>NC_140082.1:40808634-46430089 GCF_964194135.1 Talpa europaea
CAGGCAACAACCTGTCTGCTTTTTGTCACCATAAATTTGTTCTTTTTAGTGTTTTTGATATAATATTCAGGGGTAGTAAATGGAGCGTATCTTTTAGTATTGGGCTTATTCAACTCAGCAAATGTTTGTGAAATTCATTCATGTTACTGTGTATCGGTACTTGATCTTTTAATTATTAATTAATATTCCGTTGCATAGATAAAAGAAAATGTGTTTACTCAATCATTAGTTGATGGACATTTAGGTTATTTCCAGCTTAGGCATATTATGAATCAAGCTGCTATGAATGTTTATGGAGCAGCAGTTGTATGTGAACATATGTTTCATTTTTCTTGGGTAAATATTTCAAAGTACAGTTTTGGGTCCACATAGTAATAATATGATTAACTTTTACACATTCTCAAGCTGTTTCCTAAAATGCTTTTTATTCTTTTCCCTTCCCACCATCAATATATGAATGTTCCAAGAGGTCAACATCTCAGCAAACACTCATTTTTAATATTAGCTTTTTGATGACTGTACAATGATAATCTCATTATTGTATTGATGTCCAAAGATGTTGGACCTGCTTTTCTATATGACATTCATTGGTCATTCATTATCTTTTTGTATCTATTTTTTAAACTAGGTTGTCTCATATTAATGAACTGTAAGAGTTCTTTATATATTCTAGGCAAAAGTCATTTGTCAGGTATATTGTTAATATGTTCTCTCGGCCTTAGGATTGCCTTTTCATTTTCCTAACAATGTCTTTTCAAGGATAAATTTTAAATTTTGATGGAGTCCCATTTTTCAGTTTTTCTTTTATAGTTCATGCTTTTTGTATCCTAAGAAATCTTTGCCTATCCCAAGTTAATATTTTCTCCTGTGAATTTTAAAAGGTATATAGTTTTATTCTTTAGTAATTAGATATATGATTATTTTCAAATTATTTTGTATGTATAAAACATAAGGGTTGAGGTTATTTATTTTAGATATTAAGATATCCAGGTGGTCCAGTACCATTTGTTGAAAAACTATCCTTTCCCCATGGATTTACCTTAGCACTGCTGTTAAATAACAACTGACCATAGATGTGTGAGTCTGTTTATGGGTTCTCCATTCATTTTCATTAATATATATGTCTATCTTAGGCCAATACTGCCTCTATAACTGTCACTTTGAAGAGGCAGCTTTAAAATGTAGAAGTCTTGAAAATCTTCCAATATTGTTCTTGTCATTTTTTTTTTCTTTTCCAGGTCCTTTCTTTTTCCATATAATTTAAATATTCAGTCTCCAACTGTTCATTGCTAGTCTATACACATAAGACTGATTTTGTGTATCTATGCTGTGTCCTAAAATCTTGCTAAATTCAATTAAAACTTCATGGGGTTTTTTTTGAGATTTCTTAGCATTTTCTCTGTTCAAGATCATATTGTCTGCGAATAAATACATTTTACTTCCACCTTGCCAATCTGTATACCATTTGTTTCTTTTTATTGCTTATTATACTGGGACCTCATTACAATGTTAGATAGACAGAGGGAGGAAAACAGGCCCACTTGCCAAGTTTTCTATCTTCAGGGAAGGACAATCCATCTTTTAACAACAGAGATTTTTAACTAGAAGTCAGATGTAGATTTTATCAAACTGAGAAAGTTTCCTTCTATTTCTAGCTTCCTGAGAGAATTTATCATTAATGACTGTTGAATTAAGTTCAGTGCTTTTTCTGCAATATTGAAATTGACAGGATCTTATAGATAGATAGCTCTTTTCCCTTTTTCCTTTTATAGTGATTACTTATGCTAGTGGATTTTCCAATGTTAATCATGTTAATCCAACCTTGCATCCCTAGAATAAGCCTATTTTTAATATACTGCTGGATTTGATTTGCTAATGACTTGTTAACAAATTCTTAATCTATGTTTATGAAGACTGGTTTTCCTTTCTTGTAATATCTTTATCTAGTTTTGGTAGTAGGGTACTGCTGATCTTCTAAATTGAGTTGAAAAGTATTAAAAATATTTGCCCTTTGTTATTTGAGTAGTAAATTATTTAAATTGAAGCCCCCACTAAATCATTAAATATCTTTATTTATTGAGGAAAAAATGTTTGGCGGGAGGTTAAAGAGCTTATGCTTACATGAATCAAGTTTGAATATACAGCATAACTGAGAATAACTGAATGGTATTTAAAAAATGATTCTTAACCAAGGATAGCACTAGGGTGAGATGAGTGAGGCACCTAACACACCCCACTCTCTTCTCACTAGGCCCAGCCCTGTCCTTAAGTATATACTATGAATGTACAGAAATGCCGTGCTACTCAGAGAGGGGTTCATGGGTCAACATGGGTTCAGCATCAACATTCCCTGGAAACCTGTTAGAAATGTAAATAATTGGGTCCCATGATCGACTGAATCAAAATTTACATGTTGACAAGCTATTCAGATAATTCATATAGATGTGAAAATTTAAAAAGTGGTGCCCAAGTTTAATAATTTCTCCTGTTATTGAATTCTGTACTATTTTCAAGTAGTGTACTATGATAATTATGTTATTAGAAGAGACACATTAAAGTAGAAATCCTCAGTCTCTATATTCTGTTTAGATTTATAACTTCTAATTAGCTATGATCTTTGATGACCAGCCTTATTAAAACTGAGTTAGAGATTTCAAAGATCAATATATTAAGTGCTTATATACTTGGGTTTGAATCCCAATTCTGACAAAGCAAGCTGTTTAACTGTTAATGATGTAACCTGACTAAGACTTAGCTTCCTCATCTGTTAAATGAGGATTATAATATACCTAAAAGGATTGCTGTGAAAATTAACTTAGCTAAAAAACATGAAGTGTGAAGAACACAGTAAGTACTGTTTGTTTGCTATTACTATTATGTGGAAAACAAGTAAATAAGCTCTAAGTGAACCTGATACCAAGTAGCTGCATTTAACAGAGAGAATTACACTACATTTGAGACTTGTTTCACCCATTTGCCTATTTATTATTGGCTTAAAAGGGGGTGGGTATATTAGTAGTTTGTTAAATTCGGGTGTAAAAATTAATTTCAACTGCCTAGATGTAAGGTATTAAGAACCATGACACATGAGGTAGTACTGTCTATTTCAACTCCTTGACCTTGGCTCAAGTCAAGACAGAAATATCAACACAGGACAGACAATCCACACTACATGTTTTGGGTCAGAAGTTTGTTTGGGTGAAGTCAAAATAGTCACCAAAAAAAAGGAGTTGAAATATCTAAAAGACAAAGAGGTATAAAGGGATAGAGCGCACAAAGTCAGAAACCCTGGGAAGACAGAAACAAAAAGAGACTGAAGGTGAAAACATCTCAAGGAGATCAGGCCGCTCTTCAACAATCAAAATAGTGTAGTCAAGAGAACAATGATTTAATATGTGTGCCAGGCACAAGTGCCAGGGAGGCCCGACTAGAGAAGGAAGCTGTGCCAGGCTAGAGGCAACTTTATGATGAGTTATCCTATTACTCAGGTGCTAACCACCAGTAGCAATCAAATACAAAGTTCTTAAGTGTCACAGACACACTGAATATCATTCTTTCCTAATGCTAAATTCCAAGTTGCACACTAAACTATAAGAAGAAACCTGAATTTGTGTATAGTCTTATTCAGACCTAACTAAAAGCACTTATGACTTAGGATTTGCTTTAATCATATGTTTGCCTATTCTAAGGGAAGAAAAGGGAATAGCTGTATCACACTCAATGAAACAATCAAATACGGTCACTATTTTCAAAGAATTTCTGGTGTAAGGCTAAACGTAAGGTGATTTTTCATTTTTCACAAGATCTTTCCAAACGCTATTTCCTAATACCATGCTCTTTACTCTTGAGACTCAGTGAACTTTTGTTTGTTTTTAATTGAAGTAACATAACACTATATAAGTTTCAGGTGATCATCGCTGAGAATCAACACATGTATATACTACATTAAGATAACATTAAAACTCCAAATGTATTCTTCACCATGCCACTATCCTCTTTTTCACAGCTGAACTTATGTTTTGTAACTACAATCTATTAGTGGATTTGTATATGTATGTATTGTTTGTTATAGAGAAAAAAATAAATTTTATTAATGAATTTTAAACAAAAAATAAAAGAAAAATGCCTCAAAGTAAATTTCTTAGATGAGAACATGACAGGAAATCAACTATGAAAGTAGCTCTTCATTTACCTCAAATATTGGAAATATTCACCTGGAGTGTTTTAAACTTTTTAAAAGATCTAATACAAACACAGGAGGAAGAATGTGAGGAGGATTCTGAGAAGAACTGCTCTGACAAAGGAAGATTGTAAAAACTGCTATAATTCCAGAGTTGGTTAGACATCAAAAATAAACTCTCCCCTCTCCCACCTCAGCATATATTTCTTCCACTGCATCTCAGGTTTATCAGCTTTAACTATGAATGACAAAAAACTCAGTCTAATGAAGCAGCCCAGTTTATTTTCATGAACATGTAACTGTTACCAACTTACTAAAGTGCCCATAGAAAGCAATTCAAATTACAACAATATAGAATAAAGCTGCAAAATTTCTAGCAAAACTATTCCCACTAAATGTGCTAGAGAGCCTTGGATAGGTCCTTTTGTGTTCTCTAAACCTATCACAACTAGTACCACTGTGCAAATGGTACTACACTGCTTATAACAAGACTGGAGGGTAGCAAAGTAGGAAAGAGCAGGATTCCAAATGGAGAATTTAAAGCATAGCCAGAAGGCAATTGTGGAAAGAGCAAAGGGAGCAAAACAGAGGATCATAGGAGATAAAGTCAGCAGGAAGAACAATGCAAACCTGGTAGAACATGGTGAGACTAATTGTTATATCTTCAGAGTGATGGGTGGCCATTGAAAGGTTCTGAAAAGGGAATGAAACTTTAACATTTAAAAACCACCACAACCACCTTAACCTGTTTAGAGTTGTGAATAAGGGATAAGCCAGTTAGAGGACTATTATTATCATCTAGTTATCATCAGGTAACTAACGATAGTGAGTTACTGAGGTAGGCGTGCAGCCACAGCAGCAAAGGTGGATTTGGGATGATGTATTTCACAGGAGGGATTTTTTTTGAAATGCAGATGAAATTTTTTTCATCAGTCGTTTCCATGTCCATGTAACTTTGGGGTTGCATTTGTACTATCCCATATGTGCACCAGCTTCACTCATCATCTACCAAACTTCCAGTGCTAGTGTCCTGCCCCTTCCTACCCTCACTCTCCCTTTCCTGTTTCCTCTGGTAATAGGTATATTTTTCACTAAGTCTAAGAACTGTTTCTTCTGTGCTCTGCCAGTGTAAGTTTTTTAGTATTTATATTCCAGAGATCAGTGAAACCTTCTGATACCTGTTTTTCAATTTGTATTTTACTTAGCTTGGGCACCTTAAGGTCCATTCACTTTGTTTCAAAGGCACTACCATTCATCTCTCTTAATAGCTGAGTAATACTCCATTAAATATATATTCTACAATTTCTTGATCCATTCATTTGCTGATACACGTTTAGGTTGGTTCTATGAGTTGACAATTGTGGGAGGTGATGTGATGAACATAAAACTACATAACTCTTTTCCTATTAGTGTGTTTTCATATTCTTAGGGTAAATACCTAGAAGAGATATTGCTGGATCATATGGGATTTTCATTTTTATTGTTTTGAAGATATCTCCATACTATTTTCCATAGAGACTGCACCAAACTTCAGTCCCTTAACTAACTGTGAATAAGTATTCTTTTTTCTCTACATCCTTGCCAACAGTTGTTATTTCCATTCTTTTAGATACAGGATATCTACAATAATTGTGCTTTTGCCAATATGTTGTTTTAGGTCTGTTGGCAGTTGCTTTATATAATTGGGTGCCCCTGTGTTAGTTGAATACATATTAATGACAGTTATATTTTCTTTTTTTTTTTTTTTTTTTTTTATTTTTTTTTATAAATTTTATTGTTATATTCCCCATACAATTGCAGCCCCCCATTCTGACCCCAATCCCTCCCCTCCCGCCCCCGCCCCCCTAAAAGTGTCTCTGGTTCATAGTTTTTTGTTGATTTTGATTTTCACTTTCTTATAGTTATTCATTTTCCTGGTCCCTTATTTAAGTTTTCTAGATTCCTGCTATGAGTGAGACCATCCGGTATTTTTCTTTTTCTTTTTGGCTTATTTCGCTGAGCATGATCCCTTCCAGCGCCATCCATGTTGCTGCAAATTGCATGTGTTTATCTTTTTTGAATGCTGAGTAATATTCCATGGTATATATGTACCACATCTTCTTGATCCAGTCATCTATTTTTGGGCATTTGGGTTGTTTCCAAAGCTTAGCTATTGTAAACAGTGCTGCTATAAACATAGGGGTGCAGGTGTTCTTTGGAATTGATGTTTCTGTGTCCTTTGGGTAAATACCTAGGAGTGGAATTGCTGGGTCATATGGAAGCTCTATGTTTAGTAGGTCCAGAAATCTCCACACAGCTTTCCACAGTGGTTGGACCAGTTTGCACTCCCACCAACAGTGCAGAAGAGTTCCTTTTTCTCCACACCCTCGCCAACATTTGTTGTTGCTAGTTTTTTTAATATGTGCCATTCTCACTGGTGTAAGATGGTATCTCATGGTAGTTTTGATTTGCATTTCCCTGATGACAAGTGATGTTGAACATTTTTTCATATGCCTGTTGGCCATTTGCATTTCCTCTTCAGAGAAGTTTCTTTTAAGCTCTTCTGCCCATTTTTTGACTGGATTATTTTCTTTGTTGTTGTTGAGACTCATCAGCTCTTTGCAGATTTTTGTGATCAGTCCTTTATCATTAGTGTTGGGTGCAAAAATGTTCTCCCAGTTGGTGGGGTTTCTCTTTGTTTTTGTTATTGTCTCTTTTGCTGTGCAAAAGCTCTTTAATTTGATATAGTCCCAGCTGTTTATCTTTGCCTTCACTATCACAGCTTTGGGTGATGTGTCTGTAAAGATGTCTTTGATGTGCAAATCACGTAGTGTTTCGCCTATATTTCCTTCTATATATTTTATGGTTTCAGGTCTTATGTCTAGTTCTTTAATCCATTTTGAGTTGATTTTTGTGTATGGTGTGAGGTGGTGGTCAAGCTTCATTCTTTTGCATGTAGCGACCCAGTTTTCCCAGCACCATTTATTGAACAAACTTTCTTTGCTCCAATGCATAGTCTTTGCTCCTTTGTCAAAGATTAGTTGACCATAAACCTGTGGGTTTATTTCTGGATTTTCTATTCGATTCCATTGGTCTGTATGTCTGTTCTTGTTCCAATACCATGCGGTTTTGATGATTATGGCTTTGTAGTATAGTTTGAAGTCTGGGAGTCTGATGCCTCCATTCCCTTCTTTTTTTTTCAGGAGAGCTTTGGCTATTCGGGGTTTTTTGTGATTCCATATGAATTTCATCAATAATTGTTCTATTTCTTTGAAGAATGACATTGAAATTTTGATTGGAATAGCATTGAATCTGTATATTGCTTTTGGAAGGATGGCCATTTTAATAATGTTTATTCTTCCAATCCATGAGCAGGGGATGTCTCTCCATTTCTTTGTGTCTTCTTCTATTTCTTTTAACAGTGTTTTATAGTTTTCTTTGTATAGGTCCTTTACCTCTTTTGTTAGATTTATTCCCAAATATTTGATTTTTTTTGTTTCAATAACAAAAGGGATGGTCTTTTTGATTTCTTCTTCTTCAGATTTATTGTTTGTGTATAGGAAGGCTACTGACTTTTGCGTGTTGATTTTGTATCCTGCCACTTTACTGAACTGATTGATGAGTTGAATTAGCTTTTCTGTGGAGTTTTTGGGGTTCTCTATGTATAATATCATATCGTCTGCAAATAGTGATAGTTTGACTTCTTCTTTTCCTATTTGGATTCCTTGGATGTCTTTCTCTTGTCTTATTGCCCTGGCTAGGACTTCCAGTATTATATTGAAAAGCAATGGTGAGAGTGGACATCCTTGTCTTGTTCCAGATCTTAATGGAATTGCTTTCAGCTTTTCACCATTGAGAATGATACTGGCTGTTGGCTTGTCATAGATGGCCTTTATGATGTTGAGGTATGTTCCTTGTATCCCAAGAATTTCAAGGGCTTTTATCATGAATGGGTGTTGCACTTTGTCGAAAGCTTTCTCAGCATCTATTGATATTATCATATGGTTTTTATATTTCTTTTTGTTGATGTGTTGGATAACGTTGATTGATTTTCGGATGTTAAACCATCCTTGTGCCCCTGGAATGAATCCAACTTGGTCGTGGTGAATTATCTTATGGATACATTGTTGGATTCTGATAGCTAAAATTTTATTGAGGATTTTTGCATCAGTGTTCATTAGGGAGATTGGCCTGTAGTTTTCCTTTTTTGTGTTGTCCTTGTTCGGTTTTGGTATTAGTGTAATGTTGGCTTCATAGAACGTGTTTGGTATTGTCCCTTCCTTCTCAATTTTTTGGAAGAGTTTGTGAAGGATAGGCACTAATTCGTCTCTGAATGTTTGGTAGAATTCATTTGTAAATCCATCAGGTCCTGGGCTTTTGTTTTTGGGGAGGTTTTTGATTACCATTTCAATTTCGCTAATTGTAATTGGTCTGTTTAGGTGTTCTATTTCTTCTTTATCTAGCTTTGGGTGATTGTAGAGTTGTAGGAATTTGTCCATCTCCTCTAGATTGTTAAACTTGTTTCCATATAACTGTTCATAGTAGTTACTGATTATTCTTTTGATTTCTGCTGTGTCCGTTGTGATTTCTCCTCTTTCATTGATGATCCTGTTTATTTGTGCTTTCTCCCTTTTTTCCTTTGTGAGCCTGGCTAGGGGTTTGTCTATTTTATTGATTTTTTCAAAGAACCAGCTCTTGGTTTCATTGATCTTTTGGATTGTTTTTTTAGTTTCAATTTCATTTATTTCTGCTTTGGTTTTTATTATTTCTTTTCTTCTACTGGTTTTGGGGTTTTTTTGTTGTTCTTTTTCTAGATCTTTGAGCTTCGAGATTAGGTTGTTTCTTTGCGTTCTTTCTTGTTTCTTGATGTGAGCTTCTATTGCTATATATTTTCCTCTTATTACTGCTTTTGCTGCATCCCATACATTTAGGATATTGGTGTCCTCCTTGTCGTTCAATTCAAAAAATTTTTTAATTTCTTCTTTGATCTCCTCATTAGTCCAATGGTCTTCCAGTAGTGTGGTTTTTAATCTCCATGAGGTAGGAAAGTTCCTTGCCTTCTTTTTATGGTTTATTTCTAGTTTGATGCCTTCATGGTCAGAAAAGATGGTTGATATGATTTCAATCTTGGTGTATCTGTTGATGTTTGTCTTGTGCCCCAGTATGTGATCGATCCTGGAGAATGATCCGTGTGCGCTTGAGAAAAATGTGTACTCCATTTTTTTGGGGTTTAGTGTTCTATAGATGTCTGTTAAGCCCAATTGCTCTAGGTCTTTATTTAGAGCTTTGGTTTCTTTACTTATTTTTTGTCTTGTTGATCTATCCATTGTTGATAGTGGTGTGTTGAAGTCTCCCACTACGTATGTGTTTTCTCTGATGTCTGTTTTCAGAGAGGACAACAGTTGTCTGATATATTTTGGTGCTCCTTCGTTTGGTGAGTATATGTTAATGAGTGTTATTTCTTCTTGAAGTATTGTCCCCTTGATCATAATGTAGTGACCATTGGGGTCTCTTTTTATCTTTTTGAGTTTGAAATCTGTTTTATCTGATATAAGTATAGCTGTTCCTGCTTTCTTTTTTGGTCCATTTGCTTGTAGGATTGTTTTCCATCCTTTAACTTTGAGCCTATTTTTATCTTTTGTAGCTAAATGTGTTTCCTGGAGACAGCAAAAGGTTGGGTTTTGTTTCTTAATCCAGGCTGCAACTCTGTGTCTTTTTATTGAAGAGTTTAGTCCATTTACATTTAGAGTTAATATTGATATGTTAACATCTGTATTTGCCATTGTGTTTGTCTTTCCTTTGATTTTATTTATTTATTCTTTTAATAACTTTTTTTTTTTATTTTGGCCTTCTTTCATTGTTATTCGTCGCTCTGAGGTTCTGGCTTTAGGACTCCTTGTAGTATTTTTTGGAGTGGGGGTTTAGTTGCAATGAAATTCCGGAGTTTCTGTTTGTCTGGGAAGGTCCATATTCTTTCTTCAAAGAGGAAGGAGAGCTTTGCGGGATAGAGTATTCTTGGTTGGCATCTGTTTTCTTGGAGTCTGTTGACTATGTCCCTCCACTCTCTCCTTGCCCGTAGTGTTTCTTCGGAGAAGTCTGATGTCAGCCTGATTGGTTTTCCTTTGAATGTTATCTGTTTCTTCCCTCTTGCCAGCTTCATTATTTTTTCCTTGTCCTGGATTCTTGGGAGCTTTACTATTATGTGTCTTGCTGTATTTTTCCTTTCGTCGTGGAAGTTTGGTGTTCTTCTTGCTTCTTGTATATCAATTTTCAGCTCCTTCTTCACATTTGGGAAGTTCTCTTCAATTATCTCTTTGAATATTTTCTCTGTTCCTACATCTCTCTCCTCTCCTTCTGGTATTCCTATAACTCTTATATTTCCTTTCCTCATGGAGTCAGATAGTTCCCGAAGTCTTTCTTCGTTCTTTTTCCTTCGTACTTCTCTTTCCTTTTCTGTTTTGGTTCTTTTTATTTCTGTGTCTTCAAGATTACTTATTCGTTCTTCCATTTCATCTATTCTGCTTTCATTGCTTTTCCCAGAATTCTTTAGTTCTTCCATTAGTTCTTTGATCTCCTGCATTTCTTTTACTTCCCTCTTTAGGGACTCAATTTCTTTCTTCTGACCATTGTTTTCCCTCTCTAGGGACTCAATTGCATTCTTCTGATCGTTGATTATTTTTCCCTTATCATTGTTTTCCTTTATGACTTCTGTCAGTTTTTTAATCACGGCAATTTTAAATTCTCTTTCTGGAAGGCTCAGAAATTCTTCCAAGTTATTGTCGTTGCAATCTGGGGGCTGGCTTTCTTTTTGTGGTGTGCTTTTTCTCTGGAGAGTTGCTAGGTTGCGTGTGGTTCTTCTCCTCCCTACTGTCTGTTTTCTAATTTGCCGTATGCGTTGGGACACTGTGTTGTTGGGACTTGCCGGCATCTTGGGTGGGCTTCTCTGTTCCCCTCTGGTTCTTCCAGGAGTCATCTGTCAGTTTCAAGCAGCCTTTACTGGAGAAAGGTCCCTGTTCTAAAATGCCGATGTGGGGACACACTCCCCTGTGCGCCTGGTCTGCCCCGGCGGTGGGTTCCTGCTTCCCTCTGGGCTTGGACTGCAGGCCAGAGGGGGTCTGGCGTGGGCGAACTTCCCCAGTTCACCTCTGGCTCCTGAGGAAGCCTTCTGCAGGTAGTCTTTACTGAAGAAATGTCCCTGTTCTAAAATGGTGATGTGGGACACACTCCCTGCGCTTCTGGTCTCAGGCACACTCTTCTGCGCGCCTGGTCTGCCCCGGCTGTGGGTGCTCGCTCTCCCTGTGGGCTCAGACTACTTGTTCAGAAGGGGCCCGGTGTGGGCTAACTCCCCAGCTGGCCACTAGCTCCTTCAGTAGCCTGTGCTGGGGTCAAGTCGCTAGGTGGCACCAGAGATCTCTCCTAGAGCCCTTGGGGAGCTGATTTTCCACCCCGTGGGACAGGGAGCAGAGCGGGGATGGTAGGGTACACCTCAACAGCTTTGGGGTGCTGTGTCTGCCTTGTGCCCCACCGTCGTGGGGAACCCACGCCCCTAATTTCGTGCCCCGGGTCTCAGTTCCAAAGCCCTCAGTTCCAGGACGCGGGCTGTAGCCCAGATCAGTGGCGCGGGAATGGCGCCTTTTGAATCCCGCTCCCCTGCCTGGGCGCCTTGTTCCTGCTCACTCAGGGAGGGCCTCGCCCGGGTCTCAGTTCCAAAGCCCTCAGTTCCAGGACGCGGGCTGTAGCCCAGATCAGTGGCGCGGGAATGGCGCCTTTTGAATCCCGCTCCCCTGCCTGGGCGCCTTGTTCCTGCTCACTCAGGGAGGGCCTCCGCCGTCTCCCCGCAAGCCTAGGTCGCAGGCACAGGGGCCCGGGCAGCTGCAATCCGAGCGCCGCTTTCGCGCGCAAGCTTACCGGGCGGCCGGGGCTGTGTGCTGGTGCTGGTCTCCTCCTGGTGGGCGGGGCTCTCTTTTTAATGGCGCGTGGAGCTCACCTCCGCGGCGGATCCTGCAGGGTTCGCCTCAGCTCCCGTTCACGGGGTGTGGTGGCTGAAATAGTTCCTTTCCACTCACAGTCCCGCTTGCTGCATCCGTTTTTCTTGTTGGGCGTTTTGGTTTGTTGTTTCCCTGGTCTCTGCCGGTCGGTCGGAGAGTGCCGCCTCTGTGGGCGGGGGAGGGGAGCAGGGTTCTGCGCTTCCCTCCCTTCTCGTCCTCTTTTATGGCAACTTTCTTCTTCGGGCAGTTTGCTGGAGTCGTCCGTTTATCTTCCGTGTCCCAGTTCTCACTGGGACCTGCCGCTTTTCCTCCCTATTAACTTTTTTTAATGGGAGATCTTACTCGCAGCGTCTCCTCGCCGCCATGTTGCTCCGCCCCCCCACCGACAGTTATATTTTCTTGATGAATCATTCCCTTGATCATAATGTAGTGTCCATATTTGTCCCTATTATCTTTTCTGGCTGAAAGTCTAGTTTATCAAATATGAGAATAGCATTTCTTGCTTTTCTAAGTTATTGGCTTGACACATGTTGCAACAACCCTTCGCTTTTAGTTTTTCTTTTGGTTTTAAATGTGTTTCTTGTAAGCAAAGTATAGATTTTAACTTTTTAACCCAATTTCTCATTCTGTAGCTCTTTTTTTTCATTCTGTGGTTCTTAGTTGGTGAGTTTGGGCCATTCACATTTAGGGTGATTATTGATATATGGGGTCATTCACTGTCATTCTGTTTTTTTAATTATCTTTCTACCGGTTTTCAATTTGTTTCCCTTTGCTCCTCCATTTGGACGGTTTTTCCTAGTTGTTCTCACAATTTCTTCATTTCTCCTCCTATGTGCTTCTATTCTAGACATTTGGTTAGTGGCTACCAACGGGGTTATAACAAACTTATGTCTAAAACTGCGCTTCATGAGCTGGTATCAACTGACATTTATACAGGTGTGTCCTTTTCATCCTATGCTCTAGTGTTTTTGTTGTTGATTCATAACATTCCTTTTCATGCTACTGATTTTGTATTCCTATTGTCACTTTGCTCAGGATTTTGTTTCTTTTTTTTAATAGCAGAACTCCTTCCAACATTTCTTGCAGGGCAGTTTTGATGATAATAAACTCTAGCTTCTGTTGGCTAGGAAAGCCTTTATTTCACTTTCATATTTGCATAATAATTTTGTAGGATTGCTTATTCCTGGCTGGCAGTTCTTTGAACACTGTGAACACTTCATCCTGCAATCTTCTTATCTGGAGGGTGACTAAAGGGAAACCTGATAGCCTAATTTGGATGCCTTCATAAATTACCTTCTTTTTTTCCCATCTTCCTATAATATTTTTTCTTTATCTTTGATTTTTAATTATTTAATAATGATGTGTCTTGATGTAGGTCAATTTGCATTTAGAAATCTGGGTGTTGTTCCAGCTTCCTGGATGCCCATGCTCATTTCATCCCTTAAGTTTGGCAAATTATCAACTATTATTTCTTTGAATAGGGTCTCTGCTCCCTTCTCTCTTCACCTCATGGAAATACCACCTTATGTTTTCTCTAACTGAGTCTGTATTTCATATAGAGTTTCTTCATTTTTCCTAAATCTTGTTTCTCATTCATTTTTCTGACTGGGTGATTGGTACATTTAAATTTTTAACTCTGAAATTCTCTCTTCCACCAGTTTAATTCTACTTAAAATATCTGTCTATATTTGTCTTCATTTCATTTAGGTATCTTTTTGTATTCTTTTAATATCGTCAATCTCTTTGGTGAAGGACTTTTTGTTCCTAGATCTCCCTTCTATGAGCCTGTATCTGCCTATTTGTCTTTGACTGACCTTTTAGTACCTTACCTAACATTTTAATATTTTAATTTTCAAGTTTTTGGCTGTAAGGTCCTCAATTTTTGCATCCTTTATATAAGTCTCTGAACTTTTAGTCTCACTCTGATCTTCCATCATGTCTTCAGATGTTCCTTACTTGCAATGCATGTGTGTCACCTCATTTGCTGTTTTGTGTTTGGGGCACTGTGGGTTTAGTTTTATTTCTCTTCTTTGTTTACTATGGCAGGAGCTAGGTACAGGAGAGAAGGCTGGAGCTTAAACAGTCTCATTTTTGCAGAGGAGTATGGGTGGTAGATCACCTCTGCTTCCTCTTCTCTCTCTACAGTGAGCTCCATTCAGTGTTTCAGTTATCCTAACTCCCTATCCTGTCTCTTGTTCTCCATTCTGTATTGGATTATGTTCCAAGCTTGAGTTTCCTGGCAAAAGGAGGTTGTTAGTATGATCTACAGGCTCAAGTTCTGGCACTCAGTTGACCCCGACAGACAGGGGGTACCTGACTCAGGCTGTGTGTGTCCCATGTGGACTAACTATGGTTGCAGCCACTGTTACCAGTACAGCTGCTATCACAGAAGCCACCAGAGCCACCACCTCTGCCACTATGTGCATGTGGGAAAGATTCGGGCTACAAGTGCTACAGCTGCCCAGTGATTCTCTCCCAGGGACTGGTGATGTCTTTCTCACCTGTTATTCCCACTACTACTGGGCCCACTATCAAGCCAGGCAGAGTTCCATCCAACGTCTCTTTAGTCTCTATGGGAAAGATGATTTGGGGTGGGGCTGGGGGAGAGGCAGGGAGGAGGCTTATCTTAACTGCACAGGCTGCAGAACTTCCAGTGACCTAGGCTGCCCTGGTATGTCTATATTCCCTTTTGAAAAGTCCCTCTGGTGAAAATTTTCATGCCCCAAAGGGCTGTAGAGGACCACACCCAGCCTATTCTCCCCATTGGGATATTTACCTTCCTTTTCACATACCCCTTGGCCTTCTTCCTAACCTTCCCTGCAGCAAGTCACCAACTTTAGTGTATATCCTCCAAGGATATACGCTGGGACTCTAATAGGGAATTTTTTAGTCTTCCTTTGAGGAATTTTTTTTTTTAGCTGAGTTTAGGGGAAAGGGTAATTCAAACCTCTATTCTGCCATATTGTGGATTGAGTATAGAATTTTCAATTTCTCAGACACCTACTGCATGGTCCTCTTGGGACACTCTAGGACACCGAGTGGGGCACCTCACAATCTACACACTTCAAGGAGGTCATTTAAACCTTATATAGTCAGGATGTGGGGTATGAAGGAAAGAGAAAATTCAAAAATGACTTCCAGAGTCTCCCCAGTGGCGCAGCAGTTGAGCGCTGGGTTGCGAAGCTGCCCAAGGCCTCTGTGGCGCCGGTTTTATCCCTGGCTGCTCCCCGGCCACCGGAGGAGGGTCCCACATGGCGTACAGACCTCTCCTGCCGACCGCTGCTCCCCTCAGCAGTGTATTTCGGTCCTTCTGCCTGCTCTGCTCCCCGCTCTGGCTCTGGTGAATTCTCTTGCCCTCCCGTACTTCTGACTGTACCCAGTGCTTGTATAAATAAATAAATAAATCTTAAAAAAAAGTTTCCTTTAAAAAAAAAAAAAAGACTTTCAGCTTTTTGACCTGAGCTAATATGTGAACCAAAAATGAAAAAGGAAGCAAGAAGAGGTTTGAGGACAATAACTCAAGAGCTCTATTTCAGATATAAGTTTGAAGTGCTTATCAGACCTTAAGACAGAAATGTTTACTAGGGAGGCAGATATGAGCTGAAGCTCATGGGAAAGATCAAGGTATGGAAATAAATTTGGGAAGTAAGATGGAATTTAAAGAAAGGGACAGCACATAGAAAATAAATGCAGAAAGTGGTTAAGGACTGAGCCCTGAGGAATGCTAATTTTTGGGGACCATGAAGAAGAGAAAGAAGCAAGGGGAATTTGTAATTTTATATGTATTTTACTCTTTCACATGTAAAAGGGATTGGAAATTTAGAGGTATAAAGCAATATAGCTAGAACCAATGTGTTATAGTTACAGAGATCGATTTCTTCTCAGTTTAATAATAAATAAGTTGGGAACTTATTTTCATTCTTCCTCAAAAATCAGCAGGAATTATTTGGCATCTACACACTATGAACTCCATAGCCAGTCATCATAATCTTAAAAAAAAAGGAACACCTTTCAGTCATGTGCCTACTCTATTTCTGACTCCTGACCTATTGACTGCGTCTGGATGGCTACATTTCACTTGTCAACTGTTCAACCACCCCATCCCTGTCCTCTGGCATGTATCCTTGCTTCTGGATCCAGTTCTCACCCCAACTAACAATTTCTAGTTGCCCAACATTGACCAGGAGGCACATTGAGATCATGTTCTCCAGTGCTGCCAAAAGTTCTTGGCATATGATCAATGAAGCATACAGGGAGTGAATGTTCAGTAATTAATCAGGTGACAGAGAACAACTGACATGTTAGGTAACTGTAGAATGAGTCAGATCAAGGCTCAAGCAGGGAATGGGAAACTATTCCAGGCTGATAGCCACAGAAGAATCTGCTCTAGGTTACTTGGTATGAACAGATATCCTTTTACCCATAAAGTTGAAGTAATGTGAAATTTTACCACATGTCCATGGGTTCAGGATTTCCTGGACCCTAATAACATTATGAGCCAAATTACAGTACTGCACACACTGGCACCTGTTCATTCTGCCCCATACTCTCAGGATTAGTTTGGACACATTTCTTACCCTCCCAGTTTCATCTGTAAAGGGAATTTCAACTTATAGGTATCTATGAATATTAAATGAAATAACTGTAAATAAAGTGTATAGTATATAGAAAGAGCTTGATACATATTAGTTATTCTCATTTGTACTTCCATGACCATAAAATGATAGTTAGCTGAATGGTAAGCATGTCTTTAAAAACACTTTTATTTATTTTTTTTAAAGATTTATTTATTCATTTATATAAGCACTGGGTACAGTCAGAAGCGCGGGAGGGTGAGAGAATTCACCAGAGTCAGAGCGGGGAGCAGAGCAGGCAGAAGGACCGAAGTACACTGCTGAGGGGAGCAGCGGGCGGCAGGAGAGGTTTGCGCGCCATGCGGGACCCTCCTCCGGTGGCCGGGGAGCAGCTGGGGATCGAACCGGCGCCGCAGAGGCTGCGGGCAGCTTCGCATCCCAGCGCTCAACCGCTGCGCCACCGGGGAGGCCCTAAAAACACTTTTAATGCTCTTCTAGCACAGAAGAATAATAAAAGGGTGTTTCATTTGTTTGTTTTTTATATATGAACTACTATATGATGAATGGAGTTTAAATCTGTTTTGAAAAAAACTCTCCTCTCTTCTTCTGCCCGACCAGGGTTTGTAAAACCATGTTACACATATAAGCAGTAAAGATACAAATTCTACTAACATGAGACTGACAACATCAATTGTGAATAAATTATCATTAAGCAAAATAGAACTCTCCCACTCTAACAATTATTCTATAAGAGTGATTCAGTAATGAGTCTTTTTTGAATGTCTATATCCTTTTAAGTATAATATATTTCTATTTCCCTTTATGAAATGTAAGTTTAATTAAAAGTATTAAAGTTGGCAACAGAAGCAGGAAACCATTTATAAGACCAGCATGGCTATATTACCTTTATTAATGAAAAGTTATGTAATAGTTTCAGTCAACTACAGAGTTCCTTTCTTATAGTCTTTTAATATTTATAGAAATTTAAAAGAGTTACACTTCTAGGGCTCATTTTTGAAACTGAGAATTTCTATTATCTGACAGCAATCAATTATTTTAGCTCAATTACAGAAATGGTTATTTAAGAGTTTCGTTCATCTTTATTCATACTCTTTAACAATAGGTCAACTGTGTCTATACTTGACCTAGAAGCTCACGTAGGTGTTATAGAGCAAATTACACTAAGAGGATCTCAACGACAAACCACTGAGACACATTCATCACTGGCCTTTTTGCCTGTAATAGTACATTAAAGAAAAAAAAAGAAGAAGAAAAAAGTTGTATACTAGGAACTATTAAAAAGTTATGCACTGGGACCTGCTTGTGCTAGTAGAAAGCGTACTAAACTACCAAGAACATGCACGTATCTTAAGGGAATCGAAGTACAAGTCTGTAACCAAGAAGATGTTCACAGACACCATGCCAATTTTCAAACCATACACTACCTATGAACTGAAAAAGGAAACCTAGAGTCATATATTTCCCTATACCTAATTCATGAAATCTGGAACTTTGGAGGTAATTAATAACTTTGACTTTTCAAACGATTACACAGAAAAGATAATTTAAACTATTAATTTTCAAATCAATAAACATATATTGGCTTTAAGTTTTTATTTTTAATAAAATTAACTTTTTCACTTAGTTTTTTTAATAAAATACATTTCAATTTTTATAGTTACAAAGATAGTACAAGGTTTCTGTATATACTTCATCAAGTTCCCCCAAAGTTAACATCTTATCTAACAGTCATCAAAACTAACAGACTAAAATTGGTATGTTACCGTTAACTAAGCTACAGAATCATTTGCATTTTTTTTTACTAATTCATTTTTCCGTTCTAAGATCCAATTCATTGCATTCAATGATTTTTTTTTATAAATTTTATTGTTATATTCCCCATACAATTGCAGCCCCCCTCAATGATTTTTCTTAATGATTTAAGCTTTGAAACATGCCAAACACATGAGTCTTGTTATCACTGTCTTTATTATAAATGTTATAGAAAATAAGAGCAAAGATCCCTGGAAAACATGACTTATTGGATATTTGGGAAATGTTAAATATTAAGATTCACAGTAACACAATATTTTTATTTTATTAAGGAAAGAGGTAAATCACTGAAGTAAGATATGTATCACTGTCAAATTTGTCAGAAACCCTAAGATAAAATTATCTAATATTTCAGAAACATCTCTTCAAAAAATGCTTGTTGTCACTTACCTACATCCCAGGGCTCCAGTAAGATTTATGAGCTGTATGGTAAATCCTTCTAATTAATCCTGAAATAGAAAATAAAGTATTATTAAAATCACATCCATGCAATCCTTTTATATCAAGCACATATAAAAACTGCTTTCCTTTCATCCCCAACTTTCATTTTTAATTACTTTGATACTTTTATTAAGATAAAGAAGAGCTAATTTAAGTGAGAATAATTTCATGAATTTATTTCAATATATCTTTACAGAAGAAAGGCATGCAAAATTTAATGGAAGTCTTAAAATGAATAGAAAACACTCTAGGAAGAAAAAAAAAGAAATGCACAATGAATAGAAGTGACTAAGAATGCTTCACATTCTTTTCCATGTGCATAATGCTATGGAAAATACTAAATAGTCATAAACAAGTGAATCATATTGAGGGCATAGCCTTTTTGATGGGAAAATAGCAATTGAGAGCTTGGTATTAGGAGATTTTTTAAAAAGACACAGGTCTGGTAAGTGTCCATGTGTGTCAGTTTGCCTGACACAGTTCCAATTTATGCCTGTTGTCCCATACCCCATTCAATTTACTATTTGTCCTGGATTTTCCATCTTATAATGACTTTTTTAGAATGATAGCATTAAAATAAACGAGGGGTTCTATTTCAGGCTCTGCCATGATCTCATCAGGCAGTGCAAGATGTAAGGGCAGTAAGTATATTGTCAGTTAAACATGTGGTTAAATCTAAAGACACCAAATAATAACCCATGTAACATAGTTCTCAAAGTAAATAAATAAATAAAAGTCACCTGCAGAAAAGGAAGTACATTTGGACACGAGTAGCTAGAAGCAGCTAATTCGTTCAAGCTTGGGTGGAGGTGGAAAAAATAGTCAATGTTGTTGCCTCTGCTTACAACTAGCTCAAAAATGCCAGACAGGAAGAGGGAGAAGGTGCTTTTCATCTTACTGTATAAAACAGGACTTTTCATTTAGGTCAAATGATTTTTTTAATTTTCTCTTGCTCAATTCTGAATACAAATTATGTTGTTTACATAGTCAAAGTAAAGTGACAGCTATTATTTTGCTGACTCTATTAGCAAAAGTAATTCCTACTTAAATGATGCCAGCTTTCTGTCAATGTCAAGAGAGGCATCAAAATAGAAAATCATTAAGAAAAACCATCAATCAAAATAGTTTGATTGTTTTCATCCAAGTCACAGAATCAGAGTAAAGCTTTTGGAAATTCATTTTGTAGAGTTCAATTCTATAGTCACTATAAACACTGAGTTGTGAATACTACTAAGTCATGGTTTTTAGATGAAATAACAGATGTGGAGAAGGTTAGGTTCCTGAAACTCTCCGGTCACAACAATTTCCTCAACTGATCAAACATAGTCTTGCTTACTGTTTGAAGACATTTCAATATACTGCTGATTAACTAACATTGAAATCAATTAATAGCACTAAATCTGAATGAAAGTGATTTAAAAGATGTATTTTCTCTACAAAATGTGCATCACTGCCTTCCTGCACTGAAGAACACTTTGTAGTACTTTGACTTCATACCTGTAAACCATTTTAGACACCAACAAGAAGCACAAATGTGCAAAAAGTGTCTCCACAAAAAGGACACTAGTTTCTAGAATGAGAGCTAAAAGGAAAAGAATTGTTTTGTTTTACCTCAGCTGAGAATGAGTATTGATCAATCCAAATTTTTTGTCTCTCAGCAAAATGCCTATGAATCACTATCGTAAAAAGATCATGAGTACTGACTTGGGAGTTACAATACATTTTTTGTGGGTAGAATTCATAAAATTGGAATATGTGAATAATAATGATAGATTCTATTTGTTTTCACAGTAATAACAAACACAAATTTTGGTCAAGAACAGTGTTATAGAGGAAAACCAATGTTGTTGTCATTTTTAAATATTACAGAACAAAAATAAACTTGGACATGGTTGTGAGAATTCTCAAATTTGTAGTAATTATTTTTAATAATTTTTATTAAGTTAACATAGTTTTATAACACTGTATGACTCAGAAATATGAAAATTCTCAAACTTTCCCAAATAGTAAACATCAAGAAGGGTTTCAAAGTTAATAAACATAAAATTTAACTTTGAAGACCAGATATAATTTTATGAAGTACAAAAAAATACAAGCATACTTCACAATGATATTTCATAAAAATACTGAGATCCAACATTCGGTAAAATTATGACCAAGAAACTAAGTTTTACTGAGAATTTTATATATATTCATTTCAGAGTTGAGAAAATCAATACAGGCTAAATTTGAAATACATTCTAAATAGTTTATTAGGACTATTTTATATACTTACCAATATAAAACCAATCTGTGAGTTAACAAAAAATACATAATTTTACTATTTTTCATAACTCCTAAATTATCAAAAAAGCAAAGAATTAAATGGTTCAATTAAGTGTAATGGTTAATTTTATATGTCAACTTGCCTAGACTATGATGCCTATTTGTTTAGCTAACATTAGTCCGGTCTACATGTTGCTGTGAAGGTCTTTATGGATGTGATTAACATTTACTATCTGTTGACTTTAAATAAAGCAAATTACTCTCCATAATGTAGTGGGTTTCATCTAATCAGTCCAAGGTCTTAAGCTCAAAGATTGAACTTCTCTAGGGAAGAAGCAATTTTGCCTCAAGAAAGTAACATGGAAACCTTGCCTGAGTTCCAACATGGTAGGTTACTTGTCAAATTTTGTACTTCAAAATGTGTCATCAACTCACCTAAATGTCCTGCCTTGTGGCCTTGCCCTACAAATTGCACTAATACCTGCTCCCACTGTCACTTAGTTTGATTCCTTAAAATAAACAAGATGGATGGGTGGGTGATAGATGGGTGGATGGGCATTTGGACGACCTAACTAGATTGGTAGGTAGGTAGTTAGTAGGAAGGAAGATGGATTAGATAGATGAGAGAGACATACAGACAGACAGAGATAGATATATCCTACTAGTTCTGTTTCTCTGCAGTAATGACTACACTAGGTAAGGGATATTTGAAGTATCAAGGAACTCTACACAATGACAGTTACCCCCTGATAACAGTAGGAAGTAAGGGAAAGGGTTTTATTTTAGGAAGCACATAATTAAAATCATTAACATTTCCTTTAAAGAAGAAGAGAATCCAAGATTCTAGGGTCATACATTCCTATACTAAATGACACCACAAAATACAATAACCCATCTTGGGCGGCCATATCTTACTCCTATTTATACTTCTTTTCTATGAAGGAGCCTAAGAGTGAGAAGGTGCTTTAGAATATTACAAATGAACATTTTGTGTTCATTGTATTATCCTAATGTATTATCCTAAAAACCAGTGTATCAAAGGAAAGCTTAAGTCTTGTAAACCAACATTACTATGACAAAAATAATTTAATTAAAAAAACCAAAAATTTATAAAAACGCAGCTTCACTGGTAAGTTTTACTCAACCTTCAAAGAACTATTCTTCTCAAACTCTTTCAAAAATTGAAAAGGAGGAAATACTTCCAAACACATTTTATGAAGCCGATATTACACTGATTCCAAAACCAAACAACAACAACACACACAAAAAAAGAAACTATATATCAATATCTCAGGTGAACATAAATGCAAAAACCCTCACAATACATCAAAATGATTATACACCATGATCAAGTGGAATTTATTCCAGGAATGCAAGGATGTTCAGCATATACAAATCAATTAACAAGATATATCACATCAACAAAAGTATAAAAATCATATGATCAACTCAACATAGGCAGAAAAAGCATTTCACAAGACTCAATTTCCATTTATTATTAAAACCCACATCAAAATGGGTATAGAAGGAAGGCAACAAAATAAAGATCAAAAATGCCAAAAGTTAGCATCAAAAGCTTGATTTCTTAAGCTTAGGTACGAGACAAGGATGCCCACTCCCCCACCCATTATTCAATAAAGCAATTAGCAAGCAAAATAAATAAAACTATCGCTATTTGCAGATGACATGATAATATACATAGAAAATCTGACAGACTCCTATAAAAATTCCCTGAAATAATAAACATATTAGTAAAGTAGTAGGGTATAAAATTAATATACAAAAAACTGTTGCATTCTGTATACAAATAACAAACTGGTATTACAAGAAATCAAGAAACCAATCTCAAATACAACTGCATCCAAAACAAATACATATCCAAAAATACTATTATCCAAAAAAAAACTACATCAAGAATAAATTTAACCAAGGAGACAAAAGACCTGTATACATAAGACATTGTTGAAAGAAATAGATATTTTGTGCTCATGAATTAGAAGAATTAACATACAAAGATGACCATATTGCCTAAGGCAATATACAGATTTAATGCAGTATCCATCAAAACCCCAACAACATTCTTCACAAAACAAGAAAAATGATAAGATTTGGAACTACAAAAGATTTTGAATAGCCAAAATAATTCTGGGGGGCGGGAGGGAACAGAGTTACCATGCTTCCCAATTTCAAATTTTAAAGTGATAATAATCAAAACATCATGGTACTGAAAAACAGATACATAAAAATAAAGACAGAAAAATAGATCAATGGAACAGAATAGAGTGATCAGAAGCAAACATTTATGGACAACTAATTTATGACAAAGGAGCTGAGAGGTGAAAATGAAGCAAGCAAAGTCCCTTCGATAAATAGTGTTAGGAAAAATAGTCTCTTACATGCAAAAGAATGAAACTATACTACTAACACCATGCACAAAAATTAATTCAAAATAGACTAGAGAGTTGGATGTAAAACCTAACACCATGAAATGCATAGAATAAAGCATAGGCAGGCAAAATGTTCTTTGAAGTCAGCCTCAGAGATGTATTTGAAGAGTTGACTGCAATGCCAAGGAAAACAAAGGCAAAATTTTAAAAAATGTAACCCTCAGCAAGAGAGAAATGACTCACCAATACAATGAACTTCAATAAGATTAACAGCTAATTTCTCATCAGAAACAAAGGAGTCTAGAAAGCAATAAGATTAAACAAAGTGATGAAAGTACAAAATTTAAACTATGACTCTTATATCCAGCAAAACTTTATTTTGCAAATGAAAGTGGAGTCAAGTCATTTCCACAAAAAAATAAAATAAAAATAACCATAAACTGAGAGGATTTACTGTGAGGTTATCTACTTTGTAAAAATTACAAAAGAAAGTTCTTCAGGCTAAAAGTAAACTCCACCAATTCAGTAATTTGAATCTACATATTAAACAAAGAGAGCAATAAAGTTAATTAATACATAATATAAAAGACTATAATTGCCTATTTCTTTCCCTTTCTTACCTTAACTGATTTAAATCAATAAAACAATGCACATACAATGTTAGTATTGGGTAAGTAACATATGCAATTTTATGGATATTTGACAATACAGAGGAATTAGATGAAAGCAAAGCTATATTAGAGTTATGAAATAACACCATATGGTAACACAAACCCACAGGAATATACCAAGAGAATGAAAAATTACAAGGTTATGGCTAATTCTACAAATAGGTAACTGCTCTCTATTCTTTCCTGGTTTTATTAAGAGATATAACGTAAATATTGTAACAAAATATTATTGGGCTCCTACAATACATAGACATAGTATGTATAACAATAATAGCAAAAAGAGGGAGAGAAATGAATAATGGAACTATACAGGAGGAAGGAAGTTTATTTTGCTGAAAAAAACTTAAAAATGAGAAGTAGATTCTTGTAGGTTAAGATATATATTGCAAATCCTATACCAATCACTAAGAAAAAATCAAGAATATGTAATTTAAAAATTACTAAAGGAACTAAAATGTCACAATAAAAGCTATTCACTTAATTCAAAAGAAGACAGTAAAGAAAAGGAAAACAAAAAAGCATGAGACCTATAGAAAACAAAAAGCAAAACAGCAGAGGTAAATCCAACCATGTCAATAATTATATGTGAATAGATAAAACAATCCAAAGGCAAAAATTACTGATTGTATTTTTTTTAAATCCAACTATCAAATACATATTGTCTATACATGAAGCAAACAGCAACCATACGAGAATAAGACAAAAAAGACTTTAAAACATACAAAAAAAAATGTTACTAGAAGAGGAACGTCTCATAATGATAAAAGTGTTGATCCATCAGGAAGTATAAATAACAGAAATATAGATGTACCTAAAAACAGCCCCACCCCAACATAAAAAGAATTGAAGGTGGAAAAGAAAACTAAAAAATAATAATACTATTACCCAAAAATAATAATACCCCTTTCAATACTAGATAGAACAACCAGGAAGAAAATCAACAGTTAGTAAATAGAAGCTATGAACAAAACTGGATCTAACAGACTTCTATATAACACTCCACTCAACAACTGCACATGAAAGAGCCTGGATTTTATCTGGAAAATAAAGAAGGCCAAAGAATTCTGAACTTTGAAAAAAATGCTTCCAGACTTAAGAGTTGGGGAAAAAAAATTGTATTAAGAGAAATCTAAGATTGGAGAAAGCAAAAAAACTTTGAGACCATGACAACAGTAGAGGTAAAAAGAAATGAGGGTTCAAACTAAAATAGAGAATAAGGATAGAAATGATGCACTTGAGATCTCGAGATTTAGAGTATGAACCATGGGGACTGACTGTGTATGAGCATAAGGAAGAATAAAGAACTAGAGTGAGTTGCAGGTTTCTTGAGAAAAATGACACTACGAGTCATTAAAAAGAAAAAAATACAGGAGGCACAAGAAGCAGAGATTAGAAAAGTAATTTTGAGTTGTTCAATTCAGGAAGAAGGTAGTCGTTATAAGGTGTCCCCAAAGAGTTTAAGCAAGCTTAACTCTACAGGCCCCACCACAAATATACTGAATTAGAAAATTTGAGGGTGCGCAGCTATCCTTTTTTCAATCACCCTCATGATTCTGATGTATGCTAAACTTGGAGAACCACTGATACTGCCAAATATTACCAATGAGACTGGCAAAAGACTAGACAATTAGGTGGACATAAAGGCTTATTTTTAGGAGTGGAATACAGATTACAGTAGATTTAAGGAATAAACTAAAAGAAATGAAGGCAGCATGTGTGGACTCTTCTTTCAATAAGCTTGAAGAGTATGAGTGAAGAGAGAGAAATTAAAAGTGAGAAAAAAATTATTCACAGAATAAATTCCTCCAGGTGGTAGAAAGGGAGGTAAAGCCAGGCAAGGAAATTGGCCTTAGAAGGCGTGGCAGGAACCAGAGTTGCCTTCCCAGCTCACTGTCCTTTCTGGACAACAAAATCCTAATTTTGTTCTTCTCTGGAAGGCCTGGGTGATAAATGAATCTTAACAAGACTAAGCCAATCACAAAATTTCTATAGCCTTGTCACTGACTTGTTTGAAGATGTGTTTTTTCTTTCATTCTACTGAGATTTGCCCTATTTTCTTGTTATTAATAAGGCTGTGATACTTGAAAATTGTATTTTGTCTAGACACACATCACTGGACTCTTCATTTTGTTTCCTACTTTTTCACTCCTTAAATTCTTCCTGTCTATAGTGTATTGATTATAAGCAAAACCTTTGCTGAAAGGAAGCTAAGTCGGCTCAGTCACTTGCATTCCAACAGTATTTTGTGTGTGTGTGTGTATGTGTGTGTAAGTGAGTGCACACATACAAGTCTTGTGTTGTGTATACATGGAGACATTGGCATCTGGATAACATATGGGTTTAAAGATTCCTAACCCAAACTTCCTTTCACTTCTGTGACCTAAAAAGGTCCTGGAAAACAGGCTGAGTAAACCAGATGTCTCTTTGCCCCTACAGAATACGTAACCAATGAATGAAGATTTGTTGAGAGCCTAGTATATTCTAGCTAGGTCAATCCTGCAAAGAAGCTGAAGAAATTTTTTTTTTCACTATTAAAAAATACAGTAATAGAGAAGCTATGACCTAAATGTTTCTGTTCCTTCCAAAAATCACATGTTGACGTGATGGTATTTGGAGGTGCAGTGTTTGAGAAGTTAGGGTTAGACTAGGTTATGGGGGCTGGACCCCATGATGGGATTAGTATCCTTATAAAAATGAGAAAGATAAAAAAATTCACCCCCCCCCATCATATGAGGAAACAGCAAAAGCAAGCCCTGTGCAAACCAGGGGGGAGCCCCTCACTAAGAATCAAATCTTCAGGCACCTTAATTTTAGATATCCAAACTCTAGAGTTGTGAGAAATGTTTATTGTTTGTATCATCCAGCCCATAGTATTTTACTATAGCAGCCTGAACTAAGACAAGGGATACCTTCTTTTCTTCTAGTCTTGTGGGTTTTGAGATGAGAGTATAAGTCTCAGAGCTGAAGCTATCTGACATCTTGAGATGGGGAGGGAACAAGCCTGATGACAAAAGCTGTCATTTAGAATGGTAAAATGGAAAGACAGAAAGACCCTGAAAGCCTGATGGTAGTGTAGCTGCTACCTAACTCAACTACAAAATTTTCTCTCCTCCAGATTTCTAGTTACATGAGATTATAAATTTACTTATTATTTAAGCCACTTTCAATTAGATTGTCTGTGTTACTTGTCAACTGAAAACAATCTACCTGATACGGAAAGATATTTTTTCTAGGATTAGTGTGGATGAAATTAGCTTTGTCTACTGGAGTCATGGAAATTCACGGGAGTTTCAACTTGAAGTTTCATTTTTTTTGACAAAATGAAGCTCAAATAGAAATAGATCTATTTTATAGAAGGACTTAACCGAATAGCTTTTAAAAACCTACTAGTTTAATGATAACAGAGCTAGTAATGAAGATGATGTGATAAGTTCATAGGTCTGATATATCTTTAAAAACTAGGCATTTTATCCTTGAATTATTTACCTTCCATTTGACTTCAATAGTGAAATCATAGCAATTTCTTTTACGTTCTTTTATAACAATTTTCATGTTAGTTTCATTTCTCATGCTTTAATAGTACATCATGCTATATACTGCCATATGGTTTACAGAGGAGATCCTTTAGCTTTAAAGAACAAACACTCTAAAAACCAAACAATTTATGAAGGGATTTCTATTTTTATTTCCATACATTTTCTAAATCTTTTCAAGAAAAGGAAACAACATTTCAACCACATCTGTGGAATGATATCTTTGATTCATATCAGAGGGTGGAAAGTCAACACTGTAGTCACATAGATAAACACCAGAAAAAGCACGATTTGAGCACAAATAACAAAAAGCACTAGAATTGTAGATCTAGCTAAGTAGTTCCCAAATGGTGGAAAAAAACGGTAAGGAAGTTTTTGAGGTTTGAAACTTTTTTTTTTACAGAAACAATGTTATTTTTGGTCATTCCATTACTACTCTAGTTGATAAAAAAAAAACATACAAAATCATATACATAAAATTGTTTGAACTACACTGAGGCAGAATACTTTTTTCTTTGGAAAAATACATCATTTTCTCCCTCCATCTTCTACAAGGTCCCAGCGAATCAGGAGAGGACTTCACGTCTCCAACCTTATCTCATTAGTCTCTACTCCCCACACTCCATTTCAAGTTACCTACATGGCCTCCTCCCCTCCAACTCATAACTGCTTTGCCCTTCCCTTCCTCTTCAAAGTCACCTCCGTTCAGTCTTCTGATTTTGGCAAAAATGCTATTTCCTCAGGAAGACTGTTCCTAGTTTCAGCACTGAGTCATGTGCCCCTGTCACACTTCCCAATCATGGTACTAATCATACTGTACTGTAATCACTTTTCCCATCTCCTCTGTAACCTCAATCATGTCAAGAATACATTTTATTTGCTATTATTTTAACCCCACATCTTGAGAGAATGGATAGCATTTTGAAGATGTTTCATATCTCTTGCTTATATGAATAAATTTTCATAAGATACTACCTGAATTTTTAATCTGACCTATAGAATATTTAACTTGATCAATGGTCATTACTCCCTAGTCATAGGGAGGAAACCACCTAATTTCTTTCCCATTGCTGGTTTACAGTTTAGATAGCAGATTGATATTCTAGCAAATAGGAATAGGTATATTTTCTAATATTATCTTTCTTTTTTGCAGGGAATGCCATTCATTCTCATGTTTTATTTTGTTTTATTATACTCAATGAAATGCTAGCTCCCAAATTTGCATCTCTAGGCCTGATTTCTCCCTTGAGTTAAAGATATACATTTCCAGATCCAAACACAATGTTTTACCTGAAAATCCCATAAGTACCTCACTCTATGCCCCAAAAACTTTCAAACTTTTTAAGCCTGTGTTTCTCATTTCAGATAATAGAATCACCATCGAGACACTGCAAACCTTGAGAAAGACAATTAGAATCAGGACAGTAGCCTGTCTGTAGTGAGATCGAGCAGCTCTCAGCTCTCAGATCATCTTGCTCCTGCCCACACTCCCAGGAAAAATACTACTACTAGTCACAGAACCCACATACCAGAGTTGAACCACAGCTAAGACATTGATGCTAGCCTGAGATTATTCAGGATGCTTTGTCTGAGGAATTAGCCTGGGGGAGGAGTTCATTGTAGATTTCCACCCAAGTTTGGGCAACTGCAGCACCTGAGGTATCTGATCTTGGTACTCACTACGAAGCAATGCTCTGGCACCCTGTTGTCTTGCCTATATTTCCTTCCCACTGCCAGCACCGGGGCTCCCATCATCCAAATAGGTGCAGAGACATTAGCCTATGAAGAAGCAGACACCCAAAGATCCCTGGTAAATAATTTAGGGTTATATTCTGCAACCTATTAACAAACCATAAGGCCAATTCACCAAGACAAAGAAAGAAAACTCTTTACCTCCACTCATAAAAACTAAAAATAAGAAGACTGAAGAACATACCACAAATAATAGAATAACAACAAAAAACCCTGAAGTCCAAATCCAGCAGAACTGCAAAATCTGCCTAATGAGGACTTTAACAGTTTTAACTGTGCTTGTCAAATAAGAAAAATAATGGACCAACAAAAGCAGGAATACAACAAGGATAGAGAAAACATGCGAATGTTTCAAATGGAAAAACAGACATAAAGAATATCATAACTGAACTAAAAAATACAATAGAGGGCCTCAAGAGTAGACAAATACCTTTAGCTAATATAATCAGTAAGCTTGACTACACAATGGTAGAATAGACCAGCAAAGACAGAATGGAATAATAAAAACTAGCTAAGAGCCCTTTGGAACAATTTGAAAAGAAACATTATCAGTATCATAGGGAATCCCAAAAGGAGATGAGAAAAAGGCATAGAAAATTTATTTAAAGAAATAATAACCAACAATCTCTCTAACATGTGAAAGGAACAGGATATCCTGATCCAAGGGACCCAGAGAGTACCAAACAAAATAAGTCCAAACAGATACATTATAATAACATTATATGTTATTATACTAACATTACTAAGATACATTATAATAACATTATAATAACATGATACATTATAATAACACTACTAAAAACTAGTGACAAGGAAAGGTGTCCACAGAAAAGAGTTACACAGAAGGGAACACCTATGAGATTATTCAGCAACTTCTCTGTGGAACCTTGCAGGCAAGAAGGGAATGGCAGGGAATACTTAAAGACCTCAAAGGAAAGGATTTCAACCTAGAATATCTTATTCAGCCAGTCTATCATTCAAGTCTGAAGGAAAAATAAGGAGCTTTATAGAAAATATTGAAATAATACATCACTACCAAGCCAGTCTTGAAAAAAGCATTAAAGAAAGGGACCATTATAAAGTGACAACAAATTTCATCTGTTGAAGACTATGTGGAAGAGGGCAGTAAAAATGTGGACCATTAAAAAGAATTTGAGATCAGTTTTTTCAGTAAGTCATAAGTTATAACCATCACACAAAAATCTCAATATATCCTCAAAACAATCATCTATTAAAGGGCCAGAAAATAAAATGGAACCGAAACTGAAAACATAAAAGAAGTTGTCAAAAAATAAAGACAAAGACAAACACATTCACAAAAACAAGTAATAATATATATATCTCAATAGCCACTTTAAATGTAAATGGCTTGAATTCACCAATTAGAAGTAGCTAGATGGATCACAGAACAAAGGCCAACCTTTCGTAGTTTATAGCAAATACATTTTACTATTAAAGATAAGCACAGGCTTAAAGGAAAAGACTGGAAGACAATCCCACAAATAAATGATAATTAATAAAAAGCCTGAAGAAACTTAGTAAGCACTAACAATACTTACATCAGATAAATTAGATTTCCAATTAAGAAAGATAATAAGAGATAGAAATGGACAGTACATTATGAGCTAATACAACAAGTAGACACAGACCCACACATAAGCACCAAATGGTGGAGCATCAAGAGATATAAAGCAATTACTAATAGAATTAAGGAGAGAACAGAAATAATAGGGGATTTTGACATTCTATTTACAGTAAGGACAAATCAACAATCAACAGAGAATAAATAAGTAAAGAGTAGCCTTAAATGATGAGGTAGCTCAAACAGGCTTAATAAATATCTACAGAACACCCTGCCCCAAAAGAGAAGCATAAATTTTTTTTTATCAAATACACATGGAACACACTCAAAGAGAGACCATATGTTGGGACACAAGTCAACCATCAACAAACTTATGAAAATTGAAATCTGGGCCTCCCCTGGTGGCGTAGGCGGTTGAGCACTGTGCTATGAAGCTGGCCGCAGCCGCTGCAGCACCAGTTTGATCCCAGAAGGCCAGGGAGAATCCCACATGGCTCAGACCTCTCCTGTCTTGCCTGGTGCTCCCCTCAGCAATGTATTTCCTCAGTCTGCCTGTTCTGTTCCCCTCTCTGTCTCTGGTGACTCTTCTCACCCTCCTGTACATCTGGTCTGCACCCCGGTACTTGTATAAATAAATAAATAAATCTTAAAAGAAAAATGAAATCACACAAGCATTCTTTCTAAACATAATACCATAAAACTAGAAATTACAAAAAATTTGAAAAGCTTCAAATTCAGAGAGATTAAAAAACAGTGCTCAAAAACCACTGGGTCAAAGAGGAAAGTAATGCAGAAACTGAAAAACGCCTGGTGATTAATGAAAATGAGAACATAAGATGTCAGAATTTGTGGGATGCAGAACGGGGTACAGAGGATGAAAGTTAATTGCAAAACAGGTCTGCCCTACCTAAGAAACAAGAAAAATACCAATGAAACAATTCAACATTCAACTGATGCAACTGGAAAGAAAAACAAAACCAAAAGTTAGTAGAAGCAAAAAATAATACAACTGAGAGTATAAATAAATGAATGAGAAATTTTAAAAATGCAAAGCATCAATGAAACAGAGTTGGTTCTTTTGGAAGATAAAGTTGCTAAAACTCTATTTAGACTAAGAGAGAAGAGGTAAAACTTAAATAAATGGAGTTAAAAATGGAAGAGAAGGGGGCCTCCCCAGTGGCGCAGCAGTTGAGCGCTGGGTTGCGAAGCTGCCCGCAGCCTCTGCACCGCCGGTTCGATCCCCGGCTGCTCCTCAGCCACCGGAGGAGGGTCCCACATGGCACGCAGACCTCTCCTGCTGCCCGCTGCTCCCCTCAGCAGTGTGCTTCGGTCCCTCTGCCTGCTCTGCTCCCCGCTCTGGCTCTGGTGAATTCGCTCACCCTCCCGCGATTCTGACTGTACCCAGTGCTTGTATAAATAAATAAATAAATCTTTAAAAAAAAAATGGAAGAGAAGGAATTACTATGGATATCACAGAAATACAAAGGATCGTAACAGATGACTATGAACAGCTGCGTGCCAACAGATTCTATAATTTTGAATAGGTAAATGTTTAGAACAATATAGTCTACAAGAATGAACAAGAAATAAAACACTTTAATAGACAAAATCACAATTAGGATTAGGAACACAATAGTAATCAAAAATTCTACCCCAAATCAATGCAAAAAACAAGATGACTTATCAACCCTTTAAAGAAAAACTTACGCCCATTGTACTTAAATTATTCCAAGAAGAGGAAATACTTCCTAAATGTTATATTGTGCCAACATTACGCTAATACCAAATCTAGACAAGCGTGTGACAAAAAAGAAAACTTATCTTCAAAAATTAAAAGCACATACCATATGATTCAACAATCCACTTTTAAATATATATTCAGATACAAAATCATCAACACAAAAAAATTTATATGTTCCACAATGTTTATTGTGCCATTATTTATAATAGCTAGGATATGGAAGTAACCTCAGTGCCCACAGATAGCATAGTAGATAAAGAAAACATGGTATGTATACACAAAGGGATACTACTCAGCCAAAAGGAAAAATGAAATATTACCATTTATAGCACAATGGAAGGAACTTGAGGGAAGAATGCAAAGCAAAGTAAGTCAGAAAGACAAAGACAACTGGGTGACTTCACATACATAAGGAAACAAAGTGGAAGAACTGATAAAGCAATATAATCAACTAGTAGACACTGACAAGCAAATTGAGATTTCTGAGGTTAACAAGGAAGGAGGAGGAAGAAAGGGTCAAAGAGGTATAAATGAGGGGTGTGGAGGACTAAAAAATGAAACCAGTGAAAGGAAATGGGTGCAGTTCAAAAATACAGTAAAAACAAATGTGCACATCTTGAGAAAGATGACAAAAAAAAAACAAATAAATGAAACAGGACTAGTGGAACATTTTCCATTGATTATTTCAATAGGGATCTGATAATACAAACCACACTGAAGTACTAATCTCACTATGCATTTATCTCCTCAGGGATATTTGTATGTAAGACTAAAGTCAAAGATACCACTTCTTATATCTCCTCTATTACCTCTCTGCTCCAAGCTATTGTCATTCATCCACCTGGGTTACCATAGCAGCTTAACTAATCTTCCTGCTTCAGCCTTCAAACACATAAGACTTTCTCAACAAAGATCTGATCTAAGTAAGAGATCATTTTTTAGCCTGAAATGCTGAAATCTCCCAAGTTTTCTCATAATAAAAGTCAAAGTATCCCCAATGAGCTGCAAAGTGATGAATGATGTGAAATGAAGATAGTTGGAGGAAAACTCCATCAGGGAGAAAGTACGAGAGTCCACTGTGTCATGCCAAATTTGAGATGCCTATGAGACAACCAGTTAGACAATCAGCATGTAAGAAAGTCAAGTCTGCCATTGCTGACTTTGAAGATGGGAGGAGATCCCTAGCCAAGGAATGTGAGCTGCCTCTAGAAGGTGGAAGAAATAAGAAAACTGATTTACCTTACAGTCTCCAAAAAAGGAATGCAGGTCCACCAACACTCAGTAAGACCCATTTTGCATTTTTGACTCCAGAAGTGTGGGATAAATAATGTGTGGTTTTGTCATGAAGATTTTGTTAATTTGTTGTAACAGCAAAGGAAACTAATACACAGGTAAAAGCAATCATCTTCATAAACTGCTGTGTAGATTTAATCAAGATAACCTACATAAAGTACCTAACAGAATATCTAGTTCATGAGAAGCATTTAAACTACTATTGATATTATTAGTGCTAATTTTATTTATGGCAACAAAATCAACAGTAGTCAACAGAAAGATCATTGACTCAGTTTTAGAACCTAACTCTGTGAGGTAAGCTGTCTTAACCTCTGTAAAACTCAATTATGAAATTCACAAAGTAAAATGGGGGGGGGGGGTCTCTGGTGGCACAAGGAGTAAAGCACAGCACCGTGAAGTTATCTGCAGACTCTGCAGCAAGAGTTCAATCCCAACTAGCCAGGGAACTACCCACATGGCACAGCAGACCTCTCCTATCTTAACTGCTGCTCCCCTCAGCAGTGTATTTCAGTAGATCTGCCTGTTCTGTTCCCCACTCTGTCTCTGGTGAATCATCTCACCCCCCCACACCTCTGGCCTGTACCCCAGTTCTTGTATGCATAAATAAATTTAAAAAAAAATAAAACAAGGTCTACAATAGATGATTTATTGTTTCTTCTACCTATAAATTTTTATGATTCTAAAACCTATTTTTTTTTTACTTTCACACATCTATTTTATTTCATTATTTACTGTACAAAATTATATGAGGTATGGAAGATAGACAGGAAGAAGTGGCAATAGCAAGGCACTGTGGAAGATGTAACAATAAAGAATTATATATTAAAGATTGGCTTTACATTTTTTTGTAATATGCTAAAAGTTACTTTTTTCCTCTGATCTTTCAGAGAAGTTAATGCTTCACATGTACTACATTGTAAGTTTATTTACCCTGTGTTTGGACCTGGAAAACATCCTGGCCCATACTTCTATTTATTTAATAATAAAATAATAAAATGAGTTGTTTGGGAATTACACATTGTGAATGGTTACTCATTTGGAGGAGCAATCTCTTTTTGTTCTCAAAACTATCATTTTTAAAAAATTATTTTTTAATGACATACCTTTTTCTTACATCTTTGTTAATTTTTTGACAGTATAGGATTTCTCCCCTTAGGTGTGGTAATTGTAGATCTCCCACTACTTAAGAACCCATAGTCCACCACCATAATCCATTGTGATCTCACCCCCGACCCCTGGTTTCACCCCTCCCCCCCTCTCTCTTCCACCCCTTTTGGATGGTTCAGATCTATGGTCAGCTTTCAAGGATTGTCTTTATCTGACTCCCTAGTTTGGCTTCTCTATATTCCACATATTAGTGAAACCATCCAGTATTTCTCTTTCTCCTCCTAACTTATTTAGCTAAGCATAATCCCTTCCAGCTCCATCCATGTTGCCATAACCAGCATGAGTTTATCTTTTTTGATCACTGGGTTGTATTATACTGTATGTACACACCACATTTTCTCTATCCATTTATCTATTTGGGGGCATTTAGGTTGTTTCCCTATCTTGGCTATTGTAAACTGTGCTGCAATAAACATAGCAGTGCAGGTAAAACCTAATTCCTTAATGGCATGTTCTACTTATTTTTAATTAACTGATTCATAAAATCCTATTAAATTGATACAAAAGGTTTTCATTTTATAGTTCAACATTTTCAACATTTTATATTGCTAAGTAACAGCCTCATTAAATTGAATCATGGCATAAAAATCATAGGCCTGCAAACAAGGAAATGTTTCTAAGTCAACTTATGACTATTTAAAGGCCATACAGTCTAAATAGAATAATAGTATCTTCTCAAATAACTCAAAGTATATTCCCACATATTACTTCATGTAATCTTTTTCTAACAGCTTTACTGAGATATAACATATTACACAATTCATTCTAAATTTTAAATTCATGAAAACCAATGAATTATACAACTTAAAAGTATATAATTTATTGGCTTTAATATATTCAGATTTGTTCATCCATCACCACCACAATTTTAGACTGTTTTCATCATCTTCCAGAAGGAACTCTGACTCATTAAGAATGACTCCAAATGTCCCCCTTCCAAATCTTCCAGGGCACTAATCTACTTTTTTTTGCCTATTCTGGACATTTTATATAAATGGAATTATACAATATGTTCCATTTTGTCTCTGGTTTCTTTCACTTAACAGGTCTTGAGATTCATCCATCTCTGTACCTTGTATCAATACCCATTACCTTGTACTGCTAAGTAATATTCCATTGTATTGCTATACCATATTTTGCTAATTTTTCATTAGTTGATGGACAGACATTTGGGTTGTTTCTACTTTCTAACTGTTAGGAATAATGTTGCTATGAACATTACAACATACAAGAGTTCCAGGATGTGTTTTCAATTCTCCTGCATAAATCTAGGAGTAGAATTGCTAGGTAACATAAGGTAACTCTGTTTTAACCTTTTAAAGAACTGCAAAGCTGTTTTTCCAAAGTGGCTGTCCAATATTATATTCCTACCAGCAAGGTATCATGGTTCAATTTTTCACATCATTACCAACACGTGTGATCATCTGTGATCATAGCCAGCTAATGTGTATAAAGTGCTATCTTTTGTGGTTTTGATATGTATATCCCTATGACTAATGATGTTAATTTCTTTTCACCTGCTTTTAGCTATTACAAATCTTTGGAGAAATGTCTATTCACAGTCTTTGTCCATTTTCAACTGGGTTATTGTTCCTTATTATTACTGAGTTATATAAATTCTTTCTAAATCTTGGAAGCAAGTTAACTTTTTTTATTTGCATTTATTTCTTCCCATTCTATTCATTATATCTAATCTTGGTGATGGTACTTGCATTTAATAGTCTATATTTCTATCCCCATTTTACCAACAGAACTGTCATATCATAGGAGTAGATATACTGGACAACTGGCAGACTCAAAAGAAAAACTGTTTTTATTAATTTAAAGAAGTCATATATTGATATCAATATTGTGACAACACACTCCAGAAAATTCCTTTGTTCAACCCTGATAATGCCATGCATTAATAACCAGACAACATTATCACCACAGTTTTATCAATGTTTGTCACTTAAAAAATAGTTAAGTATACATAATAGGCCCTGGGCTACCCTTATTCAGGATGTACCATGTTAATATGGCCAGATCCTTGCCTTCATTACTTCTACAACTTGACAGTGTTATGCAAAATTCCTATGCTCAAACCAATTTCTTACTTGCAAACAATCCAAGCAAACTTTTGATGCTTAAAGATCCACCCTCAACACAGGAACATTACAGATTTGTAATGCAAGGAATATACTTTTTTGTTTGTTTGTTTAATTCAAAGCATGAAACTTATTTTATGGCCTAGGATGACCTTATTTTGAGTACTGGCCTTAGCAGGTCACCACTTAGTTTTTATAAATCTGTCTTATAATGCAGCAGTGCTCACTTTAATAATATTTGTTGAAATGAAACTTGACTAATGGAAGGAAATACTCACATTTTTACCTTTAACCAGAAAAAGTCTTAAAACTTTCAGAGTTTATCATAGCCAGTTCCTGCCCCATGCTGGGGAGGGGGAGAATGTCATTCTAACTCCATTAAACATAAAATCAAAAATACGGAAATAAAAATCCAACTTTAAAAGGTTGCTTTATACTTGTCTATCAAAGTATTCCTAATGCAAACCAGAGGTATCAAATAATCCCCAGAAAAATAAAGGTATAGCCCTATAAAGGTCTACACAAACTTTAAATTTCTTGATTTTAAGTGTTTTCCCTTAAAAAAAAGCAAAAAAATGTTACATTGTACACTATAATTTTTTTCTTCTGTTATAAAACACTTAACATTCTTAATGAGGGTCAATAAAAGAATTTTTTGAGGCTAGACAGAACTGCCTTAATTTACTGTACAAATTTAGTGAATTAAATAACAGCAAATAAAACTAACACTCAGAAAGATGTACCATAACCACCTCATGGTTGCCGAGTGCCCTCTGCACTGGAAGATGTGCTTGCTGCCATTTGGCTAGCCAAGCGCCTAAGGATTAAGAAGCACAGGCTGAGCCGGGAAAGCATGACCTGAGGTGATCCCACGGGTAGTCTGCTGCAAGACAGGCAGCAACAGTTCCATGGAGGGCTTTCCACACTGTGTTGAGAGTCTAGGGGTTTTCTGGAGGTGTCTCAGAGTTGCTGCAGGCGTTCAAGAATATTTGTAAGTAGAGCACTGCACCCTGACTTCCCTCACCTTCCCTTCACTTACATACTGGGTTTCCATGTCAGCTTTCTAAAACTGAAGTTAGATAGCAAAAAAGGTATAAAAGTCTAGATCTAGAAGTCTTGGTCAGGCAGGCAACAATGTTCATCAGATTGAAAAGACAAGGAGAGGACAAATGGGAGAAGAGATAATGAAGCTGGTGAGGAACAGAGTCAAAAACAGGAAAGGGTGTGGTAAAGCCAAGGATAGGGGTCAGGCCTCTATCCTCTGAAAAGAATGTCTATTGTATTGTGCCTGCTTAAAGGAGCAGCAAGGGATCCTTCACCTAGAAGCACTCAATTGCTGAAATCTAAACTCTACTATGCCAATTATAGGCCACAGTCTCTTATCCTTCTAAACTCTCTAGATTTCTTACCTTCCAGTGCCAATCAATTTTCTACAAAGAAGCCAACGTGAACATTCAGAAAAAAAAAAAAGAATCACTTCTCTGATGCAAACCTTCCAATGGCTACCCCTATACTTGAATAAAATACTAAATCCTTACTGCGGCCCTAGCGTATCCTGCCTCTCATTATTAATTATCACTCTCCCCACTCTTGCTTCCCAGAGACCTTGGCACTCCTCAAACAAGCTTCAGCCCAGGGTTCTACCATGCTGCTTCCTCACCCAGATCCACACAGTGCCATATCTTGACAATAAGAGACTGTCTGCTCAAAGCACCTCTTCCAGTATCTTCTTCTTCCCATTATTTAAAACACCATCTACATCAATCTCTACTTCTTCCCCTTCTTCACTTTTCCTTCCTACCTAAAACTAGAGACTGCTTTGACCACTATTTTAATCTAGTAGTCAACCCACACTGTTCAAGGTAGAGTCTAGAAGATAAAAGGCTCTGCGTTTACTGAATGATATAAATGAATTAATGACACTTGATCTTAAATGTGCTGAAGCTTCCAGATTTTCCCTCAACCCCCTCTCTACTTTTTTTCTTAATCAATCAACTATGCTGCAAGCTTCACTTTTTATCGACTATAACCTAGGATTTGATCATCCAACTTTTACCAGTTCCTTGCTAAACTCTCAAATTTCTTACTGGCTTGTCCCTCCCCTAAATAAACCTGAGGATCTACTTCTTCACTTCTACATCCAGACTTGAAATGACTGCTTCAACCATAGATTGGGGCAAATAACAGCATGGGTCCTGTCTCAGTCAGCTTGGTCTATCAGAGCAAAATAACACAACTGACTGGAAAAACAAATTTATTTCCTCACAGTTCTGGATACTGAAGCCAGAAGTCCGCAAAAGCAGAGCTTCCCATTTCAGTAGACCCCCGCTCACTGAGGCTTATCGTCCTTTTTAGACTCCAAAGCAGCTCCTCTCCAACATCTCACAAAAGCAATTCCAACTCCCATCACTTTTTTAAAGCTTCCTATTCTTCCCCCCCACTCACCCCCGACTCAGCAGCTGACATCACCTCCAGAGAAACAGAAACAAAAAAGAGGTTGTTAGGTCAGACTCCCTCGGTTTCCTCAACCCCTGACAATGATTTGTACACTTTTACCTCTTTCCTGACAGTGTGGAGGAAGGATGTCCCTCAGTCTGCACAGAGCTAACCTTGAAACACTGCTGCAGAACCCAAGCCATCCATCCTATCTTCTCAGGGACCACATGCTAATTGTTTAGCCACTTTGCCCCTCCACATCTCCCAACTTCATTCCTGACTTTTCCTCCATTTCACGCAGATGCTGAAATCTGTCCCATCACAAAACAAACAGATGACTAAAACTAATACATATCACCAGGCATATTCTGTCACTGTCCTAAATGCCCTTTTCCTTTCCAAGTATCTTGACAGACAGTTTTAACTATCTTTACTGCTTCCCCCAATTTATTACTTACCCTTCTGCAATCTGGATTTAGCCTACAAACATGAAACTGCTCTTTCCAAAATATAAGTGACTTCTTAACTGAAACTTCATCCAGAATTTATTAGATTTATCAATTTAACAGTGACATACTTTATTGCAAAATGCTTATCTCTTGACTTCAGTAGCATTATTCTTTCTTGTATTCTATCTTTTTGGACCTTTCTTCACGGTCTGCTTTGCTATTAACTTGTGATCTGAGAAAAGTTTCATATGTAGTGTGGCAATTAACAGCATGGGTCCTGTCTCAGTTAGCTTGGTCTGCCACAGCAAAATACCATGACTGTCTGGAAAAACAGAAATTTATTTCCTCAGTTTTGGATACTGAAGCCCGAGAACAGTTTAGTTCTGATGAGAGTCCTTTCCTGGGTTGCAGAAAGCTACCTTCCCTGACTTCTAGGATAAAGAACACCCTGAGTTTATTTTAACATCTCCATAGGAAGATATTTCTGAAACTAAAACATTACTGTGAGAGATCAATTTATAAAAATACCTACTTTTTGTCACAGTTCAGTTATAAAGAATAAAAAAATCCAAAATAAATATTGAACTAAAATACTTTCTAGAAATGATATTATGATATAAAAATTTTGGTTAAATAATTCGGCCTACCTTCATTAAACCTTCTTACATGTTGATAAGAAAAACTGCTAGTTAACTTCCAAAAATTCAGCATCTCATCTTTCAAAGATGCAGCATCATTAATTTTGGGTAGATTATGATACAACACACTCCCATGAGAGAAAACAGACATAATACAGTTTTTACCATGATGTCTACAGCATCAATGTATTTCCATAAAAAACATATTACCTTTCGATTAATATGACAAAATAATCCTTGAAGCAGCCTGGGTCCCAAATATCATATAATCCTAACACGTAGATAAAATGCAAGTCATATTCCCCGCCCACATTTTGTTTAATTTCAGAAGAAAAGTAAAATCATAAATAATATATTAGCACAACTGCTGACATAAATGTAGGGTGGGGGAAGGGAGTGATAGACTACCAACTTCAGGAAAGGAATTATTCTTTGGTGCTGGTCCCAAGCTGAAAACAACTACAGAATTAGTTTTAAACATGCCCGAAGTTATCGATCAACCTTAAAAGCTACTTATGGGTCGACATAAGTACACAGCTGAGAAAGTCAGCCATTCAGCATCCATTCTGCTTCAGTTTTCCTATCTCCTCAAAGCCAGCCAGTTCCTAAAATCCAAGTTTAAAGTCAACCAATCCCTAAGGTTTCTCGCTTTTGAATATCAACCAATCCTGTAACATGAAGCTTTCTCAAAACCCTAAGTACATCTGTTTGTTCAGAAGACTGTTTAGCAAGTCTAGTTCTCCTTTATTTTTACCAATTATGTAATTCAGCTTTGTTTCAGTTAAACTTAAATAGGGGACTGTCCCCTCAACAATACAATAACTATTATAGTTACCTGGATATTAATATTTTTCCTTCATAGAGGTAAGAAAAATATTTTTGTTCTAATAATCAAAAAGTTTTACAGAAAGTTGGAAGTCTTCACTTTTAAGTATAATTATAATCCTTTTTGCCCAATACACAATTACATTAACAAAGGTATCTCTTTCCTTCCATTTTCAATCCCAGACCCACAATTTCATAGTATAAATGGTCCAAATCGAACAAAATGAATGTATTATATGAAACATCAAAATTTCCAACCTCTGAAACTTACATCAAGAATAAAATATCACTAAATGACCAACCTTGAAAGAAACTGGTAACTGAACCAAATATTTAAATAGGCATTATTTTTGCCTAATGGAGATGACAATATGACATAGTTCTATAAACTCTGAAAACCTGAATTCTAGATTCTATCTTTCGAATTGATTAACTTAGTTAAATTGGTTATCTCTTTGATAAATGTTCCAATTTAGAAAATAAAATGACTATCACCAGTTTCTACTACCTGACAAAAATGACGTACTCATATAAAGTAGGATGAATTCTAAAAGTTTCAGAAAGGAAATATTAAAACTGATCTTTATATTATCACTTTACTTACAGTTAAAGTCAAGTCAGGGGCCTCCCTGGTGGTACAAGGGGTTAAGGCCCAGCACTATGAAGCCATAGGCAGCCACCACAGCAAGAGTTAGATCCCCAGCCAGGAAGCTAACCCACATAGTGCAGTAGACCTTTCCTATCTCCTCCGCTGCTCCCCTCAGCGTGTATTTCTGTCAATCTGCCTGTTTTGCTTCCCACTCTGTCTCTGGTGAATCCTCTCATCCCCTGCACCTCTGGCGTGCACCCCAGCTCTTGTATGCATAAATAAATAAAATAAATCTTTAAAAATAAATAAATAAAGTCAGTTTTAAGTTTAGGTCAGCATGAAGAAAAAATAAGAAAAATAGTCTCAAATTAGACATGAAAGATGGCTAAAAAAATAAGGGATCCTAATTAGAAAATTAGGGTAAATGGGAATCCCACACCAAATATAAATCCCTCTTTCAGATAGGCAAAGTGAATCATGCCAGGGGGGCTGCCTCATACAAGTACACTCAAAACAATCAAGAGTCATCTCTTTGGACGGCCTTTGAACTTAAGTTTTCTCAAAATACAAATTTTAAATTGCAAATAGCAACCTTATGGTTTCTCAAAAGTCAGGAAAGTTTCCACCCAAGTCAAATCAAGTAGGATTACAAACTGAATACCACCACTTCAAGGGACAACATAAACATCTAATGGTTGAAGGAAAGCAGAATATCACCCCAAAATATGCCACTTTGACATATTTTGAATTTAAAATATTTGAGAAACATCTGGTGCAAGAAGTATACCCAGAGTCCCAGTTTTACTTCCTGAAAGCAAAATATAAAACTCCCAAGTGAAAGATATCTTCCCTGTACCAGAACGAAGCAAGACAGTCCTATGATCAGAGACATGGAATTTGGAGCTGAGACTGGCACAAACCAATCTTGTTAAACTAACTTTTATCTTCTTATCTTCTTTTTAGCCATCTTTCATCTTCACCATTGACTACCCCTAGTCTAAACCCTTCCATCTTGTCAATTCTTCACAGTTCTTTAGTTTCTTGGTCTAAAAGGCATACCAGCTTCCTATTTTGACTACTTCTTTGGAGCTTCTCTTATAAAAGTTCCTTTTTATTTTGTAAATTTTTTTTGTAAAAATTTAATAGAATTTGTATGTTTTTCTACTTTTAATCCTTCTTATGTCCATTAAATTATTATGTCCAGTCCCCAAAAAGGGTAGAGGAGAATTCTTCCTCCCCTTCAGTGTCAGGGCACTTATTTAGTTAGGTTAGGCATAGATTTAGTGAATTTAATCATAGCTCAATGGAGTCAAAACTAGATAACGAGTTGGGTGACCTTGAGTAAGTAACTTAATATCTCTAAACCAGTTTCCTTATCTATAAAATAGGAATAATAACCCCATTTCACAGAACTGTAAAAAAGACTAACTGGGATAATAAAAATGGATAATTTTAAAAGTGTCCTAAACAACAAAATCAAGTACTAAGCTATTTTTTTCTGTAACAGTTATTTTATTTATGTAACAGTAAATGTACCTCACTGTAAATGATTTAGGGAAGTAAGTTCACACCTCTTTAGATATATGTTACCACAGCACACCCACCACCCATAATCCACCACCATCCTTTGGGCCCCAACACACTTTACTCCCCAACCCAAGGCTTGCCCCTCTAATAACACCAAGTCATATTTCTAGGATTTTTAAGGTGACCTGCTATAAAATCAATATTAAAATCTATTCCATTCCTACATGCAAATAACAAACTAGAAGAAAACAAAATTTTTAAAAATCCCATTTATAATCACATCAAAAACTACTAAATACCTAGGAATAAACCTAAAAAAGGAAGTGAAAGAACTATTATTCAATAAACACTGTAAGACATTGTTAAAAGAAATAGAAGACACAAAGAAATGGAAATATAGTCCTTGCTCATGGATTGGAAGAATTAGCATTGTTAAAATGGCCACCTTACCCAAAGTGATATATATATTCAATGCAATCTCTATCAAATTTTAATGAAATCCTCCATAGAAATAAACATTATTGAATTGTATTTAGAACCACAAAAGACCCTGAATCACCAGAGCAATCTCAATGAAAAAGAAAAATGGAAATGTTTGACACCCAGACTCTAAAATATACTACAAGGCTATAGTAATCAAAACAGTATGGTACTGTATCAAAAATAGACACACAGAAAAATAGAACTGAGAGCCCAGAAATAAACCCATAGTTAGGTGGATAGTTATCTACAATAAAGGACCCAAAAGTATACAATGGAAAACAGAAAGTCTTTTCCAAAAAATGGTGCTGAAAAAACAAACTGGACAGCCATATGCAAAAAAAAAAAAAAAAAGACATTATACACAACAATTATGTCCCAGCGGATTAAAGATTTGGAGCTATGACCTGCTGAAAACATAAAATAAACAGGAAAAAAAAAACCAGATAAAACATTCTACCATATTTGGGGAGCTGACTCCAATGGTATGGGGAACAAAAGCAAAAATATACAAATAAGACTATATCAAAATGAAAAGCTTTTGCACATTAAAAGCTATAATGAAATTAAACAAGATCCTACGGAATGAGAAAAAATATTTGCACATCACAGTAAAAGTAGATATAACATATGATCCAGCAATTTTACTCCTTGGTATTTATTCAAATGATGCCAAAAAAAAAAAAAACCCTAAAAAATAGGAAAAATAATGTATGAGGGATTTATGAAATATCTAAACAATCATCTAACAGTGAGAGTTAATTCAGTATGCACAAAAGTGAAGCAGGAATTCAAACCAGCAAACCTTTTACAACCCAGGATTATACATGCCCAAATTAAATTAATTTTAATTTAATTAAAACAAACCAAAAACACTAGACACAATGGCAACTAAAAATATGTAAGGCGATTGGCTTGATGAATTATTTTCCATACAGTTAGTGATTTAAATTAACTCAGTTCTCCAACACAATCTTCTGTTCAATCTTCTATATCAACTACCACCTCAATCTCTAAAGCATTAAAAAAAAAAGAAAAAAATTATACATTGAACATCATTGAAAAAAATGATGTTTTCTCAATGTTATCAGTATTGATATTTTGAATTGGATGACTTTTTATTGCTAGGATGTCCGGTGCATTGTAGGATATTTAGGAGTACCCTTGGCCTCTGTCAACTAGGTGTCAGGAGCAATGCCCCCCACACACAATTGTGACAATTAAAAATGTTTCTAGACATTGCCAAATGTTCCCCAGGTGGGTTGGAAAAGAGGACAGATTCGTCCCCAGATATACACTGAGCTAAATTCATACTACTATATTCCAGTATTTATCTCACATTTATCTTTCTATAAATTAGTAACTTAAAATGCAGCTTGAAACTAACAGTTTTGAAATATAAAAAAATGCTCCCTGTAGGATGGTAACAACTTAAGAAAAATCATAGCATTGGAAAGGAATTAAGCTTCAATTACCCTTTCCATCAACATTTGTTTTTATTTAATTCTCTCTAAGAATTTTCTTCTTGGGTGTTCTTTTGGAGTGACAACTTGGTTAACCTGTCACTAAAGTTTAGTGACAGCTTAGTCTCCAGCCATACTTCTTATTAGTCATTAAGGTTTATGTGGAAAAAGAGAATCAAACCATATGCTTTTATTTTCTTAGCAAACAAATATGAAATTAAGGGTTACGTATCTATTTAAATTAAATATATTCAAACATTTACAATATTAAGCAAAAGTATACAAACTATCATTTTGCTAATATTACAAATATGTCATAAAAATGAATATGTATATATGTGTGTATAGATGCACATTTACAAAATATGCAAAAGTGAAAGAAACTACAAGAAGTAGAACTTTAAGAATTATATTTAATGCCCACCATCACTGAGCTAGGCATGGTTTTCTATAATAAACCATTTCCATATATTCACATTAGTACTCTTAAATTAGCTTTAAAATTGGCATATGTAGGCAAAAATTCTAAAAGAACTTGGATTTTATAAGTTATCTAGGATGTTATCTATGTCAAATCTGCTTAGCATTAGAATGACTAACGTTGTCCTCAAGTAGGAAGACTTACTATCACTTTTGCTCAACAAACTTAAAAATCAGCAAAGCCTGGCCCTCTAAAAAATATAGTTCTAGTTTATACCACATATAGGTTTCTGATATTCATAGGTAAGTTACTGCAATTGTGGTATTAAGAAATACTAATCATTTCAACTCCATTAATTTTAGGGAAGTTATAATAACAAATTTTTTATTTAGTGAATTGCAAAACAAAATGGCACATCTCTACATGTATACTTATAGAGGGTTCCTGTTTAGAGTGTAACGGACTTAGTATTCAGATCATCATCTCCCAATGCAAGCCAAAAAAGCTAAACAAGATATAATGTGAGAGATGAACCAAAAATCTACACTGGTGCAAATTTACATAATCTTTTAATGGTTCAAATTCAAACTACTCATGCTAAGAAGGCTTATAGTATATACCCTTATGGTACTTTATACTTAAATAAGTACATATATGTGTATATATAATCTTTTTTTAAAAGATTTATTTATTTATTTTATACAACAACTGGAGTACAGGCCAGATGTGTGGGAGGGTGGGAGGATTCACCAGAGACGGAGCGGGGAACAGAATAGGCAAACTGACTAAATACACTGCTGAGGGGAGCAGCGGGCGAGACAGGACAGGTCTGCCGCGCCATGTGGGACCCTCACTGGCCCGCCGGGATCAAATCGGCGCTGCAGAGGCTGCAGACAGCTTCACAGCGCAGTGCTCAACCGCCTGCGCCACCAGGGGAAGCCCATATATGTGCATATATACTCTTATATATGCTTTAGTAGTATACCCTCAAAGAGATCTACAGCAACAAGACATTTTTGTGAGTACTGTCTATGTTTTATATTCTATAATATTCCAGATATAGGAGATGTAACCTATAATTCCACCTATGACATATCGCCAGATCCCATTTTTATGACAAGGAAATATATCTCGATGTTAATGATCAGCAGAGAAATTCAAATTTAGACTGACATCTGGAACTACAGCATGATACAGTTCAACTGGTGGAAACCTGCCTAAATACTTCACACAGTCCTCCATCACCCTCTGTTATGCAAGCTGCAACATTTCAAGCCAACTCCCTTATTTCATTAGTGAACTAGTCAACACTGAGGTAATAAAACTGGAAAACCTCATCAGGCCACATGATAGTTGAATAGTAAAATTGATTTCATTTGGTAAAAATTATATTGTTGCCAAATAAAGCTAATGCAAATATAGTAAAATATTCAAGATTCTGAGTAATTCTTTTCTTGAAAAGGACTCTTGGGGAGCCTCAAATTTATCTTGCAATTGCTTAGGCATGTTTTTGCTCCTTTGACCCCTTCATGCCCCATCCCTCAAGTATTTGGGGTGGAGGGAGCTGAAGAAAGCCAGAATGAACTAATCAGCATGTATTTATGCATTTAGTCTACTCTAGTTTTATTCCCACAGGTTCCTCTTCATACTCTACTCCTCCATTAAAAACTATGTTTTATTCATCACTGAACTCCCAAAACCTAACCAAATGCCCTGCATGTAAAGTCATCCCTAACAGGACTGGGGACTACAGATTGAGAAGGGTAAGAGATAGGCACCTCACCCTCATGGAACCTAATGGAAAGGAAATTGGATATTGGCTGCATGAACTGAATCAAGTAATAAAAGACCAGTCAGCAAAGCCCCACTGCCTATGTTCTTTTCTCCAGGTGCCAAACATGGCTCAGATGAGGGAGAGCAGCAGCAGCTTGCTCTTCAGAAATTTAAATTTGTATCTCCAGCCCTGACCATTACCCTGACTGAGCTCCATACACATATTCAACTGCCTGCTTAACCGCTGACTTGGAAGCAGTTACAAGGATAAATTGTATGAACTCCAAAACCAGACTGCTTGGGTCTGAAGCCCATCTCTATTACTTACAAGCTGGGTGACTTTATGCAAGTCACTTTAAACCTCTCTGTGCCTCTGTGTTTGCATTTGTAAAGTGGGAGTATATAATAGTTCATAGCACATACAATTATGCTACCACTTTCTCCCTTCCTCCTATGTTCCAAACACTGTTGTCTTGCTATGCCTTGGCCACCTCAAACCTGTTTCTACCTCAGAGCCCTGTCTGTGGCTGCCCCTGCTTTGAGGAAGGATTGTTTGCAGCATGAATTCTGAAGTTAGATTGCCCAAATTCAAATAGTTTCTATCACATTTTAGCTGTGTATAATCTCAAACAAATTCTAAAACTTTCTGTTATCAGTTTTCTTACTTAAAAACCTGGAGATATTGATACCTAATTCATAAGATTGTTGTAAAAATTGATATTGTACACATAATTATTATTCCTGTCTGTAATGTACATCAGGCTCTTGCTCTCACCTCAATCCATTCAGCTGTCACTTCCTTTGAAAGGCCTTACCTGATAGATTCTATCTAAAATAAGCCTTCCCATCCCCCCCCACAGTTCTCATAACAGTACATATCACTATATGAAATAATATTATATACTTATTTTTTGTTGACTATTTCCCCACTAAAACATGAGCTCCATAAAGTTGAATATTTTGTCATGTTTGCTGCTCTATTTCTATTTCTGACTCAGAACCTGACTCTCTATTCACACAACTCTTATCCAGGCTAGGAGAACTATCTGAATTTCATACTACTACTACTACTATACTCAAGCAGCCTTTCCTTTTTCCACTTATGATCTCATTTGATCCTTGACAAGTCAACAGAAGATACACCATCATCTCCAATTTTAAAGAGAGGAAAAGTAAGTTTGGGTGACTTGCCTTTGGAAACAAAACTAGCAACTGGTAGAATTTAGAACCCCTATTTTCTAATTCAAATGCTCCTTAAACTAAGATGGAAGGATATTATGCCCTTGAACTGAGCTTACAGAAATGTGATCTCTCAGTCTCCGGAATAAGTTCTCTCTGGGGCGTGCACAATATCCTTCAGAGTTCCTAACAAATAATTGTCTCTGCATCTGAGAAGTATTATGTACAGTACAGATTTAATGCATCAATAATGCAATAACCCTTGGTAAGCCAAAAACCTAAGTAGTGAGATGCAAAGATGGGAAAGTTCAAATCCACACAGAAACAATTACTAAGCTCAGTGTTTTGAGTTTAATGTACTAGTTCCAGCATGCTAAAAGCTTTCTCTGCAAATCACAGTCAAGGGTGCCTTATAATTGCCAAGAACGACTGTGATAATGGTACCAGTTATTTCCTAATTCCTGTTCCACCAAACTCTGTGACAATATTTAGGATCGTTCATTAGGCTCAAGAGTCATCCACGATCAAATGGTGGAGGTGGTGAGTGGGGAGGCAAAATTGTGAAAAAGATCCCTACCTATAAGATCTTTGTCAAATGCCCTCTGGCCTCCACATTCTCAGAAAGAAACAACTTTTTTTTTTTTCTTGAGCTTTGTCCTAGCAAGTTTACATGCTTCTATCATCTCATGTCATCTCACAAAGTTCCAAGCCCCACAGTAACAATTGGAGGGGAGTGGAGAGACAGAGCAGAGCTGGAAAAGTCCTCCTCTTTATACAAAAAGGAAACTGAGGCAGCAAGTGGTTATCGTTATAAATTGTCCTTAGTCACCTGGTCCCCTGCAGGATCCCAAAGGAAGCCTGCACATGGAGTCTCTAAGTAAACCCTCCATCCAATGTAAATGTCAAACTTTGGGGTGGAGGGGAATCTAAGTTTTCATGAAGGAAGGGGGAAAAAAGAATTCTCCCACTTACACCTTCCCTTTTCCAAGGCCTTGCACGCCTTCTATTGGCGCCCTCAGCACAGGGGGAAAGGTGCGAGACCAGGTCCCCCAAGGGGCCTCTCCTGCTCCTATGCCTGGTTCCTCCCGCTCCAGAGGGCGCCCCGGCTCTGGGCGGGCAGCTGTGCCTTCGCCACATTCGGGGGCTCCCCTCAATGCCCAAGGGTCAAACGCCCCACAGTACCATCAACACCCGCACTGCGAGCAGCTGTACAAGCCCCGCAGGCCCAGGAGCTGCAGGAATCCTCGGAAACTTACAGTTTTCCTACAGCGTGCGCGTCACGGCGAGGTGACGTCACGGGACCCGGCGTTCGGGGAGGACAGGCCGCCCGACGCTGCGAGCTGGGCCCCCATGGCCCCGCCCCTAGCACGAGGGCGGGAGAGCCGCCCTCCCCCGGTGGCCCCGCCCCCTCGTGGGGCCCTTGCGCAGGCGCAGAGAGCCTGCGTGGCCGCCTGCCCGCGGGCTCCACAGCCGGGACGCCCAGGGCGGAGGCGGCCTTGCGAGAGCTTCGCCCAAAGCGTTTGGCAGCGGGGAAGCAAAGATAGTCAACGGAAGCGGGCCAAGAGCCCCAGGGGCGCAGCAAACAAGCTGTCACCCAGAGGTTGGAGTAGGACGCCAGGGCTGTGAGGCAGACTCTCCACAGACATTGTCTTCCTTTATTCAAGTGTTATTTAAAAGTTCTGCACGTGTGGAAGCTGCCATTTGCTCCCCATCGGGGGTGCCACGGAACCTCAAGCCGGGGGAGTCAGCAGTCCCAAGGGCCTCCCGCCTACGCGAGCCCGCCCCGACCCCGGCCCAACCCCGCCCCGCCCCTGGCCCCGCCACCGGCCCCGCCACCGCCCGGCTCCGCCCTGGACACGCCCCCCTGACACGCCCCCAACGGCCCCGCCCTGGCTCGGCCACGCCCACGCCTGGCTCGGCCCCGCCCCTTGCGCCTGACCTTCCGGGTCCCGCCCGGGCTCCAGCTCTGGAGGGCGCGCCCTGCCCCGCCGTGTCCAGGGTCCCAGTGAGCGTCTTGCCATTTCCTTTCAGATTGCAGCCTCTCCCCTTCCGACAGGATTTCCTTTTTTGACTCAGTGAATTCACTTGCAGATTACCGCTCACCTCTATTAAAGTTAACAAATGATGATTTGTGTAAACTAGTATGTACACTTTGTCACTAGTGTAGACTTCCACCTCCAGCCACTCCTGAGGATACCTTGCTATGCCCAACCCTGGGTCTCTCAGCTCTTGGACGCTATTAACAGATTATTTCTGACTTGGTATGGTAAATAGTGGCCCAAATTAACCTGTCTTAAGGGATAAATAGCTATAAAGAATGGGAAAAGCAGATCTTGGAAATAGAGCTTAAGGAGTAAATACTGAAGATAGCAAGGATTGCTTTTTTAATCTTATTTGGAAACAAAACAAATGGCTAGATCACACATGGGATTTTGCCAGGCAATTCCAGTGTAAATAAAGTCTGAAACAATGGTTTGTTTACACTGTTATTGAAAATACTATAATATTTTCCTAGGAAAGAGTAGATGACAGGGCAATGTTAGTCTTTAACTCTTGACATTAAGCTAGTTAAATAAACGTTTTATTCAGGAAAAATTTACGTAAGCAATTAGTTTTGAAAAGTTGCTGATTTTGGTAATATTTGTACATTTATTCTTAATATACTATGCAAAGTTTTAATGATCATTGTCCAATGATGTAAGAATTTGTAATCTACATAATTTTAGCAATATGGTTTTTTTTATGGTGTAGAGTCATAGAAAAACTACCACTTTTTAAAGGTTCTGCATATTTTTAAAGCAGTATTATTTATATTTTCCTTGAAAAACAACCATTTTAAGAAACCTTTGATTTTTTATTTCATTATTTGCATTCTTATAAAATGTTTTACAATCCCAAATTTGGGATTTATTTTAATGAGATCTTAGATACACCTCTGGGAGTATTAACCTTTAGTAAAAGAACAGCAAAGTTAGCAGGCCTGCCTATGTACATTTATTTAAGAATATTGAAAATGCAATTCAGGATATGCAGATTTAAATAAAAACCTACAGCATATCCCAAAAAGGGACAAAAGAGAGAGAAAGAAAAAAATAAAAGAATGAGGTAATACTTAGGAAGGAGTCACAGGTAGAAATAGTCAAGTGGAGGGATCACAAAGTAAAAGTAGGTAAAGATTCTTTTTGTCCATCCTTTCAAACAGAATATTCTTCTTCCTGCTGGCTTCTTGGAATGTTGGTGATTTGGCCCCATCCAGGGATCTAGCCCAGGTTAAAGAGGACAGCAAAGTGGCTTTTCTGCAGTGGAGTGGCCCATAGGTAAAAGTCATTTTTTGGAGTAGAAATGGTTATGAAGTATACACCAAATGCATTAATTGTGTTTAATATGGAATACTTTTGCATTTTGCAGTATTAATTAAAGCAATATCATTTCTATTTTTATAAATATAAGATACATTCTTTTCTTCTCACTTTCTTATTCAGTATATTTACTTTTAATGCCCCAAGAGTAAAAGAAACAAAAAACCTTCCCAGAGCTCCATACTGCTGGATGCAGAAAAAAAGTAATGTGACAGGGGGCCTCCAACGTGGCTCAGGGGTTGAGCACTGGGCTGCGAAGCTGCCCATAAATAAATAAATAAATAAATAAATAAATAGTAATGTGACAAAATATTAACAAACAGAAAGTGTATTCAAGCAAGGAGAGGAACTTCAAGGAATGTGAACTAGAAATTTGTGGGGAAATACACAATCAGATTCAGTGAAGTTTCTGTAACACACTGGAATCTAATCTTGATGAGTAGCCAGAAACTAGGGTAAAAAATGTGTTGGTATTAAAATAAAATCTTTAAGAAAATAAAATCCTTTAACTCTGGAAAGACTAGAAATGTCCACTTTTGCCTTGAGATTTCAATTTCCTTTTGTTATCCTTTCACTTTGATTTTTTCAACCCCCAGCTTCATAATTTTTCCTGTGAATCATTTAGCAAGCTAAAAAAAAAAAAATAGCTGAACATAGTAGGAGGAAACAAAAGAGAAAGATCTATAATGGCTAATATTTATGGAGTATCTATATGTCCCATCAGTGTATAATGTCATTTAATCCTTGCAACTGAGTAAGGTAAGTGCTGTTATAATCTCCATTTCACACAGAAGGCAGGCAGGGAACAGGAGACTAAGTCAAGTGTCCCATGTCACACAGCCTCTGAGTCGTAGTATCAAGATTTGAACCCATACTCCAAAAGCCATTATCATAACCACTGATAAGTAAAGAGTTTCATATAATAGGGCACAAATAACCCAAGAAGCAGAGCATTAGAAAGTCTAAGATATGCGCATTTTTGCTCCAAAAAACTGATGTCAATGTCAGGGTGCCTTCACTCTTTCCCAGCCTGCATCCACATAGATATTTCTTTCTTTTTTAAGGTGCTCATTATGATCCATTAAATTCATATGGTGACCCATAAAAGGATTGCTACCCTGAAAAATACTAGTTGATATCCAAAATATAAAAATGTCAGTATAAAATATATAAGGGTGATTTTTTCCAAAACATAAATTTTGGGAAACTAGTGTTAGAGTAATATGTGTGTATTCTGGTTGCTGTGTTAATGTACTTCTGACTATGGATCTAAATCAAAAATATTTGAAAGACACTATTATAATCACCCCTTGCCAGAACTTCTCTGTATATTTCATCCTTCAGAATTAAAACCAAGGAAAGAAAATCCCACTTTTCAACTTCTTTGCATCTTTCTCGGCTCCAGGATCTGGTTTAAGAGATTTCAAATGCAAGAGTATAATAATATAATAAACATACATTAAACAAGAATTACACAGAATAAAAAAGAGATTGTTCTGAGAAAGAAATAGAGATACAAGTTTAATGGAAGGAAAACCTGGGACAGAGATTGGAGAGCTGGGGTGGGGAGATGAGAGAGCTGTATATTTAATAACCATACACACAATCTTACACATGTCTGCTGTTACAGATTGCAAAATGTTTTATATCTTATTTTATCACTTCTGCCCCCATCCTTTACTTAGCTAATTTTCCCATCCTTTTATCTCTGCTTAGCAGAAACTACCTCTGAGACACATTCCCTAAGCTGCCTTTGCTGTCAGCCCTGGAAATGACTTTAATTTCCTCTTCTGCTAGACTGTAAACTCTAAACTCTGAGAACTGGAACAAGGTAGGTGGTCTTGTTAAACCTCAAATCCTCTACTTGTAGGTGAGTACCATTCCCTAAGTTGGTACTCAGTAAATACGTGTGGAGAAATGCGTGGGTGGAGGAACTCTAAGACTGGCTATGTTTCTTACTCAAGATGCTCCCTTTTTTCTAAAAGGGGAGGGCACTGTGTCAAAGGAAATAACATTAAGAGAAAATGTCCTTGGGACTCCCCAGTGGCACAGCGATTGAGCACTGGGTTGCGAAGCTGCCAGCAGCCTCTGCAGCGCTGGTTTGATCCCTGGCTGCTCCCCGGCCACTGGAGGAGGGTCCCACATGGCACGCAGACCTCTCCTGCCGCCCGCTGCTCCCCTCAGCAGTGTACTTCGTCAGTCTGCCTGCTCTGCTCTCTGCACTGGCTCTGGTGAATTCTCTCACCCTCCTGCGCTTCTGACTGTACCCAGTGCTTGTATAAATAAATAAATAAATGTTAAAAAAAAAAAGAGAGAGAGAGAGAAATGTCCTTTAGGAGGAAAAACATTTTGGATGACAATAGACCATAATAAAACAAACAAACAAAAAAAAAACTAGACAGTGTCAGCTCTGTTATTAACTATTGTAATATTTCATGCAAGTTGAATAATCTCTCCTAACTTCAAAGGAGGTTAGTCTCACTTAATGTTATTGGTGGTGAATGTCCTAATAGAGTGTTATCTACCAGGTAGACTCTGGGAACTCAGGACAGGCCACCTGGAGCCATATTTGCATGAAGTCCCCTGAAAGAAATTGACAGGCACTGGGAGCTAGCAGTTAATCCACTTAAACAAAGGATGTTGGACAAAGGCCCCCCCAACAAGAAAGAGGCATAGGGAAGTGAGGAGAGAAATGGAAGACAAGTCACTATTGTCATTGCTCATGAGGAACCAAATTCATTGTTGAGTACAAGGCCAGGTGTGCACTTTTGAGTATAAGACTGAAAAAATTAAATAACCAGGTGGTTTGTGTTGGGTTTGGAGGACAGGGAAGGGAGGTTCCAGAAGGTGAAAAGATTTACAGTTACTCAAGGAAAAAAAAAAAACACAACACCTCTTCTAGTAAGCATAGCACTCAGGCAGAATGTTCCAGAAACAGACTTCCAGCTCTTTGTGCATTCTGTTCTTCCCTGAAACCTATTTTCTCTCTCACATCTTAGAATAGATCTACTCTTTCTTCAGCTGCACATACTATCATTAATGACCTCTGCAAATAATAACCAACTTTTATTGAGCACCTACCTAGACCTAAAACACTGCTGAGTATTCTTAGTGAAATCTTTATTTAATCTTTACAACAAATCTGTAGGATGATTACTATAATTACCTTATTTTACAGATGAGGGAGAAAAAAGGCTGAGTGTCTTGCCCTGTGTTACATGCTTAAAGTAATCTGACTAATTTTACCCTTAAATACTTCACTGTAGCTCCCTGGTTTGCCCAGGTGGTCAGATCTCCTTAATGAAACTTTGATAACACATGAGGTTTTAAAACATCTGAGATCAGAGTATATCTTAAAATCAGAATAATATAAATCAGAATAGTATCATAGTCAACTGATTTTCTTAAAGGTACAAAGCATAATGGTGTACCTTACAATTAATCTTCCATTTAATAACACATAGAATATTACGTTACAGTTATTTAGGCTTCTTTCTCCCCCGCTAAACTCTAAATTCTTTGAAGCCAAAGATTGATTTACTCAACTTTGTGTCCTTGGTACCTAGCACAGTTCCTGGTATGTGAAAGGTATTTGACAAATTTCTTGGATTTGATTAACCTAATAGTTAACAGGTGGGTGCAATCTAGAAGACAAATGTCACCACTGTTGTCATGAAAACTCTTGATTATCCCCAACTGTTGGCCTGGAAAAGCAGAGCCACAATACTCTGTTTTACCCCAATTAAGTTCTATCTGAACTCAAAGGTATGTATGTGATAGTTCCCTTGAGCAATTATTTCAACATGTTTCTTCCTGAATATTTAATTATGTATCCTTTATGTTGATGAATGGGTATTCTGAGGCCAGTTTCCAATGTAGGGAGTGAGGTGTTCCCCACACTGTTGACTTCAAATAAAAGGTGACCCATTATCTTACCAATGAATTGGTTTTATTCAGAAAAAACATCAAAAAGACAATTTGGGAAATATAGTCTCATAGTGAGACATCAGTGTTCTTCCTACAATCAAAGTTGGTGCCCTGTTATATAACCTCTATTTAAAGGGGTTAGTACTGCACTAGGAAGTGTCTCCTTCCTTCTGATGAGACCGAGAAGCAACATCCTTCCATCAGAGATACAAGGTGTAGGGGCAGGAATGACACAGGGCAGGTTTTCTGACCCAGGAGACCGGGTAAAGGAGGAGTCCTGGAGCTCTCAGTAGCTTTTGCAGGCTTTTATTGGGATTTACCAGGTACATGGCAGGCAGGGGTGCTGAGGGGGCCGGGAGGCTGGTAGGCCTCCCAGCCCTCAGCAAGACTTCATTCTGTCTGGGCTCTTTGGCGTTCTCTCATCTTCCGTTCGTTCTTGGCTTCTGCTGGTGTCCCCATGATGCCGCCCTTATAAACTCATTCTCTCAGCCTAGGTGTACCCACTTCACGTGCCCGCCATCAGGCATGCATTCAGGACCACAGGGTTCCCTCATCTATCCTGATGGCGGGAGCACAGAAAAGCCTGATACTTTTACTTTACCCTACACAAGGCATTTTGCGTCCTGTACTGTAAGTCCTTACTTAAAATTACTGATAAGTTATTGGAACCTGTGGCTTTAAGTGGAATGATGTAGAACAAAAGCAGGTCCTTGAATAATGTCACTTTGGTCATTGTCAGCTAGGATTGGTTTTTCTATGTTACAATGAAATGTCGAACAAACTGTATTAATCAAGGGCCTACTTTTTGCTGATTGTGCATGTGTGAGAAGTCTTCTAGGCTCCTATTCCATTTAAGCACGATTTATGTCTTAATTTTCACGTTTCCCCTTTTGATCAAGATCTTTCTCTGAAAGCATTGCTGATTAAGAGTCAGGTTTATTCCCAGGTTCAATGACATTGTTGTCCTTCAGTTCCAGGAAGGGTCTTTCAGAGGTCTCATGTCTCATATTGAAGAGAGAATGCACAGATAAAGAATCTATTGAGATCACATTAAATAACAAGGAGTGGTAAAGGAGACATGTCTTAGGCATTATTCATCTCAATCTATATCCTTCTAATAGACTTAATCCTGACATCTTGGAAAACTGTCTCACCAAATGTTAATCTATTTTAATTGCAGAAAATCTTTATGTTCAGGTTATCAGATGGTGTACAGGTTCAGTGAGATTTGGTGCTTTCTTAAAATGTGTCATGTGAATCCAAGAGTTTATACCCTAAAGTCTGACTGCTGAAGAGTTTGTTACCAATACTTTATAGAAGTTGTTGCAACAAAGTTGAAGCGAATCTTTCTGGAGGTTTCTTTTCTGATAGACAAAATATCCAGGTTGCAGGTTCGGGTTATGTTGCTTAAGGTCTTTGTCTCCCTGGAGCATTCTGTGAAAAGATTGCTCAATCAGAACATGATTATTTTTGTTAGAAGTAATTAGGTTTTTACAGTATTGAGATATATTTTCGTTAATCAACTGCAGATCAAAGAAACAGGCTAGGTACGTTGGGCACACCCTGTGACTATCACAAAGGGTGAGAATTCATGAATTTCAAGAGGGACAGAACTGAAAGTTAAAAGGACCAACACCAATGCTTTTGGCCAAGGTAATTGGAGGATCTCTAAAAACTTGGTCACTTGTGTATTAATAATACTATTGGTGTGACCTGTTGAACCAGAGTTGAGGGTAGCAAACACAGTGAAAATATTATAAAACTGGCCAAATGGCAACTTACCAGAGCACCTGGTCAGTAAAATGGGTTGCTTGGTCACTATAAAGTTCAAGATTCACTTTCCAGGTAAGGATAGGTTTCTCCAAAAGACCTTTGGCCACAGAAGAAACAATAGCCTGTTTGCAAGGGAAAGCATCAGTCCAGTGAAAAACATGCAGATCATGACTAAAACATTATTTATATCCATGAGACAGGGCAATAGCATGAAATCTAATTAACAAGGCTTGAATGACCCACAGGGTAATTTAAAATGTCCAGAAGGACAAACCTGCTTTCCTAGGTTGTATTTTAGACAGAGGAACATATAAAATAGGTATCTTTTACAGCTTTTTAATATAATGTGAATTAACCCATGTTGATCCACAAATACAATCAATTTATCAGTGGGCTAAAGCTTTAATACATATTTGGAGTTGTTAGGATCGAAGAGGTTCTCCATCAACAAGCAACTCTTAGATACCAGCAGAGTGTCTAAGAATTCAACTTAAGTCTGTCACTACACAAAGATAGCATTAGATTCCACAGTTTAGGGCTTAGTCTTATAGGACAGTAACAGTGTGATAGCCACAGAAAGGGAAGGCTCCAGGTTTCCTGCCCCTCCCAAAGAAGGGCGGGGCTGAGCAGGCATGAGAAGCTGAAGAAGAGGAAAGAGAAAGAGACAGATATGAGGAAAGAAGAGGACTGGAGGAGGCACATGGAGGAGAGAGACGTGAAGAATCTCTGCCTACTTCTCAGCCTTGAACTTGTACAAGGGACTTGGGAAACATGGAAGGGACACTTGAAATAGAAACATGGGAGGAAGGACCCATGGGAGGTTGACAATGGCAGCCTTTTTCTTGACTTGGCTTTTGATTTTGGTCCTTTCCTTTAGACTTGCCTGGCCCCTTCTGCTCCTTTCCTATAGACTCCCACCAGAAGGTGCCTTAGGCCTGTGGCAAGCTTTCTGGCCTCAGTGGCCTTATTTTGGGCCAACCCTGTTTGACTGGGCATTTACCCAGGAGGGGATAAGAAACTTTTGGTGTTTGATGGGCAAAGTATTTTAACCATACTTTTCTCTGTTCTTTATTGTACACTAATTGTTGCACACTAATTATATTAAAGTTCTTTTCTATTGAAGGTCTTACTAAAGTACATTTTGCCTTTATGCAATAGATGGCAGAACCTGTTTAGAGCATGCAGGTTTGGGGGCCGGGGTTACCCCTCATTCTGCCTGCTAACAGGACCACCCCACCTCCATCCACACTTCAGACAGTTGTCAGATTTAAGCCCAGGTAGATACCTGAGCTTCTAACCAACTGACTACTGCATCCCCTCCTTAGAAAAATCAGATGCCAGTAGCAAGCCCAGTTTGTTGGCTGAGCTTCTGACCAACTAGCTATAAGTCAGAGGTTCCAAGGACACTCTCTGTGGTTCTATTAATTTGCTAGATTGGCTCACAAAACTCAGGGAACCTGTTTACATGTGAGATTATTAGTTTATTATAAAAGGGTATAACTCTGTAACAGCCAGATGGAAGAGCTACATGGGGCAAGGTATGGTGAAAGGGTGCAGAGCTTCCATGTCCTCCCTAGGCAAGGAACTACTCTCTCTCAGCACCTCTATCTGCTCACAACCTGAAAGCTCTCTAAACCCTGTCCTTTTGGATTTTTATAGCAGCTTCATTACATAGACATGATTGATTAAATCACTGACCTTTGGTGACTGAACTCAATTTCCAGCCCCTCTCCCATCTCCAGAGAACTGAAAGTTCCAACCCTCTAATCACATGGTGACTCTCCTAGCAACCAGCACCCATTCTTAGGTGGAGTCTGAAAGTCACTCATTAACTAACAAAAGACTCTGCACTTAGGAAATTCCAAGTCTCTTGGGAGTTGTGAGTCAGGAACCAACCATAGACAAAGACCAAATATGTGTGAGAAATAGATTTTAGTCATCCGAATGACCAAATATATTTTTCTTATAAATCACAAGATTACAGTTGGATATTGGCATGTTTTAATTAATCAAAACAGCTATATTGAGGCCAAATAAATTTTTAAAATTTGATTTTACCTCCCACCAAATTTTCCTATTGTACTTAGACTTTAAACTCAAATGATACTCAGTTCACAGAGAAGTTTGACTTGGTCCACATTATGTTTTTAAATTTTGTAACTGAATATCAGGAGGTAACATATTTTAAAAGTATGCATTTTAATTTCTTCCAAAAAATCAAAAGCTTGGATGATAATTGATCTTCCACCCCCACCCAGGGCATTCATCACTGGAGTGAAACTACCCAATTCAGAGGCACAGATGTTCCCTATTTTCCCATACAACCACCTGGGGACTATTTAAACTGGCTCCTTGTCCCTGGAGGTATTTGAGATTATGATCAATATTGAAGGGAAGGCCTTGATCACCTAAGCCTCTAGATTAAGAGAAATCATAAAACCTGTAAAATGAATAGCTTTACCCAGAAATTTGGTAATGCTGTTAGTAGATGACCGAGAATTATCCAGGGACCCAAAACTATAAAAGAGTGCATCCTCTAATGGGATCCAGCCGCTTATGCACACAAAGGCAAAGGAAGTAGACTCTTAGCATGAAAGATCTTTAATAGAGCTATTGTGCATAGAGAGAAGAAAATGATAGTCCTAATAATAGATTCCCAATAAAAATTTGAAAACTCCCCACCCCCTTGAGAGCAAATGCCCAGCCAAACAGGCTAGGACTGAAGCAGTGCCAATGAGGCCAGAAAGTTTGATACAAGTCTAAGATACTTTCTGGTGAAGAACCACAGGGAATGGGTGAAACAGGCCAGGGATGTCCAGGGCAGAAGAGTCAAAAAATATATAAATCAAGATAATGAGGAAAATGTTTCTCAAGTGATGACTTCTGCTTTAGGATCTATACTTGGAGAAATAACTACAACAGTGAAATGTTGACCAGAGGTGTTCACACTAGTTGTACTTTCTGTCAGTGGCTTACTTATACACAGCACCCTAAGTAGTATGCATACCAAAGGAAGCTAGACCTCAGAAAGCCCAGTTTGAGATGCTGGAAAGTACTGAGGCCAAACTTTGTTTCAGGGGCATGAGGCTTTCTTCCTCTCTGTAAATGGGCTACACCAGCCCATTGGGGAAGAGATGAAAAGAATGACAATCACCAATACTGAATAAGAGAGGTTCTTCCTCATGATTTTAGGTTTGTGTATATCTCCAAGGGAAAGAACAAGAGCCAGAAAGATAAGATTAGATAGGTAGACAGACATAGAGAGATTTAGATTGCTTTGCATCTAAATATTGCTATTGCATTTGATGCCTCTGTAGTGTGAAAAGTGAGATTTAATTTAGAATAATTAAAGAAATTTGATAGATGTGACTTGGGTGTCATGTAACAAAATTGTCAACATGACAAAAACTGATATGTGGTGTAGCAGCAGAAAGGGATGGAGCAGGTTTTCTGATCCATTAGACTGGGTAAAGAGGAGCCATAGAGCCCTCGGTGGCTTTTCAGGCTTTTATTGCGATTTACCCGGTACACGGCTGGCAAGGGGTGCCAGGGGGCCAGGAGGCTGGCAGGCCTCCCAGCCCCCAGCAAGTCTTCATTCATCTAGGCTCTCCAGCATTCTCCCTGCTTCTCTCATAGTTCTCTCTGCTTTTTCTGTTCCTGATTCTCTCCTTCCGCTGGCATCCCCATGATGCTGCCCTTAAAAGCCCAGTCTTAGCCCAGGTGAATCCTATCTACATATGTCCACACCCTATTCCAGGTGCCCGCCATCAGGCATGCATTCAGGACCGCAGGGTTCCATCATCTATCCTAATGGCGGGAGGGCAGAAAAGTCTGATACTTTTACCTTACCCTACATATGGGCAGAAAAATACCTTATATTTGAATAACACTTAATTTTCATATTTAAGTTCTCATGCTCTACTTATATCTGATTACTATAAAGTTACTCTTTAAGGTTACTGCAAAGCAGAGAAGTAGAGTAATCTCAGTAGAAATTTTGGATGATACCTAAAGAGGTCCAGCAATAAATGGTAAAACCCTCACCTAGACAGGTGAGTACATACACATGTGTGCGCATGTGTGTGTGCACATGCATGTGTTCTGACTCTGTGTAGAGTAAGAGGAAGGAAGAGGGGGTGAGGAGGAAAAGGGAGGTTACCATTACACTTAGTGTAGAGAAAAATGTCCTCATTAGGCATTTTCCTTGCTATCATTAGCTTTGTACTTGCAGAAGCAAAAATAGTTCTTTCCAGTTTGAATTTTTCATTCTTGCCATATCTACTCAATTAAGTGGGTGCCTATTACATTGTCACTTGCACACACACATACATATAAAATCTAGGTAAAGAGATGCCCATTTTGGGCCTCCATGGTGGCATAGCAGTTGAGCGCTGGGCTGCGAAGCTGCCCACAGCCTCTGCAGCGCCTGTTCGATCCCTGGCCACTGGCAACGGTCCCACATGGCAGGCAGACCTCTCCTGCCACACCCACTGCTCCCCTCAGCAGTGTACTTTGTCAGTCTGCCTGTTCTGTTCCCCGCTCTGGCTCTGGTGAATTCTCTCATCCTCCTGCACTTCTGACTGTACCCAGTGCTTGTATAAATAAATAAATAAATCTTTAAAAAAAAAAAAAAAAAGAGATGCCCATTTTACATACTACTACTAAGTTGCTTTGAATTTTTCTTTCATATGTTATTTTTAAAGTTTCTTTTTTAGTTTAAAATATTACATAACCCTTGTCATACAAAATAAACCAGTTTCTTAATATGGGCTTGGTGATCAATTTACCAGTAGGTGAAGCATTAAAATGACAGCTGTTTAATTCCTAGATTTCCCTCTCTTTGAATAAAATTGAGCCATTTATAAAAAGCAGGGAGCCTGGTACAGTGTCAGTACTCATTTCATGGATGACTAGTGAAGCTTATATGAAAGTACTTTCTCTGAGAAACTAAGGCCTGGTAGGCATGTAAGTGCTGCTCATTTATTTTTATGTTTCATTTTAAGTGTGACATAAAAGAAAATAATAAATGTACAATTCAGTGAGTTTTAACCAATATCTATAGCCACATACCATACCACACAATTTTGATGTATACTATAGACTTTTCCCATCACCCAAAAGTTCCCTGTACAACTTTGTAGTCAATCCTCTTCCCAACCTTGGTCCCTAGTTTCACCATTATAGATTAAACAGCTATTAACTTTGGAGTACATTTCTTAAATTTTCATTTGTCTTGGATAAATACTTGTAGTGAGACTTGACTTCATGGATTGTGTATCCTTTCGTAGGAAACCACAAAGTTGCTTTGCAAAGAAACTGTAAAATTTTACATTCTCATCAGTAATGTATGACAGTTATAGTTCCCAACAGTCTCATTAACATTTCATATTGTCAATCTTTCAACTTTTACCATTTATTTTCTAGTGTTCTGTCTGAGAAAACTTGGACTAACCAAAGGTCACAAAGATTCTCTTTTGATTTCTTCTGGAAGTTTTATAGGACTATAATCAATTTCAGGTTAAGATTTTATAAGAATTAGATAAAAGGTGAGTTTTTTTTTTCATATAGATAGCTAATTGTTCCAGCACCATTTATGAAAAGACAGTATTTCCCTCCACTGAATCACCATGGCATATTTGGCATCATCTTTGATAGCATCCATTTTCACAAAATCTCATCTAACCAACATTTCCTCACTCAAAACCATTCTTATCACTACAATCAGGTTTAGATTAAAAGAATGAACTAACAACTACAACAAAAATAAAACATAAAACCCCTATAGTGGATTTTGTGACTCATGCTTAGTTCAGTCTTAAGGATGGAAATACTCATTGCAGATACTGGAAGTTTGTGTTGGTGATAGCTCCCAACTATGTTGGGAGCTATTGCTCCCAGGAATTGCTCTCAACTTCAGGAATCAGCCTTACCATAGGGTACCTCTCTCCCCCAGTACAGCTAATATCCACTGACTATGGCTATTATACCCACTGAACTGCCTGGAACAATTTAGAATGTTCATTTCAGTCCGCAGAGTTAGTTACCAACGAGAAACTTGACACTCTCTGATGCATTTATATCACAGCTGAACTTCCCTCTCCTCCCCTTCCCTTCAGTCAATTCCAGGTATTGTTCCCAAAATTATTTCCCATATAAATTGCTACATGCAAACCAAGATTTCAATGATTATCTCTTAGGAAGTCTGCTATCTGATCATCTTAAACCTGATTATATTATTGCTCTAATGATGTGGGTGAAAAAATTTCAGCCATCAACATTTTGTTTACAGCAGATATATTTAAACTGAAAGATAAATCAAACCTAAAATAAAGGTTAAGGTCATACATGCTAATAACTTACAGAATAAATCAGGAATTGCTATTCTTATATTCAATATCTAGACTTTCAACTAAAAAAGGTAATCAGGGACAAAATGAACACTAAATAATGATCAAGGGAACAATTCACCGAGAAGTATAACTGTTATTAATATTTGTGCTCCAAATATAGGCACACCTTTTTAATAAAGCAGCTATTAACAGATTTAAAATATTATTGTCAGCAAAAATACAGTCATTGTTGGAGACTTCAGTACATCACTGACACAAAGCAATTGATCATCCAGACACAAAATTAATGAGGAAAATAAATATCTTAAAGGAAGTGATAGAACAGATGGATTTACTGGGCATTTGTAGAGCTTTCCACCCTAAATGTAATGAATATACCCTCCTCTCCAGTATGCATGGATCATTCTTAAGAATAGATCATATACTAGGACATATAATATGTCTCATAAAATATATGAAAATAGAAATTATATCAAGAAGGGCCTCCCTGGTGGCGCAAGAGGTTAAGACATAACCTATGAAGCTATCCGTAGCCACTGCAGCACAAATTTGATCCCCAGCCAGAAAGCTACCCACATGCATAGCAGACTTCTCCTGACTCACCCACTGATCCCCTCAGCAGTGTATTTCAGTCAGTCTGCCTGTTCTGTTCCCCACTCTTTCTTGTGAATCCTCTCAATGCCCCCCACACCTCTGGCCTGTACCCCAGTTCTTATGCATAAATAAATGAATCTTTAAAAAAAAAGAAAAATTACATCAAGCACCTGCACAAGCTACAATGCTATAAAGCAAGAAAGTAAACATGAAAGGAATATTGGAACAAACCAAAGCATGTGAAAACTAAACAAAATGCTTCTAAAACAATTCTGGGCCAATGAATAAATCAAAGTAGAGATAAGAAAATATCTATAGACTAATGAAAATGGAGTCACAAGCTATCAGATCCTATGTGATGCTGTAAACGTAGTACTACATGGAAAGTTTATAGTAATATAGGCCCGCATGGAAAAAAAAAAAACAAAACAAATATTTCAATGTAACAATATAACTCTGAAGTTGAAGAAACTAGAAAAAGAACAACAAAAGCATCCCCAAACCAGTAATAGTAAAGAAATATTTTTAAAAAGAGCAGAAATAAATGAAATAGAAAACAAAAAGATAGTCAAAAAAGATCCGTGAGACCAAGAGTTGGTTTGAAAAAATAAAATCGACAAGCCATTAGCTACAATTATGAAGAAAAGAAGAAAGAAAACCTGACTTAGTAGAATCAGAGATGAAAGAAGCAAAATTACAATCACAGAAAATACATAGACTCATAAGAACCTACTGCAAAAGTCTCTATGCAAAGAAACTGGACAACCTAGAAGAAATGGATACATTTTTAGATTCATACAACCTCCCAAAATTGAACCAGGATGAAATAGAGAGCTTAAACTGTCCAATCCCGAGTGCTGAAATTGAATGAGTAATAAAATGTCTACCTTTGAACAAAAGCCCAGGACCAGAAGGCTTTACCAGTGAATTCTACCAAATCTTCAAAGAAAATCTAATAGCTATCTACTCAAACTTTCAAAAAAAATGAAGAGGGAGGAAAATTCCCCAACATATTCTATGAAGCAAGCATTATCCTGATCCCAAAATCAAACAAAGATAGTACAAAAAAAGAAAAGTATAGACCAATATCTTTGATGAACATAGATGCAGAAATCCTCAACAAAATCCTAGCAAATCAAATAAAACGACATATCAAAAGAACCATTCACCACAGTTCAAGTAGTCTTTATCCCAGGGAAGTAATGCTGGTTCAACATACACAAATCATTGTTATCCACCAGAACAACAAAAAGGAAGGTAAAAACTATATGATCATCTCAATCGATGCGGAAAAAGCATTCAACAAGATCCACATCCATTTATGATAAAAACTCTATCAAAAATAGGAATAAATGGAACTTATCTAAATATTATAAAAGTCATACATGACAACCTAGAACTAACATCACACTCAATGGTGAAAAGCTAAAAGCATTCCCATTAAGATCAGGAACAAGATAGGGATATTTGTTTTACCACTGTTATTCAACATAGTTTTGGAAATCTTAGCTGTTACGACTAAGCAAGAAAAAGATATGAAGGGAATCCAAATTGGAAAAGAAATGGAAATTTCACAGATGACATGTAAATATACTTAGAGAACCAAGAGGCTCTACAAAAGAAAAAAAACTTCTAGAAATAATAAATGGGTACAGTAAAGTGGCAGGATACAAAATCAATACACAAGTGTTGTTAAGGTTGTGGTGAAAAATGAACTCTTCCACTGTTGGTGGGACTGAAAGTTGCTACAGCTCCTGTGGATAACAGTATAGAGATTCCTTAAGAAAATAAAAATGGAAATTCTAGATTGCCTAGAAATGCCTCTATTAGGAATTTACCTAATAATATAAAGACTCTTATATGAAAAGATCTACGTACATAACAGCACTGTTCACAATTGCTAAGTCATGGAACAAACCCAAGAGCCCTTCAACAGATGAATGGAGAAAGACATTGTGGAACATGTACTCAACAGAGTATTACACAGCTGTGAAGACTGATAAAACAGTGGTATTTGGGACAAAATGGATGGACTTCAAGGGGATTATGTTTCAAAAGTGAAAGATTTGGTTTTTTTTTTTTTGGTTTTTTTTTTTTTTTTGTCTGCCCATTTTTCTATACTAGATCTTCCTGAAATTTAGTACTCTCCAGCAATAGCAAATTGGAAGCTACAGGGAAAGCCCACAGAGCACACGGGGAGGGATGTGGCTGGGTACAAGTTCTGACACCCCAACCTAGTCACCAGCAACCAGGAATCACTTTATTGCAGTGTTTCTACTCTCTGGTTACATGTAGTTTCTGACCACACACTCTAGAATTGGTCTAGAGTTCCTGGAGAAGGGACTCAGTCCTTTTGAAGCCTGATGTTCAGAAGTTCCTTGCTGAAAAGCTTATTATGGCAACATGAATGCTCATCCCCCTAAACTAGGGCTATACAGGAGTCTTTGTAGACTTTCTGTGAACACAATCCAGAGGTCATCGGTGAGCAGGAGAGGAAGTAGTGGCCTAGAATACCCATGCTGAAAAGTCTATGCATGGGATAAGTTTGACAATGCTATGCTTTCACCAGTGATGGAGCAAGATATGCTCCTGTACTCACAGTTTCTTTGTGAGTACAGGCAGTAGTGATGAGCAGCTAAGATGGCAAGTGGCATATGTGCCACAGGTCTCTGGAAGCCCACTGTCTAAAAGCCCTCTGCAGAAATGTCTATAATATACTCCATGCAATGCTGAACAAGCTCCCCAGCAGACCTGTTGCTTCCCAGTAAATGCCAGTTGGAGGCTGCGTAGGTAGAGAGGGAGGGCTGAATGTCTTCCTGGGCTCCCCAAGGGCATCACAGACACTCTTGGGAGCCAGACCTGCCGTTTGGGGATGACCACATAGCTGTCTCCATTGCTGAACCCAGCCCCTCATCTGGGTGTCCCTGTGGGACAGACTATCCCCTCACAGTAAATAAGGAGTAAACTCCTTTGTAAGCTGGTGTGAGAGTCGGGAACTGTTGGGGGAAAGATAACCGCATCAGGGAACTGGCACCATTTCTAATTTACTGTTTCTCAGTCTTTCCTTTCCTTTCCGATGGTTTCTGACTCTCCTTCATTCTGAGACGCTGATCCTCACATTTCCTGATCCTGTTGGTGTGGCTGCTCCTTCCTAGAACTTCTCCTTTATATTCTTGAGGGAAGCAATGACTCAAGGATCCTGTCTGTCCGCCATCTTTACCCCTCTCGACTAATTTAGCATACACAATTTCTCATGGATTAGCTCCAATCATCTCTCTATTCAGCTTCCTCTGTCACCATTGACTTGGGCTTTTCAGATAAGGTCATATATCTATATCCTCAAATTCCCCATGTGCATTTCTTTGCATGTGGTCTTTCTGCTAAGGCTGTAGTTCTACTATCTGCTTACCCTTCCTTTTTGTCATGTCTGCTGAAAAGTCTTCATTTATTTCCATCACAACATCATGTAACACTTTTTGTAAGAATTTACCATCTAATTTTCAAGCTTACTTGTTTACTTCCCTGACTCTTCTACTAAATTATGAGCTCCTCTAGGCAGGGACTGTATCCTGGTCCCTGTATAATCTTCAGTGCATTACAGATTTTCAGTGTATTTTAAGAATGAGAAATAAGATAAGCTGTGCATTGTGCTAGATAGTTAAAATTTGAAAAATTTTGCTGTACTTCTGTAGCTGTTTTTGCTATTTCATGTGTCTGTATTTTTAAAAATTCTTTTTTTTTTTTTTTTAATTCTGTACTACTCTGTTGATTGGCAACGAATTCAGGCAAGTTCTTCAAAATAAAATGAAATCCAAACCTCAAATCTTTAAAATTAGGGGGGGAAATACCAGTTATTTCAGGATATTAAAAATAAGAGAGAAACTTGATTAAATTGGAGTGACTGGTGAAAGACTGGAAACTTTCTTGCCAGTCGCAAGAGGCTTATATTTTATCTTCCTTTTTCACACTGTAGAGTGACAAATTAAATTGCAAAGTTAATTCTCATCACTAAAGAAGGGATTCTAAATGTATTAATTAAGGAATACTGGGTGTTTAAATTTTATTCATAAGACCTAAAAATTTTAAATAATTAGACAATTATCTGTTCTCTTTTACATATTTGTTATTATAGAATATTGAAATTTAACATTGGTATTTTAGACTCTGTTTTCTAGAGACTATCATAAAGTAAGAACTATGCTTATTGATATATTTGATTTTATGAATTATAATACTAAAGTTCCCTTGAGAAATATGTTATTTTTTTTCCATCAAAGATAAAGTCCTTAGCCGAATAAGATTTTATCTTGCAGGAAACCATGAATTCACTGTGGAGAAGAATAACTTGGATTTCATTCTGGAAGAACATGAAGTACTTTTTGAATTCCTTACTGTCTCTTTCAATGATTTATCTTATGCATGAAAATAATTTTTAGCATTCTTCAAAACAGATAAATCTATCTTTATAGAAAATGAACAGTTGCCCTGCAAGAATATCTAAGAGAAAGGAAAACAATATAATTTCATTTTGGTAAGTTACAATAAATAGGCAAGGTGAAAATAAACCAAAAAAAAAAAAACAAACCACATTTTGACTGAAAATGCAGATGTTAATGTTTACATAAAGGTTCTTATTTTAAATGGTGATGTATTCATTGAAAAAGTTGGAATTGTCCTTTTTATAAACAAATGTTGAGATTATAAATTTTAAATTATGAAAATGTACTCTGAAAAATTATAATCCAGCATAATATTTTTCTATTTCCAAATTTGCTTTGCCTGTTAACATGTATTTTGGACCTGTCTGCCATTTACTGTCAGTAAATAAGCTACTCTAATTCATAGGTAATATTAATTAATTCCATAGAACAAAACCACTGAAAGTTAGAAGTACTTCAGGTATAGCTAAATTGCACTGTTTCAAATGCCACTAACAATTAGAGGATTTTTAATTGTATCATAGGTTTTATTAACAAAATAAAAAGCCTTAGCTTTTTACACATACAGAGAAAATATGTGTATAGATGTACATTGTCCCCTTGTTACCTTGACAGACAGAGATTATTATTAACAATAGTGTAATACAAGCATACAGAGTCTGAAATTCTATTAAGATTTAGAGCCTGCCAGTGGGTAGCAGCTGCTTTAAATTTAAGAGGACAGGAGTGAGTTAGCGACATTTTGTTAGAAATAAATGAGCCCTCAGCACACACCAATTGCTGGCAAATTCAGAAAATGATAAACATTCTTCCTTGAACAAGAAAGCAAGATAGGAAACACACCTGCAAAGACTTATTTTCAAAATAGAAGATGTTGCTGTGAAACCAAGACATTTGCTGAAATTTCTCCATTATTCTATTTTAACTTTTCCCTCATCATTTTTCATTCAGGAACTTCTCCTGATTTCAGTCATTCTCATAAGATCTTAGAGATTTTGATTTAACTTAAAAAAACAAACAAAAAAAAAACCTAAACTAAATAACCCACAAAACAGCACACAACTCCAAAGTGTTGACTTTAATTTTAAAAACCAGGAAAGTATCCTAAGTAATTTTCCATTAACATTTGCTCAACATGATTTTCTTCCTTGGTTTATGGTTTTCTGTATTTTTCCCTGTAAAGATACAATCAACATTTAAAAAAATAAAAAACAAAAACATCAAGCAAATAAAAACCATGAAAAAGCAATCAAACCCAGTCCTTAATACAATAAAGGAGCTGCTAATACCATATGAAAAATGGGGAGCATGCTTTATCTCATGGTTGGCATTAAGGGGTTGGTGAAAAACTTTGAACAAACCTCTTCCTTAAGTAAATTATGTGAAATTTTAAACTACCAACTTTGTAGTATTTTAAAATAGGTTATAATTAATGTGGATGAGAAAATTCACATTTCTTAATAAATCTAATTTAAAATAAATACAAATCTCCCAAGTTGCCATTTTAATTTCCTGAAATAGATCCTCCTGTCACTTAGAGCTGTATAAACTATTTGTATTCCTTTTATCATTGTCTTTAAATCATAGCCCAAGAAAACCTTTGAAGAAAAGATCTATATTTAGAGGTCAACTGAAAACTGTGATAAAAATATATGATAGAAGGGCCTCCCCGGTGGCGCAGTGGTTGAGCGCTGAGTTGTGAAGCTGCCCACAGCCTCTGCAGCACTGGTTTTATCCCCAGCCACCGGGCGAGGGTTCCACATGGCGCAGACCTCTTCTGCGGCCCGTTCTTCCACTCGGCAGTGTACTTCGTCAGTCTGCCTGTTCTGCTCCCCGGTTTGGCTCTTGTGAATTCTCTCACCTTCCCATGCTTCTGACTGTACCCAATGCTTGTATAAATAAATAAATAAGTAAATCTTAATATATATATATGAGACAGTAATGAGATTCTACTCAATATAATCAAATTATTGGTCTGTGTCATAATTTACTTCTAAAATCAGATGACTGTCAACAAAATAGTACCCTATATTTGGGGTTTCAAAACTTTTATAGGTTTTACCATTATCAGGAGTATGATGCACACATAAGGAAATCACATAGGTTGAGGTAAATAAACTGAATTAAAGTGGTAGAATGAATTTTGGCCTTCTGGCTACATAATAAAATAAAATACTGTATATTACTAAATAAATCCTCCTCAAGCTTTATAAAATGTTTCAGTGAAAAGAATACATATTTCTCATTCCTTATAATGAAAATTAAATTATAAACATTAGGATAGTAGAGAAGGTAAATAAAAATGGTAGTAAAATAATTCTTACTATCATGATTTACATTACTGCTTCTAAATATGACACGAGAAGCATTAGGAAAAGATCTTCATGTACTGTGATTATAAATGTCCACGCATTATCTCCCCCAAAGCACTTAAAACCAGAACTGAAAATTAAAGCAACAACAAAAGCAAATACATAAAATCTCTCAGGAGACCACGTCAGCATTGTGATCCTATCATTTTGATAGTTTTTTTTATTCCCATGGCCATCGGAATTAAAAAAAAATTGTCCTAAACTGTTATTTCTGTATAAACACAGACCTGCATGTGGCCGTTCCCTATTATTGCACAATCCTTGGTGATAGAGGATGTATTTTTACTTACCTGTCTGCTAGTATGTTGCTATGCACACCAAAGTTCCTTTAAACGCAATTTTAATAAACACAAATAAATAACAGCACATTTTGTCTTTAAAATTAATCACAAAAACATATTAACAGTTGCTTTGAAGGGAAGTATTTAAGCAAAACTAAAAGACAGAAAATGTTACCAAATCCTTTAGCTGATGCCTGGAAGGGGCAACATGATAACCTTTGATGTCTAGTTCAAGTTTTGAATCCACTGGAGCAAAGTTTTATAAGCCCTGAAGCCTCAAAGCATGGAAATCCAATTTTGACTTCAATAAAAAGCATTTTGTTGAAAATGGTTTCATACATTAAGAGTCTTTGATGCATATCTTCTAGTAATTTGTTTTTAATCTTCTGGAATAAGAAATAATTTGATATAATCTGTATCATAAAACATCACACAATGACAAAAAGTATACAAATGTAATTATTTCTATTAACTAAATTAGAAGATTTAAAAACTCCATGTAGAGATCTTTATGGCGGTAGGATCAGTAACAATTTAAAAACTGCCAGTTATGCAAAAGGTCAAGAAAAAACAAAACTCACAAGTTGACCATAGATCTGAGGCACACAGCAAGGGAAGGTGGGGTGGGGGGAGCAAACCAGGGGAGGGAAGAACACAAGAGACTATGGTCATGGTTCAGGGGTAATATGGTGGCAGGAGAACTATGGTGACTATACCTGAGGGGAGAAACCAATTACTATACAAAAATGAACAATGGGGCTTCCCTGGTGGTGCAGGCAGTTGAGCACAGGGCTGTGAAGCTGTCCACAGCCTCTGCAGTGCCAGTTCGTTCCCCACTGGCCGTGGAGATACCCACATGGCATGGCAGACCCCTCCTGTCTCACCCGCTGCTCCCCTTAGCAGTGTATTTCAGTCTGTCTGCCTGTTCTCTTTCCACACTCTGTCTCTGGTGAATCCTCTCACCCTCCACACTTCTGGCCTGTACCCCAGCTCTTGTATGCATAAATAAATCTTTAAAAAAAAGAACAATGATGTAATAAAAATAATTAAAAGATAAAACTTGCCAGTTATGAAATTAACACATATTTCTAGTTAAAATAAGTTGGCAATATTAAATTTATTGTTATGTAGCTTAATTTCTTTAAAATATTTAAATTTGTGAAATTAAAACCTGTATTATAGAATAAGTGATACTTTTCAAAAAATATACTCTAAGATGTATTAAATGTGTTTATTCAACACAGTAACATGTTCTTTTAAGATACTTTGATATTGACTGTATAGGAGGAAAATAGTAATAAGGCATTGATTTTCAAGGGTTTTTTCAATTCAGTAGAGGTGATAATATAGTAGAAAATAAGTAATATAAGTAGCACAACATATAAAACTCTAAGCATTGTTCAATTTCAGTTATGAATATAAGTTCTAAATAAACATTTGGCAATGTAATGAAAAGCCATGGCCAAATAGGTTTATTAAGTGAATTATCCTCTCATATACACATACATGTATATATACATATACAATATATATATTAAATATACAGTTCTTAGAATGTATGTATTAAGTGTTTCAACTGTATTAACTAGTAGTTACTTATTCCACAAATATAAATGATTCAACTTATGAAAAATATCTAGTTTATTAACCACTAAGAAAGAAAAAGGTATTTGTCAATGTATACAGGGAACATATTTGATAAGCTTCAGCAGCAATTAATTGAAGATGAAAAAATCAGAAATGATAAAACTAGAAGGCAAATGGCTAAAGCTGTCATTGTTAAAATCAAAAAATAAATAGGAATACCTACTTTATCAATCAGGAGTCAGTCAGTTGGAAACCATAACAATTATGTTAGCAGAGAGAATTTAATAAAATGAATTTTTTTAATGAGTGCAACCACTATAGAAAGCAGTATGGAAAGACTTCAAAAAGTTAATGATCCAACTAAATGATCCAACAATCCTCCTTTTGGGTATTTGGTCAAAGAAAATGAAAACACTAATTCAGAAAAATATATGCACCCCCATGATCATTGATTGCAGCATTATTTACATTAACCAACCCATGGACACAGCCTCATTGTGTATCAGTGGATAAAAGGATAAACAAATGGATAAATGAATTATATATATGTATTATATGTATAAAATTATATATATATGATTAAATATTATTCAGCCACAAAAAAGAAAGAAACTTGCTATTTGTGACAAACTTGAATATATTATGCTAAGTGAAATAAGTCAGGCAGAGAAAAACAGATTTCATATGATCTCACTTGTGGAAACTTAAAAAAAAAAAAAAACACCCAAACTCATAACCCAGAGAACAGATTGGTAGTTACCAGAGCTGAGGGTGGGAGGTAAAATGTGTAAAAGGGGTCAAAAGGTATAATCTTACACTTGTGAAGTATATAGTTAGGGAGATATAGTGTAGAGCATGGTGACTATAGGTTCTAATATTGTATTTTGTATTTTGAAGAAAGTGAAGCCAATAGATTTTCAGAATATTACTATCATAATCAAGAAATAAAAACTGACCTAAACTATTAAAGCCATACTGAGAGAAAAAAAGAAAGGAAATTCTAATAAGTGATGTTACAGAAGAACTTATCTTTCTTGTTATTTATCCTTAGTATCCAGAGCAGTATCTAACACAAGCAGACATTTAATGAATATTTAAGTAGCATATTAACTTAATAATTGAGAAAGTATGAGTAATACAAGTAATGAAATAACCAGAAAATCTGTAATTGTCAAGTTATTGTTTATTATTGTACCTACATATATTTGGGTTTATTTTTATACCTGGAAGAATAAAGAGATTGAACACGCTAAAAACAAGAAATTTGTAACTATGGTGATGATTGTTAACTACTGTTTTTATTGTGTTGTCTTGGGTTAGATAATCTTGCAATATATGCAAATATTGAATCAAGTTGTACACTTGAAACTAATATAATGTGTTATGTCAATTATATCTCAGTAAAAATAAAGTTAAAAAAGAGAACTTCATTTGTAGTGTTTCAGCTCTAGCATCAGAAGCATTAATATACATAATTGTTTTAACATACATTAATATACATAATTGATATATATTATACAATATTAATATACATTAATATACATAATTGTTTTAGGGAATTGGGTTAAAGCTAAAGGTAATATAACAAATAATTATATAAATTCTGGGGATTAACTTTATTTGCAGAAGATGTCATGATACCGCAAAAACCCAAGAAACTGTATAAAATTATTTTTAAGAGAATTAGATAAGATGGCAGACTATAAGATAAATATACAAATATATCCTCTTTCTTTGAACTTATTGAATCAATTAATTTTGTTACGTAACAAAGCACTCTAGTATTGCAGTGATGTAGAGAGCAAACATTTAGATCTCACTGATGTTCCATGAGCGCTGAGAGCTGGTGTTGGTAGACACTCCTTGAATCTCTCATTTTCTTGTCTGTCTTTCTGAGTTTGCTAAACTTTTAAGATCCTAGTTATCTTTTTACCAGCCATTTTTCAGGATTGTATTTGAGGGAGGAGATAATTTTTGCCTGTGGGACAAGGAGCAGACTTGCTTACTGTTTGATAGAAAATGATGGGATTTCAGATTCAGTGATTCTCTCCTAATGCAATCTACTGTGTGTTCAGGCATCCATCTGGGCCCATTCACATCACTAATATGGGAATGGAGACTCAGGGAATCAACACAAACGTGCTGACACTCTGGCTACTGTCTTTTGTCTCTGATCCAGGAGATTACACACATAAAACTGGCAAGTTAACACTTTAGCTTCAAAGTGAGATAAAATATGAGATCCTTCAGTTTTTGACAGTTGGCTGCTACTGTGCACCAAGCCATGGGTTGGCTGCTGATCTATTTGACAAGAATTCTCTTTTCAGGATCTAGCCTGAAGGAATAGCAGTACCTTGACATGTGAATGCCAGAGAACAGAAGCTCAAGAGGCCAACTGAGATCATACAATCATCCAAACTTCTGTTGGGACATCATTTTGTTATGTTCACTCACACTCAGTGGCTGAAACAAGTCACACGGCCAGCCCAAATGGGAAGAAATATGCTTCATATTTAAGAAAATGTTTCAAACTTTCTACAACATGCATGGTTGTATAAAATCTTCTTACCTACATTATCTACTCCTTCAATAAATGAAAATCCATGTCATGTTACTAGATAGAAATATAGAATATCCAAGTAGTCAAACTGATGACAAATACTGGAGTATATGCCTAACTTTGTGAATATTTGAATGTTGATGACAAAGTACTTATGTTCTGTCCTGAAGTTCATTAAAAGGATTTTTGGCTGAAGAATGCAGTGACCTTATTTTTAGAACATCAACGAAACTACCAATTACTTTAACCTTTTAAAATTATTAACTTTCATTCGGCTTTGGCAAACTGAAAAGATATATTTGGAATTTTATATGCAGAACCTGAAATTTTAAGAGGTAAACACCAATATTAATGTCTGTTAAGTATGCTTCAGGCAATCACAACCCAAAACCTGCTATAAGGAAAGCAAATTGCTGTTTTGAAAAATAGCCTCTTCTCTTTCTGACTTCATTAATGAAAATGATTTCAGGGAAAAAAACGTAAAATTTCATTTGGTTTGCTTGCAGAATAAATTCAGGTAATAATTTTCTGATATAGTTACAGAAAATTCTATTTGGAAGTTTGACAGGAAATTTTTATTCACTCACATTTTGTACTTCCCAAACCATCCCCCATTGGAGGTTTGAGGAGTTAACTCTGAATTGAAGAGTTGTAGTTCCAGAAAGCTATTTGGAAAATTTTTAGATTAAAAACAAGTTTTTTTATTTAATTCAGACGTGATCAGGCCTTTACATGCTCTCATCTAATTCTCACTGACTATGGTTGTGACACTTTTTTCTTTAATTTTTACATTTCTTTTCTTTTTTTTTTTTTTAAAGATTTATTTATTTATTTATACAAGCACTTGGTACAGTAAGAAGCATGGGAGGGTGAAAGAATTCACCAGAGCCAGAGCGGGGAGCAGAGCAGGCAGAAGGACCGAAGTACACTGCTGAGGAGAGCAGCGGGCAGCAGGAGAGGTCTGCGCGCCAGGCGGGACCCTCCTCTGGTTGCCAGGGCCACGGAGGCTTCGGGCAGCTTCGCAACCCAGCACTCAACTGCGGCGCCACCAGGGAGGCCCAATTTTTACATTTCTTAATGTGAAAATAAGGCAGCATGATAGACTTGATGTTAAAAAATGGCCTGTATTGGGTTCTTGCTTCCAAAGTTCAATAGCATGCACATAAAATCACAAGACTAAGATGAATAATATAGATCTTAATTTTAAACTCTTCAAAAATACAATTGCTTGGTTTTAGTTGTTATTTTCATTAATATTATCATTAAAGGAAACCATGGATTTGAATCAAGGGAATCAGAATGATTCTTCCCTTGTTTTTTGTGTTTTGTTTTGTTTTTTGCTACTTCAGAAAATGCAACTTTTTCTGTAGCTGATTACAGTTCCCTGTACACACAGGCCTGTGAGCCTTCTTTGATTATGCTTTTCTTCCCTGAAGTTCACTTCTTCTCAATTTATTAATAAAGCTAATTCCCTTTTCTTCCAGTTTCAGATCAAGTAATTCTTGCTCTAAAATCCTGTGTCAGATGGAGTTCTTTCTTCTATTCTCCAAAACACCCTGCTCAACCTTTCATCCTAGCATTTCCCACAAACTATGCACTCCACACTGCCAAAGAACACATTTTATTTTATTCTATGTTCTATGTGCAGCCCCATGCACAGTGTCTGTTGCATGCTTGTCTCTCAATATTCATTGGTTACCACATATTTATAGATAACTATATGCAGGTACATATGTCATAGGTTTTGATGATTTTGGACAATCAAGAAAATCTATACTGAAGGAGGACTTCAAAAAGGATTCTAAAGTGAATAGACTATGCCACATGGAGGGTGAGTTTGAAGCAAGATGAGAGGAGAGACAGGGAAAGAATATATAAAAAGGAAGGGAGAGAAGAGAGGATTGGATGTAGGTAAGGGTGTCAAGATAAGATAGATGGGTATTATTAAGGCAATGGGGAGTGGTAGAGGTTGTATTGAACTAGAAGATACATGCTTCATTTAAAGAGGGGGGCTATTACCAAGCATTTATATATTCTTCTCATGTAGGTATTTGGAAACTAATATCAACGTATCTTTTTTTAAGGAAAACTAGAAAATCAGATATTGGTAAGTAGTTCTTAACATAGGCCAGAACACACATCTTGGACTGAATTTGTCTGCGATTTCTGTCGTTGTTGCCCATAACAAGCATGTAAACAAGCTGTCGTGACACATCAGAAAAGTGGCCAGGTGGTGGGCAGGGGATGACAGAGAAATAACCATTTGATTTCTGTGGTGTTTCCTGTTGGACAGCACTTTGTCATCAGTGTCCTCATTGCTAATGTTCTCTCTCACTGAGAGCACTGCCAAATTTGTGGGGAGCCCTGAGAAATGTCACACTCCTGACTGAAATGGAAAGATCTGGAAAAGCCCCTGCAGATAGTTTAATTGACACTACAAGTAAATTACCAAGGGAGACGGCAAAGGTGGAATAATAAAAGGCCCAAGATCTGGAAGAATACCTAAGTTACATTCAGGGCACTTGAGGAGGAAGAAAAGGAAGGTAGAACAAGGATAACAAGGAGAGTTTGCCTTAGAAGCTGAGGGAATAAAGTCTATTATTAAAATTTTTCATTGGTTAACAAAAACAGTTGTTTTTGTTAATCAAGTGACATGAAATGTAGTTTTAATGACTGTTAAACTGTTTCTGCAGCATTTTTTTGCCTGTAGGTTCAAGAGTTAACATTCCCTGACAAATAATACAGTATGAGAAAAGAGATTGGAGGCAAGTTTCACATCTGCTTTACTTTAACCTTTCTAACAGGAAAAACAATCCTGATGACTTTGCCCAGTTTTTAAACTTGGAATTGTCTTACATGGAACTGAAAAGTCCTCATACACGATGAGATTAATCTCATGGTGTCGAAACTTTTGGAAACCTGGGATGGAATTTTTTCCTAAGATTCGAAATTCACCAAAGAAAGATCCACGATTAATAAACAAAGATGGGGAAATGTTCAACCTCATCTGCAATCCAAGATACACAAATAAAAGCAGCAACAAGATAACCTTAATAGTTTGGAATAATGCTGGTTTCTAGAGCTGGCTGCTTTGCTGTTACTTCTGCTTTGAAACATTGCTGGAGGTAGTTCAATTGGGACAAACCCTACAAAAATAATTTGGCAAAGCATTTCAAGAACCACAAAATATCCTAGTTTTGTATATTTTGGAATTGGATTTTGAAATCTACAAAGTAAGGGAAAAAATACATGTCTAAACCTTAGGGTTTTTATGTCATTTTGTAAGATAGTCAGTGTATGTAGAATAGCTAATTTATGAGTTCAGTAGATTATCTGAAGTTCGTGTCCCTATAAGCAGAGCCTAAGATGGCAGTTGTCGTGCAGTGATTTAATGAGAGTGCTGGTAGGTAATACATAGAAGGGAGACTGGGACCCAGAATAGGGCTGAAGAAGCAGCTCCATGAATAGTCTCTCATTAGTCTGAACCCACAGAGAGCTCTGGAATGTGAACAGCCCAACAGCATTGTCCCACCTTCAACAGTGTCAGTCATTAGCTGAATGTCATCTCTGAGGTAGGGTATAATTTCCCTACTTTTCTAGGTGTGGCAGCTCCTATGAATGCTGGAGAAGGGTTCAGCTCATGATCCCTGGGCAATGAATGCACAGGCTTGGTATAGGGGTCTACAAACTGGCAAGTACCCCTCTTCCATCTAGCTTGGACAATAGGATTGATGTGTAGAACCCAGCTCAGTTTGTAGAGTCCAGGTTTCATCCTAGATGAATGAAGGATGAATCATCTAGGATGAATCCTGGACTCCAGTCAGGCTTCATCAGTTGACCCCTATCTCTTTTTCTTTTGGGAACAGGGTGTCCCTATATCTGAAAATGGCTTCTTCTAGTGGGAATTGCACAATTGTTTCTCCAGCACATCCCACCGCTTTCCACCCCACCTTTCTAACACTCTGACCATAGATGAATAGCTGAAGAGATTAACAACAAGAAGGAGACATTGGTAAGAGGAAGGCAGAAGTGTGGCTTTTACTACTTTAAATGTGGAGGACTATGCCTGTTTTTCTTATTAGTATCAAATCACAGTAACAGAATGGATGAGTCAGATCCTGGTCCAGTCACCTTTGGGAGCATCTGTCCAGTTCTGTTGCAGGATGTGGGGTGTGACTTGTAATCCAAAAATGTGCTCCCTTCTGCAACCGTTGAGTGACACAGGTAGTGGAGAATCAGGCTGGTCTTCTGCAAAAGAGCTTCTTAGCATTAATTCCTACATCTAATCCTTTTATTTATCTTCCAGGTAGTTTTATTTTTCTTTATTGAGGCTTAAATGGAATTTTAAAGTAAAATTGGGAGGAATCTCCAGCTATCAGGAATGGTCAGCATTCTGTCAAGTTAATTCAGAAGAGTTGTTAAATGGGAAAAATAGTATTTGCTAATTTGAGAACTCAATTAAATTGATGTCTTTTTTTTCTAAAGACATCTTATTTAAAACAGACATTCTTATTTCTACATGCGCTTTAAAAATTTAAAAATGATAAACATGCAAATTCAAAAATAAATGAAAAGCATGGAGGGTTTTTTTTGTTTGTTTGTTTGTTTTTTGTTTTACCTAAACACTTAAAAAATATTTAAGAGACAGGAGAATCCAATAAAACTTGAGATGATAAAGAAGCATAAATATTGTACTAAGGTATTATTAAAACACTAAATCTTTCCAAGTCTCAGTTTCTTCAGTCATATAATGGGAATATTTCTTTCCTCCCTGGGGCAACAGGGCTGTGGTGACAGCTGGAGTTGTTTATCCTGAAGACTCTTGAGCTCGAATGCTTGGCTGTGAATGTTGGCTTCACACACACCAGCAATATGACCTTCAGTGCATTAGCCCCCCTATGCCTCAGTTTCCTTTCCTGAAAAAAAAAAAGCATAATAAAAGTATTTCTTTTCTGGGGATGGATTTGAGGATTAGATGAATTAATACCTGAATCACTAAAACATTTAGTTGAATACTTGGTGCACAGAAGGCATTAAAGTAATGTTGGCTACTAATTTCTTAGATATCATTATGATTTTTAAATTAAATAATGCATATAAAGAAAATAATGAGCATTCAATAAATGCTATTACAAAAATTTGATCTGTATGTATTGTTTAGCAAGGGGTACATGCTATATGAACCCACGTTTTTCCAACTTGAGGTCATCATCATTTACAGCAAATGGATCACCCTCCAATGGACAATTAAATGGAGGGTTTACATGTGAAATATCAACAGATCTCTCTAAGTTCATATTATTAGTATCATGTATCTTATTTCTTCATTTTTGTTCAAGAACTACAAAATGTCCACTTAGCATAATGGATCATACTGAAAACACAAAAAGAGAATAATGACTAAGAAATGGGCTTTAATAGAATCTGTTCTTCTCCCCAAAAATTACAAGAAAAAGGAAGGAAGGACAGAGAGAGGAAAGAAGGAAGGAACAGAGGAAAGATGGGAGGAAAAAGAGAAAGCATGAGCATGAACAAATAGGTCATAAAAATAAAATGGCTTCATAAAATTTAAAATCTAAGATGTAGCTCAATGGGAATATGTGCTGAGAAATTGCCATGTAGCCAGTACTTGCAGTTCATCCTAGAACCAGTCAACACTGAATCAGTGCTATCTAGCATGAAAGGGCAGAACATCATCTCATTCATTTCCAGACCAATGACCATCTAAGTTTTTTTTTTTGTTTTTTTTTTTTGCCATTTCAAGTATTAGAGTAAGGACTTGAAATTTATTTACAAGATAACATAGATACATTGAAATGCAGTGTTTCTGAAATCAGGTGTTTCTTCTCTAGTTGATGTTTCCCTATAAAACCTGTGTTCTGCAAAACTATGTACAGAGTAATTGAGTTGATGAAGAAATAAGGTTGGAGCAGGCCACTCGAACTATACAATTGTAACCAGAGCAATATAAGAACAAAAATTGGTTCCTGGAGCCATAACCTCAAGAGCCCAGTTAGGCAGCTCTTGGGGAGTCTAGAAAATGCACAGTGAACAAAAGTGTGGCCACGAGCTGAGGAGGCAGGGCTGTGGCAGTGCAGGCGGGGAGAGATGTGTGCTGTGAAGGTGCACCCCAGGGAGGCACTGCTACCTGACCTGAGGTGGAGCCATACTGGCTGGCTTTACTTCTCTGGGGAGGGTGCCCCAGTGGCTGGCAATGTTTATTTTCTTAAAAATACTTTTTATTGGTTCCTAGCACTAGTGTGGTAATCAAGCTGAGTTTTTGTTTTCCTTTTTTCTGCTATTTATTGCTGTTAAAACAGTGCCCCTTGCCTAGAGAAAGATCATGAACCAATGTACTTTCTCACTACTCTCATTTCCTGTTGATCAATTGCAAATGAGTTAGTTTGCACTAATATAATCAAAATGGTGTTCAGAAATTTCATACTTTTCTAGACACACTGAAAACAATTTATAAAGAAAACATTGCTTTTGACTATCTGAAAGAAAGTTATAATTAAAGTGTTGGGGATCTTTGAGGGAACTGAGAAATAAGCAAAGGAGTCAGGTAAAAGAAAGCAAAATGATATTACTAAGGCCCATGCTTAGATATCTGTGTCTGACGTAATCTGGGCAGGTTCTAAATGTTTTTTTATGGATTAACCCACTTAATACAGCAATCCTTGCAAGGCAGTTTTTTATTACCCTGCTTTTACAGATGAGGAAGCTGAAAGGTAAAATCACTGGCCCTGAAGCCAGAGACTGCACAGCTTGCCACATGGATCATCCTTCCACAAAGCTGCCTAACTCCTGCAGTGGCTGCATTTGTTGTGGTTTTTGCATGCAGGCTTGCAGTAAACCCCTGAATTAGGCAGAAGTAGCTCCCCCCAGGCCACAACAGAGAGATGAATTAAGAGGGAGCAGCTGTGAGAGAGATTTTGTTACCTGAAGCAAGGAGGAAGAGAAAGTATGCTGTGTGCTTTGTCACCTGTCACTTCTTGTTCTTTATAGATGCCAGTCCAGAAAGTTCTATGCTTTTTCATACTTAATACCAGCCGTGGCTCCTGGGAAGAAGAGAGTATAGCCTTTTTTTTGATTGCTGTTTAAATAGACACGGAAACAGTTTTTCTCTAAAATACTAAGGAATCTTTCTAGAGATCTTTAGAAGTCTCTAGATCCAACATTAGTATTGTCCCAATTTCCTTCTCTCTTGGGGAGGTGGGCTGGGATGTGAGGAGCACGAAATGAAGTAATTAAACTGATCTAGGAAGAAGCACTGCTAGAGAACCCAGTAGTGCCCAAAAGGATGAGTCCTGGGATTTGAGCAGAAAGGGTTTGTATGGGCCTCCTAGGAAAATGGAGAATACAGATTAGCATCTAGGCCTCAGGTCCAGTCGCATGCTGAGGAGGCTGAAGGAACAGAGGGCCTTGAAGACTTCAGACTTACCATCCATGGGTCTTTGTTCTTTTACCCTCAGCCTATTTCCAGCTGTTTCCAACTTCAAAAGGATTAAAGGATTGTGGCTAACTTCAGGAGTTGGAGAGTAGGAGGGTATTTATGACTGATCCCAAGGCTTAGGAGTCAGAGAAGGAAGGAAACCTTGATCCCAAGAAACAGGTGGGTACAGTGAAAATCAAAGCAATGGGAAAAACCCAAGAATTCTTGGAAGAAATGGAATTAATTGATCCAAGGCAAAGGAGCAACCCAGAGGACAGCCATCTGGAGGCTAAGCCCCCACAATGCCCCGCAGGGAAAAGAGACTCTGGAATCTCAATTTAGAACTGGAAAGCATTTTCCAAAAGAGAATTGGGATATACAAACGCAAATAATGTAAAAAAGGAAGAACCTGCAGGGCACCAATTTTAGTTCAATGACGTAAAATGAGGAGGTAAAATGGAAAAATAAAGGATATAATAGGAAAGAATGGAACTTAGATTTAAAGGAGGTGATACTTGAGCTACCAGATGTGCTCTAAATTTGAGGATGGGAAGCAGGAAGTACCACTCTAAAATGGGAGATGGGCATTTACACCTTGGCAGCTGGCAGAGGGGTGGGGTTAGGCCAGTGTCTTTCCATGCCCCTCTGACCACAAGCATCATACTCGCCTGGTATCCTGGTTAACAGGACAAAATCCTGTACTTCTTCCCAGACTTCCTAACCTAGACCTTCTGCTGGTGAGGCCCAGGCACCTGCATTTTAACAAACACTCCAAGAGTGTAAAATTCTCCTATGTACTACTACTGGAGAACCAGTAATCTAGGTTTTCTTATCTAGAAATATCGGTGCCTGGATGATAAATGAGAACAATGATCCAATTATTTTCCAGAACTATGAAGACTAAACCTCCATGAACAAACCATGTGTTAAAACTGAAAAAACCTCAGGGCCTCCCTGGTGGCACAAAGGGTTAAGACATAACCTATGAAGCTGTCTGCAGCCTCTGCAGCAGACCTCTCCTGTCTCACCCACTGCTCTCCTCAGCATGCACTTAGGTCAATCTGCGTGTTCTGTTCCCCACTCTGTCTCTGGTGAATCCTCTCACCTCCACCCCCCCTCCTCTGGCCTGTACCCCAGCTCTTGTATGCATAAATAAATAAACCTTTTGAAAAAGGAGGGGAGGGACTGAAAAAACCTCGTTACAATTACAATGTCCCTAATGCAAATAACTGGTGTTCTGGTGCATGTAATTAGCCGAATGTGATCTGTTTACCTAAATGATTGTAATTCACATTACCTTAAAATATTTCAAGCCTGAATTTTCAATTCAACAGGAGAAAGACAAGCAGGAGCTGGAGAAGTGTTGTAAGGATACAGTTGAGGAACACCAACTCTTACTAGTATAGGATCCAGGCAGTTAAGTGTGCTGTTCCTACAGTTGAGTTGCCAGGGAGATGAAAAGTCTTAATCTCTTCCCTCTCTCCCTTTTCCCATGAGGGTGTCCTCTTAGAACCCTAACTCCTGATTCCTTTCCAGAAGTCCAGCACACTCACCACTGAACTTCCCGGGGCCCTGCTACTCTCTTCTCACAGCCTGGGCGGCTATCATGAGCAGGACAGCAGTGACTTCACATCCCAGGAGAGAAGAGCCATATGCTACCCTTCCCAAATCTCTCAATTTGCTGGTAAAAAATGAGGTTCACAAAATTTACGTGTCTTACTTGAGAACAGGACTCATTGAGAGCCTCGCTGTACCTTAAACTTAGGTCTCCTAACTTCTAACACACTCCTTCTTTTCCATCATGTGCTTGAATTTAGCTCCCACTGTGCAGAAGGTGAGCAGGTGGTTTTGGGGAATTGTCAGCCAGGCACTGGTGAACCTGCTCTTTCCAGCACCACCAACTAGCATATTTTTTTTTTCTCCTAGGGATTATACCATTTTCCTGGCATATTCATTTATTTACTTTTTACTGGCATAGTTAAATCGCAACTCATTTTGAATCATTATTGGTGGCAGGATCTTACCCACTGATGAGAGCAGCAAGGCATGTCTCTGTTTCTCTTATGTGATTGTTGAACATCACTCTTTTGACTCCTGCTTGCTAGTTTCTAGCACTGTAACCACTGTAGCCAAGGGGACCAAAACCAACATTGCTTGTGGTAATTTTGAAAGGCTGAAGTAATGTAATTTGGAAATAAAACGAGGGTCGGGGGGCAGACGTGACTACACTCAGTCCAGATGGGCTCAGCGTCCATGTGTTGAGGTAATCAGCAAGGGTTGGGAACTTCCTGGGACTATACTTGGTCCCTGCCCATGAGTACTGTGTTTCCAGAGAAGTTTATGGATTGTACAAGAGTGTCCTCAAGCTTATAGGAACTTTACACTTAAGAATAGCCATGTCCCATAAGTTTAACAGAGAATTTGGGAGAAAATAATCAAAGCCTTTGTTACATCTCTACTCAGTAGCCAAGTAGCACAGGAAACCATGAGGCATATGTATAAAAAAAAAGTCACATCTGTTCTTCTCTATATATATGACCTTTGTTTCAGCATGACTAAGTGGACATGAGGCTGTCTAGCTGTCAGTTGAAACAGGTACTTTACAAGGCTTTGTCCTCAGCCTGACAACTCCCTGAGACATCACATAAGTGTGCTTAGCGCCTGTCAAGTGATCCTCTATTGCTCTGTGGGGGGAAAGCAGGCCTTCACACACCCTTCTTTCTAGCCAAGTACGAGCAATTTGGCAAGTTTAGCAGGGCAGACTGCTAGATAATTCTCCTGGAAGTTGTCCTGGGATGGTGAAAACTTCGACTCTGAAGGTCTTATCCAAGAAATCCCTGAAGGTCCCACACCATGAACTTTACATTTTTCTTTTTGGAATAGATAAATGATCCTGTCAAAAATAGACCCCATGGTCACAAGGAGAAGAGAACAATTTTTTTTAATAGAAATTCAGTCATCCTTTCACTCCTCTGCAAGAATGAAGGGGGGGAAAGGTGTTAGTGGCATATAACCAAATATAATAGCTTTAGCTATGTGAAACTCTTTATACATCTTGGAATTTTTGAAGCTAAAGCTGTCTATGCCAAGATACACTTGGGCAATACAACCTGAGAAAACAAAGTTTTAAATAAAGCATTCTGACATCTTTTTCTAATGACACATGCAATTTTGTAATATACCAAGCTGACGTCTTTCCTTCCAGCTCAGGAGAGTGTAATACCGTATGCATCTGGCTCCAAACCAGGAAGAAAGCTGGGCTTGGCCTCACCCCTAGATTCTCTATGGCAGTTGATCCAAGAGGCCTAGATACAGAAGTTTGGGGGACCTGGTCCTGTTTCCTTGGTTTCTAAATATAAATATGCATAGATGTGGTCTGGAAATGGGCAATGAGGATGAGAAGTCATTCTGGGTCCAAATGTAGATGGGATGAGGCTCCACCATGCCTCTGAAGTCACCCAGGAAACCTAAAGTCATCTTTCTGTAGGCTGATCAAAGTTTCTGTAGTCAAGCTCAATTTGATTTTCTACAGTTTAAATGTTCTAGTTAAGTCCCTGAATTTATTTTTTAGAAGAAAGCAAGCAGACATTTTTTCAGTTAAAGAAATGGCATATCTTTGGCTTGCATTAGAGGCTGTTGGGCCCCCACACTCTGTTGGAAATTCACAACATGGGAATTTACAGAATTTTCATAAAAGCAAATGAAATTACAGCATCTCTATGAACTCCCAGGGTGTACTTCTATTAACAAAAGATGTTTTGCTTTACTCACACCTGCTATGTTCTCCATGGGGGCTCAAGCGATACACATTCCAATCGAGCAGCGTCAATAAAATCAAAGAAAAATTTAGTTCCAAGGAATGGAATGAAGATATACAATATTACCATCCAAGGTACATTTGAAAAGAAGCTGACCTACTTGAACTGGCTTCTTAAGTAGAAAATTGTTAAAGAAAAATAGATTTTTGAGCCATAAATCATACAATTGTGAATTTGTTGAATTTTCTATCTGCCAGCTTTAACACATCTCCCCTATGTTTGTATGCATATGTATGTGGGGGTCGGGGAGTAGGAAGTAGGGCCAGGAATGTTTGGAAGAGAAAGGAGAAAAAAGAATAACATGATAGGAATCTCCTTTTTCTCCCTCTTTGCATGTTATGGAAAGAATTAGAGAGTCTTCAAAAGGTCTGACTAAATTAGTGTGTTTATATTCATTCAATTTTTGTCTTAAAAATAAAAAACTTTATGTTTTCGTTGTTCTAAGTCCATGAAATCCCACTTTTCTAAAGACACTCTGTCCAAAGTACAATAAGGTAAGAATTTAATTTCCTCTAATGGCCAACATATTCCTACCTATACACAATATCAATATTTCTAAGGTTTTGTTGTTGTCCTGAGACTCACAAAACAACTAAAAAGCCCTCTCTTTGCAGAGTATTATGTTGGTTGTCATCCCTCACCAGACACACAAGCGCACATGGACCATGTTGAATTACAAGGAAAGGGCATGGTCCCTTGCTTTAAAGAGATTACTCCTTTGGGGGAGCAGAAAAGTAACATATTACTGAGAAAAAAATTTTATTTGTGAGACAGAAAGATTCCTTTTTATTTGTAATTTTCTGGCTGCATTCTAAGGAAGGAAGCTCATAAAGAGAGTCCTTTGCAGAATAAAGTGACAAATGTGAGGATGACAGATGGGGAGAGGACCATAGAGTTCTGCAAGGGAAAGGATGCACTGGAGGTAGAGAGCATGGAGCAAGGAGGTCCTTGAAGCAGGAACAGCTGGCTCAGAGCTGTGAAGCAGAAGGAAGGAGGGCAGAGATGCACTGAAGAGAAGCCCTGGAAGAACAGAGATGTACTATGGAGACTTTTCTCCATCTTTCATTCATTAACTAATTCACTTGTTTGAATATCTTTTCTAAGCATCTGCTACATGATGGGCTCTGTGCTAGATATTGAAGAAAGGTAGACACTGACCCTGATGAAGCTTCAGTAAACCATCTTATGTCTCTTGGAGGCCCTGGGAGGTGAATTTTCTCTTGTAGAAAATAAGGAAGGACTAAGAGACTTCAACAAAATTAGCCCAGTATGAGAAAACAGGAGATTGCCAGGGAAGACAGCCACACCTGCTTTACTCACATGTCTGAGGATGTTCAGAAAGGGAAAGCACAGAATGTTGACTCTAAACTTGTCATTACTGACTGGTGAGCATCTAAGGGTAGGAAGCGCATGTGCAGTTGTGCAGGATGGTGGAAGGAAGGGAATAGCTTGCTTTGGATTAGGTTAGTCACTTCTCAATGTGTTATACTGGGTTTATTTAGTTAGGTTGTTCTTTTACCTTAGTATGAAACAATCTTTGTAGTTTAAACCTCCAGAGCAACTATTCTCAATGGAGGTAGCCCAACAAACTGGTGCACTGGAATAAGCTGTGTGGAGTGCAATATTTTCTTACAATAATAAGTTCCAAAACTGTGCAAGTGAATCACCATAATTTTAAAAATGAGTATTGAGAAAACATGGATAGTTAAGAAGAGATTCCTTCTCTCCCCAAAAGTCTCAATCTTCTCCATTGCTGTGACACATGTGATGGTGCTTACTTGCCTGACCTTATGGGCAGTCCTTGCTCAGAGGCTGTAACTTCACTCCTTTCTGTGCCACTTAGAAAGGAAAGGCAAGTGAATGTGAGAGAGATTATTATAGGCATTATTATTCCATAAAGCTAATTCTTTATGGAATATTGTGGAGAAAGAGTATTATAATTGATTGATAATGTCTGCCATGGAAATGGAAAATGGGTGGGTTTTCCAATTTCTGAGTTGGAGTACTTCAATGAGTTCTGGTGTTGTAGATTTTAATTTGCTTTATGCTGTGGTCATTTATAAGGTTGTATCTTACAAAGTTTCATCCATAACACTTAGCCCAACTAGGTCTTGCACCCAAGGGGGTTCAATTATTGTCAAGAATTGATCTTGTACACCATTTAGCTGAGTGCTTCTAACCTGTGTGTTCTCTTAAAGTTATTGAATAGTTTCACAAAGGCATCCTGTGCCCATATAACAATCAATATTGGTAAGTATGCAAAATATTTCTCTGAATTATTGTACAATAAAATATAATAAAATTTGATCAATAGTAAAACTTTTAATCACTAGAAATTTCAGGAAATGCAATATTTTGGTTTTCTTTTTTTCAGAGTCAATGGTTTTGGGAATCCATCAAGCATCTGTTCACTTTTCTAACTTGGTAAGCATAGTCCAAAGGACAAAATGGAAGCTGTGGCAGCATCTCATAGACTTCACTCTAGCCTTTTGATGGAGAAATTTGAGTCAAAACAAAATGAACTCAAGATAGCCACTAGAAGTTGTTCTAGATTCTCAGAGCATTTTGTAGATAATGTAGATTCTCAGAGCATTTTGTTGATAGTGACCTCCTTATGAAAAGACCAGCTAGAGAAAAACAAATCCAGAATGAACATTCTGGTAAGCCAGGGTTTTTCTCTGTCTTGTTGCCTGAACATGGATAAGAGGTCAGAACTCTGAACTATCAAACTGTTGATAGTTCCACAAGACTTTAATTCATTTTGAGGTAATTTTTTAAAATAAATTTTATTTTTATATTCCCCATACAATTGCAACCCCCTTATTTTGACCCCAATCCCTCCCCTCCCCGACCCCACCCCTCATAGAGTGTCTCTGGTTCATAGTTTTTTGTTGATTTTGATTTTCACTTTCTTATAGTTATTCATTTTCCTGGTCCCTTATTTAAGTTTTCTAGATTCCTGCTATGAGTGAGACCATCCAGTATTTTTCTTTTTCTTTCTGGCTTATTTTGCTGAGCATGATCCCTTCCAGCTCCATCCATGTTGCTGCAAATTGCATGTGTTTATCTTTTTTGAATGCTGAGTAATATTCCATGGTGCATATGTACCACATCTTCTTGATCCAGTCATCTATTTTTGGGCATTTAGATTGTTTCCAAAGCTTAGCTATTGTAAATAGTGCTGCTATAAACATAGGGGTGCAGGTGCTCTTTGGAATTGATGTTTCTGTGTCCTTTGGGTAAATACCTAGGAGTGGAATTGCTGGATCATATGGAGAAATGGAAAGACATACCCTGCTCATGGATTGGAAGAATAAACATTATTAAAATGGCCATCCTACCACAAGCAATATACAGATTCAATGCTATTCCAATAAAAATTTCAATGTCATTCTTCAAAGAAATAGAACAATTATTGATGAAATTCATATGGAATCACCAAAAACCCTGAATAGCCAAAGCTCTCCTGAAAAAAAAAAGAAGGGAATGGAGGCATCACACTCCCAGACTTCAAACTATACTACAAAGCCATAATCATCAAAACTGCATGGTATTGGAACAAGAACAAACACACAGACCAGTGGAATCAAATAGGAAATCCAGAAATAAACCCACAGATTTATGGTCAACTAATCTTTGACAAAGGAGCAAAGAATATGCATTGGAGCAAAGAAAGTCTGTTCAATAAATGCTGCTGGGAAAACTGGGTCGCTGCATGCAAAAGAATGAAGCTTGACCACTACCTCACACCATACACAAAAATCAACTCAAAATGGATTAAAGAACTAGACATGAGACCTGAAACCATAAAATACATAGAAGGAAATATAGGCGAAACACTACGTGATATGCACATCAAAGACATCTTTACAGACACATCACCCAAAGCAGTGATAGTGAAGGCAAAGATAAACAGCTGGGACTACATCAAATTAAAGAGCTTCTGCACAGCAAAAGAGACAATAACAAAAACAAAGAGAAACCCCACCGACTGGGAGAACATTTTTGCACACAACACTAATGATAAAAGACTGATCACAAAAATCTGCATTTTGAGGTAATTTTTGTGTATGGTGCAAGCTAGTGGTAGTTTCATTCTTTTGAATGTGGCTGTCTAGTTTTTCCAGTACCATTTATTGAGGAGGCTTTCCTTTCTCCATTGTCTACTCTTGGCTTTGTTGTAGATTAACTGGCCATATAGGTGTGGGGAATTTGGATGTTGAACCTTCCTTCTCCCCCCGGAATAAATCCTACTTGGTCATGGTGTATGATCCTTTCAATGCATTGTTGAATTTGATTTGCTAAGATTTTGTTGAGGGATTTCATTTATGTTCATCAGGTCTGTAGTTGGTCTGTAGATTTCTTTTTTTGTGTTGTCTTTGTCTGGTTTTGGCATCAGAGTAATGTTGGCCTCATAAAATATGTTTGGAAGTATTCTCTCTTTTTCAACTTTCAAAGTTAATTTCTTAGAGGGTGTAGGGTAAGGAAAAATACCAGGCTTTTCTGCCCTCCCGCCATCAGGATAGATGAGGGAACCCTGTGGTCCTGAATGCATGCCTGATGGTGGGCACCTGAAATAGGGTGTGGGCATAGGTAGATGGGATTCAGCTGAGCTAGGACTGTGCTTTTAACGGCAGCATCACGGGGACACCAGCAGCAGCAGAAGCCAAGAAGCCAAAAGAGAAGTAGCAGAAGTCAAGAGAGAAGCAGAGAACACCGGAGAGCCCAGATAGAGTGAAGACTTGCTGGGGGCTGGGAGGCCTGCCAGCCTCCCGGCCCCCCAGCACCCCTGCCTGCCGTGTACTTGGTAATCCCAATAAAAGACCTGCAAAAACCACTGAGAACTCTGACTCCTCCTTTACCTGGCCTGCATGGGATCAGAAAACCTGCACTGTGGCCATTCCTGCCCTTACAGAGGATAAAATGGTGATGTTAGTCTGGGGTCTGCTCCAGAGACAGAGTGAACCTGAAAGGCAGGCACTTAGACCTGAGAATCAGTACCAGATAAAAGCTCAGAGAAGTTGTGAAGCAATGTGATAAAGGGTCAAGTGAAAAGTGGAACTAAGGAAGGAAGCCAGAGGTTAGCCTGATGGAAACAGTATCAGACCACAGGTCAAATGGGCAGGAAACAGGTCTAGGGTCATGACCTAGGACAATCAGGAACAGCTGGGAAAGGGAAGTGGTCAACATGATGGACCGAGGCAAATATTTCAGGATGCAGTCTGGGAGCATAGAGAGCATGCTGGGTAACTTTTGACTACGTGCTGACAAAGTGATGTGGAATAGGTCAACTAGCTTAAAGGATTTTGCAAATGACTTTGTTAAGGTATTCTCAGGTGCAATATTTATACCAGATTGTATAAGGTACAATATTTATATGAATGCATTTACTAGTCTGCATTAGTAGGGAATTGCCATTTCTTCAGGAACTTCACATAGACCTGTTGAAATTTGAGATTGAAATGAGTAGGCCTGAAATTTAATCTCTAATACCTCCTCTTCTCCAGGCCTCCATACCTCAGTTGAAGATACCTTTGGGGACAGAACTCCTTTCATAAAATGAAATTATGCCCATAAGCGACATAAGCAACATTGCTGGGCATCACAGAGTTGAATGACCAAAGTTTGCTACACATCACGAGGGCCAGTTGTACAAAACTGAAGTTGCACAGGTTGACCTCAAGCTAATTTGTGACCTTTATGCCTTTCTTTACTCCATTCTCTTTGTGGTCAGCATTATTCTGCCTTCTAAACCACTCAGTTTATTAATAGGTGTAGGGTAAGGTAAAAGTATCAGGCTTTTCTGCCCTCCCGCCATTAGGATAGATGACTGAACCCTGTGGTCCCGAATGCATGCCTAATGGCAGGCACCTGGAGTAGGGTGTGGGCATAGGTAGATGGGATTCTCCTGGGCTAAGACTGGGCTTTTAAGGGCGCCATCACAGGGACACCAGCAGAAGCCGAGAAAGAAGCAGAGGAGTGGAGAAGCCAAGAGAGAAGCAGAGCCATGAGAAGAGCAGAGAGAGCATGAGAGAAGGCCTGAGAGCCCAGAGGGAAGACTTGCTGGGGGCTGGGAGGCCTGCCAGCCTCCTGGCCCCACAGTGACCCTGCCTGCCCGGTAATCCCAATAAAAGCCTGAAAACCCGCCAAGGTCTCCAGGACTCTCTCCTCCTTTACCCTGTCTGCATGGGATCATAGAAAACCTGCTCCGTGGCCATTCCTGACATTACAGCATAACAGCAGCTATGTCCACATTTTGAGTCTTAGTATGTGCCAAACACAATGGATAATTTAATCCTTGCCACAACCATAAGGGGAGGTAATACTATTATTCTCCATTTTATGAATGAAGAAATTTAGATTCATAGAGGTCAGTTAACTGGCAATTATACAAGGTCACTTAACTGGCAATTGGCAGATATGAAATTAAAGGGAATTAAAGCCGTGTCTATTTGACACCAAAGCACAGACTTTTACCACTCTCCTGAGGTCCTAATAAGAATGAGTTACAGCTACTGATGGATTAATTACATCCAGTGGATGGAAGTTTTAGGCAAAATACTATTACTTTCATAATTTGTGTTATTTGATGTTTTGTTTTCAATTATGGAACAAAAGTTTGGATCACAAGTTAAGGAGAGCAGAAGCAGAAGGAAGGAGACTCCTGACTGATAAAGTGGGCAAAATTGGGTAAGCCTGGCATTTTCAGTTGGACTGATTTTTTTTTTAGTGTGATCGGAGTGTGTGATCTGAATAGGTCGGCAGAACCTGCCCCACCTCTTCCAGAGACCCAGGAGGAACAGCTCAAGACTGGCCCCCCAACCCATGTTCTGTTTTCAGAACCTGTACATGTTTTGGCTAAGTTTCTTATCAACTTGTCCTAAGGCCCGGAAGTCCCTGAGACCTAAGACAGATACGTATACTTGGACACTTTTCCTCTCATTGTCCTTCCTCTTTGCTCCCCCTGAACATTTCCCTTTCCATAGCCTTTTCCTCATCTGGTCTGCGTGAAACTGCTGATAATAACAGTAAACACTTAGATTACTATCCAAACACTCTGCATTTCCCAACTCGTGCAATTGTCTTCAGCATTTTAGAATTATTTTTCTAAATAATTCTGTCTTCACTTTATCCCAAAGTGCATTCTTAGTAGGTACCTTGTATTTTTTTTTTACTTCTGATAACAATGTTTTTGACAACAAAACATGTCACATAATGTGCCCTCTTTGTCAAGAGAGGTACAGTATTGAACACACTTCCATATTTTCCCATAATCCCTGCTTTATCCCGCCACCCTCCTAGTCACCTCCTAAGTGCCCTACTTTGTAGCATTTGCTGCATTTTCCAGCCTTATCCTTCTCTCTCAACCCACATATTGACAGATTTCTAACTGTCCCTCAAAAGTGGCTCCAGGCGGTTCTTCTTCTATTTATTTACCTTGCATGAGTAAGGGCATCAGCCATGAAACCCAACATGGGCTTTAGATACTGTCTCTTCTCCCTTGTCTCCTGCTCCTGCTGTTCACCAATCTGTAAAGCGGGATTAACCACAAATGGTAGCAGTTGTACCCCATCCTCTGAGGAAAGTCTGTGAGCTACATTAAGGATACTCAAAGTTTCTACTCTTCCTTTTTTATTCCCTTCAAGAAAAAAAGAAAAATCACTCAACAGAGTTCTATGGACCTCCAAGGGCCAATGAAAGAAAATATTTTAACAATATACCATGTCACCATGAAATGCAGGCCATCATATTTATGGATTTGATAAATATGAGGTATGTTGACATTAGAGATCATAAATTTGGGGGTTGGGAATTTGTTCTTGGATTAATAAACTGTTGAATGACATCTCTTATTAAAGTTAATTAAAGGAAGTAGAGAGGGTCATCTAGTAACAGAACCTAGCCCTCTAAGGAATAGTTTATGATTACAAATGTACAATGTAGGTACAAATTTGCACATACATATGGGCATTGTATGTGAAGAGATATACAGTTTGTGTCTGCATTTATACACATTTTCTGATACAAGTAATGACACCCGAAGAGGCTTATTTCCCTATTTGTGAATTTGTTCATGAAAATAATATTAGAAAGTCAATGAATCAAACGTATTTCATTGTATGATTAATGCATATTATTAAAGTAAAGAATAACATTTTGTAACATTTTATATGTTAAAATAATTGACACACAGTTATTTATGCCCACAGAACATGCTTGTTTTCTCATGTTATAATTCCCATCCTCCTTTGGGCAATTAAATCAGGACATTTATTTCAAAAGATCACTATCTTAAGACTTTTAAGAATCCCTTACAGAAGTCTGCTTTACCAGACCACTGGTATCTTAAAAAAGTCAAATATAATGAAACTCCATTTTTAATATTAAAGATACAGAAAGGATATAAAATCAAAGGCAGAGTAACCCATTCTGTCTCTTACTTTGGAAGAAGTAAGTCTCCCTTTGAATGTAGTCTCTCCTGTATTTACATTAAGCTATTTATTTTTCATCTTCAAACTCACCAACTTAATGGGTCCTCCAGACACTACTTATTCCTAAATCTTTAGGAGACCCATCAGCACAATATTTTGTAGGTCTCTTCTGAATTCTTTCTGCTCTTATATAGACTGAGTCCCTGGCATACCGAAGCTGAAAGAACAATTAAAGGTGAAGAGATAAGGAAAAAGGAATAAGCTGCTTCAACTGAATTGCCTAACCAAAAAAGATACTTTTTGAACCAGACCAAAAGGTTTCCTAATGAAATCACTACATACTATTCTAGAACATTATCAGAGAGTTAACATAAACCTTAATTGCTATAAGCAATAAAGAGAAATTGTCTATTTGTGTAATATGATCAGGATGTGAGGCATTGAGGAGCAAAGGTAATTCCTTGACTTGCCCAAGGCTGCAACATTCTCTGTGGACATGGTACACTTTAACCACCTTACATTCCAGCTGCATTTCCACCTACTGGTGGTGGTAACACAAGCTGAAACATCTAGTTTGAAAAACATTCTAGAAATATGCAGTGAGAGTCATGACACTTTTTAATCTGTCTTTTAATGTAGAGATAAATCTTCTTAGAATTTATCCTAAAGGAGTGGAAAGACAAATGCATAATTTTCATTTCATCTTAATTTTCAATCTATGTTTTAAACTTGGCACCAATTCAACTAAAGTCTTCTGATTTTTCTTTCAAGAAACTAAGACGTTTGCTTAGAAAGCTTGAGCTTTAGAGTCCCACAGTCTAGTTCCCAAATCTTAGTTCTGCTCAATAGGTTCTATCTTTATTTTCAAAAGGAAACTCTTGGCCATAAATTATAAAACCCAACAACAAGGAAATGGTTAAGTAAATGAAATACAACCTTTGAGTTAAATATGGTACAGCCGTTTAAAACGAAGGCTGTTTAGTAAAATCCAAAACAAAGCTTAAGATGTGGGTTGGTTGGTAAGATATCTTCCCCTCAGCTTGGAACCCACCTTGCTCCTGGCACTGTACCTAGAACTTTGCAAACTTTCTTTTTTTTTTTTTTTTACCCACCAATAGGGGGCACAAGAAGAAATGGAAGGTAGGAGTAGGGGCAAGGGACAAGTTCTTTCCTGGGTGCTTTCTGTCTTATCAGTCACACCACCACAGCCCTTCCCTTTAGACTGTAGTCATTGATTCCAGTCTCCAGCTTTTACCCTTATCCAGAAGCAGCTGCCTCACCCCTCCCCCTCAGAGCTGCTGCTCTAGACCTGGTGGGGTCTCCTCCCCATGAGGTCTTGGTCCAGGTTGTGCTGCCCTATCCCCCAAGCTTCTGGGTTCTGATGACTGAAACTTCTTCCCTTTGTCTGCCAGCCCTCAGGGCCACAGCTGCTTCCTGTACTTATTATCTGTTTTCTTTCAGGGTCTTCTTTAGGCCATTGCAGTTCTCCAATACTTATTTACCCAATTTCTTATATTAAATTTTCTCTGCTAAGTAATGAGTGTGATTTCTACTTTTCTGATTGGTAGAAAACCTTAGGGACTAAAATTGTATGTATACTGAATATAAGCCCATGAAACTATGTAAAAACAAATGTATAGGCACAAGTATTGGAGGGAAATTAACCAAATTCCTAATAGTGGTTGTAGGAGTCTTCTGAGTGATTCTTTTCTTCCTTCATCCCTACTTTCTAGATTTTTGGTAACATGGTTACATTACTTTCACAGTAAAGGCATACGCTTACATATTAAAAAAGACTTAATTTCCAGTAAGAGAGTATGTGGCCTGAAGAGTGTTTGGCCTGGGTAATGAAAAGCAATTGAAAATGTAATCATAAGTCCACTGGGGGTATCTTTTGAAAGGGAAGAACAGTGTGAGAAGACTAGAGTGAAGCATGTGATGTCAACAGCTTTTCAGGGAGGGAAAATGGCATAGTTCAGAAATAACAAAATATTGATGTGACTTTTTAACTAATTCTAAGAGAGCCTACTACATCGATGACTTAAGAACACTGGGAGAAAGTCTGGATTTGCGGAGGCCAAATTATGCCAAATTCACTTCATTTCCTTAAAGTTTATGTTGGGTTATTATATGAGCTGATCATGTATTCACTTACTTATTCATTTATTCATACAACAAACATTTATTCTATAACTGTTATATTCTAGGAACTGACTTGGCAATGAAGATAGAAAGACTAGCATTTAGTAGGAGGGAGAGACACATGCCATTTAGATGCTATGTTCTAGAAAACAAATCATTCTAATTTAAGCCTTTTACTTTACCCAATAATAGGCAAAACAGACATTTGTACTTCGTACCTAAATCCCACACGTCACTACCATCTTCTGATGGCAGATGGATTCCAGGGACTAGAGATAATGAGGGAGAGGTTTTGGGAAAAGGCAGGGATTGGCATGGATGGGAGTGAGGAGGGCACAAGGCTGGGTTTAGGCACCATCTGGCAACCAAAACACATAAAGCCAGGTGGCATATGTTTTTCACATTTGCTCATCACAGCAGGGGCCATCAATCATTCCAAGTAAGTTGTCTGCTCATTCTCTTGATTTCACATGAGTCTCTGCATTGTCCCTTAAAGTTGCAATGGTCAAATACATTTACTCATTTCATTTTAGATAGAGATACTTCCTGCTTTTTGGGTATTCTTTCTTATTTGGATGCTGTAATGATTTAGTAGAGGACATCAGAGATCAGAGTAAGGGACTATTTTGTTCATAATATGATTCTTACCTCAACTAAAATAGATTTCCAGCTAGTCTTTTGGTGCTCTCAGTTGTATATATGTACTTTATTCTAAAACTTCATTATAATGATGGTTGGAAGGAAAAGACTAAAACCTCTTAGTGGTGAAAACTCTAATAGATTTTAGTATATCTTCATTACATTTCCTCTGATGCTAAAGGGACTATGCCCATAAAATTACAGACATTTAGAAATGAATACAGGGGAAAGTGAAAGTTTCCCACAATTAGCAGTGGAGGGAATAAGGGAGTTTGACTGAGCATGATATTTGGTAATTAATAGTGGTTTTACATTTTCCCATGGTTAAATTATTAGTGTTGCATTGAAATTCTCTGCTTCATGGCAGTCAAATCAATCAAATCTTTGCATAAAACACGGTAAAGATTCTAATAAATGATCAAGAAGCAAACAGTGATCATCACAGCAGAGTTGGAGAGAAATGTTGGGTGGATGTGAGGCTGAAGGTTGGAGCTAAGTCATTGCTTATATTACCATCCTTAGCATTCAACAATAAAACAATAAACAAACAACTAAAATATTCAACCATATTTTACAACATATTGAAATTTATGAAATAAAAAAAGAGAGTAAAAATAAATAAATTGGGAACATGGGGAAAGAAAACTGGGATAGAGAAAACAAGATGAACCCATGGCTGAAAATTAACATTGCAGAGATAATATACAAAAATAATTGTAGATGTTTTCCTATGTATTTGCTAAATTTGGTTCCAGCTTTCAGACATGCTTTTTTTAAAAAAAGAGAACTCTTATCACATTGTCAAGTACTTGATTAATTTACTTATTTAATTACTTAAATATACAAACCAGTTGCCCAAGTAAAGCACAACTCCTTCTGTTACTGAGACTAGAGAGATTATTTTTTCCCCCCATGGGTCTTCATAAAGAAGGCACTGATTAAAATAGATACATGGCCTACTGGTATTTTAAAGTAAAAAAGGCTGTGAGTTTTATGAAGATGTTCCTTTATCAGTTGTCAAGGGGACTGAAGTGAAAGTACCATCACCCAGTTTAGGACAAGAAACCCCAGGGTACTAAACATTGTGTGTTATGAATATATAACTTCTTCTGGGGAAAATTTTAGACCAGTAGTTCCTAACCTCTTCTGAGTTATGGACTTTGGAAAACTTTTTATTGACTCAATTTTTTTTAACTTGATCATCATTTAATTTCTTGTTTGTTTTTTTGAGGTAACATTGGCTTAAAACATAATTTGTGATTTAGAGATTTGGGGAAGCCCAGCTGCATCCTTTCTAGATTCATCATCATGTTTGCACCAAGTCCACCACCCCCAAAGCTGCTCCAAATCCCTGTCAGTGACTGAGCACAGTAGGGCGAGAGTGCTGTGGTGTTCCTGCCAGATGCAACAGTCCTTGAATGAGTAGTTTTGGCTTCTGGACTTCCTAGGTCTGGCCACACCTTCCTTAGAGCTGCACTGTGGCCCAAGATTCTTCCAACCTGATCTTTCCTTCCTCCTTTCCTAGGACTCAGACCTGAGCTGTGGTCTACAGTTTCTCCTGCCTCTTGTCCCCAATCCTGTGTTCTCCTCCGATATTTTCACCCATAATCTTGGCATCTGCTCTTCTAAGGAGCTAACCCTCACTCATTGTCGTTACCCTGACAGTCAGGGATCCTGTTCACACAGAGCTTACTGTGGGAAACGACACGCACATGCAACACCTCCATAACAGAGAAAGAGCCCAGATAGTAATAAATACTCTAAAGAAAATAAAACATTTTGTAGTGGAAAGTGATGAGAGGGAAGTCTATGTTAGAGTGGGTTGTCAGTGATGGCCTTATTTATTAAGTGATATTTAAACGTCAGAAGCCTGTTGCAGGAATCACAAGGCAGAAGTTTGGGTTTTTAAGGACTGAGGTATGTGTGGTGAGCAGGGAGAGGGAGCAGAACAGGAGGAGAGGCTGACAAGCACAGTGGGCAGGGGTGAGGTCTGTTGGCTCTGGAGAAGAGTTTAGATTTTATTTTATTTTATTTTATTTTTAAGTGTCATGGAAAATAACAAGCAGGAATCAATTTTTAGGAGACTTACAGACTGAAACTTATTCTTAAGACACAGACTCAAATTATAAGTGGAAATGCATATGTTTATGCTAATTGCTCATAAATATTTTCTCCTTTTAAAAAATAATTTTATTACATCTGAAAACATGTTACATCTTTACATTAAAAAAGTGCTAAGTATAAAGAACAATACGAAGTAGAATGTAAAAGCATCTAGATCTCGCTACTTAGAGGTGATTATTGATAACATTTGGATGAACAATCCTCATTTTTATACATTTCATACTGAAACATTTAACTACAGACTTATATATGCTACATATATGTATTACTATACATCTTTTTATTATTCCTCCTCTTGGATATATACAATAATTCATTGATTCTAAAATGCTTTATTTTTATTTTTATTTATTTATTTTTTTTTTTGCATTTTGCACCTGGACTTGGATTACATGTTAAAATCCATGGTCTCTGGCCAGGCAGCAGTCATTGCAGACACATTCAGAGTCACATCAAAACAGAGAAAAAAGTGTTAATGACTTAGGAGGAAATTCATCAGCAAGAAGTGAGTTTGCTTAGGAACAAAATTTTTGAGGAAGTAGTATAAGAGGTAGCTTGTTGCCAGTTAATCAAGCGGTTTGTCAATATTTCTGACGCAGAAGTTTAAAGTTGGCCATTTCAACACAATTGCAAAACCAGCTTATGTGCCAACGACTTTATCTCTTTTATGTATTTATTTTTTATTTTTATTTACTTGTGCATACAGGAACTGGGGTGTAGGAGGTGAGAGGACTCATCAGAGACAGAGTGGGGAGCAAAGCAGGTGGATCTACTGAAATACACTGCTGAGGGCAGCAGCTGGTGAGACAGGAGAGGTCTGCTGGGCCATGTGGGTCAGCTCCCTGGCCTGGGATCGATCTCATGCTGCAGTGGCTGCCCATAGCTTGATAGTGTTGAGACTTTTGCCACCAGGAGGCCCTCTCTTTTATAGATTTTTAAGAAATTCAGCATCCAGACTATGGAACTGAAGCTTCCAGAATGGGGGATGATTGCGAGAGGGGTGAGAACAAGTTGGGAAGGAAGCACAATGGACTATGGTGGTAGACTATGGGTGATTTGGTGGTGGGAGCACTACTGTGGTAATACCTGATAGGGTTATCCTAATATTACCTCAATTAAAAATGAACAAATAAATAAAATCCACAAAAAAGAAAAAGAAATTCGTTATCCAAATACTGTTGATGGCATCAAAAATACACATGAACATTAATAACTGAGTTAAACCTTCAGAAGAGTTCAGCTAAATGTGAAGATGTTTCAGAAACCCATTTATCTGGATTTTTCTCATGTATGCATAAGAGTGATAGGCAATAAAATTATGCCAAAGTGTAAAAGAGATAATAAGTCTAAAAGAAAAATTCTAGGTAATAAGAAAGCCAAGCACATACAAATTCTGTCCTTTTGTCTGGACAACTTGTTCCTTTTAGTCTGGCATTGTTGTAAGTTCTGCTGTAACATCCTTTACTCCAAAACACCACCTCTTAGGCTAGGTCCAGTGCTGCTAAGGCACAGCACGTGCTGTCACTGATTACTTAGCACATTTTGGAACAACTGCTAGGAGAGCCATCACACATATAGTAGGAAAGTTTGTACTTTCCAGGGGGCACCATTTATAGATGACCCTTGAATAAAACAGGGGTTAGGGATATTCACTCCAGTCCAGTCAAAAATCCACATAAAATTTCTGACTATTTCAAAACATAACTTCTAATAGTCTAATGTTGACCAGAAGTCTTACCAATCCCATCAATCAATACATATTTTGAATGTTATATGTGTTATGCTGTGTTCTTACAATAAAGTAATATAGAGGAAAGCAAATGTTATTAAGAAAACCAGAAGGAAGAGAAAATACATTTTCGGTATATACTATATTTATCAATAGCATAGGTTTATGTTGTCAGTTCACAGGAAGAATCATCTGCTGCCGTACCTACATCAATACTGTATGATACAAAATACTTTAGATGGTGTAGTAACACTTGACATCAAAAATGAAAAAAAAATTAAATTTATATTTACAGGTATAACAGTTCACACATTGCTAATGAAGAATCAGCAATATGATTATCTTATGGTATCTTAAATGTAATGAATAGGAGTGCCTCACAGTAGCCTAGCCTATACACTAAAATTTTTATGGCATATAGTATTATAGTCATTATATTTGTGTATATTTTGCAGTAGTAAATGATAAAATAGACTATTATCTACATTTATTTTATGCATTCCTGACATGCTTAATTTTTTCAATATTTCTAGGCTATGTGGTTCATCTGCAAGTTTTTTTTTTCAAATTCTTGCAAATCTGAAAAGATTTTCCAGCATATATTGAAAACATTCCGTCAATAAGAAGACACTCTGGGTTCAAACCCACATTGTTCAAGGGTCAGCTGTAAATTATAGTCTATATGAATTAATGGCCCCAGAAGTTGACCAGTGCGTAGGTTACTTGACTGAACATCTCTACTTTGATTGCTTATTTTATGGTATGTTTCACTCCATTACATTGTCAACTCCAGAAAGACCAGGATCATGTCTCTCTTGCTCAAGATTTCGTTCCCAACACCTAGCACTATTGCTAGTAACTATTAGCATTTAGCATTTTATAATTAAAACATGTTTTGTTTTATAATTAGATTTAAATTGGTAAGATCTGCAGTAGCATTTTTGTGCTGCTGCATTAACATGCTGCATTAACATGACCAGATTGTCCCCCTCTATTTTCTTTTTGTGGTTATTTTTTTTATTTAAATATTTTATTTCATATAATTCTTATATCTTTTTTCATCTTTGCACAATGTATGCATTTTCATTTTGGTTATATTCCCCGTACAATTGCACCCCCCCCTTATTTTGACTCTAGTCCTTCCTCTCCCCGCTCCTCCATCCCCCCCCCCCCGTGTCTCTGGTTTATAGTTGCTTGTTGATTTTGATTTTTACTTTGTATTGATTAGTCTTTTTCCTGGTCTCTTATTTAGGTTTTCTAAATTCCTGCTATGAGTGAGACCATCTGGTATTTTTCTTTTTCTTTTTCTAAAGATTTATTTATTTATTTATACAAGCACTTGGTACAGTCAGAAGCGCGGGAGGATGAGAGAATTCACCAGAGCCAGAGCAGGGAGCAGAGCAGGCAGAAGGACCGAAGTACACTGCTGAGGGGAGCAGCGGGCGGCAGGAGAGGTCTGCGGGCCATGTGGGATCCTCCTCCAGGGGCCGGGGAGCAGCCGGGAATCGAACCGGCGCCGCAGAGGCCGCGGGCAGCTTCGCAACCCAGCGTTCAACTGCTGCGCCACCGGGGAGGCCCTATTTTTCTTTTCCTTTCTGACTTATTTCTCTGAGCATGATCCCTTCCAGCTCCATCCATGTTGCTGCAAACTGCATTTGTTTATCTTTTTTGATTGCTGAGTAATATTCCATGGTGTATATGTACCACATCTTCTTGATCCAGTCATCTATTTTTGGGCATTTGGGCTGTTTCCAAAGCTTAGCTATTGTAAACAGTGCTGCTATAAACATAGGGGTGCAGGTGCTCTTTGGAATTGATGTTTCTGTGTCCTTTGGGTAAATACCTAGGAGTGGAATTGCTGTATCTTATGGAAGCTCTATGTTTAGTAGTTCAAGAAACCTCCACACAGCTCTCCATAGTGGTTGGACCAGTTTGCACTCCCACCAGCAGTGCAAGAGAGTTCCTTTTTCTCCACAACCTTGCCAACATTTATTGTTGCTAGTTTTTTTAATATGTGCCATTCTCACTGGTGTGAGATGGTATCTCATTGTAGTTTTGATTTGCATTTCCCTGATTACAAGTGACGTTGAACATTTTTTCATATGCCTGTTGGCCATTTGCATTTCTTCAGAGAAGTTTCTTTTTAGCTCTTCTGCCCATTTTTTGACTGGATTATTTTCTTTGTTTTTGTTGAGTCTCATAAAGTGGCAAGATACAAAATCAATACGCAAAAATCAGTAGCCTTCCTATACACAAACAATAAATCTGAAGAAGAAATTAAAAAAAACATCCCTTTTATTATAGAAAAAAAAATAAATCAAATACTTAGGAATATGTCCCACTCTATTTTCTAATAACCTTTCTAACAATTCTCTGGAAGGGCAGGCCTTACAATGGCAGGGACTTGAGCTGACCAGTTTTAAAGGATCACCAATCTTCTGAGAGAGGATGAAAGGAGAAACTTCTCCATTGGAGTAGTCAAGAGCATTCAGAGTTCCATCCAAGAACACAGACTCCCATCTCAGTGCTCCCTGCCCTTCCATCCTCAAGGGAGTCTGGAAAATGAGGGTCTTTTCCTGGAACACATTACTGGTAATAAAGGAGAATGGATAATAGATAGTGGACAGCATCCAGAAGTCCTGATGCAGGCTCTAAAAGAAAATTTTGTCAAAATATTGAAATGAGGACAGATGACCACTTTCTATTCACCCAGCTTAGAATATCTACAAATAAAATAAAGGCTATATTTTGTTGTGGTGGTGGTCACTGTGCAGACCATTAGTATTGAATAAAAGCAAATCATCCTCTATTCTCCCAGAGGTTCTGTTTATATATGTTAGGAAAACTTCACACTTTGGTGAGTAAAACCATTTCTAAAACAATGACCTCAAGGGAAGAATTCTATTTTTTAAAGATTTATTTATTTATGCATACAAGAATTGGTGTACAGGCCAGAGGTGTGGAGGGTGAGAGTATTCACCAGAAACAGAGCGGGTAACAGAACAGGAAGATTGAAATACACTGCTGAGGGGAGCAGCGGGCAAGACAGGAGAGGTCTGCTGTGCAATGGGGGTAGCTCCCTGGCCAGGGATCAAATTTGTCCTGCAGTGGCTGCGGATAACTTCATAGATTGCTTCTTAATCCCTTGCACCACCAGGAAAGCCAAGGGAAGAATGCTTCACCTTCCACATTGTTTCATGTAGGACCCAGTGTTGGCCTGCCCTTCAGATCCCAAAGATCCCCCAAATCTAGTGACATTCAGAAACAAAAAGTTAATTTGCCCTTTGTAAAGGGCAATGTAAGAATTTAAAAGAATTGTTTCTTTTAAAGCAAAAGAAACAAAACCCTATTTTTGGGGAAATCTATGAAAAAAAGAAGAAGAACATGAATCTAGAAAGGTTGGGTTCACTTTGATTCAGAGAAAGTGGCAAGATGGCCATTTGTTACATTCAGATGGCAGTTGGGAATTTGGGAGTATTGCCTACTGAGGGTCTTAGAAAATGGACTTGTTAACTAAGGGAGAGTAGGAGCACAGAAACAAATACACTTTTGGAGGGTTTCATTCACGATTTGTCCACATGCCTGGTTTTATAAAAATTATCAGAACCAAATTCTTTCCTACCCAATCCACATCTTCAAGGAACCAATGAAATAATAGTGTCCAGGTACCAGAAAAGAAAGAAATAATCTGCAACTAAGAAACACACAATGAAAAATGATGTGAAATGAAAAATCCTTTGTAAAACAACATGCTAAAGGCATATACGTGTATATATATATATATATATATATATATATATATATATTACATTATACATTATTTACAATGTAATTGTGGGGTGTTTTCTTCCATCTGAAATAAAACTTTGCAATTTAATGCAATTCACTGTGACAAAAGGTCATTTATTCAATAAGACAACTATTTCTTTACAACATTAATCATCTTAAAACTCATGATTTCTCCAGAGGGATAACCCCCACTTTCTTTTCCATTCATATTATATTAACAGGAAACAAATGATACTACTAGAGTTGTCTCCTCATTGATATTTTAAGCTGGGACTTAGAAATAGTTGGACTTTGTGACCTCCCTCTTGGTGCCATTATCATCAGTGTAAATGATGCTTTTTTTTCCCTGCACACAATAAAAACTACATTAATGAAAATGACTGAAGTGTACCTGAATGCTGATGGAATGCAAACGAAAAGGTTTGTAAAAGACTTGTCTAATAGCAAGATCCTGATTGAAACTCATTAGTTACAGTGTAATTCCAGAATTTCACACAACAGTGTAGCACTTTGAGATACCTAGCACTCTTTTAGATACCTAGATATATATGCTGTCAAATCTAAAACTAGCTGAAATTTTCAACTGAGCATGGCACCAGCAAAAATTATGCTGTTGGGCCGCCCCTGGTGGCGCAGCGGTTGAGCGCTGCACTGCGAAGCTGTCCGCAGCCTCTGCAGCGCCGGTTCAATCCCGGCCAGCCGCGAGGGTCCCACATGGCGCAGCAGAGCTCTCCTGTAGCGCCCGCTGCTCCCCTCAGCAGTGTCTTCGGTCATTCTGCCTGTTCTGCTCCCTGCTCTGTCTCTGTTCCCACCCTTCCATGCCTCTGACTGTACCCCAGTTCTTGTATAAATAAATAATCTTTAAAAAAATTATGCTGTCAAAGGAATTCTTCATGCACCTCAGTAGTCTGTGTCTATCATGAAATATGCATTCACTGCATATTTCAATATTTTCTCTTTCTTTCTGCACCATAGATGGCAAACAAATGGCACCAGGTCCTTGTCCTTCTTCCATGACAGACATCACTAATCAATCTTGGCTCAAGTTCTTGAAGCCTAGACCAGCTTTCTCAAACGCAGCCAGTTGGTGGATGCAGGTAAAACCTATTTTCCACTCCTGTTCCCAAAAGCAACTCTATATACCTGGTTTAAAAGGTGAGATATGTTCCCATATATTAATTCTCTATGAAATTCTTCTTTGTTACTGTCAAAAATAGGTTTCTTAATAGACTATTGTGAAACCAGATGTGATTTGAATATAATTAAAACAATACTAATCTTCTAAATTCACTCATAGAAGATAAAATATGATAAAATGGCCAGTGTACTAATTTATAAAAACCAGAGTGATACTTTTTAAAATATATTATTGTATGATGTGATGAACTAATGCAGAAACTAAGTTTTGTTGGTTTGTGAAATATCAGTGTCTGAGAGGAGACTGATTCATCACATGTTACCACTGCACTTTTCCCACAGAAGCCACTATCACCACAACATCACATAAATTCAAAAAATAATCTTACCTAAGAATTTTGTTTTATGTTAACATAAAATATGAAAAAACTTCATCACTTAGGCAAACCATCTCAGCAAAAGAGAAGCTTCTACTGTCGTGTTTTTTTAATAGCTTTATCAAATCTATTCCCAACAAAATCTTTCCCCAAGAAGAGTAACTTCCAGTTCTAAACATCCATCAACCGCAAGTGCAATGGTCATTATTTCTTGCCCTCGGAATAGTTGAATCATAAGAACAAAGTTACTGAATGCTTACTCAGGCAGCAGGGAAATAAATCCAAACATGACTGGAAATCTTAGCTGCTTCTTCTGTCCTTAACCATTTTGCTTCGCTCAGGCTGTGCAAGAGGTTGGCAGGCATGGAGTCTGCTATGGCTGCTTGCTCCAAAAAGCCTGCTGGGGGAAGCTGCTGTGTGCTGTCCCTCTGTGTCATTTTCACTTCACAATCTTTTTCTATTGAAACCCAAGAAGAAAACAAATAGAGATGGGAGAGATGACGTGTTACCTTAATAAAGGACTTGTGTCAAATGGAGAGCCAAAAATCTATCATATATATGCTGGGATATAAGCCAACTCTTCTGAGGTTAAAACAAAACACAAACCTTCTCTGCATTTGCAGTCAACTTGGGAGCGAAGTGTCTGACTGCTAAATTCTCTGTTCTCTGATACAGAAGCATGAAATCACCTGAGAACAGCGTACCCTGCCTCCTGCCCAGGCAAGCTGCAAAAACAACTGTTAGACCTAAGGAATTGCAGTGGGGAAGAAACATGAAATGAGGGTCAGCCCACCCATTTGACTGTTCAGGGGATTTAGCAGCATGTGGCATATTTTCTTATCTGAAAGATCGGATAATGATGATTCTGCACTGCCTGCCTCCTAGTACCAAGGGAGGGAAGGAGGGGGGAAAAATGGCATAATGGATGTGTAAGTGCTCTGTCAGCTAGGGGAAGAGTCCCAGAAGAGGTATAGCAGTGTTATGTATTATTTTATTATTGTCATCCTCATCATCTTATCTGATATATTTCAGGGACTGCAGTTTTTCCTTTGGCTTCAGAGAAGATAGAAGAAAGAGAAAGCGTAGTAGTGTCAAATTCACCTTTTAGTTTACTTCCAGCTACTATTTACCCATAGTTTTCAACTCGGCTAAGCATTCAATCATCAGTTTAGGTTTTAGATGACACATACAAATGTCATGCTTTATACCCCAGGACTGGACAGGACCCATTTGTTTGTGTTTTTAAAAAATTCTACTAGTAATTCTGATGTCTAGCCAGGGTTGATCACCACGTGTGCATAGTGATCCAGGGCAGTCGTATCTTTCCTATAGTTTCCTCAGACCCCAAAGTCCTTTTCTCCCAGGCACAGGTCTGGGTGCAATGGAGATGACTCTGTGGGATTCCCCTGTCAGAGACTTACCTTCTGCCTTGGCTTCTCCTTCCTAACCTTACCTCCCCAGAGAAGAAGCCTGGGAATAATCCAAGGATCTCTTCTGCTCAAACCCCCACCCCCAACTCCTCTTTCTCTAATTAATTGTGATGATGAGTTGGAATGCGAGGCACCTGAAGTGAAATGTTGGCTCCATCCCTCAGCATCTAATATCTGATATCATCACAGTTTATAGTATAATGGCTAATGAAACACAGAACAAAATTTATTATACTAAAAGATACACCAGTACATTTAAAATAAGTGCCTGGGATTACATTTTGCTGAATTCCAATTTTAAACTCAGCATTGAACTTATGTATCTTTTTTGTTCCAGTTAATGACTGCATTAGCAAGACACAGATACTTTGATTCGTACTAGCCCGTTTCTCTTGGATGAAAATACTTTATTATTTTAAATTGTTTCTCTCAAAGTCATCCATTTATAGGCTGCATAAATTTAGCAGGGATAATTCAGCTCAGCCCTAGAGAAAGATTTTTGAGCCTTCATAAATCTTTCCCTCCCCACCCCCCCGCCACCGCCGCACAAGAGCTTGTTTTAAATTAAATAAATCTCTGTATACCTTTGCTATTAAAATCTTCTCAGGTTGGTACAGGTAAGACCATCAAACTGACTGCTGACATCTAAAGTGTTGTTGTTCTTTTCATTTCCCCTAAGTTTTTCAGCACGTTCATACAGTAATATTTCCCAGCTGGTAAGGAACCCAGCTTCTGGAAGAGGAAAAGCAAGCAACTCAGCCTAGCTCCCCAGCTGCATGTTATTACGTTATTCCCAATTCACAGGAAATGAACAATCATTTAGTCTTGACAGGTACATCGAGAAACTCACTGTCTTCCTTTTCAACCTGGGAAAAAAAAAAATCATGGCCTGCAGAAGTTAAGCATTATTCTTAAAGTATGCTTCATATTTTTTTTGCCAGCATTATGAGGATATCTTGTGAAAGCTTTTGCAAACACTCTGGGAAATGGCTGCCAATAGGTTTAGAAACCTGGGAGGAAAAAAATAATCATCGGAAATACTTTCTGTTCATGAAGATATGTAACTTAGTGGTCCCTTGTGAGTTGGTGAAGGTTAGACATATGTGCTAGTAATTGGGGTGTAACCCAAATGGCCTTTTTAGTAGACTATTAGACTTAACACAGAAGCAAAGTTGTCAGCAGTAGATGCCCCTCCAAATCAGATTGAGGATGTACTAAAAACAATTAAAAGTATGCTAGGGAGGTGTTTTTTAAACGTCCCTTTATTCTGATGGATTTGCCCCTCGATTGAAAGTATTTCCATTTTCTGAACATAGTTTTCCGAAGTAGAAACACAATCAACACAAAAAAATGTCTTGTTAGCCTAAAATTCACAAAATACTTTCAGGGACATTATTTATTCCTCACCACCACCCTGTAGTGGGGTTGGCCTCCATTTCACAGATGGCTAAAGGGAGACACCAGGGAGGCTTCACAGGCTGCCTGGAGTCGAGTTTCCTAAGTGGGAATGCTTGGACAGACAGCTGGGTCTCCAGGCTCTTAGGCCAATGCTGTTTAGTCTATCTGGCTGAGGATTTGAAAACATTTACTTCAGCTTAACTCACTTTGCCCCCTATTATGGCCCATTTGTGTGTGTCTGTCTTTATCTCTGGACCTAAGACAAAATTCACCCCTTGTCCCAATTCTTCCTGTTTCAGAAGGAAAAAAAAAAGTCAAAGCCTGGCCTAAATGGGGAGCACACGTGCTTCTCATCTGGGCTGCTTAGAGGGGATGCGGAAGCCAGAATTGCCGTTGCCTCTGCCCTGATGTTTCGACATGCCCTTGCGCTGGGTTCTGCCGCCACCACTGCTGGCCCCAGTATGAAGCTCTACATTCCACATCAACCTTCCATAGTAAGCGTTGACTCCACTCTCATCTTTTGGTATTTTGTGTTTAGAGGCTTGCTTTATTGGAAAAAGTTACTTTTGTCTTTATTTAAGGTAGATTTGGAGGTGTGCAGAGAGGATACTTGACACCTTTTGCATAAAGACCTGGAATCTTCCACCACCTCTCCGACTGGACTGCACTGGCAGCCATGACTCATGGTGAGGTCATGCATTCCCAGGCAAAGTTTATAGTAACCAGGAGGCTGAGCTATTTGCAGGTGCCCTACATACTGAGCATTCTAATTCTAACTCACCTCCATGTTATGCTGGCGTCTTTTGATGTAGAACTTCATGGGGTGAACAGGAAGACTACAACATTTTTATTATAGTTGGCTTCCTTTGCTGAATTAGCGTTTATATTTTCCCAGTAGAAATCCCCAAATTGAAAATATAGAGGTGTCAGCTAGCACCACTTTAGTTAAGGTTGTGTCAACATTTCCTATAAACCTTGTTTTTCTAGGGTTTATAACTAGACCATAAAATTTTGCTCAGCTCTGAAACTTGGCATAGAAAATAAACCTGGGAGTGAATTTTGCAGAATTTGAAGAGGGAAAAATAAGTTCAGCTGTTTTTAACATGTGTCTGTTCTAAAATGGAAATGATTTTAAGGTGTATTTTCTTTTTGTGTGACTCAAATGAAAAAAAGTTTAAAAAGAAAGACATTCTCAAGAGATTATTATCATTAATATGGGTTAATAGCACTTGTTAATTTTTAGAGAAAAATGTTAATGATTGAGGTCTTTAACTCATGCCCATTGTGCATCTGCAGTTACCAGTTTTTGCAAAGTGGTTAGCTGCGCATTAATGATGTGATTTGGCAAACAACACACCTTTAAATGTAGGAAACCGCCAACACTTGAAGGAATCATTCTGATAAGAGGTTAACGAGACCTTTCCAAAATACACACTCAAGATAGCATCCCCTTATTCACCTTTACTTAATCTATAGCTATAGGCCATATTTATCAATGGCCCCAAAAGCAGCTTGTGGATTGTTTACAGGAGGAAACATTGGATTCCTCTGAAAATCTACCTTTTCCTGAGGGCAAGGCTCATACTCTGAATCCCCAGCAGCTCACATATCCTTTTTGCTGGGCTGCCAGGATACGGGTATGTTGGAAGCAATTTGTCAACGTGTTACCATATGCCTGGGGTAACCTCAGTGCATTTGTCTGTTTATATCAGGTCTTGGATTCTGGGAAGATGGAAGTTCCTAGTGACAGGAACACCAGGAAGGAAGGAAAAAAATGCCAGACTCAAAGCTGGAAGAGTCAAGTTCCAGCATCCTCTCTGGCCCTGACAGACTTTGTCAGCCTGGGCAAGTCAGTCCACTTGTCTGGAAATAACTATACTATGCTAACTTAATAGATTAGGTGATCAACAGAGTCCACTGAAATCATTGCATATGTGGAAGCACTTTTACAACTGTAAAGTGCCATCCTTAGGAAAGATGGTAGTGCCATCCGCAGCATCTGGTTCCCGTAGATACCTACGAAGTGTTGTTAGGATGTAAAGATATGTCCCTCTTTTAGCTGATTCATGGGGAAAGGCCCTAGGCTTCCCAGCGTAACAAGCTGCAACCACATGAACCCAGTTCCAGCTTTAATTCATTTCATTGCAGTTTTCTGCTTCCACTTCTCTTACTTGTCACTGCTGATCACAGACTCCTTTTTTGATTGAAGAATGTTCCAGAGTCGTGGCTTCATTTTCCATGAACATCAACCTAGTCCAGCCCCAAGTGCTACCTATGATGTCCTCTCATTCTGCCACCCCTTCCATACCCCCACCCCCATCCGGCAGCAGGACTCCTGTTGCTTTTGCTAGTTAGTTGCAACATGCAGTTTGGGGCACCTTTAGATTTTCTCTGAGACCATCTCCCAATCTGTCCTAGGGTCTTCTTTCCTCAAGGGAAGAACATGCTGCACATCTCAAACATAAAGTGATCTACATTTGTCTGGGGAATTTTCTGGCAGAGAAAGTTTTGAAATCCCATATGGTCAATCATCAGAAATCCCCTGCACTTGGTTTAATCTCTGCTGCCACCATCTTGAAATGTACTTTTAATAAGGAGGCCCACATTTAATTTAGTTCTGGTCCTGGAAAATCATGTAACAGATTTGATCCTATCTTTTCTTAGCTAGTCCTGCAAATCTTAACCTGGAACAATCCTGTTGAGGGCTAGAATCAATCCTGACTAAGACTGGTGAGAATTGAGGCCATCTGTACCAGGCAGCAGAGGTATTTAGAGTTAGTCTTGCTACCCATCTCCCTGGCTGGTGTTTGCCTCCTGTCCTAGAGCCCTCCACACCCCCACACCTGCAGCATATAGGAGTGGCTCTCTGTTTTAGATCCTTGCTGAAACAAGAGCCCTCTCAGCTGACTTGGCAGGAGTCAGACTCCCCGCCTAGAATTTCCAGTCCCTCTTTCAGAAGTCTGGATGCTGATGTGGGCATTTGTAGTTTCCAGCAGAGTCCTAGTCCAACATGAAAGGGACACTGGACACCTTGGAGAGTCACCATCTGGAACTGAAGGTCATCAGTTCTACATCCAGCCTCCTGGGTGCCATCCACATATTCGACCAAGGTTAACTGAACACCAACCAGTGCCAGGTGCTATGTGGGTCCTGGAGGCATCAGTGAACAGGCAGATGTCCCTGGCCCTGGAAAATTTACATTCTAGTGGGAGGGAGCAGACAACAAACAACATTAAGAATAAGCTCATTGGCTGGAGAATGAGTGGTGCTATGGGAAAGTAGATGGAGAGTTGGGAGCAGTTTACATTAGGAAAGGGAGTCTGATCCAAGATTTGAAGGAGCTGAGGATGTTGACCTGTGAATTTCTAGGGAAAGGGCATTCCCCAAAGGGGGAGTGAGTGTGGCTGGGGTAGCAGGCTGGAGGAGATAGGGATGAGAAGCAGGAGATAAAGCCAGAATGGGGCAGGGAGGGGGCTGTCTTGCAGAGTCTGGGAGTGGTTTGAACTTTCACTGAGTGAGAAGGGGTCAGACCAGTTTGGAGCCCAGGAGTGACAGGATTTATTTCTAAAGCATCCCTCTGGTTTCTGTGCTGAGTACAGATTGTAGAAGGGCAAGCATGGAAAGAGAAAGACCAGCCAGATAGCAATTCAATAATCCACAGGAAAAGCCCTCATTCCTGATGAGGGTAGACCCAAGTCTCTGAGCTCCTTTGAATGCTATGATTCAGGCTGTTGGCTTCCTCTCTTCTCAGGAGGCCTCAGGAGGTCTGTCTGGCTTGGCCCAACCGCAGCTTCATCTCTTCCCACTTCTTTCCCACAGTCTTATTGTTGGAGGCCTCAACAGCACTTACAGCTAAATCCACCCAAGAAATCCACCACCAAGGTCTGGAAAGGGATCTCTTGGGCTAAAAAATCCACTTTTAAAAAAGGTTAGATTTTCACCTGGGAATCGTTTAAATCTACAGTTGGGGGAGGATTTCATACTTTATGCCTCCTTATGACCCCTCCATGCCATTAATGCTTTTTCCAGCCCCTCACTCTTAGCAACTGCATTTGTACTAGTTGGCTCACCCATAAGTTTGCTTCCAGTGAGCCCCCATGGACATTAACTTAAGTCAGTAAAACACCTTTGCAGGCAGTAAAAGACTATCCCTCTGAGGTCAGAAAGCTCACTGGACAGGAAAGTCAAGTAAAATGAAAAAGTTGAGTCCAACTCAAGGCTCTGCTGGGGGCCTGATGCCCCAGCCCATCCTGTACTCATGACCTGCAGGGAGGCCTTTTTCTCTGCCTTTTGTGGATTCATCATATTTTGTCACCTGCCATCTTTTTTTTTCTTTCTAATATGTTGTTGTACTTGTTAATGAAAATGAAACCTTTCACATTGATTCCCAAATTGGGTCATGAGTTAAAGAAGAAAATCGTGGAAGTATTTTGTAAAGATGAAAAGCACTCTCCAAAATTAAGGTAACATCATTATCTGGGAAAACAGACCCCAACATTCTCCTTAAGTGTTTGGAAATAACATCGAATACTTTCCAAACAATTAAAAACCATCAAGCTTTTCAAATTGTAGTGTTCTAATAATCTGCCAGACTCTCTCAGCTTTGCTCCTGAGGTCTGCTTGGACCCAGGATTAGCTACATTTTTTATGTCTGGGAGGATGGGTGGCAGGGGACCAAAATGACTGGCAGAGGACTGGGCACTGGACCAAAAGTCAGAATACCCACCGAACCCTGTCATTTGGGGTGAGTCAACCTGCCAGGGGCCAGCTTTTTTTTCTGCAACCCTTTGTAGGTTTGGTAGAACCATGTGACATAATGCATAGGAAAGTCTTATGTAAATTGGACAGTACAATGCAATGCTAGTCAGTCACTTTGAAGGCTGATTCATCTGCAAATGGCACCACAACATCTGTGTTGTTTTCCTAGAAACCCCAAGATCCAAGTGTATATTAAATATAGACATTTTAGTGATCCCTCTGCCTTCTTTTCCTTAAGGGTTTTGTTTGTTTAGAAAAAAAAACCAAGAAAATCAGTTGCTGAATCAAATTGTTCATCAAGTTCTTTTAGTAATCTTAAGTGCGAAACATCGTATCACAGGTCACTGTAGTCATTTGCAAGAATGAATTAGAGTTAATGATTTCCATAGATTAACAGCAAGTGAGGGGAAGGGCAGGAGTGGGTTGGGGTGGGGGGAACTTCAATAGCTAAAACCTGAATAAACCACGTTACCAAACTACTGCTGTATGAGGTGTTTCGGGCTTCTGTTGTATAGTAACAGCTGGCCCACTAATCAGTGAGTTCCCTTCATGCAGAAGAGCCTGCATTTAGGACAGACTAACTCCCCACTCAATGCTACACCGTCCTGCCACATGGTGCTTCTCATTTAAGATTACTTAAAAGAACTTGATGACCAGTTCATCAATGATGCAGCAACCTGACTTTCTTGTTTTTCTAAACAAGAATCCATCAAAGCCGGTTCTTGTTTAACAAAATTATGTTCTTTCAGTTAAGAATGCACAAGTATTTTTGGAAATGTCTTTATCTCCTTCAGCAGCCACATAGCCATAAAAGGATTTTTCTCTGCATATGGAATTTAGGAGGGATTCCTGACTTAGGTGTGTGATATCATATGCTTGGTCTGGAAATAAAGAAAGGTTCACTTGGCTAAAAATGGGTTTGTTACAAGGAAAGTGCTTTCTGGGTATGACATTGATAGTCACAAGTCTGAGATAGGCTATTATTGTCTTCATTTTATAGATAAGGGACGAGGGCACAGAAAGGTTAAGTTATATGCCCAAAGTCACACAGCCAATTAATAGCAGAAGTGGGATTCAGGAGCAGGCACTTTCTCACTGCTATTCCTCTGCCTCCCTTGAAGGCACTCCACAGAGAGGGCTTTTGTACTCTTGCCATCCTATTCATCTTCTGAATGGTCCTGGCTCCTGACTGAACGACCACTAAAAGACCTTAGAAAATGTACCACGTGCACATGTCAAAACTGTGAGCCAAAATGGATTAGGTCTACCTTATGGGCACTACTCCGAAGAACACTGAAATAGATCATCTACTTGCATGTGACTTTTCACACTGGAGAAAAGCTGAAGTGAAAATATTTTATTCTCATAATACTTTACTAGAAGTAGCCTATCTGGGTGGTTTTGTAGGGATTTCATTGTGTATCTTAATAAAGAATATATTAACTACAAGCTTGACCTTGAAACATCATCTAATATGAAGGTATGCTCCAATATCCAGAGTCAAGATTTTAGTTTCTGGTAGAAAAGTGAACACTCAGCTTCCCCCTTCTAAATTGACATACCTTGTGCCAACCTTTTAACAGTCTCTGAGGGTATCTTCGCGTGATCTAATAAAATCATCACTGTGATGATATACTGCATACGTATGGAAATCAAGGTGGTTTTACTAAGAGATTTTTTGCTTTATATAGGGAGTTAGATGGTACAAGTAATTTAAGATAACAAAGGCCTCATTTTGTTCAGCACTGGCTACACTGCTGATTCAGCTTTGGAACAGGTACATGTTGAACAAGGAAAGTAGGCAGAAGGCATTTTAATATTGCCTGGTGACCAGGTCTCTCTGAAGTCAAAGTCCTGTCAGTGGTGATACTGCCACACCATTATGATGTTAATGGTATTATTTTCTTTGGCCATTAGTGTGTGCTGCCCAAATCACTGCAAAATGCTAAAACCTGCAGCACTCTGGGGTTCTCCTAAGTAATGGGCCTGTGAAAATTCATCTCTAGCACCCAAATCCAGTTGTTCCAGGACCCCTGTGGCAAGTGTGTATTCCCTAATGCTCTCTCACATGTCAGAAGGTTCTTAGAAAAAAGAACTGATTCCTAGGAACAGAAGCAAAGGAAGGGTTGGCCTCCTGAAAAGATCCTGCTAGGCTGTGAAATATTTGTACTCGGGTACAGCCAAACCAGTTCTGGGGACAATGGCAAAGCAGAGGCCACTGGTGGGTACCTAGTCTGGGACAGGCAGGCAGGAAAATGTGTTTCATAGTCATCTGAGACATAGTCAGAACCAGAAGGCATCTGATAGGTCTGGGTAGAGCAGCATCCAGTTTTTAGAGGCTGGGACAACAGTAGGTAAGGGATCAGGGACTGACTGTTAGCCAGGGAATTTCATAGAAGGAAGTTGCTCAGTGAACTTGGATTTAGCACCCTACTGCTCAATCTTCTGTTAAGCATCCTGCCCAGGAGAGTATACTACATTCTCTGAGGATTCATAATAAGGTCATAGACTAGTAATGTCAGCAAGGACCTGGAGTCAGGTCCTTGCTTAGGGAAGCATTGCTCAATTAAGACTGTTAGAAAAACACCCCTGACAATTGTGTGTGTGTGTGTGTTTTTAAGATTTATTTACCCATGCATACAAGAACTGGGGTACAGGCCAGAGGTGCGGGGAGTGAGAGGATTCACCAGAGACAAAGTTGGGAACAGAAGAGGCAGATATACTGAAATACACTGCTGAGGGAAGCAGCAGGCAAGACAGGAGAGGTCTGCTGTGCCATGTAGATAGCTCCCTGGCTGGCCAGGTATGGAACTTGACCTGTAGAGGCTGCGGATAGCCCCACAGTGCTGTGCCCCAGGGAGGCTCCACACCTGGCAATTCTTAAAGGCCTGACAAGACTCCACTTAGCTGGAGGATCACAGGTCTGGTAAGGAACTGGAGGACAGATGAACACTTGTATCTTCCTCCCAAAGTAATCGCTGAGCTCAGGGCAGGGAAGACATGAGAGGACCCCCTTTTCCCAAATTTTGCTCACCAAGAGTTCCCAAGGCCCCAAATTTCCAGGTTCAAGTAAACCTCCCTCCAGAAGAAATTCTAACCAGTTTTTATAGGAACCTTAGCCCTCAAAATTGGGAAACTAGTAGATGGGTCTGGAGTTGGTCTTGCCCATCAGAGCCTAGCTGTTCTCAGCTTCCATGGACTTAGTCAAAATGATTTCCATACTCTCTGTATAGTTCTGTATAGTTTCTGTATCTTCAACTTTCTGTATAGTTCTCTGAATAATTCCCTTAGCTCTGCCTTCCAGTTCAGTGAAGCTCTCCTCAGCTATGATGAAGCTGCTGTCTTACAGATCATTGAGTTTTTAAAGATTATATTTCTCATTTCTAGAATTTCTATTACTTTTCAAGTCTTCTTGTTGTTTTTTTAAAGATTTATTTATACAAGAACTGGGGTACAGGTCAGATGTGTGGGAGGGTGAGAGGATACACCAGAGACAGAGCGGGGAACAGAACAGGCAGACTGACGAAATACACTGCTGAGGGGAGCAGTGGGCGAGACAGGAGAGGTCTACCGTGCCATATGGGACCCTCGCCAGCCGGCTGGGATGGGATTGGCACTGCAGAAGCTGCGGACAGCTTCACAGCACTATGCTCGACCGCCTGTGCCACCAGGGGAGCCCCCTTCTTGTTTTTAATTTATTCTTTCCTAATGGTTCCTATGTCTTATTTTATATACTTATTTTATAATCTCTCCCAGAATGTTCAATCACCTTCAGTTTTTCTTTCTCCCATGGTGGTTTAGTTACCTGTATGTGTGTGTGTGTGTATATTCTTGTACCAGCTCATTTTCAGTAGAGGTTATCATTTCCTCTACTGCAAGGGAGTATCATGCACTGTATACTGTGTACTATGTGGGTTTTAAGGCATCTACTCTAGTTCTGTGCAAGCATCAACTATCAGACATCAAGCACTCTACAGTTTGCACCTTTTTTTTTCTTAGTGAGAGAGTCCTAATTCATGGATGAAATGTAAATTTAGATCCCAGACTTGAACATAAAGTTCAAGATTGGCTTTTAATTTTATTCTACCTAAAGCCCTGGACAAGCCAGAAATATTCATTAACAACTATCTGGGTCATTAAATTAGAACAGTCTTTCAAGAGTTCTGGCTTTAAGATAAATCATGGGGATATAATGTAAAGCATGGTGACTATAGTTAATAATATTGTTTTGCATTTTTGAAAGTTGTTTAACAAGTAATCTTAAAATTTTTCTTCACAAGGAAAAACTCTGTAAATATATATGATGATGTTAACTAGACTTAACTGTGGTGATCATTTTGCAATGCATACAAATATCAATTCATTATGTCATACCTCTGATGCTAATATTATGTTTCATATCACTTATACCTCAATTAAAAAAAAGAGTATTCTGGTTTTAGACCAGAAACCTAAAACCTCTACTCTAGTTCTTCCTCTTGGGTTGACACAAGGCCATGTTTCTTCCCCACACATGGGAATTATAAATCTTGCTTTCAACCTCCTGGGCCACAGTGACTTCAGCTCAAGTTGACACTTATAATCTGAATTCACTTTTCGCTTCTTCCATGTGAGTTTCCACTTCTTTCTTTTGAATTCAACTTGTATTAAAAGCAATAACAACCTTTCAGAAAAATTCTATTTCATCTGGAATCTCTCTGTTTTTTGCAGGAGGGGTGACCGAGTTAACTAAGTCTATTGTGTTGCCAGAAGTTAAGTCCACAAACTAGCTTCTGGGCATTGAATTTCACATTCCATGTTCCCAGTCATTAATTGGGATCTTGCTCTAAACCAGTTGATAATCTGGAACTTCCCACTCAATTTCAGCATCATTGCTTTGTACCCTCTGTTGCTAAACTCATCCCACAAATGATACTCATGTGTCCATCTGTGTTAATAAAATAATGATTACTTCCCCCCCCCCATCCTGGACTGCTTTTGATGGCCAGCTAATTATCCTCTCGTGAGTCAGACACGGAGGACACATGTGAGGAGAGGGATTTGGTTGGTTGCAGCTTTGTCATTTCTCCTCAAAGAGCCTGTTCAGGCAGCCTGCTGGACAGGAATCTCTCACCCTACAGAATCCTCTTCCTATGAGGGGGTCACAAATCTCTTTGAATATCTGAACAAAACTATGCATTCTGTCTTGAGAAAAATGCACTTACACACACATCTATGTGAATTTTAGGGTAGCATTAATCACCCCCCCCCCGAATCCCATATTAAGAACTTCTGCTTTGAAGGCTGATTATTCTTTGGTGAATGAAGAAACCCAAGTTTTCTGGCTTTATTCAAATCAACTTTAATGAAAGAAGCTTGCTAAAATGAGACACTATGTCATAATAACAATCTTTTAATTTTTCATTCATTTGATGTCACTTGGAAACATCGCAGTGGCACTGAGAGAAACGTCAATAATTAGTGACTATTTCCTATAAGTTCTTTTTTTTAAGAGTGCTTTTTATTAAATCATTGAATGTCACTGGAGCATAACTTCTTCAAATACTACTTACTGAAAATTATGTTATCTACAAGGCAGAAGATGCTTCAGGAAATGAGGCAGAACTGATGAGGTACGGTTGAAATATAGCTGGATTCCAAAATTAATTTCTGAGTTTGAAATCTGGTTTTCCTGTGAAGAATCTAGTGACTTTGGGATATTCTGAATCTTCCTAGATTTCTTTTTCTTCCTTTATAAAGTGAGGATGTTGGCCTTGATCAAAGGTTAGCAAACTAAAACCCACCCTCCAAATGCAGGTTGTTGCCCATTTTTCCAACAAAGTTTTGTTAAAATATAGGCATACCTGTTCATTTTGTGTGATCTATGAATGTTTTCATGCTACAGTGACAGAGCTGAGTAGCAGCCACAGAGACCCACAAAACCTAAATATTTTGTAACCAGTCCATTACAGAAAAGTTTGACTTTTGGCTTAAATGATCTCTCTACCCCTTTCCACCTCTTCATGATCTATCTGTGATTCTCAGAAACAATAAGAACATAACCCAGTCCAAATGAGGACATGTGAAATAGAAGCAAATTATGATAAGCCAAGAAAAATACTTGTATTCTTTTTTTTGAAGCTGCTCGCTCAATAACTGTTGCTTAGGAAATCTAGTAAAGAGTCAAGTGGAACTACTTAAAACAATCAAACTTCATGTGTGCTCCAACTGGTTTCATAATCAGGCATTCAGGGATTCAGAAAGGTCTTCTCTCAGTGAATCCAAATCCATGAGGTTTGAAAAAATTATTTACTGTAATAATATACATTAAATACAATTAAAATTAGGAAATAACTGATAGGATGGCATTTCCAACCCTTGCAACCAAGTCAATTTCTGTTTTTGAAATGAGCTAGAACATAAACAACCAACAGGAAATGTAGCTTGTTTTGGGGGGTATATATGACAAAGGTGGTGTTCACCTGAGCATGAACTTTCTAGCCTGAACATTCTGGAGACTGATACATTTTTCTATCCATATTGTCCAAAGCATGGTTCCCTAACATCGTGGAGTCACAGTGCCATAAGACCACTGCTGTTGTGGCTGACAGCTGAGGCGAGGGCTTCCCACTGAGTAAGACTTTCAACAATCTCACTAGATGGGAACCTATCACTCGTGAAAACTGTTTTCCTATTTTCTCTTCACTTAGTTCATCTAAGAAGGGATTGTACACACTAAGAGGCAAAAAGCTCTATTTTTCCTGAACTTATCACATTTTAATGTGCTAATTATCTGTATTAAGTTCTTAAGAAATGAGACAAGGACCAGTTCTACAAAATTCTAGGTCCAGAGGATTGAGAAAGGTCTATTATTGATGCACACTTATCTCACATTTTCAGTATATTATCCTTTCTCTTCCAACAACATCTTTAAATATGTTAATATTTTGTGTTTTGATGCAATGGAAATTATGCAGTACAGGCTTTTTCTTAATTGACTCTGAGAAGCTCTTTCAGAATAGCTTTGACAAATCTCTCACCTACCATTTCATTCTAATGGTGGCAACAGGAACAAATTGTTCCAAATGATAGGACACATGTGGCGACAATGGATATAGTGCTTGTCATAGGGAGACTGGACCCAACTCTGCTGGTGCAGTGCCTCAGGGGTCATGGGTAGTGTTCAGCATGTAGACTCAATAGGTGTCCAAACTGGAGGGTGAGCAGAAAGTCAAGTTACTCCTGATGAATTTGAAGAGCACTGGAGACTTTTCTGTTCCCTTCGATGTTAGGTAAACTGGGCATAAACTACCAGTTTTGGCAAATTGTGAAGGCCTTGGTCAAGCCTGTTTTTACTGTTTTGCCAAGAAACTTGCCTTCTCCCTCCAATCTGACCTCATCATACACATTTTTACTTTTTGGTGTTTTCTTTTCTTTTCTGGAGGATTCCAAGCTTCATGTCATGCACACCTCACAACAGTCCTTTGCCTTCTTCTTGGCCCTCTGTTTTAATTCCTTTCTCCAGGAACATTGGTTTCTGCTTTCTCTTTCAAAAGGACCCCAGCCCCAGACAATTTTGTAAATTGAAACCTATTCTTTCTCATGAATTGTGGCTCCATATTGTTCCCCTCCCCCATCTCACCTCACCTCACCTCACTTCTTACACTGGCTGAACAAATTCTCAATCTCTTTTGCCATTTTGGAGCAAAAATAATTGGGGAATTGTCTTGGAGAACTAATGCTGCATTCAGAGCTGTGGCTTGGGGGTATCTGGGCATGTAGCTACTATGTGGCTCATACCTGCTGTGTAGGATGGATACCTGACTTTGTGATAGCTTAGTCTGTTCAGAATTTCCTGACATTTACAGTCAATGTAGACAACAACAAAATAGCAAGTTCTTATGATCAGCATCACAAACCAATGCTTTGCTGCCCTTGATAATTTTTAATTTTTCTAGTAAAGAAATTTTTGCATTGCCTTGGTTGACACTGGAATACTGATCCTATTCATGGGCCTGCTATGAAGTTTTTAGTTCCAGTATCTATCTCTGTTCAAATGTTGGGTCTATATTTTGCTTTACTGTTTATGTTTTTATATTTAACTTCATAGTCTAAACTCTGTCAAGGTCACCTTCAGTCAAATACAGTTATAATACTTTCTAAATTAAGGATGGCAATTCTCAAAATACAGCAAATTTATGAATGTTCTTTACACAAAGAAGACTGCCCCCTCTAGCTTCTGGGTGGCAACATCAGAACCATTTGAGGAAATGAAGTTTTGGCAGCAGAACCAGAGTTCCTCACATTTAAGCTTCTGAATGGCAACTAATTTCCCATAGAAAGTTTTACACATGGTGGTCTAGCTCCAAGATCAGCCTACAAAAGGCCGATTAAATCATAATGTAGCTGAAAAAGAATGAAAAAATACAATTAATAAAGTAAGTTTTTGCTAACATGTAATATTTCATTTTCATTTGGGGTTAAATTTGCACAGCTACATTTATTACTGTTTCTATGGGAAAATGTTTGCTCTGGCTTCCAAAAACTGATTTACAAACAAACCCTTGGAAGAAAAATTTGATCTAAATTTAGAACTTCCTAGATTAGTTTTCGTTTTCAGCACATATTTTTTCCTTTTGTTTGCATAAGTCAGCTGGGGACAGGTTTACTGAGGTTATGTCTGCAGGCAAAATAAACTGTCAGGTGGGCATCTGACAGTGTAAGGTGTAAGTCAATCAGGTGAAAACAGCCTGAAGAAAAGGGGTCTTTGTAGCCAGAGAAAGAAGTTTTAGTTTCAACTTGGACTGAATTTTCTGGGTTACTATTAAAATGCTGTCTTCTCTCTAGTAGCATGCATAGAAAAACCATCAGCTAGTTTTGTAAGTTTTCTCTTAATATCTTTTTAATCATCGGATTTTTTTTGCTACTAAGAGTCTTCCTTAATACAAATAGTACAAAACTTTCAAATTGGCACATCAATGATATGGAACTAATGAAGCTGGATTTATCCAGAACTCTTCCCTTCTGCAGACTTCCTAAGGAGCAGCATCACTGTACGAGAACACGGTGTTACGGCCTTTCTAATGGTGTGTTCACCTGCAGAACAGAGGGGTTTCTGGAGTTGAGTTAACTCAAGAAAAGAGTTCCTCGTATATATACGTTGCACTCAGGACACAAACCTGGATTCTGGTCCAGCTACTCTAGGAGGACTTGCTCTCTAGGCCAAATCACCACAATAGCTAAGGTGTACCTTATACTGACACTGTAGCTCTTTTGTTCAGGGGTCTTGTTAGTGACATTTTATTTAATAATGACGGGGAGAGAGGGCATTTCCTGATCCTTAATGACCAACTGGAGGAATTGTGGGCCTGAGGCAATGCATATATTATGCTATTAAACTCTGAAATTTAAAAATGTAAAGAAAAATAATTACCTTCTTATGCATGTTGTCACGGATACCGAGGGTTGTTTATAGTTTTAGTTTTTTTCCTAGAGGTTAAAGTACAGTTGAGCAACCAATAGGAAACATGAATTTCAGTCTTAATTTCCACTTACTTTGTAATATTTGACATTACCTTGTTAGTGTATGTTTCTATAAGAAGTTGCACATCACCCCTGAAATAGGATATGTAATGTGATATGGATTGTCATAATAAGTATTCATATTTTGTTAAACAGTTTGACAATCAGTATTTGAAATCAGGTAACCTCGTAGATAATCAAATTTTGTTTCTCCAGAGTGGCAGCGACTTTCATACCACTCATTTCTTTCTTACCCGCCACTAAAGAGTGAACCATTTTTCAGTCTTCAAATTGCATGTACGTATTTTATGCATTAGTGCCAAAAACATTTTTTAAGTTGGATTTATTATTACAGTGCATCAACCAGAGATTAACATTAAGGGTGAATGTAAAAATACCCAGAGAAGCACCTAATATTCACAATTCACATGCTATTAGTACTTCACTTTTAAATATCTTGGAACACTTTTTCTTTTCTAACTCTTAAGGAAAGATAGTGTTACAGGGCAACTCTGGGGAAAGTGGGGGTCACCTGGGTTGTGAGTCCTCCTTATCCATGTGGTTAAGAACCAAGGATAAGACCCAAAAGCAGATATACAGAGAGAAAATTTTTTTAAAGGTTTATTTACAAGGAGAACGAGAAGAGGTAAAGTGAGAGATGGAGAGAGAGAGAAAGAGAGGGATTAATCGCCCTATATGTGACAGACTGCTGTCTGTCCTATCAGCAGCATTGTCTGAGCTGAGACCAGGGTGTGATCAAAAGTCAGAAAAGCAAGAGCAGGCACATATTCAGTCTTTTAAGCCCAACATGGCCATTTAGCTCTGCCCCTAGCTCCCAGAAGCCCCCATTCAGGAAGTCAGGTTCATGACATGCTGGGATTTGTAATCCTTGGCACCTGAGAACTCCTTGGCATGGAGATGGAGTGGAGTGCAGGAAGATGTTAGGGAGCTGTTCAGGATGTCACCACTGATTCCGAATTTGATACTCACTGTTTCCCTAACAATAGTACTGAATAAAATCACTTTCACATACTGCACAAGTACTGGACCAAATGAATACAACTTACCTCATTATCTACTTTAGGGATTAAAAAGAACCCTTGGGAAAATGTAGGAACTTAATTTCAATGACAGCTCCATGCTTTCTCCACAGTTATTCTTTACATGGTTGTTAACAAGATTTATCTGCTTTTATTTTCCTTTCTTCTATAGTAATCAAAGAGTAATATAGTAAGCCTTTATCAAATACTAAATACAGAAATGTTGTTCATTCATCTATTCACTAAGTCATTAATTTATCTGTTATTTTTAAAGAGTATTTAGCTCTGATACATGCATGCAAATGAAAGAGTCAAACTCCTCACCCATGAGGAATTCTACCTGTGAAGGAGACAGACATATAACATCATTTAGAGATATCCACTGAAAGTGTGATAGTAGCTGTTAGGAGCACAAAGAAAGGTGACAGAAAAGCTCCACAGGACTCAAGAAGGTATCTCAAAAGAGGTGACAATTACTTTAGATGCAAACTGTAAAGTACTGTAGACAATGATAATATTATTATGACTTTATGTCCTTTACTATTCTTCTGTAGGAATACAAAGATGGGCAAGTTTCTAAAAAGACTACAACTCATGAGTCAAATATAAAAATTGATAGCAGTTGTAAAGCATATTTTGATACACCACCCTCCTGAATTTCTTCCAAATATTCTTAACTATAATCAGTGCTAAATCCACATGGATAACTATGTCTTGACAAGAGGATACTAGGATTCCCTGGGACACTAGGATACTAGGACATCGCCTTGATTTCCACATTGATAGTGCAATGCTGGAGCTCTACCTTTCCTATCTTTACAAGGAAATTGAGAAGTCCCCAGACATCTTTCTTTGAATGATTTTTATCTCTAGACACCCAAAGTCATGCTCAGTGCCATTGTGATTTATCTGGGTCCTTAGAACCACAAACTAAAGGTAAAGGTTCTGAGGAGGAAAGTAAAATGATCATAAAAGAATTCATTAGGGAAGGGTGCCTATACTGCTCAGGTTACAGTCAGCCCTCTCGGGATATAATAATTGTGAACATATATATTCACTAGGAAAGTCTCGTGTACAAAAACATCCAGACAATATCCAGCCAGTCCTTGGGGGTTACAGAAAAAGTAGATTAACTTCCCTAGAACAGAAGGGCTAGCTGGCTGAGGAGTAAGGAGAACTTAGATTAAAAAGATAAGGGCAGGAAGGGGAGCAGATGGCAAATGGTCCTGTCATTTGTTTGAGGAGAGTAGATGGATAGGTGAATTGCTTCTAGCCTCAGGACTCTACACAGACATCATCTCTGGATCATTTTCCCTGATCCCTGCCCACCCCAACCCTTAGGTGGGCCTTGTCTCATAGCACTTAAAATGTTGTACTGAAATGATGTTTAAATATGAATTGATTTAAACATCAATACCTCCACTTGCCCTGCATCCCCAGCTCTGATATCCTGCAATGCAATTACTCTGTTCTACTGCAGGCTCAGAGCCTAGCATGGTCAGAGCCTAGCATGGTCTCTGTCAGTGGAAGGTTGACCCTGAGGCCACACTGATTGATTCACCAAGAGTAACCAAGGGTCACCCCTGTGCTAAAACTGCTCTAGTAGCTGAGGAAATAGTGGTGTAGAAGAAAGATTTTTTTTTTCTGATTATATGGCATTTATATGCAGTGGGCTTTAAGGAACCATAGAATCTTAAGCAGAGTATACCTGAAGAAATTGAAGTGTTTTGGTTTTTTTTTCCAGTTCTGCATAAGGGGAGGAGCTTAAAACTCAGGCATAAGACTTCCACTGCATGACGATAACCCATAAGTGACATATGAGAAGCTAAATCTGGCATGATGAGAAGCACCCAAGGCATACATAATCCATCAAACGGCAAATCAGAGCTGAAAATGGCAAAATGGCCAATACTGAAACACCTTAAACAGTAGCCTTTTCAATGGAAAAGTCTAGAGGAACATGCAAATGTTTTTTGAAAGGAAGAGGAAAAGTACTACTTCAAGTATTTGATGTCAGAATGCATACTGATGAAGCAAACAGGAGGGCTGGGCTTAATATTCTCATAGACCAACTCCCCAGACACTGGCTAAATCAATTGTGGAGGCAGTCTGGAGACGACCTAACCTAATTGAGAAAGCCACAGGCATAGGAGAGGCAAGGTCTGACTCAGGCTCCAACAATCTGGGCTAAATCACTCACCCTAGCACTTTGTTCTCCTTGCCTCACCAGGCAGTCCACCCTCTGCTCCCAGACTCTGCAGCCCTCATTACAGTAGGACCACAGGGCGCATGTATCCTTCCTTCAAAGTCAAGGAGAAGGAGGGTTTTTTTTCTTCACAGTATTTTAACTGGAAAGTGCTACAGCTGCCAGGATCATTCAAACCATGAAGACCAAAGCTGGGAATGGTAGGTAGGTGAGGAAGAGAAAGGGAGGTGGTGTTGTCCTGGGACCATGTCTAACGACAAAACCACACAATGACTTGGCCCATATAAGTCTTCAAGTAAAAGATCTAAGGAGTTTGATAGGATATGGAAAATTAGTTCACTTGCCTCAGAAGGGTATACAAAAAGGGAGAACTAAGTTCTCAAGTCTTTACTCAAGTCCAAAGAAGAGGTTCACAGGCCCAATTCCAGAAGAATCAGGCCTGTGAACATGGCTGCGGAGACTCATTGCACAATGAGTGTCTGCAAATGATCATGGTGCATTTCCTTTGTATTCATCCCCTTGATGATACTCAGCATATAACCTATACGGAAGTCACAGGAGAGTGCAGCTTGTTCTGCTTTGTGTAGCTACAATGCCAGGTTGGACAAACTTGTCGAAGAGACTTTCTGAACTACTGCTTCAGATCAATAAGTTTTGGTCATGAAAGAACCAAGAGGGACTATCTTGTTCTTTTCCCAACTGCTCCCAGGATGGAAGTTTCTCACTGATATAACAAGAACTTAATCCGAAGCAGCAAGGAAGAAAACCCTACTCTGCTGATTCGTCCAGTCACTCAAATATAAATGGATATGTGAGCAAGCAGACAGCTGGGGACAAACCAATTCCACAATTCCTCTTCTCTGCCCTGAGCTCCCCCAAACCTTTTACAGAGCTGCTACTGGATAAATATAAGTCATAATTCAAGCAAATATTCTTAGATTTTGGTAAAAATGAATCATATTTTTTAAGTTTCTGCAGCTGCCCATGGAATGTGAACCTCAGCATGTATCTGATTATTAAACATCTGCTTTATCAGTGTGGTTCAGTTTCAAGCACCAACTGAACTGAAAAACAAGCCACGTATGCAAGGAAACCTTAGGATTCTGAAAATGAATAGATGAATCTACAAATTCTCCTAAAGTTTCTGATCATGTATCAAAATTCTTAGGAATGCCTGCATCCACTAACTTCATGATGAAAGAGCTAATAGATAAGACCTGCTGTGAAATGCACTCTCTTTGTGAAACAGCTCACCTCCAAGCTGAAACCTGAAATCAGGGCTGGGAATCTGCCTTCTGAGGTGAGATGCACCCAGACTGCATCTAAGTTGGAATTCTCAAGAAGAGTTTATTTTGTGACATGTGTACATTTGATCAAAATCAGTCGACAAGAAGCTTGTAATTATACAGTTTGATGTTAATAAAAGTAAAATGTATGACTTTTTACAAAGTTTTTTCATTCATAGTTCTCAACAACCTATGTATACAAATGATCTCATCTACAGAGGCTACACCTTGGTAATAACCCAAGTTTTACTGGCTACTGTAAGTCATATTCCTCAGAAGCAGTTTATTGATTCCATCTATTGGTACCATTAATTGTAAAAGGAGAAGGAAAGCAGGATAAGACAAAAGGGGAAGTTGAGATATGATACAGTCTAAGTGGAAATCCTAGTCAACCCACTTAGTACTCTGGACCTGGGTAGCCTTCTATCCTAATTTGTCCCAATTTAAGGCAAGAGGCTTATTCAACATAGACTGCCCTGGAAGGAGCTTTCCTTAGATGAGGCCAACCCTACAGGCTAACAGCTGAGGGCTGTCTTCCGCCAGCACTCCAGCAGCTGGGGAATAAGGCCTTCATTCCTGAACAGGAATCTTCCCGAATAGGAATCTGGGCAGTGCCTCAAAGCATCTACTATAATCTACTCCCTGCAATGCTTAGATTTTCTACTCATAAGTTCTGGGAAAAACTCCTCTAAGACACCAGTGAGCCTCTGTTCTTAGAGGGAACTTAGGAAAGGAAAGTTAGTGAGACAAATTTTACAATCTACAAAGCTGGCTTTAGTGTGACAATGGATACTCATCTTTCCCCTCTTCTATTATCCATTGACGATTTCTTTCTCAACCAGCCCCACTGCTGATCATGTTGACTTTTCTGGTGCTAAGACCCATCTCTCAGCCCTGAGGGGTCTGAGTCCCTGGTCTTTCTGGCTTTAGTTTGTTTTCTTTCACAGTTGGAGAAGAGAATACTGAGAAGTGCCTAAGTCAATATAGGCTTACCTATATCACAAGGAAATATAAACCTATATTCTCTCTTCCCTAAATATAACAGTAGCCCTCTCTCTTCCCGATGACAGTTTCGATTATTCCTTTCAAGGGAGCACTGCCTCGCTTTTGGCCCCTTGATGCAAGGATGAGGATACAGAAGTGGCCACAGATCAGTGATACTAGAAGTTGAATGGGGGTGGTTGCTGTATCCCATGAGAAGTATTTCCCTTTGAAGAATCAAGATCTCAAAATTTACAAGGCTCAGTGTTGTGAAGATAGGAAGCCCAAGTCCTCCTGATTCTATTCTTTGGTTTCTGGACTCATGCATTCAACATAGTAAGCACAACTCCAAATAAAGTTCTTTGATTTAGGTGTACCCTGCCTTCTGAAGAATGACATTCCATCCTCACAAAGCATCAACTTTGAGGTGGGTAAAAGCCAAGTTTTCAATAGTTTGGTGTTCAGCCCTGACTGACTAGCAGCTTCTGCATGGTATTGAGATATATGCATCTATTCCAGGAACTCCTCTGCTGAAAAGTGTGTTCCTTGTTGTGACGTGATCTTATATGAGATTCTGTGACAGTGGACTTACTACTCTGTCAGCCTTGGTTAGTGCTGCTGGTTAAGAGCCTAAAGGCAGGAAATGTAAACATATATCTACAATATATTAAAATGAATTTGTTTCTTCTGGATGGAAAATGTCCACTGTTGTCAATTTGCCAATGTCTGGCTGGCTTCCTTGAGGGATGGAGCACTCTCTGCAGCTGGAATGTTAGCCATTTGGCAGTAGCAAGAGCTAGAAAAATTTTGGTAAGTGAGTGTCCATGCTAGTGGGCCCATGCCTGACCTCCATCCCTGCACCATGACTTCTCAATTTTTGTGGCTAATGTGCCATCTCTGCAGTGGCTGATGACAGAGGTTGGCTGCCACCAGGTGGTTAATATCTACCTCCACCTGCCTGCTTAGTGCCTCTCTCTTATGGGTGCTAACATGCTCGTGCTCATGTTCTTACGCAGGTCTATTCACATGTCAACTCTGTGTTGCCAGTCTGCTGACTTTTCTCTATCTAGGCCCAGGTATAACTTCAGGTCCCTTCTCCTGCAACATAAAATGCATGCCTAGGCACACCTCCTGCAGCCCTCCCTCACCCTGTCTTTCAAGACCACCTCTGAGTGGGTCTATAATGCAGCCACCATCCATTTTCAGCAGCAACCATGTACAGAGCTGGCCCATCCATGAAGCAAGCTTGAGCTCCTTTCTCCCTAATCAGTTGATCATAAAGGGTCCTCCATGTGGCCATGGGTGTGCGCTGAAGGGAAGATGCTGATTCAGTAGCAGCAGGTGACATGGATCGCTTATTGCAGTCTGAGTTTGCCCTCTATCCTGCTTGTGCCTGTTCCCAGATACCAGGCTGGTCTGCAATGGAGTATTCCTTGGTCTACCCTATCTAAAATGTAGTGGTTCTGACAGAACCCAGTCAGATGGGCTGCTCTGGTCATGTGGTCATGGGGGTGTTCCATGCTCAGGAGATCTGTCTCTGCTGGGTCACCATAGCATGCCAGAGCTAGTGTTAAAAAGTTGTAGGCTTTGTTGCTGCAGATTGACATAGGTTCATTCTCGTAGCCTGCAGCATGATTTTCTAATATATTTTTAATGATTTTATTTATTTATGCATACAAGAACCAGGGTATTGGCCACAGGTGTGTGTGTGGGGGGGGGGGGTGAGAGGATTCACCAGAGACAGAGTGGGGAACAAAACAGGCAGACTGACTGAAATACACTGCTGAGAGAGCAGCTGGCGAGTCAGGAGAGATCTGCTGTGCCATGTGGGTAGCTCCCCGGCTGAGAATCGAACTTATGCTGCTGAGGCTGCGGACAACTTCATAGGCTGCGTCTCAACCCCTTGCGCCACCAGGGAGGCCCTGCATCATGATTTTTTGATCGGGACTTGCCAAAAATTCCACGTGATATCTTTTCCTACCACTAACACCTCTAATACTAAAAACCCGTTGGCTCATATGATTGAGTGGTGGGATTGCATGCAATGAAACCTGGGCCTGAGGCAAACCCTTGTCTTTTTCTGATCCTCTGAAAACTGTTAAAACCAAATGACTGAAATAGTTTTCCCAGGTGTGGAATTTGCTTCTTCCAGAACTCACATGTACTACTCAGGTTTCGTACTTCAGCTTTTTGTGGTGGGAGCTGTAAGTTGCAAAATTTGTATTTTACTTTGGATGTGATGTCCTGGCAAGAACCTCTTCTGCCACCCCCTGCCCTGCAACCACTTTCCTGTTGACCCTAGAAGGAAGCATGACTTGGGGTAAGAAAATGTCCCTCAGATGAAGCAATCCCCAAAGAGGACTGACAGCTGGAGGCAGTATTTCAGGGACATTTCTAGCAGTTGGAGGAATGGGCTTTATTCTTGGATGGAGATTTGGATGGCACCTACAGGTTTTCTCCACTGTCTGAAAGGAGAACATTGCTATATGGTATGATTTGGTAGCTTATTTTTTTTGTGTCTGGGAATGCTATTACCATTAATTTATATGGAAAAACTTTTGAGTATTCCCAGATCAAAAAAATAACCTACTAAATCATAACAAATAGGAACATTCTACTTTTGGATAGCAGGGGGACGTCTGCATGTCCAGCACACTGGCTCTTGATTCTACCTGCTTAATGTGGATCCTGGTGTTGTCAAATCTAACTTCCTTCAGAACAATTATTTCTGACCATCCTTGGGATCTGATGGCTGAATTCATGGACCCTTTTCTCAGTTCTGCTTTGCACGCCCTTATTCATGCCACCTGGCGATTAGAGCACTTCAAGGGGTGTTGGGGACACTACCACAGTTCTCTGTGCACCCAGCAAACCCCAGAAAGGTATCCCCAAATCTCTGCTCCCACTACCTTCTGAGACTACAAGGGTGCTATTTCCTTGGGACCCAGAGTTGAGCCTATTGGGATGGGACAATGACCAAAGACAATTCTACATTGCTCCTTAATGCAGTTCCCCTCAGGCATGATTGGATTGTGACATATCTTCTTTCCCCCACTAGCAAGATCCATATGTAAATAGGCCCTCTCAGTCCCCTGACAGTTCTGAGGCCACATTAAATTACAGTTTGGAAGTCAAGTTAGGATGCTTGTCTATTGTTTTGAATTTACTTTCTACTACTACACTTAAATGTTCATTACTGTTAACAGTGCTTCCATGATAACCCTTTAAGACTTCATGTGTTACCTACATATGCCAAATTCTGATAATGTGACCCATTACTGACACATACCCAAACTTCTTGTAATTTAGATTAAAAAAATATTAAAAGATGAAAGGTGAAGTTACAACTCCACAATCAAACTGTGAGTCAATAATAGACTATGCTTTTTGTTATAATTTGTATCTTTCCCATCTACTGTTTACTTCTTCAATATCAAGAAAATAATCATAAATTCACAAATATGAATTCAGAGGCTTACGAGTGATTAAACAAATTTATTAAATTATCTCCTTAAGAAAACAATAAAGTTTTTCCACTGCTAATTTTAAAAACCACGATTTTCTGAAAAGTTTTGTCACATGGAAAGAGTAATATATGTGACTCTAGGACTTTGGGCATATGATTTTTTTTAAAAAGTCTTACTCACATGGTTCTTTACTTATTTATATCCTTCAAATCCATAAATAGAGCAAGATAAAATGAACAAATAAAAACTTTGGAGGAAGTTAAAAATAACAGATTGGAAAAATTAAACAGAGCCAGGTTAAAGTTAGTAGACAAAAGCACATGGCCAAAGTTGTTGGCCAGATGCCAGACGTGAGCTGCAGACTTCATCCTGGGCCTTCTGTGACTGAAACAAAGACAATCACAGTTCACCACTTTCACTGAGATGATATCCAAAGTAAGGCTTCAGGTAACCTCATTACCCATTTCAAAAACATAGTAATTGCCTACTTACAGTGAAAAGAGGGCTGACATGAGGGGGTATTGAGATTGCTTAGATTAGTAAAAAAGAAAAATGACTAGGACTTAGCCATCTTCTAGCTGGCAGGCCCTGAGACAAAAGTTTGAGTTCTAATACTTCAGTGGGGAGTGTTATGTAGTGGGCAGGCGTAAGGGACAAGATGAACCAAGCAGAGAAGATGTAAAAGCAATACAAGGATGAGTTACGAGGTTGGCATGGCTTCTGGTGGTGTCTGGCTCCTTCTAGGCTGCCTGAGGAGTTGTATGAAAGATGTCACAGAATTTTCCCATCTAGGGGAAGAAAAATAAGTATTTGTCTATTATATTTGTTTATGCTCTATCAGTCAAAGTTTTGCCCCCCAAATTTACAGTTCTGCATGTCATGTCAGGGTTAGTAATTAAAGGCCCCCTGGCGCACCCTGTTATCTCTAGCAGAGCATAAAGCCGTCGGCATGGGTTAATAAAGCTGTCAGGGTGCAGCTACAGGCAGCTGCTTAGCGCCTGCGTCACTGGTTGCAATAAAGGGACAAGGAACAAACCCAAAGGAGAGAGGTTGTACCCAAGCAGAACCTGCCATACTCTCAAGGTCTACAACTGGATGTTGCTTTTAAGCATCTTCTGAGAATCTTTTGATCTTTAGTAAATTGCTGATCTCTAAGTAGTAAATTCCTGTAAGAGTTAAGTAAGTGATGTCAGGATATTGGGGCCAGACACCGTTTTGGACATTAAGTTCCAATTCATGAACAGAGCCAGTATATGAAAACTATGTCCCTTGCTTGCTGCTTCAAAATATGAAGCTTTAATGAATGTATTGGAGATTATACCTAAAAATAGTTATTCCAAACCTCTATTGCAGCAACACTGCCCAAGTTAATATCTTTTGCAGCAAATAAATAGTTGGAGTAAAACTGCTCATTTTATACCTAGGGATTAAAAATACATCTCTACACTCATTTTCATAGCCTCTTTGGATTTCCATAAGTAACTTTCTTTTAGCTTGGCAGTTTAAGTGCAATTTCAAAACAATGTGAATTTTCACCTTGTACTTCAATATCTAGTCCCTGAAATTTTTTCTTCTCTTAAGAATTCAGTATTGATTTTTTTTTTCCCGTGGCTGAACTGAGCTGTAATGTATAAGGTAAAATCCTCTTTACTTTTCTACACAGTTTCTACTGTTTAAAATAATATGGTTGGGCCTCCCTGGTGGCATAGGAGGTGCTATCACTGTGCTATCACTGTGTGGCCTGAGTTCGATCCCTGGCCAGGGAGCTGACCCACATGGCACAGCAGACCTCTTGTGTCTCGCCTGCTGCTCCCCTCAGCAGGGTATTTCAGTAGATCTACCTGTCCTGCCCCCCATTCTGTTTCTGGTGAATCCTCCCTTTTATCCCACCACACCTCTGGCTGACACCCCAGTTCTAAACAAATAAATAAAAATAAATCTTTTTTAAAAATAAAATAATATGGTCTTCTGCATCGTAACCCTGTTGCTGAGGAATGTAGCATCTGCCTACTGGAAAACTGTAGGCAAAATTTTTATTCTTGATATATAATTATTTCGCCACTCCACTTTGGGAATAAAGTGTAATGAAATCACAACTTAAATTTATTTAGAGAGTTTGGTAATGCTATTAAAGAAATGGAATTCTTCTAGGTGGACAAGGAATGAAGACGACACAGAGCACTTCATTTAAGCTCAGAGGCAGCAAGCAGGGGAAAAACTAGTTCCTCAGCCCACAGTCCACTGTGGTCTTGCTCCACTAATATGAGACTTAATTAACTTATGTGAGGTTGGATATTTAATTTTTAATTACTCAATTGCTAGCATTTAAATAAAATTTTTACCCATCTAAGAATGCAAAATATAAACAAGAGCTTTTAAAATTCTTAACACCGCCATAAGTTAGATACTATTATTTCTATTCACAAATGAAATGACTAAGGCACAGAGAGATTAAGCAACTCTTCTGAAATCACACAGCTAAGAAAGTGGTAGAGGGCCTCCCCTGGTGGTGCAGCGGTTGAACGCTGGGCTGCAAACCTGCCCGCAGCCTCTGCAGCACCAGTTCCATCCCCGGCCACCTGTGAGGGTCCCACAAGGCATGCAGACCTCTCCTGCCGCCCGCTGCTCCCCTCAGCAGTGTACTTCAGTCCTTCTGCCTGCTCTGCTCCCCGCTCTGACTCTGGTGAATTCTCTCACCCTCCCGCGCTTCTGACTGTACCCAGTGCTTGTATAAACAAATCTTTTTTGAAAAAGAAAATTTACAAAAAAAAAAAAAAAAAAAAAGAAAGAAAGAAAGTGGTAGAGCAAAATTCCAATCCAAAATTCCAATCTAGCACTGTGCCTCCAACACCTCTTTAATCATATCCTGGAGTCTCTCTTTACTGTCAAAATATAAGGAACAAACATGTCACACCTGTAGCAAAGAAACCAAGGATGAGGCCAATCAATCTTGTTAAATTCTCCCCATGTACCTTCCAGGGGTCTAGGAGGAGCTAGAGGAAATAGAGCAGCAGCGTAACCATTTAGCCTCATCTGTAGCTCCCAGCTACAAAATGTTACTAGGTGCTTCTGCAAAGAAACACTCTGTGTTAGAATGCCGAGCTCAGGAACATTACAGGCTGTATGAAATCTTTAAGTTCAGAAACCCATCAGAGCGGTGCATTTCCCCACATTTAGTTGACGATGTCAGTCCTTTTTGTGGAGCTCCCCCCTAACACAGATTCTGCAGAAGCAATCTCTGAGCTGAAGAATACCACACGAGATTCTAAATCATGGCAATTCTGTTGCCCCAGTGTCCTCAAAGTAGAGAAGTGGCAGTCTGGCTTTACGTCCAAAACAGAAAATGTAGGAATAGATCTCTCATTAAGAGAAGTCTGATTATTATGTTCACCAAGCTTCTAGGGAGCATGATGGGACACTGTGCCAGATATAAAGACTCAATCCACGAATAGAAAGGCCAGTTTCTGCCTAAGGAACTTGGAGTTTTACAGGGATGATGAGCCTTGTCCAACTGTGCATGTCCTGCTTATTAATGACAGAAGGTAGTGTGAAGTGCTACAGGATCATGTAATGGGAGGACCTTACGTGGAGAAACCAGGGAAGCAACATTTCACTTGAGTCCTAGAGAATGAGAAGATCAACAGCGTGCGAGTGTGTCCACGCAAAAGGCCCTTCACCAAGTAAGCTTCGACTCACTCTTCCAGCCTAAATTTGACATCCTCCTGTTTCTAGAAGCTAGGTTATTCCACCGTACCCGTGGCATTTATTAGCCAGTCATGGTTAGCTGTTTCCTTGTGCTCAGCACCTCTGACAAAAAAGGGCTGCAAGTCTTGTTTCTTTATATCCCTAGTTCATCGCCTGGTATGGGGTGCACAGGGGCATTCACTAAAATGTTTGTGAAAGTTAGAGTAGGAGGGAAGAAGGAAAGGCGGGAACAAAGTAATTAATACCTAGCTGGATGCATTAGTTGTATGTTTTCTACATATATTGAACAAAGAACAGCTATACTCAGTGCTCACAAGGAACTTCTCCCCCTCAGCCCCCCCCCCCCCCATTAATTTAGTCTCTAAACATTTGTGTTAAGGGCAGGAGACACAATGGTGAATAAGATGCAATGTGGCTGTTTAAGAAGTTTATCATCTAGTAGTAGAAAGGCAACAGAAATGTTCATTTTTTTTCCTCCTTTCTATGTTTTGCCCAAATATGAAGCAGAAAAGGCAGGATGGTTTTTGATGTCAACTGTCCAGGCAGGGTTTTGGCCCTGCCCACTGATGGCCAGCTTAAACACTGCCAGCCCAGAGACCTGCAGGAGGAAGAGCGCAGCTGGATTCCTGGCTCTGGCGACAACAGACTTTGCTGCCCATTCATTTGTTCTTCCCGCAAGGGTGGGAGTGCCAAAAATCTGTCTGCCCGGAGGAGAAGGGCCCAAGGGGCTGCCCAATCCGTCCTCACAGAAGGGAATGGTCGCACCCAGCAGGTTCCAGGTTTAGCCCCCTACTCCCCTGAGTCCCCCCTCCTCCCGGGACGCAGCACCCCGCTTCCTGCAGACCCTGGATCCAACTGTGCGTGCAGGCCCCCCCACCAGCAGGCCCAGTTCCCCCCTGCCCCCCCCCGCACGACGTCACCCAAGTCACGTGAGGGGCCACCCCCTTCTCTCCCCCAAGACTCAGCTGGGGGGAGCTGGGGGTGGACAGCGCGTCTGCTAGGCCCCTTCCCGGCCCCCTCCCCAGGAGTCAGAGGAGAGATTTAAGCAAAGGGCTCTGGTGAAATTAAAACCAGTGTTCTAAATTAAGGGGAGCAGATGTCCCTGTTTTGCTCGGGAGACCTGGGTGGCCTGCTGTTCAGACAGAAATCGTTGAGGCACTGACCTTCCGGGGCTGCTGTCAATCTCCGCGTGCAGATGGCAGCCCAAACCCTGCCCGCTCCTCTGCATTGGAAATGCGGCAGCAGGGGGATCCCGGCAGCTTGAGAGAAAAGTCTGCATGGGGGTGGGGAAGAGGCCCGGGGGAGAGAGAGGGCAGGAGAGAAAAGCCTGTTCCGCGCACAATGGAGCCCCCATGGCGGCCCCTCTGAGGACAATGCAGTCCCCCAGGACCCGCGATGGGCTGCGCCAGGCCGACCGGCCCGCGCTGCAGCTGCCTCTTCAGAACAAGGCCGCGCAAATGTGCCCACTTGATTTTAAATCCTCTTAGGCGCTATCCTTGTGAACGGGGAAAGGGGTGGCTGACAATCCTTTACAACAGAGGCCTGGGAATCCCGGTGCTGGGCAAAATGTTTGCACCACGCATGCAAATAGAGTTGATCACTCGGGAGAAATGAGCAGACTTTTCTGGCAGGTAGTCGGTGAACAAAACCATCCTCCTGCAGTAAACACCACTCTCTGGCCCTTCGGTGCCACACCGGGTCCTGAAAAATTTTAAGGGTGTTTCCCCAGGAAGAGACTTCCCATTAAATGTTCAGAAAAACCTACTGAGCTGCACAGTCATTAGTCACCCAGGTATTTACACTGTTTTTCCTATTTCCTTTCTCTCTTGGACTCTGTGGTCAGTAGTATAAAATTCCTAGGAACTCCCACCTAAACACCAGTTTCCTGTTTATGTTCTCTGTGGCTTCAATGTTTAGCTGTTAAAAGCAAGTTGAACAAAACTCTATGAAACAATCAGCAGAGGTTTGCAGGTGAATAAGGGGGAAAAATAACAACAACCAAATGGGTAGGTCAAAGGTCCAGGTTCATTTTTAATCACTTATGTCAAAATCACAAGGGGAGGTGGGAAGGTAAAATTAAAGTGTAACTTAATGCTTAAGATCTCGGTTCAGTTTCATTTGGCTCCTGTGTCTACATGAAGCTATAAAATATGATACACTAGGCTAAAGTATGAACATTTTCATTTCTAATACTTAAAGGCCTTTTTCCCCCCAATGTGGCATGACATTCTTTTGTTATTGAAGGTTGAAGGTCACACATAAATACAACCTGTGTGCTCCTATATGTGCCTTACACCTCGCTATGGCTGTTCTCCCTTAAGTTCCTGAAGCAAAATATTGCATTTAAGTAGCTACCTGAATTTCAGCCCCCCTGACCGGAAAGAATCCTAGAGGACACCCTCACCCAGCCCTTTTCTAACACAGAATTCCCAGTACAGCTCTGAGGGATCCCTCTAAGGATAGGACACTCCCTACCTCAGAAGGCATCTTTCTTTCTTTGACATATTTTTTATAATAAAGGTTCTCTCTCTCTCGCTCTCTTGCGCGCTCTCTCTCTATATATATATGTAGATATATAGATATATAACTGGAATCTTTCTCCATTTCCAAAGCCATGCAGAATAAATCTAATTTCTCTTCCACATGGTATTTCTTTCAAATACTGGAAGACAGCACTCATGTCCCCTAGAGCCTTCTCCCAGCTAAACGTCTTTAGATCCTCCAGCAATTTTTCTCATAGGTCTCCCTCAGCATCCCTAGTTATCTCAAGTTGCTCCAGATAGCCAAGTCCCTTTGAAACTGAAGGTGGTACTTGAATTCATGCTGCAAGTCAGCCTAGGTGTCAGCACTGGAGGGATAGGGCTTAAAACCAACAGGGCAATCAGTTGGACCTTGTCGCTGTTATGCAGACAAAAATAAATGTTGGTTTTCCATTTTAGTGTTTCTACTCTCTGTCAGTAATGCCAGACTCTATGAAGCCCAAGGAAAAAAGAAAAAGCCATCTTGTGCGCTGGCACTGTGCCTTTCATGTCCTTGCATTGTCTCCTTACAGAAATCCTCTGAGTAGGGACTATTGTAATTCCTCTTTTACAGCCTCAGGGGTCAAATAGCCCACCCAATCCACAGCTAATAATCCACAGTAATAGCAATAGAGTATAGTCCCTAACCTTAACTTGCTCTTCACATTAGACAAAGCTACTGCCATCCCATCCTATAGTTAAAAGTAAGGTCCTGAATTTGTTTTTCAGCATATTCTGTGACATATAGCTTTAATTCAAGGCCAGTATGTACCACCGTAGCTATACAATTGCCAAAACTTTTGAAATACAAGAACTTTAAGCTGATAAAAATTCTTTCTGGAAGCAAATGAAACAGAAATTCCAAGCTAAAACTAAAAATCATCCCAAACAGGCTTTCATTCCAGTGGCATTACCTAATAACAGAGTGTTACATTATCCTTGTATTTGTTTGCCTAGGCTCAGGCTGGTCCAGTTCCTTGATGCTGTTTAAATTGTTTTGTGTATTTCAACTGTGTCACAAGCAATGCCACTGCCCCTCATGCCTGCTCTCCAATATGTCAGTTAGGCAAGAAAAGGAAGAATATGTTTCCCATGCACACACTGTAATTTTTTTCCAATGTTGCTCAGCCTGCCAGAAAAGTAAAACCACAGAAAGAAGATTTAGATCAGCCTCTTGATTGCCCTGCTGCTCTTTTACTGTTTCAGGAGGAATTGGACATCAAACATTTGAAACTGTCATCTTCACATTCCTTCTCAGAAAAAGCAGCATTGGCATCTACCCTTGCTAAATTATCTCCTACCCCCAAATTTTGGAAACTGTCTCCAGGAAAATGCTCTACAGAATGCACTCTGAACTAATAGAGTTAATTCTGAGAAAGGCTCTTAAGTCTACAGTGAACTGTCATGTGCTGACATCCGGCCAGGTGGATTCTACGCCTTAGCAGATAAGTTGCTTAGACGTTTAGATGTTTCCAATTTGTATGCTATTATAAATGGTGTTTGAGAGACCTTTTCATTCATTGCTCTGTGTACCCCTGGAATCACTATCACATTAATCTATTTATTTTCTTCATAGTACTGATCGAAACTAATACTTTATTCCTTACATCTTTGTTTATAGATCTTCCTTCTCTAGATCATAACTTTTGCATGAGAGAAGTTAACTCTTCTAGCTTGGTTATTACCTAGCATATAGTAGATCCCCAGAAAATTTTTTTGAATGAATACATCTTTAGTGCATATATGTTGTTGTTCAGTCGTCAAATTTCTAGCGCATAAAGTTGAAAATAGTTATCAGGGGTTAGTGATGGGGGTGGTGGGGAGTTAGTGGCTAGGGGTATAAAGTTTGAATTGGGGAAGATAATAAAGTTCTGCAGACAAATAGTGGTGATGATTGTACTACAATGTGAACGTATTTCGTGCCCCTGAACTGTAAAAATGGTTAAAACAGTTTTATAGTACATATTTTTACTATAGTAACAATAAAGAAATGTTTCCAATTGGAATTTTAGAGCTATGTAAGTATGCATACTTTGAATTTGGTGATGTATAACTTCCTGGCAGAAGTTACGGCAATTACATTCCAATTATTAGTGCCTAAGACCATCCATTTCTCAACCAACCATCAGCACTGTTCTCTGTCTCTTTTGTTTGTATTTGATAAGCAAGTACACTTTAATCATTGTTTTACTTGTGTAACTCTACTTCTTAAGGATGGAGTACATTTTCATATGTTTGCCATGTTTCTCATGAAAAACCTATATATACCCTTTCCCATTTTATTGGACAATTTGTTTCCTTTTATTGATTTGTAGGAGCTGTGTGTGTAGTAAAGAAAATAAATCATGTAATAACTATTATAAAGTCTTCAAATAATTTTTCCCTGTTCTTTCTTTTTTTGACACATTCTTTTTTTTTAAAGATAGATTTATTTATTTATTTATTTATTTATTTATTTATTTATTTATTTATTTATTCAGGCACTGGGTACAGTCAGAAGCACGGGAGGGTGAGCGAATTCACCAGAGCCAGAGCAGGGAGCAGAGCAGGCAGAAGGACCGAAGTACACTGCTGAGGGGAGCAGCGGGTGGCAGGAGAGGTCTGCGCGCCATGTGGGACCCTCCTCCGGTGGCCGGGGATCAGCCGGGGATCAGCCGGGGATCGAACCGGCGCTGCAGAGGCTGCGGGCAGCTTCGCAACCCAGCGCTCAACCACTGTGCCACCGGGGAGGCCTAATTTTTCCCTGTTCTTTAAATGTTATTTGTGATTTTTTTCTGCTGTATCAAATTTAAAATTACATCAATACAATCTTATAATCTTTGAGTGATAAAATCTTCTTGGTAAGTTACCAAGATAGTTAGGTGGTAACTAGTGCCATAAATCCTATAGACTATAACCTCTGTGTTTGTGAATTAATTGAAAATTTTAAATTTAAATAGACAGATTTCAAATTATGTATAATTATAAATGGAAAAGGGATTACTGGAAAGGCATACCCAGATCAAGAATTTCCTCTGTAAGTAGACTTTAGCAGGACCAATGGTAGAAAGGAAAGGTTTGGTCGGAATGCTTGGCATTGTGTCAGGGTCTGCCCATATAGCCAACCCATGTTCAACTTTGTTATCAGTGTGGAGAACAGAGAACTGGTAAGATTTGTCCTCTTAGCATTGGCTTCTGTCTGCCACTTACGAGTTTTAAGCTCTTGGGTAAGTCAATTAAGCAAGCTGTTTATTCCAAGACTAACAACTGCTATCAAGCATGCTAGTTATAAAGATTATACAGTACATTTAAATGCACTCTGGAAGTGATCATATTCCATACATAAAGATAAGTACTGTCATTATTATTATTACTACCACTGTTTGAGGAGAGGGATGGTTTCCCTCCCACATCTTCATGTTTCTGTCTGTTCACTGTGTCTTGGCCTTGCTCCTTTCTGTGAGATACCCTTGTCCTCCAAGGAAAGAATGCTAACAGAAAGCAAGACTCAGTTAATGATGGTGTGACCACCACATGTGACTTGGTGTGGACCCAGGTCATCTCCCTTCTGCTGACATCGCCTAGGACACTGCTAACTTCGTCATTTGGGTCAGGATGTGCTCTGCAGAGCAAGCCTTCTTTCTTGAACTTTCTCTCCTTACAGATGTTCTTAATTTACTAGGCCTATGATTTTAATTTGGGGGCAGGGGGTGAGGAGGTCTTCATGGTAGATTAGGCATTCTGTCCTTAAATCTAAATCACAGGTTCCAGTCCAACTTAATCGGAACTTTCTGGGGGAGGCAAAATAAAGTAGTAGTTTGCTATTCTGCTATTATTCCTTGTGTGCTAATACATACATCCCCCTTATGTGTCATTACACACAATCAACCTCATGGGAGGAGGACTGAATGCCAGAGGATCCAGTGATAACACCATCTTGGGCATCAAACCCTCATCTCTCTGACCATTAACCTCTGACCACTAGCAGTCCCTAGCATGGGTCAGTTGTTCCCATGAGGAGGATAGTCTGTACAGTACACATAAGAGCTCAATAAATATTAGTTAACTATTGCTATTATTATTAGCTCCGCCCCTACAGATGCATGTATGTATTATCCTCTATGAAAGAGCACGCCTCAGTGACCAGGTCCACATCTCTATAACCTTGGCCTTTTACTTGATTGCTGGCTCTTCACATTGCCTTAACTCTCGTCCCTCTGTATTTCCAGGGCCAAGATAGTACATTTGGCTGCTGCTCGCTCTCTCCCTTCTCTCTCTTTCTCTCTCTCTCCTCTCTCTCTCCTCTCTCTCTCTCTCTCTCTCTCCCCCCCCACCCCCACAGATCCCATCCATTCTTAGATCCCATCCCTCCTTTGCCTCCTCAGGTTTGTCTCTGCTCCTCAGATTCTGTCTCCATTTCTGAGTGGTGTTTCTCCAGGCAGCTTTCCAGAGTAGATAAAAGAAAGTCTAATGAGTGTTCAAGGCATCCGGAGCAGAGCAGGAGAGGATCTGAGAGCTGCAAGGCCAGCAGAGAACTCTGCGAAGGACAGGCATCCTGCAAACCACCGGCCAAGCAGCACTGACATTGGGCTCGACTCCAGGATCATCGTTTCCTTTCGTTCCTTTCTGTGCCACAAATTGGGAATCAAAGGTGGTGAAGACAGACAAGAGTCTAAGCCTTAAGAACTTACAGTGCCATGCAAGAGGCAGACAAACACTATAAAACAAGTAAATGAAACAGCCCAGCGTGGCAAGCACTGTCCAGACACAGCAGCACACTGAGGTCAGTACTCGGATGCCTTGAAAACTTACTTTGGGTCAGGGGGCAGAGAAGCTTCTTTGAACCCTTTAATATGACTTTCAACATAAACTATTTTTCTCAAACCATAAATATTTGGAATTTTTTTCACCAGCACTTTCACATATGTGAGTTTTCTAATGATAAACAAACAAACAGAAAAATCACAGGGTGATAAGCTAGAGAAACCTAGAAAATAGAACATCACTATTTCCAGTCATATTTCCTCTTCTTCTGCCCTATGAAACCTTTTACTTGATTGCTTTTAGGCCCGGATTAATTTTTTCTGGCCCAGGCCCATGCTAATTTGCATGGCTATTTTATATACGGGTCAGATCCACAAAGACAGCAGGCCAGCCTGAATTCACAAACAGACTCACATCCATCAAGTGGCCCGAGCTCAATATACTTGCTGGAGAAGAATAGAGGATAATGAGAAATCCTACCACGACCTGAAATCGTGACTCACCAGGGTTGCCCTGTGGTCAAGCTTATGGGTAAACCACTCCATCATCCTTATGTTCTACTTGTCAAACACTTGTGGGATTCCATTTTGGGTTTTAGACATGTAATTATGGTTCCATTGTTTCCAAAGTCAGAATTAAACCTCAGATTTTATAATTAATTGTAAGTTAGGTGGAGTGCCTTCTTTCATTTTACACTCTCATCTGTGGTGTTAATATAACACCATGGTTGTTTTGTTCAGTAATTTCATATACTTTTGAGCCACACTAGTCTATAAAATAGACATTAGTGTTGCCATATTTAGCTGTTGTTATAAATGGGCAACTTTAAGGTTTACTTACAACTGTACTTTAAATCCATGAAGGGAAACACTGTTCTTACTATTTGTTGACATAATCAACTATACTTCTGGTCACCTGAAGGGTTTGTTCACTTAGTCACATATTCATTCATTTATTCCATCAATCAATGAGTGTTGTCTTAGGGCTATTATTGAGAGGAACTTTGCTAAATGTGAGGTAAAAGAACATAATGTTTACACTCAAATTTGCATAACCAAGATGGTGCTAGCCTTGGGGCAAGGAGTAGAGGTTGCTATGTCTGAGTCACCTGGCAGCATTGTAAGTCATGTATACACCAGTTCACCCTATCCCAACTGCCTTCCAAGATCTGATTTGGCAGATCCAGAGTGAGGCTCAACATGTAAGCATTGAAAAAAACTGGGATTATTCTGATCACACTCTGGGGTTGTGAACCACTTTCTAGTCATCTTACCAGAACTCTGTGGAACTTAGCTTCTTACGTGGGGCAGCGGGGCCATGAGTCCCTCTCTACCCAAGTTAGAAAGTCACCTGAAGGCTAACAGTGCCTGCACTGGGCCAGCAGTGGTGCCTGACTCATGGCCATGAGAATCTGCCAGCACCCCACTGGCTGTTCCAAGTCACAGCATGAGGCCTGCTTGCGCCCCCTGTTCCCATGCCAACTCTTGGCAGATGTATCTCTGTTGACTTAGACCGAGGCTATTTTGGCCCCTCTACACTTAATCTCCCTGGTCACCTGACCTCTACATTTGCCTTTAACTCCCTGATTTTTGGTGGTAGCTCTATAGTTACTCCTCATGCTGTCCTATTCCCATTTTAGTCAGGTGGAGAGCCAAGGCCCCCCGGTTTTAGACAGTAGACAGCTAGGTATTTGGCTGAACACTATTTTCCTGTGGGTTGAGATGTGGGAATGGCAAAGTGCTCAGAAAAGTGGCACTTAGAAAAGTGTCAAATCCAAAAAGAGGAGACAGGCAGAAGGCTTCAGTCACCCAAAGAAGCTTGTCAGAGAGGGAGAGCTTAGGACAAAGCCCCAGGAAAAGAGTGGGTTCTAACAAGGAAGGATCACTTTGGTGGGGTATGGCAAGCTAGTGTTATCAGGTGTCCACAGGTGTGACAAGGGCATGGCAGGACAGTTAGAGCCTGACGAGAAAGCCGACTTCAGAAATGCCCAGCCCTGCATGCCACTCCATCTCCACTTTGGTCCGTTCCTATTCCTCCCTGGCTGCCTTCTTCTTGAGGCTCCCAGGCCGGCTCCCTCCTGCTCTGCCTTGTTGCCAAAATATCATATTTGAGCGACTGGCAATGGTTGGTCTCATGCAAACGCCACTGCCAGCTAGTGAATTTGCATTCTTTTTTCTTTGTAAATTTCTGTTGCCAAGTGTGATTATTTTGGATATGATGTTCTGCCCAAATATGGCCAATATTGATGACAACTCAGAGACGATATATTTAATATTTTGAATTATGTTTTAATTTTGCACATATAACATTTGGCACAATAAACTAGGGTTTAGGTGCCATAAATCCCTTGAATTGATAAATGGAGTCAATCAATAAAGTCTCACTTAAACTAATATGCTTTATAAGTACAAATAAAACCAGGAACATGAATAGCTACTTTTATTTTTTTTTTCCGCATTGTGACTAGTTACTCGCTCTTTTTTTTTTTTTTAAGATTTATTTATACAAGAACTGGGGTACAGGCCAGAGGCATGGGAGGGTGAGAGGATTCACCAGAGACAGAGTGGGGAGCAGAACAGGCAGACAGATCGAAACACACTGCTGAGGGGAACAGCAGGAGAGGCAGGAGAGGTCTGCCACGCCATGTGGGTATCTCCCTGGCCAGCAGGGAATTGAACCTGCACTACAGAGGCTGCGGACAGCTTCACAGTGCTGTGCTTAGCCCGCTGTGCCACAGGGGAGGCCCTAGTGGTTCTTGACTTTAAATTATAACATCTTTTTGTGTCATGTCATGTAGTATTCAATTGATCAGCTTCTACTGAATACTTGTTTTGTGGGATGACCTGTGGTGCTTCACAAGCTGGGTCCAATCTCACCTCTGGCACCATCCCCCCCACATTCCTGTCATGTCTCCCACGCCCACCTCACACACATACCGCCTGGTTCACCAGCAGTATATACTGAATGCACATGGTTCCTGTCCCTCAACATTGTCCAGTCAGGTGAGGGTGACAGTCACATATTTATTTCAAGGTGATGAAAGCATTTAACATGGCCTTGAAGGATGCAGCGATGATCAGCAAGGACAGCTCTGTCGAGACACCAGGTGGCAAGCCCTGGAGACCGGTGAGCAGTGAGGTCAGGGGAGGGTCTGCCTGTGTGTTGGGGTGCAGGCTGGGAGGGCAAGTTGGCGGGCATCTCTGTGCCCAAGCAGGGTCTGAGTGGTCTGTGAGTGGCTTATTCTGAGTGTGACAACCCTGCCCCTCTGCCCCTTCACTGTGGTCAGATTCCCAGGTCACATACTCTCAGCCACCCTCCATGGCTTGCTGCTAAGGGAGAAGAGAAAGCTCAGGCCTTTATTCTTTTTTTAAAAAAAAAAAAATCTCCCCTTAGGTGCATTCACCATAGTTTTCCCACTACCAAAGTGCCCACAGCCCTCCATCACACTCCCTCATGCTCTACACTTCTACACTCCTTTCCCTTCCCTCGCCCCTGAGTGGCTCAGATCTAAGTCTACTTTTAAGAGTCAGTCTTACAGTTGTCTTTGTCTGATCCTTTGTTTGGTTTCTCTAGATTCCACATGTAAGTGAAACCATCCAGTATTTATCTTTCTCCTTCTGGCTCACTTCACTTAGAATAATCTCTTCCAGCTCCATCCATGTTGCCACAAATGACATGGTTTTATCTTTTTTGATCACCAAGTAGTGTTCCACTGTGTATGTGTACTGCATCTTCTTGATCCAGTCGTGTTCTGGGGCATTAGGTCGTTTCCATTTCTTGGCTATTGTAAATAGTGCTGCTATAAACATAAGAGAGCAGGTTTCCTTTCATTCTTGAGAGACAGGGAGGGAGTTTGTTGAGGGTGCTTATTTCTCTTTCTTTTGACATTAAAGCAAACCACAGTTAACCGCTGCCTGGACTTCTCTTCAGGTGTGTAACAGACCTGCAGCACACTGATCTCATCCTGAGCGTGGCCTGGCCTCTAAGAAGACTTAGGTTTGAGTCCACAGAAAGGTCTGCAGCACAAGTCTAAAAATAGGCGAGCAAAGAAGCACAGCTCAGGGATAAATGCTCTTACCAGGCACCAGGGAAGCCAGCTGTATCAAGTTCAGGCTTCCTCCCAGCCAAGCCACAGGGTCATGAGAGACTTCCCATCTTGGCTTAGGGAGCTGGGAAAGGGGAGGAGGAAGTGGAGAGGCAGGATGTGGTGGCGGGGGCAGCCTGGAGGAACAGGGCTCAGAGCAAAACTCCTCCTTAGAACCTTCTGAATGGAGCTAACCAGTTAAAAAAAAAAACAAAAGGGAACACACACACTCACACACACACACACACACACACTCACACAGCCCCCAAACCACTCTTTGATTATGTCTCTTTCAGTTGAAACTGGGATTTGGGATATTTCTTGTGGGGTTTGTCAGTGCATGATTTTCAGGTTCCTAGTCAGCAAGACTACAGTATTCACCCTGATGAACTCACATATGCCCTGGGGTTGTGTTAATGAATGATTAACAATGGCTTATCAATGGTGATTAGCAAAGAACCTGGCGGAACTGGGGTCTGTGGTGATATCTTCAATGCCATTTCTGTCCCTTCTGTGCCAACATCTCTTCCCTCTGCCTTTCTAGTAGCCGAGCATATCCGCTCAAGGGCAGGACTGTTTCATTTTAGGGGATTTGGAGACAAAGGGTTGGAATTATAGTAGGCTTCTGGCCTGACTCAAGATGTTCTAGGGAGGAAAAGACACTTCCTCTTTGCTTTTGACCTCCTTCCAAAAGAAAAAAAAAAAAGAATAGTCACTTCCAGGAAGATATAAGAACATGTCACCACGGGATCCCCAGGGATCCATTTCAGGGGGCTCCCATCAGCAGGTGGATGAGCTATTTTCCAAGTGTGTTAAATATAAGAAGCTTTGAGCATATTTCTGTGAGTCAGACTGAGAGGGTGACTAGGTTTTTAGGCTCCGACAAGGATCATTAGCAAAATACCTACTGCTACTATCATCAACATTTTGGGACTCATACATTTAGAAATATTGAAAAGTTCTGCTAACTTCAATTTGTTTATTTTTATTTACTTAAATTTACTTTACTCAACACACTTATTTTTCCTCCCAGCTTTATTATGATACAATTTACAAGGCTTTAGTCTTTTATATCCTCATGCAACTTAGAGGGAAAGATCTTCTCAAATAGATTGATCCTTTGCTGTTTTATAACCCTGAAAATAGTTTTTCTTTAAAATATATCCTCCGTAATAGCTTTGAGACTTGACTGACAGCAAAGGATGGGAGAGAGAATTAGTAATTCCCAAGTGACTGAGGACTGGATTCCAGGTCAGTGAATGGTCAGCAGAATTCTTACCTGGGCAGGGCCCCTCCATCAGAGTAGGAAGCCTGGTAGCAGGGTAGCTGTGGCTAAGACTTTAGCCTGAAGTCTTGCTTCAGGCTACAGTCATATTTCCGTTCATATTTCATATTTCAGTTCTGCCCCCTCCAACCTATGTGTTTTTGGGCAAGTCTTTAATCTTTGCTATTCAATTGTTTTTTTGTTTTTGTTTTTCTTTTCTAAGTTGGAGGAACTGAGTTGTGTACCTTGTGGACAAGCTTGTGGCATGGTATTTTTTTTGAAAGATTTATTTTTATTTACACCAGAACTGAGGTACAGGCCAGAGGCACCGGAGGGTGAGAGAATTCACTAGAGACCAAGTGGGGAGCAGAACAGGCAGACAACGGAAAGCACTGCTGAGGGGAGCAGCAGGCGAGGCAGGAGAGGTCTGCTGTGCCATGTGGACATCTCCCTGGCCAGACGGGAATCGAACTGGCGCTGCAGGGGCTGCAGACAGCTTTACAATGTTGAGCTCAACCGGCTGCGCCACCGGGGAGGCCCACAAGTGGCATGGTATTTGGCATAAAATGCTCAATAAATGCTAATTCCTCCTCCTCCAATTATTATCATTTTATAGCCAACAGACCTAAAAACACCTATATTAATTAAACACTTTGATTCATTTGGAAAGAATAGCTTGTCACTATATGTAACTGACAAGAACTATGACATGCCGATGCATATTTTGGGTGTAAGGGTGGGAATAATGCGGCTCATCTAGCAAACATACAGTTTGCTTTGGGGCAGTGAAGAACATGTTACCAGTCTATCTCCCCTAGCACTTCTGCACTCACAGAGTTTAAGTCTCCCAAGTAGAAAACAATCTCCACTCCCAGAGGGTAGTTAACTTACCATTTGGATCAGGCTATTTACTTGATCCTTCTCTTTTATTTCAAAGAGACTTTTTGCAGTTATTCAATTTAGTTCTAAAGACCTGAAGTGTTATGGAATAAATTTGCTTATGGTGATAGATGGGTGTTTTTGACAACTCAGGGCTTTGCTTCTAAAGCATTTTTATTACCACTCAATATCACCAAACAGTGAAATAGCACAGGACACCAATCAATGAGGTGCAGATACCTCTTAGGTTGCAGAGGGATCAGGTGACAAGTTTAAACTGCCCAGCAAACTGGTGACAGGCAAATTGGGCTACCATTAGGCTACATTCTTTGTATGGAGGTAAAATGAAGGAGTTGGTCATCCTCTGTCCATATGTCTTTAATTAGAAACAAAGGAAGTCAGGACTCTATCCACTTGAGAAAAACAGTAAAACTTTAAATTGAAAATCCCTGTCACCAAACGTCTGTGTGATTGAGCTTCTGGAGGGCTGCTCCAGTGGTAAATATTTGCAACATGGCTGTCCACTTGTGGTGGTTGCCAAGAGTGAGAGTTACCAGAGAATCATGAAACAGCTGGAAAAGTGGTGGAAGGGAATAGGGCTGTGACCTAGCCTTCCCAGCCTTCCCCAGAGTGCTGGGGGCAGTCATTGACCTTTTGCTCTGTTCTTCTGAGGAGAAAATTGTACCACATAATTTTTCCAATTCAGACGCAAAACCAAAAACTCAAGTCCAAATGTTCTCAGTCAAGTGAAAATGCTCTGAGACCTCAGAAATGCTCATTCACCAAACACCATTTTCGTGACTAGTAATTTGGTCAGTTGTCACTGGTTTTAGAAAGGTTCCGGGTGGTCCAGTTTCCTCTGGGAACTCTGTAGGTATCATGGTTTCAGTTTCCGGAATTTTCTGCTTGCCTTAGAGTTCCAGGGAAACTAAATTTGGTGAGGAAAAGTGAGAGCCAACAGTTCAGCTGTGGAAGGTAGTTTAATGCTGAAGAAAGGAAAACCTGATTAGGATTCCTCCCTTTTTCTTCATACAAGGCACAGGCATGAGCACTCTCTGGGCAGAGATAGAGGCTTTGAAATTGTGATCCCTGGCACACCTGACTAAGAAAGGTGCCCAAGTTAAAATTTCAAAACATTTTATAATGATCTATACATTTTTTATAAGTGCCATTACATCTCCTTCCACCTCTTTGGGGTGTCAGAACTGCTAAGCCTCAAGCATTTCCCACCCTAAGGGCCGAATCAGTTGTAACTGGGGAGGTGTGAGTCTCTAATTCCTACACACTTTACTGCAGTCCTCTAATTTAAAGTATGCAAATGAGGTTTTCTCCCTTCGGAACAATCCCATGCAATTTGGTTGAGGAGCTGTGAGCATTTCACAGCAAGAGGATAGGGCCATCCAAAAGAGATGGAAATTGCTCAAATGAACAATTTGCATTCACTGTCCTCCTGGGGAAAAATAAATGCAAAAACATCTGTTGTGAAAGTTAAAGTATATAGTCTTTAACTCCTCCAAATTTCTTAGTCCTTGTTTTGTATGGCAGAGCACTTGCAAAGGCAAAGCGGTTTTGTCTGTATGTTTGTTTGTTTAACGCACACCAGAGAGGCTGATCTATAACAAATAGTCCAAGGCACCATGATGGAAACTGAGAACATGAAAGTGGAAAGCAGGCCAGTCAGCTTGCAGGACAAGCAGTGGAGGAAGCTTCTGTCGACAAAACTGGTTGGGAAGTGTTAGCAAGCATTTTGGGAAGCTAAGGGCTGTCCTCCAACCAAAGCAGGCCATTGTTCTGCTCTCTGTAATACTAAATGTCAGAAAGCACATCCCAATCTCTAAATGAACCTTCTCACACTTTTCCAGCCCCATCAAATATTCTTCTTCCTAAGGAAGGAAGATTATGTGCTTCTTGAAGCTAATAAAGCAGAGCATAGTTTAAGAAGCCAAGTGGAGAGTCACCTCTTGGACGTTACTAGCTTCAGTCTTCATTGTTCTGGGAGAGCCCATGTGGATATCAGATGGAATTTCCCCCTCAGTCCTGGGAGCTGCTGTGGGAAGGTCAAGCCATGCCAGATCCAGACTCTATAACCAATCAGTGCATCAGGTAGTTTATCAAACGTCAAATGCAAGTTTTTTTCTTCCCCTTCAAAGTTGTTTTTTTTTTTTTCTAATTTCATTATGTCCCTATGGCATCGAGACCAATTAGAACAAAATAAAAATATACCTACTTGGGAGTGTCTGGGGCTGAACAGATAAAAGCTGTCACTCACAGATCACAGTGGAGCGTTCTGGCAGGAAGACTCTCCTGCAGCAAAACCACTTGGAGCTTATCTACAGGATGCTTTGAACCTCCAAGGCAGCAGATATGGCTGCTTCAGTCTGAGTTTTTAAGCTATTACCTTGACTTCTCTCTTCTTTGTGTCTCTTCAACCAGGTCACTTCCTGACTATCGTTTGGTTTCATAGTCAAAGATGTTAGAGGCAAGCTTTAGGCTCATATCTGTCACTCATTTCCCTCTCCTTGCCCCTAAGGACAGAGGAATTCTGTGCAAAGGCCTTATCTTTGCTGATCTTGGCACATTGTCATATCCTGCATGTGTGGGTCCCAGACAAGCCCCAACTGTGGCCAGCTGGATGGATGTCACAAGGGAAAATCTCTCATCACAGCTGGTCACTTCCTTTCTCAGGCTACAGCCCCAAGAGCTATGTCAACTGGGGCTAGGGAAAGTAGGCCAAACCAAAACTGGCTGCAGAAGGAAATCATGCAGAGTTTATCTGGAGGTGTCTGCAATCCACAGTGACATTGTTGCCTCATCTCTGTTGCGGGTGACTTTGAAATTATCCCCATTTGCCTTCTATTTCCAAAGGTCATGTTATAGTCCAAATCTTGTAATTCACCAAAATTAGCACAAATGAACGGGTTTCCACATCCAAATTTCTATGAATCACAGGGTTTATCTTGTGTCTTCTAACATTGCCAACTAAGTGTGCCTAGAATATGGAAAGGCAGGGTCAAACTTGGGTTGCCATCTGCATGAAGCAACATTCATTATATGTCCTCCTCTGCAGTTTGCTGCTTGAAATCCTTAAATAGGAAATTAAATCTTTAACTTTACCATCTGAGAACTAAGAACTCTGTGCTAATATGTAGAGGATGCACATTTAAAATGTCCCACTGACTGGTCCAACCACTATGGAAAGCTGTGTGGAGATTCCTCAACCTGCTAAAGATGGAGCTTCCAGATGATCCAGCAATTCCACTCCTAGGTGTTTACCCAAAGGACACAGAATCATTAATTCAAAAGGACACCTGCACCCCTATGTTTATAGCAGCACTATTTTACAATAGCCAATCTATAGAAACAACCCAAATGCCCAAAAATAGATGACTGATCAAGATAATGTGGTACATATACACAATGGAATATTACTCAGTAATCAAAAAGATAAATTCATGCCATTTGCAGCAACATGGATGGAGCTGGAAGGGATCGTGCTCAGTGAAATAAGCCAGAAAGAAAAAGAAAAATACCGGATGGTCTCACTCATAGCAGGGGTTTAAAAAATCTAAATAAGGGACCAGGAAAAAGGCTAATTATAATAAAGTAAAAATCAAAATCAACAAGTAACTATAAACCAGAGACACATGGGCACAAGGAGAGGGGGGTTGGGGGAGGGTAGGAGGGATTAAGGTCAAAATAAGGGGGCTGGGAATTGTATGGGGAATATAACCGAGATGAAAATGCATACATTGTACAAAAATGAAAAACGATGTAAAAAATATACAAAATAAAATAATTTAAAAAAATGTCCCACTAAAATAGCAGATTCCTGTCTGAGGTCAAGATTGTTAGGGAGTTGGTGGGGGGTGGTCAGGTAGAGTGGTTGAGAGTAGGAGGTCCTGGAGTCCCGAGAAAGGAACAGGATATCTGGATGTGCATAAAAAAAAAAATGCAGAGAAAATGAAGACAATTCTACTTTCCCTACAATGGGCCTGTGTGCCTGCTCTTTCAGTTATTGATTCTTCTGTCATCAACAGATCAGAAGGTGTGAGCCTCCTTGAGAGAGGAAAGTCACCTTTCTTTTGGACACCAAGACAAGTAGCATGCAAAGCTGGGTGTGTGTTCAGTTCGTCCCCAACCACAGTGAATTCCACCTCCAGCAGGGCCAGGGGTTGCTGACTTGGCGGTGAGGTGCAGTCTTCTCTCAGCTGGTTACAGGGGCAGAGACTCAGTGTTCTGGTTTCCAAGCCTTTGCTAATGTTGTGCCTGAAATCTAAGAGCAGGAATCCACAGTCCTGTAGTCATCCTGAGTATTCAAAAGGGGTCAACTGATTTTAAGGCAACTTTGCTCTTGACTCATCTATCCTGATCTTTCTATCAGATCTTCCAAAAGGGGAACTAGTCCAGGAAGAGGAACTTCATATCAGAAAAAGCTCTGCAAAAAAATGAACTAATTTTCCCTCCTTCTGTCCCCAGAATTACTTGATCTCTTCGCCTGACTTAGCTAAGTCCTTTCACCAGTCTGTCCTTGATGGGCTGGTGAGAAAGAAACATAAAGAACGCATATCTAACTCTTAAAATCATTCCTAATCATTTTGTCAAAAAGCACAGGTAGAGCATGGGATGCATAAGTACAATGCAAACAACATTAAAATGGCTGGGGACATACTTGGTCTGGACTACCTGGGACGAGGCTGAAGAAAGTGCATAACAGCTGGTTAACCCTTCATCTTAAAAAAAAATCTACAAGTGTTGCTAGAATCCTCAGTTGTATTTAAAATATTGGGTTTATCGGTAGAGTGATCAGTTTTTGGTTTCCCTTTTAACATTTGTTTCAACATAATTAAAGCCATTTCATTCCTTTAAAAAGGTGACAGTCTTATATTCATATTTACAATTTGAATTCAACAGTGATTTAATGCTTTTACATTCCACCTTTTAAAAAATCATCCAACATATGAAAAGAAAATGGAAAGATTATTCACTTGACTGAAATCATCTTTGAAATGACTCTGAATCTATTTCCTAACATTTCCTGATTGATTGACTAGAAAATAAATAACCCCAAGTGGTAACATTATATTTATATTTCTAAGTTAGGAACATTTCTTATTGTACCACTTCTAAAACAGATTCCCAAGAAAGTGTGTAATATATCAAAATAGCATTTTCAATATCTGCCAAACCTTAACGTTTGCATCTCAGCAAGAAAGTGTGTAACTAGTGAGTAAACTGCCTCTTTGTCAGACATAAATGTGGCAAATTCTAAGGTGGCTCCTTTTCAACTAAATTGTCTCAGCATGCAGAACAGTAGGGAGAATGTTTGCTATAGGACACAGGCAAAAAACCAATCTTTAGATGATTTTTCTGGGAGGATATTACATTAAGTTCCAGAGAGAAATAATGAGATCTTCATGGTGAAATGGCATATTTCTTTCAGAATCACCCGCTCTGTTTAAATGGTTTAAATGTGCTCTATTCATCAGAACATGTCCAGAACGTTCCATGAGTCCAGCACAGCCTCCTCTCTGCCTTCCCTCCCGCTCTTCTTTCCCAGGATGGTAATGAATTTTGCAACATGACTCCTTGCTCCAGATTTCCATGCAGCCTGACCATCTCTACACTTACCTTGTCTCCACACACATGCTTTTCAAGAGGCACAATTTTGTCTTGTCTGGAGAGCAATGTAATTAGAAAGCAATTTGAGCCACATGCACACAGTTTCCATAGTCACTTGACACAACCTCAACCTGCCTCTGGTGGGGCTAGATGTGCTGTGTTGACTGTCCTCTGAGATGTGTAGTAGTTCAGGAGTCCTAGGCCTCCCTGCTCTAAACGTCAGCACAGCCAGCATCAAGGACTATTGGATACTGGCTTCTTGGAAGCACTGGGATGGGGTGGGGATAGGGAGTGGTGACATTGGCATCTGCCCAAGTCCCACAAGGCCTCAGGAATATACAAATGACACTCAGCAACCTGATACTTGCAGCCTAACCACTCCACACAGAATGCCGAGGGCATAGGCAGCACATTCCAACCCACAAGTTTCCCTTATGATATTGCTCATTAGTTCCGTGTGCATTCAATAAACACCTGGCCTCCAGGTTGCAAGTTGGAAGCCATTTTTATTTTGACTCTCTCCATTTCTGTCTACATTCAATAAATTGTTATGTCCTATAACTTGGCTTTCTCATTTCTGTTCTCAATTCCCTAACTCAGGTTTCTTATCCAAAATACTATCATAGCCTCCCAGCTGTTATTTCCATATTCAACTCCACTTGCCCAAATTCTAGCATTATCCTATGGCCTGATTACTTCTCAAAATTTATAGTTCTAGTAATATTATGTCACCCTCCTGTTCAAAGATCTCCAATGGTTTCTCCTGGCCTATAGTTTCCTTAGGTTGATGTTCTGGTCCACTGTTTATGATATAAATAAAGCGTTACTGGAACACAGCCATACTCATTCATTTATATATTAAGGCTGCATTTATATCACAGTGGCAGAGCTGAGTCGTAACAAAGATGCTGTGGCTTACAAGGTTTTATAATATTTGATCCTTTATAGAAAATGTTTACTGACTCCAACTCTAAAATATGGTCCCAAATCTCCTTTCCAACTGCATTTCCTTATTTCCAGTCTTTTCCCCCCTCAATGTCTTGCTAACACTAGTGTACTCTCCGCTGGGAAAACTCACCCCTTCAGACCCGTGTAAGTGGACCCTCCTCCCTGACATTGTCTTGGTTCCAGTTTCAATGTGACCTCTCTCCAAATGGCATGCCCTTCACACTTTGTTATGGGATTTTACAGTACCTGACTTTGATTATAAATATTAATGTGTGTATCTTGTTTCCTCCCTCTCACTCAAGTCTCAAAGCTCCCTGAGGGCAGTATTCATGTCTTAGCCATCTTCAGCTCTTAGCCTGCCTGGCTCTCTGCACATAGTACTTGGAAATGTACTTGACTCAAAAGCTAGGAGTTTTTTCTCCCAGCAGCTGGAGACAGGCATGGTAAAAATTAGGCAGAAGTAGATACAACCTATTCTTCCCCATGAAGTAGGAGTCTAGAAAAGGCTGGGAGAATCCAGAATCATCTCCAATCTCAAGAAGCATAACTTAATCTCTTCTGTAAAATCCTTTTTTTGCCATAGAATGCAACACTCACAAATTCTAGGGATTAGTACCTAGATGTCTTTGAGAGCCAATATTTAGTCTAGAACAGGAAACTACTAAAGAAAGAAAGAAGCTACTAAAGAAATAAATATTCAGTCTACCACAGAAAACTACTGTACCTACTACAGTAGGTACTCAAACAGAAAGGGTGGTACCTCCGTGAGGTCAAGAGGCTGTGGAAATAGGAGATACTGGATGCCGGTTAAGTGTGGAATGGGGGGAGTAGGGAGAAATTAGGTTATTGAAAGACTATGTGGCACAGGCACTGTTCTTAGAAACAGGGATACTGGCATGCCAGAGAGCACAGAAAGGAGTATGGAATTGGATGAAGATAATACACTGGCAGCAAAACACGATGTGTACTGAGGCAGAAGCAGATCCAAGGGGACAGTAGTTGAGATAATTTAAAGTTGAGACAATCTAAAGTTGAGACCTTCTTTGAGAAAAATAATACAAAATCACACACTCACATAAATTGGTATGAAAATGAAAGTTTATTTAGAATGAGAAAAGAAATCATAAGCAATAAATTGTGAAAAATGAACCAATGCCCCAAATATTACATGATCCAGAAAGATAGTTTCACGAACTGCTTGATGCCACTTTGTGACACCCACTCCCTATTTTCTCATCTATGTACTTTTTGAATATCCCTTTTAAAACAATAATTTTGTAATATCTTCTTTAGAAACATAATTTAATTACTCCTTTTCCACATGACTGAGCAAAATGTGATTCTTATAATATTGGTAATTATTATCAATTATGTATTACAATAATATTGATAATTTACAAAAATTTCCATGATCTTATCAACCATTCTTAATAATAGCATGTAAATTTTTAGCATCATTATCAAAATTGAAAAAAATCGCTTTCAAGTTTCTTTGCTATAAAAACTATTAAAAAGATACTACCTCTATATTTATAACAGCATGATAATTGCTCTAAGACAACAGGGACATTGATTCATTTCTATTTTGTGAAATTTTCATTGAAAAAGAACAAAATGTATGGTGCTCTTGTAACTGTATATGCTGTATTATCAGGTATAAATCCTGATGGAAGAGGCCTTCCATTTTGGTTCAACATTGATGAAAAACATGTTTTCTATTTGAGATTTTGCACATTTGGTGTTTGGAAGAATTTATCACAGATTAGTCTATGTTTCTGTACATGTCACCTCATTTCTCATTATAGTCTCATATCTAGTTTGGGTCATCATGTTGGTGAGTTTCCACAGTGGGCGGTAGTAGTATTCCCAGAAGTATTCCCATACTGGAATGACTAGTAGTAATTTAGCTATACTCAATGAAAATACACACACACACACACATCCTTCTAAACCAATCTATCACCAACTCAAATCCCCCTTAGCCAGATTTCCAAAATACCTGCAGGCCCTCCAGCATCACCCAGCACAAGGGGAGAAATGTGGAATGGAAGTTGTACAGGAAAGAGGCAGTGGTATTAACTGATTTTGGTTAAAATATCATACTTTTGTAAATTAAAAAAAAAAGGTCACACTGTAAGGGCCCTTGTTAAGGCCTTGGAAGGAGTCAGTGCAAGGGAAGGCCTCTGTAGCACATCTTCATTAACTTCACAGTCAATTCCCCCCCTTGTCTAGAAGTCACTCAGGTGTGAACCCTTTAATGAAATTGCTTAGGAAAGAGAGCCAGAGATAGAAAGAGTCACTTTGTGCCAGTGAGGGCTCCATATCCATCTGGCACACAAATCCTTCAGGCATTTTCATGGCATAGTGAAATATTTCCTCTACATTTTTTCTTTAATCTGAGTTTTTCAAAGCTTTCAGGTTTGCTATGGTAAATAGTTTGACATTTCTCAAAAAGCTAAATTGAGATTTTTCTATATGATCTAACAATTCCACTCCAAGTTATATACACAAAGGAATAAAAAACTGAAATGATAACAACACTGTACACCCATGTTCATAGCAGCATTATAGCTAAAAGATAGGAGCAACCCAATGTCCATCACTTGACAAGTGGATAAACAAAATATGGTATATACATGCAATGGAATATTATGCAGCCATAAAATGGGATGGAGTTCTGATATATGCTACAGTATGACTGGACCTTATAAACTTGTAAACATTATGATAAGTAAAATAAGTTAGGCATTAGAAGATAAATACTTTTTGATTCCATTTACATGAAATATCTAGAACAGGCAAGTTTATAGAAACAGAAAATAAATTAGCCCCCAAGGTTGGAAACAAATGGGAAGGAGAGGAAAAATTATTGCTTAATGGTTAGAAAGTTTCTAATTGGGATAATGAAAAGTTTTGGAAGTAGATGTGATGATGGTTGCACAACATTGTGAGTAATTAATACCACTGAATTATACACTTAAAAATTGTTAAAAAATGTAAATTAATATTATATATATTTCACCACATTAAAAAAATACCTTCCAAAACTCAAGGTACTGTTGAGCATCAGAAATTAACTTGTTCACATCAGGTTATTAAAGAATAAATAATGTCTGGCAGAATATTTTCACATGTAAATACATATCTAAATGATTGCAATCTCTGAATTAAGAATTCTGTAGCTCTCACCTTACATTAAATACATTTATATTTTACAAATCTTGTAGATTAATTACTAAGTCAGTGAAAATTGATATTAGTCTGGTATATAGTCACTTACACTCTCTGCATTTGTCAACAATCAATTATGGATGAACTCAATTGCAGCAAACTCAGGTTTCTAGATATTTACCACTATTGTCTTCTATAATAGAAAAACTTACCTGAAGGCAATAAACTTGTACTGATATCTTTCAGACCCTGAGATTCTTGACATTGTCAGCCTACTGGATTGAGTGGTGTCCATGCAACCTCCCGAGGTTTTCACCTAGAGCATAAAAATAGGGGAGGGAGGCTCATTAAGTGAATGAGGGTCACAATGCTAGGTGAACATTGTGAGACTTCTCTCTAAATGTATTTGCTATCCCTGCCTCTCTTGCCTCACCCCGGGTTCCATTTGCTTCATCTAGGATATAATCAGAATCTGGGTTGGATAGGGCTATATTGCAATTTCTATTGTATTAGATAACGGCTATATTGCAACTAACTCCAGAATAGCTTAGCACAATAAGAGTTTTCTTTTTCATTCAAGCAAAATCTGATGTGGCTATTCCTATTAGGCAGGTGGCTCCTTTCGTCTCCTGGTGCCACCATCTCCTAGGGCTTTGGTGTTGTCTTCTGGACCCTATGTATATAATCAGTAGATGGGAGAGAGAGGGAGGTTGTAGAAGTGGCTAAGATGGTTTTAGTGCGGGAAGTCTGGAAGAGATGCACTTCTGCCTGCCTTCTGCCCGCATTACATTGACCAGAACTCAGTCACATGGTCTCTCCTATCTGCAAATGAGTATGGGAAATGGATTTTGGTCCATATATGACAATGTCTCAGCCACAAGGCTTTTATAAGCCGTAAGACCAAATGCCTCTCCAATCTCCTGAGCTGTTTTAACTTCTCTGCACCACCGTAAGATAGGAACAGTCTGGTTTTCCAAGGGGAAGAAATGAAAACATAGAAATCTTGAATGTAAGCCTCCAAACTGGATAAAGAAGCCTAGCCTTTTGACTGTGCTTAGGATCCAGCCCCTTCACTTTCCTGGCTGGGTATATGGAGTGCCTTCTCTCATGATCTGCCCTGAGCTCTGGAGCAGATTAGGACAGTCTCTTCTCATGGGGAACACTTGGAACATCTGGGATCCAGATGCTGCTAGCTTCATTCATGGCATGAGCACAGTGAAAGGTATTGGTCTTAAGCTCTAAAATCCTGCAAGGTCTGCTTTCTGTCTCTGTGAGATCTTCTCTCCCCTTTTGCACTCTTAGAAGGCTACATTCAGTGAAGCCAGCCTTATTTGACAGCTGAAAGGGAATTCTCAGTGGAGGACAGTTGATTTTGGAACAATTCCTGCTGTCAGTCCAGTAAAACCCAAGTTTCCTGACCTATAGGGCATGATGACAAACCCATCTGGTTTTGCAGTTAGCCATTCGAGGGGTTTAATTGTGAAAAGCTTGTCCAAAGTTAAGCTGAGATAGTGCACAGAAAATGATGAATTTATTTCGCTGATCATCTCCCTTTCTGCCCTCTTCCTCCTGACTGTTCTCACAGGCTCAAGCAATGCCTATTGCTGGGATGTCAAAATACAGTTAGTAGGAAGTACCCTTTGCCTTCTCTCTGTGCAGATCTCCAGCTGGTCATCTGTCCTGGCATTCTATTTCCCATGAAAGTCCCCTGGAGATGAGATTTGCTTCTACTATATGATCTTTTCATTCATATTATGAATAGCAATATTAGAATTAAGTAGATTCATGGCTGTCAAGCAATAATGTGTTTTTAGGGAAAAGAAAAAGTGCATTATGTTTTAAAATTAGAATTTAACATTCAGAGATTGAGATTAAGATCACCACACCTGGGTCTTTCATCCCCATGTATCCTTTAGTCACAAAGACTCTTGAACTGGGTGAACTGTATGGACTCCTGAGTAAGAAGGCTTTTTTTATGCTCACATCTAACACTATTACTAAAGATGCTTTACACATGACTGAGAGAAAGATAAATTCTTTTAAAACACAGTATGTAAGAGCAGTGAGGCTCAAAAACATACTTGCTATAAGATTCAGGAACAGAGCTCTCATGTGCACAGGTGAGAGGGGTAACATCTGTCTTCCAGATGTTTGTCTCACTACCCTGGGCATTTGCCTATTTAGGTTTGCCCCTCCTGTACTACTATGGAGAAGGAAGGAGGATTTTGGGGGGGTGGGGGAGATAGTTTCAGATGCAAGGTATAGCATGCCTGATCAAAAGTGGAGTCTACTTCTTCACATAACAAGGACATCCTGGAGGCAAACGGAGTCAATGTTGGCTGATCCACTGACACAAAGACATGAGTTTTTTGTTTTTTGTTTTTTTTTTTTTTTGCTCTGCACTCCTCAACCGTGCCTGCTCATAGTCACAAAGTGGCTATTGCAACTCCAGCCATCACATACTCACATAACTATGGCCCAAACCTGCAATGTCTTTTTCAATTTTCATCACCTTTCTTAGAATGCTCTGCCCTGTCACTTGTATCTCACTGGACTACAAGGAGTCAATTCTTAACCTTAATATAATTATTTGCAAGAGGGAATGACTGATTTAGAGCAGTGGTTCTCAAATGTTAGCTTGAATTGGAATCTCCCTGGGACTTGTTAAAACAGACCGCTGTGCTCCACCTTCAGTTTCTGATGTAGTAGATTGGGGTTGGGACCTAATAATTGCATTTCTAATATGTTGTCAGGAGATTCTATTGCTGCTGGTCTGGGGGATTATGCTCGAGAAGTCCCTGTTTAGATCGATCTTTATTCATTTTTGGGGGCCTAGGGAAGAGCTGCCTTCTCTACACGCAGATTGGGATAGGGGTAATTGCAGAAAAACATCAGAACTGAGTGAAGAGAGCTGGTTAGGTTGTCATCCAACCCCACCCACTGCACGATTTCCTGTATTTTCTCCTCTATTTTCTGAGTTACCATACTTTCTTTTGACCTCCCCCCAGCACTTTCGATTAATGTGTTTTTTTTTTTAATAGAGGCATGTTTTATTTATTTATTTGTTTGTTTGTTTATACATGCACTGGGTACAGTCAGAAGCGCGGGAGGGTGAGAGAATTCACCAGAGCCAGAGCGGGGAGCAGAGCAGGCAGAAGGACCGAAGTACACTGCTGAGGGGAGCAGCGGGCGGCAGGAGAGGTCTGCGCGCCATGCGGGACCCTCCTCCGGTGGCCGGGGAGCAGCCGGGGATTGAACCGGCAACGCAGAGGCCGCCGGCAGCTTCGCAACCCAGCGCTCAACCGCTGCGCCACTGGGGAGGCCCTCGATTAGATAATGTTAATGAAATATTTTCATTAAGTTGATTCCTATAGCAGAGATTTTTTCCTTCAAAACTAACACAAATTTTAAGTTAATCATAGGTACTGCTTAAATTATGTAGAGTTTAAATCATTTCTTTCAATATCTATTATTTTTCTGTCCTTCTCCACAAAATGTTACCAAACTTCATATCTGTTCACTCTTCCAGGTTTACTAGAACCATCTTAAATTCCTCACAAATCTCTTTAGCTCATATGAACCTAAATACTTCTGTGTGATCAGCAAATATTTCCATACTTCACTAGGTCATTAATAAGTATATTACACTAAGTCACAGGAAACATTAAATTGCATTTTGGGCATTTCAAGCAATTTCCCAAGGTGACAGCAGCTTGACAGCATATGTTGCTCATGTTATAAAAAAAAATCCATATTTGATTCCATTCTTTCCTGTTAAGAGTTGCAGTAGAGGTAAAATATATCTAAAGATGTCATTTCATTTTATAAGGCAGTGTATATGGCTTACCATGGAAAGATTTGGAGAGCTGTTTTGAGAGACACCCTTTCAATCCCATGATGGAAGAACTAGCAACTTAGTATCACATTCCACCATTGGAGAGTCATTTTTTGGAATAAATAATCATCTCTCTTGAAGTAAAAGTGCTCTTGAATTTATCTTTTTTGATTGCTGAGTAATATAGCAATCCAGATGTGTACATGTAACACATCTGCTTGATCCAGTCATCTATTTTTGGGCACTTGGGTTGTTTCCATAGCTTAGCTATTGTAAATAGTGCTGCTATAAACAGAGGGGTGCAGGTGAACTTTTTAATTAATGTTTCTGTGTCCTTTAGGTAAATACCTAGGAGTGGAATTGCTGGATCACATGGAAGCTCCATCGCTAGCATGTTGAGGAATCTCCACACAGCTCTCCATAGTGGTTGGACCAGTTTGCACTCCCACCAGCAGTACAGGAGAGTTCCTTTTTCTCCACATCCTCGCCAACATTTGTTGTAGCTAGTTTTTTTAATATGTGCCATTCTCACTGGTGTAAGATGGTATCTCATTGTAGTTTTGATTTGCATTTCCCTGATTACAAGTGATACTGAACATTTTTTCATATGCCTGTTGGCCATTTGCATTTCCTCTAGCTCTTCTGCCCATTTTTGGACTGCATTATTTACTTTGTTTTTGTTGAGTCTCTTCAGCTCTTTGTAGATTTTTGTGATCAGTCCTTCATCATTAGTGTTGTGTGCAATAATTTTCTCCCAGTCGGTGTGGTGTCTCTTTGCAGCAACATGGATGGAGCTGGAAGGGATCATGCTCAGCAAAATAAGCCAGAAAGAAATGGTCTCACTCAAAGCAGGACTTTAGAAAACCTAAATAAGGGATCAGGAAAAAAGACTAATTATAATAAAGTAAAAATCAAAATCAACAAGCAACTATAAACCAGAGACACGATGGGGGGGAGGGAGGGATTAAGGTCAAAATAAGGGGGGTGGGAATTGTATGGGGAATATAACTAAGATGTAAATGCATACATTGTGCAAAAATGAAAAACGATGTAAAAATATATAAAATAAAATAAGTACTCTTGAATGGTTCAAAAGGTAGCCCTAGTCACTTATACCAACTTCAGTGTGAATTCACCTAGTAAAACCCTTACTCCTGAAGGGACAGAGACAGAAGAAGCAAGGAATGATTGATTTGGGAATTTAGGGAAGCCAGCCTCAGTGGGAGGTAATTCCCAGGAGGCCCTGGACAGTTGGGCAGGTGGTGGTGGGGGCTGGGTGTGAAAGCTGTAAGGAAAAAGACCTCAGAAGGTAGCAGTGGGGACAGAAGCGGTGGGAAAACAGGGAAGATCTCCTACAGTTTGACCAAAGAAAGTCCTATTTAGTACCATAAAACACATCCTCATAAAAATTAATAGAAATTCTTGGGGTGCATTCCTATGGGGAAAGAACATTAATACTTCAATTCCAAGAACCAGACTTTTTTTTTTTTTTTAACCTCACCTTTTGGTCAAAACATGTCAATGGGGCAATGACTGTTTTTAAGCATCCTTATCCTTATTCCCACCAAGCTCTCAGCAGCTTCACGATGTAAGAACACATGATGAAGAAATCAAGGTAGGAAAATTTCTAATTAAAGCACCAGTTAAAAGCAGAGCTAAGATTCTGGTGGCCAATCTTGTTGTATTATACTATATAGTCTGCAAGATCAGGGCTGCTGTGGATGGTTGTTCAGACTGTATACTGCATGAAGGCACCCAGATAATAGGTGACAGGGAAATAAGAGCCAGGGATGCTTTATTAAAAGTAGCACAAGAGCTCTGAACACATACCAGAGACCTTGCTATACAATATTCATTATCATTTATTATTTTCCTGCAAATAAGGCATTTCTTAATAGACCTAATTTTTTATGTCTGTATTATACTTATTTATATAAAATTGGTGCCTGCAGGACTGGCCCTAGGTACAAGAACGTTTAGATTTCTTATCATCTCCCTGAGTAAAAAAGGAGCCCCCCCACCCCGGGTGGCTGAGTTCAGAGACCTTGCTAGTGCTGAGGCACCTCACCTCTGCCTGCAGCCTGCTGGGCAGCTTCCAGCCTAGCTGTGCACAATTTGGTAAATACTGAAATATGTGTGCATCCATGGAGCCATCATCGCAATCAAAGTCATAAATGTGTCCACCACTCTCAAAAGTGTCCCCCTGTCCCTTTAATCCTATTTGCCTCTTCCTTTCACATTCTGAACCCTACAGACATGCTTTCTGTTACCATAGGTCAGTTTACATTTTCTAGATTATTATATAAAGGGAATCATACAATATGTGCTGTTTTAGTTGTTCTTTTGGTGTTGAATACAAAAAAATCTTAGCCTAACCTGAGACCGCAAATGTTTTCTTCTAGAAATTTTATATTTTTAGTTTAGATTTTAAATTCATTTTGACTTAATTTTTGTATCTAGTGCAAGGATTGAACCAGAATTAATATTTTGTACATAAGGATATCTGATTATTCCATCTCCACTAGTTGAAAACATTATACTTCCCTGAATTATCTTTATACCTGAGTGCAAAATCAATTGACTTTATAGGTGTGATTCTATTTCTGGACTTTCCATTTTATTCTATTGATCTTATCATCTATCTTGACACCAATATTATTCTACTTTAATTATTCTGTTCCACTGATCTATTTATCTATTTTGATGCCAATACCACAGTATCTTAATTATTGAGATCCTATGATAAATAAGATAAGGTAATGTGAAATCTTTGTTCCTATTTTTCATAGTTGTCTTACAGCTCCTTGATCCTAAAAATGTCTTTTCCTACAAAACAAGATTTCTACCAAATGAATTTTGATTGAGCATGCAGTATTTCTATGGATTAATTTGGTGGTAATTTAACTTATTACTTTACTGGTAAATCATTCCATTTATTTGTTTTTTATTTCTCTCAGCAATGTATGGTAGTTTTAACTGTACAGAAAATATATATATTTTGCCAGATTTTCCAATGATACTTTACTTTTTTATATTATTATAAGTGGAATAAAATATTTTAATAGTCAACTGTTCACTGATAGTGTATAGAAGTAACTAATTTTTGTGCATTGATCTTGTATTCTGATAATCTACTTATTCTCATAGCTTTTTATAGATTCCATAAGATTTTCTACATAGATGATAATGTCACCAACACACAGAAGCATTTTCTTTCTTTTCCAATCTGGATGCCTTTAATATATATATTTTTTTCTCTTGTCTTTTTGATCTGGTTAGAACCTCCAGTATAACATGGACTAGAAGTGGTGGGTAAGCATTCCTGCCTTGGTCCTAATCTCAGGGGAAATTATTCAGTTCTTCACCATAAGTATGAGATTAGCTATCCATTTCATTGATAGCCTTTATCAGGTTGGGGGAATTCCCAGTTTTATGACACTAGGAACTACAATTACACATTCATTGGGCCATGTACTATTGTCCCACAGTTCATGGATGCTGTTTATGGTTTTTGGTATTTCTCCTCTCATTTGTTTAGTTTCTACTGCTTTGTCTTCAAATTCATAATCTTTTCTTCTATAATGTCTGTTTTAATCACATATATTGTATTTTTTATATCAGACTTTGTAGTTTCAATTTGGACCTTATATTTTCCAATTATTATTTAAATGCATTTGTCCACCTTTTCCATCATTTATGTCATTTCCAGATCACTTTCAACTGATTGACTTCTTTCTCTGATCATGGGTTAAATTTTCCTGCTTCTTTGCATGCCTCATAATCTTGATTGTATGCCAGACATTGTGGTGCTACATATTTTGTGTTACTAAGACTAAGCTTGAACTCTTTTCTAGAACACAGTTAAATTATTTGGAAACAGTTAAATTATTTGGAAACACTTTGTTTTTTTTTTTAGGTTTGCTTTTAAGGTTTATTAGGCAGAATCAGGAGATAAAGTGTAGCTCTGATTTTACCACCCCAGTCAGGTAAACAGTTCCAAGTTATGTTTTTGCTCTGGCACCCCAATGTCTCTGGAAAGTGTGTTTTCATAGACTTCCCAGATTCTCATTTCTACATTCTTAACTCAGGGAGATCACCAGGATCTGCCTGTATTTCTCCTCCTTGCTTGAACGTGGTCTTATAGATCTGGGACAATTATAAGGCTCACGTGGTTTGTTTAATCTCTCACAGACATTGTCCTGTGTCTTTCAAAGTCTTGTTTCATATATATTGTCAATGTTTTCAGTTACTTCAAGCAGGAGAGTAAATTTGGTCCTTGTTATTCCATTTTGGCTATCCTGTTGTGTTTTTTTTTTTTTTTTAAAGATTTATTTATTTATTTATACAAGCACTGGGTACAGTCAGAAGCGCGGGAGGGTGAGAGAATCCACCAGAGCCAGAGCGGGGAGCAGAACAGGCAGATGGACCGAAGCGCACTGCTGAGGGGAGCAGCGGGCGGCAGGAGAGGTCTGTGTGCCATGGGGGACCCTCCTCCGGTGGCCAGGGAGCAGCCGGGGATCGAACCAGCGCTGCAGAGGTGCGGGCAGCTTTGCAACCCAGCGCTCAACTGCTGCGCCACCGGGGAGGCCCGCTATCCTGTTTTTAAACCTTTTCCTGGAACCAAAACTTACCAGCCTCAGGTACCTCTCCTTAGGCCTTCTTTTCTAATGTAGCAACTAATCTAGGAAAGCAACCGATTCAGAGCATAACCAATGAGCCTCCACATCAATAGTACTTCATTTTCATGGTTTGATGTTGAAAATGGCAGATTACTTACCTGCTCTGAACCCTAGTTTCCTCATTTATAGTTAGGAAAAATAATAGTACTGTGAAGGGTTAATTCTCTTACACTCTACCTCTTTCCTCCATAAATGCAACAGTAGAGCTAGTGAGTATCTTGGGAAACTAAAGTTGGGGGAACCCAAAGCAATCACAGAGTGAGATTGTACTGGTAATCAAGGGAAGCTTAAATACCAAATATTTGTACTGAAAATCGAGCAATATTTGTATGTATCAGTTTTACGTACACCCAGCAAAGCAAGATATAATAGCTCTGACTTTCCAATCTGGAAAGAATTAAACCAGGAGAACCACCTTTTGCTAAAACTATTTAAATTTTGTTCTTCACAGATTACTATTTACACTATCACCATTAACATCAAAATTCTGGCAATGTGTTTTCACTATTAAGCATATCTATGACAGATTATGAAGTAGTACTTCAAGGAGAAAATCTGTGTGGACCTTCATTCTATAAAACTATTTGCTCAAGTAGATAACTGTATTAAATCAGTTATAGAAATAGTAACTTAAATAATGGATGAGGTCCTACCACTTTCTGTAGACAAAGGGATTTAAGCAACATGAGAAAAGATGATCATATTCATTCTAGTAAATATGTATAATTTATAACAAAGGAAAATAGTGGAGAATAATGTTAGGAAAATATTGGATATTTTAATTTATCCAGTGTTCTATTTCTTTTTTACAGTGGATTTAGGACATTGAAATGCATAAGTCAAAGTAGTTGAAGTTTTAAGTCCTACTGCATTCTGACATGTGACTATTTTAGTCACCTAAAAATTTAGATTCCTTGCTTAGAAAGAGACAAGATAGTAGGAATAAAAAAAGAGACACCTATTATAAGCCAAGGATGAATTTTAAAATGGTACTTTAGCCATTTAATATTCATGATTGAGTCATGTTACAAAACTGGCACAAATAAACAGTAAATTAACCATCTAGAATAAATTTAAGAATGAAAACTTTGGTAGAAAGGAAACGATACTGTGTATTGTTTGGTAAGTCTCATTTTTCTAAAACTTTTGACTTTATATTTTTATTGGATTCCTCTTGCCAGATTTTAGTCTCTTTAGTTAAGTCATTATGACTAGTAAAAATAAAGCCAAATCCATGCAAAAACACAAAGAATAGATTAATTTTTTTTAATTAGAAGTTTTTTTTTCATTTTTTAAAATTTATATAATTTTTACATCATTTTTCATTTTTTGCACAATGTATGCATTTTCATCTTGGTTATAGTCTCCATACAATTCCCACCCCCCTTGTTTTGATCCTACTCCCTCCTCCCCCTCTTAGTGTGTCTCTGGTTTAGAGTTGCTTGTTGATTTTGATTTTGATTTTATTATAATTAGTCTTTTTCCTGGCCCCTTATTTAGGTTTTCTAAATTCCTGCAGAAAATAGTAAAGTTAACATATCTGGTATAAAACATACTTGGACCACTTTCATATTTAATGAAAAAATGTATTCCACTGAGTATTAACACTAAATAACATTACCTAGAAATCCAGTAATAATTTTTCAGCTTATTGCAAGACTGAGATTTTGCTTTTCCCAATATAGCAGAGTATTACATGAAAATGCCTTTAAATCTCAACAAGTAACCCTAAAGTCAAATCATATTACTCCCCACCCCCCATCAGTGGAATGTACTATTAAGAAAATATTTCAAGAACATCCACAGAGACATTAAAGTTACTTAGACACTAAATCATCTAATATAAGATGGATGGATTTATGGCCAGAATAAGAAGATTCTCTAAAGAGAACAAAGTACTTATTTAAAGAGTCAATCATGGGACACAGAGTGGGTTTATAACATTTCTGTAAACTGTTACGTTCTCATTTCAGGGAGTGCAAACCCTGCAATTTCTTCTAAACTGTATTTTATGTGTTCAACAAAATACATATCACCCTATACTAAGAAATAAACTAATAAATAGTGATATAGACTTGGGTTTTGCCTTCCTCCCTGTTAAATGTCTCTGGAATTTCCTGTTCCTCTTTTATGCAAGGGATTTCTTTTCCTGTATCTTTACTTTATCCATAATTCTTTTAAAGCTTATTGGCTTGTATCATTTTTAAGCATGGGTTTTTCTTTTAAAATATCAGATTAAAAAATTCTCAGTCTTACATTGTCTCAGGAAGATTATGCTCTGATTAAAAACAGACCCAGATTGTAGATGGGCCTTTACTTTCTTCTGAAACACAAACAAGAACAATTTCAATAAAAACATTCCATTTTCCACCAGAGACGCGGGCAGTGGTAATCCAGGTATTACCCTATCTGAAAATATGCATCCAACATGAAGGGCCTGCATGGAAGTATTTAAAAGGCTTAACCTAAGATTTTCATATTAAGAATGGAATGTAGTAACTTTTGATTTCTTTAAACCCTAGTTTTGAAGAAAAGCACATTTTAAAACGAACTGAGTAATAACCTGAGACTGTTAACAGGTATGCTGGTAAATAATGAGCACACCTTTTTCCTTTCCTTAGTTCTTTTTGGAAGTGAGTAGACAGCAACCAAAAATGCATGAGGAGGGATGTTCACTGAAGCGCTGTTTATAATAACCACAAATTGTAGTCAGTTCTGACTACCCTTATGAGGGAACTGATGAAATAATTTGAAATTAGGATGTGTCCCACAGGAAGGTTTAAGAAGCATTGGAAGTCAGTTGCCTAGTTATGGATCCAGTGTCATTACTCAACAGCTATGTGACCTTGGAATAGTTACTTAAATCTTACTTTTGTCATCTATAAAATGGGGACAATAGCAGCAGTTAATTCTAAAAGTTGGAGTGAAGCACGAGATAATAGTTATTAGTATCTGCAGCACCTAGAACAATGACTTGGCATATAATAGGTGCTCAATAAATATGTGTTGAATAAAAATAAAGAGATTGCAAGAGTGCCCCTCAAATAGTTGACACTCAGAAGTAGCTATTATTGTGGCATATCTTTAAATGGATTATTAGAAACTAATTTAATACTGCATATATCAGCATTACACTTATATCAATGTGTAAAAAGAAACTGAAAAATTAAATATAAGAAACAAATTTAAGAAGTACAAAATGTATCATTTTTATATGAGAAAATGACCAAACTTGGCAGATACCTAAACACATATTTTTATGCACACATACTCACACTCACACACACACACACAACCATCTCTGGAAGCATTCACAGGCACTAATATGCTTATTCTCTTTTGGAAACTGTTTTGTACCATTTGAATTTTGGCCACTTGTATATATGACAGGTTGTTTTTTTAGGAAGTAGATTCTGGAGAGGATTTTTGTTAGGGAGTGCTTTTATAGAGGGGGAAATAATGAACCCAGCACAGAGCAGAAGGAGGAGTTAATCTGCGATGGATTACCCACAAAGGCTTCCAGGATTTGGAAGTTGGAATGGCCCCTCAGAGTTGCCCCAAGATGAAGGGAAAGGACAAGTCTTCATACCCTCAAACTGATCAGTTCCCAGAAGCAAGCTGTCCCTGGAAGGAGGAGAGTCCTGGGTGACGTGGTTTTCTTCAGCTGAGGCAATCCTGAAAGAGTGCTGATGGCTAAGAGCCTCTTCAAGCACATCCTTAAACCTGGAGGATCAGTCCCTCCTTGAAAGGGGTTGGGCAGCATACAATAGCATCCATTACATTATTTGTTCTTTCAACTAATAATGACATAAATATCAAGAATTTAATTTCCAGTCTCTATAGTCAAAAGACGGAACTAGCATGATCTTGGAGATCATGGCAACCTCTGTGGTATGACTTAAGGGTGCCTCAGGGCTATCTGCCTCCACTGCAGTTTTTCCTACATTATCTTTTATCAAAAGTACAGGAAGTTTTAATAATTTGCTGAGAGAGGACTTAAGCAGTGCTTCCTATGGAAATTTATTTGTGCCTACTAGCTGTGTAATAGTTACTCAATAATTGTTCATCTTACCAATAATTCAGGAGTACATGCATTGACCAATAGGGAGCAAGATAATAAAATTGTCCAATTTCTCTAATTTAGATCCTTTAATATTAGTAGGAGTTCAAGATAGATTCTCTAGACAATCAAAGGAACATGACTACAATAAAGAGCAATGTTCTACAAAATGGCATGTGTGCACTGCAGGGGGTACAAAAGACACCCACTGGCCATCACTTTATAGAAATAACTTTTGCTCTGGAAGGAAATTTAAGAACTTCTACATATACATAGTTTTGTCTTAAAAAAGGAAAACCAAGGAAGAAAGACACTCCCCCCGATATTTGAGAAAGAGGGAGGATAGCCTCTTACTCAATCTACAAGCTGGTCTGCTGTATTCCAAGTGCAATGAAAGAGAAAGCCCTATCTACAACACCAAAGAGAGTAACAAAGTTGATCTTGCTTTTAGTATCTTATTTTGTGGTTAACTCATTCTCCGTGAACTAGGATTTTTTTTTTTTTATCTAAACAAATCTTCACAAAATTATGTGGCATTGGCTATTGTCTATCTGGCAACCTGGTGTCTAGAAATGGATGCTGGAACAGAAAAAAGGACTTTTATGTTAGAAGAGGAGAAATTAAATTCTGTAGTTAACAATGCTTTACTAATGTTAATTTCTTAGTTTTGATAAATCTATTATAGTTATATAAGGTGTGAATATTAGGGTAGTTACATAAAGGGTATATGTGATCATTCAATTGTTGCAACTGGTAAATCTAAAATTTCTCAGATTAACAATTTCTTTAAAAAAACTTTTTGAAATGTAGATTTTTACATCTATTATTGTTAATAACAACACTGACCTAAATGTTTAGTGTCCTTTGTGATTTCAGAAGATGATAGAACAAAAAGGCCAAACTATTTGAAGTGAAGAATCAAAAATATCAAAATAACAAGCACTGGTTTTGTTCATTATAAAGTTGTATGATTCTCAATCCAGGATTTTAAAACATTTTAAAATGTTTTCTACATATTTAGAAGCCATTCTTGACATTTCTTATTTAATAGCAAAGATGCCATTGGAGAAACTGTGGTAGAGAAATAATATACATAAAGCAATGGTGAAAAATTAAAATACTCTCTTTAGATAGAAAATCCTTAGGAAGATACAAACCCAAATCTTAGCAGAAATTACAAACTATGAGATGACTGCTGAATGAATTGTTGTTGAATTAGTGTAAGTTGAGATGCTTCTAAAATAACTCCAAAATGGAGCTGCCAGATTCTGTTTCAATAATAAAATAAATGCAGACATGCTTTTATATGGCCTGCCAAAGAAAATATGTACCAGGAAAAATACATTCTCCACAGAGAATGGCTCCTTTAATTAAGAAAAAAAAAAAAAAAAAAAAAGGTGGGAGGCAGTATCCCTATAAGCATAACCACTCACAAAATAGAGACCTTGGCATAATTAAAAAAGAAAAGACACAGAGGAAAATACACAGACACGTCCCTCTAGTGACAGCCTTTGACTGCATCAGTCATAAGAATGTCATTGCAGCCACAATGCTGAACCAGAAATCCACAAAATGATACCGGATGTCATCAATGCAATTACTTGAAAGAAAACTAGAAGTAGAATCTTAATGAGCGAGGGTATGACTGTGAAAGTCTTTTGTCCCCACAGAGGGTTACCTAAGTTAATCTCATGGCAAAACACTCAAAAGCATTATTAAACTTCAAATACTTATTCTTTTACAAATACAAAAATTCCAAATATGGTGGCTTTTTTGGTGGTTACAAAAGCTGACATATAATCTGGCAGATATTTTCAAAAACTGAACATGAAAACTGTCCATTTGAGATAGAGGTGGAGAGAAAATGATGCTAAAATGAGCGAGATAGTACGTAGTATTTACTGACAGAAACGATGTAAAAACTTGTATCTTCATACACACAAATCCTAGATCCAAAATTTCTAGTCTGGCCCTAATTTCTCCAAATGAAGAATTTGTAATGCTTGAAAATACAGAAGTATAAAAATGTCATGCTTTCCAAATAACTTGTAACAATAACCATTTGACATGCAGAAAAATGGAAATTTACTAACTCATAAGAAATCTTAAGATAGTAAGTGGGTAGAATAAAAAAAATAGTATAATTTGTAAGTGTGGTTAAAAATCTGCTTCTTCCACTTGAATCTACAATCCTTTATGAAGAATATTTTCAGTCATTATAATTAATATTATGAACTCAGGGGCCTCCCCGGTGGCGCAGCGGTTGGACGCTGGGTTGTGAAGCTGCCTGCAGCCTCTGCAGCGTCGGTTTGATCCCGGCTGCTCCCCGGCCACCGGAGGAGGGTCCCACATGGCGCGCAGACCTCTCCTGCCGCCCGCTGCTCCCTTCAGCAGTGTGCTTCGGTCCTTCTGCCTGCTCTGCTCCCTGCTCTGGCTCTGGTGGATTCTCTCACCCTCCCGCGCTTCTGACTGTACCCAGTGCTTGTATAAATAAATAAAAATAAAATAAAATAAATCTTTAAAAAAATATTATGAACTCAAAACCAATCTCACAAGTTGTTTTTAGTCTTGCTTTATGACTATGTTAGACCAGAATTTTCACTTAATCAGACTTTTAAAATCTTAGTTCAATTTTCAGTATTTTATAATATTTATACTATATCAATATCCAGTAAAGTATGTAAATAAACATAGATAGTAAATAGAAAAGATTTCTAAACTACACATCCTCAATAAATTTTTACTGATAAGGTCACACAATATATTATAGCCTTAAAAAAAGGATAGCTACTCAGAAACCCCAAGGAAAATGCATTGTTTTAGTTCTTTATAAAATCAACTGTAAAAATTAAATGTTCCACACAATAAACATGAACACAAAAAGCAAACACAATTGGAAAGCTAATTACGTAAACATGTTTACAGTTATTAAGCAATGTCATCTATTTGTCTTTGATTAAAAGTCACATTTGTGGAGCATAGTCCCAGATTCTGATTCAGCAGGAAAACCTGTATAGGCCCTAGAATTTGGATTGTTAACAAGAAGTAACACCTCATTTGAAAGACGGGGAAAGTAATATCTAGGGAGTTAAATTCATTTGGCCAATGGTAATTTATACACTAGAACCAAGACGAGAGCCCTTCCAGATTCATCTTTTCCTTTCCCTTTTCCGTATCCCCCCTTTGGGTAGGTTCTGCTCCAAAAGTGAAAATCTGGTGCCTGCCCTGCTTAATATTAGCAGATTGGAGGAAAAAAACTGATTTAAAGCTTCAGCTGGAAACCACTCTTCACTTGCAAAATATCCTTTGAATTTTCTGGTGAGACTAATGGCCACATTGCTTTAGAGAACTAAAGACAAAAGGTTATTGTTGGGTTTGTTAGTGTTGCCATGTTGCTAGGAGAGTCTATGCGATGGAATTTACCATGCAACACTGGCTTGATTTCCCCAGTACAACCCTGTCATGTGCAAAAGACGCTGCCCATGTGCAAGAGGCGTGAGAGCAGACATCACAAGGCCAAGGCCGGGACACCACATGAAAGGGAAGCTTTCCTCCAGGACCCGACATGAGTAGAAACAGACCTCTAACAAGTACTGACATCACAATAGGGTTCTCACAATTAAAAAATAAGCATCTGTTAAAATCTCAGATATGATTTTGTTTTTGCTTTTGTGATATCCAAACCTGTCCATTTCTCCTGGACAGTAGCTATAACAACAACAGGAAGATGGGCCTGAAATGTGTATGAACATATTTTGCTGGAAATAGATCTGGCTCCACTGACCTGGCCCCAAGCTTTATCTTCCAGCCTTGGAACTTTCCAAGCATGGTGGTGCAAGGGTGGGATATTAGCCCCAACACCTTGTTCATCAGACATAGGCAAAGAGGGGAGCAGAGGACGCAAATGAGCAGAAGAGACATTTCATGTGGAATGGAGGCAACAGAGTGCTAAGTTGTGTGCAGAAATAAAGAACACATATCCATCTCCTTTAAGTACCAGAATTCCAAATGCCACACTCTTTACTTTGTTATTTATGTCCTAGAAAATATGCCTCCAATTGTTATGTCTGTGCATGCACACGCACACACACACACACACACACGTGAGCGCACGCGCTCACACTTTCATTGTGACACAAACCAGAAAGAATAAAGGGAGATTAGACTGATGGTCTAACATTTTTGAAATGTTTGAACACTGCTTTTGAAAAAAACAGTATAGCTCTTAGAAAACATAACTCATTTTTACTTATATTCCTGCATTTTTGGAAGGACTTGTTTTATAATCCCCCCGAACTAAGTATGGTTGTCATTTTTGGAGTCTTTCTGCTGAGTGATCATTTAAGGTCATTTCCCTATGACTGTGGGCAAAGGTCCCAGCCATGTGCTCCCACACTTGCTTCTAAATTCTAAATTAAGCAGAAGACCAGACAAGAGGATGGGCAGACTCTGTCCTTGGGTAAAAAATGGGGAAACAAAAGTAGCAAGAAGGATAGTTATTATTATGGGGATAAGTTTCATATCCAAAGTGCTGGGGATCCTCAGGACTGAGGCCTCCATGACTCCAGGGTATGGAAATTCAGCCCACAGCCCTGCACCCTGGTTCCACCCCTCCTCTGGAGAGTGACATATTCCAGCTAATTATTGAGGTGTGAGGGGTGCCTCCTGCTGTACCTGAACCCTCCCTCCTCAAAATCTACTACTCTGGGGCACTGCTGTCTTTTGCATTGTTCTCTAGCATGGCTGTTGGCTGAAATGAAGGCTGAAGGGGGCTGGACAGGGTGGAAGGGGGCTCCTGCCCAGCTGCCTAAGGGCTGAAGAGATCAGTTGTCAATACACCGAGTCACCCAAGTGGCACAGAGGTTGGGATGCTGTTGGTTCACAGCGTGGGCCTCTCTGTAACTCAGGGATGAAAGCCCATGTCACTTATTAAAGGATTCAGTGGGACATGGCACCTTCTTAGTGGCCAGGAAATCATGGTGCCAGTCTGTGTCATTGTTGTAGGCAGTCAGGGTGTTTTCTTCTTGTCAGAAAGCAGACACTGCAAGCACTAAAGGAGATCATAATCCTGCAGGGCTGAGAAAGCCCAAGTAGATACCCTAACTGCACGGGGTCTCTCCTTTACTAGGGGAGAAGGAAAGGTAAGTCCTGAAGGCCTCAGGTGCTTCACCAAGCCCCTGGCCTCCCATCTGCTGGGGAGAAGGCTGGGGGTGGGGCACTGCTTGGCCTTACCCTGCTACCAGAACTTGGACATTATTGAAGCAGGTTAGAAACTCCTGGAGTAGCTCAGCCCTCAAAGTGTCCCTGTGTGTCTGATCGTGGCCTCGCACTGGTGTCTCCTGCCCATTTCAGTTATGCCTCAAGGAAGGAGTAGTTCGCAATTCATGCGATGGATTTGTATCTGATTATGAGAAAGTAAAGGAATACTGGTGGTCCCATCTACAGAGGATGAACACACCAAATATGCTCAAAGGAGGGTGGTCTTTCATCTCCCTTAACATTGTCTGACAAAGAGGAAGTCATTTCATCACATTCTGAAAACAACCACCCCTTGCCAGCCACCTATGAAATTCAGAGCGTTTCATGTACCAGCTCCAAGATTCAGGGAGAGTGGTTTCATTTATGACTGAGTAATTTCAAAGTGAGCTGACTGCCAGACTAAACAACAAAATTCTGTCCTTGTTTCCAGACTTTTATCAGTGTGAGTCATGTTTTTGTCCCCTCTTTTCTAATAAAAACCTACTCACCTCACGATTCCATGACTCTGCCAGGATTGGGCTGCAACTGAGCAGCAGTAGCCAGAAAGCAGGGCACAGAAACTAGGTTAGGAGATCCTGTGGCTCGAGAGACACACACAAGTTGGGAGAGGAAGGGATGAGGGCTCCATCCTGGGAGAGTGAGAGCCCAGGGGACTTGACATCAGGCAGTGCTTCAAACCTGGGAAAAGCAAGACCCCAAAGTCCAGGAAGTCCGAAAGCAGAGATGCAGCTGAGTAGAAAGCTTGGGGCAGAGAGCCAGCAATAAGTGGAGAGCAGGGGAGGCCAGGGCCCTGGGATGAATGGAGCTTGACATGGACCCTGTTGCTGTCACATGATTCCCTCTGTGTCCCAACTTAGAGGCTGGTCCCATCCCTGAAGCACCGCTGTACCCACAGTCTGGAGCAAGGAAGGGGAGGATGCTAGCAAGACTGCCAGCTGCCCAAAGGGAGTGGCATTGTTCTCTCTTTGCATTAAATGCAGGGCAGTTCTTTGGAGATGCCCACGCATCTCACTGTTGTAATGTCTGTGTCATCACAACATACATGGCCAGAGTTGGAAGTTGGAAAAGAGTAGATGTAAAATTCAGCTAGTGTAAGGAAAGAGTATCGTTGTAGAAGGTGACGGCAGCAGTGATATAAAATAGTGAACTTTGGGGGAGAGATAAAGTAAAAGATTATGTTTAGGGCAGGAAAGTTGGCTTGGTGTTTTTTGTAGCATGGTTTCCCCTGCTATGGGATCAGAAAGTACAAGTTCCTATTTGGTATGATTTAGTAGGTTATTTTTTGAGTCCTGGAATGTTTTACCACCAATCTGGACATATTTTTAATGTTCTCACACAATATCCTCGCACCTGGAACTTGCTCAAATGACAGAGCTGAGGAACTCAAATTAGAAAACTGGTAAGAAACAAAGAGAAATGAGGTATAACATGATAGTATTTGGATCACTTCACAGATCTGCATTGTGCACTGCCCCACCCCGTCACCTGCCTGCCAAGCACCTGGCTCCGAACCAAACCTAAGGACACTGCTTGTCAGGCTGGATGAGCCAGGACCCCAAGGGTGGCGGGAGAAGGTAAGTTTATTCTTGTCTTCAAGCTCCCTTTAATGCATCTGGTTGGACTGTCCTTTTGTTTCTGGGGTAAAACACAGGAGTCCCTGACTTTCCTCATCTGTGGATGTGACAAGTGTGGTGGTGGGAAAATTATGGGACCACACCTGAGGAGAGAAATGAGCTAGCATACAAAAATGAACAACGATGTAAGAAAAAAAAAATGCCCCAGGCATTTAAATCCCCAAATATCATCTCATTTCAATAATGACTATGGCTAATCAGATGTAATAAGAAAACGTTCATGATTCAATTAGCAGTAAAACTCCTGATGCACCCTACTCCTTCCCACCCCCCATACTGACATCAGGCTAATGTCTGCAGGAGCCAGTTGCTCCCACCTCAGTCCAATTCACACTCACTCTGTGGCTCTGACTCTGCTAGTGCTAAGAGTTAGGGTGGGGAAAAGGAGGAGGAGGAAAGTTAGAGAAAATCAGGAGATTCTCTCCATCTACATGTAGTAGTTGGTTTGCAGTCTCAGTGAATGTTCCAGCACCTTCTTTCTCCTGCATGCCTTTGCCAGTTCTCTGGAGACCCTCCAACTCTTCACTCCCAGCTTGGCAACTGTCCGAGACGTGTCTCCAGTGCAACCCCTTGATGATGCTGTGAATGTATCTCCTCTGATTAACCAAATTTTCTCACCTCTTGGAAATCTGAAGTCACATCCTATTAGGGTAACCTGATTCTCTTCTTGGTCCTCTTGCTACTTCTTTCTTTGCCCTGAACAACCTCATTTTACCCACGGCAAACACTGACTCCTTTGCCCCCAAGTTTGAGTGAAAGTGATCCCAGGCAGCCACCTCTCTTTGCTTTGCCATCATAGCAGTAGACCAGCGAGGCTCTCCCCTTTGGAGCGCTCATTCACACTCCAGCACACTGTGTCTGCAATAAATTCTGTCTTCCTGTAACGTGGATCAGGGCCCAGGTGTCCCAATGTATCAGTAGAGAGTCTCCTAGACCTGAATTTTCTAGGTCATAGAATATGCATATTTTATTTATGCATTATAATCTGGTATTGTGGCTGTGGTCTCTGTAGCAGATATGCCTAGTGCCCCACCCACCTCCCCTCCATGCAAGCTGCCCCAGCTCTTTGTCTGAGGTTTCCTACAAATACCAGAGTTTGTGTGGAATAAGTGCTCCAGTGCAGACTTCATTCAAGACCTATGGGAGTGAACAGATACACCTTCGCCCTTTGTTAACCTTGGTTAACCTGGTTCATGCCAAGGTTTGAGTTTTACATTGGATCCCAGTTTCCAGCTGCCACAGTGGTAACTTGATTGATAACGCACTCTGGATAGATTTCTTTCCCTCTGCTCTCTTCCTCCATGGTTCTTACCCCAAGTTCCTCCCTATTCATGTTTCTTCCCAAATGAACCCTCCCATTCAAATCTTTGTCTCAGTGTCTGCTTCTGGAGACCCAAAACAAAGAAACTTCCACTTATTTCTGGAAGAAAAAGTTTATTGTTTAAATAAAAGTGATGTATAAACCTAATATATTTTTAATTATAAAAAGATAGAAAATGAAAGTAACATCTTTCATCTTCTTGTCTCTCTACTAGTTTAATATAATGCCTATTAGCAATTATTTATTTCCAAAAAAAGATACTATGCAAACATACAAACTTTTAAAAGGTGTTTGGCACCTTTTTCCACTTAATGACATACCTTGAAAAGCACTTGTATTTGCACACACAGATCTTCAACAGCTTAATGGCTTTGCATTGGGTGGCCACACCATAGGCTTCTGGACATTATCCTGTTAGAGAATATTTACAGTTTCTAATATTGTACAGTTATAACCATGCTGTGGCAAGTATTTTTTGTACATATATCTTAGCTCATTAGAAATAATTTAAATAAATTTATAAAATTATTGGGTTGGGGCCTCCCTGATGGCAAAAGGGGTTAAACGTCAGCACTATGAAGCAATCCCCAGCTACTGCAGCATGAGTTTGATCCCCGGCCAGGGAGATAACCCACATGGCGCAGCAGACCTCTCCTGTCTCTCCCATTGCTCTCCTCAGCAGTGTAATTCAATTAATCTGCCTGTTCTGCTCCCCGTTCTGTCTCTGGTGAATCCTCTCACACTCCCCACCCCCCTCCACTCACACACCTCTGGCTTACATCCCAGCTCTTGTATGCATAAATAAATAAATTTTTAAAAAATCGTTGGGTCAAGGGGCATGTGCATCTAATATATTTTCTTTTTTAGAAATAGCTGTTTTTCTCTCTTCAAATTGGTTGCATTGATTTGTACTTCTACTAACAGTGTAGAATGAATGCCTGTAGTTTTGTTTGTTTGTTTTTACTTCTCCAACAATGCAGTTATCAAACATTTTAATATTTATTAACTGTTAGGACAAAAAGGTATTTATGATTTTATTGTGCATCTATTCATATATTTATTAACATTTATAGTTCTTATATGAGTTACATGTTCAAATTCTTGACCCTTTTTTTAATTGGATTTATCTTACTCCTTTTTATTTCTAAGAACTTTTATACAGAGTACGACTACTAGCCTGTAGATGTGGAACTTAAATTTCTCTCATTCTATAATTTGACTTGAATTTTTAATAGTGAAGTTATTTTCTCATAGAAAGATTTTAAATTATTAAATCAAATCTATTTTTTTAATAGTTTCTGGCTTTCATGTCATGTTTCTGAAGTTTATCCTGCCTTGAGCTTTTAAAAATATCCATCTATATATCTCCTAGTTTTTTAATAGCTTTATTTTTACATTTAGATCATTAATCCATCTGGAGTTTATTTTTGTGAATGATGTTTGTTATTGTTAGAAACTACAGAGAAATGAGAGACAAGCAAAGCAATCCTGGCTTAAGAGAACTGAATGCTTGGGTGGTAAGATCAGGGAGTTCCCACTCACCAGGACCTGCTGAGGTTCTTTCATGGAGAGGATGAGGCCAGGCCCTTCTCAGGGTCTGTTGCTGCAGTGGTGTCTGGAGTAGCTTGGACTGGCTCACAAGAACCAAGTTTTTTTTTTTTTTTTTTTTTTTAAAGATTTATTTATTTATTTATACAAGCACTGAGTACAGTCAGAAGCGCAGGAGGGTGAGAGAATTCACCAGAGCCAGAGCAGGGAGCAGAGCAGGCAGAAGGACCGAAGTACACGGCTGAGGGGAGCAGCGGGCGGCAGGAGAGGTCTGCGCGCCATGTGGGACCCTCCTCTGGTGGCCGGGGAGCAGCCAGGGGATTGAACAGGCACTGCAGAGGCTGCGGGCAGCTTTGCAACCCAGCGCTCAACCGCTGCGCCACCGGGGAGGCCCAAGAACCAACTTATTATATACAGCTATTTAAAAAGTGTAATTCTCTGATAGAAGTAAATGCTTTTTAAAAGGTAAAAATATTCCAAATTCATCACATCCTAATTATTTTACTACATTTTACTATTACCTGCACTCCTGAGAATCAGACTTGAGGGCATATTGATCTCTTTTATTCCTAATAGTCTATGATTCTGGGATACTCAGAATCACCTTCTATGGATATACTGCCAAGGGAATTTAGCTCAGAAATAGCTGGTTTAGGGAATTGCCTCACAGTCTCCACATTCCTAACCTGGATCTCATTTTGGTGTAATTCAGTCCTTTGATGAGTCGTACTCAGGATTTTCCCTGTAATGTCTCAGATTTAGATTCCAATGTGGCAAACTCACAGAAATAGATAGCATCATTTATCATCACTCATCTGTTTTCCATTTAATATTAAGTGTTCTTCAAACATCTGACTCTTTCTCTAACTGCTATCAAAGTAGCCACAATGTATTGACATTTTTGTTCACTCCCATTCACACGTGCCTCACATTTTGTAGAAAACAAAAAAAAGTTGGCTGAAAGGTGGCCAGAAGATGGAATCTCACACCCACTCTTGAAGTAATAAAATCAGTATTTATCCCAGTTATAAAGAGAGGCTTTTGTCTTGCTTCATAATTTTTCTTTTTTTTTTTTTTGAGAAGAAGCTAAAAACATTTAAAGATACATAAAATACACATGGAAAAAATGTGATATTCAAGGAGCTGTTATGTGATCATATGAGAATCACCTCACTCAAAATATGAGAAAGTTACTTTTTTACTTTTTTTTTTTGTTTAAGCTTTAGAGAGACCTCTAAAGGTGTTTAGCACACATTTAGAAATCCCTACTGAATCGATTTCTGTAATAACTTCATACACTGTTCATTCTGCAACAAATCCACAAACCACAACAACCATATTAAGATGTTGGAGAGAGGAGGAGGTACCTTTTACCAACAGTTTTAATTCTCTTTTACAAGTATACCTTCAAAATCATTTTGCCCACATTTCACAGAGGGCCAGATAGCTCTATTCACTTTAATCCAAACATTCCAAGCTAATTTCCAGCTCTCCTCCCTGCCTGAAATTCTCTCTCCTCTTTTCCATGCAATCATCTCAGTTCTTCAAGGTTCTTTTCAGGCTTCCCATAATTATTGCCAAGTTTAGTGATGGATTCCGCTTCAGAATGCACAACTATTTTCTACATCACTCATTTGGCATCTAATGATACTTTCCTTTGTGACTTACATTGTTAGTCAATTTCTGCTGTGTACAGATTTATTGCCACGTTTTAAGCTAAATAATTGAATAGGTACAACATAGATCTATTGTCCACCGATTTGCTATCAATTAATTCCTTATTCTTTGAACTATGAAAGAGTGACAATAGGATTGCCTGTTTCTGGCTCACCATTGCACTGAGCATATATGAAAATAAAGATGTCAAAAAGTTTTGAAACATTTAAAACAATAACTTACGGTGATGACAGTTCACCTTGAGAATACAGTAAGGGAATTTTGTGTTTCTGGAGTTCACCATCATTTGATTACCTTTCATGAATCCCTTTCAAAAGAAGCAGAGCTTGGGAAATTTTTTCCCTCAACTCCAACTTCAAGAACATCTATTTTCACTATCATTTCTCATCCAATAGCTCGTCAGCGAAACTTCTTTATTCCCTGGTCATCACTCTTCATTCTTTGATGGTTTTTATTTCTGGATTAACTATATTAACAACAAATGTATTATTTTCTAACTCTTATAGCTCAACATCTGAAATGGGTCTCACTGGGCTAAAATCAAGTTGCTGGCAGGACTATGTCCCTTCCTGGAGGTTCTAGGGAAGAAACCTCCTTTCCTGGCCCTTTCCAGCTCACAAGAATGGCCCCCATTCCATGACTCTCGGGCCTCTCCCTCCATTTTCATAACCAACAAAGATTTTTATATAGCATCATTCTGACTTCCTCTTCTGATTTCTATTATAATACTTAGTGGTTTCAATATTCTTGCAGATCCTCTTTTCAGCATCTTTACCTCTTAGAGCATGAACCTTCTCCCCTCCAATGATTTTGTCCTCTACCCTACCTAAGCCATCCACTTCTATAGTCATACCCAAACCTTGACTTTACCAATAACTACAGCCCTTTAGTGACACCCCACCCCTCCACCCCCCACATACACACAAGGTGTCCTCATCTGAAGCCCTAGAATTTCTGACAGTGCTGCATTATACAGCAAAGGAGAATTAATGTTGCAGATGGAATTCGTGCTGCTAATCAGCTGACCTTAAATGAAGAGGCTATCCTAAATTTTCCCCGTGAGCCCAATCATAAGAAGGAAGCAGAAGAGGAAGTCAGAATGATACTATATAAAAATTTTAGGGCCTCCCCGGTGGCGCAGCGGTTGAGCGCTGGGTTGTGAAGCTGCCCGCAGCCTCTGCAGTGCCGGTTCGATCCCCGGCTGCTCCCCGGCCACTGGAGGAGGGTCCCCGGCTGCTCCCCGGCCACATGGCGCGCAGAACTCCTCTGCCGCCCGCTGCTCCCCTCAGCAGTGTGCTTTGGTCCTTCTGCCTGCTCTGCTCCCCGCTCTGGCTCTGGTGAATTCTCTTGCCCTCCCGTGCTTCTGACTGTACCCAGTGCTTGTATAAATAAATAAATTAATTAAAAAAAATTTTATCCACTGTTGTTGGCTTTGAAATGGAGGGAGAAGGCCCAGAGTCATGGACGTGGGTCATTCTTGTGAGCTGGAAAGGGATTTGTCCCTAGAATCTCCAGGAAGGGACATAGATCTGCCAGCAAATTGTTTTTAGTGCAGTGAGACCCATTTCAGATGTTGACCAATAAGAGTTAGAAAGATAACAAATTTTGTTGTTTTAAGTCAATAAATTGTGGTAACCTGTTACAGCAACAATAGGTAATGAATAAACCTTGTTTCCAGTAGCAAATAAGATCAAGGTCAAGTTTGCCTCTGAGCCACCCACTCTGTCCTTACCATTTACTTCCTCTTATACTCCAACTCCAACATTTTTTGACCCTATGAAAAATCTACAATCCATTGATGTTACAGCTTTTTTTACTCTCCCTCAACCCACTCATGTCTTCTCTTTCTTAATTATACAGTTCACGATCTAGAATTATAATCACTTACTTGCAACTTTCAACTCACATGATCTCTCTCCCTTTGTCCTGCTCCCCTGAGAAAAATTTGAACTCTGGTTAAACTCAAACTTCTACCTATTTTGTATTTGAAGCTGCTATTTGAACATGGATGGAGAAAAATACATACTCAACCTAACTGGCTGCACCTTGAATTTAAAACAGTAATATCAAATAGGACCTTAGCGTACCTGCAAATCTCTACCAGGATTCTGTATCCCCTTACCTTCTTGTTTTCCTAAGAGACTATTTCACAAGTGTTCTGGGAAATCTCCAAATTCTCTTTCTCCATCTTTACCCTCTTCTGATTTTGTGTGTTTGTGACCTTTCTTCCTATTCCAGTGAAATGGAATAATCACACTTTCATCCTTACCTCGCCTTGAAACTGCTTTTGATCACATCCCAGGGCTTCCTTGAAGCTAAATCCAGTTTTGGGTCCTCATCTTACCTGACCTATCAACAGCAGTTGACGCTATCTCTTGCCTGCATTATTGCAAAAAATTCCTAAATGGGCTCCTCACTTCTATTTTTGCTGCCCTTGGGTCTATTTTTTACTTAGCAGTTAGAGCATTTCTGTTTTATTTTGTTTTTTGTAGATCAGGTCATGTCACTCCTTAGTTAGCAACCCTCCAATGCTTTTCAACTCCATCTGGTAAACGTCAGAATTCTTACAGTGACCACAGTGCTGTACAGTCCCACTATCTTCCTGTCCTCACCTGCTGACATTCTTCCCTGTGTCACTCAGTTCTGGCTTCAGGGGCTCCTCACTGCCCCTCCCACATCTTGTTCCTACCTCAAAGATTCTGCCCCTTTGACCACTGCCTGCATGACCTTCTCCTCCCTTCCTTTGGGGTCTCTGCTCAATGTCATCTTATCACAGTGCCTTTCTCTGATGCCAACCAACATAAAAGAATAACACCCCCTGTTTCTGCCCGCCATTCTCTTTACTTTAGTTTATATTTTTCTATGGTATTTATCTCTATCTGAATTTATATATTTATAAATATATACACAATATATGTTTTCAATTTGTACATTTATATATTTATATACAATATGTGTCCATATGATGTTTTAATGATATATAAAACATTTATATAATGATTGTATATATAATTTATACACAAGAAATGTAAGAAGTGACAATGATATAGAATATAAACAAATGTTATACTATCAATTAGTCAATTAATATAATGTAATTAATTCACTTATATTGTGCTATTTTCATATATTTTATTAAATTGTATTTCAATAATTAATATAATTATTTAATTAAAATATGAATAAAATAAGTCAATATATTTAATATTATGCATTATTATTTAATTACACAGTGAGTTTTAAATAATATATTAATGTATAGCACATAACAATGTAAGTGTAAATAAATAAAAATTGCTAAAATATAGACTATAGTAATATATACTATTATATATTAATGTAAATATCATTTTTATGTTATGCTGTATATTATATATATTTATTTTTTCTTACACACTAAAAGAGAAGTGCCATCAGCTTATTTTGCTCCCTTGTTTTCCCTCCAGCATTTAGAAAAATATATATGTATAGTTGAATAAGTTTGTTGAATGGATATAAGAATGAAAGGAAATTTAAAGTAAAATCGAGCCCACATTTAAATTTGTTATAGCTCGACTGTGGATCTTTGTTTTTGTTCTTTTGGCAGCAGGGCAGGTAAGTGAATTTTCCCAGCTTCCCATGTCTCAGCTTTAGCTCTCATCAATTATTGATGTTTGATCCTGAGAGTTAGTCTACCTAACTAATGCATCTCAATCTCATGAGGGATCTTCTCCAGGGAAGTCCGGGAATCCTATGATGTCACCACTACCTAGAATTCTTTTGCTGTCTCTTTACAATCTTTCTTTAAAGGTGCCATTCTTATGGCATGAGAGAAAGGAATAGAAGTTAATTATTGATGTAGTAGGTGAATGTTCTCTTTGATATCTGTGAAAAGCATTACCTTTTTAAAGAAAAAGCTTAACAAGTAAAGCAGCACTGCATTTCCTGCTGTGGGAGAGAACAGCTCAATTCCAAGACACCACTTGAAAATTGCAATTGCTCAATAATTACCATATAATGATTGTACTAACCCAATGCTATTCTACTTGTTACTTGGAGTAAACATATACTCCTTGGGAAATCAAATCAAATATTTTTCACCTTTTATTTAAGTCTCAGCAACCCAAGAATTTATGAGACATTTATAGCTGGACGATTATAGTGGGTTTCAGTTTTAACTATGCTGCGTTTCCATCTAGTCACAAGGTAATGTTACTGATTCCCTGTAAAATGGGGCAGGGAGCAGAAAGAATTGTTTTCCATTCCCTTATTTTAAAATAATGGATACATTTCTGCAGAAACTTGGGTTTTGTAAATATTGGATTTACTTCCAACCACTTTGGGGTAGAAAACTATGGAATTTTGAGCAACCCAAACACTTCATGATCTGTATCATTCCCTTCAAATGAAAAAGTACACACAGCATATGTAATAGTAGGAGGTGAACACTGAAGTTTGTTAAGGCTTTAGACAATGAGTTTATGACAAATTTAATTTATGAATATTAAATAATAGACAAATTATACTTTAAAGTACCTGTAACTTTAAAGTGCATGAATGATGCTATGTGATGGCTGACCGATAATGGTCTGTGTTCGTACCGACTCACTGGGTACTAATAGCATCATGATTATAACTGTCTCACACTCTAGCTTATTTCATAAGCTATTTCTGGACTGTGGATAGGAATTTCACCAGCTCCGCAGTCCTGTCAGCATTGACTTTGATAGTGGTGGCAAAGTAGTTTAACCCAAAGGATTCAATTGAGGAGCAGACAAGAATAAAATTAAGTCTAAGTGTGCCAGAACCTGACATGAAATTAATTGATGTACAGCGAGGTAAGTACACGGGAGAGATTTTACAAATTGGAGAATAGATGAATAACCGGATGGGGAATCACAGAGAAGCTTATGGTAAAATGAGTGTTCATGTAAAAAGCTATCATTTGCTCATGTTTTCATTCACTCAACAAGTGGGTTTAGCGCTGAGGAAATGGGCCTCCTGCATTCTGTGTGTGTGTGTGTATGTGTGTGTGAACGTGCACACGCGTGCGTGTCTGTGTCTGTCTACAGTGGCTGTGGAAAATTCTCCATATTTCCCATGAAATGCCTGAGTCACTGCTCAGTTTCAGGTCCTCGGACCTTGCTGGTCCCCAGTGAGGTGGAACTCTTTCCCCTTGCTAGAGCTCAGAGCCATAGAGGAAAGGTTTGGATTGTGAATGAGGAAAGTATCAGTTGTAAACACAACCTTTTAAAATCCATTCACAGGTAAAACAAAATGCTGAAGGGCATGCTTTAGTCCTTTCTGAAAATCCAACACTCACAGGTTTAGAAGCATTTTCTATTGATATTGGATGACTCCTGTCTCATCAGGAAGTCATACTAAAGCTGGAGGTTTCCTATCATCCCCCAACACAGCAGAAGCTGTGCTGTAATAGACACCCTAGACAGATCGCACTGCCAGCAGCACAGATGCCAGCAGCACTATCAGCAGAGCATATGTCTACACTGCCCTCTTGCCCAGTTCCTAAGGCAGAATGCTTCTCAGGCTAGATCAAGTAGCGCTCTTTTAAGACCCTGCCAGAGTCAACCCTCTGACTTAAAAAAAAAAAAATAGTTATCTTGTATGAAACTATTATTAAACTAGATTTACCTTCACCCTTGACCCTGAGACTAAAAAGAACCCTGTTATCTGACATGTCTATGGCAGAGCAATAATTAGTGTCGTGGGTAGATCGCAAACTCTGGGGATGCTTCTGTCCTTGTGCACTTGGGCAAGATGCTTAGACTGTGCTTCAGTCTATACTCTAGTAAAATGGGAGAGGAATAGTTCATTGAACTGTTGTGAAAGTTTATGTGAATGCGAACAGAATTACCTTATTAGTAGCAGGACTTCTGGTCCACTGACTGGGCAGTTTGTAAGTAGCACCCAGAGGAGAGGCAGCTGCCTACAGAGGGTGACACAGAAGCCAAGGCCAAAGGGCACGTTCAGGAGCTCCCTGGAGGTCTGCATCCTTTGGTTGCCCATTTACTGACTCTGGGACTTAGGGCATGGTATTTAATCAAGCTTTAGCCTTTTCATCTGTAAATGGGTTATATTACTTAAATCATAGGGTTCTTTAAAGGATTAATTTGTTATAAGTCACTGAACATTATCCTGGGGGTTGCTCAAGGAATAATGGCCCTTATCATTATCATTATTGTCATCTTTCCCACCTGGGAGCCACTCCCTGCATCATAATTCTCCTTGGTTATGACCACCTATCTAGGCATGAGTGAGGGTCCCGCCCATCCTTTTTCTATTCACACGTGGTAGCAGATTTGTACTTTAAAATGGTTGTTTTTGCGGTGGGAGGTAGTGAGATACATGGAGGCAGACACTGGAGTAAAATGGGGGGAGTCCTTGGGTTTGGAGACAAAAGCTGCATGTTTGAATTTTGGCTCGTCTACTTGCCAGCTGTTTACCTCTAGCCAACTCACCCAGTCCCTGAGCCACCCTACCCTTCCCTATAAGACAAGCCCAGAGCTTCCACGGGGGCCACCGAGTGCTTGTCTGAATGTGAATATGAGGGTAAAAGGGCAGCAAGTTTCTGAGGAGGAGGCCAACAGAGGTGGGAGAGAGTTTCAGTTTTGCCCATATGCTGTGGCATAGTCTGCCTGAAGGACAGAGTCCCCCGAGGCCTGAAGCAAGGCACAGAAATGGGCTGCAGATGAACCCTCCAGTCATCACTGTGCCCCTCCCTCAGGGGAAACACGTTTTGTGACAGGAGTGGTGGGGAAGGAGTAGAGGGTTCTTTCTGCACAGCTCTGGCTACGGACCTCTGCCCACAGGAAGAAATACCTGGGCAGGGCCTCATGGTGTGTACCTATGAGGTAAGAAAAAAGGTCTCTCTTCCTTCCGCCTCCCCTCCTCCTGGATTAAGTCTACGGTCCTAATCATTCATTCATTTATTCACTGAATTCCAAACAGAACCACAAAGAGTCCCTTCACACCAGTTTCTTGAGAAGTTAGAGGATGAAAAACTAGACTATGGAATTGCCCTGAGACAATGAAATCCTGCCGGCCTGCCTCCAGCAGCTGTCGAAATGCCTCCACCTCCCACAACTCGCGCCTGGCAGGCTGCCCCAAAGTCACATTCCTAGCAGGTCCAGAGTTAAGAAAAATCCATCAGAACAAGAAGTGCTGGGTGTTCTCTGGTTACCAGCAGGTGGAAGGTGTGGCTGCTTCTGATGGAAATGGTTTTGACAGACCTCCAGAGTTCAAGGGTGTTTCCCACTCAGCAGGTAGGGCTGCGTGCCAGACCCAGAAACCACCATTTTTTGTGCAAGGACACATTCCTCCTTTTCATAGAGACATTACTCTTGAACTTTTTCAGGCTTTTGCCCACACCATTTGTCTAGTATGACAATAGAGAACGTTGTGTCCCTTTTCTGTCCTTTGCACTAAAAAGATTTCCAAAGGAAGCCAGTGGTCAAGGGTATTTCCCTTCCACTCTAAACCTGGCTTTGTGAGCTTCTCAAAAAATATACTAAACCGGGGGCTTTGTGAGCTTCTCAAAAAATATACTGTCAGCTGGGAGACAACTGGATTTCACTTGACATTTCCACTGGAAATTATGGAATTGAATTGTTGAATACTAAATTACAAATCATTTGCCCTTGTGGATGGATTGGGGTGTGACTTCTGTTTTGTTTCTCTACCTCGTACTTGGTCACCATGGGGATGATATTGACGATATTGATACTGACTTAGAGTCATGATCAGGAAGGATAGTTTAGTCTCTAAAACACAATGATGATCCACAGGTTCCTATCATCTGCTTTACTAGGTGTGCCAGCAATTTCCATGACTTTAAGGATTGGGTTTCATAGGAATGCTAAATTGGAAAATTCCTAATCTCCTCTGTTCTCTCTCTCTCTCTCTGTCTCTCTCTCTTTCTTTCTCTCTCTCTCTCTCTCTCTCCCCCTCCCTCCATGGAAGATTTCAAGGTATAGCATCACACCCTTCAAGTGTATGTTGCCACACCATACCCACAACCAAGCACCTATAGTCCATGCGCCCCCTCCCCACTTTGCTCTCCACTCTCTCTCTCTCTGGTAGCCTCAGTTCTATAGTCAGTTTCTAGGGTTTGTCACTGGAATTGGTCTCATCATACCCTTTTTTTTTTCCCCCAAGTTAGTGTTTTTGTGTTCTTTTTATTTTAATTAATTAATTAATTTTTTTTTTAAATAATAAATTTTATTTTTATATTCCCCATACAATTGCAACCCCCCCATTTTGACCCCAATCCCTCCCCTCCCACCCCCCACTCCCCAAAAACTGTCTCTGGTTCATAGTTTTTTGTTGATTTTGATTTTCACTTTCTTATAGTTATTCATTTTCCTGGTCCCTTATTTAAGTTTTCTAGATTCCTGCTATGAGTGAGACCATCCGGTATTTTTCTTTTTCTTTCTGGCTTATTTCGCTGAGCATGATCCCTTCCAGCGCCATCCATGTTGCTGCAAATTGCATGTGTTTATCTTTTTTGAATGCTGAGTAATATTCCATGGTGTATATGTACCACATCTTCTTGATCCAGTCATCTATTTTTGGGCATTTGGGCTGTTTCCAAAGCTTAGCTATTGTAAACAGTGCTGCTATAAACATAGGGGTGCAGGTGTTCTTTGGAATTGATGTTTCTGTGTCCTTTGGGTAAATCATCGTACCCTTTTTTATACAAATTATATTTCTCCTTAATAAAAAGCACATTAATGCAGGTGGCTGCCTTCAGCCTCTAGGTACTCACTGTTCTAATTCTGCCCATGGTTCCTGCTGGTTGCCTCTGCCTGTGGCTGTCACTTGCTCTGTTCAGGGCAGGCAGGAGATGTCTAGGAGTTTATGCCCCACATCCCTGCAGCCCCCCACAAATGAATGGGAATCAACAAGACCCCTCCAAGGATGTGCTACACCATTTCCCTCAGGTCCCCAGCAGGAGCAGTCTAGTGTGTGCCATGGTATCATTCCCATTTGTGCATAAATATCAGCTTCCTCCTCTTCTTTGTCCCATTTCCTCCTGGGAATTTTCCTAGGAACATGTCACTAACCTCAAATCCTTATCTCACAGATGTTCCCAGAGGGCTGCGAACTAAGGCAGGACAGGGGAGTAGGGGAGAACACAAAGGACCCTGTCACAGCCCAACTGACCCCCACCCAGCACCCCATGGCTTCTACATTCCTGCGGCCCCTTTGCTACTAGAAGCAGCATCTGAACACCTTGTGTTTGGGAGTGTTACTCCTCCGCCTCACCATGCTGCCAGCCCAAGGCGGTCCCTCTCTCCTCTAGGATGCCTGCAGTGGAAACACATCTCCTAGGAACCCATTCACATTTCTTAAAGTACCAAGAACTTAGCACTTATGTGTACCAGTGTTTGAGTCTGCTTTGCCTCCTCAAAAAATAAAAAAGAACTGTCAGGTGCTGCATAGTTGGGGACCATGGCCAATGGTTTCTTTAGTGAGTTACCATACCTGTCACAGTTCTGATAATATAGTAGGTATGTAATCAGTATATACATTTACACATTTCAGCAAGTATGTACTGAGCACCCACTTTGTTCTAGGTTCTAGGGATACATTTCTCCCAGCTTAAATGCTAGTGTGGAAGACAGGCAGCAAAAAGTAAACAACTTATCACACCATGTGTTACGAGTTTTGCAGACACGGAGGAAGGCAGGGAAAACCACAGGATTGCTAGATTTAGGGAGTAGGGAAAATGTGATTTAAAATAATTTCTGTGGAAGACTACACTGAAGAGGTTCCATGTAAGCAAAAAATTTGTAAAGGAGGGAAGAAGCTTGACAAATCTGAATGAAAATCATTGCAGGAAGGAAATAAACAAATCCCAAAAACCTAAGAAGGAAGCAGGAGTGACTTATTCAAGGCATAATAAACATGTTAGTATGGAGGAAGCAAAGATGAGAGTATTGCAAAGTTAGAGACGCAGTCTTTGGAGCCTATGGTCACAGTAAATACTTGGGCTTTGGTTACAAATGAGATGACGTATGAGAAGATTTTACTGAGAAAAGTGATGTCATCTGAGTTATATTTAATGGGATCATTCTGGCTACTGTGTGGATAGTAGGCACAGGTGGAAAAGGAGAAAGCAGAATGGGCTCTGTGGCAGCGAAGGTGATGATTTAAAAAATCTGTGGGCTTTCAACCAAGATGGCGACAGAGGAGTTTTCTTGATTTGTACCCAGGAGGATCATCTAATAGTTAAACTAAAAAACACAACGGCTAGAGAGTTCCTTGATTTGGGACAAAACTAAAACACCCACTGGACATCAGAGACCAGCACAGACTGCACCAGATGCGAGATAGAGGAGATTCCTACTTCACTGGACAAGAGGTAGATGGGGAAATGGCTGGAGGCTGTGATCTGGGGCAGGGAATACATACAGCAGTGCAGCTGGTTCAACCAGGGTTTCTAAGGAGGGGAGCGCTAACCTGTGTGAGGTACACACCATTTCCCAAGGGGAAATATGTGCAGAGGAACTAGGGGGTGCTCCTCACAGGCTTGGTCCTCAGTAAAAAGAACAAAGGCAGTTGGACCACACTCCCTGTCCCCATGTGCCCCACCTTTTGGGACTGCTACTGACATTGTGAAATGCATTGCAAATGCATGGATTTCTGAGTCTCAGACAGGAATATCAGAGAGTAGTGTTATCAGTTTCGCCACAAATATGAGCCAGCCCTACCCCCCAGAACATTTGCCACAGCAGCTGGAATCCTACAAGCCCCTCCCCCACCAACTCACTCAGTACTGCAAAAACAGATTTCAGTATCTACGCAAGTCAGCAAAGGCCAAAAAACCTGAAATGAAATGAAATAAAAACACCTGCTACCTGCAGGAAAAGTAAAAGTAGTTATATTCTCTTAAGTTACTGCAACAGATATTTTTTTTAAATAGTGAAGTCAAAAGCAGCAAAATGGGCAGACAAAATATATAACACATTGCACCTTGAGACCCCCAAGGAAATATGACTTCACACATAGAGAACAACTCTTCAGAATTCCATCACAAAGGCAGGGAAGACAGCCTCTCTATTAGTGCTCAAAGTTGCTATAGTAAAGCAAATCAAAATTAGAAGAAATGAAAATGCAGAAAGGGTAGTCAAAGGGACACTAGAGAACTCACAACAGTCAATCAAAAATATACAATAAATTTCAGAAAAACAAACGAATGGCCTAACATAGAAACTGAAGTTTTAATAAGAAAATAACAGAGATTAAAAGTGTAAAAAAGTTCAATAAATGAGATTTTAAAAATCTAGAAATAATTAAGGAAACAGAATAAGCAAAATGGAGTCTTGAATAACTGACCTCAAAAGGTCATGCACAAAGAACACAGATTAAAGAACTGAGAAACATACAAATAACTAACATTAAGTAACACTTTGAGAACTACTTGATTTCATTAGAAAAGGCAATATAAGGATAATGGGTATCCTAAAAGGACGAGAAAGACAGGGAAACGGCTATTTAAAGATCAAAGAGAGGAAAAATTCCCAAACCTGGGAAAAGAACTAAATATAACAGTCCACAAAGCTAAACCAACACCTGCTTATCTGAATGTAATAAGACCTACACAGTAATGAAACCACCAAGAGTTCAAGATAAATAAAGATAAATAAATATTGAAGGCAACTGTAGGGTAAGGTAGAAGTATCAGGCTTTTCTGCCCTCCCACCATTAGGATAGATGAGGGAACCCTGTGGTCCTAAATGCATGCCTGATGGCGGGCACCTGAAGTGGGTACACCGGGGCTGAGAGACTGAGTTTATAAGGGCGGCGTCATGGGGGTGCCAGCAGAAGCCAAGAGAAGAGAAGCAGTAGAAGCAGAGAAGCCAAGAATGAAGGGAAGCAGAGAGAACCCAGATAGAGTGAAGATTTGCTGGGGGCTGGGAGGCCTGCCAGCCTCCCGGCCCCCCAGCACCCCTGCCTGCCATGTGCCTGGTAAATCTAAATAAAAGACCTGCAAAAGCCACTGAGGACTCTGATTCCTCCTTTACCCGGTCTGCTGGATCAGAAAACCTGCTCTGTAGACTTCCTGCCCCTACAGCAACTATGGGAAAAAGACCAGATAACTTATAAAGGTAATCTCATCAGGCTTTCATCAGATTTTTCCAAGCAGGCATACTACAGGCAAAGAGAGAATGAAATGACATATTCAAAATACTCAAAGACTAAAACTGACAGCCAAGAATATCTTCCTGTAACACTCTGTCTCAGAAGGAAGGAAGAAATAAAGACCTTCCCAGAAAAACAAAAACTAAAGGTGTTTGCTTACACTAAGCCTTGCCTGTAAATAATGTTGAAAGAGCTTTCTTATTTAAATCAGAGAGAAGAAAGCCCACAAAAAGATTGAACATGGAAATAGACAGAACCAGAAAACTAAAGACAGAATGAGTAGCAAGCCCTTATATACCAGTAATTGCCCCAAATGTAAATTAACTGAATTCAGCAATCAAAAGGCACTGAGTCGATGATGGTTGTATCAGAAAACGAACCATTTTGTTTTCCCCAATTCAACGGTTGAAAAACAGTTATACAAGCAAATGGAACCCCCAAAGGCAGGGACAGCCTAACTTAGGTATTATTAAAATAGAGTTCCAGCTGAAAACAAATAACAAGAAATAGGGAAAACATTGTGAAATGATTAAGGGATCAATCCAACAAGAAGACACAATTCTCCTTAATACATATGCAACAAATTAAGGATATTTACAAATCTAAAACATATCAACAGAAACAGAGTAGTTGTAGGAGACTTTACCCTATATATCAATGGACAGGTCAAGCAGACAGAGAAATCAAGAAAAACACAATAACATATGAGAAATTAGGTTAAGTGGGTTTAACATATTTCCAGGGAACAGCAACCCCAACACATTGAGTACACATTCTTCTTAAGTACTAATGGAACATTCTCAAGGATAGACCACATACTGGGACACAAAACAAATGTCAAATTCATGAAGATTGAAATTATATCAAATATCTTCTCTGATAACAATAGTATCAAACTAGAAATCAACCACAAAAAGGAAATGGGAGAAACTTCAAACATGTGAGAGAAAACAACATGCAACTAAATGATGCTGGTTTAACAAGGAAATAAGGAAATCAAATGAGAAATTTAAAAATACCTTGACATGAATAAAAAAGAAGACATGAGCTACCAGAACCCATGGGTCCCACAAAAGTAGGATTAAGAGGGAAGAACACAGCAAACAGGTTTATATGAAAAAATGAAAGCTCTCAAATAATCTAACTCCAGATCTTAAGAAATTAGAAAAAGAACAAATGAAACCAAAATCCACTAGAAGGAAATAATAAAAATTAGAGCAGAAATAAATGAAATAGAAATAAAGAGGAGCTCAAAAGATCAATGAAATCAGAAACTTGTTCTTTGAAAAAAAAATAGACAAACCTCTAGTTAGACTCACAAAGAAAAAAGAATCAGAAGCAAGATAACTTACAACAGATATCTCAGAAATACAGAGAATAATGAGATTACTATGAACAGATATGCCAGCAAATTTGGTAACCTAGAGGATTCAAAGAGATTCTTAGAAACCTACAACCTTCTGAGATTGAATCAGGAGAAAATAGAAAATCTGAACAAACCAATCACAAGCAATGGAATTGAAACTGTCAAGCCCCCCTCCCTCAAAAAAAAATAGTCCAGGATCAGATGGTTTTACTAGTGAATAACAACAATCCTTCAAAAATGAACTAACATCTATGCTATTCAAACTCTTAGAAAAATTTGGGAAAGGGAAAATAAGCATATTTATGAGGACAACATTACTCTGATATCAAAAGCAACAAGGACATCACACACAAAAAGAAAACTACAGACCACTATCCTTGATGAGCATAGATGCAAAAATCCTCAACAAATTCTTAGCAAACTGAATTCAGCAATACATAAAAAGGGTCATACACCATGACCAAGTGGGATTTATTCTAGATGCAAGGATGATTCAACATCCACAAATCAATTAACTAATTTACCACATTAATAAAGGCAAAGTAAAATTTATAAGGTCATATTAATAGATGGAAAGAAAACATTTGAAAAGATTCAATATCCAGTTATAACTTAAAAATTTTTAAATATGCAAGTATTCATTTGTTGTTTTGATTTTAGCTGTGGGGTGAGGAGCCAATCTAGCCTTGGCTTAGCTTAGTGGTGACTTCTATGAGGAAATACAGGTGATCTGACTTTCCCTCACAACTCTTCCATTCAGACTCCTGTTCTATTTTGAGAGCCTCCTGCAGTGCATCCCGTGCAGCCTCCACCAGTGCACCCTCTGTCCTGGGGACCAACTGTGCACACCCACTTAGGTAGTACTGTGCCAGGTCTCAAGAATCCCCAATACTGGCATGTGGGACTCCAGCAGGCTCTGCTCAGCTGTTGCTCCTTCTTCTTGTGGTTTGAACTTCCCCTGTGTCAATATAAGCACGGTTAACTTAAAGTTTTTCCTACCCTTTCCCACTGGACCATTGTTCCTAGTGTGTGCTAGGGTCATCCATCTTTCCTTCAAGTTTTTTTTTACTTTGTTCTGCTGTAATCTAGTTGTGAGTATGTAGAGGAAACCAGTTCAGTGTCTTCACTGCGCTGCCATTTTGCTGAACACTTGGTGTCTTTATTTTGAATGTCTAAATTCTCATTTCCTAGGTCTTGGGCCCACTGGTGACTATGAGTTATGAACTGTTATCTGCCAGCAGAGTCTTGTCCTAGCTAAAACACAAGATTTGATTTGATGTATTAAACAATTTTGAATTTGAGATTCCCACTTGCTCCTATCTTTTCCTATCATCTAATATACCCACTCCTTGGGAATTTGCATCCAATTGGTTTACCTGGCCAGTACTCATTCCCCTGCCCAGTTTTACCACCTGTCTGCATCTCTGACCTAGAGCCTGTTCAGGACAAGCTTATTTGAGACTATGGTCCTATCTTCCCCTCTCCAATCCTCAGGATCTGGGTGGAGTTTGGCTCAGGATGGACTCCTAAAGTGATACAAGTTTCCCCATGTCTGATACTACCTATGCCCTGCCTCCTCTGCTACTTCCTTCTGCAGCCTTTTCTTGGGACTCTTCCATAATCCTGCCTTCCTCCAATTGTCATGCTAGGTTCTTACCCCCAACTCATTTCCTGAACTGGCTGGCATAGCGCACCTTATTCTTGGCCATTATAAAATTTAAGATGACTAATCTCTTTTCTTCAAGCTCCCCAAATTTCTCCCTCATCAAATGACTATTTCTTGATGGGCATGATTAAGTTTACCTCTCTGCATATGCCCACTTTCACAGACCTACTTCTGTGCAAAAGAGCTGCTTTTTACAGAAAGCTTCTCAAATGTTTCTTGATTTCATCAATGAATGGTTGCATGGTTTCTGGCACAGTTTTTCTATATGCAAAACACTCATTTCTTGAAAATCGATTCAAATGGTTATGCCGAACTTATCTTTCGGAACACTCAATTAACTTACCAATTTCTATCAACCATTCTTTAACCATCACTTGCTGGCAAATTCCTTTATCTTCAGCAAATAGTTTTAAAATTAAGGTATCTGAAAAGAAAAACTCTGGAATCTTTTCATAGATGGGAGGGAAAGCTAGCATCTAGAGCAGCATCATGTGCAGACAGAACTTCATAAACCTTGGATGATGACCCTGTAAAACCAAAGGAAACACCTACAGCTCTCCTCTCTGCACACAACAGCCGCAGATACTTGCTCGGTGGTAAGAGAACCTTTCTAGAACTAGGAGTTGAAGTTTATGTTTCAGAAATAACTAGCATTCTCTGCCAAAAATGGTAAAATTGATAGTTGAAAATTACATTGTTTAAGTTAAACCAGTTCTAGGTTACTCTTCTGGTTACTGGTTGTAAGGACAGTGCAGGGTCAGGAATGGACCAGTGCAGGTTCTCTGATCCCATGCAGACCGGGTAAAGGAGTCAAGAGTCCTCAGTGGCTTTTGCAGGTCTTTTATTGGGATTTACCCAGTACACAGCAGGCAAGGGGGCTGGGAGGCTGGCAGGCCTCCCAGCCCCCAGCAAGTCTTCACTCTTTCTGGACTCGCCAGCGTTCTCTCTGCTTCTCTGCTCTCGACTTCAGTTCTGCTTCTTTCTCGGCTTCTCTTTTGGCTTTTGCTGGCGTCCCCGTGATGCTGCCCTTAAAAGCCCAGTCTTAGCCCAGGTGAATCCCAACTACATATGCCCACACCCTACTCCAGGTGCCCGCCATCAGGCATGCATTCAGGACCGCAAGGATCCATCATCTATCCTGATGGTGGGAGAGCAGAAAAGCCTGACACCTTTTACCTACCCTATACTGGTTGATACAGGAAATCTTATTCACAGTGGAAGGTGACAATATCTAAAGATTAATAAAAGAATGAAAGTGGAGAGCTTCTCAGTGCCTTTAAATGGGGATATTTTCATTTCTTGTTTTGTGGTAAATCTACTTGTGCTGGTGTTGCTAAGTGCTTACATGTTTGAGAACAACTAGGTGACACTCTCTGAGAAAAATCCAACATTAAGATGACTACAGCTCCCGGTCAGGTGCTCATGTGGCCATCATTCAGCTACTGTGTAGGGCCTACTGCACTGATGTGACTGCTCCAATCTCCGTGGCACCAACCAGGGAGGGAGGATATGGTGAGGCAGGTAGGGCACATGCTCAGCTAGTTGGCCTTTCATCAGGCTGCTCCAGCTGGGAGCATGCAGGGAAAAGGCCCAGGCAATTAGTCCTTGAGAGAATCAGGGCCAATGCCAAACTGATTAGCGTCATCTGAACCTTTCCCTCCCACACAATCATTACCTACTCCCCTGGGGCAAGCTTGCATGCCTCAGAGTTCGTTTAGTACCTGGTTGAAAGGAGGTAAAGTGCCTATATGCATGTAGGGTAAGGTAAAAGGTATCAGACTTTTCTGCCCTCCCGCCATCAGGATAGATGAGGGAACCCTGTGATCCTGAATGCATGCCTGATGGCGGGCACCTGAAGTGGGTACACCTGCGCTAAGACTGTACTTTTTTTTTAAGGGCGGTGTCATGGGGACGCCAATAGAAGCCAAGAAGCCAAGAAGCCATGAAACCGAAGAGAAGCCGAGAGAGAAGCAAAGCAGCAGAAGCAGAGATCCCAGAGAGAGTGCGGATTTGCCTCCCAGCCCCCCAGCACCCCTGCCTGCCATATGCCTGGTAATCCCAATAAAAAACCTGCAAAAGCCACTGAGGACTCTGACTCCTCCTTTACCCGGTCTGCATGGGATCAGAAAACCTGCAGTGTCCAATCCTGACCTTACAATGCATATGCTCAAGTGTGCATGTATGCACACATGCGTTCATGTGTACACACACACACACAAACACATACACACACAGAGTCAATGACACCCTTTTTATCTTGGGGAAAGTGGGATGAAAGAGTCTGGAGTCAGGGCCTCTTCCTGTCCTAAGAGTGCACCTAACAATTCAATGGCATCTGGTAAGCTGCCACAAGCAGAGTCCTGCCAGTGATGCCATCACTTACCCCATCCGCAGACTTCTACATATGCCAAAGCTCCCTGTCTCTAAAAGTTCACAGTCTGAATTCAAGGGGTTAGCTGTCAGGAGGACGGTAAAATGATGATCCTTAACGGACAGAAGGTAGGAGAAAGTGGGTCATCCTTCCCATTTTAAGATTACAAACAGCTACCTCTTAAGATAGTTGTAAAGATAAAAAGAGTGAATACTTACAATACAGGGAAATGTTCAATTACACAAATAGCAGTAGCTGGAGTAGCATACAATTCTCACTCATAAGAAAGTCAATCCTATTTACTTCTGGACTGCTGGTGAATTAAGTCAAATGTGGAAAATTCACTGACATTCTCAGCTACTACAGAAGCATTATCTTTTATTCCTAAGGGCAGATATTTAGATGGCAAAAGTTAAGAAGACATTTTCTCTACAGAATAGCTTGGTGATCATTTCTAAATAGGAAAAGAAAAGCTAAGCTTCCTAGTCTACCAGCCTCAGAGTTTGTCATAATTTTCCCACATTTGCATGCACATATACACATATACAAGGGAGACATCAGGGCCCCATAGAGATCAAAGGTTTCATCTGTGGATGTGCTACAATGAAGATGTTCAATGAGACTTCTTCAGTTAGGGAATTTTCAGAAGAAGAACACTGAAGCAATATGAAGAATATTAGGCTGAAATTTTCAAAGAGTACTTGTTTTCTTTGAGCACTGCCCAAGAAGCATTACAGATAACATGATCTCATTGTAACACAGTTCATTACATTCTTGGGTAAGCTATTCAACAGAACGCAGGATCCATCAGTACATTGAAATGTGAATGCCACTCAAAGGAAGAGCCTGTGACAGCACTCTATGACTATATGTGCTAGTCCTGCCCTCTGGCCACCCTAAAATCAGAAAAAGCCTCCTATCTTCGGAAATGCAAAGGTGAGTTTTAATGTAGACAAAACCTAAATAGCTTTGAAGTTTCCACAAGTTATTGGGTGTAAAAGGCAAGAATAAGTGTACCAGAAAGTCAATTCCACAACACAAAGCTGTGTTGTGTTCATAGTGATGTCCCTGACTTAGAGCGGCAGTTGGCACAAAATAAATGCCCACGATTTCCACTATTTGTTGAGTAAATGTTCACATATTAGGGGAAATTTTTTGCTTATTGAAGATTAGGCTTAAAATAAGTAAAAAGACAAACAGTCTAAAGTACTGATTTTGTTACACACAAGCAGGTTCTTATGAAGAATATATTAAAAATCTTCTAAAGGCATATAAAATAGAAAAAAACAATAGAAATTGAGCAAAAGACATGAACAGGCACTTCATGAAGTAATATATCTGGCCAGTAAGCATATGAAGCGCTGCTCATAAATTGGCAAAAATAATATATGTTACATTATTGTAAGATTGTGTATCTTACACACTAAAGTTTACATTATTGTGTATCTTACACACTGAAGTTTAGAATAGAAATGGGTGAAACCGCTTGGAAACATTTGACTACACATTTCATAGTTCAATGACTCTATCCCTACATTAAGAACCCCCTAAAACTCTTGCATATATATATGTCCGAGACATATATAAGAAAGTACTTAGCACTACTGCTCACAATAGCAAAAAATAACTAGAAACAATACTAAAGGTCATTGTCAAGAGAATAGAAATAAACTAGCATTTTCAACCAACAGAATATTATACTGTAGAGAAAATAAGTGTTACAGACAGTAACTTCATTAATCTTCATAATACTGCTGAATGAACAACAAATCTTAGAAAGCGAAGTATCTTTTTTATAAAGTTCAACAATAGATGAAAATAAACAATGTATTGTTCAAACATACAAACACACTTGATGAAACTAGAAACTAAAAAAATCAATGGAAGGATAAGCAGGATAGTGGTGATTTCAGGGGTGAGGCAGCAATGGTGTGAGAGAGGAGACAAAAACATAGGTTATAAAAAATGTGATGATAATGAATTCCAGAAAAATTAAAAACGAAAAATATATTTTAAAGTAACACTATTAGCATTATGTCTTGAGCATTTCCCATTTAAAGGGAATTTTTATAAATATTTATTTTTCTCATTTTTCCTAATCTATCGTTCCAGAATTTAAACCTATTCTTCCAGAATTTAAAACTATAGAATAACTGCTTAGAAACAGAATCCTTAGAAAAGAGAAAATTCTAATTCTGGAAAATAACTACCTGGGATGTAAGGTTCTGTCTTATGAATGTTATTGATTATTAAATGGAATTTCTAAGTCAATGACTTTTATAAAAATATGATAAATTATGGAGAAAAGTAGAAAATAAAGTGCAGGAGGAAAAGAAAGGGATTTACAGAACAAACTTGAACTATAACTTTAATGGTCTTTATCCATCGTTACAAATGAACAAATCATTTTCCCACAGACCAGGCTGAGAGAGATTAGATTCATTCTGCTCATTTTGGAGATGGTTACAGGTCTCGGATTGGTGCCATGTTATGCATTTGGAAGAATGATTGCATTATAAAACCCATTCCAAGCTTCCCACTGGTCCAACAATGGAAACAGTGAAGAATGTTTGGACTGATTTAAAACGTGAAGATGTAATTTTAATATCACAGAAGTTTTCTACCACTCAAACATTCCCCCAAATAAGTCTCAGTCACCTGCCTATTTAAGTCATAATGCCAGGTAAGAAAGAATAATTTCTTATAATAGTAACTTGTGTATAGCTCATAGAACTATGTGATGATTAAATTAACACTGTGAAAAGAGCTTAGCACATAGCAGAAAATAATCAATCTCTATAGAGTAGGCTTTTGAGCTTCTGTTTCCAGAAGTATGGTTGGTAAAATAACCTGAACGATCCTCCTGACCAAAAGCGAAAACACTAGGTTAAATGTTGAAAAAACACTCATTAATTTAAAGGCATTACTGAGCTGGCAGCAAATTAAAGAATGTACAGGGTCCCTAGAAAGTAAAAACAGGCATCCTGGTGGTAGTTTAATACCAAGTCCCACTTAAGCCATGAAATTGTGTGACCAAACTCTGTAGATGCTTGGTTTCTGCTTTAATAACTGCATAACATTAAGACAAGATAAAGTGTAGAACCCACACAGAGGGGAATCCACCAGGAAACCTGTAATTATCTGGGATATACTAGGTAAGGATAAGTGAGAAGGTAACAGAAAAGTTGTCTCCACTTTGAACTGGAGGTGTGGAAAATAAATATCCCTTAACTCCTTGAGAATTTGTAAGCACAAGATAGTAATTTAAGTTCATTCTACCTGGTATAGAAAAATTCAGGCTGAAATTTTAATTTAAAATGGTCCGGGGTTGGTTACTCTGAGAAGCAAGGATAAATCCTTTCTGGAGGAACTCAATGTCAAATTAGGCCTCATAGAATTCCTACACAGGTAACTTGTCCATAAAATTAGGCGAAATCCTCAAAGCACTCAAGGAAAGAAGATATGATGGGTGAAATTCACCGGAAACAACACAAAACAGAAACACAATTCCAAATACTTCAGATAATATCAGACACAAAATAACTCATTTAACATGTTTAAGGTGAATATAATAATTAAAATTGGAAACTCAATGAGCTGCCTTTATAGCAAATCAAACACAGTTGATGAGGAGAAAACAGTGAAAAGAGGATAAATGCTAAGCAATTACTAAATCTGTAGAGAGTTGGGTGACAAATGTGAAAGGGAGGTTAAGCAGCAACGGGAATAAAGTGGGAAGGTTTAGCATATATCTGATTTGAATTCCAGAAGAAAATAACAGGAGGACAAACATTGTTCAGAGAGAGAATTTTTCAGATTTGTTGAAAGATATCAATCTTTTTTTTATTATTTAAATTTTATTTTTATATTCCCCTTATAATTACAACCCCCTTATTTTGACCCCAAGCCCTCCTTTCCCTGCCCCCCCACACCCCACAGAGTGTCTATGGTTCATAGTTGTTTGTTGATTTTGATATTTTCTTTCTTATAGTTATTCTTTTTCCTGGTCCCTTATTTAAGTTTTCTAGATTACTGCTATGAGTGAGACCTTCTGGTATTTTTCTTTTTCTTTCTGACTTATTTTGCTGAGCATGATCCCTTCCAGCTCCATCCATGTTGCTGCAAATTGCATGTGTTTATCTTTTTTGAAGGCTGAGTAATATTCCATGGCGTATATGTACCACATCTTCTTGATCCAGTCATCTATTTTTGGGCATTTGGGTTGTTTCTATAGATTGGCTATTGTAAATAGTGCTGCTATAAACATAGGGGTGCAGGTGCCCTTTTTAATTAATGTTTCTGTGTCCTTTGGGTAAATACTTAGGAGTGAAATTGCTGGATCATATGGAAGCTCTGTGTTTAGTAGGTCAAGAAATCTCCACACAGCTCTCCATAGTGGTTGGACCAGTTTGTACTCCCACCAACAGTGCAGAAGAGTTCCTTTTTCTCCACATCCTCGCCAACATTTGTTGTTGCTAGTTTTTTAATATGTGCCATTCCTCACTGGGGTAAGATGGTATCTCACTGTAGTTTTGATTTGCATTTCCCTGATTACAAGTGATGTTGAACATTTTTTCATATGCCTGTTGGCCATTTGCATTTCCTCTTCAGAGAAGTTTCTTTTTAGCTCTTCTGCCCATTTTTTGGACTGGATTATTTTCTTTGTTTTTGTTGAGTCTCATCAGCTCTTTGTAGATTTTTGTGATCAGTCCTTTATCATTGGTGTTGTGTGCAAAAATGTTCTCCTAGTCGGTGGGATTTCTCTTTGTTTTTGTTACTGTCTCTTTTGATGTGCAGAAGCTCTTTAATTTGATGTAGTCCCAGCTGTTTATCTTTGCCTTCACTATCACTGCTTTGGGTGATGTGTGCTTAAAGATGTTACTGAGGTAAATGTCATGTAGTGTTTTGCCTATATTTCCATTTATTTTATAGTTTCAGGTATTATGTCTAGTTCTTTAATCCATTTTGAGTTGGTTTTTGTGCATGGTGTTAGGTAGTAGTCAAGCTTCATTCTTTTGCATGCAGCAACCCAGTTTTCCCAGCACCATTTATTGAACAAACTTTCTATGCTCCAATGCATATTCTTTGGCTCCTTTGTCAAAGATTAGTTGACCATAAATCTGTGGGTTTATTTCTGGATTTTCTATTCGATTCCATTGGTCTGTGTGTCTGTTCTTGTTCCAATACCATGCAGTTTTGATGATTATGGCTTTGTAGTATAGTTTGAAGTCTGGGAGTGTGATGCCTCCATTCCCTTCTTTTTTTTTTCAGGAGAGCTTTGGCTATTCAGGGTTTTTGGTGATTCCATATGAATTTCATCAATAATTGTTCTATTTCTTTGAAGAATGACATTGAAATTTTTATTGGAATAGCATTGAATCTGTATATTGCTTTTGGTAGGATGGCCATTTTAATATTTATTCTTTCAATCCATGAGCAGGGGATGTCTTTCCATTTCTTTGTATCTTCTTCTATTTAAAAGATATCAATCTTTAGATGCAATAAGCCCAGTGAATTATAAACTGGATAACTTTTTTTAAAAAAATCACAGGAAAAAAAAAAACAAACCCACAAAATCTTAAAGGTAGCCAGAGAAAATAGATAGGTCACTTACCAAAAAAAAAAAAAAAAAAAAAAGGCAATTAAACTAGTTGCTGATTTCTAAACAGCAACAACTTGAAACCCACAGAACATTCATCAGTATAGATTTGCCTGTACTTGAACTTCATAAACCGGTTCACACAGTATGTAAATTTTTGTTTCCCTTTTTCATCAGTAGGATAGTATGATTTATCCATATTGCTATACCTAGCAGGTTTTTTTTAAACTGTGGAGTATTCCATTTCATGAATATACAATATTAATGTGTATTCATTGTGCAGCTGATGGGCATTTGGGTTGTTTCCAGCTTTTTGCTGTTATGAATAAAATCGTCATGACTCTGGTCTTTTAAAAAAAACAGTGTTCCTTGTAATGTCTCCTGCAATGTCATAAACTTTTCTATGGAAAACAGATACCAATAGTATCTGTTTAATAGATACTAATAATAATGATAAAGATTAAAATGTTAACAAGAGACCAAACTCATGAAATTGCATTTATCTCCACATACTAAGAGTTCAAATCTTTAATAAAATACCTTATTACATTTTTGCCATGATTTTTAATGATTAATGTTTTAAAACTACTTTTCCCTTGAATTTCCTGGCAAAAGCTAGTTACAATAAGGTTTTACCCCCATTAATTCCATCTCCAGTTAGCTGGATGTGTTAAAAAACTCACACTTTGTTCCCTTGTCTCACAGTGTCATGTCATGCCATGTTCTTTTTTTAAAGTGGTGGTGGGGCAGTCATTTTAACTTTAGTCATTTTAACCTTCTCAAAGCAAATATAAAAGTGTGCAAAATATCTGTCAAGTGATTAGTATCTGTTGATTAAGAGAAGGAAAAAGATGCTATGCAGCACACTTCTAAGTTTAGGCATTTTCTAAATATCCAGTTTTGTGACCTATCTCCTGTGTGTCTTGTTATATTTATAAGCCATCCCTGGTTTCATGGTCTTTTCCTTCATCATGTTCTCAAAGTACAGTTCACTTTTCAGAGAGCGTTAAATGAGCGTTAATGAGCACAACTAAGCCACTTCGAACTCAGAAACATCAAGTATGCTTATACCCAGTGAAGACAAAGCAGAAGTAGGATGCAAAGAGCTGACCAAGTAAAGGGTTTTCTTGTCAAGTAGTATGTACCTATAATGCTCAGTGCACGCTTCAGGATGTTCAGCTGTTACTCTACCAATCTTGTGTTGGCCTAGGTGGACTTGTACACAAATATGAAAATACCCCAAAAAGTACTAAGCCTAACTTTCTCCTTTTTAAATATTAAAATGTTAAATCACAAAGCTCTATAACTATAAGGTGGATTGTGCTGGTCTGCTCAAGTAGAAAAAGGAAAAGCACCAGCAGAGATAGGGCAGCTCTGTGGTGTGAGTTGCTTATAGCAGCAGACTTCAAAGATCATTTGAATGTTGATTCACAAATAAGAACTCCAAGTCTTGTGTATTTTTTTTCTAAAATTATTACTAGAGGGATAGCAGGAAAGAGATAAAGAAGAAGGAGGAAAGGGAGGAAATGATGGAGAGAAAGGGGAAAAAATGAGGGAGGGAGTTAGGGAAAGAGGAGAAGTAGAAAGGAGGGTGGAAGGGAATGAGGGGAGAGAGAGAGAGACAGAGAGACAGACAGAGAGACAGAGAGACAGAGAAGCAGATGTTCCTCAAATAGTCATGCCTTGTAACCTTATTGTGTGGTTCCAAGTGATTTCTAAAACAGAGGGAGGAAAAGGCTGCTGAAAATAAAGAGCAACTGATTGTTCTCACAACTTCCAATAACTAATTTAGGAAAAGTAGAGAAAGGAGTTAAGTAAGCAGGCTATGGGCCACCTGGAAGAATAAAGGATGGGGGGAGAGAGGATCCTGGAAAGGGGAGCATGGTTTTGGTGTGTCTAACTCACACCTGGAAATGTTTTCCCACAACTAGCAGACCCGGGAACCACACCCCACAGGGTTCAAGTGCTGGTTCTGCCCTTTATTAGCTAGGGGAGATTATTTCACCCTCTCAGTTTCCCCCTATGTAAATTTCTCATATGTAAATTTGAAATAATGATAGCATTCATAGCATATGGATTTTGGGGGATCAAGAGAGTCAGAGCATATAAAACACTCACCACACTACCTCACACATTGTATGCATGCAATAAAATTTAGTTATTATAACTCTTTCTACACCCAACTTATTAAATGTCTGGGATTCTCTTTGCTTTACTTGTGTCCTCCCCAAATTCACATATGCTGAAATTCTAACTTCCAACACAATGGTATTAGGAAGTAGGATCTTTAGGAGGTAATTAGCTGAAGATGGAGCTCTAAGAATGGGATTTGTGCCCAGAGAGCTCCAGCGCCCCTTCCTTCATGTGAGGACACAGTGAGAAGCGAGTCATAATCAAGCAAACTAACCTGGCCATGGTAGCACTTTACTTGGGACTTTCAGTCTCCAAAACTGTGAGAAATAATTTCTGTTGTTTACAAGCTACTAGGTTATAGCAGCCTGAACGCACTTCAAAACCAACTTTCTCTATCTTGGCCTGCACTTTTCATAGCCTTCTGTGCTACCAGTACTTGATTTGTTTCTTTGATTTCTTTCATGCTATTCTATCACCATTCTCAGTGTTCTCTGTACCTGTATCAAACCCCTAAGCAGTGTGTAAATAAGTGATGCAGGTTGCCTCCCAAAGTGTTTATCAGTTCTAAATTTAAAATGACCAGGTAAGGGCCGCCCCAGGTGGTGCAGCTATTGAACGCTGGGCTGTGAGGCTGCCCGCAGCTTCTGCAGCGCTGGTTTGTTCCCTGGCGGCAGGCTAGGGTCCCACAAAATAAATAAATAAATAAATAAATAAATAAATAAATAAATAAATAAATAAATAAGTAAATAAAATGACCAGGTAACCAGTGCATAATAAAGCAAAAGGGAAGGAAAGTTGATTGAAGTCACACATTCCCTGGCTGCACATTACCCACATCATTAAGTGCTCCTGATACAGTCTCTAGGAACTGTAAAGGTCTGCAAGAGAGAGGATCTAGTTCATCTACTGTGTACAGGTCGTTATGTAAATAGTCATGTATATTTAGAAAAGACCCCCATAGTTGGCTTGTTTTAGGGCAAGTTCCTGCCAAAATATGCAATTTTATGAGTGTTTAAGAAATACTTGAAAGTTCCAGTTTATATGTAAACCTGACACAGTATTAGTTACAGTATAAAACAATAGCACTATATGTAAAAGAAACATCAATGCTATATTCATCCCATTAAAGATCAAGATCTCCTCCCTCTTATTTAGGAGGCTAAAACTGGAAATTTTTAGCATTAATAAAGAAGAATAGTAACCACAGAAACACAGCATTTATCACTTTTTTTGGTAAAGACAGTAACTCTTTTCATGAATGTTTTGAGGTGTTCTGGCAAGCACTTCTGCCTCAAGATCTCTCACCTATATGTCTGAACTATTTAAAGCAACAGAGTTCTCTGAAACTAATATAATAATGGCAATTTTGATTAAAAGTGAACATATACTTACTATAAAGAAATGCAAAAATGTGAGGCAACAAACCAAACTATTCATGGTAAAGAGGGAGAACAACAAAGGACAAAAACAATGTTTAGATTGCAGGGAAAGAAAGAAATTGTTAGGGGGAAAAGGATGTCCTAAAGCTAATTCCATACAGGCTTTGTGGACTCCACCCCCACCCCAGGCCAAAGCCAAAGACACTGGGAACTCCAAATCCAATCACCACCAAAGGGAAGGTGGCTGGGACCTGAGAGTGGGGTTAAGCAGCCAGGTTGGTATAAAGCCAGATACATGGGCTTTGGGGGGTCCCCCATTTTGGCTCTTGGCCAGCTCGCAGCGTCTGGCCAGCTCTGAGAGTGACTTTGGGTTTCCAGGTCGGCGGATCGGGTAGGACGCATTGAAGACTTTATTTCCCTATTATCTCCCTGAGTTGTACATTTTCCTTATTTCCCTTTCCCTTGTAAATAAACCTTTTATTAACCTTTTGTGTGTGCCTGTAGTGGAGTATAAATAAGTCCCTTGTAAGCGCGTGGGTGAGGACCCACAGCCAGGCAACCGGTTCAATATAAAGGCTGTCCTATAACAAACTGACCAGTATTTAAAAGCCTACTCCTTGGCTCTTGTTATACTTCATTTCATTTAATCCTCCTGACAATCTAGTGAGTGTGCATATATATATATATATTTGTTTATTTACAATATACATGTATTTTGGTAAGTTTTTATAATTGATAAAATAACAGGTTTATAATTGATGGGAAAATACTGAAGTACAGGCAGGAAAGTAAGTATCATGTATCTTACCATGCAAAGCTGACACCATTTACAATTTGCTGTATTTTTCTCTTTCTCTCCACATATTGTTTTACGTAATTGAGATTATAACCGATTTATGTTTTTACTGGCCATTTTCCTTCATCATTAAAAGTTCTTAGAATGTAAATTCAGTAGGTGCATAACTTTTTGTCTGTTGGTTCATTGTTTTCTCAACAGTGCCTGGCACATATTAAACACTCAATAAATGTTTGTTGAAAGTGTGTGAAAGTGATAGTTATATCATATTAATCATCTCTTATTTCAAGCATTTAATTTTTTGCATAATAAGTATAAATCTTTGTTAGATTCTTCTGATTTTTTCCTGAAGACCAAGTGTCATACATGGAAATTGCTAGGTGAAAAGTCACATACCTTCCGAGTTCATAATACATACTGATAAATTTCTTTCTAAAAAGTTTCAAACATTGTATTTTGTTTAGCATCATGTATATGTTCATAAGGAAAAACAATTTATAACTCTCCTTTCTTGGGCTGTTCTAACCAGTATTTGATATCAACCATATGATGGCCTCATAAAAATGAATTGTGGAGTAGTCTCTCTTTTGCTATTGGGAAGAGGTGTTGTAAGAATAGTGCTACATTTGCCTTGAGGTTTAAAAATGTTCACAAATGAAACCACCTGTACCTAGAGCTTTGTTATTGGAAAGGTATTTATTTACAAACTTAAATTTTAAATCGACATTCAAATTTTCCTTTTTTTTTCCTCTCAGTTGTCATGAATTTTGTTCTCAGAAATTTCTGCATTTATCAAAATTTGTAATTTTTCTGCCTAAATGAATTTTCAATATTTCTCATTATCCTTTAAATATCTGTAGTTATCTGTAGTGGCTTCTCTTCATTTTTTATTCCTGAAATTGGTTATGTGGAGTCTTTTTCTTTTACATTCTTCAAAAAACTCAGTATTTCAGTGAACCAAATTTCAGTTTTGTTGACTTTTTCTATTATACCTACCTATTAACTTATTTTTGTATCCCTATTTCATTTCATATACAATCTTGGGTTTAATTTCTGACTTATTAATACTTGAATTTCATTGTGTAAGAGAACATGATTTCAATGCTTTAAAATTTGTTGAAACTTGTTTTATGATCTTGAAAATGATCAATTTTAATAAAAATTGGCTAATATTATCATTTAAAAAGTATATTCTATCACTATTAGGAGCACTGCTGTTTAGGTTAATTTTATTAATTCTTTTATTCCTGTTTCCTAATCCTCTTTTTAATTGCATATAATTATAAAATATATTTACTTGTGTTTAACTTGCATTATTGTATTTTTCAATTTTCTTTTAATCTTCTGTTTACATTTAGTACTCTGGTAAAATTGTCCATATTTTCTTCAATGCTTTTTATTATAATAATATCCATTACTTTTAAGTACATGTCTGATTAATATCTGAATCATGAATGACTCTGCCTTGTATTTTTAAAAAATATTTATACATACAAGAATTGGGGTACAGGCCAGAGTTGTGGGGGGTGAGAGGATTCACTGGAGACAGAGTGGAGAACAGAACAGGCAGACTGACTGAAATACACCACTGAGGGGAGTAGCTGGCGAGTCAGGAGAGGTCTGCTGAGCCATGTGGGTAGCTCCCTGGCCGGGGATCGAACTCGTGCCGCAGTGGCTGCGGATTGCTTCATAGGTTGTGTCTTAACCTCTTGCACCACCGGAGTGGTTTTGAATTCTATTATTTTTCCCAAAAATAGTATTATTTTCCATTATCCTCTATGAGGCATATAGAATGGAATCAGATGACTTCAATCCAATCAGGAATTAAAGCAAACTGAAAGTAAAGTTATAATCTTATAAGGCTTGGTTTACCTACAGGTTTAGTGTAGCTTCTATAGGATCCCCAAAAGCCTGGGTATGTACTAGGGGCCCCTTCCCTTTTGACACATTCTGGAATCCAACTTTGGTTTTCCAAGCACCATGAATGTCAATAATCCCACTCTGTTTCCACTGCTTCTGCCTACTTTCCTAGAAATTGCCCTACGCAGTTTAATATTCACTAGTGCTTTAGAGGGAAAATTGATACAAATGCTTAGCTGTTCTTAATATTTCATCTTCCCTAGGGTATTTATCCTTCTGTTTCAGTGGTAGTACAGCCAAACTGTACTCAATAATTTGAAAAGAAAACCCAAACTTTTAGGATAAATTTCCATTTATTAATATTCCATCCTCACAAAGCTCAGCAAACACAAAGTCATTTTTATTTAATATCACAATGTCTAGAGCATAGTTGTTTTAGTATTTCTTTTAGAAAGTTTAGTAGAAATGTCTCAGTCATGATGAATCTTACTGGACTATCATCATACACAATTGTTAACTCGCATTTAAAATCATTTTAATAAATTGCTTTCTTTTATTGATTATTTATGGCCAATTCACTCCCTATTAATTCCCACTCAGTTATTTGACTTGATAGGTAGTTGGTCATAAAATGTGAACCAAAAAGCCTGGAATGACTATAGTTTTTCAAAGTCAATTATTTCATGAGTCTCATACAATCCAAATTTATCTTGGAACAAGATAAATTTTAAATTTAGCTTTAAAATAACCACAGGGAAACAACAGTTACTTCTTCACTAATCCTTTGGATTAAAAAATCAAACCTTAAGTCAGTTAGAGGCTGTGACTTTCCACCTGAAGAATTGATTATATTTGTTTAAAAAAAAAAAAAAAGCAACATGTTCTGAAATGTAGCCCAAGCAGGGTTAAGAGTCTTAAAAATTTCAACATACAAATTTTAAAGATTTTTATGTTTATTTCTTATTTTTTTAAAGATTTAATTAATTAATCAATCAATTAATTAATTAATTATACAAGCACTGGATACAGTCAGAGGCACGGAAGGGTGAGAGAATTCACCAGAGCCAGAGCAGGGAGCAGAATAGGCAGAGTGACGAAGTACATTGCTGAGGGGAGCAGCGGGCGGCAGGAGAGGTCTGCACGCCATGCGGGACCCTCACCCGGTGGCCGGGGATCGAACCGGCGCTGCAGAGGCTGCGGGCAGCTTTGCAACCCAGCACTCAACCACTGCTCCACCAGGGAGGCTCTATGTTTATTTTTTTAATGCAAAAATGTTATCAAATCTGTCTTTCAGTGAATGTGAATGCATTATTTATCATGGGCTATTTTTTTTCTTCTGTGACCTAACATACAAAACTGAGAGAGAAACTTGATAAAAATCAAATGTAGTTGAATAACAAATGTATTCATTGTATTGAAGGTAAATAAATGTCTGTATTCTAAAACAGATAATTTAAACCAAACATGATACTGAAATTAACATTTGTTTTTCCTCAATACTGGGACACAGAGTAGTATTCTCAGGTCTTATTTTCCAGTTGCAATAACATAGCTAGGTATTGACGCAGTCTATTATCTCAGCAATAATGCATATTATAATAAGTGATTATTTATTAGCAGTAAAATGTCTCTCCAGGGTTTAATTTCAAATGCCTGAAGTGAGATAACATAATCTCAATTTGGAAGTAGCTTCTGTATAGTTATTGCTTATGGAAATTTTTATTGCTTTGCAGCAGTTTAAGATCCTTAATTGGTTAGTTCTTTGAAGTGAAGACATATGTTGCCAGTATCAAGTTGGGCTGATGTGAATGAACATGCAGTATAAGAAGTCAGGCTTCTTGAAATGGTTGGTAGGTTTTAGTTCAGAAACAAAAGTGGCGATTTCTTTCATGCTTAATTATATCCTTAGATCTTGTGATATCCTGCTGCTATAGCAGTTTCTACACATGCCCCAGGATTCTACTTGCATAGAGAAATGTGGGCAGGGAGGGGTTAATCCACCCAACTCTACTCTTTCATGATTGGGGGTGCACTCAAACACCAGGTCTGGGAGATGGAGCTGTGGTGAGTTTATGGTGCCAAACTTAGCTGATCCAGTTAGAGCAGTCTGTCCTGGAAGATTTCTTCTTCAGACTTGACAGGCTGCTGCAAATTCTGTGTTAACAAGGCAAGTTTCCAGTTCAAAAATTCAGAGAGGAGCTTAAGAATGCAGGAATAAGATAATATAGTAAAATGATGCAGATCTGGAACTCGTGAGTCACAGGTGTGGCTTGAAAAAAAGCATAAGATAACAATCTATTTACTGGTTCAAGTGTGTAAGATCTGGGCCCAAGAGCAAGGCTTACTTAATATTGGGAACTCCAAAACTGATACCTAAAGGTTTCCTACATTCTTCCTAACTAGAAATAGAATTGATTATAGAGTCCAGGGCATAGCTGAGTCACCAGATCTTCACTAAATGACCCATGGTAGAACATAAGGGCTTTAAAAGCAAGGAAGTGCTTGGTTACTACACCCTTCCTTATTCTAAGGACTTTTTCCTGTGGACTTCTTTATCCCTTCTCAGGATTCTTAATCTTGGAGATTGCCCAAAATCTACAGATGGCTTTTTTCTTGATGACCAGGTATCTTTCTTGTGACCCCAAAGAGATGCTGAGCAGAGCTGGAGCAGGACCCAGGTGTCTTCTTCCTGGCATGGCTGCTGATGTGCCTTGGTCTTACAGATGGCCCAGGGCCCTGGGTTTTTCCTCTCTGAGCCTCCTTTAAATGTGCTGACAGAGGACTGAGTAATGGCTGGAAGTGTCCACGACTGAACTAAAATCTTCATGCTTCCAAAACACTAAAATTAATTTCCTTAATGGAACTGCTGGCTAGGGTAACAACCATCTATAGAATTCTTACTTATACTTCCATCCAAAGCTTTTTTATTTTTACCCAAAATTCCAGGTTTCGGTAGATGACTTAATAATTTGGAAAGGGAATGAGCCATCAGGTGACAGTGCTCGATTCAGTTCTAACCATGCAGCAAGCCTTGTGCTGTCTATGTCCACACAAGTCTATGTCTTAGACTTCTCCCTTCAGGAATACTCCTAGCTAACACATTTTTGGTCAGCCTCCTTAGTGAAGAATATCAGGATGGTGTCTTGAAAAGAAAAGGTAAAGGCAAGCTAAAAGAACCTGAGACTTGGCAATTGGGCACATGCAACCCTGCAAGTAAAGAGAGATCCAGCCAAAGAGCAAACAGGGCTTTCAGATTACAGACCCAAAGTGTAGGCACTCAAGAGGAGTCCAGTGTAGGGAGAAAGGATGCTATTTATATTTTCCCAAACCCAAAATGAAATTTGTTGGGTTTTTTAATTTAAATTTTATTTTTATATTCCCCATACAATTACAACCCTCTTATTTTGACCCCAAGCCCTCCTTTCCCCGCCCCCCACCCCCATAGAGTGTCTCTGGTTCATAGTTGTTTGTTGATTTTGATATTTTCTTTCTTATAGTTATTCTTTTTCCTGGTCCCTTATTTAAGTTTTCTAGATTCCTGCTATGAGTAAGACCATCCGGTATTTTTCTTTTTCTTTCTGACTTATTTTGCTGAGCATGATCCCTTCCAGCTCCATCCATGTTGCTGCAAATTGCATGTGTTTATCTTTTTTGATTGCTGAGTAATATTCCGTGGTATATATGTACCACATCTTCTTGATCCAGTCATCTATTTTTGGGCATTTAGGTTGTCCAAAATGAAATTTGAATTTGTCTATTGACTACCCATTAATTCATCCACCTGATATTTATTACAACCTATGATGTGTCCTGGTGCTGTATTAGAGGTGAGTCAAGCCCAAATTCTGCCAGCAAAGCCAGGTCTTCTAAACAGAAGTCAGAATGGGATGAAATAAAATTTATAGGCACTTTCCTATTGAGGCTTTAAATTAATCCTCAGAACAACCCTGTAGTTACCATTTTCAGTTCTGAAAAAAGCAAAGAAAGCACATTTCATGGTAGTAGTATACAGAGGGATAAATCCAGAGTGAAGATGATTATCTGTGGGCCCATCCTTGAAGTATACCCTTGGGTCTCTGCTTGTTGACCTGTAAAATGAATAATTATAGCTACCTTGGAGGATAGTTGTAAGGAAGGAATTGCATTAAATGGCAAAAATGAAAGTCCTGACCAAAGGGTTTAACACCTGGCAAGGATGCAGGCCTGACTGGGATAATAAACAACAATGCCTGAGAAAAACTGGCATAGGATAACCTAGCTGCAGGGAACATGCCTCAGAAATCCATAGTTCAGCCATTCAGAGCATTCTGGAAAACCAAGTCAGGAGTGAGTGAAAAGCAAGAGATTAGTCATGAACACAAAGCAGAAGCCCAATCACTTGACCTGAAATGTGAGGTTAATGTGAGACTGGTCAGATGACATGAACATTACTGCATTTCAGCAGGGCCTATAGCATCAGTGCTGACAAGAAGGAAGTCACTGTCAGAATTCATTACTCTCATATTTCCATCTCCAGGAGTTATGGCACTCAGTTCTTTCTCCTATGACTCGGCAACTATTCAGTTGTTTCCACCTGTCTCCAGCCTTGTTTCTCAGATACCAGGAACTGAAACCTCATGTCTCTGATGTTGTCTTCTCCTAAGCAATGTTAGCTGGGGGTATGCTAAGCTCATTCGATGCTAAGTTATAAAAAGCCCAAGGTCCTTTGAACTCTCCCATGAGCTGCCATGCCCATGAGAGTCTACGAGTAGGAGAAGTCACCCCAGCTGAGGAAGGAGTGTCTGAAGACACAGAGTGCCAGGCCCTACCTTCATGCATCCCTTGACCTGTGTAGAGAATGGCTGGGCTCAGTCTTAGTCCAGTCTTTTTTTTTTTTTTCCTCTCATATTAAACATGTACACTCATGATCTAGAGTAATGGTATTTAGACCTTTTTGCCACATAGGACAAACTCTTCTTGATCTTGGCTTCTGAATATGACTGTTTGCTTCTCATGAGTGAGGAAAGATGACTCCAGCCTAGAGCTTAAAAATAGAACTTTCTGACTCCAGTTTACTGATTATACTATAAATGAAGAGCAGGGGAGAAGGTTTGCTTTGTTTCTACATAATTAATGCAATAGGACCTGGATTGCATTACAGAATTACCACTTTTCTCTCAGTTTGAACTCCTACCCAAATCCATTCTGGGAAATTGTTTTCCTTATGCAAACCAAGTTGTGTGCTAATTTTGTCACTAAACCCATGTCCACAAAATAACAGCAGAAAAGGTTTTTAGATATTGAATCAGAAAAGAAGTAAAAGGATGGAAAGGTACCTGTCAATAGGAGAGTATTTGAATATGTGATACAGGGGTAGAAATTATTAAAATGTCATAAAGAATTCACTTCATTTAGAATACCATTTGCTATATCTCTGAATTCAAATTCACCATTCCCACAAAGCTTGGCTAAAATCTTTCCCTGATCATCTGTCATTAATAATTTTTCCATTTTCAGAATTCTTACAATAGCCACTTTTATGTTTCTCTCTTACACTCATTGAATTTACTTAATTGTAATCTATTTTTCTAGAAATAGAGTTAGATATAGTACAAATGGAAATATATTTCATTATTTCTTCTATAATGGTTATAAATAGTCACAATTTTTTATTTTGTTATTGAAATGAATAAAACATACAATTTCACAAAACAACATATTCTTTATATAGTACTGCTTCCAGGTTATGCTTGGATACCTATACATTCTATTACTTTATAAACATATTAACAAAAAGGGGGAAAAAGTATGGTACATGTATAATGACTTCTTACGCTGTGTTACTGAAAGTATTCCTGACTTCAGAAAATTGATTTTAACCAGGCACTGCTGAGAACTAAATCCTGTTTACAGTTTTAAATAACTAATTAGAAGAGATTTCTGCACATAGCTTCTGGCTCCATAGGCTTCAAATCTGTATCTTCTCCACTACCCAACTCCTTTCTGCACTGAGTGCCATAAGGCATGATATGTGTTTTATCTTAACTTTAATGATATCATTTTTGAAAAGGAGTTTAATATTTTAAAGGAATCAAATTTATTCTTTCCTTAATTACTTTTGTATATTGTTGAAGAACTCTCTCCATTGAGGTCTTAAGAATTTTTTCATACTGTCTTTTAAATTTTTAGAATGCTGCTCTATACATTTTCATCTTTAATCCAGTCTGGTGAAAAAGGTAAGAATTACATTTTATCCTTTTCCATATGGATAACTAATTTCTCTGCTACCATTTTATTACCTCAGTGTTCAGTAATGCAACTCCTGAGCAAATCTTAAATTTCCTTGTGTTCATGGGACTGAAAACTATTCTATTCCACCGGGCACCACGTCTATCTCTGTGCCAAAATTAGATTGTTTTAATCACTACAATTTTACAAAAAGTGTTGATCTCTTTGCCACATTGCTTTTCTTTAAGAATTTCATAATAATATGAATATTAAGGACATTTGTTAAATTCTATATAAAACTGTGATTATATTCAAAGTGGAACTGGATTTCAAATTGAATTTATAAATTAGTTGGGGAGAATTGCTATCTTTATTATAGTGAACCTTACTATCTTTATTATAGCAATTCTAGAGATAGAATTGCTATCTTTATTATAGTGAACCTTACAATCTAAAAACATGGTACTTATCCACCACTTTTCTATCTATTTGATATTTCTGTTACTTTAATAATTATTTGTTTTTTATCTTATACATATTTTTGGATTTTTTCCTTTGGTAAATTATAGTTTTTGTTGTCGCTGCAAAAAGTATGTATTTAATTGCTTTTCTAATGCTTCTTACCACTGCTGCTAATTATGCTGAGCTTGTATTCAAAAATCGAGACCAATTTTCAAATAAGCTTTAGAATCTCATTTTTGTTCATTAGAGTAATAATATTATCTCTTAGGTTGGATATATATATATATATGATTATGCCTCATGTCTTTCTTTCCAATTCTTGTACTTCTTACATTGTTATTAGATTGTCTAGAACCTCAAATACATTGTTGAATAGAAGTGGTGACATGAAATAGCTTTAGCTTGTTCCTAACTTTAAAGCTTCAAAGTCTTATCAATAAGCATGATTACTGTTTTTGAATATTAGAAGGAAATTTCTTTCTAATCTATTTTGCTAAGATATTTAATAATCATGATGAATGGTGATTTTTTTTTTTTTATCAAAAGCTATTGCTGGAATTCTCAGATCATCATAAAGCTTTTCTTCACCTCTTAGTATGTTTTTCTATTTTTAATTTTTTTCTTTTTTATTAAATTTAATTGTTTATTTTCTTACACAATTGTTCACTTCTGTACATTATTGTATTTCTTCCCTCAGGTATAGTCTCCGTTGTTCTCCCACCACCTTCGCACCCATGATCCATCACCATAGTCCCGTGTGTTTTGATCCCTTTCCTTTCCCTCTCCCTGTTGTATGCCTCAGATCCATGGTCAGCTTGCAAGTTTTGTCTTTTTCCTGACCCTCTGCTTAGTTTCTCTATGTTCCACATATAAGTGAAATCATCTGATGTTTATCTTTTTTCTTCTGACTCATTTTGCTTAGCATAATCCCTTCCAGCTCCAACCATGTTGCCACAAATGGCATGAGTTTATCTTTTTTGATAGCTGAGTAGTATTAATTGTGTATATATCACATCTTCTTTTTTTTTTTTAATTTTTTTTTTTATAGAGGCATGCTTTATTTATTTGTTTGCTGGTTTGTTTGTTTGTTTTGTTTATACATGCACTGGGTACAGTCAGAAGCACGGGAGGGTGAGAGAATTCACCAGAGCCAGAGCGGGGAGCAGAGCAGGCAGAAGGACCGAAGTACACTGCTGAGGGGAGCAGCGGGCGGCAGGAGAGGTCTGCACGCCATGTGGGACCCTCCTCTGGTGGCCGGGGAGCAGCCGGGGATCGAACCGGCGCCACAGAGGCCGCGCGCAGTTTCGCAACCCAGCACTCAACCGCTGCGCCACCGGGGAGGCCCTATATCACATCTTCTTGATCCACTCATCTATTTTGGAACATTTGGATTGTTTCCATATCTTAGCTATTATAAATAGTACTACAAGAAACATGGGGGTGCAGGTTTCCTTTTGAATTTGTGTTTTTGTGTGAATTCTTTAATTTTTTAATCCTGGAAAACTAATTTGGGTCTCTCCAGACCAAACATTGCTAGTATGTTTATAGTATAGTAACATATATCTGTTCTATTCTGTGTAATATAATTCTACAGTAAAATAACACCCTTCAGCATCCCCTACTTGCTTTAGTTTGCCATGTAACAATCATTATAACAATGTTCTACATAATAGTGATCACTATGCAATCTACTTGTCTATCTTTTTTCTCTAAAATATCAACTCCATATGGTGGAAGGTAAGTCGTTTTTAACCATTACCGTACCATTAGAACATTTCTTTGCATATAGTAGTTACTTAAGTACTTGTTAAGGGTAAGGTAAGCTTATACATTTTGATTTGTTCTAAATCTTAATTTGAGTTAAATTTAAATGACACATTCAATAAAATATGTAAAAAAGGGGAGCATTGTAGGTATTTGTGGGCGTGGGTGGATCACAAAGATTGAGAACTAGAGCATGTGACTAAAGAAGCTGGGACAAATTTGGCAATGCTACAAGTCAGAGGATTCAAAGAGTGCACTCTCTGGTCACTGTCTAGGTCAACTGTGGAAAGACAGGGGAGGTCACCAAATGTTCGAGAGTTTACTAACCAAATGCTTGTTGAGATACAAGCAATTAAATAATTTGGTAGATGATTGTTCTGATGGAAACACAGCCCCTTTGACACCCCAATTACATTCGAATACGTTAATATGGTAGACAAAGTCCTTCACATTCTGGTATGGACTTCGAATCACTACTATTCCTATTCAATTCTTACTCTACTCCCTGTGCCATCCTTTGTCTAGATCTTCTTGCTTCTCACAGGCTTTGGCCTGTTCCCTTCCTCCTGCAGAGAGTTTTCATCTTTTCAAGTTCACTCCCCCTAAAGTCTCTTGCCTATCTCCTACTTTCCATTCAGGTGTTAGCTCAACATGTACATTCATGGAAGGTGCTTTCTGCTCCCCAGTTTAAGGTATAATGCCTTTCTTGTGTGTTCCCATGGCACCCCCTTGCTTCTATGTAGCATTTATTATATAGTTTTGAAATTGCCACTTTTCATGGCTTTTCACATAGCATGACCCTCAAAGACAGTGACTGAGTTATGTTCACAAATATATTCCAGCACCTAGCATAATAACTGCCATAGACAGGTGCTCAGTAAATGGTTAATGAATAAATAATGAGTATACAAATAATGAATGAATGAATGTGAACAGGTCCAAGAAGGTCACTGAGCCACAGGCAACAAAAAGACGTATTTCTGTAGTTAGCCAAAGTCTCAAGCCCATCGAAGAAGAGTATTATTTAGTTCAGGAGTCAAGGGAGATTTAGAGGAGACTGAGGAGCCCTGGTATCACAGCTGATTTGTTGAGCAAGGTCAAGTCAAAATACAGGTTAAGTTTATAGCAGGCTAAAACCATCAAGCTGGAGTTGGTATAAGGAAATTTCAGCCTTCCCTTTCTGATGCTTTTCCCAGCCCTTGCCACAGCAGTTCCTCATTTAACTGATTCCAGACAAAATTCTCTCATATTATTTCTCCTTTCAATACCACCAGTTTTCTAGACATCTTATCTGTGTAATCTTAGGCACTGACTGATGAGGAAGAAGGTATAGATATTTTAACTGCAGGGTGTTCTAAGAAACTCAGGAATTAAGCCCCACAAGCAACTACTCACTCCTCTACCAATTAGGTGGGCATGGGCTTCATCAATTGGAGAATCAGAAAACCTTCTGGGAGGACACACAGTCCGTTTAAAGAGGCAGTGAGGAGTTAAACAGAGAAATATCAGCTAGGATTTCAGTGGGTTGGGTCTGATCTTTAATGATGCACAGTCATATATATTACTTTCCACCAAATTGAAATCTATTATTTCTCTTTTGAGTCAGCTATACTGTGGGCTTTGTTCCCGATAATGGAAAGAAAACATTGAGATTATATCTTTTCAATTCTACATCTTCAGAAATCTATATTGATACTTTAATAAAGGAACTCATTTCTCCAAGAAGTCCTGTGTTACAAAAGTGTGTTTGGGTAGAGCCTAATGCATTCATAATAAATACATATAGTCATAAAACAGAGTAAGAGTCCTCAGAGCCTGTTATTTACAGTAATTGTAGATTGTAAGTGGACATTTTAAAGAGAAGCTTATAAGCGAGTTGTACTTTCTGATGGTAATTACCTCCCACAAACATGACTCACTTCGGCAGTTTAAATGCAAGAGTTGGGTGTCCCAAAATCAGTCTTATAAATAAATCTCTGAATCATGAACTAAATACATAAATGTTTAGATATTTCTCCCCAATCTCAAAGAGAGTTTTAAATTTAAGATTTTATGCATTAAAATGCCTTGGAGAAAAAAAATGTAAAGGCAAAGATTAACGAAGTCTCTGAATACTGGGGTGAAGCTTTCTGCACATTGAAAAGTCACTATCTTCTTAGAAGAACTGAAACTCCAGCAACCACAGTGTTAAGTGCATGTTTTCTTCAATCCAGGAGGAGAGGCTGCTATTTGTTCTAATGCAGCCCTTTGTTTTGTTTTTTAAATAATACTTGCAGGGCAGACTTTTATGGTAAAACAGCAACATTAGTACTTTTGGGTGGGACTGCCTGGAGTCTTGTGGGTAACAGAACATTTTACTGAAGAAATGTGGCTATGACAGCTAGGAATGCTGAAGAATAAAGAATCCAAGCCAGAAGAAGGCATTTTCTTTTCTTGTATGCTCAAAAACATTGTGTATCTCAGTGAGCATTAACCTTCTAATCAGTGAAACTTTCTTGAACATTAAAAAGGTACACTTTGAAAGTATTGACAAATTTAAGTGTTAACGTCATCCACCTACTAGATCCTTTTTTGTGTGTGTGAAGTCCTGAAGTTTCATTTATGTCTGGTTAAAAATGGAACTGTATTAGAAGCTTCTGTTTTATTCTCATTACATTCATGTAATTCAGCATGCAGCATTAATCATTAACATGCATCTAACAGTAAAATCTATAGCTCAAAGTCTTATGACCTGTGTTTAAAATATGAATTCACATGCAATATACATATAGTTCTTTTATTCCTGTTCAATAATGCCATGTGAGAGCCAACATATCACTGAGTCCCACAGAATGTTCAAGTCAAAAGAACTACTTTTGCTAAAACTTTTTTTCAGTGTTTTTCTGAATTTGATGTGCACTTTGTTCCTAGTTATTTTCATATCTTCAGCTGCTGTTGTTGCATTCTCATCTCTTGAAAAGATTCAGAGAAATATATGAAGTTCTTCTGTGGCCAAGGGGAAAAAATTTCTTCATAATGCTAAACTTTTCTGGTACCTGTCACTGAATACTACAAAATGGACTAAGTACAATAAATAATGTTGAATAGCCAATGGCAATAGCATTTTGGGCAGAATTTGTTATCATATGGTAATGCATGTACACTTAGATAGTGAGGCGTATAGTAAAATATATCCAAAGGGCATGTAACAATTCTGTGATTATACATGAGCCAGCCTAAGATTCCGAGCATCCAGAAAAATCATTGTGACAAAGAACTTATATGGATTCCACATATTAGACCCTCTGTGTACAGCATAGGACCACAGACCAGAAACTGTCCACACTGTTCCCATGAAAAGCTCTTTGAACAAGAGGGAAAACCAGCTTTACAAATTTGTCTCTTGAGTGCAAAATGATCACTGACTCTCAGACTCATAACTTGTTCAAAGATTTCAATACTTTAACAAATACTCCTCCCATCTCTATATATGCATGCATGTATGTTTATGTGCATACACACACATACATATATATATATATATATATATATATATATATATGTTAGAGGTGCTTAAAAGTGCCCAAGGTATTATTTCTGGTTCAGAAGAGTTTGAATTTTGGGGAGCAGGAAAGAGAATGAAGGACACCAATCACAAGCTGGTTCTCAGTGCACTTTTAAAACAAGAGTACCTTACCACTAAGCTACTAAGCTCTAAGGGATACTAATAATTATGCAAGGAGAAGAAAAGTTGCCTTGAGATTTGTCAGCAGTGACAGGGGTGGATCCAAAGGATACTAATTGACCCTCTGATCCCCAGGCTCCTCTGCAAGAGAACAAGTGAGGTCTCTAGTCTAAAGATGTTAGCAAATCCTTTTGACTTTAAAAATAGTACCAAATTGTGTGTATTTTCTCTTTAGTTAAGATGGGTTACCTTACCAGGACTTTTGGTTACACAAGGAAGCAGCGTTTCTTCATTAATATGGGTTTCCCCCTCCCTGAGACCTCTTTTAAAATACAGTTATTTGTTCATTTGATTCTAATGGAAGCAAATCAGAGAGAATGTAAGAACAGGTCTTTAGGAATAAACAAGATATTTCTCTTTTGCAAACATTTGCATTATGTTCTAGAATGAGAAAACCAGGTCATGTAATAATGTTTGTTAACATCCCAAATTTACATTCTCATACAATCTCTTTAGATGCTTTGGCTTCCAGCTCCGACTTCATTCTCCTTCGTTGGCTTTGCCTGTGTTCTACCTAGTGCTTCTGTCTGATAACCAGGCATGACACTTTCTCCTTAGTCAGGTCATGTTCAAGTCTGAAGTGGGCGAAGTGAACTGCTAGGGGGTGAAACTTCAACTGTGAAGGTCAGTGGGCAAAATCTTTCCCCTGTCATCCCTGGATTGACTGACTTGAGGTGCAATTATTCATAGAACTTCTCAGAGGGTAACACTGTGGTTTCCAATAATTGGCTGCAGAGAGAGTGAACAAATTAGGTAATACCTTCTTGTATTGGTACTCTTTCCTTTCCCCCTTCACGTCCCTTGCCCCTCATAGTGCCACCTAGGGTTGCGGTCCCTAATAAGCATCAGTCATTTGTTTTGGTTTGTACATTGTGAAGAACCAGGCTAAGACACGGGCCTCCCCGGTGGCGCAGCGGTTGAATGCTGGGTTGCGAAGCTGCCCGCTGCCTCTGCGGCGCCAGTTCGATCCCCGGCTGCTCCCCGGCCACCGGAGGAGGGTCCCACATGGCGCGCAGACCTCTCCTGCCGCCCGCTGCTCCCCTCAGCAGTGTACTTCGGTCCTTCTGCCTGCTCTGCTCCCCGCTCTGGCTCTGGTGAATTCTCTCACCCTCCCGTGCTTCTGACTGTACCCAGTGCTTGTATAAATAAATAAAATAAATCTTTAAAAAAAAAAAAAAAAAAAAAAGAACCAGGCTAAGACATACTTTGAGAGGAAAAAATTACTACTCTGTAGTTCATTTGGAAGAATAAGTCATCAAAACTAGCATTTAATTATTTAATTAAATATAAAACAAGTGGCGCAAATATTAACACATAAAACTATGATAATTTTTTTTTAAAATAGAGCAATTTAAAGTAGTAGAATGAGTAGAAGAGAGATATAACAGACAGCAATTTGTATCTCAAGGGACTATGCATCAGGAGGATAATACAACTACCCAGAATCCATCCATAAATTCAATAGAATATTATATCTCCCTAAAGAGTTCAAATGCTATAATAAAGAAATTTAAAAATAAACAGAGGAAACTCAGAAAGACAAAGCAAAGCATGAGAACCCAGAAAATCTATTCATCAACACACATAAAAATTGTAGAAAAAACAAATGAGTTCAGAAATAAAGTTAACAAATAAAAGGTAGAAAATGAAGCCTTAAATAATGAAATAACAATGAGTTCAATAAACAGATCAAATGTTCAAAGGAAAGCTGAGTATGCCCAAGTAAACATAAAAACAAATGGAGAATTGAATAAGTTACCTCAAGAAAGAGAAAGAAATGAGATGTAAAAATTGAAGAGCACTTTGAAAACAATCAGATTCAGTTAGGAAAGGCAAAGGGGGAAGAGAAATAAGGGATTAGAGCTCTTGTTCAAAGAAATAGAGAAAAAGTTCCAAAAATCGGAAATAAATGTACATATCCATGAAAATAAAAGAACACCTACTCATCTAAACACACTGAGAACAACACTAACACACAGTAAGGAACCTACCAAGAGTTCAAGACAAAGAAAGAATATTGAAGGTGGCTAGGGAAGAAAAACAGGTAACGACAGACAACTCAGCAGAAACCTTGCAGGCAAGGAGAGAATGGGATGACTTATTCAAACTACTCAAAGATAAAAACCTCCAGCCAAGTATACTATATCATGTAAGACTCTCAAATATAAGGGAGAAAAAGGCTTTCCTATACAAAAACTGAAGGAGTTTGCCAACACTATTTCCTACAAGAAATGTTGGAAAAAGCTCTCCTGTATAAACTGAAGAGAATAAAATGCATAAAAATGGAATAAGGAAATATTGAAACTGAAAATGAAAGGCAAAATGGCAGCAGCAAATCCTCATATGTCAATAATTACCTTAAGTAAAAATGGCCAGCACTCACCAATCAAAGGCACAGAATAGCTAATTGGATTAGAAAACAAAATATAACTTTCTGCTATCCTCAAGATAACTATCTGAGTTCTAAAAATAAAGTCAAGCTCAAAGTAAAAGGTTGGAAAATAGTCCTATAATCAAATAGTACCCCCTACACACACAAAAGGCAGGGGCAGTCCTAACTATATATGCTAACATAGCCTTCCAGCTATAAAAGGTGGGAAGAGACACAGATGGACATTATATAATGATTAGAGGATCAAATACTTCAGAAAGACATTACACTCATCAATATATATGCACCAAATGAAGGAGCATCCAAATATATAAGGCATCTATTAAAATAAACCTATTAATATTATTAATAAAACAGATATTGGCCGTGCATAATAAATAAGGGACTTCAACACTTACATCAATGGACATATTAACCAGACTGATAATCAACAAAGAAACAATAGCCTTAAATGAGGAATTAGACCAAACTGAGTCAATAGAGTATCCATTCTTCTCAAGTACATATGGAATTCTTAAAGATAGATCATGTGTGGATCACAATCAAGTGTCATAAATTCATGACCATTGAAATTACATCAGGTGTATTCTCTCATCATAATGGTATCAAACTAGAAATTAGCCACAAAAAGGAGGAAAAATCTCAAATATTTGGGGAAAAAACATGTTATTGGTTAGCTATTGGGTTGAATAAATCAAAGGAAAAATTTTAAAATGTAAATATGTAAACACTAACAGAACTTATAAGATGGCAAAAGCAGTACTAATAGGGAAGTACATAGTAAGATAGTCCTAAATCAAGAAATACACACACACAAAATCTAATCTTAGACCTTAAGAAGCTTGAAAAAGAATAAGAAAAATCAAAAGATTCTAAAAGTAAGAAAAATAAGAAAAACTATAGAAGAGTTAAACAAAATAAAAATAAACAAGATAATTAAAAAGATCAATGAAACCAAAAGCTGGTTCATTTAAAATATAAACAAAGTAGGCAAGCTTCTAGGAAGTCTTGTTAAGAAAATAGGGAGAATACTGTTGAATAGACTCAGAAGTGAAAGACAAGTTACAATAGACATCTCAGAAATATAGAGGATTGTATGAGACAATTATGAACAGTCTAACGCTCATAAGTTGTATAACCTAGAAGAAATGAACAAAGTTTTAAATCATACAACCTAGTTCTAAGACTGAATCAAGAAGAAATAGAAAACCTGAAGAGTCCAATTACAAGTAAAAAAATTGAAACAGTTATCAAGTCTCCCAGAAAACAAAAACCCAGGACTTGATGGTTTCATTAATGAGTTCCACCAGAGAGAAGCAATACTTATCATCCTTCTCAAACTCTTCCAAAAAATTATGGAAGAGGAAATGCTTCAAACACATTTTATGAAGTCAACATTACTCTGATACACAAAGCAGATAAGGACATCACAATAGAAGAAAATTATAGATGAATATCCCTGATGGATATATGCAAAATTCCTCAACAAAATCTTAGCAAACAGAAGTCACCAAAGGATCATACATAATGACCAAGGAGGATTTATTCCTCCTTGGATCCCTCCTTGGGATGCAAAGATGGTATAACATATGCAAATAAGTCAATGAAATCAACAAAAGGAAAGATTAAAGCATATGATCATACCAATAGGTATAGATAAAGTGATTTACAACATTCAGCATCCATTTCTAATGAAAACTCTACCAAAAAAATAGGGATAGAAGGAATACACCTCAACATTATAAAGACCATATATGACAAGCCCAAAGCTAATATACTCAAAATTGTGAAACTGAAATTATTCCTTTAAGATCAGGTAGAACAAGGGTGTCCCCTTTCACGAATACTATTCAACAAAAATAACTCAAATTGGAAAAAAAGAATTTAAACTATTGCTATGTGCAGACAACATAATATATGTTGAAAATAATAAAGACTCCACTATATTTATTAGAAACACTAAATCAGTAAAATCAGTCAGTGAGTGGCAGACTACAAAATAATATACATTGGTTGCAAACTTGGAAAGAAAGAAATCAAGAAAAGAATTCCACTAAGAATTAAGAATTAATGCAATTAAGAATTGCATTGAGAAGAATAAATAACTAGGGCTAAATTTAAAAAAGGAGGTGAAAGACCTATACAAAGACATTGTTAAAATAAAGAAACAAAGAAATTGATATTCTCTGCTCATGGATTGCAAGTATTAATATTGCTAAAATACTCATCCAAAGCAATCCACAGATTCAATGTTTCTATCAAAGTTTCTCTATCGAAGTTTCAATGACATTCTTCAAAGAAATAGAACAAACACTGAAAGTTTTGACAAAATTCTGACAAAAAAGAATGACTATATCACACTCTCTGAATTCAAATTATGCTACAAAGCTATTGTAATCAAAACAGTATGGTAATGAAATAAAAATGAACACACAGACCAATGAAATAAAATTGGGTGCCCAGAAATAAACCTACACTTAAATGGATCGTTAATCTATGAGAAAGGAGCCAAGAGTATACAATGGAGAAGTAAAATAATCTTTAGAGAATGGTGTTGGGAAAACTGGACTGATACATGCAAAAAATGAAACTAGACCACTATCTTCCGCCAAGCACAACATTACCTTGCAATGGATTAAGGATTTAGTAGATGTAAGACTATAAACCGTAAAACAAATATAAGAAAACAGGCAACACTTTCTAAAATGTTGACTTTGGATTCAACTCCAACAGCTAGAGAAACCTTTTTCATCAAATGAAAAAGGTTCTGCACAGTGAAAGAAACTATCATTAAAATGAAAAGACACTCTACTGACTGGGAGAAAATATTTTCACATCCTACCTTCAACAAGAGGCTAGTTTTCAATATCCACAAGGTATTCACATGAATCAACAAAATGGAACAAAAACCAAATAAAAAACAGGCAGGAGAGTCTGGCAAGTTGGTGGCAGTGAAGATGCTGAGCTCACCTCCTTTAGATACCCACAACGAAAAATAAACCCTGAGTGAAAAACACAACCATAGCACACATTAAGAGCAACATGGTCTGCCTGAATGTGGCAGGAAAAACTTCGAGTGAATTTTATTTATAGAGTTAAATGGTACAATCCTCCGCAAGAGGACAGAGAAGGGTGGCTGCTGTGCAGAGCATCTACAGCTGTTGACTCACGCACATGCTAACATTAGGGACTCAGGACCTAGCACTGTACTGGATGAGAGGGAGCGTAAGTTGACACCCAGGATGGAGGGTGCACTGTTGGAGAGCTGTAGGAGTGGGAGTACAGAGCAAGCATTACTGGCTTGAGCCTGAGGCTCTCAATTTAGAACAGCTAGAGCCTGAATTGGCAGGGACAAACAGGTCAGAGCACCTGGCTCTCCTTATTGAAGCAGCTACAATGTGAAGCCCAGCCTGAGGTACGCCAAACACCTGCCACCCTGACCCCAGGGCTAAAGCTGAAACAGAGAAACACTTGAACAAACTAGAGCTCAAGCACCTATTAATAATAGGAGCAAACACACCAGGATAAGGCTCTGTGCTGGGAAAGATAATAATTCCTGGTCTGTGACCCTGTATCAACTACCATCTGTACCCAGTGCTGCATCTAGCGCTGAAACATAGCAAAGAGTGGAAGTGGACTAGAGACTATAAGAGACACTGAGACTGAGGTGCTGGCCTAGAGGAGGGGATCTCTAGGAATGCTTACCATATAACTCGGGCACACAAAGCAAGAAGGAAGCTCAAATTCTTCAGTTTGCTACAGATGTTCCTTTGGTCTGTTACTTTCCAATTCTCCTTTTATATCAAGTACCCCTTACTGGTAGCAGTCCTCAGATTGCTTCAAAAAGTTCAAAGACAAGAGTTTGAAAATTTATTCCTATTACAACTCATAACATATTAAAAACTATGAGAACATACCACAAGGTCTGAAGCAAAAAACACTGAGAGGAGCCCCAACCCACCAGAACAGAATATGGTGAAAGAACAATTGAAGGTATCAGTTCTAAACACACATATAAAACTTTAAAAAAAAAAAAGAGGATATAAAACAACAGAATAAAAGATAAAGAAAATATGGGGGAACTATGTTGTTATGTTACATGTTATGTTTTGCCTTAAACTAATGACCTGAGTTTGCCACTCAAAAGATTTAGAGTGGATGAAACGGATTTCAAAACAAAATCCTGATCTCTGCTGTTGTTTATAACACCTTACCAACAAAGACAAGCATAGATTTAAATACTGGATGACATTTATACAAATAGAAACCAAAAAAAAAAAAAAAAAGTCAGGACCATCTATATTTATATCTGATAAAATAGACCTATATATGATAATTAAGAGTCTAAGGCAACGAGAAGAAATAACATTTGTAAATATATATATACACTGAATGATAGAGCACTGGTAACAACATAATAATACTAGGGGACTTTAATAGTCCACTTACAACAATGGACATATCAACAAGCCAAAGAATAAATAGGAAACAATAGCCTTAAATGAGGAGCCAGACCAAATAGATCCAACATATATCTACAGAACCCTCCACACCCAAACTGCTGTTTACACCTTTCATTGAAAAGCATATAGAACATTTTCACATAAATGTTTGGGACACAATTTATCAATAAAACTACAAAAATAAAATTATGCCCAGTATTCTCGCTGAGCATAATGCCATAAACTTAGAAATCAAATATAAAGGGAAAAAACCACAAATATACTATGACTACATGGAGAGTACACAACATATTGCTTAATAGCGATTGGAAAAAGGGAAATCAAAGCAGAAATTAAAAAAAAATACCTTAAGATGACTGAAAATGATGATACAACCTACATGACTCTATGGTCATGAGATAATTGAAATACAGGTCACATTAACAGCCAGAAAAATCCCAAATAATCCAATATCACACCTAACACAACCCATAAAAGAAGAATAAACAAGATGCAAACTTAGTGGGAAGGAAATACTAACAATAAGACCAGAAATAAATGAAATAGAGACCAAAAAGATTTTATAAGAATCAATGAAATTAACAAGTGGTTCTTCAAGAATATAAACAAAATCAGTAAGCCTCCAGCTAGGGTGACAAAGAAGAGAGGTATCATTAATGACCAAAATCACAAATGAAAAAAGGAGAAATCACCACAGATAGCACAGAAATACATGGATCAGAGAGATTTCTACAAACAACTATGACAATAAACTAGATAATCTTGAAGAAACGGACAAACTTCTAGGTGAAATAACCTACCATACTAATTTAGAAATAGATGAACTGCGCAAACTGATCACAAGCATGGAAATTGAAAAATAAAAAAAAATTCAGAAAAACAAAAGCCCAGGACTAGATGACTTCACAAATGAATTTTATCAATCCTTTAAAAAAGAACTGATACCATTCTTGCTCATATTGTTAAGAAAATTGAAGACAAATACCCCTTAATATGTTTTATAATTTCTAACACAGAAGTCAAACTGAAGACAGATCAATATCCTTGATGCACAAAGTACTAGCAAAACAAATCCAACAAGTGCATCACAAGGATTTTATACCATGATGAAGTGGGATTTAGCCCAGAAACCATTGCAAAGATAATAGATGTAGAGAAAGAATTTGATAAGATTCAACACCTAAGTAGGATAAAAACTGAAAACAAGTTCAAAATAGGAGGAATCTAATTCATTATAATAAAGGCCATATGTCACAAACCAACAGCCAATATAATACTTGATGGTAGAAAATAAGAGTTTTCCTCTTAAGAACAGATTGAGATAAGAATGCCCACTGTTTTACTTAGTACAAAATTCAAAACCCCATAGCCTTTTGATATACAAACAATGAAGAAGCAAAAGAAATTAAAAAAATAACTCCCTTAAAATTGCTTCAAAAATAATTAAATACCTCATGATCAACCTAACCCTGGAGGTAGCAAACCTACATAGGACAACTTCTAGATGTTATTAAAGGACTTAGTGACATAAAGGGAATAATATCCCATGTTCATGGATTGGGAGAATCACTATAATCAAAACGAGTATCCTGCCTAAAATTATAAACAAATTTAATGTAATCCCCTTCAAAATACCAGCAATATTTTTCAAGGAAATTTTTATACAGCAAAAAAAAAAAAATATATACAAAGTGATTAAAAAGACACTATTGAAAGACAGGAAATATTTACATACGATATAACTGGCGAGGGATTAATATCCAATATGTAAAAATTCAATTGAACCATAAAAAAGAGGAAATAACGCAATTAACAAGATAGCAGTAGATATGAACAGATAATTAACTAAAGATAACACCCAAAAGCTAAAAGATGGAAAGATGTTCATCATTGCTTTTAATAAGAGAGAACCAGGTTAAAAACCACAGTGAGATAGCATCTCATGTCTGTGAGAATAGCACATATTAAAAAGACCTCCAAAAAAAAAAATGGAGAAAAAGGAACCTGATGACATTGTTGGTGAGAATATACATTGGTGTAACCATTATGGAATGCAATCTGGATTTACCTTACCTTAAAAAATTTAAACTGGATATACCATACAATGGAGTAATCCCACTTCTGGGCATATATCAAGAAATTATGAAACCATCCAATTCAATAAAAACACCCATATGTGGGCCTCCCCGGTGGCGCAGCGGTTGAGCGCTGGGTTGCGAAGCTGCCCGCGGCCTCTGCGGCGCCGGTTCGATCCCCGGCTGCTCCCCGGCCACCGGAGGAGGGTCCCACATGGCGCGCAGACCTCTCCTGCCGCCCGCTGCTCCCCTCAGCAGTGTACTTCTGTCCTTCTGCCTGCTCTGCTCCCTGCTCTGGCTCTGGTGAATTCTCTCACCCTCCCGCGCTTCTGACTGTACCCAGTGCATGTATAAACAAAAAAACAAACAAACAGACCAGCAAACAAATAAATAAAGCATGCCTCTATACAAAAAAATAAATAAATAAATAAATAAAATAAAAAACACCCATATGTTTCAATGTTCACTGCAGCATTATTTACAACAGCCAGGATATAGTGGTGTATCTACACCATGGACTATTATAAAGTCCTAAGAAAAAATGAAATTCTGCCTTTTTCAAGACTACAGAGGGAAGTTGAGAAAATTATGTCTAGCAAAATAACTCAGAATGATGAAAATGAGTACTGGACATTTACAGAACAATTTGATAATATAAAACAATTTCTAAAACCAATGGACATCAATAAACATCCTAGGATTCTGAGGTTAAGAAGGAGGTAGGAGGGAAAGGGACAGGGGAAAAGTAAGTAAATAAATAAATCATAATTTATGCTTCTATCATAAAAAAAACAGGCAGAAAACCTAGACTCTTCTCCAAAGAAGACAGAAATATGGCCAATAGACACATGAAAAATGTTTATCACTTATTATCAGAGAAATGCAAATCAAAACCACAATGAGATACCAACTCACAAAGGCCCATATCAAAAAACCAGAAACAGCAAGTGTTGGTGATGATGTGGAGAAAAAGAAACCTTTATACACTATTGGTGGGGATATAGACTGGCCCAGTCCCTATGGAAAACAATATGGAGATTTCTCAAAATATTAAAAATAGATCTACCATATGATACAGCAATTCTACTCCTACATAGCTACCTGAAGCATACAAAAACTCTAATTTAAAGGGATATATACACGCCTATGTTCATTGTAGCAGTACTACTTATAATAGCCACATTGTAGAAACAACCTAAATGTACAAGGAATATTGAATAAATGGCTAAACTACTTCTACTTTGATTTTTTTTCTTCTGATATTAAAACTTCATTGAAAAAACTGTAAAATAAAAAATATATTTAATTATATAATATAAAATAAAAAATATATATTGACTATATATATTGACTCTAAATGTCAATATAAAAACATTGAGTTTCAGGTTTATGCTATTTTGAAGTATCTTGTGTATGCAATAGGAGGTAAACAATCATAATCCATCTATTAAAACTACTCAGAGTTCCCACCAAGTCTCACTTCATTTGGTTCCAAGGGCACAATTTTTTAAGGTCTGCCTAATCTTAACAACTATAATTTTGAATTCTCACCACCAACTTAATTATTAAAGTCTTGTTCGAGCTAATTCTAAGTCTAAAAATTAATTTTTTATCTCAACAAATCATTTTGTTTTCCTAAATTAGTGGCCTTTTAGCCTATAAACTATTAATGACATGTAAATTTAAAGTAGCCACCCATCACTGAAACATTACATGAAATTATTAAAATGGCATTTCATTGTACTTAAAATAGTTGTTCTAATGTGACTTTTAAATAGAAGGTAAGTTAAATATATTCTCCAAATAATTTTTCCTCAACAACGTTTACAAATTTTTGCAGAAAAATGTTAACAAGTAATGAATATTTGATCTACAATTAAATCTAGAATGAATATTTGGTATTTAGAATTCAAAATGGAAAGTTCTTTTTATCTTCCCTGTTTACATTTGGGATTGCATTTTTCTTAATATTGTATCTTCCTGTGAGGAAGTCAGCCAGTTTTCCTGACTGGAATCACTATTGTATAATTTAATAAATCACAGTAAAAAGGATTTGTCTATGAATCTTCCTCTATTTGCCTTTGATTCTACTTAGTCCTTCAGTAGGGAACTTGAAGAGGAGTGATGGTTTGGAGGGTTGGGGATTATGAAGATAAGTTGGAAAGGGGGACAGAAGGTCAAGGTGAAACATCCATCTTCTGTATCTTCTAAGGCAGGCTACTCTTGAGGTCTGGCTGAGAGGGACAAATTGTCCCAGGGGTTACAAACCACCTGGAACTGACAAAAGGGATTAAGAACAGTGATGGGTAGATGTTGGCTCTCAGACTGTCATCTGAATATCTTTTGAACCAGATGCTTTCTTGGATTGGCCAGATTAATTCCAGGCCCACATAGTAAAAGAATTATAGAACAGAGCCATAGGGTATGAGAAGGGAAAGGAATTGTGGATGTCATTGCCCTCATATACAGAAGCCCAGATATTTCACAGAACATGCCTAGATCTCACAGAGGGCAAGAGGCTGAGCTGGGAATCTAAGCTTCATGACCCCTAGTCCATATCCTTTCATGAAAGCTGATGGTGTGGGCCCGTCTACAGGCCCTGCCTTCCTTCTGCATTCATGCCAAGAGCAACAGGGCCAGTAGGAGGTGGAAAGGGGGCAGAATCACTTTGTGATTTGCTCCCAGGCTTAGGGCTTCTGAGAAAGGTTTTTCTGGATTGTTGAGCACCTACTTCTCCTTTCCCAAATTTACCATTTCCTTTCCTCTTTAGTGTACTTCAGCTAGTTAAAAAAGGAGTAGGACAGAGAAATCTTGGGGTCCATGATAAGCGATTGCTGCCACTAAGTCACTTCAGAACTAATTGCCTAGACTATTTGTGACTGTGATTATAAAGTAAATCAATCTTGGGACATTGTGTTCAAAAATTTCCTTCAGAAGCTGCCTCCATGGGCAGGACTGGACAACCCAGAAAACAAAAAAGCCCTGGTACCCTAAAGAAGAGGAAGCCCAGCTGGAGTCTGATGAACCAACTTTGTTCTTGAAGCCTACATTAACTGGATGTCAAGAGTAACCTCTGATCCTTTATGGGTATTCCAACAAAGCCAGCTAAAATTGCTGTTTAGTTATTCTGCCCTGTGATTTTATGCAAAAATAGGTAATATGGTTTAAAAGTAGATTTGGTTTGCAAACTTTTGCTACGCTGTTGAAACAACTTGGGATCAAGTGAGAGAACATGTTTTTGCATAACTTGAATCAATTTTAATATTTTTCCTGGGATTTGATATCTTTGCTGTTTTGTTTTGGCTAATGCCTCCAGATTTTTTTTTTTTTTTGGCTTGGACTGATAAACTATTTCCCAGGAATGGAGGACTTTTGGTTTCCACAATGGACAATACCTGGAGAGACTGGTTTGCTTTCCAATGGGAACCTTGAGAAAAATTTTCATCTGAGACTATTCTCCAGCACCCATACATTTGATCTTCAACACCATGGAAATGGTGGCAAAAAGTGAAAGGGGGGAATTGTTAGGGAGAAAGGATGTCCTGAGCTAACTCCATACAGGCTTTGTGGATGCCACCCCCACTCCATCAAGACACCCAGGAACTACAAATCCCAGGATCCCCCAAAGGGAAGTTACAAGGACCTAAGGGCAACATTAGGCAGCCATTTTCTCTGTTTGTAAATAAGAACTAGCCATGTTAGTGGGGTTGGGCACACTTGGCTCGTGCTCTTGGCCAGGCAGGTTTGGTCTCGGCAGGTCATCTGGGATTCCAGGTCGGTGGAATGGGTAGGACACATTTAAGAATTTATCTCCCTTTTTTCTCCCTGAGTTGTACATTTCCTCATTCCCCTTCCCTTATAAATAAACCTTTTGTTAACTTAAAAAAAAAGTAAATAAAAGAAATTTTAAAAATCCATTTAAAGATAACTGACGAAAAGATAATTACTAAAAGTTTCCATCTTACCTATTTCATGTTAACATTCATAATTGTTTAATATTTTTTTAATTTTGACAAATAAAAATGATTAGAAAGAAAAAAACAAAAACAAAAATTTCCTCCAGTTAGGAGGGTAGATTCCTATACCACCAATATAACAGGTCTTTATAAATGTGGCACTCCAGGAATCCATTTTGTTTCCTCACAATTCTCACTGCAGTAGTATTGTCTTGTTGAGACCTGTATGGTCATTACTATCAACAAGTTTGCCCATATTTATCAGTTCAAAACTCAAATGAAATGTATACCCTTTCTTATCAATAAACTTACATGGTAATCAGTCATATTGAAACAAGATGGTCTAAAAATGCAAACTATTTAATACCAGAATTCCAATGACCACTCTCTGTGAGTAATCTGTAGTACTCCTCCTCCCAGTACTGGATTTTTAGAAATGACTTTTATTTATTGAATGCATCTTTCCCTTTGCAAACATTCATTAAAATATGTCTCATATAAAACTCATTTATATCTTGCAGTAACTTCAGGGGGTAGGTTCTGCCATATCATTTTGCAGATGAGGAAAGTGAGTTACAAAGATTGTCCACTGCCACACACCCAGTAACTACCAGTGTTGGGATCTGAAGAAGGGTAGCCTGGCTCTATGCCTGTTTCCTGTTAACCACATTATGCTACCTCACTAAAGCTCAACAAGTTTACAAAGTTTCTCTCTGTGTATGTAATGCCATATAGTGAAAAGAGCATAGATTTTTAAGGTCAACACAAAACTGGGTTTAATCCCAGTTCCTTTTCTGTATGCTATGCAGCTTTGGACTAATTCTAAATGACTTAGTTTCCTCACCTGAAAGTGAGAACATAAATATCTCACTAAATTGTAGGAGTTAAATGGAAAATACATAGAAAAAAATCTAGGTGTCTGTTGTGATCCATAGTAGCTATGAAGCCTAAATAGTTCTCTTCCTTCTGGTTCTGACCCTATTATTTAATCTGGCTGATCTGCTCAGTCCATTTTCTTGTCTAAGGACAAGAAGAGTCAGGATACATCATGGAAATGACATACTTCCTTGCAGCCTGATTTTTAGGTGTTTCATTAGTGTCAAAAACTTATCAGCAGTCCCAAGGAACTGGATTTTCAGTGATAAAAATATGAGGCAGAATACGGATATAGATTGAGTAGTATTTAAAATCTTGTATATTTTTGTTTCTTGTATTTCCATAGTCTCAAAATCTTAAATTGATGGCCCTGCACAGTTCCTTTCTAGAACATATGTTCAGGACCATAAGAATAACCCATAACCTAAATTTTGAAAAGAATTTGAGTGGTGAGAAAGGCAGTGATCCTTGTCAACTCACACTAATTTATGCTATTATTTTTAGTTCAAAAGTTGTCTGATTCAACTGACCTGTCCAAAACTGTGTTCAAACTTATCAAAACAATTTTCTAGTTCCAAAATTAGAGATGAAACCTATTGTAGCCAGATATACAGAGCATCTCTTACTCCTGGGCACAAGACAGAGCTGAATCTGACAGGAGCAACTCTGGTGATGTGGAAGGTGTTTGGTTCTCATAGCTGTTGGCCATAATGCAGAGATATTTCAGGAGAGCTTCATGGGACTGGACTTTGATGGACTAGGGAAATCTATTTACTGCCTGTACAATCATAAATGGAATATTTGGGGAGAGGGAAGTGTCATAAAGAACATAGATGGCCAACCTGTTTATTTCTTCTGGAGAGGAGACCATTCTTGCTTTTAACACATGTTGCACATATCAGTTAACACGCTTTCAGTGCATCGACAGCTGAAAATCATAATCTTAACTGAGACAAACCCTAGCCTTTCAATGATGTCATGGAATAGTATATGAGGAAAATTCATTGTTTCAATCTGTCTCTTCAAAGGCGTATTTAACATTCTCGGTGTCTTTAAGGGAGTCTCTAGCGGTTAGTAACCCAACCTTGCACACTGTTTTATGTAGGTGTGGGTGAGTGAACTGTATGTGGATGTAGAAGAGACTAGAAGATAATAAAGTCTTCACTGGTAGTGCACCAAAATAGAAAGAACTTTAGTATCAAAGTTGTTTTCAGACCCGCCACTTGTTAATTATGTCACCTTGTACAAATAATTTAAACACTCTGAGCCTCAGTTTCTTTATCTGTAATGGAGATAATATTAGTGTTACATTAAGTTGGATCATAAATAGGTCACTCTTATTTACTGAGAAATTACCAAGAACAGGGTTGGGTCTAAGTATATTCTTTTATATATAACTCATTTAATATTCACAACCATACTAAGACAAAAATTCTATTGTGTCCTTGACTTTAAAATGAAGAACCCGGGCCTCCCTGGTGGCGCAGCGGTTGAGCGCTGGGTTGCGAAGCTGCCCGCGGCCTCTGCGGCGCTGGTTCGATCCCCGGCTGCTCCCCGGCCACCGGAGGAGGGTCCCACATGGCGCGCAGACCTCTCCTGCCGCCCGCTGCTCCCCTCAGCAGTGTACTTCGGTCCTTCTGCCTGCTCTGCTCCCCGCTCTGGCTCTGGTGAATTCTCTCACCCTCCCGCGCTTCTGACTGTACCCAGTGCATGTATAAACAAACAAACAAACAAATAAATAAATACATGCCTCTTTAAAAAAAAAAAAATTCAAAAAAAAAATAAAATAAAATGAAGAACCCAAGGCACAATAATAGTCATAATGATATTAATTATCATAGTGCCATTAATATTGTGATTTTAAAGCTTTAAGAGTCAACAATAAAAGTAAGTAAAACGAGCAGGAATTTCTTCACTTTAAAAAATATCATAAGCAAGATTTATATAAAGATAAATTGTCCTTTAGATTTCCATTTGATTTCTTCCTCTCATGCCTCATTCTCCATAATGATAGTTGGTGATGAAAACCATTTACCATAAATTAGCCTTATGGGGTAAACAGTGCTATAGTGATGTATTAGAAACTGAAATTATTTGCAGTCCTAGACAGACAGAGAAAATGGGTTAAATATAAAATAAATAATTTCAAAAAAGATCCCAAAATTAAAATGTAAAGCATTTTCAGACTGGGAACAAGCACAGTGAACAACAGCTACTCCAGGTCACATCATCAGTGAAATTTAGGAACATCAGGAATAAGAGAATATCCTAAAACCTTCTCTCAAAGGATAAACAAACAAAAAAAGTTTGTAAAGAGTCAAATAGCTTCAAATATCCCAATAATATCACAGGAAACTTCAAAATTTGGCGGCAAAATTATTTCTAATCTAAAGCATTAAACCCAAAACAAATTATCAATTACTTGTGGTATTTTATGATTTTCAAAGGCTCAAAATTTTACCTCCTATGTGTACTCTTTCTCAGGAAACTAGTACCAGAGAATCTTCTCCATAAAAAAAAAAAAAGAGGAAATAAATGGATAAAAAGGAAGACTCAAAATACAGGAAATAAAGTATATAAAAGACTAAAGAAATTCCCAGGAGTCAGTGAAAGTATGTTCCATAATGACAGCTGTGCAGCAACCCTCAATAGCAAGTCCATATTTGAACAAGACCAAAAGCTATAGGGGAAAAATCTCCAGAGAGGGGAAAAAGAGAAGTGACTGGCTTGCTGTATTTAGCTTTGGGCAGTTATTTTTCAGTTGTTTGACAGATACAGTATAGTAAATATATGATGGGCAGGATCTGGTAGGAGATTATTATTTTTTGTTATAAACCTTGAAGAGCCATTTTATATTTAAAATTCTGTGTATTTCTATCTTTAATAAATATTACTTAAATGTTCAGTTTCTGCATGGGAAAAAAAGAAAAATATTTGATAGATATACAGAAACTAAGCATATAAAAATATAAACAAGACAATTATTAATTGTAAGAAGAATAAAATGTTATACAAGAAAATATTGAAAGTATACTACCTGAATGATGAATAAAAAAGGTTTACCTACAAGGTCCTATTAATGTAAACAATGACTGCTGATTTAGCCAAAAGTTAAAATTTTACATTGGAAAGATAAGAGGATGGGAGTGTAGGGGTAGGAGTAACAGAAATATAGACTAACTTATTGTAATATCAATTTAACATGTCTAACATTCATAAATCAAGAAACTGTTTACATTTGCAGAAGCAGACCAAAGAAGTGGACTTGGCTGCCCCTGGGTCTTTAGTTTGGGAGGTAAAGGATAGGGAGAGGAGTATTCTTTTTCAAGAAGAATTTTAAGGTTTTTTTTTTTTTAAGTTATTGTTCAGATGTAATAGGCATAAAACAATATATTAATTTCAGGTGTATGCACTTTTAGAACTTTTAATTTCAAAATATGTAAATATGCTCATATATTACTTTATATATGAAAAAAATAATACATTTTTAAGGGATCATCTTAAGTAGGCAGTATCCTCAGAGATAGTACTCTAATTTTAAATAGCTGCTTTTAGAACCATACTGATTCCAATCTAATGTTAAATATTAAAATTTGCTCTTTAAAAAAAATCCTCAATTTTGGGAGTTAATTCTAATGCCCCAAGCTGATAGAAAGCAGAAAAAAATTGATGAGAGATATTCAATAAAATGAATAGAAAAGAGGCAAATAAAAGAGCAAATAAGTTCAAAAAAAAAAAAAAGAACTTAAGAAAGACGTAAACTGACAGTCAAGGAACCGTGGAACGGTTCGTGTATTAAACAGGAACTGGGAAAGATGACAAATTCATAAAGATCTGTCCGGCCATCCATATGCTCAAACAAAAAGCAATCAGGAGAAGATCTAATATAAGCAAATAAAGTATTTGAAACACGTTACTAAAAAAGGTTTACCTTTCTTTTTTTTCTTTTGAGCCTTAGAAAGAAGATCGTGAAAGTAAAAATCTTAAAGAGAGGATAAAACTAATACAATTTGAGACGCAAAAAGAACATTTTCAAAGAGGCTGAAAGCTCTCTCTGGTGTCTGTTGAGCACCAGGTTTTCCCATGCTGGAGTGCCCTCTTCTTTGGACAGAGGAAGATGTAGGGCAAACAAAGATCTAGGGAAAAGGTTATTGGAAATGTAGGGTTCCTTTTTTTTTCCTAATTGAAAACAGCTTTTGAGTCTGAGTACTCCCTTCCTTCTTCTAACTTTAATAACTATTTGTACTATATAAATTTCCAAATGTTCTGAGTTTCTGGGTAAAATGTTATTTAAAGCCTCACTTCCATTCATCTAATGCATTGTAAAACATGAAATTTTGTGCAACATTATGGAAACTATAGATCTCAGGTACATGATTTTAAAGTAAAAGTTATCATTCTCATGTGATTATTATTTATGGTAGCAGAAGTCTGAAGCTCTTTAAACTTTGAAAAGAAGAAAAATACTCAATTAGGCAAGTATAGACACTGAATATTTATTTCACAAGTTGTAGGATAATTTATTTTTAAATCATTTCTAATTATATTCAAAGAAATTCTAGGATGACAAGTATTCCTGGCCTATTGGAGGATTCTTTTTCCCCTTACATTCTGGGACTGGGTTACCTTTTCTGTCCTGTGAAATAGAGGAACAAGTCAGAGACTTTCTTAGAATTTCGAATAGCTTCCACATGGCAGTTTTTGCCTTATTATTCCTCTTTTCCTGATGGCCAGCTGGCTCAAATAGGTTGTTTCTATCAACATCCTCCTGGGGGGCTAATTACTAAAAAATGTGCTATATCAATTGATTGATTATAATTTAATATGATTAAAAATAAACATGAATATATAGAAAGTATGTAAAAATGTATTTCTGTTAGATATATATCCATCCACACATACTCTGTAGAATATATTTCCACATTAGAAAATCTCTGGTTACAAATTGAGAAGATTAGATTAAATTTTACAAATTTAGTTTAGTATGCAATATGCATGGTTGAGTTATAACTAAACACACAGGCTATATTCTTGCTGGGAATTAGTTACTATTAAAATAGCCAACCATCCTCGTGTGTCATAGAGGATGATCAGGCAAGTCATCAATTTCATTTTTCACACATCTGAAGACCTAATATTAGGATCACCTTCTGGGTCCTGAGGAATCAGTAGTGGGCCACACATATAGAAAGTTGTATTCTCATGAATCCAATCTTGGGAAAGAAGATGCCAAGGGGAAGGAAAGTCAGTATAAAAGAAATACCTTTTATAAAATGTGCTGGCAAGCCAATTGTGTAAGATGTCTTTAATAAAATATGGGAAGTTTATAGATACTTGCTATTAAAGTATTTCTGGAACTTGAAAACTTCAAGTTGGAGAATGGTTCATTTATAAGGTTAAAGTTTCACAAAAGTATAATGAAATTATTTAGCAACTCAACTGCAGTTTGGATTTGGTTATGGTGCAGACACATTTAGTGTTTAGATATCACTCTCTATAGCAATCATCAAGAGTCTGTACATATATTGTTTTATACCCTAATTCCTATATCATAACATGGTTCTACTTAAATGTACTAAGAGCTCTAGTTCTGTCAAATTTTAAAATATAATTTCAGTGCTAATGTCTGTCATTAATCAACTATTGTCAACTTTAGGAGGTGTCATGTATATTACATCAATATTCTCTATTTCTACATAGTAGCAGCAGCAAAAATAACAAAAAGGACAATAAAATCAGAATTGCAACTACCTGTTTTAAAAATGGGGTGGAGGGGTGGAAAGGAATGGACAGAGAATCATCCAATTAATTCAATGGACTTATACCAGAATTACTACTCTATTTCCTCTTGTAAGACAAGTAACAAGAAGAGGATAAAAGGACAGTACATTGCCATGAAGTCAGAGTCAGCATGGGAGAACCTCCAACATGGCAACTTTGGGAACTGATGTTATTTTTAAGTTCTTCATTAACTGAGGAATAACACAGCTAGTAGAATATAATTTTTATTTTGTGTTTACTTTTTATTTTTAATTGAGGCAGAAAATAGAGGGAATTATTTATTGTACAGCATTTTCACTAAAATATAAAACAAACAGTGAGGTAGGGGTTCTCAAACTTTAGTGTGGGGCCTCCCCGGTGGCGCAGCGGTTGAGCGCTGGGTTGCAAAGCTGCCCGCAGCCTCTGCGGCGCTGGTTCAATCCCCAGCTACTCCCCAGCCACCTGAGGAGGGTCCCACATGGCGCGCAGACCTCTCCTGCCGCCCGCTGCTCCCCTCAGCAGTGTACTTCGGTGTTTCTGCCTGCTCTGCTCCCCGCTCTGGCTCTGGTGAATTCTCTCACCCTCCCACGCTTCTGACTGTACCCAGTGCATGTATAAACAAAAACAAACAAATAAATAAAACATGCCTCTATAAAAAAATATATATATATATTAAAAAAAAAACTTTAGTGTGCATCAAAATCACCAGCACAGCTGTCAAAATAAAAATTGATGGGTTCCAGAATTTCTGATGCAGGTTTGGATGGATCCTTTCATAGCAAATCCCAAGTGACAGCAATAGTCCAGTGATTACATTTTGACAACCATTTGGGTGAGATATACAGAAAAGATGTAGAAAAGGGAGGGAGGGAGGGCGTATGGTAGGCAGAACTCAAAAATGGCCCCCAAATCACTATGCCTCTCCCCTGCATAAAGGATGAACCTGCAAATATAATGGGATATCACTATTATGATTAAGTTAATAATTAATTGACATTGAGTAATCAAGAGATCATTCTGGGTGGATCCTACCTTTAAAGGAAGGTGAAGAATCAGAGAAACATGCTCTAGATAGCCTGGAAGAAAGCAGCATCTGTGTTTTTAACTGCCTATGGAAACCATGTGTCACCAATATTTAATTGGACAAATATTAACCAACTAGTATTGTACAGCTCTTGTGTGCCTTGTGGATTAAAAAAAAAAATGTTAAGAGCTCCTCAAAAAGGCTGATTGTATAATAAAGATAACACAGGAACACAATTTTTCAAGTCAGATTATAACAAGTCATATGAGAGACATAAACAGTGTTATAACAGTTTGAAGGCAGATCAGGTCACAATTGACTTGAAACAGAAAATCTAATAAAGAAAGAGACATGGACAAGAGTATTAAAAATTAAGATTAACATAGGCAGATTTGGAAAAAAAAAAGAACCAAGGGTTTGGATAAAATGGTAGGTTATATTCGAGTGAGAGAGAGACCAAACAAATACTTAAAAGTATAGAAAGTAAGGGACTATGGTGATGGTTCACAGGTGAATTGGTGGTGGGAATTTTACAGGGAATACACAATGATATAAAACATCTGAATAAAAAAAAGCATAGGCTAGGGCCTCCCCTGTGGCACAGCAGGTTGAGTGCAGTGCTGTGAAACTGTCTGCAGCCTTTGCAGCACTGGTTTTATTCCTGGCCAACCAGGGAGAGTCCCACATGGCATGGCAGAACTCTCCTGTCCCACCTGCTGCTCCCCTCAACAGTGTATTTCGGTCATCTGCCTGTTCTGCTCCCCACTCTGTCTCTGGTGAATCCTCTGCCTCTGGCTTGTACCCCAGTTGTTGTATAAAAATAAATAAATCTTAAAAAAAATACAAAAAAAAGTACAGGGCTAAATGAAGATTTCCAAGTAGAATTGCTGACTATGAGTACCAGTTGAGGAGCAGAGAAAAAAAGGTCAGGAAAGTAAGTTGTAAATGTTAGAGGAGAATCAGTAATAGGGAATAACAAGTGGGAATTAGGGATGGGGCTGTCTATTGAAGTCAATGAGACTAAAATTGACTGGCTGGACATTAAATTGGTAATTTAGCAACCTCAAATTCCTTCTGCTAACAAATCAGGAATTGTCCTAGAGTCCTATATTACCTTGACTTTAAATATAAACGTTTTTGGAGATACAAGAGTGATATGAGGTACAGGAGTCCATTATAATTAGAAAGATAAACTTCATGACAAATTGGAAATCTTTCCTATATTTCTCTAGCTGTTTATATGTATGTAGTGCCAGCAAGGCACAGAGCAGGTTCTCTATGATCCAGGCAGATAGGTAAAGGAGAGTCCTGTAGCCCTCGGTGGCTTTTTCAGGCTTTTAATGATCTTTCTACACCATTTGTAGTGAGACAACCATGTGCAGGGTAGGAAGGTGGGCCAGGGCGACAGAAAGCTGGCAGGTATCCTAGGCCCCAGCGAATCTTTACTCTTTTTGGGCTCTCTGGCATTCTCTCCTGGTCTCTACTGCACTCTGCCTTATGGTCCTCTGCCTCTGGCGCCACCCTCTGTGATTCTGCCCTTATAGGCTCAGTCTCCCAGATCAGGGGTGCCCACTCATGCATGCCCATACCACACTCCAATGAACACACACCAGGCCTCCATCTAGAAGTCCTGAAGAGCTACATCCTGGAGAGGTAAATGGAACTTTATCTCATGTGAGAAAAGCTTAGTCCTTAATTAAATTTAGGTGCTCAGTCTCTACTCTACCTGTCTAGCAGAGGAAAGGTGAAGTTTCTCTGGAGATTCAACATGATATTTAATACAGTGTATAGAATCAATTTTAAAAATTACTTAGCATGCCAATAAAAAGCTTATAACACCAAAAATTAAGAGATAAAAAGACCTCTATATGAGCTGGTGATTGGACTTAGCAGTCAAGAATTTTGAAATCTATGAAATAAAAAAAAAAAAGGACAGAAATATACTAAAATACTGAAAGGCAAAAACTGAAGAACTCAAAATACAGATTTAACATCAGATTATAAAAAGGAAATTAAAATGTTAAGTAAGCTCAAAGACAGGTTAATGTGAAACATTAACAGTAACAAACATAGTAAAAACTGAGTGGAAATACAAAAAAAGAATATGAAATACACATGGAGCATAGTGAAAAGGTCAAATGCACACATAATTGGAATTTTGTGGGGTCAGAAAGAATGAAAATGAAGCAATATTTGAAAAGGTAATGATAACTCTTGGAAAAGAGGAAAGATATCAAAATACGGATTAAGTTTTATAAACTTCAGGAAGGAAAAATGCAACAAAGGATAAATATTCCTAGTACATCAGGAAAAAAATGCTTTAAAAAAAGACAAAAAGAAAGTCTTCAAAGAAACCAGAAAATTTGTTTACCTAAACAGAATTCAAATATTGTTTGGTTACTTCCTAACAGGTAAAATGACCAAAAACCAAACAAACACCAATACTATCATATAACAGAGAGTACTACTTGATCATAAATGCCAATTTAGAATTGTACTCACTAAATATCTTTAAAAATGACAGTGATACACTTTTCAGAAAAACAAAAACTGACACTGAGATTATTTGTTACCATAAACCAGAAGCTCTTTAAATGCATAAACTCATTCTTTGAAGAGAAAGAAAATAACCACAGATTAAAATGCCAAATATCATGAATACAGTACGAGAAAAGGTAAACATTTTGGGTAAATATTGAATACTGACTGTACAAAATGATGATGAGGCACATGATATCTTACAAAGTTTAAACTCCAGGAGAGGAAAAATGGAATTAAACAGTCATTAGATCCTAGAACAATATGAGAAGTATTAAAGTAATAAACAGTAGTCAAGAAAGGAGAGAAAAAAGGATATAAAACAGGTGAGTCAATAAAAAAAGAATAGGAATAAGGTAAGTTTCATCATTTACAATAAATATAAGTGGACTAAATATTCCAAGTAAAAGACTAAGGTTGTCAGACCAGGTAAAAATGAACAAAAAACTCAACTATATCTTATTACAAGAGTTGCATTTAAAAATATAAGGAAGAAGTTGTAAGTAAAATTATCATACTAATATCACATATATAGAATTTAAGACAAGAAGCATTATCAGAAAAAAAGAACTTCTCATAATCATATGATAAATCCACCAGGAAATATGAAAGTTCTTAATCTGTATGCACTCAAATATGTAAAAAGAAGAAATTAACAGCACCAAAAGAAGAAATTATCCAAATTATAATCATGAGGAAAAATTTTAATACACTCATCTAAGTAGCTGACAGAGCAAACATTCTAAATCTCAGACACATTATAGATAATCTGAACAACACAATTACCCAAACTGGTCTAATCAACATATCAAGAGAGAATTCTCATTTTTTCAAATGTAAAATGAATATTTAGCAAACTCATCCATATTCTGGATCACACAAATTGTCTCTACAAATTTAAAAAAAAAAATTGAAATAAGTCATTAAGAGTATGGTTTCAACCAGAATAGAATTCAACTAGAAATCAATACTAATTTCAACTTTCTGAGAACAAACAAAAATATACTATAAAATCACTTGTGAGGAAAAAAAATTTTTAAAGGAAATATATTTTGAACCAAAGTATACTAAAGAAATAACATGTAAAAACTCATGAGATGCAGGAAATGTCCTACTTATTGGGATATGTATTAAATGCGCTTATAAGAAAAAAAAATGCTGAAAAGCAATGTTTTAAGCTTCAATCTCAAGAAGCCAGAAAATGAAAAGCAAAAGCATACGAAGCCTAAGAAAAGTAAAAGAATGGAAATAAACACAAAGTTAGAAATCAATTAAGTAAAAGTGATAGAAACATATCAAGGCCAATGATGAAAATAGAGAACATACCTAAATTACAACATGAATAATGAAAAAAGCAGATGTCTTACATATCTTACAAACAGAAAGATAATATTTAGGGAGTAATCTGAACTTCATGTCATAAAATTTGGCAGTTTGGATGAAATAACTTCTTTAAAACACTGCAGTCAAAGGAATGAATATATAACCTGAAAAAAATAATCATTTAAATATATTATTGAAACCCATGTCATGAAGTAAACTCTGAAGTCCAGATGACTTCATTAGTGAAGTCATCCAAAAAGAATGAAGTGACTTCATTAGTGAAGTCATCCAAAAAAGAAATATCACTAATAAACAAATTCGTGTAGAGAACAGAAAAAGAGGGCACAACTCTTATGAGAACAGAATAATCTTAATGCCAAAATCTAACAGACACTACAAGAAAATTACAAACCAATCTCTATTGAACATAGATGTAAAATTTCCTAAACTACACAATAGCAAGTCAAATCCATCTATGTATCAAAATAATAATAGATTATGACTGGGACAGGAAAGCAATGTTGACTTCAAAATCAATTCATGTAATTTACCTTAGTAACAGAAGAAAAGGGGAAAATGACATGGTGATTTCAATAAATACAGAAAAGGCAACTACTGATGTTGAGCAGGACGATTCAGCTACCAGTCCCAAGTGAGGATTCCACTGAGGGGAGAACAAAGATTACAATGACAAACTCCAGAAGAAAGAGCTTATAGACCTCAGGACCACAATGCTGTCTATGGGTTGGGAGTCACCAAGAAGGACCCAACACATGAGACACTGCTTGGAACAATACTTTACTCACAGAAAGATACATGGCAATATCAATATCTGTTGTATGTACTGGTCTCCCATAGCTAGTATGTCGCTCCTGTAGCCAATGTAGGGTTCTGGACTGCATGCAATTCTCTTGTGCTGCAGAAGAAATAACCCTGTTTCTTTCACAGAAAGAGAGATATATAGGAGGGATGGCTAAGGACCATGTGACACTTGCATTTTAGCAATACAAGGATATTTACTGTATATCCAACAGAAAAAAAAAATTCTCTCATAAATAAAGATTCGGGGCCAAGTGTCAGTTTCCAAAAAGGGAAATATTCTAGGTTCAGGGAACAAATTAGTAAAATTGAAGAGGGGCAGCATATCCATCAGTGGCTGCTTCTCCAACAAAGTTCAACATTCATTCATGATATATGTTCTTAACAACAAGGAATAAAGGAAATTTCATTAATCTGATAAATAGATATAAAAATAAAACAATACTTATAGCAAGCACAATACTTAATGGTGAATTACTAAAAGCTCTCCCTGAGACTGAGAATGAGAAAAGGATGATCAATATTACTATTTCTATTCAACACTGTCTTGGAAATCCTACTTAATGTAATAAAACAAAAGTTTAAAGATGTTTGCATAACTATAAATGACAATAATCAAAATATAACATGAAGTTCTGTGACTGGTAAAGACAACTGAGGAAAACTCACTTAAACAATAATATTTCGAAGAATATACATAAAGAAAAGCAGTCAGGCTTCAGGCAGGACTTGGTCCAGTAGCTCAAAGATTCAGTTTTTCTCAAGCTCTCCATTTTCTGCAGTCATCTTCATCCAAAGTCTGGCTCTCACTATGGTCAAAAGATGATTGTGAACAGCTCCAGTGGTTGCATTGTTTACAGAGGAGGGGGAGAGGGAGGGAAAGAAGGAAGAGAGGGAGGGATCGAGGGAGGGAGGGAAGGAGGAAGGGAGGGAGGAATTGAGATTGGTCAAGCATTTCATGCATGGGTTGATTTTGGATACATGTCCATCTCTTAACAAGTAGGAGAGTAGTCTACATTAATTAATTTAGCTTGATCATATACTCCATCTTTAGAATCTGGGGGTCATTTCAATGCCTCAGGTACATAGGGAGTCCCAAAGAGAAATAAGAGTTGTTGGGAAGAGGGTGATGCAGAGGTGCCCAAGTTTTTTGTTCAGAGAGCCCTTAGTATCTCAGTAATTTTTAATGGGGTCTTCAGGTTAAAAGAAATATTGAACAGCTCATTTTTATTCCTTTTAATAAATAGGTTCAAACAATAATAGTTCATAACACAATATAGTTTACAACTTTTCTATTGAAAATATAAAATATCTCAAGAGTGCTTCTGTGAGCTCTCTGTAATTCCCCAGGGCATAAGAGTGCAGTTTTGGGAACTATGTTAATAGTGGCTGAGAGGTGGCAGTCACACATAACCGCTGGCTTCCTAAGTCAACAATAATGAAAACAACACTATTTTGGAACAAAGGAAAAAACTTTCATAAAGAGAAACTAAGGAAGTATAGGTGCAGACATTATTTCTCAACATCATACTGTGAACACCTATTACCTTTAACAAAACCATAGAACACTAAGGAGTGGTGGGCATCTGAAAAGGACATAAAAGAATTGATAAAAATTCACCTCCTAGCCTGCTGAGCCAAGAATTTTGAAAGACAATGAGAATCCCTGCACTTATATTTGAAACTGCAAGTCCTGGCGCAATATCCTTTGTTCTCCTTTATACTGGTTCCTATGCAGATCAGAGTTATGAACAAAGATAATGAAGCCACTTTATATATTTGTGAACAAAGAACTGGATTAAAGGCAAATAAGGATATCCACATAGCAAAAATATAAAGTCAAAAGAGAATATTTAATAGCTCTTATTTTAGAGGCTATGGTTTTTAATACTAAAGCACCTATAGTTAACTCAGGTAATGCTAATTACTGTTTAAATACAACATCCTCCGTCTCATCAAACCTGCCCCAATTGTTTCTGAGAGTTCACAAGAGCTGTCCCATATACGCTCATTAAAAAGTCTTGTCAATTTTCATTAAATTAGAGTGAATGAAGAGAAATCATTATTATTTATGATTTTATTTCCTTTTGGCTCCACATGCCCATCAACTCATTATCACCACATCCCTTGGGCACTGTTGTGGTTGGATACCACATTGTATGTGTATGACTGGACACTGTTATCATTTCCTTAAAGACCATATTGGTATGGCTATGAAATATAGTGGCATGGTTTTCCATGAGAAGAGGTGGAAATAAGTCATGAGATTATAGAACACTTCCCCTCCCCAGTATTTTATTACCACATCAACATGGCTCCAGTATATAACTGAAAGATTCACAAGATACAGATTCTATTTAAGAAAGGTTTTTAGGGAAACCTAAACACAACTCGTGAGAGCGAAAAAAAAAAAACCCAAGACAGACTAACAATAAAACAACCCCCAAGCCCCCCAAAAAATCTGAAGGAAACTTAAGCCTCTGGCACCACTACAGCGAACATTAAACACAGTCCAGTTCCCAGAATAACCTAGTATCTCACACTAAAAGCCTGATTACCTCTTCATATTACCTCAGTTCTTATTTGGCTTTCAGCAAAAAATTGTAAGGCATGCTAAAAAAAGACAAAATGGGTTAAGATACTTATCCTACGTAATGAATACATACAAACATCTACCCTAACCCAGCTCCTCTTCTCAACAATCTTGTATTATGGCAACAAAAGATTTTATTTTGATGCATGATATAGATAAATAACAAAACCCAGAGTACTAATTTTCTGCTATAAAGAGGAAATGTTATTCTTTTTTAAAATTCAACATTTTTAGAGCATATTAATACACAGTATCTACTCATCATTTCTAAGAGGTTCTGATGCCTTCTCTCCTGGTGCTATACTAAGAATCACTATCAGCAGTAGGTACAGACTTAAATGATCAACAATTCTCCATTAGAAGAAAAATTCAATTCTTAAAACAGCATGACTCAAGGATGATGGCTTTTCAGAGCAAATGTGGCCTAATCCTTCTATAATTTTTAGGAAATTTTAAGGAGTCCTAAAAGAAATATCTTCTTGACTACTAGTATTTTAAATTGGTGACTTAATTATATTATAATTTCTGTTTATAAATACTGGTGATAGTTTTGCTGAATTTGCCTATTTTATACTTGACATTTAAATGGGTCCTTTGGCTGTAGGCCTGGGACAGGGACATATGTCTTCCCGTCCATTAAAATCTCATACGATAAACATATAATATTTGTGTCTGTCCTGAAAGGCTTGTTTCCCATTTTGGTAGTTTACGTTAATTCTTGATGAAATTAGTTTTCTTGCTATGATACTATATCCAATTCTCAAGGACTATTCACAAAAATAAAGTCTAAGTTATTTTCATTATAAAAAAGTATTTATAGGGCCTCCCCGACGGCGCAGCGGTTGAGCGCTGGGCTGCGAAGCTGCCCGCAGCCTCTGCATCACCGGTTTGATCCCCAGCCGCCGGGCAAGGGTCCCACATGGCGCTCAGACCTCTCCTGCTGCCCGCTGCTCCCCTCAGCAGTGTATTTCGTCACTCTGCCTGTTCTGCTCTCCTCTCTGGCTCTGGTGAATTCTCTCACCCTCCCGTGCTTCTGACTATACCCAGTGCTTGTATAAATAAATAAATAAATCTTTAAAAAAAAAAGTATTTATAATCTGGGCCCAGTAATTGATAGACACATACACACACACACTAAAATACATGAAACATACACATGTTTTTATTGTAATATTCTTGTAATGACAAAAATCTGGAAACAATTTAAATACCTTAAACAATTTAAATTTTAATACAATTTAAATATTAGTAGGAGGTAGGCTAAATAATAAATCATGAAATTTCCCTGTGGTAGAATATTATTCAACCATTTAAAATAATGATATAAATATTATTTAGATTTAAAAGAATGATGTGAATATTTATGTACTATTGGCAAATATGCTGAAACTATATATGGGTGAAGGGAACTTACTTTTTGCTCAATAGTCCTATATATTCAAACTCATGAATAACTTAATACCTATTTTATAAAAATGAAATAATTTCAAACATAACTTAGATATAAAAAAATCACAACACAATATGTGAATTATAATTGCATTTCATTTTTTAAAACTATATTTTACATATATTGATAAATGAAGGCATTGAGTAGAACCACAAAACAATTAATTTGGAATTAAAATATTAAAAAAGTATTTGATAAAGTGCCTCTTAAAATTTTATTTGAGTCTATGCTTGCTAACTCAAAATATTTAGTGAAATATCCAGTCATTTTTTTTTGAAGATTTATTTATTTATTTATACAAGAACTGGGTAAAATCAGAAGCAGGGATGGTGAGAGAATTCACCAGAGCCAGAGCGGGGAGCAGAACAGGCAGACCAATGAAGTACACTGCTGAGGAGAGCAGTGGGCGCAGCAGGAGAGGTCTGCATACCATGTGGGACCCTCGCCAGCAGCCAGGGATGGAACCCAGCGCTGCAGAGGCTGCGGGCAGCCTCGCTGCCCAGCGCTCAACAGCTGCACCACAGGGGAGGCCCTATCCAGTCATCTTTTAAGTCAAGAGTCTGACTTTCCTAAGTACTATTATACTAGCTCACATAATGCCTTTCCCAACAACTATAAGACACCGTAACAAAAATAAATTGACAAAATAGGTCAAAATGGTATCTAACATGTAATAGTTGTTATTTTGCAATGGGGATTTTAAAAATCTTTTAAAATTTATTATTGAAAGTATAACAGGCATACATGAAAAATTATAAATTCATGAATTATCACAAAATGAACACATTTATAACCACCACCAGATCAAGAAACAACACTATTAGCACCTCAAAATCCCCTCTCTTGGATCCTCTCCATTTCTAAACCATTTCTCCTGGAAGAGAATTGATATGATTTTTTTTAATCACCATTGAATAGTTTTATCTATTTTTGGATTTTATTTGAATGGGTTAGCGATGGTTAGTTCACTTTCATTGCCTGAATGGTCACTGTATAATGTTATCTACATATATGCTGTTATGAACAGTCTTGTATGTCATTTGGTGGATGTGGAATTACTAGGTCATAAGGTATAAATCTGTTTAGTTTTAGTAGACATTAAAAATCATGTTCTCAGTGAGTGGTGCCAATTTATAAACATTCCTACCAGCAACATTACCATTGCTCCACTTCCTTCATACATAGTACAGTCACACTTTTCTATTTTATTCATTCAGATGGATTTGAAGTGATATCTCTTTATGGATTTAATTTCTATTTCCCTGAGTAATATAATGTCATCTTTCATGTATTTTTTGACCATTTTCATATCCTCTTTCGTGAATTGTTTGTTCAGGTCTCCTGACTACTTTTCTTTTGGTTATTTATCTTTTTCTAATGATCTACAAGAGTTCTTCACACATTCTAGGTATGAGATCTTTGCTGGCTATACAAGGCAAGTATTGCCTTGTAATCTGTGGCTTTCATTTTACTCTCAATTATTTTAGTGGCAGAAGTTCTTAATTTTAATGTAGTCTACTTAATGTATCATTTTATTTTTAAATAGTGTTATGTCCTGTTTAAGAAACCTTTGCCTAGCTTAATGTCCTGAAAATAACATTCTATATTATTTTCTGGAAGATTCACTGTTGAACTTTTTTTTACATTTATATTTATATTTACAATGTACTTGTAATGAATTTTTGTGTATGGTATAAAAGGGTTTAGTTTCATCTTTTACCATATGGATAGCCAAGTGAGTCAATGCCTATTATTGAAATGATGCCACCTATCATAAACCAATAATCCATATATGTATATAATCAGTCTTGGAACCTATTCTTTGGTCTATTGCTCTTTTTCTCAATTGTTTTGTAAATGCACACCTTTAATTATTTCGCTTTATAATAAATCATGGTATTTAATAAATTCCTTCATAGCTCTTTTTCTTCTCTAAGACTCTGTGCTATTCATGGCCCTCGGTATTTCCATATAAATTTTAGAATCAGATGGTCAATTTTCATAAACGCCTGCTGGAAATTTCCTTGCATATGTTTCTTGGGTACATTAAACTCTGATATCTTTACAATATTGAGTTTTTGAACACATACATATGAGAGTATTCTGACTTGTTCCACTGAACAGGCTGACGGGAAAAATGGCAAAAATAGGGAAACCCAGTGAGGGAAATTATAATAGTCCAGGTGAGTGATAATGGTGTTTGGGTCCAGATGGTAGCAAGTGAACTGATGAAAAGTGATCAAATTCTAGATGTTCTTGAAAGCAGAACATACAAATTTTCTGAAAAATTGAATGGCTTACAAAAAAATGGGGAGTCAAGAATAACTCCAAGATTTTGGTTTGAGTCTTTAGAAAGCTGGAACTACTATCATGTGAAATAAGAAACTGAAGGAGCAGGTTGGGGGAGGGAGGCAGAACCTAAAACGTCAGTTTGGGGCAGTTTGAGTTTGCAATACCTATTAACCATCCAAATGAGAGGCCAAATATGCCCAGAGTTCATGGATTATTTCCACACCAGAGACTTCGTGAACTATGGGCATACAGATGAGTATTAAGACCAAGAAAATAGATAAGATCATGGAGGGGAGGCATGTATAGAGAGGGAAAGACATCCATAGACCGACACCTGGGACTTTAATGTTTAAAGACTGGTGAGAGAAGGACAATAACCAAATAAGAGAGACCAAAAGCAGTAACTTGAAAAGTATTTGGGAAACCAGGCAAATATGGTAAAGGCCAAGTGCAGAAAATATTTCAAGGATGACAGAGGATTGCCTATGAGGATTTGATATGCCAGGGTACTGAGGACTAAGAAATAATCACTAGATCTAAAAACATGATATACCACATTGTATTACTGAAGGGGATCTTAGAGGGGAGATAATTTCATTCCTTGAGTGGATGAGGGGTTATGGAATTCAGCATACAAGTAGAGGGGCTTTTGCCTTATTGCCTGTCAAAGAGAAAACCAGAAGAAAATATAAAAATGCAAAAATATAAAAGTGTCTTGAGCAATAAGGAAAACTATCCTAATAAACCTATAAAAATCTGGAATGAGTTCTAAGTCTACTTACCTGGGGAGTTGCTTCAATCTTTAGAGATACTATACTAATAATATATTGCTTTTCTCTTGGAAGTGGGGTAGAGCACTCCTGTTGAACAATGTTAAATTTCATCCCATTATTCAGTGTGCAATTAAACTTCTTTACCAAGTCCTAACCAGTCTGCACATACACACGTGTGTGCATGCACACATATGTCCCTCTAAGAATATTTTGGAACAACAAGGAAAGAAAAACTTTAGATTTCAAAAATAATAAATGTCTTATTGTCACTGTTTCATAAAACAAAATGTGACAGGTTATTCTTTTGCAATCTTTTTTTCTTTAAATTTTTTTTTTTTAAGATTTATTTATTTATTTTTACAAGCACTGGGTACAGTCAGAAGCGCGGGAGGGTGAGAGAATTCACCAGAGTCAGAGCGGGGAGCAGAGCAGGCAGAAGGACCGAAGCACACTGCCGAGGGGAGCAGCGGGCGGCAGGAGAGGTCTGCGCGCCATGTGGGACCCTCCTCTGGCGGCCGAGGAGCAGCTGGGGATTGAACCGGCGGCGCTGCAGAGGCTGCGGGCAGCTTCGCAACCCAGCGCTCAACCGCTGCGCCACCGCCACCGGGGAGGCCCCTTCTTTTGCAATCTTAAAGACCAAGCTGGAAGAGAAACCTAAGACAAGGTCTGTGGCAGTTAGTGTTTCAGACACTCATTAATATGCAGTAAAGGACTAAAATGACTCAGTGTTTAGCAATTCAACTTGTGTAACAACATGAGTATTGACATTAGAACATTTAAAAAATTTGTATTCTAAAATTTTGGCTCAATCCCTAAATTACAAAGCATAAAAAATGAACTTTGAAATATTAATTTTTACAATATCAGCTTCTTTGCGATTTTTTCAATCTTAAAAAATCATGAATTATTAAGATTTTATAAAAGATATGTTACTTTGAAAAAATCCTGCAGTTTATATCCTAAGTGAATGTAAACATAAAAATAAGCCAACTAAGATTCTTATACATAGTTGGTTGCTTTCTTTATTACAGATTATGACAGTTCTGCTCCCATTCTGAGATGAAAGGAGAGGGTGAGTTGAGGTGAGCTAAATTGTTGGCTGGGGTAGAGCAGCAAGAACAGGAGCCAGAGGAGAGATGCTTAGTCATTCTACAACAAGCACTTACCTAGACAATACAATATCAAGATTTGGTAAGCTCCATGAAATAATTGTTCCAGTTATCACAATTAAACCAAGTCATTTAAATATCTCAGATGTTTTTAAGAACAGTGTAGGATTCATGTAGGTTCCATATGCCATGACCTTGGTAAAAACAATCTGAGTCTTTCATAAAAACCTTGCTGAGGAACAAGTAAGATTTTAAGTGGCAAAATTAGTATAGTTCAAAGCTCTTTAACTATATTATTATAATTAATAATACATTACTGAATTATCTTTCAAGGTTTGAGAAAAGGAGGGAGTAGTTTCTGTATATACATAATCTTGAACAGAAGTGTTATTGATAACATAGTTGAATAAAATTAAAATAGATATACCATATGATCCAGCAATTCTACTCCTTATATTTATCAAAGGAATGCAAAAACACTAATTTGAAGGCATATATACACTCCTATGTTTATTGCAGCAATATTTACAGTAGCCAAATTATAGAAACATCCTCAGTGCCTAACATCAGATGAATGGATAAGATATGGTATATACACACAATGGAATACTACTTAGCTATAAAATGGGGTGAAATCTTTCCATTTGCAACAACATGGATGGAATTAGAGGGGATTATACTAAGTGAAATAAGTCAGAAGGAAAGAAACAAATACTGGATGACTTCACTCATATATGGAATATAGAAACAAAGTAATAGGCAAAACTAAACCAAAGCAAACCTTAGAAATTTAGCTGCAGAACTGAGGATACTGGGGGGTGGGATTGACAATGAGGAGCAAAGGTAGAAGGGAGCCAACGGTCTATAGTAAAGGACTATGGGTACTGCGGTCATGGGTGTGGTGTGGTAACATACATCTGAATAGGTGTGAACATATTCCCCTAAATCATATACAGTATTGTAAACTGTTACTTCAATTTAAAAAAAGACAAACTGGGTAAGCACCACACTATGAAGCAATCTGCAGCCTCTACAGCATGAGTTCGATCCCCTGGCTGGCCAGGGAGCAACCCACATGGCGCAGCAGACCTCTGCTGACTCACCCGCTGCTCCCCTCAGCAGTGTATTTCAGTCGGTCTGCCTGTTCTGTTCCCCACTCTGTCTCTGGTGAATCCTCTCACCACCCCCCCAAATCTCTGGCCTGTACCCCAGCTCTTGTATGCATAGATGGATAAATCTTTAAAAAAAAAAAAAAAGACAAACCCCTAAGGCCTCCAGCCTCTCCCTAAATTAGTAAATTTCTTCACATTCTTTAGCCCAGTGTGCAATCAGGTGAGCTATTCACTCTTGGAAGTTAAAGAAATTATCCCTATTTTCTTAAACACACAAACATAAACAATTATATCATCACTAACACTGATGAAAAGAATGTAAATGTTTTATAACTGAAAATGTACATATGTTCAATTATTTTGCTTTTAAACAGTAGTAAAATTGCATTTAACAAAATGAAAAACAAAAAGAACAGGTGTTAAGAATTCAATTAATGGGAGTCATCACAGATTTTGTTTATTATAGCATTCATAAAAAAACTATTTTTAAAAAAAAAATCCACAACTTACTTTCTTCTATGACACCTGCTTTGAACCAAACCAGAATTGAGCAGTTAAAATCAAACAATAATTTATGGGACACTAACATCTTCCTCAAATATACTGTGGCGCCTTCTGAAAACCTGTTGCAGAGCACTGGAATTTTACTTTCAAATTTAGAAGAGGAAACCATGATCTCTCTGCCCCTTTAATCACTCTTACTCTGCCTTATTTTTCCACAGAATCTAATCCTATTTTAACAAATCCAATAATTTGCTCATTTATTATATTTGTTGATTATTTGTCTCATGCCACTTGAACGTAAGTCATTCTACTAGGCAGCTATTTTTGCGTCTCTGGTTCTTTGCTGTATAACAAGAACTTAGAACAATGCCTGGCACATAGAAGCAAATCAATAAATATTTGTCAAATTAATGAATACAATGAATTCTTCTCAAGTGTTCCTCTTGAAGAAGACTAGGCACTCTCCTTTGATTCCAAGTTAGGTTTATAAGATAAGGTTAAAGAGCATGTTTTGACATCTTGGATTGAGTATTTGATTTCAGTTTTATCTTACTTAGGCACAAAGTTGTTTCCTAAAAATAATCCAGCAATATTTTCTGTAATGCTTTTACAACACTGACTGCCCTCAGTACTGAAAGAACAATCATATTTCACTATTTCTTTTGTTCTAAGATCTTCATTATGGCTTGGATAACTTTTCAAAGATTTTTTTTAAGATTTACTTTCATTTATTTATACAAAGAAAAACTGGGGTGTAGGCCAGAGGTGCAGGGGATGAGAGGATTCACCAGAGACAGAGTGGGGAGCAGAACAGGCAGATCTACTGTAATACACTGCTGAGGGCAACAGCTGGTGAGCCAGGAGAGGTCTGCTGTGCCATGTGGGTTAGCTCCCTGGCTGGAGATAGCTTGATAGCACTAAGTCTTTAACCCCTGTGCCACTGGGGAGACCCAAAAAGGGGTTCTTTTTGTGTGAATAATGTTGACATTTCCTTGTGGACAATTATTACCTATATCTATACTTATATTCTTTTCAGTTTTTCACCCTTAGGTAGTATGATTAGAATTTATTTTTTTAATCATTATCATCATTTCACTCAGATAACCAATTAACAAAAATTTTTTAATCTCATTTTTTTAAAGATTTATGTATTTATGCATATAAGAACTAGGGTACAGGCCAGAGGTGGGGGTGAGAAGATTCACCAGAAACAGAATGGGGAACAGAACGGGCAGATTGGCTGAAATACATTGCTGAGTTGAGACAGGAGAGGTCTGCTGTGCCATGTGGGTATCTCCCTGGCCAGCCGGGAATTGAACCCACGTTGCAGAGGCCGCAGACAGCGTCACAGCACTGCACTCAACCTGCTGTGCCACTAGGGAAGCCCCTATTTCATCTTATTCTTTACAAATTTCAGTCACTGCATCTTGTGTGGAGGGTGTGTGTGTGTGTGTGTAACTATCTTCATTCTTACAGGAATCTCACCTTGGTTCTGACATAATTATTATAATCTTATTATTAGGATACAGGAATCCACAGAGGTAAGAAAAAAGGCATAATAAAATTTAAAGAGAAAAAACAGAATCAGTTTATTATGTCTATGGGTAACTCCAGCATCAATGTAATACTGAATTTTCTCCCAACTCTTAGTCCCCACTAGAGATATCCACTCTGAAAAAAATACATTCTTGATCTTTTCTGTCTCTGCAACTACAAAAACTATTTATCATGTGTTCAGACATTCATGGACAATCTAGATCCCTTTCTATTCTAGATACTATATTCTAACTCAGAATTTAAGTTGTTTGGATGTGGTTATAAATTTGTGACTGTCACTTTCCACTTGTACTTTTGTCTAGTCATGTCAAAGACTTTTGTTCCAAAAATCAATCTTTCCTCCTGAGTCTCAGAATCAGGAATACTAATACCATATGTAATGGTACTAAAATTAAAATGAGATAGCTTATCCTAGGGAGCTCATTGAAACAGAATTACCACTTTTATAGCCTTTTGGCTTTCCATTAGGTTAGGTTCAGGTTATTGTTTTAAGTATTCTGAACCAAACTTCAATAACTTCTATGTCAGTTTCCATTCAGGACCCGTTACCTACCAGTTATAGATGATAGTTATCGCAGAGATTATTATATATACTTTCTAAATATGCTCATCACTATAATAAGTTATTAGCTATAATCTTTATCATAATGCTGTTTATAATACAGCATGGGGTAAAAGGTAAAGAACAAATGATTATGAAATAAAAATGACTTGGGATGGGTGGTCAGAAAGTATGGGAAGCAATGAAGAATAAAAGGCAAATGGGAGGGATGGGGTGTGAGAAAAAAGATCTGAAAAGTAGGAGCAGGAGGGAATGTTTTGTGTTTATGGAGCTATTCAACTAGAGAAAAGGGAGTACAGAATGAACTATGTAATTCAAATTTTTGTACATAATGAGAAAGTTTACAGGAATAACTATACATTCACTAAAATATTTCTGCTCATAATTTTTCTGAACATTAAAATATTATTTATACTTAACAATTGATTTGATTTTATATTCAAGTACATAAAATTTAAACACAGAATTTGTAATTTTTATCTAGGTTTGAATCACTGTCTAGATGACATGAACTGTATGACTCTTTGAATCTGTTTATAAACATATGAGATGGAAAAATATATCATGTGATATCGTATTATAAAGGTTCTACAAACAATACATTTTTATTAGAATTGCTAAGCGTGTACTAACATATATAAGATATCTCCTTCCCTTTTACTCTTTCTTTATTCTAGAATCTAAACACAAGGAGATACATGATTTTCCATTTTATCGTAGAAAGCAGCTTTCATTCTTTATGTGGAACCTGACAGCAATCATCCCCTAGTTAGATCTAAATGATTGAATTGCAAGGTGAACTGTGTTGGTGACTAACTCATTTTCCCTCACCTCCAGCACCTTCTTTCTCCCAAGATCAAGCAATTTTCCTGTTTAATGAACTGTATCTGCTATCAAGTGGTCTGGAAATTAAGAGTTCCAAAGCATCTTCCAAATCCTCGTTTCCCATTTGGTATCATGATGTCTTTTGCTGCTACATTACTGATCTATGTTTTCCAAGGCTATACAAAGGAGAAATGCAAAAATGAATTGAATTACACAATAATTTTATAGACAAGGAAAGTTTCAATTGACTTTGAATTATTCAGGGAATGCTTTTCTAGTTAATGGGTTGTCAAATTCTTTTCATCAAATAGTTTTATCTGACTGATACCTTTCGGTCAGTTTGATGCTGACTAGCAATGGAAAGGGAGCAAATGCAATAGAGACATGCTTTAAATACAACATAAACCACCCGAAGTGGGTTTTAGCAGTTTGATTTATGTACATAACTTACCCAAAGTTTAGAGAGTGAGTTCAAGAGAGGACAAAAATATGAGCAAGCTAGGTAATAAGGAAACCCTATATTTTCTTGATTTACTATAACTTCCATAGGCATAGGGAAAAAAATAGGGAGGAACTATAAACAATTTATACAATCACCGTAAGAATTTAAAATTTTATCATAGTCAATGTTTTTAATATTTTTCTTCTAGCAGAAAATATTGAATAATTTCTTCTGCTAACCACTTCTGCTATTTATAAAGTATATGCTGAACATTTGCTGTTTTACATTCATATGTTACTTCCAGCATTTACTAAAAATGTCACCAGTTAGCTAATGAAAATACCTGCCAGAAACATTTCATATCATTATGACATTATTGAAAAATAGCGACAGATATTTATTAGTGACTTTACTAATTAGAAGTCCAATATCAAATATGTAGATTCAGGAAATAAGTTGAGTTACTAAAGAGAAAAGACACTTATCTAATGACAGTAATTATTCAATGTACATAAAATGACTAAATTACACAGTTACTTAACTTAAAACATTAATAAAAATTGTTAGTTATAATAGCAAAACATGTTGAATAATGCCGATTCCACAGGTACATGCTTTACAAGCCACTATAACGAGAAATGACTTATCCCAATAAATAAAATATGGTTAGTGAAGGTAAAACATAATTATCTAAATCTATCGAGCAAGAATATAAAAGAGGAATGCTTTATAAAATAACCTAGAGAGAAAAATGTGATTAATTTCAACTACATTTGACAGTCAGTAGAACATCTCGGCCAAAATCTAAGTGGATAATCTCAGAGACAAAACTGGTCATTAAAAAAAAAAAAAAAGTCAGTACACTGCAAAAAAATCCAGAAATAAAAAACAAGTCTTTTTCAAAATGATGTCAGGGTAGATACTTACAATAATCAAATATTTGATATGCCATATGAAACCTCCTTTTGCTCTGCCTTTTCTGTTTGCTTTTGCATTTGTTTTGACATTTTCATTGTTTAAAAGCACCTCTATCAGAAGGTGAAAAATAGAAATTAAAAGTAAGCAACTCAATTTATGTTAATGAAGTGAGTTGATATTATAGAAGTTCTAAGACTATTATAGAAGTTCTAAGAAAATTATTTAAAATTCATTTATAGTTGACTTTAGGAAGAATTTCTATATTGATATAGCATATCTACACAGTAAAACATGAAAATTTTGTCTTACAGTTTTTAAAATAACTTCCTCTTACAGGATCTCAGGTGATATTCACAAAAACTCTATTATGTAGGGAAATTAGGTTTGATTTTGCAGAAAATAAACTCAGGTTTCAAGAAGTTACGAGATTTGTCCAAGGTTATACCCATAGTAAAGAGGTGAATGTGAACTTTCAAATATCACTCACTCATTTTTCTTTCGCTAGTATTGAAACTGTTCGTCCATTTTGAGTACCCTTTGCTAGATGAAGGCAGTCTTGATAGAAGAGAGCAAGAAAAGCCACGTAAGATTAAGAATTTACCATAGCGGGCCTCCCTGGTGGTGCAAGGGGTTAAGAACCACACTATGAAAGCTAGCCTTAGCCTCTGCAGTGCCAGTTCGATCCCGGCTGACCAGCGAGGGTCCCACAGGGCGCGGCAGACCTCGCCTGTCTCACCCGCTGCTCCCCTCAGCAGTGTATTTCGTCAGTCTGCCTTTTCTGTTGCCCGCTCTGTCTCTGGTGAATCCTCTCACCCTCCCGTGTATCTGGCCTGTACCCCAGTTCTTGTATAAATAAATAAATCTTTAAAAAAAATTTACCATAGAAAATCAGAAAAATGGAAAATTAGCCAGAATTATATGCTTTTAGATATAGATCAAATGTGAAAATACTCCTAACAGGGATTTAAAATTCCTTCAGACCTTGCTATTCTTCAACCCATTAGCAGGGCTAAAAGTTGATTTATAGACTTATAATCTTACAGTTCTAAATAGAACTAGAAAGACTGTAATACTCTTATAATCTTACAGTTCTAAATAGAATTAGAAAGACTGTAATACTCAAAATCATGATAAAGTGGATAGAGCTGAAATAAAAAAAAATGATTTTGAGTATTACATGATTTTGAGTATTACATTCTTTCTAGTTTATAAGTACTATTGTAGTGTGTAACCTTACAATCAATAGGGTTTTCAGGAGGATAACCTAGCCCTTTGACGCCATTATTTTAAATTATCATTATTCATGTTTTTGAATTGATAATTGTGTTCATAATACAAAATTAATTCCAAAGGTACAAATATTTTCAGTACAAAAGAAGTCTTTCTGACTATCCTGTTGTTTATCCTCCCAGAACCCCTTCCTAGGGGCAAACATTGCTATCGGGATCCCTTCCACAGATAATCTACTGTCTACACTTGTGAGTTTTCTAAGTCTGTGTATATAACAAATGGTAGCAAACTATACACAATGTCCTTTAAGTTGCCTTTTTACTTAGCTGCTGCTTCATACCTTTTTTGAGTCATAGCACCTTTATATGAAGTGGTTGCTCCTGGAAAATGAAAGATACAGAGTGACAAGAGAGGTTAGAAATGAAGAGGTGCTTCTCATGTTTATAAAAGTGTATAACTCCTCACTTTTGAGATAGTAGGATGCTTTCCCACTGTGGGATTCTATGAAAACAAACAAACAACTATCATTCTTGTTACAAATTTCTGTCTTTTTGGCTCAGGGTGGTTTGACCAGGTATCTTTTATACACAAACCAAGAACCAAGAAACAAAACTTATGACAGTTTTTATATTTCTTTCATAACCCTTAACTTATATTTTTATTTTCTTACTGCAGTACCATGAGTTTACATCCTTATTAGTATTTTGGAAACATGAGCTCTCTCCCTTCAGCTGTAGTCAAATAGTGCACCCAGAATCAAAGCACCCATAGTCTTCTACCATATTCTACCATGCTATGTTCTCATCCCACTCTCTTCTCCTCCCCCTCTGGATATCTCAATTCTATGATCAGATTTAAAGGGTTGGTTTAAAAGTTTAATCTTCATCTGACTGTTTAGTTTCTTTATATTCCACACATAAGTGACACCATCGAATATCTATCTCCTTCTGGCTTATTTTGCTTAGCATAAACCCTTTCAGCTCTATCCATGTTGCCACAAATGGCATGGGCTTATCTTTTGTGATTGCTGAGTAGTATTTCATCATATAAATATACCGTATCTTCTTGAACCATTCATTCATTTTTGGACACTTAGGCTGTTTGTATATAATAGCTTGATTATTACAAAAAGGACTAAAATTAATATGCGTGCATACATTAGTGTTTTTGTATTCTTCTGTCAGAGAGCTAGAAGTGGAATTGCTGGGTTGTATGGCAAATACATTTTTAATCTTTTGAGAAACCTCCATACTGCTTTCCACAAGGACTGGATGAGTGTACATTCCCACAAACGGTGTAAGAGGGTTCCTTTGTCTCTCACTAACACTTGTTATTTCGGGGCTTTTTGATATGGGCCATTCTCACAGGTGTGAGGTAGTATCTCATTGTGGTTTTGATTTGCATTTCCTTGATGATAAGTATGATGAACATTTTTTCATATGCCTGTTGGCCATCTGCCTTCGTTAGAGAAGTGACTATTTAGCTCTTCTAACCAGTTTTTGATTGAGTTGTTTTCTTTTTGTTGAGTTGTATGAGTTCTTCGTAGATCTTTGATATGAGAACCTTGTCAAATGTATAGTGTGCAAATATTTCCCCCCATTCATAGGGTGTCTCTTTGTTTTGGTTAGTTTCTTTGTGCAGAAAAAGTTTGATGTAGTTTCAGTTATTTATATTCCCTTTTGTTTTCTTGCTGGAGATAAATCCTCAAAGACATCACTGATGTTTATGTCCTGAAGTGTTTCACCTGTTTTCTTTGTATCTTATGGTTTCAGGTCTTATATCCATGTCTTTTATCCATTTGATTTTTTTTTTAACTTGTATTTTTAAAAAGTTCCACATACCATCTATATGCATTGCAGTGGTGTTATCCTTACGTAGTGTTTACTTATTGCACAATTCCCCAAATACAGTTAACATAGCCAAAGTGTTTCTTGACAATGTAACAAATATTCCCTTATAAATGGGAGGCAGAAATAGAAATAGTGAGCTGGCAGCATAAGGAATCTACCTGCTATTGCTGGCAGGAAGATGAAGATGTGCTTTAGCAAAGAAATACGGCCAGTGTCTAGAAACTGGAAAAGGCAAGGAATAGATTCTCCCTACAGGCTTCTGAAGGAATGCAATCGAGATTAAACTTTGGTTTTAGCCTGGTGAAGCCCACTTTGACTTCTGACTTCCAGAATTATAATGTATTTGTGTTATTTTAAGCCACTAAGTGTGTGGCAATTTTTTATGAAGCAAAAGTAAATTAATACACATACCTACATCAAACAGGATTAACTTTGCATGAGAAAAAAAAACCTAAGAAAAGGTGGCTTAAAAATATATATTTATTTCTTTCTCTACAAAAGAGATCTGGAGGTAGGCAGTCCATAGACTCGGTTTTCTTCAATCTTGTTGCTCTGTCTTCCTTAATCTTATAACCCTCTAGTCAACAGGTCTGGCACTACCCATCAGTGAGAAGAGAAAGAATGATGAACTATCTTCTTTTGAAGGACTTCATCCAAGTTGCACTTATCACTGCCACTTATTTCTCATTGGTCAGAATCATGCAGGTCAGTAGTACCTAGGTACAAGCAAGAACCATTCAAGTGGCCATGTGATAAGAATGCAGAATTCTATTATTAAAAAAGGGAAGAACACTTTGAAGGCTACCAGTTACCTCCATGTTAATGCCTTAGTAGTGTGATTTCCCGCTGCTCCCCACTTGTTTTCAGTCTATAAAAGCAGCCTCTCCTATATTTTAAATCAGGGCAGGGGCCTTCATTCCACATAGAGTTACTGAATAACTACTATGTAGTAGGCTCTGGCATATTTCTAAGTATTTGTCAGATTTTGCATGTGTATATACATCAGAACATGAGTCTATACTTGTTCAACAAATGATATAATACACTGATATCACATTGATATTTTAGTGTTGTAATTAGTGGGAACAGATTTTTTGATTGATAAAAAACAAGGTTAGAAGGTGTATTTTATTTATATATGTTATTATTCAGAGGCCTGGCGGGAAAGAGATGGTACACTCAAAGGGTAAGTTAAAGAAAGTATGATGAAAAGACGACACAAAGGTGTGGGCAAGTTTTAAGGGAATCAGTAAAGGATAAAGTACCGAAGTATTTGCAACAGGAGGAAACCATTACCATCCCTAGGCCTGAAGGGACAAAGGGAAGGAGTTTCTGGAACTTGCCAAGACCCATAGTCATGGAAAAGGGTTGGCTGACTACAACTATGGCCTTAGGTAGAGGAATGAAGCTAATGCCAAAAGCCACAGACAAGCAGGGGGAAGTTGGGGGAAGGTGAAATAAATATCCTGACCTCTCTCTTTACTCCCTCTGATCATTTGCCAATGCCTCCAAATTGGCTGAAACCAAATAGAAACCAGAGAGGGTAAAGAAGCCTTGGGTGATGTGGTCCACAGAATTTTACAGAGTTGAAATGATTAAAAAAAAAAAGAAGAACACAAAACTTGAATAAAAGAGGAAAGGAACTGATCCAAACAGAATTTGTGTCAGACCTGGGACAAAGAAAGATGAAGAGAATGATTAAAAAGTAAAACAGTAGAAAGAGGCACAGTGCATGATCTATTTATATAAGCAGGATAAAGACAGTGAGCAAAGGAATAGAAGCATGAGATGAAAGAATGAGAAGGGTCTGACCTGGGATTTTAAAGTGTGGATATAGTTGAACAAATGTATTTTTCAGTACCAATTTTTTCATGTGAGTTTCACACAATAGTAGGACATCTAATTACCATCTGCTATTGACTGAAAATATTTGAAACATATATACCCCAAGGAGTGAACAGTGGTAGTGACTGTAACTGAGGATTATGGAATACAGAAGGCCAGGTCTGTAGGACAAAGAACAGCCACATTCTGAAGAAGAATCCGTCAGCTGATCAAAGTTGAGATACCAGGGAAAAGATATAGAGACAAAAACAACTAGCAGTAGAAACTAGACATTTAATATGGTAAATACTTAAAATTCACTTAAATCCAAAATATGTATGTTGCTCTCTCATACAAATTACCTACCTATAATTCTTACATTTAAAAAAATGCTATTCACAAGTGATATCAATGACATAAACCATCTTCTGTGGAAGGCTCTTTGAAAGTAATTTGTTTTACTAACTGAATTTTATGAAGAAAGTTAATTTTACTTTTTGGATGTTTATTAACATCCTTCAAATATTTCTTTCAACATTTATTTATACTCACACTGTTCTATACTAGAAGTATTCTTGAAAAATGCTCCCCTTCCAAACAAACGGCTCGGTGGGTTATCATTTCATCGACATATTAAAAATAGGAGCCTTAATCTCTAAAACTATTTTGTGGTGTAGTATCATATGAAGGTTTGGCCCCTATTATAATATAACTACCAGGAGACTTTATTACAAAAGATGGTGTGGGTCCTAAAGATAAACATTGGTTCTGCATCACACCCTGTGTTCATGTTTTCTTGCTGACTCAGCAATGATAGGAAATTTGGAGAAACTGCAGCAGTGAAATCACTATTGCCCTCTCTTGTTTCATAGTGAGCTAGATATCCAGAGTCACTTTTGAGCCAAGGACTGTGGAGAAACCTTAAGGGACTTTCAAATTCTGTACTTTGATGGATAACATGTATCAATTTTTTTTCTTCAAAGTGCTAAGATTAAAACCACATGTTAATATAACTAGCTTAATTAAAAATACATTATCCTTCCATGAAAACAGGCAACTTTTTATTTTGATGAAGATTAGAGAATTACTATATATGTATGAACTTCCCAAATGTGTCAAAAGTGATGAACATGAAAATCATGCTAACGACATGTCTTACACAGAACACATGTAACATATGACTTCAATGGGCTTCATGAAAAATTTATAGAAATAACTCAATACTGAAAATATTTTACCCATTTAGTTTTTTCTGCAAATTGAGAAAAAGGTATAGTAATTCAGCTTTAGCAGAGCATCTCTCACTATTTGCAATCCCAGTGCTCACTAGATGCAAAGTTATCATTTCATTAACATTAAAAATAAGAATATAGGGGTCTCCCTGGTGGCGTAGGGGTTAAAGACGCAGTACTATCAAGCTATCTTCACCCACTACAGCAGGAGGTTGAATCCAGGCCAGCTGGCCAGGGACCTAATCCACAAGGAGCTACAGACCTCTCCTGTCTTGCCTGCTGTTCCCCTCAGCAGTGTATTTCAGTAGATCTGCCTGTTCTGCGCCCCACTCTGTCTCTGGTGAATCCTCTAAGCCCTGGCACCTCTGGCCTACATCCCAGTTCTTATATGCATAAGTAAATAAACCTTTAAAAAAATGAGTATATATTGAGTATATGGTGTGTGATGCCATTAAATTTTATTACTAAAACCCCACAATACAGAATACATGTTAAACTCTTATTAGTAGCCCCATCGTGTCTGATTTAAATAAACCCAAGTTTTAATAAATTTATTCTTTCCAAATTTATGCTAAAGACCTTTCCCAATTTGTAGCTATGAGAAATAAGAAGCAAGCATCACATATGCATCAGGTTTAAAGCTGTAATTATTCTAACATTTACTTTTGTCTACTTTCTTTCCAGTCTATATTTCAATAATTTTGGGAACATTAGAATAAATAAAGCTTACTAATCAAATATTCAATTTATAATATATACTTATTACAGGATTTTACAAATTGAAGTTCTATAGTGGAATATTTTAGATCATTAATATTTCCCTGCATATTTTAAAAATAAGAAAGAGCAGAGTTAGTCATTTAGGAAAAATGATTATGAAGAATTTAAAATCCAAAGCAATTAGTCTCAAAATTACGTAGGATACAAATGACAGTAAATGGCTTTTGCATCTATGTTATTAACTGTTCCCAAGAACTAATGTGATGAAGGCAGGTAAACAATCCTCCCTTTAAAGTTAATGTCAGATTCAGAAATGCTCAACATTAATTTACTTAAATACTTGCTTATTGAATCTACTCTGCGACGAGGGATTCTGTGAGGGCTGGAGGACAATCAAAAAAAGGGAAAATGTATAAAATATGGACAAGATAACTAAACTAGTAACCATTAAAATAAGGAAGAGAATGACTTCCATTGAATTTGTCCTTTCATTGTGTCTGATTTTGAGGTGAGGATAAACAAAGAAGGAAGTTTAGTAGGGAGCTACAGGACAAGCACTTCAAAAAAAAATTGTATGTGTAACACTTTTCTAAGTTTCAGAGTAGGTTAAATGTATGCTAAAAAGTATTATTCCTTTCTGACTGGAGAGTAGAATAGTTGTAAAAAAAAAAATGGTTTTGGGGGTGGGGAGGGAATTGCAAGTAAAATAGAGTCTATAACCTGATTCAGAAAGCAACTAAACATTACATAATTCTAGGGTAGGAGAAATTACCATTTCAAACAAGTAAAGCATGGACACCGTTCTGCAAGTTTAGTTAACATGGTATTGAGGATAGCTAGGACTGCCTCTACCTAAAATGATAGCAAGAACGACTCTACTTCTGGCATTGAGGATAAGAGTGTGTGAGTGTGAGTGTGTATATGTAGTCATTATGCACAACAAAGATTATTTAGTTCATTTCATGCACCAATTAATAAAGATTTCACTTTTTGAAATGCCAAAGCAAATGTGGGAGCAAAAACTTCATCTATATTCAGGGTTAAACTTTCAAATTTTAAATTACCAGATTTCAACCGCAAATTTATTTCAGTTGAAAGGTTTGAACAGATTATTGATGAATCTCCTAAAATTCTCGAGCATGCTTAAAAGATAATTTTAATAAAGACTCACTACAGGTATGGCACAAATTACAGGTGTACATTTATTGAGCACCTACAATAAGACAGCACTGTGCCGGGCAACTTACAACATGATTTCTAATACTCTATGTCACCTTTCAGTTTTCTCAATTTCTCTATCAGTGACTTTTACACGGTTAGTTTATATTATCTGACATACAGTTCAGCTCATTTACTTCATAAAGTTGGTCCCAAAGACATTTTCTCATTTGAAGGGGCATCTTCTCATTTTAGGAGAAAGTTAAATCCCACTGAATACCTAACACTTGATTTTCTGACCTTTCAGAAACCCCCAAACGTGTACAAAGTCAAGGACTTGAGATAAGATCAACACAATCTATCAGTCTCAAAAGCCACATCTGTCCATCTTAGGGTCCTATACAGCGATAACTGCCCATTTAGGTAGTAAATCATGGCCTCCTAAACCCTTAACTCAAAGTCCTGACCCCTCGGACCTCCCCCGTCTATTCAGAGGGGAGAGCAGGGAGCGGCCGGGGAGCAGCTCCGCCGCGCGGGGTGGGGGTGGGGGAGGCCGAGGTGACAGCAGGTGAGGGCCCGGTGCGGATGAGGAAGTGAGACAGGGACAATGTGGGTATTACTCATTCTGCTTTACCGCCACGGTTGCTTAGAAGCGGAACTTGTAGCCTCGGTCTCGGCTCAGCTTAAGTTCTACCGAAGTGACTTCCCAACCCGGTTCGCTCGGGGAAAACCACGCGTCTGGGGAAGGGAAGAGAGTCAGAGCCGCGGCGGTCAGGTAGCCTCTCCCGTGACGCCGCGTGTCCTGGCCGTCAGAGGCCGTTTCCCCACTCAGTCCCTCGCTGTTCCCCGAACTTGCCCTTCCCCTAATTTCATCACGGGAACTCCCAGCGCAGCCCCGAGAGCACGACCCTCCCCAGCACCCCGGGGCGCGCTGGACGGACCACCCCAGCCCGGGAGCGGAGCCCAGCCGCGAGGATGAGGGCAGCCAGGTTGCTCCCGTGCCCCGGGGGGGGGGGGGCAGCTCCGAGCGCGCGGGGTCGTGGGGCGCTGCAGCCAGACCCCAGCACGTCCCCCAGGCGGCCGCGGCGGGTGTGGCCAGTCCCGAGGCAGAATGCCACCGAGCCGCCTCCTTTACCTTTCCCGCTGCGCCCGCCTTGTCGTCCTCCTGCCCGCGCCCCGGCCCCGCGCCCCCCCACGCGCCCCTCCCCCGCCCCACGACACCTGAGGGAAACTTTTCCCTCTCCCCCTCAATTCAAATTCAGCTGCTTCTACACTGCCGCAAACCGTCCTCTCCCTAGCAACAAGGTTCCGGCCGTAGAGCGAGCGCCTCTAGGTGTAAGGAAGGTGATGTCGTAAAGCCGCGAGTGTCGTAAACCAGGTGCGGTGGGGAGGGGGGAGGGGGGAGGGGTGGAGGCGGACGGGGGGGGAAAGGGGAGGGAGGGGGAGGAGGTGACTCGAGCATTTAGACACAAGCGAGAGGATCATGGCGGATGGCCCCAGGTGTAAGCGCAGAAAGCAGGCGAACCCGCGGCGCAATAACGGTGAGTGGCGGAGGGGACCCGGGAGCGGCGGACTCAGGGGGAGTCGGACAGCCGGGGCGTCCCGGGGGTGAGGGGGGCGAGCCGGGCTGGGGGCGGCCGGGGCAGGGACGGGCAAAGTGGAGTGGGAAAGTAGAAAGTAGTGCTCTCTGCCCCCCTCCGCCGCCGCCGCTGCCGGAGCCGCGCCGCGGCCGCTCGCTCTCCCTGAACCGTTATGTCTCTTACCTGGTCTCTCTCCGCCTAGCGGCTCCTGCCGCCCCTGCCGCCTCCCTGGACCGTTAGCCGCGCCGCGCCGCCGCCGCATCCCCGGCGCAGAGCGGGCGGCCGGGACGCGCCCGGCCACTTTTCTGGCCCCGGGTGGCGCGGCTGTTGCTTCTTTCCGCACTTTTCCCCACTCTTCTGCCCCCCGGCGCCTCTCCGTCCCCCGCCGCCTCAGCGCGGCTCTCCCCGGGCGTGGAGGCCCCCGGGCGCCGGGGAACTAACTAACTTGTGCCCGGCGCCGGCCGTGCAAAGTGGCTTCCGCGCGCCGCGGCCCCGGCCGGCGCCGGCGCTCGGGCCCCGCGGCTCGGGCCGGGCCGGGCCGGGCCGGGCTGAGGCGCGCGGCGGGAGGCGGCGGCGGGGCCGCGGGCGGCGTGAGGCGTCCGTGCGCGCGTGTGCGCGGGCGCCGGCGGGGCGCGCTCGGGCGGACCGGGCGCCCCCGGCCGCGGTAAAGTTGGGACCGGCCGGCGAGGCGCGTCCGCGGAGCGGGGAGTCGCGGACGCGCGGGTCCCTCAGCGCCCCTCCTCGCCGCCGCCGCCGCCGGGCCCCCCCGGGCTGCGGAGGGGCGCCGAGGCGAGCCCCCGAGTGCGGTCCGCGTCGCGCGGGGCGCCGGCGGAGGGGCAGCAACGGCACCTACTTGCTGCTGTGGGAGAGCTGCGGATGGCGGCGAGCCGGGCAGCGGGTGTGTTTGTGGAGTTGTTAACCTGGTCGTGGACACGGGGAAGCGCCACAGACGGAGCCCCCCTCCCCGCGCGGGGCTGGGGTTCTGTGCTTGTGCCTTTCTTTCTTTCTTTTTTTTTTTTTTTCTTTTTTTTTTTCTCTTTCGGTTTTTGGGGAAGTTGTTACCTGGGCCGGACGCACGGAGCGCTGAAGCTGGATAATGGAGCTGGGATGGCGCTCGAGGTCGCGGGTGGAAAGAGGGTGGGGGAGGGGGGCGGACGGACCGACGGACTCGCGGGGCTGCAGCGCCGGGGGTTATTGATTGGTGCCCGGGCGCCGACGAAATACACAACCCTCTGGCGTGAGACTTAATTAAAAAATAATAATGATGATGATGATAATAATAGCGGCGGAGGAGGAGGCGAGAGCCGAGCATGTGGCGGTGTGTGGCACGGTCGCCTTGCCTTTTCCAGTTGGGAGAGACGGTGGAAGTTGATGTGGATTTCTGCTGCTCGCGGGGTCGGCTCCGCGCTCGCCTCCCCTCCAGCGCGGCGGCGAGAGGTCCGCGGCTTGTTATTGTCTGGACAGTTCCTGTGGCGAGAGGGGCGAGACTCCTGCGCCCGGGGGCGGCGGGAGGGAGCCGGAGAGGCCCCCGCCCGCGCGGCCGGGTACCTGTTTGTATAATAATGGGCGGCGACGGCCCTGCCGCGGGCTGCAGCCCAGGCTATATAAGGAATTACACGTCCATGTCGGACCCAGGGGCTCCCGGGGGTCCCTGCGTTCTTTTGGAAGCGAGTTTCTCCAGAGTGGGGAAATGAGAGGCGCCAATAACGGGATGGCCGTGGCGTGAGGAGGAGGACATGTGTGTTGGAGGAGAAACTCTCGCGCCCTCCTCCCGCCCCACCCCCCGCGCCAGACTCCCCCCCGCCCTCCCCTCTGGGATGCGAAACGCGAGGTTTTGTAACCTTTCCTGGCAATTTTAGATTTTGTGTGGGATTTCCTGTCTAGAAGCAAGTACGAAGATTGTAAGCTGTTTCAAGAGGTTTCTTTGCAATCGTAAACGTTATTTTTTTTTTTCGTGTGTATCTGAGTCGGCATTAAAATCACTGTTTTCATAAATCGCTTTGGTGGTTCAAATAAACATTGGTGGTGTAAGGACGTCTGTTAGTTGTGATCGATAACTGATATTTGCTGTCCTCATTGTGGAGAGATGACTTGTTACAGCCAGGAGCGGAGCCTACATAGGCTATTGCAATTTTAATTTCCTGTTTTAGCGTCAAATAATGTGTTCTATATTGAGCTGTTGCCGCTGTTGCTGATGTGGCTTTTATGAAAGGTAAGTTGGTTCTGAAAGGGTTGTTCGCTTGTTGCCTTATTTAAAATGTTCATCGCCAGAGAAAGGGGCTTTTCTTGTTGCTGACGACATGTGTGTGACATGTGAGTCTGAACCACCCAGCGTCTGTGCAGCTGCTGTAAACATGTTTACCTGAACAGGAAAGAATGGATTTTTCTCCTAAAGATCCTGTGATATGACTATTATACTCATAAGGCATATCAACAGATGACTTAAGGGAGAAAAGCTATCCTGAAAGGTACTTGAAATCAACAGGAAAAAGAGATTCTCGATCGCTGCAGCAAATGGCAACTTGTGCAGGTAGAAAAAAGATGGTGTTTAGTTTTCTCCTGCATGTATGTCAGCCCCCTCCTGTCTTCTGCTTTCGTTCTCAAGGGAGGGATTTATTTACCACCTTTGCTGTTAGTGTTTTTCCTTTGTGCTTAATATTAGGAAAACAGATTTGGAGCTGTTTAGTACCAAATGCCTTGTCTGCAGTATTCATTACTCACAGAAAACAAAAGGTGTTTAAGATAGCACTGTGTTACTACAGGTATCTTCCATTTTCATCACTTTTGGCTCTCTCCTTGTATTTCTTTTTGTTCTCGGATGCATTTCATCCATTACTTTTAATTACAGACATGCTATTTGATTAAGCCTTATAATTTGCAAATTGAAAAAAAATGAAACTATATGCCATTGTGTTGGGAAACCTCAGGATAGGTGCAGGTTAATATTTCTTAGCAACGCAGTCATAATTAAGTTGCAGTTTTTGGGAGAGAATTGCTTGGAGAAATGTCGACTCTTAAATCTTTTTAATGAAGGAATACATGATGTATACAGTGCGAGATAAACAGAGATGCTTTATGATGTTATTTATATGTAAATATTTTTATATTATAAAATAAGGTAAGCAGATTTTATTGCTGAGCCTCCAGTAAAACGTTTTAATTTCCTTTCTGGAATATATCAGCAGAGTATGAATGGGAAAATCAAGTAATGTAATTTGACAAGGGTAAACCAACTGAGCAAGGCTTGGCCAAGGTATCAAACCTTGTGTAGTAACTTTATGTTATGATGTTAGTCATCTGTAAGGAGTTGCATTAGAATTGCTGAAATTGATTTTTACCATTTATAATGTAATGTTCTGTTGTATTTAAAAAAAATTGTCTTCTCATTTTCTAATTTTGCACACTGTGTGGTTTTTCTTATTTATATGTTTAGGTTGGGGGTGGGGGTTGGACTCTGGCTACTAATGACCACATGCTCATGAATCCACTTTAAATGGACTAGCAGGGACATATCTTTATGTCATTTGTACCATTTCCACTTGCTATCTTTGGAAACCACCAGTAGAGGATGCTAACAAAAATTAGTATTGGTGTAGTAATACCATGAGTCTCTTTATTATCTACTGTTGATTGGGACCTCTGCATTGATTAGGACCTTAAGTATAATTCTGTGTCTTACTGATATTTAAAACTAGCCCCAGATAAATTAGGCATAAGTATTTTCTAGCCTTCTAAGATTGGAAAGAAGTAGGAATGTTTTAACTCAACAGTTTTATAAATCTGAGATTTTTAAATCTTGTAATTGAGAGTGCCATCAGTTTAGTCTTGCTTTTGAATGATTTTAGCACTGCGTTGTTTTTTTAAGTTTTATGTTGTTGGATTTGGAGAAGAATGTGTAAATGATTCGCCCATATTTATTATGTATACTTACTGAGCTTTTTAGCCAGCCTCCTTTTTCATAAGATCCCTGAAAATAAATGTTTTCAGATGTTAAAAGATGTAAATGGTTAACTATGGTAAGGAAAATACAATTATCAGATTGGTAATACTGTGTAATTATTTTCACATAACTTGTATGGCTTAATCTATACATGCGTTGGCAGACAACTACTAAGGAAAGAATTAAATATTAGTCAGATGTTAGTGATTTTTAAATTTTATGTTTTCCTTCTAATTAAGAATCAGAATCAAGTAGTGTGTACATTTTAAATTTGTGTATGGTAAATTAAGGAATGTAAGTTTGTTTTTGAAGTTTTAAATGTGAGAAAATCTCTACTTTGATTATTATGTTTCTACTCAAATAATTCTTTACAATAGACTAAAAATTGGTATAACATTTTACATATAAGAAATTGCATGACTTAATGAATTTAGTTGTCCTTTTGGTTTGTGTCCATGTAATTATACTGTAGACTTTTGGAAGCTTTTCATTAGGTCAAATGTTAGATGTATTTATTTCCCTAATTATTTTTTATGGTGTCTCAATAAATGCATCAACACCAGTACCATAATGCAATAGTAATACTGCTTATCTTGAATTGAGTAGGAATTACTGGAGTTGTCAGGCAAAAACAGTGGATTTCTGATTTTAGGATGTCATGGTTCTTGTGTGTTTATGTGTGAATAGTTTCACATTTCCTTGAATTTGGTGTGTTCTAGTTCCTAGAGTTCAGCAGTCAGTAACTATGATTCACTTACTTATTTTTAATGAACTGAGGGACTTTACCACAAAACCTTGACATATTAATTGTAGCATGGAGGAAAAGCTTACAGTATCTTATAAATTGAAGGTGTCAATCACTTGTTAAGATGATCCTTACATAAAATAATTTTATTTCATATACCGTACCCTGCATTTGCAGTTTTAACAGCTTTGAGCCATATGGTGAGAAAGTTCTATGCAATTGGGAATGATATTAAATAATAGCATAATTATTTCTTATATTTTGTTTTTATTTTGTTTCTCCCCACTCCATTTTTGCTTCACCCTGCATAAATCACTTTTAAGCATGTGATTAGAGCCAGATGTAAACACAGATGCACTATCATATGGAATTATATTGTTAGCTGTTCTTAACTACCTGTATTGAATTGCAGTAGAGAAGAAAAATTAAGCAGATTTTTTGCATTAGTGTGAAAAAGAGTACTTAATAAAATTATAGATACAGCATTTGGGTTTGAAAAAGATTTCTTAATCTAGCCTATTTTATGTGGAAATGTGTGTTCATTCTAATAGAGATATAAACTAAAATAAAAATGTATTGTTGGAAGAAAAAATTAAAAAAATAAGCTAGAAAAAGTTCACTGATAAGGAAAAATAAAAAATGGTTTAAGAGATACTTTAAAAAGGCTGCATGTTATATATATTACTAACTCAATAATCATTGAACTCTGTATAAGTTAAAAGAAGAAAATAAGTATACATCGTGAGATAGAAATAGTATCGTGGTAATCCCACTTAAAATTAAATTTCATTTATTGTACAGGCATTGCATTGCTATAGGAAATAATCTTTCCTTTTTGTTGGGATAGTGTTTTGAGAATTGTATTCCTTAAAAGGTAACATTCTTAGCACAACAATTTTATCAAGTGAAAAATTTTGGTGTAGTGTAAACATGTCTAGATTTTAACCTTGATTAGGTAGGTTTTACTCTTGTTAGTGTGAACCTAGGTTGTTCAAAAATATACTATTTAAAGAGCCATATACTATTTAAAGAGCAGAATGCTCTCTAGTAAGTAAAGTCTGCCTTAAGATTGTTTTCAGAGAAAAAAATTAATAGTTAGAACTCACTTCATTAATTTTGTTAAAATATACTTTGAAGTATATAATTTAATCGCAGATAACTTGAAAGATTCCATAAAGGGAAGAGAAAAAAAAAAAACAAGTTCAAGTGTATACTTGTATTATAGCTATGAAACTTTATTAGATTCTTGTTTTCATTCTCTAAGAAATTATTTTTCTCATTTCTTCAAACATCTTGTTATTTAATACATGTCATTTATATACATTTATCTTTGTATATACACATTTCTCCTCATAATCAACTTTATATACTTATTGAGATTTGGTACCTGGAGATTAAGGTATACTATGACTTGTTGGTAGAATACTATGACAAACTGAGAAAACCTTCATCATCTCTTTGCAGTAAACGCTACATCTGTGCTGGAATTATTAGTAACAGATGTTTTGTGACTTCTTAATTCCCACTCCCTTACTTCCTTTTCCCACTCATATTTAAAATTAAATGTGAATGAAGGATAATAGGAGAATGCTGTCAGTTTTTCATGTTCATTGTTGTAAGAAGATTGTAAGTCCTCTACTTCTCTAAATCATAATTTCAAAATGTTGGTTTTTTTAAGTATTCTAATTTCAGTTTCTTAGATATTTTAAATAATCATTTTCTTATAAAATGTAACAACAGTTCTGTTCATGGTCACCAACGTATATAATGCATTCTTATTTTCTTTATTAAATTCTTCATGTTCATTTAATCCATCTTTCTCATTTAATGCTTCCTTTTTTGTTAAATGCTGAGAGTGACTAGTTTGTTGATTAAAAAAACTCATCGTCCCTTTGGAAGCTTACATTTTTAATAAGAAAGGGACCTTTAGCAATTTTTTTAAAATTTACAAATTGATACAGATAAACCATTGATTTCACACTTTCACATAGAAACTTAAAAAAAATTTAATTTGTGTTTTCAGATAGGTAATAGTGGTATCTGCAATAGCATATAGTTAGTAATTTGACTGAAGTTGAGCACAAGTTAACCTTACTTTGTCTTAAGGACTTGAAAAGACTGAAAATCACTGTATCCCTTTAGTGTTTTCTTCTCTCTACCCTTTAAAACTAAGTTGCTATTTCCTCCTATTGCAACATCACTTTTCTAATTCTCTTTGGATACTCGTCTTTTTTTTTTTTTTTTTTGAGAAGGGAGAAAATTATTTCATGTGACTAAAAATTTGGAAAATAAAATAAATTTTGGCACTGGTGAGATTTGGAAGAGTCACCCAAAATCTATTTTTTGCAGATAAGCAGACAAATTTAAAGAGGTAAATAACCAGGTCCTCCCCGGTGGCACAGCGGGTTGAGCACTGTGCTGTGAAGCTGTTCGCAGCCTCTGCAGTGAGGGTTGGATCCCTGCCTGCTGGGGAGAATCCCACATGGTGCCTCAGAACTCTCCTGTTGTGCCCGCCACTCCCCTCAGCAGTGTATTTCGGTCACTCTGCCTGTTCTGTTCCCCGCTCTGTCTCTGGTGAGTCCTCTCACCCTCCCGTGCCTCTGGCCTGTACCCCAACTCTTGCATAAAAATAAATAAATCTTTAAAAAAAATTACTTAAAAAAAAGAGGCAAATAACCATGTCAAGTCCCTATTACTAATTAGTTTGAACTAGGTTATGGCTTCTCATAGTCATAGCTACACGTTCCTTTTATTAAAACATTTTGAGTGTATTTATCAATAATAGTAACCAGCAAGAACTAGATGCCCTAAATTTTTAAATTTATCATAATCAAAACCAGAGTGTATCATGTGAAATACACTATCATCTCAGAAAAAGGCATTTCTAATCAATTGGCACAAATCTAATAATTGATATTACTATCACTTAAAACATTTCAAATGCACAGTTTTGTTTAGCGGCATACTCATTGTTTTGATCATAAATTTCTCTTTTAATTTTCAGTCTCAGCTTCCATTCATTATATACTTCCAATCCTCATTTGCATCATATGTACGTATTTAAAGATATATACATACACACACATATACACACTTTAGAAATCATGTAGTTAGGGGTTATAGCTCAGGGGTAGAGCATTTCATGGAAATGCAAAAAATTAGTTCTTTGTGGTTAGACATCTGTATAACTGCTATTTTTGTTAATCTATTTTACCTTTTTTACTCAGTATTGTTTGCTATCTGTTCATATTGTATGTCTGTCTAATTCACTACTTCTATCTGTGTAGTATTTTCATGGTTTGCATCCAAAACAAATGATGAATTTACCTTGTGATATTATACAGTGCCCCACATTTTGCTAATTTAGCTATTATTAAGTGGAACCTCATGGTTGCTTTAATGTGTTTCTTGTTTACCAGAAAGAGTGATATGTCTTCATATCCTTGCTATCCATTTGACTTCTGTGTCTGGCCTATTCATATTCTTTTTGATTGATTTCCAGTACTTCTTGTTGATTTCCTGGAATTCCATGTGTATCTGAAATAGCAACCCCTTGGTGGTTTTAGACATGGCAAATATTTCCCCAATTTGTAAATCATTTGATGACTTTGATGATGGTGCAGGAATCCCTAAGTATAATCTATGTAAAGATACCAAATTTGACTTTGTGGGTAGTAAGAAGTCCTTATTAACCCATAAATTGCAAGGATAATTCCCTAGATTTTCTTCTATTAGTTTTGTTGTTTTACATCTTATATTTAGATCATTAATGCATCTGGAGTTTACCTTTTAAATACAGCATTTCTTTCTTAAGAGGATCTTATGTAGTGATTAAGAATTTTGATTAATCCTGTATTTTTGCTAACTGAATCATGGTAGCCACGTTGCTTGGTTTCCCAATGCTTGAATTCCCCCATGTATGAAATGGCAACAGTAATCTCAGAGCTAGAAAGATTAAATCAGATGTATGAATCACTGAGCCTTGTACATGTTTTAAGAATTCAACATATCTTTAAATTTTTACTGATAATATTAGATAAAATTTATTATATTTGACGATTTATTGCCTCTTACCCAATATTAACTCTAATATAACTGCCACCTAAAAAAATAGTTATAAAATTTGTTGTTTGTTCTTTTAACATTGCTTAGTTGTGTTAACCTTAAGGACAAGGTTGTTAAATCAGCAATATAATGGTAATATACACCAAAGCTTTATCTTAATGTTCCTTGTGATGTCTTTTAGCTTGGGAAAGATTACCTTTGATTCTTTCTAAGGAACATTGTAATAACAGAGATCTCACCAAATTAATTTTATGTGTATAGCTTTAATATGGACCTCAAGGATAACTTACCAATGTTACTTGTATAAAACAACTCAAGCCCAAGGACTGTATGAAATTCACAGTTCCTCAAATTCTAAACTTAATTTGGAATTTAAGAAGATGGTTGTGTGTCTTCTTAGAACATAGAATGTTATTGTGGTATAATTCAAGACAAAAGCTAAAATAATATCCTAATATTGTTTGTGTGTGTTGCAGTAAACCTTATTGAGGTATCAAACACGATTAAGCATATAGATTTTGATGAGATTTGACATATTTATTCATCTGTGTAACCACCACCACAGTTAAGATATAGAACATTTCTATCTTGTACTTCATCTCAGTCTTCCCCACCTCTGGCCCAAGCAACCCATGTTTTTGATGACTATGTATTAGATTTATTGTTTCCAGAGTTTCATATAAACAGAATTATACAGTATGTGTACCATTTCATTCTTTCTTTTGCTCAACATGTTTTTGAGATTCATCCATGTTATTGCATATTTCAATAATTCACTTATTTTATATTGCTGAATAGTATTCCATTGTATGAATATATCAAAATTTATCCATTCAACCTACAATAGGCTTACTACTTTTGTTTCTGTTTGTTTTTGCTATAAAATAAAGCTGTTTTGAACATATACATACACATTTTTGTGTAGATACATGCATATATTTCTTTTGGGTAAGTACCAAGATACAGAATTGACGGGTCATGTAGTAGGTGTATGTTTATGTTTGTAAGAAACTGATCTCTAAAGTGATTGTAACATTTACTTTTCTACCAGCAGTATATGAACATTCTAGTAGCTCCAATTCTTACAAACATATGTTTTTAATTTTAGCCATTCCAATGAAAGTGTATTTTTGGATTTAATTTGGATTTCACTGATACTAATGATGTTTGAATATCTTTAATTTTAATTTTAAATTTTGTGTAGAAGAACTGAAGTGTAGGCCAGAGGTGGGGGGGTGGGGCGGGAATGAGATAACTCCCCAGAAACAGGGTGGTGAGCTGAGCAGGCAGAATTACTGAAATAAGCTATTAATGGGAACAGCAGATGAGACAGGAGAGGTCTGCTGTGCCATATGTGGGTTAGCTCCCTGGACAGGTATTGAACTCAGACCTTAGCAGTGATAGCACTGACACTGAACCCCTAGACCACCAGGGAGGCCCTAAGTATCTTTTAATAGACTTTTGGCCATTTGTCTATTTTCTTTTGCAAAATGTCTGTTCCAATCATTTTCCTATTTATAATTGGGTTGCTTTTTTATTATTAATGAGTTGTAATAGTTCTTTAAATATTTTGGATCCAAAATCTTTTTTGGATATAAATGTTTGAAATAACCCTTTGTGTGTTTGTCTTTTAATTTTCATAGTATATTATAATTTAGTATTTGAAGCACAAAAGTTTTAAATTTTGGTGAACTCTAGTTTATAATGTCATCATTTTAGGCTTTGTGTTTTTAGAAATCTTTGTCCACTCTAAGCAGATTTGCGTTTACGAAAATTTTAGATGTTTGTAGCTTTAGCATTTAGGTCTATGATTCATTTCAGGTTAATTTTTCTATACTTAGTTTTGATATTTATCTAGAAGCTTGCCTGAGAAAGCCTTGAACAGTTTGCAAAGGATAAAAACTTGACCTTACTCATTAATTTAATATGGGAATTTCTATTTGCATTTAAAAAAATATATTTTTCAGAACCCAACTAAGAACCAAAAACTCAAGAATGTAGAGGAACACAAGTAATACTTTCCTGGTTTTATATACAAAACTGAGAGCAATTGCATTGAGTTTAATCAGTGTTTTCAAAATATTTTATTTCCTTGACATATTTTTAACCCATGGAGACATACTTGAGTAAGGCTAAAATTTTAGATAAAGGTACCCATGGAGAGTAGCCATAGTTAAGCAGAATGTGGGTGCTATCTTATCTTCATGGTCTCTTTTATTTCATACACGGTTTTAATGAATTTAGTACTATACCAGCTCTTTTTCACATTCCATGATTTTTATGTTTATTTGAATTTATTTAAACCTACCACTTATCTTGAATTCATTAAGGGCCATAATTTTATCCTTTTGATATTAAAATTTCTTTACCCATCTCCTAAGTTCTTGTATAAGGATTCTACCCTATTACATTGAAGCTGAATAGTAAAGGTCTCCATCAACTTCCAAACCACATGAAGCCTCCTAGATTTTTATCTTACTTTTTATCTTAGTGGACATCCCCCCATTTGATATTGTTGACTGTCCTAGAAGGCTTTGCTTCTTCAGCTTCAATATTATTACTCTTTTTGTTGTTGTTGTATCTTCCCATTCTCTCTTAGAGTCTTTTCTTTTTGGTGTTACTCAGGGTTGTTTCTCTTCTTGTTTGGTACATACTGAGTCTAATCCAACTCTCTTAGTTTCAGCTCTCACCTGTAGCACATTTTCAATATATTTATCTCTTGTTCAGAATTAGACTGAGATCCAGATATGAGTATAGAATTGTTTGTGCAACTTTTCCAACTACATATCCCACAGTACTCTCAAACTTCACATATCCAAAATTGAACTAATTCCTTTTATCTGTATCTCACCTAGTCTTGCTTTCCTTCTGCATTCATGGTCTTGTTAATGCCACCACCAATATGTTATGCTTCCAACTTAAAACCTAGAATTAACATTCTCGCCTGTAGTCTATCTGATAATCACCACATCTGTCAATTTTACACCCTGGATAGCTCTCAAATCAATTTTCCTCTTTATTTCTATTTCTGTTGCTTTATGATCCTCCTTTCTCACCCAAACTCTTACACTGTCTGTCGTTTCCCTACTCTTCTCTGTCAAGCAGTGTGCTGACAATTTTTGTTAAAAGAAAGTCTGATTCAGTCATTCTCTGACTTCCTTCTCTGGATCTTTGTTAACTTCCCGATAAAGCTGTGATCTTTAGCATGACATACAAGGCCTAGGTTTGTGATCATACCCCTGCTGTTCTGTCTATCAGCTGATCACCTCCCACTCTCTACCAAGTACCTATAGATTCTTGTATCTACAAGCTATTCTTTTTTCCCTATCCCTTTAAATATACTTTTGGTTCCTCTACCTGAAATACACTTTTCCATTATCCCATACTTTCTGGTATATTTTGAAATGGAGACAGGATTTCATTTCAGGTTTGTGTTTTTTTTTTTTTTTTCTCCAAATTGTTTTTCCTTATCCTTTTCCTATTTGTCAGAGGAAGTTAATTATCTTTTCTGTTTCACATCTGTTTTTTATACATAGATTATTGTGCTTATCCTGTAGTATTGTGGTTTGATTGTATATCATCTTCCCTAATTGGGTATAGTTCCCTTTAGAATGGAAACTGTCTTACTCATCTCTTCATGCTAGCAGTAGATAGTAATAATTGTTGTAGTAATAGCATGGACATTATAGCAACTATTACACTTATATCATTTTCTGTATGCCAGGTGCTACTTTAAGTACTTTACATTTATTAGCTCCTTTTGATGCTCGCAATAATTTTATTATTATTTTCAAACTTTTTTTTTTAACAGATGAACCAAACAAAGAGAGATTAAGTTTTTTGCCCAAGTTCACACAGCTAATAAGTAGTAGAACAGGGATTTGAATCCATTTAATTTTAGGTTATAGAGTAGGCTCATTAGTTGCCACTCTTTGTTGCTTCTCAGTACATCTAACTCATGGTGGGCTTTTAGTACATGTTGAATGAATGATTAATCTAGAGAGATTATTTACTGTCCTGTTCCCCTCAGCCCCAAAGATGACTTTAAAGGTATACTTAGGCTTGGTGTTCTTACATTTCATGGATATTTAAAAACTATATATATCTGTGTTCATTATATATTATTTAAATTGTAAATAGAGAATTTTTTCAGTCTATTCTTCTCAGATTGATTTTTCATTTAAGTTACACTATTCTTTTAACTTCTTTCCTTATAAAGGATATATACGAAATAAATCGACTTTCCTCTTACAGTGGCATAATTATGATGTCCATTGCCTGCTGTAGCATAAATGCTTGATCTTGTTTATTTTTAGTTTACCCCTCATTTTGTTTTGACTAAAAAATACTTATTTTGAACCTTGATAAGTTAATTGCAGGTGTGTATAGATTTATTTACTTCTGTTTTTATGTTCAAAAAAGTATATGTTATTAGACTAACTCACATGTAATTTTTATTGTTATTGGGGGGTTTTCTGCATGTATCTACATACCTCTTTATCTCTTTTAATCAGCCATCCCAATTTATTGAAAATTCTCTATAACTAACATGTCTTATTTTTTATTTTAAAGCTCTTTTTAAGATCCCAGTCCTGTCCCATTGAAAATTATAGATATTGATGCATAATCCCTTCTTATCTGCAGTCCATAGGTGCTTTTACAGAATGAGCACTGATCTCGGAGATAGAAATGTTAGATTCTAAATTTAAATCTGCCATTAATTGGCCTATGAAATTTGGGAAATAATTCATCTTCCTTGCATCTAAGTTTGTTCATCATAGAATGACTATAATTCTTCACTATGTGGTAGACAATGAGACTCCAAGGGTGAAAGATATAGCATCTTGATTTAAAGAACTTACAGTGTAGTGAGGAAGAAAAACAGAAAAATGTATTTCTAGAATATAGTTTAGTAACTAATCGTATATTCTGTTCTGCATGCACAGAAGAGATGTCTATGCATCCGCTAGGCCAAGTCTAAAAGAATGTATATAGTAAATATATGGAAAATAACATTCCACACAAGGGAATAGTAGATGTAAAAGTTCATGCACACAGACACACACACACACACACACATCGTGAGACCCTACAAGTCACATTTCATCAAACTGTAGGGTAAATAGAAGAATTAGTAGAGATGAAGCTAGAGAATTATAGAGGAAGCAAGTGAAGGCAAAACAAAACTTTATATAGTCATGTTTATATTTTATCTAGGAAATGATGGGAAATTGCCAGAATTTTTGAAGAAGGAAATGACATATTTACATAATCCATCATTATCTTTTAATTAAATGTTAAATGATCACATTTTCAAGAATGTATGTGTGTGTTTTACAAAAGTAGGAAACAGTTATAATAGAAGACGCTAATTTGTCCAGATTTTCCTTATATATAATATAACGCTCCTTATATATAACGCTCACCATCATCATTGTCAATAAAAGGCTTACTTTAGAAGTGGCAATTGTTAGAGTTGATTGCTAAAAAATCAGTGCACTAAGTTGATTGTGCATTTTTGAGCTCTGAACAATTGTGGAAAATTATGATTACTTTTCTTTCCAAAACAATAAATTATAATCCATACAAATATGTAGTCCTATGGAATAAAATGGATTTTTTGCCATTTTTCATTCTCCAAAGATATAAAGTCCCGTTTATTACTACTACATATTTTTCTGCATCCTTTCTGGCACTTATTAATTGTTCTGTGTATAACTCAATCTAGTGAACCTGGTATCTGTATTTTGATATCAGTTCCCTGCCACAGATATTTAACAAAATACAGCTACATGACCTTAACCATTCTTTCAGTAGGCCTAATCCAGGGCCTGATTGCCAGTGATAAATGAGGCCAATAATTTTATTCTTTGCATTAAATAATTGGGCATCTACAAAACTATCAGATTTCATAAAATGAAGTTTTATTTACCCAAATATTTCTCATTTAGATTAGTTATAGGCCTGATACATGTTTTTCTTATTGAACCAAAAAAATTAAAAGCCTTTTTTGGAAATTATACTATCTGCCACAAGATAGATTAATACCAATGTCCTTTTTTTTTTTTAGATCAAGTGCTTACTAAATATATATATTACCACATTTCAGTAGCTAGGTTAATAATACATCTTATGTTAAAAAAATTATCTGGTTTATGTACCAGTTTTTTAAATATTTCACATGTGAGCTAATTTGTATGTTAACTCAGGGGGGTTTATGATGTGTAATCTCCTCAGCATTTTTTAATCTAAACTTTAACCTTACTATATTAATATTCATTTATACCTTATTGTACCATCTATGCTTAATTTGCTTTATGTGCTATGTGACAATAGTAAAACTTAATGATTATATATTTTATAATCATAACTTTTACCATGTCAAGCTGATATTTTTGATGGGCGGCATCTGCCTTTCCTTTTTTCATAAGAGATGGATATGGGGGAGTTTTATTGTATCAACTTCAAAAATGACTTAGGAAAGTAAGGCAGACTTTGATAGTGGAGAGGGAAGCAAAGTGTTAGCTATTGTTAGATTTCACTACTACATTAACCACGCATCTTGTTCAAGTTTACCTGAGTTGTAAGAGTCTGGGGATTGCCATATGTCTTTAATGTTGACTGAATCAGAAGTCAGGTAACAGTAGTGGTTAATAGTCTACTCTCATAGAGAAGGACTGTGTTTGCAGTTGGAAAGACTGACCTGTGAAAAGGGTTAAGAACATTGAAGATGGTGTGTGTGTGTGTGTGTGTGTGTGTGTGTGTGTGTGTGTGTGAATAGTGTATATATGTAGGTATGCACATGCACTGTGTAAAATGTTTGAGGGGGGGTAAAATTGTTGATTAACTCTAGACTTTTTGTGTTTCTGAGATAATGGTATAAAAATCTGGAAACAATGTATCTAGAAAGGGGGGCAAGAATGAGAAAAAATACTAAAAAGACAAAAAGCAAAAAAAAAAGAAAACAGTAAGGAGAATACAAATGAAAGCCCAAATAAGTTAGTAGTATGTTACATGCAAATATATTAGTAATTACAGTGCATGTAAATAACAAGATGTTCCAGTTTAACAGAAATTCAGTTTCTGTTAAACTCAGTTCCTGTTAAAATAACTGTATAAAATAACAAAATTTATGCTGCTTATAATAAATTTACCTTGTTATATCCAACATTACTCACAAAAAGAAAGGTGTGTAGCTATAATAATATCATGTAAAGTTGACTTTGGAGGTGTTCCATCCTAGAGAGTAATGATTAATGATAAGTGGATAAAAAAACCATAATTTTAAATTGGTATATGCTTAATGATATATTTTCGAAATATAGTAAGCAAAAAACAGGCTCACAGAATAGGCAAGTCTATCAGCATTGCTAGTCATTTAAATAATCTCATTAAATGTTGAAAAGTAGAGAAAAATCAAAAAAAAAATTAGATCTTAACAGGATTTGTAAGGTTGCTATACTGGATACTTATGCTTCATTGCATCTCAGAATTTTTTTAAAGCCCATGATGAACAGTTACAAAAGTTGATCCCATTCTGGTAAATTACAGCCAGTTTTAACAAATTTTAAGGGTTGACCTCATGCTACATTTTCTGTTTGCTGCACTATTAAATATAAGTAACAACACAATTTCCCTGTGTGTTGGAAATTAAGATGTGTTATTTCCAAATAACTTGTGAGACAAAGAGAAACTTGTAATGAATATTAGAAAAATTTTATAATTTAAAGGTAAAAACACTATGTATCAGAACTTGCATGATATAGCTGAAGAGATGGAAATTTATGGACTTTAACGCCTACATTACAAGAATAAGTCTGAAAAATAATTGCATCCTTAAGAATAAAAGAATGCCCCCAGTTAAAGCAAAAAAGAGATATAAATTAATGAAATGGAAAACAAAAGTCAATGAGAGAAGAAACAAGTACAGTTCAAAATAGATTCAAAAAGACTAACAAAATTGAAAACTGCTGGGAAGTTTGCTCAAGGGAAAAGAGAAGTCAGGTGTCACTTACATGTGGCATATAGAGAAACCAGACAAAGGGTCAGATAAAGCCAAACTCAAAAACAAGCCCTTGGAAGCAGACTGTAGAGCTGAGGCATTCAGAGGGGAAAGGGAAGTGGGAGGAGCTAGCACAAAGCAGAGGAGGGAGTACAATGGACTGTGGTGGTGGACTATGGATGTTTTGGTGGTAGGAGTGCTATAGTAACATCACCAGGAGATGAAGGGGAGATCTTGTACTTCGGAAAAACAATTTAAACCATTACCTCATAAAAAATAAATAAAATACAGAACATGTTGTCAAAATATCCATTCCTCATAGATGCAACATATATTTCTTTTTCTTTTTTTTTTTTAACAGAAATGTTTCCTTTTATTTTTTTTTTAAAGATTTATTTATTTATTTATACAAGCACTGGGTACAGTCAGAAGCGTGGGAGGGTGAGAGAATTCACCAGAGCCAGAGCGGGGAGCAGAACAGGCAGAGTGACGAAGTACACTGCTGAGGGGAGCAGCGGGCGGCAGGAGAGGTCTGCGCGCCATGTGGGACCCTCGTTCTGCAGCCAGGGATCAAACCGGTGCTGCAGAGGCTGCAGGCAGCTTCGCAGCCCAGCGCGCAACCGCTGTGCCACCGGGGAGGCCCTCAACATATATTTCAACATTGAGCATATTATCATGGTTTATCTTCAATTTCTTACTGAATTTTTTTTAAAGGTTTATTTATTTATTTATACAAGAACCAGGTACAGGCCAGATGCGCGGGAGGGTGAGAGGACTCTCCAGAGACAGAGCAGGGAACAGAACAGGCAGATTGATGAAATACACTGTTGGTTGTATTTGGGGAGCAACGGGCATGACAGGAGAGGTCTGCTGTGCCATGTGGGACCCTCGCCGGCCTGCCGGGATCGAACCAGCCCTGTAGAGGCTGCTGACAGCTTCACAGCACTGCACTCAACCGCCTGCGGCTGAATTTTATAAAATAAAAAAAGTATCTGGAATGAAAAAGGGGATGTTACATTACTACAGATGTTTCAGGAATGGTCACTTTATGTAAGTTTAAATCAAATGGACAAATTACTAGAAATTGACGCTGGGTCAAGAGGGAATAGAAAAGTAATAGGCAATAAAATATAAAGGAAAAATAATCTCACAAAGAAACTTAAGCACCACACAAGTTAACTTGGAAGTTCTACAAAATACCCAATGGATTATAGCAAGATACTCATTAAGGAAACTTGATCTAATAATGTAATGGTAATCAGTGAAGACTTGATGGCTCTTATGATAATTGGGGTAGTTAGTTGATGTAAATGGTAAAAAGTTGAGTTGCACCATTGCTTCATATCATTTAGAAAAATCAATTCAACTGATTATTAAGCTAAATCTATACATAAGGCAAAGGTATAGTTAAGGTGAAATTATCACACTTTCTAAAGATAATAGAATGTTTTCATAAATGAACAAAGAAGATAAAAATTCATGAAAGAATATAACTATTGGTAAATGAGACTACAAAAAATTATTGTTTCACTAATAGATACCATAGAGAGGGATTAGTGTTCAGTGAAATGAAGACAACTTAATAGAAAACTGGATGAAGGACTGGAATATGTACTTTATGAAAGAGTGAGTTCATTTTGCCAAAAATGATATCACTAAATATGCAACCTCGTGAGTAATCAAGGAAATACAAATTAAAACCACAATAAGAAGGCATTTCATACCTCCTAGATTCTCAAAAAATAAAAGCCAAATTGCTGTTGGTGTGAAAATGGAGCAACTGGAATACTTTGGCAGTGTTGGTGATAATGTTGCTGATCTTTTCTTTTAGAGTTGGAATTGTGTATTGCCTAATTCACTTTCAAAGATTCCTCGAAGACACGGTATTTCCTACTCAATTTACTTGAGAGACCTGTATTTGTTATTGTAAGCAATTACTGACTTTTCAATAAGGATAGTTTTTTCAATTGAATAGACACTTGTTTTTTAAGAATATATATATTATATGTACAATAACCTATAGCTGTGACCACCAGATAATTTGAAATGTTCACAAACAGTTCTGGGTAATTGTGGAAGTATCCCCTCCACATCTGTTACTCATTTTGCCCACGTTGCTACTAGGATAACTAAATCACACAATAGAGTATTTTATATTGTTTTAGATTAGTCCATCAGCATAGCACAAGAAAGTAATTTATACCTTTAGCAGATTTGGGGGTATCAGCCTTCATGAAATGTTTCTCAGAAAGTGAGAAATAGTTCTCAGTTGTATCTTTTAAATTAATGCAAAGTTGCTATGTTATTTTATAGTTTACTTGTGTGTTAATTTAAGGGCTTTAGGAATTTGCATTACATTTTTCCTCTTAAAATTGGTTCAAGTGAGACATCTAGATGATTGCATTATTTAATCTGTGGCTTTAAGTCCCCATGTTGTTACTCCTTTCCACTAGTCAACCAAGCTTTTTGCGCAGGATTTTTTTTCAGTTGTCAGATCGTTTAGGAATACATTTTGTGAATTAATATTCTCTTGATATAGACTTGAAGAAAAGCTACAGCAATTTTAAAATTGTTTCGTATTGAATGGAGCTGCAGCTAACCTTTAAGATTCATTGATAACAATTTAATACTAGCACTTAACATTCAGAAAGGAAAAATAAATCACCTAACTTTTCATTTTTATTTTTATGTAATTTCACAACTTGATATTTCATGACTTACTTGCTATATTTGATATTAGATAGTATAACAAACATTTAATGATTGCTAACTGAGTTGTAGGCACTGTACTGCTTACTAGGGATATATTTACATACTGTGATTAAATACCTTTGAAGCTCATAGACAAAGGATAGTCACAAAAACAATTATTAATAATCACTACAATATAGATAAAACAGATTTTAGACTCAGTTTGGTTAGTAAATAATAAATTCATTAGGACTTGATGCTTGGAAATGACTAGTGAGAGTGCAACAATGCCTGAATGGGGAATCCCATGCTTCTATTATAGAAATACTGTAAATCAGTATTCTCAATAAAAAATATTTCATAATAATAAAAAAGAAGTGGCTAGTGGGAAAGAAGCAGACAAATTTAACTCTATAAAGTTTCTAATTGGGTTGACAACACTGATAGTGATAACACCAAACAGGAGAGAATATGTGAGTAAGGATCAATTTCAAAGATAAGGAAATTAAGCTTGGATATTCTGAATTTGAGATGACAGTGTTACAGGTCACTGAGGCAAATATTACATATTACGTGATGTGTGTATTCTTTATTATCTCTAATCCTCACAACTGTGATTGTTATGGATGATTCTAGAATGTATGTTCTGTGACAGAGGGATGTTTTATTGTCTGTTGTATTATTAGTGCTGAAAATATAATAATGGACTTTAACACTTGTTGAATAAATGAGTAAATATGAAGTATATATAATTATTCCCATTTTACAGATGTGGAAACTGGGCAATGAGAGATTAAGTAATTTTGCTACTTACTGGCAGAGCTAGTAGGGAAGGAAGTGAGGAGAGGAACTAGTAGAAGAATCAAGTGATTCTGCAAGTGGAGATTTCTGGGGGGTGTAGTAGAAACAAAGACCTGAGAGTTATAGAAAAGGACAAAGAGTAAAATGTTGAAGCATATATTTTTTTGAGGTGGAGTTGTTTAGATGATGACAGAGGGTTACATTCTAGGAAATAGATTGGAGCAGAGTATATTCATCGTTGAAGCTTAGTGGGCATCTGTATAAATGTTGAAAGATTCTAAGATTACAATAGAAGTTTGGGTAGAAGGGAAGATTATAAATGAGCTATTAAATGGAGATATATAGATGAGGAATAAGAGAGCCAAATAGATGTATGTCATTTTCTGTCTTTGGGTTCCAGCTTTTTTAACATAAATTGAGGATTATCTGGTTTGCTGAATATGATTACTTTCCCCCACCCTGCCACCCATATGGATAATCTTGTTGGAAAGCTTCAAAGGTATTCAGATTATAATACAAAAGTTTTAAATTTTGCCTGATATTCCTGCTCTAACTATGGTGTGAATTTTGTTTCATTTTTCCAAATTTTATGTTTCATTTCTGCAAAGAAACCTACTCTGTGTGTGTGTGTGTGTGTGTGTTGTAGTAGTAGTAGTAGTAGCTAGAGCTAAATTGTTTATGTTCATAGAAGGTGCTCACCTCTTTTTATTTGGTAGATGTTGAATATACATCCCAAGGATGGTAAAAAACTAAATGCACTTGCTCTTCTAAATCTTCCACCACTGCCTAGTGGATTGCCATTTGTTCCTGTTCCCTTGCTGACCCCTTTACCCTTCCCCTCCCCCAAGTCTCTTTTTGAGTGCTTTGTTTCTAGAAGCTCTTGAGCGCTGTCTTTCTACATTGTGTTGTAGCACAGAAAATAAAGTTCATTTAAGCACTAAGTTATAATTAACATTTTAAGCTGTGTATTTTCAGAATGTTTTAATAATCTTAGCAATAAATCCTAGGTTGTCTAAAAAAGATTATGTCTGATATTTTACCTGCTTTAAAAAACTAATTTCTTTTCATCTATTTTAATAGTATTGTGATTTTTGTCCTGAATGTTTCCCTTCAGGAAAATAGAAAAATTCAATAATTTATTACATGATTATGTTAAACTTTTATTTCTCACATCAATTTCAAACATTGTCTTTGATATATAGAATTTGTCATTCTGTAGTTGTGTAGTTATGCCCACATATACTTTTGTTTGTATATGTGTGTGTGATTCCACAAATAGGTTTTCAGGAAACTCATGAATAGCTTTCTGGAAACTCAAAGTTAATCAAATATACTATAAAATATTTGTATAAGGAAAAAATTGAAGAATATGATTTCCAGAGTTACCTTTTAGAACAATTGTACTATGATTTTATGGCTTTCTATGTTCTACTCACTTTAGATCTTAGTTATTAGCAGCAGCTGAAACACAGCTAAATGACCTCTGACACAGAACCCATGAATGCCCCAAGTATGATTTCACTTTCAGCTCCTCCTTTGTAAACCTAAATGCTTGTCAAATTGGGTGTGTATTTAGATCTTTTTACTGAGTGTGACTTAAGGAGGAGAACAAAGCTTTGGGTCAAGTTGGTATAATCCCCACGTTTATCTTTTTCTATTATAGAAGTTTGTTGGGGGATGGGGTGACAGTTCTTTCTGAGAAGAAAGTACAAGCTGAGTGTAGGTGGGCTGGCTGTCATCTCCACCACACATTTCCCAGCAGCCTCACAGGGTTCCAGTGATTTCCATACATTAATGTAAAGCAGACTAGGTGGGTTGCTAATTGGTATTTGTGATTCTTGTTTAATCCAAGTGCCTCTGTTATGTAATAGACACATTAACTGACAAATTATATCAAAGCACTGTGTTAGAAAGCGTCTCATTTTTCTTTCATCAATAAACTATATTGTCTCAGTAGTTAATATAGGAGATTTTTTCATGTGTTCATGCATGTGTATTGTATCTATTAAAAGATTGTGGGAATTCTTATGTGTAAAGTACTTAAATATAAATATTCTTAACTAGAGTATTTACTGTTAGCACTTTAATTTTATAGTAATGAATTCTTGATTCTTATTCTTTTAAACTTTCAAGTTTGGTTCTGAAAATCATTTTGAAAACTAGGAATATGCTCAGACTAATACGACTTTTAGTCAAAGCTATTACATCCTTATTGATATAGTTTAGAAGCTGTAAACAGTCATTAATATAAGAAGGTTGTAGGGGACCATGTGAAAGAGAACTCCTTACCTTTCCAGTTTGTTCACTGTACCTCATATACTTTGTTTCAAAAGAAAAGCTCTATTCAGTTCCTTTGGTGAAAAGACCCTTGCCTCCTTTTAGATAAGGATTGTGGGAAATCTCTTGCTAACTTGAAATTTCAATTTTTTCAAAGTTTTTTTGAACATATTAATCTGGGGATGTGGAATGGTTGATAAATTCTGTTTTTCATTGAATCAGTAGTTTAATAATTAAAGTCTATGTTCCTTTAGTAGATTTAATAAAGAAATATGAAGTTGAAACTTCATGAAAACTATTACATCATTTGATGTGGGAGAAGTTAATAAATCAAAATGCTTATAAAGAGGGGCCTCCCCGGGTGGCACAGCGATTGAGCACTGGGCTGCTAAGCTGCCTGCAGCCTTTGCAGCGCCGGTTTGATCCCCGGCCTGCCAACGAGTGTTCCACTTGGTGCAACAGATCTCTCCTGCTGCGTCCGCTGCTCCCCTCAGCAGTGTATTTCATCACTCTGCCTGTTCTGCTCCCCATTCTGGCTCTGGTGAATTCTCTCACCCTCCCGCGCTTCTGACTGTACCCAGTGCTTGTAAATAAATAAATATTTTTAAAAAATGCTTATAAAGATTTGACTAGAAGAGAAATGTTTTCTACCAGAACTTGTTTTGATTTAACAATTGGGGAGACATGTTAGGGAGTTGGAGATTCATTAAGGCTAAATTAACCACTAACATGCTAAATATCCAAGCTCATAGGCCTTTCACTGAACCATTTATGTTTACAACATTTTTGTTGAGTAGTTTTCTCATTTACAAGGCTCTGAAATCACTGTTTACCTAAAACTCCGTTTAGCTAAAAAGTGAAACATCTATTATGATAGATGAAAACAGATGTTTTGAGGTTTGTGTGATGTAATGTAAAAAATTCTATTAAAGCTATTTAAAATTGAAACAGTTTCTCAGAATTGTTTTAGTGATGGGAAGGTAGACTGGTAACCTAAAATTAATTTTTTCTCTGAATTTGTCAGATTCTTCAGTTAATATGGTAAATAAAATGACATGTTACAGTACAAAACTGCTTTCCAGAAGCTTTGATGTTTCACATGAAGATATAAAGACAAACAAAACAAAATCCAGACACCTTTTATAGGAGAGGAACCCTGTTATAAGTTCATCTTAACTAAACAGAACACTTAGGGGTACACAGTCCTTTTAGACTGTTTGCAGACACAATTTCATTCATTTATAGGAATTATGTTACAAGGGAAATCAGCTTCTCTAGGTCTCAAGGAGGGTTTTGAAAATATTGGCGCAGACTAGAAAACTTCTGTATAAACAAAAAGATAGAAACTTTTTTTTAACTTAAGTATGTTATCATTTTTGAAAAGGATCTGAAAAAGACTGAGTGTGACATAATGTACTTTTTTTCATTTGGAAAGGAACTTTAAGAAAGCCAAGTGATGTGGTCATTTTATAGGTAGGAACCGAGAACCTCAAAAAATTATATGGTTTGGTATAGAAAGCTAGTTTGAAGCGGAAGCTACAATTTCCTTACCGGGTTTGGTTGGTTAGAAGTGTGAATAATCATTGTAAGGGGTTTTAGTTTACCTTATGACAAAAAAAAAAAAAAAATCTACTAGTTAATTTACAGTTTTATGCTATATACCTCATTCACTGTTTTAGAAGACAAACTATTAAGTGATTTGTGTGAAAGACTGACAAAAAGTATTTGAAGCTTCTTGCTAACTTGTGTATCTCAACTACATCAGGATTATTTGTAGGAACTGGAATCCTTGTTTGTTAGAATCCTAAGTTAGGGAAACTTATTAACGGGAGAATGTAAGAATTGCTCATATATGGGAACCTTAGACCCAAAAATAAAGGTAGAACTATATGAACTTAGCACTTAAAATTTAAATGAAACAAAACTCTTTGAGATGTTTGAGCGGTTGCCCTAAACAGTTTATCTTTAATTAGATGGAGCATTTATTTTCCTTTTCCTTTTTGAGGTAGGTAAGACATTTGAATGTTCTTACATATTATGCTTTGGTAAGTCTTGAAATATGTTGAAAGCTATGAAATAAGAATTAAAATAAAAATCAAATTTTTTTTTACTATCTTTTCATCTGTTTATTCTTATTGTGTTACGGGAATTGACTGAATCTTGTCCAGTTACACATAAATCCTATTTCTCATAGAATTATAGCCAAACATGTTCATTGATGTCAATTTTTAGGTCTTTCCCTGTAGATTACAGAAGAAATACATGTGTTATCTGACCTTCCAGTCTTAAATAATGCAAATATACTTTGTATATTTTTCCCCTCTCTTGTTTGATGATACATAAAATGTTTTTTCCACCCTCAGACTGTACTGCTTATTCAGCCTTTTCCTTGGAGTTAAGATTTGATAAGATTTACAGATTTTTAGGAGTGTGATTTTATTTTCAAGGCATCTAACAACTGATAATTTTTTGAGGTTGATAAGTGAGTTAGTGCTTTTAGAAAGGGCGTAAAGAATCTCTCAAAATACTTGGAAGATATTTATTCCACAACTTCTAAGTAAAATGCAGTTAAGCTTTAGATAAAGAGGGTTTATTTGGGGTTTAGGAAACACTAAAGTGATTATCAAGACAGGGTTTGTTCTCCATAAAGTGCTACAGAAAGAAAATGAATTGTGCTGTGCCAGTTAAGATAGCCAGTGATTTCTTAGAAAAAGATCTTTCTCTCCTACACCTATTCTTATTCAAAATAAGATTCCTCTTATTTCTGTCAGTCTTATTATAATTAAATCTCCTTCAGTGAAGAACTAAGGATTCATTTGGTTAAAAACATTTGTTTTGCATACATTCATGAGTTTAACTTGTCCCTCTCTACCCACACACACCCCACCACTTAACAATATAAGGGCAGTACCTCTTACAACACTACTATGAAACTTTCACAAACATTTCAAATAGCTGTTACAATTCTTTAGTAGATATGTTATCAGTTCTTTAAAACACTTTTTTTATAAATACCTGCTAGGAATATTTATATGTTAAGCTTATCCAACAATTCCCAGAGCCTCATGTACATATTGCTAAAGTGTAAGAGGGCCAGAAGACCTAATCAGTTTATAATTTCTTTTTTTTATATATATCTTTATTTTTTTTTATAGAGGCATGTTTTATTTATTTATTTATTTGTTTGTTTGTTTGTTTGTTTATACATGCACTGGGTACAGTCAGAAGCACAGGAGGGTGAGAGAATTCACCAGAGCCAGAGCGGGGAGCAGAGCAGGCAGAAGGACTGAAGTACACTGCTGAGGGGAGCAGCGGGCGGCAGGAGAGGTCTGCGCCACGTGGGATCCTCCTCCGGTGGCCGGGGAGCAGCCGGGGATCGAACCGGCGCTGCAGAGGCCGCGGGCAGCTTCGCAACCCAGCGCTCAACCGCTGCGCCACTGGGGAGGCCCCAGTTTATAATTTCTAATATGAATTTTAGAATTGTTTGGGAGGGTGGTGAGGAAATGTAATAGAGCACCATAAGGTGTCTGGAAACATGGTTTCTAGTCTCTGGTGTGTTACATACTATTTGTATATATCTGAGTTAATAACTTGTATAGACCTCCTTTCCTCACTAAAATTAGATGAACTCTGAATATACTCCTAGCTCTAGTCTCACTCTTTTTTTTTTTTTTTTCAAAGTGAGTTTAAACAAGGAGCATCAATGCTGGTATCTTACCAGATGATTTATCTAGAAGGAAAGGAAAAACAGGGACAGTCAGATGAGGAGGGAGAAAACTAGGTATGAACAAGACATTTTGTTCATTCTGGTATTTCATTTTAAGAAGACTAGAAACCAGTCAACTTATATAACAGATACATTGAGACTTAGGGATTTTCAAGCAATTTTAAACATAATGAAAGTATAAGGAGACATGTATATAACTTTTCAAAAGATGTTCCATCTAGGGGATATAGAATATGAAATAGCTGAATCCAAGCCAAAAAATATTTTGCTAAAGAATCAGACATTCACACAAAATGCAAAAAAAAAGCTTACAAATGTTATAGTAAATTATTATGTGATGAGTGATCATAAATTCTGCATCATCTCAAATATGTAGGAAAAGGTAGCTTGAGCATTGATTAAAGCTGATTATTTTTCTTTTCAAGAAGAAAGTAAAAAAAAAATAACTTATATCTGCCTTTAGTCAACTAAAACTCAGTCATTATTATTCTGACAACCAGTCATCATAAATGGTTGTGAGAAAAACCGGACTAACTTGATTTACACTCATCAAGAAACAAGACTATCTTCCAGAAACTTCAGTAAAATAAATGTTGACATAGTACTATCACTAGTGGAGAAGGATAGAAGGATTTACTTGAACCAGCTTACGATAATTAATTAAGTAGATTAATGATAATAAATGAGCATTTGTAGATAAATGAACATTTTTGTTTTTAACTCCCCAAATTTAGAATAACCAAAAGTCTTATTTCTGTTATTAGCTGATTTTTTTAATCTGTTTTAAAGATTGACACTTTTGGTCTGATTTACAAAATTTACATATTGGAAATGTAAATTACTGTATACAAATACAATTTACAGCATTAAAATCTTTTTAAATAGAAAAAAAAAAACAAAAGTTTGCTGAATAGTGAGTTTCTGAACTTTATTAGCCTTTGAAGTCTAAGACCTGCAGAGATCTTTAGAGTTCTAGAACTCTTTAGAGTTCCTTGATAGATTGTTAGTGTTAGAAATAGTGAGTTCATTGCTTTACTGAATAAATAATTCATACGGCACAAAAGGGGCTTTTTCTTTCTCCCCAGTTCCTTTCTTCCCCATTATTTTCACTTTTTTTTCTTTTAAAAGGATCTCTTTACAACTAGAGAGTAACTTTTTGTGAATGTGCAAGGGTTTACACAAAGTTGCAATCTCAATGTTTGCTGAATATCTGGGTTTACCCAAGAAAATGAAGAATCTGTCTTAAAAGTACATTGTCCCGTAGCAACTGGAAATAAATTTAGTAGCTGTAAATTGTTAGACCTTAGCCTTGTGGTAAAGTTGTCTTGGGAATATATTTCATTTTTCTTTTTGGATAAATCTTTCATAGTGTATTCTTCAAAACAAAACTGAGTTTTAAAATTGAGTAAATCATTAAATTTCTTCTAGTTTTTTACACGTTTTACTAAATTAGATGAAATTGTCAAATTCGTCTGATAAAATGTTTTTTTTAAGTACATGATGTTTTAGAATGAATATGAAGATTATAGGGAACACCAGGTTATTTATTTATTTTTTTGGCTATTTAAGTCATAAGAAACTCAGTGATCATATTTGTATCAAAGTTATCTAAACCAATCATCTCTTTGACAGTGGTATCACTGGAGATGATGGTTATCTTTCATCCTTATTTTCTGGAGTAAATTAGTATCTGATGTCCTTAAGAGATTATCTAAAAATATTTCTTGAAGTTTGTGTGTATTCCAATTTCATGGTATAACAATACTTTTACATTTATGCAAAAAATTTGAAGTAAGGTATTAGACTGTAATCCAGACTTGTATCAACTGGAACTATTCGTGAATTGATATTTAGCTGCATCTCCAGTAAGCTGATGTTTCACCAGTTGGTGAATTACTTCACCAGTATAATGTCTATAATTGAATAAATTTCTAAATAAGATAAAATTCTATGTTTAATGTAATTCAATGCTGTATATTTTATTGTATGCTGTTCTTCATAAAACAATATTCCATATACGTAAGTTAGTAAGTTTGATGTGGACGCTCTATCTTGCTATAACCAAACTGTTCTTGATGCCTTCTTATTTCAAGACTGGCATTGAATAAAGTTTCTGGCAGGGATTGAGACTGGGCTGACCCAGTGCTCCTTGGTTTTCCTTAAGCATGGTTCTCTATGAAGATAATTGGGCTTTTTAATAGTATGATAGCTGGCCTTCAAGAAGGAATGCTCCAGAAGTCAAAGTGAGAAGCTGCAACTTTCAGGTTCAGATTCTGGTGTTACCCAGAGTCACTTCTTCCCATTCCATTGGTCAAAATAGATCACGACTATCCCAAATCACTGAGAAGGGAAAAGGGTTCACTTCTTGGTGGGGGAGAGCACACTACAAAAGAACAAATGGAGTGAGTTATATTGTTAAAGCCATTTTTGGAAACTACCACACGAGAATAGAAATTTTTGCTGAACGTGTTTGCCATTACCACATTTCACAAACTGGGATAATCAGACACATGGTGGATTTATATGCTGACTTTACACTAGAATCACTTAAGAGCTATTATCCACTACTTTTTGAGCTGTACATTAGTAGTACGATTGTCACAGGATAATTTGACAGTTGAATGAGATGATTTGTGTGGAAATACACAGCATAGTACTAGAGATTTACTCCCTTCTCTTTCCTATGTACTTTATGTTTGATTTATATGCATATTTGTGATGCTGGTATTTAAAAATGTTTTTAATGACTAATTACAATTCTTCTAAAATCTTTTCAGTCATACCAAGGCATTTGATAATTCCAATCTGAATAAAGTTTATAATAGTCATGTAATTTGAAGGTTTTCTCTTCCAGCATCTAATCATGCAGAAATTCTTTATAAACTTTTATGTAGTGAGCTACTGGTTGGTAGAAATGTTTAAACAGATTCACTGACTTTTTATTTGTTGTAGTTCTACATTCTATTCTGCCTTCCATTTTGTTGGAAGAGTCTTGTGACTTTCCTAAGCTGTATTTTTAAACATCTTACAGAATTTGTTTATGATCTAATTTATAAGTCCCTTGCAATAAAGGTTAACAAAATGAATCAGAGAAGTCTGAAGAGACTTTCCAGCCATCATTTATAAGGCAGGCATAGAGAGATCAGATACTTAACTTTGTTTAAAAAGCATGGTACTAATAGTAAAAATGGTTGATTCTGTTTTTGTGCATTGTTGTTTGTTCTATATAGTGTGTGTTGTTGCCAGCACAACCGTCTGTTGTCAGCGCATAGCTTTGGTTATCAGGTGAGCTTGTCATAGAAAACTAGTATTACTTATAGAAAAATGATTGACAGCAGATGTCTACTTTACTCTTGAAGATCAGATTGAAGAGTATGTTTGAATTCAAAAAATATCTACAAAGACCAAAACAAAATATTACATTAAATATGAGACTGTTAAAAGAATGGTAGTAGACATGAGGAAGAATTTTTGGACAGTGATTAATGATTAGATACTAGAATAGATTTCCTGGACAATGTTTTCAATAATTGAACATGTAACAGTATTATGGCTTATATGGGAAGTGCTAAGAGTGAGAACAAGGTAAAAAAGTGGGCTTAGTTTTTTCAACTCTGCTTATCTACTGAAAATTAGGGGAAGCATTTTATTTCATCTAAAAAAGATCAGTAGCATTAGTTTTTTTTAAGCACCAACTTTATATGTGGTGTTGGGGAGAAACTTTTAAGTTTAATGGGAAGCTCTCTTAATATGCGCACACAATGAGCACCTTTAAAACTACATATATTTATAGCACTTAATTTGTAGATCATGTTCATGCATATTACTTTCTCTCGATTCTAAGACATTTTCAATTGTAAGGCATATCCTTTGATTTAAAAACCTTTTTCTTTTCTTTCTGGAAAAATCAAACAATTTTCTTGGAGGAGAGAGGCACATTCTATCTAAGGATTATTTTTGAATTACTTTTAGCCATAGGCATTATAGTCACATGCTGTTGTTGACCTCTTCCACTTTTGGATTGATAACATAATTCTGAGGCACATCCAGAAACTATTTTGGCTCCGTTTCCATTTCCTATTTAATTAAACATGTAGCTTTATTTTTCTTTATTAATTACATTACATATCACCAAAAGTTAACTAACTTCTCTTGAAAGTTATCCGGAAAAGTTTAACAGACAGGTATTTGATGCCTTACTTAGTAAACCTTCACTAAATTAGCCTCATGTGACAGGAAGTACTGCATTCATAATAATGTTTTATTTCACTCTTATAGTGATCTTGATTAAGATATTTCAGGAATTAGGGGTTGAATATTAAAGCTCAACTGCATATGGTTCTATAATTACAGATAACTGAAGTGGCAGTTCAATGGTATATTCTTAGTCATGTCTCAGTTCACAAATGTATGGGCAAGGGCAAAGAAAAACAGGTATATGACTGGCAGGGTTCTTTTGATATCTGCTGAAGACTTTTTCATTTGAAAAGATGTTAAAGTGATAAAAATTTGCATTTTGGAATTGAGAAAATAAACCCTTCCTTTTTTTTCTTTTTCTAAAGTACCTAAGGATAATATAGCAGGCATTGGATAGTGCTTGTATTAAGTTAAAGAATCTGGCTGTTTGATTCTTAGGGTCACACAATAATGGTCAATTTGGGATTCTACACTAGGTCTTCAAGACTATAGATACATGTACAATCTACTGTATGTTACTGCTTTTTCAACAATAAGTTAGTTATGGATTAACTTCAATTTACTAAGATGCATTTATTCAACAAATATTAAATCATAATAAGCGAGACACTAAAGGGCTGTGTCCTCATGATACCAACAATTTTATGAAAGACTGAAACTAAACAAATAATTATAACTAAGTTGAATATAAGGGAGGTTATAAAGTGATAGAGGAATACATAACAGGCAAACCTGCCCTGCCCTGGAGTGGTAGAGTAGTGTCAGTAGTCAGTTCAGGGAAGGACAAAGAATAATTTTTAGGCTGAGATGGAATGAATCAGCATGAGTCAAAGGGTGTTGTAGGTAGCAGAAATTGCATTTATAAAGGGAAGAACTGTAAGTTTCCATTGTGGCTGAGCATTGAAAAGAAGAAATTAAGATGAAGAGGAATGCAGGAAATAGATTATGTGATCTTGTTCAGGATTTTTGGCCTGTTTCCTAAAGGTTAGTGGGCAATAAAAGACTTTTAGGAGAGGTGTAACAAAAAACATGAACATGACCATAGTTAATGTCAGAAATCCTGTTGTTAGAATTATTCTGCAAACCAGATTGAAAATGATAGGTACAGAATTAGAATTGGAGAGAAGGTGACAGATTTGAAATTTGAGGAATAGAGAAAGCTTGGGGATTTGACAGAAACTAGTATTGTTATATCATCTATAAAATTTGATTGCTTGATCATCTCCAAAAGTCTTTCATTAATTTGTGCCGAATCTTAGGAAGTGACTATATTATAGGATATAATTTAGAAAGCATTGTTCCTTGAAAGTAATTTGTGAGTTAGCTAATTTCTATTATTCTTTGATTCCATTAACTAGAATTTAGTTTCAAAAGGAATTTGGCTTCTTTATATATGATAAGGCATATAAGAAATGATATGTATACATATAGTGCATATTATTTTGTTCACATTATTAATATCAGTTTTGAAAGGTGACAGTAATATTTTCCTATTTTTCGGTTGACTGGTTGAAATGTAATATAGAATTTAAAACATTTTGTTTCAGATAGCTTTTTATTAAATTCTTGTTTAAAATTCTGATAACTTCTTGCTGGATCACTGGCTCTAAAAATGGGCTCCTGATTAAATTAGAAGATTTTGGTGGGGAAAGTTTTGGAAGCATACTTCCCTAAATGCTTTAGGGATCTCTTTATTTTCTTAGCTAAGAACATTTCTGAGTCCTGTGACTATTACTAGTATATATAATATAACTATTACTAGTTATATCAGGGATAGCATAGTTAAATACATGTCAGGGCTTGACTATACAGAATTAGACTATTTGGGGAAGTATATAGACATTGAGGTCTAGAGTTTTATGCCCGTCTAAGTAAGGAGGGAGATAGCTAAAACTGTATTCTACCTAATTATGGCCATGTGAATACTCAGGCTGGCTGTTGCCAATTTTTTTTCAATTGTTCAAAAAGATCCTGACATACAGATTTAATATGAATTAGGTTATTAATTCAAATTTTTAAAAACACTATCACAACAAAAGTGCCTGTGGAATCTGTTTGGTCCATGGGCTTTCATTTATAGCCTCTCTTACGTAGAGGTCTCCAATCACTATATAAAAGTCAAAGATCAAAATCATTTTTAGGTAAGATGAATGTCAAAAGAAGAAAGGGGAAAGGAAGAGAAAAAACATGATATTTTATAAGAAGTAGAAACTGAAATATCTAGCTTATGTTTTTAGTTTAAACTGACTTCCAGGAGAAATTCACTTGCCCAGAATAATTATTTACATAGTTCAGAAGAGCATTCTTGTAGTAATCAACTGTCTGAATATGCATAACCGAGAACTCAGAGTGGGGTGGGAGTGTGTTTGGTATAGGGAGCTAATGAACTGTAGATGAGAATTTAGTGTTTTTTTTCCTTCAGCAGTTACAAGTACAGTACAGCAGAAACAAGAGATAGTTGTTACCAGAGAGAAATCAGGCGACATAAATATAGCAATCTGAATATATCAATGATTCATGAAGTCCTTTTCTATTAAAAGAGTAATTTGGCTTTTATATTAATGACCAAGAAGAGGTCAGATTGTTTGGTACACTCTAATATTTTAAATATTACCCTCCCATTGACATATATAACACACAGTCATTGTAGGAAACTAAGAAAATATAAAGTAATACATAGTACTTTTCCTTAAAATTCAGGAATAGATAAAATTTTATAATTTCCTAAAGGTAATTAAATAGAACTTGGCTCTTACTAGTCTCCTAATACTTAATAACTTTCTAAATTAGTCTAGTTCATGCTTAAATTAAAAAAAAATGAAGTACCAGAAGTACATATATAAGGTATATTTAATCAGTGGCTCAATAATTTTCTTGAGGACTTGATTTATCTTTCTATTCTTTCTCTACCCAGTCAGTATTGCCTTTCCCCCAACACTTGTTAAGAGTGGCTAGTCAATGCAGTCAGGATTATGTGATTTCCTCTTTCAGATCCAGAGAGAGGAAATTAACTTTTCTTAGCTTTCTTAGAGACAGTAAGTTACAGGGCAACCCCAGTGTGAAATAGGTTGGTGCTTAAAAGAGACTTATAATGAGGCTCAACTGCAGGCATATACAAAAAGGTTAATAAAGAGTTTATTTACAAAAAAGGGAAAGTGAAGAAAGGAATAACTTGGGAAAAGAGAGATAAATTGGTGAATGCATCCTACCAGTTCTGCTGAGTTGGAACCCCAATAGCACTCTGAAAGCCGCGAAAAACCAACCACCCCCAAGACCCACATACCTGGTTACATATCAAGCCTGGCTACCTAACTCTACCCTCAGTTCCCAGCAACCCTCCCTTTGGTGGTGATGATTTGGGATTTGTAGTCCTTGGTGTCTTGGATCTCTTTGTTCTGGGGTGGGGCTGGGGTCCATAAAACCTGTTTGTGGAATTTGTTCAAGGACATCCTTTCCCCCCAACAAATATAACATTTTTTTCCTAAGTTCCCCTCCAGCATTATTGCCAGCTTGGTTCATATTGGCCTAATTTGTGTAATTCTAAATACCTAATCACCAGCAAGGGAGGATGGGCTTACCATAATAATCTGTTAGTAGTTGTGGTCAGCCCTCATTGTTCAAAGTCAGTCAGCTCCCCTTGAAGCACACTGATTACTGGGAGAGAGTTGGATATAGAAATCAAATCATGGATCATTAGGAAGGAGAAAAAACTAATAGGCACTTCAACATGGTCCACTATGGGTGATTCAAGAGGTATGAATTGTCTGAAATTTTTACTTCATGAAAATTCCCCCTATCCTTATTAAACCTGGTAAGCCTGAGGTAAGTTCAGTGTCTCCTGTATTCCAGCACCCTCCTTAACAAAACTTTTATAGCTTCTAAATAGAATATATCCCCATCCCCCAGTTCTCTTGTCACTTTATAGATCCTTCTCTGTAGAATAAACTCTGGGCCATAAATGGAAGAGCATTTAGGAAAAGAGTGTTCTTTAAATAGACTTTTAAAAATTTATAGTCGCCTTCTGATTATCAAAGGATTTTTGTAACTTTATTGTAGATAGTGTCATCCACTTATTACAAAGGTGAAGTATAATTTGTGAAAATATTTACAAAACAAAAACAGATACTTTTTTTAAAGTTTCAAATTCTCTGTATAGAAAATACTAATTGTATTTTAAGTACCTATCTTTTTGACCAAAATTTTTAACCTGTTGACCATATATTTCATTTCTTTCTGTTTTCAGATTTCTAAGTATTAGTCAAATATTTTAATATCTGGGTCAGTCATTACAAACCAATCTAGGCCAAAATGGTTTATGCTTCTCAATTGACAGGTTAGTTCTGTTTTATCATGCTCTGACTTTTCATTATTTGATTCATTTTCAACTATATATTATTTATATAAACAGTACTGTATTAGTTCTTGTATAAGATTGGCCTTCTTATATCTTTTTTCACTAAATCAAGGTAACAGAGCAAGTAAGTTATTGTGCTCTTGGCTGGTATATTAGAATTGTTGTGCAGAGGGTCAGATGTGTTAAATTATCTGTGCAGTGCTAATTGTGTGAAATCTTGTAAATGCTAGTGAAAACATTTTGGCCTAGCAGCTGTAATACTTCTTAAAATTCTAACTTACATATAATTTGCTATCGAGAGCCTCAGAACTTTCCTAAAGACCCTATATGACTTTAAAATGTAAACTTGTTTTACCTTGTCATACATGGTATAGCATTTTTCTTCAAGTAAAATGAGAAGTCTTAGTGTTCAGATATAGAGATAATGGAAAGAAGAGAGGAATAAATTGGAACAACAAAAATTTCATCTTCATTTTTGAAATACTATAGGCTATAAAATTCTATTTTCAGATACTTTGTTTGAAAAGAGTGTAGTTTACTGGCAACTTCTGTTTCTTAATTTTTTTCCTTTTCTTATAATTAAGACCTTAATATATTTTGGAATTTTTAATATAGTTCTTTGCTAAATTTATAATGATTTCACACTGTTATATTTTTTGAAAGTATAAGAGCATGTTCTTGAAGATTTTTAGATAATTATTCATCTTGTGTAAATGGACATTCAATTAGTAAATTTCCACATACTCAATGCTTGCCTTCTTTAATTGCTGTAATACTTCATTTCTTATTGTTTAATATCTTAGAAAATCTTAAATATTTTAATGTCTCTCGATGTTGATGAATATTAGCATGCCTTCCCAGCTACTGAGGCATGTCGCGGGTCATTTATCCTTAACCATTCTCAACTGCTATTGTTACCTTTAGTTTTTATTTACTCAATACTTGATATTAATTCATGTAACTACTAGCAGGCAGAGAAGGGTGTCTGTGAATAAGAGAAAGATAGTTCTTAATAGACTTGAAGAGCACTTCAATGAGAAAAGTACTTGGACTCTATGATGTTTGTTTTTATTTCATTTATTGCCTTCCCTCTGCCCCATGAGCTTGCCCCCTTAAATCCTAGCTTTTTAAAAAAAAAAAAAAAAAACATGATACTTGGTGGTGTTCCAGTTATTTTCCAAAATGCCTTTCCAAAAAGAGGAGGAGAGGAGAAGGCAGGGTTTGAATGAGAATCGAAAGATGTGTTTATAATGTAAACTTTTCTTATGTTTAAGAAGTGTGCAGGTAAAGGTAAGTCTGTCTATCAAAGCAAGGATTATCTTTTCCAAAGGAAATAAAGGAATTTTGCTTGTCATTGAGATTTGTTCATAAGTACTTTTTATGTTTGTTTGTAGCAAAGATTTTTTGTGAACTTTTTGACTGCACAGGCTGAATTTGTGAGTATTATTATGTTAAACTATTAAAATACATTTGTATGCCCTACCAAATATAGGGAGCATAATCTTTAAACTTAACTAATCATTTGCAGACATTCCATGTATTAAACTATTCTGCCTTTTCTTTCTAATACCTTTAAGGTCTTCTGATATATCAGAAATAAAAGGCAGTTGTGAGTGATACAGCTCTAGCAAAGGGGAGCTAATTCACCTGAGGATATTTGCAGTTTTCCACTGAGTTCTCTTTTGTTGTCTCGGATTATTACCTGCTTCCTACTGTAAACTCTCTAAGACCATCTTCTCAAACCCACTTTAGATAGCTTCTACTGTCTACCAAATCCTTCATTCTGAATTGCCAGGGAAAAATAGAATGTTCCCTGAAAAAAAAACAGGCTTAAAACTTTAGTCATCTTTGACTTTGTCACAGTTAATTAATTGAAATATTCCTTTAGATTCCTGTCCCCATCCAGTTGCAAGACCAGGCTTAGAGTGTCAAACCCCACTATGCATGCCATTTCCAAAACAATCTTTCTGAAGTACTGATTAGATTTTTGATCATTAGATATGTTCATCCTTTTTAGGATGCAGTGTATGATCCTAAAATACATGTAGTGTGCCCAAATTTCTGCTTTCTGCTCACACTATTTTCTTTGACCCAAGATGGCTTTATCTTTACTCATAAAAATCTTAGTTATAAGATCTAACAAGGAATTTTCCCACATATGAATTCTACCCCATTAGTGCTAACTAAAATCCCCTTCTCTGAGATCCTAACTCATACTAAACTAATCTAAAACAAGACTGCTGTGATACTTGGAAGAAAGTGAGACATTATTTTCCTAATGAGATTCCAGTAGTGTCATATCTTACGTTTCTATACTCTTAAACTTAACAGAGCATATATTTATTTTACAAATTTATTTTGATAATTGCTTTACTTACAAGGATTTTTTGTAAAATTGCTCTTACAGAAAAAGAATGAACTGTGTTAGCCTTTTTAACTGTTTGTTGAACCTGAGACCCTTCTTTATTTTTGCATTCCCATTTGCTCTTGAGTAGTTGAATCATTGAGTAGTTGAATTATTGTCTTTTGGAAATGAAAATAACTTTCAAAGCTGAGCTTTTTCTATTTTAAAGTATTGTTTCTTGTCATTGTATTCATAACATCATTGGTACAAGCAATGTCTTACATATTTATTTCCTTTTTAGTACAGTGTTTTGATTTTTTCAATACAGTGTTTTCAAATTTTGGTGTGATGTTGAATTAAAATCTCTGGGAGTGTGATCTAGAACTCCGCATTTTTACTAAGAATCACTTGAGGTGCTTAGAAGGATGGTTGTAGCTATGTTGGTGATGCTCATGATGATAATTATTGTGATAGTTCTACTTTTGAAGACTCATGATGTACTTGGTGCAGTTTCTAGGCAATTTGCAATTAATTTGATTACCAAATTTTTATAGCACACCTGTATAGTAAGATGTTATACTTATCTTCTGGTTTTCAGATGGAGAAACTGAAGCATAGATAAATTAAATAACTTATCCCCAAAATGTTTCTTATGAACATGGTAAAAATCCATGAAAAGAATAAAGTATATTTCTTTGATTGAAAAAATATCAATTTCATAGAGTTGCTGTGAATAATATGAATGATACAAATAAGCTTCTTATATACATACTGACTTATCAATATACTAATGCTGTATAGAATACCTCAGCAACTAGACCTAAATATAGATACCCTATATGACTTTTAAGAAGCAGTCACAATTCTAGATGAAACATAGGCATACATACATAAATTTAGTATGTTGAGAAAAACATTAGAATATGATGCTTTATAATAAATGCACATGATATTAAGAAGACTGCCATTTAATATACACACACATATGTATATATGTGTATATACATGTTCACTATATATGTATATCTACATATAATATATTGAGAAGTTACTTTGTAAGTAGAGTATAATTCCTTAAGCATATATTTTTGCTTTAATTGCATAAGATAAATCTTGATTTTATATGATAAAATATTTTATTCTATTTTTAATAATAAATGATAAGAATAATTTATGCCTTTTTGCTTCATAGACTCTGGACTGTGGGTTGGGGTGAGGATGTAATTTTTCATCATTGCCTTTTCAAAAGCAGTTTGATAAATGATTTTAGGTGTTTCCTACTAAGTGCTTTAACTTTTAAGACCAGCTGAACTGAAAAATGTTAGATTTTACTAGATACATCATATGAACTATATATGACTGAGTAGACAATGAACTCTAAATTGTGTTAGTCATCAATTTTTATCCTTACAAGTAAATCTAAGGTTTCAACTATATCTTTATACTTCCCATTTAGAATTTATATATATATATGGCATATTTAAATTGTTGGACAATCCTGCAGAAAACTCAATCAATACAGAGTATGGGAGGTGACAGGAAGACAAATGTGATGCCGTAGAAGATGCCAGAAAGTATTTATTTTTGTAGAAAGTTTTAAAAAATTTTACATATTCCTCAAATTTTGATGAAATTTTACATATTTCTCAAACTCATGTTCTAAATCTGTAAGAGCTGGGTGTCAGACTAAATTCCTACCTTCAAACTTGCAAAGAGATATCAAATTTATATTAATTATACACTTTCCATGACTTTATAAATCACTTCTCTGCCTTTTCTGGGACTTAGACTCTGAATGAGTGTTTGAGATTTAACATGGAAATTGAGAAGTTGACATCTTCCCTGATAAAAGGATGTCTCTTTGTGAGGTATAAATATTTATTCCCTTTGTTATTATAAAAAAACCATTTGTTTTAAGGAGACTTATTTTGTCTAAGACTAGCTGTGTGAGTTTTGACAAATAATGTCATTTTACTGGACCTGTTTTCTTCATTTGTGAAATGAGGGTAATGTTAAATTTGAAAACTCCCATAAGCAGATTTGTATATTTAAGATTATGTACAAACACATAGACACACTGGCAAGTCATTTGATGGTGGAATGTGAAATTACTTTTATTTAGGTGCAATTTTCAATAATGTTACTCACACCAAAGTAATCATTCTGTGCCTCTTGACTCGTGACTTTGAATCATGACTATTCAGAATAATGTCTCTTGTATTGAAAATTAAAATACTGCCATAATGATTGGATGAGTGGCATGAAAAATTTTAATATCTTTTCATAATTTGAAAGCCTAATGTTTTTTATATGTCTGTGTTCTATAATTTCATTTGGCTAAGGGTTTTACCTTTGATCTTCCTCCAGAGTGAGGACATGACTATTTCCATAGCTACATTCTATTGATATAATTAATTTTTGCTTTGTAGGTTTCATCATGCTAAAAGGAGTAAGATTGTAGTTTTTCTCTTTAAAAGTATTTCTTTATATTAAGTCTTGTCATATCAGCCCCGCATGAGACAATTTATATTTACCTCAATGCAAGTGCATTGCAAGTTTCTCTCTTAGAAATCTAACCATTCGTAGGTATGTCTTTTTGAGCTCTTTTTTTCTCTCCTCCCCTGTCCCCATGTCAAATTTTAGATTCTGAACTCCTTTAGAAAGAAATTTAACCTTTCCATTGTATCTCATAGATACAAGAAAGAGAACTTTGTTAGTCTCTGGGTAGTTTGTAAATGTTACAGCTATTGAAGATTTGGATTAAAATTATTGAATAGAATGGAATAAGTCTGTTTCTAGGATATAAAATTGGGATCAGTGTGATTAACTCAAAGACAGCAGTTTTGTTAAGCTCTACTTTGTGTTCTGAAGTTGGCTTTTTATTTTACCAATAGTTGATTATTTATCTTATATCTCTCCTATATAATACTTTATTGTCAGGTTATTGACAGGGGAAAGTCTGTCAGGGTACAGGAAAGGTACATGGGTTCTGTTGTAAACACATGTACTTGTGTGCGTTTACAACAGAATAAAACATAGAATATATGAGAATTTAGAGTACATGTTATGTTTAGTATTGTACTTATGTGTGCTTTATTTTAGACCTAGTATAGTTAACATTTAGAAACAATTTTTAACCAGTTGTAAATATGATACCATAGGAAGAAAAGAACATGTTTTCCTTTTCTATCATGCTTTCATTTTAATTTTATTGTATATTTGCCAAAGACTTAATTGTCAAGGATAAATAACATTTGAAATGTGCTAATTTATTGCTGGACAGAAATTATATTGGGAATCATATATTGTGTGTGTGTTTCAACATTTGGAAGAATTTAATATGCCTAATACTTGAGGAGTATCAAAACAGACTGTAAAATTCAGCAATCATAAAGCTTAATGGTCAAATATCTGATCTAATTGACACACTTTAGAGCAATTAGCTATAATAATTAGGAGAAAATAGCATAAATTGGTACAGAGAAGGAATTAGTTGTTTTTGTACTACAGATCAGAAGATGGTAATGGTAAATTTTGTCTTCTCAAAGCAAAGAATGATTTTTCTAAGCAGGGTGTGTCTTCAATTTTCTATGATATGTACTATACGAGTAGTTATTTAATAGTTTATGAATATAGATGATGTTTCCAAACATTGCATTTAAGTTTAATGTATAGTTAATTTCTGACAGAATTTAAACTTGTAACTATACTTTTTATATACATCACTGAAGAAGTCCTTATCATGTGCTCTCTTGGCTTACAGAACAATTAAGGGAACTTTTTGGAAGTGATTGAAGTTACTGTTCTCTAATGATACTGGAATTTTAGAGATTAAATTTTGTTTACTTATTCCTAGCATTTCATCTTTAACATAGTATTATGACTAATTGAAAAGAGGTTTATCAGACTCAACTCACTTTATTTTCTGGCTTGGAATCATCATTGCTCATTATCAGTTGGTGGGTGTGGAAAACAACTTAATAAAGTTTGGGTAATTTAGTTTCAGTTTAAATTCTCATCTGGCAAGTGGCCGAAAACTCCTATCTGAAGACGTGAGCAACCAAATGTCATTTTGTGATTTGGCTACTGTCTGCTTGACATAGGAAGGCCCTATCAAGGAAAACTAATGGAGAGTGACTATCAAAAGAAAATCAATGGTAAGAGTTTCCATTTAAATTGTGTGTGTGTGTATGTGTGTGTATGAAGCATACTAATTAACTATATTTAAACTAAAATTCTATAGCTTTCACATCTAGAACATAATGCCAAATATATGAATTTTATGTCTCTGACTTACATTAGTAATAAATAAATATAGATGGTAGTTTATAGATGAGATTTTTATATGCTTAATGTTGATAAAAATAGTAGGAAAGTGTGAAAAATCTGATTAAACAAATTCTGGGGCTTTATTTTTACTGTATTTAATTATTTTCTAATAGCATATTTCAAATATTGCTTGAATGAAGTTTAACTTTAAAAAATAATTATGCCAAACTTAATTTATCTGTTTCATAGATGCTTCTTACTTAAAAGTCAGTGTCATAAATTTTTCAATAAATTAGTCTGTTGACTGTTGTTACAGTTTTTACTTTGATTGTAAAATGATAGAGGGCAAAAGAAAGAAATGTCATGTAATAAGAGTCACTAAATTTAACAGTAGGCCTCTAAAAATGTGTCATTACTACTACACCTCTGTGGAAAATAATAATTTCTCAAAATTAGAAGTTTATATACCCAAATAAAGTGGAGTAGCTATTCATAGTATCACACAGCACTAAATTTTGGTGATAACAATCAGACATCTCCCCTGACTTAGACATTGCATGGGGAAAATAACTCAAATTTGGCTACATTTTTATATGTTTCAAGTTACCTTAAATTTAATATTTTTATTTTCATTGTATGTGAGTCCTATATACCCCATCATTTGAACATTTATGTCCTCTCGGATTCATGATTAGTTATGTTAACTTTGAACAAGAGTGGAAGTATTAGCTTTAAAGATTGAAATCAAAAACTGCAATTTATCAGAACTTATGCTAGTGTCTCCCTGAACATAGTAGCTTTGTGATAACTGGATAATGAGTGAGGAACATCAGACATTAATGATAGATTGAAACTTCTGTTGTCAAATTTATACTTTTGAAATTACAGTTTGAGTAGTTTTTCTTAATTATAGGTGTCAAAATGATGTTAATTGTATATTACCATATTCTTAACTGTTTTCTAAAGCTTATGAACAAATAGATCAGGAATAGCACATGTGATAAATACCTAACACATCTGACATCACATAAGCATTCAAATATTGATGGTGAACTAAATATTATAGATAGCCATATCTGTCCTTCGGTTTATTTATCTTGTAATTCAATTTGTTAGACTGTCTACTATGTGCCACCTATTCAGCTCGGCACTGCGGATAAAATGGTGCAATTACAAACAGAGATACTACCTACTGCTCTTGATCTTCCAGTATAGATGGTGATTACGTGCAGATAAAATAATGCAGAAAAATGTAAAATTGCAATTGAAACCAATATTGTGGAAAACTGTAAGTTACTATGAGAGTAGAGCAGTAAGTTTGGGTGTGTAAATAAAGCACAGAACCCACACATTACTTAAAGTGAACTAACTTATTTTTTGAAATTTTTAAGTTTATAATTCTATTAAATGACTGTTTTAATCAAGTTGTACACAAACACTAAATTCTGACCATGGGGAAATACATTTTTTATGTTGCTATCCTATTAGATTTCTTAAGAATTCACAACAAAGCATTGTTAAAGTAGCATTTTTTATGTAAGAATTTCACTATAGGAGAGAATTCCCACAGGATTCTTTAACATTTTGGAATTGAATGCTATGAATGAAGACCCCAATTTCTTCAGCTGAATTTAATTAAAGGATTTCAACTATTAAATAATTGCTATTCTCTCCAGAACAGATACTCCATTCTAGTATCAAGTAGTACAGAGAGTTATTTATCATTCATTTTATGTCATTGTGTTATTAAAGGCAGACAATTTTAATGGTAGTATAATTTTCTTAATCAACTTCTTTAGTACATTTCTGAAAGAAAAAAATGTAAAATATATATTTCTTTTATAAATGTATTCTAAAATGCATATACTTACTAAATTTTTGAAAATAGTAAAACATTTGGCAACCTTATATATTTGCACTTTTTCTGTAGGCTAAGATAGTCTTAAGAATAAGACATCAGGGATGTTTGAAAAATAATGAAGTTAGTTGCCTTTATATGTTAGATCTGTCAACATTTTAAAAAATTTCATTGAAGATTTGTTTTTCTTTATTCAACTGATAGTATAAACAAAACGAGTCAGCATAAAATCTTGATTGAAACAAATCAGAACTTACTTTCATTGTAGAAATGCTTTCCCTAATTTATTGCTAAAATATATAAGCTATTTAAAATATTAAATAATTATCCTTTTTAAGTGGCCAAAATCCAAGTTAACTCCATTGTTAAATTTTTTTCAAAATTTTGTTATTATTATGAGATTATTATAATCTCTGGGGTTTTTAAATTTAAATTTTTCTTGATATACTCAAAGTCTTTACTATTGCATCAAAAAGTATTAAATACCTAGGAGTAAACATAACAAAGAAGATGAAGGACCTATGCAATGAAAACTATAAAACATTGTTAAAAGCATTAAAGAAGACACAAGGAAATGGAAAGGTATTCCCTGTTTATAGATTAGAACAATATGCTAAAATGACACCCAGAGCAACAAATAGATTCAGTTCAATCCCTATAAAAGGTTCAGTGGCATTCTCCAAAGAAAGAGAATAATCATTACTGAATTTTTATGGAACCACAAAAGACTCTGAATAGCCAAAGCAATCCTGACTAAAAGAAAGAAGAATGAAGGTATCACACTCCAGTCTTCAAAGTATACCATAATACTATAGTTATCAAAAGAGTCTGGTATTGGAATAAAAATAGACATACCGACTAATAGAATACAATTGAGAGCTCAGAAATAAACCCACACTTACATGAACAATTAATCTTCAACAACAGCTAAAAGTATATGTTAGAGAAAGGAAAGTTTTTTCAATAAATGATATTGGGAAAACCAGACAACCACATGCAAAAGAATGAAGCCAGACCACTATCTCACACCACATACAAAAATTAAAATGGATTAAAGACTTGGTTATAAGACCTGAAACCATGAAATGTGTAGAAGAAAACATAGGCAAAACATTCCATGACATTGGCCTTAGTGATATTTTGGGGGACTACAAGAGTAAACAAATGGGACTGTATCAAACTAAAATACTAATGCACAGCATAAGATACTATCATTAAAATGAAGGAGACACTTTATTTAATAGGAGAAAATACTTAATAGGAGAAAATATTTGTATACTTTATTTAATAGGAGAAAATATTTGTACACTTTAATAGGAGAAAATATTTGTACATCATATTCTGACAAGAGGCTAATAGGAGAAAATATTTAATAGGAGAAAATATTTGTATACTTTAATAGGAGAAAATATTTGTACACTTTAATAGGAGAAAATATTTGTACATCATATTCTGACAAGAGGCAAATATCTAAGATCTACAAAGAACTCATACAACTCAACAAAAAGAAAGTGAAAAACCCAATCAAATATGAGCAGAATAAGTGTATTGAGTTTCTACTATAAAAAATTAGTATACAAAAACAAGATTTACCTCTAATTTCTTTTTTTATTTCACCTTTCATTAAAACCATATTTTCATTTTTTTATAATTTTTTTAAATAAAGTAACTTTGGTTTACAACAGTCTCATTCAGAAGTGTAGAATCTCACCATTTTGGGATATGTTACCACATGGAACCCACCACCAAGACATCAGTAGCCCTCCACTGTTGTCCATGGTGCACCTTCCCCCCCTTTCCTCTGCTATCTCCCCACCACTCTAATAGTATCAGTTTTATAGTCAAATTTCTGATTTTGGTTTGGTTTTGTCTCTTTGTTTTGTTTCTCTTTATTCCACATATGAGTGAAACCATTTGATATTTGTCATTTTCCTCCTGACTTATTTCACTTAGCATAATCCCCTCCACCCATGTTGTTACACATGGCAAAAGTTCATCTTTTTTATTGCTAAGCAGTACTCCTCTGTGTCTGTGTGCACACACACATGCATATGCCATGTCTTCTTAACCTACTCCTCTTCCCTATTATTTCCATAGCTTGTCTGTTATAAATAGGACTGTAATGAACATGTATCCCTTTGAATTACTGCTTTTGCATTCTTTTTTTAAAAAGATTTATTTATTTATACAAGAACCAGTGTACAGGCCAGATGTGTGGGAGGGTAAGAGGATTCACCAGAGACAGAGCGGGGAACAGAACAGGCAGACTAACGAAATACACTGCTGAGGGGAGCAGCGGGAGAGACAGGAGAGGTCTGCTGTGCCATGTAGGTTGCTCCATGGCCGGCAGGGATTGAACCGGCACTGAAGAGGCTGTGGACAGCTTCACAGCACTGTGCTCAACAGCCTGTGCCACAGGAGGCCCTGCTTTTGCATTCTTTAGGTTGATAATGAGGAGTAAATTACTGGGTCATAATGAATGAGTCAACTTCAATATTTTGAGAAAGCTCCATATTGTTTTACATAAGATCTGAACCAGTCTTCATCCTCACCAACAGCGTGCAGAGATTCCCTTTTCTTCTCATCCTTGCCAATACTTGTCGTTTCTGGTCTTTTTGATATGAGCCATTCTCACAAGCATGCCATGGTTTCTCATTGTGGTTTTGATTTGCATTTCTCTGATCTTGTGTGATAATATAAAACTAGAAATTGCTATAGGAAATTTTTCAGTTTCTTAGGTACCAAGAAACATTAATATGAACAGAACAAACAATGCCTACATAATGGCCGATAGTTAGTACATTATTTACTTTACATATCATTTAATAAAATTATATGAAACAATTTCTATTAAAAATTTCTGATTTTAATATTTTAAAAAGTTAGGCTATCAATAGAATCAGACTGGTTAGACTTAAATATTAAATCTAACACGAGCTTTTGCAATCTCAGGAAAATTGTGTAAGTGCTCTGTGTTTTACTTTCCTTATTCTGTAAAGTAACAATAATGATAAGAAGAGTACATATGTTATAGAAAATGTTTTTACACAGATACCAGATTTTTTTTATACCTTTGGTTAACTTTTATAAACCAGTTTTAAATCACTGCAGCATTTAAATGGACAGGAGGCATTACTAACTATACTGCTTGTAGTACTATAGGCATTTCTAGTTCTGCAAATAGTATCATGAGTTCTCAGATTAATTTTAATAATTCATTTAAAGGTACACACTGTAATTTTAAATGTAAAGAAATAAAACAAGCTTCATCTGTTTATCAGATGTTTTCACTGAATGACTTAAAATACCATTCATTCCTACTAAATAGGAAGAGAGTATTTGGGACCTTCTAATAGAAGCACCACTATAACTCTACTATCCAACTCTCAGTTATTGTTTTAGAAGTCTATGCCCTGATATGCTTAGAATCAAGTGAACATGGGGCAAAAAATGTGATATGTATTTTGTACTAACCATTAGAGGCTCTTTGGTATGTCTACTTAGCTAAAAGATACTTCTATAATCATAATTAGGATAATGTTCCAAAGAGTTAAAATAAATGCCTTCATAGGCTAAATAGAAGATTTAAGAACAGTCTTCTTTAATCATGAACTACATTTGAAATGTTAAAATACAATAAGGGGATTGAACACAAATAGTTTTTCCGCACTGATAATATTTAAGTTTATGAGTTAGTTGATGAAAACATTAGCATGCAATCATATGAAAGAAGACTGATTTATATTAAAAAAAAAAATAACTTCTTTGAAAACCTTCTAACTATAGTATCATGTGAAATACTGTCATACATCCTTAAGTAATTATTAATACTTTAAAAATGAAGTCCAAAACCACTAAAAATAACCTTTGTAATTGCTATGAAAATAAGATGACAAGTAGATAATTTCATCTTATGTTATGTAATACTTTTTACAATAGGGAGGAATAAGTGATGACTGCTGTTCTTTGCTAGAGGTGTGAGTGAGGAATGGAGTGTAGGGTAGTCTTTCAGATTTAAATGTATTTTTGATGGAAACAACCTACCTTTCCATTGATTGGTGAATAGAAAAAGAAGGTGTATATATATATATGCAGCAGAATGTTTTTCAACCATAAAAACTGAGGCATTTCTACTGTATTGACAATATGGATGGACCTTGAAGACATTAAACTAAGTGAAATACGAGAAACACAAATACTGTATAACCTTTTATATTTAGATTAAAAAAAAAAACTCACAGAAAAGAGATCAGATTTGTGGTTACTGGTGGCTGGCGGAGGGTGGTGGGAGATTGGCTGAATATTCCAGTTACAAAATAAATACTAGGGATGTGATGTGCAACAGAATGATTATAGCTAATAATGCTATAATGTATAGGAAAGTTGTTAAAATAAAGTAAATCTTAAGAGTTCTTATGACAAGGAAAATTTTTCCCCTGCTTTTCTTCTTTTATTTTTATTGTATTTATATGAGAAGATGAATGTTAGCTGAGCCTATTGTAGTAGTAATTTCACAGAATATGTAAGTCAAATCATGACAGTAACACTAATTGTCAATTTTTTCTTAATAAAACTGGAAAAATAGAAATTCATTTAAATTTTTAAGAGTATGTCATTCCAGGTGTCTCCGTGGATGTTAAACTTTGGCATTTATTTGTATACTTGAGTAATAAGTATGATACGATCATTCTGTTATTTTATGGTTGGCACAGTGAGGCTGTAATGTACACCTCATATTCTTAATTGAGACCAGTCACATATAGAGTATGGAAGATCAGTTGATTAAAGAGGAGTCATTTGACTCATCGGATTATTTTTGAAAATATATGCCCCCATATAGTATATGTACCATTGAAATTAGAAAACAGCATTATTTTGTTGATATATGAAGAAGGTAAGAAGATATAATAGTTTACTTTCCACTGGTTCGTTTTGTACCCAACAACCTGTTACACTTCTGCTTGTTTGTTTGTTTGTTTTGAAGATACAAATTATTTTCTTCTGAAGTTTTGTTTCTTGTTGCACTTATAAAATTTTTCTTTAGAAATATGCAACTAATGAAATGAAAATACTTTCTAAATGATAATTACTAAAATCATCTATTTTTTAAGTGACAATTATTTACAACCTGATTTCTCCCTATTCAGTTTCCCCTGTTTGGGGGGAATTCACTTTACAACTTTGGTTGTTCATTCAAAATCAAAACACAATCCATATAGCATTTGATTGTTAGGACTGTTCTATAATTATAATATCTTTTCTTCCTTACCACCTCTTTAACTCTTTCCTCCCCTTCCTGTTCTCTTTCTTCCATTCTTCCTATTTCCTCTCTTCTTTTTCATTATTTATTAAATAAATTGGGTAAACTATTTCATAGAATATTCCCCATCCTGGACTTTTCTGTTGATTGCCCAAGTTAACCTTTTCCTCTAAATTTCTTAGAAAATAAAAATTAGTTCAAAAAACTTAGATTCAGGTTCAACTTTGTTTATGGTGTTGTGGAAGGTTGGACAGGAATATGTCATTCATGGTGGTGTTCCTTCATAAGCACCTAAGGGGACATATAGTGTCTGTCTGTCACGCTTTTCGTGATGCTGAAATTAATCAGTGAAGACAGCCCATTTTCTCCATTGAGAGTTTTGTATAAATCTTTTCCTCTCATGTTTTCATTCATAGATGATTTTTCTCTGAATCAGTTCTACCATTAGGGATTGCAAGGTAGTGAATTTTTTAGCCTTCATTGCTTTCTACATTTATTAATAAAAATTCCTCTATAAAGATGTTTTCTTCTTAAAATCTGGCTTTTTGATTTCCCTGAAATAGTTCATCCTGAAAAGAAATCTAATGCTTTTAATATAATCTCTTAAATACCTCTTTTAATATTCAGTAGTAATTTTATCATCTGTGGCACACATACACCTTAGGTACCCATTTAACTGTGAGGATTTTTTTTTTTTTAAGAACAAAGATATTTCTTACTTGATTTTCACAAACATTGTCAATATTAGATAACTTTATATAATCAAATATACAGTGCTGGGGTTCGGGAACTTTTTCTGGTTCTATTTGGTCAAATACATTGTTTTGTGATGCTATGGGTAAGTTGAGCTCCAAGGAATATAATAGGATATTTCATTAAGTCAACAAACTGAACAGTCATCCAGCAGGGTAGAAGTACAAGTGGGGATGATTTAATATTGGTTAGAGTCATAAACTAAATTTGCAGACAAAACAATAACTACTTTTATTAGTTTATTCACAGTGATACCCTAACTCCATTATCATTTCATACAGTTAATGAAAAAAACTAAAGAAAAGGAAATAAAGCTAAAATATTTTATTTTTAGAAGACACTGGGAAAGTTTATGATAGTCAGCTTTAAAACTATTTCAAAGATGTAAAACAGAGGTAATACACACCCAAATTTTAAAATAAACTACAAAGCAATAGTAATCAGCAGTGTATGATATTTGGAATAAAAATAGACAAATTACATATTAAAGGAATATAATTGAGAACCCAGAAATAAACCTACACTTTTATAGCAGTTGATTTATAACTGAGGAGCCAATGGAGAAAGAGAAATCTCTTCAACAAATGGTTTTGGGAAAACTGGATAGCCACATGTAAAAGAATTAAACTAGACCTTCACACAATACACAAAAATTAAAAGTGGATTAAAAACTTTGCTGTTAAGATCTGAAAACATAAAGTACATAGAGGAAAACATAGGCAAAATACTCCATGATATTGGCCTGAGTGATGTCTTTGGGGATTTGACTGCAATGGTAAGGGAAACAAAAGCAAGAATTAACAAGTAGGACTGTATCAAACTAAAAAGTTCTTGAACAAGAACAAAAAAAAATACCTATTAAAATGAAAAAACACCCTAGTGAATTGGAGAAAATATTTGCACATCATACATCTGATAAGGGGATAATATCAAGGTCTCCAAAGAACTCATACAACTCAGCAAAAAGAAAATAAAGAATCCAGTCAAAACATAAGTAAAGTGAAATAGACATTTTTTTCTAAAGAAGACATATAGATGGCCAATAAGCACAAGAAAAAAATGTTCATCACTTATCAGGGAAATGCAAATCAAAACCATAGTGAGATATTGCCTCCCTAGTGAGCATGGCCCATATAAAAAAAAAATACCAGAAAAAAAAAAAGTTGGAGAAGGGTGTAGACTGTTGGTGGAATGTAGACTGGTCCAGTTCCTATGGAAAACAGTATGAAAGTTTCTCAAAATATTAAAAATAGAGCTACCATATGATCCAGCAATTCCACTCCTAGGTATTTAATGGCACGAATACAAAAATGCTAAGTATCCAATGATAAATGAGTGGGTAAAAAGGATGTGGTATATGTACAAGATGGAATATTATTCTGCTATAAAAAAAATTCTGTCATTTGGAAGACATAGATGGAACTAGGAGGAATTATGCTAGGGAAAAAACAAGTCAGGAGAAAAGCAAATAAAGAATCACTCATGTGGAGTATAAAAAAATCTTAGAAACAGTCAAAAGTAAAACAAGAACAAACCCTAGAAATTTAACCGAGAATTGAGGCTACTGGAGGGAAAGGATGGGAAACACGCCACAAAAGGGAATGATAGTCCAGTGAAATATGGTGGTGGATTATTGGTGCTTTGATGGTGAGCGTGGTACGGTAACATACACCTGAAGAGGTCTAACCTTTAGGTCTAAATCATATATGTTGGTATAACCAAATTTACCTTGAAAAAATACAATTTAAAACAACTTAATAAAGTCTGGGATATACTATATCTTTATGCCAGTGGTACCCCACTCAGAATTGTGACATACACTATAATACTTAGCAATAAATTTGAGAAAGATATTAGATCTTTAGAAAGAAACCATTAACATATTTAAAAACATTTAAGATTAAAATAAATAGAAACTTTCTGCATCATGCAATCATTGGCAGATTATTTGACTATAATATAGAGCTTTAGAAAGTTAAATCTAACTTTTAAAAATTCTAGTGACTTATTTTAATGATATGATTTTGTGATATGGGTGAGTCTTACCCCACTACATATCAGAAACTTTTAAAGGCAACAGTGTCTATAGCAGTAGAAACTATGCAGGACTTAGATACGTAACGAAATACTAGAAGAGACCTCTCTGCAACTTGGAAATTTAAATACAATTTTTTCTTGACCTTTTGACTTCCTAGTCAATAAGAATCAAATGCCTTTCTTTTTGTGATTTATATTGTACAAATCCCTGTTCTGATATGTGTGTCATGTTTCTATGTCCAAGCTTGAAAGCTTCTCTGGTTTCTGGCAGTGTCGGTACAGATATAAAATCAGCCCTTTTGCTAGTTTCAAAATTTGACATTTTGTAAATTGAACTCAGAGTCAGTTATAAACTGAGTCACTTATAAAACTGGCAAATTCTTTTCTTAATCTTTCAGCAAAACATTATTGTCCACATCCATGCCCTCCTGGTCATACAGTTTCCCTAAAGTAATATAGTTGCTCTAAGAGGATTCTGAAAGTAATTTTTTTTTAATTATCTTTTTTTTTTTTATTTTAAAGATTTATTTTTTTATTTATTCAAGCACTGGGTACAGTCAGAAGCGCAGGAGGGTGAGAGAATTCACCAGAGCCAGATTGGGGAACAGAACAGGCAGACTGACGAAGTACACTGTTGAGGGGAGCAGCGGGTGGGCGGCAGGAGAGGTCTGCGCACCATGTGGGACCCTCGCCCAGCGGCTGGCCCGCGGTGGAACTGGCGCTGCAGAGGCTGTGGGCAGCTTCACAGCCCAGCGCTCAACCACTGCACCACCAGGGAGGCCCTGAAAGTAAAATTTTTTATTTCTATTTTGTGGAACGTGGGTGTCTGGGGCATTGTGAGGAATCCAAAATGAGACCCAGCTACATATAACACTATGTGATAGCATATTCTTTCCTTAAAGAGAGGCCACATAAAAGATATTCAGTGGTATAACCATAAAACTCAGATAAAAAAATGTTTTCATCCATACTTGATACAGTTTTCATATTTGAAGAATTAGTAGGACACACCAAGGTAAAGATATCCTTGAATATTAAAAGAAATTGTTAGACTAAAGTATTACAATTGAAAGAATTACTGAAGATACAGTAAGCAAAATGCCTGCATCAGTAGTTACAAAGAAAGCAATAGTTATGAGTTTTATTACAGGTTATGCAATATGCAAAATTAGAAATAGATTCTAATATAGAAATGAGAAAAAAATACAAAAGTAAAAATTTACTTTGTTATTAAACTAATTTGAATAATAAATATGAGGGAATATATTTACCCATGCACATATCACAAAATTACCATATAAAATGACATTGAGGTAGTTTTTCCTTTGTATTAAAGGAACTAAATTTTTTTAAGAAATATATCAGCAAGATTAGCAGTGATTCCAAACACTTTTGTAAAGATACAAGAATATATGCTGAGAGTCATAGTAATGTTCTATTTCACTTGTGAGAATTTAGGAAACACTGTGCTAATTATAAATTATGTATATATAGAAAAGTACCTAATTTAGATATTATAGAACATTAATGTATTTTAAATTATTACTAGAACAACTATCCATTAGAACTTTCTATGTTGATAAGAGCCATTCTGTAATTTGCACTATCCAATATGGTAGTCATCAGTCACATGTGATTTCTGAGCACTTAGAATGTGACTAGGACTATTGAGGAATTGAACTTAACTTTGTTTTAATATTATTTATATTTAAATACTAACAAGGATAGTGTCACAGTATAGGGTAGCATATCCCTAGAAATATGAGAAATATTAGATGTAAGGGGAAATAAATTAGTTTATATGCAGTGATTACAAGTAAATACCTCTATTTAGATATAGAGAGTGATAGTGACAAGTCAAAAAATTTGTTAGAATGGAAAAAAATGGGTGATTTTTTAAAAATGCTAATTAAAAGACTAAGTAAAAATAATGTACTCCAGCACTTTGCGGCTCAATATTGTAGCCAGATATGGCACTTCAAATTTAATTTAATTTAAAGAAGGAAAATGAAAAATTCATTACCTTACTCATACTAGCCACCCAGTAAGTATTTAGCATTTGTACAGAGCAGATATAGAACATTTCTATCATTGCCAAAGTTTCTTTCACAGAAAAGACTGTAGCACTATATAAATGATGAAAGCAATGTACTGTATCAAGTCATTGATAATTTATTAGTCATAATTTCTAGGGGCACAAATGAATGAAAACTGGACATTGGATTCAGTGAGGGAAGAAGGTATACAGAATAGTGTCATAAGATCCTACATTTGTAGCTTACATTACTAGTATCTTCCATCCAGTAATTATGGGCAACAGATTAGTGCTGTGACTAAATGCTTACTCTCAGTTTCTATACTTGTTCAGAAACTTTCATAACTATGTAATATTTCTGTGTCATCCACCCATACCGCCTAGGTAATGAGCTGAGTTAAGAGCAGCTTTATCCATGTGCATGGGCGCCCACAATAGAAATAAAAACATTATGAGGAATACTGAAGAAAAAGAGAAGGTATTGATAGATAGCTCAAGGCAGGTTTTTAAGGAATTTAAATTGTTTGCTAGTATAGCTTAATCTATTCTTGCAAGTGAAATTAAAAACGTAGCACTAAATCTGAATGTAGTTATCTTAGACTTTTTCCTTACTGCTGCTGGAAATGAGACTAAAGATCTCCTTTTCACCAAAGTGAGTTAAGGAAGATCCTGGTCAGTTCTTCTAACTGGGAAATTTGTTTCCTCTTTTCATCCTCCTGAACCTCAGAGATATAATCAGCTAGAAGAATCTTTTCCTTTCAGCAAAATTTCTAACTTTGTATTGTGTTTAACTCCTCTTAAACTTCTTCCCAAAGTTAGTTTCAAAGGTTTGCAAAATGTTCAGACATGGGGAAATGGTTTTAAATTTAATGAGCTTCTGAAGTTTTGTTTCAAAATCTCTTCTTTTTTTTTCATTAAATCTGATTCCTAGATATAAGATATTAAATTGAATTATTAGACAAATGAGACAAGTTTTTACTATAATCAAAGTATATTCTGTCAGCTAAAGCATTATTTTAATGATATGGGGTAAGCATAAGTCCTGAGTTCATTTACTGTTGTTATTTTATTGTGGTTTTGGATATAAATTAAGTGATTGCCTGTAGCCTGCAATGAAATGTTCCATGTGCATTGCCTCGTTTGTTTTGAGGATTAACTCTGCATTTGTGGAATTTGGGGACAAATGGAATCAAGTACTTTGTAATAGTTGTTTGTTCTGATTCTAGAAGCCTTGCATTAATAAAATATAAATGATTTTATGTTATTGATTTCATCATTTCTTCTTTTTCTGCCTAATAAGTTTAGACAGATTTTTTTAAAAAAGGAAACAAATCTCTGTTTTTAGCAATAGTCTGCAAATTACAGAAAAATAAGTACATGAATAGTAGTCAGCATTTTGTCTAATATTTTGTTCTTTTTAAGATTCAATAAAATTTACATTTTTACTTAAAATGTATAGGAAAATCATACTAGTAGAGTGGCATCTTTTGATTTCAGTTTAACATGCTACGATTTACTTCGGCAAAATTACAGATATAGGTAATCATATTGTCACTTAGTTTATGCAGAGCTCTTCAAAAGATAAAATCAGTATCATGCCTAAGAAGGCATGTTACATTTTATTTGTATCAATATTATCATTCTTCTATTTGATATTTGATAATATACTTTTAAGGTACACTGTACTTTCCTGATCTTAACAAAAGTATTTCATCTATTGGATTATAATATATATTTACAGCATTTTCTCAATTTTTTTTTAAGATAACAGTATTCTAAAAACATTTTTAAGTTCTTTAATACATGATTAAAGGTTGATATTTCTAATATTATTTTTATATGACACAGTTCAAACTCCTTAAAACATTTGTAGACTTTAATTATTTTATTTTGTGTAAATTTTGACCTTGAGTATATTGCTTCATACATGATTCTGAATCATTTAGCATAACTCAAAGGGTTACTTTTCGTGGTAGTTAAGAAATTTCCAAATGACTATTTGGAAATACAGAGATGTAGAGCCAGTACAAAATTTCTTCTGCTTCTTTTTAACTCATTACTTTCAGTGAATTTAGCTTTACTAATTTAAAAATGGAATTTATAACTATGATCATTTGGCAACTCGGTTTTTCATATATTTATCAACTTCCCAACTTCAGTGCTGGGATAAAGGTTGAACTAATCAATCACTTAAGTTTTAAATTTAAGGAGTAATGTTTGAAACATGCAGTATTTTTAGGGAAGAAATTTTTTGAAAAAAGAAAATGTGATTTTTTTGAATACTCATGATTTTATCTAATATCTTTTCTTCAGAGCCTACGTTTTGTAGTTTGGATAGATAAACTTGAACCAAATGGTATGATCTCAGTATAATTTTTTACTCTTCTCTCCTCCTTCAGGAAAATTTTAAACTTCCAGCATAAGAAGATTAAAAAAGAGGTCCCTCCTGCACCAAGAAAGATCTGCAGATCTTTTTCAGTGTTCTTGGAGGTGTGGGGTGTGAGAACTTGATCATTTTGTGTCAGCCACCTTGTTCTCTAAAGGTAAGCACTGTGTAATGAGTGCACACTCATGGGCCCAAGCTCCTAATGCAGGACTGGTTTTGGAATGCTCCATTGAGGGTTTGAGACCATCAGACTTTTTCATTGAAGGGTGACCTACGTAGCTACTTCTTGTCAGGACATCACACACATCCATCAAGAGATCTTTTTTGCTGTGTAGAAGTAAAACATGCCCTTGATATGTATGGGTTTGTTTTGATTTGCTGTTTTGTTTTTTAAATCAGTTAGCTTAATCTTGTCTTCCAGTTCAGTCTGCATCTTGAAATCAGTGTAATAACTGCTGTGGTTGATCCCTGATCAGAACTGTCCTTGGATGTTTTCATATTTGCATTCAAGAATTTTGAAACAGTGACAGCATTTAAGCAGTCTGGTGACATAATATCTTCAATTTTTATAACCAGCTGTGATGAATTGCTTTTTGTAGTCTTTTTGAAGCTTCATAATTCTTCAAAACATTTTTTTGAAATACATGTTAAACTTCAGAAAGTATGAAAGAAAAGACTTTAATCTTTAAGCACATTAATAAATATATTTTAAGCACATTGTCTCCTGCCTTCAGGAAACAAAGACTATGTATATTGCTTCCACCAGAGAAGCCTTATAAATATAAAGGATAAAAAAATAAATGGCTCGCCTTTACTTCTAAACTCTAATATTAGAAACTTTTTTTCTTGCACAACACAACTTACTGACAGTTCTCAAAATGACCAATCCTAAATTAAATTACTGTTTGTATATCATTTATTGATTATGAAGAAAAACAGAAGCATGTTAATTTTAAAAAATGTCATCAAGATTAAAAATAGGTCAGTATTAGATAAGAATAGCTTTGACTGCCACCAAGAGACTAAATGTCTAACAAGGATTTCAGATTATCACTTGAGTACTATAGAATTAACAATGAATATTTAAGTGTGAAGAAATTAAATCTGTCCATTTCCAGTGTAATTCATCTTTTTCCTTAAAGTTCTTAAAGTGGCCTTGTAAAATTTAGTTCTGTAAAATATGAACACTTTATGAACCATTAAATTTGTGGGAAAGCTGCTAAATTTTGTCTAATAACCCTATTTTGGTAAATGATAAATTTTATTGTCTTTTTGAAGCCATTCTTCCTATGGTTGTTTAATAAGAGATATAAAGGAGGAAAAAAAATCCTCTGTGTTTGTTATTAGAATGAGAAGAAAATGCAGCTTAGACCTTTTGTGAAAAAATCCTTCAGTTCGCTTTCCTTTTTTTGCATGTAAATAGTTGAGGAATTTGAACTGGTCTTATTGTAAGCAGGCAGCTTTATAATATATAAATCTTTAAATTAGATATGATATGTTAAATTAGTGAAGAAATAGAGATTTAGAGGTATTTAGAGGCATCTTATTTTTCATAGGTAAATTCTACATGAAATTTTCTTTGGATTTTTGTTTGTGAAAACATTAATCTTTATAATAGCATGGAACAGAATGGGTAAAAACATTAATTCTTTGATTAGCTAAGAAAAAAATACTGCTCAGCTAAAAAAAAGATCAAAGCTGTTACTTGGAATAACAGAGATAAAATTGGAGGGAAATTATGGTTAGTGAAATAAGTCAGAAGGAAAAATACAAATACCAATGATTTTACTCATGTGGAATACAAAGAAACAAAGGGACAAACTAAACCAAAACAAATCCTAGAAATCTGACTGCAGAGGTGTGAACCTATACCCCTAAATCATAACAGTGTTGTAAACTAATGTTAAAAATACATTTTTTAAAAAAAAAAAAAAAAAAAAACATTAAGTCAAATCTACTGAAAACATGGCTAATAGAGCTAACAAGCTAATAATGGGTTATTTTTTAAACTAAAATTTTAGACTAAAGCTTTATAATCACTGAATTTTTTAAATAAAAATTCACCCTCCTTTAAAGACAAACTTTTGTTTTATGTAATTGGCAACATAGTTTTTAAAATAAAATTTTTTTTCACCATTATGGATCTAGTATTTGAATTTCAGATCAGTTATATAGCATGTGTACATAAATCAGGTACCACTGAGAATTTGTCTTATCTAGGGTATCAAAAACAATTCTTATTAATAACATCATTTACATTCATATTAGGTAAAAAGTTAATTGTTCTGTGATTTTGATAATATAGAGGGGTGAAAACCCAACATAAAGCTAGTGAGGGGTTCTTCGATTGGAAGTAGGATATGGGAGAAGATATTTTTATATATGCATACACATAATAGAAGTACATACTAGTGTTTATGCTTTTGAATTATGTAAGAATGATTTATCAAAGATCATGTTTCTGATTATCTTTCACTATTATTGGAATGCTCATTTTGTTTTTATTTTTAAGGCTCACAGCAACTCCATGGAAATAATTCCTTCTGGAAATTTATTTTCTTTGATATGATTATGGTCCCTATCAATGATGACAGCTAGAGGGAAGTGAGAGAGGAAGCCTTGTTTTTACTAATAATGATTTTCTTAGAGAAGGAAATTCTAGTCTAACCCTTTCTTTGGAGACTTCTAGACCAATACTCTCCAATAAAAATATAATGTGAGCCACAAATACAAGCTACATATGTAATATAAAATTTTTAGGTAGCCACATATCTAGACCAAAGGTAGAGCTATCATTTCTGCTGAAGTATGATCGTGCTGAAGTATCAGATAACCATATCAGCTCTCCTGGTGAAGTTTCCAGATTTATCAATAGACAACAACAAAGCAAAAGAGGATGCCCAGTTGAATTTGAATTTCAGGTAAATAACATAAGAACAATTATTTACTATTATTATGTCCCATGCTATATTGTAACATACTTACAAAATTATTTATCTGAAATATAAACTTAACTGGGCATACTTAATTTTACCTTAATACTTAATCTTACCCTGATTTAACTGCGTAAAAGATATCATAAAACTGCCAAGAAACTTGTTGGACTAGAGGATAGAGAAATGGTCTCCTCAGTGGTAGATTTTGATAATCCTTTGAAAATCAGTATGCAAATTAGAAACTCTTTATTCTTAATTCTCCGAGATGTTGAAGACATGAAAAGTGTTTATATAATGGGCTTAGTTAGTCCTTACACATTTAAACTTTTAAATCTAAATTACTACATTAAGCTATAAGGTTTGTGAAATTTTATAAATTGATTGCTTAGTTACTTGAGTTCATAAAATATAAATTATACAATGGCACATTATTCTAGTCCCATGTCTTATGACAAACAGTTTCTCTTAGTGACAAGCTCAGCGATTTTCAGGGTCCTGGTTATTTCAAGGTAGTTTCCTACCATTGGTTACAACTGCTGTTGTTATATAACCCTCAAGTTGGCAAGCACTGACCCAAAATTCAGGTTGCTAAATGCCAAGATAAACCTTACTTTACAATTCTGTAAGAACTTACGACTTTTCTGCTCTGGTGTTACCCATTGGATCCTGACCTAGTCATTCTTCCCCCCCCCCCCCATCCTTAATTTTATCACTCACTAGCTGTTTGACCTTGGGCAAGTCAGAGCCTCTACACTCATTTCCCCTTAACTACATTAATAACACCTCTTGGGTGTGAGGATAAAATTAGTTAATAAAAATCAAACAATTCCCCATTCATAGCATGGAATTATCACTACCAAAACTACCATAATCATCATTCCTATTTTACAGAAGAGAAATTTAGGCTTAGAGTTGTTACGTAATTTGCATAAGACCATATAGCTAGGAAGCAGCAAATCCAAAATTAAATATAGGTGTCTTTCCCCAAAGCCAATACTCAAAATTGGAATTCCTTCACCTATAAAAATTGCTTTTTCCAAACTTAGTTTCTGCCTTTTCTTTCTTTTTTAATTTTTCTTTGGTAACAGTTTTATTGAAGTATAATTTATGTAACATAATTCTCCCATCTAAAGTAAACAATTCAGTGGTTTTCAGTATTTTCATAGAATTGATCAACCGCCATCATAATCACTTTTGGCACATTTTTATCACCCTAAAAGGAAATCTCATACTCTAGCAATCACTCTCCATTTAACTCTAACCATTCCTCCAACCTCCACACCAGTCCTAGGATACCAGTAATCTGGTATATAAACTTTCTGTCTATAAAATTTCTCCAAAAGTTTGAATGTTTTGTCTGTTTGGGACAATTCATATAAGAGGAATGATACAATGTGTGGGGCCCAGTCAGTTCTTATATGAGCATATCTCATCCTTCCTAAGGACTTCATTTACAAAGGAAAAGCTTTCTGTTACTATTCTTTCACACTTTTTAGAAGCATCTAATAACTTCTTTAGGAGTAGATCTGTCCCCCTTAACCTCTAGAGAAGAGATCATTTATAGTTAGTATTCTCCAAGGACAACAATTACACCAGGTTCATGCTCCCTCTCAGGAGGAACACTTGCCTTCCTGAGTCAGTGACTATAGGTGGCAGCTCTGATTTACTACCAATTAGGCAGGTAGATCCAACTGCAGTTTGGCAGTTTAGCAGTCAGTTTTAAGCTATGGCGCATTCCAAATCCATTCACACTTAGGAGAATGTACCCAAGAGTGTGGATATGTTTTTATAATTACTGCATTTCCTTCAGAGAACAAGAATTACAGGTAAGTTTTATTTTTGTGGTGATTCAGCATTACTTTTAGATAAGAAATTTAAAAATTTAAGAAATTTAAAAATATTCCCAGACCCCCGAAAGTTTCATAAAGATCTCAAACATAGCCTACCTTATGTAATTTTTTTTCCTCACTTTAAGAAGGAAGAGAATCTGGTCATGATGTTGGGGTTGAAAGAAAACAACTTATTGTCATTTGAAAGCTGTGAATATCACACATTTCTAGAAATATCTTTGGTTTAAGTAAGAATTTTATTTTTTAATGTGTAAGGGAGGTATGAATTATTTTGTCAAATTAACACTTAAATCTATATATAGATAAAGTGTTTGGCCTTTTTGAGATATCTTTAACAGCAATGAGTAAATTAATGAATTGTGTTTGGGTTTTCACTTTTATTCTCAGGGCTGACATCTTCTTGTTTAAAGGTTTTAACCTTATTTCAGAAACCAAAATTTAAAGCTACAAAATAACCTTAAAAGTAATCTTTTTGCCACATAGTATGAGATGAGCTTCAGAGAGTCTGGGAATCTCCTGAAGTTATAATCAAATTTTGTATGTATGTGTTTTTTGGTTAGAAGAATGTCCCTAATTTTCATCATGTTCTCAAAGAGTTTTATAACAGCAACAAAATTGTTCGAACAACCACTGATCTAGGCTAATTTCATCACTTTGGTAAAGAAATTGAGTTCAAAGAATATGCTACATGTCTCCAATCATTTGAAATTTAATACTTGTAAAATAAATGTTTATCTCTAAAAACATTATGCCCATTTTTAGAAGGAAGAAGGTTAACTTGAATTAATTAATTTGAAAATACCAACCTAAATGAGAACAGTTAATTTGCTAATTGTTCCTTCTATTCATCCCTTTCATAGGAACCTTTATCAACTGTTATTTAAAAACGGCCCTTCAATAAATTACTGACTCTGTGATAAATTATTGAAGATGACTTAAAGGAAAAGTAAATTATCATTTAAATTTAAATCTTATTTTTCTCTTTTCAAGTCCTTACTCCAAAAAAAAAATTACTAAAAACCAGGAAAACAGATGAATGTTATTTCGAGAGCTTTTAAAAAGCAGTTAATTGCACTAATGAACACCATACTTAACAGCATGGGAGTTTTGGTGGTGGATGTAGTAAGATAGCGTACATTTGACAGGGTGTGATCCTATACCTTTAAATCATATGTGGTGTTGTAAAACAGTGTTAACTCAAAACAATTAATACCACACAGTATTGTTGAGAGTCTTGGTTTTCAACTCTATTTTAAAAAATTCTCAATGGGGCCTCCTTGGTGGCGCAAGGGGTTAGGCACAGCACTGTGAAGCTATCCACAGTCTTTGCAGCATGAGTTTGATACCCAGCCAGCCAGGGAGCTACCCACATGTTGCAGCAGACCTCTCCTGCCTCGCCCGCTGCTCTTCTCAGCAATGTATTTCAGTCACTCCGCCTGTTCTATTCCCCACTCTGTCTCTGGTGAATCTGCGCACCCCCTGCACATCTGGCCTGTACCCCAGTTCTTTTATGCATAAATAAATATATCTTTAAAAAAAATTTTCAGTGAACTGTATGTGCTTCAAGTTGTTTTTTCAGTGCTAGAGTATTTTTTATCATAAGGTGCTTTTAATATTGTGGTGGTTCTTTAGAAATGGGAAGTAGCAAGTTCTATATAAATTAGGACAAGTAATAATTTCACAAAATAAGTATTTTCCTTTTCTTTTTGTCATGTGATCAGGTGCCTAACTCAAGACTTAATTTATATCTTTAACTGAATGTTAGAATAAGAAGAAATTGGATGATAATACAAACAATACAATTACTTCTCCATAAGAATAGGGGGGAAAAAAGTGAGAGAACTTAGTAAAAAAAAATACAATAAACAAAAAATAAAACAACCTTTATTTTTTATTTAATTTGAATTACACTTGATTCTACAATGCTTAGTATAAAGCTCATTATAGACAGTGGCATTGATTTCCAAAATGACCTTTTCTTCTTTGGGCATTATCATTCATGCTGATTATCACTCATGCTTTACTACCTTTATAGAAGCCAGGTGTTCTTTTGAAACTTTGCCACAACTATCTGCCATGTTTTTGTACAGGAAATAAGTAAATTTATTCAAGCGGTCATCAGATATATAGAGAACTATGAGAATAGAGTGGTATTTGGTAAATAAGACACTTTCCCCTACCCTTATTAAAGAGGATGCATGGTGGAATGGTACAAAGAGGGGATTGCTAATGGATCAGAGACAACCGCCATGCAAATATGAAATTTCAACTGAATCTGAGACATTATTAGGGCCTAGTCAAATAAAATGAGAAAGCAGAATAAGTGTATATGAAAACCCTGAAATAACAAAGAGAGAAAGACATGTTCAACATCAACAGCTTATGGAGCAAGGGAAAGATGAGACTGCACTGTGAAATATCTTTAATATCATTGAAATATCATTAGGTTTTTGACCTTTGAACTTTAGCTTAAGGGCATTGGGAAGACATTATTTTGTATTTTTTCTAAAGCTTTCAATAGAAGACTAATATTCAACTAGAAAAATGAGTATATTGTAAATTCATAGCTCCATGAATTTTCACAAACTGAATATACATATCATCTCTGTGAACACTGTCAGCATCCCAGAAGTATCTCTCATCTTCTTCGAGTCAATCTTGCCCACCCCACCCACCAAGAAAACTTCTCTCCTGACATTTTTACTGCATAAATGTGGTGTTGCCTATGTTATATTTCATATAAATTGAAGCTACAGTGTATGTTCATTTGAGTGAAAGAAGCCAGACATTACATGATTCTGTGATCTATCCATATTGATTGTGGTCGCTGATCATTCTTACAGCTATATAATGCTCCATCATATGAATATACCACAAGATTTGCATTTTTTGAGATTGCCATACTTGCCCTCTGAAAAATAGAAATATGTGAAGTCAGTAAGCTTCACAGTAAGTCTAAGAGAAAGATAATGAGATTTGAGCTAGTGTGTTGACACTGAGGATGAAGAGAAATGGGCATATTAGAGAGAGAGATTTATGAGTTAGAATTTATAGATGATAGGGCTTAATTCAGTGAGGAGATGAGGAATACAGAGATACCAAGACTAACTGGTGGGTTTCTAACTGTGACAAAAGTGGTTGATGATACCTTTTATTAAACTCAAACACTAGAGATGACTGGATTGTTGTTTGAGTTTTAGAGATGGAGGGAGATACTGAGTTCAATATCTAAAATAATGGAAGCACCTGTGAAACATTGCACAGGTTTGCTTTATACAACTAAATAACTATTTACTTACTAAATTAATGTATGATTTTATATTCGTTAATAACAGTGTGATAACAAAAAAAGCCTCTACAAATGAAACGTTGTAAGTTTTCTGTCTATTCTTCACCTCTAAATCTCATCAGATACTCTTTTACTAAACGTTTGTTGAAGTGGTTTGTTACAGCTTATGCTGTTATAGCTTATGCCTGTGGTATGCTTTCCCTAAAGTATTGCTAACTACATGCAGGCAGAGTTGTATCTTCCTATATATGTAATAATATGAAAGACATGTAATATTTATAATGCCTTCATACTTTAAAAATTGTTTCTATCACTATAGTTTTCCTTTAATTAGCACAATAACCATACCTTAAAATGAGTTGATTACATAAAATGATTAACCTAATTACTTGTCAAGATTTAAAGTGACTGAAACAAATATACATTAAAAGTTGGCAAGGGTTTATCTTTTTGATTGCTGAATAGTATTCCATTTTGTGTGTGTGTGTGTGTGTGTCTGTGTGTGTGTGTATGTGTATACACCACATCTTCTTGATCCAGTAATCTATTTTTGGGCATTTGGGTTGTTTACATATCTATTATGAATAGTGCTGCAGTAAACATAGAGGTGCAGTTATCCTTTTGAATTAATGTTTTGGTGTCTTTTGGGTAGATTCCTAGGAATGGAATTGCTTGGTCATATGGTAGCTCCATTTTTAATAGTTTTAGGAACCTCCACACAGCTTTCCATAGTGGCTGGCCCAGTTTGCATTCCCACCAGCAGTGCAGGAGAGTTCCTTTTTCTCCACACCGTCGCCAACATTTGTTGTTGCTAGTTTTTTTAATGTGTGCCATTCTCACTGGTGTAAGTTGGTATCTCATTGTCATTTTGATTTGCAGTTCTCTGATTATAGAGATGTTGAACATTTTTTTATATACTTGTTGGCCATTTGCATTCCTCTTTGGAGAAGTGTCTTTTTAGTTCTTCTGCCCATTTTTGACTGGATTGTTTACTTTGTTTTTGTTGAGTCATGTGAGTTCTTTGTAGATCTTTGTGATCAGTTCCTTATCAGTGAGTGGAGCTAGAAGGGATTATGTTCAATGAAATCAGGAGGAAAAAGAAAAATATCAGATGGTTCCACTTTTAGGAGGAATATGGGAAAACCAAATAAGGGATCAGGGGAAAAAATAACAATAAAAACAAAACAAAAATTAAAAGGTAGCTATAAATCAGAGACATTCTGCAAGGAAGGGTGACGGGAGGGAAGAGCACAAGGGACTATGGTGATGGTACACAGGAGGTGAATTGGTGTTGGGAATTCTATGGGACTACACCTGAGAGGAGAAAGCAAACATTGTACAAAAATGAACAATGATGTAAAATATATATAAATAAACAAATTACATTTGTTTATTACAACTTTTAAAAAGTTGCCAAGGGGAAGGAAAAGAAGGATAAGAATAACTTGAGCACAAAGCTTGGCAGATTGCCATAGGGAGATCTCTTGAAGTCAGCAAACAGGATGAAAGCACCTGATTTTAAAGGGATAGAATGTCCAACTATAAACAAGGAACTTTGCCTACTTTTCAGTGCTGTCTGGGATTGGGTATACCCTTGAAAAATTTTATAGAAAAGGGAATAGTAACTATAGCATTAAGTAAGACAAATCCCTATGCATTGTGGAATCAAGTCTGCCCAGTTTATATCAATTAGATATGATTTACTTAGTTTGGCTCTGTCACTTACCAGATAGTTCATTATTTAAAATTAAATGCTCTTCTTTATTTCATGAAGTTTTTTTTCCAGTTTTTTGTCTGTAATTGACATTTTCATAAGCCATTACTTCAGAAGTATAACATATAAATATATATATATCAGTTTTAATAATGTTCTATCCTAAGGTGATGATAAAAAGTATTTCTGCCTTTTCCTTTTTCTATAGTTGAGAAAAGCTCAGAACATACAAAAGCAGTTTGGTAATAGAAATTATTATAGTCGGGCCTCCCCTGTAGCGCAGCGGGTTGAGCAACATGCTGTGAAGCTGTCCACAGACTCTGCAGCATGAGTTTGATTCCCACATGGCGCAGCAGACCTTTCCTGCCCTGCCAGCTGCTCCCCTCGGCAGTGTATTTTGGTCAATCTGCCTGTTCTGTTCTGTTCCCCACTCTGTCACTGGTGAATCCTCTAACTCTTCCACACCTCTGGCCTGTATCCCAGCTCTTGTATAAGTAAATAGTTGTATATAATATGTAACATGATCCAGGTGTTACATATTTCATTGCTAAAGTTGGACATTTATTTAAAATGCTTTATATTTTGTAGAAAGGAGATATTTATTAGTTCCAAAACAGAAAGAAATGTATACTTGAAATAGCACACCCAGCAAAATCTATATCAAAAAGCATTTTAATTGTCCTTTTATTGAAAGCCAAATTATTTATAAAATAGTCATTCTCTTTGGCTGCATAATCAATTCAACTGATACACTTTTAAGGATTATCTCATATTATTATGCCAGTAAACAGTGAGAGAAAGGGAAATAATTGTAACATTTAATGGGTTTTAATCCCCCTACATTAAAAAAATACACAAAGAAGTTAAAGATGGTTTAAGTCAAGTGAGCAAAAGCTGTTTTACTAAATTCTTTTAGATAGTCAGACCTTTCAAGGTTTTGATACAAAGGTGATAGATTTTTCCTCTACTGAAAGATAGACATCTAAACTTTTGCCCCTAATTTCAGAGGTCCAAATTCCTTGAAACCAATCCATAAATTCTAGGTAAAGACTCCGTGAACTTAAAAAGTACAATCACTTCATGCTTACCACATGACATCAAGCAAAATCTAATTAATTACTTCATAATGACAAAATAAAATTACTCTTCCAGATAATCTGAAAATCCAGAAAATAATCCATGCCCTATATCTTGTGGATTTCTCCTTGGGTATCTCCGTGGCCGGCGAGGAATTGAACCCGTGCTGCAGAGGCTGTGGACAGCTTCACAGCGGCTGTGCTCAACCTGCTGCACCACTGGGGAGGCCCTTTTTTTTTTTGCATTTTAAAATTATATTTAGAAAGAGGATTGTAAGAGGTGAGGATTGTAAAAAAGAATATGCACCAGAGATCCTTTGTGGCTCTCAAAACTATCTGGTCCTTGGGGTTTTTTTTTTTGCCAACCCTTGTTAAGAGTAGATTAGTTTTCAGCCCTCTGAAATACATGTGTTTTTATACAAGAGGGTATAGTGTTTTTAGATAGATATTTTTAAAGTTGGGTACATTTTACTAGAACTAGCAAAGTTGATTAGGTAAGCTAATCTGTTTCCTGTAAGTTCAACTTTGTTAATTCTGGAGTTGGAAGTGAGTGGACAAAATGTGGCCCCATGTTACTAATTTCATAGAACTGGATGAATATAAAAGTAGATTTTATTTTTCATAAATGTATAATATAGGCAACCATAATTATGAACAATTGATAAATATTAAAACATGATCTTATTTAATATAAAAGTGCAATCTTTTGAAGATAACAGTACATAAAGACAAAAGAAAATATACAGTTAGTGTTCTCTGAATGTAATATAGTAACCTGACCTCTTGGACTAGATAAACCTCCTTATCTTCCTACAAAGAAAAATTCCACCTGAGTTTTCCCCTTCTCAATAAATATCAACTTTGAATTGGCTTTGATGTCAACCTTGATTCCTAGGTTTTATTCATTCTACTTTTGATAATTTGCCACTGTTCTGTCACCACATTCTCTTGTGTATACCTTTAAATATATCCAGAATCCCATTGATCATTATTTCTACTGCTACTCTCTGATCCAAGTCACCTTTACATCTTGCCAATATTAGCATAAACACCTCCTATAATTTGTCTTCCTGTTTCTGTCCTTGATTTACTTTAGGCCATCCTTATATAAAAGATAGAGTACTTAGACTATAACATGTCAAATATGTCACTCTTTAGATGACAATCCTCTATTTTCTTATCTCAATCAGAATAAAAGCCATACTCCAAGGAATTGATGCCAGGCTCTATCGTGTGTCGTCTGTCTTTTCCTTAACCTAAGCTGCTTTTCTCCCCTCACACGCTCTGCCCTAATCAGACTGACTTCTCAACTGTTCTTAGGAGGTTCAGGCAAGTTCTTGCTTCAGATATTTTGCATTGACTGTTCTCTCTTTTTTTCTCTTTCTGTTCTGTGACTTTTTTATCTGCATGATTCTTTACCTCATTGATTTGGGATTTTTACTCAAATAATTTATTGAGTCTTTAGCCACTCAATCTAAAAATTGCAAGTTTCCCCCAGTCTATTCCAATTTTCCTTCTTCCTTTATGTTTCTTTTCCCATAAGCACTATTTTTCCTGGTATTTTTCTGCCTTTCCCACTGGAATATAAATGTTTGTTCATGCTCTGTCTTCAACACATAGAATAGTACCGAACTCATGTTATATACTCAATATTTGCTGAATGAATGAAATGTCAACAAGGAGAATTAAAAAATAATTGAGGGATCTTAAGAGCCCTTACAACATTTAATAACTTCAAATATTTCTGTATACCAGTGCAATGAACTAAAGGTTTTAGGAATATGATTATGTACTGATATGTAGAACTTGCTTCTTTGAACTATTCCTTGGTCTTTACCATTTACTTACTGAATTTTATTAATGTAGAATACTGAAAAAATAAGATTAGTTGCATATATAACTGTTTTAAATAATAATCGTCATATGTAATGAACATAATTTCATTGTTTAATTATGACATCCATTTTTCCATGTTCTATATAATCTCCATTATTATCTTTTTAAGTGACTAATAATAGACCATATTGCTAATTGATCATTATCAATAACTTACTCTCTTCCAGTCGGAGGTTGCCATCCAAGTGTGGTGATAGTAAGAATGGAAAATAAAGTATAAAATTGAGCAGTAGGAATTTACCTTCCCTACTGTAACTAGAAATTAAATGTTGGATGAAGAGGATAAAACATAAATATTTATCCAAGATTGCTCCAAAGTATTATTCTGAGTAACTAAAAAAATAGTGATTCTAGGAAAAGAATACAGGATAAAGAAGGAACTGTGTGAGTGGAAGGAGAGGGTATTCTTGAATTGATGAGTTTAGTGTAACGAGGAAGCCTAACTGAATAAGACATAATTCTGAACTGAGAGTTTGACTAATCACATAATCACGTGGGAAACATGATGGTTGTCACTTGCTTCTCTTTCTAATCTGTCAAATATTACACTATTAGATGATTGCCAAATTCTCATACAATTTTGAAATAATTGCTTTGTGTCTTTTATTTGAACTTCATTATTATTTCTTCTGATTATTTTCAAAGGACCTTGGTTTATAATGACAGAAAGATAAAATACTCAATTTTAAGTCTCTTGGGGATTCAACTTTCCTTAATATTGAAACACTTCACATGGGAATTGTCAGAGCCGCCATTTCATTTCATCTTTCTCTGCAGATATAACATCAAAATTTAGAACAAGAAAGACTGGATTTAAGTCCAAACTTGGAAAAAACATTGTGCAATTTTCCTTAATACATGCTTTGTTGGCAAGGGGGTCTTACTAAGTAAATGTGATTATTAAATAGTTCATGTGTTCTTAATAAATGTAATAAATATAATCAAAAGGTGGCAATATACAGAGAAAAAGAATAGGCTGTAGAATTAGTCAACTTGAGTCCAGATACCAGTTTTACCACTTTCCTATCTATGTAAGCTTAGGCAAATAGAAATGAAAAGTTTGATTTTAGAGTATGATTTGTTTTTTTTTTTATTTTATAGTGGTAATACTGAGTTTGCAGAATTTGCAGAATGAAGATTAGAAAGACAGCAAAGTACTAAGTACATAGCCTGATATTCACTAAGTAACCTTTATAAATTTTCAGTTATTGTTTTAGTATGCTCTGAATATTTTTTCAAAATGTTACATAATTTAATCTTATATAACACTATTTAACATTCTTGCCTCTAATTAGGTTCGTGTGTGCTGTGTGTGTGTGTGTGTGTGTGTGTGTGTGTGTGTGATTTCTAATATGGGATTTCTAATATTCAGCTTTGGGACAGCTGAAGTGATTTGGCAGAAACTAAAGAATTGTTTTCAAAATTCTTACCCTAGAGTTTTAGCATTGTCTCAGAAAGAATAATGTTTATTTTTAAGTAAGTGATTCTTTTACATAATTGCCCATCTTCTGTTGCTCTTGTAAGAACACTTGTTAAATTCAGACCACAGTCCAATAAAGTTATTAAAAGTATACTTTTTAGTAAGTTTAAAAGTAATGCAAAATGTTTTGTGATACAAATCGGGATAGCAAACTTTTTTTCCTAACAATTATTGGTTATATGTTATGTCATTATAGTATATTGCCATTTAATATACAAATCTATTATTTCCTAAAGGCAGAGCCAGAAGAACTTCCCTGGGTATTAACTGTTGGAAGGTTCCTGTGGTTCTTGGTGGCCCCTTTTGAGAATTTTATTTGTTAGGTATCTAAAGAAAATAGATATGTTTTGTTGGCTTGATTGTTAAAGAGACCTAGGCAGTTCTTTATTCAAAAACATATAGAGAAAGGAAGAGTAAATGAGGGAATAATGATAGTATAAATAAATGAGATTCTAAAAAAAGAAAATATGGGTGAAAATGACTTTATGATTTATCACAAAAGCTGTTAATCAGGAAGGCAAAATAGAAAAACATGAAAAAAATTAGAAAGAAAATTTAAAAGATCCTAATACTTTGACTGTATATTTTATGAGAAGAAACTAAAAGATTTGTTTACATTCAAATAAAAGAGATGTTAAATAATAAAAGACCATAACCATTTGGTGGTGGGTGTTGCTGAAGTGAAAACTGTATACTGGAAACCTGTGTTGTACCTCAGAAAAACAAATAGAAAAAAAATAAAAGATCATAAAGATGCAAGTGCTATTAATGCCAAACAGTACACTATGAAAAAACCTGTTTTGTTCTGGAATTGTTTCAAACTGGAGTAAGATAGATGTGTTTTTAGATGGATGACTTTCTTTCTTGTGTCAGTAAGTAACAGATATTACTTTCTTCTGTCTTTATATTGTGCTTTCTTTATGTTGCTTTTCATACCTGTTATCAGCTCAGTAGATGTTGTATACTTATGATTTCTCAGTTCACAATATTTATTACATAATTGTTAAAGCATTTTTGTCTTTTCTTAAAATTTCCTAATCTGTCATTCACCAAGACAGTAAGCTGAATCATAATTGTTTTTCCATATGATTTGACTACATTATTGATAAAAATAGGTTTTATATATTTGGAGAATCGATTTCTCCTAAGCAGTACCTTAACGATTCGATTGGTATAAGAATACCTATCAATAAAAAATATATGAAATTTGAAATACATGAAAATACAGCTTTATTTCAAGTATGACAAATTTTGAAACCACTTTAGTTGTATCAGAATCACCTGAGGGCTGGTTAAGACAAAAATTCGTTGAAACCATTCCCATTGTTTCTGACTTAGTAGGTCTGGAATAGAACCTCAGAATTTCCATGAAATTTCTAATAAGTTCCAAGTGGTACTGATGCTGTTGTTTCAGAGACCATACTTTTAAAGACTCACTAAATTTAACAGAATAACTTTACTTCATTCCCCACAGTATTTAAAGTTAGTAATATTTGAATTACCTGTATTAAGGATAATTTTGTGGCTGTTTGTTACCTGGTTACATAGAGACAAATGATGACCTTTTTTCATGTAGTTGGAAATAATATCTTTGCTATTTCAATACTGAAACTGTTCCTTTGTTTAGAAAACAATTGTGTAAAATTAGGCTCTTCCATGTCTATTTATTGTATTTAAAACCATCATTTCTGAGATTAATTTGTTTTTTAAAATGGTGTTTATACTAAACCAAACTAACCCTAGAAATATGACTGCAGAATTGGGGCTACTAGAAGGGAAGTGGGATTAAGAGTGGGAGACAAAATGGGGAGAGGGCCTAATGGTCTATGGTAAAGGACTGTGTTGTGGTGACATACATATCAGATGTGAGTCTTTTCCCTAAACATTACATGGCGTAAACTAGTGTCATCTCAATTTTTAAAAATCATTTTAAAAATCATTTAAGAGTCTTAACTTCAGACTAGGAATCTGCTATATCTGACAAAATAGTAGAAATACTATTCTATAGAATTTTGCCTATATTGCTTCCTTAAAATATAGCCAGTGATGTGGGTATTAAAGATTTTTTACTAATGTATCATTTAAATTACATATTCACCTTTGCTTCTATAAAATTTGCTTAAATGTTTCAAAGAAACAGCTAGAACTTCCAGTCATCTCTTAAGTATTTGCTTTAAATAAAACAGATTGATAGGCTAAAACTGTCATGTTTTTGCATAAATTACATTTTGTGAAATAATAAAAGTACCTTTTAAAATAGAGGACATATGAAAGGAAATTGCTGCTGAATATTCACACTTTAAGGAATAAACCATGTATATGTATTGAAGGTGAACAAACTGGGCTACATTTATTATATTAAATTTCTATTTAAGTTATAAAACATTTGGTATGTTATCCTTTTGGACATTTAAAGGTAGTAGCTCATTCTTTTAAGAGTAGTGGCAATGTGTTTAACAAATGTATCTTATTATTACAGTTATATTTGAAAAGTGTATCTTAATATAATTGTAGTTTCTCTAATTACTTTCCACATCTTTTTATTTTTTACTTTTTCTTTAAGACTATTTCATTATAATGATTATCTTTCTTGTTTCAGAAAGAATAATGATTACTTATTTGTTAATTGTAAATGCAGGCTTCAGTGTTTATGCTTTCATATATTTTTTTTCAAACTATATACAGCACTTATCTATGCAAGTATTAATTTGCTGAGAAAGTTACTAATGTGACCTTGAAGTTTTTCAGAATTCTTATTAATTCAAACTCCTTTTAAAAGCAAATGCACAGCTCCAAATTGAGAGAATTTTTTACCTTTGTGGAAAAAAATAACACATTTAATCACGTTTTAAGTCCACAGCTATGTGTTTTCACATATTAATTGCTTCATGCTTTGTATAGTTTTCTAGCACATTAATCTTTTTATATATTTATTATGTCCTGTTCTTACCTGGTGTCAGGTAGGTTGCAAGTAAAATACCTCAGGTAGGTTGCAAATACCTCTAATCTGTAGACCTTACCTTTCACTGTGTTCATACTGAATCTCCCCATTATTATTTCAGCCTGAAATAATATCCTAGATATGGTATTTTCAAATTGTTTAATGTCTCTGCACCTTCATATGTTATGTGGGCTAGTGAGTTTTTTGTCACTTCCAGAATTAAATGACCCGATATTTGAAAACAACCCAGCATGTTAGCTTTAGTTCAGCAAATGTTACTTGTTTTTCCTTTCTTCTCAAATAATAACAACTACTGAAAAGGTGATAACTTAGAGAAAAATATTTAAATTGTAATGCTTACTAAAATTTAGCTTATATTTATACAGTGGATTATGAATATGTTTATTTTCAGGTATTAGATTATTATTTTCTCTTTACCTTAATTTTGTTGTTTTTAAATGGTTAATTGGGACATAACAAAATATAGTTCACTATTCTACGAGGGCCCATAAAAATCATAATTATTTTAAGACAAGTTTGAAAATTAGCAAGAAGGGTTGTTAAATGACACTGGTTATACTTAGTTCTAATTTTAGTTATGAAATATTTTCTTTTATATCTATGGTGGCATCCTAATCCCACATTTCTATCCATGACTTAGCCATTTTACAAGTTGTGAATTAATGTTTTCACATCCTTACCTATAATAAATCATTATAGATTTGATCATGATATGCCTTGTTAAGTGTGGCAGTTGTATCACATACTTCATAATATTTATACCAAAGTTTAACCTGTCAAAACTGCCACCCCCCCACCTTTAAAGATGCCTCAACAAAGTGGAATTCAGTCCTCACTTCATTATAATTAGCAGCAATTTCAACTAGATGTTTTGTCATATTAAATAAGCAGAAACATCTCAACAAATGATAAGAGCATTATTCATACTTTATATAAAGTGTAAGCTTTGATAAAAGAACTTTGACCTGATAGGCATTGCTGATGGTAAAAAGCAATGCCTAGAAGTGTCCTCTTTGAATACAATCTCCATGTTAATAATATAATTAGCTGTTCAAAAGAGAATGTGATTTCTTAAAAATATATATAGTTTTCCTTGCTCACTTAATGCTCAAAACTCTTGTCTATCCAAAAAAATTGTAAGAACCACTGGATGGTATGCATATATGAAACTTAATTTCTGAGAAGTAAGAGTATTTAGCCAACTGTGAATTTTATAAATTAAACAAGAAGATGGTAAGAGTCCTAGCTGTTCTTACTGCTGTTACTAGTGCTAGTACTGATAAAAATACCATTATAAGTTTAAAAAAGGTCTTTCTGGTCATAGGAATAAGGAACAAAGTGGTTATATAGGTGATGGGATCACATCTCTTTTCAAATTTCTTTTGCTTACCACTTTCTAAATTTTCTTTATTGAAAGATTCTTCTGTATTTAAAAATATTTTTAATTAAAAAATAACATCCTGTCTTACTGAGCTTTTTAACAATTAAGAAATGTTAATTGGTTGTTTGGTTTCATAACCATTTATAAATTTTTAACAAGAAATGTTAATTTTTCTTCCTTTGTGAATAATAATAATAATAAATTTCAATGCTACCCAACTTGACACTTAAAAATTTAAGACAACTTCAGAGCATCAGATACCTAATTAGTAATTGAGGCTGGAATTATTTGTAATCATCTAAGCTATAAATTCTAATATCTTGTCGCTTTTCACTTCTGCTTTATTATTGCTGGTATAAAAATGTATTGAAATGTTTGATTTCCTCTGTTATAGTTTATATCCTTTGAGAAGTGATATTTATTCACCAGATTTTAAATACGGAGTAATGTTTACTACTAACACATAGTCACAAAGACTAATTTGACTGAATATATTCTTGATTACTTACAATTTAATATTTCATATTATTTAGTTTATTTATAAAATAGGCTCTTGACTTTTTCCTCTTGTGCTATGGAATGCTAAACAAAAATTGGTATAATTAAATGTGTTGAGTGCTTTCATTTTTATTTTTTACTATAATACAAAAAGAAATATCCCTGCCACCTTACTATCAACCTCTTTTGCCAAGCATGGCCAACCCAACTCCTACCTCTAGTCTTGGTTTTCATGCTATGTGTATATCAGTATTCAACCCGTTGCTGTTTCACAAGTGCTTGTATCTATCCACACCATGCTTACCCACAGCCACATCTGAGTCCTGCTACCACACTGGCTGCCACTGCCAAGTGTTTGGTTGGGGATGACCTTGTCAGCAGAACAATAGCTGTCCCTAGCTTCCACTGCCAAGCCTGGCCTCTGCTGCATGCATATGCTGGCAACTACTCCCACGGCAACACATACATACTTAGAACCTCAGCCACCGCCTACGCCAGCACAACTTACTGCTGGAACTGGAGGCACTGTTGAGAATTTCTCCAGCCCCCACAGCAACTACTGACCCTCTCAGTTGTCAGCGCACAATTGTTAATGTAATGGACCCAAGCTGCCACGCCATCAGAAACACCCTTCCATCCTGGAGCTGCATATGCTCTTGTACTTAGCACCCACACACTTGTGGTGCAACAGTGCTCTCCCACATACCCTTAAAATTGCACTCACACTAACCACCTAAACCTTACCACAGGCAAAGGTCTTTCCTTACAGAAGACAAGTTATGGAATCTGGAAAATTTTCACTACTTTTCAAATGCACATACACCAATGCATGCAAAGAAACAGGGAACAACAAAAATCAGGGAAATATGACACCATCAAATGAACACAAACTCAATAACTTACCCACATGGAAATGAAGATCCACAGGTTGCCTCACAAAGTATTCAGATAACTGCCCCAAAGAAGCTCAGTGAAGTACAAAAAGAACATAGATAATCAATTTAATAAGAAAAATAAATTAAGAATAAAATAAGAAAATAAAAAAGTATAAAAGAACCAAACGAAAATTCTGGAACTGAATTACACAATGCTGGAGCTAAAAAATACAATTCAGGGCTTCAGCAACAGTTTCATCAAACAGAGAGTCATTGAACTCATACACAAATCATTTGAAATTGTCCAATCTGTTATGAAAAAATAATAGAAAAAAAGTGAAGAAATCCTTTAAGGTTTATGGGTCATTATTGCATGAGGAGTTATGGAAGGGTAAGAGAATGACAGAGCGCTTACTTAGTGAAATAATAACTTTTCCCATTATCTGCGAAAATGGATTGAACAAAATAGATTGAACAAAAGATGTTTGCATGTACAACATTATAATTAAACTGTTAAAAAGTCTAAGAGAGGGGCCTCCCTGGTGGTGCAAGGGGTTAAGCACCACACTGTGAAGCAAATTCGCAGCCTCTGCAGCATGATTTCAATCTCCAGCCATCCAGGGAGCTACCCACATGGCGAAGCGGACCTCTCCTGACTCACCTGCTGCTCCCCGCAGCAGTGTGTTTAAGTCAGTCTGCCTGTTCTGTTTCCCACTCTGTCTCTAGTGAGTCCTCTCACCCCCTACCCCGCATCTCTGGCATGTACCCCAGCTCTTGTATGCATAAATAATAAATCTTAGAAAAAAAATAGTCTAAGAGAAATGTTTAAGAACATCAAGAGAAAAGTGACTCATCACATAAAGACAATTTCTATGACTATCAGTGGATTTCTTAAGAGAAACTTTGTAGACCAGGAGCCGTATCAAAGGGGTTCAACAGGCCATGTTAAGAAGAGGCATTCTTATCATGAGGGCAGTAGGAAGTCACTGAAAGGTTTTATGCTAAGGAAAAATGACATGAACCTGTTTGTCATAGTTATTCTAAACTCAGAGTGAGAACTCAGATTCAGATTTTATATTTTATGCTTTTTGTTAATACATTTTTAAATGTTAGTTGATATTTTCTTAAAAATATTTTTAAATAAGGTATTTTAGATCCTTTAAATCAGTGATTTTAAAAGGATCTAACATGCAATTCCTAAGAATTTAAAAATTTTATAGTAACTGGGTATTTTTAAAAAGGTAAAATTTTGGTAGTGTTCAATGTTTATTTTGTTGCATTTTATGGTGGGTAGTAGGTATAGTGGGCAAGGATGTTAGTTGTCTTGGTTACTTGACTGCACTACAGCAAGGTTAAGAACTGTATTTTAGAGCGGCATTATGTTACTAGGTGGGCTCTGTAGGTCTCACTGGTGGCAGCAATAACTTTCATAATTTGGCTTTGGTAGTCTCATAGGCTTTTACGTTTATTCAAAAATATGTATGAAGTATTCTTAGTACTGGTAATTTTTCTGTAAGCAAAACAGATACAATCTCTGACCTAACAGAGTTTCCCGTGCAATGGGGAAAATAGATATTTAAAAATAATCACACAGTATAACTATAAGCTATATGATAAGTATTGTGTAGATGAGTTATTGAGAGGTCTTGCAAGAAGGGACATGTAAGTAGAGATTTAAGCTGAGATCTGAAGGATATGTAGGAGGGGTATATAACATGCATGAATGCTCTGAGTAATAAGAGATAAAAGCTGGAGGAGGCAGAGGCCAGATTACGGAAAACCGAATTAGGGGTAAACTTTTATCTTCAATATAGCAATAAATTATGAAAAAGATTTTGAACAGGGGAATGAAATAAAATGATTAGTCTTAAAAAGATTATCCTGGCTGGTGTGTGGAAATTGCCTAAAAGAATAGCTAGAATACAGCTTTGAGGCTACTGCCAGAGTCTTATCGTAGTATCAGGCACATAGTAGACATTTAGTAGATACTTGTGAATTAGCTTGATGTTGACTCTACCACTGTCTCTCTTGTGATTTGCAAATCATTCATACTTTACCCGTGAGTAAAATTGTATGTTTTCAATGGGTCATAAAGGGTGGTGCTAATGTGTATTAACTATCATAAAATTTCATGTATTTTGAATGCCTTCACCTTGACCACTGTGAAAGTCATTCATTTATTCAAATATTTGCATACTTAAAATGTGCTGGTACTGGCTAGGAGATGATGATATAGCTTCAGTGAATAAGAATGGCACAGTATCTACCATCAGGTGCTTCTAATCTCATTAACCAAGTCTAAACAAAGTCTTCTGCTATTAATTTAAGAATAACTTTGCTAGGAGGGAGCAGTTGTCTTCCCTTTTTTCTGAGGTGAGCTTCATCTCTTTTTTCTGATTGGTTTGTCCATTAAAAATCAGCTTAGCGGAAAAAAAAAAAACACACATAGCTGTTACCTCCTTGCTAAAAATTTTTCTCATTTCCAGAAATCCCAGCCCCAGAGTATATTCTTGAGAAAGCTTACCCTTTTTCTTTATTTTTTACTGGTTCCTAGGTCTCACATAGATATTACACCTGCCATAATGTAACTTACTTATTTTCATGTTTGTCTACAGACCTACTTGTGTAGAGATAGATACATCTACTTATATACTAAATCATTGCTGATAGGTACAGATCTGTTTTCTTAACCATATTGCCTAACATATTGCAAATTCTCAATAAATGCTTAAATAAATAGTTGAATTAATCATTGCACCAACCCAGATCACAATATTTCCAACCCACTTGACTTCAAGTGACCAGATCTGATTCCATTAGATACAGGTATTGATCTTGATGAACCTAATTTTACTGTGTTCTGTGGATATAGATTTTTAACTACTGGTCTCTTTTTCTGTTGGTGATTTGGCTACTATAGCCTAGGGTTCTCTGCTTTTCTTTCTTTTTCCCCATTAACCAGCATGCTTTAAAGTCCTTAGGCCAGTTTTCCAAGGAGAGGTTATGTTTGACACAGTATCTTTTTTGACTTAAAGCCCTGTAAGACACTCCAAAAAGTATAGGGAAAGCAAAGGGTATTGTCTTAACTGTCAAGAATTATTTTAAGTGTAAATGAATTAAGCTCTGTAATCAAAAGGTACAGAGTGACTGAATGGGGAAAAAAAAAGGATCTAGTGATAGGATAACAACAAGAGACTTAGTTTAGATATAAAGATATACTAGAAATGTACTTTTTAATACTAGTATTCTATCAAATATTGATGACTGTGTCATAGGAGTCTAGAATTTGCAAAGTTTGGTATGGACAGCAATGCATTAATTTCAGAAACTAATTTTTCATTTGGAATGTGGGCAGAAACCAGTTTTGTGGTTTTCTTTATGGTCAGCTGGTTTTTATTGGTACTTACCTTTTAGAAGATACCTGACCAATTACAATTAACTAAAAACTTTTGTAAAAGTTTTTACAAATCTTTTGTTGATAGAAAATATTATAGGAGGTAACGTTTTGTTTAATAAGAAATAATACTTATAAGCTAATAGTTTTAAAAACAGGTGTAAGAAATAAATTTTTTAGTAAAAATTGAGATGGCGCATGTGATTGTCAACATTAATATTATACATGCTTTTCCAACTTCATTTCCGTTCTCAGGGTATTTATATTTCAAAGGTTTATTACCGTAAGTTTACTCCCTAAAGGTTGTGTCACTATATAATATAAATGCATAAGGATTAATGCTTGAGGAACTGAGTAGTTGCAGTCTAATTTACCTCTTCCCCAGTTTTCCTTATACACTTGTCTTTTCATAGTGACTTTGTGTAGCATGGTTTCATGTAAATTAGTAAGTTGTTACATTTTATTTTTATTTATTACACCATAAATAGTACTTAAGGTGATAGTAATATGAATGAAATTTAGTGGGGACAGTGATTTTTTTTAAGTTCCTTTGTTTAAATGGTAACGCAATTTAGTTGCTCCTCTGAATTAACAGAGTACATACTTGACATAGTTAATGAAAGGTTTTGCTAGCTTTTTTAATATTGAACATTTGTACAATAAACAGTTCTGTTGTGTGTTAGGATGTGAATTCCTCATGCGCAAAAATACTTACTACCTTCTTTGTTTCATTTCAGAATGACCTTATTTAAAAATGTATGAGGCTATTTATAATCGACTCAGTGGCAGTGATTAAAGAGGTGTGAATAATAGGTTATTGGAACTTGACAGCTCCTGGTTTGCTAAACTAGTGTTAGAACATTTATGCTGCTCAGATGTACCTCATTTTCTTAAGGTGGGAATTTCTCTTTTGACGTGTGTCATTGTGTAATATATTCTGTAAGTATTTCTCTTTAAAATATTTTAATCCAAATGACATAATTTTACTGATTTTGTTTTAAACCTTCTTCAGCTCAATGTATCAACATTTTGTATTTAATAATAATAATCTTAGTATAGGTTATCAATCAAATAAGATTGAACCTTAGGTCCAGCACCACTGACCTTCTGTCAAGTTTTTTCTGTAAGATAAGTACAATTAATTTTTCATTTTTTTAATGGGAAAAAACTTCCTTTTAGAAAATTTGAAAATGTTTGATAGGTTAATATTCAGCAGCTGTTTCTTTGGGAGCTGTATTACCACTATTTAAGGTAATACAGTGTATCTAAAAAGGAAGCAATGTATGCTTGGTGATTCAGTAAACTTTTGTTAATTTTGATTGCAAAGACCACAAATACATGAATTTGAATTATTCAAATTTGGATGTCACAATATTTTTATTTAAGAAGAAAAGGAAATATAGGAAGGTTTTTTACAATTTTGAGATTGAGTCAACCACTCATTAACCAAAAGAAATCTACTGTTATCATAGAGTCAGAACTCTTTATAATTTGCTAACACTCAAGAATGTATACTCAAAAATATATTACTAAAATACACTTAATATTATAACTAAGTTATCTCTTACCAGCCAGGATATTAGGTCAGGTTAGGTTTCTAAAAAGAATGGGGTTACTGTGCATAAACTGAGAGGGTATTATTCTTAGTAAAATAAACCAGACAGAGAAAGATAAGCACTGTATGATTTTACTCATATGTGATATATAGAAAAAACAAACAGATGAACTAAATAAACCGCCCCCCCCCCAAAAAAAAATCTTTAGATTGTAAGGCCAATTAGTGGCTACCAGACGGGAAGGGAAGAGGAGAGTAGGTAAGTCAGAATAAAGGGAATATGGTAAAGGATAGAATTGGACTTTTAATAGTGGACTTAATGTAGTGTATACACACATGTTGAATTTCAATAGTGCACATCTGAAACATATAGTAGTATAATGCAGTGTTACTTTAATAATAAAAATACAAGTTATCAAAGGGGGGAAAGTGAGTGAGATTGGCAAAACTGTAGCAAAGAAACTCAAGCCTCATCGAAAACAAAAGTTAGGAAGATAATAAAAATTTATTAAGTATATGTCCCACAGTAATTGAGAAATTCTTTAATCTATAAAGCAATTCCAAATAAGCCACATTTCTTAGCATACAAAACTATGAAGAATTGTGTAGCAGCTTGTGTTTTGATGATACTTAAGGGCATATTTTTGTAAAACTAAACATCTCACTGCATGTTGAAAGTTAAAATACAAATGTTTACCAAAGATGGAATGATTAAAGGTGTTAGAATTGTATGTACATATAAACAACCCCAAAGTTTTGTGAAAATTAAATATATTTATTGAATGTATTAATGTATTCAAAGCACCTGGAATAAGATTTATATTTAGTCCTGTAGTACCTGCACACCATGGTATTTTGAAGAAAACTCCAGAAACCTGTTTTTAATACTTACTTTACCAATTATCTGTGTGAATTTGTATAGATTTTGTATAGTGTCAAATGCCTTTTCCTTAAAAACTGATGATGATACCAATTCTACCAGTTCACAGTATTATTCTGAGAATGTGCTGGTTAAAATGCTTTGTAATTTGTAAATTGCAGTAGAGCTGTAAAGTTTGGTGATGCTGTTTTACTCCTTGCCAACCTGAAGATTGAAGTTAAATACTTAGCATGTGACTTAGAGAAACTATGACTCCCTCTCACTCTAGGATGACTAAAGTTGACAACTTTTCTTAGTTAAGAGAAAACTTGGGAATCACAGAACAGTTTCGGGAACTCCCTATGGATCTTCACTGGCTAGTTCATTTTGACCTTCTGAAACACTTTTTCTTGGAAGATAATTTATGTCTGCAGCTTCACTCCAGAGTCTCTAGATTACAAAGATATACTGATTATAGAGTCAGTATATCTTTATAATCTTGGTATAGTACATAAAACCCTCTGTTATTTAGGTTTTACAACTGGGGATGTCCTGTGATCTGACAGTTCTTAGTGGACAAGCTAACCCCACCCATATCCTGTTTGTGAGTAATTGGATGGTTGCCTGGAAATTCTAGTGCCAGATTATATAGCTCCTTCTACAATAGAAATTTCTAGTTTTGAGTGTTTTTTTACCTTTTCCACAGATAAATACATCTTGTAGGTGAGTCTTTGAGCAAAATATCAAGATTATGTAATCAGAAATATCTTAGTTATGTCTATAATTATGCTTTGAGTAGCACTTTCCATTGCTTGGATGGAAGACACATCTAAAGTATATATACAGGGCTGTAGTCTTTCTGTATAACTGAGGAAATAGGTTTTGAATTGCATACCTATTCCTATGAATATAGAAGAGATATTTCTGGGAGGGGACGAATTTTTTAATTGTCTTCTTATATAAATTGTGGGGAATAGGAAAAGATACTTACATCTTTATAGACTTTTAGATGTTCTATAGCTGCATTGCATTGAGACTAAGGGCATAAGATTTGCAATAAAAATCATAGGTATAAATGCTAAATCCATCACTTGCTAAAGAATTCTAGTGGATGTGGTAGAAGAAAACTTCCCTTATGTCTAATTGCTGTATTCTCATTCATAATTAATATATTAATAATAAATTTTGGTTGTAATTTCAGAAACCAGTTCAATCTTAATGCAAAAAGGGGGAGACAGGGTATGGACTTTATTGGCTCATGTAACTGAAAAGTATAAGAAGTGATGACTTCAGATATTACTGATTGAGGGGCTCAAATTATGTCATCAGTAATTAGTCTTAGTCTCTCTCTCAATTTCTCTCTCTTCTTCCGTAAACAGAATTCTTGCTTGAAGGGAGACATCTCATAGGATTCTAAGATTCTGTTTTTTTATATTCATAGGATTAAATTGCATGTGATTTTGAAGTATGAATCTTAATTTTCTTAAATAAGATACTCTGAAAGTTTCCTACTGTTCAGTAGTCTAGTATTTACTAGAATGAATCAAGGTGAAGTGCATCTGTGTCCTAAGAAATGTGTGTGGTGTGTAAGGTCATTTAATTAATCACTGTGTATAATTTACTGTGCTAAGGAGTTTACATAAATTCCCTAATTCTGCCCATAAAAGAATTTTAAGTAGTTATATTATCATGTTATATGTAGGAAAAACAAGACTCAGAAAGCTAAATTGCCCTAGGACTATCAGCCAATGAGTGTTTGATCCATCATTCGAATTCACTCAGTATGATTCCTGTGTCTCTGTAAGAGATATTATTAGGTTATATCTTTATCCTATTTATTAATAAATTGCACCCCTATGCAATACAAATAGAACCTTTTAATATAGCATTTTAGATTTCTACTGTCTTCAGATATGACTTTAATTTACTAAAAATTGTGTTCAACTTAGTAATTATTTAGTCATGAATTCTATCAAAATTTTCTAATTTTTGCCAGGTAAAATTTAACAAACCAGTTGGAGCCATAAAATTTGATTTTTCTTTTTAAAATATTTTTACACTGCAGCTATAGTTTAAATTTTTTACCCCTAACTACAGATTAATGTTTAGTAGAAAGTAAGTTGCTATATAACACTTCCACCATTTATATGGAAAATAAAATTGTTTATGTAAATATGTTAACTCTTATTTAGATCATATGCCTTTCTAGTTACAGAAGTATTATTTAGGATGAATTTAAATAGCAAAACAAAATTGAAAACAGGCTTCAGTAGCTAGAGTAATACAAAGTTTATACTATGTAAGAATTCCTTCATAAAATAGCAATTAGTTTTATTTTACTTTTATTGAAGATATAAATTCCTAATTCAGCTTAGGGTACACATTCTTTGTGTGGTGTACACTGATTTTCTAAGGTCCAAAACAGTACTTATTCCATGCTATACTATACAATTGGCATATAGGTTTATTTATTATTTATGCATACGAGAACTGGGGTGTAGGCCAGAGGTACGGGGGTGTGTGTGAGAGGATTCCCCAGAGTGGGGAGCAGAACAGGTGGACTTACTAAAATACACTGGTGAGGGGAGCAGTGGACAAGATAGGAGAGGTCTGCATGTGGGTTACTCCCTGGCCAGGGAGCTAACTTGTGCTGTGAATAACTTCATAGTGCTGAGACTTAAACCCTTGCACCACCAGGGAAGCCCAAATAGCATATAGTTTTAAGGTTTTTTTTTTTTTCCTTCTCTCACCAAAAAAAAAAAAAAATAATAAGATCTTTTTCTAAAAAGAATCTGATGGGGATGTTACATTGTCCTAAATTGGCAGAGGACTTTGGTATATATGTAAGCAGCTAGTTCCGGGTAGATATCTTGGTTGTTGCCCAGAAGCCCACATATCTCTTGTTTTTTTTTTTTTTTTTTTCCTTCTCATAAGTGTGGTCTTGTCTGCCAAGGAGCATTGTCTTAAACTAAACTGAAAATAAGTATCATTCATTATGTTATAAATATCTAACTATTGTATGAAAAGTTACAGAGAGCAAAAGAACACTACAGGTCAGACCTAGTTTTGGGGATCCCAGAGTACTTTGAAATAACTTGAAATATAAAAATCTGAGAAATATAGTCAAATTTATTTTAAGTTTTAATTTTAGCAAGTTTTTACATATTCCATTAATAGGATACAAAGGTTGGTCAAAGCAAAATAATAGGGGCTGAAATTTCAAAAGATTAGGAATCATATAAATCTATACAGGATATAAAATTATTCTGTAAACCACAGGTGATAGTCATCAAAAGCAAATTTAATTATTTCATTGTTTACAGATTTAATGTAACTTTTAAAACATTGTTTTCAACCACATGTACAGAAGTTTTTGATAAACTTGAAATTAGTAGTTCCTGATTATCACCTATAAGACTTATTTAGTATAACCAATCTCTAAGAGGAAAGATCTTTAAATCCTTGTATTAAATTAAGAAAGGAAGCAACATAAACATCAAATTGGCTGCTGGCAGTTTCTCAAAAGATTAAAAGTAGGTCTACATGTGATCTAGCAAAAGAATACAAAAACACTAATTCAAAAAGAAATACAAATGTCTGTGTTTATTGTAGCCATATTTACAGTAGCCAATTTAGGCAAACAACCTAAGTTACCAAGATAGATACATGTAGGCATGTGTGTGTGTGTGCACGCATATGCGCACATACATACAATGTGGAATATTACTCAACAATTAAAAAAACTAATTTTTGCTATTTGGAACAACATAGATGGAACTGAAAAAAAGGTATTACGCTAAGTAGTATAAGCCAGAGGAGGAAAGACAATTGCTGGATGGTTTTGCTCATATGTGGAATATAGAGTAAAAAAAAATAAAAGATAAAGAAAAACCTTAGAAATCTGACTGTAAAACTGAGGCTAACCGGAGAGGTAGCTGGAGAGGAAAGGGAGAGAGGCCACAGTGCATTATGGTGGAGGACTACATGTTATTGGGAACATACACCCGAATAGGTGGAATCCTGTATTTCTGAATCATACACATTATTGCAAGCCAATGTTACTTTATTTTTTTAAACCAATGTTACTTTAATAAATGAAAAACTAATCATATATTAAAATATATAAATTTGATCAATGCTTATAGCATTTTTCCTAAAGGAAGTGCCTTCTTTCACAAGACTACCTGCATGTTGAATTTTTGCCCCTTCTGTCGTTGCCTTCTACTTATTGTACATTAAATTTTCAGTAAGTTTTCCATGGGAAAAGTAATTTTAGTTTTTATTTTCTTAAACTGTGAGTATTGAAACATGATTATTTTAATAATTCATTGTGAAAATCTCCCTTTTTGTGCTTTGTTTTTGAAGATTTTTTAAAATATATATTTGTTGAATCTAATGTTCTCCTTAGTTTGGAAAGGCACTATATGCATAGATTCAGAACATGGTCTCTAGAGCCACATGACTTGAGTTGAAATTCATTCTTCCATACTTACCAATTGGTTTACATTTGGCAGGTTTTGTTTCTAAATTTCCTTACCTACAAAATGGGAATATCACTAGATCCATTTGTTCGCTAAGATAAAAGTTGTATGAAAACTTTAGTGTGTGGAGTTCACACCCCAATATCATTTGGGTATTACTGGTTTTCTGAATAGGTTCTTCCAAAAATAATTATTCCAGCTGCTTCTCAGATAAGTTGGGTGAACTTATCTGTTGCAAATTAACTTTGCAACAGCATGGTTTAAAAAAAAATAAGTATTCAAAATTTAATTTTTGTGGCACATTAGCAAGGCATAAAAATTATTCTATTTAATTTGATAATTTGCAAGTTTGTAATATTTTGTAATGTTTAGAAGGTCTCAAAATAAATTCTAGTTACCTTTAAGTTATTTTTAATGGTTCTTAAGAAATAAATCCCAATTCAGATCTTGTTAGGATGATTTTTGTTCTTCTATGATTAGCTAATAGAGGAATGGAGAGGTTTTCTTTACAAGGCTAGACTCAGGGAATCAGTACCCCTGTATTGAGATTTGGCCCTCAAGAAAGTTTCTAAAGAGGAAGTTCTGTAGTTGAGGTTACTTGAATTACCGTGTTCTGTCACTCCTTGGAAACAAGGGAGGATCTGACCTCACACTACCATCCTTTGGGATTCATGACTTTCTTTTGACTTTTGCCATGATTTACTTTCCCATTGTAAACATAGTGTCTAGCACTTAGCCCATAGTTTTAAATTATACACAGCATATTACTAGCTTAAAGAAATCTGAGAAAAACAAATGAATGGAATTAGGATAAAATGCTTGTCCTCATCCTTCACCATACTTTTCATAACCATTTCATCTGTGAGACAAAATCTCAAAACCAATCAGAGAAGACATCTACTGGGATGGTAAATGACAAAATATTTCTTTAACTTTTCTGTAAGTTGAAAACTACTTAGAATCATGCCACTCCTGTTATAGAAGCTACTAAGCATTTGATTGTGTTTATGAGTATATATATGTTGCTCTAACCTAGAGGCTCTGGTTGCATTTGGCAAGGGAGAATATATCTTTCTGCAAATCCTTCCTTCTGGTTATGGATGCAGTGGGAGTGCAGCTGCCTTCAGCATTCAGCAAGAAGGAATAGGAGGGCCTCCCCGGTGGCGCAGCGGTTGAGCGCTGGGTTGCGAAGCTGCCCGCGGCCTCTGCGGCGCCGGTTCGATCCCCGGCTGCTTCCCGGCCACCGGAGGAGGGTCCCGCATGGCGCGCAGACCTCTCCTGCCGCCCGCTGCTCCCCTCAGCAGCGTACTTCGGTCCTTCTGCCTGTTCTGCTCCCCGCTCTGGTGAATTCTCTCACCCTCCCGCGCTTCTGACTGTACCCAGTGCATGTATAAACAAAAAACAAACAAACAAACAAATAAAGAAAGAAAACATGCCTCTATAAAAAAAAAAAAAAAAAAAAGAAGGAATAGGAGTCACTTATCTTGGTCTTCACTTATTTCTCTTTGCAAGTGTTACCTCTCCTTTCATTTTAAGTAACTTCCTGTTTTATGTAGCCATGAGTAGAAGAGGTTTAATGTTACACTTAAAACAAAACTGATGTATTTCATATAGAGAAAAATAGAGCTTATTGTTTTCTATCAAAAGCTCACAATTATTGGGCCTCCCGGTGGTGCAGCAGATTGAGCACAGCACTATGAAGCTGTCCACAGCCTCTGCAGTGCGGGTTCGATTCCTGGCTGGCCAGGGAGATTGCCACATGGTGCGGCAGACCTGCCTGCCTCACCCGCTGCTCCCCTCCACAGTGTCTTCGGTCCGTCTGCCTGTTCTGCTCCCTGCTCTGTCTCTGGTGAGTTCTCTCACCCTCCCACGCCTCTGACTATACCCCAGCTCTTGTATAAATAAAAATAATTTTTAAAAAGCTCACAATTATTTCAAAATCCACAAAACTTATTTCAGCTTAGCATTTATCTTCAGTCATTAAATCATTAACTATTATATTTCTAATTATTTCTTCTACCTACTATTGTTAAAATTCACATAAAAATATTTTTTAAAAAGTAGCCCCCACGCCAGTTCAGTTTTGTTAAGTTCACCACTAGCAACAGAATGCTGAATATTACTTCAAACTTTTTTCTTGCTCCTTTAAAATGTATTTTAAAACTATTTTAAAAGTAATATAAACATTTAAACAGTATGGAAGGAATGAAATAGCTCCTATTTTGGAGAACTTCTCTATCAGTACAAAGGGATATACTTTGGGTGGTTATGTTTTCGTAATTAAAAACTTTTAAAATAAAAGTCTATGTATATTTGCAAATATGTGTAAATTAATTTGAAGAGGAAAACGCCAAGAAATTGTTGAATCAACAGGAAGACATTTAAAATTTTGATAAACATTGCCAAATTAGTACCAAACCATGTAAGATTGTACTGATTTTTTTTACCTTTGCATGTATCATTGTTATTGGGATCTTTCTTATCAGTTTATTAAACAAATATTTATTGAGCAATTAGTCCTATGGACAGTGTTCTCCATGCACAACAGTGAGCAAAAGAGAAAAAAATCCTGCCCGCATGGAACTCACGTTGTAGTGAGGGAAGACAACAAATAATACATATTATGGCATTTGATCATAAATGTTTTAAAAACAAGTAAGCAACTCTATGGGGAAGTCTATAAATTTAAATAGGGTAGCCACAGATAACCTCACTAAGAAGGTGAAATTGAGCAATGCATGAAGACTACCCCAGTGGCAGTGATATGAAGTACAAAAGCCTTGAGGCAAGAGAACAGTGTATCTGGAATGGAATAAGTGCAAAAGTAGAATGTGAAGTCAGGGTGATAATGGATGAATGAGAGTTATCTCCTAAAGGGCCTTTAGATTATAGTAAATAAGGTGGTTAGTTTGAGCAGGGAAGTGACAGGTTCTCCCTGATACCTTACTAATGTTACTTAGGATATTTGTTAACACCCTAAGAATTACTTTGACTACTGTATTGAGAACTGACTGTAGGAAGGCAACAGTGAAGCAAAGAAATCTGATAGAGACCACTTAGAATATTCTGGTTAAAAGGTGATGATAGTGGCTTAGAGTAGGATGAAGGTAGTGAAGACTTACTGATTAGTCATCATATCCTGAATAAATTTGAAGGTATTTCCCTCTAGATGTAGATGTTGGATATGAAAGAATAAAAAGTCAAATCTGACTTTTGTCCTGAGCAACTGAAAGAGTGGAATTGCCATTAACTGAAGTGGAGGAGACTGTGAAAATATCTAGAGTTGGGTTTGGGATATGGTAAGTTTCCACACTATTAATAGATATCAAAGCAGAGATGTCAAATAGACGATTGGGTATGAGTTTGGGGTTCGAGAAGTTTGGGCCAGGCTATGAAGAACGGAGTCATCAGATGATACTTAGAGCCATGAAACAGATTAAGAGTTAAGTGGAAAACCAGGAGAGTCCAGAGATTGTTTTGAAAAAGAGTAGTTGGATTGTGTCATATGATACTAGTAGGTCAAATCAGATGAAGACTGATAGTTGTCATTGAATTTAGTCATGTATAGATCCTTCATAATCATCACAACAATTTTGTGACTGGAGTTGGTTTGCAAGAGAATAAAAGAAAATAAGTTGGAAGTAAATAAGGGCAACTTTTTCATGAAGCTTGGTAGTAAAAAGGACTAAGGAATAGGATTTAGGAAAGTGAGATACAATCAGAATAGGGACTTTGAAATTAGAATAAAGCAAGACAGAGGAGAGTGTATACAAGAAATAATTATAGCCGTATAGGATTTAAGTGGGTATTTCTTTAATGAGGCTCAGCATCTTGTTACCTGTTTATTGGGTATTCGTATCGGTGTGAGTGTGATTTGCCTTTGCTTATTCTTATTGAGTGTTTGATCTCTTTCTCATGGATATTTGAGAATTCTCTGTAAAATAAGAAATCAACTTTTGGTAGCATACATTGCAAGTGTTTTTCAGTTTATATTGAATTTTTTTCTCTGTGTAGTCATGAGTTTTGCATATTTTTTGATAGTCTTTTTTATTCTAAAGCTATGAATGAAAGTGCCTATACAGTTGATCCTTGAGAAACATGAGGGAAATAGGGATTTCAGGACCCCTGTCCTCCACACAGTTAAAACTTTTGACTTCACCAAAACTTCACATAACTTGTTGACTGAAAGCCTTACCAATAATATAAACAGTTGGTTAAGATGTATTTTGTGTGTTATAGTATTGTATGCTATATTTTTACACTAAAGTAAGCGAGCAAAAAGAAAATATTACTAAGAAAGTCATGGCAGAGAAAATACACTTACAGTATTGTACTATATCAGTACCATAAGTTTGTGTCATTTGTTTATAAGAAAATCCTTCTATAAGTGAAGCATGCAATTCAAACCTAAGTTGTAAGAGTCAAATATACTTTCTTCTAGTATTTTTTGTGATTTCTTTAAAGTATTTGATTCATATTGATTTCCTTTTGGTTAAATTTATGAAGTAGGAATTTGGTTGGCAAAATACCATAGATGTAAGGGCTATATTTGTAGATTCTATTAAAGTTCATTGATAACTTTCCTATCCCTGTATAGTACTATTCATACAGTATAAATCTGCTCTTATATTTATGGTTTCAAGGTACATTTTCTTTTCAGTACAGTTAGTCCATATTATTGTACCACAATACCTATTATTTTTCTGAATTTTACTGAATATTTTTATTTCCCCAGATTACAGTAACACTAAAATATATATTGCGCACTTATGTATAATACTATAGGGAGTTTTTTGCACATACAACTATTTTCATCATTACAACCACCCTTTTAAGGACATTTTATTATCCCTTTTTTTTTGAGATGAGAAAATTGAGGCATAAGAAGACTAGGGAATATGCCCCAGGTGCTATGGCCAGTAAATGATGAAGCTGTAACTTACATCAGGCAGTCAGGCTTCAGAGAACTTATCACTCCCTCCCCATATAGTTTTAGACATTTTAGGTTTACAATCCAAAATATATTAATATTTCAATTAGATTGTGTTAAATTTATAGATTATTTTAAATAGAATTGGCATTTATGACTAATGTATGCTTTGTTCTTTTAATGTACTACTTACTGGATTTAATATTTTATTTAGAATTTTTACATCGGCCATCACCAGTGTGCCTATGTGTATGTTGGCGGGGAGTGCTATCCATGTGCTTTTTCTCAGATTTTAATTGACTATTAACTGGGCTGACTTTACAGAAAGAATTCAAACTTTTCATTTTCTCTCTTTAAAAAGCAACACAACTATCAGCACTTTGAAAACCTGCAGCAATTCACCTGGAAAAACATCTGGTACTTTTTGTATAAATATTTAATATCTTCCTAAATTAATTCTATGATCTTTGCCTTTTCTGTTTCTATATACTTTTATAAATTTATAAAATAATACATGTGGTCATTATTTACAAATTCCTAGAAATTCCTGTTTAGTCCATGTTTTTAAATTTATTTGTTTGTATAAAGTAAGTCTCTTAGAAATTCCTTTATAGTTGTAATTCTCTATTTGCATTTTAATATTGAATTCTTGTGCCTTAATTTTATGTCACGGATTAAGTGGGCCAGTGATTTATCTCTTTTATTAGTTCTTTAAAGACCTGGTTTTTGGGTTGATTTATAAATTATAATTTTTCTACTTTCAACAATGATTTTGCATTTATATGTTTTATTGCGCCATCACACTTTTCCTGAGTTTTGTCATACTGCTAGTATTACATAAGTAGTGATTCAAATAAATTAAAGAGCATCCTTCTGATAAATGCAGATTTTGCCCAGAAGGAAATATTAATTATTGATGATTTAGTGTGAATTACTTTAGTCTAAATACTTTCCTCACACAAAAGAGCTTCCTGTTCCTAGGACTGAATTTAGCTTAATCTATTGAAAACTTTACCATTTCACTATTTCATCTTTTTGTGAGTTGTACTAACACTAAAATTAGTTCACTGAGTGAATGGGGGTTTTGATAAGACAGTTTTGATAAGGTTTTTGTTGGGGTCCTACACATAGGACCTATGGAGAGTGAGAAAAAGGCCAGAATCAGAATGAAAGACTACCAAGGACACATCTCATGAATACTTAGTAATTTTTGCATAATGAAAGAGCAGAGAATTCTGTGCACAATGGTAACCCTCTTTTCTGTCTGTCTCTTTGCCTGCTAGTTTTCATTCTATTAATAGCTTGAAGACATTAAACGGTACCAAAGCTTTTTGCAGGGGTAAATTTCAGAATCATTGATTTTCATTGGAGTTATGTTTTCCAAAGTATTTCGAAAATGTACTGCTTATTTTAATAGGCAACTTACATTAAGAAAGAGTTTACCTACAGAAGGATTAAATTTACCCTAAATTTTGATGAACCATAAGTATTTGTTGCAACTTGACGTGCATAGATAATGCTTGGGAAACTAAAATTATGTTGATGCTGTTTTTAAAGGACTTAAGTCAAAATTAGATAATGTGTTTTATTGTATTATATACTACATTAAATAACGTATATTACATCATAACCTTTATTCATTTTATTATCTAAACTGCTTATAGTTAACATTATCTTTAAATTAGAAGCCAGATTAAGTATTTATAGTATATACTTAATGTAATATTTATGAACAACCTACATGCTTCTCTCCTGTTGTAATGTTACATGCAGAAATTTTCTCAACCCTGTGAATTAGCAGATGACCTCTCCTTTCCATGTCATGTGTTAATTTACCAGTTCTTTGTCACGTTATCACTGCAGTTTTATCATCATTTTCTTGAATTATCAGTAACACTTAAGTATTTCCTCATAGGGGAAAAAAGAAGTGTGGCCACACGTTCAGTTCAACAAATAATTCCCTACTATGTGGAAGGCAGTGTTCCAGAGAATCTCTTCAGGAGGGGAAAAATATATTAACCACTGTTATTTTTGTCCCAATTAATGTTAAACAGAAATACTTGTTCAATGTCACCACCTTTGTTTTCATATTTCATAGCGTTCATTCCTAATTGTGGTATTCTCAGTATAGTTCCCACATGTGTAAAATATTCTATTACTTGATGGAATTATAATCTATTTCTCTGGAGAACATAACTATAAGTATATCTGTTCTTCTAGGTGTCACTTTAGTTTTTAAGGATCAGTCATGCCTTTTTCAACAAGAGATTTTCTTACTTCCATGCACATGACTGTGTCTTTGGGAATTTGGTAGAAATACGTGAGACAAAATTAAGCATGTATTAATGGTACAGTGTAAGCAGAATCTCTCTCCCAGAAAGAAAAAACCTTTGTATATTGAAATATATGTTGGGCTTCCCCTGGTGGCGCAGCGGTTGAGCGCTGGGCTGCAAAGCTGCCTGCAGCCTCTGAAGCGCCAGTTTGATCCCTGGCCGCTGGCGAGGGTCCCACATGGCACGACAGACCTCTCCTGCCGTGCCCGCTGCTCCCCTCAGCAGTGTATTTCGTCAGTCTGCCTGTTCTGTTCCCCACTCTGGCTCTGGTGAATTCTCTCACCCTCCCGCACTTCTGACTGTACCCAATGCTTGTATAAATAAATAAATATTTTTAATAAATAAATAAATATATGTTGAGTTGTTTCCATAGCTTAGCTATTGTAAATAGTGCTGCTATAAACATAGGGGTGCAGGTGCCCTTTTGAATTTAGTGATTCTGTGTCCTCTGGGTAAATACCAAGGAGTGGAATTGCTGGATCATATGGAAGCTCCATCTTTAGCAGGTTGAGGAATCTCCCACACAGCTCTTCATAGTGGTTGGACCAGTTTGATCTCCCACCAGCAGTGCAGGAGAGTTCCTTTTTCTCCACATCCTCGCCAACATTTGTTGTTGCTAGTTTTTTTAATATGTGTCATTCTCAATGGTGTAAGATGGAATCTCATTGTAGTTTTAATTTGCATTTCCTTGATTACAAGTGATACTGAACATTTTTTGACATGCCTGTTGGCCATTTGCATTTCCTCTTTGGAGAAGTTCCTTTTTAGCTCTTCTGACCATTTCTCACTCATAGCAGGAATTTAGAAAACCTAAATAAGAGACCAGGAAAAAGACTATAATAAAGTAAAAATCAAAATCAAAATCAATGAGCAACTATGAACCAGAAACACACTACGTGTTGGGGGAGGAGGGTATAGGGTTAAAATAATGGGGGTGGGAATTCTATGGGGAATATAACCAAGATGAAAATGCAGGGTCCTCCCCAGTGGCACAGCGGATTGAGCACAGCGCTGTGAGGCTGTCAGCAGCCTCTGCAGTGAGGATTCAATTCCTGGCTGACCAGGGAGCTTCCCCCATGACGTGGCAGACCTCTCCTGTCTCGCCCACTGCTCCCCTATCTGCCTGACTGAAATATACTGCCTGTTCCTCGCTCTGGCTCTGGTGAATTCTCTCACCCTCCCGTGCTTCTGACTGTACCCAGTGCTTGTATAAATAAATAAATCTTAAAAAAAAAGAAAAAGAAAATGCATACATTGTGCAAAAATTAAAAATGATGTAATAAGTATATAAAATAAAATTAAAAGAAAGAAAAAAATGAAAAAAAAAATATGTTGAAGTATGGTCTTAGTTTGTGACCTTTATGAACACATTACACAAATTTCACTTAACAGAGATCAAAGACCTGAGAGTTAAATTAGGCCCTTCCTCCCACTTCCATCCCTTCCTCCTCCTATGCTGGCCTAACTTGCTATTCAGAACTACAAAAAATAATGTGTAATGGGATATTTAAAGCATTTAGATGATCTTTCTCTTAAAGACTGAAGTTGAGATTGTACTGCTCCTTCTTTGAACTCTAGTCATCTAACTTAATCTAACTTTTTATTGTATGTTATTTTAGTACAGTATTTTAGGTGTTGTTACATGGGAGTTTAATTGATGCAGTGTTCCATGCAATCAAGTGCTAAAAAATACCATGCTATGTGAAACTCTTTTAAAGGTTTATTAACTATTAAGATAACATAGAAAACTCCAAGATATACTATTATGTTATTAAGAGGTTCTAATGATTAAAATTCTTCAGTTACTTGAAATGTCTTAAGTGGCAAATTGTTAATATGGAATTCCAGGGCCCCAGAATAGGCTAGATACGGAAATGTAAGTTGAGGAATGTAAGTTTATCATTAGCACCAAAATTCTCAATTAGGAAGCTTTATACATAGTAGTTAAAATATACAGGTTGTGCAATCAGGCAGACCAAAATTTGAATTCTTTCTATAACATAATAGCTACATCACCTACATCAGGCTACTCCCTTTTGTAAATGAGAGATGCACTAGTACCTACTTCTTAGGAATGATTATAAATATTCAGTGAGATGATGACGATGTGATAGCAAACACTTCGGTAGTCTTCACTGTGTGCCAGACACTTACCTAAGTACAATACTTTCAAATCATTAGATTCTTACAACCTCCTTATGTAGTGGATACCTTATGTCTTATGTCTGGCATTAGATGTTAGAAAATAATACAAACTACCACCAAGAAATCAATGCATCTTTAGTCCTATTCTAGTGACAATAAGAATGCATTGTGCATTAAAAAATGTTACCATTATATGTTGAAATTCCATATTGAAATGTTACTATTTTATAATGTAGTTGTGTATCATAAATTATACTGGAACGGTTTTAAAACTGTGTTTACCTTTTCTATTTTCCTTTTATCTTTGCTTTGTTAAACCAAGAGGTGATGATCACCCATGATTGTTAATAATATACCACTTTTTATACAATTATATTTTATTAAATTTTTTAGCCAAAGGTTAAAGAGTATGGAGGTATGGTGATAGATGATTAGAGAATTGAGATAACTGACACTTCATTGGCTACTACTAGGATTTATTAAAGTCCTCCCTTAATCACCATGCTTTTAATGATGGTTCTCTGTTTTAGAAACTAGCTCTGTAGATCCACAAAAATAATAAATCAAGAAACACAGGGAAACATGTCTATTAAGTTATAATAAATGGTTTTCACTGTTTTTTTCTCTTACCTAAATGACTGTGAAACAGAAGAAAATGAGAAGCCTTGGAAAATAGTTACTGTGTTTTTCATCTTAGCCAATGTATTGGGTTTTTGTTTTTTTCCTTGATTTTTCAAATATACCATATATTCAAACATCTTTTGGCAAAGTTCACAAGATAACTATAAAATATATGCAATCTCTATGTTTTGGGTATTTGACTTAAATCTTTCATACCACAATGGAAGCTTAGTGGACAAGAAGTTTTGCTAGACAACTAGAAAGTGACAGGCATTCTCAAAGACTGCTTTGGACTAGAGTTAACTCAGGTAGAACAAAACATTCTGCAACTCAGGATAAAAAGAACTTAGAAAAAACTACAAAGCATGTAAGCAGATATTTGTACCATAATGCATATGTCTTAAAGCCTAATTAGTAGGAAATTTTCAAGTTTAAAATGCTCTGAATGTAAATGTGTTAAATATATAATAGAATATTAAACAAACTACAGTTGATAAAATTGATTATGATAAAGCTAATCTACAGTATTACATCATTAAAAGGTAAGAATAACACCATTGTAAAACCACAGCCAACTAAAGACACTGAAGAAACACCAAAACAACCTCCCTTCACAAAATGTTTCAGCTGTTCATGCATGTCCACACATAGTGAGAACTTTGCATTAAACCAAACTTTATGTGGTGGCCAGATCTAATAGAAGGCAGAAAAGATTTTAACTAAGGTATGTAAATGATTTTTTATAACCATGCCAACTTTAGGAACCCTGGAATGTAAAAATGAAAGTTAATAGCATTGTACATCATTTGCCAGTAAAATTCCTCCTTCAAAAATGTGCATGCACTATTCTTAAAAGAATCAGTGAGAAACCCTGTTTGAACTGTGGGCCAACCTTCAAGAATCATTTCCGTTACTTACACACACAGTTTCGCAATTTACTCTGCTCATAGTGTGACTGGAGTACAAGGAATTCCCCATGTTCTTATTTCTGTCTACTTAATAAGTTTTCATTTTTACCTAACATTTTTACTTTTACTAATATGTCTAACAAATGTATTAAAAGAATTGACAAAGATATATATTTACAAGAAAATTTATTAGGACATGGCTAATACTTAAACACTAGAAACTAAATTTCCTCAAGAGGCAATTGGTTAAGTTTTATATGTACAATAAAATGCTGTGTTGTCATCTGGAGGAAAATGAGAAATTTCCACATACACTGACAGAAAAATTTTGCAGGTGGTTAAAAATTAAGTGGCAAAACAATATAATGAATGTGATCCCATATGTGTGTGCTTAAATACACATATAAAGATTTATAGATAGGATTTTATATAAAACATATAAGATTTATATGTAAGTAAAGTGAGGCCTGTGTTATAATTAAATAAGACAAGATACAGAAAATTATTAGTATTATACCTACCTAGTGCCTAAGTTAATTAATAAATTCTGCTATTATGTCAATTTTATGAGTGAATGAATTGAGAAAGGAAAATTGGGCAAGGGAGCCTTTTGCTAATTTCACGTGTTTCATACTATTTGGATTTTTTTACAATTAAGCATGTGATACTTTTATAATAGAATTAGGGAGCAGTTCGCTTTTGGGAAAAGATCTGTTAAAATATATTTGTGACAACACAAGACTTGATATTTTTTCTTCTTCTTCTCAGGAATTCCTAATGTGGGTGCAAGGGTAACTCTATTACTCTTTTGGACAAAGATGTCCAAAGATGTGTGAAAGCAGTTTTAGAGATTTTTGGTTATGTGTTCTCATCTTCCCATTTACATACATATGTTGATTATATTTTTTTCTTCACGTTCTCATGTGTGTATGTGTGTGTGTGTGCGCGCGTGCACACATTTGCTGTGTTTATGTGACGAGGAATATTTATACATACCATTTAAACATTTAGATAGATTCTTATATGCATATCTTTTTTCAAGAATGGTTGTAAAATTTAAAGACTATGGAAAGAAGTAACTATTTTTAGTTAACAAAACAAAACTTCCTTTTTCATCTTCTCAAATCATATGTTAGCAAGTAAAAATGACTCTGCAAATAGTTGAAAAGAGATTTTTCCAGTGATCATACCCAATAAGTACTCTATGGCAGTAGAGTGGCATAAATTACAAGGAGTTCAAAAGGAAAATGATTGACTATGATATATTATTTGCTTTAGAAGTTTTTATTCTCAACTGTTATGGGTCTATAAACTATCCTCATTCAGAATAATTTTATATCTTTGTGACTCTGGCATTAAATTTTATTGAAAGTCATTAAAAATACGGAATGGGTACCTACTTAAAATTTTCTGAATATCAATTACTTTTTTAAAATAACAGACTTACATACAAACATTGAATAACAGACTTACATATAACCATTGTTTAAATCATACCTTAATTATATAGAAAATGACTGACTTGGTTGATTCCATCTAAAGTTAGTACAGAATTAATATAAAATGGTAGGGCCTGATTGACAATCTGGAAATAACTTTCTTATAGTAAATTTCATGATGCACTGTTATTTTATTAGGGGAAATACTCTTCTCTTAAATTGTAATGCTTTACAGTACCATAATACTACACAACATTGCATAACCGTATATAAATAGTACCATATAGATTAAGTTAATCATGATTACTAAGCATGTTTAATATAGTGTTTTAGAGCATAGAATGTGGAAACTGACTGCTAGGATTCAAACCTGGGCCATGTCACTTCCTAGCTATATCATCTTTAAGTTATATACCCACCTGTGTCTTAGTTTCCACTAATGTAAACTATATAAATTGTGGATGGTAGGTCTATATTCTATTTTAGGGGGTTACTATAAGCTTGTTGTAATAATTAAATGAATTACTATTTATAAAGCACTTGTAAATATATCACGTATTTAGTAAGTATAGCTTTTATTATATGTCATTTTGGCCATGTAGTATCTAGTAAGTTTGTGTAGGTCAGCTAAATTAGGTGTCTACATATTATTGTCAAAAAGGAAAAACAATATTGAACCTACAATTTGTTTTAATCAAGTATTTTTTAAATTTCTGTTTTACTGAAGGGTATAAAAACTGACTTTTGATTATTTCTTGTTTGTATTACAGTTACAAATTATAATACTGTGGTAGAAACAAATTCAGATTCAGATGATGAAGACAAACTCCATATTGTGGAAGAAGAAAGTATCACAGATGCAGCAGATTGTGAAGGTGGTGTGCCAGAAGATGACCTGCCAACAGACCAGACAGTATTACCAGGAAGCAGTGAAAGAGAAGGCAATGCTAAGAGCTGCTGGGAAGATGATGGTATGTTTAATTTTTTTTGTAGTGTTTTCTGATTCTTTTTTTGAAAAAATAACTGAAAACCTAAATTGGATTAAAAGTTTAGAATGAACCATAAAATTGTCTATTAATCAACGATAGGTGTCCTTCTACTTAACAAAAAGTAGATTATGAAGCAGAATAATAGTTGCTTTGACAATTCACACAATGTATATATTGAATTTTAGTAATTTTTAAGCCAGAATCAAGCTTTGTTTCTGTTGATAAAATTGAATCTCCCTTTAATTTCATATTATAGCCTCAACTGAAAAATCTACCTAGAAACCAAAAGTTATGTTTTGATACAATAATATAATTCATTATGCAAAAATGTCTCAAATACAGATAAATTATGGGGGTACGTTTAGTTTTTATAAGCTCATATCTCTCTCCATTCCCTCCCCCTCCATATTATTTACATAGAAATACCATATCCATATATAAATAATATAAATGGATATATAATGTGCGGACAGATATTTCTATATTTATATCTGTGGTTCTTTCACTTGCTTTAAGTTTTTACTCAACTAACATTTTTACTTTTATTGAAGTAAGGTGTGATTAAGTGGAAGGAACTATGAAAGTGAGAAGTTCCTCTGCTTACTGCCCTTTGAATGAGTAAACGGTGAATGTTTAAACCTTCCTCTTACCTGTCAAATGAAGAAATTAGACTATATTCTTTCATTCTAAGTCTAAAATTCCTCCTATCTACCTTTCCTAATAGTCTAATGAAATTATTCAGTCTGTCTTGCCAGAATTTAAACAATACTGGTATAAAAACAGAAGGATGTGGAAGTGCAGGTAGTGTGAATTAGGAGAGTTGGAGATTAAGAATAGAAGCATACACAGAGACAAAGAGGAGCCTACAAGAGATCAAACTCAAGGTCGTTCAGAAAAAAAAGTTGCCCTGCAAGAGTTCAAATTCAAGAAGGTCATCTAAACAGGATATCAAAAGCCAGGCCTGACAATCTGGGGAAATGACTCTACTGTGTAAGCCAGAGAATCTGTATAACCAAAGTGGAAGCTTAGATAAAAGTCTAAATAGTAGGGCCCCCTGGTGGCGCAGATGGTTGAGCACAGCGCTGTGAAGTTGTCCGCAGCCTCTGCAGCACGGGTTCAATCCCAGCAGGCCAGGGAGATACCCACATGGCGCGGCAGACCTCTCCTGTCACCCACTGCTCCCTTCAGCAGTGTGTTTCGGTCAGTCTGCCTGTTCTGTTTCCTGGTCTGTCTCTGGTGAATCCTCTCACCCTCCCACACATCTGGCCTGTACCCCAGTTCTTGTTTGCATGAATAAATAAATCTTTAAAAAAAAGTCTAAATAGTAGGCACAGGGTAATAGTTATGAATCCTGCAGTAGGACAACTAAGAAATTTTATAGCTATTGTAAGGCCCTTTGAAGTCATGTTATCAACCCTCTCATTTTATAGTATTGTTCATCTATCCCTTTAGTAAACTCCACAGGAATGTGGTTGCAAACTTTAATAAGATAGTTATCTCTGTTTGAAAAGTCCTTGTAGCTTAGTGGGTGGAAAAATAACTGTAAATGGTTTGATGTAAGTGTATATTTAGAATTATATGGAAACATCAAGGAGGAACATCCAGTCCTTAATTAAGCAAGGAAAGGGAATAGGAGGTACTACAAGCCGAAGAGGCAACATGCATGAAGTCACAGAGGTTTGAGCAAACTCTTTTTGTGGAAAATTAGATCAGAGACGTAAATGGAGACTATAAGACATTGTATGCTAAATTGAGATTTGAGCTTTTCCTGGAAGTTATGAGAAGAAATCATTGATATGTATTTTAGAATAAGGCTGGTAGCAACATGGTAACAGAATGTTAGAGGGAGGCAGTCTAAGGCAGGAGATAGTGCCTTCAATAGGAGAGGAGGTTGTAATAATTCAAGCAGTGATGAAGTTTTTGAGCTAATATAGTATTCCTTGGAATGAGAATAAAAGGTAGAGATTTGACAGAAATGCAGGAGGCAGAACAATAAGATTTGGTTGATTCCTTGTGGATGGTAACAGAAAGGAAAAGCTGATATAACTCCCAGGCTTCTTGAAAATAAAACCCAGAGAAGTTAATTTGTTCATTATCACAGCTGGTTAATGAAATACTATAGGCATTAACAAAGTAATAGGAGATATTATTTGCCACTAAACTTGAAAATACAGTCAATATATTAGAAATTCTAAACCAAAACTGACTCATGAAGAATTACAAAACATGAATAATCCTATAATTTATAAAGAAATTGAATCGGTAGTTAAAAATATTCCCACCAAGATTTGTTGAATTTATGAAGCAACTGACAGCTTTATGCATTTCTCACTGGATTGCAAATGGTGTTGCTATCCTGGAAAAGAGTTTGGCAGTTTATTATACAGTTAAATATACTTACCATGTGACCCAGCAGTCCCACTCCTGAGTTTCCCTGAAGAATTAAAAGCACAGTTTCATACGTAAATTTGTACATTTAATGTTTATAAAAGCTCTATTTAAATTGCCCCAAACTGGAAATAGCCCCTGTCTTTCTACAGGTAAGAAGATAAGGGAATTACCTATACAATGTAATACTACACAATAATAGTAAGGAAAAAACTATTGCTATACGCAACAACTTAGATGGTTTTTAATGGCATTGTGCTGAGTAAAAGAAGCCAGTCTCAAAGATCATTATGATTCCATTTATATGACATTTTCAAAAAGACAAAAGTGTATTCTGGGAAAATAGTGGTTTCCAGGGCCTAGAGGGGGACAGTATAACTATAAAGAGGTAGAAGTGAAAAGTTTGGGGTAATGGAACTGTTCTCTATACTGATTTTGGTGGTGATTATGTGAGTCTATACATTTGTTAAAATTCACAGATCTATACAACAAAAGAAACAATTTTCTGCATGATCATTTGTATGTACATATGTGTGCATATATATTTTTTTTCTCTCCTACTAAAAAACTCTAGCCCAGATGTCATCACTGGTAAGTTCTAAGTATTCATGGAGCAAATAACTCTAGTTTTCAAGAACTCTTCAAATACTAATAGAGAGGAAAAATTCTCCAACTCTCTAAATGAAGATACATTAATATTGCTCAGAACACACCTAAAAAGTGGAAAGAAGAAGGCAGATAGAGAGGGGACCTCAGAACCAAAGAACAACACAACAGTGAGTTCCCTGGGTTTTCTTTTAGCTTATATTTCCTCATAGATCAGACTGAGGGCTGGAGAAGCCAACACACAAAACTTTCAACACGTGCACACGTGCACAAGAAAAGCCTACTTTCTCTGCCAGAAGACTAGGAAAGAGGCCAAATAGAAAGACAAAATACTTTTTGACAATAGCGGTTCCTCTCCAGCCATATACCACAGGGGGAAAAATTGTAGCTTCACTCTCCATCCTCACCAGCAAATGCTGAGTAGGGAGCCTTGGACTTCCACTTTAATGGAAAGGAAGTACTCTAAACTCCCACCATGCTCCTGTCAGGGAAGACTATGTAGGGATCCAAGACTTTCATTACCACAAATTAGGAGCAAATGTCTCCTCTTCCCATGTGTTATCAGTGGAAATCACATGGAATGCTGTACTTCCATTCCACCCCCACCTAATGGTAACATGACGTCTTATTCTTACATGCTGTGGTGTTATCAGTGAAAAAACCTAATGAAGTTTTCACCACTTCCATCACTCCAGAGGAAAGCAAGCCACCCCTGCCCCCCATCTGTGGTGTGAATAGAAGCCACATGGGAAGTAGTATTTTGACTCTCTTTCCCCTCTCAGCCAAAGTGGAATCACCTTATCTCTTCCCAGAATCAGTGGGGATCTTGAATTCCCAATCCCACTTATGTAATGAGCAGCTCCTTTTCTCAGGGAAAGCTGACAGAAGAACCTCGCCTTCCACTTCTACTTACCAGTAATAGTAAAATGCCTTCCTTCTCACAGGAAGCCCGCTTAAACAGAAGGTTTTAAATATCAAGTCTGTCTCTCTTTATGTAATTGATAAATATCCAAGTTTCATTAAAAGAATCACTTATTATACCAAGAACCAGGAAAATTTTAACTGAATTAGAAAAGAAGTCAATAGACATTAAAACCAAGGTGACAAAAATAATAGTAGTATCTACCTTGATAAAAGTGCTTCAACAAGCATTTATAAACATACTTCAAACTAAAGAATACAGTCTAACAAAGAAATAGAAAATATAGAAAAGCAGCAAATTGAAAATTTAGAACTAAGAAATATATTAACTAAATTAAAAAATAAAACTCAATAGGTAGGCTCAGTAGCAGGATGTGAGGACAGAGGAAGAAATCAGTAAGTTGGAAATCAAACAGTGGAATTTACCCAGCATGAACAACAGACGGAAAATAAACTAGGAAAAAAAAAAAGCAAACAGAATCTAAATAACATTTATATCTTATGTTCATATCCTCAGAATTCCAAAAGGAAGTAAGAAAAAAAAATGGTACTGGAAAAACAGAGAAATGAAACTTTTATCTAGAGGGGAAAAGCAATTTGAATGACAGCAGTTTCTCATTAAAAATAAAAAAAATTTTAAAAAAGTGGAGACCAGGCAGAAATTGGACATTTTTCACACGGTGAAAAAATAGAATTGTCTATCTAAAATTCTATACCAGTGAAAATATTCTTCAAGAAAGAAGAAGCAGGACATTTTCAAATGAAGGAACACTAAGAGTTTGTCACCAGCAAACCTACTCTAAGTGAATTGCTAAAAGAAGTTCTCTAAACAGAAATGATAAAAGAAGGAATCATGGGACATCAAAAGAAGAAATAACACTGCAAATTGTCAAAATAAGGCTATTTACAATAAATTGCCTTATAGAGTTTTCTCAATCATGTATGATGATGAAGCAAAAAACATTAATCATGTATGATGATGAAGCAAAAAACATAATTATGGGTAAAGTTAATAAAACAGTAAATCTCCACACTCTATAATTTGTATTGTGTACAAAATACCTAAAAAGTAGCTTTTATGGTAAGTTTGATAACCAAGTCACAGGATATTTAGAATTACACATTAATTCCTATGTCAACATTTTTCATTTCAGCCATTATTATTCAATATGCATTGTTATTGAGAACACTCACAAAACTATTTAAAACTTAATAAAGAAAACTTAATAAAGAAAAATTCTTCATTTGAAATTGTCCTATAGTTAATAAATTTGTTTCTCACAGAGAAATGGGTTATTCTGAAACTACTTCCTGTGTATTGGGTTGGAACAACTAAGTAAATATATTGAGGATAATTAAACCCAAATTTCTCTGAGAAGTTACAAATAAGGGGGAGGGAAAGGCTAAAATAAACCCTGTGGTGTTCAATTACAATCAGTTATCAATATGAACAGATGGTTCTTAACATATGCATAGAAATAGATACAAAATACAGATGCGATATATGCAGATATTAGTGTGCATACATAGTTTTCCTAGCTCTTCTGAGAAGACATGAAAGTGACACCTGGTAGCAATGAGCACAGATAGTGCCCATGTCTATGATTCAAACACGGTTTTCCAACAGAAGGTACCAAGACTCCTAGTAGAAATGGTTGATTGTGGAACTAAAGTAGGAAAAATTCAGTATAAGCCTAGAGCAGTGAGTAAAAGTGCTTCAGGAAAAAAAAATGGTGTTGAAAGCGTATCAAGAAGACATAAAAACCAGCTTGAAAAATTTCCCAATATTCAAATATGAAAGTTTTAGCAAAAAAAATAAGTAAATAGTGACAATTTCAAAATATTTCCCTACCAGATTATTATTAGTGATAAAAAAGGACATAATTAGTATAAAGAAACCTAGCAGGTTAATTTCAGATTTAATCAGGTTAATTTCATCAATAATAAAACACTGACATCATATACCACTGGTGAGATATATTACAGAGGCACATAACTTCTAGTGATTTTTTTTGCTCAAAATATATCCCTTCAATCTAACCAGAGAAATCAAATTAAGAGGCATCCTACAAAATAAGTGACCAGTACTCATCAAAATTGTCAAGGTCATAAGAAAACAAAAACTAAAAGCAACTTGTTCATCACCAAAAAAAAAAAAAAAAAAATTTCCAGACCTAAAGGGAAAAAGTAGAAAACAGCACAATAATACTAGGGATTCTAAAACCCTACTTTCATCAATGAATATATCCTCCAAACAGAAAACCAATAAGGAAACATCAATCTTAAATGATTCATTAGATAACATGGACATAATAGATATATACAGAATGTCCCATCCAACAAATAGAAGAATATATATTCTTCTCAAATACACATGGAACAGTCTCAAGGATAGATCACATGTTGGACCCAAAACAAATCTCAATAAATCAAGAAGATTAATGGCATACCACACATATAATCTGACCACGGTGGTATGAGGTTAGAAATCAAGTATAAGAGGAAAACTGGAAAACCCACAAATACATGGAGATTAAATAACTTGCTACTGAACAAATACTGGGTTACCCGATGAATAAAAAAATATTTGGAGACAAATGAGAATAAAAATACTACATATCAGAACCTTTGAGATCCAATAAAGGCAGTGCTAATTGGAAAGCTTATGGAGCATTAAAAGCTTATCTAAAGAAACAAGAAAAATCTCAAAACAATCCAACCTTGTACCTAAAAGAACTAGAAAAAGAACAAGCAAAACCAAAAGCCATTGAAAGGAAGACCATAATAAAAAATCAGAATAGAAATAAAAGAAATAATGAACAAAAATCAGTGAAACAATCTGTTTTTTAATCAGTCAACTTAACAAACCATTGGCTAAACTACTCATTAAGGAAAAAAAAAAAGACTCAAAATCGTAAAAGACTTTACAGCAGATACCAAGAAATACAAAAGGGTCATAAGGCTACTATGAACATCTGTATGCCAACAAATTCGAAAACCTAAGAGAAAAACCCTTGAATTGTACAGAAAATGTGAACGCACCAGTTACAAGTAAAGAAACTGAAAAAGTAATCAAAAAGTAAAAGTCCAGGATCTTATAACTTCACTGGATGCAAAACACATCCTTTTCAAACTCTTCCAAAAAATCAAAAATGAGGAAATACTTGCTGACTCCTTTTATGAGGCCAGCAAATACTGATATCAAAACCAGATAAGAACAGCACAAAAAAAGAGAGAGAAATAATAGGACAATATTGCTGATTATGCAAAAAATCCTGAAAAAAATGTGTTAGCAAACCAAATTCAACAATACATTAAAAATATCATACATTACAATCAAGTGGGATTTACTCCAATGGTATGATGATAGTTCAGCATAGGCAGATCCATCAATAAGATACATCAGATGAACAAAATGAAAAATAAAAGTTATATATGGTTGTTGAGTCATCCTTTTCCCTGGAATAAATCCCAGGGAACAACTTGAGAAAAGGCAGGTGTAAATGTGCATTATATCTATTGTGTAATAATCACTAAGAAAGACACAAAGCAGAAAAGGAAAATCAGATTGAGTTTACTTGCTTACTGTGCCACTTTAGGTATTGCTGTGTAAAATATTCCCAGAGACACATTTGAAGTGGTTATAAATACATTGATATGAATTTCAAAAATGGAAATTTTAAAATTTAGAACATATGCTAAATAATCAATACTGTATGTTGAACTATTCTACCATTGATAGTAAATCTTCTGAATTTTTAATTAACATGTGTTACAGTTGCCATCTTGCTTTTACTTACTATGATTTCATCTATGAGAAAATGAACAAGCTCCATTTTTTTTGATCTAAATTTGTGGTGTTTGCCATTCATTTATTTTTTATTAAACTTTTAATTTTGTGATTCACAAGATTTTAATTTAAGATTCACAAATAAGTCACAAATAGTTGTAGAAATAATGCAGAGATTCTGTGTATCATTTATTCAGTTTACTCCAAGCTACAACATCTTGCAGAATTATAGTACAGTATATTTTATTGCAGCATATTAGCATTGATGTAGGCGATATAGAGAACAATTCCATCACACAGGGCCTCTCTGGCAGGCACTAATCTATTTTCAATTTTTATAACTAATACAGTATATAATAATAAAGTAGTAACTGGCTATTTGGGTTTTGATTTGAGGAGAAACGAGAACATAGATAAATAATAATAAACTATACAACTATTATATAATTATCCAGTTGGCATACTTTTTACTCGTTTATAGGTGTTTTGGAAAAAAAGATGCTAGAGATTTTTCAGACCCTTAACACTTGCTTTTATTCTACAATATTGTACACAATTTACGGGGATTTTTAAATTGTAATTTTGCTGATTGTAAATATAAAATGGTAATTCTTCAAAAGAAGTTAAATCTCATCATTATCTACTTTTATACAGTGTTTTTTTATACTGATCTAAAGAAAATATGCACTGATACGCACTGATTTCTTTAGATCAGTATAAAAAACACTGTATAAAAGTAGATAATGATGAGATTTAACTTCTTTTGAAGAATTACCATGTAAAAATAACATGGCGATCATCTTTAAGTGCTAATATAAAAGTTAATGAGTAAAGAAAATCTGCTGAACAAATCCACTCAGTAATCTGAAACACTTAAAGAAGTACATGCCTTAATGTGAGCAAAGATTTTACTTGATTAGTGCTCCAGTTCTCAATTCAATTATCAAATCTAGGGGAAATCTAAATCAAGACTCTTGACTAACATATTCAAAGGGATTTGATTGGGGTGCAGATAACAACATGATGTTTTAGTATGACTTCATAAGTCATGGTAATCATAATTATAATACCAAATTTTTTAAAAAGCAGTTTTCAGTTCCCTACTATTTTTCCTGATGTGCATGTTCTTAATAAGCTACTATAATAAATAAAATATATCCAAATATATAAAACATACTTCCTGCTTAACAAAATAATTTGCATATTTATTCTGAACTTTCTGGATATAAGTGGCAAAGAAAATAGATATCCAAAAATGCTTTATCAGTACTCCTATTATTATTTATTACTATTCACTAGTAAGAATCATTAATAGAAGGAAAGAAAAAGTATAGTTCCTTAGGTGTTTACTCTGGGCATAATGAAATTTGGTCAAATCTTTCTTTCTAGTTTCCTGATACTCTAGTTAGACAAGCCAGAGTGCAAAGGAAAGTAGGTTTTAGAGCTGTTAAAACCTGTATTCAGGGCTTCCCTGGTGGCACAGGTGGTTGAGGCCAGCTCTGTGAAGCTTTCCGCAGCCTCTGCAGTGCCGATTCGATCCCCACCGGCCACGGAGCAACCCACATGGCACGGCAGACCTCTCCTGTCTCGCCCGCTGCTCCCCTCAGCAGTGTATTTCAGTCAGTCTGCCTGTTCTGTTCCCAGCTCTGTCTCTGGTGAATCCCCTCACCCTCCTGCACATCTGGCCTGTATCCCAGTTCTTTTATAAATAAAATAAAAATAAATCTTTAAAAAAAAAATCCTGTATTCAGGGGCCTCCCTGGTTGCACAGGTGTTAAAGAAACAGCACTATCAAGCTATCACCAGCCACTGCAGCATGAGGGAGCAACCCACATGTTGCAGCAGACCTCTCCTGTCTTACCTGCTGCTCCCCTCAGCATTGTATTTCAGTAGAGCTGCCTGTTCTGCTCCTCACTTTCTCTGGTGAATCCTCTCACACACACCCCCACCACACCTCTGGTCTACACCCAGATTCTTGTATGCATAAATAAAATAAAATAAATCTTTAAAAAAAAAAAAACCTGTATTCAAATTCCATTGTACCATCTAATAACTACAAGTCCTTGGACAAGTTATTTAACCTCTTTCAAGCCTCAAGTTTTGCTTTTTTTTTTAATTTGTAAAATGGATCATTATGAAGGTTAAAGAAAATAAGTTCATAAAGCAGCTACAACAGTGCCTACCACATAGAAATTTGTGATTTAGGGAATAATATAAAGGGAATTCTGTACCACCTATAAGTAGAGCTCCAATCCTAAAAATAATACTAAGACACCAGCATGCTTATAATTCTAATATAGGTAATTCCAGAGTTATATATAAATATATACTAATTTTGCTTCCTTAAGATATGTTTGTGAGTTTGATAAAACATCTGCTTAATTCTTTAAAAAGCTTTACTTTTCAAGGACCCAATACTATACTTTTGAAAGGGGGAAAATTTAAATATAAAAGTTTCTTTTTCAGATTTCTAGAAATTAAAATGTGTGTGACACATGAGTCTATTTTAAACCCTTGTTTTTATTTTACTAGCAAAGGAAGGACAAGAAATCCTGGGGCCTGAAGCTCAGGCAGATGAAGCGGGATGTACAGGTACTCTTTTGCCATTTTGTTTCCTACTCTTTGAACAAGATTCAGACTCATTCTTCTGATTCATTACTTTTTTTATTCATGAATGCTTTTCTCTCTTTTATTTGCCCTTCTAAAATGTTTAGGTACCTAAATAAGGGCCTCTATATGAAAAGTAAGAAGTTCTTTAAATATAATGTAAGCATAGAGATTCATATAATACAGCAAATTTTTCATTTTATAAGGATGACAAATATAATCTACAGATAATCAAAATAATAAGCATTTCAGTGTTTAAATTTCTATCAATTAATTTACCAGAATTAGAGAAATGTTGATCTGTTTTGAGTTTCATTGTTAATTACCAGGATCTATACTGAATTACCCACATGACAGAAAGCAAAAGAGAAAAATAAGCAAATATCTTAAGGTCTCTCTAAACCAGATGATAATCTTGACTATTGAAAAGTTGAGTGAACATGTCACCACAGACAAGAGATTCAATATTTTTTTATGTTTCTGGCATTGAAAAAGGCCAAAATGAATTTGAATTATAGTAAACAAGGAAATTTGCTTCTAGGTGACTGCAAGTACATATTCCCTGAGACTTAAGGCTATTCCTCTATAATGAATTCAAATCAGATCTAAGAAGCAAAAGAGTAGGTGGAAAACTTAAATCCAGAGCTTATGTGTAATAATATCAGACACTTTTATTGTGTTACAAAGTCAGGTAGATAAATTAGAATGTAAAATTCAGAAATAAATTTCAGATTATTAAAGCATTCCCTCAGAATACTTAACCTAAAAGTAGTATAATTACATTTTGTTTATTTTTGCATAAGTTAATATTTCTGTCATAGAGTTTTAATTAAATTTCCTCCTCTGCTTTAACATTTACAGTTTTTTCGCTTTGCAGTGCAATTTTAGGAATATTCCATAGAGCCTTATATATAAATTTCATTATGAAAGACAAGTATGTTTTATAATAATGTGTCAAAGATAGATTTTCATCTACAGTATAAGAGTAACATTCCTATAACTGTCAATTATTGTTATAATGACTAAATATTTGTGCTGTTATTAAAGGTTCATTCTAAATTAATTAAATAATAATGGATAATATGATCATTTATGGTGCCTGCAACCTAAGGTTTTATATTTTCCCTTTAGTGTGGTTGTGTTTAACTTGTGTAAATAATGTATTTCAGGTATACTTATTATCAAATATTTTTTCATGTTAACTTACACATTATATAAAATATTTAAACTGGAGGATAAAATAGTAGAGCATTAATAAACACAGAAGACTCCTCCTATTTATTACTTTTACCTAATGTTAAACTTTGATTACTTATTACCATAGTTACAGATCTTGTGCCCCTGTGGGCAAAATATTACCCCAAAAGACATCTAACAAGTTTTGTCTCATAGTTCACTCTCTGCTACAAATGACATTAATTCTTTCAATTTTAAGTACTGAGTAGTACATAAATTATCTCAAAAAAGAAAATCACATCTTTAAGGTAGCATGACCTTATATTTATGAAAGTTGCTCCTGAGACATAAGGTCTACCCACCCCCTGTCCCATCAAGAAGATGATCCCTGATGCATTATTTCTTTAGAACTGGGGAGTTAAGAATAGTCGAGCATTTATTAAAGCCCAGGTAAATGTAATTTTAGGAAAAGAAGGTTGGAAAACAAATGTTTGAGACTTTTGAACAGTTAATCTTTAAAATTGTGTTTTGCTTTTGCTTTCATTAATTCCTTGACTTCCGTGGAATAATGTGTTGACAAAGTAAACAACAACATTGTACAAAGGTCACCATTATTCAGAACTTTGTCAGGTCCTTTCTATAGCTGACTTCTTTTTGCAATTCATGAAGCTGAGACTATAGTTCTTTTAATGTAGTATTCAGACAGTTAAAAACTCACCCAAAAGTCATTTTTCCATCTGAGCATCCCTTTTTTGTTAGTAGATTTACAAAGTTTCAAAAATGGAAAATAAAACAAGGAGAAATCCTAAAAACATTTATTCTAATGGAAATAATTTACTGATGGCTAAATAAAAATGTTTAGTCTTTATATTAAATGTTTGTCTCTCAATGCCTGCTCTCTAGTTTGTGTTTACAACCCTGTTGTTCTACATTTTGATAAATGATTATAGTTCTGTAATTCTATACTTTGAGAATCAGCTCTTGAGTTTTGTTCTGTCTAAAAGAAAAACAAATTATCAGTATTTCTCTGTGTATTTCTCATCTCTCTTGTGTTGAATACACAAGTTTGTCAGTCTTAGGAACTACGTATTTTGCTTTATAAATGACCTTTCACAATGTGTACTTCCCAACACTTTAAATTTTGTGTGTAAAACTGCAAAATTTCTAATTGTAGCTTAAAATTGACTGGGTAAATACAGATTCATGGAGACATTGTCATCTGCTCTAATAGTAATACTTTTTTACTGTGTGACTTTGGAAAATGCTGTCTAACTTTTCTGACCCAGATTTGTATTTGGAACATTTTTAATTGATAAATTATGTTCACTTTATAAAACTGCCTTGATTAAAAAGCTGACAATATTACACAGAATTTACTACTTGCCAGATACAGTACTAAGCTCATATTGTATTGATGAATTTAATTATCACAACAACCATAAGAACTACTGTTATCCTCCAAATTTATATTAAGTAAACTGCCTGACATATTTATAATTGATATATAAAGTTGTTCATTAGAATCACTTCCTCTTTTTCTGGGTCATATGCCAAAAAGATTTCACCAATACTAACTTATCAGAGAACCAACATATCCTTTTGGACTTTAGCTTTCCCCTCCCCTCACTTGGAAGCACATTATTTGATATATTCTGAAATGATTGGTGAACCATATCAAATTGAAATATTCAGTATTTTTTGCCAAAAATCGTTTTATCGTATTAACTGACTATGTTAATCAGTGCTTCAGAATCACAGACTTAGTTCATTCAATTTTTGGAAAATCTCTACCTAATAAGCTAACTAGCAAAGCAGTTAATCACTGTTATATCAATCAACTAAGTCAGACTTTCCATCAGAAAAACATGAACCTTCATTTTCTATTCAAATTAATGTTTAGTACACATTTTGATGAATTTTATAAAAAATTTCCTCTATAAAGAATGGAAATTATAAGTAATAAGAAATATATAAAGTAAAAATAAATACATTTATAAAATTAGATTATTCAATGATATTAAAATTATGTGGACCTTTTCTAATTTTTATGCTATAAAATTCTATCTCCAAATGACTACATTTAGAACCAGTGTTTTAGTAGTGTATAAATAACCTTATAACTCATTGAAGATAATGTCATATATAAAATAGACTATAATTCTGAAAAAGTATACTATTTAAAATCTCATCATTCCACTGTCTTGCCATTGAGCCCTCATTAACATGGTTTTTAACTGTGCAAGTTGACTTACATGCATATTTTCTTATGGACAGGTGACATATACTTACAATATTAATAAATACACTTATAAATGTACTTGCTCTTCCTTATGATTTTCTTTCTTTTTTCAGTGTCTGAGTAAAGTTTTATTTGGAACATAACATTAACATATTTTCTATTGCTATATTAGTGCTACTACAGCAGTTGCATTGTTGCCATAGAGACTAAATGACCCAGAAAGCTTAAAATATTTCCTGTCTGGCCTTTTACCAAAAGAATTTGTTCCCCCCAATATAGGACAACTTTACTTCTCCAGATCTCATCTTAGCCTCATGACAATTTTATTCCATAGGTTTTTCTCATTTTTTCTTAAATGCTGAGAAATGTTACTTTTTGTAATATTTAGGCTTTAGAAAATATCTTTCAAGGCATTAGTGTTGGGGGACCATTGAGTGGCCACGACAGTAACATATGGGTTTCACGGTGATACTTGCTAACTTGCAAAAATAAATGTTCTGGTCACCACTCATTGGGAGATGTAGGACATAAGGTGTGGGTATCTTACAATTTTCTTACTAACAGTTTCTTTCTCTAAATTGTTTTATTGTGAGAATTCGGTATATAACACACATAACATACAAATTTGTGTTATCAACTATTCATGTTGTCAGTAAGTTTTTTGGTCAGTAGCAGGCTATTAGTGAAAATTATCAGGGGTAAAAAGCTACATGTACCTGCTCAGCGAAATAAGCCAAAAAGAAAAAGAAAAATACCAGATGGTCTCACTCATAGCAGGAATCTAGAAAACTTAAATAAGGGACCAGGAAAATGAATAACTATAAGAAAGTGAAAATCCAAAATCAACAAAAAACTATGAACCAGAGACACTTTTAGGGGGGCGGGGGCGGGAGGGGAGGGATTGGGGTCAGAATGGGGGGCTGCAATTGTATGGGGAATATAACAATAAAATTTATAAAAAAAAAAAAAGCTACATGTACCTTTTTGTCTGAATATTTTGTAAATTCAGGTGGGAGTCAGTGTCTTAATCAGCATGTTGTTCATGGGTCAGTTGTATGTGTGTGTGGGGGGGCGGTATGTATATAGTTACTAAAATATGGACAATTTAAACATTTTATAAGTGGAGTCATAAATTGAAATAAATGTATAATGTAATTTGATAAAAATATTTTAATATTGTGAAATCTACATGGAATCTAAAAGAAATCACAAAAACAAGTTTCAGGAGTTTTAACTAAAAGTTTTACATTGAAAAACTCTATGATACTGACTTGTACTGTAATAGCTATTTTAAAATGCTTATTATTCCAGCTAATAACAGATCTCAGATTTTTTGAAACACTGTGCTTTGTTCTCACCAGGCTCCTCAGGAGCAGTGAACTCTTTAGTAATAGTTAGGGGATGGAAAAGGTGAGATTATTAAAGGAAAATTATCTCCATTTTCTTTGGCCTTAGAATTATATAACTGATCACAGAATTTCCCAACTAGGATCAAAATGCTCCATTTTAGTTGCCATTCTTTACCCCTGATAGAACTCCAGGTAAACAAGAAAGACTGGGAGACCTCTAATGATTTTATGCTGTCTTGGTTAATCAATTAAGAAGTTTTCCCCAGTCAGTATTTTGAATTTTTTACCTTTGGCAACCAGGAGGTTTTTAGTTCCAAGACTAGGTACTGTATTAACAGTAGATGGATGGAGGGGTGTTCCTTTGTCTCTTCTTTATGTAAGAGAACACTGTGAAAAGAAGAGGGTAGCATGAAGAACCTTTAAGATTCTAAGAAAGACATTCATGATAGTTGAGAATTGGAAGTTGATTCTCTTAATACCACCTAACTCTTGAAAAATCTTCACTTATCCCTGGATCCAGTACCCCAGTGTGGTAACTACTAGCATAAACTAAATAGTACAGTTCTCAGTATACAGCAGATGCTAAATAATTGATAGCTATTGAGTACATTAAAAAGAAAAGTGATGGATCACCATTATTTCTATGACATTGACTCTGAGATTCAAAATAGAAGCTACCCAGAGGAGTTCAGTTACTGTGCAGGAGATTTCAGCAAGATTGTTTTAATGACTGTTGAACAAAAAGATATTCATAAATCACAATTTTAATTTGGCTTCAATCTCAGTAGCTGAGAATTGCTGTTTTACAAATTCAGTCTGAAGTGTATAAAGAAGTCTTCCATGAGACACTTGGGAGCCATACTAACCTATTAAATTTACCATTAATACAGAGTAGACACTCTCCTCTGGAGCCATGGAGGAAATGGAGAAAAACCCACAATGCAGCAATACTACTTTATTAGAAACTTAACAGCACTCTATACTACCTTTCAAAAGTGAAAACATTCTGTTGTGAACCTTTCTAATAACTCAAGGAAAAAACTCTGCCATAATCCACAGTTAAATATTTTCTGAGGCAGAAATACAGAAAGAATAGCCTCATGTGTCTATGAATGTAGAGGAAAGAAGAAGCAGTTTTATCAATTTGATATTCTGATGAGATAACTATTAAAGCTAGTTTCTAAGAAAATATAAATTAACTGAACTTCAGCATGATTTATATTCAAAATGATTCAGATACTATCAGTTGCTAGGAAGAACTAAGATTTGAGAACTAAGATTTCTTTTTTCCCTATTCCTTACATTATCCTTAATTTAGAAATTAAAAATTTAGTAAATCTGAATTTATTACCTCATCCGTGGCATGTTTATCAGTAAAATAGAAGTACAACTCTAAAACTTAAAAGGGATATTGTGAAAATTCCAAAACTTTTATAGTACTAAATTCATAAACCAAAAAGACTGCTTAATATAACAGAATGACTGAATTTCCAGTTTAATTTTCAGTAAATATTTCCTACAAATTCAAAAGTTACCATGTATTCTTTCAAGGTAAACTATTTATAAAAAACTTTGTGACAACTTGTTTGTGAAATCGCTTTTTATAAAGTATGTATTTCTTTTAGTAAAAGATGATGAATGTGACTCGGATGCAGAAAATGAACAAAACCATGATCCTAATGTTGAAGAGTTTCTGCAACAACAAGACACTGCTGTCATTTACCCTGAAGCGCCCGAAGAAGACCAGAGGCAGGGAACACCAGAAGCCAGTGGTCATGATGAAAATGGTAAATGGTGATTTACATTTATTTTTGTTTTCTTCTTTTAAAGGATTGTTATTTACATTAAAATGAGATACCTACTCCATGGTAACATTTTTGAAAACCAAAATTTATTGCAGGTCTCTGTACAATCTCTTTAAAGAAACGTCATGATAATTGCATTGCATTAAATCTGTAACATCTCATACCTCTGCATTTGAACTTCCTAGGAACAGTGCTGGATGTTGATTTCTGTTCACTTACATGGCAGCAAGTAGTATAAATGGGAGCTTGGTTGACACCTATTGCTGCTTGATTCTTTTTCATTTTTCCTGTTAAGGAAAACCTGGTTGTCTGCTTCAAAACATGCTTCTTTGGAGACAAATGTTTTTTTTCATATTTGCTTTTGTTCACTCTTGTATCAATAGCTAGTGTATAAAGAGTCGTAAAATGCAATAATAATGTGCTCATTCTCTCCTAGAAAGAAATAGTCTATCATTCTACCTTTTCATATAATAGTAGAAACAGAGGAAAATAGCGGGGTGGTATCACTGTAAGAAATGTTAGGTAAGAAATGTATACTAGATATAACATTTAAAAATTTTCCTCATGTGGCTATTCCAATCCCCAAAGAAGAGGTTCGTGTTAGTGTTTTCACCAATTGAAAACTCTGGTTATGGGTGCCTTGTAAGATGACAACAGAAGATAACATCATAAACTTTGGTAGTTTTGGTTCTTTGATGCAATTTTAAAGATCTATGTAGTCATGTGCTCAGTCTATTATTTGAAGATTCTTCTTGAGCAAGACAACTTAAAAGGATTGGAATTTCAATAAAGTTAATATATTTTCTGATATCTTTGCTTATGAAGCATTTGGAGACTATAACACAATTTTCTTTTGTAGTCATTTCTATAAGAAACTTAAAATGCAGGTAAACATGATACTTACAATAAAGTGTCACTTAGGAATATATTTCTTTGAAGAAATAAATAAGGAAAACAGTTCTTGGTTAAATTATAGTAATTGGCAAAGTAGAATTACATTTTAGGATTGGTAGACTTAATGGTTCCCAATTAAAAAACATAGTTCATTTAGTAAACTTCATTTTATGTATACATAGTGCCTTTATTTTCTGAAAACTTCCTTATATTGATCCATATAAAATTATACAAAAAGTTTGTTAGTATATTTCAATAGAGAAAAGAACATAAGAAACCATGCATGGAAGGTCTTCATGCTCCAAGCCTAGCTCTGACGCCCATTATTACTCTTTCCCGCATGCACATTATTTTGGTGTGAACTCAAGCCACATGACCACACCTAACTTAGTAATATATAGTGTGACTATGTACTTACTCTCTGCCCACAATAACTTTATTGTGTAATTTTCAAATTTGAAAATATGAATGTTAAATAATGATAACATAGTTGCCAATAGAAAAAGTACCCTTTAATATATAAACAGAATATTAATGTAACCTGCATTCTGATTTTACTTTTGTTTTTTTTTTCTGTCTGACCACACAAAAGAAAGAAAGCATTATGCTCTAGTAAAAAAGACTTGGGACTTTGAAATGAGACAGTATGTGTTTGCATCTTATCTTCATCATTTATTGGACTATGTGACTTCAGTTATTTGACCTATCTGAACATCTTTTTTGTGAAATACAGATGAGTATTGCTATATTGTTTTGAGGATCAAATAAAGTCTGTAGCACAATATTTGGCACAAAACAATGGAGTCCTAACGGTAGCTTTGGTAAATTGTTTTAAAGTTTTAAATTTAATGTATGTGAGCTTTTTTTTATAGGAACACCAGATGCATTTTCCCAACTACTCACCTGTCCATATTGTGATAGAGGCTATAAACGCTTTACCTCGCTGAAAGAACACATTAAATATCGCCATGAAAAGAATGAAGATAACTTCAGTTGCTCTCTGTGCAGCTACACCTTTGCATACAGAACTCAACTTGAACGTCACATGACAACACATAAATCAGGAAGAGATCAAGTAAGTGACTGAGGACTTTGCAGATTTTGAGAATTCAGTCCTTCATAAAGACAAGATTTTAATATACTTAAAAATTAAATGGATGTTTGCTGGGCACTGTGTTGTCTACAGCCTTATAAAAATGAAAGTGATTATTTTAATTATCTGGCCATTTCTGTGTTCAAAAGTACATATGAACATTATTTTTGAAATAAATAGAAGATTTTTTTCTTTTTCAGATAAGATCCCATTCATCTCTATTTAATTTACTTTGCTTATAGCAAACATTTCTGTTAAGTTTGGAACTGGATTTCAAAATGTATTCCATTAACATGTTCATTATAGGGAAAATATCAGCTATATAAACATATAACAATACTGATCATATTGAGAAAAAATAAAATAATAAAATTTAAGTTTTTGCGACCCAATGACTAATCTCAGTATAAACTACCTGTCCTCTTTCTTACAGTAAAGTTGCCTTCTCTAAGAATCTAAAGCTTAGATTTTAAGCCATTTTTATTATGAAAACTCAAATTTCATATGGTTTATTCTACGTCTCTATCAGTTTACCTCTATTTCTAGAAGTATTCCAAGACTATGTTACATTTAAACTGTTGGCTTGAAGATTAAAGTCAAAGTTTTGCCAAGTTGGCTTTTTTCCCCCCCCAAAGATTTATTTATTAATTTATACAAGCACTGGGTACAGTCAGAAGCACTGGAGGGTGAGAGAATTCACCAGAGCCAGAGTGGGGAGTAGAGCAGGCAGAAGGACCGAAGGACACTGCTGAGGGGAGCAGCGGGTGGCAGGAGAGGTCTGCGGCCATGTGGGACCCTCCTCCGGTGGCCGGGGAGCAGCCCGGGATCTAACCAGTGCTGCAGAGGCTGCGGGCAGCTTCGCAACCCAGAGCTCAACAGCTGCGCCACAGGGGAAGCCCGAAGTTGGCTTTTTTTAAGGTCCTGATATGGTAAACTATAAACTATCAAATTAATATTGCTTAATTCTAGCTTTAAAAATCAAATAAACATATAACTGCAGGGGATATGTATGTTTTGATTCAGGCACATGTCCAATCTTTTATTTCAAAGGCTGTGAATACCTGTATACCTAACTCTGTGAGAACTCTGCCCTATGTATATACCTAATATAAGTCAGACATCCCATAGAGAAAAGCTATAAATCATGGCTGCTAAACCAAAAGAAAAAATTGTAACAGAAACAGATTGGTTGAGCAAGCTTAACCTGTCTTCTCAGGACTTTGGCAACAAGTCCTTATTATTATAAAATAATAAGATAAAGGGGGGAGGGGAGTAATCCAGGTATAAAAAAACAGAATTTTCTTAGGTAGATTAATGGTTAAGTCTCTGAAGGAACACTTTAAATAAGAGTGAGTACCAAAAGAAAGGATAAGTTTATACTGAGAAGGAACTAATGAAGACAAAAGACCATCACTTTACCATCTACACCTACACAAGTCTTATTAGGGATAATACAGGACAGTAATACTGCTATCCTGACATAAGTATAGCATATAAAAGCCTTGGAGAAATAACTTACTCATCTGCTATTTCCTCAAAACCCATCTTTCGCTGTCCTATATTCTCTCTGTACTAAGGGCCTTTTTCAAGGGAAAAGAATCTCCTTTATTTCAAAACTAATGGTAAATGCAAGAAACCATTATAATAACAAAGCATAAGATACCTGATGAGAATAGCAGTCACTTTTATGATAACATTTTGATGGTGCAAAGGTAGTAGATTTTATGTTTAGTATTATCAGACAAAGGTCAGAAAGGAGCTATGATAAATATGAAGACAAATAATGGGAGGAAAGCATAAGTAGAAGGTCTTAGAAACAATTTAGGTTATGCAGCAACAAATAAGTAGAATGGCTTTCTTTGAAAATTTTGCCAAATTTTTAAATGTGTTTCAATTTATTTATTCAACAAATATTTGAGTCTATTATGTGTCAGACCCTATTCTAGGTGTTAAGTGTACAATATGAAAAAGATGAGCAAATCCCCTAATAGTAGGGAGAATACATTGGTAGATCACAAAGAACATAAAAGCAAGTGGTATGAGGAAAATTAAAGCAGAACAAAAGGACAGAAAATTATGAAAGCTGCTATTTTTTTCAGAGTAGGGAGAACTTTCTGTGAATGGGACTTGTGAAATAAGGCCTGAATGAAATGGAACCAGTCGTGGAATGATTGAGGAAAGGGACTGCTAATGAAAGCAGACAGAGTGAAGCATGGGAAGGCCTTGAAGCAAAAGTCTACTTGTCATCACTAAAAAACAGCAAGGAGAACATTGTGAATAAAGCGGAGAAGGAGGGGAGGTATTGGAGGAGAGGCTGGGAGGTATTGGAGGCAAAATTATGTGCCCTTTGTATAGGCCATGGTAAACATTTGATTTTATTCAAAAGTGTAATAAGTTTTTGAAGAATGTTGAGCTTTATCTTTGTTTTATTTTTAAGAGAACACTGGCTGTTAGCTAGAATACAGATCAATAGCGACAAGAATGGAAGCAGGGAGACCATTTCTTTAGAGACTTTTTCTATAATCGAGGCCAAAGGGGTTGTGACTTTAAATCACAATTATGACAGATGTGCCATAATGAGGGATATTTGATTCAGAGTATATTCAGATGACTTGCTGATGGGTTGTGTAAGGGAGTTAGAGAAAAGAGAAACCAAGGATTATGCCACATTTTAGGGTACAACCAATAATCATGTAAGTGAGGGTGTTATTCACTAGGAAACACCTAGAGGAGGACCTGATTTTCAGGAGAAATTAAAAGTTCAGTGTCAGTCATGTTAAATTTCAGATGCTACTCACATTCCAACTGGCAATATCAAGGAAGTAATTGGCTATAAGAGTCTAGACTTGGAGAAGTCTAGAGATAGAAATTTTAGAGTTATCACCATGTATTCTGTTTTAAGCTGTGAATTTGGCTATAGTAAGGCCTAAAATATGGTAAGTACTCATTCTTTTTCCTTCCTATATGAAAATAAAAATGCCAGGGTGAACATGAAGAAAGTAGAATTTGAGTTAAGCCTTTGAAGGGTGCATAGAATCCTAACAATCATAATAAAGTGTTAACATAGCCAAGAAATAGGAACTGAGACTCATTTAATGACTGAGGCATGGACTTATAGAGAATTGGTGAAAAATACATCAGGAAACTTACAGGCTATCAACTTGGTATCTATAGATTCAGAGTCTTTTCAAGGTGAATGGTAAACCTTTAAAGGTTTATAGGTGGGAGTCAGTACAATGCAATTCAAGCAATGCTTTTATGAGATAAAAGGTGCAGAATATATTTGAAATATGGAAAAGTAGAAGTTTGATAAACCAGACAAAATTATTATAATAGTCCATCTTTAGCTGAAAAAGATAGAAATACTGTTTTAATTATCAAAGTACATTTCAGAAATACCATTATAAAGAAACAGAATAAAATGCTAGGAAAAGCCTAGTCTTCTATTCAGGAAATTTTATTCTTCTATTTAATAACTATGCTTTAGACAAATTACTGAGAATATTCTAGACCTCAGTTTCTTACTTGTAAATTAAAGCTATGTACAAGATCATCTCTAGTTCATAGTAAAGTATGTATTATTTTATTTTTCTAAGAACTGTATTGCTTAATGAGGTCTGCTTCTGAAACTTTAGAGAGGGGATTTTTCTCTATGTGAAAATTCTATTCCTGTTATCACCATAGTTTTAATAATACTCTAAATATTAGATTTTTATGACTGCTATAGTTTGAGGCCTTTCACAAACAAAATAGTCACCAAAATATTGCTTTTATCAGGTTGGATGTTCTTTTTGTGGGAAACTTTTTTGCTTTGTAAATAAAATACCAATGCTTTCTTCCAGAGACATGTGACGCAATCTGGGGGCAATCGTAAATTCAAGTGCACTGAATGTGGAAAAGCTTTCAAGTACAAACACCATCTAAAAGAGCACTTAAGAATCCACAGTGGTAAATATTCGTTTTCTTTTTAGACCTTGAATATCTTACCATATGTGATAATAAGTAAAGTCTATTGTAATATGATATACACATATGATTAGAAACATTTGGTTTTCTTTTCAGATAAAAACTAAAGAAATTTTCTTGTAAGAAATGGTGTTTTATTGTAGTCTATCTTTAAAGTATATCAAGTTAATATAATCTATGTCCTATTCTAGTCTTCTAGTCAGAATATAACATGTTTTAAGTATGACCTAATAGTAGGTTAGAAATTTCTAAACATAAAGAGCTATATTTGTATTTCTTTAGAGGCTCTATTGCACAAAAACTGTAAGGAAAACTTAGTAGCATCTCACATTGTACTATGAAATTTGTTTGTCTCCCAGTTAATTTTGATGTTATTTTATACTTGTTTTGTTTACAGAAGAAAGGGAAATTATGGGTATCTGCATATTGCTTATTTTGTGAAAATTACTGTGTTGACATTTATGTTTTACAGACATCATACTGAAAAATAGTTGGGTAGCTTTGTGAAGGGTGGTTGATGATATCTGTATTTTATTTTGGAACTGCATTCTAGAAGTTTCACTGTATTGCTCATTGAGGGCTAAATAATGTTATCACTCAAAAATGCTCAAAGATTCTTATAAAAACATTTTCACACATTAATGTGTCTGGAAAGTAGAGGCTGTCTTTTACAACCTGCCACAGAATCCTATTTATTAGCTCAAATGCTATAAAATAATCTTATCAATAATATATTTATAACCTGCCTTTTTACCAGAGATAATTTAAAGTTGTTGATAAAAGAGATTTAAATAATTCAAGAGAGATTTTGTTTTAATTTTGAAATTGGGGCAGAGGGAAGAAAAGGAAAGAAAGCTTAGAATAAGATTCATGTACAAAAAGAATGTCATATAGTCTTCTTACAGTTGTATAGTTAGATTTCATATCTATAGATGATACAAAATTGGGAAGCATAGATCATAACAAACATTAAAATACAGGTCTAGAAACAAATTGTTATTTAATGACAAAATCTTGCATTGATATTCAAAAATCAGTCTCAATCAAAGTAAGTAGGGAGCTGCTTTCCATAAACCTACAGAAAAATTGTAGGCGTATGGATGGTCAAGAGCTTTATACAATCAAACTGTATGCTGGTTCTTCAAAAGCTAATGCAAATTTAGGCTACATCTTGGAACACAAAACACCCACTGTCGATTTATTATGTATTTATATCTGTCTTAAAATTATTACTGTGAGGCTTATATGCCACTAATACAGCAAGAAATTTGATTTAGAAATATATAAGGAAAATAAGAAAGTAAGAAAGGCATGAGATAAACATGGAGAAAAATGAATGCTATGAAAATCCTATGCATGTGCTGGAGATGGACTGCAAGAGTGTCTGTAAAGAAAAAGAATTGGTTACTAGAAAAAGCACAACTCTTTATTATATTAACTCCATAGAGGAAATTATCTCTTGGATCCTTGGGCATCATAAATAGGAAAACACAAAATATAATTTGTATCATCTTTAAAAATATCCTTAACCAGTATATGATTCAGAAAAATGCATTGCTCCAGGATGGCAACTTTGATACAATCTAATGATTCACTATGTTTCAAGGGAAAATTTTCAAGGAGGGCTGCTGTGTCATCCCAGGACTGTTATTACCAATCTGCAAGCTATTTGTTACTAGTTCTTGAGGGGATGAATACAAAAACTGAGAGAAAGCATTTAGAAACTATTATTCCAAGGTATAATATTGTGACAATTTCATTTTACTTTATACAATATTGGTCCATAGTAGGTTGGAATTTTGAAACAGACAAAAAAAAAATGGTCTACCATAGATGGCTTTGAAAGCACTGTTCAGTATATCTAATAATGGATGAACGCCATATCCTTCAGGAATTCTCTCAGTTTTCAAAAGGAATGGAGACTATTCAGTTATCCTCCCTAAAATTACCTGGATTGTTGCTTCTTCTGATACCCATAAAATGATCCCTATGCAGAATGTCATGTGTATAACCTATCACTTGAACTCTATGAAAGCTGAGCTATCATGAGGAGGACACCACGCCTCCACTCAGGTGGGACAACAGAGTACCTGTATATCCTCCACAGAAAATAAATTAGAATTTGTTCCATGGCGTTAGTAATTTTAGCCTGGAAAATTTTTATAACAGATGCAACTAAGCACCCACCTCAGCCATTTTAAAACATCTTAGTATTCTTAGTACATCTAACTTTGAGCAGTGCAGCTTCCTGATATGACTTCCAGAGTTTAGTAGTTGCAAATACTTAGATAAATTAGGTGAGATACTTTAGCTATAAACCAAAAAGCAGTGAAATTAGAAACTAGGGGTTTTCTAACAAATACAGTGACATTGACTTTAGAATAATTGTTCTGCAGACGTTTTTGGCAATGATAAATTCCCAACAATAATAATGATCATAACATTTATTGGACATTTAACAATGTATAGCCATATTGTAGTTATTTGTATTCATTAACTCATACAGCCCTCACAATAAACCTGTGAGATAGGGACTTTCATTTCCTCCTTTTTTTATTGATGAGAAAATGGAGGTTCAGAGAGTTTAATTAACTTGCCCAGAGTCACTCAGCTAGTATATGGCACTAGCTGGAACTTCAAAACCATTGCCTTACCCATTGTGTATCTCAATTTCTCTGTTCGTAAAGATACAAATAATGTATAATATAGACGCTTATTTTCCTAGTATTTCTAGCAAAAGAACAAACATGTAGCCCATCTAAAATTGTTATCAAATATTTAAAAATGTTAAAATAGAGATATACTAAAAGAGATCCCTTGTTTTACCCTCACTGGAAATTTTCATCTGATGCATTTTAAGTATCAAATCATATTTCAGGCATCCAATTGGAAAGATATTGATTAAACTGGAGAATTTCCAGAGGTGAGTTAACAAACGGGTAAGGGTTCTAAAAACCATGTCCTGAGGAATGTTTGAAGGACTTAGATATATTTACCCTATAAAGGGAAATTTAAGGATACACATGACAGCTCTTCATCAATTTGTAAGTCTGGCTTATAGAAATAGTTAGACCTGATCAGTGTGACATCAGAAGGGCAAACTAGGGCAGGGAAGCAGACTTTATAAGACAGGTAGTACTCAACCTGTCTCTCAGTAGAATTGCCTTTTTAAAGAAACACTAAAATTTATTGAAACCACATGAAGAGTTCTGCTACCACAACCCAGTGAGGATGTATCTAAATTTATTTACACACCAACACACTGAAACTTGGAAAGGTTAAGAAAATAGTGTGTGACAGAGCCAGGATTTATACTCAAATCCGTGGTCCTCAGCAGAACCAGACCTTATTCCATATAGTTGCCCAGCATGTAGTCACCATTTTTTAATAAAGGAGTGTAAACAGATGGGACAGTGTCAAGGATGATATAAAATAAACTCTTCATTAAAAAGGAGACTACACTAGATCCCTTCCAATTCTAAACTGATTCATCAAATAATCAAATTTCTGAGAAAATTAACTCACTTTTTAAAAACTTTATAATACTAAAATTCCATTACTAGCTTAACTTATATTAACTTTCTCATGCTTTTAACTTTGTTTAAATTCTTAAAAGGAAAGGGAAAGGGGAAAGCTTTTTTTTGGTAGTGGATAAATCAGTAACACCACATTTCAAAATTCTACAAGTAGCCATCCATTCATCTAAATAAAGATATAATGATCATCTTTCCACCATAGTAGATACAAGTAATAAACCACACATAATACCCATAAGTCCCTTTTGTATTGAAACTGATAGTCTATAACCTATACATAATAAATCAGTGAACTATAAATTAAAAATAAAGTGAAAAATTTGGTTTGTATGAAAATATTACATTTAGCTCAGTGCTTCTCAAAATTTCTTACATGAGCATTCTTAACAGCCAAGAAGTATAAATGCCTTGGAAGGCCTAGAGAAGCAACTTGAGACCTCTGTGAACAAAAATCTTTTTTGACTTTGTATATTTTTCCTAACAGTTCACACAACTGTTGCATTTAAGTGGCAGAATATAATCTGTGTCTTAATGTAAAAATAATGGTTTAATTTGCCATAACTTCTGTCACTAAAATTGAAACTCCAGACTGCTTTGCATACCCACTGGAACATTGCCTGGTGTCTCCAGGATTACAAACATCCCAGTTTAACAAGCCAAAGCTTACAGCACAATATCCTTAATGTAAAGTTTTCTTCCATTGAGAAATATCTTTTCAAGGAAGCTTTATAGATTTGGAAAGGATAATCTTATGATTCATACAATCAAGATTCATACAAAAATTATCCTTGTTAAGTCTTAAGGGTTATTTTACTCTATTTTCTTTCCTCATATTAATTTCTTTTACAGATTGTTAAATGTAGTGAAACAAAATTATATAGGTTTGTGAAACAGGATAAGAAAGAATAACTTGAAAGAGTAGGATGTAATTAGTTGATGTTTATAATTATTGTAGTGTTCAAAGTGATTTGAAGTCTTAAAGGTTAACAGAAATATTTATACAGAGATGTAAAGACTTCCTTATTGGTTAGCACATGTAATTCAAACTAAGTTTTTATTAGTCATTTTAACATTTATTTCGATCTGAGCTTAAAATGATGATTCTAAATAAAATTGTATCCCAAGCATTTATGGTAACCTCTTTTAAAGTTGATAATGGTTGTTTTAGGGAAAATGTAGATTCATAAAAATTTATGAATATAATTTTTTTGTTTAGGAGAGAAGCCATATGAATGCCCAAACTGCAAGAAACGTTTTTCCCATTCTGGTTCCTATAGCTCACACATAAGCAGTAAGAAGTGTATCAGCTTGATGCCTGTGAATGGGCGACCAAGAACAGGACTCAAGACATCTCAGTGTTCCTCACCATCTCTCTCGGCATCACCAGGCAGTCCTACACGACCACAGATACGGCAGAAGATAGAGAATAAGCCCCTACAAGAACAACTTTCTGTAAACCAAATTAAAACTGAACCTGTGGATTATGAATTCAAACCCATAGTGGTTGCTTCAGGAATCAACTGTTCAACCCCTTTACAAAATGGGGTTTTTAGTGGTGGTGGCCCATTACAGGCAACCAGTTCTCCTCAGGGTGTGGTTCAAGCTGTTGTTCTACCAACAGTTGGATTGGTATCTCCCATAAGTATCAATTTAAGTGATATTCAGAATGTACTTAAAGTGGCAGTGGATGGTAATGTAATAAGGCAAGTTTTGGAGAATAATCAAGCCAATCTTGCATCCAAAGAACAAGAAACAATCAATGCTTCATCCATACAACAAGGTGGCCATTCTGTTATTTCAGCCATCAGTCTTCCTTTGGTTGATCAAGATGGGACAACCAAAATTATAATTAACTACAGTCTTGAGCAGCCTAGCCAACTTCAAGTTGTTCCTCAAAATTTAAAAAAAGAAAATCCAGTTCCAATAAACAGTTGCAAAAGTGAAAAATTACCAGAAGATCTTACAGTTAAATCTGAGAAGGACAAAAGCTTTGAAGGAGGAGTGAATGATAGCACTTGCCTTCTGTGTGACGATTGTCCAGGAGATATTAATGCACTTCCAGAATTAAAGCACTATGACCTAAAGCAGCCTGCACAGCCCCCTCCACTCCCTGGCACAGAATCTGACAAACCAGAGTCTTCTGTTTCATCAAGTCCTGGAGATGGCAATTTATCTCCCAGTCAGCCACCTTTAAAGAACCTCTTGTCTCTTCTGAAAGCATATTATGCTTTGAATGCGCAACCAAGTGCTGAAGAGCTCTTAAAAATTGCTGACTCAGTAAACCTACCACTGGATGTAGTAAAAAAGTGGTTTGAAAAGATGCAAGCTGGACAGATTTCAGTGCATTGTTCTGAACCATCCTCTCCTGAACCAGGCAAAGTAAATATCTCTGCAAAGAATGATGATCCACCTCAGTCTACAAATGCAAATGAATCCCAGGACAGCACAATAAATCTTCAAAGTCCTCTGAAGATGACTAACTCTCCAGTTTTACCAGTGGGATCAACTATCAATGGTTCCAGAAGTAGTACATCATCCCCATCACCTCTAAACCTTTCCTCATCCAGAAATACACAGGGTTACTTGTACACGACAGAAGGTGCACAAGAAGAGCCACAAGTAGAACCTCTTGATCTTTCTCTACCAAAGCAACAGGGAGAATTATTGGAAAGGTCAACTATCACTAGTGTTTACCAGAACAGTGTTTATTCTGTCCAGGAAGAACCCTTGAATTTGTCTTGCGCAAAAAAGGAGCCACAAAAGGACAGTTGTGTTACAGACTCAGAACCAGTTGTAAATGTAATCCCACCAAGTGCCAACCCCATTAATATTGCTATACCTACAGTCACTGCCCAGTTACCTACAATTGTGGCCATTACTGACCAGAACAGTGTTCCATGCTTGCGAGCACTCGCTGCCAATAAGCAGACTATTCTGATTCCCCAGGTGGCTTACACATACTCAACTACAGTCAGCCCTGCAGTCCAGGAACCATCCTTGAAAGTGATCCAGCCAAATGGAAATCAGGTAAAAAAGACTCTTATCTTGGACTTGTTAGGTAAAATGCGTTTTAACTTACTTCAATGAAAAAAAAATATTTTTGAGGTAGCATTGATTTACAATACTGTATGATTCAGGGGAATAGGTTCATTCTTCACCATTTCACATGCAACACCAAAGTACCCATGGTCCTTTACCATGGACCGTTGGAAATACAACTGCATAAAAGAGGCTACAAGAGGCAGGCGGTAGGGATAAAAAGGGGGAAGGGGCTCAGTGAATGTTTTTTAGAAATATCAGCTCTATAGAGTCAGGCAGTTTGTTACAAATTGTCATTTATGAAAAGAAGCAGATAAGTGTCTGCTTTAACTTTTGCGGCAGTATATCTTCAGTTTATTCTTTTACATTTTACTAATCCAAGGTATAATTATCAACTGAAAATTAAAATGTAGTTCTGTGAAAAGTGATTACTAAGTTTCAGCTTAAAACTTGACAATTTGAAGCTAGAAAGAGAAAGGAAAAATTGGAATTCTCACTAAACAGATTTGTTTTTAAAGTTATATTCCAAAAATTAGTAATAGTTTCTGCCTTGATTTTAATCATTAATAAAAGAAAATATGTTCCCACTCACAGGCAAACTTGGCTATAACTTTTTATGTGTTAACACCTCTGTGTACAAAACATTTTAATCAAACAAGGATTAAGTATACAAAGAACTCATATAGTCAATGTACTGATCATTTTATGATCAGTTGAATCGTAATTAATATATCTGAAGAAGTAGAATTGTGAATCTTTATATGCATTTTCCTCTTTAACTTTTCCTCACAATCTATATGATAGTTTTAGATAGAGTCATTTTGTGTGACTGTTGTGTTTCATTGTTCAGACTTTTTCTGTATCACTAAACTTAATAACCCTATTTTTCTCATCAATTTCTGATTATATCAAATGAACACTGATTTAGAAATAAATTTTATTTTTTACTCAAATATTGCTATAAGTAGGTGTAGCTAAATAATTATGATCTATTCATATATGTGTTTGTTGCTCTTTTTTACTTTAAATAGTGCTGCCAACTGGTTTCCTGTCATTGTGATGTCTTAATTTTTTTTCACATGACCAATGAATTCATCCAAAATTATAGTGTATAAGGCACCATACATGCTTTTGAATAATGGAGGAAACACCTAACATTTCATTTAATCATGACTAGATGAAATAAATAACAATGAAAGTAGTTGTTACTTTAGCATCCATTGGCAGCTCACAAATGACCCCTGCAAATGCTCCATCTCTTGTGCTTTAAAAAGTCAGAAGAAATGTGAAAAACTTGTAAACTTTGAGATGATGAGTGGATTTTGAGGATCCACTCAAAAATAAAATGGAAGACTTAAGACATAAGTATCTTAGGGGATCCAATTCTGCTAGAGACTCCCTGCAGGATTATTCTGCCTACACAGAACCTCCTGCCCAGAGTTATCTCCCAACTACCTGCAGAATTTTTTATTCCACTGAAATTCTAAATAATTTATTTCTATTCCTTAGAAAAGTGATAGAGCCAAACCTCTTTTTAAGGAGGCCTTGGAGATTAGTTCTTAGAAATCTGAAGTTTTGGATGATGCAGTTTTAAAGACCACCTTTTAAAAAGTAGAATCTTAGTTTTCGTTTAGTGAAATGCAGCATGAAAACTCAGGTAAATTTGTAGATGTTTTGTAAACACTTTCTGCAAATTTCTCATAAAACAGCGATGCATATGAAACCAAGTAAATCTTGTTACTATATAGTTTACATTCTTTCTGTTTGATGTCCTTTATTTCAGTAACAATTGACCATATGTTTGGGTTTGTTTTTTTTTTTTTACAGTTGTGACAGTATTTTTTTTAAGACTTATTTTAGATAAATAAATCACCGCCTACCCGGTGGCGCAGCAGTTGGGTGCTGGGCTGCGAGGCTGCCCGCAGCCTCTGCAGCGCTGGTTCGATCCCCAGCCACGGCCAGGGTCCCACATAGTGCACAGATCTCTCCTGCCGTGCCCTCTGTTCCCCTCAGCAGTGTATTTTGTCAGTCTGTCTGTTCTGCTCCCTGCTCTGGCTCTGGTGAATTCTCTCACCCTTCTGCACTTCCAACTGTACCCAGTGCTTGTATAAATAAATAAATAAATCTTTTAATAAATAAATAAATAAATGTATCTTAAAAAAAAAAGATTTATTTTTATAAGAACCAGGGTACAGGCCAGATATGTGGGAGGGTGAGAAGATTCACCAGAGACAGAGGGGGAACAGAATAGGCAGAATGACCGAAACACACTGCTGAGCAGAGCAGCGGGCAAGACAGGAGAGGTCTGCTGTGCCATGTGGGTTGCTCCGCGGCTAGCTGGGATTGAACTGGCACTGCAGAGGTTGCAGACAGCTTCACAGCGCTGCACTCAAACACCTGGCCACAAGGGAAGCCCAGTTGTGACTGTATTTACCTCAATTTTTCTACATCAACCCCCACCTATAATCTAGCACCACTCTTGGAAACTTTCTGCAGTGATGAATAGTATGCTTGCTTTGGTTAAATTATTAAAATATAAATCATCGTAGTTCCTTAACCCATGCTTTTATTTATGCCTTTTGTTTATTTTTTAATTTTACACTAAATTACCCTTTTTTCCTTTAGGATGAAAGACAAGATACTAGCTCAGAAGGAGTGTCAAATGTAGAGGATCAGAATGATTCTGATTCTACACCACCCAAAAAGAAAATGCGGAAGACAGAAAATGGAATGTATGCTTGTGATCTGTGTGATAAGATATTCCAAAAAAGTAGCTCATTATTGAGACATAAGTATGAACACACAGGTATGTCAATGAACCTAACAGTTTTTCTATATAAGTGAATGTTGCTTGATTTATACAGTACTTAATAAAAAGGTTAAATTAGTTGTCATTTGAGAAGAAGACCTTTTTTCTTTCTTTTTGAGTTAACATTGGTTTACAAAACTATGTGTGCACACATGTGTGTGCATGTGCATGTGTGTTTGGTTTTTGAGGTAAAATTGGTTTGTATCATTGTGTATTAGAGGTATAGGACTTCCCCCTACCACCAAAGCACCCATAGCCTATCCCATAATCCATTGTGTTCCCTTCCCACCTTATTCCTGCTCTTCCTGATCTTTTAGCTTCAATTCTATAGTCAGATTTCTAGGATTAGTCCTTAGTTTGACTTTATCTTACCCTTTAGCAGCACCATCCTATATTTGTCTTTCTCCTTCTAACTTGTTTTGCTTAGTATAATCCCCTCTGGTTGCATCCATGTTGTTACAAATGTCAAGAGCTTATATTATTTTGATAGCTGAATTGTATTCCATTGACTAAATATAGATCAAATATTTCTTATCACTCAACGGTTATTTGTGCACTTAGGTTGTTTCCATAACTTAGCTATTGTAAATAGTGCTGCAATGAACAAAAGAGTGCATATTCCATTTCAAATTAATGTTTTTGTATTCTTCAAGCAGATACTTAGGAGTGGAATTGCTAGGTCACTGGTAGATCCATTTTTAATATTTTGAGAAATCTCCATACTGTTTTCCATAGAGGCTGGACCAGTCTACAATCCCACCAGCAGTTGTAAGAGGGGTTCCTTTTTCTCCATATCCTCACCAGCATTTATTGTTTGTGTTCTTTTTGACATGGGTCATTCCATGAATGTGAGGTGCTTTCTCATTGTGGTTTTGATACACATTTCCTTGACTATAAATGATGATAAGAATTTTCTCATGTGCCTTTTGGCCATTTGTATATTTTCCTTATAGAAGTCCCTGTTTAGCTCTTCTGCTCATTTTTTGAATGGGTTACTTGTTTTCTTTTGTTGAGTTGTATGAGTTCTTTGTAGATCTTAGGTATCAGCCCCTTGTTAGTAGAGTGTCCTTTTTTCTTTTATTGACATTTTCTTTCACTGTGCAGCTTTTTAGTTTGATGTAGTTTATATTCTTTTGTTTTCCTTGCTATTGGAAACTAATCCACAAAGATATCTGTCAAGCCAATGTCGTGAAGTATTTTATGTATGTTTTCTTCTATGCATTTTATGGCTTCAGGTCTTACATTGAAGTCTTTAATCCATTTTGAGTTAATTTTTGTGTGTAATGTAAAATAATGGTCTAGTTTCTTTCTTTCACATGTGACTGTTCAGTTTTTCCAACACCATTTATTGAGACTTCTCTTTCTCCAATGTATATTCTCCTTTGTCATAGATTAGTTTTCCATATATGTGTGGATTCACTGCTGGGCTCTCAGTTCTATTCCATTGGTTTGTGTATCTGTTTTTGTTCTGGTACTATTCTGTTTTGACTATTATAGCTTTGTAGTAGTTTGAAGTCTGGCAGTGTGATGCCATTATTTTTTTGTCAGGATTGCTTTGGATAGTCATGATCTTTTGTGGTTTCATATGAATTGTTTATTCTATTTCTTTGAAGAATGCCACTGAAATTTTGATAGGGATTTTATTGAATGTGTATGTTTCGCTGGGTTAGATGACCATTTTAACAATGTTAATTCTTCCAATCAATGAGCAAGAAATATCTTCCATTTCTTTGTGTCTTCTAATTTCTTTTAACAATGTCTTGTAATTTTCTTTGTTGTGGTCCTTCACCTCCTTTGTTAAGCTGATGCTTAGTTAATCTTTTCTTATGTAGTTGTAAATGGGATTGTTTCCTTGATTTCTTCTTCTTCTGGCTCATTGTTGCATATAGGAATGCAACTGATACTTGTATATTGATTTTATAACCTACCACATTATTGAACTGGTTTATTGTTCCAGTTCGTTTTTCAGGGAATCTTTAGGATTCTCTATGTGTTTTACCATGTCACCAGCAAATAATGATAGCTTTATTTCTAATTTCCCAATTTGGATTCTTTTTATATCCATTTCTTGCCTAGTTATTACAGCTGGAACTTCTAGTACTACGCTGAATGGCAGTGGTCAGAGCTGACATTTTTGTAGCAGATCTTAGTGGAAAAGCTTCAGTTTTTCACTGTTGAGAACGATGTTAGCTGTGGGTTTGCCACATATGGGTGTTTATTATGTTGGGGTATGTTCTAACACCAGTTCTAACATCATAAATCAATGTTGAATCTTATGTGCTTTCTCTTCATTTCTTTATATGATCATATAATTTTTATCTTTTATTGATGTAGTGAATTACATTGATTGCTTTTGGATGTGAGACCATCCTTGCTTCCCTGTTAGAATCCCATTTGGTCACAGAGTATGATCATTCTAATGCATTGTTGAATTTGACTTGCTAAAATTTTGCTAAGGAATTTTGCATCTATGTTCATTAGAGAAATTGGTCTAAATTTTCTTTGTTTGTGGTATCTTTGTCTGGTTTTGGTATTAGGATAATGTTAGCCTAATAAAATGTGTTTGGAGGTAATCCCTCTTTTTCAGTCATTTGAACAAGTTTGACAACAGTATTAGCTCATCTTTGAAGGTTTGGTAGAACTCACTTTCGAAACTTGGTTCTGGATTTTGTTTTGGGGAGACTTTTGATTAGTGTTTCAATTTCCTTGCTTATAATTGGTCTAGGTTTTCTGTTTCTTCCCGATTCAGCCTTGGATGGTTGTATATGTCTAAGCTTTGTCTATCTCTTCTAGGTTATTCAGCTTACTAGTGTATAAATGTTCCTACTAGTCTTTTATGAGCCTGTGACTTTCTGAGATGTCTGTTATACTTTCTTTTGTTTCTGATCCTGTTTATTTCATGTTTTTTTTTCTTTTCTTTACTAACTTTGTTTATTGTTTATTTTTCAAAGAACCAGCTTTTGATTTCATTAATCTTTTGGACTGCCTTTTTGAAGTTTATCTTTTTTTTCTGCTCTAATTTTTATTACATCCTTCATTCTACCACCTTTTGATTTAGTTTGTTCATCTTTTTCATGTTTTTTAAGGTGATAGATAATGTTATTTATCTGAGCTTGTTCTTGTTTCCTGATGTGAAACATATTACTATATACTTCCCTCTTAGTACTGCATTGGCTGTGTCCAGAAATTTTAAAAGGTTGTGTGTCCACATCATCATTTTTTTTATTTCTCTTTGATTTCCTCATTAAACCAGTGGTGACTTGTTGCTATTGTTTAGTCTCCACATGTTAGAGGGTTTTCCTGCCTTCATTTTGTGTTTGATTTCTAGTTGATAGCATTTTGGTCAAAAAAGATATTTGGTATGATTTCAGTCTTGATGAATTTCTTGATAACTTAATCTAGTATTTAGTCAATCCTAGAGAATACCCCGTGTGTACTTGAGAAGATTATATATTCAGCTTTTGGGATGTGCAGTGCCCTATATATGTATCTTAAGTCCAGGTGATCTAAATCTTTTTTTAAGACTATTTTGTCCTTATTTATTTTCTCTCTAGTTGACCTGTCCTTTGGTGAAAGTAGGTGTTGAAATTCCCAGCCACTCAAGTGTTTTTCGCCAATGTCTGTTTTCAGGTTGATTAGTAATTGTCTTATGTATTTTGATGTTCCTTTATTTGGTGCATTGTATTAATAAATATTATATCTTACTGATGTATTATTCCCTCAATGATCATCCCTGTCTCTTGTTATCTTTCTTAGCTAGAAACCTAATTTATCTGATATAAGTATGCCTTTTCCTGCTTCCCTTGGGTCCCATTTACTCATATGATTGTTTTTCATACTGTACTATGAACCTGTGTTTATTTTTGGAATTGAAGTACATTTCCTGGAGACAGCAAAAGGTTGTATTTTATATATCCAAAAGGGCAGATTTGTTAGAGAAAAATAGGAAGGTGAAGGCAACATTTGCAGAATCACAAGCAGGCCAAATAAGTTGCATTTAAAAGGAAAGGGTTTGTTAAAAGAGATGCCTGGCAGGCAGCCTTGGGATCTGAGATGTCCGGATTCTATTTTCTAGTCCAACCAGACACTCTGTCTTTTAATTGGTGTGTTCAGTCTGCTTATATTTAGAGTGAGTAGTGATATATGAAAGTCTAGCTACTGTCATTCTGTCACTAAGTTTGTGGTTCTAGTTATTTCCTTGTTCAGTTTTTTGTAGATATTCTTTCTTCGATTTAGAAATGAGAACTCCTTTCAATATTTCAGTGGTAGGCAGGAGTTTAATGTTGGCAAACTCCTTCAGTTTCTGTTTGAGAAAGCCTTTATTTCTCCCTCATAGCTAAAGGAGAACATAGCAGGAAAGAATATTTTGGGCTATTTTTAACTTCAAGTATTTTTCTCATACCATTCCATTCTCTCTGTGCCTGTTGTACTTCTTCAGATAAGTCAAATGTAAGTCTGATAAGGTTTCCTTTGTAAGTTATCTGCTTCTTCCCCTTTTTCAACTTCAGTATTCTTTCTTTGTTTCAAATTCTTGGAAGTTTCACTACTTTGTATTTTGGTGTAAGTCTCATACTGTTTCAGTACCCTCTTGTTCTTTTAGCTTCATGGACTTGTATGTTAGTTCTTTGTTCAGGTTTGGGAAGTTTTCCTCTATAACACATTTGCTCATGGAGTAGGATAATTCTCAAGTGTTTCTTCAATATTTTTTTCTTTGTATTCTTTTCCCCCTAGATTTTTTGTACATTATCATCTTGAAGGTCACTTATTTGCTTTTCCATTTGGTCTGTTCTACTTATTTAACTTTTTCCAGAACTTTTTAGCCCCTCTATTGATCTTTTTACATCCTGCATCTTGATTACTTTCTATTGAAAGCTTAAATTTAGATCTGTTCATAAATTTTACTTCTTAACGTATTCATTTGTTTTTCTGAGTTTTCTTGTATATCTTTTATCAGGTTTTCTGAATTTTCTTCCATTTTCATGGCAATTTTGAACTCTGTATTTGATAGGAAGAAAGATCTTCCATGTCTTTACAATTGGGTTCTAGACATTTGTTCTCTGTAGTGTTTTTCCATCCCCCCCCCCCATTATTTACTTTCTAAATATTAAGGGTATGGAACTTCCACTTTTCCAGTAGATGGCACTGTATGTCAGGGAGATCTAATCTGTACCCGGGTCTTCAGTGAGGCATGGGGGGACCCTGGAGATGTCATTTGTTAGTGGAAGTGTGTTCATTGATTGGCTTTTGCCTGTAACAGCTGCTAGTCTTCCTATCTGGGTTTCAGATTCATGTCCCTAAGGTCAGTGGGCTGGGCTTTTTGTGCAACCCCAACACATTCCAACACAGCTCTACTCTACCTATTTCTCTAGGGAAAAGGGGTGGGGGTCATGCCTTTCTGAGCTTTGTCTTCCTCACTGGAGGCGGGGTTCATATCTCCCCTACCTATTCCAGTGCTCTTACATATATATCCCATAGTTAGATCGTTAGCAGTCAGTTTTGCTCTTTCTGGGATGGGTATTAACCATTGTTCCCACTGTGGCAGCTGCCTCTTTCCCCACTCACCTCCTTGTTTTGCTCAGAAATGAATTTCCTCCATGTCTCTTCTTGTACTCAGTCAGTATCGGTCCCGGTGATTGTGAGATACTTCAGTCCCCCACACCCCCAGCTCACACACCCCCACACCCCCCCCCCACACACACACATATCATGGGATTCTCTGAGTCCAGTACCTATCTGGATTTCTTATTAATTTATTCTTCCCAGGTCAAAGCAGGGAACTTACTCTGATGCCAAATTCCCCAAGTCACTTCTGATGTTTTCCTAAAAGTTAAATTGTATTTTTTTTTATTGCGGTGACAACACTGTTCAGCAGAACTCCCTACGTTAAGGTCAATCCAATGATCAAATCACTTTATGATGAGTCCTTTCTATTAAACTGTGAATCACATTAAGATTTGATATTTGTATTATAATTGCTGACAACTAGACCATCTGGATTTAGCATTTGACTAATGGTAAATATATGAGCCAGTCACAGCATATTTATTGGTTTGATAATCTTTTGTCACATGGATCCACAGTTTTTCTTTCATAAAATGTAGAAATGTTTCTTTAGTCTTTCTTTATGTATTCTTTCATACAAGTAGTGGTTGTTGAATTGGGTAAAAGCCAGACTGTAACCATGGGCCCTAAAAAGCAGATTGAAAAAGAAATTTCAATTCAATTTAAATAAGAAATTATCAAAAAGTACAAAGGTGGTGTCAAAGTTAGTGAATTGCTGCAAGAATTTGGTTTTTCCTCCCCACTCCTTTAGCAAATCCAAAGTAATTTTAAAATAACCTTTTCCAATTTAACTTACTTTTAAATTTCATCTTTTTAATGTCAGTAAAAAAAATCAATATTTTTGTCATTGTATAAACCACAGTCTTATATAAGTTTAGTTACATGCTGAAATTTTCAAAATATGCCATCTTAAAATGAATTCTACATCTCAATATTATGGGGTTAACATGATACTTTCACTAAACTGCCTATAATAGTATGATATATCATAAAGTAAGGATCTACTGTATATTATTTAGGATTTTAGGTTCCTATCTCTGAGCCTGATAGCTTTTGAATAATGAATCTGTAACTCTTTTCACAACCTGAGGTGTCCCAAAACCTTATGAAGATTTTATTTTTTTAATAACATCATTTCATCTCATAGCCATGGTCTTATTTTTCAGGTAAAAGGCCTCACGAGTGTGGAATTTGTAAAAAGGCATTTAAACACAAGCATCATTTGATTGAACATATGAGATTACATTCTGGAGAAAAACCCTATCAATGTGACAAATGTGGAAAGCGTTTCTCACACTCTGGATCTTATTCTCAACACATGAATCATCGCTATTCCTATTGTAAGAGAGAAGCCGAGGAACGTGACAGTACAGAGCAGGAAGAGGCAGGACCAGAAGTCCTCATGAGTGACCATGTTGATGCTAGGGCATCTCCCTCACAGGTCGATTCAGACGAAAGAGAGAGTTTGACAAGGGAAGAAGATGAAGACAGTGAAAAAGAAGAGGAGGAAGAGGAGGACAAGGAGATGGAAGAACTGCAGGAAGAAAAAGAATGTGAAAAACCACAAGGGGATGAAGAAGAAGAGGAGGAGGAGGAGGAGGAGGAAGAGGAAGGGATGGAGGGAGAAGAGGGAGAAGAGGCAGAGAAGGAGAGAAAAGGAGCAAAAACTGAAGGTCTAGTGAAGGATGATGGCGCTGTGGATCAAGAGAGCAGCTTGGAACAAAAAGTAAGCGAGAATAGTGAGCAAGTGTTTGAAGAAAAAACAAATGAAGACTAATAGTTTTTCTAGAAGGAAAATAAATTCTAATTGGTAATGAAGTATGATCTATATTATACATGCTTTTCATGGAAACACAGTAACCTGTATACTGTGATTTCTGTTCACTACTGTGTAAAGTAAAAATTTAAAATACAAAATACAAAAAAAAAAACACAAAAAAACAAAAAACACACACACAAAAAAAATATCCAGGTGTGCCTGAACCTCCAACCTAGTAATTTTTCATGCATTTTTCAAGGTTAGGAACAAGTTTATATCATGAAGCAGATTAGAAAACTTTAATAAAGACTCAGAAAGCAAAGATTTAATAGGTTAAAGGAAACTGATTAACTAGATAAGCATCTGGCATTGTTTCATTTTATCAGTATTATCATTCATGTCAGTTTATTCCTAAACTGTACAATTGGGAGAAATTTTATAATTTTTTATTGGTAAACATATGCTAAATCCGCTTCAGTATTTTATTATGTTTTTTAAAATGAGAGAACTTCTGCACTACAAAATTCCCTTCACAGAGAAGTATAATGCAGTTCCAAACCGTGCTAACTACCTTTTATAAATTCAGTCTAGAAGGTAGTAATTTCTAATATTTAGATGTCATAGTAGAGCTTATTATCATTTTAAGTGTATTGCTAGCCTTAAGAAAGCAGCTGATACAAGAACTGAAGTTTTTTACTCATGTGGTTAAAAATAGAGTTCAAAAGATTGTCATTGAGTTCTGATTGCAGGGACTAACAGTGTTAATACTGGTAAGGACAGCAGAGTCGTCAGAATCGGTGTCTGTAATTGTGTTTGAGTATGTGGTGACAAATATGAAGGACATGATATGAAGCTTTGTATCTCCTTTGGCCTTAAGCAAGACCTTTGTGCTGTAAGTGCCATTTATCAGTATTTTCAAGGATCTAACTTGCCTTCGTTCAATGTGTGGCCTACAATAACTAGCATTTGTTGATTAGTTTGTTGTGTCAAAATTCCAAAATAAAATTTAAAACCACTGACTCTGTCAGAGAAACCAAAACACTGAGACATTTAATCCTTTAATTCCTCAGTATTCATTTTGCTTTTATTGACTTTTAAAATTTCTCTACAGAAATGAAAGGGAAATTTTCTAATCTGCTTTAACCATGTATTTGCATTTCAGACATGGACATGCCATTGTTATTTGGCTCATAACTGTTTCCAAATGTTAGTTATTATGGACCCAGTTTATTAACAACATTAGCTGATTTTTACCTATCAGTATTATTTTATTTCTTTTAGTTTATAGATCTGTGCAACATTTTGTACTGTATGTCTTCAAACCTGGCAGTATTAATACCCTTCTTACTGACATATGTACTTTTAGTTTTAGAAAACTTTTATATTTATGTGTCTTATTTTTATATTTCTTTATTTATTACACAGTGTAGTGTATAATACTGTAGTTTGTATTAATACAATAATATATTTTAGTATGAAAATTTGGAAAGTTGATAAGATTTAAAGTAGAGATGCAATTGGTTCTCTTGAATTGAGATTTGATTTAACAGTGTTATGTTAACATTTATACTTGCCTTGGACTGTAGAACAGAATTTAAATGGGAATGTATTAGTTTTACAACTACAATCAAGTCATTTTACCTTTACCCAGTTTTTAATATAAAACTCAAATTTTCAAATTCACTGTGTGACTAATAGCATGATGCTCTGCAGTTTTATTGAGATTAGCTTAACCATAAAATTCATTTCCTTATTAGTAAGCCAAATTAGGATAACCTTATATAAGTGTTGGGAACAATGTTTAACATTTTGTGCCAATTTGTTCCTGTATTCATGTATGTAAGTTACAAATCTGACTCTTCATTTTTAAGTTCCTTGTTACACCATGGTCATTTTCTAGTTTTTTACCAGACTCCCCCATCTCACAATAAAATGCATCAACAAGCCTGAACTTCTGTCATTCTTTTAATATTCATCAAGATTTTCTTTGGAAAACTCTCATGAAATGATGTATTACACTGTCATCCTACACTTGTCTTATCTCAGGCTGAGTTTTAGTTGGAAAACTAAATGTTTTAAATATTCACCACTAAATTATGGATTTTCCTGTGGCTAAATGTTTCTGAGAAGGTCAGAATTGGTAATTAAAGATTTCTAAGAGGTTGCTTCCTCTTCCTGAAACTTTTAACCTTCCCTCTTGATCCCATCACTCCTAATCCTTCACCCAAAACTCAGCCCTGTACCTCAAGGAAGCTTGGATTTAGATGCCCTCCTTCTGTTTCATAGCTCCTTGTAGCTTCTTTCCATAGCTCTAATGCAATTATATTCTTTCCCCACAAAAAACCATGTCTGTCATACTTATTCCAGATCCTCCACTATCCTAGTGGAGAGCCTGAAACTAATAAATGCAACTGATTTTGTTGAATGAAAATATAATTTGCATAACAACAGAACTCATACTACTCTTTATCCTTCTAATCCCAAGCTATGTGTGTTGAATGACTCCAGCAATTGATTTTTTTTTAATTTAGGCTCTATTAAATGGATGTAAGTGACAAATAGAAAGTTGTACCTTCTTTTTATCACCTTACTATTTGGATTTGAGAATGTCTAGGTACTTTCCTATTGCTTATCCTCATGAGTTATGACGCAGTCATTCAAGGCCTTTCGATACAACTGCCTCCAATAAGATAGGCCCAGTCCTAATACACTGTTTTTAGGATGCACTTCCCTTTCTAGGACCTCATATTCCTACATGCTCATTAGTATCATGTTGCTTTATTTATCTCTTCTGTTACTGAGAACAGCTATCCAAGAAACAACTTCACAATATTTAAGAAATAAGAATAACCCTTCTTAGGAAGATTTCATATTCTAATCACTATAATAGGAAGCTCAAGTAAGGCAGTGCTTAATACATATGGATAAATGGCTAATGGAGGAATCTAGATATTATCAGAATTTTTGATAAGGTACACATGTAAACCCTACCAAGTATTCCCTCAGATCACCTAGCAGCAGTGCCATATGTTATTTACTTGTACCATGCACTGTAAATCAAAATTTTCACAAATCCCCCACAAAATAGAAAGACATGACCACATATATAGAAAGTAGCAAAATAAGAATTGAACACAAGCATACATTGTACCAGTATCCATGTTCTTCACTGGCCTAATATCACTATCTACATTTAAACTCAAACTCAGTACAAAACACAAAGCAAAAACAGACAATTATAAATCAAAGACATACTGCAGGGGAGGAGGAGAGAGAGGAATCAGGGAGGGAGGGAAGGGCACAGAGGACTGTGGTGATGGTGCACGGGTGCCTTGGGGAAGGTAATCCTATGGGGACTCAGTCTGAGGGGGAAGCAAATATTGTTTAAAAATAAAAAAAAAAAACAGTAAAAAGTAAAGGTAAAAAAAATTAAAAACTCAAACTCAGCCTTAAAGAATGAGTGTCAAATGTCAGTAGGGTATTGGTATAACATGGTTAAAAAAAAGGGACGTGAGATTTTTCAAATGTGTGCAAACTTAACATTAAAAATATAAACTTAGAACAGATTTCTACTCTTTAAGATCAATAAGGATATATTAGCACAATCAATGAATTTTGTCTCTGAAGCTAAAAATAATACTTCACTCTAGTGGACCAAATATCAATACATTCCATTCAATAACAGCAGATTACACATTCTTAACAACATGTGGAATATTAATAAAGAGAGACCATACTATGGGCCATTAAATCTCAAAACTCAAAAAGAATTACAATGTGGTTTACTTGACTATAAGTGTTAAATTAAAAATTAATTTAACAAATTGTTGGAAATTAGACCATAGATAAAAAAATACAATTATAAAATAAAATGAATTAAATCAGAGGACATCATATCAAAGTTTTAGTGAGCAACAAAAGCAATAATTATAAGAATATGTATAACATTAAATGCTTATTTAGAAAAGAGCAGAAGACTCCACCTTAAGAAACTTGAAATTATATAACACTAAGCCAAGCATAAAGGAGGCACTGGTAGCAAAAAGAAAAATCAATGGCATATAAAGCAGAAAAACAGGGCTTCCCTGGTGGTGCAAGGGGTTAAGCACATCTTGTGAAGCTATCTGCAGCCTCTGCAGCTGAAGTTCAATCCCTGGCCAGCCAGGGAGCTACCCACATGGCAAAGCAGACCTCTCCTGCCTCACCCGCCGCTCCCCTCAGCAGTGTATTTCAGTCAATCCACCTGTTCTGCTCCCCACTCTGTCTCTGGTGAATCCTCTCACCCCCACACCTCTGGCCTATATCCCAATTCTTACATGCATAAACAAATCTTTAAAAAAAAAAAAAAAAGAAAAAACAATAAATGAAATCAGAATCTGATTCTTTGAAAAAAAAATGAAATTGATAAATCTCTAGCCAGATCAAAGGAAAAAAAGAGAAGGGATGTAAATCACCAATATCAAGGATGAAAGAAGACACATTGTTACCAATCCTACAGATTAAATTGATAAATATTAGGACCTTTATGCCAGGGAATTTAAAAACTTTGATGAAAATGATGTTTATTGAAAAATGCAAAGTACCAAAACTCTAGACTATCAAAGCACTAAAGAAAAACAGGTAACCTGAATATCCAATAGTAAAGAAACAAAATGTCTAGTTTATGACAAAGAAAGCTCCAGACTCAGAAAACTTCACTGGTAAGTTATACCAGACATTTGGGGAAAATACTCTACCAGCTCTACACAAATATTCAGAAAGTGGAAAAGAGACAGCATTTCCAACCTTAGACTGCAAAATCAGCATTAATCTTTTACTAAAACCAGATATTGACAGTACGAGAAACAAAAATTATACGCTAATGTCTCTTATAGATATGTATACAAGACCTTAACAAATATAAAAAACTGTGAATAGGATATCAAAAGGAAAGTACATCATGACCAAGTGGAATTTAGTCCAGGTTGGTTTAGCATTCAAAAATCAATTAATGTAATGCATCATATTTACAGAGCTAAAAGTCACACAATCATCTCAGTAAGGATAGAGAAGCATCCAACAAAACTCAAAACCAAGTCATAAAAATTCTCAGCAGCCTGGAACGAAGGAAATTTCCTCAACCAGATAAAGGGCATCTACAAAGAAAATTCTATAGTTAATATACTCAATTGTGAAAATGAAATACTTTCCTCCAAAAATTAGGAACAAGGCAAAAACATTTGCTGCCACACTTTGTTAAACAACACTGGGGATCCCAACAAATGAAACACGATGAGAAAGAAATTAAAGGCATGCAGATTTGGGTGAAAACAAAGTAAAATTCTTTATTTGCAGACAGCTTGGTTGAGTATGTAGAAAACAAGGAATTTAGGAAAAGCAAATAGAAAAGATGATTAGAGTTAAAGGATACAAGGTCTTAAAAATCTACCCTATTTTACATAGTGATAAAAAGATTACAATTTAAAAATAGTTTCACCATGAAGAATGAAATATTTAGGGATAATTTCATAAAATGTGGGCCAAACCCATATTGCACTGAAAACTATAAAACTGCATTGAAAACTATAAAAAATGAAAAATCGATGTTGCCAAAAAAAAAATTCCATGATTATGGATGAAAAGACTCAATATTATTCAGGTGTTAATTCCCCCAAAATTTGCTTATTAAATCAATACAATCTCAATCCCAGTTAATATAATTGAAGAAATTAAATAGATGATTCTCCATTTACATGGAATTGTGAAGGACTTCAAATAAGCAAAGCAGTTTTGTAAATAATAAAATTGACGGACGGGGCCTCCCTGGTGGCGCAAGAGGTTAAGCAACGCACTATGAAGCAATCTGCAGCCTCTGCAGCACGAGTTCTATCCCTGGCCAGGGAGAAACCCACATGGCGCAGCAGACCTCTCCTGTCTTACCCGCTGCTCCCCTCAGCAGTGCATTTCAGTCAGTCTGCCTGTTCTGTTCCCCACTCTGTCTCTCGTGAATCCTCTTACCCACCACATCTCTGGCCTGTATCCCAGCTCTTGTATGCACAAATAAATAAATCTTTAAAATAAATAAATAAAATCAAAGGACTTAACACTCACCTGATTTCTAGAGTTACTATAAAGCTACAGGGGAGGGAAAAACACGAGGAACTATGGTGATGGTGCACAGGTGAATTGATGGTAGGAATTCTATGGGGACTACACTTGAGAGGAGAAAGCACACCTTGTACAAAAATGAGCAATGATGTAAAATATATATATAAAGAAATTATACAAAAATAAAAAAGAATTAGGAAATAAATTAGTGGTTGTCTAAGTCTAGAGAAAGAAAATGGATAGTGACTGCTAATGAATATAAGCTTTTGAGATAATGAAAATGTTTCAGGTTAGATTGTGGTGGGATTTACACAACCCTGGATATATTAAAAATGTGGTATCATACATTTTATATGGGTAACTTTATGGAATGTCGATTATATAGTATATAAAGAACCCATAAAACTCAATAATAAAAAAATAAACATGCACCTTTTAACTGAGCAAAGATTTGAACAAATACCTTAAGGAAGGAGGTATATGGATGGGAAATAATGATGTTGAAAACATGATTAGCATTATAAAGAAATTAGGGAAAGAAAAATTAAAACTGATGTGCCACTACACACACTAAACAGAATGGCTAGAATTAAAAGACTTACAGTAATACCAGATATTGTGCTGAATTCAGAGCAATTGGGGCTTTCATACATTGCTGGTAGGAATTTCAAAATACATATGTGATATACAACCCAGAAATTCCTTAGTATTTTCCCAAAATAAGTAAAGACGTGTCCAATTACACACTTGGATTTAGATGTTCATAGCAGTTTTAATCATAATAGTCAAACTAGACATAACCCAAGTATCTATGAGCCAGTGAATTAATAAGCACATTGCAATATTGTCATGCAATGGAGGAATAACACTCAACAATAATGACAAGTACAACATGAATGGATCTCCAAAGCAAATATGCTAGGTGTAACATGATTGAGTGGTAATACACAGGCATATACTTTTGTAAAAAATTATCCTTTTGATGGCAATCTCCATTTCCTTTATTAATTAAAAGAAGATCAAAACAACAGGTAATAAGAACTGGCTTTGTGTTCTGAGTATATATTTGAGCATTGTTGCCTTTGTTTTGTGCAGGAAGAAAACAATAAACAAAATAACTAGGTTTCTTTTTCTTTTTGCCCTAGAATTCTAGAAGGTGGGAAGGGGACTATTCTCAAATTACAAGTTACTTTTTAATTGAGATATAATTAGTATATAGCATTACATTAGTTTCAGGTGTACAACATAATTTAATATTTGCATATGTTGAGAAATGGTCACCACAATAAGTCTGGCTAAAATCTGTCATCATACATGGAAACAAATTTTTATTCTTGTGATGGAAACTTAGCATCTACTCCCTTGGCACCTTTCAAATATTAACTGTAGTTACCATGTTAGAGCTAATAAATTAATTCCAGAAAATTGCAGCATACAAAATCACTCAAAAATCAGTTGCGTTTCAACATGGATGGAGCTGGAAGGGATCATGCTCAGCAAAATAAGCCAGAAAGAAAGAGGAAAATACTGTATGGTCTCACTCATAGCAGGAATTTAGAAAACCTAAATAAGGGACCAGGAAAAAGACTAATTAATGCAAAGTAAAAATCAAAATCAACAAGTAGCTATGGACCATAGACACACTGTGGGGGGGAGGGAAGAGGCGGGGAGAGGAAGGCTTAGGGTCAAAATAAGGGGGGGTGCAATTGTATGGGGAATATAACCAAAATGAAAATGCATACATTGTGCCAAAATGAAAAATGATGTGAGAATTATATAAATAAAATATTTTTAAAAATTAGTTGCATTTCTATACAGAAACAATGAATAATCTAAAAGGGAAATTATAAAGCCAAATTCATTCACAATAGCACCAAAAAGAATAAAATAATTATAAATTTACCAAGCTGATAAAAGTCTTGTATAATGAAAACTACAAAACATTGCTAAAATAAATTTTAAAAGATTTAAATAAATGGAAATATATCCCTTATCAATTAGAACACTTAATTGGGAAACTCAATATTATTAAGATGAAAAATACTACTTAAAATGATCTACAGATTGAATGCAATCCCTATCAAAATCCCAGTGACACTTTTGGCAGAAATAGAAAAACCCATTCTAATATTCACATGGAATCTCAAGGGACCATGACTATCCAAAATAATCTTGAAAAAGAACAAAGTTGGATGACTCACAGTTCCTAATTTCAAAACTGTCTACAAAGCTACTGTAGTTACAATGAGATGCTGGCATAAAGACAAATACATAGACCAGTGGAATAGAATTGAGAGCCTAGAAATTAACCATCACATGGCCAAATTACGTTTGAAGGAGTCAAAGGGCATTCGTTAGTTGGGGAGGAGGGAAAGACAGTCTTTCAACAGATGATGCTAGTGAAACTGGGTAACCACATGTGAAAAATTGAAATTGGATCTTGACTTAACTCCATGTACAGTAATTAAGTCAAAAGATTCAAGGATCTAACTATATGACCTAAAATGGTAAAAAAAAATCTCAGAAGAGAACAAGACAAAACTTTCATAGCATAAAATCATAGCAATGATTTATTCTGTATAACACCAAAAGCACAGATAACTGAATAGGAAAAAAATAGACAATTTAGATTTCATGAAAATTTTTCAAATTTGTGCATCAAAAGGCACTATCAATAGTGTTAAAAGGCAACCCACAAAGTGAGGGGGAAATATTTGCAAATCATATATCTGAAAAAGGATTACTATACTATCCAAAATATACACAAAACTTCAAAAACTTACCAACTGAAAAACAGGAATGTTTCTAAAACTTGAGTTCAATCACCAATATATGGTCAATAATGTAATCAATCATGCCTATGTAATAAAGTCTCAATTACCACTCCTGAACAATGATACTTTGGGAGCTTCTAAATTGGTAGGTATATCAATGTATTAGGAGAATAGTGTTCCCCAAAAAGGCACCGAAGCCTTGTGCCCTAGCCACATCCCCATACCCTACCTATGCCTCTTTCCCATTGACTGTTCCTAAGTTGTAACCTCTGTAATTAAATGGTTATCATAGGTAAAACACTATCTCATGTTTTTTTAGTCATTCTGGTGATTTATTGAACCTGAGTGAAGAGTATGGAAAATCCTGAATTTTTAATCATCTGGGCAAAGGTGCAGGTGGCCCAGGTACCTCATTTGCAGTTGATGTCTTAGGTAAAAGCAGTCCCATGCTTTAACTGAAGCTTTAACTTTGGGTTTTGTGCTAACTCTGGGTTGTGTCGGAATTGACTTTAATTATTCCACCCCTAGTTAGCTTGATACAATCGGAGAATTTGCTACTGTTGGAATGACACAATAATCTCTTAACTATTCCCATTTCCAAGATAAGGAAACTGAAAGAGATGTTAAATGACTTACCCAAGTTAGGGCAGCAGCTGTGATTTTTAGCCCTAGCTGCCTGATTTCATAATCCATGCTTATTACTTTTAATGGTGGTTCATATCTTGTGTTCCAACCATAAATGAAACGCTTGGTTTTCCACAGACAATTCCATTCTTTCCTGCTTTGTGTTTTCACTTAATCTCCCCATGTCCATGCTTTATTAAATATCAAATTCAAGCACCAACACCAGTACCTGAACAATCTCCCAATCACTGCTGCAACCATATATGGCCATATATGACAGGGATGGAAATGACCTCTAGAACCATGACTTCACTCTGGATTTCATTACTGTTTTTGTGTGGAGGCCAAATTGCCAATGGTCTAAGCCCATAGCTGATTGGGACTTAGTGGGCTTTATACAATAAACCTCAGTGGAAAACTTGGTATGACAGGCTCACTCCTGGGAGGTTCAAAACAACTCTGATGCTGACTTTGGCTAAAGGACTCCCAGTGGAATGGCCAAATCTTGCTTGGTCTGCACACACTTCCATTAAATGCTTATATAGTTGCCTGATGACTATCAGGTTTTCCCACAGCAGTTACCTTTTTTTCATAGCAGGTACCTCCTTATGACATTTATTCAAAAGTATGTTTTGGGGGCCTCCCTGGTGGCATAGCAGTTGAGCGCTGGGTTGCGAAGCTGCCCGCAGCCTCTGCAACACCAGTTCTATCCCCGGCCAATGGGTGAGGGTCCCACATGGTGCGCAGACCTCTCCTGACACCCGCTGTTCCCCTCAGCTGTGTACTTCGTCAGTCTGCCTGCTCTGCTCTCCGCTCTGACTCTAGTGAATTCTCTCGTCCTCCCACGCTTCTGACTGTACCCAGTGCTTGTAAAAATAAATAAATAAATCTTAAAAAAAAAAAGTATGTTTTTGTAGTTATTCTTCGGATGCACATAGTATTCATATCTTTAGATTAGTCTTTTGCTTTTCCAACTTAGCATGTCTCTTCATTTATAATGTTAAGATGGTGTCTTCAACACAGTCTCTTCTAAATATGCACTTCTCTGTCTAAACATGCAATCACCCTCACTATTGCAGACATACTAGAGGAATCCCTCTATTTAGCCTTTCTCTTCACTCAAGCACATTGGGTCCTTTACCCAGAACCTTTGCTCATGCTGTGCTATCTCCTCCTTACCAGGTTAACGCCTATCACACAGAAAACCTTCCTTTATCATCATCAAAGAGTCAGTTCTGCTTCTGTCACCTCTCATAGCTTTTCTTTACTCCTTAGAACTCACCAATTATACTTTTTAGTTTATTGGATTGATAAACTAAGTAGCCTGATTTTCCCTAGGTCATAATCTCTCTGAGTTAAGAAATCTGGTATATTTATTCTATCATAAAGCATATGAAATTATAGTTAGTGCATGTACTTGGGAACTTAACACAACACATTCAGGCTGGAATTTATCCCCATTGCCTTTACTGAACAGCATCAGGAAGTGGTGACATTACAAGCCAATGTCTCTTGTCTGTGTCCTCAGATGAAAGCGCCCCCTCACTGAACTGGTCTTCAAACTGGCAAGCATTGGCAAGCCAGCTGCAGTAACTTGTGCAGGCTGAACTAAAAATGTATGAAAGTAGGAATGATGATGAGCTGTAATCTGGTTTTTTGGACAAGTAACCTTCCTTTACGCTTCGGTCAGTGAATATTCGCAATGGAGAATCCCCAGGCAGCTGCGAACTTCCTTTCCCCTTAGATACTTGTTTAATAGCACATTTTTATCTTCAGTTTTGTAAACTGTTCAAGGAGGAAGTCGAGTCCACACAGATTTTGTGAAAGTGAGAGACTCAAGCTGTGTGGGGTTTTCTGAGTGAGAGGGTGAGAAAGGCCTGGGGCATCTGGGTCCTCAGAGACATGGCACAAAGAGCTATGGAAATGAAATCACCCCGCATGCCATCAGTTGCATTTAGGATTGTAAGGTGGGTGTACATTTGCACTCACCCGGTTTCCAGCTTGCAGTGGATGATCCATGACAAAGATGGTTTAGAATGTCTGTATTTGGGCTGACTCTGGACTGTACATGGGCATTTAAAGAAAGGTCTTAAAGCCAGGATGGAACTCCAACTTCTGTTGCTGCTACGCCTTCATTCAAGTTCAAGTTAATATCCCGGAACTGGGGATGACCAAGACTGGACCAAGGTGTGATGTGGTCCATCTAACCCCTGAAATGGGGTTGTCCAGGGAGAGAGAGGACAAGAAGGCACCAGGTTTGAAACATCAGGAGGGCATGGAGTGGAGTGAGTGTGTCCTTCAGTAAGTCATTCACCAATTCTAGACCTCTGTCCTCTTCTGGTTCTGCATGGGGTAGATGACAGTCATTGTGATGTAAGGATAACAAGTATACCAAAGCAATTTTAAACAATGCGGCATGACAGAAATATAAAGTACTTCCTCAGTTCCCTCCCAGATCCCAAGCCATATGTTCCTGTGAAATACAGACTCAGAGGGACTAGTAGCTTGGTGACATTTGCAGATGGAGAATGAGCAGCGCAGAGGAATGAAGAAGATGGACAGTAATAGGCCATCTTCCCAGTGACTCTAGCACACATGAATGATAAGAGGTCACATTATAACAGGTTAATCCCCTGGGAAAGGGAAGGTTCCTTGTTCCCTGGCCCCCTCCCCTAAGGAAAGGTAGAACTGGGCAGGGAGGAGAAACTAGGGAAGACAGGGAAGAGTAAGGAAGAGGGACCAAGAAGACCTGGAGGAGGCCTATGGAGCAGAGAGACATGTGAAGAAACTGCACTTGTTTCTCAGCCTTGGACTTGTGCCAGGGACTTGAGGGACGTGGATGGAGACACTTGAAAGAGACAGAGATGTGGGTAAAAGACCTGTGGGGAGGCTGATAATGGCAGCCTTTATCTTGACTTGAGTTTTGATTTCGTTCCTTTCCCTCCAGACTTGTCTAGCCCCTTCTGCACCTTTCGTATATGTCCCCACCAGAAGTTGCCTTCGACTTGTGGCAAGCTTTGGGGCCTCAGCAGTCCTGCTTTGGGGCCTCAGCAGTCCTTCATTCCCATGAGGGAATGGGTAACTTTGGGTGTTTGATTTGGAAACTCTATTCTTTCTCTTTTTCTTTTCTTTATCACACACTAATTGTATTTAAGTTCCTTTCCGTTGAAGGTCTTATGCACTATAGTACATTTTGTCTTGATGCCGTAGATGGCGGAACCCATTTAGAATGGGCAGGTTTGGGGCCCCAGGGTACCCCCTCAGTGTGCCCACTAACAACATGGAAAAATGTAAGCACATCAAATGTAAGCAGTCCTTGGTATCTGACATCTCCTCGGGAAATTGGAGATATTTCCCAATTGACTCATTTGCCCCTAAGATACAAATCGCCATTGATTTTCTAGTACAGCAAGCTTCAGCCACCCCAAAATTAACCCAATGGGGCTGCCTGCAGCAGAGGACCAACAGGGTGGCTACTGTGCCCAAGGTACAGGCCCATGTCAGTCACTGGACTTGTTCATCTCTGACCACAAGGCAGTTACACAAACATCCTGGCCCTGAGGAGAACAACACATGTTTGGGCATGAGGCCTGGGGGCAGACAAGGCAAAACCAGGAAGCTCTCAGGGATCATCTCTGTGGTTTGAGGTCAGAACAGGATTGAGTTCTGGCCCTGGTGATCTGGTGATGGTTCCTCTAGGTCAGGCTGTTCTTTCAGGGAGCCTGACCCAGTGCAAATGCTTCCCTGAGGGGCGTCCAGCATCTGTAGTAGCAACTCCCTCAGTGACAACAGCAGTCAGCACAATGCATCAGGTGGAGAAAAGAGGCTTCGCCTATGGATGGAGGCCGAGTTTGGGGTGGAGCAAAGGAAGGAGATGAAGTTTCCAGGCAGATGCCTGTCCATGGCCCACATAGAGGGTGGTTCAGGCACAAAGGGCTGGAAGTTTCTTAGTCCACTAGCAGGAGACTTTTCCTCTTGATTTTGTTTTTTTGTGGATCTTTTCCCTCTAGACCTTTAAAGAACTGACTGAAATTGTCCAGGTTTTGAACTTTCATAAGGCAAATCTGAAGCTTGGTTTGTGTCTTGTATCCTTATCTTGAAAGGAATTGTGTGGGCATTCTTTTTTTTTTTTTTTTCCTTTCACTGACTGTGTCTCGCCATGTCCCTGGGGGCTGCCTACTTCACAGAGCCACTCAAGGACAATGGCTCAAAGAAGAACTCGACTGCCTGGGGTTTATTTCTCCATTTCTTTCAGGATAAGCCTAAAAGATGAATGGTTGTATCTAGTAGGTGAGCCAAGATGCCAGGGTCCCCAGGGGGCTTGTGTTACCTGATCTCCCAGCCTCCCTCACTCAGTTCTTAGATTTATCCAGAAAAAGGACTTTCCTGTCTGTCTGTGGAATGATTATATAAATGTACCATTTCATCTATATCAGTTCCTGGAGACCTCAACATTAGACTGACTTTAATGCTGAAGGAACAGAATGCAATCCATTTAGGGGACCAGGAACATCTCAAAAATGCCCTTTCTACCCATCCCAGCTGTGCGATGATGACATTTACACAAAATGAGATAAGATAATAACATTTTTTGAGAACCTTGATTCTCCAGCTCTGTGCCACAAAATAAAATTAGCTCAATTTAATTACACATAACAAATGGCTGTGCTCATCTCTGTGGTGTACAGCAATCCCAGGAGATTTTGCAGGCTCTCTGCCTCCACCAACCTCTTGAGACCTTCCAGTGAGGGCTGACATATCTCCCTTGGGTCATTCCCCAAAGGAAGCCAACTTTCCCTGCTGCTTGTTTATCTCGGGAGCTGTTGCAGGGGCTGGTCAGTGTATTTCAATTGCTGGCAGCAGAGCTGCCCTTACAGAAGCGCAGAGGCCCAGACAGCTTCCGGGATGTGGGGCGCCCAGTCCTGCCCCAGAATACAAGGGATCTCCACCGCACAGATGTTCGCCTGTTCCAGTCAGCAGCTTCCTTGTTCAGCACGGCCCAGCCTGGGAAGCCGCAGGGCAAACACACAGCTAATGCCCAAGTCCAAAAGCCTGCCCAGAGGCTGTGTAGTGCCATGGGCACCCTTTTGCTTTAACTACAGCCTTTCTTAGGTCCCCGATAATATGAGTTTTAGACATGTCACTCCTGGTTGTGGCCTGTCTGAGAGTTCATGGTCTCTCTATTTGCCCAGTACTTTCTGGGCCAGGCCTTGCATGGGTGCTGAAGATACAGCCACAGTAACTCCCTCTGGGAGTTCATTATCCGATTACCCAAAAGGAAAACTAGGCTGCTATCTTGCCTCACAATTCAGAGTGATTCTGGGAGGTGGGAGTAGGGGGCTCATTTCCTTTCTTTTCCGAATTCAGAAATATCCTTAGAAGCAACGAAGCAACAGCTTTCTGATTTGCTGAGCACAACATGCAAGACAGCTTTTGGCCTCTGTCTTCACGCTGAAGAACACAAGTCAGCACCTCCCAGAATGTGAGAAAAACAACGTTAAATATAAGCTTTTGAGTAATGAGGGTAGGTGAGTGGAAATGAGGTAGCCTCAGCTAGTGAAAGTCTCTTTCAGATAAAAGTCACCCCAGGGCTGGCTCCCCACTCTGGCTCCCCAGGCCTGACTGGGCAGGTCACTATTCCAGGCAGAGAAAAGCTGAGAATCTTCACTATAACCAGTTAGGGCTGACAGGTCTAAATGAGGACGATGGGCTTCTGAGCTGGAGTTATTTAGAGTTCACTTTGATTTGTCCCTGGAAAATGATAGTGGTTATTTCACTGAAAGACACAAGATACACAGGATCCCCGGCGTGAAAGAAATCGCCCTCTGGGGCATAGGTGTATGTGTGTTGGGGGAGGAGTGGAGATGGGCTTGGAGTGGGATACATCCTTCCTGGAGGTAGAACCTTAAGAGTGGAGGTTGCAGAAATCCAGGAAGCCCAAGTGATTCTGAAGATTCTGAGGGGCCTGTGGCTACAGGGAGCTGACCTGAAGTCAGTACTGCCCCTTCTCACCCTCTGACTGAACTCCCCAACATAGAAATAGTGGCTTTCAAAGTGCTGAGCTCTGAAAAGAATTACCCTGCTTTCCCAGTGCACCCAACTTTCCCTGCTGAGATCAGTGCTGATGAGCATCAGGTTTGTGTGAAGGAGAAACAGAAACCCCTTTGCAGTGGAGGGGAAGCAAGAGAGTTTGGGACTCTGGTGTGTTCTGAACTCCCCACCGCAGGGAGTGAGCTCTAGGACCTCGCAAGGCTGAGAGGACTAGGGAATGCAAAACACTCAAACATGTGGTCCCCCTCCCTGCCCTGGCTAGCTGTGGTGGGGGGGTGAGGGGGTTGGCTGATGTTTGTCACCTCCCAGACCCAGTGGCTCCCTCCAGGTCTGGCTCTGCACTGCTGGTTGTGTCCAATGTGCTGAGAAGACTAAGGAGGGAGAGAAAAAGCAGGAGGGGAAGACAGCGCAGAAAGAAGAAAAGCAGAATGCTGAGAAGACTGAGGAGGGAGCAGCCCCTGTTTCCCCACAGCAGCTATCCCAAGCCCTGCAAGGCTGCTGCTCTTCTCCCATGATGCTACCTTTGCATGCCCGCAAGTCACAAGCCCATGCGGCTGGCCGGTGGACTTCACCTGGCTACAGCATGGGACAGACAAAAGGCTACTCATTCCAAAATTCCTGAAGACACTGGCCGGGAATGAGCGCCATGGATGGAAGAGGTTACTGGGGGGTGAATTCAACCCCAGCCTTCCTCAGTGAGCTTGGAAGGGAAGCTCAGCGAACTTGGAGTTTCACTTCTGAGTTCAAGTCTTACAGTTGTCACACAGCTCCAGGAGCCTTGGCTTCTTCATCTGAAAGATGAGGAATTAGACTTTTGGGTGAGTTCTGTGGAAGGTCAGAGAAACCTCTTGTTCCATGAGTTGGAACTGAAGGCTCAGCCCTCCATCTGCAGGTGGGGAGAGCCTGCAGGGAAGCCAACAGCCTGGCGTGACTCTTGAGAACCCAACCTGTCCTCCTCAGCCTGTTCGTCGTCCCCTCAGGACCACTCGACTGTGCAGGCACCGTGGCTTCTTCTGCTTTGCAGCTAGTGAATGAAATGACGCCCTCATTGTTGCCCCCCAGACACCTGGTAGAATGAAGCATATTCTCAGCTACCAGCCCCAGCAGTAGGTTCCTGGAAGTCATGTTTTCTTTACATTCCTTCCTCGCTTTTCTTTTCTCCCCTCCTATAGCAAGGGCAAGTTCTGTCAAATCACAAATTGTGACAATGTTTTCCGAAAGCGATCACTTGGACTCTATTGCAATTTTAACTATCCAGACCCTTTTATTTGGTATCATATAGAAAGGATTGTGTACAAGGTTGTTTCTTACAACATTTATTTGCAGTGACAATAAAAGGAAATAGCCTATATATTCGATTGGGAAATAGAAGAAATTACAGCGCCTCTAATTATGAAATCCATATTATGAGCTATTATGGAATTATAAAAAGTTATTAAAAAGCAGATTGGAATCATATAGAATTATTGATAAAATAACTATTGTGTATTGTATTGTGTATTGTAAACAAGCAAATTATAGGAAATACTGTGTATTGTATATTGTGTGTATTGTATTGTGTATTGTGTATTGTATTGTGTATTGTAAACAAGCGAATTATAGGAAATACTGTGTATAGAATCTCATTTAAAAATAAAGCAGGCGGAGAGACAGGTTGATAATGCTTTTGAAACACTCCAAGAAAGGCTTGAAAGAATACATCAAAGTTTCGTATTAATTCCCTTGGAAGCAGAGTTGAATTTTTTTTTAAAGAGTTATTTTATTTCTTTATTTGTTTGTTTGTTTATTTGTTTATTTATACAAGCACTGGGTACAGTCAGAAGCACAGGAGGGTGAGAGAATTCACCAGAGCCAAAGCGGGGAGTAGAACAGGCAGAAGGACCGAAGTACACTGCTGAGGGGAGCAGCGGGCGGCAGGAGAGGTCTGCGCGCCATGTGGGACCCTCCTCTGGTGGCCGGGGAGCAGCCGGGGATCGAACCGGTGCCGCAGAGGCTACGGGCAGCTTCGCAACCCAGCGCTCAACCGCTGCACCACCAGGGAAGCCCAGAGTTGAATTTTTTTAAAGATTTATTTATTTATATAAGAACTGGAGTACAGGCCAGAGGCATGGGAGGGTGAGAGAATTCACCAGAGACATACAAAACCGGGAGCAGAACAGGCAGACAGGCCAAAAACACTGCTAAGGGGAGTAGCAGGCGAGGCAGGAGAGGTCTGCTGTGCCATGTGGGTATCTCCCTAGCCGGCTGGGAGTCAAACCGGCACTGCAGAGGCTGCGGACAGCTTCACAGTGTTGCATTCAACCCGCTGCGCCACCAAGGAGGCCCCAGAGTTGTATTTTTAATATATCTTTGTATTTCTTGATATACTGTAAGCAAGCATATTGAAATTTTAAAAATCAATATAGAAGGAAGTTTGAAGAAACAAAAAGTGGCAGATTGCTGTCCCCTCAGTAATTATTCACTGCTGCTTACATAACAATAGAACTGTTAATATTTAGCTGGACCTGTGGTCAAATTTCCCTGCTTTTTTTACATTTATGTTATTATGCCTTCCCCTCCGTACCCCTCATCTTGCTCTGAGGAGCAAAGATGTGAGGACTGCAGCTTACTGTGGACCAAGGCTTTGAAGATCATTCAGGATGGCTGAGCATAGGACAGAGAGAAGATAGCAGTGTTGGGGAAACCAATTACCAATCCAAAGCAAAATATGAGAGGGGGAGGGTCCCTTGGCAATGTTAAACAAACAAAACAAACTAAAATATCTTCAGTAGTCAGAAAGAAGGCCAAGCTGAGAATGAAACTAAAAATTTTTCAGAATGATCTCTTATATTAAAGTTAGGACCTAATAGAGATTGAGGGGGACTGAGTAGACCTGGTATGTGGAAAGGTGCTTCTAGGTATATGCCCTTGAGAACCTTCAAATTCTCCAATTCCCCCAGATTTTTTTCCCATGCTCTTCCCTCAGTACCTCTCTCCTGAGATTGCTCCCTCATTAAATCTCATGCATTCATATCCTTGTCTCAGGTTTTATGTCTAAGGAACCCAATCTAAAACAGAAATAGAAGAGAAAGAGAATGAACTCACTTTACAATATGCTAAATTTACGACGTGCCTATGAGATATTCAAGTAAAACAATAATCATAACCATTTATAGAAATCTTATCATGTACTAAGACTTTGGGCCTAAGAGTGACTAATTTCTTACAACAAATATATGTGATAAATATGATTATACCCCTTTTAAAGACCAGGAAAGAGAGGTGCAGAGGGATTTAAGAATTTAAGCATGGTCATTGTATTGGTCTGGGCTCTCGAGAGAAACTGAACATACACACAAATTTGATAAGGAATTGGCTAACATGATTATGGGGACTGAAAAGTCTGCAGATCTACAATCAGAAAGGTGGAGACCCAGGAGATCTGATGGTATGGTGCTAGTCTGAAGGTCTGAGACCCAGGAGAACCTATGATGAGGAATCACCATAAGAAGGGGAGATTCCAGGTTCCCCACGCCACCTAATGAGAGGTGGAGTTGAGCAGCCAGGTAAAGACTTAGAACACTTGGAGAAACACTTGGGAACTTGGAGACAGGGGAGAAGAGATTTATGGAGCCATGAGACATGTGAAGAAGCCCCACTTGCTTCTTGGCTTTGGATTTGCACCAGGGATTTAAGGAAAATGGAAGGAACCACATGGAGTTGAGACATGTAGAGACACTTGGAAAAGACATGGGTAAGAGGCACATGGGGAGGTTGACAATGGCAGCCATTACCTTGGTTTGTATTTTGATTTTGCTCCTTTCATCCTAAACTCTACCTGGCCCCTTCTGCCGCTTTCCTATAGTTCCCAGCCAGAAGGTGCCTTCAACTCGTGGCAAGTTTTGGAGCCTCAGCAGCCCTGCTTTGGGCCAACCCTGTTTGTCCGGGTATTTACCCACATGGGGATGGGTAATTTCAGGTGTTTCAGTGGGAAACTATTATCTTTTCTTCTCTTCACTCTCTATGCACCATCATTCTATAAACGATCTTTCACACTAAGAATACGATATGTCTTTATGTGGCAGAGGGCAGAATCTCTTTAGAGCATGCAAGTTTGGGGGGCTTGGGGTACCCCTTAGTGTGCCCACTAACACCAATAAGAAAAGTTGATAGGCTTAACACCCAAGAAAAACCAATGTTTCAGTTCAAGTTCAAAAGCAAGAAGACAGATGTCCCATTTCTGTGGGTCAAGAAGGAGGCGTTTTCTCTTACACTCAGAAATAAGCCTTGTTCTCTTCAGGTCATACATGGATTTGATGAGCACATTAGAGAAGGTAATTTGCTTTATTTAGCATATGCTAATGTGAAATTCAAATGTTAATCTCACAGATGAACACAGAATAAAGTCTGACTAAATATCTGGACACCCCGTCATCCAATGAGGCTGACACATAAAATTAACCATCATATTCACCCCACTGGTAAGTGGTGGCTTCACTGTCAGATATAGAGATCATAAGTTAAAGAAAAATACCTGTGCTACAGACAGATTTAGGAGTCGCCATGTTGGTGGGAACTAAAGTCATAGAAGTAAATGGGAGAACCAGGGAAAATATTTGGGTTGAAAAGAAATTGCCTAGGACAAAAGCCTGAGGATTAGCAGCTTTCAGGTAATGGCAGAACCAAAGACTTTAGTTCTTTATGGCCCACAAGGTAGAAGAAAAGCCAGGAGCAAAACAGGGAAATGGGTGTTGCGAGTAAGAGAAGCTTGTCATAGAGTTAAATCAGGTTCATGTGTGGAGAGGGTCCTGGGAAGACACGATCTTGGTGCTCCCTTGGACCATTCTTCCAGGGGAGGAGGAAGCTAGACAGCAGTGACTGGGGAACCAAAGAGAAGCATCAGGCAAACCAGTAGGTGTGTACAAGTATTAAAAGGAATTTGTGAAGTGGAGACTTAAGAGTGGTGGGCCCTGAAGGGAAACAGTGGGAAAGGTTTGCCTGTTGATTTTCAGGGGAAAATACTTCAACATTTTTGAATTAGTAGGACTTGAGACCAGGCTAGCTACTAGTCTTTCATGGAGAGAAATGGGATGAGCCTAAGATTCGAGTTCGAGTTCTACTCTGCCTCTGTCCTGTCACTGTGCTTCTTTTGTATACAAGCTTGCTTCAAAATGCTGTTGAGGTTTAGTCAGAAATACATATGAAGACATTCTACCAATTATAATCATTATTTCTAAACATGCAAGGCAAAGGAGATGAGTGGATTAAAGACCCTTCCAAGCTTCTCAAGCCAGAGAGTCCAGAATACAGCAAGTTTGAACAATTGGATCCGAGAAATCCTGGCAGGAAAAGCTTTGGAGAAAGAAAAAATGACAAAGTTGGTTTATTCAGGCCAATACTGGGGTCATGGCAGGACGTCAAACGTGGAAATACTTAGCAGACGTGGAGTTCAGGACCAGATGCAGGGTAGAAGTCAGGGATGGAGGGAGAGTGCTGGCACTCCTCAGTCCAGAGGTGACCTGTGAATCAACACAGGGTTGTGTAATCTTTGGCTGAGTCATGCAAGAACACTCATAACTGCCGTGCATTTAGCAATTACTTTATGTCAGCCTCTTTACCTACAATATCTTCAAGCCTCGTGATTATCCATATTTTTACGGTTGAGAAAATTAGACACAGAGAGGTCATCCAAGTAATAAATGATACAACGCAGAATCAAACACAGTCATTCTGGCTCCAAACCCTGCATTTATTCCACTACCTCACACTGCTCCAAAGGATGAAGACTTGAGAGAGAATTCTGTTTAGGAGACAAAAGAAAACAGGTCATTGGACAGAACGCTAGAGGAGTGACGTTATAGATGCCAGGAAAGGGTAAGATTCAAGATGGCAGGACCAGCAAACAGGCAAGATGTTGTAAAGAGAGAAAGGAGAATGGGCTGTGAAAAGGCTAGTGGATTTGATGAGCAGAGGGTTGCCAGTAACTATCAGCAGCCACTAAGAACAAAAGTGCTTACTAATCCTCAGTCGCTCATACCTGCACAATGTTACTGGTAGAGAAAGTTTCACTGTAGTCAATTCAACTAGCATCTGATGATCACTGCATGTGGCTGGTCATGGGCATTAAAGCAAAGCCCTGTCCTCATGCAGCTCACAACTCAATTGGCACACTGGTTCTCAGACATGAAGACAATGAGAAAACAAACAGACTGAAGGGAATACATGTCTTCCCCAACATTCCCACCATGGCCCTAACTTCTGTCAACTCTGGAAATGTGGGATCTGAGCTCCTGAGGGAGAGCTGGGCCAGTCATCCACAGGGCATGTCTGTGTGTGATCGCAGCAAATGTCGTGGAGGTACACTGACTGCCCAAAGGACATGTGGAGTTGGGGAAGAGAAAGGAGTATAGAATGGAAAGCTAACAAGTATTTAAGGGATAGGCAGAAAAAAATGGAGCCCGAATGGACACTAAGGAGTGACTGGAGAGGAAGGAGGGCAGACAAGATGGTAGGAAGAAGATGTACACTATACCCAGAAGGTCTTCATTTAAGTAACTCATTTTGCCCACAGCCCATGGAGGTGTCTCTTCAGTCCTGTTCAGTCCTCTTCTTAACGCCTATCTTACCCTGCTTGACTGGGTAGCTCACTTCTTTTTCATCCCCCCCAGCAACAAATTCAGCCTTCTTTCATGTTTCCTGCCTCATTTTCTTAAATTCACAGGCCAGTGAGGACCATTCAAATGAGGGAAGCAAGACTCTGGACTCTTCCCTCCTGTTCCACCTCCGCCTCTCTGCCGCCTCTCACCTGCTGCAGGTCAGGGGAGGACAAACAAAATTCATCTGCTGGACCAACTTCAGACTTGGGGCCCCTGCCAAAAAAGCATTCAGCTGCCACAGTGCCTGAAATGCCAGCACTGTCATCAATTCCTTTGCTGAAGAATTATCCCCCTTTTAGTTCCTGTCTTAAAATGTAAATGGACCTGGAAAAGTAACAGATTTTATTTCTAATACTCTAGACTAAATCACATAGAGAAGATCTCTCTGATGTATCTTGGGAATTAAATACTTCAGGAGCCTTGGGCAGCAGGGTTTGGCACCAAAATGTGGTTAAGGGAACAGAGAGAGAAGCTGACGAAAATCTTAACCCATTATGCAATTGTGTCCTGAACTAACCTCATCCTTTGAATTGGGTTCCAGGGAAGAACTCATACTTCACGTATAGCTAAGACTGTAGTAGGGGCTCCAGCCATATCCCCTTGGCCTACCTTAGAATTTACCTGCAGACATTTTTTCCTAATAACAGTGGGGTAAGTCAAGAGATCTGAGTGAGGATGCCCTGCAGAAACCTCTGGGGTTGATTCGAGAGGATGTTCCATGTGTTCTCTCAGAGGGTCCCCAGAAGGATTGGGAACCAGCTGCCCAGACATTTTATTGCTCACCACTCCCTCATCCCTGCCTCCTCAATCATCTCTGAAAAGAACTATTCACAGCCAAATGATTGCTTCAGATTTACTTCGGGGAGTACAAACTGAGATGCTGCATATAATGAACATTTCCCAATACTGAAGGGGGATAAAATAAAGCCCACTAGATCCCTCAAAAACCCACGGGCCCAAATTTAGAAATGTGCACTAAAATTTTAAATGCCCATATCCTTGGACCTTACAATTCATTTTCTAGAAATTTACCTTAAGAAAGCTAATAGATTGTATTAGGTTTAATACATGTACAAAAATAGGGCCTCCCTGGTGGCGCAAGGGGTTAAGATACAACCTATGAAGCTACCTGCAGCCACTGCAGCACAAGTTTGATTCCCAGCCAGGGAGCTACCCACATGGTGCAGCAGACCTCTCCTGTCTCACCCACTGCTCCCCTCAGCAGTGTATTTCAGTCAGTCTGCCTGTTCTGTTCCCCACTCTCTCTGGTGAATCCTCTTATCCCCCACGTCTCTGGCCTGTACCCCAGATCTTGCATATATAAATAAATCAATCTTTAAAAAAACACATATACAAAAATATAGGCATAAGGATGGTTATCACCATGTATAAGAGTAAAAACCGGGAATCAACTTAATTTCCAGCAAAAGCCATTTGGTTAATAACTTATGGTGTAGCCTATGTTGCCATTAGAAATGATACAGATTTTTTGTCCATCTTTCCATGGCTCTGGTAAGTTAAATGAAAACAAGTGGACAATACATCACCTGTAGTGTAATCTACTTTCGTTTCCATCCTATATCCTGCTTTGAACATGTTTCCAGAAAGAATCTTGAACGTTAAGGACAAAAATATCAACAAAAGTTATCTTTGGGTGGAAGGACAGAGGACTGTGACTCATTTTCATTTCCTTCTTTACACTTTTCTGCGTGAGAAACAAATTATGTATTTTTTATGATTACAAAAACTTCTAAAAATTAAAAAAAAAGATGTAGAATCAACTGAATCCCATAGCAAAAATGCCTTTTCTCCCAGTCGGAGCTATTAGTCTCACCACTTAGGGAAGACTGGAACACACCCGCAGAAGGGATCCACCCCACTTAGCTCAGGTCCATGGCAGGCAGTGACTGTTCTATCAGCAAATACATCTGCTAAGTGGCCGCAATAGAAGCGAACTGCGCGTCAAGTGTCCAGCCAGTGTGCCCCCCCCACCCCATCTGACTCACAGCAAATGCACTCAGCCCTGCATCCCTGGCGAGGGTCGCTTGTCAGGCTTGATCGCACCCCGCTCCCACCCCCTCCCGACCCCCCTCCACCCCCTCCTGAGCCTCCCCACCCCCACCCCACCCCCTCGCCTGCCTGAAGCCCCAGCTGGCACTCAGCAGGTCCCTTTCCAATTTGTTGCACTTTCGGGCTCTGTCTTTTCCCAAGGGAAAAACTCGTTGCCATGGCGATGCGAGCTTTCCAACCCTGAGACTAGCCGGGGAGTCAATCCCAGCCCAGCCCCCCGACGCCCGGCCTCCCCGTGGAGGCCGCGCCCCCGGTGGGCCCGCGCCCCGCCCCGCCCGGCGGGACCCGGGTTTTAGGCGGCAGATTTTTTTAAACCTGGTGGGAGGAGGGGACAACAATTAAGGACTGGAGGAAAGACCGAAGAGGAGGAAGGAAAATGGGTGAGAAGGTTTATTACAAGTTCCCTGGCCACGTCGCCCTCTCCTCCCACCTACCCGAGCGCCTCCGTCCAATGCGCTCTCGGGCTCTGGAGCCTTCGGGTGGGGACCTGAGCCGCTGCTCTCCTCGCAGGGTCTGCAGAGGAGCCCCGGGCATTTTTTAAGTTTCTGGAACGGAGCACACTGGGATGAAGTCCTACCCCCTCCCGCTCCTCCAGCCTGGGACAGAAAAGCAGGGAGGGAAGGGGGTGGCGGACCCCCAAGAGGCCGGCCGACCGGGTGACGTTCGCTGCAAGCGAGGGAGGCCCTCGGAGGCCCGGGCTGCAGCGCCCCGGCTGGGATCAGGTCACCGCGCAGAAACTGGCTGTTGTCGGAGCCCCACGGCCCACCCGGGGCCACGCGGCCAGCCACACCCAGCCGGAGGCGGTGCGCTGGGACCCGAAAACCTGAGGGGGGCGGGGACCCACCCGGTGGTCACGTGTTTCCAAGGGCGCGCCCCGGTACCCGCCTGCCAGCTCAGGCCACGCCCACGCCTCCGGGCGCCCCCGGGCTCCCTAGGTGCCTCCCTCCCTCCCTCCCTCTGCAGACTCGGCTCGGGGACATCCTAGCTCCTCAGAGCACCCGTTACTCACCCCAGGCTGGATGCAGAGGGAAAAGCCTGTCTCTGACTGGCCTGCAAACCCTTTCACCTCTGCTCCATCAGCAGCAGTTTTTGAGCTTCCCGGCTTTGGAACAGCCAGCCATGACCTCCCTGAAAATCCCTGGGTGCCTGCTGACTCAGAGCTGGGGCACGTGTACACCCAGGTGCACCCCCTTGCCTCTGCTTTCTTACCTCCTTCCTGCGGGTGCCCCCACTGCACCCCCACCCCTTCAGCCTTAGGGACTTGTGGTTTCAGTGAACCTTCTATTTTCCAAAAGTCTTTCCCCTCCAACCTCTCTGTGCACCCACCCACTCTGAACCTGCCATTTTCTTTCAATTACATCCTCTATGCCGTGTGTGTGCATGTGTGTGTGTGTGTGTGTGTTCGTGTGCGCGGGCGCGCGCGCACACACGCCCGCCCGCTCCTCTGCTCGCCCCTGCCACCCTCAGTCCAAGGAGAAGTCAGTTCACCCGATATAAAGAGCCTGGACAGCTCAGAGGCAGCTGCCCGCTTGGAGGGAAGGGCTGCGCCCAGCCGCAGGATATCGTGCTTTTGACAACTCCAGGCATCATATTTCGTAAGTGAGCCAAATGGAGAAGGGATTAGCTGTTTCACCCAATAAGCCACATCTGTAGTTACATTCTGACTGGGATAAAATTACCCTGTTTATTAATCCTCTACTTTAGGGTAAAGCTGATCACCAGCTGGGGTCAGGGAAAAATAGTGTGCCCCCTGCTCCTCCAGCTTTCACCCCCTTCTCTACCTGCCTCATATCCTGCGGTGAATTGTTGCACATTTCTGTCTGCAAAGTTCAAGGCCCTCAAGTTTAAGGGCCCCAGGATAGGACAGCTACGACTTGTCCTGGAGAGGACACTCATTCCATCATGTCAGTATGTACTGAGAACTTACTTTGGGCAAGACATTGTTGGTCTCCACTATGGCAAAAATAAGGATGATTCTACCATGGCCCTTTTTTTTTTTTTTTTTTTTTTTATGCCAAGAAAAGCTGAAGTGGGTAGTTAGAAATGGCAAGTGGTTTCTGGGACTTCCTGCTCTGAGGTGCCCAGGGTGTATCAGATGGACTCGGGGATCCAGGTTGGGTATGGGTGGTATTTCCACACCTGCTGCCAACAGGGAGTGGAGGCTTTTCCCCTAGCCTCCCTTTCCGATGACTCCCCTACGATGCCAGCACACCAGACCAGACCAGGGTAGCTTTGTTTTGATCATTCATCTTTTCTGTTAGACTCCAAATCTGCAGACACTGGAGATTTCACGATATCTCCTTTTTCCTTGGTAGGACCAACAGGAGAGAAGCAGATTGAGGGCCAGGGTCTACTCCTTCCAGCAGTCGGGGCTGGGGCTACAGCACATGAAATAACGTCTGTGAGGTCAATTTCCCGTCTTCTCAACAGACCCTGCCAAATATGGGCTAGGCATATGATTCAACAATCTCAACTGGGACCTCTCAAATATGAAAAGAGGTAACATTGGTAATTACATGCAACTTACCCGAGCAAACCAGAATGTGTTCACCTTACCTAAAGAGTCATCTCCGTTGGGCAGGAAGGACTATCATAAAAGGCACCAGTGAGTCAGAGCAGTTAGCTCCTCCCTGATGATTTCCCTTTGCTTGTCAGCCCTAAACTTATGATGGATTTCCACTCACCTCCACTCTTCTCAACTCCTGAGTCCCCTGTACCTGAGGCAGCTGTATTTCCACTCTCCAATATTGGATTGGCCCAATTACCTATTTTATTGGTGCTGTTCAGGATGCTAGGTGGTAATAGAGGTTGTTATCAATATTATTCATTAAGTGAATAATCTGGGTTTACCCCATGACATAATTATTAATTCTATCCTTGATTGCTTCTCAATATTGCTTAATTCTGTTGGCTTTCTCATTTTGTTAGGGGGCAGAAGGAGGGGCTGCCTGGGACACCCCAACATCCACACTCTAAATGGGTTCAGTCATCCACCATTTAAAGACAAAACATGCGGTTGAGCGCTGGGTTGCGAAGCTGCCCGCAGCCTCTGCGGCGCCGGTTCGATCCCCGGCTGCTCCCCGGCCACCGGAGGAGGGTCCCACATGGTGCGCAGACCTCTCCTGCCGCCCGCTGCTCCCCTCAGCAGTGTACTTCGGTCCTTCTGCCTGCTCTGCTCCCCGCTCTGGCTCTGGTGAATTCTCTCACCCTCCCGCGCTTCTGACTGTACCCAATGCATGTACAAACAAACAAACGAACAAATAAATAAATAATAAAAATGCGAAACTAAATAAATAAATAAATAAATAAAAATAAAGACAAAACATACTCTTGGTGTGCAGGACCAATAGAAAAGAATTGTAATAGAATTGGTGTGCAATAGAGAGAAGAGAAGATAGTTTCTAAAAGAAACATCCAACATTACCCATCCCCTTGTGGGGAAAAGTCCAAACAAACAGTTGACCCAAAGCAGGGCCACTGAGGCAGGAAAACTTGCCACAAATCTAAGGCACCTTCTGGTGAGGTGAGGACCTGTAGGAACAGGGCTGATGGGGCCAGGCAAGTCTGGAAGGAAAAGAGCAAAATAAAAGGACAAGTCAAGACAAAGGCTCCCCATAGGTCTCTCAACCATGTCTCTTTCAAGTGTCCCCTTCTGTGTCCCCCAAGTTCTTTGTACAAGTTCAAGGCCTAGAAACAAACACAGCTTCTCCTTCACATGTGTCTCTGCTCCATGTGCTTCCTACAAGTTTTCTCTCCTAAACTTTATTTCCCAAGTCCTTCCCGTCACTGCTCAGCTCCACCTTTTCTTAGGTGGAACAGGGAACCTGAAACTTCCCTTTTCTATAGGGATTACACTTATAATTCAACATGGTAGAGTTCTAAATTCTACCTTCTAAAATTAGGAAATAGAGTAGCTACCCCCTAATTCTTGAAAGAAGCAAAACAGAAACAGAAAGAAAACAAATGAAAAATTACCCTCCTAAACTTCCTAAACTTTTTGCCACATGTATTTATGTGTATTTATGTGTACAATCTACATGTATTTATGGACATCCCTCTTCAATGAAAACTGCCCCTGCTTCCACTCCATCTGCATAGTGCCCCTAAGTGCTGCCCTGGAAAGCAGGACCTCCTCTGCACAGTCCAGCCACACTTTATTGACATGCAGTTAGGCTCCTAAAGACTAAAAATAAACCTGTAAGACCCTTTCCCTAGAATTTTTAACTTGTAACCAAGAGGGTCAGTCCACTCTCCTTCCTGTGGCTACAACTGTATACTTTGTTTCCCCACTGGATTGAAGAAATTGAGGAACAGCTGGAGTTAGGAGAAAAAGAGACAGATGTGGACAAAAAATAGAGAACAAAATAGAGTCCTGGTTCTCGATGTTTCTAAGGCCCAGCCATTTCTCTCTCTCTCTCTCTCTCTCTCTCTCTCTCTCTCTCTCTCTCTCTCTCTCTCTCTCTCTCCCTCCCTCCCCCCCTCCTTAATTGATTTGCATTGGTTTCTTCCACCTACAGTCAAAGGCTTCTTATGTAATGCATTATAACATCAATATTTACTTGCTTCTCAGAGGGAAATGTTCCCCTTCTCCTACTTCTAGCTATTTTATTTTCTCTTTCTGCACTTGACTCAATCCCCACCTGGGATCCTTGTTTCATCACTTTCACTACTTCTTTTGAATCTTCAGTCATTTCAGTTACAAATATATTGTGATCTCTGTCCCTCCTCAACTTCTCTTTTCTGCTCCCCTTACTACCCCCATTATCTCACCTCATACTCAATAGCCAATCTACTGCAGCAATCTGGCTCCCTCTCCTCTCCCCTCCTTCCTGACACTGCTCTCGATAAGCAGTGCTTTGCAAACCACGTCCACTCCATACTGTTCGTGATGCTTATCGGCAGCATCTGGCACCAGCAACCACTTCCTCTTCTCAAAACTTGTACTTCTCTTAATGGTTTTTCCTCTGGTTCTTGTCCTAACACAGAGAAACTTGACTGGTAGAAGTTGTGCCAGAACATAAAGATACTAAAGATCTAGAATTTTCCAGTCTTCCTCTTACTGCATAAAAATACAGCTGACCTGTGACCACTCTCCTGGTGCATGGGAAACAAGGCTGACTCATCTAATGAAATAATTGAGCTAAGGTGTTAATGGGTGAGTTATTTTGATGTTTTGATAATAGCTCTTAAGGATCTCAGTGTCTCTCAAAGGTGGATTAGAGTAGAATGGGGTGGTAGGAAGGAGGGATGGAGACAGAAAAAGGATGTATTTATGAGGGTTTAAGGATTTTTGTGACATATTTAAATTTTGTATTTTCACTTTGATGTTAATCAGTGCATTTTAATTTTTTAATTTTTTAATTTTTTAATTTTAATTGTGCATTTTAATTTTTCAGTTCCATGGGCATCAAGTAATCACCAACTTTTAGTACGATATTTCCAAAGCAGAATGTATTCTCCATGTTTCAAGGAATTCCTGATTCTAATATGAATCTCTTTGTCCCTCAGATTAGGAAGTACTGAATGAAGGTATAAGCACACTTGAAATGTAAATGCTATCTATGCATCTAGCAACAATACAGGGAGAGTGTTAGAAATGTAAGACCTGAGTTTTGCCCTCAAAAACTCATAATGGGGGGCCTCCCCGGTGGCGCAGCAGTTGAGAGCTAGGTTGCGAAGCTGCCCGCAGCCTCCTCAGTGCCGGTTCGATCCCTGGCCCCGGCAGCTGGGCGAGAGTCCCACATGGCACGCAGGCCTCTCCTGCCACCCACTGCTCCCCTCAGCAGTGTGCTTCTGTTCTGCTCCCTGCTCTGGCTCTGGTGAATTCTCTCACACTCCTGTGCTTCTGACTGTACACAGTGCTTGTATAAATAAATAAATAAATCTTTAAAAAAAAAAAAAAAACCTCATAGGGGACTCCCTGGTGGCCTAGGGGTTAAGTCTCAGTGCTATCACCACCACAGCCTCAGTTTGATCCCCAACCAGAGAGCTAACCCACATATGGTACAGCAGACCTCTCCTCACCTGTTGCTCCCCTCAGCAGTGTATTTCAGTAGATCTACCTGTTCTGCTCCCCAGTCTGACACTGGTGAATCCTCTCAGTCCCCACACCTTTGGCCTGCACCCCAGTTCCTCTACACAAAAACAAACAAATAGGCTCCTTAGGAAAACACAAGAACACTAAAGAATTAAACACAAGTGTGAAATAGCAATGTGAGATATGTCACAACATGGTATATTATTAAGTGATATAGGCATTGCTTCAATGGTAGATCAGAGGTGAGACAGTTTTCCAGTATGGAAATAATCAGTGGAGCCGACCTCAGTGGGGGGAGGATCCTGGTGGTGACTTTGATCCCCAGGAATTGAACAGAGCTTTAGGTGAAAGCAGGAATTAGGTAACCAGAGAAAAACAGAGATTCTAGATGCAAAGGGAAGCCAAAGCGTCTACAAAGTCCTGAGCTTGGAATGGAAATCCAACTAGATCAAATGAATTGTTCTCTGGTGGACACAGTGGACAATGCTTTTACCCACTATCAGGCATTAACATAGAAATCTCAGCAGCCATTTTTGTTGAGGAATTTAGTATTGGATATTTTTAAAAGATCAAGAAGACATAACAGAGGAAAATCATAACAGAATTGGACTTTCTTATGCTTTAGGTTATGTTTTTTAATAACACTTTATATTTATTTCTATGAGGGTAGAGGTAAGAGACCACAATCATAAAAATGCATAAACCCAATGCAAACCTTTAAAAGAAGATAAAGTTAAGCTGTATTTTGGAAAACTTCAATTCCAAACGAGGCAGCAGATTCTGCATATCTTAATGGACAAAGGGCTTCGAGGGTAATGATCAATTCAAATTCTCTGGGTCTCTGGAGCAAAATATTTCTGAGGTTACAGACCTAATCTAATAATAGGTTTCAGAGCTTTTATTGCCTCGTGTAATTTACATGGTCACACACACCAAGGTTCTCCTTATTGTAGTGATTATGCCTCTTTGTTTCATTACCATTGTTGACTGGCATTGACTGGAAGGGATAACATCCCCTCGAATGCAATGCCTTCCTTGCAGAATATTCCCTAAGAAAACCATTGATATTTATTGCTTTCATTAACTTGACAGTCTAGAAACATCTTGGATGCCATTTATACTCCTTTCATTCCCCTAGGGTATCAGGATACTACTTTGCTGTTGTCGCCTGTATGCACGTTTTGTTTGCTACGGTGAAGATCTAGCAGTGTGATCCCTGAGCCATAGATATCTATGAAGTGAGTGAATGAATGAGTAGTTAAGGAAGATTCATGGTAAGAAAATGTATCCCCAAACTGGTACTGAATGGGAAACTAGAATAGCTAATTGTTAATGGCTCTTCCAACTCTTAAGAACTCCCCTTACCCTGGGCGGCTTGGGGTAGGGGGTGGGGAGTGGTGGATGACATTCAATTCTCTAATAGTAGTCTCTCAAGGGAGTTCAACTTTCTGCCTTTGCCCTCAAGCTCTCTTTAAAAAGATCACATTGCCTTCTCCATATTTCTGTTTCTCCAAGCCTCAGGGAAATAAAGTTCTTTCTAATGGCCAACTCAACTCCCTCAAACTGCAGTTTAAGCCCATTCCATCTGGCTGGTTCTTCAGTGAAAATGGCTCTTCTGAGGATCAGGATAAGACTATCTATCGCTAAAGTCAGTCTGGATTAAAGTTCACACAAGGACTTGGTAAGGAGAAGGGGAGAGACATTTACGGAAAAGCCAAGGTGATGGGGATGTGCAGGATCCTGAGAGGGGCTCCAGGGATTCACTCAGAAAGAGTAATTACATTGAATATAACAGATCTGCAGGCCAGCATCGCTGCCCAGAGCTTGGCCCTGAACGAAAGTGGATTGCTTCAATTATCTGGGCATCTTGATGAATGGGCACTGCACATGCTCTGGGGAAGATGGGAGGAAAACTAGCCACAGATTAATCACTCATGGCAGCCCTGAATGGAGGGTGTTTAGAGCCTGTGGGAGCCAGTGGGACACAGGTTTTCAAAAGCAGAAAGGGAAACTGAAAGTAATCAGGCCATGATTAGAAAAAAAGGGGACACCTGTAATAATACCAAGACCCATCTTTTCAAGACTGATCTACACAAAGGTAGTGACAATTGTAGTAGCACAGGTCAAAATGAGCAATGGAGTTCAGTCCTGGGCAGTGCCCAGCCTCAACTGTGGCCAAAGAGAACTCCAAACCAGAGAAGGAACATCTCAAAGGCAAAAAGGGGGAGATGCCACAAAATAGGGTGAAGCAAGAAGATTAGGACTGATGTGAGCAACTTCCCGAGGGCTTCTGAATAGAGGCGGCTGAGACAACATGCAATTCCCTGCCTTTCCCAGAATTTTAACAACTGTACTCATTAGTGGGATCGTAGCATTTCTCTGTCTTAAATTATTATTGGATTTGTGTGTGAGTATGTTTATTTTTTTCAAAGATTTATTTATTTATGCATATAAGAACTGGGGTATAGGCCAGAGGTGCGGGGGGAATGAAAAGATTCACCAGAGACAGAGTGGGGAACAGAACAGACAGACTGACTGAAATATACTACTGAGGGGAGCAGAGGGCGAGTCAGGAGAGGTCTGCTGCACATGTGGGTAGCTCCTTGGCCAGCCGGGGATTGAACTCATGCTACAGAGGCTGTGGATACCTTCATAGGTTGCATCTTAACCCCTTGTGCCACCAGGGAGGCCTGGTGTATGTTTAAATAAAGAGATTTATTTTTCCTTGGTATATTTGATCATACAGGTACATCATTGAACATATGCCCTAAATGTTTGTTGATCAAATAATAATGATAATAGCTAACATTCATTGGGCTTCTACTATGTCAGGCAAGATATTAAGTGTTTTGCATGAATGATGTAATTTAATCTGTGTAATCATTTTATGAGGTTACTTTAATCCCTCTTTTGTGGATTAAAAAAGCAGGCTCCACTGCACAGCAAAAGAGACAATAACAAAAACAAAGAGAAACCCCACCAACTGGGAGAACATTTTTGCACACAACACTAATGATAAAGGACTGATCACAAAAATCTGCAAAGAGCTGATGAGACTCAGCAACAACAAAGAAAATAATCCAGTCAAAAACTGGGCAGAAGAGCTAAAAAGAAACTTCTCTGAAGAGGAAATGCAAATGGCCAACAGACATATGAAAAAATGTTCAACATCACTTGTAATCAGGGAAATGCAAATCAAAACTACCATGAGATACCATCTACACCAGTGAGAATGGCACATATTAAAAAAACTAGCAACAACAAATGTTGGCGAGGTTGTGGAGAAAAAGGAACTCTTCTGCACTGTTGGTGGGAGTGCAAACTGGTCCAACCACTGTGGAGAGCTGTGTGGAGATTTCTGGACCTACTAAACATAGAGCTTCCATATGATCCAGCAATTCCACTCCTAGGTATTTACCCAAAGGACACAGAAACATCAATTCCAAAGAACACCTGCACCCCTATGTTTATAGCAGCACTGTTTACAATAGCTAAGCTTTGGAAACAACCCAAATGCCCAAAAATAGATGACTGGATCAAGAAGATGTGGTCCATATATACCATGGAATATTACTCAGCATTCAAAAAAGATAAACACATGCAATTTGCAGCAACATGGATGGCGCTGGAAGGGATCATGCTCAGCGAAATAAGCCAAAAAGAAAAAGAAAAATACCGGATGGTCTCACTCATAGCAGGAATCTAGAAAACTTAAATAAGGGACCAGGAAAATGAATATAAGAAAGTGAAAATCAAAATCAACAAAAAACTATGAACCAGAGACACTTTTTTGGGGGGTGGGGGGCGGGAGGGGAAGGATTGGGGTCAGAATGGGGCGGTTGCAATTGTATGGGGGAATATAAAAATAAAATTTATTATTTAAAAAAAAAAACTACATTATATTGAACCTATGACTTTCTGTTATGATATCATCTTTACTTCATCCTGACACATTTGCTCCAGAAATACTGTACCCCTTGATATTAAAATGACTCTGAAAATGTTAACCGTACCCCTGCCTCAGGCCCTTTGCACCTGTGGTTTCCTCTGCCTGAAATGCTTTTCCTCTAGATATCATTATGTGTTGCTCTCTTACTTTCTTCAGGTTTTTGCACCAATGCTACCTTCTTAGAGAAGCCTTGATTATTCAGTTTTCTGACCCCCACTGCTTCCCAAATTTTGCTACCCTCAGTACTGCCCATCACCCTGTCCTGGCTTATGTTGCCATAATACTTAGCACTGCATATATTTTCAATTTATTTTTTGGCTTTCTTTATTAGAATAAAAGCACTATTCTTTTATCCTTCTAGCTGAGATTTTCCCCTCTCTGCTTGCTATTCCACCCCTCCCCCCACTGTTTTGGCATGTAGTAGATCTTCAATAAATATATTTTGAATTATAGAATAATTGAATGAATTTTACTGTTTCATTAGTATTTAGCAAAAAATGGCCAGAAAGATCATTCTTTGCATAATTGTGAATACTTACCAGTGACTACCTTAGAAAATTGTTAATATTTTATAATCTCCAGAAGCAGGCATGGTTTTAGGAATTAATTTGTCAGAAAATGTTTATAATTTGATCTCAATGGATTATTATTAAAATACACAGCAGAAAATATTCATTGAAATTACTTGTTTTCAACTGAGTTTCATTTTCATCCTTACTTTGTCTCCTTTAATCCTTAGTCCTCGCTTTGGACAACAGGAAATCTTTATTATTTCCTTTCTTTCGTAAAATGACTGATTCTGTAATTTCAGCAAAAATGGCTTTGGTTGGGGAAATAAATAAGTTTACTTTCCTTTAGGTTTTGAGATGATTAAAAAAATAAAAAAATAAAAATAAAAAAGCAGGCTCGAATAAGTAAAGTAACTTTTCAGCCAGTGACACTATTGTGGATGGAAAGAAAGTAGGGAAAGGAGTAAAAAGAAACCTGAGAGGAAGGGAGGAGGAACAACTTCAGAGAGAGTAGTGAGAAGTCTCAGAGAATTTCATTTGAAAATCATTTGTCTTAACAAACACATCCCTGGCACAGAGAGTCACTTTAATATCTCCTTACCACCAGGTAAGGTTCTGTGAAGGGCTGAGAAAACCAGCACAGCCTCACATGGGCCTGGAAGAAAGTAAACGGCGAGGCAGGATTTTAAATGAACACAGAAAACACAACCCAAGCGATTCTCCTCCTTAGGGCTGCTGACTCCTGCAGGCTTTACCATAGCAGGGAGACAATAGGGCTGAGCGGGGCTTGTGGGCTCATTCTGGGTTGCTGATTATCCAAAATGGTTCTGTGAATCCCATGCATACAGGTTCTGTTCCGAATAATAACTAAAAACCTTTGCGGGACTGAAGGGAAACAGGGATGGGAAAATAAAGGTTAGGTGACCTCACGCAAGTGCACACAGAGTGGTCAGCCTCCAGTGCAGAAAGGCAGGACATGATTTTCACTCTCAGCTATCTAGCAGCCTAAGCAATGAGGGAAATAATCAGTCGCCAGGGCTATGGTGTTCACAAAACAAACCTATGGTTTACAGGAAACACAGCTTTTTCTGACGCTGAAACCTCGGATATTTTTGTCTTGGTAACATCCTCAGCAGCATCCTCTGCAATGCTACCATCAGCAAATTTCATGTTTATGTCCTTGGGCTCCTTGCTGGCTATGCTCCCTGTCACCCACAGGCATCATGAAACCCCCTGGACAGATAAGGCCTTTACAGCTACTAAGGTAGCAATAATGAACCTCAGTTTCCTAATCGGAAAATATGAATAATAAAAATGCTCACCCTGGCGTTGTCAGTGGGGATGGATTGACCTGAGTCAGCTGACCCTGCCCACCTCAGGAAGGATTCAGTCACCTACGAGAAGCCCTGAGTTACCCAGAAAATAACCCAGGAAGAGAACAGAAGAACACAGCATCATGCGTCTGAGATATTAGAAAATGAAAATCACAGGCAGTCAAAGGGCTGAGAGGGGTGAGAGGAGAATGCAATCCCTCAGTAATCAGGCTGATGTCCAGATCACGGCCTGCTGCTCACTGTTGCCGAGCCGGATGTTAAAGATCATGTCTGTTAAAGAACAGATTTTGACTTTGATTCAGTTCACAGGGGCTCAACATTTTTATGTACCTAGGACCTCTGTGTGAGCCACAGGTACCAGCTAAATCTGGCCCCACTGACAACTCCAAGGTGGGCATTTTTATTATTCATATTTTCAGATTAGAAAACTAAGGCTCAGAGAAGGAGAGGGCTGAGTAACACACCTTCATTGGGTGTCACGTGGCTGTGAGTCCTGCTGCTACTACTATTGCTGCAGTGCTGTTGCAGGTACACAGTCATCAAATGTCTCCATTTCCCAGGTTGGTAACGACAAACTCAACTGTGCCTCCTATTGGCAGTATGCTTCTAACTCTAAATAAAAAAAACTTGGCAGGTCATAAACAATCCCCTCCAAAAAAATAAATAAATGAAACTAGATCACTAGATCATGAAAATTATCTTCATTACCATGCAAAGTAACTGACTTTGTCCCTGCCCTAGTATTTGCATTGCCCCCTCCCCAGGTGTAAGGGTTTCAAAAACAAACATAAAACAGTCTCCGCACTCAACACCTCACACTCTATCAAGGAGATGGACAAGAAGTTGGGGATGTCCTCATACTAGCATGAAGTGCTAGCACCAGGAGCCCTGACACCACAGAGAAAAGCCCCCCATGGGGTAAGAGCATGGGAGAGAAGATTTCAGCTGCTTGGGAAGTTGTATACGAAGCCAGTGGAGGCGAAAGATAGAGATGCTGAGGTTAATATGTGAGACAGGGCCTGGTAAAGAAGATGGTGTAGAAGTAACCAGAAGCCAGGGGTGGGGGCCAAGGGTTTTGGGCTGGTAATCAATAGTGACGATTTCATGTAGAGGCAAAGCATCTACAGATATTTTTAGTTGGATGTGGGGGCAAGGAAGGTGGGAATAGGGTGCTGCTGTCACTTGCTCTATTGGGGAGAAGCCAGAGACACTACTAGTGAGCCTACAATATATAAAGTGGTTCCTCACAGCAAAGAGTTATCTAACCCATGTCCAAAGTCGAAAACCCCATCGTGGAGTCATAAAGAACCATTAAAGGTTCTAGGAAGGACAGTTTTTAGATCTTCTATCCATAACACAGAAGCTGATTGTTTTTTCAAGTGGGATGCAGCTAAGAGACAGCTATCGGAGTCACAAAGCTGAAGGCCTGGGATGGTGAGAATTCCACTCTGGGAGAATGTGGGATCATGATAATATCATGACACAGTCCTGTGTCTTTCTTTCTTATCTGTAAAATGGTACATAAAATCATGTATTTGACTTATTCTTACGTTGCTGTAATGATCAATAGTATTTATGAAAGAACTTTGTGAGGTGAAATATAGATTAAAGGTAATGTTATATTATAAAGAGCATCTTTTTAACAATTATACAACTATTATACAGCTAATTATATTAAAGTAGAAAGTATACATAGGCAAGAAGAGGAAAATAAATTTCACCCATTGTCTCATTATTCAGAAATAACTCTGAACACTTAAGGGTATATTTTCAGTTTTCCCGAGTTGGATGCATGTGTGTGTGTGTGTGTGTGTGACAGTTTACAGTAAAAAATGGAATCATGCTTTCCCCACATATATGTATTACAAATAGCATACCATGTCAAGAAAATGTTTCTATGCCATTATTTTGACAAATAGTGTCCTCTGTTGTTGATAGCTACAATGTTTCAATTTCTTCCATATTTAAAACATTGCTGAATCACATCTCCTTATTTTAACTGAATTAAAGCAACAGGTGTAGGGCTTGACAAATGGCTACAGATAGGCCTTGCCGCGCGGCCAGCGCCCTCGAGACCTGAGCCATCACTCAAGGCAGGAGCACTGTGTGGAACCCCAGTGGACAGGCAAATGAGGAGAAAGATACTTCCTGTGCAGACAGAAGACTGGTTTTATCTTTGTCATGAAAACTTTGCCTCCAGCTTAGAAACCAGGGGAGATGGGCAGGTGGCCCACCCTGAGAAGCACCTGGTACATTTCAAAAGCGCCACAGTGGCCCCAACAACCCCCCAAGCCCCTTCATACAAGGCCGCTTCTCCAAGGCTCAGCTCACTGGGAACAGTGGCTTCAGCCATCACCCCTCATCTGAGTTTCCCTTTTCCTGGTTTCAGTTACCTGCTGTCACCCAAGGACTGAAGAAAGCATGTACAATGTTTTTTTGAGAGAGGAATTGTGTGTGAGAGACCATATTTACGCAGATTTTATTACAATATTATTATAACTATTCTATTATTACTTGTTGTTAATTTCTTAACAATTGTTCCTAATTTATAAATTAAACTTGACCATAGTTGTGTATATTTAGGGAAAAACTATTTATGTTTTCCAGCACCCGCTGTGCACCTTGGAACTCATAACCTGCAGAGAAGGAGGGATTACACTACTTGCTTTTCTTCAGTGGTTAACACAGTGATTTAGAAACTGCAGTGACATAGTAACAGTAATCTGTGGCATCCCTCACCAGGAAGAGGCCAAGTTTATGGAGGCGGGGGAGGTGTGGGGGGGGTTTGCCTAATTCACCCACACTCTGGCCCAGTTTCCTCTGTGGCCAACGGCACAAAACTAAAAGATGGCAGCCTTCGTCTGCAGTGCTGGAGTAAAGAGAGAAATGTGAAATTTATGATTCAGCTCTCCCAGTGACAAATTCAAAGTGTAGTAAAAGCTCCATTGCCAGAGGGCTTGGAGCACTGAAGAAATCACCTAAATGCCCAAAGCAAAATATGGGACTGTCCTCCATCAGACATCCTTTTCCTGGATTATTAATCAAGGCAACAGCTAAACATCTAAAATTCTTATGACAGAATGTTAAGTAAGAAAAGGAGAGCACAAAAATGTAAGCAGAATGAAACTACTGTGTTTTAAATTAGCATTTGCATGTGAAAAAAGGGCAACTGTAAATACTCCCCAAATGGTAATAACAACTCTCTCAGGTGAAAGTGTGGAGCAATATTTTTTTCCCTTCTCTGTTTTCTAAATGTTCTATAATTGGTTATGATTACTTTCATAGAGAATATTTCCACATGTGCTTGTGTGCATGCGTGTGTGGGTGTGTGTATGTGTGTTTAAGTAGTATACCTATGTACTAAGTCTTCCCTACACACCCTAGGGGAGGAGCTGGGCAAAGGAAAGGAGTATCTGGGCTTAGCAAATGCTCACTCAGTTGAGAAGGTGATTGAAGCCTCACAGTAAGAGATGGATGGCTGTGTCCCCAGGAAGCCTGCTTATGCCATTGTTGGGGCTCATGCCTGGGTTGACATCCCTAAGACTGGAATTTTCTCCCTATAGAAAGATGACTTTGAGGCAGACATAGAACATAGTCTCCAAGTGGGCCCCATCACACCCAGTAGGATAAACCCCTCGATTTCACAGACATTGCTGGGACCTGCAAGTTCTGAGATCCTGTGGACATCCTTGAATGTCCACCAGAGGCTCCTGGGATCTTAACCATATGACCCCAGACCAGGCAGGAAGAAGAGGCAGTCTTCTGAATGTGTTGCCTTGCATTCTGCCTAATGAACTGACCGAATCTGCTGGGATCCAGAATTTTCCTGCTTACTTAGACACAGCTTGCCAGAAGGCCCAGGTAGCTGGGCCAGCTCCCAAAGGTACCCTCTCTGCGGTCCTGTGGTGGGCAGGATGGGTGGGGAGCCCTTTTTCCTTAGCTTCAACATGTGTTGGCAGTTCTGGAAGGGAGCAAGGAGGGCATTCAGCTTCCAGGTGCCACCTTGGGACACATAGCCTCAAGTTTGGCTCTGGGATGTTGGTACTTGGAGCTCCCACTGCCTTCCTTCTCCACAGTTTCTGGGCCTCCCTGTGTGCTCCACTCTTGTTCTCATTGTTCTCCCCTCAGGTGTTATATCTTGCTCATCAGCCGCCTCATACTCTGTGGTTCACTCTCTTGGTCTGTCTTTCTCCCTCTTAGTATCTTTGCTTCATATAATCACCAACCTCTGTCTTTCCATCCCCTTCTATCACTGAACTCATCGTACCCCCCTGGCCTCTCTCAGATGCCACCATTTCCTCTGGGAATCCAACTGGAGCCAGCAAGTCTGGCTGCATGTTCCATGGACAAAGGCCCCCAACTGCTCAAGATTCCTGTCCCAATGCTCCCAGCAGGCCTAGGCACCAAGGGCTCCTCCAACTTCAAAGCAGGCCACAGGATAGAGAAAGGAGGCTGTCCAGTGGCCCTTCTTGCATCCCTCATTCAGCTGCTGCAACTTTCTACACTTGCTTTTTCATATCAACACCACGAGTTAATAAGATAACTACTCTAGGCTCAGATTCATCCATCCTCAGAGCAAGGTCTCCCTGGGGAGAGAAAGCAAGAAGAGCAAAAGCATAAAATGAGTTAGCGAGAGAAAGAGGGAGGTGAGATAGGGATAAGGTACAAGGAGCAGGCAAGAGGAAAATGATTTTGCATCTGTGGAAAGAAATATCCTTCCTGGCCCAGGTTTTGGCACCAAGCACAGCTGCCCCTGGATGTGTGACAGAAATGAGGTCACAGGGAGACGAGCGGAGGAGAGGGAAGGAAAGGGGAGGAGAATGTCTTCTCCTAAGCCCGCCCTAAGTTTGAGTCCCACGGGGCTCCAAATGGCATAGCCGTGGCTGGAGGAGAGGCCGAGCGGGAGCGACCCAGCCGTGACATAGCAGGCCCGAAGAGAAACCCACAGACACGCCCAGTGCTCCAGGAATTCAGAGGTCTGGATTCTGTAGCACATGTGGTATGTGTTATTCTTACCACAAACCAGAACTATGTTCCCTTTTGAAATGGTTGGCTCCACAGCTGTTTGAAAATCCCCTGGTACTTGGAGACAAATGATCCAATTCAGGCTGTGCTAACAGGCCCGTTTTGGGGCCAGCCGAGAGGTGTGACTGATGTGGGTCTGCGGCTCTGTCCTCGGGTCCATCAATCACTGCTCAGTGGAACTCCCAAGGGACCACCGGACTCTCCAACAATATTGTTTACATTAGAACACTATTGTGAAATGTCTGGAAAAAAGAAGGGTGGCAGGAAACGTAGGCTGGGGCCACATGGGCAGCCTTGCCCACACAGAGGCAGAGCGGCCTCACGGCCCTGTCCTTCATGAGCTGAGCCATTCCCTGCCAGACCGAGATGCAGGGAACATCCCCCAATGTGGGGAGCCGGAGGCACCCAGGAGAAGGAGTGGGGAGAGCTCACCTAAGTGACCCTACGCCTGTCACAGCGTGGTTTCCATGTAAATTCAACCAAAGGCACCTGCTGTGGAAAATACTTCTCAATTTTATTTCAGACTCTTACAGCTAAAATGATCCTGCCCAGCATGGGGAGGGAGCGTGATGTTTTGCACAGGACCAGGATGGCCGGTGGTGCCTGAAAGGTTCTAAACAGAGGAACACTTGGGAAGACCCCAAAACAGCAGGAAGCATGGCCACCAAGGTCGGCAGAAATGGGGGTCCCAACTGCAGCAGCGGATAGACTTGGCTACAGAAGCATTATGCACCTGTTTAATCTTGAAGGAAGGACTGCACATTAGGACTGTTTTGCTCTCACACACACCCCATTAAATATTCCTGGAATCCAAAAGCAAAAGGAAAAGTAAACCCCTTTGAAGTTCCAGGGGAGGGGAGATCTGGCCTGGGCCGCGCAGGTACAGCTGGACAGTATGGGCTGGGAGGGTCCCTCCTCTGGTTACTTTAGGCTCGAGGGGGTGGGAGTTCGACAGGCTCTGTACTTCCTGCCCCCTGCCCTTTAATGAGGGTATCTGGGCACCACTTGGTCCTTGGATCTGCAAGAAGGATGGTGTCTCAGGCTGCAGCTGTTGCCTTTCTTGAAGAGGGTGCGGAGGTCTGGCCAGGGTGAGTTTGTGTGGGCTGACTTTCCTGGAGCTCAGGCCCAGCAGAGGTCCAACTTTAAATCTGATGGGGCCAGCTGCCCTCAGGATACAGCCCTGATTGTTACCAGGTCATCCCAGAACCCTTCTCAACCCAGCCCACCCCGGCCCACTGGCCTGTCGCTACTTTATTATGTAGTCAGAATGAAGCCCATCACTGGCACCAATTCCAGCTCAGGTCCACTTTTCACCAAGTGACATACAGGTCTTCACTGCTCTGTATTAAGTCGTCTCATCCTCACAGCACACCTGCAATGCATCATTTCTGTGCCCACGTTCCCGACGAGAAAATCCAGCATAGAGAGATTCAGTGGTTCTCCTAAGGCAGACAGCAGGGAAGTGCCAGGGCTGGGGTGTAGCTCCAGAGTCCCTGCTCTTAACCAGGATGCTCCACTGTCCCCGTAACTGCAGTTCAACCCTTCAGACCAAGAGGCTTTTGGAGGACACACCCGGTCACACTGGCTCTCACCTCCTATAAGTTTCCCCAAAGACTCTGACTAACTTTCTTTCCAGGTTGGATACCCCTTCCCTGCCTGAGGCACGCAAATCATCCCAGACCCTATTTTCTTGTTCCCACCACCCAAGGCAGAAGAGTTATCCAAAGCTCTATTGCCAGGGCTTCTCGCTGGTCAGTCCCAGGATTCATTGCTATTTGTGAGTAACTGAGGTCTTCATTTCTCTAAGTGGACTTTGAGGGGAGACTGCCCTCTCCCCTGCTGCAGCCCTGAGTGTCAGGTGCCTGCAGCCTATGAAGGGAAGGATGAGAAACTGGGGTGGTGAGGTGACTGCTACCCCTTACTTCCCTAAGAAGCAGCTCCCTCCAAGCCCCTCTATTTCCTTTCATCTCTTACCTTCCCTGGGGCCAGAACTGGGACTTTCTCATAGCAGAACCCTGAGAAGAGGCCTCTTTGATGCCTTTGTACTGAACTCTCTGGAGTATGGTCTCTTTTCACCAAGTGACTCATCTAGCTTCCTCCTGTTACCAAGAGTTTTCCAGAACACAAACCAGATTAAGTCTCTCTCATGATTAAAACAACTTTAAATCTGATGGGGCCAGCTGCCCTCAGGATACAGCCCTGATTGTTACCAGGTCATCCCGGACCCCTTCTCAACCCAGCCCACCCCGGCCCACTAGCCTGTTGCTACTTTATTATGTAGTCAGAATGAAGCTCATCACTGGCACCAATTCCAGGCACCAATTATGCTGCTGTCCCTGCCCAGTCACCTCTCAGCCTGGTATACATCTCCTACTCATCCACCAAAGGCCAATTCAAGTATCTCCTTCTAGGACTACACTCAGCTACCCCTCTCCAAAAGGAAAAAGGACAGGGGATTGGAGGGTAGCATAGCTCTTTGCACATCCCTTTGTGTCTTGTTCTCCCAATTATATGTCACTCTCCCCACTGTAAAAAGCTGCTTAAAAGAAGGTGGTTTTATCTTTGTGTTGCCAATACCCAGCACCAAGAACACTGTAAGAGTACAAATACTTGAAAGAGAAAAACACTAACTTATCAAATACTCTTCTTCAGATCACTCTAGCAGGGAAAACATTCTGAGAGATCGCCAGCTGGAGGTGGGACTCTAGATATGACCTGCACCTTAGGACAGGCAGGTGTGGGATCTGGGGACCCTGAAGGGATGCAGGGATCTGGAGAGATTGAGGGCTTCACAGATAGGTGGAAGCCAAACTTATTTAGCTTCATGGCTTTCCCCATGCCAACCTTGTCCAAAGGAAGTCCTGTTGACTCATTTATTCTAGATGCCTTTCCCATTGAGACTTAATCCTGGCCACTGGTACCCCTTTCCTAACCTCAGAAAGCAATCCCTGAGTACCCCCTCTCTGTCCATCATGGATAACTACATTACTCCCCCCCCATCTCTGTCTTCCTCCATGGGCACTCTCTTCCCCTCTTTGCTGCCTCCATCTCAGATTCCTCTGACCTAGGGGCCATTGCAGTTGCCTGCCTGGACACCAGCAGTGTGACACCATGGGAAATACTGGTTTTGGAGCCAAATCAATCCTGACTCAGCCTATGTCTCAGTTTCCTCATCTGCAAGGAGGGTTTCATTCCTGAGGGCTGGGAGGAGTATTAGAGATAATGCATGTAGTGTCTCAACCAGCAAGTAGTACGTGCTTAATACATGGTAGTCTTGAAGTCCAATAACTCTCTTATGTTTTCCTCATGTTGAAACAGATGGTGAACAGCAGGCAAGTATGGTGATGTGGTTATTGGCTCTTGAGTCTGGTCAGAGTGGTCCAGTAAGGTCATTTGTGAGCCAAAGTACCTGTGGCATGGACATACAGAATGGCGATTATCCTTAGGTGGGGCAGGGTATAATGCCATTTTTGTAAGAAAAAATAAAGTTATGCATGTAAATGAATATGCCTAGAAAAAATCTAGAAGAATAAATTTCAATATATTAACAGTTGTTGGACTATGAATTTTTTCCTTTTTGTTATGTTTTTATCTACCCCCCCACACACACACATGAGTATGCATTGAATAACAATAAGAAAAAAATTAAATGACATGAGGTAGAAATCTGCATGCAATATGGATCTTAAATTCAAAGCACCATCTGGGATTTGCGTGTCAAAAACTCGTGGTTTACAACTGCAGATGGTCATAGCCTCCATGTGGAAGGAATTAGGGTAGCTGAGCATATCTCCACCCTAGGAAAGTCCCTGGTGGAGAGGAAGCACATGCCACTCCCAAAGTAGTGGCTTCCCATAGCTACTACCTAATAATGGGGTTTTCAAATTTAAGAGTGCTTACTGCTCAAAATAAATGATCTACTAGATACATTGACTTTGGGATTTTTGGTTTTTTGAAATTAAGTTGCTTTTTAATCGATTTGCAGAGATCTGTGTTTAAAAGATCATTGGCGGAAATGTCTTTGTAAACAAAGTTGTTTCTGCCATCAAACCCTCACCTGAATTTTTCTACCAATATTTTATAAATTTGTACATTAATTGACTTTCTTGCAGCAAGAAATGCCCCCACACTAATGAAAACTGTTCTATCAGGACAAATGCCACCAAAATTATTTCAGGATAAAACTTTGACACTGTGCTTTCTGCTTTGGCATCAACATGCTGGAATGCACCATGGCAAGTCTGGTGATGACAGTCTGTGTCTATGAAAAGCATGTGAAGCAATTTTATGGGGTAGTTTTTCATCAGATCTGTTTAGAGTCAAGATAGTAGACCAAATTAACTCTTAATAGCCTTTCAATTCTGCAATTCTATCAAGTTTATTGTGGAGATGCTTTTCAAAAAATAGTTCCTCACATAAAATCTCTGAAGAAAGATTGGAGAAACAGTATACCTAAATCATTTTAACACAAAAGTCAGCCTTGACAAGGTGCCAAGGATTCAAAATACAAGTTATGAACAGTAATAAAAATAATCTCTTTAAAAGGCAAAGTGATCCTCAAACTAAGACTCTAAAATTTATTTACAAATGAAAATTTGATAGTGTAAATTAGTTTTAAGGTTGATTAAGTCAACTGTGTCATTACATAAGCAATAACGCAGATTACTTTAGTTTTACTACTCTGCTCTACTGTCTCTGGCATTTTATTTTTCTCCTCATGCTCACAGGCTGTTTACAATTTGGAATGATCAAATTCTCCAGTAGAAACATCCAAAAACCTATTCCTAAATCAATCACTGACAAAAAGAATGTGTTTATCATGATTGACTTTAAATGAGTCATGAATTCCTCCCAGGGGTTAGAGAAAGAGCCTCCTTCTTCAAAATAATGGTCTTGATACTTGAATGAAATCAGTATTTGGTAAGAAAGAAGGAAATACTGGCTGGTAGGTAGCCTACTACTAAGACTCTCACTTCCCTATCATAAAGATGGATATAAGATTTATAATGAGTAACAACAGTAGATGCTAGAAGATAACAGTTTCAGGAATCACAAAATTGATCTCCCATAAATCTTTTTAAAAATATAAATAAATGTATTTGAAGACTTATTACATCAGCACAAACAAGTATCCAAGTAGGAGTGATGTTTGTGATCCAGGAAAAGTGAAATTAACCCAGGAGTGCAACAAAAATAAATCTCAGCTTGAAATTCTGCAACAGGCCTAGAAAACAATAGATCAAAATTAAAATGAGACGTGTCAAAGAATTCCGCTATGTATGTCTTCAAGATGCAGTGGTTCCATTACACAATACTAGGATTAGGATTCTGGACATTTTAATCAGATAAAAGCTCATGTTTGTTTGTTTGTTTTCCTGTCAACAACAACAAATAAAACCACGAAAAATCCCAGGGATAATAAATATACATACAACATCATAGTACATTTTAGTTCTTATTGATATTCAAATTGTCCTTGTCTTTGACCTATGTAAACCTCTTTAAGTTTATGTCTGACTTTTCTTGATCTAATTCTAGGAGTCTTTTGATACATTCTTTATTTTCTAGTATGAGTAGGTGTTCCAGATTCCTGGAGCTCTGGTTATTTTTAGTGAAAAATAATATTTAGAGATCTCAATGTGGGCATTTGAGTATACATTGCTATTATTTTGGTCATTGTTAAATTATTATTTCTAAATTCAAATATATCAGGCCATCTTATTAACTCCCTTCCTTCAATGAGTACTGATTACAAAAACTATAAGCCAAAACCCAGCATTTGCAAATTATAATCATATAAACACCATCTACTGATAAGCCTCAAAAAAAAAGTATGATTAGGTCCATAGCAAAGCAAATGCAATCCCATCCCACTACACTGAGCCATTGGAAAGAAAGCTTTATGAACACCATGGCCAAATGGATTCTTTTTGCAATTACAATCCTTTGCTCAATGTCATGCCACATTTTATTCTGCTTCATATTTGAACATCAATAAGAATTAAAATTCAATGACCTGAAATACAACAAATGCAGGTTCATTATGATACTAAAATAAAAAGAAACTCAATAGTAACCATTAGAGGATGCCTGGTACTCAATCTATCATTTTCAAAACTGGTAATTAAACATTTTTAATGCAATTAAAACAATTGGTAATTATTTCTGTTTTTCCTATATCTTAGTGTAACCAAAAGGAAAATTTATTTTCACAGGTTCTGTTTTATTTGCTTTGCTGGAACTTTTCATAAGGAGTCTCAGATTGAGACTTAATGGTCTCTCAAGACTCAGGACCATGTCAAGGTCACCCCCATGACACTGCACCTACAATACCTGTATCTTTGAGTAAATTCCTTTCTTCTTAAGGTTCCTAAGGTGTCCTGGGGTTCCTGGGCCTGCCTAAGGGTCACCTTCTTTACCCTCTTGATAGGCTCTTTGTGACCCTGTGAACAAGGTATCAGGTTATTTGTTTTCTTACTGACTCTGAGATTAATTTGAAAGCAGTCTGATCTCAAGTGTGGCATTATAATCAAAGTTTTAGCAATATAACCACATTTCCAATAATACACTATAAAGAGGAAAAACTGTCTTATCAGATCTATGCAAACAAACATATTTCCAAGAGAAGTAAAAAATTTCGTTCTAAAATTAAACTCAAGTTTAGTTAATAATATTTTAGTAGAATGCTCTGAATATTTAATGAGTTCCCATTATTAAAATTAGTAAAATCACAGTTTCCAAAGGAGATTTGGAAAACTACTCAAACACTTTTAAAAGAATCAGATTCAAAACAGAATTAGCTGTCAAAACCCAATGCTTGAAAGTTTGTAGTTTTAGTTCTTCCTAGAATGGAATTTCAATCTAATCAACTTGACACCACCAATGAAAAATACTTAAATTCTCTTTTTTCTATATCTCGACTCCACAAACCCCTACCAACTTTCACAAATATTCACTGATGTGGTATAGTAGTTCACCTTTTTATCTTTCACTCATTCTGAAACAATCATTTTACTTGACAAAACTACTTTCTTTTACCAAAAGAAAATGCTTTCTTTTACCAAAAGAAAAAGCTTTCTTTTACCAAAAGAAAATGTTTTTTCATCCTTCCTTACCCAGAAAACACATTCTATTATCCTCCTATTTTCCTCCTGGTCTCCTTACCTACTTTCCATATAAGTTCTCACTTTTTTTCTCCTCCATTTGAATCCTTAATTCCTGGCAAAAACTAAAAAAGCCAAGAGAAAGCTCCTAGCTGCATAGCTGTTTGAATTACATTTTTTTCTTTGTCATGGGCTCTTAGCTGTAAGCTGGCCAAATGGTTACAATACAACCAAATAAGCTCTCTAGTGGCTGAGAGACTGGAGACCCCATGACTCTTTTTTTAAGCATGATACTCAGTTATTCAGAAACAGAAACAGATTACAGAGCTGCACAACAGAAATATACCCAAGTCACAATTGTTTACCTCATACTTGTCCCCCATAGTTGGTTCTGAAGCCCTGATACTCCCAGTCATAGGGTTAGCTCATCACAAGCAACTGCTTGTGTGAAAAGTTTAGCCCTGGTGCACTGGCACAGTCAACTGCTCCACTCACTGGAAACCAAAAGGGCTGCAGTGCTTGGAGTGCATGAGCCCCACATTGGGTGCCAATTTTGTGACAGGAGTCTGAGCCCAATTCTTTACCACCCAAGAGACAAAAGTTGGTGGGAGAAAATCAGGTTTAAACAGAGCTGGCAACCTCACAAGATGGCAGACTATTGTCTCAAATATTATGTCCCTGAACTTGGAAGAAGCAGGAGTTTATATAGGGAAATGTAAAGGAGGGGGAAATGTTAAAGGGTCTATAACAGCAGAATTTCAGAGAAACGAGCAGGGATTCCCAGGAACTGCATTATGCTCCTTTTTGCTTCCAAGTTTGACTTTCACTGGATTTGTTCATGGCACTGGTGGGTATGGTTTTCACTATAGTAATGAGGGCATTACTTCACCCTGGTCTTACTTCTACCTTCATCCTGGTTTTAGCTGGTCTTGCCTGGATTTCTGGTTTTGTCTGCAAGAAAAGATAAAAAAAAAAGAAAAAGAAAAGATAAAGAGGAGCAAAGCAAGGACACATAGCGCAAGGACAATGAACTGATGGCTACCAGGCCAGTGACAATTCTCTACTCTGTCTATATCCTGCTCCTCATTCTTGAGGGACAATGGTTGAAGGTACATCTTCTGGAACTACTTCCCATTGAATGGGCAAAGGTTTGGAGGTCCACTGAGCAGCAGAATCATTTCCTAGCTAATGACCAGTTCCAACAGGGCTGTAATCCCAATTGTTAATAACTGAGAATTACAGCTACTTGCAGGTATTAATGTCTCCAGTCTTTTGGAGACAAAGCAAACAAAGTAATCCAGGAAAAAGGGGCCAAAGGTTAAAAGAAGTAAGCATATTATAACAGTCACTACGGGACCACGTAAGGGTACTGCACATCTAAACCAGTCAGAAAAAATGTTTATAATAGAAATCCAGGACCACAATTCAGTTTTTTCATGGTTCCCTGCCTCTGGGTGGCCCCTTCTTTCTCTGCTTTTTCAGTTTCCAGTTGGCCTTGGAGCTCAGCTCAAGGTTGCTGACCCTCTCTAAGCACAAACCTCAAAGAGAAAGTTAGATTTTTTTCTTTTGTGCTCTTTAAGGTCTGAATGCAATTTAATTATTTAGCCTGAGTTACAGAAGTACATTCAATCTCTCACATTCATCCTTGAGAGGAGACCCCAATCAATATTTACACTATTTACAGAGAGAGGATCAAGGGATCAAGGCATACACACACACACACACACACATATATATGTGTATATGTATTTTCATATATATGTGTATATATAGTATATGTATATATATAGTTTCATTCTAAACCACAGCTATATGTATATTCTAAACCATATATATAGAGAGAGAGATTATAGAATACATATATATATATATGGTTTAGAATTATGAAGGTAACCACTTATAAATACTTACAATTATTTATTAGGAGAGAGAAAGAGGGATACTTTCCCTTCCCACTGCAGACTACAGTACTGTATGATTTGTTAACTTGTATCTGTATTTCTATTTTCATTGTAGTAAAATACATGTAACAAAAATGTTACCATTTTAACCAATTTTAAATGTTTAGTTAAGTGACATTTTAGTCCATTCACAATTCTGCACAATCATCTCCACTATTCATTACCAGAACTCTTTCATCAAGTCAAACAGAAACTCACTAAACAATAACTCCCCATTACCCCTCCTCTCCAGCCCCTGGTACTCACAATTCTAGTTTCTTTCCTATGAGTTTGCCTATTTTGGATGCTTCATGTAAGTGGAATCATAAAGTAGCTGTCCTTCTGTATCTGGATTATTTAATTTAGCATGTTCTCAAGTTTTATCCAGGTTATATCATGCATCAGAATTTCATTCTTTTTCTTTTTTTTTAATTTTATTTTTATATTCCCCATACAATTGCATCCCCCTTATTTTGACCCCAATCTCTCCTTGCCCCGCCCCACCCCCATAGTGTATCTCTGGTTCATAGTTGTTTGTTGATTTTGATTTGTTCTTTCTTATAGTTATTCTTTTTCCTGGTCCCTTATTTCGTTTTCTAGATTCCTGCTATGAGTGAGACCATCCGGTATTTTTCTTTCCCTTTCTGGCTTATTTCACTGAGCATGATCCCTTCCAGCGCCATCCATGTTGCTGCAAATTGCATGTGTTTATCTTTTTTGATTGCTGAGTAATATTCCATGGTGTATATGTACCACATCTTCTTGATCCAGTCATCTATTTTTGGGCATTTAGGTTGCTTCCAAAGCTTAGCTATTGTAAACAGTGCTGCTATAAACATAGGGGTGCAGGTGCCCTTTTGAATTAATGTTTCTGTGTTCTTTGGGTAAATACCTAGCAGTGAGGAAATGCAAGTGGCCAACAGGCATATGAAAAAATGTTCAACATCACTTGTAATCAGGGAAATGCAAATCAAAACTACCATGAGATACCATCTGACACCAGTGAGAATGGCACATATTAAAAAAAACTAGCAACAACAAATGTTGGCGAGGATGTGGAGAAAAAGGAACTCTCCTGCACTGTTGGTGGGAGTGCAAACTGGTCCAACCACATGGAAAGCTGTGTGGAGAATCCTCAACCTACTAAGGATAGAGCTTCCATATGATCCAGCAATTCATTCTTTTTCTTATTGAAGTAAAATACATGTAACATAAAATTGAGAATTTTAGCAACTTTTAGGTGTACAGTTTAATGGCATAAACACCTTCACATTGCGGTGCAATGATTGCTGGCATCAATCTTCAGAACTTTTTCATCTTTTCAAATAGGAATTCTATTTCTCTCTCCACTTTTAGGCCCTCAATACCACCATCTCATTTTCTATATTTATGAATTTAACTAATCTAAGTACCTCTTATCAGGGGATTCATATAACATTTGTCCTTTTTTTGACTGCCTTATTTCATTTAACATAATGATGTCTTCAATTTGTTGCAGGTTGTCAAAATTTCATTTCCTTTTAAGGTTGAATGATTTTCCAATATATATATGTATATGTCACATGGTTTTTTGATTAATTTAACCATGGACTTTTGGGCTATTGCCACCTTTTGTTTACTGTGACTAATATTGCTGCTAATACCAATGTTTAAGGATCTCAGCTTTTGGCTATATTCCTAGAAATGAAATTGCCAAATCATATGGTGATTCTATGTTTAACTTCCAAATTGTTTTCACAGAATTTTTAGTTTTGACCAGTAGTACAGGAGGTTCCAATTTCTCCATATTCAACAACACTTATTATTCTCTGGGGTTTTTTTTTTTAAATAATAAATTTTATTTTTATATTCCCCCATACAATTGCAACGCCCCCATTCTGACCCCAGTCCCTCCCCTCCCGCCCCACACCCCCCAAAAAGTGCCTCTGGTTCATAGTTTTTTGTTGATTCTGATTTTCACTTTCTTATAGTTATTCATTTTCCTGGTCCCTTATTTAAGTTTTCTAGATTCCTGCTATGAGTGAGACCATCCGGTATTTTTCCTTTTCTTTTTGGCTTATTTCGCTGAGCATGATCCCTTCCAGCACCACCCATGTTGCTGCAAATTGCAAGTGTTTATCTTTTTTGAATGCTGAGTAATATTCCATGGTGTATATGTACCACATCTTCTTGATCCAGTCATCTATTTTTGGACATTTGGGTTGTTTCCAAAGTTTAGCTATTGTAAACAGTGCTGCTATAAACATAGGGGTGCAGGTGTTCTTTGGAATTGATGTTTCTGTGTCCTTTGGGTAAATACCTAGGAGTGGAATTGCTGGATCATATGGAAGCTCTATGTTTAGTAGGTCCAGAAATCTCCACACAGCTCTCCATTGTGGTTGGACCAGTTTGCCAACATTTGTTGTTGCTAGTTTTTTTAATATGTGCCATTCTCACTGGTGTAAGATGGTATCTCATGGTAGTTTTGATTTTCATTTCCCTGATTACAAGTGATGTTGAACATTTTTTCATATGCCTGTTGGCCATTTGCATTTCCTCTTCAGAGAAGTTTCTTTTTAGCTCTTCTGCCCATTTTTTGACTGGATTATTTTCTTTGTTGTTGTTGAGTCTCATCAGCTCTTTGCAGATTTTTGTGATCAGTCCTTTATCATTAGTGTTGTGTGCAAAAATGTTCTCCCAGTCAGTGGGGTTTCTCTTTGTTTTTGTTATTGTCTCTTTTGCTGTGCAGAAGCTCTTTAATTTGATGTAGTCCCAGCTGTTGATCTTTGCCTTTACTATCACTGCTTTGGGTGATGTGTCTGTAAAGATGTCTTTGATATGCAAATCACGTAGTGTTTCGCCTATATTTCCTTCTATGTATTTTATGGTTTCAGGTCTTATGTCTAGTTCTTTAATCCATTTTGAGTTGATACAAGGAACATACCTCAACATCATAAAGGCCATATATTTTCTGGGTTTTTATAATAACCATCAAAATAGATAGGAGATGGTGTATCATTGTGATTTTGGCCATTTTTCATGTGCTTTTTGAACATCTGTATATCTTCTTTGGAGAAATATTTATTCAAATCCTTTGTCCATTTTTGGATTGAGTTGTTTGTTCTTTATTGTTACATTTTAAGAGTTCTTTATATATGCTAGACTTAATCTTCTATCAGATACATAATTTGCAAATATTTTTAACATTCTGTGGGTTACCTTACACTCTGGGTTGTGTCCTTTGTTGCATACAAATTTCATATTTGAACGAGTACAGTTTATCTAATTTTATTTCTATTGCCTGTGTTTTTTGGTGTCCTACATAGGCAATTATTTTCAATCCAATGTCATGAAGCTTCTCCTCCTATACTTTTCTAAGAGTTTTATAGTCTTAGGTTTTAAGTTTGGGTCTTTTCTTTCTTTTGAGTTAATTTTTTATATGATATAAAGTAAAAACACATATATTATCTTTAAAGTTTAAAAATAACATTTAAGAAAATAAGATATAAAATCATTTTTAAGTATTGTAGATAATTCAGTAGAATAGTTACCTTTTAAAAACTGTGCTTGAAGTGTTACTTATTTTATTCTCAGAACTCATACCTTTGAAAATCACATTGTTCTACCTTCTCCTTCAGTTTTCCAGTTGCTTATGGTTAAATTGTATTGGGAAATCCAATATGGCCACTGACTTTAAACTCAATAATGACTCTTTTCCACAGTGCTCTGGAAAACATCAAATCTTGACAGAAGCAGGTGGTTTCCAGTCTGTTTGCTTCAGGAAAAGTTCAGCTTCTTATTTGGTTCATGAAAAAAGATAGGAATAGATTCTATAAACCTAGTACATTGTGCACAGTAGGTGATTATTAAAACCTGTTCTGTGTTTGGTTGATTTGTTCACTATCAAATTCTTAAAATTGGGCACATCCCATTAACTGTGGCGCTAGCTATTGACCAGCCAACCTATGTGCCAGGATGCACACAGGGAAGATAGAAATGAGGTCAGTGTTTGCTGGTCTCCTCTGGCAGTTCTCCCAGCTCAAATAATGAGTGGCTCTGTAAATCTATCCACATTTGCAATTCTCTCCTCCACCATGAAGTTTCCAGGCCTGGGCATTTTATACTAAGACATTGGTAAGATACCAGCAGCTCTCACATTAGTACTATACAATAAAGGTTTTTTCTGTGAAACTGACATCCCTCCATAGACCTGCCCTGTGAAATGCAGCAATGGCTTCCTTTTGTTAATTCTGTGTTGCTGCATGATCTAATTTAAGAAAAATCTGGGAAGGTGGATGTTTTTAATTCCATTTTACAGATAAGCATACTGAGGATTAATCAGCATATATAAGGTTACAGGTAGAATTCAAACCCAAGTCTGGCTGCACTGAAGACTCTGAATCATCACATCACAGAGACAGACCCTGATTTCTAGATGCATTTCACTGCTATCATCACTTAATACTGTCAGATTATCTCACTAAAGACCAGTTCCCAGATGCTTATATTGCTGTCATCCTTTGATTTAGTCTGCAGGGCCTCCACCACAAAGGCTATAATGAGAGGAAGCAAGGCCACAAAAAAAGAATCTATAAACCTCTTCTGTTTCTGGTGCCTCCCCTTGACACCCTTGGTGAGAGATGATGACAATCAGAAATAACAGGAAAAAATATTCGAAAACCCTGTTCCCAAATCTTCTCAGCTGAAGTCCTTTACCAATATCTTCAAAAACTTGGAAGATAATTACTCTTAAGAAGGCTGACCAATGGAAAATTCTAGAAGACTCTGCTACAGAAATACAAAAGATTTCTTTTGTAATGGTTTTATTAAAAAATTTGTTTGTTTATGTAGATTTTATATCAATGTTCACTTTTGTACAATGTGTGCTTTCTCCTCTCAGGTGTAGTCCCCATAGAATTCCCACCACCAATTCACCTCCCATGCACCATCACCATAGTCCCTTGTGCTCTTCCTTCCCCTGTTTTGATCCCTCTCACTCTTCTTTGCAGAATGCCTCTGATTTATAGTTGCCTGCTAATTTTTTTATTGTTATTATTTTTCCCATGATCCTTTATTTGGTTCCCCTATATTTCGCCTATAAGTGAAACCATCTGATATTTTTCTTCAAGGAAAAGATTTGTATTGGTTATAAGAAAGGGTCTGAGAGGTCAAGTATATGATAGGACAAAGTTACATTTTGTTGGTTTTGTACATTCTTTAGATTATATATATTGTACACCAGTATGGCAAGTACTTTGAGATCCAAAATAAAGCAGAAACAAATCAAAAGACCTAGGGGTTCTGTTTAATATTGTTACCTGGCTGGGTGACTTTGAGCATGCTGCTCATAATCACTGGACATTATTTTTAATTCATTCATTTATTCATTCATTAAGATAGTCAAGTATTTATTAGATACCTTCTGTTCTGAATGTATTATGAGATTTTAATTTATGGAGGTGATGAATGATGGCACTGAGGTCAATGTCAATGAAAAAAAAATTTATTACACATATTTCCCAATAGAAGGAGACAGGCCCACTCCAAGCAGGGCCACAGGGGAAGCTTCACCAGGAACAAGGGGAAAGTCTGAATCAGAACCTTTCTTAGGACTTTTGCAGGAAAGGCAAGACAGAACAGGGTAAAGAGGTTAGGATTGACTAGACTGAATAATTCCTTAGGACTGACTACAGTGAATTATCCCATGGGTCTTGGACAATGAGATAATCTCTCATTTTCTGGAAGTTAGCCCTGGAATAATTTAAGGCAGAAGAAATATTGACTTGATATAGGAGAGTTTCATAGGGGGAGGTTAGGGGTAGAGACTTGGGATTACTAGTTGCTGCATGAAATAGATGTTCCTTATCAAGTCCTTTGCCAGTTCTAATAATAGGCTGGTATTGGGAACAACATTGTCTCTTAGGGTCTTTAGGACCACCAAATGATAGAGTATCAAGAATGTAGGGGAAAAAAACTTAATAGCAAGATGGCAGAAGTTTTCCTTAATGGAAGCATCAGTTTGAACAAGCTTCCATACTTGAAAACACCTTCATGAAAATAAAAGAGTAATTTCAGAGAATTTGTAGCACCTGAGTAGAACATAAAAATAAGAAACAGATGAATTGAAGAGGGTAGAAAGAACAGTTTCACCTTGCCCACATGCTGTCGTCTAAATGCATCCCCAAATTCATATGTTAAAATTTAATGGCAATATGATGCGCTCTCCTGTGAAAGAAGAATGCACTGTGCCCGTTGCCAGTTACAGAACTTTGCCCTCGTCCCTAATGCTTCCTAATATCAGTGACCCAGAATGGGACTTCCCATTTTGGGGGTGTCTTTCAGCCCAGGAAGGTTATGAGAATACACTGACAAACCAAAAAAGCCCGAACGAGTACATAAGCGCTATGGAAGATCATCAGGTGGACCAAATGCACTACTCTGGTGAGGGATGTTGTGACGGGGAAATTATACATATGGGAGAGGAGGGGTCCTGTGGGCAAACCTCTATACCTTCCTCTCAATTCTATGTGAACCTAAAATTATTCTAAAACATAGTCTAATGAAATACAGTGTATTCATAGGAAATCTGGCGTGCAGTAAGACCAGTGGACGAGCCGTTAGTTGCCAATGAAATGGCAATTTGTCACAGCTTTCAAGAGGAGGAGGCATGTCATGTCACACAAAGCCACATGAGGCCACCCAGAGAAGCACTGTCATCGGGAAGCAGAGGGAAGGAAGGGGAATATGGGCAAGAGCCTTCTCTGTGGCTTCCATGAGAAGAACGGGCACACAGTTTAGGAGTGGCTTGTTTGGTCAAGTTCGGTGCACTCTAGCCACGGGCGCTGACCCTACTTGTCTGGTACCCAGCCTTGAAGTGACGAGGACAGGTGGAGTATCCCAGAGACTGAGAGTCTGCTAAAGGAGGTGGTTGAGAGTGTGGGCTCTGGATTAGTCAGTTTGTAGCTTTAGAGTACACTCGTAGACAAGGAGTTTACTAGGAATTGGCTAACTATGGGAGGGTCGGTCCCCCCCTTGTAGCAAGGCCTCAAATACAAGGAGAAAAACTATGGCTAAAGCAGTAGAACACTTTCATATGCCAGGTGCTGCACATATGCCAGGTGTCTTTATGTCAACTGAACCCCAACTCTAGGAAGTTGCTAATACTGTTGTCCTCCCTTAGAGATGAGGAAATGGGTCCAGAGACATGAAACAACTTTCCCAAAGTCACAGAACTTTCCCAAAGTCAACGGAGCACATGACTCAGAGACGCCCCATTAGAAAATAAACCATTTGCCATACAGCAAAGTTAGTGGCTGTCCCCACAAAATATCAAAACGACGTTCATTTCGTGTAAATCACTAAATCTGGTCTGACTCCAAAAGCAGTTTTCTAAGTAGTTTCCAAAGAAATTCCAGTATTGATTCTACTAAAGGAGAAGTCGTGACTCTGGTAGTTCTTGAACTTTGACCTCAAAGGCCTAACTGCTCCAGGACCCCTTCCTGATCTCCTGTGTCTGGACAGTCCTTATTCTCCCTGGGACTGTCTGATGGGCCTCTGGTCTTTTTTTCTTACCAGAGGAATAAATCCCCACCCAAGAGCCTGCCCAAGCAAGATTTGCACCAACAAAGCCAGTGAGCAATGAGGTTGCTATATCTTTAGTCAAGCACAGAAGCAAATGGTCAAAACAATGGGCCTCTAAGGCCATCATCATCAAGTTCCAGGCCCCAGAAAGATTTTCTTTAGCCACACCCACACTGCTATACCCGTGGGACTCAGAGTGCTGGAGCGTATTAGCACTCTATCCTAAGCTGTGAGCTCACAATGCCATCAGCCTGGGCGCTAGTGATTTTGCAGCAATGCACTCACTCCTCTTTTCTACCCCCTCTGCCTCTCCCTCCCATACACCTGCAGAGACCAGCCCACCCACCCTCCACACATGCAGTCCTTGCTCTGCCAAGGAGCAGGTCGGTGGGCTTTATCACACACTCAGCGTTTATTTCCACTGACACAGCCGAGGCTCTGAAGACACATTAAACTGCCTCCTCAGCCGCTCAAAGCCACAGTGGTTCATTACCCTGTGCTGCACCATGGGGCCATGCTCCCAGGCCAGCACAGGCCTGGGTGGGGAGATACCTGCAGCTGGGAGAAGAGAAGTGAGTTTTCACAACATCCACCCCTATTTGCCATTCCCACCCTTCCAGATAGTAAAAGTGCCTTGCATGGCCTAGCCCTCAACAGCCCGACCTGCTAGTCCCATTTGATGCCCTTTAAAGCCCTGTTCGATATCTTCCTGGGGGCACAAATGCCATCTTTTAGACCAACTCAAGGTAACTGATGGGCCTGGAGTAGACCTTGAGGCAATAAAACTGAACTCTCTGGTTTTATAAACAAGGGGAGTTGAAAGCTCACTGGTAGGAGCGGAGTAGTTGGCGCTCACACAGACAACAGGCAGACCACCCCCCACGCACAGAGACACACACATACAGATGCACAGCCCCCAACGTGCATACTCACACACACGCAGGTGCACACGCACAGGTGCACACACACAGAGTGCTGCTAGCCCTGGCGAGACCTGGGTATATTTTGTGCACTATACTAGAATTCGTTTCCTGGTTTTTAATAGTTTTACTGTAGTTGTGCCAGGGAAACTCCATTAAGGGTATCTCTCAGTACTTTTTTTTTTTCACAACTTGCTCTGAATTGATAATGATTTCAAGATAAAGGTTAGAAAAGATGGCCAAGGAGCTTTTAAAACATACCACTGCCTGTACCTCAAACCAGAACATCTAAATTAGAATCCCTAGGGGTAGGATCCAGGCAAACACACCTACTTTTAAAAACTTCTCAGTGAGAATAACAGGCAACTAGAAAGGAAAACACTGTGCCAGCTCTAAGACAGCAAGTGGGTGATAATGTGACCTTGAAGGTTCCCACCTCCTGCTTTCCTCATCTGGAGCATCTTTCTCTCTCTCTCTCTCTCTCTCTCCCTCCCTCCCTCCCTCCACCCCCCACCCCATCTCTTCTCTATGGAAGGGCACCACTGTTGCCGCCTGGCTGGAGGCGGGTAGCTGCTCTGCTACGCTCTGATGAACTCCTTCCTCCCAGGAGCAAGGGGCTGCCTGGGTTGCTTGGGACACTATATCTATAGACCTTGTCTAGGGACATGCTGGTGCTGCAAGTGGCTGCATGCTTGGGTTTGAGGACTGCTTAAGTTACAAGGCCCACAGATGCCCACTCATCCTGCAGGAGAGGATACAGAGGATGAGGTGATCTTCCAGTCATGCCCGCACTCTGCATTGCAGAGTTCCCAGCCTGGGCTGTGCGCAGACCTAAGAAGCAACAACTAGGCGGGGTTAGGGGCCGGCGTGAGTGACACGCCTTCTCTTTGTCCACCCAGTCAGTGAGTCTATAGGTTGCTCTTGTCATTAAACTGGGGTACTGACTTGGAAGATGTGCACCTCCCACTTCTGAAGAGTCTACCACAAGCCATCATTGTCTTTGACTTGGACACCAATTCCAGGACTGTCCCCTGTGACAAAGTGGCAGAAAATATGTTCCTTAATATGTGAGCAGCCCAGGGGCCTTCCTAGTGGTGCAAGGGTTTAAGTCGCAGCACTATGAAGCTATCCGCAGCTGCTGTAGCACAGCATGAGCGCAGCAGACCTCTCAGCAGTGTATTTCAGTCAATCTGCTGGTTCTGCTCCCCACTCTGTCTCTGGTGAGTCCTCTCACACACACACACACCCCACCTGCCGCACCTCTGGCCTGTATCCCAGTTTTTGTATGCATAAATAAATAAATCTTAAAAAAATATATGTGAGCAGCCCACACCATAGCAGTATCTCCAGGCAAGCACTGATTTTGGCTATTTAAAAGGCAGCTGAAGCCCTTGGTGTCGTCCTGAAGCCTGTTCAGTAAGTCCTTTGCCCCAGAAATATACTGTCTCAGTCCCAGGCATGCTCATGTGTGCTGGTCCCAGGGGTGTTGGGCTGGGCTCACCACAACAGGCTTTCAAACAAGTATTGAGCGTGGGTGATTTATTAGAGAAGTGAGCTCAGGAAGCTCTGAGAGAAAGGACTGGGAAGTGAAAGAAGCAAATGCGTGATATGATAATGAGCATGTAGCTGTGGGCCGCTGGCTCAATTCCCGCTCATCCTCGGCTACATCTGCCCCTGGCATTAACTCTTTGGTGCTTTGGGCCTGTCTTACAAGTCTCCCCAAATTCCTGACCTACCAAAGTTGTGAGAGATAGTAAGTGGTTATTGCCATTTTAAGTCAATAAGTGATGGGCTCACATGTTACACAATAAATAGCAAATATATTTGGGATTAGTATACCCAAAAGCCCCCCCAAAACACCTGAATGTTTTCCTTCTCCAGGTAGTTATATTCCGGAAGTGGCTCTAGGCTTCTCTGAAGAAGAACTTGAGGACTGCCCACTCCATACGCTTGCTGGTGTCCACGGTGCTTCCCCCAGGAAATCTGACCCTTTCTTGGTCTCTGGGTCTGCCAATAGGCTTAGTCCTGGACACTGGCAAGGGATAACCATTTTCCACAGCTGAGGCTGACATTACCCTTTAGCTTGGTCTCTCCTGTAGCCACCAGTGCCCCATCTACCTTGCTACTAGGAACTCCCTGGTCTATTTGCTGTGATCACAGATGTGAGTCAGTGTCTCCAATGGCCATTCGGTTTTGCTATCTGTTAAGGGAATTACTTTCCTCTGAATTTTTTTCACTTTTTTAGCATTTTTATTTTCAACTTTTAAATAAAAGTCACTTTATTCAGTCACCCTGGCATATTCATTTTATAACATTTCATTGTGGAGAGTGTTTCAAGAAGTAGTAATGTGCAAAGCCAAGCTATGCCTCTGTTAAGGATTATTTGTCAATTCTTTTTTTTTTTTTTAAGTTAGTTGGGTTTTTTTTTTTAAGATTATTTATTTATTTTTTTATTTATACTGGGTACAGTCTGAAGTGTGGGAGGGTGAGAGAATTCACCAGAGCCAGAGCGGGGAACAGAACAGGCAGACCGACAAAATGCACTGCTGAGGGTAGCAGCGGGTGGCAGGAGAGGTCTGAGCACCATATGGGACCTTCGCTGGTGGCCAGGGATCGAACTGGCGCTACAGAGGCTGTGGGTAGGTTCGCAGCCCAGCACTCAACCACTGCGCCACCCGGGAGGCCCAAGGATTATTTGTCGTTTCAATTGAATTCTGGGATTGAACAAGGATTGAAAACTACACACTTTAGAAATGCTGAAAATACATATGCTTTTCTCTCTGCTATAGTTAATCATGTTTTTGATGCATTTAACTTAAAATTCATGGTTTGACCATTGTTGTTGTTTTTTGTTTTTTTTTTTTAATAGAATGAGGAAAGTGACACTATCTGGATTCAGAGGTAGGGACTTCTGTCATATGTGTTACACTGGGGAACCAAGTTCTATCACAGCATCTGCTTCCATCGACTATGCCCTAGAGGACAGTCACCAGAGAAGGTCCCAGTGCTGCCAGTGCTGCCTCACTAGCACATTCCTTATCAAGTTCATGAAAGGAGCATGTTCTCAGGCCTCCTGGTATTAGTATTTAGTCTGTTCTAAAGTGATCCTCTCTCTGAGAATGTTGACGCCATCCTAATCTTTCTGCTAAGGTTGTTCCGGCATCCTCATATCACTGACTGCAGGTCATTATTGTTCTGAACTTCAAGAAGGACATAGGACCAGCGTCAGGTGCTCTTGCGCTGTTGTTAATTCCTGAGTCACAGAGTGTGGCACCATATTGACAAACTCAACAGTCTCTGCCTCCATCCCTGCCGGTCCTGAGGGTTCTTGGGAGCAAGTTCACCTTGCTCACCCATGACACCTAAATTCCCCATCACAGGTCTTCACAGGTCTCTGGTTTCCACTCCTTACCTAAAGTTCTGGGAACTTTAGTCAATGAGTTTAGTCAATACAAGACCTATTAGGTCTGTGTACCTCCACCATCTTTATGTATTTTTTTAAGATTTATATATTTAAGTATACAAGAGCTGGGGTACAGGCCAAAGATGCGGGGGGTGAGAGGATTCACCAGAGACAGAGTGGGGAACAGAACAGACAGATTGACTGAAACACACTGCTGAGGGGAGCAGCAGGCGAGATAGGAGAGGTCTGCTGCGCCATGTGGGTAGTTCCCTGGCCGGCTGGGGATCGAACTCATGCTGCAGAGGCTGCAGGTTGCTTCATAGTGTGGTGCTTAACCCCTTGTGCCACCAGGGAGGCCCTCCACCATCTTTATAACAAAATTTGGAGTTAATTTTCAGCATCTTCCTCTGGCTAGGAGATAAAAACTCTTTAAGCACCTAATGGAAACCTCTGGTTTTCCAGTTCTGCCCTAAGTTGATAATTGTCTGATCTGAACCTTTTATCTTCTTTCTTCTGGATTTCTATAGCTAGTACAGCCAACCCTTGAAATGTTTACTACCTCTATATCTTCTGTCACTAGAACTATTGCATCAGCTGTCATATCTGCCCTTCTATCTGCAGCCACCATAGCCACAGCAGGTTTAAGCCTTAGCAAGTGTGCTGAATAGCCTCCCAAAAGTTGTCATCATCAGTAAGCCATGTAACTCCAGCACCCAGTCCCGCTTCTCAAGTCTTTCCTGGGACCATTGGCCTTGAGCTGGTTCCCCAAAGCACACTGGGAGACAAAGATTTGAATGCAAGTATTTTATTTGGCACATAACCCAGAAAACATCAACATGAGTGTGGGAATTAAGATAGGAAACGAAAAGAAGATGCTAAAGGTACGTGCATAGTAATTTAACACTATGAGCAACTTGGGTTCCATCTTGCTTGGGGTCTTGGGAGATTGTGTGAGACATACTAGCAGGAGTTCTGTCCCACTAATACATGCTAGCACATTTATACTCCAGCTCTCTCTTGCTCCAGCCTGCAGGTGTTTGCAGTAGGTTGCTGTGAGCACAGACTAGGACCAGCACAGTGCTGAAGATGGGAGAGCACAATGACAGCTTCAACTACAGTCTGCTTATGCTTTTAACTGAACTGAGGCCTATGTCAGCCTGCACAAGGACACATCAGCAAGCCAACACAAGACAGGCATTGTAGTAAAGGTAATAACTGAAGATTGCTTACGGTCAGGTGGCAAAGAGCACAATCTCTAAGGAAATAAGGAACAGCACAAGTCAACTACGATAAAAATGCAGAGCAATGTCCCTGCCAGAGGGGACCAGGCTTGTGACCTTGGGTATTAGGGTACTCAATGTTGGAAAATGCCCAGAGAAAAGGAGAAAGTGTCAGACAGGCTATACTCATCTCCGAGCACTGCTGAGGACCAATCTTTACTGGAAGCTAATGGTAAGGCTGACAAATTAGCTTTTATGAGCAGGCTCCACACTTAATCATATCAAAGGAGCGCATGACTCAGTGAGGCCCCATTAGAAAATAAACCAATTGTCATACAACAAAGGCAGTGGCTGTCCCCACACAACATCAAAACAACTATTCATTTCAAGTAAATCACTAAAAAAAAATTGGTTCAGTAGGAAAATAAATAAAAAGGAAACAAACAAAAACATTGGCTAACTAACAATGGCAATATACTAAACAGTCAGTGCTCATGCCCAAGGAGAGAATTTTTACTTTTCATCCAGCTATTTTGATGCTGGCTGTCTCCAGCTTCGTTGCTTAGACTTCATTCTGTGCCACCTGCAGCACAGATAGAGCTTCCACAGAAGGAACTGACTTCAGCATGAAACAAGCCCACTGGTAAGCAGCTGCCATGAATGAAGCAGAAGTCAAGGCCAAGGAGAGGGGATCCTGGATGAGCCTCCTTTTCTCTCACCCTCTTCGTTCCTCAACATAGAGTACTGGAAAGTCATGGATCTAGAACACGATTCTTCAAGGAGCCATAGTTAAATCCTTATACCCTGAAAGGCACTGGTGGGTCACTTAATGTGTGGGGTCCAGTACATAGTTAAAATGTAGAACCTCCTTATTCAAAAATTATTAAGAATTTCAGGCCTCCCCGGTGGCGCAGCGGTTGAGCGCTGGGTTGCGAAGCTGCCCGCAGCCTCCGCCGCCCTGGTTTGATCTCCGGCTGCTCCCCGGCCACCGGGGGAGGGTCCCACTCCACATGGCACGCAGACCTCTCCTGCTGCCCGCTGCTCCCCTCAGCAGTGTACTTTGGTCCTTCTGCCTGCTCTGCTCCCCGCTCTGGCTCTGGTGAATTCTCTCACCCTCCCGCGCTTCTGACTGTACCCAGTGCTTGTATAAACAAAAAAACAAACAAACAAACAAACAAATAAATAAATAAAACATGCCGCTATTAAAAAAAAAAATTAAGAATTTCAAAACAACAGAAGATCATTAACCCAAGGGTAGGGGCGGGGAAAACCCTGGGATATTAATGCCCAGGTCACATACATATCAGCCAAGCTGGCCTGGTTTCTGAGCAACAAAGTAGGTTGAGAAAGCGCTGAGCTGGAAGTCAGTAGTCCCGGGTTTAATTCTAAGCCTGCCATGTGCTTGCTGTGCAACCCTGGGTGACTCACTTAGCTTTTCTGAGTCATCTGAAATCCCATAAGAATAAAGATATGAGAATATGAGAAAAATTCAAATTTCAAATCTAGTAGTTTGTTATTCATAAAACAAATCTTTTAGGAATCCATGTTTCTATCCCCGAGAAAGCTTTATTTTCAACTGACATCCATTCCTTACTTGCTTCCTGTTAGCCACAGTGCCAAGCTCTGGGAACAGTGATTAGAGACATTAAATTTCTTTATGGGAATCACACTTTCCAAATCTACACACCCAGTGGTGGGACTACAACATTAACAAGCAGAGTATTTCCACCAATGTTAGCTTTCAAAGAGATTTTCCAGAAATGTTAGTCTAATCTTGAATGCTGCCCTCTGAAATTGCCTGTACAGTCGAGGTTAAACAACCAACAAGTCAACCCTATTGTATCACAGTTACTCCTGCTTTTAGACCCCTTACGATATAGGACATAGTTTGATATCCATTGTTTGATAGTTTAATTCAGAATGATTTTGGACCATTTAAAATTTAAACCCACCTTCAAAGAATTTTTTTAAAGCATAAAATGCGTTTAGTGTTTTACGTTTTCAAAATAAAATTTACATGCATTTCCTTTGTTCATTAGGACAATAGAATAAGTATTTTTTATCTCCACATAATATGCAAGATTTTTATTTCCAGTAAAAAAAGTTTTAAAAATATACAATTAACCCTAGAATCAATTCTTTAAAAATGGCAAAAATGTTTTAAGGAATGGCAATATCATAGGGATATACTATAGTAATTTTATGTGATAACTTCAAAGGAGAATAACTTACAGCAGGTATGAGTTCTGCTTGACAAAAACAATGACATCATTTTAATCACTCACACATTAGCAATCCACAAGGTGTGGGCACACATGAAATGCACAGCAATCACTGCTTTAGATTAGTAGGATTCTTCCTTAAAATCTTACACAGAGCTCTAATACTTTATCTAATATTTTGGTTGATTGGCTTAAAGCAAGATAGGGTAAACACATCCCTCTGGCCACTCCCCAAAACCCTTCCTCTCCCCACTCCCCAACTCTACTGTCTCCAGGTTACTCTGGTCCTTGGAACCTTAGGGTCTCTTGTAGTACAATTAGGAAAACATTAGAGAATTCAAGCAAGTTACAGAAAAATTGATTCTAAAATATTATGTTTGGGCCTCCCCGGTGACGCAGCGGTTGAGCGCTGGACTGTGAAGCTGCCCACTGCCTCTGCAGCACCTGTTCAATCCCCAGCCACCCGCGAGGGTCCCACATGGCGCACAGACCTCTCCTGCCGCCCGCTACTCCCCTCAGCAGTGTACTTCGGTCCTTCTGCCTGCTCTGCTCCCCGCTCTGGCTCTGGTGAATTCTCTCACCCTCCCGCGCTTCTGACTGTACCCCTGCTTGTATAAATAAACAAATAAAACTTTAAAAAAATAAAATAAAATATTTTGTTTGGCTAGAGAATGTGGCTTGTTGATTCAAGGAAGGAAAAGCAAGCCAATCAATTGAAAGAAGCAATAATTAGTTAATGGGGAATATGAAACTAAGACTAGTCATATTTTAAAGAAAAATCATTTATATTCCTGGAGCACAAAAAGGATAGATAAAATTTGTTTGAAAATATGCACAAATATGCCCACACTGCAGCAGGGGTCACATGAGAGGGAAATTTGCAATCGTCCTCAACAAACATGGCTCATATTGAAAACAGTGGCACATAGCTCACTGTAATTTGTGAGGAGAGAAGCAATTTCCTCTTTTCCAATTAGTGCTCAAAAGTAGGGGAAGAGGGGCAGGTAACCCCTGCAGCACAGGTCCAACAGGTGCTAGTGATCACTAGTACTTTCTTTGGGTGTAGTTTTGGGGGTTTTTTTGTTGTTTTTTTTGTCCAGTGGGTTGTGTATAAAAGTTGGGTTTATTCAGGGCCTTCACCACTGCCTACAACCAGACATTTAAGTTCCTGGAGAGGTGAATTCTTTAGTAGACTTTGTGGGGAAAAAAAAAAATTCAGATAGGAGTAGAAATCAAGACCTAAAAAACCTTAAGAGACACAGAGACTTGCAATTGAACTAGGAGATTAATTTGAGTGTCCCAGTTGGAGTTGAGATGGGGACTAGGGAAGAGATGGTTTTTTCCTCTTAGAACTTGGACCAGGACCAAAAATGTTGACTTTCTACTTTGCCCGCTAGTGGAAGTCCATTGGCCTTTGCAATCTCAGATGGTAAAATAATGCAAATAAGAGTGATGCAGTATATTTAGTGGTTACTTTGTTCTAAGTACTTACTATGCATTCCTACATCTAGTCTTCACACAAGCCATCACTGAGACAGACACTTAACTCCGTTTCACTACTAGCTAAGGAGGATGAAATGGAAGGAGACTATCTGTCACAAGGAGAGGAAGTGGTATGGCTGGATGTTAACTCAGTTTTTTTGATTCCTAGATCTGAGCTCTGGATCTTTGTAGCGCACTGCTTACTCCACTGGATGGATAGACTGTGATATGTTGTCTATTTTTTTGTGGAATGTCGAGAGCAGCCTAGTAGGAAGACAATTCCCCCAACTTCTCAGGCACAATGATGCAGGTGTTCAGGCCTGCAATAGGCCACCAATCCATCCTGATTCGTATCCTCACTCCGTATCCCCAGGAGCCCAGGACAAGCACCCAGGAGAATTGGCTGGGCCTGGTGGCCTGGTAAAGACTACAATGGACCCTGCTGTCTTCTCTCTGGCCCCTAGGCCACTTTCTTTCTGGCTATTTACCTCTTGGAAGAGTCCCAGAACATACTGCAGAGGAAAGAGCCATGGAATTTCCTATCAACATATGGTTTTACTACACTCTTCCTGTTTTAGGGATTTATATGGTTCTTACAAATGCTAAAGATAAGGCATGGTATCCTACCCTCCCTTCCTCCAATTTTTATTCATCTTACTACAGGAATGGCCCAGACTCCACCCATAAGAGCTGAATGTGCTGCCATAACACTCTGAAAAAAAAATCCAAACCATCTTGCCAATACCCTCAGAATTCAAGACTTCCCACAGGGAGTGGGGAATGTTCTGCATTCTACTTTTAGGTGAAAAGAAAAACAAAAGGGGCAGGAAAAATAGTTAAACAAAGCATTCATTCCTATTCAAAGAATAAACAACCTTAACAGCAGCTTTTAGGCTTCAGATCAAAGTAATCTGATTTTACATTTAACTCCCTTTGCTCTTCAAGCATAGCCATTACAGATGAATTTTTCTTTACATCAAAAGGGAAGGGCCACAATTAGTAAATACATCCAAGGACTAGAAACTGGAAAAACACACAGGGATGAATGCTAATGTCACAAGTATGAGAGACTCCAGGCAGAGAATGCAGGAGCTCAAGCATGAAGAGAGATGGGTTGGAAAGCTTCCCTTTCCTGGTAGGAAACAGGATACTAGCTCCTGGGGGAGTGAAGAAGAGAAGGGCGACCTGGTACGTATCATAACATCCTCACCGCTGAGGGAGCTTCTGAAAAAGTCTTCATGTGGGTGAAATGAGAGAGAAATCATAAACAAGTCCCAATACAGGTAGCCATATAAAGTAACATTCTGAGGTACTTGGGAAAATGTAGCCCTAAGAAAGTGCTCCCACAAACTCAATAATCAACAGAGAAATCCAGTCTCCGTGAATCCGCGTAATAGAGCAATCTCAAAATGAATTGAAAATGAGCATGTTTAAGCTCCTGAAGATATAAATGATGGCTAGCCAAAAATATAAACAAGCTTTATGAAACAAAACTAGGAAAAAGACCAACTATAAATCCTGGAAAAGAGAAATACAGTTGATACATAACCAACATGGGGTTGGGATACCGATATCCCTCTGCCCTGCTGTGCAGTTGAAAATCCACATAAAACTTGACTTCCCTCAAAATTTAACTACTAATAGCCTGCTTTTGTCAGGAAGTGTTAATAATAACAGTCATTATCACATAGTCAATTAACACATTTTGCATGTTATATCTATAATATACTTTTAATAAAGTAAACTAGAGAAAAGAAACTGTTAAGAAAATCATAAAGAAAACACATTTTACAGTACTGTGCTGTTGTTACCAATACCAAAAGCTTACATTGTTTACAAGAAATCTACATGTAAGAGGAGCCAACCAATTCAAACCCATGTTGTTCAAGGGTGAACTGTATGATAATTGAAACAGCAGTTTGTACAGTATATATATATATATATATATATATATATATATAATCTTTAGTTCAGTAAGTGTTTGAAAATCCCTCACATAATTACATGTTCAGAATGTGAGCTGTAGTTATCTAGGAAAGTCTCAAATATGTGTGTTGGGGCTAAGGAAGGAGAAAGGGAGAGGAAAGAAAAAGAAAGAGGAGGCAAGGAACAGAAGCTGGAGGAGGTGAAGTTGTTGAAAGTAGAGGCAAATGCATTCTACTTTTAGGTGAAAAGAAAAACAAAAGGGTGGGGCCTCCCTGGTGGTGCAAGCAGTTGAGCACATTGCTGTGAAGCTGACTGCAGCCTCTGCAGCGCTGGTTTGCTCCCAGCTGGCCGGCAAGAATCCCACATGGCACAGCAGACCTCTCCTGTCTCACCCGCTGCTCCCCTCAGCAGTGTATTTCAGTCAATCTGCCTGTTCTGTTCCCCGCTGTGTCTTTGGTGAATTCTCTCACCCTCCTGCGCATCTTGTATAAAAGAAAGAAAAGCAAAAGGGGCAGGAAGAATAGATAAACAAAGTCCTTGTCCCAAGACTAGCATTCTTTAACCTCCCCCAAACATCACAGCATAACAACTGCATTTTTGTGTTGAAAAAGGTACATATTTTGCATAAAGTAGTATACCCTTGGTAAAAGTCACTTATCAAGGAAGAAAGTACATTGACACATTGTTAATAGTATTTTTAATAAAAAAAGATGGTATCTTTCATACCGCCGTCCTTTGTTATCAGAGTTGTGTATTCTCTGGATATTCTAAACATAAAAATGTCCAGTATGGAGGTGGTTTCTGCCTATTAATAGAGGCTCTTCTTGGGAGCTGCCCGTAAACACTCTGCTTCACTTGAGGAGTCTGATTCTGCACAGCTTGGGTGAATCAGAATCAGATGGCCACACTATTGTTTCATTTGCTCACTTGACAGGAGAAAAATGTTTCAAAATGACTTAATTCTTTTACTCTCTAGAGTCTTCCTTCTAAGTGCTCCCTCTTAACTCAATAAAAACTTATCTGCGTTAATAAATGTCTATGTCTGCTCCAGTCATAGGGTTTGTTTGCCTGGCTTATACCCACCATCTGATCAACAAGATGCCTGTGTCTGCTTCCCAAGCTGGTTACTGGACATGATGTTGTGGCTGACCTTGGGGAAGCGCTCATTTCTAATAGCTGATACCCTCTCCTCCCTGGAAAATAGAGAGCCCTGATTAAATAAAAACACAGCCGAATTAGATCTCCCAACATAAGTAGAACCAGAAACACCTGTGTGTGACTGCCTAGGGCAGCATCATTGACCTTAGGGAGAGTGGGGTTAATGTGAACAATCCCCATATACCCCAAGAGGCTTTGGCCTCAGAACTGGAAGAACAGCTTTGAATATAAGGAAATAAACTGGCAACCTTGGTTTTCTGTTATCCGCAACTTTTTAAAAAACATAAAATATTTCAAATATCCATGATAATAAATGTTAGTGTTTTGCCAAATTTACATGAGTTTGATCAATCTCTAAGAAATAAAATGTTACAGATATGACTAAAATCTCACCCCAAAACTTCCCCCACAACTTCCCCAGAGACAGCTATCATCTTGAAGTTAACATGGATGTTTTTTTAAACTACAGACCCATTATATAATAATAAACTATGTGCCTTAAGACATATATAGAGCATACATACCTTTTTGCAGCTTACTTATTTCATTCGCTATGGTATTTTTGAGATTGCACTCATTTATTAGTTTTGCACTCATTTCAGTTTAGAGGTTGCCTACAATAAAGCAGGCACTGTTTTAGGGGTTGGTAGGGCTAAAAAACCAAACCAAACCAAAACAAAACAAAACCCTAGTCTCATGGGACAGACAATAACAATGACAAGTAAATAAAATATATATGCTATATATGAAATAGAGTGTATATGAAAAATATTATGGCAGTGGTAAGTGCTAAGAATATTTTTATTTATTTATTTATTTATTTATTTTTATGTCATTGTTCATTTTTAAACAATATTTGCTTCCTCCCACCCCCCCACCCCGTAGTCACCACAGAATTTCTTTAACCAAGACACCCGTGCACCATCACCACAGCCCCCTGTGCTCCTCCCTCCCTCCCTCTCATCCCTCTCCCTCCTCCTCCCTTGCAGGATGTCTCTAATTTAGAATTGTCTGTTTTTGTTTTGTTGTGTTTTGTATTATTATTTTTTTACACTGATGTCTTATTGGGTTCCCCTATATTCCTCTGATATTTTTCCTTTTCCTTCTGACTTATTTCACTGAGCATAATTCCTTCTACTTCCATCCATGTTGCTGCGAGGGTCCCACATGGTGCGGCAGACCTCTCCTGTCTCGCCTGCTGCTCCCCTCAGCAGTGTATTTCAGTCAGTCTGCCGGTTCTGTTCCCCGCTCTGTCTCTGGTGACTTCTCTCACCCCCTCACACTTCTGGCCTGTACCCCAGTTCTTGTATGCATAAATAAATAAATCTTAAAAAAGAAAATGAACAAGTTAAAAATATCCTTAAATGAAGAATTGGACCACTTGGGCTTAACAGATGGCACCAACACCAAATGTGGTGATGCTGGTGCAGACTATGTTGTGGCATCCACTGGTCAGAACATCGACCCCACTTCTACTGGCACCAAGGCTGGGGGCGAGGTCATGCTTGAGCTGAACGAGAAGCTGATTGACATGGCCTTCCATGTCCCCACCCCCAACGTGTCAGCTATGGATCTGACCTGCTATCTGGAGAAAGCTGAAAAATATGATGACATGAAGAAAGTGATGAAGCAGATTCACAGAGCCCCCTCAAGGGGATTCCAGGCTACAATGAGGAGTAAGTTGTGTCCTGCGATTTTAACAGTGCCACCCACTCCTCTGCCTTCTATGCTGGGGCTGACATTGACCTCAATGACCGCTTTGTTAAGCTCATTTCCTGGTATGACAATAAATTTGGCTACAGCAACAGGTTGGTGGACTGCCTGGTCCACGTAGCCGCCAAGAAGTAGGAGCCCCCAGACCACAAGCCTCAAGAGCACAAGAGGAAGAGAAGTGCCCTCAGCTGCTGGGGAGTCCTTTCTCCACTCATCCACACTGAGGATCTCCTGACCTGTCGCAGTTTCATCCAAGACCCCCTGGAGACAAGGGAGGGGCTTTGTACCATTAATAAAGTACATTGTACACAGCCCCTCGCACCCAAAATGGTACAGATGCTAAAATAGGAAGATTATCCTGGATTTTCTAGGTGGGCCCAGTCTAATTATATGAGTCTTCAAAAGTAGAAAACCTTTCCCTGTTGTCAGAGAGAGATGTAATGATAAGAGAAATTCAGAGAGATGTGATTTGACAAACACGTGACCCACCAGACAGCTTTGAAGATGAAGGAAGGTCAGAAGCCATGCTGGGAATGCCCGTTAATTTATAGCCAGCAAGAAAATGAGCTGTGAATGTGAAAACAAATGGATCCTTCCCTAGACCCTCCAGAAATGAATGCAATCCTGCCAACACCTTAATTACTAGTCCAGTGAGATTTCTGATCCAATAAATTTGCGTAATTTAAACCACTAAATTCGTAGTAATTTGTCATGAGAATATACCAATTATTAGTGAGGATGCTGAACAATTAAGACTCTCAAATATCACAGGTGGAAATTCAGAATATACAACCATTTTGGAGAATAGTTTTACAGTTTATTTTAAATTAAGCATGTGCTTCATTAAAAAATAACACATGTATATAAAACTTTTAAAAAATGAACCACTGATACATACAATGACACAAGTGAATCTTAGAAAACATTATACTAAGTGAAAGAAAACATAGATGAGGCAGAGAAAGAGAGATCTGCTGTATGATTTCATAAACATGGATTTCTATAGTTACTGCAGTTCCTATAGATAGATCAGAGTTCTCAGGCTTAGATGGAATAGAAGGAAACTGATGATTGAAAAAGGGGCATAATGGAAATTTTAGAGGTGATGATCCTATTTTCTTTGTTATTTTAGAGTTTACACCACTGTAAATTTATAGTTTATACATTGTAAACACTTGAAATTTATCAAGTTGTTTACTTAAAAATTGGTTAATTTCTGTATGTAGTTCATGCCTCAGTAGAGTCGACTTAAAAGAAACAAAGGTCTTAAATTAATAAAAAATGAAAAATGACCTGATAATTTAATCCATTTAAATGCATTATGATTAGTGATCTCTTTGGATTTATTTTCACTGTGTGGTTTCATTTACCATGATTTTGAAACTGTATCCCCAGGGCACAAGCCCTGGGCCAAACCAGCTACCAGACCCCCTGCCCCAACCCCCAAGCAGGAAGGCTGCCAGCTTTGTTGGCTCCACAGTCCCCAGAGCGAATAGCCTGAAGGTCTGCCAGCGCAGGCTATTCTAAAAACAGCTGAAGTGGTGGGGACACCACCCGCTATCCCCAGGGCGAGTAGCCCCGCTAGGGCTCAGGCAGCAGCAACAGGCTGCAGCAACAGGCTGCAGTGGTTTCCAACCTCTCTGCCCCTAGGCCTAAAGCCCCAGTAAGCTCCAGCAGCAGAGGCAAACCCCAAGCCCCATCACTCCTGGCCTGGGGCCACATGGAAGAGTATAGGCCTCTACTGGGGCAGCCCCAAGCACTGCAGTTCCCTGAAGTCACAGGCAACAGAGGCCCTGGAGTGCCAGGCCAGCATGGCAATTCCCAGTGGAGGCCACCCTGTAGCAGCACAGACCTAAGTCCCAGTCTGCGACCGACTCCCCCTCCGTTTGCCTTGTGCCCTGCTGGAGGGGCACTGGAGGGTGCCGTGTAGCTCTGGCCCTACTGAGGTGGCTCCAGAGTGAGTGCCTTCTTGGAGTGCACAGGCCCACGAATCTGCACTGGCCTCATGGTGGGTCCAGTCTATGCAGACACCAGGCTTTTCCTTTTTGTATTTGGTGCCTGGATCATAAATGAATGGATCAGGTTCTAGCTCAATGCACCAGTGAGGCTCAAGCTTACTTTCATCAGTTAATTGTTCAACTTGAAAAGTAGAAGTGAACTGATTGGTGCTAACTGGCACCTATCAGATGGCTAGGATTGAAACCGATCTAATCAGGCCTGTAGGTTGGGGGGGTCCTGAAAGAGGATATAAGGCAAAGCAAGGGCCAGCTTTATCATTCTGCTTCCAGCCTCTGAAAAAAGGACACAGCAGACAACCTCTGAACAAGAAGCATCACGCAGACGACCTTCATGGGGATTCAGCAGCACTTCAGAGCTCCATAGACCTTTGCAGTGGCCTGCTGCTGCGCCTGCTTCCAGGCCTGCCTCTGACACGGCCTGCAAAGAGCATCGCTGGCCTGGCCAGTGTCTCAAAAAAGAGCTGGTTGCTACTGACTCATGCCAATAGCTCACAATGAATAGTTGTGTTGCACTCTGTATTCAGCCACCTTTGAGAGCCTCCCACTGCTTCTGATCATTGGCACCACCTCCAGGTGCTGTTGCCTCCACTGCTGTCCAGCCCGGGCTTAGGATTGTTGCTGTGGACTGCTGAGGCCCCTCCCGTGAGATCCTGTTTGTCACCATGAGTTGGCGCCTGGTGCACACTTTCTGGGGTGCTACCAGCTCCAGGCCTTCCTTGATGGGATAGCACCATCTTGCATGATCAGTGTTTTTTGGGGTCTGCTGGACACTGCAGACACTATCTAGGGTGAGACAGCCACTTGTGACCTTAGAAACTGTTTTTCCCCAAACTTCTGATTGTTAAATAAACCCTGTTGTTGTTCCTTGAACCTGAGTGGTCTTTCAATTATTAGCACATGAGTGAGAACCCACAGAACTCACCTTGGCACTGTCCCTTGACACTGTTTTAATTTTACTGTTTTTATTTACCATATTCTATTTACCATGATTTGTTTGTTTCTTTTTCTCTTTGACTGCCTTCTTTTGGATTGATTGGACCTTAATTATCTCCTGTCCTTCCCAATATTGATTAAGTAGTTATACATCAAAATTTTACTATTTTGGCATTTACTCTTTATTTTATATTTTTTTAAGATTTATTTATTTGTGCATACAAGAGCCGGGGTACAGACCAGAGATGCAGGAGGTGAGAGGATTCACCAGAGACAGAGTGGGGAACAGAACAGGCAGATTGACTGAAACACAATGCTGAGGGGAGCAGCTGGCAAGACAGGAGAGGTCTGCTCTGCATGTGGGTTGCTCCCTGGCCAGCAGGAGATCGAACTTGTGCTGCAGAGGTTGCAGATTGCTTCATAGTGCGGTGCTTAACCCCTTGTGCCACCAGGGAAGCCCTATTCTTTTTTTTTTTTTTCCCTTGTCCAAACTTCACATTTTCTAGGCTGTATTTCTTTCACACCTTTATTTTCACATAACAAGTTAGTGTCCCCTATAGCTAGTGTCCCACTACCAGATTTTGTATTCATTGAGTATTCCAGCTGTCATGACAGCTGCAGTTCTCATTATTTTTTACTCTTTATTTAAATTTTATTTTTATATTCCCCATACAATTACAACCCCCTTATTTTGACCCCAATCCCTCCTTTCCCTGCCCCCCACCCCCCATAGAGTGTCTCTGGTTCATAGTTGTTTGTTGGTTTTGATATTTTTTATATTTTCTTTCTTATAGTTATTCTTTTTCTTGGTCCCTTATTTAAGTTTTCTAAATTCCTGCTATGAGTGAGACCATCCGGTATTTTTCTTTTTCTTTCTGGCTTATTTCGCTGAGCATGATCCCTTCCAGCGCCATCCATGTTGCTACAAATTGCATGTGTATCTTTTTTGATTGCTGAGTAATATTCCATGGTGTATATGTACCACATCTTGATCCAGTCATCTATTTTTGGGCATTTGGGTTGTTTCCAAAGTTTAGCTATTGTAAACAGTGCTGCTATAAACATAGGGGTGCAGGTGCTCTTTGGCACTGATGTTTCTGTGTCCTCTGGGTAAATACCTAGGAGTGGAATTGCTGGATCATATGGAAACTCTATGTTTAGTAGGCCCTATTCTTAAATTTTAATAGTCATATTGATTTAACATGGCCTAATCTTATTGATAGATCTAACCGCCAGTGAAACAACACAAGAATCTTAAAATGCCTTAACTTTTACATCTTCATCCTTCTTTACCTATTACTGTGATCTACCATTTCACTTCATTTTGTTGTTATAATCCTCAAGTGAGTCATTATTATTGGTGTTATCTTCTACCATCAATGCTTGTCTAAATCTGCTCACGTATTTTCTCACTTATTTTCTCAATGTTGGTCATTATATCCTACTTCATCTGAGTTCAATTTTTGATAATTCTTTTAGTGAAAGTCAGTGAACAAAAAATTCCCTAAGTTATTTGCTAACTAAACCTGCCATCATTTGTTTCCTTTACTCTTGCTTGATATTATAATTCTAAGAAGATATTATTATATCATCTCCTAATCTCTATTGTCAGTATTAAGAAATCTGCTGTCTTTCTAATCTCTGTAGTTTTTTATGGGATCCCTTATTCCTCTTTGCTTTGTGTATTTTCTCTTTTCATTTAGTGTTTAAATAGTTTTATGAGGAAGTATCTAGGTGTAGTTTTTTAATATTTATTTATTTATTCATATAAGAATTGGGGTACAGGACAAACCAGAGTACGGTGGGGTGAGAGGGTTTGCCAGAGACAGAATGGGGAACAGAACAGGCAGACTGGGCCTCCCCGGTAGTGCAGCAGTTGAGCGCTGGGTTGCGAAGCTGCCCGCGGCCTCTAAGGCGCCGGTTTGATCCCCGGATGCTCCCCGGCCACCAGAGGAGGGTCCCACATGGCGCACAGACCTCTCCTGCCGCCCGCTGCTCCCCTCAGCAGTGTACTTCGGTCCTTCTGCCTGCTCTGCTCCCTGCTCTGGCTCTGGTGAATTCTCTCACCCTCCTGCGCTTCTGACTGTACCCAGTGCATGTATAAACAAACAAACAAAACAAAATAAATAAATAAATAAATAAAAACATGCCTCTTTAAAAAAAAAAAAAAAGGAACAGGCAGACTGACTGAAATACACTGCTGAGGAGAGCAGCAGGCGAGACAGGAGAGGTCTGCTGCGCCATGTGGGTAGCTCCCAGGCCAGCCAGGGATCGAACTCGTGTTGCAGAGGCTGTGATAGCTTCACAGTGCTGTGTTTAACCCCTTGCGCCGCCAGGGAGGCCCTGGGTGTAGTTTTGTAAAAATATTTACCCAGCTTGGGAGTCCTTGGGACTCTTCCATTTGAGGGTTCATGTCTTTAATCAGTTCAGAATTATCATCCATTTTCTCCCCAATATTTCTCCTAATCCCTTCTGGAGCTCTTAATTAGAAATTGTTGGACTTTTTCATTATCCTACACTCGCTTCCATATTTTCCATCTTTTGTTTCTCTGCTGTATATTTTACATAATATCCTCTGATCTTTAAATAATTCTCTCCTCAAGTGTGCTAATATGTTATATAATTCACCCATTGACTTTTTCATGCAATGAATATATTTTTAATTTCTAGGTCTATTTGTTGATTCCCAAACCCTTCTTTTTTATTATAGTGTTCATATTTTTGCTACAGAACTTGATTCCTTCTCTTATGTTTTTCAGCATTATCATACTCTCCCTGCCATCATGCTTCTATAAGCTCAAGTTTATAAGATTTGTATTTTACTGTTTATTGTGTCTACTGACTCTTACTCACAGTGAATTATTTCATTGTGTGTTTTCAAATTTTTTAAAAATTATGACCTCATCTTTAATGGGTCTTATTTTCTGAGAAAATACACAGAGATCTGTGTTGTTGGAGTGTCACTTCAGGGTGAGTCAGTATCACAGGCATTCCAGGACTATCCACTTTGGGACGGATCATTATGTTTATTCTCTGCTAGGAATATCCTGAACCATGCTGATATTTGAATGTTTTTTGAATGGATTAGAGACATGTTTTGGACCCAAAACCCTAGGGCAAGCCCAAGGCTTAATTTCTCCAGGGAGACTGTCTCACACTAAACTCAAGCTGAAACAGTTTCCTTGTCTTCTTCCTTTGACAAGAGACAGAATTCATCTAATTCCCTCTAATTTATCTAATTTCCCTCTCCATTGAGATTGCAGTTCTTCAAAAGTTCTAATTTATACTTCTCAGGATTCCAAGACAGACCATGTCTCCTGTCTTCAAGTGGGTGTTAAAATCCAAGTCCCCACATATACTGTGACCACAAGCACACACCCTACATCAGATTTTCATTCTTTTTTGTCTGATTTTCAGTCTTCTCCTTGTTTCCAACTCTTATAATTTCAACTACATAATTTTTACTGCACACACCCAGAATTTCTGTGTTTGTGGTAAGAAGGATTTTAAGTTTTTAGTCCATCATTTTCTGGAATTAGAAATCTTTGTTCATACAGACAAAGCCCAAGAAATATAATTTCAGAGTAATATGTGATTGTTTACACAGCACCAAACATTACTTAAGTTGAAATAGTTAGCCAATAATCCAGATGTTTTTGTCTACACAGTGCCAAATATCCAGATGCACGTGTGTCTGATTCATCTGCAATTTCAAAATATAATAAATTTGTGTTACTAAAGTGCATTGTTATTTCACAATTCAGGGATCCTGTCTCTTATTTGCCAAGACTAATTGTATTAACATACATAACTTTAATTCTATCACAGATATTTACAATGCTGTTATTCTCTTCTGTGTTGTTATTGTGATTCTTGTTTTTTCCCAAAACAATATTGAGGTCAGCAAATATTGATCAAACTCTTGTTGAAAGTAAAAAGAATGAAAAAGCACTGTCCTTTGGGATGTTAAAATCTAGTTAAATTTACTTATTCATTCTTTCATTCAATGCCTTTTTGTTGAGTACACACCATATTCCTGGAGAAACAGTGCTGAATAAGGCAGAGTCCCTGCTCTTGAGAAGCTGATTGTCTAGTGGGATAGACAAATAATCACACAAATGATATATAATAAAATTTGCAATAAATACAATATAGAAAAATAGAGGTGCTATGATAGAACATAATACATAGTCTCAATTTATAAAATTCAGGGAAGACCTTTCTTAAGAGTGATCTAAGCTGTGACCTGAAGGATATAAGCAAACAGTGAGGAAATAATGTTCCATTAAGACCATGGGAGAGGCTGTAAGGGAGCCTGGTCCTTGGAGGCTCTTGGAACACAAAGATTGACAGTGTGGTTGGGATTGTCAGCAGGAGGCTGGTATGAAAATAGGGTTAGAAAAGGAAAATAGGATTAGAAAAGGAAGTAAGCATCTTAATCATATTTGACTAGGACAGAGTTTAGATTCTGGATTTTTTTTTCCTAAGTGCAATAATTCACAGTTGGCATGTTGGAACAGAGAAATAATGTGAAAATATTGCTGGTGGGAAGGGTTGGAGAAATGTGACATGGGAGCAAAGAGGTGAGTTAAGAGGTTGGTCTACATAATAGACAATGGCTACGTACAATAAGGAAATAACAGTAATAGAAACAGATGAATATAAATATGTTTTAGAGCTATAATTTGGTGGTGGAGATGGGAATAAAGGGAAAATGTCAAGATTGACTATGGCCAAAGGAACTGTACATAGATGCCACCTACCTCTACAAGGAAGCCTCCCAAATATATTTCTCTCCCTAGATTTCTGCTGGTTCTAGTGAGGGCCAATTTCCAGGAAGAGTTCTTACCCCATAATGAGATGACCCGAGAACAGGAATGCCCCAATGTGGGGTGAGCAACAGACGGAGAAGCAGTAGTCTGCCCACCCACCTAGGAGTTTGGAGGAACCTACACCAGGACCCAGACAAATACCCAACTTCTCAGAAATAGTCCATCCTTATTTATTATCTCTGACTTTTGCTGGTTAATACATTATAGTTAATTATGTTAATAACATTTTGAAATGACAAATTTCATTCTCTGAATCCTCAAGGGGGTCCATCAGAATCAAGACAGCAAGACTGATGTGAATTTGCCTGACAGCTCTTGAAACAGAAGACCTGGGGAAATGACCTTACACATTGTAGCCACAGGCTGGAGAGCTGGCTGCTGCAAGCCCCCAAATGAAAATACCCTGCAGGTTTCAGGTACTAGATATACAGAGGAAGAAGGTGGTGGTGGGTTGCTTCTGTAGTCAAAGAAGTGACAAGATAGCACGTCCCAGCTTCACAGTTCTGTAGCCCATTCTCTTCTCGGGTCTGGACTGCAAATGTGCACACACAGCAAAGGGCCCCGGATGGCTCAGATGTCAAACAGCATTTGCTATTCCAGTTCACTACTATAAAGAAGACACACTAATACTGGTTCTTACTTAGTGTCTGTGAGAGATGATTTCTTGCATGTGGTAGTCCCACGATGTATGCGCAGGATGGGCACGGAGCAGGTTTTCCAGGATCTGGCAGACAGGTAAAGGAGAGTCTTGGAGCCCTCAGCGGGTTTCTCAGGCTTTTGTTGAGCTGTTACATATAGAGCAGCAACCAGGTACACGGCAGGCAGGGGTGCCAGGGGGCCAGGAGGCAGGCAAGCCTCCAAGCCACCAGCAAGTCTTCACTCTGGTCTTCTTTCTCCCCTTCTCTCTCTGCAGCCTCTCTCCTGCTGCTTCTCTTTTCTTGGTGACTCTCTCAATGCTCCTCCCATGGCCCACAGAAGTAAACAAATCAGTTAGCAACAATGTAACAACTGTAGGTACCCCATCAGGCAGGGCAATCTTAATGGTGGGAGGGCAGAAAAGCCTGAAAAACCATTTAGGCTACACACAGTCAATTCAAGCTCCCTAAATTCACAACATATACAAAATGTAGACACAAGGGCTTAGGCCTTTTGGGAAGGCTGAGCTGTGCTGGAATGCTGTAAATGTTCAGTGTTGGAGCAAGCTCCCCATACAGAAAGACTCAATACCTCAAATATTTCATAATTTGGAAAATGTTCAAGAGATAGTATGTGAAGAATGCAAGTTATACAACTTTGTGTATAAGATGATTGGATTTCTATAAATAAACATTCATATGTCTACATGGGGTGGGGTATACACATTAATTTAAAAGATCCCAAAGTGATATACACTAGAATGTTAACAATGGTTACTTTGCAAGGAAGAGACTGAGGGTTTATAGGTGACAATTTCCCTTTCCTTATCTAACTAAACTTTCCCATAAGGAATACATATTACCTGGATAATATTTTAAAGTTGTTTTTTCAAACAAACAAGGTGTTTAGACAAACATCTGGCAGAATTCTTATAAACTAGTGTTGAAACCTGGAATTTATAGAGTTGCTTTGGTGGGGTAGTTGGTGTTAGGGTAAGTGTGCATGTTATTTGTTGTTGTTTATTGCTATATTGCTTTATTACACTGTAATAAAGGAGGTGAGTTACCTAAACAGTGTCTAATAACAACATATTACCAACATGAAACCACATAAAAGATGGTTCTCTGGATTGTCATTCTCACTCGACTAACCATGAATAAACCCACTAGATAATTGCTGGCTGGTACTAGGGCACATAATTCCTCCATAATCAGTCTTTCATACTACTTAGTCCAGATAACTATATGTTCACCACTTGCTGTCTGAAGTTTGGTAGAAACCACTTAATCACAATGCTCCAACAGACCACTTATCAGCCCTAGTAGGTAGAATCCCCAATTAAACCAAGATGACATCTTATACTCTAGATACTTATTAGCACTTCTCAAAAAGGCTTGCATGTCCACATTCAACCTATTGACTCTATCCTAATATCCTAAGATTTGAATGAAAATCTTAAGTGGAATTCTTTCTCACTATAATCTAACATCCTGAGCTCGCTATAATATACCATGTGCTGTGTATCTACTATGCATACACGGAAGTATATGGCTCTGCCTAATGTCTAAGAGCATGGATTTGGGAGTCAAAGAGTCTTCAGCTGGTTATCTTTACCTGCATGATCTTATTTATCACAATAGTCCTAGGAGGGCAGTAATATGGTCCCCATCTAACAAATGGGGAAACTGAGACTCATGTAAAGGAACTCACTCTAAGTCACACAGAAAGTCAGTGAAATCTGGAGCATGCATTTGCCTGAGTCATGACACTGAGTCATTACACTGAGCATGCATTTGCCTGACTCTAGGATCTATGTTTTTCAGCTCCTAATGGGTTACTTCCCCCACTCCTACAAAGATGTGGCTTCGTGGGGATGTGTACATTTTAAGGAACTATGTCATCAAGTTATTGTGATAACTCTGAATTTCTCCTCAGCAAACTTCACCAAGGAACAGAAAAGATTGTCTTTCTCCTTTCTTGTACATTCCATCCCTCCCATTCTACACACACACACACACACACACACACACACACACAATCTTCACAAAATAATCACTTACACTGGGACTAAGGAGAGTTTCAGACCCTGCCAGGGCTGTATGAGAGCAGTACTGGTGGGTCCCCACACACTGCTCCGAGTTGTGAGGTCTTCTCTGGAGTGTGTGGCTACTCCTTATTGTTAAGACTGTGGAAAGCTCAGCCATCTTTCCTAAGCTTCCTTTCACATAGCAATTGGACATACTCACAGGTTGGACATACCCACATACCCACAGATAATCGGACAGGGAAGCAAGCACTTTAAAAGGCTCGAAGATCTCAAGTGACTTGGCTTTCCTGCCATTAGCCTAGTTCATAGGGTAGTTGTGAAGCTCTGGAGAAGTTTCCTGGGAGGATGCATTTTGGCAAATAAATGTAAGAGTTACTGTCTCTTAGTAGAAGCTGGCTACCATGATGGTGGCCATTTTATGGAGTTTATTAAAGCTTGAGGAGGGGAAACCACACTAGGGCAGAGAAGCTGGGAGGGAGCCCTTGGGATATGAAAAATGGATAATCATATGAAAAATGGATAATCTGAAAAATGGATAATCATATAGAAGTGTGTTGATGCCTCCATTAAAAAGGCTGGTATATAGCGAGACTTTCAGAATCTCTAATAAAGCAATCTAACTTGATTTTTAAAACTTAATATCAATCTTTATACCCTAATACTAGCCTTGCCAACTGCCCCTCCTGCCAGCAGTTTTACTCATACAAACAATTCATGGTCCCCTGGTAAGGGGATCAAGCTGACACATGCCATTGTTCAGAAGGCAATTATCATAATGAGAGAAAGCAAACTGAATGGAAGGCTGATCCAACTGCTAGGTTGATAAAGCATAATAAAAGTGGCTGCTATGGAACACAACACAGAGTTAATTTGTACATTTTTTCCACAAGCCTGAGACTGCATACACCACAACTGCCCTCATAACCAAACAGGAGCTAATTACTTGTGTTAATTACCCCTCCCCAGGTCAGATCTCAATGCTGGTTAAAAAGCCAAAGACGAAGCACTGGTGTTCTTCCTCTGAGCATTATACAGAGGCTGTTTGGGTTCCTAAATCCTTGACATCAGTTCTTATCATCCTAAAGGTACATTCTCTGATAGAGTAAAATAGTTCTGTGGATGAGCACAGCAAGTTCTCACTTCTTTGTCCTTCCCCTTTAAGATCTTCAACCTAAAATATTTTTGTTTTTCTTCTCTCTGCACATTAAAATGGTGAAAACTTTAGCAAACTAACTTAATACATTTAATTAATGATTAATAAACTAAAATGCTGTGTAATTCTGGAAAAGGCAAAACTATGAAGATAGTAGATAGATCAGTAGTTGCCAGGAGTGGGCATAGAGGGGAAAACAGCCTACAAAAGGAATTGGGGGTGATGAAACTCTTTCTATATGTCAACTTCAATACTATGAATTTGTCAAAATGCAGAGAACTTAACATCAAAAAGAGCAAATTTCTGTATATTTCACTAGATATAACAAAAATAATTTTAGGAAGAGACTAAAACTTGCACTCTTGGTTTTCTTGTTATCTTTATTAGAAATGACTAAGATTAAAAATAAAACAAAAAAAGAAATTGCTAAGATGTCTTTTTCTGACAAAGGAAATCTTTGAAACTTTAATTAAAAAAAAAAAACAAAACACAAGAGGAAGGGAGCCAATAATTGCTTGGATCAATCATTTGTAATAAATGCCCTGTATCTATTTGAAATGATTGGGCAGGTGTTAACCCGCCCTCCCAGAAATGCTACACCAGTGTCTACCAAAACAGTGTAGCAAAGGTTTAAGCAATTTTCCAGTGAGACCAGTCAAATCCTAATAGCCATGACGCCAAAAGACTTGGCTTTAAAGTGGAAAGTTCACTCAATTACCCACCTGTTTTGTCTCTGTGTGTCTCCTAATCTGTGTGCCTGCTCAGGGACAGGTTTCCGATTATTTGAGCAGTGCCAGGGAGATGCCATCATAGTTGGCAACTGTCCCCAATAACAACATTATGTTGTACTTCCTGGACTCCCTTCAGAGGGCAGCTACAGCCTGAAGTTCTTTGTCATCTCATTTCAATAATAGTTGCTTTAAAAATATATCTTAAATTGACTTTATGATGAGTTGAATACGCATCTTTCTTTTCTTCTCCTTGGAACCTGCATAACAACTCCTCCAAAAGGCTGATGCAACAAGGCAGTCTTCACTATCACAAAGGTCATTCATTATCACAGCAACCTAAAAACTTACATTTCCAAAATAATCACGCCAGAGCTGATAGACAGTTTTGCATTCATTTGTAATGTTAAATACTTAATCAACAAGTTAAATATTCTTCAGGTTCACAAGAATGATGACAACATCTGAATACTTTTCTATCACTTATGCGGAGGTTTGTCTGATTAGAGCTGACAGACATAAAAAAGCAAATAGCTTTACCTGCAGGCTTTTTTTTTCCCTCTTGTTGGGAATATGATGTGATAAAATTAGATCTTAAAATGTTTGCATGTTTATGCCTTTAAAATGATGCCTAGCTTTGTTGCAGAAGCAAAAGGAAAGAAAGTAATCTTAGAGAAGGATTCCTACTGCAACTGTTAACTGCCAACGCTGGGGTTTAGTTGGGGAACCAGTAGCTTTTCTTGAGTGCAGGGTTACTCAAGCTTACCCTAGCTCAAAAAATTGTAAGAAAACATGTGAACTGGGTCTGAGGCTGAAAAAGTGTGAAAAATCAAGACAGCTCTGGGCACCAGTGGCTTGATTTGTCTTCCTCAAGCTGCATGCTTCTGAGTCTCTCTGTTTACAGCTCCCTCCCATCTCTCTCAAAACAGCAGCAACAACAAAAATAACCAACTGAACTTCTTTTAGTTGCCTCCTACTTTCAACTTGCTCGTGGTCCTACGAGACTTTTCTGGCTTCTCTGTAGTATCAAAACCATTGCAAACTTCCAGAGCTCACTGTGTTTCTGCTTTAAAAACTGAGAGAGAAAAATAGCATCAGTTCACAACATTTTTCCATATCAGGCCCAATTACACGTCAGTCAGTCCTGGGGATCCAGTGTCAACACCAGCTCCTCAGCCCAGAGTGGGGTAACATGGGACAAGCACAGCCATCCTGGCACTGGCGTTGCTGAGTGGTCATTCTCACTAGAAAGGGAGGGCTGGTGAGACTGTGGGGTTTGTGTGCCCTCATCTAATAGCTGAATGTTCTCTAATTCAAAGACATACATGTATCCCTATGTTAACTGCAGAATTATTCACAGTAACCAAGGTCTGGAAACAACCTAACTGCCAGACAACAGAGGATTGGATAAAGAAGATGTAGTAGATATACTCAATGGAACACGACTAAGCTATAAATAGGGTGACCTTCTGCCATTTACAACAACATGAATGGACTTACAGGCTATTTTGGCTAGCGAAATAAATCAACAGAGAAAGACAAACACTGTATTATCTCACTCATATGTGGCACAAACTTACACATTAAATAAAACAAAAATAAACATTTAGACTCTGAAACTCCAAAAAGTCCACCTATTAGTAGTTATCAGAAAGGAAGGGGGAAGGAGGACAGGTTAACTGGGCAAAAGGAGTCAATAGTGAAGGATAGACTTGGACTTTTACTGGTGAACTTGGTTTATATGTTATAATGCAATGTTACTTCAAAATAAATAAATAAAAACAAAAGGCAAAAATAAAAAATACTGAGTTTTCTCTACAACAGGAGTTTAAAACACAAGTATCTACAGTCAGTGAGGTGATAGAAGTGAGTTAAACTTCCTCTAGGAAGTTCCTGAAGAATAAGAAATACCTGGTGGAGCTCCCCAAGGAAGGCAGAAAGCCTGGGGAGGATGACAGTTGAGGGAAGAGAAAGAAGAAGATAGGAGAATATTCTAGAAGGAGGGAAGGAAGCATGTACATCCAATTCTTATCATGTTTTGTTTTTGTTTTTGTTTTTCTTCTGGCAACTGGGCTTGTGGTCAGGGAAAAACAATTCTGTCTGCCCGCCCCTGCCAGCTCTGTGTCAGAACTCTGCTATGATCCCATTTGGTCAAATTATGGTTAAAAAGACCTTTATGAACTGATCTGGGGTCCCATCTTTCACTGCAACACCGCTTCTGTGGGAGCATGTGTCTGATTCCAATGGCCCACTTACCGTTGGCCTATGACCACAATTGGGATCTATCTGCAAATGAGAGGTTAAGCTAAAGCACCAGATGATGAATTAACCTCTTCACAAAGTGGACATGGTTAATTACCAAAGAAGCATGGAAAGCACAGGGTACTGATCTAAACACACAGAACATCTTGCAGGTTGCAGGTGGGTGTGAGATTCCTCTGGAGGCCTAGGAAGTATGGGGTCAGATGTGAAACATGGGTGGGGTTCTGACAGACCCCCCAAAGAGGGTGGAGAAGAACAGCTAGGTGGGTACAAGGATGACTAAGCCAGGAGGGACTAGGAATTTGGGGAAACTTACCCCTTGTCCTTGTCAGACTGCTTGGCACCAGCTTCCTTCATTTCTGATCAAGTGGAGGGTGGGATTCTAGTATGCCTGGAGCTTAGGAGGTCAGCAGTTTGCTCTGCTGTCATGTGGTGTTGTGTCGTGCTGTAGGTACATAAATGCTGGCGCTGGCCTGCCTGGGTCTTTCTCTATGCCTGTCCTAGGAACTTGGATCCTTCTGTCTGCTCACCGCAGTCAGGCCTTCTGTGCAGCCAGTCCAGATCCAGAAACATTTAGGAGGCTTGGTCAGTTGCCAAGCCTTGCAGCACACACTGAGGAGACAGAGGAGAGAAACGGCAGCCGGGCCTGTGAGCCTTTTGGGAAGAGGACAGCCATGTGGGGAGCACTCTGCTGAGTGGGACCCCAGAGAATTGAAGACTTGGAGCCTAGGGATCAGATCCACCTGGTCATTCTACCTCCACGCTGAGAACCATGCAGTGCCTGCGTGAGAAGGGTGGACAGCAGTGCAGGGCCAAGTCTTGCTCCTCAACCAGGATTCTGAGTCTGTGCTCCTGCACTGACCAGCCTGGGCCCACCTGGAAAGTCTCAGTTTCCTCATCTTTAAAATGCAGGTGACAATGTAAGCAGTTCTGCCACAATGTGATATAGGAAGTCCTAAAAAAAATCACTGCTTGATACAAAATTGCATGATAAAAACCAAGGGCTAATGGGAAATGAGTTTTTGTCAGTGACACAAAATAATATAGAAACCTAATAAAAACGGCAACACGGGCCTCCCTGGTGGCGCAGCAGGTTGAGCGCCAGCCTGTGAAGCTCTCCGCAGCCTCCACAGCTCCGGTTCTATTCCCAGCCGGCCAGGGAGAATCCCACATGGCAAGGCAGGCCTCACCTGTCTTGCCCGCTGCTCCCTTCAGCAGTACCTACGGTCCGTCTGCCTGTTCTGCTCCCTACTCTGTCTGTGGTGAATCCTCTCATCCTCCCACGACTCTGGTGTGTACCCCAGCTCTTGTATAAATAAAAAAAATAACCCAAAAACGGTAACACCATTTTACATGCATTAAACAGTTAAAAAAAAAAAAAAAACAACTGCTATGAATAAGCCTGGTGCTTCACCTTGAATAAGACTTGAAGTGGGCTGGGTAAGCAGGCTCCACACGCCACAGCTTGTAAGCTGTCAGAGGATTCTCTGAAATTGGATGGAAAATGAGGACACCAGATGCAGCTGGGTGTGACTTCTGATATGTGGAGAACTGCAACCGGCAGGTGTTTGAGGTACGTGTATCTGTGTTTTGTGTCTTCCTGGGCAGCTCACCGAGCTGGGCCTGTGTGTGTGTGTGGACAAAATGACACAGAAGCAAATGCAAACTTCACATTATGCTCAAATTGTTCCCCATTATGTTGAGACACATTCTCATTTTAAAAGCAATTGTTATCACAGAACTTCCTGGATGAACTGCCTCATGGGGAGGGGAGATCATGAGGATTAAATTAGATGATTTCTGTAGGTATTGAACTCAGTGCCTGATAAATGGTGACTAAGATTTGTTAGAGTAATACCTATAGATCAACTTACTATATTTCAAACAATCAAAGGATGAATTCATAAATGCAAGAAGGCCTAATTGTGACATGAAAATGGAGGTATTGGGAGCTGGGATGGTGCTAATGATTGATCTTGATGAGGAGAAACTTTCTTGAAGAGCGCACAGTCTGAGTCTTCGCAGGTTATGCTGGGTCCCAAGACCAGGAGGGCGAGCCGCACACTGTCCCCACCTCCACCAGCGTGCATGTGATGGCAGGGACACACCTGCCACCAGGGCACAGGCCTCACTGCCTCACACCCACTTATATTTTGTTGAGGAATTTGGACAGGACTCAGAGGGCAACTCTTGTGCTGCCTGTGGTGTCAACAGAAGCTAGCAATGTGTTTGTCTGGAGGGATCAAGATAGCTTCATCCACATGAGTAATGTGGGAATTGTTAGTTACCGTTAGGAGTAAAACAGGTGTTGACTGGGTGACTATTTTAAGTCTAATTTAATTTAGCATTTGGATTAGGCGAGGGCTATTTATAAGGAGTGATACCAACTGAGGCTTCAATCTTGGAGCAGGTGGGCGCCCATGTGTCCCATGGCCATCTCTGGTCTGTAGCACTCCTAGTTCAGCTCAGAAGTAGGCCTCATGCAGTCAACGGGGAGCACTCGAAGCCATCGCTCTATGGATAACAGCTCTGTGTGCCTGCGTTGAACCGAGGCTCAGCCCTCTGTGCAGCAATAACATGCAGGGCATGGGATGTGCTGGGACACACAGGCCTTTGTGCCCCCTGGCCTATCCCTTCAGGAAAGACAAGATGAAATGGTTCCTCCCAGCCTGGGGGATCCCCTGCCTCACAAAGACCTTTGGAATCGTCCACTGGCCATAAAGGACCTGTCCACCTGCCTCTCTGAATTGAGACAGACTGAGCTGGAAGCCTGTGCATTGGCTTCCCCAGTAGAGGAAAGGTGGGCCTTTTCCAGAACAAAATTGACTTTAGAGGCAGCTGTGTCGTCAGGGCACAGCAGAGCAGAACCACAGGCCTGGCTAGAGGAGAGCAAGGTTAGCAGAATCCTACCTGCCACAAGTTGCCCACCAGGCAGCAAGGGGCAAGCAGGCAGCCTCTGCAGAGGACAATTTCTTAGACAGAATTAAAAGACACTAAATCAGGGCAGAGCAGGGGAACAGGACAACTCTGCTGGGGCGGTGGCATGACAGGAGTCCAGAGGGGGAGGTGAGGAAGGGGCTCAGGTTTGAGGTGTTCTGCAATCCCCCAGTGCAGCAGTAATCGGCAAGTTACCTGAGAGCTCCTCTTCACCTCTGCTCTGCAACTAGGGCTGGGACACTGCTCGAAGGGATGCAGCACCTCCTGCGGGAACTTGGCACCTCACACAATGTTTGGGCTGAAAATAAGGCCAGCACAACAGGCGTCTGGAAAATGCTGAGCAGGGCCTGCTCCCTGGCAGGCAGCATATCATTTCCCAAGCCTCCCTGGCATGAAGTCTGTCCCTCCAGTTAGCACTGACCCTCCTCGCCTGGGCACGGAGACAGTGACACATTTTGAATTGGACCTCTCCCTTCAGTCTTTGTGAGATGTCAGACGGTTCACAGGAAACCCAACCTTGCATTCGGTTTGGTCGCACAGTGACAAGGGACTGCCAGACCTCCAGGCCCAGGTGGCTGGCATTGTTGAGTTGGAGGTTCCAATGATGCTTTGGTCATTCCAGGACAGTGGTGACAGAAGAGAAAACTATCAAGGAACAGGCTTTCTGACTAAAGCTTTTACTCCTGTCCAGGTAAAAAGCCAGTCACTGAAGTTTGATTTTCCTTTGTCATCTTTAATTCATTACCTGGTAAAGATGAAAGTAGAGGCATTTATTTTTGGAAGATTTTTCTATTTGTCATTAAATCATGGCAAGAGGCTTGTCTTTCTGAGTACACACATAGAATGGAGCATCGCTATGCAGGTTTGTTACCAACCAGAGCGTTGGCATGTCCAGTTCCCGCTCCCCCATGGCCAGGGACATGCCACTGATGGTTGCAAATGTGAGCCTGGTCACCTCAATGTCTCTTCTGTCCCCGTTCCTCCAGAAGTGTTGGCCTGGGAGGAAAAGCCGGGCTCACCAGTGCCTGTCGACCTTCTCAGAAATGTTCCTTAACTGGTGACAAGCAGAACACTGCTTACTACTTACCTGATTCTAAAAAGGAAAGTGGTCCTCTCTGTTTCTCACAAGGGGAGGTGGAGAACAGTAGGAGAACACGTCCAAACTTGCAACTTCTTCACATCTGGAGGTAGGGAGCAGTCTCCCCTGAAAGCACCGTCGACCTCCAAAGGCGTAGTCCTTCCTTTCACTCACACTTTTTCCTCCTGTCTTGTGGTAGTATTTTCTACCTTTAGTATGTACTACCTTTTGTAGTAGCCTGGCTGTTTGAACTCCAGTCACAGTTCATGACTTGGGAGCAGCACTATTAGAGATTTACTGGCCATGAGCTTCAAGTTATTCAGCTTCTTTGCTGGAAGGGTCATTCATGACGAGCAGGTTGTACAATAGGGTGAGGCCAAAAAGACCCCACCGGAAACTAAGTTCTGGACTATCTGAAAGAAATTCTGGTCTATGTGTGGCAGTGGGGGAGGGAGGGAACTCACTGACAATAGATGCAAAAAGTGGTAACATACCCAACTGCACCTGGAAGGCCTCTCCAGTAAGCGTTGATCATCCCACAGAAGCTTCCTGCGGAATGGTCTCACCAACCAACCTATGCATTACTTCTCACATGCACACAATCCTCCCTCCTAACTAAAGAAATTGGTTTTCTTGCTTCTCTTCTTGACCACCTCCTGGACAAACTTCCAGATAAATCATCCTACATTATTCATTTTACCTGTTCACTTTTCTCCTCAAAAACTTTGAATTCCAATTTAATTATTGACTCAGAACTATCCATCCTGCTTTATTCCCACTGTCCTGCCGCAAGGGACCCCAATTTGGCCCGTGATTGCTCCCCAAATACGTTCAAAATCACATACCCATTGAAAACTCCAAGTCCATTCCCACTCAGACAACTTTTTTGCTATCAATGTCCAGCCTCAAGTGGCCTTTTAAGAGCTATGTCAGCAGGGATGAAGTAAAACCTTCAAAAATCTTCTCCCCATAAAAGCAATAAGAACACTGGTAAACAGCATCAGAATTGACTTTTTCAGAACTTAGGAAAATTAACCAAAGCAAAGTCACACCAAGTGTGCGTTTCTCTCTTTTCCTCTCCTATCTGTCTGCCTTTACCAACTCTGAGACAGCAAGATCAACCCCTCTTCCTTCCCCTCTTCTTCCTCAACTTATTAAACATAAAGATGATGAGGATGAAGATCTTTATGATGATCCACTTCCACTTTGAGGCAGTCAAAGTTTTGGGGGAAGTCAACTACCTGGGAGGTCAAAGCACCTAACCCCCATGTTGTCTAAGGGGGTCAATTATGTGTATGAATATGATAGATGATGACACAGAGAGAGCACATAAGAGAAGACTCTGAAAGTTGTGGAGAAAGCAGACTCCTCAGGGATCCCACGACTCAAGGAACGACGTGAAAGTAAGTCTACTGTGTTTCCTATTTGCTCTCTGTAACTCAGACTTGGTGATGGAGAACCTGGCAACCTGGAAACACCAGTGGGGGGCTTAAAAAAGAAAAAGAAAGAAACTTTTAGCCAATAACTACCCAACCCCAACCAAACCCCAAAGAAAAACTGTTATCATGCTGCCACCCCCCCACCCCGCCAGCAAAGCCAGAATGGGAGCCTAGATTCTCACCCCAGAAGGCTGTCATGAGACACCCCTCCCTCTCCTGCCCACCAGGATGGTGTCAGACTGAGTTGGGATCAGAAGGGTGATGTTCCTTGTGATGAAACAGTTCTATATTTTAGCTGTAATTGTTACACAAATATACACACGTGATAAAATGGCACTACATACAATACAATTATACAGATGTCATTCCCCTGGTTTTTATATTGTACTGTGTGAAATAGTGTATTACTTAAGATGTTACCTTTGGGGAAAACTGGATAAATTGAACAGGGGACCGTGCTCTACTATCTTTGCAACTTGCTATGAATCTATAATTACTTCAAAAGAAAAAATTAAAAGAAAAGTGATTAATTCTGAACACAGTTGCCTGGTTTTTAATATCAGACATTATTCTAAGTGCTGTACAAGAATTAACTCTTTGAAGGCTCCCAATAAGTCTGGAGTTACTACCTATTGTGGTAGGATTCTGTAGGGAAATACAAATCTGTGTGTTTGTGTGTGTGTGTGTGTGCGTGTGTGTTTCTCCCTAATTCCTCTCCCCACACCCCTACACATCCCACACATAGCCTTGCTCACCATAGATTTGGTAGAAGGAAACTACCATTTAAAGAGTTCTAGCAGTTTCATTCTCCTACATAAATATGTTAGGACAAAACGTTGTCTTTTTCTGAGAAAACAACAACACTATAAAACAATGGTAGTAAAATAAAGAGCTGTTGAGAAACCTAAATGCAGTAAAATAAATTGAAAAAGAAAGAGCAGGCACTTAAGGTTTCTCTACAGTACTATGAATTAGATGCACGTGTTGGCGTGTTGTTGTCTTTAGAGAAAGGTCTCTGACAAGGGTTTAATTTCCAGAATATATAAAGTACTCATACAACACAACAACAAAAAAACCAACAAACCATCAGAAACTGGCCAAAGACCTAAACTGAAAGTTCTCCAAAGGAGACATTCAGATGACCACAGGCACATGAAAAATGTTCAGCGTCACTTATTTTACAAGGGAAATACAAACTCCTGTGAGAATGGCCCCCATTAAAAAGAATGGAAACAATGATATTGATGAAGACATAGAGCCACTTCTCATCCACTGTTGGTGGAAATGGAAATGTCTTTTGACGCAGCCTCTATAGAAAACAGTATGAAGATATCTTTAAAAAATAAAAATGGAATTAGTATATGATACAACAAAACCCCTGCTAGGTATTTACTCAAAGAATAGGAAAATTCCAATATGCTCTCCCATGTCCATAACAGCCTTGTTCAGTAACCAAGTTCATAGAACAAATCTCAGTGCCCAAGGACAGACACAAGGATAAAGAAATTGTGGATTAGGCACTCCATGGAATACTATTCAGCTATTAAAAAGATGAACTAGTGCCTTTCAGGACAAAAATGGGTGGATCTTAAGATGACTGTGCTAAATGAAGTCAGAAAGTGAAAGACAGATACCAGATGGTTTCACTTATTTGTATATTATAAAGAAACAAAGAACGTATACTAGAAAAGCCCAACAAAAATAATTCTTAGACTCTGTGAAAAATATACTGGTTACCAGAGGGGATGAGACAGGACTGGGGAGAAAAGAATAGGGGAAAAAAGGGAATAGGATATAGGTGCAGGGGTTTTGTGGAAGATAACTAAAGTATGTGCACAAATGAGCTATGAAAATATGGAAATGACTGAGAAATTAATATTAAAAAGTTCATCCCAAAACAAATAAAATTGATTTTGGGGCCTCCCCAGTGGCACAGCGGTTGAGAGCTGGGTTGTGAAGCTGCCCGCAGCCTCTGCAGGGCTGGTTCGATCCCCGGCTGCTCCCTTGCTGCTCCCCGGCCACCAGTAAGAGTCCCACGTGGCACGCAGACCTCTCCTGCCACGCCCACTGCTCCCCTCAGCAGTGTATCTCGTCAGTCTGTCTTTTCTGCTCCCTGCTCTGACTCTGGTGAATTCTCTCACCCCCCCTCGCTTCTGACTGTACCCAGTGCTTGTATAAATAAATAAATAAATCTTTTAAAAAAATTGATTTTGGAATATTGATATTGTATACTGTAGGCTTACAATAATTCACTTACTAGATGATTGTATCAATCATAGATAGTAATATTATCTGGCAAGTAAAGACTACTTTGCTTTTCCTTTTCCGATATGAACGTTCTTATTTATTTATTTATAGTTCCTAGTTTTCCTGATTAGAACTTCCAATACAATGTTGAATAGAAGTCATAAGAGTGGATATCTTTGTCTTATCCCTGATCTTAGGGGAGGGAAAAGATTTAGTCCATACCATTAATTGTGATGTTAATTGTACATTTTTGGTTGATTCTACTTACTAGGTTAAGAAAGTTACCACCTTTTAGTAGTTTCTTATCAGTTGGTTTTTTCCAATCAGAACAAATTTTAGATTTTGTTAAGTGCTTTTCCATAGTTATTAAGATAATCAACTAATTTCTCCTTTGACTCATTGGTCAAATGTGTCATTTAGTTTACAATTATTTGAAGATTTTCCAAATATCTGTCTGTTATTGATTTATAATACACTTCTACCATAGTCAGGAATATACTTACATGGCTTGAATCTTTTTTTAATGTATTGAGACTTATTTTATGAATCAGAGAATGATTTATCTTAGTAAATCTTCCATGTGCACTTGCAAAAAAATGTATATTTTACTATTAAGTAGATTGATTCATAAATGTCAGTCAGCTCAAGTTGGTTTATAGTGTTGTCTGAGTCTTTTATATCCTGACTAATCTTTTGTCCATGTGTTCTATCAATTACTGAGAGACTGGTATTGAAATCTCTGACTATAGGGCCTCCCGGTGGCACAGCGGGTTGAGCGCAGCGCTGTGAAGCTGCCTGCAGCCTCTGCAGCACGGGTTCAATTCCTGGCCGTCCTGGGAGATACCCACATGGCTTGGCAGACCTCTCCTGGCTCACCCCCTACTCCCCTCAGCAGTATATTTCGGTTGTCTGCCTGTTCTGTTTCTGGTGAATCCTCTCACCCTCCCATGCCTCTGGCCTGTACCCTAGTTCTTGTATAAAAATAAATAAATCTTAAAAAAAAAAAAAACCTCTGACTATAATGTGGATTCATCTGTATCTTTTTGCAGAATGATCAGTTTTTATTCCATATATTTTGAAGGTCTAGTATTCAGTACAAAATTGTGTAGGATATTTATGTCCTCTTGATAAATTGTTCCCTTTAGAATTATGAAATGACATGGTTTTTATCCCTGGAAATATTGTTTTTTTCTGTAAGTTACTTTGTCTGACACCCATACATTCTCTCCAGCTTTCTTTTGATAAGTGGTTATCATGGTATATCTTTTACATCATTTTACTTTTAAACTGTCTGTGACTTTTATTAAAACTGCATTTCTTGGGCCTCCCCTGGTGGCACAGCGGTTGAGCACTGGGCTGCGAGGCTGCCAGTTCGCTCCCTGGCCACCGGCGAGGGTCCCCCCCCACACACACACACACAAAAAAAAAAACCCTGCATTTCTTGTAGGCAGCCTATAGTTTGCTCCAGGTTACACTCTTGGACTTCCTCACGTCACGTTACGGAGCACTGGATAGTGTGCTGTCATCCCTGCTTCTCTCCAGTGTCCAGATTTCTCCCCTGATCCTGGTGGGGATTAAGCAGAGTAGATGGTAGGACTGTGGGTGTGTGCAGAGAGAATTTTTCCCTGCCACAAGCACTATCTTATAGCAAAGGCTAAATCTCAGCACACCGTATCTATCAGCTATGTAACCTTAGGCAGACTCCTTAACCGCTCTGAACCTCAGTTTCCCATCAATAAAATGAACTGAATAATGCTGGCTCGGCAGGGCTGTTGAGAGGATTATAAACAATCTGTGTAAAACTCCTTTCCCAGGGCTGGATCTCATTTAGTGATAAATACTACTATCATTATTATTATTTTTCTATTAATGTACGTATCCTGCAAATGTATATATTTACATTAAAAACCAACCTTTTAAGTAAGCACAAAGCAAAAATCATACTTTTTGAAAAACTAACATTCTGTGCTAGGGAGGGAATAAAAGTAATGAAATCAGCTTTTTTTTTTTCAGTGCAACTGTCATAAATTCAGCAGGTAAGTGCCTCTTTCCAAGACTACAAGTACTCCTGCCGCATCTGCAATGGGAAAGCAGGGACAGATGGAGAGGGCAGTGAGTGAATTTTCCATTGCTCTGCTTTTGTGCGCTTCTCAGAGAGTAGTCTGCCTGGGTGCTTACTCTTGAGTTGCGTGTTTATGACTCCCACCTTGAGTAAACCTGACAAGGAGCAAGGGTCCCGAATTTTCATCAGGCACTGCCAGTGGTCTTTTCCATCTGACATATTAATTCCTGCTTTTTCCTGTAAAGATAATTCATGCTCCTTGGCAGCGCTGCGTAATGCACAATGCTGGGTGCCAGGAATCTTCTTGCAAACTTCAGCAGGGCCTTATTGTAATGTGCCACTAGATTAATCCAGTCATCTAAAATGCATTTTTTAAAAAGTCAAAGGTCTTTGCCATGAATAACCTGGCAAGTATTTGAGCTTCATTATAACTTTCCTGTAATGGAGTTTAGGGAAATGAAATGGGAGTTATTAGCCAGATTTATGACTGTCTCTTGAGAAAATAGGGAAGAAGAGGGGCTGACTTAGCAGACGAGGTACACTGGTTGGCTACCTAGCCAAAGAAAGAGTTGGCCCCAGTTTGCAAAGACAAAATATCTCCCTACCCAACAACCACTTCTCCTGCACTCTCCAGGGAGGGCTACCTGTATTTTTATAATTAGAAAAAGTTCTGTGCACATCCTCCATGTTTTCAAAATCCTACCCCACAATTCCACTTTTGAGGTTTTAAATCAGGATCTCAAAGAGATATTAGCACTCCTGTGATCACTGCTACCCAATTCACAACAGCCAAGATGTGGAAGTGACCTAAATGTCTACCGAAAGATGAGTGGATAAAGAAAATGTGACATATACCTACCATGGATACTATTCAGACATGAAAAAAAGAAATTCCGCAATATGGAACAGCATGTTAAATTTGCCAGCTACAAAAATATATGATTGCATTTCTATGGGGGTATCTAAAATTAAAACAGTCAGATTCATAGAATCAAGAGTAGAAAGATAATTTCCAGGGACGAAAGAGAGGGAATTGCAGTTCCTACTCAACAAGCATAAAGTTTCAGTTAAACATGATGAATAAATTCTAGAAAACTGCTGTACAGCATGATACCTAGCGTCAACAATAAATTTTAAATTTATTTAAACAAAATTTTTTAAGTTTTAAATTTTTTATGATTATAACTTCAACATAGAGTCACAATGTTTACCTTTACTGAGTATTTACTGAACTCCATATGCATCATCTCTCCTGCACCTAATCTTCACAACCTATTTATTATAAACTAAAAATTTGAGAAGGAAGAGAGGAAGGGAGAAAGGGGGAGAGAGAAGAGAGAGAGAGAGAGAGAGAGAGAGAGAGAGAGAGAGAGCGCAAGCGCACATCTTGCATGGAAAATGGGTGGCCAAGACTTCTAAGGAAGAAGGAACAAATTTCCTCCAAATTGAGTGGAGATGTATGACTACTACCCGGGGAGAAACAGGCCTGGTGCAAGTATGAGGGCTCCCCTAGGACATCCCTGGGACAAGAGCCCCGGGAAGATGAGGGAACCCCAAGAGTGGGCGTGGAGAATGTGCCTGTTTTGCTGGGTGCAGAGCAGAGTCTTCTTTCTCCTTGCATGTGATACATCAAGCATCTGTGCACTGTTCTTAGATCAGAAGGAGCTCAGGCCAGAGAATTAAACCAAGAACAACAGTAGCACCAATATTCTCATTAAGGAGCTATATGAATTTGTTAGGGGAGACAAAACAAAGCACCACCGGCTGAGTGGCTTGAACAACTGAAGTTTATTTTCTCACAGTTCTGGGGGCTGAAAGTCTGAGATGAGTGTCAGCAAGGTTGATCTCTGCCGCGTTCTCTGTGGCTTTGCACGGTCCTCCCTCTGTGTCTGCATCTGTGTCTAATCTCTTCTTATATACAGCACTCATAAGGGACTAGAACCCACTTTAATCACTTCATTTTAACTCAATTACCCTTTAAGGACCTTATTGCCAAACACTTTCACATTCTGAAGTGTTGGGGACTAGGACTCCAACATAGGAATTTTTTTTAATTTTTTAAAAATTTTTTAATTTTTATTTTCCCCATTCAATTGCAACCCCCTTATTTTGACCCCAATCGCCCTCCTTTCCCCGACCCCCCTATTATGTGTCTCTGGTTCATAGTTTTTTGTTGATTCTGATTTTCACTTTCTTATAGTTATTCATTTTCCTGGTCCCTTATTTAAGTTTTCTAGATTCCTGCTATGAGTGAGACCATCCGGTATTTTTCTTTTTCTTTCTGGCTTATTTCGCTGAGCATGATCCCTTCCAGCTCCATCCATTCCAACATATGAATTTTGAGGGGACACAATTCAGCCTATTATCCCACAAACTTTAATTTTTTTATGATTATAACTTCAACACAGAGTCACAATACTTACCTTTACTGAGTATTTACTGGACTCCTGATGTATCATCTCACCTGCATCTAATCTTCAAAACCTATGTGGTAGATGACTTTACTGTCTACACTTCAAAGATGGGTAAACTGAGGCACACAGCAGTTAAGCAACTCACCTGCTTAGTGGCAGGATGGAACCAGACCACCTGAGAACCACCCCTATGCCTGTGATCACCAGATCATTCTGTATCTTCTCCTGCAATGTTACAGAAAATGTGCCAACTCTAGGAGAGAAAGGAAAATCAAAATAATCCACAATGACTTGACCTGACATCTAGATGGAATCATGTCATAATTGTTTTCACATCCTGCTTTCCTCCTTAACAAGGGTTAATGTGTTTGATGTCACTTTACCGATAAGAGGGTCAAAGGAGAGCAGTGAAGGTTTAAAAACTGTACACACACACACACACACACACACACAGACACACCACACCCACATGGGATGAGCAGTAAAATCCCAATTTAAAACAAAATAAAGACAAGAGAATGCTAATGAAAGCTCTCTGGCCAGTGGGACTATAGGAGATACTAATTTTTCTATTTCACTGGTATTTCCTATATTTTTCAAATGTGCTATAAATAGCATGTGGATAAAATGACCTCCTGAGCAGAAATGAAAACAATAAATGTCACAAGAGAAAAATTAAACTGGAGCACGCTCAGAGCCCCATAAATACAATTCACTGATTTTGTCTCAGGGCTAGACGATTTCTCCATATGTATTTGGGAAGGAAAACTAAGGCAGCAGACAGAGCCTGTGAGGAAATCTATTGGAAACAACATCCTGACTGAGAAAAGCTACAGAAGAACCACCTCCCTAAAAGCAGCCCAGACTGGCCATTCAAATAGTCAAAATGACGCAGGACTTTGGAAACAAAGTCCCAGCTTTCAGTTGGAGCTTCCTGAGCCGGTGAAAACAGCAAGCACAGAAAAGGACGCCTGAGCTCCCCATCCCTCCAGGGACATTGTGGTCGCCTCTGCCCAAGGGCCCCTGAGGCCCAGGGATCTGAGTCCTGTCATCCTCGGGGTGGGGGGGGGGGTGTTGGTGTCAGGCCCTTTTCTCAACTCCTCCACCCCCCACCCCGCCCCGGCAGAAACTGCCCCACATCTGCTTCCCCCCCCAGCAGCCCAGGGAGCTACTGCTGCACTTTCTTCCCAGCAGCGGGCTACACTGCAGTGAGGACCCAAGGCAGGCCCCGGAGGGGGCTGGGTCCGTGGTCCCACCGTGCGCCACCTGCTTCCTGCCAGGCTGCACAGCCCGGAGCCCGCCAAGCAGACACAATGGGCAGGGCCCACGTCAGATTCTTAGGGGAAGAAAACTGCTCTTTGTGGACCGAGAGATCAGGACAGGATATCTATAACTGTTTAAAGAAAACCCGGTCCGCAACCCCCTCCCACCCAAGCACTTCCGAAATGTCGCGCAACACGCCCGTCTCTTTAAATATCCAAACCCAGAATAAATGTGCGCGCAGCATTTCCCCCCCAGCAACCAACAACTGGGGCTGCACGGCTGCCAGCTGAGTCACCGGGTCTGGCAGTGTTAGAGCTGGAGAGAGCCTTCCAGATCAACAAGTTCAAACTGAGACCAAGATGTCCAGCATTTGGTGCTCCCTCCGGCCCTGGGCGCGGGAAGGAGCCTGGGGTCTTTAACCACGGCTCCACACTGCCCTCCTCACTTGGGCTTCTCCCTGCTTTTAAGTGAGATGCAGTCTAGAGAGGTAAAAGGTCTTGGCCTAAGACACACAGCTTGTTCCTTGCAGAGATGGAGCAAAAACCTGCTTCCCAGTCTTCCATCCCCCTGCTCCTTCCCTGGACCATGTGGGCCTTGAGACCTGATGAGTCCTGCTTTGGGGCTGTCCTCTGATAGTGCCTGTGATTATTTTGGATTAGAAATAGTGGAATGTGCCTCAGGATCTTACAAAGAGGGTTAGGTAGGAGCTTCTCCTAAGAGTTTTGGTTTTCTACCCAGTTGGACTGTATTTGTAGTTTGTTTCTGGTTTTGCTTTTTGTTGAAAAAAAATTAAAAAAAAAAAAAAACCATGGGGTGGGGGACTCTGGTAGAATATAGCTTCTACCAGATCTCAAGATGTGAGACAGATACAAGCCAAGCTGATCTGGTGGAAGTAGGGACAGAGGCCCAAAGCTCCCTCACCCATGGCCCGGCACTCCCTGTACCCAATGTTCTGGAGGCATATCCGGACTCAGGGCTCTGAGCCATGGTTTGTAAATCTCTGGACCAGTTAGTATCCAGTGGACTCAGATACCTAAAAATCTGATTCACCATTATGAGTCTGGTTATGTAGGAAACAACCTTGGTTTCTACCCAATCCTTTTCTGCAGCCTAGAGTAGCAAACAAGGATGAGAATAGAATTGAAAGTTTAACTTAAATGCAACCAGAGGGTACTGTGAAGTGTGGCAGGTCCACGCTCAAGATAAATCATTCATCTTTTCATTCACCCAACAAAGTTTACTTACGTACTTACTATGTACCAGCCAGGATAGCAAACACGGCAAATTAGATACAGAAGAGTAAATGCTGGACTTTCATCTTAAGGAGGTTTGTGTCCTAAAAAAGTCTGACAGATAAATACTAAGAAAATTATAATATTTCAGTTACCTTTTTTTTTTTTATAATAAATTTTATTTTTATATTCCCCATACAATTGCAACCCCCCCATTCTGACCCCAATCCCTCCCCTCCCGCCCCCCACCCCCCAAAAAGTGTCTCTGGTTCATAGTTTTTTGTTGATTTTGATTTTCACTTTCTTATAGTTATTCATTTGCCTGGTCCCTTATTTAAGTTTTCTAGATTCCTGCTATGAGTGAGACCATCCTCAGTTACCTTTTTTTTTCCTTCAAAAATTCATGAACAAGGGGGCCTCCCTGGTGGCGCAAGGGGTTAAGATGCAGCTTATGAAGCTATCTGCAGCCACCGCAGCACGAGTTTGATCCCTGGCCAAGGGATGCGACCCACATGGCGTGGCAGACCTCTCCTGTCTCGCCCACTGCTCCCCTCAGCAGTGTATTTTAAACAGTCCACATATTCTGTTCCTCACACTGTCTCACCCCTGAACCCTCTGCCCTGTACCCCAGTTCTTGTATGCATAAATAAATCTTCAAACAAAAAAAAAAAAAAGCAAGAGCTACCCTTTCCAGCAAAGTTTTCACAGAGAGATAGTGAATAGGCAGGGGTGAAGATATATGGCATGTTTTTGCCATGTAGAGCTGGGAGAGGTCACTCAGAACAAGGAAGCAACATGTCAAAGGGCCAGAGGTGTATGGTCACCCAGGCTGTATAAACTCCAGGAAGTGTTTCCATGGAGTCTATAAAATGAAAGGTATCCCCCTGGATTTAGCTACATATGTGACTAAATGTGAAAAAGCACATATGTGCTTGGGAAATACTATAGTAGCTTGATGAGAGCATAGGAGGGATCTCTATGGAGTGGTAGAGAGAGCTCAGGCGCAAAGGTAGGTTGCCACCAGAGCACGGAGGGCCTAGAATACCAAGCAAGGTGATGTGATTTCCCTCTGCACACAGGGGCAGTTGCTAAGGGTATTTCAGCAAGTAAGTGGCAAGAGAGCGAAGTGACAGCTGAGCCAAGCAAGCAGCCACATGAGGGAGCAATGGAAGGGTCGGGTGTAGGCTGGGACAGTGACGAAGAGTTTCTTCCTCAGCAAAAGGGACAGGTGATGGGGCCAACTCTGAATGGAGGCACTGGGGATGGAGGATAAATAGATGCGTGAGATAAAATTGTGCTATAAAAACCAACCAGACTTGGCAAGTAGCTGACTTTGAGGGTCAAAGAAGAGAAAACAAAATCAGAGGGCCTGAACTCCTGGTTGGGGTGCCTCTGGAGACACACTCAAGGAAATCACGGGCACTCCCGGGACTTGCTGGGCACAATCGGAAGTTTGATTTTAGGCCTGGAGGATTTAGGGTGTGAGAGAGTGAGTTCAGAGTGCCAGCTCAACCCCTGAGCTAGGCCTTTCCTAGCCTCTGCGAAAGCCTGTACAAAAGTATCCCTCGTGAGAAAGGTCTGACTTTGGTGAGGATTACCCTCATGATGTGTCTTCCATCTGATTCCTTCTGCCTCCTCTTCTCTCCAGGGAACACAGGAAAGCTGAAAATGAGACTTCCAATATGGGCAACAATTAAAAGAGCAAGAAAGGGGAATTCCCTGTGGCCCCATATTTTCCAGCTGAGCCTGCTTGTCAGAATAAACAGCAACTAAAATAATCACAGTTGCTTGCCACTTGGAATATTATTATCTGAACAGTTGGTGGATATGAACTGTTTTTAAAACAAGCTATCAAAACAAACCCAGGAGAAACATCTGCGAGGCCACAGAGCTGTGAGTCGCTGAGGAAGGAAACCGGTAACCCATCCGCCTCTCCATCAGGTGTCCCGGGTAAGGGGAAGGTCCCAAAGGTTGCCCTGGGAGAGGTGACTCAGGGAGGGAAGCAAGACACAGGCTGAGCAAAGGAAGGGGCTGGCGTGCCAGCAGACTCTGAGCAAGATGCAGAAATACAGCTTCTCACAGCAGCACAAGGCTTAGGTAACCAGGCCTGCGAGCCAGCCAGGGACTGGGCGGCTGCTGGCCCAGCACAATCTCTTCAGAACATGGGTAGCTCTCGAGTGAAAACATCACATGTTATTTATAGCCATGGGTTGAAATCCATGTTATTTATTGTGATGTTTATAAAAATTAAGTGTCGCTGGCCTTTCCTTCCTGGCCTCTCCAGTTCAGCGTAGAAAGTTTATTATGTGCAGACTTTCTGCGTCGTCATCGAGCTTATTTTCCTTTTCAAGAAATTTAACTAATGAGGGTGAGGACAACAAATGCTTCTTATTTAAAACCTTGGATGAGGTGGAGGCGCCTGAACTTCCTGGAGGAAGGGGCAGCCGAAATGGGCATTGCAGCCCTCTGGTTGGCTTGGACAGGGAAAGGCTTTCAAAACAAAATTCTTCACACTGTCTTCCAGGAGTTTTGTTTGTGACCTTTTGTGTGCAGTGAATTTTTTTTTTTTTTTAGAGTAGGGAAAGGATTTCTACAAACAGAATTGCTTCCTTTCCTCAGTTCTACTCCCCTTAGACCCTAAATAAACTTTATAAATGTTCCCCGACTCTGGGGCCCCCCCATTGTGTTGTCGCTGGTGCAAAATCAGATTGCACTCTGTTTTAAGGGTAAGGGAGTGGTTGGGAGTCTGCAGTGGACTAAATTAAGAACTAAGAGGACTAAGTCTGGAGTGGACGGGTTAAAGGAGGTGGTGGGGAACATTGGTAAGCCCCCTAGGCTGCAGAACTAACGCCTCATTATCCAAACAGTTCTGTTGGTAATAAATATATTTGGATCTGAAAAAAACAAAAATGATTTGCCCGTGGCGAGTGTGCCAACTGCAGGCCAGTATAACAAAGGGGATCCAACTGAAGTCTGGCAGGAGGCTGTGGTCCCACATGCAGCGCCCAGGCCCCTGCCTCCTGGAACTGTCTGCTCCCCATCCCTGCCTGGGACTGACCCCAACTCCCCTGGCCTCTCTGTGCTGCTCTCTCTCTGCCTTTCCCGGCAATGTGAAACCCAAGGCCTTGGGGTCCCAGTGGCCCAGGCAATGGCCACAGGCTTTCTCTCCTGAGGAAGCAACCTGAGAGAGCATAGAGGCCAGAGAGTGTCCTGAGGGCAAGAAGGCAGGAAGGACACAGGAGGATTTTTCTGGCTAGCTTTCACTGTCTGGTCCCTTCAGGGCCAAGTGCCATGAAAATACCATCCCTCAAGGAGCACAGATTCTAGGTGCATCCCTGAAAAGGCCACGGGGACTGTAGGAAATGTTGCCAAAATGGAGAAGAATTGGGAACCCTCCACAGGAGATGCAGAGATTGAGGTGGAGAGAAATGCAAGCAGAAGAATAGGGAGGCGGAGGGTGCCAAGGGAGGCAGGGTTTTCGTTTTGAGGGGAGAGGAGGAAATGAAGAGGAAGGCAGTTCCAAGGGAGGGAGACAGCTAGATAAATAGTGAAAGATCTGAGAGGACAAAGGAAGACTCAGATGAAGACGGTCCTTGGACCCTGTGGCACTGAAGAGAATCTTTATCAGAAAAACCGCAGGAAGCAGTGTCAGGAGGATGGTCTCCTTCAGGAAGCCAGGGCAGCATAGGCCCAGGTCTCTCTGCACAAAGGCTGCTGCTGCAGCTGGCATGGACTGGATCACCCAAATTCCTGGAGGGAGGAAAAATTAAATCAGGTAACTTTCCATCCAGACTACTGAAGGCTGACAAGTCTCCGGTCACTTGACAGAGGGATAAAGAAATTTGAGTGGAATCTTAAAAAGTCAAATCTAGTAAAAAAAAAAAAAAGCAGAAAGTAAAAATGACAGGGGCTAAGGAGGGGCGTGAAGAAGGGGGAAAGCGAGCGGTGGTGCTTAAGGGTACAAACTTATAACAAATCATAAATAAGCCAGAGGCCTAATGCCTAGAATAATGACTACAGATAGTAATATTCAACTGTAATGATATAATGCAACAAATACTGCTTCAATGACAATTATATTACAATATATCAAAATATCATGCCTTAATTTTTTAAAATGTAACTTGTCAAATTTGTCAAATTGAAAAAAAAGTTAGCCCTATGATTTCCCTGATTTGTGGTATAGATCAAATAAAACAAACTTTTAGACTGTAAGACCAACTAGTGGTCTTATAGAAAGGGAGGGAGTAGGGGAGATGGATAAATAAGGAAAAGAGGGCAAAAGTATTAAAAAAAAAAAAAAGAAGTGTCTGGAGTGCTTTAGGCCATTGAAGGGTAATGGAATCAGGGAAATTCATTCATGAAAGTGGAGGAAATATAGGGAATGTCTTAATTTTCACCTCTTTCATTTTTGGTTTGGCTGTGAAAGTTTCCTCCCAAATTGATAAAAAGGACTAAATTAAATGACAAACAGCCACGTGGGAGAATTGATAGGCAGGTTTAGTAGGAGAAGCCAGACACGAATGAGTCCTTGGGGGTACGATTACATTTATATGAAGTTCAAAAGCAAGAAAAACAAAAATTAACCTTTTGGCACAGAAATGAGAAGCTCATTCCCTGTGGGGTGCTGAGTGACTGAGGGGGCTTCAGTTCTTCTGGGCCTGGAATGCTCCATGTCTGGTGGTCGCACAGAGAAGAATGTGTAAAAAGACATTGAGCTTCACAAGTAAGATCTGTGCACTTTACTGCGTGTCAGTATCTCTCAGTAAAGATTTTTTTTTTAAAGATTTATTTATATTGTGCATACAAGAACTGGGGTGTAGGGCCTCCCCTGGTGGCGCAGCGGTTGAGTGCTGGGCTGTGAAGCTGCCTGCAGCCTCTGCAGCGCCAGTTCGATCCCCGGCCCCTGAGGAGGATCCCGCATGGCGCACAGACCTCTCCTGCCGCCCGCTGCTCCCCTCAGCAGTGTACTTCGGTCCTTCTGCCTGTTCTGCTCCCCGCTCTGGCTCTGGTGAATTCTCTCACCCTCTCACGCTTCTGACTGCACCCAGTGCTTGCATAAATAAATAAATCAATCTTTAAAAAAAAAAAGAGAATTGGGGTGTAAGCCAGAGGTGCAAGGAGTGAGAGGATTCACCAGATAGAGTGGTGAGCAGAACAGGCAGATGGACTGAAATACACTGCTGAGGGGAGCAGTGGGTGAGACAGGAGATGTCTGCTGTTGTGCTATGTGGGTTGCTCCCTGGCCGACTGGCAATTTAACTGTGCTGCAGTGGCTGGCAATAGCTTGATAGTGCTATCTTTAACCCCTGCGCCACCAGGGAGGCCCCCATCTCTCAGTAAAGATGTTTTAAAGTAAATCTTATGTTTTATGTAAGTGCATTCACTTCCTTTTGCTGATGTAACAAATTGCCATAAACTTAGAACAATACAAGTTGACTTAGAACAATACAAGTTGATCTCACGTTTCTGCAGGTCAGAAGTCAGCAGAGCTGTGTCCCTTCCAAGGAGAATTCATTTCCTTGGCTTTTTCTGCTTCTAGAAGCCACCTCTATTCCTTGGCTCACAGCCCCTTCCTCAAATTACTCTGACCTCTTGCTTTTGTTATCATATCTCCTACTGCTGTGTGACAACTTTGGGATCACCCAGTAAACCAGAATAATCTCTCCCTCTCAAAATCCTTAATTTAGTTATAGCTGCCAAGTCTCTTATGCTATGCAAGGTAACACATTCACATTTCTGAGGACTAGACATGGTCATTTTGGGAGACCCATTTTCAGTTTACCAAAATAACGTTATATGAAGATCAAGTTCCTCATTTATGCAGGCTGTCCTTTCCAGAACTAATCTGATCAACAAATCTGATCAACAAATGTGATCATTAATATATTAATACATAATTAATACTAAGTGCTATTGCAACACACAAACCCCAAATCTTCATGACTTTTGGGCCTCCCTGGTGGCGCAAGGGGTTAAAACGCAACCTATGAAGCTGTCTGCAGCCTCTGCAGCACGAGTTTGATCCCCGGCCACCCAGGAAGCAACCCACATGGCATAGCAGACCTCTCCTGACTCGCCCACTGCTCCCCTCAGCAGTGTGTTTCAGTAGATCTGCCTGTTCTGCTCCCCACTCTGTCTCTGGTGAATCCTCTCACCCCTGCACCTCTAGCCTGTACCCCAGCTCTTGTGTGCATAAATAAATAAATCTGTTAAAAAAAAATCTTCATGACTTTAAACAATAAACAGGGGTTTTTAACCTGGGTAAAAGCATCTTTAGATAGAATTCATATCTGTGAACCTGAATATTTTCTCTAAACTTAGCACTTTCTTCAATAGTAAATACAGCTGATAAATCACATTAGTATTGGCAGTACCTGTAACATTATCGTCAAGAGAAACCAAAAATATGTTTACATCGTTACATTGTTGCATTATAACAAAATATCACTTATATTCACCACTACTTCAAAAGTATGGCAATTATTAAACCTTCTGCTATATCTTGATATTCAATAATGGAGTAACAAAAAGGTATATATATATATATATATATATATATATATATATATATATATATATAACTGTCATGATTTTTATAATTATGTTTATGTCTAACCTTTTAGATATGAAAATAAAGCACAATTGACCCTTATACTGTGCATTTTGGTATAAATTTGATTCAGGTGTTCTCTTTTATCCATTTAAAAACAGTGCTACAAGGGAGTCTACATACAGGCCTCACCAAGCTGACGAAGTGGTGCACACAAACACACACAAAACAGCTTAAAATCCCCTGAAACAGGGTTTTCCTTTTGCTCCTTTAAGTCTTGAAACAGATAGGGTGGCCTCTGGTGCTGCCACCCTGCCCGCCCAACCTGGAACACATGGTCCCAGGTGATCCCATGGGACTTATTGGCACTAACTCCTATCCTGCCACTGTTAGTGCACATATAGTCAGGATTGTCCCACAAGAGCCTTCTCCCTGGCATGGCTTCTGTCTACCCAGGTGCACAGCCTTTGGCATCTCTGCTCCTACTTTAGACTTTCCACACTGAACTGTCACTGGCCCATCAATGACCTGGTTCTTGGCTCTCCTCATGAGACTGGGATGTTTCCTTCTAGTCCCTCTCTCCTCCTCTTCCATTGCACCTGTTTGGCGTCCTGCATCTACTCCTGCTGCCCACACCTTCACCGTTGACCCAGAGCACCCTTTCATTAGAGGAGGTGGTCATGCACCATCCAGACAGGCCGTCTGTGTGTGTAAGGAGGAGGCGTGCCCACTCCATCCACATTATTCACCCGTCTTCTCTCTGAATTCTTCTTCCAAGCTCTTTCTTGTGAAGGCTTATAACCAGCTTTGAAAACAGAAAGAAAAGGGTTCTTTCCCACTCATAATTATTGGCTCCACAATCCCAATAGTTTGGGCCATTCTGCTGTTCTTAAACTACCATCTGCTTCCTTGTCATCTCCCTGTGAGAATGTTACTCCATGGGGAGGGTGCAGAGACTCATGGAGCCCGCCCCTAACACTTATATGTGACCTGGGGTGCTAAGTTCACCAATGTTAAGGAAATAGGAAGGATTCTTAGATGGATTCTCAATGGATGCTACATCACACCTGGACACTGGCTAGTCCACTTTACAAGTGCAAGGGGCACCCACTTCTCAGAGACCTCCCTGAAGGAGCCTGGTCAGCTCCCAGTCTTGGCACCGGCCACTCTGCAACAGGTGGCCTATCGGGGTAGGTGCTGCTCATGAGTTTTCTTGCCTTTAAAACCAGCAGAAAAGTCTGTGTGTGTAACAGCTGCTCCACTCCCTGGAGATGAACACACTCTGGATGCAGAACTGCCCGACATGTCTCCCCAGTCCATTTGTCATTGCTCCCCAGTGATCTTCCTGGGGTGCACTTTGACAATGCATTTGTTAGCACACTTAAAATACCTGGGTTTCAAGCCAATCATATGTCCTTCCTTTCCTCACATGAGGCTCCGTGACCTCCCCAAGGAGGTGTTTTCCATGACTCTGTTGCACTTTTCTGTGTGTCTTAATCTTGTGAAGTAAAACCAGAAGTAGAGACAGGAATATAAAACAGGCCTCCAGCCACCCAAGACGGGGGTAGGGGGTGGGGCGGAGGTCACACCTCTTCCCAGAAACTGAAGGTGGACTTTGAATCTCCAAGTTTGACAGGCAGGAAAATGAAAAAGGGTGCGAGTCATTTCACAAAGCTGCCCTAACAAAGCTCCATAACCTGGAAGCTTAAACAGAAATTGCCTCATGGGTGTGGAGACTAGATGTCCAAAATCAGGGTGTGGGTAGGGTGGATTCCTTTTTCCAGCTTTTTGGAAGAATTGGTTCCATGGCTCCCTGCTAGGCCCTGGTGACCTTTGACATCTGTGGGGTCCCTTGGCTTGTAGCAGCGTCACCCTGCTCCCCACTGCTGTGACCACCTGGCTTCTCCTGTGTGGCTCTGTGTCCAAACTCCCCTCCTCTAATAAGGACACCAGTCATATTGAACTTCACACCCTCATAACGTTCGGCCTCACCTTCCTTATCTTACTTGATGACATCTGCGAACTATTTCCAAATAAGGTCGCATTCATGGATTCCACATGCATACGAATTGGGAGGGGGAATTCAGCCCAGTGTAGGTAAGAAGGGAAAGTAAAAGAGATGGCAGGGGACACGTGGGGCAAGAGGGAGAGTCCCAAGAAGGTGAGTAGGCAAAGGATGGAGAGGACAGCAGAAAAAATAGACCAAGATGACAGCAATTTCAGAAAAGGAAAGAAAATACAGGTCAGGGGAAAAAGTGGGATAGAAAGACAACACACACGTGTTCCACTTTTCCTGGGTGCTGGGAGGGTGAGAGGCGTCTCAGTGCAACCATTTGTTCATCAGATATTTTGTGAAGTGTTCCCTGCATGCCACGCAGTGTTGGAAGCACTGAGCACAGCTCTGACCCAGTCTCCTCATCTCAGAGGCCTCTGCAAGGATGGGAGGAGGTTGGTAAGCTGCTCAGGGTCCATAGCCAAGTGGTCGAATGGCATCCAGATGAGGGCCTCCCTGGCTTCACATCCATGCCCCTACGGAAAGGAAAGCTTGAGTTCTGCAAGGGCCATGGTGGGAAGTGCCCAGGTGTCTCACATTTCTTGTTGGAGAAAATCCCCCACCCTTCCCTGCAAAGAGACGGGACCACCAGCTGGCACCTTTCCATCAGGTGGGCTCTTGGCAGCAGCTAGCAGTTGAGATGCCCTGTAGTTGGTATCTTGTGGGCCCCTCTTGAAATAAGGAGTCAGAGCCCCGGCCTAGGTGTGGAGCTGCCTGGGTTTGGGGGTTGAGTAAGGCTGGGCATGTGAGGGGACAATAAGCTGAGTCATCTCTCCCCAGACCTGAGCTACGAGGCAGAAGGGATGCCAGGCCGTGACTGTGAAACCTGTTCTGGCTCCCCCTGTCCCAAGCCTTCTGCCCTCCCACACCCCCGGCTGGCTGCACCTGCCCCTCTTGGTCTCCCCCTACCTTGGAGTTCTCTGCTTGCTCCCAGGCATCTGTCTCCTGTCTCTGCCTCTTTCCTAGTCTTCCTGTCATTGCTGTTGGGGCATATCACTGTGTCTTCTTGCCCAACCCCTGGGCTTGCAACACCTGACACTGACAACCACACAGGGTGGACTTGGTCCTACTGCTCCTCATGCTCAGCCCCTAGGAAGTGGTCCAGATCCTCCCTGCTGCACTGACCAGGAGCCTGAGGGGCCTGCTGTACTTGACTCTGCCCCCAACCAGCCCAGCTGATCAGGTAAACCCTGCGCCAGGATATCTGCCACCCCCATATCCCTCCCTTAGTCCAAACCACAGGCTCCAAGGTCACCTCCAAATTGGTGTCCCTCTAGCTCTCCTTGTGCAGCACCCTGGATGAGCTTTTGGAAAGACTAAATATTTCATTCTAACCAATTCTTACACATTTTGAGATGTTAACAACTATGTTCTTCTTCCCTCTGCCAAAAGGCCTTTTCAGACCTGTTCTTGTTCAGTCTGGTTTTCACACTCATGCACACGCACGCGCGCGCGCACACACACACACCCCAACTCCAGTCAGGCCCACCTTTTTACTCACATGCACACTTATTTACAGAGCGCCAACTGTTCCCCTTGGCCTACAACACTAACAGTTTAAACTTCTTAAATGTATCACTTGTGTGTTTTCTGTACTTTTCCTCCTAGTATTTACTCAGTTGGCATTGTCATCCTCTCTCAGGGGGACATGGCTCGATCCCTTTTCAAGTCTTGGCTCAGTAGCCCCCCTGTCACTCCTCACCTGCTTCCCAGGAAGAGCAAATACCCTGATGCCTCTCTCCCACTCCTTTCCCAGGTGGGAATGGCAACCCTGCCAGCAGAGGCCAGAGTATCTTATGCCGCCCGTGCCTGACACAGGGCCAGAGAGCTCGCTGCACAGTTGGTGTCCTCATTGCTGAATGTTGAACTGGTGCCCCAGCTCTCTCCAGGCTTGTCTCCAGGAAGCCCTGCGCCAGCATCTCCCAGCTCCACATAGGGTGGCACGTTGTAGTACTCTCATGAGCCCTCACTGCGACTGGGTGACGTCCCCAGGAAAGCAGGAGCCTCTTTCTTTGTCACCCTACCAACTTCTGCTGAAACTCAAAATTTGACTGTTATGTACCTGAAGAAAATGGACTTCTCTCCCACCTTCCTACATTTGGCTGGAGAAATTAAGAACAGTTTAAAGCCAGGTCCCTGGGCCTCCCCGGTGACGCTGCGGTTGAGCGCTGGGCTGCGAAGCTGCCCGCAGCCTCTGCAGTGCCAGTTTGATCCCCAGCCCCCAGGCGAGGGTCCCACATGGCACACAGACCTCTCCTGCCACCTGCTGCTCCCCTCAGCAGTGTACTTCGTCAGTCTGCCTGTTCTGTTCCTGCTCTGGCTCTGGTGAATTCTCTCACCCTCCCGCACTTCTGACTGTACCCAGTGCTTGTATAAATAAATAAATAAATCTTAAAAAAAAAAAAAAGACAAAGCCAGGTCCCTGGTGTGCAACACAGAGGCTCCAGCCCATCTGAAGCCACACTTGTCTTCACCTAGTTCACTTCTCCCCAGGACAAGTCGTGGAGGGTAGCTCACTCCCAGAGAGTGACCCAACTTCCCTGGGGTGGAGGACGAGAATCGGGGCTCAGGGCCTTCACAAGTCCAACCTGGGGGTCTCACACTCTCTCTTCTTTCCTCTTGGAAGCTACATTGCAGTTAAATATTTAGAAGCTGTTGCAAAAATGTAACTAACTTGCAACTCTAAGGGCAATTCTATTTCTTAGAAGAATCTAGCTTGACTTAGAGGGTTTTATTTTTCCTTCCGGTTTAATGAACCTAGTATTTGGGAAATGCGTTCCCAGAGTCAAGCCACCAACAGCAAATTAGAGCCAGCTGTACAGATAAGACAGTTAGGAGCTTTTGTGCCCCAGCGGACTGAGATGTGTGGCTCATTCAGTCTCAGAAGATGCACTTTATTCCTGCATTTCTTTTTTTTTCTCCTAACACAGAAGAAGCCTCAGTCAGCGCATAGGAAACAGGAAGGAACCCGTTGTTTTAAATAGCAGACGGCAGAGAATTGGCTCATTATGGTCTGTTCATTCATAGAGTGATGGCCAGAAGGCAGCCCCTCCAGCCCCCACATTCCCAAGATGCGGGTCAAGGGGTATATCCAGGATTCTCACAGAGGCTAGAAGAAAACAGTGCAAGCCCCTTTGAAGAGAATTGGAGACTCCCAAGGTTTCTATCTTTCTAGGGACTTTACAACATTAGTGTTTACAAACAAAACAAAAACAAAAACAAAAGCTCCAGTAAAACCCTACAAGAATACCTGGAAGTCAGACGACATCCTGTGTTTCCCTTCCCCATCCTGATTTACTTCGAGTTAGGAAAACACAATTTCAAGCCTCCTTTCTTGTGCTGGCAGCAGTCTATTTTCACTTTTCTGGATTTCAGAATCACAGGCTCAGGACTGGGAGGCAGCAGGAGGGGGTGGCCTCTGCAGGGACAGAAGGCCTCAGGCCAAGGCAGTTTCCTGCAGGGAGAGGAGGCCCTATGGGGCAGTTGAGTCCAAGAGCTTAAGGGTTAATCTAGCTCCAATCCATCATTGTGACAGCCAAGCACCAAAATTAGGCCTGCCCACAGCACCCCTGACCTCTGAATTTAATTTTTTTAAGTGCATTGTTTCTGAAATTCGGATTGGAATTCAGGTGTCAGAATGGAACCTAAGGCCCTCACATACTTCAATTTATATTTCTCCCCAATGTTCTTTATCTTCTTTGTCAACCATACACCAGGTTACCTATTTTCCAACAAGTGAGCCCAAAGGCCTTAAAACTGATGTTTCTTTCCAAGTCTCTCCAACTGTGAATGCACGGCCTCCTGGCTCACAGATTGCTCTCAAGGAGCCATTTCCTTCCCAGTCTTTTTGAAATCACTGCCAGTCCCCAGGGGAGGACCCTGACTGTCTCACCTCCCAACCCGGGCAGTTGGACTCAACTGCCTCACATGGCTCATCCAGCTATTCGGGCTCATATTTTGACCTGGAACTGATGGTGACTCCTGTGTTCTTCAGAGCATTGACATTCTCTAGGTGTTATGATAACCCTGGACTTTCATGGCAACAGAAAGTGTAACATCTTGAAATGGAAAATTTCCCAAGTCATTGCACTTTTCTAGAACCTGCTAAATAACCAGGGTTCTCAATTAACCCCAGAGGTGCACTGATATCCTGAGACTGAGGATGGGAAGAGCCTTCCACCTTTTATTTTCTTCAAAGCCATTTTATATGCCTATGGGTGTCAGTATAAGCCAAAGAAAGGGTCCTGTCACAGATGAAAACACAACAATGTCTGTATGTGGGCACCACTGAGACCAAAAAGGGGGCCTATTAGTTATTTGCCAAAATATCAAGTTAGGTAGTGACTGTACCCAGCTGGGACATAGGGTCACCCTATCAACTGTGAGTACATTTGAACCAAGTAACCCTAAGTCCCGCAGGGTGGAGGAGGTTGAGAAGGGCAAGAAGGTGGCTGTTAGCAATTGTGCCTATTGGAGGCCATGTGAGGTTGGAGACTGGGGAGAATAAGGGTTATTTGTCTCAGTGAAAGCTGATGCTGCTACAGACTTGAGGAAAGCCAGGTTCCTTTTCTTGTCTGAGTTGCTAGCTGCCCTCAACAAAGTAACTAAGATCTTCCTCCGGAGGTGCAAAAGACAGCCAAGTGCTGAGTTGAAGTTGGAATTCCAGACCCACTGTCCTACCTCCAGTTTCTGTGAAGTCTATCAGAAGATAGATGCAGGTCTGCAAAACGCATCCTTAATTTTCTGTCAAAAGGCCCAGCAAGGTGCTCTCCTTCATCCTTTCCAGAGACACAATGACAGGGTCACTGCTCTATATCCTTCCCCCAGCCTGAACACGGAGGCAAACTTATCTTAAGCAATCACTGATTAACTCTTCTCTTCTCAGACCCTCAAAAATCAGAGTTCTTATTTGATGAAAACATTTTCATTCACTTAAATAAATAAATAATTCATTCACTTGAATAAAGTTGTATACTCTTGGGTACAAACTCTCAAATGGCCTATAAAAATGACATCTTATAAGCCACCTTATCCTCAACCTCTGGGCAAAATTATATTGAAATCAAATTGAAATAACTCAAATGAATGCAAAGATAAAATTATTCTTCCCAAACACAAACATATTGAATAGAGGATCCAAAATTACTTAAAAGGGAAAAAAAAGTCTCCATGTAACTATAAAAGTAAACAAGGAAGATATCCATGTTCTGAATTCTCATATAAACACAACAGAATAACAATTTTAAGTTGAAATTAGTTTTTCTTTGGGGTCCAGTTCTCTATTTTTACATTTTCCTTGCTAAAGTTATTGTTGGTATGCTTTGTCCCTACATTTGCTTCCAGGAAGGTACTCATTAAATATTTGATGTATAGATGAAATTAAAATGTGATGCAGAATAAAATAAAATAGGGGATGGACCAAAATGGCAATAGAGGAGCTTCCTTGTTTTGCTCCCAAGAGCAGTTAACCATATGGACACCAGCACAGTACAGGCAGAGAATCCCGTGACTTGGGGTGAAACTGGACACCTTTAGACATAAAGGTCAACATAGACTGTGATGGAGAAGATAGAATTCACTGGATAGGAAGTGGGTACAGAGAATACACCAGGGCTGGCAATATAAATAATAAACCCACTTCATATTAACATAAATAGCTTACTTTGTTTTTCAAAAGCTGCATATTAGAAAAAGAATCAAGATATTAAGATTGCAACAGAGAAGTTCCTTATTTTCCTCCTAAGGGGAGCATCTAACAGTTAACCAGAGGGTCACTAAACTCAGAGAATCCCACTGATTGGGGAGAAACCGAATTACCCCTTGGAATCAGTGACCAGCACAGAGAGGATTCAGGTTTCTTGTGGAGAGAGGAGGGGAAGGCAGGGCTGCCAGCTCAGCTAGTGACCCTGGGGAGAAGAAAGCTCGATGTTGGGGGCCACACACCCTTGACTGAGGGGAAACATGTGGAAGAGCTGGGGCAGGGGCTCCACAGATTCCCCAGTAAGGTGATCAGAGATTGCATTCTGGACTGCACCACCACTCCCACACTCCTTAGGACAGGCACCCTGCACTTGAAGTCCACTGAGAGCACACAAACCACAGGGTCTCAGGCCAGAAATGCATTTTATTTTATTCTGGAGGGATGCCAACAGTGCCACACACAGGAGCCACCCTCCAGCCTCCTAGCATGCTGTCACCAGTGGCTAATCCCTCAGCAACTGCAGCTCAGGGCTCTGGACCTAATGACACCAGCAAAGACTAAAAAGCTCATGCCATTCGCTGCAACGTGGATGGAGCTAGAAGGAATTATGCTCAGTGAAATAAGCCAGAAGGAAAAAGAAAAATATCGGATGGTTTCACTTATAGCAAGAATATCGAGAACACAAAGAAGACATCAGTGTGAAAAAAATAACAACAGTACAAAACACAACAAAACAAAAACAGACAATTATAAATCGGAGGCATCCTGCAGGGGAGGAGGAGGGAGAGGGAACCGAGGAAGGGAGGAGCACAGGGGACTGACGTGATGGTGCAGGGTGCCTTGGGGAAGGAAATTCCGTGGGGACTACACCTGAGGTGGGGGAGAAGCAAATATTGTTTAAAAATGAACAGTGATGCAAAAAAAAAATTTTTAAAGGAAAAAAGCTAAAATAAAGCAAAATCACTGTATCATCTAGTTGGAAAAGAAAAGTCATTCAACTTACTAAGTTACTACTCCATATACATTTTAAAAAATAGGGACACTTAAATCAGCAAAATGAGAAGAAGAAAAAATACAACTTATGGCACCTTGAGACATATAGCAGGGCCTCCCCAGTGGCGCAGCGGTTGAGCGCTGGGCTGCGAAGCTGCCTGCAGCGTCTGCAGCTCCGGTTCAATTCCCGGGCCCCCAAGGCGGTGAGGGTCCCACATGGCGCGCAGACCTCTCCTGCCGCCCGCTGCTTCCCTCAGCAGTGTGCTTCGGTCCTTCTGCCTGCTCTGCTCCCTGCTCTGGCTCTGGTGAATCTTCTCACCCTCCCGTGCTTCTGACTGTACCCAGTGCTTGTATAAATAAATAAATAAATCTAAAAAAAAGTTTTAAAAAAAAAAAGATATAGCACAACAAGGACAGAACAATTCTCTAGAACTCAATCAAATATTCATCTCCCTATCTAATACAGAGTCAAAATTGTTCTAATAAAGAAAATCAAAGAGATGGAAGAAAATGCAAAAAAGCAAGTCAAGAAACTGAAGAAAATTAACCAAAATTAACAAAATTCAGAAAAACAAATTAATGACCTGAGAAATAAAATGAGGGAACAGAAAATAGAAAATGAAGCTTACAGAGAAAATAACTGAGTTTCAAGATTGAAGAAGTTTAACAGATGAAACTAAAAATTTTGGATAAAGCTATAGCAATAGTACAACCAAGTAGAAGATCAAATAAGGAACTTTGAAGATAATAATGCATAAAGGACCCCTGTGGCACAGTGGGTTGAGCGCAGCACTGTGAAGCTGTCTGCAGTCTCTGCAGTGCAAGGTCAATTCCTGGCCAGCCAAGGAGCTACCCACATGGCACAGCAGACCTCTCCTGTCTCCCCTCTCGCTGCTCCCCTCAGCAGTGTTTTTAGTTGTCTGCCTGTTCTTCTCCCCGCTCTGTCTCTGGTGAATCCTCTCACCCTCCCGTGCCTCTGGCCTGTACCCAGCTCTTGTATAAATAAATCTTTAAAAAAAAGAAGAAGAAGAAGAAGAAAGAGCTCCCCTTTCATACCAGGTGGATATGAACCTTGTTAACAGAACAAGACAGTCTCACCATTAGCTACCAAACTGTCACCTCCTCGTTTCTTTGCTAATGAAAGTTTAGTTTTATTCAAGTGTGGGACCCTGCTCTCCAAAAGTAGTCTATCCCACCCGCCCAGAAGATAAGCCAGAGTGGGCATTAGTGATCATGGTAATCTCAATGCCCTTTGCCAGGTGTGACTTCAGGTGTAGGCTTATGAAATCAGAGAAATCGATCTAGTCAGGAGCCTGAAGGGAAGTTTCTTAGAAGCTTCTGGAATTTTTTTCATGGTAAAAATAAAAAGATACAAAAGGAAGGCCTTGCTCCTGCTGCCCTTTCTAAAGGAAAACCTTTGAAGGCAGCTGCATGAGGACCAGCTGTGCCATTACACAGACATCACGCAATCACATGGAGAGGCTGCAAGTGGAAGACAGTGGAACAGAGATAAGAAGCACTTGAGTCCTTCAAGTCCAGAACCCTTATTCTCAGGACTGTTCCTCTAAGATACAATTTTATCTACCATTGTTCCAGCACTTTCAGAGCTTCTGTTCCTTGTCAAAAGCTTGGCAACACCAGTCCTCTCTGTTCCTCACAAACCAAGATAAAATTCTCCTCTTTTTCTCCAACATTGCAATTTAAAAGACTCTTTTTATTGCTTGGGTTCCTGCCAAAACCATGCCTTTCATAGTGTCATTTTGTACCCCAAAAATGTAGTCAAGCTATTTTCTCAAACTAAGAAAATTCCTTCCCTAAGAAGAATTCTGGAGCTGGCCCTGAATAGGCCTTTTGTCTTAAAATCAGATCTTATTCAGGGATCTTCAAAAGATTAGTACCTTTACAATCGTAGGATGTCTGCTTGTTCTTTGTTGATTTCTCTCTAGACTGCACATCTCACTGGTTTGGGAACCCAGAGGAGAGTCCCCAGGGGTATGTCAGGAAATCCAGCCTCCATCCCTGGGGCAGCCCCTTCAGAGCCCCAGTTCCTGAAGAAGTTGGGCCTGGACTGGGGGCATCACTCACTCTCATCTTAATCTTTCTTTCCAGTCTTCTTCACCCAGCTCTTCTGTTGACATATTTTCTTTTTTTTTTTCCCCTCATACAACAATGCCCTCTCCTCTCTTATTTCTTTCCCTTTCCCCCAATTCCTTAATATCCCATATATCCATCTTTGTCCATTTCTATTCCAAACACATCTGATGTGCAGAAAACACTCATGCATCCCCCCTAATGCTGGGTATTGGTCCAGGCTAGGGAACCAGCTGTTTTCCAGTCAGACCCAATGTTTCAGCTCATACTACTAAGATTCTGGAGAGAAAATGAGCATTAAACAAGTAATTCCACAAGTAATCAGGTACAATTGTGATAAGTAAATTTCTTCTTTCATCAGAGAGGGGTGGAGAATGCCCTCCTCCCAACCCCTTCTTAGGAAGGTGGGTGCAATGTGATGCAGGAAGGAGAATACAAACAGCAGGAATAACTTGGTTTCAAACTCTGGTGCTGGCTTTTTCATTTGGGGAGTCAGAAGCATGATACCTAATCTTTCCAAGCCTCCGTTTCTTCATTTGTAAATTGGGAGTAAAAACACCTTGCAGGGCTGTTGTGAAGACTAAAGTATCTAAAATACCTAGTATAGCAATTACCATAATTGAATGTTAAATTGGGGATTTCAGTCAAGGCACCAAACTATGATAAATGTACATTGTAAAGGAGATCCTATACCATTTGCAGAATTTTAACATAGATAGCTGAACACTGACGACCCAACTGTAAATCCCTTTACCTAGCCTTAAGAGTGAAAGTGAAGAGAATTTTGTAAGGATTTTTGGGGAGAACTTTTGGGTGCTTGGATTCTACCTTCATTTCAACGATAATTAGGGAGAGGGACTCTCTGCCATTTGCTTTGAAAGAGGCTTTGGTGTGACCATTAAGAAAAAGCGTACCCAAGACTGAAGCCTGATTGCTGCTTGCAAAAACCACATTCAAAAGAATAAAACTAGACCATTAACTCACACCATACCTGAAAATCAACTCAAAATGGATAAACACTTGGACCTTAACACCTTAAACCATAAAATACAGAGAAGAAAATATAGGCAAAATATCCTATGACATAAACTTCAGTAACATCTTTGCAGACTCATCTCCAGCAGTATGGAAAAGAAAGGAGAAAATAAACAACTGGGGGCCTCTCTGGTGGCACAGGGGTTAAGAAGCAACCTATGAAGCTGTCCATAGCCACTGCAGCACCAGTTCGATCCCCAGCCAAGGAGCTACCCACATGGTGCAGCAGACCTCTCCTGATTCACCCACTGCAGTGTATACACTCACCCTCAGCAGTGTATTTCAGTAGACCTGCCTGTTCTGTTCCCCACTCTGTCTCTGGTGAATCCTCTCACCCCCTGCACCTCTGGCCTGTACCCCAGTTCTCGTATGTGTAAATAAATAAATCTTTAAAAGAAAAAGAAAATAAACAACTGGGACTACATCAAACTAAAAGGCTTCTGTACAGTGAAAGAGACAGTGACCAAAACAAAGAAAAGCCCTACTGAATGGGAGAAAATATTTGCACATATATAACTGACAAGGGACTGATATCTAAGATCTACAAAGAGCTCAAACAACTCAAAAAGAAAACAAACAAAAAAAAAGGGCAGAAGAGCTAAATAGGCACTTCTCCAAAGAAGACATGCAGAGGGCCAACAGGCACATGAAAAAATGTTCATCATCAATTATCATCAGGAAAATGCAAATCAAAGCCACAGTGATTCATCAACTCATACCTGTAAGAATTGTCCCTATCAAAAACAAAAACCATGAACAACACATGCTGGCAAAGGTGTGGAGAAAAAGTAACTCTCTTATACTATTGGTGGGAATGTGGATTGTTCCAGTCCCTATGGAAGAAAGTGTGTAGTTTCCTCAAAAGACTAAGCATATGAAATTCCACTCCTAAATATCTATCCAAAGAGCATAAAAACACCAATTCAAAAGGAAACTTGCTCTCCTATATTTATAGCAGCTCTATTTACAATAGTCCAGATATGGAAACAAACTAAATGCCCCCAAACACATGAGTGGATCAAGAAGATATGGTCTATATAAACAATGGAATACTACTCAGCCATCAAAAAAGATAAACTCATTCCATTTGCAGCAACATGTACAGAACTGGAAGGGATTTTTCTAAGCAAAGTGAACCAGAAAGAGAAGGATAAATACTGCATGGTTTCACTTATAGGAGGAATCTAGAGAAACCAAACAAAGGGTCAGAAAAGGGAAAACTGTAAGACTGACCCTTGAAAGCAGACTATAGATCTGAGACATTCAAGAGAGGATGGGGACAGGGCTGGGGGGAAGGGAAGGAACAAAGGAAGAGTATAGAACAGTGGGGCGAGAGCACAGTGAATTGTGTTGGACGACTGTGGGCACTTTGGTGGTAGGAAAACTATTGATATGTTGACTGCACCTGAGAGTAGAAATTCTATATTATGAAAAATGAAACAAGGATGTTTAAAATCTAAAAACAAATAATTCAAAAAATAAAATAACATTACATTTGATCTAATTCATGTAAAAATGTGTAGGAAAAAGCTGGTGCAAAGTGTGCCATGTTAAAATCTGCCTGAATTATGGGAATCTGGTGATGTTTCCTCCTTTCTATTGTTAACCAAAGCTAACAATTAATTAGGCCCTCCTCTCTCTTGTTCCAACTATGGGATGCAAGTCACCAGCCAGGATGCAGCTGGTGTAGTCCTGTGAAGAGTCTGTGCCCAGGAAAAACGTTGTCTATGAAAAAGCAACATTTGGAAATTGCGGTCTCCAGATAAACCAGTAACTCCAATAAATGTCAAGATTTATGATGTTGCCAAAACTCCCAATTCCCGGAAGATAAGGCTCTAAATGGGTAAGGTAGATTTTAACAATCCTCTTCGTTTTCTTTACTGCATTGATAACATTAGATAGATAACATTAGCCAGACCCCTACATGGATTTCTTTGTCTCTGTATAAATCCTTGAAATGTTTCATGTAACTCTGCAAGTACACGCGCTGTCTATAGTCTCACTGAGAAGCTCAGAATTCAGGCAGCTTCCCAACGTGACCTGGAGGCTATTCCGGGCTAGAGTCCTCACTCTTGATTCTTTAATAAATTCTCTTAATTTTGCTTGCCTCAATTTATTTTAGTTGCTAATACTCATTTATATCTTCAGTTTTTAAGAGTAATAAATTATTGTTTCTATAATCAGTGAAAAACAAGATTGTGTGTGCGTTGGGGTGCTGCATGTGGGTTGAGGGGGAGGCTGGAAACCTTTATTTCCCAACATCCCAAATGGTGTGACTCTATAATGCCAAGTCTTCTGCTAGTCTTTACTTCCATCTGAAATCACAACCACACATATGCAGTATGCAACAACTTGGGTGAAATTCAGAGAAGCACCTTTCTTGATAAATTAGACAGTATAGAAAATTATGACTAATGAAGGAAGAAGAGACTTGATGGATGACTGATGTTTTACTATGTCAAGTTCTTCAGGAAGCAACAGGGGAGAGAAGGAAGGGGAGGGGGCTAGTTACACACTATGCTAGAAGGAATAATGATATGATTTATATCCAAGGATATTCAGGCCCTAATCTTCAGAACCTGTGCACATGTTACCTTACGTGGCAAAAGGGACTTTGCAAGTGGTTAAGGATTTTGAAGTGGGGCACCTCTAGATAACCACAAATTTTCCTTTTGACTGGCCCATTTTAAAGCCTGTTGCAGACTCTGACATTTTTTAAACTGCATCTAAAGAGTGGGGACTTTTTCTGCCATTCAGAGTTATCACATATAACAAAATTATAGGTTTCAACATCTAATATCAATTTCTATTGAAATTTCCCCAACATCCCTCCAAATGTCTTTAATAGTTGACTTTTTTTTTTTAATCAGGAAATGTGCTTTATCAATTTTGTTTTGACTGTTCTAGACAGAGCTTGAGGATGTCTCACTCCCACAATGATGTGCTGTGGGATTCCCCAGGTTTTCTGTGCCCTTCCACATCTGGGCAAAGGTTTACCCTGGCGTCTGTTACTGACCTAACTGGGTTGTATCACTCACATTCAGAAAGCCAAATTCCGAGCCACGAGACAGTTTCCATAAAGGAAATGCTTTTGTGGCACGGCATCAGAAGGGCAGAATCAGTGCTCAAGGAAAGAGTATCTCCCAGAGTGGTGAGTGAAGGAAGATTCTACAGGAAAGAAAGGAATGAGAGGATGTGCAGGAGTGGGGAGTTTCTTCATTCGTGGGTTGGGGGGTTAAGCGAGTGCTGTATCCTCTAAGGCAGTCAATCACAAGCTGTTGATGTGTTTCTGGAATAGATTCCTTCTTCTGTGTTATCAATGAAAACAACCCAAAAGTGTTCATCATGCACTAATGTTATCAGCATCTTCAGAAGGAAAAGAAATATTTCAGCAGAGCAGGCATTAGGCGACCATCATCATGACCCTGAGGAATGTTGTAAAGTGACTTTTAAGGCAGGGGTCACGTCACTATTCTTGATTCAGTTCCCACTACAGTGAGGGCCTGGCAATATTGCAGCCCCTGCCACCACCTCCTTCACAGCCCCCCAAGGTTGGGGGAATCCCTGAACTGAGCAACAGCAGAGCTGCCACACTGCCATGCCCTGTAGTGGCAACTCCACCATATTGATGGGTAACTGCATATTCTTCCTCTTTCTCCCATGTTGGTTAAAATTAATGCTTTACTTCTCTTTTGCTGCTCCAGAGGCCCTTTGATTCACTTTGGCAGTGACAGGTGGCTGATCCCATAAGCCAGTGAGAGAAGTTCTGACCCTTGATAGTTTTTGACCCTTTGCCCTGGTAACAGTGGCGTTGGAAGGACATAGATGGAAGGCAAGATGTTGGAAGATCTAATGGCTGGGTTTTTTTTTTAAATATTTGTTTATTTATTTATACAAGAACTGGGGTACAAGCCAGATGTGTGGGAGTGCAAGAGGATTCGCCAGAGACAGAGCAGGGAACAGAACAGGCAGACTGACGAAATACACTGCTGAGGGGAGCAGTGAGTGAGACAGGATAAGTCTGCTGCGCCATGCGGGACCCTCGCCGGCCAGCCGGGATTGAACCAGTGCTGCAGAGGCTGTGGACAGCCTCACAGCATGGAGCTCAACTGCCTGCGCCACCAGGGGAGGCCCTGGTGGCTGGGTTTTGTTGACCATGGTAATGACAGGCCTGTGGAGTGAGATAACTTTTCTGACACATACAGAGAAGAATTTTATATCTACAGCTACACCTACTTCCACGCAGAATCAATGTCCTGAATGTCCAACTCAGAACCCAGGGGGAAGTCATGAAGCACTGAGGGAATTACAGCTCTTCTATTGGGCAGATATGTCAATGACTGATGAGACAGGTGGGAGACATGCAGAGTCAATCAAATTTTCAACTCTACCAACTTCTTATCCTTTGCACTGGTTGCAAAAGGTGGAACCCTGATTCATAGATTGGGAGATTTAAACAGATACAAATGTGGCTGTCAAGTCACCTCAGGACCCCTTTCCACACCCTTATTGTCTCCATGCCATAATTAAAGTTATATGCCACCATAGCCCAGATAGAGAAGGACAAAGTCTGGTACAGGGAGGGCCTGTGCATCAAAAAATTTGAGGAAAACCAACAGGAATCTTCAGAGCATATTTATGGGGGAGTTCTAAGGGCACTGGAAGGAGAAGAGTGACATAAAACTCTGTTAAGGAGAATTTAATGATACATATTGACTCAAGACTTCAATATTTAATGTGCTGCCTTGAGCACCTGGGAGTGGCATTCATGGCTGTGTTGGTTCAGAAGCCTGGACTCAACAGAGGCTGGCAGTTAATAAGGATTTTTCTATCATTCTGAAGAAAAGAAAACTGAAGTCTGGAAAATTAGGCATATTAGAAGGGATCTATTCTGTTCAACATGCTTAGCCACACCTTAACCACACTTCCCAGGAGAACTAAAATATCCTCTTTTCACAAGGTTGGAAGAATTCCATTGTAGTGTTCACAGGCCTCCTTGAAGAGCTCTTCTTGGCTATTTCCTGTAAGCAGGAAATGACAATGGGAACGGCTGCAATGGAATTAGTCTCTCTTAATGGAAAACAAAGAATTGCAACATAGAGGGGTCCAATAGAGGCCAAGTGTGTCTGTGCACCAGAAACTGGTCTCTACAAACCCCATTGATGGGCTTCTTTGTCTACTGCATCCACTTGGACTTGGCCGGCGAGAGGCTCTGGTAGGAAGTTGGAGGCAGAAGGATGAGGAGGGCAAACAGCAACTTTCATTAGCATTTTTCCAACACATCACAGGTTGTCCGTGGCCATATTCCTCAGCCACACAGCTTAGCCCCCAGGTTCTGGTGCCCAACCTCTTTTGTTTCTCCTCTTCAAATGTAGGGGGAGGGGTTAGTGGTATCCTATCCTAAAGTGCTTCATTAACCTGCCCCTTAATCCTGTTCAGACTCTTATAAATGGTCTCTTTACTAATTATTCCATGTGAATTGCCTAACCTCTCTGGTCCAACCAGTTTTAGTCAGGCTGTATTTAGGATGGATCTTTTCTCGCAGCCTAGTAACAATCCTCTGTTCTGAGTTGATTCATAATTTTGAATCCGCGACTCATCTGTCTGTAGAATCTGTAAAGGTTTTCAACACACACCTTTCACCAACCTCAGGAAGTTTTTCAACAAGGCTTTCCTAGTCTCAACTGGCTCAGACACAAGCTTACATACTAGAGAGCTGCAATGAACAGAAAGTTTGCGTTCCCTCCCCAAAATTCATATATCAATATCCTCCGCCCCAATGTGATCATGCTTGGAGACAGGGCCTTTGGAAGGTAGGTTGTGAAGAATGTAGAACCCTAAAAAATGGGATTAGTGTGCATATAAAGGGACCCCAGAGAATTCCTGCCTCTCTTCTACCACATAAAGACACAGAAGTCGGCAATCTGCAACCTGAAAGAGGACTCTCGCCAGAAGCCAAACACCCTGGCACCTGGACTTCCAACTCCAGAACTGTGAAAAATAAATTTCTGTTGTTTATAAGCCACCTATTCTATGCTACTTTGTTAGAGTAAACTGCAAGGACAAGGATTCTAAAACATTAGGCTCAATTACTAAAACATCATAAAAACAATGTCCCAAATGCTGAGCAAGTCAGAGTAATGCAAATGAGCTCCAGAAGATGGTCTTGCACTAGAAGATGGTCTCCTTATCCTTCAGGGGCAGCAGAGCAGGACCTGGCACTGATGTAGCCTCACCTAAGGCTCCATAGAGGGCCTTCAGGAAGGTGGGGTCTGATGGTCTGTCCCCTGTCTACAGGCAGCATGCTTATGAGCACAATGAACCAGCCCACACCTGTGGCTCTGCCTCCACAACCTGGCCATGGACTTGGGCAACCAGCCACACGTCTGCAGCCTCTGTACGTGGACAAGCATGGTGAGATGCTGGGACTCTGTCCATGAGCCCCAATAGCATGGCCCGCAACCCAAAGAAGGTCAATCTCTAGCTTCACATATATTTTAAAATTTCAGTTTTAACTTTGAATGATATGATATGATATGATATGATATGAGCTTTAGTGCTGTCTGAGCTATCTGATGAAGCACTGCTCTACCAGTGCATATTTTTTCTGCAAATTAGAACTTCTCCATTCTGAAATTGTTGATATGAAATAAATTACTTTGGATTTGAAATTTTACTCACACCATCACTCACGTAAAAATCAACATAATAGATGACACAAAGAAAAGGAAGTGTTGTTAGAGTCCTTAAATGTAAACATACATTATATAAATACATAAATACCTATAATGTATTATATCTGTTTATATTTTAACATACACATAATTGTTGTCCATATCTGAATGATGAAAAACAGTCTTATGTTTTATCATCCAGTACTTCAAAAATATTTTCTCCATTTACCCCAGTTTGTCACATAAAAATTACCATTTTCTATGGTGCCGTGTTATGAAAAGGCTGGAAATGCTCCTGGGAGCCATCAGCACTCCTCTTCCTGCCTCCAATACTTGCCCGATCAACTTCACAAACCACAACTAGAGGTTAAACACTGAATTGAACACTTGGATTAAAGGTGTTCTCTAGGCCTCCCCTGGTGGTGCAGGCAGTTGAGCGCTGCGCTGTGAAGCTGTCCGCAGCCTCTGCAGCGCGGTTTCGACCCTGGCCTGCCAGCAAGGGTCCCATATGGCGCAGCGGACCTCTCCTATCTCACCCGCTGCTCCCCTCAGCAGTGTATTTCGTCAGTCTGCCTGTTCTGTTCCCCGCTCTGTCTCTGGTGAATCCTCTCACCCTCCCGTGCATCTGGCCTGCACTCCGCTTCTTGTATAAAATAAGTAAATAAATCTTTAAAAAAAAAAAAAAGGTATTCTCCCTATTCATAACCACAATTCCACAGTCATTTAACTCATGGTAGCAAAAATGATTCCTCATAGAGTTAAAGGTACACACACACACACACACACACACACACACACACAATGTCTTCTTACCCTGATATGAATATAAATTAACCTGGGGAGGAGATGGTGACTTTTGAAGAATAAAAGGGACAAAGTAACCATTACATGGTTCAAGTAAAATTCTAGTCAGATATCTGGCATGTTGTTGGGACTATGTCGCTTAGTCATTGTCAACACTGACAGGTCCTAGACTGAAATACCTTGGTTCGCAGGCCAACTAATGAGGAAGGTTTAATAAAGGAGAGGAAAAACGAAGGGCAATGTGAATAAAACTGAAACATGACGCACAGACCCGGCTATGACATTTTGTAAGGAATAAAAACTGGCTAAATTAACCTACAAAATTAGCAATCTAGATAGTGGTGCGTAGGGGGTCGGGGACAAGGAAGGGCTTCTGTGTTACTGATACTGGAATGTTGCTTAATCTGGATGTTGTTTGGATGGGCCTTTTTTGTTTATGAAAATGTGTCAAGTTGTACACTTCTAGTATGTACATTTTGTGTGTGTTTACTGTGATTTCACAAAAAAAAATTTCAATGAAACGGTGTAGTTCCAAGTAATACAAAAGTACTTGATAGCTAAGCACAAGAATAGAAGACAGAAAAAAAAAAATCCTGGAGTCTTAGCTAACCACAGGCTGAATGTGAAATAACAAGTTAGTGTTATTAGAAGCAAAAAAAAGAGTTAGCCACGGTTCTAATAAAGGATACTCATATGACTTGCAGAGAACGGAAAGTAATTCTTATATGATATATTGTTACTCCCTTGAACACTGATGAGTAATTGTGATTAACACCCATAAAAAAGACATTGAAAACTAGAAGGGATTCAGAAAAGAGCAACAGAGGTGATCAGAGATATGGAAAATAGACTCTCAAAAAGCACAAGAGCAACACACTTTGAAATTTGGGTTTTGGTCCTTTTGATAGTTGCAAGATGATTCCCCTAGCCTTCCTCTACTCCTCACTTCTTTTCCTTCTTTATTGGCAAGTGGACTTGAAGAGTGACATGAGCCATTTGATGTTAATTTATTGAGCAGATATGACAATGTCATTCTGAAAGAAAAAAGATGTTCATTATTAAAAAGCACTAGTCGTATTAATTAAGGTTGCTTAGCTTAAAAAAAAGACTTGAAATAACTGAGGATTTTTGAGATTGGAGTTTATCAGTCTTTCTTCACTTACGATAAAAATGAAAATATCAATAATTGGCCTTAAAATAAAACAAAGATTTCAGCCGGACACCAGAAAGACTAGATAAATGAGTGAGTCACAGGTCTAGGGACACTCAAGAGGAGAATTAGGATATTCGACTAGGCTCAGTTCTTTTAACATCATGATTTTCATTATCTCTGAGTAATGAGTTCAGTTTTATTAATAACAATAGCAATACTTTACATTTGTAATGCCTTTGAGTTTTCCTCCAGGGACACTTTTATGCCCATTTGCCTCAGCTTAGGGCTGCCAGAGTGAAATCTGTCACTAAAAGGAAGCTCCCCAAGGCAGCCAGTGGGCAGGCCTTACAGTCCTGGGGCTCCGAGGGGGCCAGGGGGCCTGGGAGCAAGCCTGGCAGGCTGGGGGATGGAGGCGGGACTGCCAGCTGTCACCCGTCACCATGGTGACCTCACAGCCTGCAGCTGCTCTCCCCACCATCAGGAAGGTGTCTGAGGGGATTCTAAGGCAGGTCAGGTGGATAACAAGTGTCCCCAGCCCACAAGAGGCCTAAAGCCTGGAGGAGTCCTGCCGGCAGAGCCGTCTCTCTTGGGGTTCCCAGCAGAATTCAGGGTTCACTTCAAAGCAGGTTTTGCCAGACCAGCCTAAGAAATGTCTCCAGGCACTTACAAATTCCTCTTGTTAGTTGCCCTGGGAAAGTCTGAAACCTGGAAAGAAAACCATGATTGAAGGCTTTTTTGAAATTGGAAGTGGAATAATGTGGAATCTCAGATTTAGTCCAAGACTGTCGCCTTGTCCGTCCAATATTTTGTCCAAGTTGTTGCTGTTGCTCATGGGGGATCCTCCTTTACCTCCCCAGACCTGAATCCTAAAGAGGCAGCTGCCCTTCGTCTCAACAATCTGTTGTCCCTTTATCACCAACAGCCCCTCTGCCCCTGGCCTATACACTCCAGCCCCTGGGCCTCAAGCTGCAGGGAGCTACACCCCCTCCACAGCACCTGCCTCCTGGCACACACAAAGCAGAGTCAGGGCCAGTGCCCCGAGGGAGCCAACAGCTGGCAGGCCATTTCTCAGACTGGCAGCCAGCCCTGCCATGCTTCAGGGAGGAGGAGAGGGTGAGGGGAGTTCTTGATGGGGGGTCTCTCAAGCAAGACATCTGCTCCCCTGGCCATGAGATCTGAAGGGTGGATGGAGGAGATCTGAGGGGGCCGGTGGCAAGGCAGGCCCTGCCCCGCAGCTGTGCCAAATGTGGATCCCTCTCTCTACTGTGTCTGCAGTCTTTCCCTTTCATTCCTGCCTCTGCCCCCCTCCCCTGCTCCCCTCAGCTGGCGTCTCAGGAAAGAGAAGTATCACAAGCAACTGCCACAGCAAAACAAAGCTGTCTGCTGGCGGCTGTCCCAGCCTGCTGAGGCTCCCCTGCTGCCCCCCATTCAGGGCTTTTCCCTAACGTGCTGCTCTCCCACCCCAGCCAGGTCAGTGCAGCACCCCTCCTTATTCCCTGGACTGATCTGACACCCCTGTCAGATGCCAGGAGGATTTCTAGGCTGGAACCTGTAGGACAATTGCCCACACCACTTCAGGCACTGGCCCCTTGGGGACAGAAGTGACAGATGAGTGAGGGACTTCTCACTAAATCTGGAGCCTCTCTGGCAAGCTCCCCAAGAAGCAGCCCCTCCACCCTGTCAGCTTTTCTCTTTTTCTCTTCTTTTGGCCAAAGCTCCAGGACTCAGTTGGGGCGGAGGGGGATTTTAATCCTACTTGCTGGGGGATTTGAGGTTGGGTGATAGCAAGTTCAAGAATCCAAAGCTAGTTCTATGAGCCTGGTTGGAAGCAAGAAAGAAGCTGTCATTACGCCCTGATTAGCATAAGGATTAAAAAAACAAACAAACAAATGAGCAACCTGCCCTTGGGTTCTTTTGAGAGAACCATTTACAAAATGACTGAGGGGCCCAGACTTTGGGTTGCCCAAGTCTCTCCTGCAACCGGGTTTTTTTTTTTTTTCTTCAGAAATACTGATGACTATGCTCAGGGCATGGAGCCATGATCTTGAAGGGAGATGGCACCAAACAAGACCTCCTTGTCTAGTCGCCTCAAGAACCTTATCCCCTGTGACCTGACAGACCATATATAAGGAAGCACTCTCCTATTAGCCTAAACAGTCCATGAATGCTCCTTTTTGCAAGTCTGTCAGTCAGTGCAACAGCTAAGTGACAGGATGGCCACTCTCCACTTGAGAGCCCCTGACTGCCACCCACCACTTCCTATGGTGTGGTGGCAAATAATCAGTCTGCCCACTTGCTTCTTGCTTCTGGTTTCTGTTTTTTGCAGAATGGACTTAAACCTGCCTTCTCACTCTCACAGTAATGCAGAAACACTGTCAGTACAGGACTGAGGGGTACTGAGGGGCCCCAAATTGTTAAGGGGTGCATGGTCTAAAAGGGATACCATCATTTGCATGTACGAAAGCAAAGGAAGCAGACTCTTAGTGTGACAGATTTTTAACAGAACTGGTTGCACATTTGAAAGGATTTCAAGTAATAGTTTCAACAAAAACTCCAAAAATTACCTATCCCTTCATGAACAAACACCCAGTAAAATAGGCTGGGCCCAAGTGGGGCTACTAAGGGCCAAAAGCTTTCCACAAGTCTAAGGTAACGTCTTGTGGGGAACCACAAGAAAGGGATTAGGCAGGTCCCACAGAGCTGGGACAGAGAGAGACATTCAAAATCCAAATTACGCCACATCAAGCTAATGGCTGCCAAGCTAATGGCTCAGCCAAGGACCAGGAACAGCCTCCCCGAATGTCTCTCACCAATGTGTCTCTTCCAAGTATCCCTTCCTAGTGTCTCTCTACATGACTTTCCTTCATATCTCCTCCAAGTATCAAGTACAAGTAGAAGCCAGAAAAACAGTAAGTACTCATGTTCGGTTATAAGCCAAGCGTAACTGCTTAGTTAGCTCCACACCTCATTCCCAGCAGCCCCCATTCAAGAAATCAAGTTCGTGGCATGCTGGGAGCTGTAATCCTGAGTGCCTGAGATCTCTTCAGCACCTGAGAGCTCTTCAGTATGAGATGGGGATGGAGTTTGTTCAGGATGTCATACATGGGCTCAGAGTTAGCTGCTTATTGTTCCTCTAACACTTCAGAAGAACTTGTAGGCAATGAGCTTGTCTTATTGGTGACCCTGTCATTTCCTCCCACTGGTCATCAGCCACCTGCAGCATGGCAATCTCTTAGAGTCCCCAGCCTTGGGAATTCTGTGAATAGCACAGAAGTGTCACTGGCTCAGGTTCCAGGGAACAAGATCTGCAAATCAGAATATGCACTATGTGTCCAAAGAAACAGTGCGTGTGTGTATGTGCACAATCACACACACACACACACACAACTTGGGATACCCATACTCCCTCCCCAACTCCCTGTCTATTGTCCCACTTCTTCTGCCATCACTGAGAACCTTGATGTCACATCTCTGCTTCTCTGCTCATATCTTCACATCATCATCTAGTGACAACTGTTTTCCTCTATATTTTGTCAAGTGACAGCAGAGACTATTTGGTTTTGACCTAGGACAGTGATTCCCTTCTTCATAGCTCATGAAATGAATTGAATCCTCCGGATCCTCCACTAATTCCCAGATCAACCACCTACCTCCAGAGGCCCTGGCCCTAGGGCCCAGCCTAACATGAGCTGGCCTGATTCCCTTGACTCTTCAGCTTCTCACCACTCACACCAAAGCAAATGGAACATATATTTTAATGAAGTAAGCAAGTTCCATGCTTATAATAGGGCAAATTAGGGGATAACACTCAGGCTTACAAGGGAAAACACTCAGGCTTACAATAGGCTTTATCCTCTCAGGATTACCTCTCGAGAGTGGGGTGTGAGAGTTCATTTAAAAAAAAAAAAGGATTATCTCTTGGCATGAACCTTGTTAGCTTTCTGTCCTTATAACATTACAACCTAAGGCCCTGGAAGCCCACCAAAAGGACATAGTGTGAACAGCAGTACCCAGAATGACTTTGGAAAGAACATTATTCTGGTGGGTGTCAACCATGGCACTTCTCCAGACTTGTTTCTGTGAAAAATGATGATGAACATGCCTGCCTGCCTCATAAGATCTTTGTGAAGAAGAAATGGGATGTGAACTAGGAGAGAGCTTCAGAGAGCCCAGGAAGAGCCCTTTGGAAGAGCCCTGCCAAATAGAGGTGGTAAGCCCTCAGAAGTGGCTGCACAGGAAGGCCAGGTGGGCCCTAGGTCAACAGAGGAAGGGAGGGCGGCTTTGCCCATTCTGACCTTTTGGGCCCATGTCCCTTCCTTTTCAACAAACCGCCCGAGTGTGCGCCTACTTTGGGGCTGAAATGTGTCCCCCCCCTCAAAAAAAAGATTCATAATTTGAACTCAAATTCTTCATTACCTCAGAATGTGACTATATTTGGAGAAAGGCTCCTTAAAGAAGGAATTAAGTTAAAATTAGATCAGTGGACTGGGCCCTAATCCATCATGACTAGTATTCTTAGAAGATAAGGGAGTGGTTAGGACACAGGCACATATAAAGGGAAGACCACGCAAAAAACACCAGGAGAAAGAGACCATTTACAAGCCAAAAAAGAAGCCTTAGAAGAAACCTCTGTATATTACTATAAATATACATATGAATAAAGTACCTGAAGCCTGTAATATAAATATATTTTTTGAAATGCCTTGAAAAAGTAATATTTTGATGTTTTACAGGTGTCAAAATAGTCTCTTAAAATCGCACATTAAAAGTTAATATGCAGACAGAAATGAAAGACCATCAACATATAAATATTCACAAAACCTACCAACACTTTAATCCTGGGCGTCTGGCCTCAGAGCTGTGAAAAAAAGAGATTTCTGCTGTTGAAATCACCCAGCCTATGCTAAAGTATTATGGCCGCCCTAGTGAAAATATAGCCCCTTATCACCTTTCTACTCTTCTTTTACCCTGCTGGGTGCTGTGTCTCTCAAGGGAGTTGCTCCTGAGCCACTGAGCGAAGCACCTGAGAAGCCAATGCACAGGGCCTGGTCACAGCTGTCATCTGTCTAGTAGGGTGTGGGGACATTTTTAGTCAAAGATGCCCACTTCAGGAGGTCATTTTGTCAGGCTGCTCAGACATGGAGAATATGTGTCCTATCTCACACCCTTCACTTTCCTGCTCTGGTGGGTCTCAAAAGAAAGAGCTTATATGGGTTTTGGTATCCCCTGGGGTGATTGATAAAAAATACGGACTCCTGAGCTCACCCACAGTGATTCTAAATCAACCAGAATACAGTGGGCCTAAGAATCTGTGCTTTTACCAAATTCCTAGGTGAACCTGAAGCTCAGTCATGTCTAGAAATCACTAACCTGTCTGCCACCGTGTGAGGGACACCCCTGCCTTTCAAGGGCCATGTGGAGGTTGGGTTGCTATGTGTGAGTAAGGTTGAGAGTTTGGATATTAGCATAGCTTCGCAAAGGATGCAGCATGTTAACCCACAAACACCTACCAACTCTAGACATAACCGCTGAAAACCCCCTTTGTGACACATTGCCTTGCCTCCTGTTTCCTCTCTTCAGTGGAGTCATTACAAATGGCCTCTTGCCAGAGCCACACATCTTGGAGTGTTGCAGCTTGCAGGCTGGAAGAAGGTGTCAGATTCAGGTTCCTCTATTTACCTGCAGGAGACTGCATTTGTGAGAAGGAAAGGCCTTCCCCAGACCACAGAACCGGCCAGAGCTGGAGCCAGAGCACAGGTTTCTGGATATCTTGGGTTCTTCCTTTTACAAATGCACAATTACCCACTTCAGCTTCTAAAGATGATTGACAGAAAAAAAAGACTGAGAGGGCTGAGCACCTGAGCTGTGTTTCGTTTTATCTCAGTAATCCTCACTATGACCCTATCTTGCTAAAACTCAATTTCCACATTTTATTTCAGAGAGAACTACCCAGCATCCCAAACAAAAGAGCTGAAGTCAGGACTCATCCTAGGTCTAACTCCAAGTCCTAGATAGCCCATAATCTGGGGACAGGGGATGTGTACTTCTCAAACTGCCGCCTGGAGCTAGAAGAGTACCAGGAACTCTCCACTGGGCCAGCACTGGGAATTTATCTATTTCTTTTGGGGCCACAGCCCCCTCTGGTCAGGAGTCCTTCTGTCCCCCCCCAGGAGACTTTGCAGACCCCCACAGGATGGGGGCAGGGTAGCACACCTGTACTAGGAACCATGGTGGCCCCACCAGAAGAGATGATTTCTGTCCGGACATTGATGACAACTGGCTTTGGAGAGCATCCTTGACTTTCTCTTGGCCTCTTATTATTATGGGTGCTTTGGTAGAGGGAGAGCTACACCTAAGGGGGAGAATACTATATTGTCAAAATATCAAAAAAAGTATAGAACAATGATACTTCATTAATAAAAATCAATAAAATGGGACCAAAAGTGGTTGAAAATATACTTTGCAGCTAGTATAAACTTGTTTCACTGCCTTCCTGACCTCTGCCCCAACACACGGACTCATAAACACACATAAGTGGCCCCTTCATCCCCACACTCCTTGCCTCCTGACAGACCTATGCTTTTCAGAACTTTCCTGACTCCTCCCCAGTTCTTCATCTCATAATTTGATGAATGAGAATATTCCCAGCCTTCCCACGGAGAACACCTATTCTTCAGGTAGTTTAGGTCAGAGGCTTTTTAGGTAGTTTCCAGTCTTTCCTTGGAGAAGGAAGAGACAATCTCTCAGAAGACACCATTTTAAGCCCTCCTGGATTTGGCTAAAGGATTTGCCTTCAAGGGTCTGCAACAAATTGTGCCCAAATGTTTGTAGACGCTGAGGACCTGCCTGCTGCCAGCCTCACAGGGCCTGGGTTTTGCTCCCATAGGCATTGTGGCCCTTCAGAAGAAGGTGAGGTGGTGACTGCCCTCCTTATCCTGGCTGGGTATTCACAAGCCTGTGAGCCAAGGGGCTGTCTCAGGGCTGTCTGGGTGGGTGCCAGGGCATGGGAGAGACAATAGAGAATAAGCCCTAGGGCCATTTTCTCTTCTGAAAAGATCTTCATTTCCACACTAATTGCAATTTCAGGAGTGCCTCAGTTTCAGACTCAGCCTTATTTGCTGAGTTGTCTTATTTAGCAAATTGCTCCTGGCGTGCTTTCTCTACCTCCTTTTCCTTGGCTAGACATGGCCAGTCAAAAATTGACAGAAAAAAAAACACAGCTCCAAATTAGTGCCTTGTCTGGGGTTCTTATGGAGTTTAGGACAAATCCCAAATAGGTCTCAGCTGTTACAATGCCAACCTGAAAGGTACCTCAACTTTCCCCACCTCATCTTCATTCTGTCTGCTGACTATAGGTAAATTCCTTTTTCTCCAATCTTTACTAGCTGCTATACAAACCAAGGACCACATAAAGGCCAGACCAGCCCCTGTGGGAACCAAAGGCCTGTTACCCAGGACTGGACAAAACTATCACCTTTGAAAGGCTCTTTATACTAGTACTTAATGAGGCAAATGCAGGTAAGGGCTGAACTGACACTGACCCGATATGTATGGGAATGTTGGATTTGCAGGCTAGGAAAGAGTTACATGGATGAGAGCAAGGTATTGTGGGCAGGGCTAAGCAGGGAAACCGACCAACACAGCGGTTTTGATTGGTCTAATTAGAGCTCTGTTCTCATACTGCAGAGGCAGGAGCTAGTATTTTCAGTACTTTAGGGCAAAACCAGGCATCATCTTAGTGTTTTGAGTACAGAGGTAAAGATGAAAGCATTGTTTTTAAAGCGTAGAATGTGAGGCAGTATAGTGTACTACAAAGTTCATCTACCTTATCTCAGAGGCCTCCGGTGTAGATTCCTGCCCTTCCAGCCCCTTCCTACTCTAACCTACAATCGCCTTCTATGGAAATTAAGATTACAAAATTGCTGTAATTCAAATGGGTCCATTTTCTACTTGATGCAAGTCATAAGTTGGTCTGTGTCTTCATACTTTGTCAGTGGTCCCTCTTAAGACTGAAGACAAGTCCTAGGTGAGAATTTTATTCACTTAAGGAGAGGACTGACCTTAACAAAAGGGTTCATTTTTACTTTCAGCTTTTCATTCTCTGCTTTGCTGGAAGATGGAGGTTAATCATGCCATGTGCGTTTGTCCTGGTTTCCGTCATGAGAACAGGGATTGTGACGTCTGTGAATGATCTGGGGAAGGAATATTAGCGACGACTGCACCCTGATTGGCCAGCTGTGCAGTCCTCTCCACGGGGGGCGGCAAGCAGGGTCACAGATGCAGAAGAAACGGAAAGGCAGGTGATCCAACAAGCCCACTGAATAACTTGGCGCTGGGAAGGGGGAAGGCAGGCACTTAGGTCTTGGTCCACCCCATTCAGTAGGCCCATCCTCTAGGGAGGCTCAGCAAGCCAGAGGCTGGGGGCGACGCCCTGGGGTGCAGTGGGGCGTGGCCGTCCTTGTGTGCGCCCCAGCTCCAGGGTTTTCTGGAACCCTGGACTCCAGAAGGACTCCCTCTCCCTTGCATCCCGGGCCGAGTGGACGATGCTGGGATCATTGCTGGAGGAGGTGGCACGTGTGTCCCCGTCGCTGTCCAGTTGGGCGATCATGGGCCCTGTCAGGACACGAGAAGCAGGTGTTTCTACCCCCACCCCCAACCCCACCCCCACCCCGAGCGCCAGCACATCACGACTCTGGACTCTTGCGGGAAGCACGTCTGCGGCCGGGAAAGCAGCTTCTCTTTGAGCCACATCCATCCGAGGCCTGTCGGGAAGCCTTGCACAGACACTCACGCGCTTGGCCAGAGTCGAAACGAGAGCCCTAAAATCATACACCGTCGCAAGGCCCCGAGGTGGCGTTGACGTGCTAGCCAGTCTCCAAGACGGCACCCTGGCAGCTGGGCGGAGGGAGGTCAGAGACGGTATTTACAGCTCTGCAGCAGCAGCCGGCGTGCGGTAACCACGGCAACAGCGCCGGCCCCCCCGCGTAGCCCTCCTCCGCCCACGCGCCTCCCCGAGGCCCCGCCCCGCACGCCACGCCCCGCCTCCCCGGGCTCGCCATTGGCTGGCTGCCGAAGCCGCCAATCATCGGCCGCGTCGCCTTACAAAGGGTGGGGGACGCCCCGTGCCGGAAGCCGCGCTGGGTGCGGGAAAGCCGGCCTGAGGGCTTAATTGAGGTTCACGTAAACTCCAATCAGACATGCAAGACGCTAGCAGGATTATCTAATCGTCGTTAAATAAGGGGCCAATTATGTTATCCGAGCAGCCCATAATAAGCCGTCCTGGAATGGTTTCTGTGGTGAAGCGTCATTGAGTTCCGCGCATCCTGGATGTCCGTCGAGGCTTTATTCATCACTGCCTAGTTCAGGGTCACTTGCCATCTAGGGAGCTTTGTTTCCTCAGTGTAGAGAGGACTACACGGGCTGTCAGAACCTTCCAACTGCACATTTCTAAGATCTAAGGAGCATGAGTCACCACCTGGGGACAAATGCTGGTTAGCATTCTGGCCTGAACCTTACAGCATCAAAGACGAGGGGAGGGGTACGGGGTAATTTGCTTTACAGGGGTAATTTGCCTTTGCTTTTTTGCTTTACCTCTGTCTTCAGAGAAAGAAAGAGCTGTCTCACTCCCCTATGCCAGACGGGGAAAAAAATCAATAGGTGTTTTATCGGCAAGGGAGAGGAATTTTCCATCTAATCCAAGGAAATGTGGGAAGACTCTGGGCTGAGGATTGATAAATAGTGCCTGGTGTCAGAGCCATGAGGTGCCATAAATAATTCCATCCAACCCCCTGGTTTTACAGAGAGGAATCTGAGGCCCAGCGACCCTAAGGATCTTGTGCAACGCCTCCTAGCTGTCTGAGACGGCTAGAAATCCTTGTTCTTTCTGCCACACCATGCCTGATAGCTCTGTCCATCGCTTTCCTCTGGCACCCATGTTTGCGCTGCCTCCCCCTTCTCTTTTTCCCATTTGTCCAATAATCATCCGCAACATACAAGTCCAGCCTTTGGAACCACTTAAGCAAGGATCAAGCTGACTTTTCTGATCCTAGTCATGGCACGTTCTTTGAAAACAGAAAGAAACTGCCTTTAATTTGACTACAGTCTGACGTTCTGAAGCAATCCAGTGAGGCTGCAACGCACAGGCTTTGACTTTACAGGATTTACAGCTGATTTCACAAACTCTTCAAACCTGAAAGAGCAGGGAGATGAAGAATTTAGGTCAGCAGTATATTGACTGATGGCTAGATTCTTGTTTCCCAAATGTTCGAAACGCACAACAGAATCTTACGGATTTGGTTCCTATAAGGTTTTGCACCCATGTAAAAATAGTTTTCCTCATTTTCCCAATCCAACTTTATTACCTGCACCTACATCTTGCACAGCCTCCAGTACCCCAGCATCAAACTTATAGCAAACCCCTATACAATTTCATCGATATAGCACAATAAATAGTTGCCCTGGAAGAGCTTACAAGGCAATTGTTGCAGCAGACTGCCTGCATGTAGACAACCTTAACAAACCTACCTGAAATGTTCCCACATTCCCACTAACCTGTGGGTACAAATGAAGTCACATCAATATTAATACCCAGGCAACTCAGTGGTGGAATCCAAGCGTAAAGAAACATATAGGATTAAATATAAAAGTAATCAAATACTTTTTTCCTGTTAAGATTAATGTTATAGAGAAGTTAGGAAGTCTAAAACATACAAATATTTAAAAAAATAAATAATCCACAATATTACTACCCAAATATGTTACTATATGTGGGGTAAGGAGAAAGTGTCAGGCTTTTCTGCCCTCCCGCCATTAGGATAGATGAGGGAACCCTGTGGTCCTGAATGCATGCCTGATGGCGGCCACCTGAAGTGGGTGCGCCTGGGCTGAGGAGACTGAGTTTGTAAGGGCGTTGCCGGGATGCCAGCAGAAGCCAAGAATGAACAGAAGCCAAGAGAAGAGAAGCAGTAGAAGCAGAGAAGCCGAAAGAAGAAGAAGAGAAGCAGAGACAACGCCGGAGAGCCCAAACAGAGTGAGGATTTGCTGGGGGCTGGGAGGCCTGCCAGCCTCCCGGCCCCCCAGCACCCCTGCCTGCTGTGTACCGGGTAAATCCCAATAAAAGACCTGCAAAAGCCACTGAGGACTCTGATTCCTCCTTTACCCGGTCTGCTGGATCAGAAAACCTGCACTGTGTCCTTCCTGTCCCGACACTATGTTAGTTAACACATTTGCTGTTAGTACTTTGGTATATTTGTAGATTTTTTCCCCCTTGTACATTACTTTTTTAACAGAATTGAAATTAAATGACAGTAATTTTATAAAAAAATTCATATCCAGGTTTTCATAATTCAGAACCCCACCACCATAATTGCAAGTCCTAACAGTCACTTCAAACCGTCACTTGCCTATTGCCACCGATGGCTTAGCCTCTCCCATCTCCCTGCCATTACCTGTGGCTGTTTCTTGGGAATCTCAGATCACAAAACCTGTGAAGAATCAAAACACAATGTTGCTGGGCAGACTCTAAGCCCTGGAGGAACAAAAGATTCCATGTTGTGTCCTGATGCTGACAGGCCAGTCCTGACCTCTGGGTCTCCCTCCCCTTCATACTCTTCGTCCCCTGTGCCTTATTTCTCTGTCTCTTCCCCCCTCAGCCAGATGCAGAAGTTTCTCCTCCTGCAGCCTTTGCCTTTCTAGTCCTATAAATAGCGCTCAGGGGCCATCACTCAGCAAGGCCTTTCATAGAACTTGTCTCTGAATCCCTGTGGTGTGGAGACACCATTATCACCTCCCAATATTTCCCCTTCCCTCTTCCCCCCACCCTACACACCCCATAGCAGGGTATGAGAAAAATCAAATGGAATTTGTCCCAGACTTCCCAAAAAGATGGTATTTGGGGGATTGGCAGTGTAAGAAAAAATTTCAAAGATGAGGATGCAGATTTGGGTCTTTAATAAATAATAAGCAGAACATTCCAGACAGAAAGGAAGGCAGCAAGTTAGGATTGGAAGATCATGATTAGAAAACACTGAGCATACCAGATTCTCCTGGAAAGGAGATGGTATCGAAAATAAGATTTAAAACAAAGAGTCCATGTGTCAAGACAGAGAAAATTTCAAACCAAGTCTTCAGAAAAAAGTTGAGATAGGAAGTATAGGTCATCCACGTCCAGGAGAGGAATGCATGTCTGAGGTGAGTCTGTTTTTTTTTTTTTTTTCCTTTGTGGATGATCTGTTGCATCTCTGGAAACTTTTCAGATATTCTTAATTTTGCTATGATTTATCTTACCTCTCCTATTTGGCATTCTGTGAGCCCTTTCATCCCAGATACTTTTAGTTTGGTTATAGGAAATGCATTTCCATTATTCCTTCAAATATTCCTCCTCTATATTTTTATTTTACCTAGACTTAAGATGCTTTTATGTGGAAGATGGTATTTCTACACCTACTTTGTGTATTTTGGTGTTTTTTTGTTTTTTTGTTTTTTTGTTTTTTGCTGTATCTCAAACCTTTTCCTCTGCTTCCTAGGAGATCTTGTTCTACCCCATGATTTTCCAGCTGGCCCACTCATACTTCAGTTTTTTATCCCATCACTGTGCTGTTTGTTTCAACTGGTATATTTTTTTATTTAATATATCCTTGTGTCAGCGTGCCAGGGCTGCTGTAACAAAATACTGTAGACTTGGTGGCTTACACGACAGAAATGTATTTTCTCACAGTCTTGGAAGCTGAAAGTCCAGATCAAAGTGCTGGTTTGTGGATGGTCTCACTCATAGCAGGAATCCAGAAAACTTAAATAAGGGACCAGGAAAATGAATAACGATAAGAAAGTGAAAATCAAAATCAACAAAAAACTATGAACCAGAGACACTTTTTTGAGGGTGGGGGGCGGGAGGGGAGGGATTGGGGTCAGAATGGGGGGGCTGCAATTGTATGGGGAATATAAAAATAAAATTTATTATTTAAAAAAAAAAAAGTGCTGGTTTGTCCTGAGCTCTCCCTGTGGCTTGTGGACAGCTGCGTCCTGCCTTGTCCACACGTGGTCTTTTCTCTGCATCTGAGCATCCCTGGTGTGTCTTCCTCTTCTTATGAGGACACCACCAGTCGTACTCAATTAGGACTCCACCCTTATGAACGTATTTAACTTAATCACCTCCTCAGAGACCCTGTCTCCAAGTATGGCCACATTGGGCTTTAGGGTTTTAATATATGACTTTGCTGAAGAGTGTGTGCAATTGAACAAGTTGCTGGCTTAGGGCGACTATGGAGAAGAAATGGAGACGTGGAGAAGAAAATGCCACCATTTTGCTTTGAATCCACTCTAGGAAACTGGCTTTTCTGATTCTATTGGGAAGTCTCCTTCTGCTCTATTAGCAAAAAACTGAGAAAGCCAGGAACAGAACTTGATGCAGGGCCTGAAAATATTCTGCAAGGTTGACTCTTGTTCTCACGCAAGGTTTCCAGTGGAAGATAAATGTTTTCCACATGGGCTGAGTGGAAGAGCATCTTTCCATTCTTTTGAACCTTGGCCTCAGCAACGTGTAAACAATCATCATCCCACAGACAGTTGCCAGAAAGAGAGCCTCACTCCCTGACTCTCCACCCCCACTTCTGAGGGAGAGACCACCTTCCCACACCATTCTGCACCCCACCCCACCCCACGCCACCCCAACCCCTGACAACCTAAACACCACGCCCCAAGTCTCCAGAGAACTTACAGCAAAGGATGCCCTCGGTGGCCGTTGTCTCTGGTCACTCAGGCTGCTTGCCCAGAACAGTCATCCCCAGATCCTAAGCGCCATTACTACCCTGAAACAGAGCACAGTTCCGCCTTCAGCTAGCAGATGGAATCAGACTAGAACAAATCCAGGGACTGGGGAAAAACACTCTCATCGAAGTTAGTGAATACATCAATTAATAAAGTTTTCTTATCTCTAGGTAATTTTTAATAAATAAAATTTCCCTTAAAATGAATATACTCTTTTTTATAATTAGTCTTTTTCCTGGTCCCTTATTTAGGTTTTCTAAATTCCTGCTGTGAGTGAGGCCATCCGGTATTTTTTTTTTTCTTTCTGGCTTATTTCACTGAGCATGATCCCTTCTAGATCCATTGTAGGGTAAAGAAAATGTCAGGCTTTTCTGCCCTTCTGCCATCAGGATAGATGATGGATCCTTGTCCTGAATGCATGCCTGATGGCGGGCACCTGGAATAGGGTGTGGGCATAGGTAGATGGGATTCAGCTGAGCTAAGACTGTGCTTTTAAGGGCGGCGTCACGGGGGGACACCAGCAGCAGCAGTAGCAGCAGCAGCCCCAGCCAGCCAGCAGCAGAACCTGAAGGAGAAGCCGAAGCAGAAGCAGAGAACGCCAGAGAGCCCAGATAGAGTGAAGACTTGCTGGGGGCTGGGAGGCCTGCCAGCCTCCCAGCCCCCCAGCCAGCACCCCTGCCTGCCATATGCCTGGTGAACCCCAAATAAAAAACCTGCAAAACTACTGAGGACTCTGACTCCTCCTTTACCCGGTCTGCATGGGATCAGAAAACCTGCACTGTGGCCAGTCTGGCCCTTACAATTGGCGTAAGTCGGCAAGATCCATGCGGACGGGTATTGGAGCCCTCCGAAGACCTGGAGGGACTAAGGAGAACAGACTGTTTGCCTGTGATGACGCTGGAGGCACCATGGCGGCACAGAAGGTGGATACGGTCCGGAGTTGTGGGACGAGACCTCACATGGAGGAGACGCCCGAGAGGACCAGGCAACGACACCGGAAAGGACCAGCCAACGACACCGGAAAGGACCAGCCAATGACCCCTGAGGCAGCAGGCCGCTGCTGACGCAGGGAGAGGCCAAAGGACATGGACTTATAAACTTGGACTGACAATCCCGCCAGAAGGCGGAGGAACTTGCAGGTTGATATGTTTTGGGACCCTGGGGGTGGAACAGTTTTGTTTGTAAACCCCAGGAGATGGGAATCTGGGGGTGGCCAGTGGGCTTTGATGGCCAAAAGCAGCCTGTGCATGCCCAGCAGCCAGGTGAAGGAGAAAAGCCAACTAAGAAAGCAAAAGCTGGTACTGATGCTAAGTTGAGAAGCCCTGAGTGGCTGTTAAGCAGCCTGGGTATGCTGAAGAACTGTGAGTCTCGTAAAATCACCTGTGGGTGATGCCCTGTTCATTCTTGAGTGAGGGTGAGGAGCTGAGGAACCTGTCCTTGGGGGACGGGTGGGGAATGTGGCTTGGGGTGGAGCCCAAGCCGAATGCAAAGTTTGGATCCCCAACCCATGTGCTTGTGCAGTGGGTTGGCTTGAGAGCAGGGGTCTGTGAGTCGCATGGGTGGCCATGAAGGCCGAGTGTTGGAGCGACTGCAGACAGAAACCCTGAGGGTTGGCGATTACCCCCAACAGAATAAAATTGCCAATCCCAGAGCTAGTGTATCCTGGGGGTGGATGCTGTGTGTGCCTTGTAGCCTAGACTACAGCCAGAGAAGGCCAGGAAGCCTGACGGCTCCTGGTATGTTATAGCAGATGCCGTGTGTGATTTCCCCTCCCTCGTATGAGCAGTGCCTTCGGCAGCAGATTTGGTGGCTCATCTGCTGGTACCAATAATTGTCTTTTGCGCTAGGTTGGGGCCCTGCCTGGACTTATTTGTGTTCTGTTGTATTTGTGTTCCATTGTATTTTGTTATATTGTGATGTATTTCATTTACTTTTGTGGGCCATGGCTGCAGTGTTCATATTGCCAAGAGACATGTGTTTATAATTGGTACATAGAGACTGATAAAGACTGTATGGCAGAAAACCCTGAGGGGGTGGACTGTAGGGTAAAGAAAATGTCAGGCTTTTCTGCCCTTCCGCCATCAGGATAGATGATGGATCCTTGTCCTGAATGCATGCCTGATGGCGGGCACCTGGAATAGAGTGTGGGCATAGGTAGATGGGATTCAGCTGAGCTAAGACTGTGCTTTTAAGGGCGGCGTCACGGGGGGACGCCAGCAGCAGCAGTAGCAGCAGCAGCCCCAGCCAGCCAGCAGCAGAACCTGAAGGAGAAGCCGAAGCAGAAGCAGAGAACGCCAGAGAGCCCAGATAGTGTGAAGACTTGCTGGGGGCTGGGAGGCCTGCCAGCCTCCCAGCCTCCCAGCCAGCACCCCTGCCTGCCATATGCCTGGTGAACCCCAAATAAAAAACCTGCAAAACTACTGAGGACTCTGACTCCTCCTTTACCCGGTCTGCATGGGATCAGAAAACCTGCACTGTGGCCAGTCTGGCCCTTACATCCATCCATGTTGTTTTCGATTGCTGAGTAATATTCCATTGTGTATATGTACCACATCTTCTTGATCCAGTCATCTGTTAAAGTAAAAATCAAAATCAACAAGCAACTATAAACCAGAGACACACTAAGGGGTTGGGGAGGAGGGAGTAGGATCAAAAGGGGCGGGGTGGGAATTGGATGGGGACATAACCAAGATGAAAATGCATACATTGTGCAAAAATGAAAAATGATTTTAAAAATGTATAAATTTTTTTTAAAAAAATGAACATACTCTGGTTAAACATTTCCACCTCTAGGAAACTATCCTGAGTATAAACTAGAAAGCAGAAAAGGAAAAAACAATCTACACGCCCAATAATAAAGGGCTAAGTAGTCTATTATACTTTGAGTCAACAGTTACATGCAGTATCAAACAATTTTAAAAATATATCCAAATAAATATATATTATGGTATATTTGTTTTTATATAAAGTTCTATATCAGTGCTACTGAACTAAAATGTTATGTGCAGTACAACGTGTATGATATGAAAATTTTAAGCAGTAAATTTTTTTCATTTCATTTTATTCTTTAATATTACAGAAATATTTGGGCTTAGAGAGAGCAGCATGATTTTGGATAAGCAACTATTGCTAACTTTTTAGTTTTATATTCTGTGATAACAACAGTTTAAAGTTCAGCATATTTCTATACTTGGTTATAATAGTTGTTAAAATTAAAAACAATCTTTTGTAAAGATACAGATACAAATAGAAAAAGGCATAATTAGGCACACCTGCTAAATCAATTAAGTTTCTTTCTACTATACTAAGTATACAGAGATTTTTATTGAAATTAGGCGAAGTAATTTTTTTATTTCCATGATGTCAATCATTAAATCTTACTTTTTTTTTTATATTTTTAACTAGTGCATACAAAACACTACAAAATTCAATGGAAGATATGTAAACAAGTTATAAAATTCTGTTTCCAGGGCCTCCCCGGTGGCGCAGCGGTTGAGCACTGGCTTGCGAAGCTGCCTGCAGCCTCTGCAGCACCGGTTCAATCCCGGCCACCAGGCGAGGGTCCCACATGGCACGCAGACCTCTCCTGCCACCTGCTGCTCCTCTCAGCAGTGTACTTCGGTCCTTCTGCCTGCTCTGCTCCCCGCTCTGGCTCTGGCGAATTCTCTCACCCTCCTGTGCTTCTGACTGTACCCAGTGCTTGTATAAATAAATAAATAAATCTTTAAAAAAAAATTGTTTCCACATTTTAATATGAGAGTTTTTATATATAACTACACTTTTCCAGCAATAAAGTCATGTAGCACTGAAAATCAAAAAATATTCTATTTCTGGGCCTCCCCGGTGGCGCAGTAGTTGAGCGCTGGGTTGAGAAGCTGGCCGCAGCCTCTGCAGTGCCGGTTCGATCCCTGGCTGCTCCCCGGCCACCGGAGGAGGGTCCCACATGGCGCGCAGACCTCTCCTGCCGCCCGCTGCTCCCCTCAGCAGTGTACTTCGGTCCTTCTGCCTGCTCTGCTCCCCGCTCTGACTCTGGTGAATTCTCTCACCCTCCCGCGCTTCTGTCTGTACCCAGTGCTTGTCTAAATCAATAAATAAATTAAAAAAAAATATTCTATTTCTTTCAGAATGCATTATTTTATTATTCATTTTTAGAACATCATAACTTGAAGAGACAGAGTCTATGCATTTATGTTTTGAAAGTTAAATAGGGCCTCCCCTGGTGGCGCAGTGGTTGAGTACTGGGCTGCAAAGCTGCCCGCAGCCTCTGCAGCGCTGGTTCGATCCCCGGCCGCCACGCCTGCTGTTCCCCTTAGCAGTGCACTTCATCAGCCTGCCTGTTCTGCTCCCCACTCTGGCTCTGGTGAATTCTCTCACCCTCCTGTGTTTCTGACTGTACCCAGTGCTTGTATAAATAAATAAATAATTTTTTTTTTTTAAATGAAAGTTAAATAGCTTAATATGGAAAGGCACAAAAACTCTTAATTCATTCTTATATTTATTAAACAATTTTTTATATTTATTAAACAATTTAATATTCTTTAAACAATTTCCTACATTATGGACACCCACAAAATGGATAAAATCATATAAGATTTTTTTACCCATCTCTATGTCCTTATTACTGTAAAGTAACAAATACATAATAGATTATATCTATAATATGTAAAAGATAATACATTTTATACTGTATATTAAAAGCTTCATTTTATAAACTGAACAACATCACTGATATTCAGTAAAACTTTGCACTTTCAGCTTCATATTCTTTGTTACAGAAGTTTGACTGTAAATAAATTTCAAATGAAGTATGAATTCTTAGCTGAGGGCCTGCCTCCCTGGTGGCGCAAGGAATTCAGCACCGCGCTATGAAGCGGTCCGCGGCCTCTGCAGCACAAGTTTGATCACAGGCGGGCCGGAGAGAAACCCACGTGGCGAAGCAGACCTCTCCTGTCTCTCCCGCTATTCCCCTCAGCAGTGTATTTGTCAGTCTGCCTGTTCTGTTCCCCACTCTGTCTCTGGTGAATCCTCTCATCCCGGCATCTCTGCCCTCTACCCCAGCTCTTGTATGCATAAATAGATAAATCTTTTTTTAAAAAATTCTTAGCTGATATTTGTTGAGCACTTACTATGTGTCACACATAGTTTAAGCACTTTACACATACTTATTAAATTTTTGCACCCTCCCCCTCATATAGGAACAGTCTGATTCCCATCTTACAGATGAGGAAACTGAGGAAACTTAGGTAACTCATACAAGGTCACACAGCTACAAGCAACCCTGGAATTTGAACCATGCTGGCCCGGGGCCAGTGCCCAGCCCACCATACCAGATCATTGCTACTCATTAATGCTCAAGGATCTTGTTATAGGGCAAAGGAGCCCCATGTGTATGTAAACCTATATCATTTCATTGTTCTCTGTTAAAACATTATTGAAGGGGCCTCCCTGGTGGTGCAAGGGGTTAAGCACAGCACTGTGAAGCTATCCGCAGCCTCTGCAGCATGAGTTCGATCCCAGGTCAGCCAGGGAGCAACCCACATGGCACAGCAGACTCTCCTGACTCCCGCTGCTCCCCTCAGCAGTGTGTTTCAGTCAGTCTGCCTGTTCTGTTCCCCACTCTGTCTCTGGTGAATCCTCGCACCTCCCACACCTGTGGCTTATACCCCATAAATAAATAAATCTTTTTAAAAATTATTGAAGATAGAAATTATTAATTTATGTGTGATGTTTTTGAAATAGAATTTAGCAAATGCCATAACTGAATCATGTTGGAAACATATGTTCATCAAACAGTATGGTAAAACCCCACACTGCAATATATATTCTAATATTTGTTTCTTTTAATATTCAGCAATTGATTTCTGTGCATCTTTCAATAGTATTTTCTGACAAAAGACTACCTTTAAGTTCATGCTCACATTTTCCCACTTGTTATTTTGGCCAGTTTTACTATTATATATGGTATAATAACTTCTAAACACGTATTATTAGTACTTTAGTAAATATGTTTAAGTACTGAAACACTACATGACTTCAACCATTGGTGGGAGATGTTGAGATTTATCTTTATATTCTCAATGTTTATTTTTTTAGTGTCTTACCTATAGTAATATTCTCACTAGCTACTATCTCAAGAGTTAAGGTACACTTAAGGCCAGGCCATCATGGAGTGGCTATGCATCCATTATTCACATAATCTCCTCAAGATGTTAATATGTTTTGGGCTGACTTCTTTGTAGACCTGCTTACATTATTGTTTTCACAGCTAATAAGAATTATAAGGAACTCGGGCCTCCCCGGTGGCGCAGCGGTTGAGCGCTGGGTTGCGAAGCTGCCCGCAGCCTCTGCAGCGCCGGTTCAATCCCCGGCTGCTCCCCGGCCACAGAGGAGGGTCCCGCATGGCGCGCAGACCTCTCCTGCCGCCCGCTGTTCCCCTCAGCAGTGTACTTCGGTCCTTCTGCCTGCTCTGCTCCCCGCTCTGGCTCTGGTGAATTCTCTCACCCTCCCGCGCTTCTGACTGTACCCAGTGCTTGTATAAATAATAAATAAATAAATCTTTTAAAAAAAAAAAAAAAGAATTATAAGGAACTCATACTAGAAGCTGAAGAAGGATGCACTCTGTCATTTTCTTGTTCTCCTCTGAATTTTCCTTGCAAAGGGCACTTTTTAAGTCACTTATCCATTTTGTGGGGGTTATTAATTAAAAGACTTAATTTGGAAATCACTTCAGCAAAAACTCATGAACTACAATAAATTAAAATTGGCTAAAAGCAAACAAAGCTGTGGGGGTGCCTCTGTTACTCCGGTGCCTCCCCCCAGGACCCAAGGAACCACAGGTAACCGTCACACGCTCAGACCGAGCGCCATACCAGAACGAGTCCTGCATTAAAGCATCAGTTAAGCCTAATTTAAACATAGGAAAGGAAATTGGAAAGTGTTTATTCCCTCATCCCAATGGGTTGTTCTGCATGAGCCTCACTTTGGAGACCACAAAGGAATACTCTGCAGTCATTAAAATCTGTGTTACAGGAGGCTATAAAGACAGGGCAACATTCACAATGGAATGGAGAAGTCAGGTTCAAAAACAGGATAGATGGATAATTTATTGTGTATACACACATGACATTTATTCATATAAATGGCAGGAGGCAAATCAAACTGTCTAACAATACTTTGTGCCTATCATCACGTGTGCCAATCAGCACTCTTTTGGGATAAATAGGTATGGGGCACACACATCATTCTGGAAAGAGTCGGGGAACACTTCCAGCCCTCAGCATTAACTCTTCAGCAAGATGAGTTCATGGAATTGGAGGACACATATGAGGATAGGGGGAGGGGAGGGAGTCTTTTGCTTGTTACAGAATGTATTTCCAAGGACGAGGGCTTGGGAATGTATTCTGTAACAGAGTCGGAACTCAGTTTCCAGAGAGCAGCCCAGGTGAGCTGCCAGGAACTGGATGGGTGCCAGGTGTCTAGGGGAACAGGGTAGAAAGTACAAGATGGAGGCACATCTGTTCCTCTAGCTCCATCCTGACGTAGATTGTCAGCTTGGTCTTACGCAATGACCTGTGTTACTGTGGCATGGTCTTTCCAAAGCAACTTCATAAGACCTTGTGACCTTCCTCCTCACGGACCAGACACAAGACCTTACATTCCATCCTCCTCAGGCACCAGGCAGTTTGGTTTGGTCTTCAAGTCAGGAGAGGGTTGCTCTTCTCTTGCTAAACAGAAAGGGAGCATCTAGCGCCTGGGAAACCCGAAGCCATTGGTCCAAGGCTGTGGGTCCCAACTCCTTGCTCTCTCTGGCTCTGCTCAGCCCTCAAGTCCCTGTGGCCCCTGACTCCAGTCTTCCCAACTCTGAAGACAAGGGTACCCTTTGACCTTTTCGACCTCTGTTTGACACCGAACAACTGGTTAGCATACCTGGTCTCTTGGCATCCATTTTAACAGGTCTTCTATAGTGACAGCAGCCAAGGACAGGCCCTAGTGGAGCCCCAGGGCTGACTGCCTGCCCTTAGTCATGGCTATCAGAGTCCCATGCTCCCCTTCTCCTGCAGCACCAGAGATGCACCAGTGCCAAGTAGGGGTACAAGGAACCCCAGGAGAGTTTGGGAAAGAACCAACAGCCCTGAGTTGTCCATCACCACTAGACACACATTTAAAAAGTGAGGGTTTTGGGGCCTCCCTAGTGGCGCAGGCAGTTGAGCGCAGTGCTGTGAAGCTGTCCACAGCCTCTGCAGTGCAGTTTCGATCCCCGCTGGCCTCAGAGCAACCCACATGGCGAGCAGACCTCTCCTGTCTCATCCGCTGCTCCCCTCAGCAGTGTATTTCATCAGTCTGCCTGTTCTGCTCCCCGCTCTGTCTCTGGTGAATCCTCTCACCCTCCCGTACATCTGGCCTGTACCCCGGTTCTTGTATAAATAAAAAATAAATCTTTAAAAATAAATAAATAAATAAATAAATAAATAAATAAATAAATAAATAAATAAAATAAAAAGTGAGGGTTTTACCTGCCCTGTTGCTGACCCCAGCCCTGCGGTCATCTCTTTCGGGGCCAAAATGTTAGGTAAAATGTTAGGTAAAAGAGAGAATAAAATAATATTCATTTCATCTGTCATATATAAGCCCCAAATAAAACAATAGGCCTGTACACATGTTCTTCCTATCAACAGCCCCTGGAGGGTAGGTTCATCTTCATATTTATAGATGAGGAAGCTGAAGCTCAGGTTAAATAAATAAACTTGCCCAAGGTCTCACAGTCGGGAAGTGGAAAAGACTGGGCCCAGTGAACCCAGGGGGGCTGATTGCTAATGCTGCTTTTCATGCTCTAGGCCTCACTGCTTAAGTTTTCACTGGTTAATAGTTTGGGGGCCCATCTTGAGTTCCTGTCCCAAGGTCACCCTGGCACCCACAGAAAAAAGAGGCAGACAGATGTGATACCAGGGACTGACCCCTCCCGCCCACTCAGTGGACCCAGGTGGGGCTCCCACACAAGTGGCCCTGAATGGGGCCTCATCAAATAATATCAGATCTTCTCCAAGTTTTGATAGGGAGTGAGCTCCGTGACACTGAGATCAGAAGGTACAGGGGAAGCTGTGGTGAAAGAAGGGGAGCAAGGCCTGGTTGGAAGCAATTTTGAATGCACCTTTCAGCTCCCAAGATCTCAAAACTCAGCATACCACCGCCATGGGACTTAAGATGCATGTGAGGGAGAGTGTGTGTGTGTGTGTGTGTGTGTGTGCGCGTGCACGCGTGTGCTCGCATTCAAGTGCAGACCTGTTTGGAGGGGAACACCGATTCTCACCACACAGACAGCTCTAGTTCAAGGTACGAAAGGCCAAACACGTGTTCCATAGTCCTGCCAGCTCCAGGGCCTCTGTCTAAAGAAACTGATTTTATGGATCAGAAAAGAAGCCCCACGAAAGTTTAAGAGACCACCTGGAGATTTTAAAGAGCTAATGCTACCACCCACGATTCACTGTTTATGAACGACCTTTGGTCACCATCGCTATCGTAAACTCTGCAAGACAGTGTATACACGTGGGCCAGCCAAAGCCTGGGTAGGCAGGACAGACGGCATAATCAAGGTGCCGGGAGGAAGGGGGGGGCCTCACTACTTATGGAATAGATGAGAGCTGAGACCAAACAAAGGCAGAGAAAGCAGCTGCTCCCACGCAGCTGTGTGGCAGGCTATTGAAGGTGACAGATCCCCTTAAGTTATGCAGCCAGGCACACAGAGGAGTCATTACTGACCCCCCCCCAACCCACCCACCCAAATCAACAATAGGCCCACATCTTGGGAAGGCTCCTGCAAGCCTGGGGACCAAAAAGTGCAATCCACTGCTTGAGAAAACAGGAAGAAGAAAAAGAGTCTTCTGTGATGATCCAATCATCTAAGAGCAAGGCAGAAATCCTCCAACCTCTGCTCCAGAGCCCTGGGGTGAATCCCAGGGCTCTGAATCCCTAGTGCTGCTGACTTGGGCCCAGCGCTGCCCAACCTACAGCCTGGAGGGAGAGTTTGCTTCAGTTGCTGAATCTGCCTCAGCTAAAGGGCACTTCTCGCCGGAAGCCACAGTGGGCTCATCTGTAAAATGGGCACCAGCTTAGTTCTTGCCAATCCTGCCCAGCACTTACAGTCCTGATTCTCTGCCTGTGCAGAGAATGTAGATGAGCTTCCCCTTGGCTGGTGAATGGGAGATGCACCGCCATCTGCAGCAGGAGAAACCCGGGCAGGCACTGAGCCCACCTCCTTCATTTCAGATGAGGTGACTTTCAGGGTAGTCACGACATGCCCAGTGTTAATGACAAGCTGAAAGTAGAACCCCATTCTCCCGGTGACCAGTCCAGTGCCCAGCAAGATGACCAGGTCAGCTCTCTGCCTTGTGGCTGCAAAGTTGTTGAAATGGCACTTGCTTTCTGAAAAAATAACACTGAAATAAAACCTCACAGGTTTATAGCTTAAGATAGTAATTGCTTGGTTAAAAAAAAAATAGATAAATGAAGCCTTCAGTTCCCACTCTGTAGTTTTGCTCTGGCATCCCCACATCCATCCCCTTCTTCAGACAAAAGCAGGAATTAATCACTATTCACAGAGCAGAGCCTGTTCCTGCAGGCAGCATCTACCAGGCCTCCACTGCCTCTGGGATGTGAACAACCTCGGTATTGACTTCCAACACTCAGGAAACAAAGAGGAGGAGAATGCGAGGAGAGCAGGGCGAGGAGCGTCTAATACAAAAAGGAGAGGAGTTTCAATTTTGTGGCTGTCTTCAACAGGCCAGGGTCTGGCTTGTTGTCTCTGTTACATTTGCAATGCTGAGCACATTCCTGAAGATCACACACATCGGGAATGTGTCTGCTTCCTTAAGGGAAAAATAATTCTAGTTTTAGAAAGGCAAAATCTTTTTTTGACCATAAATAAAGATATTTTCAAAACTAATGGGCAAACTGTACTGTAACAATATGAATGTGCTACTACTACCGGACACTTAAAGATGGTTAACACGTTATGTATATTTTAACCTCACTTCTTAAAAAGAAACAAACCTAATGGGAATAAAAAGAAAACAGTGCAATTGTTTCCAGTTCTAGCCTCAGCTCTATAAGCACTTCGATGCTCCTAGGAGCATGAAAAACCCTCCATCCACAGGGTCAGCCCAGACTGAGATCCTAACCTTGGTCAAGATTCGTGCCTAGCACGGGCACAGCTCAGTTTGGGGCATCCCATATCACCCTCTGCCACCCTCACCCTTGGAATACAGAGCAGATCCGAGGCTCCTGCATCAGCAGAGCCAGAGGCTGGGTGTGACTGCACTCAGATCCTCCAGTCCAGGCTGCCCTACACTAGGTCTAGTCCAGAGTATCTGATTCTCAAAGGCCATGAGTCAAGGTCCCAACCTGTCAGGACAGAGCATAAAACAGCCACCAAAGGGGTTTTTGCACCATGCATGGCACCGTGATAGACATGGACACAGCCCCGGCCCCACTGGAGCACCAGGAAGATGCATCCAAACACTGTGGTCACAGGGCCAGCACCAGTGAAGGCGCACGCAGAAGGGACGCTGTCTCAGGAAGGACCCCGGGTCGGGAATGTGCTGGGAGTTCACGTCATGAAAAGTGACTTCAAATACTATCTAACTGGTTCCTTAAAAGTTAAACACAGAGGGCCTCCCTGGTGACGCAAGGGGTTAAGCACTACACTATGAAGCAATCTGCAGCCTCTACAGCGTGAGTTCAATCCCCGGCCAGCCAGGGAGCAACCTACATAGCAAGGCAGACCTCTCCTATCTCCCCACTGCTCCCCTCAGCAGTGTATTTCAGTCAGTCTGCCTGTTCTGTTCCCCACTCTGTCTCTAGTGGATCCTCTCACCCCCCGCATCTCTGGTCTGTACCCCACCTCTTGTATGCATAAATAAATAAATCTTAAAAAAAAAAAAAGTTAAACACAGAATTGTCATAGGATTCAGCAATTCCACTCCTAGGTGGAGAACCCAAAATGTTGAAAGCAGAGACACACAGATACCTGTACACAGATGTTCATAGCAACAGTATTCACAATAGTCAAAAGGTAAAACTACTCAAGTGCCCCTCAGTGAATGAATGCATAAACAATATGTGGTATAATTTATTTTTGCATGTGCATTTCTCCATATTTTTATTTATTTATTTATATATTTTTTGCATCATTGTTCATTTTTAAACAATGTTTGCTTCCCCACCCCCCTGCCTCAGGTGTAGTCCCCATGGAATTTACTTCACCAATGCACCCATGCACCATCACCAATATGTGGTATACTTTATGATGGAATATTATTCAGAAAAAAGATGAAATGAAATTCTAACATATGATATAACCTGGATGAGGCTTGAGGACATTGGATTAAGTGAAAGAAGTCAGTCACAAAAGAACAAATATTGTATGATTCCATTTATTGAAGCCACCTACAGCATTCAAATTCATACAGATAGAAAGTAGATTTGAGGTTATCAAGGCCTGGGGAAGACCAGAATGGGGAGTTGCTGTTTAGTGGATACAGAATTTCTATTTGGAATGATGAAGAAGTTCTGGTGATGGAGAGTATTGATGGTTGTACAACATTCTGAACGTACTTGGCACCACTGAATAATATACTTAAAATAACTAAAATAGCAATTTTTATGTTATGTATATTTTACCACAGAATAAAAATCTCTAGTTACTTAACTCCTGGGGGGGGGGGGGGAATCCCCATATCAGTCTCAGATTACAGAAGGCTTCCACAGACTGAGACAGAAGGAGCAAACAATAGTCAGGAGGCCTTCAATAGCACATCAGCTTTCTGGAGCAAGCTGAAAAAAATAAAATGCTGGATAAAACAGAAACAAACTCTTTGAAAGCATCGAGCTGTACAGATGGTAACTACCAGGCAAGAATCGAAGGGGAAATTGGAACGCAGAGAGGTAGCAGCACATCAAAGCAACAAAACATCTTTTTACCCTGAGGGCTGTTGATAAATGGGTTTTATCTTTGACAGTTTCTTGGGGCCATGAAACAAAATCCAAGACGTGGGGCCCTGCCAAGATGGGAAGCCTAATGAGAGAACACTTGGGCCAATCTCTTCCTCCATCCACAAGAGTGCGCAAACACACACACACACACACACACACACACACACACACACACACACACACACACACACGGAGGGTGTCAAGGAGAAGAGGGCCTGAACAGCAACCAGGGCAAGGCCAGGCAACAGCACAGCTCAGACACTGATCCTAGAAAAATTCATGTCCTAGATTCACAGAGAAACTCAAGAATTTGGTTTAAAGTGGTCCCAGATTGGCCCAGCCTGCTTGGCATGAACAAGGTCAATAAATACTATCAACCAATACTATCACCACCTCCACCCTCTTCATGTCCACCAGGCCTTCTGCCTTCTCTGTCCTTCACCTCATATATTTCCCCCACTTCCTGGAAGCCACTATGGTCTCCACCTGTGTCTTCCCCCTGGGCTCACATTCCCTCTATAACCAGCTAACTCCTCCTCTTCCTGTTGACCAATGGCATTTCTTCATGAAGCCATCTCCAACTCCAAGCCTGTAATACCAGGTCCCTTTGTAAATATCCCTTCCTTATTTTTTAGAGCACTTAAATCAGTTTTTAATTATACATTTATTGGAATTATTTAATTACTATTTCTATCCCTCACTAGACTATAAACTCCCTCATAGCAGGAAGTATGTAAGATAACATTCATCATAAATTCCAGTGTCTAATACCTTGAAGCTACTTCAAGTTATTCTGATTGACTGAATTACAGGAGTTTGAAAGACTCCGGGTTGTGCCAACATGGACACTTATCTTGTGTCCTTGTCAGGCACTGATCTTTGTGAAATTTAATTTCTTTTCCTGTATAGTGCAATGATAAGACCTAGCCACCTACTTCCCAGGGTTCTTATAAGGACCAAGTGAAGCCCATTATAAAGGAATGTAAGAAATATGTAAGGAATTTTATTATGGGATTGTAGCAGGAGTAATATAAAATTTTGTTATATGACTAACATTATTGGGTAAAATACTATAAACCAGACTCTATGCAATACAGTAAATATAGTGTGTCATTTAATCCCCGTTTTTTATAATTGTGAAGAAGGTATTTCTGTCTGGATTCTACATACAAAGAAACTGAAATTCCAGAAAGTTCGAGAAATTCGCTTTGACTCAGATTGAGAAATATTAGATGTAAACTCTGGAGATCCCAGCACCTGCATACTCTTAACCCAGTGCCTCAGTATCATCCGCTAGTTCCACTAGTCCAGTATAGCTGTGAGGCAATAATGTCCACTTTGGAACTGACCATCTGGTTGGCTAGGAATCGAGGAGGGAAAATCAGAGATCCTTTGTTATTCATGCGATAAATTCATCGCGATAAATTCAGTCACCAGAGCACAGCATTCCCTAGTATACAGGCAGTTTGGCACACACCTGGATCTGCTGGGGAAACACAGTTCTGCAAAGTGTCCTAATACCTGCCACCTCCAGAGACTCTCTATGACTTTGGTGGTGGTTCTGCTAGGCCCATCTTGACCAAATTCAGCTTCAGTTCATGATGGCTTTATGTTTGCCCTCTGCTCATCAGCATGCAATTCAAGCAGTTCTTGAGTGTCAAAAAGATTATGGAAAGAGAGGCTGATTCTAAAAAGTTCTTTTCAACTAACAAAAGGTTTAAAGAAATGATCTTACAACCTTAAGATAAAAACCAGCTTGAAATTTTTGCCAGGGTCTCCAAAATCCAAAAGTACTAGTTCCCAAGTTTTTTAATAGAATTACACTTCAATCTGTTTTGGAATTGGTTTGCAAGTTCCATTTCATATTTTGGAAAACCTTTGTGGATTTATGGCAAAGTTGTTTTCAATTTTAATCACCCAAGGAGAGGAAAACACTGTGTTCAGTGTCTGGACTCATGATGTGCACAGGTATGTCCATAAATAAGTGAGTAGCAAAAATAAAGAGTGATAATTGCAAAGGTTCCACCTTTGTTTTCTAGTAATGAGATTAATTATTATAAATTGAAAAAGTCAAAACAGCAAGAATTTGATGATCATGTTTTGAAAGTCTCACTATGTTATAACTGGGGAAGCTATTTTAAATTAAAACATACTAAGTTTACATTCTGCAAAAGCATTTCCAACTCCTGAGCTCAAGGAAATTAAACATACCCTCACCACACACACATATACACACACACAATCCCATCTCAGCTGTATTTCCAACAAAGATAATGAACAGAGGAGACAAATCAATCTGACAGGTAATTTACCATTAACAGTTTGATTTCATCAGTCTAGACACAATGCATTATGAACCAAGAAAATTAGACAAGTCAAGAGGATGATAGTATCAGTGTTTAATGTTTATTTTCCATTACCTGGCAGCACAATTATTCTCAATAAAATATAACCATTCTTTAAGAGAAAAACTTTAAGCAGTTCAGCTAATAAAATAGTACTATATAAGTTTCAAGCAGACTCAGCTACTTGGAGAAAGAGACCATGTACCTTTTATTGATGACTGCTGTGACAACTAGAAAACCATGTAGATTTATCACTCCATTTAGGTGAAATGAAGGGAAAAAAGGCATTCTCTGGACAAATTACTTTTATATTCTCTAAATGAAAGATGTTTTTCTCCTTCCCTTTCAAGTTTCATGCAAAGTGTCGTCATTTTTTAAAAGGAGCTGGCAGTTCCTATGTCAAAGTGACATAGGACAAAGTTGTTAAAAATCTTATGTTAATATGGAATATATCGATAAATGTCTCACATATTCTGATGCCCTAAGCCTAGGTATATCTTCAACCAAAAGTGACTGAGACAGGAGTAGTGATAGCCCACACTGCCTATCTGAGTTTTCGAATACAGGCAATTGTTTGAGATTAGTCTCAGGCACAAATAATTCTGTCATGTGGGGAAATTTTTCCTCCTAATAATAATCTGTTTTGGAAAAAATAGTGCAATACAACTTGGGAAAAATATTAGATTCCTTACACTTCAAATGTAATTTAAATATTCCTAATTTTGTCTTTGTGTCTCCTTTAATCATCTACCAAGCAAATCAGCTGTGAATCCAAGAAATGCTTCAGTTTTAAGTTAGTGTCTTCCCAAAAGTAAAAAAGATAATAATTATATAAACCTCAAATGCCAAAAAGGGATAAAATGCAGTTCCTCAGACTTAATACAGTCAATCCCAGCACTTTCCACCACAGAGAAGAATAAATTGAGGTCTGATATAAAAAAAAAAAACAGTAGTAGTAGAAGTAGTAGTTGTCGTAGTAGTAATAATAAAAGCTATAGTAATTAAAACAGTATGGAATTAAAATTTTTTAAGTGCACAGATCAGTGGAATACAATTGAGAGCCCAGAAATAAGCCTAGTTTATGGGCAACTAATTTATGACAAAGAAACTAAGAGTATGCAATGAAGAAAGGCTCCAAAACAAATGGTATTGGAAAAACTGGACAGTCACATACAAAAGAATGGAACTAGACTATTCTCTCACATCAAACACAAAAATTAACTCAAAATATATTAAACACTTGAATGTTGACCTGAACTCACAAAATACATTGAAGAAGACATAAACAAAGCACTCCAATACATTGGATTCAGAAATGTATTTGGGGGCTCAATTACAACTATGAAGGAAATAAAAGCAAAAAAATAAACAGCTGGGGGCCTCCCTGGTGGCGCAGCGGTTGAGCGCTGGGTTGAGAAGCTGCCCGCAGCCTCTGCAGCGCCGGTTCGATCCCCGGCTGCTCCCCGGCCTCCAGAGGAGGGTCCCACATGGCGTGCAGACCTCTCCTGCCGCCCGCTGCTCCCCTTAGCAGTGTACTTCGGTCCTTCTGCCTGCTCTGCTCCCCGCTCTGGTGAATCCTCTCACCCTCCCACGCTTCTGACTGTATCCAGTGCTTGTATAAATAAATAAATAAATCTTTAAAAAAAATAAATAAATGAATAGCTGGGACTACATTAAACTAAAAAGCTTTTGTACAGCAAAAGAAACTGTCATTGAAAAAGATACTTTACAGAATGGTAGACATATTTACAAGTCATACATCTGACAAAGGGCTAATATCTAAGATCTACAAAGAACACATATACAATTCAACAAAAAGAAAAAAAATATACAACCCAGTGAAAAAATGGGACAAAGATCTAAATAGATACTTCTCCAAACAAGGCATATAGATAGCCAACAAGCATATGGAAATGCTTGTCATCATTTATCATCAGAGAAATGGAAATCAAACTGCAATGAGATACAACCTCATACCCCACCCTTGAGAAAGATCCATATCAAAAAGACCAGAAGGAAAGCATTGACAAATACGTAAAGAAAAAAGAAATCTCATATATTCTTGATGGGAATGTGAACTGATCCAGCCCTATGGAATACAGTACAGTGATGTCTCAAAATAATAAAAATAGATTTACCATATGATCCAGCAATCCCATTCCTTGGTATCTTTCCAAAGAATGCAAAAACACTAACTTGAATTGACATATACACACCTATGCCTGTTGCAGCACAATTTACAATAGCCAAGTTAGGAAACAACCTAAACCTCCAATGGCAAATGAGTGGATTAAGATGTAGCATATTTACACAATGGACTATTACTTACTATTAAAAAAAAAAAGATGAAATCTTGCCATTCGCAACAAGGATAAAATTGGAAGGTATTATGCTATGTGAAGTCAGTCAGAAGAACAAATATCAGATGATTTCTCTTGTGGAATACAGAGAAACAAAACAAAGGAAATGAAAAAAGCAAATCCTAGAAATTTGACTGCAGAATTGAGGCTACCAGAAAGGCAGTGTGGGGATAGGGAGCTGGTACAGTGGAGATGGAAATTTATAGGTGCTTTGGTGAAATGTTTATACACAGCAGAAATGGTGTAAACCTAAGCCCCTAAGTCATATATACAGTTTTATAAACCAACCTTATCTCAATTTAAAGAAAAATGCAACTAAAAAAAATAGTTACAGTCTATTTTTATACGGTGAAGTTTTTATCATGTACTATCTTTAATTATATTAAATATTATTTTCTGAATCAATTAAGTTAATCACGATTTCTCTAATTATGTCATTATGACCAATTATACTGTTTGGTTTTTTTTAAAGACTTATTTATTTATGCATACAAAAGCTGGGGTGTAAGCCAGAAGTGTGGGGTGGGGACAGGGAGTGAGAGGATTCATCAGAAACAAAATGGGGAGCCGAACAGGTGGATCTACTGAAATACACTGCTGAGGGGAGTAGCAGGTGATACAGGTCTGCTGTGCCATGTGGGTTAGCTCCCTGGCCAGAGATTGAACTCATGCTCAGCAATGGCTGCTGGTAGCTTCATAGTGCTGAGACTTAACCCTTTGTACTAGCAGGGAGGACCAATACTATCTGGTTTTTAAATGTTAAACCAAATCCATATTTCTAAATATATCTAGCTTAGTATAGTATCTCATACTTCTTAATAATGATATTCAATTTGATAATATTTTGCTTAGGATTGCACCTAAGTCTACGAAGCAGATTAGATAATAATTTTCCCTTTTTGTAACATTTTTGCTATCAGTTTTGCTGGCCTCAAAAAATAAACTGGAAGTATCCCTTTTTCAACTCTCTGCAAGTTTTTATACCATTGGTGTTAGTCCTTAAATATTTAGAAGAATTGACCATTGAGGCCAGCTGGTCTGGAATCTCCTTTGTGGAAAGGTATTTATTTATGAAACCAAATTCTGTAATAGCTATTATTCATATTTTCTTTTCTTTACAATGCTATTTGTTGAAGAATTCAGGCTCCTTAACCTGTATTTTTCTCATCGTCTGGATTTTCTTCATTTCTCATCATGTAACTTCTGTGTCCTCTTTAATTCTTACAAATTGGGATCTAGATTTAGATTCTAATTCAGAGGCAAGATTCAATTCCTTTGACAAAACTATATAAGAGACCTTGTTTTCTTTCACCAGGAGCCATGCACTGTCTAGTTTCTCTTGTTATGACTTTGATGCTTAATACCTGTATTAACTCAGCGAGGGGGTGATGGTGCATAAAGTGGTTACAATGTATCTTTTTCTTTTTCAATTATTAGTTGGAATGCTTTTTTACAGAGACTTTCCCTCAATTGCCATCCGGTTACCTAGTGGTCAAGTACAAAAAAGAAGTCCCTCCTCTTTTTGTTTTTTACCAGTTTTCAAGAAGATATTAATTAGCTGTCATCAGACTAAAGTGGTTATCTTTTTAATATCATTATGAGGGCCTCCCCTGGTGGTGCAGTGGTTGAGCGCTGGGTTGCGAAGTTGCCCGCAGCCTCAGCAGCGCCAGTTCGATCTCCGGCCACCGGTGAGGGTCCCACATGGTGCGCAGACCTCTCCTGCCGCCTGCTGCTCCCCTCAGCAGTATATTTTGTCAGTCTACCTGTTCTGTTCCCCGCTCTGGTGAATTCTCTCTCCCTCCCGTGCTTCTGACTGTACCCGGTGCTTGTATAAATAAATAAATTTAAAAAAAAAAGAGAGATCTTCTATTTGTCAAAATCGCTATCTTTAAAAAAAATCATTATGAATCCATCACTATGAATTCATGAAATCATTCATCATGAATATCACTGTCCATTAAAGCATATACTGGACCCTATTCACTGCATGTATTCTCATTATTGAAGCACATACTTCCCTATCTTTGACCAGTGGGACACTCTAAGTTGCCCCGGGAGTCTGTTGACAAAATCCCAGTTGTATCTGACAGCTTCCTTGCTATCCTTTATGACAAGATCTTTCAGGGTCATCTTGTATTTGTCTTGTCCTAGACCTGGAATCAGCCATTTCATTAAAAAGCCTTGGTTTCAAGAGCTTCTGCACAGCAAAAGAGACAATAACAAAAACAAAGAGAAACCCCACCAACTGGGAGAAAATTTTTGCACACAACACTAATGATAAAGGACTGATCACAAAAATCTACAAAGAGCTGACGAGACTCAACAAAAACAAAGAAAATAATCCAGTCAAAAAATGGGCAGAAGAGATAAAAAGAAACATCTCTGAAGAAGAAATGCAAATGGCCAACAGGCATATGAAAAAATGTTCAACATCACTTGTAATCAGGGAAGTGCAAATCAAAACTACCATGAGATACCATCTTACACCAGTGAGAATGGCACATATTAAAAAAACTAGCAACAACAAATGTTGGCGAGGTTGTGGAGAAAAAGGAACTCTTCTACACTGTTGGTGGGAGTGCAAACTGGTCCAACCACTATGGAGAGCTGTGTGGAGATTTCTGGACCTACTAAACATAGAGCTTCCATATGATCCAGCAATTCCACTCCTAGGTATTTACCCAAAGGACACAGAAACATCAATTCCAAAGAGCACCTGCACCCCTATGTTTATAGCAGCACTGTTTACAATAGCTAAGCTTTGGAAACAGCCCAAATGCCCAAAAATAGATGACTGGATCAAGAAGATGTGGTACATATACACCATGGAATATTACTCAGTATTCAAAAAAGATAAGCACATGCAATTTGCAGCAACATGGATGGAGCTGGAAGGGATCATGCTCAGCGAAATAAGCCAGAAAGAAAAAGAAAAATACCGGATGGTCTCACTCATAGCAGGAATCTAGAAAACTTAAATAAGGGACCAGGAAAAAGAATAACTAAAAGAAAATATCAAAATCAACAAAAAACTATGAACCAGAGACACTCTATGGGGTGTGGGGGGCAGGGAAAGGAGGGATTGTGGTCAAAATAAGGGGGTTGTAATTGTATGGGGAATATAAAAATAAAATTTAAATTAAAAAAAAAGCCTTGGTTTCTCATTAATTCAAAAGGGCACCTGCACCCCTGTGTTTATAGCAGCACTATTTACAATAGCTAAGCTATGGAAACAACGCAAATGCCCAAAAATAGATGACTGGGTCAAGATGTGGTACATATACACAGTGGAATATTACTCCACAATCAAAAAAGACAAACTCATGCAATTTGCAGCAAATATGGATGGAGCTGGAAGGAATTATGCTCAGAGAAATAAGCCAGAAAGAAAAAGAAAAATACCAGATGTCTCACTCATAGCAGGGATTTAGAAAACCTAAATAAGGGACCAGGAAAAAGACTAATTATAATGAAGTAAAAATCAAAATAAACAAGCAACTATAAACCAGAGACACACTACAGGGGTGGGGGAAGGAGAGATTAAGGTCAAAATAAGGGGGGTGGGAATTGTATGGGGACAATAACCAAGATGAAAATGCATACATTGTGCAAAAATGAAAAATGACGTAAAAAATAGATAAAATTTTAAAAATTAAAAAAATAAAGCCTTGGTTTCTTCTAATGAGAAATATGTCCAGGACAAATTTTAGGAGTTAGGTATTTTTTAATTTCTTCTTTGATGCCCTCATTTATCAATAATTGTTCAGATGTTGTTCGGTGTTCATACATTAGTTTTTCCTGCTTTGTTTTTGTGGGTTTTTTCTAGTTTAATACATTTATGGCCAGAGAAGATGCCTGGTATGATTTGAATCTTCATGAATTTACTGATATTTATTTTGTGACTCAGCATTTAGTCAGAATGAATGTTCCATGTGCACTTTGGAAGAAGCTGCTTTTGGGGTGCAGTGTTCTATAAATGCCCACTAAACTCTTGTAGTCTAATTCCCCATTTAAGGCTACTATTGCATTGTTTATTTTCTGTCTGGTTGATCTGTCTGTTGGTGAAATGTGAATATGAAGTTCCCAATTATTATATTGCTGCCAAAATCTAATTTCAGATTTGCCAGCAGTTGTCTTTTGTATTTTGATGCTCCTTTGGTCCATATATGAGAGTTGTGTCTTCTTGACTCCTTAATCATTATATAGTATAAATCTCTCATTATTTTTTTTACCTGTGAATCTATTTTATCTAACTAAATCTTCATTTGTAAGTTATATTCATAGTCATTAAGGACTTTATATTCTCCCTGCTCGCCCTCATTTAATTTCTATATGTAATTAAATATGTAATATTTAATCACCAGTCCTTATGCTAATGTCTCTAAGACATTTGGCTGTCTGAAACTCATTCTGTAATAAATGTTTTAATAATTCTTAAAAGCTGGTAACAATTTGTGATCTTATACTTGAAAGTCAGTTTTGTTGGATAGAAAATCCTTGGCTGACTTTAAGAATCTTAATATATTGCCGGGATTTTCATTTAGAATAAAGTGTAGCTGTTGAAAATTCTAATAAAGACTTCCCTTCACATGCCGTTTGTAAGCAGGTGCTTTTTTCTTTCCAGTGCTGTAATTTCATTAGATTGTCTTGGCATTAGTTATTTTAGTCTTTTAGGGGTATTCTCTCAATACATACTTTCAGTTTATTTTCTAACTTCAGGGAAGTATTCTTGAAATGTTTTGAGTCATTTGCTTGCTTTGATTTTCTTCCTTACTAATCCCTAATTTTCTTTTTTCCTGTCTCAAATGTTATTTTTAAATCTTACTTTTTGTAAAAATATTTTACTTCTTCCGAGGCATTTTTTATGTACTCTCATGTTTCTACTAATAATTTTGAAATACTTTTTAATTTTCCTGAATTTTGCATCTTCTTAATTCTTGTAATTGATTTATGTTGTTCATGTCATGACTTCTGAAAAACTTTTGAGTTCATTTTGCAATAGGTTAGAGTTTTCTTTTGTGGGCCTGGGTTCTGGCATGGTTCCATTTTCTGTAGAGGTTATTCTGCTCCTTAGTCCTTTTTCTTATAAATTTATAAGTGATATGATCCAAATACTATTACTTCACACATATTTGTCAAATTAATTTTCCATAACTTTTGGAATGAGATTGGATTCAAGAAAGCTTTGTTTACAGATGCATTCTTATGTTTTTACATTGTTTTTTAAAATGGAAACTTGGATTCCTCCCATGTTACACTTTCATCTAGAATACTTTTTGGTCTATTGTCCCTATTTGTCCAATTTTCTTTTTTTAAAGATTTATTTATTTATATAAGCTCTGGGTACAGTCAGAAGCGCAGGAGGGTAAGAGAATTCACCAGAGCCAGAGTGGGGAACAGAACAGACAGACCGACAAAACACACTGCTAAGGGGAGCAGCAGGCATGGCAGTGGGGTCTGCGCGCCACGTGGGACCCTCCCTGGCAGCCAGGGATCGAAATGGCACTGCAGAGGCTGCGGGCAGCTTCACAGCCCAGCACTCAACCACTGCGCCACCACAGGAGGCCCCCTATTTGTCCAATTTTGATTCCACTCTCAGCAACTTCTCTTCAAGGTGAGGTCTTGTTCTGGACAGGATCTCTAGCAAGTTGGTTTTGAGAGTTCCTAGTGAGTAGTGGGTTTCAGCCTCTATGGTCTTGACGGTTACATTGAGGTTCTCCTTTACTTGGGTCTCTCAGGTGTTACCCCACTGCTTTTCTTGCTCCTCTCACAGAGATACCAGTATCATTGCAGACTTGAAGCTAATGGCGCTTTGTCCACATCTGCCCATATTTTGGGGATTGTGAGAATACCTTGTCGCCTCGTTTTGTGGTTGGTGCTATTATGCTAGGATTTTAGTGTGGGAACTGGAAATCGATGCTATTGCCACACCATCTTCCCCAAATCCTATAATTAACCGATATACGAAGTATGATGTGGGTTATTTGTGTGCCCACTACTGTTAAATCCATGCTTTTTCTGAAACTTGTGTTCCATTTCATGTTTGATTGTTTCATGAGAGGATGATCGTCTGCTACTTTAAACCTAGTCTCATTGATTGAAACAATGCTCCATAAAAGCCTTCAACATTTCTTGTATTTTTTGACAAACTTGCCTTATTTCAACTCAACAAGTATTCAAGAATTATGTCATTTTCAACATAGTCTAGCCATATATGTAACAATAACTATTAGCTCAGTCTCAGTAGACAGGCATTTCCAGAACACTAGTATCTGACTTGAAAGGCACATTAATAAAACTACTGAGATTGTCCACTTGGAGTTCACCTGTTCAATATGGATATATGTCAGAAATATATAATAGCTGCATGTTACCAACTTTGACTGTAAACATGAGAGTAGGGATCTATGTGCTTTGTTCACCATTACATTCCAAGATTTAACTGTACCTGAACATCTAAAACAAAATCACTCAATTTTTTTTAGTAAATCAGATCTTAGTAGATTGTTTATATGAAGCTCTTTCCCCCGCCTCTTATTCACTGGGAGATGTTTCAACACCACCCATCACTTAAAATAACAATTTCATACAGCCTGATGCTGACTTTATGTAACCATTAATGTCAACTGAGAATATTACAGGCATATACAAGAATGATAAGATGGATAAGAAGGTTTGGACATTGTTACTGGCAATGCTCAGGCTATTCTATTTTTGACTTCTATAATAACCTAATACTTAAGTCACAGACAGGAACATGGTCAGCAAGGGCAGTCAAAAGATGTCAACAGTTGTCAGAAATTTTCCTCAGACCCATTTCTCAAACTTAAGGGGCTGAATTCAGGGAACCTCCCCGTCAGAACTATGCCATCCAAACATAGGGAGATTCCTCCTTATGGAAGGCTGTTTCCTTCTCAACACAGAAGTGTTGGCTTCCCCAAGGCCTTTATTCTTTTTCAAGTTCACCTTCTTCAGGAAATCTGGACACTTTGGGCAAAAGAACTTCCATAAATCCCACTGAAGCTTCCCTGAGTAGTCATTCATCTGACTATCTAAGGCAAACAGCAATACTGAGACAGAGGAGGCGAGTGGAGATGAAGGAAACTGAGAAAAAGGCTGAGAAGGGAACATTTCCTATCTAAATGTTCATCATAATGAGAAGTTGGGACAATTTTGTGGCAATTTTATTAGGTGGCAAAGTTTTTTCACCCCATGATTAAAATCTTGAAGCATTTATGAGTGGTTTGCATTAGAATAACTAAGAAATTATATACTCCATATCTAGAAATTTTAAGATACATATTAATAGAAAGCCTTTACAAACAGAGTTGAAAATATATCAGGAGCATTTTCAACTACAGAATGTGTCAATTATGGATGTAGTTTCCAGCTCTGAAAGACTTTGGCTTGGGAACCATAAATTATTACTTAAAACCAGTAATTACCATCTCCTCTATGAGATTTCATCTATTTTAGGCATTAACAATTCTCCGTTTCCATAAACTAAGACTAAATGTGAGGGTTCCTCTGTGAACCTGCTCTGCTTTGTCAATTGATGAGACTCAGTTTTACCTGAATGTTTAAGGTTCTCATTTCTAATGCCTAAATATGAACAATCTCCTGAAATGTACAGGGGAAAGGAGGCCTTGAATGTTGTACTGAATCGTTACCAGTGATCTCATAGTGGTTCTGATTCCTACTCTGCAAGGGCCCTATTGATGGGAACTTCTACAGCATCATTTATCTTTCTGATGTCACTATAAATTTCATCAACATTACAAGGTTCAATGCTACTTGCAGAACTATGCTACAATGCAACTATCAGAACTAGGGGAAATATTTCGCTACCAGAATTAATAAATAAAAATCTTTATCAAAGATGATTTTTTGGAAAATTCTGTAAGAGGAAGTAAAATAAGGGAGGGGTGGGTTGCTGAGAAAAATAACCAGTCTTTTCTAAATACGTATTGTGGTTTGTTAAACAGTTACCTTGTTCTACAAGTGCTCTTGTTTATAAGAGTACCATGAAAGTACTTTTTTCTTTTTTTTCCTGTGGGAGAAGGGAAGCAATGAAGGAAATGAAAGAGTTCATTTAAGTGCCATATTCACATAAGGCTAATTTGTAAAAGCTCAATCCAGCTGAATACATTTACAGTCACCATTGGTCCACAAAACTTCAGTTGAGAGGACTAATTGAGATTCTCCAGGAGAGCTCCCTTGTCTGTAGTAGTTACAGAATGTCTCATTAGGCATTCTGTGCCTCCCGCTTCTCTAGAATACTAAGTCTAACTGCTTGGCCTGAGTTTACAGTTTGTGAATTTCCAAAAGATTCTAATACACCGCTACTGTGAGACTGATTTTGTTTTGGGGCCCCTTGCCTTTTTGGGGAGAGGGAACTTCAAACTAAAATTGCTATTAACAGAATTATTATCAATTATAACAGGAATACTGTTTAAAAAAACAAAAACCAAAATCTGTGCCCGAATTCCAAGACTATAATATACAGGGGAAAGTCCTATTAAACACCTATAGTTGCACTAGAGAAGTGCTTTCCATAAAAGAGGATCATTAGGGCTGATGTCTGGAGTTCAGAGAGATTAGTGAACTCCATAAAATCTCATTTTATATTCATTTGCAATTCACTGTATTGATGTAATCGATGAACATTTGACTTATTTTGATCAGTGAGAGCAGGACACCCATCTACTTTTATTTTCTTCTTTACTGAAATATGTTGTAGCTCCTTTTTTTTTTCCCCCTAAAGTTGTCAGATAAATTAGTGTCATGGGCAACTTCATGCTTATTTTAAATATTTAATTAGAAGCCTCTCCCATGAGCTGAAAACAAAAAATCTCTTGGCACAATTATAGAATACCTTTTCCCCTCTTGATGCTATTTTAATATCTTACAAAGAAGCATGGGATGAAACTAAAATGCTGAAAGATTTCTAGATATCTGCCATTATAACTGTTGATGAGCTTTCATTTGTATGTAAACAATGATACACACATTTACATATATACACATATACACATACACACATATATTCTTGTGTGTGTATGTTCATGTATAACATTTGCCTGAATCTAAAGTTTGACTGTATTATTCCAGTTATGCTTTTCAGGAAAGAAAAAAAACTATAGATGTGCTTCTGTCTAAAAGGTGACTTTTTTCATATATTTCATAATTAACTTTTTCCAAAGTAAAATGTAAAATTTTGTACTGCTGTAAAATTTAAATATTTTTCTTCTAATTGAACATAGTAATATAATCAAATATAATTTTCCTTTTAATTTCCAACTACTTTTTAAATGACATTCTGAAGGAAGGCCTATAAGCAAATGAACTTCCACAGACAATTTATTTTAGCCTTTAATGTATTTTCTACTAAAAATCAAGCTTTCAAGACAGGAAAATATTACTGGTTTTGTTATTACAAAAAAAACAAGTGAGAATTTTAATTCACAAATGATGAAAACACAAGACATTGATCTCAGCATACATACACAATAATATTACAATAAACTGATTATCTGTAGACTAACAAAACATTTAAGACTTCACAGACACTCATGTGTACTTTGAAATAAGAAATACATGACAAATTTAATCTTTTGACATGTCTATAATTACCAAAAGAAAGAATATCACTGATTTTAGTTGTTACCCTGGCATACATTATAAGCCAGTCCTAAAGCATACTGTATTATTAAGGACATCTTTAGGCAAATATAAACATTCTGTAAGCATTATTTGGGGACTTTTTCTCCCTGCCCAAAACTATCAAGTAGCTTGGTTTGTATCAATTTAACAAGATCACAACAACAAACAATACTTCACCACAAAACTTAGGTGAGAGTTATTCAGATAAATCATACAAAAAATACTTGTTCCCGTGGAAGGCAATCTGTAAATTATAAATAAAATTCTACGAAAAAGAGTCTTGGTTACAATCATTCATTTTCAAATACGTATTAAGAAATTAAAAGTGGGGGAAATGGGGGAGACTGTTGGCATGGCATTAGGAGAAACAGTATGAAATAAGGAAAATATACTTGCCACAGGAAATACTGGATTCAGATGACTTTTTTTAAATGATGTCTAAGAGTATGATGGTAGCAAAAACAAAAAGCAAAACCAACCAAAAAAAATTAAGAACCAAAATGCGCATTTTCAATGGAAAAAAATCTCTAAACCTCTTATAGTTTTCTTTATTAAGATTAGACATTTCATATACAGCAGTTAATCTAGAAAAATACATTAAAAAAAATTTTCAACAGACCATGCTCTCTGTAACAAAATCTTCCAAACCCTGTTTTATTATACAAATCAATCTACATTAGTAACGTAAAAAGAACTCCTCAAATTTAGCAATGTCATTTCCACCTGACATCCATCTAATTTACATATGGGTTTCCACTATTCATACTGCAGTTAGAATTCTGTAATAATTTTTTTCTAATGTATTCTGTACATATTAAATAACCTAAAAGGTTTCTCTTGTAGTGCATTTACCATTTAGCAAGTCTATTCAGTATTTTTCCAGTACCATTTGTATTACAGTGATTTGCCTGTAAATGTAATTAAAATCTAAAAGTGCACACAGTTAACTTTCTCAAATAACAGCATAATTCTGGAGGAAACCTAATATTCACAGAAAAGAATACCAATATAAAGATTAGAAATGTAAGGTTAGAATGTACTCTGAGACTATACAACACAATTATATACATAAGCTAAGACATTAAGTCTTTAGCTTATATTTACACATCAAACAATGTTTCCACAGGGTCATACCAAGAACTCAGTATGGCACTAGATATAATTAGGGTTGCTAGCTACAAATCAGTGTAGCACAGACAACCCAAAAATACCCTGAACTGACTTATGCTAAATTAAACTCCAATATATCACAGTGTTTTAAGTAACATTAGTGTGCTGCCCAAACAAGCAACTAAGATATCTGATAAGGATGCTGCACAACACAGAAAAAGACAGCAAGCCTTCATTAGGGGATATTTGAGTTATAATGAATCTTAGCACTTAGACTGCCATTGCATGCAGACACCCTGAAAAAGAAATACACAGGTTTTCAAAATGGATATACTTTGTTTGTTTAAAATGCCCAAGAGAGTTTTCAATTTAACTGACACTAAGTACTGTCTATCAAGTGATGACCATAATGAATCATGAGAAGATGCTCTGCAATTATCCAGTTTGAGAGGAAAAAAAAAAAATCACAACTGTAGTCTTCTTACCAAATTATCCAGTGTATATGACTGGTAATAATCGCAAGTTTTAATCTTTACTGAAATTCAGAGTATGAAATGTAAGCATTCAGAATAAAATTAATTCAAATCACACATAGTTATATCAACTTGCAACAAAGCAGCAAATATGAGGGCCTAATAGATATCTTGCTTGACTCTCTCACTCCCTTCTGATCCCTCAAAAAAGTGCAAAATCAAAGTCACTGCTTGGTCCAAAAATAAAAAACATCATGAATAAGAATTTCAAATCTGATGGAATCCAGCTTCTATTACACAGGTTGTCTTCAGTAAGAGTCAACGTCCAAAAATGGAACTTAATTCCAGAAGAATTAATTCTACAATCTGATTTTGGTAGACAGTATGAACTGCTATATTACCAGTCTCTTTCTCTGGCTTTAACAGAGTAGGGCCAAAAACAATTGCTATACTCTGATAGGTCATTCGGTTCTTTTCTCCATTTTCTATGACTCTAAAGGGGAAAAAAGAAATCATTAAAAGAGGAAATAAAAATTAGAGAAGGAAATTTCAAATTTTACAAACAAGAACAGTTTTCATTTAAAAAAGAGAAATAATGCTCATTTTCCTAAGATACATAAAAACTACTTAACCAAATAGAAATCAGTTCCAACGCCCTTTGAAGCTTTCTTTTGGATAAACACAGCTGACAGATATAACTATATATATATTCTAACCAATTTAAATGTTTCATATTTTTGCTCAGTGTTTAAACTGAAACATGGACTTAAATATGAATTACAATTCCAGATATCAATGATTACTCCATTAGGTTGATGAGGGAAAATATTACATCATAGAGATTAAACTTTCAACTTATTTTATGTTTTTTTAAAAGCTCTCTCTCACTAGGATCATTTATCCTATCAGAAGAAAAAAAATCAGTTGTTTAAGTAGCAATCTAGTAACTTAGAGCCACGGTGGCTTTCTTTTAAGGTAATTTAATATCCCCCCTTTAGTAACTAATATCATCTTCACATTAATTTTAGCAACAATTTTGAATACCAATTACATGCTATGCATTATATACATATAATATCTACATTAATGTATTCTTCATACCAAACCACTTTACCTATAAGGGACTTAAGGCTTCCAGGAATTGAGTTACCTTTTTCAACTTAAAGACAGCAAGTAGCATAGTTGGCATCTGAATCTTTGATTTACCCTGACCCCATGGAAATTACACCATATAGTAACAGAGAACTATATAGTTCTCTTTTTACTCCCCTATATTACTTCTTTATTGTAGTGAGACACTCTTACCTTTTTAGATGTCTAAAAAGAATCTGCATTGTATCTTGATTTGGCTTTGGCAACTGTTTGATTAAGTCCTTAACAGCAGCCACTCGTTGTCTTGGTTCTTGTTCTGGGAGGGAAGAAAAAGACAGTAACTAGAGATTTTGCATGAAACTGAAAGCTGTGACATATTTTAGAACATGGTATTTAGTAACACACAGTGACATCTGGTGGTCACATTTAAATTTTCTGGAGTAAAACAAATCCTCTGGAAAAATGCTTGTTTAAAATAAGATTGAACAGGATGTAATGTATGTAAGCTTACTCTGTACAGAAGATTTTCAATATTTAGGAAAAAACTGAGTGGAATGACATACTTACTAATTGCATTAACAAAATCATTAAAATGATTAAATGTAAAAAGGGGTTCTGGTAATTCTCGAAAAAACATTTTGAGTGCTCCAGTAATGACATGAATATCTTCCCATTTACTATCATTCAAATCCAATTTCTCATCTGAAAAACAACAGGAATAGGAAATTTTTAAAAAATCACGTTAATTCCAATAGTATAGGTGATGACTCTGGCTATAACAAAAAGGAATATGATCTTACCATGATTGACTGCAAATCTCAACTTCTGGATCACTGCAAGGTTGCCACTTACTCTGTATATCCCATCAACATCCAAACCTAAGGTAATAACATAAAAAACAAAAAAAAATTTTTTTGTTTAAAGTATTCGTTTGCTGCTTATGTTCTAAAACATAAAGATGCCTGCATGTTTTAGAATTCTTGTTAACATTATCCTAAAAATCATATGGGCAAACACTCTTTTTCTCTAAATTGCTTTTTATACAGACTAGAGAGGGGTAAAGATTCAATCTGAACTCTTAAATGAATAGCAACAATTCTATTTTGTTTATCCTGTACACTGTGGAGCACCTCAAGGAAATCATCTCATAAAACTTGAAACACTAACAATTTTAAGATAAACTTCTGCAACTACCTGGGGATCACTCAAAAGGTAAAGGAAGCCAATAGAGAAAATCATTCCAACCATTTTTTCATAACCTTTTGATAATGTAAATTCACATGTTAAAGAACCCCTTTACAAGTGCTTGTCATACTAATCAATCATAATAAATAAACATAACCTTAGCTAATAGTTTGATAGTTTAATCATTTCTTTTATAAGTAGAACAGAATCACTTGAAACGCACACAAAGCCTAAAAAAATTCAAATATTCATTAAATGATAATGCTGTACACATTTAACAAAGCACATTATCTAATGTGTATTCATTTATCTTCAAATAAAGGCAAGTAGCATGGTGTCTCTTGTCATGTTGACAAGAAAAGTAAAACACAAGAGTACAGTAGATCTCAACTGTAGAAATTAAATTAAAAATTATGCAAATGTTTTAATTGTGAAAGATGTGTTTGCTACTATACAGATATAAGTTAATGTGATAGCAGTCATATTACTTTATATAAAATTAGTATATCATAAACATGTTAAAATCAATGAAAATAACATTTTAAGACTTACATTAAAGGAAATGACAAAAAGGATTTGTTTTTATATACTTTATAGTTAAGTATATTTTATTATAATATTTTAATTATAAGATGAAAGAAATATAATCTCGTATGTTCCATACTGTCAAATCATTCCTTAATAAACTCAGTTCACAATCACCACTTTTATTTTAAGCAAACGCTAATTCCAAATGGGCTCAAAGAAGGCAAAATGTCTAATAAACCATAATTACTGAATATTCAGTTGATACCTACAAAAATTTTCATTTCAAACAGGCACAAATACAACTTTTTGCAAACAAGATGCTCTTCTTAACATCTGAGTTTTGCATTTCTTAAAATTATAAAAATCCCAGGGTAAAATGATGTACTGATGTACTTATTAACATTAAAATAAAATTTTCTTACCAAATTCTTCAACATGTTCGATGCATAACTTCACAAATTTTGGCACTGTGCCACTCTCCTTCTGACACAGACTCGCAAGATTGGCTCCGAATACCTGATCTGAAAGATTCATTTCAAGAAATTAACCACCTTGCTAAAATCTAGTTCTCAAAATGTCTAAACCTATTGTAGTACAATAAAAAATATTCAGTGTATTCATATCCAGACACTTACACCTTTTATGATCTACAGTCTGCCTACCTCTTCCAATTTCATTTCCATATACCTTCTTTACTAAATTGCATGAATACTACAATTCATTCTTGCCCAAAAGATTTTATTACTTTCTACTACTAAATCTTAACCCAAATTGAGTTCCTTCCCATCACTTCTGGTCTCAGCTAAAAAGTCAGCTTCTTAGAAAAACATTCTGACCATCCTAAGATAACCCCAATTCGATCACTCTCTATTTTATTACCATGTTAGATTCTTCAAAGTAGTTATAACTATTTTAAATTATCTTGTCCGTCTGTCATTTTTAGACAAGCTTCACGATGGCAGGGACCTTCCACAAGGAGATATACAAAGCACCTAGGTTCATGTCTAGCACTTAGTAAACACTAAAAAATTTTTTTTCTTTAAGATTTATTTATTTATACAAGAACCGGGGTACAGGTCAAAGACACAGGAGGGTGAGAGAATTCACCAGAGACAGAGTGGGGAGCAGAACACGCAGATGGACTGAAGACACTGCTAAGGAGAGCAGTGGGCGAGGCTGGAGAGGTCTACCACGCCATGTAGGTTTCTCCCTGGCCAGCCGGGAATTAGAACTGGTGCTGCAGAGGCTGCGGACAGCTTCGCTGCACTCAACCCGCTGCGCCACCAGGGAGGCCCACATTAAAAAAAATTTAACTATTAAATCAAGCAAGTACATGGCCATCATGTTATAAACCTGATTATACAAAATATATTTTCAAACCTGTTCTATTATTAATCCTGCAATCCAACAATTTTGAAATGCCTCATTAGTGTTTAAATGCTCAGGTATCCAACCACTATGGAGAGCTGTGTGGAGATTTCTTGACTTACTAAAATAAACATAGAGCTTCCATATGATCCAGCAATTCCACTCCTAGGTATTTACCCAAAGGACACAGAAACATCAATTCCAAAGAGCACCTGCACCCCTATGTTTATAGCAGCACTATTTACAATAGCTAAGCTTTGGAAACAACCCAAATGCCCAAAACTAGATGACTGGATCAAGAAGATGTGGTACATATACACCATGGAGCATCACTCAGCATTCAAAAAAGATAAGCACATGCAATTTGCAGCAACATGGATGGAGCTGGAAGGGATCATACTCAGCGAAATAAGCGAGAAAGAAAAAGAAAAATATCGGATGGTCTCACTCATAGCAGGAATCTAGAAAACTTAAATAAGGGACCAGGAAAAAGAATAACTATAAGAAAGAAAATATCAAAATCAACAAACAACTATGAACCAGAGACACTCTATGAGGGGTGATGGGGGTGGGGAAAGGAGGGATTGGGATCAAAATAAGGGGGTTGTAATTGTATGGGAATATAAAAATAAAATTTAAATTAAAAAAAGAAAATAAATAAAATATAAAAATTGTAAATTAAAAAAAATAAAAAAACATGCTCAGGTAAATAAACATATGAAATGATAAACAATATGGCAAAGTAGCAATGGTTAATATTTCTCAATGAAAAAGCCTAGTGAAAAAAATTAGCATCAATTTCTATTCATTTATCAGGCAGGTTTTTTTTCCTTAAGGTCCTAAACTCAGTATGTTAAAATCATGCATATTATCTGGAAATAAATGTTTATCCATAATTTATAAGATTGCTAATTTGACTCAATTAGTTTAAATTTTCCTAGCAACTTAAAATATCTTTTAAATAAAACCTATTTGTGTATTTTACACTTTACAGATATTCCAGTAATGAGCTTTGTTAGGAACTTTATAATCGGAGAGATAGATGTATGCCATTTATTACATTACCTTTACCCACATCTTATTTATGAGTACATGTCAATATTGTGAGTCATGTGAAAGAAAATTTTATTCTGGAATTAAAGGTGCTTATAAGAACTAAAGGTATATCAAGTATATGTGAATTTACAGTATATTATTAAGGAAAAGATCTTCTTGGGTCATTATAGTACTTACAGGTTAAATAATAAATGTATAAGTAACTGGAGGGGAGAGAACACCTTGTACTAATGTTAAAATTACCTGAACTGAGAACTGAAAGCAAACAAAAATGAGACTGTCCAATATTTTTCTCCTTTATTTCTACCATCTTATTGATCATTTATTCAAAATTTCTTCCAAGCTATTTATTTTAAAACTAAGAATTGTGATTGTCATGTCTCCTAAAATCTGCCACCCATTACATGTATGTAGTTCCTCTGGTACAGGTTTCGAAAAACTCGTTTGGTTTATATCCACACCATTCAATGCTAAAACAGACTTTATGAACATTGAAAAAAGATTTTAATCATTTATTTTAATCACTGAACCTGGTAACTTTACTAAACAAAGAATGAATGAGAACATTTTTACTGTTTGGAATTTTTCAGATTTTAATTTTAAAATGTCTTTCTTCTGAATATGACCAAAGTTCATAATCATAAATATCACTTCTACCTACCTTTAATGTAACCTTTTTCACGAACAGCTTGCAAAGTGGGTCGTCGAGTAAGAAACTTCTTTAAGTTTTTCTTGGTTTTTTTCTGTTCTGAAGAATCTATGCTAGACATCTTCATGGCTTAAGAAAGAAAATAAGCATTTCATAAAACACTTAGCACTCAAAAAAGATTAATCCCATATGTAAAAACTACATGTAAAATTCAGTTATTCTAACTTTAATATGGTTTAAATATAACATGAAGAATCAAATTAGCACAAACCAAGTTTCAAAGTGATAAACCAACACTGTACCCTTCCTTTGTGCCAACACATTCCTAAATTATTCTAGTTTATACTGACTCACCACTGATTTTAGAAGGTTAAAAGGGGCCAGCAAAAAAATCCATAAAATATAAAAATCTCTATCCTTACTGAACTAGGACTCTAGAAATATGTATATCCACACACATACACATATATATGGGATATATACATCCATCATAACTATTTGTACTTTAGTTATACTTTGTGTAACTGTGTCTCATCATAATTATCTGTACTCTGAGCTAAGAATGGGACCACCTGGAAAATGTTCTGTGTTGCCTTTAGTCCTGGTTTCTTTTTTTTGATTACAGTAATAAAAATTCAAAAAGTAAATTTTTTGAGAATAACTATATATGGGAAAAGTTGAGAGCACAGACAATAAAGTTGTAAAAAAAAATGAGGTTTTTATGTGTTTACATTGTTATATAGTGACATCAGTAATACTCTTACACGTCATTAAAACGTGGGAGAAGAAAAGTAGGGCTGATTTTCTAGCCATTCAGTTAATTTGAGGCCAGCAAACACTCAGTTAAATGTGGATTTGTTAAAATAGATTTAACAAAGTTCAGAGTCACAGCTAATGGCCTATTTAAAATGTGATTCACAAGGGACCCGCATTAGAAAATGCTATTCTTAAAATTGCTGATGCAGTGTCCTGTCCTTTAGGTATATGTGATCTGGAGATAACAATGTGTGCATCTGCACTTGCTAAGCAAGTGGCCTGGTAGCAAGAAAAGAACTAGATGCACACATCCACATGGCTTTTGACTTTGAAAGTTTAAAATTCTACCGAGGGCCTCCCCGGTGGCGCAGCGGTTGAGCGCTGGGTTGCGAAGCTGCCCGCGGCCTCTGCGGCGCCGGTTCAATCCCCGGCTGCTCCCCGGCCACCGGAGGAGGATCCCACATGGCGCGCAGACCTCTCCTGCCGCCCGCTGCTCCCCTCAGCAGTGTACTTCGGTCCTTCTGCCTGCTCTGCTCCCTGCTCTGGTTCTGGTGAATTCTCTCACCCTCCTGCACTTCTGACTGTACCCAGTGCATGTGTGAACAAAACAAACAACAACAAAAAAACAAACAAACAAATAAAAAAACATGCCTCTATTAAAAAAATAATAAAATAAAATAAAATTCTACCGAGTAATTACATTTTTTACATCAATCAAGTTCAGCTTTGTAGAGGCCTCAACAAAAATGCATAATATTTTTCTCCTGAAGTTTCATAACGTCTTAAAATTCTTACCATGCCATATGGATGCATACAATGAAGTTGAAAAATAATAATGAGTTAACAAGGAAAGAAGTACTCAACACTGAAGTTGCCAATATTAAATAAATATACTGAATCTTATAACTTTCTTGTAACAATAAAGATCTCATTCAGCCTTCACTTATTTATTTAAAATCTGAAAAGCAAAGAGAATAAGCTAGCTCAAACTATTAGCAATGATGGGAAAGAAGAATAGCAACACGGTGAAAGAACTTACAACGAAGTTTTTTAGGATCCTTATGGTCCTTTTCTTTATCATGCTTTTCTATTCCAGGTGAATCTGGTGTCTCCTCTTCAATTGCTTCATCACTTTCTGTGGTCTATTGGTCAGAGATTTCCCAAACACATATTACGTTTTATATTACTTTAGATGTACTAGCAAAATTCTCAGAATGATCAATGATTGCCTTCTAGATGATTTTGGGAACCAATTAGTATATATAATATGTATAGTTTACATATACTTGATTAATATTAATAAAATATTATTTCCCCCCAGAAAGCACAAATTCTGATATTTAAAAAAATACTGATAACTCACAGGATAATGGGTTTACAGTGATAATAGTTTTATCTTGTCTCATTCTGATCAACAGTATATAAGTAATAGTAACAACAGTTAAAAGGTCAGGGTGTAGTCTATGAAGACAGAACAAATGAAGCTACATTCTGTAACAATATTAAAACATGAAGCTAACTGGCCAATGGCACATTTATTTGCACAACAAATCTTTTTAAATGGCACTTTGTATTAATCACTACTCAGAGAGTGATGGATGTCTAGAAATCCTAGAACTCATCTACAGCATAAGCAATGTCACCTTTACAAGTTAAAAAACTGGAGTCTGGGAACCGTGTCCACCAAAAAGTACTACTTCCAACTCATTTAGTCATTGAATAAAAATTCTGTACTAGGGGAAGTTTGACTGTTCCTTCCTCTGAACTATTTTTTAGATCAATGCCTCATGTGAAAATTATTTAAAACCCATGGTAGTGAACATCCTATAAATGAGAATGTTAAATCATTTATTATCTCCTGCAAATTGTTAAATTGACTGTTGTATTTCCCACCTCTGTCAAAATACATATATTAAAAAAATCTTTCACATCTAAATAGGAAACTACATAGGCTATAAACAAATAGAAAATCAAAAATAGTAACAACTTTGAAGTTAAAGAATTACCCTAGTCAAATACTTACCTGATTATTGATAGTGCTACTAAGAACTTTAAACCAATCATTAATAACCGTGTCATTGTCAGACTGAATTAGCAATTCCGTCCCTTGCCGAGTTTTCAGCTTTAGGGAAAAAAGGAGAAAAAAACTATTTGTAGTTGGTTGGTCCTTTCAAACTAAATAAATGAACATATTTAGCTCAAGGTTTACAAAACTCATTGCGAAATCATTAAGTAACTACAGTAAGAAGACTAGCAACCAATTTATGCATCATCTCTTCAGTTCAGAGTTTCTTACACTTGACTGAGGCAGTTAGAGGCTGCACTTCTATTTTCTAGTTAGTGATTTTTTTTCCCCCTATGAACATATGGCACTGTTTCCTAAACAACATTCTAAAACATATACCTCATAGTTCCCAAAATAATATCTTTTTTTTAAAGGTATTCCTCAAAAACTACATTTAAGAAATTATGTGACATTAACTTGAGTAACAGATGAAAGCTAAACAAAATTCACTCCTTCGAGAGTTCTCAGGGCTTTGCAGTGGTCTGTTAAACAGCAAAAAATACCTGATGTAGAGTCATACATTACTGTAGAGGACAATAAACAAAGTAGAATAGTTTTAATTTATTCTTTAATATTAGATTAAGTAGAAAAAGGAAACCATACATTTTATTATTGCTGAGGGAAAGGGAAGATTTGTAGAACAAAGTTTTCTAATATATAGAGTTCCAAAAATTTATACAAATGAAGTCTAGATCTTTACATCAGTGCTTTTTGCCCCTTATGACACAAACTGACTCAATGACCAATGGTGCCTTAACTAGTCACACTGAAAAACTGTTTCAAAAAAATAATCAAATTATGGTTAAGAACATAATCACACTTAGGAAAGAAATTTGTTACCTCAAATACATTCTTTTTGCTGGATTTCTCCTTTGAAGCCATTTCAATCGTTGCTCCCTTGAGGTCCACTGTGAACTCTGGTTTGGACTGATTGCTCCCAAACTTCATTTTTGAAAAAAAGAAAAATATTTATGTAAGATTCATGTTTCTGCTTGTATTCAAAAAGAGTTAAGACTAATTTTATATTATTAATAAATTAAATAGATGGTTGCCTCAAATCCTTCATGTCTTTCCATGTTACAAAATAGCAACTGCTATATTAGAAAACAGAAAAATGTCTATATGAATATATATAGTTCATAAAAAGGAAGCAAAATGGCTCAACTTCCATCATAATAAGAAAATACAAAACAAAATCACATTAAAATCTTCTTCACCTAACTGTACAGGGAAAAAATCCAAAAATTTGATCAAAAACTATATTGGTGAGGTCATAGAGTACTAGGCTCTCATATGCATGTAGGGGATAAAATGGAACAACTTCTGGAGAGGGAAAATTGGTAAATATGATATTTGCAAATTTATAAACACACCTATCCTTTGGTTTAGCAATTCTGTTTTTCTTTTTTAATTTAGCCCAGAGTATACATGGCATTCAATGATGTGTCCAAAGAGGTAAAACAATATTCTTTCATGTGTACAAATATCTGGCAGTTACTTTCCTACCCAATAGGCATTTCTCTAAGCCTGATATTGTGCTTCCTTGAGTTATTCTGTTATCAACTATTTATATTATCAACTAACAATAACTTGTAAGGACAGAAAACTCTAAGTCCCATGTTCTTTTATTCACCAATTATTAGCAATTATGACTAGAGCCAGATGCCATAAAGTCTCAGCAATTTAACAAGGAAATTTTTTATTAAAATAGGAAGATAGTTGACATGGGTGGTCCGAGAATAGATAGTACTTAACTATTACATTTTGTTAACTAGATAAGGAAAAACTAACAAATAGCAGAAAATATGTTAAACCCTTTTTCTGTATCCTGTCATCCGCTTAAATTTTTGTTTAGTTTGTTAAGAGTAGAATATACCATTCCCATGTTATAAAAGATTTGCAGATTTTGAAGGGTTTTTGTTTGTTTTTTTAAACATTTATTTTTGTGTATTTATGCATACAAGAATTGGGGTGTAGCCTAGAGGTGCAGGGGTGGGGGGTTGGTGTGAGAGGTCCCTGTCTTCACCAGAGACATGGCATGGAGTGCTAGTAAAAATGCATTTAACACGGTTGGCAAAAATTTGTGTTGTTATTCATTTTAAAAATCTATTACCCCTTCCCATACTATAATCATCCCTCCAATGTATTCATGGCAAAGAAAATAATATTTTCCTGGCAACAGGCATGCAGCAAGAACACATACATTGATAGTTAAATAAGGATTAGATTTTACATATGCAACTGCAGGTGGACAACTGAAAGAATTTTTCCAAGGTGAAAGCAAAAGTCTGAGTCCTGTAGGCAGAATGACTTGATGGAAAAGGGAAGAGAAAGACAGTGTCATAATGCACAATGCCACAGAATAGAAAAGCACAATGGCACCAGAAGGACAAAAATACAATTCTACAAGCAGACACACACAATGCAAAGCTCAACTTTGAAATTATTTTCAAAGGTCCTAGAATTTATCTCAGAATATTCTGAATTCATTACATAAATTCATTTTTATTTTTAAGATGAATGCTTTATACAACATACATTCCACAACTTGGTTGGCTTAGTCTCTACTCACAACAAAAGACAAGGAACAATGGAAAGGCATCACACCCAGCCCTCTGCCGTCTTACTCAGTTCCCTGTGACCTGCTGGGCAATGTACTCTGGTATCCTTTTCTAAGTCCTCTCTGGAGGACTGGCTGGCTCTTGCCTTCCCCTCTTCTAGGATAGTGATTCTCAATCAGAAACAACTTTGTTCCCAGGTGACCTTTGGCAATGTCTGGAGACATTTTAAGATGTCATAATTGCAGGTAAAGGTACTACTAACTACCATAGAACACACAGGACAGTCTCTACAACAAAGAATTATCTGGTAAAAAAAAAAAAGGGGGGGGTGGATTATTAGAAAATTCAAAGCACATATAAATGAATTTGAATACTTGTGGGGTGGTTTTACTCAAGGAATATGATGAATGAATCTCAGAGGGAACAAAATGTCTTCGTATTGTAACTGTGCATTTGTTGGTCTTCCCTACTACAATGTGAGCTATGGAGACAGGGACCATGTCATTTACTTCTAAACCCCCAAGCTTAACACACTGCCCAGAACACAGCAGGCTTGTGTGTGTGTTGAACAAATGAGGTGAAACAAGTAAGGAAAAAACAAGTATAAATGATGTTACTGATGTAACAACAATTCAGTGAATAACTAGTATTTTCCAGAAAGCAACTGGACTGTATCTACCATAAAGGAGAAGGAAAGACTCACTGGATTTTTAGATGATAAAGCATCCATGTAAAATTTATCTTACAGAGAGGATTTGTAAGTAGCATATGAACATTTTCATTTATTCAACTTTATCCAAGAAACCAAAAATAAATACAAAGCATGAATGATCTCTAAAAACACAGAACTTCAAATAGTATGACTGGTTTTTTCAGCAATCTATCAGTGAGTATAAGGAGTATATAAACCCAGGAAATGAGTATAAAATCTGAACTATTTCTTTAAGTGGTTCTTATTACAGATTTTTATACTAATTGTAAATCAAATTTTGAAAGAACCATATCTCTATAATGTGGACCATCCAAACTCAACTGAAAGAAAAGCAATTTCTTCTAATATTAAATAAGAAAGTTGGCTTTGCTAAAGAGTGACTTCTAACTAGCATCTTCCTAAATGGCACAGGTAATTTTCATGATAGGTGATTGTCTTTTTGGCTTATATTCTAACCTTAGAATCTCATCTTCAGGTAATCAGTGATTTCAGTGTAAAAACAGGATACATTTTACTTACAATAGACCTAGTTGGTGAATGTGTAGAGAAACAAAGCGAGATTTCTTTAAAATTCTTTGGAATAATCCTAACTATAAAGTTAATTAAGAAGTAATTGCAGGGCCTCCCCTGTGGCGCAGTGGTTGAGCACTGGGTTGCGAAGCTGCCCGCAGCCTCCGCAGGGCCGGTTCTATCCCCGGCCACCGGGTGAGGGTCCCACATGGCGTGCAGACTTCTCCTGCCGCCCGCTGCTCCCCTCAGCAGTGTATTTCGGTCCTTCTGCCTGTTCTGCTCCCTGCTCTGGCTCTGGTGAATTCTCTCACCCTCCCGCGCTTCTGACTGTACCCATTGCTTGTATAAATAAATAAATAAATCTTTTAAAAAAAAAAAAAAAAGGAAGTAATTGCAATATTTCATTAATTTTCATTATTTATGAATGCTTTATATGCCAAAAGATATGCTACATACACTTTCCCCCCCTTACTTTTACTTATTAGTTTTCATTCCCTTAATTTGTGTTACATGTGGGAAGTAAAAAGCAAGGTTGTCCAAGATTTTAAAATCTGCCTTAAAATAAAAATTGAGGATTGAATACCAAGCATCTTATCATATTCTGTGTATGTTTAAGGCTAAAAACAGTGTGACTAAATTATTTAATTATATCAACCTGAAATGATGGTGATAATACATATTGTATTATCAGTATTAATAAAATTTCATTTAAAGGCAAAAATTCAAAAGAATGAATACCTAAAATTAAAAATGCATTAAGAATTCTATGATTTCTTTCAGGAATTTAGAAAACCTAAATAACGGACCAGGAAAAAGACTAATTATAATAAAGTAAAAATCAAAATCAACAAGCAACTACAAAACAGAGACACACTATGGGTGGGGAGGGAGGGAATAGGATCAAAACAAGGGTGATGGGAATTGTATGGGGACTATAACCAAGATGGAAATGCATACATTGTGCAAAAATGAAAAATGATGTAAAAAATATATAAAATTAAAAAATAATAATTCTCTGATTTCAAAATTGGCTCGCTCAGTGAATTTTATGTTTCCATTGTTATAACATGGTAATACATAACACAACTTTAGCTAATGAATAGATATACTTCACTCTCAAAAAAAAAAAAAAAAAGAATTACCTTCCTCTGTTTGCAACGGGTTAGTTTTAATTATGAATTCTGAACTGTGTAAAAACTTGGAGAGTGAAAAGTTTAAATAAAATGCAAGAAGTGTATTAATGATTATGTGTCACAGTATTCATATAACATCTTTTAAGTTTTAAAAATGCTTTCATTTTCTTCAAAACACAAACAATTCGCTTACCTAAATTATATATCACTTACCACACAATTCTCTCTACTTGTTTTAGCTGTACATACAACAGCTTCCAATCTTTAAGTATCAATAACTACGAAATAACCATTATCCAGTTTTCTTCAGATACTTTTTTTATCATTTATTAACTTTGTTTCTCCATTCCTTTTCTATAATTTTCTTCAAATTTTTTTAAGGACTTATTTTACTTATTTATGCATTCCAGAACTGGGATATAGGCCTGAGAAGTGAGGGGGGCGGGGTGAGAGGATTCACCAGAGACAGAGTGGGGAGCAGAGCAGGTGGATCTACTGATATACACTGCTAAGGGGAGCAGCAGGAGAGACAGGAGAGGTCGGCTGTGCCATATGGGTTAGCTCCCTGGCCTGGGACTGAACTCATGCCACAGTGGCTACGGATAGCTTGATAGTGCTGAGACTTAACCCCTTGCACCACCAAGAAGGCCCTCTTCATTCAATTTTAAATAAAAATTGAAGCACAAGTAGGAAGGAAAAATAAAACCATCACAGAAATGCATTAACACAAACAAATACCACATGCTTTACCTCAGGAGAAAAGGGATAAAGATTGACTTTATGGTAATACAAACCAAAGCCTCAATTTTTACTATGGAAAATATAGGTCAGTTCTACTGTTCTAGTTGAACAGAGAGTAAATCAAAGAATAAGTGAAGCAAACAGAAGAATCCTTCTAAAATGTTCATATTTAGGTTCAATCCAGGCCATTATCATAGTATTGAGGAATAACATGTTCTGTGATGCTCCTCATTCAGAACAATGTTACATGGCTGCGTTATAAATATAGAGGACTAAAACATGTTTGAATTTTATAAGTGAACTTCTTTTTCATCAAGCATAAGTCCCACAAGTTTAAAGAAACTAAGTCATTATAAGAAAATATTAAGTTAGACTATAAAACTGGTCTGTCTGAAGACATCAGATTAATTTTATTTAAATTTTATTTAAACACTGATATAAAATTCTTTGGGAATATCTAGAAAATGGATTCTGAAGCTAAAATGCTATACAGATCTGCCACTTACTAGAAACAGACTTGAGCAAGTTAAGTGTTTGCTACCTCATTTTATCATCTAAAACAGGAGAAGGGATGATAAACATCAGGTATTCAAGAGTTAGGGAAACAGTATCTGACACATATTAAAAATTCAAAACGTGTTAGGTATTATGTCACAAATTATCATTTTTAGTGCTTAAGGAGTAATGATAATAAACACACAAAAATACGAAAATACCACAAGTTACAGATAAAACAGAATTTGTTGATTTTTAGTAATTAATGAGGCTTTCCTAATTTTAAGCCTCTTCTTTCTTTTATGACTCAAAATGTACCTTTACTAATCTTCAACCTTCAGCTACTTTTATGTGAATACTAGCCATAGCTATGGCTAGTATTCAAGGACTTTGGAAAACTTTGTGAAATGAAGGTACAATACCATCCATAGAATTCAAATGTATAAAGTCTCCAAAGAAAAGAAATACTTACCCAACTTGTGCTACTTCCTTGAGTTTTGGTAAAGAGTAAAGATGAACCCTGTAACACGGCCCAAGAAGACAACCAGTTCTTTCTGAAATTATAAAGACAACCAATTAAAGCTCAACGATCCAATTTTTCTAACCAAACTTTTAAAGTTTAAACTTACTTTTTTTTCTTAAGGACTTTATAACTATTAATTCTTATCCCCTTTTTAAAGATTTATTTATTTATGCATGGCAGAACTCGGTGTAGGCCAGAGGTACGGGGGGTGAGAGGATTCACCAGAGAGAGTGGGGAGCAGAACAGGCAGACTGACTGAAATACACTGCGAAGCAGAGCAGTGGGTGAGACGGGAAAGGTTTACCGCGCCATATGTGGGTTAGCTCCCTGGCCAGGATCGAACTTGGGCCGCAGCAATGACAGCGCTGAGACTTAACCCCTATGCCACCAAGGAGGCCCCAAAAGTTAAAACTTACTTTGTTAGCTTTAATAACCTGACCAATATAATAACTAAATATAACCAATACTTGTTGGTTCTCTCCCTTCCCCTAATAAGGTTGTGCTAGGTAAGTGGTAGATATCAGATAATTACAAGTACACAATGTATTATATTCTGTTTGACCACTGAGATTATTACCACCAACATGAGATTTAAAAATTCTGATTCTAAATAACCATAACATATATATATATATATATATATATCAAAACTCTGAATGCAGAAATTTATAAAGTTAAAGGCACCTATTTCTTCTCCTTCGAGCCACCTCCAGAGGTAACCAGTGTTAGGTGTTTGCTGTATTATGGGGCTCTAAAAGAAACTGTCCACTCTATGTCCCTATCTCCAGATGTACAGGCAAGACCTACGGTCAGTATGCACTTAGCAATGATCCCACTGAGAACTCTAAAATTGGTCAATATTACACCTTGGCCAGAGTGCATTTGACTTATTATTTTCTCTATTAGAAACTTTGTTTTAAATGTTCCTTTCTCACTGATGTTGTAAATTACTTGAAGGAAGAAACAGTGTTTTATTTTTGTACCTACCACAGACCTAGCAAAGTACTTTTCAAATAGCAGGTAGAGATCAGTATTTGCAAATAGGAAAATATATTAATTATCTTTAAAGGAAATTCAACTGCTAAAAGGCTAAAATGAATGTCAAATCTGCCCCTTATAAGAATTTATTAAGGCTTCCTTATCCAAAAGTAGATTTGCTCTCCATTTTACCAATGTAGAATATCAATTAAGAACTACTTAATAATTTACCCAAAGGACACAGAAACATTAATTCCAAAGAGCACCTGCACCCCTATGTTTATAGCAGCACTATTTACAATAGCTAAGCTTTGGAAACAGCCCAAATGCCCAAAAATAGATGACTGGATCAAGAAGATGTGGTACATATATACCATGGAATATTACTCAGCATTCAAAAAAGATAAACACATGCAATTTGCAGCAACATGGATGGCGCTGGAAGGGATCATGCTCAGCGAAATAAGCCAGAAAGAAAAAGAAAAATACCGGATGGTCTCACTCATAGCAGGAATCTAGAAAACTTAAATAAGGGACCAGGAAAATGAATAACTATAAGAAAGTGAAAATCAAAATCAACAAACAACTATGAACCAGAGACACACTTTGGGGGGAGGGCGGGAAAAGGAGGGTTGGGGTCAAAATCAGGGGGTTGCAAGTGTATGGGGAATATAAAAATAAAAAAAAAAAGGAAGGAAATTCTAACACATGATGTACCTTCTAACATGAACTTTAGGCATCAGTGTAAGTTAGTCATAAGGCACAAGTATTAAAATAGATCCCTCATTTATGAGTTACTTAGAGTTGTCAAATTCATGAAACCAAAAAGTAGGATGATGGTTGCCAGGGGCTGAGGGGAGGAAGGAATGAATTATTGCTTAATGAGTATGGAGTTTCAGTTTTTCGAGAAGAGAAGAGAAAACTCTGGAGATGGATGGTGGCCGTTATGGTTTTACAGAAATGCATATGTAATTACTGCACTGGGCTGTATACTCTAAATTGGTTAAAGTAGTAAATTACATGTTACATATCTGTTGCACAATAAAAAACAAGTATGTTTGTCACAAAAAAAAAAAGAACTACTTAAAAGACCTAATTATCTATTTAGACCTATTTATTATTTTATGTCTACTTCAACTTCATGGATTCAGAGAAGTGAAATAAAGTTTACTGAGATTCTATTTTTCTTTTTTTGACTTTGCTTATGGTTAGGTGAATGGCTAGTCCTAATGAGAATATCTTCATTGCAGCTTTATTTATAGCAGTTTATCATTTTAAAGTATCCATTTTTGTAATGCTTAATGGTTTGTGCATGAATAAATTGGGTTTGCTATTAAGATCATTATTCTTACTTTACTTTTTATACCTTTGAACATGCTTCTTTGTTTGCTTGGTTTTTTAAATTTTTCTGAATCATTTTTTAGATGTCTCCTATTTAACTGGGTTTTATTTTATGCCTCAGTTTGAGCATGTTTTTTTCTTTCAATTGCATTTAACATTTATTGATATTGATAAGTAGATATGTTTGGTGTTTGTTCTGCTTGTCAGTTTGTTATTTTTTTTGGTTTTGATCTCAAAGTATTTTTGAAGGACATTTTCATTTGTGAGTTTATTTGATACTCTTAATCTTTTATTTCTTTAGATACTATCTATTATACTTTCCTCTGAAAGGAGCTAAGATTTGTACATTTCTACCTTCAATAAACTTGAGTTTAATTTTCAAAATCGGAAAAATTGCAAACTAAATGTGTATCCTCAGATACACACTGACTATTGAAGAACGAATGTTTGAAAACTAAATTAATGATAGTTGTCTGAATGTCTGAGGCATGTGAGTCATTTGTGTGACTTAGTCACAAGCAGAGAAGTCACTTTTTTCATGGAACCCAATGTTTTTCCCCCAAAAATAACTGACATGCTATGGTTATTTTGATTTGACTGTTTAACAGGTAGACATTATCTCAAAAATAAAAGTGAGTTTGACACTTCACTGAAATGATAGTATTTATTGACAAAATTTAAAGCTTTCAAATGGAAAGCAGAATTTTGAAAAACTTGTTTTGTCTGCTACATAATGAGGCAAATAATTTTCTAATAATGGTCTTTCTGATATTACTGGTTTGTGATTCTTTGATATTATAAAATGTGTCAACATGTAAAAAGTTAACAAATTCATTGAACCAGTATTTTCCCAAAAACCTACATGATGCTACAAAATTATGCCTGGGTACAGTCATTCAAAATACAACATAAACACATGCATTTTAATGTAACTGAGTATGAAAGTTTATTGACAATTTTTCAGAGCCTTCATTGCAACCTCTGCAATTTGTAGAGGTTGGTATAGCAGAAAAATGTGCACAATTATTTGAAAGGTTATTAAAATAGCCCTCCTTCTTTTCCAACTTTATCTATGTAAGGGAAGATATTCTTCATAAGCTAACCAAAAAAAAGGTCACAACAGAGATGAGAATCCAGCTTTCTTCCATTAAGCTAAATATTAAAAATTTATTACATTTTTAAAAGTCACACTTTTCATGAATTGCTTTTATATTAGAAAATATGGGGGGTTCATCATAAAAATATTTATATTAACCAGTTAAATACTATTTATATTAACCAGTTAATTTAATTTTTTAAAAAAATTTTTTTAAGATTTATTTGTTTGTTTGTTTATTTATTTATACAAGCACTGGGTAGTCAGAAGCACAGGAGGGTGAGGGAATTTACCAGAGCCAGAGGGGAGAGCAGAGAAGGCAGACTGATGAAGTACATTGCTAAGGGGAGCAGGGGACGGCAGGAGAGGTCTGCGCGCCATGTGGGACCCTCGCCCGGTGGCCGGGGATCCAAACGGCGCTGCAGAAGCTGCGGGCAGCTTCGCAACCCAGCGCTCAATGGCTGTCCCACCGGGGAGGCTCATAACCAGTTAATTTTAAAACAATAAATATTCTTAAGCTTTCTGTTTTAATTTCTTACAGTAAATATCTATAAACTGTATATAGACAAAAATTCTTTGGAGTAATCACTAACTTAAGAGTTTAAATATTCTTAGATAAAAATATTTGAAATATACTAATATACAGTGTATTAAAGACTTTTGGATCTGTTCTGCATAATAAAGTTGAGGATGATGAAATGGAGGGCATTTTTAGGAAAACAAATCACCAAAAACACTACAAAAGATGTAGAAAATCCAAGACTAATTACCAAAGCAAAAACAACAACAAAAATAGAAAAAAGCAGCCAAAGAACTATCTAATCTATACCCAAAAGGGAACAAGAAATAGACCCCATTCACATGTAACATCTACCACCTGTCAAAGGCAGTTTAATTCAAGCAAATCTAAGAATCTGACAAAAACAGTTCAATTAAAGTAAATTTAAAATCTGACAAAAACAATTCAATAAAATAAAATCAAAGAGACTAAATGTAAATTTTTAACTCAAACAGATTGATCTCATTTTGACTATAAAATCATATATTTTTAATACTTTTTTAGAGTTAATTTTTTTAATTCATTATGCAATACTACACATTATCCAAAAAAGTCAATAACCCAATAGTAGGAGAGTACAAACTGACAATTTAACAAGAAATACAAACAGCTTTTAATACTCTATCTGACTAAACAGAAATTCAAATAAAAGTACCATTTTTCTCCCTAATCTCTATTAGCAATGATCAAAGAATTTGACGACATATTATATTGGCAATGCTGTAGAAAAATCCACAACTAATTGAGATATGAAATGATTTGATTCCTTAAGAGCACAATTTAGAATATTCTATCAAAATGCCCATTATATATGGCCTAGAAATTCTATTTTGTAAACTTTATTCTACAGGCATATTTACATACTTGCAAAATGAACTATGCAAGATAATAAATATTGTTTGTAAAAGCAAACAAATATAAACACTGAAGCATCTACCAATGGACAGGCTTGCTACAAATGAACATTGATTAAATAAACTATGATCTAGCCACATAATATGTAACTATGTAACAGTTAAAAAAGGGGGACCTCCCGGGTGGTGCAGGGGTTAAAGTCTCAGCGCTATCAAGCTATCTTCAACCACTTCAACATGAGTTCGATCCCTGGCCAGCGAGCTAACCCATATGGTGCGCAGACCTCTCCTATCTTGCCCACTGCTCCCCTTAGCAGTGAATTTCAGTAGATCTACCTATTCTGCTCCCCACTTTGTCTCTGGTGAATCCTCTCACCCCCTGCACCTCTGGCCTACACCCCAGTTCTTGTATGCATAAATATAATTTTTTTTAAATGACATAGCATCTCTTAATACAACAAAACAGAACCACCTCTAAGATAAACTGTTAAAATACTGTGTTTAAAAAAAATTAACTATGTACACAGAAACACACACAAACATATTTTATCTCTAGAGGAAATCATTAGATCTCACTAGACTTTATTGGTTGCCTCTTGGGAAGGAGAAATAATGGCTGGGTGATTACTGATATATGACAAAAAATTTGTGCACCTTTGTTTTTTACTATGTGCATTTACTACTTATTTTTAAAAGTTTTTTTTTAATAAAGTTGATTCTTGCTCAGCCTCCTCTGCCTTATAACCTCTAAGTTTTATACTGCCTTAAGAAATATGCCAAGACACAGAAAAATATTTATGACAATCCTACATATATTTTATTAGAAAATACATTATCTAAAATGGCTATGAATCTTTTAATCTTCTCTACTAGATTATAGTAACAGTTTTTTACTTATTTCAATCACAGATAACACATATCAAAACCTTAAAAATGTATGTACTTACCGAACCTTTTTCCCATTTTCAGTTATTTTTGTTACATTTAATAATCCGTATTTCTCTTGACCCTATGGAATAGAGTAATACTATTTATGCACCATTCATACAGACAATGAGACCAAGTCCTTACATCTGATTCCATCAAAATGATACGGTACTCTAAAAATCAGCTTAAAAGATTAATGTGTAAGTAATCTGTTTGGTTCTAGACTACTTTAAAATTACAATTTTCTAATACCCTTGTAAAGTTATTTTCAGTAATTTTATAATCAGACATTTCTTCTCAAGTCACGGCAGCTATTCATTAGATACTTTGCTACCCAATTAATTTCCACATAAATGCTGCAAGTTAGCACAAGAAACACCGCCACCAAAAAAAAAAAAAAAAAAAGAATTGCTTACTTTGATGTTATTGTATAATAATAATAGTCTCAAAATTATTTAAGAATGTACATTCTACTTTGTCAGAATGTAAAAATAACTAGGCAGAACAAATGCAGTGACTACATTTAATAAATTACTATGTGTAGAAATGGCCTTAATGTGGCATAAAAAATTCAGTATGTGCTTCATTAAAGATATCAGATGGTAAATTTGGCTCTGGACAAACTAGATCTATTAGCCAGCTGATGTCAAAAATAATGACAAATCGGGCCTCCCTGGTGGCACAAGGGGTTAAGACTCAACCTATGAAGCTGACCGCAGCCACTGCAAAACGAGTTCAATCCCCAGCCAGGTAGCTACCCACATGGTGCAGCAGACCTCTCCTGTCTCGCACACTGCTCCCCTCAGCAGTATATTTCAGTCAGTCTGCCTATTCTGGTCCCCACTCTGTCACTGGTGAATCCTCTCACCCTCCACACCTCTGGCCTGTACCCCAGTTCTTGTATGCATAAATAAATAAATCTTTAAAAAAAAATAGTGACACATCTTTACCATCAATCCAACGAAAGCAAAAGCTACCATGCTACAGTTAAATGATATCTTAAAATTCTTCCAGGTGGAATTAACAACTCATTTTCTGTTTTAGTTTCCTATATTCAAGTGAATTTAATCAAAATGAGTTGATGCCTAGAATAATAATCAACATTAGTAAACCCTTTATCTATGACAGAACAGTCAATTTTACTTCAATTGAAACACACACAACACAGACACACACAAATTTCCAATTCAGAATTTGCTACTGATTATTTAACTTCTACCTCAACTATTTTCTCAGCATACTTTAATTAGAAAAAGTTAACTTTTCCTGTGTCAGAGAAAAATATTGAATATTTTCTTGATGATGTCTAAAAGATAATATCTGAAGGTTTTGCCTGGGCTGATAGAAATTCACATTATAGACAAAGATGAATTTTTTGTGTGTACCCAGAACTCTGGGAATACCCATATGAAGTGTTACCAAAATTTTTCCATAAAGTGTAAGTTAGATCTCCTAAGATATGCACATTTTGATACTTTTCATAAAGGCTCTTGGCTTCCTCTCAACAAAATTATGGACACTTACATGCACAGAATGTTAAATAAGAACATTTCCAGTTAATCTGCAGAAGCACAGGAGAGGAAAATCTTTCAGTGATATAGGAACTAAGTAACAACATTAAGAGGATGGGTACTGACTATGTGAACTAGGGAACACAGAAATTAGAATAGAGGTAGAAATTTTAAAAATGCCAAGTGAGAACTAAACAGGGTCAAAAAGTAGCGGTAGCAAGGAAATAAATACAGGTAGAGAAAGAAGAAAACAAGAAAATCAAAGGGATAGATAGCAACAGAGACAGAGCCTATGCCTAAGAACGAGAAACACTCTAAACGAAGGTTTATCCTAGTCAATGGATGGAGTGAAACTAATACCAAACAGTGCATCATTAAAGTAAAGGGTCCTGAACTTTCAGGAAACTCTCACAGTGATTACAAGCCAAGCACTGATGTTCTAAACACTAAGCACACTAACTCGAACATAATAAAACTGCCCACATTCAAACTGTATACATACAAAACAGTTACCATACAAAGTGATAAGTGCCATCAGAAAGCTATATATCTAACTCAACCTGGGAGAAAGAAGAGAGTCAGAGAAAGTTTTAAGGAGACTGACATTTGAGTGGAATCAGAGTGAGGAAGATGGAAAGAATAGACTGTGTAATAGCACAGAAGCTAAAGGCGGCACATCGTATTTGAGGACCTTTAAGTTTCCTCAAAGTATTGAATGGGATGGGGTGGTTCAAGAAAATGGCAATGTTGCCATAATTCTAATAATTGCCATAAGAGATATTGAATGCCTAAAGTATTGCAGGGAGAAAGCTAAGAGGGATCACATTTGAAAGAGATTCAGAAGACATAATTGGCAAGAACTGGATGGATGGGTAAGAGGGAAGATGTGAGGAAAACTCCTAGGCTTGAACAACTATAAACAGTGGTTATCTTAGCTTTAATGACACCTTTCTAGAGAAGCTTTCCTGACCACTCTTAATTAGCAGATTCTCTGTCCCTCCCATTATTTACTATTTCCCCCAGTTTGTTTCCTTCATTACACTTAATGCTGCCTCGCCATTGGAAAGTACAGTGGCATATATACTATTCACTGTTTACTCCACTTGGCTGTAAATCAGGACCACATCTGTTGTATTCATCAATGTATTATAATCGGTGCCTATACATCTAGCATGTAGTTGGCATTCAGTACACATTTGCTGAAGTAATTAACCAACAAATTCACAGTGCAACTAGAAGAATATAAGAAAAAAGCAGTGAAGGAGAAAATGAAGATTTAAATTTCAAACACCAAAGTTTCTGAATTCATCATGAAAGCTGAATTATAAAGGTTTGGATATATTGGTGAGAGATTTGGCTGGGGGGGAATTCAGATAGAGTTTTATTTCATACTGATATACTTACTCTCATTAATATGATTCAAAATTAACTGATGTTTTTGTGTTGTGTTGTATTCATTTAGTAAAATAGGCATTTTCTAATTTTGATTAACAATTACTGTAATACCAAAATCAACAGCCTATCAAAAATCCTTATTGTCAGTTAATCATGTTATAGTCATGTAATATTTCTTCTTTATAGTATAAATAAAACATGCACAATGGTTCGGTGTGGAGAAAGAACCAGTGTGCTGAAAGTTGCAGAACAGGTAAGCCCAGTGACACAAGGCAAACTAGCTGTTGCCAGGAGACAAGGAAAGGGAGGTGAAGAAATGTGAAGTTATTGTTTAATAGATACGGATTTCTTTTTGAGATGATGAAAACACTCTGAAACTAGGTAAATGTGAGTTACACACACTGTAAACATAGTAAATGTTGTATTGGTCAACAGTTAATATTATGTGAAGTTCACCTTAACTGAAATTAAAAGAATTGGAGTTATTAAAAAATTAGATATTCAAATTGTTTTTTACAAAAAGGTTTTAGAATATTAATATGAAATGAAAAAAACCTAGCAAATTTGTCCACCAATGTTATTTTTAAAGAAAGTGCTGAGAAAAAGTATTGAAAAGTAACTTTCTCCAAAATGGGTAATACATTTTAATATATAATTGGAAATACAGGGTCAAAAGCTCAAACTTCCAAGTTATGTATTCTAAAACTTTATTCAGTATTCAGTAATTTTATTTATTTATTTATTTATTTTTAGAGGCTTTTTTTGTTTGTTTGTTTGTTTTGTTTTGTTTTATACATGCACTGGGTACAGTCAGAAGCACGGGAGGGAGAGAGAATTCACCAGAGCCAGAGTGGGGAGCAGAGCAGGCAGAAGGACTGAAGTACACTGCTGAGTGGAGCAGCGGGCGGCAGGAGAGGTCTGTGCGCCATGTGGGACCCTTCTCCGGTGGCCGGGGAGCAGCCAGGGATTGAACCGGAGCCGCAGAGGCTGCGGGCAGCTTTGCAACCCAGCGCTCTACCGCTGCGCCACTGGGGAGGCCCAGTATTCAGTAATTTTAAAATGCATGTTCTCACAGGCATACTGGACAGAGTAGGTTCTTAGATGAGTCCACAAAAATCCTATTTAATACATGCGGTAGTTCTATCATAGTAAAATATACTGATTTAAGGCAGATTTTGTCCGAAGACTCTTCACCTGCATCTATGCAGGAGTCTCTTTTGTTCTTAATAAATTTGTCTGTTTCAAATGCAGAGCTTGTCTGCCTGTGTCGATGCAGGTGTCTCTTTTTCTTAATAAATCTGCCCCTTTCAAAATGTAGCTCTTTGTGGCCACCAGTATCTATGCAGGTGACTATTTCCTAATAAACCCACCCATTTAAAATGCCAAAAAACGTATGGTCTCACTCATAGCAGGAATCTAGAAAACTTAAATAAGGGACCAGGAAAATGAATAACTATAAGAAAGTGAAAATCAAAATCAACAAAAAATTATGAACCAGAGACACTTTTAGGGGGGTGGAGGCGGGAGGGGAGGGATTGGGGTCAGAATGGGGGGGGCTGCAATTGTATGGGGAATATAAAAATAAAATTTATTATTTAAAAAAAAATAAATAAAATGCCAAAAAAAAATTTATATACACCATTTCAAAAAAGGATTTGAAGGGACTATAAAAAATAATGCATTTAGAAATTGAAAGTGAGAAAAATGTCTAAAATTTACATTGAAAGATGGAATTTTAAATCTAGTTTGATTAGAAGAAATTGAATGAAAACCATGTTATATAAAAAACTACATATTATTTTATTAACTGTCCAGAATAGGAAATCTTGTAAGATAGAAGCTGGTTGCTTCTTAGGAGTTGGTGTGATGTGGAGGTAGAGAACTGATAGCAAAGATGATTAAAATTAGGCCTCCCTGGTGGTGCAGCGGGTTGAGTACTGCGCTATGAAGCTGTTCGCAGCCTCTGCAGTGTGGGTTCGATCCTGGCCAGGCACGAGGATCCCACATGGCACAGCAGACCTCTCCTGTCGTGCCCACTGCTCCCCTCAGCAGTGTATTTCGGTCCTTCTGCCTGTTCTGCTCCCTACTCTTCCTCTGGTGGGTCCTCTCACCCTCCCACGCCTCTGGCCTGTACTCCAGCTCTTGTATAAAAATAAAATCTTTAAAAAAAAAAAAAGGTAATTAAAATTTACTATGATGACTGCACATGTCTAAATATACTAAAAACCCTTGAACTGTGTGTCCTTTAAATGGGTGAATTCTATGGCATGTGAGTTAAACTGCAATAAAGCTTCTATAAAAAATCGAAACAAAAAAGAATAAAGAGATGGACAATTTGCAAAGATTTTAAGATGAAATTAGGTATAATTTTCATTTGAAAATTTGTAGCTTTCTTTTTACTATCACCAAAGCTTTATACTAACCAGATTTTGGTTAGTATAAAAAGAATGAGGGGAAAAAATATCTCCTTGTATTAACTGCATACAAGTGGAAAAGACAAGCAAGACTTAGTAGAAACAGAAAATGGAGACAAGAAAGCAAAGAGTAGAGTGAGAGAAGTCAAGAAGGGCAAAAGCCTCCGTGGCAAGAGGTAGGACAGCCTTCAGGTAGGGAGGCATTCAGGGGAAGGGAAGAGGAGCATCAGGAGGGAAAGGAACTCTGTATGTTCATGTAAAAACAAATGTTCTCAGGTAAAAACAGAGCTCTTCATTTTTTTCACCTGAAGATAAACAAAGAATGAAACAGAAGAAATATTGGTGAGGCAGTTCCTTGTAATGGCCATCAGAGGGTTCTGTGAGTCCAGGATGGTCTAGTTGTGTCAACCTACTCAGAAAATGGTTAAGTACACAAGGAAATAATATTTTGCAAATAGTCCTTTGTAACTCCATGTGGAACATTTTCAAATTAATCTTCCTAGGTCTACTTAAATATTCCCTTCTACTGAAATGTAAACAACATACAAAAAAATATTAATTTATAGAAGTTCTATATTACCTATATTTAAAATAAGTTTAAAAGGGGTTCTGCCTTTTTCTATTAAACTGATAGACAGTAGTAGTATATTAACAGTACGTTAGAGTCATAGAGTAATTCTTGACAAAACCTTTAAAAATATGTTTACATTTATAGCTAATGTTTATGTACTCAGAACTGTGTTAAAAATGCAGAACATAAAAAGTAGAAACATAGTCTCGCCATCTATCCTAGGAATTCAAAACCTTACTAGAGAGGCAAGGAGTACATGAGGTTAATTTGGTATCATTTGATACAATAAGTAACTTGGGAGTTCAGATAAAAAAGAAATGTTATTACCCCGAGGTTAGTCTGGCAAGGTCTCCTAAAGAGTTAAGTCTTAAAAGTCAGTATAGGATTTCACCATAAATGTAGAAAAAGTCAAGGACCATTCTGGGCAAAGAGGTTGCCTACAGTGGCAGATGGAAATGTGAACCATAAAGATCTGAGTAGACTGGGGATGAAGAAAGAGAAAAATGGCATCTGGAAAGCTTTGCCTCCTAAAGAAATCAGAAGTATCATAATAAGCAAGTCTACCATAGTCTCATAAAATAATGAAGTAATAAAAGTTTGTCTTTTAAGAAGCCTTAAAAATTTCATTTATTCATTTAACAAATACTGAACAGCAACTATATGGCACTACAATAGGTATTGGGGTTACTCCATTCCTGCTCCAATGTCTAGTGGGAAGGACAGACACTCATATAGGGTTAAAGGTTCCTGTAAGAAATAAGAAATGGAAAGAATTACTCTATTTAAAACTGGGTAAAGACAGGACTGAAATGTTTTAGTGGGCGGGGAAATGACACATGTAAGGTCTAACACAGCAGGCTCCTTTAAGGAACAGAGAGAAAAGCAGTGTAGCCGAAAAAATCAAGTCCGGAAAGAAGAGGAGAACACAAGAAGACTGCAGAAGCAGTCAAGAGTCACAGCGTATGTAGTCTTGCAGTCCTCATTAAAACTTTTAGTCTTCATTTTATAAGGGAAGCCATTAAAAGGAAAGAATATCAGCAAGTTACAAGACAGACTGGAGGGACGATAAATACAGAGAGGTCCAGTAAAATGCCTTTAACATTAAGACAAGAGTCAGACGACAGCTCGTTCAGAGGTTTTTCAGTTTAGAGGAAACTTAGTTGAATTACATACGTCCAATATTCCTCTGGCATAGATGGGGCAATGTGCTTTACAGCACAGGAATAAAAAGGCATCTATAAGAAGGTGGGTACTTCTTACCTTTGGACTGTTGGTCTGAGGAAAAAAAGGGTAAAGTATATTTTGATAGTATTCATTGGATATTTTACATTTATTTTTTAAAAAATAAACAAATTATAAATTAATCATTTACAAATATAGTATGTAAATCAGTTCATCATGAAGATACCTATTTTGTACAGAGGGACTTTTAAATTCAATAAAGCCTGAGTCTTAATTTAAACCTATTTTAATTTTGAGTATGTCTCTTAAGAAACAATGAAATTTAATAAAAGCCCAAGAATTATTTAAACATTACACTTAGAGAAAATTTATTGAAGCTGATTAAAATAACTGGACTATATAATACTATATGCTGTTATCATACTAACTGTATCTTGGTGCTTTGGTGAAGAGGGAGAAGACTCATTTTCAGGAAAGCAGGGTTTTGAGGCAGTTGGAGATTCCTATAAAAAATAAGTAATGAAAAATGTTACTCTATTTTATGTAATTATATTTCTCCCTCTACTCACAGTGGGAGAGCTTAATAAGGAGGCTAAGAAGAATTTTTTCCTAGTTATTTTCCTTCTATTTTCCGTTTTGAACTAATATTGTAATGATTTTAAAATTACAGATGCCAGAGGGTTTATTAAATATGGCATGTTTTAAACTGATTAGTTAAAAATTTAAATACCTCATACAGAATTATTCAAAAGAAATGATGCATGTTGCCTTAAAATCACAATGCTGCATCAGCTTGATTTAACCATATTGAGAATAGGTAAAAGCCACACACTTGTAAATAAAAATGTAATAACTTGTTTTTGAGATGGTAGGTAGGAGGACCCAGAATTAGGCAAGGAACAGTCACAGAAATTACTTGGCAACTGCTAGAATAAGAAATTTACTTTAATGACTATGTAAGAAATTTAATTGACTTGCTATTAATATTTAAAGTAATTTAGTTAATTATTAAAAATAAGCAATTTTTTAAAAGAAAGAAGCCCAAATTTAAAGATTAATAACTTGAAATTTTTTTAAAGTTTTCATGTCTAAATCTAAAATAGGAGCAATTCAATAACATGCATTTTTAAAGTGCATTAAAACTGTGTAATTTCTACCATAAATGCTTATGTACGACTATTATTCGTAGAGCAAAAGACTGAAAAAGACTGTTTTAGTACCAACAGCCAAGTTCCATTCAATTTTTTTCCATTTCCCCAGATGCTTTGAATAGTTTTTTTAAAAAAAGAGAATTAGAAAAATCATGTTTCAATACCTATTATTAACTTTCTTGTATATCCAAATAATTTATTTGAACAATCATCTCCACATCTGTTTATTGGTCTACTTTCCTATAGTTATGGAACTGGATAAGGTACTGTCTATAAAACCAGGAATTGTCAAACAGCACAGTAACCCATTAATTCAACATTCACTGACTTGGGAAAGTTCTCTGATACAATTTGTAACCACAGAAACTTGGTAGCAGTGACTGTTCACAAGGAAAAACCTTGAAGGGGACAACCTTACAAGTGAAACACCCTAGGCCTACAATGTTAAAAGACAAAATACTAAAATCCTATCAAATATATTTTTACAAAAATAATTACACTTAGTGTCCAAATCTCAAATTTAACCTCATTTAAGTTTCACCCTACAAACTCTTCACTCTAAAAGAATAACTAATATTAAAACAGTCTGGGAAAAATTCTATGAAAATAAATTATGATTTTTCATAGTATTATCAGCCCTACAGAAATAAAAACCTTATCAAATGAAGTGATTATGTATAATGGTTATATTACAAACAATAATTTTTCAATTATACATTTATTTACATCTATTTATAAATGTATGTGCACAGATATGTTAAATTTATCTATAAACAGCAGGTTTTAGTAAAAACTATACATAGGCACAAACAAATGCCAACACATACACACACATACACACACCTAATCTTCTCCAAGATTACCTGAACATTGAATTAGGACTTATGTCACCCTATCAACATTTACTACATAATATTAACTTTCTTTGACTACATCTCAAGTTACACACACTGTGCCCCTTATCATACATTAGTCAGCTAGACTCCTCTGGTGTACTCCCTCTTACATAACTTCGAAGACTTATTTTAAAAGGGACCACATCAGGTGATAATAGAAACTTACTCAAGAAGGAAATCATCTGTAAATTCATTTTTAAAGGATAAAGTGTGAGGGAAAGACGTTTCTACCAAAAATAAATAAATCTGTCAAGAAAGTCAGATTCTTATACTCTGGAACAATTCACTGAAAAGGAAATGTATTAAGAACTTTATGCAAGTTATTGTAATATAAAATGAAAATGAATCTCAAAAAAAAGTAAAAAAGAGTACATTTTAACTCTCCATCACCAAAACAATCACCCTTAGTTGTTGCAGTGTGAAAAGTTGATTCAACAATGGTTTTTACATTTAGAGAATATTACATGCTGTTTAGGGACTTCCTAGGTAAAATGAATTGTAATCCACTTCTTTGAGCTAAATGAATTTCTCCATTAAAATCTCTAAGCAGTCCTACTTACTCAGATTTATCTCAGTGCTAATATTTTTCAGGCATTCTTCAATATCACTAACTCCAGAATCTTATTTCTTTAATATACACTAAATATTCAACTGCATGATATCCTCACAATATATAAATTAGAAATTGTGCTACTAGTTTCATTGTGTTCTATCAGTCCATCTTATAAACATAAAATAGGTTTATCAAAATTATATGTCATCTATTAGTTTCAAATGTATAAAGGTATGCCACGGATAAGTCTACTGTGCAATAATCTTCAAAACCAAAATCCATTACAGGACATTCAATAAAATAGTATTCACCAAGATATGAGATTCAGCTGAGTAGAAATTAAGAATAAACAACTTACAAAAATCCTCAACAAAGATTCTCAAAAAGGCCCACCTTGTCATTTGTGTCCAACACAATGGTGCTATGTCTCCATTTTGTTAATACTATTGGTTCTTGTAGCCGCCTGTCCAGGCTCCTACTCTTAATTACGTCTTTCTGCTGCTGGGATGAAGCATTATACTAAAAGAAAACAAAATACACTTCACTAATAATGGAAACAAAAGTGCACTGCTGACTCTAAATGACATATGATGTTATTAGCAAAGTCATATGGCACTAACATGGATTTTTCTGGTCTTTACTGTTTTATCTTTGACCAACATTGTGGCACAATTGAGATCACAGATTTTGATATAGAAGAAAGTCTAAGTTTCATCAACTCTAAAACAGATATAACAGAAATATCTCAGAGTTGTCATAAGGATTAAACAAAGTATAAAAAGTGACAATGCTGTAACAGTAGGTTATCAATGAATATTAGGTATAATTTATAAAATAATGGCAAACAAATTTATTTTCAAGGTTTCTTCTACTTCTGAAATCCATGAGTTCAATTTTTGGTTTAGGTTTTTTAAAAAATGCTTATACACACAATGGTACTCTCACATTTAAAGGATTTTGTTTGCTTCTCTTTATTTTTGCTTTCTCTTACAGGCCAAACATTACCAATATTTGTCTATAATGATAAAATATTAGCAGGTCAAATGCAGAGATAGTACTAGTTCTAAAGACAGTACTAGTTCAATACCTGCTGTGTATAAAGGATAGGTAATAACTGCCAAAAGAAAAGGACATATAAAATTAGAAACTTATTAAATCATGTGTTTGAACGGTCAAGTAGATCACCAAACAAAAGTATTTGAAAATTGTGAGGTTTTTAAGGGTTATAATATTTGATACTGGCAATTTTAATAAATTATAAATTATTACAGTAAAAACAAAAGAAAATTAATCTACTTTTTAAAATTTACACTCATCTCCAGAAAACAAATAACTAATTTCTACTCCCACCCCCCCATCTGAAAAATCCAGTAAATCTTACATTTTAATGATTCATTATAATGTCAACAAAATTCTATTGAGGATATTTTTTAATATTTATTTATTTATTGATTGATTGATTTATACAAGCACTGGGTACAGTCAGAAGCGCGGAAGTGTGAGAGAATTCACCAGAGCCAGAGTGGGTTGCAGAGCAGGCAGACAGACGAAGTACAATGCTGAGGGGAGCAGCGGGCGGCAGGAGAGGTCTGTGCACTATGTGGGACCCTCCTCCGGTGGCCGGGAAGCAGCCGGGGATCGAACCGGCGCTGCAGAGGCTGCAGGCAGCTTCGCAACCCAGCGCTCAACTGCTGCGCCACCGGGGAGGCCCCTATTTGGAGGATATTTTTAATATTAAAAAATCTTCTAACATCTTTTTCCACGATATGCCATTTCTTTACTTTCCAAAATGAGGCCACACTCAACCATCAAACTTCCTCCCAAAGCTGTTACTTCATTCCTCACATTAAAATTTGTTAAAGCCAGGCAATCACATATGGCCAGTTGTTTTTAACTCACTGTTGTTTAACAAACAACATTCTTAAAATCTGTCACAGAAGTTCGCACAGGGATCATTTTTAGCATGAACACAGATAAAGCTTAAAGGTTACCAATAACGATGATGATGATGATGATGATGATAATAATAATAATACCAGAAATCTCTACATGAAAAGAAACACAACTATTGAACAGGGCTGTATTTTCCTTACAATTCAATCATCATTAGCAGTAACTAAAATGTATAGTTGTATGTAAGCTTGTGTATAAATTTTTATGGATACCTACTCTAGATTTTGAGTTTTAGAACTACTATAGTTGCTTAGTAGAAAAATAAACGCAAAACAAAGGAACAGGTAAAATTAAACCAAAACAAACACTAAAAATCTGACTGCAGAAATGAGGATACCAGAGGGGATGGGAGAAAAGGAGACAAAGGAACAAGAGGACGCAAGGGACTATGATGGAGGATGAAGTGTGCCTTAGCAGTAGGCGTGGCGTGGTGACATATATCTGAAGAGATGTGAACCTATACCTCTGAATCATAGAGTGTTGTAAAGCAATGTGGCCTCAATTGAAAAAAAAGAAAAAAGAAAAAAACGAAATGTCTTTTCATGTATTTATTTCAAGTACTTCCTCCCCTGTGTAGAGCTTAGTCACTTATTTTGCCTTTTTTTAAAACTGGGTTATCTTTCTTCTAATACAGAAAGAACTAAAAAGTTCCTTATACATTTTTAGATTCTAAACCTCCACAAGCTATGTAAGTGGACTATATCTTTCTCTAGTCTGCGGCTCATTGTCTCTCCTTTGTATATGGCATCTTTTATATTACAAGGTGTTTTATTTAATTTTGATATAGTCACATCTGTCAATTTTTCCTTTTACAGTTTTTCCTTATAGTCGTGTTTTTAAAAACCTACCACTGACTCCAAGGTATTTTGTGATACATGCTTCACAACAGTATTTAAAATCTTGTTTATTACATTTATACCTCTAATCTACCTAGATTAATTATTAAGTATGACCTGAGGTCAAGATCTACATAATTTCATTTTTTTTCATGGACAGAACCAATCATCTTGGCAATGTATCTGTATAGCCCCCACTTATTAAACCATCGATTTGGAATGCTACAACTGAGCTTTCTGTTTCACTGGTCTGTTCCTCTATACCTTTGCCCTTTCTATTTCATCTTAAATACCTGGGCAGGAAACCCATCCTTCATAGCTCCCCACCCCCTCTGGAATATTTTGGTTCTTCATAGATCATTTTCTGCAAATAAAATTTAGCATCAGTTCCAAAAAAATGGAGGTGCAGTGAATTTATTTTTTATATTAATAAAGTTAAGCCTCCCAATTCAATAACATAAAGGTAATGCACCACTTATCCAATTCTGCTATGACATTTTCCTAAAATCCAACGGACCTTTAATATGTATATTCTTAGTTATAACCCTCTTGTTGTTGCTGTTGCTCCTAATGGAAAGAGGATCTTTATTCCTATCACATTTTCAAACTATCACATTTTTACCAGAGAAATGGATTGTTTTTATGTTGATCTTATATCTAGATTAATTATTACTTATTTATTTATTGCATAGAAGAACTGGCGTGTAGGCCAGAGGTGGGGGGAGGAGGGATTCACCAGCAACAGAGAGCAATATCAAAAACTATATTTTTTTTTTGTTTTTAATTCTTATTTCTTTTATTATTTCATTTTTTAATAGAGGCAGTAACAGAAAAGCTATAATCAAGTTCCTAACTCTAATGTGAAGGCTTCTGCAGTATCACCATGAAGTATGATACTACAATTATTTGATAAATAATCTTTAGCATGATGTAATATAGCATTACATTTAGTATGATTTTCTTGTGAAGCATACAGCTAGGTCATGGCTTTTTATCCATTCTCAAAATCTTTTAACAGGCATGTTAGTATTTAAGACTACAATCTTATTGTTTTCTGTTAACCATTTCCCCTTCCTATGGGATGTATGAGCAACTTTTAAACATATTCTATTTTATCTAGTTTCTTGAATCTATCTGTAAGAAGCTCTTTTAGTATTTGTCCTAGGGGTTATCATTTATATACTTAATTTATCACTATCTATATACAACAGGTCATACAATTTCACGGTGACATTGAAAAGGAAAAAAATATCCCAGTCAACTTTGAACAGGATGTTATACAAGGAGCTGTTTCTGTGATGTCATTTTGCTTTAAATTAAAATTTGCAAGAATCTATTGAAGCTGTTAAGTGAGCACTTACTGTACTAATATGAACACTCTACTACTACAAATGCAGAAATCTTACCAACAATTTCATCTCTTTACTCTTCCCTCTTTTGGAATAGAGTTGTCATCTCCACATATGAGTACTTAAGTCTTCAGCAATGTTTTAATTTTTGTTTTGAATCTCAAACATCATTTTTAAAACTAAGGACAAAAGTTTCCTCAGATATTCACCTTTCTGTTGTACTCTTCAATCCTGATGTGTCAATTTTTCTTAAGCTATCATTTCTCTTCAGTTTGAAGGACTTCCTCTAGCAATTCTCTGATAACAACATTACTAGTGATAAATCTTAGCGTACTTTCATCTGAAAAATACCTTTAGTATATTTACATTCTTGAAGGATGATTTTGTTGGATGTACAATTAAAGGATGACAGTTGGTACTTTTCTCACCATTTGAAAATATTATTATACCACACCCAGCTTCATGGTTTCTGATAAAACACTCACTGCCATTCAAATCATTATTACCCTATAGATAATAGGCTAAAAAAAATATTACTGAGCTGCTTTGAAGATTCTGGATGTGGATGGGGGAATCTTTAGTTTTCAGAAATAGCATTACGATATGTCTGGAGGTGAACTTCTTTGGGTCTATCTTGTTTACTCAAATTCTTGAATTTGGTTTTATTTTTAAAAATTACCAAATTTGGACGTTTTCAAATGTTATTTCTTCAAATATTTTTCAGTCTCATTCGCTCCTCTCTTTCTGGAACTTGAATAAAATAACTGCTAGCATTTTTGTATTTTCCCACAGATCTTTCAGTTTCTGGTCATTTTGTCACATGAATGGACTCAGGGCAGAACAATACACCCTCATACACAGTGGGAGTCCACTATGAAGGCATAAAGCAAAAAGCACTAATAAAGGAGTGGGCAAAGAATGGATCCAATGATGCAAGCAAGCTACCTTACTAGATGATCTAATCTTTTACTGTTTGATGGCTTTTAAGACTCTCCCTAAATTGAATTTTGGAAAAACCAGCAAAACTTCGGCATCATGTGATTTTATCTATACCAGGTGGTATTCAAAGCGTATTTTCCAGTTAAACATTCACGTCTTCCTTCAGTTTTAGAAATTGTATTTTTAAAATAGAATTTCCCTACTATTTCTCTTCTGGAATTTCTAGTATATGAATTTAAGAAGCTTTCCATCAATCTTCCATGTCTTCTATGTTATAATATTTGTTATCTTCCTATCCCTGTCTATAGTCTGTTATCCACAACACTTCATATTTTAATGACTGTATTTTACATGTCCAATATTTCTAATTATATTGATGTACTTTGTATATTGTTACATGTATATTGTTATATTTCATAATTTCTTGTTCTTTTTAAATGAAATCCTTCATTAAACTCTCTGAACTTCGTCAATGTATTTAAAATCCTTACAAAGTTATTAAGAAAATTAATTTCATTTGGAGAACACCCTCCTGATTTTCTCACGTGTGTAATAGCATTAGAGTTTTACTTGCTTGTTAGGAATTTTGAACAACAAGCTCATTTTGAGTGGGGGATATTTTGTTTTCTCTTCATTCATACTTCTTTATTTTTCCCTCCCAAATCTTCCTTCTATCTAGCATTTTTGTAGTTCCATTCACCTACACCCAATCTAGAACCAGGTATGTGTGTACAAATCTGTGTACAGATTTTATATGAACATATTTCTCCTTTCCAAATTTATAATAAACTCTGTGAGAGTAAAGACCATACTTCATGCATTTGTGTTCATCATACCACCTCAGCAGCAAAGATGTATTCAGAAAATAGTGAAATTAAAGTTTCCACTATCTGTATTGAGGGTTACAAACCTATCTAACAAAACTTATTCTGGACTTTAAGTAATAAATTGTTTGGGACACAGAATTTGACCTGCAATTTTCCTTATAATACAGCAACAATCCATTCAATAGTGGTTCTAGAACATTTTTCATTATTTCCTCATTTCCACTGTACCCAACTCAAATCTCCTCTCCATATCCAACTTAATTGCAAGTTCAAGAAAATTCTGAGACATTCTGATACTTTATCCTAACTGGTAAATGGCAGCAGAAAATGAGATAATATCATGTAACTTATGATTCAGCATTAGTCACAACCAATACCCATTTCCAATCCCACAGAATTATCCCTTAAGGTTCTGTCCCAAGCGCTGCTCTTTTTTTTTTTCACCTACAGCATATCAGAGATATGTAGGTTTCCTAAGAGTAAACCACTAAGTCCCCAATGGAGACTTGACTCCTTTGTCTCCTAAACACAGCTAGAAATAAAGAAATGGAACTACATGAAACCAAAAAGCTTCTGCACAGACAATGAAAATATCAATAAAATGAAAACACATCCTACCAAATGGAAGAATATATTTGCGCGTCATTTATCAATAACGAATTCAGACAACTCAACAAAGAAACAAATTACCCAGTCAAAAATTAGAAGAGTTAAATAGGCACTTCTCCAAAGATTACATGTAGATGGACGATAGCAATATGATAAAATGTTCAAATTCACTATCCTCAGGGATAGTGAAAATTTTTAATGAAAATTAAAACTATGAGATATGACCTCACTCCTATTAGTCATATTAAAAACAAAAACCAAAAACAACAGATGGTGGAGAGGGTACAGAGAAAAGGAACCTTGTACAATTCTGGTGGGAATGTAGACTATTTCGGTCACTGTGGAATAGAATATAGTGGTTTTTCTAAATACTAATAATATATATAACGTATGTCCACCAACCCTATTCCTTAGTATTTATCCAAAGAATGTAAAAAAACTATTCAAAGAGACATATGCACTCCTCTGTTCATTTCAGCACTATTTATAACAGCCATATAATGGAAGTAACCCAAGAGCCCACTGAGATGAGTGAATAAAGAAGATGTGGTATAGTTACGCAATGAAATAGGAATGAAAAAAGGAAAAAAAAAAAAAGATGAAATCGCTTCATTTGTAATAACATGAATGGAACTGGAGGGAATTATGCTAAGTGAAATACATCAAAGAGAAAGAAAAATACCAATGATTTCATGCATGTGTGGAATATACTGAAACAAAACAAAGGAACATACTAAACTAAAACAAACCCAAGAAATAGGACTGCAGAATTGAGGGCACTAGAGGGGAAGTAATGAGTTGGAGAATGAGGAGAAGGAGTTAGGACTGTAAGAGCTCTGGTGATAGGTATGGTGGGGTAACATACATCTAAAGAGGTGTGAATTTTCCCCTAAATCATATACAGTGTTATAAACAAAATCTGAATATTTTTTTAAAAGGATCAAAAATGCTTCTCTGAGTATCTGAGAAAACCTTTTTCTTTAAACAAGAAAATTCTGGGCCTGTTGTTGATAACCAAATAAATCAAAAGAACTAGTATTTCTTTTATCTCTCACCACTACCCATCTACTTGCCAAGTTTCCACTATAGCAACCTTGTTATTCCTTGAGATCAGAACAATTTTTCTTCCATTTTATTTATTTACATGTGTGTTACATCATTTTTCTTTTTTGTACAATGTTTGCTTTCTTTTCTCAGGTGTGGTCCCCATAGAACTTCCACCACCGGTTCACCCATGCACCATCACCATAGTCCCTTGTGTTCTTCCCTCCCTCATTTTGATCCCTCTCCCTCATCCTCCCCTGCAGAATGTCTCTGATTTATAGTTGTCTGTTTATTTGTTTCATTTTGCTATGTTTTTTATTGTTATTTTTTCCCTAGTGTCTTATTTGGTTCCCCTATATTCCTCCTATAAGTGAAACCATCCAATATTTTTCTTTTTCCTCTGACTTAATTCAATGAGCAAATCCCTTCTAGCTCCATCCATGTTGCTGCGAATGCATTAGTTCATCTTTTTTGATTGCTGAATAGTATTTCATTGTGTGGGATCACAACATTTTAGAAGCTGGCAAGAGCTTTTCTGCTACTGGTTCAAGACAGATTCAAAAGGGTACTTCTTAGAAATCAACTATAGGCTGTATATCTTTTGTACTAATATTAAGTATTATGATTTTATAAAATAATTAAATGTCAGATAACATTCACAAAGAAACAACTAATAGCACTAATTCACTATCTTAAACTTTAGTAAATTTAGCAACCTCTAGTAACTTTTTTCTATATCCATCTATCTTTATATTAGTAATATCTTTCTTCAAACTATTTTGGGAAAAAGATAAATTTCTTCAAAAACTAAAGTCTGAGCCTCCCTGGGAGTGCAAGGGGCTAAGTACTGCATGATGAAGCAATCTTCAGCCTCTGCAGCATGAGTTCGATTCCTGGCAGGCCAGGAAGCAACCCACATGGCATGGCAGACCTCTCCTGTCTCACCAGCTGCTCCCCTCAGCAGTGTATTTCACTCAGTCTCCCTGTTCTGTTCCTCACTCTGTCTCTGGTGAATCCTCTCACCCCCCACATCTCTGGCCTGTACCCCAGCTCTTGTATGCATAAATAAATCTTTAAAAAAAATAATAAAGCCACTGGGGAGTCTACAAGATACAAATCACAGTCTGAATTACAAAACATTTATTTATATAAAAGAATAAACTGGAATACTGAGCTGATTTTCTTTCTCCTCATAAAAAATTAATAGGCCAATTTCATGTAGGAAGCTTAACATACTCAAGAAAACTATATATTAGACGATAGTAATTGGCATTAATGGGGATTCTTATTTCGAGGGGTAATGGAAACCTGGTTTTAAGTTAAACCAAAAAAAATTTAAACAGATTTTATCAGTATTAAACAGTACAATGCTTATCTTCAAAGAGCTTAGCTGGAGGCCTCCCTGGTGGTGCAAGGGGTTAAGCATCTCACTATGAAGCAATCCAAAGCCTCTGCAGCATGAGTTCCATCCCCAGCCGCCCAGGGAGCAACCCACATGGCGCAGCAGACCTCTCCTGTCTTGCCCGCTGCTCCCCTCAGCAGTGTATTTCAGCCAGTCTGCCTGTTCTGTTCCCCACTCTGTCTCTGGTGAATCTTCTCACCCCTCACATCTCTGGCCTGTACCCTAGGTCTTGCATGCATAAATAAATAAATCTTTTAAAAAAAAAAAAAAGCTTAGCTGGACAAAAGAGTCTCAATGAATTCTGAAAAAAAAATAATCTTGCTGCTTTCTAAAGGTGAATGAAAATAAATCAACTGACACCCTTTGTGGATATTACTCTACCTACTCTTTTGAAATAGAAACTCAGTGTTAAGTTTAATTACCTTTGGCAATTCCCATTCTGACCGAGATCCATCTGCACTGTAGTAATATTGTCTACCTTGATCATCAACATGCTTGAGCCACTATAAAAAACAGAACAGATTTTTAAATTTTAAAAAGTAAGTTTAAGCTTTACAGCCATAAAGATTCTTAATGAATTCCATTTTACTTGTTCAAAATGCTGAAAAAATTATTAAACTCATATATTTTGCATTAAAAGTGTGGTAAGAGTAAGTAAATTCAATATTAAGTCTGAATTTATTTTCTCTTTCTTCCTTCCAATGTCCAGCTAGTGATTCAAGCACCACTTAACAATACATCAAGAAATGTATAACATAAAGATACACAGATTAATATATGCAATGAACAGAGCCATGCCCACTCTGAAAACTGATAAAAAATTAAATGAACATTTTAAGTAAAACTGACAATTTAAGCCAAACTTCCCACAAACCCCTGGAAATTACCCTCTGTGGTCAGCACATATTACTGAATACAATTTAGAGTACCAACCAAACTTAAACAATAAAATTCAGGGAATATAAGAGGGAAAAGATTATGTGTTGCTAATACAAACACATGATCTTGACTGCAACATGAATAAAACTACTGTTTCCTTAAGTTCCTGTGTTAAACAACTGAAGCAGAAGCAAGGAGTAAATACCTACCTCCATTTACCCCCAGGCACAACCAGCCAGTAACCACCTCTGATGATACCAGACATACACACATAAAATTTCAATATGCTTTCCCAAACTAGTTAATTCATCATATTGTACTAGATTCATGGTTTGTTTCATTAAAATATAAATTTGGTTGTAAAGGAAAAAGGAGTATAGAAAATGAGATGGAACAGCATAATGACATGTTGAAAAATATATTCCCACGAGACTTTTACCCAAGAAAAATATGCTTGTTGAAAAAGACTAAACCAAGGTACATTCAATAGGTCTACTATTAAAAAGGTCTGCCTTAAATGGGTTTTGACACCACAAAAAATCACCGTAATTGTAAGCAGATTAAAACCATGAATCAGTAGTTACACTGAGTTTTTGTGTTTTACTGGCATTAGAGAATTACAATAAAAAAGTAATTTCCAAAAAAGAGTATTTTCACAAGTGTTTTAAATGCCACTAAAACTTCAGTACACAGCTATTTTATGACAGAATGCTGCCAACAAAACTAAATGAGAAAAAAAAAGAATGTACCTTTTCATTAGTATAGTCACTGGTATATAGGGTATGCCCACGTTCATCCAACTCTTCTGACCAACCCCTTGGAGGAGAACCACACTGACTATCTGACTGGCTGTAACAAATGCTGTGGTAGTTTTCTTCTGATGAAAGTTGCTATAAATAGTCAGAAACATAAGGATTTTTCTTCCTTGAATATAAATATGCAGCAGCTGAAAAACTAAGATATCAACTTTATTTGGCTAAAATATATTTGAATATTTAATTTTCAAAACAAATTGCTTAGTCTTTTAAATGGTACATTGTAAGTGGTGAGATAATAGTGGGTTTTTTAAATCACATTAATACATCCTAGAAAAATTCACCATACCATAAAATTGAAAACAATTGTTTCCAGATGGAGAGATAAAATGCTACCTTCTATTTAATGCTGTTTTTAAACTGAAATTAGATTAATATGTGACACAGATTTGTATGTGTATACATGTCTAAGTAGAGGAGGCAGGTTCTTGAGAATTCTCACTCACATATCACAAGTACTTAGCCAAATGCCTGGCAAACAGCGGGGTTCAATAAATACATCTTGAACTATTATTTTAAAATGTGTTAGAGAGTGAGGAGTGAGAAAAAACACTGGTTTTGCAACACTATTATATTCTAACTTATTGGCAAGTTTTCCTAACTAACTCAACCAAATGATTATTAAAGGTTGTTGCAAGCTAACTCTCAAAACAAGAAAATATAATATTGAGAAAATTCAAACACAATACAGAGAAAAAAGAAATTGTGGTATGGAAGTAATTTCAGTATGATTTACTTTAAAAAAAATGATAAACTCCAGGTATAAAAGAGAAACAAATTAAAAGACTGAGAAAATGTAACAATTTCAGGTTTTTCAAACCTGAAGTAGTCACATTAACCCTACTTAATGTGACTAAGTAGCAATTTGCTTACTGCACTTAAACTTTATTAATTAAACAAACATTTATATTTGTGCAAATGACCATTCTAGGGTCACTTTAAGGTAAAATAGTTCTACAATTAAACATTACTAATGAGACTATAATTTCTCCCATTGTAATGTGGTCTGAAACGCTAAGATGTACAGGTCATCAACGTTGTAGTAGTAACATAAAGACACAGACATGTAATGTTAGTATGTTCATACAAACTGACACAGACTTTACAGAAGACTTGCAAAAAAATAAGTCAGGTTTTGTAGAAGTAATGTTTTTAAAAAGTGGAAATCATTAACTCAAAAATTGAAGTTTATTTAATTGAGGCAACTTAAAATCTACGCTTATGTCGGAAGTGCAGTAAAATGTTTCAAAAACAGAATTAAAGGCAATCTAAGTAGTAAAACTGATTTAAGAAACAATCAAACTTATTGAATCTATTTTTTCATAAATGACTTTCTAGTTGACAAAATGATAACCACAGTCTCCTAATTTTTATACAGTAAGATGTTCTCTTCTGTATCAAAAATAATTCTAATATCTCAATTAAGTTTTACTGCAATATAAAACCAGGAGTAGCTCTAAGATCTTGAAATTTACTGATTGAAAAAAGCCATTTAATTGATTTTAAAAATGAAGATTATTTTTGGCAAGGATTATCCAAATACTAAATGTTCTATATTAAATAATTCCATTCATCAGGGTACCTTGCTCAGTGACTTTGGGTACATATATTTTAGCAGATGCTCTGCTATACAAATGCTCTCTTTATAGGATAATATCTGGTAAATACAAAAAAAAAAATTATCCCGACTGAAACAGTTTAAAATATTACATAAGGCTTTTGTTGTTGTCATAGTTCTTTTTAAACATCAATGAGCAAGAAGTTAAAAAATACGCAGAGGACAAAAACTAAGTAAAATCAAGATTCCAGAAAGAAAAATAGAATTGAAAAAACAGTTTTCCCCTTTACAGCATTTGTCAAAACCCAAACTAGAATATTAGATTTAAAGACTACAAAGAGTATTCGGGAAAGAGCTCATCAGGTACATCAAACACAGCAAGTCTAAAAGGATACCACACAATACAGAGCTGAGGCCCCAAAAAATTTTGTTTGGAAGTAATAGATTAACCAGAAACAAATCTTGTCCCTTTATTCCAAGCTGGAGGAACCACAGAAATATTTCCCAACAACTGAGAGAAAGTGGGGGAATTTCCAATCTCATACAATGCATATTACTACAACCTAGGAGGTCTGTAAAAACTAAAACTAAAATATTAATTTTAATATTTAAATAATTCGTTTATTCAGGCACCTGACAGAAGCAAAATCAAATCCTATTTTAAGGATCAAACTTTTAACTACAACATTAAAGACTTCATCTATATTAATTAATTAATGTAAAACTGTAATTTTACATTGAACACAAATAATCATGGAGTGGAAGAACTAACATTGTCAAAATAGCCACCCTACCCAAAACGATACACTGGTTCAACATAATCGCTATCAAAGTTTCAATCACATTTTTTAAAGAAATGGAAAGAATATATTGCAATTCATGTGGAACCACAAAAGACCCCAAATAGTCAAAGTAATTCTGACCAAAAAAAGAGAGGGAGAATGGCAACATCATACTCCCAAATTTCAAACTACACTACAAAGATAGAATAATCAAAACAGCATGGTAGTGGGGGGGGGGGGGGAAACAGCTACACAGACCAATGGAATAGAGAGCCCAGAAATAAAACCATACCAATACAGACAGTTAATCTGTAACAAAATAGCCAAGACTATAGTAGCAAGGAAAGCCTCTTCAATAAGTGATGCAGGGAAAATGTCACATTGTTTGTTCCAAATAGTTCAGGGAAAAACACTAGAGGGAAGAGGAATAGAAGGATGGAAAAGGATATTAAGAAAATGTGCCAAAATGTTAAGTGGTAGATCTAGATGGTATAAGGATGTTTACTATGTACTGTCCTACTACTTTTGTAAGTGAAAAAACTCTTTTAAGTAAAAGAATAGAGAAGTGCACCTGAGCAAAAAATAAAACATTTTTTTTTTAATTTTAGGATTGGCTTAATATCAAATAAAGACATAGAAGAAGATAAAACTAGCAAAAAGGAGCTAGGTCAGGAAATTATTAAATATGAGGCATGGAGACAGCTAACATTTGTAAGCATAGAAGAAATTACAAGACATGACACAGTGAGTAGATTAAACAATCATATAATCAATCAATAACAAAGCAGGACAGAAGCTATCTATAGTTAATGGCTAAGGATTCTCCAGAACTGATCAATGGTAGGACTCCTCAAATTCAGAAGTTCTAAAAATGCCCTGGCAGAAAAAAAGAAATACTTCACCTAATCACATTGCTGTGAAATTACAGATACAAGATTTTAAAAGCTGACAATGAGAAGAAACAAACTGCTGTTAAAGAAGGCAAACTGACAGGTAAACTTCCAACATCAATGATGGAAACCTGAAAACACGAGAATTAAATGTTCAATCAACTAGGAAAAAACAGTTAACTTAGAACTGTATATCCAAAAAGATATTCTTTAAAAATGCAGAAAAAATTAATTTCCAAACAAACAGAAACTAAAGTTATCCAAGATAATTTGCATAGAAATGTGAGAAAAGAATTAGGGCCAGATAATTCTTAGTTGTTGGAGCTACCTTCTGAATCAGACTATTCAACAGTAACTCTGGCCTCTCCCTAACTAGCCACTCTCCCAGTTGTAGCACCCAAAAATGTCTCCAGTGTCTAATATCTCAGGAGACAACACAACCCCCAATTGAGAACCATTATTCTAGGATAACCACTTAAGCTTCTGAGTTAAGATGAAAGAGTTAACACTTGTTCTCTCAAACGCCACTAAAAGTAGTGAAATATGCTTTTAAAGACCTGAATCCACAAGAACAGGGAGCGCACAAAAAGAAATAGTCACAAAACTCTGGAGATTAAATAGTAGATAAGCAAAAAAACTAAATCTGCAGATAAGTCAGAAGAATGTAAACTGATTGCAGGGAGGGTACAGTTGGAGAAGGAAAATGAAATCTGATACATTTACTGAATCTTCAAATGACTCAGGAAATGACAGTATTAGGTTCCTAGGAAACTGACAGTATTAGGTATTTCTAGAATTGGGGTTGAAGACTAAAATAAGGATTAAAATTGCTAGAATCCCCTTGTTCGTGCCTAGCTACTAGGTGTGTACCACCTAGGGATTTATTTGTTCCCTCTTTAGAAAAACAGTAAGATTCTGAGTTAGGAGGCAACAGGCACACTGGGACATGGAATCAAACAGAAAGGCGAGAGACTGAGGGACTAAGGTTGACTTTGAATACAGAGGGGGTTAGGGAAGCCAGCTCCCCAAGAGTCAAAAATCTGTGTATAGTTTATAAATGCCCTACTATATAGGGGTCTAACATCCAAGATTGGTTGAATTTGTGAATTCCAAATCTGCAGACAGAAAATACATTCACCTGTATATAAACTGTGGTCAAATTCATGTTGTTCAAGCATCAATTGTATACATAAACTGCCAACTATCAAGATCTTACTTTCTAGATAGAAGATTTAAAGGAAAAATCTAGTGGTTCCTAACACTGGAGACTGCCCAGCTAGCAGCTGATCCAAGTCACTATAAAGTGAAACTCAAAATGCTCTGCAATTATAAGAAAAATTATTTCTGACTGAAAATTCTATGTTCAAACTATCAATTAAATGAGAACTGTCTCTATTATATTTTTAGTTTCTTTAAATTCCTTTAAATTATTCTGTAAAAAAAAAATTATTCTGTAGTTTAGCCTTTTCCCTAATTCTCCCAAATTATAAGATTTTGCTTTATTATTAAGACATAGAAAAATTTATTTTCAAATCTTTCTATAAAATAAAAATTTTCCTAACAGTTTTCTTATTACCATAACATATGAACAACTCTCACTATTCTCATTCTCAAACAATAAAACTACAAGTCACCACCAAACCAAAGCTATAAATACCCAATTGAAAAACAGAACAAGAAAAGGGGTTATTAACTACAGAAAGCTTTCAGAGTCTGCTAAATACAGGATGTGTTACCTGATATTTCCAGCACTACCTAACTTAGAGTTCTGTTTTTATTCTACAAGCCCAATGCCTTGTATAACAGCAAGATGCCCTATGAAGGCATATGAAGGCATGCCCTATGAAGGCAAGAGCCCCAATCCTTTAAAGAGCAGGAACTCCATTCTATCAACCCTACCTCAGCTTTCCCTTCATATCTAAATAGTCTCAAGGAATTTTTCCAGATCTTCAGGATGAGTATTTCTCAAAATACAGCTGGTCAATTGACTGCACTACTCTCTAAGACAGGGGTAGGACTAAGGGGAAATAGCATGAACACTTGTTAGACAAAATAATTTTAGTGTAAATTTATTAGACTTATAAGGACTATCCTTTTGTAGCAAAGTAATTATATTTATTTCACATACACACAGACACACATAGACATATGTACACACATAATGTAATATATATAAAATTCACTGCTTTTGTCTTTGAACAACAAAAAGAGCAAAATTTGATAACTCATTGCTTCATTTCTGAATTACTCATACCTCTTGATCTCCTGAACTCTGGAAATCTCCTTTGCCTATGCTTGTATCCCGAGTCCGAGGTGGTTTCCAAGTTCTTTCCTGTGTTCCTCTGTTGTAATAAAAATAACGTCCTGAACTATCTTTATGAGTTTCCCATTCTCCATTAATCTGAATCGCTGGACTCCCAGGAAGTGGGGGGAGAGCAGACTGGGATATTTTCAGTTCTTGCAGATTAGCATAGACAGGAGAATCTGGCCGTCCTTGATTTGGAGGTGTTGTTGCCTGTGAAAATTTTTAAATATTCATGTTTATACCAGTATTAACATTTAAATATTAAAATGAAATGAGACACAAGAGTAATAATATCAAATTTGTAACAATTTATAATGCATACATATATACACAGCTATTCATTTTAAAAACATACAGGTATAGATATTCTTTCTAAAAAAATACAGTAACAATTTTAATATTCACAGTTTTGCTGAAAAAAAATAATAAAAAGTTTAAATACAATCCAAAGTGTGTTTAGTACTTTCCTTCACTCTGAAAGAAAATTTGACTATGGGTTCTAGTTCAAAATCTGGCACTAACAAATTATTGGATTAGATGTTGGATTAGAGATTACTCTCTAAAACAGAATTTTTTACTCTCTATAGATAAAGGAACTAGATTAAACAGCAAGATCTCCTTTGGCTCTAAAATTATATAATTTTAGGCTTTTTTAAATATAAAAAGTCTTACACATGAATAACTCAGCATTTATTAGTCTATATTCTTTTAAGTTAAAAATATAAGTGAAACATTAAAGAAAAACAATACTTAAAACTATCTATATTCTACTCCTCAGTTATAATTTCTCAGTAGTCATAAATATATCTCCCTAGTTTTTTTATTCATGAATTCCCTACTAGTGGAAAATAGGTATTAGCCGTAACTCTGATCCACATATTTTACCTTAATTTACAACTTTATCTTTTACTTTCAAATGTTTCACTAGATGTCAGTCAAGAGCAGAATACTCTTAGTACCCTTTGCATGAGCACACTACAAACTATTAAATTAGAATTCTAGCTGCTGAAGGTAAAAGCACTTATCTGAGAATACCTTTTTATACTGCATATTCATATTTGCATATATATAGCTTTCCTTTTACGGGGTTTCTCAATTTTGGCAGTACTGACATTATGGGACAGACAATCCTTTGGGGAGTAAGGGTGCCATTCCGTGCATGGTAAAATTTTTACTGCCACCTGTCCTCTACCCCATAGATGGTAATGGCATTCCCCCACTGGAACAAGTAAAAAGCCTCCAGACATTGCCAAGTGTACCCTGGAGACAGAAGTGCCCTTGACTGAGGATCACTGCTTTACTATCCAAATCTTCAAGTTATATTCAGATATTCAATTGTTTGTGTAATGCACAGAGTTTTATAAAGGGAAATGTGAATGGATACACTAAACCAGTTTTATTGAAATTAAGTACTTTAACATCTAAAACAGTATTTGCCTATAAAATAATTACAATGATTCTAAATCACAGAATAAGTCTTAATGGAGAAAAACATAAAAACAACACAAAACATGAACATATTAATAAAATGGTTCCCTCTGGTCTTTCTATACATAAAGTACATAATAGTACTTTCTATACAAGTACTGTATTCAATGATGCAAATTAGACAGTGTTACTAAAAATGTCAGCCTTTGAATTCAGACTACCATCAAACAGAATCTATGAAGAAAACTACGAAAACAGATTTTCATGTATTTCTCTTACAGACTAATTTCATACTGTGATAAATTAGGCAAGAAGCACAATGCTTCTATGATTACACGTTAACATAAGAATTATATATAATATTTCAATCTAGAAAATATTCAGCAAATACTAAAGAAGCCCTTACTTTGCTCACAATACTAGAACTTAGGGAAGAAAGTTCAAGAAACAGTAATTTTATAAAAGATGTTTTTTGATAAATTCTACTAAATCATTAAACAAGTAACTCTTCTTTAAACAGTTCAAATTTAAATAGTTTTTCCAATTTAAAAAAAACTGCAATGATTAAAGTCTCTGCCACTAGCAAAATTCTGAAAAAGCAGATAAGAATTAAATGAAAATTATAAACCAATCTCACTTATAAACATAAATGAAAACATCCTAAATAAGAGATAACCAATCAAATTCAGCACTGCATTTAAAAAAAACTCAGGAAAAGCAGAAATGTTAGGAAATCTCAGAGTGTAAGTCTTTACATTAACAGATGAACATGACCATCTCCACACACCCCAGCAATGCATTGGATAAAATTCAACATGGATTCAGGATTCTTTAGCAAGTAAAAAATAAGTAAAGTTTCTTACTTAGCAAGACCTATAAAACATTTTCACAAAAATCAAGACTAATAGCAGGGTGTCAAATACCACTCTTTTTCCAACACTGTACTAGAGGTTCTAGGCAATGTACTGAGATATTAAAAATGAATTCAACTCTAAAACACTGAGAAGGAAAAAAAAAAAACTGGTATCTGTCACTGACATAACCAATATATGAAACTCCAAATCCACGAAAATTTCTAAGGAGTTTAGTGAACTGGCCAAAAACAGACTAGATATCATCTAATCAGTTTCCCATTCATGAGCAATGACAAAATGAAAAGCATTAACAGACTAAAACAATCTCATTCACAACTGGAGAAGTGATAAATAATAAATAAGTCTTAAAAGATAGGTAACAGATCAAATGAGGAACACTAATACTTTCCTCAGGTAGAACTAAAATTAGACTTGAACAGCTAAGTCCTTGATCCTAAGTGGAAAAACTTAACTCTGTAAACATATTAATTGTCCCAAATTAATCTATAAATGCCATAAAATTCAATGCAATGTTCAGCACAAAGAACGTGTTAGATGAATGAACAAACACAAGAACATAAAAATGCAAACACATATGTTGAGTAAAAGCAAAATTAAAGGATTTGGTACTGGTTACACATGACAGAGATTAGGAAACTAGGAAAACATCCACAACTCTACTTTGGGGAAAAGGATAGACAGTTCTGTCACCATTTACAATAAATACTATAAAAAATAAATTGAACAGGGTGTCCCTAGTGGGGCAAGGTGCTAAGCCTCAGGCTGGGAGCTAGCCCACATGGTGCAACAGACCTCTCCTGTCTTAAAAAAAAAAAAAAAAAAAAGGAAGGATGGGGTTTGGAGAGTTTCCAAGGTGTGACTATTTGAGGGAAAAAGGCACACCTGGAGAGCGCATGGCAGCTATATGCCTTTTCCATGTACTTTGTCCTAAGCATCTCTTCCATTTGTGCTTTTAGTCTCCTTTGGAATGTGTCTGATTCAGTGATTCTATTAGTCACTCTAGCAAACTAACCTGACGTGGGTGTCCTGATTTATAGTCAGTTGGTCACAGAATAGACATAATCTGGGTTTTGAACAGGTAGTCTGACGAGGGGTTGTGGAGACCCCTGATCAATAGTTGACAGCTTAAAACACAGATATGCTGGGGCTTATGGCCTGTGTCTGATGGAGAGGGAAGTCTTGGGAGACAATCCTTCAACTGTGGGATTTGATGCTATCTCCAAGTACACAGTGTCAGAATTGAGTTGATTTCTTGCACACCCTGCTGCTGTCCAAGAATTGCTTGTTGGAATGGGGATGTCTACCTACAACCCCTGTTGGAAACTGGCCTACATGGACCCAACAATGAACCACGTAAAATATGGGGAGATAGGAGGCAACAAAAAAAAAATTTAGAAGAAAAAAAATCACATACAGTCAAGGAGTTATGCTGACATGGAGCAGCAGAGAAAGACCTAAAGTGAAGCAAGTTACAGAACAAGGAGAGTTTGTATGTCATGTTAAAAAGCATAGACAGGGCCTCCCCAGTGGCGCAGCGGTTGAGCGCTGGGTTGGGAAGCTGCCCGAAGCCCCTGCAGCACCAGTTCGATCCCCGGCTGCTCCCCGGCCACCAGAGGAGGGTCCCACATGGCGCGCAGACCTCTCCTGCTGCCCGCTGCTCCCCTCAGCAGTGTACTTCGGTCCTTCTGCCTGCTCTGCTCCCTGCTCTTGTGAATTCTCTCACATTCCCGCGCTTCTGAATGTACCCCGTGCATGTACAAATAAACAAAACAAACAAATAAACAAATAAATAAAAACATGCCTCTATTAAAAAAATAAATAAATACAAAAAAAAAGCATAGACAATATCCAATAGCATGTAGGAAAATACTGAAGATTTTCCGTCAGAAAGTATGTTCTGATTTAAAACAGCTGCATAAGGGGGCCTCCCTGGTAGCACAAGAGGTTAAGACGCAACCCATGAAGCTGTGCACAACCACTGTAGCATGAGTTCGATTCCCTGGCCAGCCAGGGAGGTGACCCACATGGCGCAGCAGACCTCACCTGTCTCGCCTGCTACTCCCCTCAGCAGTATATTTTAGTTAGTCTGCCTGTTCTGCTCCCCACTCTGTCTCTGGTAAATCCTCTCACCCCCCCATCTCTGGCCTGAACCCCAGTTCTTATATGCCTAAATAATCTTAAAAAAAAAACAACAACAGCTGCATTACAGATTTTAGGGGGACAACTAGAAGCAGAGATAAGTCAGAAAGTTGGTACAATATGACAAGGATAGGAATGGAAAAGCAGGGCCAGCTTCAAGCAGGTTAAATTAATTAATAGGCAGATTATATGTCTATGTGAAGCAGAATTTTTGTGTTTTTTTTAAATCATAAATTAAATAATGTAATGGTAAGAATAGGATAAAAAGAAAGGAGCAAAATAGAGTTTCACATAGAATGTATGAGGTTGGTATGCCTTTCAAACTCCAGACGGAAGTGCTCATAGACTGTTAGATACACAGATTGGGAATTCAGCAAAGACATCAGGGCTAAAAATACGAACGTAAAAGTTATTATATAGGTGGAACCAAAATCTTGATAGTGTATACAGATGGGAGGAGGAGGAAACCAGAACCATGGAGAATTCTAAGCAGTTAAACTTTATGAATTAAAATGAGAACATGCATATAAAGTTAGCACAAAGTCTGGCATGGTGACTTCCAGTGTTTTAGTAGTAATTTTATATAAAAAATATATATCCATGTGTATGAATGTATATGCTTGTGTAGTTTTGTTGTTGTTTTCCAAGACACCAAAGTAAGAGAATTTACTAAAGGAAGCAGAAAGAAAAGTGAGAAGTAGAAGGTCTAACAGGAAATGGTATATTTAAAAGTCAAAGAGAAAGAAATTTTCCCAAAATAGGGAACTTGATGGTATCAACCTAAAGAGTTCAAAATAAGGGCTCTAAAACGCAGTTTCAGCAACTGAGAAGTCGTTAGAAGACCAATTTCCAGATGCTAATACTCCAAAATTACTTTCCTGTCATAAGCACTTAAAAAGTGAGTAAACATAGGAAACAAGTATTTTCAGACATTGTACAACAATCATTACAGGACTGTGGTTCCTGAAAGAAGAAACTGAGGGATTCCTATTGCTCTCAGCTTTCCACCTGTAGTTATAGAAACGGGCATAGGGAAGGGAAACCAAAACAGGGTCTTGCAATCTCAAGAGAGCTAATAGGATAGAACAAAAGGTTTACCTTATTAAAGTAATAAAGGGACTCCCACCCAAGTACTAACAGGGTCCAACCTTACCTAGCTGACAATATCAGGATGTTCAGGGTGGATTTCAGGAAGCTGTATATATATATATACACAATGGAATACTACTCAGTTATTAAAGAAGATGAAATTTTGTCATTTGTGACAACAATATGGGTGGAACTGGAAGAGATAATGCTAAGTAAAGTCAGAAGGAAAAAGACAAATTCACAAATACCAGATGGTGTCATAGAAATCTGACTGCAGAGCAGAGACTCCCAGAGGGGAAAGGAAAGAAGGAAGATCTAAGTGGGTAGGGTACCCAATGGAATAAAGTGAGGACTTTTGGTGCCTTGGTGGTGGGTGTGTTGTCAAAATAGACACCAGAATTTATGATCCTATACCTTTAAATCATATACACTGTTGTTAACCAATGTTATCTCAAAAAAAAAAAAAAAGCAACAATGGGAGGATCCTGATGTTACCTCAATTTAAAAAATAACGTATTTATTTTATAAAAGGTAACAAAGGGAAGAATTACGAGAAATAAAAATAGTTATGTATACATAAAACACTGCGAGAGGAAAAGGGAATCCTTCATAGTTCGTTAAAACCAAAGTATCAACAAACTTTACTGGTATTCTTCAAAACTAATCAACTAAGAAACAGAGTCAAGTGTCTGCAAGGAAGATACAACAGTAATTCTAAGTAGAGCTACATAGTTAGAAAATGTTTACTGACAATTAATGAAAGTTAAAACTTTAATATTTCACACTCTTACCACTATTTAAATTTTTTGACGGATGTTCATTGAAATGTTACTCATAAATTGTTAGAAGTAATTTCCAGGAGAAATGAATAAACAAGGAGTACTTTCAATATATGGATCAAATAAAAATTAGTTTTCTAATAATTGTAAGACTTCAGTACTACAAGCTTAAACTTAACAACCATATTCATGAAATAAATAAAAGTAAATAAATGGATTTTTCATAAAGAAAAATATTTAAAAATAAACGGATTTTTCATAAAGAAAAATCTTTAAAAGGAGAACAAAGAAAACGTTAATTTTAATGGGCCATACCTGTTATTAATTAACAACTGAATTGGGACAGTACCTCTGCACATGACCCAGTTTTATATTTAAAAAAAGACATGGCCTGTTCCACTTTATCTATATATAACTACAATAGTCTTCAGACTATCCACAGAAAGGGAAATTTAGGGAACCATATATATTAGAAGGTAACTTTAATCTTAGATTCTACCTAAATTGTTATTTTTAATACCCAAAAAACTGAGATTTGTCCTCTTTTTACTTTTGACATTAGTGCAAGAAATGTTTCTAAAACATACTTGAAAGAACGGCAAAACACATCAATGAAGAAGCTACACCTTTTGTTTCTTAATTAGCATATGTTACTCAGTAGTAATACTAAAGTATCCACCAGACTACAAATGTAGAATTACACAATTAAATGACCAGTATGTCTCTACAGCCCATAATCATATCTTTAATTTAGATTTGCAGGGGAGAGGAGAAGGACATTTACCAATGAGTCGAACTCTGAAATGGAATTTATTTTTCAAATTCTATGGTAAATTACCTATTTAAGCTCTACTTTGCCATAATTGCTTATAGCTGCAATAATGAGCCATTAACAGTGTAAGAGAGGACAAAAAAGAAAATAAACTTTTTTGAATAGTTTTGAATAAACTATTTAATTAAAACAGGGGGGCCTTCCTGGTGGCGCAAGCATTTAAGCACTGCAGTATGAAGCAATCCTCAGCCTCTGCAGCACGAGTTTGATCCCTGGCAGGCCAGGGAGCTACCCGCATGGCGCAGCAGACCTCTCCTGACTCACCCGCTGCTCCCCTCAGCAGTGTACTTTGGTCAACATGCCTGTTCTGTTCCCCACTGTCTCTAGTGAATCCTCTCACCCCCCGCATCTCTGGCTTGTACCCCAGCTCTTGTATGTATAAATAAATAAACTTTTTAAAAATAAATAATTAAAATAAGGCTGAAAATTGTTTTAGGTTCACAACTAAAAATAGCGTATCCATTTTAACTGGAAAAATATACCTTTCCAAAAGACTGTCTTTCAATTCATGTCAAATTTTAGAAAAAATACCTTTGTTTAAATTTTTAAATATAAAATTCTTACAAATTCTAATGTTCATATCGAAAAGCATGGCTGCACTGAGATTTTAAGCTCCATTGAGTATACTAATATTTTATTTGCTTATTTAACTAATATTTAAGAACTAACTGTGGGCAAGGCAGGAGATGAAAATAAGACTTTCCCTGTCATAAGGGCCAGCAGCCTAATAAAGAGGAAAGAGGCACGTTTAAAAAAAAAAAAAAAAAAAGGTCTAATGGCATGAGCTAAGAGCTATAGAGGTGTGTGCACAGAAGCACTGGGAAAACACAGAAAAAGCAGCACTAAACAGAAGAAGAGAATGAGACATTGTGTTCAGGACAAGGTCCAGGGTATGGTTTTAACTGGATCTATAAAGTAGGTGGTAGACAGCTAGGTAAAACAAGAGAAGTGGTAAAAGGTACTTCAATACATTAAAAACCTTACTGTTTAAAAACAGTTCATGAAAAACAAAGAAATGAAAAGCATTTCAATAAGGAAATGTAACTGATAACAAAGTGACTTGTAATTAAGTCTAGAAACGAAAGAATAAACTACTGATGCCTCTCAAGTCTTGACTTTCAGTATGATAAATCTCATTTTCCCAGTAACTGCTTTCCCAATCTACAGAATTGGGATTTCTGATTTTTTCAGAATTGTGAAAAGCTTTAATAAATATTATTTACATGGTAAATAAATTATTTTCCTTACTTTTTTTTCCCTAGTAGTTTTCCAATTTCCCTAGTAGTTATTCCAATTCCAGACTACTCAACTTCTACAGGGCTTACAGTCATGTACTAATATTAGTGCCCACCCCCATCTTTCATCTTGTTTTTGTCCTCTTTCCTCTGATCACCTTAGCCAACAAACTGAATAAACCCTTCACACCATCACAGTCCTGTCTCCATTCAGTCTGCCCACCCCCCACCCCACTCCCACACACAGCGGAAACAAGCAGTTCCCTTTTAGAAAAGCTATGAAGTCTGACAAATGCTTATTTCTTGGAAGTGATACACAAACATACCGATGAAGTTATTTCTGTACCACCAGCAAACAAAAACAGTTGTCAACTGACAACAGTGGAATTGTGGTGTGCTATAAATTCAAATCACTGGTATAGATATCTGTACCTATATACATGATGGATAGATAAGAGTTGACAGACATCATGATGGAAAAAACCCTAGGTAACAGGAAGAAACATACTGGTCTTGAGGATGTGTATGGTTAGGAAATTCATCAGAGGTGAAAAAAGATTTGCCCTAAAGGAACAAACGACAAATTTCCCCTTCAAGATCAAGTCCACACCTCTTGCATGCCATTTTCTGTCATGCCCTCACATGAGTCTTTCCTACAGCCTCAATACTCTTCTTTAATCATTATGTATCTTCAAAGTCTAGAAACAAAAGAATAAACTGCTGATCTCTTCTCAAGTTTTGCCTTTGACTCTGATAAATCTCATTTTCCCAGTTACTGCTTTCCCAATCCTCAGAATATTTTAAAAATAGAAAGGTAAATGAAGACAGCTACTTGCTAGGAATTTATATTGATAAAACTTCATTACTAATTTATGTCAAAAGTATTCAACCACATATCTTTGTCCTTGGCCAGTTAAGCAAACAAAATTCCTCAATAGACCATTATGCTGAGAGAGCTAGATCTAACTATTTTATGCTGATAAAGCAACATGCAACAGCCTGGTACACTGGGATTCATTATTACAAACCTCCCTCCCTGGAGACTTGAATGGTAACTATAGGATCAGCATTCAGAGGATAACTAAAGAATACTCTGTTACGGAAATTTCTAGAAAGTAAAACATTTATGGCACAACTACAAATGAAAAAAATGCACCTCAGCTTGCTTGTTCAAAGAATATACTACATGCACAAGTCTAAGTTCAGAAGCTGAAGCTTCTGACAACAACAAAAAATAATAAACTTCAGAAAAACACAAAATGAATTCATAATTATATAGTACTTATTTAAGTGGTTGATATACCATCCTTTCATTTTCTGACAAATGTCCTTTTTGTTATTTTCAAAAATAAGATTCTGAAAGAAAATACTTCAGAAAACTTTAATTACCTGAGAAAAAGAATGTAAACTATGACTTAAAATGAACACATCCAAACAAATAAGTTTCTAACTTACTACATGTGCCAACTCATTAACAAGTCCGCATGAGAATACTGTGATACAGGTTCTGTGAAATCTATATAAATTCCAAACTGTGGGCCACCCCTGGTGGCTCAGAGGTTGAGCGCTGGGCTGCGATGCTGCCCACAACCTCTGCAGCGCCGGCTCAATCCCCGGCTGCTGGCGAGGGTCCCACATGGCGTGACAGACCTCTACTGCCGTGCCCGCTGCTCCCCTCAGCAGTGTATTTCCTCAGTCTGCCTCTTCTGTTCCCTGCTCTGGCTCTGGTGAATTCTCTCACCCTCCCACGCTTCTGACTGTACCCAGTGCTTGTATACATAAATAAATAAATCTTTAAAAATAAAAAATTAAAAAATAAATTCCAAACTGTGTAATTTAAAGCATCACTCCCTTAAACCTGTAAAGTTTATACATATTTTTATATGTAAATAAATAAAAGTAGATGATTTTCTATCATCTTATCCTAAAACAAGAAATACTTAAGCCCTGAATTACCAGAAGACATTCAAGAGGTATTTAGATATATATATAGCATGAATCTGCATATAGACATAACCAATCATTCACATATACATACACATATGCATGAAAAGATCAAGAGTGAGTAAGCTTTTGTGATTTATTTCATGATATTATGGCTGGTTTTGCTATGGCTTTTCATTAATTTGTATTTTCTGATTTATTATTCAAGGAGCACATTTATTTTGAAGTGAGATTTTTTTAAAAATTTGTGAAAGAGAAAAGATCATGAATTTTAAACCCACATAACATTTCCAGAATTTCTTTTTGGAAGTTCTATAGCTTAAGCTATAATGGCAAGAACACTTATGATTATCTACAGAGGTCAATACCCAAAACTTTTACTCAGAAAACCTAGAGTAGGCAAGAAAGGTCTTTTTCAAGGTCATAGGCATTTTGGGTTCATTCTAAACCAGAAAATAGCCACTGTGCTTAAAATTATGACCCTTAAAATAAGCCACAATGAAACTATGTTTCCCATTAGCGAGTTCTCCAAGTTGGGAAATATGGGTGAGGTAGAATAGTATTGTTCTATAAAATCAGTGGTCAAAAGTCTAGCACCTCTTTGGGCAGTTGATCCTAAAGTGTCATAAACTCAAGCCAGTCTAAACACTAGGTAATCATTTCCAGCCCTTCTTTCTATCATTACCATCTACAGAATTTTTTTTCATCTTGCAAAACTAGAACTCTGGACATAGAGTTACATAGTAACTATCCCTCCCCTCCCCCTCAAATCCTTGGCAACCAACATTCTACTTTCTCTATGAATTTACTAAATACCTTACATATTTACACATTTGTGTGCATATATTTGTTCAGAGACTTACACCATCAGATCCCACTTCTTAGGTCTTTGAATTTGGACTGAATTATGCTACTGGCTTTCTTGGTTCTCTAGATTGCAGAAGAGAAATCATGGGACTTCCTAGCCTCCATAACTGCAAGAGCCAATTCTTGTAATAAATCTGGTTAGTTTCTCTTGAAACCTCTAATACAGATTCATACCCCAAAAAATTGACATTTTATATGTTTTCCACTTCTAAACATATTACAGTAAACACTGAAAGAGGGAGAGGGGGGGAGAGAGAGAGAGAGAGAGAGAGAGAGAGAGAAGGGAGGTGGGGAGACAACATGAATTGATTAATGTAAAAGCAACTTAATTTTGTTCCTCTTGACCTCCTTATATAGTCTATTCCCAAGGAGATACATGCATAACATTGTATTATATTTCAAAGTGCAGGACATAATACATTACATTTCTATAAAGAGATACCCTGTTAAGGCCCTCCCAACCCTTCCTCATCAAAACTTACTCTCAGTTCAGAAATTGTTTTTTCATGACCAATCAAGTTATTTATTTAAGTCATCTCCTGCCATAAGCAGAGACAGAAGTGCAGTGGTCATTATCTGATACAAGTAAAGAAGGTGAGCTTATCGTCCTGTACACTTTTCTGGTCCATGGGCAGAGTAATAAACAGTCCAAGCCAGAGCTAAGTTCCCCATTGCTTAAGTTTCTTTATTCATCTTCATAGGTGGTCAACAGTAAATTCACAGAAGAGTTGTGGAATAGAGTGTGGTTACCACGTCCCCAGAAAAAAGAGTTGGACCTGATGTAGAGGTGAACTCAGGTCTCTCATGCTCTGCACCTTGTGACTTAGAGAAGACATTCAAGCTCAGTCCCACCCCAGAGAGCATGATGAAGTAAGTGAGGGCCTTCCCTACATGTGATCTGAGCCCTCTTCACCATGAGAGCCACTTGACACAGGCAATCCCAGTTGTGACAAGGACCAACCTAGCAGCATAGAAACCCCGGACCCTGCCACCACCACCACCACTTCTGACCAGGACTGCTCAGTTCAGAAGTTTTAGTAAAGGTTTTAAATACAAAGGGTAAGTTTTCTATACGTCAAATTAATTCCTGATCTTCATATAAAGACTCAATTTCCCTACACTATTCCAAGTCTCTACTTGAGATATGTCAACTCTGCTTGGATTATCAATCACTGATATACTTAATTATCGTCAGCAGGTATTTGAACACTCACAAGAAAAGTAAAAAGGTTTTCTTTCAGGCTTCAGAAGTCTCCACATGTAAAAAAGACAAATGAGAAAATCTCTGGTAGAAATCTAAGTTCAGTTAAGATTTACTAAGTTCTTGACTAGCATGTGTTTTGTCTGTTGTTCTTCAGAATGAGGCATAATGAAAGTGGAATAAAGATGCCTGGTTTCTTTAAATAGAAGAAAGTGCCAGCCATAGGAAGGAACAAGTCTGGTTATTGCAGTTTTTAGCCTTTATATTCTATTTTAATGAGTGTCCCTAGATTAAGAACCATTATGTATCAATAACAACACATCAGAGCAACTAACTCATAAGAGTATCCATATGATTTTTATAATTATATATAATTACTAGAGAGCACTGACATTCATTAATCCCCATTTAAATCTGTAGCTAAGTGGGCCTCCCCAGTGGCGCAGCGGTTGAGCGCTGGGTTGCGAAGCTGCCCGCGGCCTCTGCGGTGCCGGTTCGATCCCCGGCTGCTCCCCGGCCACCGGAGGAGGGTCCCACATGGTGCGCAGACCTCTCCTGCCGCCCGCTGCTCCCCTCAGCAGTGTACTTCGGTCCTTCTGCCTGCTCTGCTCCCCGCTCTGGCTCTGGTGAGTTCTCTCACCCTCCCGCGCTTCTGACTGTACCCAGTGCATGTATGAACCAAACAAACAAACAAATAATAAATAAATAAATAAGACATGCCTCTAGAAAATTAAAAAATAAATAAATAAATAAATAAATAAATCTGTAGCTAAGAAATTTAAAAAGATCACATTTTTCCCACTTCACAAATAACAGCTAGCTATTAAGTTATAACTGATTAACAGCTTTTTTCATATTATTTAAATTATAATAACAAAACTCAATGAAGAAAATATTACTTTAACTGAAATAACAATTTTTCTATAAAAACAGAAAGTTCTAATTTATTAATGTTTACCAATATCATCAATATAAACTGGATGCTTAATAATGCTTGAGAAATAAAGTGAAGGAAAATCTAACCTACTTAATGGAGAAGTTCAGCAGCTAAGTAATGAAATTTTAAAGCCACACTTTGCTGGCTAGAAAAGTGATGCATTAAGATTCACAAATATTCTTCCTTAAACAATGAAACTGGAAATCTATTACTTAAGACCCCTGCTGAGGTCTTGAATAAAGCTATAATCATAAAAGATAGAGGCTGTGACGCTTAGAATTTTAACTTTCAAATACCTTGTATATCTATATTTGTAATTCCATAATGAAACTCCTAAGTTTCCTTTAGAAGTCTCTGCATGTAAAAAGACAAATTTTATTTAATACAAAATCTGAACTGTCTTATACTAACTGATGAAATTTTTGAGCAAATAACAGAAATTCAATTTCAGAAGCCTCACATATTATTTGTGTAGCAATGCTTCTGCAATTTTATATTTGAGTGTTTTGTTGCATTTTTACACTATTTAAATAAGACAAAAACAAAAATTTTTAAAATATGCAGCACTCCCCTTTACTTTTTTAACAGCATAGGGATGATGAAACTACGGTCCATTTCCAACCTACAATCTATTTTTGTAAGTAAAATTTTACTTAATTACAATTACATTCCCTTATTTCCATATTTTATGCTACAATGGCAGAGTTGAATATTTGTGACAGACATAGAGCTCACAAAACCTAAAATATCTATTCTTTGATTCTTCACAGGGAAAGATTGCCACCCCCTGTGAAACTGCCTTCCTCATTTTAAGCTAGATTTTAAAACTATATAAACAAAAATTAGCAGGAATATGGGTTGAACTGCATTCTTCCAAAGTAATTGCTTAAAATAATGACAAAACTGAGATCTCTTCAACACTAACATTCTCTTCCTTAAACCCTCAGAAAGGATGAACAGAAAATGCAATCTTCAGCTATGTAAAAGTGCCATTTTATGTTAAACAGTAAGTTTCAACTGATTTCCTTAATGCACATGTAAGTTTTAATACCGATTTAAAAGAAAACTTATCTTGCTTAACTGTGGAAGTAGAATGTTATCATACACAGCAGTTATAGTACAGTGAGCTCCATAGAGACAGCACTGGGACAAGTGAGAGTCAGACAGCACAGGGCAACTCTGCGCCTCACTGAGGAAAAATAATTAAACTGAGCAAAGGAGATCCTAAGAAACTGAAGGGCATAAATCAAATGCATTTTTTCTGCAAACCTGCCAGAAGGAGCATAAGAAACAGCACCCAGGGCCTCCCTGGTGGCACAGGGGTTAAAGACACAGCACTATCAAGCAACCCACATGGCACAGCAGACCTCGCCCATCTCACCCGCTTCTCCCCTCAGCAGTGTACTTCAGTAATCTGCCTGTCCTGCTCCCCACTCTCTTAGGTGAATTCTCTTTCTACTCACCCCCCACCTCTGGTCTACACGCCAGTTCTTTTATGCATAAATAAATAAATCTTAAAAAAAAAAAGAAAGCACCCAGATGCTTTATTCAACTTCTCAGTTTTCTAAAAAAATACTTTCAGAAGTGGAAGACCATGTATGCTAAAGAAAAGGAAAAATTTTGACAACATGGTAAAGGCAAACAAGGCCCGTTTTATGAAAGAGAAATGAAAACTTATATCCCCCTAAAGAGGAAACAAAAAAAGAAGTTCAAGGATCTCAATGCACCCAAGAAGCCTCCTTCAGCCATTTTCTTGTTTTGTTGTGAATATGACCCCAAAATCAAAGAGGAACATCCAGGCCTATCCATTGGTGATGCTGCAAAGAAAATGAAAGAGATTGTGGAATACTGCTGCAGATGGAGCAGCCCTTTGAAAAGGCAGCTAAGCTGAAGGAAAAATATGAAAAGAATATTGCAACATACGAAGTTAAAGGAAAGTCTGATGTGGCCCAAAACACAGCCATCAAAGTTGAAAAGAGCAATGAAAAGAAGAAAGAAAGAGTATTAGGAGAAAGATGACAAAGATGAAAAATAAGCTGGTCTCTATTTGCCCACCCGGGCCTCCCCAGTGGCGCAGCGGTTGAGCGCTGGGTTGCAAAGCTGCCCGCAGCCTCTGCAGCGCCGGTTCGATCCCCGGCTGCTCCCCGGCCACCGGAGGAGGGTCCCACATGGCGCGCAGACCTCTCCTGCCGCCCGCTGCTCCCCTCAGCAGTGTACTTCGGTCCTTCTGCCTGCTCTGCTCCCCGCTCTGGCTCTGGTGAATTCTCTCACCCTCCCGTGCTTCTGACTGTACCCAGTGCATGTATAAACAAAAACAAACAAATAAATAAAAACATGCCTCTATTTAAAAAAAAAAAGAAAAAAAAAAGAAAAATGTATGTGTAAGATTTGTTTCTAAACCGTACAGTGTCTTGTTTTGTATAGTTACCACACTATGGAATGTGCCCTTAGATAGTTTGGTCCTGGTGGTATTTTCAATAGCCACTAACCTTGCCTGGTACAGGATAGGGATTGTAGACTGGCATGGAAATTTAAGCAGGTTCATGTTGGTACACAACACAGATTAGTTATCTATGTGAGTGGTAATTTTTCCTCTTCAGTTATCTCTGATATAGCTTATATGAAATAACTAACTACTGTTATTTTAACTGAATGCCACTCTAAGTGTAAAAATAAAAATGACAACTGCTTTGCTGATATTCTGAATGTTTCTAAGTAAATACAATTGTTTTTATTTAAAAAGAAAGCTATCTCAAATGACGTTAGCTCTAAAAAAAAGTTAATTTTATTTTAAATACATAACTATTTAGTACTTAGCCCAAAGAGACCGAAAACTTAAATAGCTTTAATAATTGTTTAACTTATTAAACTTACTTTTCTACTCATATTTTTCGTTTGACCTCACCTTATATGCACTGCCTTAATCTATTAAGTCACCTGCATCCCAACAAATCACCTAACATGCTCACACATGCCTCTAGTTTATAGACAAACAGACTGACACTAGGCTGGCAGTTTACATATCAGATAAATCCCATTACTAAAATCATTACCACCTACACTTACGAGAATCATACTGGGATATGTTACATAATTCCTTGATGGTTACAGATCTTCTTTTCTATAAAGCTTATGCCCAATCTCTGCAGAGAAGTCCGGGAGTGTCCAGTTAAAGATTTTTTCTTATGGAAGATAATAGGGAAGCAATAGAAATAACCTACTTTTCTACACTAGTATCTACTATCCATTCATAACTATGATTCCATTACAACAGATGCTCCTTGCGGGCTTCCCTCGTGGTCTAGGGATTGAGTCTCAGCGCTTTCACAGCTATCACTTCTACAGCCTGAGTTCGATTTCTATGCCAGGAAGCTAACCCACATATGGTACAGCAGACCTCTTCTGTCTCACCCACTGCTCCCCTTAGCTGTGTATTTCAGTAAATCTGCCTGTTCTGCTGCCCATTCTATCTTTGGTAAATCCTTTCACATCCAACCCCGCACCTCTGGCCTACACCCCAGTTCTTCCACATAAAAATAAACATTAAAAAAAAAGTTATGCTCTTTGTTTATCATTATATCCCCACAACCCTGAACAATACAAGTACACAGCTGGTACTCAATAAATATTTGCTTAGTGAATACAGGATTGAATTAACTATACTGGTAAACCTAAAGTGACGATTTTTGGTTCTTCTATATGGGTTCTTCTCTTCCATTCCAAATAAAAAATGATTAAAGTACTTAATAAACATATACCCCAAAAAAAGTTCTCTTAAAGCCCCTAGTTTATGGTGGGTATTCAAAATTTATTGTTAATTGTAATGTAAACCTCTCTGAAACAGAGAAAAGAAAGTGAAGACTCTTTGGGCCTCCCCTGGTGACGCAGCAGTTGAGTGCTGCGCTGCGAAGCTGCCCGCAGCCTCTGCAGTGCCAGTTCGATCCCCAGCCACCTGCGAGGGTCCCATATGGCGCACAGACCTCTTCTGCTGTGTCCACTGCTCCCCTCAGCAGTATATTTCGTCAGTCTGCTAGTTCTGTTCCCCACTCTGGTGAATTCTCTCTCCCTCCCATGCTTCTGACTGTACCCAGTGCTTGTATAAATAAACAAATAAATCTTTAAAAAAAAAAAAAAAAAGGAAAGAAAGTGAAGACTCCTTTTTCAAATACCCTGCCTTGCCATGATCTCAGAAAAATTCTTAGCTAGAAAATATAGCATCCCCTATCAAAGTTTGAGTGGTAGAATGCAAAGAAACAGAATAAACATTACTGAAATAAACATGGACCCACAAAAGACCCTAAACAGTCAAAACAATCCTCACAAAGAGGAACAGTTAGGAACAGTTAGACTTCAAACTATACTACAAATCTATAGTAATCAAAACAGCACATCATAGAAATAAAAAACAGACATACATACCTATGGGATAAAATTAAAAGCCTGTAAGTTTCCAGACAGTTAATCTATAGGAAAGGAATAAAGAGTATTTAATGAAGAAAGTATTTTCCACAAATGGTGTCAGGAAAACTGGCTAGCCACATGCAAAAGAATGAAACTAGACCACTATCTCATACCATATACAAAAATTAACTGAAAATGAGTTAAGTACTTGGATATCAGGCTTGAAACCATAAAATATATTTAAAAAACACAGGCATAACTCTCCACAACACTGACTACAGTGATGTATTTGGGGACTTAATTATAGCAAGGGAAACAAAAGTAAAAATAAACAAATAGCTACATCAAACTAATAAGCTTCTGGACAGCAAAAGAAACTACATTAAAACAAAAAGACACCCTATCAAATGGAAGAAAATATCTGCATATCACATATCCAAAAAGGTATTAAGGGCCTCCCTGGTGGCACAAGGGGTTAAGCACCACACTATGAAGCAATCCGCAGCCTCTGCAGCACAAGTTCAATCCCCAGCCAGCCAGGGAGAAATTCACATGGCGAGGTAGACATCTCCTGTCTCGCCCACTGCTCCCCTCAGCAGTATATTTCAGTCAATCTGCCTATTCTGCTCCCCAACTCTGTCTCTGGTGAATCCTCTCACCACCACCACCCTGCACACCTCTGCCCTATACCCCAGCTCTTATATGCATAAATAATCTTTAAAAAAAAAAAATGCTCTCCCCTCTGTGAACATGGGAACCAAATAGCTCAGTTCAGATTTCAAATATTGTTTCCCACCATCCCCAGAAGTACATTCTCACCTCATCAAAGTAAATGTTCTAGATTTTTATTCTGAAAGTATAGTGGTTATGTTCATGATACTACCAAACTTTATTTTTTTTTAAAGATTTATTTATTTATACAAGAACCGGGGTACAGGCCAGATGCACGGGAGGGTGAGAGGATTCTCCATAGACAGAGCGGGGAACAGAAAAGGCAGACAGACAAAATACACTGCTTAGGGTAGCAGCAGGTGAGAGGTCTGCCGTGCCATGTGGGACCCTCGCTGGCCGGCCGACCAGGATAAAACCAGCGCTGCAGAGGCTGCAGACAGCTTCACAGCACTGCACTCAACTGCCTGTGCCACCAGGGAAGGCCCAATACTACAAAACTTTAAAGCTCAAAATGTTTCTAACTCTCCAACTAGTTTTGTTCTACACTAATAAAAAGTGCCAAAGTGTATTCAGTAGGAAGCAGATTACTTGATTCAATACACAGAGTCATCCTCCTAACTATTGAGTGAGTGGAAGTATGAGGCACTAGATAATTTTAAGCAGAAAAGAGCAATTCTCAAGATTAATTTTCTTGGTTCTTCAGTACCTTGAGCTAATTAAAAATTAAAAAATCAGTCAGAAATTACAAAATAAGTGCCAAGACACACCCACTACATTTTTTAAAATGAACTTCGAATACATTTCTGACTATAGCACTACACCTCTCTGATCTCCCAAGGCAGAGATTTGACATACTCCCACTCAATTAGTTTCTCAAAGAGAATGAAGGCAGAACAACTCCCCCACTGTGAACCACAAAGCTACTGTAGATTGTGCTCATAGGTAATTAGGAGATTTTAACTAGTAATATCTATAGTCTGCACCTGTGGAGAAGACACTGGACAGAAAGATAAAGAAAGCTAAGTAAATCGATCTCTGGGCTCTGACCAAAACAGCAAGTAAAATTCAGCAAGTAGAATCACAAAAAATAAGACCATGTCTATCTGCATCTATATATTTCGTATTTTTTTTAATTGTACCATTTCTTAATTGAGGTGACACTGGTTTACAACACTATATATGATTTAGGTGCACAGGTTCACACATCTTCAAATATGTTACTAAATCATTCCCACCACTAAAACAACAATCATCCTTCACCATAGTATCTATAAGATCTATAAGATTTTAAATGAATGTCAGAAATACAATAGTAGGGCCTCCTTGGTGGCACAGGGATTAGGTCTCAGCGTTATCACCACTGCAGCCTGAGTTTGATCCCCAGCCAGGGAGCTAACCCACATGGCACGGCAGACCTTTCCAGTCTCGCCCACTGCTCCTCTTAGCAGTATTTTCAGTAGAGCCATCTGTTCTACTCTCCACTCCGTCTCTAGTGAATTCTCTCACCCCCAGCACCTCTGGCCTATACCCCAGTTCTTCTATGCATAAATAAATGAATCTTTAAAAATAATAATAATAGTAAAAACTCAAAGAGTACATAGAGGAGGAAAATAATTGTTTTAAACTTAGAGTAAGAGAGACAAGTTTTTTGATTAGAATTTTTTTATCAAATAAAAAAAAAGAAAGGTGAACATCTGCATTTAAAAATATATATACTAGTCAGAGCCTGCCTAACTAAAACTGTTACCTGGAATTTTTCAACATTTTCAGTTTAGGAGAATTAGACAAATAATATCTAATAGTATTTTGTTTCTCGAAAAGTAACCTGCAGCCACTACAAATTATAGTATTATATTAACAAATATAATGCTATAATACTATATGGTATTATATAATACTATATAGTATTAACAAATATAATACTATAAAGGGAACTAGTAATAATAATAAAGATGACTATAAACTTTTGACTCTTTAAAGAAAGGTTCGATAATGTTTCATATGCCAACAGTTACTAATAGTGGAGAGTGAGCTAAAATACCCTAAACTAATACTTTAAAGGCAAAAACCAGATAGGACTTTACATTTTGTTAGCAACTGAAAGTCTTAAATAAATGGTAAATGAAAAACAGACACTGGCTACCCCTGCCTTATTAAGAGAAATTCAATTAGGCAAACATTTCTATTTCCCAGGAAAACTGAGCTTTCATTCCATTAAGAACTATTTACTCCCTTTTACATTAATTACCCTCTAAATACGCCTCAAATTTTAGTTCAGCAAGCTAAACAGATAAAAAGAGAGAAATGCTGCTAATTCATCTTATTTAAAAGTATTTTAAAACGTAGTTCTATCACAAATTAAGGTATCTCTTACATTAAATATTATGCTTAAGGAAGAAGGAATATAGCAGCCCTTCATCCCCTTTTTTTTGCTAAGCTTTCTATTCTCTAACTTCAACTCAAAAAGAATTTAAAACAGTCTGACTACAGGAAATCTCCTTCCTCTTTTTCATCCTCACTGGAGACATAAGTCTCACTTTTTGTCATTTCTATTTTTGTATATTCAAGGTTCTGAGATCTTGAACTGAGTATTTTCACACTGTGCTTTCCTTATGGAGATGTGATTTTATGTGCAATAATCTCTGAAAAGTATAAACTATTTCTAAGGCAAGAAATTTCTAATACTTTAATATTACATATATGATCACAATATTGCTTATATATTTGCAACCAAAAATTAAATTTAATTCTATATACTAAGACTACTAACCATATGCTTTCCAGTCTGATACAGATTTTAACAAAAAATACAACTATATTGCCTCTCTAACTAAAAAGAGTTTAGTCAAGAAGAATTTAACCAAATTTTAAAACGTTATTTCAAAAAATGCTACTGTCATCAACCACTAAACCACTAACACACACACACACACACACACGTATGTATATCCAATACCTACTATCAATTAGATTCAAGGAATACTGCAAGGCCGCAATCAAATGCCCCTTTCACTTCACCAAAAGTGGGCTCTCACCAAAACAAAAATTCTCAAACTTTCTGGTCTCAGAATCCCTTCATACTTGAAAAAATTACTTGGGAAATGGGAGAGCTACATATTCGTGTAGGTTATATCTACTGACATTGTCATATTAGATACAATAAATTTTAAAATTATTTACTGACTTTATTTAAAAATATTAATAAAAACATTACAAGTGAACAGATATTTATGAAAGACAGTCTCTCCTAAAAAATATCACAAGAAACCTTAATATCACTACTGCTTTCATCAGTAAAGTCTTGAGACTGAGAAGCTATAAATTCATGTGGCAGATACAAATTTTCAAAATTCTATTTTTCACTTGTAAACTTGAACTTCATCATTTGTAACAAATATCAATTGTTTTCCTTAAGTGATGGGTTCACTTTATTTTTTAGAAAGTGTCTTTCCAATGCCATAGTATGAGCAACCAGTTTTTATTCTTTCAAATAAAATTGGTGTTCCATGAAAAATTGTTGCACACAAAACTAAATCAACAAGAATGTCAACATTTGATATAATTATTCTATTGTACATTTATGGGGATAAGAACATTCCTCACTTCTTCAACTGATATCAAATTGTTTCTTCAGGGGCCTCCCTGGTGGCACAGGCAGTTGAGCGCCACACTGTGAAGCTATCCACAGCCTCTGCAGCCGGCCAGCGAACCCCACATGGTGAGGCAGACTTCTCCCATCTCTCCCACTGCTCCCCTCAGTAGGGTATTTTGTCACTCTGCCTGTTCTGTTCCCCGTTCTGTCTCTTGTGAATCCTCTTACCCTCCCATGCATCTGGCCTGTACCCCGGTTCTTGTATAAATAAATAAATCTCTTTAAAAAATTGTTTCTTCAATGCAAAAATGTTATCACACTGACAGATACAATGCAGACTGGCCCAGCTCCAGAAAACAGCAGAGGTTTCTTAAAACATTAAAAATAAATCTGCTACATATTCCAATAATTCCACTCCTCTGATCCAAGGATACAAAACCACTAATTCAAAATGGATATATGCACTCCTATGTTCACTGCAATATTATTTACAACAATCAAATTATGGAAACAAATTAAATCTCCAACAAATTAATGGAGAAGGAAAATGTAACACTACCTAGCATTGCAAAAAAAAAAAAGGGGGGGGGGAAATCTGCATTTGCAGCAACATGGATGGAACTGGAAAGAATTATGTTACGTGAAATAAGCAAGAAGGAGAAAGACAAATACTAGATGATCTCACTCATATGTGTAATATAGAAAAACAAAATAAAGAAACATACAAAAATAAACCAACACAAACTCTAGAAATATAACTGTAGTACTGGGGCTACCAAAAGGGCAAGTGGAAGGGGTGGAGCAAAGAGGGTAGGTAGCCCAATGGACAATGATGGGACACTGTAGGTGGTAGAGGGTATGATGCAGTAACACACATCTTAAGAGGCATGAACATAGACCCTTAAATAACATAAAACGTTGTAAACAAAAAATGATACATTAAAAAATGCTATTTTAATGAATCCCTTCTAGTTTTTAATTTTTATTTCCTTCATTAAAAACCAGGGGTCTCCCTGGTGGCACAAGGATTAAGTCTCACTACATAGCTGTCCGTAGGCACTGTAGCACAAGTTCGATCCCCAGCCAGGGAGCTGACCCACACAGAACAGCAGATCTCTCCTGTCTCACCTGCTGCTCCCCTCAGCAGTGCATTTCAGTAGATCCACCTGCTCTGCTCCCCATTCTGTCTCTGGTGAATCCTTCTCATCCCCCACACCTCTAGCCTGCACCCCAGCTCTTGGATGCACAAATAAATAAATCTTAAAAAACAGTTGTCATGCATCTACTTTCCAACCACTTTTACATCACTGAATTTTCCTCTATGCTTTAAAACAGGAAAACATATAAAGAAGTATCCAACAATAGATTACAGAAAGATAACTCTAGAAGTTTCTTGTAGAAAGGGCACTGTGGCATGAGTTTCTCTGGTTTAGAAGTCTATATCTACCAAGTTACATTCATGATTTTCCAGAGTCTGATCTTGAGTGTTATTATAACATGCTTCAAAATAATTGTTGTGATAAAATTATTTGAGCAGTCATTCTGAATCTAAACCATCTGTCTGGCATTTACTGAAGTAATTGCTAAAGATAGTCTATGCATACAGATGAGATTTTTCTCAAAAAAAAAAATGCAAAAATGTTTCTACATCTGTTGTTTTTGTTGATATGTCACCTAGATTAGCAAATTCTTTCCTAGGAAGAAAACAGGGTGAAAACAGAAAACATTTTTAATGCACACATTTTTTTAATGACTCTATTAACATTATGTCATCTTTTCAACCATGTTTTCTATTGCTCCTTTACTACAATCATACTACAATTACCTATGTGTGTGCATGTATACATTATACATATATACACCTAAAGAGAAAGAGAAAAATTTCTAGTACATAATACACAATATTAAGATACTCTGACTTTAATCTTTAAAAATAATGTCTAAGGCTTTTTAAAATCTTGTGGGGTTAAGACACAATATGAAGCTGGCTGCAGCCACTGCAGCTTGAGTTCGATCCCCGGCCAGGGAGCTACCCACATGGCGCAGCAGACTTCTCCTGACTCACCCGCTGCTCCCCTCAGCAGTGTATTTCAGTTGATCTGCCTGTTCTGTTCCCCACTGTCTCTGGTGAATCCTCTCATCCCCCACAACTCTGGCCTGTTGTTGTATGTATAAATAAATAAATAAATAAGAACTACCCCAGTTCTTGTATGTATAAACAAATAAATCTTTAAAAAAAATCAATATCCATGCATTTAAATCTATCACAGTCCATTTACAGATGAGAAGATATTTATATGCAATTGACCATATGCAATATGCAAGAATTTATATGCAATTTATATGCAATTGACCATATGCAATATGCAAGAATTCTAAAACATACATTCATTCCATATTCCAAAAGATATATCCCAGTATATAGCAAATAACTGTGCTATATGAAAATTTATTAATCTTGACTGTCTAAATTTCTCCTTTTCAGGTATTAGCACCATCAGTATTCCTTTATTTGGTTATCTGACCTCCCTAAATAATGTGATTCTGATGGAACTGCCAATCATACTATCTTGCATACCTCAGACTTAATTAAATTAGGGTGAGAGGTTCCCCCAAAATATCATAAATTCTGGGCCTTTCTTTTGGAGTATCTAATTGTGGTGAGAAACACCTGGAGCAGTCGGTGGCTATACCCTGTATTTTGGTCACAGTTCTTCAGATAGAAGATATAATATTTTATGTATGTAAGTATGCATGTACGTATAGTGTGTGTGTGTGTGTGTGTGAGTGTGTGTGTGTGTGTGTGTGGACTGTGAGTCAAAAGTGCAAGTATGAATTTATATAGACACTTTCCTATATAAAAATGGATGGTCTACGGCTTTCACCAGATCTTTAAAAAAGGTCAAAACCAATTAAGAAAGAGGGGTCTGATAAAAAGATCTATGTTAAAATAAAGAAAGCAAAGAAACTGGTCCTAGAAGGAAGCCAGTGATAGATAATAAAATATTTGCTTTCTACTATCCATAGTTTCTGAAAAAAGGCCCCCATAAATATAACCATGATTCTTTTCCTAGAGAACAGAAGGTATGTCAGACAGTCATCCTAAACCATTCAATTTTGACTCCATATTTGACCCAATGTGATTTCAAGTAGATCTAGCTAGCTCCTCTCCCAAATTTCCATCTACCTAGACTATAAATTCCCTTAAAGAATTTTTATCAATTTTTATTACATAATTACTTTACTCAAAACATTCAATTTACGAATACTTTGGTTACCTTGGATTTTTACAAAATTTAATTCATTTATTGGGAAAAGGATTTATGATTTTCATCAAGCTAAGAGTTTTGTGACTTTCTGAATATGTTGCAGTCAATCAAATAAAGTCAAATTAAAAAACTTATTCTTGGGCCTGCCCTGATGGCGCAGGTGGTTGAGCGCGCTACAAAGCTGTCCATAGCCTCTGCAGCACCGGTTTGATCCCGGCCGGCTGGCGAGGGTCCCACATGGCGTGGCAGACCTCTCCTGTCTCGCCCGCTGCTCCCCTCAGGAGTGTGTTTCGTCAGTCTGCCTGTTCTGTTCCCCACTCTGTCTCTGGTGAATCCTCTCATCCTCCCCTGTATCTGGCCTGTACCCTGGATATTGTATAAAATAAAATAAATCTTTAAAAAAAAAAAAAGCTTATTCTTGACTCTTTTAAGTTGTTAGATTTTGAGTAAACCAGATCACCCTCCATACTGTCTACTCTCTACTTTTAGATAACTCTTTTTAACTATGGGGAACTAAGACATCTGATACCCAAGACTGAGAAAAACACATCTGTTAAAGGAACATTAATGAGATCATGAGGGGAACATAGAACATCATGATCAAAGCATGTGATTTTTATACAGTTCAAGGTTTGGAACTCTGAACTAACATATCATATTGATTTTCAAAGTTTTATCTTCATATCAACCATTGGCTTGAAATTTGAAATGAGGGACCCAGTTGAATTTTATGATTTTTTGACTCAAATTTTATAATCTCTATAGTGCATTATAACTTTCAACCACCAACTCCATCTCTCTAAAAACATTCTTCATTAAAGTCCATGTTGAGGGCCTCCCCAGTGGCGCAGTGGTTGAGCGCTGGGTTGCGAAGCTGCCTGCGGCCTCTGCAGCGCTGGTTTGATCCCCGGCTGCTCCCCGGCCACCAGAGGAGGGTCCCACATGGCGCGCAGACCTCTCCTGCCGCCCGCTGCTCCCCTCAGCAGTGTACTTCGGTCCTTCTGCCTGCTCTACTCCCCACTCTGGCTCTGGTGAATTCTCTCACCCTTCCGCGCTTCTGACTGTACCCAGTGCTTGTATGAATAAATAAATAAATAATTTTTTTTTTTTTTAAAGAAAAGTCTATGTTGAATCAAGAGTTACAGAACTGCTAGATCATTGGTTTTCAAACAGAAATATGAATCTTTGATGGGACAGTAATCTAGGTTTTCTTAAATCCTTTGTTTTTTTTTTGTTTGTTTCTTTTGGTTTTTTATTATTTCAGAGGCATGATACCTCTGAAATTTATTTTTTTTAAAGATTTATTTATTTATTTATACAAGCACTAGGTTACAGTCAGAAGTGGGGAGGGTGAGAGAATTTACCAGAGCCAGAAGCAGAACAGGCAGAGTGACGAAATACGCTGCTAAGGGGAGCAGCGGGCAGCAGGAGAGGTCTGCGCGCCATGAGGGACCCTTGCTGGCAGCCGGGGATGGAACCGGCGCTGCAGAGGCTGTGGGCAGCTTCACAGCCCAGCGCTCAACCGCTGTGCCACCAGGGGAGGCCCTCCTAAATCATTTGACTATCATTTATTTACTTGTGGCTGAACACTGGTCAGAATTCCATAGCACATCAACTATTACCAGGTACTTACTAAGGACTTGATGTACAGAATAAACAAGATATGGTACTAGCATGCCCTGGAACAAAACAATCATCAATGTGATGAGTACAACAAAGGAAAAGTACAGGGTGCAATGGAAGTTTATGATGAGAAGAATACCATAGAAATAAAGATTAACAAGACAGGGAAAAAAGAGTAAATGTACTATTCCCAATTCCACACACCAAACACAAATAAAAATGATGGATGTAAAATATAAACCAAACGTAAGACTCTGAAAGGTAGAGTCCAACTAGTGACCTCAGAACTCAATGAACAATATGATGGTGTGTTCCCTAGGTTTACTTTTAGCTTCATATATCCCAGACTTGAAAAAGGGAAGTCAGCAACTCAAAACACCAACAGGCACAGACCAAAAAAGGGGGAAATGTAGCAAAACTGAAAACTTATACATGTAACCACTTTGCTCCAGCCAGCTACCACAGAGAAAACCATTCTTCCTACCCATATATGACCAGCAGTAGGGAGCAGGGAATCTGTATTTCCTTAATAGCCAGGCTATTAACAATCATCCCAAACCGCACACCAGGGTAGTGTCGGAGAAGGCAGAGAAGGAAACAGAAGAGCTACGAACAAACAGTAAAAAGATCCCACATAAAGGACTAGCAAAGAGTCAGATGTTAGCACAGGTCATGCTGGCCAAGTAATGAGGGAAGTCTCTAGTAACCACAACTACAGGAATCATTAAACGAAGTCTAATTTCTAGCCAGATTAACCTAATACCTCACTCTACAGACCTATTCAGTTCCTACTACTCGGTCAACATGCCTAGCTTTCAACAAAAATATACAAGCCACGGCAAAAGGCAAGAAAAACAGTCTGCATAGATAAAGCAAGCATCAGATTCAAACTGAGATACGGCACAGATGTTGGAATTATCAGACAGGGAAATTAAAATAACTATTACTTGATTACCGTTACTCTACATTAAGTTTCAAAAGTAGAAAATGTTATTCCTCCTATTTCTCAAATGTTTATTGTCACCTTTACAATTCCATATAAAGTTTTTTTTTAAAGATTTATTTATTTATGCATACAAGAACTGGGGCACAGGCCAGAGGCGTGGGGGGTGAGAGGATCCACCAGAGACAGAGTGGGGAACAGAACAGGCACACTGACTGAAATACACTGCTGAGGGGAGCAGTGGGCAAGACAGGAGAGGTCTGTTGTGCCATGTGGCTATCTCCCTGGCCAGGGATCAAACTCATGCTTCAGTGGTTGAGGATAGCTTCATAGGTTGTGTCTTAAATCCTTGTGCCACCAGGGAGGCCCTAAAGTTTAAAATCAGCTTATCATTTTCGACAAAGAAACACGCTAGGATTCTGATGGGGATTGTCCTCAGTCTATAGATCAATTTGGCCATCCACAGTGTTAGGACTTCTTGTATCTGGTGGTACTGGATTCCCTCAGTTTTGTTTGTTCAAGACAGCCCCATATCATACCCACATAAATAATCCACTGACCAAAAAACAAAACGAAATTCAATGAAGAAAGGGAGGCCCTTTTTCCATATACCATTAGGAACTACAGGGCGTATATATGAAAAAAAAATGAACCTAACACTTTTACAAAATTAACTGAAAATGGATCAAAGACCCAAATATAACAAGTAAAACTATAAAAACTCCAGAATGAAAAACAAAGAGAAAATCTAAGTGACCCTGGGTTTGGTAGTGAATTTTTAGACACTAGCATAAATAAGATTCATTAATAAAATTTTGGACTTTTTTTTTTTTTTAAGATTTATTTATGTATTTATACAAGCACTGGGTACAGTCAGAAGCTTGAGAGGGTGAGAGAATTCACCAGAGCCAGAGCAGGGAACAGAATAGGCAGACTGATGAAATACATTGCTGAGGGGAGCAGCGGGCACGGCAGGAGAGGTCTGTCGCGTCATGTGGGACCCTCGCCGGAGGCCGGGGATGAATCAGCGCTGCAGAGGCTGCGGGCAGCTTCGCAGCCCAGCGCTCAACCACTGCACCACCAGGGGAGGCCCAAGTTTTGGACTTTTTTAAAATTAAAAACTTTTGCTCGATGAAAGCCCTTGTTAAAAGAATGAAAACATAAGCCACTGGCTGTGAAAAAGTACTTATAAAATATGTATCTGGTAAGGGATTTGTATCCAAAACATACAAGGAACTCAGTAAGAAAATAAACCCAATTTTAAAAGGAGCAAACGGGTCTCTCCTGGTAGCACAAGAGGTTAAGTCTCAGCATAATCAAGCTATCAGCATCCACTGTATGGGTTCAATCTCCAACTCAGGAGCTCAGCCACATGGCAGAGCAGACCTCTCCTGTCTCACCCACTGTTGCCCTCAGCAGCGCATTTCAGTAGATCTGCATGTTCTGCTTCCCATTCTCTCTCTGGTGAATCCTCTCACCCCTCACACCTCTGGCCTGTACCCCAGTTCTTATATGAATAAATAAAAATGAATCTTTAAAATAAATTAAAATGAGCAAATGATCTAAACACTTCACAAAAGAAGACACAAAACTGGTTAAAATAAGCATATAAAATGATATTCAGTATCATTTATATTTGGGGAATGCAAATTAAAATAACAATTGGATACTACATATCTAGGCAAATGGCTAAAATCAAAAAAAAACAACAATATCAAAAAGCCAGTAAAGATGAGGAACAGAAACTTTTATTCATTACTAACTGGAATACAAAATGGTATAGCCACTATGAAAGACAGTCTGACAGTTTCTTACAAAGGTAAATACAATCTTACCTTACCACCCCTCAGAAATCTAGGTTCTTACCCAAGGTACTATTCAACAGTTCCCACATATTTACTCAACTTATCTAAAATGTATGTAAACACAAAAACCTGCATGTGAACAGTTACAGCAGTTTTATTCAGAATTGCCAAAAAATCAAAATAACCAAGATGTCCTTCAACAGATGAATGGATAAACAAATTATGGTACATCCCTACAATGGACAATTCAGCAACAAAAGATATGAGCCAGCAAGTCCTGAAAAGGCATGGATGAATTTAAATTACATATTGTTAACTGAAAGAAGCCAACCTGAAAAGGCTATCAACTCTATTATTCAAATTAAAACACATTCTGTAAAAGACAAAACTACAGAGAAAGTAAATGAATGAGTGGTTGTCAAGGGTTTGAGGAAAGAGGAAAGGTGTATTGGTAAAGGGGACAAGGGTCATGAAACTATTCTATTACTGCAACTGTCAAAACACACTAAACTTCACAGCACAAAGAGCAAACATCAACAGAGGCTTTTTTTTTTAATTTATAAATTTAAAGTAGGGCAAAGAACCCCAGAATGGAATGCAGAATATGTAAAGAAAGAAGAAAAAAAAAAAACAACTCTGTTACAAATGAAACAATTTCACTAAATCAGCATTAATCCAAGAAACTTTGAAAAATCAATGCAGTCTGTAAAACTAAAAATATAAAGAATTACACATTAAGTATTATATTCCAGTTGATACAGTTGTATTCTACTGTGCCCAATCACTCCTATCTTCAAGACCTGAATCTTCGAATCTCTCTCTCTGATCCCTCCTCACATAGCTGCCTCCTATGTGTGTGGTGTTTCTGCCTAGCTCCTATAAGGACATTTGTGATTGCATGTAGGATCCAGGATGATCTCCTCATATCAAAATCCTTTATCTAATCATATCTGCAAAGCCCTCCTTCCCAAAAAAAAGTAACATTTACATGCTCAGGGATGGTAGTGTATTATTCAGCACTCTACAATAGCTAAAACAATTTTGAAAAAGGACAATAGTGGGATGAATCAGTCTACCCAACTGCAAAAATTATTTTATAGCTAGAGTAATCAAAGATGTTGGTCTTAGAGGAAGGACAAATAAATAAATGAAATAGAATCAAGGACACAAAAATAATTTCATGCAAATACGGCCATTTGATTTTTTACAGAGGCATTAAAAGCAATTTATTGAACAAAAGCTACTTTTCAACAAACGATATTATAGTAAGATATCCATAGAAAAAGAAGAAAGGAATCTTTATGTAATCTCACAGCAGATACAAAAGTTAAACTCAAAATGGATAACAGATTTAAATGCAAACTGCAAAGCTATTAACTTTTTTAGAAAAATATGAGGTAGTATTTAGGATCTCACCTACTGTGATCATTAGTTTTGTATATCAGCTTGGCTGGGCCAGAGAGTTGTTGGAACACTATCACTGATGTTTCTGTGAGGTTGTTTTGGGATGTGATTAAGATCTAAATCAGTGAACTTTTGAGTAAATTAGACCACTCCCCTCAATGTGGGTGCACCTCAACCAATCAATTGAAGAACAGAGTAGAACAAAAGACTGACCTCTCCCCAAAAAGAATAAATTCTGTCAGCAGACAACCTTCATATCTGAATTTCAACACTGTCTTTTCCTTGGGTCTCTGATGTACCATCCCAAACTGCTGATTTTGGACTTACCAAACTCTATAATCACATGAGCTAATTCCTTAAATAAATATTCCTCTCTGAATGAGTGTAAGAACTAACTAAATTACTTCTATTTCTCCAGCGATCCCTGACTAATACGGTTATACAAGTTCTTAGACTTGACACAAAAGCAAGATCCATAAAAGAAAAATTACTAAGCTGGACATCAACAAAATTAAAAACGTCTGTTCTACAAAAGAACCTATTGAGGAAACAAAAAGCTACACCTTGGGAGAAAATATATGCAAACCATATATTTGACAATTGAGTAGTACACAACTCACAACCTAGATTATATAAAAAATTGCCCCAATTCAACAATAGAAAAACAACTAGTCCAATTAGAAAATGGTCAAAAGACATGAAGAGATATTTCAATTAAAAGGATATATTGATGGCAAATAAGCACATAAAAAGATGTTCAACAGCTTTAGTCATTAGGGAAATGCACATTAAAAGTCACAAAATAGCATTACAAACTTATCAGTGGCTAAGATAAAAAATAGTGACACCAAATGTTAAGTATGCTGACAAAATGAATCACATACACTGCTGGTAGAAATCTGAAATAGCACAACCATTGGAAAACAGTTTGGTAGTTTCTTAAACTTAACATTCAACTATCATGCTATTAGCTATTATAGTATGTCCTCACTTAAGGTTGATATTCTTAGAAACTGCGACTTTAAATCAAAAAAAAGTATAATAAATCCAAGTCCTTAAATAACGTACCCTTCAACATCAGTATGTATTTCTTTCTTCTCACCAACATTATAATGAAAGGGCGTTGGAACAAAACATGTTTCAAGACCTACTGTAAATTCCTGGGTATTTATGGCAAAGAAAGAAAGAGCTATGTAGACACACACACACACACACAAAAACCTGGTGCAGAAATATTTCTATGTGTTTATACACAAACACAGAGAGAGAGAGAGAGAGAGAGAGAGAGAGGTGTATGCAAGTCAACAAAAGGAATCCTAGGTAATCTTCACCACCAGCGACTGCAAAAATAAACTATGGTACAGTGTACCACAAAATACCAGTCAACAACAAAAAAGTAAATAATGACACACATACAATCTGGATCAAAATATTGATAATTATGCTGAATGAAAAAGTCAATCCCAAAAGGTTATTAGCATATGGTTCCAGTTATTTAACATTTAACATTCTTGAAATGGCATAATTATAGAAATAGAGACCATATTATTGGGGCCAGGGGTTAAGAAGGGAGAGAGGGGTGGAAGTGGGTGGAAGTGGGTGTGGCTATAAAAGGGCAACATAAAATCAACAAAAATGGGCAATATATGGGATACCTGTGGTGATGGAAATGTTCAATATCTTATCTGTACCAATGTCAATATCCTAATGTGACACAGTATAGTATTTTTAAGATGTTACTACTGGAGGTATTATTTCTTATAAATGCTTATGAATCTATAATCATCTCAAAATGAAAAATGTAATTAAAGAACACTAATCAATGGTAATGTAACTCAGAAAAATGAAAATCCCTAGCAGAGACATTGGGGTTGGGTATGTGGATATTGACTGGGAATGGGCAAAAGGTTGGTTACAGAGGTGTACAAATAACTACAGGTTTCATGACCTCCAGCACCTAACAAGGCCCCCAATGAACTTCATATCCTGAGATTCACACTCCTGGTTTGTCTCCTCCACAACGAACAGGGCTGAATTGTATAATTGATTGGATATAACTGTGTGACTTCTAAGATTCAGAAAACAATGCAGCTTCCACCTTGTTCTCTCTTGGATAATCCTTTCTGGGGGAAAGATAGTCATAATGTTCAAGCAGCAGTGAAGAGATCCTGCTAGCACAAAGTGAGGCATCTTAGAAGGAGCTACTTCAGCCCAGTCCAGTCTTTATTAAGACTGCCACCTCATGAGAGACCTTAAGCCTTTAGAACCATACAACTTTAGAATAAACTACTTCTGAATTACTGATTTAAACTGTGAGGTAATAAAGGTTTACTTTTTTTAAAGATTAATTTTTATTTATTTATGCATGTAAGAACTGGGGTGCAGGCCAGAGGTGCGGGGGCAGGGGGTAGGAAGATGCACCAGAGACAGAGTGGGGTGCAGAACAGGCAGATCTACTGAAATAGACCAGAATGGAAGCAGCAGGTGAGACAGGAGAGGTCTGCTATGCCCTTGGGTTAACTCCCTGGCCTGGCCGGGGATCAAACTCAAGCTGAAGTGCCTGGTGATAGATAGCTTGATAGTGCTTAGACTTTAACCCCTGCGTCATCAGGGAGGCCCAAAGGTTTACTATTTTAAACCACTAAGTTTGGTAAGCATATAGTAATTACAATAATTAAGCCACTAAGTTTGGTAAGCATATAGTAATTACATATAGTAATCCACTTAACCCTCAAAAACCAGGATCCCCTTTTAAGATGAGGAAACTGAGACACACAAAGATTCAGTAATTTGCCCCAATTATCATACAGTTGTTAAGTGATAGGGAACTACATTCAAATCTAAAGTCAACACTTTTAACTATACTTTTAACTCCCCATGCTGAAGTAGTTTCCATCCCCTAGTTTTTATTTTTGCTGTGAAATAGAAGGCAAGGTTAACTGATAAAAGAGCAAGGGAAAAGCAACTGAATCAGATAACTGAAGAAAATGGGAAAGGTTTGAAACAGTTGCCATGAGAAGTTAGGAAGAGGACTGGCTAGAGAAACCTGATAGAATTTTCAGTATTAAGGAGCCAAGAGAGATATGAAGCCATGACCCTCATCGCAATGAATTTAAGATGACCATAATGAAGAGAACATAGGACTGCTGGTATCCCTAAATACAAAATGCGATTTGAAGAGTGAAATCTACCAGTTATGGTGATGGATGGATGGAAGAAAACATGTGTATTTCCAAAGTCCCAACAGTTCAGTATACAGAATAATTCCAAGGGCCTCTCTGCTGGCATAGGGGTTAAGTCTCAGCGATATCACATTAAAGGCCCAAGTTCGATCCTGGCCAGGGAGCTAACACACGTATGGCACACAGACCTCTCCTGTCTCACCTGCTGCTCCCTTTAGCAGTGTATTTCAGTAGATCTTCCTATACTGCTCCCCACTCTCTCTCCCCCCACCACTGGCCTACGCCCCAGTTCTTCTATGCAAAAATAAGTAATTTTTTTTTTAAATTTCAAGAAAACTATGTATATTCTATGTTACAGTATCACATAAACACTGGGGAAAAGAAACTCTGCTAAAGTCAGAAAAATAAACTACTTCATGTCTGTCTTAATCTCAAGTCACAGAAGTGTTTCTAGAGATCGTTCCCTTTTTCCTATTTCAATTCAAAACATCACAAGAAAAATGACAACCTCCAGAAAAAAAAATACTATTTCTATTACAATAAGATCACACCTAAGAGCAGCCTCACAATTATTCACTGACTCAACTTGATGAATCTTAAAACAAAGCTTTAGACAAAAAAAAATTATATCTATCCGTTTAAAATTGACTTTTCCAAATTTCAAGTTTCAGTTTCACACATGTACTTTTAAAATCACTTTACTTACAAAATGGGATAAATTAATCTCAATAAAATTAGGTATTGAAAAAAAGAAATCAAATCACAGACTCATTAAATTTTTTTTGACACATTAAATTTTTTCCGAGCTAACATTCAATGCAAGCAAGTATGGACACTTAAGCACTTAAGACACAAACATGCATGAAAGGAGGTAAAGGTTTTGCATGCTAGATATACATATATATGTATACATTATTTTTTAATATTCAAGGTTAATAAATAAGTTTCAAAAAACAATAGTTAGCAATTAAAATTCTAATGACATCTTTCCTCATATCTCCATTATTATCTGAAGATACAAGTCAAAATGAATACATGTAAAAACAAACTGAGTAAAAAAGAAAAAATTACCAATGAGTAAATTAAGTAAATCCTTTCTACCTTATGCATCATCAACAGAGAGGAAAAAAAACAATCCACGCTTAAAGTAGTCCTAAAGTGGTACAAGAGAATTTTGGAAACCATAATGTGAACCTTTATGAACACAAGTAATTTCATAGTCTCCATCTCTTTAAATCAGGATAGAACACATGTATTCTGAATACAAAAAAAATCTTAACTTTTATAGACATTTTCATTAAAATAAAATCTATAATATTTTTATTAAGTTGGTACACGTGTTTCATCATTCCATTTTTCAATCTTACCCTTATCTGTTCAGTAGAGCTGCTGCTAAGTTCATCTCCAGATTCCGAATCCTGGTGTATTCTTTCTGAACTTTCACCTGCTGAATCACAAGATTGTTCCTGGGAGAAGCTAGTTTTCTCTATGTCTAAGAACTCAGGACCAGGAAAGTGACCAAATAAGCGTGTCCTATTCTGGCTTGCAACTTTAGGCGAATGTGAATCACTATTAAACTTTCCATTATTATGGGTCAGGTCCAGACTCAGGTTGAGAGTCTGACCTGGAATATAATTGGGTCCAAAATTCTGATTGGCATCACGAATAAGACCTGTTCCTTGAACAGATGACGATGGCTTTCCAAAACTTGAAAGCTCAGGCAATTTGTTCACATTTTCTGTTGATCTCTGAAGATGTAGACTCTGCATCATTTTCATAGAATTACTTGACAGTCCAAATGCCTGCTTAACAGGCGGCATTAGAGCTTTGCGGGTGACCTCTTTAACATACTGGGCTGGCACATAAAACGCTTTGGAATTCTCATCTGGTTTGACTTGCCACCAGTCATCATTGGTCTTTTTCACCAAGATATAGCGTTCCCCTTGTTTTATCACAATTTTTCTGTCTTTTGCTTCATATTCATAATCATATTCCACTTCAATATACACTTGTCCTGGAAGAATCTTCCCACTTCTGTCAGCCATTTTTATTCAATAATATTCACCTCTCAAAAAGGATGGTATGCCACATTATGGCTTATTGGACTGATACAGCTATTTTTATTTAAATGAAGGAAGAGAATGAAAAAATAGTTAACATAGTCTGGACTTTTTAGTATTTATTCACAAACACATTTAATACGAACCATTCAAAATCCCAAACCCTGGAATGTAAACGTGTGTCTAATATCATACAGATTGTCCTACATTAAAAACACTCTCATTTTAACCATAATCTACATCTTTTCAGTCATTTATGACCAAAACAAAACCAATGACTATAACTCCAACAGACACAATGCTATCAAAAATAAGAGGTGACATGAACTTTCCTTTTTTCCACGACTATCTCAAGATTCTTTCACTTTCTTAGAAAAGTTCACTAATAATAACCAACATGTAGTAGGCACTTACCAAGGTCTGGGCATTCAGCTAGGTTCACTGTATCCCATATTTATGATCCCTTTCAAGTTAGAGCTGAATTTCAATGTCCTTGAATTTCAATAATTTTTTTTTTATTTTTTAAAATGATCAAGGGCATCAATGAACTCTTCTTAAAGGTATACAGGTTATACAAGTTTAGCTTTAGTACCTCATAGAACATTGCTTTCAAGCCTCAAAATAATCATAACATCCGAATACTGCTACAACTTAAGTACGAAAGTGGTTACTGGGAAATGAATTAGTTGCCTGAAAAAGTGTGTTAAGTTCTAACCCCAGGACCTGTGAATGTGACCTTGTTTGGGAACAGAGTATTTGCATATGTAGTCAATTTGAGGTGAGGTCATACTTGATTAGGGTGGGCCAGAAAGCCAATGAATGGTGTCTTTATAAAGACGGAGATTTGATGATAAAGTGAGGGAAAAAAACAGAGGAAGAGAGCACATTAAGACAGAGGCAGAAATGGAAATGTGAGTATGGCAGCTGCAAGTCAGGGAATACCAAGGACCACCAGCACCCACAAGAAACTAGGAAGAGGCAAGGAAGGATTCTCCCCTAGATTTTCAGAAAGAGCAACAACACTGCTAATAATCTTTATTTTGGACATCTGCAGAGCTGTGTGAGAATAAATTTCTGCAAGCCACCCCAGTTTGTAGCACTGTTACAACAGCCCTAAGTGTTAAGCCCTAAGTCATAACACTCAGCTCAAGGATCTGAAGGCAAACTAAGCAATTCAACATACTGAGCTGTACTAGAAATGTTTACCCAAGTTCCCATGACAACCTGCGAATTTTCCTCAGCACCCAAGTACTGGACATAAAATTACTGTACCCTATAGTTGTAGTAATAATCCCCCAAGCACTAGATTCTTCTCTGTACAGATAAAAAGCCTTCAATAAACCCAGGTGATAAATAAGTGATACAACTTCCAGAATTTACTTTCTAGATAAATTACTTGAATAATAAATTTAATACAGTAATGTGTTTCAAAAAAAATTAAAATCTTACCTTAGAAGGAGACATATACATCCAGCATTACACTTAAACCTATAAAAAAAAAAAGTGCATTAAATTTAACTAGGACCGCTTATAGGCTAAGAATATAATACTGCTTTCAGTTTTAAAAGCATAACTTTTTATAATACCTATGAGGAACACAGTACAATTTTATTTCTCACAATTGTGTTCTCACATGTTGTATCCAAACATGTACAAACACACGGTATGCTCTACCACTATCCTCTCCCATTTCACTTCCACACTGTCTCACCTTCATTTCTCCTGCTTATTTTTATTTTTTTAAAACTTCTAATAATGTGAGAAACAACTTTCACAAAGTTGCTAAAATGACAAGACTTTTTCAAATTTATGGTATTAAGTAGGTAAAGACAATGAAAATCAGTGTTAAAGTTGTTGGGAGGGGGCTCCCTGATGGCACAAAGGGTTGAGCACAGACAGCACTGTGAAGCTATCCGCAGGCTCTGCAGCACAAGTTCAATGCATGGCAGGCCAGGGAACCACCCAAAAGGTGCAGCAGACCTCTCCTGTCTCACCTGCTGCTCCCCTCAGCAGTATATTTCAGTCAGTCTGCCTGTTCTATTTCCCACTCTGTCTCTGGTGAATCCTCTCACCCACTGCATCTCTGGCCTGTATCCCAGTTCTTGTATGCATAAATAAATTAATCTTAAAAAAGTTGTTGGGAGGAGCCTCTCTGGTGGCACAAGGGGTTAAGTGTCAGCACTATCAAGATATCAGCAGCCACTGTGGTATCAGTTCAATCCCAGGCCAGGGAGCTGCAACCCATACGCTGCAGCAGACCTCTCCTGTCTCGCCCACTGTTCCCCTCAGCAGTGTATTTCAGTAGATCCACCTGCTCTGCTCCCCACTCTGTCTCTAGTGAATCCTCTCACCCCCACACCTCTTGCCTACACCCCCGTTCTTGTATGCATAAATAAATCTTTAAAAAAATAAAGTTGTTGGGAGTCCTAACATATTACCTACTAACTATAAACAGGAAAATACACCTTTACAATGGAGAGATCTGAGAGTTATAAGCTTAATCATAACCAACAATGGGAGACCATGATGATACATGCCTCTTAATGTGATGCAGCAAGATGTACACAATTGCACATATGCTGTATTCTTATCAAAACACATTGATGCTTTATGATTAAGCTAATTAAATCCAGAATGTAAGGCATACTATTGAACAGCAGACTTGAACTATAAAAAAATTTTCGTAACAATGAAAGCAGAAAGGAGATTCTTCTAGATTAAACAAGATTTTGGCACAATAAGCCAAATCCCTACGTGTTCTAATAGATACTTCAAACTTATCTATGAAAAATCTACTTCCTATCTTATCTCTGCCCTACCCCAGTCCTGCGAAATCTTCATGATCTTTCCCTTCACAGTAAATAGAAATTCTACCCTCCTAAGTATCCACCCTTTACATTCATGTAGCACCTCTGTGATAAAACACAATGCATCATTGTGCTTTAATAATTTTACCTACATAAGTCTTTTGCTGTAACTTTTCAAAATTCCATACTGAAATATTTATCTCCTCAGGTGATTTTTTTTTTCTTGCCAAGAAGTAATAAAATAGCCCTCAGAAATACCTCTGAAGATACAGAACAAGTAAGGGAACATGTAGACAGTTACAGCAGGTCAGGAATGGAGAAAAGTACTAAGAATAACAAGTAAACTATATGATTTCATACTACTAGGAGAGGTACTATGGGGTGGGGAGTAACAATAGGTTAAAGGCCAGTCCACGTTAAGTCTCTCACTCCCAGACTTTATGACAACACTCCCCAGTGACTACAAAGATAAATATGGGGGAGGAGCTAAGGAGAAAGATAAAGAAGTCAGTTTCACTATGCTCAACATCCAAACTAAAGTTTTAGTTAAAGTCAATGAGAACTGGTCAGACAAGGAAGATCCACATCTTTCTGGACAAGTTAGATGCCATAACATCTATATAGAAAAGGCAGATGACATGAGCAAGAGTGGGTACAATGCAAAGAGAACAGTGGTTGAGATAAATTTCTAATTAATATGGGGCGGGAGTGGGGAATAAACCTGGGACGCCCCTAAGACTATGAAAACTACAAACTTCTAGAAAGACAGGGAGCAGGAATTATGGGTTATAATCCCAAAGCCTGGGAAAAGTTACAATAAAATAAAAAAGAAAAGCTTTTATTACCAACTATGGATTCAAAGAAAATTCAAATAGTTATAGGGTATCTCTAAAAACTTAAACCTAAGTGAAAATTATCTGCAAATGTGTGCATACTTTAAGCTACCTATTTTTAGTTTAAACCATAAACTGTATTAAAACAAAGATATAGTTTTAATTTTCACTTGTTTGAAGCACAACACTGCTCTAACTGAAATATATTCTATATTCATCACCACACTTCTCTGTCATTCATCTCACAACCATCAAGTACTCCAATCACTAGAATATATAAAGTTTTGCATAGTCACAGTTAAGTACGAACCACTGTTTCTCTGCAGTTTCAAAAATACCCAGGAAGGCTTTTCATGCCTCTTGCCAGTCCTCTTCATCATGTTCAACAAGACAGACATACACATAGACACACAAACACATCAACCACTTACACATCTTTTACTTTTCTTACTTCATGTCAAATTCAGAAATTTCTATTATGATATTTTAAAATCTAATAGCCTCCTCCTTTCTGTCTGCCAATTTTTCTTCCCTACCACAAATTACACAGCTCAGCAAATGTTATCTTCCTCCCCCAGGACATCTGTTTTAATCAACTACATCTCTCAGCATGATGCCCTTATTAGGTCTATCTAAAAAAGTAAATATGTAAACAAAATCTTGAGAACTAAAGTAAATGTATTATAATCAATGAACTTTTTCTTTAAGTTCAATACATATTTATACAATGTATTTAGCAATTCTAATAGCAGGAACAATGTTATTATAGCCTCAAACATATGTTAACCAACTTAAAGATATCATAATTTAAACACTGATTCTAGACATGAAGTCCTCCAAGTAGTTTTAAAAGTACTTATTTAAAACTAACAATCTCTAAACAGCCTTCTTCTAAAGAAATCAATTAAATCCAGTGTGCACAGTGAAAAGAACAATTTGAGCATTAAGAAATTATTTCCCCAAATAATTTTGTAACATTTACCCTTGTTAAGAAATCAGAAACTACTATAGGGCATTAAAAGTTTTATTTCTAATATATGGCCCCTGTTTTCTGAGAATAAAAAGGCATACAATATAAGAAAAACTAAAATAGGAAAACTGAGTGATTAATATTATAAACTATTCTGGCCATAAATAGCAAAAAAAGAAAGAAATAGCATATAGGATACAGGAAATAATCGGATAACTGGAAAGCACTGGGAACACAGTCAAGTGTAAACTAGTAAAGGAAATTCAAAACCAAGATTTAAATGTGAAACAAAAATGAGGAAACAACAAAGGATGTATTTGGGGAAGCAAGCTTACTTTAACAAAAATGACATTTGCTTAGGGTGCTTTAGAAAAATTTCTACCATGAAGTCTTAGAACTGGAGTGGAATTAATTAATGACATTTTCCTGTATTATTACAATGGTGAAAATATTCCAATTTAAAAAGAAAAATGATCCTGCTGATAACAATAAGTTTTTAGATATACCATGAAATGAACAATCCATGAAAAAAAATTAAATAGGATTCTACTAAAATTAAAAATTTCTTCTCTGTGAAAGACACCACTATTAGAGAATGAAAATAGAGGGTAGGGGACTAGAAGAGAATGAAAACACAAACCACAGACAAGAAGAAATTATTTGCAAAACGCATACCTGATTAAGGACTTGTATCCAAAATATATAAAGAACTCTTAAGACTCAACGAAAAGAACCAAACTTTCTAAATGGTAAAAGGAGCTTTACGACACATCATGAAAGAAAATGTACAGATGGCAAATAAGCATATGAAAATTTCCTCAACATCAAGATATTAGGGAACTGCAAAATGAAACAGGGAAGAATATCACAGAGCAGTGAATAGAGGCCTTTGCCCCTGCCCCTACTTACATGCAGGCACCCTGGACTACAATTCCCAGCATGCCATACTGAATGGGGGCAGCGGGGCAAGTGGATAAACAAATTGAGGTAGAAGGAGGAAGGGGGAGACACATGGAGAAGAGACATGTGGAAGAGACACTTGGAAAAGAAATGTGGGTGAGAGACATGTGGAGAGGCTGCTCCTGATCCTTTTTCGTGACAATGGCAGCCGTTTCCTTAACCTTATGGTGGATTATATGGTACATTTTGAATTTCGGATCTCTCTCTCTGTACCAGCTCTCTGGGATCTACCCAACCCATTTCTTGTGGTTGCCTGCCAGAAACTTAGACTTGTGGCCAAGTTTTTGGACCTCAGCCACCCCACTTTGGTCTGAGCCTGGGCTGGGCTTGTTCCACAAGGGGACAAGTAATTTTCGGAGTTTGATTGGCAATCTTTCATTTGAAATCCTTTCTCTCTCATGTGTGCTGTAAGCAAACCAGGTAAAGATCTTTCACATTGAGAGCCTGCTTTCTTTGCCTTTGTGCATGTAGATTTAAAAACCCTTTCAGAACCCTAAAGTTTGGGTTCCAGTATCCTTCAGTGATGTGGTTTGAATTCCACTGCACACCCATTAAAGTGGATAAAATCAAAGAAAAATGACAATATCAAACATTACTGAGGATGGAGAGCAAGAAAAATTCTCATCCACTGCTGATACAAATCTGAAATCCTACAAGCTATTCTGCAAGGCAGTTTAGCAGTTTCTTACATAGCTACATGTGATTTTACCATATAGCCTAGCAATCACACTCTAGGTATTTACCCAAATTAGCTGAAAATTTATGTACACAAGAAGTTCTGCATGCAAACATTTACAGCAGCTTTCTTTATAGCTGCCAAAAATCAAGAAGTAATCAAAATGCCTTTCAATAGGAGAAAGGATAAACAAACTGTGATACTCACATACAATGCACTATTATTGAGAGATAAAAAGAAATACAGTATTAAGCTATGAAAAGACACAAACAAATCTTAGATATATTTTGCTAAGTGAAAGAAGTAGTCTGAAAAATGTCACAAACATTGAATGACTTCAATGATACGACATTCTGGAAAAGTCAAAACTATATCACAGTAATTGCCAAGGGAAGGAGGGGAGAGAGAGTTTTACAGGTGAAACACAGGGATTCTTTTTTAGATCAGTAATACATTTTGCATGGTACTGTAATGGTGGATATAAGGCATTATGCACTTGTCAAAATCCATTAATCCTTACAACACAGAGCATAAGCTTCAGTGAGTGCAAATTTTAAAAAATCATTTAGGGAAATCCTAGGATAGAAAGCACTGTTACAAATACATGAACAATCTCACTGATTGGAGGTATTGGGAAGATGCTGCCTATCTTATTTTGGAAATAAGTGGGATCTATAAGAACATAGATAATGGAACTGCACATGTATACTATGTTCCAGTACATAAAAGTTCCCTGTGGAGGTAAATTGTAATATTCCTATACATGTATCCTGGAATTGAATAAGTAAATGGTAATGTGGATGGTAGAAGTTTGGCTTCTCAATGTTGGGGGTGGGATTTATATACATATGCAAAGAGTAAAGGCTAGAATGACCCATGTGCTAATAAGTTAGACAAGAAAACATCAATATGAACTCATTTTTTAAAATCTTTTTTTAAAGTTTTTTTTTTTTACTTACGCATACAAGAACTGGGTGTAGGCCAGAGGTACAGGGTTGGGGGGAAAAGGAGGGGTTGAGAGGATTCACCAGAGACAGAGTGGGGAGCAGAACAGGCAGATCTAATGAAATACATGGCTGAGGGAAGCAGCCTGCAAGACAGGAGAGATCTGCTGCACCATGTGGGTTAGCAACCTGGCTGGGATCAAACTCCAGCTGCAGTGGTGGATAGTTTCATAGTGCTAAGACTTAACCCGCTGTACCACCAGGGAGGCCCTAAATTCATTTTTATCTTACCTCAGACACAGCCGATTACATAAAAAAAGATTACAGATAAGTCAGTATACTTACTGTACACATGTGTACACACACACACACACACACGCACACAATTTACTCGCTGTCAGTAAAAACACCCTAGAGCAACAAGCACACTGAGCACCCAAATTTGGTGTCTAATCCATCCTCCAAAAAGAACTAAGGCTCTTTCAAGAAAGAGCTGCTTCTAGGAAATAAAATAACTCTGGAGCATCTTATAGTGCCATAGTGAACCTCTCTCCTCCCCCATCTGGATTTTTTTTAAGTACTTGAGTTAAATTATTATTATTACGAGACAATAGTCTTTGTAATACCACTTTGTAATAGTCAAATGTAATACCACCCATGCATGATATTCAAATTAGCATAGTTTACATTTTATGTCCCACGGTTAAATAAATCCAGTTGTCTTTCATTATTTATTTATTTATTTATTTATTTATTTATTTATTTATTTTTGGTGGGACCCTCACCGGTAGCCAGGGATCAAACTGGCGCTGCAGAGGCCGCAGGCAGCCTCGCAACCAAGCGCTCAAACGGTGCACCACCTGGGGAGGCCCTCTTTCATTACTTTCATCAAAGCACTTATTACAATTATTTAAAGGGCCTCCCTGGTGGCCTAGGGATTAAGTCTCAATGCTATCACTGTTATGGCCTGAGTTTGATCCCAGGCCAAGGAGCTAATCCACATATTGCACAGTAGACCTCTCCTGTCTTACCCTCTGATCTCCTTAGCAGTGTATTTCAGTAAATCCGCCTGTTCTGCTCCCCACTCTGCCTCTGATGAATCCTCTCATCTCCCTCACCCACCCCAAACCCCATACATCTGGCCTACATTCCAGTTCTTCAACACAAAATTTTTTAAAAAATAGTAACAAAAATTTTTAATTATTTAAAAACTACTAAGATTCTCCATTTTCACTGGTCCATTCTAAATCACTTATATATGGAGATGTACTACTGTCCCAGTTGATATGTACAGCAGCAGAAAGTGTGAGGCCTATTGTATTAAAAAAAAAATTCTCAAATTCAGTCAACAGCCCTAATCAAGTCCTTTCAGAGCAAAAAACACTAAAAATTGAATTGGATTTAATTCCCGCTGATCCACTTGTACACACTAAGAGTTTTAATGCAATAATGTAGGTACCAAGAAGATAACCCCTAAGGTTAAAAAACAAATCATAATTAGTAAAAAGTCTAAGTAGCTAAAAGAATTGTTTCTTGAGTGAACAGGATAACTTCCTTTTCCTCCAGATTCTATTTAACTAAAAAGCTACCTGTACCGACAATATCTCCAGGTTAACCTTTAAAGTCATCCTATGATGATTGTTCTACTTCTACACTTTTCAGCTTTCTCTTTACTATCTTTTAAATGTACATCAAGAGAGTCTATGCTTCTTCTGTACTCTGAACACCTAAATCCTATATTTTAATTTAATAAGAATCCTGTAATCAAAAAACAAAAAAACAAAAACCAGGAAGTGACATTTTTTAACATTTTTTACAGCGCATATGAGTCTGATCTTTTTTCTGTGGCATCCTATCCTGTCTGATCCCTTGTAGTAACAATGCCTGGATTTTCTTTGGAAATGCACCCATGCCTGTGATCTTAGTCCATGTACAACTTGGCATGCATTAATAAGATCATAACCTTGGTCTTTAAAAAGTTTAATAGGACTTGTAATCTTTTAATAATGTATTTTATTTTTTTATTTTTTTTAAATAATAAATTTTATTTTTATATTCCCCCATACAATTGCAACCGCCCCATTCTGACCCCAATCCTTCCCCTCCCGCCCCCCACCCCCCAAAAAGTGTCTCTGGTTCATAGATTTTTGTTGATTTTGATTTTCACTTTCTTACATTCATTTTCCTGGTCCCTTATTTAAGTTTTCTAGATTCCTGCTATGAGTGAGACCATCCGGTATTTTTCTTTTTCTTTTTGGCTTATTTCGCTGAGCATGATCCCTTCCAGCGCCATCCATGTTGCTGCAAATTGCATGTGTTTATCTTTTTTGAATTCTGAGTAATATTCCATGGTATATATGTACCACATCTTCTTGATCCAGTCATCTTTAATAATGTATTTTAGAAGAAAAACTTCATTCACCTTATAACTACATTGGCTACCCAAGGCTTTAAAGCACCATCCCCCATCCCCAACTCATTCATATATTCCTCCAAAGCTATACACATTAACCTCTTAATCTTCAAAATCACTTAATTCAATCACTTTCAAACATTTTCCAAATTTCATGCCCTAAGAAAAGATACAAACCACAAATCATGGGCAAATATATCTACAAGTGTAGCTATTATCAAAGTCTCATCATTTCAAAGTTCTAGTGAGATACTAGTAACTTACTTTAAAAAAGAAAAAAAAACTTTATAATGCTTAAATTATGCTAATCTACTTCAAACTGACATTGTGATAAAAGTTATTCTAGATATGACTTTCCTAGACATTTTTCCAAAGATATGCAAATGGCCAATAAGCACACGAAAAGGTATTTAACATTGCTAAACATATGGGAAATGTAAATCAAAACCACAATGAGATACAACTTTACACCCATTTGGATGGCTACTGTAAACAACCAATAATAACAGCCCAGAAATAACAACTACTGGAATTCTTGTTCATTGCTGGTAGAAAAATAAAATGCTGCAGCCACTGGGGAAAATAGTGTGGTGGTTTTTCAAAATATTAAAAATAAAATTACCATAAGATCCAGCAATTCTACTTCTGGGTATACATCCAAAAGAATTAAAAGCAGGGACTCAAACAGATAATATGTATCCCATGTTCACATAGCATTATTCACAATAGTCAAAAGGTGAAAGCAAACCAAATGTGTATAGAGATGGATGACTAGCTAACCAAAATGTGGTATATGGATAAAATGAAATGTTATATTGTATATATTGCCACAATAAGCAGTCACTAGAAAATACAGTTTAAGTCAACCTGTATTTGTCTACCTAAAAACCATAAGTCACTAAAATCCTACCATCACATTTATAGATCCTCTTTCAAAGTAATTATTAAAAGGCAAGAAAACAGTCAAATTTTTAAAAAACTGAAAACTAGTATTTATGTAGCACCCAGACAAATGAACGACTTACTAATCTAACCAAACCCTCAGAGCTTTGGGTTCTCTACTAGAAAAAAAAGGAAAGCACTCCATGATTTTTCATTTTTATCTATAAATTTAAACTATTTTACCAAGCATTAATATTCCAAAAATATAAATTAAAACCAAAATAAGAATCACTACACACCAAATAAAAGTTCTTTTTTTATTTTGCTTTTTTTAAGATTTATTTATGTATGCATGCAAGAATTGGGGTGCAAGCCAGAGGTGTAGGGAAAGGATTCACCAGAAAAAGAGTGGGGAGCAGAACAGGCAGACTGACTGAAATACACTGCTGAATGGAGCAGAGGGCGAGACAGGAGAGGTTTGCTGCACCATGTGAGTTAGCTCCCTGGCCGGGGATCAAACTCATGCTGTAGTGGCTGCCGATAGCTTCATAGTGCTGTCACTTATCTTTTTGCACCACCAGGAAGGCCTAATAAAGCTATTTTTAAAAGACAAAAACAATACAAAGCGCTGACAAAGATATCAACAACTGGAACACTCATATGGTGCACTGGAAATGCTAAGTGGTACAACTTCAGTAGTTTATTATAAACATATATTTTCTGTGGACTATATACTGGATCATGAATCTATCTCAGTACACTTAAAAGGACTAAAATCAGACAAAATGTTTTCTACATAACTACTTTATTAAATTTTAAATAAAGAAGAAGATATCTTCAGAACTCCAAGTGTGTTGTTTAAATCTGAACAGCATACTTCCACATCTCAGAGGTCAAACAAGAAATCCAATGAGAAAATTGAACTAAATGAAAGTGAAGACAAGACATTCCAAAATTTGCAAAATGAAGTAATGTTTAGAGGAAATGTACAGTGAAACAGTCTAGGTAAAAGACATGGTAGCTGGTAAGAATGAGTTGCCTCAAATCCTTTTTGAATAGGTGGACTAAATTATGGACTGGCAAGTCCTGCCCAAATAATTTGGCCCATCACACTGGCCATGAGGTGCCATGACAAAAAAAAAGCACTAGATCTTGACTAATGATAATTTCACAACTTTCTGAAAGAAGGCTGAGAACCTGCATGCACAGTTAGAATATAATCCATCTGCACATGTCTGTGTGGGGGTTGCTGCTCTACTCCTCTGCTTCATGGACTTACCCTTTAAATATCTCCCCCTAACTCCCTTTGAGGAACCAAGCTAACTTCTCCTTTCTGGCACTGGTTTGTCATATATGAGTCTCCAGTAAAACCTTGCCTGATTCAATTACACCTAGAGCTTTCAGTGAATTTTTTCCCAAGAGGGTAAAGGACCCCCCCTTTTGGGCCATGGCCTATAACAATAGCACTGAATGCCCATATTAGAAAGAAAAAAAGGATGATGCAAAATTGTGCGCTAACAAACTATATAAAGAGGAGCAAATTAAACCCAAAGTAGGAAAAAAGAACATGATATAGATCAGAGCAGAAATCAATAAAAGAGAAAACAGAAAAATGACAGAGGAAATCGATACCAGAAGCTACTCATTAAGATGAGTAATAATGATAACCCTTTAGCCAAAATTATCAGGAACAAAATCAACAAAACACAAATTACCAATGTCAGGAATGAGACATAACTACAGATCCCATAGATATAAAAAAAAAGGTAAAATACTATTACAGAGCCTCAGTGGTGACCTGGGGTTTGGGGCTCAGCACTACCACCACAAAGGTCCACTGAGACATCCTGAATTCAATCCCCAGCCAGGGAGCTAGCCCATATGGCACAGCAGACCGCTCTTGTCTCATCAACTGCTCCCCTTTGTGGTGTATTTCAGTTCTACTCCCCATTCTGTCCCAGGTGAAGCTCTCATCCCCTGCATCTCTGGCCTATACCCCAGTTCTTCTATGCAAATTTGCTTAAGAAAAAATAGGTAACCTCAACAATTCAATGTCTGAAAAATAAATTGAATCTGTCTTTAAAATCATTCCAACAAGAAAACACCTGGTCCAAATAGTTTCCCTGGTGAATTTTACCAAAAATGTAAGAAACAATACAAATTCTACACAAATCACTTTAAGTATACTGAAACAGTGGGAAAAATCCTCACTCATTCTATGAGATCAGCATTATCCTCATAGCAAAACCAAAGCTATTATAAGAAGAAAAAAAAAAGCTAAAGATCAATATACTTCATGAACACACTCATCTCCAACAAAGAATTTATATCTAGAATATATAAAGAACTATAAAAGTCAGTAAGACAAATAACCCAAAAAAAAAATATGGACAACAGATATTATACACACTTATCCAAAGATCTACAAATGGTAAACAAGACATTGAAAAAAATGCCAACATCATTAGTCATTAGTGAAATGCAAATTAAGGCCATAATAAATGACACAATACATCTACTAAAATGGCTTACACTTTAAAAACTTCCAACTACAACTCTCACACACTGCTCGGGCAGATACAAATTGATATACAACCACTTGGGGAAAGTTTGGCAAGTTCTTAAAAACTTCAAAATATTTAGAGGTCTCCCTGGTGGCGCAAGGGGTTAAGTCTCAGCACCATGAAGCTATCTGCAGGCACTGCAGCAGAATGAGTTTGAGCCCTGGCCAGGGAGGTGACCCACATGGCGCAGCAGACCTCTCCTGTCTCACCCACTGCTTCCCTCAGCAGTGCATTTCAGTAGATCCACCTGTTCTGCTCCCCACTCTGTCTCCGGTGAATTCTCTCACACACACACCCCCACCCCACACCTCTGACCTGCACCCCAGATCTTGTATGCATAAATAAATCTTTAAAAAAAACCCAAAATTTAAATGTATTTCTTCCCTATGACCCAAAGATTCTATTTCTTAGATGTTTACCTAAAGGAAATGAAAAACTATGTCCACACAAGACCTGTACATGAAACCACCCAAATATTCATCAGTGGGTGAATGACTAAATTAATTGTGGTATATCTGTGTGCTATCACACAGCAATACAAATGAATGAACTACTGATACAGGAAACTGGATCTCCAAAATTTTGCTGACAAAATTTTGACAAAAACGACTACATAGTATATGAACCCATCTGTATAAAATTCTAGAAAATACAAATTAATCCATAGTGACAACGCAGATTAATAGTCACCAGGGAACAAGGACAATGATTTACAAAGAAGCTCAAGGAATTTGGGGTGCTAGAGATATGTTCATTAACTTGATACACATCAAAATTCATTATATTGTTCACTTAAAACATGCAGTTTATTACACAGCAATTATACCTCCATAAAGCTGTTAAACAAAACCATAAAACTGCATTTTAAAACCACCAGATATCACTACTCCCCCTATTTAAATGGACACACACAAATACACACAAGCACGTACACACACACACACATTTTGTATATTAAGAATACATCAACTGAAATTCTCATTCATTGCTGGTGGGAATACAAAATGGTACAGCCACTTTGTAAGACATTCTAGAAGTTTCTGATGAAATTAAACATACATTTACCATATAATCTGGCAAGTTTTGCTATTTACCCAAAGAAATGAGAACGTAAGTCCATGAAAATACCTTACATGTACATTTGTAATAATTTTAATTTGTAATAGCCAGAAACTGGAAACAACAAAAGGCCTATCAACCAGTGAACACTAAACAAATTGTGGTACATCATCTGTAAACCTGGAAACAACACAAACCTCAAAAGGTCCTTATGAGAATGGGGGAACATGTGGGAAAGTACTTAGTGAACTATAAAGGTAGGTAGCATCACATTAGTCATTGCTTACTTGGAAACAAAGTTGTGATTTTAAAAAAGGAAGCAAAGTTGCGATAAAAAAAAATACCCCAAATCATACAAAATGTAGCTTTATTTCTGGACTTTTCACCTACAATAATGCTTTTAAGATTCACCCACGTTGTTATATGTATCTATAGTTCACTTCTTTTTATTACTGAGTGTTAGTACATTTTAAAATTTTAAAATATGTACACTACACCTCATAAAACTGATGTTTTAAATTAACACAAAGCAAAATACAGATAATTTTCAGCAAGCTTTTCAGTATCTCACTGTAACTTCAAAATGTATCCTAAATTCTCCTTTGGTAAAGGAAAATAGCACAGAAACAGGATCAGAGGCCAGAAATTCAAAGCTAGGATTTGCCAATTATCAGTTCTCAGACCCTGAGCACTTTAGATTATCTGTAAAACAAAGAAAACAATACAAACCTTAAAACATCCTTGAAAGAAGGAAACAGAAAAAAATGTGATGATACAGAGTATCCAAACTAATCATAACTCACTCAAAGAAGCAAAATTGTGAAAGAGAAAAATGATCACAAATAAACTGGTCAAACAGATATCAGTCCCTCAAAAGTTCCTGTCTTTGCCTCTTGCTAGCAATATGACCTAAGACAAGTCAATCCGTGAGTCTTAGTTTTTTCCATTTGTTAAATGGAGTTTATTAATAGTACATACCACATCCTGGGAAATTAAATGAGTAAATATGTGTAAAACACTTGCTATAATGCGTAGCACCTGCTAAGTGCTTTCTATATTTTAGCTCTTCTTATAAAAATAATATTATTGTCCTGCCAGGCTTAGTACTAGGCCTCCATCCTGCATGATCCACCCAAGCTCCAGTAGCTTAGGTCTTATTAAAGATCTAGATAACTGATTCTGAAATTCAGTGAACAATGGAATTACCTGAAGTTACTTTAAAAATACTTACTTTACTCTCAGCACTATCACGGCCATGGCCTGAGTTTGATCCCCGGCGAGGGAGGTAAGCCACATATGGCCTGAGTGTGATCCCTGGTGAGGGAGGTAACCCACATATGGTACAACAGACCTCTCCTGTCTCACCTGCTGCTCCCCTCAGCAGTGTATTTCAGTAGTGGCCTGTTCTGCTCCCCACTCTGTCTCTGGTGAATCCTCTCATACCTTCCAACCCCCTGCACCTCTGGCCTACACCCCAGTTCTTTTTTTAAATCTTTTTTTAAAAAAAATATTTTAGGTGAGTTATAGATTTACAGAATTATTGCAACAATAGTACAAAAAGTTCCCAGATAACTTTGTACAGTTTCCCCTACTACTAACATCTTAGAGTAGTATAGTACATCTTAGAGCAGGCTGGTACATTTGTCATAGTCAGTGAAAATACTGATACATAATAATATTCATACCTTATTCAGATTTCCTACAAGTTAATGAAACTCCAGATAACCTAATGAATAAGCATGAGCTGGGTGCCCAAAACATACATTTCTAACAATTTCCCAAAGTTGCTGATGGGATTAAATGAAAATACATTTACAAAAAAAGCACTGGTCTAGATTCCAGACTCCAGAACTGTACTGTTCAACTACCAGCCACTAGCCAAAAACAGCTATTAAGCATGGCTATTAAGCCATGAAACATGGCTGATCTAAATGGAGATGTGCTGTAAGTGTAAAGACTTAATCTGAAAAAAATAAATAAAATATCTCATTAAAACTTTAATATTGATTATATGATAAAATAAATTACTTCTTTCACTTGAGTTTTTTTTCCATTTTTTTATCATGAGTACTAAAAACTAAAATTACACGTGACTGCCATTATATTTCTATAGGACAGCAGTAGTCTGCAGTCTGGGCAGAAGAGCAGCGTTGGTATCACCTGGAGGCTTGCTGGATGTTCAGGTGATTCCTATACACATTAAAACTTAAGACAGTAGATTATCAACAAGGGAGGAGAGCTTAGAGATGTCAGCATTTGGCAGTTCAGTTCAAATAAGCTAATCAACTGAAACTGCAGGATATTTACTGTCATTAAAGTCAATAAAAGTAACAGGAAAAGGGGCCTCCCCGGTGACACAAGGGGTTAAGTGTCAGCACTATGAAGCTATCACCAGCCACTACAGCAGGAGTTCGACCCCAGCCAGGGAGCTACCCACATGGCGCAGCAGACCTCTCCTGTTTCGCCTGCTGCTCCCCTCAGCAGTGTATTTCAGTCAGTCAGTCTGTTCTGTTCCCCACTCTGTTTCTGGTGAATCCCCTAATCCCCAGCACCTCTGGCCTGTACCCCAGTTCTCATATGCATAAATAAATCTTAAAAAAAAAAGAAAGTAGCAGGAAAATGGCTGAACCACAGCAAAGCCTTCTACAAGTGAGGGTGTAGCACAATTAGACCAGTTAACAACTAAAGAAAAACTAAAAAGACAGGGCCTCCCCGGTGGCACAGTGGTTGAGTGCTGGGTTGCGAAGCTGCCCGCAGCCTCTGCAGCGCCGGTTCGATCCCCGGCTGCTCCCTGGACACCGGAGGAGGGTCCCACATGGCGCGCAGACCTCTCCTGCCGCCCGCTGCTCCCCTCAGCAGTGTACTTCGGTCCTTCTGCCTGCTCTGCTCCCCGCTCTGGCTCTGGTGAATTCTCTCCCCCTCCCGCGCTTCTGGCTGTACCCAGTGCTGAAAGACAGACAGACAGACAGACAGAAAGAAAAACTAAAAAGACAGTGACCCAGTGAGTTCCTCAAAAGAGGATGACATGGGCCTCCCCGGTGGCGCAGCGGTTGAGCGCTGGGTTGCGAACCTGCCCGCAGCCTCTGCGGCACCAGTTCGATCCCCGGCTGCTCCCCGGCCACCAGAGGAGGGTCCCACATGGCACGCAGACCTCTCCTGCGGCCCGCTGCTCCCCTCAGCAGTGTACTTCGGTCCTTCTGCCTGCTCTGCTCCCTGCTCTGGCTCTGGTGAATTCTCTCACCCTCCCGCGCTTCTGACTGTACCCAGTGCATGTATAAACAAAAACAAGCAAATAAATAAATACATAAATAAACATGCCTCTATAAAAAAAAAAAAAAATTTAAAAAAAAAAAGAGGATGACATGAACAGCATGAAGAACAAGGATGCTATGTGACACCACTATACCTTTTCGCATCTGATTCATTCTTAAAAACAGTTCATATTTGCAATCATAAAAAAAAATCATTCAATATAAAAGAGAAATTTTACTTTCACTTTTCTCTTCCACTATTTATTATAAAACAGCCCATTTTAGGTACAGTCACTTTAACCTTTTTCCTAACACCAAATTTCTCAAATAATTATTAAATACATTTAATAAGTTTACACACCACAAAACTCACTTTTATTTTCATCAATTTAGAAACTGTATTGCCTTTATTATTCTCAGAAAGGTCAACTGCATAACTTAAGTACTTAAATTCCTAAAGCCCACTTTCTATAGACCTACTCAAATAAAAAAAAAGGACTAAGACACTTTCTTTTTAATAAAGAAAGGCCAAATGATTAACTACAAATGTGCTGTTTTTCTACAGCATTTACATATTTTCACTACGGTTCACAACAACTGGTATAGTAAGTTATAAAAAAATCTAAAGAAACAATATTGACTATATATTAACCTATATAGATGGCATTATATTGAGTCCATTAGCAGGTTCTCCAACTTTTATGGTTGATAATGTACAAACAGAAATCTATCAACAAGTACTGAGGCATACACTTCTCTCTCTCTCTCTCTCTCTCTCTCACACACACACACACACACACAAAATAATGTTACGTTACACTATCCACAGCAGAACTACATGTGTAAACAGGGTCACACGAAAGTGCCCAGCTTGTATGGCTTTTCAGGTTGCATGGCTCCGGGTCAAGTCTTCAGAGCCTGTGCTTAGGCACTGCTCTGGGCTTCAAAATCCCTGCCCTAAAATGTTTCCAATGTATTATTTTTTTTATTTTAAAGAGATAAAAACACTGGCACAGTGACACCAGCAGTCAAACTGTCTATTCAAACCAGAAAAGATACAGCGAGATGACCCATTTTGTAATGCAGCCTCCTACAGATCAGGTAAGGAACACTGGATGTGAAGAACTAAATGCATCTCTAGGCCATCGTTTCCCAACTTTTAAATATGAAAGAGGCGTGGCTAAGGGCAAAAAACTTCTTAACAACCTTTCATGGTAACATTCAGAGGTCTTTCAAGGTCTCACCTTTTGAAGTGAACAGCAGAACCAAAATCAGAACTCTAGTGATTCCTCATTCAATGTCCCTTCCTCTCCTCTACATTACCTCCCCTTAGAATACGTGCATAAATGGTCAATAAAGTCCATTTCCATGTGTCCCAATTAAGCATACTAATCGTGCAGTGTTAACAGACTTCACCTGTAACAAACACGTCACTTCCATTAGAACTTTCACAAAGGTATCCTTTGAACATCTTGATTTCTTCGCCTTTACAAATGTTTTTGAAATTGCTGCTGCAGCCAAAAGGAAAACATCACATGCCTCTAAAAGTGAAGGCCGTGCCTTTTTCTCCACTGATGCCCCTGTGGCCATTTCTTCTCAGAGGGTCTGCGGTGATTTACGACTCAACATAGAAAGGACAGGCATTCTAAGAAAACATTCAACAATCCCGAGATGGAAGAGGGGGGGGCGACACGCCAGGGACGAGGGTTTTTTAATTCAAGAACTTTGAGGAAATTCCTCCCAGAAAAGCAAGAAAGTAGCAAATTGCATTCAGCAGGGGCGGGGCAGCTCTAAGACCTCAGAGAAGTGCCCACTTTAAACTGGACAGTTCTCCAGGGGAGGCCTCAGGTGGGCTCCCTGGATGGGCGGAGGTTTCTGCACCCCACAGCAGCAGAGGAGTGGGGCACACGGAAGGCGGGAGGTAAGGAAGGAGGGAGACACCAACCTGCTTTACACACACACACACATCCCAACACCCTCCTTCCTGGGGGCGGGGCGGGCACTGCCCTCACACAGGAAGTCAGAAAGCCCGGGGGACTGAGAAACCACGACTTGGAGTCATTTAAACCCTCCGGCCCCCGTGGGCGCTGGGCTAGCAGCCGCCCCACTCCCGGGGTGCACCTCCGCGCTCCAAGCCGGAGCCCGGGGCCGCGCTCCCGGCCTCACCTCGCCGCACACCTCGGCACCCCCGGCACACGCCTCCCCCAACTCCGCCGCCCTCGGCGGGCACAGCCCCGGCCCCGGAGCGCCTTTGTGCGGTGCCTGCACGGCGTGCCCTCGGTCCGCGCAGCCCGCGCCCGCCACCTTACCGAGGGCCCGGGGGCCTCGCGGGGACCGGCTCCCTGCCCAGCGGGCGCCGCGGCGCGGGACGCAGAGGCGAGTGTGGAGGGCGCTCCACGGCGACGGCCGCAGCGCCGTCCCCGCAGGCTGGTCTCCGGGGAGGTGAAGTGCCAGGGCACGTCGGAGCGCGCCGGCGCGGGGGCGGGGCGGGGCGGCCGGGCCGGGCGGCTCACGTGACCGACGGGGCGGGCCGGGCGGCTCACGTGACTGCCCGGGAGGGCACCGAGGCGGCTCCCGGGGAGGGGGCGGGGGAGGGGCGCGGGGCCCGGCTACCTCGGGGGCTGCTGACCTGGGGTGTGTAAACAGGCTGGGAACATGAAGTGGGGTACGTCCCAACACGCTGGTGGCGCGAACCAGCGAAGGGCGAAGGCCAAGCGGTCAGATCACTGGGGTGGCGGGACTGGGGTACAGGGAGACGGGGCGGGTGGTGGGCGCCCCCGCTCCCTTCCTGGGCCCTCGGGCCTGCTGGGAGCCGCTGCCGGCTGTAGACAGCCCTTTGCTGGGCCGGAAATTGCGCTGCGAGACTCAGAAAGTGCCACGCGCGACGAGATGGAACTCTGGACGTGTTCAGTGCATTATCGGGTCCGTGAGGAACTGTCCTTCGCCGGGGTCACCAGGGCAAGAGAGTGGACAAGCAAGCTCTGTACACGCAGGACTGGACTCTCTGGGGACCCGGGACCCGCAGCCCGCGGGCAGGCAGCACGAATTCGTTCAGCACTCAGGCACCCACAGAGCCTGCTGCGTGCAAGCCCCGTGGGTGCCATGGTGTCATTGTCCAAAGTCATCCCAGTTTGCCCTCGTTTATAGCATGTCAGCGTAGAAGCCAGGAGGCAGAGGCATTACACGTTTTTCATGGTGACCCTATGGCAGGAGTTTTGCTGGGCTGGAAATCTGGAAAGAGACCGAGTTTCTTCTGTTGTTACTTCACGCTTCTCGAGCCCAGCCATCAAAGGAGGGTTTTGACTAAACTCAGAAGGTTCTTGTTTCCACGACATAGCTCTAAAATGAAATGGCTGTGAGAAAAATTACTGGTGTTAGAACTTCAGAAATCACCCACTCCGCATCCAGCTGTTGAGTGTGGCTATTATGGTGCGGAGATGGAATTTTAATGACACTAGAAGATGAAAACAAAATCCAGGATGTGATTCAGGAGCCGCTCTTTGAAACTGGCTCACTTCTGTGCTTCACCTCACACTTAAAGAAACACCATTGTCATTATCACAAACTTAGCTCCCAATTGTTATTTAAAGGTTACTCACTGGGATACTGGCAAGGTATTGCCACCTTTTCGTAAATCAAACATAATAAGGAAAAGCTATAGTTTTAAGATATTCTTTTAGAAAAGAAAGATAACTTAAAATAAGCCTGAAATCATACTGTATCACTGTACTTGCTCCCACCCTTTTCTTGCACGTGGTATTTCCTGTTTCCCTCAGTCTCTAATGTTCTTTTCTATACCCTTGCTCGCCATACAGAGTATTTCTGCTGTATGCTTATGAAAATGTTTTCCATTGACTCTCTTGCGATCTCTTCCTTGAACCAATACAGGGACATACTGCAAAAAGGAAGCTGCCCTGATGGGAATGTGCTGATGACCATATCTTCCCCACTCCCCAAACCTGAATTGGGCACTCTTGGTTTCAGCAAGAGATAGAGCAAAGCAGTTTGCATATACTTGCTGATCTGCCTGTAACTCCACTTCCTGTTTCACAACCTAATCTCAGATGATACCACAATGCCCACAGTATGCTGATCACTACCAACAGCAGATGGAGTCAGATAAAAAGAGCTCTCTCCCAAGTGTGTTGTTTTAAAAGGACCTGATGGAAAGCTATGAAATCATATGCAACATTGCCTCTAGTTAGTTTTTAAATAACAGTGGTAGCATATGTCTGGCGCCTGTGCTCAGGATATCTCAACAAATAATTTTCAGGATATTGACATTTAACTGATTTCTTATGAAGTAACATAGAGTTCAAAACTGTAGTATTTAAATGTGTGCTCCACAAAGGCAGATATTTGAGTTTATTAAATATATATGTATGTATGTATATTCCAAGTACCTGAAAACATCTGGCATGTGGTGAATGCATAATAAATTTATTTTTAATGTATTTTTAGTGAAAATGAACTCTGTAAATTGATGAATAAATTTGTGCTGCTTTCTTCCTAATTCTTTAACAGGTAACCCACTTTTTATTATGTATTTCTAGAGAAAAAGGTATAAAAGTATATCTGGTATCAAAATTACAAATGCCTATATACTCTGACCCTTCAACTTTGCTTCTTGGGATTTATCCCACAGATGTACTTCTGCACATGAGACCTGATAAAGGTATTTCTTTTTTTTTTTTAAGATTTATTTATTTATGCAAACAAGCTAGGGTGCAGGCAGAGGTGAAAGGATTCACCAGAGACAGGGTGGGGAGCAAAACAGCGGATCTACTGAAATACACTACTGAGGGGAGCAACAGGTGAGATAGGAGAGGTCTACTGTGCCATGTGGGTCACCTCCCTGGCTGGGGATTGAACTTGTGCTGCAGTGGCTGTGGATAGCTTCATAGTGCTGACACTCAACCCCTTGTACCACCAGGGAGGCCTAATAATGAAGTTATTTCTTATAGATGTGTTGAAAACAGCAAATGACAGGGAACAGTCTAAATATCCATCAGGGCCTCCTTGGTGGCGCAGGGGTTAAGACAGTGCTATCAAGCTGTTGCCAGTCTCTGCAGCGACCCATTTCAATGCCCTGACTGGCCAGGGAGATAAGGAAGAGATCACAAGAGATTCAATGGAAAACAGTTTCACAAGCATACAGCAGAAATACTCTGTATGGTGAACAAGGATATAGAAAAGAACATTAGAAACTGAGGGAAACTGGAAACACCACCTGCAAGAAAAGGGTGGGAGCAAGTGCAGTGATACAGTATGATTTCAGGCTTATTTTAAGTTATCTTTCTTTTCTAAAACCCACATGGCACAGCAGACCTCTCTTGTCTCGCCCCACTGCTCCCCTCAGCAGTGTATTTCAGTAGATATGCCTGTTCTGCTCCCTACTTTCTCTAGTGAGTCCTCTCACACCCGCGCTTACACGCCCAGTTCTTGTATGCATAAATCAATCTTAAAAAAAGGGGGGCCTCCTTGGTGGCGCAAGGGGTTAAGCACTGCACTATGAAGCAATCCACAGCCTCTGCGGAACGAGTTCGATCCCTGGCCAGCCAGGGAGTTTCCCACATGGCAAGGCAGACCTTTCCTGTCTCACCCGCTGCTCCCCTCAGCAGTGTACTTTGGTCAGTCTGCCTGTTCTGTTCTCCACTCTGTCTCTGGTGAATCCTCTTACCCGCCACACCTCTGGCCTGTACCCTAGCTTGTATGCATAAATAAATAAATCTTGAAAAAAAAAAAGTTCAGAGCTATTTTTGTTAAGTTCAGAACAAGCAGTATCTCTTCTTCACTGTAGTAATTTAAGTTCCAGGTATAAAACTTAGTTTGAGCCTTAGTATACATCTTATCTAATATATATGTATGTATATATAATTTATTTTTTTTTTTTTGCAGTAGAGGCTTACTTGAATAAGTTTTAATGGCTTGGGTTCTGTCCTAATAAAATTATGGGAATAAGACAAGATGCCCATTGTCACCACTTCTGTTTAACTTAGTAATAGAGGCTTTGGTCAGAGTTATTAGACAAACAAAGGAAATAAAAGGACTCCAAGTCAGAAAAGAAGAACTGAAACTACCACTGTTCACTGGTTTAGGATATATAGAAAAATCCTAGACTTCACTAAAAAAGTTATTAGAAACAATATATGACTATAGCAAAGTGGCAGCTTACAAAATGAATGTACAAAAATCCATAGCCTTTTTATTTTTTTTAAGATTTTTAAAATTTTATTTATGCATACAAAAACTGGGGTACAAGCCAGAGGTGCAGGAGGGTGAGAGGATTCACCAGAGACAGAGTGGGGAACAGAACAGACTGACTGACTGAAATACACTGCTGAAGGGAGTAGCAGGCAAGACAGGAGAGGTCTGCTGTACCATGTGGGTTAGCTCCTTGGCCCGGGATAAAACTCATGCTGCAGTGGCTGCTGGAGAGCTTCATAGCGCTGACTTTAACCCCTGCACCACCTGGGAGGCTCATTCATAGCCTTTTTATACACAACGAACAAGAAGCAAAGAAAACTTAAAAATAACTCCATTTATAAATGCTTCCAAAAGAGTTAAGTACCTCGGAATCAACCTAACAGCAGAAATAAAAGACCATGCAATGGGAATTATCCATTTATTAAAGGACTTAATGACATAAGGAGATGGAAGTATATCCCATGCTGATAGATGGGGAATATCAATACAATCAAAATGACCGTCCTGCCTAAAATGATATACAAGTTCAACATAATCCCCATCAAACTGCCATCAACATTTTTCAAACTGAAAAAAAAAAATTGATACTTATATGGAACCACAAAAAGTCTCAAATTGCAAAAGGAATCCTGAGAAAAAAGGAGAAAAATGGAGGCATTACATTACCTGACTTCAAACTTTAATGTAAAGCAATAGTATTAAAAAACAATATGATAGGGGCCTCCCCGGTGGCGCAGCGGTTGAGCGCTGGGTTGCGAAGCTGCCCGCGGCCTGTGAGGCACCAGTTCGATCCCCGGCTGCTCCCCGGACACCAGAGGAGGGTCCCACATGGCCGCAGACCTCTCCTGCCGCCCGCTGCTCCCCTCAGCAGTGTACTTCGGTCCTTCTGCCTGCTCTGCTCCCTGCTATGGCTCTGGTGAATTCTCTCACCCTCCCGCGCTTCTGACTGTACCCAGTGCATGTATAAACAAAACAAACAAACAAATAAATAAATAAATAAAACATGCCTCTATAAAAAAAAAAAATAAAAATAAAAACAATATGATATTAGCACAAAAATAGATACATGTATCACTGGAACAGAATTGAAACCCCAGAAATAAATCCCAACACTTTATCTATGAAAAGGCAAGCATGACCGTAAAATGGGGAAAAGATAGTCTCTTTAATACATGGTGTTGAGAAAATTGCAAAGTCACACGTTAAAGAATTAAGTTAGATCACTTGCTGACCCCAAACACAGAAATAAACCCCAAAGGGATTACAAATTTAGATATAAGACCTGCAACAGTAAAATCCATGGAAGAAAACATTGATGATACATCCATGATATCAGCAATATTTTTGGTGACTCAACCCCTATGGCAAAGGAATTAAAAACAAATAGTTGGGATTACCTCAAGTTTAACACCACATTGAATGAGAGAAAATATGTATACACAATATAAATGATAGAGGATTAATATCTACAATATATAAAAAACTCATACAATTCAACAATTAAAAAAATAACTTTATTAATAAGTGGACAGCAGATCTGAACAGATAATTCACCAAAGAGTATATCCAGAAGGCTAAAAGACATGAAAAAATATTTATCACTTGCAATAAGAGAAATGCAAGTTAAAAGTACAATGAGGGCCCCCCCTTGGTGGCACAGCGGTTGAGGCCCCATTCCCTGGCCACCGGCAAGGGTCCCACAAAAAAAAAAAAAAAAAGTACAATGAGACACCATCTCACACCCCTAAGAATGGCACATATTAAAAACTCCACCAACAACAAGTGTTGGAGAGGATATTTTGGGAGCATAAAATAGCATAACTATATGGAAAGTAGTCTGAATTTACCTTAAACTGAATTTACCTTAAACTAAAAGTACTGTACAACCCAGTAATCCCTCTCGGGCATATATCCACAGAATATGAAACCATGAACAAAAAAGCAGTATGTTTCACAATGTTCATTCACAGCAGCATTATTTACATTGGCTAGGACAGGGAAGCAGCCTAAATGAACAACAATAAATGATTTGATTAAGAAAATGTGATATATACATGTCATGGAGTATTATACCACCATAAGAAAGGATGAAATGCAGCCATTTTCAACAAAATGGAGGGAGTTGAGAGAATTATGTGCCGTAAAGGAAAAACAATATAAACAAATAGTGGTTATTTGCAAGGGTAGCACTGCCAAGCTCCTTCTCTGGGAACTACTTTCTATAAACTATGTATTTATGGTATCATTACTACTTTTATTATGTATTTGTGTGATTTTAGGATTTCTAAATTATTTGGTATGATTTGGTACATTTTTTTTAACGTTTTATTTATTTATGCATACAAGAACTGGGTTACAGGCCAGAGGTGAGGGGGTGAGAGGATTCACCAGAGACAGACTGGGGAACAGAACAGGTGGATTGACCAAAATACATTGCTGAGGGGAGCAGCGGGCGAGTCAGGAGAGGTCTGCTGCGCGATGTGGGGCACCTCCCTGGTAGGGGATTGAACTAGTGCTGCAAATAGCTTCACAGTACTGTGTCTCAACCCCTTGTGCCACCAGGGAGGCTCTGGTACTTTCTTTGGACTCTGAGATTTTTCAAAACTTCTTAACCAATTTTGGCTAATGAGATTTCTTAGGAACTGCCTATAAAAAATGGGGGAAAGCTGTATGTGTATAAATAGCCCTCTGATACAGTTTTGTGTCACTGACTCCAAGGAACACTTCAGCGAAACAGTAACCAACAACCTGAAGGTAGGTGAAATGAAAGGAGAAAAACACTAAATAAAAAACAGCAACATGCTAAAGGTCTAGTTTTGAAAATATTTAGTAAAGGCATTTCAAGTACCTTCTAAGAGGTCATTGAGCTTTTTATGATACTCATTTTGATGACTCTAACACTCCTCAGTAGTACATGCTAATCCCCCCAAAAGATATAGTAAATCTCACCAAAGTGAGATGTTTAAAAATAAAAACATAGACTCTGAAGGATCCTCTATTTCATTTATAGTTTTAATTCTTGAAATGGAGGGAAAAGAGGAACAGAACATATCCCTTCCAAATACTACCCCTTCATAAGCAAGTTCTCACATGTAATAATTTGTATAAACACTGCCACACATTAAGATGTCAAGTAATGCTTAAGGTATTATGACTTGTTTCCTAAAATGTGACTCTATAACTTTAAGAAAACTAATAAAACTTCTCATTTGTATTTCTACTTTGATATCATTCAGTTTAATTTTTAAAACACAATGAGCAACATCATCTATCAATCATCATTCACTGAAAGAAATACATTTTAAGAGATGAGTTGTATTGATATGTCTATCTAGTTAAGAATAGAACTTTTCCAGTTCTTTAGATCAACTTTGCTACTTATTGAAGAATTTCAAACATTAAAATTATCGAGATTTTGGAAGGGGAAAAAAATTAAACTTTCAGGAAAGACTGTACTACATCTGTTGATATTATCATGACAGCATTTAGGTAGCTGTCATGGCAACCATAATTTAATCTTCCATTAGTGTCTTGGAACATGCAGGCAAGGAGGGTGATTCAGCAGGCGGCACGCTCCTGTCCTTGTGAGTCAAGAAAATACCAATGCTCTCACTCAGCATTGCAAAGGCATCATTAAATGAGATATAAAATGCCATGATCTGTGACAATTTCCACAGAACTAACTGTTGGCTTCAATATGTACTCCTCTAAAGTCTATTTTCACAACAAATTTTCATTTTGTGCCTATGTGAAGCCTTTTCTTTTTGATTCTCTTTTTATGCAACTCAGAACATTCTTCACTTCAATCTTTTCAGTGCAAGTTCTGAAGATAGATGTAACATTTTTTTTGAAGATTTATTTATGCATACAAGAGCTGGGGTACAGGCCAGAGGTGTAGGGAATGAGAGGATTCACCAGAGACAGAGTGGGGAACAGAACAGGCAGATTGACCTAAGTACACTGCTGAGGGGAGCAGCGGGTGAGGTAGGAGAGGTCTATTGCGCCATGTGGGTTGCTCCCTGGCAGGCTGGGGATCAAACTTGTGCTGCAGTGGCTGCAGATAGCTTCATAGGCTGCGTCTTAACCCCTTGCACCATCAGGAAGGCCCCGATATAACATTTTTAAAAAATGCCTTACAAGTTTTATTTGAAAGTTAGTAAAAGAAATGATTGAAATCAATGGCTAAAATGAGATACTTTTTGCTTTCATTTCCTGGCATAAATATGACAGAATCTAAAATTGTAAGGACCACAGAATTCAAATCCTTGGTAAAGCTCCCATATGTTGCACATTCTATACAATCTGTGAAATCAGAGTGAATTAACCTGATAAACCTGAAACATTGAGTGTCCACAGTTTGTCCTAACAAAAGGATAAAATAGCAAATAATATAGCTACTTTGAAAAAGCACCAGAAAAGCTCTTGCCATGTAGAGCATTCTTGACATTTTTTCCTGTTGGTTAACTTTTTTTACTAGTGTGTGTGTGTGTGTGTGTGTGTGTGTGTGTGTGTGTGTGTATGTCTAAACATATAGTAAATCCTAATTGGGTTAGGGGGAAATATATGAAAGAAATAAAAAGCTCTTTAAAAAGTTAAAGAAATTGGGCCTCCCTGATGGCACAAGGGTTAGGCACAGCACAGTGAAGTTATCCACAGCCTCTGTAGCACAAGTTCAATCCCTAGCCATTCAGGGAGCTACCCTCATGGCGCAGCAGACCTCTCCTGGCTCGCCTGCTGCTCCCCTCAGCAGTGTATTTCAGTCAGTCTGCCTATTCTGCTCCCCGCTCTCTCTCTGGGGAATCCTCTCCCCATTCCCCGCACCTCTGGCCTGTTCCCCAGTTCTTGTATACATAAATAAATAAATCTTTTTTTAAAAAAGTTAAAGAAATTGGGAATGGAGGGGCAATGGAAAATCCTCCCTTGATTTGACAAAGTTTGCCTCAACTGTCCATCTTATCATATAGCTTCACTAGCACCACATATTTGTATTTGGCCATTTGAAAGTATGTACAAATACATTTTCCCATAATTTCACACATGTAAGCCAACTTGCTCCCAGCCTTATCAGTTTTTTTTTTTGAAAAGATTTATTTATTTATAACCACAATGGAGAGCTGTGTGGAGATTTCTTGACCTAATAAACATAGAGCTTCCATATAATCCAGCAATTCCACTCCTAGGTATTTACCCAAAGGACACAGAAATATTAATCCCAGAGGCCACCTACACACCTATGTTTATAGCAGCACTATTTACAATAGCTAAGCTGTGGAAACAACCCAAATGCCCCAAAATAGATGACTGGATCAAGAAGATGTGGTACATATACACAATGGAATATTATTCAGCAATCAAAAAAGATAAACACATGCAGTTTGCAGCAACATGGATGGAGCTAGAAGGGATCATGCTCAGCGAAATAAGTCAGAAAGAAAAAGAAAAATATCGGATGGTCTCACTCATAGCAGGAATTTAGAAAACTTAAATAGGAGACCAGGAAAAAGACTAATCAATACAAAGTAAAAATCCAAAATCAACAAGCAACTATAAACCAGAGACACACTATGGGGGGGAGGGCGGGGAGAGGAAGGACTAGAGTCAAAATAAGGGGGGGTTGCAATTGTATGGGGAATATAACCATAATGAAAATGTATACATTGTGCAAAGATGAAAAATAATGTAAGAATTATATAAAATAAAATATTAAAAAAATAAAACATTATTCTTGTATCACATGGGGAAAAAAAGATTTATTTATTTATGCATACAAGAACTAGGGCACAGGCCAAAGGTGTGGGGGGTGAGAGCGTTCACCAGAGACAGAGTCAGGAACAGAACAGGCAGATTGACTGAAATACACTGCTGAGGGGAGCAGCGGGCGAGACAGGAGAGGTCTGCTGCCCCGTATGGGTTAGTTCCAGGCTGAATTTATGCTGCAATGGCTGTGGATAGCATCGTAGTGGCGTCACTTAAACCCTTGCTCCACGAGGAAGGAAGGCCCTGTCTTCTCAGTTTTGATGAAGTTTCTCTGATATATTGATATTCATTTTCATTATTGCAATCCACATTTGTCACTGACTTTCACTTACATGATTAGCTAAAAAGGGTGTATTTTCTTAAATTGCAAAGATTCCAGAGACCTCTTCCTGAGCAGCTAACATGTATTTCTTCTCATGTTAATCTGTTGAAACAAGATTACATATTCTCTGTCAAACTGGTTCCACTTCATTTCCATGACCTTCGTTCCCTCCAGTGTGTTTGCAGTACTACACCAGCTGACAGAGAATGATATTGCTTTGCAAATACAAGTCAAAAAAGAGGCTTCAGTTTAAAACTTCCTCTCTCTTGTTTATTAAACTTTTAGATATGTAATGTGTTACTCTTAAGTTCACATGTTGATGCCAGACAAATATATATACATATTTTAGGCTATTTAACATATTTATTATTTACTAAGAACAAAATTTTAGCTCATAGAATAAGGGATACTGGAAATTTTCTATTAAAATTGATGAAGAAATAAAAGTAAATTATTTACTTGATAATGCTAAGTAACTTTCTACTCTCTGGTTGGGAGAAAGAGGGGGTGGAAAATTCTTTGAGGGAATTAGGAACTCCCGGGTCATTATTCTGGATGTCATTAGTTAGCAGTACCATCTTGTACAAATTTAGGATGATCTGTTACAGCCTCAGTTTCTTCTTCTGTTGAATGAGATTTGGCTTCGATGATTCCAAGATTCTGTTCATTTCTAATATTTCTTGATTATCTTTATGACCTCCAAATATTTGATCAAGGAAGTCATTTTTGAAGGTATACATATATAGATAGAATACAGGATAACTTTTTTTTTAAATAAATTTTATTTTTATATTCCCCATACAATTGCAACCCCCTTATTTTGACTCCAGTCCCTCCCCTCCCGCCCCCCATCCCCCATAGAGTGTCTCTGGTTCATAGTTTTTTGTTGATTTTCATTTTCACTTTCTTATAGTTATTCATTTTCTTGGTTCCTTATTTAAATTTTCTAGATTCCTGATATGAGTGAGACCATCCGGTATTTTTCTTTTTCTTTCTGGCTTATTTTGCTGAGCATGATCCCTTCCAGCTCCATCCATGTTGCTGCAAATTGCATGTGTTTATCTTTTTTGAATGCTGAGTAATATTCCATGGTGTATATGTACCACATCTTCTTGATCCAGTCATCTATTTTTGGGCATTTGGGTTGTTTCCAAAGCTTAGCTATTGTAAATAGTGCTGCTATAAACATAGGGGTGCAGGTGCTCTTTGGAATTGATGTTTCTGTGTCCTTTGGGTAAATACCTAGGAGTGGAATTGCTGGATCCTATGGAAGCTCTATGTTTAGTAGGTCCAGAAATCTCCACACAATTCTCCATAGTGGTTGGACCAGTTTGCACTCCCACCAGCAGTGCAGGAGAGTTCCTTTTTCTCCGCATCCTCGCCAACATTTATTGTTGCTAGTTTTTTTAATATGTGCCATTCCTCACTGGTGTAAGATGGTATCTCATGGTAGTTTTGATTTGCATTTCCCTGATTACAAGTGATGTTGAACATTTTTTCATATGCCTAGAATACAGGATAACTTTTATATATTTTCCTTGCATCAGAACTGTGTGCTAACAGCTGAAGCCTGGATCCTCCGCAGGAAACTGTAGTGAGTCTTTATGGGTCAATGAATTTTTTTGAAAGATTTATTTCATTTATTTATGCATACAAAAGCTGGGGTGTAGGCTAGAGGTGCGGGGTGGGGGGGATGTGTGTATGTGGTGTGTGTGTGTGTGTATGTGGATTCACCAGAGACAGAATGGGGAGAAGAGAAGAAGGACTGACTGAGATACACTACTGAGAGGAGCATCAGGCAAGACAGGAGAGGCCTGCTGTGCCATGTGGGTTAGCTACCTGGCTGGGGATTGAACTTGTGCTGCCGATAGCTTCATAGTGCAGTGACTTAACTCCTTGCACCACCAGGGATGCCCTCAATGAATTCTTGATAGGAAGGGTTGGTGAACATGATCTCTTTCCAGACGTTTGTGGGTGAGATAGCTGTAGTTACTGATGATAGTATCAAACGTGGTCTTAGCAGAGCTGCCCAGGGGTGGGGTGGGGTGGGAAGAGGTGAGCATGGAGATCCTGGCAGAGGTGATCCTTATGGGTCACCATCTACAACTTCTTGGGACCCAGGGGGCAGGGATGAGGTGCACCAACACAGCTAGCGGCCAAGTCATCTTGCCAGGGACAGTGTGGGACTTGCAGACCTTTTTTCCTCAGTAGCCTAGCTGTATGGGAACAATGGAGAGCTTGATCAGGATAATGACACCTCAGATGGCAGCAGTTACCTCCTTGGAGCACTTAATACCCAGACCAAAGTAAGTGTTATTGTTACGGAGCAACCCCGATATAAAACAGGTTGCCTGGCTGTGGGTCCTCACCTGCGCGCTTAAAAGGGACTTATTAATACTCCACTACAGGCATATACAAAAGGTAAATAAAAGGTTTATTTACAAGGGAAAAGGAATTAAGGAAATGTACAACTCAGGGAGAAAATAGGGAAATAAAGTCTTTAATGCGTCCTACCCGATCCGCCGACCTGGAAACCCAAAGGCACTCTCAGAGCTGGCCTGACGCTGTGAGCTGGTGGAGAGCCAAAATGGGGGGTCCCTCCAAAGCCCACGTGTCTGGCTTTATACCAACCTGGCTGCTTAACCCCACCCTCAGGTCCCAGCCACCTTCCCTTTGGTGGTGATGGGATTTGGAGTTCCCAGTGTCTTTGGCTTTGGCATGGGGTGGGGGTGGAGTCCACAAAGCCTGTATGGAATTAGCTTTAGGACATCCTTTTGTTATAGGACAGGGAGAGGGGTAGCCCAAGCCCCGCAAACCTGCCTATTCTAAATGGGTTCTGCCATCCGCCGCATCAACACAAAACACATAACACTTTAATGGGAAGGAACTTTAATAAAACTAGGAAACAATACAGGTAAGGCAAAGAGTCTATTTTTTAAATGAAGCACCCAAAGTTACCCGTCCCCTCGTGGGTAAAAGTCCATCCAAATGGGATTGGCCCAAAGCAAGGCCCCAAAGCCTGCCACAAGACTAAAGCATCTTCCAGTGGGGACCCACAGAAAAGGGTCACAAACAACCGGACAAGCCCGGAAGGAAAAGAGCAAAATCAACATCAAGATAAAAGCTGCCATTGAAAGCTGCCATTGTCACCTCCCCATGGGTCTCACCCACATCTGTGTCACCCAGTCTACGACCAAAAGACAAGCGCAGTTTCTTCACGTGTCTCTAGGCTCCATGTGCCTCCTCCAGGTCTCCTGGCTCCATCCTGCTTCCTTCCTCAGTCTCTTCTCCAGCTTCTCCTCTTCCTGCTCAGCTCCACCCTTCCTTGGGTGGGGCAGGGAACCTGGAACCTCCCCCTTTCCTGGGGACCACCCTGTTACACTTTTCCCCCTAACATTATAACGCTCCATGACTACAAATGCCTTCAACCTGGCTTGTTGACCAGCTCGGATCTGCTTTTGCAAAGGCATAATTGTCAAAACTTCATTCTTGCTGGACATCTCTGGAAAAAAAAAATCCATGATCTCAGATTTCCTTGATGGCCAAAAAAAAAGATCAACCTTCCAGGAACTTGATCTCCATGGCCTTGAAGTGAGGGGTTTTGGGGGGGGGGGCAGTTTGGTGGCGCGGGGGCAGTTTGGTGGCGGGGATCCCTGGCCTTCTGCCTTGCCTTCGTGAGCTGCTCAGCCACTCCAGGGCAGGATTCCAGGAGTTACCCAGTGAGACTCCCTCCTCCGCGGAAGCCAGCCTGGGATCGCATTCCAAGCCTCCTCACCCCTCACTGCCCCTCCCCCAGTCTGGGCCCCGGGGCTCTGGGCCCTGGGGCTTTCCGCTCACCAGGGACACCAGCGGTATTCGCCTTTGGTGTGTTATTGGAGAAGTTTGACTTATCTTTTAAAATAAGATTTACTACAATGTAATAATAATGTTCTTCAACCTCAAAGTATTTTTGCCTTATTATCTTTTTAATATCCCTTGGATAAGAAGAGAATAATTAACCCCATTTTTCAAATAGGGGAATGTAAGGAGGTTTTCTTAATTAACCAAATGGAACAAAAGCATTTAGGGAGCCATTATCAGCTTTTTAAGGGTGTTTTGTTTTGTTTTGGCGTTCTAGTTGCTAAATCCTGCCATTGCCCCTAGGAGGCATGTATTTTGGGGTCTGGGTTACTGGTGCTGAGAACAGGTCTGCTTATCCACCTTTCCTTCAAGGCCAGTGCATTTATGCTCCCTTCTTGTACTTAGTGTAGCTGTAGCTGTAAGAAAAATTATACACGGAAGTACCAGCCTTTCAGGAAGTGGCTACAGATTAAAGGATAACACCCCATGTTAAATTAAATTAAGTCATAATTAAATCATTTCAAAATATGTTCCTGGAATGGTAGCATTTTGTGGAGTTACCAGGGCTTCACCATGACTCATGCAGGATGTATCCCTGTATTATATACTATGTTAATAATATGTTGTTTTGAAAAGAGGTCAAAACTTAGAAAATGCAGTATAAAAGTAAGTACTGGGTTAAGAAAAGGAATAGAACCATTTACTACAGAAACATGAACTGTTGATTTGAGTGGAGTGCTTGATTTGAACAGCAAAGACAAATACATCACATATCTTCCTACTTTTCCTGGTTTCCGCTTCACATTGCTATTGGAATGCAGGGTCTGGAATGACTTGAAAGGGAAGGAATTCTACTACTCTTGCATACAGAGGGCATTTCTCTGGACAGTATGTGTTAGTCATCTTTGTAAACAGGGATAATAAAGACTCAAAGAGAACAGATAAAAGAGTTAAGTAAACAATTCATAAAAGAGGAAATTCAGTTTAGCAAACAATAGGGAAAGAGTCCAATTCAATAATAATCAAAGATATGCAAATTAAATGCTACTGGGAGATCATTAAACAAAGTGGTTGTGTTTTTATGATAATACAATGACATCAGTGTGAAAGCTGCTTCCTTGTATATGGCTAGTAGCAGCATAAATCCATTTATCTCTGTTTAAAAAATATTGGCAGCAATACAAATAAAAAAGCATTAAAATATTTTATGCTTTTTGAACTAGTACTTTCACTCTTGGGAATCAATTCAAAGAGTGTTTAGATATGGGAAGTATTTTGTATATACTAACTTGTTCTCAGTGCTATTTGTCATACCCGAAAGGAGAAACTGAATATATGTTCAATGATATGCTAAGTATGACTCATTGTGAAGCCATTAAAATTATTTTATTTTTTCTAATCAGGAAAATACACATTATCATGTAATGTTGTGACAGGGTGGTCCTCAAGAAAAGGGGAGGTTCCAGGTTCCCTGCTCCACCCAAAAGGAGGGTGGAGTTGAGCAGGGAGAAGCTGGAGAGGAGCCTGGAGAAGAAAGGAACCTGGATAAAGAACAAGAAGGAGACCTGGAGGAGGCACATGGAGCAGAAACTGCGCTTGCTTTTTGGTAAAGAAACTGTGCTTGCTTTTTGCCTCTGGACTGGATGGAACAGATGTGGGTGAGAGACCTGTGGGGAGGTTAACAGTAGCAACTTTTACCTTATTTTTATTTTGCTCTTTCCTCCCAAACTTGTATAGCTGTTTCTGACCCTTTTCTAATGCATGGGTCCCCGCCGGAAGGTGCTTTAGACTTGTGGCAGGATTTCGGTCTGCTTTGGGCCAATCCTGTTTGGGTGGACATTTACCCACGAGGATAACTTCGGGTGCTTGATTTGGAAACTATATTCTTTGCCTTTTCTGTATTGCACACTAATTGTATTAAATTTCCTTTCTATTGGGGGCCTCCCCGGTGGTGCAGCGGTTGAGCTCTGGATTGCGAAGCTGCCTGCGGCCTCTGCGGCACCGGTTCGATCCCCGGCTGCTCCCCGGCCACCGGAGGAGGGTCCCACATGGCGCGCAGACCTCTCCTGCCGCCCGCTGCTCCCCTCAGCAGTGTACTTTGGTCCTTCTGCCTGCTCTGCTCCCCGCCCTGGCTCTGGTGAATTCTCTCACCCTCCCGCGCTTCTGACTGTACCCAGTGCTTGTATAAATAAATAAATAAATAAATCTTAAAAAAAAAACATTTCCATTCTATTAAATAAAGTTCTATGTTTTGTCTTGATGCAGTGGATGGCAGAAGCTATTTAGAGAGGGAAGGTTTGGGGGTTCTGGGTTGCCCCTCTCCCTACTCTGTAACAATGTTAGAAATCAAGTCATAAAAACCATGAAACACAGATTTTTCTAAAAGATGAAAAAAAATAGGAAAAAAATTGAAGAAAATATATTACAATTGATTGCAGTTACCTTCAAATTGGTAACACTTATTTATTTTCAAAATTTTATATTACTCACTTATATATTTTTTTAAAGATTTATTTATTTATGCATACAAGAGCTAGGGTACAGGCCAGAGGTGCAGGAAGTGAGAGGATTCACCAGAGACAGAGTGGGGAACAGAACAGGCAGATTGACCGAGGTACACTGCTGGGGGGAGCAGCGGGCGAGTCAGGAGAGGTCTTCTGTACCATGTGGGTTGCTCCCTGGCCAACTGGGGATCGAACTTGTGCTGCAGAGGCTGCAGATTACTTCACAGTGCGGTGCTTAACCCGTTGCGCCACCTAGGAGGCCCACTCACTTATATCTTTTATAACAAAGACAAAAAATTTTAAAATAGACAAAAGCTGAGCTTTTTTTTTTTAATTGTAGCTCCCTTTAAAAATATAATAAAAGGGGCCTCCCCGGTGGCGCAGCGGTTGAGCGCTGGGTTGCGAAGCTGCCAGCCGCCTCTGCAGCACCGGTTCGATCCCCGGCTGCTCCCCAGCCACCGGAGGAGGGTCCCACATGGCGCGCAGACTTCTCCTGCCACCCGCTGCTCCCCTCAGCAGTGTACTTGGGTCCTTCTGCCTGCTCTGCTCCCCGCTCTGGCTCTGGTGAATTCTCTCACCCTCCCGCGCTTCTGACTGTACCCAGTGCATGTATAAACAAACAAACAAACAAAAAAACAAATGAATAAATAAATAAATAAATAAATAAAACATGCCTCTATTAAAAAAATAAATAAATAAATAATAAAAGGAAAATTTGAATTCCCTCAATCCCATCTCCCACTAGCACCTCCCATTATTTTACCTTTGTGTTTTTATTTTATATACTGTCTTCACCTATATTAAATAGTTAATTATGTGTTTACCCAAACAAAAGGAAATGTTCCTGTTTCCTTATAAGTTTTTATGAATGTGCAATATTAAACAACTTTGTTTAAATTCTTTCCAGTTTAGGGGCCTCCCTGGTGGTGCAGGGATTAAAGTCTCAGCACTATGAAACTATCACCAGCCACTGAAGCATGAGTTGGATCCAGGGTAAGGGAGCTAACACATGGCACAGCAGACCTCTCCTGTCTCGCCTGCTGCTCCCCTCAGCAGTGCATTTCAATAAATCTGCCTGTTCTGCTCCCCACTCTGTTTCTGGTGAGTCCTCTCGCATGCCACATCTCTGACCTACACTCCAGTTCCTCTATGCAAAAAAAAGTATGGAATTCTACTGTAATTGTGGAATATAGTACACTGTGGATTATTTGCATGAGGTAGTGTATCATTGGGTTGGATCTGTATGATACCACCTAAACTCAATGCCAAGTAGGTATACTCAATTAGTGAGATTTTGAAAGACCAGTGAAGTGTCAGCAGAATTCCTGATGGAGACATGTTGAAGGGGAGCAGAAATGGCTTGCATCAGCACTTCCTGCAGATTCCAATCCTTCTCTTTTTTCTTAAAATACTTTCTGAATTTGTGATTTCTGCTGGGAACATACACATGTCTTTTGGGGCTGAATTTGATTAATTCCACTTTAATATCAATGACTTCACTCTATCAGCTGTTCTTTAACATATGATTCTGAAAACAAAAAATGTAACAAATGGTGCAGCTTATTTTATTCCTAATTTTGCAGTAATAAATTAAAGATGAATGTTGTGATCCCCTTTTCATGATGGTTGTCGTTAGCATCTAGTGTGCCAGATTTAGCAACCCATTATTTGTTGTCTTCTGGGATTCATCATTTTTCCTTCATTACAGCATTGTGAGCTAACAGCCCTGTTAATGCTCACACCCTCTGTACATTCCTTTCATGCTGCTCACCCATTATGGGTTATTGCCATCTGCTGGAAAAACAGGGTTGACTACCAGATGGTAGTTTTGAAATTTCCGGAAGTAAAGTGAACTCATTTTTATCAAGGAGAAATATGCATTTATTTGTCTCATGCATATGCTGGGGTTCTAAAACAACAAACAATTTTTATTCCATTTCACTTAGGGGAATATACAACAAGTGCATTTGCTAAATAGATGAGAGATTTTATATAAAGATCGCACAGAAAGTTGGTCGACATTTTAAGTCACCGTATAACTATAAAGCAAAAATGAGAAAACAAACACAGCTAAAAGGTCTGCAGTATTAGATATTTTACACTTCTAAATTCTGTAATAACACTCTTTAGTCATTGAGCAGTTTCCAGGTATTACTAAAAAGAAATTTATTCATATTCAAAAGTTAGCAGTCATCAAAGTGACAATATAACTATAATTCAAAAATAATGAGGAGTTTCTGTTTCCCAATTTTTTATAAGATTTACCAACTCTATCACAATTTTCAAAAATCTAAATGAGATAAGATAGCAGATCTGAATTCCACAAAACTGTGAACATTATAAAAGATAAAAACTGGAGAGGGATTGATGAGACATAGTAACCAAATTCTTGATTGGATTGTGATTATGGGAAAAGAAATGGATAATTAGAGAAATTTGAATTTGAGTTCTATATTAGCTAATATTATGTATCAGTTTTAAATTTCTCAGGTAGGATAATGGTGCTGTGGTTATGTAAGAGAATGTTCTTTTCTCGGAAGATACAGGATAAATGTTTCAAAGTGAACCTTACTTTCAATTGGTTGAAAAACATATAGCATGTATATGTAGCAAAATATTAATAACTGGAGAATGTAGATGGGTTTATGGATATTCATTGTCCTATTTTTTTTTTTTTTTTTTTTTTTTAGTTTTTCAATAGGCTTCACATTTTTCAAAATAAAAAGTCAGGGGGAAAATATCTAAAACTGAAGATCAGAATAATCTTTTTAAAAACTTTAAAGGATGATGTGGTTCTTTGTCAGCACATAATACAAAATGTCACTGATAACCGTGAATAATTGACTGAGTATATCATCCTAATCATAGGCCTGTTGGTTTTATTACTAGATGTCAGCTTATGCGTAAGATTATTTAACATGATCAGACAGCATTGAGCAGTTTCTGCTTCCAGCCATGATGATACAATAGGAACTGGATTTATTCTTTTGTCTTTTGGACCAAATATGTGAAACTGTGATTTCCAGACATTGGACAATAGGAAGCTCAGGACAGTGTTCCATAAGAGGTGGAAAACAAATGTGGTGAACTTGGTATTATCTGGGCTTACTCTGTAGCATTTCAAGCTCAAGGAGCGGGGAGACCTAGAATTCAGGGTTCCCTGAGTTGAGGTAACAAGTAGAAATTGATGAGCCAGCTTGAAAGTGGTTAGAATTTGCGAGGCAGAGTACTGGAGATGAAAGAACACTACAGAAAAAGAGCTTCAGAAAAATGGAAAGGGTTCCCTCTTGTCTTTAGGTGAGTATTGATCAGCACACACCTGTAAAGAAATTGCTTGAGGCTAGAGAAAGCTCCACTAGAAAGGAGAAGGCAGGGCAATCCTTAAAGATCAAACAGATTTCGGAATAGTTGGTTTTACCACCAGGCTGAATGAAATCCTTATAATTGTGACATTTTAGCAGTAGACTAAATTAGCAGTAGACTAAAGTTTACTTTGGTTCATTCTTAAAATCCTTTTTAAATATTTTATTTTTTTTTGCATAGAACTGGGGTATAGGCCAGAGGTGTGGGGGGTAGAAAAGAGTGAGTTGATTCACCAGAAACAGAGTGGGGAGCAGAACAGGTGGATTTACCAAAATATATTGCTAAGGGGAGCAGGGGATGAGACAGAGAGGTCCTCCCTGGCCAAGATCCAACTCAGTCGAGGTGATAGCGCTGAGACTTAACACACCTAGGCCGCCAAGTTGGTCCCTCCTGTCTAACAAATTGTTAAAGTAAGCTTTCAAAGAATCAAATGGTGGGCTCGGGGGCCTCCTTGGTGGTGCAAGGGGTTGAGCACAGCACTGTGAAGCTATCAGCAGCGTCTACACTACGAGTTTTGCTGCAGAAGGCCTTGCTGCCCCAGCCAGATAAGACACTGGCAAGCAGCTAAGAAAAGGGCCTCACTCCATGGGGCCGAAGACTTTTAAAGAGCCTCACACCGTGGGGCTGAAGATTCCTTGTGCCTCACACCTGGGGGCTGAAGATTGAACATCCCTTTGTTTTTTGTTCTTGGTCATAATAAGAAAGAACTTCTCAGTAAATACATTGGGCAACAAATTATATGTATAAGAATATGGTAAGTACATGGCATGGAGAATTATTTGCTTAAAAATTAAACACTGAATAATTTGGCCCACTTGACAATGGGAAATAATTATTGTGCAAGGGCATGCCTGATAAGCAACCCAGAGCTGGCCACAATATTCCTTATATGGAAGTTCCGTAAAGAAGCCTTGTAATGATTCATAAAGTTGATTATGCTAGGAGGTTCTAGGTAGAAAAAAATTCTAATAACTGATAACCAGGAAGCAACTGGTCTCTAGCTGCAGGCCATGTAGATAAAGGAGTCTCCTGATTTTGTAGCCTTGGCAACAGGGATGTACCAAGGACTATTAGCTGTTCTAGGTAGTTGTTTAGGCTGAAATAATGAGTCTAAGTTTTAATTATCTATTAACTTTTAAGGTCGCTTCTTTTCTCAAAACACGTAGGCGCCAAAATGTCTATGGGAAAGGAATGTACTGATTGTTTCTGTTTTGCTTCTATGCATACGATGATGCAATCCCACCACTTGCCTTAATGTATAAATAAAGACCCCCTGAGACCCTCAGCAGGAGATTCTTTCACCAATATAAGAGTGTCTGTGTCGGCCTCACTCCTCAAGTGAGGAGCCCTCAAGTTTGGCCTAGGCTGTCTCATCCTTTCAGGGACACCTGACCCGACATTTTGCCAGAGCAGGTCTTCTACAGAGTTTGCTCCCCTGCTGGCCAGGGAGCAACCCACATGGTGCAGCAGACCTCTCCTGTCTCCTCTCCATGGCTCCTCTCAGCCATGTATTTCAGTCAATCTGCCTGTTCTGTTCCCCACTCCGTCTCTGGTGAATCCTCTTGCTGCCCACACCTCTGGACTATGGCCCCATTCTTATATGCATTAAATAAATCTTTAACAAAAAATAAAATAAGTGTGGTTAGAAAAGGGAGGCAGGGAGTAATAAATACAGTTTTATCATATTTGATGAACATTATATACTCTCAAGATCCCATATTGCTCAATGAACCCAAGAACAACAAATATAATAAAGTTTACAAAATTTTATAACTAATTGCTTAAAACTAGTAATAAAGAGGGAAAAAAATCTTAAAATCAATCAGAGAAAAAAGACACATTAAATATACCTCTCAGTGAAAATATGAAAACCAGAAAAGGATAGAGCAATATCTTTAACTTAACAAAAATTAAGGAAAAAGCCAACTTAGAATTTCTTTACCTGTTGAAAATATCTTTCACAATGGAAAGTGAAATAAAGGTATTTTGAGACATACATATAAACTCTAATATCAAAACAGTATACTATGTCACTGACATATATTATATATATTATAACATATCAAAGCAACATCCTTTGATATGTTTATTTGTTACAATATGATCACTACTGAACTAATATTTATCATATTACATTATAATTCAATATTGCTTTCTTTAAAAAAAAGATTTATTTTATTTACTTATGCATACAATAACTGATATAGGCCAGAGGTGCGGGGGGGGGGGGGGGGTGAGAGGATTCACCAGAGACAGAGTGGGAAGCAGAACAGGCAGAGCTACTGAAATACACTACTACTAAGGGGAGCAGTGAGTGAGACAGGAGAGGTTTGCTTTGTCATGTGTTTAGCTTCCTGACTGGGGTTCGAACTCATGCCCCAGTGGCTGATAGTGCTTGATAGTGCTAAGACTTTAAACCTTGCATCACCAGGGAGGCCTCCAATGTTGTTTTCTATTTTCATTACACTATTTATTAGATCTCTATGGCCTATTTACTACTTATTATAATTGACAAGCCAAAACACCACCAATCTTATCCCCTGAGCCCCATTAACACAGGAAGGAAAAAATGAGAATTTATGAAGCCCAATGTTCTTTTCCCATTAATTTTTAATTTTCTATTCATATTAACAATGAATAACAATAGTACAAATAGAATAGTGAGACAACTATGTCTACCCAATTGTATTTTGTTTATTTATTTATTTATCTATTTATTTGGTGTTTTTTTTTGTTTGTTTGTTTGTTTATACAAGCACTGGGTACAGTCAGAAGCGCTGGAGGGTGAGAGAATTCACCAGAGCCAGAGTGGGGAGCAGAGCAGGCAGAAGGACTGAAGTACACTGCTGAGGGGAGCAGCGGGCGGCAGGAGAGGTCTGCACGCCATGTGGGACCCTCCTCCAGTGGCCGGGGAGCAGCCGGGGATCGAACCGGCGCCGCAGAAGCCGCGGGCAGCTTCGCAACCCAGCGCTCAACCGCTGCGCCACCGGGAGGCCCTACCCAATTGTATTTTAAGCTAAGTAACCTTATCTTGAAGTTAGTTCACTTTGTATAGGTAATTTAGTGGAATGAATTAGGCAAAAACAATCTGTAGTGATGAAAGAGAAAATGGGTCATCTGGCATGAAAAACTTTTTGCACATTGGCAAGTAATTGTTAATATTCATCAGGTGTTCTTTGAGTATCAGTCACTGTTCTGAACATTTTACTCATCTTTTAAATTTTACAACACATTTAGGACTATGGATTAATATTATAAGCATTTTGCAGATGAAAACACTGAGGACTTGAGTAGATCAGCAAGTTGTCCAAGATCATACAACTGATTATTAACAGAACCAACATCATCCATGCATGGATCATTGAGATTTAACTATGAATGATGAAAACAATGCCACTCATTATCAAGGAATCTTAAAAGAAGGAATTTAAATATACTCTGAATCATAAGGGGTTGATTTTTGCTTCAATTGTTATTTTTCTTAAAGTTCTAGTATATAAGTAACTAGATGAATAAAATAAATACAGGGCTATTTCAAAGATTGTGCTTTCAAGATGACAGGTTTGAACTTAGTAACATTAGGAAGATAACTTGCCATTTTTCTGTGAATGGAGGTAAATATTCCCACTCTTTATTTCTCCTTTGAATTGATGTATTATTTGTATGATTTTTCTTTTTAAAGAATATTATAATGATTTGTTAAGAGTCTCCTGACTCTGTGTGTGTGTGTGTGTGTGTGTGCACAGGCAAGGTCTGGAGACATTTTTGATTGTCACAGTATGGAGGAGAGTGAGGAGTCACTGGCATTTAGTGGGTTGAAGCAGGATTTGTTGCTAAACATTCCGTAGTGCATAATCACCCCATAACAAAGAATGGTAACCTTATTAAAGTGGATAAATCCTTGTGTGTGTGTATGTGTTTGTGTGTATGTCATATGTATACAAAAATCATTCTAAATATAGGGATAAAAACAGATGATAATTTTTAGATGACACTGTTTTCAATTGCAACATTGACCCTTATTCATTTAATTATAGTTGATTACTTCTAAATTCTGGCTTGATGAGGGTCTGTAATTATATATTGAGGCCCTATTCTCTGTCAGGTACCATGCTAGATATGAGAGGTAGACATCATTTCTGCCATCATGGAACCTGGTATATTTTTTTTTTTTTTTTATAGAGGCATGTTTTATTTATTTATTTATTTGTTTGTTTGTTTTGTTTATACATGCACTGGGTACAGTCAGAAGCGCGGGAGGGTGAGAGAATTCACCAGAGCCAGAGCGGGGAGCAGAGCAGGCAGAAGGACCGAAGTACACTGCTGAGGGGAGCAGCGGGCGGCAGGAGAGGTCTGCACGCCATGTGGGACCCTCCTCTGGTGGCCGGGCAGCAGCCGGGGATCGAACCGGCGCCGCAGAGGCCGCGGGCAGCTTCGCAACCCAGCGCTCAACCACTGCGCCACCGGGGAGGCCCCAAACCTGGTATATTTTTCCAAAGAGACTTGAATGTTAATTGTTTTTTATTAGCTTAGTGTAGACTATTTCTAAATTTTCCAAAAACTAGAGAGTGTACTGTTAGCAGTCTTAGCTTAAGATACAAATATAAAATTAAATTAAAACAAATTAAATGAGATTAATGAAACTGGTCATTGTTGTTGAAAATATTGAAGAGGGGCCTCCCTGGTGGTGCAAGGGGCTAACTCTCAGACTACGAGGCTATCCACAGCCACTGCAGCACGAGTTCGATCCCTGGCCTGGGAGCTGATTCCAAGGCACAGCAGACCTCTCCTGTCTCACCCACTGCTCCCCTCAGCAGTGTATTTCAGTTAATCTGCCTGTTCTGCTCCCCACTCTGTCTCTGGTGAATCTTCTCACCACCCCCCACCCCCACCTCTGGCTTGTACCCCAGTTCTTATATGCATTAAAAATCTTTATTTTAAAAAAGAAAAAAGAAAAAAAGAAAGAAAAAAATAAAATTAAATTTAAAAAAAGAAAGAAAATATTGAAGATATGAAACCATTGATTTTTCTCTTCTTTCCTTCATGGAATAAAATCTCACAGATGTCATTGCTGTTACTAAAAATAACCATCTGTTAGGACACAGAAGAACATGACATTTGAAATTTTTCAGTGGTCTTTTTTTTTTTTCACTACAACTGTTTTATTTTACAACAGTGTTTTGTAATTTGTAATATGCCAGCACTAGCCTTATGCATGGGTGAAATGAGTATAACAATTTAAAAGCATTCAAAATATTTACGCCTGTTTTGCTAGAAATTCCAGTACTTGAGAATAATTTCTTTGGGTAGGTATTATGTCTTCAGGAGTTCTTTATTAAAATGTGGTTACTTCAGAAAGAAAGGAGGGAACATAATAAAAAATAATGTTTGCAAAACATTTCTTAGATTTAACTGCTTTGGGGAATTAGAAAACCATTATGTTGACCTGGAAAGATGTGAAGATGGGAAAGGCAGATTGTTTACAACACAGTAGATACAATATTAGATATATATTAAATACACTTTGTATGTAATATGTGAGGGCAGCAAATACACTTTGAGCTGTGTGGTTGCAGATGATATTTATCATTTTACTTGTACAGACATACACATATTTTGTATTTTTTGCAGTTAACATGTCCTATTGATGACAGTTTTTTATGAAATTAAAAGAAAGTACTAAGTAATTCTCAAGTAGGTTTAACTGCAAACTACACAAAGTAGGGCCTCCCCGGTGGCGCAGCGGTTGAGCGCTGGGTTGCAAAGCTGCCCGCAGCCTCTGCAGCGCCGGTTCGATCCCTGGCTGCTCCCCCACCACCGAAGGAGGGTCCCACATGGTGCGCAGACCTCTCCTGCCGCCCGCTGCTCCCCTCAGCAGTGTACTTCGGTCCTTCTGCCTGTTCTGCTCCCTGCTATGGCTCTGGTGAATTCTCTCACCCTCCCGCGCTTCTGACTGTACCCAGTGCATGTATAAACAAAACAAACAAACAGACAAATAAATAAATAAATAAAACATGCCTCTATTTAAAAAAAAAAAAAAACTACACAAAGTATTTCAGAGATCTGCGGTAAGGGTGTTTAGGTGAATATATTTTAGCATAAGAAATCATGTGTAAGGGCATCCCTGGTAGCACAGGGGTTAAAGACACAGCACTATCAAGCTATCGCCAGCCACTGCAACATGAGTTTGATTCCTTGCCAGGGAGTTACCGACATGGCACAGCAGACCTCTCCCATCTCACCTGCTGCTCCCCTCAGCAGTGTATGTCAGTAGATCTGCCTGGTCTGTTCCCTACTTAGTCTCAGGTGAATCCTCTCACCCCCTGCACCTCTGGCCTATACCCCTTCTATGCAAAAATAAATAAATAAAATCTTGAAAAAAAAACTTATATAGGTTATAATGCACAGCTAGAGATTGTGTTATGACTTTGCTTTGGGTCAAGGAGAGTTTCACCACATGAGAGGCAGAGAATGAAATTGTTTGCTGGGCAGTTTACAGTTGCATTCTGCTCAACATGTTCTGAAACACACAAGACATTTTTCAAAATTTATGACATACTGAAAAGGTTTCATGCTCAAAATAAGTAACTAAACCAAATGCACAGACACACGCCAAACAATCTGCAACATTGCTCAACAGGAAGACTACAAGCAGACATATAATTTTCTTTCCCCACTGGAAAATACTTTTTATTGAGATCCCACCAACTGCAGGGTCTGTTACTGACATTGATCTCTTTTTTCCTTTGCAATTTAGTCTTTCTTAAGTAGTCCCATGAGGAGTCCGGCAAGACAGTGGCATAGTGAGGGCACCTGGCTTGCCTCCTTTGTATACTTACAACTGGATTGTAGCAGAGCAAAACGAAAACCCCCTAAAGTGAAAACAAATAACCACAGTGCATGCTAGGAGCAATGGTCTAGTCGAAAGGGATAGGAGACTCTACATGCACTGTGTTACAGAGATACAGGATACAGGTGAAGTACAACCCACACGAGGGAGTGTAAACTGCTGGCCAGAACCCCCTATCATGACTGACACAATGGCACAGCCCAGCATCTGGGACTCTTGAATCCCAACACTGCACTGGATAAGGGGGCATACAGAGTTGGCACCCAGCACAGGCAATCTTGGAGAACTTTAGGGAGGGGAAGCAGTGTGAGGATTATGGCTTTAGCCTGAGGCTTTCTTTTTTCCTTATTTAAAGATTTATTTATTTATGCATACAAGAGCTGGGGTGCAGGCCAGATTGGCAGTGGGTGAGAGGATTCACCAGAGACAGAGTGAGGAACAGAACAGGCAGACTGACTGACTTACACTGCTGAGGGGAGCAGCGGGCGAGACAGCAGAGGTCTGCGGTGCCATGTGGGTTAGCTCCCTGGCCGGGGATTGAACTTGTGCTGCAGTGGCTACGGTCAGCTTCATAGTGCTTCATCTTAACCCCTTGCACCACCACGGAGACCCTTTGAGACTGAGCTTTCAATACAGAACAACCTGAACTTGGAAGGGGACAGATTTAACACATTAGATTATCTGTGTATCCTCATAGGAAAGGCTTCCAAGAGAAACTGAGGCTGGGACATTCACAACACCTGCCACCTACTTCCCTCCCCTCCCCACCAGGCCCCCCAAAAAAGGAAAACAAATGAGCACTTGAATAAGCCAGAGTTTATACAACCTGCTTACAATAGGAGCAAACACGCCAGGATAAGGCTCTGTGCTAGGAAAAAAAGAGAATAACTCCCACCGTGTGACACCTTTTCAGCTCTAGTCCATGCCCAGTGCTGCATGTAATGCTCTAAAACAGCCTAGAGTGGATGCTTACATGAGACTATATGAGCCACTTAGACCAAGGAGCTGCCTTAGAGGAGCAGATCACTGTGGGATGGACAGTATATGATTAAGTGAAAAATACATCAGGAAGACAGATCAATATATATGTACCAAATGAAGGAACATCAAAGTAGATAGGGCGATTACTATCAAAACTGAAATCAGACATTGGGAAAAACACATTAAGTAGTCCCGATCATTTTATGATCGGGTCTTGAAGGGTTTCCACATAGCCACACTGCCCACCACCACTATGAGCAAGACATCTCCACAATGGAACAGCCCCTGCAATTTCCTTCTTGTCAAGTTGGATCCTGGCCACATCTCAACAATGTGGGCCATGCCATTCTTGAAGCTCAGGAAGGCTGAGGTGGGTGGACTTGATTGAATTATCCTTGGTGAAGCTCTTCAGCTTCACATGGTGCTGACTGTTGTGTTTCTTGGGCACAAAGCCCAGGACCCATATCTAGGAGAACTTCCTGTGTGACTTAGCTCCTTCAAATGCTGTAGTAGGAGCCAACAGATACACTTCTGACTAAACCATTTTTGTTGAGACCACTGATGATTGTGCTAATGACATGTTCAGTGCAAAATAAATGCAATATGAGAACTTTAGATGATAGAAATGTTTAAGTTATAACCTATTTTTGCAGATAACTTTATAAAATCCTCTAAACAACCAGTGAAGATTGTTCTGTTTCATTGTAGTTATATAAAGTGTTTCATTTCATTAAGCATATGTTGAATACATGCTGTTTCAACTATTTTAAATTTGCAGATTCAAAGATGAATCAGCTATTATCTGTGTGCATAGGGCCTAGAGTTCAATGCGGGGAAGTAGACTGTATGGTGTGCGTATGATGCCAGAGAGCACAGAGGAGGGATGCCATGTGGGCGAGGAGTCCGGGGAAGGTTTAGGAGAAGATAATACTGGAACCAAATCTTGCCAGGCAGGTAGAGTGCAAGGGAAGGATATTTCAAACTGACATAAAATCACAAAAACATGCAAGAGCCCAGCACTTTAAAACTACAAATAGTTCCAATGGATTGAATTGGATTTCCACGTCTGGTCAAGATAGAGTGTTAGGGACTAGATTTACTCTCCCAGCTGAAATACTTAAAAAATCAAGAAAGTATAGAAAACAACTGTTTTCAGACACTGAGCTCCAGGAAGCAGTGGACAGTGATCCCTGCAAGAACGGAAACAAATGCGCCCTGTGATTGTTCTAGTGAAACAGTGTTAGAAAGAAAGTGCCAAGACTGGGGGACAGGTCACTGTCTGTGGGTTCTTCTCTGTGTGCTCACAATTTCAAGAAACCATTTAGGTTCAGTGCTGGTAGCTACAATAACAGGGTTTATTAATAAAGGGGGTTTGGGAAAAGGAAAGAGTTTGTAAGGCCACAAATGGCTGTTTTGCTCTCAGGTCTGCAGTGTTCAGTAGTGCAAAACGAAGGCCACTCATTCAAGGTGCCACAGTCCCAGGCCTCCCTGGTGGCACAGGGGTTAAAGTCTCAGCGCTATTAAGCTATTGCCAATCACTGTGGCGTGAGCTCGATCCCCAGCCAGGGAGCAAACAGGCCTCTCCTGTCTCGCCCGCTGCTCCCTTCAGCAATGTATTTCAGTAGCTCTGCATGTTTTGCTTCCCACTCTGTCTCTGGTGAATCCTCGCACCACTCCCCCTACCACATCTCTGGCCTACACCCCAGTTCTTGTATGCATAAATAAAGTAAAAGTAAATAAATAGGGGGGTTGGGGGCGGGGAAAGGAGGGATTGGGGTCAAAATAAGGGGATTGCAATTGTATGGGGAATATAAAAATAAAATTTATTAAAAAAAAAGGAAATAAATAAAATAAATCTTAAAAAGATGGCACAGTCCCTTCCATGAGAGCCCGAGACTGGCAGCATGCAGACAAGCTGCATACCAAGGTTCAGCTCACTGTGGCAGCCGGATACTGTGCTATTAATATGGCATCACAGCAACCAGCAACACCTATTGGAAGGCTAAGCTGGTCAGTGCCAGCCACTGGACAAGACAGCACCAGAGGCAATAGCACCAGGAAGTGGTGCTGGAGGGGTAGCAGCCAGCTCTCAGAGGTAGCTGGACACAGTGTTTGGCTACAGATCAGCAGTGCTGATGGTGCCAGAGTACAGTCACATGTTATAGCTCTTTGTGAGCTAACACCACAGCACTGGGCACAATGACACTAAATTCCCATGATAAAGAGAAGCCCAAGTAGGGAGGAATAACCTGAAAGTTGGTATGAACTTATAACAACAGGCAGAAAATATTAATTTGAGAAAAAAACAAAATTTTGAAAAAAATCTAAGGTACATTTTAAAGATTCATTTCCTCATTCATTCATTAAACAGTTATTGTGGATCTACCATGTGGGCAGATGTTGTGCTATATATGGGCATGAAATTGTCATTAAGAAGGCATTTCTTTTTTGAAGAATTTCCACACTTCCTCTATAGAGGCTAGATCAAGCTACCCAGCAACTCCACTCCTATGTATCTATCCAAAGAGCACAAAATTATTAAGAAGGAAACCTGCACTCCTGTTTTTATAGCAATTATATTTACAATATCCAAGATATGGAAACAACCTAAAACCCCCAGAACAGATAAGTGGAGGCGTTCCTGGTAGCACAGGGATTAAAGTCTCAGTCCTATCAAGCTATCGCCAGCCAGTGCGGCATGAGTTTGATTTCTGGCCAGGGAGATAACCCACATGGTGCAGCAGACCTCTGCTGTCTCGCCCACTGTTCCCCTCAGCAGTGTATTTTGGTCAATCTGCCTGTTCTGCTCTCCACTCTGTCTCTGGTGAATCCTCTCATCCCCCCACCTCCCGCACTTCTGGCCTACATACCACTTCTATGCATAAATAAATAAAAATAAATCTTTAAAAAAAAGTAGTACAGGGGCCTCCCCGGTGGCGCAGCGGTTTAGCGCTGGGTTGCGAAACTGCCCACAGCCTGTGCAGCGCCAGTTCGATCCCCGGCTGCTCCCCGGCCAGTGGAGGAGGGTCCCACATGGCGCGCAGACCTCTCCTGCCGCCCGCTGCTCCCCTCAGCAGTGTACTTCGGTCCTTCTGCCTGTTCTGCTCCCCGTTCTGGCTCTGGTGAATTCTCTCACCCTCCCGCGCTTCTGACTGTACCCAGTGCTTGTATAAATAAATAAATAAATCTTTAAAAAAAAAAAAAAAAAAGGAGAGAGCAAATTAAAAAAAAAAAAAAGTAGTACATAAACACAATGGAATACTACTTAACAATCGAAAAAGATAAATTCATACCATTTGTAGCAGCATGGATGGAAAACAGCAAGGGGTTATTCTAAGCAAAGTGGGACAGAAAGAGAACAAGAAATACTGGATGGTTTTATTTATATAAGTAGCATCTAGAGAAACTGAACAAAGGATCAGACAAAGACAAATTGTAAAACTGACCCTTGAAAGCAGACAGTAGATCTGAGACACTGAGGAGGGGGTGGTGGAGGAAAAAGAGAGAAGGAAAGTAGGTAAGAGTAGGCGAGGAGAGCACAGTGGACCGTGTAGTAGGGCTGTGGCTCTTTCATGGTGGGAAAACTATGGTGACTACACCTGAGGGGAGAAATCCTATATTGTGAAAAAATAAACAAGGTTGTTTAAAATCAAACCCAAAAATTAATAAAAGGCATTTATCCCTTCTTTTAGAGAACTTAAATGGAATTAGAAGATATTCTAGGGGTGGGGGGTGGGAATTGTATGGGGAATATAGCCACGATGAAAGTGCATGCATTCTGCAAAAATGGAAAATGTTGTAAAAAAACATAAAATAAAATAAAATATTTTTTTAAAAAGAAGATATTCTGAATCTTTAGAAAAGCAAATTGAGGATGAAAAAATGAAGTTGTTCACAAAATAAGAAACATGTGAGGCATAACAGTTAAGCTGATAAAGCAGAAAAATGTAAATATATGCAAAACAGTTAATCTCAGGGAAGGCTATGATGGTTTTGTTAAGGGAAGCTAGAATATTTGGGGCCACATCTATAACATCTGGATATGTTAGGACCATTTTTTGGGTAAGTGACAAAAACATAGTTCAAAGTATCTTAAGGCTTAACTGAGAATAGAGATGCAGGAGATGTCATAAGAACATGCTATGCTCACTCACGTTCCTCTCAGCTATGTTTTATTCTGTGTTGGATTCATTGTTGTTGTTTTTTAAGATTTATTTATTTATGCATACATGAGCTGGGGTACAGGCCAGGGGATGAAAGGATTCGCCAGAGACAGATTGGGGAGCAGAACAGGCAGACAGACCGAAAGCACTACTGAGGAGAGCAGTGGGTGCGACAGGAGAGGTCTGCTGTGCCATGTGGGAATGTCCCTGGCCTGCCAGGAATCAAACCCACATTGCAGAGGCTGCGGATAGGCTCACAGCACAGCGCTCAACCCGCTGCGCCACCAGGAAGGCCCTGTGTTGGATTCATCGTAAGAATTTTTTTCATATGGAGCTCAGGTGGTCTATATATAGGCATGGGAGAAGAAAGAAATTTCCAATTCTCTATATTTCATAGTACCTGTGATCTTAGGACACCATTTTTCACTTAGCACTCAGGTCAATTTATGAAAAACGATTCTGAATGGCTCATCCTGAGCTCACTCAGTGTGGCCAGAAAGTTGAAGTTTGTGACTGGCCAGGCTGGGGGGTACCACATTTGCTTACCCAAGAGCCAGGGTGGGGTGAGTAGTGAGCTTCTCAGAACCACACAGACTGAGGAATGAGGAAATCATTTCCCAAACTGATGGTACGCATACAAAAAATAAGAACAACTATCTGCTTCCTTTCTAGATGATCATAGACTGATTATGGTTATATTAGGGACAGCCAAATAATCCTGATTCCTGTCTCCTTGTATTAACATCCTGTGTAATTTCCTCCCTTTTAATGTGGGCTAGAGTTAGTGTCTCACTTCTAAAGAAAAGATTATAACAGAAATGATGTTATGTCACTTTTGAGATTGGTTTATGAAAGACTTCAGTTTCCATCATAGATGCTTTCACTTTCTCTAGCTCAGATTGTTTATTCTTGGAGAAGCCAGCTACCATGAGTCAGTCAAAGTAAGTGAGTTTGGAAGTGAATTTTCTAAGACTGATAACAGCCAGTTATATGAGCTTGGAAATGGATCTGCCCCCAATCTAGTCTTTTTTTTTAAATAGATTTATTTATGCATATAAAAACTGGGACACAGGCCAGATGGGTGGGAGGATGAGAGGATTCACCAGAGACAGAGTGGGGAGCAGAACAGGCAGACTGGCTGAAATACACTGCTGAGGGGAGCAGTGGGTGAGACAGGAGAGGTCTGCTGTGCCATGTGGGTATCTCCCTGGGGGCCGGGATCGAACCTGCGCCACAGAGAATGCATGGCTTTGCTACACTCAACTGCCTGTGCACCAGGGAGTCCCCAAATCTGGTCTTTAAATAAGACCACAGAGCAGGTTAACAACTCAACTACAGACTCATGAGAGATCTAAAGCTAAAGGCATCAGCTGGTCTGTGTCTATATTCTTTATAGACAGAAACTGAGTTTCATGCATTTTTGTTGTTATGTCACTAATTTTAGGTACAATTTGTTAAACAGTGATAGAAAACTAATACACTAGAGTTGGTATAATAAAGTAATATTTTAAAAAAGATTTATGCATACAAGAATTGTGGTGTAGGCCATAGGTGCTGGGGGTGAGAGGATTCACCAGAGACAGAGTGGGAGCAGAACAAGCAGATCTACTGAAATACACTGCTGAGGGAAGTGGTAGGCAAGACAGGAGAGGTCTGCTAAGCCATGTGGGTCACCTCCCTGGCCTCAGATTGAACTCATGCCTCAGTGACTGGTGATAGCTTGATAGCACTGAGACTTTAACCCCTGTGCCACCAGGAAGGCCCCCTAAACAAGTAATATTTTTAATCTTATGTATAAATTACAAAAAATAGATAAATACATATAGGGTCATACAAATGAAACTGTTAAAGTGTCATATGTTATTTCTGTTATGTGTAAATACTGTCTGTGGTGAATGTGAAGAAAACTAACATTGCTCCTTAGATGAAACTATAGATTGTGAATAGATTGAATACATAGAAACTGAATTGTATCTTCGTTATTAAATAAAAATCTTAAATCAAGATACAGCAATTACGTTTTGTAAGTAGCTAAGATCTAGACTACATTATTTGGTTATGTACTGAATTGTTTCTCTAAATTTTTAATTGTTCGGTTGAGGTTTTCAATTGCAATTTGTGGTGAGAGAGTCATTTTGCTAAGTTTTCTTCGACTCATGTTAAAAGATCTGAAAACAAATAAATAGAAGATCTGAAATGAATGACCATGAAGTAAAGTTTCATAAGGCTGATATGACTCTATCATGGAGATATGTGTATGTCTTTGTATTTGTAGGTTACCAAAGTATCTCTCCCTGATGGAAAGTCTAAAAAAAATTCTCCAAGGGAAAAAGAAAGAAGACTAAGTCCAATATCATAAGAATGTTTATTGTAGCCAATTTTCTTTAGCAGCAACTTTACAGTAAAAGAAAAGATATTTTTAAATTTACAAATCTATAAACTTGGGTACAAACACCAGACTAATGTAGTGCCATAAAAAAACACCATGTATAGGTGTGCAGACCTCTCCTGCCACCTGCTGCTCCTCTCAGCAGTGTATTCCGTCAGTCTGTCTGTTCTGCTCCCCGCTCTGGCTCTGGTGAATTCTCTCACCCTCCAGCGCTTCTGACTGTACCCAGTGCTTGTATAAATAAATAAATAAATCTTTAAAAAAAAAAAAACCACCATGTATAATCTCTGAAAACTGAGTAAGTAGGTAATAAAAATGTTGATTAACTTCACCTGAAGTGCTTATACCGGCTACTATCTTCAGCAGTGAATAGCTGCCCTAGGGCATTTTTAACTTACATATAACGTTGAGTGGGGTTTTTCTATGATGATTGCCCTAATATTTCAGCAAATCTTATTAACAGCTAATTACCATTTCACTCTGTCATCACACAGCCCTCATGCTGCTGATGCTGTAGCTTTATTTATTCAAATATGACGGAGTTCCCAGCAAGATCTAAAGTTGCTTTTGATAATTACATAGCACAGGAAACAGCACTACATTTGCTATTATTTCTGTGAGACATAACTGTATCCAGACAATTAGTGTTGTCAATGTAGAAAACAAAGTGGATTTGCTTGTGTATTTTAGGAGATGAGTGTCTCAAAGTCAGCCTATGAATGTCTCTCAGCTCCTTATAGACGCCTTCTTCTTTTTTTTTTTTATAAGTTTTTTTTTTAAATAGAGGCATGTTTTATTTATTTATTTGTTTGTTTGTTTGTTTGTTTTTTGTTTATACAAGCACTGGGTACAGTCAGAAGCACGGGAGGGTGAGAGAATTCACCAGAGCCAGATCCCGGAGCAGAGCAGGCAGAAGGACCGAAGTACACTGCTGAGGGGAGCAGCGGGCGGCAGGAGAGGTCTGTGCGCCATGTGGGACCCTCCTCCAGTGGCTGAGTGGCAGCCGGGGATCGAGCCCCGGATCGAACCGGGGATCGAACCGGGGATCGAACCGGCGCCGCAGAGGCCGCGGGCAGCTTCGCAACCCAGCGCTCAACCGCTGCACCACCGGGGAGGCCCTAGACTCCTTCTTTTAAGGGACTAGAAACAGGACCCTTTACTTGAAATTCAATGAATACTTATAATTCATTACTCATTAGCAGTTAACTCATTATTTTATTTTATTGTATTTTATTGTATTTTATAGTGATAACATAAGTTTACATGATTGAGTTATCTCATTGTATGATGTGAATGTCTTCTTCCTAAACAATTCTCATTCATGCTTGAGAAACTTCTATGTTTTATTATCTATTATTTTGGTTGAATTGGGTTTTTTCATTTTCTTTCCTTAAATAGCTTGGTATGACTGTTTTGAAGCTGTTTAATTTTTATTGTTTTTCAGTTATTTGAAGCTTTATGAGAAAAATTGTATGAATACACACACATATACATAGTCATTAAATATGTCTCCTTTTTGCCTACAATAGTAGGGAAAAATCCAACATTGTTGACCCCAAGGAACTGAAGTGGTGTTTGTGATAATGGCTGCTTTGCAGAGGCATATAACCATTCACAGGACTTGAAGAGAAAACACAGTTGATGTCCCATCTTCTCTCTCAGAGTCAAAAACTTTGGTACCTTAGCCCTTGAGTGGTTTATAATAGATTACCGGGAGCAGTTGCAAAGGTAATCTGGTGCTATTACACAGAAATTGAGTGATTCTGTGCACACCACCTTGATTTCACATTAGAGAGCCAAGGTTTTTATTAAATTCTAGATAAGTCCACAGGGAAATGGTTATAATGTATGATTAGAAGCCTATATAAAGTAAAAGACATATATAGAGAGAGTCCATAATGGTGAAAACGGAGAGTCCATAATGGTGAAAACAAATAATTTTGCTACAAAAAAGGGAAAAGTTTGCAAGTAAAAAAATATATACTGTAAAAAAACTGAAAGGCAATGAAAATAAAGGAGGGCATTTGCGAAATATATGACAAGAATTAGGGATAAGTTTTTATGCATAGAGAGTTTTTTCCAACCACTATGAAAACAACTTAATTTCTCTTTCTTTTCCTATTCTGGGAATAGTGTCTCACAACAAATGTATTTACATACCACTGTACTGTAGACTACCCTGTAATACAATCTCTAGTAAAACTAAACTGTCCTGAGGCCCCAGTTAAAATTGTTTGCCTGATACAAAGACGAGTGCAAGAGTACCAAAATCCACATGTGGCATGTGCCTGGGACAACTACAGGGGGTTTGTGCTGTTAGATCTAAAGTTCTTATGAGATTGTTGAAAGCAAAAACAAACAAAAAAAGGCATCTGGCACATTCATGGTTGTTGAATGTGTCCACGACAGGATCAAGCGTTCTTTTCATATTGAGGAGCAGAAAATCACTACAAAAGTGTTGAAAGTACAAGCATAGAATAAAAAAGTTAAATTTAAAAATGGAGCTTTTTGAATAATAAAAGAATCATTAGACTTGTTAAAAATTATTTCTCCTGTGGCTACATAGTTAGAAAATAGATAGGCATATTTTTACCATTTGGAGATATATTTGGGGTGATTTGACTTAAAATATAGCATACATGTTGTATAAGGAATTTCTGGGGGGAAGAGTGTGGAATCCAAGGGAGGTGAGCAGTTCTACTTCGGAGCCATCAACTTGCTGTTCAACCTTGGGAATACCCAGTTGCAGTTCTACTTTGGAGCCACCAACTTGCTGTTCAACCTTGGGAATACCCAGTAAGCCACATGCCTATTACCATGGTATCAATACTAGCTAAAGCACAGTGTTATAAAGAATAATCTAGATAATCCCTGTAAAGTGTTGAACTCAATGCCCAGTACTTTCACTAAGTTTCATTAAGTTTTCTTCAGCTTTTTGTTGAGTAACTACTGTTTACCAGGAACTCTGCTAGTGGTTGGAGATACATCAATAAACAAACCAAACATCAGTCTCTATCCTCTTAGGCTTAACTAGAAGGTAGCTAGAATTACAATGTAATACAAAATATGCCAAAATTAAAAATCAAGACCTATTTTTACCATTTATATTAGTAAAGGTATTCTGATTAAGATAATTCTCAGCAGGTGTAGTACAAGTATGGGGGAAAATACAGACTTTAATATATCTTTGGAGTCACTATAAGTTTTTTTTAAGATTTATTTATTTATGCATACAAGAACTGGGGTACAGGCCAGAGGTATGGGGGGTGAGGGGATTCACCAGAGACAGAACGGGGAACAGAACAGGCAGACTGATTGAAATACAGGGCAAGACAGGAGAGGTCTGTTGCGCCATGAGTAGCTCCCTGACCGGCCTGGGGATTGAACTCATGCTGCAGAGGCTGTGGACAGCTTCACAGTGCTGTTCTTCAACCCCCTGTGCCACCAGGGAGGCCCTGGAGTCAGTATAAATTGATGCAAAATTTCAGGAAAACGGTGTATCAAAAGCCTTCACTTCTCCAATTCCATTTTCCCGACTTATCCTAAGAAAATATTCATGGATTACCTGAGGATTTCCACATGAGAAGGAAGTTATAGGGTTAGACTCTGAGCTGTGCAATTGGACAAACCTGGATTTCTAGGTTTGTTCTGTATCTATTAGCTGTGTGGCCCACAGGTTTATTAGAGGTTATCAGTGATTGTGTGATCCTAAGCAAATATTTATAATATTCATTCACTATGCTCCTTATCTATGAAATAATAGAGTTTACCACATGAGACATTGTGAGAAGTCAATGAGAAAATGCAGATGAAGCACTTAGCTTTGGGTTGATATACTAGAAGACTTTAATATACTTTAGCAAAAGAAATAAAAACAAGGGCCTATTTAACTCAGCATTATTTACAATGATAAAAAGTTAAATAGAAATCACCTAAATGATTTACAATCATGATGATATACAGCATGAACAAAATAATGGGTAAAAATCACATGACCACATCAATATAGAGAAAAGATTCGAGAAGATCCAACATATATTTATGATGAAAATGCTCAATAAAATAGGTATAGTATGAATGTACCTAAACATAGTAAAGCCACAAAGAAACCCATAGCTAACATCATATCCAACAATGGAAAAACTAAGTTTTTTCAGACCAGGAACCAGACAAGAAAGCCCATTCCCATTCAACTTAGTACTGGACATTCTAGTTGGAGCAGTTAGGCAAGAAAAAGAAATAAAAGTATACAAACTGAAAAATAAGAGGTAAATTTGTCACTGTTTGTGGATGACATGGTATTACACATAGAAAGTTGTAAAGACTCCACCAAAAAACTATTAGAAATAATAAAAAATGGGGTCTCCCTGGTGGTGCAGGAGTTAAAGTCTCAGTGCTATCAAGCTATTGTGGCCACTACGGCCTGAGTTCAATCCCTGGCCAGGGAGCTAACCCACATGGCACAGCAGACCTCTCCTGTCTTGCCTGATGCTCCCCTCAGCAGTGCATTTCAGTAGATCCACCTGTTTTGCTACCCACTGTGTTTCTGGTGAATCCTTTCAGCCGCCACACCTCCAGCCTACACTCTAGTTCTTCTATGCATAAATAAACCTTTTATTTTATTTTATTTTTTATTTATTTATTTTTTTTGTGTGGGACCCTTGCCAGTGGCCAGGGAACAAACCGGCGGTGCGGAGGCTGCAGGCAGCCTCACAGCCCAGCGCTCAACCACTGCGCCACCAGGGGAGGCCCTATTTTTTTTTTTTTTTTAAAGAAAGAATAAAGGATACTCCTGTTTGTAGACTGAATTTACATTGTTATAATGGTCATTTTATCTATACCAATAAACAGAATCAATGCAGTCCCTATCAAAATCCCAATGGCATTCTTCACAGAAATAGAAGAAAAATGACTAAAAAATAAAATTAATGAACAAAAAACGGGAATTGAAGTTTTTTTTTTTAAAAGATTTATTTATTTGTGCATACAAGAACTGGGGTACAGGCCAGAGGTGTGGGTGGTGAGAGGATTCACCAGAGACAGAGTGGGGAACAGAACAGGCAGATCGACTGAAATACACTGCTGAGGGGAGCAGTGGGCGAGTCAGGAGAGGTCTGCTGCACCATGTGGGTTGCCTCCTTGCCAGGGATCGAACTTATGCTGCAGTGGCTGTGGATAGTTTCATAGGTTGCGTCTTAAGCCCTTGTGCCACCAGGGAGGTCCAGGAATTGAAGTTTTAAATGAGAAAATAACAGATTCAGGGTGCAAAAAGCTCAATAGATAAGATTTAAAAATTCTAGGGAAAGCTACAGAAGCAGATTACACCAAATAGAGATCAATTCAGTGAACTTAAAAAGAGTAATATGCAATGGATGAAAGGTGCAAGGTGGAAGAAGAGAAAGGCATGCAAAATTTAAAAAAAAAAAACAACAAAGAGACATTTAGAGAACTATCTGACTCTATTAGGAAAGGCAATATAAGGATAATGGGGTATCCCAGAAATGGAACAGAGGAGGGGGTGGTAGAACAAAGTGCTTATTCAAAAAATAGAGGATTCAGCAGCAAGATGGAAGCAGAGTGTAGAGACCAGTTTTTGCCTCCTTCAGATACTCAACTAAATTGCAGTGAAACAAAACTAAATCTTCCTGAGGGGAAAATGGACATCCACAGCACATACTAGGCGCAATGTCACAGTAGGAAGGGGCAAGGCAAACATTAAATGACTTTGTTTATAGTGATAATGGAGCAGTAGAGCTTACAAGAGGGAGGCTGCTGTGCAGATCACCCTATAGCTGTGGACTGGGGCACACAACAACAGTGGATATTTGAGAGACCCAACTCTGCACTGGATAAAGGGGTGTACAAGTTGGCACAGGACAGAGGTTGCACAGTTAGAGATGTGCAGGAGTAAGGGTGCAGACCAAGGATTACTGACTAGAGCCTGATTCAATATAGAACCCAAGGGGAGATATTCAAAACACCTGCCACACCCCACCCAGGGCTTACCCAAGACAAAGAAACACTTGAACAAACTAGAGCCCAAGTGCTGTCAATACTAAAAGCAAACAGCCCAGGATAAGCCTCTGTGCTAGAAAATGGAATAACTCCTGGCTTGTGATCAGATATCAAATATAATCTGTGCTTAGCACAGCGTCTAATGCTCCAAAATAGCCTAGAGTGGAAGTGAACATGAGACAATCTTATTGAACACGAGACACTAAGACCAAGGAGCTGGCCTAGAGAAGGGGATTACTGTGGACCCCCATCTCACAACTCTGGAGCAACTTCAAATACCTGAGTTTATCTGACATGATCCTTTGGTGCCCTACAGTATGGTGCTCTTTGTACCTACTACCTCTTGCTGGCACCAGAATACTACAGCAGATGCAAAGACAACAGTGTGCAAGTCTGTCCTATTACAACCCATAACAAAATTAAATGAGGTTACAGAAGAACACACTACATATGCCAGAGCAGACAACAACAAAACAAAACCTGGCAGTAGCCCCAACCCAGAAGAACTGAAGATGACAAAAGAGGAGTTCAAGGTAGCAGTTCTAACAATGCTTATGGAACTTAAAAAAAAAAAAAAAGGCAAATATAAAATAACTGAATAAAGAAAATATGAGGAAGCTACAATTAGAAATAGCAGGAGTTAACATACAAAACAACATAGTTGGCGGCCTCAACAGCGACAAACAAGCAAAGGAGATAATTAATAGATTTTTTTTTTTTTTTAATAGAGGCATGTTTTTTATTTATTTATTTATTTGTTTGTTTGTTTTGTTTATACATGCACCGGGTACAGTCAGAAGCGCGGGAGGGTGAGAGAATTCACCAGAGCCAGAGTGGGTTGCAGAACAGGCAGAAGGACCGAAGTACACTGCTGAGGGGAGCAGCGGGCGGCAGGAGAGGTCTGCGCGCCATGTGGGACCCTCCTCCGGTGGCCGGGGAGCAGCCGGGAATCGAACCGGCGCCGCAGAGGCCGCGAACAGCTTCGCAACCCAGCGCTCAACCGCTGCGCCACCGGGGAGGCCCAGGAGATAATTAATAAACATGAAAACACAATGTTGGAGAACACACAAATAGAAAAACATTGAAAGAGTATTATAAAAAATTAAAACAGGGCATCCTGGTGACACAAGGGGTTAAGCACTGCATGATGAAGTTGTCCACAGCCTCTGCAGCACTAGTTAGATCCCTGGCCAGCCAGGGAGCTACCGACATGGTGCAGCAGACCTCTCCTGACATGCCCACTGTTCCTCTCAGCCGTGTGTTCCAGTCAGTTTGCCTGTTCTGTTCCCCACTCTGTCTCTGGTGAATCCTCTCACCCCCCACACCTCTGGCCTGTACCCCAGTTCTTGTATGCATAAATAAATAAATCTTTAAAAAAAGTAAAGCAGTATAAGTCCCCTGGGGACAACTTACAGAGAAATAACAGCCACATCATGGATGTCAGGAGAAGAGAAAGAAAAAGGCATAATTTTTAAAAAAAGAAACAGTTACTGAAAACCATGTCAGTCTGGGGAACAATCAAATACTGTGATCCAAGAGGTCCAAAGAATTCCAAACAAAACGATAGCAGAGGGGCCTCCCTGGTGGTACAAGGGGTTAAGATGCAACCTATGAAGCTAACCGCAGCCTCTGCAGCATGAGTTTGATCCCCGGCCAGGGAGCAACCCACATGGCATAGCAGACCTCTACTGACTCACCCGCTGCTCCCCTCAGCAGTGTTTCCGTCAGTCTGCCTGTTCTGTTCCCCGCTCTGTTTCTGGTGAATCCTCTCACCCCCCTGCACCTCTGGCCTGTGCCCCAGTTCTTGTACACATAAAAATAAAATAAATCTTAAAAAAAAAAAAACCCAACAAAAATGATAGCAGACACACAGATGAGACACATTATAATGAAGTGGCTGAAAACCAACAGTAAGGACAGACTATTGAAAACATCAAGAGAAAAAGGGGTAATCTATAAAGGAACACCAACCGTTAGCAGACTTTGGTAGAAACATTATAAGCTCAAAGGGACTGGATGGAGATATTTTAATACTTCAAGAAAAATAATTACAGCCTGGAATCCTTATCCAGCAAGCATAAGATTTAAGACAAACAGTAAGGAGCTTCACTAAAGAGTAAAAACTATAAGAACTTATTACTACCAAGTCACACATGAAAGAAATTCTACAGGCATTACTATAAAGCAGTGTAAGAATAAATATTGTGGGAAAAGACACCTAACCACTTAACATGGAGGAGGAGGAGGGGGAGACTAACAAGTCCTTCAGAACAAGTCAGAGTCCAGGCCATCAGATGGTCACACTCCTGTTATAGGGCAGCCCCGATACTGAACGGGTTCCTGGCTGTGGGTCCTCACCTACATGCTTACAAGGGACTTATTAATATTCCACTACAGGCACACACAAAAGGTTAATAAAAGGTTATTTACAAGGGAAAGGGAAATAAGGAAAATGTACAACTCAGGGAGAAAATAGGGAAATAAAGTCTTTAATGCGTCCTACCTGATCCGCCGACCTGGAAACCCAAAGGCACTCTCAGAGCTGGCCGGACGCTGCGAGCTGGTGGAGGGCCAAAATGGGGGACCCCCAAAGCCCACGTGTCTGCCTTTATACTCACTTGACTGCTTAACCCCACCCTCAGGTCCCAGCCACCTTCCCTTTGGTGGGGATGGGATTTGGAGTTCCCAGTGTCTTTGGCTTTGGCCTGGTGGGGGGAGGGTGGAGTCCACAAAGCCTGTATGGAATTAGCTTTAGGACACCCTTTTCCCCCTAACACTCCTAGCCCATCAAATATTAATCCCAGTAGAATGCTCAAAAAATTAATAGAATTATCACATAAGACAATAGAAATGAAATTTAAACAAAACATAGCCAGAAATGCTCAAAAGTAAAAAAGATGAACCCAAGAAACAAAAAAATGACAGGGACTGCTTATGCGCAATAATCCCCTTAGATGTGAATGGTCTGGACTCACTGGTTAAAAACATGGAGTGGCTGAATGTATTTCAAAGCAAAGTCCAACCCTCTGGGTTTTTTTTGATTTGTTTGTTTTTTTATTGCTGTTTTACATCCTTGTTAATATTTTCACAGTGTAGGATTTCTCCCGTAGGTGTGGTCACCATGTCTGTCCCACCACCAAAACACACTGTTCTCACCCCTGACCCCCTCCCTCCTGTCCTTGGTGCCTCAGCACGTGGTTCTGCAATCTGAGCCCAATCTAGCCCTTAGACTGGAAAAGCAAGTCTTTCTCCTTTTGTTGCCACTGCAGAACCAGGTCAATCAGAGATGCAGTTTCTACTTCATTCTGCTACTTCTGGACTTGGATGAAACCACACAGCAAAGATGGGTTCTAACATCCAAGTGATCACCCAGGGCAGTGATGCAACTTAGAAGTAAGGGGCAGGGGAGGTGGTGTCAACGCTGCATGGGGAAAGTTTTCTCTCACTGAATACTTCCTGGCTCGGGGGAGGGTCCCGCCGGGCCGGGCCTTGGGCTTACACTGAATACTTCCTAAAGCCTTTCTCCCCCCCACTTCCCCAAGGCTTTCTTGATGTGGATTATATCTATCCATATTTATATTAGAAATTAAAACTGAAAAAATGTTGACTATTAATTGACATTAAACAATAATTAAAAACTCATGACATGCAAACATACATAACATAGTTTTGGTTTTTTTTTTTTTTTTTAAGATTTATTTTATTTATAGAAGAGCCAGGGTACAGGCCAGATGCGTGGGAGCGTGAGAGTATTCACCAGAGCCAGAGCGGGGAACAGAACAGGCAGACTGATGAAATACTCTGCTGAGGGGAGCAGCGGGCAAGTCAGGAGAGGTCTGCTGCACCATGTGGGTTGCTCTGGGGCCGGCGGGGATCGAACCAGCACTGCAGAGGCTGCGGACAGCTTCACAGCGCTGCGCTCAACCGCCTGTGCCACCAGGGAGACCCCATAACATAGTTTATAAAACAAATATATTTTCAAAAACAAGAAAAATTTCATTACATACTTTTGTAGGTCTCCCTAATATCTGATTTAACAGAAAGCCCAATTCTCATGTCTGCTTATACATTCACCCTGTTGGAGTATTTTGTTTTGTTTCAAATTGATGAAGATAATCTGACCTCAACAGATGTGTCATTGGGAAAGAAGACTTTTTTTAAGATACCTGGATATTCTTTGATATTTTGCTACTCATCGTGGCCAAAGCATCAGCAGCTCTGGTAACTTCCCAGGGAAGTTAGAAATGAAGATTACTGGGGCCTACCCTGTGGCACAGTGGGTTGAGCGCAGCACTGTGAAGCTGTGTGCAGCCTCTGCAGTGCCAGTTAGATTCTAAGCTGGCCAGGGAGATACCCACGTGGCACCGCAGATCTCTCCTGTCTCGCCCGCTGCTCCCCTCAGCAGTGTATTTCACTCAGTCTGCCTGCTCTGTTCCCCAATCTGTCTTCGCATGTTGGTGTGGTACTTTGGTGGAATAAATTATTAGAATTGGAAGTGCTGAATAACAGGCTATACATATTTAAAATTTTAATAGATATCAATATTGATAAATTATCTTTCTGAAATTTTGTACTTACATAACTTACATACTTTCACCAATTTTATATAATAAACACTTACATAAAGTTTACTATGTGCTTACCAGGCAACTGTTCTAAGGTTTTTACAAATTCTAACTCACTAATAATATATGAGAATACCTATTTCTATTTATATCTTTGCTAACTTACTTTATACCCTGGTCCTCTGGTAAGCAGAAAATACCTTACTATTTCAAGTTGCATCTCTTTGATTGACATTTAAAATATATTGTCTTTATTTATTTATTTATTTACACATAGAAGAACTGGGGTACAGGCCAGAGGTATTGGGGAGAGGGTGAGAGGATTCACCAGAGAAAGAGTGGGGAGCAGAACAGGTGGATCGACCGAAATACCCTGCTGAGGGGAGCAGCAAGCGAGACAGGAGGATCTGCTGTGCCATGTGGGTTAGCTCCCTGGCCAGGGATCAAACTCATATTGCAGTGGCTGCCGATAGCTTGATAGTGCTGAGACTACCCCTTGCACCAGGGAGGCCCAAAATATCTTGTCTTTAAATGGTCCATTTATGTCCTTGTTCCATTTTTCCTTATGGACTATAATCCTCCCTTTTTTTTAATAAAATCTTTTTTTCAGATTTATTTATTTATACAGGAATGGGGGTACAGGCCAGAGGCGTGGGAGAGTGAGAGAATTCACCAGAGACAGAGCGTGGAGCAGGACAGGCAGACAGACCAAAAACACTGCTGAGGGGAGTAGCGGGTGAGACAGGAGAGGTCTGCTGTACCATGTGGGTATCTCCCTGGCCTGCCAGGAATTGAACCCACACTGCAGAGGCTGTGGACAGCTTCACAGCACTATTCTCAACCCGCTGCACCACCTGGGAGGCCCTATAGTCTTTCTTTCTTAGATTAATTTCTAAAGAATTTCTTTAGTATCATATGTGTGACAAAAGTTCAGTTGTCACTCATATACAATTCTGATATCTAAAAACTCTGAAAAGTATGATTTTCAAAATTGGTGCAAACTCATCACATCCTATGACCTCAATTAACAAGAAGCTATTTCTAGTTTGTTTTTTTTTATAGTCCTCTTAATGTAGATAGTGGTACATTTTGCTGAAGAAAAACTCTGTTTTATTAAAAGTAGTGGACAAGACCTCAGGTGGAATCATTTATACACTGTTTATTATCTTTTCTAAATTTTGAAAAAGAATCTCTAAAAATATTTGTTACTAATAGCTTCAGGTAAGAGACTTAATTTTATTTATACACAAAATATTTGTTGAACAAGTTTCACTTTTGTACTTGTTGAATTGCAGGTGACTATAGGGTCTTAAAGTGGAAATGGCCTGCATGCAACTGGATACATGACTTAGAAATTTAGGGGTGAGATTAGGGTTAGAGAAGCAGATTATGGATTTTTGGAGATAAAATTGTTAAAGTCATGAGAGTACGTGTCAGAAAGCACTCATTGCCAGATTGCAATGGGAAAGTGACAAGGTAAGTGTGAAGAAGAAAGCATAAATTAGAGCACAGGTATGATTCTTCTCGGTTGTGACCAATAACAGCATCATGCATGACACAGTGGCGTATGCTGTCTGTCGAATTCTCGAGGAGCTATTGTCAGGTATCAGATTGAACTGGGTCTCTGGAGTGTGTGTGAGGTGGGTAGGAAGAATCTTAGATGGTTGCCTCTGTGTCCAGATTCAGGGATCTAGACCTAGACACTCCTTAGTAACCAAATATCTTTTTATCAGCTCTCTTAAGTCTCCAGGGCCTCCCTGGTGGAGCAAGGGATTCAGTCTCAGCACTATGAAGCTGTAGGCTACAGAGTTTAATTCCTGGCCAGGAGCTTACCTACATGGCACAGCAGACCTCTCTTGTCTCACCACTGCTCCCCTCATCAGTGTATTTTTCAGTAGATTTGCCTGTTCTGCTCCCCACTCTGCCTCTGGTGAATCCTCACACCTACCCACACCCGTGGCCTACACTCCAGCTCTTGTATGCATAGATAAATAAAATACACCTTAAAAAAAAATAACCTCTAGGTTTCCTCTTTTAAAAGTGCTGGTAGAGTCTGGAGCCCTTTCCTAGCCTATCAGATTTCTGTGGGCCAAACCTCCAGCATGTGGTCCACACCTTAAATGAACAAGGTACTCATTAGAGGTTGGTCCTCATCCTGGATACGGAGCCACAGGAGGCCACAAAATGGAGGCTTTGTTTTCTTCCTGTTTATTCTTTTACAAATAGGCCTTGTGTGGAACCTTGATACGAGTAGAAAGTATCCCATAGATAGCCACTTTCAAAGAGGGTACAACTGAAAGTTTAGGTCTGTTTGCTGTAAAATATTTACATTTGGTGTCCTGTTTAGGGGAAGAAAAATCCATTTTTCATTTTAATGTTCTCAGCCTTAAAATGTGTGCCTTTTGTTCATTCTAATTCGCCTACATCTGCATAAAACAAAAGTTCACTTTCAAAGTAGTATGGAAGGGAACTGTGCACAATTCCAGTTATTGTATAGAAAAACTATGTGTCTAACTTTTTATTCAGAGTGAAAACAATATATCCAAGATGTTAGCGTGGGTGTATTCTGCAGATCTCTTTAAGGAGAGACAAGATCGCTCACTCAAGAAACAATGGGCATTTGTTTGGGGTTGCTTAGACTTAGTTACATTATTTTTTAATTTCAACTATGACTCTCAACTATTAAGTGGGTGAAAAGATGAGCTAATTTCTTGAATATTTTAAATTTTGTCAGTTTCTAATTTTACCTACAGTGAAACATTTGGAAGTTTATGATGTTAACATTATTCCAGCAAGCTGATATGAAGAACATTAAATATTTCAGTGTAGATCATGACACAAATTATCTCCAGTCCTGAGCTAATTTCGGTGGATCTTTTCTCTAAAAAACAAAAAACACTTCTGTTCCAACACTACTGAATAGTACACTTGAAAATGGTTAAGATGGTAAAATTTTATGTTTTACCACAATCTGAAACACTTTTAAATCTTTGAGTTTGGAAGCATTGATTCAATGAAGAGAGTAAACTTTCAATAACCTTTCAGTTTGAGGCTTTTGGATCTGTTCTCATATAAAGCCCGTGATCATGGAGGCTTAATTAAAAAAATCCTTCATGGGCCTCCCTGCTGGCGCAGGTGGCTGAGCGCCCCACTGTGAGGTTGTTCGCAGCCTCTGCAGCGCAGGTTCGATCCTGGCCGTCTGGAGAGAATCCCAGATGGTGTAGCAGACCTCTCCTGTCTCGCCTGCTGCTCCCCTCAGCAGTGTATTTTGTCAGTCTGCCTATTCTGTTGCCCGCTCTGTCTCTGGTGAATCCTCTCACCCTCCCGCGCATCTGGCCTGTACCCCAGCATTTGTATACATAAATCTTTAAAAAAAAAATCCTTCAAATGTTTTCTATATTTTTTTCACTTACAGAATCATTTTACCTAAAAGCATGAATTTCAGTGTCATTCTTGCCCAAGGACAACATTAATATTACTACTACTGTATAATACTACTTATTACATTACTACAAAATTTAGTAATAAGTACCACCAGAGCAACACTAGAAAAAATTGCTTGGCATCACGGAACTATGGGGCAAAGCAGGCCTAAGAGTCACCTTGAGCTTTTCAGGTATCTTCAAGGAAGAGTCAAGTATTTGATGACAATACAAAGCTGAATCCTGATGTTAAATATGCTCTAGAAAAATCAAAAGGAAAAAAGTGATCCCCTCCCCCACTTCACCTCGTTCTCTCTCCAGAGCAGCCACTTATTTTTGTTCCTCTCCAAATCTCAGCTATTTATTCGTTATTCAAGTTAAGCATATCAGTTGCCTTATTATGGAAGATGAGGATTGTGCCCTTTCACCACCGCCAAAACACACGCACACATAAATACACACACTCCTTGTTCCTCTTAATAAGGTCATATCATGAATTTGGTTAATGATCTGTTTTCATTATGATAGCAATGAAATATGCCAACCCAACTGAACCATGTAATATACAACATGGAAATATTTTTTCTTAGAACCTTTGTCAGTAATTTTTTTTTTTTAAAGATTTATTTATTTATACAAGCACTGGGTACAGTCAGAAGCGCGGGAGGGTGAGAGAATTCACCAGAGCCAGAGCGGGGAGCAGAACAGGCAGAAGGACCCAAGTACACTGCTGAGGGGAGCAGCGGGCGGCAGGAGAGGTCTGCGCGCCCCGGCTCCCGGGAATCGAACTGATGCTGCAGAGGCTGCAGGCAGCTTCGCAGCCCAGCGCTCAACCACTGTGCTACCGAGGAGGCCCTAATTTTCTTTTTTCTTAATGTCCTTTCTACCCATCATTTAGTCAGTCCTATTCAGTTATATAAAGCTATACCTTCAAACACATCAATTACTCCATCCAACTTGTCTTTGAAACATATTTTGATGGCCATTTGACTGCCTCTAATAATGTACTGTAATCAAGAGTCATCTTGGTGAGTTCTTTCTTTTGCTGAACTTTTGTAGGACCCACCTTTTAGTTTAATCCCTCATTTTGTTTGAACAATAGCTTCTCAATAAAGGGTACACAAGAAGTAAAATTTGAAAAATGAGCAGAGGATCTAAATACTTTTCCAGGGCCTCCCTGGTGGCGCAAGGTGTTAAGATGCAACCTATGAAGCTATCTGCAGCCACTGCAGCATGAGTTTGATCCCCGCCCAGGGAGAGATACCCATATGGCACAGCAGACCTTGCGTGACTTGCCCTCTTCTCCCCTCAGCAGTGTATTTCAGTCAATCTGCCTGTTCTGTTCCCCAATCTGTCTCTGGTGAATCTTCTCACCCCCCACACCTCTGGCCTGTACTCCAGTTCTTGTATGCATAAATAAATAAATCTTAAAAAAAAAAAAAAACTTTTCCAAAGTCACAGAGATGGCCAACAGGCATATGAAAAAATGCCCAGCATCTCTTATTAGGCAAATCAAAACAATTATGTATTACCTCACACTAGATGAAATGGCTGTTATCAAATATACAATAAACAAGTGTTGAAGATGTAGAAAGAGGAAAACCCTTGTACATTGTCAGTATAAACGTAAACTGGGGCAGTCATTATGCAAAGCAGTATGGAGGTGGCACGACAACAAAAATCCCGTGATATGACCCAATCATCAAACTTCTGGCTATTTATCTGAAGAACACAAAAACAACAATTTGAAGACACATATGCATCCCCATGTTCATTGCAGCATTATTCACAATAACCAAGAACTGGAAATAACCTGTTTATTGACAGATGAATGGATAAAGATGAGCTATGTATACACAGTGGAATACTATTCAGTCCACTCCAACTTCCAGAGGTATCTGATGATACACGCATGAACGATTTGGGATTCCGTAAGGGGAGGATATTGGTTTGCTCAGCATTCCCCACTGTTCGCTTAGGAGTTGCTTCTAGGGTCTAAACTGCTTTCTGGTTTCCCAAATGTTATGGCTCTTATCTTGTTCTTTGTGGCTTTACAAATTGTCAGCATTTTATATTATCACTGCACCTTTGTCCAAACTGAGAAATTAACTGGTACTTTTAACAGACTTCAACATTCTTTTCCCATTTTTATTGTTCCAAAATCCAAACAAGGATACCACTTTGTATTTAATTGTCATGTCTCCTTAGTCCCCTGATTTGTAAGTTTGTCATGATGATGAGTACTGGTTAGACATTTTATAGAATGCCCTTCCTTTATGTGGTTATTTTTCTCAGGATTAGATAGGCTTATTGGTTTTGGGGAAGAAAAACACAGTAGTAAAGTGACCTCATCACTTATCAGAGGTACATAAGCACATGAATCACTAATAATCATTTAAGGTAAAAAGTTCAATGATGGTTTTCTTTTATAAGGAAGAGCTGTTAGGTAGGTAAGGCTATTCCAGAACTATTAAACAGGTTTGCTGATAGCAAAGGGGACAACCTCCCTACCCCCCAACAAAGGCTTAACTACTAGAAAACAGATGGACACAATTATCATAAGCAGCAGGGCTGGATCTGACCCAGTTATGGATATGGCTAAATATTATGTTTAGGGATAACACAGATGGAAAGCCAACAAACATACTATTCACCTTTTATCATCAGAGTATCAATGATGGAAGACAAGGCAACAAAGACAATTGCTCTAGTAAAGTCGTAACTCCTTGCCCAGTGACCTGCTCCTGTTTCCAAACCCCGAACATAACAAATGAAGAGGTTGGGTCCCAGAGAATCTTGTGACAAGTACAGAATGTAACAATTCTCTGTCCTGTTCCAGAAGGAATTATATCCATTTACTTAACTATATCCTGTACCTGTAGAAAAATGACCAAGTATTTTGAGGGAGCATCTACTGGATAGTGAGAGTTGACACTGATACTGAGCAATGTGAAGCATCATTTTGGGGGGGGAGCACAGTAATAAATGGAGTCCTGTCTGAGTTATAAACATATATGTAAATGCTTGGATTAAAACTGCACAAGCTGTCATTTCTGACTCTGTATATGTAACTATAGTTGAACATACTTGGTAACTGACATGATTCCTCCCATGCATCTTTTGGGACACAGGCTATTCTAGAGGCCAGACAGAAGTCTTAGTGCTATATTCTCTCTTCCCACAACCACCAGTCAAAAGAGCAAACACTGTGCTCTTTTCAGACTAAGAGAAGGCCAAAAGCAGTTCACATCCACATAAAATAGGCAACACTCACACACATTTTTTTTCCGTGGTTGTTAATTCTTCTGCCTAATCAAAATAGTCTGATCAGAGATCAGAAAATCTGGTCATTCCACAGAACACCACTTTGCTGCTGTCAAACACACTGAGTTGGATGACAGAAATGTTCAATGGAGACCCGGGTAAAGGGCCACTTCACTGGAGTGTGGGAAATTCAAGTTGTTTCTGTTTAAACTCCTCCAAAAAAGGAAAAAAAAAAACAACTGATTTGAAGGCTCACTAACACACTTTAAAGAGATAATAGCCAAAACAAAACAAGGGGCAAAAATATACAACCGGTTGCCAGCAGAAGATGGGGAAGCAACTCATTTTAAGGCTTGCATTAATGAGAATCTAGTACACACCCTGTTTTTCTGATACAGGCTATAACACACTTGGTAAACAAATAGAAGGGCATTTCTATATTGCAACTACAAATGAGGGAATGAGTTAGCATCTCACCATTTTGTAACCTCTAATAAATTGATGAACCTATGCATAGATCATCAACAGTGGCTAATAATTCAGGAAAAAACTAGACATTATATGCCATCTGATGCAAGGATACCATCATTTATGTAGTAATATTGCCTCCCACACCCTGAAAAAACAAAATCTGAATCTGATTAAATATGTATCTAAAGCACAAAGGATAGAAGAGTATGTTCAATATCAAAGGGGTGCAATAAGCACAATTTGGGAAACGCAACAGGACATATAGCCTGTTTTCTTTATAATTACATGGGAAAAAATGGAGCACCTGTGAGAGTCTATTGCAATAAATGTATTTTAACTGGAACTTAATATAAATTTCTACAAAAATTGCAATTGTTTATTAGTAAACTATTGTTTTGGGGATGTGGTTAACAAAATCTGGTGTTTAATGAAGTTTATTTTAAAATATACACTAAAATATCTGAATAAAAGCATAGGATGTCTGGGATTGCTTGAAAATAATGTGGGGAAGAGGAGCATAAAATAAGGTTAAGAATGATACAAATTAGTCATGAATTGAGTTTTGTTGTTTACTTTTATATGATTAATACTTTCTATAATAAATAAAGATTTTTTTTTAAAAGCCCCAATTATCACTAGAGTTTAGGAACAGCCATTTTTTCCCTCCAGCTTAATGACCATTGAGAAAGCATTGAAAAACAAACTTTAATACTCCTTATATAAGTTAATAAAACAGACTCAGATGAACAGAACCATGTAAAGTAAAATAACATAGGTGAGACAATTTGTTTCCATTTCTTAATTCTTCAGCCTACATATTTGAAATCTGCTGACCAAAGAGTATGCAATACATTAGGAAACAAAATATACCTGAATATAATGACAATTAGTCACTGTTCTGTCAAGACAGAAGGCCACTTAGCTATATAAAATCAACCTGACACTTCACTGAATAAGTTTTAAGAAAGTCATTACATTTCAAAAAAATTTTCCTCTTTATTTAAACATAAAACACATTTACAGCATGCAGGTTAACTTAAAATTACATGGCGTCTTCCCAAACCAATTCTCTTTTACTATACTGTTAAGTATTGGAAATATACCATATTCTACAGGTGAACTCTTCTATCACCTAAAGTCAAATTGAGAATTACACACAGTGGTTTTAAGTTAGCAAATAATTTAATTGATCACCATGAATAAATACTACTTTATTTCATTGAGACTCTCTTTTGAACCATTTATCAGTATCATTCAGAGGAACATTAATATATTCAGTCAAAAAGACACTGCAAATTGAAATAAGTGTCAATGTTCTAGATGATCAGAAGTTTTCATTTATAAGAGTAAGTGCTGTGTTTAATGACCTACCATAGCAAAAAGAGCAGTTTACTGAAAACAAATTTATGAAACTCTTTGTACAGTTTGTGAAAGTTTGAAATTATAAATAGAAAAGAACTGTTGAAACAGTTTAAAAAATCTAACATTGTGTATTCTGAACCACATGCTAGTTATAATTCATTGTTTGCTACACAGCACCAATACCTGTGTGTGATACATCTTACAAGAATGAAACTACCATATTCAGGCAAAAGAGAAAAAAATTTCTGCTTCGTTTAAGAATATTGCCAAAGCATGTTTTCATTTGAAAACAAAATATAAATGTCTCTGAATGCAGCCAAATACTTCACCATTTAGAAAACTATATCCGTGAAATATGCTGTAGTGTTTTTTTTTTAATTTTTTAGTTAACTATAGTACTTCAATCTTGCCACACCAAGGTTTCATCTAAATTTTTGGAGTGTTTGTTTTGATCTGTCTTAAAAGTAAAACAATCATTTTAAAGGTGCAGACTATAACAGCAAGGATTTTTGACTGTTAAAAAAATAAATAAATTTATCTTTTAAATCAAAATTATTACAAAAGTGGAAATTACAATAGAAATAGAAAAATAAGCCAATTATGATTTGAGTCCTCTATGACTCCAAATTTAATACAAATATCTTGTGTATAAAACTTTTTCAAAAAGTTAATTCTGCCAGTCAGATCCTAACACAGAACTTCCAAGCTCTCCATGGACTAAGTCTGTAACCTTAAATTCCCATTCTCTGCATATTTCTGCTAACTTAGTTGCAATCACCACCCCGCCCCCCAACTGATGAAGCAAAAATTGAAATCTCTTTCCCTAATACTTTCATAGCTTCCTTAAACAAAATATTGATCTGATTTTATCATGTGAGGAAAAAGTGGCAAAAATAGGGTTTATCAGTACTAACTACAATATTACGGGCTATAACCAACAAAATAATTTAAGGATTATTAATGACTTACAATTTACTATTCTTAGACAAAAGAAGAAATAAATTATAGTTTGACTTAGTGTAGTAGGTTAAAGACAATTCAGGGATTCCAGACCAAAATTTACGTACATATTCATAAATTTGTCCCACCCAATCATACTTTTCTCAATTTCCATATACAGATTATAAATTTAGATTAACCAATACAATACTAATAATATAAAATTACATTTAACCTTATAATATTAATTCATATTATCATCTTAAGATGAGAAATTACTATCTGTCCAATTCTTATTAACTTTTATTAACTAGCAGGCTCAAGAGAATGAAGCAGGATATTCTCATTTTATCAAGCTATGTTGATTACAGAATCAAGAAGAGAAATATAATTCATTTTCCTCAACTGAGATTTGCTTTTGATAATGTGAAATAATCCTATTTCAGATAATTCAGCAACAGGCATTTCAGAGATAATAATTAAGCAGCCTTGCTCATTCTCAAATGCCTAGTTAGGCAGTTTCAAGGTTTCAGTGCTCAAATAGTTTTCAGAAGCAAACTCCAGAGATGATACAAATAATTTTAACTCTGAACCCATTTCAAGGAATTTTAAAGTACAGTACTGACAAGATATATTTTTGTGAACATGTAGTGTTGCAAGTGGTAAAATTTGAGACATTTATCTAAATGTTCTATTTTCCCTAAAATAAGGAAGACATTCTAATAAGAAAAATAAGAAGCGGCAGCAGTTAGGTAATTTAAAATGAGATTAAAAATAAACACACACACAAAAAAACAAGTACAAAAAGCACAATCTTATATATGGTAGAGTGAACTTGGCACAGTGAAGACAAAAGACACAAAGATAAACTGTGTAAATAAATAGGGCCACAGTTGTAAACCGTCATTTTCCCATCCTAAGACGCCAAAATTGCACTCTAGTTGTGTTGGGAAGCAGCAGAGTTTACAAGAAGAGTGTGTAGGAAACAGCTGTACAGGCCAGGTATAATTTATACATTAAAAAAAGTTATAATTCTACAATTCCCAGCGGGTTATACATTGACTGATTATTTGATATTATGTCCTCTTCATACTTCAATTACTTTCAACACCTGAAAATGGAAGAAAACAAAGAATATATTTGTATTTCTATAGAACTTTTGAGAGTATCACAAAAAGCAGGAATAAAATGAACGAATAATTTCAAACATTTAGCCAGGGGCCTCCCCGGTGGCGCAGCGGTTGAACGGCGGGTTGTGAAGCTGCCCGCAGCCTCTGCAGCGCTGGCTCGATCCCCGGCTGCTCCCCGGCCACCGGAGGAGGGTCCCACATGGCGCTCAGACCTCTCCTGCTGCCCGCTGCTCCCCTCAGCAGTGTACTTCGGTCCTTCTGCCTGCTCTGCTCCCCGCTCTGGCTCTGGTGAATTCTCTCACCCTCCTACACTTCTGACTGTACCCAGTTCTTGTATAATAAATAAATAAAAAAAAACTCCGCTATCTATCTTTAAAAAAAAAAAAAATTTAGCCAATAGCTTTGACCATTTTCTCAAAAAATAAAAAAGATGGCAACATGATTTGATTTCTTCTTTTATTTACCTCCAAAAATAGGGCTGTTTATGAGCAGAATAATGTTTAAAAAAAGGCAGGGACATTGTTTAAGACAACGATTACTATTAGCACTGCTATATACATGACAGTTGTTTAACCAAAGGAGCGGGGAGGGGTGGAGAGAGAGGGATAAACAAGAGGTACCTTTGACAGACAGATGATGAAGCATCATCTTGGGAGGATGTGACCTAGAGGCATTCTTATATTAAACTGCCTAGTTACCCATGTGTTTAGAAAACTCAACTTGTTCAGAAGATTTTGCAAGCTAGGCCGTCATGTAAAATGAGGTACTGAGGATATTAATATTAATATACTGACATCTTTCCTCAAAACAAACTCAGTGTTTTGAAATTTTTTAATAATGAAAAATCTCGAAAAAAATATTTCATTTTTAATCTATCACTTAAATAAACTCATATACTCCCCAATCATGGTTTAAGACTGACTGATACAAGAGTTAAAATAAAATCACTATCCTTTAGAGGACAATGAAATAAACCTGTAAATCATCATCCTCTTATAATACTTTGAATCTTGAAAACCTAGTTTATAGCTAGGTTAGTTATCTCCCACATGAACGAAACTGCTGTCATTACAATGGCATCAGTATTCTACTTTTATTTTTATTTTTTAAAAAAGATTTATTTATTTATACAAGAGCTGGGGTACAGGCCAGAGGTGCAGGAGGGTTAGAAGATTCACCAGAGACAGAGCGGGGAGCAGGATAAGCAGATGGACTGAAAGCACTGTTGAGGGGAGCAGTGGGTAAGACAGGAGAGGTCTGCTGCACCATGTGGATATCTCCCTGGCTGGCCGGGAATCGAACCCGCACTGCAGAGGCTGTGGACAGCTTCACAGCTCTGCACTCAACCTGCTGCACCACTGGGGAGGCCCTATTCTACTTTTAAGTTAAAGCTTAAGCTACACAAAGGACTTCACCTAGCCTTTCTGTAAATGAGATATGAATTCAAAGTTTACATATGAATTTTAATGTGAAGACAATATCCAAAAAGGATGAACCTTTATCTATAGCTATTATTTGTTTGCTGAAAAATTCCATTACCACCCTCCACTTCCAGAAAGGGCAGCTTATATCTACAAAATACCCACTCAGTACTAGGTAACAACATCTTAAACTTCTGTAATTCTCAAAAGCAACTTCCATTTTCCTAATAAAGGTGCTCAAAAAGTTATTTTACCAATGGGGGAAAACACAGCCACCTGGCAGGAAACCTAGCTATTGTATGGGTTAACCTATGTGGTACAATATTAGGCACATATTACCTACCATGTAGTCTTATTCAAAATGTTTATACTGAATCTAATAAATACTTTCAATATATAGGGGACAGAGGAACAAAGCAACTACTTATAGATACAAACCCATTTATTTATTTATTTTTATTTTAAAAAGTTTTATTCCGTAGATTTAGAAATTTGAGATTTTTTTTTAATAACTGCAAAAGAAATTCAGTCACACCTAATGATTAACTAACAGAATGTAGTGGTGTATTATCTAAACAGAAATTGTGCTGATGTGCCATAATAAATTGTCTATTAGTAAAAAAATACACTTTAGGGCAGAGCATTGTTGATACAAACACATTTAAAAGGTAGTTTCTTTTTTTTTTTTTAATAGAGGCATGTTTTATTTATTTATTTAATTGTTTGTTTTGTTTATACATGCACTGGGTACAGTCAGAAGCACAGGAGGGTGAGAGAATTCACCAGAGCCAGAGCAGGGAGCAGAGCAGGCAGAAGGACCGAAGTACACTGCTGAGGGGAGCAGCGGGCGGCAGGAGAGGTCTGCGCGCCATGTGGGACCCTCCTCCGGAGGCCGGGGAGCAGCCGGGGATCGAACCGGCGCCGCAGAGGCCGCGGGCAGCTTCGCAACCCAGCTCTCAACCGCTGTGCCACTGGGGAGGCCCCAAACACATTTAAAAGGTGGCAAAATAACTGTCCTAATCTCTTCAGTAAATCAGTCATTAAAAAGGGAGCCTATTCTAGATTAAGAGACATAAGGAATATAACCAAATGCAAATGATGGTCCTGCACTGTACCTTGGTTTAAACAAACCAGCTGTAAAGGACTTAAAAAAAAAAATTACATTGGCATTTTGTTAAAAGTATTTTGTTTAATGTGATTTACTGTGTCTACGAAGGAAAAATGTTTTAATTTAGTGATTAATAGGTTATGAATTCCTAATTCATTTTTCTGCTGAAGAATCTTAAAAGGAGTCAAAAAATGGAAGAAATTCTTTTTAAAATGTAAACTGTTGAAGTTCATAAAAATAGAATTAACAAGGGCCTCCCTGGTGGCGCAGCGGGCTGAGTGCCACGCTGTGAAGCTGTCCGCAGCCTCTGCAGTGTGGGTTCGATCCCTGGCTCGCCAGGGAGAAACCCACAAGGCGCGGTACACCTCTCCTGCCTCACCTGCTGTTCCCCTCAGCAGTGTCTTTGGTCAGTCTGCCTGTTCTGCTCCCCGCTCTGTCTCTGGTGAATTCTCTCACCCTCCCTCACCTGACTGTATCCCAGTTCTTGTATAAATAATCTTTTTTAAAAAAATAGAAATAACAAGATTCAAATTTTGAAGCAATCCCAAAGTCCATGCTTCTTTCACCTCATAACTATCGTTTAAATCCTATACTGTGTAGGGCCTCCTTGCTGGTGCAAGGGGTTAAGATGCAGCACTATGAAGTGATCCACAGCCACTGCAGTACAAATTTGATCCCTCTGTCCAGGGAGGTGACCCACATGACAAAGCAGACCTCTCCTGTCTCGTCTACTGCTCCCCTCAGCAGTGTATTTCAGTCAGTCCTCCTTTCCTGCTCTCCACTCTGTGTCTGGTGAATCCTCTCACCCCCCAATATCTCTGGCCTGCACCGTAGGTCTTATATGCACAAATAAATAAATCTTAAAAAAAAATCCTATACTACGGGCCTCCCTGGTGGCACAGGCGGTTGAGCGCTGCACTGTGAAGCTGTCCGGAGCCTCTACAGCACGGTTCGATCCTGGCTGGCCGGCCGGTGAGAATCCCACACGGCGCAGCAGACCTCTCCTGTCTTGCCCGCTACTCCCCTCAGCAGTGTATTTCATCAGTCTGCCTGCTCTGTTCCCCACTCTGTCTCTGGTGAATCCTCTTACCCTCCCGCACATCTGGCCTGTACCCCGGTTCTTGTATAAATAAATAAATAAATCTTTTTAAAAAATCTTAAAAAAAAAAAATCCTATACTCTGTAGACAAAAAATTATGTTAAAATTATTAGATATATGAATTCTCCAGAAAACTGCTTAATCCTCTACTCAAACTGAGACAATGTTATATAAAATGTCTAAGTAAAAACAACCAAGATTAAAATAAACTGACTTTAGTTTCTGACAGAAACAGTAATCATTTGTTTTTAGCATCTCTCTATATATCTGGGACTTCCTAAGGCTTAAAATCTGAGTTCCTGTCATGTGATGAAATACTAACAGATTATTAACTAATATATCATGCTATACAAGAAAATGCTAAGCTAGAATAGCAGAATACAAAGTAGAATACGTATAACAAGGATAGTATGTTATTAGATTATCAATAGTTTAAAAAATTGTAATTTGTGGGCCTCCCTGGTGGCGCAGCAGTTGAGCGCTGGGTTGCGAGGCTACCCGCAGCCTCTGCAGTGCCGATTCAGTCCCCGGCCTCCGGGTGAGGGTCCCACATGGCCCGCAGAACTCTCCTGCCGCTCGCTGCTCCCCTCAGCAGTATACTTTGGTCCTTCTGCCTGTTCTGCTCCCTGCTCTGGCTCTGTTGAATTCTCTCACCCTCCCGTGCTTCTGACTGTACCCAATGCTTGTATAAATAAATAAATAAATAAATCTTAAAAAAAAAAAAAAAAAAAAGAATAATCACACAGTCAGAGGTGAGCTATGGTGCTTTCCTTAAAAGAAAGAAAAAAATTTGTAAAGAAAGCACTCAAAATCTTCGCAATACATTCAAGATATACTGGATGATATCTCTGGTTTTTATCTTTGACTTTATGATATTATCACCTTGCAGGGAATAGCTATTAATTGTACAATTAAAAACAAATACAAACTCATAAATCTATTAGAAAGATCAGAGTAGGCAAATGGGAAACAATTCATTAAAAAAGAAAAATAAGTGGGTACATAAATATGATAAAATCTAACGTTATTAATAACTCAATGAGATATTTATTTGGAACTCATATATTCTAAGCTTAAGAACAATATTCAATGTTACAAAGGTAGAACAAAATGGATTAACCCTTGGCTAATATGAAATTTGGTGTAGTCAATCTGAAGAGCAATGTATTCACATTTTAAGAGCACTTAAAATGCTCACTTTCCTTCTAATTCCAGTTCTGGGAAAATTCTGGAAATAATTTCAAAGGTGAGGGGCTGTAAAGACATTTCACACTTCAAATTTCATATATGGAAATTTCAATTTTGGGAAATTTCAAGTATGGAAAAATTAACATACTTAATTACATGCTCCGTGAAGCAGATAGTTATAAACCATGGTTTGTTCAAAAGCTCTAAAAAATCAAAAAGTATGTTAGGTTAAAGACATTAAGAACACAAAATTAAATATATAATATGAACTGAATTATGAAAATAGGTAAGAAAAAATTCTTAATTTTATAATCACATACTTAAAAATCATGGTACTAATGTGAGAATCCAAGAAAGTGCTTAATGACCAATGGTGGAACATTTCCATTTATAGCTATAACTCAAAAGCCAGATACATTACAAACCTGTAAGTAAAGTGTAAAGCTTACACTTGTTTGCCTCCTCCACCTCGTACTGCCACTGGCTGGCTATTCTGAACAAATGCACCTCCTCCGCGAATTGCACCTGGATGAGTTGGAGAAGCTGCTGGATGCTGCCCGGGACGAATGGGTTTAGCTAAAATGAAAAATAAAAAAGAATTTTAAAATAATCTTAAAACACTGACTGCAATGACTTTTTAGGTCTCTTTATTCACAATTTTCCAAATGTTGTTTTATTTTGCCTTTTTGTTTCTCAGTGAATTCTCTTTTCTTTTCAATTATGTATTTTCTTTAGGATCCATACAATCCTTTGCTTATTCAAAACCTTATTCCTGTTTCAGTGTTACTCTTGAGGACAAAATACTGTTTGATGACTTGCTTTCTTTGCTTTAATAACAATGCTCTATATAGCTTCTTCTGTCTCTAACCATTTTTACTTGCTTGCCTAGTTCTTATTTATTGAATCCTGTTCTCTTAATGTGGTTACTCCTCACTTCTGCCCTGCTCCAACAATGGTACTCTTTGCTAAATTAGAAAATAAAGACAAATGCACCATAACAACACATAATGAATCAGACTGCTTTCAAGTACATGACAATATTTAAACAAAGGAAGGATTAAAGGTTTTAAATGTGTTCTACTAACCAATTTGTGCAGAATGTCCTCTTCGGGCCATATTCTTTGACCTGACTGCTTCCTTTATACGATCGACTTCTTGCTGATAACGTTTGCGATCACGGGATGCATTTTCTTTGGCTTCTTTCAGTGCTGACTCCAAAGCTTTCACTCTCTCTGCTGTAGCTCTCAGTCGCTTTTCCAACTTAGGAAGCTCACACCGAAGATCTGCATTGTCACGTACCAACTAAGGCACATCAAGAAAATAAAGATGCTAGCTTTAACAACATGATCTGAGAAAGCATGAACATTTCATAATTTCTCTTCAGAAAAGTAAATTTTAAGTTTTCCATTTAGATAGAAACATGCAATGGGGTGTGCGTGTATATATAAAATTGCACACATTTCTCACAAAGATATAATTTCACTTTTCTTTTTGGACATGGGCGAAATGTTCTTACCCTCTATGAGGCAATGATAGTAAGTTATAACACAGTGTTAGCTCTTTTCAAGAAAACACTAACCTGGTGAAATGAGTATCATTTTATATAGGAGACCCACTATATAAATAAACATAAACTTGGTAATAAGCTCTTTAATAACTGCTAAGAACAAAGGCTAAAACTTCTTTTACTTTATTCTAGTGCAAATATCAGGTTTACATTAGTGAAGATATAGAAAAACTGTATTAAGAAACACTGCAATTATTAAATCACTAAGTCATATTAAAAACAGAAAAGAAACAAAAGCATTACTTTCTAAAAACTATGAATTGCTCAAGACACTTCATATTTGAGGCATTAAATGTAAAAATAAAAGTATTTTAACTACAAAGACTTGTTTAGCAGAGACAAATTATCATGATAAATTAAGAAAACTGACATAAATGAAATACTAGGAAAAAATACATTTTATTGACCTTAGAGTTATACTAGACAAGAACAAGCATGATAAGGTTTTAAAAACATAAACTCCCCTAAAAACTGTTGGTGGTTTCTTTATTTAGTTGCTTGATCAAACAATGGAAAGGCTCAGGGTATGAAAATTCCTTAGGACTCTGATTCAAATACTTGCCATTCCTCAATTCTTTAATTTTTACAATGTTGCAGCTACCCCAAAATAGCCTTTTTAATTACCTGTTTGTGCACTTTAGTGAGCTGTTCAAGATTATTTTCAAGAAAGGAGATTTTCTGTTTTTGAGCAGCACTGCCTCCGGTGTCATCAGAATCAATTTCAGCACTCTAGAGAAGGTTGATAAATACAATGAAAAAATTTAAACATCTAAAAAAACTAAGTTTACACAAAAATTGACAGTAAAAATTTATTATTTCACTTACAGTACAAAGAATTATAGACAGCAAGCACAATTTATACAATTCCCATCCACTACAGTTGTATTACCTTTTTAACTCTGGTGGCGAGGTCCTGAACAAACAGTTTCCTAAGGTTATGTAAAGTCTGAAGTTCTTTTGCCTAGAATTAAAAATGGCAGTGATTTTGGAATTCAGAGTTCAAATTTAGTATAACAAAGTTGAGGGTTGAAGGGGAATCCATTAAATGCTCCCCAATCCTATTGATTTTTCAAGTTTTCCTTACCACTGTCTCTTCCAAACCCTTTAAGTCTTGTCTTGCTTGTTCTCGTCTATCTTGCATAACTCTAAAAAAGTGAAAGAATATACAAAATATATTTTCAACTTTGCATAAAATCCTAGCTTTAAGCAGAAGAGTTAAGTCAAAATTTTTTTATTTGAAAGGATCAATTCTTTTTTTTAAAAAAAAAAGATTTATTTATTTATACAAGCACTGGGTACAGTCAGAAGCGCGGGAGGGTGAGAGAATTCACCAGAGTCAGAGAGGAGCAGAGCAGGCAGACTGATGAAATACACTGCTGAGGGGAGCAGTGGGCAGCAGGAGAGGTCTGCGCACCATGTAGGACCCTCACCGGGTCCCCGGGGATCAAACCGGCGCTGCAGAGGCTGTGGGCAGCTTCGTAACCCAGCGCTCAACCGCTGTGCCACCGGGGAGGCCCAGGATCAATTCTTACATTCAAATAAAAAAATGTTTGCCCATGTATCTTTCAAATAAATGTTGGTCTTAGAAGCTTCATCTGTAATTTATTTATATTTTAGAATATGCCACATATAGCACATTACATATACAGCAAGAGTGCTGAGACTGGTTTTCATGACACTGGAGGTAGCATTTATCCCAAATAATTCTGACTTAACTGGGAATTACAGACACTAAAAATTATCAGAGACTAAGACATTTTACATTAAAATTATTATAAACAAAATTATGGTAAGATTTAGGAAAATCTTTGTAAAATCAACTGAGATGGTCCAGACTGTGACCATCCAATAATAACAGTTTATTTACAAAGTGTCTCTCATAAATCCAAGGTATGTGAAAAATTATGATCACAACATTTTACCTGCCCAGATTCTAGAAAACTGGATATATGACTATACTCTGTCAGTAAATTATAAAGAATGTCAAAAACCTGTGCTCAAAGGTAATATTTAATCAATAATATTCATATATATGCAAGCTCAAACTTGACAAAATTTCAATTTTTGTGGCAGATTCTGAAATGTAAATTATTTAATATCAGGTTTTAGGATTATTTTTGTAATGGAGCTCAAAGTAATAGGGTAGCATAGAAGCAGCAAGCAGGCTCATAAACAAGATTCTGACTCTTGACCAAAAAAGAAATGAAAGACTTTGCTGTCACTAAACTACAAGAATGTATCAAAAATGTTTGGGAATAAATCAACTCAGAAGTTTTAAGAAAAATATCATTTAGCAATAAAAAGTAAAGAGTGCATCCAACAGATTTATGAAAATCAATGCCTTCAATCCTGATTTACTTTTAAATTTTAAACCTGAATTACAGCATTTACTTACGTAAGTTCATGTAGTTTTTTGCTCTTTTCTTGATCTACACCTTTCAACTTCTCATGTTCTACTCTCAGACGTTCCTGCTCTAACATCATTTTCTGGTTTTGGCTAAAAAAGGGGAAAAATGCAGTATCAACATCATTATTTTCTGAAAGGCATCATTATGATTTTAGAGGTAGACCTCTAATTTCTAGAAATTCTGTGTTTCATGCATACGGTTATAGAGTAGGGAAAATATCTTCAAGGTAAACTTGGAAAATGTCTATTAAAATAAACCCTATAATTTCCATTAAATATTTTTGTTATGAATATTAAAAAAAGGAAATTACGGAAATCATCTGGAGTAGACAGGGGTGTTCTTTTATAGTAGTGATTAAAGTTCTTTTTACCAATAGCTACATCAAAAGACCTAAGAAACATCTTTAAAAATTTAACCTTAGGGGATTAGTTCCCCAGCAACCTGTCAGTCCTGGCCCAGCCACCATGGCTACTGGACCCTGGCTCAGATGTGTTTCTGGGGAAATCTCAGACTCTAGAAGTCCCCAGTTGTTTACAACAGTGGGAAGGTGTGCCTACACACAACAGAAGTTCCAACTACAGCAGAGCAAACCCAAAAACAAACAAAAGGGAGAAAGAAAATGGTCAAACAAGTCCTTAGGGGAACAATATACCAAAGACAGAGAACAAGAGTCCAGAACCCAATTACAATGACATGGAAGAGCTTCTATTCTTATCAGACACAGAATTCAAAATTGTGAGACTTAAGAAAATCAAAGAATTTGAAGAATACAAAGAAAACTCAACAACAATACAGAGATATACAAGAAAACTCAGTTATGAGGAACACAATCAAGGATTAAGATGGAAACTGAAACTTTAAGAAAAAAACAAACTGGAGGATGTTAAAAGATAATGGAGGAGAAAGCTAAGGAAGTGGAACAGACCAAAAGGAAGACTGAATGATGATCTCAAAGACACAAACGAAGAAAGAATCAAGATAGAAAAAAAATGGACACACTTCAAAATTATGTGACACCAGGAGAAAAAAGAAAGGAAATATAAGAATTAAGGTATCCCAGAAGGAGAGAGAAGGGAACTGAAAATCTATTTTAAGAAATGGAAGAAAACTTCCCAAACTTGCAGAAGAAAATGAACGTAAAATACAGGAAGCTAAAAGAACACCAACTTACCTAAATAAAAAGAGACCTAGAACAAGATACACAATAGTAAAACTACCAAGAGTCCGAGACAGGAAAAATAATGAAGCTAATGAGGGGGAAGAAGCAGATAGCGTATAAAAGAAGCCTGATTAGACTAACATAAGTCTTCTCTGAAGAAACACTATGGGCAAGAAGAGAAAAGCACTGACATATTTGACACAGAGGTAACTAACTAGTTAGATCAGAAACAGAATTCAACCATCTTGCTCCTTCTAGGAAATGCACCTAAGTTTCAAGAATAAAGACCGAAAGTAAAGGGTTGGAAAACAATTCTACAAGCAAATGGCACCCAAAGGAAGGCAGGAACCGCCATAATTGGACTTTCTGCTAAAAAAAAGTAACAAGAGACAGGGATGGATGCTATATAATAATTAAGGGAGAAATACATCAAGACATAACTTTCAATATTTACTAAGAAAGGAACACAAAAATTTATCAGACAATTACTGCTAAATCTGAAAACAGACAATGTGTGGTTGGAGACTACAATACCTCACTCTCACCAATAAGAAAAGAAAGAAAATCAGTAAGAAAATAATTAAAGACACAATTGCCCTAAACAAAGAAATAGACCAAATAGGTTTAACAGACATAAATAAGCACTACACCCTTAACAAGCCAAATACATATTTTTCTCAAGTGCATGCGAATCATTCTCCAGGACTGACCATATACTGAGTTATAGAACAAATATCAACAATTTTATGAAGGCTGAACTCACAGCAAGCATCTTCTCTGATTATACAGGTATTAAACAAGAACTCAACTACAAAAAGCAAGCAAGGAAATTCTCTAATACATGGAGACTCAACAACCCATTACTACTGAAAGACCAATGGGGCCAGTGAAGAAATCTACGAATTAAAAAAAAAAACAACCTTGAGACAAATGAAGAGAACAAAACCTTCCAGACCACAGCAAAAGCAGTACTAAGATGGATATACATAGCAATATAGGCCCACATTTAAAAACAATGAGCCCAAGGAAACAATCTAATCTCTCATCTCAAGGACTAGGAAAACAAAAACTCAGAAATCAGAAGGAAGGGAGTAATAAAAATTGAGGAGAAATACAAGAAATAAAAATTTTTAAAAAATCCAAAAGCACAATGAAACCAAAAACTGGTTCTTTGGAAGAAAAAAAAGACAAATTTCTAGCTAGACTCACAAAGAAAAAAGGAAAAAATTCATGCAAATAGGATAAAAAAATGAAAGTAGAGAAGTACAACAGATATGGCCGTAATCCAAAGGATAAGAGATAACTATGAACATTTCTATGCAAACAATTTCAACAATCTAGAGGAGTTGGACAAATTCTTAGAATTATAAAATCATTCAAAACTGAAAAGGGAATAAACAGAATACCTGAAAAAACCAATTCCAAGCAAGGAAACTGAAATGGTAATCAAAACTCTCCCCCAAAACCCAAAGTCCAAGACCAGATAGGGATTATAGGCAAATTCTACCAAACACTCAAAGATGAACTAATACCTATCCTGCTCAATCTCTTTCAATATTGAAGATAAAGAATACTTACCAAACACATTTTATGAGGTCATCATCACTCTAATACCAAAACCAAACAAAGAAAACACACAAAAAAAAAGAACTAAAAACCAATTTCCCTAGTGATTGTAGATGCAAAAATCCTCAGTAAAATCTTAGCATACTGAATACTAATAATACAAGAATTATATTAATGTGGGATTTATACCAGGGATATAAGGATGGGTCAACATTCAAAAGTCAATCAACATAATTCACCACATCAACAAAATATAACCATCAAAAAACAGCAACAGATACCAAGAGTATTTGAAAAACTTTCAACATCCATTTATGATGAAAAGCCTTCAAAAACCTGGGATAAATGGGACATAATTAATAAAAGTCACATATAATAAACCCACAACCAGCATCATTCTTAATGGTGATATACTGAGAGCCTTTAGACTAAGATCTGCTAAGTATGCCTGCTCTCAACAACTATATAACATTGAAGTTCTAGCTAGAGCAATTAGGCAAGATATAAAAAGAATTCAAATTTAGAAAGAAGTAAAGCTATCATTATTTGCAGATGACAGGATAATATAGAGAGCCCTAAAAAATCCACAGAAAAACTAATTACAATAATGAACTAGTTCAGTAAAATGGCAGGCTACCAAAAAAAAAAAAAAAAACAAACCCCACACAAAAATCCGTTGTCTTCCTATATGTAAACAATGGGCTACAAGAGTTAGAAATTAAGCAAACCATCTCATTTATAATCATATCAGGAAAAAAAAAGGATATCCTGGAGTAACCTAACAAAGGAGGTGAAGGACTATACAAGGAAAACTTTAAAATGTTGATAATGGAAACAGAAGACAAAGAAATGGAGACAGCCCTTGCTCATAGATCAGAAGACTAAAAGTCAAAATGGCCATCTTATTCAAAGCAATCTATAGATTGAATTAATATAGTAATAAAAATTTTAATGGTGGGCCCTCCCTGGTGGCATAAGGGGTTGAGTCTTGGTGCCATGAAACTTATTGGCAGCCACTTAAATATGAGTTATATGGCCAGGGAGTGAACCCAAATGGTGCAGCAGACCTCTCCTGTCTAGCCCATTGCTTCCGTCAGCAGTGTATTTCAGTCAATCCACCTGTTCTGCTCCCCACTCTGTCACTGGTGAATCCTCTCATCCCCCCACAGCTCTTGTATGCATAAATAAATGAAGTAAATCTTTAAAAAAATTTAATGTTATTCTTCAAAGAAACAGAACAAGTATTACTGAAAGCTATAATAATTAAAACAGCATGGTACTGGATCAAAAACAGGCACAAAGACCAATGGAATACAGCTGAGAAATAAATCCACACACACATTGACAGCTAATGTGATAAAGGAGAAAAGAATATACACTGGAACAAGGAAAACCTCCTCAATAAATGATTTTGGAAAAGTTGGAATACCATAAGCAAAAGAATGAAACTAGACCACTACATCACACCATCTACAAAAATCAACACAAAAGGGATAAAAGACTTGGATATAAGACCTAAAACCATAAAACATACAGGAGAAAACATAGGCAAAATGCTCCAAGACATAAACTTCAAACATATCTTCATAGATTTATCCCCAGTAGTAAGGAAAACAGAAGAGACTATAAACAATTGGGACTACACTAAACTAAAAAGCTTCTGCACAGCAAGAGAATGTAACTGAAACAAAGAGACACTGCACAGGATAAAATATTTGCATAGCATACTTCTGACAGGGGGCTGATATCGAAGATTTACAAAGAACTTAACAAAAAGAAAATAACCCAAACAAAAAATGGGCAGATGAACTAAATACACATTTCTCCAAAGAAAATAGACAGGCCAACAAGCATATAAATAAGTGCTCATCATCACTTATGAGAAAAATGCAAATCAAAACAAAAATGAGATACTACCTCACGCTAGTGAGAATGGCCCATATCAAAAAGATCAGAAACAACAAATGCTGGTGAAGGTCTGGAGAAAAGGAACCCTCTTACACTTTTGTTGTTGGGAATGTAGACTAGTCCAGACCCTATAGAAAGCAGTAAAGAAATTTCTCAAAACACTAAAACTGGATTTGCCATATTGACTCAGCAATTCCACTCCTAGGTATCTATCCAAAAAACACAGAAAACTCTACTTTGAAAGGAAATGTGCACTTCTATGTTTATAGCAAAACTACTTACAATAGCAAAGACAGGGAAACAACCTAAAGGCCCCCCAAAAGGTAAGTAAATAAAAAACACGTGGCATAAATACACAATTTACATATACACAATGGAATATTACTCAGCAATTAAAAAGATAACCACACCATTAGCAACAACATGGATGGAGCTGAAAGGGATTATACCAAGTGAAATAAGTCAGAAGGAGAAAGACAATTACTGCATGGTGTCACTGATGCATTATACAGAAAAACCAAACAAAGGATCAGACAAAGACAAACTTTAAAACCAACATTTGAAAACTAACCGATGACTTTGACTTTCAGAGGGATAAGGGGAGCGAGAGGGATGAAAACAAGGGAATGTAGCAGATAGAATTCAATGAACTATGGTGAAGGAGTATGGGTGCTTTGGTAGAGGGAAGGTTACAGTGACTATACCTGTGTGTGAAATCCTATATGGTCAAAACACTACCCAAGGATGTAAAATAATGGTATTTCAAATACAATTAAAAAAAATTTAACTTGAAATTTAGATGAATATTCACAAATAAACTTACTTTTCACATCAAATATTATAATTTTAATGAAAAACACAGGCTTATAATATAGCTACACTGTCATCCTAAACATATTATTTCTTTCCTTTTGCCTAAGTAGTCATCTTTCTTAGTTTCTAAAATCTTAAATATATGCTTACTCTTGAAGATCAGTGATAAGTTTTTCTTTTGCTTCAACTTCATCTCTCAAACTGCTAATTTGTTTTTGATGAGTTTCTCGGTGACTCTGAATCTGTTGTTCAACAGCTTGCTAAAATTATTGAAGGAAGATGTTATGTTAGACCATTCAATATTAATAAAGATGGATTACCACCATTGAAATTTAATGTTACTGCAAACTTACCTTAACTTCATTTGCAGTCTGAACCTTATTTAAGTGCTCTTTTTCCATTTCATGAACTTTCTCTGTGGGTATGAAGAGGAAACAAAAGAAGAAATAAATCACTAAATTCTTCATATAAACCAAGAAGCAAATGGGTTTTGTATGGGTATATATTCGGGTTTTATATGGGGATACAGTCCTTAGCAGTACTTGACTTTAAATTATCCAAGTGCCATGTAGTAAATCTTGCCCTCAAATACAATGACTACTGACTAAGTACTCTTGGTTATGATATGTTTTGACATCATGATTCCCATAATTTATGTGCCTATCTCTGAAAACAGACAGGGAAGGGCACATTAGAGAAATAAGATAGCATTCCATATTCTCCATGTCAAGATTTACACACACACACCCTTAATTTTTTTTATGGGAAATTCTCAGATTGGGCACTTTCTTATTCAAACATATTCAAAAGTATGTTTCAAACTTACACAAAAACATATTATTTGCTTCCTGTTCCTACCATTTGCAAACAGTATAAGTTAACTATAATTATACTAAAGTTAAGAAAAAATTAACTCAAGGATATAACTCAGAAATAACTGGAAGCTAATACCTTGTGCTCGAAGCTGGACTAATTCTTCACCAAGGGAGTCAACAGATTCTTCCAACTGCCTTTTCTTTTGTTCCACATTTTGAAGGTATTCAGTCAATGATTTGATTTTGGCTTCATGCTTTTGGGGAAAATACATTAACATGAAAGTGGGAAAAAACCCTCACCCACACAATTTGTTGCTACTAAGTATATTTTAAAGTTTTATGGATATATCTAAATGTACAATACATTTAAGGGAAATGAAATATTCAGGGGCCAGATTTATAATAAAGAATTTAATAAATGAAAGGGTCATCTGTGCTGTTTATTACATGTGCAAACTAAGGTACCGAAGGCTAAAATATGAGATAACCTAGTCTTATTGTTACATCCATCTGATGCTACCTTCTACCCTCCATCTGTAATTCTCATCTTGGTGAATGGCTTCAACCATTCAATTTCCAAAACCAAAAAATTATATCTGCAGTTTTCTCCAGCCTAGAATTCTAGATTCTTTAATGGTCACATCAGTCATATCTTTCGAATATACTTCAGTATTTACCATACATGTAACGCAGCTTAATCATTCTATTATTATAGTAAAGTAAGACTAGAGAAAACAGAACGAATTAACCTCCCATTTTGGTTTCCAAAATAACCTAAGGAATTGATTTTTCTTAAAACTTTAACAACGAATAAAATGTATATACAACCAGCCAAAAAATGAAGAAACTTCGTAAAACATACTTGAGAGATACGAAGCTGGCATGCTGCTAATTCCTTTTCATTTTCTTCCATTTTTTTGTTGCTCTCAGTCTGTGTACCTTCTAATTGTTTGCAGCGTTTTACCAGTGTTTTTACTTCTGATTTCATTTTGCTAATGTACAGTCTTGCAACAGTAAACTCTTCATCTATCATGCCAGTTCCTTCAGGCTGCTGTGAGAAAAAGCAAAATAAAAAACTGAAGACAAAAATCCCAGTGTATTTCCCAATTAGAATCTAAGGATCTTTAGATGGCATGGAAAGAATGACTTTTAAGTCACTTTATACTCCTTAAATTTCATGTAGTCACTGAATTTTAAGTACAATATTCAGTGTCAAAAGTAAATAGAACTTGAGAAGAAAAAAAAACAAAACCACTATTTTTTATACAGAGGTCATGCTTGTTCGAAAAAAATAAAAAAATAAATACTGTATAACACTGGAGTATACAAGATAAACACACAAGAGGCAATAACTTTCCTACACAACAGCAACAAACAAGTGGAATTGCAAACAAGTGGAATTTGAAATTAAAAAGACACAATGCAACCTAGCACCATAAAAATCAAGTATTTTGGTGTAAATGTAACATGACACGTGCAAGATGTATACAAGATAATTAGAAAACACCGAGGTAAGAAATAAAAGGAAGAACTAAAATGAAATATTCCAAATTCATGGATAGGGAGATTGAATATAGTTAAGATGTCACTTCTTCCCAGTTTGATCTACAGATTTGATATAATCTCAACCAAAACCACAGCAATTATTTTGTGGACAATTTGTCAGACAAACTGATTCTAAAAATTTATATGAAAGGTAAAAGATCTAGCATAGCCAACACAATACTAAAGAACAAAGTCCAAGGACCATCACTAACCAACTTCAATATTTACTCTAAGACAGTAATTAACGACGGTGTAGTAGTGGCAAAAGAACATTCAAGTAAGTCATTAAAACAGAAAAGAGCCCAGAGGAGTACTGCATAATTATATTCAAGTGATCTCTGACAAAGAGTCAAACGTAAGGAAATGTAGATAGGTTCTTCAACAAATCATGCTGGAACAAAAGTGGTCCCTTCACATGTAAACCAGTAATTCTGATAGACTTTCTACCTTTCAGAAAAACTAAATCCAAGTGGATCACAAACCTCCATGAAAACATAAAACTAAAAAACTTACAGGAGCTAATACAGAAGAAAATATGTTATTCAATCTAGGATAACATGTCACCTAATCTAGTTGACCTTGTGCTTGGTGTTTTCAAATAGAATGCCAAAAATACAACCCTTGAAAGAAAAAATTGTAAGTTGAACTTTGTCAAAATTAAAAATTTCTGCTCTGCAAAGATGTTATGAGAATGAAAAAGTAAATTACAGACTGGGCAAAATATTTTCAAAAGACATAGCTGATAAAGAGTTGGTAAATGGTAAATCCAAGGTTAATATTCTACTTTGTTTGAAATATTTCATAATGAAATTTTAAAAGAATGAATTAGCAGAGCTCATCTTTTACCTTTTCAAACATTTAAAGCAACCACAGCCAATCTTCAACCAAACTAATCTTCACTATTGTTCCAGTTATAAACTTTTATGTATAGTAATTCATTAACGCAATTGCTAAATAAATTGTAAAAGGACAGAACAAGCCATGGGGTCTAAATACATGCTATTTACTGACTATACATACTTGAAGGTCCCTTATTTCTTTCTCTTTTATCTATTTACAATGAAGTTAAAACATGTACTACATATGGCTGTTGCAGAGATGAGAGAATATATATGAAAAGAGCTTTGTAAAAAACCAGAACTAAACAAAAGTATGAGTTTTGTACAAATAATTATACTTAGTATTTGATTATAATATTTACCTTCACATCATTATTTCCTACTGCAATTCCTATTTCTGCAAGGTCTTTCAGTAAAGATGCCATCATCTCAGCCGCTCGTTTTTTCTGGTGGTTGGTCATTTCCTTAAGCTTCTGAAGCTCAGCATCTATACTTGCTAAAGTTGCCTAAGAGAACCAAAAACAAAAAGCAAAGTTAAGTCTATTAAATAAAAGATGAATTCAAATATTCACAGGTATTTCAAGTTTTCACCCAGCACTCACAAATCCATTATTTTTCTAATTTCATTTACTTGAACTAGCAACTGAGTGGACTAGCAATTATTATGAGTTAATGATGAGTTTAAATATTGTAATTATAAAATTCCAATAGTTGGTTACTAATAACAAAGTCACCACAGTTTTGAAAACTCAAATCCAATAAACTATTTATTATGGCACAAATCAGATCCTGTATTTGAATACAATTTTTAGACACTATCTTTTAGTAAAGATTTTTTTTGGTCATTTCTTTAACTTTCTGAGCATCAGTAAAGTGTGTTCACCCAGTTTAATATATAATACCAGCAATCTTTCAAATCTCAAATGTAATATGCTTCTACCATAAATGACTAGTTAGACATTTTCTCTATGAAAATGTAATACTGTAAGCATATAAACACATATGGAACACTAGGGTTTCTAATTCCTATTATCAATATAGTGCTGATAGATTTCAGCTTCAAAAACTGGAGCACAGAAACAACTGTCTTAAAAACCAAAATGAGTGACAAAGTACCAACTGAAAGCTTGAAGAGTATAAGAAACTCCTAATGTTCTTCCAATCATCTAATAGGCCTGCTAATAATGCAGCTTGTTATGCGTTATAAAGATGTCTTGATCTCTATGATATTAAGTCATAACTTCAAGCTAAATTTGGAAATTGGAAAAGGGAAAATTAACTTTTCATTAGGGCACAAAATCTTCTTAAAATGCTATTTTATCTATTTTTATTAAATAGGTGAACACTGAAATAAGCACTGAGCATTGATCCCGAGTCCAGCTACAGATACTGAATTCTAAACAAGAAGCTAGTAAAAACAGGATGATGCTGAATGCATCAGTAAAAATCAGTTTTGTACTATTTCTGGCATCATCTTTGAAAGATGGCTATCCCTCCTTGTAACCATGACAGAAAACTTGTAACAAACAGAAACCCTCATTTACTGAGGAATCACAAGAAAGATCCTACTACATTGTTTAGGTATCATTCCAGGTACTGGGAATAAAACAGAACAAAATATAAGTTATATGAATGTACATACCCATATGATTTTCTCTATTTTTATGTGCACATTTCTTAATCTGTACTTTGAATAACCACTAAAAACTTTACTGAGCAGCTAGAATCTAATTTTTCCCTTTAAAGTTATAATAGGGCCTCCCCTGGTGGCACAGTGGTTGAGCGCTGGGCTGCAAGGCTGCCTGCAGCCTCTGCAGCGCCGGTTCATTCCCCGGCTGCCGGCGAGGGTCACACAAAAAAAAAAAAAGTTATAATAATATGAGGAATAGCCAACATGTCTTAAAACAGCATTTTATTACATAATAGATCTTTAAGATCTAAAAAGATAACCCTCTACCTTTAAGGCTTCATATGTAGGAGGAGATGAAGTTGAGACTTGAACTCTTGAACAACTATTATCAATTTTACGTTTATATAGCAATCAGCAGCTTGGGTAATTTTTCAATTATGAATACTTGTATTAAAGAATTAAGAAAACAAAACTATATCTTACTGATTTCTGATTCAGTTCATCACTAAGCAATTCATATTCTTTAGTTTTGTCTTCAACTTCCTGAGACTTCTGATCATAATTGACAGCAAGTTCCTCTAAGGCTTGTAAAACTTCTTTTACTTCTTCTTTAGAAGCATCATTTTCTGCTTGAAGGCGATTCAGCTCAGCTTGCATATTATCTTGATCCCTTCTGGTAGATGCCAGAAGCTACATGAAAAAGTGGAGTTACTAAATTTTTACCAAAAGTACACAGGTTAAAAAAAATGTATTTGTCCCACATTGTTAAGTACAAAGGGAGTGAAAAGTAGACATTCGTTAAGTGTGGCAACATTCATTCAATAGATTTACTCAATGTCTAATATGTACAAGTGAGACTAAAAATGTGGGAGACCGGAAGGAAATCCAATACCGTGCCCATGAAAAGCTTAGTAGAAGAAAAGACATGTATGTAATTAAAAGTAATACAAGAAAGAATGTGAGAGCTAAAGAGGAGGGACAAGAAAACAGATAAAATGCTTGGTAAGTATTTGAAAAGAGGGGCTATTTCTGTAGGGTATTCACGAAGAATGTGGCGGCAACAGGAAGATTTTAGTCATGTGGAAATCAGTGTAAAAGAAAGAAAAAGGTGTAATGGATTCATGAACAGTGTGCATAGAAAAAAGATATTAGTAAACATCTATAAGATTTGCTCAAAAGTTCTGTTTCCTGGGCAACAAGGGATGGCATCTAACCTGTGCCTCAGTAAAATCTGGAATCAGCATATAAAATTGAACATCAGACTACTTGGCAGGATATTACCATCCAAGATCAGTGGCTTTTAGTTGAGGCATTTGAAAACTTTTGTGATTAAAAATAAAGAAGCAGAATACTAATGTAACTTAGAAGTAGGGGTTAGAGGTATAGCTCAGGGGTAGAGCATTTGACTGCAGAGGTACTAACTAATAAGACAAAATATAATGAACAATCATGCACATCACTAGTGCTCCCTTGAGAAACAATGCTATAGTTAAATATAAAAATGATCTGATCAGGATCTGTTTGACAGATGGTGGCTCTCTCATTGAAGTTGTACAGTCTTGGCCTCCCAACACCTACAGCAAACCTTAAGTTAACATTTAAGAAATATCATCATGCTGTGCCAAGTGAAGTAAAATGAGAGTTGAAATTAAGTGACAAATCAGAGAAGAGAAATTTAGAAGAACTAAGATGAAGATATAGATGACAGACATGAATAAATTAGATGAAGATAGAAATGGTGAAGTAAAAAATAATTTCATTAATATTTTATTCTCACAATGAGTCTTACGTAAAATTATGCAATTATCAATAACAAAGTCAATGGGATTCAAAAATATTCTTTAATAGTCCCTTTATAACCTGTATTTCTGTTGAAGTGAATGAGCAAGAATAAAACATTTTTACATTTCTTCCTTCATTTTGTGTGTAAATACTTTCACTGAGAGGAAGTATTATAGTGACTTCAGTCTAATAAGTCTTTCTCAAGGATCAGTAAGAAGTCTTGAGAAAAATTAAACAAAACTACTATAATTCAAAGCCAGCAAAGTAGAAGACAGTTAAAGAAAATCAAATAATGTTTTTAAAGAACTGTTTTATATTTAAAAAATAAATACCACAAAAAGTTCTACCTTCCAGTTAGAACTCAAACTGAAAGCAAAAACCCTTAAGAAGTCAACCTTTGCTTCAATCCTATTATGTAGAGATCTCAACAGGGTATCTAGATTGAAACATGCACACATTCAAAAGAATTTAAAATGTACTACTAGTATATTCTGAGTTCTGTAGAACTCATTTTTTATGTTTAAAGGATAATTACAAGCTACGAAGTTTTTCTGGAAGCAATATTGAGGGCATTCAGCTTACCTCTTCCTGATCTAACATTTGTGTCTTCAATTTCTCTACCAGCTGACTCTGTTGATTAATTTCTTCATCCTAGAATTTTAAAGAAACAAATTGAGAGTAACGCAAAACCTGGTTTCAACTGTTTTCTAAAACAAATTTTAAGATGAAATATTTCAAAACCATTTCTCCAAATTCAAAGTTTGTTTTAAACTCAATAATTCTGACTGGATGGAATTACAAGAAGAGGAGCTTATGTTTATGAAAGCTATTCATTAAACAACTTAATGAATGTTAAAATTAACATGTTTAAAGATGCTACTGAAAATAATATCCATGCATCCACTTTGAACCTGCCCTCTGGTTAAAAGTATGCAAAACATACCACCTAAAATTGAAACAAAAACAGAACTAGAATCATGTTCTTAGTTTCTTTATATTCTTATTTCCCTTCCTCTTTTCATAATTTGCTATTTTTTATAATACTAAATGATATAATTAAAACAGGAAAATATTTCCATTTTATTTTGTTTCCTCTAATCTCTTATACGAGCTTTCTTTACAGTCCTCCAAGCCCTGATTCTAAGAGGTCATTTTGCTAAGTTTCTCAAATGATCTAATGACTCATTTCCTTTAGGAATTTTCTTTAAGTTTAAAAAGTGGGGGGGGGGGAAGGGGGGGGGAAGCTATGCTTCATACATAGGTTTCTACAAAGAAACCAAAATTATGATACCATATCTTCTGTTAATACAGTGATTTTTAAAAGGCTAACAGATTTCAAAGAAATGTACATAGGCAATGAGGACACCCTAGTATTAAAATTAGAAAATAAAAACACCCATGTTAATATTTCAAAATGAAAGAGAATATGACCAATATTTACTTTGTCATCAAGTTGTTTGTACAATTTAGCAATTTCTTCTTCACACTTTCTTCTTTCAGCATCAGTAAAGTTTCCAGTAACTCCAATTGTAGCTGCTGGTTTATCATTGGTAACAGTAATATCTTTATCCACTGCAAAAGCTTCCAAGTTGGCTTTCTCTTTGTCAAACTGTTCATCAATAGGCACTGTCTCCCCTAAAATAACAGAATGAATAATAATTTCAGGAAAAAAAAAAACAAAAACAGAATCATTAATAATCAAGAGTATTACTAACTTCAATTTTATTCTCTTTCAGGAGTTCTTACTTTCTTATCCCTGAGAATTGAAACATTTGAATAATCTTTGACTCTTCCCATCACCTAAATTCAGTCATCAAATTTTATAATTTTTGCTGCTTTCATCCTGATCTAGACACTTTGCCATCTTGTGACTTCTATAGCTTCCCAGTTGTCCTCTGTGCCATATTTATTATTTCAGATAAATTCAGAATTTAAGGTAAAAGACTTTATTTCTATATGATGATCCCAAATGTTTAAAAAGTAGAAATGGATATACTTTGTAACTTTCATTTATAGTCTTATCAGATTTGATAGTTGAGTTGTTATTCAGCAATCTCAAAATGACATATCCTTCAATAATTACCATTACGCCATCTGTTGAGTTCATTTTCAAGCCACTGAATAGTGTTCCGCAAGGTCTTATTTTTTTCTTTTTCTCTTTCATACTTCTTTTTCCACTGTTCTGCAGTTAACTCAACATTGACACAAACTGTATTCTTAATTGTTTTGGCCCTAAGAGAGTAATTGGGGGAAAAAAGGAATGTGACTAAAATTGCTTAACTTATTTTTGTCCATTATATCTTTGACTAATTACTGAGATTTGCAATTAGAATAGTACATATTCGCAATCCAACCAAATTTGGGTTAGCCTAACATCTGCAAATAGCTTTTTAAAAAAAGTAAATCAAAAACTTGATGAGAACAAAGAACGATGGCCTACATTTCCAATTCGTTTGTAAGGTTGAATTAGAAATTATTGTTGATCAAGTCATCCTTACTGATTTTCCTAAGGTAAGCATTCATGTAGATTATCTGAACCTATTGCATAGGCCAACAGGTTGAAAACAGGATTATATTTGTAATCTGTCAGGCTTTTACTTTACTAATTCAAAGGCTTATTTCTTTTAATGCTGAATTAAAATTTCTAATATACAAAAGTTAATATGTGACTTTAACATGTACTAAAACTTAATTCACACAAAAAAAATGAACCTTGCTTGTATCATGTGTCTCAATTTAAAAAGTTGTAACTAGCACATACTAACAAATGCACTGATTTCACTAGTTATCTGACATTTTCCTAGATTTAACAAAGTATATATATATCTACACTTAGATTTTATTTTCTTTCCAACAAACCTTTGGCCAAACAGCAGTGTAGATTTTGTTTCAGATTCATTGTATGATGATGGAGAGCAGCAAATTACAATAGTGGTTCTACAGTTGCCACCTAATGAATCTTGAAGGATTCTTGTCATTTTACTATCTCGATATGGAACATACGTCTACATTCAAAAACAAAAACAAAAAAAGACTAATGGGTTTCAAAGTAACAAAATTTGTTAAATGTTACTTTAAACAAACTGAGATTTAATAAATAAATCACGGATATAAAGTTGTTTTAGCTAGGAACTAGGATATAAATACCAAAAAACAAACGCAAAAAAACAAGTAATTCACACATATTGACTCCAAGACAGTCAATCTTTTACTCAGTGACTCACACATACATACACATCTGTTTAAGTAGCTCTCCATATAACTACATCAGGAAAATAGAAGACATGTATACTCACACTACCCTCAGCCAAGGCAGATATTACATTCCCAAGGGCAGAGAGTGATTTGTTGATGTTCTTAGCTTCATCTAGCACAGCACCTTCAGCTCCAGTTTTACTAACCTATGTAAGATTTCAAAGGAATGAACAAGTTTTATCTTTTTTTTTTTTTAGAAAATTTCTCAAAAGTTTATTTTCTTTGAATAGATATACATGAAGGTAAGTGCCTTTCTGTTAAAATGCCACTAAGATGAACTACCACTCAATTCTACATGTGTGCTTAAATAAAGATGACCTATTTACTGGTTTTATGTGATATAGTCATCTCAAAAGTTTAGAGGCTATCAATACTCAGCAAAAAGAAAGAAAATTAAATGCTTCAAAACTTCATTTGCTGGGGCCTTCCCAATAGTGTAGCAGGTTGAGCACAGCGCTGAGAAGCTGTCTGCAGCCTCTGCAGCGCAGGTTCGATTCCCAGCCAGCCAGGGAGATTCCCACATGGCCCGCCAGACCTCTCCTGCCTCGCCAGCTGCTCCCCTCAGCAGTGTTTCAGTCAGTCTGCCTGTTCTGCTCCCCGCTCTCTCTCTGGTGAATCTCTCACCCTTCCACACCTCTGACCTGTACCCCAGCTATTGCATAAATAAATAAAAATCTTAAAAAAAAAAAAAACTTCATTTGCTGAATGTTTAAGGTACCAGTATTTCTTGAACATTCCTAAGAAACAGATCTAGTGCTAGTCATTTGACAAAAATGCGATTAAGGAGATACCAAATTTTATTTTTAGTTTGTGCTCTTGAAAATAACTAATTCCACATTTTACTAATTTTTAGTCCCCTTAACTACATTAGAAATGAATTTTTTAAAATTTGCTAAAGCATAATATTGATGCAGTCAGAAAACAGACCTAGTTTATATACATGAATTTCTTTAAAAAAGAAAAATGTAAACGTTAAAGATAAAAAGTATTTATTTATTTGCAATGTTGGCTGAAGAAATGACCTCTCGAAGTTCACAAAATTAAACAGGGTTTGAAAGATGTGTGTTAAGACTTTTGAGTAGGAGGGTATGGGTATGTTCTTTTAACCATAAGACACAAAGAACAAAAAATGCTAATTCCCGTCCAGTGGCAACAGAGGTCAATATTAAAACATTTTAACTTATTCTGACTTTGACATAAACGAGACTCAGATTACAGAGGACTGTATAATAAACAATCATCCAAAGGAAAGAAATAAACACAATCAAACCAGCAAAGAGTAATGGGCAATTACCAGTTTTCACAGGGAGCTCACTGCCAATATGGCTAAAGTAATTACCAAAAATTAGAAAAGGATATCTAATGAAATCCATAATGACATATGCTGAACAACTTCTCAGTAAGAAAAACAAAAAAACGCCCCAAAACATTAAGTCAATGGAAATAATGGACTTTGGCTCAAATGGTGGTAATTTGGAATTTCTGTAATTATAAACTGGAGTCAATGTTTGTAACCAAAAAGTATTACCAAACCCAGTTTATTAAAACTTTTCAACACAACGGATGTGTTAAGTCCAAATTCAAGCTACTATGCTTATAAAAATACTAAGATATCAAAGTATAAAGATTTTACCTTTTCACTACCAGCTAAGTCAACCAGATAAAGTTTTCCACTGAGTTTTTGTTCCGTTTGTGTGTTCTCTTGCTTTACATTAATAAGAAATATACTGTGACTCCTAGAGCTGTGTTCATTCATATCTGCAATGAAATTACACAAACTATAAATAAGCATGGCTTTCCCTAATAGTTTGTAGAGCATAATTTTACACAAGACAAAAATTACAATTAATCAACTTGATAAAAGGTATTTTAAAACCTTTTTTACCTTGTGTTAATAAATATTTTACTTACTTGTAACTGCTACATGTCTGTTGGATTTTCCTTCATCTATGGTATCCATAACTTCATCTGGACTACAAACAAAACGCTCTGTACACCCCTGTGAAATAATTTTAAAAGAATGTCAATTACTTTTAAGGTACTTAAAAATAGCTTTGCAAAACAATCATTCTATATTATTTCATAAATACCTTTACATAGGGAACTCGGTTTTTATCTTCATGAACTGAAAGGTTGGTTTTTGAAACTGAAAAAGGAAAAATAGTAACATTAGAAACATTTTCCTGAACTCTAACGCTGATGATGAAATAGCTAATTCAATTGTTTCTTTCCCTGACAGCCTAACAATAATGGTAAACTTTCAAAAATATGAAATCATTATTAAAGCAAGATTCTATAGAAATAGGAAATTTAAATGTAGAAATATAAAATACAGAATACAGAACCTACATTTTGGAAATAAGTCAGAGTGGTTCAATGGTTTGCCAAGGACAAAATATCTGACAGCTAACAGAAAACCAGCACACAGACCTGGGTTCTCCAACTCCAGTCCAATGCTCTAATTACTATTTAAGAAGTATTCATAAACATGTACCTTTAAAAAAGTCATTCAATGTAGTAAAAGGCATTTAACTAAAACTTGAAAAGAATTTCTAAATGTTTCTAACAATTTAAGTCAATTTCACATAGATTACTAAGAAATAATGGTCTCATATCTGCTACTCAAAAAAAAAAAAACCTTGCTTTTGAAAATGATAAAAGAAAAATAATTCACTTACCATCTAATAGGTCCCTTATCTTATCCAAATATATTTCAAAATATGAAACCTAAAGAACAAAGAAATAAAAAGATGAATGAATTAAAATTAGAAATAGGCACCATTTAGGCAGGAGGACAGAGCTATTAACAACTCAGTCATATTTCATATTCTAAATAAACCACTTAATTAAAAAGCAATTTCAAACCTTCATTTAAAATGAATTAGACTAGTCATAGTAATAACCTTAAATTCTCTAGTAAAACTGTCTAATTTTACAGATAAGGCAGCTAAGCAAAATAGACTTGTTAAAGAAGGCTAAGCAAAAACTAACTTAAAGCCATCTAACTGATTTTTCAGCTACAAGTGTCCATAATTTTTAAAATATATTAAAAAAGGAAGACAACATTTATTATTTTGGGGAAAAGAATTATTCTAGATATAAAATACAGTTTTTTCCCCCAAGGATTTTTACCTTAATATGAAATTCCAAATTTTCATCCATGGAGTAAATATAATTAAAAATATCTTGCACTATCCTTGGAATAATTCCCATGCCTTCTGGATCATGAAGTTTACCCTAAAACAAAAATAAAGTCAGACTTCTTAAACAATAAAGTATGAACTAAAAACAAAAACTTTCAATCAATAATTTAGTCAATATAAGATAGAAATTGCAATTGTTGCCATTTTTTGGTGAAAATAGCTCTATAAATAACTAAAAACATAATGCAATTATTATCTCCTTTTCTAAATTACACATACTGTAAGTCAACCTGAGTTACCAACTGATCTTAGTTTCTTATTAATTATTAGATTTATATTATCCACTCTTCTAAATGAAATATTCTAGGAGAAAGTTTTAGTTCATTTTCCTATAAATCTATATTGTTCCAACCATTTTGAGTCAACTTTATGCAAATGTCAAGACTGTCCCTGTTCTCTATGACTTTATGAAAACCAGTAATACGAATTACACTAAAATAAGCAGTCATTTACTCAACAGTATGATGAAATAAACAATAAAAGCAGATCACAGAAAACTTTTGTTTTCTAGAAGCAAAGATTAAGCAGCTCTATTATTAATAGCAGCACTGATAATTTTGGAGACATTCCTTCTTATCAAAGAGTGACTGGTATTTGGGACCAAGTAGAGAAGGAAAAAATTAATTGCTCTGAATAGAATTGAAAACACATAAACATTCAAAATTTCCATTATTCCTGTTTAATTGTAAAATGTTTCCAATTCTGTGGTTTGCTAACTGATGACACAAAGCTAGATATGATTTCAAATAATGTAATTTCACTAATCAAACTCACACAATGAAACAATTTCACAAATAATGAATGGCTGTATTGTCTATTACTGAAAACTATATCCAAGCACAGATTATAAAATGTTACCTCCATTGTGTGCGTCTTCCCAGAAGATGTTTGTCCATACGCAAATATTGTCCCGTTGTATCCCTCAAGTACATCTATAGGAAAAGAAGATATTTATGCTTCAAGGGATTTTTTTTTTCCTTAAGCAAGATTCAGATGAAATTATCTAAGAATGTCAGAAAACATTCTAAAAAAATTCACACACATATTAACCCTGTTGCTTATGTATGCATAATCAACTGCATATTTGTGGGAAGAATTGCGAGGACTCAGATTTTCTTTACACTACATCAAAGCCTGCATTAAAATCAAAGTTTAGTGCGTGAAGGATTTATAAAGACATTAAAGAAAATAAAAATATATTTAATACCAATTTTCTTAGTGATAATTCATCCACAGTTACACTCTCTCCAGCCCAGATAACTTTCATGATCAACAAGAAACAAATTTTAAATTCTGTTCCTTAATACCATCTCTTATGTCAGTGTACATCTCAAAAGTTATTACATCGGTATTCCAAAGTTTTATGTGACTTAAAAGAAAAATAATGTTCTGCCAATCAAGTGAACTGCAGAATTTAATATACCAACCTATGACACCTATGCAAATAACATTAACTAGAATTCAATATATTCCAGTTTTGTTCCTATGAGGTAAAATTTACATATGATGAAATGTACATATCTTAAGATCTTCAAAAATATGCAACAGTGCCCATCAATTTGCAAATTCTGTCATCAGGTAAAACAGGCACTTTTTGACCTTGCTCTTTCTTTGCTTTGTCACAACATCTCCAACCATCCTTTGCCTCACATTACTTTTTTTATTGGTAAAAATGGTCAAATTTGACAATATGAAATGTTATAATTTTATATATATAATTTATATAACTTTTAAATCATACCATAATGTATCCAGTTCCCCAACATATAATACTCTTCTCACATGAGCATGCATTAGCACAAATCATCTCTCTGCCTAGAAGACACACCTCTCCTTCCTACTCTATGTTTAGCCTTCAAGATCGGCTCAGGCTTTACTTCTTCCTCCACCTTATCTCTATAACCCATCCACAAATAAATCTGGGTAAGAGTACAATCCTACGTTTTTACAGCATCTGCATTTACTCATACTTATCACTGTAAATTACAAATGTCAATTTACTTTTCTGCCTTTCTCACCAATCTATAAACTCCTTGAGACCAGGACTGTGTTTAATTTCTAGCCTAGTGCTTGACATTTAGAATTCTAATGCTTGTTGAATGATTATCATCATCACTAATACAACAGCATCTCTCTAAAGCCTCCCTTCTCTTTTTAAATATACTTTCGTTATTTTTGTGAGCAACAGGGAAAGGCAGCATATGGAGAAATACTACTTTTTCCCCCACACTTTGTAAATAAGAAAACCAGTAGCTAAGCATACCACCTTCTAACTTCTCTGCCCTTCACTTCCTCATCAGCAAAAATGTCTGCCTATAGAAAGGTTGTGAGAATTAGAAATCATTATATAAACTTATTATTGTTAACACTTAAGAGTGGACAGCATGCCAGGCTGTAACAACTGTTCATGTATTAATGCATTTAATTCTCACAAACCCTATGCAAGATACTATATTACCATTTTACAGTTGAGAAAACTAACTCAGAGAAGTTAAATAATTTGCCTATAGTTGCACAGCTATTAAGATGGATACAAATCCACGCAATCTTGGTTCCAAAAGTATGCTCTTTACTTCACTATATTCTCAAGGAACATAGGAATGAAAATAAGTATATGCACATAGTATCTGGAAAAACGAAGGATGGATACAGTGGTAGACAGTCCAGGTCCAGAAGCTATGGTGGGAAATTGGGGAGAATCTATGAAGGCTTGGTTCATAGCAAGTACTGAATAAAGGGTAACTACTTCATAAAGAAGAAATAAACTTGCAGATAATTCAGAATTCAAAAGAGAATTCAAATGGATAAGGCTTGTTCAAAAGAAAAACTCTAATAAATCTATAAAAAAAGAAAGGTAGTAAATAGCCTTACACATTATGAAATGTGTAGGAAATTTATTAAACAATGAAACCCACTAGACTGCCAGGGCCAGGGAGTAGTAGCTGCTTTCAGATTATTCCTAACAGCTTGCTCATCAAACCCATATCACAGAAGAAATTATCAGCTTGACCCATGATTGTTCTGATCCTTCTCTACCAAGAATTTTTAACAATGGCTTTCCATCTACTCTGTTGGCCACTGAATTGTCTTAAGTCCAATCTACCATGTACTTAATTGGTTTCTAGTCTTCACACCTCACTTGGAACCCACCATTGACTCTCTTCCCCTGTTCCTTAAATCTCTGTATGTATTGGTAACACTGCCACATTCATATCCTTGATTAGGACAAGTTCTACTACCTACAATATCCCAGCTACCCAAAAAGGTACAGGGCATTTAGATAAAGATTAAAGGAAAAAGTGAGGGGTCTCTCAGGTGGCACAAGGGGTTAAGTCTCAGCACAATGAAGCTATCCACAGCCACTGTAGCCATTGCAGCACAAGTTCAATTCCCAACCAGGGAGCTAACCCACATGGCACAGCAGACCTCTCCCGTCTCACCTGCTGCTCCCCTCAGCAGTATATTTCAGTCGATCCGCCTGCTCTGCTCCCCACTCTGTCTCTGGTGAATCCTCTCACCCCCCACACCTCTGGCCTATACCCCAGTTTTTGGATGCATAAATAAAATAAATCTTAAAAAAAAAAGGGAAAAAGTAATAGCCAGGTGAAAATTTTCCAATATATTTAATAAATTACAAAGCTGGCATAGAAATGGGAAATACATAGGGCCTCCCCTGGTGGCACAGGTGGTTGAGCACCTCACTGTGAAGCTGTTCGCAGCCTCTGCAGTGCCGGTTCAATCCCGGCCGGACGGCGAATGTCCCACTTGGTGTGGCAGACCTCTCCTGTCGCACCCACTGTTCCCCTCAGCAGTGTATTATTTCATCAGTCTGCCTGTCCTGTTCCCCGCTCTGTCTCTGGTGAATCCTCTTACCCTCCCACGCATCTGGCCTGTACCCAGATTCTTGTATAAAATAAATAATCTTAAAAAAAGAAAAAAAAAAAAAGGGAAATACATAATGACAGAAAGCTTCTATTATAACAAATACTTGAACTTTTAATTTTGTAGAGTGAAAATATCTTGGGCTATGAGGAATCCCAAACACAACTAAGGTTGAATAAAATTAAGAAAATAATTTTCTCTCTCAGAAAATGGAAGAAACAATTAGTAGTTCACAACTACTGTGTGCTTACTTTGTACCAGGCCCTGGGTGAAATACATTTTCATGGATCTATAGTAAAAAAAATCCTCACAGCCCCTTATTCTGAAGAAGAGGAAATGGAACTTAGAAGGGTAGATAACTTGCCAAAAGTTACAAGCTAGAATACGGCAGACCCTGGATTCTAATCCAGGTTTATTTAATTCTAAAGCCTGTGCAACACAACTTGCAAAGAATGAAATTGCTATTCAGAACTCAGTTCTGAACTGTAAAAAAGAAGCAAAATTTTGAAAAACAAAAAGAAGTTTCAGCAAAAGAATGACATTATATTAGAATTTTAAACAGTAATAAAACAAAACAAACATTAGTAGAAACATGTACCCTTCAGGGAAATAAATTTCTAAGAAAGGTGGATATGAGATTTATTCTGAAAAGCCCCTATATCTGAGGATGTACAAAAGAGATAAACTTTTCTGTAACAATAAAAGAAAGGCAGGAGTCCAGGAAAAGTGAGTCTTATAAAACAAAAACAAAACTAAAAAGCCTTTAAAATATACAGAAAAACAAGTCAATGAGTAGACCTGTACTCCCTAGACTAGAAGACAAAATATTAACAGATACTCCTTTCATTACCATTGCCTACATGATCCTCAAAACGGAACACAGAATAAACACTATTGAAAAAGACTTTAAGGTTCAGGTAAGACAGACAGCTGAGGAGTGGTCTGAAAAACATCCATGTTTCTAGTTATTTAAGATAATTACATTTTACAGATAAAAGCTTCCCAGCTACTAGGGTAAATTTCAAAAGCCACAGAGAATGAAGGTATGACTAAACTTGTCATTATACTCATTTTCGAAAAGGGAAAAATGACAGGATTCTGAGAACTACAGATAAGTATACCACCATTTCACGTAGGAAAAGCTACAACTGAACTAATCTCATTTTCTGTTTGGGAGGGTCACTTAACTGGTATTTGGGGACATATCAGTCATGTTCCATGCTTTCATAAAAGGATTCCAAGTTTTTCATCATACTTTTGTAGACATGTTGACTAAGAACTAGACAACTGTGTAAGTAAAAGTATCTGAAGTTGGCTGAATACCCACTGTGATTTAATTAACTACCAACAACCTTGCTCAGTTTTTAGAAGAAAAGACTAAGGATCATGGCCCAGTAAGCCTTTTACCAATGACTAAGAGCAGTACTTTTCAAACTTTAACGTCATTAAAAACAAACAAACAAACCCTTCAATGTCCTCACCTTCCCAAATATACTAATAGCCAAGATCTCTATGTAAGGTTAACTATAAAAATAAAACCCAAAATATGATCAAGAGTTAAAATGAACAAAATGAAATTCGCACTTTAAAGGCTTGCACTCAAGATAAAAACTCTTGATATTCAAGTGTGGATTAGGGTTTAATATTGACTGCACCAGATGTGAAAAAGATCTACACATTTGAATTGTTCATTAGTTCATGAATAATGTATTTAAAAAACTAATGTAATCTTAAACTGCACTGATATCAAAAGTATATCACAACTAAAAAGTGTAATAAAATTGTTCATGAGGGCCTCCCCTGGTGGTGCAGCAGTTGAGCGCTGGGCTGTGAAGTTTCCCACAGCCTCTGCAGCGCCAGTACGATCCCCGGCCGCAGGCGAGGGTCCCACATAGCAGGACATACTTCAGACCTCTCCTGCCGCGCCCGCTGCTCCCCTCAGCAGTGTATTTCATCGGTCTGCCTGTTCTGCTCCCCACTCTGGCTCTGGTGAATTCTCTCACCCTCCCGCGCTTCTGAGAGTACCCAGTGCTTGTATAAATAAATAAATCTTAAAAAAAAAAAAAATTGTTCATGAACAATCATTCAGAAAACTATTTGATGTTTACAACAAAAGATGACAAGGCCTGTTCCTCTTTGCTGCAATCATTAACAGAACCACAAGCTTATTCTCCCTCACTTTATCAAGATTTCAGCATCTAATCCAATGTCTATCAGTAACATACCTTATATTCTTTTTAATGGTTTCAATATCCATGTAGTTAGATCACCTCATTAAAATACCCTGGCATCTGAGATCCTTAACACAATTTTCTCCATGATCTTGACCTTTACTCTTTATAAGATGCCAACTACATAGTTAGACTTTAGACCTTTTCAATACTAACAGCACTGCCTCCATAATCTTAATGTTTAAGTATCCATCTATTAGACCTGATAGTGTCCTGACCCCAACAAACCACTGACTCCACTGAGACTACAATACACTAATCTTAGCATTTTTTTCACTGTCCTTCAATCCCCCACCATTCTCCCATCTACCTTAAGATTCCATGGCTCACCATTATCACCACTCATAACTACCTGAATTCTCTTGTCCTTTCCCTCTTTTGTAGTCTCTGGCAAAACCCCAAATTGGGTAATTTCAATACTTCTAGGAGCTAGTCTCAAGTGGGTCCGAAATCTGCCTGGCAATACCGCCATTTTCCTTAATCCAGTCACCTCTACGCTACTGATAGAGGTTTTCAAACCCTTTCCTAGAACCTCCTCTGCCATTCTTACTCTCTGTGGTGATTTTGCTTCCTTAATGCACAGACAAGTCAGAATTAAAGAGAACATCTACATTTTCCCACCATCACATTAATAAACCTACTTCTGTCCATAAACTCCACCTTTTCTCCTGTTACTGGTGAGTTTTCTGTGTTCTTCCATAGAAGGAGCACTTTTTAACAATTAGAGGTGTCACAAAACAGAATAAATCATATCACGAAATAATGATTATTTAACTGTAAGATCCCTTTGATAAAAGGATTTCTATAGCAACTGAAAGTAAATCTAGATAATCACTTAACTGTATGCATTCTATGATTTTAGAAAATATAAAACTGAAAGCTATCCCTTTCAGTTTTCTATAATCAATAATCTATGATTTTAGAAAATGTAAAACTGAAACTATAAATTAATGGTATTAACTGGAACACACATACTTTTCTCACCCATGATAACCTATGCTAAATTCCTCAATGGTTTCTCTGATGACTACAAGATAAGTCTCTGGGGAAGAAATTGCAATTAGAAGACTGATGGACTGCAATTTTCAATCACTTTTTTTTGTTTTCATTCTCATGCTGCTGTATTTACAGAATTGCTACTTAGAAACTCTTCTGGGAATATCTAATAGAAATTCCATCTTCAAGAACAAGTGTATAACACTAAGTCTTATAACAAGTTCACTAGATTCTGGATATGTTAGGTCAAGGAATTTGATAAAGGTATGTTTCCTAATTATATTTGACCATTTATTATTTGAACAACTTCTTTCTGCAATAAACTAAACACAAAAGGGCATTAAAATGAAAAAGAGAAACAGGAGATAAATGGCAAAGATCTGAAACATAATTTCATTTATTTATTGAGATAACTTAGCAGGTTAGATATATTTACCTTTAACAATCTTCTTTGCACAGTCATTATACACCTGCTCTTGAGATGTGTTTGACTGGAACACCCGATCAAATGCATAAGGCTTGGACTGAAAAACAAAAACAAAGGTTTCAGCTACAAAAATGAATGGTGAATCAACATTCTTAAGCTCCTTTAAAGATGCCATCAATTATTTAACCTTCAAAACAGGATACCTTCTGTGCATTAATACATGTCACAAAATCTTTGTGGAATGGAACTTAGGGATCACCAAAAACAAATCCATCACAATAAATTCCACAAAACCAAAAACGTCTGCTTTAGGCTTTGTTGTATTTCCAGGGCTTAGCAAAGTATTCAGCACTACTATGGTAGACACTCAAATATTGCTGTGTAAATTTTTATTAATTCAATGAGTGTCTACTCTGGCATAATATCTAATACCAGTATTATCTTGCAGATAAGGAAACTAGAATACTTCAGTATTCTAGTTACCAAAGTTGATAATGACAAAATTAAAATTCAAATCCAAATCTCCTATGTTTCAGTTCAGGGTTCTTTTCACCATTCTATTCAGTTTTTTTTTTACTTTACTGCAACAGCTTTTCACCATTCATGTCAATGAACAAATATTTACAAACTGTGAGACACCATGCTAGAATGATGACCAAAATTCACTCTGCTTGAGTGAGGCAAAAGTAACAGTGGGGCAGACATACAAATAATTAAATGACTCATGCAACTAAGTACTATGAGAGCACTTAGCAGAACTTGAATCTGGGGGTAGGCATAAATATATCAAGGAAACACTCTAGAAATGGTGTTTAAGAACTGAAGAGTAAGTAGCACATAGCTCCCTGTTGCTCTTTTCAATATTAGTCATAGGGAGTGTAAGCTATGGGGAAGTAGTCTGAGCATTAAGAATAGGATTCTTAAAGATCCTAAGACAGAAAAGTAGCTCCATAGCTTCAAGAAACCAAAGAAAGTTGTTTGAAATGTAAGGAGCAGAAGTTAAATGCAAATATCAATTAAAGTGAAAAAGGCAAATTTTTAGTGTTATTTTGAAAATAGTTTTGACCTTGTGGACTTCCAGAAAGGATCTTGGGGACTCCATCCTGGGGATGCATTTAGAGAACTGACGATGTAATATGAGAAACAGGGGCATAGAAGGAAAAAAATATCAAGAGTACAATGTCTATGTAAAAATCAAGGGAAAATTTTTTCAAGGAAGGAGTAACCATGTCAAACAGAGCTGTGAGGTTAATACAAAACTGAAAAGTACCCATCCAGTGACAAAGATCAGATTGGAATGGTTGGAAAAAAAAAAATGACAAAACAGAAAATTTTGCTATGGGTCTAAAATTTTTTTCTAAGAAAGATCTTTTTTTAAAGAGGGACAAAACAAGCTTAAGCTAGTTTAAGTGTTGGCAGGAATAATCTAGCACTAGTAGGGGGAAAGTCAGCATCTAAGAGGGTCAAGGGGATTCTGGGTATTCGCAAGTGTCAGCCTGTTCTCTAGTCTCTTTTATTTTTAAATTTACTTAATTAATTAATTTATTTATTGTGGGATCCTCACTGGCGGCCGGGGAACGAACTGGTGCTAAAGAGGCCGCGGGCAGCCTCGCAGGCCAGCACTCAACTGTCATGCCACCCTCTAGTCTCTTTTAAATGAAAGGAAAGCAGGTATTACAACAAAAGCAATTTGGACCCCAGAAAAAATTTCTTAACATTATAGAACACTACCTAGGTCTTAGTTATAAAAGGTCTTTTTAGCAGGGGGATCGAACTCCAGCTTCTGTACGCATAAATAAATAAATGTTTAAAAAATAAAAAAAAAAAGATCTTTTCAGAAACTATACCCCACAATCTCCCTTCCCAAACCTGAGATAACAAGAAAACACGCCAAAAGGGTTATCTAAAGCCATCCCCAATTCTCCTTTACCTAGCCACCTTCCTCTAACATAGGTTGGAAAACTATCCGATCTTTCCAACTAGTGGCTGCATGACCCAGTTCTGGATACTAAGTGGTGGTCTACTGGAAAGTCTCCAAAGAGGATTTTTGTTTTCCTGATAAAAGAGACCACCTCAGCTAAAGCTGCCCTTTCTCCTTTCTGGAATGAATATCTGAGGCTATAGCATCCTTTTTGCAAACATGACAAATATAATGATGAAATTTAATAGTTAGGATGACAGAGGGTAACAGAGCCTGGGTTCTTAAAGTAGCAGCAGTAAAGGTCTATCTCCAGGGGCCTCCGGTGAGGCAAGGGGTTGAGTCTTAGCACTATCAAGTTATCCGCAGCCACTGCAGCACTAGTTTGATCTCCAGCAAGGGAGCTAGTTCACATGGAGCAGCAGACCTCTCCTGTCTCGCCTACTGCTCCTCTCAGCAGTGTATTTCAGTTGATCTTCCTGATCTGCTCCCTAGTCTGGCCTGCATGCCAGCTCTTGTACCCATAAATATATCAATCTTAAAAAAAAAAAAAAAGGCCTATCTCCAGACTTTTGTTGCATGAGAAATATAAACCTCTTATTTATTTAATCTACAATTAGTTGCTTTCCCTTTCAGCTAAAAGCATTCCTAAAAATATATACTGTGCGGCTTTCCTGGTGGCACAAGATGTTAAGAAGCAGCACTATATCCCTGGCCAGAGAAGTGACCCACATGGCACAGCAGACCTCTCCTGCCTCGCCCGCTGTTCCCCTCAGCAGTGTACTTCAGTAGATCTGCCGGTTCTGTTCCCTACTCTGTCTCTGGTAAATGGTAAATCCTCTCACCCCCCGCATCTCTGGCCTGCACTCCAGCTCTTGCATGCATAAATAAAAAATATTTTTAAAAAATACTGTTAATGACCTCACTTTGGTGTCAACTGAAAGTATGCATGTAATTGTCTATTATTCTTTGAATAGATATACATGAAGTTAAGTGTCTTTCTGTTAAGATGCCACTAAGATGAACTACCACTCAATTCTACAATGTGCTTAAATAAAGATGACCTATTATTTTACTGGTTTTATGTGATATATTCATAATAAACAATTTAGAAAATAAATACAAGCACCAAAATAACAACTATCACCAACAGATAAACCATGCCAATACTTTTTCTATGCAAGATAAAGTACTTTTCTCTTACTTACCCAATAAACATTGATTTTGGATGTATAAAATATCAGTCAGTGATAGATGAGCAGCACAATTTAGTAATATTCAATTAATCCAGATTGTATAGCTCAAATAATAAGAGAATAAAGCTGAGTAGGGTCTTGAACACCCAGTTAAGAAGCTGTATACTAGAGTCTAATATAAGTGATCAAGTCATGTTAACTGAATTTAAGTGGACAAAGCTTCTAGCCTTAGAGAATTCACAATTTGGCAGAGTCAAGGAGAGGTCACAACTAGTCAAAAGCTAAACAATCCTACCTTCCCTTACAAGAAACAAGAAACGGCACAGCAAAGGCAAACTACCACTATAACTTTACTGGGTAACAACAAATTATGAAGACAAGTGAATCCCTTCAAAACAACATAAATACTAAAAATCTTATCAAAATAAAAAATAGAACACACCCTGCCGAGTTTTTTTTTTTTTAAGATTTATTTATTTACACATACATGAACCGGGGTACAGGCCAGATGCGCAGGAGGGTGAGAGGATTCACCAGAGACAGAGCGGTGAAATATACTACTGAGGGGAGTAGCAGGCGAGACAGGAGGGGTCTGCTGTCCCATGTGGGATTCTCGCCAGCTGGGATCGAACCGGCACAGCAGAAGCTGTGGACAGCTTCACAGTGTGGCGCTCAACCGCCTGCACCACCAGGGTAGGCCCCCACACTGCCAAGTTTTAAATCACATCCCCACTTTTACATCAATAAAAAAAAATTGAAAATATTTGTCTCACTAAGTGAGACATCAAAATAAAGGGTAACAGTGCTCAGAAGCCCTTTATACAGCTGTTTATAATAGCATTACTCCACAGCAAACAGGCAAACTACCATTACAATCTTATTAAGTAACAACAAACAATTATTATGCTGAGAATGAGCAATTATTTTAGAATTTATATCATTATCAAATAAAAAATTAACTTGCACTTAGCATTAACTTGATTCATTTTAGTCTTGATACTAAATTATAATTTTTATTAAGGCAAATGCTTTGATCAGAGATCTGGCAGTGATGAAGTTACTAAGTAACCACGGCTTTCTGGGACGAAAAACTAGTATTATAGAATGTAAAAAATATTTCTAAGGGTCTTGAAACGTACATTATGTAGCCTTTATTTGTACAGATCTTCAGATTTCAATTTTGCAAACTCAAAGTCACAAGATACATTCACATCTAATTCAGGCTTTGAGGGGCAAAACCAAACAGGAGGAACAAGTTTATCTGAATTGTAGCCATACCTCAGATTTCTTAAGTGAAACGGTTCTTGTTTGAGTTTGTACAGAGGTTTAAGATCCAAATTTGGTTATGAGGGACAGACACCCTTGTAGGAGGGATATGCCTGTCTCTGGAATTCTAAACTGTGTTCTTTATATCTTATTAGGTTTTCCTTAGTTTGACACTGACTGTGTGCTAACACCCAATTAGAAAGGTATGTGATGGTTGCTCCTTTTTAAAAATCTCAATCTTGGGCCTCCCTGGTGGCACAAGGGGCTAAGATGTAACCTATGAAGCTATCCCAACCTATGACGCTATCGGCAGCCACTGCAGCACAAGTTCAATCCCCACCCAGGGAGTGACCCACATGGCACAGCAGACCTCTCCTGACTCGCCCGCTGCTCCCCTCAGCAGTGTATTTCAGTACATATGTTTGTTCTGTTCCCCACTCTGTCTCTGGTGAGTCCTCTCACCCCCCACGCCTCTGGCTTGTACCCCAGTTCTTGTATGCATAAATAAATACATCTTTAAAAAAAATTTCAATCTTAAGGTAATCAGAATCAAATCATCATTCACTTGAAAAGGCCAGTGTTGTGCTATGGGCAAGAGGAACTTGGCAAAATGATCTAAGTAGGTTTATTCTCAAATTTCAATGAAATAAGTACAACAGCTTGCTTTTGGTTCTGGCAACCTCTATGGTATACCCTATAAGGAATGATGATTAGTTACAACAATGTTTAGTAAAGACATAACACTTGGAAGGTACCTATTTTATGATATATAAATAGCTACAAAAGTAATTTTGTCAATTGATTTTTTTTCTGATGTCTTCTGCAGGGTCATTTGACTACATACTTTTTCATGGATAACAAGTTCTCTTATTTAAAGCAAATAGATTCTGTGGGCCTTCCTGGGCACAGGGGTTAAGACTCAGCACTATGAAGCTATCAGCTGCGCAGCCACTGCAGCAGGAGTTTGATCCCTGAGCAGGGAGCTGACCCACATGGCACAGCAGACCTCTCCTATCTGGTCTGCTGCTCCCCTCAGCAGTGTATTTCAGTAGATCTGCCTGTTCTGCCCTACTCTGTCTCTGGTGAATCCTCTCATCTCCACGGATCTCTGGCCCACACCCCAGCTCTTATATGCATAAATGAATAAATCTTAAAAAAAAAAAAGCAAATAGATTCTATTTGTATAATTTAAGTGTTTTCATAAAATACTCATTTTTCACTCAATATGTAAATTACCAAACAAAACCAACTGTATAAAAGGCTGCAAAACGCGCAGAGAAACACTGTAAGACTTGCCTGCCATGGGGGTCACATTATACTAAAATCACTGACTATATGAGTAATAAGGAAAGTCTGGACAAAGGATTGAAAACTGAACTTAACAGTTCAGTTAAGTTGTGGTGATGGTGCATGGGTGCCTTGGGGAAGGAAATTCTATGGGGACTCAATTTATGGGGGTGGGGGGAAGCAAATATTGTCTAAAAAATGATAAATGTTAAAATAAAAAAAGAAAACTGAACTTAGATGAAAATAAAAATGCTTAAAAATTACTTGAAAAATGAAACCTCAAAAAAATGAATAACATATACTATATGTGAGAAATTTATTTAAAAATGAACTCAACATATCGATTTCCATTTCTTAAGGTTGCATCACTTAGCTGTAATCCATTTTTGCTTATATCCTGAAAATAAACTGGTAAAGTTCAACTAAATGTTCATTACTATTCAAAACTCAATCACCTATTCATTATTCCTAGTATTGTCAATTAACTTACTTATGTACATCACTAAGGAAACTTACACAAGGAAATTATACAACCACTGAATTTCTTTTCTTTTCTTTTCTTTTTTAAAGATTTATTTATTTATTCATATAAGCACTGGGTACAGTCAGAAGCGCGGGAGGGTGAGAGAATTCACCCGAGCCAGAGCGGAGAGCAGAACAGGCAGAGTGACGAAGTACACTGCTGAGGGGAGCAGCGGGCGGCAGGAGAGGTCTGCGTGCCATGTGGGACCCTTGCCCGGTGGCCGGGGATCCAACCAGCGCAGCTTCGCACCCAGCACTCAACTGCTGCGCCACCTGGGGAGGCCCTAACCACTGAATTTCTTTATAGTAACTTAACACAAAGGAAAAAACCTAGAATACATTTGTGCTTCCTGTGGCAATTATTTTTTAATTTTAGTTCTTACCCCACATTTGATATCATATTGGGGCTGCATTTGTGAACCTAGCCTTAATACATTTTGTGAACCTTAAGTTCTAGCATTACAACAAATAAATTTTAGTGAGTGATACTTAAAGACTTGTGCAAACACACACAAAGTATCTAGGGAAGTAATACATTCTTCATCCAAGTCTAAAAGGAAAAGTTTTGATGTGTCAACCAGTGTTGAAGCTGAGTAATCACAAAAACTATGAGAAACTAGTGGCCTCATGTTTGCCAACTAACAATCCAAGCCTTGCAAATTTCCTCAGGTTTCATGTAAAATATTTCATTGTAAAGGAAAAGGATGACTACTTCTGTGCTTAACTTCTCCACCTTCCCATGTCACTTACAGCAGAGTTTATCTCACCAACATTAGTAACAAAGAATCAGCCTCACAAGAGTGACATGTTTGCCAAAAGCCTAAGAAATGTGGAGCCATGATATTCATTTTCTAAACTATGGAACCATCTGCATGAAAACTCTGAACAAGTTTAATACTGTCTTACAGGCCAATGCTTTTAATCATCAATGTCCCATCTGCTCTAACCTCTTTGTCGAACTTGCAAACTAAACTGCCCAAATATGTTAAATATGGAAAGTCATCAGAGAAAAAGTTAACCTTAAATTTTTTTACTATGACAGCAATGCAGAAAAAGTTCTGCCACATGGCATTACCAAGAAAGATGAAGTTATTTTTTAGGCACAATTCCCGGCTTTGTATACATAGCTTACCCATTTTAATCTCCCTGGCTTGGAAAAACTATTTACAGAGAGCTTTCAATATCAGAGACCAGACCTCAAAAAAAAAAAAAAAAAATTAATTTTACATACTGGTCTCCTTGACACTCATCAGCCAACTAGTTATGTAATTCTTTACCACAAAGGAACAATATCTCACAATTCTTGGGATCATCAAAACAATTTCCTTCAGGACAGATCCCAACTGTAGAAGTAGGAGCTAATACCAACAAAAAATATAGTTCACGCATCAAATTTTATCTTTACAAGTTCACTTTTGCAATATTTTGACATACACACAAAAAGTCCTAGACTCTGTCCTAGACTGTAACCCCCTAAAATCCATTAAGAGTGAGATTATGGCTCTTTCTAAGCACTTACTTGATTCAGTGTGAATTGGCTTGATCTGCTAGATTAAAAAAAAGGACCACTCCAATTTCAAAAGAAAACATTTCTTTTTATAGTTCTCGATTCGCTATTCGTAATTGTAAAACATAAAAATTCACCACTCAAAAAAGTGGGAGGCACAGGTATTATTCATAGTTGTTCACTAGTTTTTCCTCCTATCAATACGTAGTAATTTTCTTTGAAAACCACGTCTCTCTTCCATTCCCAGTACCGTTAAGGCTGACCGCCTCACTCAATTTTCTTACAGAAACTTTTAACTTACATATTGAATGCATGGTAAATTTGGAGGCAGCCACAATACCAACAGCATCAGCAACCGTAACCTCACACACGCGTAAACAAACACAAGCAAACAAGCACTAAACTTGCTCCCCGGACAGTTCCTCCAGCGCCCCAGGTGGGGGAGTGTCCCAGACGGAGGCAGGCGCCTCCCGTCTCCCAGCAGTGAAAACCAGGGTGGGGGGGAATCCGGGAACACCCGGGGAGCCGCGCAGGCTCCCTCCTCCGGGTTATCCCAACAGACCAGCCTCTCCCGGCGGGTTGAGGCCAACACCGCTCCCTCTCAATTCTGCATCCCGCCACTTCCCTTAACTCCAGGCCCAGCCAGGCCCGAAGGAGCTGGTCAAGGGGGTGGGGGGCGGGGGCCGGGGGGGTGCACGGGGCGGGGGTCACTCACCGCGATCATGACCGTGTCTTCTCCCTGAAACTTGGCGACGTACTTGTCGCCGCGGTTCACCTCAGACTCATTGAGCGGTCTGAAGCGACACATCACTTTGATGTTGCACTCAGCAGGGTCCGCCATCTTCCTCGCTGCCGGGGCCGGAGGCCGGGAGCCACTCCCCGCCGCTTAGTCTGAGAGGAAGCGGGTGCGAGCCAAGGGCGTGGAGTCGCGCAGGCCTAGGGGGTCGGCAGTTGGCCGCGCTGAGCTTCCCCGGCGACCGCGCGGGGGGACCCGGACTCGAAGCAGCGGCGCCGGCAGCCCTCGCCCTGAGCCTCACTTCCGCTCCATCATGGCAGCCATGGCGGCGGCGGCACCGGCGCCGGGGGAGCGTCCGCGGCTCCTCAAGCTTTCCCCCCACCGGCCTAGGCAAGCTGCGGGGGCAGAGGGCGGTCTGGACCCCGGTAAGGCGGCGCCCTCCTTCTTCCTCGGAGAGACTGGGCCGGGCCCACCGTCTGTCCGCCCAGCTGTGGGCTCCCCGAGGTGCCGGTGCCGCCCGAGCGCTCCTGAGGCCGCAGACGGGCAACTGGGCGGCGGGATGGGCGGTGCGGGAGGAGCGCGGCGCAGGCGCGGTGAACCCGGCGCCTGCGCGACCAATCCGCGCGTGCGGCCGCCGAGCCGGAGACGCTCCTCGCCCGCGGGTCGCAGGTTCAAGTCCTACTGGGCGCTCAGCGACGGGAGTAGTTCTGGACGCCGCGACCCTGCCAGCCACCGTCCTGCTTCAGAAATCCCCGAGAGCCAAGGCAGACGGGCTGCCTTAGTTGTATCTAGTTGTAACTATTTTACATTGTAGTTTGTTTGAAATACTGTATTTCTATTAAGTGTTTGTTCTTCTATACAGTCTGGAGAGAAAACTGATTCATAGTCCACCTTTTAAGAGCGCTTTGCCCCCAAAAAGGAAGATTTGAATAAAGGGTGGGGCATGGCTCTGGCTTCCGCAGTTGCTCTTTCCTGAGAGAGTGGGTTGGAGAAACAGGAATCAGAAAGAATGAAGGAAATTTGTTCCAAGGAATGAAGAAGGTTGCTGAAGAAATGTGGAGCACTAGGGTTGAGGTGCTCGAAGGATCGCATTGATTTTGAAAGTCCAACATCCTGCTACTAAAGATAGGAAACTCCCCAATCTCGACACTGAAAGAATGAGCTGAAGTGTAAAGATGTCTTGAAAAGCATGGGTAAGTTTGTGGATTATGAGCCTAAATCATTCCACAGTTGATCTCACCACCTATTTTTAGAAAATGAATACCATAAAGGCTCTGTAAGTGGAAGAGGCTCTGAGGTGCTGTGGAAGAACTGCTAAGACAATTAGGAACAATTCCTCTGGCTCCCAGTATTCAGTTGTAGAGTGAATATCTCCACTGCCCTCTATCTTCACACAATGTTGCTATTACTTTTGGAAATTGAGCCATATTCTTTTTTTTTTTTTTTAAGATTTATTTATTTATTTATTTATTTATACAAGCACTAGGTACAGTCAGAAGCACAGGAGGGTGAGAGAATGCACCAGAGCCAGAGTGGGGAACAGACAGGCAGACTGACGAAATAAACTGCTGAGGGGAGCAGTGTGGGGCCCTCTCCAGGCGGCTGGGGATGGAACCGACGCTGCAGAGGCTGCGGGCAGCTTCGTAAGGCAGCACTCAACCGCTGTGCCACCGGGGAGGCCCGAAATGAAGCCATCTTCTAAAAGATTCAAGTTGATTTATTTACTGTAGTAAGGGAGAGCTCACACCATGGCTTTGGTAGAAGTGTGGCCTGTTAAGGGGAAAGGATGTCCTGAGCAAACTTCACAAATAGGTTTTATGTACTCCGCCCCCACTCCAGACCAAAGATATCCAAGACATCAAGAACTACATAGCCCAGAATATCATCATCACTGAAGGGAGGATTACTGGGAACTGAGGGTGGAGTTAAGCAGTCAAATTTGGTGTATAACCAGACATGTGGGCTTAAGGGGGCGTCTCTTGGTTTTTCACGGGCTCTCAGTGTGCTATAGGGATTCCAGAACTGGTAGGATGCATTCACGAATTTATCTCCTTTTCTTCTCCCTGAGTTATTTCTTCATTTCCCCTTCTTTTGTAAATAAACCCTTTATTAACCTTTTTGTGTGTGCGTGCAGTTGAATCTTATTATAAATGCCTTTTAAGTGCACAGGTAAGGACCCACAGTCAGGTAACCCATTTTATATCAGGGTTGCCCTGTAACATGGAATGTAGGTAAAATTTAAATGAAGCAGAGCTGCAATGTCAGATCTGGACTACAACTGGACCCAAGATCCTGTTTCATTAGAAATCCCAGTTAAGATGGAGGTGGAATGTTGCCTTCAGAAACCCCTCAGCACCAGTCAAGTCTGCTTTGCTTTCCTCCCCAGGGAGAGTGGGATGTCTTATTCATTTTGATATCATTTCAAACAGTAGTTTCTGGTAGTCTGTGATTTCATAGAATAAAGTTTTCAGTGATTAAGAAAGCAGTAGTTTCTCGAAGGAAGTTTTGGCAGATGGGCCACCAGTTTTCAAACTTTGCCTAAGGATCTCATGAAGTTTCTCTCTTCAGCCTTCTGCTCTTTTCTCTCTGGGCTCACTTCAACAATTGCTGGAAATTCTTATCTACAGCCTTGATCTTTTCACCTGTGGGACATTCCCATCTCTTCAGTGGTTTTGTAGTCTCTTTTGTTTAGGATGCTCTACCTTAACTTCAAAGGTTGCTCAAATTTAATGTTCCAAAGATGAATTTAATTATCTTCTACTCCCACCAATACTTAATTCATTACTCAACTTTCCACCTTTAATGTCTAATATCAGCATTCTCCTTTACTCTCAGCTACATAAACTCAAATAACCTGTGACTCCACTATGTCCTTTACCCCTAAACATGGAGAAGAAAAACATAATAATATATGAAGTTTTTCACCTTCTACTCTATCATTCCCATTTGTTTCTCAACTCAGAAAATCTGAAGAATGATTGATCTAGAAGCAGTGATTTTCAAATTCTACTTCATGGAGTAGAGGTTCCAAATAGTTTATTCAAGAGATTTCATGATTTGGGGGAAGGAAAGGAGGTGGATTGAAGGGTCCAGGGATGAAACTGTGGGAAACTGATACCCAAGTTATTCCTGTTGCCTTTCAACTCTTGCCTTTTCCTCCTGCACAGTAAATTCTAGAAACTCATACTTCATGAAAACAAAATCCAGAAAGGGAAGTATCTGCAAGAGTCTTCTGCTTTCAGATTGACATACAGATTTTTCTGGACAAAGGTTCACAAACAGCCTGACTGCCTAGGACCAGGAAGGAGAAAAATGCTATGTGAAAAAATATTTCTAAAACTTGTCCTGTCAGATTAGTGATGAATATATCAGGCAATAGTGCTTAAGAAATACTTTAACAGGGAAACAAAAGATTGATAAACAAAAGTGGTTAATCCTAGCTTTTCTTCCAAATATAACAAAAATTATATAACGTTAGCAGTGAAACAGTAAACATATTTAGGAGTAGAGTTTAAGACCCTTAACATAACTTTTGCTTATGAAAATGTGACTGGTACGTTCACCAATACTAATTTAGAACAAATTTCCACTGTGGAATTTAGCTTTCAAAGATAGTACTCCAATGAACCATACCTACATGGATTCACACTGTTGTGTAGACTTTCTTCTTAAATCTGGCTGATCCCATGAATTCACTTGTAACCAGTATAAGGTGGCAAAAGTGTGACACTGCATTCTAGCTAAGATTAGGTGAGAAGGCTTGTTGCTTCCCCTTTGACCTCTTGGAACACTCTTTCTAAGGGCTCTGAACCACCAGATAAGCAGACCAACTACCCTGAGAACATTATGCTGGAAGACCTTCTATATGTGGGCTCGCTCTTCAATAGTCCCAGCTGATCCCAGTCTTCTAACTAACACAACCCAGGCACCAGACTTGTAAGGGAAGCCACCATGAACTGTCTAGCCCACTACATCTACCAGTGAATACCAGCAAGTAATGTCAATTGACACCCTTGGAGCAGAAGAATCATCCTGCTGAAACCTGCCCAAATTCCTGACCCTTAAAATCATGAGATTGTAATAAAATGATAATTACATTCATTATGTTACTCAGTTTTGAGTAATTTTTTTACATAACAAGAGGAGCCTCTAATAATCACCCCCAACTTGAAATTTAAATTTCCTGGAAATAAATTTGTAAAATGTTACTTGTGTATAATAGATATACTTAGATCGAATTGTATTTTAGATTAGTTGTAAATACTTGGAGGTGGTCTAATATCATAACCTCTGTTTATAACTACTATAAGAAAATTTATATTTAATGTGAAATGATTTTTAAATGGGTGTTTAGAATAGGAAATTATAATATTTGTCTTTTTCAAATGTGTACAAGAGACACCTGTTCCTGCCATTTCCACTACCCATTCCTAATTTAAGGCTTTACTTTTTCATTCCTAGATGACTGCAATAACTCACAGCGTCTTTCCCATTTGATCATTCAGTAAATATGAATGGAGTGCCAGCTGTGAGCTGGGCACTGAGATAAGTACTAGGGATATAATAGTGAAAAAGACTAAATATTTGCTGCCATATCCACTATTTTGCATACAATTTTCAGTTTAAATTTCCTAAAACATTGCTCTTATTACATCGTATCAACAATTCCCTTTTATCTTCTCAAGTTCAAATTCCTCTATTTAGATCCAAGACTTTCTATCATTGGACTTCCCCATATCTAAATAGGATTTCCCCACTGCTCCACAACTTTCTTGATTCACCACTGGTCTTTTCCCTAACTTCTCTTTTAATTTTCTAATTTGCAAGGTCATTCTACTCCCACCCTGAGTATCTCTGCTTTATGTCTCCATTCAAATGCTATTTCTTTTTCTTCAAATCCCACTTTCACAAATTTTTTTTTTCAGAATGAAATTATTTCACAGGTCAGACAGAAAACCCTGCACTGTGTAATGCCATAAATTTTTAGATTTTTTAATTAAAAATATATAAGAATATATTTATAAGAATAATACCAGTTCACAGTTTAAAAGCAGAATTGAAACAATGAAAAACAGAGAAGCTCTTGCTCCTTCCTCTCCAAATCTTGTTTTATTATTCAGGGCAATAACTTTAATTCTTTTAGCTATTTCCTCTGGTCTTTACCTCCATATCTCAAATAATATTCTTGTACTGCTGCTTCTTGATTTAGTAATTCTTAATTATTATTAAATGAAGTTACAATGCTTTTATACTGCCTCTCAATTAAATTAGCACACATTTTCTTTTCCTTATCTTTCCAATAAATATCCCTATTTTTCGTTAAATTAGTATATAGTGTTTACAGTCTAAACTCACGGTTTAGTCAAATGGTGCCTATCTTGTACATTGTCTATCTTATACAATTTTTTTTTTTCTGGAGTTAATAATTGCCTCATTCCAACCACCCAGTTGTTTACTATTGCCATGTCCTATATTTCCACCAGAAGTATAAAGTTACTCTTGATATTTGACGGCTTTTTGTTGCCATCTTATAGTTACTGTTGTTGTTAAGAAGTCTGATTCCTTTGGAGTCCTGATCATTTATATGTAATGTGTATTTTTCTTCTAGACTTCATGTTTTTCTTACTTTGCATTTCCTTGGTTTTCTGATTTCGTCTTTGGAAGATTCTCTTGAGTTTAGCTTTAACTCATCTGTGGGTTGTTATATAATTTTAAAAAACAAAAATTACAGATTTGAACATCTAATTGTATTTATTAAATGATTCATGAGTTGGGCAGCATCCCATCCAGATGCTGCAAGGGCTTACACAAAATGGAGAATAGTCATAAGCAGAAAGAGGGTGGTATAAACTTAGTAGCAAAAGAAAAGATAATTTCAGATAAAATCGTCTTTCTTGAGTGGAAGGGAGAGGGGATCTTGTCATGCAGATTACCTTACTGATGCTGATCTAGAAGCCCTATAATGATTGCTTTAGGTTTATACTTTTGGGAGAGGTTGAAATGACAATGAGATTAGATATTAAATTTGGGTGGGGACCTGGCATATATCACTCCATTTTGGATCTTTAATTTCGATTTTAATAGAAATTATTTTTTAAAATTTTAAATAAAAATATTTTAATAATATATATTTAACACACATATGTATGATAAAATTTCTTTGATATGCTAATTTCTTTAGTATGAGGGTCAGAATATATATACATATGTGTTTTCTGAATTTTCTCTAAATGGATATTTTTAGTGAAATTTGTTCTTTCATAAAGCAATATCTTTTCTTATTCTGAGTATCTGTTTTGTTTTGTTTTTCAGTTTCCTTTTGTTTTTTAAATTTTCTCTGTGGTTCGTTTTGGTCTCCGTCACTCATATTAAAGTTTTCCTCAAATGTGTGGTGGTCCTAGGTATTCTAACATATATAACTGAAAAACTAAAACACTTATTGGAAGCTTTGTGTATGTAAGGTTTATAGACTGATGGGTTTCACCTCTGTGTGATTGGGCAACAACCTAGCAATTTCATTAGGGAAATTTTAAATGTCACCTTGGGTAGACATCTCTTTGGACTGGTTAGTTTCCCCAGAGAGGAAATCTATAATTTCTTGTGAGGTGAACATACTTGTGGCAATTTTCTTTGAGATAAATAGGACTGGATGATTTCAACATTTAGTTTATAAACTTTTGTTTAATCTCCCTGTTTTCATTGCGGTAACTCACCATTCCAACTTTATCTAGTATTTCTGCATCTCCAGCCTCTCTGGCTCATCTATCCAGAGAGTGAGACTTTTTACTTACACAGTGCAGGCGGAGCAGGCAATCCTCTTGGATTTTGGTTTGGGGAGACACGTCCCTAAAAAACTACCTACTAAATCTTCCTATTATCAGCTTTATCCTGTAACTCTGCCTCCTGATGTCTACAATTCCTCAGTCTTCCTAGTATTTGTGGATAACTTACATCTTGGCTTTCTGCCCTGCAAGCTTAGGTTTTTGCATTCTCCAGACTACGTAGGCAGTTACACATTTCCAACATTTTACTGAAATCTTGTTTTCTAGTTTCCTTTATGAAACTTGTGACTTTAGTACTTTTTTTTTATTGGAGTGTCAGGGGGATCAAAAATAAATGTGAATACTCAACCTACCATATATAATTGGCAACCATTAATTGGCCTCTGGCTGTTTAAGTGTGTTATAACCCTAAGAGTATAATAAGTTCCTTGAGGGCAGTACTGCATAATTTTTTTTCTGACAATGTTTAGTTTAGTGTTCAGGGTCTCATAAGTGCCAATAAAACTTGTGCTGATTGAATTGCAATTCAGGGCCTCCCCGGTGGTGCAGTGGTTGAGCGCTGGGTTGTGAAGCTGCCTGCAGCCTCTGCAGCACCGGTTTGATCCCTGGCAGGGTGAGGGTCCCACATGGCGCGCAGACCTCTCCTGCCACCCGCTGCTCCCCTAAGCAGTGTACTTCGTCAGTCTGCCTGCTCTGCTCTGCTCTCCGCTCTGCCTCTGGTGAATTCTCTCACCCTCCCGAGCGTCTATCTGTACCCAGTGCTTGTATGTATAAATAAATAAATCTTTAAAAAAAATTGCAATTCACTGAGTGCATGTCAATGTGAATAATTACCCAATAAGGAGGTCTTAATCTAGTGTGGGAGGTTAGAATAAATATAAATCACAGGGATAGATTCTATTAAATCAGTGCCACAAGAACACAAAGAATGAATATTTGAGGGAACTTCCTCACTTTTTGAAGTTGATATCAAAGATGACAGTCAAGATCTTTTATAACAATTGTCAGATAATTTGGCCGAATATGCCATGGTTTGACCAGGTATGTTCTGGTTATGTCTTCCATTCCCCAGGTTTCATTATTATTCAGCAAGTCAATCCTAATTAACACTTAATTGTTTATAAAGAACTTGTACATAATTGAGAAAGTAGAAACTGAAGAGTCTCTCCTATTTATTCATATATTCTGTGATTTGACAAGCTAGTTAATTTTATTTTTAAAAAGAAAGTATTGTATATATTCTATGATTTTTTAATTTTTTCAGACTCTGCTTTAGATTAGCAGAAATGTAGTTAAGTCTGTACTCTTATGATTTAGTAGACTGACCTGTAGGAAAACCAGTAGGAATTTTTTTTCCAGCTATCCATCCACTCAAAGAAAAGTAATAGAGCAATTCTAATCTATAGTTGTCTTTAATCCTACAAAAGAATGTTGCATTTGTCTTACATTGGATTTGATGATGAAAATCTCTGGAAAGAAATTTGCCTGTGAGGGGTTAACTGGGGAGTCCTCTGGACAATACCGTTTGCCAAGGACATAAAGGAAGCAGAGTTAAGTAAGAAATTGAACTCCGATGAGGTTGCAACAGAGAACTGAACTGGTTTTATGTGAAAGAATACAGTGGAGCAGGAATTGATACAAAGGGCTAGTCATTGGATGCTGCCTGCCCCTGGGAAAATGGCATAATCTTAGATGAGCGGGCTCCCTTCCTCAGAGAGTAATTCCCAGGAAGGCTGTAAATCACCATCAGCTTTCGTTACAAATGGGAGACTTGAGACCTTAGGTGGTACAACATAGCATCCACTATGCCAATGTTGCAAGACACTTATTAAGTCTTTATTGTCTATTTCTACGAAGTCTTGAAATGAATATATTGAGAATAATGTGCCTTTCATGAGCTATCTGGTCCTTTACCCAAACCACATGTCTGAATAGCTGAATTGAAAGGCAGACAACATGAAATTCATTTCCAGTGAAGACTTTCCTAAAGTTCAAATACTTCCAGATTTTCTAACAGGTAGGCACAATGAACTCCTTCTAAGTGTGTTTCTTAATGTTGAAGAACGTTTGGAACCTTGAACTTTGATGTGTCACCGCTGCCTTCTTCCTTTTCAGTTCTCTTCATTACTGTCATTCCACAAGATTAGATGTCAGGACAAAGCCTATTTAGAAAGGTAATGAAATTTTCACTCTTAGTTTGTAGGCGCTGAAGTATGGTAATTATCAAGAAGATAGTCTGATATTTTATGATAGACATCTTAGTTATACCTAGAATTAAAGTAAGAAATTCTTTAAGCCGAGAGGTGAAGCTTCTTTCATCCTAATCCTAATCATGTTGTAACATGTCTATTCTAGTTAAGTCTTCACAGGAGCATACTACCTTAATCAGGACAAGTGCAACCTCACCATCGGATTTCAGTTATACAGATATGTAAAGTACTTAAGTTGTATACTATGGCACACGTTTACTATAAACACAAGTTTATAAACATTTTGGACTTTTTCTAGATCCTGGAACTGTAAATATGGGTAGCAATTAAATAGTACTGGCAGTAAACTAGTGTTATAATGGCTTCTTTGCTATATGAACCCTTTATTCACTACATTAAAATGGATGTTATTGTTCCATGCTTTGAAAAGTGATTTGTACTCAGCACATTTGCGGTTGGTAGTTCTAATGCTCATGAGAATAAAGAGCTGCTTTTATTATTGATGAGTGAGGAAACCACTAGAAGGAAAATGTGTTGGTTCATTCAAATGAGCCATAAAAATAGAGATTTTAAGTAAGAGGAATCTTTATTATTAAGCATTTCTTTTCTGGCAACACTTCATCTTCTTGTTCGAAAGATTATTTCGATTTATGTATTGAAATAAAGGAATGAGTTACTATGCTATATATTAAGCATAGTAAGCACAGACAAAATGAACTAGTCTTTTTGTGGGAAGCATACACTTTTTACATTAGTTATCTATGTAATACAGAGTCTACATAACACATAGTAATATGAGGAATATTTGCCAAGTTTCATTTTACTTTATGTATTCTTGAGGAAAACCAAAGATTTACTGAGCACTTTTATTTGTATTATCCCTCTGACTTTTAGTAGTCTTATAAAAAGGTAGACTATACTAAAATGTAAATACTAATGTTTATGATAAAATGGAACAAAACACGCTTTGATTGATTCAGCAAGTATAAATGGAAACTCTAAGTAGGTTATCTATAATTCACACACAACTTTTCCATTTCATCACTGGTGTGCTGAGGATAAGCACATGACTTACCAGCATCAGAGTACAATGTGTGTCCTGACTACAAAATCTTCAAATCAATATGCACAAGTAGTTCAAGGTACCTTTTGCCAAATTTCACTCACTGTGAAATAACTTCCTCAGCTTTTTCAAGGATATAAGGGAAAATGTGTGTAAGGCTTGGATAAGTTCATAATACAATTCGTTTCCTATCTCTTTAGCACTCACACACTATATAGAGAGGGATATGTAACATATATACATATACCTATCATGCACATATCTGTGATGTATATTTTATATGTATATTATCTGTTACTTGAGATCAATCTTTTATTTCTAAACATTATTATTTCCTCCCTGACTTCCTATCTTACATCCTGTTCTCCATCCCCCTTGTCATAGCCATAGGAAGAACAAATAGCCACAATTTCTGTTCCTATAAGTTTTGAAAGGAGTCTAGACTAAATTCATAGTACTCATCATTGAATTTACTTATATGCAGTCAGGATAGTTTACTTGTGTGCAGTCAGGAGTCAATGTGACAGTTGCTTTACATCAACTGACTAGGAACAGGGCTGGACAAAGGACTCAGCTACCTGGCTCTTAATTGCTAATCCTTGGCAAGAGCACAGATCACAGGAATCCCGCAATGCACAGTATATCTTCCAGTACTGAAATCTTTATTCATATATGCTTCATTCAAAAATATTTATTGACCACCTAGTAGGCACCAGCTCCTTGGGTTACATTAGAGAGAAAAAATTAGACTTGTAGCAGCTCAGTGGAGGAGTCTAGTCTATGAGGCTAATTGAGTCAGGAATCTAAATTTTTTTTTTTGGTCTCTTTTCCCAGCACCATGTGTTAAATATTTAATTATTTCCACTACTTTATATTACACGAAGATTCCATATATTCATGGGTGTATTTCTGAGCTCTCTATGGTTAAGAATTACATTGATTTATTTGTATACTTCTTCACCTCTAATTTTGAAATTTACAATAAATTCTTAAAAATAAAAATAGAATTTTAAACTTATAGAAAAGTTGGAAAAATTTTATAATGAACCTCTGTATACCTACCACCTAGATTCTATATTCAATACCATTTCATTATACTTTCTTTATTAGGTATCTATCCACCTCTCCATTACTCTATTAATTTACCTTTTGGTGCATTTCTAATTAAATTGCAGACATTGGTACACTATTCCTAAATACACCATTGCATTTTAAGAATTATTTTTATTTTATAGAAAGTTTTTAGTTTTATTATTTTCACAACTGATTTTTTCAATTATATGTGTCAGAAATTTTGACAATTGCCTACTAAAAATGTGAAAAATGAAAAAAGTTGACCCCTCAAAGACTTCCTTAGTCAAAAGTAAATGGAGCTTATGCTCATCTCATATGTGGGCTGCTGATTCTAGACCAAGTGGAGATTGGGGGAGTTCAGATAACTTTACCTTGATTACCTGCTTCCTGGGAGCTTCAAAACTGTGATACTTGTGAAGATTCAGCTTCATGTTGCAAGAGGAGGAGGCTTAAATTTATCTCTGAGGGAAAATGTCTCTTGTTCTCATATATTTTGAAAAATTTGTTAATGGATTTTTTTGGTAAAGAATGATCCCATTTTATAAGAAAATGAAGAATTATGATATTCTGAGTAATATTTTCAATATTCTTCACTGTTGGAGTTACATCCCTGCAAATTATGATTTCTTTAGGGTAATATTTCTTAATATGCTTCTGCTCTTTTCTGTCCTTGAAAATTACTGATTATTCATGCATATGTGCAGTGTTTATGTGTGTTCATGTTTAAACTAAGATCAAAGTACCTGGCACATAATAAGTCCTCAATAAAAGTTAATTATTATTAATAATAAAAGTGCAGAACTATCATTCATACAGAATGATATCATTCATGTTTTGGCAGAAAAGGAAGTGAGCTTTTAGAAAAGTTGAGACATTAGATATAGCTGAGATATAGGTTGTTAGAAAACATTGTTGCCTTATCCACTCATTTCTGTGGTTAGTAAATTTCCATAGAAGCAAATGTTCACTAGTGCGAAATTATTGGATAAGGATTTCTGCTTGCGTTAGACAGGGAGACAAAGGAAAACTTTGATAGATGAGAGGGTGCTGGAAGTCAGAAAAGATTATGGGAAAGCATAATTTTTCTTGTTTTTGGTATCTTTTATTATTCTTTTCATTCCTTTTTGTTTTTATTTTTAATTGTGATCTACCAAGCCCTCTACTAGCCCATTCTACCTGTTTTAATTTGCTAAGGTTTCTATAACAAAATACCGTACACTGGGTCGTTTCAACAACAGAAATTTATTTTCCCACAGTTTTGGAAATTGGGGGTGCAAGATCAAGATATCAGCCTGATTGGTTTCTTCTGAGGCATCTTTTCTTAACTTGCTATCTTCTCAGTGTGTTGTCACATCACCTTTCCTCCATCCCTGAGGTCTATGTATGTCCAAAATTCCTCCTCTTAGCTAAATAGACATTTCTCCAAAGAAAATACATAGATGACACAGAGGTACATGTGAAAAAAAAAATGCTCATCCTCACTTATCACAGGGAAATGCAAATCAAAACCTTAATGAGATACCACCTCACACCTGTGAGAATGGCCCACATCAAAAAGACCAAAAACAACAAATATTGGCGAGGATGTGAGGGAAAATGAGGAAGGCTCTTATACTATTGGTGGGAATACAGGCTGTCTGGCTACTCTGGAAAACAGCATGGAGGCTTCTCAAAAGATTCAAAATGGATCTAGCATATGACTCAGCAATTCCACTTGTAGGTATCTATTCGAAGAATAAAAACACTAAATCAAAGGGATATGTTCACTGCAGCACTATTTCTAGTACAGTATTTACACTATTTACTATTACAAACTATGGAAATGATCTAAGTACCCAAAGACGGAGCTGATCAGGAAGATGTGATATATATACACAATGGCACACTACTTAGTAATAAAAAAGAGATAAACAATTGTCATTTGTGACATGGAAGGAACTGGAGACGATTATGGTAAACAAAATAAGTCATAAGGAGAAAGACAAATATTGGATAGTGTTATTTACATGTGGAATACAGAGAAACAATAGAAAGGATCAAATAAAGTCAAACCAATAACAAACTCTGGAAAACTTGACTGTAGAACTTAGGCTACCAGAGCAGTGGGGGGAGAGTGGGGAAAGATCAAAACAGTCAGGAAGCACATGGACTATAGTAGAGGATTATGGGTATTTTGTGGGTGTGGTAACACTGAAGGGGGAGATCCTATTCCTCTAAGCATATGCAGTGATGTAAACTGATGTTATCATAATTAAAAATAGCTCATATTAAGTAAAATGTAGAAAACAATGGCATATAGTATAAAGTTTGTGTGTGTATAGTTTATGTTCTTTAATCTGAATAAAACAATAAAAAATAAAAAATAATAAGACTTTAATAAGTGTTATTATATTTAATAATATACTTAATAATATTTTTTATTAGCAATAAAAAAACTTTCCTCTCCTCATATAGACGTAAGTCAGGGCCTCCCTGGTGGTGCAAGGGGTTAAGTCTCAGCACTATGAAGCTATTCACAGCCATTGAAGCACAAGCTCGATCCCTGGCCAGAAAGCTAACTCACATGGCACCACAGACCTATACGGTCTCACCCACTGCACCCCTCAGTGGTGTATTTCAGTCAATCTGCCTGTTCTGTTCCCCACTCTGTCTCTGGTGAATCCTCTCACTACCCCCTGCACCTCTGACCTGTATCCCAGTTCTTGTATGCATAAATAAATAATTCTTTAAAAAAAAATAAGGACATAAGTCAGATTGGATTAAGGTTTCTCCTAAAGGCCTCATTATAACTTAATCACCTCCTTAAAGACCCTATCTCCAAATGTTGAATCATTATAATTGACATACAACAGTATGTCAATTTTACCTAAGAATAACAACAAAATGCTATCTCCAAATATAATCATATGAATTTTGGGAGGGACATAATTCAAACCATAACATTATCCAGTGGTCTTATCTTTCACTCTACTAGCCACAGTGCCACATTTCTCACACATTCATCTCCAAGCTGTCCCATGCTTGAATTAGGAAAAGTAAGTAAGTTAAGAGTGGAGTTTTCATAGTAAGGATATGGATTTTATACATATTGAGATAAAGTGTCATGGGGCTGTCCAAGCTTGTATAGTGTTGTTGGCATAGTGAGCCTCCAGGACTGATGATAGAATTTGGGAGTTAGGTTACAAAGAAGGTTTGGTAGAAGACAACAAAGTTGAAGGTTGCAACTTCCATTGTCAATTTGTTTAAGAAAATGTCTTTCTGATTACATCAGGTTTGTGGTGATTGAATGTAATATCAATCTTTATCAGAAAAAAGCAAAACTGGAAATTTAAACAATGAAGTAACTCCTAGAATGATGTATATGGTAAATATATCCAAGGGCAACTTTTTGATGCTTAGTTTTTTTTTCCCACTAGACATTGTCTGTGATGGATTTTGCACTTAAAACATTCAAAAATAGTTACTTCTTTGAATAGAAAATTTCAGAATAACAGTTTGTAATTGGTATAAAGAAGTAGTGGGGTGAGTTTCTATGATTTTGTTACCTGACATTTTGTCCCATTTAAGTGTACATGGGCAACCCCCACTTTCCATAGGACTATAAAAATGACCACAGAAGCTACAACCATGCAAAGCGATTTTAATTATCCATGGGAAAAAGTTGTTTCATGTTCTTAAAATATTTAGTCAAACATTCAAAACTATCAGTTATAGAGGTATAAAAAAGGGAAGATATCATAAAGCTAATTTAGTACATGACAATTTAACATGTTAGAAACAATAAATTAAAGTGTTTTATTTCTTTATAACAAATTGATTAAGAAGAGTTTGGATAGTGCTTGTCTTCTTGTCATGTTACTAGCAGTATGGAGCAAGCAACTTTTTTATGCCTTGGTAAATGTCACTTTCTTTCTGCAGTCTCTTCATGACTCCCTTTGGAATGAGTTTTTGACAACCTCACTTCCTCTGGGACACCTTAATCCTTTTCATCATGATCACTTTCCTCATTTTTGTGAAGGCACTAATGGCAGTTTGGTCACCATTTCCACTGTCAGCTATTTCTGCTATAACTCATATATACTCTGTTTAAATTTCACTTCTAGCATTCCCACTTTTCTTCCATTGCTGTAATTTCGCCTCCATTTGATTAATTCCTTCTCCTCCTCCTGCTCCTTCTTCTTCTTGTAAAATGCTGTGAGTTTACCACTGAGAGACAAAGAAGCAACACAACCTGACATTTTGCTCTGTGTGCATGAGTGGGGTAACAGATAAGCACATCTGCTATTTATAAAATAATGTGGATTGAAGATCTAGTTGCAGGTGCTTTTTACAATCACTCCCTATATAAGGTATGGTAACTGAAATTTGAATCCTGTTGTTGAAAGGCCACTGTTGTTTATCTAAACATTGGTAACTGAAATTCATGCACTTAAGAAATGTGCAAGGCAAAGGTTGCTACATATACTTCTATTGGAAAAACTTCCTCTTAGACAAAGTGTGTTTGGCCACTTTATGAGGTGTTTTGGAAAGCTCAGATTGAAATATTAAGAACTATGTCATGGAGTGTAAACAGACACCGTTTAGGAAGGTGTGAAATCTGAAGGATTAGACAGATCCTAATACACTGCTGGGTGCTCAGAAAACAACAGCGAAATCTATTCTACAGAACTGTTACATAGTCATTGTCATTAACACTTTCTTCCTAGGATCTGCCTGAGAATCGATGAGTATATATGGCACAGGCAGGAATACCCTAGATATTATTAACGACCGGAAGAGCAAGAATGCTTAACATTACAACACTCCCCGTTTAAAGAATCATGTATGAAATCATGTTTTCTTTTTTAATTTAATAAATAAATGATATAGCTTCTCCATTGGAGTGATGATAATTATCCCTTCTCCACAGGTGAAGTTTTAATAATTAATAATTAAAGTAATAAATATAATAAAGTAATAATTAAATTATTGCTATAAATAAAAATAATAAAAATAAAAATATAACAGTTGGTGCTTAGGAATTTAGGAGACATAGAATTAAGTCTTCTCTGTCTTAAGTGGTTCCCAAACTTGGTATCAAAATTCCCTGAGTTTGATTCCTGCCTCCACTCTAGCCTCCTCCCTCTGTGAGCAATGAGTGGCATTGTCCTAGATAATGCAGTTGGTACCAAGAGGGGTTGGGCCAACTTTTCTCTACCTGTGTCACTAATGCAACTTTTATCACGAGCAGGAACTCAGCCTCCTGAGCAGAGGAAAATGGCAGCAAGAAGTTTAAAGGTGACAACAAAAGTATCTATTCTCCAGAGTGATCCACATCCGGAATCTCCGCAGCAACGTTACTGAGGTGAGGTCATCTCCCTGAGGTGGCTCTTTGGAAAAGGGAAAAACCAGGCCTGCATCAAGATGAACACAGAGGAGGCAGCCAACACCATGGTGAACAACTGCACCCCCATGACGCACGTGCTCTGTGGCCACGCAGTTCTTCAATTACACGGATCTCAATACCAACCGCTCCCCAACCAGGCACAGATCCAGGTAGCCCTGCAGGCATGAACTTGGTCCAGTCAGGAAACCTGGCCCTGGCCTCCTCAGTCGCTGAGGTGGATGCTGTCATGGTGACACCTGGCCAGAGACCACAGCTCAGCATCATTGTGGAGAACCCCAACTGCATGGTGACCCTGGATGTGCTGTATCAGATCTTCTCCAAATTTGGCACAGTTCTGAAAATCATTGCTTTCACCAAGAACAAGTTCCAGGTGCTGAGTTCCCAGACTCTGTGAGCGCCCAGCATGCCAACTTGTTGCTGGACATGCAGTATAGCTACAGTGCATGCTGATATTAATAGGTCAACTTGTCCTACCGGTAACGCCTTCTGAGCTAAGACACCAGAGTACAAGTTGAAGCTGGAAAAGCAAAAGAGGCAAGAACCCACATGTGTTTAGTTATAAGCCAATGAAGGCTATTTAACTCCTTCCTTAGTTCCTAGTGAGCCCTCATTCAGGAAGTCAGGTTCATGGCATCTGGGAGTTGTAATCCTTGGAGCCTGAGGTCTCTGCAGTGTGGCTACTGAGGTGGTCTCTAAAAAGATTAGGGGGTGGGGTTCATTAGGGACTTCATTCACGGCTCAGAGTTTTCTCCTTATTGTTCCTCTAATATGACCACCTGTAACAATTAAATATTAAAGTCTTTTCTGCCTTGTGTGTGACCACTGGGGTGAGTAATTCTTTCTGTCCTATGTATAATCTTATCACTTTCTGGGACTTTTCCATAGTACTTTGTGTTCACCATATTTACTCACAAAAAGAGTAGATGCAAATATATATCCAATCTCTAGATGTAAACTTAATGTAGACGTAAACTTAATGAAAGAACAAACACATTCTCTCCTTTAATTATTAAAATCGATACAAATAAAACATATCTTCTTATAGTTACTGGTATTTTGTGCTATAATTACCTTTTGCATAATTTATATTGATACTTCTTTTGGGACATCATAACTCATGGCCTTTCATAGATACAACTTGTCCTAATTAACTATATGAACAATAACATTTACTATTCATTTAGGCTCTGTTTCATAATGAGTCTGTTTAAGCAAGTTGTTTTGCCCTTTAGCCCTGTTTCTGGCATTCTTTAAAGGATTTCTTGCTTTTTGGCAAGACATGATGTACCCAAACCATCTTAATTTTTCTTGCCCTGAGACATGGATTCAGGTCCCCTTCAGGAGCCCTTTCTTCTTCCAGTAGAAAAGAGTATAGGGACAAAAAGTGGTGATAAGTGAATGTGCACTGTTGCTGAAAGGCCAAATTTAATAATGATAGAACTAGAAAACATCTCTTTTTTAAAGCCAAAAGTTCACACTGATTTTCTCATTTTAATATATGTCACTATGCTTTACTTATCTTTCAGTAGGGAGTTTCATCATTGTCTACTTGGGAAAAGTCACTTCTTATAATGAGAAGGAAAAATCTCATTTCAACTACTGCAAATTCAATTCAAAACCACACCCAGTGACACATTTAACATATTATTTATCTACATAAACACAACTAGAGCATTCTGAATTTTCAGGTTCAGAAGATCCTCTCTGAAATCATGGTTGCTATCTTAGTTGCATGAACCATGGTTTCATTCTTTTCACTCTATTTTCTAGGGACCCTTGGAACAAAAAGAATGATGATTTTTAATTACTCAAAGATTGTGCTAAGGACTCTCAATTCTCATTTAAAGTGTTTGTGCTGGGGAAAAGGATGTCCTGAACAAACTCCACAAACATTGGTTTTATGGACTCCACCCCGACCCCAGACCAGACATCCAAGACACAAAGGACTACAAATCCCATAATGTCATCACCACTGAAGGGAGGATTTCTGGGAACTGAATGTGGAGTTAAGCAGCCAGGCTTGGTATGTAACCAGACAAGTGGGTCTTGGGGGTCCTTGGTTGTTTTTGGGTTTTTTTGCCCGCTTTCAGCATGCTATTGGGGCTCCAGCTCAGCAGAACTGATAGGATGCATTCACCAATTTATAGCTCTCTCTTTCTCCCTGAGTAATTCTTTTCTTCATTTCCCCCATTTTTTGTAAATAAACACTTTATTAACCTTTGATGTGTGTGCCTGCATTTGGGTGTCATTATAAGTCTGTTTTAAGTGCATGGGTGAGGACCCACAGTCAGGCAACACATTTCACATTGGGGTTGCCCTGTAACACTTAGATTCATATGATTTTGAGTTTCTTGATCATCCTAATGACTAGATGCTCTGACTCATCCACTTGTTTCTTTCATAATATTGAAAATTGAACACCTCCATTTTTACAGCATGCAATTTACTTTTATTGGAATTTCTTGGGTAATCTCCAAATATTCAGGTTACGTGAATATTTAGTCACATTCTGAACTTGTGAGCTCTTCATTTCTGTGAGTTGACCAGACTGGGAACTCTACTCAGTTTGTCAAAACATACATACATTGAATTTTATTATACTCCCAGCCCAAGTATAAATAAGAAAAGGATATTTGAAAGTGTAAATTGTACTTGTTTTCTTTAAGCCAAAAGTTAACCTAGCCATTCAGAACCAAGAATGCAGGTCCACAATATACTTTTTCTGGACCTACCTGGTAGTGCAAGGGGTTAAGTACCAGTACTGTGAAGCTATTACCAGCCACTGCATAAAGAGTTTGCCAGGAAGCTAACCTACACAGTGCAGTAGACCTCTCCTGTCTTACCCGCTGCTCTCCTCTGCAGCGTATTTCAGTAGATCCACCTGTTCTGCTCCCCACTCTGTCTCTGGTGAATCCGCTCACCACCCCAACCTCTGTCCTACATCCCAGTTCTTATATGCATAAATAAATAAAATAATAAATTTAAAACTATACTCTTAATAGCTAAATTAAGACCCTGAATTTGTTGTTGCACATTCTCAGTAGGTGGGTAGAACATCCACCGCTTACAGAACCAAGAATGTAGAAAATGACACTTAAACACACTACAAAAAAAAAACACCCAAAATCACAGATTGTAAAGTAGGGATGGCTTGTAAACCACCAATGGATGTGTACAGAGGCAAAATCATTTGCCATATACCAGGCTTATTATTTATGTTTATAAAACTGGTGGTAATATTTAAAGGGAAAAGAATATTTAAACTTAAGGCTAGAAGAAAACTGAAAGAACTCAAGCTAGGGATAAAACAGCTTAAAATCATTGTTGAGGCCATGTTTGGGCCAAAAATACACCCACAAGAGAGAGATGTACACAAGGAAAAAGCAAACTTCTCAAGACTTGAGACAGAAAGATTAGGCCACATGTCCTGCAGACCTAATGCTCTTATGGTGACCAATGCAAAGAAAGTAACTTTGGGCTGGTTAACCATCCGTGTAACATGGTTAACCATGTTGGGCACCAAACTGTTACAGGGCAACCCTGATATGAAATGGGTTGCCTGACTGTGGGTTCTCATCTGCGTGCTTAAAAGGGACTTATAATAATACTTAACTGCAGGCACACACAAAAAGGTTAACAAAGAGTTTATTTACAAAAGAAGGGGAAATGAAGAAAGGAATAACTCAGGGAGAAAAAGAGGGAGATAAATTTGTGAATGTGTCCTACTAGTTCCCCTGATCTGGAATCCCTATATAGCACGCTGAGAGCTGGTGAAAAACCAAGAGACCCCCAAGGCCCACATGTCTTGTTATATCTGTTTATATACCAAGCCTTGCTGCTTAACTCTGCCCTTAGTTTCCAGCAACTCTCCCTTCGGTGATGATGACATTGTAGAATTTGTAGTCCTTGGTGTTTTGGATCTATTTGCTCTGGGGTGGGGGTGGAGTCCATAAAATCTATTTGTGGAATTTGTTCAGGACATCCTTTCCCCCCAACACTTTCATTTATTCACTAATTCACCTATTTAACAAATATTTACCAAGATCCTTATGTGCACATATCAGTAATTAAGAAGCATAGGGATTAAAAGAGCAAAGTATATTCTGTACATAGGTGACTTTAGGTGTTATATAATGTGACTGAATCACAATCTAGGGACAAGTTTTGAAGAAGGACAATGATTTTGAAGTCAATTGGAACAAAACAAAGGGCATGAGATTATTTACATAAGTTACTAACCCTGGATGATATGAATGTATCAGTCTGAGTATCAACTGTAACTAATTGTTTTTGTGACTTGGAGAAACATAATATGAAGTTATTGCAATGCTTTAATGACAGAAGCATTAACATCTGGGGAAAAAAGCTGGAAAAGACAGGGTTTTGCCAGTCTATCTTTAATACTGACTAGGGAAGAGGAAATGATAGACCAGCATTTCTTATCCACTCAGAGCTCTCCGGAGAGGTTAATAACATTTGCATAGTACTTAAGTTTAAAAGTAACTTTGTGTACATAATCTCTTTCAACATTCACAATTGCTGATAAATTTGGTGTCATTAGCATTCCTGTTTTAGTTGTGAAAGAAATGGAGTCTGGGAGGCTGCATGCAAGTCTTTCCAAGATCAAGCTGCCAGTGAGGGATAGAATGAAGAGTGAGCTGACTTTAAGGTGAGTGTCCTCTGCACTGCCCCTTAACTATATAACAGAAATCAGCGCTCAGTTAATGGGATACAAATGGTTTTTCAGCAACACCATTTTCTTCTTCTGACTCAATGATTTGGTCTCTTGGGAGAGACAAACCTCCAAAAAGTAATCATTGCACTCAGAACTGGCTCCATGGATGTGTAAGGTGTGGTATTTTCACAGGATAGGAAAGAACTTACTCTTCACTTAATGCTTTGTAGTCACTGTCTGAAACTTTTAATGATTTTGAACAAGAGGCCCAGTATTTTCATTTTCCACCAGGTTCTACAAATTATGTTTCTGGTCTTGACTGCACAAAGGATGGCAACCAGCTGGGCATGGGTCTCTGGGTAATCAACCAATGCCTTGGGAATTTGAAGGGCATGTGGAATTTGGAAATTAAGACAGGAGATGAAGTGGAGGACAGATTTGCTAGAGGAAACACTTTGGGGAAGGTAGAGTGATATGGAAACAAGGCATGTGTTCCAGAGTAATACCATCTTGAAAGTTTGCTCCCATTGGTTCATTCCAAAATATCACTTATGAAAGAGTTGTTACAGCAGCTCTGTATTTTAATCATTACATGTCTCCAAGGAAACCATGACTAACTCTTGGCCAACCAAAGAATGTGGTGCTTGGGATTATCTTCATGTGACTGATAATTTTTATATACACTTTGAACAATGGACCATGCTATACTGGCTTGTCAATTGGCTTAGCACAAATCTCAAGTTATGATTTGCATATGGGTTCTTTGTTGGGGTCTTGATTTTGGTTGTCATGACTGGTTATGAAGTAGAATGTACCACTGTGGATTACTCCCTATAAAAGTCTTCAATTTTGAGACTCAAATGAACTTCCCTGTACACAAAAATTTCACATATATCCCGGCTAATTCTGTAAGAGAGACAGTGATCCTATGTGACCATGGATGAAGAAGGACATCAGAAGTCAGTGCAGAACTTCTCTGTACTCCATTTCTGCACATCTATTCCTTGTTGTTTTTGTTCATCATCCTTTGCTGTAATAAATTTCTGCCACGAGTATAATCTGTCATTGAGTCTTGTGAGTACTTCTGTCAAATCACCAAACAAAACACAGTCTTGGGCCTCTGTGGTGGCACAGGGGTTAAGTCTCAGCACCATAAAGCTATTGCCAGTCACTGTGGCATGAGTTCTACCCCCAGCCAGGGAGCTAACCCACATGGTGAAACAGATCTCTCCTGTATTGCTCACTGCTCCCCTCAGCAGTGTATTTCAGACAATCTGCCTGCTCTGCTCCCCACTCTGTCTCTGGTGAATCCTGTCACCCCCTGCACTTCTGGCCTACACCCCAGTTCTTGTATGCATAAGTAAATAAAAATTAATCCTTAAAAAACCACCACAGTCTTACTTAACTTCAAAAATAGTCTGTGTGCTATTTTCTGCTTTTGTGGTAATTAGAATCATGTGTTTTGTGGAATATCTATTTCATAATACTAAAAACAGAGAATGACAATCATTGTAATGATAAATTCTAGTCCCAATATATCATTTTCCTTAAATTCTTTTCTAAATTAAAAAAATTGTCCATCTTACTGAAGATATTGGAGAGTCTGATGGGATTTGAAATGATGTTTAAAGATGATAATAAAAAAAACCTTCTATAATCCAGATGTCATTTGACCATTTGGAGAGTATCTTTCATTTTGGAGACATGTGCACTTGCTAAAATAGACTTGGAGCAGCTCATAGAGCACATGCCATTATGTCCTCTTGGATTGATTACTGCCATTCTTGCTTCTCCAACATTCCAGAGACACTGACTCATAGATTACAAGTGTTTCAAAATTCTATCACATACTTCCTTGCCAACCATAACTCAATTTTTATTTCTGCAAAAGCATTGCTTCTATGAGGTCACAGTTTTATTTTATAATCCACTTAGTTAAAAATAACTAGGGTTAAAATTCCTCTAAGTTGTGTTTTTGTGTACTTAGTGCTTATAATACTGGTTAAGACATATAATTAGAAACAATTGAATATTTAGAAAATGCAATTAGAATTACTTATTCTAAATAAGAAAAACTTATTTTGCATGTCTTCAAAGTTAATTTCTTTTAGTCCATCTCTTGAAGGATGCTCTTATTTAATTATGAATACAGTTATTTTATCCTTTTCAAACCTTTAATTAAAGTGTCTTATTGGCTCTATCTATTCATCCTTGCCAAATATCTGTATTATAATTAGCTCTTATAAAGGTAAGTTTCTGTAATGTAAACTTTATCTTTCATCATCCAACTGAGGTTTGTATAGAATGTCATTTTGTTTGATCTTTCAATCTTCCTAGGAATCAGGCATTATGAGAGGGGAAGGAAATTGTTACTTTCATGTGATCATTTAAGGAAAAACTGAAGTTAATCTTGATACCTCGAAGTTCAAAAATTTTTGAAGGTTTTCCATTTCCAATTAAATGAAGTTTAAATCAGTTTCTATGATTTTTAATATCCTTTATAATCTGCCCCATCCTACCTTCTTTACCTCCTTGCTTACTGTTTCTTAACATGGGCATTTAGCTTCTCATTGTGCTTAGAACAATGTTGAGTACATATTAAGTGTTCAATAAATGTACATTTATTAATGGAATTTTAAAACATAAAAACAAGTATCTTACTATATTACCAGTAAGATAAAGAAAAAATATAGTTTTTAAAGATTTATTTATTTATACAAGAACTGGGGTAAAGGCCAGATATGCGGGTGGGTGAGAGAATTCATCAGAGACAGAGTGGGGAGCAGCACAGGCAGATCTACTGAAATACACTGCTGAGGGGAGCAGCGGATGAGACAGGAGAGGTCTGCCTTGCCATGTAGGCATCTCCATGGCCTGCAGGGATTGAACTGGCACTGCAGAGGCTGCAGACATCTTCACAGTGCTGCACTCAACTGCCTGCGCCACCAGGGAGGCACAAAGATAAAAATATTTTTAAGACAATTGGGAAAATTTGAACTTTGAGTATCTTTTTTTTTTGTATTCTTATATTCTTTTTTTTATTTTTATTTTTTTTAACCCTTAAATAATTTATTCATGTTAACAATAATCACACTAGCTGAAATTGTACTACCTGCTGTGATTTACTTTATTTTTTTTATAAATTTTATTGTTATATTCCCCATACAATTGCAGCCCCCCCATTCTGACCCCAATCCCTCCCCTCCCGCCCCCGCCCCCCTAAAAGTGTCTCTGGTTCATAGTTTTTTGTTGATTTTGATTTTCACTTTCTTATAGTTATTCATTTTCCTGGTCCCTTATTTAAGTTTTCTAGATTCCTGCTATGAGTGAGACCATCCGGTATTTTTCTTTTTCTTTTTGGCTTATTTCGCTGAGCATGATCCCTTCCAGTGCCATCCATGTTGCTGCAAATTGCATGTGTTTATCTTTTTTGAATGCTGAGTAATATTCCATGGTATATATGTACCACATCTTCTTGATCCAGTCATCTATTTTGGGGCATTTGGGTTGTTTCCAAAGCTTAGCTATTGTAAACAGTGCTGCTATAAACAAAGGGGTGCAGGTGTTCTTTGGAATTGATGTTTCTGTGTCCTTTGGGTAAATACCTAGGAGTGGAATTGCTGGATCATATGGCAGCTCTATGTTTAGTAGGTCCAGAAATCTCCACACAGCTTTCCACAGTGGTTGGACCAGTTTGCACTCCCACCAACAGTGCAGAAGAGTTCCTTTTTCTCCACACCCTCGCCAACATTTGTTGTTGCTAGTTTTTTTAATATGTGCCATTCTCACTGGTGTAAGATGGTATCTCATGGTAGTTTTGATTTGCATTTCCCTGATGACAAGTGATGTTGAACATTTTTTCATATGCCTGTTGGCCATTTGCATTTCCTCTTCAGAGAAGTTTCTTTTTAGCTCTTCTGCCCATTTTTTGACTGGATTATTTTCTTTGTTGTTGTTGAGTCTCATCAGCTCTTTGCAGATTTTTGTGATCAGTCCTTTATCGTTAGTGTTGGGTGCAAAAATGTTCTCCCAGTTGGTGGGGTTTCTCTTTGTTTTTGTTATTGTCTCTTTTGCTGTGCAAAAGCTCTTTAATTTGATGTAGTCCCAGCTGTTTATCTTTGCCTTCACTATCACTGCTTTGGGTGATGTGTCTGTAAAGATGTCTTTGATGTGCAAATCACGTAGTGTTTTGCCTATATTTCCTTCTATATATTTTATGGTTTCAGGTCTTATGTCTAGTTCTTTAATCCATTTTGAGTTGATTTTTGTGTATGGTGTGAGGTAGTGGTCAAGCTTCATTCTCTTGCATGTAGCGACCCAGTTTTCCCAGCACCATTTATTGAACAAACTTTCTTTGCTCCAATGCATATTCTTTGCTCCTTTGTCAAAGATTATGAACTTTGAGTATCTAATTTTAAGAGGTTATTGTTACTATCTTTGGGAGTATTAGTGATATTGTGTTTGTGTTTTTTAAAAAATCCCTATTTTACACTAAAATGTGCATCTGCAAAAGGCATTGAGACTGGATTTGGAGACAGTGTCTTCAAGTAGCTAATTAAGATTAAATGAAGTCATAAGAATGTTGTCTTAATCCAATAATGCAAGACAGAAAACCTTTGGACAATAACCACTCTACTCCAGTTACACACCACCAAGAAAACTGTGTTTCAGCAAAAGAGACAATAACCCACACAAAGAGAAACCCTACTGACTGGGAGAACATTTTTGCACACAACACTAACGATAAAGGACTGATGACAAAAATCTGCAAAGAGCTGATGAGACTCAACAACAACAAAGAAAATAATCCAGTCAAAAAATGGGCAGAGGAGCTAAAAAGAAACTTCTCTGAAGAGGAAATGCAAATGGCCAACAGGCATATGAAAAAATGTTCAACATCACTTGTCATCAGGGAAATGCAAATCAAAACTACCATGAGATACCATCTTACACCAGTGAGAATGGCACATATTAAAAAAACTAGCAACAACAAATGTTGGCGAGGGTGTGGAGAAAAAGGAACTCTTCTGCACTGTTGGTGGGAGTGCAAACTGGTCCAACCACTGTGGAAAGCTGTGTGGAGATTTCTGGACCTACTAAACATAGAGCTGCCATATGATCCAGCAATTCCACTCCTAGGTATTTACCCAAAGGACACAGAAACATCAATTCCAAAGAACACCTGCACCCCTTTGTTTATAGCAGCACTGTTTACAATAGCTAAGCTTTGGAAACAACCCAAATGCCCAAAAATAGATGACTGGATCAAGAAGATGTGGTACATACACACAATGGAGTATTACTCAGCAATCAAAAAAAAATAAACACATGCAATTTGCAGCAACATGGATGGAGCTAGAAGGGATCATGCTCAGCGACACAAGTCAGAAAGAAAAAGAAAAATACCGCATGGTCTCACTCATAGCAGGAATGTAGAAAACTTAAATAAGGGACCAGGAAAAAGAATAACTATAAGAAAGAAAATATCAAAATCAACAAGCAACTATAAACCAGAGACACACTATGGGGAGGGGGAGGAGGGAGGGGCGGGGAAAGGAAGGACTAGAGTCAAAATAAGTGGGGAGGTGCAATTGTATGGGGAATATAACCAAATGAAAATGCATATTGTGCAAAGATGAAAAAAGATGTAAGAATTATATACAATAAAATATTTAAATAAAAAAAAAACAGAAAAATAAAAGAAAACTGCTTTGCCTTCACTCTTACCAATGTTGAATAGGAAATCCAGACTTCCCAGGTTTGCAGTAATGAGATACCTGCTGAAGTGGTGTCACTGGAAGTTTGGAGAAAAGTCAGGACTTTCATTACTACCCAGAGGTAATGAGTCCTCCTCTCATGGTCTATTACAGGAGACATCTCCTGAGGAGCAGTTAAAAAGCCTCCCTGTGTTGTCCAGCCAGGGTGGTATTAGTGGAAATCTACAGGGAACTGGAACTTCCACGCCTGTTCTGCAGTAATAAGTCCCTCCCTCCCGGGTGTCAGGGCAGCACAGTTAGAAACCTGAACTTCAATCCCCACCTGATGATAAAGACAAAATACCCTTCCTTCACCAGCAGAGATGTGTCAGAGAAGCCTGTTAAAATAGAAGATTTAAATAATATCAGAGTTTAGCAATATAAGATTCCAAATGTCCAGGCTTCAATTGAAGTGCCCCACTACCCCAAGCACCAGGAAAATCTCAACTTGAATGAAAAAAGACAAACAATAGCAAATATGACACAGATGTTAGCATTATCTGACCAGAATTTTTAAATAGCCATCAGACAAATGCTTCAATGAGCAATTACAAACGTGTAAATCAAATGTAAAAAAGAAGAAAAAATCTAAGCAAAGGGGCCTCCCTGGTGGCACAGGAGTTAACCCCTCAGTGCTATCAAGCTATCACCAGCCATTGCAGCATGAGTTCAATCCTTGGCCAGGAAGATAAGCCACATGGCACAGCAAACCTCTCCTGTCTTGCCCGCTGCTCCCCTCAGCAGTGTATTTCAGAAAATCTACCTGTTTTGCTCTCCACTCTGTCTCTGGTGAATACTTTCACCCCCATACTACTGGCTACACCCCAGTTCTTGTATGCATAAATAAATAAAACATAAATAAATAAAATTCTGAGAAAGAAATAGAAACTATAAAGAACAAAATGGGAATTTTAGAATTGAAAAATCAATATGATGAGAACATGAATGGAAGGATTCGGTGATATAATACAGGGATAGAAGAAAGAATCAATGAACTGTAAGGTAGGAAAATAGAAATTATCCAATCTGGATAATTATTTCAAATACATTTTTTAAGTGAATATAGTATATACCATGATCACATATGAATGAAAGGCAGTAGATGTTCTTAAAAATTAGTTTATGTCTGGACCTCCCCAGGTGGCGCAGGCAGTTGAGCGCAGCACTGTGAAGCTGTCCGCAGCCTCTGCAGCGCTGGTTCAATCCTGGCTGGCCGGCGAGGGTCCCACATGGTGCAGCAGACCTCTCCTGTCTTGCCCGCTGCTTCCCTCAGCAGTGTATTTCATCATTCTGCCTGTTCTGTTCCCCACTCTGTCTCTGGTGAATCTTCTCACCCTCCCACGAATCTGGCCTGCACCTAGTTCTTGTATAAATAAATAAATCTTTTTTTTTTAATTTGTTTATGTCTTAATTAGGACTTTTTTGGTTGCAAGTGACAGAAACTTGAATGTAACCAAGTTTAAGAAAATAAGAAATTTATTAGCTCATATAACTCCATGTTTAGTTTTGCGTCTCTCTCTCAGTTGTACTCACCTTATTTTGGAATAGCTAGATCTCCTCCAAGGAACATAGCTAAGGAGTACCAATCTCAGAGATCAACATCCAAGAACAGAGGAGTCTCTTCCCCATTTTTTAAATATAACATCGCAGGGAGGGTCACTGATTTGCCTGTTTTGTTTTGTTTTTTTCTTAAGTCTGCCCCTGGGCCAATTTCTTTGAACAAGAGGTGGGGTGTTGTGACAGATAGCCCTGCTCTCCTTCTCCTCACCCACCAAGTGGAGTTGGAAAGGAATTTATGTTAACAGAAGAAAGAAGGGATGCAGGGCAATCAACACATTCAGTGTCCACAGCAGAGCATCCAGCTGTCATGCAGGGATTATGGAAATGAAAAAATGATAGGATTTTAAAAGGAGAGAAAGAGCACAAAAGAACTAAATGGAAGAGGTAGGAGGGGAATAATCAGAAAGATATTTGTGAGAAGCGTGGCCCTTGGCCAAAGCTATTCCAAGTCTAGCAGATGAACAATGCAGCTTTTAGGGAGGTATTTGAATTAAGAGTCAAAACAATTTCTTGGAACTTTAAAAAACTTTTTTGAAAAGTCATATCCCCTTTTTAAATTTAGAAACCATAGCAAATTGTAGGAGGATACTAAATATGAATGATTTAATTTCTACTTAGAGGAAAGACAGGATGAAAATCATAGGAAACTCTTTTTTGCTACTTTGCCCAATTTTCATAATAACAAAAAGCTAAAAGAGAGCCAACTGAGAAATCAGACAGATAAACAGGCAGAAAAATAACAACAAAAGGAAGAAACTGAGTGGGAGGTATGTCAATAAAGGGAAGATTTTTGAAGACCATCTCGTGTTATTTCAAGTTTACAGCTATAAACCAGAGACACACTACAGGGTGGAGAGGAAGGAGTAGGATCAAAACAAGGGTGGTGGGAATTGTACGGGGACTATAACCTAGATGAAAACGCATACATTGGGCAAAAATGAAAAATGATGTAAAAAATATATAAAATGAAAAAACAAATTAAAAAAAAAGAAAAAAATTCTTGAATTTAGAAGTAACTTGTATCAGAGAAAATGCTACTGGACTGAAATCCATAGGCCTCTGTGAAGAGGCTGGGTGTGCTCCTTCTGGCCAGCAACATTCTTGTTAAATGACTTGGTGGAAGAGCTCTAACTGCTTTCTCATATCTCCCAGGTGTGCAATACTCTGCTGTTAACAGGTTGCTATAAGATTTCATAGCTATATGAAGAAATAAACAGCAGGGTCAATGGCTTCCTCTTTAATTTTTTTTTTTTTTGCTATGAGCTGTGTATTTACAAATATAAGCATAAATAACAATTGCCTATATGTTCTGACCATATAGCACCATGCTAGACCTTTTCATTTCACTACAACTACCCTATGAAGTGCATAATATTAGTATTGCAACCTACAGAGGAGGACACTGGACTGAAGAGACAGTATTCAATTATGGGTCTGAGTTCAAAGGTTGCATTCTTAACTTCTCCTACATCTTCTGCTGAAAAAGGAATTCTAGCTATATTTCCCCGAGTGCACTGAATCTGGTATTTTACTTGTATACAACTCATATACAGGTGAGGGGTGGGGGTAAATAATTGTAAATTATATTGTAATACATTCTGATATTTTTGTTTCAAATACAAGTTAAAGTTCTAATGACTTGCTATTGGGTTATCAAAACAGAGATTAACAGTCTTGAGTCACCGAGTAATTTATTTCAAATTTGGCTCCAGCACCCATTGCCAAGTAATTTCAAAAGTGGGCCAACGGCGTGGGAATGGCTTGAATGACGTCATTATTAGGCAACATGATTCCCACCCTGGGAGACTGAGGCCTGGATTCAAAGGTGGTGCTTGCCTTTTGCCTCTTGCCACACCTCCACCCCATCCCACAGTTCAGATGAAGTGAGTTGTTGCTCGTTTTGAGGCTTTTATCTCCTGGCCACACAGTTGCCTGATGCATTCTCATCTTTCAGGCCGAGCTGCCAATTTTCCATTCCGGTCTCAAGAATTAAAACAAAGACTCGCCCTCCAATGTGATGCCAGAGCTTTTATTTTTTTCCCCTCCCTTTTGGCATCAGTGCTTTTAATGGAAACCTGATTCACTTGTCACCAGAAAAACAGAGAGTGCTGCATCACAGGAATTGGATTAAACCTCTCTGCTGGGATCCTATTTCTGGGGTGATCACCCTGCATATTGAGAAGAAAGCTTCAGAGAAAGACCAGGGAGGCAGCTCCTGCCCTAGAGATTGGATGGAGCTCCTCTGAGACCCCAGGGGAATATTCCGAGACAGCTGATGTCCTGGTGCATGAACATGCTGAATTGTGTTAGTCCCGTGAGGTTGAAATTAGTATGAAACTTCCATAATCTAATAATATCAAATATGACATTAAGATTCAAAATATTTTTCAATAACTAAATGCCATCTTATTATTTGTTCTCAGCAATGAATCCTGCCACTTACTAGCTGCAGGACAAACTGTAAAATGGGAAAGATGATAGTAAGCCCCACTTACTTCATGGTTTTGTTGTGGGGATTCAATGAGATAAGGGGTGTAGATCAGGGACCTGGCACACAGGAAACAGTAGGATGAAGTAGTTAATGGCAGGGACTCTGACTCAATTATCTAGATTTAAAAAAATCTGTTACTATTGTTTAGGAGACAAGTAAACTAGTGTAAATTATTTTACCTGTCAAGACCTCTATTCTCTCATTCAAAATGGGGTAGTAGTGATAATAATAGTGTCCTAATAGGGTGGTTGTAGGTTTTCAATGAGCTAATATATGTATGCATTCAGAACCATTTTATCATTTGTGGTTTATAATTGTGTTCTACCATTATTATAGTCAGTGTTTAGTAAATGTTTTGTGTGGCTGTATTATTAGGGCACGGCTGTTCCTTCTATAAAATCCTGCCTGCAGTCTTTCCTTTTTTAACCCTACAAACTGGTGTTTAAATGGATGCCTATCGATGGCTTCAGATAGACAAGATGACCTTTGTCAGCACACAGAATAAATATATGGCTAGTAGCTGTGTGTTCAGGAAGAAAAATATAAATAATATTCACTAAGCATCTACTATTTTCCAGATACTTTACATATCTGCATTCATTTAATCCTCATAACCATGAGGATAAATGTATTATATGTGAGAACATGGGTGCTGAGAAATTTTTTTATCATTGAAGATGGAGACTCAGCAACTGAAGAAGAAATAAGTTTTAGTTATTCTTTTTTAAAGTTATATTTATTGAGGTAATATTGATTTATATTATAGTATGTCTTAGGGGTATAGGTTTACACCTCTTAAATTGTATGTTATTTCATCATACCCACCACCAAAGCCCCAGTAATCCCCCATTGGGGCTACCTATCCCCTTTGCTTGCATCCCACCACATCCCATTTCTGGTAGCCTTAGTCATAGTCCAATAGTCCAATGTGCTCTTCCTCTTCTGTTTTCACCCCCTCCCACTCTCTCTCCCCTCTCTCTTACTGAGTAAGATCCCTAACTCACATCTATGGTCAGCTTTCAAGGTTTGTCTTTGACCTTTTGTTTTGTTTCTCTATATTCCACACATAAGTAAAACCATCTGGTATTGATATTTCTCCTTCTGACTTATTTTGCTTGATGTAATCCCTTCCAGCTCCATCCATGTTGCCTCAAATAGCATCAGTTTATCTTTTTTGATTGCTTCGTAGTATTCCATTGTGTATATATACCACATCTTCTTGATCTACTTGTCTGTCTTTGGGCATTTAGGTTTTTTCCCTGTCTTGACTATTGTAAATAGTGATGCAATAAACAAAGAAGTGCAGATTTCCTTTCAAAGTAGAGTTTTTTGTGTTTTGTTTTGTTTTGGTTTTTTTTTTTTGGAAGGTACCTAGGAGTGGAATTGCTGAGTCATATGGCAGATCCAATTTTAGTGTTTTGAGAAATCTCTGCACTGCTTTCCATAGGGGCTGGGTAAGCCTGCATTCCCACCAATAGTGTAAGAGGGTTGCTTTTTGTTTATATCCTCACTAGCAATTTTATTTTTAAATATAGGCCATTCTCAAAGTTGTAAGGTAGTATCTCATTGGGGTTTTGATCTGCATTTTCTTGATAATAAGTGATGATGAGCATTTTTTCATATGCCTATTGGCCATCTGCATGTCTTCTTTGGAGAAGTGTCTATTTAGCTCTTCTGCTCATTTTTTTTTATTTGTTTTTTTTTGTTTTTTGTTGAGTTGTATATGCCCTTTGTAGATCTTTGATATTAGTCCCTTGTCAGATGTATGATATTCAAATATTTTTCTCCCATTTGGTAGGGTATTTCATCATTTTGGCTACTGTCTCTCACTATATAGAGCATTTTAGTTTGATGTAGTCCTGGTTATGTATATTTTCCTCTGTTTTCCTTGCTGCTTGAGATGATTCTGAGGTTTCTGAGGTTTATGTGATGGAGTACTTTTCCTATATTTTCTTCTATATATTTTATAATTTCAGGTCTCACATCTAAGTCTTTTATCCATTGAGATAGTGGTCTAATTTTATCCATGTGAGATAGTGGTCTAATTTCATTTTTTTTGCATATGGCAGTCCAGTTTTCCCAACACCATTTATTGAAGAGATTTTCCTTATTCCAGGGCTTATACTGCTTTGCTTTATCATAAACTAGTTGTCTGTAAATGTGTGGTTATATTTCTGGGCTCTCAATTCTCTTCAACTGGTCTGTGTACCTGTTTTTGTTCCTGCACCATGCTGTTTTAGTTTTTATGGCTTTATGGTATAGTTTGAAGTCTGTAAGTATGATACCCCCTTTTTTTCCCTTTTTTGACAGAAAAGTTTTTGCTATTTGGGGTCTTAATATACAAATCACAAAGCAGGGAAAAGCAAAACCAGAATCTGCAGACAGATCTTTCTGATTCAAAAAGCACACATTTCCCCTTTCCTCCTACCTTAGGAAAGAAATAGGACCAGGGATACATCACCTGATATGCTCAGTAACACCCAATCTTACTTTAAGCAGGAGGCAAGATCTTTCATTCCACATTAGAATGTAGGTTTAAAGAAGCAAAAACCCTTGCTGACAAAAATTCCCACTGAAGGATAAGCATGTGATAGATTTTGTTGTGTCAGGTACAAAAGGACACAGATCCTAGAAAAGGGAAGCCAGGTGAAATTTAGGATAAGCTTACTACTTTCCTGGTCAATTTTACTTGCTATAGATAACTTTAATTTTTAATTTCTTGTGAAGTTGCCAGACTTCAAAAAACAGCTATTCTTATAGTATAAGTATGTCCTGTGCGATATTTAGGACATACCAAAAATCATTTGTTTTCTGAATCTGAAATGCAAATTTAACAGGGGATCTTGTATTTTTCTTGACAAATCCTATTTTCCTGACCTGTAAGCTTTCAATGATGTATATCATGGAGATACAGATGGGATAAATATACTGCCACTCAGCATCCTGATATAAGAGAATTTTTCCAAAGGCTTTATAACCCACAAACTTAAAATGAACTTTGAAATGCACTCAGGAATTTATGGCCTGGGCTTGGAAACAGCATTTATTGCAGAGTACTAAAAAGGACCATTTTCTAACATCTGAAAGTATAGGATGGGATGAGGAGCAGTGGGCAACATGGGGCTTCACACTGGGCTTTCGAACCCATGTGTGAGTTTTCTATTGCTGCCATAGAAAATTCCCACAACTCTGGTGACTTAGAACAACACCCGTTTATTATCTCACAGTTTCTGTAGGTCCAGGTAGACCTACAGAGCAGGAACTCTACTTAGAGTCTGAAAAGGCTGAAATCAAGGAGTGGGCCAACCTGGGTTCTTATGTCTAGGGGATAATTTCCATGTTAACTCAGGTTGTTGACAGAATTTAGCTCCTTGTCATACAGTTGTAGGACTGACCTTCTGTGCGTTTGCTGACTAGGTATGGAGAAAAGGGTCATTCCCAGCTTCTGGAAACCACCCACTTCATTGGCTTATGGCTTTCATCTTCAAAGCCAGCAGCAGTGTATCAATTCCTTCTCATGCTTCAAATCTTTCTGACCTCTGTTACAGCATTTCTCTAAGCTTCTGCCTTCCTCTTATTCAAATAGCACACTAGATTTCATTGGGCAATGCAGATAATCCAGGATAATTTCTTTATTTTAAGGTCAACGAATTGATAACCTTAATTATATCTGCAAAGTCCCATTTGCTATGTACCATAGTATATTCACAGGCATAAAGCCAGGGACAAAGGTCATAAAGTAAAAATTCCGCTTACCACAATAGGCTTTGGAAGTTGACAACTTATCTGGCTAGGGTTGGATACCTTTCACAACAGAAGAGCAAGTTCTTGTAATATCAGGGACCACAGATGTTCACTTGTCCACTTCTGCTACTGGATGAACTCTTTTCTGATCCTAGGTCTGCACCTAAAAAATAAAGTGAATAAGTCACTGAATATCTTTGGTTCTCCAGCTGCCTTACCTGTTCAATGTAACATATTGAGCTCTAGGACTTGGCCAAAACTCCTATATGAGATCTTCAAACTTGACCACAGCTGATTATAAGGGTTTTCCCTGGTAAGCATTGTGGGGGCTGAGAGGAGGAAACGTCTTGGTGACAGCCAGTGCACTCTAGTCTCAGAAGGGAGTTGTAGTCAAGGACTCAGGCCCTCTGGATGGCCTACTTCCCACACAAAACCTCATGCCTGAGCCAGGCTCCTCCACTTGGAGGCCTCTTCACAGGAAGGCTTTAGCTTTAGCCTCCCCATGAGGTTCTGCTAAAACCTCCTTCCAGAGGAAGGGAGGAAGAACACTGAAGACACTTTTTCTCAATGCTGACTTAGTGCTCTGTATTTTTCCACTCCAAGTCTTCCTCTCCTCTGTTCCTCTACCCCCATCGCTTCCCTGAGAATAAAATTGCAAGGATGTTTGGCTCAGGGCTTCTTCAATATTGAGACGTTCCTCCTGTCTGTGCTGCTACATCTGACACTTGTTTGGTGCTGTTCCATGGGGAAGATGGAGCGGGAGGCACTGGCACTTTGTCCAATTTAGCCTCTTGCTTAAATTCGGACAATGGGTGAGTCTTAATGGTTACTCCAACACCTGGGAGTTAAGCTTTCTCTAGCTCAGCAGAGCTCTTGTTAACACTGGACAACCTAGTTGACCTAGTAGTGACAGAAGTTACTTGGCTCATTTATCCAATGACTCAATAACATCTATTCAGCATCAGCTATGTGCTAGGAATTTGTTAGGAGCTAGGGATGCAAACTGAATAAGACTTATTTCCATCACCAATAGGAAAGTTACTTTCTGGTTGAGGTATGCAAATGTTTCATTATGGCACAGTAATGAAGTCTTTCATCAAATATTTGTTGAAAGCCTAACTTCTTGCTTGAGCTCTCATCTAACCCTCACAATTATTTTTATGAAAAAATTTTATGATTATCTTTATAGATAAGTGAATCAAGGCTCAGAATAAAATATTTTTCTGTGGGTCTTACAACCGGTAAATGATGGATCAAGATTCAAACTCAGGACTTCTGACTTAACTTCAGGCTTTTTCTCTTTCATCCCTACTAGAGATAAGTTCAATAAACATGCAAAAAAAAAAATGGGATTGAGTCTCCCTGGATTAAAGAGGAGGGGGATACTGTAATACTGAAAAAAAAATAAAATTCTGAAAAAAAAATAAAATTCTGTCTTACGGTTACTGTTATTATCATCACTACCTTAATTTAAACTCTTCCTGTTTTTAATAAATAATGTAATAAAAGTCCCAAGTCTTTTGTAAGACATCATGAGAAGACCTGCTTTCTCTCTGAGGTGGAAATTCCCTATTGTCTCTGTCACTGACCTCTTTCCCACTCAGTTCCTGAGCTACACCCACAGCTTCAGACCATGGTACTAGTGGCCTTCTCCAAGAAGATTTTGGGAAAGTCTGTTTTGAGAGTATGACCCATTAAGCACAATGACTCTCAAAAATGCTGGTTCTTTAATGAGGCCATTTAAGGATCAGAGTTCTCCAGACATAAAGGAATCCATTTATTTCATCTCATTGGCTTGAAGGAAAAAGCCAAATGTGGGTGTTTGCAGAATGCTTGGGTAACAATACAGGGTGCAGCACTCAGAGTTGGAAGGAGAGCTAAAGTGAGCATGATGTAATCGCCTCCACCCTAAAATGTTTCCTCTCTGTTTCCAGGAGTGTAAAGTTGTTGGCAAATGTTTAAGATAAGTGCTCTGGTTAAAATCTACTCATTGGTGCTCTCGAGCTATGTCCAGACAGAGAGGAACGCCAAGGAGCCCGGCCCTGACAAGTATCCCTCATTTGTTTATTTTAACAGCACCTGCAGACCTTCTCGTTCCCAGGTTCTTCACAAAGATGCAATGAACCATGTAGATCTCAGAGGACCTGACTCTTTTTTGACTTTGCATCTACTCTCTGAAAAAGTTCTGCAGCCACAGAACAAATGCAATTTTCTCATCTCAGGTTTCCCTTAGATGGATGTCCATCAACTGGCCCCAGTGACTAGTTATGATCCTCTTTTTCCTCCATAATACTGGTTCTTCCTAAACAATAGAGCTTCAAGGTACAAACAATGAAGAATCGTGTATCCATTTATTATCTGAAAATTTGTAAACTACTTTTAGTTTTTTGGACACAGATGCTAGAGAGGTACAAAATATCATGCTACTCTTGATAATAATAACTGGAACCCTATTCATTTGATTTCTTCTCTTAATAAACTTCTTTTGAACATGCACTGTAGCCAAGGCCCTCTGCTGGACATCCATGAGGTTACAGGGACACACTCTTTACAGAATTTAACTTCTTAAAACAAGCAAAAGAGAAAAAAACTAAAAGGTGCCCTTGGTGGTATGTCCTGATGGTTTCAAGGAGCGAATCACACAAAATTTGGCATTCTGAAGACCAAACAATGCTGACACAGCTGGCTTTACTCACGTGCCTCTTTAGCCATCTGAGAGGTAAAGCCCTGGCAAGCCCCCAATCCTTTCATTGGGCTTAATGCATGTGGGTGGTTTGGTATTTGCTGGAGGCCAACAGAGTTAATTTCAGCTATGTTAGTGGGTACTTTGAGGCTTTAAGTGCAGTCATTTTTAATTCATAAGTTTCAAAGTAGACACTGAAATAGTTGGCTCTTCAGCTTTAACAGGCTGTGAGCCTTGGGAGTGGAAGCATTTTGTAAGGATTCGTGGAGCCACACCTTAGTTGGGGCAGGGAAAGTGATGACTCATCCTGAGCCACTTAGGTTGGGCAGGAAACAGCTGATTCTTCTGTTGCTCTTTCAAGCAGGCCTGCATTCCCCTGGCGGACAGGTTGCATTAGGATTTTGGCCTGAGTTTAACTGCAGCTCTTTTGCTTTCTTGGGTTCTTCCTGGGGATTTGGAAAAGAGGGAGGAGCAGCAGGACAAGCTAACTAGAGAAATAGGAAGGAAATGGGGTGCTCTGCCAGCCCCTTCCCTCAACAGATGGGAAAGCAAACCTGAACTGTTGCGCCTCTCAGGGAGGTACTTGGAAGCAGGCGGAGCACATGGCAAACAAGTCATCCTTTCCACAGTATTGTCACTGGAACTCAGAACTCCTGATGAGAAAAACCACAAAATTGTCATTTTCCAGGAACTGTCAGCAGCCTGGAGAGATCCGTGGGCATTGCTGAGTTGAACATCTCGATTGTCATAGTGGCATTAGTTCACATCCATTCTTTGTGTCTCAGAATCCTCATTTGTAAAATAAATTAATAATAAAAGTCATCTATAGGGTTGTTTGTGAAGGCTGATGAATCAAAACACATGAAGCACCTAGAGCAATGCGTGGCTATTTTGATGAGGGGTCAAAAGAGAAAGGCCAATAACTTTATAGACACTGGTTGCTAGTGTTCTCATTCACATTAAATGTCTAGACACCAAGTTTTGCCCTTTGAAGTCCTGTACTGGTTTATAGCTTGATGACTTCAAGGCACTATTTAATACTGGCTGGATCAAGAACTGTAACAGTGAAATATCCATAGAAAGGGGAGGTTCCAGATTCCCAGCCCCACCCAAGGAAGGGTGGAGCTAAAAGTGAGGGGAAGCTAAAAAGACTGGGAGGACTTGGGAAAGAAAGAAGGAAGGGAGAAGAGGACCTGGACAAGGCACATGGAGCAGAGAGACACATGAAGAAGCCATACTTGCTTCTTGGCCTTGGACTTGTAGCAGGGACTTGGGGGACATGAAAGGAGACATGTGAAATAGAGAGAAACATGGGTGAGAGACTCATGGGGAAGCTAAGAATGGCAGTCTTTACCTTGACTTGTATTTTGATTTTGCTCTTTTACTTCCAGACTTGCTTGGCCCCTTCTGCCCCTTTCCCGTGGCTCCCCACCAGAAGGTGCCTTAGACTTATGGGAAGCTTTTCAGACCTCAGTGACCCTGCTTGGGCCAACCATGTTTGGCTTGGCATTTACCCTTGGGTGAGTTTAGGTATTTAATTGGAAACTATTTTAACTATATTCCTTCTCTTCTCTTCTCTCTATTGAACACTTATTGTACTAAAGTTCTTTTCTATTGCAGTCTTATACACTAAGACTATATTTTGTCTTTATGCGGTAGATGGCAGAACCCAGTCAGAGCAGGGAGGTTTGGAGGTCCTGGGGTATACCTCAGTCTGCTCACTAACAGAATTACCTCCTTCTTTGTCAAACTTCAAAGGTTAGACAGTAGGAAAAGCATCTTAAACAATGTTTTTTTGCAAAAGTTCTTCCTCTGAAATTTGGGTTTTTTTTTTTTGTGATGTCTTAGGTTGCCAGCAAGAAACAGTAAACCAAATAAGACAATTCCATTTCAGTCTTGGCTTTCAAAATCCTTTCATCATCTATGCTTTTGCATCCTGCCACATAACTTACATTGTATTCTGTCCTCTTCTTTCTGTGCAGCCTTCCATACATTCCTATTCAGAGACCAACCTCCAACAGGGTCAGACAATTCCTCATAAGCTTAAAAGATTAATGAATAAAGAACAGCTGCATACTCTCCCTTTGTAAATGGGGACACTTTTCCTGGGCAAGGACTCCCTAGGAGTGTGTTCCCTTCCATTTGGAGCTATAGTCACTCTTGTTCCCTGTACTGAACCCCGGACAGAAGGGGGTACTTCCCCCACCCAAAGCCACTGTGCACAAAGAACTATCTTTCCTTTTGGGTGCACACCGGTGCCTGTGTATTGTCAGCGCCCGAGTCCCTGGCAACAAAATGCCTTGCTTGTGAAGGTGGTGCCTGTGATGGAAGCAAGTCACACTTTATTTCTGACAACCAATGCCCAGAGCATTCTGGTTTGTCTTTGTGTCATAACTACTCAAGTTAAATTGCATTTTATCCCCAAGACAACACTTTCAATGTTGTGGTGCTTCATAGGCAGTAATAAAACACAATATAATAACACTGCAGTGAAGGGATATTTATGTTATAATTTGGCGGAATGTTGATTTTTTTGGTTTGGTTGGGTCATAATCCTCAACATTTAGAAAAGAACAATAAGGAGCAGTTTCCTGATCTACTTGATAATAAATTCTGGGCCTCTACTCTCACAGTCCATGCAATTGAACTTAGGAACCTAAACACTAGGTTTAAAGAGAAAAGGATGCATTAAAAAAAAGGCAAAGCTTGATCTGTTTTTAAAAAATAAAACCTGAAAACTTTACTTATAAGGAACACTGAGTATAAGTTGTCTTTTTAAAAAAATTTTATTTATGCATACAAGAGCAGGGGTACAGGCCAGCAGTGAACAGGCAGATCGACGGAAGTACACTGCTAATGGGAGCAGAAGGAGAGTCAAGAGAGGTCTGCTGCGCCATGTGGGTTGCCCCCTGGCTGGGGATCGAACTCATGCTGCAGAGGCTGCTGCAGACAGCTTCACAGACTGCGTCTTAACTCACTGAGCCACTGGGGAGGCCCTATAAGTGATCTTTTATCACACTTTAAATCTTACTTTTATTTTTGTTTGGGGCAAGAAATAATCCAGATTTCTCTTCAGAACATGAATTAGACATCATTTGCATTCTCTTTCACCACCACCTAGCAATTCTGTTTTCTGTATAGTTATAATTTATGTACATAAAGAAGTTTTGTGCAGATTTTTGCTTACCAAGCATAGCTCAAGAAGACTTCACACCAAAACTTGGCCTAAGAAAGCTACAATAATGTATATGAAAGACTTAAAACACCTTCATATGGTTCATTATTTTAATGAGAAAAAAAAGACTGTCATGAACTCAAAGCAAGAAAAGGACTTTACAGTTTAACAGAGAACAAACATTACATGAACATGCTGTTGTATCTGTTAATATTTACCAACCTGGTCTATAAATAGTACTAGAGTCTGTTGTTTTTTTTCTGACTCAATACCCACCCTTGAAATTCCTGAAGATCTGATTAAATTGCTTCTTTATTAATCTCTCAGAAGTGGTGGACAACTCTCAGAGGCCACTCGAACACAGAGTGCTAGTTACCTGTCAACAGTGCCTGTCGCCTGATTGGTCCAAAAGGAAAAATCAGGCGACAAAAAGGAAAATTTGGTGCCTGCACAGACCAGACCTGATCTGACCTCAGGGCAGGCTCAAAGGCTGGTCAACTCTGAGGAGCCATAGCCAGAGTGTGCCTCAGTGGGGTGGAGGCTCTGTGCACCATGCCTCTTCAATGGAGCGGGGTGTAACATTGTAAAGGGATGGACTTCACTGGGGGTCCTCCATGTTGGCCCAGGGCTCCATGGCCCTCTCCACTGCCTGTGGCTGGCTCAGTGGGGCCCCATATCCCTCCCTGCACCCCTGAACGAGAGGCTGTGGGCCTAGCCCTTATCTCCTCTGCCCAAGCTTGCTCAAGCACAGGGTAATCTTGCCTCTGCATCTCCAGGGAGGCTGCGTGACCTGGGGTGGTGTGGTAGGGGAACCACTGCCACCTAGCATCACTGCTGGCCTCTCCCTGCAGCCTGAGCCCCATTGGGCCCACTGGTGTGGGGGTGGGGGTGGTAAAATGCCCACCACCAGCTGTGCTTGCACTGCTTGAAAGCAATTCTGGGCCTGGTTCTGGAGCCTCGAGGGGAAGGGATTCTGGTGCTCAAATAGAAGCCAGGTATTCTAGTAAGAACTTTCTTTAACTGGGTTATTCCTCAGAATGTATACCCACAACCCCTGGGTAATGAGACCCAAGGAAAAAGGAACTTTCCTGAGGCTCATGGTAGCAGGTGCAGACAGCAAATGCTGGGAGAAGGCTCCACTGGGAATATTTGTGGAGGGAGAGGGAACAGATCACCTGGTGTCAGCCTTTCTGGAGACTGTGTCCTGGGAGCCCTGCAGTGAGATATTCTGCAACACATGGATCATTAGAAATGTGATGAGCACTGGAATTAATCTTAGGGCAGGAAGTGATAGTTCCCTCTCCTCCAGTTACAAATTTCCCATGACCTTTTGTTTTCTGTTAATTACACAATTCCCCTGCCTGTATCCCTATTCTTGGGTAGCGCAGGGAACAAAATAATCTTTGCTTTCTTATATAGATTCTCAGCTAGGGCTTTGTATCAAAAGACCATAAGAAAAACAACAGAAGTTATTTCATTTTATTTTTATCGAATATGACATATAACATTATATGTATTAGTTTCAATTGTACAAAATGATGACTTCATATTTGTATACAATGCAAAATGACCACCACAAAAGGTTTATTTCCCATCTACTCTTAGCAATATTTCAAACTCGCAATGCTGTGTTATTGCTTATGGGCCCCATGCTCTACACTACATTTTCATGATTTATTTTTTAACTGGAAATTGTAACTTTTTTTTTTTTAAGATTTATTTATTTATGCATATAGGAACAGGGTACAGGTAGAGGTGCAGGAGATGAGAAGATTCACCAGAGACAGAGTAGGGAACAGAACAGGCAGAATGAATGAAATAAACTGCTGAGGGGAGCAGTGGGTGAGACAGGAGAGGTCTGCTGCACCATGTGGGTAGCTCCCTGGCCAGGATCGAACTTGTGCTGCAGAGGCTGCAGATAGCTTCACAGTGCTGTGCTGTGCTTAACCCCTTGTGCCACCAGGGAGGCCCAAAATTGTAACTTCTTGATCCCCTTTACTTCTTTCACCCAACCCCCAAGCCTCCTTGCCTCTGGTAACCACCAATCTGTTCTCTGCATTTGTGAGATTGGTTTTGTTTTGTTTGTTTCTTTAGCATTTTAGATCCCACATATAATTGAAATAATATAGTGCTTGTTTTTCTTTAACTGATTTAATTTAGCATAATACCACCCAGCTCCATCCATTTTATAGTAAATGCCAAGAGTTCATTTATTTTTATGCCCTGTAGTATTCCTCTGTGTGTGTGTGTGTGTGTGTGTGTGTGTGTGTGAGAGAGAGAGAGAGAGAGAGAGAGGGAGAGAGAGAGAGAGAAAGAAAGAGAGAGAGAGAGCGAGAGAGAGAGAGAGAGAGAGGTGTTTAATAACATGTATATCTCATATAAACACTACGTGGTAGAAACTCAAGGATGTAACTCAAAGGTTAGCTAAAACTTAGGTTTATATAGCATATTTACAAAAAGAAATGATACATTTTCAGAGAAGTGAGAAGACAAAGGAGAACGGTTATCAGATTCTAGGATGGCAAATTGTGGAAATTATAAACATGGGGAACTAATGGAAGATAAGGGCTAGTCAGAAAAGTTTTCTATGTAGAGTTCTCTGCTGCCCTCTCCGGGCTGATAAGGGTCTGGATTGTCCTTGATTCACTTCTATACAAATTTATGACCTGCTTTTTTGGCAAATAGCATGGAGAGAGGAACACTTTGCTTGTCTGCTCCTCTCAATTGTTTTGAGTTCAAAATAATTATGTCAATATAATAATTATGTCAATATAATAATAATATGCATATATAATAATTTATTTTGGGGTGGCAACTTCTTTTACCCTTCAGTAGTCATCTCTCATACTAAATTTGGGTTTGGCCATGTGGCTAACCGTGGCCAGTGGGACAAAAGCAAACTATGAGAGCCAGTACACTGGGCCTTGATGCTCTTGATGCTCTTTGGAACCTAAGAAGACCATGGAAAGAAGCCAGGGCAAGTTACTAGAACAGGGCAGCTCACTTAGAACAGAGACTTGATGTCCCAACCAAGATCTTCCCTCAGACAAACCAGTCTGCCAAATCCTGGGCATGGGCACAAAGGAGGAAGGCCTTTGGCTACCGGCCAGGCTACCAGCTGACTCAAAACACACTCAGTGAGATTAGCCAGGCGGGCCCAGAGCAGGAGCACCACCCCGACTATGCTCTAAAAAGTGATTATTTGTTGAAGCCACTAAATTTTGGTGTGGCTTATACACAACAAAAGTTGATTCACCTCCAAATACAACAGTTTAACCTAAAATATATTAAACTCCTTGAGGGCAAAGTATGTCAGTTGCAGCTGTTTGTGGTGGCAGAAAACTAGAAACAGTATGAATATTTATTTTATACTCTGTCTTGGAATATCATGCAACTATAAGAGGAATCATTAGATGCCGTATATATTCCATAATCTATGTATATGATGGAAAGTGATAACAAGAACACATTTTTATCAAACAATGTCAGAATCCCATGTATGTGTTTTCCATGATTATATGAACAGGGAGAAAAATGTGAAAAGATGCTAGCTGTCGGTGGGAGAGATGCCTCCAAGAGGTCAGGAGAATGAAAGCTGGAGAAAAGAGAGTATTTAAGCATTTTTTTTTTCTGACTTGCTTTTTTAAAAAAAAAGATTTATTTATTTATGCATACAAGAAATAGGGTACAGACCAGAGGTGCAGGGGTGGGGGTAAGAGGATTCACCAGAGACAGAGTGGGGAACAGAACAGACAGACTAACTGAAATACACTGCTGAGGGAGCAGCAGGCGAGACAGGAGAGGTCTGCTGCACCGGGTGGGTTGCTCCCTGGCCTGCGAGGATTGAACTTGTGCGGCAGAGGCTGCAGACAGCTTCACAGTGCTGTGCTTAACCCCTTGTGCCACCAGGGAGGCCGTGTAATTTGCTTTTAAGTATTTTGGCGAAGGTAGTATGAGTGTTGATTTTGATTTTCACCATTTTTATTTGGGAAAATACAATATGGAGTGTTCAGTTAGTATTTGGAAGACTGGTCAGAAGTCTATATTCTGGGAAGGATCATCACTGGGGTTTTGATTATAATGCTTAATGGGTTTTATTTTATTTTTTTAATTACTTTTCAATATTTATTTATTTTTATTTTTTTTAAATGGTCTTTCTTTTATTTATTTATTTTTTTAATAAATTTTATTGTTATATTCCCCATACAATTGCAGCCACCCCATTCTGACCCCAATCCCTCCCCTCCCGCCCCCGCCCCCCTAAAAGTGTCTCTGGTTCATAGTTTTTTGTTGATTTTGATTTTCACTTTCTTATAGTTATTCATTTTCCTGGTCCCTTATTTAAGTTTTCTAGATTCCTGCTATGAGTGAGACCATCCGGTATTTTTCTTTTTCTTTTTGGCTTATTTCGCTGAGCATGATCCCTTCCAGCGCCATCCATGTTGCTGCAAATTGCATGTGTTTATCTTTTTTGAATGCTGAGTAATATTCCATGGTATATATGTACCACATCTTCTTGATCCAGTCATCTATTTTTGGGCATTTGGGTTGTTTCCAAAGCTTAGCTATTGTAAACAGTGCTGCTATAAACATAGGGGTGCAGGTGCTCTTTGGAATTGATGTTTCTGTGTCCTTTGGGTAAATACCTAGGAGTGGAATTGCTGGATCATATGGAAGCTCTATGTTTAGTAGGTCCAGAAATCTCCACACAGCTTTCCACAGTGGTTGGACCAGTTTGCACTCCCACCAACAGTGCAGAAGAGTTCCTTTTTCTCCACACCCTCGCCAACATTTGTTGTTGCTAGTTTTTTTAATATGTGCCATTCTCACTGGTATAAGATGGTATCTCATGGTAGTTTTGATTTGCATTTCCCTGATGACAAGTGATGTTGAACATTTTTTCATATGCCTGTTGGCCATTTGCATTTCCTCTTCAGAGAAGTTTCTTTTTAGCTCTTCTGCCCATTTTTTGACTGGATTATTTTCTTTGTTGTTGTTGAGTCTCATCAGCTCTTTGCAGATTTTTGTGATCAGTCCTTTATCATTAGTGTTGGGTGCAAAAATGTTCTCCCAGTTGGTGGGGTTTCTCTTTGTTTTTGTTATTGTCTCTTTTGCTGTGCAAAAGCTCTTTAATTTGATGTAGTCCCAGCTGTTTATCTTTGCCTTCACTATCACTGCTTTGGGTGATGTGTCTGTAAAGATGTCTTTGATGTGCAAATCACGTAGTGTTTCGCCTATATTTCCTTCTATATATTTTATGGTTTCAGGTCTTATGTCTAGTTCTTTAATCCATTTTGAGTTGATTTTTGTGTATGGTGTGAGGTAGTGGTCAAGCTTCATTCTTTTGCATGTAGCGACCCAGTTTTCCCAGCACCATTTATTGAACAAACTTTCTTTGCTCCAATGCATATTCTTTGCTCCTTTGTCAAAGATTAGTTGACCATAAATCTGTGGGTTTATTTCTGGATTTTCTATTCGATTCCATTGGTCTGTATGTCTGTTCTTGTTCCAATACCATGCAGTTTTGATGATTATGGCTTTGTAGTATAGTTTGAAGTCTGGGAGTCTGATGCCTCCATTCCCTTCTTTTTTTTTCAGGAGAGCTTTGGCTATTCGGGGTTTTTTGTGATTCCATATGAATTTCATCAATAATTGTTCTATTTCTTTGAAGAATGACATTGAAATTTTGATTGGAATAGCATTGAATCTGTATATTGCTTTTGGAAGGATGGCCATTTTAATAATGTTTATTCTTCCAATCCATGAGCAGGGGATGTCTCTCCATTTCTTTGTGTCTTCTTCTATTTCTTTTAACAGTGTTTTATAGTTTTCTTTGTATAGGTCCTTTACCTCTTTTGTTAGATTTATTCCCAAATATTTGATTTTTTTTTGTTTCAATAACAAAAGGGATGGTTTTTTTGATTTCTTCTTCTTCAGATTTATTGTTTGTGTATAGGAAGGCTACTGACTTTTGCGTGTTGATTTTGTATCCTGCCACTTTACTGAACTGATTGATGAGTTGAATTAGCTTTTCTGTGGAGTTTTTGGGGTTCTCTATGTATAATATCATATCATCTGCAAATAGTGATAGTTTGACTTCTTCTTTTCCTATTTGGATTCCTTGGATGTCTTTCTCTTGTCTTATTGCCCTGGCTAGGACTTCCAGTATTATATTGAAAAGCAGTGGTGAGAGTGGACATCCTTGTCTTGTTCCAGATCTTAATGGAATTGCTTTCAGCTTTTCACCATTGAGAATGATACTGGCTGTTGGCTTGTCATAGATGGCCTTTATGATGTTGAGGTATGTTCCTTGTATCCCAAGAATTTCAAGGGCTTTTATCATGAATGGGTGTTGCACTTTGTCGAAAGCTTTCTCAGCATCTATTGATATTATCATATGGTTTTTATATTTCTTTTTGTTGATGTGTTGGATAACGTTGATTGATTTTCGGATGTTAAACCATCCTTGTGCCCCTGGAATGAATCCAACTTGGTCATGGTGAATTATCTTATGGATACATTGTTGGATTCTGATAGCTAAAATTTTATTGAGGATTTTTGCATCAGTGTTCATTAGGGAGATTGGCCTATAGTTTTCCTTTTTTGTGTTGTCCTTATTCGGTTTTGGTATTAGTGTAATATTGGCTTCATAGAACGTGTTTGGTATTGTCCCTTCCTTCTCAATTTTTTGGAAGAGTTTGTGAAGGATAGGCACTAATTCGTCTCTGAATGTTTGGTAGAATTCATTTGTAAATCCATCAGGTCCTGGGCTTTTGTTTTTGGGGAGGTTTTTGATTACCATTTCAATTTTGCTGCTTGTAATTGGTCTGTTTAGGTGTTCTATTTCTTCTTTATCTAGCTTTGGGTGATTGTAGAGTTGTAGGAATTTGTCCATCTCCTCTAGATTGTTAAACTTATTTCCATATAACTGTTCATAGTAGTTACTGATTATTCTTTTGATTTCTGCTGTGTCCGTTGTGATTTCTCCTCTTTCATTGATGATCCTGTTTATTTGTGCTTTCTCCCTTTTTTCCTTTGTGAGCCTGGCTAGGGGTTTGTCTATTTTATTGATTTTTTCAAAGAACCAGCTCTTGGTTTCATTGATCTTTTGGATTGTTTTTTTAGTTTCAATTTCATTTATTTCTGCTTTGGTTTTTATTATTTCTTTTCTTCTACTGGTTTTGGGGTTTTTTTGTTGTTCTTTTTCTAGATCTTTGAGCTTCGAGATTAGGTTGTTTCTTTGAGTTCTTTCTTGTCTTTTGATGTGAGCTTCTATTGCTATATATTTTCCTCTTATTACTGCTTTTGCTGCATCCCATACATTTAGGATATTGGTGTCCTCCTTGTTGTTCAATTCAAAAAATTTTTTAATTTCTTCTTTGATCTCCTCATTAGTCCAATGGTCTTCCAGTAGTGTGGTTTTTAATCTCCATGAGGTAGGAAAGTTCCTTGCCTTCTTTTTATGGTTTATTTCTAGTTTGATGCCTTCATGGTCAGAAAAGATGGTTGATATGATTTCAATCTTGGTGTATCTGTTGATGTTTGTCTTGTGCCCCAGTATGTGATCGCTCCTGGAGAATGATCCATGTGCGCTTGAGAAAAATGTGTACTCCGTTTTTTTGGGGTTTAGTGTTCTATAGATGTCTGTTAAGCCCAATTGCTCTAGGTCCTTATTTAGAGCTTTGGTTTCTTTACTTTTTTTTTGTCTTGTTGATCTATCCATTGTTGATAGTGGTGTGTTGAAGTCTCCCACTACGTATGTGTTTTCTCTGATGTCTGTTTTCAGAGAGGACAACAGTTGTCTGATATATTTTGGTGCTCCTTCGTTTGGTGAGTATATGTTAATGAGTGTTATTTCTTCTTGAAGTATTGTCCCCTTGATCATAATGTAGTGACCATTGGGGTCTCTTTTTATCTTTTTGAGTTTGAAATCTGTTTTATCTGATATAAGTATAGCTGTTCCTGCTTTCTTTTTTGGTCCATTTGCTTGTAGGATTGTTTTCCATCCTTTAACTTTGAGCCTATTTTTATCTTTTGTAGCTAAATGTGTTTCCTGGAGACAGCAAAAGGTTGGGTTTTGTTTCTTAATCCAGGCTGCAACTCTGTGTCTTTTTATTGAACAGTTAGTCCATTTACATTTAGAGTTAATATTGATATGTTAACATCTGTATTTGCCATTGTGTTTGTCTTTCCTTTGATTTTATTTATTTATTCTTTTAATAACTTTTTTTTGGGGGGGCCGTCTTTCATTGTTATTCGTCCCTCTGAGGTTCTGGCTTTAGGATTCCTTGTAGTATTTTTTGGAGTGGGGGTTTAGTCGTAATGAAATTCCAGAGTTTCTGTTTGTCTGGGAAGGTCCATATTCTTTCTTCAAAGAGGAAGGAGAGCTTTGCGGGATAGAGTATTCTTGGTTGGCATCTGTTTTCTTGGAGTCTGTTGACTATGTCCCTCCACTCTCTCCTTGCCCGTAGTGTTTCTTCGGAGAAGTCTGATGTCAGCCTGATTGGTTTTCCTTTGAATGTTATCTGTTTCTTCCCTCTTGCCAGCTTCATTATTTTTTCCTTGTCCTGGATTCTTGGGAGCTTTACTATTATGTGTCTTGCTGTATTTTTCCTTTCGTCGTGGAAGTTTGGTGTTCTTCTTGCTTCTTGTATATCAATTTTCAGCTCCTTCTTCACATTTGGGAAGTTCTCTTCAATTATCTCTTTGAATATTTTCTCTGTTCCTACATCTCTCTCCTCTCCTTCTGGTATTCCTATAACTCTTATATTTTCTTTCCTCATGGAGTCAGATAGTTCCCGAAGTCTTTCTTCGTTCTTTTTCCTTCGTACTTCTCTTTCCTTTTCTGTTTTGGTTCTTTTTATTTCTGTGTCTTCAAGATTACTTATTCGTTCTTCCATTTCATCTATTCTGCTTTCATTGCTTTTCCCAGAATTCTTTAGTTCTTCCATTAATTCTTTGATCTCCTGCATTTCTTTTACTTCCCTCTTTAGGGACTCAATTTCTTTCTTCTGACCATTGTTTTCCCTCTCTAGGGACTCAATTGCATTCTTCTGATCGTTGATTATTTTTCCCTTATCATTGTTTTCCTTTATGACTTCTGTCAGTTTTTTAATCACGGCAATTTTAAATTCTCTTTCTGGAAGGCTCAGAAATTCTTCCAAGTTATTGTCGTTGCAATCTGGGGGCTGGTTTTCTTTTTGTGGTGTGTTTTTTCTCTGGAGAGTTGCTAGGTTGCGTGTGGTTCTTCTCCTCCCTACTGTCTGTTTTCTAATTTGCCGTATGCGTTGGGACACTGTGTTGTTGGGACTGGCCGGCATCTTGGGTGGGCTTCTCTGCTCCCCTCTGGTTCCTCCAGGAGTCATCTGTCAGTTTCAAGCAGTCTTTACTGGAGAACGGTCCCTGTTCTAAAATGCCGATGTGGGGACACACTCCCCTGTGCGCCTGATCTGCCCCAGCGGTGGGTTCCTGCTCCCCCTCTGGGCTTGGACTGCAGACCAGAGGGGGTCTGGCGTGGGCGAACTTCCCCCGTTCACCTCTGGCTCCTGAGGAAGCCTTCTGCAGGTAGTCTTTACTGAAGAAATGTCCCTGTTCTAAAATGGTGATGTGGGACACACTCCCTGCGCGTCTGGTCTCAGGCACACTCTTCTGCGCGCCTGGTCTGCCCCGGCTGTGGGTGCTCGCTCTCCCTGTGGGCTCAGACTACTTGTTTGGAAGGGGCCCGGTGTGGGCTAACTCCCCAGCTGGCCACTAGCTCCTTCAGGAGCCTCTGCTGGCTTCAAGTCACTAGTTGGCGCCAGAGATCTCTCCTAGAGCCCTTGGGGAGCTGATTTTCCACCCCGTGGGACAGGGAGCAGAGCGGGGATGGTAGGGTACACCTCAACGGCTTTGGGGTGCTGTGTCTGCCTTGTGCCCCACCGTCGTGGGGAACCCACGCCCCTAATTTCGTGCCCCGGGTCTCAGTTCCAAAGCCCTCAGTTCCTGGACGCGGGCTGTAGCCCAGATCAGTGGCGCGGGAATGGCGCCTTTTGAATCCCGCTCCCCTGCCTGGGCGCCTTGTTCCTGCTCACTCAGGGAGGGCTACCGCGCATCTCCCCGCAAGCCTAGGTCGCAGGCGCGGGGACCTGGGCAGCTGCGATGGATCCGGATCCGCGTCTGCTTTTCCAGCGTGCCGCTTTCCGCGCAAGCTTACCAGGAGGCCGGCCGGGGCTGTGTGCTGGTGCTGGTCTCCTCCTGGGGGCGGGGCTCTCTTTAATGGCGCCTGGAGCTCACCTCCGCGGCGGATCCTGCAGGGTTCTCCACAGCTCCCGTTCACGGGGTGTGGTGGCTGAAATAGTTCCTTTCCACTCACATTCCCACTTGCTGCGTCCGTTGTTCTTTTTTTTTTTTTTTTTAAATAGAGGCATGTTTTATTTATTTATTTGTTTGTTTGTTTGTTTTGTTTATACATGCACTGGGTACAGTCAGAAGCGCGGGAGGGTGAGAGAATTCACCAGAGCCAGAGCAGAGAGCAGAGCAGGCAGAAGGACTGAAGTACATTGCTGAGGGGAGCAGCGGGGGGCAGGAGAGGTCTGCGCGCCATGTGGGACCCTCCTCTGGTGGCAGGGGAGCAGCCGGGGATCGAACCGGTGCCGCAGAGGCCACGGGCAGCTTCGCAACCCAACGCTCAACCACTGCGCCACCAGGGAGGCCCGCGTCCGTTGTTCTTGTTAGCCATTTTGGTTTGTTGTTTCCCTCCTCTCTGCCGGTCGGAGAGTGCTGCTTATGTGGGCGGGGGAGGGGAGCAGGGTTCTGCGCTTCCCTCCCTTCTAGTCCTCTTTTATGGCAACTTTTTTCTTCGGGTAGTTTGCTGGAGTCGTCCGTTTTTCTTCCGTGTCCCAGTTCTCACTGGGACCTGCCGCTTTTCCTCCCTGTTAACTTTTTTTAATGGGAGATCTTACTCGCAGCGTCTCCTCGCCGCCATGTTGCTCCGCCGTGACTCGCTTAATGGGTTTTATATTTGACTTTGCATTGGTGATGTGACTGGGGCTAAGCTGTGGCAACCTGCTTCAAAAAATTATTTTTTGGATTCCTCCTGCCCTTGCAAACCAGGTCGCCTGTACACTTTGGAATGCTATCCTTGATTTTAAGCACAACCTTGTGTCATGGGCTTCCAGAGGTGACTCTTACCCAGTCCTCAACATGTCTGTTGAATTCTGTTGCTAGGATATTGTTGAATCTCCCTTAGGCAAACCTTTCATGCAGGGCCTTGATAGCATGCTTTAAAAAGCAGGGAGCTGCCATTTCATGGAACTTACAGAACAGGTTCTACTGCTAATATTTGCCAACTTGCTGGTAAATATTTGTAAGTGTGACAGAGTTCTCTAAGACTTGCTTTCATTGTAACTGTCTGACATAGAAGTGGTTTCATGTGACATGCTGCAAGTTGTCCTCACTTCTATTTGTGGTGATCCATATCCATTCAGAGGCCTAATGGTTGTGAATGCCTAAATTGGCACAGGTAGGCCCCAATATAAACAATCTTGAAATGGTTCTTCTAGATCTGCTTATCCTGCAACAGAGCTGGATCAGCAATGAGTGAACCTCCTAGAACAGAGCTGGATGCTGCGATAGGCCTCAGGCCTTCACCCCTCCACTTCTATTCCTACCCCCATGAACCTAAAGCCAATCTGTGTGTGGCATTAGGTCCCGAGCTTGCTGAGAAAATGTGAGGTACCTGTACATAGCTGCCTATCCTGATGTCCACAAAAAAATGGAACAACAATTTCAAAATAGTTCCATATCATACTTCTGAACATGTAAGGAGTTCAAAGAACCTCAGCTGAGCTCAAAATCAATTCCTGGGTTTTCATGGGGAGTCTCAGGGATAGGGATGGGTGGAGGGAAGGTAGAATGAAAATGAATTCATGAAATTTGGAAATAAAAGTAGGTCAACTGATTAACTGAATTATGTAAGTATTAAAATATTTTGTGTAATTACTTACTCCAAGCCAGGAAGCTAGGAATTGTGCCAAGTACTCTAAATAGATTATTAAGTCCTTCCAACAAACAAATTATCATGTTTTGATAGAGAAGGAAATTGAGTGGGTAAGTCAGTTGCCCAAGATTACAGAGATAGTAAATGGAAGAATAAGGGCTTAGACCTAGGAATGTCTGATGCCAGAGTTCAAGTTCTCAATTACTCTTTCTGAAAGAAGTGAGACCTCAGGAATGTGAAGGACTGAAAGAAACCGAAGTCCTGGAGACTTTTATTAGCAAAACCATCATAGAACCTTCCCTGAAACCTGTGGTATTCTCTCAAGTATCTGAGTCTTGGGAGATCAGGGGGCTTCAGGGGCTGACAAAACAATTACTTATGTGTGTGTCCTCTCCTCTTCTTTGCTGCATTTGTTGTGGTGTGCTGGTGAGGGACACTCTTTCCTTGAGAATTAGGAGATGGGGGACAAAGGTATTATGCCCTAGGAGTATTTGCTCATCCTTTCTAGGTGAGAGAGGAAGCAATATCCAGCCAATACAATATGCCAGAACACAAGCATAGAAAGAGGAAGTTCAGAGGGATTGATACCAAGGAAAAGGAACAATTGTGGGGAAGAGTTTAGGAAGACAGAGCTTTGCCCAGCACAGTGGAGGCCCTGCTTGTCTTGCTGTGAATGTCATGTGTTAATACTTGGGCCTATTTTGGTCCTTCCCAAACTGGTATTTGAGGCATTCATTCTGACCACTTTCCTTATTCAATTACACACTTGTTGAACCCTCACATAAAACACAGCAGCCCTGTGCTGCTCTCCACAGGTCAGCAAGCTTCAGATCTGGTATTAACAGACTGCCCATTCCTTTTCTGTTCTCAACCATTAACACCCTTGTGTTAATTTAAATATGTGACTTGGATGGTTTTGTTTGTATTTTAAATGTCATCTCCAATTTTGGAATGAAATACCGTAGTTTTCATTGTCAGTGAAATGGATGGAAGAGAGCTATTTGGGGAAAGGAGTGAGGATTTCTTCCTAGGTTAGGGAGTATCCAGGTCATGAAGCAGAGGGCAGATGAGGGTTCTAAGCAGGATGCATTCAGCAGTCATGCAGCTGCGACTGGTGGGCGAACAAAACCCAGAGAGGAAAACTCCAAACAAACACAAGGTCGAAGAATACGTTCTCCTTAGAGGCCCCATCTCTGAACATCAACACAGTTCTAAGCCCCAGGGCGTCTCCAATGATGTAAGCAATTGAACAGTTGCCTAGTCACACCTCTCAGCACCTCCTACCCCAGGAGAACTGCCAGATCTCTGGGGCCAGGGACTGATACCAAGAAAGCGATTTGTACTTAACAATAGACTGACAGTCATAATAAAAACCAACCTGCCAGACAATAATAGAGAATCTTAGCATGTTATTATAAACTTCTGATCATGGCAGGGAAGAGATAAAAAAGAGAACATAAGATTTGGTTACGCTGACAAGTGCTTTAAGTTTGGGTATTATTTGTTAAACTTATTAGATTAGAACTTTCTCTAGAGTAATTGTGCTTTTTGTTCCAGAGAAATTTCTTGTTTGTGTAAGGTAGTTTGTGGGATGCAATAATATGAACAAATTATTTGACTCCTAGGAACATGTAATCTAATGAGGGAGCTGAACTGTAGGACAAGGCACTACTTAAGATTTTTGGCATTTGAGGATTCAGAGGAGGAAAGAAATCACTTCTGCTGGGTGGTCAGGAAATACTTGATGCTGAGTCTTAAGGGTGAGTGCACTTTTCATAGAAGGTGGGTAAAGCAAAAGGAATAGCTTTTGAAAATATGTGAGAAAAAGGTAAGGCAATCACTTCAATTTGATCTACATATAAAAAGGAGAAAAACAGGCCTCCCGTGGTGGCGCAGGTGGTTGAGCACAGTGCTGTGAAGATGTTGGCAGCTTCTGCAGTGCTGGTTGGATCCCCGCCTGGCTGGTGAGTGTCCCACATGGCGCAGCAGACCTCTCCTGTCTCACCCGCTGCTCCCCTCAGCAGTGTATTTCATCAGTCTGCCCATTCTGTTCCCTGCTCTGTCTCTGTCGAATCCTCTCACCCTCCTGTGAATCTGGCCTGTACCCCAGTTCTTGTATAAATAAATAAATAAATCTTTAAAAAAAAAAAGGAGAAAAACCTGAAAAGATTGTTGGGGCTAACAGCCAGGCAGTGGAATCTGTGCTTTATTCTGTAGGCATTAAGGAGCCCATAGACGTTTTTTGAGTGACAGCACAGTTGACCCTCACTGGGTGGAACAGAAGGGAAGAGCAAAGCTTGAGTTTGGCAGGCAACTGGGAAGCTACTGCTAATCTCACCACGGCCTGGGCTAGTGTGGTTCTATCAGCTACCAAGGAGAATGGAATGATGTGAGAGAGCTAGTAGTTCTTGGCAATTGATTAGATGTGGGCAGCAAGGGAGGGTAGGAATCATCCAAATTTTAGGTGTTAAAACTGGTGCCTGGAGCCTCCTTGGTGGCACAAGGGATTTTTTTTTTTACATTTTTTTTAATTTTATGTATTTTTTACATCATTTTTCATTTTTGTACAATGCATGCATTTTCATCTTTATAAAATTCCCACCACCCTTGTTTTGATCCTACTCCCTTCTCTGCCCCTATAACTGTGAACCTATCTGCAGCCTCTGCAGCATGAGTTCAATCTCTGGCCAGCCAGGGAGCAGCCCACATAGCACAGCAGACCTCTCCTGTCTCGCCCGCTGCTCCCCTCAGCAGTGTATTTCAGTCAGTCTGCCTGTTCTGTTCCCTGCTCTGTCTCTGGTGAATCCTCTCACCCCCCACACCTCTGACTTGTACCCAGTTCTTGTATGCATAAATAAATAAATCTTTAAAAAATAAGTAAAACTGGCGCCTGGGTAAAGGTACATTTACAAAAGAAGGAGCTTCTCTTTGGGGGTCTTAAGAAAGAAGGAAGGAGATGAGATCAGTTGAGTTTTAAGTGCACAGGGCTAGTTGGGAGCTATTGAAAAACTCTCCCAGTAGGACCCATGGCTTGGTTCTGGGTGGGAACTCAGATTCACATGGAGGTTACTCTGAAGAGTCAAGAAACACCCAATTTCTGTTATTGCTTCTGTAGAAGGGGTCCCTTCAAATCAGACTCCCCGATCCTCCCAACTAAAGAAGGCAGAGCCCAGACTAGGTTCCTGCCACTCAGACCCTTCAGTAACTGTGACATCTGCCTGACGTGCCAGCATGGAGAGTCAGAGAGCAGTTGCTACACAGATCCCAGCTCCACCCTGGCTGTGCCTGTCACTGCTGTTCCCACAGTGTTTTGGGGAGTGCCACAAAGCACAGACGCATATGCTTACTGCAGGGAAATGTAGACTTGTGGATGGGGTTCCGGAGAGACACTCATGGGATTGGGAATCACCTCTTGAAAGAAGACAGTTGAAGTTAGAATGGAAGAAACTGCAGAGGGAAATGTCAGATGAAAAGAGAAAGAAGGACCAGGACATACCTTGGGGAGCACAGCTGGAGAACTAGAGAAGGACTCCTGAAGGTGGAGAGAGGTCGGAGAACTAGGGGAGAAATCAAGGGAGTGCGATGCAAGAAAAGAGAATCTTGAAGAAAAACAGCATTACCAGCTTTCCAGAGCACAAAGAAATCAAGGTGAAACTAGGCTGGGAAGTCCTGTGGGCACCTTCAGGGGAAGGGAAATGCATTTAAAAGATTTGGAAGCACCTGGTGGGTGAGGAAGTCAGAGAAACAGCAGAGATTGCGTGGAAGAGTCGTTATTGCTATGGGCTACTGACACCCAGTTCTGCTGGGGACACTTGAGTGGCTGTGGACTCCACCTGAGAATTGCTCCCTCACCCCAGACGTGAGAAAGATGGGGTGTTTATTCACCAACTACTTCACCCTTAAGAGTTGAGGCTTGCTCCTGTGTTTTAACCCTGAGTAAATCTCTCAGAAAAGCAGTTACAGGTGAAGTGCTGTCAGTGACTGCCAGGGTTGACTCTGTGTGTGTGTGTGTGTGTGTGTGTGCGCGCACGCGGAATGGGTGGGACACAGAGTTGGTTACAGGTTGAAGAGGTTGTTTGAATAATCAAAAGTGAATTTGAGAGCCTGGTATTTTGGCAAATTTCTGGGGGAGAGGGAGCACACACAGACTTGGCCACAATGGGACCTAGCTGTGCTGATTTGGGAGTAGCTTCATGCACACAGAACAAATCTGAAAATGTTAACAGGTGGTGAGAAGCAGGAAAACAGACAGGTTATCGCTGGTGACCAGATTTTTATTTCTGTCTACAGTGAAATTAGGTGACTTGGGGAAATTGCGGTGGAGAACATATTTTTACAGACATTAGAGGTTTCCCATATACTCCCTTTCCACACATGCCACACATGCATAGCCTCCTGCATTATCAACACCAGTTACCAGAATGGTACATTTTTATCAAGGATTAATATATACTGACACATCATAATCACCCAAAATTCCTGGTTCATCTTAGGGTTTGCATAATAAAATGTTTTCATTATAATGGCATCATGCAGAGTATTTTTACTGTCATAAAAATCCTCTATGCTCTGCCTAGTTATCCTTCTCCCCACTCCCAACCCCTGGCACTTGCTAAACTTTTAATTGTCTCTATAGTTTTTCTTTTCTAAGATTGTCTCATAGTTAGAATCATACAGTATCTAGCGTTTTCAGATTGGATTTTTTTTACTTAGTCATACGCATTTAAGTTTCTGGCAGGGAGATTTATTTTTACTTTGAAATTACAAAATGAGGACCCTGAGAGAAATTAGGATCCACAGTTATATAGTTTCTGGAAAATGAAAACCTAAAAGTTTATCAGTAAGTATTTTACCTGTGAGACTTGGAAAGCAGATCAAATGTTATGATGATAAACAGCATGCCATGTTCATCATTATAGGGGTTACCTCTAAATATTCAAGTGGCTTTCCCTGCTGATCACACCGAAAGAAGTGTCAAAATGTGGGGTGATTCATACCAGCCCATCAGGAACTGGCAGGAAGATGAGTCCAGACTCTTACTAGGAGGAAAACCCCTGGTTAGTGGAAAGACACCAGCTAGAAATTTCATCTCCACAGACCCAACTACTGCCCCAACAATTGCTGTAGAGATAGAGATAGGGGTACTTCTGGGGCCCAGTCTGAAATTAATATTGCCTCCTCATCTCTGCCAATCACTTACTATGAGCCCTGGGGCTGGTGGTGACCAGGTTTTATTGGAAGGATTCTGGATAGAGCAATTTCTGTCTAGGACTGAGTTGTAGTACCTGGCTGAAATTCAGAAGAAAAGATGAGAATTGCATTAACTTCTCTTTAGATCCACCATGTACAGAAATACAACATCTAACACATTATTCTATGCAGTACATTTGCAACTTTATCAAAGATATCATCTTAATTTAACATGATTTATTGTCTAAGAGGAAAAATTTCATGATATTACCATCAAGGTTTTTGTAGGATGGTTATTTCATTTTTTTCAGTTACTGGTGTTAAACTAATTGATCTTAGTTGTTTTGGATTTTTTTTCTCCTTCATTTTCTCTCTCAAATACTTAAAAAAAAAATCTATACTCCAAAAATTTAGTCAAATGAATTTATGATCCTGTCTCCCAAACTTTCACTTATCAGAAAAGAAGACTTCAAACCCATCAATAAATAATTAAGGTGCAGTAGAACCTTGTTGCACCCAGGTGAAGGGCCCAGGACAGGATTCCATTATGGCTTCCACAGCCTAGTTGTGGTGCACATGGCATTGCATGAAGCTGGAGATCAAGCTGATTAGTTGCAGGACCCTGGATATATGAGGGCTTTGGTGTCCACCTAAAAATGAAGAAACTGAATTTGATGATCAAGTAGATACATATATAAAGTGGCTAAGTAAATAGAAAAGTAACAGATGTAATTTCTGTTTTAGATTTGGAAAAAGAAAGTTATAGGAATAAGATGATTTTAGGGAAAAATTTTCCCCAAAAATATCTCTCCTGAAAAATTAGTGCAGTACTCTCTGAGGAAAGATAGTTTGAGTATCAGCTGTAATGTGATTTGGTCAGGGAATGAATGACTTTCAACTATAAAGAGTTAGCTAGAGAAAATCCACACCTGGTTTAGATTTAGGGAAAAAGGGATAGGAGTTTAGCGCTTTCTGATCCATGAACCACTCACTGTAATAAAAATTTAGAAATTATCTTTGCATATACTGTATTAATACATGTATGACTAAGTTCATCAGTCCCTGCACTCCCTGTGTGTCATTGTTCATGCATGATGATAAGAATAGCTAGTATTTAAAGCACTTATGCTCAGACCCTTTCTTAGTGCTTACCTTATATATATATATGTGTGTGTGTGTGTGTGTGTGTGTGTGTGTACATATACATTAACACTTACTCCTCTTACCAGCCCATAAAATAAGTACTTCTATCATCTGCTTTTATAGACAGGGAAAGTGAGTTATTGAACACTTTAGGGCTGATCAAAAAACACACAACTAGTAAGTAATGACTCAAACTCAGGTAGTTTAGCTGAAAGTGGTAGTCTTAACCATGAGGGTTTGCTGCTTTTGCCTCTGACTGAGAAGGCAATCAAGGAAAAATGGACAAATATTTTAGATTGAAGGAGATACTAATGAGACATAGCTACTAAATTAAGAGTGATTTCAGACTAAATCCTTTTGCTCTAAAGGACTTAGACAATTAGGCAAAACTTTAATGGGTTTGAAGATTTGATGTTAATTTTGTGTCATCTGGGAGCAAGCAGATATGGAAACTAGGCGGATACAGTGAAGTGGTGTTGGGTTGTGCCAGGCCTACACTGAGGGCCCAGCCCACAGACTGCAGAGATGCAGGTCTGAGGTCCAGAGAAGAGGGCTAGCAACTCTGACACAGGCATGAACCAACCCCCTTCCCCCACGCCACACACAACATTCTAACAAGCAATGGACCCCTTCAGGACCCACTCTTACTCACTGAAGACTCAACTATAGATTAGTTCTCCCTGACACACAGTGCCACCTACTGGAAAAGTGGAAGTTCTGCACCCTTAATATTCAGAAAGTAAATAATGGGGAGATGAAGAAGCCAAGAAATGGCAACCTGGGTCCTCAGGAGGAATACTATATCACAGAGCGGTAACAAATCTCCAGAACCCATCACAAAGATTTCCTGTCAGATACAGAATTCAATATTGCCATGATAAAGTAATTCTAAGAAATGGAAGAAAAAATAGAAAATTTGATCAAAGATATATAAGAAAACAAACAAAAACCCAAACAAATGTCCTGAGAAATAAAATTAACCAACAGAAGATCAAAATTGAAACTTAAAATAAGTAAATAATGGCGATGTGTAAAGATCAATAGACAAGATAAAAAAATTCTGGAGAAAGCTATGGGATAAATCAAATGGAAGATTGAATCAGCGACCTTGAAGATGATAATGCACAAAGAATTTCAGTGGAAGGAAAAAGAGACATAGAAAGAAAAAAATGAAGAAACACTGTGAGAATTATCTGACTCCATTAGGAAAGGCTATATAAGTCACGAGAGATAGCTGAGGTAGAGAGAAAAGCAAGTACGAAGGCACTGCAGTGGAGTGGGCCTGACAGGTCTTACATTTGAGGACTAACTAGCAGGACAATGAGACAAGAGCAGGATGAGCCAGAGTGAGTAGTAGAATATTAAGTCAGCAAGGTGGTAAGTTCTGATCTGGCTGCTTTGGTAATTACATATGGTGGTTGGCAACTGACTTGGGAGTGGATGATTTGGTATGGCTTCATGTCCCATGTCTAATCCTCATTAAGGCTAGATGTTCTAGACAGGGACCTCAGTTGAGTTAACTCATCTCTACTTCTGTAGTTTTTCATCTTGCAGCAAGTTAGCCAGGCATTTACACACAACTTTGGAATAATTCTCAGGAGCAAGAGCGCAAGCATGATGTGCAAGTGTTTTTGCAATCACATTACACACAAGGCAGATCACACTGAGTAACCCAGCATCAGTGGGGTGAATTCTTCATGAGGGTGTGGATACATGAGGAATGACTATTCATTGACATTATTGTAATAAATCATTACATCACAGAGGCCATTTAACATAGGCCAGTGGCTATGCTAAATACTCTACAAATATGTTACTTCTGTTTGTAATCATTGACTGTTTCCTTCCTCTATCACTTAATAAATTGCATTTTCTTTTTTTTTTTTATATTTTATTTATTTTTTTTTTTATAAATTTTATTGTTATATTCCCCATACAATTGCAGCCCCCCATTCTGACCCCAATCCCTCCCCTCCCGCCCCCGCCCCCCTAAAAGTGTCTCTGGTTCATAGTTTTTTGTTGATTTTGATTTTCACTTTCTTATAGTTATTCATTTTCCTGGTCCCTTATTTAAGTTTTCTAGATTCCTGCTATGAGTGAGACCATCCGGTATTTTTCTTTTTCTTTTTGGCTTATTTCGCTGAGCATGATCCCTTCCAGCACCATCCATGTTGCAGCAAATTGCATGTGTTTATCTTTTTTGAATGCTGAGTAATATTCCATGGTATATATGTACCACATCTTCTTGATCCAGTCATCTATTTTTGGGCATTTGGGCTGTTTCCAAAGCTTAGCTATTGTAAATAGTGCTGCTATAAACATAGGGGTGCAGGTGTTCTTTGGAATTGATGTTTCTGTGTCCTTTGGGTAAATACCTAGGAGTGGAATTGCTGGGTCATATGGAAGCTCTATGTTTAGTAGGTCCAGAAATCTCCACACAGCTTTCCACAGTGGTTGGACCAGTTTGCACTCCCACCAACAGTGCAGAAGAGTTCCTTTTTCTCCACACCCTCGCCAACATTTGTTGTTGCTAGTTTTTTTAATATGTGCCATTCTCACTGGTGTAAGATGGTATCTCATGGTAGTTTTGATTTGCATTTCCCTGATGACAAGTGATGTTGAACATTTTTTCATATGCCTGTTGGCCATTTGCATTTCCTCTTCAGAGAAGTTTCTTTTAAGCTCTTCTGCCCATTTTTTGACTGGATTATTTTCTTTGTTGTTGTTGAGACTCATCAGCTCTTTGCAGATTTTTGTGATCAGTCCTTTATCATTAGTGTTGGGTGCAAAAATGTTCTCCCAGTTGGTGGGGTTTCTCTTTGTTTTTGTTATTGTCTCTTTTGCTGTGCAAAAGCTCTTTAATTTGATATAGTCCCAGCTGTTTATCTTTGCCTTCACTATCACTGCTTTGGGTGATGTGTCTGTAAAGATGTCTTTGATGTGCAAATCACGTAGTGTTTCGCCTATATTTCCTTCTATATATTTTATGGTTTCAGGTCTTATGTCTAGTTCTTTAATCCATTTTGAGTTGATTTTTGTGTATGGTGTGAGGTGGTGGTCAAGCTTCATTCTTTTGCATGTAGCGACCCAGTTTTCCCAGCACCATTTATTGAACAAACTTTCTTTGCTCCAATGCATAGTCTTTGCTCCTTTGTCGAAGATTAGTTGACCATAAACCTGTGGGTTTATTTCTGGATTTTCTATTCGATTCCATTGGTCTGTATGTCTGTTCTTGTTCCAATACCATGCGGTTTTGATGATTATGGCTTTGTAGTATAGTTTGAAGTCTGGGATTCTGATGCCTCCATTCCCTTCTTTTTTTTTCAGGAGAGCTTTGGCTCACGGCCGCCGCCGCCATCTTCCCCACCCGCGCCGGAAGCCCGCCAATAAATTGCATTTTCTTAAGAGAACAAGTATCCTATGCTTTTTATTTTGAATAGACTTTTTAGAGGAGTTTAGATTTACAACAAAATAGAGCAAAAAGCATAGACTTTTCATATACCTTTGCACCCACACTCTCACCAGAGTGGTATATTTGCTACATTAACAAATCTGTACTGTCACATCCTAATCATACAGGTCCATCGTTTCTATTAGGGTTCACTTTTGGTGTTATATAAACTATGGCTTTGGATGACATCTATCATTTAAATTGGTGTTATATAATCTATGGTTTTGGCATGCATCTATTGTGATATCAAACATAATAGTGTCACTATCCTTTTTAAATGCTGTCTTCCCCAGAATGCTCTTCTTTTGAACTGTCATCCTTGAAGTCTCAGAATGGACTCTCTTCCCTCTGCGAAGCCTTCCTGGGCAGAGTTGTATGTGAACTGTCCTACCACACAGTAAAAATAACATTATTTTTACTTAATTACATTAAAGGTATTTGTTTTCATGTATGATCCTCCAACAGACCATAATTTCCTCTATAGTTAGGGTCATGCTGTTCTAGAAATCACAAATGCCCACCACAATTTCTAATTGGGGGTGGAAAATGTTCGAGATGCCCAATGCCTTCTGCTTTGACTGTTATTTCTCCTCTCTAAGAAAATACCCATTCTGAAAATCACAATAATCACAAGATGGTACATATAAGATGGTGCCTTACATGGAGAAATGCAGAAACTCTGGATAGACACAGATAGTCTTCACAAATAAAGGTAGAAGAACACCATTTTATAAAGGTTAATTTCTATACACGCTGACTTTTTCTGCCTTGAATACAGTGGTGTCAGCATGAGATAGCTAAGATGAAGCCCCCATCTTGTGAACATGAGGTAATAGATTTTCATCCAGGACACACCAATCATTTGAATCACTTACCTCCACACACCTTGTCAAGGAAAGAATAAGTGTCTCTACTGCTTTTCTCTGCTAACCAGAGAATAAAATGTTCCAGTTTGGTGTGATTTGGTAGGTTATTTTTTTCAGTTTTGGAAAAGCTCAAAAATGTTTCCATTAAACTAATAGTAATAGCATCCCCAGATCTAAAAAGTAACCTACCAAATCATACAAAATAAAAATGTTCTACTTTCGTGTAGCTGGGATATCTGTACTCATCTGATTTTCTATTACATGCAGTAGAATGTGTCCTGATATGTCAGCAATATTCTTATCTTGTTTTAAATTCATTTCCAAAGACAAGGCTGGGTAGAATTGTTATTCATAAGATGTTTGTGTATATTTCTCTTCTAAAACTTCTACTCCTGAATCCCATGTTATTCTCCACCTCAAAAACTTGTGTTAACCTTTCAAACACTAGAGTACCCTGATTAATAGCACCTTTCTTAATTTACTACATCCCTGCTATTAAAGGGTGGATTTATCAATATAACAGAAATGTTTATTGAATGTGCACTATTGCAGGAGACTACAGAGGATGCACACTGTATGCGATATGGACTCTGTCCTCAAAGAAGCCTATAATATAATTAGCATCATTATCATCGTTATGAGAACTTACTTGAGTTCTTATGTCCCAGGAAATATTTATATCTGTTGATTCATTTATGTTAGATGGCATGGAAAAATAGGTGCTCACACATGCGAGTCTTTGAACTTCCTAAATCTATAGCTCTCACTTTTTTCCTATTCCACCTGCATGTAACTTTAGGAAAAGCCTCTCTTTTATTTTTTATTTTCTGTTTGTGAAGAGTACTTACAGTAGTGAAATATTAATATCAAAGGATATCGTGGAAGGAAAAAAAGATGTAAAAAATAAACTACTTGTTGCCATGCTATGCACACAGTAGCCAAAGAGCTATAAATAGTTCCTTTCCCCCTTTATAACCTGTTTGACAGTGTTTGCACTGACCATTTGTTCCACTAGATGGCAGGCTTTTTGGTCAAAAACATTCAGAGGTAAAATGTTTCTTGGGTTGTCCGTGGTGCATAGTAGTTTTTAATGTGTCAAAATTATATTAATCTATTTGTTTGTTTCCCAAGTGGTGAAAAGTATAATTGTGGGAAGCAGAAAATTCTTGGAAAGAACTGTCTAAAGCTATCTATAGCCAGTACTTAGCATATAATTTTACTTAGTAATCATTTTGACTGCTGTTTAAGCACATTAAATGTGAGATTTCTATTTGTCCTGCAAAATTCTCACCATTAACTGGTGACAATGCTTATTTCATGTTTAAGAACTATGTATTTTTGCAAAAATATTCGAATTAATTTTGTTGAAGAGTTTGTTGACCGTAGATCACTCCGATACCTTTCCACATGATTTCGAAGGACAGAAATCTCAGCAGCTTTTTAGAAAATTGAAATTGATAGCTATCTAAAGTTCATAATAAAAAACAGCTGGATACATTACTGAGCACTTACTAATCCAATTATTATGTTAAGGCTTTCATAATACACAGTGATAAGTTAATGGTATTATTTTTTCCAACAGAGTTAGGTTTATTCAAAATTACAAGATTGGCTCAACATTTGAAAAATCAGTGTGATTTTCAGTTCTAAGGGAATAAAGGAGGAAAATTATATAATTTTTTTAATAGGTGTAGGAAAGTCTTTGTCAAAATTTGACAATCATTAAATGTGAAAACTCATAGCAAATGTGAGAAGGAAACAACTAATTTGATACAGAATATTAAAAACCTACAGCAAACATTTAAAAAATATTTAGTAATGAGAGCCATTTTGCTGGAAAATTTACTATTCTATTATTATCCCCAATTCTTACTCATTTTTAAATTTGTCGTTAAATATACACGACATAAAATTTATCATTTTAGCCATTAGTAAGTGGACAGCTCAGTAGCTGTACATTCACATACTGTAAAACAATCACCAATATCCTCCCAAACTGAAATTCTGGACCCATTAAACTATAACTCCCAGTTCCTCTAATCCCCTGTAGGGTAAGGAAAAATGTCAGGCTTTTCTGCCCTCCCGCCATCAGGACAGATGATGGATCCTTGCGGTCCTGAATGCATGCCTGATGGCGGGCACCTGGAGTAGGGTGTGGGCAGAGGTAGATGGGATTCACCTGGGCTGAGACTGAGCTTTTAAGGGTGGCGTCATGGGGACGCCAGGAGAAGCCGAAAGAGAAGCCGAGAAAGAAGCAGCAGAAGCGGAGAGAGAAGCAGAGAGAACACCAGAGAGCCCAGATAGAGTGAAGCCTTGCCCAGCCCCACAGTACCCCTGCCTGCCGTGTACCTGGTAAACCCAATAAAAGCCTGCAAAAGCCACTGAGGGCTCTGACTCCTCCTTTACCGGGTCTGCTTGATCCTAGAAAACCTGCACTGTGTCATTCCTGCCCCTACAATAGGTAATACCACATATATATTAACAGTAATGTATATATTATATTAACATATATGTAGGGTAAAGAGAATATCAGGCTTTTCTGCCCTTCCGCCATCAGGATAGATGATGGATCCTTGCGGTCCTGAATGCATGCCTGATGGCGGGCACCTGGAATAGGGTGTGGGCATAGGTAGATGGGATTCAGCTGGGCTGAGACTGTGCTTTTTAAGGGCGGCATCACGGGGACGCCAGCAGCAGCAGCAGCAGTAGAAGCCGAAGCCGAAAGAGAAAACGAGAAGCAGCATAACAAACGCCAGAGAGCCCAGATAGAGTAAAGACTTGCTGGGGGCTGGAGGCCTGCCAGCCTCCCAGCCCCCCAGCCAGCACCCCTGCCTGCCATATGCCTGGTGAACCCCAATAAAAAACCTGCAAAACCACTGAGGACTCTGACTCCTCCTTTACCCAGTCTGCATGGGATCAGAAAACCTGCACTGTGGCCAGTCCCGCCTTACAATATATCTAAAGGTGATAACATTATATACATATATATAAAGGTAATTTAGAGCACTTGATATTCAAAGTATGGTCCCCAATCAGCATCTCCTGGGAATATAGTAGAAATGTAAATTCTCAGATCCCACCTCAGACCTATTGAGTCAGGTACTTTGTAGGTAGAGCCCCAGAAGTCTGTGCTTTAACAAGGCCTCCAGGAGACTCTGATGCAAACGTTTGAGAACTGTTGCATTAGATTTTTAGAACATTGTTGAACTATAGGTGTATGAATGAAGACTCAAATTGGCATCCTGGTAATGTGCTATTTCCATGTGCTTCTCTGGACTAAGTCCTTTCTGAATTCTTAGCTCTCCATGAGCATATGTAGTCGCAGGAAGGCACAGAGCAGGTTCTCTATGACCCTATGCAGATGGGTGAAGGAGGAGTCCTGGAGCCCTCAGTGGCTTTTTAGGCTTTTATTGCTGTTTTACCAGGTACACAGCAGGCAGGTGTGCCAGGGGGCTGGGAGGCTGGCAGGCCTCCCAGACCCCAGTGAGTCTTCACTCTTTCTGAGCTCTCTGGTGTTCTCTCGCGGCCTCTACTTCTTTACTGGTTCTCTTCCGCTCTCTCACCTGTTCCCCTTTGTAAGGGTCAGGAAGACCACAGTGCAGGTTTTCTATCATGAGGCAGACCGGGTAAAGGAGGAGTCAGAGTCCTCAGTGGTTTTTGCAGGTCTTTTATTGGGATTTACCCGGTACACAGCAGGCAGGGGTGCTGGGGGACCGGGAGGCTGGCAGGCCTCCCAGCCCCCAGCAAGTCTCCACTAGATCTGGGCTCTCCAGCATTCTCTGCTTCTCTCTCTACTGCTGCTGCAGTTGGCATCCCCATGACGCCGCCCTTAAAAGTCCAGTCTCTCAGCCCAGGTGTACCCACTTCAGGTGCCCGCCATCAGGCATGCATTCAGGACCACAGGGTTCCCTCATCTATCCTAAAGGCGGGAGGGTAGAAAAGCCTGATACCTTTTACCTACCCTACACCCTTCTAGTCTGGTGCTCTGTTGGCATCCTTGTGATGCCACCCTTAAAAGCCCAGTCTCAGCCCAGGTGTACCCACCTACGTATATCCACACCCTACTCCAGGTGCCCGCCATCAGGCATGCATTCAGGACAAGGATCCATCATCTATCCTGATGGCGCAAGGGCAGAAAAGTCTGACAATCATTTACCCAACAGCATGTCAAGGTGCTTTGGAGCAGTACAGTACTAGAAATTACAGATGTGACTTGCTAGGAGTCCACCAGAAATGGAGCTTAGAGTTACTTTACTGCCCCAAACTCCCCAGGGCTGGGCTCTTATCTTAGGGAAGAACAACTGCAAAGATGCATTGAGCCACTCCCGTGTGAGGCTCCGGTCCATGAAGATTCCATCAAACCCCATCAATGGACACACTGACTTCTTCCCTTTCTTCTTGTGAGAATGTAGTGGAGGCCGTTTACGCCATTTGGTTTTCTGGACATACTGATCTTAAGAACTAAATCTCACCAGTGTGACATCAGTGGTAAATGCACTTTAAAAAGCAGCTGTCCTCTATTTCTGTTTTGGTAAACCAAAAACAGAATTAGCTTCTTATCCTACAAACATGCATGAGAGTAGAAACAGCTGCTCAGAGTTGGCTTTAAAAAGTGCTAGCATGAGGAATGAGCCAAGCAGCTGTGGAGTTTGCTGGGTTGGCTTTGAACCTTCCCTGTCTTGTTTTTCCTTGTGCATATTCCACTAGTCGTGGGGTAGAGTTGAAATGGACATCACCCTTAGGAAAATGTGAAGGAATCGAATAGAGATGATACAGACAGCAAATTAAAAGTGGAGGCATGGCCTCGGAAAAGAAATGCCAGGCCATCATTCACAGAAAGATAGGAGAGAGTTGTGTGCCCCAGACAGCACTACTCAAACCTTAATATGCATACTGGGTGAGTTTTTTAAAAAAAATACAGATTTTAATTCTATGGGTTTCTGGAAAACCCCCGAGTCTGCATCTCTAATAAGCACCCTGATGGACGATGTTGCTGGTTCAAGGCTACACTTGGTGTGTCAGGCTCTAAAGATGTCAAGTGGACATGATTATGTCGCCCCCTAGTGAGACTCCCATAGAAATCCAAGGTGTTTAAACAGAACCAGATCAATTATGATTAAAAGAAATTAGTATTAATACCAACTTAATTAGAAATCCACACAACTTTGCAGGAAAAGAATCAGTATTAGGCTCTTTACAATTTATATCACTTCAAAGTCTTCTTTACCATTTATTAATGGACAATCTTTCACTCTGTATCTTCTGCCAGCTTCCAGGACTGGGAATGCTGGAATTATCTTATCCCACATTAACATTTGCCCATATAGTTGTAACTACTTTCCAGAACACTATTTTCTTCATGTTGCTTTTTGAAAAAGATTCTTCAGCTCTGTAGGGGCCAGGAACTGGACACGGTGCAGGTTTTCTGATCCCGTGCAGACTGGGTAAAGGAGGAGTCAGAGTCCTCAGTGGTTTTTTGCAGGTCTTTTATTGGGGTTCACCAGGCATATGGCAGGCAGAGGTGCTGGGGGGCCGGGAGGCTGGCAGGCCTCCCAGCCCCCAGCAAATCCTCACTCTATCTGGGCTCTCTGGCGTTCTCTGCTTCTGCTTCTTTACTTCTCTCATCGGCTTCTTTCTCAGCTTCTGCTGGCGTCCCCTGCCGCCCTTAAAAGCAATCTTAGCTCAGCTGAATCTCATCTACCTAGGCCCACACCCTATTCCAGGTGCCCGCCATCAGGCATGCATTCAGGACAAGGATCCATCATCTATCCTGAAGGCGGGAGGGCAGAAAAGCCTGACATTTTCTTTACCCTACAAGCTCTTCTTAGCCACAGTGTAAAGTTCAAATGCAACAGACAGACACCCCAGAGCCTTCACAACATGGTTCTAATCCTTTTCAGCCTTGTTGGGATTAGAGTATTACATATTGTAGGGTAGTGATTTTCAGGCTTTTCTGCCCTCCCACCATTAGGATTAATAATGGATCCTTGCGGTCCTGAATGCATGCCTGATGGCGGACACCTGGAATAGGGTGTGGGCATGCATAAAAGGGTGCACCTGGGCTGAGAGACTGGGCTTATAAGGGCGGCGTCACCAGCCGCCAGCAGAGAGCAGAACCAAGAGAGAAGCAGAGAGAACGCCCGGAGAGCCCAGAAAGAATGAAAACTTGATGGGAGCTGGGAGACCTCCGGTACCCCCTGTCTGCTGTGTACCTGGTAAATCCTAATAAAAGCCTGAAAATCCACCGAGGGCTCCAGGACTCACTCCTCCTTTACTCTGTCTGCTCGGATCATAGAGACCTGCACTGTGCCCATTCCTGCCCTTACACATATGCATTATCATTTCACAATACTTTGTTAAATGTGTGCGTCCTTTACAAATTTATTCTGTTATTACACTCTTTTAAAAAAAATTATTGGGGGCCCTACCTGGTGGCACAGGCAGTTGAGAGCCGCACTGTGAAGCTGTTCGCAGCCTCTGCAGCACAGGTTTGATTCCGGCCGGCCGGGTGGCGAGAATCCCACATGGCATGGCAGACCTTTCCTGTCATGCCTGCTGTGCCCCTCAGCAGTGTATTTCTTCAGTCTGCCTGTTCTGTTCCCCGCTCTGTCTCTGGTGAATCCTCTCACCCTCCTGTGCATCTGGCCTATACCCTGGTTCTTGCATAAAAATAAAATCTTAAAATAAATAAATAAATAATATTATTTATTTATGCATTCAAGAACTGCGGCACAAGCTAGAGGTGTGGGGGTTGAGAGGATTCACCAGAGACAGAGTGGGGAGCAGAACAGGCAGATCTACTGAAGTATACTGCTGAGGGGAGCAGTGGGCGAGACAGGAGAAGTCAGCTGTGCCATGTGGGTGGCTCCCTGTCAGGGGATTGAACTCCTGCTGCAGTGGCTGGCAATAGCTTGATAGCTCTATGTCTTTAACCCCTGTGCCACCAGGGAGGGCCCTGTTATCACACTTTTAGTGAGCACTTCCCTGTGCCACGTGCCATGGGACTAGGGATAGATGATGTATCATCAACTAGTTTGGTTTTTTTTTTATTCTGCTCTTTTTAATGTACTGTAAGTTTATAAAAACATTTCAAGGTGTTGACATTGTCATGTAACTATGCATAAGTTTGGGATTTGTTATTAGTGTGTTGCTGTGTATCTATACCTATTTTTGAAGGAGAGAATTTATTTTGTTGGACTGGATACCCCAAAATAGAATAATTGGATTAAATTACATTTCATTATTATTGAATTATGTATTGACAGATATCTTTCCAGAGACTGAAGATTTCCAAGTTATATACAAAAGTTGTACACTGGTTTTAATGCAGTACCTACTTCCTTGGGTCTTCTAATTATAAAATACTTTTGTTATTTTGACAGAATGTTTGGGACTACCAGTAGCCTATCAGTGCCACTGTGTGAAGTAAAAGAAAGCAGCTCTCCAGGAGTACTGGAAATCTCTGAATTAAAAGGAAAGGAATCCTGAAAATCCCACCTCACTTCACTGGAAGAATATGAATGTTTTCTCACCAACATCAGCTCAAAAACCTGTACACAGGAGACTATTGTTTGATGTATTAAGAATTTAAAGTACCCATAGTCATACAGATCTGTATGATCATGAGACTGATTAATTTATTATAGTAAATAAATATCAAAATGAAGGAAAGTGAAAATCTCTACTGGGGGTCAGTGCATAACTACTTGATAAGGAGTTAATCAGTGTTTCCCTTGAAAGTAAGAACCCCAAATGCCCAAAAATAGATGAATGGATCAAGAAGATGTGGTACATATACACAATGGAATATTACTCAGCAATCAAAAAGGATAAACACATGCAGTTTGCAGCAACATGGATGGAGCTAGAAGGGATCATGCTCAGCGAAATAAGTCAGAAAGAAAAAGAAAAATATCAGATAGTCTCACTCATAGCAGGAATTTAGAAAACCTAAATAAGAAACCAGGAAATAATTAATATAAAGTAATAATCAAAATCAACAAGCAACTATAAACCAGAGACACACTACGGGAGTGGGGGGAAGAGGGAGGAGTGGGGAGAGGAAGAACTAGAGTCAAAATAAGGGGTTGGTGCAATTGTATGGGGAATATAACCAAAATGAAAATGCATACATTGTGCAAAGATGAAAAATGATGTAAGAATTATATAAAATAAAATATTAAAAAAAATCAACAAATGATGTCTTTAAAAATGCAACTAGACTCTACTATTTCACACCATACAGAAAAATTGGATTAGAGAACTTCAGTGTCAGACCTGAAACCATAAAATATGTTGAAGAAACATAGGCAAAACACTCTGTGACAATGGCTTCAGAGACATCTTTGTGGACTTACTGTAATGACTAAATAAATAAATAGAACTTTATCAAAGTAGAAAGTTTGTTTCTGCACAGCAAAAGAAATGATCATTAAAATGAAGACATCCTACCAAATGGGAGAAAATATTTGCACATTATACTTCCAACAAAGGGCTAACATCCAGGATCTACAAAGAATTCGTATGCTCAACAAGAAAACAAATAACCCAATCAAAAAAATGGGCAGAAGATCTGAATAGACACTTCTCTAAAGAAGACATTCAGATGGCCAACTAGCACATGAAAAAAATGCTCATCATCACTTATCTTCAGGGAAATGCAAATCAAACAAAAATTATATGGAAGTAAATGTTGCATGATGTTCTCCTTTTTTAAATAATTACTTCGTGAATAAGCACATCAAAACTGGCAAACTTTATTTTTAACATATATGCATATTTCTTTTCAGACTCAGGTAATATAAATTAAGATAAATAAGATTTGAACAACTTGGTATTCACTCAACTTTTTTCTTTCAGTATACTTCTACATATTCTGAAACAAACATTGTAGGATAAAATGACTCTCTCTCTTTTCTCTCTCTCTCTTAAGCAAAACCCCGCCCCATTTCTTTGGATGTGTTATATTTTCCTGTCACTATTACTGGTAGCATAGTCTTTTTTTTTTTTTAGAGGCATGTTTTATTTATTTATTTGTTTTTGTTTTGTTTGTTCTTTTATACATGCACTGGGTACAGTCAGAAGCACGGGAGGGTGAGAGAATTCACCAGAGCCAGAGCAGGGAGCAGAGCAGGCAGAAGGACCGAAGTACACTGCTGAGGGGAGCAGCGGGCGGCAGGAGAGGTCTGCGCGCCATGTGGGACCCACCTCCGGTGGCCGGGGAGCATCCGGGGATCGAACCGGCGCGGCAGAGGCCGCGGGCAGCTTCGCAACCCAGCGCTCAACCGCTGCGCCACCGAGGAAGCCCTACTGGTAGCATAGTCTTAATCATGCATATTATAACTTTTAGTCAATTGTATTGCAAATAGAAAAAGGGGAGGCAGGCAACTGAGAACGATTTGGCACATGTAACTATTTCAGGAGATTAGCAAATTTCAGGGGGTACACATACACAACTTCATAAAGGTATATGCATTCACCTTCTTTCAAGACTTTCTGAAAGTGACAAAATTAAAATATTCCCTATCATGATCCAAAAGCTAGAAAAACATGACAAGACTAAAATAATACAACAGCATTTATTTGGGGAAAATTTCAGATTTACAAATTGAGGTGCACAAACTCAAATATCAATTTATTTCTTCCTAGGGTCTTCTGTTTAAGGTTCTGATTTTTTTTTAGGGACAAAATGGGGATTGGGGGAAGAAGGATAGAATTGGAAAATCTATTCACCAAGATACTTAGGAGCTTAGAACTGAATTTAATTAAAGGATGATTTTTTGATACCTGAATAATTTCTAAGTACAATTTTTCTGATTAGGTTTAATTCTATAGTATGATATACTATAAAACATACTTGCTGTTATGAAAACATTAGTTAAAATTATGATTCAATTTAGTTCAAGACAGATATACATTTTAACAACCATAAACATATTTTAAGGGTAATGTTAGCTTATTTGGTAAGTAGCCAATGAAGAAATCTAGGAAGTTCAGATGAACTAATCTCTTGTCAAAAGTTCAGATATATCCAAAGTAAGACTAATGAATCATTGAAGTAGTAATTAATAAATTTTACTGTGCATACACCAAAAACAGTATGCAAACTGGGAGCATCAAAAACATGGAATGAGAATCAGGGAATGTTATAAAGTAGTGAGGAGGCAGTGACTGTTTATTCTTCATAGTGATGGACTATAATAACATTTTCTTAAACTTCAGAAAATTGATCAATGTTTACCTCATATGAGTCTTGGGAAACAGCTTAAGTGTTTCCAGAGGCATAAGCAAGGAGTGATCCAGGTCATGTTAATTTGGCAAAATAAGCTAAATCAAACTTTATATAATGAAGCTTGTTTTGTCTGCTCAGGGAATTTTCAAGGCTGGTCTCTTTATTTTAACACTCTATGAGAAAAAAAAAAACACACCCTAAATCTTATGTAAACGTAAAATGTTATGTGTATAGCTTACTCGTACTGACAAATCAGAGAAAAACACAAAACTGTTTATTTTCATTTTTAAACCAAAGTTGACAAACCAGTCTGACTTGTCCGAAGATTCATCTTATATATGATATTAATCTTGGATTTTTTTAAATGTTTCTAAGCTAGAGATGTTTGTAAAAATGATTTTCCCCCTAAATAGGGTTTGTCATGTTTAAAGTATTAAAGGAGAGTTTGCTTGAGTTTGCTTGCTCAATTAACTTGAACGGTAATTATCAATACCTCTGGATAGGGAAATATTTCACACTTGCGCAATTAGAGGTAAAGTGTGTTCTGAATTATAGATGTACAGATGTATAAATATATAGAGAATCTGTGGCTTCCATTCTATGACTTCAGTCATAGATCAAAAGTGAACACAGAAACTAAAATCTCACCTATTCTGAGTTCCTTCACAGTGGACTTTCACAGTGGATCTCAAATATTTGGTTGATTGAATTGAGCTCACAAAGACATAGGAAACAGAGACAAACCAACCAGATTCTTTGTTATCTCTCATCCAACAGAGAATAAAATTCTATCCTCCGTTTGAGATCCCAAACCACTAGACCTTATCAACAAATTTCTAGTCATTGCTGCCATTAGTTGGGAATAACTGATTATCCAGAAAATGGAACAAACTACAAAATCAGAAAAAAAAACTTACTAGGATCATTTGAAGTTGGTTTTATTACTGCTTAAAAATTACACTGCAGGACCTCCCTGGTGGCTCAGGGGTTAAAGACAGCGCTATCAAGCTACTGACAGCCACTGAGTTTGATCCCTGACCAGGGAGGTGACCCACATGGTGCAGCAGACATCTCCTGTCTTGCCCGCTGCTCCCCTCAGCAGTGTATTTCAGTAGATCTGCCTGTTCTGCTCCCCACTCTCTTTGGTAAATCCTCTCACCGCCCCCCCCCACCCCTCCGCCACCTTTGGTCTATAACCCATTCTTGTATGCATAAATAATTTTTTTTTTTTTAAAGTACACTGCAAGTCAAGAAAAGAAGTGTCTGGGCTTAAGCAACCCATTAGTGCATTTCTTAAGCAAGAGTATAATTGGCCCCGTCAGGTAAGTTCACTTATTCATCTCAATGGGATGACCTCTGAATGTGCTACAATAAATTTTCAGTAAGGTAAAATCTTGACTCTCATGAAATGTAAAGTAAATGTATGCCCAAAATATTAATAAACCTACTAATTGATGAGAGAAACAATAAAATGTTAAAGTTGTCTCAAGAAGCATTGAGAGGATTTATAAGGAGCTCAGGATCCCACAAGGCCATACACTATAACCTTTGATGTAATCTTTTCTACTAGTTAGAATTTATTTGCATCTTTACCACTCAGAAATCCACAAATTAATCTGCCTTCATCGAGTTGTGAAATAGCTGAGAGAATACAAACTCCCTCCAAGGTGCAACCCCAGTATTGCTCTGTAGAATACTTAGACATTTTTGCCTATCTCCACAATTCCAAGTTTTGTCTATCACTTTTTTCCCTTGTGGTAGGATTTAAAAATCAAAGACAATTAAGTTCTTATTTATCATTCACAGTAATCATACCTTCAGTTACTTTAAATATATTTCTTTAATTGTTATTGAAGCTATGTACTTTGTGATTTTTTGTTTTTGTTTTCCCCCAATTAAACTCTTAATTCTTTTTTTTTTTTTTTTTTTAAATTTTTTTTTTTTTTTTTTTATAGAGGCATGTTATTTATTTATTTATTTGTTTGTTTGATTGTTTTGCTTATCCATGCACTGGGTACAGTCAGAAGCGCGGGAGGGTGAGAGAATTCACCAGAGCCAGAGCGGGGAGCAGAGCAGGCAGAAGGAACGAAGTACACTGCTGAGGGGAGCAGCGGGCGGCAGGAGAGGTCTGCGCGCCATGTGGGACCCTCCTCCGGTGGCCGGGGAGCAGCCGGGGATCGAACTGGCGCTGCAGAGGCCGGGCAGCTTCGCAACCCAGCGCTCAACCGCTGCGCCACAGGGGAGGCCCCAAAACTCTTAATTCTTTTACTTTGAATCACTCCTTGAGTGAAGTATGGGATTTAATAAATACCTTTGGTCTGTTATTTGTGTTTTTAACAAAGAGCTTCTGTGTGCAACTTCTTAACTATTGTTTTTCTTCTGACATATACAAAATACGTTCCATTATGCAAACATAAGTTTGTTTCCTTTTGCCAAATGGGTGAGCTAGTGCTTTATAGACTTTATGTTTAAATTCTTTAATTCACTTGTAGTCGTGGTTTGGGAAATCAGTGTTGTCCATGTGCTACACAATCGTGGATGTGTTCCAACAACATTTATTATATAAAGTATCTTGGTAGAAAAGTCATTAAATGCATAGCATTGTTGAAGTTAGTGTCTGGAGAGTCTTGCTTAGTTTTTTTATTAATTACTATTTTATTTTATATAATTCCTTTTTTAAAATGTTTTTATTTATTTATTTATTTATTTATTTATTTATTTATTTATTTATTTATTATTTATACAAGCACTGGGTACAGTCAGAAGCGCGGGAGGGTGAGAGAATTCACCAGGGCCAGAGCGGGGAGCAGAGCAGGCAGAAGGACCGAAGCACACTGCTGAGGGGAGCAGCGGGCGGTAGGAGAGGTCTGCGCGCCATGTGGGACCCTCCTCAGGTGGCCGGGGAGCAGCCGGGGAATCGAACCGGCGCGGCAGAGGCTGCGGGCAGCTTCGCAACCCAGCGCTCAACCGCTGAGCCACCGGGGAGGTCCCTATTTTATATAATTCTTAACATCATTTTTCATTTTTGCACAATGTATGCTTTTTCATTTTGGTTATATTCCCCATACAATTGCACCCACCTCCCTTATTTTGACCCTAGTCCTTCCTCTCTCATTCTCTCCCTCCCCCCATAGTGTGTCTCTGGTTTATAGTTGCTTGTTGATTTTGATTTTTACTTTGTATTAATTAGTCTTTTTCCTGGTCCCTTATTTAGGTTTTCTAAATTCCTGCTATGAGTGAGACCATCCGGTATTTTTCTTTTTCTTTCTGACTTATTTCTCTGAGCTTAGTTATTACTTATGATTTTAAAGTAAACTTCTCTTTGCAGTATGCATTTCAATTAGAATTTTCCAAGATTATGTTTTAGAACTTTATAAATTTGTGATGAGGTTTATCCTGAAAAAAAAAAAAGAATATAAACTTTCTGCATATTTTAATGATGATAAACTCAGCTTGAATAGCTCTTACTCTGATTTTGCAGTTTTCATTGATGAGCTCTCTTGGTTCCTAAGTTGTATTAACACCCATGTATTTTGAGCCTTATTTGGTGGTGGTGGATCATCATTGTAAATGAAATTTAATTCTTAGTTGTATTTTTCTAGCTGTATTTTATTTTATTGCTACAAAGAATGTGATAGACGTTCTGGTTTCTCAAGCAGGAGACTGTTTAAGACAAATACAAGATATGATTCTAGACCCTCAGATTCCCAAGTGTTTTCTCCCACTTTGAGGCAATAGAACAAAATGGTTAGGATCCTGGGGTCTAAATCCTAACTGCCACTTCCCAGCTGTCTCACTTTAAGCAAATTAGTAAACTTTTCTCTACTTCCATTTCCTCAGTTAAAAATGTAAGTAGTAGTAATACTTGGATTATTAGCATTAAGAGGATTAGTAAAATACGTAAAACTTTAAGACCAGTCATATGAATCATAGTAACCTCTCCACAAATGTTAGTTTTTGTTATTATTTATTGTAGTAATAGTAGGAAGAGCTGTAGTAAGGGCTACCTAAACCTTCCATTGAGGACAAAGCAATGGAGAAATACTGCAGAGATGGGAGAAATGTATATCATTGACATACAATTGTGTCTTTGTCATACAAGATTGATCCTGAGCAACCAGGTTTGTCATGAGATTTGATGTGGAAGATCTGCAGACACTTGCAAAGCACCAAGTTGTGAAAAATCACTTTCCAGAAACCAGAGAAAACATTGACTAGAATCCTCTTTGTGATCCTTACTGCTTTTTTTCATAACCAGTGAATTTTTTGCATTACTATGTGAATTTAGTAAATATTTCCTATTTTGTTTTGTGTATTCCACATAAAAAAAAATGGTCACATGATCCAAGAAGAAAACCTGAATTTGCACAATTTATATGAAAAGTTGCTAGTGCTGTCACTGGTTTCACCAATAGTTTAGTGTTCATTGCATTTTGCTTCAAATGGCATAATTTCATGTTACACTGAGCCACATTAGGAGCTGTATGGTGAATGGCATCTAACTGTTTCAGTTAGCAAAGATACCAGGTGTATGCAGTTGGAAACTTGGAAGATTCTAACTTGCTCACAGAGCATTCTAGTTACCCACAAGATTATTTTAACATCTGTTAGAGTCACACTCATTAGCAGCATTTGCAGTATTGTGAATGGAATACTGATTTTCAAGGACAAGGCAATAAATAGTTGCTTACTTAGAAACCAAATGATTCCTGTTATTTTGCATAACAATGTGAGAGTTGGCTGCAGAGAATGCTGTTGTGCTTTGACTAGGAGAAAACAGAATAGACTGCAGGATGATCTAGAATTCTGGTAGAGGGGGAGAGGTAAGGGGAGAGTTGAGAGGACCTTCCCTTACCCTCCACCACTAAGTCCTGAGGACTCTTCCACATCAGCCGGGCTCCTGTCTGCTCCTTCTGTCCTGCATGAGCTCTCACAGGGGCCTTGCAGTGACCAGCCACACTCCTACCTCTTGCTTGTCCCGTCCAATGTTTTCTCAACATTGCTCCTACCTGAATGAATTTCTAATGTATAAATTTGATTATTTTACTTCCTAGATCAAAGTTACGCAAGATGCAACTTTTGCACTTGGCAACAAAGGTCCTTACAGTTCTCTCTGCTTACCTGGTCACTCTTCTCTCTCTTCCCTGCCATAGGCTTAATGTTCTTGAGTACAGAATTATTTGCATCTAGCTTTACTCAACCTTCACCTTTTTTTTGCTAAATTGCTTTCCACTGTAAAGAATTCCCTGACCCTGGCTGGAAAACTGAGGGGTCTTCCCCTGTGTTCCTATAGTAATTTGTACAGAAATCTGCAACAAGAAATAAAACATTTTATTGTCACTGGCTAATATATACACATAAAGAGCTCCACTTAAATAACTTCTTGAAATCAAAGCTGTTTCCTCCTTATCCTTGAATTTCCAGGGCCCAGCATGTCATGGGCAAGCTATTATCTTTTTTGTTGAATAAATTTTTTAAATCATAAGTTAAATTAGAACGTTATAATAATTTAACAAACAAAAATACTTTCATGCCTGTTTCCAATTTCATTTTCTCAAGTTATGTTGAAATAATTTTATGTATTTTTTTATTAAGGTAATATCTGCATACCCCTATTAGGTATTGCCACCATAGTGCCCCCACCACCAAATCACCCATAGTCCTCCACCATAGTCCATTGGACTACCTCCCCACTTTGCTCTCCATGCTCCCCTTCCTCCTCTGCTATTCTCAATTCATTGATTTTTTAATTTTGAAATACTTTTTAGCAAAGGAAAAACCATGAATTTAATATGTTTGGAGAATTTATATGACTGTAAATTCTAAACAATAGTGGAGCAGACCAGGGATATTTATCCTAGATTTTAGTACTGGGGCATCTAGAACATAGAGGGAGAGACTTCATATGACAGATAAGGAGGGGGTGACATCACCCTTACTCTGAGAGTAAAGATGTAATTCTTGCATAGAGGGAACATGTTCACTGATTGTAAGACAGGAACAAGACACAGTGCAGGTTTTCTATGATCCAGCAGACTGAGTAAAGGAGGAGTCAGAGTCCTCAGTGGCTTTTGCAGGCTTTTATTGGGGTTTACCAGGTACACAGCAGGCAGGGGTGCTGGGGGGCCGGGAGGCTGGCAGGCCTCCCAGCCCCCAGCAAGGCTTCACTCTATCTGGGCTCTCAGGCTTTCTCTCACATCTCTCTGTTCTTCTCATGGCTCTGCTTCTCTCTCGGCTTCTGCTGGTGTCCCTGTGATGCCGCCCTTATAAATCCAGTCTCTCAGCCCAGGTGTAGCCACTTCAGGTGCCCACCATCAGGCATGCATTCAGGACCACAGGGTTCCCTCATCTGTCCTAATGGCGGGAGGGCAGAAAAGCCTGATACTTTTTCCTTACCCTACACCTGGCCTTAGTTCCCAGCAAGTCCCTCTTCAAGATGTCAAGAGTCATGGCAGATTCATGGCATGGTAGGATTTGCAATCCTTGATGCCTGGGATCTCTTCAGCATGGAGGTGGGAGTGGAATCCATAAAACATCAGTGGGTGGAGCTCATTCAGGACTTACTCTTTCCTCAGCATATATATACAATGGTATTCAGGCTTAAAAGGAATGAAATTCTAATACGTGCTATAACATGGATGAAACTTGAGGACATTACACTAAGTGAAATAAGCCAGAACAAGGACCAATATTGTCCAACTCCTCTTCCATGATGCTGTGAACTGAACTGTGTCCTGCTGAAATTCACATGTTGAATTCCTGTAGGGTAAGGTAGAAAGTATCAGGCTTTTCTGCCCTCCCGCCATCAGGATAGATGAGGGAACCCTGTGGTCCTGAATGCATGCCTGATGGCGGGCACCTGGAATAGGGTGTAGGCATAGGTAGATGGGATTCACCTGGGCTGAGACTGGGCTTTTAAGGGCGGCGTCACAGGGACACCAGCAGAAGCTGAGAGAAAGAGAAGCCGAGAGAGAAGCAGAGCCATGAGAAAAGCAGAGAGAACGTGAGAGAAGGCTGGAGAGCCCAGAGTGAGGACTTGCTGGGGGCTGGGAGGCCTGCCAGCGCCCCTGCCTGCCATGTGCCTTGTAATCCCAATAAAAGCCTGCAGAAGCCACTGAGGGCTCCAGGCCTCCTCCTTCACCTGTCTGCTCGGGTCATAAAAAACCTGCTCAGTGGCCCTTCCTGCTCCTACAATTCCCAAACCCCAGTTGACTGTATTTGGAGAGGGTGCCTTTATGAAGGTAATTAAATGGAGTCATCAGGGTAGGATTTTGGTCCAATAAGATTAGTGCCCCTTTGAGCGCTGGGTTGCAAAGCTGCCCGCGGCCTCTGCCGCACCGGTTCGATCCCCAGTTGCTCCCCGGCCACCGGAGGAGGGTCCCACATGGCGCTCAGACCTCTCCTGCCGCCCGCTGCTCCCCTCAGCAGTGTACTTCTGTCCTTCTGCCCGCTCTGCTCCCCGCTCTGGCTCTGGTGAATTTTCTCACCCTCCCGTGCTTCTGACTGTACCCAGTGCTTGTATAAATAAACAAATAAATAAATCTTAAAAAAAAGGGCAGTTCTTTAAAAAAAAAAAAAAGATTAGTGCCCTTATAATAAAGGACACCAGGAGAATTCTTTCTCTTCTTTCTCCACCCCAATCACATATGATGACACAATAAGAAGGCGTAAGCCATGAGGCAAGCTCTCACCAGGACCATACTGGAATCCTGATCTTCATCTTCCAGCTTCCAGAACTGTAAGACAGTACATGCCTGTTGTGCAAACCACCCAGTTTATGCTGTTTTGTTCTGACAACCTGAGTTAAGACATATGAGGTAATGAGAATAGTCAAAATCATGGAGGTAGTAAGTAGAACATTGATTATCAGGAGAGTATTTCATTGGTGCAGAATTTCATTTTAGGATGATAAAGTTCTGCAAAGTGATAGTGGTTAAGGTTGCACAAAAAAGTGATAGTGGTTAAGGTTGCACAAAAATGTGGATGTGCTTAGTGCCATTCAACTAGACATTTAATAGTGGTAAATTTTATGTTATGTATAGCTTGTCACATTTTTTAAACATAAAAATTTTAAAAATTGGAGGAAAAAGGACTGCAGGGTAAGGTAAAAGTATCAGGCTTTTCTGCCCTCCCGCCATTAGGACAGATGAGGGAACCCTGTGGTCCTGAATGCATGCCTGATGGCGGGCACCTGAAGTGGGTACACCTGGGCTAAGAGACTGAGTTTATAAGGGCAGCGTCACAGGGATGCCAGCAGAAGCAGAACGAGAAGCAGAGGAGAAGCCAAGAGAAGAGAAACAGAGAGAACGCTAGAGAGCCCAGAAAGAGTGAAGACTTGCCTCCCAGCCCCCTAGAACCCCTGCCTGCCATGTGCCTGGTAAATCTAAATAAAAGCCTGCAAAAGCCACTGAGGACTCTGACTCCTCCTTAACCCAGTCTGCTGGATCAAAAAACCTGCTCAGTACCCAATCCTGCCTCTAGAAGGACATAATAGGGAAATATTATGAAATTTCTAAAATCCTGACTCCACATGACCATTCTAGGCCAGGTGCCATTTCCTCCACCCGCTCCCCATGGCCACATGCAGCTTCCCTCTGTAGGACCTTGGGGCTGCACACAGTCCAGCAGATAACGGTTAACACTTTGAGTTCTTTGTAGAAGATCTGAAGAGTTCTGCTGTCACTGACTTTAAAAGTCTTTTTTCCCACGAGAGAAAGAATAAGTGTTTTCAGCTGGAGACTGAATTAGCAGTTTTGTCTCCAAAGACCGGAAAACACCTGGTCCCAGCAGGCTTTCTATTGAATTTTATGTGGCTTTCAAAAATAGACTAATTCTTAGCTGACTGGCAAGATTTAATTAGGTTTGGTTATCTAACACAATTTTATCTAAGCTCAAGCAATTACACAATATTGTATTTATTTCTTACCAGGGAGAAGAATATACAAAATTATTCTCATATCTTTCCTAAATGGAGCTGCAGTTTGACAACTCAGGAAACATGAAACAGCAAAGCACGTATTATTAGAGACACTCAAATCAGGTGCACAACTGAATAAGACTTCAAATGAGGGAGACTTGCTACCGTGAGAGTGGTTTTGGACCAACAAAATGAGCATATTATCACAGCTTGCTAGAAATAAGGATCTTTAGCCACACCCCAGACCTGCTAAATCAGAATCTGCAATTTAACAAAATCCCTAGGAATGCTCATTAAAGTTTATGCAGCACTGCTAGAGAGCACTGTTTCTCAGGGGTGGTCTTTAGACTCCCTTCACAGATTGCTTAGGAAACTTATTAAAAATGTTTATTCTTGGGCCTCCCTGGTGGCCTCGGGGTTAAGTCTCAGCACTATCACCACTGTGGCCTGAGCTCAATTCTTGGCCAGGGAGCTACCGACATGGCACAGCAGACCTCTCCTGTCTCACCTACTGCTCCCCTCAGAGTATATTTCCGTCAATCTGCCTGTTCTGTTCCCCGCTCTGTCTCTGGTGAATCCTCTTACTCCCTGCACCTCTGGCCTACACCCCTATTCTTTTACACCGTGTGTGTGTGTGTGTGTGTGTGTGTGTAAATATTTATTCTTTTGTCCTGTCCAAGACACAGATTATCCCATATGATTCTTAGGCAAATTAGCTTGAAAACTATTGCTGTATTCTCAAAAAAAAATAGTTAAAAACTTGATATACCAAACTCTCCTTTGGGAACCATGGTTCTAAGAATGTGAGGTTTCCCAATAACCATGCAGTGGGGGAGGGAGAGAAGAGACATTCTCTGTTCTAGTGGATTATGAGACCTTTTGATGCTATCACCTGGTTTGACTGGATTTTTAAGGACTTCTCTCTAAATTTCTCATTTTGTTCCCTCAAGTGCGCTCTCTCTCTCTCTCTCTCTCTCTCACACACACACACACACACACACACACATACGTGCGCACACACACACACACACTCACACATGCACACACCCAGGGATTAAGAAAAGAAAAGGGGTCAGAGGAAGGCGACCTTTGCACCTAAGTATTCTGAGGAATAAACTCAACTGACAAGAGGCTCAGACCTTTCACCGCATTTACCTCTGAGTGGCCACCCGATGTTCTGTCAGGACTAGGTGTGGCTCTAACTGCTTTCCTGTTCCCTCTCTGTGCAATAGTCTTAATAATTTGGCAGTTTCCTCAAAGGGTTGGCTGTGAGTCAAGAGACATCTGTGATTTGACCTAAGGGGTCCGATAGGCTCTCACCAGTTTGCAGCCGTGTCTGTCACCCTTTGAGTATCACTTCTCCATACTTCACATTGGGCACATGCAGGCCTGGAACGCCAGCTGTTTCAGCTAACACTGTTAGGTGGGTTTGTTGATTCAGGTCTTTCCCACCCAGGCACATACCTATGAGCTTCATCCTACTGGCCTGAGGTGAATCCTAGAATACTGTAATCTGGGGAGAGAGGCTTGCAGCACAGAGATACAAGGAGGACACGTGGGTAAGGGGAAAAGGATAAATGAGAGATGTCACTTATTTTATATGTTCAAAAGACCAACCTTGGTTGTCTTAGCTGAAGGCACTTAATGGAGACCGACTTCTTACCCCAACTAGTTGTGGGTCCTGGACAGGTGATTGGATATTAACATACTGGATGCTGGATCTGGAAGAGACCCAACATTGGTCTCTACAAATGAGGATCTTTATGCATAACAACCTCAAGGAATAACAGGGTGCTGTGGAAGTAGCCACTTATGACCAAAACTGTGACTTTTAGCTTTCTGCCTTTGTTACAGGGCAGGGAGAGGGGCAGCCCAAACCCCGCAAACCTGCTTATTCTAAATGGGTTCTGCCATCCACCGCATCAACACAAAACATATGAGACTTTAATGGGAAGGAAATTTAATACAATTAGGAAACAAGACAGGAAAGACAAAGAATCTAGTTTCTAAATCAAGCACCGAAAGTTACATTTCCCCTCGTGGGTAAAAGTCCACCCAAGCAGGATTGGCCCAGAGCAAGGCCCCAAAGCCTGCCACAAGCCTAAAGCATCTTCCAGTGGGAACCCACAGAAAAGGATCAGAAACAACCAGACAAGTCTGGAGGGAAAAGAGCAAAACCAAAATCAAGACAAAAACTGCCATTATCACCTCCCCACGGGTCTCACCCACATCTGTGTCACCCAGTCCACAACCAAAAGGCAAGCGCAGTTTCTTCACATGTCTCTAGGCTCCATGTGCCTCCTCCAGGTCTCCTTCTGGCTCCATCCTGCTTCCCTCCTCCCTCAGTCTCCTCTGCAGCTTCTTCTCTCCCTGCTCAGCTCCACCCTCCCTTGGGTGGGGCAGGGAACCGGGAACCTCCCCCTTTCCTGGGGACCACCCTGTTATATCTTCACACAAGAGATGAGAAAATAGATCCATAAAATCTAAGTTCTAGTCTTACATATAAAGTAAATTTTGTATCTGCAACCAGATCATGTTGACTAAGAATGCGCTTTTGTGTCAAATATGAAATAGTATCAAATTAATATCAGATGGGTTCAAATCTGGCCTTTAAAGTTATTTGCTCATGGAAATAGGCAAGTTATATTTCTGCGCATTTCTTTCCTTTTTTTTTTTTATTAGTTATATTGATTGAGGTGATGTTGATTCACTTAACAGTATATGTCTTGGGAGTAAAGGTCTATGCCTCTACAAACGCATGTTATTCACCACACCCACCACCAAAGTCCCAGTAATTCTCCATTTGTTCCAATTCCACCACATCCCCTTTCTGGTAGACTTAGTCCAATGTGCGCTTCCCCTCGTGTTTTCACCCTCCCCTGTCCTCCCTCTACCCTTCTGGATTCCTCAGATTTATGGTCAGCGTTCAAGGCTTATCTTTGTCTGATTTTTTTGTTTAGTTTTTCTATACTCCACATATAAATGAAGCTATATGGTATTGACTTTTTCCTTCTGACTTATTTCACTTCATGTAATCCCTTCCAGCTCCATCCATGTTGCTGCAAATGGCATCTGTTTTTTTTTTTTTTTTTTTTTTTTGCTACTTAGCATTCCATTGTGCATATGTACCACATCTTCTTGACACATTCATCTGTTTTGGGGCATCTGGGTTGTTTCCATAGCTTGGTTATTGTAGATAGTGCTGCAATAAACATAGGAGTGCAGATTTCTTTTCAAAGTAGTGCTTTTGTGTCCTTTGGGTAGATCCTTAGGAGTAGAATTGTTGATCCATTGCCACTAATTGTACAACAGATCCATTTTTAGTGTTCTTTTGTTTGTTTTCCCTAAAGATTTATTTATTTATTTATGCATACAAGAACTGGGGTACAGACCAGAGGTGCGGGGGTGAGAGGATTCACCAGAGACAGAGTGGGGAGCAGAACAGGCAGGTCTACTGAAATACTCTGCTGAGGGGAACAGTGGGTAAGTTAGGAGAGGTCTGCTGTGCCATGTGGGTTGCTCCCTGGCCAGGGATCTAACTCGCGCTGCAGAAGCTGCAGAATGCTTCACAGTGCTGTTGCTTAACCCTTGCACCACCAGGGAGGCCCCCATTTTTAGTGTTTTGATGAGCCTCCACACACACTCCATAGGGGCTGGACCAGTCTACGTTCCCACCAACAGTCAGTCCCTGCATCAGTAAAATGGGGATGATGCCATCTGAATTGTAGTGTTGATGGCAGAGTCAATGGGGTAGTGTGAGTAAAATTTTCTATGTATTAATCTTGAATGAATATATGAATTATCTGAAATCTTGCTAAAACAGCAAATTCTGGGTTTTAGTTCTTCTTGGCAGTTCATGAGAATCTGCATTTCTACAAGTTCGTATGTGCTGCTGATGGACCTGGTACATGGGCCATACTTCAAGTAGTAGGGATGTAAAGTAACAGGAGACTTAAAGCTTTTTTTTTTATTTTATTATTATTTTTTTAAAGATTTATTTATTTATTTATACAAGCACTGGGCACAGTCAAAAGCACGGGAGGGTGAGAGAATTCACCAGAGCCAGAGCGGGGAACAGAACAGGCAGACTGACGAAATATACTGCCAAGGGGAGCAGCAGGTGCAGCAGGAGAGGTCTGTGCACCATGTGGGACCCTCTCCCGTGGCCGGGGATCGAACTAGCACTGCAGAGGCTGCTGGCAGCTTTGCAGCCCAGCGCTCAACTGCTGCGCCACCAGAGAGGCCTTTTTTTTTTAAGATTTATTTTATTTATGCATACAGAGCTGGGGTGTAGGGGCCAGAGGTGCTGGGGAGAGTGAAAGGATTCACTGGAGACAGAGTGGGGAGCAGAACAGGGAAATGTACAGAAATACACTGTCGAGGGGAGCAGTAGGCAAGACAGGAGAGGTCTGCTGTGCCATGTGGGTTAGCTCCCTGGCCGGGGATTGAACTTGTGCTGCAGTGGCTGCTGATAGCCTCACAGTGCTGACACTTAACCCCTTGCACTACCAGGGAGGCCCCGAGACTTAAAGCTTTTTAAATTTCTAACTTAAATTTTTGAAATAATTTTGTACTTGTAAAAAAGTTGCAAAAAATGTACAAAGAATTTCTAGAGATCTTTTACCCAACTTCTCTAAATGTTACTATGTGTATACAATCATAGTACAATTATAAAAACAAGGAAACTCACATCAAAACAATACTATTAACTCATCTTCAGAGATTATTTTCATATTTCACCAGTTGCCTCACTCTAGGTCCTTTTCAAAACCAAGGTCCATCTGGATCACAAATTACCTGAGAAACTTTCAGTGAGAGATATAATGGTAATAACCCACTTGAATTTCTTTTTTTTTTATTATTTTTTTTATTTTTTACATCATTGTTCCACTTGAATTTCTAATACATCTTTGAATTCAAGTAGTTCTTAAACATTAGTGGTCACAAGAAACATCTGGGGAATATGTTTCACACATTCACTTCCAGAGAAACTACCAATTCTCCAGGGTTTGGGTGATATTTGGGAATAAGCATTTTTATCAGCATTTCAGGTGATGCCCTTGCTGCTGGTAGGGACTTTGAAAAATGGTGCCCAAGTGTGATTGGCACAGCTTCAGTTAACACTTGCTGTGTGATCTTTCCTGTGTGAGGACAGCCGTCCCTATTCATTTCTTAAAAACATTTTGAAGCATTGTATGCACATGGAAACATTTCTAGAGGTAGTATATACCCGCTTCCCCATCCCTATAGCTTTCATATCACAAGTGGAAGTGTTATAGAGCAACCCCGATATTAAACGGGTTCCTGGCTGTGGGTCCTCACCCGCGCGCTTTAAAGGGACTTATGAATACTCTACTACAGACACACGCAAAAGGGTTAATAAAAGGTTTATTTACAAGAGAAAAGGAAATAAGGAAAATGTACAACTCAGGGAGAAAATAGGGAAATAAAGCCTTTAATGCGTCCTACCCGATCCGACAACCTGGAAACCCAAAGTCACTCTCAGAGCTGGCCTGACGCTGCGAGCTGGCCGAGAGCCCAAAAATGGAGAGCCCCTCAAAGCCCACGTGTCTGCCTTTTGTATCCACCTGGCTGCTTAACCCCACCCTCAGGTCCCAGCCACCTTCCCTTTGGTGGTGATGGGATTTGGAGTTCCCAGTGTCTTTGGCTTTGACCTGGGGTGGGGGTGGAGTCCACAAAGCCTATATGGAATTAGCTTTGGGACATCCTTTTCCCCCTAACAGAAGCACAGAAATGCACCCAGTTTTACACTTTGCTATGTCACCTAACATGCCCTTTTGTTTTCCATGTTTCCTGGTAGATCTGGGTTTGTTACTCCTCCGATTCTGCCACAAGGGGGCACCAGTGTCTTCCTCCTAGTACCAGTACTATTAACAGAAGTCACCAAATTAGCAAACAATAGCAAGTGCTTGGAGAGTCATAGAATATTTTGTCACCCAAACTTTACATCCTATAGCCTCAGAGATCTTGAGATTTGTTAGTCTCTGATTACATTAAGATGAATCTCAGAACCGCTGACTTTGTGTCATGTCTACAATTGTTTAATTATTATTAACTTAAATGATTAAAGAAATGTGTTTGCATGGAGATATGGGTTGTACAGCTCCCAGGCCAGGGATGGAGCCTAGGCTGTAGCAGTGATAGCGCTGAGACTTAACCCCTAGGCCACCAGGGAGGCCCTGTTTATATATTCTTGATGTTAATCCCTTATCAGACATGCAAGCTAAATGATTCTATGAATATTTTCTCCCATTCTATAGGTTTCCTTTTAACTCTGTTGATTGTGTCTTGATGTAGAGAATATTTTAATTTTCATGTATTACAACATATCTCTTCTTACTTTATTGCCTATGCTTTTTGTGTCATATCCAAGAAATCACTGCTAAATCCATTGTCACAAAGCTTTAGGTATTTGTACATTTTGAGTAAATTTTCGTGGATGGTTTAAAAACAAGTTTCTTGAAGAGACTGATCTCTACTCATTGATAGAGAGTCCTTGGCACTCTTGTAAAAGATCATATGACCACATCATTTGATTTCTTTTTGCATTATGTATTTTATCCATTAGTCTATATGTCTGTTTTCAAGGCAGTACCATGCTGTTTTGAATACAGTAATTATGTTGTAAATTTTGAAGTCAGGAAGTGTGAAATCTCCAACATAGTTCTTTTAAAGATTGTTTAGACTATTCAGAAAAATTTACAATGAATTTTAGAATGGATTTTCCTATTTCTGCGAAAGTTGCCATTGGGATTTTGCTAGGGATTGCATTTAATGTGTAGATTTCTTTGAGTTGTACTGACATCTGCAGAATATTAATTCTTCCAATTCATCAACATCAGATGTTTTCCCATTTACTGGTATCTTTAATTTCTTTCAGCAATGTTTTGCAGATTTCAGTGTAAATAGCTTATCTTTCCTTCATAAAATTATTCATAAATATTTTAATTATTTTTATACTTTTTTAAAGATTTATTTTATTTATTTATTTATGCATACAAGAACTGGAGTGTAGGCCAGAGGTATGGGGGGGGGTGTGTGTGTATGAGAGGATGTGAGAGGATTCACCAGAGACAGAGTGGGGAGCAGAAAAGGCAGATGTACTGAAATATGCTGCTGAGGGGAGAAGTGGGCAAGACAAGATATGTCTGCTGTGCCGTGTGGGTCAGCTCCCTGGCTGGGCAACTAATTTGTGCTGCAGTAGATGGTGATAGCTTGGTAAAACTGAGACTTTAAGCCCTGTGCCACCAGAGAGGCCCTATATTTTTTAAACTATTGTAAATGGAATGATTTTTAAAATTTCCTTTTCAGATTGCTCATTGTTGATGTAAAGAAACACAATTTATTTTTGTGGGTTGATTTTATATCCTGCAACTTAGCTGAGTTCATTTATTCTAGCAGGTATGTGTGTGTATATGTAAAATCTTAAGAGTTTTCTACATATAGGATCATGTTATCTATGAACAGGAATAATTTTATTATTTCCTGTCCAGCTTTCATAACTTTTGTTTCCTTTTCCTGCCTAATTGTTTTGATTGTGACTTTCAATGCTATGTGGAATAGAAATAGTGAAAGCTGGCATCTTTCTTCTTTCGCTAATTTTAGAGGAAAAGCTTTCCATTTTTCACCATTAAGTGTGATGTTAGTTTTGAAATTTTTGTATAGTCCTTTATTATGTTGAGATAGTTTACTTCTATTTCTACTGTTGAGTTTTTTTTTTTTTTTTTTTAATCTTTTTTTTTTTGGGGGGGGGGGGACCCTCGCCGGTGGCCGGGGAACGAACCGGCACTGCAGAGGCTGCGGGCAGCCTCGCAGCCCAGCGATCAACCGCTGCACCACCAGGGGAGCACCTCTGTTGAGTGTTTTTATCATGAAAGGTGTTGAATTTTGTCACATGCTTTTTCTCAGCAATTAAAATGATCCTGTGGGCCTCCCTGGTGGCGCAGCGGTTGAGCGCCGGGTTGCGAAGCTGCCATCGGCCTCTGCGGCACCGGTTTGATCCCTGGCTGCTCCCCGGCCACCGGCGAGGGTCCCACATGGCGCGCAGACCTCTCCTGCCACCCGCTGCTCCCCTCAGCAGTGTACTTCGGTCCTTCTGCCTGTTCTGCTCCCCGCTCTGGCTCTGGTGAATTCTCTCACCCTCCCGCGCTTCTGACTGTACCCAGTGTTTGTATAAATAAATAAATAAATCTTTAAAAAATAAAATAAAATAAAATGATCCTGTGAATTTTTCATCATCGTTCTATTAATAAGGTGTCTTACATTAATTAATTTTTATATATAGAAACATCTTTGCGTTCCAGGAATAAATCCCACTTGATTGTGGTGTGTAATCTTTTTAATGTGCTGTTGAATTCTGCTTGCTAGTAATTTTCAGGGGACATTTGCATTAATATTCAACAGGGATATTGTTCTGTAGCTATCTTATATTATTTTCTTGTTGTGAGGCAATAGAAAAATATATATTGGTCTCTGCCCCTGGCTCCTAATACAGCGTTTACAAAACCTTTGTAATTTCCTGTGTGATAACAGCGGTAGGAGCATCTTTCTGTCCTAATATTTGGTCTTTGACCCTGTTTGTTGACTTGGGAACCCTGCAACTCCTGGAATTTCCTGGGTGATATGAGAGGATTTTTTGTTCTAAAGAGGAAAACTTTGGGCTCCAGATGGCTCCTGGCTGAGGACTGGTCACCACCAGGAAGACCAAACTTGATTAGAAGCATGGTGTTTTCCAGCCCCAAACCCCATTCTCTTGATAAAAGAAAAGGACTGAGCATGGAGTTGATGATTAATCATGCTTATGTGATAAAGCCTCCATAAAAATCCCAAAAGTATGACATTCACTTCCTTTGAGTCCTGTTCCCTGATACTTTTAAAATTGGGTCCATAAATTATTAATTATACCTTGTTGGATTCTGGATATGTTTGCATTTTAAAAAATCTTGACCTTTTTCCTGGTAGGATGTTAAATTGCTTAGCAGTGACTTCATTCTTTAGAGGTGAGCCTTTAAGATTTTTTCTTTTTAGCAGGTTCAGAGTAACTTCAGTGTGGGATAACACCTGAGGCAATGCCTTTTTCGTTCTACCTAATACATCATAAATTGTGAGGTTTTCTACTCTCTGGCACGTGGGAAGAAAAACTGTTCTCAGGCCTGAATGAGCTTTGAAAATTGTTCCCTCTAAATTTTCTGGTGGCTTTCCCTCATTCTTATGCAGTTTCTTCACACACACACATATGAACTGCTAGTGCACAGGTAAACACTCAAAGAGGACCTCTGGAAATCTCGGGAGTTCCATTACTATGCAGCATTCTTCTTACTGATCCTTTCCTGTGAACTCCATCCCTTAATCTCCTGAACCCCCAGTTCCATCTTTCCAGACTGCGAGGCTGTGCTGAGTTCCTCTTCTCTGCAGCACACCTCTGGAAACTGCCAGAGAAATTACAGAGTCTGCATCATTTGTTCCCTCTCTCAGGGCTCGCAGTCTTGCGTTGTCTGTGTCTACTATCTAAAAATCAGTGATATGTGTACCTTGCTTAGTTTTTGTTTCAAGAGAGTGAATCTGATCTTTGTTACTCATCTTGGCCTGAAATGGAAATTCAGAGTTTTTAAAGTGTCATTTAAAGACACTTTAATGATTTGATTTAGGATGCAATATAGATTTTTATAATTGTATTAGAAAAAAGTTTATATGATATATATATTTTTAAAGATCTATTTATTTATGCATACAAGAGCTGGGGTACAGGCCAGAGGTGTGGGGGGTGAGAGGATTCACCAGAGACAGAGTGGGGAGCAGAACAGGCAGACTGACTGAAAACACTGCTGAGGGGAGCAGTGGGCAGGTCAGAAACAGTCTGCTGCGCCATGTGGGCAGCTCCCTGGCCGGGTGGGGATTGAACTTGTGCTGCAGTGGCTGGGAACAGCTTCATAGGTTGTGCCTTAACCCCTTGCGCCACCAGGGAGGCCCTATATGATATTTTTGATGAATAAGTGAATTGTTGTACAAATTAGTTACATTGGTTTACAACCAACTTCATGTCTTCACTCTATTTTTTTCATGACATAAAAAAAATCATTTGTTCATGACAAGTGTTTATTCTTCTTGTGATTTAAACACTCCAAATGTTGTACATTGTTCCTGTAGATCAAGTGCTTTGTTATTCTGTATTTTTTTTTTTAATATTTATTTATGTATACAAGAACTGGGGTACAGGCCAGAGGTGTGGACGGTGAGAGGATTCACCAGAGACAGATTGGGCAACAGAACAGGCAGACTGACTGAAATACACTGCTGAGGGGAGCAGCAGGCGAGTCAGGAGAGGTCTGCTGTGCCTTGTGGGTTGCTCCCTGCCTGGGGATCGAACTCGAGCTGCAGTGGCTGCAGATAGCTGCATAAGTTGAATCTTAACCCCTTGCGCCACTAGCAAGGCCCCTATTCTGTAAGTTTTAAAGATTAAATGTTTTGCATTTTCCAGATTCAGACTCAAAATTCAGAATAATCACAGGATGCAATGCATGCTTAAACTATGAGTTTCTTGGCAGATTGCTTTATTCTTCTGAGTCTGAGTTCTCATGTGTAATTTGAGGTACAGGTGCCATTTACACAGGACTACATAATTAAAAGTAGTATAACTGGTAGAACCATATGAAGTGGATGTGGTTATAAAAATTACATGAGATAATGCAAAGTGCTTAGATCAGTGATGGCACTTAATAAGCACTCAATAAACGTTAGCAGGAGTACAGAGTGCGGAGGTCAAAGTGGTGAAGGGCGGTCTTAGACAGAGTTTGGAGTGATGTGGTCATAAGCGGCGGATGCCAGTCAGCCACCAGAAGCTGGAGAAGACAAGAAACATACTCTCCCTTAGTGCCTCCAAAGGGAGCACAACGCTGCTGACACCTTGAAAAAGTTTGGAATTCACTTGAAGGGCATTAAATAAAGTCAAATTTGATATTTAGAAAAAAAAAATGCCCTGGGAGTAAAATGAGATGGGAAAAGATTTTGAATTAAGACTGGAAGCAAGAAGAGTTGTTAAGAAACTAGTCCAGAAGAGAGATTAATGGAATTTATTTATGGTGGTTTGAGTAAATGTGACAACAATGGAAAGGAAAATATATTGATTGATGTGCATGAAAAATAAACAAAAAATTACACAGACCTATTGCCTGATGGATTGGGAGGGTAGGCTGAAGAAAAAAAAAAGTGTGACTCAGGTTTCTGCCATATATTAGAATAGAGGTCACTAGAAAATAACTAAATTGTTAATGTTGGTTCTTTTTTATAGATGAGAAGAGAGAGATGACTTAAGTGTGGAACATGCTGTTTGACGTGTGTTGAAGACAGTCAAGTGTGAATGACTAATAGACATGGCTTTAAAATAATAAATATAGTTTTGAAACAGCACTGTCCAATAGAACTTTCTGCAGTCATATAACTTGGTTGCCACTCTGGCAAATGGCATTTGAACATTTGAAATGTGGCTAGTGTAATCAAAGAACTGAATCTTTAATTTTACTAATTTTTAATTAATTTGCATTTATGTCATGTGGTTCATAGCTAGCATATTGAATAGCATAGGCTTGGAGTTTAGGAGTCTAGAGTACAAATGATAAAATCTGACTTAAGTCAAATTAGATGGTCCATCTAGTGGAAATTAGAGATGGTTTTATGAGGACTACCTGGAAGATTTACAGAGAATGACACTTAACTGTAACAATCTATCAACTATTTCATATACATTAAACTTGCTCTGTACTTTTTATTTAACTGACTTCTAAGTACAGCCAGTACCTTAAATTCATTCACAGTAAAACCTACATTGTTCTTCCTCCAGATACAAATAATTTGTGTCATATATGTTTGAATAGGAATGTGCATGTGTGTATGGTGGGAGGGGGCAGGTGTTTTTAAAATTTTAGTATTATATTTTGTGACAAAATCAATGCTCAGTCCATGTACGTCCCTGGTAATGACTTTAGCTTCATCTTTCCAGACTACAGACCAAATGTTTGCAGTCTACTCACAATACAATTCTCCTTATCTCCGTAATCATTCTGGATGCTTTTATTGGAAATTTGGTTTTGTTCTTGCAGGAGACAAACCCAAAAAAAAAAAAAAAATCTATTAACAATGGCTTGATACAAAGGTAAAAATTTTGTTTGTGCCTTGCTTTCGGTTAGATATTTGGGGCCACTTTATTAGGAAGGTATAGTTGGTTGAATTGTAGCCTCAAAAAAATGTCCAAATCCGAATCCCCAGAACCTGTAACTATTACCTTATATAGCAAAAGATTCAATTGAGTCAAAGATCTTGAATGGTGTAGACTGGGTTATCTGGGTAGGCAGTAGAAACAATCACAGGTATCCTTACAAGAGAAAGGCAGAGGGCATTTTTAGACTCTCAGAGAAGGCAATGTGAAGGAACCCCCCCACCCCCTAGATGAGTTTGTAGTGATGTGCATAAGCAACGGATGCCAGTCAGCCACCAGAAGCTGGAAAAGACAAAAAACATTCTCCCTTAGCGCCTCCAAAGGGAGCACAATGCTGCTGACACCTTGATTTCAGCTCGAAATAACTAATTTTGGACTTTGGTGGTACAAACCATCATTTATGTTAATTTATTACAGTAGCCACAAGGGGAAAAATACATGTAGTTGGAAATAAAATCTTCAGTAAAGACTTCTAATAGTCCTATATCCTAGGCTATCCCCACCCCTGACCCTTTTTTTGGTCACCATATCAAATTTATTATTCCAATGGTATTAATGACAATAGTGCAGTTGGAGGTGCTCACAGTGACAAAATTTTCTGCTCCCCAGTTTATGTCCAAGGAAACGTTCAGTTCCCCTTTCTGTGGGAATCCACTCTGGGCCATTTACCCAAATAAACCTCAATGTGATATTTTCCTTTTTTTATATTTCAGTTTCCCTTTGAAGAAATGAGTGTTGGGTATCTCACCTTGCCTTCCCCACCAGCCAAATTGAGTTCCCTGTGAGAGGGTGTTTCTGTGTCTCTGAACATCACGTTGAGTGATGGCATGGAGTGGCCCCCGAGCCCGCCAGGAGCAGCACTGGATAGTCCAAATATGTCATGAGAATTCTTGGGACTTATGTGGTCACCCGCTACCCTTCCTCCCCCTTGAGAAACGTAATTACAAAGAATAGCAGGCCATTCTCTGAGAGGATTCTCTTTCAAATTGCAGTTTTACATATGTCTATATAAAACATTTTTTTTTTGTTCTTTACTCATTTTTTAAGAGTATGTCCTTATGAAAAAATACTGGACTTGTCATCTGGCCCTTTCAATAATGTATTCAATAACTTCCAAAACTTGATAAATGTTACATTTATTTAAAATCTCAAAGCATATGATTCCGTTAGACATTTTATGTTAGTTCTAGTTTTAATGTTTAATTTTGCCTAGGCTAATAATGTCTATCCTACTAGGATGTCAGCTACAAGAAGGCAGGGACTTTAGTAATGTCCCCAACATCTGCAATAGTGTCTGGCTTGGTTAATAAGTATCAGTGTGCTATTTGCTGAATCAATCTGCTGTCTATTCAATCATCTATTGCTGTCATTTTCAAACTTAAAAGAAATAGAATTCTTTTGTTTTGAATTTATATAGAGTATCAGTATGTAAAACAAATCTGCTCTACATTTAGTGTGACTTTCCCTTACCTGTAACATTACACATAAATAATATAGATTATACATTATTTTAATATTCATGAGAAAAACTAAGTTTGGCGTTCAGAAAACTTTATACATAGATGTTTTGGAAAAATAAACATTGTATCTAGGGTAAAAAGTCAGTTTGGAATATTTTTTGGGCCTCTGCTCATGAAATGGTTAAAAGTTTAACAGTAGTAGAGCAACAGACTCAACAAAATCAGTATTTTTTTCAGAAATACACAGGCACAAAAGTTACTAAGGAAGTTATGTTTCAATTGTTTTCCAGGCTTACCCACTGAGTAGTGGGAATAAGCAGTTTTGGAGTCTGGCAGATGAACTCAAATCCTGGGCTGTTAATCACTTTATAACCTTGAGTGAATACACTATCAACTTAAAAAGATATTTTGAGGGTTAAAAAAACTTCCAGGCATAGGGTATTACATTGCAAATACTCAATAAGTGATAGTAGTTATTAACAAGACTAGATGCCAAGTTTCCTTTGATGACCTAGTTTCTCCCTATTCCTTTACATTGTTTTTTTAATTAAATCCTTCACTTCAGGCTGTAACAACAGTGGTAGCAGAGTTTATGGAAAGATGGTAAGAAATTTAGAAACTAAAGACTCAGTTTTGAGTAAATTTATTTTAAAATGTGGTATTAATTTCTATTTTTCAGCATCTCAGCTTTGGTGTGGTCAAATTAAAGTGCTAAATGGATATTGATCATCACTTGCTTATCTGCTTATCTGTTTCAACCTCGATGGAAGACTGATTTCAAATTCTTGACTGGGTATGCTTGACAGACTCACTTTCATATTCCCCAGTACATTTGTAAATTTTCCTGTGGGCAGTAGGTATACTAGAAGACAGACTATTGGGGTCCAGGTCTTACTCTGCTAGGTTTCATTTAGAAATTTTAATCCTATTTTTTGAGGGCACTTAAACCAGCAGTTTAACTGTTCAGTCACAGTGATCAACTAGAACTAAAAGGCAGCTGTTTTTATCTTTTCTCCTTAAAGAATGCAAAATGGAATACACAAAAGTAGTTACCCACATTACAAATCTGACAGTCAATTCTCTGGTTAAAATAACTCTAAAACACCCAATCAAAGCTACCTGTATGACCCAAGATTTCACCTTATTCTCTGTGACCTTGCCCAGATTCCATCTTCACTTTTGAAGATGACTCAAGTGTTGATCTTTAGCCCCAGCTTCTTCAAATTCCAGACTTTTACACGCAACTGCCTAGCTGGCACCTCTATTTGAGTATCTAATGGAAATATTAGAGTCTAAAGAGTCAGCTTTCCCCAAACCTACTTCTCCAATAGTACTCTCCATCTGTGGCTAGTTGCTGAGGTCAAATTACCTTGAAGTCATCTACAACTCTTCCTTCGCTCGTGTATCTCACCTTCCACAGAGTGAACAAAAGTGTTACCCTTCTAAAGATAGAGTCCAACTACTTTTCACTACCATCCTTGCCATTAATATAGTCTCTCACCCCAATATGCTTCCTAATAGAGCTCTTCCTGTAATATTGTCTGAACATAAAAGCCACAAGCGGGCTTGTTCAAGACCATGTTACTCCTCTGCTCCAAACTTCTTTCTCAGGTAGGAGAAAAGGCAAAGTCCTTAAAAACCACCTACTGCCAGGCCCTCAGTAAGCAGGCTCTCCACCTCTCTCTGACCTGCAGTACTCCTCACCACGTTCTGTCTGCACCAACCATACTGCTGTTTCTTTAGCCAACCAGGCACACTCCTAACTCAGGATCTTTGTATTATTCTTCCTGAAATGCTTCCCCAACTTCAAGTTCCTGATCAAATGTATTAAATTCTATGAGTTCTTCACCACCCTACTTCAAACTGCAAGCTCCGCCCATTCCGGCACTGTTTCTCCCCACATTCCTCACTTTACATTTTTTCCCTAAAATTCTTGCCATAATACAACCTAAATCCTACTTTTTAAATGTCTTAATTGCCTGATGAAATTATAAATACCATGAGAGAATAATTTTTTCCCCAATGCTATAGGACCTAAAGTAGTCTTAGGCACAATCATCAATAACTAAATAACTGTTAGAAAAATGAACTTAAAAGTCATCATTCCCATTCCCATGTCCCCTTTGTACTGAAATGTTTTAAATCAAGTCACACAAAAGTTCTTGGGTTGAAAAGAAAAGCAAAAGACCACTACACATTAGTTTGTCAACATGTAATGCCCTGGGTTTATTTTGTGAGAATTCTATCACAATTTTTCCAGGTGGGATTAAAAACCTTAAGGATAATGTATGCCATTGGACTGGGCATTCAGACTTCGGTACTGACAAAGCACTAGTAGTAGTCTGTTAAGTACCATTCTCTTCACAGAAGAGAAGTCAAATATTTCCAAAGGAAGGCACCCGATATTTGTGGTTCTGGCCTTGCAGCCTTCTGGAGAATCTTAAAAGGAAAAAAGCTGGCTGGCTGTTTTTAGAAACTGGAATGATGATACACGTACAGCAATTACTGCATTCTTCTCCCTTATATCCTTTTTGTAAGAACAAGTAAAGAATGAAGTCTTTTAAACAATTCGACAATAAAAAAGTACAATTTTTTGTGCTAAAAAATGGGCAAGACAACATAAACTCCAGTTGTAAGGACTCCATTTGCATACTTGATTTAACACTTTTTGGTGTGGAAGGAAATGGGACTACTGGGCTGTTTGTAGAGCAGCAACATAACATTAGTGCTTTAAGTACCAGAAACTACCCACAGGCTTGTGGGCAAGTGGGGATGGGAAGATTCAAGAGACTTCATTTTTAGCTTGTTACTTGTCCTAATGATAGTAGACCAGGAAGATCCCCATTGAACAGTACATTCCCCATTTTTAAAAAACTGATGCCTTTTTTTTTTTTTGTAAAATTCTGTATGTATGTCACCATTTTTTCACATGATACACAGAAAACTCAGGGACCCAGAGGGGAACCAAGTTATGTTATACCATTTACAAAATACCAAGGAGTCCACAGCTACCTAACACATTTACTACAGCACAGGAACCAATGAAGGTACAGTGTACAAAAAACTGTAAACACGGCACAATAAATAGATAAAACAGCAGGTTCCGCACCATGCACATGATGTGATGACACTTCATCTCTATACAATCTCACATCTCACACTCTTTGTTGCAATTTATTTCCCTCCCACCCCCCACCCCCAAGTGCAAAGCATCACAAATGAACATTTCTGTATTCAAGTAACATATATACAAGGGTATTACAAATATGCAGTACTGTACAGATAATTGCTGTATTCTTAATTTACAGATGTTGATTTTTTTCCTATTAACAGTAAGAAAAGAAAAATTGAAGCATGAGAGATGAGCATTGCTGTCAAGTCCCCACAGCTGCCACAGAAACGCATGTGCTGCATTCCATCATCCCTTGCATTCAAAATGCTACTGATGCATAGCACCTAATCAAGTCCCCAGGCTGCAGTTCCACTCCTGAGGAAGCTACGTCACCTCCATCGCTACTGTATTGTCTGCTATGTTGTTTAGTGCTGGCTTTTCTGATTCATGATTTTCCCTGTTAAGATAAAGTTCAATAAATTACTTATCTGCAGTTTACCAGTTTACCAAATCAAGACTTTAATAATAGGAAGAAATCAAACTTTGGGGGGCAAGACAGCAAGAGGAGGAACAGAAACCCTTTAATAGATTGTATCAGGAATGTAGAACCAGAAGTCAGGCTTATGTCTACCATAAATTCTATGTTCAACTACATTACCAAAAAAATACAATTATACTCTAGCAACCTAGATGATAGAAACATAAAGAAACCCCAAATTTTAATTTGGAACAAATCTTTCTTAAGAATTTTAGAAAAGTGGGCCTCCCCTGGTGGCGCAGCAGTTGAGCACTGGGCTGCGAAGCTGCCTGCAGCCTCTGCAACACCATTTCGATCCCCGGCCGCCGGCAAGGGTCCCACAGGCGCGCAGACCTCTCCTGACGCGCCTGCTGCTCCCCTCAGCAGTGTATTTCGTCAGTCTGCCTGGTCTGTTCCCTGCTCTGGCTCTGGTGAATTCTCTCACCCTCCCGCGCTTCTGACTGTACCCAGTGCTTGTATAAATAAATAATCTTTAAAAAAAAATTTTTTTTTTAGAAAAGTAACTATTACGACTAAGATTTATTCAGGATTTTAAATGAGGGTTCTATAAATGGAGTTGAGTAGGATAGCCACTTAAACTGTCAGTTAACTTCTCATCTTTAAAACAAATAGATTAATAAATGACATAAAAGTTCCACACACCGTTTCATGGTCATACAATCCTATAGGATTGAAAATGGTGCATTATGTATTTAAACGAATATATAATTAAGACTCACTAGCTATTACTAGACCCTGAATACTAGTAAGAACAGACTAGTGTTGAGCAGATGATGACTAAAACTTAAGTTTAGAAGCATACAGAGATGTATGGGCCTGGAAACTAAAGTTCTGTGACTATAAACCCTGCTTCTGCCTTTGGGTTAGTCATGTGGGGAATTTTACTTATCTTCTAGAATCCTAATTGTTCCAAACTCTGGTCTTCTTTTACCACTAACATCAACTACTAACCTTCCCAAGGCTCGAGACACATTAGTTTACTTGTTAAGTTTGAACACATTGATACTTGCTTCTCTCTCCTCCTTTTCCAAAACTAAGTATGACTCTGGGTCAAATTTTATCTTATAGACCATTCCTAGACCTCGGGTATGCAACAATTTCTCCTTATATTAACACTATAGCCATACCTGTCTAATTAATTTGAAAAAAATTTGTGATATTTCAAATCATTCTCACCTTTTACAATGACTATTATTTAACTTTTCATATTTTTTATCATAATCATATACATAAGAACTGGGGAAGAAACTGTAAATGAAAGATACATTCTAAAGAAACTCCTTCTATCCAAGGGTAGCATTATAAAAGCTATTATTATACTAAGAAAGTAGTGTCTAAATTATATGTGCACTATTCACATTTAGTTAAAATTCTCAACAATACTAATTGTAACTTCCATCTTTTTAGTTCTTGAATAGAATCAATTCTCAGTATACATTTTTAGTACATAAAAGGAAAGGATCAAAAAACACACAGAAATAAGTAGAAAGTGTTGTATGAAAATTTAAATTAGATCTCATATTTTCCAAACATTGTAGGCTTAAAATTACCACTCACCTTGGAGCTGACTCTACCGAAGACGAAGATGGAACCTTGGAAACTTGACAGTTTGCTGCGGCAGCCAGCTTTAAGGCAGACGATGGAACAGCACTTAAAGTCCTAGGTATATGTCGTGCATTTATGGGGGCAATAGAGTTTACAGTGGCAACCGATGAAGGTACAGTTAATCGAATGTTGTTCCCAATCAGAACCTGAGTTGTTGCAGAATTGGCAGCAGTTACTTGATGACTCAGTGCACTGTGGGAACTTGAAGTCTGTGTCATGTTTGAAGGCTGTAACAAAGTTGAACCTGCCGTTGATGGACTTGTATGTACAAGTGCTGTTGGTGTAGTACTACTGAGGTGTAAGCCCTTGTATACTCCTAGAGGAAAAGAAAGATGCATTTAAACAATGCTCAGTTTTGCTGTTTGTATTATAGATGTTACAGATATTATCAAAACAATTGAAATGTCTTTATCCTTACCTGAGGCTGGAAGGACGCCATTCACCCCAATTCCAAGCACCACATCATCCTTCATCTTGAATCCCATCAGTTGTTCTGATGTCACCAAAGCAGAAGCGGCAAATTGAGCACTAGCAGAATCCAAAGTCTTGGAAACAAAACCCTAAAAAGAAAAATACAAAATAAATCTAATTAGTATCATTTAGTGTGAAATTATTATTACAGCTACACAGGTATACCAAAATCAGTCTGAATATAAGGGAAAGTGGCAAACCACTGAAATAGCTTTATTTTGATAATTTGAGAAATGATAATTTTTTTTAAGGATTATGAATTTTGGTGTTCAGGTAGCAAGATATATAAAATGTGGAAAACAGTAAACTTCTTATCTATCTTTGTCTAGATAGGAAACATGTTAGTATAAAATATTTCAGTGATTTGCAAATACATATAAAGAATAAATGAATATGCAAACTTCTTTTACCTAATTTATACATGTAAACAATCAAAACAAAAAATACCTTTGGGTGAGTGAGATAACTACCCCTTTAGAAGTAGAAAAACAACACACCATAACTTATGTCTAGATATTAAGGGGCCCCTTGAATTTTTTAAAAAGGATTTTCCTCTAAGATGCTTAGAGAACCAAATCTCAGTCTTTAAGCCCTAAGTGTGTTTAAATGACAAATACTTATCTTGCGTTAGGTTTGAAAGTGACATTTTTTTTTAATGGTAAAGGAGGTGTTTTAGAGTAATTTTTATAAGTTTTAACAGTAACTACAATGCCAAAGATAATGAGCTGGGTGTGATTATATACTAAAGATACATTCACAAGCTATAGGTCAGACTTGAGGACAGGATCTCCATCTCATTTAACTATGCTTTTTTTTTATTTTTAAAAATAGGGAGCAGAGGCAACAGCTTCCATACTCACCTGTAATGTTCTTTCTAAACCCTGTATAGAATGGCTATGATGTAGATTCAGGTGAAAGCCACTTTTCTGCTGGTTAGATGCAAGGTTCTATGACAACAGTTGGTAATTAGAGATGAACTCTGGTGGGAAACAATGAGGGATAATCATAAGACAGACAAATCCCTCACCTGTGAAGTGTTGGTGGAGGAATTACTATTTGCTTGCTGTTGCTGAATTTGTGCAAGCTGCTGTTTCTGCATTAGTGCCAGTTGCTGTTGATGTTGCTGGTATTGTTCGGCTGTAAATGCTGAACATAAAATGAAGAAATCACTTTATAAAAATGCATAGATATCATTCACATCTTACAATGCATAGATATCATTCACATCTATGAGCATTAAAAATATTTGTGCAAAATTAAAGCATTTGACAAAAGTTCATGATCCTGTCAAAGATCACGTCCAAATTAAAATTTCAGCCTTTTTCCAACCATATTTAAAAAGAGTGGCTTGAGTTCAAAGAAAAACAAAATTAAACTTCCCCAGTTAAACACAGAAAGAGAACTGCTTACTTTCCAAGGTTTTAGAACCATAATTTGTGTAAAGCTGTGACACTTGTGCTAGATGGTGTAAAAAAGTAACACCAGCTTTTAAAATCCACATTATTTGGAAGTCAACTTTGCACTGATACTGAGAAGAAATCTGGTAATTATTATTTGGTTTCCAGGTTACTCATATGCATTCAGATGATTCCTAACAGTTCTGTGTATAAATACTAACTGTTCTACATATTTTCTAATTTCAATCAATTCAAACATTTCCTCTACATAAAATATAGGGTTGTTGTCTATTAATTTCTGTATTTTATTTTTAAAGTATCCATCCTTAAAGTTCAACAGGAAGAAAAGAGGTTCCAAATGTTAAGATTAATTTTCCCCACCCAATTAACCCACCTGGAAAAAATCCAGTCAATAAGAACGGAGTTGTTTATGTTGATTTACTGTACAGAATGATGTCTGAGGAAAGACACTGTGTTATGCTACTTATGTTTGTCTATGGAGAGCTCAGTTCTAAAAAAAACAAACAAAAAAATGTTCATTTATTACCCCCCAAAAAGTGTGTGCAGTTTTTAAAAAAGGAAACCTTTTTCTTCTTTTGCCAATTAAAAAAAGGAAAAAAAAGCACATACAATCACAACATCTGACTTTAAAGGCTTCTTTAAGAAGCCTGTGGTGTTTGGGTAAGAACTATTTCAAAACAAAAAGAAAGGGTTATCATGCATCCCTGGGTGTCAGGGAATCTACATCATGCAATCTCCTCACTCTGAAGTTTAATATTTTGAGATTATGGTCACCTATTTGTTGTTGTCTTTAACTGCATTTTGATAATATAGATCGAATATCACTTCATCAAGTTTCATAATTCTCATAACTAATTAAGCATCTATCTCCAGCATACAGCTTCTGCCTGGCATAACTACAAAATGTTTAGGGAGATATTCTACTACACTTTGAATGCATGAGAAAATCATTAAATAATATTCAAAAGTTATCAGTGCTTATACAAGCTTTTTATATTTGAGGAACTAAGTTCTTGGGCTAAAAAGGCAATAGAACACTCTTATTGGAAAAAATTCTACTTATTTTGTATGTATTACAAATCTGTATTTTCCCCATGATTTTCTATTCCTATTTAATGTTTGCAAATTAAGATTTAAATTTTACAGGGAAGACTTTTACTGATAAGATAAGCACTAAATAATTATACAAAACTTTCTGTCAACATAATTCCAAGATAATAAAAAGTGCTGTATTACAACTTGAAAATCTACAAAAATTAATGCTGTTCACAATCAATGTAATTTTCTTACATTTATAAAAAAAACATAAAATGTAATTGTTAAAATTAAAAAGTCCTTAATTTACTAGGTAGTTTTGCTATTTTTTTTTTGTAATTTACACTATAATTTGCTAAGTCTTGAATTTTCTAGTAGGAGCTGCTCAGCAAATTACTTTAGGAAAGGATAATTCTGGATCTCAGATCATGACATAATTAGAAAAGCAGTTATTTAGCATTACTGAAGACCTACATAAACTCTCCATTTATAAGGAAAAAATATTCTTTCATAGAACTTGGTAGTGTTTCATAATTAAAAAAATTTAATAACAATAAACTGGAAATCATTTTGAATAAAGGCCCAAATATTTTTGCCTTATTTACATCAACATTTTTTATTTTTTATAAAGATTTATTTACTTATACAAGAACTGGGGTACTGGCCAAAGGCGTGGGAGGGTGAGAGAATTCACCAGAGACAGAGCGGGGAACAGAACAGGCAGATGGACTGAAAACACTGCTGAGGGGAGCAGCGGGCGAGACAAGAGGTCTGCCGCACCATGTGGGTATCTCCCTGGCCAGTTGGGAATCGAACCCGCACTGCAGAGGCTGCGGAGAGCTTCACAGCGCTGCACTCAACCACTGTGCCACTGGGTAGCCCCTACATCAACATTTTAATCTTTGGTTTCTGATGGTCTTATTACTTTCAGTTTTTAGCCAGTTAACTTTCTCAGAATATTTAGGAAACAAATGCAAGCAACATCTTAGCTCATTAATGCACAAAGACTTTGCATCGCTATATTAATCTATTCTTGGATATTTCTATAATGTAGATATGAAATTTTCTCTGAACATTTTTTTGTAAACCTAGAAGAAATGTATACAGCTACATATAAGTTGGAAGTTATGGTAGTAAAAACTATGAGTCTATAGGGGGCAAGAGATCTTGATCTTTTTAGTTCTTAACAATACTGTAACTTGAGTATTCCTGATCAAGTCACTTAACCATTTGGGATTCAGTATGTTCATCTAAAATATGAAAGAAATTAAATGAGGTGATCATTAAGTTTTTTTCAGCTGTGAGGTACTAAGATTTTTATATATCACCTGAAAAATAAAATTATAATCAAAAGGCTACGTGAATGAGTAGTAAGTGTGGATAAAGATAGTAAATTAGGGCAAATACAATTTGACCTGGGTTTCATATTTATATTGAACCCCACAATTTTGGAAAGCCATTATAATTCAAAGTCTAACCAGATGAGAAATGGAAATACACAAAATAACCCTAATTTCTCTAAATCTCTATCAAGGTAGAAAGTTTTTAGGTTGTATGCCTACTTCCAGACACAGTGTGGTAGTGAAGTTTGCAATTTACACAAAAATGGGTAGGATGGTTTGATGGACCAAGGACCAAATCTAGAGTAAGAATAATTTTACAGAACTATAAACTTTTGGTAGCTTCTAACAACTCTCTGGGGAAGGAAATCATTTTTTTAAAAAAAGATTTATTTATGCATACAAGAACTGGGGTATAGGCCAGAGGTGTGGGGGGTGAATGGATGCACCAGAGACAGAATGGGGAGCAGAACAGGTGGATCGGCTGAAATACACTGCTGAGGGGAGCAGTGGGCGAGACAGGAGAGGTCTGCAGCGCTATGTGGGTTAGCTCCCTGGCTGGGAAGTGGGGGTGGGAAGGATGACAGGTACTTAGGAAAATTATAATAAACAATTTGAAAGTTCAGTTTGAGAAGATGGAGTCTAGAATACCAAAATGTACATTGTTTTATAAAAAAACAAACCAAACCAAACCACCATTTTAAAAGACATCCCTCATTTAGAAATTTCTTTGAGCAGTACAGAGACAGGAAATTATTTTAACACAGGAAAAAAAGGTAACGTTAAAGGAATATTAAATGAAATGCCCCAGACAGCTATTAAAGTATGATCCCTTTATCAGTAGGCTTGATTGGATAGTTTTGAAGTTTATAAGCACTAACTTGCCATCCAAAAATCCAATTTGAAAACACAAGTCTGTTGTAATTCATTTGGTAGCAAAACATTGACTGAACCTGAATTCATCTGACTGAGAATGACTCAAATATGAGATTATTTGCAATCAAATGTTCCACTAAGTGTGAATATTCCTAAACTTCATTATACCACTGTTAAACTATTAATGTATTTTACTAAGGGTGCCATTTCAGACTCCGCTGAGGGTGTATCTGAATTTGAAAAGCATATGGATAAATTTTAAGGGTCCTACAGATTACAAAATTAGTGTTTATAAGAAAAAATTAAATGCTCAAATCTAGAATTCTCCTATAGTAAGATTAAAATCCTACATTAAGATTTAAAAGATTAAAATTACAAACTGAAGTAAATTGCACTGTTAAGTAAGCTATAGTGATTGAGACTTAGACCATCTCATTCTACCTGATACATATTCCCTGTTCAACTTAGATGATAAGCCAAATCTTCAGTGCTGATGTGGGAGCTCAGAAAAAAGAGAAAGCTCATAAAATTTTATTGGAATGAAGAATTCAAATCCTGAACATATGATTGTAGTTTTAAAATCATTTTCTATTTCCAGTCTTACTGATTTATATATAGTATATTCTAATTATGAAAAAAGGTATTAATTCTGCCACCTGATACCCCTAAACTCAAAAAGACATATAGATGAATACTTAAGTCACTGAACACACATCAAATCTTCAACGGTGCTTTTTATAGATCAAAAGAAAAACACTAAAAAACTGTATTTGGAAACTGTCCAAATCACATAATAACTAGTTTAAAAAATACGTAATTTATCCTTAAGTACTAAAAATCTAGTTCTAGAAATTCTGAATACACTTAACATATAGTAAGTCTTACCAGGTTCCTCAACATTGTGTTATCCTTCTGTATAGTATCCAGGGGACCCAGTACTTTAGTACCTGACTAACCTGGCTACTGATTTGGTCACAAAAGTAAGCAAAATGGCCAAGACTGGGAAGAAGCAGGCTAAAAAGATTCTAAGCAGTAGAAACAGAGACACAAAAGTTAGTGTGTTAAAGCACTCCCTTTACTATGGGGTCATGATAGCCTAATTTAGTTTTTCCTATTTGAAAATGAGAACATACCCTTATAGATGATTATTTAGAAAGAGGAAATATCAATCCAGAGCGCATCACTGTCACAGCACAAGTATATACATTAATATTTAAAACAACAATCCAATAACCAAAATGGCTAAATCAAAACCCACAGATTTGGTTTAGGAGCAGGCAAGCATTATCATCTAAGTATTATCCCAAACAATGGGTAGGTTCTAATGCAATATTAGTATGGTAAAAACTAAGCCTTGAAAATTACTTTAGTATGTTGCACAATCAGGACCCATTTCTTTCAATAAGCCCCACACAACCAGTTATTCCTCTGGCATTGGACAAGTCCTTTGATTGAATACCAGATGAAGTAGTCTTGTTTGCATTTGGGGTCATGCGTTACGGAAAAAAAACCCTTAAATATTACAATTATACTGACCAAAATGAGATGCTTAACTTATGAGTTAAGTGGCAATGCAGGCATGAGCTCTGCCAGAGGAACAAGAGATTCTTTTTTCTCATTTCCAGAGTAGCCCACTCTGGGGAAGACATTCTTTTAGAATTGCAGTTAGAATCCTATATAACATTTGAACTATCAAATTTTAATTTTTTTTCCAGAAGCCTCTAGTTGAATTCATTTAAGATAAATTACATAAGATATGACTCCACTGTAATACATTTTTAGAGTACATAGAGAAAGCTTTGGATTTGTGAAACATTCACAAATATGAGAGTAAAACATTAACCTATAGAAATCTACAGACAACTATTCTCTAAGTTTACAAAAAAGTCTAGTGCAATTTAAGGAAAAATTTAAAATGATTAACAATTGCTTGCAACAGAAGAAAAGTTAATACTTTTTTTAAGTTGTATAACATATATGGGGAAAATAACAATTAAAAGGAAAATTACAGTTTAACAAATGATTACCAAAAGTCAAGCTTTTGGTAGTAGTAATGTTCAATGTTCACCTTTTAATATCTTTGGCAAACACAAGGAAATTTCACAATATCAAAAATAACTTAAGCAGTATAGCCGAACAATTTACATTAAAAAGATCATTATAAGATCTCCTTAGAATAATTATACACTTCAACTTCTCCACATCAGGGGTTTAGATAAGACTGATGCAACAATACTCAAGAATTCTCATTATTTTATACATCTTAAAAATCTTTATCAGGGAAAACTCTACAAATTAATGCTTTACAAATCTCTACACTCACACTAGATCTGAGCCCTCCATCATAATGAAAAATTCATTTTGATTTTTAAGATTTTGAAAGCAGAAAGAAACTGATTCTTCATGTTTAGAGTCTGAAATTAATGGTATTATAAATAATCTGTTAGGTCTTAGAATGTATTTAGAATATCTTCAGTTGATTTCTGAAATGTGATTATTTTCCTTATGAGCTGAAAGACTTCCATTTTACTAAGTGTTTTTTTATGAACATAAAGTTAATTAATTTATGGAACTTTTCCTGGAAGTTTTTAGGGGGAAAAAAAGCACACTTTCATATTTATTAGAAGGATTAACTGTAGCCCCATCAGGTAATTAGGGAAACATAACAAACACTGTTATAGTCCTTTCAAAATCTGTATTTGAATTACCATCACAAAAATCTGTAGTAACCCTGTAGTAACAATGTTTTAAAGTGAATTCCTATAACCTATATGCCTCCAATAACACAATTTTATGCTTTAAGTTTGAAATAATTTTAGCAATATTTTAAGTAGGTAACATTTATTTTAGATGCATTTCACAATGTAGTCATAAAGCGAGGTATTACCTGAAAGCATTTCCAAAATTATTAAAATAAGCCTTCCTAGTCTGAATTACTACTGTGTCAGTACATGGGTTTTTTTTTTTTTTTTTTTTTTTTTGGCCTATCTATAGACTTGCTGGTCTACTTTTCAGCAGGCTAGATAAAAAAACTAGAAGTGTCTAAGCATAAAGCAGTAAAATTTATGGTTTATTTTCTTTTCATATTATCTCAAAATGTAACTGCTGAATCTTCTGGTTGCACAGTGCATCCAGGAAACAAACGTCATACATTAAATAGTAATAAACAATGTTTGCATAAGGGTATGTTTAAATGAAGACACACATTTTAATAACTACAGCAACATGATTCAAATAAAGACTTAAAACTAGGTCTTTTTTAAAAAGCTATTTTGAGTGAAAAGGACTTTTAATGATCTAAAATACCCTACTGCTAAAATATTCCCATGCTAGGAATACAGAAATATAATAGACCACATATTCAAAAACTTGATGAAGCTGACATCACAATGAACAAACATACCAAAGTGTGCTGAACCACTGCTACTTTTACTTTGCGTGGAGGTACTGCATGTCTGGGTCCCAGGTTGTGCTGTTCCTGTCCGATTTATACTCTTATATAATTTTCTACAGGAGAGTTCATCATTGTCACTGTCATGTAGGGATGGTGTCCGAGGCCTAAAATGCCGCCATCTACATGATTTGATATTGACTAGTATCTGACTGAGGTCTTTAGAGAAAGATTTGTCCGAGGTATTTGTTTCTGAGGTATTGGCAAATTGATTGACTGGAGAATGTTGTGGTGAGGAAAGCATTTCCAAATCCAGATGGCGAAACATACTGTCATAGTCTGAGTGAGCTCTGTCCAGTAAGACCCTAGTAAAAATAAAGCAGGAAACATGTAGTTATTCAGATATTAGATAGAAAGGTTTTTTTTCTTCCCACAACTTCCCAAACGTCATCACATACTGAATATTCTTTAAATTTGATTATTGCAGTATCTTACTCTCTATGTTAAAATCTCAATTTTTGGCTTCCCTGGTGGCGCAAGGGGTTAAGTCTCAGCACTATCAAGCTCTGCAGCTGCAGTTTGATCCCCCGCCAGGGAGGTGACCCACATGGCGCAGCAGACCTCTCCTATCTAGCCTGCTGCTCCCCTCAGCAGTTTATTGCAGCTGATTGGCCTGTTCGGCTCCCCACTCTGTCTCTGATGAATTCTCTCACCGCCCCGCACCCATGCCTCTGGCCTGTACCCCAGCTCTTATGTGCATAAATAAATAAAATCTTTAAAATTTTTTTTCAATTTCTGATAAAATTTTTCTTTTATGTTATGCAATTTTATTAAAAAAAAGAGAACAGACTTTAAAGAACAAGTTACATGATTCATTTTGCAACAGCAAGAGTTTTTGAAAGTTCTATGGGCTGGCCTTTCAATATAAGTTACTGATAACATATGAGAGTACTTTCAACCAAAGATTTTCATGTCCATTACAAAGAACCAAAATACTTAATAAAATGTTGCTAAAATATTTATTCTCTTTTTAAGTAAAAACTTCATCCTTCTTGGATAGTGGTGGTGGGAGGAGAAAAGAAGTAAAAATGATATACTCATAGGATATTTTATTTATTTTTTTTTTTAATTTTTTTTTTAATAGAGGCATGTTTTTATTTATTTATTTGTTTGTTTGTTTTGTTTATACATGCACTGGGTACAGTCAGAAGCGCCGGAGGGTGAGAGAATTCACCAGAGCCAGAGCGGGGAGCAGAGCAGGCAGAAGGACCGAAGTACACTGCTGAGGGGAGCAGCGGGCGGCAGGAGAGGTCTGCGCGCCATGTGGGACCCTCCTCTGGTGGCCGGGGAGCAGCCGGGGATCGAACCGGCACTGCAGAGGCCGCGGGCAGCTTCGCAACCCAGCGCTCAACCGCTGCGCCACCGGGGAGGCCCATAGGATATTTTATACTAGTAACTTAGCAAAAACAATTTACAAAAAAAAATTTGACCCATTACTCTAGAAGATGTATTTTAATTATTTATTTTAAAGCTTTATTGACTTATAATTAACAGATAAGGGTTATGTATATTTAAGGTGTACAACTTGCTGTTTACTTTTTATTTTTAATGAGGTACCATTATTTTATATCCTTGTTTGTTGTATTTTTATTATTTATATCAATTTATAAACGACTCCATCCTAAAATACTATTAATACTAGCCTGGAATAAAATACAGCCAAAACAGAATTTATCTCTACCAATGCCAACAAAATTATAGGAAAAGGCCCTAAATAAAATATATTTTAGTGCCCACATAATTCTAAGATTAAGTGATTAAAAAAAATCACAATGAAGATTCAAAAATGAAAGAAATGGATGTGCAAGATAGTAACTTATCATAAATTATACTCAGATTTTTTCCTGAAGCCACCTGATGTTGTTTCATGTTTTTTTCCCCCATATAATACCTGCACATACACCTTTTCTTCAATATTACATAATCTGTAATGCCTTCCCTCCCCTCACACAACTTCTCACATAAAGGAATCTGAAGTATGAAGGCATTCCATCAGATTTAAACAAAGGAAGAAGAGCGATTAATTAATCCCTGACAAACAGATGTCAAGATCAGGTCATGCATGGATCACTGATGAGTTAGACAACTGAGTACATAAGTTATGTGACATTTCTCGGCCTATTGTGATCATTTTTTCCAATATCTCCCAGACCTCCTGACCCCAACTCTGCAGTTTAAAACTTAATATAATTTATGCAATAATTATTTACACTTGTTTTCATAAGCTACCTTTTCTCCAAATTCTATCTATGAGATATAAGTATTATTCAATCTTGGGACGAAAATCAAGTTTTTTTTTTAACTGAAATTCTTTTTTTTTTTTTAATTTTTAAAAAGATTTATTTATTTATACAAGAACCAGGGTACAGGACAGATGCGTGGGAGGTTGAAAGGATTCACCAAGGCCAGAGTGGGGAGCAGAACAGGCAGACTGACTGAAATACACTGCTGAGGGGAGCAGCAGGCAAGACAGGAGAGGTCTGCCATGCCATGTGGGCTTCTCCCTGGCTGGCCGGGAATTGAACCAACACTGCAGAGGCTGTGGACAGCTTCACAGCGTGGCGCTCAACCACCTGCGCCACCAGGGGAGGCCTGAAAAGCAAAATTTTTAATAACCCATTAGTTACATTAAAAGCAATGATTGTGTAAGAAACAGGTAGCAAAGTGGCAGATTACTTCAGTTAAAGGAAAAAAAAAATCAGTAAAGAATAGCAAATGGGAAAAATATGCTATTTAGAAAGATTATTTCATGATAGATTACCCTATTGTCTAAAATATTCCTGTTAGGGAATACAGAATTAACATACCTTCCACCACGCCCAACCCTTCTTCGTGCAAATCCAATACACCTTTGGGGTACGGTGAGGGTAGTTAAGCAGTATCTATATCGCACATCCCCTAATCCTCCATCTTTAGGACTAGTCCAAGGCCAGTTGCCAGTTTGGTCTAAGTGAGGCTTAAAAAAAAAAAAAAAAATTATTTTATTTTGTTATTTAAGGCAATCAGTTTGTTATTTAAAAGAGAATCTGCTGAGACTTACAGCATAGTAATGACAGCCTGCTTTCCTACGGAAAGCAAAAGGACCATCAGGATCATTCTCTTCCTCAGCCTCTGAAGAGCCGGACAAAACCTTTAAAAAAAAAAATGAAGTGAGTCAAAACATCTCAATGTCAACATTCCTCCTCTATATTAATAGAGAAATTCTTATATTTACCTGGGAGAGAGGTTCTTCATCTGAGCTGGGAAAGTCATACTGATTTAAATCTTTAGCATTAAAGACTGGCAGTGCAGCAGGACTCGTCTGTTGAGGAGTAGCAGCAGCAGACGATGGTAAGACTTTGGGCTTCTTTTCATATTTACGTTTAGGTCGAATAAGATCGGCTTTATCTTGCTGTAACAAAGTCATGAATTAAAACTAGAAACCATGCTCGACAAAACTTCATGGGGACGTTGTAAAAAGTTTACTGCTTCGTTTTTACTCGTAAGATACAAGACCCATGTTTTATCACTTTTATATTGGAAGTCATAGAGTTTGGTCTTTGTGAAAACAGAAATATGGTCTCAGAACCTAAATACAATGCCAATAAGGCATTTTGGTGCAATTAATGTAAACAACAAGAGCAGAAGTTCTCCAACTTCTGAAATCATAAAACTTCAAATCATTTTTTAAATTTTCTATGAAAATTTAAGAGAATATAGAAAAAAGCGTCCTATTCTTTATTCTAGAAAATTAAATCAATGAGGGAAAAATAAAACAATTTTACATGTACATGAAACAAATGACAATAACATAGTGGAAAATAAAACTATGGTGTCCAGGTATTATAAAAATAAAGAATAGTCAGGAATTTAATAGCTGAACAATAATGGTTCTCTAGAGCCGTGAATTTTAAGTAGTTTTAGATCACAAAGACATGAAGTTATTAAATGGGGAAACACAAAAATAAAATATAGAGACAAGATTAACTGAGCAAATGGAATACAGTAATCCAAGACTAGTTTTCTTACAAAAGTATAATTCAAAAGAGCCTAATTTTATTCAATGAAATCTGGAATTCAAAAACTTAAATTATGATCAAAACTATCAATTAAAAGGAACTGTCCCATTAATCCTATTTTAATTTGGAAGATATTAAGAAAAGCACTTTCAACTGTGAATGCTCACATTTCTGGCATGTATAGAGTACAGAACAGAACAGGTCAATTAAAGACTTTGATCTCAAAATATAAAGGTTGAAGGATAACGAAGTAGTCTAAGAGGTTTTAGACAGAGGGATTATGAATTTAGAATAATGAACATGGGAAAAATTCCATTAAACCTTAAAGGTATATTTAGGACTCATAAAACCACAATAAAACATTAGACAAATACAAGATTAATTTGTTTAGTGATCATGTTCTTCTATGGGTAAAAGGAAACAATGTTTTGAAGCTTAATTCTAACTTTTCCAGATTATCAAAGACAAAACTCTTCAGTCTCTTCCCCACCTTCCCTAATACTTTTTATTTAACTGAAATGTCCATGTTTTTTTTAGAACATGGTCCTTGGCATTGCTCTAAGTAAAAGGAAAAAAATCCAAGATGAAGAAACTATATTCACACAGGTCTGGCAATGTGTACATTCAGGTTTGAATATCTGTGTCATCAAAATAAAAAACTGCCATAATATAATATTAACACGGAGGAGATACCAAAATTGATGGCAGACTCATCCATTCCCTAAAATGAACTGGTATGGTGAGTTTTAAGTTTTATGATAAATTTTATACATAAAATAATTTACCATAAATGAATGTTTTCAAGATGATACTATCCAATTAGCTACCTTCCTTAATCTCCCTTAGTTCCCTTTTACTCTTTTTATTTTCCCTCACTAATTTTTTTGTTGACATTCATGAAGCATTTGGTAATATAATAATTTCTTTCTATTTCTAAACCATTTATCTACATTATAAATTATTTAGGAGGTATCTGAATCCCATCTTATATTTTTTTCTTCCACTTAAACAATGATGTGCCCAAGAAAGACAAGACAAACTTATCTTATCAGGAAAAATTTCATATTCTTCCCCCTAGACTTCTATATTTAGTTTGAGTTATTTCAATGCTTCATAATTCTACAATTAGTAAAATATTACTATTATCATACAAAGTAACAGTCTTCCCTTTATAAGGAAATATACTAGAAAAAAAAGAAATTTTAATTAGTATTTCTGCATTTCTTCATAATATGTCAAAATCATTAAAAATTTGCAGCGTATTTCATGGCAGGGTTTATTTTTTTTTTCTTTTTTCACTGGACTGAAAATAAAATACCATTCAATTATCAGCTACTATTATCACAGAAATTTTTATCACCTTATTCACTTTAAACTCCTTCACATCCATTCCTTCCTGATGTTTGAATTGACTGCTATTTGTAATAGGGATGATGGGAATGGCATAAGTAGGCTTCATTGGCTGTCTCTGGGCCATAACCTCAGACATGATCTCTCCATTGTAGTCACCCAAATTATACCTGAAATTATAAAACAGTTTAAAAAGAAGTTTGTAAGTACTTATCCTTATGACTATTAATAATTCATATAATTAGAAAACACTAATTAGAACTAAGGTGAAATAGTAAACTATCTGCTGAATGCTTATTAAAATCAAAGATTACATAAATTCCTTTTGTTTATTTTACTTTTTGGTATATAGTTTTTTTTTTTTTTTTTTTAAAGATTTATTTATTTATTTATGCAAGCACTGGGTATAGTCAGAAGCGCGGGAGGGTGAGAGAATTCACCAGAGTCAGAGTGGGGAGCAGAACAGTCAGAAGGACCGAAGTACACTGCTGAGGGGAGCAGCGGGCAGCAGGAGAGGTCTGCGCGCCATGTGGGACCATCCTTCAGTGGCTGGGGAGCTGCCGGGGATCGAACCAGCGCTGTAGAGGCTTCGGGCAGCTTCGCAACCCAGCGCTCAACCGCTGCGCCACCGGGGAGGCCCTACTTTTTGGTATATAGTTTTATCTTGGTGCTATAAATAAATGTCTATAGGGGAAAAAAATAAAGGTTTTAATTTCAACATAGCAATCTTGGTTAAAGATTTCACCGGGATGTTGAAATTAATGCCTAAAATGGTATTAAGAAACATTCCAAAATCTGAATGCTTGTGTGGTAAGAATAATTTTTCTGAAATAAATCAAGAAATTTAAGACTGGCTTTCTCTGGAGATAGGGACAAAATTAATAGGGAAGTGAGACCTAAAGTTTTCATTGTGAATCAGTACCATCTGAAAATAGAATAAAAACTTCAGAATTAAATTTTTTTCTCCCTTACATTCCTTCACACAACTCAAATAAGGACAAAAGAATAAGATTTCAAAATAAAAATAACTGGTCTACTTTAATTTTCCTGAAACCAATCACTTTTCAAAGAAAATAAACATAGGAACACTATAGGAACACTATGAAATTATACAAGTATATCATATCATACATTTATTTATTTATAGATTTATTTTTTATTTATACAATAGCTGGGGTACAGGCCAGAGATGCGGGAGGGTAAGAGTATTCACCAGAGACAGAGTGGGGAGCAGAACAGGCAGACAGACTAAAAGGACTGCTGAGGGGAGCAGCGGGCACGACAGGAGAGGTCTGCCACACCATGTGGGAATCTCCCTGGCCAGCCGGGAATCAAACCTGTGCTGCAGAGGCTGCAGACAGCTTCACTATGCTGTGCTCAACCGGGTGCGCCACCGGGGAGGCCCCTCATACCATACATTTAAGTATTCTTTATTATTACACAAAGACATTTCTGAAGTTAAAGATCACTGCTTAGGAAAAAAATTAACTCAATATACAAAATGTTAATGGTACTATCAAAATGTACTTCTTAATGCCATTAAAATATACTTTACCTCTTTTCCATAATTTCCAGTGTTAAGTGCAACAGTTCCCTTTTACTCTTTTCTCTTCGTTTTATCATCTCTAGAATAGTAACAGCTCGACTTAGATCTCGGCGCAGCTTAAGCATTTTTTCATAAGAGGCTTCATCATTTTTGCGATTCTGCAAATATTAAGTTTAATGTCAACAAACTAATCACTGTCATTCTGAGCATAGTTATTGACATATGAAAACATATATATTTGAATTTGGAATATAGTTAAGACATTGAAAGGGAGCATGAATCACCAGAAAATTAATTTTATGATTTTTAAAATGGATTAATATTAATCATTAATACTTAATATTACCATTAATATCATTAATAGTTCCAAAATGAATTGTAGACTCATTTCATTTTGTATGGAATTCATTTAAGGGGGTCTATCTTAACACAAATTTAAACACTGCCTTCAGATATTGATACATACCTGTAACAATTTTTCTAACATTAAAAAAAAATTGTAAGAAAAATTTCCCAAATTCACTTACTTTTCGAGTCTGCATTTTTTCAGTGCGTCTTCTAAAAGCCACATAAGGATCATTTGTGCTGGAACCATCTCGCTTTTCTTGTTTTACTGATGGAATAAGACAGGGCCCTCGACAGTTTTTCCTCTTTTTAATCCAATATTCATAAACTTCTCTAATTAATTCATCATCTTCTTTTAGTAGTAGTTTGGCTTCCTGCAGACTGACTGGCTAAATATAAAATCATTATGTCATTTTCATATAATAGACATATAAGGTTCATAAATACTTCTAAATCTATTCTAAATGCCAATAATCAAAATAAGAATTGTTACAAATAGTAAACATGGAATTCCTTAATACATGTCAGTGAACAAGATGCTTTATATACTTTTTTTTTTTTTCACAATCCCACAGAGATGACATTCAGTATATTTTATGGAAGGGGACACTGTGACACAGATAAATTTGAACATATTGTGCAAGATTACACAAGCGCTATAGTAATGAGCAGACAGGAATATGAATTCATGCTTGTTAACTCTAGAAACTGCTTGCTTATACTCTTCCAACACTGTATTATTTCCATATATATCTATAAAAGTTGCACGCATTTATGATGTATACATATACACACACATACACATGCACACACATTATACATACACAATAAAGCTGTACCTGCTGACCACTGCCTTTTTCTAGACGGTCAATCATCTCCTCAAACTGCAATGGGCAGATATCCATTTTCTTTTTCAGTTTATTCACAAATATTTCATCTTCAGAATCCAAATCATAATCAGGTTGTTCAGCATCCAAACTAAAAGCTGACAGAAGAAACCATAATCAGTCATTTACTGTGTGAATCCACTGGAAAAAACCTCTCACAGATAATCTGGATAAAAACAAGAACTGGATTTTTCTAAAGAAATTGGAAAGATTTATTTTTGTTTTTGCAGATTTTGTTTTCAAATTAACAATCTAAGTTTAAAGATGTATTTCCCACACATCAAGTTTAAGAAAGACCATTTATACTGTTGTTATAAATGAGTGAGAGAAGCCAGTGGATATAACTTATTTCTTCTCTACCCCAAGAAAAGAAACTAGAAGTACATTACTAAGAATATAAAGAGATTATTAAATGTATTGGGGTGAACTATATGAAAGGTTTGCAGCTCAAAAATGGTAAGATATAAGCAGTTTCATGTATCTGGACACAATGTATAAGGGAACGGTCTTTTTTGTTTCAACAATACTTGTCATTTTATAAATTATTTAGGCTAATTTATCAAAAGCTTAGACAGTGGGATTTAAAGCTGAAGCATCAGAAGCCACCGCCATTATAATAGCTACTACTCCGTGACTGCATTACTCCTAAGATTAGTCCCCCATGAGATTCTGTTGTTGTTGATAGAGATGTGAAATACTTATTAGTTAAGATTTGATAAAAAGGGCAAAACCCAAACCCTGTACTTTATTTTTAAATGTTGTTCAATTACTTAATAAAACAAAACTAGGTCGATTGACTAGCAAAATTTTAAACAGTTTGGCATCCAATTTGGTTTCTTTTCTCTCCTTTGCTGTAATTCCTCCTAATAACTTTTTCTATCACCTTAGAATGCAAATTCTTATAAGGCTCTTTTTGATTTAGCTCCTCCAATCTCATCAATACCTTATGATCTAGAAATACCAAATTTCACGCAGCATGCTCTGTCGTATCTTCAAGCCTTTAAATTAGCTCTTTTCTTCTTGTTCACTTGGCAAATGAGTAATCTTAAAACCCAGTCTGACATCCATCAACTCCTGTTTAATCCTTTAGTTGCCCCCCTACCCAGCAATCAGTCTAACTACTTTTACTTTTTCTTTAGAAGCTATGAATCCTCTCCCCAGAAAAATATTTTGCATAAATTACAAGCAATTCATACATTTTTACATAAATTTTAATTCCAATGTTAGACACTTCTGTTCTAGATCACTCCCCTCCTTTAAAAAATATTTCTGGGGCCTCCCAGGTGGCACAGTGGTTGAGCTCTGGGTTGTGAAGCTGCCTGCAGCCTCTGCAGCGCCGGTTCGATCCCCGGCTGCTCCCCGGCCACAGGAGGGAGGGTTCCACATGGCGTGCAGACCTCTCCTGCTACCCGCTGCTCCCGTCAGCAGTGTACTTCAGTCTGCCTGCTCTACTCCCCGATCTGGCTCTGGTGAATTCTCTCACCCTCCCGCGCTTCTGACTGTACCCAATGCTTGTATAAATAAATAAAAATAAATCTCTAAAAAAAAAAAAAAATATTTCTGCACAAATTTATAACCTACTTGTTAAGCACTAGAATATGATGTAGCTTTTTGAGGGGAATCACTATCTTATTTATCTTTATGCAGAGATAGTAAACATGTTTCATGTTGCATGTAAATTCTGGCTATTTTATTGAAAAGTATTCTCTTACCTCTATTCAAGTGGAGATAAAAAAGTTAAAAATTCTGAGTCATCCATTAGTGACTATCTGTGATAGATAAAAGAGAGGACCCATTTGGCTGTCAAAAATCTGTCATCCCTACTTCAAGTTTACTATCTGGCCCAGAGGAATGCAATAAATATCTGTAGACCTGAATATCTTGTTTTATTTTCCATTTCGACCTATATCATACTTCCGTAACATTTCTAATAAATGAATATTCAACTCCATAAAAATATCTGCATTAAATATTCCTGGCACCCATGTTTCTTGTTACCGCAGGACTGCCAATGGTTTCTCATAATCTAAGTTTTGTTCCTTTCACTATGTAATCAGAGTTTTTAGAGATCTCAAAGTTGCTTAAAACTGCTGGATTTAAAACACTTGTGCTTTTTTGTCCCTAACCAAAATAATCAATATAGATACTGTTCAATAGGGTAACCACTAGTTCATACGTGGTTAGTTAAATTAACTTAATCAAATATTCAGTAACTTGATCACATTAGTCATGTTTCAATTATCTACAAAGCTTAATTATTCATAAAAACTAAACAAGTTCTCTCCATATAGCACCTTAACTTATACATTATCAAAATACACTAGACTCCTGGCATACAAATATATGACAAGTTACATCTAACATATCAAGAAGCAGGATCAAGACTGGAAAGACAATTCTTAAACTAGGGAAATCAGTGCCCTTTCCACTGAAGTTAACAAGCATCTGAGAATGAGATTGCACACATTTCTGCAAGATGCTTTTTTAAAAAACTTGTACAACACATCTAAATGTTAAAATATAAAGAGGACCAAATTTTATGTGTGTTGGAAATATTAAACTTCTAGAGAAGAGCTAACTAAACAAACATCTACTTTAAGATTACATCTGACAACTCAACCACAGCTGAGAAAGATGCAACGTATTCATCAGTCCTAGAAGTAGGAGTATCTTCAAATTTTCTATGTGCATATTTCCTAATAGATTATTTTATATAATCACAGTAATCAATCTGACAAATATATACCTATAAAATTTAATATTTTGCCAATAACCCAATTTACCAGCTGATTCAATATATTTTCACCCTCCAGCACAGGACCAGTCTAGGATCAGGTATTATCTTTGTTGTTTCTTTAGTCTCCTTTAATGAAACACCTTCATAGCCTTTCTTGGTCTACTAAGATATTAAAATATTTTGAAGAACACATCTTTCTCCCCAGGAGGAAAACTGCAACATCATCATTATCATTTTTAGCATCAAATTACCCACTTTGTGCTTGATTTTCCCAGCACTGTGATTATACATTCTTAGCTGGCATGCTACATATTCAATTTTCGTAGTCCTCATGATAGCATATAACATCTAGAGGTACACGATACTCATCTATCTGCTCCTCATAAGTGATCATTTTTATCACCTGTCAAGAAATTGCCCTACTATATACCACCATGTAACTAGTTTTCCTCCTCTCTTGTAACTAATAAGCATCTTATGAGAATTTAAAATCATGCAAATTTCATGCTCTTCATCAAAATTTCCTCTTATAACACATTGATAATTTCTGTGTGATTCAATCTGATCATGCAAAATGATTTTCTAATTCCATTACCCTCTCTTCACATTGTACCATTTTTAGTTCTTAGCATCCCACTGGTAAAGCATGAAAGCACACTCTTCTCTACCGTATAGCTATCTACATATTATTAGTAAGGACTCATGAATTTCTACTTTTCCACTGGTTTATAAATTTACTATTATATTCGATCTGTTGCTTAAATTGTCCCAGAATGAGCTAGTGGAAACTCCTGTGTCATTTTCTGAGTGTTTAACTTCTGGACTAAAGGAAATTTTAAATTCACCTTATACCTTCCCTGCCCCAGTCCTCAAATCAGTCATTTTCTCACAGATTCTTGGTCATTTAGTGGCCTGGCTCATTTCAGTTCCCCTAATTGAATAGGTAAGGGTACAAGGTGTGCTCAGTGCCACTGAATATTTTTGCTTCTTGTTCCTTCCAAGGGCAGAAACAGAAATGCATATACGATATACAGTGCATGGGCTTTTTTCTTTTCAGAGTTCTGATGAGAAGGGGAGAAATTTATTCTTTTTCTAAGGCATTTGGAGACAAGTAATGAGTTGCAATTTTCCAAACTAATGTTCAATTAAATGTTAATAGAAAATATCTAAGGAATACATTTGGGAAATGCTGGGTTTAAAATAATCTTTCAAAAAAATTCTTTTAAGCATAAGACTCCCAGAACCCATAAATATAGTAATATACATTATACATAATGTATATTAGGAGAAAAGCATAAAATGTAAAATTTTCAAACCTGTTTGATCATAGCTTTTTTTCAGGGAATACTAATTATCATTTTAAAAACTATAAGGGACAGTTTGTATGTCATTAATTAAAGAGCTTTACAAATTACAAGTTAGGGGAGCTGAAATGAGTCAGTCCATTTATATAATGCAAGGCAATAATGTTCCCTTTCCATAAGCAATTTACTAAACCTAGTAGTCAAGATTCCCACTGCAGGAATTTACACTATAATATGCTTTTTCTTATTGAAAACCAATAGCAATTTTAAAAGGAAGACTGTCAATTTTACACAATCTCTTTTAGAAAATAAGGAGTATTGCCTAACCTGTTTTATGAGGCCAGTATTACTGATACCAAAATGAAACACAGAGCACCAAAAAACCCCAAAACCAAATCTATGAATTCAGATACAAAGCTCCAATTTTAGCTCATCCCACTCCCAGAAAATATAAAAAAAAAAAAAAATGACATATTACAGCCAGATGGGTATTATTCCAGGTATGCAAGGCTGGTTCAATATTTCAGAATTGACCAATGCAACCTTCCATGTCAACATGCTAAAGAAGAAAAACCACGTATCAATCGAAGCATTTGTTTATTTACAATATTGAGTTAACACTGGTTTGCAATACTATATATATATATATATATATATATATATATATATATGTTTTAGGAGTATGGATTCATACCTCAAATATACATCATAAAAACCCAACACCAAAGTACTAGTAACTCTCCATTACAGTTCACTGGATCCTCTCTCTTCTTTGCTCTCACCCTCATCCCTCTCTTCATAACCTCAGTTCTGCTGTCAGAGTTTTGTGATTTTTGTTTTATGTGTTTGAGTGGAACTGATATTTATCTTTTGCCTTCTGGCTTATTGTGCTTAGCATAATCCCCTTTAATTCCCTCCATGTTGTAGCAAATGGCAAGATAGCATTTTTTTAAAATTGCTGCATTGTATTCAGTGGGGGGGTGGGGGGGGGAGAGAGAGAGAGAACACAACACATCTTCTTTATCCAATAACCTGCTCATGGTACTTGTTATTTCCATATTTTGGCTACTGTAAATAATACCACAATGAACCCAGAGGTATATATAACTTTTCAAATAAATGTTTTCATATTTTTCAGACAGAAACTAAGAAGTCAAATTGCTGGATTATATGACAGATTTTTTTTAAGGTACCTGTACATGGTTTTCCATCAAGGCTGTATCAATTTACACCCCCACCAACAATGTACGAAGAGTTCCTTTCTTACCACACTTTTACCAACACTTGTTTTTAGTATTTTTGATATAGGCCATTCTCACAAGTAAGAGATGGTATCTCATCGGTTTTTTAATTTGCATTTCCCTAACAAGTTGTGATGAGGCTTTTTCATGTGCCTGTTGGCCATCTGTATGATTTCTCTGGAGATGTGCCTATTGAGATGACCTGCCACTTTTTGATGGGGTTATTTTCCTGTTGAGTTGTATGAGTTCTTTGTAAATCCTGGCTTTTAACATCTTGTTGGATGTATGATGAGCTAGTATCTTCTATTAAGGGTGTCTTTTTAATGATCGTTTCTTGTATTGCACAGCTTTTTAATTTGATGTAGTTGGCTTTGTTTCTCCTGCTGCTGCAGCAGAGCCCAAAAGACATCTTTAAAGTTGACATCATAGAGTGTAGGGTGTAGGGTGTCAGGTAGTGATCTAGTTCCATTCTTTTGAATGTGGCTGCTCAGTTTTCCCAATTCTATCTGTTGAAGGCTTTTCCCATTGTATGCTCTTGGCTCTTTTGTTGTAAATTAGCTGTCGTGTGTGCTTATTCTGGGCTTTCAATTATATCCCACTAATCTGTTTTTATTCCAATACCATACTGTTTCAACAACAATAGCTTTGTATATAGTTTGAATTGGAAAATATGATACCTACTATCTCCATTTTTCTCTAAGATCATTCATAATAAAGAACCTATCACTGTCAAGTAAAACAAGCTAAAAAAAAATTAGTAGAGGGCCTCCCTGGTGGCACATGGGGTTAAGACTCAACTTATGAAGCCATCCACAGCCACTGCAGCATGAGTTCAATCCCCAGCTAGGGAGCTACCCACATGGCGCAGCAGACTTCTCCTGACTTGCCTGCTGCTCCCCTCAGCAATGTATGTCAGTAGATCTGCCTGTTCTGCTCCCCACTCTGTCTCTGGTGAATCCTCTCACCCCACCTTCCACCTCTGGCCTATACCCTAGTTCTTGTATGCATAAATAAATAAATCTTTAAAAAAATTGGTAAAAACAAAGATCAAGGTTGGTAACTATGACCATGGGTCACTACTGGCTTGCCATCTGTTTCTATCAATAATTTTGCTGGAACACAGCCACACTCATTTGTTTATATATTTACTGCTTATTTTACCTTACAATAGCAGAGCTGAATAGTTCTGACAGAATGGCTGATAAAGCCTAAATTATTTATCGTTTGACCCTTCACAGAAAAAGGTTTGCTAATTGCTGACTTAATTAAGAAGTTACTATTTAACAGTAAAAACTTGATTTCTACATCTGAGGCATATTCTTTATCCCATTTGTCCAAAGTAGCCTTAGATCCCAGGCTGAGATGAAACTAAAAATTTAAGAAGAAAATGCTTTTAAGCTGATGATGGTCAGTGAAATGGGTACTGAAAATGGCCTTGAAGAGATAAAAATCTGTGAAGTTATGTAATATAGAAATACATAATTAAAATATTAATTACTTACGCTGTATGTGAATGAGCTGCTTTGGCATCTTAAATTCCCCAGGATATATAGACTCATAGTAAGCAATATTACTTTCTGCCTCTGGGACTGGTATAACCATGTTATCCCTCTTCTCGCCATACACTTGCTGTGCTGAAATAGCCCGCTGAAGATGGTGTTCCTAAAGAGGGAAAAATAGGTAAGTTTATGCATTTTTTTAAAAGTAAACAGAATGGATAACTTTATGAAGAGATTTCTGCTAACCAAGTATTCTTGTAGCCTTAAGGGATGCTAACAAAATAGTAGTAAAAATATTTTAAGTAGGAATGAGAAAGTTTTATTAGACATATGATATTTTCTCAATTTAAAGTACCACACACTGGAATTTAAAGTATATGAATGGGGCCTCCCTAGTGGCACAAGAGGTTAAGATGCAACCTATGAAGCTTTCCACGGCCACTGCAGCACGAATTCGATCCTCAGCTAGGGAGCTACCCACATGGCGCAGCAGGCCTCTCTTGACTCGCTTGCTGCTCCCCTCAGCAGTGTATTTCATTCAATCTGCCTGTTCTGTTCCCCACTCTGTCTCTGGTAAATCCTCTCATCCCCACACCTCTGGCCTGTACTCCAGTTCTTGTATGTATAAGTAAATCTTAAAAAAATATTGAAGGAAATTGAAAAGTTAAGCATAAAATATTTCAATTATTAAAAAAAAAAGGTATATGAAAGATTTCCAAAACTTGACTAAAACTGCTAGTTTGCATTTTACAGATGAGAGTCAAAAAAAGGTAAAAAAGCAGCAATCGCACTGCCCACCTGTGACTATGCAGATGTCTCTTTTCACCAACTCTCTCCTATGCAGGGCAGCAGCTTCCTGCCTGCCTGTGACCTGTCAAGGCCACCTGCCTGCAACCATGCAGGCCTCTCTCAGCAAACCTGTCCCTTCTGGGGCAGCTCTTCCTGCCCACTTGTGCCTATGCAAGTGTTTTTTACTGTTTTATCCCTTTCCTAACAAACCTGCCCTTTAAATATTTAAAAAAAAAAAAAAAAGGTAAAACTATTTGAACTTAGTATATGAAGAATGCAGGCTATGGAAGAAAATAATTTATAATATACTACATGATATACCATAATTTATTTAATCAGACTCTTCAACTGATATGGAAAAATATCCCTGGAAGAAATTTAAATGCCTACTCTTCCTAAATGTTGCAAAAATCCACTTTTATACCATATTATATACAAGACATCTGTGTGGACTTGTGAAAGTATCTGCAGAACAACTATAACTGTTCGTGCTTAAACGTTTATGAGGTTACAATAACATAGATTCCTAATATTCTTAGTAGTAACCTCTCAACATCCCTTTGGACTTTTAAAATCTTTGCCCATCTTCCTATTTTAGGCTAATCCATTTACAAATAATAGATTTCTTCTTCCCTTAAAAGTTGTTGCTCTTCGCTCATTTTCACCCTCATAAGTGTTGCTTTTCTTTTTCTCATTGATATTTAAATACATGAATTCTTTTTTAATGTTAAGGAAATTAGTAATAAATTTTGCAAATATTTTCCGGAAGTTTGACTTTTGATTTTATTTTTCTTCTATGAAGGGAAGTTCTGTTAGTCAAATTAATTAGTCTGTTCCTTTATGGTTTTGCAATGCTAACAGGCAAATATTGTATAGTCAGTCACAAACTGGAGTGTGTAAACAAATATTTTGTTTTGTATAACTCAATTTGATATTTGATTCAGCTGTCTGATGACTCTTAGAAGCTAGTAAAAACTAGTTGTGTAGGGGCTGAAGGGAGGGATGGATGGTGTGACAAAGAAGAGCTAACTGAACCTTTCATACCCTGGTATATAGCATATGGTCATGTCTGCTACCCTTACTGTACATTGAAAAAGAAGCTTCTGCAAGCCCCAGCTGTCAGTCACAGGTACACTCTTCTACTGTCAGATACCTTCAATTGTTAAGAGAAACTTTCTTTGACCTATGCTCACTATTGATACATTGAACTTAAAGGAAGAAACAAGGCACATTGTTTTTAATTTACATTTTGTTTCCAGCTTAGAACACTATCTTTCTGTGTATAGGTGATTATGTAAAATATGTTTAAATTTTTTTGTGTGTTAAGAAAAGACAGCAAGTCACCAGGTCTAATGCCATGCATAAACTCATCTGTTCCCCTTAATGATTAAAAATGTCCCTTTATCATATCCCCTTAAACTTGGGAGTATTCCCAAGCTGCATTTTCTGTTCTATTCAACTATCTCTTATACCAGCTTAATGAGTTTTAAACAGTTGCCTCAAACTATATTTTATTATCTAGTAGGGCAACTTCACCCTCATTAATTCTTTTTTTAGAATTTTCCAGTGATCTCATTTATTTTTCTAGAGGAACCACAATGAAACTTTCTAGGTGTGCAATGGGATTCCTACAGTGTTTTGACTTTTGTAGGCAATTTAATATATGGTGGTTAAGAACATGGACTTTGTAATCAACAGTGCTCTGGATCTCAATGCTGGCTCCATGCTTTACTAGCTTTATTACTTTGTAACTTAGGACAAGATACTAATCTCAGAAGTTTTATTTTCTATAAATCTGTACATTGTAAATGTATATTCTGTGCCTTACCATATGAGGTTGTAGTTATGATAAAATGCCTGAGACAAATTAACTACCAAAAGCATGGTAGCAAATACATACCTTTCATTAATGAAAATGAAGAAGTTTTCAGTGTGGTGTTTGGTAATAAATTTTCCCTTGTTAATATCTATTTTTTATTTAACTGTGAAATCAAATTTTTGTTTATCAACATTACAGTGAATACTTATGCTTTCAAGTCTTATTTGTAACTGTCTTATAAAGCATGTGACATAATTTCCTTGTATTTTACAGTTAAAAAAAAAGATTTCCCTTTAATACATGGCATTTAGTGTTATAATGTGTGCAACACACATAAATGGTCAAGTTAAAAAAAAAAACAAAAACCCAGGACTTACAGAGTAAGATAAAAACTGATTCATATTAAGGATCTGTCCTTTTACTAGAAGCCACAATAAAAGGTATTAAAAAATCACCTTGGCTGCTATACAGAAAATGGACTTTATCTTATAAAATGGTTCAGAAAAATATTAGTCATATGGGAAAAAAACCATGAAACTTTAAGTTAAAAAAAAATCTGGAATTGAATGTTCATGATGTATTTCTTTTGAAAGCAAACCCACATATATAGAAAAATGTCTAAAAATCGATAAGTATACAACAACCCTCTTTATGCTCCTTATTTCTTCTCCTTACTTCATTTTTTCATAGCTCTTATCATCCACTGTTATGTCATATATCAATACTTCGTTTGCACTCCTTCTGTCCCATCTACCCGCTCCCTAATGACTAAGCATTGTAAAGATGGGATTTCTGTCTAGTTTGTTTACTGCTAAATGTTATTTTAAAGCAGTACTGGGCACAAAACTTGTTTAAATATTTACTGAATACTCTATCTGTAAATGTACATACACACATATACATATATACATATACATACATGCACACATGTACATACAAGCACACATATACAGTTTCAAAGTATATACTGCCAAAAAGTTAACAATTATCTCCAGGTGGTACAATTTCGAAACAGCTGCTGTAGTTTTATTTTCTAAAATGTTTCATTAATACTTTTTGACAGAAAAAGTACCTGAGCACATTTTGCTAGATGATTTTCTAAAATAATGGTTAATTTCTGAAAGAATTTATTTGGATTTGCAAACCTTTCCCATTTGAGCCAATTTAGTTCAAGAGTTAAATATTCATTACACCTGTGCTTTCAAGGTAAAGAAAATATGTTTAAAATCCAAAGTTGTATAGTTATTCCTAAGAAACAGAACATTAAATTATATAATAGTAACAATAAACTGTAAGTGAAAATAAGATTTCTGCTTTGAGTGAGATGTAAAATGGTGACGTAAACTAACCAATGTATTAAATTAGAACAAGTTCTGAATTCAAAACATTTATTGAACACCTTAACTAAATATTTGAGATGGTCCAACTCTAAACTGCAATTACATAAAAGTTAGATATACCTGCAGACACTTCACGTGTCAATGAAATTTCTGACTCATCTATGCACAGCACTGAGTTAGGTCTCAGCATGACGAAACTGTTCAATGTAACACTAATTTCGAACACTGGATGCTTCAATAAAGAGTTCAACAATTTAAGAAAAAAATCAAATGTGAGATTCTAAACTTAGATTTTTTTTTACTTTTGGACTCACGAAAAATTTTAATATGCTAAGTAAATTAGTTTTTTTTTTTTTAATAAGGAAGGATACAGTCATTTCAAACCTATGATGACAAAATCGTTTTTTTCAGGAAATATTAAAAGCTCATGAGAACTTTTCTGATATAATTTGGGATATGCTGGAATAGGACAAAAACTAGAGATACAGTGCATAACATCTGGGCTTAAGCTTTTTTACTAGTTATCATTAAGTCTATATTTAGTGCCAACTATATATTTGGCACTTGGAACAACTGTGAGTAATACAGAGCTTCTGACATTACAGAGCTTGCAATCTAGGTAAGAGGACATAAAATAGTCCTAAAAATAAGTTGTAAAGTGTTGTAAGTGCTATGAATTAAAAGTGCAATGTGTTACGGAAAACACACATAGGAAAGGGATTTCAAGGATAGTATTACTTCCACTAGCTCCCAGTGACGTTTAAGCTACAATATGCAGAATGGTAGTTAAAAAAGATTGTTTTAAGGTAGTGGGTGTGGTGTGATAACATACATTTGTAGAGGTGCGAACCTGTACCCCTGAAACATATATAGTGCTAGAAACCAACCTGACAAAATAAAAATTAAAATAAATACTGGAAAAAAGAAAAGAAACAGAGAGAAGGAGGGGGAGGGAGAGAGAGAAAAGGGAATAGCTTTGTTTTAGGTATGTTTGAAAACCACTTCAAATCATTTTTGACACCTTAACTGATGACAACTTAAAGTCTTATACTGGAAACAATTATAGTTATTTTCTATATATAGCAATATAAACAACAACAACAAAAAAAGTAAAAAAAGACTGAACAGATATTTAGAAAGTTCCGAGGCATACTTTCAAGTCTCCATGAATTTTGTTATCATGGCACTGAGCTCTGAAAGCATTCACTTTTGTTACTTAAGCTTGCCCAGTGCATTGGAAGAGCATGGACTTCAGGGACATATGACTCTTAGATTCATCAGATTCCAATTTTAATAAGTCAGCCTATTACCTATTTTTATTATTTGTAGTATATAATTTCTTCTCTTACCATTTTTGTTCACACTTTCTTTCTAGCAGAAAAAAAAATTTTCCCCTTTCCTTTTAATCTTCTCTTTGACATTTTGGCTTATCATTAGAAATATTTTTTTCCCTTTCAGGTGATTTAAGGTCTCTGCTAAACATTGTAACATGAAAAAGTTTTAAATAGGGCATAGTACTTACATTTGATAAGTCAGAAAATATCACTTCTATTAAATAAATTTGAGTTATTAGCTATCTGTAGATAAAACCTATTTGCAGGGACAGTACTGCAAATGTATAGTAAACATCTGTTCCGTGTTTTTGCTCACACATATGGATACCTCTCCATATCCCTACCTCATTAGGGAAAATTCCCACTTGTCCCTTTACTCTGGCTTAAAATTCCCTTTCCTCTGCCTCTCCCTAAGGAGAACTTAACCCTCATTTACACTTTTACAGTACTACATTCTATACTGAAGAAACTGTGATATAATTTATTTAATACCTGTCTCCAAAATGAGTTCCCTAAGCTTAGACACTATGTCTAACTTTTTTTAATCTTTTCATTTTAAAGGTGTATTCTTTTTAAGTATTTGGGGACTAAAAATTTTTTTTTAAGGACTAGAACTAAATAAGATCATATTTGTAACCTATACACACTTAGTACTATATTTTGCTTTGTTGCAGGTACTCAGAATTTTATAAATTATCATTACAGACAAACAAAAATTTTCAGTCTGAATAAAATTTATGAAAAAAATGAAAAAGATACTTCTACTTGCTGTATAGTAAGTTCTAATAAAAATTACCAAACCAAGAAAAGCTATTCAAGGTTATGTTGTGTAGATACCTAAACAAAGATTATATTCACTTATTCATTAAACATTTACTTAAGCAAATAATGATTTTAAACTTTTTAAAAACTTTTTCAGTCAGATTTATTTTTTATTTATACAAGAGCCGAGGCACAGGCCAGAGGCGTGGCGGATGAAAGGATTCACCAGAGGCAGAGCAGGGAGCAGAACAGGCAGACGGACCAAAGACACTGCTGAGGGGAGCAGCGGGCGAGTCAGGAGAGGTCTGCTGCACCATGTGGGTTTCTCCCTGGCCAGCTGGGAATCGAACCCACGCTCAGAGGCAGCAGACAGCTTCACAGACCTGCGCTCAACCCACTGCACCACCAGGGAGGCCCTCCAGCCATAACTTAATGGGGGGCTGAGTTGCACAAGTGCATGAACTTATCAAAATTTAGTTAATAGTCACTAATTATATATGAATATCACTACATGTAAATTTTACCTCAGAAAGAAAAAAAACAATAAACAAAGATTGAATTCTAATGATGTATATGCTAAGTATTTAGGAAAACATGTAATGATGTACACAATATACTTTGAAATGTATGAAAAAACTAAGATCAATGGATTATATACAGATGTATGATAAAGCAAGTAGAATATGTTAGTGGTAGAATCTAGTAAGTGGGTATATGGGTGGTCAATGTAAACCCAAAATCACTGTATGTTTTAAAATCTTTCATAATAAAATGTTGCAAAAAATATGTACTCTCTTGTCTCTCACCCTCAGAGCCCCTATATTCCCTACCCTGCTTACTTTCCTCTATAGCACTTACCTCCTAGTAAACGTTGAATTTAGTTATTGGTTTATTGTCTATCTCTCTCCAAAATGTAAGATTCATAAAAGGTAGGAATTTGTTTTTGCTTTGTCTTACCTCAGGTCTAGAACTGTGCCTAACATATACAAGTATCTAATAAATATCTGTTGTATAAATGAACCAGTGAAACATCAGATTTAAGGTAAAACATAAAACTATGCTGGTTTGGAATATACTTCACAGAAAACTAAGAATGAATTTCATAATTAAGAAAAAAATTAAACTTGAGTACATTCTATTTTGTATTTAAAATACTCAAAACGTATAGTTAAAATAGTTGAAGAAAGCAATATTACTTGGCAGAAAAAGAGCATTCTAGAACTTGTTATTTTACCTAAGAAATAAATGGTAAAAGATTCCAAGGCTATTAATCTCTATTCTCCCATGTAAAGCTCAGGACACTAAAATTTTATTTCTAGAGTGCAAAACAGTAAAAGGCTTTGCTAAGGTATAAGTGCAACTGTCCAGTTGTGTTATTCCTCTTCAGTGTTAAGTATTTGCCAACTTACTCCTTCTGGCAGAAAAATTTGGGATTTAAAACTTATTTAAGGTGGCATGGTAAAACACAATCCTAGGGAAAATTAAAGTATAATTTTGTTCCTTGCTTCTGAAGTCCCATATCTGTGCCCTTTGCATTCTTCTGGACGTGGGTTGTCAGTGTTATACTTACTGAAATCCTGACACTCACTGTGATATTTGACAATGAAGAAAGAATTAAAATTATAGTTGCTTTCGAGTCTCAGAAAAGTTAGCCTAATGGGAATATTTTCCTAAAAATTAAATTTAAAATTTAAATAATGTTCAAACAAGCTCTTATTTTTGGTTATAATACCTGCATCTCTGAGATTTTTCTCATTTTTTTTTTTCCTGATCAATGCCCTAAAGCAAGAACACTGAATCTTTAAAATCTTTGTCAATGGCTAAACATGTCTATATAATCTGGAATAGATTATATAGCAAAAACCATACCAAGATTTATTAATCCTTGGCCCTTGACCGTTCTCACTCATTCTTGCAATTTCATCCACTGTCATGGATTTCACTATCATTTATATAATAATAACACAATTAAATATCTTAATTTCCAGCCCAGATTTGCTGAACTCTAGGCCCACATAAAGACATCTTACTATATCTTACTGTATATATGTATGTATATTCAAGACACATTTTATGCTTTACACAATATCAATGTGCCCATCTGCTGATTCTCCAAATCTGTTCCTTTCTGTATTAGCTTTTTCAATGAATTGCACCATCACTCACACTCACACATACCAGAAGTCTTGATTTTTCCAGTTCTCTCTCATTTCCTACTTTCCCATTTCCAAATCAGGCAACAGATCCTACAGATTTCCTATTCATTTTAGGCCTAGAAATTATTCAGTGGTTTTTCAAGTCTCAAGTTAGTCTAAAGTTGCCCATTACTAGTTCTCTGATGAAAAACAATGTATCTATTTATTTACCAGTCAATTTAACAATCAAGATGTAGCTATACTTGCAGTTTTTACTAATACTTCATCTAAAACTTATAAACCTTCAGGATCTATATGAATACTAAGATTTGTGCATGTTTAAGAAAAATGTGGAAAATACTATAACACTGCTAGAATATGAATAGTGCATACATAGTATTTATTATTGTATTTATTATTCATTTCAGACTAAAACTAAAATTCTTAAAATTTTCTTCCTTTTCTTAACTAACACTAAGTTCCATGGTTCCACCAAAACTATAAAATGCCCAGTATTATTTCTGAAGTTACATCTTCCTGTAATTGCTAAAAATTAAAAGTGGTGTTGATAGTCTCAAAACATTAATCATGTGATTGTTTTTCCTCACTCAAACTTCCTCCCCCTTTGTTTAAAGTAACACAATGGGGCCTCCCTGGTGGTGCAGGGGGGTAAGTACTGCACTATGAAGCAATACTCAGCCTCTGCAGCTCGTGCTTGATCCCCAGTCGCCCAGGGAGCAACCCACATGGCGCAGCAAACCTCTCCTGACCCGCCCGTTGCTTCCCTCAGCAGTGTACCTCGATCGATCTGCCTGTTCTGTTCCCCATTCTGGCTCTGGCGAATCCTCACACCCCCCTGCACCTCTGGCCTGTACCCCCCAGCTCTTGTATGCATAAATAAATAAATATATATATTTAAAGATTTATTTATTTATACAAGCACTGGGGTACAGTCAGAAGTGTGGGAGGGTGAGAGAATTCACCAGAGCCAGAGCGGAGAGCAGAACAGGCAGAATGACGAAGAACACTGCTGAGGGGAGCAGCGGGCAGCAGGAGAGGTCTGTGCGCCATGTGGGACCCTCACCCGGCAGCCGGGGATCGAACCGGCTCTGCAGAGGCTGGCAGCTTCACAACCCAGCTCTCAACTGCTGCGCCAACGGGAAGGCCCTAAATAAATCTTTAAAAAAAATTGTAGTTTAAAAAAAATAAAATAACACAAAAGTAGATGGAGATACGTCATTTATTTCATAATTTTAAATTATTCAAATTAATGTTATTTGACAGCATAAATTATTCTTATATATTTCAAAGCACTGTAAGGAAATAGTTTCTTACTTTATTAAAATACTCTACAAAATAGGAAGACACGTATTTATATCAGCTCACATTTTGATGGCAGAAACCTGGACTGGAATATCAATTTTGCCATTCACTAATTGGGACTTAACTTCTCTAAACTTCAAGGAAATAGGGGTAAGAAATGCAGGTAGATGTCTAAAACAGTACCTATTCCATACTTACTATCTTTTCATAATATAAAAGAAATCAACTTAACCTTTGTTTACTTAGTAGTAAAGAGCAGAAAAGGTTATCAAAGGCTGCTTTGAGTATTAAATGAAGTTCAGCCCATAAAATTATGGAGTAATATAACATGCAAATTATAATAAATAATGGCCTAAATTATTCATAGAAATGGCAATATTGTGGCTATATTTGAATCACTAAGTTAGTAATAAAACTAATTTAAAAAGATCTCTTCTCATATTCATCCTACAAAAGACTCTCCCATTTTTACTGCCAAGCTGTCACTATTAACAAAATAACCCTAACATCTGAAGATAATTATATCTCACTTAGAACTTAAAAACTGTAAACAACAAATTCAGGGACCGCACTGTAGTGAATATAATCAATTACTTTATTTGGCTTTTACAAGAATAAGCTCTACACACTTTTAAGTGAAAAACAAAAGAAAATGAAATATCATAATAATAAGGAAGTTGTGTTCTTCCAGCTCTCCTGATCAAGTTAATGTCAATAATTCATCTCAAAGATTACTTATACCATTCTTCATCCCACAAGGGATAGGAGGTAACTTACTGGAATAGGTTTAACCTTTTAATGCTACCTAAAATAAATCTGGTTTCCTTTTCCTATAGAATGGGAGAAAATAAATAGCTTTTATTGGGGAGACAGAAGAAACTAATTGCACAACTTGAACAAAATACCCATCCTTAGCAGTTTCAGGTCTAGTCCTAATACATTCAAACTATTATCTCTAGTTGGTATTTAGGGAAGAGAAATATTTCATCTTACAGAGTGTCTTAGGTTCATATATTGTATAAATTATCTTATTTCATAGCATAAGAGATGGAATAACTCAAGCAAATAAACTTCTAGATATTAAAGGTAAGTCTACAAAAATATTAAGTACATGCTAAAAGTTTTTTATGAGTTAGATTAAATTTGATCAGAATTAAGTTGCTTTTTCTATACCTAAGCAAGACCTCATTTCAAAGAAACTGTAGCAAACACTGACAGCAAATTATTATTATTTTGGTTCTACAGAGCTAAATTAACTTTCCAGTAATAACTGGTAACCGAAAGATTGGTATTACAACACCTGTATTTAGATTTATGGTTACTTCAACCTGATCATGACAACTAAAATATGCCTTCCTTTGAGATATTTGTAGTATAATCTGACCAAACCACTGCCAGATGCAAAATTTATTTCTTATATAATAAAGACAAACTCAGAAGACATAAGCAAAGTCTATAGAAGTTAGACATCTGTGTTCACAAATGTCCTCTAGGACAGAGGATAGTTTAGCAACACAACACTGTCTGAAATCTAAGGAGTTGAAACAATAAATATTGGGCTGTTGGAAAAGTCATGATGCATTCCTTTAAAAAAAAGATTTATTTATTTATTTATTTATACAGCACTGGGTTCAGTCAGAAGCGTGGGAAGGTGAGAGAATTCACCAGAGCCAGAGCAGGGAACAGAACAGGCAGAGTGATAAAATACACTGGTGAGGGGAGCAGCGGGTGCTGCAGGAGAGGTCTGCTGTGCCATGTGTGACCCTCGCCGGCGGCCGGGGATCGAACCAGTGCTGCAGAGGCTGCGGGCAGCTTCGCAGCCCAGTGCTCAACCGCTGCGCCACCAGGGGAGGCCCTCATGATGCATTTTTGCATAGAAAAAATAAGTCATGACTTTCCTGACAACCAACATATTTCTTTCCATTTTTTCTCTCCCAGTACACAAAGATGAAAACTATGAAAGGATGAGTCTTTAGTTCTGTCCATTAAGTTATTTATGGCTATCTTCCAAGCTTGCATTTCTAATTGTGCTTTTTAGCCATCCCTTTTGGTGGTGGGGCAAGATGACTAAGTCTGGCTAATGATTTATGAGTCAAAGCCACTTCTATTACTTGTAGATGAGAGTATTTTAACTACTAGTGAAAGATGTGAAAACATAAAAAAAAAAAAAATCCATTTACCATGTTTGAATGTTGACAGCTCCATCAGCCTGGATGCCCAACTGATCCATGAAAAAATTTACCATGAATGCGAAGTAAACTTTTGAGGTTATTTTATAACCTACTTTATCATTACTGACATAAATTATTCCCAGAAGTGGGATACTGTTGCAACAAAAAAATTGAAATGATGCCATTAGTATGAAGGCCAGGAAGCAAGAAACATCTCAGAGGCTGGGGGATGCCTATTCTTAATATATACTACAAAATAGGGCCTCCCCGGTGGCGCAGCGGTTGAGTGCTGGGTTGCGAAGCTCCCCGCGACCTCCACGGTGCTGGTTCAATCCCCGGCTGCTCCCCGGCCATCAGAGGAGGGTCCCACATGGCGCGCAGACCTCTCCTGCCGCCCGCTGCTCCCCTCAGCAGTGTGCTTCGGTCCTGCTGCCTGCTCTGCTCCCCGCTCTGGCTCTGGTGAATTCTCTCACCCTCCCGCGCTTCTGACTGTACCCAGTGCATGTATAAACAAACAAACAAACAAACAAACAAATAAATAAAATACGTGCCTCTTTAAAAAAAAAATATATATATATATATACTACAAAATATTCGGTAAAAGTTATACTAATTTGAAAAGCAGAGAATGTTCTTGTTAAAAAACCTGTAGTTATAAGAAGCTTAAAAGACTGAACATTGGGGCCTCCCTGGTGGCACAAGGGGTTGGGTGTCAGCACCATGAAGCTATCTGCAGCAATTACAGCACGTGTTCAATCCCCGGCCAGGGAGCGGACCCACATGGAGACCTCTCCTGTCTCACCCGCTGCTCCCCTCAGTATGGTATTTCAGTACATCTGCCTGTTCTGCTCTCCACTCAGTCTCTAGTGAATCCTCTCAATCCCCACATCTCTGGCCTGCACCCCGTTCTTGTATGCATAAATAATCTTAAAAATATATATTAAAAAAAGACTGAACATTAAGATGATGTTCTGATCGGTCTCATTGTGTTTTTTAGCCATGTGTTTTTCTTATAAGAAAGAAACTTAAAAAAAACTTAAAACAAAACAAAAATACCTGACCAATTTGTAGCAGAAAAGGGGAGAGTGCAAAACTACGTAAACTTGCTCTGATTGAAGAGTGTTTCTCAACCCCAAGCCATAAATTTAAAAATCAAGAAGGCCCTTGACTTTTAGCAACAAAAAAAGTCCTCAGCTTTGAGGGCAATACAGTTCAAGTCAAGGATATGTCCATAATACTGTTAAAACATATGAATGGATTAACAATTCTCAGCGCAGAGACCCAATTAAAACTGTGAGATAAGGTCAATGCTTTCAATTAAAAAAAATGCTCAGTGGAAAAAGAGACAAAGACACTAAGGCTGTAGCTTTTCCAGCATAAATCAATAGATTATAGTACCAACACTCAGGAGACAGACATCTAGTAAAGAACTGAGTACAGCTATTGGATACTAACTGGAAAGAGAAACCTACAAAATGGCTGCTAACAAACAAATCAAAATCCTAGATTAAAATCTGATTTAAAAGTATAGTTAGGTCTCCAGGGAGCTGGCTGTAAAACACTTTAACCCTTGGGCCTCCCCGGTGGCGCAGGGGGTTGAGCGCAAGAAGCTGTCCGCAGCCTCTGCAGTGCAGGTTCAATTCCTGGCCGGCCAGGGACATACCCACATGGTGCTGCAGACCTCTCCTGTCACTTGCTGCTCCCCTAAGCAGTGCTTTCAGTCTGTCTGCCTGTTCTGCTCCCCACTGTGTCTCTGGTGAATCCACACCCTCCTGCGCCTCTGGCCTGTACTTCAGCTCTTGTATAAATAAATAAATCTTAAAAAAAAAAAAAACAAAAAAAACCCACTTTAACCCTCAAATGGTGTATTTCCCTACTACTTCAGATGAGGCTAAAGACAGAAAAGGAAAACTCTTCTAGAACAATGCCAAGAGTCCCAAAAAACAATGAATGTACTGGGGAGCCCCTCTAGGAGAGCAGAGGCCATGGTAAAGTCAATCTGGTGAGGCTTTTGAGTTGCTGTGGACCAGGGACTGCACTGTAATTCTTAATCTTCTGCTACCCAAATGGGAGTATTTATTGTGGTTATGTCTCTCTTATTCCAATGAATACTGGGTATTTGTATTCGTGAGGGTGGTGGTGAAGGTTTGAGTGGTATGCAGATCTTTGTTCACAGATCTCCAGATCCAAGCTTGATGATATGTAGCTGGGACTTTCAGACTGGCTACACTGGGGAAGAGATGAATATATTGTCTGTGGGAAGGAGAATGATCTAAACCTTTGGTTGACCATAAGGAGAGATCTCTCATTAGCGTTGTTTACTAAATATTTTTGTTCTTTACCTTCTGGTCATATGGCAGAACTATAACTCCTGGTCTCTTTATGATTAGGTGAAGCTATATGACTAGTCTGGCCAAGAAGTTGTGAGATGAGGGGACATGTAACTTCTGGCCAGAGCAAGTTAATAACTGTTATAAGACATGAGATCTTCTGGAGCTCCTTTCTATTACAGCATCCAGCAATGTTCTGGAAAGAAGAGGCAGTCAGCTGGAATCACAGAGTTAAGGTCATGTAGACTAGAACCCCCCATATCAGCCCAATGGACAATACAGTGCAAGAAAGACATCCTTGTTAAAAAAAAAAAAAAGCCACTATGACTGTAGGATTATATGTTCATAACACAATCTTTCCTATCCTATGTGATAAGTGGAGAAAAACCCTTAACCTCTAAATACCCAGCAAGAGGCAAGTTTGTAAATCAATGAGTTCAAATTTCTTCTACAAATGATAAAAGTGAGGTTTAGTAGTTAAATGATTTGTCTAGTTATAGTAACCACATGGCAGAAAAAGTTAACAGAACCATCATTATCCTCATGTAATTCTAAATTATCATGGAAGTTATGCTTCCAATCTCTAAACATAGGTCTGGTATAGAGTAAGCTAGAAACAAACAATATGCCAATCAAGTCATTCAACAACTAATGGAGACATTAAGCTCCAATGCTAAAGGAACCTAGAGCTGAGTCATATGGTAAAAGTAATCAAATAACCACATAAATGAAGTGGAAGTTGATAACAATAATTGCTAAGAAAGATGTGATATTGTTACAGGGCAGGGAGAGGGGTCCTGGGGACCACCCTGTTACAATATTACAGGAGCATATAACAGATGTAGCCTAATGGGCAGATAACTAAGGAAGTGACCTTGAGCTAAGATCTGAGAGATCAATGGGAGATACGAAACCAACCAGTAGGGGAATGTTTCAGAACAAAGGAATAAGGGAAAAATGATCCTGTAGTTGGAGGAAATGTAAAGGTTTTGGAGGACGAGAAAGGTGATAAGAAATCAGATTATGTAAGGTCTAGTATATAAGCCACTGTAAGCGCAGTAAGAGTTCTTTACAGGCTTTTAGCCAGAAGTGAGATAGGAGTTTTCAAAAGCCACTGGATGTTTGAGGAATACTGGATAAAGCAATAAATGCAGTCCTAGGAGAGGACTAGTTAGGAAAGTATGGAAATCTAGGCAAGAGATCCTAGTACCTTAAATTAGGGAGGTAGCAATGGAGATTTTAACGTTTGAATTGTTTAGGAAATTAAACACTATAGATTTTTTTAAAATTCAGACTATTCTACCCTACCTGAACCTTCACCTTTGTTCTCTAATTCCTGCATTGTGATTCACAATAAATCTGAATACATTAAATACAGTGAAAGGACAACCTAACATCAATTTGTTATGGTTAGTATAACAGAATTTATATCACAAGAATGCCTTGCTAATGGGACCAGGTGTTATTGTTTCTGGATATAGTAGAAATGAGTGGTCATCTTGTTTCAAGATACTTCATATTGAACATTACATTATTTCCCAAATGATATGGCATACTGGTTAGAATTTCTAGACTTGAACCTTAAAAATGAGATACTGTTTTGTGACTCAAATTTAAGGTGTATCTGAACAAATGGTCAGGAAAAAGACAAAACTTGCAAGCTGACCACAGTTCAACAAGGGAAGGGGATGAAGAGGGATCAAAATAGGGGAGGGTAGAGCACAAGGAACTATGGTGACTACACCTAAAGGGAGAACAATGATGTAAGAAAATAAATTATGGAAAAAAGACAATGACAATAAATTTAAGATTTATTCCAGAAAGGATTTAAGGTAGCTGCATCCAGAAATAAAGGACAGAATTGTAACTGGTTTCTTACTAGTTATGAAAAGTATTAGGCATCCTTGAGAAACAGGAGCTGTAGATATAAAAAAGGAATAAAGGATCCACTGAAAAATTTTACATGAAAAAACTCAGTCCTAAAAATACAAAAACCAGGGGACAAGTTAATCCTATCACAAGCATTCCTTTACTTGATCCCATGTTAAAAATAAAAAACCAGAAATGTTTCAGCACTACAGAGGTTAGAAGGAATTTCCGAAGTGTATTCTGCAAGACCACAGCACAAGTGTTCAGACAAAAGATAACAATTCAATAGATGTGTCAAAATAGTTAATAAGAAAACCCAAGAAAAAGGAATCAAGGAATGTATTTTTATGGTATTGATTCTAAAATATTTCCTGGTATACACAAAAAAAGGGCTGCTTTTATTTTATAGGAAATGTATTACAAAGGAAAAATTCAGCCAAGGGAAAAAGATTCATATAGAATTCTCATATGTAATGCCAAGATGTCACTATGGTAGACAAAAAGGAAGCTTCAGGAAAGGTAGCAGTCACCAAAATCTTGATTTTCGAGATGCTTTCAGATCAAAAGAGAAATTTAAACTTCAGAAAAAATAATTTATTTCATTTTATTTACTTCAAATGGGTAGAAATGACATTTCAGGAATTTAATGTTGCAAGTCGGCTTACAGTTTTATTACTCTAAGTGATAACATACACTCTACCCAAAGTAAATATTTTTTTTCTGATCTTACAATAGGGCCTTAAAAAGTTGTCTGATTATGTTTTACTTTCTATAAGAATTATAAGCCCCTTAAAGGAAAAGAGATATCTGCTGACCCCATAATATCCAGCATTATTCTCTCTACAAATACTTGAAAAATCAACACAATATAAAATAAGTATGTTTAATACAGTGTTTGGCAAAATATACTTTTGGAAAGGCCATGGCATTTTTTCTGGTTTAAAATTTTGGTTCAATTATTAGACTGTCTCATGTCCTTTCCAGTCTTAGGAAAACTAAAGCTTAAATCCCACTTTATTAGCTTCACTTACTCCAAAAGCTCAAAAGTAGTTAAAATGCATCTGTGGGGTACCATTTTAGAATAAAAATAAAGTACCTAGATTTTTCAGGAATATATAGATATTAATTCCACAAACCTTGACTATACAAACAATAGCAAGCCTTTAAGATATAACTGTTTCTGCTTTCAAAGGGTGTGTAGTGCAGTAAAGCAAACAGTGACATAAATAAAATTGTTTTCTAAAAGATCACGGCTATAATAAGGCTTGGAAAGTGTAAGTTAAGGAAGTATTCATAGAAGTTGACAGAAAATCAGTTTGTTAAGTGAGCATGGGGGGAAAGGAAAACGTTTTGGGTAAAGAGGGGCAGCTATAACCAAAGACAGGTGAGCAACCAAGAGAACATTCAGTATTAGCAGGTTAACTTTGTTCATGGCAGCCACATTCCTTTTCCTTTAAGGGGAATCTCTTTTCCTTTAAGGGGCTCATAATTCTTATAGAAAGTAAAACATAATAGTCCCCACCCACACTGTAATGCTGCTGGTAGAAATGATGGTACTTCACAAAGACCACATTATATAAAAGACAGCAGCTCTGTGGTAGGTGCTCTCATTTGAACACTCTTTCTCTTGGGTCACTAACTTTGGGGAAGCCAGATGTCAGGTTGTGAAGACTTGCAGTTAGTCAACGGAGAGGGCTGCATGATGAGGACAGAAACCTCTGGTCAAGGACGTGAGCAAGCCTGGAAGCAGATTCTTCAGTTGAGATGACTACAAATCCGGAATGGGTTTTCTGTAGACACTGATGTGGGATGCACCCAGTAAAGCTGTTCTTAGATTCCTGATCCTCAGAAACTGAGTTTTATTGCCTGTTGTTTTAATATTTTTTTTTTAATACAGGCATGTTATTTATTTGTTTGTTTGTTTTGTTTATACATGCACTGGGTACAGTCAGAAGCACGGGAGGGTGAGAGAATTCACCAGAGCCAGAGCAGGGAGCAGAACAGACTGAAGGACCGAAGTACACTGCTGAGGGGAGCAGTGGGCGGCAGGAGAAGTCTGCGCGCCATGTGGGACCCTCCTCTGGTGGCTGGGGAGCAGCCGGGGATCGAACCGGCGCCGCAGAGGCCGTGGGCAGCTTCACAACCCAGCGCTCAACCGCTGCGCCACCGGGGAGGCCCTTGCCTGTTGTTTTAAGCTGCTGCTAAATTTTGGAAAAATAGTTACACAGAAATAGATAACATATGTTGGTACTCAGAGTCCCCAATGCATAACAAAGTCTAAAATACTGGAGTGGCTTTGAAACAAAACCAAATGAGGACAGAATCACTGAAGAAGCTGTTAATTAAACCTCCTGAAGTTTCATTAGGCTGTAGGCAAGGACAGAAAAGTAGATAAGGAGTACCCCTGTCAAGAAGGGGAAGAGTTTAAACAGTCACGTTTAATTATGTGAAAAGTAGGGAAAAAAAATCACCTACTCAACTGAGTGATTTAGCTAAGGAGATTTTCAAGCAGAGTTGAAAGTGCTGCCTGTTTTACTGCTATATATGGTAAAAAATGAGAAGAAATAAACTAAGTGAAGAAGTGTTAAAGAGGAGCCAGGACTTGATGCTTTTGAAAATTTGCAGTCTCTAGATTGCAAACAAGACTAAAATTTAGAAATGGAGTCTAAGCCAAGATTATATGCAGAATGCCACCAGAAACACAAGGTCTAAAAAACAAGCTGAGGGAGTAACCATAAAATGTTTTGTTAAGATCTCAGAAACTGAGATCAAAGACCTTGCTTCAGAGAACTACTCAGTTTTACAAAATGTTTGCTAATTAGAACTATGTACTTCAAAGATTCTCTCAATCAAACAATGAGGCTTTTAAGAAGCTGAACTTATTGCTCTACATTAAGTTCAAGGTAGTAAAAGACTTATCTCAAAGAGATTTATGAATCTGGCTTTCAGCTAATGGAATGGACCCCAATAAAATCCATAAAGACCCACAAAGTTTTGAAAAATTATATATTCAGGAACACTGCTAGTTTGAACTTAAACAGGAGACAATACAAAATGAAAAGGGGACTTCAGAGTCCTGAGATGTTGGAAAGAAGCTAAGGAAACTTAGTAGCAAACAGTGCTACCTTTCATGAAAAAGGAAGGATGAAAAGAGGGCAGAACCAAATGCCCGAAGGGCAAAGCTGAGCGCCTTGGGTGAACTATACCTTGGAAGTGACCCTTAACTAAGCAACAACTGCCAACATTTGCCTCACTCAACTTCAGAAAAGCTAAACGCTACAGCCTGTGAGTCGTTCTGAACAGGAACGATTTTTTAGTGGCCATCCTAAGTCTGAAAGGAGCGGGTGGTGTGAGCAGTTACCGCCATAGCTTTAAACTTGAAGGAATGGGTATTGAAAGCTGTATTTAAGGAACTACACATGCAAAGTCTCCAACAGTACCTGAAATCAATGTGGATGAATGTGAGCTGACACAGTAAAGGAATGAGACTTAAGGCGATGGGAGGAGTGTTGGCTTTGGGAGGGGTGAAATACTTTGCATGTGGAGACTGTGGTAGCCTCCAAAGATTTTCGTCTCCTAGCTCTGAATCTTGTGTAGTTCCCTCCTAGTGTGAAACATGTATGATAAAAGTGGTGCTATGTAACTTCTCAAAATAGGTCATAAAAAACTGTGATTTCTATCGTACATGCTCATTAGGGATTACTCAGAAGGAAGTGTTGCCACGTTGCAAGGACACTGAGACAGCAATAGAGCAGCTCAATTTAAGAGAGACCTGTCAGGAAGGGACTGCGGCAAACAACCATGTAAGTGAAGCTAAGAAGAGAAATTCTCTAGATTCACTCAGCCTTTAGAAATCAACAGCTTAGCCAACAGCTTTACTGGAACCTTGAAGAAAACCCTGAACTAGTATCATTCAAATAAGCTTCTTTTAGATTCCTAGTTCTCAGAAACTATATGAGATAGTGTTGTTTAAGATGCTAAGTGTAAGAGTAATATGTTATGAAGCAATATAACCAAGACAGGGTTTTAAGGAAGGGAGAGGAAAAAGACAAAGTAGGGATAAAGGTCAGATAATGTAGAGTCCAGTAAACCATATTTAGTAGTTTATGCATTTTATTCTATCAGGAAAAGGAGTAATTTAAGATTTTAGACATCAAAGTAACAAACGGACTCATATTAAAAAAAAAGAAAAAAAATCCTGATAACTTTAAGGGGGTTACAGTTTTGAAAACTAGAAGTAGAGAGACCAGTTAACAATATAAGCTTTTTTAAATAAGAGGACATTCTAATCTTTTAACAGATTAATGAAAGCAGTTTTAAGAGCTAACTAAAATGTACAAAATCTGCTAAATTTTTTTCTGCATTTGACAAATTCTTCAAATCACATTTTATGTATCTTAGACATCTTCTAGGAAACATTTAAGTATCCACTGGCAAAGTAAGTTGAGAAAACAATCCATTTGAGGTGACATTCTTGTCCACTTAAGGCCACGTTTTTTAATTCCTTCTTTACTATTATCTCAAATTCTATCACAAATACAACTAGGTGTGTATATAGATCAGTATCCACTCACTATCAAAACATCATAACAAAAATTACTTAAGATGGAAATTTGAAAATTTAAAAACCTAGCTAAAATATTTTGCTATCACCCAAGGACTAAAACTAAAATAATTAGAAAATATCTGAGCACTTACACTGTATCTTTAGGCACCAAGTAATCCACTTTACACAGGATCTCATTTAACTCTCATACTGAGCTAACTGAAACCTAGTGCTATGCTCGCTTTGAATCCAGAAAAATAGTTGTTGCACACTTATCAGGCCCAATGCTCTCTCTTTTCAAATTACTTCACTACTCACTTATACACATTTTTCAAATAATCAAGTACCTACCTGTAATATAAAAAAAGAAGTAAATGATGCAGTTATTTCCAAAATGGTAGTATCTCCTGAAAAATTTCTGAACAAAATAAAGTACAACATTCCCTTAATTTATATACTAGTCACAGTATACAAATTTAATATATATCAAACTGTATGTAGAAATATAACTTTATATATAATGTGGAATCAAGTTTTAGACTCAAATAACTTATAAATATAAATTTTACCAAACGATATGGTCTGTGGGACAGTCAAAAGTCATGGGCAATTTTCTGTTTTGTGGGCTAATTCTTTGCATGGTAGAATTTACATTATTCCTGAACCCCTCTTACCAAATGCCAATAGCATCTCCTAATAATTGTAACATTCAAAACCATCCCCCCAATTTTTATAATGTCCTGAAGGCAAAAGAATGTTACAATGCCTGTTTGAGAACCATTGCAGAAGTAATGAATTCTCATATGTTCAATAACTCTAAAGTGGGCCACTTACTAGATCCTGAAGCAAATGTGCTGTACAAAACCCTTCCTTGTAAAAGTATTTATACAACTGTGCAGGAGTGGTGACAGATACTCCTGGAAGGTCACTGAGTCACCAGCTTCTATATAGTGAAGTTGCCCTCCCTTCAGGCTAATTAATCATACCATCTCTGGCTGAGGAATGGCCCCATATAATTCAGAATATCTAGCAGAAGGGAACTAGAACTGTTTGTTCCTATGAAGTTGGCTAGATATATCCCATTATTCTTTGTATCTATTTAGGAATTCAAGACTTAGCAGCATAGCCTAGGCTATCACCATTCTGATTTCAGTAGCCCTTATTCTGACTCAACCTCCTACCTTCCCCCACCTTTCCAAACCTATTCCACTCTGTTCTCCAGAATAAAGATGTATCAGTAAACTCTTCTTTATAGTCTCATTTAATGTTCCCGCAACCCTTGCCCCAAGCGAAGTCTAGCAATGTCTTTGTGAAACTATACTCCTTCCACACAGCTTTTCATTTTTCCAAGTTCCACATACTTATGGACACATTCAGCCTCCACGCTTCCCCACTCCCCAGTTCCATACCATTTCATCATTGCTGTCCTTTCAAAAAAAATCTAATCTCTCAGAAGTTCACACTCTCTTCCCAGAGCTGTTATATAAAGTCTCTTGGTCACAGAGTTCATTCTTCTCAACTACTACACTCCTGGCCTCATTCTCAGGGATCCTATCTACTTGGATCTAAGACTATGAACTTCTCACTCACACTGATCTTCTCCTCTATTCCACATCAGCCACCCTTCCTGTGGTTATACCCTATGGTCTTGCCTTCACTTGTAATTGTGTCACAGCTGAAATCTAAATTCAAGCATCTCACTCTTTCACAACCAACCTCCTTAGTTTCACCTATTTCAGCACTCCCACTTTAATGTATCTATTCCAGAGCCCTCTATTCCAATAATTCTTCAACTGCCCTACTCATTAGTTTCTTGATGCCTTCCCTTCTGCTTATCCAGTAAATATCTCATGGTCTATCATAACAATCTACCTCACAAATATTTTAAATCCCCTCATTCTTCTCTTCCTTCTTTGTACTTGCTCAGCAGACCTCAACCCTAAAGAAACCCAAGTGAGCTGAACTGCCTCACTTCCAAAGATCACAAATACTGAGCCCTCACTTAGTTAATCAAGTATACTACATTTCTCGAGCAAGTTAGCTTTCCCATACATACCTTTGTCTCTTAAGGTTCCTCCCTCACTCTGAGGTGATGACCTCATCTCTTACTTCATAGAGTAATTAGAATCATAAGATAAACTACCTCATCTATTGACTATCCATTGTACCAACTGACCTGCAGCTGCCTTCTGTACTTTTGAAAAGGAAAAGGCAGGCCTTCCCTGGTGGCGCAGCTGGTTGAGTGCAACGCTGTGAAGCTGTCCACAGCTTCTGCAGCTCGGGTTTCATCCCCGGCTGGCCAGGGAGATACCCACACAGCGCGGCAGACCTCTCCTGTCTCACCTGCTGCTCCCTTCAGGAGTGTTTTCGGCCGTCTGCCTGCTCTGTTCCTTGCTGTCTCTGAATTCTCACACCCTCCCGTGCCTCTGGCCTGTACCCCAGTTCTTGTATAAATAAAATAAATCTTAAAAAAAATAATAAAAAGGAAAAGTAATTTCTCTTCTAATTAGTGACTAATTCTTCCATGAAATCGATCCAAGAGAAATACTGATTGTTTTTAGGACCAAAATCCTTGAGCAAAAGAGGGATAGGATTGTTTTTTCCTTTTTAATGATACCATTCTGTTTTTTTTTTTTAAAAGATTTATTTATTTATGGATATAAGAGCTGGGGTACAGGCCAGAGGTGTGGGGGGTGGGGTGAGAGGATTCACCAGAGACAGAGTGGGGAACAGAACAGGCTGACTGACTGAAATACACTGCTGAGGGAAGCAGAGGGCGAAACAGGAGAGGTCTACAGTGCCCTGTGGGGTAGCTCTCTGGCTGGCAGGGGATCAAACTTGTGCTGCAGAGGCTGTGGATTGCTTTGTAGTGCTGTGCTTAACCCCTTGCGCCAGGGAGGTCCCTATATACTATTTCTAATAACGTGTTTATAATAACCATTTTAACATTTCTGTCTTCTAATATTACCTGGGTTATTTCTATGCCTGTGTTGATTTTTCCCCCTTAGTTATCAGTTATATTTTCAAGCTTCTCTGCATACCTGGTATTGGATTCCTAGCACTGAGTTATCCTGTAGGATCTTTCAGTATACTTTTAAACATTTTTGGCTTTATTCAAGGGCACAGTGATGTTATTTGAAATTAGTTTGATCCTTTTGAGGTCAGTGTTTAATCTTTCTTTTAAGTCTAGAACAGTATTTAGTCTAGAGCTAATCTGGTCCCATTACTAAGAGAATAACCCTTCTGAGAACTCTTATCTGAAGACCAATGTCTTTCCATTTTGGCTAGTAAAGATCCAACATATTCCTGAGCTCTGTGAGCTCCCAGAAATGTTCCTCTTACTAGCGCTTTTTCCCCGGCCTCCAAAGTTTCTCACAGACAAGTTCAGATCAGTTTTCAGTCAGAGTCAAGGGGATCACTACATATATTTCCTTGCTCTGAAGCCACTTCGGTCTCCTCAAATTCTAAATTCTCTGTCTCTTCAAGGAGGCTGTCAGGCTCTATTGGGATCTTACCTATGCTATAGTATGAAAACTCTAGCGATGACCAGGGCAATCTAGGGCTCAGCTTTGCTCCCTTCATTTGTGTTTCCTGGACATTAACTCATTTTTACTTATTTATGCACACAAGAACTGGGGTGTAAGTCAGAGGTGTGGGGGTGGGGGGTTAGAGGATTCACCAGAGACAGAGTAGGGAGCAGAACAGGCAGATCTACTGAAATACACTGCTGAGGGGAGCAGGGGGTGAGACCAGAGAGTCTGCTGAGTCATGTGGGTTAGCTCCCTGGCCTGGGATCTAACTCATGCTCATGCCGTAGTTGCTGGTGATAGCTTGACAGCGCTGAGACTTTAACTGCCACCAGGGAGGCCTCTAACTCATTTTTGAAAGAAACCATTTGTTGATTCCTCCATCCCTTGTAGCTATTAACCTAATTTTTTCCTGTTCTCTTTCATAGCAGAACTATTTCAAAGAGTCATCTACACTTGCTGTGACCCTTTTATTTATCTTTCATCAATTTTTCTACTCCAATTGGGCTTTCCTTCTCACTACTTCCCTAAAATAAAAATGAACCAATGGCACACATCTAATCCTATTAAGTGGTCACTTTCCCGTATCTTCTCAGTGGATACAGATAACTAACTTCCCCTCCTTCCTGAGACACTTTTATCTTCACTTTCTAAGTACTCTAGCAGCTCCTCTACTTGAGCCCCAGGACAGTTTACAAATTATGGTACTCCTTCCACATGAAATTATGTATTGTTCCATTTCATTGCCATGTTACAGCTATATAGTCTCCATCTGTTTTTGTTTCCGTCTGTTTTCCCATTAGAATTCAGGCATTCAATCAATCAATACCGAACACTGTGAGGGACTATTTCAGGTACTGAAAACACGTCAGTGAATAAAGCAAAAAAATTTCTTACCCTCAGAGTTTATATGCTAGAATGTAAGATCCATGAAAAAGGGAATCTTGTTTATTCACTGTTGTAAACATGGGGCCTATAATAATCCCTGGCACACAGAAACGCACACTATTTGCTACAAAAGTGTATTAAAAAGTTATCTGTTTTCTCAATCTTGTACAACATATTTCATTTCAAATATCTCCACTTAGCTAGTAGAACAAGCTAAAAGTCTAGCTTTCGACTGCAAAACAGCCATATTTGTAGTTTTTTCCACATTCAGACTCTATTATTCTTACAGGTAAAGCACAATTTGCAACTATCTCTATAACATTCTAAATAAAACAAATTGCAAATACTCCCAACAATAGAAGATTTGACAACCAATTATTCTTTAAGTTTGAGACTGTCTAGACTAAACTGCAAACAATAATCCATGCACCCTGACTATCTTTACTTCTCTGTAAACTGTGTTTATTTTGGGTTGTTGGAAGAGTCATGACCCATTTTTACAAAGAAAACAGAAAAAATGTCATGCCTTTTCCAACAACCAAATATAAAGGCAAACAAAGTCATAAACTTGAATTAGTCATAAAGTAATTCAAGATTTAATTCTATTCTATAAAATACATTTGGAAACAGATTTCAATAAGTTGGCAACATAGTATACCCATTACAGCAGGAAATTATCACAGCCATACTTCATTTTGCAGTTAAGAAAACCTGGGTAATTGGGAGCCTACATGCCCAGTGTCAAAAGCTGAACTAGACCACAGTTAACTGCCCGTGTGATGCTTTCCCCAAATAATTATTATGTGAATTAGAAACATTTTTCACATCTGTATCATACAACTCATTTAAGGACAGAGAACACATTTAACATATTTATACCAGACAGATCCAAATACAAGGGACTGTGTATTGCTTCTGAGCATCAACCAAAAGCAGGGCCATTCTAAACATTCAATTCCTATTTGGATAACAATGAAAATCATCTGTACAGCACTTAAAAATCATGCCTCAGTTATGTCTCAGAATTACCTTCTAAGATAGGTCAGGATACTGTTAGTATGCAAAGAAGCTAATGTTCATTCAGTAAGATGCTTGTGAGGCCACAAAATTCAGCAAACTATGTCACAAAGCATATCTGAAGCTGAAGCATGCTTTAAAGATAACCTTCATGGGCTTCCCTGGTGGCGCAAGGAGTTAATTCTCAGCACTATGAAGCTATAGGCTGCAGAGTTTGATCCCCAGCCAGGGAGCTAACACACACGGTGCAGACCTCTCCTGTTTTGTCCACTGCTCTCTCAGGAATGTATTTCAGTAGATCCACTTGTTCTGCTCCCCACTATGTCTCCAGAATGAAGCCTCTCAACACAACACCCCACCCCCACATCTGGGCTACACCCCAGCTCTTGAATGCATAAATCTTTTTAAAAAATAAAGATAACCTTCATAACAACACAGTTATGGGATGGTTTTCTCTTTTTATAGAATTGATTATATACCCACTCATCAAGGCTACAACTCAGGTAATATATCATGGATTTATTAGCTACAAGTTTGTTTTTATCTACCCACTACAACAAGGCTAGTGGTAAAATTCACTTCACATAAAGGTGCAAAGTTGGATATTCATTAAATTTAAATTACTGTTACTAGTTCAAAATCTCTATCTGCAATTACAAGCTTGGTCAAGAAAGAGCTGCTACAATTTATAAATGTGCTGAAAGACAACACAGCTTTAAATAATTTAAATAATTTTTAAAATAAAGAGTTCTAGTAAGTTGTTTAAAAGATCTGAATTACTTTTCTCATTGATTTGCCCCCAAACTGATTTATTCTTACAGGAAATGAAGTATATATCATAATTCATACACTAAGTTTCTTTAAAATCCCTACTCTCTTTGATTCTATTTCTCTAAGTATTTCATAGTTTTTGCACTACTCAAGTCATTTTATACCCAAATGACAACATCAACGCCCTTTCCTTGCAAGCTGTCTTCTTCTGCTTTAAAATTAATGTTATAATCAATTGCAGATAACAAGCACCCTCACTTTTTCAGGCAAACTGTTTAAAGGTAGACAGAATTCACATCATCATACATACAAACAGAATTCCTGTCATTATTTATGTACAGACATACACACATTCTGTACCATTATTACTACATACCATGATGCAGTAAAATGTAAAATATTAAAAAAAATAGTTCATTTTAAGTATTAGGAATGGCTAACAATATCTAATCCCAGTATACCCTATAAGCAAAAGTTATAAAAAGTTATTACTTGCTCATGAAATCTAAGCCATCCATGTTTATATGGTACTTTTAACTAAGTTCTGTTGATTAAGAGGTAGTTCTGCACAAATTCCATTAAAGAACACAAATGTACCCACAAAACACCATTTAGGCATGCTTATTAATTTTCATTACTACTTTAGAATAAAATCAATCAAAAATTTTAATTATTAAATCGTATACCTAAAAGTTTTAATATTAACACTAAGCACCTAGGAACTTTCCATAGTCAACAATCCTCAGTCCATTCCTGAGTTAACTACAACCTTTATTATTTTTCAATTACCCTTCCATTAAGTCCACATAATAATTGCCATACTGGAAAAAAATTACCAATATTTCTGGGGCTAATCTTAACCTTGAGCATCTACAACAGCTCGTTACCAGTACCTCGAGAGAAACTGATGACAAGTATGACACTCCTTAGAAATGTATGCGATCACAAAATTTTACATGCCTATTATGTAAAATAGGCATGTAGAATCATTTTCATGTAACCTTCAGAACCCCAGCTTAGAAAATTATACTCAAGAATATCTTGAGCAGGGTAGAAAGTTTAACCTAGATTTTATTGTTGCTTCTCAGCTTTGCTGTTAGACTAGTTCCTTGCTACTTAATGCAAAACCCCCAATACTCTTAATTCCTTTTTTAAATCAATCTTAACTTGTAAAAGCTAAACTTTATTTCTGCTATAATTTAGATTCCACATATTTTGCTTTGCTTAAAGGACAGTGGAGAGAACGGAGCACTCTAGATTCATTTTTACACCTTCAAGAACTAAAAATACTGGTTTACAAAATACGAAAGGAAAAAAAGGCTCTTCTTTTAAAATGAGAAACCAAACCTTTAAAACTTACTTTTGTAAAATGGAAAACTAGAAAAGCTAAATTTTTACCAAGTTTTGAAAATTCAATGCTTGACTTTTTTCTAATAGCAAACAAAACGTACACATTTCCAACTTCTCCCTAATTAAAAACAAAAAATACCCATCCACTTTATAAATGTTTCTTAACTTGGGTTTAATAACATTATGTACTGGACCAGTAATACAAAACGTAGTTTTAAGAGCAAAGTGCATGAAAATTATTTTTTCTGGTTAGAACCCCATTAAAACAAGGTGTTGGATTATGATGGCTACACCATACTTCTAAACTTCAAAGATGACTGTGCAGGGCACTATGGAGACACTACTGTGATATTAACATATTAATTACATTGCATATCCCCCTCAAACCAGTCAAGGCAAGAGGGAAAGTTAAGTCAATGTCTCTTGTAAGTACAGCCACATACCCTAGATAACTCAATGAAAAAAATCAAACTACTACTACAGGAACCAAGTAGCTCCAATTTGTTAAATATCACTTTATATGCAGCTTTTTCAGAATGTCTCTTAAAGTGAGAAGTTTCCATAAAGAGGAACTGCAACATAAAGCTCAATTTTAGCCAAAATAAGTCAATTTTAGTAAAAAACGATACTACTGATATCTTGGGAAAGCTACCCTATCAATTAAAAGTAAAGCTCTGGCACTAAATATTTTAACATTTCTAATTTAAAATTGCAGTCCTAAAGTTCAGATTAATTTTAAACTTAAAAGGATGTTCAAATATTTTAATGGTGCAGCAGTCTCAAAAGGACTCATTTATCTCATATTTAGAGCTGTATCTCATTCATTTCATATGATTTGAAAATTCTGTAATTCATTAAACACAATGCCTTCATCAACTGTTACCTGTTGATTTAGCAAGTTATAATTACCTTCTACTAATTCAGTTACTCCTTCACATCTGACATAAACTCTTCCATTTACTACAATTTGGAGGTTTACTTCAATCCTACTACAAATATTAAAAAACAACTAAGTTCTAAAGTTGATTAAGTAACATTTGATGGTGGGGGGGTTTCTATTTAACATTTCTTAAAAATTAAGGAGGCCTAATCGGGTCAGTGTTCAGCTCGGTATTAAAATTGTTTAAATGGGAGTACACTAATAAGTGTTATTTCCCCAATGTTAAGATCCTAGGATTTCCAGCAAATTTACAAAGAAACAAAATAAGGCAATAATCACTTTTGTATGGTTTGCACAACAATTCTGCAGTTTCACTTTGATCACGAAATGTTTTCCTAAAAGACCGTGTACAAAACTGTTCTCATCCAAATTTGCCTCATCTTTCAAGATCAACATAGGATATTTTCTTTAAACCAGACAATTTAGGTTCTAGATTACTCCAACCAAAGAGTATAACTAAAGTGTAAAAAGGCAAGTTTGCTAGCCCTTTTTCTTTATACATTTTCAATATTGAGCAATGTGCTACTTTCAATATTGTGATTGATATGGCCTACTAATGCTACAGCATGAACCACAGCACTGTGAAGTAGCTGTTCACCTGCCACTATTTGCACTTAAAGTTCAGGATCTATTCCTGACGTCTATGCTTCACTGACCTTAGTTTTGGATGTATGTGATGTGAAACAAATTCTAAACACTTGATTGAATACAAAAAGTTCCATATATTCCTCAAAACCAGGAACTCCACATGTCAGAAATCTATTATATCCGTAATTATGGAATGTAAAATTATTTCAGCAAACAAAAATAATCTGTTAAATTTAACAAGCATAGATACTTGAGTTTAACTGTGATTTCAGGTTGTAGCTCTCAGGACTGTCCAAAGTATTATCAACAGAAGACCTAACTAAATTTCTAAACTGTACTGTACTGTTATTTTTCTTTAACTTAGGCTCCCTCCTCCTTATATGGCTGCAAAACAAGAACTACAAATTAATTTCCAGGGCAGTGTAAAAGTATTATCTGCAAAACTTATAAACAGAAACAAAAATAAAACCAAAAGACAAGATTCTGCAGTCACAAGTACTTTAATTTTTAAAAACAAATCACTTATTTTAAAAATAAACACACGGCACACCATTCTACTCTAAAGGTGATACAAGTAAAAGAAATTAAAGAGGTTTTGTCTCGTAATGTGCTGAAAGTCAGTACTTACACTAGACAATCTCAACGACTACATACAACTTAGCTTGTCTGTAAAGTTAAGATTTAAAACCACCCTCAAAAGTAACATTGAACTGTCACAGCTATTTTAAAGGTTAAAACAACCCAAACAGTTTAAACAGTTTTATTTTCAAAGTCAACATTACAAAGCATAATTTCTACATTTAAAATTCTTACAGTACCAAATAGGCATTACAGTACAATTTTCCACGGTAAAACTGTAGTACACAAATCCAGCGATTCCTTGATTTCCTCGAACTGTCAATAAACTGCACCCTGTTTAAGTGGCTGTATCTGAAAACCAAGGTATGCAATTCCTTAGGATTAGAAGTCATCAGATTTTATACTGTCAAGAATGGGGAAATGAGAGGAAGAGTCTAAAGCCACAACTACTAAAATGTTTATTAGCTGTAAACATTTAAATACTGAAACCCACCCTGTATAGTTATTCAATGTTGAGATTTCTGCGAATCAAGTCACTTCGCTTCAGTTCGGTTATGAACACAAAAGTACCTTCCTGCGAAATTTTATCTGTAATATCTAAAGTGGGGTCTTTTCTCTATGTTGAAAAACCAGAAAGGCGGCGAACCTAAATTTATCAAACACACACACGCCTACACAGTAACAAAGTTGCAGGCTTTAGAAGAGCCACTGACTGCCAAAAAAAAAAAAAAAAAGAAAAAAGAAAAGAAAAGAAAAAGAAAAAAAAAGAAACCCACCCAACCCCCTAATATATTTTTAAGGCTCAAAAAAAAGCCAGGAATAGTTAGTTTATTATTGCCCGACTAGCACTGGGTAGGGATGGATGCAAAAGTCCGGACAGGATACGACAATGACTAAGTCTTATCTTCTATGAAAGTCAGTCGTTCGGGGAAACCTGCAGTACCCTCCGATACTCGCCGCGGGGGGCGGGGGAGGGGGTAAGTCTTACGGATCTGCAGTCAACATTACATGCCCCCCTGAGGCTCCACGTGGGGGCTGCAGTGAGCCGGACAAGATTCCCAGGCCACAGGGAAGTGAAATTCCCGTGCGGCGCACGGAACCAGCGCTCCCCAGCGCCGGCAGCGCGCGAAGGCCGGGGTGGCCCCAGAGCGCCACCCAGCGGCCGAGGAGCGGCCTGCAGACGGGTCCTCGTCGGTTCCGGGCTCGCCGCACCCCCACCGCCACCCAGCCCGTTCCCCTCTCCGGATGCACAAGGCCCAACCCAAGAACTAAGACCACAAAATGGCTGCCGGCAGCTTCGTCACGTGACCCCTTTGTGCCTTTCGGGCTCCCGAACTCCGCGGGACCCGGGTACAAGTGGCCGGGGTCGGCGGGATGGCCTTAGAGGAGGCCCCGCCGGGCCGCGGCGGCCGGGGGTCGAAGCCGGGGGAGGCGGAGTAAAGGCCCGGCCGGCGACAGAGTCGGCGGCGAAGAGAAGATGGCGGCCATTTTGTGTGGGTATGCTGCTCCGCCGCCGCAGGCAGCAGAGGGAGCGGGGCCTGGCGGTGGGTCGGACAGGGGAGTTAACACGTACCGACTCCTCTTCCTTCTCCATTCCGGTGGGCATCTGCGGCACGGCCCGGTTTATCGAGGCGTATTCGTGCAGGTCGGGCAGATCCTCACAGCGGAAAACCGGCAGCGGCTTCGAGGCGTCTAGCGCCCGCGCCCGAAACGACAGTTTACTCATCTCAGGCACAGCAGATACCTCTCCGCTCTGGGGAAACGGCCCCGGCCAGCGGGATCATGGAGAACCGGGGGTTCGGTCCCCACTTGCCTACCGCTGCCGGGAACTTGAGGGGCGGAGCGCAGAGCCCGCCGTCCGGGCACTAACACCAGCCAGGAGGGTAGGAAGCTGTGCCGCTCCGCTCCTCTCTCGCTCGCTCTCTTCAATACGCCATGGCCAACATGGCGGACATTAAAACTCCACTGTGCGCTCTTCAGCCAACCCCAGCCATTCCCCACACTGCATCGCGCAGCGGCGCGGGCACGCGGCGGCGGGGGGGGGGGCGGCGGCGGTGGCGAGCGCGGGCTCGAGGCCGGGCGCCAGCACGGAGCGCGCGTCCCGCCAACCCCCAGCGCCCGCCGGCCTCGCTCCCCGCGCCTCACTGCTCGCGGCCCCCACCCTTCCCGGACCCGGACGCGGACTGGCGGGCCGGGGCGCTGGGGCGCCGGGAGCCCCACTTCTCAGCCCTCCTCTCCCTTTCTCGCGTGCGCGCGCACTTTCTCACGCTCCCTCGCTCCCTGCGCGGTTTTCTGACAGGCAAGGTGCAGGAAAACTATCTACAGGCGCGCGCCAGCTTTCCGAAAGAAACGGAGAGAATTTCGGGGTGATGCTTTTGTTCCGGGGTCGGCGGGCCCGGGCACCTGTCACTCTAGCCTGTGGGGGCGACGAGGAGGGGGTACCAAAGCGCCTTCGAATGGGGTTTATTTATGAGCGACGCTCAGGAGAAGCTGCGCTCGGATGGCAAATTCAGTAGGTGAAGGCACATCTTAGTTATCGCGGCGTTGTCGGACTTCAAAACAAGAAATACAAATGCAATTAGGGGCAAATGTTAGGTAGGGTGAACTTTTACCAGCATTTTTATTTTTTTTGGAGGGATCGAATAAAACAGTTATATTAGCTCTGCATCAAATCATTGGTCAATTTCCCACCTACTGAGTTTAGTGTAACCGGTAGGCATCCAATTCTGCGCCAACGTAGGTCCTCCCCTGCGTTTTTTCTGCTAAATTCTACGCTTTATCTACCCACTTTCACTTTTCTGCAATTAAAGCAAGAGGAATAATTATTACCGGGTATATAAAGGTTACATGTAACCTTTTGGGAGTGGAAAGGGGGGTTATTTTAGAGCCATTTCTTGATATGTGACTCGTGATTTTCTGTTTGTATGCAAAGACGATGCTTCACCAGAGCATGGACTCACTTATATTTATGATTTTTTTCTTTAAAAAAACTTTTAAAAATTTGAATCATGTAAAGACCTGTCAGGTTTTGGCAGTTTGCTCCTGCCAGACCAAAACAGAATACAAGGAAAAGCTGCATTATTAGAAGAGACTTAGATGAATGTGATATTGTTACCATTTGAATCATATGGTATCTAGAGACCTCTTTCCAAAAGAATATTAAAAAATCAGAAAAACTGTTCGAATGGGTTTGGCAGCAAAATGTGACCATGAATATATTCACTGAGATACCAAAATGTTTTGTTAGTCTGTTTTTCTCCCTGGGGGCCACATAGTAAAAATAATCACATTCTTAAATACTGGGTTGGACAAGAACTGTTAGCTTAAGGCACTTAGGGAAACTTCTGTCTTCCAGGATGGTTTAGCTACTTGATGGAAGGGGGGCAGGGCGGGGAACAGGTACTGCATAGATTACAGTTCTGCAGCATTATCCTAGAACTCTAATGTTGACAGCTCACCTTTGAGGCAGTGACTTTCATCTACATTTTCATCTACATATGCTGAGGCTATGCCTTTATTCATCAATGAGCAAACATTTATGAGTCCTCAGCCTTCCAAGTATGCCCCTGATTACTTGGCGCCCACAGGGCTGGAGGAGCTCACACAGTGAGAGTAGGACCTGTGGATGTCAATTGCCACACCTGAGGTAGGTGTTATGATGAAAGTCCAGGTTATTGTGGTAACAGGCAAGGAGTGGCACCCAATCCATTGGGAGTGGCTCTAACGAAAGCATTCAAGGAAGACTTTTTGGTGGAGATATCTGAGTAAAAATTATATAGGCTCAGTATGGGTTAACCTTGCAAAAATGAAGAGAAGAAAGGTATTTTAGGGAACAACAGCAGTATGTGCAGAGACTCAAAGCCATGAAAGAACATGTCACATCCTGGGAACCTCAGGAATTGCCAACTGCACTGTGGGATAGGACACCCATTTAGTCAGGTTTAACAGTTCTGAAAATACTGGCTCAACATTAGTATAGTAGTCCTCTCCAGCCTAAAGTATTAGATTTTGAAAACCCCAGTAGTAGAATTTGGTTGAGTAAAGAATCTAAGACTGTATAGAACCAAAAAAAAAAAAAAAAAAAAAGGATCTTAACTAATGAGTCAACTACCAAGGAAACAGATGCACACACACATTTAAGTTTCATTAAGTTTCCTCCACAGCCTATGTTAGTAATAATGGGCACCGTGCAAATACATTCCTTGTTTTCTAGAAATTTTAGCATCATCCACAGTGGACTAAGGGTTATGCTTATTAAATTTCCCTTTTTGCACCTAATATGCTTACTACAAGACATTTTCTTGCATAAGTTGTCCATCCGGCTCAATGCCCTGGATTTCTGAGTCCCAGTTCCTACTGGGTCCCAAAGGCGAGAGTCCTACGCTTCACATTTGTTCATTTTCCTCCCTCCTTTGGGACAGGAATGCAGCAATGAACTTTAAGGTTTAATTTTCTTTAACTTCTTTGATCCAACCAAAAGTTTTCTTACAAAAATGATTAATCCTGCACTTTCACTTTTTCTATTCTCAACTTAAAGTTCCCTCTTATTTCTAAGTATCCCCAAAAATAGCAATGTAAAATTTCAATGTTCTAAAAGAGAGATATTAGTGAAGAGTCGAAGATACCAACCTTTCTTTAAAAGGTTACTCTTTGCTAGGAAGGGATTTGCAGTTTCTAAAATAATTTTAGTGTATTGAATAAGTAGTGAACACACGGTGCCATCACTGAAGGAAGATTCAACTAAGATACCTATAGGGGAATATCCGGTTAACCAAAAAAACAGTTGAACGCCCTCTATGGGAGTTTAGAAACAAAGCAGTCAGTTCCATCCATGTTGATCAGATATCATTGAGAAGAGTATGTGATTTGCTTATGAAGGATGATTAATACTCCCATTGAAAATGGAAATTAAATGGTTAAAAAAAAAGGGGGGGGAGTATTCATGAGAGAAGGCAAATGCATGAAGAAAAGGGTAGGAGGAGACAACTGTCAGGTGTGTTTGAATGTGAGGTTTATTTGGCCAGAGTTCAGTAGGAGGAGATACTAGAACATTCTAGGTATTAGATAAAACTGGTAAGAATTTGATTGGAGGAAGTAAAAGTGGAAAGTAAAGAGACATAAGTTTTATGGTAGTAATTATTACTTATAATATCCTCTCCCTAAAATGTGACTCATTTCAATTTGTTGAAAATATAGTTAACTGCTTCAAACAAAAAGAAATATGTGACAAATATAACTGCTATGCCATTGCAGTTTGCTATATAAGTTAAACCTAAAATATGTCTCTAAATGTTAGTTTATGTCCTAAATGTGCCAAATTATTTCTTCTTTGAAATTGCTTCTAAGACCTGCCTTCTTATTTCCATTCCTATTGTTTTAACCATAGTCCGAGCTCTCATCACTTCTCACTCAGAAACAACTTCCAATCCAATCCAATCGTCCTTTATTCACTCACTACTTCAGTAAATCTTTATTAAGCCCCTGCTTGATAGGAAACTACTGGTACCTCCTAATAATATTAGTGGTAACCACTAGTAGTTGGTAGAGGCTGCAAGTCCCTGGGGTTATTATCAACACAGTATAAGCTATGCCCTCCGGGGTTTCATAGTGTGTTTCACACCTAATCAGTGTGCCCAAAAACACTTTTCATTGTATCCTCCCTGCCCAAGTCATTTACTTATAATTCTCTTTATCAGATCAGCCAATTCTTTTGGCTATGATTGTCAAGGCCTCATGGTTTTCCTTCACTGCACTCAACACTTTTTCTTCTCATTGCCTAATACAAACTTTTCACTCTGGCTACTAAGTCTCAGCACCATCTTCAGAAGTCAACATGTCTTTCATGTCTCCACATTTTTATTCAGTCCTTTCTTTTCTCCTTGTCCAGCTTCAGATTAACCATTTAAATGTAGGCCCTGAAATACTACCTCAAATGCTTTGAGGATTAAATGAAGCAATCATGTAAAACATTTAGAATTGTCTCTGGCCCACAGTAAACAGTCAATAGGTGTAAGCTATTGTTATCCTTCAAAATCCAAGTCAAATATCACTTCCTCTATGAAACTTTGATTACTTAACCTATCTGGGTTCAAGCCCTAATTTCCCATCGAAACAGTGAGTGATTAAATGAAATAAAAATAATTCTTAAGACTGCACTAATTTTTTTCATCTCTAAGTTCCTATTATACTTTCAATCAGATCAGTAACAATAACTACTATTTATTGAACATTTACTATGTACAGGCAATGTGCAAGTAAATTTTAAATGTATTATTAACTTCCTTGACAGTTCTGTGAGTTTTGTGTCCAGTTAGAGAAGTTGCAAAACCTGTCTATGTGTATAAAGCTAATGAGAGGAAGCACTGAGACTGGAATCCCTGGTATCTGGTTCTAGAGTAGGTTCCCAGAAACCAGGTTATAAAGTGAAGTGATGACTGAACTAAAAGTGAGGTAAAAGAGATGTAGCCTACTCTTTCAAGAGGCTTGGCAAAAAAGGGAGAGGAGAGACAAAACTGTAAACTATTCATGTCACAGAATTTGTTCTTGAAGGTGGGAATATATCCCCAAAGCAAAGAATCATGTAATCATTGTTTAGAATCATCTTCCTCTGAGGCAGACCAAAGAGAAAGAATGGATAATAATCCATAGAGACAATTCTTTTTAATGAGACAATACAATTTTTTTTTTTTTAAAAAAAAAAACATGATTACCAGTTTTGGTAGCAGGAGTCCAGCTTCTTCATTCCTTCAAACCTTCAATAAATATGTTTACTAGGTAAAAGCAATTGTGTTAGAAAGCAATTACAAATAAGGCATGATATCCCAGCTTCATAGAACTAATAATAAAGTATGATATTTATTTGGGAAAATGTGAAATTAATTTCTTTAAAATGTGTGAATGCACAATGATCTCAATGTTAAAAAGTGCTACAGTGCTACAATTGAAAGCATTGAATAAAAGTACCAAATACTCAATACATTTCCACCTGGTGTAATCACTTTTCTTAATTCTCTGCTTTTTATTTTCATAATATGCTATGTAAAAAGATAGCAGAGAATTATTCTTCTAATATAACATTTGGGAAGAAAAAACCTGAAAGGTAAAATCTTTATGCTATTTTTTTCTCAGGAAATGTTAGAAGGCAAATATTGCAATTGCATTACAATATACTTAATATGGTGTCATGGAAACAATATATGAACTGCTTTCTCTACACAGTTGATTTATGCATGGAATTTGTAATTAATAATAAGAACTATCTTTGATATAAAATAAAATAGTTCAGAATATATTGAGGAATAGTCTAGCTCTGCCTTAAAAGAATAAAGGGCAAATAATTAAGCCTAGCAAAGTAATAGGAGGGACTCAAAGGTTTTTCAGTTTAACTTTATATCCAATATGAACTTTAACCAAAATAAAAAATATGCATAAGGTAGCAATGTTTAGGTGCTTACAGTCTTGAGAAAATGAAACATGCTATTTGAGCATTCCTTTTACTAACAACACATAGTCAATCAGTATAGTATGTATCAATGATAAATAAGGGATGAAGTCATGAAAAGTAGGAGGAACAAGAGAAAACTTGTTTATGTGTAAAGTTTTAGTAAAATTTATTAAAGGCTGGTGGATAAAATTTGACAGGGAAGAAAGCACTGAAGAAAGGGGACTACTGTGAACTGTAACTAATTCTGAACAGAGGAAATAATTTCTATTTTCCTTTTGAAACTCAGTGTACAGAATTATCCTTATCATCTAATGAGTTAATTTTAATGAAAGAAAAGTTGTACTTTCACTAAATTTCTTCTTCTTAACGATACTCTCAGAATTGTGCAATTGCTTGGATAAGCATTCTGAATGTAGTTCCTCCTCTCTTCCAGAGTAGGAAAGGAAAGTGAGTGATTACAACTCTTGGAGTCAGGTTATTAGTGTGAAGCATGAGTTAAGGAGTAAGAGAAAAAGTACATGGAGAATGGAGGAACCTCAAGGAACAGCAATTCTAGAAAACAGCAGATGGATAAGAACAGGAAAGGAATGGAGAAAGGACAAGAAACTGGGAGAAGCATGTAGAGAAACCTGTTGAGGTCAGTATGCCAAACAGGTGACCAGTGAGGAGGACCCAAAATAGACAACAAAATTAAAGAAAAAGAAAAACGGGTTACTGTAGTTTACAATATGCGTGATTTGTATAGGAAGTCCTCTCTGAGTGAAAATTATACTTTGAGGTGTTCCGCTTTGAATTGGAGGAATCCTAGGCTAAATGGTGCCTGAAGTATATTAATTTAATCATTTACCAGGCAAGCTGGACCAACGTAAGTTTTTGAAGTGGTTTCCTAGGACAGCCTTACAATACTTTCCTTTAGGTACTTGCTCATATGAGGCCAAAAATCAGCTTTAACAGCAGGAAGAAGGCAAGAACACAGAGTAGCTAACATCATTAGTACCTCCCATATTAAACAATAGAAAAAAATATATTCATGAGGCTTCACAAAATTCTGGTAACAGGAGGAAGTAAAACATATTTCCCATTTTCAAAATTGTAGAAAATAGTAAACAAAAGACTAACCTGACTTGTCTGAGTTATAACCAGAGGAATAACCACATTCAGATTTTAACATTACTTCTGAATTAGGTTTTCCAAACACCAGACTCAAAACCCAAAAAACAATACAAGTGGTAGCACGTACATATTTTGATTTTAATTTATTCAAAATAAGGTAATATTTTGGTGTTTTTATTTCCTCCAATCTTTTCTAGTTTTGGTTTTCATTTGCTTTTTTATAATATTGCAATAAAACTATGTATATATTTTTGTCCTTATTTAACATAATTTGAGAAAGTTCTTACTTCATTAAATAGTTTCATAACATTTTTTGACAATGAAACTATCCTAATTGTATTTTATATGTGGCATATATCTATGGTATAATATGTATATGGTATATATATTATATACATATATCTTAAGGAATTATATACATTAATTATATACATTACCCTCTTAAGGAATTTTTAGAATTACTGTTTTTTCTTTATTACAAAGAGCACATAATTCTAATAGAACAATTAAAATTTTAAAAAGTTTAAAATTTTCATGGTTTAAGGTACAGGACAAATGTCTGCTATTCTTTGAAGAATGACAGTGCCAAATCTATAGGCAAATGAAGGTTGCCAATGTGAATTGATGGCCAAAACCTAGGATTAAAAATAACATTATTTTACCCTAGGTATTCGCTGAGCATTTCTCAAGAGTATGTTCCATGAAACATCCCAGATGTTACATTCTGAGATTAGTTACATAAATAGTTGAGTATAAAACCAGAAGTTTGGAAAATACTATTATTTTTTTCTCTTTAAAAATATGTGTACACTCACAATGTTTAGACTTGAACAAATCCTGTAGAAAAGAAATCCATGTATTGATACTTAGCACAGTATTTTCAAAATTTATCAGACCATGCATTCCCTTACATGTACTATAAATTACTTTCTCTCATTCTATCAGAGCACATTTTGGGAAATTCTAATATAGGCAATTCAAAGAAATAAGTTTTTCTGATCAAGTTAGCCACTTAACTACTTAGGAAGGGTGATGTGAACTTTGAAAGAGCATAAAGATCATATAAATTTAAAGTACTATATTATGATTTCATGTTTAATACTCTTTATCCTGCTAAGAGCAGTGCAAAACAAAACTTTTAAATATTTTATACTTAATACCCAAAATACTTAGCTACCTTCTTATCAAAATTTTCTCTACTAAAAAGAATATGTTAAACATTGGTTCAGAGATTGTTTTTTTACTCTAACTTTTTACTTACTCTTCTCAATATGTCTTATGACAATGGTTTCTCCATCATAAAATAAGAATCATAACAGAATCTATTATCTAGGCTGTTGCATTGATTCAATGAAATCATTAATGCAAAGAGCTTAGTATGACCTAATACAAAAGTCTCACAGTAAACTGGAGTTATTTTATAAGGCTATTTTTATTCTATTCTTTAAACAGATCATTTTACTTTTCTGAGATTATTATTATTGTATATGCAGCATAGCATATAAAGTATAACACTGCAAAGACTTAAAAACTCTTAGCTAAGGAAACAAAACTAGAAATCTTCAACCAAATTAAAGGACCACACACATATATGTGTGTATATATGTACATATATAATTTATATAAAATATAATACTTATCTTCTAGAATCTCTTTGTTTTGTTTCCATTTAGTAATTTTTGTATCATTCCTATGTTTAAATCCACAAGGAGCTCTGTTGTAAGCCTTCTCCTCTCCCTTCCCTTCCCATTCCCACCACTGCCAAATGATTCTTCAGGTTGCTGCTCAGTAACTGTGTAGAGTCCTAATCTGGTCAAGTAAATTCCCAAGAGGTCAAGGGCTCACCACAGGTTGCTACTTAGCATAGGGTGGGTACTTAGTATAAAATCAAATGGTAAGTAACATTTTGCCTTGAAAGTAGCAACATAGTATAGGAGACTCAGCACTATGTAATAGAAGGCACATGGGTATGGCATATTCTTGGTCTAAAGAATACTTATTCTCTTCCCTCTTAGGCAATTATGAAGAATGAATGAGATAATATGGTGTGAAGTTTTTGACAACTGCAAAGTGCTATACAAATATAAGGAAAAATATATTATTTTATTTCAATTTCACAATAGTGATTAGAAAGGGCATGAATATATGGCCTCTAATGACACATTGGAACAGAAAATTTATGACCTGTTCAAATCATGCAGTTAAATAGAGGATTTGGTTGCTACACTAGGACCCTTTGGACATTTTCTTAAATAAGAAATCTTTACGACAACACCAAAGTTCAGCCATTTTAGTTTATCTTGCCATATCTTTTTCAATTATTCTAGAGTGCCTCGCACATAACAGAAGTGTAGAAAATCTATAAGAAGTTTGAATTATTTTGAGAAAAAGAATGTGCTTGTATTACAATTTTTACTAACACAATTTTCTCAGTATTTTCTTTTCCGATCAACAGCCCATTTAGAACAAAAATGAATAAAAACATTTTTTCCTAAATTTCCCTGCTCACTAATTTTCCTCATTTTAAAAGCGGCATTCAAGGTAACTAGCTTGATATGAAGGAACTTTAAGAAAACAAATTGTTAAAAGATAGGGTGTGAAATAGTGGTTCAAAACATGGAAAACCTAAGCACCCACTGACACACGAAAAGTAAGTCACAGGGATGTAGTACATAGTGTGGAATATACACACCACACCATTGCTTATAGAGTCAGACATGATTTGGGTTTGAATCTCAATGCTGCTCTGTGAACATGAATAAAATTCTTAATGTCAATGAGCCTTGACAACCTCTTCCGTGACAAAGAGATAATGAATAATCCCAAGTAGTGTTTGGATTAAGCAATTCATTTGCCAAATTTACTGAGTTTATTTTGGGCTGACACTTTCCCTGCTTTTTCCTCATTGAATCCCTATAAAATATTAGAAGATCACTTCAGTGCCTGTCATAGTAAGATTTCAACAAGCCATAATGTTATTTCACAAAAGCTGAGAATTTTTCTTAAAGATTAAGAAATAGTTTCTAATGCAGTGTGGTAAATTGTTCCTGAGTAGGCTGTACCAAAAAAAAAAAAAAATAGATTCTTCAGGCTATTATTATTATTATTTTTCATTTCCAATGAAAATTTATTAATTTGTATGATGTCAATTTATGACTTAGCCAGATTCAGATGAAAGTACATAAATTCCAAAACTAAATTTAAACTGACTTTTGGATTATCTAGGTCTCTGCTTGTTTCTACTTTATGGACAGAATGCTGTGATGCTGGCAGTATATTAGTTTTCTCAGGCTACTAAGATTCAACTCAGTGGCTATAGTTAATTATCATGCAGGCCAAACCAGTTTAATATAGTATTACTAATACTATTATATTACTATACTATAAGCATGTGTATTAAATACAAAAGAGTTGATGAGCTTCCTGACTTTAATAATCAGTAGTGACAGGAGATCAGACCAGAGCTGATTCATGATTCACAATATTCTACTGGCCTAGAAAAAGCATTCAACTTTATTCAGGCTATTTTTAAAAGGAAAAAGCTTTTAAAGTCATGTTGCATTTTTATAATTGAGTCATCAAAGAATTAGAAAGTAATCCATTCTAGGCTATCTCACCTATATTAAATAGTTATTTACAAGCATTTTTATTTTAAAAGGTCTGGGTTCCAGTCCTGCTTCTGCAACTAAGTAGCTCTATGATCCTGATCTTAATCACACTGGGCCTCAGTTTCCTTGACTTTCAAAAGAAGGAAAAATAATTGATGCCTCTGAATATTTATAATGTTATGATTATCTCCCCTTTTCTACAGTTGGAATTAAAAAATGGGGATATGTGAATTTTTTTAATATAAAAAGCTAGGGAAATATAATTAAATTGGTGATACGTAATTTGTATAGAAATGATGCCTTTAGTATATCCTGATTATATGTTTACATAGTATGGAAAGACCCTCAGAAGAATATAAAAGCAAATAAAGTCTTGGAAGATCTGCCCTAGGGACAGTAATTTCAACAAGTAGGTCAGGAGCTTCTCTGGTGGCACAGGGGTTAAAATCTCAGCACTGTGAAGCTATCACCAGTCACTGCAGCATGAGTTCCATCCTGGCCAGGGAGCTACCCACACGGTGCAGCAGACCTCTCTTATCTTGCCGGCTGCTCCCCTCAGCAGTGTATTTGAGTAGATCTGCCTGTTCTGCTCCCCACTCTGTCTCTGGTGAATCCTTTCACCTTCCACACTTCTGGCTTATACCCCAGTCTTATATGCATAAATAAATAAAAATAAATGTTTAAAAAAAATGGGTCAAAGATATGCTTTACTAGTTGGTAATTATAATACTTCATGCTTAATTAAGCAAAAGGTTCTTATAAGATGCTTAGAAGTTGATTTACTGTATGGTGACATTTGATCTGAGGAATCTATGTAGTTGGAAATATATCACTGAAACCAGAAAACAAAGACTCAAAATTAATATGAAAAGTATAAATTTCAGAATAAAAATCAAAGTAGAAATGGTCAAAATATTTAAGTTTAGTAATAAAAGATCTGCAATTAGTTTGATGGTCTGACTGGAAAAGCTCAGGGAATTTCTATGTATTGACACAATAGTGTTGTTGAAGCATGGAGAAAGATACCAAACAGCAATGACAGTAACAATTTAAATAGTCCAACAATTTGAAAGGTCTGATGATAGTATGAAAAGTATACTTAAATCTTACATCAAAAACTAAATTATGTTTCGGGCCTCCCTGGTGGCGCAAGGGGTTAAGCACCGCACTATGAAGCAATCTGCAGGCTCTGCAGCATGAGTTCAATCCCTGGCTGGCCAGGGAGCAACCCACATGGCAAAGCAGATCTCTCCTGTCTCTCCCACTGCTCCCCTCAGCAGTGTATTTCAGTCAGTCTGCCTGTTCTGTTCGCCACTCTGTCTCTGGTGAACCCTCTCACCCCCCACATCTCTGGCCTGTACCCCAGCTCTTGTATGCATAAATAAATCAATCTTAAAAAAAAAAAACTAAATTATGTTTCATGTACTTTAGAAAAGTTTCCTAACCTTGTTTTGTATGTTGGGGCCACCTCTGTGCAAGCATTGTATTATCAACTATGGGTGAGACAAAAAGAAAAAGAGGTAACTGCTCTTACCCATCTAGTTCCGGCAAAACACAGCATATGAAGCCTGGTTTGAAAGGCAGCATTTTAAATAATTTGATATCTTTTTTATGTTTTCAGATTTACAAGTGATTGAAATAAAATACACAAGAAATATTTCATAAATTTTCCTACAATTTATTTTTAATCTCTTTTTATGATACTTAAAAACTAAACTTCACAAACTATCTTAAACCAAAAATGTATTCATCATTTCATTATCTCCTTAATAAAATTATAAGCCAATACTCAATTACCATTAAATAGTCAGCCATCAATTAATATGGTCATTTAAACTGATGAGGTTAAGGTCAGCACATGTAAAGCAGCACTGTACACATAAAGGTTACATGAGAGATTGGAAGCAACCCATGAAGGAAGGTTCACAACCACATAGGAACCACAACCTCCTAAATACACAGGATGGACATTGAGAAAATCAAGAAGGAATATAGAAAGAGAAAGTTTCTCCCTCAGTGAACAGTATGTGAAGTAGTGCTATACCATTTTCCTCACACATTTCAGAGAAGTTTTCTGGTATGTGTGATGTAGTATTTGCCACAGCAAATTCCAGAGCTAAAAAAACATACACACGGAAACTTCCAGTTCTCCACTTTTAACATCACTAATCAACCAACCTTAAAAGAAGTAATGTCACCAAAATAGAATAAGACACATTTTAATGTAATTTTGAATTTTAGATATAAAGAAAAAGTATTTCACTTAGCAGTCCAGAAAATTCATAATCATAAAAAAGCAGAATGCAAAATTCCATATATTTGATATATAAAGTAGAATGCATATTAAAATTCCATTTTAAAAAGCTTTTTCTTCTTTTCCACTAGGTCCTCTAATAGAGGGTAGCTGAACATTATACTTCAAAAAAAAGAAGCAAGATCTTGGTCTGAGTTCCTACTCATCTGAAAGGAAGTAATACATAGACAACTGCTTATTTCTATGCTCTCAAACAGTAATGTCATTCTGCCATTAGTCTGCCTGTTTTTTTTTTCTTTTCTTCTAATTTCTGTTCATTTTGGGTGGGAAGAATACTAGGTTATTAATATAAATAAACTTACAGCAGTAAACTCAGAAGTGTCCATAAATAACACATAAACAAATTCCTTATGCATTCTTTCAACTTGTAGGTGCCTTCATGCTGCCCCCTGCTGCCCAGTGTCTACATTTGCTGAAAATTACCCTAAACTTTAGATTTCTATTCTCCATCAAAACTCACCTAGCTACAGACCCAGAACACTGGAGTTGTCTCTCTACCAGTGAATGCACAAACAGGTTAGTACAAAAGAAAGGTTAATATAGGAAACTGGTCATTTTCTGGCCAGTTGTAACAATTTGAACATATGTTCTGTAGGCAATGACTGACATCCAGATTCCCTAGCTTGGAATTCCAAAACTTCCTTATGTTGCTTCCAGGATACCATCATAGGTCTATCTTTCCCAGTCTTTAACCTGTGCACATTATAGCTTACTTTCTAATCACTCTGGACTTTTAGCTGGTATTTCAAAATGTCATGTGTTTCTCTCCTATATCTATACTCACACTACTTTTTTATAAAAGAAAAACCAGGAATATCCTTTCTCGATTTCCACATGTTGAAAGCCTACTCATTTTTCAAGGGTCCAGTCAAAATTGTTTTCTCTATGAAACTTATCCTAATTTCCAAAAGCTTCTCTTCTTTAGTCCTTTAAGTTTCAGCACAATCTTTTTTTTTTTTAATTAAATGTCATGGAAGCTCAATAAAGGTTTTTGTAAAATGAGTGATAAGCAAATAAAAAAGAAACCCTAATTCTGAGAAAGGTAATCTTTTTACTTGTAATAAGTATTAGGGGAGACTAAAGAGACACTCCACAATATCCATATACCTGAATGTGGTGATCTTTTTTCATTCCCTTCACACTGTGTAAGTTCTATTTTGATCCCTGAAATCAGCAGTGTTTATGAAAAAATGAAGTTAGAGCATATATTAAATGTTTATGACATGTCAAGTACTATTCTAGGTGCTTTAAATGCTTTTAACTCACTGTATTCTCACAACAGCAGGAGGTTTGTATCATGTTGTATCCTACAAGAGGAAACTGAGGGTCTGGATAGTTTAGTAGCTGGCCCAAGGTTATATATGCAGCAAAGTGAAAGGGAGGCGCTCAAAGAGTTAACACTGTGTACTTAAAAGTGTTCTCATAATGTCCTCAATAGAAATGTCTATAGAGAGGCTTCTGGTCAGTTATGCTGGAAGTTAAATAACCTTGTCAATAAAATAACTGTGGACATTGTCATCACAAAATCAGAAAAAGCCAAGACAGAGATTCATTGTCAATTAAATATCTCCTACTATGTGCAAGAGTTGACAGAACATGAAGGAATGTAGGATTCTGCCAACTTCAACAGTCTCTAGATTTAGCTATAAAGGGCAGCAACAGATTCTAAAAGATTTAAAAAATGCAAAATCTGTGTATGTGTCAATTAATATGGTCACTTGTGAGGATCAAAGGAAGTTTTAATTGGGCTTGAAAAAGGCAAAGATGTGATGCAGTATCTCAGGCAAGTAGGCTATGAGAATATTCTTTTTATTTTATTTTTTGATACAGTGAATATAAACAAGGCTCACATCAACATTTTAGACAAGGATCTAGTTGTTTTCTAACCAAACCCTGTACTCAACAAGAAACCATAACAAGCTGAGAAGGCAGACCAAAAAATTCACTTGGGAAGTAAACACCCAAAAATATTTGGCATGATAAGTCTGTTTTCTTAGGGGGTAAGATTCTTTTAACTCCAGAAAGATTTAGGAGAAGCATAAAACTATTTTCTAATTTAGTAATTATACTGTTTAAGAATATTTGAGCTAATGGAGTAAGAGTTCAGTCTATTAGACTCTTAACTAGAATGCTTATTAAGTTATATGCAGTGTTGAAACATTAAAGAGAAATTAAGAATCCTCATATTTAGGAGATATTAGATCTTGAAAATGTTCCAAAGGAAACAATTGTGCATATAAATTTATAAATGCTGTATATATAAAGTTGGGAGTTGTTTAATTAAGTAATGCTATATAAATGAAACAAATATTAAAGGATCATGATTTCTAAAGTTTACAAGATTTACAAATATAATATTTATTAACTAAAATTTAAAATATAAGGAAGAACTACCTTCAGATATATAACTTTAATTTTATTATTAAAAAAATTTCAAGTTAATGTCAGTTAAATTTCAAGTTAAATCTTTCAATATAAAAAAATCATTCTTGAGAGCATCAAGTAACTCATAACTTAAGAGCTGCTATTATTGAACTGTTTTTCTTCCACAGAAGTTTGTATTCATCAGGTGGGAAACTTAATATTCCACCCCACCAGAACTAGTTTGACTGACCAGTTATTCTTATTTTGGTTTTAACCTTCCTTAATTTCTAGAAGATGGATTATAGCTTTTAAAGATTGAGATGAGAGTAACAACATTAAAGTACTCACCTCCCGAATTTTTGCTTTAGTGGCTTACTTCAGTAGTGAAATTTACCAATTCTTAAGCAGAGCTACATATTAATATTTATGTCCAGATCTTATCCCAGACAGCTAGAATCTTTTGAGATGGGGTGCAGTATTTGGTTTTTAAATCTTTGGGTGACTCCAAGTTCCAGTGGTATAAAAGTTTCTTAGGGACATCTTAGGACAGCACAGTCCAATAGAACTTTCTGCAATCATGGAAATTGCTATAGACTGATTTTTATGTTCTGCCAAAATTCATATATTAGAATCCTAACAACTAATGTGACGATATTTAAAGGTAGGGCCTTTGGGAGGTAACTTGGTCATTACTGACCACCCCTGTGAATGGGATTAGTGGCCTTATAAAAAAGACTCCAGAGTGCTCCCTCACCCTAGCCCCAATGTGAGGGCACAGAGAGAGGATGTCTATCTATGCATCAGGAAGCCTGACGCTGAACCTGATGGTGCCTTATTTTGAACTTTCTAACTTTCAGAACTTTGAGAAATATATTTCTGTTGTTTATAAGCCACCTAGTCTATGATATTGCTACACAGACTGAATGGACAAGAAATGTTCCATAAATCTGGTACCTAAGAGAGTAGCCACTAGTCAGGTCTAACTATTGAATTTCTAATTTTAATCAATACAAATTTAAGTTTAAATAACCACATGTGGCTTGGTGCTATATTGGACATCACAGATCTGACAATTTTAGGTCATTTAAATGATCTGAGTCTATTATTATATAGGTGCCAAATGATACTGGAAAATACCAGACTGCTCTTGCATGGTTTCTAGTGGCATGGAAGGATAGCTCGAAGTTTATGCTGGTTTCTGGGAATGTTTAGGAGTTGAATTTGCTGATTGTTTTCTATTCATTTATGTTGGCAATTTGTTTCTTGGACTTTATAACTTAACGAAAAAATGAACAAAGGCCTTCAGAACTAAACATTTCTGAAGTCTCAGAGAAGTGAAGCAATTACATACACTATTGGAAAAGATCCTTTTCTCTCCTTGGCACATTATGGTATTTCAACTGGAGGTTGTGACTTTTGTCTTGGAGGATAGAGAATTTCCAGTCGATTAGGGCAGTAGCTTGAGTTTCAAAGCCAAATATAGGTCATTGGCATGGCACTCTCTCTGAGTCTTATTGAAATCAAGTCCCATTAATGAATGTGAAGCATTAGTGATTGTAGGATAAAATCTTGAGAAAAACTAGAAAATGCCATAGACACAGAAGTCTTTTTCAGATATAACTTGCCATTGAGCACAACTAAGTTCTATTTTTACTTACTTTTAAAAATAATTTGAAAATTATCAATTCCTTTTTTTAAAAATGTTTGAAAATATACACATATATGGATCGCAGGCAAATAAATCTCAAATGTGATATTAACGCTGATGCACAAGTAGAATCCTTCCTCAAATTCTTGCTTAGCTCTCACCTTTTAAATGAAACTATCCTGACCACCCTATTAAATTTTCCAAATGTACTTATTCTTGCCAAATATTAAATGACATTCTTTAAAGTTGGCATATTTTAAAGTCAAATATTTATCTTGCCAGGTACCATCTGATTCTCTAGAGCAATGTCTCAAAGGGTGATTCCTGCAGGAGTAGCCTCAGCTTCATCAGGTTGTTAGAAATGGGACTTCTCCCAAGACCAACTGAACAAGAAACATTAGAGGTGGGATTGAGGTGATTTTGCTACTCACTAAAGTTTGAGATCTACTGATGTAGAGTACATTGAATCCACCCAAAATATTCCAGAGGGTGAAATTTCCATGTATCCCTAAATCAATCAAAATTAAAATGTTATATACATAAAATTCCCCTTGTAAATTCCATACATTCTATTTAGATTTAATGTTATAAATCATGAATTTACCCACTGGAAGTACATCAGTAGCTGTTCCTGAAGATATGAGACATAGTACAAGTATGCCTGCAGCAAACTGAACATAGAAAAATTCAGATACACCAGATAAATTAAAAGGGCAATTACTTATTTTATGAAAAAATTGTTAAGTTAAAAAATAATTCATTAGAGGACTCATTTAAAGTGATATCATTCTGTGCATTTAAAATGTCAATTTATAGAATATAAATTTACGATATCTTATCTTACAGTATAGCAGAATAGGTAAGTACACAGGCTCTGATTTCAAACTTCCCAGACTCAAAATTCAGCTCTTTAACTTGTTAGGTAATCTGGGCTAACCCTCTCTAAACCTCAGTTTCCCCATCTATAAAATGGGTATAATAATTACCCTGTCTTCAAAGTTCGTGTGAGGATTTAAGGAATTAATAGAGGTAGGATTTAGACTAGAGGTTGGAAGATAGTAAGAATTGTTTTCAGTTTCTACCTTAAATTAGCTGCATCTGTGACCAGAATGGCTCTCATTTTATCACTCGAGAATGTGCATGTGGGGCCTCTCCGGTGGCTCAGCAGTTGAGCGCTGGGTTGCCATCCCTGGCCACCGGGTGAGGGTCCCACATGGCGCGCAGACCTCTCCTGCCGCCCGCTGCTCCCCTCAGCAGTGTACTTCGGTCCTTCTGCCTGTTCTGTTCCCCACTCTGGCTCTGGTGAATTCTCTCCCCCTCCCATGCTTCTGACTGTACCCAGTGCTTGTATAAATAAATAAATAAATCTTTAAAAAAGAGAGAGAGAGAGAGAGAGTGAGTGAGTGAGTGTGTGTGTGTGTGTGTGTGTGTGTGTGTGAAGGTCTCTCCTAAACCTGTTTTAATAATTTCAATCACTATGTCAGTGACTGGTTTAGGTATGAGCACGGCCTACAAACCTGGTCAGTGAGCTGTAAGAAATAACATTGCTGTGAGCCTTTGGGAAACAATTTCCTCCCTTATTAAAAGATGTATAAGACAAACTCCTCCTTTTGGAAATTGCTTTTCAAAAGTTTGCATCGCACCACTTTGCTTTTACTAAAGGCCTACACTAGTAACTTGTTTTTGCTAATGGAAAAAAAATCCAATGAGGTTTTCACAAGACAAAAAGTGAAAATTGCATTCAGTGATTGTTTTGCAGCAGGTTTTCTAGAGACAGTACACACCTCAGAGCGGTAAGAAGAGTGCTGTCACCAACCTTTTTCCGAGCTCTATACTCAGCTTTCAGCAGCAAGTCACGGTAACTATGAACAGTGTCTTTAAGTATCTGTGCTGTATGTTGATTTATTTTGTGCTTTTGCTAGCAAGATGTATCCTAAGATATCAGAAAGTCTAAGGGAGGTAATATGGATGGTATGCTTAGTGTAAAAACTGGATGTGATTAAGCTGAATATGTGCTTGGTGACTTCAAGATTCTGGTCAGTGAAACAACATTGTACATACATTATTAGTAATTTATACAAGCTGCATGTTGATTGTATTTCTGCTTTTTCTATATGTTAGTGTTATTTAAAATGTATATGTTATTTGGTATGATTTATCAGGTTAATTTTTGGGGGTATGTGAATACTAAATTTTTTTCCACATAAATTAATAATAATTCTTTGCTTTACACCATTTTTATTTATGAAAGTTTCCATTAGGAATACTCAACTTTCAGAGAGTAGAGGACACCTACATTAGGATATGATGTTTGGAACTGCAGCAGCCATCTTGTAACTGGGAAAATATACTGAAGACATTCTAGCAATATAAAAGAAAGAAATCTAACAAAGAACTTGATAATGATACTGCATTATTGAACTACACCTAGAACTAGCTCGCCATTCGATTACTAATTTAATTGAAACAGTAAATGTCTTAATTTTTCCCCCCACTATCAGGATCTTTGTTAGTATGAAAGCAACTAAGTGACATACTATAGCTAGCTAATATGGATTAATTGGCTCTATGACAAAATAATTAGGTGACTTTGTTCTTGCAGTCACCTTAAACTACATGTAGAGAATCCTTAATGAATAGTTCTTTTTCCTTCAATTTATCTGTATATAACAGCAATCTTAACTTTTGGCTCCATATCTGGTGTACTTAAAGGATTAACTATTAACTAATTATGTAATTATATTATTTTAATAAATTAAAATATTCTTGTGCAAAACTTTGTTATATATAATCATTAAAAATTACCATACATTTTGAAAGATATTGAATTTCTGATACAATCTTTTAATTCTGTAATTCTATTTCCCTGATTCATTTCACAATTTATATTTACACTGATATTTATTTCATGACAATGTGAGCAAAATGTATAAAATGAAGCTCTACCACATTTTTAGAAAGTTTAAATTAAATGGACCTTACAAGGGCACATCTAAAATTTCTACTACTAGAGTGATCTTGTTTCTCTTCTCAAACAAATTAAGTTCATGTTTTACTTCTCACTTTAAAACAGAAAGTTGTACACTGTAACCATCAATTTATGTGGCATCTATTTGGGCTATTACATAACACATGAGGGTTATTTCCCCCTTGATGTGAATATTTGGTACAACAGGACTCTTGTTACAGTCTATATAATCAGATTTAAATAAAAAAAAATTATTCCAGTAATCTTATTGGCCTTCTTTCCAGTGTGAACCTCCCATGTCTAAGACCTTAGAATTTAAAATAGCTGTAGAACTTTGAAACTTATGGGGCTATAAACTCCATGAAAGCAGAGGTCTTTGTCTCTTTTTCTTAATATTGTAACCCAGAATCTTAGCATAATAGCATTTAATAGAAGGGAGGAAAATTTACAACAAACAAACCCCTAAATAAAAATAAATATTGAGCAAGTCAAGTACAATGTTCACCTTTCATAGTTTTAAAAAGAAATCATTTTCTTGGTTTTATTTTCCCTTTAGAATCTCCATTTGAGAATCTTTTTGGAAAGCTAAAAAAAGTTATAACAAACACCTATTTTGCTTGTAGTTTTTTCTTCCTTTTCTTTTCAAAACCACTCTGGGGTCAGTCGTTAATCTGTACAGGTTTATGGACAGTAATGATATGTCTAAGAAATAGAAGAGGCAAATATTTATAAGAAGTGGGTGGAATTAGAAACACACACTTTCAGGTCTGTATTGAAATTGGTTTTCAGAGGGCAAACTTTTTAGCTTTTCCTACTTTTTCTTAAAAAGTTCATTCCAATGTATATTAGTTAGATCCTTGCCAATATTTTCAGCATTTTATGTTAGGTAATCTTATTATCTCTGTAAATATTTTTTCCCTTTGTTACCTCATCCTTCCTAACAGGTTGGGATAACTTGAAAATTTCCTCAATATTTAATCATACAATGATTAAAAAATTAGAAAATTATTTTGGTTTATTACATTAAGTCTTGAATAAAAATTTCCAGTTTATTTCTGTTATTGACCAAGATTCATAATTTCAAGTTAATTTTTCACAGGTCTGTTGTCGAAAATTTGATTTACAGATTATCCATGTCTTGGCATCATTTATTTCTTCTTTATGAAATCTGATTTTGGTCTATTACTACTCATTGACCCCTCCCCCTCTCCATTAGAAGGATGGTCAGGGTGAAAAAAATGATATATTTTAATATAGTTGATTATGGCACATACTAGTATCTTTGATAAAATAGTATGCAAGAAAGAAATAAAAGTGTATTTGTTGACTAAAACAATATTTCAAAATATTTAAAAAATATTTTTGATTGTTCACAATCTAGTAACTGTCACTATGGAAAAATGAGTACACTATTTACTACATACATAAAAAATTTCATGATAAAAAGTTTATTCCAATAATTCTTATTATAATTACACCAAACTCATGAACTAAATACCTACAAAAATGCTGTCAATTAAAAAAAAGAATTAATGTCCAAAATATCAAGAGTTAAAATAAAGCACAAGGTGAATTTAAACATGGAGAATAATATAAAATAATGAATTGCTTCTGCCTCATAGATTTAAACCTCTTTGCTAACATCAATGATATGAGTCACATATAATAGAATATCCTTAATATAAATATCAATGGATAATTTTGAAAAGTGAAGATTTAACTATAATGGTTACTTCATAATCAATGATGTAATAGTCAATGATGTAGGAGAACAAAGAGCATTGCATAGCTACATATGGACTTTTCACAGCATCAGTTTGTTTTTTTAAAAAAGGAGTTACATTAAATAAACATTTTTAGTTTTTACAAATTAAAATGAAAAACATCCCCAGCTAAATAACAATATTTTAGCAAAAAACATTTGGGAAGTATATTTTATTTGGTAGATCAACTTCAGAGAACTAAGCTCACTAGCATAACCAGAGGGTTAAAGAACATATTTACACCTGCAGCATTTTAATCTATAAATAATCTATAATGTCAAAACTAGTCTTCATGTGAGCACTTAAATCTTATGAAGAGATAAAATGTTAGTGAATAATTTCAAATTTTAAACATTTCAAAATTTCATAGTACAGACAAAATATAAGGCATACTACATAATTGTTTGTGAAGTTCAAGGAAAGGGTCCTATACAGATAGAGCTAAATGAGACAAAAATCAGAAATTCATTCCTAGTCATTTTCACATATTATAATACTTCACAATTTTAAATGATTAAAAGGTGAAATTAGCATTTGCATATTTCAAAGTGAATAAAAGCAGTAATAACTCCAGAAAAATCCATTCTCTCAAGAAATATCTCCATTCATTTGTATGGAAAGGTGGTCTAGGTTACTATTTCATTTTCTTGTATTTTATTTGGCAAAGAAAATGTGTTTTTAGGTTCAACTACTTGTTTCTCCCACTTTCTTTTTGAATGAAAGACATATTTACTATCTTTATAAACAACTAAAATATCAACAGAGATCAGGAAAACCTATGTCATTGTAATACATTTTTGTTCTTGTGAGGCTTTGGGCCTAAATCCCATATTCTCTATTCCAATAACTTTCCATAAGAACAAAGGTGGAAAAGATTAATCTTGCATTTAGATATGTGAACACTGATATTTTTAAAGTTAAAAGCAGTTATGTGTATATCTCTCTCTCTCTCTCTGTGTATGTGTGTGTGTGTATATATCTATATACACACACACACATACACTTACATACACACATATATTTTAATTATCTTATTCTAAAATATATGTTCATTTTAAAACAAGGATAAACATAAATTCAAGTGAAGTATTATTTCAAAATAAAACAAGCAATAATATAAACATTATTATAGGCCAAAGTATTGGAACATTTCCAGGAGAAAGTTAGGATAGTTATTTAAGTAATCCCTAGGTTCAAAATAAAATTCAACTTTTACAATGCTCAGTGAACTAAAACTCAAATGTTCTGTGAAATTGAGAAGACATTAACATGTTTGATATTGCAATATATAAAGAAAATGCAAAATGTTATTGAGGGAAGAGAGATTAAATTGATCACTTATTATTGAAGAATTCTGATCTAAAGATAATCAGATCAGATAAAAAACAACTGCAAACTGCATGCTTGTCCCTGTATTCCCTGGACTGGATGTGACGACATGTCTGCCTTCACCCATAGTTCACAGAAAATATTTAAATAATATGACTAAATAATTTCCTTTCACCAAATTAAACTTTCTTTAAAGAAATAAAGGAATAAGGTAACAGATCAATTCTTGCCCCACCTTTTTTTCCTCCTTTTTCTTTTAGTGAAACTGACATAAATTGTTGAAGAGGACTATAGCGCCACCAACACAGATCAATGCAAAACAAAAAAGATCTCCCACCGTGTGCAAAAAGAAAAAAAAATTAGAAAAATGCCCAAAATTACAAGATGTCTCCCAAATGCACCTTTTTTGAAGAAAAACAAAATAGATTGCGAATATATCTAACGAAGAGCTTCAAAGAATTAATATTAGAGAATACAAGTTTAGATCTGATTAGCAAAAAAGATCCACTATTTAGTAACAGCCATAACTTAATAAAAACCCGGTTATGTCAATCTCCACCTTCATTATACCAAGGGCAGCTTTTCTGTAGTTTGTATTCAAGTAATCCATCAAGAATCGTGGTTACATTAGCTCTTAAAAAAAAAAACCCAAAACAAAAAAAAAACAAACAAGCCTACATACATAGTTTGCCTGCTGATAATTTAGTCCTCGACAAATTAGGTAATACATAATTTTTATAAAGAGAATATGCACATATTTGGCATTACAAACACTGCTGGCACAAAACAAGTCCATCTTGAAATAGATGAGTTCCCCTGTAGTTCACAGTAATTAAAGTATAATTTGTGTTACAAATATTTAGCTTTAAGAATGAAAAATAACTACTTTTTTTCTTTTGGTAAAAATTAACCAGACAAGATGAAGAGGAATGTGCAGAGATCAAAGCTAAAGAAAAATACAAAGATTGGTTTTGTTAGAAGAAACACAATGAAAATCCTTTTTATCTGGTGACTCATTCAAAGATTTAATAACATAAATGTTGAAAATTACAAACTTACCATTAGTGTAGGCAAAGAAGAAGCCAGTTCTTGAAAAATAATTGTAACAATATAGCCTGGATACTTGTGTCCTTAGAAACAACAGCCTCCAGGCAGCATATGGATCTTCAAACATCTTTAAAATATTTGGTAAATAAAAAGTGATACTTTCTTCCATGATCAGTGACTGAATCGGGTGGCTTGCCCCAGGATCTGTGGGCGTTTGAGAAAAATCGGAGAAATATCCACGGAAGATTAAAAGCAGAGGAGGCAGCGGCAGCCAGAAGACTCTGGGGTTAATAACTTTGCGATGGCAAGCAGGCGTGCTCTGATTGGTTAGGAGGGCTGTGTCCCTACAGTCTGCACTATCCCCCGCTCCCCCCGCCTTCTGCAGCTCGGAAAAAAATGCAGTGTGTGTGCCATTTTACACTGGGCTTTTAAAAGCACAGCCACCCAAACGACAAAAGTCTAAGCACGCTATTAAGTGACACTGCAAAACAATAGCCCCCACGACTGCCTCTTAGCGCAGGAAAATGCCCTTTAATACGCCTTAAGGAACACTCATTTCTTTTCTGTGGGTTTTTAGGACTATGTGCTTTTCTTAAGCAGATTGTTTATCACTTCGCAAACGTCAATATGTAATTTGGATATAAATATGGCCATTAAAAATTTTTCAACAAAATGTTTTTGATTTGACATCATTAACGTACCTAAAAAAAGCCAGTCATCCTTGCACAAAATTCAGGACTCCTTTATCTCGGTGAGCTTTACTTGAAAAAAAAAAAAAAAAAAAAAAACCCACACCAGAATGTGTTAGTCATAATTATTAGCATGTGTGCAAAAAAAGAAAAGTAAAAGGATGATTTTAGTGTTTCAATTAAAAGCAATCGACTTACTTTTTTTCTTCTTAAAAATGCTGTTTCAAAAACCTTTACTGACTGACAGAATTCTACCACACGCCTTATAAACAAAATGGCTGTGGTACTGAAATTTTTTGGATCCTCCCACTGTGCCTCCTCCTGGCCTCCAGGAAGTGGTAAAAATCCAAAATAAATACAGTACTAAAAGTACATCGTCCAATCTGAACTCTGGTGAAATCTTTGGTAAGGAAATCTTAAAAATGTGGTGCTTTTATTAGTTAAAAAAATTGTTTTGAAAAGAACATCAATCACTAGAGATTTACTTGACTGTAATTTGAACTTCCTGCTTTACATATTTATAAGGTCTTTCACCTACCTTGGCAAGCTTTCAAATTAAGTGGGTTGGGAAATTTAATGCTCTGTTACTGGTTGTGAGCTGAGTCAGGTAAATTTGGTGATTGCAACTGGACTTTTCAATAAAAATGAAGTCTAAAACTTAAAAAGATGTAATGTTAAATGAATGATTGATTACTAATGTAAGTCACAAAAGTCAGCAATTTTTGAACGGTGTCAAATACTGCATATATGTGTTAATTGAACACATTCAGCATAAAATTCTTTGCCAGCTACATTTCTAAGGAGCCTAGAATAGAACAAGGCTTAAAGAAATTGGATGAAGAAAGAGTTGGGGGTTTTCCTTCATTCTTTAAGAACTCCTTTATCCCCTCAACATACACCCCCACTATACACACGCATTTGTTGGTCTGGTATCCCTACTCCTATTTGACCTTTAATACCTAATGTTCTTAGAGAGCTATAGTGAGAATGACTGTATAATTTACTGTCTAAACCAGGACATTTTAAGAATGAAAGGGGATGTATTACAAATTATGGAACAACAGGAATAATCAGGGACTTTCCATAGTAAACCAGTAGGTAGAAGTCACTATGTTATTCAGTGTGACCTCTTTGGACTTTTGCCAGAGAGAGGTCACCTACAAGCTTGTGTCCTAGGTCAATTTAGATAGACCTGAGCTACATTCCTTCTGTAGGCTATATCTAGAAGCTCTTGCTCTACTGTCAAATAAACTAGACAAAGAAAAACTTGGCTTCACATATATTTAATGAACACTCATGGTAAGGAAAATAAACACCCATTTTATTTTACAATTTCACTAGTAGTAATCTGATAAGAGTAATATTTGGAAAGAACAATTACAATCAGGAAAACATCCTTAAGAAATCATCTAATGAAGAGAGTAGAATAAAATTCTTGAGAAATTTTTAAGCAGTTTTCATTCTGAAAAAAAAATTCACTAAATGCCATTTTCATTACCTTTGTCTTTTTATCACTCCAATTCTGTACTTTTCTTTTGCCATTCCTTGCATATCCATATATGTATGTAAACATACATACAACTATATATATAATTACACATACACACATATGTATGCACATACATATTTTAATTATAGATTAGATTCCTCTGTGTACTTTCTATAATATACATACATCTAATTATATGCTTTACAATGGGAGAATTTTCTTCAGAGATTTTGAGACTATATTCATGATAAACATGATTTGAACATCTTTTGTTGTAGTAAAGGTAAAATGTAGAGTAAGAAGTTTTGAAAATATTTTTACTGAAAGACATAAACTATACTCTCATATTGTTTATTCAAGTAGTTCTTGAGAACTTGGACTGTGTCAGGCATTATGCTTGATACTATATATATATTAATGAACAGTTTATCTTCTCCCTCATGGAGCTCATTGAGTAGTGGGAAATAGATAAGGACCCAAACAAATATATAATTGCAAATTATGATAAATGGTATTAAAGAAACAAATAGAGTACAGTCTTAAAGAATAACAGGCAGAGAAACACATAGATTAGGTGATAAGGAAGAGTGTTTCTAAACTGGTGACAATGAAGCTAGACTTGAAGGATAGGAAGGAGTCAAACTTGACAAATACCTGAGAAACAGAAAACCAGGAAGAGGTTACAATATGTGCTCAGGCCTCTGAGGCAGAATGGAGCTTGGAGTATTCCGGAAAATGAGGCCAATGTCTGTGTAGATAATTGGGAAAAAAGAAAATGACATCAAATAAGATTAAAAATATAGTGATCGCTTGCAGAGAGTTGCAAGTTACAGAAAAGATTTCCATATCTAAGCAACTGTATTCAAAGAGTAAAATGTTGAAATTTGAGATTTTGAAGGTTTTAGTGATGATAAGATTCAGAGAAGTGTGGTTAAGTGGAGAAAATAACCCCATGGTAATTTTGAATGTACATAGTTGCATCATAATGTAAAAACCCACATTTCATCTGCATACATATGGGCATTGATTACATCTCTTCATAAATAAATATGAATGAGAAATAAATATCTAAGATCATAGTAGTAAAATGAAAAGGAAGAATTCGGGCAACTATTTGCTTCAATTGTCTGCTTCTCTTTCAGTATATAGATCTTTTAGTAATATAGATTTTGGTACTTTTTATTTAAAAAAAAAAGACCCTTACATTTCAAATAAATTGAACAAAGCTCTATTAGCACTTAAGAAAACAAATGAGGCAACCATTATTCAAGCTAGAATTTCACATAACTGGATGAAAAAGTCATTCTTTTTTTGTTAGCATACCAGAATCATATGTACTCATGAACAGAAATTTGATAGTAATAGAAATAGTAATAGTTTTGATAGTAATAGAAATCTCTAAATAAATCTAATTATGAAATAATTAGGTATGTGGTTTTTAAGATCTTTACTTCACAGCACAGTGAGATAAAGAAAGGTATGTTTTTAGAATTCAGATTTTTTTTTTTTTAAACAGAGGCATGTTTTATTTATTTATTTATTTGTTTGTTTGTTTGTTTTCGTTTTATACATGCACTGGGTACAGTCAGAAGCGCGGGAGGGTGAGAGAATTCACCAGAGCCAGAGTGGGGAGCAGAGCAGGCAGAAGGACCGAAGTACACTGCTGAGGGGAGCAGCGGGCGGCAGGAGAGGTCTGCACGCCATGTGGGACTCTCCTCTGGTGGCCGGGGATCAAACCGGCGCCGCAGAGGCCGCGGGCAGTTTCGCAACCCAGCGCTCAACCGCTGCGCCACCGGGGAGGCCCGAATTCAGATTTTTTTAAATGGTCACTCATTTGAACAATTTTTAAAAAAAGATTTATTGTATTTATTTATGCATACAAGAACTGGGGTATAGGCCAGAGGTGCGGTGGGGTGGGGGATAGGTGAGAGGAGTCACTAGAGACAGAGTGGAGAGCAGAGCAGGCAGATTGACTGAAATACACTGCTGAGGGCAGCAGTGGGCTAAACAGGAGAGGTGCATGTGGGTTAGCTCCCTGGCTGCCGAAGGCTTCATAGTGCTGAGACTTAACCCCTTGTGCCACCAGGGAGGCCCCTAGAGTTCAGATTTTTAAAAATAATTTTAATGTAATAATATGATAGTACCTCATAATAAAATGTAACATTTTCACAGTGAAATTTATATTAAATTGGGTAATCTTTAAGTAGCCCATATCAGTTCTGTTCAGCTTTTGCCACCAAACATATACCACAGCATGCTTTTGAAAAACTTTCAGTTTTCAAAGGTTTTGCGAAATCATAATTGTAGATAAGGGGTTGTGGATCTGTAGACTTTACTTCTGTTCAGGTAGTTTAAAAAAATAACTTAGTTTAAATCAAAGTTAATAATCCTAATAATTATCAACAAAGTTACCATTTAGAAATGACCAGATTATCATTTGTGGGCCTTAATGGATTAATATACATTGTGTTGTTAAATTTTCTTTGTTATTTGTGTGGTGATAGAAAACCCTTCAATTTTTTTCCTTTATTATTTCCCCCTTTAAGAATAGTGAAAAGTTAGACTTTTACATGTAAACATATTTTAAAGCGGTACCTTACTAGACTTCTATTCCAAATGTTTTAATATTGTGTTTAGCAGAGATTGTAAGGATGTTTTTCTCAGAAATCATTACCTATTGTGGGGTGATTATAGATTGCATTTATCCATTCACAGTGAGGTGGCATTTTCAAGAAAGATCATTCTCAGAAGCAGTCTGTAACCTTTGATATGATAGAGATTTCTCCCTGACTGACCAATATCTATTGTCCCAATCCTACTAATAAAATCTGATTTTATTTTGGATTTGCCTCACAAAGCTGTTTACCACAGTTTTATTCAGTGAGTTTTAAGCCCAAGTCATTTGGTGGAGAAAGGCACAGAAAGGGGCTGACTCTGGGTAGTGTCATTCGCTCTTCGCCTCCTTCTTCTTCCTGCTTGGAGTGAGGTCACCACACCTGGGTGGAGTCATGAGTTATTTTGTGACAACCAAGGGGAGAGATCAAGGCTACGAGTAGCAGAACAGAAACAAGGAAGCTGAACATAAAGAAGAAAGCTAACCTCCATGCTCTCTCGGCCTTTTTTTAACGAGAGAAATAGAAAACCATTTATTTGTTTAAAGCCCTGTTCTAGGGCGTCTCTTTCTCATAGTTAAATGCAATTCTTAGCTCAATTAGAGTGAGTAATCTTCAAAGTATTTTCCCTGTTAAAATCAGCCACTTAAATTGCTGTGTAAAACTAAGAAGGGAACAGGGTATTTATGGATCAAAGAAATCTTCTGTCTTGACATGGATTGTGGTTACACATATATGAGGTCTGTTTATATGTATGCATGTGTATTTGTCACACATATATAAAATATTATATGTAAAAATTCTTGAGCCATATATTGATTAGAACACTGAATGTATTTTTATTGTATGTACATAATTTCTTAAGTAAAGAAAGCTATTTTAATATCACCCTGTAGAGTAACAGGATATGATAACTTGAATATATACTTTGTAAAAGACCTAGACACAATTAAATATTGAATATTTTTTAAAATTTTCAATAATCTTTTTATTGTGAGTGCCTAAGACTACTACCCCTTACTCTCATTAAAAATAGCGTTCTTAACAAAACTAGCAGGCTAATCATAGATCTATGATATGTAGCAGGAGAGAGGGAGTGAGAGGGAAGACAGGGAAGAGAAGAGCACAAGGGAGTATGGTTCATGGGTGGTGTGGTGGTGGAAGATTTGTTGGGACTATACCTGAGGGAAGATCAAATATTGCACAAAAATGAACAATATAAGAAAATAAAAAAATATTCTTATATTTATGTTTCCCTGAAGTCGCGTTGCTTACACAAGTGTTCTAGAGCAGCTTATTCCATCATTGTTCACGCTCAATATTCTTTTTCTTGTATTTTTTTATTTGGCAGCCAAATGCAATCCTTCATCAAGAAAAGTCATCTTGGGCCTCCCCTGGTGGTGCAGTGGTTGAGCGCTGGGCTGCGAGGTTGCCCGCAGACTCTGCAGTGCTGGTTCGATCCCTGGCCATCGGCGAGAGTCCCACATGGCGCACAGACCTCTCCTACCGTACCTGCTGCTCTCCTCAGCAGTGTATTTCGTCAGTTTGCCTGTTCTGTTCCCTGCTCTGGCTCTGGTGAATTCTCTCACCCTCCTGTGCATCTGACTGTACCCAGTGCTTGTATAAATGAATAAATGAAATCTTTAAAAAAAATCAAAAAAAGAAATAAAAAATAAAAAAAGAAATAAAAAAGAAAAAAAAGAAAAAAAAAAGAAAAGTCATCTTCATTTTATGAACTTAAAACTTAGGTGACCTCACCTCTCACTCAAATTTCTCACTCTTATATAGCTTACTAGAATTGTAGGCTATGTGGTAACTGACCTACTGTAGACCTAGTGGCTATGAAATGGTCAACCAGTAAAACCCTGGCCTGGAGTTTTCTTGTAGTATAATATAGGAAGTGTTATAGAAAAAACACAACATAGGGGAGTTTTTCATCTAATATTCATCATGAAAGTTATTCTTTTTGCTATTAGAAAAAAGCAGGACTGTATAGAACTCCTTCCCCACCATAAACTCCCTTCTTCTTACTAAATTATTCTTGCGCACTAAAGGATAATTATTGAAAAATTTCATCAGAGGTCATAATGCTTAAAATTTCAGCATTATGTGGATTTATGAGGTAAAAGAGGAACTGGAATACCTATAGCAATAGAAACACAATTGGTAAAGTATGAACTGTGAGCAATTACAGAAAGACAAGAATTTTCTGTAAGAGATCATTAAGACTTCCATACAAGAAAGACCATTTACTGTTATGGAACATGAATCATTATTGGAAAAAAGAGAGTCAGCAAATAATTCAAGCCTAGAATGACAAAGGAAGAGGAGTTTAATAGAATCAAATCATAAATAATTTCTCTAGCTATATCTAGTTAAGATACTTATAATGCCCTAGTGTTGGGGGAGAGGGAGCTGATGTGAATGACAAATCTACATGGATAGTATGGCATTTTAGCATTTAGTCAGTTATTCTTAACAAATCCCACTCCTTTATATTATATTGCATTAAGAGAAAACCAGTTTAGGGCCTCCCTGCTGGTACAAGGGGTTAAGCACAGCACTGTAAAGCTATCCACAGCCACTGCAGCATGAGTTTGATCCCTGGTCAGGGAGCTACCCACATGGCGCAACAGACCTCTCCTGGCTTGTCCACTGCTCCCCTCAGCAGTGTATTTCAGTCAATCTGCCTGATCTGCTCCCCACTCTGTCTTTGGTGAATCCTCTCACCCCCCACACCTCTGGTCTGTACCCCAATTCTTGTATGCATAAATAAATCTTTAAAAAAAGAAAGCCACTTTAAATATTGCTACAAGTTAAATTTTTAGATTGAATAGTCCTCCACTGACACATGTAATAAAAATTCTGGTGCTAAGAGTAGGTGGTATGGGGAAGCAGCTCCCCATAAGAAATATGCTTTTACAAAACTTATTCCTATAGAACCATACACAGAGGGACCTTTTAAAATTTTGCTTGAAAGGTAAAAGAGGATATTCTTGCAAAGCAAGATTGCCAGTGTGATGATTCATTCAACTTTTTCACCAATGGAAAAAAGCATCATTTGATATATATGTCACATAAATATGTATATTTATAATCAACAGACTATTTTTTTTTAAAAAAAGATTTATTTATTTTTATACAAGAGCTGGGGTACAGGCCAGATGTTCGGGAGGGTGAGAGGATTCACCAGAGACAGACTGGGGAACAGAACAGGCAGAGTGATGAAGCACACTGCTGAGGGGAGCACCGGGTGAGACAGGAGAGGTTTGCCGCAACATGTGGGATTCTTGCTGGCTGGCTGGGATTGAACTGGCACTGCAGAGGCTGTGGACAGCTTCACAGTGCGGCGCTCAACCGTCTGCGCCACCAGGGAGGCCCAGACTATTATTTAATGTTAAATATAGCTTTCAGATTTTCTTGTTGATAACAGTAAGTATAGACAAAGTTACCTTTATTCTTTTCTTGTATATTCTTTTCTTCTATTGTGTTTCTGTTTTTCCCAGATGGTAAAAGTAGGTCACTTAAACTTATTATCAATTATTCAGAAAATATGGAAATGTGTAATAAAGAATACACTAAACTTGTAGTCTACCTTCTCTAAATCTCTTTCTAATGTTTTTCCTTTACTTTTTGTGTTGGCAAACTCTCAGGATAAAGAGTGCCAAATCAGTGATCCCTATTACATAACTGAACAAGTGTATATAATAGTAGTCACAAAAATAACTCAGACAAAAGTGATTACATAATTAACACAATTGTACTTTTTTGATAAATGGTAGAGTCTTTTAAAGAGGCATTAGAAAACTGTCTCCCTTCTATAGTTCCAAATTTCTTGTGAAATCACAAGTGTGTAAGAACATAAGTAGAGACTACTTTAAATGAAATAATCAAAATTGCTTACTTTCTTCCTAATCTTTTTTTTTTTTTAAAGATTCATTTTATTTATTTATACAAGCACCGGGTACAGTCAGAAGCACAGGAAAGAGTGAATTCACCAGAGCCAGAGTGGGGAACAGAACAGGCAGACTGAAGAATTACACTGCTGAGGGGAGCAGCGGGTGGCAGGAGAGTTCTGTGCACCATGTGGGACCCTTGCACAGCAACCGGGGATCAAACCGGTGCTGCAGAGGCTGCGGGTAGCTTCGCAGCTCAGCGCTCAACCGCTGAGCCACCAGGGGAGGCCCTTTCTTCCTAATCTTTTACCAAGATCATCTGACCTGAATGAATGTAGTGAATAAGGCTGCAAGGGAGGGAGTAGAAATTAAAGAGAAGGGCATGAAACATCCTTCTTCTACACAAGAAAAGATAAGCAATAGGCAAAAATGAAGGTATGGGTTTTCTGGAGGATAAGGGAGAACAGATATTAGAAAAGGGGAGGGAAGCATAAAATAATATGAGATGGTGCCAGAAAATTTATATTAAAATTCAGGTCATTTTCAAAAATGCAAAATGGCACTATTAGCAATTGTGTTAGAAAACCAAGTTGGACTATATAGGAAAAAGCAGGCAATATGGTCCTTTTAGATAAACTTTAAGAAACAAATAACAGCCTGGTGACAATCAACTACTTACTACCTTTACTAATCTATCTATCTATCTATCTATCTATCTATCTATCTATCTATCTATCTATCTATCTATCTATCTCATTTCAAAAGGACAAATTCACCAGGAAAAGGAGAAAGAAAAAGAAAGGAACCAGCATAGACACTGGAAGGCAGTCTTAGGACGACATCTGCATTTTTGAAAGGGGTAGGATTACGAAAGAGATGCTTGCAGAGACACATGCAGATAGGAGAGCTGCCCACCTAAGTTCTTGATATTACTGTTTTAATTTTTGATTTTCCATTATTTACCTCTTACTGATTTTCACTAGCAAATGGAAATTCCGTGTTGCTTTTTTTTTTTTTTTTTTTTTTTAGCTTCACTGAAGATTTGTTAAAGAGATTGCTTATCTAGGAGTCAGTTTAAATTGTTGATGAGACCAAGATTGGGATTCATTCATCTTAAGAGTAAGTTAGAGGTACCCCAATCTAGGCTCCAAACATCCCTCTCAGAACTGGTATTAAAGATGTGTGCTACTGATTTTTATTTTATAGTTTTTAAGGCAAAATATGGCATGTTGAACTCCAGTGACTTGACCTTTCTCTTGCGACTGTTAAAATGTTAAATGTGTTAAAATGTGTTCAATGTCATAATAGAAGTCTTAAAATGTACTTTTCACTTAAGCCATTCACATTTTAAAATCAGTTTACTCTGTCCATGCCACATATTTGGCATGGACAAATCAATACCTCAAAACAACTCACAAGCCATAATGTGAAGGGTACTTAAATTAAAAGCAAGGCTAATTTCTTTTCAACTTTTTTAAAATAGAGGTAACAGTGTTTCAACTGTAGGATCACAACTCCTCATATGCAGTCAGCACATCACACCCATCACCAAAGTATGCATAGCCCTCCACTAGAGTCCATTGTGATTCTCCTCATTGTGACCCCGCCTTGTCTTGCAGCCTCAATTCCATACCCACATTTCTTGTGTTTGTTTTGACTCAGTTTTGTCTGATCCTGCTTTGTTTCTCTATTTTTCACAGATTATTACAGGGCAGGGAGAGGGGCAGCCCAAACCCGGCAAACCTGCCTATTCTAAATGGGTTCTGCCATCTGCCGCATCAACACAAAACATATGAGACTTTAATGAGAAGGAACTTTAATACAACTAGGAAACAATACAGGAAAGGCAAAGAATCTAGTTTCTAAATCAAGCACCCAAAGTTACCAGTCCCTTTGTGGGTAAAACTCCATCCAAATGGAATGATTGGCCCAGAGCAAGGCCCCAAAGCCTGCCACAAGTACAAAGCATCTTCCAGTGGGGACCCACAGAAAAGGGTCAGAAACAACCAGACAAGCCTGGAAGGAAAAGAGCAAAATCAAAATCAAGATAAAAGCTGCCACTGACACCTCCCTACGGGTCTCACCCACATCTGTGTCACCCAGTCCATGACCAAAAGGCAAGCACAGTTACTTCACATATCTCTCCATTCCATGTGCCTCCTCCAGGTCTCCTCCTGGTTCTCCATCCTGCTTCCTTCCTTCTCACTCTCCTCTGCAGCTTCTTCTCTCCCTCTGTTCAGCTCCACCCTCCTTTTGGGTGGGGCAGGAAACCTGGAACCTCCCCCTTTCCTGGGGACCACCCTGTTACAATATCAATGAGACCACTGATGGTGTCTTAAATTCTGATTTAATTCACTTAGCATTATCCCTTCCAGTTTCATCCGTGTTGTGGCAAATTGCAAGATTTTATATTTTTTTAAATAGCTACAAAGTATTCTATTGTGTATATAGCCCATATTTTTCAAATAAAGTTTTCTGACCTAGGGCACTAGATTTGTCTATGGAAAATGGTGCTACAAAGAAATATCTCTTCAATTTTTTAATTTTAATTTTCAGGCAGATTCCTAGTCATAGAATCACTGGATAGTATGGAAGATCTATTTTTAATATTTTGAGAAAATCATACAGTTTTCCATAGGGATTGGACCAATCTACATTTCCAACAACAGTATATGAGGGTTCCTTTCTCCAGATCCTCCCCAACACTTGTTTCTGGACTTTTTGAAATGGGCCATTCTTACAGGTGTGAAGTGCTAGTTTCACTGTGGTTTTGATTTGAATTTCCCTGATGATAAATGATGAGGAGAATTTTTTTCATGGGTCTGTTAACCATCTGTATATTTTCTTTGGAGAAGTTTATATTTAGTTCTTCTGCCCGTTTTTCAATTGGGTTATTTGTTGAGTTGCATGAATTCTTTATGTATCTTGGATATCAACCGTTTGTCATATGTATGATGTGCAAATATGTTCTCCCATTCAGTTGGGTGTATTTTAGTTTCAGTGTTGGTTTCTTCTGGTGTGCACAAATTTTTAGTTTAATGCAGTCCATTTTTGTTAGTACTTACTTTTCCTTGATATTGGAGACAAGTCCATAAGACATCAGTGAAGCCAATATCATAGAGCATTTTACCTATGTTTTCTTCTATATATTTTTCTAGTTTCAGGTCTTATATTCAATTCTTTTTTTTTTTTAAATATTAAATTTTATTTTTATATTCCCCCATACAATTGCAAACGCCCCATTCTGACCCCAATCCTTCCCCTCCCGCCTCCCACCCCCCAAAAAGTGTCTCTGGTTCATAGTTTTCTGTTGATTTTGATTTTCACTTTCTTATATTCATTTTCCTGGTCCCTTATTTAAGTTTTCTAGATTCCTGCTATGAGTGAGACCATCCGGTATTTTTCTTTTTCTTTTTGGCTTATTTCGCTGAGCATGATCCCTTCCAGCGCCATCCATGTTGCTGCAAATTGCATGTGTTTATCTTTTTTGAATGCTGAGTAATATTCCATGGTATATATGTACCACATCTTCTTGATCCAGTCATCTATTTTTGGGCATTTGGGTTGTTTCCAAAGCTTAGCTATTGTAAACAGTGCTGCTATAAACATAGGGGTGCAGGTGCTCTTTGGAATTGATGTTTCTGTGTCCTTTGGGTAAATACCTAGGAGTGGAATTGCTGGATCATATGGAAGCTCTATGTTTAGTAGGTCCAGAAATCTCCACACAGCTCTCCATAGTGGTTGGACCAGTTTGCACGCCCACCAACAGTGCAGAAGAGTTCCTTTTTCTCCACACCCTCGCCAACATTTGTTGTTGCTAGTTTTTTTAATATGTGCCATTCTCACTGGTGTGAGATGGTATCTCATGGTAGTTTTGATTTGTATTTCCCTGATTACAAGTGATGTTGAACATTTTTTCATATGTCTGTTGGCCATTTGCATTTCCTCTTCAGAGAAGTTTCTTTTTAGCTCTTCTGCCCATTTTTTGACTGGATTATTTTCTTTGTTGTTGCTGAGTCTCATCAGCTCTTTGCAGATTTTTGTGATCAGTCCTTTATCATTAGTGTTGTGTGCAAAAATGTTCTCCCAGTTGGTGGGGTTTCACTTTGTTTTTGTTATTGTCTCTTTTGCTGTGCAGAAGCTCTTTAATTTGATGTAGTCCCAGCTGTTTATCTTTGTCTTCACTATCACTGCTTTGGGTGATGTGTCTGTAAAGATGTCTTTGATGTGCAAATCCCGTAGTGTTTCGCCTATATTTCCTTCTATGTATTTTATGGTTTCAGGTCTTATGTCTAGTTCTTTAATCCATTTTGAGTTGATTTTTGTGTATGGTGTGAGGTAGTGGTCAAGTGTCATTCTTTTGCATGTAGCGACCCAGTTTTCCCAGCACCATTTATTGAACAAACTTTCTTTGCTCCAATGCATAGTCTTTGCTCCTTTGTCAAAGATTAGTTGACCATAAATCTGTGGGTTTATTTCTGGATTTTCTATTCGATTCCATTGGTCTGTATGTCTGTTCTTGTTCCAATACCATGCAGTTTTGATGATTATGGCTTTGTAGTATAGTTTGAAGTCTGGGAGTGTGATGCCTCCATTTCCTTCTTTTTTTTCAGTAGAGCTTTGGCTATTCGGGGTTTTTTGTGATTCCATATGAATTTCATCAATAATTGTTCTATTTCTTTGAAGAATGCCATTGAGATTTTGATTGGAATAGCATTGAATCTGTATATTGCTTTTGGTAGGATGGCCATTTTAATAATGTTTATTCTTCCAATCCATGAGCAGGGGATGTCTCTCCATTTCTTTGTGTCTTCTTCTATTTCTTTTAACAGTGTTTTATAGTTTTCTTTGTATAGGTCCTTTACCTCTTTTGTTAGATTTATTCCCAAATATTTGATTTTTTTTGTTTCGATAATAAAAGGGGTGGTTTTTTTGATTTCTTCTTCTTCAGATTTATTGTTTGTGTATAGGGAGGCTACTGACTTTTGTGTGTTGATTTTGTATCCTGCCACTTTACTGAATTGATTGATGAGTTGAATTAGTTTTTCTGTGGAGATTTTGGGGTTCTCTATGTATATTATCATATCATCTGCAAATAGTGATAGTTTGACTTCTTCTTTTCCTATTTGGATTCCTTGGATGTCTTTCTCTTGTCTTATTGCTCTGGCTAGGACTTCCAGTATTATATTGAAAAGCAGTGGTGAGAGTGGACATCCTTGTCTTGTTCCAGATCTTAATGGAATTGCTTTCAGCTTTTCACCATTGAGAATGATACTGGCTGTTGGCTTGTCATAGATGGCCTTTATGATGTTGAGGTATGTTCCTTGTATCCCAAGAATTTCAAGGGCTTTTATCATGAATGGGTGTTGCACTTTGTCGAAAGCTTTCTCAGCATCTATTGATATTATCATATGGTTTTTATATTTCTTTTTGTTGATGTGTTGGATAACGTTGATTGATTTTCGGATGTTAAACCATCCTTGTGCCCCTGGAATGAATCCAACTTGGTCGTGGTGAATTATCTTATGGATACATTGTGATTCTGATAGCTAAAATTTTATTGAGGATTTTTGCATCAGTGTTCATTAGGGAGATTGGCCTATAGTTTTCCTTTTTTGTGTTGTCCTTATTCGGTTTTGGTATTAGTGTAATATTGGCTTCATAGAACGTGTTTGGTATTGTCCCTTCCTTCTCAATTTTTTGGAAGAGTTTGTGAAGGATAGGCACTAATTCGTCTCTGAATGTTTGGTAGAATTCATTTGTAAATCCATCAGGTCATGGGCTTTTGTTTTTGGGGAGGTTTTTGATTACCATTTCAATTTTGCTGCTTGTAATTGGTCTGTTTAGGTGTTCTATTTCTTCTTTATCTAGCTTTGGGTGATTGTAGAGTTGTAGGAATTTGTCCATCTCCTCTAGATTGTTGAACTTGTTTCCATATAACTGTTCATAGTAGTTACTGATTATTCTTTTGATTTCTGCTGTGTCTGTTGTGATTTCTCCTCTTTCATTTATGATCCTGTGTATTTGTGCTTTCTCCCTTTTTTCCTTTGTGAGCCTGGCTAGGGGTTTGTCTATTTTATTGATTTTTTCAAAGAACCAGCTCTTGGTTTCATTGATCTTTTGGATGGTTTTTTTAGTTTCAATTTCATTTATTTCTGCTTTGGTTTTTATTATTTCTTTTCTTCTACTGGTTTTGGGGTTTTTTTGTTGTTCTTTTTCTAGATCTTTGAGCTTCGAGATTAGGTTGTTTCTTTGAGTTCTTTCTTGTTTTTTGATGTGAGCTTCTATTGCTATATATTTTCCTCTTATTACTGCTTTTGCTGCATCCCATACATTTAGGATATTGGTGTCCTCCTTGTCATTCAATTCAAAGAATTTTTTAATTTCTTCTTTGATCTCCTCGTTAGTCCAGTGGTCTTCCAGTAGTGTGGCTTTTAATCTCCATGAGGTAGGATAGTTCCTTGCCTTCTTTTTATGATTTATTTCTAGTTTGATGCCTTCGTGGTCAGAAAAGATGGTTGGTATGATTTCAATCTTGGTGTATCTGTTGATGTTTGTCTTGTGCCCCAGTATGTGATCGATCCTGGAGAATGATCCGTGTGCGCTTGAGAAAAATGTGTACTCCGTTTTTTTTGGGTTTAGTGTTCTATAGATGTCTGTTAAGCCCAAATGCTCTAGGTCCTTATTTAGAGCTTTAGTTTCTTTACTGATTTTTTGTCTTGTTGATCTATCCATTGTTGATAGTGGTGTGTTGAAGTCTCCCACTACGTATGTGTTTTCTCTGATGTCTGTTTTCAGAGAGGACAACAGTTGTCTGATATATTTTGGTGCTCTTTCGTTTGGTGAGTATATGTTAATGAGTGTTATTTCTTCTTGAAGTATTGTCCCCTTGATCATAATGTAGTGACCATTGGGGTCTCTTTTTATTTTTTTGAGTTTGAAGTCTGTTTTATCTGATATAAGTATAGCTGTTCCTGCTTTCTTTTTTGGCCCATTTGCTTGTAGGATTGTTTCCATCCTTTGACTTTGAGCCTATTTTTATCTTTTGTAGCTAAATGTGTTTCCTGGAGACAGCAAAAGGTTGGGTTTTGTTTCTTAATCCAGGCTGCAACTCTGTGTCTTTTTATTGAAGAGTTTAGTCCATTTACATTTAGAGTTAATATTGATATGTTAGCATCTGTATTTGCCATTATGTTTGTCTTTCCTTTGATTTTATTTATTCTTTTAATAACTTTTTTTTTTTTTTGGTCTTCTTTCGTTGTTATTCGTTCCTCTGAGGTTCTGGCTTTAGGATTCCTTGTAGTATTTTTTGGAGTGGGGGTTTATTCTTAATGAAATTCCAGAGTTTCTCTTTGTCTGGGAAGGTCCATATTCTTTCTTCATGGAGGAAGGAGAGCTTTGCGGGATAGAGTATTCTTGGTTGGCATCTGTTTTCTTGGAGTCTGTTGACTATGTCCCTCCACTCTCTCCTTGCCCGTAGTGTTTCTTCAGAGAAGTCTGATGTCAGCCTGATTGGTTTTCCTTTGAATGTTATCTGTTTCTTCCCTCTCGTCAGCTTCATTATTTTTTCCTTGTCCTGGATTCTTGGGAGCTTTACTATTATGTGTCTTGCTGTGTTTTTCCTTTCGTCGTGGTAGTTTGGTGTTCTTCTTGCTTCTTGTATATCAATTTTCAGCTCCTTCTTCGCATTTGGGAAGTTCTCTTCAATTATCTCCTGGAATATTTTCTCTGTTCCTACATCTCTCTCCTCTCCTTCTGGAATTCCTATAACTCTTATATTTCCTTTCCTCATGGAGTCAGATAGTTCCCGAAGTCTTTCTTCATTCTTTTTCCTTCGTACTTCTCTTTCCTTTTCTGTTTTGGTTCTTTTTATTTCTGTGTCTTCAAGAGAACTTATTCGTTCTTCCATTTCATCTATTCTGCTTTCCTTGCTTTTCCCGGAGTTCTTTAGTTCCTCCATTAATTCTTTGATCTGCATTTCTTTTACTTCCCTCTTTAGGGACTCAATTTCATTCTTCTGACCATTGTTTTCCCTCTTTAGGGACTCAATTTCCTTCTTCTGATCTATCACTTTTTTAATCATGGCAATTTTAAATTCTCTTTCTGGAAGGCTCAGAAGTTCTTCCAAGTTGCTGTCGTTGCAATCTGGGGAGTGGTTTTCTTTTTGTGGTGTGCTTCTTTCCTGAGGAGTTGTTAGGTTGCATGTGGTTCTTCTACTCCCTACTGTCTGTTTTCTAATTTGTCATATGCGTTGGGACACTGTGTTGCTCGGACTGACTGGCATCTTGGGTGAACTTCTCGGCTCCCCTCTGGCTCTTCCAGGAGCCATCTCTGTCTTCTGTGGGAGCTTTCTGCTGGTTTTAGGCAGTTTTTACTGAAGAAATGTCCCTGTTCTCAAATGGCGAAGCCTGATGCAGTCCCTGCGCCTCCGGTTTCAGGCACACTCTTCTGCGCACCCGGTCTGCCCCGGACGTGGGTGCCTGCTCCCTCTGTGGGCTCAGACTGCTGGTCGGAAGGGGCCTGGCGTGGAATAACTTCCCGGCTGGCCACTGGGTCCTCCAGAAGCCTTCTGCCCTTTTCAAGCAGTCTTAAGAAATTTCCTGTTCATGGGGTGTTAGTGACTTTTTTTCCTGGTCGCTAGGTGGCGCCAGAGATCTTTCCTATTGTCCTTGGGGGGCTGTTTTTCGCCTCCGCCCACCCCGTGGGACAGGGAACAGAGCGGGAATGGTAGGGTACACCTCAACAGCTTTGGGGTGCTGTGTCTGCCTTGTGCCCCACCGTCGTGGAGAACCCACGCCCCGAATTTTCGTGCCCCGGGTCTCAGTTCAAAGCCCTCAGTTCCAGGACGCGGGCTGTAGCCCAGTTCAGTGGCGCGGGAATGGCGCCTTTTGCATCCCGCTCCCGTGCCTGGGCGCCTGGTTCCTGCTTACTCAGGGAGGGACCTTCACCTCAGTGAGGACCTCCGCGCGTCTCGCCGCAAGCCTAGGTCGTCTCCCCGCAAGCCTAGGTGGCAGGTGCGGGGACCTGGGCAGCCGTGATCTGCACTTGCTTTTCAAGCGCGCCAAGCAAGCTGCTTTTCCGCGCCAGCTTACAGGCAGCCCGGGCTGTGTGCGCATCTCCCGGGGTCTTTGTTCTTCTCTAATGGCGCCCGGAGCCATTTGCTCACCACCGCGGCGAATCCTGCAGGGTTCGCCTCAGCTCCCGTTCACAGGGTGTGGTGGCTGAAATAGTTCCTTTCCACTCACAGTCCCGCTTGCTGCGTCGTTTGTTCTTGTTGGCCGTTTTGGTTTGTTGTTCCCCTCCTCTCTGCTGGTCGGAGAGTGCTGCCTCTGTGGGCGGGGGATGGGAGCAGGGTTCTGCGCTTCCCTCCCTTCTAGTCCTCTTTTATGGCCACTTTCTTCTTTGGGCAGTTTGCTGGAGTCACCCGTTTATCTTCCGTGTCCCAGTTCTCACTGGGACCTGCCGCTTTTCCTCCCTATTAACTTTTTTTAATGGGAGATCTTACTCGCAGCGTCTCCTCGCCGCCATGTTGCTCCCTTATATTCAATTCTTTAATCCATTTTGATTTAATTTTATGATGACCTAATTTTATTTATTTATTTATTTATTGATGATGACCTAATTTTAATCTGATGCATATGACTGTCCAGTGTTTCCTACAACATTGGTTGTAGAAGTTCTCCTTTCTCTAATGTAAACTCTTGGCTCCTTTGTTGTAGATTAACTGTCCATATAAGTATGGGTTGATTTCTGAAATTCCTTTGGTATGTGTGTCTGTTTTTGTTCCAGATTCATACTGTTTGGATTACTGTAGTTTTATAGTATAGCTTGAAGGCTATAGTTTGAAGAGTTACCAAAACTCATCCTCTTCTTTTGTCAGGATAAATTTTTGGCTATTCAGAGTTTTTTGTGATTCCTTATGAATATCAGTAATGTTTGTTCAATTCCTCTAAAGAATGCAGTTAGGGCCTTGATAGGATTGTATATAGGGATTGGACTGAATCTATATATATCATAAGGGAAGATGGTCATTTTATCAAAATTATTTGTTCTGACCCATAAACAGTAACTATCCTTACTTTTTTTTGTGTCTTCAATATCTTTTAGCAATGCCTTACAGTTTTCATTGCATAGGATCTTCATATCCATTGTTAAGTTTATTCCTACCTATTTATTTTTTTTATGTAATGATAAATGGGAATGTTTTCTTTATTGCTTCCTATTCTAACTCATTGTTTCTTAATAGGAAAACAATTGATTTTTGTACATTGATTTTGTTCTGCCACTTTGCTCCAATGATTTGTTTCAATTAGTTTTTTAGTGGAGTCTTTAGTCTTTGTACATTATCATGCCATCTGAAAATATGATAATTTTACTTGTTCTTTCCCATATTGAATTCCTTTTATATCTTTCTCTTGCCTAATTGCTGTAATTAATATTTTCAATACTATGTTGACTGTTGGTGGTGAAAGTGGACACCCTGGTCTTACACCAGATCCTATTGGAAAAACTTTCAGGTTTACACCATTTGGAATGAGGTTAGCTGTAGGTTTGTCATATAAAGCTTATTATGTTGAAATATGTTCCATCTACTCCCAGTTTTCTGAAGGTTTTTATCATAGATGGTTGTTGTTGAGTCTTATCAAGTACTTTCTCAGCATCTAGTGATATGATAACATAACTTTTAGCTTTCCTGTTGTTGATGTTGTGAATTATGTTGATTGAGTTTTAGATGTTGAATAATCCCTGTGTCTCTGCAAAAATTTCCACTTGTTTGTGCTGTATGATCCTTTTAATACATTTCTAAATTTGCTCTTCTGAGATTGTGTTGAAGATTTTTTCATCTTTATTCATCAGGGAAATTGGCCTTTATTTTTCCATTTTTTGTGGTATTTCTGTTTGCGATTGTTATCAGCATAGCATTGGCCTCATAAAATGTTAGGAAGTTTTCCCTCTGTCTCATTTTTTTTGGGCGAGTTTTAGGATAGCTAATGAATATTAGTTCATATTTGAAGGTTTGGTAGAACTCATTATTGAAACTAGTCCTGAACTTTTGATTTTTGGGAGACTTTTTATTGCCTTTTCAATTTCCTTACTTATGATTATTCTGTTCAACTTTTCTATTTCTTCATGATTCAGTCACTATAGATTGTATATTTCTAAGAATTATTCCAACTTTTCTAGGTTATTAACTTACTAGTCTATTTATATTCATAGCTATGTCATATGATCTTCTGATTTTCTGAGATGTCTGTTGTAACTTCTGTTTGTTTCTGATTTTCTTGTTTGAGTTTTGTCCCTAGAGGTTTGTCTATTTTTTTTTTTTCAGTTATTTTGAAGAACCTTAGAACAGGACCTACAAGCAGATATGGATGCTGGATTTTTGTCTGGATTTGGTTGAATGGGTTTTAGTTCGCGTATGCTAATTGGTCAAATTGACCATTGAGATTTTACTAGTTAAGTTAGAAATGACTAGATGTAATCAATATTCAGGGTTCTGGAAAGCAGTAAAAATCTGCTATATTAAATAATTAATTTTTAATTGAGGTAATATTTCGATACTCCCATCAGGTATTGACACTTGAGGCTTGAGGATCTCTCTTTTAAATTATCTCTACAGACCTACAGCTAACATCATTCCAAATGCCATAAACCTAAAATCTTTAGAAAGCTTGAGGCTCTTTCTTTTAAATTGTCTCTTTTTTGATTTTTATTTCTGTCTTTCCTACTCCGCCTACTTCAGTGACTTCAGGTTGGTGTAGTGATCAATAGGTTTTATAACTAACTGTATGTTTTTCCTATTATTGTTATATTACATATTAAAAAATGGCCAAATGTTAATTGTAAACTGGAAGGCTTTTTCATGTCTCTTTTCTGTTAATCTTTTTTTTTTTTTTCTTTTCTGTTAATCTTAACTGTAACTACTAGTGGTATGCTGGTGGTAGCTTGCACTATCTCTTGAGAACTGATTGTGAAACTTTCAGTAATTTGGTGAGGCAGTCACTATTAACTCAAACCAGTCACTATTAACATTTAAATTACATGGAGTTAATGTTTTTATTATTAAAACATCTTATTCTCATCAAAAAACTTTAGTTGAAGCATTTGAAATGATAATCTTCAATTTTTTTAAGGCAAAATTAAGTCAAACTAAAAAAACTGTATCTGGAAAATAGCATATGAAAATAATACAAAAGAACTGATGACAAGAGACTGCTTATGCAGAGCAACTCATCTTAGAGTTCATTCCTAGTCCACTTTATTTATAATTAATAAATTTTAACTGCGGTAACAGTGGGAGAGCCCCATCAGGTATTACCACCATAGTGCATCCCCCAGCAGCTCCCCCACACTCCACCCCACAGACCATTATGCCTCTCTCTCTCCCTGTTCTTGCCCCTCCCCTAAACCCTCCCCGCTTGGTGTTTGCTGCACAGTCTGGAATCAGACTCCCACAAAACTCAATGAAAGGAATTTTGTTTTTTTTTTTTTTAAGATTTATTTATTTATTCAAGAACTGGGGTATAGGTCAGAGGTGGGGGAGGGTGAGATGATTCACCAGAGACAGAGTGGGGAACAGAACAGTCAGACTGATGAAATACACTGCTGAGGGGAGCAGTGGGCGAGACAGGAGAGGTCTGCCGCGCCATGTGGGAATCTCCCTGGCCGGCCGGGAATCGAACCTGCGCTGCAGAGACTGTGGACAGCTTCGCACCGCTACGCTCAACCCGCTGCACCACCGGGGAGGCCCAATGAAAGGAATTTTAGACAATGGCAGATGAAGGCCTGTGCTCAGATTTTACTGGGGAAGCCCAAGTTCTCAAAGAACCAACCAGACTGTATTTTATTTCTTTAGGTCAAATGCCTGAAAGAACCTGGGTTTGTGAAGCGTCCTGAGAACTGCACAGGCAGGCGAGAGAGCAAGAAAGGGAAAAAGAGGTCTGGGTTGAACATTACAGTTCTTTGAGGAGGCCACAGTTTTCTAAATTCTCACTTCTTCCGCTCTGTGCAAGCGGCGGCTTTGGCATCAGGCTCCATGCGGAGCTCGTGCCCACCCAGAACTGACATTGGCTGCGGCTCGCGCGGGTGGACCGCTGGCGAGGCCCTAGTGGTCGTTGCTGCCCACTGTGGGCCGCAAAGGCCCCTTTTCCCCCCGCACAAATGTCAGTTTTTAAAATAGCAGAGCTGGTTTCAGGATGGTTTACAGGCTTCTCTCTTAAAGGAAGCCTGAGAGGCACAGAAACAACTTTCTTACGTTAGAGCCAACTTCACCAAGGCAAAACCACCCAGTAACGGACTTCCAGCAGCCTCAGCAGGTGCGCTAACTACTGAGAAGCGAGGGGGGGGGGCTTCATTTAATTGTGAGAGTTTTCATTAAATTCTCTAGCAAAAATATCCTTTTCTCCTAAATTTGTCTCCAAGTGACTGCTTCATTGGCATTTTGCTTCTTTTGATGCAGGATCTAAGGCAAATTATACCTTTCCTTTCCACCCACTCCCTTAGTTTTGTATACTGGATCACTGAAGGCTTTTTGAAATAGTAACAACTTAATCCTTGAAGGAAGACCACAAAACATTTATCGTTGTTGGTGGGAACTGATAAACTTGGGCGAATTTATGGTAATATAAAAACACTTAAGATTATTAGGAGGGTTAAATGAAGTAAATATATAAAATCTCTAAATACTTTTCATCTAAATGCAGATGTTCACTGGATGCAACTTTTATTTCTGTCTTTGTATGACTATCATGGGTCCATCTGTTAAAGTCTTTTTCCAGCTTCTGGTGAGTGTCCTATCCTTTCGCTACTGGTTTCTTGAAGTAACCCACATTTTTGCTGTCCTGACTCCTGCCATAGATAAACTTTTCCTGTTATCTGTCTAAAATGCATTGACCTGTTTGTACATTAAAACCAATTTCTTCTTGTTTGCTCAAGGACATCATGTCAACAATTTCCATTTCTGAGTTTTTGCTTTCCACTGGATCATTTCCACTAGAGTATGCATTCATTTCCTAGGACTACTGTAAACCACAGGCTGCTTTTAAACCACAAACTTGGTGGTTTAAAAACAATAAAAATTTACTTTCTCGGAGTGTTGCAGGCTGCAAGTCTGAAATCAAGGTGTTGGCAGAGTTAGAACTTTCTGTAGGCTCTGAGGAGAATTTGTTCTATGTTTCTGGGTTCTGGTGGTTGCTGGCTATCCTAGGAGTCCCCTGACAGACTCATGGCTTCAGTCTCAACCTCTCGCTTCACATGCTGTTTTTATCGATGTGTGTCAGTGTCTGTTTTTAGTTGCAATAAGGGCACTTCCTGGCATTGGATTAGGGCCCATCCTAGTTCAGTTTGAACTTATCTCTTCCTGGAAGTTTAAGCAAAATATATGGGGTTGTTTGTTTCCTATTGCTGCTGTAATAAAGTACCACAAACTGGGTAGCTTAAAACGATAGAAAATTATTCTCTCATAGTTCTTGAGTCTATGAGTCTGACATCAAGTTATTTATTGTCAGGGCTATTTTTCCCCCTGAAAGTTCTACGGAAGACTTTTCTCTTACTTTTTCCTAACTTTGGGTGGATTCTGGCAATCCTTATCACTCTGTGGCTTACAGTTGTATCACTCTAATCTCTCCCTCTGTTATTACATGTCTTTCTTGTATGTCTCATGTACCTGAGTTTTACCTGACTTTCTAATAATGGCACCTTCCTTAGTATTAGGGTCTACCATAATCCAGATGTTAAGATGAGTTCATCTTAATATTTGTTAACACTGGTAAAGACTATATTTGCAAACACTATTATATACACAAACACCAGGTGTTAGTACTGGAACAGTATACAGTTTTACTAGTCTAAGTGTGTAGAGTTTCAGACAGTGGAGGAATAATTCTATTCTAAAATTTTCCTATAAAAAAATTCCTATGGGCACACATATACTTTAAGAGTCTTTGAGAAGAGGTCTTGTGCTGAGTCTTAATTAATATATTTTGAAGAGAAAGTAGTAAAGAACAAAAATATAAGATCTGGTCAGTTAATACTCCCTTATTCAGAATGACTTTGGTGGTGCCTTGATATTACTCTGTTGATACTCTGGGCCTAGGTTGTCACTCCTATGGAAATAATGATAAATATAAAGGGTATATTGAGGAAAAGTTAAATAATTAATATTTTTCCTAAATGTATTCTCTCGTTAATGCCATTGTTTTCTTCTTTTCCTTCTGTCCCCATCCTAATTGCCCATGCATAAATCAGTCTTCATTCACCTCTAGAATTTTCTCAAAGGTTTGTTTTTATTTGTTGTTAGAAATATTTCCTTATCCATATCCAGGATTGATATTGGAATTTGTCATCTTTAAGGCAATTGATAATCCTGTCATCATATTAAATCTGAACTCTTAATATTTTATTCACAGGGAGGAATAAAATTTTTTCATCTATAATTTGGAAGAAAAGTAAATAATAAAATGAAGCCAGTAAAACATTTGTTTGCCTCTACTAATAAATTGGCAAATGTTCCAGAATTAAAGTATAAAAGAAGAGTTCCTCATTCACCATTGTCACCTAAAACAAAGGAAAAGCATAATGCAAAATTAACACACGATAAGACCATTGAACCAATGGTCTTAAGATCTCCACCCACAGTAGAATCCATCATAAGGTATGCTTTGCCCATTCCATCAAGTAAGACAAAGGAGTTAATAGCAGAAGGTGAATCCATCAGGAAAATTACCAAACGTCTGAAAATGGTAAGATACACATTGGTCCCTGTGTTGGGAGTCCCCATGGCCATCCCTGGGTTTAATAATTTGTTAGGAGGACTTGTTGGGCTCAGGATATTGTCATATTTTTACAGTGAAAGGATAGAAAGCAAAATCAACAAAAAGAAAAGGCACAGGAGTGAAGTTTGGAGGTTACCAGATCTAGATTCCCATGTTTTTCTCTTTTTGGAATCACATAGGACATGTTTAATTCTTCCAGCAATAATTATGAAAACACATGTGAAATATCTACCAGAAAACCTTATTAGAGACTCAGTGTTTAGATTTTACTGAGAGTTAGTCCACTTAGGTACTCTGTTAACATTTACTAAAATACAGACTCCCTGAAGGAAGCAGGTATTCAGTATAAATTACACTTTTCATTTTATCTACTGTTACCAGTGAATGATGGGAAACTTTCTGAAATTTAAGCTCTGAGACACCAGTCCAAGGCCAACCTTGTTAACTCCTCTTGCCCTTTAGTAACTTTGCTTCTTAGTGTTTGGGGAAAAACCTCCCTTTGTCTGAGTTTCTTTTGGCACAATGATCCAAAATTGAATTGTAAATGTACTGATGTGAGAACAATGAGGAATTGCACAAATACAAAGAGAATGTAATTTGTCAAACTTTCAAAAATAGGTTTGCCTAAAGTTTGATTAACTCAGAGAATTTCCTTTAAAATGTGTTTTTTGAGTCTCCATCTCTATTCCCCTCCCCCCCTTCAAAGAATAAAGTCAAGTCAGATTTTGAGGCAAACTTTGGTGGTAAATGGAGTTCATGCTTCAACTATTCACAAACAGGTCATCTCCCTTTAAGTTACCTGTCAACACAAATGGGAGCCACAGGCCTCTTTCTATTGCTAGGGAGAAAGGTCAAGAACTATTGCTCATCTCTTCATGATAGGAAATGGAGTATGAGATTGAACATTATATTTATGGCATTGAAAAAGGTCAACATGATAGATCAAGTATCTTTTACATTTAATATAATAATTTTAGGCTATGAAAGTACTTAACTTGCTTTGATTTTTTCAAAGGTTGCTTATAATTTGGAAAAAACCTATGGATTTTCCGCTGAAAATGGAGAACAACCAGCTGTGAAGGCTGCAAATGAAGAATTAACTTTGTCTGTAAGTATATGTTATACTAACATAGAGACATTGAACAGGGCTTTTTTTTTTTTTTGAGGTTATACATGTTCTTAATGATATCTGTCCATGAAAAAGATCCTTTTTGGGACCTTGAGCATTGTATACTGTTTTTTCCATCCTCTGCCAACACTTATCTTAAAGTTTAATTAAGGCTTATCTTTGTAGATATTTGTGATCAGCCCCTTGTCAGATGATGGTGTGCAAATATTTTCTCCCATTCAGTAGGGAGTCTTTTTGTTTTGCTGTGCAGAAACTTTTTAGTTTGATGTAGTCCCAGATTTCAGGTCTTAGAGCCAAAATCTTTATCCACTTAGAACAGATTTTTGCATATGAGATGGGGTATATTGAATCTGTATATTGCTTTGGGTAACTTGGCCATTTTCAAATGTTAATTCTTCCATTCCATGAACAGGGGATATCTTTCCATTTATTTGTGTCTACTATTTCTTTTAACAATGTGTTATTGTACAGGTCCTTTGCCTCTTTTGCTATGTTTATTCTTAGATATTTTATTTTTTTCGTTGAGATTGTAAATGGGTTTGTTTTCTTAATTTCATCTTCTTCCAGCTCCTTGTTTGCATGTAGGAATGCAACTGATTTTTGTCAATTGATTTTATAACTTGTCAGTCTACAAATTTTTTCAGTTAGTTTTCTAGTGGACTTTTAAGGATTTTCTATGTTTTTTTTTTTTTTAAATGATTATCTTAGACCATTCTTTTTTTTTTAAAGAATTATTTATTTATGCATACAAGAGTTGGGGTGCAGGCCAGAGATGCGGGGGGGGGGTGGTGGGGGAGTGAGAGGATTCACCAGAGACAGACATTCTGCTCCCACCTGTTCTGGGGAGCAGAACAGGCAGATTGACTGAAATACACTGCTGAGGGGAGCAGCAGGAGAGTCAGGAGAGGTCTGCTGCGCCATGTGGGTTACTCCCTGGCCGGCAGGAATCAAACTAGTGCTACAGTGGCTGGCCATAGCTTGATAGCACTGTCCTTAACCCCTGCATCACCAGGGAGGCCCCAGCATTCTTAATGGTTATATAGGTCTGGAACCTTCATACCTTTTCTGCCACATTATGGAAAAATTCAGGTGGGGTGGAATTTGGTGGAAAAATTGGTTGGTGAGTGATTTCCTTTAGGAACTCTTCCTTATTTCAATACATGTGTCAATCTAAATATCTCTCAGAGACTCAACTGATTTTTTTTGATTTTTAAAATGTTATTTGTCAATACTGACCTATTTTTTGATTGCACATCCTGGTCAAATGCTTTTCTCCTTCCACCATGCCTCCTTTAGATATGGATATGGCTTTGTTTCTTTGCTCATAACGAGCATTGTTCTGTGGAATTTAAATTATCAAGGTTTCTTTGTGTCCTCTCCTTTTCAGCATTCTCAAGGAAAAGCCTGTTTTATTTTATATGTTTTTTTCTTTTGGGGAAGTTAATGCTGGAGTGAAGGCCTCATATATCTTTTTGCCTGCAAAACATAAGTGGCCTTTCTGCCTCCTCTTTTAAGGGTCGTTAAGAAGGACTGTGCAACAATTTCTTTTAAAGGCACATTTATTCAGTGTCATGATCAGACTATTACATTTAACAATCAATAGCATAGGTGCAAAAAAACCTCTACATTAAAATGCTTTGTTGAAGTGTTTTACACATTCCACAGAACAAAAACTAAAATAACCTGTTATACAATTAGTCAGAAGTACAGTCCTTGAGTTTTTTGCTCATATACATGAGTTTTGCCTAAAACATGTCTTTTTTGTAGCAGTTTAAACCTGCCACGATAATCTGTTGTAACCTGCAGCGTCCCTGTCTTCTCTTACTTCTCTCACTCTCCTGCTGAGTTTTGTTTCCTGGCACTTAATTAAAACCTTGTGCCACAGCCATACCTAGTGCTGCTGCTGAAGCCGCCAGAGCCACCATGGTTTCATGGTGGCAAAGTATTGGCCTCTACTACCATAGGGGCCAGAGTTTCTGCCTACAAAGTTTCCTCTTTTCATAGGTCACAGCTGTGACCATGATCCTGTAGACAAAATTGTCATTCAGAAATACTGTGAATGATTTCAATCACTTCAATTTTCCCATACTCCTCAAAATAATCTCTTAGGTGATGTTCTTTTGTGCCTTCTTTAATGCTACCAACAAAAATCTTTTTCACAGTTAATTGGGCACTGGGTCCCTGAGAATTTTCTCTTGACATGACCCTCTTTTGTTCTAAAACTCTCCCTCCATCTTGTGTGGTCTTGCATTCATACCTGCATCCACCTTCTCCACTGTGGTATAAGTGACAAATCCAAAGACTCTGGATCATGTGATGTTGGAGCTTTCATTACCTCGTATTCTGTGAGCATTCCCCATTTCAGATTCTCATCAGTTGTTTCAAAGCTTAAACATCAAACGAAGAGCTCCTGCAGCTGTTCTGGCTCCTTGTGAAACTCTTAGGTATGATGGGAGGGGGTGATTTTTATGATGTTTATTCAGTGGCGTCCATGGGCAGAAATGAGTCTCTCTTTTTGTCTTATTGTTCTGTTTGAGATACATGGCTATCCTTATTGGTAAAGGAGATTGGGAAATTTATATATATATTTTTTAAATAATAAATTTTATTTTTATATTCCCCCATACAATTGCAAACCCCCCATTCTGACCCCAATCCCTCCCCTCCCGCCCCCCACCTCCCAAAAAATGTCTCTGGTTCATAGTTTTTTGTTGATTTTGATTTTCACTGTCTTATAGTTATTCATTTTCCTGGTCCCTTATTTAAGTTTTCTAGATTCCTGCTATGAGTGAGACCATCCGGTATTTTTCTTTTTCTTTTTGGCTTATTTCGCTGAGCATGATCCCTTCCAGCGCCATCCATGTTGCTGCAAATTGCATGTGTTTATCTTTTTTGAATGCTGAGTAATATTCCATGGTGTATATGTACCACATCTTCTTGATCCAGTCATCTATTTTTGGGCATTTGGGCTGTTTCCAAAGCTTAGCTATTGTAAATAGTGCTGCTATAAACATAGGGGTGCAGGTGTTCTTTGGAATTGATGTTTCTGTGTCCTTTGGGTAAATACCTAGGAGTGGAATTGCTGGATCATATGGAAGCTCTATGTTTAGTAGGTCCAGAAATCTCCACACAGCTCTCCATAGTGGTTGAACCAGTTTGCACTCCCACCAACAGTGTAGAAGAGTTCCTTTTTCTCCACAACCTCGCCAACATTTGCTGTTGCTAGTTTTTTTAATATGTGCCATTCTCACTTGTGTAAGATGGTATCTCATGGTAGTTTTGATTTGCATTTCCCTGATTACAAGTGATGTTGAACATTTTTTCATATGTCTGTTGGCCATTTGCGGAAATTTATATATTATTTTAATTACACACAATGTTCCTCCTCAATAAAATTGAGGTCCTGGTAATAAGGAAAAAAGAAACAATACAAAGTATTCAGCTAATAGTTTCTATTATAATGATATTCTACTTGTTTATAATGATATTATTGTCATTCTTTTTAACAATTTCAACAACCACGTAACAGATCTTTCCCAATAATCTGCTGTCTCTATCTATTGAATTACTTTGCTCTTGTCTTATTTCCTATCCTGCCTCAACCACTGACAAGATGATGTCATTTAGTCCTTGTCATTACCAATAACTGTAACTTTTCCATAATTTGAATTTCAATCTTTCTAAACTCTGACAACTAATTCGTGTTTCCCACTCATTCTGACATCATTCTGACACCACTGTTCCTTGGGTCTCATTGGGGACCATAATGTGTCTATCTTAGTCTTTTATAGTCCTATGCCCTTTTTGTGCCCCTTTCTTATCTAGCTTCAATTCCATTTTCCATTATTATTGCTCCCTTGTATATGTTCTTTAATCTCTTGTCCTATTCCCTGTCTTTCTTTCACTGACCTCATTTTGTTAAACTGTAACTCTGATCAAATTGATCTTCATTTTCTTTCAATTAGTGGCACCTGAATGTGGCTGATGGAAATCCCCAAGTTTGCTAAGGGCTTTGGTTTATGGTTGTTGTTAGTACTTTAGTTCATTCATCTTCCCATTCTCCTGAATGATTATTTCAGTTATCTCCACTCTCTCCTATGTGATTATTGGTCTTTCCTATGACAAGAAAGTATATGAGCCTATAAGTATGTTTAATGCAATGTGGAGGAAATATATTCCTTATGCAGAATATACTATAACAATCTTTACGGTCTATAAGCATCCAAAATATTTTTTTATCATTGGCCATTTCTCAGAGTTGGAAATCACTATAAGGAGAAATTTAGTCATTGTGACATTTTAATTTGTAACTATTTTTTCCTCAAAGTTTTCTATTGCCTATAAGCAAGAACAAAAGAATGTAACTCTTAGCAAGAATACTTATAAGGGGCCTCCCTGGTGGTGCAAGGGGTTAACTCACAGCACTATGAAGCTATTCACAGCCACAGCGTATGAGTTCGATCCCTGGCCAGGGAACTACCCACATGGTGCAGCAGACCTCTCCTGACTTGCCCGCTGCTCCCCTCAGCAGTGTATTTCAGTCAATCCACTTGTTCTGCTCCCCACTATGTCTCTGGTGAATCCTCTCACCTCCCATACCTCTGGTCTGTACCCCAGTTCTTGTATGCATGAATAAACAAATCTTTAAAAAAAGAGAATACTTGTAATCAGAAGTCATTTTCTTATAAATGATATACCGTAGTTTATAGTAGTTACCTTTCTTTGGGCTTCCTGTAAATTTCAGAAGTTGAAGTTTGGGATCTTGATTTTCTGTGCAGAGAATGGGAGGAGAGACATTATTGGGTCATAGCAAAAATGGGTCACTTCCCAGAAGGTACTTGCTTCTATACTTTCTTTCTGGGAGGATTTGCTAATATAGTCTTTGGAGAATGGTTTCTTGCCTTATGTGTTTAAAGGTACATAAGCATCTCAAAAGTAGTTAAATATACTAAAATTCAAATGAATATGGATTCTGTAGTAAAAGCAATTTTCTGCTTTGTTGTCCTTTTCAAAAGATTGGGGATGATCTGAATTCAAGCTTGGTATCTACTTCACAATTTGCAGCTGAGTTAGATGAAACAGTAAAGGAAGAACAAACTGTATGTATTTTGTGTAAATTGCCAATTTTATCTATTAATAAGGAACAATGTTAATAATAGCAAACAACATTAACTACATTAATGGCTAATTAATATTTTCATAAGTTATTAATTTATTAGTAAAATATTTAAAGATATATTGGTTGTTTGAACTTGAATATGATAATTTCATTGGTAATATTAGTCTACATGCAGTATCTTAAAGAGTTATAAAAGGATTTTGAAAGCTTTATTTATTTTTTATTTCTAATCAGGCATTTAGAACTGTGAATTTTCCTTTAAGTACAGTGTTGATTGAGTAATTACTGTTTCCATATGTAGTAATGTTTTATTGTGCTTTTCCCAAGAGAGTTTATATTACAAAAATTCAATGTTATACTGAAAAACTTTTAAATTAAGGCATGCAAAGGAGGAAAATGAAAAATCACCAGAATCCTATTTCTCCAATAGAACCAACTATTGTTAACATATTTTTATTTAATTTCCTGCTTTTCCATAGTTATAAATATTATTTAAAGAAATAAGATAATATTATCTATATATCCTATTTGGTAATAATCTTTCTTATTTTTGAGTTTTGAAAGTTAGCATCTATTGTATTATTCTAACTGAAAAAATATTGTGGTACATTTGAAAGTAAGAAAAGAACATTGGATAGCAAATTGTCTGTGATCTCTAATACATAAGCACCATTAACATTTAAGAATATATTTTATAGTGCTTTACTGTGATGATATACGCATATATCTATACATTCACACAAACACGCATTTATATGTACATTTATGTATACATTTTCTCAGTTATTTTTATTGTGTAAAATATACTTGCTACAAACTTAGTTTTACTAGTTTTGACTATATCTTTTAGAGTTATAAAGTATTTTCATATTGTTGTGCAACCATCACTGCCATCATCTCATACTCTTTTCATCTTGTAAAACTAACCTCTGTGTGCATTAAATAATACTTCCCTATGACCTAATTTTCTAGTACCTGGCAATTACCATTTTATTCTGTTACTTTGAGTATTCCTTCCTTCCCTCCTGCTGTTGCTTACATAGGAGATCATGTAATACTTATGTCCCTGTGTCTGGCTTATTTCACTTAGCATATATTCCAAATCCATACATAGTATTACTAAGAGCAGGATTTCCTTCTTTTCTTTTATGGCTGAACAATATTCCATTGCATATATAATCATTTATTGGGTTTGAATTGTGTATGTGTGGTTGTAACAATTACAATCATTTCAGTATTACATTTTCTAGATGGCAAATTGACATTTTTGACTTTTGATTGATTTTGTGTATTCAGTTTCTTTCACTGTTCCTCATACCATTTCTTTGCATTTTCCATTAAAAATATCAAGTAGTAGTATTTTTTTTTAAAGATTTATTTATTTATACAAGGACCGGGGTATAGGCCAGATTCACGGGAGGGTGAGAGGATTCACCAGAGACAGAGTGGGGAACAGAATAGGCAGACTGACGAAATTCACTGCTGAGGGGAGCAGTGGGCACAACAGGAGAGGTCTGCGGCACCATGTGGGACCCTCGCCGGCCGGCCGGTATCAAACTGGTGCTGCAGAGTCTGCAGACAGCTTCACAGCACTGTGCTCAACCGGCTGCGCTACCAGGGGAAGCCCTCAAGTAGTAGTATTTTAGATGTTGGTTTTCAGGCCCTTTAGTGGATCTAGGTTATATGGAAAAAGTAATGTTGGTAAGATAATGCTTTTTCATTATTATCTGTTATGTGAAATTATACGTATATAATTCTGTGAAGAATTTAAATTTTATTCCTTACCTACTTTTTAAGACTTTTTTTTGAATGCCACCTTTTTTTTTAAGATTTATTTATTTATGCATACAAAAGCTGGGGTACAGCTGGGGTACGGGGGGTACAGCTGGGGTACAGGGGTCGGTGAGAGGATTCACCATAGACAAAGCGGGGAACAGAACACACAGACTGACTTAAATACACTGCTGAGGGGAGCTCAGGCGAGACAGGAGAGGTCTGCCTTGCCATGTGTGTTTCTCTCTGGCCGGCCAGGGATCGAACTAGTGCTGCAGAGGCTGTGGATTGCTTCATAGTGCGGTGCTTAACCCCTTGCGCCACCAGGGAGGCCTTTTTCCTTACTTATTTTAAGAAAATATATGAAATCTTATATGTGAATTACTTTAGAATCTCCTAATATACATGTATAAAGATGGAAAATTGTTTTTTTCCTAGAACTAAAGAATTACAAGTTGTACTTAAAACTCTATAAATACAAAAATATTGAGATTTTGGATTAGAGACTTACAGTTTTTTAGTATTATGATTTGAAATTATGAGATGAGTTAAATATTTTCATCATATGCATTAAGAAGAATTTTATTTTTAAATATTTTAATTTCAAACTTTATTTTTCAGCTTTTGGAATCTGTCTTCAAGGTATGTTCAATATATTTCAGTTTAAATCTTCTAAAAGGTGTTACATAGATATATTCACACATATATGTATATATACACACACATATACATATCATGTTTAAATACAGCAGAGTTTTTAAATTTTGAGGATGCAAAATGAATTCCCAAATTTGCTTACATTAAAAAAAAATGTATGCTCCAGTATATGTTGGATTAATTCCATTCTGAACCTTAGGAGATATAACATTTGGGTTCAGGGCTAATATTTAATAAATGAAGATGCATGTACACATACATACATTTATTTCACTGCAGAAATAGAACTTGTTAATAATTTTTTTCTATTTCCCTTTTTAAAAGTGGTTTCAACAGCAAGTCAATCAGATGGAAGAGGTAAATATAACATTTGAAAATTTTTAAATTATTATTTTATCTTAAATGTCTTTGTGATTGGTTTCTGGAGAGTTTTTCTCTTCATGTGATACTGTATTTCCTTGAGACCTCAAGGTGTCACTATTATATTTTTCTGCCCATTTTGTTGATATAAATTTCCCTATAAAAACATCTGTAGCAGAAACTTAGATTGTTGAACTACTTTTATTTTTCCCACAGGTGGTGCTATTGTTTAATTTTACTTTATTTGGTCTCTGCTGTTTTTGTAGGCACTGAGACCTGAGACCTGTTTTTACTTTTGCTGAGTTAGCAGGGTTGGAGAGTGGACTGGAGGGTTCTAATGGAAGAGGGATGGCTTGCATTTGTTGCAATGCTGATATCCTTCCTTTCTGGGGTTCCAGCACTGAGACTCTGCAGTCTGTGCTGTCAGTATGCTTCATGAGGTCAGGACCAGTTTTGAATTTTGGAGAAGGAGAAAGCCAGAACACAGTCTCTGTTCTTACTAGAGACCTGATCTGTAGGGATCATCTCAACTCCTCTGTACATGTATTTCACTCTCCCATCTCCAGGACCTCCTGGCTGAGCTGGCAGTCTCTCTATCAGTGTATTCGTCCCTGGACCACAGCTTTATTCAATGAAGCATGACTCTCCTCTGATGTCCAAGGGGGAATTTCAGTATTGCCCAATGTCACAGGATTCTTTAAGTCTAGTGTACTTCTGATAAACTGTTAGCTGCTCCTCTTGGGAGCAAAACAAGGAACTTCCTCTGTCACCATCTTGGTGTCAGATTGATGGATCATATTTAAATATCACGGAGGTAACAGTTACATATGTACATTTTAGAACTCCAAATTAGAGTTACTGAATTAAAATGTTTTATGTGTGTAGTTTAGAAATCTGCCACTTTAACAGGTAAAGGAACCTGGTAAAGGATTATTATGCTTACTATATGCACATTAATTATCTTCAATTATCTTTTGCAATAATCTTATTATTGTCAGTTCATTTTGGTGAGGCTAATGCCAGTGGTCATGTTGCAATTACAAGATACATATTGAAGCCCTAAAAATTTTATGGTGAGCTCCCAAAGGAATATGTACACTAAGCAAATAGCCTATCTGCTTCAGAGTTATTTTGTGTCCAACAGGTTCTTTTGATGAAATTTTACAGCAGATTATTCCACTGTCTAGTCCATATTCCTTTAGTTCTATGGCATCATCTCTCATTAAAGACTTATGTTCAAATTTAATCACTACTGGGAAATACAGTGTATCTTTTAGGGTTAAATCAAGAGACAAAAACCATTCACTAATTTGAATAAAGTTTAGCATAAGAGGTTTTGTAACAAGATAATGCCTACTAAAGAGGTAAAGACAAGGGATAGCATAGGGATAGAAGACAGTCATCCCTTGGTGTCCTTGGGTATTTGTTCCAGGACCCTCCAAAGAAACCAAAATACAAGGATGCTTATGTTCCTTCTATAAAATGCTTATAATTTGCATATGACACATGCACGTCTTCCTATGTATTTTTTACCTTTTTTTTAAAAAAAAAATTTATTTATTTATACAAGCTCCGGGGTACAGGCCAGAGGCGCGGGAGGGTGAGAGAATTCACCAGAGACAGAGCAGGAAGCAGAATAGGCAGAAGGACCAAAGTACACTGCTGAGGAGAGCAGCAGGCGAGACAGGAGAGGTCTGCCGCGCCTTGTGGGAATCTCCCTGGCTGGCTGGGATTCGAACTGGCGCTGCAGAGGCTTCAGACAGCTTCACAGCGTTGCGCTCAACCTGCTGCACCACAGGGGAGGCCCATTCCTATATATTTGAAATCATGTACAGATTATTTGTAATACTTAATACAATGTAAATGCTATATAAATAGTTATGCTGTATTGTTTAGGGAATGATAACAAGAACAGATAGTATACATGTTCAATACAGTTGTAACCATTGAGCAGACATAACTACATAGCACACATTTTTTATTATTTGTTCATTGAAATTATGGATGCAGAAGCCACAGATAAAGAGGACTGACTGTGTAAGATGCAGCTTGTACCACAAGGGTGGAAGCAAGCACTCCCGTAAGGAAAAAAAATGAATACCCTTGTCTTTCCCCTTCCCCTAACATGGGGCTAATACCAGACTATGTAAAGAAGGAAGCAGCTGACCTTTCTGGATTGCAGATAAGTTTGTTGGGTGCCATTTCAGCAGAAGTGGAACTCATTGGGGAGCTGTCCATGAAGGTGGCACACTAGGACACCATCCTTTATGGTGCTGAGAAAAGCCATATTCCAGGGAGTTACTGTACCTGTTGCTGGAAAACTGTGCAAGTGTTAAGCTAGAAAGTTTCCCAAAGGGAGTGTTTGCATTGATGGATTTGCTAGGAATTTCCAGGAGGAAATATATACTCGTGAGGATATACGAGGTCAGAACTTTTGCCAGGAAACCACCAAGGGGATGGTGCTGGTCAAACTTGCTAGAGATAAATACAGTTAGGTATACAGTGCATAACCCTAGGTATAAACAGAAAGAGAAATCAAAGAACTAGGAAGACAAGATTCTGTAGGATACTTTCTCTTCTAGAATGTAGAACACCCTACTAGCAAAGGTTAATGTCATTAGTAGGGAAATGTTCTGCTATTCTATGCAGAACAAAGAACAGTACATTTCTAAATGATAGTCAGCATATTGATGGTGTAACTGCTTATTCTTCCACTTCTAGACTCTTTATGATTGGTGACCTCTTCTTTGGAGTCTCAACTTTGTCCATAGAATTTCCATACATCTCCTACTTCGCTTCTGGTGGATCTGTATTGTCCAACATGACATTCAATACTCTACCCAGTATTTTCTGTTACCATTTACTAATCCTATTTCCTATTTATTTATTTATTTATTTATTTATTTTGGGCTAATTCTAGACTGTGCTGTGATTACTCCCCCTGCCCCCACACTCCCAGTTTTTCTTTTAACCAGAAAGATTAGGATTACAACTACATGGTTGTAACTTTGTATTCTCCTGTCAAAACTTCCTGACCGCTATAGTTATTCTGCTTGTTTGTCTTCACACATTGACTCTAAGTTTCTTTCATTCAGTTTTTTTGGCTCGCTAATAGGTAAACTTTGTAAAAGTAGACTTATTGCCTAGAATAGCAATTGTGACCTGTAATTTTATTCTATGGATCTAATTGATTCTCCTTACTACTCATTATTCTGTAGCTTGCTTTACTCCAGGTAGCTTGAGATACCCAACTGGGCCTAAGTTTTCTCCATACATCTGAGGAATACCAGCCCCATAGATTCATGTATTAAATTCTTTGGGAGAAATTACGATCTCTCCATAATTTGTCATAGTGAGAGTATTCTTAGGATTTTGGTGGAGGGGGCAATTATTTTGGAGTTCTCTTTTAAATATTTTAAATTGCTCTTCACTGATCCCACAATTGTTACTGAACTTGCATAAAATTCTTATAAAAATAATAAATTGATTAATTTCATTTTTGATGATTAAAAGCCATTACTTTATAATTCTGTCATTAGATAATTGCTTATGTAAGTACGCTTGTACCATATTAGTATTTGATTATAGTATAGATAAGAATACTATAAAATAAATTATTTAAACATGACAAATAAAATCATAAAATTTCTTTAAGGCATAGGAACAAAATTTCTTAGGTAACTTATTAATTTTATTATTTCAGATAAATAAAGATCAAGATATTTCAGAGGCAGAATTACCAGCATCTAAAAATGCTCTTCTTACCATTTCACAAATAATAAAGCAAGTGCGAAAACTTAAAGAGCTGAAAAATCGCCTTACACACAGGTCTGGGACCTCCTTGGAAGCCATATTGTCTAAATCCATGTAAGTAAAATATGTGTTAATAGAATTAAAAACAAGAAGAGTGAGCATATTATTAGTAACAAATGTTAGATAATGATCAGTTATTAAATAGTACATAACTTTAAAATCAAATAAAAATTTGGTCAGTTTGAAATCTTAACAGTTTGAAATGATGCTGTCCAATACAGAGGTCACCAGCCACATGCAGCAATTGAAATTGAAATTCAATTCATTTTAATTTAAAAACTAGTTCTTAGTCACAGTAGTATCATTCAAGTGCTAAGTAGCCACATGTGGCTGTTAAAAAGTTCTATTGAATATTGGTGGTTTAAAAATATCTGTTTTGTAAACTTTTCCTTACAGTTTGAATTTGTATTTGATCTATAACAATAGAAAAGTTCTAGTTCAAGTACAAAACACAACAAAGCAAAAACAGACAATTATAAACCAGAGACATCCTGCAGGGGAAGAGGAGGGAGAGGGATCAGAGGGAGGGAGGGAGAAGCACACAGAACTGTGGTGATGGTGCATGGGTGCCTTGGGGAAGGAAACTCTATGGGGACTCAATCTGAGGGGGTGGAGGGAAGCAAATATTGTTTTAAAAAATTAAAAAAATGATAAATGTCAAAATTAAAAAAAAAAAAGAAAAGATAAAAAAAAGAAAAGTTCCAGTTCCAGTGAACAAATGTTTAACATGAATCATAACAGCAGTTATGGTCCATCAATTAATTGCCAGACTCCACTCAGGTTATAGACCCCGAACCCTTTGAATTAAGGAGAGGTTGGGGCCCCTTGAAGAAGGACCTTAATACACTTTACAAAAGTTAGGTCATTAATCTTTCTTTTAATCTTCTCCAAAGGAACCTACTATATTTTACCAGGGTGACTGCATTGAAAAAAAAGAAAATAATCAGACTTTTCAGGACTTACTATTTACTGGCTCTGAACTCACATTAATTCCAGGAAACCCCAAATATTAAGATAGTCTATCAGTCAAAGTAGAGGGTATAGAGGTCAGGTGATCAATAGACTTTCAGCTGTTATATCTTATGGTGGGTCAGGTGGATCCATGAACCAATCTTGCATTTCATAATTAGAATAAACATAGTGAACTACTGGAAGAATCTCCACATTGTTACTTTAACCCCAATCTATTATGGTTGGAAGGGTTAAGTGGATGTCAATACAACTATACCTAGAAAAATAGTACACCAAAGCAACACTTCATTCCTGGAGCAACTGTACAGATTGGAGCCACTATCAAAGTCTTGAGAGATGCAATGCTAGTGAATCCCACTTTATTATTATTTGACTGACTGACCTTTTTGACATATGTAGAAGACTGATCTTAGAGAATGACATTGTACTATAAATTTAACTAAGTGGTGATTTCAATAGCAGTTGCTACACCAGATGTGGTTCCATTGCTTGAACATCCCTTGGCACAGTAGTCTATGTGGAACTGTGTAATGTTGACAGAGTGCCATGCTAGAACTATTGCCTTACGGAAGTGATTCTCAAATGGGGGCTATTTTGTGTTCCAGAGGACATTTGTCTGTAGATGTATTGGCTACCAAAGTTCAAAATAAGAGAATGCTACTGGCACTATTAGACATCAGAGATGTTGCAAAGCATTCTAAATGGAAGAGACAGTCTCCTACAAGGAATTTTGCAGGCTAAAATGTCAGTGGGCTGTGTTTGATAAACCTTGTCTGACAATGCTCTCTTTTTTTTGTTATATCTTTCTTATCGCCTATTGTTTAATATCAAATAATATACCTGATGATTTTTTTCTTATAAATTAGTATTATTAATTTAATCACTTGTATGTAAGTCTTCTATGCAAGACTGTTATTTCCTCAAGATCAGAACCATCCATGCCCATCTATGCATTTCCTTTAAGGAAGAGTAAATATATGTAATTTTATGAATATCTGAATTAAATCAGCTACAACTCATTTGTTATCCTATTACTATGTTATTTTCAGTCATATCTGGCATAGTAACTTAGCAAAGTAAAATTATACATGTATAGATAACTATTTATTGCATCAAACATCGACAAAAAACTTTTTTATTTTATTTAGATGTTAAATAGAAAGTACCCACAATTGGGAGAGGATGATAATCATTATTCAGTTACTTTATTATCTCTGTCTGTCAATGACTAGATTTAACACAATGAAGGAAGTGGTACTTGAGTTGGATCCATTGAGGGCTGCATAAGTAGATCCTTGCTTCTGTGCTTTAGATACATTCACTTGAATTATCTTTTGTGAAACATGAGGTTATTTTCAAACCATATAGTAATATCTGAAATGTGTCTGATGTATGCCAGGTATTTTACTAGTACCTAGGTAGGTATATTAATCCTATAACTGTATTATGATATAAATACTATAATACCCCAATTTTAATCAATCAAGAAAATGAAGTTCAGAGAGGTTAAGTAACTCATCTAAGGCCACATAACTAGTAAATAGGTAAAACAGGTTTTGAGCCATGCAGTCTGATTCTAAAACTTGTGTGTATAATACTTACACCATAGATAATATACTGGCAACAAGAATTATGCTCCTATTCAATGTATTTTTCTATTTTGTTACTAATATTTTTGGTATACATATTTATATTCATGGAATACATAGAATTACATAGTTCGACTTTTACTTGTGTGCTACTAATTAATATACTTTAGTGTCTATAAATAAAGTTAAAGACTGTTAAATTTTATTCTACAAAGTGCGTATATTTAGGCCATATACTCTAGTTATTACTTAATTGTAATATAAAGTCTTGTTATTTGATAATAAATATGCTTTATTTATTGATATTTTAACAGGGATATTGAAAATACACCAGATGAAATACAAAGATATGAAATTATGCAGCAGAAAATTCAAGGTGCTAATATTTTATAAATACTTAGGCTTTGTAAGTTTTCCTAAATACATTATAAGTTTGAGGCTGACAGTTTAAAAATGTGTAGCCATAAAATAATACACTCATAAATTTAAAAAAGATATTCTATAGAGAGTTTTGCATTTTTTTAAAAAAGGATTTATTTATTTATTTATTTATGCAAGCCCTGGGTACAGTCAGATGCACGGGAGGGTGAGAGAATTCACCAGAGCCAGAGCAGGGAACAGAACAGGCAGATTGATGAAATACACTGCTGAGGGGAGCAGCGGGCACAGCAGGAGAGGTCTGTCATGCCATGTGGGACCCTCGCCAGTGGCTGGGGATGGAACTGGCACTGCTCTGGCTGCGGGCAGCTTCGCAGCCCAGCGCTCAACCGCTGTGCCACCAGGGGAGGCCTGAGAGTTTTGTATTTTCAATGCAAGTTCTTATTATGATTCAGATTCTAGGAGTGTACAACATGAATAAAACTTAGTTGTTGCCTCCATTAATCCACAACTTAGTAAAGACACAGGTACATTATGTATCATTTTTATATAATGTAATCCATGATAAAGGTACTTGAAATTTACAATGAGCCCACAGAGACAATTTGTTCATTCAATTTGAACATAAGTTTTAGGCAACCTTGAAGAATGAATAGAATTTAGTAAAGTGAAGAGAGGAGATATTTGTTATTTTAAGAAGAGGCTATGCATGAACAAACAGCAGTAAATAAGTAATTGCTAGTGGAATAGATTAGAGTATAGAACAATATATAGGGGCACTGTAAAAAGGAGTCTAGTTACAGGTATCGGATATTGTGATAGGGGAATTTTTTCATATATTATGGAACCATTGACTATTTTTGGTAGGGAAATGATATTTTTGGAATCAATTTGAGAGATATTATACTGTCCACATTATACAAACTACTTTTGGGGGTTGGGCATAGGAAAGGGAAAGTAGATTATTTTAGATATGTTGTAAGTGCCTATAGTAAAAGGAGAATAGGGCAGATTTGAGAAAACTTACTTGGTAAAATTGGCAAAGCTGGTGATTGGATATGAAAGGGAGAGTGACAGTAACATTAACTAAGAGAATGTAAGAGGAAAACAAGTTCATATTACTCATTTGTAATACACATTCTTCCAAATAGTACCATTTGTTGTCTGATTGGGAGGATCTCCAGTATAATAACTATTGTTTTTTATAGTTTTCTTTCTCTTGAATGTTATTACAATATCGTATTTAAACTTAATGAATGCACATAATTGATAAATGAATATACATAATTGACAAATTCACCATTAATTATTCCAGAATTTATAAAGACACACTCAGCTGAAGCAAATGTGGATGTTCGTGAAGCTGAGCGACGTAAGTTTCCATTCACTTACTGGAAAATGTGTTTGTTCATAACTTCTTTTGATAGCATTAATTTGTAAAATTTTTGGTAATTCAGGTAATAATTATTAAAGTAAAAAGATAGCTCCCCTGGAGTTTGGAGTCATACATTTGAGCTGACTACCAAGACTATAATTTGCCAAAAATAGACTGACTTTTGAGAATTGCTATGCTAACACTTGGGATGCAGGATTTGCAGTTGTGATTAGAACATGCTTCTGTTTGTTGCAGAGGTGATAGAATTTTGAGGCAGTGATAAATTTGAGAGGTCATTTTTAGATTTTGTTACTATGAATTATAGATCATCTATCTCATATACATCAATTCTTTTACTGTAGCCTCGTGCCTATTAGTTGATGACTATAAAGAACTGCTACTTGATAGAACTACCATGTCTAACTTCTGACTACTTGTCAACAGAGAGGAGGCATTACCTCTTTGTGTAAAAATAATGGAGAGAATTTTTAAATAATCAATGTAATGTGTGTTGTTTAGAAGTGCAAAATAAGATTTGGTTAGAAAAAGGTGATGGGAATCCTGCCCTCTTTCAACTTCTGCTTTAAAATCTAATGTTGCCATATTCAACCAAGGATAGCTCTACATTCTACAGTACCTCCAAGTTCTCTAGAAATGTCTGGTTAAAGAGAGCACTGACTGACTAGGTGGGGTAGAAAGTTATCTAGGGTTTTGGAGTGGAAAGCAAAACAAAAGCATCTCTCTACATTAAAGGACTCCCTTTACACCTTTATGCTTTTCCTCTCAATCTATGTAGTTTTCTCTCTAATACCATGCCCTGTGTTTTCTAGATGCTCTGGGTTTTCCAATCTCAAAAGTTTGTCTTTCAACTCAAAAACCAGCAGTAGACTCTGTTTGGTCCCCTCTTTTTATGTTGCTGACTGGCAATTCCAGGCAAAGCTGGTTTCAGCATAAGTTCATTTCCCTTGATTTCTTTCTGTGATGGATTACTTGCACTTTGTGCTTTCCAATGTTTGAATTTTGCTGTTTCACATATTTATGTCCAGTTTTTAATTGGTTTGAGATAAAAGGGTAATTCTGGGGTTTGATGCTTTTTCATGGATGAAAACAGAATGTTCTGTACTTACTTGTAATTCAATAGAACATTTCTTCCAACCACATAAACAAGGTCCAAAGGAATAAAATACAGTAGTAGTTATGTCAGTTTTTGCCTCTCTTAGTTTGAGTTTCTATTGTTAGGCATGTACCCATTAAATATTATTATGTGTTGTTGTAGAACTGAGTTTCATTGTAATATGTAATGATCCTCTTTATCCTTAATAAATTAATATAGCTATCCCTACTTTCTTTGATTAAAGATAGCATAACATATCTTTCTCCAACCATTTGCTTTTAATCTGTATGTGTCTTTCTAGTTAAAGTTTTCTTGTCTCTAAAAAAACTTGTTTTAACATTTGTTACAGTTCAGCTTCATTGTCAACAAGTTCTCTCAATATTTGTTTTTCTGAGAAAGTATATTTCTCCTTCACTTTTGAAGGATAACACATACGGTTCAAAATTCTAGGATTATAGTTTTCCTTTCAATACTTTAGCTACTTTACTCTTCTTTTTCCTTGCTCGCATGGTTGCCCAGAAATTGGATATAATTTCATTCTTGCTTCTTCTTCTTCTTCTTCTTTTTTTTTTTTTTAAAGATTTATTTATTTATTTATACAAGCACTGGGTGCAGTCCGAAGCACAGGAGGGTGAGAGAATTCACCAGAGCCAGAGCGGGGAGCAGAGCAGGCAGAAGGACCGAAGCACACTGCTGAGGGGAGCAGCGGGCGGCAGGAGAGGTCTGCGCGCCATGTGGGACCCTCCTCCGGTGTCCGGGGAGCAGCCGGGGATCGAACCAGCGCCGCAGAGGCCGCGGGCAGCTTCGCAACCCAGCGCTCAACCGCTGTGCCACCGGGCAGGCCCTATACATAGTTTTTTAATACATAACCTATGTATTATGTATTAGGTTGTTAGGACTGAGATGACTTCAAAGTTTTTTATATGTCCAGCCAGAAAATGAAGTCCATTTATTTCTTTTGTCAATCTATTGATAGATTCATTTTATATATAATACCATAAGGAGGTCATATGTGCGGACCACAATCCAGTTTTCTCATTTATTGATTACACAGTTGAGATTAAATTATAATTGCTCTGAGCTTCTATTTTTTGTTCTTTTTGGCCTTATTTTGAGAACTAAGAGGATGGAAAATAGCATATTGACTTACATGTAATAGGTATTTAATAACATGGCAACACTTCTTTTCAAAAGCATTCTGTCCTTGAGTTGTCACTTGATTCTCTATTATTTTTTTATTGCGATAACACTGATTTACACCACTATATGTATTTTAGGAGTACAGGTTCACACCTCTATAAATGGAGGATACCACACCTCACCTACCACCAAAGTTCTAATAACCTTCCACCACAATCCACTGGATCCTGCTACCGTTTGCTCCCACTTCCCATCCACTCTGCCTCTGATAAACTCAGTTCTGTTTTTAGAACCCCAGGGCTCATTTTTGTCTGTTGATCTGCTTTGTTTCTATATACTCAACATGTAAGTGAGATCATCTGATATTTGTCTTTCTTCTCACTTCCTTCACTTAGCAAAATTTCCTCCATCCCTTTTGTCACGAATGGCAAGACTTCTTATACAGATGGCATGTGGGCACATGAAAAAATTCTCATCATCATATATTATTGGGGATATTCAAATAAAAAAAACCCCCAAATATCACCTCACACCTCTGAAAATGACCTATATGAAAAAGACTAGAAACAGCAGGTGTTGTAAAGGGTGTAGAGAAAAAGGTACCTTCATATGCTGTTGTTGGCAATGTGGATGCAGCCACTTTGCCGCTGCCTCTCTTTACTTATATAGTTCTTGCACATTTAGCAGTAAATTATATCAGTATAGACATATTATTTCAGCCATTTGTAATACCTTTGTTTTCTCTTGTTATTATAGCAACTGATTATTCACTGAATAATCAATTTGATGCCATGTTGAAAATATTTGAAAAACAGTCAGATGCGTTGGAGAAGTAAGTTTTGTTTTTGATCTTAGAGCAAAATGTTAAGTTTTTCACAATTGAGTACAATATTAGATTTTAGTTTGTTATCTACGTCCTTTACTATGTTTATTATTGTACTTAATTTTGTTGAGGGCTTTTTTTTTTAATGATAAAAGGATGTTGAAACTTGTCCAATGCTTTTCTGTATCCATTGAGAAGGTCATTAGATTTTTGTCTTTCCTTTTGTTGATATGGGACTCAACACCAATGGTAAGGGAAAAATAAACAAATGGGAAAAAGCAAAAATAAACAAATGGGACTATGCAAAAACTAAAAAGCTAATGTGCAGCAAAAGAAACATATGCTAAAAACAAAAACATATCCTTCTAAATGGGAGAATATATATCCCAAGTCTGACAAGATGCCAATAACCCAAAGGGGTAAAAAAAAAATACTCATAAAACAACAACAAAAAAACAATGCAATTAAAAATGACCAGAAGATCTGAAAAAACATTTTCCAAAGAAGACCTACAGATGTCCAATAGGCACATGAAAAGTTGTTCGTTATCTCTTTTATTATTATGTAACTGCAAATCATGACAGAAATGAGATATCACCTTATACTGGTGAGAATGGCTATTTTCGAAAAGAAATAGCAAGTGCTGGAAATGATGTGCACTAGGGGAACCCTGACACACTGTTGGTGAGAATAAATTGGTAAAGCTGTGATGAAACCAGTATGGAGATAAAAGAAATTTCGTATGATCCAGTTACCTCACTTCTGGGAATTTTCTTGAAAAATACAGGAAGATAAACACACTAATTTGAAGAGCTATGTGCACTTTTCCCCCCCCAGAATTATTTACTATGGTCAAAAGCTGGAGATAATCTAAATGCCTACTGACAGACCCATTGCCGGGGAGCTCACCAGAGGTCATGCATGCCCTCTGGCCCACACACCCAGTCAGACTTACCACTGTAGCATATGCCAGGAGCTGTGCCAGTCAGGCCCTAGCTGTACCTACCACCTGGTATATACCCAGAATGTGGGAGAGGAAGATCCATACCTTAAGAAGCCCCTTAAATAGTTCTTTTTGGAAATCATGTGGCAAATTAGAATTGCAAATAAAGATTGGGTTGTGGGATGGTTACTGAAGGAAAGTACTGAGAGCTGCTGAGAGCTGTGGTCCAAAGTTGGGAATGAAGTTGCTAACATTGGTAAGAAAATTGCCTAACATTGGAGTCATGTACGATATTGCCAAGAATATAAACCTATTAGAAAAATGCATCATGATTTTTTTTCCTAAGGAGACTAGGTATTAGAAGTAAGGATAGTAGGGTTGTTTTGCTTTTAAAACTATCTTTAGCCTGTGTACATGTATTGTAGGTGGTTATGTTATGTCAAAATAGATGTGGAATAATTATAATTCCAGCATGGAATATTCAGTCCTGATTGAATTTATTTTGGCCAAAAACATAATAATGGATTATTTCTTCACACAGTTCAAAATCTGATTTAATGTTGTCTGCAGACTTAAATGTAAGAAAACAATCATAAATATAGTGGAGTTATTGAACTCTATCAATATTAAAAACATCTTATTAAAAATTAATCAGTTAGAAGATAAGCTATGGACCATGCAAAATAATTATGCATTTACAATGGAAAAGAGTGATAACAAGTATAACTCCATAAAAAAGTCAGACAACCCTCAAAAAATAGGCAAAGTGTATATATAAGTGGGTTAACTAAGGAAGAGACAAAAATGATCAATAAACATCTTAGGAGATACTTAATCTGACTTGAATCAATTCTCAACTCACTCTATGAGACTAGTTTTACTCTTATACCAAAACCAGACAAAAATATTATAAGAAAGTCATAGGCTAATATTCTATAAATATGAATGCAAAAAATTCATTAACAAAAGAAAAAAATAGTTTAATTAAAATTTATAAAAATTAAACTTTTATGCTGCAAATACCATCAAGAAGGCGAAAAGATACCATAGAATGTGAAAACTATTTACAAATTATAGATCTGATAAGGGGCTTATATCTCAAATATATAAAGAATTATAAAAAGGTAATTTAGAAATAGGAAAACAATCAGGGTAGACATTTTTCCAAACAAGATATATAAATGGTCAATAAGTTCATGAAAAGATGTTACATCATTAGTCATTAGGGAATCGCAAATCAAAATTATAGGGATGTGCCACTTCACCCACACTAGGATGGTTATAATAAAAAGACAGACAATAATAACAGTTGGCAAGCATGTAGAGAATTTGTGAACCTCATACAATGCTGGTAGGAATTTAAGTAATGTCATATTCTGTTGTGGAAAACAGTTAAATGTTAAATATAGTGTTAATAAATGACTAAATATTCCTTTCCTAAGCTTATTCCTTAGAGAAATTAAAACATATGTCTACACAAAAGATTGTATATGTGTATTTGTCATAGTATTATTCATATTAGCCAAAAGTAGAAATAGCAGAAATATCCATAAACTGATGAGTAGATAAAATAAAATATGTATATGCATGCAATGGATTATAATTTGGCAAAAAAGTAACAATGTACTAATGTACTATAACATGGATAAACCTTAAACATTATGCTAAGTGTAAGAAACCAGTATCAAAAGACCATATATTGAAAAATTCCATTTAAGTTTGTGTGCTGGGGTCAGGTCAGAGAGGGTTCAAGTTCAGGCTCTCGGACACTCTGTGTGATCTTGGGCACCTTATTCCACCTCTGAGTCTCTTTGTCATGTTTCTAAAATAAGGGGATTAAAGATCACAACCTTGGAGTTATAAGGTGAAGCTTGGAGGGGGCGGAGCAACATGGCGGCGAGGAGACGCTGCGAGTAAGATCTCCCATTAAAAAAAGTTAATAGGGAGGAAAAGCGGCAGGTCCCAGTGAGAACTGGGACACGGAAGATAAACGGACGACTCTAGCAAACTGCCCAAAGAAGAAAGTTGCCATAAAAGAGGACCAGAAGGGAGGGAAGCGCAGAACCCTGCTCCCCTCCCCCGCCTACAAAGTCGGCACTCTCCGACCGGCAGAGAGGAGGGAAACAACAAACCAAAACGGCCAACAAGAAAAACGGACGCAGCAAGTGGGACTGTGAGTGGAAAGGAACTATTTCAGCCACCACACCCCGTGAACGGGAGCTGAGGCGAACCCTGCAGGATTCGCCGCGGTGGTGAGCGAACGGCTCCGGGCGCCATTAGAGAAGAACAAAGACCCCGGGAGACGCGCACACAGCCCGGGCTGCCGGTAAGCTTGCGCGGAAAGTGGCGCGCTCAGCGCGCTTGAAAAGCAAGTGCAGACCAGGATCGCGGCTGCCCAGGTCCCCGCGCCTGCGACCTAGGCTTGGGAGACGACCTAGGCTTGCCGGGAGACGCTCGGAGGTCCTCACTGAGGTGAAGGTCCCTCCCTGAGTAAGCAGGAACCAGGCGCCCAGGCAGGGGAGCGGTGCAAAAGGCGCCATTCCCGCGCCACTGAACTGGGCTACAGCCCGCGTCCTGGAACTGAGGGCTTTGGAACTGAGACCCGGGGCACGAAATTAGGGGCGTGGGTTCCCCACGACGGTAGGGCACAAGGCAGACACAGCACCCCAAAGCCGTTGAGGTGTACCCTACCATCCCCGCTCTGCTCCCTGTCCCACGGGGTGGAAAATCAGCTCCCCAAGGGCTCTAGGAGAGATCTCTGGCGCCACCTAGCGACTTGAAGCCAGCACAGGCTCCTGAAGGAGCTAGTGGCCAGCTGGGGAGATAGTCCACACCCGGCCCCTTCCGAACAAGTAGTCTGAGCCCACAGGGAGAGCGAGCACCCACAGCCAGGGCAGACCAGGCGCGCAGAAGAGTGTGCCTGACACCGTACGCGCAGGGAGTGTGTCCCACATCACCATTTTAGAACAGGGACATTTCTTCAGTAAAGACTACCTGCAGAAGGCTTCCTCAGGAGCCAGAGGTGAGCGGGGGAAGTTCGCCCACGCCAGACCCCCTCTGGCCTGCAGTCCAAGCCCAGAGGGGGAGCAGGAACCCACCGCCGGGGCAGACCAGGCGCACAGGGGAGTGTGTCCCCACATCGACATTTTAGGACAGGGACCTTTCTCCAATAAAGACTGCTTGAAACTGACAGATGACTCCTGGAGGAACCAGAGGGGAGCAGAAAAGCTCACCCAAGATGCCGGCCAGTCCCAACTACACAGTGTCCCAACGCATACGGCAAATTAGAAAACAGACAGTAGGGAGGAGAAGAACCACACGCAACCTAGCAACTCTCCAGAGAAAAAGCACACCACAAAAAGAAAACCAGCCCTCAGATTGCAACGGCAGTAACTTGGAAGAACTTCTGAGCCTTCCAGAAAGAGAATTTAAAATTGCCGTGATTAAAAAACTGACAGAAGTCATAAAGGAAAACAATGATAAGGGAAAAATAATCAACGATCAGAAGAATGAAATTGAGTCCCTAAAGAGGGAAGTAAAAGAAATGCAGGAGATCAAAGAATTAGTGGAAGAACTAAAGAATTCTGGGAAAAGCAATGAAAGCAGAATTGATGAAATGGAAGAACGAATAAGTGCACTTGAAGACACAGAAATAAAAAGAACCAAAACAGAAAAGGAAAGAGAAATACAAAGGAAAAAGAATGAAGAAAGACTTCGGGAACTATCTGACTCCATGAGGAAAGGAAATATAAGAGTTATAGGAATACCAGAAGGAGAGGAGAGAGAAGTAGGAACAGAGAAAATATTCAAAGAGATAATTGAAGAGAACTTCCCAAATGTGAAGAAGGAGCTGAAAATTGATATACAAGAAGCAAGAAGAACACCAAACTTCCACGACGAAAGAAAAAATACAGCAAGACACATAATAGTAAAGCTCCCAAGAATCCAGGACAAGGAAAAAATAATGAAGCTGGCAAGAGGGAAGAAACAGATAACATTCAAAGGAAAGCCAATCAGGCTGACATCAGACTTCTCCGAAGAAACACTACGGGCAAGGAGAGAGTGGAGGGACATAGTCAACAGACTCCAAGAAAACAGATGCCAACCAAGAATACTCTATCCCGCAAAGCTCTCCTTCCTCTTTGAAGAAAGAATATGGACCTTCCCAGACAAACAGAAACTCCGGAATTTCATTGCAACTAAACCACCACTCCAAAAAATACTACAAGGAGTCCTAAAGCCAGAACCTCAGAGGGACGAATAACAATGAAAGAAGACCAAAAAAAAAAAAAGTTATTAAAAGAATAAATAAAATCAAAGGAAAGACAAACACAATGGCAAATACAGATGTTAACATATCAATATTAACTCTAAATGTAAATGGACTAAACTCTTCAATAAAAAGACACAGAGTTGCAGCCTGGATTAAGAAACAAAACCCAACCTTTTGCTGTCTCCAGGAAACACATTTAGCTACAAAAGATAAAAATAGGCTCAAAGTTAAAGGATGGAAAACAATCCTACAAGCAAATGGACCAAAAAAGAAAGCAGGAACAGCTATACTTATATCAGATAAAACAGATTTCAAACTCAAAAAGATAAAAAGAGACCCCAATGGTCACTACATTATGATCAAGGGGACAATACTTCAAGAAGAAATAACACTCATTAACATATACGCACCAAATGAAGGAGCACCAAAATATATGAGACAACTGTTGTCCTCTCTGAAAACAGACATCAGAGAAAACACATACGTAGTGGGAGACTTCAACACACCACTATCAACAATGGATAGATCAACAAGACAAAAAATAAGTAAAGAAACCAAAGCTCTAAATAAGGACCTAGAGCAATTGGGCTTAACAGACATCTATAGAACACTAAACCCCAAAAAAACGGAGTACACATTTTTCTCAAGCGCACACGGATCATTCTCCAGGATCGATCACATACTGGGGCACAAGACAAACATCAACAGATACACCAAGATTGAAATCATATCAACCATCTTTTCTGACCATGAAGGCATCAAACTAGAAATAAACCATAAAAAGAAGGCAAGGAACTTTCCTACCTCATGGAGATTAAAAACCACACTACTGGAAGACCACTGGACTAATGAGGAGATCAAAGAAGAAATTAAAAAATTTTTTGAATTGAACGACAAGGAGGACACCAATATCCTAAATGTATGGGATGCAGCAAAAGCAGTAATAAGAGGAAAATATATAGCAATAGAAGCTCACATCAAGAAACAAGAAAGAACGCAAAGAAACAACCTAATCTCGAAGCTCAAAGATCTAGAAAAAGAACAACAAAAAAACCCCAAAACCAGTAGAAGAAAAGAAATAATAAAAACCAAAGCAGAAATAAATGAAATTGAAATTAAAAAAACAATCCAAAAGATCAATGAAACCAAGAGCTGGTTCTTTGAAAAAATCAATAAAATAGACAAACCCCTAGCCAGGCTCACAAAGGAAAAAAGGGAGAAAGCACAAATAAACAGGATCATCAATGAAAGAGGAGAAATCACAACGGACACAGCAGAAATCAAAAGAATAATCAGTAACTACTATGAACAGTTATATGGAAACAAGTTTAACAATCTAGAGGAGATGGACAAATTCCTACAACGCTACAATCACCCAAAGCTAGATAAAGAAGAAATAGAACACCTAAACAGACCAATTACAATTAGCGAAATTGAAATGGTAATCAAAAACCTCCCCAAAAACAAAAGCCCAGGACCTGATGGATTTACAAATGAATTCTACCAAACATTCAGAGATGAATTAGTGCCTATCCTTCACAAACTCTTCCAAAAAATTGAGAAGGAAGGGACAATACCAAACACGTTCTATGAAGCCAACATTACACTAATACCAAAACCGAACAAGGACAACACAAAAAAGGAAAACTACAGGCCAATCTCCCTAATGAACACTGATGCAAAAATCCTCAATAAAATTTTAGCTATCAGAATCCAACAATGTATCCATAAGATAATTCACCACGGCCAAGTAGGATTCATTCCAGGGGCACAAGGATGGTTTAACATCCGAAAATCAATCAACGTTATCCAACACGTCAACAAAAAGAAATATAAAAACCATATGATAATATCAATAGATGCTGAGAAAGCTTTCGACAAAGTGCAACACCCATTCATGATAAAAGCCCTTAAAATTCTTGGGATACAAGGAACATACCTCAACATCATAAAGGCCATCTATGACAAGCCAACAGCCAGTATCATTCTCAATGGTGAAAAGCTGAAAGCAATTCCATTAAGATCTGGAACAAGACAAGGATGTCCACTCTCACCACTGCTTTTCAATATAATACTGGAAGTCCTAGCCAGGGCAATAAGACAAGAGAAAGACATCCAAGGAATCCAAATAGGAAAAGAAGAAGTCAAACTATCACTATTTGCAGACGATATGATATTATACATAGAGAACCCCAAAAACTCCACAGAAAAGCTAATTCAACTCATCAATCAGTTCAGTAAAGTGGCAGGATACAAAATCAACACGCAAAAATCAGTAGCCTTCCTATACACAAACAATAAATCTGAAGAAGAAGAAATCAAAAAAACCATCCCTTTTGTTATTGAAACAAAAAAAATCAAATATTTGGGAATAAATCTAACAAAAGAGGTAAAGGACCTATACAAAGAAAACTATAAAACACTGTTAAAAGAAATAGAAGAAGACACAAAGAAATGGAGAGACATCCCCTGCTCGTGGATTGGAAGAATAAACATTATTAAAATGGCCATCCTTCCAAAAGCAATATACAGATTCAATGCTATTCCAATCAAAATTTCAATGTCATTCTTCAAAGAAATAGAACAATTATTGATGAAATTCATATGGAATCACAAAAAACCCCGAATAGCCAAAGCTCTCCTGAAAAAAAAAGAAGGGAATGGAGGCATTACACTCCCAGACTTCAAACTATACTACAAAGCCATAATCATCAAAACTGCATGGTATTGGAACAAGAACAGACATACAGACCAATGGAATTGAATAGAAAATCCAGAAATAAACCCAGAGATTTATGGTCAAGTAATCTTTGACAAAGGAGCAAAGACTATGCATTGGAGCAAAGAAAGTTTGTTCAATAAATGGTGCTGGGAAAACTGGGTTGCTACATGCAAAAGAATGAAGCTTGACCACTACCTCACACCATACACAAAAATCAACTCAAAATGGATTAAAGAACTAGACATAAGACCTGAAACCATAAAATATATAGAAGGAAATATAGGCGAAACACTACGTGATTTGCACATCAAAGACATCTTTACAAACACATCACCCAAAGCAGTGATAGTGAAGGCAAAGATAAACAGCTGGGACTACATCAAATTAAAGAGCTTCTGCACAGCAAAAGAGACAATAACAAAAACAAAGAGAAACCCCACCAACTGGGAGAACATTTTTGCACCCAACACTAATGATAAAGGACTGATCACAAAAATCTGCAAAGAGCTGATGAGACTCAACAACAACAAAGAAAATAATCCAGTCAAAAAATGGGCAGAAGAGCTAAAAAGAAACTTCTCTGAAGAGGAAATGCAAATGGCCAACAGGCATATGAAGAAATGTTCAACATCACTTGCCATCAGGGAAATGCAAATCAAAACTACCATGAGATACCATCTGACACCAGTGAGAATGGCACATATTAAAAAAACTAGCAACAACAAATGCTGGCGAGGGTGTGGAGAAAAAGGAACTCTTCTGCACTGTTGGTGGGAGTGCAAACTGGTCCAACCACTGTGGAAAGCTGTGTGGAGATTTCTGGACCTACTAAACATAGAGCTTCCATATGATCCAGCAATTCCACTCCTAGGTATTTACCCAAAGGACACAGAAACATCAATTCCAAAGAGCACCTGCACCCCTATGTTTATAGCAGCACTGTTTACAATAGCTAAGCTTTGGAAACAACCCAAATGCCCAAAAATAGATGACTGGATCAAGAAGATGTGGTACATATATACCATGGAATATTACTCAGCATTCAAAAAAGATAAACACATGCAATTTGCAGCAACATGGATGGCGCTGGAAGGGATCATGCTCAGCGAAATAAGCCAAAAAGAAAAAGAAAAATACCGGATGGTCTCACTCATAGCAGGAATCTAGAAAACTTAAATAAGGGACCAGGAAAATGAATAACTATAAGAAAGTGAAAATCAAAATGAACAAAAAACTATGAACCAGAGACACTTTTAGGGGGGCGGGGGCGGGAGGGGAGGGATTGGAGTCAGAATGGGGGGGGGCTGCAATTGTATGGGGAATATAACAATAAAATTTAAAAAAAAAATAAAAAAAATATAGATAACAAAAAAAAAAAGAAAAATTCCATTTATATGAAATATCCAAAATAGGCAAATCTATAGAAACAAAATGATTAGTAGATGCCAGGGTTGGGGCATTGCTGGGAGGAACAGGGAGTGACTGCTAATGGGTACAAATGTTCCAAATATTCTAAAATTAGATAATGGTAATAATTGCTCAACTTGGTGAATATATTAGAAGTCAGTAAATTCTAAAGTTTAAATGACTAAATATTATCATGTTAATTATATCTTAATGCTTTAAAAGATTCTGATTATAATAAATATCTATTTGTGAAAAAATAATCTATGGCTTATACTATAGAACAATTATCAGGAAACTGCAGTCCCCTGAGTCAAATCCATGCTACAATTTTTTTTGTAAATGAGGTTTTATTGGACCATTGCCATATCCATTCATTTAATTATCATCTATAGCTGCTTTTGTGGAGTTGGGTAATAGTGACAGAGATAGTTTGGTTTGTGAAACCCAAGATATTTATTGGCTCCAGAGAGTTTGCTAAATCATGCTATGGTATAAGTGATATTTAGACTGCAGTAGAACAACGGATATTTGAAATAGTTGTCAAAATGTACGTCCCTTTATTTGTATTTTTTTTTACAAAGAAATGTATATATGTATTGTAAACATTAAAATATAAATGTAAAATATAATGTTACAGATATTTCTGTTTTTGATTTTCAGAACTGTAAATGAACAAGATTTGTTAGAAACTGTAAGTAAAGCACTCTCAGTTTAAAATTGTACTCTGATACTGATGTTGTTAATAGATTCTAGAAATTGTCAGCATGCATAATCTTAAAAGAAAGATCCAAAGCTTAATGCAGTTTATTCAAGAGATTTCTATGAATGTGTGAGCTGGAAAGCTTTGTCTATTCTTTTGATTTTATTCGACCTTATTATCTTTCAGAATCACTTCACTACTGAAATATTGAACTAAAATATTCCACAGTCTTCCAAACTGCCACACACTGCCATTTCTGGTTGTTTTGCCTCATTGAGTCCTAATTTTAGGTTCACTATACATATAAATACCAATGGTTCAAATTATCATGAGTTAATGAAGACTTTCTTATTTTAATAAATAAGTACTATATAACTTGTCTATGTTGAAATGCTTGTTTTTCATTATTATAAAATTATATATATATATATTTTTAGAAATACAAACAGATGGAAAGTGATTTCCAAGTGTTATCAGAGGAGAAATTTTCACTGGAAAATGAGCTACAAAAGCTAAAGAATTCAGAGGTTAGTTAAATTTTAGTGTCTGAAAATCACATTTAGCACATAAAAAACCTATTAATTTAGGATAAAAATAAAGATAAAAATTTTATAATACCTTTTCAATATTAATATCTGGCAGTAGCTGCACTTTAAAAATTAATGATGTTATCTTCTAAATTACCATATAAGCTATAGAAACAGAAAGAAAGCGATGAATGACAGACATAAAATTGAAACATTCTGGAACACATTTCTAGAAAAAATATTTAGTTTTAATAAATGATCAATAACTTATGGTTTTCAGATATATTTTAAATGCATATTTTGTTATTTCTTGTAAGTATGTAGTATATGATCCCAGTTCATTATAATAAGAGTGACTAGAAATACCAAGAGTAAGAATTGTTTCATTTTTTCATTCTCCTTGGCCATTTTTTTATGTAGTTTGTAAATTTCAAACCATAGACAGCAGTCAAATGGACTGCTGTGTTTTTATGAGGCATATAAAAAATTAAATGTGTTTCAATATAAGATCAACATAAGGTGAAATAAAATTCTCTGGAATCTACTAAAGTTGTTACTTGATATTTCTTCATTACTAGAGCAGGAAGCAGAAGCAGTACCAGGAGATTTGCTTCTTAAGTCAGAGAAACACTGATCCTACACAAGTGTCATATATGAGAGTAGAGCTGTCACATAATGGTCAATTAGGAATAGTTCTATTTATGTGCAGTTCTAAGTAGGAACAGAAAATAAAAATAACCAAAAACAAATAAAAGTTTTAAACTATCATATTAATTGGATATTCTTGCCAGGTATAAGAATTTTGCAACACTTTAATCATGCACTACTAGACCCTTATCCAAAACCTTTGTAATCGCTTAAATGACTTGAAGATGTTCCAGCAGTTTCTGGTTTTGCTTTCTTGCATTGTATCTTTAGTTTTGGTGTATCTAAGCCACAATTATCATGCTCTAGAGAGCAATTACTTTTACATGGGATTCTTCAGTATAAAATGGAAATCTTAGTAATGTATATTTTTCATATAGTTCCTTGAGTTTATTATTATCCTAATTATTTCTGACTTGTTTAAAATTACACAGAAAACAAAGCCTACATCTACACAAACAAAGAAAACAGGAAAAGCAGAAAAGAAAAAAGACAAAGGAAAACATGAGAGTTCAGAAGAGTAAGACATAAAGATACATGTTAATATTTTTCTTGTTAATTTATATTTTCATTTTGTAAGGACAATTTGAGGTCACATGAACATAACTTATTAACAGTTTCTAAAAAACATAATAGCAAATGTATAGTTTTATAAGCAGACTCAAGATACGATTGTGGGAGAAGGGCAGAAAGGAAAGAATAAAGAATCAAAATGGATTAGATGAAAATAATGAACCATAAGATATTCATGAATAGGGAAAGAGAATGAAATCTGTAAATAATTTTAGGAACAATTGATCTATATTACTACCTTGATGTTCTGGGTAACCATTTGTAATTTGCATGTTAACTTCCTGGTCTGGACTATGCATTTTTACTACGCTTCTTGATTGTAATTATTCTAAAAAAACAATTAGCTCTCTTTTTATGTGTGAATTATTTTAAAATGCCTATTAAGCAAGTGAATATTTTTTAATAATAGAATAATTATTACACTTTAAATTTGCTTGTTCAAACTCTAATATAGATACATAGTTTTAAAAATTATGAATTCTATCTTTATCGCTTTTCCTAAATTCTGAAAATAAATTCATCAGACAATTTACCTACATAGTTAAACTAGAGAACAAAAGATGAATAGAGAAGGAAAAAATAACCAATGTACTTCTTGCTCCATATCATCTTTTCATATTTAAATTATACATTAAGACTTAGTTACCTTGGTAAATGTCATTCACTTATTTATCCTTTAACCTATGTTGATTTTATGGTTTTAAAAATATGAACTTCTTTTGAAAAATTCTTTTTTCTTTATAATGTTAAGAACTCCTCAAGAAAGCAAAGTGATCATACAATTGAGAATATAATATATTTTAAGCCATTTTTAATTTCAGGAAGAAGTTTCTAAACAAAGATTTGAAATCAAAAGATTTTCAGGAAATGCAGGTAACACATGATTTCTCTATGCACCCATATTTGATTTATAAGTATTCTGATAATAATATGTGTAGACAACGTTGGTATGTATGTGACTATGGATGTGTGTGTTGGGGGGCAGGGACTGTACTAAAGATCTTCCTAAGATGTTTCTTCCTGTTGGTTAAATGTTCTCAGCAAGTTTCAGAACATAAAACTGTAAACCCCAGCATATTAACTGTCAAGGTTATGAAATTACCATCATTTATTCAATTATAGGAAATATGATAGAAGAAAGAACATTGTATTTGGAGTCAGAACAGGAACTCACTAGTTAAGTAACATTGGACAAATTCTTTTCACCCATTTGAACTTCATATTTTAAAAAGACATAAAAAGTGTAAGAAACAAATATGAAAAAATTTCTTCAGAATTGTAAATTATGTAAATGCTTTTTTATGTAATGTAATAAAAGGAATTCAAGCAAAGATTATTTCCTTTTGATTTTGCTACAAATCTAATTGTAGCAATTTTTTTCTTTTGCTAAAGTTAACTTCTCAGTAATCCCAGAATCACATCATCCATTTTGGTGAGTAGCTGGAATTCCACAAGTATGCACCTGAACATTTCAAGAATCAATTTATATTAATTTAGGGAGAAAATGAGAGTACTACTTGAAATATTGAATACCAATGCAAAACTTTATGGTGTTAGTTTTCTATTGCTACACAACACATTACCACAGACTTTTCAACTTAAAACAATTTATAACTTTGTGGGGACAGGAGTCTGATCGCCCCTTAGATATAACTTACACTGCAGTTCTCACCAAACTGCTATCAAGGTGTTGGCCAAACTATTCTGCTATGTAACACTAGAGGATGTTGCATATTTTAGTTACAATTGTAGGATTGTGGGACTCAGCCATGTGGTCTTCCCCATAGGCAGTTTTCATCATAGCAGCTTGCTTCTTCTTTAAGGTCTATCCAGAGCCTCCTGTTTACTGAAACAGTCTTATATACTGTAATAGTCTTATATAATGCTTTTTCTACCACAGGAAAGACATCTTATGACTTTTTTATATTATGGAGTGTTAAAAAGAGTGTGGCATCTCATCATTTTGCTATATTCTGTAGGTTAGAAGCAATTAATAGGTCCCACAACACTCCACAGGAGTGGATTATACAGAGCATAACTTCATGGATGAGGTCTTGGAAGCCATCTTAGATTTCTGCTTATGACACCAGCTTATTTTAGATAAAGCAGCATCTTGTATATAGAGATATATTTTCATCTTGTATATTAAAAATAATTATAATTGCATTATTAATATTAGAAGCTGAGTGGCTTAAATGATAAACCTTCATTTTTCATAGTTTTTGGCGGGTAAAAAGTCCAAAGTCAAGACAGCAGCAGATTTGGGGTCTGGTGAGGAATTGATTTTTGGTTCATAGATGGCCATCTACTTGCTATGTCTCCACATGGGAGAAAGGGGAAGACAGTTCTCTGGAGTCTCTTTTATAAGGACACTAATCCCATTCATGAGGGTACTACTTTTGATTTTCAGATTGTTAGAAATATAGAGTATGTTTGCTCTAGGCAAGTATGTGGGTAATTGACAACTTAATCATATGATATAAAAAGGATAAGGTTTTTTTTTTGTAATCTGAAATTTTAGGAAATGTAAATATTTTTCTTATTTGATACAATAAGTTAAACTATTTACCCCATATTTTTTATGCTAGAGGTAATTACCATTATTCTATTTTTAGAAGAGAAAACTCAGATATGTTAAATAACCCAACCAGGTTTGTAGAGTTATCAGATAAAGCCTGGTTGGACTGAATAGCCCAAGGGCCTTCTGTATTTGTAGGTGGGGCTAAAATCATAGGCATAAATTCAAATGCTATCTCCCCATTTACCAATTCTTTGCAGTGATTATCACCTTGATAAATTTACATAAACTTCACTTAGTTCCTTTTATGCATAGTGCCAAGAACTCTGTATTTCTGTGAAAACTGCTTGTTATTTACTTTCAAATATGAAGTTGCCTATGCAGACATAAATATAACTATTCTATATATTAGAAAATTGAATACATTTGCTACCTATAACAATGTAATAAGAGGAAAATAGCTAGTAATTAAATATTGAGTGTTTTTTTAATTTAAATCCTTTAAAGAATTTTCATTTATTTTTATTGACATATAATATTAGTTTTCAAGCTGATATATTATATGAGCTCATATTGGAGATATAATATACTTAAATAATTCCAACATAATACATGTACATTTAAAGGGGGAATGAGATTAGAAAAGAGAGATTTATATGTAGAAATAATCTATGGAAAGACAAAAATTTGAGGGAACAAAGACTCCTTAGAGAAATGTAGCCCTTCGACAGGAGTTTTTGACTATGGAATAGAGAGTATTAGAAGCCTGATAGGGACCATGTGTGGATGACACCAGTAGTTTGGCTTTTGAGTGATGGGGGTTTATTTAAGAATATTAAGAATGAGTCACTAGGCACTTTTTAAAGGTCATTCTGCCAGCTACATGAAAGATAAATTTTGGGGTAGAGATTAGATTTTACAACCAGGGATAAAAATTAGAATTTTTGTAAGAATTTAACTTGATGGTAATCAAAAGAGCAAATTATTATTTATATGAAATTAGCATAGGATATAGGATATAAATAGGATTTCTTGTAATACAGATTTTAATATTGTTCTAGTCTGTTGTTTACATATCAGAATGCAGCATACTTTTGCATACTGATTCTGTAGGCTTCCACTTTACTGTATTCATTTATTGTTTCTAATCATTTTGTAGTGGAGTCCCTAGTGTTCTCTATGTATATTAACATGTCATCTGCAAATAGTGACACTTTTGCACTTTTTTCTTTTCCAATTGTCTCTTACCTAATTGCTCTAGCTAGAACTCCAGTACTATGTTGAATAGATAGTGAGCATCTTTTTCTTATACCTAATGTGAGAGGAAATGCTTTCATTTTTTTTCACCATTGAGAATGATGTTACTATGGGTTTGTGATATTATCACCTTTATTGAGGTGTGTTCCTTCTATCCCCATTTTTCAGTGTTTTTAATCATAAATTTCAGATGCTTTCTCTGACTCTTTTGGAGGCAGTGGTAGCCAGTATATAGCAGACTAGCAACAGTGGGAAAGTCCCAGGAATCTAGGTGGGAGAGGGGTACATGTCTTTTGGGACTGTCAAACTAGCCACCAGCAGCCTAAGATGTATATCAACTCCTGCCAAGTTGTCAGCATTCTTTGTAGTAGGTGGTACTTGCTTGGCTTCAGTGGGACAGGGACTCAGGAAAGCCCAGGCACCTCAGAAAGGGGAGGGGTGACTTATTTTTTTGAGATGTCTATCTAGCCACCAGCATTCCAAGATAAGTTAGATCACTGCCAGCTCAGCCACCAGTTTTTCTTGCTAAACTGCAGTGGGCTAGGATCCAAGGGGAAGTAGTGTAGGTTTTGTAGCTGCTAAAGGTTGATGCTTGCCTCCTGTGGACAAGCTTCCCTGCATATTCCCAGGGGTGGGTAAAGTGACCTCTGCCTAACATTCCAGGCAGTGAAAATTCTCATATATTCAAAGTCTGACCACTGTCTCCAGATTGTAGGGGACTGTGGGTCTTTCCCATCACTATGAAGAAGTTCCAGTGATGTGTCTCTCCCCCGCAACAAATGTGGACTCTCCTTATTGTGTTCCTTGCTCCAACATAACTGGCAATGGGAGTCACTGTGCACTCTGCCACCCCTGTGTTTGTGGGCCTTTGCTCCCTCTCTGGACTCTGTCCAACACCACAGTCAGCCATGGTCATCCACCTTAAATAATGCAGATGTGTGGGTAATCAGGTGTCCTCTGGTGACAAGTTGATACAAGCTATATGGCATATTAAGCTATTTCCTAGATTTACTTAGGGAGGTATTTTCTTGATGTGGAGTAAATCTGTCATGTATTCTGCGAGGTAATCCATTTCAAATCAGAATTCAAAAAGGGCTTTTTTATTAGGGGGAAATAATTTAAGATTATATAGTTTTTACCTACAAAATCACCTGGGGATCACTTACAAAAAAATGGTCATTCTTTGACCACTTTTCCTATTACTTTAAAAAAATTAATTGTTTATTGATGCATACAAGAAATGGGGTATAGGACAGAGATGGGGGTGTGTGTGAGAGAGGATTCACCAGAGACAGAGTGGGGAGCAGAACAGGCGGATCTACTGAAATACACTGTTAAGGGGAGGTGTTGCTGAGAAAGGAGAGGTCTGCTGATCCATATGTGGGTCAGCTCTCTGGCCAGTAAACTAACTCAAGCTGCAGCAGCCATAGCGTGATAGTGCTGAGACTTAACCTCTTCTGCCACCAGGGAGGCCCCCTTCTATTACTTGTGAAGTTGTTCTTGCATCTATTTTGGTATATTTTGGTATAAACTCATCAACTTCTAATGACCATTCAAGTGTATTGCTTATAATCTTACATAACCTCGGGATATTTTTATTCCTATTTCTATTTTTAGCTCTTTCTAATAGGTCTTCCATTTGCAAAGTTATTTCTTTGTTTCTTTTCCTTTTAATCAGGTGTGTCAGGGAGTAAATATTATAGGTATTTAACTAACTTTTTTTGGTTACCATTTAGCTGTTTTGTTTTTACTGTTTTGTTTCCGTTATTATTTTCTATTTGAAACCAGGGCCCCACAGTGTTGAATGCGGGGCCGATAGCTTCCTTACCCCTCTGGCTAAGCCACCAGTGCCCTTGTAAAAGTGCGCTTGCGCCATAAGTTGCTGCCTGTGGGCAACCCCTCCCCCAGGAGCCAGCGCGTTTTAGCCAGCGTGGGAGTCTCACGCTGGCTGCACAGCTCACTGACCCCTAGTAGGATCCAGGCGGTCCTGCTGCCTCCAGGATGGCTGCACAGAGGTCTGGCACTGGCTTTGACACTGGCACTGATGGGGCTTGATGGCTGGCCTGGCACTAGCCTTTTTCTATTTGGTGCCTGGATGGTAGAGTGACCTAATGAGGGGCAAGCAAAACGAACCAATCATCTTCATCAGCTTGTTAGTTAATTATTTGGCACAAGATGGACTGATTGGTCCTAAAATGGCTCAGTTGGTTACTTAGAATTGAAAAATGGTCCAATCAGTCAGCTATCAATTGGGGTGGAGGACCCTGATAGCGGATTTAAGGCAGAGTAGGGGTGAGCTTGGAACTCCTAGACTTCCATTCTGTTCCTGCCTTCAAAGAAAGAAGAAAGAAAAAGCATCCCGCAGCCGATCTCCAAATAGAGAAGCTGAGGAGCGCCTGTCCCTGGTCCTGCCCCTTGAAACGCGCACCTAAAGCCCCGGGTTGGTGTCTCAGAGAGCAGTTGTCGGTGGGACGAACGATGCACAAAGCTCTGGTGTCCTACACGTCCTCTGGTGACCTGTGATGGGCACTCTGTTCGGGTCACCTTGGAATGTTGTTAAAGAAGGGTAGCTGATCGCCCAGCCCTGCCTCCCGGTGCTGCGGCCGCCTCCATTGCTATCTGGTTTAGCATCTGGTGTTGTCCATCCCGACCTTCAGACTGTGGCCAGACTCAGTGGCCCAGTGTGAGCGCCTCCAGCTGCGGTGAGTTGGACCCTGGCTGCCACTTGCCCGTGTGCCAGCTCCAGGCCCTCTTTGGAGGGGCAGGGCAGCGCCATCTTAAATGAGAGTCCTTTTGTCTGGGAGCTGGATACTAGCTGGGGTGAGAGAGGCTTTTGTGGGCTTAGAAATGCCTTGTTTTCCTTATTTGTTAAATAAACCCCATAGTTCTTTGTTCCCTGAGCCTGAGTGTCTTGCACTTGTGTGCACAGGTGAAAACCAACAGTCTTCTACCTGGCCACCGTCCCTTTTTTTTTTTTAATTTTAATTTATTTTTATAATAGAGCTGGGGTACAGGCCAGAGGCGTGGGAGGGTGAGAGGATTCACCAGAGACAGAGAGGGGAGCAGAACAGTCAGATGACCGAAATACACTGCTGAGGGGAGCAGCGGCCAAGACAGGAGAGGCCTGCCATGCCATGTGGGGCTCTCCCTGGCCCGCTGGGAATCGAACCCGCGCTGCAGAGGCTGCGGCCAGCTTCACAGCGCTGTGCTCATCCCGCTGTGCCATCGGGGAGGCCCTGGCCACCATCCTTTGACCTGCTATAGCATCCCTGTAGCCCTGTTTCATTTTTATTTGCTTTAAAATTTACCTTCTTCTACCTGGTTTTGCTTAGTTTAGTTTCTTTTCAACTCTGGGTGGCTGTATGCATAACTTATTCATTTTTATATTTAACAATATTGCTATCGGCGTTGAATACAATTTTATTTGTATTTTATAGGTGTTTAAGTTTTTCTTTGTTTCAAAAAATATTCTTAGTTCACTTTTCCACTGTTGGTTTGCTTTTTAAAATAGAATCAACAAGAGAAAAGATAACACAGAAAGTATCAACTTTTTGGAAATTTTAAAAGATTTTCTTTGTGGTCGAGTAGGCATTTTTTGGTTTGTTTTCTACTACTCTCTAACAAAGTACATTGAGATTTCTACTATTCTGTAACAAACTACACGAATAATACCTAGTTTATTTCTTAATGATTTTTGGATTGTCTGGGCTCAGGAGAACTCCATTTTTTGTCAGCTGGGGTTAATCATGTATCTTCATTAAGTGATGGAATGTTCAAAATGGCTTCCTCAAATATCTGATGTTAGGTGGAATGGCTAAAAGCTTAATCTTTCTCATGTGCCGCAACATTCCATAGTTACATCCAAGCATCCTCACTTAGCAATTAAAATCTGAGAGGTTTCAAAAGTAGAAGTTGTGGGCCTCCCCTGGTGGCGCAGCAGTTGAGCGCTGGGTTGCAAAGCTGCCCGCGGCCTCCACGGCGCTGGTTCAATCCCTGGCTGCTCCCCGGCCACCGGAGGAGGGTCCCACATGGCGTGCAGACCTCTCCTGCCGCCCGCTGCTCCCCTCAGCAGTGTACCTCGGTCCTTCTGCCTGCTCTGCTCCCCGCTCTGGCTCTGGTGAATTCTCTCACCCTCTGGCGCTTCTGACTGTACCCAGTGCTTGCATAAATGAATAAATAAATAAGTTAAATAAATAAATAAATCTTTAAAAAAAAAAGTAGAGGTTGCAAGATTTCATAAAACCTGGAGTCAGAAACTTCAACATAATTTCTACCATTTTTGCTGGTTAGGAGCCAGCCCAGATTCATAGGGGGGAAAATAGATTTTACTTCTTGATGTGAGAAGTGGCTTGTATATAGGGCTGGAACAAATAATAGATGGTCATGTTAAAAAAAAAAAGTTTATGATAGTCTTATCTCTGGCTAAATGTTAATATTTTCTCTAACAAGCAAAGCGCACCTTCATCTCTTCTAAAACCTCATCACATTATGGTATTTTGAAGTCTGGCATCTTGTTTGTACCAGGTGTATATATGGATGAGGCTTCTAGGTTCAGGTCCTCTTTATCATACCCCACCGCTCCAACAAATACCTGGTGTATACTCATGAGAAAAGGATGGAATTACCACAATACACATGATTATTCAAAACAGAGAAAAAATAGAAGGTACATATTCCAGAAGGACTGTGAAATCCAACCAGATACATGTTGCCTGTTCTTCTGATTTGAGAGTGGGGAATGCACCTTGACTAAGCTCCAGTTTTGATACCTGGAAATGGCTCCCTAACCCATTATTATAAGTAGCCCTTTATTTAGCATTATGATGCATTGGTTCTGCTCTCTGAATCATCCCTTTTCCATAAGAAATGGTCCCTGTTTGCAGCTGAATTGTTCTCTTAGGCTACTTTCTGCTCTTAGAAAATTGGGATCTAGAGATTTCATTTAAAAATGTCTTGGTCCCCTTTAGTTTAATATGGTGATGTTTCTGTTAAAAACTTTCTTTTCCTTGTATGTTATTGTGGTTCATTCTTTTTTTCTAAAGTCACATTCATAATTGTGCAAAAGACTTATTTTTATTTATGGTATGTCAGGTTTCAGCTTCGAGATTATTAAAGCCATTTTGTTTAATTGGGGAGATCCTCATAGTGACACCCTTGATTTGACTTTGACTCTGATGTTACATTTTAGTATCAGTACCATGACTTTGATCTTTGCCCAAATTAATTTCTTACTTTGAGATTTTCATTTTCATTTTTTTTTCCAGGTTGTCAATACAGTTCTGGCCCCTGTCTGTGTTTCCTAATTTCTGTTTTAAAATTGAACAGTTCTTTCTTTAGCTCATCTCTCTTCTTCCAATACTTATCATTATATACTACTAATAAAAGTCAAATAGCACTTTCAGTGTTCTTACTGGAAATTTCCTTAGCCAGGCCCATGACTTTATTAGGTATATTTTTAACATCGCAAGTTAGTGCAGGCCCGAGTTTTGTTAATTTTTCTGCCACTACATCCTAAAGCTCCTCCGCATTTTCCAGCCTCCAATGTCAAATTTCCAAACTCACTGCCTTTTATAATTTCCATCCCCATCAGTCTTCTTTTATACCTTTCTTTCTACTTTTCTAGTCTCCACAAATACTCAATTTATTCTCCTTCTTGTTTCTTCTCATTTGTTGAACCCCCAGCCAATGCTTTTTATTTGTTTTCTTACATCATTATTCATTTTCATACAATATTTGATTTCTCCCCTGAGGTGTAGTTCCCATAAATCTCCCATCACCATGGCACCCATTGCCATAGTCCCTTGTGCTTTTTCTTCCCCTGTTTTGACTCCTCTCCCTCCTCCTTGCCTGCTGTATGCCTCAAATCCGTGGTTTGCCTGCAAGTTTTGTCTTTTTTCTGATCCTTTGTTCTCTTTCCCTGTATTTCCCCTGTAAGTGAGACCATCTGATATTTTTCTTTTCACCTCTGAGTTACTTTGCTTAGCATAACCTCTTCCAGCTTCATCCATGTTGCTGCAAATGGCCTTAGTTTATCCTTTTTAAATGCTGGGTAATATGCTATTGTGTGTGTGTGTGTGTATATATATATGTATATATATATATATATATATATATATATATATATATACACCACATCTTCATCCATTCATCTGTTTGGGGCCATTTAGGTTGTTTCCATATCTTAGCTATTGTAAATAGTGCTCAATGCTGTATGTTTTAAGTTTGAGATGTGTATTACCCACACTTCCACTTCTTTTTAAAAATATATTTATTTTTTATTATTTTTAAAATTTTACATATTTTTACATCATTTTTCATTTTTGCACAATGAATGCATTTTCATCTTGGTTATGGTCCCCATATAATTCCCACCCCCCCTTGTTTTGATCATACTCCCTCCTTCCCCCCCACCCCCCCCGAAGTGTGTCTCTGGTTTGTAGTTATTGATTTTGATTTTTACTTTATTAGTCTTTTTCCTGGTCCCTTATTTAGGTTTTCTAGATTCCTGCTATGAGTGAGACCATCTGGTATTTTTCTTTTTCTTTCTGGCTTATTTCACTGAGCAGATTCCTTCCAGCTCCATCCATGTTGCTGCAAATTGCATGAGTTTACCTTTTTTTGATTGCTAAGTAATATTTCATGGTGTATATGTACCACATCTTCTTGATCCAGTCATCTATTTGTGGGCATTTGGGTTGTTTCCATAGCTTACCTATTGTAAATAGTGCTGCTGTAAACATAGGGGTGCAGGTGCCCTTTTGAATTAATATTTCTGTGTCCTTTGGATAAATACTTAGGAGTGGAATTGCTGGATTGTATGGAAGCTCCATCTTTAGCAGGTTGAGGAATCTCCACACAGCTTTCCATAGTGATTGGACCAGTTTGCACTCCCACCAACAGTGCAGGAGAGTTTCCTTTTCTTCACATCCTTGACAACATTTGTTGCTAGTTTTTTTAATATGCCATTCTCACTGGTGTAAGATGGTGTCTCATTGTAGTTTTGACTTGCATTTCCCTGATTACAGACACTTCCATTTCTATTGCTTCATATCAAACTACTATAACATTTACTGACTTCAAACAAGAATTATTATTTCTCACAATTCATGAGTTTGCTGCATTTAACTAGGCAGTATCCATATTTGATGTCATGTTGACTAAGGTCATTTATGTGGCTGCATTCGGCTGTGATCTCAGCTGAAGCAGGTAATTTTTCTCCTATCTTTGAAGTTCCTTCATTCATTAGACTAACCAAAGCTTGGTTACATGGTGGCACAGGCCCGATTAGACAAAAGCAAAAGCAAGTAAGCTTGTTATAGACTTGGATTGGAGATTCCTGAAGTTTTTTCACCACAGTCTATGAGGAAATCATAAGACTAACCCATATTTAAAGGGGAGGAGTAACATTGAGTAGGAGAAATTGTTGTAGACCATTTACAAAAATAATCTAACTATATTCAACTTTTGCAAATGTGGTCCAATGATAAAGTCATACTCATTTTCTATTGCTAATTATACCAGATAGATTTTCATAAATAACAAATTAATATAACATTTAGTGTTTTAAAAGAACCAGGTAATCTTTATGTCTCCTACTGGCTCCATAAATATTCTCTTTGGGCAGGTTTAGATTGGGTTGGATGGTCTAAGATAGCTTTAGTTACATGTGTAAGGTCCCATCTGTGTCATCCCCAAATGGGAACTCTTTCTAGTCATTAATTTTCCAGGAGGCTAGCCTTAGGTAGCTTACAGAGGATTTTCAGTAACAATAGAGTGGAAAAGGCTTGGAAGACCTCTTGAGGCCTAAGTGCAAACCTCAGATAATACCATTTGCACTGTATCCTATTGGCCAAAGCAAGTCACAGGTCAGCTCAGTGTCAAGGAGTGAGGAGATAGACTCCACCACTTGATAATAGCATCACAAAAAATTTATGGTCATTTGTAATCTACCATAGTGGGATGTATATTCTCGTTCTCTTTCTTTCCCTTTTCCTCTTGTTATAAAATTCAACTAAATCCAAAAATCCATATTTGTTTTACTATTTTAATTCTCTCTATATTTATTAGTTAGAAAATAGACTTGGTTGTTATATAAGAGACCCCTTATGTTTCAGGGGACAGTGAGAGAAATAATTAGAAAGAAATCATTAGAACTCTGATGGATGCAATCATAGCCATAAATGAAGGTCTGATAAGACTTAAAAAATAGGGCTTCCCTGGTGGCGCAAGGGGTTAATCACCACACTATGAAGCAATCCTCAGCCTCAGCAGCATGAGTTTGATCCCTGGCCAGGGAGAAACCCACATGGCGCAGCAGACTTTTCCTGACTCGCCCACTGCTCCCCTCAGCAGTGTATTTCAGCCAGTTTACCTGTTCTGTTCCCCACTCTGTCTCTGGTGGATCTTCTCACCTCCACCCCCCCACCCCGTATCTCTGGCCTGTACCCCAGCTCTTGCATGCATAAATAAATAAATCTTTAAAAAAAAACAAAAAAGACTTAAAAAATATAATTTTAAACTAAAAAAATTTGAGAGAAATTAAAAGGTTTTGAAAGTCTACTTCTGAGAATAGAAGTAAAGGTATTATATAGTAAGTAGAATAAATATCTCATAGTGCAGAAAAAATACAAGCTGAAAAACTGAGGTGGCCAGAGGGGGAAGGAGAGGGGTGAGAACAGGATTCGGAGGGAGCACAATGGACTATGGTGGGAGGACTGTGGGTGCTTGTGTGATGGGCGTGTTATGATGACTACACCTGGAAGGGGAATAGCTTACATTTCCACAACACAGCCAATGCTGTAAACCAATACTTCAATAAAAATCAAAACAAAATAAATTGAAACCAATACTGAAAAGATAAAGAATAGGTCTATGAGTCATAATATTTAACCATTAGAGATACTAGAAAGAAGAAAAATAGTGATGAAGGAAATAGGGAAATAAAACTTCTCAGTTAAGTTAAAAAAACGTTTTAGACATGGTAAAATTTCTACGCTTCATTGACAAATGAGAGAAGTAAAGAAGAAAATGTCAAACTATTATACCTTCCTGAAATCATCAACCCAAACTTTTGGAGAAAACTAATATTCTATCTGGTTTAAACCTTTGAAATGGTTTATGAATTTCATTTCGTCTCATCTCATCTCATCTCATCTCATTTCATTTTACACAATCACTGGGTACAGTCAGAAGCACAGGAGGGTGAGAGGATTCACCAGAGCCAGAGTGGGGAGCAGAACAGCAGATTGACGAAATACACTGCTGAGGGGAGCAGCAGGCGCTGCAGGAGAGGTCTGCGCGCCATGTGGGAACCTCACTGGTGGCTGGGGATCCAAGCAGTGCTGCGGAGGCTGCGGGCAGCTTTGCAGCCCAGCGCTTAACCACTGTGCCACCGGGGAGACCCAATGGTTTATGAATTTCCTGGGCCTTTTTATGGATGTGTGTTTCAGTAGCATCTCAAAGTTCATATTGAAAACCTTTTGGAATGGTCTTGTCCCTACTAGTACTTGTTCTTGTTTTTTATAAGTGCCTTGTCCTCTAAAATTTCAATGAGAATAAAAATATAGATTTAAAATTTTGTTTCTTAAAATAACTTTCAGAAAAAGGAACATTTGTTTTAAATTTTAATGATTTTTTTCCATTTTTATTTGGCATTCTTTTTTTTTCTGATGTGAAGCAGTCACTCAAATCATCCATTCCCTGTCCATAATTTGTCTACTTTCAAATTTTTCTCCTTTTAATAGGATTTTAAACAGTTTGACTAATGTATATGGCAAGATTTTCTTTACATACATCAATTTGCAGTTTGCTGAGTACCCTGAATGTGTAAATTTTACAAATTTTGGGAAATTTTCCAATTTTTTTCTAACACATATTCTCTTTTCCTTAATGGAAAACAAACATATTAGATACTTGATATCCAGATGTTCCTCAATCTCACTTAATGTTTTTCAATCTTTGGATATTTTTCATTGATCTATCTTCAAATGCTCTGAATTTTTCCACTCTCATATTCAATCTACTCCTGGGCTCCCCCATTGCATTATTAAATTCAGATATTTTATTTTTCTCTACTAGAATTTCATTTTCACCATTTTTTCGTAGTTTGTATTGCTCTGCTGATAGTTCCTTAATTTCATTCACTATTAGCATATTTTCAGTAAAGCACTCATCTGTCTAATTCTACAATTTGGACTATTTTGGGATTATTCTCTGAATAATTTTTATGACTATCTGAATCATTCTCTGTATATTATCTTAGAGGATATCTTATTTTCCTGTTTTTTCAAATGTCAAGTAATTCTGAATTGAATCCAGGTTACTGCAAAAATCATGTAGAATCACTGGATTCCATTGTACTTCTGATGACTGGTGTACTTTTGATGACTATTTTTGTATATTTTGCTTTACTATGTAGTTAACACTATTGGATACAAAAAGAAAAATCTGTATTTAGGCAGCAACTCAAATTGCATTTCAGTTCTTTTAGCTTTTTCTGGACTGATTTCTGTCTTTCAAATGCATGTGTGACTTGGGGATTAGGGAGGGATTTGGGCAGAGTTAATGATTTTGTTTATTTTGCTTTATGAAATAATTAACATGGCTGAATACAGAATAAAAATTCTTTCCCCCCTTCTATTACATCTCAGCAAGCAGCATATGAGTTGGCAATTCAGAACAAATTCCTTCACGAAAAGCTGAAGCAAGCTTTACAGGTAAAGAATATCATATTCTTTGAAAATTGTTGATGAATGAAGGAAATGTCCATACAAAAAATTTTGATTAATTTTTGTCCTTGTAAATGAATAGGTCTATATATTGTATTATTTTGCCAGATTTAAAATATATTCATCTTATGCAATTAGATGAATATATTAATAGAATTTAATATCCATTCTTTTCCAAAAGAGTAATCTAGGAACAAAAGTAACTTGCCTCATCAAACAAAAGAAATCTTTGAATCTGAGAGACAATATTATATGTAAAAGAAAAATCCTACAGGCATTCTGTATAGTAAAACTCCATTAAACTAGGCTCCTACAGCTCTTTTTCAAATTTTGCCTCAATGATAAAACAAGAAATCAAGTGACAAACATTTTGATAAATAGACAAAAGTGTAATTATTTGTATAGTAGTTTTCTTTTTGAAAAAGGCAAGATAATACACAAATTAATGATGTAGCTCAAAAAAGTGGCTGCAGGAAAATACACACAGAAAAACATGGATTTCCTTTCTATCAAAAATAGTCATTTAGAAAATATAATAAAAAACTCTCTGTATTAGAATAGCATATTTAACAGAAATATACAGTTTAATATTAAGAAAAATATGCTTTACTGTGGGAAATAGATGAACAGTGAAGAAACAAAAATCTTTATTTTTGGCTTTGAAGCCTCAATATTATGTATATTTCACTTTTTCCATTTTCTCCAAATTGACATCCAAACTTAAAACAATTTATTTCTAGATAGAAATAGAATTACTTTTGAGATTGATGGCAAAATTATAGAATATATTGACATAAGAAACTGAGTGACTGTACAAATGAAAAATTATGGGTTTGCTCTCCAAAAATCAACATATAATGTAAAACTATAATAACTAAAGCAATTTGATTCAGGTTTTGGTGAAAATTCCAGCAATAGATTCAAGTGAAAATAACAAGTTTAGCTTTCAAAATTTTTCATAGATGGGTAAAATAGTCACGAAAAGTAAACTTTTAGGAAAAATAGATCTCTGTATCATATAATATTCCAAAATAAGTTGCAGATTAAGAACCTAAAGTAATACATGAACTATGATGATGTTAGAAGACACAGTATGGAAGCATTATATAGTGGTGGCGAGAGCAAGGTTTTCTAGGTATTATCCCACAAAGGAATGTGCTGTTATATATGGCTCTGTATTTCAAACTACTTTTATGGTACAGAATCACACAAAGATAAATGCTTTACAAGGTATTTTATGTAAATATCTTTTACAAATCTTCAAGAAATGTATAGCTCCCCCAGAATAGACGAAGGACACAAACAGGTAAGTCAGAAATTAGAAACACACATGGCAAATAAATACATACAAATATATTTTCACACAAATTATCAAATAAATGCAATTTAAAACAGCAGTGGGATAATTTTTTTTTAACTTATACTGTTAAAAATTTAAGTAACGGGCCTCCCCGGTGGCGCAGCGCTTGAGCGCTGGGTTGCGAAGCTGCCCGCGGCCTCTGCGGCGCCGGTTCGATCCCCGGCTGCTCCCCGGCCACCGGGTGAGGATCCCACATGGCGCGCAGACCTCTCCTGCCGCCCACTGCTCCCCTCAGCAGTGTACTTCAGTCCTTCTGCCTGCTCTGCTCCCCACTCTGGCTCTGGTGAATTCTCTCACCCTCCCGCGCTTCTGACTGTACCCAGTGCATGTATAAACAAAACAAACAAACAAAACAAACAAACAAACAAACAAACAAATAAATAAATAAAAATTTAAGTAACACAAATATCTATTTTTGTGGATGTTTGTTGAAATGAATAATCTTTCACATGCTTCTATTATCAATATAAATTGATACTTTTCTGAGGAAAGTATATAGCAAAAATCTTGAGGGATTTTTCATTGAAGCATTTCACTTCTAAAAATTTATTGTAAAGAGAAAATGTATGGAGATTTTGTGCAAATATGTATAATATTTTTTTTTAATTAAACAAGCTTTTTTAAAAAGATTTATTTATTTGTGCATACAAGAGCTGGGGTACAGGCCAGAGATGCAGGGGGTGGGGTGAGAGGACTCACCAGAGACAGAGCAGGGAGCAGAACAGGAAGACTTACTGAAATACACTGCTGAGGGGAGCAGCAGGCGAGACAGGAGAGGTCTGCTGCGCCATGTGGGTTTCTCCCTGGCTGGCTGGGGATCAAACTTATGCTGCAGAGGCTGAGGATTGCTTCATAGTGTGGTGCTTAACCCCTTGTGCCATCAGGGAGGCCTGTATAATATAAAATTTTTAATTGCAAACATTTTAAGGTAACCTATATCCACTGATAATAAATTTGCTAAATAATGTTAAATGTACCTCTGTTAAATGTACCTTCAGATTTAGATTTATATTCATTGTCATGTAAACACATCTATGATATTATTAGACAAAAAAGGCTTGTTTTGTAATTATGCATGATATCACCAAGCTAGATAAAAATTTAAAAATACACATGTCTAGTTATATTAAGAAATAATTTAAAAGGATATACAGCAGATTTTTAACAGTGAGTTTTCTATTCGGGATAACATTATTTGTGAACCTTCTTTTCCTTGAACTATATGTGCTTTCTGACTAAATAAAATATAATATAAAAGTAACATTTTAATGAAATTTTCAATCTAGAAGAAATTACTTTCCATATTTTCTCTTATTATTTGGCATTATGTGTGTTAATTATACTGGTCACACTCTATCACTTTAACAGCTTTTATTGTGCCTGTATAATGATTAGAGCCTTAAAAAATTAAAACCTAGAGAATATCCTGTGTATAAAAGTAACCTTAAAAAACAGAAATTTCTGGGCCTCCCGGTGGCGCATGTGCCGCGCGGGTTCAATCCGGCCGGCCAGCAAGGGTACCAAATGGTGCGGCAGACCTCTCCTGTCTGCTCTGCTCAGCAGTGTATTTTGTCTGTCTACCTGTTCTGTTTCCCTCTCTGTCTTTGGTGAATCCTCTCACCACCCCGTGCATCTGGCCTGTACCCCGGTTCTTGTATAAATAAATAAGTAAATCTAAAAAAAAAAAAAAAACCAGAAATTTCTTCGTAGTTTTAATTTATTTGGGATCTGTTAAACTGTGGATTAGACCAGTGGTTTAATTTAGCTTTCTCTAACATAGTAAAAATAAAAGTTAAGAAGTAATGTAGTTAAAAACATAAGCAGATTTCAGAAAGTTGTAAGATTAGCAGGAAGATGTCACAGAAATAACATTTAATAAATGATTACATTTTAAAATAGGAAGCTGAAAGAGCAAAGAATCAACTTTCCTACTTCCTAAATGAAGGGAGGGATTTACTTAAAAGTGAAGGAAAGCACAAAGCAACCCAGGAAAGGAAGAGTATTGGTAAAATTCAAGTAGAAGATTCAGAAAAAACACCGTTGGAGGAAGAAACAATAGAAGCCCTAGTTACAGATTTAGGAGGACTAAAGACAAATGATACACTCCAGGAACAGCAACAGGTAAGGAACCAACCAAATTAGAGACAGTTATATGTGCTGTTGGAAGTTTATTTTTATATTATTATTTACTTAATATATATTACTTTTAAAATTTCTCTATGCTTTTGTGGGTTTTTTTTGGTTGACCTTTAGTCTTTTACCTTCTGTGTATGTCAATTCATTAATATCTTGAATACAAATCTATAAATATGTATTGATTTTGAATAACTTAGCATTTGAAATTTGAGAACCAAAAATATTTCGAAACTAAAGATATTTTGCTACAAATTAATGAAATTAAATATAAATGCAAACGATGGGTAAAAACTCCCGAACAATAATTTTTGTTTCTGTTGCACAAAGAAACATCAATTTTGATCAGATTTGTTGTTTGTTATTCCTCAGTAGAGAAAAGCAGTCCACAAACAAGAAACTCTATATTTTATATCATTTTTGGTGGTGTGTATTTTTGCTAATCATTTACACAATAATACAATTATATCTGTCTTTTTCTAGCAGTATAGCTATTGCCAGGTCCCTCGTTTCTTTAATAGAAATTTATATTCTTTAGTGTTTTCCATTTTGCTTTCAGACTTTGGGTTTATGCATATTAAAGATAGCAGAGCAAACTTAGCAAAAGGTAAAGTTAAAAAAAGGTAAAACTGAACCAGAGACCCAATATTCTACCTTTAAAACAATATGAGACTATCACATTGTATTTTCAAACACACTTTTGCTTTTTCTTTTCTATATAATTGTAATTGTGAAGTGTCTCAATTTCTTTCTGGAAAGAGGAACACTGAAGAAAATTGCTCTGAGGGGAAAAAAAACTATTAGTCTTTTTGTATTGAAGTAAATACAAAACCAAATATATCTAGAAATGTAGGTTACTCTGAGTTGACTCAAGACAAAGGTAAAAGGAAACAACACAATTTAAAATAATTATTTTATATCTGCTATTATTATAAAATATCCTAGTCATTTTATATAAATTTGTGTAGCCATTTACAAAATTTCTGTAAAATAACTATTAACACCCCCATTTCCAAGGTGAAGTTGAAGCCTAAACAAACTAAGCAAACTCTTCTTTGATTTCTTCGTTGATCCAAGTGTTGTTCGAAGCATTCTGTTTAGTCACCACATGTTTTGGCTTGTTCTAGGATTCCTTTTATGATTAATTTCTAGCTTTATATAGCCTTGCAGTCTGTGAAGGTGGTTGATAAAATTTCTGTCTTTGTATATTTTTTGAGACTTGTTTTATGTCCTAGTATATTATCTATTCTTGAAAATGTTCCATGTGCACTGGAGAAGAAAGTGTATTCATTGCTTTTAGAATGGAAAACTCTGTAAATGTCCAGTAAATCCTTCTGATCTATACTTCATTTAAGACCTTTATTTATTTGTTAATTTTCTGTCTGGATAATCAGTGGTGTGATGTGTCAGTGACGTGTTAAAATCTCCAACAACAAATGTGGGTTTTTTTTTTTTTTTTTGCTATATTGTTTTAGGTCTGTTAATAGTTGCTTTACATAGTGAAGTATTCCTCTATTTGGAGCATAGATATTAATAAGAGTTATATATTCTTGGTTAATTGATCCTTTGATCATTAGATTGTATCCATCTTTGACACTGATTACCTTTTTCGTTGAAAGTCTAGTTTATTGAATATAATAACAGTTCTTGATTTACTCTCTCTGTTATTGGCATGTGTGACCTTATTACAGCCTGTTATTTTAAATTTGTTTTTATCTTTTGGTTTTAAATTGGTCTGTTGTAAACAAAGTATTCATCTGGAATTTTTTTCACTCACATTGTTAGCCTATATCCTTTTATTGATGAATTCAGAGGCCATTCACACTTAAGGTGATTATGATATGAATTGTTTATTTTCAGTAATTTTGGCTGTTTTTCTTTTGTTTCTTTTGTAAAATTTTATTTTGTTTTTATAGTTTAAGGACTTTTTTTCTTACATCATTGTTAATTTTTGGACAGTCTATTGTTTCTCTCCTCTTTCATTTCTCTCTAGTCTTCTTGAATGGCTTTCCTTGATATTTCATCAATTTCTTTGCTTCTTTGTCTGTGGGAGTCTATTCTGGGTTTTTGGTTCATGTTCACCAGAGGGGGGTTTTACTTTAATTCCCGTGTTTTTTAGGTCCTTTATTTGCTGGCGTCTGCTCTCTGACATTTAAGTGTACCTATTCTATCCATTTCTTCCTTTCCCTTATTATTTGGGGTTGTTAGCTCATATTTTTCTTGCTCTTGGTTGTATTGGTGTTACATTGCTCTTGTCGTTTTGCTAAGGAGTTTGTGCTTCAGTTTTTCTTTTTTTGTGAAGAAATTTCTTTTTGTATTAGAAATTTCTTTTTGTGGGTCTGGTGATGGCAAACTCCACTAACTTCTGTTTGAGAAGATCTTTATTACCCCCTCATACATAATTGATAATTTTGCAGGATAGTGAATTCTTGGCTGTCAGTTCTTGTTTCTTCTTGCCTGGAGAGAGTCTGGACTGAAATCCAAATTTGGAATTCATTATAATTTATTGTTTTGTTTTTTTTTACTTGCTCCCTGCAAATTTTTCCTTTATCTTTAATTTTTGTAGTTTGACAATGATGTGTGTAGGTGTTGATGTTTTTTGCATTTAGGAATTTAGATGTTCTCTCCTCTGCTTGCTGGCCTTCCATATTTAATTCATTTTGTAGATTTTTGAAGTTCTCATTTATTATTTTTTGGAATAGGGTTTCTCATCCTATTTCCTTTTCTTTCTCTTCTGAGACTCTGATCATTTGTAGGTTTCTTCTTTAATTTAAGCTGATATTTCTTATAGAGTTTCTTCATATTTCCTTTGTCCTGAATCTCTCTCTTCTAGATATGTAATTAGTTTGAGGCTTTTACAGCTGAAATTCTTCTGCCATTTTGATTCCATTTAATGTACTTTCTCAGTTTGTCTGCATTTCATTCAGAATCTCTTTTTGTGGTCTTTTTATATAGTCAAAGTCTTTGGTGAAGAATTCTCTTTGTTTCCAGATTTCCTTTCTGAGATTTTGTGCCTGCCTATCTGCCTGTGACTGACCTTCCAGTATTGCATTTAGCATTTCTAATACCGTTGTTTTGAAGTTGACATCAGATAGTTTCTCTATTTGTCTCCTTTATATTTGTCCCAGAACTTTTGTCCTTCTCATTTTGTTTTTCCATCTTATGTTGGAATGTTACTTGCATCCTAGGTGTGTATATTACCTTATTTATAGATATTTGTGTGTTGGGGGTATAGAGGTTCTGGGCATTTAGCTTTGTTTTTCTTCTTAGTTTACCTTGGCATGAGGTAGAGGTAAGAGGGGGGTTTGGGGCTTTAATTATAAATCTTATTTTGAGCAGTGATGTTAGTTATCTTTATCTCTTCAGTTACTCTTTAGCAAGCTATATTCTGTGTTTAGTTTGTCTTCACTTTCCATATCACCTCCTGCTGTTCCTTTCTGCCAAGGGTGATGACCTGTGAAGCTTGGGTTTCCCAGTAGGAAAAGCAAGGTCTGGGCCACCAGGCTCATAATATGTACTGATTTGCACTGGCCCAAAGGTTGCAGTGTATGTGTGGTGGGCACATATGTGCTGACTTACATTATGGTTGGCCATGATGACCATCTCTGCCCTGCCCCTGCCTCTGCTGCTGCTTCTGCAGGGCTAATGTATATACATGCCCTTTGTTTACTTTCCCAGAGTCCTTTTTTCTGCTGTTGGGCTTTTTATGGAATGTAGACTTGGTCAGCCTGGCTTCTCATTGATCTCTTCCTTGAGAGGGAAGAGGAGGGAGCTTTTGTTGCTCATACCATCCTAATTGTGAAGTTCTCAATTTCTTGGACCTATGTCTGCAGAGTTCCCACTGCCTCAGGATGGGTCTTTGTCTCTTGCATATCTGCAACGTTTCTTCAGGGAATTTCACAATGTCCTGTGTTTCCCCTGTCATGGTGTGGGAGGTTGACCCTCAGTCCAGACAGCTACCTTTTGCTTCCTCCAGTTCTTTCCTTTTTGTGGTTACCAATCTTAGTTCTCTAATTTCGTGGGACTGTATCTTTGAAATGAGGTGTCTGGATCTACTTTTGAGCAAATACTACTTTTTTATAGTCATTTTTAAGAAAGGGGATAATCCCAACCTCTCTGTTTAGCAGTATTAGCATACTTTTTTTTTTTCCAAGTGCACATGGGACATTTTAAAAAATATACCACACATGGGGACACACCTCAATTGTCAATAAATATACAAAGATGAAGATAAATAGATAAATATACAAAGGTAAAGATTATAGATTATATTATATTTATCTATAAATAGATAAATATACAAAGATAAAGATTATACCTGGTACTCTTTCTGACCATAATGCTATAAAGTTAGAATTCAACTATAAGAACAAGTATAAAGACATGGGGAATAAACAATATGCTACTTAATATAGTTACTAGCTAAATGAGGAACTTGAAGCTGAAGTCAAAAATAACCTTGAGAGGAATGAAAATAATGCAAGCTATCAAAATATTTGGGAGGCGAAAATACCCTGGCAATTGACCCCAGCCCAGAAGAGATTCTTGGAGAGATCCCAACACCATTCCGGACCCACAAGGCTCCAGTTGTTGTGCCCACCACACAGTAAATGCTCAGAGGGAAGCCCCAACTACAATAGAGCAAATCTGAAAACAAACAAGGGGGAGGAAAGACAAAGACAAATGGCCAATACACTACAGAGAGAAAACAAATCTCCAGAACCCAACCACAAAGATATAGAAGAACTTCCAGAAAATTAATGAACACATCATTTCATAACATATAGAGGCATATGTCTTTCTCATAGAGCTTATCATGTTCATTTCTTTATAGTGTATATAAAGAAGATGTCAAAAATATACAAACCTAATCCTGGAAGTGGTAGCCCATCACGTTTGCTATATCCTATTCATTAGAAGTAGAATTAGTCACCAGAGCCACCCCACACACAAGGGAAGAGATAATATTAGTGTGAATATACCACGGAGACAGGGATCATTGAGAACCATTTTAGGGGCTACCTACTACAAGTAAGAGATTGTGAAAAAACTTCTAAATTTAATGCTAAATTAAGCAATTTGGACTTCAATTTTCAGAAAAGTAAAGCTACTCTAGGTTTTTGTATAAAGAGCAACATGTAAGATCTAAGTTAAAAAAAATAGCTGCGCATTAGTGAGGCAGATTGATTCTACATTCTTTTGACCCTACCTTACTAAGATTATATCTATTAAACTACAAATGTATTTCTTTGTTCACATGGCTCTGTTTGACTGTGGTGCTATGATATTGCTAACATCAAGAGAGTGCTTTCTCAAATGAAGGGGGAAAACTCCAGGGTAGTTGGTCCTGAGTTTCAGAGACATACCAGCATATCATCCTGTGCTAGTGGGAACAGAAATTAAAAATCTAAAAGGAGTGAAAGAAAAATGTTTGGAACTCTTATTATTGGAACTAGATTGCATTAAACAAAATGTCTGTCATAAATACATCTTAATACCCTGTTTGAGAAATGGTTCCTTTTTGGTTCTGTACCTGTTTTAAAAGTTGTTTGTTGCATTAATAGTCTTTGTGTTAGTGGGCCTCTCCGGGGGCACAGCAGATTGAGTGCAGAGCTGTGAAGCTGTCTGCAGCCTCTGCAGCTCAGGTTTAATTGCCAGCGGGCCAGGGAGATACCCACATGTTAACAGATGTCTCCTGCCTCGCTCACTGCTCCCCTCAGCAGTGTTTTCAGTCTGTCTGCCTGTTCTGCTCCCTGCTCTATCTCTGGTGAATTCTCTCACCCTGCCGCGCCTATGGCCTGTACCCCAGTTCTTGTATAAATAAATAAATCTTTAAAAAAACAGTCTTTGTGTCAGAAACTAGACATTACTTTCATGAAGCCCTTAATTAGTGGAGGGTATTACTTGATAAAAATTCTATGAGATATTTATGAACTTTTGTATATTATGAAGCACTATTTGAATGTCATGCTGCATCATCATTTAACTCTGTCCCAGTTGTCTACATAGTACCTATGAAAACCTATGGTGATAAATTAGTTAATATATAGGCTAACTCTTGTGCCATAATGTATAATGACTCACACAGAACAGAATCTTATTTTCTCATGGATATAGTCCCAGAAATTTCAGGGTCGGTATTTCTGTTAAGGATTCTTGCTCTACAAGATCATTCAGATATCGCATATGGAATCGTTAACACATTACATGGGCACACTGCAGAGAGGCTTAAAACTTTAGATTAATAATATGCCTCAGAAGTAAAGAAAATGAGTTCAATGAACATCTAGAAGTCTTCTGTATAAAAGAAACCGATTTAGGTGAAATTCATTCCTGATATAAATCTAGCAATAACATTTATATTATAAGAGGGGCGGAGCAACATGGCGGCGAGGAGACGCTGCGAGTAAGATCTCCCATTAAAAAAAGTTAATAGGGAGGAAAAGCGGCAGGTTCCAGTGAGAACTGGGACACGGAAGATAAACGGACGACTCCAGCAAACTGCCCAAAGAAGAAAGTTGCCATAAAAGAGGACCAGAAGGGAGGGAAGCGCAGAACCCAGCTCCCCTCCCCCGCCCACAAAGTCGGCACTCTCCGACCGGCAGAGAGGAGGGAAACAACAAACCAAAACGGCCAACAAGAAAAACGGACGCAGCAAGTGGGACTGTGAGTGGAAAGGAACTATTTCAGCCACCACACCCCGTGAACGGGAGCTGTGGAGAACCCTGCAGGATCCGCCGCGGAGGTGAGCTCCAGGCGCCATTAAAGAGAGCCCCGCCCCCCAGGAGGAGACCAGAACCAGCACACAGCCCCGGCCGCCCGGTAAGCTTGCGCAGAAAGCGGCGTGCTGATCCCATCGGATCACAGCTGCCCAGGTCCCTGCGCCTGCGACCTAGGCTTGCGGGGAGACCGCGGTGGCCCTCCCTGAGTGGGTAGGAACAAGGCGCCCAGGCAGGGAAGCGGGATTCAAAAGGCTCCATTCCCGCGCCACTGATCTGGGCTACAGCCCGCATCCTGGAACCGCGGAGGCCCTCCCTGAGCGAGCAGGAACAAGGCGCCCAGGCAGGGAAGCGGGATTCAAAAGGCGCCATTCCCGCGCCACTGATCTGGGCTACAGCCCGCATCCTGGAACTGAGGGCTTTGGAACTGAGACCCGGGGCACGAAATTAGGGGCGTGGGTTCCCCACGACGGTGGAAAACAAGGCAGACACAGCACCCCAAAGCCGTTGAGGTGTACCCTACCATCCCCGCTCTGCTCCCTGTCCCACGGGGTGGAAAATCAGCTCCCCAAGGGCTCTAGGAGAGATCTCTGGTGCCACCTAGCGACTTGAAGCCAGCAGAGGCTCCTGAAGGAGCTAGTGGCCAGCTGGGGAGTTAGCCCACACCGGGCCCCTTCCGAACAAGTAGTCTGAGCCCACAGGGAGAGCGAGCACCCACAGCCGGGGCAGACCAGGCGCGCAGAAGAGTGTGCCTGAGACCAGACGCGCAGTGAGTGTGTCTCACATCACCATTTTAGAACAGGGACATTTCTTCAGTAAAGACTACCTGCAGAAGGCTTCCTCAGGAGCCAGAGGTGAGCGGGGGAAGTTCGCCCACGCCAGACCCCCTCTGGCCTGCAGTCCAAGCCCAGAGGGGGAGCAGGAACCCACCGCCGGGGCAGACCAGGCGCACAGGGGAGTGTGTCCCCACATCGGCATTTTAGAACAGGGACCTTTCTCCAGTAAAGACTGCTTGAAACTGACAGATGACTCCTGGAGGAACCAGAGGGGAGCAGAGAAGCCCACCCAAGATGCCGGCCAGTCCCAACAACACAGTGTCCCAACGCATACGGCAAATTAGAAAACAGACAGTAGGGAGGAGAAGAACCACACGCAACCTAGCAACTCTCCAGAGAAAAAGCACACCACAAAAAGAAAACCAGCCCCCAGATTGCAACGACAATAACTTGGAAGAATTTCTGAGCCTTCCAGAAAGAGAATTTAAAATTGCCGTGATTAAAAAACTGACAGAAGTCATAAAGGAAAACAATGATAAGGGAAAAATAATCAACGATCAGAAGAATGCAATTGAGTCCCTAGAGAGGGAAAACAATGGTCAGAAGAAAGAAATTGAGTCCCTAAAGAGGGAAGTAAAAGAAATGCAGGAGATCAAAGAATTAATGGAAGAACTAAAGAATTCTGGGAAAAGCAATGAAAGCAGAATAGATGAAATGGAAGAACGAATAAGTAATCTTGAAGACACAGAAATAAAAAGAACCAAAACAGAAAAGGAAAGAGAAGTACGAAGGAAAAAGAACGAGGAAAGACTTCAGGAACTATCTGACTCCATGAGGAAAGGAAATATAAGAGTTATAGGAATACCAGAAGGAGAGGAGAGAGATGTAGGAACAGAGAAAATATTCAAAGAGATAATTGAAGAGAACTTCCCAAATGTGAAGCAGGAGCTGAAAATTGATATACAAGAAGCAAGAAGAACACCAAACTTCCACGACGAAAGGAAAAATACAGCAAGACACATAATAGTAAAGCTCCCAAGAATCCAGGACAAGGAAAAAATAATGAAGCTGGCAAGAGGGAAGAAACAGATAACATTCAAAGGAAAACCAATCAGGCTGACATCAGACTTCTCCGAAGAAACACTACGGGCAAGGAGAGAGTGGAGGGACATAGTCAATAGACTCCAAGAAAACAGATGCCAACCAAGAATACTCTATCCCGCAAAGCTCTCCTTCCTCTTTGAAGAAAGAATATGGACCTTCCCAGACAAACAGAAACTCCGGAATTTCATTGCAACTAAACCCCCACTCCAAAAAATACTACAAGGAGTCCTAAAGCCAGAACCTCAGAGGGATGAATAACAATGAAAGAAGGCCAAAAAAAAAAAAAGTTATTACAAGAAAAAATAAATAAAATCAAAGGAAAGAGAAACACAATGGCAAATACAGATGCTAACATATCAATATTAACTCTAAATGTAAATGGACTAAACTCTTCAATAAAAAGACACAGAGTTGCAGCCTGGATTAAGAAACAAAACCCAACCTTTTGCTGTCTCCAGGAAACACATTTAGCTACAAAAGATAAAAATAGGCTCAAAGTTAAAGGATGGAAAACAATCCTACAAGCAAATGGACCAAAAAAGAAAGCAGGAACAGCTATACTTATATCAGATAAAACAGATTTCAAACTCAAAAAGATAAAAAGAGACCCCAATGGTCACTACATTATGATCAAGGGGACAATACTTCAAGAAGAAATAACACTCATTAACATATACTCACCAAACGAAGGAGCACCAAAATATATGAGACAACTGTTGTCCTCTCTGAAAACAGACATCAGAGAAAACACATACGTAGTGGGAGACTTCAACACACCACTATCAACAATGGATAGATCAACAAGACAAAAAATAAGTAAAGAAACCAAAGCTCTAAATAAGGACCTAGAGCAATTGGGCTTAACAGACATCTATAGAACACTAAACCCCAAAAAAACGGAGTACACATTTTTCTCAAGCGCACACGGATCATTCTCCAGGATCGACCACATACTGGGGCACAAGACAAACATCAACAGATACACCAAGATTGAAATCATATCAACCATCTTTTCTGACCATGAAGGCATCAAACTAGAAATAAACCATAAAAAGAAGGCCAGGAACTATCCTACCTCATGGAGATTAAAAACCACACTGCTGGAAGACCATTGAACTAATGAGGAGATCAAAGAAAAAATTAAAAAATTTTTTGAATTGAACGACAAGGAGGACACCAATATCCTAAATGTATGGGATGCAGCAAAAGCAGTAATAAGAGGAAAATATATAGCAATAGAAGCTCACATCAAGAAACAAGAAAGAACGCAAAGAAACAACCTAATCTCGAAGCTCAAAGATCTAGAAAAAGAACAACAAAAAAACCCCCAAACCAGTAGAAGAAAAGAAATAATAAAAACCAAAGCAGAAATAAATGAAATTGAAACTAAAAAAACAATCCAAAAGATCAATGAAACCAAGAGCTGGTTCTTCGAAAAAATCAATAAAATAGACAAACCCCTAGCCAGGCTCACAAAGGAAAAAAGGGAGAAAGCACAAATAAACAGGATCATCAATGAAAGAGGAGAAATCACAACGGACACAGCAGAAATCAAAAGAATAATCAGTAACTACTATGAACAGTTATATGGAAACAAGTTTAACAATCTAGAGGAGATGGACAAATTCCTACAACTCTACAATCACCCAAAGCTAGATAAAGAAGAAATAGAACACCTAAACAGACCAATTACAATTAGCGAAATTGAAATGGTAATCAAAAACCTCCCCAAAAACAAAAGCCCAGGACCCGATGGATTTACAAATGAATTCTACCAAACATTCAGAGACGAATTAGTACCTATCCTTCACAAACTCTTCCAAAAAATTGAGAAGGAAGGGACGATACCAAACACGTTTTATGAAGCCAACATTACACTAATACCAAAACCGAACAAGGACAACACAAAAAAGGAAAACTACAGGCCAATCTCCTTAATGAACACTGATGCAAAAATCCTCAATAAAATTTTAGCTATCAGAATCCAACAATGTATCCATAAGATAATTCACCACGACCAAGTAGGATTCATTCCAGGGACACAAGGATGGTTTAACATCCGAAAATCAATCAACGTTATCCAACACATCAACAAAAAGAAATATAAAAACCATATGATAATATCAATAGATGCTGAGAAAGCTTTCGACAAAGTGCAACACCCATTCATGATAAAAGCCCTTGAAATTCTTGGGATACAAGGAACATACCTCAACATCATAAAGGCCATCTATGAGAAGCCAACAGCCAGTATCATTCTCATTGGTGAAAAGCTGAAAGCAATTCCATTAAGATCTGGAACAAGACAAGGATGTCCACTCTCACCACTGCTTTTCAATATAATACTGGAAGTCCTAGCCAGGGCAATAAGACAAGAGAAAGACATCCAAGGAATCCAAATAGGAAAAGAAGAAGTCAAACTATCACTATTTGCAGATGATATGATATTATACATAGATACATAGAGAACCCCAAAAACTCCACAGAAAAGCTAATTCAACTCATCAATCAGTTCAGTAAAGTGGCAGGATACAAAATCAACATGCAAAAGTCAGTAGCCTTCCTATACACAAACAATAAATCTGAAGAAGAAGAAATAAAAAAAACCATCCCTTTTGTTATTGAAACAAAAAAAATCAAATATTTGGGAATAAATCTAACAAAAGAGGTAAAGGACCTATACAAAGAAAACTATAAAACTCTGTTAAAAGAAATAGAAGAAGACACAAAGAAATGGAGAGACATCCCCTGCTCATGGATTGGAAGAATAAACATTATTAAAATGGCCATCCTTCCAAAAGCAATATACAGATTCAATGCTATTCCAATCAAAATTTCAATGTCATTCTTCAAAGAAATAGAACAATTATTGATGAAATTCATATGGAATCACAAAAAAACCCCGAATAGCCAAAGCTCTCCTGAAAAAAAAAGAAGGGAATGGAGGCATCAGACTCCCAGACTTCAAACTATACTACAAAGGCATAATCATCAAAACTGCATGGTACTGGAACAAGAACAGACATACAGACCAATGGAATCGAATAGAAAATCCAGAAATAAACCCACAGATTTATGGTCAACTAATCTTTGACAATGGAGCAAAGACTATGCATTGGAGCAAAGAAAGTTTGTTCAATAAATGGTGCTGGGAAAACTGGGTCGCTACATGCAAAAGAATGAAGCTTGACCACTACCTCACACCATACACAAAAATCAACTCAAAATGGATTAAAGAACTAGACATAAGACCTGAAACCATAAAATATATAGAAGGAAATATAGGCGAAACACTACGTGATTTGCACATCAAAGACATCTTTACAGACACATCACCCAAAGCAGTGATAGTGAAGGCAAAGATAAACAGCTGGGACTACATCAAATTAAAGAGCTTTTGCACAGCAAAGGAGACAATAACAAAAACAAAGAGAAACCCCACCAACTGGGAGAACATTTTTGCACCCAACACTAATGATAAAGGACTGATCACAAAAATCTGCAAAGAGCTGATCAGAGTCAACAACAGCAAAGAAAATAATCCAGTCAAAAAATGGGCAGAAGAGCTAAAAAGAAACTTCTCTGAAGAGGAAATGCAAATGGCCAACAGACATATGAAAAAATGTTCAACATCACTTGTCATCAGGGAAATGCAAATCAAAACTACCATGAGATACCATCTTACACCAGTGAGAATGGCACATATTAAAAAAACTAGCAACAACAAATGTTGGCGAGGGTGTGGAGAAAAAGGAACTCTTCTGCACTGTTGGTGGGAGTGCAAACTGGTCCAACCACTGTGGAGAGCTGTGTGGAGATTTCTGGACCTACTAAACATAGAGCTTCCATATGATCCAGCAATTCCACTCCTAGGTATTTACCCAAAGGACACAGAAACATCAATTCCAAAGAACACCTGCACCCCTATGTTTATAGCAGCACTGTTTACAATAGCTAAGCTTTGGAAACAACCCAAATGCCCAAAAATAGATGACTGGATCAAGAAGATGTGGTATATATATATATATATATATATATATATATATATATATATATATATACCATGGAATATTACTCAGCATTCAAAAAAGATAAACACATGCAATTTGCAGCAACATGGATGGCGCTGGAAGGGATCATGCTCAGCGAAATAAGCCAAAAAGAAAAAGAAAAATACCGGATGGTCTCACTCATAGCAGGAATCTAGAAAACGTAAATAAGGGACCAGGAAAATGAATAACTATAAGAAAGTGAAAATCAAAATCAACAAAAAACTATGAACCAGAGACACTTTTAGGGGGGCCGGAGGGGAGGGATTGGGGTCAGAATGGGGGGGATGCAATTGTATGGGGAATATAACAATAAAATTTATAAAAAAAAAAAATAAAAAAAAATAAAAAATTAAAAAAAAACATTTATATTATAGATAAATATCTGTTATCTTCCAAAGAGGTTATTAATGAGGTCACATATTTTCTAGCAGTTTTTAATCACATACCTCAATAAGTATGTTTTGAACATGCATATTCAAAATCCTTTAAAGATTAATAATTTGTAAATCTAAAATGTACTGCCATTTTAGTATACTAAATATGAGTACTAATATTAATATACTGTTAGCACTTAAAATATAAATTCTTCAAAAAGAATATTACAAAGATTAAATAAATTATGTAATAAATAAGATCAAAATACTTTTTATTTACTATAAGTTTGAAACCATCCTTGCTCTCACTTAGAAATATAATTTGTATTTTGTAGCAGTTCCTCTATTATATCTTTTCCAATGCCAAATATAACTTCTTAGCTTTTATTGACACTGTGATTTTATAAAATTGTTATATTTTTATAAACTTGCTTGAATAATATTTTTCTAAATGATGCAATATAAAATTTTATGTAAATGTTTGGTATATTTAACTTTAGTATTATCTTTACCACAGCTCTCATTTGTCCAAAATGGAAATTCAGTTGAAAAAAGGTAAAACATTTTTTAAAATTTTTATTCTCTCTTTTTCTCACCTTTATCAGTTCACATACTTAAATGGTTAAAAAAATAGTCATTATGGATTCAGTATCACAAAGCTCATTGATTTATATCTTTGTTTACATTATTATGCTTTAATTATTCAAAATTCATTTGAAATTAATGTTAAGTAGAAAATGTTTGAAACTTTTGATGTTATTAAAGATCAATGGTTTTAGAATCTCTCAAAAACAAAAATTTTAGGGCCTCCCTGGTGGCACAGGGGTTAAAGACAGCACTATCAAGCTAATGCCAGCCTCTGCAGCACCCTGGCTGGCAAGGAAGCAACCCACATGGCGCAGCAGATCTCTCCTGTCTCACCCGCTGTTCCCCTCAGCAGTGTATTTCAGTCAATCTGCCTGTTCTGCTCCCCACTCTGTCTCTGGTGAATCCTTTCACCTCCTGCACCTCTGGCTTACACCCCAGTTCTTGTATGCATAAATTAATAAATCTTTAAAAAAATTTAAACAAACATTTTAAAATAAAGACCGGGTATAGTACACAAACCCACTCTTCCCCCTCCTACTCCACAACAGCAGTTACATAGCAGATAGCAAGGAATTGACCCATATTTTGAAATTATCATCATTCAAAGGTATGACCCCAACATATAAACCAACTTGCTGACTTATTTTTGCCTTTCACTTTCTGTTCAGTCACTTTATATGTATGTATATGCATGCACATAAATAACTGAGTTGATTGATTCATCCAATTAAATCTTGTAGTTTTCACTAGTGAGTCTGTTTGATTAAATTATTACAAGAGATTCTCAGTCCTATTCATAAAGCAGTTGAGAAGCAGAAAGCCCAAATCGGATTTTTTAGTAGGGCATCAAATTCCCCACTGTCAATAAAAGTTAGGTTGCATTCCAACAAGAATAAATTGTCAATATTCCTTTCATTTATTGAATGGAATTATTGAGGATTCAACTTAAATGTACATGAGACAGTCATTGCTTAATTATATAGTTTATTGTATAAAATTTTGACTCTGCCACACAAAAGAGGAAATACCTAGAAGTATTGTCTTCTTCATTATTATTTTTAATACTTATAAGTTACAGATCCATTAGCAAGAATTAGGCAACAAATGCAGTGATTAATGGCCAGAAGTTTTAAAAAGGCTAATTTCTTATACCTATTGAGGTTGTTTTATTTCTAATAGTATACTTTTTGGTTATCTTGAGAAAATTAGACATTGGTTTACTTGTTGGTTTGCAAACTTACTATGTCATAAAGGAATGAATTCCTTATAATCTATTTCTTTATATTATAAATATATATGGTCAGAATAATGTATTTTAAGAAGATATACTAATACTAGTTAACTTCTTTGATGGCAACTTAATCAGCTATGAACTGTATAGAAACAGAAACAAATGAAGCATGATACTAATATTCACATTAAGAATAAGGTACAAAAGAGAGGTTAAGGTAGAATTTCATGTATTTCTATATTTTTTCTATGGTAGCATGGTGAAATAGGTTTTTAAAATGCTGGAAAACCATTCATTTATAACTGAAGAATATGAAATGATAACTTTTCATATTAATTGTTTTAATGGTGAACATTTAGTTTCTGTTGATGAATTTTAGAGCAAAATATCAGAAAGCAAAAAAAAATTGGATTTAGCAAAAGTAATTTAAAAACAATCTCCAGTATTTATGAGGACATAATAGTAAATTTTTATGAGTTTTGGGAAAACTATTGAATGGAGGTTATGATAGTATTACTATGAGTATTGCTCCTTCCAAACCCCATTCTACTAGACTGATAAGTCACAGGTAAGAGTGATAATGGAAAATGGAGTAAAGGAAGAACAGAGGATTGAGGATGATAGGGAATATAGGACATCAAGGACAGAAAAAGATAACAGTGAATATCAAATAATTCCTCTTAACTGACCATTTTTTTCTAGGAATGTTGATATAATGTAGTAAAGTAGACAAGACATACAAAAATAAGTAGAGTATAATGAAGAAGATGCATGTTGTGGACATCTTTTGTTGTAAGCTACTAAGAAGTTGCTGCATCAATTAGGAGGAAAAGATGTTTTTGGTTGACTTGAGAATAATATAGCATTTACGTTAGGAAAAACAATTGGGTTGGATTTTAACAGGGAATTTGAGGAAAAGGTGTTCCAGGTTGACTTTATAGTTGAAGCAATAACAAGGGTATTTATAATTTACACTTATTAGAAATATCACACTGACTGATGTGAACTTAAATTGAACAAGTGATGTGAAATACCGCTTACATACCTTTCTAGTCTTTTCCATTATTGTTTTCATTCTTAAGATCACTCCTTCAGCAGAAGCATAATGGTGTTAGGCAGCAGTCCTATATGGTTGCTGGAAAAAACAGAAGTGAGAAATATTAGATTATGGTTATAAATGCTTTGTATCAGTATGTAAGGCATTGTTCTTTAGATTGCCATATATTTTCTCTGTTGCTATAATAGGATCATTTGCCTGTGTATAACCAAGTGATCAATGATATCACCTAGTAAAATAAAAAAAAAATCCTTAAGGTATTTTGCTTTCTCTTTATAAGTACATGATAATATTAATAGTGAGAGTAGAGGTTTGTGTATACCTGTAGATGTATTTTTAAAAAAGCATCAATTTATATCATGCACTTGAACTGTTTTTAAACTTCAATGGTAAAAATAGTCTTCTAAGATGTGTCTTCCAAATAGCTTCCAAAAGAGTGTTAGACTGTTCATAACCATCTTAAAATCAAATGCCTAATAAATCTATTAAGTCATCAAGAATGAGATGCTTCCTTCATTTAGGAATATATTTTATGTTTTCACTGTAATAAGAGTCAGTTTATCATAAAATTGTGTCTTTTATACTGTCTTATACTTTTATGCTCAGAATTGTCTGCCCTATTTCACCCACCTTTTTTCCCCCTGTAATCCAAACTGTGGTGGTTGAAATTCACACTAAACTAACTGGTGTAGATGGGTGGCAATAGTTATATTATAAAATTTGGATCTGTGAGATAATTCAAATTATTTTAGATATTTTACAATAAACTTTAGGCAAATTGTATTAACTGGACTAAGAGCTGCTTAAGCAAATCACCATCAAACTGTTGCATTTGATAGGGCCAGGAAAGTTTTTTAAAAATTCTATAAAAATGAATAGTTTGACCAATTAAATTGTCATATAAGCTGGAATGCCAGGCCAAGAAGCACAAATTGAGACTGTGCAGGCAAACCATGACATATGATCACCCTAGTTCTGGGACCCTAGAAGCAGATCTGTGCCAATGAACAGAAAATAAATTCCTCAGACCTTAAAGAAAACTAACCCATAGAGAGATACTTTCATTCTGAAATGAAATTATGAAAAAATGTGTCTAAAGGAAAACCTCAAAATCATCTTGTGCCCTACTTTGGTTGATTTTCCTATCGTGTGGTCAGTCATGATTTTGAGTAACTATTATGTTAAGTAATTTAACTTTTACTTAATTTAGTATATCCTTTTTAAATCCCAGAAGATATATTATCTTCAACTTGTGATCTCGTCTCAATTTCACATTTGGATACCATTAATTGTGTAATGATTAATTATAATTGCTTATTTAGTAGTCTTATAGTTTATGAAAATTATTCTTCAGTTACAAATAAAAAATGTTCTTTCTATATTCTAATATCCTATGTTTTATAATTCTAAAGCTCAGAGAAGAAAAGAGGTAGCTTTGCTGCTGTATCAGATATTTCACAGTTCCCCAAGTCTCAAGAGGGATCAGCTGTTTTAAAGGATTCACTTGAAGTTTCATCTGATGAAAATCAATCCCAAATACTTTCATCAAAGCACCGTAATAAATTAGTTAGAACAGAATTACCGGGCACAGAAAATGCAGGTTCACTGCCTGCTGGAACATTGCTTCAAGAAAATGAAACAGTGACAGCGTCATTAAATTTACCTCCTATTAAAAGAAAGCAATTAAACACTGATAATACAACGGTAAGACATAGTTCAATAACTTAAAAACTATTTACTCCGAATTGCTGAACTCCTTCAGTATTTTGAATAAATGCTCATTAAAAACTCATCAATATTATTTCACAGGTTAAAAAATTTGTCTTCTCATGTGTTTTATAGTTAGGTTGTTTAATATTTGGGAGTCAAAGTATGATTTTAACATAAAAATTTCTGTTATGTTTTGATTTAAAAAATGTTGTGGCTTACAATTTTAATGATATATAATTCCTAACTGAGAAAGTGAAATTTTCACTTTAGGTTCATCTACAAAAAAATATATTTATACAATACATTGTGAAAGTACAGTCATTTTGAAATAACTTTATATACCTTAAATGATACCTAAAAATTATCAGAATTAATTATGTTGACAAAAGTATTTAACTGGGAAATTTTAGGGAAGAAAATGGGAGAAAAGAGAAATGATAAGAAGGTTGAATATATTTGATGTATATGCGTAACATGTTTTTATTATAGACCTCATTAAAATGGGCAGTAAGTTTGTCAGTCTTTGAGTTTGTCTAGTGATTGAATCATATTAAAATAAAAAGATAGACTAGAATCATAATCAATAATTACTAACATGATTTATTTGGGATTATTCATGATAGAGAAATCACAGTATTGCCTGGATTATCTTCACACTATCAAGTGTTCCCAAATGCCTCTCAGAGCCATTAGTTGTCCTCATTTTTGTTATATTCAGGAAATAATGAAAAGTAAATGTTTGTGTGATGGCATGAAGATATAAGTTCAAAATTCTTTTTCTCTCTAAAAGAAGGTAATTAGAATTCTAAGATATATAATTTGTAATTAATTATTACAACTTCCAATATTAAGGCTGATGTTTTCCTTTTTTTTTTGGTATGTTTTGCTGTTAAGGCTTCAGTGTTAAAACGTAAGACTAAAAAACAAACTTACCAAGAAGCAGGACAAATTCAAGGTAAAAATTTTATTTTATGTAAAATAAAAATATGAATGATTTTCTGTTCCCATGGTATAATTGTAAATAAATGAGTAAACATTATTGTCAAGAGAAATAACTTTTCAGACAATTATCAGATAACATAGAAATATATTGACCAATATATAAAACTGGTTTGGAGAGTTAACATTATGTTTCTCAGAGAATCTATTTCAACAAATATCTGCGTTAAAAAATAATAACTTTTACCTCAACAAAATTTGGCATTATAAATTCTTAACCCAATATTGTAGTATGCTAGAATTCATCAGCGTATAGAAGGGAAAAAAGATCATTTATTTGTGGTATGAATAATTCATATTTTAACTAAATTTTTAGGTACTTAAGGTATAATATATAGTAGAACACTGAAAATTTGTTTTTCCTTTTCAACATACATAACTTTTTTTTTTTTAAGATTTATTTATTTATTTATACAATCACTGGGTACAGTCAGAAGCACAGGAGGGTGAGCAAATTCAGCAGAGCCAGAGCGGGAGCAGAGCAGGCAGAAGGACCAAAGTACACTGCTGAGGGGAGCAGTAGGCGGCAGGAGAGGTCTGGGCGCCATGTGGGACCCTCCTCTGGTGGCCGGGGAGCAGCCGGGGATCGAACCAGCGCTGCAGAGGTTGCAGGCAGCTTCGCAACCCAGCGCTCAACCGCTGCGCCACCGGGGAGGCCCCTCAACATACATAACTTTCAAAAAACAGATTCATATCTTATTGCATTGGACTGAACTTTCAAAATGAAATTAAATGGTTATAATACAAAATGCAGAAGGATCATTCTATTGTGCCTTGAAATGAAAGTGCTTCTCTGCACTTTCAATGATTGGTTATCTGATATAAATATTCCTAATTATGTCAGGATATTTCTTTTGGTCCAAATATTATGAATTTTTAATGAGTTGATTTGAATTTAATCAACTAAATATTATTTTAGCAAAATAGCAAACAAATATGCCATTTTAATAATCTTTTTATGTTTCCTGTGTTTTTATTTTTATTATTTTATTTTATCGAAGTATAATTGGTTTACATCCTTCCTAGTGTTTTGGAAATATAGGATCTCCCCCTCCAGTTGTAGGCACTGTAGTGCACCTACCCCCAAAGCACCCATATTCCACCACCATAGTCATTTGTGCTCTGTCCTTACCTATTTTCCACCCTTTTCCTCCCCATCTGGATGCCTCCATTCTGTGGTCAGCTAAGGAGGATGGTTTTGAAGTTTGTCTGAGTCTGAGCCTTTGTCTAGTTTCTTTATAGTCCACATGTATGTGACACATTGATATTTAACTTTCTCATTCTGGCTTATTTTGCTTAGCAAATCCCTTCCAGCTCTATCTGTATTGCCTCAATATCTTAACAGTATTAATTCATCTAATGAATGTGCCTCTGATGCCTTTCCATTTATTTAGTTCTTAGTTATTTTCACATTTTGGTTTTCAGTGTGTAATTCTTTTTGATACTATCGAACATGTACATTCTTTCTTAATTTCATATTTAAATTGTTCATTGCTACAACCTATTTTGCATGCTCATCTTGTATGTTGACACTGTTGAAATTAGTAACATATTTGTGTGAAACTTTTGGGATTTTTCTATTTATAAGCTCATAATCATCTGTGAATAGAGGTAGTTTTACTTTTTCTTTTCCAGTTTGAATGTCTTTTATGTCTTTTTATTTTCTAACTGCTCTGGACAGCACTTCTGCTACAGTGTTCAAAAGTACTGGTAAAAACTGGCATCCTTTTTTTGTTCATTTTTTTAGCATAGAGGGAAAGCTTTCGGTCTTTCTCCAACGAGTAGGATGTTAGCTATGGGTTTTTGTAAAGACCATTTGTCATGTTGAGAAAATTGCCTTCTATTCCTAGTATCCTGAGAGTTTTTATTTTTATTCCTGAAAGTGTGTCAAATACAAACATTTTGCCAAATACATTTTCTACATCAACTTATATAGTCTTCTGTTTTTTTTTTTTTTTTCTTAGTGATGTGGTATGTTACATGTATTTTCTTTTTTACTGGGATTTTATTTTTTACTAAAGTAACATTGTATTAAAACTTACTATAAATTTAAGTTCATCATTGAACATGTGTTCATTACTGAGCATCAATATATGTGTCATTATTAATTTTGCAATTAAGAGTCCAAGTCTCACCATAACATTGTTCCTCTTTCCTGTTTCCCCATACTCCTTTCTCCTTCCCTTCTGGTGATCATGAATTGGTCTCAGTCAAACATTTATTTTTATTTCATTCATCTGCTTTTCTCCACACTACATATGAATGAAATCATATAGTGCATGCCTTTTTCTGTCTGCCTTATTTCACTAATCCCCTAGCTCCATTCATGTTGTTGCAAATGGCAGGATTTTATGTGTTTTATAGCTGAATGGTATTACATATGTATCTATAGCATATCTTTATTCATCAGCCCATGAACACTTAAGTTGTTTGTGGTTTTTGACTGTTATAGTGTTGCAATAAACTTGTATATCTCTCAGATTAATGTTTGTGCATTTTTGTGGTCAATAACCAAAACTGGGATAAGTGGAGCACATGAAATTTCTACCTCTAATTTTTTTTAAAAAGATTTATTTTTTATGTATACAAGAACTGGGGTACAGGCCAGAGATGTGGGAGAGTGAGAGGATTCACCAGAGACAGAGTGGGGAGAAGAACAGGCAGACGTACCGAAGATACTGCTGAGGGGAGCAGTGGGCAAGGCAGGAGAAGTCTGCCGCACCATGTGGGTATCCCCCTGGCTGGCCGGGAATGGAACCCACACTGCAGAGGCTGCGGACAGCTTCACAGCACTCTGCGCTCAACCCACTGTGCCACCGGGGAGGCCCCTCTACCTCTAATTTTTTGAGAAATCTCCACTGCTTTTCATAATGGCTATCCCATTTTATATTGCCACCAACAGTGTGCCCTTCTCTCCACATTCTTTTCAACACTTGTTTCTTGTCTTTTGGATATTAGCTATTCTTATAAGTGTAAAGTGATATCTTGTGCTATTGTTTTTCTCTAACAACAACAAAAAAGATGAACACTTTTTTACATACCTATTGGCCAGTCATATGTCTTCTTTAGTAACGTATTTATCCATATCCTCTGCCATTTTAATATCAGATTGTTTTTTATTACTCAGTTTTATGAATTATTAGCAATTTGGGATATTTGCAGATATAACGAGCAAATATATCTCTTCTCATTCAGTAGGGTGTCTTTTCATGTTGATGTTTCTTTTGCTATGTAGAAGCTTTTAAATTTGATGTGGTCTCATTTGTTTACTTATACTGTTGTTTACCTGCTATTAGAATCAAGTCCCCAAACATGTCTCTATGGTTAATGTCAAGCTACATATTGCCTATATTTTCTCCTATGTATTTTATGGTTCCAGGTCTTACATCTAAGTTTTTTTTTTTTGGTTTTGTTTTTCACAGTAAATCATGGTCTTTATTCTTTTTTATTCTTACATTTTTTTCACATTTTATCAAACATATATTTATTTATTTTTTTTTAAGTTTTATTTATTTATACAAGAACCGGGGTACATGCCAGATGTGTGGGAGGGTGAGAGGATTCAGCAGAGACAGAGCGGGGAACAGAACAGGCAGACTGATGAAATACACTGCTGAGGGGAGCGGCGGGCGCGACAGGAGAGGTCTGCCTAGCCTTGTGGGATTCTCACTGGCCAGCTGGGATCGAACCCGTGCTGCCGAGGCTACGGATAGCTTCACAGTGCGGCACTCAATCACCTGCGCCGCCAGGGAGGCCTTAAATTTATGTATTTATTTCTTATATCACTGTTAATTTGGGGGCAGTATTTCATTTCTCCCCTCAGGTGTAGTCCTGTAGTTCTCCCATCACCATAACACCTGAGATCATCCCCACCATCCCTTGTGTTCTTCCCTCCACTGTTCTGATTCCTCTTCTTCCCTCTTCTCTGCTGATCTATGGTCAGCTTGTAAGTTTCATCTTTTTCCTGACCCTTTGTTCAGTTTCTTCCTATTCCACAAATAAGTGAAACCATCTGATATTCAACTTTTCCTTATGACTTATTTTACTTAGCATAATCCTTTCCAGCTCCATCCATGTTGCCACAAATGGCATGAGTTTTTTGATTGCTGAGTAGTATTCCATTGTGTATATGTATGTGTGTGTATACATATTGTATATGTATCTTCTTGATCCATTCATTGATTTTGATTAGTCAGGTTATTTTTGTATCTTGACAATTGTAAATAGTGCTTCAATAAATATAGGGGTGCAGTTTTCCTTTTGAATTAGCATTTTTGGGTTCTTTGGGTAGTTTTCTAGAAGTGGAATAGCTGGGTAGTATGACAGATCCATTTTTAATGTTCTGAGTCTCCTCCATCCTCCATATAGTTTTCTATAGTGGATGCACCAGTTTAGATCCACCCCCCTCCCCAGCAGTATAAGAGGATTTTCTTTTCTCCACATATTTGCCAGCACTTGTTGTTTCTGGTCTTTTTTTAAATGTGAGCCATTTCACAGGTGTGAGGTGGTATTTCATTGTGGTTTTGATTTGCATTTCCCTGATAATATGCAATGATGAGCATTCATTTTCATATGTCTGTTGACCATTTGCATTTCTTCATTGGAGAGGAGAGGTGTCTGTTTAGCTCTTCTGCACATTTTTTGATAGGGTTGTTTTGCTTTGTTGTGTGTGTTCTTAGTAGATCTTCAACGTCAAACCCTTATCAGAGGTATTTTGTGCAACTATTTTCTCCTATTCTGTAGGGTGTGACTTCATTTTAGTTTCAGTCTCTTTTGTTGTACAGAAACTTTTTAGTTTGATGTAATTCCAGCTGTTTATCTTCTCCTTTGTTTTCCTTGCTTCTGGATACAAGTCCTCAAATCTGTTTATCTGATTAAGGAAGTCTACTGTTGAAAATCCCTATTGAAATTTTCATTTTATTCATTGTATTTTTCAGGTTCATAATGCCTATTTAGTTCTGTATGATTTCTCTTTCTTTGTTCAACTTATTATTTGGCTCATGTATTATTCTTGTTTTTTAAAAAAATTTTTTACACTATTTTTCTTTTTTTAAAGATTTATTTATTTCTACAAGAACTTGGGGTATAGGTCAGAGGCACGGGAGGGTGAGAGAATTCACCAGAGAGAGAGTTAGGAGCAGAACAGGCAGACGGACCGAGGACACTGTTGAGGGGAGCAGCAGGCGGGACAGGAGAGGTCTGCCACGCTATGTGGGTTCCTCCTTGGCCGGCTGGGAGTTGAACCTGTGCTGCAGAGGCTGCGGACAGCCTCACAGGGCGGCACTCAACCCGCTGCACCATCAGGGAGGCCCTATTTTATTGTTTTTATTAAGTTATCTATATTCTTTTGTAGGTTGTTGATGGTCTTTGAAGTAATTGTTTTGAATTATTTGTCAGACAATTCATAGATTTCCATCTATTGGGGATTGATTCCCAGAAAAATATTGTGTGCTTTGATACTGTTACTCTCCCTCCTCCTTCTTCTCGTGTTTTCCTTATAGCCTTGCATTGGTGTCTGCACATTTGAAGGAACAGTTACCTCTTCTAGATATACTGACTGATTTCAGTGGAGAAAGAACGTGTGTGTGAATACAAGGGTTCTGGTTGGGTGGGGTGTGTGGCTGTGCCAACTTCGGTGCCATTCAGGACAATGTAGGCTTAGGATTTCTGGGGTTTCTGGGTCTGACAGGCAGATGGCAACACTGGGTCAAGCTGGGTTTTTAGTGACACTGGTTCTGGTTATTTCATAGCGGTACTGGGCATGGTAAACTGAACTTGTCTGGCTATAGGAAGGGCAGCAGCTTAAGCTCCAGCAGCTGGGGTCTCCATTTTTGATGTCTGTGGGGAGGCATGGCAGTGACAAATGCTTCTGAGGTCCTCAAAGGTGAACGAATGCTACTGGGATTCTGCTGTTTCTTTTCCCCAATGGGTGGGGAGTCACGGTTGTGGGGATTTGTTTTAACACTAAACCTTGCAAGTCTGGTGATGGGAAGATGTAGATAAAATGTTTCCTACACTTTTCTGTGCAAACATAGTTGGTAATGTTTTATAATCTACTGGGTTATTACAGTTTCTTAATTGTACTGCAGAGTTTTCCTAGTGTTATTTTGTCCATGGATAGTTATTGAATCTTTGTTTTTTAGGGCACAAAGATTAGTGTCCCGTAACCCACCATCATGCTGGTATCACTCCCTAATTATTCAGTTTTAAATCATGTTATTTTTAATTGTATATAATTGTGTTTATAGCCCATCTTTCTATTAAATAAAAGAATTAGAAATAATGTTATAAAGTAAGTTATGTGGAGCAAAAATGATAATTTACTAATTTTCAGAATGAAATTTATATCTATTTCAGTTTTCAATTTTTGAGAATAACACTATTACACATTTTGTTAGAGGGAAATACTTTCAAATATCAATATAAAATGTGCTTTCTCCCCTCATTGTTTACAAATGAAAATAAATATTGAAAATAACCTGGTAGGGGTTTTGTTAACTTAAAATAATTAAAAATATCGGCACATAAAGAAGAATTTAGCTCTCTTTATCCATGTGTAAGTTTTGTTATTGCACATGTATCATTCCATATTATATTTCAAATATCAACTGTATAATACTCAAAGTTGTTGGAAATAATTTTAAAGTAGTAAACATTTTATATACTAGGCAGTATAAAATATAACTGCAAATTATTTGACAGTTTTTCTAATCAAGAGGTGAGGTCTAGTTATAGAAATTCTAAATGGAAGACATATTTGATCATAGCTTACTGGAGCCATAGATATGTGTGTGTGGGTGCGCGCACAAGTTGTGTGTGTGTGGTTGTTTTTTTTTTTTTTATAGAGGCATGCTTTATTTATTTGTTTGCTGGTTGGTTTGTTTGTTTTGTTTATACATGCACTGGGTACAGTCAGAAGCGCGGGAGGGTGAGAGAATTCACCAGAGCCAGAGCGGGGAGCAGAGCAGGCAGAAGGACCGAAGTACACTGCTGAGGGGAGCAGCGGGCGGCAGGAGAGGTCTGCGCGCCATACGGGACCCTCCTCCAGTGGCCGGGGAGCAGCCGGGGATCGAACCGGCCGCGGGCAGCTTCGCAACCCAGCGCTCAACCGCTGCGCCACCGGGGAGGCCCTGTTTTTTTATTTTGAATCATGCCTTAAAAATAAATTAAGGAAACTCTGACAGCCAAAAAAAAAAAAAAAAAAGAGGTGAGGTCCATGTACTCTCTCCTTTCTTTGTATGTGTATGTCCTTTCTCAGTATGAACTGGACTCTGAAAAACATCAACACAATATCACTTATTTATAACGCTTCTAAATTTGTTTTGGAATTGCTTAGAACATTGTACTAGGAAAAAACCGACGTGAAAGATTTCAGTCTTATTTGCATCTTATTTCTTGACTTAGACTGAGAATATATGCCAGATTTGTATTACTAGTTTACTTGAATTAGTATTTGTTTTTATCTTACAGTGTATTTCCTTGTTCATTTTCAATTTTGCTGCCCTTTTCTTATCCTGTAGATTTAATTTAATTGTGGAATATGTGTAGCATAATGTTAAGTATAATCATCAACAATATTTTAACATTATTTTAAGTCAGGCTCATCAAAATATCTTTGGAGAGGCTATGAATAAGTGTTTGAGCATATTACCTTGTAGAAATTATATGATTTGATCTAAGTGTGTCTACCCAAAGATAAAGACAGAAGTAAAGGGAAGCTTTGATACTGTTTGGTGTTTGCATGGTCTGTGACTACTATGTAACCAGTCTCCACACACACTCACAAAAACTAGTTATACAAAATTCTACTTTACTTACATGGTTTAAATAAATAATTTACTACTGTAGTTTTGCAGTCTTCTTCCTTTACTTTTGTACAAATGAGAAGAAATTTTGTTGATTTGTTGGCATAGACAGAAATGTTATTATAGATTTGTCTTTCTATTTAGCATTTTCTGTAACTCAGCAAAAGGATACAATCTCCACTGAAAATCAATTGCCTGAGGACATATCTTTAATTTCAAAAAGCCAAGCTCCACCTAAGAATCTTGAAGTTACCAGAAATGAGGAGTTTGACAGTAAGTTATGAATTAAAAATCCTGTAAAATTATTTTCAGTTAAATTTGGTAACTTTATTACATGGTCCATGTAATAACTATTTTGTTCATATTTTTAGGTTTTTATTGGTGATGTATCTGTGTTTTCTACAATATCTTAGTTAGGTGTGCTGAATTTCTGTAGTCTTACAATGTGTCAGGTTGTTTTGTGTCTTATGACACTATCTTGTTAGCATGCATATGAATTTAATATTAATAATTTTCCTAGAAGATTCTTTTGCCATATGAATGGACCTACTTTATCATTTTTGTGGTTCTTGTTTGTTTGATTAAAAACTCCCATGCTTGTTATTAATGTAGCTCTACCTACTTTTGGTTGATATTTGTGGGATACAATTCCCCCTATCCTTTTGCTTTAACCTTTCTGTATGTTTATAAATTTTCTGTTGCTTTTTGAAATTTATAATTATGGATTTTTTCAAATTCAATCTGATAGCTTTATCTTTTAACTAGCACTTAAATCATATTTGATCCATTTATTGATATTTTGAAATTGTTACATTGTTTTCGTTGTTTCTCCTGCTTGATAAGTTTTTTTTTTGGTCTTTTTACTCTACATTTTATGTCATTACATATTTTTTCTTTAGACATACCTGCCATCAAAAATTTTACCTTTAATTTAAAATTTGCACATGACAAGAAAACTAGAGAATTTTTGAGTTATTTATATTATTAGATCATTAATAATTATGTTATTGATATGTATATATACATGTCATATATTTTTTTATCTATGTCCAACTTTCTGTATTTTCAAGATTTAGTGGTGTCTCTTTTGAATAGTGTATGGGTTGTTTATAAATCCAGAATGATTGTCTCTCCCTAGAACATATAATCCAGATACAATTATTGTAATTATTGATATATTTAGATTAAATATTTTGGTGTTCTCACCTACTCCATCTCTCTAACCTATATTTCTGTTGGAATAATTATTTTTATCTATCCCCACTTTAAAATCGTCAAATGGGGATTAGGGCTATTCTGTACAGAGCACACTCCAAATCAGTTCAAATAAATACCTGCCTGGCAGTGCAGGTTTTCAACAAGTTACCAGTCATGACAAACAGTGACCATTCTCTAGTTATAGTGATTATTTTTATTTTTTTTAAACACCCTTGTTTATTTTTTTCACAATATAGGATTTCCCTCCTCAGATGTGGCCACCATAGTTTTCCCACCACCAAAGCACCCATAGTCCTCTACCACAGTCCATTCATTGTGCTCTCCATCCTCCTTGTTTTCTACTCTCTCCCTCCCCCACTGCTCTTGGATGAGAGACCTATGATCTACTTTCAAGCATCACTCTTACAGTTTGTCTTTGTCTGATCCTTTGGTCTCTCTCTTTTTAAAGATTTTTATTAAATTTATTTATTTTCTTACATTGTTGTTTACTTTTGTGCAGTAATTGATTTCTCTCCTCAGGAGTGGTCCCCTACTTTTCCCATCACTATACCCCCCAGGATCTATCTCCACCATCTCTTGTGCTCTTTCCTCCCCTATTTTAACCCCTCTCTTTATCCCACCCCTGCTGTATGCCCTAGATCTATGCATAGCATGCATGTACATATACACAGACATAGATATATTTAGGAATCATGAGTTCTTACATACACTTCCAATTCTAATCAATTCACGGCGTGTTATTACCTTCCTTTATTTCTTATTGAGGAAAGTGTAAATCCTCACACTGAGTAATTAAACATGTGGATCTAGCATTGTGGTAACTTATTTAAAATCTTACAAAATGGGTTAAATACTGTATGATTGTTATAAATTTGAAATATAGATATTTCACGATGAGTCTTTTTTTCCATTTCATGAATTAAATGTACTCCTTCATATAGGCCATGTTACAGAATCAGATGGAAAGCTTTTGCATGAGAATCAAGATTTATTATCAAAAAGCCAATTACCAGTAGAGAAACAAGAAACTCCCAGTAGGATTGGACACACTGGTAAGTATAATAATTTCAATAACTAAAATATTTTAAGCTTATCAGATCATCTTTTTTGTTTAGTTCCTTAAAATATACTTGAGCATATAGTTTATGGAGATTAATACTTTGACCTTAAATATTAGTACCCTAAGATAGAGAACAGAAATAGAAGTATACATTTTAGTTGGTATTTCTGTTACTACAATTATTTTAGGGTCATGGGGCCAGTTGAAACTGTGCACAGGCATGGAGGCGAATGTCACAAGTAGTAGTGGGTGCTCACTTATTTTTTTTGTGCTCACAACTGCAATTACAGGACACATCTCAGGCCCAGGGTGCAATAGCAATAGGGTCTATTTAAAAAGGGGAAAGGAAAAAGAAATTGAGAGGAAAAAAAGAGAGGCAATGCAAAGACCAGATAGTGAATTTTGGCTTCATTAAACATCACCATGAGTGTAGTTACCACTTTTTATCCCTAAGACTATTTATATATTTTTTGAGAAAAAAAGCTGCAGGTTAGGGTAGTTTGCTAGGTTTATAATTTTCTACATATCTCACTAAAATGGTCCTAATTGCAGCAATTCTCTTCAGGGTTAAGGGTGAATGGATTCAGGGATGCATATATACAAAACTTGTGTAACAACAATCCATTCAGTACGGGCACCATAACAATGGCGATATGTAGTAGTTCCATCCATAGTCAGATCTGGGTGAGGGTATCGTTGGTGGTGACTTCAGACAGAAAACCAGAGAACATTATTGAATTCTTTCTCATTCTCATGCAGGGGGTCATAGTCACCTATGCACTTTTATCAAAAAGACCCAAGAAATGCAATTTAGCCCCATCTTGTGTCTACTTTGAACTTTAACTTTGGTAAAGGGCCTCAATTCCCTATTGTGGATTTAGGGATGTTGACCATTTCATAGCCTTATCTTTTTAAAGTCGTATGTTTGGTGAAATTTGGCAAGGATCTCTAATTCATTTCAGAATTTACTGGGAAGAGAAAGAACAGCATCTGTATTAGCTACAGAGGCCATCACCAGGCAGACTCTCAAGGGACTGCCATTTGGTCCCTAATGGTATACTGCTTGACTGAGTTCCTTGGTGGAAAGCCCAGGAATCTCTTCCTTTGATCTTTTATTTAGTAACCAAATGCAGAGGTCTAGGTGGGAAAACCTTTATCATAATCTTGTAGGAATTGTGCCAAATTGCCACTGTATGTCACTCTCTTTGATGGTTTCTCTTTGTTGTTTTGGCAGAGCTGATTTTTCCCTGCCAAGTAATTTGTCATTTATGATCTGGACTCTGTCACTGACAAATTTATATGACATTACAAGGAGTATTCATTCAGCTTGATAACAGCAGGAGTGGCACTAATAAACCTGAGTTTTATTAAGAATCTTTTTGTTTTCTTTTATTCAGCAGAGTTGACTAGAAACAAGTTCCTGAAAAAATATCAGATATTTGGTAGACCTTTACCGAGAAACTGAAGGACTGTAAAAAAGTGCCATAAGCTTTTTAAAGAGCAATTACAAAGTAGTGAATATATCCCATACAAAGGATATAAATACTGAGTTCTACTTGCTGTTAATCTTATCAATCACCACTCTCACTCCTTCACTGTAGAACAAAGGCATGAGTAGTACAGTTTGCAGAGCTGCTATCAGCTCTACTAGCTTGTTCCAAACACACCTGTTAGTAACAGGGAATTGAAGGAGTGTAACTGTTGTCCTTCCCTGAGTTTGAGAAGATTACCTCCTCCATCATCCAGGCAAGCAACTCAGGTCTCAAAGACCTCTTCTGGTTGCTGGGGAAAGCAACTATGAAGGACTCCACATTCATTTTAATTAATTATGAATGTCATTAACTCATGGTGTTATGGGCTGACTTTTATTGTCTGAGGCCTCAGTGGAGCTAACAGTATTCTTTGCGTACAAGTTATCTTGCAGTCTGTAAAGATTTTTAGTCCTGTTATCAGTAGACAATAGCATAGTCAAGAAATTGTTTCCTTAGATTTCCTAAAGCACCACTGTTGGATCTCTACTTTTGCCTCCATGCAGGGGATAAAGAGAGGGACAGAGGATTCTGGGGATCAAGAGGGCCTACTGGTGCACATAAAAACCAAAGAGAACTATGAACCAGAAACACTCTATGGGGGGTAGGGGGCAGGAGGGGAGGGATTGGGGTCAAAATAAGGGGGTTGCAATTGTATGGGGAATATAAAAAATAAAATTTATTATAAAATAAATAAATAAATAATAAAAAAATAAAAACCAAAAAGCACACATAAACAGTCTGTTAGCATTTTCCTAGAGTGTCCATGACATTCTTGAGATAGTACTTCCTGAGACTCATTGATAAGGCTGGCAAAGTTCATTGTTAGACCTCAGACTCTTGCAAATGACCAACTAGTACTCGCCCATGAAATCTATATATGTTAAACACACATATACATAAACATACTATTATATACCATAATATATTATTCAGCCAATGTCCTATGCATGAACATTTAAATGACTTTTAGTATTTTACAATTACAAATAATTTGCAATGAATGATCAAACTCATGCATATAAATTTGCATTGATTGATCTATAAGAGTGTATATTAAACTAAGAAAATTTGAGTCTAATATAAATATATTTGATGTCTGGGGGAATATTTATAAAAATCATCAAAATTTTTCTCAGAATATTCATGTCAGGATCTAGTATGCTACTTTACTATGACTTTGTAAAATGAGAGAAAATGTGCTATTTACTAGTTATAAATTTAAATGTAGAAATTTTATATTAGATCTAATTTTCTATTGAGTGACTTTAATTTATGTCCTTATGTAGTTCTTGATAATGTACCATATGAAAATCTTATACTCAGCTGTCGCGATTCAGTATCAAAATCCCAAGTTCAATTAATGAAACAACGAATTTCCATAGGGCAAAAAGCTATTAGTAAATGTAAAAATTATCTATAATTTTATATTGCTTTACTTTAAACACATCTGAAGAATTTTTCTTTCGTTCACAAATAAGAGTATACATATATATTTTATTGAAATTTTAAACTTTGATCTAAAGTGTGAATACTTTAACATAACTAGAGAACAAAAGCAAACATATTGATATGTTTGGTTGGAGCTTCTTTTCACAATATTGCTTCATGATAATGTTGTGAAGGTCATGCTCTTGGTATCCACCAAAGTCAATAACAAGCCAATAATTATCTCGTAAGTGGTATACACTTTTTAACTAACTGACAAACTGTAAATCCAAGGCCAGTGCGTGCCTCTGTCCTATATTAGTGGCCTTCTGCTATAGACTTCAGTCAGCAAAGTGAAATGTTGCTGAGATGTGTGACAGAAACAGCACATGGAAATCAAAGGGGTCCAGGGAACGGACAGCCAAGGTGGTCCATTAAAGGACTTCCAGGGCATCCTGTCCATCAGAACCCCTGTTGAATGTAATGGTCTTTGTGATAATGGTGCTGTGTGATCGCTGTAAGAATGTGACAGTCTATGACTGGTCTCACCAATTGCTCAGATGGTTTTTATGTGGGGTACAGGGAGGGTAAAAGCATGGTAATCATCTTGTCTGGAATGATACATGTGCCCCTTACAGATCATGCCCACAATTATTACTTTGGCTTTAGTCCTTGTACCTTGTTTGGTACTTGTAGGTAAGCTGCATGTGGGTGAGCAAGGCATCTTATTAATTTAAGTAGTTCACTTGTCTGACCTATATATTGATTGTAGATAAAGGAAAACAGGGAGTCTTGTGACATGGTATTAGTGGTATAATGAAACCTATTCTACAAATTAATCCTGATCATTCACAAGAAGAGGGTTGTTAAATAAGGGGGAGGTATGGGGAATATAACCAAAATGAAAATGCATACATTGTACGAAAATGAAAAATGATGTAAGAATTATATAAAATAAAATATTTTTTTAAAAAAAGGGCACACCACATTCTTTTATCTTGGGCAATAGTCTCTATAACTGTCACAATGCCAGATACCTCTGGTGTGAAAGGCAGCACTTATACTTTATATAGCCTTAAAAAACTTAGAGTCTAAGTTCTTATATACAGGCCAGGTGAAACTATTGAATGGATACATAGTTTATAGATACTGTAGAATTTTTTTTTTTTATTTATTTTTTATAAATTTTATTGTTATATTCCCCATACAATTGCAGCCCCCCATTCTGACCCCAATCCCTCCCCTCCCGCCCCCGCCCCCCTAAAAGTGTCTCTGGTTCATAGTTTTTTGTTGATTTTGATTTTCACTTTCTTATAGTTATTCATTTTCCTGGTCCATTATTTAAGTTTTCTAGATTCCTGCTATGAGTGAGACCATCCGGTATTTTTCTTTTTCTTTTTGGCTTATTTCGCTGAGCATGATCCCTTCCAGCGCCATCCATGTTGCAGCAAATTGCATGTGTTTATCTTTTTTGAATGCTGAGTAATATTCCATGGTATATATGTACCACATCTTCTTGATCCAGTCATCTATTTTTGGGCATTTGGGTTGTTTCCAAAGCTTAGCTATTGTAAACAGTGCTGCTATAAACATAGGGGTGCAGGTGTTCTTTGGAATTGATGTTTCTGTGTCCTTTGGGTAAATACCTAGGAGTGGAATTGCTGGGTCATATGGAAGCTCTATGTTTAGTAGGTCCAGAAATCTCCACACAGCTTTCCACAGTGGTTGGACCAGTTACTGTAGAATTTTTAATATTCAACAATGATGGCAGTTATTCCTTTTAATTTCCTAGGCTGTTGACATTGTTTTTGATAGCCCATGGTGCTAGGTGCCAGTGGATTGGTGAATCACAATCTATGACATTCCTCACTAAAATACTCTAGTTTCAGCAAATTTAATCAGGGGTGAATGCAAGGGCTGGTTAATAGGTAGTACCAATAATAAATTCAGAAGTGGAAGACATAACCATAGGAGTTTGTAGTGCCCCAAAGTGAGTCACCCATAGCTGGGTCTGGAAAGAGAATCCTGGTAGTTGTGGCCTCAAACTTAAAACTAGGGAGTTACCAATTTCCTTATTATCCTAGTTGCAGGGATTATGCATATCACAGGGATTTGTTCACTAGTATCTAAACAGCCCCAGAAATACAATTTTTTCCTTGTCTCCACTTTGAACTCTAGCCTTAGCATAGGTCCTCAGGTTCCCACTAGAAATACGGACACCTTGGCTAACCCCTACTTATATTGATTTATGAGAGCCTTTAGGTGTGGATACAAGTAGGGATGTGCCACTCTCATTAAGTTTAACAGATTTCCTCTATCAAGTAAACAAATTGACAAGCCTCAATTTCACTGAGATAGCTTGAGGATATAGTATTTGTACTAGTTGTAGAGGTCATCACTGTATGGACTCTCAAGTCTGGTGGGATCTTCACAGCTCATAATCTGTCCATGAGTTCTTGGTGAGAAACCTAACAATTTATTCTTTTGAGAGACCCCATTGCTTGGTAACCAGATTCCTATTCTTCTGTAATGCCATTGCCTGGATAATCCAGCAGAGGGCACACAATTGCCATTTTTATGTCACTCCATTGGTCTATATATGTTATCTAGGCTGTAGCCACATTTACCATGAACAAGTTTATTAATTAAGATGTGGATTGTGTTATGGATGGATTGATATGCTGTTATGAGGAGGTTTGATTGAGTTTCTTAATCAACAGGATTGACAAATGAACCTAGAAATCTGAGTTTGGTCAACAATCATGTCATATATCATTTACTCCCTCATTGTATCATTTGCTCCCTCACTAGAATGGCTTATCAATATGCTGTGCCCTCCAGAAAGATAATCATAGATGTTTTTCAGTGTCCACCAGTCATCCATCATGTGTGGGTAAAAACTGTCAGAACCCAAATAATACCCTGCTGAAGATAGAGATGGTCTTAGTTTTTCCACCTGTCTATTCCTTCCATTTTTTTCCCACTTCTCTGTAAAGTTGAGAAGTCAGCACACTCTGAAATATGGATCTGTAGGAATGCACCTCACAAGATGTCATTCTCATTCACTAAGTTTAATGAGTTTATCTCTTTAATCAAGAAGGCAGACTGCCCAAGTCTCTAAGGTCTTTTCAGATCACTGAGCAAGGTGACTCCAAAGGAATCATTAAAGGCCAGTGCTTTCCCACTAAAGGCAAGAGTTTCAATAACTTGTTGTATTGCTGGCTATCTTTTGGGGCACAAACAAGTTTGGAAAGAACAATAATTACTGGGTACAACTCAAATCAGTATCTCTAGTGTTTATTGTTCCCATCATTAGAGAAGGATAATCATTAGTTAGGGAACTGCTTCCCTATTTTTTTTTTAATAGCTCTGTTGGTTCTCTAATTTTACAGGAGAACTTGGCCATGGAGTTGGGAAGGAACAATTATTCCTCTGAGAACTGAAAATCTTTTCTTAGCAATCTACTAGAATTCTCCAAGAATCCTTTATGTCATTCATTAGTACTTTCTGAGAATCATTAGAATGGATGGTTAAGTACCCCTTTGTTGGACTCCAAAAGTCATGCAAATGAGCCACTAGGACTACTTGACTGTGCCAAAGACTTTTTTTTTTAACATCTCACAATAGTGCTCTGTAAGAGCTTCAGGTATTTTGCTTTTCCAGAAAGGCAATACTGTGGAATGCTGTGGGGCACTCTTGGACAATGCTAACAGATAGTTTATGTATGCTCCTTGGTTTTGATTGGTTCCTTCTCTGTATTCCAGACTCTGCTGCTGAAGTGTATGTTGACAAAATTAGAAATCCAATTGTAGTGCTTTGGGAAATAGAAGGAAATAATTTCTTGGCTATGGTATTGTCCTCTGATGATAGGACTAAAATTGTGAGCTAACTTGTATCCAGTGAATACTGTTAGATTTACTGAGATCCTATACAATAAAAGTCAGAGCCCATAACAGTGAATTATTGAAATTTAAATCTTAATTAAAATGAATAAAGAGCCTTTAAGAATTGCTTTGCCCAGTCACCTAAAGACATCTTGAAAACTAGCTTTGTTTGCTTATATGCATGAAAAGGTAACCTTAAACTTAGTGAGGGCCAGTGAATATTTGTGGGGTGTATCACAATAGAACCTTTCCTTCAGCATATATTGATGGTATAAATATTCCTTTCTTTTCAATAAATTTATTGAATATAACAAATTTATTCAATAAATAAATTCAATAAATTTATTGAATATAAATAAATAAATAAATAAATTTATTTATTTCTTTTCAATAAATCCAATTATCTACTTAATGGATTGAAAGTATCTTTCTTATAGCTCAGGAAGAAGAGGTATTGCATGAAATTCCTTTACCCATGGATAAAGTTGCATTGTCCAAAAGCCAATCTCAAACTGAACAGCTTGGAACCATCAAAATAGAAACACCAGATGGTAAGTATGATAATTTTCAATGTCATTGATTTTTTTGAAAATAAAAAGAAATTTTTTCCTGAGGTTTCTGAATGTTTAATCAATCGTGTGTTTCCTGTACATCTATGAGATCAAATACATTTACTGTGTTCCATTCTTCTCTAATTTCATTGAATTTCTGTCCATTTATTTTTTGTTACTAACAGAAGTCTATTAAAATCTCCTGCTATGCTTATAGATGTCTTTGTTTCCTGGTAGTTTTGTCAGATTGGCTTATAATTACGAAACTATATTATTAAATACATACAAATTTTTACTTGTTAACCTGGCAAACTGAGTCTTTGCGTCTATAAAACTTGAGTCTTTGTTTCTATAAAAGTATACCGTTTATCTTTAAAAATACTTTTTGCCTTAATATTTACTTTGTGTGCAAAACTGCTTAATGTTTACTTTGCAATGGAAAACTATTGAGCTGTTAAAAAAAAAAAAGATGAAATCTTGTCATCTGTGACAATATGGATGGAACTAGAGGGAATTATGCTAAGCAAAGTAAGCCAATAGAAAGACAAAGACCAGATGATTTCACTCCTATATAAAACAAAGAAATAAAACAAAGGAGCAGACAAAACTTAACCCAGACAAACCCTAGAAACCGTGTAATTGAAGTTTCCAAAGGGTCATGGTGGAGAGGGAAGAGGCAACAGTGGACTATGGTGGGGTTTATGGGTACCTTGTTATGGGTAACATGCATCTGAAGAGGTGTGAACCTATACTTCTGAGTAACATAATAGTGTTGCAAACCGACGTTACCTCAAACAGAACAAAGAAAACTATATATAACAACTTCAAAAAAATTTTAAAATATAAACAACTAGCATGAATTTTTTTCTTCTTTTCAATTCCAATGGATAGAAAATTGGTTCTTACTGTAGATGTTAGCAAAATCAGCATATGATATTTTTTCCTTACTCAGTCAAGAGCTTTCACATAAAGAAAGCACTTTAGTTTCTCTTTGGCATCCAAATGATCAACATAACTGTTCTTGGGCTTTGGGGTCAATATTTAATACAATTAGGTACAATCAGATTACTTGAATACAGTGCTATGAAATCATGAGAGTCGATCTGATAACCAAGACAGCTGTAAAGTGATTAAAGAGCAGGTATTGTATATAGCATGCATACATCAGTCAAAAGGATGATTTATGTCTTGAGTGAATCAGACTGGGACAGTGTGAGAATTCTTCATGCTACTCAGAATGACACACAATTTTAAACTTATGAATTAGAATTTCAATTTAACATTTTCTGGCCACATTAGTTGCAGGTAACTGAAAATGTACAAGCAAAACTTGATATGGGTGGAGTGGGAAAGGCTACTGTACACAAAAGAAAAATAGGAAGAATTTAAACATACTAATACAAAAGATAAACCCAGAAGGAGTATAATGAGAGAGGAAGAAAGAAAAAAAGAAACTAAATAGCTAGAAAATAATGAACACAATGGAAATAAGATAATAGTAATATTATTATACACCTCTCTGTTCATTGCAGATTATTTACAATAGCCACAATTAGAACGTCTACTGTTCAGTCCCAGTAGATATCCGAATTTACTAACAGAAGAATAGGTTTTGGAGTCCAAAAGAACAAAATTCATTTCAAGCTCTCTCACTTAATAAAATGTAACTTTTCAAAACATGCAAAAATCTCTCTTAGTTTTGTTTCCTTCATCTGTTAAATGAGAATAACATATTTATTTCCTAGAATTCTTAGGAGGATTAAATAGATAATATTTGAAAGATATTTAGCATAAAATCGGGCATTCAGTACGCCTTAGATAATCTTTAAAATCATTACATGTTTGTATGTATCAGTATGTGAAATTGTAAAATAAGTAAAATTAAAATTAAATAATAATATATCTCTGACTTTATATACTACAATTTTACTTCAAGCAAAATTTTAGTTTTACATCAACTAATTTGGAAATCTATCATTTCAGTTAAAAATGAAGCAATCTCAGAATTTACAGATACAGCAGAAATTCTTCCATCAACTGATGATCAAATATTAGATTTAAACAAGATAGTAGGTAAGAAGAGATTTATAATGTAGTAGAAGCCAATCTAAGACAAAGTATTTCAATTGTATAGTTCTGTTGTTAAAAGAAAATAAGAAATTAAAAAAGGAAACCCTTTTTCAACTTAATTTCAATCTAATCAATCTACTATCAATTGATATGAATCTTTAAAAGAATCTATTATGTACTCATTACTTCACCAAGAAAATGTCAGCTAGATAATGCTTAATTAGATAATGCTTAAATTAATTAGCTAATGCTTCTCTTTACCTACTATTAAACAAAAATATGTATTTTTTCCTACTTTGTGAATTTTCATAACATATACTAGATGTTATCTGATTTGCACCTTGAAGAACAATATTTTTATTTCTTATATCATCTTTTTAAATAAGGTAGAATAACAAATAGAAATATCTCAAAATGGGTATTATGGCTGCATTGTTATCTGCCTGTCACAAAGTCAGGAAATTTCTGATGGTGAAAATATGTGCAAGAACTTAGAGTATATGCTAAAGCTCATATGCCCAAGTGATAAAGTACTTTGCAATAAGACAGAAGGTAAAGTGCTTATGGCAGCTTTTAAGCAACCACCTTAAGGAAGATGTTAGCAAACGGGTATACTAGGAAGCCCCAAATTCTAACCATGTGGTAGAAACAAAAAATGTAGAAGTGGTCGGAACCAATTTTTTCATAGTAGGAGGTAATCAAAAGTTTATAATAAGCAAGAGAATGCTCAATCAAGAAAAATCCATCTTCAAAATGGTTAGAAAATTTTGTGGAAGTATGAGGGGATCTCCCCAGAACAAATTCAATCTACAAAGAATAAATGACACTCAAGGCATTACAACTAGACCTGTCCTATAGAAAATACTAAAAGGAATCCATCAGGTTGATATTAAAGTATATTAGACAGTAACTTGAAACTGTATCATGAAATAAAGATCTCTAATATAGATAGTTGTGTGGTAAGAATACAAGCCCGTATCATTTTGATTTATAACTCCAGTTTTTATGTAATGATTTAAAGACAGCGGTACTAAATGGTGGTAAATCTGTGTTATTGAATGCAGTATATAAAATATTATTGAATACTGTATATAAAATATACAGTATATAAAAATGTTATTTATAACTTCAATATAAAAAAGGGGGCTTAGGAACTATATAGAGTACAGTTTTTCGATGTGATTAATGTAAAATTGGTATCAAATTAAATTGGACTATTATAACTTTAAGATGGTACACATAATTCCCTTGGTAAATAAAATATCTACAGAGTATGCACAAAGTTAGTGTGAAAAGAAAGAAAACTAGTTCCATAAAAAAATCAACTGAGCATGTAAGAAGGTAGCATCAGAGAACAAAAAATTTAAGAAATACATAAAACAAGTAGCCAAATTGCAGAAACGAGCCCTTCGTTACTGTAATTATTTTCAGTGTGCATGGGATTAAGCTCTGCAAGCAAAAATCAGAGATTATCAGAATGGATTAAAATATTATCAATTAATTGTTGTCCACAAGAGAATCATTTCAGATCAACTAAACTGACAAAACTTTAGCTACATTGACTTAGAATAAAGAAATAGATTTAATTATTAAAATCACAAAGGAAGTGAATGGGGACATTACTATAAATTTTATAGGAATAAAATATATTAAAGAACTTTACCAGAATAATTTAATAAAGAAAAAGATAATCTCAATAAAAACTTTAATAAAAATCTTATGTGACATATATACCTTTAAAAAAATAAGACTTCTATCAATTTAAAAGTAAAATATTTTCCTTCAATATTAGAAATGAAACATGAGTGTGTATTATCGCATATCTATTGTGCTGGCAACCTTAGTTACTCCAATAAATTGAGAAGGAAAGTTGAAAATATTCAAAGGGAGAAATAAGACAAATTAATTGCAGAAAATGTGACTGTGCAGGTATAGACCATAGATTATTTTCCATAGACCATAGATTATTTTAGATTATGCATGTTCTTCTCAAGTGAAAATGGAGCATTACCCAGGAGGTACCATATAATAACCCACAAAACTAATCCTAACAAATCTAAGAAGATTTATTAAATACATTATATCAGGTACCCATCATGAGTAAAATGATATGAAACTAGAAATCAACATGAGAGGAAACCTGACAAATTCTTAAGAATGTGGAGATTAACATGCTCCTGAACTATCAATGAATCTAAGGATTTAAGAGAATTAAAAAAAAATCTCATGACAACTGAAAAGGAAAACACAATAACAACCAGCATCTTAAGGAAAGAAGGAAAAGTGGTTCTAAGTGGTAGTTTATAGCCATAAATGATCTAAATTATGATCTAAAAAATGATCTAAATTAAAAAATCTAATTTTACAGTTCCAGAAACTAGAAGATGAAAAAGAAATCAAGCCCACAATTAATTAAATAAAGAAGGAATTAAAGATCAGAAAATAAATAAATGAACTATAGACTAGAAAAACAATACAGAGCAATTAAATTGAAAGTTGGATGTTGAAATAAAAAAAATTGGCTAACCTTTATTTGGACTAAGATAAAAAGAGAGGACTGAAATAAATATATCAGGAATGAAAGAAGATACAGATACTACCATAAAAATGCAAAGGATCACAAAATGTGTTGATTTGGTATTTATAAATTACAACATAGTTGCCATCCTAGCTAGTATTAACTAACCCGTCCATTATGTCACATAATTATAATTTCTTTATTGTGTTGATAACATTCAAGATATGGTCTCTTCTAAAATTGACTGCTGTGATGGTTCACTCTGTGAATATATTTTTAAAAACATTGAATAATTTAAATGGGCAAATTGTGTGAAATATTTTACATTAAAAAATTACCCTAGTTAACTCCAAGTTGAATTGGATTAAAAAATATTAGCTGATACATAGGAGTATAGGATGAGGGAGGTAGTTGTGCTTTACTAGATTATAAGTTTCTCCAGCACATACCCTTTAGTTTCTAATACTTAATCCAGACTTCTTTCAAATAAGCAAGTTCTTCATACATATACCAATTAGTGAAAGAACTAGATTAGCTAAAATAGATCAGCTAATATATCCCATTTTTGCATTTGTTATTTCACACAATGTTAATTATTCAAAAGTTGTTCTACCCAATTTGACACAGCTTTATTCATTTTGGTAATGACTCCACAGAAAGCAGCATCTCTATAAAGATTATAGTGGTAGTACATTTATGTTGACAGTCACAGTGTAACCTTAAATATTCATTGATTGTCTCAGACATTTCTTCAAAGTAAGACCCCCATGTGGGCCGATTGTGACAGTTTTCCAGTTTTATGTAAATGCTTTGCCAGATTCAACTTAAATAAAAAAACTTTAGACCCCAGCAGGCAACATCAGGTAACAAATTATAACTACTACTTTTTCAATATGAATTTTCCTTTAAAACATTCATTTATTTTCCTTTAGTTTGCTCCAATAGTCTCTAAATCAAGCAAAAATTTCAAATCATGTAAAAACTTACATGAAAGGGATACAATCCCAATTCTAACCCTTCTGCAAATTTTATCATTCCTTTTCCAAACTAAAGGTCTACATGTGAAAAGGACCTGAGAGAGCTTATTCTCAGTCCACAAAATACCGTTATATACTCACATTCTGTCACCTAATTTGATTAAAAGTAATAAAATAAGATGGATGTATAAGTAATAGTAATATAAGCATTCATGGAGAAGTCAAAGAATTTCTGTTCCACGGTAAATTTCTATGACAATGGAGACAATGGTCTGCAATATAACCCATAGGGGGAAATGTGTTTCAGATTACTAGCTATAATCCCTACAGTATGACTGATATTGGTGTAAATTTGATACAGTATAGGGATATGTGTGTCCTGGGTTAAATGGCATGATGCTCTTCTGAGGAGTAGACTTATTCCTCTGAATCATAAAGAGTGATACAAACCAACATCACCTCAAATAAATAAAATAAATTTGAAAATTATATTATTATTGTGTACTTTATATTTAGCAAAATAGATACCATATAGAAAAAAAAAACTAAAAAATTGAAGAGATGTAAACACCAATTATGTCATAATATGGACAAACAGTCTTGGTAAAATATTTTACAACACTAAGTTGCTTATAGAGACTAAATTCCGGTTCTAAGGATTAGCATTCTACAAGATAATATTTCATAATAATGAAAATTCACTATTTTCAAAGGGCAATTAAAATAGTGATAAACACACATGCACTTAGATAAAAATAATTGAATATTTGTGTATTTCTCTAGACACTGATATAGAAAAAAGGAGCAGTGTCACTGAAAGCCATACATTAATGGCAGAAATGAAAACAGAAGCTAAGAGACTCAGTGGTAAGCTTATCTGAGGATTCTTTCATTTCTTGATTCAAATGATTGTGTTCTTCTAATTGTATTTGTTGAAGAAAGACCAGAGGAACTAAAATATATCTGCTAATGTGCACTGTTTTTGTATTGTTATAACTCACCTTACTCATAATCTCTCTGGAATAAATTCAATTGCTTAAGAGATAGCATTGACTAGAGTAGCATTGGGTAAGGAATTATGCAGCATATGGTTGAATATAAAATTTGTCACTTCCTGGGCATGAGTTCTGGTTCTATAACTAAACATTTCCATACCTCAACATAATTGGCTTATGTAAATCCATTCCTATTTGAAGATTTTGTGATTCTGTCACACAGACATTTCATAATAAATGTGTGTCCATAATAAACGCTGGACACACACACACACACACACACACATTCATGTGGTAAGTTACCATACAAAGTGTTTTTTTTTTTTAATCTCTTGCTATCTCTAGGGAGTAATGTAAGAACACTTGACAGAGGCAACTAGAAAAACAGATACAAAGAGACAGCTTATCTTAGCATTCTCATTTCAAATGAATCAGTTCTTTAAATTGTATCTATGGGAGAAAGACCACGATGCTCATTAATATTCCTCAGATGCTTTTCGGATGATCTATCCATTGTTGATAGTGGTGTGTTGAAGTCTCCTACTACTCACTCATAGCAGGAATTTAGAAAACCTAAATAAGGGACCAGGAAAAAGACTAATTATAATAAAGTAAAAATCAAAATCAACAAGCAGCTATAAACCAGAGACACACCGGGGGTGGGGAGGAGGGAGTAGGATCAAAATAAGAGGGCTGGGAATTGTATGGGGACTATAACCAAGATGAAAATGCATACATTGTGCAAAAATGAAAAATAATGTAATATATAAATATATAAAATATATAAAATAAAAAATGCTCAAAAAATAAAAATAAAAAAATAAAATTCTTAGTTTTGAAAAAAAAAATTTAAATATTCCTCAGATGTGTTGCTAAGCTCACATTCCTTTCACAAATTTTAGTAAGAAAGTACAGAACACTTGTTCTGCCCATCTAATCTATCTTTGGTTTTGGTAATATTCAGAGTCAATATTTTGCCTACAAAATTAAAAAAAATTTATTATATATGTATTTTACATGATTCTTCCTTTTTGTGCAATGTATGCTTTCTCCTCTTAGATATAGGCCCTGTATAATTCCCACCACCAATTCACCGGTGAACCCTCACCATAGTCCCTTGTGCTCCTCCCCCCTTCCCTGAAGTGTTTCTGATTCATAGTTGCTGTTAATTTCTTTTTAAAGATTTATTTATTTATTTATACAAGCACTGGGTACAGTCAGAAGCGTGGGAGGGTGAGAGAATCCACCAGAGCCAGAGCGGGGAACAGAACAGGCAGACTGAGGAAATACACTGCTGAGGGGAGCAGCGGGCATGGCAGGAGAGGTCTGCGCGCCATGTGGGACCCTTGCCCGCGACCAGGGATCGAACCAGCGCTTCAGAGGCTGCAGGCAGCTTTGCAGCCCAGCGCTCAACTGCTGCACCACCAGGGGAGGCCCGCTATTAATTTTGTTTTTTTAATTTATTATAATTATTTTTTTCCTGATCCCTTATTTGGTTCCCCTACATTCCTCCTATAAGTGAAACCATCCGATATATTTTTTTTTCTTTCTGGCTTATTTCACTGAACATAATCCCTTCCAGCTCCATCCATGTTGCTGTGAATGGCATGAGTTTATCTTTTTTGATTGTTGAGTAATAGTTCATTGTGTATATATACCACATCTTCTTGATCCAGTCATTTATTTTTGTTGCACATAAAACTTTATCAGACAGGTTACCAAAAGGCACTGATTACAAATATTCCTTGTGCAATATGGAATTCTTTTAAAATGGATTTCATTTTATTTTTCTTGCCATCGAATCTAGAGCATAGCTTCTAAAATCAGCTAAAAAATAAAAATCACATAAAGGTATGTAAGTGAAATACAGCTATAAAAGGTATAAAAGTGAAATGCTCATGTTACTCCAAATGACCCAATTTCTCTTAACCAGCTAGAAATTTTACATGCTAATGGACTCATAGATGTGTTTTCTGTTAGCCCACAAATTACTTGTAATTCTTTCCCACTACTAATTCATTCTTGTTTGACAGTTACATACCCTAAAAGAAGGGAAAATTACCTTTTTTTCTGGAAAAATCAACAAATTTCAGCCCTGCAATAAAATTCTGTGATAAGGATGACATAGTTTATATCTTGTCTTGGAGAAAAATGGTGATAGTTAAGGAAATATGAGGAATCAGTTTATGTATCAGATTAGGTACTACCTGGATATATTGCTTTGGTCAAATCCCTAAACCTCTCTAATCCTCAATGTAACAAGTATTTTCTGATTGTTAATGGTGCTTTGATGTTAAAATATTATATTTCTGCTATCCATGCCTTTCATTATAAATATTCTCCTATAATTAAACCACATTTGAATTAAAAGAATAACTATCCTATACACATAAATGTGCACAGACATACATATGTTACATATTGAAAATGTTTGGTTTTATAGAGGTTGATACAGAAGGCTTCACAGATGGTATTGGAAGAGGTGAAATAATGGGGGAAATCAAGAAACAATCAAAGATTCATTCTGGTAAGAGCAAGAATATTCCATGTTTTTTTGTGCTTTATTTATCTTATTTATCTAGTGTTTCTTAATTTGGATCTTTTTTTGAAGGTTTATTTTTATTTATTTAGGCATACAAGAACTGGATCTTTAGTGAACATAGTACCGATTGGCTACTAGAAAATGTTAAAAATATTCATAAATTGCCTTCTGTAATTACTTTACATCTTTTAGTTATTATCAATGAAGAAAAACAGCAATGCATTATAAGTCTGAGCACACATCCAAGAAAGCAATACATAGCATTCAATGCCAGAGACACTGGAATATGCTTAGTGGAAGTATTCCAGATGATGTTCTACACACTGTATATTTAGGGCTAGAAAAGATACGATTGTGTATTTGCATAGGAGATTTGCTAACTTATGAATGTTATAAGAAGAGGAAGTGAGCAGGTAGTTATTATATTGGTTACCATTTCCCACTATATGATAAAGATACTAGGCAAATTTATTTTCTCAGAAGAATGATAGATCACCAGTTTTGTTATTTAGTTCATAGTTTAAGCTACTGGCTGTTATACTGTTGTGACAGTGTTTGGCACACTTACTCTTCCTCCTTTGTGTGATAGCAAAGGAAGAAATGAGCTTAAGGTAAATAAGGTAAAGCGCAACCTTGAGAGAGAGTCCAGTCATAAATTAGCTATTATCCAGTTGTGACTCTGCATGCCTAAGTCTCTGCACTTAGAGTAACATTAGAAGCTATATATTTTATTAAAATAAATCTTAGTACGAGATTCTCTGAAAGATTTAAAACAGTGGGAGGACATTATAAAGGAAGAAAATTGTGACACTTACCCAATTTTAAATACTACTGATCATACCTTTTGTTTACTAATCCTTAACTTAATCCTATCTAAATGATATGATTGCTTCCCTGCCTATCTGAGGATTCTTTACTTTCTGGATTCAAATGACCCTGTACTTCTACTATATCTGTTTAAGAAAAAAGAGAGGGAGGGGCTAAAATTTATCTACTAATGGGCCCAGTTTTTGTGTTGTAACTCATATTACTATCATAAAATATTGTTTATGAATTCCCTTAAATCATGCTATTGGAAGGGAGGGATATGTTTCTGTAACGAAGAAAAGTGTGGTTTGGGGCTGACTTGTGGGAAACTTGCTATGTTTTACTTACCTAATACAACCCCACAGAATAGTGTGCTTTTTAATGAAAGCCTGGAAGTTATACATTTGTTCATAATTTCTCTGGGGTAACTTTTTTTTTGCATAAGAGATAGCATAGACTAGAATAGCACTGGTTAAGCAATTATGTGGCATGTGACTGTATATAAAATGTGTCATTCCCTGGGTGTTAGGCTTTGCTTCTATAACTAAATATCTCCATACCTCAATAAAACATGGCTTATATAAATCCTCCACCCTTTTCCATTTGAAGGTTTTGTGATTTTATCATTCTAATTTTTCATTATAAATGTTCTTTGATAATAAAATGCTAATTAATCTTACACAAGCACACACATACCTATACCTATGCATACTACACACATTCATATAATACTCTCCATACAAAATATTTTGAATCCATTTTGTATCTATAGGGAGTGATGATGAAGACTTGAAAACTGCCATTGAAGAAATCTATGAAGAAGTACAACTGGAGACACAACCACTCAGTTACCCTGGTAATAACAAGGATAATAAAAGTCTAATATTCCACATTTATTCTTTTCTCAGGTTTTCTCAGGTTTATTAACAACAATGTCTGTAGCTTACTAGTTTTGGGGAAAAAGGTTTCATGATGTCCCACTTTAACTAGTTCTTGGCTTGAATTAATAAGCTTTGATGTAAGTAGATATTTTATGTTTTAGCACTCATTCATCTAAAATGTGAAACATAAAACCAATTCTATAGTAATCTTAGACTATGATTGGTATATAAATAATTTTATACACTTTCTATTCTAGATATACCTTTTTTTTCAAATTTGCAAATGCAAAGTGTTAGCTCTTAGATGTGAAAATGAAGGACATATAATATCTATTTCTTTGCTTATCATTTCTTTCTCTCTGATGAATATGTCAGGCAAACTTGTTATTTCTCACTTGCAGTTAGAGGAGTTCTTTAGTTAAGCTTTGTATTTCAGAGATTATGCCACAAAATGGCCTGGGGTCAATGTTAGAGGGCTAAAGTATGTCAGCTAATATTCCCCAGTTATGTATTGCTATAGCTCATATTTCTTTCACAAATGCTGGTGATTTGTTGCAGATCACGTGTTCTGCCCATCCAGTGTGTCTTTGGTGTAAGTAATGCCTCAACTGGTCTCCATCTGAGCTTAGAAGGCAGTGCTGGTATGTTTGTACTATCATGGTGATAGTGCAAACTTTAAATATTCACGGGTTCAGGCATTTCTCAAATACAAGATTTTTAACCTATCATATCGGGATCATGCAAAGTTTCCAACAATTGGTTACATGCTATATTAGAACCAATATTTACCCATAAAAATTTACTCAACAAGTGACTGATGGTCACCAATTCAAATCATTCCTTTTACGTGCAATCTTTTTTTTTTAAAGATTGATTTATTGGGACCTCCCCTGGTGGCGCAGGCGATTGAGCCCAGTACTGTGAGGCTGTCCGCAACCTCTGCAGCGCCTGTTCAATCCTGGCCGGCCGGAGAGGGTCCCACATGGCGAAGCAGACCTCTCCTGTCTTGCCCACTGCTCCCCTCAGCAGTGCATTTCATCAATCTGCCTGTTCTGTTCCCTGCTCCATCTCTGGTGAATCCTCTCACCCTCCCACACATCTGGCCTGTACCCCAGTTCTTGTGTTAAAAAATCTTTTTTTAAAAAGATTTATTTATTTATGCATATAAAAACTGGAGTACCCAGAGGTGTGTGTGTGGGGGTGGTGGTGAGAGGACTCACCAGAGACAGAGCAGGGAACAGAACAGGCAGACTGACTGAAATACACTGCTGAGGGGAGCAGCAGGTGAGTCAGGAGAGACTGCAATTCTTTTAAATAAATTTCATTCTATTATTTCTGCCATTGGACTTAGAGAGTTGTATTTAAAATCAGCAAAAAAGAAAAAATCACATACTCAAGTAGAAGGAATGCAAGGCTCTCACATTCTTGTAAATGATCCATTTTCTCTAATCCAGCTAGAAGGGTTATATGTGAACAGGCTCTGAGAGGGCACTTTATATTAGTCCTCTAACAATGTTATTTTTCCCACCACTAATGTCTCATTGGTTTATAGGTACATAACTCAAAGTGGGGGGAGCATTACAATTTTCCTGTACAAATTAAATTATTTCTTCCTTGTGGTAATATTCTATGACTAGGATGACCAAAGTTTGCAATGTAGTCTGGAAAAAAATTAGTTGAGCCCTGTGTTACAGAGTATATGTGTACCAAATGAATGTGCTTTAAATGTATACCTGAAATTTTTATTATTCAGATAAAGTCCCCAGTATGATTTAACCTTTTAGAAGCTTTCATAACTTTATAGGAAAGGTCCTTGTAAGGAATTATGAGAAATCAATTTGGGCATTGATTTTGGTACTACCACTATATGTCACTTTGCTCAAATTCTTTTTTTTTTTTTTTTTTTTGCTTTATTTCCTTATTTTTTTTTATATAAATTTTATTGTTATATTCCCCATACAATTGCAGCCCCCCATTCTGACCCCAATCCCTCCCCTCCCGCCCCCGCCCCCCTAAAAGTGTCTCTGGTTCATAGTTTTTTGTTGATTTTGATTTTCACTTTCTTATAGTTATTCATTTTCCTGGTCCATTATTTAAGTTTTCTAGATTCCTGCTATGAGTGAGACCATCCGGTATTTTTCTTTTTCTTTTTGGCTTATTTCGCTGAGCATGATCCCTTCCAGCGCCATCCATGTTGCAGCAAATTGCATGTGTTTATCTTTTTTGAATGCTGAGTAATATTCCATGGTATATATGTACCACATCTTCTTGATCCAGTCATCTATTTTTGGGCATTTGGGTTGTTTCCAAAGCTTAGCTATTGTAAACAGTGCTGCTATAAACATAGGGGTGCAGGTGTTCTTTGGAATTGATGTTTCTGTGTCCTTTGGGTAAATACCTAGGAGTGGAATTGCTGGGTCATATGGAAGCTCTATGTTTAGTAGGTCCAGAAATCTCCACACAGCTTTCCACAGTGGTTGGACCAGTTTGCACTCCCACCAACAGTACTTTGCTCAAATTCTTAACTTCTCCAGTCCTCAACATAAAAACCTTTTCTGATTGTTAATGTTGTTTTAAACTTAAGGTATTATATTTCTTCAATCCACATATTTTATTACAATTCTTCTCCTAATTAGAGTAGTAATGATATCCCACACACATTCACAAACATTCACATGTCAATATTTACCTTATAAAACTGCTTTGAAACTGTTCATTTTTATAGAGACTGATATAGAAGGATTCACAAAAGGCACTGAAAAAAGTGCTCTAATGGAGGAAATGAAGACACAATCAAATAATTTTGGTAAGAACAAAAATATTTCATACTTATTTGTGATTTATTTATATTCTTTGTTTTTTTTATGTTTGAATCTTAAATAACCAAAATGCTACTAAAACATGTTTAAAAAATTCATAAATTGCCTATTATAATTACTTGAACTCTTGCCATTATTGTCAGTGGAAAAAACAGCTATGAATCATAAGTTTAAGAACACCTCAAGTGTGTTCTCAAAAATGATGCAAAAACATCCAGTGCTGTAGAGATGTTGGAATATAGTTAATGAAATTGTTTCCTGATGCTGGTTTACTCACCTTCTTTTTTGGGCTAGAAACTGTATGGTTGTTTATTTGCACTATATGTTATAAGGTTGTGTATAAAATTTGTCATTTTCTGGATATTAGGTTTAGGTCATATAACTAAACATCTCCATACCTCAACATAACAGGATTTATAGAAATCCACCACACATTTCCATTTTATGCTTTGTGATTTTTCTATAGAGATATTTAATTGAAATATTATTCCATAATAGCAAATGCTAATTAACTGTACACACACATGCATACAACACAGCTACAAATGCACACATATACACACATGCACACATTGTAAGGGTTTCCATACAAAGTTTTTCTGAAATCTCTTTACATCTATAGGGAAAAATGTAGAACACTGGGCAGAAGCAACTGGGATAACTGATGCAAACGGACGACTCAGGACACAACCATTGAAACTCTCTGGTAAGGGCCAGGATATTCCAAGTTAACCATTTCACATTTATTTATATTCTCAAGAGTTTCTTTCAATATAGATGTTTAATATAACATTGCATATGGTTAAGTATTTGGAGTCAAAAGTTTTCATGATACCTTGCTTTAATTAGTAGTTTGCTTGCATTAAATAGTAATAAGAGAGTAACTTTTAATTCCTAATACTTATTCATCTAAATTTTGATCCATAAAAACCAGTGCTACAGTAAAATTAGGATATGATTGGTTCACAAGTAACCCATTATATTTAACTCACTTTCTGTATCTAGAATTAGAAATTGCTTTTGTCAGATTTGCAAATGCTGAATTGCTAGCCAATAGATACAAGAAAAGGAGTGTTACAGCTATTTCTTTGCTTAGCTTTTATCTCTCCATGATGAATATGTCAGGCAGAATTGTAATATTTCATTACTCAGCAATCAACACAGCAATAAACTCATGCCATTCGCAGCAACATGGATGGAGCTGGAAGGGATTATGCTCAGTAAAATAAGCCAGAAAGAAAAAGAAAAATACTGTATGGTTTCACTCCTAGGAGGAATGTAGAGGATCCAAATAAGGGATCAGAAAATAAAAGTAATTATAATACAGTAAATATAAAAATCAACGGGCAACTATAAACCAGAGACATTCTACAGTGGGGGAGAAGGGAGTAGGATCAAAACAAGGGTGGTAAGTGCACAAGCGACCATGGTGATAGTTCACGGGTGAATGGATGGAGGGAATTTTACGGGGACTATAACCAAGATGAAAATGCATACATTGTACAAAAATGAAAAATGATGTAAAAATATATAAAATAAAAAAAATTATATTTCACCTGTTGTTAGTACAAATTTTTAGTTATACTTTGTAGTTTGGTGATTAAACAACAGAACCCACTTAGGGTGAATGGTCATTGCACTGCTCTTTATCTTTTGTCCTGATACCAATGAAGAGCTCAGGTTAATAGAGAAAAAGGGAAAGAGATATTTAAACAGAGCCCTGCTTGAACCACTGATATGAAAGGGCAACTGTGCACATGACCAAGAATATGCCCCCATAGAAGCAACATGAGGGACTTCACCCATCTGGGAAATAGATTTTAGTAAAACACTCCTAGTGACTGCTGAAATTATGTAGTGAACAAAATAAATGACTAAATAACTGTATAATGAATGGATGAATAAGTAAAAAAGAAAATTTTCTGTAATTGCAAAGCAAAAAACAACAGTAATCAGCAAGACCCAGAAAGGGGAAATGATTTCAGAATACAGAGTTGCTGCAAAACTTTATCTAGAACATACAGTCTTTAATAAAAGAAAAAAAATAGGCATACAAATAAATAGCAAATTGTGCCCAAGCTCAGGAACAAGGAGGCAACAGAAATTGATTATGAGATCATGACATTGGACTAGGCAGACAATGCTTACACAGTAATTATAACTACATTCAAAGAGATAAATGAAAAGAAACTCAAAGGAAAACTGATATGCTAAAAACTTCTTGTAGACAATATGAACATTTATAAATAAAAGTTAACAAAAAAGAACAAAATGCAAATTCTAGATATGAAATATAACTAATTGAAATGAAAAATTCTCTGAAGGTATTTAAGCAAAGACTTGTTTGGTCTGAAGTAAGACTCAGCAAACAAAAAGTAATGAGGGTACCAGAAGGAGAGAACAGAGGGGAATAGAGCAGAAAAAATATTTGACGAAAGTAGATGATATATTTGAAACCACCACAGAAATGTATTAGTTTCTATTATCAGGTAAAAGGAAATCTAAATAGAAGACGCACAAAATAAAATCCACAACCAGACACATCATTAAAAAAAAATGCCGAGAAAACAAAGGCATGGAAAAATTCCCGAAAAAAAAATGAGAAAAACCACTAATCATGTAAAAGAGCACCCTGCTAAGATAAACAGGTAACTTAGCATCAGAAATTCTGGAGGCCAGAACACAGTATGTTGGTGTTATACCAACACAGTATGTTGGTATAATCAACATAGTGAGAGAAATATCTGTCAATCAGGAATGTTATATCAGGCAAACTGTCCTACAAAAATGAAGATGAAAGAGATTAAAAACAAAAATTGAGAGAATTCATCACTAGCTTCCCTACTTTACAAAATACACATGAGTTCTGTCTGAAATGATCTCACAGAGTAATTTAATCCACAAAAGAAAAAATAAAATAAAAAGTAAGCAAAACAAAGCATCCAAAAAAAAATCATAGCCAATGTTAACTCTGTAATTACAAAACTCCATACAAATGCATGTTTGTCTCTTTCCTTTTAATTGATTGAAGAAAATTATGCAGATCAATAGGTTTAAAATATATTAGTGGGCCCCCCACATACAGATTTTTAATATAGTTCACAAGGGCTATATAAAGGCAAGTGTTTGGAGTAAGGATTGATTGGAGAAAGAAAATGACACAAGCTGGTAACTTGAATCCACAGGAATCAATAAAATTATCCAAAGACTGTGATAGGAAGGTTAATTTAACAAACACTTTTAATGTTTACCTGCTCTAATTTCTTCTCAGTTTCTTTAAAAAATATACAGTTTCATAAGAAATAACTACAGTGTTTACAATGTTTTAAATATTTTTACATGTGACATAAATACAGTAAAACAAAAATGAGGAATAGCAAATAAAACTATAGGAATGCCATTTCTATACTTCATTGGCTTTTTTTTTTTTTTAAATAGAGGCATGTTTTATTTTTATTTATTTGTTTGTTTGTTTTGTTTATACATGCACTGGGTACAGTCAGAAGCGCGGGAGGGTGAGAGAATTCACCAGAGCCAGAGCGGGGAGCAGAGCAGGCAGAACGACCGAAGTACACTGCTGAGGGGAGCAGCGGGCGGCAGGGGAGGTCTGCGCGCCATGTGGGACCCTCCTCTGGTAGCCGGGGAGCAGCCGGGGATCGAACCGGCGCCGCAGAGGCCGTGGGCAGCTTCGCAACCCAGCGCTCAACCGCTGCGCCACCTGGGAGGCCCATATACTTCATTGGCTTTTAATCAGTATAAATGGAAGTAGATTGTACAATTGACTGCAGTGATTGTTCACAGTTCTATGAATATACTAATCATCATTGATTAGATTTTGAAAAAGGGATAATTTAGAGTATTTGTTGTTTTAATAGCTGAGAGAATTAGAAGAGGTATAGTTAATTTGCAAAAGACTAATGACCATAAGCACTGGAAAGATACTGTGAAGGAGGAAAAATGCAACTATTATTATAGTATTGATTCCTCTCCCACCGGAATTTTATGCTCCTAATGTTCAACCTGTTTCCAAGGACTATTCTTTTTATTTATTTATTTTTTAATTTTGAGCATTTTTATTTTATATATTTTTTGCATCATTTTTCATTTTTGCACAATGTATGCATTTTCATCTTGGTTATATGTATGGGGACCATAACCAAGGACTATTCTTTTTTAAAAATTTTATCTATCTATCTATCTATCTATCTATCTATCTATCTATCTATCTATCTATCTATTTATTTATACAAGTACTGGGTACAGTCAGAAGTGTGGGAGGGTGAAGAATTCGCCAAAGCCAGAGGGGAGAGCAGAGCAGGCAGACTGACGAAGTACACTGCTGAGGGGAGCATCAGGCGGCAGAAGAGGTCTGCATGCCATGAGGGACCCTCCTCCGGTGGCCGGGAAGCAGCCGGGGATTGAACCGGCGCCGCAGAGGCTGCGGGCAGCTTTGCAACCCAGTGCTCAACCACTATGCCACCAGGGAGGCCCCCAAGGACTATTCTTAATGTTCTTCATGATTATCTAACGACCCTTGATCGAGTTCTTTGAATTGAATCTGTTTGAAAAAGACCAGAGTTAAAGCAAAACTGCTGAAGGCCAACTCTGGCAAAATGTTGTGTCAGGGGTTCCTGAAAGGATGAGACAGCGAAACTGAGGACTGAGGGGGAGGGGAAGTGAGGCAGACATAGACACTCTATCTGGTGCAAGTATCTCCTATTGAGGGTCTCAGCGGGTCTTTATTTATATATTAAGGCAAGCGGTGAGATGACATCATCATATGCATGGAAGCAAAACAGAAACAATCAGTACATTCCTTTCCCATGGACATTTGGTGCCTATGTGTTTTGAGAAAAGAGGTGACCTTTAAAGTTAATAGATGATAAAAACTTATACTCATTATTTCAGCCTAAACAATTACCTAAGAGCTAATAGTCCTTGGTACACCCTTATCCGCCAAGGCTACCATATCAGGAGACTCCTCTTTCTATATGGCCTGCAGCTAGAGACCAGTTGCTTCCTGGTTATCAGTTATCAGAACTTTTTCTACATAGAAACTCCTAGTGTAATCAATTTCATGAATCATTAAAAGGCTTCTTTATGGAACTTCCATAAAAGGAAATTTGTGGCCAGCTCTGGGTTGCTTATCAGGTGGACTCTTGTACAACAATTATTTCCCATTGTCAAGTGGGCCAGATTGTTCAGTGTTTAATTTTTAAGCAAGTATTTCTCCATGCCATGTACTTACAATATTCTTATATGTATAATTTATTGCCCAATGTATTTTCCAAGAAGTTTTTTCTTGTTATGACCAAGAACAAAAAACAAAGGGATGTTTATAGGTTATAATCTTTAGCCCCACGGTGTGAGGCCCTTTAAAAGTCTTCTGGCGCCACAGGGTGAGACCCTTTTCTTTAGCCCCAAGGTGTGAGGCCCTTTGAAAGTCTTAGGCCCCATGGTGTGAGGCCCTTTTCTCAATTACTTGCCAGCATCTTATCTGGCTGGGGCAGCAAGGCCCCTGCAGCATGTATCCACTAATGTTCACCAACTATGTGTTACTATAACTCATATTTCTTTCACAAAAGTTGGTGATTAGTTATGTAACGCCTTCCCTGACCATCCAGTGTGTCTTTGGTTAGGTAATGATGCCTGTCTATTTAGGTGGCAGCGGTGGTATATTTGTACTGCTATGGTGATAGTGCAAACTTTAAATATTCATGGGCTCAGGCATTTCTCCAAAGACTTCCAATCTGGGTCACACAAGGTCTTCAACTATTTTCACATACTCTATTAGAACCAACATTTTGTCTTAAAACTTCACTCAAAGCCACTGAGAGTCTCTTCTGCCATATGTAATTCTTTTAAAATAATTTTATCCTATTTTTCTGTCATTGGACTTAGAGAGTAGTATCTAAATTCATCTAAAAAGTAAGAATCATATGAAGACTCAAATATAAGTGATACAGACCAATGCTTACACTCTTGCAAATGACCCATTTCTTCTAGAAGGTATGCTATGCTAGAATATACATGCAAATTGGCCCTGAAAGGGGGTGTTATATTACTCCACCAATTTTTTGCCTTTCTTTCCCATCACTAATACCTTCATGGCTTTTAGTTACATAAACTAAATGGGGAGTATTAAAATTTTCCTGGACAAATTAATTTATCTGTCATAGTAATATTCTGTGAGTAGAATGACCATATTTTGCAACTTGGAACAAAATAGAACTTGGAACATGGCAACTGGAACAAAATGTTCTATTATGTTTCTCATTAGGTATAGCTATATACATGAGTATGCTTTAAACATGCACTTGAAATTTTTCTTATTCACATAAAATCCACAGTATGAATTAATTTTGCAATTGTATGAATAGATTTTATTAGAAAGGCTTTTGTTAAGGGATTATGAGGAGCCAGTTTGGGTATCAATTTTGGCACTACTTGGATATGTCACTTTGGTCAAGTCACTAAAACACTCCAATCTTCAATATAACTAGATTTTTCTGATTGTTAATGGTGCTTATAAACTAAGGTATTGTGGTTCTGCAATCCATACCTTTCATTAAAATTCTCCCCCTGTAATTAAAATAAATCTAAACAGAGGAGTAACATACCATGCACATGCACAAACACAAATGTTAATGTTATCATACAAAATTGTTTTGAAACTCTTCATTTTTATAGAGACAGATATAGAAAGTTCAATGGATGCTACTGAAAGAGGTGCAATACTGGAGGAAATCAAGACACAATCAAAGAGTTACACTGGTAAAAACAAGTTTATTTCATGTCTAGTTGTTATTTAGTTATCTTCTATGGGTTTCTTAGTATTTGCGTCTCTAGTGACCACACTGCCTATTGGCTACTAGAACTTACTGAAAAAATTCATAATTTTCTCTTATAATTACTGAATGTTATCAGTGGGAAAATAGCTACTATTTATACATTTAAGAACACATCAACCTGAGAGTAATGCATAAAAATCCAAAGCTATGGAGACCTGGATATGTGCTTCATGAAGTATTCCAGTTATTGGAACTTTGGACTAGAAAAATTACAGTTGTGTATTTGAGCTGAAATGCTTGCTTAGAAATATGATAAGAAGAGGAATTGAGGGACTTCACCCTCATGTTGGAATAAGAAGGCTGTTATCACTCTCTTCCTTGAAGACAACTAGAAAAATAATTGATATGTTCTCCTAGAAAAATCCAGATGCTTTGAACCGCTATACAGCTCCAGGACATTCCCAGGGAGTTCAAGAACTAAGGTTGGGTCACTGAGGGGAGAGAGTAGGAAGAGGCAAGAGAGGGAGCATGTCAGAGTTAGGTGTCAACTTCCCAAGCCAAGCCAAGAGAAATCCAAGAAGTTACAAAATTCCCTTAAGGAATTTTATTGATATGAAAGTGGGCCTGTGTCCCTCTGGGGCAGTGAGAGCTTGGAAAACTCCAATCCAGGAAATTTGGAACCCCACAATTGGGGCTGTGTGACCACTGAAAGCTCCGTCTCCTACTTCTCCCAGAACAGATCAAAGAAAAGCCAAGTGGAGCCGGGCCAGACTCCATAAAAAGCTCTACACCAGAAATAAGGTCTTTAGAGTTAACTCACAAATCCTTGGGGGAGGGGGTGGGCAAAGGGGTGGGCAGGAAAACAAGGGTATTTATACTTCCTAGCACTGCAGAAATGGTAGCTCAGGCGAGGGTAGAGCAGCTTGGCCATTGTGGGTAGCCATGTGTGCCCACTACACACACACAGAGCTGCCTTTGAGTCAGGTGCAAACTATTCCCAGAGTATGAGCCTGGTGATCCAGATATTGCCCTTCCTACTGGGAGGCCCAAGCTTCACAGATCACAACTCTAGAAGAAAAGGAACAACAGTGAGGTGGGGAGGGAAGTGAAGGCAACCTAAGCACAGAATACAGCTTACTGTTGAGCAAAATGAGCAATAGAGGCAACTGTCACTCCTCAAACTAAGATTAAATATTAAAAGCCTAGAACCCCTCCTTTCTCCACCTCACACAAAGGTAGAAAAAGAAGAGGACAAAGATAAATCCCCAGTACCCCAACCACATACACACACACACACACACAAATAACAAGAAACAAGGTATTGTGCATGTCTAGGAAGCAAAGAATATCTCAACACAAGATGGAAAAGCAAAATGACAGAGGTCCTGCGACAAGTATAAGGAGACAGAAATAGAGAAACTATCTGACGATGACTTCAAGAATATTAAAAATGTTAAATGAGATACTGGGAGACCAGTCAAAGGTAGACAGGCAGATGCAAGATCTCCTCAGAAAGGAGATACAGGAACAAAGACAGTTCTTCACTAAAGAGACTGAATATATAAATAGGTTAAAAAATAGGGGCATCTGGGGAGAAAGAGAGTAGGAGATAAGAGATTGCAGTATATATAAAAAAAAAAAAGGTGCTCAGTGGCCTTCCTTGAAAAGAAGTTTGAGTAAAGACTTGGAGAAGAGCAAATTCATTAGAACTGACAAGCCCAAGGCAGCAGCTAGACCAGCCCAGAGGCGTGAGTGGGGTGGAGGGGGAGGGGCTGCCTGATGCTTGTTGAAAAATGAAAAAAATAAGAGTTGAGTAGATAGTTATTTCATTGGTTATTATTTCCACTATATAATCAAATATCAGGTAATTTTATGTCTAAGATGAAGGAGAGATGATCCATTTTGTTATAGAGTTCATAATTTTTTGCTATGGGCCCTTATCTTGGCATGACTATTTAACACACTTCATCTTATGTATGGCAACGAAGGAAGCAGAATGCTTAATTAAGAAATAAGGTAGAGAGACAATCAGAGAGGGAGAGCCCTGTCATTAAAAAAAAGTAATCCAATTGTAAATGAATGTATACCCAAGTCATGCCCTCAGAACAGAAACATTAGAAGCATGACACTGTAGAGAGGAGGAGACTTCATAGAATAGGACGTAGTACAATGGAGTCACTAAAGGACTCTATCAATCAATCAGGAAAACAACAATGACAAGCCTATAAAGGAGAGGGAATTCATGTCCAGGTATGGTACAACATTTCATATAAAGGCCATTTTACATCCTTCCAACGCCTCAAAGTGAAAAAAAGGACATGACAGATGAAAAATTACAGTGAAATGTGAGCCATACAGAAGATGAAAGACAACATAGAGTTCACATGAGCCTCCCAGATGTTGTATTCCAAAAGCAGTTGTATTTTTAAGAGTTGAACAAAGCTGTGGTTAAAGAATGAAAGAACATTTTGAAACTGTTTATTTTTGTAGAGATGCATACAGAAAGTTTCAGAGCTGTTTCTGGAAGAGGTGCAATAAAGGAGGCAACCAAGACATCAAGTATCTATCCTGGTAAGGACAAGATTATTTTATATCTTTTGTGCATTGTGTCTTCTCTGGGGTTTCTTTGTGTTTGGATCTTTGATAAATACAGTGCCTGTAGGCTACTAGAGTATGTTTAAGAAATTCTTCATAAACTGCTGTAATTACTTGAAGTCTACAGTTATTGTCAGTGGAATAACACTTTGTATTACAAGGTTCAGAGCCCATCCATGAGAGCAATGCATATACATTCAGTGCTATATAGACCTAGAACTAATACAATGGAAGGATTCCAGATCCATATCTACATACTTCCTTTTTGGGGTGAGCAAAGATACAATTCTTTTCAAAAGCAAAAATGCTAGCTCAGGAAGGAAAGAAGAGGAATAGAGCAGGTAGTTATTTCATTGGTTATTATTTCCTTCTCTCTGATTAAAATATCTCTGAGATGCAGGAGAGTTCATCATTTTTGTTTTATACTTTATAGTTTCTCTATTGCCCCTTATCTTGGTATCACAGAGTTTGATATAATTCCTCATTTGTTCTGACAACAAAGGAGTCAGAGAGTTTAGAAGAGAAGTAAGATAAAAAGAAAACTAGAGAGACACAGAGAACAATATCATAAAACTGGTCTCATTCAGTTACGACTGAATACATGTCCAATTATCTGAACAGAGAAGCAACTAGAAACATCAAGTTGTAGGGAAGCAGACTTCATATAATAGGAAATAGTGCAGACTAATCAATATATAATAATGAGGCAAAAAGCCAAAAACAAAAATAAGAGTGAAAAGAAGAGGGAAACTCAGTAGCCAGGTTTGCTACAGTATTTCGATAGAAAGGCTACTTTTACACACCTTCCCAACCTCCAGAAGAAAACAGCAATGAAACACTAAAATGCACAATATTTAGGGAGCTATACAAAAAATGAAAAAACAAAGTGTTCCTATGAATATCCCAGATGTAGAATTCCTGAAAAGAGTTGTATGTGTTTAAAAATTTGAAGAAACTGTGCTTGAACAGAAGATGATTATCTTATCAAACTGGGAATATCACAAAGGGACATAGAAAATATTTTTTGATAATGAAAAATATGGTGTTGAAAGTATAAGAAGTATAAAGAAAAATAGAGGTGCTAATGAATAGATATGAAGGGTCAGAAAAGTGTCTCCACACCTAAAATAATGGGAATAATTTAAGTAGAACAGACCAAGAAAGGGGCAGAAAAAACTCTTCAAGGAAGTAATGGCTGAAAAAATTGAAAGATATTTGTTGATAAATATGAATGTACACATACAAAGCTCAGCAATATCTTAGCAAAATAAGTACCAAGAGATACACACCCAGGCACATCACAGTGAATGTGCTGAGAAGGAAGACAGGGAAAATCTTGAATGCCTGGAAAGCAAAACAAGTCTTCTAAGTTAAAATCATCCTGGTAAACTGACCTCTTGACTTAGCATGGGAAACTGGAGGTGGCAGATGTCACTGTGGTGGCAGGAGTGCAAATGTATGGGGAATATAACCAAAATGAAAATGCATACATTGTGCAAAAATGAAAAATGATGTAAGAATTATATAAAATAAAATATTAAAAAATGCTGAAAGAAAAAACTGGCATACCAACTATATCTAGAAAAACTATTTTCAAAATTGAAAGTGAGATTAAACAGATTCCCAAATAAAGAGTATGAGAACTGTTTTTAACAGACTTGCCTTATGGGAATACAAAGTAAGTTCTCAGGTTGAAAGTGATTGACCACAGACATGTCATTTGAATCCATCTCACAAACAGCATGGGTAAAGAGTATTCTATATACCCAGTTGGCATTAAAAAAAGATTATCTAATCTATTTGCCTTAATTGATTTAAAAAGTAATTGTTTAAAAAAATAAACCGATGATTGGCTGGGTCTATAAAATCTGGAAATATACACCACAGTAGCAGCACACAGGTGATGTGTGGGAGCAGTCATAATGAGTAAGAAAGTGATAGTGTGTTAGCTGGAATCCACAGGAAAAAATGCAAAAACCAGAATTTAAATGTCAGAATGTTAATATTGTAAGCGATGTGAACATATACTTGCTCATCCTACTTCTTGACTTCTTTAAAGGACACTAGACTCTACAAAGAAATAATTATCACAAATAACTTCAAATGTATAGGTATAATACAGATAACAAAAATACTACAGTGAAAGAGGTAATAGAGTTATAGAGGAGTAAGAATTCTATATCTCATTGGAATTAGTGTTAGTCTGAAGTGGATTAAAAAATTGACAATGTTGATGTCACACATCCCAATATAAGTTTTAAAGAAACCTTTGAATTGTAGTTTCAATAGGCAAATTGTATGCCATACTATATGAAAATGACTGAGTGAACAAGTAGTAAGTGATTCTCTGAAAGATTTAAACCAACCTCTTGGTATTGTGAAGGAGAAAATTATGACCCTTACTTGATTGTAAGATTCGCTAGTGTTTAGCTTTTACTGGTCCTTAACCCAATCTTGCCTAAAATGGCATTTCATTACCTCCCTGCTTATTTGAGAATGCTTTGATTCCTTCATACAGATAGTTCTGTTCTTTTGACTTATATCTGTTGAAGAAATTATATCTGTTGTTAAAATTATCTGCTAGTGTTGCTGTATCTCATCTTTCTATCACAAAATGTTAGTATGAATTCTTTTAAACCATGTTCTTTACTGACTGGGTATTGTGTTTAATTTAATGCTTGGTAGAGATATGACATTAAATATATTTTTGTCGAGGTATGTTTCTGTGACTAAGATTTACAATTTGAATTGTAGGGGGAAAAGTTACATTCTTCTTACCATGTATATCCCCACAGTATGTGTGTGAGTTAAGGTAATTATGGAAGATAGATATTGTATCACAATTTCTCTGAGATATCTTTAATTTACATAAGAGATTATCACCAAATAGAAAAATACTGGTTAAGAAATTATGGAACATATGGCTATATATAAAATGTGTCATTCCTGAATATTATTTTTAGTCATAAAACTAAACATCTCTATACCCCAGTATAACTTGCTCATAAAAATTCTCCATCTCTTCCCACATTAAGGTTTTTAAAACTTGCTTACAAATAAAATTTCTTATAAAAACACAAATGCTAATTAACTAATTAATTACCCAAACACAGATGATGAAAGAGATTTGCATACACACATCCACATGGTAATGGCTTCCATACAAAATATTTTTGAAATCTCTTTATATCTATAGGAAGTAATGTAGAACAGTTGACAGAGGCAACTCAAACAACAGATGTAAAGAAAAAACTTGAGACACAACCAGTGAGTCTTCCAGGTAAGAACAAGGATATTAGAAGTCAATTATTTCACTTTCAGTTATCTTTTAAGAAGTGTAATTAAATGTTTCGTAGCAATAGTTTTATAGTTTACCATTTTTTGGATCAAAGCTTTCATGATGTCCCACTTTAGTTAGTAGTTTGTTTGTTTTATGGATTAATATTTGAAGTATCTAGTTATTTTAATTCTAGCATTCATTCATCTAAAATGTGATCCATAAAAACCAATGTTATAGTAAACTTAGAATTTGATTAGTGCACAAATAAGCAATTATATAGTACCACTTTCTATTCCTTGTTTACATAGAAATTGATTTTTTCAAACTTGCTACTGCAGAAATTCTAGGTGATAGATGTGTTAAGAAAAAGAATATAACAGTATTTTTTTTTCTCCATGATGATAATGTCTGGCACTTTTAATATCTCACCAGCATTTAATTCAGTTGTTAGTTATGCTATGTTGGTCAGAAAATATACAGTAAAAGTAAATAATATAGAATGTAATATTCTATAATACATTCTTTGAACACCCTGTCATTAGCAAAAAAGAAAAAAAAAAAAAGAAATAGCAATTTGTGCCCTAACCCAGGAACAAACAGGAAATAGAATTTGCCTAATGCTAGACTAGACAGACAATGTTTCCAGAGACTAAACAAGAAATAGAATTTGCCTAATGTTAGACTAAAAAGTCAGTGTTTACACAGAAATTTTTATAAGTATGTTAAAAAACTACAGAAAACCATGTTCAGAAAAATATGATAAATTTTTTTCATAAATAATCAAAACAATGAGAGGTTAGGAATAGGATAAATTGGAGGAGGAAAATGAGTTGGTAACTTGAATCCATAGGAATCACTAAAAAGATATGAAGATTGTGAATAAGAAAATTAATATAACAAATACTGTTAATATTTGGGCCTCCCCGGTGGTGCAGCGGTTGAGTACTGGGTTGCGAAGCTGCCCGCAGCCTCTGCAGCGCTGGTTCGATCCCCGGCTGCTCCCCGGCCACCGGAGGAGGGTCCCACATGGCGCGCAGATCTCTCCTGCAGCCCACTGCTCCCCTCAGCAGTGTGCTTCGGTCCTTCTGCCTGCTCTGCTCCCTGCTCTGGCTCTGGTGAATTCTCTCACCCTCCCACGCTTCTGACTGTACCCAGTGCTTGTATAAATAAATAAAATAAAAATAAATAAATCTTAAAAAAAAAACTAAAGAACTTAAGAAAAATTACCATTTTAAAAAACAACAACAACAAAAAAACAAATACTGTTAATATTTACTTGCTCTAATTTCTTCTCTGTGTCTTTAAAAGATACACCGTTTCGTAAAGAGAAGATTATAACAGTTCTTATAGTGTTTGGTATTTATGCACGTGGCAATTAAAAAGTAGCCCCAAAATGGTGCAAAGTTAATACAATTTTAAAGGTGTGACATTTCCCTATTTCACTGGAGTTTAATCAGTTTTAATCTGAAGTAGATTCTAAAATTGATTTTGGATATTGTACTCTGTTCTGCAAATATTCTAATGATATTCAATGATGAAATACTAGTAATGGTTATGTTACCTTTATGTATTATTTTAAAAGTTGAGAGAATTACATCAAGGGAATCATTTTGAAGAAGACTGGTGATGATAAGCAGTAGGAGCATGTTTTATAGGAGGAATTGTTGATTCTTATTAGATTACAAATTACTCCCCTACAGGCCTTCTGTGTTCCCAGCGTTTAACCTAGTATGCTCTCAAGAGCTATTCTTAATGTCTCCAACCATATTTATGGATCCTTTCCTATTTCAATTCAAATAAATCGACACTTTGAAGTTTATTTGTTGTTAAAATCAGAGGGCTAAGTGTGCCTGGTAATAGTCCCAGTACACATTGCTACAGTTAACATTCATTTCACAGATGTTGGTAGTACTTAAAGAACACTTGTTCTGTCTATTCTGTTATCTTTGGTTTTGACAATGATACTCAAACTGGTCTCTGCCTCTGTTACCATTGTGGTGGTAAATTTATGCTGCCTTGGTAAGAGTGAAAACTTTTAATCTTAATGGGTTCCATTATTTCTCCAAAGCAGGATTTCCAATCTGTGATATATGAATCACACAGTTTCCAAATTTGGTTCACAATGTATATTAAGCAATAATTTGCTAGCAAATTTTTACCCAACTAAGAGGCTAAAATATAATCATTTATTTTTTGGTATGAATTATTTGAATTAATTTGATTCTGTTTTCTCTGTCATTGGACGTAGAGCTTAGTTTTCTAAAATCAGGTAAAAATTGAAAATCACATATAGACTCAAAGGGCTTCAACCAATGCTCATGTTTTTACAAATGACCCATTACCTCTGAAACAGCTAGAAGGCCTACATGTGAAGGGAGTCTGACTCAGCCCTCAAAACGCTTATACTTTTTCACTGCCAATGCCTCCTTGGTTTTTGGTTCTATACCTAAAGTGGTGGCATTACAATTTTCAGTGACAAATCATAGTATTTACATGTAGTGGTAATAAGCTGTAAGGGTGGTCACAGATTGCAATGTGTTCTGTCTCACCTGGTAATGTGATACATATGAGTGAGATTTTAATATAAATCAAGCACATGAGGTTTTTAGTACTCATATCAAATCTCAAGTATGATTAAGTTTTGCAAAAGTCTTCAGACTTTAGGGGAAAGACCTGAGTTAAGGAAATATGAGGAATCAGTTTTTTATCCATTTTGGCTCTACCCTAGTATGTCATTTTGGACAAATCACAATACCTATTCGATCCTCAATATGATGAGCCCTTTCTAATTACTAATATTGCTTTCAAGTTAAGGTTTAAGTTTCTGTAATGCATGTCTTTGATTATAATTCTGTAATTAAAACATTCAAATGAGAGTAGCAACAATATCACACACACTGTACATGCACAAACATACATGTTAATATTTGCCAACAAAAATGTTTTGAAATTATTTCATAGAGACTGATATGGAAAGATTAACAGATACTATTGGAAGAGGTACAATAAAAGAGATTGATATAGACAGCTTCACAGATGCTATTGGAAGAGGTACAGTAAAGGAGGAAACTGAGGTACAATCAGAAATTCATCCTGGTAAGAACAAATTAACTCATGCCTATTCATGCTTTATATCTTCTATGGAGTTTCTCTGTGTTTGGATTTTATATGAACATAGTGCTTATAAGTGACTAAACATGTTAAAAAAATTTCTTCATAAATTGTCTTCTATAATTACTTGAACTCTTGCCTTTATTATCAATGTAAAAATACCTACATATGGTAAGTTTTAGAGTTTATCCAGGAAAGTAGTACATAAACAACCATCACTATAGGGATCCGGATATATGTATGCTTAATGAAGTATTCCAGCTACTGGCATAATCACTTCCTTTTTTTGACAAGAAAAGATACAGCAGTGTATTTGTGAGAGCAAAAATGCTAGCTTATGAATGTCATAGGAAGAAGAATCAAGTAGTTCTTTCATTGGAAATAATATTCCCTCTATAGGATTAAAATATCAGGTGAATTTATATTCTCAGATGGAGAGATCATCAGTTTTATTATATAGTTCATAGAATATGCCACTTCCCTTTATCCTGGCATGACAGTGCTCAATATACTTCCTCTTCATCTTTGGTGCAATGCAAAGGAAGCAGAAAGTTTAACTGAGGAATAAGGTAAAGAGGCAAGCAGACAGGGGGAACACTATCACAAAACAGTTGTCATCTAATTGTGACCCATGTCTGTGCTCTCAGAAAAGCAATATTTGAAACTTCACATTACTGAATAGGAGACTTCATAAAATATGAAGTAGTGAAGACCAAACACTAATAAATTATCAGGCAAACAACAAGTTTACTAAGAAGACATCTTAGTACCCAGTTGTGCTACAATATTTTAACTAAAGACTATTTTTACAAGCTTTCCCAACCCTCCCCCCCCAAAATACAGCCATGACATATGCTAACAATAAATTCAGAGCATTACACAGGATAAAATGAAAGAAAAAAAAAAACAACCAAAATTCTCATGAGCTTCTCAGCTCATTATTTCAACATATAATAAATATGTTGAAAGAGTTGAAGAAAGTTGTGTTTAAATAGAAAAAGAAGATTAATGGCAACATCTCATCAAATGGGGAACATCAAAAAATACAGAAAGAATTTTTCTCTCAATCGTAATGGAAAATCTGCAGTTGAAGGTACATGAAATTTAAGGATAACACAGTGGTAAATAACTTGATGGGTGCCAAAATTTGAAAGGTCAGAAAGAGTCTCCTCTTTAGGTAAGTAATGGGAATAATTTGACTAGAGTAGAGATAGAAAAGGGCAGAAGAAACTCTTTGAACAAATATGTTGGTAAATATGAATCTACACAAAGCAAACTCAGTCTCTTTTAGTAACAGACTATCTACCAAGAAATTCACACCCAGACCCACCATAGTAACTGTGCTGAGGAGAAAAACAAAGAGATTTAAAAGAGTAGATAAAAAATTACATTGTTGGTCCTCCAAAGTAGTGACTGATAATATATTTCACAAGATCTGCACAAAGGGAAGGGTGTGAAGAAGGATAAATTTTAGGAAGAAAATGACATAAGATGGTAACTTGAATCTAGCAGAATAAATGAAAGTTCCAGAGCTTATGAATAATAAGGGCAATTGAACAAATTATGTTAAGTTTTACTTGCTATAGTATCTTATTATTGTCTTAGAAAGGTAAGAAAACTTTTTAGTAAAAAATTAATTAAAAATTTAATTTAAAAAGGTATACAGAGCCATAAAAATGACTAAAACATTTTTTACAATGTTTCTGATATTAGTTCATGTGATATATAAAACAGTAGCACAAAAATTTTGTAGAGCTAACCCAACAATTTATAGATATGACATTCTATACCCGAATTTAATCAGTATAAATTTGAAATAGATATATAATTGACTAAAGGGATTATACAGTTTTTTGAGTATTCTAATTATTCATTGATTAGACATCAACAGTGGTTATATTTGTAGAAATGTATTCCTTTAAAGCTGAGAGAATTACAGCAAAACAGCAATTTTGAATACAGCAATATTGTTGAGTAATGAGAGAATATTATGAAGAAGGAAAAGCTGACTCTTATTAGATTATAAATTATTTCATTATAGAAATTTTATCCTCCCAGTGTTTAAACAAATCTATGCATAAGGGCTATTCTTTCTTTAAAAAATATTTTATTTTATATAATTCTTACATCATTTTTCATTTTTGCACAATGTATGCATTTTCATTTTGGTTATATTTCCCCATACAATTGCACCCCCCCTTATTTTGACCATAGCCCTTCCTCTCCCTGCCCTTCCCCTCCCTGTAGTGTTGCTGGTTTATAGTTGCTTGTTGATTTTGATTTTTACTTTGTATTAATTAGTCTTTTTCCTGGTCCCTTATTCAAGTTTTCTAAATTCCTGCCATGAGTGAGACCATCTGGTATTTTTCTTTTCCTTTCTGACTTATTTCACTGAGCATGATTCCATAAGGGCTATTCTTAATGTCTTCATTTTTATCTAAGGATCCTTTGCTACTCTACTCAAATGAATCAGTTCTCTGAATGTATCTGTTGCATAAAGACCAGAGGGATAAGTAATCCCATTAATGTTCCAGTAATGTGTTTTTATAGCTCACATTCCTTTCACAAATGTTGGTGATTAATCACAGAATACTTGTCCTGCCCATCCAACATGCCTTTGGTTTAGGTAATGATGCACCAACTGGTCTACCCACCAGAGATGGACCACAGTCTCCATGGTGACAATGGAAGCATTAAATATTCATGGGCTCAATTATTTCTCCAAAACAAGACTTCCAAGCTAAGATACCTAGATCATGCAGGGTTTCCAACTTTGGTTCATAGTGTTTTAGAACCAATAATTTGTACACAAAACTTTACCTAACCTGTGCCTGAGAGGCACCAATTCTGACTCCTTTTTTTTCACATGCCATTTTTCAATGAATTTCATGCTATGTTCTAATTCAGTGAACCTGGAGAAAAGTTTCTAAAACCTGCTGAAATTTGAAAATCACATAAATATTCAAATGAAAGGGACACAAGACCAACGCTCATGTTATTGCATATGACCCATCACCTCTAATACAGCTAGAAAGTCTATATATGATTGGTCCCTAATGGGACATTTCATCACAGCCCTCAAGACACTTTTCTACCACTAATTCCTTCATTTATGGTTAAATAACCTAAGGGGGGAAATTATAATTTTCCTGTACAAATCAAATATTTCTTCTTGTGGTAATATTCTATGAATAGGGTGACCACAGTTTGTAAGGTGGTCTGGGGGAAAAAAATTGTGTCCTGTCTCACTTGTTATATTAGTACCACATGAGTTTTTTAATGTACACATGAAATTTTGATTATTCAGACCAAATCCACAGTATGACTGAACTTTGAAAAGACTGTGTAGATTTTATGGGAAATGTTATTGTTAAGATATTGTGAGGAGTAAATTAGTGTCTCGATTTTGGCACTCCCTGGATATATTATTTGGTAAAATGACCAACCCTCTCTAATCATTAACATAATTATCTTTTTCTGGTTGCTAATGGCAGTTTCAAGTAAGGTATGTTTTTGTATTTCATGTCTTATTATTATGATTATTCCTTTAAAATTAAATAATATTATAGAGGAGTAACAATATCACACATACAGGCAGATACATACACACACAAGTTAATATTTACCTTACAAGTGTGTTTTGAAACTTTTTATTTTTATAGAGTCTGATGTAGAAGTCTTTGTAGATGCTATTAGAAAAAGTTCAATAAAGAAGACAGATATACAGAACTTTGTGGATGCTGTTAGAAGAGGCTCAATAAAGGAGACTGATATGGAAAACTTTGCAGCTGCTATTAGAGGAGGCTTAATAAAGGAGACTGATATTGCGATTGTCATAGATACTATTGGAAGTGGTTCAATAAAGGAGGAAACAAAGGCACAATCAGAGATTCATCCTGGTAAGAACAAGATTATTTTGTGTTTACTGGTGCTTTGTGTCTTCCATGGGGTTTCTCAATTTTGGGACTTAAATGACCATAGTGTCTAAATGCTACTAGAAGATGTTAAAAAATTCTTTGTAACTGTCTCCAATAATTATTATTATATATAACTCTTGCCTTTTTTTATTAACAGAAAAGTGTTAACAGATTATAAACTTCAGAGCTAATCTATGAATGTAAATTCATAAGCATATACAATAATAATTATACATGGAAACAATCTTTTTTTTTTCAAATTGAAAAGTGGAATTTTATTTATTTTTTTTTCCTCAGGAGATTTTATTTTTATTTTAATTGAAGTATTCCAGATGTTGGTCTGCTCACTTTCTTTTTCAAACTAGAAAAATACAGTTTTTATTTATTTTTATTTTTTTTAATTAATAAATTTTATTTTTATATTCCCCATACAATTGCAATCCCCCTATTCTGATCCCAATCCCTCCCCTCCCGCCCCCCACCCCAGAAAAACTGTCTCTGGTTCATAGTTTTTGTTGATTTTGATTTTCACTTTCTTATAGTTATTCATTTTCCTGGTCCCTTATTTAAGTATTCTAGATTCCTGCTATGAGTGAGACCATCCGGTATTTTTCTTTTTCTTTTTGGCTTATTTCACTGAGCATGATCCCTTCCAGCGCCATCCATGTTGCTGCAAATTGCATGTGTTTATCTTTTTTGAATGCTGAGTAATATTCCATGGTATATATGTACCACATCTTCTTGATCCAGTCATCTATATTTGGGCGTTTGGGCTGTTTCCAAAGCTTAGCTATTGTAAACAGTGCTGCTATAAACATAGGGGTGCAGGTGTTCTTTGGAATTGATGTTTCTGTGTTCTTTGGGTAAATACCTAGGAGTGGAATTGCTGGATCCTGTGGAAGCTCTATGTTTAGTAGGTCCAGAAATCTCCACACAGCTCTCCATAGTGGTTGGACCAGTTTGCACTCCCACCAACAGTGCAGAAGAGTTCCTTTTTCTCCATAACCTCGCCAACATTTGTTGTTGCTAGTTTTTTTAATATGTGCCATTCTCACTGGTGTAAGATGGTATCTCATGGTAGTTTTGATTTGCATTTCCCTGATTGCAAGTGATGTTGAACATTTTTTCATATGCCTGTTGGCCATTCGCATTTCCTCTTCAGAGAAGTTTCTTTTTAGCTCTTCTGCCCATTTTTGATGGGATTATTTTCTTTGTTGTTGAGTCTCATCAGCTCTTTGCAGATTTTTGTGATCAGTCCTTTATCATTAGTGTTGTGTGCAAAAATGTTCTCCCAGTTGGTGGGGTTTCTCTTTGTTTTTGTTATTGTCTCTTTTGCTGTGCAGAAGCTCTTTAATTTGATGTAGTCCCAGCTGTTTATCTTTGCCTTCACTATCACTGCTTTGGGTGATGTGTCTGTAAAGATGTCTTTGATGTGCAAATCACGAAGTGTTTTGCCTATATTTCCTTCTATATATTTTATGGTTTCAGGTCTTATGTCTAGTTCTTTAATCCATTTTGAGTTGATTTTTGTATATGGTGTGAGGTAGTGGTCAAGCTTCATTCTTTGCATGTAGCGACCCAGTTTTCCCAGCACCATTTATTGAACAAACTTTCTTTGCTCCAATGCATAGTCTTTGCTCCGTTGTCAAATATTAGTTGACCATAAATCTGTGGGTTTATTTCTGGATTTTCTATTCGATTCCATTGGTCTGTATGTCTGTTCTTGTTCCAGTACCATGCAGTTTTGATGATTATGGCTTTGTAGTAGAGTTTGAAGTCTGGGAGTGTGATGCCTCCATTCCCTTCTTTTTTTTTCAGGAGAGCTTTGGCTATTCGGGGTTTTTTGTGATTCCATATGAATTTCATCAATAATTGTTTTATTTCTTTGAAGAATGACATTGAAATTTTGATTGGAATAGCATTGAATCTGTATATTGCTTTTGGGAGGATGGCCATTTTAATAATGTTTATTCTCCCAATCCATGAGCAGGGGATGTTTTTCCATTTCTTTGTGTCTTCTATTTCTTTTAACAGTGTTTTATAGTTTTCTTTGTATAGGTCCTTTACCTCTTTTGTTAGATTTATTCCCAAATATTTGATTTTTTTTTGTTTCAATAATAAAAGGGATGGTTTTTTTGATTTCTTCTTCTTCAGATTTATTGTTTGTATATAGGAAGGCTACTGACTTTTGCGTGTTGATTTTGTATCCTGCCACTTTACTGAACTGATTGATGAGTTGAATTAGTTTTCCTGTGGAGTTTTTGGGGTTCTCTATGTATATTATCATATCATCTGCAAAGAGTGATAGTTTGACTTCTTCTTTTCCTATTTGGATTCCTTGGATGTCGTTCTCTTGTCTTATTGCTCTGGCTAGGACTTCCAGTATTATATTGAAAAGCAGTGGTGAAAGTGGACATCCTTGTCTTGTTCCAGATCTTAATGGAATTGCTTTCAGCTTTTCACCATTGAGAATGATACTGGCTGTTGGCTTGTCATATATGGCCTTTATAATGTTGAGGTACGTTCCTTGTATCCCAAGAATTTCAAGGGCTTTTATCATGAATGGGTGTTGCACTTTGTCGAAAGCTTTCTCGGCATCTATTGATATTATCATATGGTTTTTATATTTCTTTTTGTTGATGTGTTGGATAACGTTGATTGATTTTCGGATGTTAAACCATCCTTGTGTCCCTGGCATGAATCCTACTTGGTCATGGTGAATTATATTATGATTACATTGTTGGATTCTGATAGCTAAAATTTTATTGAGGATTTTTGCATCAGTGTTCATTAGAGAGACTGGCCTGTAGTTTTCTTTTTTTGTGTTGTCCTTGTTTGGTTTTGGTATTAGTGTAATGTTGGCTTCATAGAACGTGTTTGGTATTATCCCTTCCTTCTCAATTTTTTGGTAGAGTTTGTGAAGAACAGGCACTAATTTGTCTCTGAATGTTTGGTAGAATTCATTTGTAAATCCATCAGGTGCTGGGCTTTTGTTTTTGGGGAGGTTTTTGATTACCATTTCAATTTTGCTACTTGTAATTGGTCTGTTTAGGTGTTCTATTTCTTCTTTATCTAGCTTTGGGTGATTGTAGAGTTGTAGGAATTTGTCCATCTCCTCTAGATTGTTGAACTTGTTTCCATATAACTGTTCATAGTAGTTATTAATTATTCTTTTGATTTCTGCTATGTCCGTTATGATTTCTCCTCTTTCATTTATTATCCTATTTATTTGTGCTTTCTCCCTTTTTGCCCTTGTGAGCCTGGCTAGGGGTTTATCTATTTTATTTATTTTTTCGAAGAACCAGCTCTTGGTTTCATTGATCTTTTGGATTGTTTTTTTAGTTTCGATTTCATTTTTTCTGCTTTGGTTTTTATTATTTCTTTTTTTCTACTGGTTTTGGGGTTTTTTTGTTGTTCTTTTTCTAGATCTTTGAGCCTCGAGATTAGGTTTTTTCTTTGAGTTCTTTCTTGTTTCTTGATGTGAGCATCTATTGCTATATATTTTCCTCTTATTACTGCTTTTGTTGTATCCCATACATTTAGGAAATTGGTGTCCTCCTTGTCATTCAATTCAAAGAATTTTTTAATTTCTTCTTTTATCTCCTCGTTAGTCCAGTGGACTTCCAGTAGTGTGGGTTTCAATCTCCACGAGGTAGGAGAGTACCTTGCCTTTTTTTTATGGTTTATTTCTAGTTTGATGCCTTCATGGTCAGAAAAGATGGTTAGTATGATTTCAATCTTGGTGTATCTGTTGATGTTTGTCTTGTGCCCCAGTATATGATCGATCCTAGAGGATGATCCGTGTGCGCTTGAGAAAAATGTATACTCAGATTTTTTCGTGTTTAGTGTTCTATATATGTCTGTTAAGCCCAAGCACTTTAGATCCTTATTTAGAGCTTTAGTGTCTTTACTTATTTTTTGTCTTGTTGATCTATCCATTGTTGATAGTGGTGTGTTGAAGTCTCCCACTACGTATGTGTTTTCTCTGATGTCTGTTTTCAGAGATGCCAATAGTTGTCTGATATATTTTGGTGCTCCTTCGTTTGGTGAATATATGTTAATGAGTGTTATTTCTTCTTGAAGTATTGTCCCCTTGATCATAATGTAATGACCACTGGGGTCTCTTTTTATCTTTTTAAGTTTGAAATCTGTTTTATCTGATATGAGTATAGCTGTTCCTGCCTTCTTTTTTGGTCCATTTGCTTGTAGAATTGTTTTCCATCCTTTAACTTTGAGTCTATTTTTATCTTTTGCAGCTAAATGTGTTTCCTGGAGACAGCAAAAGGTTGGGTTTTGTTTCTTAATCCAGCCTGCAACTCTGTGTCTTTTTATTGAAGAGTTTAGTCCATTTACATTTAGAGTTAGTATTGATATGTTAGCATCTGTATTTGCCATTGTGTTTGTCTTTCCTTTGATTTTATTTATTTATTCTCTTAATAACTTTCTTTGGCCTTCTTTTGTTTTATTCGTCCCTCTGAGGTTCTGGCTTTAGGACTCCTTGTAGTATTTTTTGGAGTGGGGGTTTAGTCATAATGAAATTCCAGAGTTTCTGTTTGTCTGGGAAGGTCCTTATTCTTTCTTCAAAGAGGAAGGAGAGCTTTGCGGGATAGTGTATTCTTGGTTGGCATTTGTTTTCTTGGAGTCTGTTGACTATGTCCCTCTACTCTCTCCTTGCCCGTAGTGTTTCTTCAGAGAAGTCTGATGTCAGTCTGATTGGTTTCCCTTTGAATGTTATCTGTTGCTTCCCTCTTGTTAGTTTCATTATTTTTTCCTTGTCTTGGATTCTTGGGAGCTTTACTATTATGTGTCTTGCAGTATTTTTCCTTTTGTCATGGAAGTTTGGTGTTCTTCTTGCTTCTTGTATATCAATTTTCAGATCCTTCTTCGCGTTTGGGAAGTTCTCTTCAATTATATCCATGAATATTTTCTCTGTTCCTACATCTCTCTCCTCTCCTTCTGGGATTCCTATAACTCTTATATTTCCTTTCCTCATGGAGTCAGATAATTCCCGAAGTCTTTCTTCGGTCTTTTTCCTTCGTACTTCTCCTTCCTTTTCTGTTTTAGTTCTTTTTATTTCTGTGTCCTCAAGAGTACTTATTCCTTCTTCCATTTCATCTATTCTGCTTTCATTGCTTTTCCCAGAGTTCTTTAGCGTCTCCATTAATTCTTTGATCTCCTGCATTTCTTTTACTTCCCTCTTTAGGGACTCAATTTCATTCTTCTGGTCATTAATTATTTTCCCCTTATCATTGTTTTCCTTTATGACTTCTGTCAGTTTTTTAATCACAGCAATTTTAAATTCTCTATCTGGAAGGCTCAGAAGTTCTTCCAGGTTACTGTCGTTGCAATCTGGTAGATGGTTTTCTTTTTGCAGTGTGCTTTTTTGCTGAGGAGTTGCTGGGTTGCATGTGTTTTTTCTACTCTCTACTGCCTGTTTTCTAATTTGCCGTATTCCTTGTGACACTGTGTTGCTGGTACTGGCCGGCATCTTGGGCGACCTTCCCAGCTCACCACTGGCTCCTCTGGGGAACTTCTGCTGGGTTCACAAGTCTCCAGCAAAGAAAGGTCCCTGCTCTATCTCCTCTGTGAGCCTTCTGCTGGGTTCACACAGTCTCCAGCAAGAAAGGTCCCTGCTGCAAAATGCCGGTGCAGGGGACGCGCTCCCCTGCACGCCTGGTCTGCCCCAGCGGTGGGTGCTGCTCTCCTCTGGGCTGGAACTGCAGGCTAGAAGGTGCCCGGCGTGGGCAAGCCTCCCAGCTTACCTCTGTCTCCTCGGTGAGCCTTCTGCTGGGTTCACACAGTCTCCAGCAAGAAAGGTCCCTGCTGCAAAATGGCGATGAGGGAACGCGCTCCCCTGCACGCCCGGTCTGCCCCAGCAGTGGGTGCTGCTGAAAAATACAGTTTTTATTTGCAAAAGCTGATATGTTAGCTTATGAATGATAGGACAAGTAATTGAGCGGGAACTTATTTTACTGGTTATTATTTACCTCTATATGATGAAAATATCTATTAAGTTTATATTATCATATGAAGGGGAGATTATCAGGTTTATAGTTCATAATTTACTGCCCTATAACCTGACATGACAGTGTTTGACACACTTCATGTTTGGCGTGACAGCAAAGTTAGGAGAGAGATTAGTGAGAAATAAGGTCAAGACACAATCAGAGGGGAAAGTACTGTCAAAAAACTATTGTCATCCAATTGTGACTAAGCAAATGCCCCAGTCTGTGCCTTAGAGGCATAGAATTATTAGACAGATGTTTCATATTGTACAGGAGACATTATAAAATAGGAAATAGTGTAGAATAATCAATAATAATCAGGCAAACCACAACAACAAGTCTACAAAGAGAGAGAAAATAAGAATCCAGGTGTGCTGAATGAAATATTTTATCTCTTTTTTTTAAGATTTATTTATTTATTTATACAAGCACTGGGTACAGTCAGAAGCACGGGAGGGTGAGAGAATTCACCAGAGCCAGAGCGGGGAACAGAACAGGCAGGCTGACAAAGTACACTGCTGACAGGAGCAATGGGTGAGACAGGAGAGGTCTGTCACAGCATGTGGGACCCTCGCCAGCTGCCGGGGATCAAACTGGTGCTGCTGAGGTTGCGGGCAGCTTTGCAGCCCAGTGCTCAACCGCTGCACCACCAGGGGAGGCCCAAAATATTTTATCTTAAGGCCATTTTTATACACTTTTCCACCCCCTTTACCCCTAAGGAAACAACCAGGGACATGTAAAAAAACAATAAATTGGGAGTCAAAGAGTTTTTATGAGCATCCTAGAGGTAAGATTCCAGTAACTATGTTTAAAAAGTTGAAAAAAGCTGCTGAATACCAGGAAATGAAGATTTATGGCAGCAAGTCATCAAATAGGGAATATTATAAAATACATAGAATTTTTTTCTTTTTTCTTTCAATCACAATGAAAAATATGCTGTGGAAAGTATGTGCAGAGTCAGGATAGCAGAGATGGGAATAACTAGACAGTCATCAAGAGTAAATTTGAAAGGTCATAAAAGAATATTCGTAAAATAGAGTGAACAATTTAAGTAGAACAGAGAAAGGGGCAGGAGAAACTGGAAATAGTAACTTAAAATATTGAAACATTTGTTGATAAATATGAACCTGCAAACCTACAATCCAAATTCAGTGGAATCATAGCAAATTATCAAGATGCCCACACCAAGAACCATTAAAGTGAATGTGATGTGGATAAAGAGACAAAACCTTGAATACATGAAAAGGAAAACAACTCATGTGAAAGAGCACCCCGGTAACTAAACAGCTGATTTAGCATGGGAAACTATGGATACCAGAAGGCAGTGAGATGGCAGATTAAAAATGCTGACAGAATAAAACACTATGCACCAAGAATAATCTACAGCTAAGCTATCTTTCAAAAATGAAAATGAGGGCCTCCCCGGTGGTGGCGCAGCAGTTGAGCACTGGGCTGTGAAGCTGCCTGCAGCCTTTGTAGCGCTGGGACAATCCCCGGCCACTGGTGTGGGTCCCACATGGTGCGCAGACCTCTCCTGCCCCGCTACTGCTCCCCTTAGCAGTGTACTTTGTCAGTCTGCCTGTTCTGCTCCCCGCTCTGGCTCTGGTGAATTCTCTCACCCTCCCATGCTTCTGACTATACCCAGTGCTTATATAAATAAACAAATAAATCTTTAAAAAAATATGAAAATGAGATAAAAGGATCCCAGATAAATAAAAATTGAGAGAACGATCTTCTAGCAGCAAACTATACCAGAAATACAATAAAAGTTTTTCAGAAGGAAAGTGATTGACCTCTGACAGACTTTTGAATCTCTGCAAAGACGGCATGGGTTAAGGAACTGTATAAATCCAAAAAACTGTATGAAAATATACCTTGACTCCTTTCTTGTCTAAATTGATTTCAAAGGTAATTGTTTTAGACAATAACTATATTGGTACTTTGTTGGCCTTATAACATTTGGAAAATTCATATACACACCACAGTAGCACCCTGCAGATGAAGTATGGGAGCAGTCATGTATTTGAGTGAGAAAATGCGAGTGCATTAGCTGAAAGCCACTAGAACAAACGTGAAGAACCAGAAATTATAAAACAGAAGTTTATCACAACAGGCACTGAAATAAATACTTGCTCTTAATTCTTTCCTCAGCTTTATTAAATGATGTCAATTTATACATAAAAATAATTATAACAAATGACATCATAGATAATGTATAAGGCATAACAATAATTTCACAAAAGAGGTAGTGGAACTATATAGAAGTAACAGTTCGATATCTCACCGGAATTTAATTAGTTTAAGTAATGAATTAAGTGGCTTCTACAACTGGATGTTCATATCACACATCTTGATATAAGTTTTAAAGGAACTTTTGAATTAGATGGTTTAAATAGGCAACTTGATTGAAAATAGCTCAATGAACTACAAATAGTAAGAATCTTAGGTAGACTTAAAGCAGTGGCAGGATATTATGAAGCAGGGAAATTGTAAGATTCTCCAGAGCACTCTTTAAATTCCTATACCTTATATATCTGTTGAAAAAAGACTAGAATGGCTAAAATATATCTGCTAGTGTGCCACAGTTTTATGTTGCTGTAACTCATGTTAATATCACAAAATGTGCCTTAGTAATTCCTTTAAATCATTGTGGGGGTGGGAGGGGTATGTTTCTGTGACTAAGAAAACCATTGTCTGCAGAATGACCCTTGGGAAAAAAATGTTATGTACAGGTACAACCACACAGAGTGAGTGTACTTTCATGTAAACCTGGAAGTTTACATATATTTGTGTCATAATTGCCATGGGATAAATTCAAGTTGCATAAAAGTGAGCATTGAGTAGAGAATCACGGTTGAGGAATTATGCTGCATGTGGTTATAGATAAAATTTGTCATTCCGTTATTATGCTTTGGTTATTAGGCTTTGATTCTATAACTAAACATCCATACCTCAGTATAACATGCCTTATATAAATGCTCCACAAGATTCTGTTTGACATTTTTGTGAGTCTGCCATAGACACATTTAATTTTAATTTTTTCCATAAGGAAATAATTTTGTCTCCTCCCCCCTTCACACGCATGCATTCATATGGTACCAGTTTCCACACAAAGCATTTTTGAAATCTCTTTATAGGGAGTAATGTGGAAAGTTTGACAGATGTAATACAAGGAACAGGTTCGAAAAGGCAACTCAGGATAGAACCAGTGACACTCCCAGGTAAGAACAAGGATATTACAAATGTAGTATTTCATATTTGTAATCTTCTCATGAGTATAAATAAGTGTCAATGCTTCATGTCAACATTGTCTATAGTTTACTGGTTTTGGGGTGAAATGTTTGAAAAAGTCCTTTAATTACTGGTATGCTTATATTAAGTATCAATGTAACAGTAGTGAAATGTTTCAAGTTCTAGCACTAAATCATCTAAAATATCATCCATAAAATTCAGTTCTGTGGTAACAGAATATGTTCAGTGCATACTAACCAATTATATTCTACTTATACTCATAGTCTAACTCAAAAGGGGGGCATTATAATAGTCCTGGACAAATGAAATTGTTTTGACTTACAGTAATATTCTATTACTAGGTTAGGTTTAGTAATATTCTATTACATAGTTTGCAATGTGGCCTGGAAAAAGAAAGTTATGTTTTTTCTTACCTCGTCCATCTTTACTACATGAATTTACTTTTATTGTACACATGAAATTTTTATTATTCAAAACATTCTCCTGTATGATTGAACTTTACAAAAGCTTTCCGTTTATATGGGAAAGACCCTAGTTAAGGAATTACGAGATAACAGTTTCTGTGTCAATTTTGGAAACTACCTGGATATGTCACTTTGGTCAAATAAGTAAACATCTCTAATATAATTTGCAGATTGACCTGTGGGAAAAAAAATGTTATCTTCCTCTTCAATAGGTACATCCACACAAAATGAGTGTGCTTTAATGTAAACCTGGAAATTTTATATTTGTAACCTAATTTCTCAGGGATAAATTTGAATTACTAAGAGAGAGCATTGAATAGTATAGTATTAGTTAAGGAATTATGTGGCATATGGTTTATATAAAATTTGTCATTATCTGAACTGAACATAATTTAGTTCTATAACTAAACATCTCTATACCTCAGTATAACATGGCTTCTACAAATCCTGTCCAAGTTTCTGTTTGAAGGTTTTGTGAGTCTGCCATATAGATATTTCATTTTAATGTTCTCTCATGTTAAAAAAGGGTTAAATAAGTTAATCCTATACACACACACTACACACACATTCATAGGTTAATAGTTTCCATACAAAGCATTTTTGAAATCTCTTTATATACCTAGGGAGTGATATAGAAAACTTTACAGATGTAATGCAAGGAACAGATGCAAAGGAACAATTCAGGACACAACCAGTGATGCTCCCAGGTAAGAATAAGGATATTATAAGTGTAATGTTTCACATTTTTTATCTTCTCATGAGTATAATTAAACTCTGATGTTTAATGACAACATTGTCTATAGTTTATTATTTGGGGACAAAAGCTTTCAAAGAGTTTCCCTATAATTAGTTGTTTGCATTAAGTATAATTATAAAAGTTGCTAGATATTTTAAGTTCCAGCACATACTCATCTAAAAGGTCATACATTAAAAGCAATTCTAAAGTCAACTTAGAACATGATAGGTGCACAAATAACCAGTTATTTTTACTTTCACTATTTGTAGCCTAGATAGAATTTTCAAATTTGCAAATGCAGATACGCTATCTATGGATGTGATAATGGAATATTATGGCTATTGCTTTGTCTTTCTCCAAGATGAAAATAATAAGAAATCTTGCAATATATCACCTGCAGTTAGTACTGTTCTTTAGGCATACTTGGTGTTTGGAAATTATATAACAGAACAGTATTGTGTTAAATGTTAAACACTCCTCTCTTTGAGCTTCGTATGATACTGACAGAAGAACATAGCTTAAAAGGGGTAATGGGAAGAGAGATTTAAAAAGAATAGTGTCCTGTTGTAACCAGTAATAAAAAGTGCCGCTTTGGGCATGCCCAAGGATAGACCCTCATAGGAGCAACATGAGAGGCTTCCCTTATCTGGAGAAAGAGAATTTAGTAAATTGTGCCTAGAAATACACTAAAATTAACTATGTACTGTGTCACCTAGCTGACTAACTAAATAATGAATAGACGAGCAAAGAAAAAATACATAAATATTGACTGAATGTATCAACTGCTTCCTGCTTATTTTCATTTCAGTAGTACTATATTTGTGCCACCAAATTTTGAGTATTCATGGGTTCGGTCTTTTTTCCAAAACAAGACTTGCTATGTACAATATCTGGCTCATACAAGGTTTCCAACTTTGCTTCATACTGTATTAGAACTAATATTTTGTACACAGATGAACTAATAGTACCAATCTAATCAATCCTTGTTTATATGCCATTCTTTTTAATGAATTTTTCCATATTTTCTCTATCATTGGACCTACAGATTAATTTCTAATATTGTCTTGTAAATGAAAATCAGGGCCTCCCTGGTGGCTCAGGGGTTAACGACAATTCTATCACCAGCCACTGCGGCATGAGTTCAATCCCAGGCCAGGGAGTTAACCCATATGGTACAGCAGACCTCTCCTGTCTGGCCCACTGCTCCCCTCAGCAGTTTATTTCAGTCCATCTACCTGTTCTCCTCCCCATTCTGTCTCTGGTGAATCTTCTCATCCCACCTCCCCACACCTCTGGCATACACCCCAGTTCTTGTATGCATAAATAAATAATAAATCTTTAAAAAAAAAAGAAAATCACATAAAGATTAAAATGTAAAGGGATTTAATTCCAATGCTTATGTTACTGCAAATGACAAATAATTACCTCTGATACAATTAGAAGGTCCATACGCTAATAGGCTCTAAGAGTACATTTTATCTCAACCTTAAAATTACTAATCATTATTTTCCACCATTAATGCCTCCTTGGTTTATAGTTACATAACATAAAGAGGATATTACAATTTTGATGGACCAATATAATTATTTCTGCCTCACAGCATTATTTTTTAACTAGCATGACCATGGCTTCCAAATTGACCTAGAAAGAAATGTGTTCTGTTCTCACCTGGTACATTTGTACAACATGATTGTGTTTTAAGTACATATGAAACTTTTAATATTCAGATCAAATCCTCAGTATGAGTTACCTTGGCAAAATCCTTCAGACTTTTGGGGAATGCTGTAGTGAAAGGTTTTGAAGAATTGGTTTTGTTGTGATTTTTGCACTACCTGAATATATCATTTCGGTCAAATTGCTAATCCTGCCTAATTCTCAACATAGTGTGTCTTTTCTGGTTGCTTATGGGCTTTCGAGTTGTTACTATGTTTCTGCAAGCCATATTTTGAATTACAATTCTTCTCTTATAATTAAAACACATTCTAAAATGAGGAGTAACAATACCCCATGCACACATATTTGCATAAACACAAATATGTTAATATTTACCTTACAAGAGTGTTTTGAAACTGTTTATTTTTATAGAGACTAACATAGAAAGCTTTCCAGATGCTACTGGAAGAGATTCAATAAAGGAGACTGATCTAGAGAGCTTCGCAGATGCTACTGGAAGAGGTTCAATAAAGGAGACTGATCTAGAGAGCTTCGCAGATGCTACTGGAAGAGGTTCAATAAAGGAGACTGATCTAGAGAGCTTTGCAGATGCTACTGGAAGAGGTTCAATAAAGGAAACTGATCTAGAGAGCTTCGCAGATGCTACTGGAAGAGGTTCAATAAAGGAGACTGATCTAGAGAGCTTCGCAGATGCTACTGGAAGAGGTTCAGTAAAGGAGACTGATATAGAGAGCTTCGCAGATGCTACTGGAAGAGGTTCAGTAAAGGAGACTGATGTAGAGAGCTTCGCAGATGCTACTGGAAGAGGTTCAGTAAAGGAGACTGATCTAGAGAGCTTCGCAGATGCTACTGGAAGAGGTTCAGTAAAGGACACTGATGTAGAGAGCTGCGCAGATGCTACTGGAAGAGGTTCAGTAAAGGAGACTGATCTAGAGAGCTTCGCAGATGCTACTGGAAGAGGTTCAGTAAAGGAGACTGATCTAGAGAGCTTCGCAGATGCTACTGGAAGAGGTTCAGTAAAGGAGACTGATGTAGAGAGCTTCGCAGATGCTACTGGAAGAGGTTCAGTAAAGGAGACTGATGTAGAGAGCTTCGCAGATGCTACTGGAAGAGGTTCAGTAAAGGAGACTGATGTAGAGAGCTTCGCAGATGCTACTGGAAGAGGTTCAGTAAAGGAGACTGATGTAGAGAGCTTCGCAGATGCTACTGGAAGAGGTTCAGTAAAGGAAACTGATCTAGAGAGCTTCGCAGATGGTACTGGAAGAGGTTCAATAAAGGAGACTGATGTAGAGAGCTTCGCAGATGCTACTGGAAGAGGTTCAATAAAGGAGACTGATCTAGAGAGCTTCGCAGATGCTACTAGAAGAGGTTCAATAAAGGAGACTGATCTAGAGAGCTTCGCAGATGCTACTAGAAGAGGTTCAATAAAAGAGGAAATCCAGGCACAATCAAAGACTCATCCTGGTAAGAAAAAGATTATTTCATATCTGTTTGTGCTTTTTATCTTCTCTGGGGTTTACCCATGTTGGTTCTTTGATGACCACAGTGCCTGTAGTCCACTTGAACACGTTAAAAAATTCTTCATAAATTCCCTGCTATAATTACTTGAACTCTTACAGTTACTATCCATGGAAAAATAGACACATGCTATAACTTTCAAAACTCATCATGAAAGTAGTGTTATAGAGACCTGGAGATATGCTTAATGGTATAATCCAGATCCTGGTCTACTCACTTTCCTTTTCATGCTAGGAAAGATCTCGTTGTATGTTTGCAATTACAAAAATGCTAGTTTATGAATGATAAGAAGAGGAATTAAGCAGGTAGGTTTTTCATAGGTTGTTATTTTCCTCTACATGATTAAATAACAGGTAAATTTATGGTTTCGGATGAAGGAGAGATGGTCAGTTTTGGTGTATAGTTCATAGTTTATGCTACTGCCTTTTATCCTGGCATGAGAGTATTGGACACATTTCCTCTTCATCTTTGGTGTGACAGCAAAGAAAGCATAGAGGTTAATGGGGAATAATTTAAAAGAAAAAGAGTGCACCCTGTCATAAAATATGTATCATCCAATTGTAACTGAGTACATGCGCAAGTCTATGCCCTCAGAGCAGCAGTATTAGCTTTGTCTTGTTGAGAAGGAGGATTCATAAATAAGGGAGGAATGCAGTGTAATCACTCAATAACTAATAAGGCAAATGACAAAAACTAGCCTATGAAGGAAAGTCAGTATCCAGGTGTGCTAAAGGGCACACCTTTGAAATTACCCCCATACCCCCTCCCCCGCCAAATCAACCATGCCATATGTAAATAGACAGAAATTGGAAGCCATTCATAGGACAAAAGTACTTATTTTAGTGTTCTGGTCAGCATCTTAGATACAGGATTCTAGAAAACAGTTATAAATCACTTTAAAGAGATGAAGTAACCTCTGCTTAAACTGGAAAGGAAGATAAATGACAATTTTTCAAATAGAGAATATCAAAATAAAACAGAGAGTTTTGCTCTCTATCCTCAGGAAATATCTACTGCTGAAGAACAAGAATTATACAGACAACACAGAGGTGAATAATGAGCAGTGTCAAGAGTATACTTAAGGGCCTCCCTGGTGGCGCAAGGGGTTAAGACTCAACCTATGAGGCAGTCTGCAGCCTCTGCAGCATGAATTTGATCCCCTAGCTGGCCAGGGAGCAACCTACATGGCGCAGCAGACCTCTCCTGACTTGCCCGCTGCTCCCCTTAGCAGTGTACTTCGGTCAATCTGCCTGTTCTGTTCCCCACTCTGTCTCTGGTGAATCCTCTCACCCCCCACACCTCTGGCCTGTACCCCAAGTCTTGTATGCATAAATAAATAAATAAATCTTTTAAAAAATATTTATTTATTTATACAAGAACTGGGGTATGGGTCAGAGACATGGGAGGGTGAGAGTGGGGAGCAGAGAGAGTGGGGAGCAGAACAGGCATACAGACCGAAGACACTGCTGAGGGGAGCAGCAGGTGAGGCAGGAGAGGTCTGCCATGCCATGTGGGTTTCTTCCTGGCTTGTCAGGAATCAAACCCGTGCTGCAGAGGCTACAGCCAGCTTCACAGTGCAGCACTCAACCTGCTGTGCCACCAGGGAGACCCAATAAATAAATTAAAAAAAAAAAGAGTATACTTAAAAGGTCAAAAATCATCTCCACACCTAAACTAATGTGAGTCATTTAAGTGAACAGAGAGATAAAGGGAAATAACTGAAAAAATTAAACCATGTTTGTTGATAAATATGAAACTTCACAAACCAAACTCAATGAAATCTTAGCAAAATAAACCAAGGCATCCACACCCAGACCCTTCATTGTGACTGTGATAAGGAGAAAGACAAAGAATCTTTAATGCCTCAAAGGGAATACAACTCATACTGTAAATTGAGAGTGCTCAGTAAGCCGAACACTTGACTTAGAATGGGAAGCTATGGAGGTCAGAATTCACTGAGCTCAATAGTGAAAAACTGAAAGCTTTTCAGTAAGATTTTGTATAAGACAAGATGTCCACTCTCACCATTGCTATTCAACATAGTATTTATTGGAAGTTCTAGCTGGAACAATCATACAAGAGAAATATATAAGAGAATTTCACATTGAGAAAAAAGTAAGGCTATCATTACTTGCAGATGACATGATAACATACACAGAGATCCCTTAAGATACCATGGAAAAACTAATTGAAACAACCAGTTTAGCGAAGTGGGAGGGTTTAATATAAACACACACAAATCAGTTGCCTGCCTAATGAAATAGAAGAGGAAGAAATTAAGAAAGCAATCCCATTTACAATTACACCAAAAAAATGAAAGAGCTAGGAGTAAACATAACAAAGGAGGTAGAAAATCTATATAAAGACAATGCTGTAAGACATTGTTGAAAGAAATAGAAGACACAAAGAATGGCCTGTGGTGGTGGAATATGGGTAACAGGTGCACTATGGTGGTAAGATGATGGGCATATCTCAGTATTATCTCAGTTAAACATAAGTAGGTTTATTAAAAACATTAAAGCAGAGAGAGGGGCGGAGCAACATGGCGGCGAGGAGACGCTGCGAGTAAGATCTCCCATTAAAAAAAGTTAATAGGGAGGAAAAGCGGCAGGTCCCAGTGAGAACTGGGACACGGAAGATAAACGGACGACTCCAGCAAACTGCCCGAAGAAGAAAGTTGCCATAAAAGAGGACCAGAAGGGAGGGAAGCGCAGAACCCTGCTCCCCTCCCCCGCCCACAGAGGCGGCACTCTCCTACCGGCAGAGACGAGGGAAACAACAAACCAAAACGCCCAACAAGAAAAACGGACGCAGCAAGTGGGACTGTGAGTGGAAAGGAACTATTTCAGCCACCACACCCCGTGAACGGGAGCTGAGGCGAACCCTGCAGGATCCGCCGCGGAGGTGAGCTCCAGGCGCCATTAAAGAGAGCCCCGCCCGCCAGGAGGAGACCAGCACCAGCACACAGCCCCGGCCGCCCGGTAAGCTTGCGCGAAAGTGGCGCTCGGATTGCAGCTGCCCAGGCCCCTGCGCCTGCGACCTAGGCTTGCGGGGAGATGGCGGAGGCCCTCCCTGAGTGAGCAGGAACAAGGTGCCCAGGCAGGGGAGCGGGATTCAAAAGGCGCCATTCCCGCGCCACTGATCTGGGCTACAGCCCATGTCCTGGAACTGAGGGCTTTGGAACTGAGACCTGGGGCACGAAATTAGGGGCGTGGGTTCCCCAATGGTGGGGCACAAGGCAGACACAGCACCCCAAAGCCGTTGAGGTGTACCCTACCATCCCTGCTCTGCTCCCTGTCCCACGGGGTGGAAAATCAGCTCCCCAAGGGCTCTAGGAGAGATCTCTGGTGCCACCTAGCGACTTGACCCCAGCACAGGCTACTGAAGGAGCTAGTGGCCAGCTGGGGAGTTAGCCCACACCGGGCCCCTTCTGAACAAGTAGTCTGAGCCCACAGGGAGAGCGAGCACCCACAGCCGGGGCAGACCAGGCGCGCAGAATAGTGTGCCTGAGACCAGAAGCGCAGGGAGTGTGTCCCACATCACCATTTTAGAACAGGGACATTTCTTCAGTAAAGACTACCTGCAGAAGGCTTCCTCAGGAGCCAGAGGTGAGCGGGGGAAGTTCGCCCACGCCAGACCCCCTCTGGCCTGCAGTCCAAGCCCAGAGGGGAGCAGGAACCCACCGCCGGGGCAGACCAGGCGCACAGGGGAGTGTGTCCCCACATCGGCATTTTAGAACAGGGACCTTTCTCCAGTAAAGGCTGCTTGAAACTGACAGATGACTCCTGGAAGAACCAGAGGGGAACAGAGAAGCCCACCCAAGATGCCGGCAAGTCCCAACAACACAGTGTCCCAACGCATACGGCAAATTAGAAAACAGACAGTAGGGAGGAGAAGAACCACACGCAACCTAGCAACTCTCCAGAGAAAAAGCACACCACAAAAAGAAAGCCAGCCCCCAGATTGCAACGACAATAACTTGGAAGAATTTCTGAGCCTTCCAGAAAGAGAATTTAAAATTGCCGTGATTAAAAAACTGACAGAAGTCATAAAGGAAAACAATGATAAGGGAAAAATAATCAACGATCAGAAGAATGCAATTGAGTCCCTAGAGAGGGAAAACAATGGTCAGAAGAAAGAAATTGAGTCCCTAAAGAGGGAAGTAAAAGAAATGCAGGAGATCAAAGAATTAATGGAAGAACTAAAGAATTCTGGGAAAAGCAATAAAAGCAGAATAGATGAAATGGAAGAACGAATAAGTACTCTTGAAGACACAGAAATAAAAAGAACCAAAACAGAAAAGGAAAGAGAAGTACGAAGGAAAAAGAACGAAGAAAGACTTCGGGAACTATCTGACTCCATGAGGAAAGGAAATATAAGAGTTATAGGAATACCAGAAGGAGAGGAGAGAGATGTAGGAACAGAGAAAATATTCAAAGAGATAATTGAAGAGAACTTCCCAAATGTGAAGAAGGAGCTGAAAATTGATATACAAGAAGCAAGAAGAACACCAAACTTCCACGACGAAAGGAAAAATACAGCAAGACACATAATAGTAAAGCTCCCAAGAATCCAGGACAAGGAAAAAATAATGAAGCTGGCAAGAGGGAAGAAACAGATAACATTCAAAGGAAAACCAATCAGGCTGACATCAGACTTCTCCGAAGAAACACTACGGGCAAGGAGAGAGTGGAGGGACATAGTCAACAGACTCCAAGAAAACAGATGCCAACCAAGAATACTCTATCCCGCAAAGCTCTCCTTCCTCTTTGAAGAAAGAATATGGACCTTCCCAGACAAACAGAAACTCCGGAATTTCATTGCAACTAAACCCCCACTCCAAAAAATACTACAAGGAGTCCTAAAGCCAGAACCTCAGAGCGACGAATAACAATGAAAGAAGGCCAAAAAAAAAAAAAGTTATTAAAAGAATAAATAAATAAAATCAAAGGAAAGACAAACACAATGGCAAATACAGATGTTAACATATCAATATTAACTCTAAATGTAAATGGACTAAACTCTTCAATAAAAAGACACAGAGTTGCAGCCTGGATTAAGAAACAAAACCCAACCTTTGCTGTCTCCAGGAAACACATTTAGCTACAAAAGATAAAAATAGGCTCAAAGTTAAAGGATGGAAAACAATCCTACAAGCAAATGGACCAAAAAAGAAAGCAGGAACAGCTATACTTATATCAGATAAAACAGATTTCAAACTCAAAAAGATAAAAAGAGACCCCAATGGTCACTACATTATGATCAAGGGGACAATACTTCAAGAAGAAATAACACTCATTAACATATACTCACCAAACGAAGGAGCACCAAAATATATCAGACAACTGTTGTCCTCTCTGAAAACAGACATCAGAGAAAACACATACGTAGTGGGAGACTTCAACACACCACTATCAACAATGGATAGATCAACAAGACAAAAAATAAGTAAAGAAACCAAAGCTCTAAATAAAGACCTAGAGCAATTGGGCTTAACAGACATCTATAGAACACTAAACCCCAAAAAAACGGAGTACACATTTTTCTCAAGCGCACACGGATCATTCTCCAGGATCGATCACATACTGGGGCACAAGACAAACATCAACAGATACACCAAGATTGAAATCATATCAACCATCTTTTCTGACCATGAAGGCATCAAACTAGAAATAAACCATAAAAAGAAGGCAAGGAACTTTCCTACCTCATGGAGATTAAAAACCACACTACTGGAAGACCATTGGACTAATGAGGAGATCAAAGAAGAAATTAAAAAAATTTTTGAATTGAACGACAAGGAGGACACCAATATCCTAAATGTATGGGATGCAGCAAAAGCAGTAATAAGAGGAAAATATATAGCAATAGAAGCTCACATCAAGAAACAAGAAAGAACGCAAAGAAACAACCTAATCTCGAAGCTCAAAGATCTAGAAAAAGAACAACAAAAAAACCCCAAAACCAGTAGAAGAAAAGAAATAATAAAAACCAAAGCAGAAATAAATGAAATTGAAACTAAAAAAACAATCCAAAAGATCAATGAAACCAAGAGCTGGTTCTTTGAAAAAATCAATAAAATAGACAAACCCCTAGCCAGGCTCACAAAGGAAAAAAGGGAGAAAGCACAAATAAACAGGATCATCAATGAAAGAGGAGAAATCACAACGGACACAGCAGAAATCAAAAGAATAATCAGTAACTACTATGAACAGTTATATGGAAACAAGTTTAACAATCTAGAGGAGATGGACAAATTCCTACAACTCTACAATCACCCAAAGCTAGATAAAGAAGAAATAGAACACCTAAACAGACCAATTACAATTAGCGAAATTGAAATGGTAATCAAAAACCTCCCCAAAAACAAAAGCCCAGGACCTGATGGATTTACAAATGAATTCTACCAAACATTCAGAGACGAATTAGTGCCTATCCTTCACAAACTCTTCCAAAAAATTGAGAAGGAAGGGACAATACCAAACACGTTCTATGAAGCCAACATTACACTAATACCAAAACCGAACAAGGACAACACAAAAAAGGAAAACTACAGGCCAATCTCCCTAATGAACACTGATGCAAAAATCCTCAATAAAATTTTAGCTATCAGAATCCAACAATGTATCCATAAGATAATTCACCACGACCAAGTTGGATTCATTCCAGGGGCACAAGGATGGTTTAACATCCGAAAATCAATCAACGTTATCCAACACATCAACAAAAAGAAATATAAAAACCATATGATAATATCAATAGATGCTGAGAAAGCTTTCGACAAAGTGCAACACCCATTCATGATAAAAGCCCTTGAAATTCTTGGGATACAAGGAACATACCTCAACATCATAAAGGCCATCTATGACAAGCCAACAGCCAGTATCATTCTCAATGGTGAAAAGCTGAAAGCAATTCCATTAAGATCTGGAACAAGACAAGGATGTCCACTCTCACCACTGCTTTTCAATATAATACTGGAAGTCCTAGCCAGGGCAATAAGACAAGAGAAAGACATCCAAGGAATCCAAATAGGAAAAGAAGAAGTCAAACTATCACTATTTGCAGACGATATGATATTATACATAGAGAACCCCAAAAACTCCACAGAAAAGCTAATTCAACTCATCAATCAGTTCAGTAAAGTGGCAGGATACAAAATCAACACGCAAAAGTCAGTAGCCTTCCTATACACAAACAATAAATCTGAAGAAGAAGAAATCAAAAAGACCATCCCTTTTGTTATTGAAACAAAAAAAATCAAATATTTGGGAATAAATCTAACAAAAGAGGTAAAGGACCTATACAAAGAAAACTATAAAACACTGTTAAAAGAAATAGAAGAAGACACAAAGAAATGGAGAGACATCCCCTGCTCATGGATTGGAAGAATAAACATTATTAAAATGGCCATCCTTCCAAAAGCAATATACAGATTCAATGCTATTCCAATCAAAATTTCAATGTCATTCTTCAAAGAAATAGAACAATTATTGATGAAATTCATATGGAATCACAAAAAACCCCGAATAGCCAAAGCTCTCCTGAAAAAAAAAGAAGGGAATGGAGGCATCAGACTCCCAGACTTCAAACTATACTACAAAGCCATAATCATCAAAACTGCATGGTATTGGAACAAGAACAGACATACAGACCAATGGAATCGAATAGAAAATCCAGAAATAAACCCACAGATTTATGGTCAACTAATCTTTGACAAAGGAGCAAAGACTATGCATTGGAGCAAAGAAAGTTTGTTCAATAAATGGTGCTGGGAAAACTGGGTCGCTACATGCAAAAGAATGAAGCTTGACCACCACCTCACACCATACACAAAAATCAACTCAAAATGGATTAAAGAACTAGACATAAGACCTGAAACCATAAAATATATAGAAGGAAATATAGGCAAAACACTACGTGATTTGCACATCAAAGACATCTTTACAGACACATCACCCAAAGCAGTGATAGTGAAGGCAAAGATAAACAGCTGGGACTATATCAAATTAAAGAGCTTTTGCACAGCAAAAGAGACAATAACAAAAACAAAGAGAAACCCCACCAACTGGGAGAACATTTTTGCACCCAACACTAATGATAAAGGACTGATCACAAAAACCTGCAAAGAGCTGATGAGACTCAACAACAACAAAGAAAATAATCCACTCAAAAAATGGGCAGAAGAGCTTAAAAGAAACTTCTCTGAAGAGGAAATGCAAATGGCCAACAGGCATATGAAAAAATGTTCAACATCACTTGTCATCAGGGAAATGCAAATCAAAACTACCATGAGATACCATCTTACACCAGTGAGAATGGCACATATTAAACAAACTAGCAACAACAAATGTTGGCGAGGGTGTGGAGAAAAAGGAACTCTTCTGCACTGTTGGTGGGAGTGCAAACTGGTCCAACCACTGTGGAAAGCTGTGTGGAGATTTCTGGACCTACTAAACATAGAGCTTCCATATGACCCAGCAATTCCACTCCTAGGTATTTACCCAAAGGACACAGAAACATCAATTCCAAAGAACACCTGCACCCCTATGTTTATAGCAGCACTGTTTACAATAGCTAAGCTTTGGAAACAACCCAAATGCCCAAAAATAGATGACTGGATCAAGAAGATGTGGTACATATATACCATGGAATATTACTCAGCATTCAAAAAAGATAAACACATGCAATTTGCTGCAACATGGATGGCGCTGGAAGGGATCATGCTCAGCGAAATAAGCCAAAAAGAAAAAGAAAAATACCGGATGGTCTCACTCATAGCAGTAATCTAGAAATCTTAAATAAGGGACCAGGAAAATGAATAACTATAAGAAAGTGAAAATCAAAATCAACAAAAAACTATGAACCAGAGACACTTTTAGGGGGGCGGGGGCGGGAGGGGAGGGATTGGGGTTAGAATGGGGGGCTGCAATTGTATGGGGAATATAACAATAAAATTTATAAAAAAAAAAAATAAAATAAAAACATTAAAGCAAATAAAGCAAATAATCAGTGGACTGTAGGTACTTCGGTGGTGGAAGAGCTATGGTGACCACATCTGAGGGAAAATCCTATACTGTCAATATATTAACAAGGATGTGAAACAATGGTATTTCATTAACAATTTTTTTTAAAAGAAATAAATCACTGAGATGCCAGATTCATAATGCTGGTAGAAAAGAATTAGCATACCATGAATAATATACCTAGCAACACTATTTTAAGAAATGATGATATTTTTAGAACAGGGACCTTTCTTCAGTAAAGACTGCTTGAAACGAACAGAAGGCTCCTGGAGGAGCCAGAGGTGAGCTGGGAAGTTCGCCCACACCAGGCCCCTTCTGGCCAGCAGTCTGAGCCCAGAGGGGAGCGGGCACCCACCGCCTGGGCAGACCGAGCACGCAGGAGAGTGCATCTCTGCATTGCCACTTTAGAACAGGGACCTTTCTTCAATAAAGACTGCTTGAAACTGGCAGAAGGCTCCCTGTGGAACCAGAGGGAAAAGGTTCCCTGTGCAGTCAGAGGTAAGCTGAAGACCCCCACAAGCCTGGTCCTGCCTGGCAGAAAGTTGGAAACCAGAGAGGGATCCAGTGATTTGGAACCCAGAGTGCAATCCAGCTGCCCCACCTCCAGGGAAGTTTGTGGGACTTCAAGACACACCTTTGTAATTAAACACAGAAGAAGGAAATATTCTGTGACAGCGACAATTAACATACTCAAAGTACCACTGCCTCACTAGACTTCTGGCATAACAGTATTTGACTCGTTTAGACCGCCAGTTCCCGAACCCCACAAAGAGCACACCAAAAAGATGCCGACCAGTACCAGCAACACAATGTCCCAAGGCATACGGCAAATTAGAAAACAGGCAGTAGGGAGTAGAAAAACTACATGCAACCCAGCAACTCCTCAGGAAAAAGGCACACCACAAAAAGAAAACCACCCACCAGATTGCAATGACAGTAACTCGGAAGAACTTCTGAGCCTTCCAGAAAGAAAATTAAAATTGCCATGATTAAAAAACTGACAGAACTCATAAAGGAAAACAATGATAAGGGAAAAATAATCAACGATCAGAAGAATGAAATTGAGTCCCTAAAGAGGGAAGTAAAAGAAATGCAGGAGATCAAAGAATTAATGGAGGAGCTAAAGAACTCTGGGAAAAGCAATGAAAAGCAGAATAGATGAAACGGAAGAACGAATAAGTACTCTTGAAGACACAGAAATAAAAAGAACCAAAACAGAAAAGGAAAGAGAGGGCCTCCCTAGTGGCGCAGCGGTTGAGTGCTGGGTTGTGAAGCTGCCCGCAGCATCTGCAGCGCCAGTTCGATTCCCGGCCACCGGGCGAGGGTCCCACATGGCGCGCAGACCTCTCCTGCCGCCTGCTGCTCCCCTCAGCAGTGTACTTTGTCTGTCTGCCTGCTCTGTTCTCCACTCTGGCTCTGGTGAATTCTCTCACCCACCCGCGCATCTGACTGTTCCCAGTGCTTGTATAAATAAATAAATCTTAAAAAAAAAAAAAAGAATTCCTTCAATCTTCATGGGTTCCTTTACAAAAAAAAAAAAAGAAAAGGAAAGAGAAGTACGAAGGAAAAAAACCAAAGAAAGACATCGGGAACTATCTGACTCCATGAGGAAAGGAAATATAAGAGTTATAGGAATCCCAGAAGGAGAGGAGAGAGATGTAGGAACAGAGAAAATATTCAAGGAAATAATTGAAGAGAATTTCCCAAATGTGAAGAAGGAGCTGAAAATTGATATATAAGAAGCAAGAAGAACAACAAACTTCCATGACGAAAGGAAAAAATAGGCAAGAAACATAGTAGTAAAGCCCCCAAGAATCCAAGACAAGGAAAAAATAATGAAGCGGACAAGAGGGAAGCAACAGATAACATTCAAAGGGAAACCAATCAGACTGACATCAGACTTCTCCAAAGAAACACTACGGGCAAGGAGTGAGTGGAGGGACATAGTCAACAGACTCCAAGAAAACAAATGCCAACCAAGAATACTCTATCCCACAAAGCTCTCCTTCCTCTATGAAAAAAGAATAAGGGCCTTCCCAGACAAACAGAAACTCTGGAATTTCATTACGACTAAACCCCCACTCCAAAAAATACTACAAGGAGTTCTAAAGCCTGAACCTCAGAGGGATGAATACCAACGAAAGGAGGCCAAAAAAAAGTTATTAAAAGAATAAATAAATAAAATCAAAGGAAAGACAAACACAATGGCAAATACAGATGCTAACATGTCAATATTAACTCTAAATGTAAATGGGCTAAACTCTTCAATAAAAAGACACAGAGTCGCAGGCTGGATTAAAAACAAAACCCAACCTTTTGCTGTCTCCAGGAAACACATTTAGGTACAAAAGATAAAAATAATCTCAAAGTTAAAGGATGGAAAACAATCCTACAGGCAAAGGGACCAAAAAAAGAAAGCAGGAACAGCTATACTTATATCAGATAAAGCAAATTTCAAACTCAAAGAGGTAAAAAGAGACCCCAGTGGTCACTACATCATGATCAAGGGGACAATACTTCAAGAAGAAATAACACTCATTAACATATACTCACCAAACGAAGGAGCACCAAAATATATCAGACAACTATTGTCATCACTGAAAACAGACATCAGAGAAAACACATATGTAGTGGGAGACTTCAACACACCACTATCAACAATGGATAGATCAACAAGACAAAAAATAAGTAAAGACACTAAAGCTCTAAAGAAGGATCTAGAGCACTTGGGCTTAACAGACATCTATAGAACACTAAACACAAAAAAAAAATCTGAGTACACATTTTTCTCAAGCACACATGGATCATTCTCCAGGATCGATCACGTACTGGAACACAAGACAAACATCAACAGATACACCAAGATTGAAATCATATCAACCATCTTTTCTGACCACGAAGGCATCAAACTAGAAATAAACCATAAAAAGAAGGCAAGGAACTCTCCTACCTCATGGAAATTGAAAACCATACAAATGGAAGACCACTGGACTAACAGGGAGATCAAGGAAGAAATTAAAAAATTCTTTGAATTTAATGACAAGGAGGACACCAATTTCCTAAATGTATGGGATGCAGCAAAAGCAGTAATAAGAGGAAAATATATAGCAATAGAGGCTCATATCAAGAAACAAGAAAGAACTCAAAGAAAAAACCTAATCTCGAAGCTCAAAGATCTAGAAAAAGAACAACAAAAAACCCCAAAACCAGTAGAAAAAAAGAAATAATAAAAACCAAAGCAGAAATAAATGAAATTGAAACTAAAAAAAAAATCCCAAAAGATCAATGAAACCAAGAGCTGGTTCTTTGAAAGAAATCAATAAAATAGACAAACCCCTAGACAGGCTCACAAAGGAAAAAAGGGAGAAAGCACAAATAAACAGGATCATCAATGATAGAGGAGAAATCACAACAGACACAGCAGAAATCAAAAGAATAATCAGTAACTACTATGAACAGTTATATGGAAACAAGTTTAACAATCTAGAGGAGATGGAGAAATCCCTACAACTCTACAATCACCCAAGCTAGATAAAGAAGAAATAGAACACCTAAACAGACCAATTACAAGCAGCGAAATTGAAATGGTAATCAAAAACCTCCCCAAAAACAAAAGCCCAGCACCTGATGGATTTACAAATGAATTCTACCAAACATTCAGAGACAAATTAGTGCCTATTCTTCACAAACTCTTCCAAAAAATTGGAAGGAAGGGATAATACCAAACACGTTCTATGAAGCCAACATTACACTAATACCAAAACTAAACAAGGACAACACAAAAAAAGAAAACTACAGGCCAGTCTCTCTAATGAACACTGATGCAAAAATCCTCAATAAAATTTTAGCTATCAGAATCCAACAATGTAATCATAAGATAATTCACCATGACCAAGTAGGATTCATGCCAGGGACACAAGGATGGTTCAACATCCAAAAATCACTCAACGTTATCCAACACATCAACAAAAAGTAATATAAAAACCATATGATAATATCAATAGATGCCGAGAAAGCTTTCGACAAAGTGCAACACCCATTCATGATAAAAGCCCTTGAAATTCTTGGGATACAAGGAACATACCTCAACATCATAAAGGCCATATATGACAAGCCAACAGCCAGTATCATTCTCAATGGTGAAAAGCTGAAAGCATTTCCATTAAGATCTGGAACAAGACAAGGATGTCCATTCTCACCACTGCTTTTCAATATAATACTGGAAGTCCTAGCCAGAGCAATAAGACAAGAGAAATACATACAAGGAATCCAAATAGGAAAAGAAGTCAAACTATCACTCTTTGCAGATGATATGATAATATACATAGAGAACCCCAAAAACTCCACAGAAAAACTAATTCAACTAATCAATCAGTTCAGTAAAGTGGCAGGATACAAAATCAACACACAAAAGTCAGTAGCCTTCCTATACACAAACAATAAATCTGAAGAAGAAGAAATTAAAAAAACCATCCCTTTTATTATCAAAACAAAAAAAACAAATACTTGGGAATAAATCTAACAAAAGAGGTAAAGGACCTATACAAAGAAAACTATAAAACACTGTTAAAAGAAATAGAAGAAGACACAAAGAAATGGAAAGACATCCCCTGCTCATGGATTGGAAGAATAAACATTATTAAAATGGCCATCCTACCAAAAGCAATATACAGATTCAATGCTATTCCAATCAAAATTTCAATGTCATTCTTCAAAGAATAGAACAATTATTGATGAAATTCATATGGAATCACCAAAAACCCCGAATAGCCAAAGCTCTCCTGAAAAAAAAAAGAAGAGAATGGAGGCATCACACTCCCAGACTTCAAACTATACTACAAAGCCATAATCATCAAAACTGCATGGTATTGGAACAAGAACAGACACACAGACCAATGGAATAGAATATTTATGGTCAACTAATCTTTGACAAAGGAGCAAAGACTATGCATTGGAGCAAAGAAAGTCTGTTCAATAAATGATGCTGGGAAAACTGGGTCACTATATGCAAAAGAATGAAGCTTGACTACTACCTAACACCATGCACAAAAACCAACTCAAAATGGATTAAAGAACTAGACATAAGGCCTGAAACCATAAAATACATAGAAGGAAATATTGGTGAAACTCTACATGATATGCACATCAAAGACATCTTTACAGACACATCACCCAAAGCAGTGATAGTGAAGGCAAAGATCAACAGCTGGGACTACTCAAATTAAAGAGCTTCTGCACAGCAGAAGAGACAATAACAAAAACTAAGAGAAACCCCACCAACTGGGAGAACATTTTTGCACACAACACTAATGATAAAGGATTGATCACAAAAATTTACAAAGAGCTGATGAGACTCAACAAAAACAAAGAAAATAATCCAGTCAAAAAATGAGCAGAAGAGATAAAAAGAAACTTCTCTGAAGAGGAAATGCAAATGGCCAACAGGCATATGAAAAAATGTTCAGCATCACTTGTAATCAGGGAAATGCAAATCAAAACTACCATGAGGTACCATCTTACCCCAGTGAGAATGGCACATATTAAAAAAACTAGCAACAACAAATGTTGGCGAGGTTGTGGAGAAACAGGAACTCTCCTGCACTGCTGGTGGGAGTGCAAACTGGTCCAATCACTATGGAGAGCTGTGTGGAGATTTCTGGACCTACTAAATAGAGAGCTTCCATATGATCCAGCAATTCCACTCCTAGGTATTTACCCAAAGGACACAGAAACATTAATTCCAAAGAGCACCTGCACCTCTATGTTTATAGCAGCACTATTTACAATAGCTAAGCTTTGGAAACAGCCCAAATGCCCAAAAATAGATGACTGGGTCAAGAAGATGTGGTACATATACACCATGGAATATTATTCAGCATTCAAAAAAGATAAACACATGCAATTTGCAGCAACATGGATGGAGCTGGAAGGGATCATGCTCAGCGAAATAAGCCAGAAAGAAAAAGAAAAATACCGATGATCTCACTCATAGCAGGAATCTAGAAAACTTAAATAGGGGACCAGGAAAAAGAATAACTATAAGAAAGAAAATATCAAAATCGACAAACAACTATGAACCAGAGACACTCTATAGTGTGTGAGGGGCAGGGAAAGGAGGGCTTGGGGTCAAAATAAGGGGGTTGTAATTGTATGGGGAATATAAAAATAGAATTTAAATAAAAAAAGGGGGATACCAATTTGGTAATAAACCCTCATCCTCAAAAAGAGACCAGAAAGATACTCTCTGAAGTGCTGACTTACTCATCTTTGGATGATGGAACCATAGTTTATCTCCCCTCCTTACACCATTTTCCTAAGGGAAATTAAAATTAAAAAATTAAAAAAGGGATAATGTGTGATTATATATCTCTCTCTATAAATGTCAAGCCAAATAAAAAGTGTTTGTGCTAAAAAAAAATGATGAGATAAATGGATTCCTAAATAAATAGAAATTATGAGAACTATTAGTTTTCTGTGTGTGATTGCAGATAGTTCTTTGAATCCCTCCCCAAAATGAACATCAGTAAAATAATTCTATATATCCAGTCAGCAGTATGAAAGCATATCATGGCTCCTTACTTGTCTTATTTGATTTAAATAGTAATTGTTTAAAACAACACATATACCAATAATTTGTCCTATAAAAATTGGAAAGTCATATTCCTCAGGGGCAACACAAAGTTGATGTGATGTGTAGTCACATATGAGTAAGAAAATGATAAGTGTTTTGCTGGAATCTAAAAAAAAAAAACAGAAATAGAAATCTTAAGTCAAAAGGTTAATGTTACTAGCATTGCAGATAATACTTGCTCTTCTTTCTTCTCTCAGCTTCTCTAAGGGACATCAAGTTGTACAAAGAAATAATTTTAACAAATAACTTCATATTTGTAGGTTTAAAACACCAAATACAAATGCCACAGTGGTAAGAAGTAGTAGAGCTATAGAGGGTAACAATTCTGTATCTCACTGGTGTTAAATTATGTAGTCTGAAGTGGATTCTAAAGTTGATTATGTTGAATTCACACACCCCAATATATGTTGTAAAAAGACTCTGAATTGTTCGTTTTCAAGCAAGTTTTATGTGCTGCTATATATTTTATGAAAATGAATAAGTGAACAAAAATTGATTCTCTGAAAGTTGTAAAGCAACAGAACAGTATTGTGAAGTAGGAAAATTATGACCTTCACACAATTGTAAGATTCTACATGCATAATTTAATTCCTAGTTCTTAACCCAAATTTATATAAAATGGCATTTGACTATCTTCCTGCTTCTTTGAGAATGCTTTGCTTTCTTGAATCAAATGACTATTTTCTCTCCTTACTTATATCTGCTTGAAGACAGATGAAAGGGGCTAATATGCTAATGTGCACTAGTTTTGTGTTCCTGTCACTCATGTTACTATCACAAAATGTTGTTTATGAATTTCTTTACACCATGCTTTTGGGGGAAGTATATGTTTCTGTGTCAAGAAAACCATGGTTGCAAATTTACAAGTAGAAAAAAATTATATTTTATTTACCTGGTATATGCTCACAGGATAAGTGTGTAATCATGAAAATTACATATTTGTATCATAATTTCTCTGACTTATCTTTGATTTGCATAAGCAATAGTATTGAATAGAAAAGTACAGGTTAAGGAATTACACAGCATACTATTATGTACAAAATTTGTTATTCCCTGCATATTAGGTTTTGGTTCCATAATTAAACAACTCCATATCTCAATATCTCTTGGCTCATATATATCCTCCATCTGTTCCCATTTTATGGGTTACTCTTCTGCTTAGAGATATTATATTATAAAAAAGCATAAAACAAATACTAATTAATTAAATCCCCAAACATACATGTACAACACACTTGCATATACACATACATATGGTAATGGTTTCCATACAAAGTGTTTTGTAAATCTCTATAGATAGTCATATGGAACACTTAACAGACACAATTGGAGGAACAGATGCAAAGAAAAAACTCAAGACAGAACCACTGAGTCTGACAGGTAAGAACAAGGATATTACAAGTCAAATGTTTCGTGTTTATTTATCTTTTAAGAAATTTAAGTGTGGATGTTTAATAACAAAAGTTGTATATTTTACTCTTTTTGGGCAAAAGAATTCATAGTGGCATGCTTTAATTAGTTGGCTTGATTGAGTATAATGTAAATAGCTAACTAAGTATTTGAAGTTCTAGCACACACTCATCTAAAATGTGATTCATAAAAATCAATTCTATAATAAACATAGAATATGATTGGTATATAAATAACCAATTATATACTACCACTTTCTGTTCCTAGATTATATAGAAATTATTTTTTTTTCAAATTTGAAAATGCAGAAATGCTAGGTAATAGATATGTTAAGGTATACAACAACTATTTTTTGTTTACCCTTTCTGTTCTTCATGATGAAAATGTCAGGCACTTTTAATAGCTCACTGTCAGTTCAGTTCTTTAGTTACGCTTTGTAGGTTAAGAGAAATAAAATAGAATAGGGATGAGGTGAAATTTAGATGTACATCTTTTTGATCTTTGTTGTAATACCAAAAGAATATTACAGCTTAACAGAGGAAAGGGGAAAGAGATATCTGAACACATCGTTGTTAGCCCTCCTGATATCAAAGGGCCACTCTGCATAGGATATGCAATCACAGGTACAACATGGGTAGCTTCATTCATGTGGGGAAACATAATTTGAAATACTCCAGTATAGCTCAAAAACTAATTTTTACTAAGCCGACTAACTGGTAACTGAAAAATGAATGGATGAATGACTAAATAAACATGTAGGAAATTAAATAAAAATTGGACAAATTACATTAAATTTCAAAAAGAAATCAAACTTATCAACAGCCCCTAAAAAGGGGCAACAGAATCATAATATAGTGATAATACATTATTTAGAATATCCAATTATTACCCAAAAGAAAAAAAAATGAAAGAAATAGTAAATTGTGTCCAAGCCCAATAACAAACAGGCAACAAAAATTGGTTGTGATTTCCTGATGCTGGAGGAGGAAGACTGTGTTCATAAATAATTATAAATATATTCAAGGAATTAAGGGAAACTATTCTCAAAAATAATATGACAGAATGTTTTCATAAAAAAATAAAATAGACAATGTCAACAAGACGTAAAGCTAACATAAGACAAAAGGCAAATTCCACAGCTGAAATATAACTGAATGGAATGAAAAATTCAGTGAAGCAATCCAAAAAAGGGATTTATTGGTCTGAAAAAAGACTCTGTATACTAAAGGTAATGAGATTGCTAAAAGGAGAGCATGGACAAAAAGAGGGCAGTGAAATATTTAAATAAGTGAAAATTTTGAAATCACCAGTTATTCACTCAGTTATTAAAATCACCCCTAACATCAAGCAAACAGAAGTCTAAATAGAAGAAGCACAAAATAAAATGTACTACCAGACACATAGTAATAGTCCTAATGTGGAGGCAACAAAGACAAAATCTTGAAAACAGCAAGAAAAAACCCTCTGTCCGTCTATTAGAGCTCCCTGCTAAGATGAACATATGACTTAACATCAGACATTGTAGAGGACTGAAGGTATGGATCATTTATACTCAATGTTTATTCATACTCATTCATACCTAATGTTATTCACACTCAATTCTGTCATATTTAATGTCTGGAGAGAAAGTTCTATCAACCAAGAATCTTTTTTTTTTTAATAATAAATTTCATTTTTATATTCCCCATACAGTTGCAACCCCCCCTTTCTGATCCCAATCCCTCCCCTCCCGCCCCTCACCCCCACAAAAGTGTCTCTGTTTCATAGTTTTTTGTTGATTCTGATTTTCACTTTCTTATATTCATTTTCCTGGTCCCTTATTTAAGTTTTCTAAATTCCTGCTATGAGTGAGACCATCCGGTATTTTTCTTTTTCTTTTTGGCTTATTTCGCTGAGCATGATCCCTTCCAGCGCCATCCATGTTGCTGCAAATTGCATGTACTTATCTTTTTTGAATGCTGAGTAATATTCCATGGTGTATATGTACCACATCTTCTTGATCCAGTCATCTATTTTTGGGCATTTGGGTTGTTTCCAAAGCTTAGCTATTGTAAACAGTGCTGCTATAAACATAGGGGTGCAGGTGTTCTTTGGAATTGATGTTTCTGTGTCCTTTGGGTAGATACCTAGGAGTGGAATTGCTGGATCATATGGAAGCTCTATGTTTAGTAGGTCCAGAAATCTCCACACAACTCTCCATAGTGTCAACCAAGAATCTTAAATCAGGCAATCTGTCATACAAAAATGAAGGTGAAATCCAAACAAATAAAATTGATTTTTATCAATAGATATCCAAACAAATAAAAATTGAGAGAATTGTTAGCAACCCAGTTTATAATAAAACACTAATAAGAGTTCTTCTAGCTAAAAAAGTGATCTCCAGAGGAGCTTAATTCACAAAAGAATAAAAATTGAAATAAAAAGTAACAACACAAAGTAGCCAAAGATCCCGGTTAACATTAATTCTATAATTACAAAAAACCCTGCAAGTGCATATTTTCCATGTTTTTTATTCAAAAGTCAGTTGTAAAGTCAATAGTTGTGAAACTATATTGTTGGGCCTCCAAGCACAGACTGGTTATATTATAATATATTATATTATAATATATTATAATATATAATATTATAATATATTTCACAAGGGCTACACAAAAGAAAGCTGGTAACAAAGATGAATTGGAGAATGAAATATGGCATGAGATGGTAACTTGAATCCTCAGAAATCACTGAAAATATCCAAAAACTGTGATTAAGAAGATTAATATATATTAAGGTATTTTTTGTTTCAGCAATCCATGTCTTTCATTATAATTCTTCTATGATTAAAACACATTCTAATTAGAGTTAATATACAAAACACAAATGCACGCCTACTAAAATACTTAATGTTTACCTTACAAAAGTGTTTTTAAAATATTTCTAGACTCTGATAGAGAACGTGTCATAGATGCTACTGGAAGAGGCTTAATAAAGGAGGAAATTAAGACACAATCAACGATTCATCCCGGTAAGAACAAGAAGATTTCATGCCTATTTGTTGTTTATATCTTCTCTAGGATTATCTATGTTTGGATCTTAATGACCACAGTTTCTATAGGCTACTAGAACTCGGTTTTAAAAATTATTAATGTAGTGTGTAGGGTAAGGTAAAAAATCAGGCTTTTCTGCTCTCCTGCCATCAGGATAGATGAGGGAACCCTGTGATCCTGAATGCATGCCTGCTGGCGGGCACCTGGAGTGGGTACACCTGTGCTAAGACTGTGCTTTTAAGGGCGGTGTCACAGGGACGCCAGTAGAAGCCGAAAGAGAAGAAGCCTGAAGCAGAAAGCCCAGATAAAGTGAGGATTTGCTGGGGGCTGGGAGGACTGCCAGCCTCCCAGCACCCCTGCCTGCCATGTACCCGCTGAACCCCAATAAAAACCTGCAAAACCACTGAGGACTTTGACTCCTCCTTTACCCGGTCTCATGGGATCAGAGAACCTGCACTGGTCCATTCCTGCCCCTACATAGTGGTTCCTAAAATTACTTGTACTTTCAAAGTTATTATCAATGGAAATACAAATACATATTATAAGTTTAAGAATTTGTCCATCAAAATTATGCAGATACATCCAATGCTCTAGAGATCTGGGAATACGCTTAATGGAAGTATTCCGGTACTGATCTGCTTATTCTTTTTAAGGACTAGAAAAGTTATGGTGTATATTTGCAGAAGCAGAAATGTTAGCTTATGAATGATAAGAAGATGAGTGGAGCAGGTAGTTATTTCATGTTATTTCCCTTTATATGGTTAAAATATCAGGTAAAATTATATTTTGAGGGCCTCCCCTGGTAGCGCAGCAGTTGAGCGCTGGGCTGCGAAGCTGCCGGCAGCCTCTGCAGTGCCGGTTCGATCCCCAGCCATCAGTGAGGGTCCCACATGGTGCAACAGACCTCTCCTGCTGTGCCCGCTGCTCCCCTCAGCAGTGTACTTCGTCCATCTGCCTGTTCTGCTCCCCGCTCTGGCTCTGGTGAATTCTCTCACCCTCTCGCTCTTCTGACTGTACCCAGGCTTGTATAAATAAATAAATAAATCTTAAAAAAATTGTATTTTGAGATTATCACTTTTTCTTACATAGTTCATCATTTACATTACTGCCCCTGTCTAGCACAACAGGGTTTGACTTACTTTTTCTGCATCACTTTTGTGACAGTTAAGAAAGCAGAGAACATAACTGAGAAATAAGGTAAAAAGAAACAACCAGAGGCTGAGAACCCTTTCATTAAAAAAATGTTATCCAACTGTGACTAATATGTGTCAAGCCTGTGCCATCAACAAACAAAATTAAGAGCTTGGCTTTGTAGAGAAGGAGACTCAGAAAAAAAGAAATAATATAGCTTTAGGGTAAAGAAAATGTCAGGCTTTTCTGCCCTCCTGCCATCAGGATAGATGATGGATCCTTGTGGTCCTGAATGCATGCCTGATGGCGGGCACCTGGAGTAGGGTGTGAGCATAGGTAGATGGGATTCACCTGGGCTAAGACTGCTTTTAAGGGTGGCGTCACGGGGACGACAGCAGAAGCCAAGAAGCTGAGAAGCAGAAGAATGAACAGAAGAGCAGAGAAGCAGAGAGAACGCCAGAGAGCCCAGATAGAGTGAGGATTTGCTGGGGGCTGGAAGGCCTGCCAGCCTCCCGGCCCCCCAGGACCCCTACCTGCCATATGCCTGGTAAACCCCAATAAAAACCTGCAAAACCACTGAGGACTCTGACTCCTCCTTTACCCAGTCTGCATGGGATCAAAGAAAACCTGCCCTGTGGTCTTCCTGACCCTACAATAGCTTAATTACTAAATTAATAATCAGCAAACCAACCACAATAAACCTGGATACTGAGTGCCCTCTGGATACTGACAGGGCACCTCAGTATCCAGGGGGACTGACTTATTTTGTCTATAGGCAATTTATATACACCATCGCAACCTCTAAAAGAACACACCTGTCAAACATGCAAAATAAAAAACAAAAGCAAAAGCAGTAAATTCAGAACCACATGAAGAAAAAAAGCAGAAAACAGTGTTCTTATAAGCAACCCACATGTAGGTTCCAGAAAACGTGCATGTGTGTGTGTGTGTTTAAAGACTTGAAGAAAGCTGGACTTAACAGGAAAGAAAGATTAACAGCAACATTTCATCAGGCTGGAAATCTCAAAAAAATACATAGATTTTTTTTTTTCTTTCTGACTCACAGTATGAAAAAATCTGCAGTTAAAAGTACAAGAAATGTAAGGATAGCACAGAGGGGAACAATCCAATCGTAAGGATATCAGGTGTAGATTGAAAGGTCTTAAAGGAGTCTTCACACTTTAATAGGAATAATTTAAGTAGAGTAGAGAGAGAAAGGGGTAGAAAGAACTCTTTGTGGAAATAATGACTGAAAAATCAAACAATATTTGTTGATAAATATGAATCTTTGCAACCCCAAATCGATGAGATCTGATTGGGCACCAGGATATCTACACCCAGCCCCATCAATATAAATGTAATGAAAACAAAGAAAATTTTGAATATCTGAATGGGAAAACAGCACATCATGTAACATAGTACCCAGGTGTAGGGTAAGGTAAAAAGTATCAGGCTTTTCTGCCCTCCCACCATTAGGATAGATGAAGGAACCCTGCTGTCCTGAGTACACGCCGGATGGCGGGCACCTGGAGTAGGGTGTGGGCATATGTAGATGGGATTCCCCTGGGCTAAGACAGGGCTTTTAAGGGCAGTGTTACAGGGACGCCAGCAGAAGCCGAGAAAGGAGCAGAGAAGCAGAAGCAGAAGCAGAAGCACCATGAAAACAAGGCCACCAGAGAATGCTAGAGAGCCCAGATAGTGAGGACTTGCTGGGGGCTGGGAGGCCTGCCAGCCTCCTGGCCCCACAGTGCCCCTACCTGCCGTGTGCCTGGTAATCCAAATAAAAGCCTGCAAAAGCCACTGAGGTCTCCAGGACTCACTCTCTCACTCCTCCTTTACCTGCTCTGCATGGGATCATGGAAAACCTGCTCCATGGCCTGTCCTGCCTCTACACCAGGTAAGCTGAGCAACTGACTTAGTACTGGAAACTATGGACACCAGATAAAGTGATATGGCAGGCTCAAAAAGCTAGTAGAAAAAAAACTGGCTTACCAAGAATAATAATATATCCAGCTAAACTAAATTTCAAAAATAAAGATGAGATAAAAGGATTCCCATATAAATAAAATTTAAGAGCACTGTTTACTAGCAGATTTACCTTACTGGAAATAGATATTCCTCAGGCTGAAAACAATTGATTGCGAATGGTCCTTTGAAACTTTCCTCCAAAAGCATGGATAAAGATTTCTATGAATCCAAAAGACAGTACTGAAGCACATCTTATCTCCTTTCTTGCCTGAATTGATTTAAAATGTAATTGCTTAAAACAATATAACAGCAATTTGTTGGTCCTATAAAATCTGGAAAGGTCATATACACCAGAGTAGCAGCACACAGGTGCAGTGTGGAAGCAGTCACGTATTTGAGTAAGAAATTAGCGTCCTTCTGCAGAACCAATGAGATGGCAGAAGTGGAACAGAAGACATGAACCTGCCTCAAGCTTACCCACTGTGGCGGCGTGCATCTCGACCAGCTGCCGCCGGAACCCAGGCTGTGGCAGAAGCAGCATTCTCAGCTGAAGCACTTGCTCAAGGCCAAGGAGGAGGTGCCACCCCAGAGGTGGTGAAGTGGCACCTGTGGGACATGATCATCCTGCCTGAGATGGTGGGCAGCATGGGGGCATCTACAATGGCAAGGCAGTCAGTTGGGTGGAGATCAAGCCTAAGATGATGAACCACTACATGGGCAAGTTCTCCATCACCTACAAGCTTGTCAGACACAGCCATGCAGGCACTGGGGCCACACACTCCTCCCTATTCTTCCCCCTCAAGTAGCCTGTGTAGCCAATAAAGCACAGCCTTCTCTAATCCTTAAAAAAAGAAAACAATGACAGTGTGTTAAATGGACTCCACGGGGACAAATGCAGAAAACCAGAAATTATGCCAGAAGGTTAAAATAATAGGCAATGTAAATATGTACTTGCTCTTCATTCCTCTGTCTTCTTTAAAGATCATCAAGTTTTGCAAAGAAATACTGACAGATATCTTCATATTTAAAGCAGTAATAGGCATGATATAGTGCCTTGGAGAACAGAAGTAGTAGAGTTATAAGAGTAATAGTTCTATATCTCACTGTAGTGAAAATCTGAAGTGGATTCTCATATTCACTATTTTGAGATCACACATCTTGATATAAATTCTAAAGAAAATTTTTAAATTTTCATGCTGTATATTTTATAAAAAAAAGAGCTCAGTAAAATACACTAATAAGAGATTCTTGGAAAAGTTTAAAGCAATGAGAGGATTTTGTGTTGGAAAATTTTGACCCTCACATAATTGTAAGCTATGTCAGCATATCTTTTGATTACTGGTCCTTAACTCAATCTTACCTTACATGCCATATGATTGCTTCCCTGCTTATATAAGGATCCTTTGATTTCTTCATTCAGATGACTCTGTTCTTATATTATTTGAAGAAAGACCAGAGAGGCTAAGATATACCTGCCTATGTGCACTGGTTTTGTGTTGCTGCAACCACAAATTGCTGTGTTTTTTTAAAAGATTTATTTATTTATTAAAGATTTATTTATTTATACAAGCACTGGGTATAGTCAGAAGCATGGGAGGGTGAGAGAATTCAGAGCCAGAGCGGGGAGCAGAGCAGGCAGAAAGACCAAAGTACACTGCTGAGGGGAGCAGCGGGCGGCAGGAGAGGTCTGCGCGCCATGTGGGACCCTCCTCTGTTGGCCGGGGAGCAGCCGGGGATCGAACTGGCGCTATAGAGGCTGCAGGCAGCTTGGCAATCCAACGCTCAACTGCTGCGCACCGGTGAGGCCCACAAATTGCTGTTAATGAATTTATTTAAGTCATGCTTTTTGAAAGAGGAGTATGTTTCTGTGACCAAGAAAACTATGGCTTGAAGGCTGACCTGTGGGGGGGGAAATACTATGCTTTATTTCATCAGGAATATCCCCACTGAAAGAGTATACTTTAATGTAAACCTGGAAATTTTATTTGTATTAGAATTTCTTTGGAATAAAATCAAATTGCTTGAGATATAGCACTGGATAGGGTAGCACTGGTTAAGGAATTATGTGGCATGTGGTTCTATATAAAATCTGCATTCCCTAGCATTAGTTTCTGGCCCCAAAACTAAACATCTCCATGCCTCAATATAACATGGCTTATGTAAATCCTCTACATGTTCCTATCTATGATTTTCAGTACTCTCATTTCATTATAAATGTTGGTTCATCATGAAGAAAAGCTAATTAAGTTAATCCTACACAAAAACATACAAGTACACACACATATTCACATGGTAACAGTTTCCATACAAAGAGTTTTTGAAATATCTTTATCTGTAGCGGGTAATGAAGAGCACTTTACAAGTCAAGCTGGAAGAACAGATACAAATTGGCAACTCAGTGCACAACCACCAACCCTCCCAGGTAAGAATAAGGATTTTATAAGCATAATATTTTACATATATTATCTCATGAATATAATTATATATGTGTCGTAACAGCATTTCTATACTTTACTGTTTTGTGGGTAAAATGTTTCATGAAGACCCCCTTTAATTACTTGTTTGTTTGCATTAAATATTAATGTAAAAGTAGCTAGATATTTTATATTCTAGAACTCATTCTTCTAAAATGTAAACTAAAAACTAATTCTATAGTCCACTTAGAATATGTTTATTGCAAAAATGAATAATTATAGTCTAAATTTCTATTTCTAGGCTAGATAATTTTTCAAATTTGAAAATACAGAAATGTAAGCTGTAGATGTTTTAAGTAAAGGAATATGAGAGCTATTCTTTTATTTATCTCTCCATGATGAAAATATCAGGCAAACTTTTATCAACTGTCGTTAGTACAGTTCTTTAGGTATACTTTGTGGTTTAGAAATTATACAATAGAACAGGACCATGTTAAATGTTACACCCACCTGCCTTTGATGTTTGTTGTGACACTGAAAGAACATAACTTAAAAGAGGAAATGGGAAAGAGACATTTAAACACTGTCCCATTAGAACCATTTATAGCAAAGATCACCTTTGTGCATGCAGGAGGATATGGCCTCACAGGTACAATACGAAAGGCATCAATATCTGGGGAAAGAGATTTAGTAAAATGCTCCTAGTAAATTCCAAAAATAACTATGTACTGAACCATCTTATTGCCTAAGTACTAAATAATAAATGGATAAATAAGTAAACATATACACAAATGAATGAATAAGATGATCAACACTAAATTTTATAGCAAAAAAGTACACTAATCAACAGTCCCCAGTTGTTTAATAGAAATCAAATAGTGTTGATTCAATATAATATTAAAAGATATACATACTAGCAAAATGGACAAAAATTAAAACACACAAGGAAATAGCAAATTTTGCTCAAATTCAGGAAATGACAGGCAGTAGAAAATCACTTGTGAGACCCTGATGTTGGAGTAGGTAGACAATATTTACAAAGTAAATGTATAAATATGCTCAAATAACTAACGGAGACAATCCTCAAAGAAAATATGTTATGATAAAAATATGTCACTAAATAGACTATGTCAGCATAGATATAAAAAATAACAACAAAATGCAAATTCCAAAGTTGAAAGGTAGCTAAATGAAATGAAAAATTCACTGAAGATGCTTATAGAAAACTTGATTGATCAGAAGAAATACTTAGACAATTAAGGTAATGGGAGTACTAGGAGAGCATAAAAATGAAGAGAACAGTACAAATATTTGATGAAACATTTTTAAAATTTCATGGAAATCTATTTATCTCTATTACCAAGCTCTAGGAAATCTAAATTAAATGAATCAATAAATAAAATCCACAACCAGACTCATAATACCAAAAATCTTGAGTAAGAAAGAAAAAAGAAAATAACTTCAAGAGAAAACCACTTATGTAAAAATGTACCCTGCTAAGATGAAGACCTAACTTTTATGATAGCCAAAAGTCAGTGGGTTGGCATGTTTCATATCCCAAAGAAAAAAATCTGTCAACCAAAATCTTATATCAGGCAAACTATCCCACAAATCTGAGGATGAAATAAGGAGATTCCCAAGCAAATTAAAAAAATGAGGGAATTCATTGTTAGCAGACCCACTTTACAAGAAACACAAATGGTAGCTCATCTGGCTAAAAGTAAGTGATATCAGAGAGCAGTTTAATCAATAAAATAATAGCAAAAAGTAAGCAAAACAAGGCAATCAAAAATCATGTTCAACATTAATTCCATAATTACAAAAGCCCTATATACTATATAGTTTTCTTATTGACTGAAAAATCAATTTTATAAAGTAGTTGTTATAAAATTGTGTTTTGGCATCTTACAAATGATGACTGATAATATATTATACAAGAGCTGCACAAAGGAGAAGGCAGGGACACGTATGAAGAAAATAACATGAGATGGACATTTAAGTCCACAGGAATCATGAAAAGATCAAAAGATCATGAATAAAAAGGTTAATTTAACAAAATACTATTAAAATTTACTTGCTCTCACTCTCATTACTTCTTAGTATCCTTAGAGGGTATAACATTTCATAAACAACTATAACAATTTTTACAATTTTTTTTTATTTTTGTATGTGACATATAAAACAGTAGCACAAAAATGAGGCAGAGCAGATAGAACTATATAGTGTGAGTTTTCTATATCATTGGAATTTAATCAATATAAATCTGAAGTTGATTATATAATCATTGTGGTGATTATATTCTTTCTATGAATATTCTAATGATATTCATTGATTAGACAATAATAAGGGGTAAGTTGTAGAAATGTTTGCTTTAATAATTGAGAGAAGTATAGCAGCATAGTAATTTTGAAGAAGATAAGCAATGGAGGATATTGTGTAAGATGAAAAAGACACTCTTATTAGATTATAAATTTATACCCCTTTAAGCATTTTATGGTTTTATTGTTTGATTCAATCTACCCATAAGCAGTATTCTTAATGTTCTCATTCTTATCTAACTATCCTTTGCTTTTCAAATCAAATCAGTTAGTTCTTTGAATGAATCTGTTGAATAAAGACCAGAGGGCATACTAAGCCCAGCATTTGTGGGCTTACTACATAATTACCAGCATTTGTGAAGGAATGTAAACTACAGGAACACATTACTGGGAACATTAGCAGGCATATGTATTGCCAGTAATACATATCGTTCCCAGTAATGTGTTCCTATAGTTTACATTTGTTCACAAATACTGGTAATTAATTACAGAGCACTTGTTCTAACCATCCATTCTTTCTCTAGTTTAGGAATTGATACCCTAACTGGTCTTTGCCTCTGCTTGGAATGCATTGGTTTTATATATGTGTTGAAGTGGTATACAGCAAGCTTTAAACATTCATGGACTGTCATTTTTCCAAAGCAAGAAATCTTATCTATGATAACTACATCATGGATGTTTTGAGTGTCAGTTCATCATCTACTAGAACCAATATTTGACCCACAAAACATCACATCTGGTCACATCAGACTGTCTCATGCACAAAAACCAACTCAAAATGGATTAAAGAACTAGACATAAGACCCAAAAACATATATAGAAGGAAATATAGGTGAAACACTACATGACATACGCCTCAGTAACATCTTTAAAGACACATCACGCAAAGCAGTGATAGTGAAGGCAAAGAAAAACAGCTGGGACTACATCAAATTAAAGAGCTTCTGTACAGCAAAAGAGGCAGTAACTAAAACAAAGAGACACCCCTCTGACTGGGAGAAAATTTTTGCACACAACACTACTGATAAAGGACTGAGCACAAAAATCTACAAAGAGCTGATGAGACTCAACAAAAACAAAGTAAATAATCCAGTAAAAAAAATGGGCAGAAGATCTAAAAAGAAACTTCTCCAAAGAGGACATGCAAATGGCCAATAGGCATATGAAAAAAGGGGGCAATGAGTCTGATCATTCCTTTTGTGATATACTACTTTCCAATGAATTTTGTTCTGTTTTCTCTGTCAAATTGTCATAGAGAATAGTTTCTAAAATCTTCTAAGAATTGAAAATCATATAAAGACTCAGATAGAAAGGAATGAAAGACCAGTTCTCACACTTTTATGAATGACACACAACCTCTGAAACAGCTAGAAGGTCTATTGCAAACTGGCCCAGAAAAGGAAAATTGTCTCAAACACATGCCATTTGCAGCAACATGGATGGTGCTGGAAGGGATCATGCTTAGCGAAATAAGCCAGAAAGAAAAAGAAAAATACCGGATGCTCTCACTCATAGCAGGAATCTAGAAAACTTAAATAAGGGACCAGGAAAAAGAACTATAAGAAAGAAAATATCAAAATCAACAAATAACTATGAACAAGAGACACTCTATGGGGGGTGGGGGATGGGGAAAGGAGGGCTTGGGGTAAAAATAAGGGGGTTGTAATTGTATGGGGAATATAAAAATAAAATTTAAATAAAAAAAATTAAAAAAATTAAAATTTAAAAAAAAAGAAGGAAAATTGTCTCAGCCCTGAATTACTTATTATCCTTTTCCACCACTAATGCCTCCTTGGTTTATGGATACATATCCTATAAGGGGTATTTAACAATTTTCCTGAATATATCATAGTATTTTTGCCTCAGAATAATATGCTGTGACTAGGAAAACCATAGTTTGCAATATGGTCTGGAACAAAAAGTTGTATTTCTGTCTCACGTGGTACATCTGTACCTCATGCACTTTTGTTGAACACATAAAATTTTTATTATTGTGATCAGGGTCTCCCCGGTGGCGCAGCAGGTTGAGCACAGCGCTGTGAGGCTGTTTGCAGCCTCTGCAGTGCGGGTTCGATTCCCAGATGGCTAGGGAGATACCCACATGGCACAGCAGACCTTTCCTGTCTTGCTTGCTACTCCCCTCAGCAGTGTTTTCTGTCAGTCTGCCTGTTCTGCTCCCTGCTCTGTCTCAGGTGAATTCTCCCACCATCCATGCCTCTGGCCTGTACCCCAGTTCTTGTATAAATAAAGAAATCTTTTTAAAAAATTTTATTATTGTGATCAAATCCCCACTATGAGATAACTTTCTAAAAGCCTCAGATTTTATGGGAAAGGAATTATGAGGAATCAGATTGTGTATTGATTTGGCACTATCAGATATGTCACTTTGGTCAAATCACTAAACTGTTCAAATCCTCAATATAATGGCCTTGTTCTGATTGCTAAAGTAATTTACAAATGAAGATACTATATTTCTGCAATCCATGTCTTTTATTATAATTCTCCCATAATTAATACACATTCTAATAAGAGGAGGAACAATATCACACACATGTGCTAATACACATATGTTAATATTTACCTTACAAGAGTGTTTTGAAACTCTTTGTTTTAATAGAGACAGATACAAAAAGCTTCACAGATGATACTGGAAAAGGTGCAATAAAGAAGGCTCACACAAAAAGCATCACAGATGATACTGGAAGACGTGTAATAAAAAAAGCTGATAAAGAAACCTTCACAGATATTATTGGAAAAGATTCAAAAAAAGAGGAAACCAAGTCACAATCAAGAATTCATCCTGGTAAGAACAAGACTCTTCCATGTCTGTTCAATCATTCTTTCTAACTTCTCTTGGGTTTCTCTGAGTTGTTAAAAACCCCAATACCTATAGGCTATTAGAACATGATTAGAAGATTCTTCATAAATTGCTTCCTATAAGTCTACGCCCTTAGTAACATTGGATGTTACATGTTGTAGAGATGGAGAATTCATAAATTGGAAATAGTGCAGCCTAGTCACCAAATAAATAATCAGGTAAACAACAACAAGCTTACAAAGATGAGGGAAACTTGGTATCCATATGTGCTGAAATATTTTCTCTAAAGGGTTTTTCCCTCAAACCTTCCCAGTCACCAAAAGGAAGAATCTTGACACATGCATAGAAATAGTAAATTTGTAGGCATCCACAGGATTCAAAAAAGAACAAAGTATTCTAATGATTACATTTGTAGGACTCTATAAAAAGAGTTATGTTCAAATGTTGAAGAAAATTGTGGTTAAACAGGAAAGGAAGATTAATGTCAATATCACATCAAATAGGAAATGTCAAAAAATACATAGAGAATTTTTCTCTCCCTCATAATGAAAAATCCGCAGTTGAAAATACAAGAAGTATATGGGTAATGCAGAAGTAAATAACTTTTTGGGTGTCAAGAGTCCCTTTGAAAGATCAGAAAAAGTGTCTCTATACCTAAAAGTAATGGGGAAAATTTAAGTGAAACAGACAATTAAAAGGGCAGAAAAAAATTCTTTGAGGAAACAGTTGCTAAAAATATTGAAACATACTTGCTGAAAAATATGAACATGCCCAAGCCGAACTCACCAAAATCTTTACATAGTAAGTACCACGATATCTACAACAAGACCTATCATAGTGAATGTGATGAGGGCAAGGACAGAGGAAATGTTGAACGAGGGACAGAAGTCATCATGTAAATTAAAAGCAGTAAGGTAAACTGAACACCTGACTTAAAATGGGAAGCTGTTGTGTTCAGAAGTCACAGAGATGGCAGCTTCAAGACGTTGAAAGAAAAAAACTGGCACACCAAGAATAATATAGCTAGAAAAACTATTTTCAAAATGAAAGTGAGAGAAAGGGATGCTCAAATAAATAAAAATTATGGCAGTCTTTGCTAACAGACTTGACTTACCAGAAATACATTAACTTCGTTCTTCAAATTGAAGCAAATAACCACAGACTGTTATTTGAATCCTCAATCTAAGGACATGGCTAATGTCCAATCAGCAATATGAAAGCATGTTTTGTCCCCTCACGTTACTGATTTAAGTAGTAATTATTTTTAACAATATCTATGCTGATATTGTTGGGTCAGTGAAATTGGAAAAGTCATGTATTCCACAGTAACAGCACACAGGTGATGTGTGGGAGTTACGTGTTTGAGTAAGAAAATGATAACATGCTAGCTGGAATCCACAGGAACAAAGGCAGAGAAACGGAAATTTTAAGTTAGAAGTCAAATTTAGGATCCACTCCCTTCACTGTGATGGGTCTGTCTTGTGAATATCTTTGTACTTATTCTGCTAAGAATTCATCAAGTTTGGTTTTGCAGATTCAATTTATCAACAAATATGTTTTCATTTTAATGTAAGCCTGGAAGTTATTTTTTTTGTATTATATTTTTCTGGGGTAATTTGAATCACATAAGAGAGCACTGGATAAGCACTGATTATTATTCAGCATGTGGTTGTATATAAAATTTGTCATTCCCTATAAGTTTTTATACTATAAACATCTACACTCAATATATTTATATAAATCCTCCATCTGTTCCCATCTGAAGGTTCTATGATTATGCAATATAAATATATCATTATAAACATTCTTCTGTAAGAACAAATGCTATTTAATTTAATCCTAAAGACAAACATGCACTCACAAACATACACTCAAATGGTAATATTTTCCATACAAAGTGTTTTTGAAATCTCTCTATGTCTATAGGGAGCAATGTAGAACACTTGACAGATGCAATTAGAAGAACAGATACAAAGGGACAACTGAAGACAAAACCAACTAAGATCCCAGGTAAAATAATGATATTACTAATCAAATATATCAAGCTTATTTAACTTCTAAGGAGCTTAATTAAGTAGGGATATTTTATAGCAAAAATATCTATACTATATCCTATATCTATACCCATATCTATATGGGTAAAAATATCTATACTATACTATATGATATCCCTCTTTAATTAGCTGTTACTGCTGTAATGTAGCAAAAGTAGCTACATAGTTTAAGTTTTAATGCTCATTCATTAAAATGTGATCATTAAAACCAATGCTACGGTAAACTGAGAGTATGACTAATAACTAATTCTATTCTATTAACTTTCATTTTCTTGACTACATAAAATTTTATTTTTCAGAGTTGCAAAAGCAGAAATGCTAGCTGATAGATGAGATAAGAAATGAAATATCATGGCTAGTCCCCTGTTTATCATTTCTCTTTCCATGATGAAAATGTCAGGTGTTTTTAATATCTCACTTACAACTAGTAGAGTTCTTTAGTTATGCTTTGTTGTTCAGATATTGTTCAACAGAATACACCTGTGGTAAATGTTCTATATACCTGTCTTTGATCTTTGCGGTGATTCGGAAAGAACACAACTCAATAGAGGAAAGAGGATAGAGATATAAAAACAGTTCCCTATTAGAGCCACTTATATCTAAGTTCAGCTGTGTACATGGCCAAGGATACGCTCTCACAGAAACAATATAAGAAGCTCCGTGGGCCTCCTTGGTGGTACAGGGGGTTAAGCACAGCACTGTGAAGCTATCTGCAGCCTCTGCAGCATAGGTTAGATCCCTGGCTGCCCAGAGAGCTAACCCACATGGCGCAGCAGACCTCTCCTGTCTCGCCTGTTGCCCCCCCTCAGCAGTGTATTTCAGTCGACCTGCCTATTCTGCTCCCCACTCTGTCTCTGGTGAATCCTCTCACCCCCACACCTCTTGCCTGTACCCCAACTCTTGTATGCATAACTAAATAAATCTTAAAAAAAAAAAAAAGCTTCGCTCATCTGGGGAATAGATTTTTAGTAAAATACTCCAAGTGTCTACAATGTGGTATGTGATGGATCTACTACTCAGCACCTAAATAAGTAAGTAAATAAATAGAAAGTCAACAGGAAATGCCAAAGCAAAAGAGGACGCTAATCAACAACCCCAGGAAGGGAAATCAAAATGCAGAGTAATTTAATACATTATCTAGAATATCCAGTTATTTAGCAAAGTGGCAAAAAATTTTAAAAAAAGTAAATAGTAAGTGATATTCAGGAAAAATGAGGCAACAGAAACTGCTTGTGACATCCTGATATGGGTATAGGCAGACAATGCTTACTAAGTAATTATTATAACAATGTTCAAAGAACAAAGTATCTCATACTTAAAGAAAAATTATACAATAGATACATTAGATAAAACTAACAGATAAAAATACTAATATAAAGAAAAATATTTAGATTTTTGAAGTCAAAAATGAAACAAAAAATTCCCTGGAAGTTTTCAAGAGAAGATGTAAGATCTGAAGAAATACTCAGCAAACATAAAGTAATGGGAACACTAGGAAAGCAAAGCGAACAGAACAATAGAAATAGTTCAAGAAAGATGGATAAATAATTTGAAAACTCTTCAGTAAAATCAACTTGACTATGCTCTCAAGTAAAAGGAAGTCTAAATAGAAGTACAAAAACAATCCACTATCAGACCCATCATTGAAAAATATGTTGAGAAAACAAAGGCGAGGAGATAATTTTTAAAATACCAAGAAGAAAAAAACCACTGGTCATGAAAAAGTGCTCCCTGCTATGATGAACAGACAGTGTGGAGGCAGTGGGCTGACATATTCACCGCCCTGGCAAGCTATTTTACAAAAAAATAAAGACAATATAAATAGATTTCTGAACAAATAAAAATTGGGAGAAATCATTGCCAGTAGAGCCACATTACAAGAAACACTAATGAGAGTTCTGGCTGAAGGCAAGTGATCTCATGGAGTAATTTAATCCATAAAAGAATAAAAAATGAAATGGAAATTAAGCAAAAGAAAACTACCCAAAATCATAGCCAGTGTTAGTTCTATGATTTCAAAAACCCATACAGATGCATATTTCTCTTTTGATCTCTCAGTTTATTGAAAGGAAATTCTGTGAAGTAATAGATATAAAATTATCAATATACGGAATAATAATACATTTCACAGAGCTGCACAAAGGAAAGGGTGGGAGCAAGAATGAATTGGAAGAAGAAAACAACACAAAATGATAACTTGAATCCATGGGAATTAAGGATCCAATGATTGTGAGTAAGAAGACTAACACAACAAACAGCATTAATATTGTTCTTCTTTCTTCTCAGATTTTTAAAAAACTATACAGCTTCACAAAGAAATGAGTGGCATTTTTTACAATGTTTTTGATATTTATACATGTAGCACGTAACACAGTAGCACAAAAATGGGGAAGAGTGAATAAAACTCCAGGTTTGACATTTCTATATAACACTGGAATTTAATCAAAGTAAATCTGGAAAAGAGTCTAAAATTGATTGCAATGATTATACACAGTTCTATGAGTATGTTACTAACCATCATTAATTAGATATAAAAAATTTATAAAGTATATGTTGTTTTAATAGCTGCAAAAATATTAAGCAGGATAATTTTGAAAATGATTGGTGTAGTAAGTAATGGGAATGAAAAGTTCCACTCTTTCTTGATTATAAATTACTCCCCACAGTCCTTTCATGCTTCTAATGTTTAAAACAGTTAAACCACAATGAGAGACCACCTTATACCAGTAAGAATGGCACATATCAAAAAAACAAGCAACAACAAATGTTGGCGAGGATGTGGTGAAAAAGGAACTCTCCTACATTGCTGGTGGGAGTGCAAACTGGTCCAACCATTGTGGAAAGCTGTCTGGAGGTTCCTCAGTCTACTAACAATGGAGTTACCATATGACCAAGTAATTCCACTCCTAGGAATCTACCCAAAGGACACAAAAACATTGATTCAAAAGAATATCTGTACCCCTATGTTTATTATAGCACTGCTTACAATAAGTAAAACCTGGAAACAACCCAAATGCCCAAAAATAGATGACTGGATCAAGAAGATGCGTTACATATACACCATGGAATATTACTCAGCATTCAAAAAAGATAAACTCATGCCATTCACAGCAGTGTGGATGGAGCTAGAAGGAATAATGGTCAGTGAAATAAGTCAAAAGGAAAAAGAAAAATACCGGATGGTTTCACTTATAGGAGGAATATAGGGGAACCAAATAAGACATCAGTGTAAAAAAATAATAATATAAGACACAACAAAACAAAACAAAAACAAACAGGCAATTATAAACCAGAGATATCCTGCAGGGGAGGAGGAAAGAGAGGGATCAGAGGGAGGGAGGGAGGAGCACAGGGGACTGAGGTGATGGTGCACAGATGCATTGGTGAAGGACATTCTATGGGGACTACACCTGAGGAGTGAGGGGAAGCAAACATTGTTTAAAAATGAACAATGATGTAAAATACATATAAATAAGACACTATGCTTATAAAAACTTTTCTTAATGTCTCCTTATTTATCTAAGGATCTTTTTCTTTCTCAGTTCATATGATTCAGTTCTTTGAATTCTCTGTTGGAAAAAGACCAGAGGGCTAAAGAATGTCTGTGATGTTTCCCAGTTATTTGTTGCTATAGCTCATTTTACTTACACAAATGTTGGTAATTAATTGCAGAACACTTGTTCTGCCCATAGAATATATCTTTGGTTTAGATTATGAAGCCCCATCTTTTCTGTGCCTTTGTTTCAATTGTAGTGATGGTATATCTGTATTGCCAAAGTGGTAGTGCAAACTTTAAATATTCATTGGCTCAGACATTTCTCCAAAGCAAGAATTACAATCTATGTTTTCTATCAATAGATCATACAAGGTTTCCAAATTTGGTTACATGCTGTATTAGAGCCAATATTTTGCCCACAAAACTTCATCAACAGGTGACCAAAAGTCACCAGTTCTAATCACTCCTTAGCAATATGCAATCCATTTAAAATAATCTGATTCTTCTTTTTTCTATAAGTGGACCTTATAGTGGGAATCAAGTGGACCTATAAGTGGGAATCATTTCTAAAATAAGCAAAAAGTGAAAATCACATAAAGACTAATATAGAAAGGGATGCAAAACAAATGCTAATGTTATTACAAATGGTCATTTCCTTTGACCCAGCTAGAATGTTTACATGCTAAATAGTATGTTGGGAGGGAACATTATCTGAACTCATCAATTTACTGCCATATGTTTCTACCACTATGGCCTCCTGGGTTGATGGTTACATAATCCAAAGGTGGATAACAATTTTCCCATGCAAATCAAAGAACTTCTGTCTCATGGTTATATTTTGTGACTACGTTGAAGAAAGTTCGCAACTTGGCCTGGAAAAAAAATGTTGTATTCTTTCCACTGAGATATGTGTAACAAATAAGTGTGCATTTAATGTTCCAATGAAATTTTTATTATTCAGTTAAAATCCCCAATGTGATTCAATTTTACAAAAGTCTTCATATACGGGAAAGGGACTAGTAAAGGATGAGGGATCAGGTTTCGCATATGCACTTTTTAAAAAAAATTATTTTCATTTATTTATGCATAAAAAAACTGGGGTGTAGGCCAAAGGTGCAGGGAGGGAGTGAGATGATTCCCCAGAGACAGTGTGTGGAGCAGAATAGGTGGATTGACTGAAATACACTGCTGAGGGGAGCAGTGGGTGAGAGGAGAGGTCTTCTGTGCCATGTGGGTTAACATCCTGGTCGGACACTGAACTCAAGCTGTAGTGGCTGGCCATAGCTTGATAGTGCTTACTTTAACCCCTGCACCACCAGAGGCCCCTGCGTATGTTACTTTGGCATAATCACTCTTAGTCCAATTGCTAATGCTGCTTTCAAATTAAGGTGGCATGTTTCCGCATTCCTTGCTTTGCATCATATCCTTTATAAAATATATCATTTTACTTAGAGGAGAAGTACTACAGCACACACATGCACAAACATGAATATTAATATTTACCTTACAAGCATATATTGAAAATGTTTTTATAGAGGCTGATACAGAACACTTCATGGGTCCTATTGGGAGAGGTGCTATACGTAGGGACAGCAAGATACAGTCAAAGAGTCATCTTGGTAAGAAGAAGAATATTTCATATCTATTTGGGCTTTATCTTCTCTGGGATTCTTTATGTTTGGATCTTTAATGATCACAGTGCCTAAGTGCTACTAAAACATGATCACAAAAATCTCATAAATGTCCTCCCTTAGACTCTTGCAGTTATTATGAATGAAAAACAGTTATGTATTATAAACTCGAGAACTCATCTACAAAATACTTAAGCATCCAAAACTATCTAGGCTTCGGAATATTCTTTTTAAAAAATATCTCTAATGAAGTGCCATTGTTTTACATTTTTGTTAATATTTTGGCAGTTTAGGATTTCTCCCCTTAGGTGTGGGCTTCGAAGCTCTCCCATCACCAAAGTACCCATAGTCCATTGTGCTCTTCCCCACTAAGCTCCCTTTTCTTATCCCAAGATATTTAATATTTCTTGGTGAAACTGTAAATGGAATGGCTCTCTTAATTTCTTCTTCTTGTAGCTCATTGTTGGCATATAGGAAGGCAAGTGGATATTAGTTTTTAGCCATAAAACTAAACATCTCTACCTGTTAAGATAATATGGCTTATGTTACCATTCTGTTCCCATTTTAAGTTTTTGTTATCCTTCATACAAATATTTCATTAAAAATAATCTTAATTATAACATGCAGTTAAGTTAAACCTATATACACACATGCAAAAACACATACACATACACAAATGTTCTTATGGCAACAATTTCCAGACAAATTATATTTGACAGAACAAAATGTCAGTAAAAAATGACAAAACTTATTAGCTGACCATAATCTTATTAGCTGAGGCATATAACAGGGGAGGGGAAGGGAGAGGAGTCAAAACAAGGGAGAGAAAAATACAAGGGAATATTTGGTGATGGATTATGCAGACAATAGTTTGGAGAACTACAGGGACTACACTTGAGGGGAGGACTCCAACACTATCGAAAAGTTAACAAAGATGTATATAAATAAATAAACTATAAATTTTTTAAAGTGTATTTGAAATGTCTTTGTAGGAATTAGTGTAGAACACTTAACAGGTGCAACTAGAAGAACAGATGAAAAGGGTCAACCCAAGACCCTACCACTGAAGATTGCAGGTAAAACAATGATATTACAAGTCTAATATAGCACATTTATTTCTCTTTAAGGGGTTTAAGTATGGATGTTTTATAACAACTGTGTCTTTAATTTACTATGATTTGGGCAAAAGGTCGTACAAAGTCACTTTAAATAGTTGAATGCTTGTACTAAGTATGAATGCAAAAGTATATCTATTTTGAATTTTATCAAGCATCCATCTAAATATTGATGCACAAACACCAATCTTATAGTAAACTTAGAATATGATTGGTACACAAATAGCCAATTGCATTCTATTCACATTCTGTTTCTAACCTGGATAGAGAGTATTTCTTATACTTTGTATTCAGTAATGCTAGTTGCAGTGTGATAAGAAAAGGAATATAATGATTATTTCTGTGTTTATCATTTCTTTCTGATGAAAATGGTAAGCAAACATGTAATATCATTAATTCTTAATTATACATTAGTTTAGCGATCATGCAACAGTATAGGACTGGGCTAAATGTCAGACAGTCCTCTTTTCTATCTTTGCTATAATAACAAAAGAAGAGCACAGCTTAACTGAGGAAAGAGACATTTAAACTGAGTCCTATTAGAGCTACTGGCTATCCAAGGGCAACTATGTGCAAGGCTAAGGATATGTCCTGTTAGGATCAACATGAGAAGTTTCATTCATCAAAAAGCAGATTTTAGTAACATCTAAGTAGTAACTCACTAAAAATAATTATGCATTGAGTAAAAAAAACTGACTAACTAGTGAATGGGTGTATGACTAAGTAAATAAAACAATCAATAAATACAAAACGAAAAGGTATAATTTCAATAATCTTCTGAAAGGGGAAACAGAAATTAGTATACAGAGTTGCTATAATGCATTATTTCAACCATCCAGTTACTTGCAAAAAGACAAAAAGAAAAGAAAAGAAAAGACAGGAAAAGTAAATTGTGACCGAGCTTAATAACAAATATAGGGATTCTGATGTCTGGGCAGACAATGTAACAAAGTCATTATTATAAATATTTTCAAAGAACAAAAGGACACCATGCTCAAGGAATTGAAAGTTATGAAGGGTACAATAGACAATATTAACATAGTTATAAAATGTAACTGAAAAATTAACATAGTTACAGTATTAACAGTTTTCTGTAACATAGTTACAAAAATATCCCATAGTCACAAAAATATTAACATAGTTAATAATATTAAAGATCACAATGCAAATTCTAGAGTTGAGGGGTAAAGAAGTGAAATTAAAAATTCACTGGGGAGGGGGGTTCAAGAGAATGCTTGCTGAGTCTGAAGAAACACCTGGCAACTTAAGGTAATGGAAATAGAACGAGAGCAGAGAGAGGAAGAGAACAATAGAACTATTTGAAGAAAGAGGGATGGATATTTTGAAAACACGTAGTGAAGTTTCTAAGTCTCTACTACCAAGATAAGGAAATATAAGTAGAACACAAAAATAAAACCTATAACCAGGCCCATCATAATAATAATGTTGAGGAAACAAAAATAAGGAGAAATTCCTTAAAAGAGAAAGGGAAAAACTGATGGCCCCAAATTACCTCACATGGTATCACTCTCGAGAACACTTCATATTTTCTAGTGGCCCTAGTTAAGGTACGAAGAATCGTTTTATGAATTGATTTTGACAATGCCTGGATATATCACATTAGCCAGATCACTAAATTTCTCTGGTCACAATATAACAAACTTTTTCTGATTGCTAATGGCACTTTTGGGTTATGGCAGCATGTTTCTGCAAACCACAACTTTTATTATAATTCTATTATAGAGGAGAAATAATAGTGCACACACATGTGTGCATGTGCAAACATAAATGTCAATATTTACCTTACATTAGTGTTCTGAATTTTTTTTCTAGAGGCTAATACAGAATACCTCCCAGGTATTATTGAAACAGGTGCCACACAGGAGGAAATCAGGATACAATCGAAGAGTCATCATGGTAAGAACAGGAATATTTCATAATTACTATTGGCTTATTTATCTACTTTGTGGTTTCTTTATGTTTGGATCTTTCATGATTGCAGTGCTTATAGACTACTAGAATGTGTTTGGAAAAGCCTTCAAAATTCCCTCCTATAATTGGTTGAACTCTTACAGATATTATCAGTGGAAAAACAGACATATTTTCTAAGTTTGAAAACTCATCCAGGAAAATAATTCATACACACCCAGTGTTCCAGATATGTTGGGATATGCTTGATGGAAATACTTCACATGCCACTCTACTCACTTTCCTTTTGGGCTAGAAAATATTCAGTGCTGTATTTGCCAAAGCAGAAATGCTAGCTTATGAAGATGGTAAGAGGAGGAATTCAGCAGGTAGTTATTTCCTTAGTTACTAATCCCCCTTCAGTTATGCTTTGTGGTTTGGAGGTTATACAATAGAATAGGACTGGCGAATGTTCACAACATATTGCTTTGATCTTTGTGCTGATATCAAAAAAATATAGGTTACAACAGGAAAGAAGAAAGCAATATTCAGACAGGGCCATGTTAGAAACACTGATCTCAGAGGACGCTGTGTGCATGCTCAAGTTAGGCCCTTACAGAAGCAGCATTAGAGTAGCGACACACCAAGGGAAGCAGATTTTAGTAAATTTTAGGAAATCTAATATTTACCTTAAAAAGGTGTTTTGAAAATGTTTTTGCTTTATTTTTATATAGACCCGGATAGGGAAGACATTGTTGGTGTGAGTGGTAGAGTTATAGCATTTGAGGAAATGAAGACACAATCAAAGAGCCATCCTGGTAAGATTATTTCATGTCTATTTGTGGTTTATTTATCTTCTCTGGGATTTCTTCCTATTTGGATCTGTAATGACCACAGTGTCTATATGCTATTACAACATGATAAAAATTTCTTGAGAGAATCCATCCTAATTTGTTGAATTCTTGCAGTTATTATGAATGAAAAACCATTGCATATTACCAGTCTGAGAACTCACTTGTGAAAGTGATGCATAAACATTTAATGCTATTGAGACTTTCAAATATGCTTATGGAAGTATTTCAGATACTTATTTACTCAGTTTCTTTTGTGGTCTAGAAAAGACATAGTTGTGTGTTTGCAAAAGCAGAAATACTAGTGTATAAATATGACAAGAAGGGGAATTGTCAAGAGGGATAAGTTTGTACTAACTATTCTTACCATCCACACACAAGCTAGAAGACAAGGAATCTTTTAGAGGTGATGGATATGTTTATTACCTTGACTGTGGTGATGGTATCAAAGGTGTATTCATATGTTCAAACTCATCAAAATGTATACATTAAATATGTGCAGTTATTTTGCATACTGAGTATATCTTAATAATTAAAAAATGGAAGATGCTATCAAGGAAATCAGATTAAAGACAAAGAAGAAAAAATGTTGTAGAAGTTTTATAGAAACGAGATTAATAGACAAAAGGCCACACAATAAAGTATGTGAATGGAACATTATCGATGTGTGAATAAAAACAAATACATAGGACTTGGGGAGGAGTGTGTGAATATTCATGCGCTTAATGTATTTTTTATTTTTCAATTGAATTTTAGGTTTGGATTTCAGCAAACCCAAGAATATAGTTACACAGCAACAAGATGCATTTAACAGACACACTACACTGCGTAAATTTCCAACAAAAGTGATAAATTTTTCACCCTTTAATAAAGAAGGTAAAAATTATATGTAACACTATGAAGTCTCTAAGAGCTTAGAATAATTTTTGTGGCTTTTTAAATGTAGTCATTTAATATTCTCATTGTTTACTTTTGCTATTGTTTCCCTTGCTGTTGGTGTTAAATCCCAATGATAGTGTTGAGGGCAGTGTCACAAAATGGGCGATGCCCATTTTCTTGTATGCATTTCATCATTTCAGGTCTTACATCCAAGCTTTTAATCGATTTTTTAGTTGATTATTGTGAATGACTTGAAATAGTGATCTAGTTTCCTTCTTTTACATGTGGCTGTCTAGTTTTCCCTGCACTATTTTTTGAAGAAACTCTCATTTTTCCATTGTCTACTCTTGGCTTCTTTGTCATAGATTATTTGTGTTTTAGATAAACTATGAATTTCTTGCTCTTAATTCTATACCAGTGAATGTGCATCTCCTTTTATTCCAATACTGTGCTATTTTGAATACTGAAGCTTTGTATTATAGTTGAGGTCTGAGAGCATGATACATCCATTCTTCTTTGCAGTGATTGCTTCGACTATTTAGGATGTTTTGTTGTACCGCATATATTTCAATCACTTTTTTTGTATTTCTTTGAAGAATGCCATTGGAATTTTGATATGGATTATATTGCATCTGTATATTGCTTTGGGTAAGGTGGTCATTTTAACAATGTCAGTGCTTCCAAATGTGAGCAGGGAATAACTTTCCATATTTTTGTGATTTCTATTTCTTTTAATAATGTATTGGGCCTCCCCGGTGGCGCAGCAGTTGAGCGCTGGCTTGCGAAGCTGCCCACAGCCTCTGCAACACCAGTTCAATCCCCAGCCACTGGGCGAGGGTCCCACATGACGCATAGACCTCTCCTGCTGCTCACTGCTCCTCTCAGCAGCGTACTTTGTCAGTCTGCCTGTTCTGTTCTCCACTCTGGCTCTGGTGAATTCTCTCACCCTCCCGTGCTTCTGATTGTACCCAGGGCTTGTATAAATAAATAAATAAATAAATCTTTTTTTTTTTTTTTTAAATAATGTCTTGTGGTTTTGTCATATATGTCTTTCGCCTGCTTAAGTTTGCTCATAGGCACTTAAATCTTGATGCAATTGTAAATAGGGTGTTTTCTGATTTCTTTCTCTTTGAGCTTGTTGTGCATATAGAAATGCAAAAGACTTTTGTCTATTGTATGTCTTACCTGTCATATCACATACTTATGTTTGCTTCTCATAGATTTTTTTAAAGATTTATTTATTTATTTTATACAAGAACTGGGGTACAGGTCAGAAGCACGGGAGGGTGAGAGAATTCACCAGAGCCAGAGCGGAGAGCAGAACGGGCAGATGGACAAAATACACTGCTGAGGGGAGCAGCGGGCGAGGCAGGAGAGGTCTGCTGCGCCATGTGGGGTTCTCTCTGGCTGGCAGGGAATAGAACCGGCGCTGCAAAGACCGCGGATGGCTTCACAGCGCGGCACTCAACCGCTGCGCCACTCAACGGTTGCGCCATTGGGGAGGCCCAGCTTCTCATAGATTTTTAATGGCATCTTTATTTAGATTATCCTCTGCATACCATCATGTCATCTACAAATAGTGATAGATTCTTCTTTTTCAACTTAAACTCCTTTTATATCTTTCCCTTACTAAATTGCTCTACCTAGGACTTCCAATACTTTGCTCAGTAGTAGTGATGAAAATGGACATCCTTGACTTGTACCTGTTCTTAGAGGAATTACTTTCAGTGTTTCACCAATGAGTATGATGCTAGCTGTGGGTTTGTTGTCTATGTCTTTATTATATTGAGGTCTGAGCTATGACCTCAGTTTCAGGCATATCGTTTAATATAAATCTGGGGGCTGACTATAATCTATACTATTCTCCAGATACCAGATATCAGTGACACCAGTTCATTATATTTTCCCCTGACTAATTTTAAGCCACAGTAGCTCCCAGTAGAGAGCTTATTGAGCATATGTCTGCTACCCCGGGGTTCTAGTCCAGAAAGGGCTATTTTTCACAGGCCCCAAGACTTGCCACATGTGTGTTTCTATGTGTGTATAAATTTAATTAAACTAATTGTATAAATTCAATTAAACTAATTCCAAAGTTAATTTCTGTAATTTTAATTTAATTTTTGTTTGCAAGTAAATTACTGTGTATTAGCAAAGCTATAAATCTGATCAATCTAAAAGTAACATTTTCTCAATTTTTCTAGAGAAATATAATGAGGAGATTTTATTTTATGTGACTGACTTTTCTGAAACACTTCCTAGAAGATCTCATGATGAGTCAGGCATTTATAAAGCCACCCATTTACCTTCAATGAATAAAGAACTTCCAGGTAATTTTTTAATATTCCTAGTGTTTTCATTTAAGTTTTAAAATTACAGTTGCTTTAATTTTATATAAATAAAACTAGATTGGGATAGCCTTAATTAGAGAACCAGTTTAGGAATGCATAAGTAAAAGTAAGTATTAAATATACTCATCCAAAACAATGCATTCTTAAAGAATGAATAGTGACCCTGGCATAACTCTTCCTTCCAAACCACTACTAAATTTTAGAGACTCCATTTTTCTCCACCTTCCTTGCTTGTTCAGTCTTATAGAACCTGTAAATGAAGGAAATAAATTCATTTGATAATGCACTTTCTTACATTTGTGTATCCCTTTTTTGTCCAATCTGAAGCAGGGTCTGCAGTGGACTCAATAACAGGGTTTCTTTTTTCCACACCCTCCCTAGTACTTGTTGTATCTGGTCATTTTGATGTGGGCTATTCTCACAGGTGTGAGGTAGTATCCCATTGTGGTTTTTATTTGCATTTCCCTCATGATAAGTGATGATGAACATTTTTACACATGCCTGTTGGCCATCTACATATCTTCTTTTCTTCTTTTGAGAAGTATCTATTTCCTCTGTCCATTTTTTTATTTTTTTTAACTTTTCATTGAATTGTATGAGTTCTTTGCTATCAATCTCTTGTAAGATGTATGGTGTGCACATATTTTCTCCCATTCCATAGGGTGTCTCTTGGTTATAGTTATGGTCTCCTTTGCTGTGCAGTAGCTTTTTGGTTTGATGTAGCCATTTGCAGTAGCATGGATGGAATTGGAAGAGAAAAGTGAAATAAGTCAGAAAGAAAAAGATAAATACCAGATGGTGTCATTAATATGTGGAATACAGAGAATCCAAACTCAGAACCAGAGAGAGACAACCTAAAAAAGTAGCCTTTCAAAACTGACTGAAGAACTGAAATATCCAAAGTGGGGAGAAAGTGGAAGGGAGTAAGAGCAAAGAAGTAAGGAGTAAGCTGTGGTGATTTGGTGGCAGGTACACTATGGTGGCAATACATAATGGGGAGAATAATAATGTTCTCACAATTAAAAAAGTAAATTATTATTTAAATAAATAAATCATAGAGATAATTTACCATGTGTATCTATCCTTTTGCAATAAAATATGTTGAAAATATTTTCTTTCAATGTTTGACTGGTCATTAAATATTTTATGAATTGATTAGCATAATATCTGAATTTTATTGCAAACAAATGCATCCATTTTTTCCTATGTGGAATTTGTGTATTGCATATTCACAAAGAAACCCATTCTTACCTGAGATCATAAAGATACTCTTCCATACTTTCTTCCAAGAAAATTTTGCTTTTCACACTTAAGTAATCTGCTATGAATTTACTTTTGAGTGTGACATGTGCTTTTTGAATCTTGAATGAATGTACAATTATATTTTGCATTTAAAATGGATAAACAATTATATCAGCACCATTTCATAATTTATTGAACAGTCATTCCTTTTCTATTTACTGGCAGTACTTCTCTGTCACATATCAATATATCAACTATCATCTATTTATCCATTTACTTCTTTCTTCCTCATTCCTCATTTCTTCCCTTATCCTCTTCTTCCCACAATAACTTCCTCCCTCCCTCCCTCCCTTCTTCCCTCCTTTTCTTTCTCTTTTCCTCCTCTCTTTTTCCCCATTTCTTCCATTTTTCTTTTTCTGTTGATGTGCATTAATCTACTATAGACTCTGGATCTAGTACCATACTGTCTCAATTCCTAAATTTTATATAAAATTCTGATAAATGGAAAATACTACCCACTGGCCCCAGCAGTTTGGATGATTCACATCCAGGTGGGAGCTATGGGAGTTCCCACCAGCTAGCCCCAGCAACCTGAATGATTAATATCCCAGTAAGAATGCCCACCAGCACCAGCAGCTTGGATGACCCATGTTCCCTCGCACTGACTCCAGAAGTCTGGATGACCCATGCAGAAGTGTAAACCACTGGAAGCACCATCTGCAGGCCCCAGCAGCCAAAACACTCACCCAGATGACCTGTGCCTGGAACAAATCAAAAGGAAACAATGAGGAGAAAGTAAAATACAAATGGTCAAGCAAGCCCTCAGGGAATAATAACCACAGAAAGAAAGTCAATCTCCAGAATCCACACTGTCATGGAAAAATTTTTCTTCTTGACAGATGAAGAATTCAAAATTGTCATAATTAAGAAAATCAAAGAATTTGTACCACACAAACAAAACTCAGAAAACCATAACAGAGATATACAAGAAGATGAAGAAAAGGAAAAGAAGGTTATAAGAAATAATCAACAAACAGAATATCAAGATTGAAACTTTAAATAAGAAAATAAAGGAATTGCAGGATGTTTAGAGATCAATGGAAGGGTAAAAATTTCTGCAAAAGACATGGAAATAGAATAAATGGAATAAATGATATAGTAGAACAGATCAGTAATCTCGAAGACACAGATATAAAAAGAATCAAAGAAGAAAGAGACAAAAGAAAAAGAATGAAGAAACATTTTGATAATTATCAGCATCAATGGTCTGAAATATAATAGTCAAAGGAATCCCAGAAGAAGAGATAAATAAGCAAGCCAAAAAGCTATTCAAGGAAATAATTGAAGAAAATTTCCCAAACATGAAGAAGGAAATATAATAAACATATGGCTAGAATGATGCCAAATTATCATAATGAATGGAAAACTACAAGACACATAGTAGTAAAGTTTTCATGAGTCAAAGACTTTTCACTGCCTCTAAGAAACACAATCTTCATGTATTTGTTGATGTTTGACAAACATCAACAAATACATGAAGATTGAAATAATATTAAATATTTTCTCACCATGAAAGTATGAAACTAGAAATCAGGTATAAAAAGAAAGCAAGGAGATCTCCCATTACATGGAGATTGATTAGCATGCTACTTGAAAGACCATTAGGTAATGAGAAAATCAAAGAAGAAATAAAAAATAACTTGAGGCACAACTTTCCAGAACACATGGGATACAGCAAAAGCAGAATTAAGAGGAATACAAGCCCACATCAAGAAACAAGAACACAAAGAAACTACCTAATATCCCATCTCGAGGAACCAGAAGAACTAAAAAAAACCCAAAAGCCAGTAGAAAAAAAAGGAAATTTTAGAAATTAAAGCAGAAATAAATGAAATAGAAATCAATAAAAACCTTCCAAATGATCAATGATATCAAAATCTGCTTCTTTGAAAAAAATAAACAAAATAGATAAACCTCTACTCAGGCTCACAAAGAAAAAGAAGGGGAAAACTCAAATAAATAGAAAGAATAAATGAAAGAGGAGAAATTATAACAGACAGCAGAAATCTGAAAGATAGAGATTACTATGAACATTTATATGCAAATTAGTTTAATAGTCTCAATGAGTTGAAAAAATTCTTAGGCTCACACAATCACTCAAGACTGAACAAAGAAGAAATAGAAAACTTGGACAAACTGTTGGGTTGGAAACATGCCAACACATCCCCAGGGACATGCTGAGGGACCAGTTGTGGAGCAGGTTGGCAGGGCAAGACTCTGCTGCTCAGTGAGCAGCCCTCTTGCTATTTATTAGCAGTAATAAACAAACATGATTTATTATGTGACAGTGGCAGCAGGAGCAGGGTCCAGGGGAGACAGAGGGTAATCAACTTTATAGGGAACAGGAAGGGACTTGTTCGCCACATATACAAGGAGGACTTCCTGTGCAGGTACTTGATGTAATAGCTGAGGTACTTCTAGACCACCTCAGAGCATGTCCACACAATCAGTCAATGGGTACCTATGTGTCCCCAGCTGCCTCATGATGTGGGCCATTGTCTTAAGGCAGTCATGCAACAGTGCCTTATCCAAATCCTTCACACACACATGGGTACTCAGGGAGGCCATACACACACAGGTGCAGAGGCCCCAAGTGGTAGAGAGGCCACAATAAACCAATTATAAGCAAGAAAATTGAAACAGTAATCAAAACCCTCCCAAGAAACGAAAGTCCAGAACAGGATAGTTTCATAAGCAAGTTCTAGCAAACATTCAGAGATGAATGCTTATCCTGCTAAAAAGTCTTTCAAAAAATTGAGGAAGAAGGAATACTTCCAAATACATTTTACAAGGTCAACATCACTTGAATACCAAAACTAAACAAAGACAACACATACAAAAAGAGTACTATAGACCAGTCTCTCTAATGAACACAGATGCCAAAAAACCACAATGAGATACCATCTCACAGCTGTGAGAATGGCCTGTGTTAAAAAAAAATAAAACTGGCAATAACAAATGCTGGTGAAGATCTGGAGAAAAAGGAACTCTCACACTGCTGGTGGGAATGCAAACTGTTCCAGTCACTATGGAATGTTGTGTGAAGGATTCTCAAAACACTAAAATGGACCTACCACATGATCCAGTGATTCCACTCCTGGGAATATACACAAAGAACACAAAAACACTAATTTGAAGGGAAACCTGCACTCCTTGTTTATTGCAGTACTATTTACAATAGCCAAGATATGGAAACAATCTAAATGCCCCCATAAAAGACCAATGGATCAATTAAGATGTGGTATATATACACAATGGAATACTACTCAGTGATCAAAATGATAAACTCATGCCATTTGTGGAAACATGGATAGAGCTGGACGGGATTATGCTGAGAGAAATAAGTCAGAAGGAAGAAGAAAAATAACAGATAGTCTCATATAGGGAAATACAGAGGAGCTGGACAAAAACAAAAACAAAACAAAACAAACAAAAAAAAAAAACAGGAAAAAGACAAACCTTGCAGGCAAACCATAGATCTAAGGCATAGAGCAGGAGAGTGGGAAGGGAGAGGTATCAAGACAGTTAAGGGAGAGCACAGGGACTACTGTGATGGTTTGTAAATGCTATGGTGGTGGGAGAATGAAGGGTACAGCACCTGAGGGGAGAAATCAAATATTGCACAAAAATGAACAGGTAAGAAATTAAAAAATTAATAATTTTGAAAAATTCCAAGAAAAGTCCTTTTCTTCTTTTTATTGGAATTTCATTGAATAATTAGATTATTATTAGAAAAAATGATATTTAAAAATACTGATTTTTAATGCAAGAACAAGAAACCTTTCACCACTTTTTATATTATCTTTAATTACTTTCAATAAAATTTCATTATTTTTACCAAAAAAAAATGGGGTACTAGAAATAGAGCAGAGAGATGAAGAGAGCAATAAAAATATTTAAAGAAAAATATTTGAAAAATTTGAAAACTGTTCAGTGAATTTTAATGCTTTATGTCTCTGTGCTTATCTATCTGACCATCACTTGCTTTTTCAATTCAAATGAATCAGTTTTCAAATTGTATCTTTTGTAGAAAGACTGAAGGTACAATTACGCCCACTAACATGTTGCTGTAGCTCATATTGCTTTAATAAATGTTGCTAATAACAATGAAACACTTTTTTCCCCACCCAGTGTGTCTTTGGATTAGGTAATGATGCCTCATATGGTACCCACCTCTTTTTGGTGGATGGTGTATATGTGCTGCAGTGGGTATGCTTCAAACTTTAAATATTCATGGGTTCAATCATTACTGTAAGGCAAGATCTCCAATGTATGTTACCTGGTAGGTTTGCAACTTTGACTCAAAACAAATATTATGCCCATAAAACTTTGCCAACAGATGACTGAGAGTCACCAATTGTAATAATTCCTTTTGCAATATGTGATATGTTTCAATGAATTTCACTAGTTTCTTCTATCATTGGAGCTTGGAGTAGTTTTTAAAATAAAGTGAAAAGCAAAAATCACAAATAGAAAGCACAGGATCAAAACTCACATTTTTCTAAATGACCCTTTTTAAAAAAGATTTATTTATTTATGCATACAAGAACTGGGGTTCAGGCCAGTGGTGAAGGGGTTGAGAGGAATCACCAGAAACAGAGTTGGGAACAGAACAGGCAGACTGACTGAAGCACACTGCTGAGGGAAGCAGTGGGCGAGTCAGGAAAGTTCTACCGCGCCATGTGGGTCAGCTCCCTGGCCAGAGATTGAAATCATGCTACAGTGGCTGCGAAATAGCTTCCATAGTGCTGTGTCTTAACCCCTTGTGCCACCAGGGAGGCCCCTAAATGACCCATTTTCTCTGAACCAGCTGGAAGGTCTACATGCCAGTGAGATCTGAGAAGGTACTTTTACCTCAGCTCATACGGTCTTTATTATTCTTTCCCACCATTATTTGCCATCATGGTTTAGAGTTACATAACCTAAAATGGGGGTAAGTCAATTTCTGCCTCATAGTAGCATCCTGTGCCTAGGATAACAATAATGCGCCACTTGCCTGGGGTTGGGGTAAGAGGAGAGGAAGTGTTGTGTCCCTTCAAAATGGGTATATCCCTAGCATATGATTTTTTCTTAATGTACATGTGAACATTTATTACTCAAATTCCCAGAAATGACTCTGAAATAGACTTCATATTTTATGGGAATGGCACTAAAGAGTTATAAGAAATCATTTGTGTATCAGTTTTTTCCACTATCTGGATAGGTCACTTTGGCAAAATCATTCAAACTCCATAATCCCCATATAACATGCACTTATATTTGATTACTTAATGATCACAATGCCTTTATGCTACTAGAACATGCTACAATAATTCAGCATATATTTTCTATTATAATTAGTTGAAAATGTAACTTATGAAAGGAAAAACTGCTGTTTTAAAAGTTTGAGAAAATGATGTATAAATATCCAGTGCCATTTATGATAAAAGGTTCTCCCCAAAATGGGAATAAGTGAAACCTGTTTAAATACTGACCTACAGTCAATGTCATATTCAATGCTGCAAAGCTGAAAGCATTTCCACTAAAATAAGGAACATGACAGGTATGTCCACTATCAGCACTTTTATTCAACACAGTTTTGGAAGTCCTCATTGAAGCACTCCTGATCTTGTCTGATCTTACAAGAGGAATTGCACAGGTAGCTATTTTATTGGTTATTGATTCCACCTTAGATGGTTAATTAAGTGTAAATTGATAATCTCAGATAGAGAGATTGTCAGTTTCATTATATTGTTGTACTTTATGCTACTGCCCCTTCCCTCTTTTGTGACAGCAAAAAAAAAAAAAAAAAAAAACACAAAACAGAGAACTCGGCAGAGAAATAAGGGAAAGAGACACGCAGAGCGAGGAGAGGGAGGTCATTGTGAAACAGGGAAATTATAACCCTCATTTGACCGTAAGATTCTCCACAGCTTAATTTTGAATCCTGTGTCTTAACCTGAAATTGATTGCCTCCTGCTTATCTGAGGATCCATTCAGATTGCTCTGTTCTTTTTTCATCTGTCTGTTAAAGAAAGAGCAGAGGAGCTAAATTATACCTGTAATGTGCCCCAGTTTTGTGTTGCTGTAATTCATGAGGAGAGGGGGTTTGTTTCTGTGAATAAGAAAACCATAGTTTGCAGATTTACCTGTGAGAAAGTTTTACATTCTATTTCACCAAGTGCACCTCTACAAGAGGAGTATGCTTTAATATTAAATCTGGAAGTTGTATATTTGTCTCATAATTTCCTTGGGATGAATTCAAATAGCATAGGAGATAACATTGAATAGAAAAGTACTAGTTAAGGAATTATGCTTGATGGTTGTATGTAACACATGTCTTCCCCTGAATATTAGTGTCTAGTCCTATAAATAAACATCTGCTTACTTCAGTGTAACATGGCTTATATAAATCCTGCACACATATACATTTTAAAGTTTTGTGATTCTACCATACAGACTTTCCATGACAACTATTCTTCCATAATAAGAAGAGCTAATTTAGTTAATCCTACATCATATACGCATACACACACACACACACACATACTCACAGTTTCTATACAAGTTTTTTTTTTGAAATCTCTTTATATGTGAAGGGAATCATATAGAACACTTGACAGATGGAGTTGCAATAAGCTTCATGTATCTGGGGAAAGAGATTTTAGAAAATTCTGTAAGTAACTCACTGAACCTAAGTATGAATTGAGGCAACTTGAATTAAGTAACTAAATAATGAACAAATCAGTGATTCAGTAAATAAATAATAAAATCAACAGTAAATTCAAAACAAAAACGAAACCAATCACAGAAAAGGGATACAGAAGTCAGAACACAGAGTTGATACACTATATAATCAGTAATATCCGGGTGTTTGCAATAGTAAGAAAAAGACACACACATACACACAAAGAAATAGTAAACTGAAACCAAATTTAGGTACATCAAGTAACAGAAATTTCTTGTGAGACTTTGATGATGGCCTAGGTAAATAATACTTATGAAGCCATTATAATATTATGTATAGAGAACTATAGGAATCTATGACCAAAGAAGAAGATGCTGTGATCAAAACATTTCATTAAAAAAGACAGTATAAACACAGAGATTAAAAATTAATAGCAAGGAACAGAAGGAAAATTATAGTATTGAAAGTTAACTAAATGAAAGATAAATTCATGGGAAGAAAGGAAGAGAAGACTTGATTGTTCTGAAGACTTATCTAACATTAGGTAATGGGAATACTGGAAGGAGATAAGAGGGTGTCAAGAACAGAAAAAATATTTGAAGAAAAAATGGTGAAAAGTGTGAAAACAGGTCAGTCTCTAACTCAAAGCACAAGGAAATCTAAGTAGAAAGCACAAAATAAAATCAACAATCAGGCCTGCCATAGCATAAATGTTGAGAAAACAAAGACAAAGAGAGAATCTTGACAACAGCAATAAACAACTCGTGGTGTGAAGGAGCACCCTGCTAAGATGACACCTGAGTTAAAAGCAGAAATGATAGAGGCAAGAACGCAATGGGTTGGCCTATTCCAGGTCCTGAGAGGAAAAACCTGTCAACAAAAATCTTGTTTTATTTTATTTTTTTTTAAATAATAAATTTTATTTTTATATTCCCCATACAATTGCAGCCCCCCCATTCTGACCCCAAACCTTCCCCTCCCGCCCCCGCCCCCCTAAAAGTGTCTCCGGTTCATAGTTTTTTGTTGATTTTGATTTTCACTTTCTTATAGTTATTCATTTTCCTGGTCCCTTATTTAAGTTTTCTAGATTCCTGCTATGAGTGAGACCATCCGGTATTTTTCTTTTTCTTTTTGGCTTATTTCGCTGAGCATGATCCCTTCCAGCGCCATCCATGTTGCTGCAAATTGCATGTGTTTATCTTTTTTGAATGCTGAGTAATATTCCATGGTATATATGTACCACATCTTCTTGATCCAGTCATCTATTTTTGGGCATTTGGGTTGTTTCCAAAGCTTAGCTATTGTAAACAGTGCTGCTATAAACATAGGGGTGCAGGTGTTCTTTGGAATTGATGTTTCTGTGTCCTTTGGGTAAATAACTAGGAGTGGAATTGCTGGATCATATGGAAGCTCTATGTTTAGTAGGTCCAGAAATCTCCACACAGCTCTCCACAGTGGTTGGACCAGTTTGCACTCCCACCAACAGTGCAGAAGAGTTCCTTTTTCTCCACACCCTCGCCAACATTTGTTGTTGCTAGTTTTTTTAATATGTGCCATTCTCACTGGTGTAAGATGGTATCTCATGGTAGTTTTGATTTGCATTTCCCTGATGACAAGTGATGTTGAACATTTTTTCATATGCCTGTTGGCCATTTGCATTTCCTCTTCAGAGAAGTTTCTTTTTAGCTCTTCTGCCCATTTTTTGACTGGATTATTTTCTTTGTTGTTGAGTCTCATCAGCTCTTTGCAGATTTTTGTGATCAGTCCTTTATCATTAGTGTTGGGTGCAAAAATGTTCTCCCAGTTGGTGGGGTTTCTCTTTGTTTTTGTTATTGTCTCTTTTGCTGTACAGAAGCTCTTTAATTTGATGTAGTCCCAGCTGTTTATCTTTGCCTTCACTATCACTGCTTTGGGTGATGTGTCTGTAAAGATGTCCTTGATGTGCAAATCATGTAGTGTTTCGCCTATGTTTCCTTCTATCTCGTTTTAGATAAGCTAGTCTGCAAAAATGAAGGTGAAATATTGATTTCCCAAAGAAACAAAAATTGAGCTAATTCATTGCTACCAGACAAATCTATTGTAATAGAAATACTAACAAGAATCCTTCTTGCTAAAAGCAAGTAATCTCAGAGAACAATTTAATCCAAAAAAAGAGTAAAAAGAGAAACTTAAAAAAAGAGCAAATGAAGCACCCAAAAATCATGGGCAAGGTTAATTCTCTAATTACCAAAGCGCATACAAATGCATATTTGTGTCTTTTCTTCTCTTAATTGATTAAAATGCCAACTGTATAAAACAATAGGTATTAAAATACAGTGCTGGGTCCCCAACGTACAGACTTCAAATATATTTCACAACAGTTGAACAAGGAGAGGTGGGACCTGCAGATTAAATGCAGGAAAAAATGGCAACAAGTGCTAACATGAATCAAGGAAAAGATCCAAAGATTATCAATAAGAATGTTATTATAACAAACACTCTTGACATTTACTGGCTATAATTTCTTCTCATTTTCCTTAAAGCTATACTGTATTGTAAACAGATGATTATAACAAGCTTTACAATACTTATATGATTTATAAATGTGTTGCTTCAATAGCTGCAAAAATGACAAACAATATAGTAATTTTGAAAACAATGCTGATAATAAGTAATATGTAGATATTGTGAAGGAGAAAATGTGTGACTCCTTAAAGGTTAAAAATTACTCCTCCACAGATCATTATGCTTTTCGTGTTTTAACACAATCTGCCCTCTGGGATTATTCTTAATGAATCCATGGTTATCTAAGGATACTTTGCTCTCATTATTAAGCTCTTACAATGTATCTGTTAGAGAGAAAACCATAGGACTGATTTATGACCAATGCAGTTATGTTGTTCTGCAGCTTATAATACTTTCACAAATGTTGGGGATTAATTATGGAGCACTGTTTCTAGTGACCAATGTGTCTTTGATTTAGGTAATGATGCCCCGTCTGGTCTCTAACTCTGTTTACATTGCGGTGCTGGTGTATCTGTGTTGCCATGTAATTGAGAAAACTTTAGATATTCATAGGCTCAATCATTTCTCCAAGGAAAAACTTCCTGTCTTATGTTATCTGGAGCATGACAGGTCTGACCATGGCTACATGCTGTGTAGAACAAATGATTTGCCCAAAAATCTACCCAACAGGTTACTGAGAGTCATTAACTATGTTTATTACTTTTTTAAAATATGCAATTCTTTTGAAAGTAGTTCATACAATATTCCTCTGTCAGTGGAACTAGGGCGTTGTTCCTGATGTCAACTGAAAAGTAAAAGTCACATGAAGACTCAACTAGAAAGGGATGAGGACTATTTCTCAAGTTATTGCAAATGACCCATTTCATTGACCCAATTCAAAGTTGTACAAGTTAATGACCCTGAGAAAGTGTACTTTCTATCAGTTCATTTGCTAAGCTTTTCTACCACAATATATCCTCATTTACAGTTACTTAACCTAAAAGGAGTATGAGTATTACAGTTTTCCTGGATTATTTCTGCCTCTTAGAAGCATTCCTTGACTAGGATGACCATAATTCCTATCCTGTCCTGGGACAAAATTACTGAGACCTATCTCACTGGGGATATCTGTCCTAAGTGATATGTGTTTCATATACACATGAAATTCTTCTTATTCAGATAAACAGCCTCATCAGATATAACTTTGCAAAACCCTTCATATGTTTGGGGAACAGCCCTGGTTAAAAAATTGTGAGAATCATTTTGCACACTGATTTTGAAAATGCCTGGATATGTTGCCCTGGCCAAATCTCTGACCCTCTCTTATCTCCATATACAGATCCTTTTCTTATTGCTAATGGTACTTTCAAGAAAAATAGAATGTTTCTGTAGTCCAAAGCTTTCATTATAACCCTTCTATAAAAAAAAAGTCATTCTAATTAGAGGAGAAATAAGAGCTCATACACATCCACATGTGTATGCACAAACTAAAATATATTAGTATTTACCTTGAAAAAGTGTTTTGAAATTGCTTTTTTTTTAAATGTAGACACTGATATAAAATATGCCCCAAGTGTGTTTCGAAGAGGTACTATATATGAAGAATTCAAGATACGATCCAAGGGTCATCTTGGTAAGGACAAGATAGTTCATATCTATTCGTGGTTTAGTTATCTTATTTGGGACCTTTTCTTGTATGGTAATAGTTTCTATACAAAGTATTTTAGGAATCTCTTTATATCTCTAGGGAGTAATGTAGAACACTTGACAGATGCTGATGCAAGAAGAGATAAAAAGATAAAACTCAAGAGACAATCACAAATTGTCCCAGGTCGGAACAAGAATATTACAAGTCTAATTTTTCAATTAAAGTTAATAATTTCTAATTATTTATCTTCTCCAGAGTTTAACTATATTTGGATGCATAATAACAACAGTGTTTATAGTTTAGTATTTTTGGACAAAAGTTTTCATGAATTTCTTCTTTAGTTTTATGCCTGTATTAAATATCAATGTAGAAGAGGTAAATATCTTGAATGTTAGCAATTGCTCATCTAAAAGATTACCAGAAACATGTGCAGCTGTAAACTCTTTTCTTTTCAATGAGGATTAAAAAGGCAATTGTATAAAGCAGTAGGTATAAAAACATAGTGCTGGGGCCCCAACATACAGTCTCTAGTGTTTCACAAGTGCTGGTTGTTAATGACTCTCTTGGTTAAAATAGTGTATTTAGACAAACCACAGCTTTCATTATAATCCTTCTAAATAAAAGCATCACTAAAATGAAGAAATAACAGCAATAATAATGTGCATGCACAAACACATATATGTTTATATTTACCTACAATATAGTTTTGAAATGTGCTTTTTAATATTGTATATTGACCCTGTTGTAGAACACTACGCAGATGTGACTGAAAGAAGTTTAAAACATGCTGAAATGAAGGCAATAACAAAATCTTATCTTGGTAAGGACGAGGATATTTCAGTTTCTTTGTGTTTTTAATATTTTCTCTGGGATTTCTTCAAGTTTGGACTTGAATCATGTAACTCTGAAATAGCTATAGTTGAGAAAATATGGTGAATCAATTCATGAATCGATTTTGCATAGCCTGGGCGTGTCACCTGGATCAAGTCACTAAACCTCTCTAATCTCAATCTCAATCTTATTCTGAGTGCTAATGAAGGTTTCAGGTTAAGGTGGTGTTTTTTTGCATCACCCTTTCATTATAATCCTTCTATAATAAAACATCATAGAGAGGTGAAATAATATAGAGGAGAAAGAAAAATACATATAAATCCACATGTGCATGTACAAACAAAAATATTTATATATACCTTAAATAAGTGCATTGAAAATACTTGTTTTTTTTTTTTTAATAGACTCTCTTGCAGAACAATTCACAGGAGCAATTAGAAGAAGTAGTACTCTTCGTGGGGAAACCAAGAGACGATCAAAGAGTCATTTCGGTAAGTACAAGAATATTTCATACCTATTTGTTTTTTAGTTCTTTTCTCTGGGATCTTCAAATTTGTATCTTTTAATGACCACAGTGCCTATATGCTACTACAACATTTTTTTTAAAAAGTTCTTCATAATTCACCTTCAATAATTAGTGCAACAGTTGCAGTTATGGAAAAAGTTATGGAAAAAGAGCTCCATATTATAAGTTTGAAAACTCATCAATGAAAGTAATGCTTAGATATTCAGTGACCTAGAGACTTAGGAATATGTTTATTTCTGATGCAGATCTACTCAAAATTTTGCAGACTAGAAAGTATATTGTGTATATTCAAAAGCAGAAATGCTAGATTATGAATATGATAAGAAAAATAGAGCAGGTAGTTATTTCATTGGCTACTGATTCACTCTAGATCATTAAAATATCCGGTAAATTGATAGTCTCAGATGGAGCAGTTGTCAGTTTTGCTATGTAGTTTATGTGTGTGCCCCTTTGCCTGAGTTCATAGGTTTGATGCTCTGCCACTTTTTCTGTGGCATGAAGGCATAGGAGGCAGAGAGCCTCAGCAGAGAAGTAAGGGAAGGAAACATCCAGAGAGAGAACACTGTCATAAAACATCAGTCATCTAGGTGACTGCAATTATCCCCACATCTGTGCCTTCAGGGGAGCTACATCAGAAGCCACAGTCTGTACTTCAGGAGACATCATACAATAAGAAACAGTGCAGCTTAACCTCTATATGGATAATCAGGCAAACAACAATAACAAACCTCTAAAGGACAGGGAAGCATCAGGATCCAATTGGACTACAATATTCTTTGCAAAGACCATTTGTACTACCCTCTGACCCCTCACATTCACAATACAAAATGTCACAATTTTGTCCATGAAAGAAATAGAAAAGTATGAACCATACACTGGAAAATGGGAGACACCAAAATGATCTCATGTGTATCTCAAATGTAGTAGTCCAGAGAAAAGTTAGAGATATTTAGAAAGAGTTCAAGGAAACTGGGACAAAAAGAAAGGAAGATTAATGGCAGTGACACAACAAACAGGAATATAAAAAAAAATTGAGATTTACTCTCACAATCACAATGAAAAATCTGAAGTTTGAAATACTGACATGAAGTATAACACAGACAGGAATAACTAGGGAGCCAAAGTAGTCTTGAAAGGTCTGAAGAGTCTACACACTTAAAGTAATGGGAACATTGAAGTAGAGCAGAGATACCAAGGGGCAGGAAAAATTCATGGAAGGATAGTGACTGAGAAAATGGAAAATATTTGTTGATAAATATGAATAAATATAAATCCGTACTAAGCAAACTCCATCTAAGCAGAATAGGTGCTTACAAGGACAAAGACAGAGGAAATGTTGAATGCCTCAAAGGGAGTACGCAACTCACATGTCAAAGAACACCCAGTACACTGGGCTCTTGATCTGTGCTTGGGAAACTATGAAGGCCAGAAAACAGTGATGTAGATGGCAGATTAAAAATGCTGAAAGAAAAACAGAGGCACCAAGAAAAACATATCCAGGAAAGGTATTTCAAAAATTAAAAATGAGGCCAAAGCACCCCCTGAATAAATAGTGAGGTCACTTTTTGCTAGACACCTGCTTTACAGGAAATACTAAAGAAATATTTTCAGACTGAATGCAGTTGACATCAGACAAACTTTTGAAAACCTCTCCCCAAAAACATAGAAAAAGATTTGTACAAATCCAAAGTACTATAAGAAAGCATATCCTGTCTCCTTTCTCATCTTAATTCATTTCAAAGGTAATTGTTTAAAACAGTATCTGTAGTAATGTTTTGTTGGTCCTACAAATTTGGAAAATTTATATACACCACTGTAGCATCCCAAGGGTGATATGTGGGAGCAGTCATGTATTTGAGTAAGAAAAGGACAGTGTATTAGCTGAAATCCACTGAAACAAATGTAAAGAACCAAAAATTATGTCAGAAGGCAAGTGTAACAGGTGATATATATATATATATATATGTTTGCATTTAATTCTTCTCTCAGCTTCATTAAACTATATCAATTTACACATAGAAATAATTTTAACAAATGACCTCATCATATGTATAAGTGCAGGTGGCATATAACAACTCCAGTGGAAAGAGGAATTGGAGATAGCTAGGCATAACAATTCTATGTCTCACTGGACTTTAATTAGATAACTAATTAATGAAGTGGATTCTACACTTGGCTCTATTGCTATCACATATCTCAATATAACTTTCAGTGAATTGGACAATATAACAGGGACAATGTATGGAAAAATAGCTCAGTGATCTAGAAGTGTTAAGATATTCTTGGAAAGATTTAAAGCAATGGGAAGATATTTTATTTTTATTATTTTTTTTTTTTTTACAATTGCAGCCCCCCATTCTGACCCCAATCCCTCCCCTCCCGCCCCCGCCCCCCTAAAAGTGTCTCTGGTTCATAGTTTTTTGTTGATTTTGATTTTCAATTTCTTATAGTTATTCATTTTCCTGGTCCATTATTTAAGTTTTCTAGATTCCTGCTATGAGTGAGACCATCCGGTATTTTTCTTTTTCTTTTTGGCTTATTTCGCTGAGCATGATCCCTTCCAGCGCCATCCATGTTGCAGCAAATTGCATGTGTTTATCTTTTTTGAATGCTGAGTAATATTCCATGGTATATATGTACCACATCTTCTTGATCCAGTCATCTATTTTTGGGCATTTGGGTTGTTTCCAAAGCTTAGCTATTGTAAACAGTGCTGCTATAAACATAGGGGTGCAGGTGTTCTTTGGAATTGATGTTTCTGTGTCCTTTGGGTAAATACCTAGGAGTGGAATTGCTGGGTCATATGGAAGCTCTATGTTTAGTAGGTCCAGAAATCTCCACACAGCTTTCCACAGTGGTTGGACCAGTTTGCACTCCCACCAACAGTGCAGAAGAGTTCCTTTTTCTCCACACCCTCGCCAACATTTGTTGTTGCTAGTTTTTTTAATATGTGCCATTCTCACTGGTGTAAGATGGTATCTCATGGTAGTTTTGATTTGCATTTCCCTGATGACAAGTGATGTTGAACATTTTTTCATATGCCTGTTGGCCATTTGCATTTCCTCTTCAGAGAAGTTTCTTTTAAGCTCTTCTGCCCATTTTTTGACTGGATTATTTTCTTTGTTGTTGTTGAGTCTCATCAGCTCTTTGCAGATTTTTGTGATCAGTCCTTTATCATTAGTGTTGGGTGCAAAAATGTTCTCCCAGTTGGTGGGGTTTCTCTTTGTTTTTGTTATTGTCTCTTTTGCTGTGCAAAAGCTCTTTAATTTGATATAGTCCCAGCTGTTTATCTTTGCCTTCACTATCACTGCTTTGGGTGATGTGTCTGTAAAGATGTCTTTGATGTGCAAATCACGTAGTGTTTCGCCTATATTTCCTTCTATATATTTTATGGTTTCAGGTCTTATGTCTAGTTCTTTAATCCATTTTGAGTTGATTTTTGTGTATGGTGTGAGGTGGTGGTCAAGCTTCATTCTTTTGCATGTAGCGACCCAGTTTTCCCAGCACCATTTATTGAACAAACTTTCTTTGCTCCAATGCATAGTCTTTGCTCCTTTGTCAAAGATTAGTTGACCATAAATCTGTGGGTTTATTTCTGGATTTTCTATTCGATTCCATTGGTCTGTATGTCTGTTCTTGTTCCAATACCATGCAGTTTTGATGATTATGGCTTTGTAGTATAGTTTGAAGTCTGGGAGTCTGATGCCTCCATTCCCTTCTTTTTTTTTCAGGAGAGCTTTGGCTATTCGGGGTTTTTTGTGATTCCATATGAATTTCATCAATAATTGTTCTATTTCTTTGAAGAATGACATTGAAATTTTGATTGGAATAGCATTGAATCTGTATATTGCTTTTGGAAGGATGGCCATTTTAATAATGTTTATTCTTCCAATCCATGAGCAGGGGATGTCTCTCCATTTCTTTGTGTCTTCTTCTATTTCTTTTAACAGAGTTTTATAGTTTTCTTTGTATAGGTCCTTTACCTCTTTTGTTAGATTTATTCCCAAATATTTGATTTTTTTTGTTTCAATAACAAAAGGGATGGTCTTTTTGATTTCTTCTTCTTCAGATTTATTGTTTGTGTATAGGAAGGCTACTGACTTTTGCGTGTTGATTTTGTATCCTGCCACTTTACTGAACTGATTGATGAGTTGAATTAGCTTTTCTGTGGAGTTTTTGGGGTTCTCTATGTATAATATCATATCGTCTGCAAATAGTGATAGTTTGACTTCTTCTTTTCCCATTTGGATTCCTTGGATGTCTTTCTCTTGTCTTATTGCCCTGGCTAGGACTTCCAGTATTATATTGAAAAGCAATGGTGAGAGTGGACATCCTTGTCTTGTTCCAGATCTTAATGGAATTGCTTTCAGCTTTTCACCATTGAGAATGATACTGGCTGTTGGCTTGTCATAGATGGCCTTTATGATGTTGAGGTATGTTCCTTGTATCCCAAGAACTTCAAGGGCTTTTATCATGAATGGGTGTTGCACTTTGTCGAAAGCTTTCTCAGCATCTATTGATATTATCATATGGTTTTTATATTTCTTTTTGTTGATGTGTTGGATAACGTTGATTGATTTTCGGATGTTAAACCATCCTTGTGCCCCTGGAATGAATCCAACTTGGTCGTGGTGAATTATCTTATGGATACATTGTTGGATTCTGATAGCTAAAATTTTATTGAGGATTTTTGCATCAGTGTTCATTAGGGAGATTGGCCTGTAGTTTTCCTTTTTTGTGTTGTCCTTGTTCGGTTTTGGTATTAGTGTAATGTTGGCTTCATAGAACGTGTTTGGTATTGTCCCTTCCTTCTCAATTTTTTGGAAGAGTTTGTGAAGGATAGGCACTAATTCGTCTCTGAATGTTTGGTAGAATTCATTTGTAAATCCATCAGGTCCTGGGCTTTTGTTTTTGGGGAGGTTTTTGATTACCATTTCAATTTCGCTAATTGTAATTGGTCTGTTTAGGTGTTCTATTTCTTCTTTATCTAGCTTTGGGTGATTGTAGAGTTGTAGGAATTTGTCCATCTCCTCTAGATTGTTAAACTTGTTTCCATATAACTGTTCATAGTAGTTACTGATTATTCTTTTGATTTCTGCTGTGTCCGTTGTGATTTCTCCTCTTTCATTGATGATCCTGTTTATTTGTGCTTTCTCCCTTTTTTCCTTTGTGAGCCTGGCTAGGGGTTTGTCTATTTTATTGATTTTTTCAAAGAACCAGCTCTTGGTTTCATTGATCTTTTGGATTGTTTTTTTAGTTTCAATTTCATTTATTTCTGCTTTGGTTTTTATTATTTCTTTTCTTCTACTGGTTTTGGGGTTTTCTTGTTGTTCTTTTTCTAGATCTTTGAGCTTCGAGATTAGGTTGTTTCTTTGCGTTGGGAAGATATTTTAAAGTAGGGAAATTATGACCATCACTCTATTACCAGATAAAATAGAAAATACCTTTAAATTCTTAGATATTAACTCAATTTTACCTTAAATGGTCTCTGAATGCCTCTTGGCTTATCTGAGGTAAGGAAGCCAAACCTGTGTTTTCTTGATTCAAAAAACGCTGGTATTTTATTTGTATCCTTTGAATGGGATACAGTGGCTATAATATATTTGCTAATTTACACTGTTTTTGTGTTGTTTTAACTCACATTACTATCATGAATGGGGCTATAAATTCTTCTGAGCCATACATTTTGGTGTTTTGGTGTTTGTTTCTGTGATGAAGATGGACCTGTGAGGGGAAAATGTTATGTTCTACTTTTGTAGGTTCATCCCCAAAGGATGAGTGCATTTTTATGTTAGCCTTGAAGTTATATATTTGTATATTTTCCTGGGATAAATTCAAATTACCTAAGAGATAGCATTGATGAGAATGCACTTGTTAAGGAATTGTGTGGCATGTCATTATATATAAAATTTGTTATTCCTGGATATTAGTTTTTTGTCCTATTACTAAATATTTCCATGTTTCAATGTAACATGGATTAAATAAATACTCTGCACATTACCCACTTTAAGGTTTGTGATTCTGCCATTTGAAATTCATTATAAATGCTCTCCAATAACAAAAAGTGCTAATTAACTTAATCCTGCACACATATGTTCAAACACAAAGACACACACACACATATGCACATATACAAATGGTAACAGTTTCAAAACAATCTCTTTATATCTACAGGGAGTAAAGTAGGGTACGCGACAGATACCGTTGCAAGCACAGTGGCAAAGGACCATCCCATGACACATGCACTGACTCACCCAGGTATGAATAAGGATATTGTAACTAATATTTCAATTAAAGTCTAATTAATTTCTAACCATTTATCTTCTCAGGATTATAGTTAAGTATGGGTACTTAATACAAACAGTGTATATAGTTTACTGGTTTTGGGGCAAAAGTTTTCATGAAGTCCCTCTTTAATTACCTCTAAACTTGTATTAAATATCAATGTGAAACACTTACTAATTTTGATTTCAGCTGTTGCTCTCCTTAAAAGGTGAGCCTTAAAAACCTGTGTGATAGTAAACTTAGAAAATGATCAATGCACAAATAACCAATTCTATTCTACTCATTTTCTATTTATAGCCCATATAGAAATTGCTTTTTCTAATCTGAAAATGCAGAAATGTTAGCAGATAGATGTGATAAGAAAAGTACAATAACAGCTATATCTCTGTTTATCATCTCTCTCTTCATTAAGAACATCTCAGGCAAACTTTTAGTATCTAACCTGCAGTATTACAGTTTTTAGGTATGCTCTTTAGTTCAGAGTTAATACAATAGAAAAGGCCTGGGTAAATATTAGGCGGGCCTCTCTGATATTTTCTGTGATACCAAGGAGGAACACAGCTTTGTTCTCCACAAAGGAATGTTGAAACAGATATTTACACACAGCCTTATTAGAAGCAGTGATAGCAAAAGGAATTTTTTGCATGCCCAACTATATGCCCTCACAGGAGAACAAGAGAAGCTTCGTTCATCAGGGGAAGGAGATTTTAGTAAAACACTCCCTGTAAATCACTAAAGCTAACTTATACTGAGCAAACTAATGCCTGGTGATTAATAATGAGTGGACAAATGGATCATAAATAAATAGGATAATCAAAAGTCTCTACACCAACAAGGCACACTAATCAACACTCTCCATATAGGAAATACAGGGATCAGAGTTGTCAGAATTTATTATCTACAACATCCACTTGCTAGCAAAAATGAAAAGAAAACCTTTAAGATATGCAAAGAAATAGAAATTGAGTCCAAGCTCAGGCAACAGAAATGCTTGTGAGACCCAGATGTTGCTTACAAAGTAATGATTATAAATATGTTCAAAGAACTGATGGAAACCATGCTCAAGGAATGATTCATATGGTTGGATATTTCATAAAATAGACAGTAATAACATAGCCACAAATTCTAAGATAGGCGATGACAATGCAAATTTTATATAAAGGGGTGTAAAACGAAATGAAAAATTCACTGCAGGGCCAAGCAAGGGCTTGATGAGTCTGAAGAGAGATGATGCAAATTTAGGGTAATAGGATTGTTAGAAAGAGAAAAGAGCAGCAGAGAGAAGAAAATAAATTTGAAGAGATGGAGGTAAAATTTGAAAACACTTCAGTGAGATTTAATAGTCTCTAGTGCCAAGTACAGGTAAATCTAAATAGTAGAAGCACAAAATAAAATTCACCAGCAGTCCCACTAGAGCATAGATGAGGGGAAAAAAGACAAGGAGATAATCTTGACAACAGCGAGAGAGAAATGGCTGATTGTAAAAGATACTCTGTTAAGAACACCTGATGTAACAGCAGAAACTGGCAGCCCTAACCCAAGATTTACTACAAAAATGAAATTGAAATAGATTCCCAACCAATAAAAATTAAGATAATTTATTGCTAGCAGACTCACTTTAATGAGAAACCTAATAGGAATTCTTCTAGTTGAAAGTAGGTGATCCTCAGAGCAATTTAATCCACAGAAGTATAGAAGAAAAAAAAGAAGCAGAATGAAACAATCAAAAGTCATGGCCAAGGTTAAGTCTATAATTACAAAGTCCATACAAATGCATAACTCTTTCTTTTCTTTTCAATGAAGATTAAATAGGCAATTGTATAAAGCAATAGATCTACAAAGCATAGTGCTGGGGCCCCAACATACAGTCTCCAAAATGTTTTACAAGAACTGGACAAGGGAGGTTGGACCCAGTGATGATTTGGAGGGCAAAATGGCATAAAATGCTAACTTGAATCTGTAGGAGTCAATGGAAAGATCCAGAGACTGTAGATAAATGGTTCTTAAAACAAATGCTATTAAAATTTACTTGCTGAAATTTCTTCTGAGTCTCTTTAAACCTATAAAGTTTCAAAGAGAAATGACTTAAAAAGTCTTTGTAATATTTATGTGTTATAGAGTGTGTGTTGTTTTAATAACAGAATTATAGCAGATTGGTAATTTTGAAAATGCTAAGATAAGCAATGTGTAGATATTAAGGAGGAAATGTGTGACTCCTTAATGATTAGAAATTACTCTTCCACAGGTCATTGTGCTCTTAGTGTTTTAACACAATCTGCCCTCTAGGACTATTCTTTTTTTTTTTAAATAAATTTTATTTTATATTTCCCATACAATTGCACCCCCCTTATTTTGACCCCAATCCCTCCCCTCCCCGCCCCCCACCCTCCATAGAGTGTCTCTGGTTCATAGTTTTTTGTTGATTTTGATTTTCACTTTCTTATAGTTATTCTTTTTCCTGGTCCCTTATTTAAGTTTTCTAGATTCCTGCTTGAGTGAGACCATCCGGTATTTTTCTTTTTCTTTCTGGCTTATTTCGCTGAGCATGATCCCTTCCAGCGCCATCCATGTTGCTGCAAATTGCATGTGTTTATCTTTTTTTTTTTTTTTTTTTATAAATTTTATTGTTATATTCCCCATACAATTGCAGCCCCCCATTCTGACCCCAATCCCTCCCCTCCCGCCCCCGCCCCCCTAAAAGTGTCTCTGGTTCATAGTTTTTTGTTGATTTTGATTTTCACTTTCTTATAGTTATTCATTTTCCTGGTCCCTTATTTAAGTTTTCTAGATTCCTGCTATGAGTGAGACCATCCGGTATTTTTCTTTTTCTTTTTGGCTTATTTCGCTGAGCATGATCCCTTCCAGCGCCATCCATGTTGCAGCAAATTGCATGTGTTTATCTTTTTTGAATGCTGAGTAATATTCCATGGTGTATATGTACCACATCTTCTTGATCCAGTCATCTATTTTTGGGCATTGGGTTGTTTCCAAAGCTTAGCTATTGTAAACAGTGCTGCTATAAACATAGGGGTGCAGGTGCTCTTTGGAATTGATGTTTCTGTGTCCTTTGGGTAACTCTAGGACTATTGTTAATGAATCCATAGTTATCTAAGAATACTTTGCTCTTTTAATTCAAATTATGAAGTTCTTACAATGTATCTATTGGAGAAAGAACTACAGGACTGATGTATGTCCACCAATATTCCCGTTACGTTGTTTTGTAGCTTATAATACTTGCACAAGTGTTGGTAATTATGGAACACTGGATATACCCATCTAATGTGTCTTTTGTTTATTTAATCATGCCCATCTGTTCTCTGCAATGTTTACATTGCAGCAATGGTTTATCTGTGTTGCCATGGTCATAGTACAGCCTTTAATTTCGGTGGTTAACTCACTTCTTCAAAACAAGATTTTCTATCTTTATTTGGATCATGACAGTTTTCTGACTGTGGTTACATGCTGTATAGAACCAGTATTTGGCCCAGTAAACTTTATCCAACATATGAACAATAGTTATCAACTATAATTATTCTTTTTGAAATTATTTTAAATGGATTTTCTACTATTTAATTTTGTTTTCAATATAAAAAATGTTTTCTAAAGTCAAGTGAACAAAAGTCACATAAATGCTAAATGCAGATATGCATAGTATATCTTAATGCAAATGACCCATTTTATCAACCCAGCTAGAAGTTCTACATGATAATGACCCCAAGAGGTCTACATAATAATGACCTCTTATGTTTCTATAAGAACATAATTAATTGCATTTCTTTCTACCACTAATACAACCTCCTTTACTTATGTATCCTATAGTAGGTTGAAGGATGGGCATTGCACTTTTCCTGGAAAAAACAAAGTGTTTCTGACTCCTAGTATCTTTCTGTGATAAGATTGAGCATAATTTCCATCTTTACCTGGGGAAAAATGTTGATATCCTTTCTCACTGTGGATATCAATCCTTCATGATGTGTGTTTAGTGTACACATGAAATTCTTAATATTCAGGTATATTCCCTCATATTACATGACACTATAAAACCCTTCATATTGTCTAGGAAAAGACATAGTTAAGGAATTATGAGGAATCAGTTTATGCATCGATTTTGACATTGCCTAAATGTCTCACTTTGGCAAACCTCTAAATCTCTCTTATTTTAATACAAGTTGCTAATGTCTCTTTTGGTTAAGATGGTATATTTAGGCAAACCACAACTTTCATTATAATCCTTCTAAATAAAAATATCATTATAATGACAGAAATCCATCCAGTATTTATCTTTCTCCTTCTGACTGACTTACTTTTTATAAGCCCCTCCAGTTCCATCCATGTTACTACAAATGGCTTGTGTTTATCTGTTTTGATTGCTAAGTAATATTTCATTATGTATATGCTAAATCATCTTCATCTGCCCCTCTGTTTTTCAGCATTTAGGTTTCTTCCATACCTTGACTATTATAAACAGTGCTGCTATCAATGTGGAAATGTTGACTTCCGTTCATATTAGGGTTTTTGTATTTTTTTGATAGATACCTAGGAGTGGAATTGCTGGGTAATATGGCAGATCTACTTTTATTCTTTGGATAAACACCCACACTGCTTTCTGTAGGGGCTGAATCAAGCTATATTCCCAACAGCGGTGTAAGAGGGTCCCTTTTTGCCAGGTCTTTGCCAGTACTTGCTGTTTCTGGTCTTTTGGTTGTACCATTCTCACAAATATAAGGTGACATCTCAATGAAGTTTTGACTTGAATTTCCCTGATAATAAGTCTTGATGATGAACATCTTTTGAGTCTTTTGGCCCTGTGTTTCTTCTTTGGAGAAGTGTCTCTTTAGCTCCTCGGCCCATTTTTGTGGGCCATAACATTTTTCTAGGACTAGCTATAGTTGAGGAATTAAGGAGAATCAATTCATGAATTGATTTTGTCATTGCCTACATATATAACCTTGATCAAATCCCTAAACCTCTTTAATCTCAATCCCAATCTTCTTCTGAATGCTAATATTGCTTTCTGGTTAAAGTAGTGTTTTTCTGTATTACCCTTTCATTATAAACCTTCTACAATAAAACATCATAGAGAGGCAAAATAATGTAGAGGAGAAATATGAGTGCATATACATCTGCATGTTCATGTACAAACAAAAAACAGTAATATTTACATAAGTATATTAAAAATACTTGTTTTTTATTTTCTTTTGTACAGACTCTATTATAGAACAATTTACAGATGCAATTGGCAGAGATATTATACATGGGGAAACCAAGAAAGCATCAAAAAGTCATCTTGGTAAGGACAAGAATATTTCATACCTATTTGTTGTTTAGTTATTTTCTCTGGGTTTTTTTAAGATTGGATCTTTTATTGACTACAGTGCCAATATGCTACTACAACCTATTAAAAAAGTTCTTCATAAATTCCCTGCTATTATTATTCCAACTCTTGCAGGTATTATTATGAATAGAAACCTCTACCTGTTTTTATAAGATTGAAAACTCATCATTGAAAGTGAGGCTTAAATATTCAGTGGCTTTGGAGTTATCCTTAATGGATATATTTCTGATGCAGATCCACTCAAATTTTTGCAGACTAGAAAGTATATTGTTGTGTATATTCAAAAGCAGAAATGCTAGATTATGAATATGATAAGAAAAATTGAGCAAGTAGTTATTTCATTGGCTACTGATTCATTCTAGATCATTAAAATATCCGGTAAATTGATAGTCTCAGATGGAGTAGTTGTCAGTTTTGCTGTGTAGTTTATGCTTGTGCCCCTTTGCCTGAGTTCATAGGGTTTTTCTGTGGCATGAAGGCATAGGAGGCAGAGAGCCTCAGCAGAGAAGTAAGGGAAGGAAACATCCAGAGAGAGAACACTGTCATAAAACATCAGTCATCTAGGTGACTGCAGTTATCCCCACATCTGTACCCTCAGGGGAGCTACATCAGAAGCCACAGGCTTCAGGAGACATCATGCATTAGGAAACAGTGCAGCTTAACCTCTGTATAGATAATCAGGCAAACAACAATAACAGACCTCTAAAGGACAGGGAAGCATCAGGATCCAATTGGACTACAATATTCTTTGCAAAGACCATTTGTACTACCCTCTGACCCCTCACATTCACAATACAAAATATCACAATTTTGTCCATGAAAGAAATAGAAAAGTATGAACCATACACTGGAAAATGGGAGACACCAAAATGATCTTGCGTGTATCTCAAATGTAGTAGTCCAGAGAAAAGTTAGAGATATTTTGAAAGAGTTCAAGGAAACTGGAGAAATGGAAAGGAAGATTAATGGCAGCGACACAACAAAGAGGAATATAAAAAGAATAATTGAGATATACTCTCACAATCACAATGAAAAATCTGAAATTTGAAATACTGACATGAAGTAGACAGGAATAACTAGGGAGCCAAAGTAGCCTTGAAAGGTCTGAAGAGTCTACACACTTAAAATAATGGGAACATTTAAATAGAGCAGATATACCAAGGGGCAGGAAAAATTCACAGAAGGACAGTGACTGAGAAAATGGAAAGATATTCGTTGATAAATATGAATAAATATAAATCTGTACTAAGCAAACTCAATCTAAACAGAGTATGTACCAAGACATTCACTCCCAGACTCAGCATAGTGAATGATAAGGACAAAGACAGAGGAAATGTTGAATGCCTCAAAGGGAATACGTAACTTACATGTCAAACAGCAGCCAGTATACTGGACTCCTGACTCTGCATTGGGAAACTGTGGAGGCCAGAAAACAGAGAGATAGATGGCAGATTAAAAATGCTGAAAGAAAAAAATGATACACTAAGAATAATATATTCAGGAAAATTATCCCTCAAAAATTATAGTGAAGCAAAAGCACACCCATGAATAAAAAGTGAGGTTACTCTCTGCTAGACATCTGCTTTACTGGAAATAGTAAAGAAATATTTTCAGACTGAAAGCAATTAACATCAGACAGGCTTTTGAAAACATCTCCCCAAAACTATGGAAAAGGATTTGTATGAATCCAAAGTACCGTATGAAAGCATATTTTATCTCCTTTCTCATCTTAATTCGTTTCAAAGGTAATTGTTTATAACAGTATCTATACTGGTGCTTTGTTGGGCCTATAAAATTTGGAAAATCCATATACACCATAGTAGCATCCCATAGATGACTTGTAGGGGCGGTCATGTGTTGAATAAGAAGATGATAGTGTGTTAGCTGCATTGCATAGAAACTAATGCAGATACCAGAAATTATGAATCAATGTAACACATAATTATAAATATATACTATCTCTTTCTTCTCTCAGCTTCATTCAATGACTTCAAGTCAAATGTTGAAATATTTATAACAAATGGCCTCCTCATATGTGTAGGCACAATAGACATATAATAGCTCCACAGTGAAAAGAGGTAATGGAGCTAGTTAGGAATAACAATTCTATGCCTCACTGGAATTTAATTAGAGTAACTAATTAATGAAGTGGATTCAACACTTGGCTATATTGCTATCACATATCTCAATGTAAGTTCTAAAGAAAACATTGAATTGGATGATATGAAAGGCACATTGAATGGAAAATAGCTCAGTGATCTACAAGTGTTAAGATAGTCTTGGAAAGATTTAAAGCAAAGGGAAGATATTTTGAAGCAGGGAAATTACGACCATCACTCGATTGTCAGATTCTTGAGAGAATAATTTAAAATTTTTAGACATGAACTCATTCTTACTTTAAATGGTATTTGTGTTTTTTTTTTCACATTAAATGGTATTTGTTTTCTTTTTTCCAAGCAAATTGATAGTTTATTAGAGAAACATTTTTTTTAAAAAACCGTTTATTTATTTATGCATACTAGAGCTGGGGTACAGGCCAAAGATGCAGGGGGTGAGAGGATTCACCAGAGACAGAGTGGGTTACAGAACAGGCAGACTGACTGAAATACACTGCTGAGGGGAGCAGTGGGCAAGACAGGAGAGGTCTGCTGTGCCATGTGGACAACTCCATGGCTGGCTGGGGATCAAACTCGTGCTGCAGAGGTTACGGATTGCCTCACAGGGCAGTGCTTAACCCCTTGCATCACCAGGGAGGCTCTTAAATGGTATTTGAATGCCTCTTGCTTACCTGAGGTTTCTGTGCTTTCTTGATTCAAAAAGGTCTGTTTTTTAATTTACATCCTTTGACGTAAACCTAAAATGGCTAAAATAAATCTGCTAATTTGCACTGTTTTGGGGTTGTTGTAACTCATGTTACCATCATGATATGTGGCTTATGAATTCCTTTAATTCATACACTTTGGGATTCTTCTCTGATGAATAAAATGATGGTTTGCAGATCTAAAGAGTTCTTTCTAAAGTCAACTGAACAAATGATATAAATACTCAAATAGAAAGAGTTGCAAGATGATAGAACACAATACTGCTAATGACCCATTTCATCGACCCAGCTACAATTTCTACATGATAATGACCTTGAGGAAGAGCACTTTATATTAGCACACAAATTACTTACTATTTTTTTCACCGCTAATACAACCTCCTTTACACTTACATCACCTTAAAGGCGAAATGGGCATTGCAGTTTTCCTGGAAAAATCAAAGTATTTCTGACTTACAGTAACCTTCTGTGACAAGGATGAATATAATTTCCACCTTTACCTGGGGAAAAAATGTTATGTCCTGTCTCACTGTGGATATCAATCCTTCATGATATGTATTTAGTGTATACATGAAATTCTAATTATCAGATAAACCCCCTCATATGATGTAATACTGAAAAAAACTTCATGTTTTCTGGAAAAGACACTAGTCAAGGAATTACAAAGAATCAGTTTATGCATCGAATTTGACATTGCCTAGATTTGTCACCTTGGCAAACCTCTAAGCCTCTCTTATTTTAATATAACAAGCCTTTTCTCCTTGCTAATGACTCTTTTGTTTAAGAGTATATTTAGGCAAACCACAGCTTTCATTATAATCCTCCTAAGTAAAAATATCATTAATGACAGAAATAACAGCGTGCACACCTCCACACGTTTGCACAAACACATGTTAATATTTACCTTACAAAATTGATTGAATATATTCTTTTTTTTAACTATGTCTATTGACCCTTATATAGAACACTACGTAGATGTGACTGAAAGAGCTATAATACCTGCAGTGAAGGAACGATCGAGGAGTCATATTGGTAAGGGCGAGGATATTTCAATTTCTTTGTGGCTTAGATATTTTCTCTGGGTTTTCTTCAAGTTTGAATCTGAAATAACCACAGTTCCTAAAAACTACTACAAAATGATTTAAAAATAATTCATAATTTGCTCCTATAATTCATGAACTCTTCCTGTTATTTAGAATGGAAAAATAGGTACATACAAATTTAAGAACTCATCTGTGTAAGTGATGCTGAAACATTCAATGTCGTAGAGACCTTAGAATATGCTTAATGGAAGTATTTCAGATGCTGGTCTACTCAGTTTCTTTTGCAGTTTAGAAAAGATACTGTGGTGAATGTGCAAAAGCAGTAATGCTACCTTGTGAATATGATATGAATAGGAATTGAGCAGGTAGTTATTTCATTGGCTATTGATTCTATATCATTAAATTATCAGGCAAATTGATAATCTCAAATGGAGAGATCATCAGTTTCATTATATAGTTTACAATTTGTGTGAATGACCCATTTAATTGGTATTAAAGTTCCATTGTTTTATTAGAATTATGAGAGTATAAGATTCTACCACCTACCCCCTAGTTTACTCACAATAGTCCTCCTTCCATCAGTGCATCCATAACCACCAGCATAGTCCATTAGTTTCCTCTTCTCCCCATATTTTCATCCCTCTTCTTCCCTATCCCTCAATTAAAGCTGAAGATCAGTGGTCAGTTTAATGGTTGGTTTTGAAGTTTGTCTTTGTGTGACCCTTCATTTAGTTTTTCTATATTCCACATCTAAGTGACACCATCCAGTATTTATCTTTCTCCTGCTGACTTATGTACTTTCGTATAAGCCCTTCTAGCTCTACACATGCTGCTACAAATGGCATGAATGTATCTTTTTTGATTGCTGAATAATATTCCATTATGCAAATAAGCTATATCATCATGCTCCACTAGTCTGTTTGAGGGCATTTAGGTTTCTTCTATTATCTATTATAAAAACTGCTGCTATAAACATGGGAGTGACGGTTTCCTTTCAAATTAGGGTTTTTGTAGTTTGGGAATAGATACCTAGGAGGGGGTTTGGTTGCTGTGTAATGTGGCAGAACTACTTTTGTTCTTTTGATAAACACCCACACTGCTTCCATAAAGGGTGCATAAGACTACATTCCCAACAGCAGGGTAAGAGGATCCCTTTTTTCCATGCCCTTGCCAGTACTTGCTGTTTTTGGTCTTTTTGGTTGGGCCATTCTCATAGATGTAAGGTGGCTTCTCAGTGGGGTTTTGATTTCATTTCCTGATAATAAGTGTTGATGAACATCTTTTGTGTACCTTTTGGCCATCTGTATGTCTTCTTGGAGAAGTGCCTTTTTAGCTCCTCGGCCCATTTTTGTGATTGGGATATTTGTTTTCTTTTTCTTGAGTTGTATGGGTTATTTTTGGATCTTTGGTATCAGTCCCTGTCAGATGTATGGTGTGAAAGTATATTCTCCCATTCGGTAGGGTGTCTGTTCATTTAAGTTACAATCTTTCACTGTACAGAAACATTTTAATTTGATGTAGTTCTAATTGTTTATATTCTTTTATTTTTCCTTGCTGCAGGGGAATTCTGTAGACATCTGAGGTTATGTCTTGATGCATTTTGCCTGTTTGCTTCTCTATATATTATGGTTTCAGGTCTTACCTCCAAGTTTTTTATCCATTTGAGCTGATTTTGGTTTATGGTGTGAGACTGTGGTCTAATTTCATTCTTTTGCATGTTAATGCCCTTACCATGGCCACAGTTTATGATACAGAACTTCTTGATCTGTGGTGTGAAAGCAGAGGAGGCAGAGAGCTTAGCAGAGAAGTGCAGGAAAGAATCAACCAGAGAGAAAGCAGCCCTGCTATAAAACAACAGTTACAAAGAGGTGACTGTGATTGTTCCCACATCTGTGTCTTCCCAGCACCAACATTAGAAGCCTTAAACTGTACTGCAGGAAGATTTCATACAATAGGAAACAGCATGGCCTAACCACACATTATATAATCAGGAAAACAACAACAAGCTTCTAAAGGACAAGGAAATTCATTGTCAAGATGTGCTACAATATTATATGGAAAAGACTTTTTTATGTGTCTTTCATGACACATGAAATACTTATTACTGAGATAAACTCATTTGAATGAAAAACCTTAACATTTTTTCTAGGAATAGCTATAGTTGAGGAGTTAAGGAGAATTAATTCATGTGTTGATTTTATCGTTGAGTGTCACCTTGGCCAAATCACTAAACCCCTCTAATCTCAATCTCAATCTTCTGATTGCTAATGTTTTTCTGCATCACCCTTTCATTATAATCCCTCTATAATAAGAGCTTTATAGAGAGGGGAAATGATGTAGAGAAGAAATATGAGTGCATATACAGCCACATGTGCTTGTACAAAAATACATGTGTTAATATTTACCTTACATGAATATATTGAAAATACTTTTTTTAATATATAGACAGTCTACTAGAAAAACTCACTGAGATGATTGCAAGAGCTACACCTCAAGGGGAAACCAAGAAACAACCACAGAGTCATCATGGTAAGCACAAGAATATTTCATACCTTTTTTTTTTTTTTAGCTATTTTCTCTGGGATTTCTTCAAATTTGCATCTTTTCATGATCACAGTGCCGTGCCATTATGTTGCTACAACATTATTTTAAAAAATCTTAATAATTTGCGTTCAATAATTAGTTCAACAGTTGCAGTTATGAATGGAGAAAGAGCTGTATACTAAAAGTTTGAAAACTCATCAAAGAAAGTGTAATGCTTAAATATTCAGTGGTATAGAGGCTTTGGAATATGCTTAATTGGTGTATTTCTGATGCAGATCTACTCAAAATTTTGCAGACTAGAAAATATATTACTGTGTATATTCAAAAGCAGAAACCTCTCTAATCTCAATCCCAATCTTCTTCTGAGTGCTAATGGAGCTTTCAGTTTAAGGTAGTGTGTTTCTGCATCACCCTTTCATTATAATCCTTCTATAATAAAACATCATAGAGAGGCAAAATAATGTAGAGGAGAAATATGAGTGCATGTACATCTGCATGTTCATGTACAAATAAAAATAGTAATATTTATGTAAGTATATTAAAAATACTTGTTTTTTTTATTTCCTCTTGTGAAGACTCTGTTATGGAACAATTTGCAGGTGCAATTGGCAGAGGTGTTACACATGGGGAAACCAGGAAAGCATCAAAAAGTCATCCTGGTGAGGACAAGAATATTTCATACCTATTTGTTGTTTAGTTATTTTCTCTGGGTTTCTTCAAGATTGGATCTTTTATTGACTACAGTGCCAATATGCTACTACAATCTATTAAAAAAAAGTTCTTCATAAATTCCTTGCTATTATTAGTCCAACTCTTGCAGGCATTATTATGAATAGAAACCTCTACCTGTTGTAAGACCGAACACTCATCATTGAAAGTGAGGCTTAAATATTCAGTGGTCTAGAGGCTTTGGAATATCCTTAGTGGATGTATTTCTGATGCAGATCCACTCAGATTTTTGCAGACTAGAAAGTATATTGTTGTGTAAATTCAAAAGCAGAAATGCTAGATTATGAATTTGATAAGAAAAATTGAGCAGGTAGTTATTTCATTGGCTACTGATTCTTTCTAGATCATTACAATATCAAGCAAATTGATAGTCTCAGATGGAGTAGTAGTCAGTTTTGCTGTGTAATTTATGCTTGTGCCCCTTTGCCTGAGTTCATAGGGTTTGATGCTCTGCCACTTTTTCTGTGGCATGGCGGCATAGGAGGCAGAGAGCTCAGCAGAGAAGTAAGGGAAAGAAACATCCAGAGAGAGAACACTGTCATAAAACATCAGTCATCTGTGGTGACTGTGATTGTCCCCACATCTGTGCCCTCAGGGGAGCTACATCAGAAGCCACAGGCTGTACTTCAGGAGACATCATGCATTAGGAAACAGTGCAGCTTAACCTCTATATAGATAATCAGGCAAACAGCAATAACAGACCTCTAAAGGACAGGGAAACATCAGGATCCAGTTTCCCTTGGAAATTTGACAAGTGTCAAGATATTCTTAGAAAGATTTAAAGCAATGGGAAGATATTTTGAAACAGGGAAATTACGACCCTCACTTGATTGTCAGATTCTGCAGAGGATATCTTTCAATTCTTAGACATTAACTTAATTCTTGCCTTAAATGGTATTTGATGATGCCTTGCTTATCTGAGGTTCCCATACTTTCTTGATTCAAGAAACTGTTTTCTTTTATTTACATCTTTTGAAGTAAACCTAGAATGGCTTAAAAAAATCTAACAATGGCACTGGTTTTGTGTTGTAACTCATGTTGTCATCATGAAATGTGGCTCATTAATTCTTTTATTTATTTATTTTTTATTTTTTTTATTTTTATATTCCCCATACAATTGCAACCTCCTTATGTTGACCCCATTCCCTCCTTTCCCCCCTCCCTCACCCCACGGTGTGTCTCTGGTTCATAGTTGTTTGTTGATTTTGATTTTTTCTTTCTTATAGTTATTCTTTTTCCTGGTTCCTTATTTAGGTTTTCGAGATTCCTGCTACGTGTGAGGCATTTTTCTTTTTCTTTCTGGCTTATTTCGCTGAGCATTATCCCTTCCAGCGCCATCCATGTTGCTGCAAATTGCATGTGTTTTATCTTTTTTGAATGCTGAGTAATATTCCATGGTGTATATGTACCATATCTTCTTGATCCAGTCATCTATTTTTGGGCATTTGGGTTATTTCCAAAGCTTATCTATTGTAAATAGTGCTGCTATAAACATAGGGGTGCAGGTGCCCTTTGGAATTAATGTTTCTGTGTCCTTTGGGTAAATACCTAGGAGTGGAATTGCTGGATCATATGGAAGCTCTATCTTTAGTAAGCTGAGGAATTTCCACACAGCTCTCCATAGTGGTTGGACCAGTTTGCACTCCCACCAGCAGTGCAGGAGAGTTCCTTTTTCTCCACATCCTCGCCAACATTTGTTGTTACTAGTTTTTTTTAATACGTGCCATTCTCCAAAGAGCACCTGCACCCCTATGTTTATAGCAGCACTATTTACAATAGCTAGGCTTTGGAAACAACCCAAATGCCCAAAAATAGATGACTGGATCAAGAAGATGTGGTACATATACCAATTACAAGCAGCAGGTTCAATCCTGGCCGGCTGGCAAGAATCCCACATGACGCAGCAGACCTCTCCTGTTGCGCCCTCTGCTCCCCTCAGCAATGTATTTCTGTCGTCTGCCTGTTCTGTTCCCCACTTTGTCTCTGGTGAATCCTCTCACCCTCCCGCCCCTATGGCCTGTACCCCAGTTTTTGTATAAGAATAAATAAATCTTTTTTTTGTTATGTAAAACTTTATTTTTTTTAAATTTAAATTTTATTTTTATATTCCCCATACAATTGCAACCCCCTTATTTTGACCCCAATCCCTCCCCTCCCCGCCCCCCTCACCCCCCATAGAGTGTCTCTGGTTCATAGTTGTTTGTTGATTTTGATATTTTCCTTCTTATAGTTATTCTTTTTCTTGGTCCCTTATTTAAGTTTTCTAGATTCCTGCTATGAGTGAGACCATCCGGTATTTTTCTTTTTCTTTCTGGCTTATTTCGCTGAGCATTATCCCTTCCAGCGCCATCCATGTTGCTGCAAATTGCATGTGCTTATCTTTTTTGAATGCTGAGTAATATTCCACGGTATATATGTACCACATCTTCTTGATCCAGTCATCTATTTTTGGGCATTTGGGTTGTTTCCAAAGCTTAGCTATTGTAAACAGTGCTGCTATAAACATAGGGGTGCAGTGCCCTTTGGAATTAATGTTTCTGTGTCCTTTGGATAAATACCTAGGAGTGGAATTGCTGGATCATATGGAAGCTCTATGTTTAGTAGGTCCAGAAATCTCCACACAGCTCTCCATAGTGGTTGGACCAGTTTGCACTCCCACCAGCAGTGCAGGAGGGTTCCTTAAATAAATCTTTAAAAAAAATTAATCAGTTCTTAGAATTGGATCTACTGGAGACAGAGCAGAGACGTGATGTATGACCACTAATATCCTGGAATTATGTGGTTCTGTAGCTTCTACTACTTTCACAAAGGTTGGTAATTAATTATTGAACATTTCTTCTATCTATCAATGTGTCTTTGATGTAAGTAATGATGCATCATGTGGTCTCTGCCTTTGTGTACATTGAAATGCTATTACATCTGTATTGACATGGTGATAATGCATACTTTAAATATTGATAGGCCCAGTCATTTATTCAAAACAAGACTTCTCATCTATGTTATCTGGATCATGATAAGTTTCTGACTATTGTATATGCTTTATAGAACAAATAATTTGCCCACAAAATGTTACATAACAGGTGACTGACAGTCATCAATGATAATTATTCCTTTGTAATGAGCAACCTCTTTAAATGTATTTCATACTATTTTCTTCTGTCATTAGACTAGGAAGTTATTTCTAAAGTCAACTGAAAAGTAAAAGTCCCATAAATACCCAAATAGAGAGGATGTAAGATAATAGCTCATGTTATTTCAAGGTGACCCAATTCATTGACCCAGCTAGAAGTTGTACATGCTAGTGTCCATGAGAAAAATCACTTTATATTAGCCCTCAAAGAACTTGCTATTATTTCCAACCACTGATACACCCTTTTTTACAGTTACTTAACCTAAAATTGGTGGGATGGCATTGCATTTTTCCTAGAAATTTCAAATTATCTCTGCCTCATAGTATCATTCTGTGCCGGGATGAATACAGTTTCCATCTAGCCTGGGGAAAAAAAGTTGTGTCTACTCACTGCATATGTAAGTCCCACGTGCAGTGTTTTTATGTATATATGAAATTCTTACTATTCAGATAATCTCCCTCATATGATATAACTCTACAAAAGACTTCATGTTTATGGAAAAGACCCTTGCTGAGGAGTTATGAGCTATCAGTTTCTACATTGATTCTGTCATTGCCTGGATGTGGTACTCGGCCAAATCACTAAACCTCTCTAATCTCAATATACTGATCTACTTCTGATAGCTAATGACACTTTAAGGTTAAGGTAGTGTGTTTCTGTGATCCACAGCTTTTATAATAAACCTTCTATAATAAAAACATATAGAGGAGAAATAATATAGAGGAGAAATAACAGTGCACACTCATCCACATAAGCATGCACAAACACATATGCTTATATTTACCTTACAAAAGTGTCCTGTAATTTTTTTTTTCACATAGGCCCTGGTATAGAAAACTTCCCACGTGCAATTGGAAGAGGAAAAATACAGAATGCAGAAAAGAAGGCACAGCCAAAGGGCCATCTTGGTGAGAACAAGAATATTTCATATCTATTTGTGGTTTAGTTATCTTCTCTGGGATTTCTTCAAGTTTGGCTCTTTAACAACCACAGTGCCTATATGGTACTACAAATGATTTAAAAAAGTTCTTTATAAATTCCCTCCCATAATTAGTTGAACTCTTGAAGTTATTATAAATGTAAATATATGTTTAAGAACTCATCCATGAAAGTGATGCATAAACATTCAATGCTATAGAGGCTTTGGAATATGCTTGATGGAAGTATTTCAGATTCAGGTCAACTCATTCTTTGCAGGTTCAAAAGATATGGTTATGTATGAATGAAATCAGAAATACTGGTTTAAGAATATAATAAGAAGAGGAATTGTGCAAGTAGTTATTTCTTTGGTTACTGAGTTCCTCTATTTTATTTAAAATATCTGGCAAATTTGTAATCTCAGAGTAACTATCAGTTTTTTTATGTAGTTCATACTTTATGCTACTGCCCCTTCTTCTGGCGTGAATGTATTTAATATACTTCCTCTTTACTTGTAATGTGACAGTAAAAGAGGCAGGGAGCAAAGCAGAGAAATAAGGGGGAGAGACCACCAGATAGAGAGAGATAGTCCTGTCATAAAACAATGGTCTGACAATGGTGATTGTGATCATGACCATGTCTGTGCTTTAAGAGGAATAACATTAGAAGCTTCATGCAACACAGAAGGGGATTTCATTAATTAGGAAGCAGTGCAGCCTTACCACTGAAGAAGTGATCAAGGAAACAACAATAAGTCTCCAAAAGACAGGGAAACTCAGTACCAAGGTGTGCTGCAATATTATATGGAAGCCATTTGTACTTTTCCTCCCAGCATTCCCCCACAAAATATCATAACTGTGACACATGCACAAATCAATAATGTGTAAGCCATAAATAGGAAAAAGTGAGACAGCAAATTTTTTTCATGAGTGTTCCACAGAAGAGTCATAAATATATTGAAAGAGTTGAAGAAATATGTGCTGAAAAAGGAAAGGATGATTGATGGCAACATCTCAAAAATAGGAATACATATATTTTTTAAGAAAATACAGAGAATCACTCTCTCAATCATAGTGAAAAATCTGGGGTTGAAAGTACAATCAGTGCCAGGGTAGTATAGATGGGAAAAACTAGAGGAGCAACATGAGTAGTTTTGAAAGATCAGAAAAGAGTCTATACATTTAGAAGTAATGAAAACAATTTAAATTGAATAGAGATATAAGGGCCAGAGAAAAACTCTTGACCAAAAAAAAAAAAAAAATCAAAAGATATCTGTTGGGATCAATGGAATCGAATAGAAAATCCAGAAATAAACCCACAGATTTATGGTCAACTAATCTTTGACAAAGGAGCAAAGACTGTGCATTGGAGCAAAGAAAGTTTGTTCAATAAATGGTGCTGGGAAAACTGGGTCGCTACATGCAAAAGAATGAAGCTTGACCACTACCTCACACCATACACAAAAATCAACTCAAAATGGATTAAAGAACTAGACATAAGACCTGAAACCATAAAATATATAGAAGGAAATATAGGCGAAACACTACGTGATCTGCACATCAAAGACATCTTTACAGACACATCACCCAAAGCAGTGATGGTGAAGGCAAAGATCAACAGCTGGGACTACATCAAATTAAAGAGCTTCTGCACAGCAAAAGAGACAATAACAAAAACAAAGAGAAACCCCACCAACTGGGAGAACATTTTTGCACCCAACACTAATGATAAAGGACTGATCACAAAAATCTGCAAAGAGCTGATGAGACTCAACAACAAAGAAAATAATCCCATCAAAAATGGGCAGAAGAGCTAAAAAGAAACTTCTCTGAAGAGGAAATGCAAATGGCAAACAGGCATATGAAAAAATGTTTAACATCACTTGCCATCAGGGAAATGCAAATCAAAACTACCATGAGATACCATCTTACACCAGTGAGAATGGCACATATTAAAAAAACTAGCAACAACAAGTGTTGGCGAGGGTGTGGAGAAAAAGGAACTCTTCTGCACTGTTGGTGGGAGTGCAAACTGGTCCAACCACTGTGGAAAGCTGTGTGGAGATTTCTGGACCTACTAAACATAGAGCTTCCATATGATCCAGCAATTCCACTCCTAGGTATTTACCCAAAGGACACAGAAACATCAATTCCAAAGAACACCTGCACCCCTATGTTTATAGCAGCACTGTTTACAATAGCTAAGCTTTGGAAACAAACCAAATGCCCAAAAATAGATGACTGGATCAAGAAGATGTGGTACATATATACCATGGAATATTACTCAGCATTCAAAAAAGATAAACACATGCAATTTGCAGCAACATGGATGGCGCTGGAAGGGATCATGTTCAGCGAAATAAGCCAGAAAGAAAAAGAAAAATACCGGATGGTCTCACTCATAGCAGGAATCTAGAAAACTTAAATAAGGGACCAGAAAAATGAATAACTATAAGAAAGTGAAAATCAAAATCAACAAAAAACTATGAACCAGAGACACTTTTAGGGGGGTGAGGGGCGGGAGGGGAGGAATTGGGGTCAGAATGGGGGGTTGCAATTGTATGGGGAATATAAAAATAAAATTAAAAAAATAATAATAATAAAATAAAAGTAAAAATATCAAAAAAAAAGATATCTGTTGGTAAATATGTATCTGCACAAAGTAAACTTGACCCAAGTAGAAAAAGTACAGAGACATTCGCATCTAGACCCAGCATCTAGGTGGAATAAAGACAGAGAAAGAGGAAATGTTGAATGCCTCAAAGGGAGTACACAACTCACGTCAAAGAGCACCCAGTACACTGGATGCCTGACCTTGCAGTGGGAAACTGTAGAGGTCAGAACACAGGGAGATAGCTAGCAGATTAAAAATGCAGAAAGGGGGCCTCCCTGGTGGCATAAGGGGTTAAGACATAAGGGGTGGCATAAGGGGTTAAGACAGCAACCTATGAAGCTATCCGCAGCCACTGCAGCACAAGTTTGATCCCCAGCCAGGGAGCTACCCACATGATGCAACAGACCTCTCCTGACTTGCCCTCTACTCCCCTCAGCAGTGTATTTCAGTCGATCTGCCTGTTCTGTCCCCGCTCTGTCTCTGGTGAATTCTCTCACCCCCCACACTCCGGCCTTACCCCAGTTCTTATATGCATAAATAAATAAATCTTTCAAAAAAAATGCAGAAAGAAAAACTAATGTACCAAGAATAATATATCCAGGAAAAGTAACTTTCTAAGTGAAATTGAGATAAAGGGATCTCCAAAATTGAGAGAACTATTGCTTGAGACCCACCTAGTTAGATACACAAAATATTTTTTTTCAGAATGAAAACAATTGACCTCAGACCGTTTTAAATCTGTGTCCCCAAAGAACATGGATAAAGAATTTGTATGAATCCAAAGTACTGTATGAAAGGACATCCTATCTCCTTTCTTGTCTTAATTCATTTCAAAGGTAATTATTGAACAGTATTTATACTGGTGCTTTGTTGGGCCTATAAAATTTGGAAAATACACCACAATAGCACCCCACAGGTGATGTGTGGAAGCAGTCATGTATTTGAGTAAGAAAATGATAGCATGTTAGCTGCATTTCATAGGTATAACTGGAGTGAACCATACATTTTAAATCAGAAGATCATTATCACAGGCACTGTAAATACATACTTGCTTTTTCTTTTTCCTTCAGCTTCACTAACAGACATCAAGTCTTTCATGGAAATAATTCTAACGAAAGACCTCATATATAGTTGAATAGTAATGATGAGAATGGACGTCTTTGTCTTGTACCATATTTAGTGTTAAAGCTTTCAGCTTTTTGAAATTGAAAACAATATTAGCTGTGGGTTTCTTATAGATGACTTTTTACATTATAAGGTATGTTTCACTTAACCCCAGTTTTGCAGCTTCTCAAAGGTTTTCTTCCTAATGGTTATTAGATCTTAGCAATAGATTTCTCAGTATCTGTTGATATGATCATATGTTTGTTATATTTTTATGTGCTGAATTATGTTTTTCAGATGTTGAATAGACCATATTCTGGGTCACAAAAAAATATCAGCAAATTCACAGATTGAAATTATTCTTAACATCTTCTTGCCAATAAAGGCACCAAACTAGAAATCAATTAGCTAAAGAAAGTATGGGAATCCTATAATATGTGTAGGATATTAAAAACATATGTGTAGGATATTGAAAAACAAACTACTTAAAAACTACCGGGTTAGCGAAGAAATCAGAAAATACCTTGAGACAAATAATGAAGAGGATACAACTTTCCATAACTTATGTAATACAGCAAATCAATGCTAACCCAGAAGTATATAGCAATGTAGTCCTCAACAAGAAACATAAAGAGCTCAAATAAAAAAGCCTTCTCTCTCACCTCAAGCAATATTGATAGAAAAGGAAAAACAAATCCAAAAGTCAGTAGATGAACAGAAATAATCAAAATCAAAGCAGAAGTAAATGAAACAGAAGTAAAATTGCCCACGTTTAACCACGTCAGAAGCCATTTCTTTGGGAAAAAAATATAAACAAAATAGACGTACCTCTAGCAAAGCTCACTAAGAAAATGCAGGAGAAATCTGAAATAAAAAATATGAAAGAAGGAGGCCTTAAAGTCAGGGTTAAAGTGGTGCAGGAGTTAAATTCTCAGCACTATCAAGCTATCATCAGCCGCTGGGGCCTGAGTTCCATCCCCAGCCAGGAAGCTGCCCACATGGAGCAGCATACCTCTCCTGACTTGCCCACTGCTCCCCTCAGCAGTGTATTTCAGTCAGTCTGCCTGTTCTGCTCACCACTCTGTCTCTGGTGAATCCTCTCACACCCCACACCTCTGCCTGTACCCTAGTTCTTGTGTGCATAAATAAATAAAGTAAATCTTTAAAAAAATATGACAGGAGAAATCATAGCCAATAGTTCAGAAATTCACAGGATAAGTAGAAACTACCATGAACATTTATATGCTAAGAAATTACATAATCTAGGAGAGGTTGCCTTTCTAGGTTTGCCCATCCAATGTGTCTTCAGTTAGGTAATAATGCCCCACCTGGTCTCTGCCTCGTCATATTGCCATGGTGGTTTATCTGTGTTGCCATGGCCATAGTGAAAACTTTAAATATTTATAGACTCAGTCATGTCTTCAAAGCAAGATTTCCCATCCATGATATCTGGATTGTAACAGGTTTCTGATTATGGATACATGCTGTATAAAACCAATATTTTGCCCACAAAATTTTTTCCAGGAGGTGATTTAGAGTCATCAACTATAATTATTCCTTTTGTAATAAGTGGTTCTTTTAAGTGCATTTCATGCTATTTTCTTTCATCATTGTTCCTAGGGATTAGCTCTAATGTCAACTGGAAAGTAGAAGTCACATAAATACTCAAATGGAATGGTATCATAGATCACATTATTGCAAATGACCCATCTCATTGAGCTAGCCTGAAGTTATAAACCCACAAAATACTTCCTATTCTTTTCCACCACTAATACATATTGTTTACAGTTATCAACCTACAAGTGGAGAGGGGAGCACATTGCCATTTTCCTTGAACAAATCAAAGTATTCCTGCACATTCTGTGACTAGGGAAAGGTAATTTCCATCTTGACCTGGCAAAAAAATGTGTGTTCTTTCTCACTGGGGAATCAATCCTGTGTGTGATGTGTTTCACAGACACATGAAAGTCTTATTAGTAATGTATATGATATAAATCTGATATAAATACGTATGTATGTATATGATATAAATCTCATATGATATTAATCTGCAAATACCTTTATGTTTTTTGGGAAAGGACCTGGTTAAGAATTATCAGGAATCATTTTATTCATAGACTTTTTCACTACCTTGCCATATCTCCTTGTCCAAATCACTAAACTTCACGAATCTCAATGTATTGAGCATTTTCTGATTGCTAGTGGACTTTTACATTAAGGTGGTATGTTTCTGCAATCCACCACTTTCATTATAATCTTTTGATAATAAAAGCTTATTTCTAATTAGAGAATAATGGCACACAAACCCATATCAGAATGTACAACTACACATGTAATATTTACTTTATGAAAGTGTTTTGAACGTTTTGTTTTATTTTACCTAGGCAGTGATATAGAACACATAACAGGTGTGACTGGAAGAAGTGCTATACTTAAGAAATTCCAGATACAACCAAAGAGTCATCTTGGTAAGGACAAGAATATTTCATATCTACTTGTGGTTTATTTATCTTGTCTGAGATTTCTTCAAGTTTGAAACTTTAATGATCGTAGTGCCTACATGTTACTATAACATGATAAAAAATTCTTAATAAATGCCCACCTATAATAAGCTGAGCTCTTACAGTTATTACAAATGGAAAATCAACCACCTAAGTTTGAGAAGAAATCCATATAGGTTATACATAATCAATCAAACCTTTAGAGACTTTGGAATAAGCTCAATGAAAGTATTCTGATGCTGTTCTACTCAGTTTCTTTTTCAGGTTATAAAGTATAGTTGTATTTATACAAAAGAGTAAATAATAAGTTATGAATGTGATAAGAAGCAAGTAGTTATTTTATTATTTACTGATAAACTCTATATCACTAAGATATCTGACAGATTGATAACCTCAGATAGAGAGATCATTAGTTTTGTTAAATAGTTCATACTTTATGCTAATGACACTGCCTGGCATGACTGTGTTTCACACACTTCATCTTACAGAAAAGAGGCAGAGAGCTTAGTAGAGAGAAAGAAAGCAGTGTCATAAAACAAAGGCCATCCAAAGATGACTGTGATCATTCCATGAGTCTACTCTCAAAGTAGCAACATTAGAAACTTCATGCTGTACAGAAGGAGACTTCACACTACAAAAAAAAAAGAAGAAGAAGAAGAAATTTCGATGTGAGGGCCTCCCTGGTGGCGCAGTGGTTGAGCGCTGGGTTGCAAAGCTGCCCGCAGCCTCTGCAGCGCCGGTTCGATAACCTGCTGCTCCCCGGCCACTGGAGGAGGGTCCCGCATGGCGCAGACCTCTCCTGTCGCCCACTGCTCCCCTCAGCAGTGTACTTCGGTCCTTCTGCCTGCTCTGCTCCCCGCTCTGGCTCTGGTGAATTCTCTCATCCTCCCGCACTTCTGACTGTACCCAGTGCTTGCATAACTAACTAAATAAATAAATCTTTAAAAAAAGAAGAAGAAGGGCCTCCCCGGTGGCGCAGCGGTTGAGCGCTGGGTTGCGAAGCTCCCCGGCCTCTGCGGCGCCGGTTCGATCCCCGGCTGCTCCCCGGCCACCGGAGGAGGGTCCCACATGGCGCGCAGACCTCTCCTGCCGCCCGCTGCTCCCCTCAGCAGTGTACTTCAGTCCTTCTGCCTGCTCTGCTCCCTGCTCTGGCTCTGGTGAATTCTCTCACCCTCCCGCACTTCTGACTGTACCCAGTGCATGTATAAACAAAAAGAAACAAACAGACCAGCAAACAAATAAATAAAGCATGCCTCTATACAAAAAAAAAAAAAAAAAAAAGAAGAAGAAGAAGAAATTTAGATGTGTTAGAGACATGCAATGGAATATTATTTGGTCCTGATAAAGGAAACTTCCATTTGTGACAATATGAATGAACCTGGAAGACATTAATGCTAAGTGAAATTAGCCATTCATAGAAAGACTTATGCTGCATCATCCCAGTGATATGAGTTTTGAATAGACAGACTCACAGAAGCAGATAATTAAATTGTTTTCAGGGTCTAGAAGAGAGAAATGGGTAGTTTTTCAATAGATATAAAGTTACAGTTATTATACTACATGCATAATTTCTAGAGATATACAGTATAATGTTGTGCTTACAGTTACCAATACAAGTTTCTGCACTAAAAATTGTTAAGAAGGAAATATTTGCCTTAACTATTCTTCCCCCACAGACACAAACACAAGAGTGTCTAGAAGTAATGGATGTTTGTTACCTTGATCAAGGTGATAATATCACAGGTATATGCATATGTTCAAACTCATGAAAATGTATACATTAAATATGTGCAGTTATTTTGTATGCTGAGTATATCTCAGAGCAACTCAAAAAAAAAAAAAAAGAATGGACTATGCTATCAAGGAACACAGAATAAAGATAGAGTGAGAATGACATATTTTATAGAAATGGGAATAACTGACAAGTTCCACACAATAAATTATGGAAAGGGACCATTACAAAGTTATGAATAAAAACTAATACAGAGGATTTGGTGAGGAGCGTGTGAATATCCAGGGACCTAATGTAATTTTTGTTTCTCAATTTAATTTTAGTTAAGACGTCTTATAAAACCAATCATATGCTCACACAGCATCAAGATTTACTTGTCAGGAACATCCCACAACATCAGTTTCCAACAAAAGTGACAAACTTCTCACTATTAGGCAAAGAAGGTAAAAATTATATGTAAAAATATGAAGTACCTAATTGCTTAGAATAATTTTTAAGGTACTTTTTAAAAATTTTTATTCATACAGCATCTTACCTTTTATTCAGTAATATATTAGAAAAATCCTTACAAGCCTGAAAATTACATGCTTCAATTTATTCTTTTTACTGGTGGTACAGTGTTTCATAGTTTCATATGTTCTGTATACAATCATTCTAATTTTAAAGAATATTATGTATATAGTTTTTCACCATTATTAAGTGAGTCCATGAATACATCTTTGTACATTTTGGTACTTTTGCTTCTTTGGGGTAGAGTCCCACAATTGAGATTCTTAAATCATACAGGATTTTTAAAGTTCCAAGATATTTACTGATTGCTCTCCTAAAGACAATTAAAATCAATATTTTTCACCACAAATCTTCAGTAAAAAATACTTTTCTGTGCGTAAACATCAGTCATAAATGTTGCTATTTTAGTTTTTTATCGGTTATTTCATTTATGCACATCTGAGTATTATTAGATGATCTCAATTTTATTTTACTTTTTATTTCAAATGTAATGAGTGTCCATTTACTGAAAAACTGCCCCAAACATATTTCACTTAAAACAGTAATTAATGATATGGTTCATGATTTGGGAGTTAGCAATGTGGACTAAATTTTTCTGGCATAACTACATGCCTTTGCTGAGCCTGTGTTCATTCGCTGCTCCCACACTGGCAACTGACTGGCTGTTGTTGCTGGTTGTTGGGTTCCATCAGGAACTAGAAGCTCACCAGTTAATTTAAAAAGTGAGTAAGAATTGGGGGGCGGAGCAACATGGTGGCGAGGAGACGCTGCGAGTAAGATCTCCCATTAAAAAAAGTTAATAGGGAGGAAAAGCGGCAGGTCCCAGTGAGAACTAGGACACGGAAGATAAACGGGTGACTCCAGCAAACTACCCGAAGAAGAAAGTGGCCATAAAAGAGGACTAGAAGGGAGGGAAGCGCAGAAACCTGCTCCCCTCCCCCACCCACAGAGGCGGCACTCTCCGACCAGCAGAGAGGAGGAAAACAACAAACCAAAACTGCCAACAAGAACAAACTACGCAGCAAGCGGGACTGTGAGTGGAAAGGAACTATTGCAGCCACCACACCCCTTGAACGAGAGCTGAGGCGAACCCTGCAGGATTCGCCGCGGCGGTGAGCGAACGGCTCCGGGCGCCATTAGAGAAGAACAAAGACCCCGGGAGACGCGCACACAGCCCGGGCTGCCGATGACTCCTGGAGGAACCAGAGGGGAGAAGAGAAGCCCACCCAAGATGCCGGCCAGTCCCAACAACACAGTGTCCCAATGCATACGGCAAATTAGAAAACAGACAGTAGGGAGGAGAAGAACCACACGCAACCTAGCAACTCTCCAGAGAAAAAGCACACCACAAAAAGAAAACCAGCCCCCAGATTGCAACGACAGTAACTTGGAAGAACTTCTGAGCCTTCCAGAAAGAGAATTTAAAATTGCCGTGATTAAAAAACTGACAGAAGTCATAAAGGAAAACAATGATAAGGGAAAAATAATCAACGATCAGAAGAATGAAATTGAGTCCCTAAAGAGGGAAGTAAAAGAAATGCAGGAGATCAAAGAATTAGTGGAAGAACTAAAGAATTCTGGGAAAAGCAATGAAAGCAGAATTGATGAAATGGAAGAACGAATAAGTGCTCTTGAAGACACAGAAATAAAAAGAACCAAAACAGAAAAGGAAAGAGAAGTACGAAGGAAAAAGAATGAAGAAAGACTTCGGGAAGTATCTGACTCTATGAGGAAAGGAAATATAAGAGTTATAGGAATACCAGAAGGAGAGGAGAGAGAAGTAGGAACAGAGAAAATATTCAAAGAGATAATTGAAGAGAACTTCCCAAATGTGAAGAAGGAGCTGAAAATTGATATACAAGAAGCAAGAAGAACACCAAACTTCCACGACGAAAGAAAAAATACAGCAAGACACATAATAGTAAAGCTCCCAAGAATCCAGGACAAGGAAAAAATAATGAAGCTGGCAAGAGGGAAGAAACAGATAACATTCAAAGGAAAGCCAATCAGGCTGACATCAGACTTCTCCGAAGAAACACTTCGGGCAAGGAGAGAATGGAGGGACATAGTCAACAGACTCCAAGAAAACAGATGCCAACCAAGAATACTCTATCCCGCAAAGCTCTCCTTCCTCTTTGAAGAAAGAATATGGACCTTCCCAGACAAACAGAAACTCCGGAATTTCATTGCAACTAAACCCCCACTCCAAAAAATACTACAAGGAGTCCTAAAGCCAGAACCTCAGAGGGACGAATAACAATGAAAGAAGGCCAAAAAAAAAAAGTTATTAAAAGAATAAATAAATAAAATCAAAGGAAAGACAAACACAATGGCAAATACAGATGTTAACATATCAATATTAACTCTAAATGTAAATGGACTAAACTCTTCAATAAAAAGACACAGAGTTGCAGCCTGGATTAAGAAACAAAACCCAACCTTTTGCTGTCTCCAGGAAACACATTTAGCTACAAAAGATAAAAATAGGCTCAAAGTTAAAGGATGGAAAACAATCCTACAAGCAAATGGACCAAAAAAGAAAGCAGGAACAGCTATACTTATATCAGATAAAACAGATTTCAAACTCAAAAAGATAAAAAGAGACTCCAATGGTCACTACATTATGATCAAGGGGACAATACTTCAAGAAGAAATAACACTCATTAACATATACTCACCAAACGAAGGAGCACCAAAATATATCAGACAACTGTTGTCTTCTCTGAAAACAGACATCAGAGAAAACACATACGTAATGGGAGACTTCAACACACCACTATCAACAATGGATAGATCAACAAGACAAAAAATAAGTAAAGAAACCAAAGCTCTAAATAAGGACCTAGAGCAATTGGGCTTAACAGACATCTATAGAACACTAAACCCCAAAAAAACGGAGTATACATTTTTCTCAAGCGCACACGGATCATTCTCCAGGATCGATCACATACTGGGGCACAAGACAAACATCAACAGATACACCAAGATTGAAATCATATCAACCATCTTTTCTGACCATGAAGGCATCAAACTAGAAATAAACCATAAAAAGAAGGCAAAGAACTTTCCTACCTCATGGAGATTAAAAACCACACTACTGGAAGACCACTGGACTAATGAGGAGATCAAAGAAGAAATTAAAAAATTTTTTGAATTGAATGACAAGGAGGACACCAATATCCTAAATGTATGGGATGCAGCAAAAGCAGTAATAAGAGGAAAATATATAGCAATAGAAGCTCACATCAAGAAACAAGAAAGAACGCAAAGAAACAACCTAATCTCGAAGCTCAAAGATCTAGAAAAAGAACAACAAAAAAACCCCAAAACCAGTAGAAGAAAAGAAATAATAAAAACCAAAGCAGAAATAAATGAAATTGAAACTAAAAAAACAATCCAAAAGATCAATGAAACCAAGAGCTGGTTCTTTGAAAAAATCAATAAAATAGACAAATCCCTAGCCAGGCTCACAAAGGAAAAAAGGGAGAAAGCACAAATAAACAGGATCATCAATGAAAGAGGAGAAATCACAACGGACACAGCAGAAATCAAAAGAATAATCAGTAACTACTATGAACAGTTATATGGAAACAAGTTTAACAATCTAGAGGAGATGGACAAATTCCTACAACTCTACAATCACCCAAAGCTAGATAAAGAAGAAATAGAACACCTAAACAGACCAATTACAATTAGCGAAATTGAAATGGTAATCAAAAACCTCCCCAAAAACAAAAGCCCAGGACCTGATGGATTTACAAATGAATTCTACCAAACATTCAGAGACGAATTAGTGCCTATCCTTCACAAACTCTTCCAAAAAATTGAGAAGGAAGGGACAATACGAAACACGTTCTATGAAGCCAACATTACACTAATACCAAAACCGAACAAGGACAACACAAAAAAGGAAAACTACAGGCCAATCTCCCTAATGAACACTGATGCAAAAATCCTCAATGAAATTTTAGCCATCAGAATCCAACAATGTATCCATAAGATAATTCACCACGACCAAGTAGGATTCATTCCAGGGGCACAAGGATGGTTTAACATCCGAAAATCAATCAACGTTATCCAACACATCAACAAAAAGAAATATAAAAACCATATGATAATATCAATAGATGCTGAGAAAGCTTTCGACAAAGTGCAACACCCATTCATGATAAAAGCCCTTGAAATTCTTGGGATACAAGGAACGTACCTCAACATCATAAAGGCCATCTATGACAAGCCAACAGCCAGTATCATTCTCAATGGTGAAAAGCTGAAAGCAATTCCATTAAGATCTGGAACAAGACAAGGATGTCCATTCTCACCACTGCTTTTCAATATAATACTGGAAGTCCTAGCCAGGGCAATAAGACAAGAGAAAGACATCCAAGGAATCCAAATAGGAAAAGAAGAAGTCAAACTATCACTATTTGCAGACGATATGATATTATACATAGAGAACCCCAAAAACTCCACAGAAAAGCTAATTCAACTCATCAATCAGTTCAGTAAAGTGGCAGGATACAAAATCAACATGCAAAAGTCAGTAGCCTTCCTATACACAAACAATAAATCTGAAGAAGAAGAAATCAAAAAAACCATCCCTTTTGTTATTGAAACAAAAAAAATCAAATATTTGGGAATAAATCTAACAAAAGAGGTAAAGGACCTATACAAAGAAAACTATAAAACACTGTTAAAAGAAATAGAAGAAGACACAAAGAAATGGAGAGACATCCCCTGCCCGTGGATTGGAAGAATAAACATTATTAAAATGGCCATCCTTCCAAAAGCAATATACAGATTCAATGCTATTCCAATCAAAATTTCAATGTCATTCTTCAAAGAAATAGAACAATTATTGATGAAATTCATATGGAATCACAAAAAACCCCGAATAGCCAAAGCTCTCCTGAAAAAAAAAGAAGGGAATGGAGGCATTACACTCCCAGACTTCATACTATACTACAAAGCCATAATCATCAAAACTGCATGGTATTGGAACAAGAACAGACATACAGACCAATGGAATTGAATAGAAAATCCAGAAATAAACCCACAGATTTATGGTCAACTAATCTTTGACAAAGGAGCAAAGACTATGCATTGGAGCAAAGAAAGTTTGTTCAATAAATGGTGCTGGGAAAACTGGGTCGCTACATGCAAAAGAATGAAGCTTGACCACTACCTCACACCATACACAAAAATCAACTCAAAATGGATTAAAGAACTAGACATAAGACCTGAAACCATAAAATATATAGAAGGAAATACAGGCGAAACACTACGTGATCTGCACATCAAAGACATCTTTACAGACACATCACCCAAAGCAGTGATAGTGAAGGCAAAGATAAACAGCTGGGACTACATCAAATTAAAGAGCTTCTGCACAGCAAAAGAGACAATAACAAAAACAAAGAGAAACCCCACCAACTGGGAGAACATTTTTGCACCCAACACTAATGATAAAGGACTGATCACAAAAATCTGCAAAGAGCTGATGAGACTCAACAACAACAAAGAAAATAATCCAGTCAAAAAATGGGCAGAAGAGCTAAAAAGAAACTTCTCTGAAGAGGAAATGCAAATGGCCAACAGGCATATGAAAAAATGTTCAACATCACTTGCCATCAGGGAAATGCAAATCAAAACTACCATGAGATACCATCTTACACCAGTGAGAATGGCACATATTAAAAAAACTAGCAACAACAAGTGCTGGCAGGGTGTGGAGAAAAAGGAACTCTTCTGCACTGTTGGTGGGAGTGCAAACTGGTCCAACCACTGTGGAAAGCTGTGTGGAGATTTCTGGACCTACTAAACATAGAGCTTCCATATGATCCAGCAATTCCACTCCTAGGTATTTACCCAAAGGACACAGAAACATCAATTCCAAAGAACACCTGCACCCCTATGTTTATAGCAGCACTGTTTACAATAGCTAAGCTTTGGAAACAACCCAAATGCCCAAAAATAGATGACTGGATCAAGAAGATGTGGTACATATATACCATGGAATATTACTCAACATTCAAAAAAGATAAACACATGCAATTTGCAGCAACATGGATGGCGCTGGAAGGGATCATGCTCAGCGAAATAAGCCAAAAAGAAAAAGAAAAATACCGGATGGTCTCACTCATAGCAGGAATCTAGAAAACTTAAATAAGGGACCAGGAAAATGAATAACTATAAGAAAGTGAAAATCAAAATCAACAAAAAACTATGAACCAGAGACACTTTTAGGGGGGCGGGGGCGGGAGGGGAGGGATTGGGGTCAGAATGGGGGGGCTGCAATTGTATGGGGAATATAACAATAAAATTTATAAAAAAAAAAAAGTGAGTAAGAACTAAAAACCCGTAAACTAAGTATGAAGTTATTGACTAGATAACTGAATGTGTGAAAATTAATTTTAAGGTAACATGAAGGAATCAATTTCAGAAAGAAATTGCTACCCATCGAATTGAGGAAACATCTAAGTATAGGATGCAGCTTGACTAATGCAGGGCAGGGTTTCAGATATACTTCTGAAGAGGAGGCACTGTTAGTAGGAGAGTGCTCTGCAAACATTAAACAGATTAAAACTCACTGGCATCCTGCAAAGAACAATGATTACTACCGTCCAGTTAGCTTACACTTCCATTACCTCACATAATTAACACACCTTTTCTTGTGAGAACATTTAACATTACTCATGTAGCAACTTTGAAGTATATATTATGGTATTGTTATCTATAATCACCATGTTGTGCCTTAGATCCCCAGAACACATTCATCCTCTAATTGGAAGTTCATATTCGTTGAGCAACAGATGCTCCCTGAAGAATTAAGGCTTTGGACTCTACATCTGGTGCCCAGATTTTAATAATTCCACCTGAGTAATAGGTAGTCCAAATAGCTCCCTCTGAAAGTCAACAGGGCTTGGATAAACAAGAATGACAAAGAAAGAGCATTCTGTGAAATAGTTCTTTAGCTTTTCTTGTAGCTTCATGCCATGGCTGTACCTCTGAGATCCAGTGCAGAGGCAGCCGACTGAAGCCAGACTTTCCAGGAAAGAGGCCTAAATACTTATCTTAAAAGCTGTGACCTGAGGGCCAGGCATATAATTTAACAATCATCTAGGGCTAACTGGAAAAATCTCCATCTCTTTCCTGACTCCTTCTAGGCCATAGTAGCTCCCAGTGAGGCACTTACTATGCACACGCTTGCCTCCATGGCATTTTTGCTGCTGCCCAAATGGATGCACCTTTTGATTACCATGATCTGGTGGCCAGCAGGTCCTATGTTCACAGGACTCTTAATTAGCTGTGATCTGCAAAACTAGATGCATAAGTATGTGTAGGTTTTTTGTGTGTATTCGGTTAAACCAATTAACTCCAAAACTAGTTTCTGTTATTTAAATTCCTTTAGTTTTATTTTTATTGGCAAATTTCTTGCTGTATATTAAAAAACAGTTATAAGTCTGATCAATCTTAAGCTCATAGTTTCTAAATTTTTCTAGAGAATGCTACTAAGTACATTTCCCCTTTTATGACTGAATCTTCAAAAGCACTTCTGGGGAGATCTAGGGATAAATCATTTATAAATATATAATATAAATATAAATATAAACATATAATATATAAATATATAAATATATTATTAAAAATTTATAAAGATTTATAAAGCCACCAATTTTATTTCACCAAATAAAGAAACTTCAGGTAATTTAAAAAAAATTCTTAGCATACAATGTAATTTTTAAAGATACTATTGCCTTAATTATATGGAAATAACCAAATGGAATAGCATTAATGATGTAAAAGGTTTAGGCAATCATAAGTAAAAATAAACACTCAATCTAAAATAATATATGCTTAGAGAATGCTTGGTAACCCTGGCATGCATTCAGTACTATAGATCCTATAGATGATGGTAATAAATTCATTTGATAATCCTTTTATTTATATTTATTTATTTATTTAAAGATTTATTTATTTATTTATTTATACAAGCATTGGGTAGAGTCAGAAGCATGGGAGGGTGAGAGAATTCACCAGAGCCAGAGTGGGGAGCAGAGCAGACAGACTGACGAAGTACACTGCTCAGGGGAGCAGCAGGCGGCAGGAGAGGTCTGCACGCCATGTGGGACCCTTGCCTGGCGGCCAGGGATCAAACCGGCGCTGCAGAGGCTGCGGGCAGTCTCGCAACCCAGCGCTCAACCGCTGCGCCACCGGGGAGGCCCCTGATAATCCTGTTATTTATATTTAGAGATCCAAAACTATACTATAGTATTTTTAAGCATGACTCCCTCTGTTTCATCACTAGATTTTTCATTGTAGGATAATAAGTTCCTTTCTAAAATAAAATGTGACGTTTCATATAATAAAATTTTTCCCTGAGAGGTTTTGTTTAATTACTCAAGTATCTTAGTGTCCTACTGTAATAAAAGGTTTCTGTCCATTTTTATCTACTGAATTTCTGTCATTTGTCTTTCTTGATTTGCACTGTTATTGATAATATTTTTAAATATCAAATACCCATCAAAGAAAAACCAGAGAGAAATTATTTGCATTAATTGTCTGGTCTAAATTATTGGGAAAAAAATGTAACTAAGCTGTGATTTAAAAATGGATTAAGGTATATTTTAATTTGCTCAAAGCTGAAGTCCAGAATAGTTTCATAACAATATTCTCATTGTTTAGGGAAACCAATTAATGCGATTTTAAACCAGCAAGATGAAGTTAAAAATACTCTACCATTTATGACCTCTACAGCTAAAAAAGGTAAAAATCACTGTTATTCAGAGATACATGATATAAACCCTAAACTATATTTATATTGTCTCTGTCAAACCTGTAGAACTCCTTACTCAATTTTATGATCTGAGGACATTTTTCCAGATATGTATGTATCTGTGTGTATGTATACATGTGTAGATATATACATATGTATGATTGCATAGAAATAGAACAAAAACCTAATATTGATATGACTGTATATAACTCATATAATCATTAATTTTTCTTTATGTATGTATAATCTTTCAACCTTTATTCTTTGCATACATTTTATTTCCATTCACAGAACTTCTATTATAAAATGTGTTTTGCAGAAGAACTGATTGTAAACAAACACTTCTGACAAAAATTATTTACACTCAGGCAATATCTGATGAGCACTTACAGAAAAAAGTAGATAATATTTCCAGTATAAATTAGTGCTATGTGTTTATGGAACTCCCCTAAGTTTCTTATTTTGATGTTCAAAATTCAAATGCTTGAAAGAAAAATAATGGTAATTACTTGAAGTGTTTTCTCAGCCCTCACATTAACATCATCAAGAGTAGGGACTTTGTTTGAAATAGAAAATACATATTTATATATTTTTTATTTTGGATATGATTTTAAACTTTGGAGGAAATATTATTTTCCACCACTAGTGTCTCCTTGGTTTATAATTACATGACCAAAACTGGGGTATTACCAATATTCTTGACAAATCAATATATTTCAGCTTCATGGCAATGTTTAGCATCTAGGATGATCATAGTTTCCAACTTGGCCTGGTGAAAATATGTTGTGTCCCACTCACCAAGTATATCCCCACTGCATGATGTTTTTAATGTACACATGAAATTTTATGTTCAGATAAAATCCCCAGTATTTAACTTAATAAGAGTTTTCATATTTTATTGGAAAGGTCCTAATTAAGTGATATGAGGAATCAGTATGTGCATCAATTTTGGCACTACCCATGTATGTCACCTTGATCAAATCCTGATAATCTCTAATAGCAATATAACTATCCTTTTCTGATTTTGAAATGTACTTTTAGGTTAAGGCAGTATATTTCCACAATCCATGGCTGGCATTACAATCTCTCTCCCAAGATGATTTTAAAAATGTTAATTGGAGGAGAAATAATTGTGCACACACATCCAAAATTAGAGGAGAAATAATTGTGCACACACATCCAAAATTGTGCATGCACAAATACATTTGTTAAGATTTACCTTACAAAGGTATTGAAACTGTTACTTTTTCAAAAATAGGTACTGATATAGAAGGCTTCATGGGTGCTATTGGAAGAAGTGTAATACCCAGGGAAATGAAGGCACAGCCCAAGAGTTATCTTGGTAAGAATAGATTATTTTATTTCTTTTTGTGTTTTAATTTCTTCTCTGGTATATTCATAATATTTCAATCTATAATGACCATAGTGTCTATACTCTCACTATATGACAAAGAAAGTCCTCATAAATTACCTCTTATAAATGGAAAAATAAATATGTGTTAAAAGTTTGAGAAATTATCCTTAAAAGTGACATATAAACTTCCCATGCTAAGAGATCTGGCAATAGGCTTAATAGAAGTATTTCAGATGCTGGCCTACACAGTTTCACGGGCAGGCTAGAAAATAGATGGTTGTGTATTTGCAAAAGCATAAATCTACCTCTTCAATGTTATAAGAGAATGAATTGCACAGGTGTTAGGTCAGGCAAATTGATAATCTCAGATGGAGAGATCCATCAGTTTTGTCATATAGATCATAGTTAATGCTAATGCCACTCCCCTGGTCTTTAATGCTTGATACTTTCTCTTCATCTTTGGTGTGACAACAAAGGAGGCAGAGAGCATATCAGTGAGAAAAGGGAAGAGAAAACCAGAGTGAGGGAGAGAGAGCAATGTCAGAAAACAACTGTCAAGCCAAGGTTTCATGCCCACATCTGGGCCCTCAAAGGAGAACCATTGGAGTCTTCAAACTCTAGAAAAGTAGGCTTAATAAAATAGCAACCAGTGCAACCTGATCACTAAATATATATACATATATACATACACACACATATATATGTGTGTGTATGATATATATATATATAAATATATATATATTCTGTGTAAAAAACTTGGAATTATATAGCCGAATATTGCTGAAGTAGTCCATTAGATAGGCAGAGGTGACTGTACCCAGTGAAAAGCACTATAATTGTTAAGACAGGGAACTTGTGGAACAGGTCCCAATTATCCAGAATAAACAGCTGAACCATGCCACCTCAATACAATGAGGCCATAGATATCATGCCCACAGCTCTCATCATACTCAGTGGTGAAACATTGAAAGATTTTTTCTATAATTGGAATAATGTAGTCACACTACCCACTCCTATTCAACTTTCTAGCCATATCTAAGCAAGACAAAGAAATAAAAACATTCAAAATGGAAGGGAAAAGCAAAATATTATGTGACTATAGATATTATGCTATCATATATATTAATCTCATAAACTCTGAATCAATGCTGTGAAGTTTCTAGAAACAAAACCAGTTTACAAGGTCCCTAGCATTTCTATACACTAACATTGAAATATCTGAAAAAGAAAGAAAACAATCCCATTCACAATAACATATAAAAATAATTTGGTAATAAATTTAAGGTCAAGAACTATCTAAAGTGTGAAATATGTAGTATTTTGATGAAAGGAACTAAAAAGGCACAAATAAGTGGAATGATATCCTGTGTTCGTGTATCAGAACATTCAATACCTTTTAAATGTTTATACTACCCAAAACCATCTATAGATTCATTTTAATCCTCATCAATATCCCAACTTAGAAAAGACAGTTCTAGGGGCCTCCCTGATGGTGCAAGGGGTTAAGCACAACACTAAGAAGCTATCCTTAGCCTGTGCAGCACAAGTTCAATCACCTGCTAGGGAGTTACCTACATGGTACAACAGACCTCTCCTGACTCACTGGCTGCTCCCCTCAGCAGTATATTTCAGTCAGTCTGCCTGTTCTGTTCCCCACTCTGTCTCTGGTGAATCCTCTCACCTCCCACACCTCTGTCCTGTGCTCCAGTTCTTATATGCATAAATAAATCTTAAAAAAAAAAAATCCTAAAATTTGTTTAGAACTACAAAGTCCCTGAATAGCCAGAGCAATCCTGTGAGAGAACAAAACTGGAGACATCTTTTTTTAAACAATACACTAAATCCATAGTTTCAGAACATAATGGTACTGGCATAAAAACAGATCATGAAGCAGTGGAATAGAATCAATAACCTGGATAAACCCTCACATATATTTACAACTAATATTTGATAAGGAGGTTAGAAAGACTCAGTGGGGAAATGATAGTCTCTTGTATAAATGGTGCTAGGAAATCCATATACAAGAATGAAATTGGACCAATATCTTAACCAAATTAGCGTGAAGTATTAAAGACTTCACTATGAACCCTAAAATCTTAAAGTCCCACAAGAATACAAAGTGGGTAAAGTTTCTTGATCTTGGTCTTGATCTTGGTCTTGGTAATGGTTTTTTGGACATTAGATCCAAAGCACAAACAACAAGAACAAAAGTCAGCACAATATTAGACAAAAACACTGCTACACAGAAATTTATTTTATTTTTATATTCCCCATACAATTGCAACCCCCTTATTTTGACCCCAATTCCTCCTTTCCCCACCACCCCCCATAGTGTGCCTCTGGTTCATAGTGGTTTGTTGATTTTGATTTTTTATTTCTTATAGTTATTCTTTTTTCCTAGTCCCTTATTTAGGTTTTCTAGATTCCTGCTATGAGTGAGACCATCCGGTATTTTTCTTTTTCTTTCTGACTTATTTTGCTGAGCATGATCCCTTTCAGCTCCATCCATGTTGTTGCAAACTGCACGTGTTTATCTTTTTTGATTGCTGAGTAATATTCCATTGTGTATATGTACCACATCTTCTTGATCCAGTCATCTATTTGAATATTAACCTCTTACCTGATAGGTTTGCAAATATTTTCTCCCATTCCAAGTTTGCCTTTTCATTTGTTGATGGCTGAATTTTCTGTGTATTTGTTAACCCATCAACAAAATGAAAAGGCAAACTTGGAATAGGAGAAAATATTTGCAAACCTATCAGGTAAGAGGTTAATATTCAAAGTATATAAGGTACTCATTTGAATTTCTAGAAAAACAAAAATAACAACAACAAAAAATCAATGCAAAGGGCAAAGGACTGGAATAGACATTCAATTTTTTAAATTATTATGAAATATTGCTGTTTTACATCATGCTAGTGTTTTGATGGTATAGTATTTCCCCTCTCAAGTGTATTTACCATAGCATTCCCACCACCAAACCACCTGTAATCCTCCACAGTAGTCCATTTTACTCTCCCCTTCTCCCTTTTCTCAATCACTCTTCCCCTCTTAAAGTCACAGATCTATGGTCAGCATTCAAGGGCTGGTTTTAAAGATTGTCTTTGACTCTGAGTTTTCTAAATGCCACTTATAGGTGATACCACCTTATATCTATCTTACTACTTCTGCCTTATTTTGCTTAACATGATCCCTTTCAGCTCCATCCATGTTTCCACATTTGCCATGAGGTTATCTTTTGGATTCCTTAGTAATATTCCATTGTGTATATACATCACATTTCTTGAACTGCTCATCTGTTTTTGAGAACTTCAGTTATTTAAAATGATGTACACCGTGCTGATATGGACATGGAAATGCAAGTTTCCTGCTCAATTAATGTTTTGTGCTTTTTTTGTGTAGATAAGTAGGGTGGATTACTTGGTCATTTGGCAGGTCCATTTTTAGTCCTTTGAGGAACCTCCACAGTACTTCGCATAGAGACTGGACCATTCTACATTCCCACCAAGATTATTGGGCAATTCCTTTTTCTCCATACCCTCACTAGCACTTGTTGTTTCTGGTCTTTTTAATACGGGCCATTCTCACTGGTGTGAGGTGGTATTTCAGCATGGTTTTGATTTCTGTTTCCCTGATAATAAGTGATGATGAACATTTTTTTCATGTGCCTGTTGGCCATGTCCATTTTGTGATTGGGTTACTTTATTATTTTTGTTGATTATATGAGTTATTTGTTGATATTTGAAAACTGTCCCTAAAATATTTTCTCCCATTCAGTATTCTGTAGCTTCATTTTAGTAACGGTCTCTTTCACTAGGCAGAACCTTTTTAGTATGATGTAGTTCCAGTTTATACTCTCTTATGTTTTCCTTGCTGGTGAGTCCATGAAGCTTATGTCATGGTGTGTTTGTCATATGGTTTTTTCTATGTATTGTAAGGTTTGAAGGGACTTGATGTAATTCTTCTTTCTCAATTAAATTTTAGGTAAGAAATATTTTAAAACCAAACATATGAATATACCGCATCAAGATTCACTTGCCAGGGATGTCACACGTCAATTTCCAGCAAAAGTGATAAATTTATCACCATTTAGCAAAGAAGGTAAAATTTATATGTAAAAATATGAAGTAAGTACCAAATTGCTCAAATAATTTTTGTGGTATTTTTAAATTTTACTCATATAGTATCTTATTTTTTTTCAGTAGTATATTAGGAAAATCTTTGCAAGCCTGAAAATGAAATGGCTTCATTTCATTCACGAAATATTGTATAGTATAGAGTTTTATATGCAGTTATTCTTATTTTAAAGGGCATAACCTATTTAGTTTTTCACCACCATTAAATGTGTCTATGAACAAATATTCTTTTACATTGGTACTTTTGCTTCTTTTTGGGGTAGAGTCCCACATTTGAGATGGTAAAGCATACAGGATTTCTAAAGTTATAAGATACTTATTGTTTTCCTAAGAGCTATTAAAATTAAAATTTTCTCCAAAAATATTTGGAAAAATACTTTTCTGTGCACAGCCATCAGTCATACAAATTGTTGTTTTTTGTTTTTGTATGTTTCTTGGTTTTTTTTTTTTAATTTATGCCCACCTGAGTGTTACTAAATGATACCTAAAGGAACTGGTGGCTGGGCATGGAGTCATGGGGGCTCACCAGGGGGTTGATGAAGGTCCCTCACCAATTAAAATACACAGGGTATCCAGTTAGACTAGGAAACAGAATCTAACTTTCTGCTGTTTGCAGGAGACATCTAAACTCCAAAAACAGCTCAAGATAAAGGGTTATAAAACAATTCTATCAGCAAATGGTGCCTAAAAGAGAGAGCATAGCCATACTTTTTTTGTATCAGATAAAATCGACTTCCTGCTAAAAAAAAAAAGTGACAAGAAACATAGATAGAAACTATATAATGGTCATGGTGACAATACATCAGGAAGACATAAACTCATCAATATATGAGGCCCTAAATGAGGGCTCACCAAAATACATTAGAAAATTAATGTCATCTCTGAAAACAGCCATTGGAGAACATACATACGTGGTAGGAGACTTCAACACCCCATTCTCACAATAGAGAAAAGATAAACAAAGACATATCTCTAAATATAGATCTAGACTACATGGGCCAAACAGACATCTATCTATAGGACACTGCACACCCCAAAAACCAAAACACATTTTTCTCAAGTGCACTTGGATCATTCTCAAGAATTTACCACATAGTGGGTCACAAGACAAATATCAACAAGTACATGATGATCAAAATCATACTAAATGTCTTCTCTGACCATAAATGTATCAAATTAGAAATCAACTATGAAAAGAAAGCAAGTAGATGCCCCATTACATGAGACTGAACAACACACTACTGAGACGCCACTGGGTTAATGAGGAAATCAAAGAAGAAATTAAAATATACTTGAGACAATAATGAGGACAGAATCTTCTAGAACATATGGGAAATAGCAAAACAATATTTATAGGAAAGTATATAGAAATCCAGACCCATATCAAGAAACAAGAAAGAAACAATTCTTCCTGCCCACTTATGTCTGTGAAAGTATCTTCTACCTTGCTTTATTTTAATAAACCTAACCTTAAAAAAAAGAAGAAGAAGAAGAAAGAACCCAAAGAAACAACCTAGCTTCCCATCTTGAGGAATTAGAGAAAGAAAAAGAAAAACAAAAACAAAAAAACCCCACAAAAATCAGTAGATAAAAGGCAATAATAAAAATTAAAACAGAATTAAATGAAATAGAAATCAAAAAGACAGTTCAAAAGATGAATGAAACCAAAAGCTGGTTTTTGAAAAAAAATAAACAAAATAGACAAACCTCTTGATAGACTCACAAAGAAAAAGAGGGTGAAAACTCAAGTGGGGTCATAAATGAAAAAGAACAAATTACAACTGACACAATAGAAATCCAAAGGATAATTAGATATTACTGTGAACATTATATGCAAAGAAGTTCAACAATCTATTAAGAGATGAAAAAATTCTTAGAGTTATACAACAGTCAATGTTGAATAAAGGAGATATAGGAAACTTGAACCAACCAATTAAAAGCAATGAACTTGAAACATCAATCAAAATTCTTGCAAAAAACCAAAATGCCAGGACCAAATGGTTTTACAAATGAGTTCTACCAAATGTTCAATGATGAACTAATGCCTATTCTGCAAAACCCCTCAAAACTGAGAAAGAAGGAATACTGTCAAATACATTTTACAAGACCAACATCATACTAATAACAAACAAACAAAAACAACAAAACAGCACACACACATAAAAAAAAAACAACACTACAAATCAGTCACCCTGGTGAATACAGATGCTAAAATCCTCGATAAAATCTTAGCAAACCAAATCCAATAATACATCAAAAAGATTATTCACCATGACCAAATGAAATTTATTCCAGGGACACAAGGGTGGTTCAACACCCAAACATAATTCACCACATCAACAAAAAGTAAAATGAAAACCATATGATCATGTCAATAGATGCCAGGAAAGCATTCGATAGTTCAACATACATTTATGATAAAGATACTTGAAAAACTTGGTATGAGGGAACATATCTTAACATAGTAAAAGCCACATTTAACAAACCCACACAACTAACATCATCTCATTGGTGAAAAATTGAAAACCTTTCCATTAAGATCTGGAAAAAGACAAGGATGTCCACTCTCACACTGATTTTCAATAATTCTGGAAGTCATAGCTAGAGCAATTAGGCAAGAGAAAGACATAAAAGAAATACAATTGGGAAAGAAGTTTAGCTACCATTATTTGCAGATAATTATGATAATAGAGAACCCAAAAAAAAAACCAGAAAAGCTAATTCTAATAATAAACCAGTTTAGTAAAGTAGCAGGTTACAAAATCAATACACAAAAAACAATATATGCAAACAATCACCCTGAAAAAGTAGAAATTAAGAAAATCATCCCAGCTACAATTTTACAAAAAAAAAAATTAAGTACCTGGGAATAAACCTAACAAAGAAGGTGAAAGACCTATACACAGAAAATTATAAAATTTGGTTAAAAATAGAAGACACAAAGTAATGGAAAGTCATTCCCTGCTCATGGATTGGGAGAATCATCATTATAAAAATCCCATCATATCTAAAGCAATTTACAGATTCAATGCAACTCCAATAATTGCATTGGCAATCTCAATGGCATTCTTCAAAGAAATGAAAAACTTTTGCTGAAGTTCATATGGAATCACAAAAAACTCTGAATAGTCAAAGCTCTCATGACTAAAAAAGGGTATTATACTCCCAGACTTCACACTATGCTACAAAGGTGTAATAAAAAAAAGATCATGGTACTCCAATAAAAACAGACATATGGATCAATAGAATTGTAACACAAGCCCAGAAATAAAACCACATATGAATGGCCAATTAATCTATGACAAAGGAGCTAAGAATATACACAAGGAAATCCTCTTCAGTAAATGGTCCTGGGAAAACTGGACTGCCACATACAAAAGAATGGAATTAGACTATGATCTCATACCATGTACAAAAATCAAGTCAAAATGGATAAAAGACTGATGTAAGAAATGAAACCATAAAATTTATAGAATAAAACACAGGCAAAACACTCCAAGACATAAACCTCAGAAACATCTTTGAGGCTTGTCTCCAGAAACAAGGATATAAACAGCTGGGACTATATCAAATTAAAAAACTTCTGTACAGCAAAAGAGATGTTTCCATCCCCTGCCCACTACCAAGGATTCCATAATCCTCCACCGTAGTCCTCTAGGGCTCCTATCGCCCCATCTTCATCCTCCACCTTCCCACATTAAATTTACAATAAGATTTCTTTGGGTTTGTCTTTGTTTTGGTTTTATCTAGCCCTTTTTTGATTTCCCTATATTCCACATTTGAGTGAAACTATCCAGCATTTGCTTTCTTCTTCTGACTTATTTCACATAGCATAATGTCCTGCAGTCACATGCATGTTGTCACCAAGCACAAGGTTTTATCTTTGTTATAGCTGAGTAGTATTCCATTGTGTATATACAACACATCTTAATCCAGTGGTCTGTTTTTGGGCACTTAGGCTGTTTCCATATCTTGGCTATTGCAAATAGAGCTGCAATAAAAAAAAAGAGTGCATATATCCCTTACAATTAGTGTTTTAGTGTTATTTTGTGTAGACATGGCGGGGGGGATTTGCTGGATAATATGGTGGACCTATTTCCAATAAAAAAAAATGAGAAGTTTCCATCCTATTTTCCATACGGGCTGAACAGCCCACATTCCCACCAACAATGTATGAGGCTTCATTTTTCTTCAGTCCCTGCTAACACTTACAGTTTCTTGTCCTTTTGATAAGGATCATCCTCATGAGTGTGAGTTAATAGCACATTGTGGTTTTTATTTGTATTTCCCTCAATCTAAGTGATGATGAGCATTTTCTTTATGTGCCTGCTGGTCATCTGAATGTCTGTATTTCTATTTAGCTCTTTTTTAGAAGTAATCATTTTTCCCATATTTTTATTATTATATGTTTTATTTTTGTTAAATTGTGTGAATTCTTTCCAGATCTTGGATATTATTCCCTTATTAAAAGTATGATATAAAAATATTTTCTCCAGTTCAGTGCCTATATTTTTCATTTAGTGACAGTTTCCTTCACTGTGCAGATGCTTTTTGTTTTGAGCTAACCCCATTTGTTTCCTTTTGCTTAAGTTCCCCATGCTGGTGTCAAGTCCCCAATGATATCTCTGAACCCAGTGACTTAGGAGTGTTTTGTCTGCTTTCTATGTATTTCCTGGTTTCAGGTATTATATCCAAATCTTTATACACTGTTTAGTTAATTTTTGTATATGATGTGAAATAGTGATATAGTTTCTTTCTTTTGCATGTGATTGTCTATTTTCTCTGCACCATTAGTTGAAGAGAATCTCCTTACTGTAATGTATACTCTTGGCTCCTTTGTCAAAGATTACCTGTGTTGTAGTTTCATTTGTTCTGTTTTTTTGAAGAATGCCATTTATTCCTTGATAGGCACTGCATTAAATCTGTATGTTGCTCTGGGTAAGCTGGTCATTTTAACAATATTAATACTTCCAATCTGTGAGCAAGGAGTATCTTTCCATTTCTTTGTGTCTTCTGTTTCTTTTAATATACATTAAGCAGTTTTCTTTACTTGTGGTGTCCTTATCTGATCTTGTATCAGGGTAATTTTGGCCCAATAAAATTAGTTTGGAAATGTCCCTCCTTTTTTTATCTTCAGGAGGATTTTGAAAATTATTAGTATTAATTGTTTTTCGAGTGGCTTGGTAAAATTCATCAGTGAAGCTCTCAGACCCTGGATTTGTTTGCTGGGAGTATTTGATTACTGATGCAATGTCCTTGCTAGTACTCAGTCTGTTCATATTTTCTATTTCTTCAAGATTCAATCTGGTATATTTTATGTTTCTCAGAATTTATCTGTATTTTCTAGGTTGTACTACTTGTTGTTATATATTTGTTCATACACATGGTTTTGTCTATTATAAATCTTTTACATTCTCATATAATTTTTTTCATGTTAATTTCTGCAAAACACAGCCTTCTGTAGTATTGTCATGGGGTCACATTCAATCATTCAATCAATTTGAGGAGAAATGCAATATGAAAATAGCATTGTTATAAGACTATAGTCATATTGTAGCATATTGCTATGGTTGTTCTATTTTACTATTAATTATTATTGTTAATCTCTCACTTTGCCTAATTTATACATTAACCTTTATCATAGGTATGTATCTATAGGAAAAAAAATAGGACATGGAGCATTGTATTCTATTCACTGTTTCAGGCATGCAGAGGGAGTCTTGCTGTGTATCCCTTGCAGAGTAGGAGGGCTACTCTAACAGTTTCATGCTATTTTTGTTTTAACCAGTTAGTTGCAGAAATACAGTCTTTTGTATTTACCTTTAATACAATTTACCTTTAGGGTGTTTTCATTTTCATTGTGGATTTCAGTTTCCTTCTAGTGTCATTTTGTTTCAATCTGAAGTATTCCTTTTAGTATTTTAATGACATGTTTGCTAATATAACAACCCAGTTTCTTTGGTTCTTTTAGCTAAGAATGTCCTTGTTTCATCTTTGTTGGACAGTAGTTTTGCTGAGTATAAAATTCTTGGATTAAATTTTTGCCTTTAGCACTTTAACTGTCATCTTCCTTCTCTTTTCCATTGTTTGTGACAAAAAGTGTTCTTCTTTGGCCTCCCCAGTGGCATAGGGGTTAAGTCTCAGTGCTATCACACTATGACCACTGCAGCCTGAGTTCAGTGTCTGGCCAGGGTGCTAACCCACATGTGGTGCAGCAGACCTCTCCTGTCTCACTCACTGCTCCCCTTAACAGTGTATTTCAGTAGATCCACTCAGTAGAACAGAGTGTTCTGTTCCCCTCTCAGTCTTGTATGAATGCTCTCATCCCCCACACCTCTGGCCTACATCCCAGTTCTATGCAAAAATAAATAAGTCTTTTTAAAAAAGGCTTTATTCTTTTTAAGAGCCCTGTTCATATAGAATTTATATAACTATACAATTCACTGATTTAAAGTGTGAAATACAGTGTCACAGAGTTTTGTTTCCATCACTACATTTAACTTAGAACATTTTTACTATGTGGGAAAAAACCCCCACACTCCTAGTTACCATCCTCCTGTCTTCTTACTCTCCCAGCCTGGACAACCACTAATCTAATGTCTATATTGATAAAAATTACCCTTAATGGGATTATTCATAGAAATGGTATCTTGTATATATCCTTATGGGCTTGCTTCTTTCAATCATCAATAGGTCTGATACCCATAACTAGCCATATATGAATATATGTATAACATTAATCAAATAAATTAACTCAAAGAATTAATTTCTCTTATTTCAATTACTTTTATGTTTTTTGGTAAGTAAATTACTATTAAAAAGAATTCTAAGTATGATCAGTCTTACAACTAACATTTTCAAATTTTTTTCTAGAGAACTATGAGTACTTTTCACATTATATGAGTGAACATTCAAAATTACTTCCTAGAAGATCTAGGAACTATTCAAGCATTGACAGAGCTACCTACTTTCATTCACTGAATAAAGAGCATTTAGGTAATTGAAACTCTTATGATGCAATGTAAATTTTGTAATTGCTATTGTTTTAATTATGTGAAAATAACCAGATTTGACTAACTTTAGTCATATAACCAGATTAGAAATACATAAGTAGAAGTAAATACTCAATTAAGCTCATCCAAAATAATACATTCTTAGAGAAAGAACAGTGACCCCTGGCATGACTCTTCCTTCTTCATAACTCCTAAACTGAGACTCCATTTCTTTTCTCAACTTTCCTTTCCTATTCAGTATTATAGATGCTACAAATAATGGAAGTAAGCCCATCTGATAATCTCCTTCATTACATTCATATATCCATCATATGTCCAATTTCAGGCAGGGTCTCCAATAGGAGGCCTCAACATGAGGGAAGCAGGGAAAAGGAAAATGCTTTTCCTTTTCCTTTTCCTATCTACCAAACTTTCAAATCCATTCATGTTCTAAGAACTAATTTACAGACCACTTTTTGTTTTTGTAATTCATTAATAATTTTTATAAATGAGGTAACACAGGGTTACTGCCATCAGGTATTACCATCATAGCGAATCCAACACCACCTCAGCAAAAGAGGTGTCTCTTTAGTTCTTTTGCCCATTTCTTGATGGACTCGTGTGGTCATTTGTTGGGTTTTTCCTTCCGTCCATTTTAACTTTGGAACCCAGCTGTTCTAGGTGGGGTTTCTTCCAGCTGTAGTTCCTACTCCCTTGTTTATCAGGGTCTCGCCTATCTGGGCCAACTATTGGCAGGATCGCATGGGAGGTTGTGGGATCTCTGGCCACTCTGACTCACTCCATGTTGTTGGTCAGGGTCTCACCAAGCTGCATGTACTGGTGGAGATCTCATGGAAAGTCACAAAACATTTGTAGATTCAGGCAGGTGCTGAAGAAGGTCAGGAGGCTTCTGCCAGTCTGAGCAGGTGCTGGCTGGGTCCTGATGGAGGTAATGAGTCCCCTGCTGGTCTGGGTGTGGGCTTTCAGGGTCTCTCAAGGCCTCTTCCTGCTCTGGCACCCTCCTAAAATCCTTATAGGTTTGTATAGACACTGGCAGTGTCTGGCAGAAGTCAAGAGACCTATTGGTCGGGGGGAGGGGGCAGTGGGGGCGAGGGCCCATGGAAGGTTTTCTTGTCTCTAGCCACTCTGATTCCCTTCCTGATGGGAGCTTAGGGTCTCACCAGTCTGCGTGGTGCCCTATGGGACTGGCAGAAAGGCATGAGACTTCTGCTGGTCTGGCAAGTTTCCTCCAAAAGTTGTGAGGTCTCTGGCTACTCTGGCTCCCTCCCTGACAGGGCCCAGAGCCTCACCAGTCCAGGTGGGGGCTGGTGGGCACACTTCATTTCTTATCCAGAGGATAAGATATAGAATATCTTTTTATAATTCCAGGGGCAATATATAATCTTGACCCTAGGACATTTACTACAGACACTGACTTTGATCTGGGTATTTTGCTGATGATTATTCTTTGGTCTCTTATGTTTGCTAAATAATATATTATGATTAATACTTTGGCCTGTTTTCATTATAAATCTGTATCCTTATTATCTCCTACTATATATATCCATTAGCTACCATTGACCATTTTGGGATATGTAATTCAGACATAAAATAAATTTCACTGTTAACTGAAATAAAACATAATTAGGCAATCAAATCATATGCAAAATTAAAAATGAATTATAATATGCCATCTATGTTCAGATAGGTTATCTCCTTCTTCTTACTAAATGCCTGACAGTAAGATCAGTAACCTTCAGTATATTTTAGAGAAATGTAATTGCCATTATATTCATATCTCCTATAGTGCTACTTCATATCTCCTCCAATGCTACTTTCTACTTATGTAGCACCTAGTTTTATCTCTGATTTGGGTTTCCTCTTCTAAACTAAAACCCTTTTCCTTAATTATAAGCAGTAATTATCCTAAAGTAACAACAAAGAGGAGAGTGATAATTAAGAAATTGTCTAAATAATCTATTATAGCAGTTGTATCATAAATAATGGTCATAATGATACTACATCCTTTATTTTTGTAGTTTCTATCAAATCAGCAAGTCTTTCAATATAAAAATCTTGGCAGATAAACTTTCGAGTAAACACTTGCCTTAGAAATGGAAGTCTTGACTGTTTCATTTCTGCGTAATATATAATAATAGAAATTCAACACTGAGAAAGTGTCATCTAAACTATATTCCTTATACTGTGGCTTTGTTTTTAACTGTAGTCAAAGTTATTATCTTCTTCTATAGCATTTCTACACATATCTCCCTCATTTTAGCATTAAATTTTTTTGCTGCAGTATTATAAATTCCTTTTTAAAATAATGTTATGTTTTATATAACAAAATGCTTTATCTGACAATTTACCGGTGTAATTGCACATGTATATTTATATCCCATTGTAAAAAAACAAAAGCTCTTTCCAAGACATTTTTATATATCCATTTCTACCATTTCTTTTTTGATTTGCAGTCTTTTTTGTTTTGTTTATAAATATAAAATATTCAAAAAAGGGAACACCAGAGAAAGTGTATTTGTGTTAGTTAAGTGGCTTTATCTAAATTATTGGGAAAAACTGTAATTCAGATTTATTAAGATTTATTTTAACTTGCTTAAAGGTGAAATCAAGTCATTTATAGAATAATTTCATAACACTTCTCAATTTTTTTAGGGCAGCCAAATAATGGGATCTTAAAACAACAAAATGAACATACAAATACTCTGCCTGTTCTGATCTCTGCTTTTAAAGTGCCTATCTATGTAAAGGTAAAAAATTCACTGTTTTAAAACATTACATGAAATAAAGTCTTATATTTATATTTGCCTCTATTTATTAATCATTTCAAACCAGTGGAAACCATTGCTCAATGTTATGGGCCAAGTACATTTTTCTAAACATTTCTACAAGAACACACACACACACAAATAGCTGTATAGAACAATATTTACATATTAATATGAATATGTAATGCATATGTACTATGTGTATTTCTTTCACACATTTATTCTTTGCACACATTTCACTTCTATTTTTACAAAATTGCTATCATAAAATGTTCTGTTTTGCAAAAGGAATCATTGTAAACAACCACTTGAGACAAAAATGACTAGTACTCAGGTAATATCTGATGAACACTTAGTGAAAAGAGTAGATAATATTTCCAATAGAAATTAGTGCCATGCATCCCTGGAACTCGTCTTATTTTCTTATTTTGATATTTAAAAGAATTCAGATGTTTGAAAGGTAATTCTATGGTTATTACTTGAGGTGTTTCCGTGGCACCCATGTCATTGAGGGGACTTTAAGAGAGCACATTTTCATAATGTTTTAATTTTGATACAATTATGAGGGAGTGGCAAGAGACCTCAAACCATAGGGGGAAAGCTGCCATCCCCAGCCCAAACCATCAGAAGTCTGGGGACTTCCTGGGAGACTCCACAGGTCCCACCCAGACTGGTGAGACCCCACTGCAGTAGAGAGGGAGCCAGAGTAGCTAGAGCCCTTTGACCTTACCCAGGACCCAGCCAGTTCCTGCCCATACCAGCAGAAACTCATGATCTTCTACAGGAGTATGCCAATGCCCACCAGGACATACAAATGCCTTGTGACTACCCATAAGGTAGTCTCAGCACCATGCAGACTGGCGACAACCTTGACCAACACCAGGGATTGAGTCAGAGTGGCCAGAGATCCCACATCCTCCCATGAGATCCTGCCAGTAGTTTGCACAGATAGATGAGCCCCTGATCAGAAGAAGAACCCCCACATACAATAGCTGGGTCCCAAAGCTAAAATGGACAGAAGGAAAAACCCAACAAATGACCACTCAAGTCCATCAAGAAATGGGCAAAAGAACTCAACAGACACCTTTTCAAATAAGACATTAGACTATCAACAGGCACATGATAAGTGAAATAAGCAAGATAATGATACGTTAAATAAACTGAAGGAGAAATATAAATACTGGATACAAAGCTAATATGTGGAATATGAAATACCTAAACTAAGAGTCAGATAAAAACAACAGGCACAGGAAAAGTGTTCACAATCACTTATTATTAGAGAAATGCAAATCAAGACCACAATGAGATATGATCTCACACCTGTGAGAATGGCCCATTTCAGAAAGACCAGAGACAACAAGTGCTGGCAAGGAGGTGGAGAAAAAGGAACCCCCTCCTATGCTGCTGGTGGGAATGCAAACTGGTCCAATCCTTATGGGAAGCAGCATGGAGGTGTCTCAAAACAGTAAACAGGGATCTGCCATTCATCCCAGTGACTCCATTCCTAGGCATCTATACACTAATTTGAAAGGAAACTTGCTCTCCCATGTTTACTGCAGCACTATTTACTATAGCTCAACTATGGAAACAACCTAAGTGCCCCAGAACCGATGAGTGGACCAAGAAAATGTGGTACATACACACAATGGGATACCACTCAGTGATCCAAAAGGATAAACTCATGCCACTGTGGCAACTTGGTTTGAGGTTGAAAGGATAATGGTAAGTTAAATAAGCAGAAGGAGAAAGATAAATAGTGGATGGTGTCACTAACATGTGAAATATGAAGTAACTAAGAGTCAGATAAAGGCAAGCTGAAAAACTAACCCTTGATAGCTGACTACAGAACTGAAGCATGAAGGAGGGAAATGGGTGAGGATAGGAAAGAACAAAGAAAGGAGGAAGCACCATGGTCTATTGAAGTAATTGCATTATTTTTATTCTTCGTCAATGTAGCATACATTTATTGATTTGTCAATGTTGAACCATTCTTGCATTCCCAGGAAAAATCCCATGGTTTGTAATCCTTTTGATATGTTCTTAAATTCTACTTGCTAATATTTTGAGGAGGATTTTTGCTTGTATGTTATTTAGGGATATTGGGATATTGGCCTGCAGTTTTCTTTTTCTATAGTGTCCTTATCTGTCTTTGGTATCAGAATATTGCTGGCTTCAAAAAAGAAAATAAGTTTGGAAGTGTTACTTACTCTTCTAATTTAAGGAAAAATTTGAAAAGGATTGTTCGTAATTCCCCTTTTATATGTTTGACAGAAATAACCTGTGAAAGACATGGTATTTTATTTCCTGTGTGATTTTTGATTACTGATTCACCCTACTAGCTTGTTACTGAAATATTTTTCTATTTCTTCATACTCCAATTTTGGTAGGTTGTATGTTTCTAGGAATTTATCCATTTCTTCTAAGTTACCAAATTTGTGGATGTGTAATCATTGTGGTGTTTATGATTCTTTATATTTCTGTGGTATTGATTCCATTCTCTCCTCTTTCATTTATAATTTTATTAATAATTTAATTTTAATTGGTGAATCTTAATAAAAGTTGGTGGAGTAGAGCAAGATGGTGGCAGAGTAAGATACCTGACTGACATCATCCAGATACTCACCACCTAATTGCTGTAAAGCAAAACAAAAAAAAGTCCCGAGGGAAAAACTCATTACCACAGCATACAATAGTAGCTTTGATCCAATGGAAAGGAATAGAAAAACTTTCATTGAACTTCATTTAGAGTGATAACAGGGTAGTACAACCCAAAATCAGGATGGGTAACTACTGTGCAAAGCCTCCTACAGCCATTGATTGAGCAAATGCCAATATTGGAGTTGCTGAGACCCAGCACTATACTAAACAAGGAGTTCATGAGAAGGCACCAAATATGGAGGTGGCATTGCAGGAGAGCTGCAGAAGTAGGGGCAAGAATGAGGATTCCTGGCTTGAATCTGAGGCTCTTAACACAGAACAACTTAAATTTGAATCAGATCAAAGTACCAGGACTCCCGTATCGAGTAGGTTTTATCCAAAGCCCAGCCTGAGATCCAAAGCACCTTTCCCCTACACCTGGCTGAGACGTCCAAAACACCCTCTACTCCCCGCAAAGAAACACTCCCACAAACTAGAACTCAGTTGGAGTGGTGGACATCCTAGAATAAGACTGTGCTGGTGAGGAAAAGAGAGTAACTCCTGGCCTGTGTCTCCATATGAACTGCAATCCATAACCAGCATTGCATCCAGTCCTTAAAAGTAGCCTAGAGTAGAAGTCCTCTTTCATACCTACTCCCCCTCACAAGTACCAGTCCCCCAGTTGCTGATGGTGCACAGGTGCACTGGTGAAGGAAACTCTATGGGGACTACACCTAAAGGGTTGGGGGGAAGCAAATATTGTTTAAAAATGAACAATGATGTAAAATAAAAAGAATAATTAAAAAAATTTTTAAAAACACATCCCTTTTAAATCAAGTAAAAACATTAAAAATGAGAGAAGAGCACATTATCAATGTCAGAAGAAAAAAGAAACTGTGAAAGGACCCCCAAATCTGCAAAGTTATAGAGCATGACAAAAGGGGAATCAGGGCAACAGTTCTGGAAATGCTGATGGGACTCAAAAAACAATGGAGGATGTAAAAGTCTCAATAGAATAAAGAAGATGAAAATATGAGTCAGCTACAATTGGAAATAATGATCCTAAGAAAAACTATAACTAATTTTAAAAATACAATTGAAGGACTCAATGACAAACCGAAGCAATGGAGAGAATAGTGAGCTCAGAAAACATTATGTTAAAGGACATGAGAATGGAATGATATAGAAAAATGGAACTTTAAAAATGAAAACAGTATGAGAGTCTTATAGGACAACTTAGAGAGAAATAATATGATAGGGGTCCCAGAAGGAGAAGGAGAAAAGCATAGAAAAACTATTTAAAGAAATAATCACTGAAAACCATTACAATCTGGGAAATGAGCCAAAAGTTGTGACCCATTATTTGGTGTGCATATATTTACAATGCTATAATTCTCTTGAGGAAATGACCCCTTAGCAATATGTCATGATCATCTTTGTCTCATCTCCATTTTTATGTTGAAGTCTATTTTGTCTGATATAACTATCCCTGTTTTTTTTTTTTTATTTCCAATTGCATGCAGTATATTTGCCCATCCCTTCATTTCAGCTACTTGGTGTCCTTTATGCAGTCTCTCGTATGAAGCAGATAGTTTGATCTTGTTTGTGTTTTTTTTCCATTCAGCTACTCTATACAACGTAATTGGAAAATTAAGCCATTTATATTTAGAGTTATCATTGATAGGTATGAACTTACTATCACTATTACCTTCATTCCTTTTTAAAAATAGTTTTTTTTTCCTCTCATGCTGTCTTTCCTATGAGTTGATGATTTTTTTATAGTGATATAGTTTGATTATATTTCTTCTTTATCATTTGTGATCATAATTTTTTGGTTCGGGATTACCATAAGGCTTTCCTAAGACATTTTATACTTATAAAAGCCTATTTTAAGCTGATAAATTTAACTTCAGTTTCACAAAATATTCTATACATTTACTGCCCCATGTAATTTTACTTCGTTGATGTCCCAATTTACATCTTTTAATTGTATTTCCACTAATAAAATATTATATATGTATTATTTCAAACACTTTTGTCATTTAACCTATATGCTAGAGTACATATAGAGCATACAGTGCATACAGTGCATACAGTTGTATGTATGCAATATTCAAGTATTTTCATTTGACAATATATACTTATCCTTATTCATGAATTTTATACTTTCATATGTTTTCATGATGGTAATTAACATTCTTTCATTTCAGCTTAAACTCCCCTTAACATTTCTTGTAAGGCAGGTCTAACAGTGATAAATCCCTCACTTGAAGGTGATTCTGAGGACACCACTGGGTGCTTTCTAGGAAAGCACAGCAGCATATTCTTTGTGCAGCTCCATTAGCTAAGGTTGCAGAAGACCATGGGAGTCCCATGTAAGTGCAGTGTTCTTGTGGGTGGCAATGGTAGCTAGAGCTATTAGGATCCCTGGAAGTTAAGGTTTCTGGATTCCTCTTCTTTTTTTTACACATTGGAGGAAGTTCTAGCTAAGTAAATCCATCTTGGTGGTAAGTCTGGTATGCACAGATCAGCAGCAGAGCCAGTCCTGGGATCAGGTGTGCATGGACCTGTTACTGGGCTTGGGTTCTGAGACACAGGTACACTTGCACCAGTAGTGACACTGGTGTTTGAGGTATATGTATGTGTAGGTCTGGGTCCATGGGGTTCATTCTAGTGACTAGAAGTAAGGAGGAGGAGACGTGGCAGTATGGGTCTCTGGGGTAATACAGTACCATGATGATTGTAGAAGCAGGGTGCAAAAGGGTGCAGCAGAAGCAGGGGGCAATAGAAGCAGGGTTTGGGAGTAGTGGGTCAATGTCCAACTCTGGCCTCAGGGGACAAGTTACAGAATAGCAGCAAAACATCCAAGTAATGACCCATTAAAAATAAGTGTCAAGAACCAGATAGTAGAGTTCAAAGAAGCTTGACCTGGTAATAGTAAGCCAAAGCCCCAACATGGGGCCAGGGCAAGCGCAACACCAGTGGTTCCATAGATGTTGAGGCACTATGGCCAGCACAGTGACTGAGGCTCCCGGAGGCAGGTCTCTTCACAGTGATAGTTGTAGCCTGGGAATTAGATTGGTGGAGTATAGGTGAGAACAGAAGAAGAGAGTCTAGGAAATTCCATCAACTGGAAGCACCATTGGTGCCAAATGTGGGAGTACCTAAGTAGAGATATTGCATATATCCACAGTTGTAAAACTTGCTGGAATTCTCCTGCTCTCCCTATGTGGGGGGAATGTCTCCCAGGTGATCCCTCCTAGGGGCTAGGAGCTGGGCAGTGAGATGACTCAGGCAAAATTCTTCCTGTGCTCTTTTGCATGGAAGAACTGGGGTGTGGGCCAAAGGTGTGGTGTGATAGGTGAGAGGATTCACCAGAGAGACAGTAGGGAACAGAACAGGCAGACAGACTGAAATACACTGCTGAGGGGAGCAGTGGGTGAGACAGGAGAGGTCTGCTGCGCCATGTGGGTTAGCTCCCTGGTCATGGATAACTCAGCCTGTAGTGGTGATAGCACTGAGACTTAACCCCTAGGCCACCAGGGAGACCCCTTCCAATGCTTTTCTATGCAGCCATCTTTGTTTTTTAAGCTTTGCAGGTTTCTGCTGCTTTTTGGTTGTAGTAGCAGACCTTTTCCAGAACTATTTTCCTTTCATTGGTTTGTAGTTGTTTATTGTTTTTACAGGAGAGACATTGAATCTTCTAACCGTCCATCCTGCTGAAATCACCTGTATTATTATTATTTTTTTATTTATACAAGAACCGGGGTACAGGCCAGATGCGCAGGAGGGGTGAGAGGATTCACCAGGGACAGAGAGGGAACAGAACAGGCAGACACAAAATACACCGCTGAGGGGAGCAGCGGACAAGACAGGAGAGGTCTGCTTGCCATGTGGGTTGCTCTGAGGCCAGCAGGGATTGAACCGGCACTGCAGAGGCTGCGGAAACTTCACAGCACTGCGCCCAATCACCTGTGCCACCAGGGAGGTCCTGTATTATTATTTACTCAGAGAAATCATATGTATTTTCTGCACCCTTACTTTTTAAGCATAATAATATATTACAAAATATTTCCACATCAGTACATCCAAATCAACCTAATTCTTTTTAAGTCTTAAATATTTGAGTATACCATAGTTCATTTAATAGGCCTTTCTTATATTGGCACTTCGGTTGTTTTTAGTTTTCTTCTCTATAACAGCAATGCTGCAACAAACATCACTGAAATCAAAAGACATATTTTATGATCTAGTCTTAGTTTCCAAAGATGAGTCTGCTACTTAAAGTGGGCTTGCCACTTCCTCCCTGACACTAATTTCTTTTGATCTCTTTCTTATGTAGTTCACAAATTGGCTTCTCATTTAAAACGGGGTGATTTTTGGAAGTACCACAGATAATAATGTACATTTACATATTTAAAAAAACAATATTGCACAGTACTTGAACATTTTGAATTTCCCTAAGTGTGGTAACTGGGATAGCAGCATAGGAATCTACATCACACCTACTGAATCAGTTTCAGGCATTCAAGTTCAGCAATCTCTTTTAGCAAATCCTCTGGGTTATTGTGACGCAAGTTAAAATTGTAAAGCCTTTGCGCTGTATTCATACTCTTCTGGATTAAGATGTCCCTATACCATTTCTATATGTATGGTTTTGTTTTATGTATTGTTTTTCCATTTCCATTGTTACTATTGCTCAAATGTGATATTCTGTTTTCCATGATGTCACATATAATACAAATTATATCAACTATAGTTAAACTCTTTTTAATTACACAATAACTTTTCTTTAAAGTGTTAAATACTGCTGCCCCCAAATCTCCACTCCACCATATTTTCAAGAATACATGAAATCTGAGCAAGATAATATGAAGAAATGCATGGAGACAGCAGTGAAAATTGCGCAAGTGTAAATGTCTTATGAAAATAGCATTGAGTGAATGTGCTTATTGAATTATAGTGGGAAATACCCTGGATAAACAGGGTAAGCCCAGTCATGGATGACCATAAGCAGTAAAAGGTGAGTTTGAGTGTTTGAAATGCTTTGCCTTTTTTCCAATTTTTAAAAAATATTCGTTATCTTTTAAATAAAAAATGATAAAACGTGTTTATTCAAAATGCTAATGTTTTAACACTGCACATCCAATTTCAACAAGAAAGTAAATATACAGTGAAAATTGCCTTATGGCAATAACCTTATTGATATGTATAGAGCAAACTCTGTAGAATTTGTAATGACACAAAATACAAGTGCTAAGCATTTTAAAGACATGACTCTTGTCAATCATATGTTAGTAATATTAAAATATTATTAAGCACATTTTTACTGTGTCCTAGAGAGGAAAATATTTTAAGATTGTCTTAGCTGCAAACTGGATTATCATTGATATAGATATTTAAACTTATAAACTATCCCATTTTACCTTAAATGTTACTATATTTCTCCAGCAAGAATTAGAGCAATGAACAATAATATTAATCTAAATATTTTTGATCTCTGAATTTCTCAAAAATTAAGGGAAACAGGATTTCTACAAAAACAATATGAAGTGAAATCAAATTCATAAAAATAGTGACTGTCCTCTAGCATATCTTATTGTAAAGATTAGTTACTATTTATATAGTAATAAAAATGTATAACTTCTACAGTAAGAAAAAACCATGAATTGAGCATATTAAAGAACAGTCAAAAATAAATTGATTCCTCACTAATAACTATTCTCTGAAACTGTGAACGGTCTCAGAGGTAATGTAAAGATGAAAAGTGTCAGTCATTCAGGCAAGGGTTTTAGAGAAATATATATATACAAAAATGAATGGGAAAAGTGTTACCACAAGTTGCAAATAATTGGGTTATAAGCACAGCGAATTTTCTGCTTCTGTCTTAATTGTATTTCTGTAAGGGCAGGAATAGACACGGTGCAGGTTTTCTGATCCCATGCAGACTGGGTAAAGGAGGAGTCAGAGTCCTCAGTGGTTTTTTGCAGGTCTTTTATTGGGGTTCAGCAGGCAGGGGTGCTGGGGGGCCGGGAGGCTGACAGTCCTCCCAGCCCCCAGCAAATCCTCTCTCTATCTGGGCTCTCTGGCATTCTCTGCTTCTGCTCCTGCTTCTCTGCTTCTCTGATTCTCTCTTGGCTTCTCTTTCGGCTTCTGCTGCTGCTGGCTTCCCCATGACGCCGCCCTTAAAAGCCCAGTCTTAGCCCAGGTGAATCCCATCTACCTATGCCCACACCCTATTCCAGGTGCCCGCCACCAGGCATGCATTCAGGACAAGGATCCATCATCTATCCTAATGGCGGGAGGGCAGAAAAGCCTGACATTTTCTTTACCCTATAATTTCCAACATAAGTTTTAGCTCTGTCTGGCAGTCTGCCCTATGAATGTAGATTGCTGGAATTGTCTAAACTGGATTCATTCCAGCGTCAAGAGTTTTGTCCTATGGACTACCCAGATAATAATGTCACCTGTATATTATGTGACTCTTGATTAAAATGAACTAATAAGCTAAATCACTGCTTCTCAAGTCTACCTACAAAATAAGATTCACCTGTGACACTTTTAAAAAACATCCGCAGACCAATTAAACAATTCTCTATAAGTGATTCTAATATGCAGCCAGAGTTGAGAATCAATAATACAAATCAATTAATATTCAAGCCCATGTACCAATGATTGCAGTTGATTTTGTTAATCCAGATAGTGTAACTACTGGCAGAGGTAACCCAATGTACAGATTCAATCGATATTGGTTCCATTTAAGTTTCTACTCCCAGACCACCCTATTTTGTGGCAATTATGATTTCCTTTCCACACACTCCCCAATAGAATTCCCCATGATAATGAGATTATTCTATATCTATGCCCTCCAAATATGGAAGCAATGAGTCAAATGCAACAGTTAAACTCTTGAAATATAGCTAAGGTGATGGAAGAATCTAGATTTTTAATTTTAGTTAAGTAGAAATAACATCTTAAACCATTTAAATAACTTAGTTATTTAAATAACTAAGTTATTTAAATAACTAAGTTATTTAAATGTCACTTGTAGTTTGCGGCGCTCATATAGAAAACACAATCAAGAATTACCAGTGATCCAGTACCAATCAGGAGCTGAGAAGGTAATAAAATGTTCAGAAGGTTATAAGGAAATTTTTTTGCCTATTACAACTAAAAACAGCTCACTGGAAGAGTACGAGCAGGAATTGTAATTTAACAGAACTGTTGGATAAAGTATAATATGATAGCAGGATGGTTCTTAATGTTGAGCAGGCAATCAGTTTCAATCAAAATCTCTGACTTGCTCAAATCAAGCAAGGATTAGGGCTAAAGTGAGTAGGACCTATACCCTTCGGAAGATTGACTACTCTCAAGATAAGGCAAGTCCCTTCCCTTCTTGAAGAGGTTAGATAATGAGACAATCACAGCATAGATGGAGTGAACGCCTAATGAACCCTGGAAATTCAAATTCCTTTGGCTCTACTATGCGTTACTCAGTAGCTGAAAACTTGTTGGCAATCAGATGGAGAATGCTTTAAGTTAACAGAAAAAGCCCAGAGTATATTATTTCTCCTTTTTTTTTTTTTTTTTTTTTTCTGGTGGGACCATCGCTCGGTGGCCAGGGAACGAACTGGTGCTGCAGAGCAGCAGGCAGCCCCGCAGCCCAGCGCTCAACCGTTGCACCACCAGGGGAGGCCCTCCTGTCTTTTTTTTTTTTTTTAAGTTTTTTTTTTTTAATAATAAATTTTATTTTTATATTCCCCCATACAATTGCAAACGCCCCATTCTGACCCCAATCCTTCCCCTCCCGCCCCCCACTCCCCAAAAAGTGTCTCTGGTTCATAGTTTTCTGTTGATTTTGATTTTCACTTTCTTATATTCATTTTCCTGGTCCCTTATTTAAGTTCTCTAGATTCCTGCTATGAGTGAGACCATCCGGTATTTTTCTTTTTCTTTTTGGCTTATTTCGCTGAGCATGATCCCTTCCAGTGCCATCCATGTTGCTGCAAATTGCATGTGTTTATCTTTTTTGAATGCTGAGTAATATTCCATGGTATATATGTACCACATCTTCTTGCTCCAGTCATCTATTTTTGGGCATTTGGGTTGTTTCCAAAGCTTAGCTATTGTAAACAGTGCTGCTATAAACATAGGGGTGCAGGTGCTCTTTGGAATTGATGTTTCTGTGTCCTTTGGGTAAATACCTAGGAGTGGAATTGCTGGATCATATGGAAGCTCTATGTTTAGTAGGTCCAGAAATCTCCACACAGCTCTCCATAGTGGTTGGACCAGTTTGCACTCCCACCAACAGTGCAGAAGAGTTCCTTTTTCTCCACACCCTCGCCAACATTTGTTGTTGCTAGTTTTTTTAATATGTGCCATTCTCACTGGTGTGAGATGGTATGTCTTTTAAATATGTTTTTACCATGGTTGGTCTAAAGATGGTGCTGCTGAAGACACATAGGGACTAAGTCAAAGGTTTGTGTGACCTGTGCATTGGTATATAAATTAGAATACCATGTTCTAAATAAGTTTTGTCCAGAGGTTTGTGGAACACTTTTTACACATAAACCTATGGGATCATTCACACTGTTGAAGTTTATTTAATTGGCAAAACTACATCTAGCATGCTATTTTCCATTTCTTTATCTAGTTGAAATCAAATTTTTGGTGACCTAAACATTCAGTTCCCTAAAGACTCATAGAGCTGGTCAAAGCTGCATTTAACAGAGAGCTTAGTGCAACCATTTGATACCACAGTACATTGTAAGAGAATCTGCCATTACTTTGCAAGAATTGGGGGTATAAAGAAACTTATTTTATCCCTGTTTAAATTGATGGCTAATTCTTTGTACAAGGACCATAATTTCAGAGTAAGGAGAATATATATTCACTTAGAATTTCCTAGGTATTGGTTGACTATAGAGTCATGATGCAGGGACAACATACAATTGTTTTCTGATTTAGAAAACAATATTCAGTATGCTATGCTCTTACCTAGGTCAATGAACACAAACAGCAAATTAAATGGAATTTTTAACAGGGTATGAGCAGCATTTGTAACTTCTAGGGTATAAATTTTCAATAGAAATGGCTGAATCATTGGACTAAGTATTTGTCAGATGTTGGTCACTAGAATTCAGGGTACTCATAGCCTAACTGAATGAGATCCTGATCCGTAAAGCTGGCTGACACTTTTAAGTCTATCATTATTTTAATCTAATGGCAGTAGCCTACAACACAGAGTTACACTGAGACATAGACTGCTATCTGAACATACAGACTGGGAAGAGAAAAGGCATCATATGAATTTTTCTACCATACCTTTTCTACCTTCACATCACCTGCCAGTCAGCCCATCTGCTGTGCCAGAATTGCAAGTGGTAAGTTTACAGACTGTGCGTCATGTTCAGCATGTACCAATGCCCCCAAAATAAATGTGTAATTCTTGTCCTAGGGGTATAGAATTCTCAGTCACTTCAGTTTGGGCAGAGGTTACAGCTGAAAAAATACTTTGAGCAGGTTCTCACATGTGAATATATCCTCATGGTGAAGTCGGTTCAGAGCACATGTTCATGGTCACCATCTGAGGATACAAGTTCATCTAACTTGTTCAAGGATATATAGGACATAAACAACAAAAAAAGATCTCAGCATGTATGGATGGACTCTAAATCCCAGATCTAGATCCCCCTATGGTCAAAGTCCCTAAGAACCAGCCTCACAATGTTCTTTAAAAAATTATTCTGAGACTTGTTTAAAAAAAAACAAAAAGGCTTTATGGTGATCAGGAAAAAAAAACTAATTATAATAAAGTAAAAATCAAAATCAACAGGAACTATAAACCAGAGATACACTACAGGGTGGGAAGAGCACAAGGGTCCATGGTGATGGTTCACAGGTGAATGGGTGGAGGGAATTTTACGGTGACTATAACCAAGATGAAAATGCAAACATTGTACAAAAATGAAAAATGTTAAAAATACATCAAATTAATTTAAAAAATAAAACCTTTAAAAATTATTGCAAAGAGGAGATTTAACTGCACCCTTGATATAGCAAAGACAGCTGGGGATTTATAATGGGTGAGCAAGTCACTGGGTGGGAAATCACTGAGAGGAGATATCAGGGGAAAGGGTCTCTACTGAATTCCCTGACAGTATTCTTGTTCTAGGCCAGCCACAGGCGGGGCAACGAAGCCGCGTTGAAAAGGGGAGCTTGGGGAATCCTAACTAAAGCCTACTTAGTAAGGAAGTCTATGGCAATGTCCAGATAAAATAAACTTTTAAAAATTCATAGAAAGATCCTTGGTTTTGCAGACCAACAGAGGTAGATAGTATTTTTTTTTTTAAGATTTATTTATTTATTTATACAAGCACTGGGTGCAGTCAGAAGCGCGGGAGGGTGAGAGAATTCACCAGAGCCAGAGAAGGGAGCAGAGCAGGCAGAGGGACCGAAGTACACTGCTGAGGGGAGCAGCGGGCGGCAGGAGAGGTCTGCGCGCCATGTGGGACCCTCCTCCGGTGGCCGGGGAGCAGCCGGGGATCGAACGGGCACTGCAGAGGCCGCGGGCAGCTTCTTAACCCAGCGCTCAACCGCTGCGCCTCCGGGCAGGCCGGGTAGATGGTATTTTTGATGCCATGCAATTAGAGTAAAATATATGCCAACAACAAGAAATGAACAAAACCTAAAGTTTCTTCAATGCTTGTATGTGTATTGGAGGTTGAAAAGTAAAATGTGTAACTGCTTGGTTTATTTTCAGAACTCTTCTTTACTCTCTGGACAAATGTGAAACTCTTAAGATCAAATCCTCTCTGCTGCTGATGACAGGAAAGGAGCTCTGTGCTGAAGTTCCAGCTTGCTTCTATTCCTATATTGTCCCTGTAGTGCCCACTGGTGTGGTATAAAATCAATTAAATGAAATTTGTGCTCTGCATATTTTGAAAATGGCATGGTTATTTAAATGTCATAGCATTTGCAAACCTGTTCGATACAATTCTATACAGAAAAAAACTCAAGTCTATACATTCCTTACACTTCCAACTAAAAAAGTTGAATTTAGAAAATATCTAGCTCTAGCTTTTATCATATAAAACTGGAAATTCATTGATGGATTAGCAACATGTCTTTATTATTTATATAACACTTAATACTAGCTCTAGCTGAACTAAGAGAGAGATTTTAAAACTCAAGTAACTTATGTGGGAATGTTATTAGTGAATATCAAGTTTAAGTGCTACTGGTGTTAATGGGAATGTTGAAAGAATAAGAGGCAAAAAATTGTAAATATTACGTGAGCTTGAAGTCCCGTATCTCTATGCTATCTGCTCTTTCCTTTTAACCCTGAGATAGATGATTTTTACTATTATTGTCATCTAATCTTTGTACATCTAATCTAATGTACCTCTTTTTATGTGAAGATTAATTTATTTTAGGTCACTTTTATCAACTTCTAATCTTTTAAATACTAATAATGAATAGTTTTGGTTCATTATCTACTTACCTAAAAATTCAAATGAAATAAAACTAAATGAAATAATACTCATATATTTAATTAGATATTTTCCAGATCCAAACTTATTGCTGTATTTCAAAACATGCCTATATTGATTGGACACTGCTTCCATGAAAAACAATACCAACAGGTATTTAAATAGCTACTTTTAAAGGTGGAATGTACGGATTTGGAAATTTTGCTCACTATGCACAAGGGAGAAACTTAACTGAAATATGCTCAAAGGAATTTTAAAAAGTTCTTTGCCGTAGACTCGGGACTTTCTCTCATGCTATCGATTATGTGGTTGCTTGATGTGGGGAGAAAGTGGGCGGACAGGGAAGTGAGGCCAGGATGGTGGCCATGCCAGTCAGAGGAACAGGATATTCCAGGGGTCTCACAGTGGTGGGACAGTTCACAGGCCATGAATCTGTGCGAGATTCTGTGATGAGACTTTTTCAGTGAGGGGGTAGCGCAGACTAGTGGGTACAGTGAGGGAACTGTTATGTTGATTGCACAGAGCTGCGTTCCTGGAGCCTGCTCAACAGGGAGCTCCAAGAGAGACCCCGTGGTCTAACAAACAGTGAGAGAGGTTGAGCCTTAACACCCCCCACCTCCCCAAGCAGGGTGAGTAAGGAGAAGGAGAGAGAGAAGAAATAGAGAGGGTGCCAACCCTTCCCAATCTTCACACACCACTTACTCCCCCAAACCTCACCTCTTTGCACACCTGAGCAAGACTTTTGGTGCTTGGAGCTTCCCTCCTATTCAGGTGAGTGGAGAGAGACCCACAGTGCAGGGAACTCACAACCCTGCCACAGTCTCAAGTCTGGCAAAGTAGAGCGAGGGATGCCCCATGTGCTGCCCATTTTCCAGAACAGGAGACCTCTCGCCCAGTGAGGGAAGTGAAGAGAGAGAGTCTCTAAGAGATCCTTCCGCCTGCAGCAGTGAGAGCTGCAATAAAGGAACAGGGAAGAGCGAGCTCTGAGTTAGTGGGTGGTTCTCATTGACTCAGTGGTAAAAGTTGGGGCTTTCATGACTTCCCTCTGGCTCACTAAAAGGGGGCTGCTGAGACCTAAGGGGGGCAGCAGCCAGGACCACCTTAAAAGGAATCAGCACAGGTGGGTCACTCTTTTTTTGCCTTCTGCTTGCACTCTGGTCTCCCCTGTGGATGCTATCTTCCCTTTGAGCAGACAGCATCCTGCCATGTGTTCGTCTCTCTCATTGTGCTCCCTCTTTCACTTATGTAAATCGCTTTTAGATCTTGTCCTAAATTCTTTTTTTTTATATATCCAAAAGGGCAAGTTTATTATAAAAAAAAAAAAAAAGTAAAGGATGCTGGCACAGACACAGCAGGCAGAAAGAGCTGCCTTTAAAAGGGACAGGGTTATGGGCCTCCCCGGTGGCGCAGCGGTTGAGCGCTGGGTTGCGAAGCTGCCCGCGGCCTCTGCGGCGCCGGTTCGATCCCCGGCTGCTCCCCGGCCACCGGAGGAGGGTCCCACATGGCGCGCAGACCTCTCCTGCCGCCCGCTGCTCCCCTCAGCAGTGTACTTCGGTCCTTCTGTCTGCTCTGCTCCCCGCTCTGGCTCTGGTGAATTCTCTCACCCTCCTGCGCTTCTGACTGTACCCAGTGCATGTATAAACAAAACAAAACAAACAAACCAGCAAACAAATAAAGCATGCCTCTATAAAAAAAAAAAAAATAAAATAAAAAAAAAATAAAAGGGACAGGGTTGTTAAAAAAAAGACAGCTGCCATTTGTTGTCCTGTATTCTTAAGCATGCAGGTGAGAACTTACAAACTGGGTCATCTCTTTACCCCCCAGAGTTTGCCTGTAAACAGTGTGGCTTGGCACCCAATGTTTGGCCAGGCCCCACAGTTGGCCAGCTCAATGGACGGTTCCTTGTGTTAGTCACCACAATAGAGTTACAGTTGCTGGACATGTGGCAAGATTTTTCTGTCTCTCACTTAGAGAAATCTGGTTTTACTTCAGTAGAGTTCTGTGTATTTTTATTTAGATATAGATTCAACCTTCAAAATGAAGGCAGTTCTTCCTCTTCTTCTTTAAGATTTGGTTTGGGTGACCTGATAAAATCTTGTGTATGGAAAATGATTCTTGGTCTTGTGGGAGGTCTTGTGGACAATCCCATGTCGCTCATTTCCAACCTCTACCCTAGGACTTTTGTTTCAGGGGGTCTTCTTGAATGTGTGTGAGCATCTACAGATTTGCCTTTGGTTCAAGAGGAGGTGAAACTTCTACTCAGGCTGATAGTTCAAAGATCAGTGAAAGGGAAAATGGCCTATTGACTGATCTTTGAACTATCATGCTGAATTGCAACTGGAAGAATTTTAGAAGATACCCAGTAGATGGAATGAAATCTCATATACACAAGCCATTATGTCCCTCAATAAATTAAATTTAGAAAAGTCAGAGACCCATCTGATGCCACAAAGAAGAGAGAAGTAACCTTTCCATCACCCGGATAGTTGAAAATGGAGAAGCAGGAAGAAGACTGCCAGGTACTAGAGACATTGAACCTGTCAATGGAGAATTCCTTCAATAGGGCCAGTGTGTTTTCTGGGAGGCTGCAGAGGGTTTGCAGATCCCACTACCTTCCCAGGGTAAGGATATTTCATACCAGATAGGGCACCCAAGTTTGCCAAAGGAGCTACCCTGGGGTAGGACAATTCCTTCTTCACAATTCCCAATAGGTGGAAATTTGCCAGATAATAATGGTCATCTAACCTCTTTCCCACCACAGGCTTCCTGATTTGGATAAAGTCTATCTTCTTTATGGGCAGGATCCTCAAAGGATGACTAATTTGTTTTCTTCTATTTTTGGTTCCCATTGACTTACCTGGGTATATATGTTAAATATACTAGTAATGTCACATGGACAGAGAATGGTTCTAGGGAAGGTTAATGAAGAGGCTTAGTGTCTCTACTAGGAGGATCTAGAAACCTTAAAACCAAAAGGAGGGCCTCCCTGGTGGCGCAAGGGTTAAGATGCAACCTATGAAGCAATCCACAGCCTCTGCAGCACGAGCTCGATTCCCAGCCAGCCAGGAAGCAACCCACATGGCACAGTAGACCTCTCCAGACTCGCCCGCTGCTCCCCTCAGCAGTGTACTTCTGTCGATCTGCCTGTTCTGTTCCCCACTCTGTCTCTGGTGGCTCCTCTCACCCCCCCCCCACACACCTCTGGCCTGTACCTCAGCTCTTGTATGCATAAATAAATAAATCTTTATAAAAAAAAAAAAGCTGTCCTAATGATAGACTGAGACCTCAGTAATGGGGAATGGGATGACTGGAACACTACAAGAAGAGTTTATTATCAAAACTGAGGAAAGGAATGCCGAAGCAAGAATTTTGGTAGATACTGGACCTTCAACAAAAGACCAATGAGGACTTGTCTGAGTTACTTGAAAAGATTATCCAAACTTTGCTTACTTACACAGATGTGAATCTAGACACTCCAGAAAATTCCTGTATAATGAAGATGGCATTCATTGGGCAGAGTTTTCTGGATTGGAGGAAGTTAACCAAGGTAGTAGGTGCCATAGAGATGAGTCCTCCCCAGCTGGTGTATATAGCCATTAGATTTTACAATGCAAGAGGAGAAAGGAGGCCTAGCCTACAAATGTGTGCATAGAAAGAAAAAACAGGGTTTAGGAGAAAGAACATGGCGAGAAAGTAGGAGAAGCAAACATTTGAAGAAGAACCAGTGTGCCTAGTGCCAGAAAAAGATATATCCAAAGGACAGGTGTTCCAGGGGTTTTTTTTTTGGGGGGGGGGAGAGAGAGAATAGGGAGGTGAAAAGAAGGAAAGGAGGGAGAAGACAACACAGAATGAGGATTCAGACGCGTGTCTCAAGTGCGGAATTCAAGCAGAGTAGAAGGAATAAAGAAGCAAGGATGGAAGAGAGGAGACATGGTAGTCTAGAGGGGGTTCAGATGAAGAATAGGGAGGTCCAGGTGTCCCACTAATCTGAAAAACCTCATTATGAAAGCTTCTTTGGAGCCCCTGATAACTCTAGCAGGGCAGGACCATTTGATTAACTTCTTGGTGGACACTGGAGCAACCTATTCAGTTTTGAATTCTAAATTAGCCAGGGTCAGCAAGAAGACTGTAGCAGTCACCAGGATTATGGAAGGTCAAAACAGAAAACCTTCCTACAACCCCTGGAATGCCTATCTGATGAGGGAACACTTACACATAGACTTTTATACATGAAAGAATGTCTAGTTGCCATATCTTTGGCATTACTCGTAAGTAAACTTAATGCACAGATTATCACCCAGAGATTCAGAGGTTGCACCTGTAAGTATCCCAAGAACAAGCCTTGCATTTCCAGACGGTACTCAGGATGTTCCTCCCGTAGGTGAAGTGCTGCCCCAAGAAATCAAGGAAAAGGTGATGGAGGGTAAATGACGTCATCAGCTTTTTTCCCACCCTCCTGACAGTGGTGGGGATGCCCCGGGGCTGAGGGGGTTGGACACAGGGCATGCGCACCTATGATTGTGGACACCTGGAGTGAGGGCATGTGCACATGCGTAAGTGTGCACACCTGTGCTTAGAGGCCGGCCGGGATGAAAGTTAAGGCGGCAGCGGCTGTGAGAGGAACAGCACGGGACTATGGAAGAGGTAAGGTCACGAGATGAGGCAGGAGAGAACGCCAGAGAGTCCAGGGAAAGAGCCTAAAAGATTCATGGGAGGCTGAGGGCCTTGGTTGCCTGTCTGCCTCCCAGCCTCCCTGCCTGGCCCTTGCTGGCCTCCCTGCATGGCAGCCTCCATGCCTGGTGTGCCTGTGTACCTGGGTCCGAAGAGAGAAGTAGAGGCCTCTAGAAAGCTACTGAAGGCTCCAACGTTATCTTTTCGTCTGTAAGAACTGAAGATGAACCTCCTCAGGCTGGGATGGCTGCAAAAGAGGTAGGTAAAGTGGTTTGGGCCGATAAAACTCTGTAATATGCCAAAAATGCAGACTCTGTTAAAATAAAGGTGATGGAAGGGAGCAGAACTGTGAGGAGAAAATATCTTCTAAAAGAGGTGGCTTTGCTAGGAATGCAGTCAGTATTATAAAAGTGTCTCCAGTATGGCCTATTTGTCCCTGTTGCTTCACAAAACTGATTTTACCAGTAAAGAGACGCCACACCAATGAGTACTGTTTTGTTCAGGGTTTGGGGGCCATTAATGAGATTGTCTAGAACGTACATCCAACCCTGCCAAATCTTTACACCCTGCTAATTGCAAACCCTGGTGAGTTTTCTGCATCCCAGTAGATGTCCAGAGTCAACAAATTTTTGGTTTGGAGTGGGAAGACAGTGAGTCCCAATGTATTTTGCAATATTGTTGGACTGTGCTTACACAAGGGTTTAAGAATTCTCCAAATATTTGGGGAGGAAATATTGGCTAGAGAATCTCAAAGAGAGCCAATTAAAACAGGGTATCCTGCTCCCAATATGTGGATGATTTACTGATTGCCAGCTATGACTATGAATCTTGCCTGGAGAATACCACGTTGGTCTTGAACCACCTGACAGAGTGCCGCTACAGGGTGTCGCCTCCAAAGGCTCAGATATGCAAAGAAAATGTGGCATACTTGGGATTTTAGTTAAAAAAAAAAAAAGCCTCATAACTGAGAGAAAACAGGTGATTTTCATCTCTTGAATTACGCAGCAATCAAAGGCAATTATGTGGATTTTGAGAATGACTGAGTTTTGTAGAATTTTGATCTCCAACTTGAGGCTATTAGCAAAACCTGCATACAAGTCCCTCAAAGGCCCAGACTCCCAATCTTTGTTTTGGACTCCTGAGTGGCAACAGGGCTGCCAGACCTCGGAAGTCTTTCTGACTCTATGTGCATGATAGGGAATCACCTGAGAGTGCTAGCCATTATTAGAATCAGAATTGCAGTCCAACTTTACCACATCAATGCACAGAACCTTAATGACGGACTCATAACCCCTGTTTAGAAACTACTAAAAGTCTATCTAGCCAACCAGATCCAGAGTGGGAACTGTTTATAGATGGGAACAGTTTTATGGAACAGGGTATACAGTATTGATGCCTCAGGACACCACAGATGCCAAGGTTCTCTCAAGCATAGATGTCAGCACAGGTCAAACTGATAGCCCTGACTTGAGCCCTGGATTGCTCAAGCGAAGTTAAATTATTTCTCCATGGTTTTACATGCACATGGCACCATATGAAAGGAAAGAGGTTCCTTACAGCCAGCAAAGACATTAAGCACAGACTAGTCTTGGCCTTGCTGAAAGCAGTGTTATGCCATCAGTCATAGCAGTGATGCAAAGGGCAATAGCTAAGCTGCTGCTCAGTCTGAAATACTCTCTAGGGGTCATTCATGCCCCTCATGGACTTACCTCAATTTCTTCCTAAATATACTCACCCTAGAGAGGAAAAGGGCCCATGCATGAATGGGGATTTAACTATCTTTGACTCCAACTCCATTTGGAGATTGGACTCGCATGGAATGATTGGTATCATACCAGAGGCCCTAGTCTACTGGTGTTGCAACTTGAGGAATCCCATTATGGGAGAGAGACCTTTCTCCAGTCCGTGTACCCATACTTAAGGGTCCCATTTGTAGTATCTCTTTATATTAGTGTTTCAGATATTTGGGGGGGGGGGTAGATACCTAGCAGGGTTATGGCTGGATAATACCATTTCCATTTTTATAGCAGGGTTATGGCTGGATAATACCATTTCCATTTTTATTTTCTTAAAGTATCCCTGTATCATTTTCCAGAGGCTGCATAAAATTACTTTTCCACCTACAGTGGATGAGTGTCCCTTTTTCTCCACATCTTCTACATTTGCTTTCACCTATTTTGGATATAGGCCATTCTCACAGGGGTGAAATATCTTATTGTAGTTTTGACCTGTATTCCTTTTATGTGATGAACTTTTTTCATGTGCCTGTAGGCTATGTGAATGTCTTCTTTAAAGAAGAGTCTTTAAATGTCTTCTTTTAAGACTTTTGGCTATTTGTTTGTTTGGGTGGTTTACCTCTTTATTGTTGACTTGAATGCTTCTATTTTTTGGCAGTTAACCTGTTGTCAGATGTGTAATGTGCCAATCTCTCTCCCAGTTTGTAGGTTGTCTTTTTGGTTTTCGGGGGGTTGAGGTACAAAACTGCATGTACAACCACTTATTTTTGCTTTTGTTTACCTTGCCATAAAGAGTTGCATCCCCAAATGCATCTCTGCAGTTATGTCCACGCGTGTATCCCCTAGAATTTCCTTTAAGGATTAATGGTTTCAGGTATTACACCCAAGTCTTTAATCCATTTTGAATGAATTTTTGTATATAGAGTATGGATCTAATTTCGTTTTTTTCTCGTGGCTGTCCCAGCGCAACTGGTCTGTTTTCTTAGTTTTACAGCATTGTGGTCAGTGAAGGTACTAGGTGTAATTTCAATGTTTGTGATTTTAATTACAATTGACTTGCGTTGTGAGCCTCAGATTTAAGTTAGTGCCCTGTGCCCTCACATCCATAGCTCTCCTACAATGCATCCACTGCCCTGGGTGCCTGCTCATGTACCCTTTAACCAGAGTAGTGCTGACTCTTACGAACTGATACTGGTGTGTGCCCAAGTCAACAGTTGTAGGTAGCTCTCCACTGCAGTTCCCTGCCTCCCTTGTGGGTTGCCCTGCTCCATTATTTTAACTAAATTTCACTTAGAGCTTTTCCTCCCCATTTCAGTTGGATTGTTTCTCCTATTGTGTATGAGGATACTCAGTTTTTCCCTTGAGGTCTTAGGCTTTGTTTTACATCAGGTTTGCTGTGTGCATCTAGAGAAGGAGAGCCTGGGGTCTTCACCCTGCCCCCATCTTACTGAACTCCCCAGAATATATTTCTCTTTAAGCGTTACACAAATATTCTTTATGAATATATATACTTTCTAACATAAATAAACCAGAAAACATGAAAAATAGTTTCCATGTCAGAAAAGTGGCTGTTACCTTAAAAATATGTAATTTCTAGCTACTAGTTAATGGCTCTAAGCTACTAAAGAGTGAATTCTGCTTACTATAGGGATGAACTCTATATCCTAGTGTCAGAGTGGAGTGGGAGGAAGTGTGGGTGATAAGCCTAAAGATAATGTTGAGTCTATACTGCCATATTTTCCTCATGTCAAATGTTCCTGGTCTATCTTTTTAGAAATATTCTTTAGCTTCTTAAGTGAATGAATCAGAAATGTTTATCAACCTTAAAGGATATAAAAATTTCATACCAAAAAAATCATGCACACAAATGGACAAAAGTATATCAATATAAAACAAAAACATCCAATTTAAATATTGTTGGCTTTTTTATTTATTTAATAAATAACTTCAGTAAACAGCACTGTAAAAAGTGAACGGTTAAAATTAAAAGGCACTTAACACAAGGATGTGACTAGTATGAAACAAAATGCATAACTCAGTGAGAAGTAAATATACAGTGATCTGTTACAGCACTAACTGAAAGTAACACTTGCTTAAGTGAAAGCTGTTGGATAAGCTGCAACACAACTTCACATGTTCTTTAAAAAGGCAAATTTACAGCTAAACATCAAAGAAAATGTATTGATAGAAAAAAATTTAACCCAAAATTGCAAACAAATACATCAAAAGATTAGAAGAGGTGGTAAGAAAGCACCAGGCTTTAAACAAAATAGCCAAACAATATAGTCAACTGGATGGACCCCAATTCAGCGAATGCTATATAAATTAAGTCCTGTATGTAAATAATGCAAAATTAAACATCTGTTTAGCAGAAATTTTCTCAATACTTTTCCCCAAGGCTTGAATTTATAAAGAGAAGGCATGAAAGTTACCAAGATAAAGTAACTCTTAAAAAATGGCACACAGGTTTTAAAGCTATGTTTTCCTTTCCTAACTTCTCTAACTTTCCCATGGCCTTTGTAGATCAAAATATTTCAAAATTATTTTATGCAAGTAACTCCCAAGACACCCATCTTTCAGATATGACATCAGTTTATGCCTAATAGGCAAATAACAAGATAAACTTAATTCTAAACATCTTGAGGGACATTTACTTTGGATTCATATAACTAAAAATGTACATATCTGTAAAACTAAAAATCAGTTTTAATACCTGATTAGTGGAAACACGTCATTTCATACTTTACTGTATTTTCAATCATTCTTGAAATCTTTTTAGTCCAAAAAGAACCTGATTTTAAAAGTCCAGGAGGAAAACGTCAAAAAGGCACAATGTGACCTTAGCTGACAAGGATAAGTATCATCCTGTCTCAAGTCTTTTGTCAGTCCCTGGCATTGATTATAACATTATTTTCAAAAAAAAAAAAAAAAAAACAAACAAACAAAAAAACAAACAAAAAAAAAACATTTTAATTATACATATTGTACACTTTCAAAACCTGCACAAATAAAAATCATAGTGATATTGCCCTAAAGCTACCTTATCGTGACTATAAAAATTACTATTTTGCATTCAGTGTTGTGAAATTTGGACAGGTAGTGCTCATTTTCCCTCATACTTCGGATTGACAACAGTTGTTACGGCACTCTTATATATAGGATTTTCACCCTAAAAAAAGTGAAAAAAAAAAAATCAGTTACTCTGCTAAAATCATGTAATATTTTATAAAACAATCTTGCAAGTTCAAATAATTTTCAGAAGTCATTTCCATTTTATCTGTACAGATATCACATTCAATTTTTTTTTTAAAAGGCATTAATAAAGGTTAAAAATGAAAGCTTGTTCTACAAGTATAGAGGTGCTCCTGCAATCTATTATTTCATTCCTGAGTGCTTCCTCCACTGGAGAGTTGATTTAATATTGTCCTCAATAGCAGAAAATGTACTGTTAGGGCTTCTCTTTGAACAAGTTTTGAATGATTGTCTTAAGAGAGAATCAATTCAACTGCCAGACTGATTCTTAACTCTTTTTTTTTTTTTTTTAAATAGAGGCATGTTTTATTTATTTATTTGTTTGTTTGTTTTGTTTATACATGCACTGGGTACAGTCAGAAGCGCGGGAGGGTGAGAGAATTCACCAGAGTGGGGAGCAGAGCAGGCAGAAGGACCGAAGTACACTGCTGAGGGGAGCAGCGGGCGGCAGGAGAGGTCTGCGCGCCATGGGGACCCTCCTCCGGTGGCCGGGGAGCAGCCGGGGATCGAACCGGCGCCGCAGAGGCCACGGGCAGCTTCGCAACCCAGCGCTCAACCGCTGCACCACCGGGGGGGGGAGGCCCTCTTAACTCTTTATTGTACACAGAAAGTGCTTAATAATTAGCAGGAATCCTTGGCTGTCATCTCTATGCAGGAGGTGTTCTCCTGAGGCTCTCCTATGAAAATTACTGATTTAGAGAGTAATGCTGTCATAGTGTCATTAAGGAGGCACTGTATCTCCACCAAGTCATCACACTGCCAAATGTGCTTAGAAGGTTAACAACAATAATTACAATCATCATGAAATAACTGATATCCTTTAATATTCTCAATGGTGAAAGTTTAAATTTTTGCAATGCTCTGTTGGTAAAGAGTACTAAAATCAACTCTAGTTCTTTCAAGACCCCAAAATATACCGGCAGTCATTATGTTAAGCAGAAAAATATGCAAACCCACACTACCATTTCTTTAAAAATTCTCTAATGCTAATACATTAAATATCTGCTATAACATTCCTTTCTCTCTTGTTCTTATAAACTGAAAAAGTAGGTTTGAAAGCCAAGCAAGCATTATAACCAAGTAACACTGTAACAGAAGAAATTACAATGAGTACAAATCAAATAAAATTTTAACAACACATTTTAAGTTTTTAAGGAAAAAATTATGATTTTAAAGTATTATTTAGATTTATTTCTCACCATAGAACCACCTGTGGTCATTCTAAAAAATATAAAGAACAAGAGTATATTTTTTAAATTTTACTCCTACTTCACTGCAGATGTGGATCATGCCTTTATTGCCATAATTTCTGCCCTCTTCCAGAATACAATTTGGTGGATGACCAACATGTAAATTAATTAAGGCACTTTGATATAGTACAAGATAGAATTTTGTATATAATGAGAATAAGAATAAAGGGAGTGACTAGAAAGATTGGGATATTTTCATAGTGAATGTAACTAAAATACTGAAAGGTAAACAAACACATGCAGTGTTAGACTTCATATGTAAAGTCAAGGTACAGTGAAAAGAATGGCACATTTATGTAGAAACATACATAGCTCAAAAGTTTTTAAGGGTCCCTGAGTTTTGAGGTATGGGGAAAGAAGAGACAAGAAGGCAGTTCCAAATCATGGAAAGACTTATATGCCACACTTAAAAGGTTAAATTTTATCATATAGATAGGTCATTGAGCAAAAGTATAACATAATGTCTGGGTCCTGAGGATCATCAAATAAACCACTATGATTTCAGCAAATCAGTCTGAACACCAATTAAAACATGATAGTATGTTCCACTCCACCTTGCAAAATACAACTACTGACTCAAGACAAACATTACATACTCTGAATGCACTAGAAGTCATGTAGGATACCAAATTGTGAGCTTTAATCCTAATTAACTGAAACTAATACATTTCTAAACAGATATTACAACAGATACTCACAATAAAGATAGGAAACTGGATCCCAGCAACTACATTTTTAACAAGCTGTAAGGGACAAATGTTATACTCCCTATTTCTATCTTCCTAATCTGCATTATGAGGCTAGTACTATCCATTCTTTCAAATATGTTGGAAAATTACCATACAGCTTCTTTAAAACTGCACAGTAAATCTATTAATTCTTAATTCTGAGGGAGTTACCAAAAAAATTCAGAAAACAAAAAAAAAAATCAACTAAGTCATTCATGAGTCTGATATTTATATGGTAGAATGCACCTTTGTAGAAAAGTTTGCCTTTTCATATATGTAAACATTTATATTTATTTCAAAGTCCATCCAAACAAAAGTTTATTGAACATGCATGGTTAGAAATGAAATTATAAATACACTAAGTTAGGCATCATTTCAAATAGAGAAAAAGTAAAATAGTTCAGATTAGTTTCCATCCTTCATATTGTAGTCCCATCCCAACTTCAGCAAAAAGGAAAAGTTTATTAAAATTAAGAGAACAGGAAAAAAGACTTCTGTACTCAGGAAAAGTCATCCTGATGCTCACGCTCAGTGACTGACCGGGTAGTTATCAAATCATCTCCATAGTATATCAGCTATACAAGGCACAACTGTGGGAGATTAGGAATCCTTATTAAACTTGTGTAACAGCAAGGGAGGCCACACTAGACAATCTTTTCAATCCACTTTAATAAGTATAATGTTGATAATTTAATTTTCTTTAATACATACACATTTCAGTCTTAAGTGCTAAAAGAATCACAGTGCCTGCCCATTATCTTAAATATGTTAATGGCATAATTGACTGGCAAGCCTTTGTCCCATCAGCAAAGTGCTACAATCCATGATTTGTTTTAATTTCTAGATGCTCTTCATTCACTTCTATTGGTTATTCTAGTTTATTTCTACTGTACTTTTTCTTGAAAAAGAATCTCAACAATCTACAAAGAATGATTTCTCTCTTCCAAACCTGGTAACAAAGTCTCCTGAAGAAGGTATGTGGCTGCTACGTAGTAGATAAGAACATGGAATCTGGGTTTGAGTCTATTTTTCCAGTAACTAGTCACGTAAATTGGGTCATATTACCTAATCATTCTACGTATGTCTATGATTTCTCATAGGCAATATGAGAATAAAAGTCGTGGGGAGGGGAAAGTTCTGGATCACCAGTCAGGAGAATCTTTTCTAATCACATTAACCTTTTCACCAAAGAGTTTTAGGGGCTTACCTGATTACATTAAAATATGCTAGAAGCATTTCATGAAAATTAAGTTATTAGCAAAAACAACTACAGTACAGAACAGATATATTTATTGACTCCCTTCCCTGTTAAAGATTTAAGACTAACGCTCTACGAAAGTGACGCAGTACTATTTTGTTACTAAGTGGAGAAGCTGGGACTTGATCCTAGGTCTTTCTGACCACAAAGCATTCTCTTTTCAGTACAACATAGCTGCTACTTCTTTGCCATAAAGCTTAATTTAAATCCTGTCTAAAACACTAACTCTAAATTAATACACACACACACACACACAAAAGCTAAGATATAGCCATATAAAGCCAGACTTAAAAAAAAAAAAAGTAGCAGTAGTGATAAAAGGCACACAGTGCAGTAAAAAAGTATAAAGTTCACATGCAGAAACAGAAAAAGAAAATACGAACGGCAACTTAGAGACCAGCTTTACGTCCATAGTTTGGATTCTTGAAATTATTAATAGGACTCTTGTATATTGGATTTTCTTGCTAAAGTAAAAGAAATAGTTTCTAATGATTTCATCAGAAAAAGCTGACATACATAATGTTCAAACACTATAAAAAGAATGTTTAGTATTTTACTATTTCTACATCTTTGAAATTCATTAATTTTTTTAAAATCCCAGCCTATTGGTAGTAAAATATAAAATGACTAAAAATAATTTACAATGTAAAACACTGAAGATTATCACTGCCTTTTTGTATAAAAGATGACTACACAAAGGTCAACATTTGGCCAGGTTATTTTTTGACTCCCTATTTCAAAGCACTAAATATTAGCACAAACATTCTATCACTTAACAGCTTATAAAGCAAGGTTTGTTGAACTACAATTTGCAGACAATAAAATATGCCAATTGAGCTCCACATTTTCAAATGTATAAATACATCCACAATCAAGATCACCCCAAGATCTCTCATGCCTCTTCCCTAATCTAGATTCTGAAAATTACTGATCTGATTTCTGCCTCTATAGTTTTGCCTTTTCCAGGATGTCATATAAATGGTATCATACAGTATATAACCTTTTGAGGTTGGCTGCTTTTTTTTTTTAAAGGTTTTATTTATTTATACAATAACTGGGGTACGGGTCAGAGGCATAGGAGGGTAAGAGAATTCACCAGAGAGAGCAGGGAATAGAACAGGCAGACAACCAAAGACACTGCTGAGGGGAGCAGTGGGCGAGACAAGAAGAGGTCTGCCACGCCATGTGGGTTACTCCCTGGCTAGCCAGAAACCAAACCTGCACTGCAGAGGCTGCGGACAGTTTCACAGCTTGGCATTCAACCCAAGTTTGGCTGCTTTCCACTTAGTTTATTGAGGGGGGGAGGGGAGAGGAGGAGAGAGGAGTGGGGAAGAGAGAGAACTTCCATACAGATATTATTTAGTGTCTATTTTTTAACAAAAAGGCACAAGAGCATAGGATAAAGATTAATAATAAAATAAAAACATTGACCACAGTAACTGGAAGATACATTCTTACAATTTTTTTTAAGGGAATGTAAGATGTTTTTTCACTAATGCAAGTTCTCTGAACTTCTAGGGGAATAAAATGTTTCAAGAAGACTTCAATAATCAGTTTTAGAGTTAGTAAGTTTTAGAAACATTACATTTACTTAAACCACCTTACTTTTTTAGATGCTTTGCAACTTACCGTGTCCCATTTGGCATTCATTTTTTCCTTTTCAAATTTGGCAAATTCCCTTCTGTCATGAATAATCATTAAAAGCTTCCAAATCAGCAATAATGCAAGGCCAATAAGAACAATTCCAGCAACCACACCAGCTACAATTGGAATGATGTCTGGACCAGTGGGACACTCTGTAAAGTATAAAGGAAAGAATGAGCATGTAAGAGATCAACATGTACAAAATACATCCACAACTACTAAGAGTTGGCAGTTGCTTATAAAATACACATAGGAATAAAAATTCAAAGCTAAGTGAATGTACACTATCCTGAGGAAGATATAAAAAGAACAAGGCCACATGATATATGACCAATTAAAAAAATTTTTCAATTTCTATATTAGAAATTAATTTCTAATGTTAAAAATTGAAATTTTGAAAAAGTACTTCCTACAGTAGTGTCCAAAAATCATTAAATAGGGCCTCCCTGGTGGCGCAGCGGTTGAGCGCTGGGCTGCAAAGCTGCCCGCAGCCTCTGCAGCGCCGGTTCGATCCCCGGCCACCGGCGAGGGCCCCACATGGCACGCAGACCTCTCCTGCCGCGCCCACTGCTCCCCTCAGCAGTGTACCTCGGTCCTTCTGCCTGTTCTGCTCCCTGCTCTGGCTCTGGTGAATTCTCTCACCCTCCCACGCTTCTGACTGTACCCAGTACTTGTATAAATAAATAATCTTTAAAAAAAAAAATCATTAAATACTTAGTATAAATCTAAATAACTAAAAATTTGCATGCTGAAAATTACTTAGCATTGAAATGAAAGAAATCAAAGAATTGAATAAACAGATAATCCATATTCCTGCAATGGAAGACTCAGATGTTGTTAAGATGTCCATTCTATACCAATTTGATTTATAAATTCAATATCATACAGAATCCTAGCAGGATTTTTAAAGCTATCAAGAAGTTAATTCTAAAAAAATCTAAAATTTTCAAAGAAGGCAGAGAACTATGCAGATACTTGTTTTAGAAACACTTTTGGAAAAGAACAAAGTTTGACAACTCACATTACCAGTTTTCAAGAGAATAGCTACAAAGGGACAGTAATTGAGACATATGTGGTACCTGCTAAAGGAGAGATGCACAGATTATCAAACAGAATAAAAAGTAAGAAATAGGACCACATATGTTATCTGGTTTTCAACAAATACTGAGATGACCAGTCTTTCAACAAATGGTATATCAACTACTGGACATCTATATGTAATAAATTGGACCTCACTGCACCTACTAAGATTAACTTAGAATGGGCTATAGACCTAACTGTAAACCAGAAACAATAAAGAAAAATCTTTTTGAACTTAGATTAGGCAAAGAGACTTAAATAGTGAAAGCAAGATCAACAAAAGAAAAGCTTAGTAAAAGTACATCAAAATTAAAGTTTAGGGTCTTTAAAAAACAAAAGACAAGGAAGCACATAGTAGGAGATTGCATTTGCAAAATGCGTATCTGAAGTTGTAAAACCATATGGAAATTTTAAAAAGTTTGAGTCTGTTTCATGTAAAGATCAACATATGCTTACTATATGTCACAAAATCCATTCCTAGTATTTTTCTGGGAAACAAAAACTTAGAATACATGAACCTGTACACAAATATCAAAAATTCTAAGAATAATGCAAAAAAAAAAAAACCCTAGAAAAACCAAGATAAAAAGTGTTTTCTCAGAGGCTGAACAATTTATGCTTTTTAATATTCTTTAGTAAGTTATCTTTTCCAGTATTCAAGCCTAAAATCAAACTTAAATTAAATATCATTAATAGGACCTCCCTGGCGGCGCAAGGGGTTAAGCACAACACTGTGAAGCTGTCCGCAGCCTCTGCAGCATGAGTTCGATCCCCAGCCACTAGGGAGCTACCCACATAGCGCAGCAGACCTCTCCTATCTCGCCTGCTGCTCCCCTCAGCTGTTTTTTGTGTCAGTCTGCCTGTTCTGTTGCCCACTTTAAATCACATTGATTTAAAGTAAACACTGTCCTCTTACCCCCCTGCACCTCTGGCCTGTACCCCAGTTCTTGCATGCATAAATAAATACATCTTTAAAAATATGTATATCAATAATATTATAACTCTTACTGAGTATCTACTAAATGTCAGGCAATGTGCTAAATGCAGTGTGGATTACTGCATTTAATTTTCAATTTCCAGCCAAAAAATTAAAACTTTCTGTCTCTTATTTCTTAGATAGCTAATTAAATACTATTTTAAACTTTGAGATTAATAATGTCCCAACTTGAACCTGAAATAATCCAATTGGAGACTATTGCTGGATATGAGGGAAACCAACAGACTTAAGGAGAAACGATGTGAAAGAACTTAGAATTGATCATATTTCTACCTGGAGTTTCTACGACATGAACAATGGCTTCATTGTTCCCATTGACTGAATATGTGAAGTAGAACCAGCAGTCATCAACATCTTTCTCTTTACAATGGGACAAGGGGTCAACCTGGCCAGGCTGGGGTAATTTATCCCGATTTTCAACCTTGGTAATGTTGAAATGTGAACATTCTTGTGCACATGTGTCTTTTTTTTCTCCTTTATTGAAGGCTCTGCACTGGACACATTCTCTGTTAAAACACGAAATATTACATTTAAATTTCATTATTTAAAATGTTAGCTTAAAGCTATTGTGTGTGCTAGATTCAAAATATAACTAAATTAAATCAAGAGCTATGAAAGAAGACTGAATAGAGGTACACAACATTTCTAGATAGACAACATATACATAAAGATGCTAGCTTCTCAAATGAAATTATAAATTTACAGTTCCAACTAAAATCCCCAAAACGAAAGAATACTAAAGTAAAACCAGCCCTAAAAGATAAAGAATATGTAACATAAAAACCAAAATAATTTAAACGAAGTATTGCAAACAATAATAATTCAAACCCATAAGAGAAGGAAAACCCTTCAATTTTGCTGTTTACTTGAAAGATAATAATTTAGATAATGAGCTGTTTCAAATAATTACATACTTACTTATGTTCAGCACAGACACCAAGGCAGGTCTGACACATCTCACAAGTTGGCCCTTGAAACTTTGGATCTGTACACTTACAGGCCCCGCACTCACAGATGCCCCGGCCATTACAGATTTGTCCATTTGTGGCCATACAAGAGGTAGTATCCAAAGAACAATCACATGCACTGCCAGTGTAGTTTGGGTTGCATTCACAAACACGACACTTGCAAATACCATTTCCTGCAATTAAAAATGCAATTTTTTTATAACTATGGTAAAAATATATAATCACATTGATTTAAAGTAAACATAATGTGGAAGCAAGAGCATCTAAGGCATGAACTAACCCTCTATACTGCCCTAATTTTCTATTTATTCAACAAACACTATCTTAGCTTTTTTATGGTATTAGATGGGATCATATTTTATAACCATTTTCAGGCCCCTTACTTACCTCCACATATTAAGCCATTGGATCTATCACAGTTGAAATTATCACATTCGCAAAATTTGCCAGAATAAATTTCATTTGTATTATCTCTCTTCCTACAAACACATTGTCCACAGACACACTCTCCATTGTTGCTACATATTTCTGAACTGTTTTCTTTCCTGCAGTAAGCATCCATATCTTCACTGTTAACTTCATCTGTGCTACATTCACAATGTCTACCAACACGTCCCTCATTGCACCTAAAGAAAGAGTCCAAAATTTCAATCATATAAAGTAAAAATAATTTTAACTAATTCATACTGTGAGAAAGGGAAAAAAAGACTAGAAAAGGAAATAATACTGTAGGCAGTACTTTAAACTACAATTATATTAAAGAAAAATGTTCATGCCACACATGTCATACAGACATACAAAAGTAAGCACAGGCAATCCACACACCAAAGTTTACATGGAATGTATGCAAGGGGCTAGGAACAAAATCCTTCCTCAGCAATGTAATCATTTTGATCAAAATGAAAATAAAATCCAGCAATAAAGAGGTGAAAAAAACTCAGAAACACAGTATAAACTTATTTTTACAGATTATATGTTTTCAAATGGCATGCTATTACATTTGTTGTTGTAAGTGAAGAATGAGCTATGAAATGTAAAGCAACAGTTAAATAGTTAATCTACAAGGACAATTTGCATACCCCAAAAAGATCATGGAAGTTGAAGAAAAATACTGAGATCATTTGAAAACAGTGAATTTATCAAGCCAAGTAAGTAACATACTATTTAAAAATAAATTTATCCTATGAGAAGACTTTTCAGACACATTGTGTATTTTTAGACTACCTAATGCTTTCAGACACTGGATACGTTAGTTCTATATCTGGTAAGTGTATAAAGAAGGCAAAACATTTTCAAGATTATCTTTTTGGTTCAGTATAAATGCACATGACTCAGTCATGATATATACAGCATGAAAGAAAAATGTTACATTTTAACTATTATCATTTAGAATAGACAGTTAATAACTAATGGTAAAATACATTTTATTTGTATCATGACTAAAAAAATCTTCAAAGTATAGATATTTGGAATTGACGTTTGCATCAAAATATTCTCGCCTCCTCCTAGTCTTTAAAGAGAGCTCTATTCAGCATATATTCAATTTTAATTTTTAATTTAAAGGTAACCAATGTGTGAAAATAGAAAATTTTTAGGCGTAGTAAGTTTGATTAGTGGTAAATTCTATATTTTGAAAATACTGCTTTCTTTTCAATTTTACAAATATTTAAAAAAAAATACAATGTAGGAAGGAGTATCTTTGTACAAGGTAAATATCCTTTATTGCTTCTTAAGTCCATTTCCTATAAAATAATCACCAGAGTAAGTTTGTTATGTTTTGCCAAAATATTTTTCTATAAAAACATTTTATCTTAGCTTTTCAGATTAGAAAATTTCATATTGAGAGAAACACCCAAACACTACCTTAACAGTTTGTTAAATATATGCCTTAGATGTCTATAAAAGCTTGTAAAAATACATTAAAGAGCAGTTTTCTTAAGAAAAAAGGGCAAGAACTATAAATATCACATCCAAAATCATCAAATTTATCTTATGATGAGTAACAGCTATTGGAATAAATAATTTATTGTTCTGAATGTCCCAAAACATTGCCTGCAAACACATTTTGAAACAACTTCCAGCTTACCTACAAGCTCCACACTCAAATGTTCCATTTCCTTCATGACACTTTGGACTGCTAGGGATGCCTTCACTTTGGCATTCACATGTACAGATGAACTGGAGAATAATCTCTACTTCTTCAGTGAAGCCCAGAGGCTTAATTTTAATTGTTTCAGAATGTTTATTTGGACATTTATTGGAAGTTATGCTAATTTCAAATTGAACCTTGAAAGAAAAACAAATTAACTAAGCAATTAGATCTAATGAAAATATTTCAAAGAGCTAGTCATCATTTCTTTTATCATTTCTCAAATTAAACTAGATTGCTTACAAACAAAAGATTATTTTTTTCCTTCAAAAAATGTTTCTACAACATACCTCATCTCCAATGGAAATATTGGAGCATTTTCTTCCATTTTCCCCTGTTCCATTCACACCATTCTTGCAGTAAGATTTATAATTTATTGTTACTCCCTCTGGCAATTTACTGTTTTCCAAAATGACTTCTGAGGAAAGGGACTAAAACAAAGACTAATTATAGAAAAGAAAGGCAACAGTGCTACATAAAGTAAGTTGAATGCATAAAACCCATAGATAAAATGAACTTTTAAAAAAACAAACATTTAAATAAAACATCTGAAGGCAAATCCTATTAACTTTTCAAAAAACACAAAACTCAGAACTCACAGAAACAAGCTCTAACATACTAAAGGATCACTTCCTCAAAATATGTTGATTGAAAAGTAAGAGAATGTGTGTTTTATTATTTAGTAAAAACATTAATGATCACATTGTACAGAAGCCTAACATGCCGAGTCCTGAGAATTCAGAACATTGTCTTTCCCCAATGGCAATACGGCTCTCTCTATCCTGGTCGTAGCACTTCTTGCTAAGGTAAAATGATCCACTGGAGCCTGGGAATAAATTTGCTTAGGAGTCATTGTAGCCCTGCCCACCCATCCCCCTCAAACCCCCACCAAAAAGCCAACAAAACAAAACCCTAAGTAGGAGGTATTCTTCAAACCAGTGCTCTTTTAGAATTCAGACTTCTCAGGACAAATGGAGAAGGCTAAAGTGACAAGCTATCTCTTATTCATACCTCAACATGAATGGGAGTTAAGGAAACACTAAGATACTGTTAGATGAAGAACACAGGAGAAAAGTAGAATCTTGAAAATCTTTTATAAAAACCTTTTTTCTGTGAGTCAAAACTTTCAAAAACATTTTGGGAACTCTGGTATGAGATAAAAAATACCCAAAATTCAACGTGTGACTGGGTTGTGTGTTAAGGTAACAAAATGGTTACCTTAATCCTACAAATGCTTTTAGATTATTTAAAATGATTATTAAACTGGTGCTTAATGAGTATCATTAAAGGTACTCTGAATTAATTTCTATACAGAGAAAAGTAACTCCCTTTTGATTTCAATTCAACATCTCTGTGTGTGTGGGGGGGGGTGTGGTGGTAGGCCTTATAAATTTTTTAAAAGTCATACATATGTATATATTTCCTAGCTCATGTACATTTGAGTGAGTGTGTACCTCTTAAGAATATAAACAACATCTTCTAAATATATGACTAGAGAAGAACTGGCAAAAAAGCTTTTCCAGCACCATTCATCACAACAGATGAATCTATAACAAAAAGATTGAGGGACTCCTAAGTCTAAATGTAAGCTATGTTTCACACTTGCTTTCCAACAAAGAGACCTACTGTTTAAAGATAAACAAATTTAGAAATTTTCCCATTTCTTTATCATATATTTGATTTGTTTGGGCTTTGCAAATAATTATGCTTTTTCTAAGAGAATATATAGCTTTTCCTCCAAATACATAAAATGTAAATTCTAATGTGTCCTCTGGGTTTGCTAAATTTTATGTGAGGGGAATTTTACTTTTGTAGCTAAATATTCTCAGCAGGGTACTGTTCAAAACAGATATTACTTGAAATGTACTCACATTGTAGGCATCAATGATCAACTGAATTACATTGCTGGAATTTGCAGATAATGTTCCTACTGCTGACTTAGGAATCAAATTTTTCAGTTCCTGCAATTGAAAGATAAAACATGTAAAACACAGAATAGTATTCATTCAACCCATTACCACTTATTGAGCCTACACTACTCATTTTAAAATACCAGTTCCCTATAAAATTTGTAAATAAAGTAAGGGGTCTTATTCTGGAAAACAAACAAAAAAATCTAGTTTTATATATAAAATTAAAAATTAATATGAACTGCTTTTGTGAAGTCTGTCTAGATGACATTTTATCATATTTCAATTCAGACATAAGAGTTTGCCTCTCTATGACTAAACAAATAGGGCATATAAATTAATTCTTTTTATTTCACATATATTTACCTTGTAAACAGGCTGAAATTCTTCAGTAACTGCAAAAATTGTCTGAATGTTATTTTCACTTAGTTTCTGGACAAGGTGAGCAATAGAAGGATAATCCTAGGAAATTAAGTAATAAAACTTAGTAGGTAATGACATACAGTCTATTCCAGCTTTCAGTACTGAGAATAATTTACTTATTTATCTGTTATGTAAGACTGCTTGAAGTATCACAAATAATTGATGAAATGGGTTTTAATCCTATCCTCTTTATCTTAATATCTGTATAAAAATGTTAAAAGGTTTCAAAAACAAAGAGCATATATATATTGTCAGATCAATGAAATTAAAGAATTCCAGGGGCCTCCCAGGTGGTGCAGCAGTTGAGCACTAGGCTGCAAACCTGCCCACAGCCTCTGCAGTGCCAGTTCGATCCCCGGCCAGCCAGTGAGGGTCCCACATGGCACGCAGACCTCTCCTGCCACGCCCGCTGCTCCCCTCAGCAGTGTATTTCGTCAGTATGCCTGTTCTGCTACCCGTTCTTGCTCTGGTGAATTCTGTCACCGCGCTTCTACTGTACCCAGTGCTTGTATAAATAAATAAATCTTAAAAAAAAAAAAAAAGAATTCCCATAATTAAAGTTGTAGTATATATCATTTAAAAAAAGACCAAGATTCATCAAGGTTTAGATTTCTTCTAGAACTTGAATAATTTGCCAATCTTTATTTTCAGTAGCAGCAGGATGCCTGCTTTTAAAAATCAGATTGTGAGAAATACAAGGCTATTACATAAATATATTCGGGAATAATATGAAAGAGGGGAGAGGCTAGAAGCAAAGAGTGGAGGGAGCCCAATTTGGCAGAGGGGTGCTGGTACCTCTATGGGGCATGTGGTGTCACAACAGACTGGAATGTGTATGCACCTGTACTCCTAAAACATAAGTGTTGTAAACCAATCTTAACTTAATTAAAAAAAAAAAATTGAATGTAAAACTAAATGAGAAACTGCACCCCACCTCCCAAAAAGAAGTATCAAATCTGCTACCAAATGATAAATTCAAGTGAGGAGCCACAGCTCTGAGTTAAGGTAAGAAGTGCCTCAGCAGCTCTCTATGCTATCAGGAGGCCTTGTCTAAATGGAAAGAAGCAAGCACAAAGCCACATCTTCAGAAACAGTCATATTAGCTTTCCTACATATTAAGTTGGGGCTCACACTTACCAAACCAAAAATCCAAACCCTGAAAAACCAACAAGTCAGTTATGCATAATTTTTAACTATAAATTAAGTCAGTATGTAAGGAATTAAGCACTCACATAATAATGGCTCATTGTGTATACATCATTTTCCAGGTGGCACTGCCCATCATTTGGTAAAACAATGCCACCAAGTTTCCCATCTCCAGCAAAGTGAAACCCAGCATCCGTGGAAAATACCAGCAGACGTGTAACATTCCTCCAGCCAATCAATGACTTAAAAAGAAAAGAATTTGAATTTTAAAATACTGCTCACAATAATTCAACATATTTTAATTTTACATAGGCTACCACTGCACATTTAACCTAATGATGTATCTTTTCTATATCATTTCTCTTTACAATGTATTGCTGATAAAGGTGTAGAGCCCACTGCACAAAAGCTCCTCCACCCCATTGTAAAACTGTATTTTGTTTGGTTATCCATTTGTGTCAGTCTGTTTTCACAAACTGTATCATTTAAAATCAGCCTCTCTCCCCCTCTGGGGCAGGGTTCACATCTGGTTTTGCTCCTCATCCTCTCTACAGCAGTTGAACTCAGTGTTTCGTATACAGAGGTTGCTTAATGAATACTGGCTGAATAAATAAAAATGCTTTATAAAGGAAACAGACTTATTGTGGTCATCATTTTGCATTGCTTATGAAGGTAAATCATCATGTCCTACCCTGAAACTAACATAATGCTATATGTAAATTACACTTCAATAAAAGATAAAGACCTTAGCCCATCCTTTATGCTTCAACCTAATGCTGCTCTCCTGGGCCAATCCATCCTTTCATCCATGCTCTATTTTCCTTCTATAACACATACATCTCCTTTATCAGCCCTCCATCCCTCCATATTAGACTTTCCCATTTTAATTATAGGAAAAATTACCTTCAAAGATTTGCTCTGCTTTAATTCCATCCATTCTAACTCATCAGTATCATTCATTTGCTCATGTGTTTTATCCTCTAACTTAATGAACGAAAAGTTCAAAATAGTAAAACCCTCTTCTCTCTATGGTAATTTTGCAGTTAAATTTGTCTAAATATATATATCCATTTATATACTAATATTGTGAATTCCCTGAAGGCTGGAATTAAATTTATTAATGCTGTGAATCTAAGTGAAACATCAGTCTCTTTTGAATCTCAAGAAGTAGGTAGAAAAGTCATTCGTAGAAAGCATGACAGACAGAAAAGCAGTAGTGGTCATGGGTCCATGGCTTGTTTTAACCCCACAGGTCAAGAAATACTAAGAGACAGCCCAGAGAATTTTCTCTCCTCCATGAGTTAACAGAATAACAAATAAAGGGCTGGAAGGAAAAGAGGTAATCAGACTATGTACACCTCACAATACTTTCTAATTTCAGCTTCAATTTTTCCATGAAACGGTCATCTCATTATTCTCAGATGGTAAATGGGTCATAAAATTCTGAACAGTGGTCCAAGGAGATGAGCTTGCTACTACTAAAAATTTTGCAAATAAAATTACTAATATATGGCTTTGCAAAATACATGTTTTTACACAGCTTGCAAACAAGACTTTTATAAAAGCACCTTCCTTTTCCATTACAAAGACACAGGGAAAAGACATTTTTAAGAGATAATGGTAAAAGAAAACCGATAAAGGAAAATGGAATCTGAGACACCATTCTACTTTTAATGCTAAAAAGGAAATAATGTTCCTTTGTAGGAAATGAATATACTTACTCCACAAACTGCAACTTGCATGATTGCATCAAAGCCACCTTCTGGAGAATCCAAATTGCCAGATATGCGCTGTTTACCAACAAGTTCATTAAATACTTCCCCTTTATCAGTAAGGCTAAGCACATTTTTGTAGCTAAATGGGCTGGTGCAGTTCTGTTCACTTGTGCAAGGGTTCCTGAGTTTAGCTGGTGTTGTACTAATGTAAGGCATCACAGTTTTCTCCACGAATGAGCCAAAGCCTGCAAAGATAAAATGCATATAGTCAATGGAGGGATGGAGGGAAAACCTGCGCTAAGAAAAAATCAAGTATGTTACCACATGGAAATCAATGCTTTTCTTTAATAAGAACTAACAAGGTTTTAAAAAGGAAGTTTGAAAAGGTGGTCATTTGATCACTGTAATATGAAAAATCCAGGTCTAAAGTGAGATTCGGTTGTACACACAGGTGTAATATTAACCCTTTGCACTCCGCTGTCCCCTCTCAGGGGACAGCATATCACTCGGATGTCCCCTCTCAGGGGACATTGCAATTTATTAGTGATAACAGGGAATTGAGGTTATTTCAACGCAACTTTTTGAGACATGCATGTTTCCCTGAAGTTTTATCTTGAAATGGCACAAGAAATTAAATCAAAATATCGTAAAATGGTTCAGAGTGCAAAGGGTTAACAATGAAACAATCTGAGTACTCAGTAGGTTTATAAAACAAAGCAACAAATGAGTAATATTCTATGAAAGTAAGTATGCACTTCATTATCTATGTAATATAATCTCTGTCAAATAACATGGTCCCATAGAGTAATAGAAGAACAAGGCGGAAGATCATTAGATATGTGACAGAGGTAGGTAACTTAAGACAACCATTAATTTCCTCTCAGGAAGAAAAGAATAAAACCTGGCCTATTTATCTCACAAGTATATAGGGAGGAACAAAACTCTCAAGACTTATGCAAAAGTTTTAATTTTCTCAATATTCCTACCAATTCGGAAGTCTGAAGTAATCCTCCTCATTTCATTCATCAGATCTGTTCCAAGACTTTTTACATTCTCCAAATCATCTTTCATAGAGTAAGACAGGTCCATCAGGTAGTAGAGATCTATGGGATAGTCTTCAGCTCTCTTGAACTTTAAGGTAAATGTCTGTGGCTCCCCTAATTAAAGAGATTAGAAAATGAAATTTCCTTGCCAGCTATCAAAAGCAAATAAGAAAATCCAACTGGATTTATAACACTATAAAATGAAATTATTGCTATAATCTTTACAAACACCTAGAAATTCCACAGGAAAGTCAATGGATGTATACCCAATTTTATTCAGTAATTAAAATGGTAAGTCCAGAGGATATAAGATGCAAAAGACAGTATCTCCAATCCACAGTGGGAAAAACAAATAGTAATTTATAACTATGACACAAGCAAACAAATAGAATATATAGAGTGGGGTGAATAAAGGAGGGCACATCATAGGGCACCCCTGATTTTTTAGAGACTGAAGTTGTAAGATTGTGTTCTCTGTTAAATGAGATGTCACTACAGCAGGTCCTCAAATAATATCATTTCTATGTCATTTCATTCTAACATTCATGAGTAATTCCTGGCCAATGTTGAACAAAATAATGTTATCTGAGGACTTAGTTTTGTTACATGTTGTTTTGCTCAAAGTCAGTTTTCAGGAACTTATAAGTTACATTAAGTGAGGACTCAATATAATTGCAAATCAATAATATAATCCGATTTTTACTTTAAGAAAAATCTGGCAAAAATTTTAACATGAATTACAGATACAAAGATACTTGTTAAGAAACCACAGCAAAAATCCATGAGGAGGATGGTGACAATCTAAACAATGAGGAAGGAGAAGGATATAAGAAGTGTTATAGGGCTTCCTCTGGTGGCGCAAGTTGAGCGCTGGGCTGCAAAGCTGCCCACAGCCTCTGCAGAGCTGGTTTGATCCCCGGCCGTGGGGCGAGGGTCCCACATGGTGCGCAGACCTCTCCTGCCGCCCGCTGCTCCCCTCAGCAGTATACTCTGTCAATCTGACTGCTCTGCTCTCCCCTCTGGCTCTGGTGAATTCTCTCACCCTCCCGCGTTTCTGACTGTACCCAGTGCTTGTATAAATAAATAAATAAATCTTTTTTTTTAAAAGGCTTTAAACAAAAAAGAAGTGTTACATATAAATCACTTAGGAACTACAGGAGAGTTGGGTGAAAAATCTCTAAATTCTAACTTGTATATTTTTGCTATATATATTTCTGGAATTCAATTGGATAAATAGGTTTGGAGGTTAAGATAAAAGTCTGTATTAGGGCCTCCCTGGTGGTGCAGAGGGTTGGGACGCAACCTATGAGGCTGTCTGCAGCCACTGCAGCACGAGTTCAATCCCTGGCCAGGGAGCAACCCACATGGCGCAGCAGACTCTCCTGACTCACCCGCTGCTCCCCTCAGCGGTGTATTTCCATCAATCTGCCTCTTCTGTGCCCCACTCTGTCTTTGGGAATTCTCTTACCCCCCACACCTCTGGCCTGTACCCCAATTCTTATATGCATAAACAGATAAGTTTAAAAAAAAAAAAGCCTATATTAAATCATACAAATAGTTTCAATGCCATGAAAGAAATCAACAATTAAAGAAAGAGGAAGATAAAAAGACACCAAAAGGAGGTTGGTAAGCAATCTTAAATAGTAAGAAAAACTAGGAGTGATATCATGGAAGAGAGTTCAAAGGCATCACTTGGCACAGAAATGTTGAAAGAAACCACAAATAGGCCCTACATAGGAGCGCTAGGCTTGGGAGTTCCAAGTGGTGGTAGAGATTTGTCAGAATGGGTTTAACAGCAGAGATATCACTGAAACAGATAGAAGAGTAGATGAGGGGGAAGTCATGACTGCCACAAACACTCCTCCGAAAGGGGCGGAAACTGGAAAGAACAGAAACGGCCTTTTTTCCTTTTTAAAAACAAAACTGCCAGATTTTTACAAAAATCTTACTATCTTAATACTAAACAAATACTAAGAAAAAAATAGTTGAAAAAGTTGTATTTATAAGGATGTACACTTGTTTTTAAAACCTGTTAGATCTGGGCCTCCCTGGTGGCACAGGCGGTTGAACACAGTGCTGTGAAGCTGTCCACAGCCTCTGCAGTGCCAGTTCGATCCCCACTGGCCATGGAGATACCCACATGGCAAACAGACCTCTCCTGTCTCGCCCACTGCTGCCCTCAGCAGTGTATTTCGTCAGTCTGGCTGTTCTGTTCCCGACTCTGTCTCTGGTGAATCCTCTCACCCTCCTGCGAATCTGGCCTGTACCCTGGTTCTTGTATAAATAAAAAATCTTTAAAAAAAAAAAACAAAAACCTGTTAAATCTAATACTTTCAAATCCTGTAACAGACTTTACTTTTTTGGAAATTAGGCAAACATTATTCTTTCATGTATATGTGTCTTTGTTGTATCTGCAAAAAATTTCTAAAATTTAACACATTCTACATTTCTATTTGAGTGCAGGTCCACATGTGAAAATGACCCTCAACAGAAACTGGTAAGAAGTTTATATGGAGCCGTCAAAAAGCTCAAGTAGGAACGAAAGTATTCATAATTGGATTTCTATACCTGATCGTAACTGCAAAACCAATTGCTGTGGTTGTATCTGAGTGATATCTTCTGGCTGGAGTTTCTCCGCTGTTCCTTTACTACGGTTAGTTACGACTTTATTTTTCGTTATATCTTTAGAACCTCTGGGATTTTCTATGTCATCTGGGTGGCAACCCTTCTTTTTTAAGGCTTCTAAATCATCACATCGTGCAGAAGTAGGCATTCCTTCTTGTAAAAATGTCTAAATGACATAAAATATATGTAAGTAAAATGTATAATGGTCATACCCGCTAGATAAATGTAATTGCAATGTGTGATTAAATTGCAAAAAAAATCAAACATACCCAACAAACTTCATTTCATATTTTTAAACAAAATCCTCCTCTCAAATTCTAAGTGCCCATTTAAAAACAAAAATAATTTCCTAGCAACAAAATACCTTTATTATTAATATACTGTTAGTAACTTGTTATACGTCAGTGATACTCAGGATTGACCTAAGTGTAATTGTCCCACATTCAAAGTCAGAGTATCTGATCAAGATATTTTTTAAGTGAAATCACTTATTCACCATGGTTGGTAGTCACTAATAATGTACATAGCCAAATATCAGTTTTTTTCTTTCTAACTTTTTCCTTAGAGAAGTCTTCACAAAGTTATATTATGTAGCGTTCTCCCTCACAATTTTTTTAATAGCTCAATGTTTAGGGAACACATATTAGCCTAAAATCAACTCAATCTTGTTATTTTTAAAAAGGAGAGCAAGAAATATAACACCGATTTAGTAAATACTCTAGGAGGTTTGAAAATTTTTCAAGTATTGGCTATTATTATAACGAAGTCTTTAAAACTTATTTTAAATAATAAAATAAGTGATTACATGGTAAGAGTCATTATTTTATTTTCAAAGGATAAATTTTTTTAAAAATGAAATAAAAAAGGTACAAATGATATGTAAATTGTATTTGTGACTTGGGGTATAATTCCCAGTAGTTTGTAACTTCAAAATACGTTAGATCTCTAACAATTAGATGGAAATAAAATTTTTCTCAAATGAATGAGAAAGTACTTTAGTGAAAGCAAAACTAACAACACTATAGTCAAGATATAGGTAAAGATTCTGAGTAAGTTTTTCATGATATGTGATAGTAGGGAAATAAAACAATGATTTTAGTTTACATACACATACATGTGTATGTCATTTTAAAATGTGTACCTATAACTAAATCGATTAATTACTTAAGCAGAATATTTCACATATATCCCTAAAATTTTCACATTTAGTTAGCCAAAAATCATCTTTTCTTTTAATCTGGACATTGGGAAAATGAGGGAATGCCTTTTAATTGGGGTGACTTTATGTTCAGCTTTATATGGCATTTATTGTCTACCAATTTAGTGGTGAGTAAGCCTTCAGTGATTTAGGATTGACCTAAGTGTAACTGTCCCACATTCAAAGTCCGAGTATCTAATCAAGATTTTTTTTAAGTGAAATCACTTAGTAGTTACTAGTTACTTAGAACCTTCCAAGTGAAATTGCTTTATTTAAATTCGATCAAATCTAATTCATGTAACAACACAGATAAAGCAAGGTTTTGTTAAGCTCACTTTCTCAGCAGGAAAACCAAAGATTTTCCGGTAAGTAAGCCTGTTCTGAGATTAACTCACAGCACTCCCTATTCCCTCCATTGTCACCAATGCAAGTCCAGAATACCATTTCTAGAATGGGAAGTGTCGTGAGAAAAATTAAACAACAAACACTCTCATTTGTCTTTCATGTGGTTAAATGATATGAAATTTCTGATATTTAACCAATTATGCTTACAAAACAGTCACTTGAAATACGGCTTCACATGGCTGAGTAAAAACATAAACCTTTGCTTTCTGATATTATTTACTCTGTGAATAAATTCTCTATCTTCAAATTTATTCATCTTTTCCTCCTGTTCCAGCATTCATTAATTAGGCTGTCCATTCATTCATTCCTCAACATTTAGTAAGCTTTAAGAAAGTACTATGTTAAGTAACATATAGAGATGACAAAGTGAAAAATAGTTGAACCCTAACCTAAGCAGGCTTCATTAGAAAAAAAAAAACCCAATTCTGTACTGGTTTAATTCAAATATAACTAGAAAATTCAAAGGAAATAGTTTGACAATTATTAATGACATTAAGTTAACATTATAATGAATTTTTTATCATTAAGTCTTTGAACTTTGGTATGCATTTGTGACTTACAGGTTTATAGCAATTCTTAATTTCCACTACTCATATTTCAAGTACTCAAGAGACACAGGTGCCTAAACTGTCTTGAATATCAAGCTCTAGTCAATCACAAGCATTGTAGAGTTAACACTCATTCAATAAAAATAAATTTAAGTAAAAATTCATCTCCAGCATTTCCATGGATACGTATTAGGCAACACTAAATGTTTAGGGAATAAATGGAAAGGATCTGAGCAATCTTACTGAATTTGTACACCATCCACAATTTGGTCCTGCTTGTATACATTCTCCACATGATTTAGCATTTGCTTTCAAACATCTATTTTCATCTGTCAAAAAAAAAAGAATAGACCACTTTACTTGAAATTAAAAAAAAAAAAAGGAGAGAAACCAAAATGACAATGACAATGCAACTATCTGAATGTTAAATATGAACACTATGAACCTAGTCACCCAGCTGATCCACCCCTAGCCCCAAGAAACCCAAAGATACATAATTTTGGATCATTCATATTAGCACAAAGCCATAAAAAGACAGTTACCTTGCTTGTCTTCTGTAGCAAAGACTAAGTAACATAATCTACACATTTATCCTTTTTCTTAAAGGCATAGTTTCAGGATCTACCTATCTATTAATGTCAGTTTTGTTACAACTTGGCAAAAGATTATTTTCATTTAACTCATACTATCCTATCCATAACCTGCTCCCTGACCCAACATCTTCAGCATCTTTCAGATGGTTTTGAGTATTTTAAATTTTTGCAAAATTTATATTCACCTAGTCCACAAGCCAATGATTTTTCAGGTTGTGGTTAAAGAATGTTTTACATTTTTTCAATTCCATCTAAGTATAGTTCTGCAGTATACTTTCAACTGTATAAGCTAAAGGTAAGAACTCATATACCTATTCCATTTATCATTTTCAGTAGTTTCAATAAATTACATGATATTCAATAGTATTATAAAATAGATTTTGAATTAGATGATTTTTGCCTAATTGTAGGCTGAGGTAAGTGTTCTGTGTATGTTTAAGGTAGGTAAAGCTAAGCTATGATGTTTGGTAGGTGGTATCAAATCATTTTCAACTTACATTATTTTCAACTTATGAGGTTTTTCATAATCTGAGGAAGGCTTACATGTTTATAAATGCATATATATGCATCTACTCTAAAGACCATTTTTATATGGGAAAGTGTCTTTATTACAAATTCAAATAAAATATTGAGACGAATAGTAACATTTTTAAGACTCCAAAATACTAATTTCTATCCACAATATTCCAAAGTATATACCCATAAGCAGTATACTATCATTTTATCATACCTTCAACAATACTAAGTACATTTTCATTATAAAATGTTTTAATCATTTAAAAGTTTTATATTAGAATATCAATTCCATTGTTAGGGATTTAAAATATCCTGTCTTTTCATGTTTTTGCTAAACATTTTTTTTCACATTTTTTTATTGCGTCTTGTAAATTTTTCTACTGTCACGTTCATCTGTTGCTACTGAAGCTCCACATTAATGAAAGTAACCTTTGATTAGTTTCTCATTTTTTTATCATTGTGTCTACTGAGGTAACACTGATGTATAACACTATATATGTTTCAGGAGTACTGGTTCACCAATCTACAAATTTATGTTCTCTCACCAAACCCACCAGCAAAATACCAATCATCTTCTAAATAGTGCAACAGAGGCGAGGGTGTGGAGAAAAAGGAACTCTCCTGCACTGTTGGTGGGAGTGCAAACTGATCCAACCACTATGGAGAGCTATGTGGAGATTTCTGGACCTACTAAACATAGAGCTTCCATATGATCCAGCAATTCCACTCCTAGGTATCTACCCAAAGGACACAGAAACATCCATTCCAAAGAACACCTGCACCCCTATGTTTATAGCAGCACTGTTTACAATAGCTAAGCTTTGGAAACAGCCCAAATGCCCAAAAATAGATGACTGGATCAAGAAGATGTGGTACATATATACCATGGAATATTACTCAGCATTCAAAAAAGATAAACACATGCAATTTGCAGCAACATGGATGGCGCTGGAAGGGATCATGCTCAGCAAAATAAGCCAAAAAAGAAAAAGAAAAATACCGGATGGTCTCACTCATAGCAGGAATCTAGAAAACTTAAATAAGGGACCAGGAAAATGAATAACTATAAGAAAGTGAAAATCAGAATCAACAAAAAACTATGAACCAGAGACACTTTTTGGGGGGCGGGGGGCGGGAGGGGAGGGATTGGGGTCAGAATGGGGGGGCTGCAATTGTATGGGGAATATAAAAATAAAATTTATTATTTAAAAAAAAAAAAAACTTTAAAAATAAATAAATAAATAAATAGTCCAACAGAGCCAACTCCCTCCTTTGCTGTAACCCGCTTGTTCCTTTAAGTAGACCCAGTTCTAGAGTCAGATTTCAAGGACTTGTTTTGTCTTTGTTTTATCTGTTCCTTTGCATTTTTCTTTATACATGATAAGTGAAATCATCAGGTATTTGTCTCCTGATTTGCTTAGCATAATCCCCTTCATTTTGAGCCATGTTGTTGCAAATGGCAAAACTTTACCTTTTTTATAGTTCTGTTGTATTCCACTGTGTATATGTGTGTGTGTATACACCTCTTATTGATCCACTTATCTATCATTGAACACTTAGGTTATTTTCATACCTTGGCTTTTGTTAATAGTGCTGCAATATATACAGGAATGCACATATACCTTCAATTTAGTAGTTTTGTATTCAGTGAATACATACCTAAGTGTATAAATACCTAAGTGTGAAATTGCTGGATCAAATGGTAGACCTATTTTTAATGTTTTGAGATAACTCCATACTGTTTTTCATAGAGTCTGGACTAGTCTACATTTTCCACCAACAGAGCACAGTGGTTCCTTTTTTCTCCATATATTCACCAGAACTGAAGGTTCTGGTCTTATTTATATACGTCATTCTCGCAGGTGTAAGGTGGTATATCATTGTGGTTTTGGTTTTAATCTACAGTTCTCTGATGACAAGTGATGATGTGCATTTTTCATGAGCCTGCTGCCATCTGTATGCCTTCTCTGGAGAAGTGACTGTTAAATTTCTTGTTTTCTTTTTGCTGAGTTGTATGAGATCTTTGTAGATTTTGGATATCAGTCCCTTGTCATTTGTATGATGTGCAAATATACCCTCCCATTTGATAGGGTCTTTTTATTTTAATGATAGACTTCTTGATCAGAGTGAAACTATCCTCTAGAATGTCAACTGTTCCTGGATTTTTTTTTTACCTAGTAATCCACCACTCTATACATAGATTTTATTCTGTCCTAAGTGTAATACACATCTTTGCTTTCTCTCTGCTTACTTATACTCTCCTATATACTCAAAGACTCTTTTCTTAGTCTACTGTATTCCTATACTTTTAGCATTTCACTAGCAAAGCTTCCTATTGTTGGTCTGGGTAGAAAAGATGAGTAGAACTTACTAAAAGTCATTTTAAGGACCATCCCTTAACACCAAGTGAGATGGGACCATTGTAAGGCTTTCAGAAAGAGCAGCATCTAAATAAGATGCTGCTCAAAAGTAACACAAGATACTGAAGTAAAAAAATCTTTTTATTACCTGTTTGGCCAAATACATAGCAAATTGAACTGATCAGTCCAATCCAGAAAATCAGTTGTAAATTCATCTGAAATACAGAATGGACATCATTAAAATAATTAAAAAAAGAAAATACTCTGAATGTAAATATTCCCAGCCCCCTTATCCATATACGTCAAATGTAAATATTCCCAGCCCCTTTATCCATATACGACAAATCTTTTCTCCAACTCTTTACTACATCCCTATCATCCACCTCTACTCTGTTACCTTACCTTTCACCTGCACTGTTAACATCCACAACAGAATCCATTTGTGCCTGTCTCCAAATCAAATACATTTTAATACTTTATTAACATGACTCAAAAAAGAACAGTATTTCCTAAATCTTAAATTATTACCAATCTATGCCCCATGGAGTCTCTATTTTCTCCTCTGACCCCTATGGGGCCACAGAGGCATCTATAAGTCTCAGTTACCTCAATATTGAATGTCAGTTTTAAGTATTTTGAGCTTATCAAAATGCTGATTGTGTCATCCCCTTTACTATAACTTTTCCATAGATTTTAATTTCTCCTTAGGCTAATAACCACATCCTGCACAAGGCCCCCAACTCAAGTTTTTAGTTTGATGCTCTGTAATTATTTGTTTGTAAAAAAAAAAAAAAATCAACTTGTGTACATGGAAAAAATAAAATATTCAGTTCAATTCTCTATAATTTCAAGATCTACATTAAGCAAAAAATAGAAGAGGGGGCATATTACAGGAAGGAGGGATATTAAGACCTTAAAGGGGCTTCTGTGTCTCACAGAAAAGCTAAAGAAAAATCAATATTCTGTATACCCTAATTCAGTAAGACCTTTTTTCTATGAATCAAGGTTTTCATAACATTAATCTATCCCTTACCAGAATTGGTCAAAGATAGCTATGGTCACAGGTCGCTGATCCTATTCTTTAAATACTCACTGATCTTAGACTAGTAGTCCTAATTATTAGACTAGCAGTCTAAACACCTGCTCTTCCCACAAGATTACAAACAACAACTACAGACCAAAATAAGAGGTTAGCTTTACTAGCTATTGAAGAAATATAAAACAATATAAGGTAAGCTAGGGGAAAAAAAGGTTTCAACCCAACAAAGGCCACTGCATATGGCAAAGAGAAAATGGAGATGGATCCATAAACTGGTATAATTTAGGGTTGGGGGGGGAAACAACCTGTATCAAAAACCATAAAAAATGTTTTTATTCTCTGACTTAATAATCTAGCTATTGGGAATTCATCCCAAGGACATAATTAAAAGTACAAAGGGCAAAAGGTGATAGTACAGACTAGTAAATTTACAATAGGTAAAAATATAAACAAACTACCTAATAATAGGGAAACAGTTAACTGTTTCAACTTAATGGATCATTACTGAGTCATAAAATAATAAGATGCAGCAACATCAAAAGGTTTATAGCATAATTCTGGATGCAAAGTACATATCTGCATACATATAGTTTACATATATTTAAGTCCACAGGTTTGTAAATAAAACAGTATATAAAGTAACCGGAGACCTGAAGATACAAAGATTTATATATAGGTATAACATAATGACAATTGGTTTATTTTTAAATTGTTAGTGTTTTCTTCTTTTTACTTTCTCAATAAAAACAATTATGGCAGATAACTGGAATCCTTCTTTCTTGGTAACTTTCCTTTAATAAAAAACATTTTTAAAAATACCTCCATTTTCAAAAGCATCTATTCCAGGATGCTACTCCCATACCTCTTGGAGAGTACTTTAAAGGTGTGCTCAGAGCAACCCTGGAATATCTGCATATTCTCTGCTGCTAAATGCTGTGTGCTGTTGCTCTGCTGGCTTCCCAGAGAAAAGCCTTAAGTATAACTTGCATAGTCAATTAACTTGTGCATACCAGCAAGTTCTGTATACCCAAGATACCAACAAAAGCTGCTAACAGTTCACCTTTTAAGTACTGCCTGAAAGGTTTAATGTGTAATAAATCTGCACAGACTATAATTTCAAGCAATTTAAATAATGTTATCACAATTCCAAAGCTCTGACTGAATGTGCCTGGAACATCAAGACTCCTGAGGAAAGGCATGACGGTAATGAATGCAGCATGTGGGTGGTTTCTACACAAAGTAAACAGTAAGAATTTGTTCCAGAAATGGGCTAACAGACTTTCCTTCGGGACACTATTCAGACTACTTTAAAGACCACTAGGTCGCCAGGAAAAATCTTTCAAAATATCAGAAAAATCACCAAGAAGATACAGTCATTAGGTAACAGAAAATGTTTCTTTATATTCTCAGGTTATATGGCTTTAAATGTCATTGTCCTTTTCCTTCATAAACCTTAACAAGCAAAAGATCAATCTTTGAAACTCATGTCTCTGGGAAAGTGGAAAAACTCCAAAGCAGGAAAAACAGGCTCCGGGACAGATGCTGACTTCTATGACTGGCCATTCACTGACAGTAAACAAAGGGACACAGTCACCAATTAGTGATGTATGTAAAAGGCCAAGCTTTTTCTCAGAAAACCAAAGCCCTAGGAAACAGAAGACAGTAATTAAGACTGAAGAAGAGCTGAGAACAAAGAGGCTTAGAAAAGACCCAGGTTAGCAGTGATAAGGAAAGCAAGCAGCAGAGAACTAAGCAGGCAAGAAGGAATGACAGAAAAGACTCACAGCCACTCCTATCAGTCTTGACAGTCTCTGAAGGCTCTAGATACCCATGCACACTTGTCGGGAAGAACACATGGAAAGTTTCCTATATTTCAAAACCTCTAGACCACACTTTTAGAAGTACTGTCTTTAGGAAATTTTGAAATACAGGAAACTTTCCAAGTACCCTTCCCTACAGGTCTTAAAAGCGCAATATTGAGAGGTAAGGCCTGTATTCCAAATGATTATTATGTTGAGAAAAGATGCCCTAAAGGCATGAGGACATGGAATCTTTCAAAGACTTGAAGGAGATGGCAATGTTTCAGCTTTCCAGAATTGAAGGTGAAGGGGAGTAAAAAGTGGGTAGGTGGATAAATGAAAACATTTCAAGCAAAAGTTTTGCACATGCAAAGCCATGGAGTCCTGGGAAGAAGTATAATAGCTTCTTCACAATCGTACTTCTAGACATATACATTTGGATGATTTACTCAACTTTCTCCTGTCCCCCAAGTGGAACTATCTCACCTACTGTAAAGTTTTTACAAACTTGGGGGCCTCCCTGGTGGCACAAGGGGTTAAATCTCAGCATTATGAAGCTATCGGCAGCCATTGCAGCATGAGTTTGATCCCCAGCCAGGGAGCTAACCCACATGGCGCAGTAGACCTCTCCTGTCCCACCCACTGCTCCCCTCAGCAGTATATTTCTGTAGATCTGTCTGTTCTGCTCTCCACTCTCTCTGGGGTACCCTCTCACCAACCCCCCCCATACCTCTGGCCTACACCCCAGGCAGATTGACTAAAATACACTGCTGAGGGGAACAGCAGGCGAGACAGGATAAGTCTGCCTTGCCATGAGGGATTCTTCCTGGCAGGCTGGGGATTGAACTTGTGCTAAGGGGCTGCGGATTGCTTCACAGTGCGGTGCTTAACCCCTTGCGCCACCAGGGAGGCCCCCACAAAATTTAAAAACAGAACAAAACAAACCGAATAATAGAAACAAAGATCAGAAGCGGGAGGAATTAGGTTACATACAGATAACTGTAAATGCCATCATACTAGAAAGAGTATATACTCTATTCTATAAATAGTAAGAAACTGAAAAAATTGGGGGAAGGTAATAACATGACAACACAAAAATGGCAGAAAATTAGAGGGGCAAAGAACAAGTGGCAAGATGGAAGCTATAAATACAGAAGTTACTGTCAAGGTTCAGATAAGAGGTGATGAACATGGGGATTCAGCTAGCAGCAAGGGTCTGCAGCAAACAAATGAGTGATTAGGAGACAGGACCAAGGGATTTCATGGATTTTTAGATGAGAGAGAGAAAAGAAGGAGACTAGGAAAAAACATCACTTTCACATGAAGCGATAAAGTTAGGGGAAAAACTAGTGCGCTTATATTTAAAAATGTGAACTGTAATTCCTGTGTTAAATCTCTGGAAGATACCTACTACAAGGACATATGGGTCTAGATTTCAGGAAATAAGTCAGTTTAGAGACATACACTAAGAGTTGTCATTATATTGTGACAATTAAAGTTATGAAAATAGATGAAATTGTGAAGAAAATAATATTTAGGAAGAGAGGAAGGCCGAAGTCAGACTTGAAGGACAGATGCAGAACAGACAGAAAAGAACCGAACGAGCGAGACCTCTTGGGAGCAAGCGGTCAGGCATCCAGAGCACAAATATTAACAATATAAAAAGAAAGTATAGATTTAAAAATTAAAAAACATAAAACTCAACTTGTTAAACAAGAGAGGCATGTTAAATTTTCCACTAAACATACAGTGGTGCCTGCATGAATTTTTTCATGTAATTGTGTCAACTTTTTGTGTTAGTTTTGATATATTTGTCATGTTCAAGCAAGTTTAGAATTATGTTATCTTCCTTGGTGAACAGATTTTTAAAAATTTTATTCAGTGACTTCATTTCAAATAGCATTTTTTGTCTTAAAGTCTCTTGGGTCAGGTACTGATAAAATGGCCCCACAATTCCTCTCCTTTTAGTCAGTTTTTTCCCAGGCTATTTTTCTCTCATACTTTAATTTTTTACCTTGTGCATCTCATAATTTTGGTGTGCCTATTACAAGTCCACAGAGCTGGTTGCTGTTTTGTTTTTATCCAGTACAATAATCTGTTTTCAGTTGGCAAGTTTAGTCCATTTATGTTCATGTAGTATTTATTAAGACATATCTATTATTTTTTAAGTTGTTATTTATCAAGCTTTTAAAAAAAAGCTCTTCCCCCTCAATTTTTGAGTTAAAGTTTTTTGCCCATTGCTATTTGGGCTTCACTATTTTGCTAATTACCTTTCCACTGTCTTATGTTCCACATGTGAAGTTTTAGCATAAATATTAACTAAACAATTAGGAAGCTAACAATATTTTGACCCGTGAACAAATATGTATCCTAAATACATTCTTTCAAAATTAAATTGTGTTTTTTTTCCAGTAAAATAAGTTGAGGGCCTCCCTGGTGGCGCAGCGGTTGAGCACTGGGTTGCGAGGCTGCCTGCAGCCTCTGCAGTGCTGGTTCGATCCCTGGCTGCTCCCCGGCCACTGGAGAAGGGTCCCACATGGCGCGCAGGCCTCTCCTGCAGCCCGCTGCTCCCCTCAGCAGTGTACTTCGGTCCTTCTGCCTGCTCTGCTCCCCGCTCTGGCTCTGGCTCTGGTGAATTCTCTCACTCTCCCGTGCTTCTGACTGTACCCAGTGCTTGTATAAATAAATAAATAAATCTTTAAAAAAAAAAAAATCCCCCTCTTAAAAAAAAAAAAAAGTACTATCTATTGATATATACAGCCACACAATGAGGACATATTTAAAAAAAAAAAGTTGATAAATAAATACAAAGCATTTAATTTAACACTCTCTGGCACACTGTAAGCACTACCTAAGTGCTACTTGCTATTATTATTACTATACATTATAACTGGAGCTCAGTAACAACAGTGACTGAAAAAAGAAGTAACTATGTTTAAATGTTCTGCTTTGTTCAAGTATAATTATAACCAGAAACTTTGGATTGATTCATATCAGGAGATATATAGGATATAGAAGATAAGGTAAAAGTGTTAGAAATAACACCAATGCAAATAATACATTAATGAAGATTATGATGGCCATTCAGATTTTGGCATATTATCAAAACCTTACACTACATAATAATGTTTAATCAGACAGTAATTATATTAATTAGATTTAATTATTTTATTAATAGGTATAATTAGATATTTACTTTAGGTTCCATATCTAAGTAGGATTATTCTAACTTAATGTGCTTTCTAACTTATTCATCTCCTAAAATTTTGTCTGTAAAAGCAGCAAAACCTTTGTAGTGTTTTGTATTATGATAGGAGACAAAACTGCACTTATTTCTGATGGCTAACATCAAAGGCCACCTTAAAAGTAAGTTGAAGGGGCCTCCCCGGTAGCGTAGCGCAGTGGTTGAGCACTGGGTTGCAAAGCTGCCCACAGACTCCCACATGGCACGCAGACCTCTCCTGCAGCCCACTGCTCCCCTCAGCAGTGTACTTCGGTCCTTCTGCCTGTTCTGCTCCCCACTCTGGCTCTGGTGAATTCTCTCACCCTCCCGCCCTTCTGGCTGTACCCAGTGCTTGCATAAATAAATAAATAAATCTTAAAAAAGAAGTGAGTTGAAGGTGGGGGATAACACCTATACAAATAGAAACAAGGAAGAATGGCTTGAGGTTTCTTTTGCGGTAGGGAAGCACCCAAGAAATGCTATAAGAAAAAAGGAAACTGCCCTAAAAAGATACCATTATCATGCTGTGTACCAGTTTAAATATATTCAGTGAGGGTTACTTTAAAAAGTGGGTTCTATTTCTCATTTAGAAACCAGAGTAAGTATAGATAAGGATAGACAAGAATATGCTGCACTGAGTGCTGATGGTTTAAGGTAATTCTGTAATGTTACCTCATTTTTTATCAACATCTTCAAATGACTATAATAATGATAAAAATAATTATTTTCTCCAAGTAAGTCCATGATATTTAGAATATCATCTTTGTTTTACAGTTGAAGAAACTCAACTACAGAGAAGTTAAATAACATCTCCAAAACTGTACAGGTGGAATTGAAACCATCTGAATCCGGAAGCTGCTTTGTGCTCATTAAACTGTTAGGGGGAAAAGGATGTCCTAAAGCTAATTCCACACAGGCTTTGTGGACTCCACCCACCCCCCCCACTCCAGACCAAAGCCAAAGACACTGGAAACTCCAAATCCCATCACCACCAAAGGGAAGGTGGCTGGGACCTGAGGGTGGGGTTAAGTGGCCAGGTTTGGTAAAACCAGACATGTGGGCTTTGGAGAAGATTCCCCATTTTGGCTCTCCACCAGCTAGCGGAGTTGACCAGCTCGGAGAGTGCCTTTGGGTTTCCAGGTAGGTGGAGCGGGTAGGTCACATTAAAGACTTTATTTCCCTATTTTCTCCCTGAGTTGTACATTTCCTTAATTCCCTTTCCCTTGTAAATAAACCTTTTATTAACCTTTTGTGTGTGCCTGTGGTGGAGTATTAATAAGTCCCTTTTAAGCACGCGGGTGAGGACCTACAGTCAGGCAACCCGTTTTATATTGGGGTTGCTCCTAACAGTTTGGCGCCCAACGTGCTTTCCAACCTTCACCCATGGTTGACCAGCCCAAAGTAATTTTCCTTGCGTTGGTCACCATAAAGCACACTATAATTGAAGGCCAGTTTTGGCAGCATTTATTTTTTAAAAAAGGAAATCATTCTAGTGTTAGAAGTGACTGGAGCACAGGAATGGGTAGTTTAGTGGATTCCCTCCATTTTGCAACAAAATCTGCCTAAACTAAAAATCAGAAATAATCCAAATTAAACTCTAAGCACCCTTTGTTCTCTCTCCCCCCTTTTCCCTCTTTGTGATTACCCTTTATCTTTTTTCAACTGCATTCCCAGGAACTTAGAAAACTGTGTTACATCCCTAGTAAAAATTCTGTATCCCTCTGAGGTTGAATCTAATATCAAAAACAAACATCCGATTGTTGTCTGATGATGGTCTGGAGGAAGCACTCCCATCCTGCAACCAAAAGCATCTTCCCCCTCTCCAGCATATATTGTCACAGCATTCAGGGAACCAGGGAACTAGTTCTTTTGTTTGTTTGTTTGTTTTGTGGGGGAGCTGTGCATAGCCCTCTGGCTCCCTTGGTGGCCACATCAGAATAAACTCCTCTGTGAAAAGATAGCAAATAGGTCACTTATAATAGGACTTATAGTGCTCTGTGAGTTTATTTCTTAGGTCTTCAAACTGAATAGATACCAACAAAAGTTATTTTAATTGTAAGTTTATGAACATATGTTTAGTGTTTCATTCCTACAAAAGCATTTGAACATATGTTTAGTGTTTCATTCCTACAAAAGCATTTCACCCTAATAATCATTTCTTTACCCTACTCAATTTTACTTATGTAGTCAAAATTCATCCCAGGAGTAATAAATATCTTAAACTCTCCCCCAAAACAATCTCATTTTAGTGGTTATAACTCCAAATGTGTGCAACTATTCCAATTGTCAAAACTTGTGTTTAAATTTTTACTATGACCTCATCTTTACTCATCAAGGTTAAGTCTGGTTTTATTGCTGTTCAACTTTTATGTACACACTGATTACTTATTAATGTTTTATAACAATGTCATGAGTACTCATATAGCATTTCCTTTTAGACTTATACATAACAATCTTTTTTCCTTGGATTTTATTTTATTATTTTTTATTTTTTAAATATTTATGCATACAAGAGCTGGGGGGGCCAGCTCTTGTATGCAGGCCAGAGATGTGTGTGTGTGTGTGGGGGGGGTTGTTGTGAGAGGATTCACCAGAGACAGAGCGGGGAACAGAACAGGCAGACTGACTGAAATACACTGCTGAGGGGAGCAGCGGGCAAGAGAGGAGAGGTCTGCTTCGCCATGTAGTGGCTCCCTGGCAGGCCAGGGATTGAACTTGTGCTGCAGAGGCTGCAAATTGCTTCACAGTGAGGTGCTTAACCCCTTGCACCACCAGGGAGGCCCCAACATAACAATCTTGTATGTACTATATTTGTAGAAATTTAATTTTTCTCAAATTTTTTGAAAAATATATTACTTTTAAGTTTTAAAATAAGTTGCCCCAAAGCTAAATGGTACAAAAGTCACCCACAAATAATTTAGTACTATAAAATCTTTGCAAGAGGGCACATTTTAATTCAATATGTAGCCAATTAAACTCATACCAACAAATATTGCATATCTACCTCATGACAGACAAGTTAAGTAATAGAGATGGAATATGAACCCTGGCCTGTTTCAGAAGCCCAAGTTTTTTTTTTTAATATTTAAATATTTTATTTTATATAATTCTTACATCTTTTTTCATCTTTGCACAATGTATGCATTTTCATTTTGGTTATATTCCCCATACAACTGCACCTCCCCCCTTATTTTGACTATAGTACTTCCTTTCCCCACCCCTCACCGTGTCTCTGGTTTATAGTTGCTTGTTGATTTTGATTTTTACTTTGTATTGATTAGTCTTTTTCCTGGACTCTTATTTAGGTTTTCTAAATTCCTGCTATGAGTGAGACCATCCGGTATTTTTCTTTTTCCTTCTAACTTATTTCACTGAGCATGATCCCTTCTAGAAGCCCAAGTTTTTAATAAAAGCAGGTTTCTAATAAGAAAGGTTAAGGACTCTAACCATTCAAATATTCTAGGGAACAGAATTGTCTGTTCCTTGTCTATGACATAATTTAAAATCTTTTTACGTTAATGGTAGAGAAGATTCTGACATCTCATTGAAGTATATCATAAATCTGTCCAAAAAAACATAGTAATGTTGGATTCATCCCAAAGCTTTCCCACCATCATTATTTTCTGCATCTGTTTTAAAAAAGGAAAAATTAAATAGGGCAATTACAGATTAATATTTAAAAAGCAATGCAGTCCAAAAGAACAAGGAGCCAAATGAACGAAAGGGAATATGAACATACATTTGTGTCAAATTGGAGAATAATCTGATGGGAAAGCACAAAGTCCTTTTCTACCCACTGTGGATAAATAAAACTACTGTCTGAACTAGAAAACCTTCTAAAATTCACTATTCCCACCTAGAAGAAAAAGCACTGAGCTCTTTCTGATAAGCACTGAGTTCTTCTGACCTAATGGTTTAATATCAGCATGGGATTACTGAGCTTCAAAACCAAAATTTAGCTGCTCCAAAGCTATTAGCTTAACAAAACTATCTGAAACCCAAAAACAGATAAAATTCAACACCAGTAACTATTCTACTCACCTTCTCCAGGAAAATGAAAACATGGAAGATCAATCATCACTACCCACCACTCAGTCCACAAGTGCAAAGGTAAGATAAAAAATGGGTAAACTGCCTCAAAGAGCAATACGTTAGAGGTGGGATGGGAGGAGGATAAGGTAAGGGGGCATGGGTGTGGAACCTAACTAGGAAAAAGTTCTGCATGATAAAAAGTGAAAAATCTTCAGGAGAAACTCTGTATGAATCCATTATGCTCTTCAAAGAACTTAGGAAATCTCAAGTAGACCTCACAGCAATCAAAAACAGGCCGCAAAACTAGAGGCAAAATGTACAGAGCTGAAGAAGGAAATTTAAATTGAAATCCTCTACAGAACTCATAAGAGTAACAGAAAACATAAATGAAAGGAAAAGTAGATCTGGAAAAAAAATCACACAGAATTCAAATATTTCAAGCCAACAGAAACATGATAAGCTATGCCAATGTGGCTGTGGCCACATTTTCACCATAGGATGAGAAGCCAGGATCTTCCATACCCACTGATTAACCATGGAAGGCTACATCAAAATAGAAAAATTAGAGAAGGTACCTATGGACGTCTGTATAAAGGTAGACACAAATCTAAAGGCCACATGGTAGTGAAGAAAATCAGACTAGAAAGTAAAGAGGAAGGGGTTCCTAGTTATCTAATTCAGAAAATGTACCTATTAAAAGACCTTTGTCATTGCAAAAACAGTCTTTAAGATGTGCTTATACAGGATCTCAGGTTCTATCTTATCTTTGAATTTCTTTCCATGATCTCAAGAAATAAATGGATTCTATCCCTCCTGGTCAGTTCATGTATTCTTCACTTGGTAAGAGTTATTTGTACCAAACCCCACAAGGGATTGTGTTTTGTCACTTTAAAAGAGTACTACACAGAGATTTAAAATCACATTATCTGTTGATGGATCACAAAGTAACAAACTGGCTGACATTGGCCTTACCAGAGCTTTTGGATTACCTGTTAGAGAGTACACACACACACACACACACACACACACACACACTCACTCACTCACTCACTCACTACTCTGGGATAGCTCTCCAGAACTACTAATGGGGTTAGCTCAGTATTCAACTCCAGTTGACACTGGGAGCGTAAGCACCATATTTGTGGAATGAGCCACTAAGAAACCATTTTTTAATGGGGATTCAGAAATTCATCAACTCTTCAGAATTTTTTAAAATTCTGAAGGCACTCCCAATAATGAAGTGTGTGGCCTGTGGAATCTTTACAAGACTATAAGAATACCTTTCCTAAGTGGAAAGCAGGAAGCCTAACATCCCATGTCAAAAACCTGGATGAAAATGGCTTGGATCGGCTCTCAAAAATGTTAGCCTATGAATCAGCCAAAAGAATTTCAGACAAAATGGCATGAACCACCCATACATTAATGATTTGGATAATCAGATTAAGAATATGTAGTTTTTTTACAGTGTTTCCATATATTATATCAAGAACAGTTACACTTTTACTGCTTTTTGTCTTGAGTATTTCTTTTCATTGTAAACCTTAAGTTGTACTTGATCTTCTAATTTCAAAGGTGTAACTTAATTATGTAAATATTGTTCTATATGAATTGCAATATAATTCTGTATATGTGTATAGACCTCATTGAAACTGTTTGTTACTATAATAAAATTATAAATTTATTATTAATATCAAGAATGGGGGGAAGGGAAAGAAACAAGATGATACAACTAATGATGATCTAAATAAATATATAACTGGTACCCCCGCCACTCCCCAAAAAAGGAGAGAAGAGAAAAATAATTAAACATGAAATCGAAAAAACTGGGGGGTGCACAAAATAAACCCAAATACTGCAGAAAGTTGAATTTAAAATACAAACAGAAAAATAAACACTTTAAAGAAAGCTATTACGTTATAATAGGACTGATCCAAAATGAGCATGGAAAGTTGCCTCAACTTAATTCTTCCCAGGTTTTCTTTCTACTCAAAAGACAACAACCTAGCAACTGATATTTTTCAAACCAGCCTACAGAGCTATTCCCTTTTTACACTTACTGTGTCTAAAAATTTTGCCTTTCACTAGGAGGGGTAAGAAGTTAGCAACAGTTCTGATTGAGAAATTTTACTTCAGGGCAAGTTTACATAAAAATTGTTAATGGAGTTTGAAAAGCATAATTTGTTCCACAGAATTTCAATTAAGGAGAATTATAAATTATGTTCCCAAAACTGTAATTTTCATCTACTTTTAAGGCAGATGACACAAAAATTCTTACTTAATCTAAATGTCAATAAATTTTGACCACATCTTTTGTCCCATCTCCTCCTTGCTATATAGTGGAGTAGAACAAGCAGAGTTGGTGTATTTTATTTTATTTTGTTTTAAAGTTGGTTTATTTTAAAGGTATGATAATTTTTTTAATCTAAATGAGAAATCATTTCTCATTTTACTCAGCAATAAAATGGGAATAATATATATCTCAGAATTGTTGTAAGGATAAAATAAGATCATGAATGTGAATGCTCTTAGCAATAAACATCTTTATAATGATCTCTATGTCAAGGTTTACTGGATTAGGAAATTTTCTTCTTTCCAAAACTTACTTAGTCACAGACTTCTAAACATAAGAATCTGAATGACTAATAAATGGTTCTAAATATTTTTACCTATGCTTCTTTATTAAATATAATCCACTCCCTATTGTGTTATGTTTTTCTAATTATAGCATAATGCTGAATGTGCTATTACAAAATGCTGTCTCTCCAGTAATCAAATATAACACGATCACTTTTGAAAAGCACTGAAATCTCAGTATGAAATAAATCATGTAGCCATAAAATATTAGGAAGCTAGTAAACTACTATTTCTAATTTCACTAAGAAAATGAAAGTATAGTATTTATATATTCATTCAATCAACACTTATATACAATGAAATGTGCCTTCCATCTTCAAATGATATATTCCCAATACATTGTTCACATAAATACTTTTCTCATCACTTCACTAAAATTATGTTGGCTACAACAAAATAAAATCTTAACTATTCTTCTACCTTTCTGACTTTTCCTTTTTGGCCTTCATTGGCTCTTCATCTCTTTACCAAGCCACAGTAAGCAAAAATACTTTCTTTGTGGCTCTGAACATGTTCTTCAAAGTGTCTAGCAGTGTAAACCACAAACTTTGGTGGTTAATAACAGTGTTGTCTTAATTAAAACTCTTTTGTAAGTAATTCTATACATATATGTGTATTCATATCTGTGAACCTCACCAGAGTAGAGCTGGAAAGCCTTCAAGAATCCAGGCCTTCATTTCATAGGTCCTTCACTTGCAGTGATGAGGGTTAACAAAGCAACCCAACAACATTTGCTAAATTAGAACAGATTTTGCCTTCTAACTATACTGTCCACTGAATATGTCTCCCATCTGTCCACCCATAACTTTGCTCATACCATTCCAAGCCTATATCCCAACTCCTCTACATCGATTTCCAAAGATACAAAAACAATGCTGCTCTTTTTCACAAAATTCATTATAGAATATCATCTGCTACTATTATGTATTCTTTGATATTTGTTTCCCTCAACTGAGCACAATTTGTCTCAACTAAACAATACATTCAATAGCAAGGACATGTCAACTTCATCATCTATATCCACTCAACACACCACTTTTCAGGTAACTGGTACTCAACATGCCACAGAATAAAATGCCATGTATAACAGAGCTACATCCTAACAATAACGTAACAGCAATAGATTTGGCTGCCCAGCATTGACAAATTTTCTTAAAGGAGTAATTTGGGACAGCATCTATCCTCCTGTGGTGATACAACAGAATGGCTACCACAGAAAAGAACTGCAGTCTCTCAGTTCAAGCAAGTGTAGCCTTCGACTCTATGAGCTAACAAAATGAGGGAAACATACAGACTATGGTGAAATGCAGATCCTGAAGCTTGGAAAGTGATGGCCAACGTAAGCCACAAAGAGATTAGATGGCAGGGCCAGCACTGAAAATCAGGTTTCTCACTGTCCGATCAAGACTTTATTGCTTCTCTAATAATTGTCTAAGAAGACTACAAAGTCTTTTTGTCTTTACCCCAATATGAAAATTACGTAAAAACCCACAAATACCCAAGTCACTCACTAAACTGTCACACAAAGGAATTTGAAATTCAGAGAAGAACCTGGGGAAGCGAAAGGCTTTTCTGCTATTTTTCCTCCACTCACTCTTTGTTAAATGTTCCCAGGTTCTCTCCTGGGCCTCTTTTTCACACCATCTATCCCTTGGTATTTTCATCTGCAGTAAATGGCTTCAACTAGCTCTTACAGACTAAAAATTTCCAAACTTAAAACTCCAACCAGACATTTTTTTTTTTGAGCCCCCATCTGTGTATTCAACTGCACTCTTGTCAACTCTACCTGTCCCATAGTGACCTTAAAAAAACTCAGCATTATAAATTCATCATTTTCCCTCCCTCCGATTAAGATGCACCACACCCTCATGGTTATATTTCCTACCTTGGCAAATGGCACCATCTAACCAGAAACCTGTGTTACTTTGGGTTTCTTTTATCTCTCTCACCTCAGATAACGTTTTATCAATATTTCCTGCTAAAGACAGTAGTTCTTGTGCCTCCCACCCAAATCATCTCCTAGACCGAGGTTCTTCTACTTAAAAAACATTTATCCAAATTTTATGCATATATATTTGTAAATTAACATATACACACTCCTATAGCAACAGAGCAAAACATAAAAACTTAAAATTTAAATTACAAAATTAAAATATCAATTTAATATTAAATCTATATGTTCTTCCTACACTCTAGTGAGTTATTATTTCACATACCCTTTTGGGTCCAGAAACTGTACTTGGAGGCTTGTATTAATGAGATTAGTCCTAATGTAGACAGATGATAGATGGGTAGGAAGATATGCAAGTGTTAATATGTGTTTACATATGCATCTATTCAAAGCCATTTTTCACTCACACACACATATTTCATATGATATACACAAACTTTTTAAGATTTCACTAAATATAGTTAACTTTATCTTCTAAAGTCACACAAACCAAAAATAGTTAAAAGGCAGTTGGCTTCTAAAAACCCATATTATATTACAGATTAAATTTAACCCTGTAAAGGTCTAATAATTAGCCATCTTTAAAAAGATGAGAAATTTACAAAATACAGTTTGGTTCTTTTTGCACACAGCTCCTGAAAAAGAGAGTACACATCTTTTTGCCAATCTGGTGAAAATATTCTGAGGCTGCTAATATGAGTTTTATGAACTGCACCTCTTTTAACTTACATACTGAAATATATACCCCACCCTGTCAAAACTATCCTGTTAATACTATACTATTCTTACTCCTCCTCCCTACCCCATGATTCCCAGCAACAATACAAAAGGGCAACAAAAATCCTCACAAAACATAACCAAAGTAAGAACAGACCTGCTACAAGATATATTTACATGTTGTACAATACAATCCTGTAGAATTCCATATACAACCTGTGATAGTAACTTGGAGCAGATTTAAATTATATTGACCCCAAAGTAAAGAAGATTTTCAGTGTTACTGGTGTCATACTTTCCACACAGAATGTTGAGGGATTGAAAAATAATCTTAATTTGTAATTAAACATTCTTAAAAAATCAAAATTACAAAAAACAAAATTTTAGATCTGTGAAATTAACAGATTCCTTAATTCCCCTTTTATTTGTTTTCTATTTACAGAAGTATAGCATTAAACACATTCCATCTTTTTAACTAGTATCCTAAGTACACCTTCCATTTTATATTGGAATGCTAGAGTAAGCAGAATGTCTTCTCAAATACCTATAACCAAAACACTAATTTGTTTCCTGATTTCTGTTTATCACTTCATCTTCACTCATTCATTTAACACTCAATAAACTAAAATTACTTTAAGAATATGAATATTAGAGTGGGAGTCAAGTAACTCTTGTTCCCTCTGGCACTGATATGCACAAGTGCCACAGGTAACTTCCAACTAAAATTCCTTAATCACTTCTAAAGGTGGTCTATTTACTACCTATTATAAAGGCTATATCTAGTTTAGGAAAGGTGTTCCGTCAAAATCTACTTAGCACTTATTTCTGTACCATCAAAACAGTAGTAAAAATAAACCAGTAACCTAAATATTTATGTGGAATGCAGAGACCCAAACCAACCTTACTAATGGTATAATAGAGATTTTTTTTTAATATAACAAGAAGGGATGAAAAGGAGTCAGTTTATTCAGCATCTACTTTAAAAATAAGTGCTCTACATTTCACATTTTGAATTTTGAATACACTGTAGTTACAGAAGTTCAAATATGGGCTCCAGAACTTAAATAAACATCATGGGTGCTCTATACTACTGCATGAGCTCCAATTTTGAAACGTGTGCCTCAGTTTCTTCATTAGTAAAACTGAGATTAAAATAGTACCCACCTAGCTAGATCGGCCAGAACTAAAGGACAAAATACACAGAAAGAGCTTAGATTTAAGCAAGGCCCTCAAGATTGTTACTATAAAAATCATTTTATTACTAGCATAAATATTCTTCCCATTTTACAGATAAGGAAATAGAAGCTAAGAGTAATTTAGTAGAGATCATCCTAGCAACTAAAACTGGATTTTGACTCAAAATCACAAACTTGATGAAATAAAGTTATTTAGGCACTCATTCTGGTGCTCTTAAAAACACAATGAATTGAAAACAAGCCTGACATTAAGTTCTACAGAATTCAGGGCGGGATCCCCGAGCCTGGGTCCTGCGACCTCCGGGCACCCTGCCCAGATGCGGCTTCCTCCAGCCGCTGCGGGCTCTCGCGACTTAGTCCAGCTACCCTCAGAATTCCAAGTTCGGCTCTGGGCATATGCGGGGGGGGGTGGGGGGAGGGTTGGGGGGGTTGGGGGGGGCGGAGACGGGACAGCACTGGGCATATGGGGGTGGCGTCAGCCCTGAGCCTCCTTTTCCTATGGCTGCACCACGCCAACATCTGTTGGGCCCACACACAACTCCCCCCACGCCAGGAGCTACAACCCAACTTATGGAAGTTGGGGGGATACAATTCTCCTCATCCAGAAAGCTACCAGGCTCAAGGCTGCCCAAAGAAAAAGCAGGTGGCCATGGCAGTGGACATAAAGAATCAGAAGCCGTCAAGGACCGTCCAAATTCCTTAGAGGCCGAGTCCGGAGGCGGCTCCCACCACTTTCTCACCTGCCCGGAGGCCGCGGGACGGGACTCCCGGCGTGGCGCGGGGCCGGCTCCTGCCCTACCGAGCCAGGCGAGGGGCGCCAGGAATAACGCCGGGTGTCGGCGTGGCCGTCGGAGGGGCTGGGAGGGGGGAGGCTGAGGGGACGGGAGGGGGGTTGGGGGGGCGCTGGCTCTCAGCCGCCCTCAGCCCGCGACCTGACAGGGGCAGCCAGCCCCGCGCGGGGGAGGGGAAGGGCCGGCCGAGGGGGGCGCGGGGAGGCCGGGGGGCCCGCACTTCCTCCCCGCCGCACGGCCCGGGGCCCACCCCCGCCCCACGCCCGCACCGGGTCCCGGCCGCAGTCGCCGCGGCGGCCCCACATCCGGCGGGGCGCGCGCTGAGCCCCAGCCGCCCGGCCGCGCCCCGCCCCGCCGCGGGCCCTCACCTTCCCGGGCGGCGTCGGCCCCGGCGCGCTCTCTCGGGCCTGCTGCTCCGCGGCTCCCGCGCGGCCTCTCCCTCGGGCTGGCGAGGCCTCCTGGGTGTGGGGCGCGGCGCGCGGCGGCGGCTGCTCCTCCTCCTCGGGGGCGGGAGGAGGAGACTCGGCGCTCGCGGCGGCCGCCCGGCAGGAAACGACCCCCCGGCTACGCCTCCTCCGCGCAGTGGATTCTGCTCCTCAGGCAGCCGCCGCCGCCCTTTCCCTCCGGAAAAGCATTCCTCCCGGGCCGCGTCAGCCCGCGCGCGGCGGGGAGGAGCGGGAGGAGCTGGAAGACCTCGGGCTGGGACAAAGGCCTGGGAGGGAGCGGACCTTGGGCCGCCGCGGAGGGCGGGGCGAGGCTCGCCGAGGCCTGCCCCGCGCCTGGGTTGCTGGGCTGCCCAGGGAGGGGTGGTGGGATGAGCGCTCTTGCTCCGCTGGGGCTGGCGAGCTTTGATTTCGCCCTTGGAAGAAGGCGGGACCAGCCTTAGGAAACCTGGGGCTGGGCTCTTCTTTCGGCATGTCTTTAAGTTCTGCACCCCAAAGCCGCAGCCATTCAGTTTGGAATCCTGTATTCCGGGAACCCCTTCTGTCCCAGGCAAATCAGGACTTCGCCCACTCTACAGGGTTTCCTGAAGCCCAAAGTGTTTTCCTTTTGGAAGGGAATTAGCTAGAGCCAGTATTGTTTTTCTGAAATGACAGTTTGCTTGAGTTGTATTTATGAGAAAGATGAAAACTTGGGAAGGAGATAGGTGCTTAGAAAGATGTAAATAAGGACATTTTCAGAGAGAAACTGGTGAGTTGGGAGCTGTGTATGTTAGATTAACCTGGAGGTTCATGTAGGGGGAACAGGGATGAGGGAAAATTTTGGTCCTTAAGAATGCAGTTTTGGGGCCTCTCTGGTGACCCAGGGCTTAAGTCTCAGTGCTATCAAGTTATAGCCAGCCAGTGGGGCATGAGTTCGATTCCCCAACCAGGGAGCTAGCCCACGTGGCACAGCAGACCTTTCCTGCTGCTGTGGTTTATTTAGGTAGATCGGCTTCTTCTGCACCCCACTCTGTCTCTGGTGAATCCTCTCGCTCCTCCCCCCCCCCCCACACACACACACATCTCTGGCCTATACCCCAGTTCTTGTATACATAAATAAAATAAATCTTCAAAAAAAAATGCAGTTTTTGTTTTTCCTTACTTTTTTTGGTAGGTGGATATGGGGGCTGGAGAAGGAATATTTCAGAGAGACACGAAATACTATGAGAAGGATGGGGCATGATGTAGTAAAAGAATCGAAACCTGTAAACCAACATACTGAAACCTAGTAATTTTGATAATGCTGCTGGCAAACGGCCATCTGTTGCCACCTGGTGAGCTGTGGTATCCTGTTGGAATCAGAGCACAAACTATAAGATTTGTGAAATTGAGAAACAGTGTTTCATTTGAAGATTAGTAAGTGGTATACCCATTTGCTGCGAATCTTAAATAACAAACTGAAGTAATCCAACAATGGAAAATTTGCACGTTGCTCACCAGCAAAATCAATCTGTTGATTACTTAATTTGTGAAGACCTCTAAGGAAATGAGCATGATTTTCCCCATTTAATGGATAACCAAGAAGAAAAGGCTGAAAGATGTTTCTGTATTAATAATACAATGAAAGCTTCACTAGATCTCAACATTCTTGAATGTAAAGGTAACCAATGTTAAAGGTAAGGTATTCTGATTAGCTTTTCTGATAATGTAACAGGGTGGTCCCCAGGAAAAGGGGAGGTTCCAGTTCCCTGTCCCATCCAAGGGAGGATGGAGCTGAGTAGGGAGCAGAAGAAGCTGGAGAGGAGACTGGAGAAGAAAGGAAACAGGATGGAGAGCAAGAAGGAGACCTGGAGGGAGCATGTGGAACAGAGAGAGACATGTGAAGAAACTGCGCTTGCTTCTTGGTCTGGGACTGGTTGGAACAGATGTGGATGAGAGACCCATGGGAAGGTTAACAATTGCTGCTTTTATATCGATTTTGATATTGCTCTTTTTCTCCCAGGCTTGTCTGTTTCTGACCCTTTTCTGTGGGTCCCTGCCACAAGGTGTTTTACATTTGTGGCAGCTTTCGGGTCTTGCTTTCGGCCAGTCCTGTTTGGGTGGACATTTACCCACGAGGGAGTGGGCAACTTTGGGTGCTTGATTTGGAAACTATATTCTCTGTCTTTTCTGTATTGCACACTAATTGTATTAAAGTTCCTTTCCATTAAAGGTCTATATGTTTTGTCTTGATTTCGGCAGATGGCAGAACCTATTTAGAGCAGGCAGTTTGGGGGTTGTGGGGAGCCCCCTCCCTGCCCTGTAACAACGATACCACTGTTCAAAATTAATCAGAATTAGCTTGGTCTTAGCATATGAGACTGTACTTTTAAAGATGCATGCTTGATTTGCTTTGCATTTCCCAAAATTCCTTGTATATGATTTGAGGAGGCAATCTTTGCCACATAAATGTTATGAGGTTTACATTTCAGCCCTAAACTGCTTTAATTAAGGGACAGTTCAACCATAAAATTCCAATGGACACATAGTAAATGCTCAGCTAATATTTGATAAATGAATAAATGGGTCCTTTTTCTCGAGAAGGAGTAGGTCAGAACACTGGCTAAACTGAAGTATGAGTTGCAATGTATATATAGAAGTCGTGAGTTTTGAGAAAAAGCAGTGAATCACACTCCTGACTAAATCACCTATTGTTTTCCAAAGTAAAGTTTTAAAGTTGCTCACCAGCAAAACTTTAAGAATTGCAAGCCCTAGTTTATGTCAGTTGGCGTTCAATCGCTTTCTCAATTTATAACTAATGGATAGACCTACATAAACGAAAGGAATAACTAGTATTTAGTCAGGTGTAAAAAAGGCTAAAAGCCTCTCTAGGAACTGGTTATACTTTTCAAACAGTGGGACCACTGACCATTAGATCTAGTAGGTTGTATTTTGTCACAAGATTATGGGGTACAACATTGAGAGAGAGAGTGAATCCATATTGGCTTTCTCTTAGAGTATGAACATTCCTGGGACTTAGCTTCTCAAAGAGTAACCTCTCCAATAAATTAGAGTCATCTCATGATAACCTGAACTCTGTTCAATCCAAGAATGTGGGAACAACCGTAAACAATATGAACTTCTATGGGTAAATAATTTAGTACTTGTCCATTTATAAATCATTTCCCAAGTGCAATAATCAGAAGACAAGACCCCATGGGGTGAGAACAAAGGATGGATACCTGCATTGTGAAAATAGAAGTATACCCAAGAGCAACTTTTTTTCTGGTGTTGGACACTGACTGGCACATGCTAGGTCATTTTTTAAATAAGCAGGGTGACTTTGTGTCCAGTATACCTAAGATAGCCCATTTGTCTGTTGTCCAAGCATAAGTATTAATAGCACCCTTTTTCATTCTCAAAAGTACATCCTGATATGAATGACAGATTATATGGTCACCCTGCAAATAAGAGTGTCTAGACAGTGAGGAATGAGAAGAGTAATTTTAGAAATACAAGGACATGCAAAGTGATATACTACACGTCAGTTTCCAGTTTTATAAGTGATCGTTTCCACCATTGATAAGGAAAAAAAAAATTCTGTGGGAATCAGTAAGCTAAATTCGGCAGTTCCTATAGTATGAAAATGCCCTAGCAGAAGAGTTAATTAAGGAAAATCCTTGAAAGGACCTTGGCTGATCAACAAGATTTGCATCTTAAGTACCATTTTAAATCTATGTGATGACATTTGGAGCAAATTAATAGGTTAAGTACGTCTTCAGCTACTTTTCTAAGACATTTTTCTAGAGTGTCCTGCAAAAATTTTTCTCACGTGCCACATCCCCCAGATGTTTTTTCTAAACATTAAAAACATTTCAAAAGTTATTTAAAACAATTGAAACATTACTACTGTTTCTTAAACATTAAAATGAAAGGCGGTGTATAGGAGTAGAGGTCTCTGATAATGTCCTTTAATATGAATGTGAACATAATTCTGAGTCATAATCCCATCCCTTTTCTAAGAAATTAAACTTCCTCTATTAAAATGTGAATCTGTGTGCCTTGATTAAAAAAAAAAAAAGCAGCCTGGGAATTATTGGCATTTTAAAAAACAAGAAAAGATGAGACAGTCCTTCTAGTTCCTCCTTTTTTCTGCCTCCAAATATATAAATAACATGCAAATAATTGTACAATGTGGAAAATCTGGAGATTTATTTTGCAACTGTTTTTGTCCCTCATGTATTTGGGTTATTTTAATTTAGTGCATACTCCTCAATACTCTGTTATAATTGCCAGAGGAATCATGAAAAGTTCCATTTGCTACAAGGCAGCCACCAATTGTGGATGCTTGGTCTGTATCAGTGTATTTGACCTATCCTGAGGTTTTGGTTAGTGCTTTATTCGCTTGTTTGTTTATCAGGTGGAAATGTCAGAAAAGTCTGGTTTGATGTGCAATGTGTCCCTCATAACTTAGGCTAGCCAGTTAGTCATTTCTTTTTCTAGATAGTTAATGGTTGCTAAATTATGACTTTACATATGGGTGAAGTATTAGTAGGCCTGCCTCAACTAGTTCTACTTCCTGTTTTCCATATATAGCTTCCTCCTTTTCTCTTGCTGTGTTCATGAAGCATTGCCTCCACTGGGTGTGAGCATTCCCTGCCAGCTTTCAGATGCTGAACATTTTTATGAGCCCAGAGGGAACAATCTTTTTATGCAGCTCTTCTCAGACACTGAGTTTCTTCAGCTGGAGAAGGGAATGTGCCTTCCCAAATAAGAATGAAGAATATGCCAAATATAAGCAGTTGAAATAGCACTACAGTTATTTTTGGAAACCAGGGTCACTCAGCACAGGAAATGATCGTGCTGCTAAAGAGTTATGGCTAATGACTATAAAACAACATCATTTCTTTCCTCATTTAACTATTTTTTGAATGTCTTGATAAAATCTGGCAATTTAAATTAGGAACAGATTGATTCTGTCAGATTAGTTAAGAGACGACTCCTTCCCCAAATTAATGCTCACCACATAATCTAAAATAGAGTTCTTGGTGTACCCATCTACGGGCAGCATGAGTCCATAAACTTCCTCAAATTATAGACAAAATTTTCACTTGTACATATAGATTTGCATTTTTTTTGCAAATTATTTGTTATTTTAGTGGAATCTTAGTCCCAAAACTTTGAGTCATTATTTTAAGCACTGATAAGCCAGTCACTTTTATAAACAAAAGGCCTAAATAAAAGTTTTGTTCTGCCTTGGAATTTTGAGTTGTTTATTGTTCAGTCTTAATTACAACAAATTTTTAAGCATCAGATGAACTTCCAAACATTTTGTTATTACAAGATTTTTACTGTAGTGTTATTTAACCTACAGGAAATAAAACAGAAAAAGTATACTCTTTTGTGAGCAAATGGCACAACTACAAGTGTGCTGTTTGTCTTTAGTTTTCAAGGTAAAGGAAACTTCCAAGAGAAATTTTAAGATGCCAATTTGCTATCCTAGTATTTAAACCCTTCAAATTATATTTGAGAATCACCCTGATGGAAAAACAGCCATAAATTTGTAATTAGATTGAGAAAAATTCTACATATTTTTAAACTATGATTCTTAAGATATTTTTTACATAACATTTGGAAGAACAGACCCTGTGGCACTTCTACTTTAAGATTTCTTCATTGTTGTTGACTGATGTCATGGTCATTTTGCTCTATGATCACAAGAATTCCCTATTTAGAATGGCTTATGGGGCCTCCCAGGTGGCGCAGCGGTTGAGCGCTGGGTTGCGAAGCTGCCCGCGGCCTCTGCAGCGCCGGTTCGATCCCCGGCTGCTCCCCGGCCACCGGAGGAGGGTCCCACATGGCGCGCAGACCTCACCCGCCGCCCGCTGCTCCCCTCAGCAGTGTACTTCGGTCCTTCTGCCTGCTCTGCTCCCCGCTCTGGCTCTGGTGAATTCTCTCACCCTCCCACTCTTCCAATTGTACACAGTGCTTGTATAAGTACATAAATAAATCTTTAAAAAAAAAAAAAAGAGTGGCTTATGGCTGCCACAGGAATAAAATGTCAATTAAATTGTTTTCCACGTATAGTCAGAACATTGATTATGTAAAGGAATCACTTCAATTAAAATTTCATCAACAGAGCCTCCCAGGTGGCCCAGGGGTTAAAGTCAGCGCTATCAAGCTATCTTCAGCCACTGCCCCATGAGTTTGATCCCCAGCCAGGGAGCTAACCCACATGGCACAGCACCTGGTGCTCCCCTCAGCAGTGTATTTCGGTAGGGAGATCTGCCTGTTCTGCTCCCCACTCTGTCAGGTGAATTCTCTTACTGCCCCCCTGCACCTCTGGCCTACAACCCAGTTCTTGTATGCATAAATAAATAAATCTTTTAAAAAAAATTTCATCAGGGGCCTGCCCGGTGGCGCAGCAGTTGAGCGCTGGGTTGTGAAGCTGCCCGCAGCCTCTGCAGTGCCGGTTCGATCCCCGGCTGATCCCCGACTGCTCCCCAGCCACCGGAGGAGGGTCCCACATGGCACGCAGACCTCTCCTCCCACCCGCTGCTCCCCTCAGCAGTGTACTTCGGTCCTTCTGCCTGCTCTGCTCCCCACTCTGGCTCTGGTGAATTCTCTCACCCTCCCGCGCTTCTGACTGTACCCAGTGCTTGTGTAAATAAATACAATAAGTAAATAAATAAATACATAAACCTTTAAAATAAAAAAAAATTCATCAACAGAGAGAAAATATTTGCAAAAGATATATCTGATAAAGGGCTGTTATTAAAAATATAAAAGACCTCTTAAAATTCAACAATAAGAAAACAACATAATTTTAAAAAGGTCAAAGACTGTAGAAGAAACTTACCAAAAAAGATATATGAAAAGCAAATAAGCATAAGGAAAGACTCTACATTATATATCACTAGGGATTTTCAAATTCCTCACCTAAAGAGATACTACTATACACCTATTAGAATGTCCAAAATCCAAAACACTGGTGTCGCTAAGTGCTGGTTAGGATATAGAGTAACAGGAAATCTCATTCATTGCTGGTGGGAATGCAAAATGGTCCAACCGCTTTGGAAGATACTTTTATAGTCCCTTATAAAACTAAACCTACTCTTGCATATTATCTAGCAATTACCCTCCTTGATACCTACCCAAATGAATTGAAAAGTTAATGTCCACAAAAAACCTGAACACAGACATTTATAGCAACTTATTTATAATTGCCAAAATCTAGAGGCAATCCAGATGTTTTTCAGTAGGTGATGAACAAATAAACTGTGATATATTCAGATGATGAAATTTTGATATGTTTACAAATAGAATAACCAGTAACTTTTAAAAGAGAGACATGCATGCATTGATATGGGAAGATATTTGAGATATATAGAGTATACATAATAAGATGCAGAACCCATTATAGTACAATCCCTATATGAAGTAGTGTTTTTATTATCCACATTTTATAAGTAATGAAACTGAGAGAAGAAAGGTTACATTGAACAATCATTAAGTTACAGAATCAAGACTGGGATCCAGGCAATCTGACTGTAATTGTCCAGGCATTTATTCACTGCACACTGCACTTTATTGTCTCTGATGTCTTGGGTAATTTCACAAATAAATTGTAAGCCCTTTTCCAACTCTAATGTGATTAGGCAAGTAAGTCTATAATTCTGATGTTCAGGACAAAGCCAACATGTCTGCACATATAAGTCATGTTCTCCAATATCAACATTTTAAATAAGATGATGTTTTCATTTATATGGATATATATGGAAAGGATGACAGGAAGTTATAATTACTCTCCAGCAATAGAATCAACCTGGGGCCTCCCTGGTGGTGCAAGGGGTTAAGACGCAACCTATGCAGCTAGCCACAGCCATTGCACCATGAGTTCAATCCCCGGCCAGGGAGCAACCCACATGGTGCAGCAGACCTCTCCTGACTCACCTGCTGCTTCCCTCAGCAGTATATTTTAGTCAATCTGCCTGTTCTGCTCCCCACTCTGTCTCTGGTAAATCCTTTCACCCCCCACGCCTGTGGCCTGTACCCCAGTTCTTGTATGCATAAATAATCAAATCTTTAAAAAAAATAGAATCAACTAAACACACGTGTCTAAGATTGTTCAACCAAATCACTCCAAAATTGGTCAAGAAGAGTCTCTCTTTCTAAAGAGCAGTGACCACGTCTTATGTGATTATATGTCTAACATAGTGCTTTACATATATGATTATATTGCTTCTCTTTACATTTTTTATTTTTCCACTTGAGGGGAACATCAATTTACATTGTTTTTTTGTGCTTTGGGAGTACAGGATCTCCTTCTTCCAGTAAGGTTACCTCCCCCCGACACACACCATTGTGTGTGTGTATCCAAAGGACCCATTGTACACCACCGTAGTCCTCTGTGCTCTCTCCCCACTTTTAGCTCAGCCCTCCCCCTCTTCTTCTGAATGTCTCAGTTCTATAGTCTATTTAAGAGGGCTAGTTTTTGAGTTTGACTTTATCTGACCCTTTGTCTGATTTTCTCTATGTTCCACATATAAGTGGCAATGTCAAGAATTTGCCTTTCTCCTGACTTACTGAGCTTAGCATAAGCTCTTCCTGCTCCATCCAGGTTGCCACAAATGGCATGAGTTTATAATTTTTGAAATTATTCTATTGTGTGTGTATATATATATATATATATGCCATACCACATCTTTTTGATTCACTCATTTGTTTTGGTTGCTTCCTTGTTTCCCTCATTAGTTATTGAAAATAGTCCTTCAATGAACATAGGAGTCCAAGTTTTCCTTCCAATTAGTGTATTTGTGTTATTCAGGGTGATATCTAGGAGTGGAATTATGGGGTCATATGGTAGATACATTTTTAATCTTTTGAGAGACCTCCATATTGCTTTCCATAGGGATGGGGCCAGTGTACATTCCCACCAACAGTGTGTAAGTGTGCCTTCTTCACATCAGCAGCAGCAGCACTAGTTCTGCTTGGCTTTTGTGATATGGGTCATTCTCACAGGAGTGAAACTGGTATTTCATTATGTTTTTGGTTGATTTTCCCAGACAATAAGTGATGATGAATGTTTATCTTTTTTGTAGTTGACTTCTAGTTTGATACCTTTATGATCAGAAAAGTTGCCTGGTACAATTTTGATCTTCATGAATTTGATGATAATTGCCTTGTGACTCAATATGTTTTGAATTATGGAAAATGTCTCGTGTAATTGAGAAGAATGTATTCAGATTGCATGGGGTACAGATCCCTATAAATGTCTAAAAGGCCCATGGTGTCTAATTCTTTGTTTAAGCAATTAATTTCCCTAATTGATTTTCTGTCTAGTTGATCTGTCCATTGATGTTGAAGTCTCCTACTACAAATATGTTTTGTCCAATCTCTGCAGAATTGATAGTAATTACCTAATATATTTCAGTGCTTCTTCGTTTCATGAGTATACATTGATGAGTGGTATGTCTTGTTGGTTTATTGTTTCCTTAATCACATAAAGTGTACATCTCTGTCCCTTGTTACCTTTTATTTTTTTTTTTTTTGTCTGAAATGAGTTGGATCCAAATTGCTTGTGGGATTGTTTTCTAGACCTTTACTCTGAGTATATATTTAATGTTGGAGCTAAAGTGCATTTCCTGGAGATAGCAGAATGTAGCATTCTCTTTCCTAATTCACCAATACTCAGTGGCTTTTAATTGGTGAGTTCAGTTCATTTACATTTAAAGTGATTATTGATACATGAAAGTCTGTTGCTTATATTTTGTCTTCAATTTTTGTGGTTCTATTTCCATTTTCAGTTTTTTGTGTATGTTCTTCTCTTCAAAAAATCTAAAGAGGGGCCCTCCCTGGTGGTGCAGGGGTTAAGAAGCAACCCATGAAGAAATCCGCAGCCACTGCAGCACAAGTTCGATTCCCAGCCGGCCAGGGAGAAACCCACATGGTGGGACAGATCTCTCCTGTCTCGCCCGCTGCTCCCCTCAGCAGTGTATTTTGGTCCGTCTGCCTGTTCTATTCCCCACTCTTTCTCGGGTGAATCCTCTCACCACCCCGTGCATCTCTGGCCTGTACCCCAATTCTTATATAAAAATAAATAAATCTTTAAAAAAAATCTAAAGAGGAAAATGGATGGAAGAGACATGGTGATCAAATGCATTGAGTAGAACTTATTTGGATCTTGTTTTGAACAAACCAGGTATAAAAAGACATGACAATAGGGGAATTTTTTGATATGACTGTGTATGAACTGAGGAATTAAATATTTCTTTTGATTGCATGATGCTCACATTGTGATTATGTGAGAAAACATCCTTTTTTTGGGAGAAATATTTAAAGCTGAAATGACGTGAAAACTGATGAAATGACAGGAAACTTCAGGGATTTGTTTAAAAATACTTCAAGAAAAAAGAAGTGTCTCCCTGGTGGCGCAGGGGGTTGAGCGCAGCCCTGTGAAGCTGTCCGCAGCCTCTGCAGTGCGGGTTGCATCCCCGCCGGCCTTGGAGCAACCCACATGGCGAGCAGACGTCTTCTGTCTTGCCCGCTGCTCCCCTCAGCAGTGTATTTCGTCAGTCTGCCTGTTCTGTTTCCCACTCTATCTCTGGTGAATCCTGTCACCCTCCCGCGCATCTGGCCTGTGCCCCGGCTCTTGTATTAAAAAAAGGAAAAGAAAAAGAAAAAGATGGATAAAGTAAGCAAGTCAAAAGGTACCACGGTTTTTCCCCTGCATGGTTTATTCTCTGTGTTGGTATATGTTTATAAATGTACATAATAGAGATAAAGTTATTACATATTACAAATGCTGCTTTATAAAATGTATAGAAATTAAAATACACTCCTCAATTGCACCATTTCTACAAATAAAGTTCCCTTCACATACCTGGATTTCCCTCTTATTTTTCTCTAAGTTTATGCCTTGAATAGATTTGTCCACTGAACTTATCTTTTCTATTGTTTTTCTTTAAACTGATGAAGACACTAGAAAATTTTAATTATAATTTCATCATAAACAGAAGAAATAGATATTAATAATCATAATGAAGAAGGCAATTTAAATACTTTAAATTTTGTCGTTAAATTTGCAAATGACAAATCGATCACTTCATCTTCTTTTTCCTACAACAGATAGACCTTTAATACCAGGGAAAAAACCAGAGACTATTTTTGAAAATAAATTTCTAGCTCAAAATAATTTCCCTTTTTCAAGGGAGTACACAGTAATGTTTCTGGGAAAAGACTTAATCTCCCACATACCCTGCTTTTTATTATGAAACAAATCTCATGTAGCACCAATTGTACTCTTAAGTATGCTAAATAATATTTGGTGATTATAATTACATCCTTATAAAACATACTTTTTTTTTTTTTTTAAAGATTTGTCTATTTATACAAGGACTGGATATAGTCAGAAGTGCGGGAGGGTGAGAGAATTCACCAGAGCCAGAGCAGGGAACAGAACAGGCAGATTGACGAAGAAATACACTGCTGAGGAGAGCAGCAGGTGTGGCAGGAGAGGTCTGCCACGCCATGTGGGCCCCTCACCAGCAGCCGGGGATCGAACCGGCGCTGCAGAGGCTGCGGGCAGCTTCGCAGCCCAGCGCTCAACCGCTGTGCCACCAGGGGAGGCCCAAAGACATACTTTTTTTTAGAACAAGAGAGAAGATATTATGTGGTATATAAACTATGAGACAGATTCACAACTTAATGGAAAATCTAAAGATGTTGAATTTCATTCTTTAAGATGTGGTTCTGAGTCAACCAGAGAGAGATAAATATTTTACAAGACTCATTCCAAGGCAGTACTGAGAAAACTTGCTAATTTATAGGAAATCTGTGTAGATAACTAACATTGTGGAAAACAGAATTAGTGTCAAACTATATTGATGAATTAGAAGGTGATTTAAGGAAAAAATGAGAAACTCAGAAGGAACATATTGCAATATTAATATAAGATCATTTAGATAAACTCAAGATGGAGAATAGATTCCTAAGTTGTAAAACTGCACAGGCAAGTTATTATTAATTTAAATCTGGCCTCCTAGTCATATTCTATTCTTGCATCTCAAAATTTATTTTCGAAAATATTTGTACATTATGTCTTTAGTACCATATTGATTTCCCCTCTGCCTTTTTTCATATTTCTATCTCCTTTTTCCATCCTTCCAAGCAACATTAATATGGGAAGGAGAGGTAAAATAGTGTTGCTGTTTTCTGTGAAGTAATGGGATTAATGTGTCATTTTGAAATTTGAGTAGATCCACAAAACACCTTGTTGGCCTACTTCTGGTATCTGAAAGTCTTTCCTTGCCCACTGCATGTTGCAAAACAGCATAATATACTATAAAACCATTGCACTGTGAAGTTCAACAAACCTGGAATTTCATTCTAATTTTTAACATCTCTTCTCTGAGTCTTAGTTTATTTCATCTGCTAAAAGGAGATAGTAATGACCTTCACAGGGTTCTCGTGGATAATAAGACAATATAAGTGACATAAAAATTAAATGTGAGGGCCTCCCCTGTGGCACAGTGGTTGAGCGCTGGGTTGCGAAGCTGCCCGCAGCCTCTGCAGTGCTGGTTCGATCCCCGGCTGCTCTCCGGCCACCGGAGGAGGGTCCCACATGGCGCGCAGACCTCTCCTGCCGCCCGCTGCTCCCCTCAGCAGTGTACTTCGGTCCTTCTGCCTGCTCTGCTCCCCGCTCTGGCTCTGGTGAATTCTCTCACCCTCCCACACTTCTGACTGTACCCAGAGCTTGTATAAATAAATAAATAAATCTTTAAAAAAAAAAAAATTAAATGTGATACTATGTCATGAAAATAGCATTGCTGGTAGACATACTTTCATTCCCTTCCTTTAAATCATCTTGGAATACTATAAATGTGAGCACCTTAGTTCCAGGCTCACTGACCCGATTGGACAGTGGCAATTATTTTGTGGGTGCTATTCTATATCCCTGACACTCAAGAGGTTTTTATTTTCATGTAATTACATGAATGTGCTAGTTGCGCTTTCTAAGATTGTTTTGTATAGCACTGATTACTTCAAAGCATTAGGATCCATTTTACTTGGTAAAAATTCAGCGAACAGCCACCCGGAAAATCAAAGAGACTAAGCACTAAGAGATAAAGCAGCAGGAGGAATTATTATGTCAGGAGGAGTGAAGGCTGGTTACAGACAAAAGGCTTCAAGTTGCCACTGGGTGATTATGTAGAGCCTATCAAAATATTCAGTGTGGCAATGCAGACCTGGACACACCCTGCTGATCAAAATTGATGCATGTCTTTAAAGAGATATGCATGAATATAATCAAGAAACAAAAGAGAAAGGAGAGAAAAAGAATTGGTGAATATAAATTGGTAGTCCAATAGCAGCTTTTGTTGTTACAGCTAGCTTAAGTTGTGAGGGAAATTGTACTGCAGAGGTATCTGAAGTCACTGGTGTTCACATTTTTTTTAACTATTTTTTTAAAAAATTTTTGCATACAAGAACTGGGGCATAGGCCAGAGGTGCAGGGGATTGGGCGGATTCACCAGAGACAAAGTGGGGAGCAGAACTGGCAGATTTCCACAGCAGTGATAGCACTGAGACTTAACCCCTAGGCCACCAGGGAGACCCAGTTTTCATGTTTTAACAAGTACGGATTTCACTAGTTGCAAGTAACTGGAACAGAAACTGGAGTGATTGGGGCCTTTGCTGAGGTTATAATTGTTGAGGATGGAGTTAGCAGCCAGCTTAGCAACAACCAGAAATTTCTCCTTTTGTCATTGAAAATGGTAACTTGAATAAAAGGCAAAATACCCTATTTTTATGAGGAAAATTCCCTTTGTGAGATATTTTATGTGAAAAATCTTGGGTAACAAATGTCAATATTTGGTGCCTGTGATGGGAGACAGAAAATGGAAGTTTACTATAAAATAAATATCCAAATGTACCATTGTTGGTATATAGGATAGTGGAGGTAGTTCCACAAGGAAACAGATGAAGTAATGCTCCAGCAAAAGGTAAAGCTTTAGGGATGCTGGTACAACTGGTGATTTTGTTGTGTCTATGCACAAAAAAACACACCTGACATTTGATGTAAATTAAATGCTTCTGCGCTGTTGAGAAATCCAGACCATCTCCTACACCAACCTCTAGAAGGCCAAGTCTACTACTATGATGTCAAGATGATGTCCTCCTCTTTTGCTTCACAGTGGTTAGATTTAGTATAAACTTACTTCTTAGATTCTGGTAAAGGAAAACAGAATTGTTGAGTACAAATCAGTCACTGAAGTTATGGAATAATTATCCCTGGAGAGCTTAAAAAACAGGCTACTTTCTAATTTGCTGCTAAATAATTTTGTTAATTCATACTTTTAAGCCTGAGGAATATGCTAAATGATTTCTCATCCCTCCCTGCACTTTGATTTTCAGAACTGTGGATACGTTTATCCTGGCACTATTTCTGAAAAATATTTTGGCTAACACCAGGCTGGCAAAGCAGAAAGCAGCTTTTTTTCAGATGTTACAAGAAATACTTAATGGTATAAAGATTACATATATTTAAGGCCACAACTTTTTCAACAGGATGACTAATCCTGTTGACAGGCCTGCAATGTAAATCAGTACCACAGCTCAAGCACATTAAAATCTTGCAGCTGGTCAACCAGGATGTTATGCAAAAATCAGTGGGAAGGAAATAGCTTTTGTTGCTATTCCATTTTGATTAAGCTTTGATGTTACCAGTGTCGACTTAAATACCTATACTTATATTTTGAATTTTCCTTAATTCATTGAAAATAAATTTTCTCATAATCATAATGTTTTGTAAAATAGCTTTGCTGTAATCATAAAGTATCTGTAAAAGAAATCAATATTGCCTCTGTGTACAAGCATATTTGCAGTTTGGTCTTGAGCTTGCTACATTGGAGTAGAGCATTAAAAAACTTTTCAACTCTTGTTAGGAGTTGGCGCCTAAACTCCGTCCAGGGTTCCCAAAGACCACACAGAGCCAGAGATGCAAAAGCAAAAAGGCTTTATTGCTAGCTTAAGCTAGGGCCCAACACAGTTATTTCTCAAAATGGCTGCAGTCTTGCTCATCTTACACTCTTAGGCCTCCCTGGTGGCAGAAGGGGTTAATCTCAGCACTGTGAAGCTACAGACTTGTTGAAATAGCTAGGTCAGTTGTTCTGTAGAGATTTATTTTTGTAAGTGTATAGATTAAAAGCTAAATAAAGATAAAGTAAATTTCTTGATAACTTAATTGGCATCAAGTAAATTTCTTGGTAACTTAATATATAATTGAAGACCTTAAGATTTTACTACCTCACCTGAAATTAACCCTTAAAATATTTATTTCACAGCAGATTACAAATGGAATCAAATAAAACAGGTCCCTGGCAAATTTATCTTTACTCCATTATAATAAGATTTTTAGTTTGACATAGCTATACAAGTTTAGAAACAAGATGTAAGTGATATTTATTATCATTAGGTTTTAGAAGATAGTGATATTTTGATTGACTGGCAGATAAACAGTGGGGTGAGCTATCTGAAAGGTAAACTAATATATATGTTAGGATTTCTTGTCTGACATAAGTAATTTGTGAAAGAGTTTTCAATATTATAAATATAATTAATATGTAATATAAAATGTATTTATAAAATAGAAATAGTATTTATTGTTTATTGTTGGATATAGCTGAAAATTTAAACTTGATATAATCTGGATTCTGAGAACGACTTTGATATTGATATTTTAGGAATTCTCAATGCTGTCTTCATGACACTTTTTCCCAGTTTTGAGGATATTACTTAGACCTTGAGTCATCAGATAAGAGGGAGATATTTGTCATCTCCCTTTTATGTTTATGCTTTAATTGCAGCTTGTGCCAGGTTCACTTTAAATAAGTGAACAAGGAGACCTCATCCTGTTTCACATTGGCAGCTGGATTTAAATACTTTAATACTCACTGAGCCTTGGAATGTTGTCTGAAGTTGCTGACATCTGTTATCATGTTACAGCTGCATTTCCTGATCTTCCCATTATGATACAGTATCGGAATTGCCTTGATGGGTAGCCTTACAGGGCATCACCAGCCCCTTGGTACCTCTATTTATCCCACTCCTAAAGTCAAATGGATGATTCCACCAATGGAGTAATTGTACAGTTATTAAATCTGTTACTTCAACAGAGTTTTCTCAATTTAATTTGACTAGCATTCCCAGGAGAGTTATTTGACTTGAGCCACAATTAAAATTCTAATCATAAGACAGACATTTGATATCTAGAGTGCTTATTTTCAGTGATGTATAATGGTTATACTGAGCAAAACAGAAGAGCAGGCTGAGTTCAGAATGCACAGGTCTTTGGCAGAAATATGTGCCTGTGCCTAGCATGAGCTAGTCTCTTGCCCGGTTTAACACATCACTGGAAAAACTGGCCTGTGGCTATATCGCCCAAGGAAAAATTTGCTCAAAGAAGTAAGGAGAAAATTAACTCATGTGGGACTCAGCCATGATACTTGAGGTGTTTACTTTTTCCAGCTCCTTCTTATGTCTCTCCTCTCTTTCCCCTTTTTTGGCAATGGCCAAGAGCTCTCTAGAGCTCTAAATCATCAGTGCCCACAATTACTAGACATACAATGTGATGAGCACATCACCTATATTTTTTCACTCGATTTTTCTTAAAAATTATGTGAAATAAGTATTTGGGTTCCAATTTTATGGACTATGAAACAAAAAACAGAGTAGTATAACTTAAAGTAAGGTCAGCAAACAGTTAACAGTCCTCGATGAATTTAGAATTAGGAATTGAAAGTTAGCCTTTAGGAATGTTGTAGTGCCAGGATGGGTGCTGAGCAGGTTATCTATGATCCAGCAGACGGGGTAAAGGAGGAGTCCTGGAGCCCTCAGTGGCTTTCTCAGGCTTTTATTGAGCTTTACATGTATTGCAGCAACCAGGTACACGGCAGGCAGGGGTGCTAGGGGGCTAAGACTAGCCCCTAGCAAGTCTTCACTCTGGGCTTCTCTCTCTCTCTGAGCTTTTTCCCCTTCTCTTTCCTGCTTCTTTCCTGCCTCTGCTTCTCTTGGTGACTCTCTCAATACTCCTCCCATGGCCCACAGAAGTAAACAGGACAGCTTACAACAATGTAACAGCTGCAGGTGCCCCATCGGGCATGGCAATCCTAATGGTGGGAAGGCAGAAAAGCCTGAAATCCATTTACCCTACAAATGTTTATAGCAATTTGACATTGCTAAAAGATTTCTGTTATATTTATAAAATACAGGTCCACTATAGAATGGATGTAACCAGGAATGAAGGAATAAAGATAGAAAGGAAAGGAAAGAGGGAGAGAGAAGGGAAGTGAGGGTAGAAGGAAAAGACGCCAGGAGAGGAGAGAGGAAAACATAAAGGAAGGGAAGGAAAAAGGTGGAGTGGGGAAAGTGAGCTTTCACCATAGATGGCTGGAAAAATAGGGGTGTGGGGTGGGGCCAGGAATGACATAGGGCAGGTTTTCTGATCCAGCAGACCCGGTAAAGGAGGAGAGAGTCCTGGAGCCCTCAGTAGCTTTTGCAGGACTTTTTATTTAGATTTACCAGGTACACAGCAGGCAGGGGTGCTGGGGGTCCGGGAGGCTGGCAATCCTCCCAGCCCCCAGCAAATCTCCACTCTGTCTGGGCACTCTGGCCTTCTCTCATGTTCTCTCTGCTTCTCTGCTCTCCTGCTTCTGTTCGTTCTTGGCTTCTGCCGGCGTCCCCGTGACGCTGCCCTTATAAACTCAGTCTCTCAGCCCAGGTGTACCCACTTCAGGTGCCCACCATCAGGCATGCATTCAGGACCACAGGGTTCCCTCATCTATCCTAATGGTGGGAGGGCAGAAAAGCCTGATACTTTCACCTTATCCTACAAGAGGCATAGACATTCAATTAGCCCAAAGTCACAACAGATGTCAGCACCCTAGCCTGACTTCAAAGCCCCAGGTCTTTAGCATGAGAATCTATTAATTCCCAATTTTATAATGGTGATATGAGTGAAGAAAGAAACCAACAAGTATCGGATAACACTTTGTCATTATTCTTAGGCTATACAAGAACTCAAACTTCAGAATTTGATGGATTGGAATAAAAAGAGGAGATTCCATACTAAAGCCAAGATTCCAGCATCTGCAAAGCCACCACCACCATGCTATTATTACTAACATTAATTGAGAGCTAGGAACCAATAACTGTGTTTAATGTGAATTATCTTGTAGTCCTCAGAACCACCCAGTGAGGCAAATATTATTTGACTTTGCAACAGCAGATCCAAAGCTGATATTCTTCACACCAAAGCTTAGACACTTAACCACTATGTTTTATTTTCCCTTTTTATAACCCATGACAGACTCAGAAGGATGTCTGGGGAGGTATTAAAGAGTATTTGTTAATAACAGGATTTGGGGGACAGAGGAGCTGGATCTTGGGCACATTACTTACACTTCATGTACTTTAATTTTCATGTCTGTTAAGTGGTGGCAATACCACCTGCCTCAAAAGCTTTTAGTAAGTATTACATTTTTTTCAATGCTTATTAGCACAATGCTTGGCACATAATGTTCAATAAATTGTAGCTGTTGCTAATATTATTAAAATCATGTATCCGGGCCTCCCCCAGTGGCGCAGGCGGTTGAACGCAGCGCTGTGAAGCTGCCTGCAACCTCTGCAGTGCAGGTTTGATCCCGGCAGGCCGGCGAGGGTCTCACATGGCACAATAGACCTCTCCTGTTGCGCCCACTGCTCTCCTCAGCAGTGTATTTCGTCAGTCTGCCTACTCTGTTCCCCTCTCTGTCTCTGGTGAATCCTCTCACCCTCCCACACATCTGGCCTGTATCCTGGTCCTTGTATAAATAAATAAATCTTAAATTTAAAAAATTAAAATAAAAGAAATCATGTATTAGTAGTTTTTAGATTAACACAAGTACTCCATGGCAATGGAGATGATGGTTTGTGGATTTTGACGCAAAGTTTACCAAATTCTGCTTTTCACAGCAATGTAAGGCTTTAAATTCCTTCAGATGTGGTAGATGAGTGAAATTAACCTAATCCATCCTTCCTGGTTATCTTTAATTCAGGTGTTCTCCTTTTAATTGATACTTTTTAAAATTTATATATATTTTACATCATTGTTCATTTTTAAACAATGTTTGCTTGCCTGCCCCCCACCCCCAGGTATAGTCCCCCTAGAATTTCCTTCACCATGAATTGATATTCTTAAGCAGAAGCCGTTACTTTGGAAAAGGAAGACACCACGTATGCATTAACTTATTAATTACCAAGATATTTATTATTTCTATTCTAAGAATGTAAATTCCGGAAAGCAAGGATGTTTGCCTGTTTTGTTCTCCAAAACCTAGAACACTGCCTAGCACTTAGTAGGTATTTAATAAACACGGGTGGGGTTCAGTCACAGCAATTAATCCTTTCAATTGCATTTTACTGTACCTTTTACAAAATATATAATTTTTTAAAAGTTTAACTTCTGATGTTTGTTATAAAAGCTGTTTCAAATGAAAGGTGGGGTGGGGGAAAGATTCAACTCTCCCTATTTATCTGCAGTAGCAAACAGTAGCCTGAGGCTACTGGTCTTTTGTTGTAGGTGAATCATCTTGACTGTAGATGTCTAGCAGGTCTGGTGATTTACTTGAATCTACGGCTCTGTTATCACCTTCAGGGAATGCTGGGACTATGAGCTCTGAGTCTGAAGCTGCCAGTCACTGAGTCACCGTTACAGCACTGTGAGTCAGATCCTTAAGGGCTACACTGATTTGTCAGGTCCTAGGCTGCATCAGAACTTGATTGTGCTACTCTGGTGAGTCAGCATAGAGCTTGCTCCAATTCTTCAGCACTCCGAGGGGTCTAAAATGCTGTGCAAGAGAGTGTGGGACTGGAGCAAAGTGCTGATCCTGGAGCGAGACTAGCCTTACTGTGCTTAAAGTCCTCCTGCAGCTGACCTTCTTGGGTAATTCACAGCACTCACTGACTCGTGCCTCTTCTGCCTGTGCTACTCATTTACTGCTTCCTCTTTGTCTCCCTGTAAGGATTCAAAGACTTTCAGCCTTCTCTCTCCCCCAGCTTTATTACCTTTTTTGGGTAATAAACTAAAAGAAAGTTTATGTTTGAGTAAATAAAATGTATTATTCTTGCTGACATAATCTGACCTGTGACTCTAGGCAAATCTTTGGTCCACTATTTCCTCATCTGTAAAATGAAAGGTTTGGAGTAGTTGGTACCAGCACCTGATGCCATGAGTTGGTCTGGGTGAGGACTGGGAATTTATATTATTAAAAACTCCCCTTATCATTTAGATGGTCAGCCATGGTTGCTTATCATCAAGCAAAAGCCTTTTTAATTCTAAAGTTATATGAATCATAATCTATTTTTCAATTAAGTCCCTTTGAACCAAAAAAAGTATTAATTAATTGTATAGGTTTAGATGGACAACAAAAAGTTAGTCTTATAAATTTATTTTAGTATAAATGAAATGTTCATGTATTTGTTTTTTAATCAGGCAAAACTAGGCAATTGCAGAAATATTTGCATTTAAATTCCCATTTACAAGGTTAAATTTTGAAATTCTAAACTGAACAGAAGTCCCAAGTCAAAGTTCAGTGCTCTGTTTGCCTCTTATGACCCGGAAGGTCCAGGGTCCCAGGAGAGAATATGGTCATTTGGTCAGCAATATTTAAGCACTGACCATTTCATTCAGAGCCACAGCCTGCAAAGTCCATTGAAAGCAGCACTTCCTGCCCTGTTTGTGAGTCAGGAAATAGTGTTTGTTAAATTATATTTTCTGACTGAGTATAGTCCTTTGTTGAAATAGCCAGATTATCTATGACATCAGTGACAAGGCCAAATGTGAGAATTAAATATGAATTTATTCCCTCAAAAATATTCAGAAAAAAAGCAGAGAGACCAGATGTTTCCTTTCTAAGGGACAAATGGCTTGGGAATGAAAGATAGGAGGAACAATTTTAAAAGATCCATTTGAACTTCTTTCTTTTACCTAAGAATATTGCTGTCTTCCATGAGTTCATTGCCCACCTGGATCCTAGAACAGGACCTGGCACATAGTAGATGCTCAATAAATATAAAATTGAATAAATGCATGAATTGGACAATTTTGTTTATCTAAAGATATTTAACTGTTGAGAGTTAACCCAGGCAATCAAATGTTAAGGCAATCAAACATAAGCTCAACAAGGCAGAGATTGAGCCTTATAATTTTATGGGGTCTGAAAAAATTATTAGTAAATATTTGTTGAAATGGTCAGGAGTTCTTCTAGTTAGGGGAAAATGTGAGATAACCTAGGAACTGGTAAGAAAAACTAATAAGGTCTATATGTATATTACAAATCCAGCATTTCTTGAATAATCGTTGACTGATTCATTGATGACATGTGAGCAAACTTAAGGTTCTTGTTAACTGTCAATGATAATACTTATTTCAGGAAGAGAAATGACTTGATTCAAGGAAGTGGTTTTATGGACATTAAGTTGACCATTTTAGGACAAAATACTGAGTAATTTATAATAGTGGTAAAGAGAATTGCCTTAAATGTCTAATAGTGAACAAACATGAATGATTTTGACTTCATGCACGTATGTTTTCAGTTAAAATTATGTTTTCAGAAATACTTATTGACATGGGGAAATTTATATATGTGAACTCAAAATGATATGGTAGCAAATACTGTTGATTTCCTGCCCATATCCATTTCCTACAGCATTCCTATCCATACCATTTTCCTTTCTCCTAACAACAAAATTTTCTTGAAGTTTCCATCCATCTCCATGTAGCTGTGTGATTCAGGGAAGGTAGCCTCCAGTGCTACTCCAGGAAATGAATCACCTCGTTGCCATGAATTTCCCTAGTTTGATCTTGCAGAGTCAATTTAGTCAGAGCTACATATAATGGGGAACATGTAAAGATTGTATCCTTAAAAAGATTGAGGCAATCAAACATTAAGTGAGATTATTAAAGAATCAAGGCTGAGGACTTGCTGGGGAAGTGTCCAAAATTCGAAAATTTTATATGGTCAACAAAGAAATATTATACACTTTCAAGGATTTTTTACAGAAAAAGTCTGGGCAGTTTCCAGCTAATGTATCTATATATTTGATGTTGTCTATGCATGGAGGAAAACAAAGAGGATTATTAAGTTTTTACCCTATCTATTCAGAGCCATATCTTCTGGGTATTGGGAGTTTTATTTGCCAGGAATCAACTTCTCTGTTGTTGTTGCAGCCTGATTTTTGAGGCCAGTCCAGCTTGGCTCTTCAGCCCGAAAACCAGGAAAAGACATTCCCTTTTACCTGTTGATGTTAGTTTACAGGACTAGGGATTATTTGAATGCCTTATCCTAAAAGGTACCTCTATATAGATGTGAAGGCAAAATGAGGACATTACCTCATTTTCTTTTCACAGCAAACAAAGCTATTGTCTTGCTCATGTTTGAGGTGGCTCTCAAACAAGAGACATTTCCAGCAAAGCAAAATGTAGAAATTTCTTTTTTTGGGTCCACACTTAAGACTAACTTTGATGAATTGTCCTGCGTAAGAAGTCACCTTATCTTTGAAGTATTTCATATTATTTAGCCAAATAAATACTGGAGTCCAAGTTTTCTCTTACTTGCAACTAAAAGCACACTAATCTTTGGGCGGAGGGGGGTGGGAGGGTAAATTATCTCCAACTTATTTCTAGGTTGTAGGAATAGGAATATGACTGATTTGTTTATATAGGCTATTCATCTCTACACTTTTATGTATTCAGTGTTTTATAATGAATATGTATCGCTATTATGAACAAAATGAAAAACAATTTTTTAAGGCTGGGTTAAGGGCTATACGTAGCATAAGTGTTAATTTCAAACAGTTGTAAGATCATTGAGAATCAGCATCTAGTTAAACTTAATAAAATGGTGGGTGCAGTAAGACTTTCCAAAGAAAAAACAATTGAATTAATTACAGAAAAATGGTATGCACTGGATGAGTAGGGAGAGATGAGTTTTTTTCCTGTTGAGGACAGGAGAAATGCTTTCATACTCTTTCCTCTGTTTTATGCTTTACAAATACATGGTCTTCTCATATCTTTGCAACAATCTTGAAAGGAGGTAAAATCACCTCCATTTTTAGAGGTAGGAATTGGGGCTCAAGAGTTCACATAATTAACAAATACTAGAGCTACAATTTTTTTTTTTTATATGCAAGAACTTGGGTACAGGCCAGATGCGTGGGAGGGAGAGAGGATTCACCAGAGACAGAGCGGGGAACAGAACAGGCAGACTGATGAAATACACTGCTGAGGGGAGCAGCAGGCGCGACAGGAGTGGTCTGCAGTGCCATGTGGGAGTCTTGCCGGCAGGCCAGGATCAAACTGGCGCTGCAGAGGCTGCGGACAGCCTCACAGCTCTGTGCTCAACCACCTGCGCCACCAGGGGAGGCCCTGGAGCTACAATTTTAATGCAGATCTGCCACTAAACACCAGGTACAGTAGCAGGAATGAAAAATAATAGAATGTTAGAACTGAAGAGACCATTTAGACAAAGGGCTGCTGTGATCGCCAGTGATTGAAACTCAACTCAACGAACTGAAGCAAAAGTGGGGATTTATTGCCTTTTGAAGAGAGGAAGGAATAGATAGAGTGAACTCAGCATCATGCTTGACTTGGTCCTGAGGTTAAGGTTGAGGCCTGTAGAGGAGCTGTTAAAACATTTCCCTTTACAGAAGGATCCTTATAAAGAATGAGGAATTCCAAGACAATGAAAGGAGAGTAGGAAATATGATCCTATGACACTGCATATCTCCTGTAGACTCAAAACCTACGGTGTGAGAAGAGCTGAGTGAGAGTGTCTGGCTGCTTCAGCAGGGGCACAGCTGTGGTATCCTCCTGGAACTCACAACCATTGCAACTGCCCTTGTCCTGGGTCCACGCAGGTGCCTGCAGCATGTGTTCACAGAAGTCTCTGGTGCAATGAGCTGAATGGTTGTGTGCAACCCCCCTCCCCCCATTGCCATTCATATACAAAATCAACCTCCAACCTCCAAAGTGATGGTATTAGGAGGTAGGTCCTTTGGGATACATTGGATTACCAGGATAGCGCCCTCATGAGTGGAATCAGTACCCTTATAAATAGGATTCCAGAGAACTCTCACCCACTTCCTGCCATTTGATCTCGAGGCCATGTAAGGACATAGCAAGAAGGAAGTATGTTGCAGGGTCTTAGACCCTGACCCTGCTGGCACCCTGATTTCAAGACTTCCAGCCTCCAGAACTGTGAGAAATAAATTTTTGTTTTTATTTAAAACACACATACATACAAAATTAACGAACAAAAATTCTCTCAGGTCTGAAAGAAACAGCTTCTTACATTAAAAGTATAACTAAGGTGAAGTTGGCCTAAAAACTCATACAAAAATGTGTGAAAATGATATGTGTTCCTTTTTATTTGTGTTTGCCTATTCGTGTGTGTATTTAAAAACAAATAAACAAAAAACTCGTTTTGCCTAAGAAATTTGGACACAGCTAATTGTTCGTTGTTCCTACAGACAGAGAAACCTACCACACACTTCCTGCCATCCGGTGTTGAAGAACTGTGACCACAGGCTGACCATTCAGTATAAGGTTTTAGTTAACTCAACTGAATGACTATTTTCCAATCATTGAATAAAATTTTAGAACTATATAATTATACAATTGCTGCAAGAAAGAAAAGCAACAATTTTCCTTTTCTTCTACTTAATGCCTACATCAGAACTGGGCAAATTTTTTCTACAAAGGATCAAATAGTAAATATCTTTGGCTTTGCAAGCCATATGGTCTCTGTTGCTGCTCAACGGTGCTTGTAGTGAAAAGCAACTGTGGATCATATATAAACAAATGAGTGTGGCTGTGTTCCCATAAAATTTTGTTTTTGAAAACAGGAAGCAGGCCAGATTTGGTTTGCAGCCCTTGGTTTGCCAGTCCTCTGCCCAAGATCACTGTTTTTCTTTAATTGCTAAATAAAAGTACCATTTTACTTTTTTACCTATGATACAGCAAAATAATTTAGTATTTTATGTGGGCGTACTCTGTTGTAGTTGTTTCAATTATTATCTAAAGAATTCAGTCTGTGGGGACCCAATCTGAAGGAGGGAGGGGAGCAAATATTGTTTAAAAAAATAAAACTTAAGACCCCCCCCAAAAAAAATTCATTCTGAAATAAGAATTATTATCTGTTTTGTGCATTTTCATTCTAGAAGGGAAATAACCTTATCAAAATAGGTAGCTTAACCATTTTTCAATAGAAAATAAGCAATGTTCTAAAAACTTGCATTTCTAATGTAAATTGATAAAGAAAAGGAGTTATGCAAACTGAACTGTGGGTAGATGGAGCAATCATAAATTTGAGGAACCAATAAACTACTCTGAAGGGGAAAGTGATGAAATAATAGAGTAGTTGCTATTTTAACTCTTCAGGAATTCCTGCCCAATGAGAGATTTACTGGACTATTTTTTTTTAAAGTCGTTATTTCTATAAATTAAAAATATCTGTATTAACATAAAATCTTAACATTACTATGAGACAATTTTAAATGTATATATCAACTTATTTAAACTTTAAAAACTCAGTTGTTGATAGTTATTACCATTCTCTTATATCACAGCAAAAACATCCTTAAAAATATAAGCTTAACTTTCATGAACACGGTAACCTTGGAAACTAGCTGTATTGGGAGTTATTGTCCTTACTTACTTGCAGACATAAACAACATACAGATCAGGGAGACTACCCAATTCTTTCCAAGTCACATATCTATTGATTAGTGGAGATCGAATCAGGATTTACATTTTTGGACTTGATATCCTACTCTTGTACTATTAATAAATAATATTTACAAACTGCCCTCACTGACAAGTAGACTTTTCCAAATCGCAGTTGCTTTATTTTTTAATTTTTTAAAAAAGATTTATTTATTTATGCATACAAGAACAGGGGTGCAGGCCAGAGGTGTGGGAGGTGAGAGGATTCACCAGAGACAGAGTGGGGAACAGAACAGGCAGATTGACCGAAATACACTGCTGAGGGGAGCAGCGGGTGAGTCAGGAGAGGTCTGCTTCACCATGTGGGTAGTAGCTCCCTGGCTGGGGATCGATTTGTGCTGCAGTGGCTACGGATATCTTATAGGTTGCGTCTTAACCCCTTGCACCACCAGGGAGGCCCTTCAATTGCTTTATACATTTAAAAAATTGTGACTGTTTGCACCATGCAGTAGGTTGCCTTTTCATTTTTTCTTTTTAAAGATTTATTTATTTATACAAGCACTGGGTACAGTGAGAGGCATGGGAGGGTGAGAGAATTTACCAGAGCCAGAGCAGAGAGTAGAACAGGCAGAGTGATGAAGTACACTGCTGAGGGGAGCAGCGGGCAGCAGGAGAGGTCTGCGGATGTGGGACCCTTGCCCTCGCCTGGTGGCCGGTGATCAAACCGGCGCTGCAGAGGCTGCAGGCAGCTTCGCAGCCCAGTGCAAAGGCTGCGCCACCAGGGAGGGCCGCCTTTTCATTTTTTAAAAAGATTTATTTATGCGTACTAGGACGGGAGTACAGGCCAAAGGTGTGTGTGAGGGTGAGAGGAGTCACCAGAGGAAGCAGGAAACAGAACAGGCAGATGTCCTGAAATACACTGCTAAGGGGAGCAGTGGGGGAGACAGGAGAGGTCTGCAGAGCCAGCTTCATTGGTTGCAGTGGTTTAGCTTGATAGTGCTGTCTTTAACCCCTGTGCCACCAGGGAGGCCCAATTTTGAAAATTCTTATACATGGATTATTTCATCTATATCCGACTCACAATTAATAGTCTCCAAATTATTCCACAGCTTTAGAGTAACTTAAACACATATATGTATTTACTCAACATTAGTTGAATAAATGAATTATTGAATGAGTGGTTGTTTTCATCTTAGTTATTATCATTATTATTTGCAAGTTATAAATTGTACTGCAATGAACATGAGGATGCATATATCTTTTTTTTTAAATGTTTTTTTTTAATAGAGGCATGTTTTATTTATTTATTTGTTTGTTTGTTTGTTTTGTTTATACATGCACTGGGTACAGTCAGAAGCGCGGGAGGGTGAGAGAATTCACCAGAGCCAGAGTGGGGAGCAGAGCAGGCAGAAGGACCGAAGTACACTGCTGAGGGGAGCAGCGGGCGGCAGGAGAGGTCTGCACGCCATGTGGGAGTCTCCTCAGGTGGCCGGAGAGCAGCCGGGGACCGAACCGGCGCCGCAGAGGTCTCCGGCAGCTTCGCAACCCAGCGCTCAACCACTGCGCCACCGGGGAGGCCCCTGCATATATCTTTTAATTAGTATTTTCATTTTATTCAAATAAATACCCAGAGATGGAATAGCTGACTCACATGGTATTTCTGTTTTTAATTGTGCAGTCTTCATATTGTTTTCCATAATGGCTGCATTACTTAAAGGTGCTGGAGGGTGAAGGCAAATGTTCTAGGCTCAATGTGATGACAGAGCCAATACAGCCAGAGTTGGCTATGGAAGCCAGACCTGCAGTCACTACCTTATGTTCTTTCCTTTTATGAATATAAATAGAATAGTGTTGACCTATACATAATATTCTGTAAAGTTATATAAAAGTCACTAAATGAACAAAGTACATTGCAGAACACTATCTGTATTGTGATCATGTGGGGGTGTGTGTTTATCCTTACAAAGAGGCTGTCAGGGTATTATCTCTGTTTTTTGGGGACTGTGGGTGTAGGGGCAGGAAGACCACAGAGCAGGTTTTCTGATCCAGTAGACAGGGTAATGGAGGAGTCAGAGGTTTTTTGCAGGGATTTAGCAGGTACATGGCAGGAAGGGGTGCTGGGGGGCTGGGAAGCTGGCAGTCCTCCCAGCCCCCAGCAAATCTTCACTCTACCTGGGCTCTTTGGCGTTCTCTCTGCTTCTCTTCTTCTTTCGGCTTCCGTTCGTTCTTGGCTTCTGCTGGCATCCCCATGACACCGCCCCTAAAAGCCCAGTCTCAGCCCAGGTGAATCCCATCTACCTATGCCCACACCCTATTCCAGGTGCCCGCCATCAGGCATGCATTCAGGACCGCAAGGATCCATCATCTATCCTGATGGCGGGAAGGCAGAAAAGCCTGACATTTTTCCTTACTCTGCAGTGGGACTATAAGGGGAAGTCAAATTTTTCTATTTACATTTCTGTATTGCTTGAATTTTCCATGATAAGGATGTTAGAATCTGTTAAAACATTACACATAGTATATTTAGTTGAAAAATATTTTTTGCAGGAGAAAAGGATTATCCTCCCTCCCTACATTATGTCTACGAATGCTCTCTGGGTAATTGTTGGGTTTTCTACAGAAACTTGCTCATGTACTTTTTTTTTTTAAAGATTTATTTATTTATACAAGAACCGGGGTACAGCCAGATGTGCAGGAGGGTGAGAGGACTCACCAGAGACAGACCGCAGAACAGAACAGCCAGACTGACGAAATACACTGCTGAGGGGAGCAGCAGGCAAGACAGGAGAGGTCTGCCACACCATGTGGGCATCTCCGTGGCTGGCAGGGATCGAACCAGCACTGCAGAGGCTGCGGACAGCTTCACAGCGCTGCACTCAACTGCCTGCACCACCAGGAAGGCCCTCATTTACTCTTAACTGGGGTAGTCAGAGAGTATTTTCCTAGTTGATATGCAAAGTATAGACACTCCTCTTTTTTTTTTCCATTTTTATGGAATCCAAGAAAAAATTCATGGGCTCTCATTCTTGTATTTTCGTGATGTTTAAATTTCTCATGTTATAGACATAATCTTTATTATCTGATAATCAATGTAATTCTATGCTCATATATAACTATATTATCTTCTGATAATCAATGTAAATGTGTAATTACACACCTATGTAAAACTACACATTGATTATCAGATACTTGTGATGCCTGTCATAGGCAGAGACAGAAAACTTTAAAAACTGAAAATAGGACCTCCCCGGTGGCGCAGCGGTTGAGCGCTGGGTTGCGAAGCTGCCCGCGGCCTCTGCGGCGCCGGTTCTATCCCCGGCTGCTCCCCGGCCACCGGAGGAGGGTCCCGCATGGCGCGCAGACCTCTCCTGCCGCCCGCTGCTCCCCTCAGCAGTGTACTTCTGTCCTTCTGCCTGCTCTGCTCCCCACTCTGGCTCTGGTGAATTCTCTCACCCTCCCGCGCTTCTGACTGTACCCAGTGCATGTATAAACAAAACAAACAAACAAACAAATAAATAAAACATGCCTCTATAAAATAAAAAATAAAAAAAAAAAAACTGAAAATATATTGCTTCCAAGAAGTCCAAGAGCTATAGGGGTATAATCAACAGAAAAACGTAATGGAGTACTGAAAACAGAGTAAAGACAGATGTTATAATCATTTTATGAGTGGAAAAGTGACATAATGTGAGCTCTACCCGAGCTGGCAAAATGGAAGAGTCAGGAATAGATGTGAAAGTTTTTGCTTACTTTTCAAACACTCATCAAAAACTCTTCCTTTCTCTCAAAACCACATTGGTCAAAATTCTTGATAGTTCTATTTTTAGGTCTAGCCAGTAACTATTGTGTCATGATAGTTGTGACCCAAAGTAATTACTATATATATGCATAATAAATGTTTCAACTTGTCAACAGGAGTGCCTTATTTTGCACTATTTGCATTATTTTTATAACCTATAGCAGTGCTTCCAAGTCACAGAGATTTTTGTCTTGTATCATGAGATGCACTGCTTTAGTTTAGAATAGTTTTTGTTGTTGTTTCATTAAATTAAAAAATGCTCATTTCCAAATCAAGGGAATAACATCATTTTTTAATATTGAAGTTGACTGGAGTCTGCTTCCATTAATTCATCAGAACTCTACCAACTGTCTAACAACCTCTCTTGCCAGTTAGATTTCCACGAATGTTCTGGTGTTTGCAACACTTCCCTTTTCTGATCTTTTGATGCATCTGCAGTGTTAGAATAATGTCTGCTGAAGAGCAGATTTCATACTGACCCTCCCAACCGTAGTTCCTACCTAATGCAATGACTTGGGCTTCTCTTTAGGTTCTTTTTTTCACCAGGCAGTTTTCTCTCTATATATGGCAATAAAATTCGCGCAGATAAGCACTTGCGTCCTAGAAAAAACTGGCACATGAAATCATATGAACAAAACTTTAGTACTGGGTGAGCCAGGGTAGTTAAACTGCTAGTAACGGGTGAGAGTTGATTATGAAAACAGCCGTATCTTTCTAGGGGGATCTTACTTATCACTGCCCAGCAGCATGCAGGGAATTTCCCAGAGCAATCCCCAGCACCTTGCCACTCACTGTCTGGTGACCAGAGTCTCCGTTCTCAGGGGGAGATGGGCAGCTTTGACAGCCCAGCCAGGCCAGCCTCACTCCGGCTGAGCCATCTCCAAGTATTGCGGTTGTGGTTTGTGGAGTGCTCTTTTCATCAAAGCCTTGGTGTAGTGGGACTGTCACTCTCACCAAGTTGTCCCAGGGCATGGGTAGTCATCTTTGCCTCTTTGCACTTGAGGAAAGTGTGACTTCTCAAAGTCACACTTTAACCATACTGTTACAGTGTGAAGAAGTCAGTGCCTTTCATCATCCACACTGTCAGGTGTGGCTGCTTCAGCAGGGGAACACCATCCACTTAAATCTATAGAGAGCAACAAAGAGGAAGAAGAGAGTAAACACGTTTAAGTATTACTGTGTGAAAATGTAAGTCAAAAATAACCTACAAGGTTTTCCTAGTAAAGTTGGTCATTAGAAACTCCTGATTATTGAGAATGATCACAGATTTACGGAAATAAGTAGAAGAAAGAAGTCTTTTGACTGTGATCTCATTCGCTTGAAATTGCTGGCTCTTCCTTGTTCTTATGGAGGAAAAAAAAATCTTTAAACTAGCTATTTAAAAATAATTGATTTAACCAAGGAAATTATAAATATAAATTTCACCAAAATTTTATATTCAAATAAAATACTTTTATTTTACTGTTTAGATAAATTAGAAAGCAACATTGTATGTTGCTGGAATATTAAAAAATACACAGAAATCTCTTAAGCTTCAATAGGTTTAGGTTACTTGAGGTAGATGTGCTAGCTATTACACAACATAAAAATGTTACTTATTTTAGTTTGTTTTGCACAAAATAGACACTCAATGGATATTGATGAAAGTTATTATTACTTTACTTCTCAAAGCAGTTCAATATTAGAGTCAGGATTGAGGGCCACTGTAAGCTTCTTTCTATTACATTGATTTAAGAAACAGATCTAGGGGGCCTCCCTGATGGTGCAGGTGGCTGAGCACAGTGTTGTGAGGCTGTCTGCAGCCTCTGCAGTGTGGGTTCGATTCTTCAGTGTGGGTTCAATTCCAGTGGGCCAGGGAGATACCCACAAAGCCCGGCAGACCTCTCCTGTCTTGCCAGCTGCTCCCCTCAGCAGTGTTTTTCTGTCATCTGCCTGTTCTGCTCCCCACTCTGTCTCTGGTGAATTCTCTCACCCTCCCATACCTCTGGCCTGTACCCCAGTTCTTATATAAATAAATAAATCTTAAAAAACAAAAACAAAACAGATCTATCCAAAAGTGGAAGATGTCTCCTTAAAGTAACTTTTAATAATATTTCTCAACCCTGGGATAGCAGGGCAATTCTGAAAAGGGTACAAGACTCAGTGGTGATTATACTGTATGGCTTTTGGCAACAATCTTATTGCTCTTTATCCTGCTCATACCTTCTTCCACCTGTGTATCTACTGTGTTCTTCCCATCACAGTACAAAAATACATTTAAAATAATAATAATGCATTATTATCAATATAGTCTCAATTCATAAAGTCATCATTGCCAATTTCATCTGTTCCCATCACCTGAGTGAAACATAAAAGAAAGCCAAACAATTTCAAAACAAAAAAAAAAACAAAAGCAAATGTATTCCTATTTTGATAGTATGAATATCTTTCCTCCACTTTTTAGTGGATTGCAGATATATGTGAGCTTGAAAAGTTTGTTTTTTTTTAAATGTAATGTTAGAGGATGAACAGAAATGTGAGTTATAGTGCTTGTTATTTTTTATTCTGTAGCTTTAATTATTACTATTTTGGATGGGATGGAGAGAAAGTAGTTATTTTCTGCCATCTAGTGTGCATAGTTGGAATTACACCTTACTACTAAGCTAAAATTCATTAAAATAGTGTACTGATTCAAATAAAGACTATTGGATTCTACAAACAATTCTTCTTTCAAGTTTAAGAGACCCACAGGATTAAAAAACAAAAAGTGGATGAAGGGGATCAAAAAATACAAACACCCACTTATAAAATAACTAAGTCACAGAGCTGTATGGTGACTGGAGTTAATAAAACTGTATTTCATATTTGAAATTTGTTAAGAGGATGTATCTTAAAAGTTTCATCACAAGAAAAAATATTTTTGTAACTTTGTGTAGTAATAGATGTTGACTAGAATTATTATGGTAATAATTTTTCCATATATAGATATATATATGGAATCATTACTTTGTACACCTGAAACTGATATAATGCCTTGTGTTAATTATACCTCAATAAAAAATTGAAAAGCTAATTATAACTCAATAAAAATGAAAAGAACACAATATTGAGCATTGAATGCAAACATTGAGAGCAGGAATTGATGTTAAATCAAGAAAAAACACATTTATAGGACCATGAAATGAATAGCTGTGCCTAGTGAGGAAATAGTGTCATAGTTAATAAATCAATTGCAGTCAGAATACTATGTGGAGCAATAACTTAAAATGACCCTCTCATTGCTTTCATTTGAAGCAAGACAAATGAAATAGTATCAGTACATATTGTCTTTCAAACAGGGAGACATTACTGCTTGAGTCACCGAGAAACAAAACTGAATGAACTTTAACTTGTCTATCTCCTGTATCCAGTTAGTCATTTAGGATTTTCAGTTTCTTTCTTTATACTCATTCTTCTTATTTCTTTTCCCATTCTTATTATCACCACAAACAATGGTTAATAGATGATTTCTTTATTACTTTTCATCTTCTTAACTCTGACTAGCCTACATTATTTACCAGACTAACTTCCCTTAAACCCTGGGTCACTGTTGCTTGAAATCAATTTCTCTTTCTTCCTAAATACCAATTCCATCTGGTTTTATTGCTGCTTTAATCTGTTCTCATTCTACCTATACAATTTTATTTCCTATTCCTCTGAGCTTTTTGCCAGTTAATTCATGGCACCTTGGATAACCTTGCTCATCATTCAGTCTTTTTTGATGCAATCCTCTCACGAGGAACACCTGTCATTCCTTCCAATACCCAGCCAGGTTTTCTTCATCTTTCCACCACCCCTCCCTTTTCTGTGAAGTCTTAGAGGAATTATACGTTGTATTCTGTAACTCGTGTATACCTATTTCACAGCTTTCAGTTCCATCTCCTCCAAAATCTCTTGTGAAATACTCCAGGTCAGGTACTACCACTTACCCCTTTTCAAACCCCTCTCGAGAGGGGGTGTGTACATATTTTGGGAGAACTGGGAGCTTATAGATATATGTTGATTGGTTTTCTTTCTCCTCAGCACAGTTCTGCAAGGAAGAAGGAGCTGGTATTGCTATTCCTCTTTCATGAATGAGGATACCCAGAGTATTTGCAAATCTTGTCAGTGGAAGTGCCAGAGCAGAACCTCTGGGGTTCCCTCCTTGTCCTGTCCTCCTCTTAGCATACCCTGCATCAATGAAGACTTAATGATGAGCAAGGTTATCCAAGGTGCTATCGTACAGCCATCGATAAGGAGATTCACTAACCCCTCCTTCATTTTCAGATAGATAACTTTATTTTCTTATAAGTGAGATGGATTTGTATTGTAGAAAGCAGTCAGGCAATAGATTATAATCAGGGTGTGTCAGTCATTATGTCTCTGGCTTGGCAATTTCAGTTCTTTCTAGGTGGTTATGCCACCTTTTTAGTCCACACCCATTTGTCCTGTTTATAACCACAAATTGGTATTCTGGCAGCTATGACACTCTTCAGTAAGGCCTCTGGGTTAGTGTTTTGCTTAAACCTTTACATAACTGTGGATCTGACTGTCTCTTGCTCTTCCTAACCTAAAGTTCTGCTGTGCCCTAGACTATTCAAGCTATTAGAAACAACTATTATTAGCTGTTTTAACCAGAGTCACTAGCAGTCAGGAGGATTTTTAGATAGCTGGGAAGCTATTAAGGTAGTTCCAGCTTTGGCCACAGGATGGATTCATTTTCCATCCTGTGTGCATCTTGGTGACTCGCCAGTCAATACAGCAGCAGGTCGGCTTTTGCCTCCATCCCCTCACTCAGATGTTGTCATGGAATCCTTCCATTGATGTTCTGGTTCTGATATCTCCATGCAGGATGCAATTCAAATGATGCTGTAGAAAATTGTCCTATTAGATAGTTGGAAAATAAGTACAAACAAATTTGTGAAGCATTTGTACTAACAAATGTAATCATGTGTACTCATTAAAAAAAAATGCAGTAGAAAGAGGTCAGATTGATTAAAGAAAATTGAAATGCAGTTATAACAAGTTGTTATTATAATTCCATGTCTAATGAAATGGTCAGAACTAATCTAAAAGTGATAAGAAATACATTATTACTTTCATGCTATGATAATTCTGTTAACACATAAAGAAGATTGGTTTATGAGCAAGCTAAAAAATGTTTTGGGCCTCCCTGGTGGCACAAGGGGTTAAGCACCATATTATGAAGCCATCTGCAACCTCTGCAGCACAAGTTCGATCCCTGGCCAGGGAGCAACCCACATGGCACAGCAAACCTCTCCTGTCTCGCTCGCTGCTCCCCTCAGCAGTGTATTTCAGTCACTCTGCCTGTTCTGTTCCCCACTCTGTCTCTGGTGAATCCTCTCACCCCCCGCATCTCTGGCCTGTACCCTTGCTCTTGTATTCATAAATAAATAAATCTTTTTTAAAAAAGTTTCATGATAATACTGTCAGGAAATTTTAAACTAAGAATTAGTGCCAAGAGTTCCCATTCCAGAGATCTACTATATCTCATTGATCCAGTAGTTAACAGTACCATGTTGTAAACTTCAAAGTTTGCTAGAAGGATAGAGTTTATGTTCAGTGTTTTATCATTTGTAAATAAATTAAAAGGCAAGGAAGCTTTGGGGAACGATGTCTATGTTTCTGGCATAGATCGTGGTGATAGTTTCATGGGTGTATACTTATCTCCAAACTTACCAAATTGTACACATTAAGTATGTACAACTTTTTATGTCAGTCATACTTCAATAAAGCAGTTTAAAAAAGGAAGAATGAAGTCTAGGAACTTGCCATACAACATACTAGATGCAGAGTACAGAATTGAGAACTACCTGTGTAGTAATGAGTCACTTTTAGAGCATGGAAAGTACCATCGCTAACTTCACTGCCTTGCATACTCCCAGCAGACCCAAGGAATTGCAAATCAGCTATTCTGTTCCCTTTTTGTAGGCTTACAAAATGAAACCACTTCCAATTCTTTCATGTCTCTTACTGTGGTGGTGTTTGTGAGGATGGGGGCTGTAATTTTGCATCCACTAACTATCTATACACCAGTGTGTTAAGAGAATCCATCACTGGCTATTCAGCCCTTGAATATAGTTGAATAAATTACTTTTTAGTCTTCTGGGAACTTGAATGTTCCCTGAGCAAATTTCTAATGTAGCATTTTAGAAATAACCCATAAAAAGTGTCTTCTACAGTAAATTTCCTATCACTTCACATAAAGCTTAGGTAATGAAGAAGACAAGGGGTGGACTCATGTCCATGGCTTCTGACATTTTCATAGTCCAAAATCTGCAAAGCTATTCACTACTCCTTGTCACTAGGACCCAAACCCCTACGGTCTGGAATATCTAGTCAATTAACCTTGGAAACGGTGCCACAAAGAAATATAACCTGAGATGACAGGTTGGAAAACACAGTAGAGGCTATTGATTATCTTTGACTTGTCTCAAATTTGTCAGGAACTTTATTCCTTAAATCTCAGATGCAAGTTACAATTTTTCCATTAAATACAACAGATTTGCCCTCATAAATTGGGTCACAATTCCAAGATATACCAGAATATCAGGTTTCCTGTTGACAAAATCAACAGGGTAAGTTGTAAGACGAAGTCAATTAGTGGGAAATACTATATTGACTTTTCATGTACAAGTCTCTATTCCTGAGTACTAGGAAAGGTCATTGCCACTGGTAATGAAAGCTTGATTAATTAGAACAGAAATGTGCTTTTAAAATATTGAATTGCTAGCCTTAAAGGATCAAATTCAGCTCTCAATGGGGAGACTACTCTTATAACTCTTTTTCTCCTTGGGCAGGTGTGATTCTTTTTCTCTTGCCTTGAAATGGCCAATTGTGGATGATCAAACTGTGTGAATGGGCCTGTGCAAACTGCCCTTCAGCTCTAGGCCTAGAGATTATAATCTATTAATAGAAAAGCTGGGAAAAGAATCCACAAAGTAGTGGCAAAGTGAGAAATGTTTTCTTACTTCAAATGATATCTGCAGGAGTGTGCTCTTAGTTGGAGTGGATATTCAGTTAGAAAAGTTGAAAATTAAAAAGTATTTAGTAATAGCCTTGTGTGACATGCTCCTGACACACCATACCTGTGTCTAACTGCAACTGTGACTTCAATCTAATTTAACTTAGATTCCCTTGATGACTGTATAGTATTTCATTTTATGGAGGTGCTATAATGTATTTAATCATTGCTGTTAATGGATTTTTAAATGTTCGTGTTTTTATGATATGAGAAAGTCTGTAGTGCACATCTTTGTATATACATATCATTTCAAATATATATGAATACATTCTTCCCCCTAAATGTTATTATTTATGTTTCCATTGTTAGGATCTCTTTCTTTAGCTTTTTTTTTCTTTTTTAAAGATTTATTTATTTATGCATACAAGAACTGGGTACAGGCCAGAGATGTGGGGGGTGAGAGGATTCACCAGTGACAGAGAGGGGAACAGAACAGGCAGATTGTCTGAAATACACTGCTGAGGGGAGCAGCAGGCGAGTCAGGAGATGTCTGCTGTGCCCTGTGGATAGCTCCCTTTCCAGGGATTGAACTTGTGCTGCAGAGGTTGCAGATAGTTTCACAGTGCTGTGCTTAACCCCTTGTACCACCAGGGAGGCCCTCTTTCTTTAGCTTTGATATCCAGTAGTTTTACTATAATATGTCTCAGAACTGATGATTTGATTTAATTTCTTTCCAAGAATAAGATGGGTCATTTAAAATTTAGATTATGGGGCCTCCCTGGTGGCACAAGGGGTTGAGCATCAGCATATGAAGCAATCTGCAGCTACTATAGCACAAGTTTGATCCCCGGCCAGGGAGAAACCCACATGGCGCAGCAGACTTCTCCTGTCTTGCTCCCTGCTCCCCTCAGCAGTGTATTTCAGACAGTCTGCCTGTTCTGCTCCCCACTCTATCTCTGGTGAATCCTCTCATCCCCTGCACCTTTGGCCTATACCCCAGCTCTTGTATGCATAAATAAATAAATCTTCAAAAAAATTTTAAATGATAAAATTTAGATTAAAATGCAAAATAAAAACCATAGTGAGATACTACCTGATACCTATGAGGATAACCTTTATAAGAAAGACTAGAAAAAGCAAGTGTTGATGAGGATATAAAGGAAATGGAATTGGTCCAGCTCCTATGGAAAGCAGTATGGAGATTTCTCAAAATATTAGAAATAGATCTATCATATAATCCAGCAATTGCACTCTTAGGCATCTACTCAAAGAATTCAAAAACACTAATTTGAAGGGATATACATTCCTATGTTTGTTGCAGCACTACTTATGATAATCAAATAGGGGAAATACCTCAGTGTCCAACAACAGATGCATGAATTAAGAATATGTGGTGTATATATACAGAATGGAATAATACTCAGCTATAAAAAAGATGAAATATTGCTATTTGCAATAACATGAATAGAACTGGGCGGGGATTATGCTAAGCAAAACAATTCAGAAGGAGAAAGACAAATGCCCCATGATTTCACTTATATGTTAAATGTAGAGAAACAAAAGAAAGAAATGGACAACACAAACCCTAGAAATTTGACTGAAGGGGCCTCCCTGGTGGTGCAAGGAGTTAAGCGCCACACTATGAAGCAATCCGCAGCCTCTGCAGCGTGAGTTTGATCCAGGCTGGCCAGGGAGCTACCCACATGGTGCAGCAGACCTCTCCTGTCTCGCCCGCTGCTCCCCTCAGCAGTGTGTTTCAGTCAGTCTGCCTGTTCTGTTCCCCACTCTGTCTCTGGTGAATCCTCTCACCCCCCACATCTCTGGTTCGTACCCCAGCTCTTGTATGCATAAATAAATAAATCTTTAAAAAAAGAAAAGAAATTTGACTGGAGGAGTGAGGCTACCAGAGGTAGAAGGTACAAGTGGGGAATTAATGGATCAGGGGAGCAAATAGACTATAATGGAGGATGATGGGTCCTTGGTGGTGGGTGTGGAGAGGTAACATACATCTGAAGAGGTAGGAGTCTATACCTCTGAATCCATATACAATGTTATAAAACAACTTTACCTTAATAAAAGAAAATTTTGATCCAAGTTCTCTATTCTGTATTTCGGTATTTTGTCTTCTATATTTATCATTTATTTCTAATCCTTGTCAACACCTGGTTATTTCCATGTCACACTCACTTTTCTTTTGTTTTCTATTGTTCTTTTTGTGATCTTAAAATTCTCTGAGGATGTTTTTCATCTTCTATTTTCACTTCATCTTCCCTGTACCCTAATAACCCAACTTTAAACTCTTGTTTTATAAATCAGTATCTTCACTTCCTTTGGTGAATTTATGGTGATAAACTTGATGTCAATTTTTGCCTGATCTGTGGTGTCATGTTTCTGTTGATGCCTTTCAACTTATCACTCCCCACCCACTCTGTTTCTTTTCATCTGTAATCTTCGTGTAGTTCCAGTTGGCTATCACACATTTTCGTTAGGATGGGCGTCCTAGATGAGCAACTGCAGCTGGTATTGTGGAGTAGGGCACAGACAGAACCTTGTAAGTTGCTGGAAATTCTTCCCAACAGTGTCACATGTAGAAGTGATCCCTTTTAATCTCCTCCTGCCTCACACCCCCAACCCAAGATCAACAACTGCACCACTGTTCACCATGCACAATCCCTTGTCTCTACCTTTCATGAACGGGATAAACATTGTTTGTTATTCAGTTCTGCTTCACATTTACCATTTACCTCTTTTTCTGCCATGTCAATACCAGACTCAACTAGATGTTTTTATTGATAATAGATAAAGGAGCAACCGTCTTGAGGCAAAATAAACCACACTCACACTCACTGTGCAACTTTGGACAAGTCTTTAGACATCTCTGAGGCTACATTTTACTACCTGTTACATAGAGATAATAATAAAGACTGTATAGCCTCATTCAGGAGGTTGCTCTTGAGAAAAATGGCAAAATGAATGTGAAAGTAGATTAAATTAAATTCACTAAATGTCAGATGATATTATTATAACAATATTTTTTGCAAAAGGAAAATTGTCAACTCAGTGCCCATCTCATGCTAGTTTAAAACTTCTCAGCCCTCAAAAGGGAAGTTCATGAAAGTATTTTGCTCATTCTGAGACTATGCTTGATTTCTAAAAGGATATTTCAAATTATGAAAGCATCTGCCTTTCCAAGGAATGATCTTTATTTTTAAAGGGGTCCAAATAAATTCCCTACAGTTTTTTTAAATATATTTTTACATATATTTTATTTTTCATTTTTGTACAGTGTATGCTTTCTCATCTTGGCTATAGTCCCCATGAAATCACCACCACCAATTCACCCATGTACAATCACCATAGTCCCTTGTGCTCGTCCCACCCCCTCTTTTGATCCTATTCCTCTCGTGCACTCTGTAGAATGTCTCTGGTTTATAATTGCCTGTTGATTTTGATATTTACTTTATTATAATTATTTTTCCTGATTCCTTATTTGGATCCTCTACATTCCTCCTCAAATGGCATGAGTTTATCATTTTTTTTAAATAATAAATTTTATTTTTATATTCCCCATACAATTGCAACCCCCCCATTCTGACCCCAATCCCTCCCCTCCCGCCCCCCACCCCCCAAAAGTGTCTCTGGTTCATAGTTTTTTGTTGATTTTGATTTTCACTTTCTTATAGTTATTCATTTTCCTGGTCCTTTATTTAAGTTTTCTAGATTCCTGCTATGAGTGAGACCATCCGGTATTTTTCTTTTTCTTTCTGGCTTATTTCACTTCCAGCACCATCCACGTTGCTGCAAATTGCATGTGTTTATCTTTTTTGAATGCTAAGTAATATTCCATGGTATATATGTACCACATCTTCTTGATCCAGTTGTCTATTTTTGGGCATTTGGGCTGTTTCCAAAGCTTAGCTATTGTAAATAGTGCTGCTCCCCTACAGTTTTTATACTTTTATCACCCCTTCTTGTTACTACAGCTTTAAACTGAGCATGCCATTAGTTGTAGGAACATTGTGAGGCCCCAAAATTAATTATCTTAAAAGTCATCAACAATATTCCCAAAAGTCAGCCTTGAGGAACTTTCTAAAAACATTTTAAAAATCTGGCACAGATGTCCTTGCTCCAGAATGGATTTCTCATAGAGTCCCTATAAGAAGAATTTCAGTCTCATTTAGGCTTACAGAGTATTGGCCACCAAAACAATTGAAGAAAGGTATATTATAAATCCAGAACCTTTTTATCCTAGAACACTTGATGCTCCTATTTGGAAGAGCAAAAAATAATGGTCAAAAATATTCAAGATTTTTAGAGCTGTCACACAGTATGCCTCTTTAGTCCAAGTCTTTCGAATATAGATCAAACAAATATGACCCATTTATAATGTGTCTTACTAGAATTGAAGAAGTGAATTTTCTATTTTGTTAACCTCACTTAACTTTATAAAAGTTCATCAATCTCAATAAATTGCCTTCTACCATTTGATAAATATTTAAGAATGTGAAATCTGTACCTAGCGCTATGATAAGTAAATGGGGATATAAAGATGACACCCATGACAGACTAACATATTTTGAATTTAGGATATGCCAGGCATTTTATTAAGCATGCATTATTGCATCAATTCCTCATATCATTCTTATATATTAACTTTTGCTGTTCAAAAATATAGCAACAATATCTATGTGGATTACAACAATGAATGTTTTTTCAGGCTCGTAAACATTAAGCCTGAGGATCATTCTGTAACTCAACTGGCCTGTGCTGGGCTCTACATGTCTTCTCATGAAAACCAAGTAGAGGAAAAGTTCTGGAGTAGTAAGGGCATTGGTGATAAATCACAATACTAAGAAATTGTCTATTCAATCATGACTAATACATTCCATCCATTCTTGTCCCATTGGCCAAAGCAAATCATACAGTCAAACCAAAAGCCAGTGGGGCAAGCAAACACACTCCATCTACCAAGAATATTGGCAATGACAGGTAAACAACAAATAACCCTGAGCAAAGAAGGTAATCAGCTCCTGTTGCTCTTCTGCCCACAAGATACCTCTACCTCCTGTCCCCAAGATATTCAAAATTCTCAGGCACTGGACTCAGATATGAAGAATCTGATGACGTGCATCGTGTGTTTGCTTGCTGCTTTTCATGATTCAGAGACCTGTGACAAGAAAGAATTATGAACTGTCAGTCATAATTTCTGCTAAACACCCAATCAAAAAAAATGGTAAAGCAGAGACACCGTATTAAAATGCAGGAAGAATTGGAGGTACGGATAAAGTCCCTGGTTCATAGTAATTCTGATATTTCATTGAGCACATGTCTTAAGCTCTTCCAACCTGATGGTAGGAAATGTCTCTTGATTTGTTCCAGTTGCATTTTCTGAGTCACTTCTCAGTCCTTTGGACAATGTGCTTGATTATGCCTTTTGGACATTTCTTTTTCCATTATCCTCCTTAGAGTATCATTAATATCCACTTTTTTTTTGAACTGCATATTGAAAGAGATGCCATTTGTGGCTAAGATGCTGTATCAGTCTACTTCAAACCCATAGAAAATTGGGAACTCAATGGTTATTTTATGACTTGAACAGTTCAAACAGTCTGTTCTAATTCAAGTTGATGGTAATGTATCTCTTTCTACATAACTTTTTAAATTTTTTAAGCAGTTTGAACCAGTAAGCTCCATCAAGTCAATAAGCACACCCATAACTTTTTGAGAAATGCTCTACAGATAGTTTGAGCTTATCAAGCTTCAGATGGAGAGAACTTTAGTCTTTCTTTCTCCATCATTTTATCCAGATGAGAGAATTTACTGAGGGTCACATTAATCTAATCAGTAGACTAAACAATGAGCATGTTGAAACTCTGCCCAATCTTTGCCTAATTTCACATTCTTTAAGTTGGAGATGGGAAATAGTTTCAATTTTCAATCCCTAACAGTCTAGAATTGGACAGCTGCAGTTCTGTTAGGATCCTCTTGTCTCTCTGTTCCATATGTCTTCTCATTCCAGATTCTGGCTGCAGGAATAGCCAGTATAGGATACTTGATAGTCGGGGTGGTGGCTGGAACATGTTGATACATGGGAATATGCAACACCTCTAAAATCCTCTGTTCAGGGGCCTCCCAGGTGGCACAAGGGGTTAAGACGCAACTATAAAGCTGTCCACAGCCACCACAGCACGAATTCAATCCCAGGCCAGGGAGGTGACCCACATGGTGCAGCAGACCTCTCCTGTCTTGCCCACTGCTCCCCTCAGCAGTGTATTTCAGTAGATCTGCCTGTTCTGATCCCCACTCTCTCTGATGAATCTTCTCATCCCCCGCATCTCTGGCCTACACCCCAGTTCTTATATGCATAAATAAATAAATCTTAAAAAAAATAAAATAAAATCCTCTGCTCAGATGAGGCAAATGGTTCATCTGTTCATAGGTAATCTTGGTAAGTGACATGGTAAGTGCAAATCAGTGGGATGAGGATATATATATATACAGAGAGAGCTGGAAAAGAGAAGGAAGTTGATAACTATGGACATAATCCCCATGCCTCATGAGGTATATACTATTAAGGCTCCCTTGATAAGAGAAAGAAATTGAGGTACAGATAAATTGAATACTTTGGCACTGTTCCTGCAGCTCTTTAGTGACAGTGTCAAAATCTGATCTTAGGTAATCTAACTCTACGATGCTGACTCATTGGCTAGATTCCTCTTCTAGGAGCCGTCATTTTGTGGAACCACCTGTACCATCTTGTCTAAATTTTAAGACTACAATGAAAACAATAGAAGATTCAAATATGACAGCAGCAAAGCTTTGTAAAATGATGTTACAGATTTCTTTAAGAAGTATGTCATTACATGGATGCTTGTTGTAACCTGTATGATCATAAAGCCCAATGCAGACATATTGAAAACATGAAAATAATAAATTGGACCCTTCAGAGGAGCTCTTGGCTTCCTTTCTAAATTACTATGCTCCACTTTTACCCAGAACCTCAGTTGACAAAAATTTTAAGTATCTTGAACAGAAGTCAAATTCTTGAACCTTAAACCTATATAAGAAATCTTTCAGGACAAATTCTAAAAGATTTGTCATTATCAGTTCAAATGTCTGGAGTGAAAAAAAAATATTAGCTGTTGTTAAATAACAGAGTCAGAAAAATAGTGATTAAAACCACATGTTAAAAGTCCATCACAGGGGTCTCCCCTGGTGGCGCAGTGGTTGAGCGCTGGGCTGCAAGGCTGTCTGCAGCCTCTGCAGCACCAGTTCAATCCCCGGCCACCGGTGAGGTGAGGGTCCCACACACACACACACACACACACAAAAAAAAAAAAGTCCATCACAGGCAAGTGTTAGAAATCCAAATGATCTCCCCTCCTCATCCTTTTAATCTTCACTCTTTTACTACTCTCATTCCTTCAGAACTAGCTCAGATTTACCTTGTAGAAGATTTTTCTGTAAACTGCATTCAGGCTTGTCTCCAGAGAGGCCTAGACTGTGGACCTTTTATAGAACACAGCTCCCTAACACCAATCATCTCTAAATAACCATTTTTTACAACAGATTAAATAAAAATAAAGTCAATAGTGGTCTTGAGGAAAGGGTCACAAAAATACAACTGACACCCTGAATGACATGTAGAGAAATAGGGGACCAAGGGGGAGGTGACCTGATTTTATGGAATTGGTGTCACACCGCTTTATGGAAGTAGTCAACGATAGCCAGCAAAATAACATTTCCATCATGTGAGCAGATTTTAGAGGCATTGCACATTCTCCTGTATTCTCATGTTCTGACCACCACCCCGACTATCAAGTATCCTATACTGGCTACTCCTTCAGCCAGAATCTGGAATGAGAAGACATATGGAACAGAGAGCCAAGAGGAGCCCAACAACTGCAGCTGTCCAGAAATTCTAGAACGTTAGGGTTGAAAATTGAAACTGTTTCTCATCTCCGACTTAAAAGAATCTGAAATTAGACAAAGATTGGACAGAGATTCAACATGTCCATTGTTCAGTCTACTGATTAGATCAATGTCACCCTCAGTAAATTCTCTCATTGGAACAAAATGATAGAGGAAGAGAGACTAAAAGCACAGTGCATCTGAAGCTTTTAGATCAAACTATCTAAACTATCTAAAAGTAAGATCAAACTATCTGCGGAGCATTTCTCAAAAAGTTATAGGTGTGCTTATTGACTTGGTCAAGCTTATTGATTGAGCTTACTGGTTTCACACTGCTTAAAAAAAAAAAATTATGTAGACAGAGAGCATTACCAAAAGCACCATCAACTTGAATTAGAACAGACAGTTTGAGCTGCTCAAATCATAAAATAACCATTGCATCCCCAGTCTTCTATGGGTTTGAAGCAGATGATACAGCATCCTAATCACAAATGGCATATTTTTCAATATCCACTTTCAGAAGAAACCAAAGATTATGGAAAATAAAGAGCTATCCAGAAAGTATAATCAAGCACACTTACTGCCAAAAAGTTAGAATCAGAAAGAATCTGGAGCTGACTCATAGATTAGGAATCCACTGCAGAACAAGGAGCAGGAGCCATTGGATTTTATTATACTCCGGGACATACCATCCGTCTAAACAACTACTTTTTTCCTGAGATTTTCCTCACCCATTGAATTAGTCAGGACAGCTAAACCACTATAACCAACACTTTCCATTTTCAAATAGCTTTATACTAGACAAGGTTCCCCTGCCTCCCCCCCCCCCCCCCGCCCCATCCACTCAACTCATAGTCTGAGTATCTGACGGAGGACTTCCCACAAAACCATTCTGGAGCTGATAATCCCTCCATTTTCTAACTCTGTCATCTTTTGGCATCTGAGTTGCCCATGAACTTCTGAAGACTTTTGTCTTCAGAAGTGTCTAATGCACTTGCTCACATTTCATTGGGTAGAACGCAGTCACTGGGTCCCACATAACTGCAACCCTATAATTTGTTACATTACATCCATTTTATTCACCCCCACACACATACAACAGTTCTCTTCAGTTTCTGCCAAGATTGTCTGTTTCCATAAAACTGTGCCTAAGGTGAGTGATAGAAGATGATCTTATGAAGCTGTGAAAAGTAGTCTTCCTGGGTTCCTAAGAAGAGAATGAATGTTTCTGAAGAACACGTTACCAAGAACTGTAGAGGCAAAATCCCCAATGTAGAATCAAATGATGTCTGCATACTGTAAGGAAGTATGGGCTGATAAGTTAAAGGGCTCTCTGCTCTTTGTCAAAAGACATTCTGAGTCCTTGGTGTCTGGTAGAGAGTTTTTCACAGTTTAACTCTAATCTGCTTTTCTGTTGTCGTTTCTTGCTGCCCACCTCCCAGCCCCCATCTTACCTGCCTCATGCACTTAACATTCTGGCCAGATTGGACTGCTGATTATTGTTTGAATGTGTAACATGTCTTCACACCTTTGGGCTTTGTAAATGTCGCTTACTGTTTAAAACACATACACTTCCCCTCCACCACAAAAATTGGTTCTGACATTTCTTTTCAATTGAATTCTCTCCCCTAAGTTGAATTCATTATCACCTTCTTTATGCTCCCACAAAATTCCATACATTATTTTATTATAATTTCATTACAGTTTTATTATTTGTTTACCTAAGTGCCTCTCCCCATGTATTGTAAATTGTGAGGATCATAACTAAGTGAGATATACACCTGGGAGTCTTGAAGGATATCAGTGTTTAATTGAAGAACCTCCTAACAAGTATAAATCAAAAATCAGACAGTCATCAGAATGTAGTAAAAAGACTGAATTTTATTTAACAGAAGTTGTAATGTATTGGAAATGTGTTCTAGATGCATCATTCATCCTTGGAGAAACATAAAAGTAAAAAGAAAACATAAGTAATATGTTTTTGAGGCCAAGATAATCATGATATTGTGTTCTTTGCACTACTTGCCATAGTGCTGGTTCAGGTGCATGGAAAAGGAGAAAAGTGAGCTCACTGAGGGTCTCTGATGGAATGCAATCCCCACAAACTTGCATGAAGGAAGCCCAAAGTTTGGTGAACTGTGGAAAAGTAATAAATTAATATTAACATTTCATTGCATAATGCAGGCAAAGGGCACCCTTCCATGGGGTAATGGGCAGTGGTGCATGCTGAGCCCTACTGAGGCTTACCCTGAATCCTTTTTCCAGTAAATGAACCTGAATTTCCACCTTACCAAAATCAACACAGACAACTACAATTAAAAAAATTTCCATTACCCTAATGGGTTGCAATAAAAACCTTGGCTGAGGCTCTTCCTCTTCATTTTGGCATTATGACTCTAGGCTTACGAATTTTCTTGGTAAATTTAGTTGAACTTTTATTCAGATTTTTAATTTTCTGCACCCCCAACTTCATGTGGCTGTGCTCACCATCTCACATGTAACCACATGCTCACAAGCTCAGTCTCTCTTGTTTCCTCTCTCCTGGCTCTGATTCCCCAAAGCCTCAGACCAGACTCCCTAAGACAAACTTTCTTAGCCATCAATACCATGGTTATTGCTCCCAGGACTGTTAAAAACAGACCCTGCTCTGCTTCTTCCATCCTTTAAGAATAAGAGATGAGGTCATTTTTGTCTTGGAAAATGGATCCAGACAGTGAGTGATTGACACTACTACATTCAATTGCAGAAGAAACAGGTGTTAAAATGACTTCTCACATCCAATTAAATATCCTTTTCATACATTGATTTGTAGACATGTATCCATTCTCATGACTGAATAAGCAACCCTGTAATTTGTCCAATACATCCATTTTACCCACCCCCCTGACAATAGTTTCTCTTCGGTTTCTGCCAAGATTGTTGTTTCCGTTAGTTTCTGCCTAAGGTGAGTGATAGAAGGATGATCTTATGAAATTAAATAGCAAAAAGCAACAGCCATGTAATTTAACAGGTCTAGCAGGCAATGGATAATAGGGATCCTCTTATGCTTTTCATGTGCTCACTGATAATAACTTGAAGTTACTCAACCAGCTTCAGAAATGACTCCTTGACAAAATTAGGGACAAGGGGGATGTACAGAATGAGGGAGAATTTTAAAGTGAAAGTACTGAGCCAAGAAACATGGAAAGTATCAATTACATTTCTTTCAAGTCTTCCATGTAGTGTGTAATATATTAAGCACAGGAAGTATGGAAACCACAAGACATATTTAGACCTGAGTAGGCTAGCTGTTTGCAAACACCCTAGTGCGCACATTTGAGTAAGAAGGCAACTTCAGCTTTAAGCCCCCCAAATTGGACAAATGAGGACAGTTTTTCAAAATGGAGTGAAAGGTAGATTTTCGAGAGTTCAGGGGCCTAATTCTAGATTTAACATTGAACATTATTTCAACTATGAACAAATGACTTCATCTCTTGGGACCTCAGTTTCTTCATTTGCAAACTGAGGAAATTGAATTAGATGATCTCCAAAGTCACTTCTGGTTCTAATGTTCTTTGCATTCCATTTTTTGTCTGTGCATCACGTCATCTGGAAACTGTTCCCAACATATGTCACGAGAAAATGGCCCCAACTGGAAACATGTTCCTGGTTGTTTTGCCTTAATATTTTCAACTCTGAAATAGTCTGTGTGAATCTGTGTAAATGCATCTGCCTAGGGTATAAGTTTGTGTAGTGCACTATACTCAGATTTGAAAGCCTTAAAAACAACAAAGTAAAGTCACTGTGTTTAGGAGATTGAAAACTGGAGAATCAGTCATAGAGTATTATAATGTTTTTCTTTTCTTCCTTTATTTTTTCTTTGTCTCAAACTATGCCCCTTCCCCTCTTATTTTGCTTTCAGAATCTGGGGAGGACTCCTTCAGACCTGGGACCTGCTGCATAATCACCCTCTAAAGTTCTGCAATTCCAAGGATCACCTTGGTCTTCCTGGTGAAGGTTAGGAGTAGTTAATATCATGGCGGTGTACCAGACAGGAGGAGATGAGTTAACCTGGGCCAGCAGCAGCTAATGATGACACCAAAATGGCAAGGAGCCATTTTAAATTCTCAGGTCAGTAGACATGTAGCTTTGCAAGTGCCTTAAGCAAAGATTCTTTAATTCTGCCCTCTTATTCTAGAGCCTGGAAACATTTTGGTGTCTGCTATTGAAAGTGCCTAAGGAAAAAATCAGTTGTTGTTATTGTTGTTTTTTAAAAGATTTATTTATTTATGCATACAAGAACTAGGGTACAGGCCAGAGGTGGGGGGGGGTGGTGAGACAGAGTTGGGAATAGACCAGGTGGATTGACTGAAATACACTGCTGAGGGGAGCAGTGGACAAGTCAGGAGAGGTCTGCTGCACCATGTGGGTCAACTCCCTGCCTGGGGCTCGAACTCTTGCTGAAGTGGCTGTGGATAGCTTCATAGGCTGCATTTTAACCCCTTGCACCACCAGCGAGGCCCTCAGATGTTTTTTTAAACACACGATTTTTGCAAAGTTTTAATCTTCTTCAACGTGATTATTTGAACTTAGATGTGGATAAATTCCCTTCAATACATGTTTCAAATAATAACATTATTTTTCTTTACTCTTACTTTTTTTTTTTAAAAAAAAGAGACGCAAATAGTAGAAAAGCAGTTTCAAAATAGGAATTAAAAAAAAATTCATGCTACAGATTCAGCCAAATGCTCCAAATTACCATTATTTGGAAAATTGGTCTACTAATTTTAACTGATTTTTCTGTCCAGTGAAGCAGAGATTCCAGCTTGTTGCTAAGTTGCTGATAGTGCTGGAAATGAGACTTTGCTGATTATCTTGTAGTGAGCTCATTTAGATATCTACTTGCTTGAGATACTGAGGATATCTGGAAGTAAACCCAGCTAAAGGAAAGAGGTGACTGGTTTTATAGATTTAACTCAGTGATAAACCCTTACTTACAAATTAGATGTTAGGATTATGATTTTTATTTTTTCCTGTTTCTTTTCTAATGAAGACATAGCTTAGGAAAAATGTTATCCTAAACAAGGACTGTTTTTCTAAAAACTTCCAGAATATAATTTGGAACATACAAGGAACAAGACTTAGAGGCCCCAGAGCAATGGAATGATGTTGAGCAAATATGATCATCTTTAGGAAGACAGCAAGTGTGTTCAGCATATGTGATGGGGATGGCAGTGCCCACAACAGAAGTGGCAGTGCCCATCAAAATGCTTTGTGGCAGAACGGGACTCTGTAGAAGATGTCTTTCACATGCATTATGGCATTCAGCAGAGGCTGGATACTACCAAAAAGATAAACTAATGAACATTGTGGAGACATACTGAGGCTCCCAGAAATACTTGATGAAACCCTCCTGGAGCTTATAATCTGGCTGGGCAGATAAGATTATCATACCTAAAAACTAGGAAATGGTAAGAAATGGGATGTGACCAAGCACTATTGCATTTGAAATTATATTTGGACTAATCACTGTGGTTTTTGTGGATGAGAATGAGTGGGACATGGCTTTAAAGAATGAGTGGGGATTAAGTCCTGATAAGTCCTGGAAGGTTGCTAACAAAGCTTCTTATGAGCATTTTGAACCCTTGTCATATACCATCAGGCATGTGACAGATTTTTCTGCAATATGTAGTTAGTCCTCACAAAACTTGTAAGAAGTTTTTATTTTCACCATTGTTCACAGGTGATAAAACAGAAACTCAGCCAGACTAAGTTCATACAGTTGATGAGGGGAGCTGAGTCAAGGGCATATCACATCTACTCCCCAAGGACAGAGGGAACAATGCAAGAGAGGGAACAGACTTATTGTACATCTGGTAGAACAGGTAAGAAACCTCCAGAGCCAAGTCCAGGGGTGTATGTGCCGTTCTGTAGGTAAAGGGAAGGTATGGGTGGTGTTTTCTGGAGATTACCAAAATGTTCACTGTGGTTGAGCTAATTAATCAATCAGGATGTTAGAGTGGAGGAAACTGACAATAGAGGTGATCTAGCTAGTTGGTACAATTAGTACTCTACACATTATGGAATAAAGACGAATAGGAATAAAATAACATTTGAAGGGAAGAAATTACAGGCCTTGGTGATTTAGTCTCAATAGGGATCATTAAGTCTAACGTTGCTTGGAAGACTCTCCAGCAGTGTTGGCTCCCATCTGGTGGGCCAAATTCTGATGAGGGCGGCCAAAGTGTAAGTCCTGGCCAGCACCAGGGGCCACGCATCCCTAAACTCACTAAACAGGGATTGAAATTCAAATTTAAAAACTGGATGCAAGCACAGATCCAGAAGTCATTGAGCATTATCAGAAAGATGATTAAAGATCTCTCTGGGATCCTCCGGTCCTTGTCAAGTTCAATTAAGGGTGTGTGAACAAAAGAGGAGACTTCTGTAATGCAGAACTGAAAGAAGGTCAGGAATTTCATTTGTCCTAGCTCAAAGCAAGGAGACAAAGGGAAACAATCAGCAACCAGGCTCTTAGAATTATAATTTTAACTCTTTTGTATTTTAGTGTAGGCTTAGTCTTTGAAAGTGTTTAGGTCTATTTTACATATATATGTATGTGTGTGTGTGTGTGTATAGCCCAAAATATTGTAATTCCCTAATTCTCATCCTGGATTGTGTGTGTGTGTGTGTGTGTGTGTGTGTGTGGTATGTCTAAAATTTCTGGTGTTAAAATGTTTCCTTAATTTATTTTCCAGTGTCTAGGTTAGAATATCACTATGTGATATATATCAAATGAATTTCATGGCTATAGTCCAAATGTAACAAATGAATCATTTAAAACTATCCCCATATTGGTGATGCCAAATTTTTCATTTTCTTCCATTTTCTAAATGTCTTCTATCTCAGCTCAAAATCAATCTATTAACCTTGAAAAAATTTTGAGCTACAATGAAGGTTAGCCATGAACTTCATGACCTTCCACATGATATTAGTCATATTTAGCAATTATCATTGGCTTTGAGTAATGAGGAGCCAGTTGAGACAGGAACAGTTATATGGCAGTTACCAATACACTAGTCTTCAGAGACCACAGGGGAAATGAAGGGCATGCAAAATCAACTCTTTAACCCTCAAGCTTGTCTTCCACAAAGCTTCTGCCTTTTAAAAACAAATTTGAACATTTTGGCACCTATTCTGATGAATTACACATAAAACACTCTAGTAAAATCTTTGTTATGAGATAAGGAATTCTAGTCAGTGGATTTGAAGGGCAGCAGTCTGCCCTCTAAATCTCCAGTGGGATGAATCTGATGGATTTCCCAGGTGCTAGGACTGTTGACTCTGACTTGAGACTAGAGGAACGCTGTAGATAGAAGCTTAGAAGCTTTATTTCTTTAAATTAAAGTTCAAATAAATGTCTCAACTAAAAACACTTTAGGAATGCATAAATACAGTCTCCTCCAAATACATTTTATATTACATTATACAGACTTTAATACAATATAAAATATGATGTAGATACTTTTGGATTTACAACTTGAAAGAACATTTAATGATTTGCCCATATGGGACATATAAAGATACTAAAATTTTCCTGCCCTATTTTGTGGATATTTTATTTTTATACCACTAGCAATATAGGAACCTGTTAGCATTAATGGAATGTTTATCTTAATTTCCCATTAGACATCAAATAAAAAAATGCCATCTTTCTTGTAAAAGCCTACATTTAGGGAATTTTAAAATATTTTTAGTTGTATAATTTTCTTTTTTTTTTTTTTTTTTAGAGGCATGTTTTATTTATTTGTTTGTTTGTTTTGTTTATACATGCACTGGGTACATTCAGAAGCACGGGAGGGTGAGAGAATTCACCAGAGCCAGAGCGGGGAGCAGAGCAGGCAGAAAGACCGAAGCACACTGCTGAGGGGAGCAGCGGGCGGCAGGAGAGGTCTGCGCGCCATGTGGGACCCTCCTCCGGTGGCCGGGGAGCAGCCGGGGATCGAACCGGCACTGCAGAGGCCGCGGGCAGCTTCGCAACCCAGCGCTCAACCACTGCGCCACCGGGGAGGCCCCAAGTTGTATAATTTTCTTAATGTAAAAATATTTCACAAATGAACAACTGCATTTTATCTGCAATTCTTAATATTTATGTAATTTTTTGTTATTCATAGATAAGAAACACTAGATTTACCTTTCATGCCAAATAGCATCCAATTCCAAATTGAATCGACTCTTTAAAGTTAGTTTCCTAGAATCTTAAAGGAGAAATGTATTATGTTACATTAATTAAAACATAATGTAAAAAGATATCAAACCAGAAGTTGTAAAATCTAGAGACTTGGGACTAAACCATCTCTGTTAGAACAATAGATGATGGAATGTTGTTTTCAGTAAATATGCTCATTGTCTTTTCCAGAAAGGGAAAATTAGTAATGGTCTGCTGGTCCTAGAAATCCTTCCAAGTAACCTAGAATCATGAGAATTTATCTATTTGAGTTGGGAGAGACAGTCCATTATACTGGGAACCAGAAATTTTGCAATCGATTTGTTCTAGAAATTTTACTCAAATTGCTTTTTTTTCCCCTGTCAATTGGTTTTCCTAACTACCACATTGTGTCACCTGAAAAGTACCTACAGCAAAAGGATTGGGTGGGTTCAACTGCTACACTTTTAAAGTATGGCACCAAGTATATAACATATGGCTAGGTTAGTAGCAGGTGAGTTGGTGCTCAATTCCTCTTCATTTAAAAATTCCAAGTCCTGAGCCTCTCCGGTGGCGCAGCGGTTGAGCGCTGGGCTGTGAAGCTGCCCGCAGCCTCTGCAGCGCCGGTTCGATCCCCAGCCACCAGGCGAGGGTCCCACATGGTGCGCAGACCTCTCCTGCCGACCGCTGCTCCTCTCAGCAGTGTACTTCCTCAGTCTGCCTGTTCTGTTCTCTGCTCTGGCTCTGGTGAATTCTCTCGCCCCCGCTTCTGACAGTACCCAGTGCTTGAATAAATAAATAAATAAATCTTTAATAAATAAATAAATAAATAAATAATTAAAAATAAAAATTCCAAGTCCTCATAAAATGGAAGCAGCCACAATTTCAAGAAAAAAAAAAATCCAAAGAAGTGTCTTTGGGATGACTATAGAATGGAATTAAGTTATTAAGGTCACAAACTCATTGGTTCCCGTCTAGGAAAAAGATTCAGAGGTCAGGGCAACTGTTAAGAATTTGCAAATATCTCCACAATAGTCACACAATAGCAGAAATTTGTCTTGAGGTTAGTGTTTTACCAGGAACACATTTATAATGAAATATTTGAATTTACTTTGTGTTTGTGTTACTTTGTGGTAACAATGTGCATGTTTTATTTCATCTATTCAGATGTTTTGAAATATTTTGGTGTAACTGGTAAGACTTTATTAATGGCAGTTCATTTCATAGATCTCTTAATGACTTGGACTAAGAACAAAATTAAACTTCCTGAATTTGATTTCTCTAAAACCTACCCACCAAATGCAATTGCCCTTTCCGTCAAATAAGCACTTACTGGTTTGCAAGTCTGAAGTGATTTTTTTCTTCTCTCATTATGGTTGTTCCAAGACTTGACATTCTCTAAATCATCTTTCGATGAGTATAAGAGGTCCGCGAGGAAGTCAAGATCGATGATAGACTTCATCTCTCTTGAATTTTAATGCAAATGTCTGTTCCCCTAATCAAACAAAGGTTAAAAAAGGAAATCAAATTAGCTTATTACAAAAGCCAGCATAACTTAACTGACAAGAAAAATGCTTTCTATATGAAAAGCCTTTAATCAATACCTTAAATAAGAATGTCACTGGAAAGAAGGTTTCATCTGTGGTCAGTTATAATCTGCAAATCAATGTTCTCTTTAAAAAATATTTGACCACAGAGCTCAATAGGCATTGCCCATAAGAGTTTCTTTAAACTAAAATGAAACAAAATTACAGAAGAAATATAATGTTTAGGGCATAACCTAAACTGTAAGCAAACTCAGGACAAGGGCTATTTCATCTTTTAATTATTCATCTTTTAAATACTGAAGAGATTCTTCCCAGTACCTTGTCTCAGATATTAGTTTCTATTTAATTTAGACGTTGAAAAGTCAAATGATGTCAGAAAATAGATTGCTTAGTAGAGATAGAGCTATGCAATTTTCCAATCATAAGTTTAATTTAGCTCTCTGAAACTGTTTAATCAAATATCATACATGCAAGATAACTTCAACTCTGACAGGTTTTTAACTAAGTTCTACAAAAATGTAGGCATTTGGTAGATAACATTTTATTAATGAGTGTATGTTCATTGCATTCCTTCAAAAACCATAATTAATATCTGATAGGCACTTTCTACATGCATGATATCACTTAATGTTGACAGATTTTTGCATCATTATTCACAAGACCTGAAATTTTCCACTTACTTGTGTTTCCTTGGGTATATCCCTTAATCTTACATACTAGAAAATAGGAACAATAATAACATCTTATTTAAAGACCACTTTGGGAATGATGAACTTTATAACCACTATAGAGGCAACCGTCTTGTAACCAGTGTATTTTTCAAGTAGTCTGAGTTGTTTTTCTTGTGATTAGTTTGTTTGCTTCTGTTATGTATATTCCTCATGTGAGAGAAACCATGTGATAACTGTCTTTCACTCTCTGACTTGTTTCTGCTGAGCATAATCACATCAAGCTCCATCTGTGTTGTTACAAAAGGCAAGATTTCATCTCTTTAAATAGTTGAATATTATTTTATTGAGTGTATATACCACCTTCTTTATCCAGTCATCCACGGATGGACATTTAGGTTGTTTTCATGTCATAGCTACTGTGAATAATACCATATATTTTTGAAAAGCTTTCTTTCTCTTTTCTATTAAATGAGATAAATTTTGCATGTTTTTGAAAACATTTTTAAAAATTTTCTTTATCAAATGGCAAATTTAGAAAGACAACATAAATGCTTTAGAGAAATACAAATAACCAAAATATGAACAGCTAATTAAAATTGTTTCTAAGTGTCTGCACATAAAGTTACTCTAAATACTGAATACACAGTTTTTCTTTTATAATCCAATTTCTTTGAGGTACAACTTCATTTTATTCTTTCATTGGAATTTCTTTCTCAGAGAAATTTTCAAAGCAGATTCCTTTAAAAACCTTGGGTAGCTTGGCCTCAATACGGATGATCAATGAAGATACGAAATTTATTTCTTCCTACTTTTGAAAAAATATATACCATTCTCATCTTTCAGAGTTCTTTCTCAAAGTATCCGTGAACTAAAGAAGAAAAGTCCAAGGTAAATTTACACATGAAAAGCCTACCACTTGGTAACATTAGGATGCCTTTTGCTGCTGTTGCTACTACTCATTCGTTCAATTATTCTTAGGTGACTGGTTGAAAGTTTCTAAATGGTATCCCTAAGAGCTAAGTGCTTTGAATGCTTAAACTATATAGTTAGTGTAAAACCAGAGCCCTTGAGTATTAGAGATAGTGCTGCAATTAATTATAAAATCTCTTAACTCAAATGCATTTTTTTAAAAAATGGGACTCTCCAGTTCTACTAGAGCACCTAACTTAGGGTCATGCATACATTGTTGGCATTATGAATTTTTAAATGAATAAAAGTCATGATGGTGACCAACATATATGTGCAATAATTTCTAGTTTACAAAGTGCTCCATTTTATTATTTTTACACGTATTATTTAATTTAACTTTCACAGCTATCCTGTAAAACAGGTATTATTACTCCTCACATTTTACAGAATGGGAAAATGGATCTATGAGAGTTCAAATGTGTTGTAAGTCATACAACTAGAAAATTGTCAGAGCAAGATTTAAATGTAGGTTCTTTAATGTTTCATTATTTTCCATTACAATAACATTGATTTAAATTTCCCAAATTTTCCTCCTTTGTATTTGAGAAATTTGAAGATAATTAAGGTCGAAGGTAGAAATGGTTGATTGCAGATGTGTTGTGTGTTTGTGATTTTTCAGTGACAAAATTTTTAGTTTTTAGTATATGATTTTGTAGCCAAATCTGTGATTCACAGTATTGGTATTTGAGGCCCATAGAGTTACAGATGCTGTATTTCTATTTTGAAATTGCAGGAATTGGGACTATAAATAGAAAAGTTCAAGTTGCTCAAGAGTAATGAGTATTTTGTTAGTAATCATGATGTTCAGGACTTCAGCATTTACAACTATCTTATAAATTTAAGATGCTACCAAGTAATGGAGGGTGACCTATTGAGGCTGGCAGATTAAATATCAAGAAATTAGATTTGTTCCAGAGCTTATCTACACCTGAGCTACAATTGCAAGCACAGTCTCATCTGGAATGAATCTTTTTTTTTTTTTTTTTTTGGTTGCTAATTGGATGTTAAGGTAACTTATTCAACCCAACTTCTTAAAAACCTATACATCTTCCAGAAAGGGGATTGCTTTCTTTAGCCCAGGAACTGCAAATACTAGCTACTTTCTAGAATTCTCATTATGATATGCCAAAGAGAGTATTTTCACCTATTCATAGATTTGGTGATATGAAGATAGTTGTTCCCTTGATGTTGGGAATAATGTTGAGAGGGCAGAAAGAAAATAAATGATTTGATGCTCATATTGCCTAGAGGCTTCAAATAATATGACTTGTACAATTAGCTTAATATCTGAATCAATCAATAATAAATTTTGATTCCCTTGTATGTATAAATCATCATAGTCAAAGTTATGGGAGATAAACATAATAACTAAACAATAACAAAAAATACAAAAACCTCCTATTCTCAAGGAATCTATAATCTAAGGACATTTAAAGCATTAAGCAGTCAAGTTATGTTCCGAATTAATTGTGTTTGAATTCTTACTTTAGGAAGATAAAGAAAGGGTAAATCCAGTGGAGGAGATTTAGAGAACAGTTTATGTTCAGACATAAAACAAAATTGAACTACTAGATTGAGTGGCATATAGGTAAGAGGTAGAAAACAAGGAAAGAAAACAAGGAAGAAATAATGGAGGGGAAATGATATGAGTCTGTTTGGGGGAACTAGAGAGGGGGAGGTTTGTATGGAGAAATGAAAGTATGAGATATTATGATAAAACCATTTATGGAGGGGCTTAAATAACAGTTCATTACATAGGCAACAGAATGCTACCAGCCAATAGGGTTAGATGTCCAGCTGAAGGTAAAGTATCAGAATGGCTAAGCTCATGGTATCTTGCATTAAAAAGTGGGCAAATGGTGCCAGAAACCAGAGGTAAGGAAACCTAGCAGGAGTTACAACAATTCAAGACCATTTTGCATCATTCCGGCTAATGAAGCTGGGGATTAATATGTATCCAAAATATTTCAGAACATTATGAGATCTAAGGCATCTTAAAAATTATGCTAAGGTAAGTGATCAAATAGTCAAAAAATTATAGAAACAAATTATGGTTGAATCTTTGAATGTGAAAAATAGCATATTTGTAGATGGTAGCCTAAAGTGGGAGAGGACCATGAGCTATGGAAAGGTGAGAGGCTGGGAGCAACATCCTAGTTGTACTCTCTGTCTTTCTTTGGAGGGATTGCTGTCAAACCCATTGCCCCCATGCAACAAGAAAGCCAATCTGAAGTTGTCAGGTTAGGCTACCCCAACTCAAGACCCCAGCTTGGGTGGAAACTCAATAGTTGAGCGCAGGAGGTTGGTAGGCCTGAGATTTTCCCCACTTCCCTCAGGAAAAGGGTGTTGTCACCAAGACAGAAGATTGCACACTGTAAGTTAGTGCTGCACAGAGCAGACACTAGGTTCAGTAACTGTGAAGGTCCCCTGGGGGATGGGAGGATGCCTGGAAAGAACACCGGATGATTGAACCCAGATCACAATTTTAGAAGCTTTCTGACCTGAACCTATTCTTCATGGGACAGGAACTAGATAGTAAGTTTTCATTTTTCTCTTTAGGTAAACCAGCAATGGCTGGTCCTAAGAGGTAAAAACATGGGAAACAGCCAGGGATTTGAGGAGTGCCAGCATAATAAAAGAAAAGCAACAAATGGGCAGAAATCTCTCAGAGGAAGCAGAATTAAAAATAAAACAGATCAAGAATGTAAAATAAGTACAATAAACACCATCAGAGATATATAGGAAACTATTGAAAAATGCCACGGGAAAGGCAATTTGAAATATTGACTCTACAAATTGTTGAAATAGGGTATTTAATGGATGGTTAAATAACCAATTTGATACAGCTAAAGAATAAATAAGATGAAAGGTATAAAAATTAGAAAGATAGACCTAAGCTGTAGGGAAGTAGAAATAGAGTTATCAACATCTATGTAAAAAAGAGACCCTAAAACAGGGTGGGAAGAGCACAAGGGACTATGGTGATGGTACACAGGTGAATTTCACGGGGACGATACCTGAGATGATAAAGCACGCATTATATAAAAATGAAGAATGATGTAAAAAATATATAAAATAAAATAAAAAAGGAAAAAAAGTCAAATGGAGATGAAATATTTGAAGGCGTGTTGACAAATATTTTCCAAAATTAGAACAGTCAATCTGGGATTAAAACTCAGGAAGCCTAGCTTCAGGATTAGGGCTATTAGCTACTCACTTTCTTTGCTGACTATCAGTGGACAAATTTTGAACTAGAAGAGAATTCAGCATGATTTGGATAAGAGATGAGTAGTGTTGCACTACATCAGCAATAACTAACTGCAGCATATAGGCATGTAGAAAATAAGATACTGTTTATGAATGCAACACAAATTTTATATCAGAAATAAAACCATAAGAAAGAAAATTAATAAAAGACTTAAAATATGAACAACTTCTTAAAAAGGTTTTACGCACATCATCTTTGAGGGATTTAGTCTTGAAAGACATGGGAAAACATTTGTCAAAATACTGCAAAAAATTCAGACAACAATGGTTGTCTAACTACAGCCTAGCATTTAGCTGTTTCCAAATAATCTGTCTAAATTGTGTTATTGGATTACCAACTCGATCACTGTTTTTCTTCATCTGAAAATTGGTATACATGCAGAATTATTTCAGTAGTGTTTGTTAAGACATGGAAATCACAAACATTGGCACATCTTGGTGATAGTCTTGAAATACCTCAAAGATAACCTGTTCTCCAAAGCAGTCATTGATGAGGCCTTAGTGTATTAATTTACTTGCAAGAGTAAGTGGGGGGGGGGCTCCCTGGTGGGTCAAGGGGTTAAGACACAACCTGTGAAGCTATCCACAGCCACTGTAGCACAAGTTTGATCCCCAGCCAGGGAGATACACACATGGTGCAGCAGACCTCTCCTGACTCGCCCACTCCTTCTCTCAGCAGTGTATTTCAGTCAATATGCCTGTTCTGTTCCCCACTCTGTCTCTGGTGACTTCTCTTACCCTCCATACCTCTGGCCTGTACCCCAGTTTCTTGTATGCATAAATAAATAAATCTTTAAAAAAATAATTTACTGTGCAAGAGTATGTAGTGGAATATATTGCTAAGTACTTAGTGAGAAAATCTTGCGAAAACCTTAGGCCAAGCTCCCAGAAACAAGAATGAGGGGCAATTTGAGCAACTTCTTCCCCATCTCGAGGACCCCAGTTGAGGTGAGTGTGGAGGTTCTCAGTCTCATTAAGATGGTTTTCCATTTTAGGGTCTTGGATCAGAGCTCTCAACATGGTTTGTGGGAGGTCTGATTTCCACTCCTTGGGTGGTTTCCTCTATTCTTGCATCTGGACAAGCAAGAATCCTCTTTACACCATATTTTATATAGTGTTATAAACAGCGAAGATATTTTTTATGATTTTGGAAAAATATAAATGATGGTTGAGCCACTTCATTCAGCAGAAAGAACTAAATAAATATGCTTAATTTTTTTTAGTGAACTAATCCCACCATCTACTTTTCTGACTGCAAAACATCAAACATTGTTAAGGAATTATAAATAGCATGAGAATCAAACTGTGGCATTGCCTTCTTACACAGATCCTTCAAATCCCAATAATGATTTAATATGCAAACATGCCCAGTGCACCTGCCTCAGTAAAATGCAGTGATTTCCCCTGCTGAGTGGTGTGTGATTCCTTCCTCCTGTTTCAACTGGGTTGTGCTTTGCTTTTTTTCCCTTTCCTTGTTACTTATTTGACACATCTTTCCAGTAGCTTATATTTACCTTCTGCATTAGATATGCCTCCCAGTGAATTTTTGCTTCTGCCTTTTTTTTTTTTTTTTGGAGGGGTGCTGTCTGGAAATGTGATTAAGTGAAGGGTGAACAGTGTCATGGAAGTGTTCTTTCCAACAGAGCTATGGGTTGAAAGATCTCATGGGCTTCCTTTATGAATAAAACACAGAGCCAGTTTTGTTACTAAAGAATAATTCAGGACTGAATTTATAATGGAGAAATAATTTGTATCTGGTGAATAAATATGACTGAATTCTACACATTTCCCCTCCTTTTCATTCTTTGTGTTAAAAGGCAGCGTGCAGGAGGAAAAATCATTTAAAAGCAAGCACAAAACTTCGTTTACTCACTGGGTGGGCTGATAAGTCATGTCAGGTTTTGGTGATTAGATGCGGCAGGTTTCCATTCTGGTCAGGTTCTGTTCTTTAGAATCAATTTGGAAACAATTTTAACCAAGTCAATTGAGATGAGCATGGGCAAGGAAATGATTCACGTGTAAACAAAACATCCAGACCTAAGCAGTCTGTGAATATATTATATGGTTAGATTTCCTTTATTACCCAAATGATGTTGACATGATCTTTCACTTTAACCCTCCCAAGAACAAGTCACTCCCTTGGTGCTGATAAGTCATCCTAGTCTAAGAAGCACCTTCTCCGGGAGCCCCAGTAGGTCATTGTTCCTGAGTGCTGCTCTGGGCACAGGGATTCTTTTGCAGCATCCATATGGGCTAGTGTGACCTATCAAAAGGGTTCAGTCACTTGATGAGCCAAGGTACTCTAAGATCACTGGGTGTTTGCAAGCAGATTTAATTACTTGAGTCAAGTAAGGGGAGCACTGGCAGAAGCTCCAGAAAGCAGTGCCACCTCCAGTGAGAGCAATGCTTCCCTGATTTTTAATGCAAGGCAAGGGTAGAGAGGAAGGGTGTGAGAAGGGGGTCTCCTGTGGCGTCTAAGCATGCTCAGGAGCAAGCTGAGCGGCTTCATAGTGCTTGGTTCTACATCATATTTTCAAAAAAATGGCGACAGGACTCCTGCTTTAAGTGGAGATTTTACTATTGTAGGTTTGGGCCATAGGGAGTTTGTCTGCTGGTTGGATCTGGTTCACCCTGGCTCCTGGCAGTACATTCACAGAAAGTTCCTGGAGCTATGTGGAAAGCCTTTGTCTCAGGGCTTTAACCTTAACCTGCTTACCTCCTACTTCCACTAGTTCCACTGTGGCTGCTGAAGGGATCCCTTTCATGAATTTCCTGTAGGATAGCTAATGATAGGCTGTGATGTGGCACAGAGAGAGAGAAGAAACATTTTGCCTGAAGCCCAGTCTAAGTTCCACTTTCAAATCCTTGGTTTCTGTCCCAGAATTTCTTTCTTTCTTCAATCATTAATAAGAGAAATATCACTACTTTCACATTCAAACTGAGTTTGACATCAGTTTATTCTGGGTTATTCATTCATTAAGAGAATCGTTTATGAGAATTGATTCTCAAGCCCAAGTTGGATTGTGCACAGCTGGGGTATGTTACACTGACTCCTTTTTTTTTTTTTTTAAAGATTTTTAAAGATTTATTTATTTATGCATACAAGAACTGGGGTACAGGACAGAGGTGTGGGGGGTGAGAGGATTCACCAGAGACAGAGTGGGGAACAGAACAGGCGAATTGACTGAAGTATAATGCTGAGGGGAGCAGCGGGCCAGTCAGGAGAGGTCTGCTGTGCCATGTGTGTAGCTCTCTGCCTGGGGATCAAGCTCGTGCTGTGGTGGCTGCAGATAGCTTCATAGGTTATATCTTAACCTCTTGAGCCAGCATGGGGACCCTGTTACACTGACTTTTCTGGGTTTGAAAAATATTCTGGTAAGAAACATTCTTTGTATCTTCTACTAGGTCTCCATCCAGAGTTTCCACAAACAATTTCCAGAGCAGTAATTCCTTAATATAGAGAATTTAGAAACATTCCGTGTACCTCCCTCAATCCCTACCATCCTGGTCAAAAGGCAAGAAATCCTAAAATGGCTTTGACTCAACTAACAATGCTCCAATTCTTCAAATAAACTATTTTCTTTCTTCCTTTTTAAAAATTGAGGTGACATTGGTTTACAACACTATTCATTTCAGGAGTACGGTTTCACATCTCTTCAAATGTATGAAACCATGCCACCAGCAAAATTATAATAACCCTCCATCAACATCCAATCGACTCCCTCTTCCCATCTTCCCACCCCAAAAACCTTCCCTTTTTGGTAGCCAATATTTTGTTGTCAGAGTCTAAGGGTTGCTTTTGTCTTGTTAGTTTGTCTCCCATGTTTCCGTATAGTCCACGAAGGAGTGAAACAATCTGGTATATGTTGTTCTCTTCCTGACTTATTTCGCTTGGCATAATCACCACCTTTCATCTATGCTTTTGCAAATGTCAAGATTTTATCATTTTTGTCATTTCAGTAGTATTGCATGGTGTTTACATACCCCACCTTTTCATCCACATCTGTTGATGCACACTTAGGTTGTTTACATGTTTTGTCTTTTAGGACTAGTGCTGCAAGAAATGAGAGGGGCATATATCTTTTTGAATTTATGTTTTTTGTTCTTCGGATAGGTACCTTGGAATGGAATTCTTGGATCATATAGTAGTTTGTTTTTAAGGAAACTCCATACTGTTTTCCCCAGAAACCACCACAACTTTATATTCCCACCGATGTGTACAAGGGCTCTTTTTTTACTTCACACCTTCTATCACACTTGTTGTTTCTAGTCTTTTTGATTTAAGTCACTGTCATAGGTATGAGCTATTATCACACTCTGGTTTTAATTTGCATTTATCTAATTATAGGTGGTGATAAACATATCCCCCTGTGCCTGTTGGCCAACTGTCTTATTCTTTGGACAAATATCTATTCAGGTCTTCTTTTCAGTGTTAAACATTGCATTCATGTCAATGGTCACCTTGCAGTTTTAGAAATAGTAATAGAGTAACTTCCTTCAGATCCATACAGTTAAAGGAACACTTAGATATTTTCCCAAAACAGTGGTCTGTGAATACACATCTTTATATTCTTTATAGGTAGAAATGTTTTGTTGCTTAGAATGGCCCCCTTTACTAGATTCAAACCATTTAATTTGAAAAACAGTAATATAAACTTTGATTTATAAATCACTATTCAGTATACCTAACAAGGAAAAAAAATATTCTATGTATGTTGTTAAACTTTTTTTCCTACTTGGTTATTTGGTGAATCTGAATGAAAATAACAGAAACCAGAGCCAAGGGGTTAGTGCATCAGGTTGGATTGATGGGACAGCCTAAACATGAGCTGACCACCTGCTGGATAATTTGCATGTGATATTTTATTCCTCAAACATCCTATGAATTAGTCATTATTATAGTCACCAAATAGAGAAGATTAAATATAGGCTCAGGAATAGTAAATGTTTTGTGTAAGGTTACATAACAGGTTTGTAAGTACGGACCTTGAATTCAACCAGGTCTGTAAAATTCCAAATCTTTCTTTTCCACAATGGCTTTAAGTGTATAAGGTATGATCAGTAAGCTATGGAAATCTAGAGGGATCCCTTTCTCTAGCCCGGACCTTTGACCATCCTTTGTTGGACAAAACAAATATTACCCTGAACCTTGACTAACCAAGAATTTAGCAATGTACCCATGGGAATTGCAGCACAGAAACCAGTGTGTGTGTGTGTGTGTGTGTGTGTGTGTGTGATTTTAGTATTCCTCAACTCACATTTCATCCCTCACTACCAATTGCATCTCCACACCAATTGCCCAAAAGACTTAGTATTGCTGACTTGGATCATTTAGTGCATAAAGAGAATTTGAATGCAAAGAGTACTTATTCTCACGATTCTGTGTGCTTTTTCACATTCTCATCTTATTTCTGTAACTCTGTGTAATTGAAAATGGATTTTAATCATAGGAAAGCAAAATTTTAATCAAGAGAAAATAGTCATGGAAAAGAAAACAAAGAAAGAGATTTAGGAAGTTTTGGGAACCTTATAAGGAAATCCCCTAAAAATATCATCATTTGTTATTCTTATTATTGACTTGTTAAACATGACTCTAATTACCTTCGTTTTATCTGGCATGTTTATTGGATATGCTTGTTTATTAATGAATTTTTCAAAAGCAAATGAAACAGACACATAAGGGCATTCTTCTCATCTCTTAGCTATATGGCTGTATATATTTATTACTGGTCTTCAGAAATTCTTCAGATATGGAGCATTCCAGGAAAACAACCCAAAAGCATTCCGTTCCTTAAAATGTACATACTCCATGCATCATTTATTCAAAGGATTAAGAAACAAATATACTCCTCAGCTTATGATTAAAAATAATCTTCCTCAGATTCTTTCCAGAATTGTTCAGAACTGTTTTTTCCTTCAAATAGATAGCTTATGGACATGAAGCCATGGTAGATAGGTGGGTTTCACTGTCAGTGGTTTGCCACAGAAGTTTCCCTTACCCTCATAAACCCCATTCATCGAATGAGAATGTGGAGGAAGCTGATTCTATTACTTCCTTTTTGGGGGATCTTTGCATTCTCTGTTTCTTGTACTCTTGCAGATGCTGGTGGGCATCACTGAAGTACCTAAGTGACACCTGAAGAAGCAGGTGTCATATAATTTGAGGTGGAGTTATATAATTAAAGACCTTCAAGAAAGATATGCAAATTATTTTATAACTACCGACCTTATTCTAAGATTTAGAAACTGAGGCCCAGATATGGTAACTGATTTTACCCACAATCACCTAATAGTTGAAAACTATAAAAAGTTGAAACTCCCACATGGGACTTTTCACCATTTGCATACTGATGTGTGACATTTTAGGGAGATCATCTAATTTAAATTTCCAGCCCTTTAAGTCTATACCTGAAAGTGCAACAACCACATGCTGGGCCTCAAACTTCAAAATGTGAGAACATTCCTGGCACCTACAGGGGCAGAGAGTAACTCTTTGTCATCAAAAATTCCAGGCACTGAGCTTCTGCACAGCAAAAGAGACAATAACAAAAACAAAGAGAAACCCCACCAACTGGGAGAACATTTTTGCACCCAACACTAATGATAAAGGACTGATCACAAAAATCTGCAAAGAGCTGATGAGACTCAACAACAACAAAGAAAATAATCCAGTCAAAAAATGGGCAGAAGAGCTAAAAAGAAACTTCTCTGAAGAGGAAATGCAAATGGCCAACAGGCATATGAAAAAATGTTCAACACCACTTGCCATCAGGGAAATGCAAATCAAAACTACCATGAGATACCATCTTACACCAGTGAGAATGGCACATATTAAAAAAACTAGCAACAACAAATGCTGGCGAGGGTGTGGAGAAAAAGGAACTCTTCTGCACTGTTGGTGGGAGTGCAAACTGGTCCAACCACTGTGGAGAGCTGTGTGGAGATTTCTGGACCTACTAAACATAGAGCTTCCATATGATCCAGCAATTCCACTCCTAGGTATTTACCCAAAGGACACAGAAACATCAATTCCAAAGAACACCTGCACCCCTATGTTTATAGCAGCACTGTTTACAATAGCTAAGCTTTGGAAACAACCCAAATGCCCAAAAATAGATGACTGGATCAAGAAGATGTGGTACATATATACCATGGAATATTACTCAGCATTCAAAAAAGATAAACACATGCAATTTGCAGCAACATGGATGGCGCTGGAAGGGATCATGCTCAGCGAAATAAGCCAAAAAGAAAAAGAAAAATACCGGATGGTCTCACTCATAGCAGGAATCTAGAAAACTTAAATAAGGGACCAGGAAAATGAATAACTATAAGAAAGTGAAAATCAAAATCAACAGAAAACTATGAACCAGAGACACTTTTAGGGGGGCGGGGGCGGGAGGGGAGGGATTGGGGTCAGAATGGGGGGGCTGCAATTGTATGGGGAATATAACAATAAAATTTATTAAAAAAAAAAATTCCAGGCACTGAAGAATACATCTTTGAAGTGAATAAATGCATTCATAATTATGAATTTCATCATATATTAAATATATATAAATTATATAAAATACAAGATTATGAATCATGAATGTTTATAAAATGTGTTCATAAGCACTAAACAAGCACATGTAATCAATTTTGAAGATAGTACAAAGCAACAAGTTCTAAGACTTTTTCTTACACGCGCAGGTTGAGGACTTAAGTAGATTCTTAGTATCCACAATTGTTCTTGTATCCTGCTTCATTTATCAAAAACAGCTCAAGTCTCACAAAAGAGAGGACTGAGTAGGCGGTGGAGGTTTGACTGTAGACCCAGTCAACTCCAAGAAAAGATCTCCCTGCTCTCAATTTTTTTCTTTAGGATAGGGTCAATATGAATATTCTCATTAGGTTGTGTGTTATTTATATGTTCTCAGGCTCCTGAAACTGCACTATCCCTTCCCTTTTTAAATTCTGATAAGTTAACAGTTCAACATTCCCAACATCAGCCTCTTATTTTCCTAGAAACTAAAGAAGCTTAAAGGGCAAAATGGGGGCTTTGGACAGTATTTAATAAGCAGACATATTTTGTTTGACTTGAACAGTGTGGAAAATAATTTGAAATGATGTTTAAATACTTGATTTTCCTTATAGGAAAACCTGGATTTCAGATGTATCTTTAAAGAAAAAATCTTTAAAGAAAAACTCAGAAAATCTGGGCCTCCCTGGTGGTGCAGGCAGTTGAGTGCAGCACTGTGAGTCTGCCTGCAGCCTCTGCAGTGCCGGTTCAATCCCTGCCAGCAGTGGAGCAACCCACATGGCATGCAGACCTCTCCTGTCTTGCCTGCTACTCCCCTCAGCAGTGTATTTCAGTCAGTCTGTCTGTTCTGTTCCCCACTCTGTCTCTGGTGAATTCTCGCACCCTCCCGCACATTTGACCTGGGTTCTTGTATAAATAAATAAATCTTAAAAAAAAAAACAAACTCAGAAAATCTAGGCTCAAACACCAGGCTCAAACTCCCCGTGGAAGATGTTAGGTCTGCTTGGCCTCTGTGCCTGCAATGCAGTTATGCATTGTCTTACTGAACCTCCCAGCACAGAAGGAATCAGAGTTTGCAAACTTTACCGAAGAGGAACTAATGAAAGTCACTCCATTATATCTCTTTCAAAATTAATTTATTCTTTTATTAATTTACTTACAAATATTTATTGAACCCGGATTCTGCCAGCGTCTTTTCTAATAGTGGGAAATAGCAGAGTGAGTCAAACAGACAGCTTCCTGTTATAGAACTCACAATCTAGGAGAAGAAAAACAGGAAAAAAATAATAATGAGAGAGGAGAAACAGAAGATACTATACACAGTTACAAAGAGCATTAGAAGATATTCTGATGGTGACTTTAGATAGGAAAGCCAGGAAAGCTTTTCTGAAGGACGGTGTTTAAGCTGAGATCTGAATGAAAAGGCAGGGTTAACAATGCAGATATAAGGTTCCAGGCAAAAGACAGAGCTCATATAGTGGCTCAGAGATTAGTTCAAGGATCTGAAATAAGGTTCATGTAGCCAGAGAATGAGGAAAAGAGAAAGAGTTGGAGAGGCTGGCTGGAGCCACCTGGTGCTTTGAAGCTCAGTGAAGAAATTCAAATTAAATTTTAAGTGGGATGCAAGCCACCGGAGGATTTTATACAGGGGAGTAATGTTAATGTTATCTGCTTCAAATAACCACTTCTGACCATATGTATTTCCATTTCAAAACAGATAAATTAGATCCTAGATGTCTAAAACAGGTAAACATTTCTCAAGATGCTTCAGTTTTACTCAAAGTAATGATTTATTCTGTGTAAAGGTGTATTCATTTCCGGGGACTGCCATAACAAAGGACTACAGAAAAGTATTCACTCACAGTACTGGAGGCTAAAAGTTTAACATCTGCTTTATGGGGTTAAAAGCAAGGTGTGGGTGGGCTGCACTCCCCTGCCCCCAGGGACTCTAGGGTGAACCTGCGTCTTGCCTTTTTCAACCTCTCCTGGCTGCAGATATGCCACAGCTTATGGTCACAGATGCAGACCCAGAGGCAAAGATTTAATATAGGTGGTTTACTTAGGAGATGATTCCAGTAAACACTGGTAGGGAAAATTGGAGAACGGAGACAGAGGAAAGAAGTTAACAAAAAAATGTATTATTGAGGAGACTACAGTCATCCTGCCTTATCCATAGCTTGCTTTTTATAGTTTTAATTATCTGCTGTCAACTGTGGTTTGAAAATATTAGTTGTACTATTTTGAGAGAGAATATTCACATAACTTTAATATAGTGCATTGCTATAATTGTTCTATTTTATTTATTATTAGTTATTTTTGTTAATTTCCTACTGTGCCTAATTTATAAATTAAATATCCAGCATAGATATGTGCTTAGAGGAAAAGACATATTAAAATATATATATGTCTATATATATATGTCTATATATATGTTTATATATATATATATATATATATATATATAAGGTTCTGTATTATCTGAGGTTTTAGGTATCCACTGGGGGTCTTGGAACATTTCTCCTGTAGATGAAGGAGGACTCCTGGTCTCTGAGGCGCCATCCTACAGTGGCACACTGGAAGATGATGGAGAACCTACCTTGGAGTTACCTCATCCAAGAAACTAACGGGATTAAGTATTTCTCTTAATTCTTGTCAGGCATTGGCTGAGGGCAGCTCTGGGAGGTATTAACTCTTTGGCATATCTGCACTGTCCTCTGCCAGATGGTGGCCAGAGAGGACCTGCAGCACACAGAAGAATTTGGCAGTTGGAAGTTGTGGGGATGGCTTCCACTAAAGCATTGCGGGCAAAGCACTGATGTCTGCTATAGTCAAAAATATTTGTAAGATTTCTCTTGAGTCTGTTTCATTTTATATTTTAAACCGGAGGGTATATTTCTGAAAAGAATTCCCATCATAGTACAGGTTCATAAAATTGTACAGAGTACAGATTCATAAAATAGCCATCACAGTACAGGTTAATTCTCTCATTTATCAAATATTTATTGTAGGTACTAACATTGCAGGGGTAAACAGAGCCAAGGAAATGGCTGTTTGGATGGAACACACATTTTTTTGTGTGTGTAATTACTTATCATGACATTTCAGTTCCCTCACCTTCTGATTCTCCTGCCTCATTTCCTTCAAGGTTTCTGTGAGTAAACAACACAGACAATTCACAAATTGTTCCCAACCTTCAAAGCTTGTGAATGGCACTACCAGGTTAGCCAGAGCTGGTGTAAGTCCTGTGCCCACACTCTCTGCTCTCACTGCCACACTTGCCAGAAGTTGACAAGATTACATCAATGGACAGAAGTATTTTCAGTGAAAATGAAATAATTTCACTGACTTGTTTACAAGATTTCCTCTTTTGAAAACATAGTAGGCTGAATAATGCCTCCCCCAATACATCTGCAATCAAATTCCAAGGACCTGGAAATATGTTAACTTATATGGTAAAGGAATGTTGGTTTTAAAGATGAAGGAGGAGAGATAAAAACCAAAGGACATTTGGCAGTCTCAGGAAGCTACAAAGAGAAAGGAAAGGAGTTATTCCCTGGAACTCGCAGAAAGACCGCAGCTATGTGGACCTATTTTAGACTTCTGACCTCTAGAAGATAATAGAATTGTAAGATTATTGAAAAGTGTATTGTTTTAAGTAAATGAGTTGTTGTAATTTGTTACTGCATCTATAAGAAGCAACACAGACAATACAACAGAAAGGTTTCCTCATATGTGAAATGGGAGGTTTGAACTGTTCTGGTCTGTAGCCTAAGCCCACTGCTAAATTAAATCCTACTGGTCTTCCTCAGCAGGGGATAGATAGTCAAGTATAATCAAGACCCACAGTATTTCCTGGAAAGATTTGGAGTTTCTGAGTGCATAGCATGGGGCTCACAGGAGTTAACTTAGGGAACAAACACTTTCAGAGATCAATCAAAAATAAAAATACCTTTTCCTGGCAGTCTCTTAAAAGTACATGACTCATTCAGAAATACAACATTTGGTTGATGATATGTCAGACTTTCAGGTAAATTTAATCAATGGACAACCACTATTTTATTTTTCTCCAAACCAGAATTTCATATTACATTTCATTCCATTAGCCTTGATGTAAAGTGGCAGTTGATAGCAAGCTATATTGACAAGCCCTCTCGGGCATAATCTACTAGTCTCCTTAAATCACTTATTCACTGTGTGATTCACGGCACACAGAGGAGCAGGTAGTCATTGAGTATTTAAATAGAAAGCCAAATAACGGAACATTCAAAGTCCTTTACTTTGGTTATTCAATCCACCCAAATTAATTAGAATGTATCTAACTGCCTCTAGCATCTCAAATCATAACATACGGTCTTTGTTCTTATTACAATGAAGAACACTAGGCAAGTAATTCTAGGGTTGGAGGTAAATGGGATGATAGCATCTGATTTTGGAAGTCATTGTCCCCAAAGGCAAACCCCTGTCCCACTTGGGACAGCTGACTCCTCTGATTGAGGGACTGATGCATAGCATTTTAGATCAACATGTTTCTTGGTCATCTAGTAAGTGCCATCTAGTAAGTGTATGGAATATCATTCCATACATTAGTGGAATAAAGACAAATAAGGCTCAGACCCTGACCTTGAGGGTCCTTGGTCTCAGAAAGAGCTAAGTTCTAACTCAGGGACTATTTCTGAGGCTCTTACTTCCCACTGATGAGTTGTTTTAGCTTAGAAATACTGGTTATGAGAAAACTAAGCTTGCTTCTAAGAGTTCTTATGAGGAGACTGAAAACTTTTGAGGTTAGAGAAAAAAGATTTGTCTTGATCACTAGAAAGCATTGCTGTGGGAGGCATTGTAAAGGTGGCAGAACCCAGGAACCTGAGGTCTGAGAGAGTAGTTCTGGATGGCCTTTGCATAGTATTGGAGTAATGTTAGGTGCCATTTAGTGCGTGGCATAGTGCAGTTTTTGTATTTTTTTTTTGCATAAGAAAACATTTATTCTTTTAAAAAAATTATATACAAATATACCATGTTGGAGCAGCCCTCAAAAGACCTCAGGAACCTTCCAGTAAACCTTCTTTTATAATTGCCTGAGCAAGAATGCATGCCAGATCAAGCCTCAGCATTTCCACCTTGGTGGTTTCTATGTCATCGTCCTGGAGTGTCTGGGCATCAGGGTCTCCATGCACTGGTCTTCCTAAGGTCAAGTCCTCTATACATTTCATCAGCTCATAGGTTTGCTCTACTGAAAAAATCACCTGTTTCTGTTCTAAAAGCAGCAGGGTGTCTGTTAGAAGTGTCATCCAGAAAGACTGGGGCAATCTGAGAAGTCATCAGAGACAGGAGGAGAGAGGCAGCATCCACAAAGGGCTTCTCGCCATACAATCTGTGGAACTCGTGGTACTTCCCCAGATATGTCAGTTGATCATTAAGCATCCTGGCCGGCCCCAGATTGTCAATGAGATCCAAATCGGAAAAGCAGCCTCGCTCACAGTTATCTGTGAGGAACCTGTCAGACACCAGCGTGGCGAAGGCAGTGTACTTGGCTTGAATGTTCCACGAGAGGGCTGAGCCCAGGCAGTTGTTGCCGACAGCTTTCATGCCTAAGATCTTGTAAATGCTGCGAACTTGCTCAGTCATCTGCCGCTGCTCACAAATCCGCAGTACCTAAAGGGTTTTCTGCTCAGTGCTCAGAGGGATGGGCTCAATGTACAGCTGCAAGAATACTAGGCCCAGCTCTGGGCAGTAGTCAAAGCAATCCACCCCCAGCTGCCACAGGCTGTGATGAGCAAACAGTCCAGAGGCTTATTCCAGCAGGAGGAACTCTCATGTTGGATCCAAAATAGAGGTTGTGTGACTGGAGTTTACAGTGATCCAGCAGGTCCGTCAGATGGGCCACAAACCACCGGTTGCTCAGGGCATGCTGCACTCCTTGATTACCTGGTGGATGTCAAACTCGAAGGCTGCCATCAAGATGTTGTCCAGGGGTTCTGGACTGATTTCACCTCCCAGAAACAGGTCAAGGCTAAACTGAGCATGAAAGTGCAGGTCAATGGGTTTTACTGTGGGATGAGAGTAGAGTCGGATGACTAGGAAATGATAGTTACTAAGAAGCTCCTTGTGCTCCAACAAAGCAGTTTCGTCTCCCAGCAGAGAGACTCCAGGTGTGGGTTGGAGGCAAATATGCCATCCTGAAGGTGCCGCTCGCATTCCTCGTGTCTGCTGCCACTTCAGCTCCAGCTCTGTTAGTGTCTGAGTGTTACCAGGGCTGAGAACAGGTATAGTTCTCATCAGTTCCCCCAGGATCTGGCACATGCCTGCAGAGGTGGGGCTGGCATCGGCTTCTTTGGAAAGCATCTGCCAGGCCTTGTCCAGCTGGCCCCGCAGGACCAACACAGTCACCAAGTTCCAGAAGCCCTCATGTTTGCGTGGATTCTCACTGTCGTTTGAATCAGCCAGGCTCCCCTTAACCCACGAGGGGATGGTCAGGCCTCCTGTCCCAAAGCAGAGACTGATGCTGTTCATTTTATCACACCAGTAGCTAGGAGTGCAAGAGAATATAAAAGCTACATACCGCAAGGGAACTGACCTTAAACAGGGAGGTCCTGGTCAGAGAGTATCAGGTGTTTACTAAAGAGATCAGCCTCCTCCAAACAATGCAATTTTAAGGGTGACAAGAGTTGGTTTCTCCATAGACCAATCTGAAATATGATGCTGGGGATAAAAGCTATGGACCTTCAACTCTTCATGTTTACTTGTCTTCCTTCCCTGTTTTTCTTGTCTTCCTATTTTTCTTTTCAAAAACGGAACACAAAATTCTTCATTAAGGGCAACCTCAAGACAAGATCAAGGGAGTTACATTGTTCACACATTTTCCTTATGTCCTGATAGGACCTCTCCTTCCAACTCTTGAACACTTTCTTTCTGATACAGAAACTAGTACTGACCTGACCACTTAGTAGGAGTTTGTTACAGCATGAGGTCAGAGGCAGGGCTCAAAAATGCTCTTCCCAGGGCCTCCCCTGGTGGCGCAGGCGGTTGAGCGCAGCGCTGTGAAGCTGTCCACAGCCTCTGCAGTGCCGGTTCAATGCTGGCCAGTCGGCGAGGGTCCCACATGACATGCAGACCTCTCTTGTCACGCCAGTTGCTCCCCTCAGCAGTGTATTTCATCAGTCTGCCTGTTCTGTTCCCCCCTGTCTCCGGTGAATCCCTCACCCTCCCGCACATCTGGCCTGTACCCCAGTTCTTGTATAAATAAATAAATAAGTCTTTAAAAAAAATGCTCTTCCCAGATGGGTAAAGGCTTCTCAAGAAAAAGCAGCTTCTATCTGAGAGAGCACTCATGGCTTCACTTGCTTTGACCACAGACCTGTCCTCAGAGGTTTTCTTTCCTCTAATCTACTTGATTGGTGAATTTTTATAGGGTTGCCATATTCCTACGCTGTCAGAACCCTGATTTCAACTCTGACCCATCTTTCCTAAGTTAGCTTTCCTATTTCTAAATAAGGTGACATTCTGAGGTGCTGGGGTCAACACTTCAACATTTTTTGGGAAGACACAAGTCACTACATCAGTTGTATCAATGAGAATCCTTACCAGGTCTGATGCTAAAGTAAAGCAAATGAGATGCTCATAAGGAGCGCTAAATTTCATGGGGCCTCCCCTGGTGGTGCACGTGGTTGAGAGCTGCACTGTGAGGCTGTGTGCAGCCTCTGCAGCACCGGTTCTATCCTGGCCGGCCAGCGAGGGTCCCACATGGTGCAGCAGACCTCTCCTGTCGCACCCGCTACTCCCCTCAGCAGTGTATTTCATCAGTCTGCCTGTTCTGCTCCCTGCTCTGTCTCAGGTGAATCCTCTCACTTCCTGTGAATCTGTCCTCTACCCCGGTTCTTGTATAAATAAATAAATACATCTTTAAAAAAATGCTTATTTAAAAAAGAAAAAAAACCACTAAATTTCAGAAGAAGCAAAATAGCTCAGTAATCAAGATAAATAATATTCTTGTACATATTTTCAATCAATATTAATTAAAAAATCCATGATAAATGAAACATCAACATTTTAAATAAAGGCAGCATCTGGCTCCACACTTGCCTGCTCCTGACACTCCCTTGGCGACCCCATGGCTCTCTGTAGAGAAAGCCCTCACCTTTCTTTTCCCCTGAATATAATTTCACTCAATTTAGAACACAACACAGGATACATTTTTGGATTTTGGAATCCAGAGACTAATTTAACACTGGGATTGAAGCTTGTTAATTTCCTACTTCAATAATTCTCTGCCAAGTGTTTTACACGTCTCACTAAGTTCTTAATTAGAATGCCTTGTTTCTGGACACAAACACTTTCTGGAGGGGGGTCTTTCCTTTTAGTTTGATGCCTGTTAGTGTTCCTTAGTCTTTGCTGTTTTGTTTTACTGTCTTTAAATACCAAACAATGGAGCATTTCATAGAGCAGAGCTGGTCTAGGATGCTCTCTGTCTTCTTTTTCTCCTGCCACCCTGCCCCCACCCCCGCCCCCACCCCTGAGATTCACTGAATTCTCTGGATTCCCCTCACTACCAGGATCAGGGCAAACCTGGGGCAGGATTTGAAGCAGCAATTTCCCTGACAATTAACAAACTCCCCACATGTGAGCAAGCTCAAAACTAGAGAAACCATTTCAATTCCTGAGAGAAGATTGTACTAAACTTTTCAGAGGGGCAGATTCAGTAGATCTATTTTACCAAAATAACAGCAAGAAAAAGGTAACAATCACAGGAGATAGGCTAGAACTTATGTGTTACAGTAAGAGCAAGATAACCTGTTTTGCAGACTACTTAGGTTGTGACTTGACTTGTTTCTGGCAAATTGGGAAGATGAAGTGTGCCTGGACATGTAGACCCTTCCTTATTTCTGTTCCTGATCTTTTCAAGAAACCTGTGCTTTTCCAGAACCCTGCTAGCCCTTCCCTAGCCTCCAACTTCATTCTGACTTAATTTTTCATAATCACTCCCCTGACCACCAGCACATACATTTACATACACCAAATTCACTACATAATTCAGTAGCTGAGAATATTTCTTTAAGCCCTTTATTTCTTTTGTGAACTACAGATTTTGACCAGGCTAGTTGCCGTGATTATATTGAAGAGGAAGACTTGCTCCACAGATTTCTTTTATCAATGTAGCCATCTTTTTTTCTATGCTATTCATCAGTCCCCTAAATTTTATAACATCTGGGAAAATGATACCTCTCTCAATGTGTCACTGTGTAAGAAACAACACAGTACTCGGCACTCAGTTGGAACATAATAAATCAGAGTAGTAATTACATATCTAATAAAGGAAATCTAGGACTCGTTCTGAAGACTGAAGAAATTTCATAGGGTCAACCTTTGGGCAAACGTGCTGTAATATCAAGACCAACATCTTGGAAGCCACACAGATCAGGGACTAGAGCTTCAGGATTGCTAAGAGCTAATTGCAGCTCTGCTCCTAGGTGACTAGTTAACAAGCAGTTACATTTCTCAAGGTCTCACTTTTAAGTTTCCTCATGTGTAAATGAGAATTTGAGGGGATTGGCACAAACGATGGCTGAGAGCCCTTCCAGCACTCAGTCTGTGACTCTTTGATCGCTCATGTTCCTGGATGAAGGGACACACCGGGAGAAACTGCTTCCTGTGGAAGTCAGCAAATTGGAATGAAAGTGACTGTGAAGGTGGGTGCTGCCAACGGTCACAATTCTCATGAACTCAATAAACTGCTTAGTATTCTGGAAACAGCTGCCTCTCAGGAATGGTGTTAAAGTCATACAACTGGGAAACCAGAGGACAAGAAATAATCGTAAAATGCTTTCAGGGAGACATAAGAAATAGAAACCATGCTCTTTATAAGATGAAAAGCGAGTTGTGCCTAAAATAAATATTTTTACTTTTTAGGCCTAGTGTTTTTTTTTTTTTTTCTTAAAGAGCCAGCAAGAAAAAAATGAAATAGATTTCTTTAGAAGTCAAAGAGAAAGATGTGCTATTTGCAAGGAAGGGAAAAACAAAGGAAAAAAATTAAATGGGGATGACAGCATGTCTAAGTTGTTCCCTTCAGCAATAAGCACACTGTGACCCAATTTGCAAGCTTTCGCAGGTTTGCAGGGAAGACCCTGGTGTTGTCTCTTCCCATTAGTTTCCTTGGAAGCAGGACTGGCTGGGAGAAATTAGCTCAGTAGTACATCAGCAGTTATATTACACAACAGCTGTGGAAAATTATTAAACTAACAAAGAGACAAATGGCTAGGGAGGGAATAAAGTTTGTAACTCTGGAAACCTCAATAACAGTACATCATGTTTGGATCTTCTCCCTACATTAAGATCCTGGTTCATAAATGAAAATCCAAATTGCTGCTAAACTTTTTACTTTCCCGTCTCCTTTTTAAAATCTTGTTTTTCTTTTGTCAGAGCTCATTGACATGACCTCCACTTATTTCATTTCTTTCACCTTTTGCCTTAGGCCATGTGCCTCTTTGTGAATCTTCCTACCATATACACACTCTCCTCACACACTCACACACTCACATATGCACCCACATATACACTTTGGGCAAGTGTGTATTTATTACTGTCTATGTTTGGGCTTTATAACCAAAGTTCACTCTCTGGATTTCTCCCTCTCTGAAGTAACTGGAACTGAGTATGTCCAATCTTGAAAGATGAGAGTTCAGTCATTGTAAATGTAACTGGCTTATGCAGTGGTATGAATTTGGTGAGGAACACACATGAAATGGTTTTATTTTTTCTCTAAACATGACCTTCCAACATGCTTTGTTGAATCTCCATTTCTTTCTTTGATGATAGAACTCAGAGTGTCTCAGTCATTATCAGGTGTCAAAAAAAATGCAGTTGCATTAAGACAAACATGTAATGTGCTATCATCAGGTTTAGGGCTCATGTCATTTCCTTCCTTTCTCTGAAAACTGTTGAGGCACCCAGAACCTAGGAGAAAGGAGGGGGGCATGGTTAGCTTTTTGTTTATTTCACCTTCTGCTTCTTGCCCTCGTGTATTTGAGATACAAGGGTAAGTATGATAAGTAAAAAGGTACAAAAGTGCTTATTTTGCTATTGCTGTTGAAGTTCCTTCCTGGCTGTTGATGGTTCCTGTTGGAGTCATAAGGGGACTGACTCTGGAAAGGGTGCAGGTGGGTACTTTGTTGAGTGATTGTTGCCTCCCCACAGTTTCCTAGTATGGAAAACTCATCTGGCTAGGTGCCTTCTGACTGCACCCTTCAGCTCCTCCTCCCTTTGGCCACACCCACAGCAAGCAGTCTTCCGGGATGCTATACCGGGAAGCATGCTCAAAACTGACCATATTCTGTTTTATTCACTGCTTGCTCACATCTTGGTCATGCAAAACAGTGGGGTACAAATCTCACTATTGCTGCCCCCCAGTCATCCTGCTGCCTCTCTCTGAAAGACATTAAGGACAGATCAGCAAGACTGCTGCATCAGGGCCTGTATGAACCAATTATTCTCCTTGCATTCTCTACATGGGACTACATCAAACACAAAAATATTCTTCACAGCAAAGGAAATCAACAAAATGAAAAGCTACCAAACTGAATGAAAGAAAATATTTTCAAACCATGATAAGGGGATAATATCTAAACTACAAAAAATAAACTCTTGTATAACTCAATAGCAAATAAGCATATAATCTGATTAAAAAACAGGCAGAGGATCTGAATAAATAATTTTCCAAAGAAGGTATATAGATAGCCAATAGGTGCATGGAAAGGCACTATGCATCACTAATCATCAGGGAAAGGCAAATCAAAACCATTGTGAGGTACAACCTCACACCTGTTAGAATGGTTATTGTCAAAAAGATAAGAAACATGTGGAGGATGTGGAGAAAAGGGAACAAATGAGCTCTGTCAGTGGAAATGTAAATTGGTTCAAGCACTATGGATAACATTATGGAGGTTCCTTGAAAAATTAAAAATAGAACTATCATATGAACCACTGTTTCCACTTTTGGGTATTTGCCAAGTTAGTAGAAACACTAATTTGAAAAGATACATGCATCCCAATGTTCCCTACAGCATTATTTACAATAGCCAAAATATAGAAGCAACCTAAGTACCCATCAATGGATAGATGAATAAATATGTGATATAAATATATAAAATATGTAAAATAATAAATTATTAGCCATAAAATAGAAGAACTTTTCACTTGTGATAATATGAATGGGCCTGGACCTTGAGGACATTATGTTAAGTAAAGTGAATCAGACAGAAAAATACGATATGATCTCACAGATGTGGAGTCAAAAGGATATCCAAAAAACAAGTTAAAAAAAAAGGGGGGGCCTCCCGGGTGGCTCAGCGGTTGAGCGCTGGGCTGCGAAGCTGCCCGCAGCCTCTGCAGCACTGGTTTGACCCCCGGCTGCCAGCAAGTGTCCCACATGGTGCGCAGACCTCTCCTGCTGTGCCCGCTGCTCCCCTCAGCAGTGTACTTCATCAGTCTGCCTGTTCTGCTCCCTGCTCTGGCTCTGGTGAATTCTCTCACCCTCCCGTACTTCTGACTGTACCCAGTGCTTATATAAATAAATAAATAAATCTTTAAAAAAAAAGGGGGGGCCTCCCTGTGGCACAAGGGGTTAAGTCTCAGCACTATGAAACAGTCCACACCCACTGCAGCACAGGTTTGATCCCCAGCCAGGGAGCTGACCCCATGGCAGGGCTGACCTCTCCTGTCTTGCCCGCTGATCCCCTCAGCAATGTATTTCAGTCAATCTGCCTGTTCTGTTCCCCACTCTGTCTCTGGTGAATCCTCTCACCCCCACACCTCTGGCCTGTGCCCCAGTTCTTGCATGCATAAATAAATAAATCTTGAAAAACAAAACAAGCTGACCTATAGCACTGTGAACAAGTGAACTTCTATTGTTTTAAACTAATGTTCTGCTTATTGTTTACAAAGCCATTAGAAGGTGAGTCAAAGGCAGAACAGAAGGTCCAAGATGGCAGGCAGAAGATCCTGGAAAAAAAGAATTCTTCACCAAAGAGATTGAATATATATAAAAGCATTACAAAAAGAGACTTTGAATGAAATGCAGACAAATTTAGAAAGTGCTTTAAATAGAATTAAACTGGCAGAAGAAGGAATTTCAGATATGAAATATTCAAATGAACGAATCACACATTTAGAAAAAGAAAGAGAATCAGGACAAAAGGAAAAAAAAAACGAAGAAACTATGTGAATCATCAGATTCAATTAAATGAGGAAACTTTAGAATAATTAAAATCCCAGAAGGTGAAGGAGTGAAATGGGAGCAGAAACTCTAGTCAAAGAAATAATAACTGAAAATATCCCAAACTTAAAGAGTGAATTTAATATGGATGTGGAGGAAGCAGAGAGAACATCCAAATTCTCAAATGTAAGAAGATCTACATCTAGATACATCACTGTCAAACTATCAAAAATCAAAGATAAAGAAAAATTTTACAGGAAGCAAGGGAAAAAAATAACAAAAGCTTCCAAATTAAGATTTCCCCAGGACCTCCCCTCGTGGTGCAGTGGTTGAGCGCTGGGCTGCGAAGCTGCCGCAGCCTCTGCAGCGCCAGTTCGATCCCCGGCCACTGGCGAGGGTCCCACATGGCACGCAGACCTCTCCTGCCACGCCCGCTGCTCCCCTCAGCAGTGTACTTCGGCCTTTCTGCCTGTTCTGCACCCCACTCTGACTCTGGTGAATCCTCTCACCCTCCCGCACTTCTGACTGTACTCAGTGCTTGTATAAATAAATGGGTAAATCTTAAAAAAAAAAAAAAAAAGATTTCCCCAGACTTTAATCCACTCTCCAGGCAATCAGAGAGTAGAAGGTAGAAGGAAGTGTTCACTATCCTTAGAGACAAGAACTACACCCCAAAAATACTCATCCTAAAAAATCATCATTCTAGCTTGAAGGTGAGATAAAGATTTTCTCAGACAAGCAGGAGCTAACAGTTTGTCAGCACCAGACCTGCTCTTTAACAAATGTCGAAAGGAGTTCTTCTATAAGAAAAGAAAAAATGAAACACAAATTCCTGAGCAAAATGACAATAGCAACTCAAAGCCAGAAGCATGAGCAAGAATAATTGAGTCAAAAACAAAACAGTAAGAGTGAAGAAGAAATGGACAGAATCTGTGAAATTAAATGTTGGCGAAAAGATACTGGCTCATAAAAGATTTAAGACAAAGAAGTTTAAGTAAAACCTTCATGGTAATCACTAACCAAAAATCCAGCCATGTCCTTACATTCTGCCTTTATAGCAGTTTTGAATAGACTTCTTCTTCTTCCTCACAACTGTTTCTTCCTAGGTCTTGAACTTGAAGGTATTAACTGCTATTGTTTTGGGGCATATTTTTCCAAAACATATTAAATAGGTAAGTAAATAAGCAAATATTATATATAGACCCTGATCATATTGCTACATTATTCTGTAAACCCACTTTTTGCACTTAATGTATTATAAAAATATTTCTAAGTGTTTCATATTCATTCTCAATATGTTCCAAATGTTATGGCAATTGAAGATTTTGAGTTTTGCCTTCTGTTGTTTAGACAGAGTTTGTATGGCCTTTTTCTCCTCTTCAGTTAATGTTGACCAAAATTTCTGTGGCAGATAGAAGAAATTGTACTGAACAAGGGACAGATCCTGTCCCTGGTACACCAAATTCATCATTATCAGGGGTGAACGTGGATGCTGATTAGAGTGTGAGCTGTATCTGGATGTTGCCTGATTTAGAACGAGTGTTGAAAAACAAAGGCGTGGACAAAAAACCAAAACCAATACTAGAAAACTGACTGTAGAATTGAAGCTTCTAGAATGGAGATAGCGGTTGAGAAACAATGGGAACCCAATGAGTTACGATGTGGGGAGTTACTGCTACTTTGGTGGTGTGTGTGGTGTGGTAACATACATCTGAAGAGGTGTGAACCTGTACACCTAGATTATACACAGTGTTGTAAACCAATGTGACTGCAATAAAAAACAACTACAGAAAATAATAATGGACTTTAAAAAATAGTTTTAGTGTTTACCAATTGTTTGTTGAACGGGGAAAAGTTACAGAAGAAGCGGGACTATGTGGGTCTGGTCGGATTGAGAAGAGCTATTGTTTCCTGAGTCAGGACATGTGAGGGGATTGCTGCCCCATGGACTTGAGCAACTTGAATTAAAACATCCTCCTGGGCTTTTCTTCTTCCCTGCACTGTGGAGAGGCATTCTGCTATTGGTGACAGGTTTCTGGGTCATTCGGTGCTAAAACAGGACAGTCCCAGAAGCCACACCCTACATGGTGAGTCCTACCCTCAGTCCAAATTCTCTTTTGAAGGATGTGGACTGATTCCAAAAGTTTCAAAACTACTATCTCACCCCTGCAGAAACTTTCAATGTGATATCTGAGTGGAGAGTTCTACCTTTCAGCCAGAATCCTTTGATGTGTGAGAAAAATCAGTGTCAATCATTTTTATATCTCTGTTTTGGATTCTCCCTCACCAGCAGCCAAGCCTAGTTCTTATTGATATGAATACACAAAAGTAATACTAATTAAGTTCATTTGCATTAACTCACCAATTTTATTCTTAATTACTGTGATGTGCAATAATGAAGGATGCATCCCAAAGTACCATTGTATATTTTATTTGATTACAGCATTAAGCATTAAACTTAGCTTATAGATATGCTTGGCTTCTTTCAATAGTGTGTTGATTACATAAAATAGTCATCCGCCAACAAATTAGAAAATACAGGCAGACACAAATTCCTTCTAGCATGTGAATGTAAGCCCAGGGCACCAAGCACCTGGAATAAAGAGTGGAATTTCTTTTGAATAGACACTAAGGGACAGCATTGCGTACACCTCATGAGTAACGTGCATGCTGTGCAGTTGTTTTTAGGACATGGTGTGACCTTGATAGATGTATATCTGTGAAATAATAAGACATTCTTTAAATCAAGATTTTCTGCATTACAAATATTTGGAGAAGGTTTTGAAAAATTATTATTCTAGTGCTGGTCTGCTTCCCCTCTTTCTCTTAAATAATTCACTTTAGGCATTCTAAAGGTCTTCTCATCCCAGGACATGAGGATGGCTAATTTGCTGAGAGCCTCTGAACATCCCCCAAGCCTGCTTAGGACATCTTCTGGGAAGTTAAATCATTTTAAGTGGAGGAATTAGGCTAATGTTTTCTTCTAGGAAAAAAATCGTGAATCTTGGTATTCTGCACAAGACTTTTAGCGGTGGAAACGAATTATGCTGCAGATATACAAAAGGAAAATAAATCCGTCTTATTTTACTAGGGCTTGACATTTTTATTTAGAAAATTTATTTTTCTGTTTGCTTCCTTCAATACATTAAAGATGCATTTCAAATGTGACTCTATTAGGTTAATAGTCGAAGCCTTAAAAACAGATCAGGGTGAAAGTGGGGATTGAGGCCACTTTGAAGAATGAAAGAAAGAAGAAAGAGGATTTATCTAATGATATGATGAATCAAAGAGCATAACAAATCTTTTTCTAGCAAAAGCAGAAACACTCTGACATGCCTGAAAGATTGTGAGAAGAGAAAAAGTCTCTTGCAAATTACCTTTGCATTGGCACTTATCTTCCCAAGACTTTACCATGGAAATCTAAGTGGGAATTCTATGTAATGAATCATCATCCACAACATCGGTTATGGATGCATGCATTGTGTGTGCTTTTAATGTTTTCCAGCTTGTAGGTTCAACATTTAATGCTATTGAATAGGGTAAATTGATGAGTTGAGGTTATTTACTGGAGGCAATGTGGGGATAAAAGGCATAGCTAAGGGATAAAGGCAACTGTGAGGAAGATTCTGGTTGGTTTTCAAATAAGTGCTATAGCAGGGCCTGATGCTGAGAGAGGTTTGATTTTGAACTAAATAGCTTAGTCACCTATCTCATTCACTCCTGGTCTCTAATGAAAATCTAGTTATCTATACTATAATTCACTTATATTTATTATTTACCAATTCTAGGCAATCTATTTTTCTGAGAAATAGCCGGGAAGTGGTAGGACACTGGCTGCAGACAACCTTCCTTGTGTTGAGGGGTTAAAATACAAGTAAGTGTTTTTGAACAAAAATAATACCTGTCTTTGTTAATCCAATAGCTCTTGTTTTTCTGTTAATCTCTTTGTGAATCCTGGTCTCCTGACATAGAATATCATAAACTGAATGTTAGACAATGTTGTTCTGAAAACTGCATATTTTCCTTTTTAGTAAGACATCTGGTAACTGACGTCTTCACATAACCAAACTGCTATGAGAAAGGTTGGGTGAGGGCTGAACCAGTTGCTTCTGGCATTTCCAAGCTGTAAGACCTGATTAGCCTTAAATGTAAGCGTGGCTAGGAGTACAGGCCCATGGAGGTTCCAGTCCTGCTGTGTCAAACTCTGGGACTGCTTCGGGTATCTGTTAGCTCATCTGTAAAATAATGATTCAGAAAGAGTATGAACCTCTGGCTGTGTCCTTTGTCGTTGTGAATAAGCATCATGTTCGCCCTCCGTGTCAGATACCATTATTATTTTTAACTTCTAGCTGGGGAGGATGGTGCCAGGGAAGCGTCAAGTTTCTCTCTTGGAGGGCACGCTGGTATGACAATGAGCTCATTTTTCCAGGAGTGCCCTATTTAACATTTGTTTCCTGATCATGATGCATGGTCCTGCATACCTGTGACCTTGTGTTACTCCCTCCGGCTGGATATCTTTATTTGACTAATTTGGAATGCAGAATTTCATCTTGAGAGAAAGTTCAACATTTCTTGTCCTTTACTCACTCTCCCAAGAGTGACTGTCATGGGGCAGGCAAGCAGACTTCAGCGACTAGTGCTTGTTTTCCCAGTTACTATATTTATCCAGAGAAGAATATAAAATGTGAACATCCTCCACTAACCCACCACTTCTCATAAAAGGTATAGCAGAAAAAATAGAGTTCACACTAGAAAGATCTTAAGTTGTTTTGTATTGTTTGTGGTATCTCATTTCCTGAGACTTTGAGAAAGTTTGGCTAGTTTTTTTTTTCCTTTTTAATACATTTTATTGGAAGGAGTAGAATGTGGTGCTATTGTTGCTAAGCACCATGAATAGGAAAAAGCATGTGTGCATTTGTTGTTCAAACAGTATAATACTGAAGATAAAGAACTAAAGCCCTAACATGTTTCTGTTTTTTCATAAATTAGCCTAAATTGCCAGCACTATGTCCAAGAGCATTAATATAATAGTGGAGGCACATTTCATTCCCTGAAACTTGGTTTTCATAAGCAGAGGAGAGAATGTTAGTATACTAGGGGTTTTATAAGAATTGTCAACATAATTTTTATCAGTAGGTTGGAGGCACAATCAATACATGTAATCTCTGCTTCAGGTACTTCTTCCAGGCTTTCATTCTCTGGTTCAATTTCAAAAGGCTGCTACTCCGTGCTTATGATTTAAAATTTTGTAAGGCACATTTCAGGATAGAGAGGCACTTAAAGACTGGGAAATATGTGGTCTGCTTTCTTATTAGCAGATGAAGAAAAGTAGGTATCAACACAGTAAACATGTTCCAGGGCCATGTTAGAATTAACTTGTATTAATATGCAAATTTTTGAGAACCTAAATAACAAATTTCCCACAGCAAGCCTTCTTCTCTAAAATACTGGTAAACATAGATATAAGAAGAGCAGAATTACTTTAACATGATATTCATTCCATATTTATTGAGTGGTCACAATGTACTATCTCCTCTGTAGTAGAAAATAAGATTTTTTGTGTGTTTTTACGTTGGCCTTTGGGAAGAAGACCTTTTTTGCCTCATACACAGTCATTTTCATTTACTCATTAAGTCATTCCCCCAACAAACATTTATGGAAAACAGGCTATGTGCTTGGTGCAACGTTGGGATCTGAGATCATAAAGATTCTGAATGTTTGTTTCTGCTTCATTGAACTCAAAATCAAATAAGGAAGGAACAGATCATTTCAACTTGATATGCAACATTAAAAGAATATATAGGATATTCTAGAAACACATGCATACACAAATGTGTTTCTAATGCAACCCCAGAATAGGCTGGTGATTCAGGAATGTCTTCTGGAATAGGTGATTTGCATTGGGTCTTATCAGGAGCAATTATTTATGTGACTCTTTATATGGAGAGAAAAAGGCATTCCAGGCTGAGCATTCAGCATACACTAAGGCTGACAAATAAGAAATGGCGTGCTGCATGAACACAGCACATTTTTGCAAGACAGAGAGGCAGAATAGTGTAGTTGGTAAACTATTCCTACAGAAATTTGGGCTAAAGAAACCTCTGTGACTACATTTTAATGACTGCAGAGAGGAAAAGGGAGAGTGGAGGATTGTATGCTGGTTCTTAAATCTTCTACTAGAGAATAAGGATTCTTCTTGCTCACATCTCATTGACCAAATCAAATCACATGGCCACACCTAACCTCCAAGAAGGCCAGGAATTACAATCCTCCTATTTGTATAGAAGGAGAAGTAGGACAGCTGTGATTATCATAGTTACTGAACTGTTAGACATTGTTTCAGGGGAAAAAACCTCAAAATTGAAGCTATTATATTTGATGGATATTGCCTATTTTTTTATCTGATGCATAATAACTCCCCCACAAAAAGTAACCCCATTTTGTTCCTTGGGTTATATTTCCAATTAATTTATATATTTTGGAGTGCTCACCAGGGAGAAATCCTGTTCTAACTAAAAAATTCTTTTGACATGATTAGTTTGCTTCACTTGATCACCTGTTCCACCTTGTTAAAAAATTGTTCACACAATTGTACTAGAATTTTATGGCTATAGACTCCAATTTTCTGTGCATCTACAAAAATATTTCAGTGAAATTCCCAGCTCATTTGTAATGTAAAAAAGATGAGTGAAAACTGAAAACTACACATTTGCCAGGGTGTACTTCTTATTACCCAATATTTTTGATAATGTCAGTTGATCAAAGTATGCCGAGTCAATCACACTCCTCAGATATTTTAAAGTTCACACCCTGAATCAAGCAAGATTAGTGGAATCTGAAGACTTGCATTACATTAATGGCTCCCTAAAGCATTGCTTCTTCTGAAGAATATTTTGTTATAATGTCATAAGCTTTGATGGAGGATTTTAGAAGCAGGCTATTGTGAGATGTAGCTCATGTAATACTATGAGTCAACTGAAAGAATGAAGTCAACTTAGGAGGAAACCTCCTATGCCCTGGGGAGAAAGTTGTATTTCCCCTAAGCAGCGATTTGTTTTTGATGTCATGAACACTGAATTTGTCATTAACTGCTGGAGAACATAACATCTAGCTTAGAGCCCAACAGCTTTGAGTGAAGAATTTATTGCAGTATGTACACTATCATCCCATATGATTCCATTTATATTATTGTCTTTTGTTTTATTCTTTTTCTTACAGTAGTGTCTTGGTAGCCTAGATTCCTTGATAGGCTGCCCTAGATCTTCCAGGGACACAATTCCATTATTGTGAAAACTGGGTCAAGCTACCCTACACTTCAGTTCTCCAGATTGTAGTTCTTTTTTTATTTTGTAACCAACTCCCAGAGTGCCAACTGCCCAAGGAATACAGGTCAGACCCGAGTTAAGGGCCTGCCCTTTTTTTTAAAAAAAAAAAAAAAAAGATTTATTTATTTATGCATACAAGAACTGGGGTACAGGCCAGAGGTTTGGGGGTGGTGGTGAGAAGATTCACCAGAGACAGAGTGGGGAACAGAACAAGTGGATCGACTGAAATACACTGCTGAGGGGAGCAGCGGGCAAGACAGGAGAGGTCTGCCACGCCATGAGGGTATCTCCGTGGCTGGGGATCGAACTCATTCTGCAGTGGCTGTGAATAGCTCCATAGATTGCGTCTTAACCCATTGCACCACCAGGGAGGCCCAGGTGTCTGCCCTTTGCATATATGATCAACAATGAATCACCCTAAGGGCCTTCACTAAACAAGAAGTTCACGGTTCTGGGGATGCAACAGGGGCTGATACAGACATGATTACTGCTTATTTTGGCAAACTGTGAGTAGATGAGATTATAGAAGTAGAGAATAAAGAATGAAAAGAGAAATGGCCTAGGGTATTCAAGGAGTTCCAATGTGAAAGGATGAGCAAGGGAAGAAGACCCTTCAAATAGACCAAAATGGAGTTTAGGAGAAAATTTGAGAGGGAGAAAGAGATAAGAAAAAAATGAAGAGAATATAGTCTATCTAAAAGGAATATCATGCTTTAAAAAGGGGGGTATAGTCAACATTGATAAGTACTGCAGAGGGCTTAAGAGGAGGATTCAAAAACACCCACTACGTTTAGCAATATGGAGGGCCCTAGGAAACCTGTTGAAATGATTTTGGAATAATGGGAGTGGCAGCTTACTTGTGGTGTAAGCAGGATGTCAGTATGTAAACAGTGTTTCTCTAGAAGAAAGAGGATATAATGTTAACAGGTTTTTAGTTTGGGTTTGTTCTCAAAAGTGGGAATGTCTGTAGCACTTTCAATGCTGATTGGAGAAAGTCAAGTTAGGTGTGAGCGGTAGAGATGCAGGAGACTAAATAATCAATAAAGGGGCTTGTAGCTCCTGGGAAGGCAAAGGCGATTGGAAATGACTAGGCAAGTTGGAGTTAATTTATAGAGGAATAAGTATGTCTTTCTTCATGACAGGAAGGAAGGAGAAAAAAGAAAGATGCCAACACAGGTGAGATTATACCTTTGGTGTGTGGGATTTGTGGCAGATCAATACTTCAGCAAACAGAAGTCAAAGTTCTATGCTAAGAATTGGAGTTCAGATGAAGGCAGAGTGGTGAGCTGGGTTCCATTTATGGTACTAAAATGGTTAATTCAGACCCAAATGCAGACGTCTGTTGGGGATATTTCTTCATGGAACCCAAGTCTCCTCAGATTGTAAGATATTTTGTCCTGGCGCTTATGTTCAATCCACAAAACAAATTCCAAATCTTGCGCTTATTTTCTGATCCTCCCATGTCACACACATACTTGGCAAGAAATACTTTGTACTTTTCACTTAATAAATTGAGCTCAAAAATTTGTTGATAAGACATCTGCAATGAGCCAGGATTTGGAGATATGAAAAAAGTAATTAATGCATTTACCTTCAAGGGTCTTATCCTCTGGTGACAAAAATGCATTTCAAAGGAAGCTAACTTTTTAGAATTGACTTTTAGATTATTTTCATTCTTTGATTACATAGCCCTTGATTCCTTTCAACAAATATAAATGATAAGTAATAGCTTCTTTGGGAATACCGTGTTCTACTAAGATAAGAAAATTAGGACAGAATTAATTAAAGAATATATATATAATAATTAATAATGTTATTTCCCTGGTTGTAGTGCTTTAGCTATCAAAATGCTTTATATTTGTGTTGCTCTTTCACATGTACAGAACATTTTCAGGGCATGTACAGTGCATTTAATTTTAATATTTTATGCATCATTAAAAACCATAACATTAATTCTTAAAGTTAATTCTTAATACCTTACATTGGAAGAACAGAGAAGGATTAAAAATTAATATTTATTTTACATTTTGCCAGACATCTTACATAATTATTTAATCTCCACAAAAACTTCTTGTTTCTGCTATTATCTTCATGATATAGACAAAGTAGAAATTCTGCTCTTGACTAAGGTCATTCACCTGGGGGATTTAAATTCATGACTATTGATGCTATAGTCCTTGTACTTTGCACTATGAAATAGTTTCTTAGGGAGACATTAAAATAATCTCTTGCATTTTTTTGGCCACCCACTGTTGAGCAAGAACATCACAAGATTAAGAGTCTCATCCCAGGTGGTGGCCAAACAGGTCTCTGGTCCAGGGTCCTTCCTCTCTCCCTCACCCGCCCCATTATGAGTCCACATTGACCATGACTGTCATCCCAACAGACACCACTTAACAGTGACCCTTAGAGAATCAACAGCACTCTTAGGGGACGCCCCCAAGGGTCCGAACCAAAGTGAGCAAATTCACCCCTGATAATCTGGTTCACTGACCTGTACACTTAATGACTCTGGATCCTTGCTGCGTTTCTGGACTTGATAGGTGCTGGTATTCAAAATTCATTTCTTGAGTGACAGGAAAAATCTAAATGAGGGAGAACTATTCAGAGGCTAGGAAAATACTGACAGATTGTGGCAAATTTCAGGATGAGTGATAAATAATCTAATTGACAGATTCATGAATGGGAAATCTAAATTCAACAAGAAGACCGGTGAGACCCTAGACCTGTGCTGGGGAGGGGCCAGAGCAGCCAGCAGCCTCACAACGTCCCATGAGACCAAGCCAGGGAAAGTGCCAGAATGGTCAGAGGCCTCACAACCTCCTGTGAGACTCCACAAGCTGCTGGCCTAGAAAGGTGAGACCACTGTCCTGTGTGGATAGGGGGAGGGAACCACACCCAGAGGAAGCCTCACATACAGCAGTTAGGTTGCTTTGGGACAATTGGAGAAAAAAATGGAGAAAAAAGGACTTTTTTGTTTTACATAGAAGAATCAAATTCTGCTTGGCTTAAGCTAGAGTGGAATTGATTAGATGATGTTGGGGAACTCCTACAATTGATGCAAAAGCTGAGGAACTAAATGGCTGGGAGTAAAGAGAAGCTGGGTAGCTGGAACGATACCCTCCTGGATAGACCATTACCCCTGCCTAAGTTGGAGGTTGCTGCTGGATAGCATCAATGACCAATAACTAGTATTGCAGACATTGGTCCCACCACAGAACCCCGACAGAATCATGAGTTGTGTCCTAAGTTTGCCAGAGTCGGTTCTTCCCTGCTCTTCTCTCATCACTGATTTCAGTTTTAAAACCTGTTTGGCTGAGCCCAGGCCACATGCTTGTACCTTATGGTGAGGGGTTAGAGAAAGGGGAAATTTGCCCCTTCTACTTTCTATATTGAGAGCAGGGCCTGTTTCCCATCAACACCTAACCCCAGAGTTCCTCAAACACACAAAATAGTCTTCTAAACTGGATACATAAACTCAAATCTAACTCAAGCCAAAAATGGAACACTCTTGAAGGTAAAATTCGTAAGCAATTGCAGCCCCAATTGTTTTTTAATAATTAACCGAGATTTTGAATTTCTTTATTATATGAGATGAACCTGATTATTTCCGTTTTGTGAACCTTGGGGACATTCTGGTAGTTTGCCCAAGGCAGGGCAGTTTCATAACACACAAGACACATGTGAAATCAGAAATAGCAAGTGGACTATCTTAGAGTCAGATCAGATTCTGGTATTTAAAATGTCCCTCTGGAAATCTGTTTAAAATATCACATAAGGTGAAGTAGAAATTTGTATTAAAATTAACATAAACCATAACTCCTTTTTGATAATAGGATTTTTTCTGCTACATCAATAAAGAGGCACTTTGGAATGTATATTCACTTTGGATATATTATTTTAATAAATGAAAGAAATTCAGTAAGTATCTTTATGATGGATTTTTATTCTTTAGAGTAAATTATATAAGTATTTAAGTTATATATAGATCAATATCACAAACAATAGATAGATAATTCAATATATCCTATGGCATAAGCTGTATTATGTATCTCACATTAATATATAATGTATAAAATATAATTTTCTATAATATAAAGAATAATTATATGTAAAACAATATATGCTTTATATAAAATATAAAACATATTTAATATTCCATAACAAATAGTTTGTTGACCTCTTATTTGTTTGCCCATTTTGAAATTCATTAAGTGACAGTCTAATAAAATAATTATTCTTAATTTTTAAACACATGATTAGAGACTGAGCTAAAATAATATTTCTCATGATTTATTTGAAATCTCTTTTTGTTACTGTATGCTGTTGCTGCCAGCACAATGGGGAAATTGAAGGTTGACTATCATTTTAAGCTACTATTTATTTTCATTTCCCCATTTTATTTTTATAAGACTATTTCATTGGCTAGTTGAAGACATGAGATACATTTAATTAAATCATCAATGAGTGTTCAGTGTGAGAAGGAAGCAGAAGAGTTGAAAAAGATTGCGAAAAAGCAGAGAGAGATAAGAATGGGGAGGGACTGAATGGAATGGAGTGAATGGAAAAGAAAAGCTTCAATTAAAGTGGAAAAGAAAACTGCTTTTTCTGGTCTGCCTTTCCTTATCCATCCAGCTGTGCTACAAAGGAGTCCACTCTTTCATCCATGTATACTCCTTTTTAGTTAAAATGTGTCTTAATTTAAGAATAAACATACAGTGTTACTTTTCAATAAGAATGGCCTCATTCTCTAGCATGTTAATGAGGTTGGTTTCCACTGACTTATATATTGGAAAGAGATTTGAAGACCAACTTCATACTAGATTTACTTTATAGAAAAGTACTTCAGGGCCTCCCTGGTGGCGCAAGGGATTAAGATGCAACCTATGAAGCTATCAGCAGCCACTGCAGCATGAGTTCCATCCCCGACCAGGGAGCTACCTACATGGCGCAGCAGACCTCTCCTGTCTCGCCCGCTGCTCCCCTCAGCAGTGTATTTCAGTCAATCTGCCTGTTCGGTTCCCCACTCTGTCTCTGGTGAATCCTCTTACACCCTGCATCTCTGGCCTGTACCCCAGCTCTTGTATGCATAAATAAATAAATCTTTAAAAAAAAAAAAAAGAAAGAAAAGTACTTCATAAAAGCTCCAGCCAACATTATATTCCGCAGAGCCTGGGAAAGCCAACACAGTGGGCAATTCAGCCTCCCAAGGTAAAGATGCGTCTGCTTATGTACTTGGATTCCCTTCAAAGTGAATCACAGAAGACACTATTACACAATGCCTGTGATTAAAGGTTGTGAAGTCTGAGAGACCTGGGAGAGGTTCATATCTCTACAATTGTTTGTGGGAAAAAATCACAGTACTTACCTCACAGGTCTGTTGGAAAGAATGCATGAATAAAAATTTCTTAGGATCTGCTTGTCATACCATAATTATTATAATCGGAATATGGTTGTTAATTATATGCTTTATAGTTTTATAAAAATTTAACATATTTTTTCTCATTTGAACCTCTGTCCTACCTATGTTACAGTCAAAGTTAGTATTACTTTTTTTAAAAATAGATTTATTTATTTATGTATACAAGAACTGGGGTGTAAGCCAGAGGTGCAGGGGGTGAGAGGCTTCACCAGAGACAGTGGGGAGCAGAACAGATAGATCTACTGAAATATGTTGCTGAGGGGAGAAGCAGCTGAGACAGGGGAGGTCTGCTGTGCCATGTGGGTAGCTCCCTGGCCAGCTAGGGATGGAAATCATGCTGCAGTGGCTGCAGATAGCTTCATAGTGCTGTCTTTAACCCCTTGCGCCACCAGGGAGGTTCCTAGTATTACTTTTAAATATTACATTTTATAAAAATTATTTAGGGTGAGGAAATTCTATGGTGACTACACCTGAGGGGGTGGGGGGAAGCAAATATTGTTTAAAAATGAACAATGATGGGGCCTCCCCTGGTGGCTCAGCGGTTGAGCGCTGGGCTGTGAAGCTGCCCGCAGCCTCTGCAGCACCAGTTCGATCCCCGGCTGACGGGCGAGGGTCCCACATGGCGCGCAGACCTCTCTTGCTGCACCTGCTGCTCTCCTTAGCAGTCTATTTCAGTCCATCTGCCTGTTCTGTTCCCCGCTCTGGCTCTGGTGAATTCTCTCACCCTCCCGCACTTCTGACTGTACCCAGTGCTTGTATAAATAAATAAATAAATCTTAAAAAAAAAAAAGAACAATGATGTAAAAAAAATTATTAATAAAAAATTGATGACTAAAAAATAATTATTTAGGCTCACAGATGTTGTCATAATTCCTAAGACCCCCTCAGCTAGTAATGGTGTGATTGGGGTTTTAACACAGGTGTTCATATTTCTGGACATTTGCCCAGATTGTCTTCAATCAATTTGTTGTCTCCATCTGACTCTTCCTTTAAACATAAATGAATTCAGATATGCTCCTATTCACTTCTGTGCAGAGGGTTAATGGCACCTGTGTGTGTGTGTGTGTGTGTGTGAATTATGATTTCACACTTCACTTAGGTTTACACTGGAACTTTAAAATTAATGCAGAACTTTAGGTCTTGTGATTTTATAATGGAGAGTCTGAAGACATGGTCATTTCTTTTTAAAAATGTTATAGTGATGTACAATTGAAACACAACAAATTGGACATGTGTAAAGTGTAAAATTTGATAAATTTGACATATGTTTATCTGAATGAATCTGTTATCATGGTCAAGTTAAGGGAATCTGTCATCACTCCCAAAAGTTTCCTGGTTGCCCAACTTCAGGCAACCTCTGATCTGATATATATTACTCTAACTAAATTTGCAGTTTCTAGAAATTTATACAAGTGAATCATAAAATATTACTCTTTTTTTGTCTGCTTTCTTTTACTCAACAAAATTATTTTGTGATTCATCCTCATTTTCACATGTATCAATAGTTCACAGTTATTGTTGTATAATACACCATTGTATTATTAATATGCTGTAATTGTTTATCTATTGACCTATTGATGGACATTTGAAATGTTTCTAGCTTGAGAGAAGAAAAATTACTACAAGCCTTGGTCTACAATTCTGTGTGATTATGTTTATAATTTTCTACCTAGGAGTCGAATGAGTAGGTTATGGTTGGGTAAATGTCCCTTAAACTATGTATAAACTGCTGAAACTGTTTTACAAAGTGGTTTTGCCATTTTACATCCCAATCAACATTGTATGAAAGTTTCAGTTTCTCCACATTTTTGTCCACGCTTTGGTGGTTAGTCTTTTTAATTTTACTCTTTCCAGTGGCTGCTATTGGTATCTCATTGTGGTTTTAATTTGCATTTCCCTGATGACTAATAACTATCTTTTCATATACCTAAATGCCATCTGTATATCTTCTTTTTCAAAATGCGTTGTTTTTCTTCTTATTTAACTATAATAACTCTTTCTATATTCCAAATACAAGTCTTTTATTGGATACATTTTGTAGATATTTTTGTCCCAGTCTGTGGCTGACATTAAGACATGGAAATTTTCACTCTGAGCTTTTTTCGTTCTCAGAACACCATTTCTTTGCCATATATCTTGTTATCAGCTGCTTGTCTATACCTAAATTGTTGCTGAGCCCTGTGCCTACCACCTCTGCTTCTGAGGCTGGATCTTCTTTCAGCCCTTGTATGGTGGTCATTCTTGTGATCCTTTATGTCTAAACCCAGTGTTGCCCTGTATTCCTCTGCAAGAACTGAGACCATGCCTGACTGGGTGCTGAGCTAAGAACACATTCTTGGAGTTTTATCTCATAGTTTCATAGATTTTAGTGGAGCAATTGTGTTCACTAGAAGCCTCAGCACACTGAAACAGAATACAGACAATGAGGGACAAAAGCAAATAATGACTAGTTTATGTTTTTGAAAAATCTAGTCATTCCTAATAGTTTATCAGACAGCCACTTTGTGTAAGGGTCTTTGATCTTCTCTATGATGCTCTATGATGCTTCTTTATGATGGTCAAGAAACAGAATCTGAACAGCTGACTGCAGGTTTCTGGGAGACTGGAATAGTATACTGATTCTGTGATACAGGCAGAGTTTGGGTGAGTGTGGTTATAAAATATACGTGATACCATTGTATATGGAAACCCTAAAATTTGATTCAGGAGATTTTCCATGATGAAGGGAATTGAGCATCACTGTTCAACATAAGTAATTTCACTCTAATCTGGCTCTTTCCTCTCTTGAGAATACATATTAATTTATTTCTATGACTTACACACTTTTGATTAGTCTATTTTACTTCTGAATTTAACAATTATTAATGGGAAATTGTTTATCATGGCTAAAGAATGTAAACCTGCTGATTATTTTTGTGTCCCAGTTTCAGGTGTCCTGATAATAGACTATGGAATCTCATTGGATGAGAACATGTCCCAGTTCTGGGTAAGCACAGCTGCAGATTTGCTGGTAATTAGGTTCAACCATTCCCCATGTTGAGGAATCTCTCAGAACTCGCTTTGTAAACTCATCCTTTCTCCCTGCCATTCTGAATCTTCATTCTAAATGCAATAGTTGCCTACTTAGATTAGGTTCCTGGCCTGTTTTCTCAATGGTGGAAAAACTTACAAAGAACAACAAAAAAGGATCAACTCACTCTTTGTTTCCCCTACACTCATCCTGGCAATCACTACTTCTGGAAGGTAGTTGTGGGTCCTGGCAAAGGACAAGTTCCTCCTTGTTTCTCAGATGGCCTCTAGCTGGAAACAGTCATCTGTGGCCTTTCACTGAATCATGGGCTGGCATGTTCGTACTTGTGTGGGGTGTGTATGTGTGTGTGTGTGTGTGTGGCTAGTCTTTTGTGTTTTTGCCATCTGGACACTTTTATTAAGAATTGGAACAGAAAAATTTCTGTTTTTAATCTTTTATTTTGGAAAAAAATACATGACAATATTATAACCAACTGTAGTGTTTTTGGTGTGTGTTTTTTTTTAAGCAGGAAATTTGTTCTTTCAGCTTTCATCCACCCTTCATAAATGTCTAGTACATGGCTGGATCAAGGTGAACATTTTTTATTTTATTCTGTGGGAATTAGCTTTCTTTTTTTCTTTTTTTTCCTACTTCTGAAACTGCATTTTATGGTTAATTTCAGGTTCTACTACAGGTCTAAGAAATAAGTAACTAAAAGAAACTTAAAGAAAAAGCTAGTGTTTGGTTTCCTGAAGAGAGAAAGTTTGAACATGAGATGATGTGAATCATAGGGAAGACTGGTAATAAAATGGGGTGTCTGCAGGAAGGAGTCTTGGAATGTTTTGAAGGTAAATTCTAATTAGAGGATAAAAGAAAAAGAAGCCTATTGCTAAAACAAGGTTATGTGATGATATTTGCAGCTGGGAACATGATTAGAATGCAGAGGTGATAATAAAACACAAGTGGGGAAGAGAAACTTTAAAGAACCAAATGAAAAAAGAGGTAAGGTAAAATATTTTAAATCATGTTAAATGAGCTTCAGATAGATATGCCAAAAAGCAGAACTGAAATACCCTGAGAAAAAGAAAAAAAGAACTTAAATACACTTCTTCCCTCTAATGAGGTGGGGGATGGAACTAGACGTGAAGATCCTTCCCAACAAAGAGGTGTGAGTGTCCATTAAGTGGGTGGGAGGTGGGAAGCAAGAGGAAGCGCCCCCCTCCTTGCTTTAAACCCCTCCCAGTCACAGTTGCTTTTCTGAGGTGATTACACACATCTAAACACCTCAAGTCATTTTTAGCCCCAGTCTCCCTGAATCCTGACTCATGTCACTGTGCACTGAGCTGTAGCTGACAGGCCAGCTTGCAGATTAACAACCTTACAGGCCACTGATTGATCACCCACTCAGCTGGTCCTTAATCAGATGCTGCAGTATATGGCACCTGTTTGTGAAGGTCAATGTGGTTTTGCTTCACTGGCAGGATGGTAAGCACTGTGAGGGCAAGGAGCAGAGTCCATTCATCTTTGCTTTTCTCTCAGCATCCGACTGAAACCAAGAAATACATACTGGATGGGGAGGAAACTCTCTCCCATAGCTGCTGAGGTTTCTAAAAGGTCTTCAGGAGAAAATGTGGAGACCATCTCCAGTAATTTTTCAGTCCTCAAACTAATCCCAGTGAATCTTAATTTCAGGGTCTAAAAAGCTTCCACTTTGACACCTAATAAGCACTTGAGTTGTTGCTGTTTTTCACAGAAGGATGAGAGACTGTTTCTTTTACTTCCTTTTAATTGTGTTAGTTGTGCCTCAATATTTGATGGGTTCACATAGCAGTGGAAATAGTAGGGGAAGGTAAGAGCCATCATTTGCTGGGATGCCCTGGGGCCAGGTATTCAAATCAACACCTCTGCACCTGGACAGCTAGATAAGTTTTACTATCCAGGATGTTTTGAATTCAATGGGTTTTTTTCACTTAGCAATTTGGAAAATTAGTTTGCTGAGATTATCCAAGCATTTATCTGGTTAAATTATATAGAAATACATGACTGACTGCATATGTAATGTTCAAATTGCATTCTTTTGTAACTAGCAGTTCTTCATTATGGCTTGCGTTAGCTGTCTCTCATTGATCAAAATTTAATATAGCTCTAGATTGTGTTACTGGCCCTTAGTATTTTGTTCTTGCATCTTTGTTTTCCTAATTCTTGAGTCTCAGACTTTCCTGATTTTGATATGAAGATTGCTCAAGCTCTATTAGCTCAGTGCCTCTGCAAGTGGCATTGGGCAGTGCTGCCATCACTATATACATGGCAGCTGTTGATGCAGATATTAATTTTTCTCTTTATAGTATCCCATTCTGTATATTGAGTTAATTCTTTCAGTCTTCTCGATTTTAGAGTCCTCTGACCATTACAGAACAATAAGGAGCAAACTCTGAGCCAGTGAATGACATTCTGAATGAACTTCATCCTGATCACTTTATAGACTTCCCCCCTCCCCGCCCCATCTCCATGCCAAAGAGACCTAATGCGTGGAGAAGTACAACTCTAGCATGTCTTGAAGTTGCCTTCCTTAATGGGGATTAGGAGAATTAGGGGAGGAATTAAGCGGCCATGCTTGGTTTATTACGGAACACATGCAAGTTCAGTTTGCTTGTTTTTCTGCCTCCGGTTTGCACTCTGGTGCTGCTGGAAGGAGACAAGACATTTGGGGGAGACACACGGAAGGAGACACAGATAGAGCTGCTTGGAGAAGAGACTTGAAAAAGAGACACATGGGTGAGTGATGTTGGGAGGCTGCTACCAGTCCTTGACTAAGACAATGGCAGCTGTTATCTAATCGTGGTATATTTTCTTTCTCTCCTGTCTCAGCTGTCTGGGACTTGCCTAACCACTTCTTGTGGTTCCTTGTCAGAAGGAAACTTAGACTTGCGGCAAGCTTTCAAGCCTTAGTAGCATCACTTCAGGTCAAACATGTTTGGCTGGGCATTTGCTCATGATAGAATGGATAATTTTCAGAATTTTATAGAGAACATATTTTCTTCTCTTATTGCTCTATGCAAGCTACTTCTATTAAAAATCTTTCACACTATTGGAGATGCTGTTTCCTTTGCCTTTGTGCATGTGGATGGCCAAATCCCTTTCAGAGAATGCACCCCTTAAATTTGGGGTGTTCTGGATCCCCATCAATGTGCTAACCTGACCATGTTACAAACTTGAGTGATTGTGGGGACAATAGTGGGGATTGTCACAAGGACAAAGGAAGGAAGTTTGTGTTAACTTGGGCTGAACTTAGGATTCAGATAAGAGGTAAGGATGGGAGTACAGACACTTTTTGAGGTTTCCAGGTGGACCCTATAGGTTATATAGTGAAGAGATTGAAAAAGCAGCCTGGATCTGGGTCATAGATGAGATAAATGTCAGGCTATTTGCCCATCACTATGACAACCTGATGAAGACAAAGCCTAGAAACTGGTATGTGACAGCTTTGTTTAGGAAGAAAATGAGAGTGAGTCATAGAACCATGTCTACTGTGACGTATATGTTCAATAAATATACCAATTACTTTAGACGCTTATCAACACACTTTTAGTAGAGTCCTTGAATAAAGGCTTAGTTTTAATGAACAATTTATTCAATGAGAGATATTTGGTAGAAATACAGGGCTTAAAAAAATCTCAATTATCAAATAGTATATGAAGAATTGTAGTTGGAAGGCAAAGAACAGTTTTACTGTAAATTTGGTAAGTCCAAATTCCTGTCATTTGGAAATGGGAAGTAGGACACTTAAAACTCATTGTCATGGATCAGGAAGGTTTCTAAAACTCCCAGGAAGGTTCAGAGGAGGCAGTGTCTATTAATGTGCTTCACTTCTGGGAACACTGTCCAGGAAGTTCACAACAACATTCTAGTTAATCAGGACAGAAGGTTGTTTTTTTTTTTAAGAAAATAAGAAAGGCACTAAATGTAGCAACAGTTTAGGAGACCATGTCATCACTATCATTTTGAATTCTTTGGGAAAAAAAAGCAGAACAGTTGAATCACTTTAATGAGAGTTACAAGTATCAGAGGTTAAAATCAGTTTTTGCATAGTGGAACCCATGCAGAAGATTCAGAAGACAGAGAAAGAGGTAAGGAAGGTAGATGGAGAAATAGACTAACTTTCAAGTTTTTAGGCAATCTATTATATTAATGTTAGGATCTGTCTTTTCCTTTGTATTCTTTCTTTTTTTAGATTTATTTATTTATTTATATAAGCACTGGGTACAGTCAGAAGTGCGGGAGGGTGAGAGAATTCACCAGAGCCAGAGCGGGGAGCAGAGCAGGCAGAAGGACCGAAGTACACTGCTGAGGGGAGCAGCGGGCGGCAGGAGAGGTCTGCGTGCCATGTGGGTGGCCAGGGAGCAGCTGGGGATCAAACCGGCACTGCAGAGGCTGCGGGCAGCTTCGCAACCCAGCGCTCAACTGCCATGCCACTGGGGAGGCCCTTCCTTTGTATTCTTGTGTGTCTTCTTTCCATTTTTATTTTAGGCGTGTTTATACAAGCTTGGAGTTGAGACACATCCTTTCCAATGGACCAATGGACAACAACAGTAACCTTATAAGGAAGAGACTAGAATATTCATCTTACAGATAAGGAATCTGAGACTCAGAGAGGGTAAACAAGTTGCTTGAAGTTATACAGGTCAGAGATGATAGGTTCATTCAAACACAAGTGTACCAGGGTACATGCCTACCCACTTTCCTCCAGTACCCAGGGTCTCAGAGGAAAAAAATGTCATAGGAGCATTACCAAGGCTGTGGGAATGGGTGCCATCTTCCCCACCCATTTCTATGATATCTACATCTCAGATGCCTTGGATTATAACTTTCAGTGCACTATGAACCAGATTTCCTGAATGGGAGACAGCCGGAAAGGAGAAGAAGCAAAGTATGTATATATAAAATGAGATGGAGAAAAGGGGAAAGAGATATGGAATAGAGATGTGGAAAAGCACTTTAGTGATTTAGCAAGTATGCAGGACAATGGCAGATGTCATCTTGATTTCATAGTGGATTATCCAGCTTGGATGGCTCATGGTAAATTTGGGGACTCTCCTTCTGTACCAGCTCTCTGGGATTTGCCTAACCCCTTTCTTATTTTCTTTTTTTTTTTCCAGGTTTAAGTATCAAATTTATTTATTTATTTATTTTTATAAATTTTATTGTTATATTCCCCATACAATTGCAGCCCCCCCATTCTGATTCCCACTGGGAAATGCCTTGCATCCCGGCAAGCTTTCAGCTCTCAACCACTTACCTGTGCCCAGCATGATTGACTGGGCATATTTGCCCATAAGGGAATGGGTGATTTTGGAATTTGATCAAAAGTCTAATATTTGAAATCCTTTCTTCTCTCTCTCTCTCTCTTTTATTTTCACCCCATTTAAAGATATTTGAGCACACTCAAGGTCACTCTTTGTCTTTGTGTGCTGATGGCCAGACCCTTAGAATGGGCAAAATGGCTTTTGCTTTTAACAATCTGGGGTCCCTGGTACCCCTAGATTTCATACAGTTTCATAAAGGGGAACAACATGTCAGAGGAACTGATTTGTCCATAAAGAGTAAGTATCTATTCTATTGCACTCATTCCTAAAGCCTGGTCTGTTCACAGAGTGTTCCAGGCACAGACACTAGATACTATGTTCCTCCATAAAGAATAATTAGAGTAAAACTTCAAAGCCATCTGAAATATAGGAGGCTTTAGGGGTGGAACCTTGAAATGGTTTGTATTTCCTAGTAAGCACATAAATACAAGAGTGAAGATCATTAGTAGAGAGAGGTGAGAAGACATTTGAAACAACATTTGTGCATTGGGAGAGCCAAGAAAGGCAGCATTATGTCTAATTCTCTTGAAAGTGTCATCGATCCAGTTTTAGGTAAAACACCATCCATTATATTGAAGTTTCTAATGAGTGTGCAAGTACACTTTCTCAGAAGTTCAACTGATTTATTTGCAGAAAGGTATCCCAATTTACAAAGTGCCGATTTCCACTTGAAGCTGAAATGGTAATGTAGAAATTGCCATAATTTAGTATACTCAGTAGTTAAGCAGAAACGATCTGTATGCAAGTTGAATGTTCAATTTTCTTTTCTGTTTATTTCTAAATTTAGTTTTTTCTCTTTGCTCTAACCAAATGATAAGAATTTGTTAGAGGTCTAGGAGAGAGAGAGAGAGAGAGAGAGAGAGAGAGATATTTCTCTGTGTGTATTTTATCAACACAGCCTCAGTTTGCAATCCCTTGGGAAAAGTCTTTGAGGACAGGCAGAAAGATGTCCTTCCTGCCACAACATAATTTCCCAGCTGTCAGGAGAGGACTACATATTGTACCCTAAACAACAACCAAGAGAGAATAGATAATAATCACTCCCTAAGGGCATTTGCTTCAGCTTCCCTCAGAAAGGACTACAGAAACAATCTTGAAGTTATTATTACCTCTCTATTTTATAAGAGACAAAATGGATTCCTGTTCTTATTGTAATGGCTGTATCAGTTTTTGCAGGTGAGTCTCCATTTTATTTAAACTATAGCACAACAAGAGTGGGACAAAATATATACTGGCTAAGATTAATCTTCATGAGAAGAAAAGTCTGCAGAGGAGTTAAAATTTCTATGTTGTTCCTCCCTTGACGATGTTCTTGTAGGTACAAAAATCTTTGGATGCCCACAGCAGTGTTTGTGAAAATCAGATTATGTTGATGCAATACAATTCTAGCAATTCTTATCCAGAAGTTTATAAGAAACATGTACAACTTTCTTAGTAGCACCCCAACTGTAAGCAAGAATAGCCTGGAAAAACTTCTCTTGCATTTCCCCAGAACTCAGAACTCTATGGGTAATCAGTGGCCAAATCCCTCAGGTTGCTGCATGCTCCAATTTCCTTCTTTTATCTTTTGAAGACCCACACAGACAGATGGCCTAAGGGTTTTTGTGAATTGTGACGCAGAGTGGACCTGCCCTCTCAGATCTCCCTTAAAGAAAAACCTCTTAGAAGACTCATAATTGAACTGTTGCAGGCGCTGCCAGAGCCTTCCATCATCCCTGCCAGTGGGTTCTGCTAAAAACCTAGATGTGGTTAGCACTATTTTTATCAAAATCAAATAGAGAAGAATAATTTCCTCAGGATATACATCCTCTCTGAAAAAAAAATCTCATTTTGACAGAAAAAGGAAATATATAAAAGTCAGTTGAGAACACTTCATTTTTACATAATCTATTTTTTCCCAACTATGCCGGTATAGCTTTTTAGTCTTGAAAGGGGTCTCTCAAGGTGGTTCAGTTCTCTCCCCATAGCTTTGATTCAAGAAGATAAGAATCTATCTTATTTCTAAATCTGCCAAGAATGGAGATTGCCCAACTTCCTTTGGTACAAAGTTCACTGCTAAACAGTCTTCAATGTCAGAAAATTCTTCCTAGCGCCTAATGCAAGCCCCAGCTTGCTATTTCTCTTATTTCTACTGATTTGTCCTGAGGGAGATCAATCTCCTCACTGTTGCCTGCATATCAAGGTCTTTCACAAACTGGAAGCCAATCTCTCCTTGCTCTTGAGTTTCCACATTGAGAACAGGAACATTTTTTTTTAAGGTTTATTTATTTATGCATATAAGAGCTGGGGTACAGGCCAGAGGTGTGGGGGGTGAGAGGATTCACCAGAGACAGAGTGGGGGACAGAACAGGCAGATTGACTGAAATACACTGCTGAGGGGAGCAGCGGGCGAGACAGGAGAGGTCTGCTGTGCCATGTGGGTAGCTCCCTGGCCGGCTGGGGGATGAAACTCGTGCTGCAGAGGCTGTGGACAGCTTCATAGGTTGCGTCTCAACCCCTTGAGCCACCAGGGAAGACCAAAAACAGGAAAATTTCTTTAACTTTTTTGTTTGGCTTTTCCTCTTGAATCCTAGTTTCTAACTTGTGCTTGTGGCTTGCCATATTGGAACTCTCCCTGTCCTCAATCAGGTGTGCTGTCATGAGAAAAATCACTCTGAGGTCCATCATGTTGAAATTAATATTTCAGGTCCATAAATAACTCAACCATTGTGAAAAAAATTCACAATGAATTTTTTTGACTAGCTCCTCCAAAAATTACTGAAAAAAAAGCATTTCTCATTTGTGTGTCCATATGGGAATTAACTAAAAATCCCCCATGGAATGTGTTAAAAAATAAAAAGAAGATCGGAATCACCTACTTAAGTTATGAATGCATTTTTAGAGGTAAAGATAAATTATGATAGAATTAGCATCAAATTATAAAATCGCCAATAGTTTTATATCTTGTTCTATGATATTAATATGAAACATAATTTATTCTCCTGAAATATTAAATTTGACATAAATGGGTCCCCACATAGATTGATGAGCCAAATCAAACAGAATAAAGGAAACCAAATTGTAGCTAAAAAGTACTGTAAAGTTCTATGGAACTGTTTCTGCATTTCTTTAATTAGCAGTTAAAACTCAGTGGTCATCCACTATATACGTGGCTATCCTGGGGATGTGCTGGGTCCTCTACCCAGTTCTGAAATGCATCGGGGTATTTCTGACTCAGGAGTTTGCAGTCTATGAAATTTAGATTTACAATTGATGAACAATTGCTTGGTGTTAACTGTCTGTGAAATATAAACTACTGCCATGCCAAAGAGAACCTGTAGACATAATGCCAGTTTTGACTGTTGATTAGATACACCCATTCTAGAAATGGACCAGTGAGACCATGCCTGACTTTTCAGGCATCTTAAATAAAGGAAGTTACAGTTCACCATGTGAATTCCCTTCACAGAAGAAAGGAAATGGTCCAAGCTGATAAAGAACTTGTAAATTCAGAAGAAAATAAGAAATGTCATGGTTGTAAAGAAAAGTGGTAGTTGATTCATAAGTCAGAGTGTGCTCAAAATATTCTTCTTGGAAGTTTAACTTATTAATGACCACCCCAATAGGTGGTGTTTATATGTTGTTTAGTTTATATGTTGTTTAAAATAATAAATATTAGCTGCAGTTTTAGAACATTTATTTCCATGAAATAGAAAAAATATGATGTCTAATAAATTTTTATAAATTATCTTGTTGGGTAGGGTGTTGGTTAGACAGGTTATCACCATTGCAAATGGAGAAAAAAATGAAAGGAATTTGTTTCTCCAAGGTCACAAATGACTCAGTAATTGGATTAGAAGAAAAACCCCACCTCGACTCCTGGTCAGGGGTACAACTTAGTGTACCCCCTACTGTGATCTCAGCACAAGATAGCCAAAGCCAGTACAGGGTGGGTTTTCATGCCCCAGTTGTGTTTGGGGCTTGGAAATCTGTGGCAGTTTGGAGACATGCTGGTTAGATTTGAACCAGACTGGAACTGGGCCAGTTTTAAAGCCATTGCAGTTTTGCAAATGGACCAATCAAGTTTGAGATGTGGGCACCCTGAAGGGAATATATGATGGGGCAGTAACCAGCTTCATTCATTGATCAGGAGTCTCTCGGCAGACACTTATTCATTGAGACCTTCACTCATTGAGACCTTGAGACATTTGCATCTGCTCTCTACTCGGAACTATACCACCTGACCACCACCGGCTTTGCTTCCACATTGCCTGGTGACTGGTTCTTCTAGTCACCTAGAAGACATGCCTACACCCAGCATGTCTGAAAGAGCTGTGCCTGGTGCCTCCAGAAGAGGCTTATCCTCTATCACTGCCTCTGAAAGAGCTGTCTGCCATTGTCCTGTGCCCAGCATCTCTAAGATCTGTGAACCATGGACCTGTGCCTAGTCCCTAAAGAGCTGGAACATTGTTGCCTGACCCTTCACATTGCTGCCTGCTGACTGGTGCTGACCTGTGTCCAGCCATCTCTAAGAGCTGTCCAACATTTCTGATCTTCCAGGACCACTGCCTGAGCAATGTCCCTCTCTCCAGTACATCTGGCATCAGCTCCTGGTGCTGTTCTCCCTGTTCTGTCCAGCCCAGCCTTTAGATTTCTGCTGTGCTGCTGTTGTGCTGCCTCAACTATGACTATATCTAGCTTCCACCATGAGTTGGGTCATGGTTCACCACTTATCAGTATACCGCAAATTCCAGGCTCTCATCAAGGGAACAATACCATCTTGCATGAGAAAATTTTGGTTTAGGCTGCTAGATACTATGGATACTGTCTGGGGCAGTACAGCTAGCCATTTGTGGCCTATAAAATGCTTTCCTTTTCCCCACTTTACCCTTTGTTAATAAACCCTGCTGTTGTTACTCCCTGAGCTTGCGTTGTGTCTTGCCATTGTAAATGCAAGGTGAAGACCAACAAACCATGTTAATCCCCTAGCTTTGTACAGTTTTAGGATAACTAAATCACACCCACCCAAACATAAGAAAACTAACATCTTATTCTTCTGAAATACATTGCCCATGAGCCCTCCAAAAGACCAATGGCTTATAAGGGCTTTCTGATGTCTTTTTTCCTCCATGACTAAATGGTGAAGTTATTCATCCGAGAAGATAAAATCACAATATCTAAAAATGGAATGAAGCTTGTAGATAATTTAGTTCAGTATTCCCCCTTTCTATGGCTTAGGCAAATTAAACGTCTGCAAAATTATACAAAATCAAACATTCCTGCTTAACTCATGATTATAGAACAAGTCTTCTGGCTTTTCCACTACACCAACTGAAAGCAGCAGTAATAAGTTTTCAGTTATGGTGTAATAAAGCTTAAAGTCCATTTAGGCCAGGATGACTCGTTTCTTCTCGTATTCAACATTTCTGGTGCCTATTTTGGGGCTTACTCTTAAAAGTGTTCATAGACTTTATATAAGGTACCATGTGTTTTATCTGGTAAGTGAAAAGTAGTTTTATGTTGTATTCAGGGCAGATTTCATCTAATAACATATGATATATGTGCATATATAAAATATAATACTTTAATATTATAATAAACTTCCAACTCACCCCCTTCACCTCACAAAGGCATTCCATTCTGCATATTGCAGGCAACTGCTTACAAGGAACATACACCATGTGAAAAAGTAATTACTGCCTTGCTTAGGAAATGAAATTGATTCTATCAGCATGTCTAGGTTTTTACAGATAACAAGAGAGTAAAAACATGACTTACTAAGAATACTGCAGATTTTTTACTTTTTGAAAATTCATCCTTTTCTAATGATTAGGCAGGGGAAAAAGTGAGTTAAGTACTGCTTAACGGTTTGCCCAATAGAAACTATAATATGACTTCTAGTCTTCTTTGATATAGAACCAGTCATCTGTAGCAACGGGTTCTTGCCCTCTTTAATAAGTTATAAATTGAACAACATAATTCTTCCCATATTCAGGACTAGTCAGCCAAAATACAGAGTTCAGAAATTGGCTGGCTGTTTGTTATAACTTGTCTGTCATCGCTTTCTTTCATTACAGCCCTGTGGTTGGTTTTTGTCGACTTTAAGGGCCTATTCACTAGTGATTCACTAAATTTGGGTGTATGCTACATGTTATTCTGTGCTTATGTTAGACCAAAATGCCACATTCCACGATAGTGTCCAGATGATCATGAAGCAAGTAAAAGGGTCAGTTTGGGGGTTTGCCAAGGCTCCTTCTATAAGTCTTCTCTTCTCACAACTGATAAAATTATATCTATCAATTTTTGTCCATTGAGATATTACTTCAAAGAAATGGCCTACTCTTGAGTCTTGTAGTTCACTTTCTTTTTACTTGTGAATATATCTGAAATGAACATTTATATGATTATATAGTCCAGTAAAAGATGGGTCTTTACATTTGATTATTCCCCATGAGAGCTCTTCAAAAATGGAATGGACAACCTTTTAAAGAGAGGACTCTGTTAGTTGAAGTATTTATCAAGAGAATGAATTTCTATGTTAAACAGAAGATTGGAATAGATACTTTGTAAAGCTCTGTTTGAATTTAGTTCAATGTAGAAGAGCCAAGGAAAGCTTAATAAGTATAAAAGCAAGGATTTTTTTTTTTTTAATTTTTGGTCCTTGTTAATAGTTTTACTAATAGTTCTTTATGCAGTTGAAATTGTCATACAGGATAAGGGTTTTTTTTTTTTAATTTATTTTATTTTTGTGTAGAAGAATTGGCATGTAGGGCAGAGGTACAGCAGGTGAGAGGATTCAGCAGAGACAGAGTGGGGAGCAGAACAGGCAGATCTACTAAAATACACTGCTGAGGGGAGCAGCAGGCAAGGCAAGAGAGGTCTGCTGTGCCATATGTGGGTTAGCTCCCTGGCCAGGGATTGAACTCAGGCCACTGGGCTAGGCCAGGCCACAGTGGTGACAGCACTAAGACCTCCAGAGATAAGGAGTCTCAGGATGAGCGGTTTTGTTTTGGTGCAAGAGAAAAGCCATTTGGTGTGAGGGAAATTATCTTAAACTGTAACTATGTTTGCTGATTCTTCTGTACAAGCAGCCCCAGAGGTTTTAACCTTTCCTTGAGGAAGTAGGTACCACCATATAATTTAAGGTAAAGGTAAGCTGTGCAGGTACACATCTTCTCTTTTCTAAAATCAGCAAAAACAAAACAAAACAAACAATAATCATCTCCTGGTTGCGGTGGTGTAAATCTGCAGAGCATATCTGTGGTCTTACAACTTAAATCAAGCATGTAGGGAGGAGGGAAACAGAGGAAACAAAGTTTCATTTCTGGTAACTCTCCTAACTTGAATTAAGTGGGAACTGAGGAAGACATCTGTAAAAATAACAGTGTGAAAACTTCAGAAGCATAGGGACATTCCATGTAATAGCAGTTTGAATCCTAAGCATTTTCTGGATATTGTCTAATAGTAAAAAAAATTTAAGGTTGAATCATGGTTTTAGAATCTTTATATAATCTCCACATAGCAAAAAAACCAAGTCTGTGCTAATAAATAAAATCACGTGGCATCTACCTGCCTGATCAGCAAAGACACTGGCAACATGATGAAAAGAAAAAATTCAAATGCTCCTTCTCAGGAAATCATTATCTCATTGACTAGATCACTGTCAGCCGTCTTTGGTATAATTGCAGGACAATTTTGAACCTACCAAAGTCTCTCCAAATAGCACCACTGACATTTTCTCCATGCTATCACAAACACAGTAATTAATAGAACAATTTCAGAGGATAATAATTCTTGGGCCTTGGTTCACATGAGTGTGAATTAATGCCAAATAACCAAGGTGATTTATATATGACCATGTGTTTGCATAGGAAGGGGTGGTTGGGTGGAGAGGGGCACTGCTTAGCTACTAGAGACCTGAGATTTCATTGCTCTCTGGTATTCATGTGGTCCTGTATCATGTAAACCATGGAACTGTGGGCAAGTCCCACAACATTTGAACCTAAGTTTTCAGATCTGCAAAACAGTGGCACCAATGTCTGCCCTACCTTCTTTTGGAGGCTTGTGAAAGTGATAATTATTATCTGCATTCTAGAACTTCTAAGAAATGCAGATGTGAGAGAAGTGAATGAGTGTTAAAGTGAATCATGGAAAACACGTCTGCGTAGCACTGTAGCAAGGCTGTATTTGCAGTCCTGGGTGTCCCAGATCTCCCCCGACTCAGCAGCCTACAGAATGCCCCACGTCCATTGAAGCATGGACAACCTTACAGAGAGCAAGCCTATCAAATGCAAACATCCAGAGGTTTCCGACTCTCAAGTGTCTTACAAAAAAATAGAGCCAGGAGCTCCATCTGGCACTCCATTTGCTAAATGTCCTATTGATGTCAAATAGCAGGAAATATGACTGTTTAAAATCCCAAGGAATAAGATTTCCACTGAGCAGCTTTCAAATGGACACACACTAAGCTCTGTGAAGCAAAAGCCGTTCGCTGCAGGGACTGGTCACAGGCCCTTGCACACCAACTCTCTGGGCCTCTGCTGAGAGGCAGGAAAACACATGGCCGAGGAAATGGGCTGTTCAGCTTCAGCAGCTTATTAATATGTTGGGTGCCGACAGAGGGCACTGTTGCATACTTGCAAAAGCCCACACTCTTAGCCTAATAAGACCACCAAAGCTCTTAGTCTTCTCCCAGCCTCTAGCACCAGTGTCATAACAAACAGGGGCAATTATAGCAGCTACGCCACAAAACACAAGGCTTCTGGTCAAAGTTCATCATTGCCTATCACCATTTTGACATTGCAAAGGGCTTCATGATAATTTTTAACCATTATTCCTCACCAGTACTTTTCTGCAGAAGGCCACATCTGTTAGCCTCACTTCTCTGACTGGATTCCAGGGAGGGTAACCAGATGACTTAAACCATTTAGTTCAGAATCAGAGCTAAAAAGAAAACAAAGAGTTTCTGCATTATATGCTGGAGAGTTCTCAAAATGGCACTTCACTACCATCAACAACCTTCATTTGCTCTTGATTAATTAGGGGTGATTGTCTAGTTTGGCAGTTAACTGGGACTTCACAAACAGGTTCCCTTTCTGCACCATCTCCTAACAGCCATTTATCACAGTTGCAGTTGATAACTGATGACCACACCAGCTAATTAGGCCCATTCTGAAGTCCAAAGAAAGAGTTAGGGAGGGATGGGAAACAGACATATAAAATCAGAACAAATAGTGAAGCTGGATCAAGTCGTTAGGGGTATCAGTATTTCATCCTTCAGTTTTCCCTCCCTGCCAGTAGATAACTGAGAACAGACTGCCCTGAGCTTGGGAGCTGTCAAATCTCTCTCTTGCACTTGACCACTATTGACCCCTAACTCCCACAGAATCTCATTTTGCATCCCACATTCTGACTGCATGGAGTCATTTTACTGGCCACACACATTTTGGCTTAGTGTCACCTATGTGCACAGTTGCACAGCTTTGTTTGAAGCCTAGTAACACTTTCTAATATGTAATGTGCTGACACTTGAGTGAGACTCAAACCCTCTCTGTTATGCATAAAATGTCTCCTCTAAAGTGGAAACTATTCCTGCAAAATGGAGTTGATAAACTTGTTAGGGGGAAAAGGATGTCCCAAAGCAAATTCTATACAGGCTTTGTGGACTCCACCCCCACCCCAGGTCAAAGCCAAAGACACTGGGAACTCCAAATCCCATCACCACCAAAGGGAAGGTGGCTGGGACCGGAGGGTGGGGTTAAGCAGCCAGGTGGATACAAAAGGCAGACACGTGGGCTTTGGAGTTCGCGCGCGGGTGAGGACCCACAGCCAGGAACCCGTTTAATATCGGGGTTGCTCTATAACAAACTGATAAATGGAATCCACTGAAAAACTGTTCCGTAACAATGTGATATCTTTTCATTGCTAGTTATCTCTAAAATGATGTTAGACAAAAGAAAGTTTTGTGGCATGAGTAGATGCCCATTATATGTATTGGAAAAACAGGTTAAGGTAAAAAAAGATTTGAAGTCAGGCCTTGACAGTAAATACCCATTTCTCACTTGTTGCAACACAGACCAGTGGAGCAGAAGGATCAGGCCTAGATGCATGGCATGTCAGGAAACAGAAGTATCTGGTTTGGGCTGTAGAAAATTCATGTTGGGTGGCACGACTCTGTCTGGCACCTCACCCTACCACCTAGAAAAGACTGTTGGCCCCACATAGGCAAGTGTTACTTTCACTCTTAGTAAGCCCTGTGCCAGTCTTGGGGCAGTCGGAAAGGGTGGAGGAAAGCATAGCACTTTGATGGCTCTGACCTGGTCTAAAATGACACACCCAAATCTGAAGGGTTTGTGCCCACATCCTCTCCTTGCAGCTAAGGTGCTGTTGGCAATCACTTTTGCAAGATCTGGCATATGCAGTACCAGTTAGAACGCTACTGGATATGGATGTAAATGGACGTTAGGTTTATTTTAAATGAGCGTAGTGGATTCAGATTACATAAAAGCATTTAACTCAAAGTCTGTGCGAGTTACTCTCATCCAAAATGGCACCTAGACTTTCATCTCAAGTCATCATTAAATGCAGACACAATAGCGTTCTTAAATCTAAAGTAGTTCAACCTCTCATTTTATGCACAGGACAGTGAGGCTCACAGAAGTGTGAAGAGTTGTGCCACCAACCAGGTTGTGGCGATATGTGGTAGGAAATAGCACCTACTTCTATCTCTGAAGGGTTCAGGTGTGACTCCCCCAGTCTCACAGAGGCTCTCTGAGTCCTGCATTACTCTTTGTAACTGCTTGAATTTTTGAGAAGATGACATGAACTAATGAACATACATATTCTAGCGGGCCTCATAATTGCCTAGGATACTTGTTAAAAAGGCAGATTCTGGACTCCCTCCACTCTCCAACAGAGACTCAGCTTTAGATTGCCATGGATCCTTCTTTATGGGACACTGTGCAGCCAAACGTGAGTCTTTGCAACCTCTGAATTGGTGTCTTTTTCACCCAGCTTTCTCGTTTCAGCTCAGCCATTCACAGATATGGCTCTGAAAGTGTAGCTTCACTTCCTTTAGTGGGGATAACTGTCAGTGTCAGTCTTACTTATGCTCACCTCCATCCCTCTTCTTTCTGGATCACCAGTAATTCTCTCCTTCCTTGGCTTTATTTAGGACATAGAAATAAATATTCTGTATAGAAAGTCTGACCTTGAGAAAGAGTGTGAACACATACATACTTGATAGAACCTAGACCATGTGTCTTGACATGTGGTGGTGCATCACCAGTATAGGACTAGATGAAACTGGGACTTCCATTCAAGTGGCTTGTTGATGAAGATGTTACACAATACCCATAAGAGCCTGGTGCTTCTTGTGTTCTAAATACTTATTTTGTTCAAGTAATAGCATGCATTTGTAATTAGCATTTTTTAGGCCAACCCAGTGGTACTCAATATATTTTTATTTCTGATTCTGACTAGAATACACTTTCTACCATTTTCTAGAACTAGAAAAAATTAAAGTCAATGACATCAATGAGAAGATAATTCACTATGTAGCTTCTGTTTTGCCTGCAATTTGAGCTATTTATGTTTAAAATTACATACTTCAAAATATTTCAACACTGGCCAAACACTCTGTCAAGATCTAGTATTTCCTTTTTAAAAATGTTATGATTTTCTTTATTGAAAGGACCAAATTATAATCAAGGAAAACTGAAGAGAAAATAATTCACTATTCAAGCACAACAGCTGATTTTATTCTTTTCAATTGTCATTTTGTCCTTGTCCATATCCTTGCAATTCAAGGAAGTTTGTTTTCTAGTCTCAACTTAGCCATTAGCAAGTATGCTACTGAGAAAGGAACTTACGGTTAATAAATTGGAATAAATATCCATATCACTTAAGTAACTGGGTAAATATGGAAACCTGAAAATCATACAGGTGAAAATGGTTTGCATACTATAAAATGCCTTACATGCCAAAAGGATTGTTGTTTTGATCTCAGGCTCTCATCTCATGATGATTTGCTGCATGTCTACAAAATACATTGGCATCTGTTTTTTAGAGGGTGACAAATACAGAGCAAAATGAAAAAAGATAAAAGGATCTGGAAAGATTATGGAGTATTTGAGCCAAATAAGAAAAAGCATATTTCCAGTGTGTGAAGGACTACAATCAAGTAAGAGTGTGAACCAGCTGTTAACCATCTCTTCACAGGCCAAATAAAGAAGGTACGGGCTTCAATGGAAGAGGGGATATGTTTTTTAAAGATCGACTTCTTGATTGGGAATCTTGAAGGACTTGAGCATAACACAACTCTCCTGCCTGGAACCTTGAAGAATATTACCTGTCTCATGAACAAACCAAATAAGCAAGCACCATTTTTAAATGCTCATGAGTTCTATGAGTCAGGAATTCAGATAGGGCCCAGCAAGAATGGCTTGCGGTCATTCCACAACAACTAGGCCTCAGTTAGGAACTTAAAAACTTTGGAAGTAACTTACACAGCAGGGCTAGTCTCATTTGGAGTTTTTTAACTCTCATAAAATATCTGGGGTCATGTTGGGCATCTCTGTGTAGTGTCAACACTTCATGTCATCATGGTGCGTGGCTTCTCCAACACAGCTGTCTCGGGATGCTGGGTCATTTTACATGTGACTCAGGACTTCAAGAAGAAATGCAAAGTCCTTGTGGCCTTTTATCCCTTTGCTTTGGAGTCACATAAGTGTCACTCTGAAACTGGGGCCCCAGCACATGGGGTGTGGGGCAAGATTGGCTTTTTCCTGCCACCAGCTAAGCAGCAGGTACTGTTGGAAAAGTGGTAGCAGTTTGCCCCTGGCCCTAGAAGTTGCTTGTGGGCAGTGCAAGAGGCTGCGGTGGTAGGCATTTTACCATCCACAACCAGTGGCCCCTGGGCTTACCTGCAGGCAGAAGCCAATAGTGATGGCAGAGAGCAGTGGTTCCCCTACTGTAGGGTAAATAAAGTGTCAGGCTTTTCTGCCCTCCCCCCATTAGGATTGAAGATGGATCCTTGTGGTCCTGAAATCCTTGTGGTCCTGAATGCAAGCCTGATGGCAGGCACCTGGAGTAGGGTGTGGGCATGCATAAGTGGGTACACCTGGGCTAAGACTGGACTTATCATGGGGATGCCAGTAGAACCACGAGAGAGCAGAACCACGAGAGCAGAAAGCAGGGAAGCAGAGACCACCAGAGAATGCCAGAGAGCCCAGAAAGAGTGAAGACTTGCTGGGGTCTGGGAGGCCTGCCAGCCTCCTGGACCCCCGGCACCCCTGCCTGCTCTGTACCTGGTAAATCCCAATAAAAGCCTGCAAAAGCCACCGAGGGCTCCAGGACTCCTCCTTCACCTGGTCTGCTTGGGTCATAGAGATTCTGCCCTGTGTCCTCCTGCCCCTTACACCTACCATGTCACCCCAGGGCATGCAATGCCTGTTTTAAGGTTGCAGGGAGGCGTTCTGGGCTTCATAGGGCCAGCCCCTGTGTTGTTGCTTCTCCAGTTGCAGCCAGTAGAGAGGCCCATGGATTTGGTGCCTGGATCATGGAGTGGACTGATCAGGTGGGACTATGAGCTAATTAATAAATGGTCCAATCAGATGTGTAGGCACCAGGAGAGAGGATATAAGGCAGGGCCAGAGCCAACTGAGGACTGATACTCAGACTCTCACTCTAGTTCTGGGAAGGACACTGTTCCTGGCCTATGAGGAGGGACTCACTCTCAGACAGACTCTCAGGCTCTTGAAAGGACTCTGTTCCTGGCTTCTGAAGAAAGAAGAGAATCCAAAGAGCTTTGCAGAGACCATGCCTGCCTCACCTGCCTCCAGCCTACTTCAGACATGCCCTGAAAGAGGCCCTAAAGGCCCTGGGCATGGTGTCTCAAGAACCATTTGTTGTTGGTGTGGGCCAAAACTCACAGAGCTGTAACGCTGTATCTGGTAGATGGGTAACCAAGCACTACTGGCCAGTGCTGCTCAGCACTCTTGATGGGTGGCTGGTGCTCTGTGTCCAGGTCACCTCTGAGAGCTGTTAATTGCTCAGCACTGCCTCTAGGTGCTGCTGCCTCTACTGCTGTCTGGTCCAGCCTCTGCTGCTGTCTATCCCAATTGTGTCTGTGGGCTGCTGCAGGGTCATGTCAGTGGCCCCATCTGTGAGCACCTCCAGCTGTGGTAAGTTGGATCCAGGCCAGCTGCTTGCCAGGGTGCTATGAGCTCCAGGCCCTCGTTGATGGACAGCACCACTTTGGACGAGCAGTCTTGTTTGGGACATTTGGACATTGTGTACAATATCTGGTGTGAGATAGTGGGCCACTTGCAGCCTTAGAAACTTTGTTTCCCCTGTTTATTAAATAAACCCCATTGTTGTTGTTCCTTTAACTCTGAGTGGTCTAGCAATTGTGTGTATGGGTGAGAATCCACAGTGACCTGTCCTCTATTGGCCACTGTCCTTGGGTAGCTATAGCCCCCCCATAGATGCCTCTATGGCACTATTTCAACTTCTGCTCAGCTAGAATGGTGGAAGTAATCAGAATCCTATTTAGATTCAAAGGGAGAGGGGCAGATTTTACTTCTCAATGGAAGAACATCAAAGAATTTGCAGACTAGGGCCTCCCCTGGTGGCACAGTGGTTGAGCGCTCGGCTGCGAGGCTGCCTGCAGCCTCTGCAGCGCCAGTTTGTTCCCTGGCTGCCGGCGAGGGTCCCACTAAATAAATAAATAAATAAATAAATAAGTAAATTGCAAGCCCATTTTTAAAAAAAAAGTATATTTAAAAAAAAAAAGAATTGCAGACTAGTTTGAAAACTATCACAAAGATTTGACTAATTCACTTATTCATTCAACCAAACAGCACTTATTAAGAACAGCTACCAGGCCTCTCCGGTGGCACAGCGGGTTGAGCGCAGCGCTGTGAAGCTGTCCGCAGCCTCTGCAGCACAGGTTCGATTCCCGGCCGGCCAGGGAGATACCCACATGGCACGGCGGACCTCTCCTGCCTCGCCCACTGATAGCCTCAGCAGTGTCTTTGGTCCGTCTGCCTGTTCTGCCCTGCTCCCTACTCTGTCTCTGGTGAATCCTCTTACCCTCCCATGCCTCTGGCCTGTACCCCAGTTCTAGTATAAATAAAAATAAATCTTTAAAAAAGAGAGAGAGAGAGCAGGCACTAGGCTAGAAAAACTAAGAATTCTTCATGTACCTGCTTTCCTTGTGGAGTTTGTGGTCTCATGGTGATAGAGAAGGTTACCCCTGAGTCAAGGCGATATACTTGGAGAGGGATCCTGTGAAGTTCCTTTGGTTTTTCTGATACCAAGTGTAGGGTAAGGAAAAATGTCAGGCTTTTCTGCCCTCCGGCCATTAGGATAGATGATGGATCCTTGCGGTCCTGAATGCATGCCTGATGGCGGGCACCTGGAATAGGGTGTGGGCAGAGGTAGATGGGATTCACCTGGGCTGAGACTGGGCTTTTAAGGGTGGCGTCACGGGGACGCCATAAGAAGCCAAAAGAGAAGTCGAAAGAGAAGCCGAGGCCGGAGAGCCCAGATACAGTGAAGACTTGCTGCTGGGGGCTGGGAGGCCTGCCTTGTACCTGGTGCAGTGCCCCTGCCTGCCTTGTACCTGGTAATCTAAATAAAAAGACCTGCAGAAAAGCCACTGAGGACTCTGACTCCTCCTTTACCCGGTCTGCTGGATCAGTAAACCTGCACCGTGTCCGTTCCTGCCTTTACACTAAGTCCCTCCTCTTTGGGGCTTTAAGCTCTGGGGAAATATTTGTAATCTTTCTCAATCCAACTAAGCTAGAAATAAGCAGTTTTTCAATTTGTTTTTATTTCTAACTTTTGGCTTGTGCTTTTTTGGATGTGGACACTGGGATTCCTATCTTTGGCAACCAGTCCCATTGTAAATGTAAACAGATGGAGAAAGTGCCAGCATGGCTCAGTGTAATGCATTCTAATGCAAAAACTTGCTGACACTGGTTAGGCAAATTTAGCTGCTTTAAACTGTGTTTGCTCAACCCTTTCTAGGACAGCCCAGATGTTCCATGTCGGGGCACTGCATAGCAAATGTCTCTCGTAGGTCTACCTGGGAGAGGCAGGAGGTACACAGTGAGTGTCTCTCTTAGGTTCTACTGGGAGAGGCTGGTCAGCACCATTTCAGTTCAGTAGACATCAGAGCAACAACCATATATGGCCTTTCAGAGGAATGTATCATCATTTCTTTGATGTTTTCCAGCTTTTGAATTTTTTGAAGGGCAGAATACAATTAAGTAACCTCAAACCAACCTCCTGCTGCCACTAACTTAAAATAAATTTGCGCTTGAAATTGGTCCCATTGCTAGATTGACCACACTTGACTCAAGTAGTTTCTTATTCTGTCTCTCTCCATCCTTTCTCCTTGGCACAGTGAAGAGCTGAATGAGCTCAGTTCATCTTCCAGCCCAGTAGCACAGTTTTCTTTTTCTTGGTCAGAGTCAAAGGAGGTAGTACTCCATTGCTGGCATTGAGAGGGTGTCTCTCCAGAGAACCCTTTATTCAGGAATCTCTCTGCCTTCAGTCCATCTCCCCTACCTCCCCCCAAAATGACCACCTTTACTTACCTTATTATCTTATGGCATTTTCTCTAGAAGGTATGGTAAAAGTCAAATATTCTCAGATTAAGTGTGTTCATGAACAATGGTGACCTTAATAATGAACACTTGTTGAGAAGTTAGTATGGGTCAGACATTTTGCTGAGCTTTTTTCGTGCAATATCTTGAAATATGTCCCCTACATTAGGAGTTATGGCTTTATAAGTCAGTCACTATTGTTCCCCATTTTTATATATAAGGAATCAGAATTTTCTAGATGTTAATAACTTGACCCAGGTGCCTGTAAGTATTAGAGCCAGAATTTGAGCCCAAGTCTGTCTTACTACCCAACTTGTTTTTAACCACTATATAGTTCTACCATAACATAGCTGGTGAAGGGCAGGATTCCAGGGGTTTGGGATACATAATGGTTATATTTTGATGGTGAGGAGAGAAGAAGGAGAGAAAAATTTGGTGTTGCTTCTTAGGAAAAACACTTGGAACACTGAAAATATGTAATAATAACATACGAGATGCTGAACATAAGCCTGTATTTTCAGGAGTTATTGTACTAGGTGATAGTGTATGGATGTAGCCTAGTTAACACAGGTGGAGATGCTTACTGTCTCTGGGCTAATAACAGGAGATAAAGAAGGGCTTCCAGGTGATGGTAGTAGTGGCCCATATTAAGGTCTCCTGTTCTCTGGCTTTTCATCTCCTGTGTTTACCTGGCAGCTGAAGAGACATATCCCTGTCCTCAATGGCTGGGACTGATGTTGCTTGGTCACATAAATTTGACAACAATGATTCACATTTATTGAGCACTTACTAAATGTCAGGCATTATTTTAAGTTCCTTATATTGTGTAGGGTAAATAGTTGTCAGGCTTTTCTGCCCTGCAGCCATTAGGATTGCATGCCTGATGGTGGGCACCTGCATTTTCTTACATTGTTATATTTAGTTGTATTGTTTAAGTCTCTGGGCCTTGGCTGCAGTATAGATATAGGTGCCTAGAGAAGGAGAAAGAACAGGAGAGAGAACAGGAGAAAGAAGGGCGAAAGAGCGCCAGAGAGCCCAGAGTGAAGATTCGTGGGGCTGGGAGACCTGCCAGCCTCGTGGCCTCCTGGCATACCTCCCTGCTATGTACCTGTTTGCCAGACTACATATAAAAGCTCAATAAACACTTGAGAAAGCCACTGAGGGCTCTGGGACTTTCCTTTACCTGTCTGCTCGGGTCATAGAAAACCTGCTTTTGCCATCCTGGCACTACAATTGATTATACAGCTCGTGACATATAGTGGAGTTATGTCTGGAAAAAAATATTGTTAATTTAAAGTATCATGAGTTGAAATCATTTAATATGCCTAACCTATCGAACATTATAGCTTAACCTAACTTCAACATGCCTGAAACATTTATATTAGCCACAGTTGGACAAAATCGTCTAACAATATCTATTTTATTTTTTTTTTTAATTATTTTTTATAGAGCCATATTTTATTTATTTGTTTGTTTATACATGCACTGGGTACAGTCAGAAGCGCGGGAGGGTGAGAGAATTCACCAGAGCCAAAGCGGGGAGCAGAGCAGGCAGAAAGACCGAAGTACACTGCTGAGGGGAGCAGCGGGCGGCAGGAGAGGTCTGCGCGCCATGTGGGACCCTCCTCCGTTGGCCGGGGAGCAGGCGGGGATCCAACTGGCGCCGCAGAGGCCGCGGGCAGCTTCGCAACCCAGCGCTCAACCGCTGTGCCACCAGGGAGGCCCCAATATCTATTTTATAATAAAGTTTTGAATATGCATTTTCTTGAGTATTATACTGAAAGCGATAGTCTGTAGGGTGTTGGTTGTTTACTCTTGTGATGACACAGCTGACTGAGAGCTGTGGTTCACTGTCCCTACTTGAATCACAGGGTATCATTCTACATATCATAAGTCTAGTAGAAAAATCAGCATTCAAAAATCTAAGTACATGTAGTATCATGTCATTTGTAAATAATGATGGTTCTACTTCTTCCCCAATTTGTATTCCTTCATTTCTTTCTTTTGCCTAATTGCTCTAGTTAAAACTTTCAATACTATAATAGTGGTAAAGTGGACATCCTTGTCATGTACCTGATCTAAAAAGTAAAGCTTTCAGTTTTTCACCATTGAGTGTGATGTACACTGTGGAATTCTCATATATGTGGGTTTCTTTATTATTTTGAGGTATGTTCACTCCATCCCTATTTTTGACAGTTGTTAATCATAAAAAGATGTTGAATCTTCTGTAATGTTTTCTCTGCATCTATTGATATGATCATATAATTTTTATCTTTCCTTTTGTTGCTGTGGTTTATGCATTGATTGATTTGGGATGTTGCATCCCTGGAATAAATTCTACTTGGTCATGATGTATGATCCTTTTAATGTATTATTGTATTCAGTTTGCTAAGATTTTTCACTAAAAACCTATTACAAACAATAGATTTTCACTAAAAACCTATTAGAAACAATAAATCAATGCAGTAAAGTGGCAGACTAAAAATGAACATATAAAAATTGGTTTCATTCTTTTATGCAAAAATGAACTAGAAGAGAAAAATCAAGGGAATAATCCCATTTATAATCATATCAGAAATGATTAAATATTATGGAAAAATTTAAAAAGGAGATGAAAGACCTGCACAATGAAAACTAAGACATTATTAAAACAGATAAAAGACACAAAGAATTTAAACATATTCCTTGATCATGGATTATCTTGAAAGAATCAATATTATCAAAATGACTACACAGATTCAATACAATTTCCATCAAAGTTTCAATGGCATTTTTCCAAAAAATAGAGGAAACATTACTGAAATTCATATAGAACCACAAAAGACCCTGAATAGCCAATGCAATTCTGATGAAAATAGAATGGAGGTGTCACACTCACAGACTTCAAATTACACTGCAAAAATATAGTAATAAAAACAGTATGGTATTGGAATAATGATTTTTTAGAATGACTGAATAGAATTGAGAGACTGTACCCCAGCTCTTGTATTAAAAAAACAAAATCTTTAAAACACCATCAACAAAAAAAGACTTCTGCATAGTTCAAGAAGCTATCAAAAAGCACTCCTATGTCCATTGCAACACTATTTACAATAAGCAAGTTATAGACACATCCTAAGTGTACATTGACAGATGAATGGATTAAGAAAATTATACACACACACACACACAATGGAATACTGAACTACTCATCTATTTAAAAAGATGAAATCTTGCCATTTGTGACAAAATGGAGTGAATTGTGCTAAACAAAGTAAGTCAGAAGGAGAAAGAAAAATACAGTATTATTTCATTGATGTGGAATATAGAAAAACAAAACAAAGAAATAGAAAGAGTAAACCAAAACCTATCCTAGAATATGATTATAGAACTAAAGTTGCCAGTAGGGGAGGGTGGGAGAGAGGGGCCCCAATTGAATGTGGTGGAGGATTATGAGTGCTTTGGTAGTGGAGGTGGTATCATAACATCCCTCTGGAAGAGGTGTGAACTTATAGCCCCAAATTATATATAATGATGTAAAGTATTGTTACTTCAATAAAAATAATACAATAATAAAAAATAAGTGCAGCTCCTACTTAATGTGTATCAATTTCATATCATCATAAAGTCAAAATTTATAAGTCAAACTATTATAAATTGGGACCCTTATAGGTAACCGTCCTTGTAACTCAGGATTATTATTGAGAATGGGGCATGGAAGGGTTTACCGAGCAATACAGAGTCTGCATCTTTCCTTTGGTGAGTTTGTAACAGGGTGGTCCCCAGGAAAGGGGGAGGTTCCAGGTTTCCTGCCCCACCCAAAAAGGAGGGTAGAGCTGAGAGAGAGAAGCTGCAGAGGAGACTGAGGAAGGAAGAAAGCAGGATGGAGCCAGAAGGAGACCTGGAGGAGGCACACGGAGCCGAGAGACACGTGAAGAAACTGCGCTTGCCTTTTGGTCGTGGACTGGGTGACACAGATGTGGGTGAGACCCGTGGGGAGGTGACAATGGCGGTTTTTGTCTTGATTTTGATTTTGCTCCTTTCCTTCCAGACTTGTCTGGTTGTTTCTGATCCTTTTCTGTGGGTCCCCACTGGAAGGTGCTTAAGACCTGTGGCCAGCTTTGGGGCCTTGTTCTGGGCCAATCCTGCTTGGGTGGACTTTTACCCACGTAGGGGACGGGTAACTTTGGGTGCTTGATTTAGAAACTAGATTCTCTGCCTTTCCTGTATTGTTTCCTAATTGTATTAAAGTTCCTTCCCATTAAAGTCTCATATGTTTTGTGTTGATGTGGCAGATGGCAGGACCCATTTAGAATAGGCAGGTTTGCGGGGTTTGGGCTGCCCCTCTCCCTGCCCTGTAACAAGTTGAGACTGGCATCTCCTGCCACTTCTACCATATTTTCTGTCCCTAAAACAGCTAGTTTGGAGAAATCACTGTTACAGTGAAATCAGTAGTGTTGTAAAGGGACCAAAAGGGAGACAGCAGGTAATTTGAAAGGTAAGAGGAAAACCTCTCCTCAGCCTCAGGAGCTGTGATATTGGGGCTTTCCCTTTGGAAGATCTAACTGTACCCTGGATCAATCAAACTGCTTAGGGATCCCAATCTGCTTCACCCATAGGTCCCGAGAATCTCTCCGAGAAGTTCTGCTTCCTTACCTAGCCCCTGAAGTCACAGAAGATGCAAAGATCTGAGTTGTTTTGTGTGTAGCAGGAACCCCAGGTGAAAGAAAATGAGAAGGAAAAGCAGGATCCCAGAGCCCAAGGGACCAGTAATCTTCACCAAAGTGGCTTGGAAATCCACCAGAGTCCCCCAAGTGAGTAGCAGGTGCTTTGCTGGTAACACAAAATGACATAGTGACACAAAGAAGCTGGACTCACTGAATGCTGTCATCAGGGGCTTGTTCCTGATGGACAGGAAGTACTTTCCTCAAAGCGAGCACTTAGTGCTGACTGAGAGAATCGATGGAATAGAAGGGGCTTGGAGGTGCCAGAGGAATCATAAATATTGTATAGTGTCGAATAATATGGAAACGGCAAAGCTATTTCTTTTTCAAATGGAAGTGGCTGAGACTAAATTCCATTCAAGATTAATAGTGCACTGCCCAGTAATCAGAGCTTGGAGACGAAGTAAAAGGGAACAGCTAAGATTGTGAAGCTTGAAAGTGGAAGTAGAACATTCAGGACTGGAGAGGGGTTTTTAGGCATTAACAACCCAGTCCACGAGATGGCTTGATTAGCAGATTTGTCCTCCTTATATTCCTGGAAAGTATATAATTTAGGACATTATTTTCAAGACAAAAGGAAGACTCACATAATGCTTATTACTATTACATAATAAGAACGATAATATTCTAACAGGATATGTTTCCTTTTGATGGAGAACAAGAACAGAAAAATTAGAAAGCAGGCGCCACCAGACCAGAAACCTGGCTCACACAAGGAGGTGGGGGTAGAAGGGATTAGCATAGCCATTGACCCAGGTATAGAGACCAAGATCCTTAAGGCCAATGCCTAGATCACAAAGCATAAAATCCAAGCAGGTATCAGACTGCTGTAGGGAATGTCTGGAGCACAGACCCCAAAGGTAAAGATATGGAGATTGAGACCATTGTGGAATCTCCATCCCTTTCAGATTCTGCATAATTTAGTCAAAGTCAACAAATAAATCATTCCAGGAAGAAGTGAGCCCCTCCCAAAGAGAAGAAGCCTATATCAGTGCAGTCTCTGCACTGGCTCCGATCAGTATTCCTTCTGCCCACCTGTTCCTATGCAGGTGCTTCTTTTTGCCAACTCTCTCCTCTGCAGGGCAGCAGCCTCCTGCCTGCCCGTCACCTGTCCCATGCTGGGGCTTCTCCACACTGACCTCCCTCAGCGGAGGCAGCTCTCCTCAAGGCTGCCCGCCTGCAGCCATGCAGGCTTCTCTCAGCAAACTTGTCCCTTTCTGGGCAGCTCTTCCTGCCCGCTTGTGCCTAGGCAAGTGTCCTTTATTTCTGTCTCCTTTTTCTAATAAACCTGCTCTTTAAATGTAACTAACATCTCTGTCTTATGGGGAAGCTCGACGCATGCCACTGAAAGGTGAGCTCTAGAGAAACCTTTCCCAGAGTGAACCCAACGACCCTGCTCTCAAAACCCATCAATTCCAAAAACGACATCATTTGTGAGTTTGGCTGAAACAACAAAATTAGAGTGAAGTGTTTCATCCTATGGGTGAGGAGACATGAGGGGGGCCTCCTCCTCCCTTGTCCAGCATCACACCTCGAATCATTCCAGAGCACTGCATATCTAGGTTATCTGTAGAGAGTGAGAGTGACAGGGGCAGATCATCCCATTTCCTTTGGGAATTTCCTTTCATGTTTAATAGCCTCTGAGTAAATGGAAGGTGATTTTCCAAGCCATTCCCTTTGCTTGACCTATATCCATAACCGTGTCCCTGTTTTACTCTCTGCTCACTTCTAAAGGAAAATGGGGTGCTGCTAATGATATTCAGTACCCTGTTCTTCCTTTTGAGATATGATGTAGTCTTCGGATGTCAGTTCAGAAAGACACGGATCAGTCAGTCCTTTATGAAAAGGAAGGGTTATGAAAAGGAAGGGGAGTAGAGCATCGCTGATTATGTTAGGGGGAAAAGGATGTCCTAAAGCTAATTCCATACAGGCTTTGTGGACTCCACCCCCACCCCAGGCCAAAGCCAAAGACACTGGGAACTCCAAATCCCATCACCACCAAAGGGAAGGTGGCTGGGACCTGAGGGTGGGGTTAAGCAGCCAGGTTGGTATAAAGCCAGACACGTGGGCTTTGGAGGGGTCCCCCATTTTGGCTCTCTGCCAGCTCGCGGTGTCTGGCCAGCTCTGAGAGTGCCTTTGGGTTTCCGGGTTGGGCGGATCGGGTAGGACGCATTAAAGACTTTATTTCCCTATTTTCTCCCTGAGTTGTACATTTCCTTAATTCCTTTTCCCTTGTAAATAAACCTTTTATTAACCTTTTGTGTGTGCCTGTGGTGGAGTATTAATAAGTCCCTTGTAAGCGTGCGGGTGAGGACCCACAGCCAGGAACCTGTTCAATATTGGGGCTGCCCTATAACAATTATTCCAGGATTTCTTTGGACAAAAAAAGAGACTTTCAGGAAACACTGTCATTCTGCTCACCCCATCTTCCTCCAAACTATCCCAGACCTATTATATGTTGGTGCATCCCCCTGTCAGTTCTGCCCTAGGCGATGCGAGAAATAGAAGCATAAGCTCCCATTTCCTGCCTGCAGGCCGGTGCAGACTCCACTTTGAGTCTTGCTCTCAGAGTTCCCCACTCTCTGCTGCTCAAGTTCACCCTGGGGGAGCCTGGCAATTTGGGCTGCCTTTTGCAGCTCCAGTAAGAAGCACCAATCAGATGACTTTTAACTTCAGGGAGAGCATAACCTAATTTGAGAGTCACAGAGGAAAAATAATTAGCAGCAAAGCAAGACAGAATATTTCCCTTCAGGGTCTCTCTTAACAGGGACGCCTATTCTCCCCCCTCTTCCCCCTCCTCCTCCCCCCTACTCACTTTGATTCAGAGCCTCCAGGACTTTGTCTTTCTCATTTATCCACATTTTTAACTGCTTGTGCTTGTCCCTTCACAGGCAGAAGAAATGCTGTGTGATGTGACCCTGAGAAGTGGGCGCAGTGGGGCGGAGGCCAAGACCAGGGGCTCTCCTGTTCCAGGACTTTGTACCCCTGCCTCTTTCCCCTTTCACCTGCAGGTCCTGTATGTTCCTCCCTCACCCTCAGCTCCTCAGTAAGCTCTGCTCGAATGTGGCATGTCATAAGGCTAAGGACCCTGTTGCTTTTTCCAAGTGCAGTAAGTCCCAAAACCTCACCATCCATAATTCAATTGAAAAATAAAACAATGTCCTCTTTCCTCCAAAGCACCACATTCGATCTCAGGAAATAATGGACATTTAGGATCAGGGTGTTGGAGAAGGTAATGTTACCTACCTCCTAGCTGCTGTTTTCTTTTCTTTCTTTCTTTCTTTTTTTTTTTTTTTTATTACATGGGAGATTCTTTTCTAGATCACAAAAAGAAAGGAAAAATATCAACATGTGACCAGAATTAACATTTCCTTTACTTCCCTGTCCCCCACTCTCCACCTCTCACCTCCTACCTCTTACCTGCTTTCCCTGGACTCCTGTGCTAGTGGGCTTTTGTGACTCATTTCTTGGGGGGAGTTTGCTTAGGAGGGGAAGCAGATGCAGAGAAAGAGGGGTCCATGATATAAGACACTCTTCTACCACTGGCAAGGGGCAGGAGCAGTTAACTCACTTAAAAAATGGCCAGCAATGATCCTTGGGCTGGAATGATTGTCTTTTGCTGGAGTTTCTATTTGTACAAGAGCAGCGACCAAGTTTGATGCTTCTCTCAAATGCCCAAGTCACCTCCCATCATGTGTGTTTAATAGAGGACAAGAATAGAAAAACTGGAAAACAGGTGCCACAAGACCAGAAACCCTGCTTACAAAAGAAGGCAGGGGTAGAAGAGATTAGCATAGCCATTCACCCAGGTATAGACACCGAGATCCTTAGGCACCAATGCCTAGATCACAAAGCATAAGATCCAAGCAGGTATCAGACTGCTGTCTAGAGCACAGGCCCAAGGATAAAGATATGGAGATTGAGCCCTCTGTGGAATCTCTGTCCCTTTCAGATTCTGCATAGTTATCCCAAATCAGCAACAAATCTAAGGCTCACAAGGAGTGGCCCCTCCCAAAGAGAAGAAGAGTCTATCAGTGAAGTCTCTGCACAGGCTGGGGGCAGCACTCCCTCTGCCCACCTGTGGCTGTGCAGGTGCTTCTTTTCACCAACTCAGCAGCCTCCTGCCTGCCCGTGACCTATCCCGTGCTGGGGCTTCTCTTCACTGACCTCCTCAGTAGAGGCAGCTCTCCTCAAGGCTGCCCTCCTGCAGCCATGCAGGCCTTTCTCAGCAAACCTGTCCCTTTCTGGGCAGCTCTTCCTGCCCGCTTGTGTCTAGGCAAGTGTCTTTTACTCTTCTGTCCCTTTTCTAATAAACTTGCTCTGGTTTTTTTGTTTAAGATTTTTTTTTTTATATTTATACAATAGCTGGGGTGCAAGCCAGATGTACAGGAGGGTGAGAGGATTCACCAGAAACAGAGTGGGGAACAGAACAGGCAGACAGACTGAAAGCACTGCTGAGGGGAGCAGCGGGTGTGACAGGAGAGGTCTGCCGTGCCATGTGGGTATCTCCCTGGCCGGCCAGGAATCAAACACGCGCTGCAGTGGCTGTGGACAGCTGTACAGCTTCACAGTGCGGCGCTTAACCCGCTGCGCCACTGGGGAGGCCCTAAATCTGCTCTTTAAATATAACTAACATCTCTGTCTTGTGGAGATGGGAAACTCACATGGGAAACTCACCTTGTGCCACTGAAAGGGGAGCGCTGGTGAAACCTTTTCCAGAGTGAACCCCAGGACCCCACGCTCCAAAGCCACTGACTCCTAAAACAACATCATGTTCTCACAGGATGGTCCCTCAGGGGGAAGGGGTCTGCTCGGAGATAGGTGGGCATCAGCTTGCTTTTCTTCAATAGCTGATGTTTAACTTGTCTTCCTTGAAATGCAGGAGGACTTGTTAATGCTTACCAGAGAGACCCATCACTTGTAACTGTATCACCTCCAGCCCAAGCAGACCATAATTGTGCTCTGCAGGCAGCAGAGCACTGTCAGGCCTGTTCTCAATTCTTTCTTTTTTTTTCTTTTTCTCTTTTCTTTTGCTTTTCTTTCTTTCTTGCTGCGTTTTTTCCTCCCTGACCAGTTTTTGGAACCAAGACATCTGCCTTTCTTGTGAACATAAATGAAATGCTTCATCCCTTTGGAACTCATTTTTCTCATACATGGAATATGGAGGTTGGAAAATGGTACAGGAAGATGAAATCGGGACTGATCTCAGCGAAATGATGACCAAAGGCCTGGAGTCCTCTCCAAACTGTATGGCCAGGGTTGCTTCAGAGAGGGTCCCAGGGATTCCCAGACAGCAAATCACCAAACCATTTGTCCACTGAGGTCAATCCTTATGATTTTTTTCTTTTTCTTTCCTGCCCATATTTGGTGCTGAAGAGAAGCAGTTACTGTTTCCAAGCCTAGCTGCCAAGGGAGTGTTTTCTCTTGGCTGTCACTAAGTGTGTACTTTCCTCTCAGCGGCACACCTCTCCCAGTATTGGGGTGACCTTGGCCCAGCTTCTCACTTTGCTCCAGCAACTGAACCAAGCCAATGGTAGTTATGAAAGGGATGCAAGGGCCAGAGAAGTAATGTCTAAAAACATTTGCAAGATTCTGGGGTTTCCAAAGTATTTTTCTTTCTGATTCTAGAAGAGGTTCTTCTTTTAAAGGGGGGAGGGAAGACATTTGTGGGGTGAATTTAACTGGGCTATGTGCACTACCCATATTTTGTCATACTGTGGTTGGGTCTATTGTACAATTCCAGGGCAGGGCCAACATGTAACCATTTAAACTATTTATCAAAATCTTTTTTTTTTTTTTCATCCCCACAAGGATGTTGAAATCATTCTTTAAAAATATGTTCTAGGTTCATGACCTCAGCTTTAGGGAATCATTACATCTTCATCAGTTGACAGCATCAGTAATCAGTCAGTTCCAAAAAGATATGTGCTTCAAAAAAATTTACTCAGTCCCAGCCTTTGGGGGCTCTCCCTTGGGATGCATGTCTGGGTTCAAATTGAGTTTTTCAACACTGGGAAAGTTTCAACAAGAAAAGGGTTGGCTGCTGGTGCTGCTCTTGTGATTAATCTTAACAGTGAGATTGAACAGGAAGTTAACATGGATGTCCCAGAAGCTGCAGAGGTAAGGCCTTTAGTCTCAGTGAAGATTTCTTAAGACTGGGATTCTGGGGAATGAGGATGACATTGATGGATTTTCCAAACTGTTCAGGCTTCATATCATGTGAATTTGTTCCACAGAAAGAATGGACTCTTTGGAATGTTGCCTCCTGGGGAATCCTGATAACAATCACCAGCTAAGCCTCTGCAGCAGTCAGTGGTAATCTTAGTTCTTGTTAGGAATTCTTTGAACTGAAGAGTCAGATCAAATAAGATTGTTATAGTAAATTACATAAGAGAGTCAATATACAAGCATTTTTTTTACTATGAAAATGGCGGTTTCACATGATTTGACCTAACGTGTGCACTTAAGACTTGATAGGACTTTATCCCTTTTTATTTGAGGGTGGTAGAAAGATCCCTATGTGGAATTTGGAATGAAATCCTACATGTGCTCAAAAGACCAATCCTATTCGTAAAGCATCCTTAACACTTGTGTGTTGTGTGAGGCAACACCACACTGATAAAGAAATGGGAGTCATGGAGCAGGCTACATAATGCAGGATGCTGCAGAAGAGCAAGATCCTGGCCTTTTTATTGACAGAAGAATTATACAGCATCATTTCTGAGAGGAAGAAAGACAAAGAGAGAAGGGAGGGGTGAAACTAGAAAATGTGCTCTGTCCTCTATAGTATCAGGGGTTGTGAGTCTGCCCTCCAGGCACTTCTCATCTGCTTAATGACTCCGTATTGTAATTGAGATCAAGCTTTAGATCCCCAGCTGTGGTAGTGTCAAGCTTATCAACAAGGCTTTCCACTGATCAGCTTCTGGGGTCCCTTGTCATACATGGTCCTCAGCACCCCGGGCATTCCCAATCATACCTCATGAGGCATAGCCTTCCCAGAGTGATCAAGCTTTAAGCTCTTGGTTGATTTGAAAATCACCTTGTAAGGTTTGCCTCTGACAGATTGACTGGAGAGTTCTGATCTTGTGTAGGAAAGCAGAACTGCAGGTAACAAAATGGTGGCCGAATAGGACTCTTAGGATTAGCAGACCCACACTTGTGACCTAATGTAACAGGGTGGGCCCCAGGAAAGGGGGAGGTTCCCTGCCCCACCCAAGGGAGGGTGGAGCTGAGCAGGGAGAGGAGAAGCTGCAGAAGAGACTGAGGAAGGAAGCAGGATGGAGCCAGGAGACACGTGAAGAAACTGTGCTTGTCTTTTGGTCGTGGACTGGGTGACACAGATGTGGGTGAGACCCGTGGGGAGGTGACAATGGCAGCTTTTATCTTGATGTTGATTTTGCTCTTTTCCTTCCGGGCTTGTCCAGTTGTTTCTGACCCTTTTCTGTGGGTCCCCACTGGAAGATGCTTTAGACTTGTGGCAGGCTTTGGGGCCTTGCTCTGGGCCATTCCCATATGGATGGACTTTTACCCACGAGGGGACGGGTAACTTTGGGTGCTTCATTTAGAAACTAGACTCTTTGCCTTACCTGTATTGTTTCCTAGTTTTATTAAAGTTCCTTCCCATTAAAGTCTCATATGTTTTGTGTTGATGCGGCGGATGGCAGAACCCATTTAGAATAGGCAGGTTTGCGGGGTTTGGGCTGCCCCTCTTCCTTGCTCTATAACACTAAGACCTGTGAAGCTCCTCATGATTTCTTACCATCCTGATCAGAACTAATCTCCACTACCCCAAAACCTTGGAGATACCCCAAACTAATCTCTACTACCCCAAAAATTTGGAGATATGGACCGTCATATATTTCTGTATCTCCTAAATACCTTTTCAGTAGGCAGTATTAATTATTTATTGCCTACATGAATCTTGATTCTTTTACTAATATAACAAAATTGACTACTGCCACCCAGCTCTTTCAGAATTTGTAATAAGATTATAGGTTTTGCTTCATGGAACAAAAATGATTATATTAGGATTAAAAAGATTGTTGTCATTTTAATCTCGTGATCTACATAGCATTTCCACGATGTGCACAAATCCATTTTCCTTTGTGTGTCATTCAAAGAATACTAAGAGCTGACGAGTTTTGCAGGTCTTCTGTGTCCCTACGGGGACACAGAGGGTGTACAGCTACCTAAGCATGTGTAACTAGGACACATGTAAGCAAGATGCACATGACTGGAAGTCAAAGAGCCCGGATGGAACAGCTCATCACTTCATTCTTCCTCCCTATCCCTCCTGTTTCTGCAGACCTGCCCACCATCCTATGTGCCTTATCTCACTGAGTGGCTCTAATGCTCTTCCAAGATGACCAAATGCCCTCCTCCTGCCCCTTACCAAACCCCAAATCTCACTGGCCATCTCATGTCCTTGTGTTCTGTGCTCTTGCTTTGTCATCACCACTGCCTAGGGTCTACCTTTCCCCATTTCTTCCCTGGCTTCTGCCCTGGCTGCTGTTTCGACTCTTGCCGTATGTTCCTTTACCAGACTGAGCTTCATACACTGCACTTCTGATTATGTTGCTCCCTGCCTGAAATCCTTCCCTTTTTATTTCATGGTGGCAAAGACCCTATTTGCATTCACAAGAGATCTCCCCATCCAGGCTTCCCTGTTCTAGAACCCTGTTTAGAAATATGGACCCTCATGCATATTTCTATATCTCCTAAATGCCTTTTCACATACTAGGCAGTATTAATTATTTGTTACCTACCACTCTCCACCACTGCAGCTCTTCTGAACTACTCATCATTTTTCCATCCTCTGAGTTTCCATGCTTATTGCTTATTGCTTCCTCTGAATAGTAAACTTTCACATGACCAATTCCTACTGAATCTTGGGATTTGACTCAAAAATTTTCTCCACCAGGCTGGGTTGAATGTCTTACCCTCGTTCCAATAGCACTCTACGTTTACTTGGCTCATGGAAATTGGAGGCTTCAGTCCAGTAGCAGTTCACTTTAGCAGCTTACAATGTGTTTCCTTTGTTGCAGCCTACTTTGCTTTGCTGTGTGATGTTACATGATTCACAGTTCCTTGTTCTTGGTTTGTTCAGTCACTCCCTTTCCATGGACAACAGTGATTCATGACAAAGATCAAACCCTAGTTCCTCATACACTAATTCTAACCTTGAATATTTCTTTTTTTTTTTTTTAAAGATCTATTCATCCATGCATACAAAAATTAGGGTACAGGCCAGAGGTGCAGGAGTGGGGTGAGAGGATTCATCAGAGACACCAGTGGGGAGCAGAACAGGCAGATTGACTGAAATACACTGCTGAGGGGAGCAGCAGGCAAGACAGGGGAGGTCTGCTGTGCCATGTGTGTCACCCTTGGCTGCGGATTGAACTTCAGCTCCAATAGCTGCAGATTACTTCATAGTGCTAATGCTTAACCCCTTGCACCACCAAAGAGGCCCCCTAATCTTGAATATTTCTATGTTGGCATGTGCCAATAAACATTAATTTATGGGATAGAGGTAGACATCGCTCTATAACTAATTAACTACAACTGTACCACACCATTATCATCCCGTCCCTTTGGAAATAAAATACAAAGGAAGGAGAAAGGTCATATGTTGGCAAACTGAAAGTAAATGTCTAGAGGTTTCAGAATTGAAACTCTTCAACTGTTAGTGAGGACTCAGTTCTGGCAGAGAGCAAGGGGCAAAGTCACATACATACACTTGCCAAATCTGTACTAGATATGATGAGCAGACGGCAAAAACTCATGTTCTCAGGAGTAAAATTGTTATCTATCCTGATGCTGTGCTCAACGTCATCACCTCCTGCCTAAGGGAGAACAAGGAGACAGATAGCCTTTGAGTACCATTTGGATAAAGTCTGAGTTATAAGTAAGGTAAGAAAAACTCTACCCTGAGGCCCATGCTTGAAAGTTGGCAGTGCCTATGACTCATCCTACTCATGCATACTTAACCATTTCAAGGTAAAGTTGTTCCAGTTCAACACCCAGTAATATTTTCCAGTCAACAATCATCAATAAACAGAAGATAACCAGTCATCTCTAGATTCTGGGCCCCAGCTGTGAGCCTCAGTCAACTCAAAGAGACTAGAGGTGGCCAAAGATACCACCTTAAATTCCAACTCATCTGCCAGCTTACACACAGCCCATGGTTCCTTGTCTTTTGCCAGTGCGACTTCTTGGCACTGGGCTAAAATTGGAGATTTTATATATTCTGTATGCTGCAGAGTTTAAAGAATATTGTGTAACTGAATAACATAAAAAAAACAAACAGACACCCAACTATGACTTTTCTCCACTGGATGAAGCTAAAATTAGAGCATTCAACTGAGATATAAACTATGGAAACCATTAGGAAAGCACCATACTTTAAGGCAGTGTGCAGCAGAGATAGCCAGGCTCACGCCAAACTGATCAGTGCTCTCCATGGTTGAGTCCAGAGGAGGAAGTAACTGGGCAGGGCTTTGAATGCCTTGGTTTAGAACTTGGCTGAGCCACTGTTGAGATTATTCATGCTGCAAATTCAGCATTGAAGCAGCAACAGAACAGAAAGGCAGGGGGAGTGAGGAATCTTCCTGTTAATTGGTTCAGTCTAAGCTCATGTCTAGCCTCCCTTGGCAGACACAACTGTTACTATTAAGAGAGACTGAAACTAAATAAAGCTATTTATATAGATGTGCCAAGCCATGGATATAATTATGTGCACAGACCCATGTTGATGAGTGGTGTGTAGCAAACTCCCTGCACGAGAGGAGGTCTTGTAGTGGCAAAATGGGAGTGTTTTGAAGAGAGAGTCTGTGAATGTAAAATGAAGAGCTGATTCTGATGCAAGATGACAGGGGACAGGTGTATGCTCCCAATGCAGCCTCTCTGCATGGAAACTACCAGGCAGGCCTGGCTAATGGAGCATCTGCAGCTCACTCATAACATTCACTTCAACCCAAACAGACAGAACCTCCTCTACCTTTCACTGAATCATTTATCTCAAGTTTAAAATAAGAATGCATGTTCCTTATGCTATATGTTGTTGGAAGACTCAGTGAAATAAACAAAGGATTGTTTAGTGTGTGTGTGTGTGTGTATATGTGAGGGAGACAGAGAGGGAGAGAGAGAGAGAACAAGGATGGAAAGAACATATAGATTAATTCGCAATACTAAGAATACTCACTTACGTTGGCACTTTTTATGTCATTGGTTTTCACATTTATGTGTAATTCTAACAAAAGCCCTGGGCGTGGTTATTCCTGATATTTGCTTTAGCAGATGTGTGTCAATTGAGAGACTCTACATGAGTCACCATAGGTCATAATGCAAGAAGAGATGGAAACATCTCAAGCCATGTAGCCCAAGGTCTCCAAACACAATGCTCTTTCCTCTGCAATGGATTATCTTCCATTGGGAAATCGTAAAACTTTTCTAAGATTCTTTGGAGTTCCATGCTATCATATTGCCTCAGGGTCTCAAAGATAATTGGCCAGAATGTAGTTCCGCTACAATTTGAAATCTGACTTTCTTGGGGAAGCTATGAACTAATTTTAGGTTTAATTTTAGTTCCCTGGGTGGCCATCAGGGGTGAGAAGACCAGTAGACATAAGGCTTATAATATTTATACACATACCCTTGATAAGCATTTGCTCTGCTCCTCAGGGAACAGAGGCTGTACCAGGTATACATAAATCACAGACACAGTCCCTAGCCTCAGGGAAGCCCCACTCTAACAGGAAGAACTTGGAGGCCTGTGCTTCGCCCACTCCTGCCAAGCCACACTTTGCTGAGGATCTCTGCGGCTGGGCCTCAGGATGCACAGATGTGCAGGTACCACAGGTCATCCTGATGTGCACTCAGGGCTGGGAGTCCTTGTTGCACGTGGAATGTGATGGAAAAACAAAGGAGATGCTGCTTGCCCATCCAGAGGGTTGGAGAGAAGAGTGTGGAGAACCAGGGCTTTTAAGTAATGACATCATTCACCCATTCACTTTCATGAAATATTTAGTGAGAGCTGAATATGGGGCAGGCAGTCTCCTAGTGCTAGGGGTATGGTAGGGAACAAAACAAGCTTTTTTGTGAAATTCCAGTCCTCATGGGGATGGTGAATCTTGATCTCCTTGAACAGTGTTCATCTGGTAGGAGGTGAGAAAGGAAAGGGTATTGTAAAGACAGACCAGGGGGCCTCCCTGGTGGCACAAGGGGTAAAGCACTATGAAGCTGTCCTCAGCCACTGCAGCAGGAGTTCGATCCCTGGCCAGGGGAGAAATACACATGGTGCAGCAGACCTCTCCTGACTCGCCCGCTGCTCCCCTTAGCAGTGCATTTGAGTCAGTCTGCCTGTTCTGTTCCCCATTCTGTCTCTGGTGAAACCTCTCACCACCACCCCCACACCTCTGGCCATACCCTAGTTCTTGTATGCATAAATAAATAAATCTTTAAAAAAAAAATAAGACAGACCATAAGGTCACAATGAGAGAAAAATGACTGTAAAATGGCTGAAAAATGACTCTACTGGGCAGGGATGGAAAGAAGGGTTGTAGATTGGGAGGCAAGAGTCCAGGGATGGAGGCTTTGACTAAAGAGGCAGAAAGGGGATACTGGGAGGAGGAGGAGAAAGAAACCAGGGGAAAGGCAGATTGTACATGATTAAAGATCCAGGTAGTGACCTGGGAAACAGCGTGCAAGTGGAGTAAAGCTCATGGGATCCAAGTGACCAGTGGGTGGAGAGGAGCAGGGAGAGCAGGTCCAGGGACTTGCTGATAAGAAAGCAGCACAGGGTCCTGCTTTTGCATCTTCTACCTATGAAAGGACACTTCATTATCAAGTGTGAAGTAAGACTAACTGTTATTACCACTTCAAGCATTTAGGGTTATTTTCTTTTTCTCTGAAAGGAAGTAACTGTGGGTAGACGCGTGTGTATCTCAGTTTCCCTCTGAAAGCAAGTTGTTTCCTTAACATTGTGTATTATTTCCTGTAACCATATAGAACTGAAAGAAAGAAATTGCTGAAAAGTACCAATTGATTCCATGCTTTACTCCCCTAGCTAAATGAAGATGGTGATTTCCTGTGACTATAGGAATTTTGCTTCTGGTCAGGGATTTCATACATGTAAAATGCTCTGGATATGCACATTTTCTCTTATAGTCTGTTCTGAAACTAACAGTTTGTTCTGAAAATAATATGCTATTGAATTCTATACTTTTTCCTAGTATAATTGTGAAATTTAGTTCTTAATTTCAGCTTTTCATAAAAAATGGTTATACAACTTTGGTTGCTTTTTTGTTATGCTTTGCGTGGTCTTATTTTACAAATTTGATTATGGTTTCTAAAATGTCTTGAATTCCTTAAGGGAGTTATGTTATTGTGTAGTTGACTATCTCTACCCTATCGTCCTAGAAGTTGTTGCTAAAAGTGCTGACGAAAAGAAGAACTCATTTGTAGCCTGATCTCCTCAGAAATGTCTGTTAGGAAGGGAAATTAATTGAAGGACCAAACTGAAAGTCATATTAGGGGTCAGTTCTTGTGGTTTTTACAGGGCTCTGTGACTCCTTTTTCTTGCCTTTTTCTTTCTTAGCAGCACACAGTGGGGGTGGGGAAGGCCTGAGGTTTCACCTTAGTTCTGCCCCTTTATAAGTGGCAAAGTCTTAGCTTCCTCAATTTCCCATGGAAAATAGAATACTCTTTCCTCTCTTACCTCTCCATCAGCTGGATGCTACCCAAGAGATCAAGACACCATCTGCATGAGGGCTGGGATTTTAAAAAAATCTTGTGTCCTGCTATTGTCCTGTCACTAGGAAATTGCCTGGCCCACAATCAGCTCTCACTAAATATTTCATGAAAATGAATGGGTGAATGATGTCATTACTTAAAAGCCCTGGTTCTCCACACTCTTCTCTCCAACCCTTTGGATGGGCAAGCAGAAGGTTTTTCCATCACATTCTATGTGCAACCAGGACTCCCAGCCCTGAGTGCACATCAGGATGATCTGTGGTACCTACAAAACCATGCATCATGAACCCAGCCGCAGAGATCCTCAGCAAGATGTGCGTTGGGGGAAGGTGTGGGCGAAGCACAGGCCTCCAAGTTCTTCCTGTTAGAGTGGGGCTTCCCTGAGGTCAGGGACTGTGTCTGTGGTGTTCCCATTCCCTCGCTGCAGCTTTTCTTCATAAGTTTTCCACAATCAAGTGCATGAATGACCCCAAGATGTCTCTGAGCAAGTTCTATCCTCTGATGTGAGTATCCACATCTGGAAAATCTGTTGTGATAACGCTTGGTCACTTCTTTGTTATGAGACCCAAAGACTTAATAACTTCTGCATGTGAATTGTGCTAAGCAGGGTGTGTGTGTGTGTGTGGGGTGGGGTGGGGCAGATTGAAATCTGATTGTTACTTGAAGGCACAAATTAATCACCCAGTTGTGTGCCAGGTCCTGAGCGGCACTGGGCCCAAAGCATAATGAGCCTCTTTCCTGATTTATATTCCTCTTTATCTGATTTGCTAGAGGATCCGGATTTGTCAAGGCTCTCGGCTCATTTGCTTCAGGCAGATGTTCTACTTTGTCTTGCAATCCAGGGAGTGGAAACCGAGTACATGCCTGTAGGAGATGAGGAGGTAGCAGTTGTGGGTGGGCTGCCCCACACCCCACATTTTTCAGTCTGACTAAAACATCAGAAGTAGGGTAATGGCTTTCCCTCATCCTGGGGGTTTGGTGAGGCCCCTGTTGGCTCAGCAGTACCATGTAGCACAAAGCAGGTCAGGGCTGGCTCTGTTACTAAGAAGAACAAGAGTCTTGTCAATAAGGACTGGTCCTTTGGTGAGGAGCTTCAAGGACAGGAACAGGTGAAAAGAGGTTTTGTGGACTGACAAAGCCACAAAAGCACCAAATCTGTTAGAAGTGAGTGAAAGATAAAGGAGACTGAAGACTAGAAATGGGCTTTTAGCATTTGTGCATCCCCCCAGCTGAGCACAGTCACCCAAAGCCTTTAGTGCTTCTCCAGCTCACAGAGAGGAATGTAGCCAAAGGGGAGGGAACTGCTGATGGAAGAGAGAGAGCAGTTGGAGGGGAATGGAGGAGGGAGTAGCCAGGCAGAGATTGATAAAACCCAGCAAGTCTGCTCCCAAGGGCTGAAGCTCTGGAAAACAAATTTGGAAACATTATCCCACCAGATCTCCATTGAAGGCATTAAGCCCAGAGGCCCAGAGGGACCCATTGAAAAGAGGCCAGAGCGAGGGATCTTAGAGTCTCAGCCTCTCAGATGCTCGGTCGTTCCAGTGAAATCAAAACAGCATGAACCAAACAGTTCATGAGGAGATAAAGGATTAGACCAAACTTCAACCATGTAAAGATGAGGGAATCTCTGACATTCTTGAGGTCCCTATAGAAAAGGGGTTCATTCAACTTAGGAATGAACTGTGAAAAGCTGAATTCCTCTCTGGGGGCTCTGCTGAAGCATTAAAAAAAGAAAAATTCTCCCACAGGTCATTTGAGATAAGGTACATGATCTCCTTTCAGACTATTCCAGGACTGGCAACACTGAACAAGCCCCACAGAACCTCCTTTGTGATTGTACCCCAAAATGCCAGAGAGTTGTTAGTTCAGCGAATTTGGAATTCACTGATGAAGTGAGTACTTATTAGGATTCAAAATGTAAGCATGAGCCAGGGGTATTTTTGTTGTATTTTCTGTTTAGGGCAAAGCTTTTTCATCTTGGATTGGATTCCAGTTACCCCCTAGGCTACCATTCAGTCTTGAAAAAAATAATTTAAACATTAAGCAGAGAATGTCTTACATCACTGTAAGTAATAAAGGTGAGAGACGCCATCAGGAAGGAAGCTGTGGGTGGATGTGGGGCAGGGCCTTTGGTGCTGGGGTGCAAGGGTCGGCTATCACGTTAGGGGCACTGACATTTTATGCTGAACATATTTTATGCTGAACATTCAAAAAACCATTTCCTGGAACACCACCAGGTTATCAAGGACACGATCTGACTTCCACAGCAACATTTTTCCAAATTTCCTGAGTGTGTTTTAGGTTAGGAATTTGATTTTAATACTAGGCAGAGGGCAATACCTTGAGGGAACTTTCAGAATTCACAAATGCTGAAAGAGACCCACTAATCTCATCATTTACCTCCTGTGGTACAGATTCATATTAATACTTAGAAATGAGCAATTATTCTCTGCTTCTGTGTTCCCAAATATCACAAGTGATGCCATAGGCTATTGACATTGCATTATTATTTGTGGGGAATTCTGTGGCCTATGGCCCTTCAGAGCCAGGGAAGTAGGGTACTTCTTGTCAGTGAAGAACTCAAGAAATGAACACTTGACAGAGATCCTTGATCCCTATGGGGGAGGGGCTAGACACTAGGGGTGGCTGATGCTGCCTTGATCCTTTAATTTTCTTAGCCCTCTACCTGGCATCAAAGCCCAGGGGAACCAAAGATTTATCTTCTCCCTCCAAATTGATTATATCATGTGACAAGGACATCGATATTATCTATGTCCAATATGGTCTCCTAAAGTTTTATGTCACCATGTAACATTCAGCTTCACCATTAAAGTCTGCCTCTGGAACAGAGCTTGGAGATGCAGTCTGCTGATGTGTGTTGGAGCAGGGCAGCTCCTTCCCTCCTGTGACCTGGGACAGTTTGCCCTTGTCATTGAGGTGTTGAGGAAGACAAGAAGAATCCTTACCCTTCTTTTGTCCTTTGCATAAGAATCACCTAGGAGAGCTGAAGTTTGTAAGTATTGTCCTTCTGGTGATATACAGAATTCATGTATCAGTGTGAAAATAATTGAACAACGACCCGAGTGGCAACATTATTATTCAGACAACTAGGAAGCTAAAGGCTGGGGAGATACTGGAAAGAGTAAAAGATTTGGGACAGATTAGAAAAAGATGTATCAGGGTAACTCTAGATGATGTGAAAATAAAAACTCTTAAATCTTAATGTCTTAGCAGAAAAGGTATTTATTTCTATCTCTGAAATAAAGTTTGATGCAGACATTAGTGACATACATTCTTTCCATTCACATTCTATTCCAATTCTACATTGATAGATAACAAATCACCCCAAATTTACTGGTTTACAATAGGAACATTTGTTTGGATCATAAATGTATAGCTTTGGACAGGGGGAAGTGGGGACAGCTTGTTTCTGCTCCTATTTGGTGTCTCCTGGAATGGTTTGAAGATTGCAGGCTGCTGTCATTGACCAACTCAACCCCCATATGTAGAAATTTGGTGTCTGCTGGTATAGCAACTGTGGCTGCAAACAATATCTACACTGGAACTTTCTATTGGCTTCTGGATACTCTGCAACGTGGTGGCTGGAATCCAAGGACACACATTCCAAGAGGACTGGGCAGAAGCTGAATCAATTTTATCACTTATCCTGATAAGTTTTTATTGTTCACCCAGATTAAAGGGAGTGAATATAGACCCCACTGTCTGATATAGGAATACAACACCACATTATAAAACCAAGTGAAATAGGACCTATGGATATGGCATAATTCCATTGGTGAGAACTAGTTATATGAGGCCATCTAAATGCAAGATGAGCTTAGAAAATATTGTCCTGCCTAAGCAGCCACTTCAAAGTGATGTAATGGTAGGAAAGTCCACATTTTGGTTGTAGCCAGAAACCTCTGCCACATGCAATGAGGAGTTTTTTCATTTCATGAATGGACCCATTGTCATGCTCACTGGTCAAATGGAGACATCTGCAAAGATAATTTATATGGTATTGGTAGAGAAAGCAGCATCATGCTGTGAGCTCTTGAGGTTCTGCTTAATAGGAAAGAGGGATCAAATGACTCCCAGATAGCATTCTGACATTCCACACCTGAACATATTCCAGTGCAACCCAACTAGGGTAACCAGCCTTCAACTCAGTCTGGCAACTGCAGAAATATGACCAGGTGGAATTCCTGGTCAGATACCCTCTCACCAGCTATTCTCTCTGCACATTCTTTTTATCCATACAAGTCCTCTGATTTGCAGTGGAAAGAAGCCATTACAGGGATGCAGGGATGTGAGTAAGACACCAGAACATTCATTCATTCCTTTAACGAATTTAATGAGTATTTGGTATGTGCAATACACTGTGCTGAGCACTCAAGAACCATGGACTAACAGAGGGCAGGTTTATTCTGCTGCAGAACTAGTGCCTGGTTTCAGCTGCTGTTGAGTGTGAGTGTGCTGTGCTGCATAAAAACAAGGTGGGTACCTCACAGAGACTAGTGATTTCCATGTATATTTGTGGTTGCGTTAATTAACCTAATTAAACTGCCTAACTGGCGAATTGCATGCTCCCAGTGTCAGATATGCAAATCGATGATGAAAAACAAAATGGTAGGGATATCCTTGCCATACACTTATCTAGGAGCAATTAATTATAATAGTCTGGAATGGCATTTGGACTTTGGAATACGGAGGCAACTCAAGAAATTACGTAGGTACTGCTGCAACTAATTTGCATTTAATTGTAATCGGCATTCATTGAGGGTCCTGGCAGTTGAGCGGCTCTGTGTCAGCCAGACAGACACTTCAGTAGATCACAATGTCACCCTATGAGTGTTTCAGGGACACTGACTGCATTTGTAACAAGTAACATTTTAGCATACCAGAAGTGTCCTTCCTCAGAAAAGAGACAAATCATGAAAGAAATTTCAAAATTGGGATGAAGGAAACCTCTGGGTGCCTTTGGAAATGCTTCTCCCCAGTCACTTTTGGAAAAAAAAAAATCACAGACCTTTTATCCTCCCTTTCAGATGTAGCAGTAGAATGAAAGCATGTTTTTCTAAATTGGCAGAGAAAGAGTGGTATTTAACATCAAATGTGGAACAACTTCATAGGAAGAGCTCGGCTGAAAGTATAAAGAAAACAGAGCCCAAACTCTTGCTGGTTTTGATGCCTGTAAAGAGAGAGGACTACATTGGTCACTTCAGGGAGATTAATTCTAGTTTTTTAGAAAGTTAGAAGTCACCGTACAAGATGTTCTGAATTCAAGGATGTATTTCATGTCCATAAAATTAAGACTTAAAAAGAGTATTCGTAAGCAGGCTTCTGTAAACAACTGTATGCAGTTCCTTTCAAGTACTTATCTCGGGTTACTCCTAGACTTTAACCAACTATGTCACTATTGAAAACATGCTTGGAATTCCTCTTCAGAGGCTGAAGCATGTTCTTTTGAATATTTTCACTCTAAAATAATTTAGAATTAAATCTGGGGAATAAGATAGGTATGCAAGCTGAGTCTAATATAGAGGTGTGAGTATGTATGGGGGAGGGGTGTCACAAAAGAGGTATGCCATGAAGCAGTAAGCATGGTTTATTTATGAGGATTTTAAGCTAATTCTGAAGGCATTTCTAGAAGAGTGCTACTAAACTTGTTTGAAAGATATTGACATTTCTGGAAGATGTCTATTGCTGAGCTTCTCTTATGCTTGTTTGGCCATTGGATTCTTTCTTATATATCTTTATTCATAACCCATGTAACCACTGTTCCTCAAAGCATCCTTTGGGAAATGCTGAACCTGACAAATCAAAAAGAAAAGGGCATGAAGGAGTAATCAGGAAGACACTAGGAATTTCTGGTAGATTGACACTGTATATTTTTTTCCTTTCCCAGTGTGCCAACAAAAAATTACAAAAAAAGATCTAACTCTCAAAATTAGTTGAAGACAAAAGTGGGCAAAATATTATACTAAATTTCTAGGGAATAGGGCCTCCCTGGTAGCACAAGGTGTTAAGACGCAGGCTATGAAGCTATCCACAGCCTTTGTAGCACGAGTTCGATTCCCGGCCAGCCAGGGAGCAACCCACAAGGTGCAGCAGACCTCTTCTGACTTGCCTGCTGCTCCCCTCAGCAGTGCACTTCGGTCAGTCTGCCTGTTCTGTTCCCCACTTTGTCTCTGGTGAGTCCTCTCACCCCCTATACCTCTGGCCTGTGCCCCAGGTATGCATGGGTAGATAAATCTTTTAAAAATAAATAAATAAATAAATTTCTCATAAATGTGAAGCCCAAAGAGGTGACAATGACTTCGGAAGCTAGATGGAACTAAAAGCTAAATGCCCAAGGGGAGAGAGAATTTGCCCTCAGCACCCAGGGAGATGCAAAGCTGGAAGCACTTGATATTGCTATGAAACAGAGTTGGCTAGACAAGACACTCTTATGGATTAAAGGTTTATGCCTCATCCCCACTCTCATCCATATGTTGAAACTTAATCCCTTGATGTGATGGAATTAGGAGATGGGTCTTTAGTAAGGCAATTAGGATGAGATGAGGTCGTAAAGGCAGAGTCCTTATGAATGGGATTAGTGTAGTTATAAGATTCTTTAGAGAGCTAGCTTCCTCTTTGTAACCTCTGCCATATAAAGATAGTATAAGAAGTCAGCACACTGCAATCTAGAAGGTCTCTTAACAGAACCGAGCCATCTGTGCAATGACATTGGTCTTCCTGATAGGGGGCTAGAAAGGAAGGACATCATACCTAGTACAAGTATCTGCACACATAGCATAGGCTGCACATACCCACTATCTGACTAGTGATCTGTTATCTTTATTTATTTATTTATTCATTCATTCATTTATTTATTTATTTCAAAGATTTATTTATTTATTTATGCATACAAGAACTGGGGTACAGGCCAGAGGTGTGGGGGGTGAGAGGATTCACCAGAGACAGAATGGGGAACAGAACACGCAGATTGACTGAAATACACTGCTGAGGGGAATAGTGGGTGAGTCAGGAGAGGTCTGCTGCGCCATATGGGTAACTCCCTGGCTGGGGATCAAACTCATGCTTCAGTGGCTGCAGATAGCTTCATAGGCTGAGTCTTAACACTTTGCGCCACCAGGGAGGCTCCTGGCCTGTTATCTTTAAACTAAAGTTCTTGCTTTAAAATGAGATTCCTGCCCTGATGATACCTAAATGAATGCAGGACATTGACACCATCAGAAATTAACTAGCATCAGCAGGGCAGCATGAACCAGGGTCAAGATAACCAGGAGGATGATAACAAGTTCTAGGGGATGAATGCAATGAATATCAGAAACATCAACTGTGATGGATTGTTGTGATAGGCTGTTTGCTTATGACTGTCTTTGTTTAATTCATTATAAAAAGGTCAATTCGAGATGAAATGGAAGAATGCATTCTTCAGGGTATTTTACCCACCATTTTCTCAGAACACTGGCCAGATTTCTGAAAATAAAGGTACTTTTAGATTCAATTCCTGCCTGCTTATTGGCTTTTGGTAGTGACAGACAGCAACAAGGACCCAAACCTGTTCCCTGTACCATTCCAGCCTCTAGAACTGTAGAATAAATTTCTGTAATTTATAAACTATCCAGTCTATGGTGCTACTTTAGCAAGATGAGCTGACTAAGGTGCCATCATAGGGAAGCCAGCAAAATGTCTACAAGAAGACAGGTTAGGTCCTGGGTGTGTTACAGGGCACCTTCAAGGGGAAATCGATGACCTTGGTGTGAGTCTTCACACGTGTGCTTAAGAACTCGGGACAAGACTTGCTTCAAAGCAAGCAAGCAGAGAAAATGAAAAGCTTATTTAGAAAGGGAATCAGAAGAGGAAGAACACAAATATAGACAGATTAATTGGCCAATATGTCCTACCAGTAATGCCCTCTAAGCTGAGCCTCTGGGGTACAAGCTGAAAGCAAGAAAAAGCAAGAAAGTGCAAGTGCTCATGTGTTTGGTTTTATACCAAGCCTAGCTGCTTTACTCTGCCCTTTGTTCCCAGCAACTCCCTTTCCAAGATATCAAGAGTCATGACAGATTCATGGCAAGATGGCAGTTGTAATTCTTGGTGCTGGGTTCTCTTTGGTATAGAGGTGGGGTGGTATCCCTAAAACATCAGTGGAGAGAGTTCACTCAAGACAGAATGTTACACAAAGCCTATATGGAATTAGCTTTTGGGACATCCTTTTCCCCCTAACAACCAGACCAATGTCTCCAAAACAGGAAGTCAGATGAGAGAAGATTCTTCAATGGAGGAATTTGAGGGTCACAATGCATTTGCCTAAATGTATTGATATTTGGAGATCCTCTCCTTAAAAAGACTGCTTTCTCATTTTATTATTTTATGTTAAAACCTACTATTTTGTTTTACCTATTTTCACTCATGTCCAGTGAGTCCTGACCAGGCTTTTAATACCTTACCTTTAAATATGAATAATTGCAGGGGCCTCCCCGGTGGCGCAGCGGTTGAACGCTGGGTTGCGAAGCTGCCCGCTGCCTCTGCAGCGCCGGTTCGATCCCCGGCTGCTCCCCGGCCACCTGAGGAGGGTCCCACATGGCGCGCAGACCTCTCCTGCCGCCCGCTGCTCCCCTCAGCAGTGTACTTCGGTCCTTCTGCCTGCTCTGCTCCCCGCTCTGGCTCTGGTGAATTCTTTCACCCTCCTGCGCTTCTGACTGTACCCAGTGCTTGTATAAATAAATAAAATAAATCTTTAAAAAAAAATAAATATGAATAATTGCAAAGCTTAGAAAGCATTTAGTGAATATCTCTGTTGTGAAAGGAAGAAAGCAAAAATAACAAAATGGGGGAAACCCAGAAATTGTGACATTGAGAAAAGCAGAGATAATGGAGGGAACCAAAGAAAATGTAAAAATCAAACTAATAGACTTGCAATTAAGACATGGCAGGATGAAAGTTTCATGAATGTGAAATTAGAATACATTACTATCAAAAAGGAAATAAGATATAAGACACCAAAAGCAAAGGCAACAAAAGAGAAAAATCAAATGTCTGTCAAAAATTTTGTGCATCAAAGAATACTATTGAGGCAGCCCACAAAATAGAAAGATGATATTTGCAAATCACATATCTGATAAGGATTAATATCCAAACCCTACAAAGAACTATTAAAATACAACAACAAAAAGCCACACGACCCAGTTTAGACAAGGGTGAAGGAGTACAACAGACATTTTTCCAAAGAAGATATGCAAGTGGCCTAGGAGCATAAGAAAATTTATCTAACATTACTAATTAGGGAAATGCAGATGTAAACCACAATGAGACAACATTTCACACCCCTTTGGAGAACCATTATTTAAAAAATCAGAAATACTCCACCTTGAGTGTGAAATTCTGAAGTCAGGAGTGATTTCAAAGGTACATAAATTTTTCCCTAGGGGCAGTGGGGGTACATTGTGCCCTGTACTGGATTGATTCTGCACAATGCAGGTGAACCCCTAAAGCGTCAACATTGAGGACTGGTAGGAAAAACACTGAGAATAATTTGAAAACTATAGGAAATGGAGGAGTCACCTTAAAGAACCCATACATAGACTCACTCTCCCAGGGATCTGGTGCAGTAACACAGGTCTGAAATGTGCCAGAATCCTAAGTGAAAAATCCCATATTCTCTTATAATTTCTACGAGAGACTGGAAGATTTGGGAATGATCCTTAGGTCAAAAACACTGGTGGGTTCCATTCTGACCACTTCAAATAACCTTGTAATTTTATTGACTATTGGCACTCTCCTACCAATCTACTAATGACCGTTGGTCAAACTAAAAATCAAACTAATAGACTTGCAAGGTGGTGAGAGCTCCACCTACCACCTTGACAAAACTGCCTATCTCTGCTCAGTGCCTGAAACTTCCATGCATTAAGGCTCAGCTCCCCAAATCACTGCAAGTCATTGTCACACCCCAAAAGCCATGCACATACAGCAGTGACATACCAGCAGCTCTACCTACTAATCTCACAGTGGCAGCACACTGTGGCTGGCACAAGTTCATAGCACTACCCAACTAGCAAACCACAGTTGCATACCTTGACTGTTTCCCCCCACCATATTGTATGTAGTCAGTCTATTTCCACATATGATGTCACACTGTTGTAGCAGGAGGGAGAGTGTAGCTCAGGCAGGGGACTTAGGTGGCCGTGCTCCTAGACCGCACAAGGCCACCCCTCACCCCTACCAGGCCAGGAGAGTCAGTAGAGTTGACTAGTCACAGAAGCAAGCACAGAAAATCAGGAGCGTGTCCTAAAGAAAGAGCGTGGAAAAGATTATAGAGAAACAGACATAAGAAAGCCACCTGATGAAGAGTTCAAAGTAATAGCTCTAAAGATGCTCACCCAACTTAGGAGAAGAGTGGATGAACTAGAAAGTTTGGGAAACATGCAAACAAAAGTTGCAAAGCTGAAGAGTACAATGATAAAACTGAAAAACAAAGAGGTGGAATAAAGGACTGAAAGAGACAGAGGAGTAGATAACAACAGAACAAATGAGCAATAGAATTCATATAGGCAGAACAAAATGAACAAAAAAGAATGGACATTTTAAGAGACCTCTGGGACAACATCAGAAAGAATAATATACACATTATAGGGTCTCCAGGAGAAGATAGAGAAAACACCAGAACAATTATTTGAGAAAATAGTGGCTGAAAATTTTCCTAACCTGGGAAGGAAACAGACATGAAGGTACAGGAAAACCAGAAAGTTCTAAATAAGAGAAATCCAAAGAGATCCACATAAAAGAAATATTATACTTAAAATGGCAAACATTAAAGAGAGGATTTTAAAAGCTTCAAAAGAAAGCAACTCATTATATACAAGGGAAATCCCATAAAGCTATCAGCAGATTTTGAACAGAAATTTTAGAGTCCAGAAAAGAGTAGAAGGACATTCTCAATGTGCTGAATGGAAAAAAAAAAACTTACAATCTAAAATCCTTTACACTTCAGGATTAGATTCAGAATTAAAAGAGATTAAAGTGTCCCAGTTAAGCAAAGGTAAAGGAGTTTCATCACTGATAAACCAGCTTTGCAAGCAACGTTAAAGAGAGATCTTTAAATTGAAAAGAAAGAACACTAACAACAAGGAAATAATGCTGACAAACATTTGGGGGTGGGAAAAATGGGTGAAGGTGACCTAAAGGTGCAAACTACTGCTCCGAGATAAATAAGTTGTAGGAATATATGCACAGCATGGTGATGATAGTTCACAATACTATAATGTGGGTAATTAACAATACTATATTGTATATTCCTGTGATAACTGATCCCAAAAATTTTTAAGGAAAAATATAATAACTATGTGAGGCGATGGATGTTAACTAAATTTATTGTGTAATCATTTGTTGCATATATATACACACACATACATATATATATCAAATCATGATGTTGTACAACTTAAACTAATACAATGCTATATGTCATTTATAGCTCATAAAACTGGGGAAAAGAATAATCAAATGTGGTACAATATATGTAACTGGATTTTAAACTGTAAAAAATTATTTACACTAAAATATTAAAAGAAATGGAAAATAACAAGTGTTGAGGATGCTGAGAAATTGAAATACTTGTGCATTAGGAATGCAATATAGTACTGTCACTGTGGAAAACATGATAGTTCCCTGCCCACCCTAGTCCCACCCAGGCCCATGCAGCAGGGCCTGAACGGGCTGAGGCAGCTGCTCACAGTGAGCGGAGATGAAAGTGATCTGGGGACCTGACTCTGCATGGAGTTACCCACTGAGGCTTGGGAGATGGTGCGTGAACTGGAGTGGAGAGAACAATAAAACCTGGGGCCGTGCATTGAGTATATTTGTCTTCTGACCCCAAGCAATCCCATTCTTTGAGAAGCAACCACTGTAAATATCAGCAATTCTGATAATTGATCAGGAAGCATGGTTCAGTTTTTTTCTTTTGGGTCTAAAAAAGGAAAACAAAATATTTCTCAGATCAGAGCAGATAGTTCTGACAGATGAATTCACAGGAGACAGAGCTCCCTGAGTGTCTTTTCCACTGTAATTACCTCTGTACCTGGGATGCAGTAAATGGTGGTTGAATGGCAAGTGAATCAATACATCCCTGTTGATTTATTAGATGAGTAGACCTTACAGAAAAAAATGATCACATCATCTGGATCAGCAGTTTTCAAACCTTAGTGTCACACAGGGGAGTGTGAAAACTACAGACCCTGGTTTACAATTCAATCAGTTTAGGGTTGAGGTGGAAATTTGCCTGTCTCTACAAACACGTCAGGTGGTCCTGGTGCAAGTGGTTTGTGGACCACAGTAAAAAAAACTGCTGACAGGTTCTGGTGATTTCTGACCTTCTGGATTTGAAGGGCAGAATGAGATTGTGAAGAATGTTTACTTGCAGCAAGGACCACACCTAGAAGGCACAGCTGCAGATACCACACTTTCCTTCCTATCGTTCAATGTTGGAGTGGCACTCTGCAGAAAAAGGAACTTGAAGATGATGGTGATAAACAACCTATAAATGTGCACATTGTAGAACTGTCCAAACAGTGTGGATGGAGAAGTGTCAAAAGTCCCATTTCACTACCAAATACCTCCGTCCCATGGGATTACATACAATAGGCATTTAGTCACACATGTTTTATCTTTGGCACCATGCCCAGTTCTGGAAACAAAGTATATTTAAGACACAGAGGTTTAAAGGCTTTCATGTATCTGTATTTCCTTTAGGTAAAAATGCAACCATGTTTCCTGTGGATCCAGTGGTCACACTGGAATCTGAAACAGGCCAACAGTGAGCAGGTGAGGGTTGGTAAAAGGTGTAAATCTGAAAAAACTGCTTTAGTTCATTGATTCCACTGAAATGGTGCTGAAAAACTGTTCCATACATAGACAGTGAAAAGAAACTTTGCTGATTCACTTCAGTGATAACGGACAACTCACTCTTGCCTGGACTGAGCTCAGAGCCTGTGGATCACTTTGACACAAGCTAGCCAACTTGATCTCCAAACCAGGAATGGAATTTGGACACAACATTCCAGTTATCTTAACTTGAAAGTTTCCAAGGAAATAGGACATCAAATCTACATTTTAGCCCTGCTAGTAACTAAACTGTGTCTTTCTTAACAGAACTTTTAAAATGTTTCTGATGGGTCATGACCAAGGCCATATAAACAGGGTATCTCCCAAAGCAATACCACAGCTACAAAATTATTGGCAACTTCTTTTTTTTTTAAATTAATAAATTTTATTTTTATAGTCCCCATACAATTGCAACTTCTTTCTTTATGAGCAATTACTGCTTTATTACCTAATGACAGCTCTTCCCCATGATTCCCCCAGTCCCACTTGGCTCTGTGTCCTCCGGAGTGACTGCTGCATATCCTGTCTCTCAACTGCTTCTACATCATGGCAGCATCCCTTGTAGAGTGGTCCTTCTTCCTAGTCCCTCTTAGAAACCATTCTACATTAACCCAAGCCCATCGTAAGCTCCTGTTAACTCCCTCTTAATGAAACATCCCACAGGGGTGTGGTATTCAACCATCTATGGTGCAGCAAATAAATAAAAATAAATTTGTTTTGCTGCAGGCAGTTCCTTGTGGTTTTGTCTGATGGGCTTTATCAAAGGAGAAGGGTTGGTAAAAATTGGATTCTTTTCCTCCCAATGATGTACTAGAGAAAATGTTTTGCAACTAGATCTCCGAGAAGAAAACAGCTTCATTTGTAGTGTTTGCCAGTTTGGGTGGTATAAATAGTTTCACTCTGTTCAATTGCAAACTACCCACAGAACTTCACTGAATGGGAAGCTAGGAAGAGACCTGACTATCAGCTTTCAGGAATTCTGTTCAAGTGGACACAAGCATGCCACTGTCACCTCCTCACGCACCTTCCTCAAGCAACAACCATATTTTTTTTCTCAGAGTTTTCCAAAATGTCTTTCTCCGTGAGTAGCATGTGGTCTTTTCTTTCCCTGAATGTGTGCAAGGCCTCCGTTACCTAGCTATTTACAAACAAGTTCTAAGGAATGTTGTGACCGAAAGAAATTCACTGACAAAGAAGCTGTATATAAATGTTGTCCAAGAGCAAAGATCCCAGAGCTGAAGAGACCAATAAGTACTATCTGTATTCCAATCATTGTTAGTTGCTTCACTGAAGGTGGCTTTCTGGTTAGAACAGAGGCTAAATGATTTTGTTGTAGAAAAGAGAAACACCCCAAACACCAGCTCATCTTGCTTTGACCTGGGCTTAATTTACATAACCATCAGCAAGAGAGATCTGCCTTTTCATCCTATAAAAAAAATTATATTGAAAGGGCAGAGGGTTCCTATAACTCTAAAACATAAACAATGATGTAAACCAATGTTACTGTAATTAAAAGTAACAAATTATTCCAAGAAAAAAAAAAGAAAATGATCTTGTGGAATACCCATGAAGTAATTATAGATGGTGCTTGACCTGGCAGTTATAAGCTCAGCCACTTATTTGAAAAATGAATTCCCTATTTGTGACTATAAGACCTCATTATGTGTTGTACTGGAGAATTAATAATGAAAAGATTTAAAAAGTTTTTGATAGCAAAAAAGCTCATTTCTTAACCTGATATTTCTATAGAGCAGGGTCTAGTGTTCCAGAGGATCACAGATTTCAAACAAGATTGTCAACTCTCATCCTCTTGGAACTCTGGGAATGTGGAAACTGTGAAAAGCCAACAAAGATGGAGATACCATAGTTAAAGGAAGAAAAAAGAACATTTTGATTTGATGAAGGAAAAGAAAGAAAATGGTTTAAGGGAGGCTAAGAAGGTCCTTACTATTTTCTAAAAGTTATAAACCCCTTTGACAAGAATACAAAGGAAACAGATCTCACGTTAAGTCAGTTCTTTATTTAACAAGCTAATATAGTATCTTTCTTATGCTGTGGATACTATAGAGGCAGAAAACTTGTCCTTTCTTCCCTTCTAGTTTCTTTGGCTGATCTAGTAATCAAATTGACATGAGACAGATTAACTGGTGAAAAGTAAATTCCTGTGCAGGGGAGCCCCAAAGACAGAAGACTCAAAGGCACTTAAGGCTCACATGCCTTCTCTTAGCTACAGAGAAGAGTTTAGAATCTGGGACTTCAAAGGGGAAGAAGACAATTCACAGGAAGATGGGAAGAGGAAATATTTGGTAAACAAATTTTGCCTTGTCAGGCAGTTAAGACTTACTGGGGAAAAAAAAAAAACAACAACCCAGTTATCTCTGCAATTTATCTCTCTTCCTGATAGGGCCTTTTATCTAAATTCTTTTAGGTAGTCAAGGGAGAGGTAAATAAATCTTTTCTGAGTCAGCTGGTCCTATTTGTCTTCAGTTCAAAACAAAATAGCATATTTTTGAGTTACGAATTTTGCTTCCCCTCAACACCAAAATGAAGTTTACTGTCACTTAGAGAAAGGTATTTAAGTCACTCACTCACCTTCTCTTTGCTCTCAAGCCCAATCTTGGACCTTTCCTTGAAATCTGCCATTTTGTGGTCCTTTAGCAACTGGCATCAGGGCATGTTTAAGGCGTGGACCTCTGGCAGGAGACTGGAAGTTGGATGTTAGGGAGAAACCAGAATGTCTTTACCTATCCCTCTCATTCCCAGAAGTTCCTGCTCTAAGGGTCCAGACCTGCCAGGTAACTTTGGCTTCTGGGCTCAGATTATAAATTTCCTTTACCTTTGTTTTTCCATTCCTGTGACTACTAGTGTTATGGGGCAACCCCGATATAAAAACAGGTTGCCTGGCTGTGGGTCCTCACCCGCACGCTTACAAGGGACTTATTAATACTCCACTACAGGCACACACAAAAGGTTAATAAAAGGTTTATTTACAAGAGAAAGGGAATTAAGGAAATGTACAACTCAGGGAGAAAACAGGGAAATAAAGTCTTTAATGTGTCCTACCCGATCCGCTGACCTGGAAACCCAAAGGCACTCTCAGAGCTGGCTGGACGCTGCTAGCTGGTGGAGAGCCAAAATGGGGGACCCCCCAAAGCCCACGTGTCTGTCTTTATACTCACTTGGCTGCTTAACCCCACCCTCAGTTCCCAGCCACCTTCCCTTTGGTGGTGATGGGATTTGGAGTTCCCAGTGTCTTTTGGCTTTGGTCTGGAGTGGGGGTGGAGTCCACAAAGCCTGTATGGAATTAGCTTTAGGACATCCTTTTCCCCCTAACACTAGCAGCTTCTTAGTGTAACAAAAATTTGGGCTGCTTCATTGCCTCTTCTTGGATATGTCAGCTCTCCCCACACCTTTGTAACCAGTTTATTGCCACTGAGTTCCTCTTATTGAATTTCCTGGGATGAGCTTTACTTTATTTTCTGTGGGATGACACATGCAAAAAGTAGAAAAATAGTTATAAGGTTAATATAGTGCTGCTATAAACAGTCATTGCAAGGCACTATTGATGGAGGGCAAGAATAATTGACAACACGATAATGGAGACCTAGATGGGGACCCTTTCATATGCGGGGGTGAGGAAGGCTTATATCAAAGGGGAAATTTGAGTTTCATTCACAAGAATGAGTAGGAACTTTCAAGAAAATTGAGGAAGAAGTAGCAAGAGCATGGTTAAAACAAAAGAATATGGACTTTTGGAGTGTTAAGAACAAAATCCAGAGATTTAATTGGCTTTATTAAATAAATGACGAGTTGGGCAACATCTCATCTAGATACTATGGAGGGATTACACAAAATAGAAGTATTTATAGACAGGAAGAGGGTAGGATAAGATTACTAGCCAAAAAAAAGATTATCTGTTGTAAAACCATTTTCTTCAAGTAAAGCAGTGGGGGTCTTAAAATGCAGATTTCCTCACTGGTACTGATTAGAAAACTTCTGCTTGATTGCTTTAGATTACACTTTGGGGAGAGGTTGAAACTGCAATGAGGGTAAATCTGGGTGGGGATCTGGCAAGAAGTCTCCATTTTGGACTTGTTTTTTCTGTTTTTGTTTTTAAACAAAAGGCATGCTAAATAATACATAACCTTTGAAGGATGGGTCAGGTACAAACAAACAGATTGCTGAGAGGTTAGTTCTCCAATTCTGGTTTCTGTAGTTGTGATGTGATATCACTACTGCCACAGAAACCTTCAATTCCCAGAACTCAGGTGATAAGAAATAGCATAGCGCCCTCCTACTCTCTCTACTAAACGCGAAGATCTGCTTGCTTTATCAGCAACCACTGGAGAAGATTCAACAGAACACTTACATGATAATATGTAACCTAAAGTCTCTAATAGCAAGGTACTTTACTGTTGTCAAGAATCAGATAGTTATCTTCTGGAGGACTGAATCTTCCTTGTCTCCTTTATGTTGGGGGTTGGGGGGAAGGTGGGAGAGGCAGAGAGAGACTTCCCAAATGCCTAATACATAAATAATCAGGACTTGGGAGTTAGTCCACAGAACATCTGTTCAATCTTTTTCTTTTGTTGTGCCTTGGGGAAGGAAATTCCATGGGGACACAATCTGAGGGGGTGGGGGGAAGCAAATATTGTCTTAAAAATGTAAAAAAAAAAGAATAAAAAAATAAAATATAGTTGAAAAGGGAAAAAAAAAACCAAAAGCTTTTTGGAGGTGCTAACAATTGACCTCAGAGTAAGAGAGGTTCTGAATATATGGAAATAGCATGATATATAAAATATATCATGATATATCATTAAGGCATGATATATAAAAGGAATGGTTTGAATAAAGATTGAAGTAGAAAAAGAAAAACTGAAAACAAACAAACAAACAAACAAACAAACAAACAAACAAACACATTTGTTAGTCTCTCCCAATACAAACATACAAAAGACAATGGTGGTTTTTCTACTGGAGGGTTGGGTGGATTATGGATTCCAGTCTGGAAGACAATGTTTTGATTAAAGTGGAAAGATTTGCTTGCCCTTCAAGCAGGTGGTTTTCATTTTACAGTGTAACACATTTTTCTTTTGTATTATCAAAATATGGTATATTCTCAAAGATGTTGCCTGCTTACTTATCACTTAATGTTCCCACATTAAGTGCAGCTGCTGAGTTCAGTTATTTGCCCAGGAGACTGAACTAGAGACCAGGGATTGTATTCAGGTCTCTTAGTGTTTGGTAAAGACACTTTCTTCCATTCCATGGTCCTTGTGGAGACTGCTGCTCTTGGAAATTTACCTACCATAAGCGTTCTAGAGACAACATTCCACACCAAACACAGAAGCTGCCAGGTTGGTTCTATTTCTCCCCGAGGCTAAATTTAGGAGACAAAGTTCAAAGAGAAATGGTCAACTTAAGACACTAACTCCAGGGCTTGCCTTTCTCAATAACTGCTTGACCCCAGAGAGAAATACCCTTCTGACCCCTACTGGCTATGATGGCACATACAACGAGGGTAGAGAATGACTTCACAGCTCATGTCACAACACTCTCCCAAACATTCTCCAACTATAATTGGACAGAAAGGTTAAATATAGAACAGGTTGACTCAGTCCTTATTAAACTGTCTAAAAAACAGAAACAATCACCCTGAATGCAGCAATAATGGAGCACAAAGAAATATAAGAGAGAGGTTTGCTATCAATATTTAGGATATTAATGTACAGAGAACACACACTGAAGAATATGAGGGTGAACGGAGAGGCAAAAATGGTTCAGTTATGAGATATTCTCACAGCCAGAGAAAAGGAAAGGGTTGTCTGCATTCTTTAACCTGAGGTTATAAACGAACAACACAGGCAATCAAGGGTGATTAAGCAAGGAGATGATGATGAGCGATAATGCCAGGCTCATTAGCATAAAGAATTTGTTGAAAGAACAGAATAGGAAACAAGCTGTAAATTCTGGTCAAGAGTTCTTGCCTAAGAATCCTGTACACCTGTGCCCCCATTATCAATAATTGTCTAGATTTTTCTGGCCCTTTGTTTGCTCAACCAGGACAAAGAAACTTAAGGACCATATCACATCTGGGGAGAATACTTCCAATCATGAAAATGTCTGGATGTTCCTGTCATTTATTTATGCAACTTATATATTTCTTTATTACTATCTAAGCATGCCTACATCAAAGTATTAGATGCAAACATTTTTTTCCATTGGTAAATAAGTGTGGGGAATTCTAAGCGACAGATTAAAGTTTGCAATAGCACTATTTATAACAGCCGAGTTATGTATACAATCTAAATGCACACCAATAGAGCAGTGGATTAAGAAGATGCGGTATATATACACAATGGAAATCTACTCAGCTATAAAAAAAGATGAGCTCTTGACATTTATGTCAACAAGGATGGAAATGGAGAGTATTATACTAAGTGACATGAGATAGGAGAAAGGCAAATACAGGATGATTTCTCTCACTGGAATAAAGAGAACAACAACAGAACTGAAAAACATAACCAAAACAAACCTTAGAAATATGACTCTAGAATTAAGGCTGTTAGCAGGTAAAGGAGAATGTGGATGTAAGAAAAGGGGGAGGAGGCCCAAAGGGCTCAGGTTAAGGGCTATGGGTGCTTTGATGGGATTGTTGGAGTAAGGAGCAAAATTTGATCCTGTGTATCACATCCTGAATGAACTCCATCCCCTGACATCTTTTATGGATGAAGGTATACCTTCATCTCTATCTTGAAGAGACCTCAGGTGTTGAGGACTGCAACACTCAGTTGCCATGGATATCACTTTCTGAATGAGGTGGGGGGGTCACTTGGAACAAGGGATAGAGTTAAACAGCCATGCTTGGCTTGTAACTGAACACACATAAGCTCTGGCTTTCTTGCCTTGCTGGCTTGGACTTGAACCTAGGGGCTTAAAGAAGACACATGGAAGAGAAACACTAGGGGGAGGTAGTTGGAAGAGACAGAGGGGTGAGAGACTGGGGTTGGGAGAAGCTACTCCTGGTCCTTGGTAGAGACAATGACAGCCTTGTCCTGATTTCATGGTGGATTATTTGGTACATTTTGAATTCTGCTTCTCTCCTTCTGTCCCAGCTCACTGGGATCTGCCCGATCAATTCTTGTATTTCCTGGCCCGAGGAACTTCAGACTTGGGGCAAACTTTTTGGCCTCAGTGGCCCCATATCAGGCCAACCCCATTTGGCTAGGCATTTGCCCTTAAAGTAAAGGGTAATTTGGGGGGGGTTGTCAGGAAACTATTATTAGGAATATCCTTTATTCTCTATGCACATTAATCTATTACCGATCTTTCACAGAGTCTGCTTTCTTCGCCTTTATGCACTGAATCCCTTTCAGAGCATGCACCCCTTAATAGTTTAAGGTCCCTGGTACTCCTTGGTCACATGCCCATAGGGGTTGTGTGGTGACATACATCTAAGGAGGTATGAACCTATTCCCCTAGATTATGTACAGTGTACAGTACTGTCAACCAGTGTTACCCTAATAAAGAAAAAAAAAGAATAAAGCGTACATTAGCATATCAGAGCAGCTAGTTCTTCAGGAGATATTATATTGTATAGAGTATTTCCCAAAAACATTAGTCCACTGAGTCTTTTTTTTTTTTTTTTTTAATAGAAGCATCTTCAATAGGAGACTTTGGTTGAAGAATTTTTTTCTCTTCTTCGGTTTCTTTAAACAGTTCTCTAATGTCAGTGACTGAGTTCCCTGAAACATTTTCCCCATTCTTTGTTTTTTTTTGAAGGGAGATGGTAACCAGTTGGTTTTCTGGGAATCTTTGTACAGAAGTGAAAATGTGCTGTGGCTTCATTTAGAGAAATCCCCTCCCCATTGTCTGAAGAAACAATTAACTCCTGAGTCTTCTTTAAAGTGACTTTGGGGATGTGCTTTATCTTTACATGTTAGAACTTGGCACCTAATAAATACAAATCATTGTTCCTCTACAGAAAATGAAAAATTTCAATCCCACTCTGTCATAGTTTGATAAAATTTCTCTAAGAGCTAGCTAACAAAATGTGAACATCTAAAATCCCAGGAACTTATACAATTACTTCATGAACAAAACCCCCTAGTTTTTCCCCTAGTCCCTTCTGAAATCTTGTCTTCTATTCACATCTGTGTCTCATTTATGATTCCTCCAGAAGCTGTGCGAAATAGGAAGGATCACTCCTTAAGACAGCGTTTGGTGAAAAGGTGGTTACAACAAATGGTAATGGATTTCAGCAGTCAGGTTTCTCCTGAAGGAGTTGTGCTTCATTCCTGCCTTAGCCACTATGAATCTGGATAAACTTGGTCTCAGGTTGTTACTACCTTTGAGCTTTCTCTGTCAAAAGAACCCACATGAGAAATGTGTTTGAAAAGTAAATAAAATATAAGTCCCTAAAGTAATTGAAAAGTGACTGTCATAGATAGTACTAGAATTTAATTTTTTTTCTTATTTCAAGGTTAATGCATTGATTTCTTTCCAGGTGGTAAAGGTTTTGGTATAGGTCAAATCCTTTTATAACTATAAGGGATGGCACACTTTATTGATGATGTGACTGTGACTCAATTTTAACCAAATTGTTTATTTTCAGATTAAAATGGGTTATAGTCTGATTGGAGTTGTGAGCAAGGGCACACCAAGGAATCTTCACTCTTTTTTGGGGGGGTCATTCTTACTGACCCTGGCTGTAGAGCAGAGGTCTGGAAATCTTGAGAAAATGCTCATCCAACCTAGGGAGAGTAGAAATTTGGTAAAACAATGAAAAGAAAGCAACAGGGAGAGCCTGATGAAGGACCAGAGTTATGAAATCTTGCCTTGATCTAGACACACCCATGGGGCTAAGCGAGTAGAAGACTAAGAAAGTTGAATTTCTGGGCAACAAAATATGGAAGGAGTTTTTAGTCTGGGTCCTGGAAGTTCAGCAAAAGAGGGCCTAAGGGGTTTCTAGTTACAAGAGGTATACCATATGACCCTTGAGTCAGAGAGCTCATTTCTGAATCCTGCCTCTACATGCTCTCTGAGTCATCTTTGTCATATTCCTTAATCTCCTTGGCTTTTACTTCCATACATTGTAAGTGGAGATGGTAATGATGATGATGATAATGACATGTAACTCATAGGTTAACAATTACCAAGTCAAGTCATGAGCTTGTTAGTATTTAAATTCCTTTCCCCAATTCCTGATGTACACCTTTCCCCAATCAAATGCTGGAAACAGAGGTTTGTGCAAGAGAAACAAATTTTGTTTTTAAGAGGGTTAGGTAGAGAATGCTGCTCCTTGATTTGTGTGGGGCCTATGTCATTGGGTTTCTGCACTCAGTTTCATTGTGAGTGTGTCAGTTTGGCTCCCCCCACTGACAACTCAATTCTGACACCATCTAGTCAGAGACAATTGAATTAGATTCCCCTCTATTTTGCAACCACAACCAAAAACTCCCTTAGACTAAAAATTTAGGAATAAATAGAATTAAACTAACCACCCTTTTTGTGCATTTCCTCTTTAGGATTAACTGTTAACTCACTGAATTGCCCTCCCTCTACCACTTCTCATTATTAGCTGTTCCACCTGCATTCCTGGGAACCTGGAAAGTTGATTGGTTTACACCCCTAATAAAATTCTCTGTCTGCCTGAGGTTGATGGGGCATCAGAAGTAAACTCCTGTTGATTGCTGAGAAAATAGCCTGTTAGGAAAGTCAAACATCCCGACTCATGTTGCCTAGGCTTTCCAGAAACTCCTTGGGCTGGAAATGCTGTTTCAAATCTCCCTCACTTTGTACTCCCCTCCCTATAAGAATCACAGCATTCCTGTCATGTGGGGAGCCAGTCGTTTTGGGGTACCTATCCCTTTGATTCCTTAGATGGCCCATCTCAAAACTCCTTCAAGACAATTCTCTTGATTCAGTCTGGCTTTCTGTGTCCAAGTGAACGCTCCTGCTTGGTTGTTTATAATAGGATCAGATGCCACAGCTTAATGGCTCAGTCTCCACTTCAGACACCATCTGCAGAATCAAGCTGCCACCTGGGCTCCTGACCAACTAGTTACAGACTGGAGGATTACACAGCCCCCTCCTCAGAATTCAGGTGCTCATCACAAGCCCAAATTACTGTCTGTGCTTCTGACTGTTTGGCTATAAATCAGAGGTTCCCAGGACATCCACCTCAAGTTTGATTAATTTGCTAGAACAGCACACAATACTTGGGAAACCCATTCACTCATGAGATCACCAATTTAATTACAAAGGATATTGAAGGATACGAATCACCTGTCAGATGAAGAGAACCATAGGGCAGTGAATGAGGGAAAAGGTGTGTAGCTTCCTTGTCCTCTCTAGGCAAGCCATTTTGCCCAAATCTTGACAAGTTTACCAACCTGGAAATTCTCACAAGGACCCCATTTGGCTCTTTATGGAGGCTTCATTACAAAGAAACAACTAATTAAATCATTCGCCAGCCAGTGGCAGTGGAATTCAACCTCTAATCCCTCTCCCCTCCCTAGAGGTTGGGGGTGGGTTAGGAAGTTCTAGCTCTCTAATCACAAGAGCTCTTCACTGGTCAAGCAAACCCCATCCTTAGGTATGGTCTAAAGTCGTCTCATTAACATAACAAAAGACACCTTGATAACTTCCCACTTTTCGAAAATTCTAAGGATTTTGGGAGCTATGAGACAGGAACAGCTGATTGAAAACCAAGCACATATGAAAGATATATTTAGGTTGTCTGAATGGCTAAATATATATATTTCCTACAAATCAAATATCTTACTTGCCAAATATAGCCATCTAGACCCCACTCCATGGTACCTATGAATTACAATTTTTCCAATTATTTACTAGCTTATTTATAAAATTTTCCATTTATTTATCAACTAACTGAGCACCTACTATGTGTCACACTGTTCTAATAATGCTTACCCAGTGAACCCTGTGTATGGACAACTCATTGGTTTGGAAAAAAATAAAAATTCCTACTGGGACCTGTTTCAGAAATGAATATGTAGGTAATTTGGTTTTGGTTTCCTGATTGATGTGCCACTGGGCTGCAAGAGCACATTCAGCAACAAGAACATAATAACTATTCATCTGAATTTTGGTTTAAAATTCACTTTTGCTCCCACCCTCAGGAAGTGAGAAATTTTAGGCTGTTAGGATCTCACCTCCCCTCTTAAATGTTGCTATGGAACCAGAGATTTTTTTTACATTTCCAAATTCCAAGTCCATCATTCTTTGCCACCCAAATCTTTTTCCTCAAGTTATTTACTCACTGTAAATTTTTACAAGGTTCATTTCAGTTGCTTGTCATCTAACAAAAATGCTGGACACAAAGGCTCACAAAGGTGGTGTTACAGGGCAGGGAAAGGGGCACCCCAGAGCCCCCAAATCTGCCCTCTCTAAATAGGTTCTGCCATCTGAAGCATCAAGACAAAGCATACAGACTTTTAATGAAAATGAACTTTAATAAAATTAGTGTGCAATACAGAAAAGACAGAGAATATAGTTTCCAAATCTAGCAACCAAAGTTTCCCATCCCCTTGTGGGTAAAAGTCCACCCAAACAGGATTGGCCCAAAGCAAAGCCTGAAATCCTGCCACAAGTCTAAAGCACCTTCCAGTGGCACCCATAGAAAAGGGTCAGAGACAGTGAGAGAAGTCTGGGAGGAAAAGAGCAAAATCAAAATGAAGATAAAAGCTGCCATTGTTATCCTCCCCACGGGTCTCTCACCCACATCTGTTCCAACCAGTCGAGGAGCAAGAAGCAAGCGCAGTTTCTTCACGTGTCTCTCTGCTCCATGTGCCTCCTCCATGTCTCCTTCTGGCTCTCCACCCTGCTTCCTTCCTTTTCCAGTCCCCTCTTCAGCTTCTTCTCCTCCCTGCTCAGCTCCACCCTCCCTTGGGTGGGACAGGGAAGTTGGAACCGCCCCTTTTCCTGGAAACACACCCTGTTGCAATGGCATCCTACTTGAAATGAGGGTAAAAGGAAAGATAGACATTAAAACAAGTACATGTTAATAATCAATACAATTCTATGACACATCATTTTTAAAAAATCAATCAAATACCAGTTTCGTCTTTTATTATTAGATTTTTTTAAGGATCGATTGATTGATTGATTGATACAAGCACTGGGTACAGTCAGAAGCGTGGGAGGGTGAGAGAATTCACCAGAGCCAGAGCAGGGAGCAGAGCAGGCAGAGGGACCGAAGTACACTGCTGAGGGGAGCAGCGGGCGGCAGGAGAGGTCTGCGCGCCATGTGGGACCCTCGCCTGGCAGCCGGGATGGAACTGGCGCTGCAGAGGCTGCAGACAGCTTCACAGCCCAGCGCTCAACCGCTGCGCCACCAGAGGAGGCCCTATTATAAAGTTTTAAAATGCAGAAAAGTGCAGGTTAAAAAATAATATGTTTAGGGTTAGTGCTATAAAGCTATAATGTAGATTGATATATGGATGAGTATGTAAATAGGATCGTGTTATAGACAGAATTTTAATGGGAATTGTTGAATTTAATTTTATTTACAATGACAGGAAAAACTAAAGGAAAATGAAGGAAATGCTAAACTTTCGAAAATGATTCTCTAGGAAATCTACTCACAATATGGCAGAATAGAGAGGTTTGGATCAGTATCTCCCCAAACACAACTAAAAAGAATACAAAGCTATAATAAAACTAGCTTAAGGGAAGATCTAAAGATTCATGAGCCTATTTGGTGTTATTTTGTTTGGGAACTTTGGGGCCTCTTGGATCACAACATCTGTTTGTTTCCCAGCTTGAGATGGCTTTCAATAATTATGTCTTTAGTGAATTTTCTAGGCCTTTCTCTTTCTCTTCTCCCTCTGTGCCTCCATGATATGGATGTTATTTCTCTTCATATTGTCCCAGAGGGCTTCTATATTATTTTCACCTCTTAAATTCCTTTTCTTGCTACATTATTCTATTCATGTGTTCTCCAACATTGTGTTTTTGAGCTCATTAATTCTTCCATTGTTTCTGTTTGTCTGCTGTTGAGGCCTCTCAATTTTATCTTAACTATGGTATTTCCTAGCGTTATTTCTAATTGTAGTTGCCTCATAGTTTCCTTGTATTTGTTCTTCTGTTTTTGCTCTTTTGTTTTTTTTTTTTTCTTTCCAGTTTCATCAGTGTTGCCGGAACTGTCATGTTCTGCAGCTCCACTGAGTTGGAGCTCCTTCAGGGATTTTTTTTTGCTCTGGCATTTATGATGTGTTTTTCTGTCTCATCATTTTTAATTCGTAGTCGGTTTTAACAGCGATAAATTTTGAGATTCTTGTTTTGGCAACCATTGAAGTACTCTGAGGACTAATACTAGTGAGGAGTAGGTGTAAGACAGTAGCACATACGGCACCAAAGTGCTCCAGTAGATTCAGTTATTTGAACTTCTGCTGTTGCTGTGAGTTCGAGGATTGTATGGTGGGAATCTACCATGATGCTTCCTCTAGGCCAGCTTCTCCGTCTTTGTGTCTATAATCATCTTGCAAAAGAGGCTATTTTTAGCATAGATGTGGCACTGGCTGTCGATTGTAGTTGACGTGGTGTCACAGGCTGGAAGTTATTCTCTTTTCTAGCACAGATTCTCATCCTGGGGTGTTTACTCTGTTATTGGCAGGTGCTTGAACTCATTTGCTCAAGCATTTTTTGTTTGTTTTGATTTTAGCCCTGGGCTGGAGGGTGGCATGTATTTGGCTATTTCAATCTGGGGTCTGAGTAGTAGCCTCTGTACACCGAAATATAAAACCCATGTGCTCTGACCCAATTCAGGCTGCAGCTATTTTGTATTAAAAGCCTCAGACTTGAGTCAGTATTACTCACTCTGTGCTGCCCCCACAGCTCTCCAACAACACACCTTCCATCCTAGGTCCCTGCTCTGGGTCTCAGGAGCCCCAGTGATGGCTGTGTCTTAGTCCATAGCTGTGGGGGGCTCTGCACACCAGTCACTCCTCTCTCTTGTGGGTTGTCCTACCCCATTATCACTTTAAGCAGAGTTCACTTTAAGTTCACTTTGCACTAGACCAATACTCCTTCTGTGTGCTCTGATCATGCATTTTTACCTTAGGAATTTTTTGGCACCACCCTTCCCCCCTCCCCCCACCAGTTTAGTTGTGTCTGGTGGAGGTAAGCCCAGCATCCTCACTCTATTGCATCTTGCCAGGATGCTCTGTTTGCTTTTGAGAATATTTTTCTGCTTCCTTTGTTTTTGAATAACATTCCAGATAGACATTTTTCATGCTGTTACATTTTCTTCCCCTTAGAAATTTGTAGATTGTGCTCCATTGTTTGAATGGAGTCTTGCATGTTATTCTGAGGAAGAATAAGGACAGACTGATTTTTTTCCTTCTTTCTTAGTAATTTGTCCTTATTGCTTGAGTGTCTGAAACTTTTATTAATAGGCTTGTAATTCAATAGCCTAAATAGGATATATTGATGGCTCTCTGTTGACATTATAAAAATTAAGAAAGCAAGGAGGCAAATTTATAAGACTTCTGTCAGTCTTAGAATATCTGGACTTAGTTCTCTCTTCTAAGATTGAATTAAATGTTCTAAGATAACTAATGAGGTATTAAATGTGGTACTGGTTTAGCGACAGAGGTCAAAATATCAGTGATTTCTCAGCATCGAAATTTGCATTTCTCTTTTGCAACTATTTCAATGTAAGCATAGACATGCTAGCACTTTTCCCATGGCGGGGGGTGGGGTGGGGTGGGAATTGTATGGGGAATATAACCAAAATGAAAATGCATACATTATGAAAAAATGAAAAATGATGTAAGAATTATATAAAAAATTAAAAAAAGGAACACATGGAAAAACAAAACAAAACAAAACACACTATTACTTTCAATGTTCAACTAGACAGTCCACATAAAAAGTTTTCACAGTTTAGTGCTCAGCAAATGTTAAATGCTACTATTTATTGTCACATTTTATTGTAGTTGCTTGTTTCTTGTCCATCTCTCTCAATAGAATGTGGACTTCCTGAAGGCAGGGGCTGTGTCCATCTTGTTCATTGCTGTAATTCCAGCAACTGTCACTTGGTAATGTTCAATAAATAAATTGTTAGCAAAAAAAAAAAAAAAATCTGAATTTTGGGTCTTCCTGGTGGCACAAGGGGTTGTCTCAGCACTGTGAAGCTATCCACAGCCACTGCAGCAAGAGTTTGATCCCCGGCCAGGGAGCTACACACAAGGCACAGCAGACTCTCCTGCTTCGCCTGCTGCTCCCCTCAGCAGTGTATTTCAGTCAGTCCACTTGTTCTGCTCCCCACTATGTCTCTAGTGAATCTTCTCACCACTGCCCTGCCCCCTACCCCACCTCTGGCCCACGCTCCAGCACTTGTATGCATAAATAAATAAACATTTTGAAAAAAAAAAAAAGAATTGTGAATTCTTCAACTTGATTGTCTCTCAAGCAACTTATGCATTACACCAGCACCAGCCTTTATGGGCACATCCACATCCAGCCAGTGCAAAGGGGAGAAAGGAAGGAAAGGGCATGGTCTCTCTTTTGTAAAGACATAGGGCTACCACCCAAAATCCAGACTGAAATAGCCAAAGTACATGCCACTCCCAAAACAGGGCTAAAAACAAAACAAACACAAAATGCTTGAACAAACTGGAGTTCAAACCCCTGCCAATAACAGAAGCAAACACCCCAGGATGAGAATCTGTGCTAGAAGAAATGTTTCAAGTGTTATTTCTTCTCAAGTATGATTGGGTGGAACAAGTCATGTGGCCACAATGGGTAGCAAAGGAGCTGGCACATGTAGTCTTTCTTTTGGGCAGTCATGTTATAGGTGAAATTTGGGAATTCTATTTCTATTAAAGGAAGAGATTGCATAAGCAGCTGGCTTTGCTTCCCCAGTTTCCCCTCACCTACTAGTGGAACAGAGCTCACCCCGGAAATGGACTATATTACCTCCTCAATTCAAAGAACTTCATGGTCCCCTTCTCTCTCCAATCTTTCAGCTTTCCCTTTATGTTGGCACATGAAAGAATTTCCAAAAATACTTTCCCCTAGTTTCTACTTCTCCTTAGTCAAAAAAAAAAAAAAAAAAAGAAAAGGGTGATGATGACACCGTCTTTTAGTTTACATATACAAATACTTGGTGCTGTTAGTGAGAATCCTTGGTATATTGATGACCACCTGCTTATGTCCTTCTGGGGAGGGAATTAGTTGAGAAGTCAGGCTTTGTTGCACCTTCCTGCTGCTTATGGCTGCTTTAGAATTTTCTGTTTGGTCATAGAGTTTATTTATTTATTTATTTAAGATTTATCTATTTATTTTTTAAAGATTTATTTATTTATTTATACAAGAACTGGGGTACAGGCCAGATGTGCGGGAGGGTGAGAGGACTCACCAGAGACAGAGAGGGGAGCAGAACAGGAAGACTGACGGAAACACACTGCTGAGGAGCAGCGGGCGAGACAGGAGAGGTCTGCTGTGCCATGTGAGTAGCTCCCTGGCTGGCCAGGATCGAACAGGCACTGCAGAGGCTGTGGACAGCTTCACAGCGCTGTGCTCAAACACCTGCGCCACCAGGGAGGCCCTAAAGATTTATTTTTATTTATGCATACAAGAATTGGGGTGTAAGTCAGAGATGTAGGGGGGGGTGAGAGGATTCATCAGAGAAAGAGTGGGGAGCAGAACAGGATGATTGACTGAAATACACTGCTGACGGGAGCAGTGGAGTGACAGGAGAGGTCTGCTATGCCGTATGTGGGTTAGCTCCCTGGCCAGGGATCAAACTCATGCCACACTGGCTGGTGATAGCTTGATAGCTGAGATTTTAACCCCAGTGCCACCAGGGGGGCCCTGGTTATAGATTTTAAAGTTTATTGAAATAGGTTGTTGTCATTGCCTTTTTTTGTTGCTTTTGGCAAGTATTTTTGCCATTTTAATCTCATTTTTATAGTTATCAGGAGAGGGGATGTTTGTGATACAGGATTTTACCACTTATACCATTTATAAACATCCTCCCAGCATTCCCAGTGTTTTTTTCCTTTGTCCAAGTGTCTCCATTGCCCTCATTCACTGCTCACAGTTCTAACTCAAAAACCCATCATCTGTCTTGTTTTTTATTTCACTGTATTTCTTCAATTTTCTTATTCTGCTATTGTGCTTGTTTTTCTAGCTATAATATAATTTTATTACTTTAAAAGTATTATTTTCATGTGTAAAATGAAATCTCGGGAGAAGGAAAAATATTTATTTATGCTTAAACATCCTTTTTTGAATCAGAAGCAAAGTCAGAGATAGGTTTTACAGTTGTCAATAATCCTCAAGTAACTACACTCAAAGAGACTTTTGCTTTCCCACCTGATCTTGTGGGAGCACCTCACAGTGTTCATTAAATCAATTTCTTTTTTTTTTAAGGTTTTATTTTGGTGTAGAAGAACTGGGGTGCAGGCCAGAGGTGTGGGGTGGGGTATGAGAGGATTCACCAGAGACAGAGTGGGGAGCAGAACAGGCAGATTGACTGAAGTACACTGCTGAGGGGAGCAGTGGGAGAGACAGGAGAGGTCTGCTGCGCCATGTGGGTAGCTCCCTGGCAGGGGATTGAACTCATGCTGCAGTGGCTGTGGGTAGCTTCATAGTGCTGAGACTTAATCCCTATGCCACCAAGGAGGGCCCCCTCAAATTCATTTCTAATGTTGGTAACCCACAGAGCTAAGCTTACATGATATTTTCATCCAGGTATCTAAAAACTTCATCTTTCTACATTTGCTGGGTGATGAGTTGCTTTGAACTGACAAATGATTTTTCAGTAAGTTCTATATAGTGAGGTGTTGCCGTTAGGTAGAGATAAGAAAAAGAAAAATTTAGGCAAGATCATTGCTTGTCTGTATATGAGAGATAAATATTAGAGTAAATGCCATCCTGTTTAAAGGAACTCCATAACAAGTAGGGTGTGAAAGAAATTTTTCTTAAAAAAAATTCTGACACACTAATCATCCAAATTCTTGTTCAGAAAGAAGGAATCTCTGGTAGGTTAAATTGCACTAAATTTTGTCTCTTCATTTCCCATTTCCACTGAGATTCTCTTATTCTAGCTGTTGACTTTATTCAACAAATATTTACATAGCACCTCCCACATATCAGGAACTATTTTATGTGCTGTGGGTTACTAGAGTGAACAGATTAGACAAAAATCACTGCACTCCCTACTAAACATAGAGCTTCCATATGATCCAGCAATTCCACTCCTAGGTATTTACCCAAATGACACAGAAACAGTAATTCCAAAGGGAACCTGCACGCCTGTGTTTACAGCAGCACTATTTACAATAGTTAAGATATGGAAACAACCCAAATGCCCAAAAATAGATGACTGGACCAAGAAGATGTGGTACATATACACCATGGAATATTACTCAGCATTCAAAAAAGATAAACACATGCAGTTTGCAGCAACATGGATGGAGCTAGAAGGGATCATGCTCAGTGAAATAAGTCAGAAAGAAAAAGAAAAATACTAGATGGTCTCACTCATAGCAGGAATTTAGAAAATCTAAATAAGAGACCAGGAAAAAGACTAATCAATACAAAGTAATAATCAAAATCAACAAGCAACTATAAACCAGAGACACACTACAGGGTGGGGGGCGGGGGGAGGTGGGAGGGGCGAGGAGAGGAAGAACTAGAGTCAAAATAAGAGGGGGTGCAATTGTATGGGGAATATAACCAAAATGAAAATGCATACATTGTACAAAGATAAAAAATGATGTAAGATTTATATAAAATAAAATAAAAATAAATAAAATGTTAACTTTTTTCCCTAAAGTAAGTGAATAAAGGACTTTAACCTGGAAAAAAAAAATCACTGCACTCATGGAATTTACATCCTAAAAATACATAAGTAAAGTTTATGGTATACAAAAAGGTGATAAAATCTATGGAAAGAATTAGAGAGTGGGGTTGGTGACAGGAAATGCTATGGATAGGGGTAGGACTCTGAGATTCTCAGGAGCTTTAGTAAAAATTACTGAATAGTACTAAAATGACTAAACACTAAATGACTTGATAGTAAGAGAAATTCAAAAGAAATACACAGAACATATGAAAAGTACAAAAGTTTGCTCCTAGTACTCACAGGGCCTGTCCCCTCTCACTATAGTGGTCCCACTCCTCAAGACCCAAAGAAATAATTCCACAACTCTTAGCTCAGTTTCATCACTTCATATCTCCTGACCCCCCTCCATGTGGAGGATGTCCTGTTAAATCCAACAGCAAGGAGTTCATCAGATGTGAACTATGTCATCTCATTTTACTGCTCTCCCCAAGTTACTGGTTTCCAGTCTCAGAGATATCTCACTTCTCAATGTGGCAAGCACAGTGAATGATTTCCAACTACCTTCTACAGCAACAGTGTGGCTTTGCCCTTCCAAGTTGTGGCAGAAACAGCCAATGCTTATTGAATATACATGAATTGCTGGACTTTTTTCAGCACACTTAACATGTGTCAGTTCCAGGCTGTGGCATTTAAGACAGTGGGCAAATCTCTACTTCTTTCTTGCTCAGAGACTAGTAGCCACATATTCTGGTTGGTGCTGCAACAAAAGGCAAACAGCTCAGATCCTTGAATCATTGTCTTATAGAGTTACTGGATGACTGGATGCACAGTAGACTTTGGGTAAGTAAAATATATGCTTACCCATTAGTGTAAGTCATAAATACTTAGAAGATTATTTCTTACCACAACATAGCCTCCCTGGAACTGACCAGATCTAATAGTGAAGTGAGATCACAACCATAGTGCACACATTCTAAAGCATTCTTATCACCACTAATACTTACCACCATGTTACCACTTGGAAACATGAAGAACATCCCCTCACACAGAAGAACAATGTAGAGTAGTGTTGAGGATTATAAACATTGTGTTAGATAGATCAGAGTTTGAATCTTGGAAATGTCACTTGCTAATTGTTTTGCAACATTTCTCAGCCTCTCTGAACCTCAGTTTTGTCAAGATAGAGCAAGTTATTTTGAGGATTAATTGAAGTGCCTAGTAATGTTTGGTACAGAGAGACATTCAGAAAATTGTAGTGGTCATGGGAATAAGAAGGTAAGTAGTTTATGCCAAGTAGACTCAATAATGTATTTGCTGATTGGTTGAAATACACATGTAATCAATATCAGAGCTCTATGTGGTCAGGCAATAGGGAAAAGACACAAATGAGGGTCTCTCCAACCATCCAAACTTTCCAATAAATAGAGGAAATGAAAGGGATGATTTGTTATTTGGATAACAGAAAAAATATTTCTTCTTACAAATAATGGAAACGTAGGTGACTTAAATAAATAAAAATTTAAAAAGTGACCCAAGAAAAATTATACTTAAATCTACAAAAGTAAGGCCTTTCAGATGGTTGACTTGAATCACAGCAGAATTGCAAATGACGTAAGGATAGTGTTTGAGTCGATTTTAAACACATCACACATTCAAAGTCAATAAGCAATTTAAATAATGTTGAAAAATTTCAGAAGTTGGACAATTAGAGAAATGATAGCCTTAGTAAGCAGTGGAACAGTTTCCTGGAAGGATTACATCAAAAACATTAACATTGCCAGCACCACATTTTAGCAAGATGATGATGGGACCTTGAAGAAGGTGCAGAATTAGGTCATGTCAAAAATGATGGGGCTTGGAGAGACATCCAAGTCACTGAAAAGAGCATCACATAAGACCAGGACTTGCTTGCTGTCCATCCCAGCAATTGGTCTCTTTCAAGCAGCACAAGGGTGAGACTTGGCTGCACCATCTCAGAACAGCATGTCCATTTCCGGCCCAACATTCTGCCAGAACAACTGACTTTTCAACTCCATTAACAGGGCAGTGAAAAAAATTAGGTAATCAGGAATGAATATTATATATTTATGAAACTACATCATAAGAGGTATTTCTTCATTCAGATTGCAGGCAAGACAATCTTTCTATATAGAGAAACCCTCTCTCAGGATTCACTACTTGAAAAAAAAAAAAACCTCCATTATCTGACAGTTTCTCATTTCTTTGTAACAAGGACCCCAAGGAACAAGATTAGAACTCATCAAAGAAAGATTAAATAGGATTCAGCCTAGTTTTAGCAATCAAGATTTTAACATCTTTGTAAAGAAGTAAATTGTGTGTGAAGAATGAGGCTACTTTTGAACAGGAGGATTTGGCTCTTCATAAATTGTTCTTCCCCTGACCACACTGTGATGAATAACAGAGTATTTGCTAAGCTCCTGTGCCACTTTGAAATTTCTATCGACACTATTTCTTTCCTGTCAGAGGAGCCCACATTTGGTTCCATTACAACCAGACAGAATGTTCTTCTGAGTAAGATTTCTTTTTTTTTTTTTTTTAATATACACAATTTTATTACAAAATTTTTTTAAAAAACCAAAATGTAACATTCTAAACCACCCAAAATCTTCTATCCATACTAATTCCTACAAGTTTGCTGTGCTACCAAACACAAGTCAAGAAATTAAAGAAACCATTAAATATTTAGAAACATTCAACATCCGAAGCTTTAAAATCTAACTGTATGTAGTAGCCCCTCAAAAAGCTACAAACCTGCATTTTTAAAAAAGTATTTTCTCTACAAAGAATCTTTATCAGCTATACAAAAATCTGTACAGTTTTCATACTGAAGCTAATATTGAGCTGCACTTGAATTCACATTCTTAGCAAAACAGTTGCCGAGCACACATGCACACGCCACGCGCACCATCACAGGACAGCCATTTACTCCTCATCTTCATCCTCCTCGGGGACACGGCCAAGAAGCTGGGCGAGATGTGGTCCGAGCAGTCCGCCAAGGACAAGCAGCCGTACGAGCAGAAGGCGGCCAAGCTGAAGGAGAAGTATGAGAAGGATATTGCTGCATACCGCGCCAAGGGCAAGAGTGAAGCAGGAAAGAAGGGCCCTGGCCGGCCAACAGGCTCGAAGAAGAAAAACGAGCCAGAAGATGAGGAGGAGGAGGAAGAGGAGGAAGAAGCTGAGTAAGATTTCTAATTTGCTAATTTTGCTTTCTATTTTCTCAGCTGCATTAGGTTCAGACTCTTCTGAAAAGTGCTTTTGGAAACCTGAAAGTATGTTTTCCTCCATCTTTGAGGGTCCAGAAACCACCTTTGGAAGGAAGCAAGGGCAAACACACAACCTGCTTAGTGTAACTTCAGACTGTCAGTGCTTCTCAAATCTGAATGACTGGGGATACACATCATTTGGGAGATCTTATAAAAATGACTCAGCAGGTCTGGAGTATGGCCTAAGACTCTGCATTTTTCCAGATGATACTGGTGGTGGTAGTGATTGTTGGGTCACAGTTTGCATAGCAACACCCCAAATGAGCATCTTTTTTTTTTTTCCCCCTTCCCCACCCCACCCAGATGAAGCATCTTGCAGTATAATGCAAGGATGTGAGATAGTAGGAACAATGAATGGGAAGATGAAACCAGATACATCATCATTCAACTTTAAGCTTTGGATTCCTTATTTATAAAGTAGAATAATTACAACATACTTCACACACAGAGCTGCTGTGAAAATAATTAATGCTGTCAATATAAAGAAGTACAATGTCATTACCATAGATGTTTCTTGTGGAGTTGACTTTTCCTCTCCTGAAATAGCAGAGTCAGTTTATAGGAACTTTATTGCCAAGAAGTTCTACACATGTATAATGTCACTCTCATCTGTATCATCTTGTAATGTTTCATGGGAAGATTAAAAAAAAAAACAGTCTATCACTCTGGTGCTCAGTTCTAATCATTTTGAGGTACCCTTGATTCAGGTTTCTAACCCCCAAGTTGAAAAGTTGCTTGAGATCCCTTAGTGGATAGAGTTTAGTGAAATAGAGTTAATTCTTGGCAGAAAAGCTTTTTAATGAAACACAACAATTGTAAATACCATTGGGAACTAGAAACATTATGGATTATGATAAAATCTATTTAATTTGCAAAAAGAGTGCAATTGAGCTCAAGTAGCAATTAATAAGTTAGCAGGGAACACAGGCAATATAACAATAATTTATTTTTATGTTTTAAGTTAAATGTTTCAATCCTCACAACATATATAATTCCTGAATTTGGGAAATAATGTGCAATGATTTAGCTCTTTAAGCCCAGTAAGGAAGCCTAACTAATTAGGTTTAGGTTAGTAGCCAGCTAAAAAAAATGAAATAGTAATCTATGGCCCTGAGATTTTTCAGAAGATATCTTTGTATTACTTCTAATAGGCTTCTTGCAAATCATCATGTTTTCTAGAAACATCCATTAACATAGAAAGAATTTAACTTGAGTAAAGTGATAATCTGGATCTGTCTCTAAGTAGGGAGACCTAAAAATCCGTTCAACAGGGTCACTCTTAGAAGATGCAAAAGGCATAGACCCAGAGCAAAGCAGGAATATTGATTCACTGCAAAAGCTATCAGAGCAGTCCACTCCTCATGGAGTTCCTATGCTTTCAGCATTAAGTTTTCCTACAGTTAGAGAAAGGTAAAGAAAGAACTGTTGACCTGTGGGTAAGGGGATTAGTTTAGGCCACTTTGTTATAACCAAGTTTCGCTGTAACAGCTCAGCATGCTTTGATTCAACACTTCTGTTGACTTTGTTATTGCTGCTGTGATTTTTATTACTGTTGTTTTGGCTCCAAATAACACAGAAGCGTTCCTAAGAATTATTAAATAGCCAATTATAATGACATATTCTACCTTGCCTTGTACTGAATTTAGCATAGATGTGTGCAAAAACAGTCAGATTTTTCACCTATTTTCTGCAATTACAAAACTTACTAAAATTTCATTAAAAATGTGGATTCACTAAAAAAACTTCATCAAGGAGAATATAGAACATTTGACACAAGATTTGGAATTGAAATTTTTCATTTATAAAGTCAAATGCTATATTCCTTCACTTGACAGAGTCCAATTTGGGTTCCTATTCTACTTTCAGGAAATGTCTTCTTAATCTTCTCTCTGTATTATTATTATTTCTTAAAGATTTTATTTATTTATTTATACATACAACTGGGGTGTAGGCCAGAGGGGCAGGGGATTTGAGAGGATTCACTGGAGACAGAGTTGGGAGCAGAACATGCAGATCTACTGAAATACACTGCTGAGGGGAGCAGCGGGAAAGACAGGAGAGGTCTGCTGTGCCACTTGGGTAAATTTCCTGGCTGTGGATCGAACTCATGCCTCACCGTATGGCGATAGCTTGATAGCACTGAGACTTAATCCCTGCACCACCAGGGAGGCCCTCTCTTTATTATTTTTAAAAAAGAACTTCAAAACCTTGAAAATTATTCAATACTGGAATAATACCAATTTCTTTAACAATAACAAAGTTAATGTAATAAAAGCCATCAGTTTTGGAATATTTTATGAAAATGTTTAATTCAACTGTTTCTTTGGAATGTAGTAGTCATAGTTTGGAATTTAAGTTACAATTCAGTTCTACGTGGTTTTTATGCTACTCAGTGTCTGAGAATACAAATGTCATTTAAAGTTAAGGCTTCGCTGTTCATTTTGAAACAACAATTTACAAGTGTCATATTGTCATAGAAAATAAAAATTTCTGTAAAAAAATTTGCACAAAATTTTATGATGGTACAAAACATGAAGCAATAATATACCAGTAAAATGAAAACATTTTACTACAGAAAGTTTTATAGATTTCAATAAAGAAAAAATATGTTATTTTTCACCTTTAAAATTATGAAACAATCTAAAACAATATAAACTGAACATTTTGTAACACTGCCTTTACAAATTAATAACTTTATAAACATATAATTTTTAAATATATTTATCAGTGCAAGATACTTTAAAATTTAAAGTTTCAGTATCATTTTTCCTTGGCTGAGGACAACTGTAAGTCTGTTGCCTTAAAAAAAGTCTTACTTAGTGCTTTTGTCCTGGTGTGATTATAACATCTGATGAATGTCTCTGAGGACAAAAATCTACTCTTCTTTCATTGGTGATCAATACTTTCCTGGAAACAAAAGGAATTCTCAATCCAATTAAACCAAGATGAATGGACTGTCCAGTCCATGATGCAAATGTGACTCCCACAAATGTATCTGAGTGAGACCTCTCGCAGAGCAGGAAGGGCGGAAGATCTAAAAGTTCTTATGTACAACATGGCATGGCACAAATACACAGAAAAACAACCAAAGTTTCTTTGGGTTAACTCACAAGCTGCCTGCTAAAAGAGTTACTTCCCTGTGTTTTTAGAGGCTTAGGTCTTGCCAGCCCCAAGGCAGTTTTTTTCTTTCTGAATCATACGAAGTTTCTAGAAACATTCATTCAAATCTTTCTTTTTTACCCCCAGGGTTGCGGCTGAATAGATTTTTAAAAATATCTGTTTTGACTTTACTAGCTCCTCTAACCCTCTTATCTTAAAACACTTCCTCTCCAGGCACCAGGATTTACGCTGTTTCTTAGATAAACTGTTCTTTCTACCACTTATTTTGTCTGAGTCAATCCCTAAACAAGAAGGTTCTCATTTTGTATATTTGCATGTAAAAATTTCATGGTTTTGGATGTTTGAAGAATTTTTTAGTTTTTTGGGGTCTCACATGGAAGCCAATTAGTAGTATTTCTTCCCTCAACTTATTACTATATCTGTTAAATGCAAACATTTCTATCAAAGATGATTTTGATTGGAGTAGACATACAAATGATTGAAGGAAAAAGGATACTGTCACTTTAACCAGTTAACAAGAAAACCAAAGTTAGACTTTGGAGGGCAAAGTTAGGAATTTCCCTTATTTATTTATTTTTAAACATAAAGTCTAGTAAAATTGTTTGCCATTACCAGCAGGTTAAAGCTGCGAGTTTCTTTTCTGGACAATGGCAAATGCTTAAATCCTAAGAGAGGAAAAAGACAGAATAGGAGAGAAAGTTTACATCTGAAAATACATTCCATATGAAAGAACAATAAGAGAGAATATTGCAGCTTTATACAAAAGGGTCAAGAGACATGAAATTGAACTACAGAAAAAGCAGAACAATTAAGCCACATTGCAAATCTTCGGAGCCCTTGCCTTCCCTAGGGCTGACGTCTCACACTAAAATATACTTTCTTCTTAGTCAGTGGGCCACCAGGGTTTGATTAAAGAGTAGGGCTTTCACCAGCAAGAAACAGAGCGGGTTGTTAATGTAACACAATGAGAACCAGTACAAACAAAAAGGCACTTGAGAGGACATAGACTAGCCAGTGCCAAGGAGTTTTCTTGCGGTTGTCGGCAGCACACCCAGTTGCCAGCAGTGTTCGGCGATGGCACAGTTTTCTGTATGGAGTTCACAAGCACGAGGTTTAGTACAACACTGGAAAACATCAAGAAAATTTGACGGTATTGCTTTGTAAACAGAGCTGACACACTAAATTGGTACTGAATACACAGTACTTTAAAATAAAACATCCTAATCCCTCTTTGCCTATGTAAGACAGGGCAGTTATACACAAGTACAGCTTCAGGAGTCCACTGAAATGCGCTTATTCTACTATATTCTGGGCACTGGGTTACAGGTAGCATGTCCATCAAAAGGGCCCCACTGAATACACATGGTGCCAGCATCTTGGATTTTGCAGTTTCCAAAAAGTATCCATAAAAGGGAGAGGAGAGAGAAAGAAGGGGACAGGGAATTTGAAATGAATTATTCAGTCAATCATACTTGGTCTCAACACCAGCATTTGATTATTCAAATTAAACCAACAGATAAAAGCTGACTGTACATGATTCCGATCGTTAACACAGCTAACTTGTTCATGTCTGTCGGCCATACTCATCGAAGCTCCTGAGAAAAGCCTGGTTCAGCGTCATCAACGCACTTCCAGCCTGTACAGTGAAAGATCAACAGTTTCCCAGCACGCTCACTCAATGTAGGTCCTTCCGCATCAACCTTCTGACTGGTTGCTTCACCCTTGCCTGCCTTCACGCCTCCGAATAAGTATTCTGTGTATTCAGTTTGTCTTTTTTCAACTTCACACCATCCACAAGCTCAAAGTTATAGTTCTCCAGGGCAGATAAGTTTCTTTCTGACATCCCGTTGTGCCAACAGGCACAGTACAGCACGACCCCACAGACAGCACCCAAGAGGACCCCCAGCGCGCTCATGGCAATGATGGTAATGAGAATGGGATCCAAGGTCTTCAACACGTTGCCTGGTTTCCTGGAGATGTTCTCATCACCTTCTCCTGCACCCTCATATCCTGGAGTGCTCCCTATGGAGAAACCAAAAGTGGCTCATAAGCACTGACAACATACCAGTGATAGAGAAAGAGAGAAAAGAAAGAAAAGAAGTAAATCCCACACTCCAGTTTTTTTTTTTTTTTTCAAATTGGCTTTTATTTTTTTTTTTTAATTTCCTAGAGGCATGTCTTATTTATTTATTTATTTGTTATTTGTTTGTTTGTTTGGTTGGCTTATACATGCACTGGGTACAGTCAGAGGCGCGGGAGGGTGAGAGAATTCACCAGAGCCAGAGCGGGGAGCAGAGCAGGCAGAAGGACCGAAGTACACTGCTGAGGGGAGCAGCGGGCGGCAGGAGAGGTCTGCTCACCATGTGGGACCCTCCTCCGGTGGCCGGGGAGCAGCCGGGGATCGAACCGGCTGCAGAGGCTGCAGGCAGTTTCGCAACCCAGCGCTCAACCGCTGCGCCACCGGGGAGGCCCCCCACACTCCAGTTTTGTCTTTGCTCTTCTAGGAGACTATTTACTCTCCAATGGGGCTCGACCCAACCATCGCTGAAAAATACCAATTTTACATTTCACTCCTTATTAGTTTCGAGGTAGGAAGGCAGATAATGGGGGAGTACATGCTGTGATTCGGACAGAAATCTTAGCACATGGAAATAACTGATTTGGGGTAAATAGTGAGGGTTAGTTCTAATCTAATTCAGATTTCATGAAGCCCACCACCATCTGTGCTCAATTGTAATCTGTGTTTTTAGTCTTTGGTCAGAAATGTGGTGATTAAATTTTGCAAAATGCTTAGTCATACATTTGTTTAGTTGGGGGATCTCTCCACTGCCCTGTGCATTTGCCTGACCCCAAAACCAGGCCTGAGGAAGCCTTCCCCAACTGCCCTTTAATGTGGTGTCTCTGTGTGGGCATGGTCCACACAAATTTGTTGTTCTACAAACATGTTCCATGTAACATCTTTAAGTCAAATGTGTTTTCTTCGCAAGTCTAAGCTGATTTGACTCAAGAAGGAGAGATCTTTTAGAACTAGGGAATGCTTGCCGCTGACATGTAATATGACTTATGGCTTAAATCTAGAAACTCTCTCTTGTGCTGAACAGAACACATTTAATAATAAGCATCTTTGCAGTCCTTGTCTAAAGTCACTGGAGACAGTCATACTGTTCTGCAGTTCAGTCACTAGGGAAATGTTTTCTTTAGAGTGGAACATGAGGAAGTATTAACATGGGAGCTGTGAGTCTAGAAACAAGACCAAAATGTTAATGCACCACGTGTATGATTGCTTACTCAATGGTGTTCTGATCAGCAAAGATTCCAATCAAAGAAAACTAAAAATACGAGATGCAAGTTCCTAAACAGGGACAAACAAGTCATGGGGGCATAGTAATATTTTCTCCCTTGATAAAAGATTGTTTTTAAACAATCTCAAATACACTTTACATCTCAATATGGACTAATAACTAAGCTATATGAGCCCTGTGTTAATATTAACCACATAGGATAGGGTCATATTTATTGGTCTCCATGAAGTTCAAATTTGGCAATAGCAGGACCAAATTTCTAAGGGAAACAGTTGCTGATGTTGATAGGCAGGATATAGAACTGTTGGCAGTAGCTGTGAGTAATGTTGGGGCAAGATACAATAACCCACAACTGCTAGCCAAGAGGCACAGAAAATTTTGAGAATAAAATAACATCAAGCAAGGCCTAACTCTGATCAAATATCTTACATTTGATTACAAATCTGTGTTCAATGGAAACACACATTTTCAAGTGAGTCAGTCTAAAGTTCAGGGCTACAACCTGAGCATCAATGAAACTTAAGGCAAGTCTGCTCTGAGTTTGTCTCCTCATCTGTAAAATGGGAATAAATATTACTCAGAGAGGGGCTGAACAGATTAAATGAATATAAAGTTCTCGGAACATACTAGCTCCGCAATAAAACCTTGTTATCATCAACATCGACATCATCATCAGATGACCACTAACACGAAGCTAGGGTTCCCCCAAAGGAGGCTGGGAACAGATGACTCAATTATAACAGATAATCACAGAAAGTAGGCTCATCTCTGGAGATCAACCAGACACAAGAATTTTGACTGGTTTCTAATTGCCATATGAAAATTATGGTAGTTTTTGAGTCAGTCTTCACTAGTTTCCCATTTGCATAGTTACAGAGGGAGAATATTTCACCTTACCACCTCCAACTCCTTCTCCCAACTCAGGTAGGAACATCAGTGCTAGCATATTTCCCCAGGGTCAACCGCTTCCACAAGCTGGACCTGTCACTGTGGTTCTCAAAGGGAGGCTTAGAAGGAATGCTGGCAAAAATCTAATCCATTCTACCAGGGGCATTAACATTTACTTCTGGAATTGCTTTATACACCAGTGTACTAAGGTTTCAGAAAGTTTATTTGCACACATAATGAAAGTAACAGTAAATTAAAAAAAAATTGGTCAGCAAAATAAATTTACCTGTTTCAATTTTATTTTCCTGCTTCATTTTATCCAAGTCTGCTGGCTCTGAAAAGTCAAACAAAATTGAAAGAGATATTTAAACTGCCTAGAAAATACAATATACATAAACAACCTAAGCCCCTACACACATGCACACACACAGAGTTTCCTTTACAGGTTTTAGTAAAAACCTCACCTAACTGCAGAGCAACAGAGAGGCAATGCTAAATGGCTGTGAAATTGGTTTCACATCTAAATTCAGGTAGCATTGCTGTAAGCAGAGGGTGTTGTTTTAGAAGAGAAGGCAGGATAGAAATGATTTTGGTGTCTGGAGAGTGGGGAAAATCTGGTGAAAACAGTAAACAGAAGTGGGTATACATGTGCAACTATCCTCTGCTTTTGTTGGTAATTGCTTCCTAATTTGGTAAGTGTTAGTTTGGTTTCTCAAGTAGTATGTCAGGTCTTTGAGGCAAGAGACCATATCTTGTGTCTCATAAAAAAAAAGTCTTTGATGTTCTGAAGTTTGCTTTGGCAGCACAATATACTAAAATTGGAATGATACAGAGAAGGTTAGCGCAAGGATGACACACAAATTCATGAAGCATTCCATAATTTTTCACTCATGGGGGGGTATGGGAAATTGAACAAAAGGTCAGGAAAAAGGTAAAACTTGCAGGCAAACCACAGATCTGAGACATATAGCAGGGGAGGGGAAGAGAGAGGGATCAAAACAAGGGAGGGAAGAGCACAAGGGACTATGGTGATGGCTCATGGGTGATGTGGTGGTGGGAGATTTATGGGGACTACACCTGAGGGGAGAAATTAAATATTGTACAAAAATGAACCGTGATGTAAGAAAAATAAAAGTCTCTAAAAGAAATGGAGTCCTGGTATCCGTTATAGTTCTGAGTAGAGGGCAGGGGTTTTGAGTACTTTGTTCACTGCTGCACCCCTCACATTTAGTGTACAGACTAAATAGGTGCCTTAATAAATGCTTATTGTATTAATTCATGAACAATAGATAATAATCTCATAGCACCCATGGCTAAATATGTGAGAACACATATTTAATGAATAACTAGACATCTTTTTAGAGAAAGTGTTCTTATGGAGCTTTGCTTGTAACTTTTGGAGTACAGTGCATAGCAACAACTACCGATAAGTAGTCTAGACACAGGAGAAGATCATGGAATCATCTAGCCACCTATATATTAACTGGAGCTTAACATATAGTATATGTCACTATAGTATATTCGATGTTGCTTAGCATATTGTATATGTCACTTAAAACTTGTTGAGCTGAACTGAATTTATTTCTTTGTTTTGGTTGGTGGGGTTTGCTCTCACATTCCTAAAGCATTACCATCATCACTCTCATTTTGGAATAAGAAAGCATCAGTATTACATGCACAGAGTAACTACTTGAAAGATATTATTTTAACATCTAAGCAGCCTTGGCGGTGGGTAATTTGTAAAGTAGTTGCACCTGAATAGTCTTGCCATTTTCTGTGAAGATTTGCTATTGTGCATTAAGTAGATTTCTTTACATAGTATGAAGAAACAGACCTTTATTCATTATTCTTTTTTATCCAAATTTCTTCAATTGACCCTACCAAATTATTGCCTCTTTAGGAATTACGTATATTCAATATATTGTATAATAAGAGCATTGTAAATTGCTGAAATGACTAAAACCCACTGTAGCCAACAGGCCTCCTTTGTCTTAAGTTGGCCCAACAGACTTATTCCATTTTGTTATAATTAACATCCTACTATATAATGAGATATAACAAAAGTTTAAGTGTAGCAAATGGAACTTAAGACTAATTACAGTGCTATTACATTGCCATTAGTGATGCTATTTAAAATTATATATCAAGAACTAGGGAATATGAATTGGTTTTCTCTGTCAGACTTTTCCCATATATATCAGCCTAATAAAAGACACACTCTGAACTATTAGACAAAGTCTCTAAATCTCATTTATTTTTTAGTAATCTCAACTATTTTTAGAGTTAGTGATACTGCTTATTTGTAATAAAGCAAAGAATTATGGCTTTTAAGAGTCATTAGGGATGTAATTTTAATTCAAGGTGATCAGAATTCTCATAGGCTTGCTGCTTTGTTTATATACCTAGATATTTGGAATTATCCAGATGTCTGAGTTTTCTACCTTTCATCAAAATGTTTTGACATGTGTATACAGACTGTGAACTGTGAGTTTCTTTGCTATGAGGTCTGGCTTCCACATTACTTATGTCTTTTTTGTAGAAATTAATTAGACATTCTAACGGAACTATTGTAGGTTGGGTAATGGGGTAGTTAAAAGTAAACTGTCTTGATTTTATGTCTTGTACATCAGACTATGTATTTAATATGATGTACTTAAGGACACATTGAAATGTTAGGTCTAAATGAACAAGACAATGACCATCACATAGAAAGAAATGAGTTCTGGGCAAGTGCTTCATTGATTTCTTCAGCAACTCATACTTACTTTCACAGTCCTCTTGTGAAATGTGGTTATTAATACTAATGTCATCCACTGCAATACCACCAAGGTTTCCTTTTCCGATTTCACCCTCAAAAATCACCTAACAAAATGAGATCATTTCACAGTATTTAAATGTTCAGTCCCAAATAGCAATGTTTACAAATGCTTGTTCAGCTGAAGCTATCGCACATAAATTAAATCCATGAGACCTCACATTAGCACTTTGCTCATCATTTCATATTAAATGGCTGGTGATAGCATGAAACCTCTTCACGCCCTCTTTTTATAATACAAAATTTAAAACTGGAAACAGCAGCAATTAAAAGAAATGCTACATAGTGAGAGCCCAAAATAGATTATGAAGTAATTTTTCCCCTTTTTTTCTCAACAAACTGGTGTTATTCCTATAATCTAGGAGACTGCAAAATATACTACCAAGATTATCATCACTGCAGCAATATTTTAGGCTTGAGAAACACCTTATATATATATATATATTTTTTTAAATATTCCCACCTCCAATTTTCATAACCTTCAAAGTATTAACCCAGTGGCCCTGAAGCAGCTGCCTTCCCTAACCTAGGGAAGTGGGTCATACCTGATAAAGTTTCAAGGATTTGTGGAGCAGGACACGCCCTTCTTTCCAGTGGTCTCCCTGGTGTCCAATGGCCATCCACACCAACTGGTCGTACTCCTCTGGCTTCTGGTAACGCAGTTTAACCCTCAGCGTGCCCACATGAGAACCAGACATGTGATACCAGAAGGTCATACAGTGGGCAGAATTCTGGGAATACACCACAGGGCTCACCAGACGTGCCACTTTGCCTTTCTGGTTTTCATCTGCTTGGGAATAGATGAAGTTGCCATCTCCTGCTGTGACAAAAAACTGTGTTAGGGAGAATGGCCAAATTTACTGCTCCTTTGTCTCTTAAGTTCCATGGCGTAAACCGTCCCTCCTTGGCTGAGCACCAAGATTCCCAATATGCAGTAGAAAGAGAATGGTGTGAAGTTGTTGGGGAACCTCTTTGCACCTCAGGCTCCTCTCTGGGCATTTGATGGGGGAGGGCTGTAAATCAGTGCTAGTTTAAATGTGACTTATTTGGAAGGCATTGTCACATGGAGTGTGCTTTGACTGAAGTCAACTTTGCAGCCTTGCAAGCAAATAGCAGCGCAGGGAAGACCTGTACAATTATTTTTATGAATCTTTAAGATTGCTCCAGAAATACCTGTGTGAACACAGATGTTAAATGGAATGATTTAGATGTATTTTTATTTGTCATTTGAGCAGCAGGAGTTCCGGTTGATGACACTCTGGCCCCTATAACTACCTGACAATAATAAAGTTGCAGTTTTTCCAAATAATCTGGCAATCCTCTTTCCCCCCAATCAATTATTCCTCCTTAGTTAATTTTAATGACTTTCAAATTCCTTACATATATTTGAGAGCTTGAGGATCAACTGTGAGTCTGAATTCTGTTTGATGTGGGCTTCTGGTTCAAGGAGAAGCAAGGTTGCATTTTTAAGGCTTATTAGAACAAGCCATTTTGGCAATGTAGACAGTTGCCAAGCTGGGAGGACTTACTCTTAGCTTTGCATTTAATTACTCCCAGTGGGAACATTTTCTCCTGCCACCACCTGGTCTAAACACACAACTCATGTTTCACTGTTTGTTCTGCAAATAGAAATCACCTACTCTAAAGCCTCACCTGATGTAAGTGTGAATCTGATGTTTGGCCCTCAGTGGGCAGGGACTTGTTTTGTTTGCTGCCCAAGAGGCTTGTGTGGTTGTGAGATACTTTTTCACTGTGCATATGTGGGCACGTCCTTGTACCTGTTTGTCTGTGAAAACAGCATTCAGGTGGAAGGGGAGGTATCAGTGGGCAGCTTCTTTCATCTGACTGCTTATATGAGGTTACCCAAAACACTCTTAATAAAACCCATATGTGGAATAATAAAAGGAAGGTGGAAATAAGTCACAGGTCTGGCAATGTGTCTGATTCTCTCGGCCTTTGTGTGGTGTCCCCCATGACCAGGCAGACTCAGTCATTCCCAGGGTTTTGTTTCAACTCATGAATTTACCACTTGGTAAATGAGCAATTTGCTCCATCTGTGTGGCAGTGTATTTCACTGACATGAGCAATATATCCGTCCACCAAGGTGGGCAGCTAAACACATATCTGGTCTTGCCTCTATTCCCTCCCCCAGTCTCAGGGAAGAAAACTGGAAATGCTGCAGAGAGGAAACACATTAATTGCATTCATGAGGTTTATTCTGGTCATTCAGGGATTTGATGGTAGAAAGGAGAAAACTGGTCTGGTAGAGGGGGAATTCTGCCTGAAAAATCTCTCTTGCCTCCACCCTGCTGCCATTGTGGTCTTCCAAAAATATGCCTATGTCTCTCCTCTGCTTAAAACTTTTGAATGGCTCCTCACTGCCTTCAGGCTACCCCACTTCTTCACATAGAAACTGAGGCCACATGCCCATGCCACACACCCAATTGACTCACAAACCACACCAGTTGCAATTCACTAAAACACAGCACCCCGAACTGCACAACTGTGCAATGCCATTTCTTATGCAAGCCTGATTAAGACCATCTCTAAGGCAGGACTGCTTTGTCCGAATACTTCTGTATTATCTTTAACCACTGTTGCTCTCTGCTGCCATTGGACACTCTAAACCCAACATACTGTCATCATTTTCCACTCAGAGTCAGACTGTAAGAACCTCATGTAGGGTAAGGAAAAAAATCAGGCTTTTCTGCCCTCCCGCCATCAGGATAGATGATGTATCCTTGCGGTCCTGAATGCATGCTTGATGGCAGGCACCTGGAGTAGGGTGTGGGTAGATGGGATTCACCTGGGCTGAGACTGGGCTTCTAAGGGCGGCGTCACGGGGACGCCAGGGAAGCTGAGACAGAAGCAGAGAAGCAGAAGCAGAGATCACCAGAGAGCCCAGATAGAGTGAGGATTTGCTGGGGGCTGGGAGGACTGCCAGCCTCCTGGCCCCCCAGCATCCCTGCCTGCCGTATGCCTGGTAAATCTCAATAAAAGCCTGAAAAGTCACTGAGGACTCTGACTCCTCCTTTACCCTGTCTGCATGGGATCATAGAGATCCTGCACTGTGCCCACTCCTGCCCCTACACCTCAAAAACAGGCCCCCCCCTTTATACCCACATATCCCGTGCCCAATGTGGCACCTACCATGTAATAGGGCTACTCCTACTCAAACAATATTTGTTTGATGAGCCAGGGATAGATGCTGGGTTTCGGGAATCTTCTGTAAGGGGGTACATAGTTTCACTGTTAGAGGTCAAATGTTGAAAATCAAGTGGGGTTTCTTTAAATAAATTGAAAACTGGGGAGCAGGATAGTTTACTTAGCGTTAATTTAAAAAATCTCAATGACCGATTTGCAGAGTGCTGCCTGCTCTCTGCTGTCAGTTTGTGTGCATGCCCTTTTCATCTAGATTTTTTTTTTCATGTTAACAAGTTCCTGCCTTTCAAATGTCAGGCTCAGTAAATGATTGTGCTTCTAGTGCCATGGGGGACTCTCTCACGAGTCAGGCAGACCTGGCATTATAGCCAAGCGAATCTGAGAGTTTGTCTGGGAGAACAAAAGAGACAAATCCTTTTGAAAGAATCACACTTCTCAGATGTTAATCAAGACAAGCCCTCCTTTTCTGATACTTCAACATATAAAGAGCTGATATTTTTCCTTTCAGGGTTTTTTTTTTTTAATCACAATTCTGGGTCAGGAACTCTGTCTTCATTTTCTCAATTAGCACTTTACTTCTGCAAGCCTTTTAGCTTTTGTCTCCGGCTAACATAGCTTTTAACCTCCTTTGAATGTCAGATCCTACTGAGCCATTTTGCTTCACTTTGCATCAATTTTTCCACCATTACTGCCTTCATTTCAGCTAATTGCATTTGGTTAATTTGATGCCATTTATATGTACAGTGCCATTTACAGTCAAAGTATTTTAAGTTTTCTAAAACTGCTTGTCTTAAGACTCAATTGAAAGTGTCTCAGAATTGAAGGAGTCCAATTTTATCCAATTTCCTTGTCATTCTCATTAGGCAAGGAGGTAGCTATGGTGGAAGGAGGTCTATTCAACTTACTTAATAGTTATGTTCACTGGGGACAAAAAAGTGAACAACAAAATGGGAAAGCCACAAAGTACCCTCTGCCCATCCATTGGCCTACCAAGCCATCCTCATAAAGCACCAGCATGGGAGGAACTTTGCTTAATGAGATTTCTCAGAATCAGCAAACGTTCCTCTGGGGTGTCTTCTGGGAAGCCACTACTTGCGTAAGCAGGCCAGGATCACTGAGTAGGGTGGAAGTTTGTGGGCTGGGTGTATGTATGTGTTTGTACTTTTTGCAGGACACCGCTGGTTCTTTATTCCATCTCCCAAGTGGAGTGATGAAGTGACCAGGAGGAAACAGTGTGATAGCGGATTAGAATGTGCTGGAGGGCCTCCCTGGTGGTGCAAGGGTTTAAGATACAACCTATGAAGCTGTCTGCAGCCACTGCAGCATGAATTCGATCCCCGGCCAGGGAGCTACCTGCATGGCACAGCAGACCTCTCTTGTCTTGTCCGCTGCTCCCCTCAGCAGTGTACTTCGGTCAATCTGCCTGTTCTGTTCCCCACTCTGTCTCTAGTGAATTCTCTCACCCTCTACACCTCTAGCCTGTACCCTAGTTCTTGTATACATAAATAAAAATAAATCTTAAAAATAAAAAAATAGACTTTCAACGTTGTGGCCCGGCAGGATGGCTCCCGCAAAGAAGGGTGGCAAGAAGAAGAAGGGCCATTCTGCTATCAAGGAGGTAGTTACCAGAGAATACACGATCAACATTCACAAGCACATCCATGGAATTGGCTTCAAGAAGCGTGCCCCTGGAGCACTCAAAGAGATCCGGAAATTTGCAATGAAGGAAATGGGCATTCCAGATGTACGCATTGACACCAGGCTCAACAAAGCTGTCTGGGCCAAGGGAATAAGGAATGTCCCCTATCGTATCCATGTACGGTTGTCCAGGAAATGTAATGAGGATGAAGATTCACCAAACAAGCTGTATACATTGGTTACCTATGTGCCTGTCACAACTTTCAAAAATCTACAGACAGTCAATGTGGATGAAAACTAATCACTGACTAGCAAATAAAGTTACAGGGCCTCACTGGTGGCACAGAGGGTTGAGCATGATACTCCTGTGTATTTCTGCCTGTTCTGTTTCCCACTCTGTCTCTGGTAAATCCTCTGGCCTATACCCCAATTATACAAAGAATTTATTCATGCAAAGTAAAAAAAAAAATAGAGTGCACTGGAGTGGCTGTCCCCTCCCTCTGTTCTCTACCCAGTCCCTCCTCACTAATTAGTAATAGAAAGAAATAGAAAGGGAATGGGGTGTGTTGTGAGTTGGGGTGGGGGGAGATTTCTAGCTGCTCAGAAGATTTAAAATCTTCCCTCAAGGTAAGCCTCCCATCCCATCTGGTTCTACTTCCGCTTGAAAGGTCAAGAGAGAACAAGCATCAGGTTTACTTATTGTTTCTTTAGCTGTGAAATAAATGAGATGACATAATATACGTCTGGATTTGCTTCAAAATAATCCACAGATGGAGGCCTCCCTGGTGGTGCAAGGGGTTAGGCACAGCATTGTGAAGCTATTCGCAGCCACTGCAGCATGAGTTTGATCCCCGGCCTGGGAGCTACCCACATGGCACAGCAGACCTCTCCTGCCTCGCCCACTGCTCCCCTCACCATTGTATTTCAGTCAGTCTGCCTGTTCTGCTCCCCACTGTCTCTGGTGAATCCTTTCACCCCTCCCGCACCTCTGGCCTGTACACCAGTTCTTGTTTGCATAAATAAATAAATATTTTTAAAAAATCCAGAGATAAAATAAGATACCTAATTTGATAATGGTAGAGGCTGGGGGATATATTTATATATGAATATATATTTATAAATATATAAATATAAATACATATAAATATATATTCATATATAAATATATGAATATTTATTTATTTTACATATATACACACATATAAGGAATATATATACACACATATAAAGAATATATATGTATATATACATATATGTTCTTTTTTCCTATTTCTTTTTTTTTTAAAGGTTTTTCTTTTTTAAAAGATTTTATTTATTTATACAAGAGCTGGGGTACAGGCCAGAGGCACAGGAGGGTGAGAGGATTCACCAGAGACAGAGCGGGGAGCAGAACAGGCAGATCTACTGAGTACACTGCTGAGGGGAGCAGCAGGCGAGTCAGGAGAGGTCTGCTGCACCATGTAGGAATCTCCCTGGCTGGCCGGGAATCGAACATGTACTGCAGAGGCTGCGGACAGCTTCATAGTGCTGCACGCAACCTGCTGCGCTACCGGGGAGGCCCCTTTTTTCCTATTTCTTTTCCACTTTTGAAGGTTTAAAATTTTCCATAAAAAGTTTACAAATTATAGAACACTAATTTTCATATATTTACCCAGCTTGCTATTTTTCGGGCGGTCAATCAGTTGACGCACTTAATCAACATTCTTTATTACTTGTCCTAAGTGTATCTCTAGTAGGGAAAAACAACTAGTAATTCCAGGAAATAAAAGTATGCGTTAAAGCTCTGTAGTTATTTCTAACTTCCTTAAACTCACAGATCCCAGGAACGCTCCACAGTAACACCTTCATCTAAAGAAATGAGGCCTCAGTGAACTCTCCGTTACCTGTGTGATCCTGGATTGGTCCTGTTTTGCTGGTCAACACACTCCACTTGAGTTGCACATGGTTGTCATGTTCCCAGTGACAGAAGGTCTTGTGAGAACCCCAGCCAAATTCACAGTTAAAATCATATGTTGGAAACTCTTCAGTAGGTGGAAGGAAAAAACAGAGATAAGCAGAGAAAAACAGATTTAATCAATTAGGGTTACGAAGATCTTTCATTCATAGCAAGCACAATTTATGTAAGTTAATGTCTGTTGAAAAATTCTAGGAGTCACAAAACTCAGGATTACCGAAAATTCAAAAGATGCATGGAGATGTCAAAATGTTTGCAAAAACATATTTAATATTTTCTTCATGCAGCTTTAAAAAGATTGTGAAATGACTGTCAAATTGTTTTCACAAAAAAATTTCCAGGAAGGTTACATTCCAAAGACTGTATATTACGTTTGCATCATTCCACCTATTTCCACTACATTTAATATGAAAGACACTCTGTTCTTGAGGATGAATCATAAAAATTGATATCCACCAATAACGCACATCTTAGTTAGATATTGACCTGTGAACCTCAAAAGTCTATAAAATGTGAGTTGGCTGAGAGCCTCATCCTGAGCTATTTGTATTCTCCTTCCACATGCTTTTGCTTCAGGTCTTTTTAGTGTCAAATCTCTGAAGCATTTAAGATTTTTTTTTTCTTCTGAGCTTTACATCAGGTCAGTTAATTTTAGTGTAAATTTCTGCTTTTTAAGTAAACCTTTAAATTTGCATATAAATTACTCACTAAAAACTTCAAGGCAAGGTCATGCAAAGCCAGGGCACATTCAAATAGTACTCCCCCCACCACTTTTAAAAAATGTTCAGAATGCTTCTATTGGAGTCTGAAAGAAAAGTACATATGGATTCACAGGAATGATTTGTCTTGTGTATTCTGTTATGCATCATTTGACTATGGTGTTTTTTAAACCTCTATGGCTGTATTTTTTTACTCAACAGTTTCAAGTAAAAAGCTTAACATTAAACATGGAAAAAATGAAATCATTAATGCTTGGATTTCTTTTGTAAACTCAAGTCAAAAATAAAAATAATCCTGAAGATAAAATCCTGATGCTTCTGCCAGTCTTACTCCTTCCCCCTCCTTACATAAGACGGAACATATAAAACGTGACTCTTTTCTCTAATGAAGAAGGGTCACTGCATCTGATTGATTTTGTGCCATCCACCAGGTGGCAGCATTGAAACAGGGAGAGGTGTTTAGGCATCTTGCCAATTGAACCGAAAAATAAGTTTCAAAACAATCCCTATGAACAATACAATAAGGAAAGTGTGATATTATATGCTGTACTAGGGTCAGGCTGAGATTGTGTCTCCTTTTGATCTTTTCATGAACTTGACTCAAATGGTTAACACAAAATTTCTTTCTTCTCTGAGGTTGGGTTCCATTGCCTCTCTCCCTGTTTTAACAATAGTAGGAGGAAGTTTAATGGTAAGATTATTGAATAGATAAGGATAATTTACTTTGCAATTTTAGTTTCCACAGAACTGTTTTCAAAGGCTAACAGAAAATATTGGAAGGACCGTACCATATAAATTGTCAAAAAAAGTCTCCTTCTCAATGACTATGTGACCTGCACACGGGAACCCTGGGCCAGCTTGGGGAAAAAACTCCTAAGCTATGTGATGTGTATAATGTGACACTTTCCGTTAGTGCAAAAGGGCTATGTTTCACAACTGTAGTGTCATTGGAAAGATATATTTCATGTCTAGTCTATCAAAACCATGAAATAGGACTGTTAAAAGCATGAGAACCTCTCTCCAAAATTTACCATACTTTTGTGCTGCATTATTGAATTATTTAAATGAAGTACTTTCAACCGAACAGTGATTGAATGGTTGAGCAACCTTGGATGTTAATGCCCATAACCCTGGAATGTATTGTTGCATAGTCTCATGTAAGAAAATGTTAATACTGGAAAATATTATGCTGTGTGTGGTTTTGGGTTTCCTCCTTACATACAGTATATAAGACATGCACAGGAACACAGCCATCACAGCACATACACTTCTGGTTATATTTGCTTTATTAATATGCTACATGTATCCTATAGTATAGAAAACCACACAGTCCACTATTTTTGGCTATTGATATTTGATGATGTCATAAAATACATGAACTTGGCTATTTTTTCCAATGACCAGGGCGTGGGAAGGCTTTTCCTGAAAGGGTGATTTTTGACATTTCTCCTGCTGCACAGAACAGCAGTATGCCTGTATCTTCCAAAGTCCTCTCCAATTTTATTAATTTAACTTCTTGTATCTAGCTAGTCCTTTTTCTTCTTGTCCTGATCATGTAACTTAGGGCAATCCTGTATTGCAGGGAAGGGGTATACAGTGAGAATAGCTATATGTTAAAAATGTGAGCCTGGCTAGAAAGGCAATTAAGCACACAAAACACACATAAACATCCCTAGGAAAGAAAAAGAAAGAGAGGAAGCAGGAAGGTCATAAGCAGAGGAGAAAATGGAAGATAAAGAAAAAAGCAAATGGACTAAAGAAATATGTGTATGGGACTTTGACCTTTAAATCTTTAAAGTATTACTCAGGCCCTGCACAATGCTCATTAAATTCATTGGGAATAATCTGAATAAATCCTTTCTGGACTCTTAAAAAATAGCAGGAAACAATATTCTGAACTTAAAACAAATTTATAGCTGCTATGAGCAAGCACCAGCTGCGCCTGTTGAGCTGATCTTGCCTGCAGTTGTATCATTAGTATCATATATTCACAAGGATTTCATTTTAAAATCTGGTATTCAAAACTTCTATTGAATGTGTTAACTCTTATTCACAGACAGGTCTTTTAGTCCAGACAAGGAGAGGTGCTAAGACCATGATACAAGTATACCTAGCTGCCACAGGAATGTTTGAAGCTCCTTAGAGGGTAAGAGACTTCACCAGGGGGAGCTAGATTAAAAATGCAGATTTCTCATGAGTTCCTGGCAGAACAGGTTTTTATGCATTTAATAGGTTTTATACATTTAATAGGTTTTTATGCATCTGATTACAACCCAGACACTATAGAATAGTATATGCCCACTGATTTTATTATATTGACAAAAACCTTAAAATGAAATCTTAAGACTCTGCTGGAGTCTATTAGGGCTTCAATGAAGTCACAGTATGATGAAGGTTTAAGGGTCTAACTCTGTTGCTGCTAAAGATACCTATAGAATCTGGGACCTGCAGAAAAGTGTGAATCAAAATAGATGGATTCTACTACGGTTTTTTGCTTCTGAGTTGGTCAGTGGTATACCTAGCCTCTGACTCCATGCATATTTAGGTCTTGAGGAGTTCAGAGCTTTGGCTTAGCTAGACAGTAACAATAAACAGAACTCCTCAACAAAGGTCAGACAGTCCATTACCCAAGAACAAAGATTGAAGCCCAGATTCATGACTCAGACAATGGGAAAACAGGAAATCAAGTCAATTTGTAAAAGACTCTGGGTTGACAACAGAAATCAAAATCAGACCAGACCACCTTATCTGTAAGTCCTGTGATTTGAAGTAAACTTTGTTCAGATGGTGATAGTAGTGAATCATGATTTGTAAATTTGCCCTCCAAACCACAGAGGACCCTATGAGATGAGGACTTGGCGGTAGAGTTCCTTTGTGAAGCCACCGTGGCAAATGCTTTGACCTCAGGCACAACTCAAATGTGTTCACAAAGTCACACTTCCCTGACAATATAGACCTGAAACACTCAGGGGGAATTATTCCATTTTAGAATCTGATATACCTTTCCATCTTCTCCACAGCTGAACAACAGCTGTTGCTCACTTTTTTTTTTTTTTTTTCATAACAATCCCTAGCTCTTTGGGTAGGCAACAATTAATATGAGACGAAACAAGTTAGTTAAGGGTGACTTCTTAGGAGTTTTAATTAATTCTTGGTGAGAAGAAACTAAAAACAGTTTAAGTATTGTTTGTGACAATATTAGAACATCATTTTTGTACCTCACTCCTCTCCTATCACAGAGAGGACAAGGAGTGGTTGCTCTTTTTTCTCCTCAGAAAGCCACCCAAGAGGGCTTAAACTCTCCTGAAAGGGAGGAAGGAAGTGGGAGGCAGGGTTTCACTCCTACGGTAGCTTCAACCATCCAAGGTGGCAGGACAATCCCTGCAGGCCACATTTTATAACTTGAAAAGATGTGGGTAGGATAATGATGCAATTATTCTTGTTTCATCTTTTGGCATTTGAGGGGATGTGAGCTGTGTGGTGGGAATGGTTTTATCAATCTTAGCACAACACAGGGAAACTTGGGGTTAAGTTCAACTGAAGAGAAGTTTGTTTTGCAGTTTAATCAGGTCAACAGTGACAGAGTCCTTTAAGGAAGCATACTAATTAGAGAAGTCCTTTCTACCTCTGCCTAGCTGGGTAATGTCACACTGTTGAGGAAACATTGATACACACCACACGCCCCATTAATAAATGACTGTGGAGGCCAAGGCTGAGTGAGCTTCAATAAAGGAAAAGGACGAAGCTGGAAACTGACCTGTTCACCTTACTCTAATGATTAACTTTAAAGTATTTAAAACTTCTGATTGCTTATACTCTTTCCTTTGTGTGTGTCTGTGGGGAAGAATTTTACAGAACACTAACAAAAAATGAGAGAGGGAAAGAGAGGCCACCATTTAACAGTGGCTGACTTCTGATAAACAGCAAACCCAGGACTTTAAAAGTCATTCTGCTTTTCTATTAATAAATGGATGCGGGTGCTATTCCCGGGAGCACTGCTTTCCCTGCACACAATTATAGCTGTGGTTTCCTGAACCCCATTTCGTGGCACGCCCACTGGAAATGCTGTTGTAAAACTGCCAAGTCTGTGGCAGGCAAAACTGACAAACTTTGCCTGTTTCAGTTTTGCAGAATCGTGATGAAAATAAATAGTCAGGCTGCTGCCTGTGAGATTTCCTTCTCCTATAGTTTGCAAACATAGTCCGTGTCCTAGATGTGCTGTGTTTAAACAAAGTATGTTACCCAGTTCCTTCAGTTGAGAGCTGGGATTGTCACCATTTGGCAATTACTGATGGAGAAGAGAATCTCACTCCCTGCTGCATATACATGTGGATAAAAGGAAAGCAATATTTATGGCTCATGCTTGGAGACCAGATGCTGCGTGGCATCTCTCTTCTGGGACTTTGAGCGAAACCGAAATTGAGAAGTTAGCAAAGCACTATTTATAGGGAGCAGGGTAGACATATATGCAACCTACATTTTCTCTTTTATTTAATACCTGATTGTATTGTGCTGTCTATGATGGTTGGCTTTTCTGTGGTCAGCACTGTGGTGCCACCTGAAAAAACAAGAAGAGTAACATACAAAAATGAGGAAAAGTAGCATTGTAGATAATAAGCAGTGGAGAAACACTGCACACTGACACAAGTCATCTTATGCTATATGAGGCAAACGCTTTCTGTACAAAATTCTTCCTTTAATTCCCTCTATAGTAATTGTTTCACTTAACTTTTGCTCAACACAATGTCAAATTCAGGTAAGCCACTACCTTTCACCCAACACCTCTATTCAAAAAGCATCCAAAGCGACATGGAGAGCTTGCGACTCCTTTCCCAGGGGATTCTCTGATTCCCAGACTAAGCTTGGCATACCAGCGTGACAGTGAAAAGCAAAGGCCTCGGTGACTGGGATGTTAAACTTGACCTAGACTTCTAGGCTTCAAATACTCTTTCCAGGTTTTAGATGTGTACCTGCAAGGCAGTGGCAGGACTTATCTTCACAATCGATTTAAAAAACTGAAGGTTTTAAGTGGATGGCAGTGACTCTTCCTTTCTTTGGCTGTAGTTGTACATTTTCCTCCAGGACAAATATTCTGCCCAGGATGTGGTTTGGAAAAGGGAAAAGGGAGAAAGAATTCTCCACACTTTCAAGGAACTGGAAGAATGAACAAATAATAACCCTAAACATTGTGAATTTGCCATTAGTTTGGGTTGACTTTGAAATTCCTGGTCAGACAAGTGGTACCAGGTGGAGAGAGCTTTGTACTCCTATCTTCCATATCTTAGCTCTTCCATTTCCCACTCTTTATCATTATACTTCTGTGGTAGCGTTCTTAAATTGGTGCAATTATTAGAATCACCTGAACGCTTGTTGAAAGCGCAATTTTTAACGTACCTCTCCTCCTCAGACCTCACGGAGAACAAGAATCTCGAAGAACAGGCCTTGAAATCAATTTTTGAAAATTGATTGAGAATTTTTGAAAACTTCTCAGGTGATTCTTATAATCCACTAGGTTTGGGAAACACTGGTTTGCTGTTTATTATGTAAGCCTGAGAAAGCTGTTTCTCCTCATGTGAGTCTGTGATGCAGATCAAGGTGAGAAAACATCTGTTTCCCAAGAGATACAGTCCCGGACAGACTCAGGGCAAGGGCCTGGGGTGGGCCCCTGACAACCATGGACAGGTGTGGAGGTGGGTTATCAAGTACCATTGTACACTTTCCATTATTATCAGTCCATAAAGATTTGTGAGCATCTGTATTCTGACCAGGTCTTCGTCCTATCCTGCAGCTTCCACAGGTCAGAAATCATCTGAATCCTGAATCAGTCATAAAATCAGGATTTCTTAGCTAATGGACTGCAGGACCAAGTCCTGTTACCCTTGCTCTCCTGGTAAATACGTGAGTGGCCACATGTGTAGTGACCTCAATAAGGCAGGCGCTAGGAAGAAGGAATTATATATATTATGGGTTAAAAAGGTGAATCTATAATGGCAGAATTGGAGGAGGGCCAGAATACATTAACGTTCTGTTCCCAGAGGTCTTATAGGAGAAAGACTCAAGATGAAAATTCACTTTTTAAAACCAATATGTATTATCAGTCTTGTTATAGATTCATAGCCAAATTCCACTGTGAAATTTGGCCTCCTTGTGCCTTTGAAGCCAATTGTATTATGTAATCACTTCAAAGCACTTGCAAATGAATAACTTCCAGGTAAATTTCCACCTTGGCAAGCAGTATGGGAGAGCAGAATCTTTCTCCATTTCCATGCATTTTGTCCAGTTCACCTGGAATTCAGGGTTGCTTGTAAATAAGGAATATTTTGCTACAATACTTTCCTCCCTCTCTATATAAATAGGTGACTCTAGGAGGAGAAATTAAAGTGACAACATCTGCTTTAAGGAACTAAACTGCTAAACAGAGCACTGGTCCCAATTTTCATGTTCCCACCTATAAGGATTGAAGTGAGAATGCTTTTAGTTTGGTTTCTTTACACTGAATATTCAAAGTCTGCAGTTCTAAAGCCTGTGACAGAAGGTACAAAGATGGAGCAGAGCTGTGTGTGAGCCTAGGATGTGAGTTGTTAGCAAGTGAAAAGATACCTGGGTTAGGTGAGGGTTTGCTTCTCAAAATGTCTATATATGTGCATATCTTTTTCCAGAAAAGGATAAAACATACCTTCACAAAGCAAAATAACTTTTTCCCAACCCCCCAAATGAGTTCTTTTTTTTTTTTAAGGGACAAATTGACTGTAATGAAAATAAAGGAATCTGAAGCACTAAATGCCTTCTAAAAATCATCTCATCCTGATGGTGGCAAGGAATGGGCATTATCAACACTCAGAAGTTCTTAGCATATGCTTATATTTGTAGAATTATTGAGACAAGTGTATTGGCTTAAGAAAATAACTCTTATTTTTTGTCTTGGTAATATGTAAAAAAAATTAGAATTAACTAGTTTTTTTCTGTCTACCCAAGAATTGATTTTAAGTGCTATAGATAAACCATAACCTTGTACTTTTAAAGGACTGTCAGTATTTCCACTATAAATGACCCATTTTCTGTGGTTAGTTACTCATTGCCATATACAATTTGCCCCAGGCTAACATACTTGCCCTATTTCATTCAATGGCTCCAGTTTCAATTGATTCAGTCATGAACTGATGCAAAAATGAGAAGGTTAGTTGTTCTGATATGAGGAGTAAATCTGAGGCTTTGTTTCTAATCAATATTAACTGACCACTTTACGTTTTATAAAGAAAAGAACCCGCTACACAAGAGGGTAATTGAAAAGGATATAATGTGATGACTGCAGGCATTCCTTTTTATGAAGAATTTCACTATGGATGTGTGACAGGCTCTGCAAAAGCCTGATGTTTGCAGCAGTGTTTACAGAGAACCCTGGGAAGGTTCCATAGGACCTGGTTCCTAGAATGATAACATCAACTTTTGGGTTTTCGGTTTGAATTTGTCATCTTACAAAGAAAGTGCCTTTACATCAGCTAGAGTAATTTTTGAAATTTGTGGCTACTTATATAGAAGATTTGTTTTCACAAGCCCACAGCAATGTAACATTTATTGGCCATATGAATGTAAGTGGTTATTTTAGAAATTTGAAGGGAGACAGCCTTAGGAGGTGGGATTTAAATGTAAACCTAGTTCATGGTGTTAGGGGGAAAAGGATGTCCCAAAGCTAATTCCATATAGGCTTTGTGGACTCCACCCCCACCCCAGGTCAAAGCCAAAGACACTGGGAACTCCAAATCCCATCACCACCAAAGGGAAGGTGGCTGGGACCTGAAGGTGGGGTTAAGCAGCCAGGTGGATATAAAAGGCAGACACGTGGGCTTTGGGGATCCCCCATTTTTGGCTCTCCGCCAGCTCACAGCAGTCCGGCCAGCTCTGAGAGTGCCTTTGGGTTTCCAGGTCGTCGGATCGGGTAGGATGCATTAAAGACTTTATTTCCCTATTTTCTCCCTGAGTTGTACATTTTCCTTATTTCCTTTTCTCTTGTAAATAAACCTTTTATTAACCTTTTGTGTGTGTCTGTAGTAGAGTATGCATAAGTCCCTTTAAAGCGTGCGGGTGAGGACCCACAGCCAGGAAACCGTTTAATATCGGGGTTGCTCTATAATAATGGTACTAACTTTCTGAGCTGTATTTTACCACATATTCCATCTCAGTGTGCAGAACTCATATCCCTTCGGAGAAGAGCTTCTGAAAGTATTTGAAATATACTGTTGGGCATTTCGTTCCAGATTTTCATTAGCCAATAACATGATACTATTATGAAGTTTCATGGTTATACCCTCAGTTTCATTCATGGAAATTAATCATGTGGGCTACCTAGGTCCCTACGGGATGCATAAACAGACCTACACCCAAGGGCTCATGTTTAACCTAAAATGAGAGCCAGATGCTCTATGAAGTTACATTCTGACACAGGCAACAGTAAATGTCCCATAGTACCTTTCACAACAATTGGATGAAAATCGTAGTGCCTTGGCCACTTTCCAAATGGTTCAACCCCATTTTCCCACTTGCCCAATATTCTGCCATTCCAAGTAGAAGAGAAAGTCACTTTCCAGCTTTTAGATTTTTAGAATATTATAAAATAATACTTTAAATGTATCAGTGAGGCATTTGGGACATATTATCCTGTTATATTTGTTGGTCAGCAGTTATGTGAAATAACAACTAATTCTGTTTTTTGCAAATTTTAATGTAAAATGATTTATAAATCCCTAACTTAAAAGCTGCATTTCAAATATAAGCCTAATTTTATCAATTTGTTGGATAAAGGAACCACTCAAAAATATTTTCTCCTCATTAGAATATAAAAAATAAACATTCTAAAGCACTTCATTATATATAGGTGTTTTTTGGGGGGTGGGGTGGGTTTGAAGATGAGTTTCAGTTTAGTGTATTTAGTCATGGAGAAATTTTTATTCAGTTAAGACAATCCTAGCTTGGCTTTGAAAATGACTAAAATTATTGTTCCAGATGACTGTGACTATTAAGAACAATTGTTTATATGGTTATCACAAGCAAATGAGTTTGCACATGCACTGACAAGGTGGCCTCTGTTGCTGGGGCAGGACTGCCATCACCCTGGTGCCCAACACCATGAGAAATTAAGAGTACACAAGCAGGCATTGATTAGCTCATGTCAACTACAACAGGAACTAAAATGGCAGAGCAATGGGATGAGGTGGTGTCTGCACCTGTGAGCTGGAAGTCATCACCTGTTCCACTGTGGCAGTTGGCCTGGTCATCATCACATTCATCCACTGGGTTTCCATTGGGAGTAGTCGGTCCAGCAGTAGGTGCTGAAACAACATGCAAGCATTATCATCTACCTCTAAAATGTATTCTCAAGTTTCTGGCTGAAGAGTCTGCTCAAGTTTTTGCAGAAAACTCTCATCTGGTAAAAGGCCAGGTGCATGACTTGCCCCTCTTTCAGGAGCTAAATATACTTGTATTTTGCTGAGTTGGGGACTGCTTTGTTTTGGTATTTGATCCATATCTACTGAATAGAATGCACTGCCTTAGCATTTTATGCATTGTTATCTACATAAACATTCTCACTCTTTTTTTAGAGTTCTTGAATTCTTGCTGATTGTTTATTCATGACCTTTGAGTTGAGAACTTTGATGATAGAGAATTTGCTTGATTTTCATTTTCAAGGTGCTAGGGAGCTCAGATATTATAGATTCCATTATATTCTTAGTATTTACTAAATTTCCTAAGCTTATATTATAATCCACCACCCTCAAGAGATTCCCAATTCACCTTTAATATAAAATAGCTTGTTTCTTTTTAAGAGAGACTCCATTTCCCTTTATGTAAGCTCCCCAACCAGAAATCCCTCTCTCCAGAGCAGTTATCTGAGAGGAGTCCTCTTATACACTCTGGGGTCATTTTACCTGGACTCCAGAGGATTGAATTCCACTGTTGGCCTGTATCCCCTATCTTTGAGCCTGTAGTTGAACGGTAGCCAACATTAACCAAAGAGACTGTTTGAAGTTCCTTAAATTTAGTTTTTTTTTTTTAGCCTGTTACTCATTTTTGCAACCTGTTTAATATTTTACAAATCCTGAGATAATGTACATTTCTCTTGATGTTTGAGAACCAAATACAGTATTAGGAACAGAGACTTGTTCTTTCAAAACTTCTGACCAGTAGGAATGTGCTGGGAACATTGGTTTCTCAATAAAAATTTGACCCTCTTTGTTACTGTGTATAAGTTCTGAGCAAGAGAGTTATGACAAATACAGAAATGAGCAGTTATATCTTTCTCAACTGCCCCAAATATACTAGGAAATCATAATGTACACACCATTGCAGCATACAGTCTAGACTTTATTAAATGTGTACACATATATTCTGGGCTTATTACTGTCACTGAATCAAAGGAATGTTCTCTGGCAATCCAGATGTTTGCTTTTGCTAAGCTGTCCTTGCTTTTGAAAATGTGCCACTTTTAAGTATTTTAAACTCTCTATTCATCTTTCTGGTTTTTCTGTACTCCTTCCGGTGTTTATAAAAGACAGTTCCACACTCAGATTGGTCCAGGGTAGTAACCAGATGAAATTAAAAAAAGCAGAAAATGAATAATTTTTACATCCCAATTTTAAAATTTGATAATATTTTATGTTCTGAGCTTCTCTAATTATTTCATAAGTGCTAGCCCAGAGCAGGACAGAGACTCATGAAAGGCTTAGCTGTACCTCATCCACTTTCTGTGTCCCTTAAGATATCTTCTGAAGAACAAAGCACAAAATAGTTATTTAATAATGGCCTGTTAATTGATTTAAGAAAGAAGAAAAATACTCATTTTCACCAATTGTGTTAAAAAGCTTTAACATTACTTTTTTGTTGATATCTCTATGGCTTGGGGCAACTGCCTCACTTTTGTGACTGCTTAGAAACATCTGCAGGGAATGTCTTCACCAACAATTTCTACCTCTCTACAGAGCTAATACTGGCAAACTGCCACCACACTCAGCCTTTTCAATCAACCATTCATTCCAACTCCTAAGTCAGTGTTGCTTTCCAGAATTCAGGCTGAGGACCTTTATCCTAGCAGCAGACACCCTTTTCCAGATGAGCACACTTCTCAGTGAAATGAATGGACATGCCTGCAGTTGGTTCAATCTGCCCACCTCTTTTTTTTCTTGGCATTTTTGCCAAAGACCTGGCACATGGTCATTTTTGGTCTTTGTTGATAGTGAGTGGATAATTCAGATGTCTGGGACATGACTACAGATATAACACAATTAAACAGTGAAGAGCAGGAGATAATGGCCTGCTTTTGAATAAACACATAGAAAAAAAGCTATGAATTATTCACTAACATGGTGATTTATAGCTGAAGATTCCATAGTGCAGAAGAAAAGTTTTATGATATTTAATGTGCTCAGGAATGTAATTACATTTGGGTAGCTAACACAAATAATCTTGAAACCACAAGAAGAAGGTGATATTAAAAAGCATTCTACGAGCATATGCTCCATTGATTAACATCTGGGTGCCAACAATAGTTATTCTATGAACTAACCTAGAGAAAGACCTTTATAGAGATGGAAAAGTTGGCATAAGGTTACTTATTAATGCCCAAATCCAAGGCAGATGGGACTTTGAATACACAAAGACATTAACTGGTACAATAAGCAACCACAGTATCATTTTATTTTCATTCATCTCATTCAAAATGCAGAGGAGCTGCAGTTTTGAGGTCAGAATGTGAATTAAATTTGCCCTTGATATGACTTTCCTATGATAACCTAAGTTCATGCAGTAACATCTTTAAATAGACCTCACTATACATTTATATACATTATCTTATTAAAGTTTTGTTTCTCGGCAGCAAAGAAATTCATCCAGGATATGGTCTTGATGTTTCAATTTGTCAAGCGCTGCTTCCTCTAGTATATGATGGTAATCAACACTGTAGACATAAATTGGATTGACAGAGACCTCTAAACAATATTTAAAAAGTCAAAGTAATTAGTGGTTATAGGAACTGGGGGAGGCAAATGTAGGCGTGAACTGTGTAATGGGTGAGGGGTTTTACATTTTGACTGATGGACATATTTTGGAACTGGATAGGGGTGGTGGTTGCACAGATAATTTTGGTTGTACTAAATGCCACCAAATTAGTCAACTATTTACTTTAAAATGGTTAATTTTATGTTACATGAATTTTACTTCAATAATTTTTTTTTAAAGTCAAAGGAGACAGTGCCACAGAATTTGAGCAGAGTTATGCAAACAACCAGGACAACAGAATTCTGAAGACACTGTTTGCTGGAGTCTGTGAGACTATTCAGCTGCACAAACTGGCAGGCACAGAGAAACACAAGATCACCTGGGAGAAAGGTGGAAATTTTTGACAGCACCATCAGGGGCATAAATGCATGAAAAGGAAATTTTAAAAAATAGGAAGTCAAAAGGGACTCTGGAAATTGTGGTTACCTTCCACTTCGCAGCCCAGCAGCTCCATCCTGAGCCCGAGCCCACTATGAGTGGCTCTCTCTGGGTAGATCCTGATGAATCGTGTGGAAAGAGGTGGGAAAGTCCGTAGCTCAGGTGTATCATAGTTGTTGTTGCCTTCAAAAGACTGTGGACGATGGAAATAGCAGTTAATTAGGAAACATTAAGTCCTCCCTTTCAGAGCTTGCTTCTTCCCTCTTTCAGGATTCTTACTAGGACCCTTATAATAATAGAACCTACCTTACAAAATTGTCTTGAGGATTAAATGAATTCAAATATTTCAAGCACTTAGAGGAACGCTTGCATCAGTAAACATCATGTGATGTTTGATATATAAAGGATACCCTTTATAAATCTTTCAAATGTCTCTTTCTACCACTTGGTAAATGACTGACATTCCTTTCATAAATGAGAAAGCGAAAAACAATCCTTCTCTAAGAAGTGGCAGATGTCATTTCTCAGAATTTCAGAGTGCACACTGAGGCTATACCAGGAGCTGAGGATTTAATGAGACACCTTTTTAAATGATATGCTGATATGCCTGGGAGAAGTGACACTTTTACCACTTCCTTGAGGTAGAGGAAGATACCTCAGGAATTGAACTTGACAAATTTTTCAGAGCTTATAACAGACACCACATTTTCAATAGCTACTCCTTTTCCATTCTATCAAATGAGTGGGTCTGGTTTTGCTAAAACATGGTCCTTTAGAAGAGGGAGGAATTAAATTCCTGAAATAGGAGACAGTAAATTTAATATAGTGCAAATCCTGTTTATTCAAGAACTTGGGTTATTCCAGCCCATTGAAATTGCTATTTACTTAAGCAATACTACCAGTTGGAGGCATTTGTAGATGAAAGACCTTCTCATCTCAGGAAAGTAACAAGGGCCTTGAGAATTCTGGTGATTGGTTGAATTGCAGGGAGTCAGCACCTCTCTTTGAAGTGCATTCCTAACTTGAAGTCACTGTGACATTTTTCAGGAGCTAGGCCACCCATCCCTGTTATTGCTGCAAGATTATTTGATTTTCCTTTTTAACATTGACAGGATCCTTCAGTGGAATTGTAGGAAAATGGAGCAATGAGGGGGCCTGTTTTCTTTTTCAAGAAATGAATAAGCCTCCTTCTACCTTCTTCTCCCAACACCATTCTTAATCCAGAACGAGATAGGGGAGAAAGATTACAAAAGCAAATTGCCCTGTCTTTGGGAGTGTCCTTTTAGATCTCAAACATCCTATGATGCTTAATCTTGCGAGGGTTTGTTCTAAGTGCTTAAGAAAAATTATCTCATTTAGTTCTTAAGACAACTCCACAAGGTAGGTTCTATAATTATCATTGTTTTTACAGATGAAGCACAGAGAGGTCAAGTCATTTGCCCATGGCCATACAAATGGTAAGTGGCAGAATCAGATTTCAAACATAGGCAGTCTTAGCTGATGCCCTTCATCATACTGCTATGATGCCTCTGGCTTTAGAAATAATCTAATCTCCTAATTTTAAAACACAAAAAACTGAAATTCAGGAAACTGAGTTTATGCTCCAGGTCACTTTCAGTTTCACTAATTTTTCTTTACATTCACTGCAATTTGGGCCTCTCACACCTGGTACACCATATAGAGTGATGGCCAGCCCCAGGCCATGTCAGTCCAGAGCAGGGACCATAACAATATCTAGGTCAAGATGTTATAAACCAGGGCCTCCCCTATGGCACAACGGTTGAGCGCTGGGCTGCGAAGCTGCTTGCAGCATCTGCAGCACCGGTTTGATCCCCGGCCACCAATGAGGGTCCCACATGGCATGCAGACCTCTCCTGCCACGCCTGTTGCTCCTCTCAGCAGTGTATTTTGTTGGTCTGCCTGTTTTGTTCCCCGCTCTGGCTCTGGTGAATTCTCTCACCCTCCCACGCTTCTGACTGTACCTAGTGCTTGTATAAATAAATAAAAAAATCTTAAAAAAAAAAAAAAAGATGTTATAAACCAGCCAAAGATACCATCCTTCAAAGAGAGGACTATCAGAGCCAGACAAGTAGGCAGAGAGAGCCAGATCCAGTTGTTGTGAATATAACTGGGGTTTTTCGAAGTTCTAGAAATAAATTAATTGACCTTTCCAATTCAGAAAGGCCTCCAGGAATCTAAAAGTCCATGGCTAGACCTACTTCTCCCAATTAAAATTTCCTCCTATTATTTTCAAGAGCAAGCTTACTCTGGGGGTTCTGCATTCTTGATAGAACTGCAGTTACTGCCAGTAATTGAGGAAGTGACACATATTATTGTGAGGCTCAATTAAGTGCTGTCAGTTAGATACAAATCATAATAAAAATACCATTAGTACAAATGAAAATTCTTTCTATTTTAACATATCTGCAACAATCATTATCTATGGAATTTCAGGCTCTTCCCCCAATTTTAATTTTAGCAAATTTAACTTGAGCAACAACACAATGTAAATACATTATAAAAGCTCTCAGAGATGTTGGGAAGAATATCAGCAATGAAGAGTCTTATGGAACTGGGCTAACTTTGAGAACACAAGAGTGCGTATGAAATATCCTTGCATCATCCCTTTACTTAATCATGTTTTAAAAGAAGAGAGCTTTGAGTATTTAGCTCCTTTATCTCTTTCTGAATAGTCTAGTTAACTCAAAGACTCAATATACCTTGTTGGCACACACTATCTGCGGGTAGTAGTAAGGATTTTCAATCCATTAAAATGCTGCTTTACTTCACAAAACAGAGTACTCATTTTACTGTTATATAAAAGGTACTTGACATCCTAAGCAGGTAACCTTCATATGTGAGTTTAAATAAAGTATGTTTTAAATATCTTTATACAATTTCGAAATACGTACTGCTCCTAAATTGACGGTTTTACCAACTTCCTTTTACATACTAAAAATTTTATTTCAGGAGAAGGGCATGTTAGGAACCATATATTAGGTTCTATATAAATAATTTAGAAGCTTTTTGGTTTTAAATATCATCGGAAGATGATAATGATGGATAGAATCATGTTTGAGGAATAAAATCTAGCACATTCAACCAGTCTTGAATAGGTTTTTTGGTTAAAATTGATAACTGTGTGGCTTTTGTAAAATTCTATATAGAATGGAGAACAGTACAGTGATAGCTTTGGACTGGATTGCAGACGTATGGATTAGATAACAAAGACCAGGAAGCATATGACGCATCTTATCCAAAGCATATGGCAATTTGTTTTCTTTCCCTTTTAGAATCCTAGTGATGAAGAACATGTCACAACAGCACACACTGCCATGTGACAGCAGCTCTGGGAAGTTGTTGATTTGCAGCATATTCACACTTTGTGATAAAGTCAGAATGCTTACTACTCAGAAAAGACTGGCTCTTAGGAGAATTCCAGTTTCTAATGTTTATTTTACTTTTTCTTTCACCAAAACAAGAGCGGCAGACATAACAGGGGGAAATGAAGTGGACACAAAAAGAAACTAGCTGTACAGAGATAAAAATAACACTGACAATGTTTTAGAAACCACAAGTGAACCAAGGGTGAGAGGGGAGAGAAATTCTTACATTTCCAACAGTGTCTTCCCTGTCGGTGGTCTGCCACACTAGCGCTGACCCACAGTCCGTGGGGGACAGGGAAATCTCTGCAGAACCCCATTCTGTCCAGATGGGGGGCTCTACAAAGCTGGCTCTACTGCCGGCTTATGTTTTCTGCCTGCAATGCCTTTGGCCTGAGTCACTACATTAAGTCATATTCCCAAACTTACTTAGAATGGAAGTGAGGATAATACACCCTCCAAAGAGCTAGAATCTTCTTTCCACAAAACGAGTAGGTTTAGGCAAAGCAGGAATAGAAAGGCTGTGACCAAAAGGTCAATTTGTTAGTGTTAGAAGTATTATCTGCTGAATACAATTCCCACACTGCATACAGAACTCACTGTGGGTTGTTTTAATCATAAACCAGCTTCTCGGTCACCCAGTACACTCCTGGGAATCCTCTCCTCGTTGCCATTGTTTGCTCAGGAGATGAAAATAATTTTAACCCTCAACCTACTTAAAACATAATCACTCAAAATATGTTTGGTTAAACAAAATTATACCATGTGTTTTGGAGAATATTTTTATATTGAGATTCCCTTTTCTTTTCATAGGATCATCAAGAACCAAATACATTTTAAAAGGTTCCAATGAGTAAAAAAATACTTAATCATTATTGATAGCCAACAGGTAGAAGCAACCCAAGCATCGATGGATGAGTACATAAGCAAATGTGGTGTTTATACCCATTGGAATATTATTCAGCTTTGAAAATGAATGAGATACTGACACGTGCAACAATAGGAACAAAACTTGAAAACTCTGTGCTAAATAAAATAAGCCAGTCACAAAAGATCAAATACCACATGACACCATTCACACGTGACTCTTAAAGGAGTCAAATTCAGAGAGGCAGAAAGTAGAATGGTGGTTGCTATGGGCTGGGGGAGAAGGAGATGGAGGTTATTGTTTAATGGACATAGAGTTTCAGTTTTGCAGGAGGATGAAGTCCTGGAGATTGGCTGCACAATAATTTTACACTATACTTAACACTACCCAACTATACCTAAAGAAATTAAGATGGTAAATTTCATGTGCATTTCACTACAATTAAAAATTTACAAAAAATATACTTAAATTCTAACAGGGTGGTCCCCAGGAAAAGGGGAGTTTTCAGGTTCCCTGCCCCACCCAAGGGAGGATGGAGCTGAGCAGGAAGGAGAAGCAGCTGGAGGAAGAAGGGAGGAAAGATGGGGAGAAGAAGGAGACCTGGAGGAGGAACATGGAGCAGAGAGACATGTGAAGAAACCGCACTTGCTTCTTGGTCCTGGACTGGTTGACACAGATGTGGGTCATGACACAGATGAGAGACCCGTGGGGAGGTTAACAATGGAAACTTTTATCTTGATTTTGATTTTGCTCTTTTCCTTTCAGACTTGTCTGGCTGTTTCTGATCCTTTTTATGGGTCCCCACGAGGAGATGCCTTACATTTATGGCAGGCTTTCAGGCCTCAGGGGTCCTGCTTCAGGCCAACCTTCTTTGGTTGGGCATTTACCCACGAGGGGATAGGCAACTTCAGATGCTTGATTTGAAAACTGTATTCTTTGTCTTTTATTTTGCACTAATTGTATTAAAGTTCCTTTCCACTGACAGTCTTATACACCAGAGTATGTTTTGTCTTGATGCAGCAGATGGCAGGACCTACTTAGAGGAGGCAGGTTTGGGGATTCTGAGGTGCCCCTCTCCCTGCCCTGTAACGAAATTAGAAATGGGGGCCTCCCTGGTGGTGCAAGGGGTTAAGACGAAGCATTATGAAGCAATCTGCAGCCACTGCAGCACAAGTTCAATCACTGGCCAGGGAGCTACCCACATGGCGCAGCAGACCTCTCCTGTCCCGCCTGCTACTCCCCTCAGCAGTGTATTTCAGTCAGTCTGCCTGTTCTGTTCCCCACTCTGTCTCTGGTGACTCCTTTCACCGCGCCCCACACCTCTGGCCTGTACCCCAGTTCTTACATGCATAAATAAGTAAATAAATAAATACAAAATTAGAAATGAGTTATCTAGAAAAGGTAGAAGGGTGGCTAAATGATAGAGTAGAACCTGCAGAGATTTTGAGTTCCTACAGAGGTTGGGAGCCGCTGCCCCTGCCCTTACTCTTGCTCTTCAGCTCTCTTGCTCTTCAGCTGTGACTTTGCCTAATGTATGGCAAGGTGGCCAGGAATACAGCTCTCCTTGCTTATCTCAGACCTTACTCTTAGCACCTCATACCTGTCTTTCCCAGAATGGGAGCTCTTTCTGGCACCATCACACACCTCTACTGATGACAGCTTAAAGCAAGAAAGTCCTGTTTCCGCAGGAAAATCCTGGAGATCATGAATTAAGTCAAGAATGTGAGGAAGGACTCCCTCCCAGGGTGGGCTGTCCTGGACCTCACCTTAGCCTTGCGCTTGCTGTCATCCATGATCATTTTCCAGTCTGAGCCGTTGTTGCTATGCCCGATCTTGAACTTCCGCATGAAAACCTTGTTCTCCCTGTGCTTCCCGCCCTGAATGATGATTCCCCTCACAATCTTCTCCTCCCCCAGGTCCACCTGGAGCCACTCATTTACATATGGGTGAGGCGCAGGGGGCAGAGCCCAGCCAGACCGACTGGTCACCAGGCGAATATTTTCAGGCATCCAGTTTCTCTCTCCTTGGTTTGACGCTGTTATTTGGGCATCAGAAATAAGTCCAGATACCATCCCCAACATTCCAGAGCAAGGATAATCTGGAAGGTAGAATGAAATACATCAGAAAGTATAAAATGATTTTTGACATAACATATTAAATAAAAGTATCTCCTGTACCCACTCAGATATATTTTAAAATAGTGATCATTTGACATTAAACTAGAACCTTCTTTCCCTCAAACTTTTCTCCCACTCTTTCAGAATGCCTCTCCTAAACTGCCAATAAAGAAACTCTTTGGTAAATACATACATTTCCCACTTTTTGAGTTCATCCAAGTGTGATGTCAAACTATTGCTGTTTCAGAGTCTTTGGCAACCAGAAATTATCCCTAATTAAAGTATACGTTCTGCATAAAAGAGATTTGGTTTATGACAGATACATGTAAAGAAATAATTCCAACAGCAAGAAATTTGCCAAAACAAAGTTAAAAAGAAGGTGACAAGGAGGTGAAGAGAAAGAAGGCACTTGCCTTAGCTTAAAGAGTAAAAGGGTCCTACCAGCAGGGGTGACATTTGGATGTGGAATGTGGAGATGGAGTATCCATCCTGCCCCATAGGTGGCCTCCCATTTTTAACTGCCTTAGGTACTATTCACATGAATATCCCACTGTTTCAAAGGTGCCCTTGCATGACTGAAAAAAATCCCTACTCCTTGACACTGAATCCTTTACTGAACTCTGTATTTTAGTTGGTGACATCACTAATCAGTAATTTAATTCATGGGTGCCTTATCAGTCAATTTAATTCATGGGTGCCTTATTAGCAAAACATTCAACACCTCAATTATTCTCCTTTCAAAGAGTACATCTTGGCCTCCTTTGTGGCTCAAAGGATAAAGATGAAGCACTATGAAGCTGTCCACAGCCACTGCAGCATGAGTTCAAACCTGGGCCATAGAGCTACCCACATGGCAAAGCAGACCTCTCCTGACTTGCTGGCTGCTCCCCTCAGCAGGGTATTTCACTAGATCCACCTGTTCTGTTCCCCACTCTGTCTCTGGTGAATCCTCTCATCCCCCACACCTCTGGCCTGTACCCCAGTCTTATATGCATAAGTAAATAAATCTTTAAAAAAAAAAAGAGTATATCTCAATCAAGGACATGAGCAAGAATGCACAGGAGGGCCTCCCCGGTGGCGCAGCGGTTGAGCGCTGGGTTGCGAAGCTGCCCGCGGCCTCTGCCGCGCCGGTTCGATCCCCGGCTGCTCCCCCGCCACTGGAGGAGGGTCCCACATGGTGCGCAGCCCTCTCCTGCCGCCCGCTGCTCCCCTCAGCAGTGTACTTCGGTCCTTCTGCCTGCTCTGCTCCCCGCTCTGGCTCTGGTGAATTCTCTCACCCTCCCACGCTTCTGACTGTACCCAGTGCATGTATAAACAAAAAACAAAAACAAACAAACAAATAAATAAATAAATAAAACATGCCTCTATATAAAAAAAAAGGAATGCACAGGAACCTACTTTTCTGGAAAACAACTCAATTCTATATAATATCATCCAATGTAGCCTAAAAATACAGCCATTCTAAGTGAGAGACTTACAAATCTAATTGAACTACTGTCTTATAAACTGATGCTTAAGAATTAATTATTCAGACACTTTCCACATGAGTTGTATAGTTCAGATCATGCCAATGTCTTTGTCAAACATTTAGTGTCTGCTCACCTAGAAATTAGGCATGTACTTTCAAAGACACATGCCAGCCCTTTATTTAACCCTTTCACTAGTGACAACTGAAATGAAGAACTTTTTCATCTTGGGTGGCAGGGGAGAGTGAGAAGGGAGAGAGGCTTTCTCTTCCTGTTATCTGGACTATTTAAAGTCTTAATCCATTTCCTAATGTTGTATCATTTCATCATTTATTCATCTTTCCTGATTCCTTCAGTTGGACATGGTTTTCCTTTTCTGGATCTCTTTATTGGCCTTCAGGTACTTCTCTCATATAATCATTCACTCCTTTGAATTGATGCTATTTGCCTCCCAAAACTTCAGTTCTTTGAGGACATGAACCAAGTCATATTTTAAAATATCTATGACTCCTTGTGACCCTTTATACATAGTATTTGCCCAACAAATATTTGTAGTATGAATCAACTTGTTAACACCATCCATGGCAAACTGTCATTTTTCCCAAACACCTTTTCCTGTAATTCAGTCAAAGTATTTACCCTAGACTGGGATCTAGAAACCAAGAATAAACATTATGGTGACTAGGAAAAGATTTACAAAATCCACTTTACTAAGGGACTATGAAATTATAGTGTTAAAAATAGAAGTCACAATTTTTGGTCACCGTAGTCACACCTATCAGATTCAAAATGAGCTTTTAAAAAGAAAATATTTAACTGGTAATGAGGACCAGCTGTTACCATTGGGAGACACACAATTAACTTTTTTTTTTTTTTTAAGATTTATTTATTTATTTATTTATACAAGCACTGGGTACAGTCAGAAGAGCAGGAGGGTGAGAGGATTCACCAGAGCCAGAGCAGGGAACAGAACAGGCAGACTGATGAAATACACTGCTGAGGGGAGCAGTGGGCACTGCAGGAGAGGTCTGTGCGCCTGTGGGACCCTCGCTGGTGGCTGGGGATCAAACCGGTGCTGCAGAGGCTGCGGGTAGCTTCGCAGCCCAGCACTCAACCGCTGCGCCACTGGGGAGGCTCACACACAAATAACTTGAATAAAGAGATCAGAACCTTCACCAGGTTAATGCCATTTCTTTAATGCAAAGCTGACTATATATCCACAAAACTATGGTGTCCAGCCTCCGTTCAGCTGACATATCCATAATCAAGTGTCATTTCTTATAAGTATGCTGCATCCAAAAAGAACAATGATACCTTGATTTGCCTTTGAAAATTATGTGAAAATCACTTTTAGCAAGGGTTAGAAGAAAAGCTAAATTAACAACTCATAGTTTGGAAAGAGATATTACGATCTATCTTTGTTCTGTGGTATGTTGACTCAAATGTGTTTTAGCCTGGCTACATGTCAAATCCTAAAACAAAAACAGAATGCCAAACTAAATTGGAATTTCAGATAAATAATGAATACTATTTTTAGTGTATGTATATCCCAAATATTGCACCCCAAATATCCCAAATATACTTAGCACTAAAATTTTATTCATTATTTCTTTGTATTAAATTTACCTGGACATTGCATATTTTACCTGGCAACCCTGTTTGCAAATCTTAAAATCAATCCCAGATGACTTGGAGAGGTAAGTTCTATGTGGGGGATTAAGGTGATTATTTTTATCGATACTATTTTACAGTATCATCTCTGTACTCATCTTTAAAGGGAAAACTGAAATACACTGGTATATAAATACTCAGTTAACATTTTTTTTTAAGGACTGAGAGGTAATAACTGCATTTGATGGGCAAATTTGAATGAACATAATTTAATCTTCCCTTGATGACTGAGAAACTACCTCTGGATGCTGTGATGCCTGATGTCATTTAGAACATTGATTAATATAGGAACACACTGATATATTCAGAAGCACTGGTTAATAAATTTCTGGTTAAGAATCAAAAGTTAACAAAGCACCTAGTGTGTTCTATAATCAAACAGTAACCCTCAAAGGTTATTCACACTAGTTTCCATCATTGACAAAATGATAAACACCACTTTGTCAAAATAATGAAAACACTTCTTAATCAATCATCTATAAAGCAGAATGGTTGCTCCATCTTGTTTTCTTTATGTCTCCATGTGGTGACACACCATTGTATATTCAATATTTGCCAGGATTATTATATTTCTAAAAAATAATTTCTGAATACAAAAAATAGGTTAAAACTTGGGGACTCAAAAAACTTTGGAAGTCAAGTGATAAATTCACATGGTAAGTCTTAATTCAGCAGTATTTTTTTTTATCCAAATTGAGTTAGGACTATCTACTCAAAGAGTGAAATTTTGAAATGCAGTCACTTGTTTATCAGCAGGCATGGACAGAGCTTCAATTCACTCATTTATTTGTTCATTCATTAAAAAATAAGTCATGCATGTTGTATTGCAGGCATACAGGATACAGTAAAAAAAAAAAAAGGCAAACATGGCCTCCACTTTCAGGAGTCTGCATATTCTGGCAAGAACATGTCAGCTTCTTTCTAGAAGCTCTGCTTCCTGAGGATTATTCTATGTTTGTTTTGTGAGTACAAAGTACTGTTTCACTTACGGGGTAACATTTAGTGAGCACTTACTCTACGCCAGGTGTGTGACAAATATTCTTTCATTTAATCTTCATTACAGTGGAATTAAGGTTAATTGACTAGGAAATGGAGATCCTGCCCATGGTTACACATCCACTGAGTGAACAGTCCAGAGTCAAGTCTGAATATGTCTACATACTATCTGTTTATGTTACTACCATTGCAACCTGCTGGTTTCTCCAAAGATCTGCCTACATAAACTATTGGGAATCTCACAAGAGAGAGAGGGCCTCTAAAATATATTGGAGTATTAAGATGTGTTATTTTATACATCTATGTTTTAATGACTAGTTAGGTCATTAAACTGTTTTTTTTTAATATTATAAATTATTTGCCTTCCTTTACATGTGAAGACTCATATTCTTAGAATTAACTCTCAGGGAAATGCTTGTGAAAATTAAAAAGAGCAGTTCAGGTATAAATAGTATTTTATTTAACTAAAAGGAAAACCTGGAAATTCAGATTTCAGACTAATAAATTTCGAGTTTTTATTAAGTTTACCTCATTTATTTGCTACAGTGACATGAGACTCAGTTGGTGGAATGGGTCAGAAATTTCCACCCTGACCTTAAGTGGCCTTGTTTCTACAAATTTATGGGTCGTCCTGAAACTTGTAATCCTCTGAAAGTGACCTAGAACTTTCTCCCATTTAACTTCTGATTAAAGGCAAAGCCAAGGTTATATCTAACTTTTCAATGTGTATTCTGCCTCCAAGACCTTGAACTTTCTAAGTCATAGATCCTAAAACAATAAACAAGTCTGCCTCTGGGACAGAAATAAATAAAATTTAGGTAAGAAAACAGATGTCAGTTTTTACTTTCCCAAATGATTCTACTATAAACAAACATAGTTTTTTTTTTTCCCTCCTTACTTAGTTCTTTTCTAAATTGCTTGTAATTTCATGGAAATTTGTCCAGATGATTTTTTTTACTTGCAAAAGTCAATCTTTTCTTTCTCTAAAAATAACTATACTAAAGAGGATAAAAACAATAGTGTTGATATTCATGGAATGAGATATTAAATGAGAAATTAAATGATATTCATGGAATATCACTGATATTCAAGGAATGAGAAAAATAATACACTAGTAATATTAATATTATATTAAAAGACAGTTCACAGATTTCTAAACATTTGTTCAGTTTTAATTACTTATTGATTAATCAGTTACTGACTTTGATTTTGAACTTTGAAGCTTTGAAATTTACATCATACTTCCTTTTTGTTAAAAAGTGAAGATTTGCAATGTATTTACTTAAATGGAAAAGAATTCTAAAATGACTAGTATTTAATTTAGAATAAAGAGTGGTCACATTGGAAGCCCAATGGACAAATAATAGCATAAACTGATTGCATAAACATGCTGTGAGGATAATAGTCAGGATCATTGTGTTACTTTGAGTTCTGCCCTGACCTGACCTACATTTTTAGCCACTTAATCCTTTAATACCTGATTCTATTAATCTCTGGAATGGCTACAATCTATCAGCTTATATCAAATTTAACAGACTTTTAATATTAATGTTAGAAGAAACAAGCTAAAAAACTAGAAACACTGAAGAATTGGTTTCTAATATTAGTATATTGGAATATTAGTATATTCATTCAGCAAGAAATAACTACATATTGAAACAAAATAAGATGATGTTGTAAGGATAATTAGTGAGTAAAAGGAAAAATTCTAACAAGTTAAATTCCTCCTTAACAGTTGCTTATGAGGTCTGTTCTAGACTTTAAAGTTAAGATAAAGGAGATGAACATTTCACACAACAGTTTGGTGTAAATCTACTCAGTACTAGTCAGTGTGCCATACCATCCAGGAGACAGGGATGAAAGACCAGGTGCTGGCCTCAGGGAGCTTATAGACTAGTGGAAAGGCAGCATTGAACCAGTATCTCCTACATGCCACACTGTACTGTAGCTGGGTTATCCACCTGCTGACCCATCATCACAACAACCCTGCATGACGTATACTATTATGACTGTTTTCAGATAAGAGAACTAAGGCATTGAAAATAATATACTACCTAAAGAGATAAAACAGTGAGTAGTACATGCAGAATTTAACTCAAGTTTGTCTAAATCCAAAGCATATGCTCTAAACTACAAAATGAAAGCAGCTGTTTATAAAAAATGACAGTCCCTGTAATTAAAAGTTTATATCAATCAAAACTAGATTACCTTTAAGTTAGTGCTTACCTGTTATCTTGCAGCCATATACTTCAAATCTCATAGATATACCAGTTTCCCAAGTCACAGGTTTGATTCGGACAAAACGAGTTATCATTGGTTTGTTGAAAACTCCAAATACAATATCTGTGGGGTTAGTGTTTCCTTGAAAGATCTATATGGAAAAAGAAAGGACTCCCCAATAACAGCCTTTTACTTAAAGTAAATTCAAACATATATTTTCACAGATGTTTGTAAAATTCTTTACAATTTCAGCATAGTCTATCAAGAGTGAGGTAGCAATAACAACTGATGTTCTTTTTTCAAGTGATGGGAATCAGAAAGGATCAGATCTAATATAGAATGTTGCCCAAACCATCGATTCAATTTTCTGAGAGGTTAGAGCATCCAAATGCACAGTTACAGGGATGACATTTGTTAAAGAATACATGCCACTATCTGAAAATGTGGGAAATTATTAACTTGCAGAATATTATGACATTTCATGGGAACTCTCACGATTTTACTTTCCCAGGAACCCCTCCAGAAGGAGTGCTTTTTGAGTTCAATGTAGGGTCTGGCTTTCTGAAAATTCTACATTATATTCCCAGCTAAGGCAGTAGGTTAAGTAGCTTCCTCCCATTTCTCCATGGAAGATCTTATTCCTGACATTAATTAAAAACTGTAATGCTTTTTGATTATTGGTAAAATTGTGTTTTAGTGGTCAAAATCAAAACTGAGTTATGAATGCTGTCACTAAAAATCAGTTTTTCCAGAGCTCCTGCCTCTAGTTTCAAAAGTGAGTCATTTTATTCTAAGAAAGATGATGCCTATAACTGCAAATGTAATGAATGCCAGTCACGAGCCGGTTTCCCACAAAGGTCTGTCAGGGCCGCTTGCTCTGCCTTGGTGTGGTGCCGCAGCAGTGTGCTAGCAAGGTCTCCAGGGGGTGGAGACTGCCATCTCAGGACACTGGCACTAGACTTGCCCCAAACAGATCTGAAAACCTCTGCTTTCCTGGGTTTTACTTCAATCCAGATTTGGGGACAGCCTGTGTAAATTTACTGTGCCTCAGTGCTAAGCCCTGGGTACCTGTTATCTTGCAGCCTCTCACACAGCCTGGCCATATGCCTCCTGTAAGTTTGTGTAACTAGAACATTGCTGGGTCCCTTAGAGGTTTCACAATTTCTCTCTATTTTCCCTGATAGGTTCATGGAAAAGGATCACAGTTTCCCAAGGTTTGCTCTTTATCTGAGAGAAAGGGCATGTAAAAGTCAGGCTGGTATTTTTATTTTATTTAGTTTAAGTGGCCTGCACAATTGATGGTAGTCAAATGCTTTACAAAGTCAGCTGTTAGACTGATCCCTCTCTGGAGACAATTTAATATCATAATTTATTCTAGCCTGTGATGGCCTTTAGATTTCTGTCCTACTTCAGCAAATCTCTCTGGGAAACAATCTGTGTGGGATCATTTTTGTGTGACAAAGAATAATGTGTAGCTGCCAGAAGGAGTCGAGTCCCAAACCATGGTGCTTAAAGGAGGGTCAACAAGACCATTTCAGGGAGAGAACAGCATCTGTCAGGAGTATTGCTACTCCAGCTTAGGCTGGGGAGTGCACATTTGTTCACACGGAGGGAATTTTATGTTTGCTGAAAACCAGGTCAAGGCACACATCCCATTCAACATAAAGAGACTGCTGAGTTCTTACTTGTCAAAGGCAGCTTTTTCTGAGGTGTGGCCAACTCTCTGTGAGGAAAGTAAATTTTTGGTAGGGGGCAGTGGTTGAAAGGCCCCAATGTACAGAGAAAGGTAGTGTGGGCAACAAAAACTAGACTTCAGGTAGATATTTGAATTTCACTTAAGTTCAGAGTGCAGGATAGGCCTCAACAAAATGTCCAGAGAGGCCTCCCAAGATGTCTTAATTTAGCATGTAGATTATTTCAGGCTGAGGTCAATTGAGGCCCAGCAGGCATGTGGGAAATTTTACCACTCCCTATATAGGAGAACAAAAATTGGGAGTATTATCCAGAATTAGGATTTTCATCAGAAATAGCCTTTCTATCAAATAAAACTATTTATGTGGCAGGGCAAACATCTAATTATAAAACATCTGGCTTTTGTCAATATAAGTCACTCTTTCCTCACATGAAGCCTCCTCATTTCTCCTTGAAGCCATAGGTCAAAATCCTATTCCTTAGATCAGAAGATATAGCCTCATTTTACCCTATTGGCTTTAGAATCCACATCCAGGTAGACATAGCCAGGTAGACAATACACATCCAGGTAGCCAGCTCTAAATATGAGTGGGGGGTCTACATTTAATTAAAAGGAATTAATATTTCTTTTGCTTCATACCCAGGAGGCTTTCTCAGTTTCAGATCAGAAAGAGAAAGTCAAGACTATGAATTCTCCATACATATATAATTAAAATTGTTTTTTTCTCTTACTAATTTGTCTGATATTAATTTGATTGCTGGGTAGCCCAAGAAGGACCCAGAATGGTAGGGGGATATTTCCTCACTATCTTTACAAATGAAAGTGTTCAGACAGATGCCAGGTCTTTATCTTTGCTGACCCCTTCCTTATCCTTTCTGCTGCCTACTCTGGAAGCTCCTCTGTGTTCCAGGATGTTTCTGATAATGGACCTACCATGAGCCATGTGCACTGTCAGACACCCCCTCAGTGTTAGAGATGGTCACCGGTGTGCTCTCTAACATCCCATGTTCTGGGCCAGGCAAACAAATGATGGACAATGAATAAAGTGGGCTTGTTGCATAGTAGTGCTTATTTATTTATTTTTTTTAAAGAAATGGGCTGAGGTCTAGGGACAGTTGTCCTGTTCTCTCTAGGTACTCTTGTTTTTTGGTATGTCATTGATATTAATGTTTTGTTTCCCTGGAACTAAAGCTTGTCTTCAGAAAACCACTCCAAATAAAGCACAAATCTTGAAACTTGTGATCAATATTTACTTGGTTCACCGTCACAAATATTGACTGTGTGGAATTTGTTCCACAGGTGTATAATTGGTTTCATGTCCTTCAGGGTTAGATAGCAGCCTTGAATTTGCCTGTCCATAGAACTTTTTCCCCACAAAACAGCTGTCTACCGATATACACTTCCATCTTGCCAGCTCTAAACATGAGTGCAGAGAGGGGAGGTTTATATCTAATCAAAAGGAATTAATAGTCTTTTGCTTCATACCCAGGAGGCTTTCTCAGTTTCAGATCAGAAAGAGAAAGTCAAGACCACGAATTCTCCAAAGAGTGACAAGGACATGTTAATGGACTTCTCAAACATACAGTTTCAAGTTACCTGGATTTTTGCTACTGTTGTTATCAATTCTAACTTTTTTCTCCTTGGCCTCCAGGGCGAGCTTTTAATTTTATGAAGACAGCATATTTTCAGAAATCTTTTGATTAGTAAAGCACAGCAAGCATAACTTCAAATAAATGGGCAAGCTGAGAAAAATATCTCAGTTTCAAATGATTTAGGGTTATGTGCTGGAGGCAGGGCATGGTTGCTGTGGCCTCCTTGGTGGAAAGCAGTGGGGAGATGGAATATCATTCATGTGATCTGCCTTTACTACTATTCATTCTCACAGAAGCCAAACACACTTGTAAATTAGTTGGTGAACCACAGAGGATAAGTGAAAAGGAGTTTTCTAAAACCAGGCAATTACTGAGAATAATGAATCTGATTACTGAGAATGAAGAAAGAGTAAAAAACCACAACAAAACAACTCTTTAGGTTCTAAAGGGACAGTGTTTATCCTGTGTATAGTCAGTGTCCCCAAGAGGTTCAAAGTGACTTTTGAGTTTGACACTTCATTTGGCTGGTGTTGACTTTTCTTGGAAACATCCATATAATTTCCTTTTGACTTCTGGATCTGGGAACATGAGACAACTTGGTCATATTAAAACTTCTAATTGCACTTTTCATTTTAAATCAAATAAAAAATAAACCTGGCCAGACAGAAAGCTCTTAAGCAACTAAGGTAAAATTGATCATCCACTTAAAAGACTGAATTGGTTAAGGGGGTGGCAGTCAAACTTACAACAGGTTTATTTCCTTCTTTTATGGTGATCCAGTCTTCCCCATTGGAGCTAATGTCTATTCGGTAAGTCTTGACATAATATTTCTTCTTGGTTTCCTTTGAAATGGCCCCCTGTGTCCCAATAGCAGTGACGAAGCGCAGAAGGCCCAAGTCTACCTGGAAGACAATAAAAGCCATGGTCAGTCACCCAGTCCTGGAGCTCCACAGTGTAGTTTTCATACACCTAAGATCAGTAAGTCCTAATTCCATTTGGTGTCAACAATCCTTACTTTTTCCATTCCTTTTAGAAAGGCAGTGTCATGATAAGATATCAATAGCCTTAGCTGGGAAGGGACATGTTGGGTCCCTTCAACAGCTTGGAAGGGACCTTGAGGATTGCTGAAAGCAAGATTGCTTGATCCCTGGTACAAAAGAGAAAACTGGGTTCAAAATCACACACCTGTATCTTCTGAGAGATTACAAAATTTCCAAAGAGCACATTAATTCATGCCATTTTACAAATAGAAAATCAAGACAAACAAGACATATTGGATACTTGAAGAGACCTGGAAAACAACTCGGGCCTAACATGAAATGATTGCCTATTACTCTTCAGCATCCTACCTCTTTATAAATTGAATGCATCCTCAAGCAATACTGACTTTGAAAGCACTGTGATTACTGTGGTTTGTGAAATGGGCCATAGAATTATAATATAGAATGGAGTGGAAAGAGGAGGGCAAAAATAAGGATTTCTGCTCTATCTTTAAATTTCTTCCTGCTCCACACCTTCATTTGGCTTCCTTACAGTTCAGCTTGAGAGGCAGGTGGATACTAAGTCTTCATCAGGGTAGAGCAGATGCCACCATGAGACTGCTGTTGGGACTTGCAAGCTTCTGGTAGGTTTCCAGGAGACAAGCTCCTCAACACTTACTTTACCTGCATCTGTCACTAGCTATATCATATCTCTGAAATTGGGCATCGTAGTAGTGATGACCAAGGCCTAAAGGACTCATGAATTGCAGGGCCTTGAATTGTTCCTACAGCCCTGTGATGTGGGTGGAGAGGACAAAGATCTAAGCATCAGCCTCTCACGTACTGGCTTTGTCACTAGCTAGTTGTTGGGCCTTGGACAAGTTACTTCATCTTAAAGGTTCCTATTATTTATTTGTAAAATGAAGCACTTGTAATAAATAAACTGATAATAAGTCCCTTTCAGTTCTGATTTTTTAATGTTTCCATGTTTTTAGTAACACAGTTTTATTTTCTTTGAGTATGTGTAGGGTAAGGAAAAATGTCAGGCTTTTCTGCCCTCCCACCATCAGGATAGATGATGGATCCTTGCGGTCCTGAATGCATGCCTGATGGCGGACACCTGGAGTAGGGTGTGGGCGTAGGTAGATGGGATTCACCTGGGCTGAGACTGGGCTTTTAAGGTCGGCGTCATGAGGACGCCAGCAGAAGCCAAGAAGCCGAGAATGAACAGAAGCTGAGAGAGAAGCAGAGAACGCCAGAGAGCCCAGATAGAGTGAAGACTTGCTGGGGGCTGGGAGGCCTGCCAGCCTCCCGGCCCCCCAGCACCCCTGCCTGCCATGTACCTGGTAATCCCAATGAAAGACCTGCAAAAAACCACTGAGGACTCTGACTCCTCCTTTACCCGGTCTGCTGGATCCTAGAAAACCTGCTGAATGGCCAGTCCTGCCCCTACAGTATGCTTATTTCCATTATTAATAATTAAGAACACTCTTAAAACCAAAATCATTACTGGTTTCTATATATTAGAAATTTTTTTCTTGTAAAATTGTGTTTTTTTAATTATACTCTATTGCATTTCTATGTAATATAGAAACTTTAAAGAAGTGAAACACAAATATAGTTTTTAAAGCATACAGAAAGTAATTGCATGTTACAATGGATTATTTTTACGAGGCAAGAGAATATCACTTCCTGAAAACAGGAACAAAGCCAAAAATTGAAAATTAAAAAAACCCCAAACCCCCACCTCCACCACCATTTCTGAATCCTTCTTCCAATTACTACATGACAACTCAATTTTCAGAAAACAATATTTCAATTAATCCTCCAGTGCCTATAGGCCATGAACACCTAAAGAATTTCCATTTTATGCACAGCCTACCTCCTGAAGAATGACTATTGTCTCTCATCAACTGCTTTTTCCTGAAGGCCCTTGAGGTAGTTAAATCAACATGTTGCCAATTCATTTTAAACTGAACCAAGAGTTACATGCAGGAAAAACAGCAATCTCTGGCACATGGAAGTCAATTTTAAGTTACACAATTCAACAATGGGAGATTTCATCTAGATAGGAAGGGGTTACCATTCAATGTAAAACAATCTTTATTTCATTAACCTGATTTTAAAGATGTAAAGTCTATGTTCTGCATGCTATCACCAGATGTGAGAGGAAAAGGAGTAAGGCTTTAATAGAAATTTTAGGATAATAGTGGTGGATGTTTTAAATTTAAGAGTAAGTATTTATCCAACACATTTTTATGAAATGCCAATAACTGTTTACTGAAATTTGCATTTCTTAAAAAAATGAGTCATAGTGTTAGGGGGAAAAGGATGTCCTAAAGCTAATTCCATACAGGCTTTGTGGACTCCACCCCCACCCCAGGCCAAAGCCAAAGTACTTTCTATGATTTTGTATACAAATTTCAAAAAAAGGGAAGCCATCCATGATTGAGTTTTAAAAACAAAGAGTGTTCAGTTCAAACTGAATTTCAGAAAAACAACAAATATTTTTGGTATAAGTATGTCCCATGCAATATTTGAGACACTAACAACAGGTTCATTGCTTTCTTGATTCAAATTGAACTGAGTGTTCTATATGTTACATATCTAACAATTTCAGACAAATAATCAGGTGATCTTAATGTCATGCAAAAAGTCTGATTTTCTAAACTTAATGAGTCCTCTGGATTTGGTTGCACTGAGCAATTTCAAATTTTTCAAAGGCTCTCAAAGACTTAGTACTGTACTGATTGTCCTTTGACTCAGGCCCAATACCATACACACTTTGAAGCTGAAGGGCTCTTAAAATCTTGACATCCTGAAGTCCAAGGGAGCATGAAGCAGAGCTATTTAAATAAACTTTTCCTGTCAAACTTACAAATGGCTCTTCAGGTTGGAAATGATTAAATTCCCAAGAGTCCATATTCAACTTATGTTGCTTTGAAATAACTCTAAAACATCACCTCTTGACTATCCTTTTCCTGCTTTTTAAAATTTTGATTTCAGGATAAGATTTAGTTAGAGAAAGAGTTAAAAAAAAAATGGTTAATTAGAAGAATCCTAAGGGCTGAAACAGCTGACTTTAACAGAAGAGGCAATTTGGAATTAACTAGGTATACCCAACACAGGTCTCAGATAGAAAAAAAAAAAAAGCTCCCTCCCATAGAATATGCATAAATCATTAGTAAAAAAGAAGAGATCTCATCTCAACAGCAATGAAATGCACAGTAACCTCCCCGTGTGACTACATAAAATTTCCTGCTGTGCTTTAAAACTCTGCAGATACTTTTTCTTACCACACTGGAATACTTGAAATTTTATTTCATTTTCTTCCTAACATTATTATACGGCCACTGGGTTTTAGTAAGTATGAATGACAACCTCACAGAATGATTAGGGCTGGGACCTAAACCATTGCAATTAAAATAGGATGGTGCTCGGAACTCTAAGATACAGTCTCCTCCAACTGTGGGAACTTTCTCTGGCAACACCAAGGAAGTGCTTTTAAGTCCTGTCTCCCTAGGTAACATTCAGGAATGCCCTAACAGTGATCTTGGACCCTCAGGAGTCTGAGAGCATTTGGGTGGAGTTAGATAGCCTTCAATCACTGTTACACACTGCTCACATTGTTGGTTTGTGTGTCAGAAGACGCCAGAGGTCTCAACACCTGCGTGTTTGTAACTTGCATAGTGAAGTTTTCTCTGCTAATCGACACGATGGCCTTCAACTACCTTTTTAGTCTGACTACTGCATTCACACACCACCTCTTAAAGTCGCATTAAAATATTTGTTATTCCTAATGTAAGAGTAATAATTTATTTTCTTAAAATTTTATTATTATCATTATTTAATAAAGTACCATTGTTTTACAACCTTGTTAGTTTTTTGACAGTATAGGATTTCTCCCCTCAGGTGTGTTCACCATAGCTTTCCCACCACCAAAGTGTCCATAGTCCTCTACCATTGTTCATTGTGCCCCTTCCCCACCACCTTTTCCTTCCCCTCCCTCCCTTTGGATGTCTTAGATCTCTGGTCAGCTTTCAAGGGTTGTTTTGATGTTTGTCTTTGTCTGACCCTTTGTTTGGGTTCTCTATATTCCACATATAAATGACAAGATAAATAATTTCCATCTAACTACCTTGACATATAAAGTTCTCTTGACTTAAAATTACTTTCTCCTCCCCCTCTTTGTTTTCTTTCTTTTTCTTTCTTTTTTCTTTTTCTTTTCTTTTTTTTCCCCCTTTTTGAGGTCTGGCAGGCAGAGTAAGTCACTTCTTCACCCAGGATGTTCAAGTGCATATCTCATGTCTCCATCCCTGAATTCATCATTTGATGATGAATTCTGTGAGTTCTTTCAAAAGAGTATCTACTTTTCTACATAGAAAACTAACAAATGCCTGCTGAAAATTCATAAGATGCAGAAAATATTAAAAAATAAAATAAATGTTCATAAGACCAGCAATGAGGGAATAACCACCAGTAATAGCCTTGCAGAGTTTTATTTTCTTATACAAAATCTATATGAAAATTGTTTGTGTGCTGTTATTTTTCAAATGAAGTTATACAACCTCTATGTTTGAATACCAGCTTTTCATTTTATGGATATATTTCCATGCCCCAATTTTTTTTTCACTATTTTCAATAGCTTCATGGTATCCATGGTAGCATGATCTACTTAATCAGTCTGCAACCTTGAAAATTTTCTCAACTTGATTGACATTCATTAAGTGGACATAATGCTGGTTATCTGCTAAGATCTGCATTAAGTAGTAAGGATATAAAGATCAATAAGAATTTGGGAAACATAAATACATGAATATAGAAGAGGAGCAAAGCACATAAGGCATGATGCAGCACAGAGGAAGGAGGAAACACTTTTTCCAGAGAATTGGAGATGGGGGGATTGGAGAAATTTCATAAATGATTTTGGCTTTTGTCTAAGATATGGATTAAAGGGTATACAGAATGCAGTGCAAGTGGACACAAAGAGAAAGAATGTTCTAGGGAGAAGGAAGAACAGGAAGCTTAGCGACAAGAGGGATACGGATGAATAAAATAAGGAACATTAAGCAGCCACACCTTTATAGACGCGATTTATCAAGAAATGTATTGATCTCTAAAGAGTATTGTGCTCTGGTCATTTTGAAGCCAAAATAAAAAGTTGACATGAAAAACATTCAAAGTCAGTCATTGACTTTTCTCTTGGTGACTTAGCTTTTTAAATTATGATGAGGTCTTACCAACTTCACATTAAAAGGCAAGATTGATGACCCAAGGCGGGCAGCTGGAAAGACACAGCTCTAACCCCAGAGCAGTTCTACATAATGCCAGGATTCATCATCCTAAACAATACTTCCTTTTTTTTTTCATAAAATTTCAGACACACAGTAACCAATAATTGAGTAACCTGCTTTCCCTAAATCAAATCAGCTCTGCTCCAATGACAATTTTCTTATTTTAAAAGAATATCATTATTTCACAGCTGCTTTATTTTTAATTGGAAGATGGATGTGATTTAACATTTGAGTTTCATGTTTAACAGTAAGGAAGACAGTGAGGAAGTGTGATGATGGGAGGGGTACACATGGAGCTGAATATCAAACACATTCACTAAAATAGTTAGAGATTTCACTCTTGTATTTGATGTATATAAACGTATGTTACTTATGACATGTGGAATATTTTACTTCTGTAAAATCTTTTTGAGTTTGAGAGCTAGTCTCTGACCTAGTTTATATAGCATCAGCAGCAGAAGTGACCAAACACGATATTCTGTGTCCAAAGCGAGTATAAAATTCTTAAACTGCTGGTAGAATGTCTATTGACATTACTTTCATTGCATTCCACACAAAAAGAGAAGACATTGCTATATAGCAGAATACAGAAGCAGAAAGTACACTTTTATTTTGGGTGGAAAGAAGCACACAAGTGGAAAAAAACAGTTGTCCTCATCTGCTTCTGGGGGGCAGGGGTTCGTGTCCTGATAGCTCTTTTGGGCTGAGGGCTCCCTATGGCATGGCATATAACCACATTCCTGATGAGCTCTTTGTTGTAAGATGTCTACAGGTATAATCCATCCTGCATATTATGGTCATGGCATTGTCTTAGTAATGACAGGAAACACATTCCCCAGATAAAGAGAAGGCAGGAGAGGCACGCATTTCATTGGTAATCACTTGAGCACAAAGCACACGTTTTAGCATTGTGTAGTAAGTCATGTAGGAAACCTTTGCAAACTGCTGGCTAAATACCAGCATGCAGCTTCTGAGCCATGAAAAGAATATTGTTGTTTCCTATAATACATAACCAGCTATTGGTAATGTCATAATGTGGAAAGCCTCATTTCTAAAATGAAAATCTGTCTTGCTCAATAAAATACTGCCTACTGAGCTGGCATTGGCAAGGGAAACAGCTTTTAAGATTCCCAAGGCAGGTTAATATAAGAGATTAAAAAATGAAAGGATCAAAAACTAAGTCTGATTAAAAAGTGGAAAAAAAAAAAACTGGAGGAGGGGAGTGTGTCAAATTTTTTTAGAGCCAGATTCTGATGACTCTAAGAACTGTTAATTCAGCATTAGACACTACAAGCTAAAACAAATATTTTTAGACAATTGAACCAATTCCTTAGAAAACACATTTTTTTTTTCTGAAAGAGTCTAAACATTTGAACGTCAATGCTGTTTCAGGATCTGTGGGCTTAATTCACATCAGATCATGTATTCCTTAACATAGAATCCTGGACTTTTAATAGTTGCCAATGAGAATACAATCACTTTCAAGTTAGTGACATAATAATTTACCTCTTTATGTATTTTTTCACCATTATTGTATTACACAAAAAATAGAGTTAAAATTACTATTAATAATAGAAAATTAATGGGGCAACCCCTTTGTGTTAGGGACATTATTAATTTTGTAATTATTAAATAATTATCTCTCTCAATTCTCACAACAATTACACAAAGAATGTTTTATGGGCAAAGGAACAGAGGAGCAAGATGATGTATGTGCCATGTTCATAGTCACATGGCCTTATCAGTGATTAAAGTAGGACTTACCCTAACTCAGACTGGGTGGCCACGCATAAGCCACCATACCCACATTGCTTGAGAGCCAATTCACATCGTAAAAACATAATTATCAAAAGATAATCTAGAATTTCTTAGTAAACAATAATTAAATCTTATAGTTATCCTTTTGGGACATGAAATGTTTTGTATAATTATGGAGAAGATTAGGCCATTTATGATTGCTTGACTATCAGTTTAAAATTTACATTAGCTCCTGGAAAGCAAACTTAGCAAAAGATTCAGGTATGCTGTTGAAAGATAACATGGTGTGATGGATCTTTTTTAGCAAAAGATAATGAAGAAATATTTTAAAATTCTGGTAAAGAGCAAAAATATCCAAGTATAAACAATGGTAATGCAGGCAGAATTTCATGAATTTTCTTCTCTAGTCTTAATTTGCCTGAATTAATACTTTTCCCATAGTTAAAGGAAATTAATTAAAGGAAAGCATTTTCCAGGGCGGAAACCAAATACTGGTTGCAACAAAACCTACACTGATAGTAAAACAATTGCAAGTGAAAGAACAGATGAATTTTCCTATCAGAAGATGTGAGTCAGACAGCTAGAAAAATATTAGATAAGGGTGTAACAGCACAGATGCAGAAGAAAGGCTGGCTTCTCTGTCTGCCACTGCACTTAGAGCAAATGAACATGAAAAAGGGTCATGAAAAATGAAGTCCCCAAACAAGGACTGACCTTTGTCTTTTTTGGTTGATAGAAGGAGATAATGCTTACGTTAACGCTGCTGTGTCTGGACTTATGGCACATTCTCTCACTCTCATGTTAATTTCTTTGTGCATAAATCAGAAGCAGCTAATTAAATAAGAAATATTTAATTCTGATATGTTCTTTGAACTGGAATTCCATCTGGGTTTGTTTAAATAGTAAAATCTGCTATAGTTGCTAAAATTGGCAAGTGGCATTGGCAAAAAAGAAACAAAAGGGACTCCATGAGCAGGTTTATGCTACAGTGTTTCATGCAGAGAAATTTCCAGAATGCAGAATCCGTTTCAATCACTCTAGTATGGAAATCATAAAGAAACAATGTGAAAGACAAGAATGCTCTTCTAGGATGAAGACCTCAGTGTGATAGATACAGCAAAAGTTTCTAGAAGACCTTAATTTGAGAGTACTGGGAAACTGTGACACCCATACTAAAATGCCCTACTTAATTTATAAAACATTTAAAACAAATATGGAAGACTTGAGAAATTACGAGACAGTGGGATGAATTACGCCAAGTCCTGTTTGAATAGGTGGATAAATCATGGACTGGACATCCCTGTCCAAACAATTTGGCCCATCTCATTGACCATTAGTTGCCATGTTAGACTAAAAAGCTTTAGATACTGACTAATGATTATCTCACAGTTTCCTGGAAGAAGGCTGAGAGTACAAATGTGCAATTGGAACATAATCTGTCCATGCATGATTGGGCATAGTCCAACCCAGAACAAGTTATGGTGCTGCTGTCCTCTGCCCTACCAAGTGGACCTTTATTTTTTAAAAGATTTATTTATTTATTTATTTATGCATACAAGAGCTGGGGTACAGGCCAGAGATGCGGGGGTGAGAGGATTTACCAGAGACAGAGTAGGGAACAGAACAGGTGGATTGACTGAAATACACTGCTGAGGGGAGCAGCGGGCAAGACAGGAGAGGTCTACTGTGCCATGTGGGTTAGCTCCCTAGCTGGGGATTGAACTCCTCTGTAGTGGCTGCTGATAAATAGCTTCATAGTGCTAAGACTTAACACCTTGCACCACCAGGAGGTTTAAATATTTCCTCCTAATTCCTTTGTCTGAGGCAGATGAAATTTTCCTTTCCTGTACTGGATCCCTCATGCATGAATGTCTCTAATAAAGGTTTGCCTGGTTCAACTACACCTAGCCTTCTTTGGTGAATTCTTTCCCAAGAAGACAAATAACCCATTCTTTTGGGTCAGGGTATATATCAGTGTGTCTTCATATGTTTTATGCAAAATCTAAAGGTTTTTTCCTTCCATATTTTCTAGAATTGATTATAATTGTGATCAGAAAAATCAATATTACATTCTAATCCCTCTCTTATTTGATTAAACCTGTATCATCTTTAGACAACCAATTCTGATAACAAAGGAATTAAAAATGAAATCATATTTAGATTCCCACCGACTCTAGGACATAGTAATCAACATCTCTTTTTCCCATATAAAGAGTTAAAGAGAAAGATTGATTAAATACTATGCTTTAGAAAAGATTGTTTTATATTTAAAAGACATATGCCAACCTATGGACTCTTTTCCTCTTTAAAATGAAGTGTTTTTGCATCAATACCATGTTAATTTGCAGATGGTTACCTCAGTAACCTTTAATAACTTGGACAAGAACATGACATTTAAATGGTTCTCTCTTCCAACTAAGGTATTCAGGAATTTTTGTTGGGCAGTAAAAGATTTAGGAATTTAATACATTTAATTAACATTTTGGAATGATTATTGTAAGCTACATTAAATTTAAAACCTGAACTTAATCCTTTGATCTGGAACGAGGACAGCTTCTTAGAACCGACCGAATGTAATCCCTAGAAGCTTGGTTAAGAATTTACTTTACAAACTCTATTATAAAATTGCTTAATTAGAATGTCTTAAAAGAATGTCTTAATGCTACCGTTTTTAAAAATATTGTAACCAGTCTCAAATGTGTATAAAGATGATGTATCTCTCTAGTCAAAGACTTCATAGAGGAGTCATAGCCTATACTCAGGCTAGGGAGATTTAATCAACAAAAATTTATAAAGCACCTACAACATGGAGTTAGCGGCTGGCAGAATGCCCTCCTGCTCTGACTCTTGATACCATCAATTGTTTTGTGTAGCATATATGGAAACTAGGAAATGTTCTTGTAGTAGAAGGTCTGAGGGTAGATTGCACTACAAGAGGTAGGCATGAGCAGAGTGACCAGTCAAGGAGTCCGATCTAGTTGACTACAATGATGTAACTAAATATTCTGTAAGATCTGGCAGAACATTCCCAGTTCCTGATATTTGTTTGTGTCAAAACAAAGAGGGTGCAGTTATGAAAGAATGCAGAAGAAAAGATCTATATTGCAAGCACTTTAAAATTTATTATTGTTGCACATAACTTCAATAGAACTGTATTACGAAAATAAAGCATTTATTATTGGTCTTGTTATTGTTATTTAAAATGTGTTGGGGTGGAGTGGGTAATACAATCTAATGAACAGCCAGGGTGCATTCTCACACGATGTATCTTAAGGTTTAATTATAGTGTTTCACACATCATAGGTGCGTAACTAAAAGTGTGAAATTAAAGTAAACTGAAGGATGCCATGTGTCCAGATAAAAACATTTAATTCATCAAATTATCAGTAAATATTAATTGTATGCCAGGTTCTGTAAGCAAGTAAATCTATGTGGAAGTAGCAACAATACAAAATTCAAAGTAAAAATTGCCTTAACAATAGTTGAGGTGCTATGAGACTTAGAAGAGGAAAGATTACTTGTGGAAGGGGAAAGAATGGTCTTTATGAAAAAAGAAGTCATTTGAATCATTCAGATTGAACCACATAAGACTTTGGTTGGGGAAGGGGCCAGGGTTGATAAGTCAAATGCAAAAGGATCAGGTAAAAAAAATCCCACCCAACTGCCTACATTTCAAAATATTTAATATGATGAATATTTTCCTCCTATCTGATATTTCTTGGCAAAACTACTTTACAGAGGAAGAATATGTATCTTCTCCAGTCCCACCACCCAATACACATCATCCTTTGGCTGGGCCTTCATATTGTCTGTAAGTCTAAGTCAGAAAGGATCTGGCTAGTGACACAGTGATAATGAAATCTTATTTGTGATTAAACTTCACATGACTGTGTGCAGCGCTGCTGAGGTCATACTGCTAAAATGCCTGCGTTTACTGCCTCTGGGAATCCAGGCATTCCTGGGGATGAGACTTAAGCCCCAATCTGTATGAGTTAGAGACTTCTTTCTTGAAGCTAATGGCAAACTGCAATCCTAGGCCCTTGTTTATAACTGTATTTACAATAAAGCATTTCAATGAAATAGCATAACATTTCTTTAATATTTTCTTCAGGGATTCACACTACTGTTGAAATTATACAGTTTGTCCCTCAAACATTCAAGGAGAGGGCAATGAGTTCAGCATGTGAGCTTATAATGGTGGGTATTCTGGTGTCTAATATCCAGGACACTGTGGAGGGAAGTTGCTAACATAAGTTATCTATAACACAAAAAAGTGCTACCTACGTGGATGAAAGAGAAGGAAGGTTACTAGATTTCTGCCCTCTAGTCAGTGAAGGAAAAAGTCAAATAAACAACAAATATCAATATAGAGTGAACAGAATGCATTAAAAACATTCAGTGAATTCTAGGACTACAGGGAATAAAATTAGATGATGCAGGCAGCATGTAGTAGCAACAAATCACAGACTCCAGCAGTATCTCTATACTTTTGCTATTAAATAGCGAGCTGGAAAATATTGAGTAAATTAGCCATTCCAAGCCTTAGTCTCCACCTTTCTCCAACAAAAATACCAATGCCTAGCCCATTTAGTTACTTCTCCTGGTTACTAGGAAGAAAATAATAATGCACTGTACACAAACTATAAGGTTGCAGCCCTAATATATATTTTTCTTAGTCACTTGGGTAATTGGAGTTGTGTGTGTGTGTGTGTGTGTGTAGTTTTGCCTGTAGTACCTAGATTTTAATTCCTTAGGAGGGAGGTTTTTTTAAATTTTAAATTAACCTAGCCCTACGCACAATCTTTGATCCTAAGAAAATGCTCAAAATATGTGTGTTGAAATTAAACTCAGTGTTGACTCTATCCAGCAGTGCTGGCAGGATCTGAAACTCTTGTCTTTCAAGTAAAAGTTATTAATGTAAATGTTAAAGTATGTAGACAACTAATTTGTACACTCCTAAGCTAGGAATGTGATTATTCTTATCTTGGTGTCTAAAACTGCAAATATTCTAACAATTCATAAAAATTTCAGTCCTTTCAAATGTTCACTACTTTAAGCTAGAGGCTACTGAAGGATGAATTTCACTGGATATGTTCATGTTGTGTGAAGTGTGCCTTTTTATTTCTTCCTCAAGTGATCATTTTCTTAACTTAGTAAGCATCCCTCCTCCTGGAAGTTCCCCCAAAAGGCAGTAGTGATTAAATCATTTTTTTTTTTTCACTAAATATATCAGGATCTCAATTACCTCACTCAAAACTCTTCACGATCTTTTTATTTTGAGTTATTTCCAAACAAGATTTCCACAGGATGTTTATCTATTAGATATTTACATATCTGGTATCTTAGATGCCCCATGCCCTTCCTGCATATTTGAAGCAGTAACAGCATCAAAATGTCTCTGCATAACTATAGGTCTCAGGGTTTCTCCTAATTAACAGGAGACCTTTGTAAGGTCTGGAATGACAGCTTTGTGTGACTGGGAAATGAGCACTGATTTTAGGCATTTTATGATCTTTGTGTTTCTTTGTTTCATGGTCTCTGAGAAGCAGCCTCACAAACCAGGTTCATGAAAGAGGCACCCAGGCTGGCTCAGCATGGAGGTAAAACTGCATACACCTCAGTGGAGGTGAGGTGCAGGCACCTTAGCTTTGGACACTGATATTTTCTCAGCAGTGTGAAGAGATTTTCAAACCTGAAGGCCAAGAATATATTAAATAACATATACAGGTAAGGTATATTTCTACTTCAGAAACGTCATAGTTCTATGCTACTCATAACGTTTTATCTACACTATCGGGGAGATAAGTAACTCAAGATAAACACACATTTGTACTAAACTGCATCTGTCTGTTCCAGGAAAACAAAAGAACTTGTATGTTACTAGTTTTATAGAAAGTCATGACTTTAATTTTTTTCCCTCCTGAAAGCTTGGTTTCAAAAACAAACACAAGAATGAATTTCTGGAAACTAAAGGCTTGCAGATGGGGATGATGGTCTAAATCAGTCTCTTGGCCTATAAACTTTGACAGCATCCTTTTACATGGATTTTCCATGTATTTCTCAGTAATCTAGGTGGGCCTCTCATGTTAATGAGAGTCTCATGTGCTGAAGGAGAATCTGGACGTGCAGGTGTCCAAGAAAAGCCTTCTACATGGCATTAAAAATTCTGCAAGGAGCTGATGGGATTACTGAGATTAAAGTAGGTCGCCTGTCTAAGGTTCTAAGGAATGTTGCCCCTGACACAAGAAAGTAGAGAAAGAACAGGCTGCTTCAGTACAGCTGGTTGTCAGAAACTGTGTGTAAACAGTTAGTCTCTGAAGGGATGCCAATCATTCCTGAGAAGAGATGAAATAAACTTCACAATATAGTATTTGGTGGATAGAATTTTCCCCATTGAAAGCTTGCCATTCAGCCAGGAAATGTATACTTTTTGGTAGATCACTTATAAAGGGGGTGGGGGAAGTTTTGAAATAATGTATTATCAAAAAATTACTCTTTATAGTTTTGGAGGGAGCAAAGGCCAATTTGTGGTGGGAGAAAGAAGTTATGCTGGAAGTTCCATGGATAGAGATGAACAATGAAAAGGCGAAGGGAGAGATGTATGATGATCTGTCATTTCCATGCTCCTCTTAGAAGAAAAAGAGAAGGCATGGCATCTGTTGTGCTCTGAAGACATGTTTCTTTGCCATCCAAATGCAGTCAGTGGACAGCAATGCAAATTATTTTCATGTTTTGGAAAAAAAAATCTATCTATACTATTTTCCTGCATTTCAGCCTGGGTCACACAATGAGAAAAGTGCATCTGCGTGACTACTTTCAAATCACAGGAGAACAAGCACAGATGTTACACTAAATATATAATGTTATTCCTCTCCTAGCACTGCCCAAAGTCCTTAACATAATGGAAGCAGTGACTTACATTTATCCACTGGAACCATTCTTAACACATGGTTGGACACATCTATTTCTGCCACATACTTGGAGGTGACAAGAGGTGAAATGTTTTCTTGGTGAACATGGTCAAAGCTGTTGTGGGGAGGAAAATTTTTGACAGAAAAAAATAGAGCTAAGGCACTGTTTTGGACATGCTGAAAAGGCATTCATTTCTTGCAACAGTGCAGGTTTCAGAGCAGTAAGACTCCTATCCTTTTGTCAGTATACTTCTAGATGCCAAGTTAAGGATGAAAACACATCACTTTACATGGCTTTACTAAAATTACCAGTATGGGAAAAGAAAGGGAATAAGCTCGTTTTTAATCTGTTTGCATTATCTTTGATAGAGATTTTAATTGAGATAAATTTTATGTGAAATATGAATATTCTAAATCTAGACAATAAGTAGATAAACAAATGATCACCTAAACTCTTGAAAAACAGCGAAGTACTTAGACTAAGTAAAATGGATTATTGCATTACAGAATTTGGTAATCAGGGTTGAAATATCATCAAGTTCAAATTGAACCCCACGGACATGGAAGTCACATAAGGTGCTTTCCATATTTGTCTCAATAACTGAGATTCATTTATTTACTGATTGATTTAGAGGAATATGTTAAATGAACAAACATACTGACTGTTTTTTTTAAGATATTAAATGTTCAATAAATTAATTATCTCATCTTGGTTTGGGGCTTTCTAAATAAATAATAGAATCCTTGTAAATAAATGTGGCATCTGGAAACATAGGTTAAAATTGCAGAAATAGTATAATGTATATATTACAGAATGTTGCTTATTTAAAGTAGCAATGGCTAATTTGATTTTTTTAATTATGTTTAAATAACCCAGGAAATTTTTGTATGCTTTTATCTTAATTTTTGAAATTTGGGGGCTTAAAAATTTATTTTCTCTTCACCCCATGAGCCTCTGGAATATTGATAACATTTTTTTCAGTATTTCATATTGCACATGATTTGTTAAACTTTTTTATTTTCATGAGTATTTCCTACTGGAAATTTTATATTTCATTTCCAGATTTTCAAACTTAAAGTGCTATCAGATTTCTTATGCTTGTAGCTATTAGTCTGTGCATCTACCTGGGTCTTCTGAGATACGGTTGACCTGCATCAGTTTTAGCTTTAAGGAGACACATCAAGTTTTAGAAAAATAAGGCAACTCAGCTGGCTTTTTATATCATTGGATGCCTGGGGCTGCTTTTTGCTCTTCACTTCTCTGGGTTAGTATTATGGCTTATAACATGCTCAGAAGTGAACAAGGTATTTGTGTCCTTTAGGAAAGAAAGAAGACTGAATATTGGCAAAACTTTAAGGTGTGAACAGACTGTAATTGTGGGTTAGCCTATGCTTTACAGATATTTCCTTCAAAGATTGGAAAGACATGAAAGATTAACTGTCTAGGCTTCATCTTATCTCCCCTAGTGGGCTGCACTTCCCTGTTAGCTAGCACAAAGAACCTAGGAAAACAGGCACCAGTGGTGAAGTTTCTATGTGAAATTCTGAGATAAGTTTCATGGTGAAGCCAACCTAAACAATTATTTGATATAAGGAAAGAAAATCCTTTTAATTAAAAAAATTGCTGTGCTACCTTACATGATTATCAGTAGTATTTAAAATAAATCCCAGCTATGCTTCATATATTTGTATTTTCATTTAAGCAAGCCTAGGGCAGCAGCTGATAGAGTAAATTTATTTTTAATAGAATCACAGAATTTGAGATGCTTGAAAGGGTTTCAGAAGTTGTCTGATCCAATAACCCATCCCCTGAAGAATTCTATCTATAGCCCTCTCAGGCTAGCAAAAAGAATAGGGCTTATTTATTTTCCTGCTAAATCCAGAAAATGAAGGTAGAAGTTGAAAGCATTAGAATTATAAGAAAAAATAAAATGTTAGCAAAATTAAGAGTTCATTCTTCTGAAGGAAGACAATTAGAAAAATGTCATAAATGCATTTTTAACACCTTGAGGCAATGAGACTGAAACAAAAATGCATAAGTCATTCGCACAAGTACATATGTGATTATTCTTAGTCATAACATGTGCAATTAGTCTCAAGTGCTTACTCTGTTCAATAGTTGAAAATATAAAAGTGCAATGCATTTTATTACTCATGGGATTTATGGAGCATTTTTGATTTAATCCACTTTCCTCTATTTGAATGTCGAATTGAATGAGATTTGATGGCTGGGGGGTGAGGGTGGAGAAAGGAAATGTGTGTGCACATGCACGTGCACGTGTGTGTGTGTGTGTGTGTGTGTGAGAGAGAGAGAGAGAGAGTGTGTGTGTGTCAGGCCAGAATCCAAAATGGATGAAAATGCCATTTTGATGTGAAACTTTCAAATGATGCATTAAATGAAAAATATATGCGAAATATATATATATATATATGGGCACAGGATACATCCAGGGTTTAGAATTTCCAGAGTGTACTTTTTCACCTTTGGGGAAGGTTACTTGTAGATGTGCTAGAAAAGATTCAAACTGAAGGTTTTGCCAATTCTGAAGAACATTTGTTTTTTTGTTTTCTGATTCTTTTATTTATTTATTTATTCATTTTTTTGCTCTAAGGCTTTCAAATTACTGTATGAAAGTTATTTAAAGCTTAGTAGTTCATGTGCTACATTATACGCTATATAAATGTAGCCATTGCTCCTAAATGTGAACATTAATGTACTCTGTAAAAGGTACAATTATTGCTGCCAGAACAGAAATCAACAAAACCCCACCAAAGGAATTTCTTAAAACTGCTATCATAAAATCTGTGCATGTTATGGATTTCATTAACATTTTACTCCCTGAGGATTCCCAATTGCATAATAACATAAGTTCTTTAAATTTTAAATACCACAGACAGGAACAGCCTTTCACCCAAAACAGATGTGAAACCATCAACCTTGCCTCTTTATTGGTCCACAGATATGAAACTGGTTGGTAACTGATAGCTCTTAATGTGTTGTTGTTTAGGTTACACAAATGGAAACTTAATAGTATATTTCCCTTGAAAAGATAAGTTAATAAGCAATAGACAGGTTTTTTCCAACAACAGTTCCTTACTTTTGATTACATTCAGAAAAAAACTTTGATTTACATACTGCAATATATATATATATATATATATATATATATATATATATATATAATGGGGGCAAAGTTTAGTGACACATAGTGTCCAGATGTCGCGGAACTCATTTCAGTCTTATTTTTCCTAAATCTTGACAACAATGACCTGTGATTTTCATCCTTTTGTTTCCTTTTCTTACTCCTGTCCTATCAGTGCATTTTGAGACTCAATTGTGCAGTATTCTAAAATAACATCTGTATTTATTTAGCTAAAACAGTTCACTTTTAAAAGCTAAAAATAGCGAAGCTTAAGATAAATAAGCAAGGAGGTTTATGATGCTCTTTTCCTGCATAAGGTAAACAGATGCATCTGTATTTTTAGAAAACAAAAGAACTACAATTTTGTTCAAATAACATCTATAAGTGGTTGAAATGTGACAAAAACTAGCCAAGCAACCAAACCACTTACTTTTTCTTTCAAAATGCTGATCAGTCAGATATTTTAAAAATGAGTTGATTAGGACTGGGGGCATCTTTTACATCAGAGGTTTTCAGTCAGGGATTATTTTACCCCCAGTAGGACATTTGACATTATCTAGAGATATTTTTGGTTGTTAAGACTGAGGGTGTGTGTGTGTGTGTGTGTGTGTGTGTTACTGAGTCTAGTGGGAGGAGGTTAGGAATGCTGCTAAACACACTATAATGCAGGATGCAGGATTGCTCTCGTAACAAAAGAATTAATCAAAGCCAAGATGACAATTTTGTCTAGACTGAGAAACCCTCTCTCAATATAGACCAACCTCATTTAATTTCAAGATTGTGCAGTGACCCTTCAATTTAATAGGCATATTTTGCCAACCAACAACTGAATAGGGCCATGCTGATATTTGAACATGTTTGCTTGGTCTTCAGAGTACCACCTTCAAAAAGAACCCAAACCTACTTTCAAAAAGTGGGAGCAAAAATACTGTCTGTAGTCCAGACTCTGTCATTAACTTGCCATGTGATCTTACAAACTACTTAACTCTGAAGCTATGTAAAATAAGGCATTTAGACAAAATGATGTTTGCATCTACTTTTAGTCTTACACTTAAAGTTGGGATGTGCTACAAAGAAAAAAAAATCTCTAGTACTTAACTATGACTGTTGCTTCCAAATAGACACAATATAATATCATAAAATATCAATAAGAAACCAAAACTATTAGCAAAATGGATGGTCATTCTATGCAAATTAATTTATTTTTAAATATAATTCTATTGAAATAGCTATGGTTAGTTCAGTATTGTATTTCCAGTGATGGATACTTATCTAAAAGTCAAGTGGTTTCTTCATTTATATGTCATATATTTTCTTTGGGGTGTTTTGACAGGAAATACTAATTGGTAAAATCATTTGATTTTAAAAACTGAATTAAGTGACCAACTTGACCAAAAGGGGTAACATCTTCTTGATTTTTTTCTATATGAAAAATTAACAGCTAAAATGATTAAATAATTATGTCATATGTGCATTGTTTTTCCAATTTCTACATCCTTGTCCTTCTTAAAAAAAACAACAAAAAATTCAGAAATCAATCTGTCCCTACATGCATTTCCTATAAATACGTATTTCAAATAACTTCCAAGGAAAGTGGGAAAATATCACAAGAGACAGGAACAGAAAATATCACAAGAGACAGATTTCCAGGGTAGAAAACTAGTCATTAGGTAACAGACCTATGATGCTTGAAGATTAGGATGCAAGCATTTATTTTATGCAGGAAGTAGAAGTCAACACAGAACAAAAGGTAAAATAACCAAAGGCTCACTTTGAGGACTTTGTTAAAAAGCAAACTGTTTTCCTTCCACATCAATGTTTTAGCTAAAATAACATGTTAATATTCCTTGCAATAAACACCCACTGACATCTCCCTCCCCACCCCCCAACACACCTGGGGAAAAAACAATTGAACAGCTGTATTTTCCCTAAATTTGCCAACATTATATTTTATATGCATCATTCCACATTTAGGTACCATAGTGAGCTATTTTTGTCAGTTCTCTAGTTACACATCATATCATTTATTGTAACTTCATATTGCAGTATAAAAATAATTTTATTGCAATATCAGCAATTTACTAATGATCTGAAAGAGATAATGCACCATCTAAGTGTCTGTTTTATTAGCACAGAGATTTTACAATTAGGATAACCTGGTTCAATATATGCTCTGGATTAGGTTGATTTAGCACATGGATTTTTAACACATCATTACAAATTATAAACCTGTTAGAAACCAGCAATTTTATAAAAAAAAGGTATTTCATGAAATTGTTGATCAAAATCTTTAGTCTAGTTGACTGATTTTCCAAGACTAAAATATTTTCACGAATTCATCATTTCATTCCATTTGATATTTAAAGGACTTCCAGCTAGACCTTTCTTAGCTCCCAGTCAGGGTCATGCCTTCAAGTTATCTTTTGTTTTCATTCTCAATTAGTTGTAACTGATAATTTAATTTCTGAATCATGACAGAGCCACTTTAGAAGTTGCTGGTAGCAACAATTAACAACCTTGGATAGATGTGGGGTTAGCGTATGAATAAATAAACCTCGAAGGACCTCCTCGAGCTTGGGGGTAGAAATTTGGCTTCCTCTTTTTTTTTTTTTTAAGATTTTATTTATTTATTTATACAAACACTGGGTACAGTCAGAAGCACGGGAGGGTGAGAGAATTCACCAGAGCCAGAGTGGGGAACAGAACAGGCAGACTGATGAAGTACACTGCTGAGGGGAGCAGCGGGCAGCAGGAGAGGTCTGCACGCCTTGTGGGAACCTCACCTGGCGGCCGGGGATCGAACCGGTGCTGCAGAGGCTGCGGGCAGCTTTGCAACCCAGTGCTCAACTGCTGCGCCACCAGGGAGGCCCTGGCTTCCTCTTTTGAAAGCAGAAATGTTTTAGAAGCACAAGACTTTGCTGTTAGAACACATATCATGATTCACATGAAATCCACAGAGTGATCTTAAGGCCTCTTGGATTTTAACAGAGGCACTCACTTTCTTTGACACAATGGTTGTGAGTATGAGAACATACTAGTGTGTGTTGTTGTGGGAGTATTTTGATTCAGGTCAGCCCACCTCCTTAGTACACTAAGGCTCTTGGCTACTGGTATCTGCTCTCAAAGTTCTGTAGTCAGAAAATGTGGGGCTTTAATCCTAGAGAAAAATATACAGGGCAAAAGGAAAACATAGCAAAAAGTTTCCTCATAAAATTGCTTCTCCCTTCAGGAACTTTCTTTCCCTGGTACCTTAGAATGAATGTCTGTACTAGAATATGTAGTGGAAGAGAAGGAGCATTTACTTCATGGGCTTGATGATGTATTCTTACAGTTACAGAATGTCTTCCTGGAGGTTTCCTTCTTCTGTGTGATTAATCCATAATAGGGCTGATTTACCAAACCAAACAGGATGTGGTTTAGAAGTCAACTGCTTTCTGCTGCCCTGAAGTCAGTGAAGGAATAAATAATCCAGTACTAAATTTTTTTTCCCACAAAAGACTTCTCCCAAATTTGGATAAGAGTACAGTTTCTACTTGAGTTGATTTGTCAAGTAATTCTGTTTCTAAAGCCACTGAAGTGTGTGGTAATCGATTACTCCCTGGTGCCATTTTTATTTTTTTAGATTAACAAAGTTCATATCCCATCCAGGAGTGATGTCTCCTGCTTTTTTCTCTCCATTGTCTCTTGGCATTTTAATCAGGGAAAGTCACAGTTGTTTTGAGGAAAGCACTCCCAAGAGCTTTAATTAAAGCTGGAAGGATAAATCTGTTTACAGTATGGTGAACACTATCATTAATAAAACATTGAAATAATTAACAAATTAAATTCTGCTTTGTGTATCAACGACTAAATGTAGGATCTATAGAAAGTGTCTCCTGAACAATTAAGCCACACACTTGATTTGCTGAAACAAAAACACTTTCAGAGATTCATAGTATCATAGACAGCTAGACTTTGCATAGAGAAATCTTTCTTTTACTTTTCCTTTATTTTATAGGGAAAGGAACTCAGTTTAAATGAGGTTAATGCTTTGGACTCTAATGCTATGACTGAAAATTAAAGTTTTTATAGCACCATGGATCTACTGAGTCTTTACTTTCAATTATGATCATTAAACTAGAAACAAAGCAAGAAAAAGATTAAATTAATAATAAGACAAGCAGCTACAGGACACAGAATGGAGTGGAATTCTCTGAAAAAGATGGGCAAAAGTCGTAGTATGACAAACTATGCCTCTAATGACTGAGGGGTATTAGTGGCTCAGGATATAAAGTGGGCTTTGAAGCAGGATATGACTGTGCAAACCCCCGAGTAGGGACTTCCCTTCATGCTCCTTGTCACTAACTTGCCTCTTGACTTGTTTTTAAGCTTTTCTGGCAGACAACATTTCTCACAGGAAGCACCAATGTGGACAGGCATATCGATGGTTAACGATGCATTGTTTTTCAAGTCACTCAGTAATTTCCTAGTGAAAACAATGGGAGCCAAGTACTGTTCCCTTCTTGAAGGAAAATCAGTTTCCAATATTGCCTTATTAATTTAACACATGCAAGTGTTTGTCCTTGTTGCTGCAGCAACATGTTTTGTGGGTTATATTTCATGCAAGATTTGAAAAAGTAAACAAATGCTATTTGTATACTGATGTGCATATAAATAGAAACATATGAGTGTTGATGATCCTGTGATTGGAAGTACGTGCCTCTTGTCCTCAGTCTCGATTATGCTGTACTTTTTGGTTGATTTATAAAACATCTATGTAATGACAACAACAAGCCAACCACTTCCAAGGAGTTTCAGAAAATCAGGAAACATATGAAATGATTCAAAATTAGGTGATGCGTGGATGATAAAAGCTCCCACCACGTACACAGATATAACAAGCATATAAATGAGTTCACTGAACTCCCAGAGGAGAAAAAGATAATTTTAACCTTAAGGTGAACTGATGCAAAGTCTCTCTGACTATCCCTTTAAGAGGGATGGAAAGAGCAAGGGGCCTGCGTACTGGGTACAGAAAAAGTAGGCACCCAGCTAATCTCAGTGTGAACCTTCACAGCATTAGGAAAAAGATGAAGGGAGGTGACTGATACTTCAAAAGATACTCCTGAACTTATATGCATGGTAAAGAACAATAAACAGGGCACACTGGAGAGTAAAGAAGCAGTTGTTAAAGTCTGACAGCCCTGGCTTCTATGCCTGGTCACTAAATATGACCATGTGCAGTCACTAATTTCTCCAAATCACAATGTCCTCATTTTCCAAAAATGAGAATAACTGTATTGCCTTCACAGGATTGCTGTAAAGATTAAATGAAAATATGCCAACTAGTCAGCAGTGGTCAGGCCACACAGTAAGCACTCAATAAATGGTAACTATCCCATGAATGACACAATGGTCATTCATGCAGTTCACCAAATATTTCTATTGGTGAAAGTACATCATATTGCACCTCCCTGCTTCCTTCAGACGTTAATTGTGGCCATGGGTGTGCTTTGGCAGTGAAACGTGAGTAGACGTGCTCTATGAGGGAACCCACACAATGGCATTATTGGTTTTGCCCTTTCAACGCTGCCATGGTGAAAGGCAACATTTTAGATGGTGGCCCTCCACCTCCATGTGAGTCTTAGTGTGAGAAGATGTAGAGCAGACACTCGCCAACCAGATAGAGAGGGTAGCTAGCTCTAAATCTTCTTGTCTGGGGTTTTCAGGTACTTGAGTATGCTTTGATAGAAAGATCTGGACCATTTGTCTCCATGTTTTTATAGCCATAGACTTGACTTGCACAAAAAAATTGCTGCAGTTGCAGTCTCAGAACTCTTGCAAGACCAATGTCCCTAAATTATTGAGTGCTCACCACATTACCAGGCTATATTAGGACTATATTAGCAGGCAAACATGCTTAGCACTGCAAAATGTAAGCTTTCCTCTAGAGGCATATCTGTCAATCATCCTGAACCCCTTGTTGGTTTGGAAATGGACAAAAACAAGTTACCAAGAGCAATTCTGACACAGGCAAATCCATTTCATTTCTGACTTAATCTAGAGTTGAATTCAGCAATCTCAAGTAAAAGTTTCATCTTTTCTCACCCTCTAATATATTTCTCAGTGTTATCATTCAGAGGTTAGTATGAGTTCATTCTCCTATAATAGGCCATTTCACTCTAAGTGTATGTTAAACTAATATTGACCTTACCAAAGTAAAACAAAATCTGGTATTTGTACTCAAAAGACTGAAATAGCAATAGATGTGGAAAGTAAAGGATTAATCATCTTTTTTTCTCCTTGCTTAGAAACTCTCTCTGGAATAAGTCTTTTTCTGTATCTAGCAATGAATGTAAGACAGGCTCTGCCTATTCTCTTGAAAAGGAAGCCTGGATCCTTCAGCAAATAACTGTATAATATGCCTACAGTTTAACTCACAGAGATCCAGAGAGATAGATGTTTCATTTGACAAAAGATAAAAAAGTCAAGATTGTGAGCATCAGACCTTAGATGGGGGTATCTTGACATCAAGTTTAGGCAACCAGAACTGATACCAGGGATTAGTTGGGAGATGAGCTGCAAGAGACAAGGAGAAGTAGGAAAGGAGAATTTGGCAGAGAATGGGAGTTGCAGAGCAGAGAGGAAGACAGAAACATCACCAATGGGGATACAGATATGTACATTTTATACATGTATGTGTACACATGATCCACTGGGACCCATGCCCTCAATCAAGCTGTTTCTTGAGTAAGAGCTACATTGACCTATATATAGAAAAATAAATCTCAACCCTTTTCTTCCCTTTTTCTACTATGAACAAACAAACAAATAAAAAAAGTTCATGCAAATCTAAAATATTTCAAAAGAAATGAAAATTTGGAAAGTAGAAAGTATATCAATAGAAAATATGTTGCTGTTAGGAAAAATCAGATCTTTTAGCTGACACTGAAGAGAGACATCAGTCAAATTATGTTCTATACAAATATCTAAGAAGAAGAATGGATTTTTTTGGATGACATATGGGCCTGTTTTTTTTTTGATTATGGGTGACATGATGCTTCTGCAGTGACTGTACTCAGTGTCTACTGTCCTTTTTCTCATTTTAGCAAAGGTATTGCTTTTTTTTAAACAGTCTTTCCAGATGACCAAAATATTTTCAATCCTCAAAGTGCCAGGTCTCATGCCACCTACCTGTATCCACTCTCTGTAGGAATCTTCTCCGGGAGTCCACCCGTTCTCAGGGTAGTTCAGACGGGAGCGCTCTGCAGACCAGTTGGTGCTATACTGGGAAGAGGCTGTGATTTGGTCAGAATGAATTTCTCCTGATTCCATGCCCAGAGCTTCCATACATTTGAAATCTGAAGGGGAATAAATGGTCCAAAGTCATCAAGATGCAAGGGGCCTAAGATGCAAATTTCTCTTTTCAGTCTGGTTGACTAAAAAGTTCACTTTGGAATTCACACAGTCTTACAAAATGTGATGGCTATATTAGAACGTAGCATTGATACATACATTTTGAAGACAATATTTTTTAAAAGCAAGGCTATGAATATCTCACAGTGATTATTGTACAGCAGATCACAGTTGACAGAAATACCATTAGACACTTATTAGAAAATTGTGGAAATTTTGATTTATTTTCAAGGCTAAATATATGTACATATCTTATAAGAATACACACCAAAATTTATACTTAAATAATATTTTATGAATGAGTTATTTCTTCTAGGATCTAATAAAAGTGGAACAGATTCCATGTCCATGTGCAACTAATATTTGGTGGCCAGAATAATAAGGTCCCAAAGAGAACTACAGTTTTATAGCAAAAAAATAATGTTGACAATGATGAGGATGAATCATGAAAACATGTATTCCACTAAGCCTCAAGTGCTCAGTGAAATAATATGAAATTGATATGAAATATGACAGTGGGAAATAATCAATTTTTGGAAAAATGTGAATCCAAAGCATGACATGAAAAAAAGTTTTAGAGAGTAAATACAAAATTCTCAATCATCCAGGAAATCTCAACTAACCAAAGTTTCTCATTTTCTTAATTTTCTATCATAATGGAAAGGTGTTATGATGTACATAGCCATCTTTCACTAGTTTCATGCTTTTAAGTTTAGATTTGCTTACTTGTAATCAAATATATATAAGCACGAAAATCCATAAATTAATCAAATAAATTAAGTACAAACGAGATTTTGAAATGTAAGTTGTCTCTTATTTTCCAGTAGAAACTGGTATAAAAGACATTAGAATATCTGTAGGAGCGGTCTCCAAACACCTCCCTGTATTCTCCCTATGTTACCTTATAACCCAGCAGGTAGAACTGATAAAAAACATTTATTCATTATTGTTTCATTTTCCCTTCCATCCTTAACCACCTTGGGTCCTTAAAAAAGATAGCGAGCACAAAAATTTTAAGGAAGTGTTGAGTTAGTTGAGTATTTTATTAAGACAAAAAAAAATATTACTCTTATGGAAAAGTATAACAGAATTAAAAGAGATTCTTTTACATGAATATCCACTTTCATTGGCACAGGAAAAGAAAAACAAAATGGCTGACCAGGATCTTCTGCAAACCAAACCTTCAAGCACCATAAATAAGCCTATGTGAGCAGTCAACAGACTGCTCAGGTCTTTCCCTGCCATCCAGTATCGATGCCTGTCCTTCATGATTCTCAACCCATTACACAATTGAGGTGCTCGGTAGCTGGTCAGGTCATATTTAATTATTTCAAGTCACAGTTTTAAAGCCTTTTCACACATTTCCCCATAATTTCATTTAGTTACAGTTAGTCTTCTCATCCAAAATTTTATGAAGAAAGCATACCAAATAGTTCTTCCTACTGACATTCATAAAAACCATCTAAAAGACAAAACACTTGGCACTCCAATTCACAAAATATTTTAGTTTCTTGTCGTTACAGGTGTGTGAGGAGGAATAACAAGGCCTGCAAGATGAACAGATACTGACCTTCTGAGACACTGCCCTGCAAGACACTGTAGTTTGCTGAGAAGCCTTCTTTTGCTATTGCACTGTCAGTATAAAAAAACATGGATAGAATGCCGGATGAGGAACGGATTCGACCTGGTGTTTTCTGTCCACAGTAACGCCCGATGTGGGGGCCAACTGGAAAGGGAGAAATGCAGAGAACATTAAAATATCCTTTCTTCTATAGCAGATGCAAGAATAACCATTTGCAAACATGGGCCCCAGTAGAACCCAGAGTATTTTCTTACTCAAAGCAAGTCTACCCTGGTTAATTTGTTTGCAGTGAAATACTGGATTGGGTTTATGAGAGGATTTTCAAGTGTACTCAGAAGAGGAATAAATAACATACTTAACCACATTCCCAATTTAGCAGGATTGTGTTCAGGAACAGAATTGAAATGCTTGGTGCAATTGTAAAAAATGAGATTTGGGCTGTAGAGTGGCACCTTGGCATTCTACAGAACCAAAATGCACACACAGAGCAGAGCAGAAATACTCCAGCAAGGCTGTGATAATCAATGCCTCTTGGAGTTGCCTATCCTCACCTCTGTCACCTTAGTAGGAGAGTCTATGGAAGGCCTCTGTTCTGGGACCCAGAGCAGTTTGACCCAAAATGGGGTAACCCTGTTTTCTACCCTTATTCCATCGATTAGTCCTGGAGTCTTAGGTGTCAACATCACAGACTTGGACAAAGAACAATGGATTATGTCCTACTCAGGACATTATTTGAAGACTAATAACTTTTGCAGTAAACAAAGTTAGAAATGATAGACATCAATAGTTTACATATTATAGTAAGTTGTAATCAAAATGAAAGGAAAACATGTCTTTCTGACTTCTTTTTACTCTTCTCAATCTAAACAAGGTGACTACATTGCACTTATGTCCAGCAGCCAAAAGATGGCCCAAAGAAGCTATTTGACCATGCACACCAGGAAAAACATAGTACTGAGGCTGAAAAACATTGGGAACATTGACTAACTTGTGATGACATCAAATTGCTATTTGGCTTAAGTTGGTCATCCCTTTGTTGAAGTGCTTTCAGACAAACTTTAGTAATTTTGCATTGCTTTACAACAGGGTAAAACTCCCCATAATTTGGAGAATCTTTTCACTTTTCTGTACAGATCAGCAGCAAGACCAAAAAAAAAAAAAAAAAAAAAAAAAAAAAGAAAGAATAGAAAAGAAAAAAAAGTCCCCTTTTCTCTAGGATTTTTCATTGCACATATGGTAAAAATATACCAGATGGTTTGGGCTTAGGACAATCTGGTGTGGCCCATTTTCCCCTCCAAGAAATCTATGGTTCTGTGCATTTCAACTAAGAGTTATTGCTTTGTTCAAGGAAGCACAGTTGGGGGACATTTCCCTGGAGGGATGGTCCTTCAGGAGGACATGGTGTTTCAAGGCCTGTGTGTACAACTTGGATACAGAAGGCAGTTGCAGGGTTAGGAGAAACTTCAAGAATCATTGAAAATGTGAACCCCATAAGAACTCCCTGATCTTTTTGGAGTCCCAAGTTGCCAGTTGAGTTGCTAGCAGGCAGCTTATTTGAGCACCCTGCTCTTTAGTGTGTTCAGATCTTTGGCTAATAGGTTTCAGCTCTTGGCCAATCCTCTTAAGAAAGGACAACAATAAAAACTAAACCAAACTGGCTTATGTATTTGAGTTAGTACAAAATGGTTACTTTGAATATCAGATAATGTGTTAAAATAATTGATTTGACTGAAATCAAAGATATTTCTTTCTCTACTGTAACCCCTCCTTTTCCAACAACCAAATATTTTGTGTGTATTTTGAGAAAAATAAAGTGTCTGACACATTTAGGGGAAATGATACAGATTATTTACAGGGCATCACCTGGTCAGGGACAGGGCCTCTGAATTATGAGAGGAAAATTTTTTTATGTTAGGATTCCCACATTGGCAGAAGAAATCATCTCAGAAGATGAAACTTTTACTTTTGTTTTTCTTCTGCTTTAATCCTGGCCTCACAATCTTCTACGAGTGCTAGTTCCTTGCCAGATTTTCTTCATTCTAAATGTAGCTCTACATCGATTTGACACTTTTTTCTTTCCCATGGAAGTGCAAAGATGCCTTACTTATGCATGAAAATATCTTGCTAGAATCATAAACTCATGATTTTTCCTTTTCTGAAAAAGAATCCCATTTCTGTTCTTGAAACATAATTACAATCCATTCATTCTTCCTCACTCTATTCCCTCATTTAAATTCAATTATTATGGCTTCATAACTTTCTTTTTCTTTAGTTTGTGGGCAAACTTTTACAGCCCTAATCCTTGGGGTCTTTCTCTAACCACCACAACCACTGACCTTACCAAGAAGCACAAGGGAACCATCGCTCCTTCAACTTCTGGTCCTCCCCTCTGCGCCCGATTCCTTCGGGGAGGGGGAAGGGAAGTCTCTTTCAAAGAGCAAACAGTAGAGAACTTGTCTAATGCAGACTGATAATTTAGAAAGTCTCCATGACTCACTGGTTTATAATGTTTAAGACATGCTGGGTAAATCTGCCTTCTGTCCTTTAGAACATTGCCCCCGGACAGCGACGTGCAATTCTCTTTAGAAACCCTCAAGATATGAGAGTGAAAGGCTTTCTCGACTATAATACAAAGAAGTATTGAATTTTCCTGAACAACAGTGAGACCTTAGCCTAGCAAGCTAATGCAATATTGATCTGAGCAGGAGCTGATGAAGGACTCCCACCCGCCTCATGTGCGCTCATTTGTGTATTTACATGAACGCAGCTATTGGATTTCCTACTTCCATTTTTGAGGACCCAGAGGCCAAGGAGATGAATGAAAATGGTCACAAAAAACAAAAGGAAAATTCAAAAATTGAATTATTGAAGAATTTAATCAAGCAACATGTCCTAAACTATCTCCTGGGAAGTACAGTCCTGCAGTGATTATAGGCTCTCAGGTGGGAAGGTAACACAGATCGGAGCTGTTTAAAACACATATACCTGGGAATGGCAATAGCATACTCTTTGTACTTTCCAATAATCTCTCCAATAATTCCTACCCTGTGTCAGAATCAGACAATTTGACTTTCTGCTGCCTTTTTTTAAAAAAAAAAATATTTATACAATAACAAGAACCAGGGTACAGGCCAGATGTGCGGGAGAGTGAGAGGATTCACCAGAGTCAGAGCAGGGAACAGAACAGGTAGAGGGATGAAATACACTGCTGAGAGGAGCAGCGGACGAGACAGGAGAGGTCTGCCACGCCAGGTGGGACCCTCGCCTGAGGGGATCGAACCATCGCTGAAAAGGCTGCCAGCAGCTTCAAAGCACGATGCTCAACCGCCTGAGCCACCAGGGGAGGCCCTCTGCTGCCTTTTTATGTGCAATATATACCAAGATGCACTATAAAGGAGTACATTTAAAATGAAATATTTTGAATAAATAAACAAAAGGGAATCATTTCAAAAAGACACATGATATGTCATAGATATGTTTCTCAAAAACAAACCTCTTGGTGGAGAATTACTGGATTTTTCAACTTTCCCCCCCAAAAAAAGTATTCATTTATACCATTTATAAACTGGAATGTTTATATTATATATTTATATCATTTATATTTTATATTCTATTTTAGAAGGTTAATTTTAATATAAAAAATAAAAACCAAAAATAAAAAATAGAACTCAATCTAACTTTTATGAATTTTATTCCTAAAATCATGAGTTATTTTTGGAATGTAGATTAACAACTGCAGTTCCAAGCACATTCCCTCAACCCAAAGGGAGGACTGACTTCACCTGCACCCGTGTGCTGTAAGCTAAGAATTCAAAATTCAACACAAGCCCTTGTGGCATCAATCAGGGCAACAGGGCTTAGATTATGGGTTTCAAAAATATGTAAACTTCTACCAATTACTTCAGATTTGCTACCTGGAAATCCCTAGAACTTCAAAGAGAGTGAGAGAGATGTGTAATTCACAATGGGCATGCTTTGGATTTTGTGTTTTGAGGTAAACTGCTTTTCTTCAAAATCAGTCTGCATCAATGACAACTTTTAATTACTCGGTCATCTAATGCAATATTTATGATAAAATGCAACATAAAATTACTTGATGTTCAAAGGTTTCAGCACCTTCTGGTTCTTGTTTCTGGAAAGGATATAAAATATTAAAGCTATTTTGTGGCAGAGGGACTGTATGTGTTAAATTACAGTGACATAAATATTTCTAGTGCCACTGACAAAATCCCCCGGGCCACACAAACTCTCTTTTAGCCTAAGAAAAAGAGAGTTGCTGTGGTTAGATAGGCCGGATGGGGTCAGGTAAGTATTAACAAATATACAAACACTTATTTCATATTCCAAAGTTAGTTTTCTCTGAGAAGTCAAATACACCATAGTTGAAACATGGGTGAATTGCAAGGCTGATAACTCTTACTGTTAATTGTTCCTAGAGCCAGAAAATTACTACTTTGAAATACCCTTGACACTAATAATAATGTACTTCTTTCTGAAAGTATTCTAAATAAGTTGGGTGATTGGGCCTCCTTTTCAGATGCCAATTTAAATGTAAGTTGTAGAAAGGAAAGCTGAAAATTTGGGTTGTGAACAAATAAACCCGTTATTAAATGTTCCAACCATTATTACAAAACTATTTTAATATTGTTTTCTTAATTATCGGATTGACTACTTGGAAATCAATCAGTACTTTGTTTGGGCAAATCTCATTATCTAATGAAGGAGTTTTGATAAGATCTTTATAACCCTACTGATACAGTAAAATAGCAAAAAACTAAACTAATGTTAAATCACCATTACTCTAATGCCAATATAAGCCTTCTGTTAACCCAGTTTTTCTGTAACATACTTTAGTGTTGAAGAACATTATCTAAATTGAATTACACTGATAATTTTAATGTCATTTCAAAGGCAAAGCCAATATCTTTCACATTATACTTACTCTTTATTTACAATTTATGTAAATATTCTTTCCTGCAACTTGATAATATCTGACCATTTTATAGATGGTTATATACTTCTAAATGCATGATTTGTAACAACTTCTAAGCTGCCCTTTCTGATGTGTAGAGTGTGTTCTCAAGAGAAATCTTAATATTAGACCAGACTAAACATAAGACAAGCAATGCAGCTGCAACAAATTATTTGATATTATCTCCCTCTGTTCAGAATTTGGGTGCGTATTATTACCATTTGCATTCTAATTCACAAGGGTCAAAATGGAAAACATTCGGTTAAGGGTCCACAGGGCTACCTGCCCCACTCTCCTTAAATGTCACTTTCTCAATAATAAGACTAACCTGACTATCTTATTGAAAATTTCAACCAACACATCTCTCAATCCTAACCATTAGCACTTCTCATGCATTTACTCTGCTCTACTTTTCCTTTCTTTCCTTTTTTTTTTTGTTTATAGAACTTCTCATCTTCTAAAACTCATGCACATAATTCATTTATTTGTAATGGACGTTACTGATTATCTCCTCCCCCAGTAAAATCTAAACTCTACAAGGACAGTCATTTGGGATTGTTTTGTTTACCAACTGGTTTTAAGAGTACATGTGCACAACAGGTGCTCAATACATATTTTAGAAATGCATGATGAATTTAGATGATAAGAACAATGTGTATAGGAGATGTATTAAGGACATTCAAATTGCCAAAGATAAAAATTCCCTAGAGAGAAGACTTGGAATTTGCGTAACTTAAGAATAGCCCCAAACATTTTTATTCATTTTCAAAATTTCTAAATTTTCGGTAGCACAATGAACATATATTTCATCCTTAACATTTTATCAGATACTTAATTGCTCTGGTTCTTAGTATCTCTTTTTGTAAAACGAATAGTTGAATTTAATTGGTCTTTGACTGTCTATGAATTAAAAACCGGCAAACAGGTCAATGATATGAGCAAAATACTTTAGTCAGGAAGACTGGGTGTTGGTCCAAACTCTATCACAAAAATAGTTATGAGACAGCATAATCTTTCATGGTATCATTTTGCCTATCTCTAAAATGAAGGAATAGAGCTAATTATTATGGTTTTTTTGAGTTCGAATATTATCACCAGTTCACAAACAGTTATCATTTTGCTTTGTTTTCTTTCCTCTTTTTGAGCTATTTTTTTAAGTAGTGCATATATCATGACACTTGTAAAAGAATTCCACTGCCCACCTCCCAGGTCTTTCCCTTTTGGGGGTGCTTTCTCCCTTCTTACCATCAGGAAATCCATCCCAAATTTCTAGTCGGTCATAGCGACAGAACATTCCCCCTGGAGAATTTGAGTCAGCCTCCAGGTCAAAGCTTTCAAATTCCAGGATAATCTCTGACATCTTCGGAGCAAAGATAATATAAGTGCATTCAAGGCTGTTGGGATATTTTTCTGGGAATCCAGGGGACTTTATTACCCCAGTAGGTGTCGTGTAGTTCTGGGAACATTCAGGACCTATGAGTAAAAGAGAAAAAGGAGCAAAGTGAAAATGTCACCTAAACAATTTCACTAATAAGTGACCTGGGCAAAGATGATGTATCTCCTTAATAAAAACCTAACGTTATAATCATTGTCCTAATCACTTATTACCCAGTCTTCTCAGAGCAGTGATAGGTCTGTAAAATAAAGTTCAGATTTATTGTGTTTTTCACAATGAAATGAAATGTTTTTCATTTGTGTAGAGCAATTTAAAAACTTCTGCTGTTGTAGAGAAAAAAATGACAAATATAAAATCATGTGGGAACAGTGAAATGAGTAAGTTACAGAAATCTTGACAGAGCCCTAGAGAAATAATTATAGCCCCTTCAAGCTTAAATCTTTAAATCTTGAGGTTGACAGCCCTTTATTGACGAAATAGAACATTTACAAAGGCGAGAGAGGGAATTCAGCGGAGGGAGTTTGGGTTTCAGATTCCTACACCAGTGACTCAGTAACTCTGCCAGATGTGACCTATGCCTCTTTGACAAACTAAATGTGAAAGGTAATTCGTACATGTACCCAGGGTGAGTGACTCATTCTGAGTGGTGTTGACACAGGTGTGCCGGTAAAGTGTGGCTGTTAGTGAGGGCACGATAAACTATGATTACAAGCAGTGTTGCCAGTCACCTGATATCAATGTTGACATCTCGACCTTCCCCAAAGTTTCAGATGCAGTACATTAGGCCATTCTAAGATGGTCTGTTAATATAATATAATGTATTTGTGTGTGTAACTGATATATTGATAATGTCTAATTTGAATGACTGTTTAGTGTTTTCAAGACTTTACAAATTATGGTGATTTGTAATTCAAATTGGTCAAGCACGCACATACATATACTGCAAGTTGACCTTATGACTGTACGAATGACCACAATTTCAACTTACGGTGTCCAGCATTATATAGGCTGGTATTCACCATACTATTGCCAAATGACCATCTACGTGGATATGAACATATCAACTCTGCCCCTTATCACCTTCACCATAATGTTGAAAGAGATTTTAAGACTCTTTGTAAATTAGAGACAGCTTGACCCTTTTGAAGCTCAGGATGCAATCTGGGGGTATTCAATTCAATGGTTCTTTTTCTGGGTCATTGTCTCAGTGATGGGCACCCTGCAATGGCATGCAAGGATTCAACTCTAAATAAGGAAGGTTGTTAAGGTTGTCTCTTATTAAATATTCTCCCAACAAGTCAACTACCAGAGGCAAGGAATTAGGCATCAATACAGATTAAATTTAACAAGATCTCCATTTTTGCAGCAAGGTTAGTAAGCTGTACCTCAGTGCACATGGCAGCCTAGTGAGACAACAAATCAATTGCTTTCTCCCTATGTCCATTTCAAGGATCTATGGCACTAGAGATATTGAAGAATAATACTTATTAGATGAGCACATTAAACTTGGTCTCTAGAGGTCTGACATTTATATCATCTCCCACAACCTTCTCAGATGTGGCTCACTCTTCACCAAGTTGGCTGCAAATGCTTATCTATTTCATTCATTCTGGATAAAAAAAGTTGTTGTTATGTGACATTTTGTCATATCAGTTCCAGGTAAAGAGAGTATATGTGCTGTATCTGTTATAGCTATATTGTCTATTTCTAAGAGAGTGGCTTCCGTGATCACAGTGATTGTGTTCATTTATGTCATTAATTCACAAAGCCCATATATGTGACCTTGGGAACCCTTCTAAATTTTATTTCCAAAATGTAGCAAGAATGACTCTGGAGGCCTCCAGTCTCCTCCTTGGGGTAGGACCTTGTGAGGCAAAGCAAGTAGCAAGGTTTAAGGCAGGTGCTAATATTTCTTCCATAAAAAAGATAAAATTGTCCAGGGGAGATTAAGATCCAAAGAGAGACTAAAATCAGGAATTAAGAGTATACTTTCTTTCCTTTTTTTTCAATTATTTATTTGAACTCTTTATTTTATTTTATCTTTTTATACAAGAGCTGGGGTATTGGCCAGAGTTGTGGGAGGGAGAGCGGGGACCAGAACAGACAGATGGACAGACCGAAAGCACTGCTGAGGGGAGCAGCCGGCGAGACAGGAGAGGTCTGCCGCGCCACGTGGCATTCTCCCTGGCTGGCCGGGAATTGAACCAGTGCCACAGAGGCTACGACAGCTTCACAGTGTGGCGCTCAACCGGCTGCGCCACCGGGGACGCCCAAGAGAGTATACTTTCAAAATCAAATAAATTTCTTTCTTTCTTTCTTTTTTTTTTTTTTTTGCTCTGTTACAATTTTTAAAAATATATTTATTATATCATTCTTCATTTTTGTACAATGTATGATTTCTGTGTGAAATTCCCACCATCAATTCATGAGTGCACCATCACCATAGTGCCTGGTGCTCTTCCCACCCAGTCCTGACACCTTTCTCTCCTCTTCCCCTACAGAATATCACTGTTCTATGGTTGCCTGTTGCTTTTCAAAACCAATTAAATTTCAATGTTTTTACTATGCCCTTGCCATGTCAGATAGCACTGGAAGCTAGCTTAGGTTTTCAGAATTTGGTGCAATTCCATGGAGAAATGGAAGAAAACCAGAGGAAGAACCAGGAGATCTGAGTTCTCTAGTCATGCCTTTCTCACTAACTTGCTGTGTGGCATTGGCTGATCTCTTAACCTTTCTGGTCCTCAGATTCTGTGTGTAATAAATGGACAGTGGGTTTTAGGAGTTGGAAAAAAATCCCATTAAATTTAAGTATTTTGAAATTCCTGATTTCCTCTGTTATGCATCAAAATTCATTTTAATATATTCTATCATTGTTGGACATTTGCCACGGTTGCGCAAGCACTTCTCCCAAAAGGGCTATGGCAGGAGGAGGCTGAGGGATTCTGTGATGAGTGCACAAGAAAAGAACAGGAGGGAGGGCCAGGAGCTCTTTGAGCCTGGCAGTGGATGGGCTGCTGGTATATGAGTGAGCACACACCATGTTGGGAGTCTGGCACCATGATTTTTATAAAAAGGCCACATTTAGGGCCTCCCTGGTGGCGCAGCAGGTTGAGCACAACGCTGTGAAGCTGTCCCCAGCCTCTGCAGCGCAGGTTCGATCCTGGCCGGCCAGGGAGATACCCCCATGGCACAGCAGACCTCTCCTGTCTCGCCCGCTGCTCCCCTCAGCAGTGTTTTCATTCCGTCTGCCTGTTCTGCTCCCTGCTCTGTCTCTGGTGAATTCTCTCACCCTCCCGTGCTTCTGGCCTGTACCCACTCTGGCCTGTACCCCGTTCTTGTATAAACAAATAAATAAATCTTTAAAAAAAAAAAGGCCACATTTAGTAGTTAATGGCAACAAGAAAGATAATAAGAAGAGCTAAAACAGTCTCCTTGAGATTATTAAATACAGAGATTCAATCAAACAGCATATGAAACAACCAATCCTACTCAATAAATGCCACCACTCCCTGCATGGAGAACACTAGAAAAGGGCTACAGCTTCTGCCAGCATTTGACCCCTAAAACGATCCAAGTCAAGGGGAGAACAGGGGAAGAGGGAGAGGTGGAGAGGCTGGGGTTTCCGAGAGAAATTCTTCTAGGTGAATGGGAGTAGATTTAGGGTTAGTGATCCAAGGTTTCTAAATCTGGGAAGAGAATTTTGGCAGTGGTATAATGCTTTACACTTAAAATGTATAATCTTATCAACCAATGTTACTTCAATTAATAAAAAAAGAAAAAGAATCCCTCATTTTCCTTGTACCATTGACCTCCCATACCTGTTTTTTCCACTCCCCCACCCCCCTCCTGTGGTAACCACCATTCAGTTCTCTGAATCTGTGTGTTTTTCTTTTATTTAGTATGTTAATTTACTTTGTTTCTTTATTTTCCACATGAGTGAAAACATACAGTATTTGTCTTTCATTCTTAATGACTTAGTGACAGGCTGTTTTCTCTTTCATCCATCTTCAACTCTTTGAGAAACACTGAAAATGAAATGCTGTTCTTAGGTCTTCTTCTGACATGTTTTTTTCTTTGATAGTGTTACATATAGGTAAGCAAGCAAAGGTATGTGTGCATGCATATATGCTGGTGTAGACACAAACATACATGTACAATATGGTTTATATAACAAGTCAAACAGCTTTCAACACAAGAAAATATGTGCATATGCAATCGTTTGTATATACCAATGTCATATATATGTACTATTATTTACATTAAAGATTTTTTAAATATGTGCTTTGATGATTTGCTGAAAAATGTTCTATCTATCCATACTTATATGGGATAATACTAGAATTCTTTGAAATTTAAAGAAGTTGTACTAATATTCCCAGAAATTCCTACGACTTTCCTTTGTATTATCTCAGTTGCCACTGATTCAGAAGATGATAGGTTTGTGTAATTGGTGTGGTTCACTTTTTTTTAATTAAAAAGTGTTCTTTGTTCTACATTCTAAGACAATACATTCAAATCTTGAGCTTCAGTCTCTGCATCAGCTCCCCTGCCTTCCCTCTCCACTCCCCCCTCGCTCTCTCTCTCTCTCTCTCTCTCTCTCTCTCTCTCTCTCTCTCTCACACACACACACACACACACACACACCTGAAAAGGGAAGGCTGAAGGCTGAATTTAACACGTAAAAGGAAACTACAGGCTTTTGCTAAAACAGTGATATCCAGATAAAGACACAGTGTTTATTAATTAACTGATATGTATGTTTAATTCCTCAAATCAGGGAGACTATGAACTGTCAGAGTTTAATCTCATCCTGATATATACTATTGTACCAGAAGATTAGTAAGTGATATTTAATCCTAAAGAGAATGCTGTTTAAAGCATTACTGTTTTGTTTCCTCCAAGAGGTTCTTTCCCAACCATCGCTCCATTAACAGAATGCCTGTAATTCTCCTAATAGCTTTAGAAACTTTAAGTCTAGTGGACAGCTTCACTTTTATTGTGAACTACCAGTTTTGAATTTTGCAATAAAATAAAGGGAATAAGATGACATGGCTTTAAGATAAGATGAACACACTCTTAACTAAAGAAATCAATCCATAGAAACAGATCACACTTATTTTTGAAGAAGATAAAAAAGACTTGTAAAAAGTGTTGTGGACTGCACACCTTATAAGCACTAGTGAACATATCAGAGTGATGTAATTTTGATTGCTAAAATGCTTTAAAATTTTTTTAACATCTTCCACACATTGGGTAATTTTCTTTTGTTTAAAATATTTTGCAACATTCTTGTAATGGTACTATATGATTTTTTAAAAAAGGATAAAAACATTATCCTTGTCTTTATTTTTCATGAAATCAAACAATATGATTGAACATGAAGTCATATTTGTTCTACCGTTAATTACTTACCTCTTTTAAAAATTTCATAACGTATGGAAAATCCTGCACCGTGTGTCTCATAGTCAGAGACAAATCTGATAAAAAGGAATGGCCCAGAAGACACTACAGGAGAAGGAGCAATCTTCCCACAGAACTTTCCCCATACATGTCCTTTTTCATTCTCTCCATCGATAACTTCCACATAGTCGTATCTAGGAAGTAAATATGGAAGGAAACAGGTTAGCAAGAAAGTCCTTTTTAATTTCAAGAATTTGGACACTAGTATTATTGAGGATAGTCTGTCAGGAAAAAAAAAAGTGCTATCTGCATTCACCAGTGTACTACATGAAGGATAAAAAAAGCTGGCAAAGTGAAATAATTAAAATGGACTACATCATGTCTGTATACATCATCTGGCAACACAAAACTATTAAGAATAATGGTGTCCATTATACTTGCAGACAATGTCAGTTAAAGTAACCAATTAGCAAGAAAAAGAAAAATCTCATGAGCACAATTCTCTATTATTAAATTGTGTTCCTTTGTCTAGGGTGGTAGGGTGTCAATACATAATGCTGTGCATTCTTTTCAAACTGTGAAGTTCTTTTATGAATTCAAAATGTCTCTTTGGCTAGAATGCTCCATGAACAATACTTTGATTTCTGTGAGCAACCCTCTAAACATATGGCCACAGAATAATAAACAGATTCTTTACTATTTAATGCAATTCTACCAAAGTCTACACTTCTTAGAAAAAACTCCCACTATCAACAGCAACTAAAATACAGCTCATCTTCCCCCATACTACACTTGAATTGCACAAGATAATCTCTCCACAGAAAAAAGTTTATTTAAAAATGGAAAATAATTTTGTTTATACCCAGCAGTCTGAATCTTTAAAGGGATAGATGTTGTTTGAAAAGGAAATGTGACACGCTTGAAATCACCAAAGTGAGGTGATTTAAAACATTTAGACTTAATAATAATATATGAAGGAAGTGAAAATAAAATATTACCCTAAAGATTGCATGAGGTAACAGATATGCTTATCTTTAAAAGATGGAAAACCATTTCTAATAAATTAGCATCTTTCAGGAAAAGAGAAGATTTTTACGTTTATAAATTTCTGAGTGTCTTGCTCTTTCTTTTTATCAGGTCACCCAGGAGTTAGATAATCTGATATGATTTCCATTTTTTTCTAAAACTGACATGAAAACATTATAATCTGCTCATATCAAGCCTTTATTTTATTTCTGTGTTTTACTTGGTTCAGAAGCCCTGGGATATATTAATTTCAGGAATGGCTAAAATATGGCAGTAACATAAATTGTATCTGGCAATTTAAAAGAGATCAAAGTAGGGGAGATCATCATGATGACCAATATCATCTTTAACAGTCTCTTTTCAAACTGTCCAGGACACATTACTTATGTTTACAGAAAGTCTCAGGAGACAACTGCAAAGATGATATCACAAGTTAAAGTGGACATCTTAAGGCTCTCTAAATTAAAAATGACATTACCTCATCAGTTAAAATTGTGTGCCAGCTTTGTGTATATCAAGAAGAAAATAAAGCTGACATTGATGGAACTAAGCATTAACATATGTGAATTATTGTATTAACTGCATTTCCTCTGCTGCATCTGATGTCTCCAGTAGTAATCTCTGACCTGCCAGCAAAGCTGTCCCTTTGCAAAACCATGGCAATACACAAAGGAATTGTTTGTTTCTCAATACATTGGGAGATGCTTTGCATGTTAAAAAGAAGACAGAGGAGGAGCAGTAAAAGTCTGCGATGAGGAGGACCATGAAGAAGCATTACGCTCAAAATCCTCACTAGCTGTTACAGTCAACTGGGGGCAGCTGGGAAGAACCCCATCTCTGTATTTATTAAAGCCTCCACGTTGCCATTTATGTAGTATTTCTTTTTATCTCTGCTGCTTCATTGACTTGACAGGTCTGCACGCTTCGCCCCACACTTACTTATAATTTAACTGTGATTCGAACTGTTGACTGTGTTTGGTCTGACGACTGTGTTTCCAGCTTTGCAATATAGGCTTTTTACTTGAATCTTGACACTGTGTGAATACTAAGTGGCTGAATCCAGTGTATTTTGCCTTCCAGCCACAAATAGGAGAGGTGGTCAGGCTTTTAGAAGAACTAAGGGCATTTCTATGAGGGGATCTCTCTCTCAGGTATGAAAGAGAGAGAATGCAGCTATTATAGTGCTAGTGAATGCAACAGGGAGAGAAGCTAGTATTTCGATTCACATATCTTTTAATAGTAAATACTAGGCTCTCCTCTTGGCAACAGTAAGTTATTTTTAAAAGGGAAAGAGGGATTAGAATCTTTTCCCAGCAAGAGATAAGTCATTGCATTGTTAAGTGCCAATTTTAGGAAATTGAATTAATCAGGGATACAATAGTTACATTTATAAACTGGAAAGCTACTATCATTTTAGCACTTCCCTTGAAAGTACCATCCAACAGGGCCCCAAAGAGTATCACAAGTAGCAGTTCATGTAAATATTCAGGAGGGTGTATGCACACAAATTGCAGAGGGTAGTGTTGCCAAAGAAGTTAAGAAAGCAGCTTGCATCTCCCTCTGGAGTTGATACCAGTTCCACTCCATAAGTTTCTTGCTGGCAAACGTGGTGCCAGGAATGCAGCTGGTGTGCCAGCATCCCTCCCTGGAGGCTAAATGTGTCACCACAGCAACGCACCCAGCCTGCATTGGCCTGAGGCCCAGGATACTGAGTTTGCAAATTTCGATCCCCCAGCCAGTTGCACATTGCTCTGCTACTGCTGCTGCCAGTGCGGCACACACTGCATTTCTTGGAATGTCAGATGCTCAGGCAATCGCAGAGATCTATGCTTGCTTGACTCCGAACTACAGGCTCCAACTGCTAGGGAGAACTTGGAATTGTGTGGGTCTCAGGAATCAAATTCATAAAAGTGATAGGGGGAGTCAGAAAGTTGACTCCTCCGTCCTTTTGGACCCCGTTCTAAAAAAAAAATGTTCCAGGTGACAGGGGGACTTTGTCTGGTCATAGTGCACTGCTCTCTTGCTTAGGAATCTGGAAATGGTGCCTCTTCCTCTCCCTGCTCACAGTATAGACATGGGTCCACCAAGGAAAGGCCTTCTGTAGAACTCACTCTCCCTATTCACCTCCATTAGAGCAAAAATGTCAGGTGGATGTTAAGCCTACAGGCATTCCTTATTTTTCAAAAGTTCCTCTTATATCACTTCACTTTCACAAAAGACCTGCATTAGTACCGATTTTCAACCACCAAAAGAAATCTGCAGAGGACTTTGTTTTTAAAACAAAGGGAAGGGGACTCCCTGGTGGTGCAAGGGGTTAAGATGCAGCACTATGAAGCTATCCACATCTACTGCAGCATGAGTTTGATCTGAGTTCAATCCCCAGCCAGGGATCAAACCCACATGGTGCAGCAGACCTCTCCTGACTCTCCATTGCTCCCCTCAGCAGTGTATTTCAGTCAATCTGCCTCTTCTGCTCCCCTCTCTGTCTTAGGTGAATCCTCTCACCCCCCTCTACACCTCCAGCCTGTACCCCAGTTCTTGTATGCATAAATAAATAAACCTTAAAAAAAAAACAAAACAAAAGGAAAATAGCGTTCAGTGCTGTAATTTATCACTGCATTTTTGCTTTTACTATGTTAGTGTGATTTTAGGCTGCTTGTGTTATTTGGAAACATTTGGTAACTATATTTTGGGTGGGCCTATAAACTTTTGAAAGATGTTCCATATAAATTAATGCTAATTTTTTCCCACTTTTATACCATTTTTAGTTTATGAACATTTTTATAGGAATCTCTACTTGTGGATAGTGGTAGAAATCTTTTTTCAGAAGACAGCCAATCTCTCTTCCTTTAGACATCTTCCCATTTCTTTTCTTAAATCTTCTGCCTTTAAGTTTTCCCTTTGTGTACTAACAGTAAAACAGTCTTCATTGACTAGAAAGTAATCAAAGATCTGCCTACCTAATCTTTTTACAATTTAAACACACTATCCGCTAGTTTCAGTTTTAGGTGAACTACTCTGGGTGATTCTTCTCACGAGTGTATCTGGCTTTAGAGCACCAGTTTCTTACACTTACGGCCTTTTTGCTTACTTATTCCCTCATTTTCCACCCAGGTAAAGTGAAGACATTTCAAATCCTAATGGTAATCATGAGTTTTGTTTCCCAGAAGGGTGATAAAAGAATAAAGATTTCCTTCTATGAAGTCTTGAAAGGATTACCCAGAGATTATTTTTTCTTTTGGAAAGTTTGAATTATGGTTTTAGGAAAATGGCCAAGTAGAAGGGAAAGTGATGGGAAAATGAGAAATGTATTGAGTCACTGAAGAGTGGTTTCAGAGGCTTTATAGGTATGCAGCGCTGAATAGATGAATAGCACACTTTACTTACGTTGGGCTTTCTCTTGCAAGTACAAATGACCCCTGACTCTTTATGGTGGAGCCCATTAATGGAAAGAAAGTAAATCCTCTGCAGTGTTTGCCTGTATAGTGAGCTACTGTACCAAACCCCTCACAGCTTCTGGTCATTCTTGGGTTATTAGGAGGGTGGATTTTAGGTGGTAGTGTCTTTTTAATCTCCTTCCAAGAGGATCTATCCCTCCCTCACACAAGTACATTTATGGAGAAATTTAATACCTGACATCATAAACCAGAGTGAGAAATGATGTTGGCTAACATAATTTTCACCTGCAAAAATGTGTTTCTTTGGAGCTTTGGTTTATTTTGTACAAGGCAATAATAGTTATCCCAACTGAACAACCTGCAAATGATTACAGTGCTGCTGTCCAAGAATCACCTTATATATCCCCCAGAAGAGAACAGATTTTCTCAGAGTATTAGAGGATCTGGAAATAAAATTACAATGATGGAGCTAGGAGGAGTCAATTAGTTTGCATCCGTGTTTCTGAGTAATTTTACTTGCGATTCACCCCCTAACAGTTTTGGCTTGCTCATACTGTTCTAATCGAGATATTTGAAAAAGCTTACAAGGTTTATAGTCTTTTTAGTGAAGTGTTCTTTAGAAGCCTATTCTGTCCAATATTTATCCAAAAAAGTACTGCCTGAAGCTTTATAATTATGGAGAAACATGGAAATAAAGCAGAAAGGAAGGAAACAAGAAGGAATTTATACCATGGAATATTATTCAGCCATTAAAAAGCATGTTCCACAAAAAGATTTTTTTGTAACAGGGAAAATGTTTATGATACAAATGAAAAATTTTAGCATAAAACTATGTGATATATTCTTAATATTTATTCAGGTATAGAAAAAGAACTGGAAAGAAATATGCTGAACTGTTAGTAAGTGGTTATTTCTGGATAGTGAGATTATATTTCCTAATCATTTCTATAGTTTTCAAAACCTTCACAATAGAAAAATATGCCTTTGTAATTAACTAATAGTTATTTTGAAAAGCATTAAAAAGCTTTGAAAAGCATTACTCAGCTATAAAGTAGCAAATCAATACCTTACTGCTAGCAATTTTATGTTTCTTGATCAGAAAACACTGTTCTTTGTAGTGGTTTTCTTGGGATGTAAACAAAGGCTTTGCTTTGTTTTTATAGAAATAAATAAATGAGACTTTCTGTGTGATATTTTTATAAGTTACCAGAAAGTTAAAATAAGTTGGATTTGATCTTTTAATTTCCAGCAATAGTAATACTTACTATTTGTAAAGTAATTTCCATAGTACAAACTTTTTTTTTTGTATTTTATATGTCATTGTCTCCTCAATGTATTACCATTTAACTTGTCCTCCACACAGTATTGCTTGTCCACAGACTTCCAGATAATTCTCTGCAGAAAATTCCAATACCATAAAGTCCACCAAATATCATTCCCAGAATGTGGCCCTTCTGATTAAGTTTAGTAAAGATTTCTATATGTGTCATGCCCACTGAGGCAATCTATCCTTAGGTGGTCATAATATAGTACAACTTAAAAGCTAATCTCACACAATAAAATTTTTATATTTAAGCTTCTGTAATGCCCCAGGGTCATATAATGGATATCAGTACTTTTATTACCGCTATAGAAAACTGATGATAAATAGATTATACAGCAACAATACAATATGTACGAGAGTCTACAGTCCCAGGAGATAAGGCCTTGCAAAAGTAAAGAAGGAATATATTAAAGAGAAAAGTTTTATTGAAGTAAACTTAAAAAAGCTATTAAATGGTTTTCACTGTAGGAATGAAAAGGAATGATAATTGATGGTGTGAGGCATGAGGGTTGCAATGGAGACCAACTCGGAGACAAACTGAGATAATAAACATCTGATAGGTAATATATAATTTCTTTCCTTTTGCTATATAAAAATAATTTATTTTCTTTTGCTATATAAACATAACTTGTTTCCTTTTGCTATATAAAAATTACCACAAATTTAGGGGTTTATCCAACACACATTTATCGGCTTACAGTTCTACATGTCTGGCATGACATGACTGGGTTTTCTTTCGGATACAAGACTGAAATTCAGGAGTCAATAGGGCTGTGCTCTCCTCACCAAAGATTACAGTGTTGTGTCAGAATTCAGTTTCTTGAAGTTGCAGGACAGTAACTGCCATGTCTAGGGTACCTGTTAGCTGGGAGCTCATCTCAGATCCTAAGGGTCATCTACATTATCTCTACATGCAAGCCAGTAAAAGAAAATCTCCCTTACAGTCAACTTTTCTCATGCTTCAAAACTCTTCAGGAAAAGCTGAGTTCCTTTTTTTTTAAATCTTTTTTTTTAAAGATTTATTTATTTATACATACAAGCACTGGGTACAGTCAGAAGCACGGGAGGGTGAGAGAATTCACCAGAGCCAGAGCAGGGAGCTGAACAGGCAGATGGACGGAAGAAGTACACTGCTAAGGGGAGCAGCGGGTGGCAGGAGAGGTCTGCACGTCATGTGGCTGGGGATTGGAACCTGTGCTGCAGAGGCTGTGGGCAGCTTCGCAGCCCAGTGCTCAATTGCTGCACCGCCAGGGGAGGCCCAAAGCTGAGTTCATTTTAAGGGTTCACCTGATTAGGTCAGGTTCACCCAGGATACTCCCTCTTTCTTGAAGTCAACTAATTTGATCATTTAATTAAATCTGCACAGCCCTTTTGCAGCATCTGGATTCATAGGTTGTTTGAATAGCTGGGAGAATGGCTACATACACTAGGAAACAAAGATCTCAAGGGACATTTTAGAATTCTTCTTACCCCATAGACCAAGCTCTGGTAAGACTCACTGAGCTCAGAATCTTTAGCAGGACCAAAGGCAGGAGGGATCATTCATTTACATCTCCTGATAGAGCAAAGACTAGTTGGACCCAAGGTAAGAAGGCAGGAATTGGAAACTGAACCAATAGCACGAACTATCTCAATGTTCTTATGTCTTTTGCTAGCTGTTGGTTTGGAAGCTCTAAGCCCATAGTTATTGCTTGCAATGGAAAGGAAAGCAGTTATTTATACTCCCCTGAATGAGGCAAGACCAGAAATTCCAACATCATTCAACACATTAGTTTAGAGACCAAAAAATGATAACAGCTTATTTAAAAAATAAATATATCAAAGAACTCAAGACACAGTGTAAAATAATGGTGAACATACATAATTTTAATAGGAAATAAAGAAGTTTGTATTTTTTATTTCTGAGGAATCTCAGTTCATAATTAAGATTTAATGGCATGGAATATAAAAAAAAAACACAAAACAAAAACAAAACAAAACCCTTCACATGGGAACTATTTCTATGATTCAACTCAGATATAAAACCCAGAGATGAATCTTACATGGAAGAGAAGGGATACTTTCTTTCAAACAACTACACTCCAGAAGTAATGAAGTCTTCCAGTGTCAAACTTACAAGGTTCAGTATTTATAGAAAAATTCACATGCCTTTAATTACAATAAATTCAGATCCTAAGTAAAACTGTACCATCTGGAAAATATTAACATCATTTACAACTTGTTCGCCTTCCTATTTCATAGAAAATGTTTACTTCTTGCCAACTTTCCACTATTCTCAGGAAAAAGAAGAGAATTACTTTATGGATTGTCTCAAGATGGGTTTACATAGCAAGTCAAGTCATCAACAAGTGACAGAGGGGGATTTCTGGACACGCTTACTTCCTTCTGGCTTACTTTAAATTCTTATATCCTAATTTTAAGTTTCTTTTTTCCTAAAAGAACATTCCCCTCCTTCTGCTTCTCTCCTCTCCTTCTACCAAAAGGACACATATATATGTATGTATATAGGTAAATTTCATTGGAGTGATATATAATACACACACACACACACACACATATATAAAAGTTAAGTGCATCTCTTTCAACATGGTCCAGTGGGGAGAGATTGATTTCAGTAGGAACTTGGTTCTGGTCCAAATCCTGGACATCAGGGTCCAACCTTGTATCTTTGATATATAAAAAATTGTCTCCAACTTTGAGTTCTCACAAAGTGTCAAAGAGGACAGTGAGGTGAGGAGGTGACACCTGCCTCAGGACACCTCCATCACCCTGAGGCAGTCAAAGTAGCCAAGTGAAAATGGAAAGATTGCAACCCTCATCCTTATACTCTAGCATTGACTAGGTGAATAGACCTGGCAGGTCACTAACTAATGTCTGGGAGGTTCAGCTGCTCACCTGTAAAATGGACAAAATGGTAATTGACTTGCAAGATGATAGAAAATATTAGGTGAAATAATAAATGTAGTGATTTTTGTAAGGGTTTGATGTTTCCTTTTCAAGTGAGATTGGAAAATGGAGGAAGAGACAGATAAATAGAAAACAAAATGGAGCATGACTTTCTTTTCCAAAATGTGTACTAAGCAGTACAAAACAGACTGTAGTATGATAGAGCAGGGAATTTAATCATTGTTGTCTCCAAGGGGAAAATGTCAGTCAGAAGATGACTAACTCTCAGAATATGACCATAATCCAATACTCTCAAAAATAACATTTGGAAGGACAATCTGGTAGTGCAGTAATTCCTAATACCAAAAATAATAAGTTACTGTTATTTTCAGTAATGGAGTTAATCAGTTTATATATACCACAATATAAATTTTTAAAATCACTGAAATCCATATTTTCCATCGATGTGTCCACCTGCTTTAATGATCTGCGGTTGGATTAGTGCTATTAGCATTCAGCACTGAATATGCTCAAAAAGCCCCCTTCGTAGAAGTTGGAAGCACTAGAGTACAAATTCCAGTTCAGGAAAGGCAGTGTCTGGCTTCACAAAATCATAATCTTCTGGATTCCTTTCTAGTGCTTTGTAAAAAGAAATAAAACAATAATTCTATTTTAGACTATAGTATCTAATGTGCTAATTTTAAAGATTTAAAAATGTTTCTGATTAATTAGTAGTTATTCAGTAGGGATCTAGGTAGTTTGCTAATCAGAGCTGCAGGGATTAAAGTTAGCATATACGCTACAGTTTTTTTTTTTCCTTGAAGTAATTACAATAGAATCTTTTCGGTTTCAAGTAGGTGAGATTTATTATGGAGTCCCTTGCCATGAAATGTTGAAGAAAATGGACCTAGTGTTACAGGTTAGATGTGTCTTCTTTCAGTAATAATTGTAATGAAAGAAAGGTTGAGCTGAATTTCAGGGTGGGCAGTAGAGATGCTTAAAGTTTTCTTAATGTACAAACCACTAAGCTTACTACAACCAAGAAACACAGATCTAGGCTTAATATATTTATGATACAAGAATAAAATACACATAAGGAAAACAGACTGTGTCACAGAGTTACATTTTTCTTAATCTCTAATGTGTACTGAAAGCAGCATACTGTTGGTTGTAAGGCATTTTTAGAGTCTGATGCATTGATGTTTAGAATATGTTCTTTTTCTTTTTTAAAAATTCTATGAAGTCAGACAGCAGTAATATCAGTTGTAGATGACTGGACCACTAGCAGTTTCACTAACCTGATATATATTCTCTAGCTCAAAGTCAAATTGTGATATACTGAGTACTTTATGTAATGAAAAATATATCTCCAGACATAAAATACTTAAAATGTCAACCAGGAATTTTTTCTCTATTATGATATGCAAATCAGTTAAAAAACAAAATATCCAGAGGATTATTGGTTATTGGCCTAAATATTAGTTTATATGATTTTTTCTTATCACTGACTTGCCTTACAGACTGAACAATTAATTGTTATATAGCAAAGACTTTATCTCTGTGTTAACAATAAGCTCATGGAAAGAAGAAAGGATTTTAATGGCCTAGTTGGTCTCATGATTTATATGGAACTTAAGATGTAATTATGTGTTTAGAAGAAAGGAAAGCAGCGCTCGTAAACATTACTGGTAGCCTGTATGCAGGAGTACCATCTTACTAAATTTAACCATACTATATACGGTTAAATTTATATAATAAAGGGGCAGCTCACCAAAATGACTTTGTCATTAAAGAATGGATTTAACTCAACTAGGAGATCATATCATTCCCATCCTACCATCTTAACTCAACTAGGAGATCATATGATCCCTATCCTACCATCCAAAGGGCTCCCCATCCACAGGATATCTTTATGGTAAGCTTAGCAGAGAGGAAAAGGGAATGTTGAACAAATTAGCTAAAATAGAATGTAGCATAAAGGGAATAATTCCAACTGCACTCTTCTCCTAAGCACAACATAAGCTAGAGAAAGGTATAAAAAGCTCCCCCTGATAATACTAAAGACTCAGCTGTAAAAACAAAGCAGGTAGGCAAAGCAGAGAGAAGGTTGGGCTTTAACTTCCTTACATTGACTGATTATTCCATAAGGAAAGGCAATTCTTTTTCCACTAAAAACCAGAATACATAAAATGATTTAAGATTTCACTACTTTTAAACACTAATTTATTTGAATGCTCTTAATGTAAAGGACTAGAGTTTATGACACTTTGCCTATGAATAAAAGTTTAAGGGAATTGACAGTACAGTCACAGGGATAGATAGAAACAAGGTGATTGTTCAGCATTTTAGCTCTTGAACTATTTTGGGGCAAATAAACACTCACTTACAAATGTATAATAAAACAGACCCTTTGAGAATTCTTTGAGGTGAAACTTAGTTAATAACATTGTAGGTTCTTAACATTGAGTTACATTATAAATATCTCATGTTTGAGAGATTTTATTAAATCTGATTGCTTTTCCTCTAGTAATGGCACATCTACTAGATCATATTGTAATTGATTTTATACTTTCCAATTTGTTGTGTTTGCCGCTTTTTTTTAGTAGTTAGCAGAAAAAATAGATAACTAATCTTATAAATGCATTCCCTAGAATACCAGTTTCATGAAATGCTTCACGAAAAAAAAGTGTTTTTCCATAATCATTTGGAAATGTTATATGCAATGTTCTTTTGGTGAATATTCATAATTTATGCTATTATATAAAGACTCTGAAAAATCCTACAGGTATTAAACCTTGATTTAACTTGGTTTAACCCAAAATATGCCAATCTCTTTGCTCATAAGAACTTTTCATTACATACATACATTAGAATCTGGGGAACTAGTGTTCATCAGAAAACATTTTCCATGTGCTACTTTGAAAAGTCACTTACGGTGTACTAACCACAAGTCAGAAATTATGAAAAAATTCAGGGAGGGAATCAACTTTATAAATGATGACATAAATTTGAGAAGTTGGAGAAGAATTTGGCAACTTACTACTTTCTCCTATTTGCTTTAAATGTTAGGAATTCAGTTTGGATAAGTGCTTTGAAAAACTGCTTTAGCAACTACATCTGGCTAAATAATTACAATGCTGATAGCTAAGACTGTGCCTATGCTTGGTTAAAGGGACTTGGCTGAGGCTGACACATGGACTTTGCAAGTTTGACTCCACTTCTAATCTCTGAAAGCAGGAATCTGGACTTCTTTGATTTTATTATTAGTTAACGTTGACTAGTTAATTAACCAAGAAACAAAGCACAATTTTACAATAAGAAGAAATTTCAGAGGTAACAGGAGAATACTGCATTTTACAGAGAAGTAAACCAAAGCCCAGAACATTTGAGGGGTTCGAACAATATTTCAAACCTAGTTAGAAGAACCAGAACTTTCTACTGTATTATGATGGAAGATGAACCATTACATTTTACTCTCGGGAGATAATGACAAGAGTCTTTATGGTCTTTAGGGTCTAGTTCTAATTTGAGATTCCCACTAAGGGATAGCTCAGTCTTGCTCAAAAGCCTGTTGGAAGAGGGAATGCACTCAGACCAGACATTTCTTCCCATTGTTGATATCTTAGTGATGAACTTAAGTCTTCCCGACTTTACCTTAGACAGGTTCCCTCAAGAAATGTTTCTACCACTCACTGATCCTAAGACTACATGTAACTCTTTCCACATGAGAGTCCTTCAATTATTTGAGCAATACCATCATGTATCTAAAATCTCTTAAATTTTTTGGCATAGTAAGAAGAGAAAAATTCAAAGAGCTCATTTATTATTAGAATGACACTTGAAAAGAAAAAGACAACAAACAAACACAGATAAGAAAAAAAAATGACTTCTCTATCTGTGAAAAGGTTATGGAAATACCATTATTTTAGCACTACAGGTATAGTGAGTAATTTGAAAGTGTGCAGACCTGGGGTAGCATCTGTGCCATAAAGGGCAGGGTGGTTGTCTAGATTTCCATTCTGTTCCAGATCATTTTGTGCTTTCATTCACACTCTATTCCACACTCCACAGTGTGTGCCTTTCATATTGATTTGGGATGAGGCGATTCAGAAGGAAGATCTTCTCATGAAAATGGAAAATTGGCTATGTGGAGCAAGGTCTTGGGATATGAAGAGGTGCAGAGTGGAAGGAAAGGCTGGTATAAGGGCTAGACTAAGTATCTGCATGAATGGAGCCAGAGGGTCAAAAATATGTCTGGGTGACAGATGTATTAACAAGAATTTCCCACACCTACTTTGAGGTTGACTTTCTCATGCCAAAGAAGTAATTGAATTTATTAAGCTGATTTTTCTTTTATAAACTAGGCATGTCAGCCAAGAACTCAAAATACCGGGCAAAGAACATTCCTATTTTTATAACTATTAGATTTCTATGTTGAATTTTTTCTACTCCCACTTTTCGTACAGTATTATGCAATTTCATGCCAACCAATAGTTCCCTTTAATAATTTTTTTTGGTGTAATATAGTAAGATTATTGCTACACTGTAAAAATGTCATTGATTCAGGATACTTTTCTTAATGACTCAGATTATAATAATTCTCCTTCCCAGACACTGGGAAAATAGCCCATTTTCACTAATTAAACACACACACACACAGCCTGAATAATTTCTTAACCTTAAAACAGACTTATAAATTGAGAAGTCAAATGGTCCTTATATCAATTCCCTACTACCAAATTCCTCCTTAATTATTCACTGACAAACATACACTCAGAAATATAGGTTAATAGTTCAAATACTACTGAAGCAGAAGTAATGTTAGATTTGGCAGTCACTTTAAAAATAGTAACTTCAACTTGATGTTTTTCAATGTTTCTTCTATAAAAACCAATGCCTTAAGAAATATTTTTCCTTTAATATGTGACAGACATGTTAAGCACAGGCTGTTTAAATTATTTAAGTAATAATAATATTGTTCTTTCAATGGAAATTTTCTACACAAATGATAGATGACTGTAAGCAAAAGCTTTGGCTTTTACTCCCATTCTAATTTGCAACCGAGGAAAGTATTCTTAGAATATGTGATATATATAAAATTGTTGGTGAAACAAGTAGTGTTAGCTTGTATTTACATAGCACCTTTTTTTCTCCCAAAATGCAGAGAGTGCTTTTATGTTTGTCTTTCTTTTACAGGCTTGAAAAGAGAAAATGAACAGGTTGTACTCTGTGACATGTGTGTCTTTACTACAGCTGTGAACCCATCACTACAAGAACAGCTGATAGATTTTGTCAGCAACTGACTTCATGTGTGATTCTTTACTGAATTGACTAGTGAATGGACTGAATTAAATCCTGAATTGTTTGCCCATCCCAAGGTCACACAGAATTGCCTGAAATGGAATCAAGGTATGAGGAGTGGTATACACAGAGTCAACCTCCCATCCTTGGAGTGGTCCATGTAAAAACTAGTCAGTGGCTAGGAAGTGAACTAACAGCAAGGGTATGAGTTCAGGCTTTCTGGGGCCACAACAACATGATGCATTTCCTTCTTGCTATAACTCAGACTTTTAAGAAATAGTGTTTCAATCTTTTTAAAATGAATTTGATCACCACTTTAAAAAAGAAAGAAGTTAGGGCCTCCCTGGTGGTGCAAGGGGCTAAGACACAACCTATGAAGCTACCAGCAGCCACTGCAGCACAAGTTCGATGCCCGGCCAGGGAGATACCCACATGACACAGCAGATCTCTCCTGTCTCACCTGCTGCTCCCCTCAGCAGCGTGTTTTAGTCAGTCTGCCTGTTCTGTTCCCCCCTCTGTCTCTGATGAATCCTCTCACCCCCTGTACCTCTGGCCTGTACCCCAGTTCGTGTATGCATAAATAAATAAATCTTTTTTTTAAAAAAGAAAGAAGGTAAAATAAGAATCCGACTAGATAATAACAGGATGAAAAGGACATTAGAAAGGGGGGGTCAAGATGCATGTCTGCATATTAGCTTCAGGGTTTTTATGTGAAGACACAGATGGAAAGAGTCATCCCCTGAGTCCTGTCCATCTCCAGGCTGAGTCTGCCCAGTTACCACCACTGGGATAGTATAATGATGGTCAGGGAAACTGCCCTGATGCCCCTTGTCTAAGAATAGTTGCACAGAATTGTTCTGGCATTTCTTTCCCAGAAGTTTCTCTCTCTTTTTCAATTTATGCTAATCCAAATTCCATTCTTTCAAGATCCAGCACAAGATTCATTTGTTCTCTTAAGCTTTTCTTAAATGCAGTCACCTATAAATGTTTCCCCCACTTGAATCAATGGAATCCTTGTCGTCAGTATGCACCAATAGTTATGGCTGCCCATGTTGCACTGGAATTATGTTGCACTGAAATTATGCACTGTTAGGTGTTTCCATGTTTTATTTATTTCCCCGATAAGGTGATACTTCTTGTAGTTAGAAAATGTGTCTCTTTATTTATTTTGGGCTTTTCTGAGAGTCAAAACCAAGACTTTTCCTAGAAATAAATTCATGCTATTGAGAAAATAAACAAGAAAAACTAGAACAAACATCACATAACTCAGGCTATCCACAGCTTTATATTCATGTTTTAACAACATTTAAGCTGAATCTTTTAAATTATTTAGTAAAGTGTTCTGGAAGAAAACATCTCACATTTTCAGAAACTTTTTCCTACACATCACTTTTGGGAAAGCTCAAGGCACTGGGTGTTCTGCTTTTGTTCCAATTACATTAAACCCTATTAAAATAGCCATCATGACAACAACATCCCTTCAGAAGAGCACACGAAATACTTAGGGGCATAGTCTCATGTAGACGTTCTGGGATTTAGTTACCTAACTCCTATTAGTGATAATAAGTATTACGTCTATAAATCCCTAGACACTTATGTCAATCCTATCTGTTTCAGTTTCCACAGGTGGAATGATAGGTTTCTAATGAGGTTCATGTTTTCAAGATTTCTATTTAGAAAAATAGGATGTTTAGATCTCAACTTTTCTGTGATACCTGGTAGTGTTAGTGATGATGGTGACATTCATGCATTTCTAATTGTATGTTGAAGAGTTGTAACTCACTGTCTTTTAAAGAAATTTGTTTTACTTAAAGTCTCAATCCAACTGACATTAGTGTGTGTATGAAACACATACAAATGGTAAGTTTTGCTTAATGAAGCTGTTAATTATTTTCTCCCCAGTATGTTCCCTCCCTGCATTATCACTTGCCTCTACTTCCTTCATTAGGGGACAAACATCAAAAGATTGCATAGCCTTTATCTTTATCACTAATCTTCTGAGAGGCTACACAAAATTCCTTCTCTTTTCTTTAGTGCATGAAATAAAAATTCACCGCCATTTATACTTAAGGTCAGTGTCTGTGGAAGCCAACATTTTAGACTATTTTTTTCATCATTTGAATTTCAAATTATTATCCTCAAATGCTTTTCACCCCACTTTAAATCCACAGACTAAGGAGAATAGCACTCCCTGCTCTAATAATCTTTGTTATAGGGCTTAGAGATGTAAATTACAGGTTTTGTTCTTTTATTTCGCCTTTTTAGTATCAAACTTGCATTAAAATGGAATATAAATTCAGCAGGTGCTTTGTAAGTGAAGATGTATATAATGCCAACATGGGTTGTGTGTATACTTACATATATTCGAGTATGCATGAGCAGAAATATAAAAGATTACAATTTTATCTGTCTGAGGAAGATCAGTTTACAGAATATTCCAAATTTGCCATTTGGAGTTGATTTTGTATGCCTCTGTTACCAGGAGAATTTCTTATTCTTTGGAGCCACAGAGACAGGAGGGGATGCCTGACCCTGGTTAATCCAAACTACAACTGACAAATGATTAACTCCAGTGGTCAGATGATCAGCTCTAGTCATCGGGTCATAACCTTGTCTGTCAGTAACTTACACTCAAGGTCCTTCAGGAAAGGTAAGGAAACTTGAACATGCCATTTTAAAGCCAAACTTTACGCAATTGCAATGGATCCTATATTCTATGCACGCCTTTTCGGGGGAGTTTGATTTCCAGTTTTTGTTAAATTAGTTTCACATGTCAATACTTATTTAAAAACTTGTCATAAGTCTCTGTGACTTGTTCATGCTTCAATTACCTCTGATTACTATATCAAGATTCACAAACGAGATACCAGAGTCATTCCTATTTACTGCAAAATGCTATTGAAACAAACTGAAATTCAATTTCAGAACAGCTTGCAATAACCAATCAAAACAGAGCAAGTGGAGAGGAAGTTGGGTCTCGAGGTGCACTGGGTTACTGTTAAACACAAGAAGGCATCTCACCTAATAATTTAAACATGGTCTTGTGGCCTGACATTTTTAATGCTTTCTTGATCTCTTTCTTCAGGCGCTGTGTGTTCTTTGCCACTGTAGGGTGCAGTGCAATGCAGGTTACAGATTAAATACCAAGCCCTTCTTCTGTCAATAGTACTCTTAGGAAAAATGATTGGGTACTTTTATAAACAGTCATGCTGTAGGTGTCCACAGAAAGCAACCTTTATTTAAGGCATTTAAAAGCTACTTTAAATAAAGCTACCAACCAATCTAAATTTGAAATTGTCACTTTCAAATTTTCAGTTATTATCTGGGCAATAAGTCTCAGGCACCTTGGTAAGTTGATTTGATAATTTTGTCAGCACAAATTAAGATCCCAGTCTTAACTAATGCAATCTGGTTTTAAAAATTAATTTAACTCACACAATCCCCCTGATATGCAGGCCACAGTTTGCATTTACTTTGTAATTGATTCATTGCATTTGGATTAAACTAGAGGGTTAAGAATTTTACGCTTGAGGCAGCTCTGACTCTGAAGAACAGAAACATACACATATTTCTCCCATCATTTGTTGCTTCAGGGCAAGAAAAAAGAAAGCCACTGTAATTTGGAGACAAGACTTTTCCAGACAAATATGAACAACAGCAAAGATAACGCATGACTAAATAGAACTGTGGAAACCTACAGTGCAATTAGAAATCAGTGGAAACAGATAAAGCAGATATGAATATGCAATTTTCAAAAGAGATAGTGTTGGTATGAATTCTAGAAAAAACTCAAAGAGGCTGCAAACTCATTTATAATAAACATTTAAACACAGATTACAGTATTTCTTAGAACAGCGACTCTATTAAGTGGGGACACAATTTTGAAGAATTATATATTATAATTCTATATAGTATAGATATTTATCTTCAAAATGAAACAAGCTTAAAAATGGACTGGTTGAATCTCCTTACTTTAATATAGAAACTGAAACCCAAAGAGTTTGAATTGTCTAAGATCATAGTCACTTTCAGAACCGAAGAGCCCTCTCTGATGTCCTACCAGCTGCTGTCCCACAGCCTTTCCAAATGTGTTTTCATGCTAGTATTGATTAGAAATCAGATTCTCTCTCTCTCTAAACTTACTTCTTCCCTAATTTTTCTTAAAGAACAGATTTCTACAATGTCCAACTTAAATGTTGGTGCCAGTTTCTTTTTTAGCGGAGTTCTTAAAACTAAAGAAAGTGATTTCAAAAAACTTCACTCAAAAAAACATATATTCACATCCAGTGCAAAGGAAAAGAGAAGCAGTTTGTTTCCTTAGAATTTTCAATTTAAAATTTTTAGACTGTTGCCTCGTTATAATGGAATAATATATTGGATCACATAAAATTTGTATCATTGTGCTAGAAACAAGGAAAAATGATCATGAATCAGAATTACGGAATAGATATTGGAGGGCATCTTTTTTGACCCATTGATATTATAAATAGGGAAATAAAGGCCCTAATGTGTGCTGTGGACTGCTGCAAGTCACACAACCAGCAGCCAGCAGCTGTCAGTATGGGTCTCTGGATTCCCTCTTCCAAATCCAGCACTTCTACCAAAGCACACTTACTCACTGAGTATTCAGCAAAAGGGGAAAATAGAAAATATATTCATTATCTTTGAAGGAACGATGCTTGACATCTGTTAAAAACATACACGCAGACAAAATCTACCAAAGTCTCTTAAAAATAGCTGATTTGCATCATAGGGATGTAGTACTATTATCATGATATGGACTAATCAATATTTGTATACCCATATGAATGAATGAATTACTCACATTACCTTTATCTGTCATAGTTGTAGTACAGATAATGTTCTTTCCTCAGTCAACTCAAAGAAGTCACTAATACCAATTAAATATATTCTTTATTTCGTGTACCACTGAACAATACCATGTGTGAGCAAATTCAACTAAAGAGAACTTGTTTATATAGAATCAGAGTGGGATTTGCATCTACAAGTTGAAATCAGGGTATTTCTTTTAATTTAAGATATTTATCACTTACTGATTTTTATGTATAGGTGCAGCTCTACATAATGGTGAGACACCTAGATATCTCAAATGCTTCACTGAGTGTTGGATTTGGGTTAAGCGCTTAGAATGTGAGAGTATGGCAAAAGTCAAAAGAGGTATTTTGATTCTTATTCTGGGGCTTGGTCTTTTTACAGAATAATACTTCAGCAAAACCTATTTATAGTTAATTGTGCTGAGAGATACAAGGGGCCTGAAGAGTTTGTAAGTTAACGAGGAGGAAAAGAAGTAATATGCCATCTTGTGAAATCCTGAAGGGCTCACCTTCTGTAAGTGAACCTGTGAGCGACACAGATCTCCATTTTGTATGTGAGCAGTAACAATAATATTAAACAAGGGTTATTTCCTCAGTGCTATTGCTACCAATCTGCTAAAGCACCTGATTTAACCGCCAAGCAGGCAGCTGTGACAGGAAAAGACTTTGTTACGAAATCATGAGGGCAGAGTTCCCCATCAGACTCTGCCACTGAACAGTTGGGTGATGCTGGCAACCTGGACCGTTGTTTTCTCATCTGCCAGCGAAGAGGATTGCCCTCGAGAACCTTGAAGGTCCTTTCCACTAACAACACAGCAGGATTCAAACAGTCAGCTGTGTTCTGGTTTTTTCAGAGCCTCTATCACAAACCAGGACCTCTGACTTGCCTCGAGACCACCTCTAATATGTCAGATGTGGTAAGGCAATCATTCTTCAAGGGCCCAAGAGTTATAAGAGAATTTAAAATTTTCAGATTTTTCTTTTAATGATTTTTTTTAAAGATTTATTTATTTTTTATACAAGAGCTGGGGTACAGAAAAGAGGCGCGGGAGGGTGAGAGGATTCACCAGAGACAGAGCGGGAGCAGAACAGGCAGACGACGGAAATACACTGCTGAGCAGCGGGCGAGACAGGAGAGGTCTGCCCGCCATGTGGGTTGCTCCGAGGCCAGCGGGGATCGAACCCACACTGCAGAGGCTACGGACAGCTTCACAGGGCAGCACTCAACCCACTGCGTCACCGGGAAGGCCCCCGATGATTATTTTTAAAAACTACAATGTAACATGGAGCCACCACGTGAAGAACACCATCTTTCTGAAGCCACAAGTGTAAGTGTGTACTAGGATTAAACGAGTCCCGAATACAGATTATGTGACAGCATAACTACCTGTATGGGCAAAGGTTTCCTGCTCATTCAAACCCACATAAGTGAAGAAAAAGGTGCGTTATCATTTGGGAAAACAGGAATAACACAGAATTGAACTCTAACACACTGGCATCCTGGCCATTGGCACAAGTTCACTAATAGCAAGTCTAGACACAAATGGGTAATGAGAACTTTATTTAAAAGACCCCCTCCTCCCCCAATATCATATTGGATTCACACCATTAAATCAACTGGCTTAGCAATGGCTAAAACAAATTTCGCAACTCAAAATATTTAAAAACCAGCAAAGACCATGATAGTGGCTAAAAGTCCATCGTGCTTAAACTCAAGAAATAAAATTAATATAGGTAGCATAAAATTGCAAATACTTTTTACTTTTCTGTTAGAGAAAAGTAACAGACATTTTGTTTCTACCAAATACCATCATTCTCTGGTAATTGATGTTTTTATCTGTGTTTTGGTTTTGTAATTATGTTGGGATTTATGTGTAAACTTGCATTGCTTTATTTATCTATTCATTCCATAGGGATGCTGAACTAAATTAGATAGGAAATGTTTTTGTACTTATATAATAAGATTATAAAAAAATAGTTTTCAGCATTAAAGGTTCATAACAATGAACTTTTTTGTAAAAAAGCTCATAATATTCCTTAAATTTGAGAAATATTCTTGTTTTCTTTCAGATCTGTCTATAGGCCTTTTGCTAAGGGAAGGAACCCACAGGCAGACAGGAATGTGTGTTTGAAGGCAGGCTGCCTCTTGGTCCAGGGAAGTTTGATTGTTCTGGAACTTTCTTTCCTCCTTTTCCTTTTTGTTGCTTTGGGTGGATTGATGAAAAAAGACCCCTTTCATCTTAATCTTGGTTTTTATATCCAAACTAGCCCAGAGCCATCTGGAAATCTTAGAACCAGCTTGTTTGTTCTTTGGTGAACAGAAGAACAAGGTGCTTCTGGACCCTCAGGGTGGGCCTGGATGCAGGCAGGAGGGCCAGGAAGGTTTGATTTCCTGCAGCAATTGCCTGAAGGGAGGATAAGGTTTTTATGCTAGAGCTTGTGGGGGAGGAAGTGACAGCCCTCTAGGGCTTCACACCAAGCCTGTCATAGCTAAGACAGAGTCCCTGGAAGGCACTGTCCATCAGAGCTCAGACAGGATCAGCATTTTAGTCCTAATAATCCAATTAAAATAAAGAAAAATCTTCCATTCAGCACAACTTTAATTTCTGTACAAATTGATTATAAATCACAAATTATAAGTTCACACACTCTACAATTCAAACCAAACACTAAACTCTGTTGTCTGTTGGGATGTCATGTAATTTATGATGAATTTAGTTATGGGCATAGATAGTAAAATAATGTAAAAAGTAGCACACTGTTAAGGGGTTGATATTTCATTTATAGCTGTGAGTTAATTGTTTTCTCAAGCATGTTCCTAGAAGCTATTTGTAATGATTATACTTCATTTTCTCATTTTCTTGAGATTTAGATTGAGTACACGAGTGCTGGAGTATTCCTGGAACCACTACAAATTTTACTTTCCAACCTTACATCTCATGAGGTCAAAGTACACCTGTTCCAAGGCACCTACTTTTCCTTAAAAAAAGAAAAACAACGTTGGGGCTTATTAACTGCCCTAAATTATGCAGACCCATGAGGTTCATGGAGGGGAGGGAAAACCAGAGATCCTAGGTGATGTGCTGGGATCCTATTGGGTCAGAAAGGGTATGGCTCAGGGTCCTAGAAAATCAGACTCTTGGACTCAGCTCTAAGAAAAAATTTCTAAGAATTATATTAGTCTCTGAAAATGAATACCACATTTCCCTGTTAATGACATACTTCAGTTCACAGTTGAAATTCAGTTATCCTGTTAATCTTGCTCACTTTGGCAGGCATTCAAAAACACATGTTTTTATGGAGCCAAGCAGGTTCTCAAGATCTTGGGGTTCCCTGGAAATTATTTTTTTTCCACTTGGTAAAAGGGAGGTTGCAAGAGAGTCTCTTTTCAGCATTGGTCCCAGAAGCACCATTACATTTATATCCCCCCGTGTGATCATGAATTCACCTTTGGACAGAGGTAGGCAATACAGGAGATAGACCTCCTATAATTTTGGCCTCATGGGGACAAACTGATGAGGTTGAACAGAGTCTTGTGGTTTTGAGGGAGCTGAGTCATACAGCCAGCTCCCACCCTTCTGTGCTGCATCTGGTCCACTCTTTACAGTCACACCTCCTGAGAAACACCTCATGAATTCTCATCCTTGAAGTCAAAGGGCCCACGTAATGTCCTAACCTTCCATAGTGCCTGAATTCCCAAGATCTCAAGTGCTTTTCACTTACTGTTCAGGAAATAACCACAATAGTACCAGTTATGTAGGCAGGTGCCCCAGTACTAGTATTTTTTTTTTTTTAAATCGCTGTAGGCAATTGATCCTGAGAAGTGTGCTTGGTTGAACATTCCAAACAGACAGTGGGGTTGCCTTGAGGATAGCTGCAGAGCTTTGGGGAATCCTTGGCATTGCTAGTTTCCCCCTCTGACCTCACAGGTATTAAATGCTCTCTACTTACCTAAAGAGATTTGTGAAAAACGAAGAGATCACCTATGTGACTTAGAAAAGTTGAAAAAGTTCATGCTCTGAACTTCATGCTGTCTCCTATATCCTCCCAAATGAAGATTAAAAACTGTGATCAACTTGGGCCTCCCTAGTGGCGCAGTGGGTTGAGCACAGTGCTGTGAGGCTGTCCACAGCCTCCGTAGCACTGGTTCGATTCTCTGCCAGCCAGGGAGATACCCACATGGTGCGCCGGACCTCTCCTGTCTCGCCAGACCTCTCCTGTCTCGCCTGCTGCTCTCCTCAGCAGTGTACTTTGGTCCTTCTGCCTGTTCTGCTTCCTGCTCTGTCACTGGTGAATTTTCTCACCCTCCCGCCCCTCTGGCCTGTACCCCAGTTCTTGTGAAAAAAAAAATCAAACAAAACTGTGCTCAACTTTCAAAACATCTACAATCTTTACAGTCCCTAGGGTTCCTACACGGTCTGCTCCTTCTCTCCCCTCCACTGTCCTGAGGACAGCCTGCATTTTTTGTGGGCCAGGGTTTACCTTCAAATCCATGGAACTACAGTATTTCCCACTAATAAACGTCACTCATTTAGTTCAGCTTTCAGAAGGGCAAGAAAATACCCCTCTGCTCTTTTCACTGACTTTCTAACAGTGGTAACACCTATGCACACTCCAGAGTGTCCACCGGGAAGGTCATTCATTAAGTCAGGAATGAAAATATCAAGCAACAAAATGCATCTCTGTGGGAAGAGCTATTCCAAGGTACAGATTTGTTCCTGCTGCAGAAGGCAGTGCCAATGCTTTTGTACAGTGCTCAGGAGAGGATTTCAGAAGAGTGGCCTGGGCCAATTTGAGCAGGGGAGTCCCACAGGAGAATGCAGCAGTGCATTGTGTCACCATGGCTTGACCTCTTCTCCTGACGACACTCCATCCCCGGGGTCATTGCCCTGCTCCTCTATGTGAGTTTAAACCAAGTCTAAAGCAGGCAGATGTTTCCACACAAAAGAACATGAATAGTGCTTCATTTGAATGGGAAACAGACCCTACCCTGTTCTCACTTGGGTTATGCCTGCATTTGGGACGGGCAGTGGGTGCATGCACGTAGTGCTACATTTGAAGAGCTTGGAAGTCTGTTTTAACTCATCTGACCTGGGATTAAGTTCAGGAATTTTCTTCATCCTGAATTAGGGAGATAGGCAGAACAAGGCTGACCTTTGGAGTAGAATTTTTATAAAATAAATAAACTGGATGACAGCCTATACAAATTACAAACCTCGTTTGAATGCCATATGTGAGCAACTTGCACACTGTTCCTAAGTATCACCTGCTGGGTGCAAGTCAAGGAGGCAATTCTGGATGAGCACATTTTCTGCAACACGGAGCCATCTGTTTATGACAATTTTTTCTCTACTTGGCACAGGACTACAATGATAAAACATGTTACTACTACTTCTGTCTGGAAACAGATGATGGTGGCTCACTCTGTAGTATGGATAGAGCAGGGTGGGTGTGACTAGGGGGTCCAGGAAGGCTGGTTCCAGGAGTGAAATTTAAAAATCACAGGGGTGTTTCAAGGAGATCCCTATTCTAGGTGGGACTTCAATAGCAAACCACCCACCGCCGTCCCCATCCACACACACACACACACACACACACTCACACACGTGCGCGTCCTTGAAGCAAGAAGAGTTGCTCCTTTCAGACATGCTAATGTCTAATTTTTGAGCCATTTTTTTTCCCACATGGTTCACAAACACCTATGTCATTCCTGGTGAAGAGTGTTTTTAAATGTTTAGTGAATAGCAACTTTATACACTTCTCTTATTTTCAATTTCCCTAATTATAAATTTAAGAATAATTAATTATACAAAGGATAACAAAGTCTTTCCTAGATTCCAGTTTACATAGAAAATAAAAATGATGGATGTTTGATTGTCTTTCCTCCCATATAGACTTAACACTGCATCACTGTCTAGAAAAAAATATTTCAGATTTCCCCAAAGTAAAGAGTAAAATGACAAGGGAAACAAGCTGAAGAAAAGTTGGGCTAATGGCTTTATTATTACAAACACATACAAAAACTAGACAGATTTTAATGTCATTATTCCCTACTCACCCAACACGAACTTTTCCAATTATACTTTTAATCAAGAATTCCTTCTTATGTTGTTACTTCCTGCCCTTCTGGGTTCCTATGATATGCAGTTTCCATCCTGGTCTCATCCTGTTTGGCCCCTTTGCGTAGAAGCTAAGGAGCATGGTTCATAGCCTCCCAGGACTTTTCAAAGCCCCAGAAGTCTGTAAACAGGAAAGATTTCCTCTGAGGCAGAGGGCCCCTCCTTGATCAAAAGATGGCTCGTGGATAAGGACTTCCCCCAATTTTCAGCCATTAGAACTTTTCAGATTGGACACTCTCTTGGAAGTTACATTACTAGGTATCTATGGCAGAGGTGCTAGGCATCCTGCCAACAGTCTGAGGGCCACACAGAAATTGCTGGAAGAATAAAGTTGCAGCTGCTCTGTCTGTTAATGAGGAGGTGGGACCAGGAGAAACACAAAGATTTCTTCTGAGCACAAGTTCCAAGCTTGGCGCTGCCTCCTGGTTAATAGGCAGGGAGAACAATTTAATCAGACTTTCGTGCAGGATATGAAAGGGGACAGCAGAGCTGTGTGAGGTCCTCTGGCAACCTTGGGGACCCCAAAGTTTGGAAATAACAATAAAGACTTTAAACAAATAGACTGATTTTATTCCTGTGGTTAGTAAGTGACCCGCGGCCGCTTCAAAATTGTATTTAAGGCATGGGAGTTTAGTTGATGAGTTGTCAGTTGGTGACATCATTCCATATAAATGTTCTGGTTATGTTTGGTTTTAGAGTCAACTTTACAACTTTACAGTCACAGCTCATATTTTCAAAGATGAGTACATCTTTGTCTGAGGCAACTGATCTTTCTCTTGTAATTTCATTATAATCTATCAAATTATAATCTATCAAAATATCCCTGTCCCTCAACAGGGACAGATTTTATATTCATTTCTAATTAATCATGCCTGTCTGTGGACCTCAATATATTAGAGTAAAATGAGAGAAGAGCAATCAACATCATCCCTTATCTTCTTTCTAAATTGTGCAAATAGAGCACAGTGAACCTAAACTAACATTTTTTAAAAAACCTTCCTTTCTGTATAGGTCTAATCCATAGAACCTATTTTTCTTTTAACTACATGATAAGAAAAAGGGGTGCTTTGAATTCTTATCACACATTTCTATGTACCTCTTCTTTGGCACTTGCAGATTGCTAGTCTCATTTGTTATCTCATTATTTGGATAAACTGCATGTTTTAAACAAGATCATGAACTTTTATTATTTTTAAAAAGATCTATTTTATATATTTATGCATACAAGTGCTGGGGTGTAGGCCAGAGGTGCGGGGTGGAGGGAAGATGATTCACCAGAGACAGGGTGGGGAGCAGAACAGACAAATTGACTGAAATACATGCTGAGGGAAGCAGCGGGTGAGACAGGAGAGGTCTGCTGCACCATGTGGGTCAGCTCCCTGGCTGGGGATCGAACTCATGCTTCAGATAGCTTCATAGTGCTGAGATTTAAAACCCTGTGCCACCAGGGAGACCCCTAGATCATAAATTTTTAACCCAGGGCATCAGAGTGTAATTCATTGTCTCTTCTTTCCAGACTTTTAGGTATGAATCTGATGACTTAAAATGTCATATTTAAACTCAACCCAGTGATCAAGGCCCTATGTTATTAAAATAGGGAAATTAAATGATGAGATCAAAACTCATCACTGTGACTTGAATGTCGATTTCAGTGTCTCTGTGAGAGATTGTTGATTAATGAAAAAGTAAGTGCTAAATGTTACAGTGGTGGCAGGAGGAAAGTGAAACTGCCCACACAGCCAAACTGTGTAACAACTTAGAAAATATCCTTTACACTTCAGTTAAAAAAAAATCTGTTTATAACTCCTGTTTTCTCCATTGACTACCCCCCCTTTCAAGGACCATAACCAAGCATTATTTATTGGTCTGTGCCCAGAGTCTAATGGCATATAACCAACCACTTGCATATAATTACACTCAACTTTTTTTTTTTTTAAGATTTACTTATTTATTTATACAAGCACTGGGTACAGTCAGAAGCGCGGGAGGGTGAGAGAATTCACCAGAGCCAGAGCGGGGAGCAGAGCAGGCAGAAGGACCGAAGTACACTGCTGAGGGGAGCAGCGGGCGTGGCAGGAGAGGTCTACGTGCCATGTAGGACCCTCCTCCGGTGGCCAGGGAGCAGCTGGGGATCGAACCAGCACTGCAGAGGCTGCAGGCAGCTTCGCAACCCAGCGCTCAACCTCTGTGCCACCGGTGAGGCCCCTCAACTTTTTTTTTTTTAACTGAATAAGATCAAGTAATGGCATGGTGATGAGAAACAAGGAATGAGATTTTGTTTTTTTCAAATTTTGAGAATCATTTTTTTCCTCAAGCTATAAATGAAAAATTCAACCAAATCCCATGAGAAAACAAATACTTTTGGTGTGGTACTAGCTGTTCTTGGGAAATAACAAACTGTAAATTTGGTTAAATGCATAAACAAAGGACAAACAATAAAAAATAGCTGCACTACATTATAATAATTAGCTTATGTGTTGACCGAAGATATGTTTTCATTAAAACACTTTCTTCATTCATTCCCCCTTCTTTCAGTGATTTACTTTCCTTTATTTGGGGTCCCCACCCCCACAAGTACTTTCTCATCACTTCAAACCATTGAGAGAGCTAAGAAGAGATTGGGGACAAAAGCAAACACCACCATAATGGAGTCTTGGCAGCATTTTCCCTCCATGAAGCTCTCTGTCAGTCATCTTTTTCCTGTTCTACAAGACCCCTCTCCTGGCTGGATTACCTTAAAAAAAAAAAAACACCCTAATTATTCCCTCATTGGTCCCTTTACTCTTCAGTAGCCAAAGGCACCAGAACTCTAGTACAAGATTGTCCCCTAGCAGCCATTCTGACACCATTATCCAATTCAAACTTGGCTTTGAGATAAGCTGTGTCTTTCATTATGTGCTCTGGGGAATGAAATGAAAATGACTCCATCTAAACCAGTGGCCATGTGGTTGGCATTCAATCTACTCATCTCCATTATTTGTGAACCCAATTCAGTCTAAGTCTGAAACTTGACAAAAATGATTGGCACTCCTCACAGATGGCATCTGACCACTGCTTGAAAGCTTTTGGGGAGGGGAAAACTCACTTTTTGAGACTGACCCTCACTAGAGTAGAAATAGAGTGCAACCCCTAATGCCTTGTGTCTCAGCAATGAAACTCCAACAAAGTAAAAGTATCCATAAAACCAGACTGATTTAAAGTAATGTAAAAAAGTAAAATCAGTTCTTTGTAATTGAAGAGTGATTTGCCATAGAACAATGGACACCATGATGATGCATATGCCAGGCTACCAATGAGCACTCTGTGACACTACATTGGCCCCAATATACATCACACAGAGAAAACTGTGGAGATCAATGATTTGGAGTGATCTTATACGTAATTCCATTCAAAATTTTACTGTCTGCATTTAGGTGGATAACAACTATTATTGTGTTGAATTGCATTTAAACAAACAAAAAAAGTATTGAAATCATTTTAAAAATATGTATACCTTTCAAATTAAAATATCAGATTAAAATGAACCTGGGTAGGGCCTCCCCGGTGGCGCAGCGGTTGAGCGCTGGGTTGCGAAGCTGCCCCCAGCCTCTGCAGCGCTGGTTCGATCCCCCGCTGCTCCCCGGCCACCGGAGGAGGGTCCCACATGGCCAGCAGACCTCTCCTGCCGTTCGCTGCTCCCCTCAGCAGTGTACTTCGGTCCTTCTTCCTGCTCTGTTCCCTGCTCTGGCTCTGGTGAATTCTCTCACCCTCCCACGCTTCTGACTCTACCCAGTGCTTGAATAAATAAATAAATAAATAAATAAATAAATAAATAAATAAATAAATCTTTATAATTTATACCAATTGATCCCTGTCCTGTCCTTTAAGATAGCACAGAATAAGTTCTACACCTCTTGAAGGACCAGCTGCAAAAGGGGTGCATGGATCCCAGGTACCAGATCATGAATCCCAAGGCACTGGAGCAAATAATAAAGAGGAAAAGACACATGGCTGAAGAGGAAGTGTGAATGGGTTAGGAGATCACTGTCTTGGAAATCAGGAGAACCAAGTTTGCACCATGGACTCACTGAACAATTCACTCACTGTCAAAACTCCAGTTTCTTTATCTGCAAAACAGAGGTGTCATATATACATCCGAGATTATCTTCTCAGCTAGCACCAAGCAGTATATGTGAACATATAACATTCTACACATTAAAAAAATATGTACTGTGTCTGCAAGTTTATAATGGGAACACAAAAGTTAGGGTCTTTTATTGAAAAAGTATTTTTAATGAAAATTTTAACTCCAGCCATGTGTATTTGGTGTGTATATGTGTTCATGAGCATGCACGTGTGTGCACAGGAAGTTTTTGTTTATATTAATTTGCTATGGTCAAATCTATTTCTTTTTCCAACTCTTTGTTACTCTCTTCGCCTTGCAGGAAAACATACTTCTATTATTGTCACAGAGCTGTCTACATCTAGCTCACGTTGTTACTCTGGCATAAATAAAAGAGACAGGGACAATGAGCATGAAACCACTGCTGGACTCCATGTGCTGTTTACTAAGGCTTTTACATTCTTGGAGCCAGAAGGGTATGTGTTTATGCATGTATCTATGTAAGATCTGATAGTCAATGAAAACAAATTCCTTCATTCTCTATTTTGCCATTAAGATTCAGAAATTTAAGTGCCTTGAGAAATAATAAGGGAACAAGGAAATTAGGCAACTACTAAAACAATATGATAAAGTCTCCTTGACAGATAACTGCAAATTATGTATGCCATAATAGCCATTAAGCTTGCCTTATTTCCTTTCTGTTTTACACCTTTGTTGAGGGTCACCAATGATGTCTTGTAGCTACTCTATAAAGGGTCACCTAAGGAAAAGCAGTTGCATGCTTAACATCTGGGAAAAATATTCCTTGTTGGGTAGTTTTCATGAGAACAAAGTTGTTTCTCAGATTTTTTTTTCCCCTTCCAGCTTCCAGCTTTGTTTCCTAGGAATGTGTAGTAATGCTAGAGTTAATGAGTGACAGAGCCCTTGATTGAATCAATATTGAGTGAAATTAGCTTGTATACATAGATATCAGTACTTTTGTGGGAGTTGGATTGAATTTCTCAAGAAAAAACACTGAGAAAATATTCCGGGCGGGGCTACAGCTGCCTGACAGAGGTCAAGGAAACCTAAATTTATAGATGTCTTCATTTTCTACATATGTTGAAACAATAGGTTGACTTACAGCTTCCTTGCTTAGTTTCCCAACTGCCTTGTAACAAAAGCAATTTACTCCCATCCCTAGAATATAACTGGGATTAATAATTCTACAAACTCAAATCTTCATAAAGGGAACACTGTAAAGCATTTCTTCCAGTTCCTGAAAGCCACAGTTTAAATGTTTTCACACAACAGCAGACTTCTCAACTAAGTCAGGCTCAGCACACTATGATTTACAGCCCAAGTATGGTCAACTACATGTTTTTGTAAATAAAGTTTAATTGGAACACAGCCGTGCTCATTCATTTACCTATTGTCTCTGGGTGCTTTCTTTAATTATAATGGAGAGCTGAGTAGTTGAGATTGAGACTGTTTTGCCAGCAAAACCTAAATATTAACTATCTGGTCCTTTTCAGAAAGTATGCCCATATATGATTTAAATATCATAAATACCATAAATATATCAATATCCTTGAATACACAGGTGTGGTTTTAAAGTGAAATTCACCAGTCTTGTGGATTACCCTCTAAAACAAATTGGTAATTTGTTTCAAGAGTCTTAATACTGTCCTTGTTGCTTAGTTCAGGAACTCTACTTCTAGAAATCTCTTCAAAATAAATCCTCAAAGATACATACATAAGCCTTATGCATACACATGTGCATCTCTGTACTATTCACAATTATTTATAATTTTGAGTAATTGAAGCAATCAAAACATTCCAAGCAGTTTGAATAAAATCTGATTTTGAAAAGATAATGTGATTTATAGAAGACATGTTTTAAAAACTATTTACAAGCCTAGTAGAAAGTAATGCATCAATTTAATTCAGGAAAAGTGGCATGTAAAAGCTGTCTATAGTCACCTCATTTTTTAAAAGATACATATTTCTAAATGATGAAAACAGGCTATATATATATGAATAGAGGGTTATTCATATATATATATATATATATGAATAGAGTGTTTTCTTAGAGTGGTAGAATTATGGGTGGCTTTATTTATTTACCTTACTCACAGCTTATATTCTATTTCTTAATGGATGATGAACGGAAAAAAAAAGTGAGTGTAGCACCCTACTATCTTAAGACAGCAACTCTAACTTAAATGCAGACCCACTCCAGAAAAAAATCCCTTCCTGAGGGCTACAATGGGCATTTACTTAAGTTTTCAGAACTCAATGATAACTAATAATTTTTATTACTTATCAAACAAGAAAAAGTTATTAGATTTTATTATTGTTCCTCATAGCTGAAAAATTCCACAAACAACACATTTTTTTTCTCCCATGTATATGGCTCATTTATGCAAATAGAGCTATAATTACAATTCTCACACTGGGGTCTGGCTACTTTGGAGGGTAATTTTGTGGTCTGCCAAAGGGTACTGCTAATTAAATTAAAGATTTCCCTTGCCCCCAAATTAAATATGTAAAGGACCTGTACATATAAAAACAGGTTTTAAAAAACTGCATTGACATTAGTAGTTGGTTGTGAGTTCTCCTTCAAGATCAAGAACTTAGACTAGGGGTTTCATCCAGGACTCTTTCTTCTGGTGCATTTTGGGGGAAATGCCTGGTACACCAATCCTCACTGCTTTCAACCTCAGTTCACAGTTCACAGGATAACCACATCCTGCCCAGTGCTCAGAAAGTTCTACAGTGGTGTCCAAGAGCTGCCAATGCCACACGCATCCTGTTTGTTGGGTAAGTGATAAAGGTAGAATAACTTAGGTAAGTGATAGAGGTACATGATAGAGGTAGAATAGCTTCATTTTTTTATGTGCTGAAGTCTGGCTCTTTAAATCTAAACTTTTTCTGACTTTTTGTTTCAATACATTCCAAAAGTTTAACATTCCCATTTGTGTTAATGTCTTTCCTCAGATCCTGTGAATCTTCATTTTTAAAAATCTCAGTAAATAGTGATAAATATTCTCAAACAGCGAGAAAGTGCTGAATATTCTCAAATAACAACTTGCTCCCTAAAATGGTTTCCAAATATTTGGCTCTTTTCTTTCTTTGTATATTCTTCTAGTCAAAGAAATCCCTTTGCCCAGTTGTGGGAATGGAGGTCTGCATCCATGAAATGTAGGTGGGGAGGGGCTCCATCTTTCTAGGCCACAACAATGAAGCCACACTGAATCTGAAAGCTATAGCAGGCATCACAGTTTATGGTACCAGGGTATGCCACAACTTGCAGTGGGTAATCAAAAGTATTTCAGATAAATGGCTTTGGTTTCTCTATTATCTTCCTATCGGTCACCTACAGTTTGCCCTGATACTCAGCCACACAGTCCAGCAGGCCAACATACTTTAAAGTCTGGTATTGAACAGCACTTTTAAGAGCTCTTGGTCCACTGGCATCTCTGAGAATGTAGACGGGGTCAAGATTTTCATCTCTATCTTTTATGTTTCCCTGGGGTTTCCCTGAAACCATTTTCCTTGTAAAAATATGATCGAAGAATATTCAGCAAAGCCATCCTCTTCCAGTTCCAGAATCGTCTGCTGTTTCCGCCTCTTCAAATAGAGAATCTATTCTGCTGAAGGACCTGGGTCACACTTTATATCATAATCCTACGCAAGGGAATTTTTAAAGAAATTGTAGGCTCCATGTAACATTCAGCTTTATGCATCTCTCTGGACTGGAAATAGGAAATCAGTTCCACGGAACACTTGGATCCTCATCTTGCTTTGGGGGTTACTCTCACTCACAGATTCATTGAATAAAGCATCTTCCTCAATCAATGATTCTTGAGTCTGAGCCTGATCTCTGCACGACAAGGCAGACCGTACTCAATTAGAATATTTTTCTTAATTCACTTCTTCATAAGGGTTCGCTTTTTTTTTAAGGTCACATAAATAATAGGGAATGAAGAAACCCACATTGCAGGCTGGCTCTACAGAAAACCCCTTTGAACTTCTGATTTGTCTATAGATGGTCTGAAACTCCATCTTTAGATTTTTCTTTCACTTTCCTCTAGTCTACTTGCTATGTTGAAACCATTTTTAAATTTTTGCATTCCTCGGAAGCCACCACGTTTCACTTAACTTCCAGGCACAAATCATGGGTGGGTTATTTTCTCCTGCCTTTCAAATATTTATTTAAAGGAAAAATATGCAGCATGATTTCATCATACATATGCAACCTCAGTGTGTGTACATTTCTAAAAAAGGTCCAGTGTGCAAAGAATATGGGATTTGCCAAACCACAGAGAAAATTTTTACTTAGAACTATAAAAATGTTAGCAATTTTTTAAAAAAATTGAAACCTTGAGTTTTAAAAGAGTAATTTTATGGAATATGCATATTTATTTAAAACAAAGGAATTAATTAAAAAATCCTCATTGGACAATCAATTTTAAAATTTATTTTTGATGCTTAAGAAAAATAAATAAACATGGCTTTTTATTTAATTAACGAAAATGTTTGTTCCAAATAGATATCTTTTCTACCACTTGGTGGACTGCCTATTTCCAAAAGAGTCACGTCTGCCCATGAATTTTTTTTTTAAAGATTTATTTTTATTTTTTTTTTTTATTTATACAATAACTGTGGTATAGGCCAGAGGAACTGGAGGGTGAGAGGATTCACCAGAGACAGAGTGGGGAGCAGAGCAGGCAGACAGACCGAAAGCACTGCTGAGGGGAGCAGCGGGCACGTCAGGAGATGTCTGCCGCGCCATATGGGTATCTCCTGGCCGGCCGGGAATTGAACCCATGCTGCAGAGGCTGTGAACAGCTTCACAGCGTGGCGCTCAACCCACTGGGCCACTGGGGAGGCCCTGCCCATGAATTAAAGATGGCATGTTTGTAGCACTTGTGCTGTCATTTTTCCCTTAAGCCCTCAACAGACATTATAGTCTATTATGCTACCCCTTTCCAAAAATGTTTCTTGAATGTACTACAAAAGGCCACTAGTAATTGATCTGAGGTATCATGTGGTATCAAACTTATTTGTCATCCTTGATATGGCTATGCAAGCGATTTGGCAAATTAATTTTAGTTTTCCTCGATCTCCTAAGACTGAATAGTAGAAACCACATTGATCTTTGTCATCTTACTTGGAAAGCAGCAGGATGTTGTGTATATATTTCAAAATGTCTGAAATGGAACACAATGTCACTTTTAAAATTTTTTTTTACTATTTACATTACTGTTTATAGTACCACTCTTCCTTCAGATCCAAAGTTAAAGCACTCATATAATGACTGATATTCTAGTTCCATCGCTCCTCAAATCCTCCCCCTGGTCAAATTCTGTCCATGCTTCCTTAAGGATGTCTCTTTCTTTCTATTTCTACTGATTCTAGCTACCTTCAGGAAGTAGATGGGGCCTGTAGTGGGAAAAAAACAAGATGGAATAGTAACATAAAGCATTCTACTGATTTATTTAGTCATGGATATTTTCATTGAAGAATTATTATTTCTCTTCCTTGGCTAGGGATATGAGAGAGAAAATATTTCCTACAATTTCTTTTACTGGTTTCTATTAATTTGTGCCACTTGAAGAGCCAGTCAAATGGCTGCCAGAAGTATAAACCAACTCCAAAAAGTCATAGTTGACTTTGGCCAGTCCCCCACTGAGAGATTCCTATATATGAATCACCCAGAGGCCATATTCCCAGCTGTTCTGCTGTGCTAGTTTCTGGCAAGCATATACTTTAAAGCAACTCCAAACCATCCTGGGAAGTTTTGAAGCCACATGTTCACTCTATCCATGTCTACTGCTTCCTAAGGCCTGTCTCTTGGGACTTGCTGGGGAGTGAAAGGGAATTGATGGGGACCTATAATGACTGACAAAGAAGACAACACCTAAAGTTAGAAATGGTCAGAGGGTGCCAGGCAGGCATGGTAAACAGGCAGATATGAGTCAAGTATTCAGGGTTGGGGATTGAATGAACTTGGGAAACAAAAGTTGCTCAGCTTAGGGCTGAATCATAGAGAACCTGGAACTCCAGCTGTGACTTACAAGTAGAGAGACCAACAACCCGACACAAACTTGACGCTCAGCCAACAATTGCCTCAGCCAGACGTTTTTAATATGTATTTTGTTTGGAGCAAAAGCCAGGTCCCAAGTGGGTCTGTCTTGGAACCGCAGGTGAAGATAATGAGGATCAGCAATCTGGAAGAACACAGAGAGAGCACAAAGGACGGCACCAGGCCCAGCAGAACTCTCTTGTTTATCATTGCCATTCTAGAAGATAAGTAACATGAGGGCAGGGAATGATGTCTGTTTTGCTCACTGCTTTGTTACCAAACAGTAATTGGTACACACTACATGGTCAATGAACATTGAGTGAATGAATTAATGAGCAGATGAGGTAGTAGCCCACAGCTGAGACATTCATTCTTGGACAAATTTTGGTATTCAAGTTAACAATGATTTAGAAGATACTTGAATTTATCCTTACTTCCAAGTTTGGGAGTTCTGAATTTATTATCACTTATATATTTTGAATGTGTATGTTGAAATGAATGTTTAACAGTGAACTCATGCTCACCATCACTCTCAGGGCCTATAAAGCCAATACATAAACCAAACTCTAAAACAACATTGATAAGAAATATGAATACTTTCTCAAGGTCATCCCAAGAAAGATGAAGTGACAAAAATAATGGGGGCTAATAGTTCTAGTTCATTTTTTTATCATGATGTTTAAAAATACTAAACATCTTCCAACTAATGCTGAGAACTAAATAATTCTAGATGTTAGTCCACTTGTTGGACTTCTGTTATTGATCACTTAACTAATTAACTAACTCGCTAACTAAACTAAGACTAAGGAAAGACCAAATAGAAGAGAAAAGGGCAATTAATACATTCATTCATTTCAGATCCTATTTATTTGCATTTCCATTTTGAATTACTTGGATTTGTTCTTTAAGTCAAGTTTCTTATCTATAATAGAGTCATTAATAGATTCATTAATCAATAATCATTAATAGAGTTCACTAATCTTTCTTGGTGACACAACTATGCTAAAGTGTGCAGATGTGCCTAGTCAGAGGTGCTAAAGAAAGGACACTTTAGAAAGACAACAAGTCTTAATCACACCTCCACTCCTGTTTACACTTTGGCAAGATTTTTTATCTTTATATTATTTTGGTGATTTTATTTTAGAATGGGTCTGGTACAAATAAACAATTTCCGAAGAATGTGTGAATTAACCAGTGGTTATAAAGAGCTTTGAAATGATGATGTGCTATCAATGCTAAGTCAAATTATAAAATTGCACCTTTGCAAAAATGCTATTGTGGGAATAAATGAATCTGAACATTGTATTTACAGTGTGATTTTCTTCTGAAATAGAATATTCATAATAGGACTCAGCAGGCGACAACAAAATGCCATCTTATCTCCTGTTGATAGACCACAATTTCAGAAAATTATTTTTACAATGGCATGTGAATAAGCGCCTTAATTTGAGACTGTTTTACAAATAGATACATAGATTATTATATAGCTTACACTGCTTTTGAGAGCCTTTGAGACATAAAAAGTGAGGTGGGATTCATTAACAAAATCACTGTTGTCATTCCTTTGCATTTTTTCCAATATAATTTCTATTCTTTGCAATCTAATTTTAACAAGCTATGTTGAACAAAAAGATAAGGTAAGAAGCTACTTCAGTGTTAGCGATCAAATCTGAATTTAGGTTAATAGTCAGGTTATCAACTGCAAGTTAAATTATATCGTGAACTTGACTTGTGGCTCATTTAGTTTCAAGAATAAACAACTCATTCCTACACAGAATTTCCACTTATAGCAAACATTTTATATTCAACAGAAAGCAGAACAATACATATTTCTTAAGACTACATTCCCAGCTTTCTAAATAACTGATTAGATCAAAACGTATCTGTTAAAGTCTAGAACAAAATAAACCTAGATTAAAGTCTAGGTGAAAAAAATGGACAATTCCTTGGAAAATTGTTGCCAAAATTGAGTCTAAAATATCTGATAAAATTTAGGGGCAAACTGACATAAAGAATGTGTCTTGGAAGAAGAAAGGAACAGGAAGAGGGATGGGGGCTCTGTTGCAAAGGCAGGGAGAGACTGCATTGAGCTGGAGTAGCTTCCAAGCTAGAAAAGAAGAAAAAGTTGGAGGTCCTTGTCAAAGGCCAAAGAAAGCCCATGGATCAGGGTCTGGCTAAAACATCAGAAAATATATCATTGGAATTTACTCTTAGGACCACAGGATCCTCTGGCACAAATAGAAGCCTCTTATGTTAGAGGCAACAGGGCTTACAGTGTGAAACTCACCACTTATTTCAGAGAGGAGGGGATAGAGACCCAGAAAGATTCAACACTGAAACCCACAACTACTCTGAGGCCAATTTGTTTATAAAACTCAGGATCACAATGAGATCCTTCAGGCATCCCACATGAGAGCCCACACCACTAACTCAGCAAGTTTCTCAAGGGAAGCCTGGACGTGGTCATCAAGGGACTGGCACAGAGCAGGATCAGCTGATAGCACCAACAGGTAGTGCTTTTGTCCCAGTGAATCCCTGCCACCCCCTCCCATGAAAGGCAAGAGTTTATATCATAGTCACTCAGTTCCTTAGTTGTAGACAAACTAGAGGCATGAGAATGAGGACATCTATGGGTTTCCAGAAGATAGGTAACAGAAATGTTTGGAAATATCACAGAAAACTCAGTGTAAGGCAGCGACATCAGGGAGTTGTAAGTTATAAAGCTATGTTGTCTGTAGTTACCTGCTATTGTAGGTATTGGTGCACCTGCTACTTCTTTGTTTCTTCCTCTTAGGTTGACATTAGCTCATCGTGACACAAAGCTTTAAGAAATTCTTAGGAATCACTGCTATGGTGACAGACTTGTGAACCAGGGCAGTAGCTGAAACCCTTCATTGTACATTTTGGAAAATACACTGCTGTAACCCCTGGGCCAGTCAGTCTAGCACCTGACCAGGGTAGCATCTTTATGTAGATGCACCAAGACACAGGACTTGGTATTTATCTGGTGACATGGACTATCAGTCATGACATTATGTGCGTGTTGCACCCTATGTTGACTTCTCCAGTGGACAAGCTCACTTTATACATCCTTTCCCGGCTAGCCCACTGTGGAGTTAACATGTGCACTTATTGGGGTTGCCAGCTGGAACGGAAGAAGGCTCTAAATTATTTGTGTTAAATTTATGTAAAGGTGGTTTGGATGTGAGCCCAGATAGGAATATACAATAGACAAAGTTTGCAGAGTTGTGACACAAAGTCCCAGGAGTTGCGGGGATGTCAGAAAACACTCAGCAGTCAGGACATATGCCTACAATGTTAATACTTTCTATGCCTCTAACTCCAAAACAGATTATGGAGATGACTGTGAAACAGAAAGAAAAGCTTTCAGTCAAGCACTACCGCTGCATATTTTTTTTTGAGATTTAGCTAAATCTACTCACATGGAGAAATATAGAATTTTAAAAATAGAGGTTGTTAGAGGAACTATGTAAGTTTGACTCTACTACCCAGGAAAATAAAGGGCTTATCATGTAAATGAGAAGTAAAAATATGCATTTTTAGAGTCTCACTGAGTTAGAGACTCTCCCAACAAGCTGACTTGCTTCTGCGGCAGTAGGTGAACACACTGCAGAAAACTCAGTGGATGTCAGTGGGTCAATTCAAATATTGAGAACCTGCAATTGTAAAAACATCATGCGAGGGTCTTCAAGCAGTAGAAAACAGTGCCAGTCTCTGTTTTTGGGTCCCCTATAAGCTACTTGGGCAAAGAGTAACAGAATATTAATGACTGTGACAGACTACAGAATATTGTAGAGAACATGAATGATACAGAGACATGGTTCTTAGGAATATCAGGGGAAGGACAAGGAAAGGGAAACCACATTTAATTAATTGATAATTTCCTGATCTGGGGATTGTGAAGAAGCATAATTTCAGTTGAAACTAGGATGTGTGCAATACTTTGACAGGGAGACAGAAGTATGTAAAGAATATTTACCCTGCATGAATCTGTAAAAGAAACACCTACCATGGTGTAGGAAAGCAGGTGTGAGTCTGAAGAACTACAAGGTGACCATTTTGGCAAGAATACAGAGGGGAGGCAGAGGGGCTAGGTCAGAGAGACAGGTGGGAGTTGCCTTGGGAAAGGTTAAGAAGCATAGACAGAAGCAAGGAAGAAATGGGAAACTAGTTTTAACTAGGTTAAAAACTTAGAATTTGGGTGGTAGCAGTTGAAATGCAATAGGAAATATAGACATGACGGACATTTATGAATATGTAATTTAGAGATCGTCAACTGACTAGATTTGTGGGCAAATAGGAATCAGGAACCATTCCAGAGTTGCAAGTGTGAAAAAATAGGAAAGGAAGGAATCAATAAGAAAAAGAAATGGTAAAAGAGAAGTCGTTGGTAAGCGATGGTGCAAAATAGGATTTTTAATTTGTGTTCATGGTCTGTTACCTGGGAAGAATTTGGAAGTTCGAATTCAATGTTTAGATTAAATCTAGGGCTGGAAAGAAATTTGGGGATTATCTGAACTAAGTGGCTAAGTTCAAAAAGCAATTCAGTGTAAAAACATTTGGGGCAAAGGCAAAAGGTGGGCAAATGCCTATAATTAGTGTTGGAGGAGAGAGAGAAAGTAGCCCAAAAAAGTGGTCAGAGAAGTGGAGAGGAAACTAAGATGAAGCAATATCATGTGATGTAGGAATGAAGAACATTGTAGCCAATTGTGTAAATATTGCACATACAAATGTTAAAAAAATTAGGGCCAAGAGATAATGATGGTTTGGGGATTGGAAGAATATTTGGAATATGACATTTATTTTCATCTGTGCTTTTCTCTCTGAATTAATACTACAAAATCCAAGGAGCTTCATCTTTCTTGGACATGAATATAGTGGCACTACTTCTTTTAACTGATTGGGAAAGGCTGATATCTCTGTTGTAATAACCACCATGATATTAGTTTCCACTTTGCTTATTTTACTATGGGCTCGTTTACAATCTGAATGTCATGGATATATTTATAAGAACTCAGGCACATGAAAAATAATGAGTTATTTTTAGCCATTAGTGCTATTATTAAGTTTGAGATACTGAGATAGTATCTTCCAAAGGATTTTCCAGAAATTCCACCCATTTAGATTTTTAGACGTCCAAAATTATAACACAGTTAACCAGGCAACTTATAAAAGTGTTCAGAAATTCTTGTTGGCTGAATCCATGCTGAGCATTAGATGCTATCTCTATTGTGACTATGTGCAGTGCTTTTGAAATATTTATAAGAGCCTCCACCTAAGGATGCAGACACTACTGTTTACAGTCTGAACTTATTTTAAGGAACAAAACCTGCGGATGCACTTCCTGTTATAGAACTACCTAGGTTTTATTTAACATACTCCTCTTGTATTCACAAGACACTTCCACCTACATTATCTCATCAAAACTGTGTTACTGAGATAGGTAGAGGAAGGAAAGCTTTTTTTCTTTTCCAGAAAGAGAAGGGAAAAAGATGAATTAAAAACTCTGTCTAGGCTGTTTTTCTCCATCAGACCCTGATGTTCTTACATCTTCCTGAGTCACACTGGCTAACATTGTCAAAGTCACGGATTCTTTTGGTGCCATATTCAAGTCATATGTAGATTACAACCCAGCCCACATGACCTGTGTCCTGTCTCACAGATGAGAATGAAAGGCAGAGGTGCAATTATAATCCATGCCCCTAATTCTCACCAGAACACTTTTTCACAGGGAGCTGCTAACATAGTCCCCTGACAATCAGCGATCCCCAGCTTGCGTTAATGAACTAACACACACATCAGGTATGATGCTAAAACAGCTAAATGAGAATATGTCTTGAAGGACTGAACCAATATATTCTAACAGTTTCTTGGGAGTCTCCCCAGACACAAAGAAATGGGCTCTGCAATAAACGGTAAGGAAAACGTGAAACTTTTTTTCTTGGGGAAAAAAAGTAGAATATTCCAATTGATGGTAAAATAAAACTCCACCCTATCCTCAGCCTAGTGTCAACAATGTTCTTTGAAAAATAAAAATATGGGCTATCCCCTGGTAGAAGCTGCTAGGGCGGCTTCAAGTATTGTTTTTGCCCCCAATGGAACCAGGGCTGAAATTTTTTTCAAAACATGCCTGGTGGCAGAAGGGCAGGCTGTGTGTGTGGTAGAGACTGTTCTCATGGCTGTCTCCAGTCCGCAGCCCTTGAATGCACTGCAGAGAATGGGAGACTACAAAATTCAAGTTCTGATGCCTCCGACTCAGCTGGTTGATTGCAGGAGGGAAAACCTGGTCAGATTCCTTGAAAGCAGAAATGCAGCTACCACCTCCAAGGCCAGGGAGTGACTATTTCTAAAAGGTTGTCACTCACACTGACCATTCACTCCAGTAGTTATCAAAATTGCCCGTTATCAAAATTTGCCCTTCACTATATTTTGCTTGTCTTTTCCAGGATGTCTACTGTGAATCATAACTTCTACTCTGCAAGACAAATTTTTTTCATTTCTATTTTTCATTTTCTCTCTCTAGTCTTTCCAGATTTCAATTTCAATAAAACCAGCAGCTATTTAGTTCAGTTAAACTAGTGTTTATTATGTACAAAGTGTTCTTTTGGATTGTGGAGGGTAGAAACGTCAGATGTGATTTCTATCCCCACAGAGTTCACCACCCAATGGGGAAACAAACATCTATAAGTTAGAAAGAAGAAGCTAAACTAATGGGTGTGGGATAGAGGTGCATTTAGTGTCAGACTTAAATTAATGGAGATTTGTAATTTCTATTGGCTGTTTTTTTGGGAAGAGTAGATGAACCAGAAATTAAAATTTTAATATATTACTATCAACTTTTCTGTGACCAGATTTGTTTACAAAACACACTCCCATTTTCTCAAGTTATTAAAGCATTGATAGACAAATATGAATCGACATAAAAAAGTAGAGATTTAATTTAGATAAGTTTTTCTATATCTAAAAAACCATCCCAATCTGATGAAGTCAACTTCAGTGCTACCAAGTTTGTGAGGGATTGTTTTTTGTTTGTTTATTTTTTTTAAATTAATGGTGTCCTTTAAATCTGGGGATTTAGTGTTTTTATTTTTTAAAGTTATCTCTCTATTATTAAGATTTTTGACCATATCTTGATTTTCCCTAATTCACTAATTGTTTCTATCTCACATCATGGCTGCTCTTCATATCTGTTGGCTTAGAGAGTAAGGCAAGGAGTTGGAATGGTGACTATACTGACTGACCTTTACCACCTCTGGGTGTTCTAAAGAAATTTAAGAACTTGAATAAAGCGACACTTAGGATCCTCTTTCCACCCAGGGTGATGCTCTCCTGGTGACATGCTTGTCTGTCACAGAAGTAACAAGCCATCACCTCCAACCTGGCTTGCTGCTGGTACAAGTACCTGACTAAAGACAATATATTCCAGAGCATCTGTTTCTTCTCAGAAAACACTCTTCTGTTTCCCATAAGAATGCAGTGACTGAGCAAATAGTCTCTCTTTAACTCTTACAGAGTAACCATGGCAAGTACAGTATTAAAAATTTACAAGTAGGAGAGCTGAGGGACAGCAAAACTTTCCAGCTATTTGCTCAAGAATAAGTAAATGAGCAGTGTTTGGAAGATAATGCAATCTTCTTACTCCTGGGTCTGTGAGAAAGCACTGGATACAGCTGGTCTCACATATCCCTTGAATCAACTGTATAAATTGAACTCTTGTGCTGCCTGGTTTTTAGACTTTGAATAAATACTGTATTTATAGGTGCGCTCAAACTCTATCAACCAAAGGGATCCGAGTTTAGATATGTTCTCCCAACCCCAATTTCATTCCAGAGAGTGAGTTTTGACTGAGTAGAAAATAACCAATTAGTTGGAAGTTTCTAGACACAATTTTTACCACTGTTTACTTAATCTGAACTAAGAGTTAAAAAGTTAAGTCCTTAGAATTAGTTGGTTTGCATTTAAACTTTTTTCTGAGATGTTTCATAGGAGAAAATGGACATTCAAGTAAAAATAAGCTGGCAAAATTTTCTCATTTAAAAGGCACATTCCCTTTAATCACAAAGATGAAAAACTAGCACATCAACTGAGTTTCTGTGCTCATTTAACTTTTCTACAATGCAATGTTGTCATCTGTAAAATGAGCATGATAGGAGATGACATGAGATCTTGTGTGTGGAGAGCCCAGTGAGTAAGAAGGCAGGCATGTCATGGGGACTCAACAGTAAGAACCAGCCATGACAATTCCTTTCTAAACACTCTATTGATTATTTAAAGGAGTAAAAACAGGTTAACTGAATAATATATAAGATACGTACAATACAGTCCTGGACTTGATGAGGAGAAAAAAGGTGTTATGGGGCAACTGAGTAGACAGAGCCAAAAGATTTTTTCTCTCTTTTCTTTGGCAGAATTCAGTAGAGTTCTGAATGAATGTAGTTCACTTTCTAACCTATCGGTAAAGGTTAGCCAATTTCAACCATAAGCCAGTGTAATGAGGTGGGTGCCTTTAAGGCCAATCTAAGAGTTAAATGATCTATTGTCATGCCTAACTGACCTATACACTAGAAACAGTTCAATCAACCAGAATAACAGGAAGAAAAATCTTCTTTTGAGGTGCTATGTTCTTCCAAGTCACTCACTACTACAATCAGGATTGATTACAAACACCCAATTAAGAGGCATTTGGAACCTGATCTGAACACTAATCTTGTCTCATTCTTCTTTAGATTTAACGATCAGCCTTGATGAATACTACAATGGCAATTAGTTGAGCTGATTTTGTAACCTCTTTTACAAGCACACACACGCACATGCACATATGTGTTTGTGTGTGTGTTGGCCGAAGTATGTCAGCATGCATGCGAGTATCAAGTTTTACGCTGAAAAGAAAGGAGTTGATAATATGAGTGCCGGCTGAAGGCATATGTTTCACTTGGATCAATTTTTAAGTGCCTGCTCCCCAAAGTGAAATCTGGTTTGAAATGCCATGCACATGTTGATTCAATTTGATAAGACTGAAACTAACCTTCTCTTTTAGCTTTGCATAAAGGTTGCTTCTTTTATATTGTAAAAATGCCTAACACACAAGAACCCTATAATACTCGAGATTCAGTATGATCAAATGTGATTGCTTATAGTAAGAAATAATAAAGAAAATTAATTTTATTAAACACATGGGGTTCTGTTTAAATTAAATCAGTGCTAATGGGGAACAAATCAAAAGGAAGAAAATAGATAATTATCTGCCTGAATAGTAACCAAGGATGCTGCAGGTGGTAGCAACAACATTGGCCAGCAGTTGTTCTGAGAAGGGTTCATTCTTATCCTCTCAATAGTTTTTTAATTGAATTGAGTTGGTGGTGGGAAGTCACTTCCCATATTGGGAAGTAATTTGTGATCAAAGCCAGTAATAAAGAGATGAGAAAAAAACAAAGCAATGGAAGATTTTTCTAATTTGCTTTGTATATAAAGCAGGCTCCAGATAAATTTTGTGTTTAACATTATCATAGTATATGTATCAAAAAAAGATATTTCTATTGTAGCTAGCCACTGAAAAAAATTAGAGAATGTTTCTGTAGGACTCTTGTTTTTTTATTATAAATGAAACAAGATGCACTTTTCTAACTCTATTCCAAAGAGTATACAATATTAAAGGTAGTACACACAGACTTTTAAGATTAAAGTTTAATTTTGTCTGATTTTAAAATTTATAAAAAGGTAATTATACAAGTCAGGATAACAATTGCCCTTGAAGCCAAAGGTTTGTGACGGAAAAAGAACATGAGTTGGAGGGAGCTGCTTCCTAGGAAGCTAGAAATGTTTAGTTCTGGATTGATTGTATGGATGTGCTCAGCTTGTAAAATTTTATCAAACTTTACACTGACTTCATGTATTTTTCTAGATCCACTTTAATTAAAAGTGCATATACTTCTATATTTCATACAGAAAATGCAGTTATATTTTAACTTAAAAATGCCCACTTTTTTTTTCCACAAAGGAAGGACTTTGTTTTGATTTAAACCACATGACTGGGAGGAGAGTAAGCAATTTGCATTGAATACAGAAAACTGAAAAACGCAATGTTCAAAAAAATCAAAATTAATGCAAATATACATGGTGAACAAAGTAAATAAGGAAAGATTAAAAACAGAAAATTATATACATGGAAATCAAAAACGGAACTTACATTCCCCAAATTGGCAATAAACAACTAAGTGACCATTGCATAATTACATTTGCAGGAATAATCAGATTTGAGAAACTAAGGGCAGATTAATTTTCATTCAGTGAGTTTATCTTCTATGAAAATAAATGAAACGAGCAGTATTTCAAAGTCTGTAATAATTTACATAATTTAAAAATGAACTTTAATCAAACAATATGATTGGTCTCCACAAAATCCCCAAATCTGATTATCATCTCTATCTAATCATAACTTTACTGCAATTAAACTTCATATGAAGTTATGAGTAAAATCTTCCTTTGCACAGAATTAGGAAAAAGACAACTATTTTTGGTTATACAAATGAGATAACAGATCTAAATTTTAGACAGAAAAACATCTATGCTGTTAACCATGTATCTTGGTAAAATTATGAGACAGCACTAACAAATGAGGCGCTGAAGGCAGGAACCTGTCAGTAAGGGCTTTGTCCCCCAATGCTACCATCATTTTAGACTCTTTTTCTGGAACTTCACATTCATTTTCTTAATGTTTTTACCCCAAAGTCTGTGAAATTTTTATTGCTCCCCAGATGATGACATCTGATCTGAATGTAACCACACACCTCTTGGCTCAGCAGTATTTGTCACAAGCCATTATAAATTATCAAGCTGATAGTTCGCATTGCTGGGAAACTGGAAAAGTTTCATAAATTCTAACTACTGTATCAATGACATTCTTGTTTATTATGCAGATATAAAGTTTTATGAGATTCAAGATGTCTGCCTTACCACCGAAGAAAACTGCAGTGGAGTTAAGATCTAACCAGCTCAATGTAAGTACTGAAAGCCATTTATGAGGTAGAATGAACACTACTTTCTGAGAAACACTCAGCAGGTTGTGTTTTTCTTTCTTTTCTGTCTTTGACTATGCTTTGACATTTCACAAAGATGGAGGATTTAAAGAAAAATCACATTCTTTCCATTCCCTTAACACCTCCATCTCTTAAAACATTCTCTAGTTGCTTCTCATATCAACATAACAATAAATCCAGACAGTTATCTAACTAGAAGTTCTAACACAACGTTAGCTCTGCAGACAAATGCTCTCCTACTTCAGTGACTGTTTGATCCACACCACACCTTGTTCAATAAAAGAACTTAGGGAGCTATAATATTGTGGTTTTGATGCTGGTATATAATAAAACCTGATTCAGTGGTGGCATAAACATAGGTGATTTCATCTTAAAACTATCATGCACAACTTGCAAAATTATTTTCTCTAAGGAAATATCTCTTTTCCCCTTACCCCCTGTGATATTCACTGTAAAAACTTTTTGTAAGGCTAGATTCTTAGTTTACTTAATAACTCGGAAGGTCACTCCTGGTGCCATTTCTATGAACATTGTTGGTTTATATACATTTAATTCTGTGGCTAAAATTATGAAATTAATGTTTTTATTTAATTGTAAATAAAACAATAAAATTTAAATTAAAATATTTTTCATATCACAATTGGACTATTTAACTACTTATCCATCCTTACACCCTGCAAATTAATTGTTTACTTGGATCTCAAGGATGTTTCTCTAAAAGAAAATGTGCTAACGAATTGATTTCTTGAGTTTTCACATGGTGTAAGTTGACTATGCAACAGGTACTCAAATAATATCATTTTGTTCAACTTGGATTCATTATAATATCGATGAGAAAAAAACAATCCCCATAGATAAGGAATGCAACAATTTTACTGAAGCACCTGTTTTGGTTATATGTAGTTTCACTGAAAGTTCTAGTTCCTAACAACTGACTGACAACAGTAAGTAAGAATTTACTGTACAAATACTGACATTTAAAAAAAAAGGCAGGGTGCATCCCATTGCTGGATGAAAACATCTAATTTGACTTATGCTTAGCTTCTTATTTCCTAATGTTCTAACAATCACTAAGTTGTTAAAAATATCATCATAATGGTGATAACATATTTTGAGGGGAGCTTTTAACCTTTCAAAAGGCTTTCATATTCACGACCTCATTTTATCTTACCAGTAACCAAAGACATTGTGTACTGCTATTAGACATAAAGTAGTGACAAGAACAAGATATTATATATCTCAAATAAGGCAAAGAGCTTGTTCTTAACAGAATGGTATCTAAAAGCTTACCAGCTTTTAAAATGTCTCTGAATATGGTTTACCCTACCTAGCTTTGTATCATGTCAAATACAATTTTGGGAGTTACCTAATATAAATTACTAATAACAACGAAACAACCCAAACCATAAACCTGTTTTTGTACATCCAATGTACACTTTTAAAGTCTATGAATTTGTTTTTCCTTCCAAGAGTTTCTGGTGTTTCCCATTTTTCTGGGATATTCTACCCCTCTATGATGTTAAAGCTATGGATTCTCCTCACAGTCTTTACAAAAGGAGGTACAAATTGTTCCACATGCATAGACTCTCAACTACAACCTTTAACAATGAGCAGAGATCATGTGGCTCAAGGTGAAACAGAGTGGCTACAATGTCTTAAGTCGTTCTTCTTATATCTTTTTGAAATTTTCTTTTTCTTTTCCAAAATTGCTTTTTGAAATTTATAAAAACAACCAGGTAGCAACACTTCAAACCATGGCACAAAGATACGTTTCCAGAGCCAAAATCTCCTCGACCTCATCAAGCTATATATACCCACCCTTCAAAACTGGCCAGAAGATGACAACTTCACAGAGAACAAACCCTGGGTTGCTAAAATTAAGGAACCACCTTATTCTATAGAATTAAAAAAAAGGTCACCATTACAATTACAGAAATAATCTTTTTGACCATCTCAGTCTCTTGAATATAATATTGATATCACTAAAATTACCTTTTCTATAAATTATAATTATTCTTTTTAAAGTTATCTTTAAAAAAGAAAACCACCAAAAAGGTGTTCCTCAACCCCACCATACTCCACCTCATATCATGATACAACAAATAATTATTTAAGATTTACTGTGTGCCAGACATTCTTGTAGGCACTTTACATACAGTAACTCTTGCAACTGGCTTCCCCTTCTTACACTTCTTTTCCAGCTGTGTGAAGTGGCAGCTTGTACCAATTCATAAGAACCAGTTGTACATATTTGCAGGTCTGTGCAATGACATCAGAAAGGTACTTTGAAAAATTGACTATGGAGTGGAGAATATTCACTACTACAGAGAGTGGTGAATATTACAAATCAAGACTTGACCCAGTCTCACCCAAGATCCAGCCGCTAAATATTTATCAACTTAACTGCTGTAAATAACGATTGTCTATACTGAATTATTTAACTATGATATGATACACAGATAGCCATGATTTTCAGATCAGGAATTATAAACATGAAATTATTGAAATCTAATAGCACCTTATTTTTCAAATATTGTTATTACATGATTATGTATTACTAGAGTTTCTTAAAAATGTCTTTTTAGTTTAAATATTGTCAAAAATAAAAATGAAAACTAAATAAAATAAACCAAAAGAAAAGTAAAATAAAATAGAGAAAATCCCCAGGTTGTCTAGGTTGTCTATGTGATTGACATGGGAAAAAAAAAAAAAAACCCTCCATAGAGAATAAAATGGAGAAAGACACAAGATTAAAATGTCAATATAAAGCCAACAGCCCTTCTAAATCAGAGAACAAAGAGTAAATTGGAATTGCTATAATTTTATTGTGCTGTAGTATATGCTGATTATTTGGAAACTGGCCAACAGTATACTTGATTTTTATCCTAATTCTCTAGTCACCAGAATGTTGAATTAACCTTACTTCTCTGACCATGAAAAACTAGTTCGCCCCACCAACTCAACAGGTTGTTAAAAACTTCCTACAAAGGGGAACACTTTCATGTTGTTCTGTCTTCCCTAAAAGGATTATGTATTTGTAAATAGCATATTTTTAATAATGAATGTGCCTGCATAATAATGTTTATATCCAGTGAATGTAGTAACCTCTATACAATGTATATGGTTATATCAAATTGACCTTTTTTAAAGCTTGAGAAAACAAATCGGTCTAAAGTGAGAAGCACTTTAGAATTGAGATTTAAATAGATTATTCTCCTTTGCTAAAACTATTTATATCTAAACTTCATTAGGAATCTATCTTCGGGCTTAAGTGTTTGGAGAACACACCATGTTCGCTGCTACAGAATGGCTTGATGTGGACAACACAGAAACTGGATGTCCAGAGAGAAGAAACATCTGGGTCTGAGTGCATTGCTGTCTACAATGTTAAAATATACTCTCCATACTGTGGAAAGCAAAACTTACATGCCAGTTCTTTCATATAAAGTGAGAAGATATAATTTAGAGTAGCTTTACAGTGAGAATGTTTTCATAATAATGAACTCTGGCATAAATTGGTGCTTAGAATCTAACAATAGAATGAGATGCAAGACTAAAACAAATGGATGAAACACAGGTATATATTTGAGTCCCACTGTATTCATTGAGAATTAATAAATATTTCCAAGCATTTACCATGAGACTTGAAAAAAATCAATCTAATATAAAATCCCATCATCCAACTTTTCCTCTATACCTTATCTTTATTCAAAGACAACTTGTTCTTGTCATGTCAAACTCAGTAAGATACAGTTTCAAATCACACAAGGTATCCAACTTCACCTGTTCATGCGACATGTGAGTGACCCAGTATATTTAATAAAATTGCAAGTTTTGTTTTTTATTTCTTCCCCTTTCCAGAAACACACACACTCTCTCTGTCTCTCTCTCTCAACAAGAGTTCCCAAATCAAAAGTGTTAACAGGAAAAAGATTACACATTGAAATTCCTAGTTTGGGGAACTCAGAAATCACTTAACATAATTTAATTTCCATACCACTGACATATGATCTGGCCTAGATTAGAATCCCTCCTGGATCCATTTATAGCCTACATTTTACTCACAGGTTTCCCCCTCTTAGACATCCATGGCCACTAGATGGTGCTGTGGTGCCCTGTTCAAATACCTTGTCACTTACTTGCAATCTCTGTCCTCCAAATCGAAGTGAGGGTTGAAGTTGATCATAATTCTCTGGTATGGTTCGGGAGCTTGAATCAGCCATTCACATTTTTCACTTGGGTGATAAGAATCAGGATATCCAGGGGATGTTAGGTACCCTGGGCTTTCAATTTTTATGGTATCGCCACATTTATCTGAAAAAACAAACAAACATCATTTTACATCTTTCCCCAATTCTCTTGTTATTTTTAAATTACTGGTTATTAAATGTTCTATAACCTTTTAAGGGAATCTCCAAGAGGTGTCCACAGAACTTTCAGATGGTGCTGAAAGCAACACATCACCTAGGAACACTTTTTGATGCCAGGAAGTTTGGCTCAGGAGGACAGTGGACTAAGGATGTCAGGATTCCACTCCTACTCCCCACAAACTTCCATTCCATGAAAAAGGTCTTCTAGCATTAAAAACATTAAATCCTCTCTATTGCTGTTAACATGATCCCCGGGGAGCTTCTGCTAGACTTAATTATCCCCCAAGAAGTGTAATCACATTAAGAAGCAAGTTCTAAGTGGAAGGTGACTAAAAGATGCTATTAGATCCCATGTGTCACTTTTTGATGATAAGCCTGGTCTATGTCATTGATCAGTGGGGAGTGTCTCCCAAGACTTCGCCTGGATTAAAGCCAAGCCTTTTTTGTTGTTGTTTTATCTGCCCATAAATCTAAGTGATGTTGAGTTATCTCCGCTCTTGAGATCCAGACCCAAAGAGAATAAAATATATTTGGGGAAGCAGAAAATATTCTGCTCTACTGCTCTAAGTAAAGTTATTCAGGCTTGGAGACCAGATCAAAGCAATGGGGCAGAAAGAAAAATAAACAGCCACACAACATTAATTCTAATTACCTACATGTTGAAAAAATCCTACCACACTGAGGTCTGGGCATCACATGTGGTAAGTCATATTCTCACCTTCTGGGAAAAGGTGAGCTAACTAGTTTTGAACCTTTATTTCAAAAAATCCAAATGCTGAAGTGATTTATTGAGAGCCAAATAAACCACTCTCTGGGCTGCTTTATTGTTCAGTGTAGATTTTCATTGTCACTTTTTATGATGAATTTCATACTGGAGAACCTCAGCCTGAAATGCTGCCACATTTATTGATGCTTAATTTTAAGCAATAAAAATTTGGTACATAAACTATGTAAAAGGAACAGGTATGAAAGAGTGAAATATATAAGCCTATCAATCACAAAATTTCAGTAATGGTATATATAGATTTTAATATTGCATCTAATAGATTCCCCGTGGAAGGAGAATGGCATTCTTTGCTCTCAGCATGAATTTATAAATCTACAGAATTTTATTACAGGAAAACCAGGTCAAATGGAAATGAAAGATGAAGTGCACATCAAAAATGCATAAAGCTACATGCATTACAGAAATCATTTCCCATAAATTAAAAGAAGACAATATAAATTACATTGTTTTTCTCAATTGCTAGAGGTTTCTGATTGTTTTTAAAGACTTGGGAATAGTCTTGTACTGGTTTCCTTTGCCTTGGCTTTTAAAACCTTAAGGTTTGCCAAGAAGAAATGTTGCAACTGGAGTTCAGAATCTCAACTAATGATAATAGGGGACTCAGTTATGTGATTCTGCTGAGGTTCTTCCATTATTTTAAATGTGCAGAAAACTTGCAAAGTGACCCCCCTCTCATTAAGTCTCCTCTGGCTCCGTACAAACAGCATGGCAGTGTCTGGCATCTGTTACAGGAATGAAATAAAACAGTACTGCTTCTAGTCACTCGACAGAGTCACTTTAGAAGACATTTAGGTGGACTTGGTACCACACCAGAGCTCTTTAATCTGTGACTTCTGAGAAAGTGACAGTGTAATAAGATAATGTGGACTGCTGGACTCTCTGGCTCTGTTAAATCTCTCTAACAGTTGATTAAGAAAGAGCAATTTCTAATGACTCTGGACCATTAGCCCTAAATAAGGTTAATGAATTAATTTAGCAAACACTGGTACTCAGAGGAGGTGGACATGGCTTTAAAAGGTCTGCTGAGTTACAGGGGCATGTACTTGCTTTGGTCACTTCAAGCATAGCAACATGGCTTTAACCAGCCAGACTCAAAGGCTGAAGCTAAGGTTCTGAGCATTTGTCACATTTCTGTCAAAAAAGTTAAAACACACACACAGAGTTCAGAATCTAAAGTCTGAAAGCTCTTCGCATTAGGTTTCATATCTATCCTGTAAACACCTCCACTACAGATTTAATCTTAGGAGTTGTGAGGGTAGGGGCTAGATTAGGCTATTGCTAAAGTCTCACCACTTGAGCTCTTTCAGTTGGAAGAGAATGTTATTTCATTACCTGCCATATGTTTGAGAGATGCCACCAACTCAGGTTCATTAATGAACTGAACCCCACATTCACAATTGTGAGCATGTGTGCTTTGCTTCCAAGCATATCTTTTCGAACACCGCTTGGTCGCTGTTGGAGGAAATCTATTGCTTCAATCACAAAACCTCCAAAAAGCAAATTAGGGAGATTAACTTCCATCATAAAGACATGATTTAAATTCTTCTTGGTATGAACCTCTCCACTTGTGGTCTCTTATTAAAACAATATACCACAGTAATAGTGGATGTTCTTTCCTTCTAATTACTTTGATTGAAATCTAAACCAGACGAAAGTAAATATTTGATAATTAGTTAATAATTGCTCAAGACTTACTGTAAAGATAATTTCATACCCTTGCCTTCACCGACTTTACAGTATAAGTCAAACATGCCTACAAACAGATCACATTTTAAAACACACTATTTAGGTTACAGGATACTGTTTATAACCCAGCAGCCCTTCATTTACTTAACTGTGAGTGGTTTTAAAAGCTAAGTGAAAGCTGCAACTAGGTTAGGGATTTTCAGATATCCTGGTGATTTACTCTGTATATATCAGATTCCTTTATTGACACTATACAACCTTCATTCATACTCCGGACCGGATTAGGGATGATTTACAAAGGCGGAGGAGGGAGTTCCTTCAACCGACAAACTACTCTCTCTTGCAAGCACCCACCAGCAGAAGCGGTTTAGGGGAGCTGCAAGGGAACCAGGAAGTGGTAAAGTGTTCATTAACTTTCAACAGCCATCAGATTTTTGAAAGGGAGTCTCATCTAATTGCCTTTGGGAGGAAACATTATTAAGATAATTGGTGTGCTGATCTGGGGAGGTAGGCAGCTCCTACAGCGGTAGGAAAAATCCACAGACAAACCACCAACTTCAGGAGGGAGGCTGAAGATTTGAAACCTTCCTGCCCTAAACCTACTGATCTTATTTCTGTATTTCTACGCCTGCCTAAAAGTTTCTTTCTGCCGGGAGGTGACTATTCCCCGCTCATCCCGGTGGCTCCAGTCTCCCGTGAGCTGAGCGGGAAGCAAAACCCCGGTCGGGCGCGGGGAGCGCAGGGGTGCGCTAGCGCGGGGTGCCCTAGCGCTGGGGTGTCCTAGCGCCGGGGGTGTCCTAGCGCCTGGGTACCCTAGCCCCGGGGTGCCCTAGCGCCGGGATGCCCTAGCGCCGGGGTGCCCTAGCGCCGGGGTGTCCTAGCGCCGCGTGGGCACACGCGCCTCCGCCTGTCACTTACCGTTGCGAAAAGCGCCGGCCGGGGCTAGGGCGAGGGCGAGCGTGGCGCAGAGGAGCGGCAGCCCCCTCTCCATTCTGCTTGCGCGGGTTCCCCAGGCAGACGTGGGAGACCGAGACCGCAAGGGGGGAAACACAGCAAAAGGGGGTGGGGTGCGGAATCTAAACAATCCGAAGAGCCTCAACTCAGCGTAGAGCGTGCAAAATCCTCGGGCGGTCTTGGGGAAAGGAAAGCGGAGAGGCAATGCCTTGATCCGAGAGGAACGCTTCTCTTTTTGTGTCTCAAGTCGCCTGCATCCTGTCATTTAGCTCCGGTTTCCTCTCTCTTTTCCCACACTTGTTCCTCTTCCAGGAGCCACTGCCCGGGCCATGTCTCAAAAAGGAGGGGGGCGGGTGGAGGCAGTGCCGGGGCGGGGGTGGGGGGGCGGCTGGGCGGGGGAAGAGGGAGATAAGGAAACACACACCAAAGCCAATTTCCAGAGAGGGAAAAAAAAATCCGGCTTGTTTCTGGACCCGTTAGAGCCGAGGAGCTGGCGCCCAGGGGAGATCCGGGGTGGCTGCTCGAAGGAGAGGAGCAAGCAATGAAAAGATGAGCGGGAGACAGAGGAGTTTCGCCAACTGCACCCTCCTCTCGTCCCCCACCTCCTCGTCCTGGTCCTTCTCCTCCCCTTCTGCAGCTCTTCCCTCGCGCCCGCCCTCCGCTCTCCCCCCGCTGGCTCTCCCGTAATTGCCTGACAGGAGACTGGGAGGAACAAGTTTCTCTCGGCGTGCTCTCCCCGTCCGTCTGCCCTTCTCCACCCGAGGCCCCGGGGAAGGAAGACGCTGGGTTTTTGCGCCCAGCGCGCGTGGGTGTGTTGTTTGGAAGGGGCCACCAAGGTCGATGCCAGCGACAGAGACACGCTAGCCTACCTCGGCTTGCAAGCTCAGCACCCAGGGGAGAGCCGGGCAACTGGCAGAGGATCTCCAGGATCCAGCCGCCGAGGAGTGCAGAGCGCCGGGGAGGTGGCCGCTGCTCCACGCAAATCCCCAGCTGGCGCCCGCCCGCCGCCTGGAGCAGCCCCGGGGCCAACCCCCTGCCACTCCCCAGTAGTGCCGGCGGGAGACCCGCGGTGCGGTGGGGAGCAGCGGGAGCCCCAGTTAACTCCGGGGCAGGACTGGAGGGAAAGTGTGTGTGTGGAGGGCGGGGAAGGAGTGGGGGTCGAGCTGGAGAGGGACTCGCAGCACTGGATGGGCTGAAGGTCGGCCCTGTAGCTGCGCGTAAAACCGAGTCAAACCACTTGCGCGGCCACGACTTGCCTGCGGTTCCCCACCGCCTCCCTGCCCCGCAGCAGGACGCGCTGCTGGGTGCCAACCGCGTCCGTGTGCCAGCCACGCGCTCTGGTCTCCATTGTTGCCCTCGCCTCTGGGGCGGCGGAAACGCCTGAGGTTGAGAGGTGAAGCGCCTTCTTGCTAGGGGGTAACCGTTGCCCGACCCCGCCCAGCTACACGTTTCAGAGCTCAGGGTTGGGAGTTGGCAACCAGAGGTCCAGTGGCCCCGTTTCTATACATCCCAGGGGAGCAGGAACAATAGGGGGAGGGGTGCTCTTGGCAGGGTCTTCACCGAGCCGGCTCCTGGCCACAGGCAATTGTCACGCCAGCTCTCCAGCTCCTGCCCGCCCCCCACTTCCCCACCCAAGCAGCACGTCCACGCGGGAGGCTGGACGCCCCCCAGGTCCATCCCCAAGGGCTTTCCGATAACTGCTACTTAAGGCCTCCGCGGATAAGAATCGCAAGGACATTTCAGAGAACAAGTAGTTTTGGTCACCGATCCAGGGCCCTTGACCGAGAAGGAGTTCACGGGGAAGGTGAAAGGTCACTATATCTCTTGGGTATGGCGTTTTTATATTCATCCCGAAAACCGAGCCTTATTCGTACCTGACACAAAGGGCTGGCAAAGGAGCTTTAGGAATCAGAGGGTCAAAGGTGTTGGGCTAAGAAGTAGGGGCGGCACTGGAGAAAGGCATCCAGGGCGCGCAGGCACTACCTAGTACTCTCCGCTCTGTCCAGGCTGGCGCGGTGGCGCCCCTCGGGGGGCTGACAGGCCCTACACCACGCGGAGGTGCACGGGAGGAGCCGAGAACCGCCCGGGGTTCTTCCTTTGGGTCAAGCTTTCCTTCTCGCGCTCTGGCTCCCAGGGAGCCCCCATCATTGAGCTGGAGACGCGGCGAGCTTGCGCAGCTCCCGAGCACCTTCCCCTGGCTCCAGTTTCTTCCTTCTGGCTTCTCGGACTCCTGGGAGGCGCGGGTGAATAGGTGGCATTGTGGGAACTGAGTCCAAAGCCTGGGTCGGCCGGAAAGGACAGTGGCAGGGGATAGGGCAGTCTAGCTCTTTGCACCAGGGGCCAGCGTGCGGGAGGTCGGGCTTGGGAGAGGTGCGTCTGGGGCGTCATCGGTGCCCTGCACGGACCAGGGAGAACTAGCTCTGAGGAGTAAAGCTCTGACGTTTGGCTCCGAAGTGCAATGGTAGCCGCCTCCCACTCTGCCCTAGGCAGGACCCCTGGCCAGTCTTAGTTCCCCAGCTGTGCCCGGCGAGCGACATCATCAAATTTGGGGTGACCGCGGGCGAACTCAGTACGCGCCTCCGTGGGAGAAGCGCCTGGTAGAACCCGGCAGGTTGACAGAGAAGGGGAGCTAGGCTGGTGAAGCAGCTGGGCGTTTTGTGGTTAGGGACACCGGCCTTCTTGCTAGTGGGAACTGGGCTGCAGCGCTGGCTACAGGGAGTCGGTTTTGACCTGACTGCTTCGGCGGGGTGAGCGAGGGGGCACACGCTGGAGACTTAAGCGATGTTGTTTTTAAGAATATTGCCGCCAATCTCTCTTCCCCTTTCCCTGCTGACTGTGCGTTTCTCAGCCTGGAGGCTAACAAAGCCACCAGATCGTGCACTCAGACAAGGACTACCCCTCTGTTCTTGCCCCCCCTCCAGCTTCTTTCCGTTTTTTCCTGGGCCAGGACTCCTCAAGTCTGAGCACTTTTGCCAGCCTTTCTTTAACCCGAAAGGCAAGCATTATTGTGCAGTGGCTGGGGAGGGTGGGGGGTTGACGGAGGGAGGTGATATATAAACGTTCTGCCTCTGATTTCTCTGGTCTTAGCAGCTCTGAGACTTTTCTAGACCTTGTCTCCACACACAACACACAGCCCTACCACCCTGATTGATAATTGCTAGCTATTGGGTTAGTAAAGAGAAATTGTCCTTGCTAACAACCTCTTTCTTCTGCTGTTGGAGTCCACTAAGTGTTGATAAGGGTCAGTTTTAGATTTCTGCAATGCCCCACCATGGGAGACAGACGACCTTTATATGAGAATGAGTGACAGAAAAAGAATTTGGCATTGGTCTAGGTTGATTTTATTTTGGTCTCATGAACACATCACTCTTCTTGACATCACAAATTCCTGGACTTGATAGAAACTCCCCCCCACACCCCCCAACACTTAAGACCTTGGACTACACTTCCAGTATGCAGAGGGGGTGGGGTGGGTACACACTCCCCAGCCTGCAGGGCGGCTTCAGGAATAAGACCCTGGGCTTTCCCCTCCTGAGCCTGGCTGGAATGGTGACCAACAATTAAGAATAGACTGGGTGGTAAATGTTTGGTTCCTTTCATCAAACTCTCATAAATTTGTCAGAAGTAAGATGAGATCCATTGCTTCCCAGGAGGCCATTTATTGGAGCTACTAAAAGTATTTCAGGTTGATTGCAATATGGAGATTTGGGGTGGAATTTCAACACTGAAGAAAGTCTACTCAGATTTTTAAAATATAAAACCCACATAGAAAAGCAATGAAACAACAATTTTTCAGTAGTGGCTAACCTACATTTGAAATGTAAGAGGAAAAAGTGAACCTGGAAAAAGATTAAAAATTTGAACTTTAATTTACTATTATTTATTATTATTCTATTAAAATAGCACTTCTGGGTAGGGGGATAGGCGAGCTATTCTTTAAGGGTACACGCTTGCAAGAACTAATAAATAACTCCTATGGATCCAGTGCACAGAATGTATGGCAAATATCAACACAATTGCATTATGAACATCAAGCTTGCTAAGAAACTAAGTCTAGTTATTCCAGTCATTAGAAAGAAATGATAATTATGTGACACGATAGAGGTGCTAATTACCACTACAATAGTAATCATATAATATATAAATGGATCAAATCAACATGTTGTACCTGAAACTTATAGCATTATATGTCAACTATATTTCAATTAAGACGTTTTAAAAAGGCATTTCTGTTAAATGACTAACATTCAAAAAGACATGTATTTTGGACATCATTATCACTACCTTAACTTGGATTGGAAGAGAGAGGAAGAAAATAAATCTTTAATATTTTATCATTCATTTTTGACATTTAAAAAGATATCTTAATAATAAAAATCTTTCAAGTACTGGAGAAAAGACTACATTCTAGAGTTCAAGAACAAAGTGACAGTGCAAAGTTTGTAATATGCTATGTGTAATAAAAAGATGCAGAAAAACAATAGTAAATTTTGAATCATTTGTAGTGGATAAAACATTTGTTGGAGTTAAAGGTTAGGGCCAGATTTGAAAATAGCAAATCGTTTGTCTGAAAGAATAATCATAGCTTATTTTGCCTTCTTTGAATAAATTTTTAATTAGGACAATTAAAATAATAATAACCAGTAGGAACATCCATCAAACCAAAGGAAAAATAAATCACAAGAGAGAATAGTCAAGATTTAAAAAAGGACCATTTTAAGTAGGATTAGCTATAAAAATACAATTTGAGCAATCAAATAAAGAAGGAGTAATCTCTTAAATTTAATCAGAGTTGTAAATAGAGAACTAAAATTTAAAAAATTGTATATCTAATTTAAAAAATAATAACTAAAGATTTAAAATACAAGAATTTGTATTGTTACAAAAATTGTTGAATTTAGCCAAATGGAATTTAATTTTATTTTGTGTTTTTATTAGATGACTGGTTGCAACATGGAGAATGGAGTGGAACCAGGAATAAGTGGAAAATTATGAGTGGAACAAGGGAAGAATAGGTCAGTTAGAAAGTAACTACTGCAAAATCTAAATAAGAGTGTGAAGAAGGTCATAGTAGTGGAGACTGCAATAGGATGTATTCCTGATGTATTTAGAAGGCAGGGATAAACAGAGCAGGTGATGAGATGGATATGCCACAGAAGGAGAGGCTCTTTCAAGGATGACCCTTAAGATTCTCGCTCCCTTAACTGGTTAAGGGACACATAGGCAAAGGACACTAGAAGATTACTATGGAAAGAAGATCATGAATTTGATTTGGTCTAGGTTCAGATTTCAGTCTCCTTGAGACACTCAAATGAGTGAGAAATATAGAGGAATAGTTTGAATTGAAGATATAAACTTGTGAGTCATTGATATGTAGTCGTATATCATACTCTAATAATACAGTAATTGTAAAAATATGGTAATCTAGCTGGAAAGAATGGATGAAATTGTTGAGGGAATTGGGAAAGCAGGCCAACATAGAACATTGAGAAATATTCAAAGACTAGATTGTCAAGATGAGCCAACAAAAGTCCTTGAGACTAAGCATCTGGAGAGGAAGGAGGAAAGCCGGGAGAGTATTTTGTCATAAAAGTTAAGTAGAGGGGGATTTCTAAAAGTAAGTGCTAGACAAAGAAATTGAATACCATTGACAGTTCTCCTTGGATGAGGACTGAAATGCAATTTGATACAGTGATGCCATGGTTACAGAGAGTTGATTTCAACAAGAGTCATTTCAGTAACATAATAGAGAGACAGGACTAGAGATCATAATGGAGTGCGCTGGGGAGTGAAAGGAAAGCAAGGAAACACTGAGTAAAGATAATTCTCTGAAAGTTTCTGTGTAAGGGCAGGAGGCAGACAATGGCTCCTGAAGGAAAAGGTGTGGAAGGAGGTTGGCAATCTTCTCTTTTTTGTTTGTTTTATGGTGGAAACACTGATCATTCGTCTATGATCATAGGAAGACTCTAGTATTGAGGGACATGTTGAAAATAAGGTATAGAAAGATAATCAGGGTGCAGAGAGAGAATAATCCAAGGACAGAGAGAGATTTAACTTAGATGTGAAGAGGAACAGCTCCTCTGTCATAGCTGTATAGAAAGAGGAACTGATGGGTATAATTGCAAGTAGGTTTGTTGTTCTGGAAGGAGGCAATTTCTTTCTTTCATTTTTTTTTTTCCATTTCCTATGATAACAGGTATAGGGAGAGGTATTGAAAGTCTTCAGAGAGCAGTGAAATTGAAGTAGAAGACCAGGCTGACTAGAGAAGATTTTATTTTGATAACTTTATAGGTTGAAAATGTTGGCCAGGACACATTTTCCTGGAAAAATTAGCAGTTTGTCATGAAATTAAAAAGTCTGCTTAACATCTACCTAAGTGTTAATAGAATATTAAAGGTACTATTTCAGTTTTAGTGACTCAAAGTAGATACCAAATAAATGCATTTTCCCTCAAATTATGTTTATTAGGTAAACAAGTTTACATCTTTATATCTGCTCTAGGGCTTACAAGTTCAAATCTCTGAAAATGTATAACTTTCACACCCTGCCCACGTCAGTGCCCCAACAATGTTCCACCATGTACCATTGGCTCTTTCCTTCCCTGACTCCTACCTCACACATTCTCCCTCTGGTTGTCTCAGTTTTGCAGTCAGATGTTAAAGGTATATTATTGCTTTGGTTTTGACTGACACTTTGTTATGTTCCTCTGTATGTCACATAGACATCAGACCATCAAGTATTTGTCTTTCTCCTCTTGACTTCTTTTGTTTAGCCTTATCCTTTCCAGTTCCATCCATGTTATCACAAATGTCAGGAGTTCATCCTTTTTTACAACTGAGTAGTATTCCACTATATATATATGTGTGTGTGTGTGTGTGTGTGTGTGTGTGTATATACATATATATGTGGTATATATATATATGAATAACATCTTTCTGATATTATACACACACACACACACACACCAACCACATCTTTCTGATCCACCCCTCTGTCCGTAGGTACTTAGGCTGTTTCTATAACTTAGCTAATGTAAATAGAGTTACAATGAACATAGGAGTACATATATCCCTTCAAATTAGTGTTTTTGTATTCTTTGGGTTAACACCTAGGAGTGGAATTGCTGTGTCATGTGGTAGATCTATTTTTAATATTTTGAGAAATCTCCATACTATTTTCCATAGTAGTAGGGCCAGTTTAACATTCCCATCAAGAGTATTCCTTTTTCTCCCTATCTTTGTCAATACTTATCATTTCTGGTCTTTTTGATGTGGGCCATTCTCACAGGTGTGAGGAGATCTCATTTTGATTTTGATTTGCATTTTCCTGACGATATAATGATGATAAGCATTTTTTCATGTGTGTTTTCTATGGAGAAGTGTCTATTTAGCTCTTCTGTCCTTTTTTGATTGGGCTAATTGTTTTCTTTTTGCTGAGTTGTGTGAATTTTTTTAATATATTTTGGATATCTGTCCTCTGGCAGGCATATTATGTGAAATGTTTCACCCATCCAGGGTGTAGTTTTACTTATAGTTTCTTTTGCTGTGCAGAAGCTTTTTATGTTGATAAAATCCCATTTGCTTACATTTGCTTTTGCTTATCTTGTTGGAGACTAGTACACAAAGACATCACTGAAGAAAATGTCACAGAGTGTTTTACCCATTTTTTTCTTTAATGTGTTTAATAGATTTGGGTCTTATTGTCTTGCCTTTAATCCATTTTTAGTTTTCTTTTGTGTAAAATATGATATGGTGGTCTAGTTTCATTTTTCCACATGTGACTGTCCAGTTTTCAACACCATTTGTTGAAGAGACCCTTCTCCAGTATATACTCTTGGCTCCTTTGCTATAAATTAACTGTCTATATAGATGTGGATTTATTTGGGGGCTCTTAAATTTATTCCTTTGTTCTCTGTCTGTTTTTGTTCCAATACCATTCTGTTTTAATTACTATAGCTAAATGCAAACCTTATCAAGGCTCCAATAGCATCCTTCAAAAAAAAAATAGAATAAATATTATGGAAATTAATATGGAACCATAAAAGACCCTCAATAGCCAAAGCAATTCTGGCAATAAAAAGGGGAAGAGTGGCAACATTACACTCTCAGACTTTAAAATATGTGCATTTTAAAAGAGGGAATATTTCTGTTATGTACAAAAATTATTAAATGTTTTTCTTGATATATGGGAAGGTGTCACTCCAATTCTTTAAAATAAGTCTCCTCCACCTATCCATTAATTTATTTGTTCTTTATATCCTTCATAGGAGAACTTAAAATTTTCACTTTTACTCATACCAGACATCCACAGACTTATTAAGTTGGATAGTTCTTAAGAAATACACCAAAACATTTCTTCAGTTTTGTAAAGTCAAGAATCAACAACGATATTGAACACATTTCCCCAGATCCTTGTGTGAGTTTGTTTTTTTTTTTGCTTGTTTTCAATTGTAACATAGTATCTTACCTTGATAGTCCAATCAGACATATTGGACATTATTATTTTCCAGAAAGCTTTCTTTCTTCAGTTTATTATGTAACATCATCAGATTGTCAAAGTGACTTGCTCCTAAGAAAGAGATGAGAAATTCATCCTTGTTAGTTGGTTTTCAGCTACAAAATTTACTATCTCTGGGCCTCCCCGGTGGCACAGCGGGTTGAGCACAGTGCTGTGAAGCTGTTGGCAGCTTCTGCAGCACGGGTTCGATTCCCAGCCGGCCAGGGAGAAACCCACATGACGTGGCAGACCTCTCCTGTCTCACCCGCTGTTCCCCTCAACTGTGTCTTCGTTCCGTCTGCCTGTTCTGCTCCCTGCTGTCTCTGGTGAATTCTCTCACCCTCCTGCGCCTCTGACCTGTACCCCAGTTCTTGTATAAATAAATAAATCTTGAAAAAAAATTTACTACCTCCAATGAAGTCACCCTAATGTTACACAAAAGCTTATATGACATGAGGAAGTTATACAGAAGAAGGCAGGCTTTTTGGAACTTTGATATTTTAAAAGTCTTCAGCCTGTTAGAGCAATAGGTTACTTGTGTAGTCACAGTTGTCTTTTGTTTGAGTGCCATTTACACTATGGCAGGGACAACAAATAGCAATGCAGATGGGGAAGAAAAAATATTTGGTAAGAGTTACTCCTGTACTTCCTCATCTCAATTTCTTTCAGTGTAAGTTTTAGTTATAGAAACTGGAAATAATGGAAATGCAGAACTTGAGAAAAAGTAAATGTTAAGTGACAGGTAACAAAACAAAATATATGTTTGAATTTTGATATGTATGGCAAAAAAAAAAACATCAGAATTTTCTAACTTTTATTTGTACTCACAGAGTTCAAAGCGTACTGGGTACATAAGCTTCTATGGGTATTGCTTCTTCTTCTCATGCCAGAAATGGAGGAACATTAAGTTCAAATTTTGCTAGGTTGTGCAATATTCTGAAATGGAATAAAATATACAAAATTGATGGTTTTTAATTTTGGTTTCTATATTTAAAAATATAGAAGTAAAATTTTACAAGAAAAACTTCAATATTAACATAATTGCTTTTTACTTTTGAAATTAATTTATATTAATTTCATTAATATATATTTTAATTTATATTTTATGAGGTCAAATGATTTCTTAAATTCACACTGTATTATTACTGTCTCCAGTCTCTAGGGATGCAAAGGTACATTTTTCCACTATAGTTCTGAACTTTTAAACTCCTTTGATATTTTACAGACTTTAAAATGATGTTGAGGCATAGACTGGATCTAGTCAAATACACTTGAATTTAACTCATACTCAAATTTACTCAAACACACTCAAACTTAACGTGGTTTGCCAAAGCAAACTCCTATCTTTTAAGAATTTTTGGACCTTGGTTTGCAAATGTCTGCTTTGGGTTTTAAAATAGCTATCTGTCTTATTTCAAATCTGATATCTGTGTAGTTGATATTAGTCTTAATTATGTCAAGTGAATATCTTTTATTATGTAGATACAAGCAGCAAATTTTGTGTCACTTATAAGAGGCAGCATCTTATGAATTATAGGAATGACAAGTGAGTGGTAATTAGGTTTTTAGTTGCATATTGAGAAACATAATCTGGAAAAGCTTAAATTTAAAAAATGATTAAATGATTATAGCTGGGAAATCAAGGAGTGGGCTTGGCTTCAGCCAATTGGAACCAATGGTTCAACTTGTGCCAATCAATGGGATGTCTTCTGAGTTTTCATCTGGGCTGGCATGAATCTCAACAAGCACTCTCCAGGCAGTATCAAAAGTGGTCATGAGCCTGGGTTGTATCATAGAGAAAGAATTTGGGGAAAGAGCAGTTTCTTCCCCAGAGTACACAATTATCTTTAATAAAATTTTGATTGACTTCACTTCGATTATGTGCCCATCACTGCTCCTGTTCCAGTCAGTTGTCAAGGGAGATTAGTTACTCTTATTAGTCAGGCTGGGGTCGTGCCCACCCTGCCTGCAGATATGAAGGCATGTGATAAACAGAATGCAGAGGCAATCTTCCAGAGAAAAAAGAGGATTCCTGAATTATGTGAAGGGGAAGGAAGACTGGGCCATCAGCATCACAGATGTCCACTATTCAGCGGGTCAGTTATTAGTTATTTTCACCTGTATAAAAAATACTTTTAGTATATGACATTTTAGGTCCTTCAATTTTATTTTAATCAACATTAATGGTTATGTTTGTTTTGTGCTACTTTGTTTTTAGTTATTTTAGCTGAATATCCAGCTTTGGCAAATAGCATGAATTCAAAGCTTTTATTTCCAACTTTGAGACTAGTACTTCAAGTGTCAGTAAAGCTATGAAACAGGTAAAGGAGTTCATTTTTTTAAAGATTTATTTATTTATTTATACAAGAACCGGGGTACTGGCCAGATGCTCGGGAGGGTGAGAGGATTCACCAGAGACAGAGAGGGGAACAGAACAGGCAGATTGATGAAATACACTGCTGAGGGGAGCAGCGGGTGAGACAGGAGAGTTCTGCTGCGCCATGTGGGACCCTCGCTGGCTGGCTGGGATCGAACCCGCACTGCAGAGGCTGCGGATAGCTTCACACCCCGGCGCTCAACCATCTGCGCCATCAGCAGAGGCCCAAGGAGTTAATTTTTAATGTCATCTCCTTTTCATTGAATATCCATTATTTTTATTCTCATCTCCTTTAAAGAAAGGGAAACCTTTAAAGAAAAGTATTATTTCAAGAACACAATGCTTAACCCACAGGATTGTGAGATTTCAGGATATTCTTATAAGGATAATGACTAATGAACTTATACATATCAGAATATACCATTGGGGTCTGAAATGTTAAGCTTTGTTTGAAGGAGAAATGAAGAAATATTTACTCTGGGGAGATTACCAGGAAGACAAGGCCTAACAATCACTTCTAAAATAGTGTGTTTCAACAAATGTAAGTTTTTAAGATGAGATGATTGGGTGGACTCCAGGTTTGAAGTCTGTAATAAACAGCAATCATATCATGTAAGGAAAGGCTTGAAAGAGTATGTCTTCTCCAAATCTTATGTGGTATGTTTTCTCAAGATATGTTAAACCTCATGGAATTAAAGAATTACTTGCTGCATTGAGATTTATGTGGAATAGACCCACACATATTTTTTTTCAGCTTATTTTTGAACAAAATGTTACCCTTCTAAACAATTTTTAAGGGCCTCCGTCCATCTCTGGTGGCTTAAGGGGTTAAGTACAGCACTGTGAAGCTATCCACAGTCTCTGCTGCACAAGGGAGCTGACCTACATGGCCCGGCAGACCTCTCCTGTCCTGCCTGCTGATCCCCTCAGCAGTGAATTTCAGTTAGTCCGACTATTTCGCTCCCTACTCTGTCTCTGGTGAATCCTATCACCTCCCACACCTCTGGCCTGTACCCCAGTTCTTGTATGCCTAAATAAATACATCTTAAAAAATATTGTTTAAAATACATGCAGAAATGGAAGACAGAAACAATGCTAGAGAGGGTCTCACCTATGAGAGCATTTAACAGAAAGAACAATTTAACTTCAGAGCACTGCACTGGGAGCCCATCCTAGGTTGACCACAGATAATACAATTCTGAACAAGTGGCTTTATCCTGATGGGCTGTCAGTATTTACATCTCTAAAAGACAGACATTGAATTAGGTAATTTCTCATGACCTTATTACTTGTGAAACTGAACAATTCTACTGTTATATAAATAGTTTAAAAAATTCAAGTGGGTGTATTGTCATTAATATCTGAGACCTAGAATGCATGAAGTTCTGCACTGGACACACCATGAGCAGCTTACTCTCAAACTGGCTCCTTTGCACATGTGATATTTGAAATTTTCTCAGTATGTAAACATATGCACATACATACAAATGCATAGACATATATTTACCTCTATTTTATATATAATTACTTGCTGCATTATATATATACATATATAAATGTATGTATAAATATAAACATATATTATACACACATGCATATATATAAATTTTTGACCATGAAGGTTTGAGGTGGATATGGAGACTGTGTTCTATGCACATTTACACACATTGTCAGCTCTTAGTAATAAAATTGATAATAAAATAAAATGCTATTAGAGGAATGGCAGGGGATGACCAAAAAGCCACAAAACACAAAGAAACAGATGCCCTTTAAGTATGGGGTAAATTGGAATTCCTGTTTAGCTGAGAAAGGAGTACATATTTCTTAAAGCATCTTTGTGAATTCACTAAATTAAAATTTTAAGGAAAACATGGCTGTTGTTCTTCATGTTTCCCTGATCATATGCTGTTGTGCTCCCAGAAGCATTCTGCCTTTCTGGATACCCTGCCTATGGAAACAGTCTGTAAACTGGGTGCCTGCATCGTCCTTCCTGTTTCTCATTAGAACATAGTGGGGCATCACTGTTGTCAGGTCAAGCTGAGGAAAAATAACATATTTTGACTCTGAATTTTTCTTAAAATAATGTCTCTAGCTTCTATAGCAGGGACATATTTTATTTCATTTTTCAGACTAATCTTGACTTAGTTGCAGCCTTGATCATGAGTTGGAAGGACTATCCACCAAGTACCAACTTTTAATGGGTTTCTGGGGCAATTTTTGGCCTTTCATACAGATATTGAATGGGATCATACTGATTAAACTGTGACTGGCTACAGCAAACATTCTCAATATTATAAAGTCTAAGGAGGTAGGTTTTGTTGCTAACATAAAAATATTCCTCCGTGACATATTGACCCAAATCGTGAGGGTGGTCAGAGAGAAACTTCTTTGTCCATCAAACAGAGCATATAGTTCCTGAAAAAAGATTTTGACAACCACATCTCTTATTAAAGATATCCTTGGGAATCAATATAAATAAAATAAAATTTTAGAAGACTACCAAACACTCCACCATTTCCCCTGAGGCCATAATGACTATCCTTATTTTAAAATCCCCTTTCTTATTCCTTCTGAGTTTTCCCATTTCATGCTCCCTGGGAGTTTCTCTGTAAACTAAGCCGTGGAAAATGGGTAATGAGGAAATTGATGTCTTAATTGAAGGTCACATCTACAAAGATCCAGGTAGATGTACTTTGGCTGATAGAAAAATCCCCCAGAGTGATATCCTGCTGCTTAAAAGAGAAGCTTGGTTGTGATTTGTCAGAACCAGGTTAACTCTGGTTGGTGTCCAGCACATTGTCTTTCTGAATCTCACAAGCAGGTAATTTCCATTACTGATGACTCCCCACATTTGAAGGGGAAAAGGAAGAGCCTCCAAGGGCTTCCATAATTAAACAAAAACACTTTTACAGCATTAAGTGAAAGCCAAATGACTTCCAAATCCTCTTGGTGTTGAGTTCATGCACTCTACACAGTTGTGACCTTTATGTCCTTCTCAATGCTGGCTAGATTAGTACCTTAACCTTTTTATTTTTCTGTTTCTTCTAGAGCTTTTCTTTTACAGGAAGGCTGAAGAGAGTGATTTTTTGGTTTGTTCTCTTTCTTTTCTTTTTGGTTATTGTTAGCATCTATTCTTGACACACTTTCAGACCCCCAGCAGAGGGGACATTCTAAATACAGACAGCCCTGTGCTTTCAATAACTTGATTTCTTAAACCATTGGAGGATTCATTCTTGGATCTGTTAGACTGCAATGTAAGCATTTTATAGGGGTTCCCATGACAGTGTTATTATTTAGTAGTTTCACCTAAAAGCCTTCTTAATTTTCCTTTTTCTTTTCTTTTTTTTTTTTTGTGCCAATTTACTTGCTCTTTCTGTAGCTATAACTGCTAAATATACATTTCCAATATCTTAGTTCCTCTTCTTTCCCGGGTGGATTATTTTCATTTCTGCAATTTCAGCTCCTGCTGCTTATTTTGGGTGATTATTATTATGTGTGATTATTATGGGTTATGCTCTAGATATGTTTCAAAATTAGTTGCTTACAATACTACCTGGTTCTTCACTAAATAATGTCATAAAAGACAAGCCAGTCCACAAAATTTTTTTTGCTCACATATAGTTGAACATTAATTATTGGTGGCTCTGAACTGTGAGGTACCCTATGTCTCTCACCTGGTTATTTCTAAGAGAGTCAATGTTGCTAAGTCTGTAGCACATATAAGCTAGGTTTGGCAGGTAGACTCCTCTCTTGGGATTGCAAGAAGAATTTCCTAGATAGTGGAACTCTGAAGTAGTGACTTGGCTGGGCTCCTAACAGTACTCTTAGAAGAAAGGAAGGGGATTTAACTACTGAATGCATCAATTTGAATGAGAGGATCACAGGAATTGGTGTCATCAGTGGGACCAGGAAAGCTTTGTGGTCCATAGAAAAGTAGCAGGTAAGCAGAAATTGTTCCTTATTTCTAAATGACTTATTTGGAACTTAGGGGCTATCTTAGTCAATGTAGGTGTAATTATAAATTTAAAATCAACCATATTTCACCATTATAGGGTCATTTGATGCTTTCAAAGACTGAGGTAATCTCATTACTTTTAAAACAAGGACACATATTTCTCTTTCATGTCTTGTTTTTGCTATTAGATACAAACTGTTATGTATACTGTATTATTTTTTAAATTTCAAAAGTAGATTTGGAGGTTATTGTCATTAGCCTATATTCTTCTTTTAATGACTCAATATTTTTTGTATTTTCATTTAACCTTAAAAAAATAATGTATTCAAGTATAAAGTCAATTGTAGTGACCTCAGTTGCTTTTGTTTCAAAATTACTGTTGTTCTATTTATAATACTAAATTGATACTGTTTGGAGACAAAATGATCATTTCAAAAATGATTTCAACAATCTAGAGAGACATTTAAGAAATATTGCCTCCAATCTTGCTATATTTTCTCAGATGTGTTCTTACTGCTGACAATTGTTTTTGTAAAATCTTTATGATTGTTCCTCTTGTCTTCGAATATTGTAGTCCAGAAATATTTAGACAGCTTGCTGTTATGTTTGACATATTCTTGAGGCCATCAGAAAGGTTAGCTTCTTTTTCTAACACCGATATTTGATCTTCATATTTGATATTTCTTATATATCAAGTTTAGAAGACCTGGGTGACATGATCAATAAGCCATCTTGAAAATTGTTCAGAATTCCATTTCATTTCTCTCTCTTTTTTTAAGCAACCTTTAAATTCTGGAGCCCTGGTCTAGCTCTGTCCAACTGTGCCACAAAAAGACAGAATGTTGTTGATGTATTTCCTGTTTATTTTTGTGTCCTATCAAATCACAGCCCTGGAAAGGGGCTTTAGAAATAATAACTGTTCAGTTGCTTTTATGCTAAACGTCATAGATAAGAAATAATTGACCCTGTTTTAAAAGTCTGGTCAGTGGAAAGTATTTCAAAATGAATCAACATATATTTGTGCTTATTTTGTATATTGAAGCATATGAAGAGAAGACCATAAAACAGTAGAAGATATTATTCATACTCCCAAGAATCTTACATTTTACTGGGAGAGGACAGATATGTATAAGTGCATAAAACTGCCCTCAGAGACTTCTGCATATGAAATAGATCTTGAATATCTAACTTCATGATCATTGCAAATATTTCCTCTTGACATACTTGCCATTTGACCCTGGCAGTTCATCATTGGGAAATTCTAATTGCTAATAAATTTTACCCTCTTCTAATTTCTAAAGGCTGTAAGGTACGATAATTAGGTCTATAGAGGTTTGATTATTTTAGAAATAGCCCAGATTTAAATTATGGCTTTGCCAATTATTATTTGGCCTTGGGAAAATTACTTAATATTTTTGCTTTTTGATTTCACACCTGTAAAATGAAAAAAAAATAATGGTGCTTACCTGAATAGGTAGAGTTATGTGTTTAATGTTCAAAATAGTGCCTGGTAAAGGCTAAGTGCCTGTTGTATTAAATTATATTTGTACAACCGTCTTTCAAACATTTGACTATGCCTTTACTATTCCATTTCCACTATCCCTTCTGCCTGCTCTTTTCTGGGTGAAACCTCTGCATTTGTACGAGTAATAGCCTAGCCAATTGTTGATATCAGTATTTGATTTTATAACTGATTCAATTCACCTTGTTGGTTATTAACATTGCATTATTCCAAATATTGTATGACTGCAAAGAGCACGTCAATCACTATATTCTAAATACTGTATTTATAATATTGTGTGGCAAGTGTGCAAAAGTATTTTGCAAAAGAGGTGAATAAAACACAAACTTTAATCTCAAACATTTTACTTTCCAGGAAGAAAGACAGACACATAAGCAACTTTCTTATTCACTCATTCTTAAGTGGAAAGCACTGAAAATGGACCACCAAACATTTGAGAAAATCCAGCAGCATGAAAGCAAAACAACAGAAAAGTGACAGACCCAAAAGGAAAGTGATAATTCAGGGAGGACAACAGAACTTTTAAAAGACTTAGAACCTATAACTCATACTCAGAGATACTGGAGAAGATATTGCACCTCAAGATTGGGCAGGGTGTATGGAAGGGGAAATAAGGTGAGTCTCAAGAAGACATCAAGGTCACATAATAGTGGTTTTAAGTTCATTTTATTGGCAACATTTTTCAAAAGTTTGTTTGTTCCAGACTTTAGCTTCTAATTTTGTGAAAGTTTGAATTACTCTACAACTACGTCACCATTTTCCCATCCCATAGTACATTCTTTATCAAACCCACTCATTGGCAAAGTTCTAATGTTAGCACATTAATTATTTTGGAAGATATTATGCGTGTGTGTGAATGTGTGTGTGTGTGAGTGTGTGTGTTTGTGTGAGAGCACATACACACATCAAGGGTCAAGTATCTTTTTTTTATTTTTCTGTTCTATTTTTGAGACTGCTCTTTCATGTACTAAAATACATGATCATATCATGTACATATCATACAGTACATGGAATATGTACACATTCTGATCATGTACATATATAATCAAACGACTTGGGAGTTAAAGAAACTTCAAAGTCACCTAATTTTACAGCTGAGAAAATGGAGGCCTAGAGAGGTTTCTAAAGGTTACAGAGTCATTAGGGGCCCATTTCAGAGGTATTGATCTCTGGCCTGATAGATACCAAATGAAAACTATAGTAGGTCTAGAAAGGCAGAGTGAACACTAGAGGAAAGGAACTGGAGCTGATCTTCAAAGTGGTGTAGGGATGAGACAGCAGGGTTGGGAACTATGTCAAGGATTAAAACACTATTAGAGACATACATATACAAGATTTGTTTCAGAATGGAGAGTAAATAAGAGAAGAGATTCATCTAATAGGGTAATAAAATATGAGGTTTAGCTTCCATATGAAGGATTGTTAGCACTAAGAACAGGACTTTATACTTTATCTTGGAGGCAATTAGGAAATAAAGTTTTTTAACAGTAAAGTAGCGTATTTGGTAGAGTCTCATGAAAATGTATCTTGTATCATTATATGGGATTAATTTTAAAAAGAATGGACACAGAAAGACCAAATGGTGTCACTGATTTAATCTATGAATGAGAAAATTACTTTTTCAGGATTTTTTTCCTACTTGGAGCCTTTACAAAATAAGATATGAAGAAAGAGGAATAATTCAGATAAACCTTTTATCTTTTTTTTTCAATGTCTATAAAAGGAGTGTATACACACAAACTCACAGATGCACACACCCCTTCTTTATGCTGATAGCACAGCTGGCTTCTTCTGATTTTCTTCATTGACTTCATAGACATTCTTTCTCCTAGATTTTTCCATGGGTATTATTGATACCATTTCTTTCTGTTTTTCCTACTATGTTCCACACTATGATCCCTATCATTGCACACTTAACCCTCTTTCCTTTACACATTGGTCATACCATAGGCTTTGATTCTCACCTTTAATCTGTGACTCCTTAATCCCATTGTGATCTCTACTGAACTTCAAATCCTTTTTAACTGGATGTGTCCCACTGAAATCAAATGCAGGGAGTCTCAAATAATTTCATCTGACTCCTCCATCTATTTCTTCTGAATTTTCTTCTTCTTGAACTCTTCATCTTGGTTATAATTTCCATGGACATACCAAAGCAGGCAACTTGGAGATCTCTGTGGAGCTTGGAAGAATATTGCAGCACTGCACCAGTCCATCCTCATGTAACACTGCTTAAAATATCAAATCTGCTTGAACACCTTTTGTTGTTTCTCCTTGTGTTTAGGACAGAATTCATACTCATACTAGTATAAAAATATTCCTTAGGACCTGGTATCTTATTTTTTCTAAAATCATATTGCGCTTGTTCACTCTGTAAGATATTAAAGAATTAGGCATAGCAAGACAGTAGCCATTTTAAGAAAAACAGGCATTTTAAAGGGCACAGCTATGCCCTAGTTTCGTTTCAAGGCAAAACTACCAGACTGGGGTAAAAACCACAAGGGTAAACGAAACTTAACTAGTGCCAAGGAGAGATGCCCAATCAGGCCGAACTTGGTCCCTGGTGTGAAAAGTCCCTGCATCCTGTCAGCAAAGTACAAAAACAGTTGGTTTGCTCCGGGAGGGGGGTCCCTCTCTCAACCTGATGAGACTGCTGTGTCAGTACTCCAGGCAGAATTGGGCCCTAGCTTAAGCTAGCGATAAAGCCTTTTTGCTTTTGCATCTCTGGCTCCGTGTAGTCTTTGGGAACCCTGGACGGAGTTGAGGCGCCAACTCCTAACAAATCTATTCCCCTTCTTACTTTAGAAACTCCCACTTTTATATCTCTGTGATTTGATCACACTTCTCCCTCCTCATAATTCAAAACTAAGCTAAATATCAACTCTTCTGTGAAGTCTCCCCAGACCTACTGGCTAGGATTAATCCTTACCTTCTACACTGCCCAGTATTTTAATTCTCCTTTTTACTTTGTGTTCTGGTGACTGATGTGGTTTCTGCCTCCTTTACTAGACTATGGAATCCTTGAGAAGAGGGGCCTTACTTTATTCATCTTTGTATCCTAGGGCCTAGCAAGCTGCCATATAAAAGTCTATTAAATTGAATAAAGATATAATGAAAAGGTTTACATGGGGAATATTTTCTTTCTGATGTTATCATTTTAATTATTAGAAGACACGGAAGGCCTGGGAGGAGAACCGTTTTATAATGACCATCTGTCTACTTTGTGCCATATACTATACAATGTGGTTTACATATTCCTTCACTTGATCCTCACAGGGACTTTGTAAAATAGGTATTATTATTCCAACTTACATATAAGTGAAATGAAGCTTAGAGAATTTGTGTCACTGGAAGACTATTATAGATGCCAGATCTTGGAAGCCAATAAAAACTAGGACAAGGACTCAAATGAACTAGATGTTACCCTAGAGCCATAGAGATATTAAATAACTCAGAAGAATGTAAAGTGGTTTGAGTTCTGTGGAAAAAGTATATAAATATGATAATGTCATTTTCTTATTCAAAAATCTTTCAGTTGCATTGGTTTTACAAACAAACTAAATTCCTAATCTTCAACCTAGCATTTAAAAGCATCAAAATTGGATGGTGACATTCATTTCTGTTGTTACTCCCATTAATTCTAACTACAAGCTCTGTCATGCTGGAATGAACTCCCTGGATATAGGATTCTACTTTTGCCCAACCTTTCTCCTACTTGGAATGTACTTTGTCAGGAACTTACTTACAATGTTAATTAGCTTACTTATTTTTATCATAATTAAATATGTGGTATTCTTAAGCTTTTGGAAAATTAAATTCTTAATGGACCACCAATGCAAACTTTGTGGCACTTCAGGAATGTTGTGCTAGAAAAATTATACTAAAGGAAAACATATTGGCCTCTATAAATTTAAAAAGAAACAAGATTGTTGGATTTTGTCACTATGATGAAACATTGTTAAATGTTGAAATAGAAGCACTGCTTGAAACATGGAAAGACTGGTAAAACTTAAGGATGTATGTGGTTTTTTTAATAGCATATCCTAAGAAATCATTTGGAACAAACTTGCCCTGCTCATTTAACTCTGAATCCAAATTTTCACTCAACTAATTCTTTCACTTACCCCCTACCCAGCTCAGTTGTCTATATTCCTGGCCTTGACAAAATATCAGGATTGTTCCATTCACTTGCCTGTTGGATTTGGTTCAGGATTAGTCACAACTTTGTTGAATTCTCCAGTTTTCATTCAATCTCTGATCCAGCATGTATTACACAGTTACACATATTCATTCAACTCTGTGATTTTAAAATCACAATTCACTATGGCGGGGGAGACAGTATCACTGAAGATAGGGGAAGTACAGGTATGGAGGGGATCACAAATGTGAAGCAGAGGATAGAGGCTAACCTCAAAGTGACTCCAGAGCCAGCACACTCTGGTAATTTCTCCCCAACCATCACCCTCCTCACAAAAGTGATGACACTTTTGTTCACATAGTTTTACAGGAGGTTAATTTTTTCATGGGTTGTACCTAAAATTTAACTTTTTTAGATAAACAATAGTAAGCATGTGTGGCATTCTGAGAAATCGTATGTTAAAATTATTATTATTTTTTTTAAATAATAAATTTTATTTTTATATTCCCCATACAATTGCAACCCCCCCTTTCTGATCCCAATCCCTCCCCTCCTGCCCCCCACCCCCCCAAAAAGTGTCTCTGTTTCATAGTTTTTTGTTGATTCTGATTTTCACTTTCTTATAGTTATTCATTTTCCTGGTCCCTTATTTAAGTTTTCTAGATTCCTGCTATGAGTGAGACCATCCGGTATTTTTCTTTTTCTTTTTGGCTTATTTCGCTGAGCATGATCCCTTCCAGCGCCATCCATGTTGCTGCAAATTGCATGTGCTTATCTTTTTTGAATGCTGAGTAATATTCCATGGTGTATATGTACCACATCTTCTTGATCCAGTCATCTATTTTTGGGCATTTGGGTTGTTTCCAAAGCTTAGCTATTGTAAATAGTGCTGCTATAAACATAGGGGTGCAGGTGTTCTTTGGAACTGATGTTTCTGTGTCCTTTGGGTAGATACCTAGGAGTGGAATTGCTGGATCATATGGAAGCTCTATGTTTAGTAGGTCCAGAAATCTCCACACAGCTCTCCATAGTGGTTGGACCAGTTTGCACTCCCACCAACAGTGCAGAAGAGTTCCTTTTTCTCCACACCCTCGCCAACATTTGCTGTTGCTAGTTTTTTTAATATGTGCCATTCTCACTGGTGTAAGATGGTATCTCATGGTAGTTTAGATTTGCATTTCCCTGATTACAAGTGACGTTGAACATTTTTTCATATCCCTGTTGGCCATTTGCATTTCCTCTTCAGAGAAGTTTTTTTTAGCTCTTCTGCCCATTTTTGACTGGATTATTTTCTTTGTTGTTGTTGAGTCTCATCAGCTCTTTGCAGATTTTTGTGATCAGTCCTTTATCATTAGTGTTGGGTGCAAAAATATTCTCCCAGTTGGTGGGGTTTCGTCAGTAGCCTTCCTATACACAAACAATAAATCTGAAGAAGAAGAAATCAAAAAAACCATCCCTTTTATTATTGAAACAAAAAAAATCAAATATTTGGGAATAAATCTAACAAAAGAGGTAAAGGACCTATACAAAGAAAACTATAAAACACTGTTAAAAGAAATAGAAGAAGACACAAAGAAATGGAAAGACATCCCCTGCTCATGGATTGGAAGAATAAACATTATTAAAATGGCCATCCTACCAAAAGCAATATACAGATTCAATGCTATTCCAATCAAAATTTCAATGTCATTCTTCAAAGAAATAGAACAATTATTGATGAAATTCATATGGAATCACAAAAAACCCTGAATAGCCAAAGCTGTCCTGAAAAAAAAAGAAGGGAATGGAGGCATCACACTCCCAGACTTCAAACTATACTACAAAGCCATAATAATCAAAACTGCATGGTATTGGAACAAGAACAGACATACAGACAAATGGAATCGAATAGAAAATCCAGAAATAAACCCACAGATTTATGGTCAACTAATCTTTGACAAAGGAGCAAAGACTATGCATTGGAGCAAAGAAAGTTTGTTAAATAAATGGTGCTGGGAAAACTGGGTCGCTACATGCAAAAGAATGAAGCTTGACCACTACCTCACACCATACACGAAAATCAACTCAAAATGGATTAAAGAACTAGACATAAGACCTGAAACCATAAAATATATAGAAGGAAATATAGGTGAAACACTACCTGATTTGCACATCAAAGACATCTTTACAGACACATCACCCAAAGCAGTGATAGTGAAGGCGTATGTTAAAATTATGCCTATTAGCATGACATAATCACTTTCTTCGTCAGGGGGTGTATGAAGTTTCTTAGAGGAAAAGAGAAAATAAAAGATCAAATGACTTGGGTTGTGGTATTCACAATCTCTTATCTGAAACCCCCCAAATAAAGGGCTCTGATGCATTTATTTATTGATTGGTTCATTGGCTATTAATTTGGAAGTCAAATTTGACCAGATCTGAAGTTGCTTAGTTTGGCAAGATTACTGATCTGATTCACTGCATGGTTACCAATAGTCTTTGTTTATCCCACTGTTTTGCTATAGAAATGTGCTTGATAAGAGAGTGTCACCCTTATTCTATTGGAATATGTCATGTATACCATACTTGTATTGTGAAATATGGAAATTCCTGATAGTAAATACATCTGGCCAAAGAGGCTTTGAATAACTGATTATGACCTATGGTACAATAGAAACTATCTCACTTTTAAATACCCCTCTCTTGAGACACCACAAGCTTCCCTCCTACTCACACACTCTGTTAGCCCACACCAGGGATTCAATCATTATGGAATTGTTATGGAAGACTCAAGTCTAGCCACTGCCTCTCCTTCCCTCCGCACCCACCATAATTCAGCCAGTTGCCCATCTACTCTATGACTTCACAAAACAGTTGAACACTTTGGGAAAAAGTCACTTAAGTGTCCTGACTGGTCTCATTTAAATTCATAACCACAAAATCTTCTGGACGCCATTGTATAGCCCTGCTTTATTTCTGCTTTATAGGATTATGTCACACCTTCTTATCTCCTGTCAAAATACCTATATTCAATTACCCACCCTGCTCAGCTGATGATCTCAAGTTAGACTCATTGAAAAAATGTAAGTAGAAAATGAAAACAAATTAATTCATCTTCTCTCCATGAAATCTACCAATCTAACTGCTATCTGTACTGTCTCATTATCTGTACCAATCTAACTATCCATACATATATAGTATTCCTTCTCGTCCATTTTACTAGATGAATCATCCCTGTTTCTATCTAAAGCCATCTTCGCTAATTCTGTCACCTCTTCTAGTTTCTCAAGGACTTCGGTCCTACAATTTCTCTCTCTCCCTGCATCATCAATTTATTCAGTGACTCCTTCTCACTTACACCCAAATATGCCAACATAGTACTTCTCACATCCCCTCCAGCTATCATGCCACCCCTCTGGTTTAGATCACAGTACAATTTAGGACAGAAATAATCAGGCAGCCTCTGCTCTCTCTCCTCCCTGCAGTTCCATGAGGTTATTGCTGCCATCACACCACTGCCATTACTCTTGTAAGGTCACCATGATCTTCAGGTGGCCACCCACAGTGTCCACTTTTCCATCCTCATGTTAATCTCTTAGTTATCCCATATTTGATCTTTCTTTCCTAGACCCACGTTTTTCTCTTGGCTTCTGTTGAGAAGTTTCCTGCTTTTCCTTTGATATTCCTGGTTATTTCTCCTCTTTATTTACATTCTTCAGAGTGCCTGACTAACCTGGACAAGTTTGGATATCCCAGGGATCATCATTGTGTTCCTTTCTCTTTCCTGTTACACTCTATGGTCTTATTTAATCCTATGATTTTAAATGACTCTAAACTTTCCTCCTTGAGATTCCTCGAGTTCTGGAATCTTGTATATAATTGTCAGTGTAACTCTCCACTGGAAAGTCTAGTGGACACATTAAATAATTCATCAAATACAGAATTCCTGATATTTCCCCAGCTGACCAGTTCTTCCTCAGTACTCTCCATATCAGTATAATGAAAACCACCATCGATAAATTGTCCAAGACAAAACATCACTCCCTCCTCCTCTTAACTACTAAATATATCCACCAAGGTCCACTATTCACTTCTAAGGTATATCTTGATTCCTTTCTTTTTCTCTCTTAAACTGCCAGTATCTCTCAATGGAACTGTTATGGCAGCTTCTTTTAGTCTTTCTATTCTTGTTTCTCTATAATCAATTCTTTACATAGCAACTAAAATAATTTTGAACACATACATGTATGTCTCTGTCTTGTCAAAAAATCCCATTTCACTCAGAATAATTGTTAACTTTTTACCTTGGCTCACAAGTTTGTAATGATCTGGGAAGTTCTATTTCCCAGTCTCTTTTCCTGTCTCTTCCACACTCTCCCTTTCCTGATACCCCAGCTACACACTCATAGAACTATTTTCAGATTTGTTGAATTAATGTTTTAATTGAGGTAACATTGCTTTATAATACTGCATATGGGGCCTCCCCTGGTGGCGCAGGCAGTTGAACGCAGCGCTGTGAAGCTATCCGCAGACTCTGCAGTGCCAGTTCAATCCCAGCCTGCCAGGGAGGGTCCCACATGGTGGAGCAGACCCCTCCTGTCTTGCCCGCTGCTCCCCTCAGCAGTGTATTTCGTCAGTCTGCCTGTTCTGTTCCCCACTCTGTCTCTGGTGAATCCTCTCACCCTCCCGCGAATCTGTCCTGTACCCCAGGTCTTGTATAAACAAATAAATAAATCTTTAAAAAAAATACTGCATATGATTCAGAGGTAGAGGTCCACATCTTCTCAGCTGAAGGTCACCACACCACACCCACCACCAGAGCACCCCATAGTCCTCCACGATAGCCCACTGGGACCCTTTCCACTCTGCTTCCCCTTCTACCTCCCCCTTTCACAGTTCAACAGTCACATTTCTAGGGTTTGTTTTGGTTAGCTTCATCTGTTTCTTTATTTTGCTTCCCTATATTCCACATATGAATAAAATAATTTCATATTTGTCTTTCTCCTTTTGACTTATTTTGCTTAATATGAGCTCTTCAATTCCATCCATGTTGTCACAAATGGCAAGAGTTCATCATTTTGATGGCTAAGTAGTATTCCATTGTGTATGTGAATGCTTCCAAACACATTTTATGAGGCTAACATTGCCCTGATACCAAAATCAGACAAGAGCATAACAACAAAAATAAAAAGACCAGTATAAATTTAGTAATATTTGTTCAATTCCTCGGAAGAATGACATTGAAACTTGAATAGGGATTGCATTGAATCTGTACATTGCTTTGGGTAATCTGGACATTGTAATGATAATAATTCCTCCAATTCTGATCTTAGTGGAAAAGCTTTCAGTTTTTCACTGAAGTGTGATGTTAGCTGTGGGTTTGGCATATAAGAACTTTATTATGTTGATGTATGTTATTTCTATCCCCATTTTTAAGAGTTATTATCATAAATGGATTTTGAATCTTGTCAAACACTTTCTTTGTACCTATTGATATTATCATATGATTATCTTTCCTTTTATTGATGTGGTGATGCATCAGATTACATTGATTGATTTTCAGACAAATAGCCATCCTTGCAACACTGGAATAAATCCTACATGGTTATGATGTATGATTCTTCTAATGTAATGTTGAATTCAATTTACTAAGATTTTATTGATAATTTTTGCATCATCAAGAATATTAGTCTGTAGTTTTCTTTCTTTTTTTTTAATGCCCTTGTCTGATTTTGGTATAAGAGTAATTTTAGCCTCATAAAATATGTTTGGAAGCATTCACTCTTCCCAATTTTTTTAAAGAGTTTAAGGGTAGATATTTATCTGTGAAGTTTAGTCCATCTCACTAGTGAAACCATCTCATCCTGGGCTGTTGTTTTTTGGGAAACTTTTGATTATTATTTCAACTTCCTTGCTGATGATCTGTTCAACTTTTCTATTCCTTGTTTAGTCTCATAAGGTTGTATTCTTTTAAGAATTTGTCCATTTCTTGTATGTGTGAATGTGCTCTTAATTATACCTGCAATTTCCCCTTCCAGATCTCCACAATTCTGGTTCATTTTTTTTTTTAAGATTTATTTACTTATTTATACAAGCACTGGGTACAGTCAGAAGTGTGGGAGGGTGAGAGAATTCACCAGAGCCAGAGCAGGGAGCAGAGCAGGCAGAAGGACCGAAGTACACTGCTGAGGGGAGCAGGGGGCAGCAGGAAAGGTCTGCGCGCCAATTCTGGTTCACTTTTAATCACTCAGGTTTCAATTTAAAAATTACCTCCCTGTCACTCTCTGTCATTTCTGCATTACAAAGATCAGATTCCTTGCTGGCACTTCTCCTTCAAACTCTGTTCAATCTTGCTAACATTCATTCATTTATCTCTCTTTCCACTGCTTACACACTAATAAGCCACCTTCCTCTCTTGCCTGGCTATAGTCTACCAGCCATTGTCCACATTTGTACTTGTTCTCTTCCAACCCGCAGTACATAACCAAATAGACAGCTGCCTTACATAGACAGCTTCAATGACGTCCCATTGCTCTTAGGGTGAATTGTACAACCTTTAACAGGATATCAAAGCTTTTAATGATCTGGTCTCAACATTTCTCTTCATCTGCATCTTTTCATACTTAAAATTCTTTCATACCTTAAACATTTCCCACCTTTTTCTACCTTATCACATGACTTTTCTTTGACTTGTAATACCACTTTGCCCTCTTCTCCCTTTGAGTCTCTTACCTCCTACTCAGCTTTCAAGTCTTAGCTTAGAAATAATTCCTCCCACCACCCCCACCCCCCGCCCCAGGACTTTGCTGACTACCTTCCCAAGGCTAGATTTGCCCTTCCAGTCACATAGTATCAAAGCATTGTGTACGTCTCCTTCATAGAACACATTAGGGTTGCATTTAAAATTCATTCATTATTGGGTCTCCCTGGTGGCACAGCGGGTTGAGTGCCGCAGACCTCTCCTGCCTCGTCCCCTGCTCCCCTCAGCAGTGTCTTCAGTCCATCTGCCTGTTCTGCTCCCCACTCTGTCTCTGGTGAATTCTCTCACCCTCCCATGCCTCTGGCCTGTACCCCAGTTCTTGTATGCATAAATAAATCTTAAAAAAATAAATAAAATTCATTCATTATTATTGTCCTCTTCTCTTGAAAGAATGTGTTTCATCAGCTATAGTGCTAAGGTAAATGACATGAACACCAGGGTCAGATTACCCGGGCTCTAAATCATGGTTCCTCTTCTTCCTAGTGGTTGTTTTGAGGTTTAAACAAGTTAATAAATATAAGACATTCAGTATAATGTCAGGCAGATAATTGGTACTCAATAAAGCATCGTGTCTGTCAAATTATTTTGAGGGTTGAGATTAGGTTTGCCTCATTCATCACGGCATATTCAAAAAGTATTTGTTGAATAAGTAAATAATACTTTTTATCAGTGAATTGAAATTAGAAGTTACAAAATTAAATACCTAAATGTGTACTAGACTCTTTAGGGAATATTGAGATTAATAAGGCATAGTTTTCATAATCAAGAGGTTTTCAGCACAGCCAGTGAGAGTGAAATACAAATGGGGACTCTTCAAAGGAAAATCTGCAGCTTATATATTTTTGTGCCCTGGGTATTTTCCTTGGCACCTAACCCATAGTTTGCGCTCAACGTAACGTGTACTGGGCAAACATCCACTTGTCTGTCTCACAGAGAGAACATAAGGAGCTTTGGGGAGAATAGGAGGAAGCTGGCCAGGGGAAGTGACAGTAAATTTTGTCTTGAAAGACACATAGGGTTACAAATGCAAAGATCATAGGATGGGGTAGGGAGTGACAGGAAGCGGGGGAGGCATTCCAGGAAGGAAATAAGTGAACACATCAAGCTAAGAAAACAAATGGATAGCACAAGTAGTCTGGAATGGTGGAGCAGAGAGTCTCCAGTGTGGTCCTGGAAACTTCAGCATCAGTATCACCTGAGAACTTGTTAGAATGCAACAAGTTCTTCCTTGTTGCACAAATCTGTGCTTGCATAGTTCTTCCACTTGATATTAATGTTCACTGAAGTCTGAGAATTTTGAAGTTGACCAATACTTCAAGAGCATGGGCTCTCACCCAGAGATTTGTAAAAGTGTTACAAGAGATGAATGTAGCAATGACAGCCCAATTCAGTAGGCCCCATGCACACCCAAAAGGCAAGAGGAGATTTGAATAAGCACTGTTATGACTTGGCTGAAAACTACAGATTTCAAAGATCATACGCTTTTATTTTTTTAAACCACATATTGGGGATGATAAAGGAGACTTTTATTTAAAGCATAAGGTCTTGATATTAGGATATGTTATTAAGCACAGGTTAGTATTTCTGCAAATTTGTCTCAAGATGATCTTTACCACATCCAACAAGCCATATCTCAAAATTCTTATGAAGGTTATCAAGGTGTCTCCAATGTCAAAAAAATAGACATAAAATATATAGTAGCTATCAGTTCTAGTTTTGCTTTCCATCTAATAAAAAGATGTTATTTGGAAAGTGATAACACTTAATAGCCTGAAAACACCTTTCATATCATCATTAGAACGTCACAATTATAAAAATGAACCAATTGATTTTTAAAAAGCAGTATGCAGGAATTATAAACATCAGTTACTAAGGGAGTCAAATCCTGATGATGTAACACATAATTTAAATTTTAATATACATTTTAATATAGGTAAATCCCCAAACTGCATATAGTATCATTTTGAAACTTGTTACCAAAGTATCCTTTGTCCTACAGAGTTAAAATAAATCAAACAATGTCACCAAATAAATGGGAAAAAGCTAAAATTTTATGCATCGAATTAACATAGTATATGTTAAATTAACTTTATGTGATTTTTAATAATACACTGATAAAATTTAAAAACTTTTTAAAATTAAAATTACTTTATATTTACCATGAAAGACTCTTTAGGGAGAATATTTACAGTTTTATTATGAAAAAGATTCATGAGTCACAAAAAGTTGGAAGATTTAGGACTAGAGTGGAGGGTCCATGGGCCTGGGTGCTAATGAAGAGAGACAATTTAAGGAGAGGCATGGCCAGGAATGTAATAAAGAAAAAGTCTAAGAGGTTTCAGATTGTGTGAAGGATTTTAAAAACCTAGGCACACATGGAAATCTTAGTTTTGGAAGAAAGGGCCATTTCTTATTCTGAGATAAAGGGGAAATGTGTAACTTGGAAACATTTTTAAAAAAATACTGTAACGAGGGCCTCCCCGGTGGCGCAGCGGTTGAGCTCTGGGTTGCGAAGCTGCCCGCGGCCTCTGCGGCGCCGGTTCGATCCCCGGCTGCTCCCCGGCCACCAGAGGAGGGTCCCACATGGCGCGCAGACCTCTCCTGCCGCCCGCTGCTCCCCTCAGCAGTGTACTTTGGTCCTTCTGCCTGCTCTGCTCCCCGCTCTGGCTCTGGTGAATTCTCTCACCCTCCCGCGCTTCTAACTGTACCCAGTGCTTGTATAAACAAACAAACAAATAAATAAATAACATGCCTCTATTAAAAAAAAATACTGTAACGAAAGTCAGAATCTCATAAATTCTCTAAATTCCATCTAAAAGATTCTGGAACAATTGGTCTATTCAACAAAAATCACTTGTGATCTGTGTTCTGTGTTCTAGAATCTATCAGCTTTAGTCTTCTCTGGGCCTTGTTAAGAGATTATCCCTCTCCCAGGTCTTCCCATCTTTTCCTTTGCCTTTCAGATTGTGACTAGAAATGCATTTGAAACCTGTGTTAGTCTACTTAGGTGGCCAAAACAGACTATCACGATCTGTTTATTCAGAAATTTATTTTCTCACAGTTCTGGAGCCCAGAAGTCCAAGATCAAGACACTATCAGGGTTGGTTTCTGACAAGGCTTTTTCTGGTTTACAGGTGTTTGCCTTCTCATTGTGTACTCACATGTCCTTTACTCTTGAGAGAGAGAGGGCTCTGGTTTCTCTTCTTATCACCACTTTTGGAAGAGGCCCCCAAACTTACGACCTCATTTAACCTTAATTACCTCCCGTAAGGCCCTATCGCCCAATATAGTCTCCTTGGACGCTAGGGCTTCACCACATGAATTTAGGGGTGGGGGACACAATCCATTCCATAATAAAAACCTTACAACTGTATACAACTTCACCTTCTGTTTTTCTTCCATATTTTTGCCAAGATAACATTTCAAAAGAGTAGTTAATGCACACTATACCTTCTGTGCTTTGTTTTTCATTTCTTTGATAGAAGACTCCTTTAGTATGTATTTGAAACTGCTCACCACTCTTATGCTATAGGAAAACCAGAGATCAAGGTAAGATTTGATTTGAAAGAGAAACCTGATAAATCTGTTTTTCTTATTTGACATCACATCAACGAAACCCATTATTATTGAGATTAAGTCTATTTTAGAAACACCCAGTTTTTAACACTAAAGAATGTTTTTTTGTTGTTCATTTTTATTTTATTTTATTTTATTTTATTTTATTTTATTTTATTTTATTTTATTTTATTTTTTAAAGGTTAAGAAAAGGTTTATTTACAAGGGAAAGGGAATGAGGAAATGTATAACTCAGGGAGAAAAGAGGGAGATAAATTCTTAAATGTGTCCTATCCTTTCCGCCAACCTAGAATCCCAAATGACCTGCCGAGACCAAACCTTCTGGTCAAGAGCACGAGCGAAGTGCCTGACCCCACTAACATGGCTAATTTTTATTTACAAATGAGAAAATGGCTGCTTAACTCTGCCCTTAAGTCCTCGCAACTTCCTTTTGGGGATCTGGATTTGTAGTTCCCAGTGTCTTGATGGAGTGGGGGTGGCATCCACAAAGCCTGTATGGAATTAGCTCAGGACATCCTTTCCCTCTAAAAATTCCCCCCTTTCATTTTTTGCCACCATTTCCGTGGAGTCGAAGATCAAATGTATGGATGCTGGGGTATAGTCTCAGATGAAAATTTTTCTCAGGGTTCCCATTGGAAAGCAAACCAGTCTTTCTAGGTATTGTCCATTGTTAATACTAAAGAATGTTGAGTTTGATCATTTTTAGGTGAATCTCATTTTCTTTATTCTTTTATGACATTATCCATTTTCTCAAGTTCTTCATATGTTTGAAAGGTTTCTATCTCCATAGTGACTGCATGGCCCTTTACTACATGTGTGAAAAGAAAAGGGACCACCAGCTAGATTTTCAGTTTCCTTTTCTCATCTTTCTTTTGGGGTCTCAGATGTCAACTAATATGACTTTCACACTAGGCAAATGCAATATACTGGATTGAATTTCTTTTTCTGTGTATATTTTGATGATTGAAACAGTAGGTGCCAATCAGTGCACATAAACAGAAGGGTAATAAATTATACTATTTGGAAAGGAACATCTTTCAGGGCTTTCAAGGAACCTCAATAAGAGAAACTTTAAGCATGAAATATTATAGTTCATTAAAATTAAGATTTGTGCAAAAAACCAATAAGACAGAGATGCTGCTTTGTATATTATTTATTTTAGAATATATATATCAACATTAAATAATATATATTTACTTCTTTTATATTCTCTTTCATATTACATACTAAGTATTTTAAAATATCTTAAACAGGTTTTCCATATAAAGCCAAACCTAGTAGAATAAAAGTAGAACTTTTGTTTTTAATTTTGTAGTTACCTATCTTCTTTGGGTATTTTAATTTTAACAAGATGCACTGCTTTTATAAGGAGAGTTAGTAGAAGGAGACAGGAAGAGATGGAGAGAGAAAGAGAAATAAGGAAAACTAACAATGCCAACATATCTGCCTTTTTCCTATTTTGGCTTGACAAAGCATGCTGATTATAGAATTCTTAAAAGGTCATTTGGTAAAGTGAAATAAATGACTTGGAAAAAATTCTTTGAAGGAAAATTTGTTTTGAACAATTAAATCATAATAATTTAAACCACTTTGCAATTAGTCTTTTTAAGAATGCCTACCACTCAAATGATTTTTACAAAAATGAATCTTGGCAACCAATTAATTCTGGGTCTAGTCTAATTTATTTGATTTTCTTGAGGGCAGACAATGTTGAAGAAAATACTTAGGAACAATAGCCATTTAAGATATTCATGCATAATAGAGTTCATTAAAAAGCATATTACACAGATTTTATTTAGAAATTAAAATATTGTATCTTGTTTTTTTTTCCTCATCTAAATATATTGAGATATCTTCGAGGCAATCTACATTCTTATGCTCTAAGTAAACCTGTGTGTTCTTTTTCATATTAAGTAGGCACATTGCTTTGATGCTAGGCTTGTGTGAGAGCATACAACATAGAGATGTGAACATGTACTTCTAAAACACATGCAGTGTTGTAAAACAGTATCTCAATAAACATAATAAACATTTAAAAATACAGACACATCTTACATATGTTCAGCCTCATTATTTTTATTTATTAAAAAATTCCTAATAAATCATTTTTAGTAATTGTTGCTAACTTTATTTAGAAACGAAGTATCATCATCTGCATTCTAATTATTCTAATTCATTGTTATAATAGGCACCCTCTTATTTATTTAAATATGTCCTTAAATTTAATTTCATAAATAAAGCAATAGGGATGAAATTACAATACAGGCTATTAGTGAGATTCACAGAGTCAAATTTCTCTTTCTGTCTGTCTCTCTCTCTTTGATTATAAAGATTTAACAAACACATTTTGTGTAGAGATTATAGACTGTCTTACTACATGAAAATAGATTATTATGAGTTTATACAAATACATGTGATATTTTATGTTTTAGATTTACTCTTTATGATATATCTTACTCATTAAAATATCTTATGATCTTTTAATATGGATACTTTCATGATTCATTAAAAACAAGACCAAAAATGTACAGCAAAATGTATACTCTCTTTATTTCATTAAACACATTTGTGAGGGGTATTGAAAAGATGGAGAAAAAACTGGAAATAGTGGTGGCATCAAGAAATAATTTAAAAAAATCAACAATTGCCATTAATTTTCTTGTGATCAGATATAATAGAGTTCTAGAAGAATAACTGTGTTCCTTTTTTTATTGATTATTTTTTAAATTACATTATTGTATTGAGGTAGCATTGGTACACAATTCAGAGATATAGGTTCCAACCTCTTTAGATGTATGCCACCACACCACACCAACCACCAATGCACCCGTAATCTTCCACCAAAGACCACTGGGCCTCCTTGCCACTTTGCTTCCCACCTTCCCCCCAACTTCTGGTAAATGCAAGTTTACAGTCAGATTTCAAGAGTTTGGTATGGTTTTGTCTGTATTGTTTTGTCTTTTGTTCCCCCCTCTGTATTTCACATATAACTGACATCATTTTGTACTTTGTCTTTCTCCTTCTGACTTATTGGCTTAAGATAATCCTCTCCGGTTCCATATGCACTGTCACAAGTGACAACAGTTCATCTTTTTTTTTAAATTCTATTGTAATATTTTATTGTTTAAATATCATGTCTTTTCAGGCACTCATCTGTTATTGAGCTCTTGGATTTTTTTTCTATGATTTGATGACTGTAAATAGTTTTGCAATGAACAGAGGAGCACATATTACATTGGGGGTAGATACCTAGGAGTGTAACTGCTGGACTGAGAAATTTCCAGACTGTTTTCTGTAGTGGCTAGACCAATTTATATTCCCACCAACAGTGTATAAGGGTTCATTTTACTCACATCCTTGCCAACTCTGGTTTCTGTACTTTTTGACATGGGTCATTCACATAGGTGAGAGGTGGTAACTCATTGTGATTTTAGTATGCACTTTCCTTACAAAAAGTGATGATAAACATTTCATGTGCCTGTTGACCCATCTGTATGTCTTTGGAGAAGTGCCTATTTAGATTATCTGCCCATTATTTTATTGTTTTGTTTTTGTTGTTGAGTAATATGAGTTCTTTGTAGATCTTGGATATTAGATATGTGATGTGCAAATATTTTCTCCCATTCAGTAGGGTGTCTTCATTTTAATGGTAGCTTCTTTTACTGTACAAAAGCTTTTTAGACTGTGTTCTTTTAGAAGGCAGGGTACCAAATATTCTTAAGTGGCATTGCTCATGTCTCTCAGGACTTGTGATTAGAAACAGATAAAAACAAAGGTAACACAAATGAAAAGATCCTAAGGTTTCATTTGCAAAATATAGAAGACAACTCAAAGGCTACTTGATTTTCACATCTTCTTTCTTCATTACCTCTTTTACTGAGAAACAGAGGAAGATAAAAAAAATTAGAAGAATCAAAAGGGAAGGAGGAATTAAGAAGAGAAACGGGGAAAAAGAATTGGGCAAAATGAAAATAGATGAAGGAGTAGTTTTCATTGGTATTCCATATGTCCTTTGGAACAGAGCCACTGGCCTCTTTATTTTTGCTTACAACTGTCTTTCCCTGTCGATTCCACTTACTCTCTTGTCTCACCATCCACCACTCATGTCTGCCTGTGGGAGGCATGTGCAGCACAGAAGGGTGGCAGTGGAAGGTCTTCCTGTGTTTTTCATGGTAGTAAAAAGCCTTTAGGTATTTGATCTTAGGATATCACATCAGCTTCTCTTAGCCTCTATTTTTTCTAAAATGGTAAAACTGCTGATGTTACAAAGTAATTTGGAGGAAAAACAAAAAGAAAATATATTTGCACCTGCACAGGTACACAATTACTTCCTGAGCTTGGCCCCTAAGCGTAAATAGGCATATGGCTTTGTAGAGGCTGAAAAAAGAAATAATTAAATAGAAAAACAATTAAATAGTAAAAACCCCAAATTATACATTTATCCAACTACCTTAGTGAAAATAGATAATCCGTAAAAAGAAATCTGAATAATATATAGTCCTCAAAATAGTCACTTAATGTTTTTTGGTATATACTTTTAGAATCGTTCTTCAATGAATATGCATACATATATTTTTATTCCAATATACAGTTGTATATATCATTCTGTAGCTTTCTTCATAAATGTGACAGTACAAGTTAGACATATTTTTATAGATCAATCTTGCAATTTTTATGGTTGCTTTTATGACTATTTTATATCATAGTGTATCATCTTGAAGAACATTTAGGTAGTCTTCTTTTGACTAATGTAAACAATACCACAGTGAATGGCATATATATAGTCAATTTAATCTATAGGATAAATTCCTAGAGCAAAATGTTTGTGTGAAAGGTATTCTCCCATTGGAAATTTTTTTTTAAAGATTTATTTATTTATTTGTTTATATAAGCACTGGGTACAGTCAGAAGCGTGGGAGGGTGAGAGAATTCACCAGAGCCAGAGGGGAAGGCAGAGCAGGCAGACTGACGAAGTACACTGCTGAGGGGAGCAGCGGGCGGAAGGAGAGATCTGCGCACCATGTGGGACCCTCGCCCCGTGGCCGGGGATAGAACCGGTGCTGCAGAGGCTGTGGGCAGCTTCGCAACCCAGAGCTCAACCACTGCGCCACTGGGGAGGCCCTCTCCCATTGGAAATTTTGATACATGAAGTTGCTCTCTAAAAATGTTGTATGTTATTAGTAGCATTTTAAATTCAAGGCTCATCTCATCTCAAAAGTTTTCTCTTTCCTTTTCTAATTCTTTCCAAATATTCTCTGCATTCTGTGATTATACTTTATATGTCTCCTGATTCTGTGCTCCTCTTTGCTGCTTTCTCAGATCATGTCTTATAGCAGAAACTTCAGTCATAATCCAAAGTCCATTCTCTTATTTCCTGGGCACTGAAAGGATTGCATGGTTGTCTCAGGCTCCACCATGTCAGTCATGCCATGCTAAAGGAAAGAGAACAGAAATGTCATGTGATCTTCTAGATTTGGTGATTAAAATCACTCCTCTCAATGGTCCTCCATGATCTTTCATCTTCTGCTGGCTGGCTGCTGCTGCTAAGGCTGGGTGGTCCTGGAGATGCAAACAGAAGAGCCTCTGAATGACTTTGGGGAGGAACCATTCACCATGTCATGACCCACTGCTTGGGGTAATACCTCTTGTGTTGAGTTTTGGTAGGCTTGGGTCCCTTTGTTACATCAGCTTACCTGAAGAGAAGTCTACTTATCCTTCGTTCAGCCAATTGTAGAGATCTTCTTGCTTGCCACCCTGCCATCTTTTTCTTCTCTTCTAGTAATCCTAATGAATCAGAATGATTCTACTCTGAACCGCATTGTCAAATCACTCCTTACTTTCAGATGTTTAAATCCCAGCATCCATGTGATTCCAAGGATAAAACTTCCATTTTCTTTTTGTTTTATTGAGGTAAAATAGTCCTCCCTTGCAGGTCTCCCCTGGTCTCACTTGTGTGGCTGTTTTAAACTGGAAGATCAGCTGAAGGTTTCACTCAACTGGCATACCTGGGCTTGCCAGGCCCCTCAGTCCACAGGCTCTTACTGTTCCATGGAAACAAGTATCAAAGAGCAAACACTTTTCAGGTGCATCTTAGTTTCTCATGTCTTATGAGCTTAGAGAAAATGTAGGAGGGAATTACCTACGGATGTGGACATGAGAAGCCAAGACTCATTGGAGACTATTATAAAATCAGTCTAACACTGGTGATAAGAGGTACTAAGAATAATGAAGATGGGGATGGGATAACTGGAGAGTTATTTCAGATATGGAGGTCAGGATGAGTATCTCTGAGGAGGTGACCTTCAAACAAAGTCCTGCACAGTAAATTAGGGAGGTCATGTGTGTTTGGAAGAGTATTTCAGTCAGTGGAGCAGCCTGTACAAAGATCCTGAATGGGAATGGAGATCAGTGCTTCTGGAAGGCAATCAGCAAAGGGAAAATGTGGACATAGTTGGTGAGATAACCAGGAACAAGCCAACTAGGTCTTTGCAGACTGTGGTAAGGATTTCACAAGGTATTCTAGGACTGAAGGGAAACCTGTGCATGTGTTTTTTTTTTTTTTCTGGGAAGGGACAGGATTTAATATGCTTTAAAAAGATCACTGAATGCTGTGTAGGAAATAAACTTTATAAGAGCAAACAAGGGAATAGCAAATAAATTAGGAGAGAAGAGAAAGTGAGGTGTCTTGGAATACAATTACAGCAGTGAGAAGAAGTCAAACTCAGGATATGTTTAGTAATTAGGACTCAGTGCACTTACTGATGTATTCAATATAGGTTGTGAAAAAAGGTTTTCAGAAGGGAAGTGAGAAGAGGCAATGGGTAAGGAAGATTAAAGGGGTCAGTTGTATGTTGATGGATGAAAACTAGACTTTTGGTGGTGAGCAAAATATAGTACATACACATATTTATAATGTTGTACACCTGAAACCTGTGTCATATTATAAGATAAAATTATTTCAATACATTTTCCCCAGAAAATACAGGGGATGTCTTCTAGGTTATTGGTGAGACAACCTGGGTGAGTCATACAGCATTGGTTGAATTAGGGTAGAAAGCAAAATAGAGAAGTTATTTTGAAAATGAGACCAACTACATTAAATCTCCCAAATTTCTAAATGTCAATTTAGAGTCAGCGGATATAATCCTCTTATAGATGAAGAAACTGGAAAAATGGGAATCTTTTCTAAAAGACCATATAAAAAATTTCAGTACAACTGGTGCTAAAAAAAATCCTGACTTGCTTTTTTTTTTTTTTTGTTTCCCCCAGGGCCTCAGGGAAAAGATTTTCTTTCCTCTTGTAGTGGCAGGAAGAGCAGGGTGCAGTATATTTATGATTCGAGCAGATGGGGTAAAGGAGGAGTCCTGGAGCCCTCAGTGGCTTTTGCAGTCTTTTAGTAGGATTACCAGGTACATGGCAGGCAGGGGTGCTGGGGGGCCAGGAGGCTGGCAGGCCTCCCAGTCCCCAGCAAGTCTTCACTCTTCCTGGGCTCTTCAGTTTTCACTTGTGGCCTCTGCTTCTCTGCTGGTTGTCTTCAGGTCTCTCTCTCTGCTCTGCTGGTGTCCCCATGATACCGCCCTTATAAGCCCAGTCTCTCAGCCCAGGCATACCCACCTATGCATGCCCACGCCCCACTCCAGGTGCCCGCCATCAGGCATGCATTCAGGACCCCAGGGATCCGTCATCAATCCTAATGGTGGGAGGGCAGAAAAGCCCAATACTTTACTTACCCTACACCTCTTCATGCTGCCTGTTAGGTTGGATGAGATTATTCTTGAATTGAATTGAGATGGTTTATAAAGATTTGTTACCCTCATTACTCTACTGATTGAGAATCCAAAGATATTGTGAAATTATCTCTTTTCATAGAAAAGTAGTCTAAATGAGATTATAAAAAATTACTGTTATTTACAAAAGGAAATAGAGATTTTTTCGATGGTAGATATCCATAAAACAATTTTATTTTATCCTACAGATTAAATTAGTTTACTAATACATGTCAAGTGCTATAGAAATCCTAAGTTAAGTTATTGGAATGCCCTGACTCCACCTCATTTTAGTGTGTAGAGTATCCTATTCAATAGCCACTCAAGAGAATAAGAGTAGGCCAGTGAAGCACTGGCAGCATAGAATCCCACTTACAAATTAGTTTCAGTAATGTGAATAGCACAGTTTCTTACATAGGCAGATGTGGTCATGGATGATGTTAGGCAATATTGAAGAATAGATAACCTTTACCCTCTAGTACTGAATCACCAATATCATAGATACTCCCAAAAAGAGAATTCACAGGAGAATCCCATAATCAATTACAGATATCCCCTTGGTAATAATTATGCCCTGAGTTCCTGTGGTCTTATGAGTTTCTTTTCTATGTGATTCATGGGTTTTTAGGACAGTGCTTTGTCATAGTTTCCATTGCAAATCTACTAGTTCATGAAAATGTTTTCAATCCAGCTTTTAAAAGGAATTCTGTCTTATTGTTTTACTATGAATCGATAGATGATCTCTAATGCTGAAGTTTAAATGCGACACTAAGGTACAATCTTAAAGTCTAAGTTTATGATGTCAATTTCTCACTTACCTCATCTCTGATGTACTTGTTATTTTGTCTATATTCTGCAAATTGAAAAGGTGTAGGATGACAATCATTAAGTGTCTGAATTGGTTGTTCCAGTTATTTTCAATAATGACTTAATCATTTTGTGTTCTGAGCAGGGGAACTAATGCTGCTGGGGAAATGTGGCATCTATGGGTGGGAAGGCAGACTGGGTATATATCATTGTGCCTGCTTCTGAGATTCAGTCTTCCATGTCTAAACATCATTTGGGGGCAAGGTTTCACTTTATAGCCAGGTGTGTGGTACCAATTTCCTATTGGTAAGAACATTTAGGTACCAAGTACTGATAAGTATCTGGTTTTGAACAGAGGCCATTCCTTTCATTCTGAATCATCTGTCCAAGTCAGTCAATTCTTGACCCAGGAATTAGAATTGACTCCTTCTGGTCTATTTTTCTTCTAGATTGAGCCTGTCTCTCAAAAGCCAATTATCAATCTTTTAACATCATCCCCTTTCTACAAAATCTAGCCAACATGTTGCTTGGGTTTTTTGTTTTGTTTTGTTTTGGTCCCCTAATTCGTATTATTAGAACTACCCATTCTTGCTTTGGGATGACAGAGCGATATCTCCTTTCCTTTTAAAGCACTTAATTATCAAAATGACTGTTAGATTGTAAACTCTGATGGAAGGGATTATGGATTACCCATTATTGTATCTTCACTAGGGCTTAAACACAGGACAAATATTTATTTTATAAATAAGTTTCACGTATCACCAAAGTGGGGCAGAGGAAATTCAGCATATATCTTGCTTATAAAAATGGGATTTTCTGATTTATTTATTTGTTTGTTTGTTTATATTTCTGGGTACAGTCAGAAGTGCGGGAGGGTGAGAGAATTCACCAGAGCCAGAGAGGGGAGCAGAACAGGCAGACCAACAAAGAACACTGCTGAGGGGAGCAGCGGGCCTGGCAGGAGAGGTCCACCCGCCATGTGGGACCCTCACCGGTGGCCAGGGATGGAACCGGTGCTGCAGAGGCTGCGGGCAGCTTCGCAGCCCAGCGCTGGACCCCTGCACCACCGGGGAGGCCCTGACATTTCCCATTTAATAGATGTATTTTTATATCCTCCTCTTTTTCAAATAATTTCTATCAAACTTCTAGTATGTACCTCTTAATGTTAGAAATTTAATATATGTATGTATATGTGTATACACACACATGCACACATCTGTCTTACATGGTGCTAAGCACAACACTTGCCACATCCTAGGGACACACTATAAATTCCTTAAGTGAATGAATGTGATTCTCAAAGCAAGTTAGTAGTTTTCTTTTCAGAAAAAATTGAGTCTAAGTAAATTAAACTTTTATGACCTAGTAAATCCTTCATACAAACATGTACAATAATGCTTCATAGACCTCTGTTTATATCCTAAAATTTTATTTGCAGAGTCTACACTGATTTGAAATAAAAACCACGATTTTAAAAAACAATGCAAGATTTAAACTTTGGAGAGTAGTAGGTTTATTTTGTATTAATTTTGGGCTAAATCAGAGTAGTTAATAAAAACTCTAAATGGAAATCACACAATGAAATTGGGCTCAACTTTTATTGAAGAAAAGCTTAGTTATTTAATTTTTACTACTAAGTTACCAAATGCAAGTTACCAAATGAATTATACTGAAATCATGTCTGCTCCTTTTTAAAGTATTGAGAGCAAGAATGAAACCGTAGATGGAAATGAATTTACTGAACATAGAACCCCATGTGAGCCCACGCATTGACATTCTCTTCCCAAGCATACCCTTCTCGATGTTTCTGAGTTCTTTTCTCTGAATAGAGGTCTTTGAGGTTGCATTGGTGGCTATGGAACAAGTAGAGAGTAGGGAAGAAAAAGGAGACTCATTCGCTCGCTGATTAATTATTTTAAAAGCCTCACAAAAGAAAAGAAATTCAAAGGTACAACAATGAATAAATGTCAATACCTTCTCCTTTTCACCCCTCATGTAGACATTTCTAAAAACCAAACAGATTACTATGTTGCATTTCCCTTACAGTCCATATTGATTGGGAGGACATCAAACACCACATGTTTAGTGTTTGATTATATGAGAATCAAATGGCTTCCTGTGAAGGAAATTGTTATATTTTATACAGCCCATATGTCACTAATGGGATCAGGTGGTGCTAGAGTAAGATGCAGGACAATTTTTAATGTTTTCTCCAAAAGTTATGTGGAGAGAGATAGCTGGATTTGGGTTCATGAATTTTTCACTGTCTGCATGACTTTGGACAAGTAAACTCATCTTAGCAAAGTCGGCATCATCAATGACACAGCTGTTGTTACTGAAAAGACCTGAGCTGGCAGAATCAGAAACAGCTACACAAATTTGACAACAGAAAACACTGAGTAAGCATGAGAATATGTACAGGTCTAATCTGTACTATGAGAGCTACTAGTCTGAGATCTAGAGGAAACAAAGGTCAAGTTTATTGGGATGTTCTTGGAGAACTAGAAACCAAGCCTAGAGTTGTGTCAAATCATCACCTTGAGTGGATGGTTTTGAAGAGGAGAAATAGAGTCTACTCATGCCAGAAACAGTAGTCCCTGATTATGGTGAATCCCACTGGTGGGATTTTGTTTCCTTCTGACAACTTTTATTACAGCTCAAGTTCATGAAAGACTTTATCCCATCAATCTAATGGTGGTTCTGAGGATTAAACAAGTTTGACTTCAAGCTTTTCGGAGACATGAGTTGTTCTGAAGAAAATAGTAAATTACAGCCTCCATGACTTTTTTCAAAAGTCATCTTTTTCTTTCCTATCAGGTAGTCTTTCAATATTCAACATGAGCCATCAAGGGGTCCTGAAAATGACATAGAATTTGGAGTAAGAAAGATTTCCAGTTAGAATGTGCTTTTCTGTTAATCATGATTAGTCTGATTTTAGCCACTTATTTAACTCCCTTGAACCTCCATTTCCTCATCTTTAGGTAAAATTATTGTAACTACCTCTAAGTAGTAATAAAAATAGCAAAAACAACAATCTCATTTAAATATGAATAATACCATTATGCAATTATGTTAAGATTGACAATGGGCAAATCCTTTGATCAATGTTATTATATTTGATCATCATGAATCTCAGGGAGGTTGTGAGTCTTTTACTATTTCCAAGATACCTATAAGCAATTTGTACAATCTTGAAAGCTAGCCTAGTGGAAAGGAGACGGAAGAAAAGAGGATGTCGTTTCTTGAATTCCTAAGGTCACTAACTGATAGGGATCTGAGACCCTTTGGGATGGTTTCATCCTGTGATTTTCAAACTCAGCTCAAAAAGAATGGGTGAGAAGGTGGCAGGACAATTATGGGGACTACACTGATGTAAGAAAAAAATCAATCAATTAAAAAAAGAATGGAAATGGAGCAAGTACAAGAAAATGGGTATCCCAGATTCTCCCAACATCAGTCATAACAGATCTATATATATGTATATATATATATATTTTCTGTTACTAATAGGGTTTCCATGTTAAGATTTCAATTGAAGGAAGTTCTAATCAAACACTGACATTTTACAAAGAGTAGTTGTGACTTTTCCAAGACAAAGTCATTAAAAACTTCAATGGGTTAAGAAAAAGACAGAGGGAAACTCAAAATGTGAAGTACAAATTTGTAGATATGAGTCAAGTACCAGTGTCCACTCTTCTGAATGATTGTATAAGCTGACATTTTCGTTCAATTCACTTGAATTTTACATCATTTATGAAAGGCATTTGGTAAGTTGAGTTGCTGAGCATTGACCAATGGATCTGGATCTCAGGGAGGCTACTTTTCACATTATTCTGAACAGAGGGATTGGTGTTCTAGTAGCTAACTCCATGGCCTAGCTCTATTGTACATCTTGAGTCCTTCCTAGTTCTTTCCTTTTCTCTTGTGCCATCTTAGTCACCTCTCCCCTATTATATTAAACTCATAGATAACAAGATTTAAGACATTATTTCTAACACATCTAGCTTGCTACCATTACCCACTCAATTCCCAATAAATTTGGCAATAGGTACTATAGGATTCAGGAGATAATAGAAAGGGTAGTATAATAGCATAATGTTTTTGAGAGATAAATTTGGTAGTAATGGGTAAATCTGAACTGGAAGAACGCATAGGCGAATACAGGCAGGGAGACTGTAAAGAAATTAATTTATATGAACATTTTTTTTAGTTACTCTATGACATGTGCTCTACATACATTTTGTAATTTAATTTTAGATAATCCTACGAGGTTTAAAATAATATCCTACTTTTATAAATAGGGAAACTAAAGTACAAGAAGATTTGAGTATCTTTCTTACTGTTAATTCACTAACAAATAAGAGCTGCAATAGGGACCTAAACCTTTGTATATTAAAGCTCGCCCCTTTTGCTATTCTTTATCTTGAAATCAAAGCACATTATCATCTTTGATTATGCCTCTGTCTTACTTTATTTTTATTCTTTAAAAAAATTCCTATATCCTGTTTCTATTACTCTTTTCATAGTGAAAAATTTCAGTGTTTGATATGTGTTTATTTTTGTATGTGTTCTTGAAAAATGATTATTAATTTGTGTGCATATATTTCAATTTATGTAAATGTTACTAATTATATATCATATATTTACTTTTTTCATAAGGGACTTTTTTAATATTAAGGTTATCGGTTTACTATGCTGTGTATAATTTAGGGGAACAGTTTCACACTTCCTCAGATATATGTCACCACCAGAGCACTGGATTATACATAGATAAATATATATATTAAATTAATTAATTTTTAATTGAGGGAGACCTCCATCAGGTACCACCACCATAGTGCACCCACCACCCCACTCACCCATATTTCACCACCATAGACCGTTGTGCTTCCTTCCCTCTTTCTTCTACCCCTCCCTCACCTCTCTCCTCCTTGGTGCTCCAGTTCAGTAGTCAGCTATCAAGGATTATTTTTCAAGCTTGTCTTTATCTGACTATTAATTTAGTTACTTTATTTTCCACACATTAGTGACACCATACTTATCTTTCTTCTTCTGACTTATTTCACTTAGCATTATGGCTTCAAGCTACTAAGGACTATTTTTTTTAGATACATTCATATTTCTATGAATTCTAATAACTCAATGCTTCTAAAGATTTATTTATTTATTTATACAAGCACTGGGTACAGTCAAAAGCCCGGGAGGGTGAGAGAATCCACCAGAGCCAGAGCCGGGAGCAGAACAGGCAGACAGACGGAGGACACTGCTGAGGGGAGCAGCGGGCGCCGCAGAGGAGGTCTGCGCAGCATGTGGGACCCTCGCTGGGTGGGACGCTTGCTGGCGGTCTAGGATCCAACCGGTGCTGCAGAGGCTGCGGGCAGCTTTGCAGCCCAGTGCTAAACTGCTGCGCCACCGGGGAGGCCCTAATTCAATGCTTCTAATGGCAACTTCTGTCCTTTCAAATACATGCAATCAATTCCCTAAAGCAAGGGGCAGTCTTGGGAGATAATATTCATAAATATTAACCAATTAATTATCATATTAAAAGCAATTATCAACAAAATGTTTGTTGAACACTTAATCCCGTACACTGTGTTCAATGTTGGTGACACTGAAATGAATAAAACTCAAACCTAACCTTAAGAGATGCCTAGTCTGGTAGGCGTGAGTCATGCAAATAAATCACTATAGTTTGATGATTTATGTGCAGTAACAGGTATGAGCTCAGGAGAGAGTAACTTCACAGAGCAGGGTGTCATTATTTCCTGCTCAGAGTTTCTAGTGAATTCTGGAACAAAAAGAATGACCTTTTCTGGTGTAGCAGAATGTGTTCAGTGTTCTTAATGGATGGGTAGGGAAAGGGTATTCAAGGAAACAGTTCTTTAGATAAAAATGTTTCATTGGCAGGCCTCCCCTGTGGCGCAGTGGTTGAGCGCTGGGCTGCGAAGCTGCCCGCAGCCTCTGTAGCGCCGGTTCAATCCCCAGCTGCTGGGCAAGGGTCCCACATGGCACACAGACCTCTCCTGCTGCCTGCTGCTCCCCTCAGCAGTGTACTTAGTCAGTCTGCCTGTTCTGCTCTCCGCTCAGGCTCTGGTGATTTCTCTTTCCCTCCCGCACTTCTGACTGTACCCAGTGCTTGTATAAATAAATAAAATAAATCTTAAAAAAAAAAAAGTTTTATTGCCCGTCCTCCCCATGGTCTCTTCTAAAGACCATACTCGAACCACAGTCTCCCTGAGCAGTTTGTTTGCCCCTCCCATTTCCACTGGTATTTGATACAAAGGCAACTCACCAGTGGTCCAGCAACCAACCACATGTGTGGTCTTAGTTAGTTAGCAAATAAATTTATTCTTTACCTTGAAATTTTAACTAAGAAATCTGATCATGTGGCCAGGTGATGACAGAAAGTGGACCAGGTTGGTCTTGATGCCTGGAGGTCATTTACATGTTGATGAATAAAGAAAGAAAGTTAGCCTTCAAGCAAAGGAAGGGTTAAAGCACAAATTAGGTAAAGAGGAAACAATCCTGGTTCCTGGCACTTTTCCATCCTCAGCTCCAGACCAGATTTTACTCTCTACCTAGAGTTCCATGAGGTTCTTTGAATGTTTGCCCACCAATATCCTCTCTTTTTTTTTTTTTTGTGAAATATTTTGAGTTTCTTTTATAATTACCCAATGATGTTTGAGTTAAGTATATACTCTGAGGCAAGCAGAACTATGAGATTATGGCCTCTTGACAGAGCTTGTTTAATATTGCCAAAAATAAAATATGTGGGCAGGGTTGAGGGAAAAATTCGAAGAACCAAAAGGTTTTGGTGACTGATTAGACATGGGACATAAAGGTAATGAATTCTTCAGTTCCAAGCTTGGAAGCCCTTAAAGAATAATGGTAACATTAAAAGAATCTAGGGAAATACAGGACCTCCCTGGTGGCACAAGAGGTTAAGTCTGAGCACTATGAAGCTATCGGCAGTCACTGCAGCATGAATTTGATCCCCTGCCAGGGAGCTAACCCACATGGCGCAGCAGACCTCTCCTGTCTTACCCACTGCTCTCCTCAGCAGGGTATTTCAGTAGATCTGCCTGTTCTGCTCTCCAATCTGTCTCTGGTGAATCCTCTTATCCTGCTCCCCCCATCCCCCACCAATGGCCTACATTCCAGCTCTTGTATGCATAAATAAATAAAATGAATCTTAAAAAAAAAAAAAGAAATCTGGAGAAATACATTAAAGGAAGAGAAGATTTCAATTTTAGATATGTGAGAAAATTTTGGGAAACATATAAACATCAAATTGTAAGTTTGGGGAAGATTGCTGAGGGCCTACATTAATAATACAGAGGGAGCGAAAGAGGCCTCCATGAGGAAGTATCATGAATGAGACCAAGAGTGGTCAGAGTTGGGGGTTATTGAAACCAAAAGAGAAAAAACTTAAAAAAGCAGATGAAACAGTGATAGTAATTACTATCAATAGTATGTAGTTAATAGTACCATGGGACTAGTCTACAAAACATGGCCAAGGCACTCAGGAAATAAGGATTATAGTAAGGCAAAATACATATGCAGCAGCGCTTATAAATCCTCCCACGGCAGGAAAGTTTTCAGTGCCCCTTAACTTCCCTCCCCAGATCTGTCTATGATAGCATGGATGTTATTTTGGATAGCAATTCTGAGTTCATGGGAATTTGCTCTGTTGGAAGTTGTTTTATTTAATATCAATAAAATGCCATGTGCACTTACCAAATGTATTCTGATTAATAAGATGAAGAAGGTTCATGTGCTAAAGTTATCTAAATAGACTGTTAAAATGAGAAGATGGTAATGTTGGCATCTGTGACTATGGGGAGGGACATTGAAGGTTGCATGTTTAGAAATGACATGTAATGAAGCCTGTTCTCTGTGCATCCCTTAAGTAGTCAGGGCTAATTTGGATTTGGAGTTTTGAGGGAATTTAAATTTGGGGATTTCCTATGGGCAGCATCATTTTGCAATCATGTACTTAGCTAAAAATGCTCCTTTTCTAGAAATGCTCATACCAGTGGCACGTTGTTAGTTTGGAAAGAGAATAAAGGACAAATGTTGCCATTCTTCCTGTGCTGCAGACTTAGCCGACTAATTAAATCCACTTTGCTTTCTGGGCTTATGGTGACTTTGTGTTATTCAGACTAGAATCTTGTCACATCCAGAAGATCTGTCGTTTTCCTGGTTACCATGGCAGCTAAATTTTTTTCCTTTTTGTGAAATTATCCCCAGCCCTTGGCTTCAGTTAACCACATAAGTCGGTGTATTATTAGCTTAATGAAGGGATCCTTTCTGCAGGCTTCTTCCAATGCTGTCAGGTAGCTGTCCAAGGAGTGTGGTGTTGCAGTGTTTAGCATCTTATTCTCAGTATCCATCTGGAGCTCTCTTGCAAAGCCAGTAGGTTGCATGCCAGAGAACATCCTGCTGCATCTGAAGAAAATTCATCTTCTTCCTTAAGCGTGACCCATGACATCACTTTGCCCTCCTCAGCCCATTCTGAGCTTCACACTAAGTATAGTGGTTTTGTCGCCATCTAAGCATCCGTAGCTATTGTTTGTGCGAATATTCATTTTTCACGTCTGTAGCTATAATGCAACATACTCTGGGATCATTTTCAAACTCTGATGATTAACACATGTTTATTCATTCCAAATGGAGCTGTGGCTTCAGTCCCTGCTGCACACATGTGATTGTTGTTTTCTTTTTTTAAACTGTTATTGTTAGATTTCCTCCCCAGGTTAGTTCTTCACAAGGGATAGAAAAAGCAAATGGCAATTAACTCCAGAAATCTTCCTCTTCTGCCTTTGAGACACCTTTCTGTATTTGCCAACTTGCGATTTACCCATAGATGTGTCCCCAGATCACTTTCTGGACATCATGCAATAGTCATTGAAGTTTAACTTTGTGCTTCGTATTAAGCTTCACTCTGTATGTAGCTTCCACAGTAATGACAGCTGACAAATGGCTAATGTACCCTAAAAGGCTTGAAGTAATAATGCACACCAGAGAAATACAGATAGGGAGAAAGGCAATCCTTGATTGAGTCTAAAATATAGCAGGTGAACATTTAATGATACAAATGCAGATAGTCACAAAGAATTTAGAAAAAACAGGGACATTCTTTTTTGCTAGCTTTAAAATAGTCAAACACAGGGACACCAGTATCAGCCTCTGCAGCTGGGACTCACTTCCCCAGGAGTCATCCAGAGCTGCACAGTCAGGTTCCTGAAGAGAGATGAGAAACTACTAGCCCGTTACCCTCACAATGACAGCACCTTCAGCTCTACTCAGTGACCCAGGGAGACAGCTGTATAACCCAATATGCAAAACACAGATAATTGGAGCAAGTTGTGATTTACTGAGGGATTACTGTTGGTTAAATGATTTTTCCATCTTCTGTAAACCCCATCCCAATCCAAATCCTCCGAGTTAAATTGAAGTTTCTGCAAATGCATCCTAGCAGCAGAGGTTAGAGAGCCACTGTGAAATTTATTTCAACTCTGAATTTATAGCTTTGTTAAGCAAAACTATATGAGAACCATTAAGATGAGAGACTAAAAATAAAAGGCGAAAAACCAATAACAAACAGGCAATTCCAGTCAACTCGTTTCCCTTGCTTAAGATGAAATGAAGAAAGTGAGCACAGCACATAATAACTATTTGTATTTTTCTTAGCTTTTATAGTCTATAAATGATCACAGATAAGGCTATGTGTAGATCTTATTTTTTCCTGACCTAAACACTGCTCTCCCGTCATAACCTCTTCTGAACCTGCTTGTTGATGACAGAGCTATCAGTTTTAAGATTTAAAAGAGTTAGAGAGTGATTATAATCTTTAAAATAGTACCTAACACACTAGAAATGCAGAGTGAATGCCAGGCTATAATCATTATAATATCACTTTTTATTTGTTCCATTTCTGATGTTCTGAGTTTGAATGCAGACTCATGGAACCTCTTGTTTTCACAGGGCAAAGCTAATCACCTGGTGCTCAGGCACAGCCTGGGTCTTCTCCTAGGGTGGATTCATCTTCTATACACTTTTCCAGTTATCTATAAATAGCATCACTTACTAGGATTGTTAAATTAATTTGTTGCTATAATTATAGCGACATTTCTAGCATGTTATAATCATATAAAACTGCAAAAATAGTTGCTATTTTGGATCCATTTTTTTCCAATTCAGTTTGTGTTTCATGGGATGCAAGATTGGGAATGCTACTTGGAACTGACCCTATTAAATAGGAGAGAACAATGACATATGAAAATAAACAGCTTCCTTAAGAAGAAAGACAGCTGATAATTGGAAATTGACTTGGTTTTAGTCAAGAAGAAAAAAGGGACAGTAAAAACAGATCTCCCCAAACATTCTACACATACAAGAGAAGACATGTAATGATATTCCTCCTGCTGGGTGTCTTAGCCAAACCAATCATTTAAATTTTCCAAAGACTTTTACATTTTTGATGACACTATCTTAGTTAAGGAATCACAAATGTCTGAAAAAGAAATATCTAGAATGGTGTACTATAAGAATTTTTGAAAAATCAGAATATTTTGAGTTGGCAAAATAGCCCCAGTGTTTACATGTGTTCTACTAATAGCAGTTAGAAAAAATAAAGATCTACTGATGAAATAGTGTTTGTTGGTAAGTCATCATGAAGTCTGACAACTTTGTCATAGTTATGAGTGCTTTAAGATCACTTCTCAAGATTCTAAAGTGCTTGTTGAAGGTACACGAGCCATGTTGATTAACAAAGTTATAAATTGTCAGTTTCTTTATTTTTTGGCTTCATTAACATATAATTGACAAATAAAATTATAATGTATTTGAGTGCACTGAGTAATGATTTGATATATAAAGGTATTTCAGTAACTGAAGTAATCAATACATCCATCACTCGTATATTTACTTTTTTTTATTGTAGAGAATCTTTATGTTCTATTTTCACTAAATTTCAATTATACAATACAGTGTTATCAACTATAGTCATCTTGTTTTACATTAGATCCTTAAAACTTATTCACTGTATAACGGAAAGTTGGTAGCCTTTAACCAACACTTCCCCATTTTTGCCCACCCATCAGTACCTGGTAACCTTATTCTATCTTATTCTAGGGAAAAGGCTATATTTTTCAGATTCCACATGTAAGTGATACAAGCAGTATTTCTCTGCCTTATTTCACTTAATGTAATGTTTTTAAGGTTCATCTAGTTATAGTGTGACAAATGGTAGATTTTCCCTCTTTTTAAAGGTTGAATAATATTCTGCCTGTCTGTGAGTGTGTGTGTGTGTCTGGAGAGATGAGAGAAAGAGAACTAGTGGAGAACTATTAGAGTGGGAGAGTGAATGCAGGGCAAGTGGCCCCAAATCTTTCAGCGTCCTGGGAGAATTTGTCAGTACTGAGATGTAAACCCCTTAGAAACTAGTCCCTCATCAGCAAACTGGGGAAGTATATAGTCAAACCCCAGTGGGAGCAATAGGAACGTGGGCATTTTTACCTGTCCCCTCTGTGTTTAGCTGAACCCGGGGGTTTAGCTGCAGGGCTGCACCTGTTGAAGCTCCATTAGTTCTCATCTCATGAGAGATGAGAGAAAGAGAGGGCTGGGGGGAGAGGGAGACAGGTGAGGGAGACAGGTGTCTATAACTATGACTACATACACTTTACCCTCTCATCCCCTGACAGACACTTAAGATGTTACTAAATGCTGGCCATTGTGAATTATACTGCAATGAATATGGGAGTGCAGATGTCTTTTCAAGATAATAATTTTATTTACTTTGGATACATACTCAGAAGAGGGATTGCTGGATCTTATGATAGTTCTGTTCTGATTTTAATGTCTTGAGAAACCTCCAAACTGTTTTCTGTTGACTGTGCCAACATACATTCCCACCAAGAGTGCACAAGGGCGCCATTTTCTCCACATCTTTATCAGCATTTGTTATCTCTTGTTTTGTTGATAATAGATATCCTAACAGGTGTGAGGTAATAATCTCTCTGTGGTTTTGATTTGCATTTTCCTAATGATTATTGAGCACCTTTTCATATACTGGTTGCCTTTTTGTATGTGTTCTTTGGAAAAATATATATTTGGGTTCCTTGCCCATTTTTTAATTAGGTTACTATTATTATTATTATTCACTATTGAGTTGTATGAGTGTATGAGTTCCGTGCATATTTTGGATATTGTCATATATGTGGTTTGCAAATATTTTCTTCCATTTCATAGGTTGCTTATTTATTTTGTTAGATGGTGTTTTGCTTGAAATAATCTCATTTCTTAATTTTGCTTTTGTTGCCTTTGATTTTGGTGTCCAAGTCCCTCCCTTCCCCCAAAAAATGTCAACACCAAGACAAGTGTGAACTTATCTCTTGTTTTCCTCTAGAAGTTTTAAGTCTTATGTTTAAGTGTTTGCTTTATTTTGAGTTGATTTTTGTGCATGGTACAAGATAGAGGGGTAGTTTCACTGTTGTGTGTGTGGGTGTCTAGTTTTCTCAACACCATTTGTAGATGAGACTATTCTTTCCCCACAGTGTCTTCCTGCTGCCCTTGTCAAAAATTAGGTGGCAATACATGCAAGTTTTTTTTCTGTGCTTTTTATTCTGTTCTATTGACTTATATCTGTTTCTATGCTATAATATTTTATTATGATAGCTTTGCATAGTTTGAAAACAGAAAATGTTATGATTTTAGCTTTGTTCTGTAGATGCTTTGGGCAGTATGAACATTTTAACAACATCAATTCTGACATGAATATGTAGTATCTTTCCATTTATTGCTGTCTTCCTCAGTTTCTTTCAATAATTTTTTTAATAAAGATTTATTTATTTATGCATACAAAAGCTGGGGTACAGGCCAGAGGTGCAGGGGGGTGAGAGGATTCACCAGAGATAGAGTGGGAAACCGAACAGGTGGACTGATTGAAATACACTGCTGACGGAGCAGTGGGTGAGACAGGAGAGGTCTGCTGTGCCATGTGAGTTAGCTCCCTGGCCCGGGGATCAAACTTGTGCTGCAGTGGCTGTGGATAGCTTCATAGTGCTGAGACTTAACCCCTTGTGCCTCAATAATGTCTTGTAATTTTCTGTGTACAGCTTTCATCTCCTTAGTTGAACTTATTCCTAAGTATTTTACTCTTTTGTTTCTTTTCAAAATAGGAAGTTTTGCTTATTTCTGTTTGTAATTCCAGTGAACTAAAGGACAAAGGGCCCCTAGCTACAGGAGTACTTGTGTACCTGTTTGGAAACTACTTTTAATTACCTTTTTTTGTTGTTGTTTTTGCTAAGATCCTGTAAAAGCAGAACCCTTTGGCTATCACAGCTAGGTGAATGAGGCACCATCCGTTGGGCAGCAGCCACAAAACCTGGGGCAAAACGTGTGTGGGAAAGTTCCTTTCAAGGAGAAGCTGGAAAATTTGTTTTATTATTGGAGACAACCAGGGGGAGAGTGAATGCAGGGCAAGTGACCCCAAATCTTTCAGCCTCCTGGGAGAATTTGTCAGTATTGAGATGTAGACCCCTTAGAAACTAGTTCCTCATCAGCAAACTGGGGAAGTATATAGTCAAACCCCAGTGGGAGCAATAGGAACATGGGCATTTTTACCTGTCCCTTCTGTGTTCAGCTGAACCTGGGGGTTTAGCAGCAGGGCTGCACCTGTTGACACTACCTCTTTGTTAACTCTAGTGCTAAGGAACCTGTGAATGAAGTTCCATTAGTTCTCAGAGCTAGGTTATTTTGGGGACCTGCCCCATGGGTGTCACTTTAAATTTTGGGGTGCTATACACATGGTTCAAACCCTTTGCTCCTCAGGGATAAGCTGGGAGTTGGGTATTGGATCCTGCCTGTATATCAGTGTTCCAGGGGTAGGGTTTATGGCGAAAGCATGTCTCAACCTTTCCTATTTGTTTTGTTGTGGGCATTTTCTTTGTCTGTTAATGTAGATAAATTACTCAACTAGTTCTGTATTTTCAGTGCCCCTTTGGTAGGAATGTTGGTGTGTCACCATGTTGGTGATGTCACTTTGTTAAAATTTATTTTAGGTGCAACTCTTCTATAATACCAATGTAGAAACCTACTCTTTGGACCTGACAAACAGGTCCAAATGAGGAAAAAATGGGAATTTGAGCTGTTCAGAGTTATACTTTGATAATTATTTGTGTGATCTTCCCCTTACCTATCTTTACACTCCAGAAAAGGGGAGCACCTGCCTGGTTTGCAACCTAGTCTTATCTCTAACCCCTGTCCAAGGGCCTTGCATGCGGTGAGATAACACGTGCAGATCAACATGAGCTGAATAAAAGGATGAAACAGGGGACTCTGGATTAATTCTATCTCAGCAATTTGTAAGTGTTATAAATTCGATCAAGCATTTCCCTTCTTGGACCCTTAGTTTCTTTATTTACAAAATGGCTGACATGGCCTGAAAGCTCTCTGTAGTTGAACTTTAAATTCCACAAATGAATACCTAGTAGATGTCTCAGGACCCTACTACCACATCTTTTTCTGGGAATTGTGTACTCAGCCCCAAGCTCCATCCCACTCTGTAGAACCACAGTTGATAGTCTTTAAGGCCAAGGGTGGCATTCAGGAACCTGGTAAGAATGAGAACATTCTTCTTTCCAGGTATTGGACTTTAAGGATAAGGATCTGCTGGTCAGGATTGCCTATGTCAATGCTCGGTCCTGTGGGTTTGGGAAATTTGGGGTGACAATAGGAAAAGACCTTCAGAATACAAGAAGAAGAGAATGAAACAATGTATAGGGCAGGATGGGCATGGCAACTGGGGATTTCTGGCAATTAACTCACAATCCCTAACTGAAGTGTGAGGCTTTCCTGACCTTGAGTACTGTATGGCTTGTATGTTGAAAGTAAATTTTCTATCCCCCCCCTTTTTTTTTTTTTTGGATGAAAAGCAATTATAATTAGTTTTGTTACTTATATCCAGAGGTCAAGCTAATATATACATACTTTCTTCTCAATAATTAAAACTAGTTTAATTGGTTATTTTTTTTTATAATTTTTTAAAATTTATTTTTATTTATTTATACAAGCACTGGGTACAGTCAGAAGTGCGGGAGGGTGAGAGGATTCACCAGAGCCAGAGCGAGGAGCAGAGCAGGCCGAAGGACCGAAGTACACTGCTGAGGGGAGCAGCGGGCGGCAGGAGAGGTCTGCGCGCCATGTGGGACGGGACCCTCCTCTGGTGGCCGGGGAGCAGCCGGGGATCGAACCGGCGCCGCAGAGGCTGTGGGCAGCTTCGCAACCCAGCGCTCAACTGCTGCGCCACCGGGGAAGCCCTAGTTTAATTGGTTATTTGATGAAGTCTATAAAATTCTTCAAATCCTCAGTCATAGAGACATCTCCCCAATACTGTGAGCAGGTTTTTTTAGGACCTGTGCAGCACTGCTTCTTTCTGAGACAGGTTTTGTACATCGTAAAACACACAAAACTAAGGATATAAAGAACCTTTGACTTGGGATGAGTAACTAATCTATTCTCAGTACTGCTTCTGAACAGGTTGGTCTGACCCACTTTGCTGACCTTTGCAGTCATTCCCTGAACACCTGCCTGTAATTCTCTGCCTTTTCTGCTCACCTCTGCAGATTTTCTACACCCTGGATAGAATTCACCTCCTGATAGATATCAGCAAAACCCCCTCTTCACCCTTGGTCTCCTTTGAACTGCCCTATCTTGCTATCACACATATCCTGACTTCATATTTCCTTTCCTGATCTCTTGAGAAATGAGAAATTAGATTATGAGGTATCATCCTTGGGAATGTGGGTTCTGGAGAAATAGTACCAGGGGAAGTCAGAAAATTCAGATTCTACTGGCAATTACATCATCTTGAATAAAATTCAGAAAGAGATTGTAATATTAGAGCCAATAGGATGAATGCTGGGAGATGCTCCCCCATTCCCCAGGGTAGTATGAGTAAAACCCCTCCTCCCAGTACTAGTATCAATTTCTAGACTCCCTTGGCATCTTTCTTGATCATAATGGGGTATGAATTCTACTTGTAGGGAGAGGTTTTTCACTATGGGTCTACAATTTTATTGTAGATGTTTTATTAAAGTTTTTTTTTTTAAGATTTATTTATACAAGAACTGGGGTACAAGCCAGATTCACCGGAGGGTGAGAGGATTCACCAGAGACAGAGCAGGGAACAGAACAGGCAGACTGATGAAATACACTGCTGAGGGGAGCAGCGGGCGCGACAGGAGAGATCTGCCATGCCATGCGGGACCCTCGCCAGCTGGCAGGGTTCGAACCGGCGCCGTAGAGGCTGTGGACAGCTTTACAGCATGGTGCTCAACAGCCTGTGCCACCAGGGGAGGCCCTGTTTTATTAAAGCTTTAAGTGAATTATCCTTTTTAAGCTCCCAACAGACAGAAGTGATACAGGATGGGAAGAGTACTGCTCTGCCAGGGAAGATGCTAGCACATTCAGATTACTCTACATGCTCACAGTGTCCATCCACATTTTTTTTTTTTTTTTGGCCTGTCTCCTTTGGCAACATCACTGGTCCTGGTTATTTTTGCCTAAATTTGGTGTTAAGCTTTCATTGTTGCCTCTCAACTTAGATGCCTTTCTCTGACAGATGAAGTTTTCTTTTTTTTTCATTTTCTTACATTCTAACCTTGCAAGAGATTAGAACCATTGAAATATTTCTAATATTAGTTTTCTCTTTTTGTTGCTATCACAAGCCTCCACCTTGTTCCATGAATATCTCCAGGAGGCAGTGGGACAAGACAGGGTGACTGATCTTGGGACTCCAAGGTGAACTCTAGGACATTAAAGTGTTTGTCTTATAATCTGTGTTTCTGTCTTGATGAGAGCCATTTTGACTCAAACCCTTCTCAGCACATGACCAGCTATCACATATCAGCCATCACACCAGCCAACACACGTAAGATAAAATAGTCCCTCTTCCTGGGTGACCAGAGGAAAGGGAATGTCCAGGGACTGTTCAACATTGTGGGATTCTTTCATTATTAACATTCTATTGGGAGAGATTTTGAAAGATAATGGTATTTAAGATATTTATTTTTATTTATTTATTTTTTTAATAGAGGCATTTTTTTTATTTATTTGTTTGTTTAGTTGTTTGTTTTTTGTTTATACATGCACTGGGTACAGTCAGAAGCGCGGGAGGGTGAGAGAATTCACCAGAGCCAGAGCGGGGAGCAGAGCAGGCAGAAGGACCGAAGCACACTGCTGAGGGGAGCAGCGGGCGGCAGGAGAGGTCTGCGCGCCATGTGGGACCCTCCTCCGGTGGCCTGGGAGCAGCCGGGGATCGAACAGGCGCTGCAGAGGCTGCGGGCAGCTTCGCAACCCAGCGCTCAACCGCTGCGCCACCCCGGAGGCCCGATATTTAAGATATTTAACCAAAGATTATTATAGATTATTGCTCCATTCCCCTTGGATTTGAGATCATATGAAAAGAGATACTGATAATAAAATAACTCACTAAGTGAGAAAGAGGGCATTTTCTTAGGAATATTAGTTTGCAAAAGCAAAAGATATTATAGGTTCATACAATATCATAAATAAAGATCACAACATAGATAAACAACCAAGAAAAGACAACTTTGTTGCTTTCTTGCAAAGAAGCCCAAACCAAAAGTCATCAGTTTCTACTATATTCATAATTGAACAGTTTATTATCTCCTAAGGAGAAGTTTGATGAAATGCAAGACTGATATTTTGGATAAAAAGGCCAATTTTTTGTTAAGATCATTACATTTATTTGTCATACTTTCTCTCTAAATTCCAAACTAATTTCTTTGTGACTAAGATGACTACTAATTTGTCTGTTTCTTTTGTAGCATGAAGGCCATGAAATTTACACTTGAAATGACCATTGTTTTGCACTGAGTGTCCTTGGCCTGTTATTTCCTATGTAATTTTTTCTGTGGCTTTTGTGGACTAATTAATTTAGTCTTGGAAGTTGCTGAACATTCTTGTCCTTTGCAGCTAGAGAGATGCCTCAAGTTGGCAGGAAAGAAAAGGAAATCTTTGTGTTGTTGAATACTAAATCTGGCTCCTATTAAAGAGCTGATGGACTGTTTTTTAGAATGACATTAGAAACAGCCAAAAGAACCTCCTGAAAAATTCTGACATTAATGGAGTCACTTACCATTGTGTCATTAGTGGTCAGGCAGCAGCCAGGTGACTAATTCTTTAGGTATGGTGTTCAGCTTAGGTAATATGTGTTAGAATGCAACTTAAATAAAAGGGAGAGCCTGATATGGCCAAGGTCTAAATGTTTGCCTGTTTTCTAGCCCACTGATGGAGGAGTTGGCATTAGGCAGATTATTATTATTATTTTTAAGATTTATTTATTGGGCCTCCCTGGTGGCGCAGCGGTTGAGCACTGGGTTGCGCAGCTGCCCGCAGCCTCTGCAGCACCGGTTCTATCCTCGGCTGCTCCCCGGCCACTGGAGGAGGGTCCCACATGGTGCGCAGACCTCTCCTGCCGCCCACTGCTCCCCTCAGCAGTGTACTTCGGTCCTTCTGCCTGCTCTGCTCCCCTCTCTGGCTCTGGTGAATCCTCTCACCCTCCCGCGCTTCTGCTGTACCCAGTGCTTGTATAAATAAATAAATAAATCTTTAAAAAAAAAAAAAGATTTATTTATTTATTTATTTATAGAAGCACTGGGTATAGTCAGAAACGTGGAAGGGTGAGAGAATTCGCCAGAGCCAGAGCGGGGAACAGAACAGGCAGATGGACAAAATACACTGCTGAGGGGAGCAGCGGGCATGGCAGGAGAGGTCTGCGAGCCAGGTGGGACCCTCGCCGGAGGCCTGGGATTGAACCGGTGCTGCAGAGGCTGCGGGCATCTTCGCAGCCCAGTGCTCAACCGTTGCACCGCCAGGGGAGGCCCCAGATTATTTTTTTGATTTACCTCAAATATTGTACTAGAGTCAGGCAAAAGAAGACATCATGTGGCCAGGTAGCTAAGTTATCCCAGCTAGCTGATGTTCACAGATGCCAATATACCAAATAGCTTTGTACTAGTATTGTCTCTGAGAGTTAATGATGATACACCTGACAAGGATATTTATTCCAGAGTCACGATATAGTTACCACCTGAAGATAAATGATTTAGGAGAGGAGGCTAAATCTGGGTGAATCTGCAGTAACTGAATTCTAGTAATCTATTTAGAGTTTTCTTCTGAGAAGGATTTGAGATTCTTGAAGCAGTAGATAGGATGGGTGACATAGGAAGGCTTACGTAAGGAAGATTAAAGATAAGCAGGTGTTTGTGGTTCTTCTATCCTATCCTATCTATCCTAGTCTGATGGTTTGGCCAGGATCAAAGTGAGTCAGGGAAGTGGGACAGAGTAGTGGACAGAGGCATGGAGCTTAGGAACTGGGTTCACATTTGCATTATTTTGAGGAGTCCCAAACCAAATATAAAGTCTTAATTTCCAGTCTTTCATTTTGAATAAGCTAATTTGCTACAAAGTAAACTCACAGAATCCTCACTGTATTAAGCAGCACAGCAGGGGTAATTTCATCAAGGTGTGAGACCAGGGAGCATAAAAGTGCTTGGATGTGTGTATACTTGTGTATTTGTGTGTGTGTGTGTGCGTGTGTGTGTGTGTAGGAGACTTAGAAGTAGAGCTCAACTATAGAAAATGGTCATCATATTTATTATCTTGCCAGTTAGACCAGTACACCTTTGAGGACAAGATATGGAAAAATTTAAAAATATACGGTTCATTCAATCTTCTATTGCTGTTTACTCTGTACATAAGAACACGTTAAAGAAGAAAAAAAACATCAAAAGGCATGAAAAGGGGCCTCCCCTGGTGGCGCAGTGGTTGATCGCTGGGCTGTGAGGCTGCCCGCAGCCTCTGCAGTGCCTGTTTGATCCCCGGCCGCCGGCAAGGGTCCCACATGGCATGACAGACCTCTCCTGCTGCCCGCTGCTCCCCTCAGCAGTGTATTTCGTTAGTCTGCTTGTTCTGTTCCCCGCTCTGGCTCTGGTGAATTCTCTCACCCTCCCGTGCTTCTGACTGGACCCAGTTCTTGTATAAATAAATAAATAAATTTTTAAAAAAGGCATGAAAAGGAAGGACAGTTGCCTTGTAACAGCCCCAGATCAAACAAAAGAATTTGGTTTGATTTTAATCTCAATGATTTTTGAAATTTAGTGAGGAAAGGAAATATTGAACTCCTTTTCTGGCATGTTAAATAATGATAATATATGCTTTAAAAACTCATTATAACCATTAACATGAATAACTGGTGATTTAGAATTTGAGTCAAAGAGTTAGGTTGCTACATTTGTGCTCTTTGGGTGTTTGAATGTAATTATTTGAGGATTAAGCTGAGAGACATTTATCAGTTCCAGAAATAAATAGGTGGCTGACTTGCAAAGCCAAAATTGGAAAGGAGGAAAAAGAATTCTCAGGGAAAATGTCTGTCTTATGAATGAATGAATAAAATGTAAGATATTCTACATCTTAATTGCAGGGATATTTTAGGAAAGAAATTTACTGATGGTTTTAAGAAGAAACAGAGAAATACATGATTTTAAGAAACAGCTTAGCTTTTGTTTTTGTGATCTTTAGGATTAAAGAAAGGATTAATTAAAGAACCAAAATTTGTATTTTTATTACTCAGTAACCTTCGGTTAGGCAAAAACTAATGATAGACTATGTATTTGGAATAAAAGGAGTACCTAGGACCCATTTAGATACGATCTCAAAAAGCAATTGCATTTTAAATTGAGACAACCCCACTATATCATCCTTATTTTCTAATAGACAGATATTTACTAGTTTATATTATTTCTTGACAAAAAAGGAATTTTTCATCAGAATAAGTCAGTAGTTATTTGTATCATTATAAATATAACCTTGGATTTGATGGTGTTGAATGTATTTAGACATTAGGATCAGATGCCTACATGCATTTTGGTGAAAAAATAAAATCCTTTCAATTAAACTTTTTTACAGAATAAATATGTTTCTAGTTATTTAAGTCAGACTCCAAGGACTGATTTTAATGTACTTTAATTATGGATTTCATTGCATATCTTTTCAGGAACTTTTGATGGAAAGTATTAAGATGTTAGGGAAATATCAGGTAAGGTGAATGAAATAGCCACTCACAAACAATTTTTGAAGGTCTCATAAAATAAAAATCATCAGGAAAAAGCTTTGAAATGCAATGCAGAACAGAACGCAGGAGGTATTTTCAAAGGCTTTGCTGACTTTGGACTCACAGACCACCAAAGATTAGCAAGATTCTGATGTATGGCAATGTTCAGAAATTTCTGGGCTCACTCACCCCACAGAGACTAAAAAGCCAACAAAAATTCAAATCATCAAACCATTTTATTATATAAAAAAGAATCCAATCCATGCATGTTTGTAATTTCCATAAATTAGCCTTGTAGGCTAACATGGTGTTTCGTAACATTGTCGAGCAATACATCATACAAATGAGACAAGGGCTCTGGCCAAGAATGGTTTTAAGGAAAATTACAGATCCTCTGCCCTTTCTTGCACACTGAGCTAAGATCCTGTGTCTGACTGGAATCACAAAGAGGAGGTGAACACGTTACCCCAAATATTATTGTAAAATCATGAGACAACGGTGCAAGAGACAGGTCTTTCCGCAAACATGGGCAAGGAGAGTTGCCTCACTCTGCCTACTGTGAATCAGTAACAGACAGTCACCAGGACTTGGGCTCTGAAGCAGTGGGCTGGATTTGCAAATCACATTTCAAATGAGCAGTGAGATGCAATTAGGGAGATCAATGTAGGAAAACAGCACCTGGGGCTACTGGAGTGGGAATGTAAAATTGTGCTGAGGATTCAAGAACCTTTCCGACAAGGTTGTTAGATACAGTGAAATGTGACTTTCTTTAATGCTGCCACTTCTCCTGCAGAGCCCTGAGTTCTTATCAAGAAGTCATCTTCCTGAGCTTCCACTCCCTTCCCTGCACCTTCCTTCTCCCCCTCACACCTACTCCACCTCCATGCCACTGTGTGCCATTGCACCCACTGTTGCCCTGCTTGGTTGCCTGTGTGAACCCTGTGGCTCAGTTTATTCTCTGCTGATTGTGTGCAAGATGCTCAGCTTGAAATTTATGGAATTCACAGATCTCTAAGACCTAAGTACTTCTCTCGGGGTGTTTAAAATCTTGCTAGAATGAAAAGGGAAAAAAAGTATAACAAATAAAAAAGAAAAGGTAATAAAATAACTAAAAATGCAGATGAGCTGAAGGAATTTGGAGAAGAAAACACATCCCTTGGGAAATCAAGACAACTTCATGGAGGGGGCATTGAAATAGATCCTATTGGTGAAGCAGGATCCAGGTAGGCTGAAATGAATGGGGCTGGGATGTGTCCTGGCATTTCTAATAGGAGCTCAGCATGAGAAAGGAAGGCAGACAGGCTGAAGGGAAGAGGGAGAGATGTGTTGAAGACATTCAGACGTCCAAAATAGGTAACAATTTACTTGCTGGGCTAAAGCACTTGAAGTTATAGGCTTTGCTAGGTTATTCAGGATGCAAGAAGATGAAACTAGAGTGAAGGGGTATTTTAGGGATAACATAGGAAATGAAAATTTGGGGTCCCTTGCTTAAATCAGAGAAACTTTTCCTTTAGTTTCCTAAAATAGAAACTTATTTTTCTTAATTCTGTTATCTTTCCTTCCACCTATCTTATTTTTTGTTTGTTTATTTCCTATTTAATATCAGGCTTCCTTGGACACAGGAAACTCTCAGGGAGAGTGAGTGATCTATAGTGACCACAACACTGCAGAGAGCCCATGATCCAGCTGCACTGAGTTTTCCTTTCCACAGGCCCTGCACCAATGTGCTTTGCGTTGGCTGGTAGTGAGGGAGTCCAGCCCACCATCTTCCCGACCTGTGGGCTAAGACCTTAACTCATGGCAGTGGGTGACCTTAGGGCATTCACCCCATGTGCTATGTTCCTGGACTGGGATGCGTGAAGGGTTCACCTCTTCCACAGTCCTTTGAATGCTCTGTGTGCCACCAGCCCAGCTCGGGGACTGCCACGCTCCCGGTCTACCGTGTGATCCTGCGGGGCAAGTGTGCCCAAGCCGAGTCTGTGCTTAGCCGAGGTTGGAACAGAAGCCAACAGTTATTGCCAGGCAGAAGCCAGCGGAAGCAGGCTGGTGGGACCCAGGGAGCCACGAACCCCTTGAGGGGACAGAAAGCTGTGGAGAGGGGCTCCGAGTTCTAGCACTTGTTCTATCAGTCTTCACAGATGAATCACCAGTTACAGCTCAAATTATCAAGAATTCCAAGACGACAATCACATGGTTTTCAATCCTCAGTGGCTGACTTTGGGATCATGTGCCACTGGTTGCATACCCAGTGTGGGGGTAGCAGGGAGGCCTGTGAGTGGTCGGTGATCTGGCACAAAATGTGGGGTCTCATACAGAGGCAGCAATAGAAATAGGAGGAACCACTGATGTGGGGGAAGGTGACAGAGAACGGAGGGGGGATAAGACAGTGGCAACTATTGCATTCAGAGCTTGGGTAACACAGAAAAGAACGTACCGTGATATAAGGAAAACAAGCAGAAGTCAGCTTTCTTTAAGTTTTAATTTTAGTTTGGGGGTGAGGTTGGAGGAAAGACAAAGGCACAATGTTCCATTTTGGACATAAGTTTAGTTCGAGAACACAGTCACAAACAGTAGTGTTGACAGGCAGGTGAAGATACAGCAGCAGGACTCGGGACAGAAGTAAGGGCTGAGACGTGGGAGGAATTTGTCCACAGAGTGCATAGAGAGGTCTCTCAATGGGGCTTTTGAGAGGCATAGGACCAGGACTTCAGAAAGGTACTTGCAGGATATTTGCCTTTTTTTTTTTTAGTCTAAGATTTATTTATTTATTCATACAAGAACTGGGATATAGGTCAGAGGTATTGGGGTGGTGTGAGAGAATTCACCAGAGACACAGTGGGGAGCAGAACAGGCAGACGTACTGAAATACTCTGCTGAGGGGAACTGCAGGAGAGTCAGGAGTCATGTGGGTATCTCCCTGGCCGGGGATGGAACTTGTGCCACAGTGGCTGCGGATTGCTTCATAGGTTGCGTCTTAACCCCTTGTACCACCAGGGAGGCCCGATATTTGCCTTTTTTTAAAGGAAGAAAAAGGCTCCCAGAGAGAGTAGGATCCCCCAAGAGTCTAAGTGTGAATTCTCAGAAGGTGGCCAAAGGAGTTGCACAGAAAATCTTGGAGAGTGAGGACAAGAAAATAATTCTTATTTATAATTCCCAAAGGTGTGTGGTTCCAGTGGCATGATTAAGTGTGTTACTGAGTGAATGGGAAACAGTATGCAAATTATGACTTCCGGTGCTGAATTCAGTCTGAGATGAACAGTGTAGAGAGAAGCGTTCGAGGCAAGCAGACCAGATTTAAATCTCAATTCACATACTTTATAGTTGCATGAGCTCAGGAACATTACCTAATCTCTCTAAGCACCAGTTTCCTGGTCTCTGAAATGACTATATCAATACAATAGTCTTCATGTGAGAAATGAATGAATGTGAAGAGTCTGGCACACTAATATTATTAGGATTATATTGAAGGTTTAAGAGCAAGAATGATGATTAAAATAGCTCTATGACTGTAGGGAATCCTGAAGCCTAATTGATTGAGACAAATATGCACACAAATGCCTGTAACACAGGCAGTGCAAGTGCTCCAACAGAAGAGACTTGCAAGGGAACGGGAGGAGTAAGTAGGGCAGCCCACAGCACAACAGACTAAGGCTTCAGAGGCAGGCCAACATTTATTTAAATCCCAATTCCATCATTCTCTAATTATATGATCTGGATGTGACACAGACTGCACATTATCCCCAATACTTCTCTTATTCTTATATCACATAAGCAAAAACAAACAAACCCCCACCCCCAAACCCCCCACTAAATACAAAGCTACTCTGCTAAGATTTTAATTCCAAGTACCCCTTGTCACTAGATGTGAACATGTGATAAAGCTATGGTCTATGAGACATGCAAAAAAAGAAAATGAGTGAGTCATGTCTTTAAAGGAAGGAAGTTGTTTTCCTCTTTGTTTTTTACTTTCCCCTTCTTGATGGCTGGAATCCAAATGTGATGGCTGGAACTGGTGTACCTATTTAGACCATGTCACAAAAGTTGTGGGTTATGGATAATGTAGCAAAAAAGACAGAAATTGCCTGGATCTATTACCTGTGGGACTTCCTATCTTATTTGGACAGCTAACATTTGAAGTGTAAAACAAGAGAAAATGAGGTTCTCTCTTGCTTAAGTCACTGATATTATGGTTCTAATATCACAACAGTATTTGTAGCCCCAAAAGAAATATACTTGTGCACATTTATAAATGATGATCAAAGTATTTACTTCATAAAGTCGAAGAGAACTGTACTTTCTCTAATGCCTAAAAAGCACCAACACCAGTACCTACCATGCCATATACACTCAATCAACATTTGCTGGAAACCTGAAGCAGAGTATGCTCCATATGGAGAGTCACCAAGACAGGGTATGCACACAGCGGGCAGGGGGAATGGAAGTTGCATGGAAGGTTACCCTGTATTATGTAAATGCTAAAAGATTTTAATGTAATTCTTCCAGTAGTGACTCCTTAGAGTTAATAACATAGAAATTAAGAAAATGCTCATGCATGTGAAAAATTCAGTATCTATTGAGCCCTACTTGATGCTATGCATTGGGAAAACAAAAGGAAATAAATCAAGGTCTTTGTTTTCAGTTTACTTGCTCAATGTAATTATTATATAGTATGTATCTTAAAAACGTGAACTCTAGTGCCAAACTGAATTTGAATCTTGGTTTCACTACTTACTGTTTGCCAATTACCTTGGCAACTTATTTCCCTTCTCTTTAACTCAAGATTCATTCTTTTTAAATAGAGATAATAATAGCACCTATTTCAGGGCTATTGTAGGAATAAATGAGCTAATACCTTCAAAATTTATAAAACAATGCTTGACAACAAGTAGTGCTCAATTTATGTTAGCTATTATGTATTAACTTTTGCTGCATAACAACCACCCTAAACTAGGTAGCTTAAAAGAACGGTATTTGTTTAATACACAATTCTTGAAGCTGGCAATTTATACTGAGCTTAGCTGTGTAAGTTCATCTGATTGAAGATGATGCCATATTTATTATCTATTTTACCTTAGTTCCCAGAGTTGTGTTTGAACATCTTACTCATGGGCCTCCCTGGTGATGCAAGGGATTAAGCGCAGTACTGTGAAGCTGTCCACGGCCTTTGCAGTGTGAATTGGATCCCCGGCCATGGAGCTACCCATGTGGCACAGCAGACCTCTCCTGTCTCGGCCGTTGCTCCCCTCAGCAGTATAGTTCTGTCTAATTGCTTATTCTGTTCCCTGCTCTGTCTCTGGTGCATCCTCTCCCCTCCCACACCTCTGGCCTGTACCCCAGTTCTTATAATCATAAATAAATAAATCTTAAAAAAAATAAACAGCGGTATAAACTTAAAGTGGCCATTTCTCAGAAAGGTAATCTTACCAACCTAAAACCTCATCCTACAAGTATTCTTCTAACATTAAAACTAAAAAAAAATTGAGATAATTATTTGTACACAGGTGTAAATACCTGTGTAAGAAATAACACAGAGATCTTGTGTACTTTTCATCCAATTTTTTTCCTCATGATAACCATACAAACGTATCACAATTCAGAAACTGGTGTTCATACACTCCACCAACTGTATTCAAACTTCAACAGTTTTATATGCGCTTATATATATATATATATATATATATATATGTTTGTGTATTTAGTTCTCTGCCATATTATCTCATATGTGGATTTGTGTGCCCATCCCACAGTTAGGACACACAAAAATTCCATCATTGGATGCCCTGGGTTACTTTGCAGAGCCACGATCACTTTCCCTTTTTCCTACTCTCTAGCCTCTGGCAACTATTAATATTTTCTTCATTTCTATAATTTCTCTAATTTTTGAAGGATATGTATTTGTGTGTGTACATGTGAGTATGCATGTGTGTATACATATAATCATAGAGTAAATAGCCTTTTGATACTGGGTTTTAAAATTTTGCCAAATCCCCTTGAGATTAATCCAAGTTCTGTGTATTACTAATTCCTAATTCCTTTTTATTGCTGAATAGTAATCTATGGTGTGGATGTACCACAGTTTGTTCAAATATTTACCTACTGAAGAACATATGTACCATATTCAGTTTCAGTTATTAAAAAATATCTGCCACAAACATTCATCTACAAATCTTTGTCTAAAAATAGTTATTTCTCTGGAATAAATGTCAAGGAATAAAATTTCTGGATCTTATGATAAGCATGTGTTTAGTGTTATAAGAAACCACTATTTTATTTTCCAGAGTGGCTGTGACATTTTATATTACCAACAAAAATACATAAAGGATTCAGAATCTCAATGTCCTTACAAGCATTTGGTACTTTAGTCATCTAATAGGTGTGCAGTAATATCTCATTGTAGTTTTAATTTACAATTCCCTAATGACTACTGACATGGAATATCTTTCAAAGGGCTTATTTACCATCTGTGTATCCTCTTCACTGAATAATCTGTTTATCTTATTGCCTGTTTTCTATTTTTTTTGTTGTTGTATTTTAGCTGTTTTTTTCTTACTCCCAACCTCATCACCTAACAATATTCACCTAACAATATATATAATTTAAATCTTATCTTAGGTTTTTAACTAAAGATATTTTTTTCATGAGAATCAAAAGTCTTATGAAACATCCAAAACATTCTATATAAATGGCTTGCTTATAACATGCATACATCAGTTTTTCATAGAAACAAAAGGGACTGGCAGTTTTCCATCTAAGTCACTGGTTCTTTCCTAGTCACTTGTGATGGGTACAGGTTCTTAAGAGGAACTAATTACTTGGGCTAGGACTATAGGACTTATGCTTAAAGAAAAAGTCTGGTTTTAGGCCCATTCAATGTTTGTTACTTATGCATTTCTGAAGGGAACTTATTCAAGCCTTTAAATGGCATTGTATGTAGGAACCCAAGGATATACTTGTGTGTGTTTGACTGGAAATTGGCAAAGTCTTTTCACTCAGAAAAAACATACAATTTATACAAATTACTAAATAATAAGACCAAGCTTCAATAATTAATTTGAAGCAACAGGGAGAATTCCTGAAGACTTTAGCTAGAAAGTATAAAAGTGAAATTTTTTCCACTTTCCACATATGAATTTAGGGTGATATCTTTTGTTCAGACTCTCTCCCCAACATAGGATACAGCCAAAAGAATTATGTCAGACTTTGCAACTGAGTTTTTGAAGCAAAAATAATCAGAAACATATGCAAGGAAAAGTTAGTAGCAATTCTTGTGAAAGAATAAATGCATATTTTTAATGCTGTAAGGAAAAATACTGAAAAGAGCAATACATTAAGTTCATTGCAATAAATATCAAATTCAGTAATCAGCTTGCGTCAAGAAGAAATGATTGAAGAGAGCTGACATGCACTGAAATATGGACTAGTCTAGAGAGTGTTTGAAGAAGGGAATAAAAGCAACAAATAAATAATCATTTATATTATTTTACCTTATTTTAGTAAATGATTGATTAAAAGGGAGACAGGGTTAAGTAATTCAAATACCAACATCAATCAAGGGCTAGATTCTAGCTAACTGGTTCAGAGGAGCAAAGGCATGTCCATGTTGTTTTTTTCTAGGTAAAGCCAGTTTAATGTTTGAAAGTTATGAGTGTGTTGAATCTATTCGAGCATTTGTTCACTGGAGAAGCATCCTGGATTGATCCAGGCACCTGTAGCAGGTTGGTATTCGAAGGTAGCATGTGGGCTGAGGGATGTGTGACATGCCCCATTGGTGGCAAAATGACAGATAACCCAATTAGAGAGGTTAGGAAAGGCACACATATAGTTTCAGAGAACTCAGGAACATTTATCTTTTTATTTAGCTTGAATTTGCTGAACTCCTTCCATTGACTAGCTTTGTGGTAACTACCAGTAAAATAGAAAGAAAATTTCCTTTTCTCAAAAAGTTCAAAAGCTCCTGTAGGAGAGAAACAAATGGTCATCCAATACAATAGGATATAAATAAGTATAATGATGGCAGCAAGTACATGTTCCTCCCCTACAGAGGAATTTTAGTTGTGATTTTGGTGATGGGGTAGACAGGTAAAGGGAGAGATACTGGTTGAGGTAAATATTGAGGTGTGTCTTGATCATGAAATGGGAGTTTGCTTGTTTGGTACAGTCTTATGACTAAGAGGGGTATGTGGGAGTGAAAGCTCTTTGCTAAGATGCTGGTGGGAGTATAGGGGAAGTGTGGAAGAGAGCCAGAGTGAGGGCTGCTGCGGTAAGCAAGAATCAAGTAAATCAGATTTATAAATGGTTTTGGTAGAAGAGTGACAAGATGAAAAAGGCACAATTAGAAAAAAATAGTTTTACTGCTTATTGAGACCATCTGCTTGCTATCTTGAGAAAGTGAAATTAGGGAGGTCACTGTATTATGTTTCAGAGAAGACAGATACATAGATCATATGGATAGGTAGATGACAGATAGGATGATAGGTGGATGATAGATAGATAGATAGATAGATAGATAATTACTATCAAATTTCTCCTCCTGATCCTAGTCTTTTCACTCGTTTTCTGGGTCCTGCCACAGAAAAAGACCATCCTTTAATGTCAATGGGCAATATGTTGCCACTCATAGATACACAATGTGTCATATAGCTGAGTGGCAAAGTTCTCCTCATTCATAGGCACTGTGAACACCTCAAACATATCCTGTTCTCATCAATCTGTCCTAATTATACTCTACATGTGGGACAAAGCTCGAAATTATAAAATACTGGAATGTTAAACCATGACATTTGAGCCATAGCTGAAGAGTTGTGGTTCCCATTTCCTTAGGTTAGAAGTCTCACAGGTGACATTGCTTTTTTAAATATTAGAAGGATTTTCCATGGAGGAAGAGGGATTAGATTTTTGCTATATGGCTATAAAGTGTAGATCATCCAACTGGGTGAAATTGATGGAAAAATTGACATGGGGCACAATAAAAACTGTGTTCCCATCTCTGGTGGTGGGTGATGGGATGAAACTGTGCAATGATGGGGGTCAAATATGGTTGGTGGGTCTCATCTGGGTGCTTACGACTGCAAGACACAACTTAGCCCAGGATAAAATATTGGGAGAGAAATAAGGAAACTGGAAGGAAGGAAGGAGTTTCTAAGACTACAGATGGCCATCTATACCCCATATAGTCTCTGCAGTGTCCAGCAGTTCAAAGCACGGATGCTTGTGCAAGATGGCACTGTCCCTTCAATGAGAGCCTGGAGCTGGCAGCACACTGATACATGGTGAACCAGTAATCAACACCTGGTGGCAGCTAGAGGTGATCACAAGTACCACAGCAGTCAGCAACACCTATCTGGAATTTGGACTGGGCAGCACTTGACAGCAGACTAGACAGAACTGGAGGCAGCAACATCAGTAGGCAATATCAGATGATCAGAAGAGGGAGACAACTCTTAGAGGCAGCCAGACACCTCTCTGCAGTGTGGGTCAGCACCAGTCGGCTGATGTTACCAGTCCCAGAGGTACGGGTCACCAAAGTTACAACTCTTAGAGGTGTCAGGCATAATGAATGGCAGACAGCCCTTTTAAAGACACCAGGCAAAGGCACCATGCCAGCCAGCAAGTGATGTCAGAGGCAGGGCTGGAGGCAGGAACAGTGGTAAGATTTCAGTTTGAAGTACAGATCAGAAGCCAAGGTCTTGGAGATCACACAGGTCTTGAAGGTCTATGATGGTGTCAGAATCTCTGGACTAGTGTGTCTGAAGCCATCTGATGAATCCTGTCTGGTGTATCTGCTGAAGTTGGATTCTCTCCTGACTTATGTCCCCTTCAAGCCTGAACTATTCCCCTAAATCATTTACAGTAATGTAAACCAATGTGGCCTCAACAATACCTAAAGTGAAAAAAAAAATCCTATTTAAATGAGGGTTTCTCAATTACTGTGCCATTTTATAAGGAAGTTGGATATTTACATATGTGGCATGTTTATTAGCTCCCTACTGCTGCTGTAATGAAATGCCATAGACTCAATGGCTTTGGCATTTTTTTCCCCTTACAGTTTTAGAGGTGTCAGAGCCCACTTTCACTGTGCTGAAGTCAAGGTTTTGGCAGGATTGATTATTTCTGGAGACTGAGGGAAGAATCTCTTTCCTTGTCTTTGTTCATTTCTTGCTGCTGTCTGTTTTCCTTAGCTGTTGTCTCTTCATCCATCTTCAAAATCTGTCACACCCATCTCTGCTTTCATCATCACATCACTTTTACCTCTTCTTAGTCAAATCTCTTTCTGTCTCCCTCTTAAAAAGACTCTTGTGATTACACTGTGTCCATCTGGATAATCCAGATAATCTTCACACTTCAAGATCCTTAACTGATCACATCTGCATGACCTCTTGGTTATACAAAGGTAACATTCATGGGTTCTTTCAATTAAGATCTGAGTATCTGGGAGAGGGGTTATTGTTATCCAATTTGCCACAGAATGCAAAGGCTAACTAAAGCATGGAGATATTCTGGAATGTGAACTCTTCTGACTCAGGCAAATTCACTGAAGGAATTAATTCCAATCTGCCTGTATCTTTCAGACACTCAGAACAGAAATAATGCTGTTCACTAGCACACCATTACTGATGGAACAAAGAATAATTCCGCAGGGAGAAAACAAACAAAAAAACTCTTACTTATTTTCTCACAAAGAATGGTGGCATTTTAAAATTTAGTTAGGTAAAGTAAGTGTCCAGTATCAAAGTCTCAGAGTGAAATGCTAAAGTAACTGTCAAGCCACTGGGATTAGGGAACCTGGAAAATGAACCACAAAGAGATATAGAACTTAATATTAATACTGGAGATGGGTTTTGCTGTCTATCTAATCCAACTGGCAAAAAGAACATATCTCAGAGTCCAATGCCTGATAAAAAGTATCACCTTATGCCAAAAACAGAGTTTTCCCAGCCCCATTTTAGGTGGACTTCTCCAGAAAGTTATTTGCACTCTCAAATTTTCTACAGAACTCTCTGAAAGTGGAATTCATGTAACAAGAATTTGTTGAGTATCTAAGTAGGTATGCATTACCATATCAGGTGCTTAGAGAGATATAAAAATAAATAGAATATAAAACTCCGTCCCTGAAGGACTTTAAGATGCACAAAAATCTCCCTGCAACCATTCAAATAATACTGGCTCATGATATCATCTTGGTTTCTGTCCTAAGAGTCTATTCCTGCTTTTAGTTTATGTATTAAATTGAACAAAGTCATCCATAAATAATGACTATTTGTTACCCAATGGTTGTACCTTATCTGCTATAGATAAGTTGAGGGAAATAAAAATGAATTGATCGGGCACTGGAGCAAAATAAACACATAAAACATTTATTGAATTTTTTTGCTGTGTGCCAAACCTTGTGTGAAGTGCTGGGCTTGCATGGATGAACAGAGCAGGTGACAGTCTTCAAGACCCTGCAGGAACACACTCTGCCATCACAATGCTTGGGGACTGAGACTATGAATGAAACTTCTAAGTAAAGTTAGAAGCTAAACTTTAGGTACTGAGTGGAACTATTTAGAAGTAGACTCTTAATCAAAGAGAAGGCTCAGTCTCTGTAAATCCTCCAGATTAAAAAATATTCTTTATAAAATATATGTCCTCTCCAATCTAAAGATTAATAAAGTATAACTGAAAGCTCAGTGGTCTCATTCAAAATTTAAAGTTATATAAGTGCAGAAGTGAAAATCATATGCTGTTATTAAAATAACCCTATAACTAAAATGAATTCTTTATTCTATTATGTATATAGACATGTGATAGAAACACTTATGAACTTCTCTACATCTAAAATAGAGGATGTTTTGGTCACTGTTTGGCCATAACCGATTAAGTGATAAATAAAACACAATGGACAACATTATTATGGGTCATCTAGTTTACTAACAAACTTAGTTATGCCCAGCCAAACTGTAAGTAACTGTAAAGCATGGCTCTTCCAAATAGATCATAATATGACCAAGTTATGAATGTTCAATTTCCATTTTTTTTCTGGGATCTATGGTACTTGGGCAATTTCAAGAACTGAGCCAGTGTGGCTTAGAGAAACCTTCACCAGAGAGAAGGTGTGAACTAAAGCTTCAGGACTTACCAAGACATAAAGGGGATATTCCAAAATTGAATACAGAATGGACAAAGACATGGAAGGAGAAAGAAGAAACAGAGCTTAGCTTCCTAAATGTATCAAAGGTTTTATTTGGGCAAGTGGTTGGAAGAAAGGTCAGAGAGTTGTCAAGCTACTATAGGTAGCCAAAGCTTTGACACAATTCCCATCTGTTTCAGATACCAAGAAATTTTAAATATGAAAATTAAATTATGATAGTAAGCTGAATTATGCATTGCCATGATCAAAAGTGAAATAAAAATACAAAGTTGTAAGGAGGGTCTAGCCATTATGGGATGGAGTCCAGATCAAGCATCAGACAATGAGAGCTGGGATTTAAATTCCTAAGGGGTAAAAGATACTGAAAAAAAAAAAAAATCCCATGAAATGGTGCCCAGAACCAGGGGTTGGAGGGAAACTCAGTTCTCAAAAGAATTTTGGAAAAAATTATCAACTGCTGCCTGAGGGCTATAATAGATTATGTAATTGGAAATCTAGGGAGTCTGGAGAATAGAGGCAGAGTCCCAGGAGTGGAACTGAACCATCTACTTACTAGTTCATACTCCATCTGTGATAGCTCTCCTTTTTCTAAAGCAAAGGGAACTAACCGGGTCTTAATAACAGGGTCCTAAGTAGCTGTGATAAAGTCTGGTTCTGTACTTGGAACCCAAAGATCAGGTGGAAACACCTGCAACATTATTGAGTTAGGAAGAATAAGAATGTGAGAGAGAGCAAGAGAAAAATATCAATCAGGCTAAATGGACCCACAAAACACAATTCTAAATCACATGGAGAAACCCAGTGCTAAGAAAGGCAGTGGGTGAAATAGCAGTCAGGATTAGAAATCAGCATAGTTTAAGTCTCAAAAAGACTTAACTTTAGAGTGCTTAAAGAGGTAAGCGAAACATATAGCCCTAACACATTGATATAAATATGAAGCCAAAGAAAGAAGAAATAAAATGATAATGGGTAAATATGGAAAATAATCAGTTCTAAAATTTTAGAAGTGAGGTATGTGGTAATTGAAATGGAAATGAAAAACTCAAGATACAGGATAACTCATTATTATGAAAGAACATGTTGCAGATGGTGAACCTGATGGGGGAAAGAGGGAAGGAGGGAGGGAGCGAGAAAAGGAAAGAGAGGGAGAGATGAAGACAGGGAGAGAGAGAGAGAGAAGTTTAGGAGCACTTTTATTTATTTATTTATTTATTTATTTATTTATTTATTTAAGATTTATTTATTTATTTATACAAGCACTGGGCACAGTCAGAAGAGCGGGAGGGGGAGAGAATTCACCAGAGCCAGAGCGGGGAGCAGAGAAGGCAGAAGGACCGAAGTACACTGCTGAGGGGAGCAGCGGGGCAGCAGGAGAGGCCTGCGCGCCATGTGGGACCCTCCTCCGGTGGCAGCAGCTGGGGATCGAACCGGCGCCACAGAGGCTGTGGGCAGCTTCGCAACCCAGTGCTCAACCGCTGCGCCACCAGGGAGGCCCAAGAGCACTTATATTTAATGAGAGTTCCAAGATAAAGGGAAAGGAGGAATGGGTGGGGAAAAAGAATCAGATGAATATTTATATTGAAAGTCCATTCTGTGTGTCTAGAAAGATAAAAACAAACACAAACCTATTTACTCAATAATAAACTTGCATATATCAAAGAGAAAGAATAAATCTTAAAACCCAGAACACAGAAAATAGATTATCTAGATCAGATTGCAGATAAACAAAGCAGACCCTGTTGTCAACATGGTTTTTAAAGTCAGCTAAACTATCATTCAACACTGAAATAAAAATAAAAACATTTAAAAACTAAATAACTGTAATAAAAGAATAAAATACTATAGAGAGGAAGAGTACACTGGACAAGTAAAAAGCAATTATAACAACACATCATTTGATTATAAATATTACATTTATTTACTTACCATAAAAGAATTAAAAAAGGTAAACAATCTAAATAATAACTAACAAAAGGAGAAGAAGTCATTCTTCAGTGGGATGTTAAATCATGCTAAAATGTTTGTCACAGTCAACAAGAGGATATAAGTACTGAAAGATAAAATATGTATGTTTGAATTGTGCAGTGAATTGTCACTAAAAAATGGGAACAATCTATAATTATGAAAGCATCAGAGAAAGACAAATATTTAAACAAAAATGTAAAACCATTTCATGACAACAGAAGGCTAAGTTCTCAAAAAAAGTTAAGGAAAAGAATGATAATTAAGATGGTAAAAATTAGCCCAAATATGTGGTTAATTTCAATAAGTGTAAATTAATTAACTTCACCTGTTGAAAGAGAGATCTTTATAGATTCAATAATAAAAATCTAGATATGCAATGCTTAAAAGAGATTACATAAAACCACCCAGACACCAAATATCAAGTACAAAGATACACCCTACACATATTTACCAAAAGAGTTCAAAGTTACCAATACTAATCAAATTAAATCTGAAAGCAGAATAGTGTCAGAAAAAGACATTACGTAATATCTAAAAGAACAAAGGAGTCAGAAAAATCGTGCACCTGTATATATCTGAGAAAAGCTTTCAGAGGCCAAAGCAAAGACTGATGGCAATCATGTCAGGGACCAAGTAGAGCTGACTCTGAATTTAGATGGTGTTTGCTTTTGGTAGAATAGAAAGATGAAGCCCTGGGGCCTCCCCAGTGGCGCAGCGGTTGAGCGCTGGGTTGCGAAGCTGCCCGCGGCCTCTGCGGCGCCGGTTCGATCCTCGGCTGCTCCCCGGCCACCAGCGAGTGTCCCACATGGCGCGCAGACCTCTCCTGCCGCCCGCTGCTCCCCACAGCAGTCTACTTCAGTCCTTCTGCCTGCTCTGCTTCCCGCTCTGGCTCTGGTGAATTCTCTCACCCTCCCGCGCTTCTCACTGTACCCAGTGCATGTATAAACAAAACAAACAAACAAATAAATAAATAAATAACAAGCCTCTAAAAGAAAAAAGAAAGATGAAGCCCTGGTGAGTCCTTGAGCAAGAGAGGGAGCACCAGGAGCAGGGTTTGAGGGGTTAACTGGGTGACCTAAGCGATATTGACAAGAGCAAGAGAATAGGAGGTCCTGTGGTTCCATCCACCAGAGAGATGTGACAAATTGGGAGTAAACTGGCAAACTCTTCATCTACAGTGACAAGGGAGGAAATAATTTTACCTAAATAAAAGGAGGAGAGAGGCTAAAAAGCAGTGACAGACTGCTTTTTCAGGGATAAGGAAGGGAGACAAAGAGAGAGATTTTTTTTAAAGATTTATTTATTTATGCATACAAGAACTGGGGTACAGTCCAGTGACGTGGGGGGTGAAAGTATTCACCAGAGACAGAGTGGGGAACAGAACAGGCAGACTTACTGAAATACACTGCTGAGGGGAGCAGTGGGCGAGTCAGGAGAGGTCTGCTGTGCCATGTGGGTTGCTCCCTGGCTGGCTGGGGATAGAACTCATACTTCAGAAGGTGCGGATTGCTTCGTAGTGTGGTGCTTAACCCCTTGCGCCACCAGGGAGGCCCAAGAGAGAGATCTTAGCAAACCAAAAACAGCAGTACCACAAAGGTGGAATGGGGTCACGAGAAAGTGAATCAGCTGTTAGGGAATGCTGATATAGTTTATGACGTATTGAATTTTGGGTAGTATCTGTGGCTTATCATTCATCTAACAAGGAAAAACCCAGGTGTTTGTGCCATGGTAGACTTAGAAAGGCAGTCTGATTGTTCTCTTGCTGTCTTATCCCATTATCTCTGGGTGTCACAAATAAGTGGGAGAGCAGAAATGTTATCCACCCTCAAATAAACAATTAGCAGTGCAAAGATTGGTCAGGAAAATAAAGGGGGTTAGGAAAGGAATTCCCAAAGTCTTTTCTATGTCTTTTCCCCCAGCTAGCATCTGTAAAGGGGAGGGTGGGAAGAGAGCTAGAGTCTGCCTGTTCCCCTGGAGAAAGATGTCTAGCAGTTTCAGTTTATAGCTACACTGTTCCAATCATGATTTAAAGTCATGATTTCAGGATTTTTATTTATTTTGTTCTAGAATACTTAGGTCAAATTATTATTTTGTTTGTTTCTCTGTTCATTCTAGAAGTGATAGCTTTGGGTAGATGAGAAATATTGTTTTCCCAAATTATAGTCATAAGATTGAGGTTTTACATACTTTTGTGTCAGTTCCTAAAAGTCTGAGCAATGCATGACTAAGCCTGGATGGCCACTCTCTAGAAGGAAGAGGGACAGGATGGGGCAATTCCTACAACTCTAGAGTGATGGGGGTGGGTGAGAGAAGTCTGTGAGAACTACAGAGAGAATCAGGGTTTGTAAAGAATATCATGGAAAGTGATACCATCATAACAGTTAGCAAAAACCATGTAAAATATGCATAAGGGACCTCATGAGGATGATTGCTGCTTGAAGAAGGTGGAAAAGGGAGAATTAATAAGATGGGGGACACATTTGATTTAAGAAGTTAGAGATTCTGGGGCCTCCGCTGGTGGTGCAGCGGTTGAGCGCTGGGCTGCAAAGCTGCCTGCAGTCTCTGCAGCGCAGGTTCTATCCCCGGCCAACAGCGCGGGTTCCACATGCCGTGACAGACCTCTCCTGCTGCCCGCTGCTCCCCTCAGCAGTGTATTTCGTCAGTCTGCCTGTTCTGTTCCCCGCTCTGGCTCTGGTGAATTCTCTCACCCTCCAGCGCTTCTGACTGTACCTAGTGCTATAAACAAACAAACAAACAAACAAATAAATAAATCTTTAAAAAAAAAAGAAAAGAAATTAGAGATTCTGGTGTAGGTAGAATTAATCATTTAATTCCTCTTTAGTTTGGAAGGCAAAACTGGCTGACTGTGGGAAGAGCAGGTCTCTGAGGGGTCAATGAGAAGCAAGAGGGCACATCACGAGATTGCTGGAAGCTGATTCATCATCAGGGTGAGTGAGAAGAAGCTGCTGGTTGCCTGCATTCCCAATTGTGGGAGCTTTCACTGTAGGACTCTCAAACATTTTAGTTATGAGTCAGGTCCCAGAATACAGATTAAGCTTTCAAAATGGGGCAGTTTCTGACACTTTGTGAAGGGTAAGATGAGCATTGACCTGGCAGAAATACTGATAATTAGGCTGAGGATAAATGCTGTCAGCGAGCTGTTGAGTGATCATATACATTAGAGGTGACACCACTGGGTGGACAGAAGCAAGGCTTGGTTGTAGATTACTGAGCAGAGGTGGGGGTGAAAGTGTGAATATGTGACAGAAGGAAGCTGGAATCAATTTTTGTTCTGAGAAGGAGGGGGTACTCTGCATTTAGGTTGCACAGCTGCAGATCAATGCAGTGTGTTGTCAGAGACATTTCAGTATTAATTTTCTCAAACTCACATATTGCAAGTGTGGGTGCCACACTCCATGGTACCTGTGAGGAAGACATGCTTTGTGACGTCATGTGGCAAGGAAGCTGTCTTTACTTGTATTGAGCAGAATCAGAGAAGTATAGGCAGGTGAGGAAAGAACTAAGCATAGGAGGAGTGACTAAAAGTGGCCTTTCTGAGACATAACCTCATTTCCTCAGGATTATTAAATTCTAAGAAGTGTAATCCATCAAATATTACAAAAAAACATGAACACATGCATAATTTCTAAATATCAAAACTATAAATTTGGAAATTTAAATCATGTTCTCTACATCTGACAAATAGCAAAAATGAATTTGCAGTGATTCAGCAATGCTGATACACCAGTAATCTTAGTGCCTGGGAGGTGAGGGGGTGTGGAGAGGGTGCAAGTCTTTGATAATCCACACCTGCTTCCAGAAAAACTGTGCCAATGCAAGTGCTACATTTATCTCAAGTTCTAACTGATCCTGTAAGCAGAAGCAACTCATATTTGAGTGGTCCCAGCAGGACCAGAGAGAAGTGTGTAACAAATCCTGGAATACCCCTTCCATCATCACTCACAGAGGGAAGTGAGGAGTAGCATTTTAGTCACACATTTTCCTTGAAGTTTGAGGGATAAAGAAAACAGTCTGTTATGTATGCTTAAAAGAATATATAACTAAAATAGGACTGGAAGAGGTAGACAGGGTTTGAATCCATTAGACGGTAGCTGAGGATGGGGCTGCAGAAATATCTATGGAAAATGCAGTATCAGCAAACTATACAACAACAAGGAACCTGGATGGGAATAAAATAATAAGGACTGAATAATAGATAACGTGGGAGGATGATGAGAAATTTGCTGCATAGTTTGATTCCTTATTGTTGAACATGCCTGATATTTAAATGTCTAAGAGCCTGGGAAAATAGAATTACACTTTTACTTTATAGCAAATGTACCCAAATTCTATTTGGACCTTTTTAATATTGGTTTATTGAGGATAGAGGGATGCTAGAATCATCCCTGGGTTAGGAATGACTCTGATTTAGTCCCAATTTTCCTCTTTCAAGAAACAAAGGCTCATTAATCAATAAAATATGGATACAGAATCTAGATTGTCTAAAATGAATATCTATGAGAAGGGATAAAAGATATCATAAATGTCCTAAGATGAAAAGAAAGAGTTGATCTTAAGGACAAATGAGGTCCCATATATTTTTCGACACTTGATATAAGAAAGAACACGTGACATATTTCTGTGCGTAACAAATTGATACCAGAGAGATGCCTTTAAGAGTAGAGGAAGCAAATCTCATGGAAAAACTAGAAGAAAATACCAGTGTAAATGTCAGCCAAGTAGCCAGTGCATTGAAAGCAATATTGGGGGCATAAGAATGTGCCCTTTCTGTGGATGTCTGTTTATTTTGTACTTTATGGGTAATGGAACTTCTTGGGCATTTTTGTTTAGAATCACAAACACTGCCAATGCATTGATGTAATAGAATAAAATAAGTAAATATCTTTATTAGATTTTTCTGTGCTAAAACTTTCACTTATTTTGAATAACCATAAAGTGTGACCCATACAACTAGGCCAGTTTTGCTTAAGCTCAAAGACAGTTGGAGGATGAGGGCAATGTAAGATTCTAAAATAAGACAAAGGCAATAAAGAATTTGAGCAGTGGAAAGCAATTTAGGGAGTCGTTGTGGCAGTTTTCAGAATGACACACGGGAGACCCCAAACTGTACAATAAAAGAAAGCAGGCTAGCAGATGGCTTAGTCAGCTCAGCAGTAACAGTGGGACAGAACTGTTCCTGAGCAAGTACTTCTGATAATTAGCAAATTTCTTCTGTCCACATGGAGCTTACTGAGCTTATGATAACCATTTCAAAATAGACACAGTGCTGGCTCTTCAGAAGCTTTTAGTCTAACGAGGACATCTCATCTAACACAAATGCATACAGATCCACATCATGGGTAGAAAGCCAGAGATGGCTTCCTACCTAGTCTGAATCAAAAGATGGCATATGACAGGAAAAGATGTCTCATGCATGCATATATATATATATATACACACACACACATATATAATTGAATGTATACATATATACATATATAGAGACTTGAATGTTTTATTTATCAATTTCTTGCACATAGTAACTGAGCCTAGTGCACAATCAGGATCATACTTCCCTTCTTGTGGGATCTTCACACACTGACACTGCCTTTAACTGCTGAAAAGAATGGGTGGGGACTGCCTTTATTTCTCTAGGAAAAGGACAGGTGCCCTGGCCATCTGTGTGTTCTTTATGCCAAACATTTGCCTATGATTCCCTAAACATTTTCCCAATTTCTTCCACACACTTGTCCTTTTCCTCTGTCCCCCACAGCCCACTCTCCTTCCATTTCTTCACATCCTGTCCTCTTCTGTCACACAGTTTTTGCCACTTCCTCTGTACTTACAAAGTCAGTCTGTGTTTGTTTTGCCAAACACTTATCTGCCTGTTATTCTTCCCCCCTTCTTGTTATTTATAAAGTTTCATTCACTTTGATGCATAAAAAATTCCCCTATCCCTAGCTCTTTTGGAGAGCTCTCCCTAGTCCCCCATCCCTTCTTGACACCAAATAATGTTTCCATCTATAAAGAGCATATAGTACAAGCTTCATGACTCAGACAAATGAACTGAAAAGCACACAGATGTAGATGCACAGAAAACAGTACAATCTGGATGATGAAGCCATCTAGGACACTTTCAGGCAATCATGTTCTTGTTCCTCATGTTTTCTTCTCATGTTAAATTTAGCCCTTATGACATTTATTCTGTATTTTCAGAGTGAGTGGAGTTATCCCTGGGGTAAAGCGATCCCCTCTGCCCTCTTTTCCTAGACACATCCTCCCTCAAGTGCTGACTTTTAAATGTTTCTCCACATACATCAAATAACCAACCTAAAAATGAACCCTGTTTGTTTCCTGTTTGAGACACCTTCTTTACCTTCTCAACAGTCGGTAACACCTCCCCACTTCCCAATCTCAAGGGCCTATAACCATCTATTATTCCTCCATTTCCTTCTCTGGTCACATTCATTCCCATGGGATCCTTGTTCCACTTCCTGAACAGAAATCTTACAAGTTGAGTGCTTTCTTTCTCCCTTCCACTCTGACTTTAGTTTAGACTGAAATAATTTCCTGTTCAACCTATATACAACCCCAACTTCCTACTCTCGTAATGCTCTTGGTTATAAAGTTTTACTATCAAAATATCTTATTTTCTCAGCCCCTTCCCATATTTCCACCTCAGTAAATGTACTCTATTCTTGTGTTTTTTTTTCTTAGACTTCCACATTGATTCTTCATTTTTTAATACGAAATTCAATATTTTTTGATATTTGTGTGACCCTGTTTTTTCACCTCATCTCTCACTCACCATCTTTTACTCTTGCCCTACCATTAGCAAATGACTCTCATAGACACACTATTACCATATCCTTTGACTTCCAGATTTACTTCATTTTAACACAATTGGCTTAAAGTTCAGAACTAATTATACATATCATATGTACTGTATCCTCTTTCAGAAAAATTTGGTTACAAATAGCAAGGAAACATTATATTTTGTACCATGGAGCAAATGCTTTCTAAACACTTCTTATTTTGAATCACAACAAGCTGTTCCGTGAGACATCATTGTTATTATTTCTTTAAGATTACTTCTTAATCTTGTACAGGAAATGGGAAGCGGGACTACCCTAAAATAGTCTTGAGGAAATGTTGTGTTGTGGAAACTGCTATGGGGATGACATTGGACATTTCCTAAGATCCAGGTAAATGCAGAAGCAAGAGAAAGATGGCCTCAGATGCTTCCGAGGGAGTTTTTGTGCACTGAAAACTAGATTATATCTAAGGCTCACTTAACAGGGAAGGTACTTGGTACCCTGTGACCAGTTTCCCTAAATTTGGTAGAGTTGGATTGGTGCCCAACAGAAGTACAAGGACAGAGAATCCAGCAGCCTGTTCTTTTTTTTTTTTTAAAGAGGCATGTATTTTTATTTATTTATTTGTTTGTTTATTTGTTTATTTGTTTGTTTGTTTGTTTGTACATGCACTGGGTACAGTCAGAAGTGTGGGAGGGTGAGAGAATTCACCAGAGCCAGAGCGGGGAGCAGAGCAGGCAGAAGGACCGAAGCACACTGCTGAGGGGAGCAGTGGGCGGCAGGAAAGGTCTGCGCGCCATGTGGGACCCTCCTCCGGTGGCCGGGGAGCAGCCGGGAATCGAACCGTCGCTGCAGAGGCCCAGCAGCCTGCTTTTTAAAATCTTTCCCACAGTAGTGGATATCTCTCCACAGGGTTTGCACTAGCTCTTCTACTGGAAACCAAGACCCTTTAGAATCTTATAGCTATGAAGATCCACATTTCCTCTGGTCCAACTCAAATTGTTCATCTATAATAATTAATATAATGTATTCACCTTTTTTCTTTTACTTTTAACTCTTAAGTATCATTCTTAGAGTTCTTACAAAAATACATTGAAATGGCAAATGTTGCATGACTGTCACAACTTAATACTTTATCACTTAATTTAAATGTTATTTCCTGAAAGAATTAGTTATTGTTCTAATGTTGTCCCTCAGCTCACCTCAGCTCACGCTGGAGACTCTTGACACTTGCTTGTGTTATTTAACCTCTTAGATTTTAATACCTATTAGCAAAATCTAAATGAGATTTTTTTTTTCCACTGAGGTTATTTCAATTTCTTCCCAATGATAGATAGGGAAACCAGCATGATGCTTTGCCAGATGCAGCTTTAGCACATTGATGGGAGGATGCAAGCTCTTTTTTTTTTTTTTTATCTCTTTCCAGATCACAAAGGTCTGAACTAATTAGTATTATTAGAAAGTGAATTATAGATATATTTTATTTCTCAGTGTTATAAATGGAATATACCAAGTTGATCGCAGGATGAGATGATATACGGTACTTAAGTAGAAATGCAGACTCAGGGTCAGAAAGAGCACTGCATATAGAGGGGAGTATTTTCACCTTCTAGGTCTGCAAGCCTGAGATTCTCTTTCTAGGATACTGATTGGACCAAGTGCTATGTAAAAGCTGGGTCTACTGCTAGTATCTATATGCTTTGGTAATGAATATCCTTTTTCCAATTTTGACCTGATATCCCTAGAATTGCAACAGGTTACTCTTCCATAGTATTTCCTTTCTCATTCTCATCGCCTGCATTCCAAAACAGGTATATCCTGGATTTTATTTAAGTGACTTCAGACACCAATAGTTACATATATATGGTATCTTTATCTTTGAGAACGTTTCAACCTACTCTAAAACCTTTCTTATTCAGTTATCCAGAGATACACAATCAGGATTGCTACATGTCACTCACCTCTTTAACTAGTTTATCCTGTTCTGACCATAGGTGTACTCCAAATTGTACCCTAAGGAGTCCTTTGTCAATTAGCTAGCTGATGAATGCAAAGGATTCAGGTCCACATTTTTCTACAAATTTGCCATTCACTCAATTGATATTAGATTGCTAATAACAATTTTATTAAATATAAAACCATTATATATCATATAGATCTTCTTGTCATATATACAAGGTTTAATAGCAAAATACATATATATTAGGAAGATATATATATATATATATATCTTACGTATATCGAGAATTTGGAAGCAACACCCACTGATAGAGGTTCCTTCTTGCTCTAGGAAATGATTTGTTCTACACACACTGCCTGGCACCCATGAGACAGAGACAGAGAGAGGTAGGCAGCATTGGTGTCATCTCCATAGTTACTTTTTTATACCTGTGTGTTTTCTCTCCCCTGTGTGTGTGTATTTTTCTGCTCATTTCCATAAATAAAATGTTCTTTCTCTACTGTGTAGCTGCTTCCCCTGATTAATTCCTGCCATGGCTTCTCTGTAACAGTGTTTCTTCTTTTGCTTCAAACAGCAGGCATCTGCTTTTTGAGTTGAGTTAATGGGGGATGGAAGGGAGTTAGCCAAGTCTCCATGGGTTCTTCATGAATCCCCACAACCCCCTTACAAATGGCTTATGTCTTCCATTGATCTCTTTTGATTTTGTTTATGCCTCACCAAGGTAAAATATTTCATATGCCACTCAGAATTTTATGAAATAACCCACACTGGGTTTGATTTTTAAGTAACACCTTCTAGGGAATTCAGGAGCATCAGTTATTATTCCTGCCATCAGAGCCCGGCTGGTCTTTTGCCATAATCAGAAGAACAAAGCATTACATCTGCTTTACTTGCCTCACAAGGCGGCTATCCCAATTTCACTGTGAGCTTTATTATCTGCTGGTCTTCCTCTAATGCCTTATACACAATAGATTGCATCTATTTAAGTATCTAGATCCCTTTGGAAACAAGGCCTTCTTCTGACACACACAAAAAGGATTTTCAGGCAGCAAATCTGCAGGTAGTAATTTTAATAGCCACTAATGTGAATTAATAATTCTAATAACCTCATTTCAGATGTGTTATCGGGACACTGGAGAGGGTTGCCATGGCTGCTGTATTTTATTGCTCACAGCTGTGCAAACTCATTTTGGCCAGCAAAATTCTTCTGTCTAACCTCTCCTTTCATTGGCTTGCATGATCTCAAGCAGTGTGGATTAAAAAAAGAAATAAATAAAGGAAAGTTGTATTCATAAGCCTCTAAGAAATGGCATTGATAAGTGACAACGAGCAATCCCAATTCTTTCAAAAAAGAGTCATATCACTTATATATTCATAAAATTAAATCATTACTTGGCAAATTTATCCATTTCAGTAACTCAATTACAATTTGTCAATAATTCCAAAATGCCTTCTTTTAAGTGTTTGGGGGTGTAAATGATATACCTTAATAAGCTACTTTAAGTGTTACTGTCTCATACAAGATTCCAAAAGGTAAACTAATTCATAATCTCAGGCCTGTAACTGACAATAGACAGTAACTGCTCTGGTAAGTGTGTGACAAGGCCTTCTGTGAGTGCAAGGCACTCCACATAATTCCACCTTAGCTTGTCTTATGGGAGCTCACAGTGGGGAGGTAAGATAATGTACCTTAAAAGCCATAATAGAATACTAAAATGAACTCCATTTATGAAGCATCTGTTAATTTTCCTGGTTCTATGATAGTATTATATATATATTTTTTCTCATTTTATATTCCCAGCATTCCTATAGGGTTGCCATATTAGTGGTTTTAAAACATGGTTACATATTCTTTTATAGTCTGAGAGTTAGCATCTGTATTCCCTCTCTTGAATCTGGGCAGGTTTGTAGTCAAAAGCTTTAATGAAGGAATACAGTGTAAGTGACACAAGGTGACTTCCAAGGTGCCTTAAAAGGAATATGGTGATGGCTCATGGGTGATATGGTGGCAGGAGAACTATGGGAACTACAACAAGATAAGAAAGAAAATTAACTAATTAATTAAAAAAAGTTTAGGTTAAACCACACACACGCAAAAATGGCTATGTATCTTCTGCTTTAATTACTGGAATATTTGCTCTTGGAACCTGAAATCATCAAGTTAGAAGTTGGATTCCCTAGGCTGCCATCTTGAGGAAGCCTAGGGCATGTCTAGGTCATCCGGTGACAGAGCTATGGACCCTATACTTCCCCCCTTCCCTATCTTTGATTCACTCCATCCTAAATACCAGATACAGGAGAGGCTAAATTTTCAGGTGATTCCAACAACTTGTAGCCTCTCTCTTTCTCACTGAGACCCCAGACATCACGAAACAGAGATAAACCATTCATTCTGTACCTGGATGGAATTCCTGCTCTATAGAATCCATGAAAATAATAAAATGGTTATTTTCTTATCTGTAAGTTTTTTTTTTTTTAATTTTCTGCAACAGATAACCAGAACGCCTAGGAAATTAGAATTAATTAACTTGACCACTGATACACAGTAAGTAGCAGTACTGAGATTCAAAACCAGGTTTGTTGATGCCACATGTCAAGATCTTTTTACCTAAAATCATAAGAAAGATGTACTGACAGTTATAAAAAACATGAGAAACAAGTATTTTTCTTTTTGTCCATGGTCATTAGTGTGGACTCATGATGGACTTGCCAATCCTAAACACTGACAAGCTGTGGAAAACATGTTGTGATCTTTAATTAAAGTACATTTTTTAAACCCACCCCTGTGTTCCTACCAAATTTTCATGTATCTGATTTGAAAAGGAGCCAAATCATTGACTTTAACTTTCATCTGAACCCATATGGCATTCTGGAATTCAATATGAAACCCCGAAGTTCTGTTCCACTCCTGTTGCTCCATTGGATGCCAATTGTGGGAATGACTTAACAACTTCCCTTCTTTGTTGCATTTAAATGATTCACAATATAAAGTTCTCAATTATAAACCTTGGTTGTTTAGATTTCAGAAATTCAGAAGAAATGTAGATCTGAAGCAGTTAGTCCATGCTACCAGCCTATCAGGGATGAAAAATGTCTCCATGCAGTGAGCCTATTTAGAAGTTCCAATGAACTCAAACTTCATCTCTCATCCATTTTTGCCCCTTCACCCCACATATGCCTGTGAAAAAAAAAACAAGGCTAACATTATATTCCCTTAGAACTTTGTAGGACTTTTGGAAAATACTTGATGAAATGGGGATAATTTAATAAAAAACCTCAAACCTCATTGAAGCTGAACTCTAGGAATCATATATCTACACTCTGAAAACTCTTACAGGCTGGGTTGAAATTTTACATCAACTCCATATTCCTGGAAAAAATTGACTAACTTTGTGAAACCTTCTTTATAATGAGAGCTCTCACTACAAGGTCACAGGTGATGGAATTGCTTACACAATTAGTCACTAAATGCATCTAGAAGCCTTTGGGATTAGGGACTTTGCTTGCTGAGGAGCCTTATTTATTAATTGTTAATTATAATTTCGCTTATCAGCTTCTCTGTGGATTTGGTGTCTACAAAGAAAGACTGAAGGAAAAAAATCAAGAGGGCTTCTGTAAAACAAGTGTTTCACCAATCATAGTATCCTGTTAGTAGTAGAATCAGGGAATCTTGGTAGAGTAACAAAGTAGATGTGTTTTGTCCACATGTTTGCCTAGCATCCTTTGCGTGGGATAGCCTGGTGAATGACACAGTGATGAGTGGAGCTTTCACTCATGACTGGGCCTAAGGAAATGGTGAAGGAGAATCCCACCATCCCAAGTAAGTGTCTCAAGAGGCCCAAGTTCTGCATTCCGCCTCACCACCTGTATATTACTTTTCATCTGAAAGCCCTATCTCTTAAACTGCTCTGGAAAGGTGATGGGTGTTGATGGATCATCTTGACTTATCTCCACCACAGTGGGTTCTATGACAGTAGCAGGTAACATGCCATTGAAATGTAACTTGCTGTCCCCAAAGACCCTGCAATGACCTCCTTGTGAATGGAACAAGTTGGCTTTCTGTAGAGGCCAAGGGCCATGCATAAACACTTCTTTACTGACCCTTTGTGGTTGTTACGGTATATAATTTTCATATATATAGAAAAAAAGTCACTGTACATAAAAAAAAATCAAGAATGACATCAACTATTGTTGCTAGTTTAATTTTTTTCTCTATGGCTATCTTCTTCATGGTATTTGTGGTATAATTCTTTGCAAGTTATAAAAGTACATAATCATTTTTGACAAATATAGATACACTTATTTCCCTACTAGCAATAAGTGGATTAGATGATATTTCAGATCTAGACAACCCTAATTAAATTACTCCTAACTTTATTGCCCTCTGTGGATTGATCTTTCTTTGACCTTCACAGCCCATCAGAATAAATGAAAGGAAAGCATTTGAATATTTTTTCACATGAAAACTTTTACATGAGCTTTCATACCTATATACTGCATAAATATATTAAGTGCAACCAGAAAATGATTGCAAGTTATTTACGTGGCTTTTTTTTTTTTTAAAAACCTGCAGTATTATAAATTAGCATCACACCAGGAATACTAATAATAAAGGTAACTACAAATAAAGGTAGGTTACTACAAATAAAGGTCATTCAACTTACATTTTTAATGTTTCCACATTCATTTAAAAAAGGAAAACATATTCTAAAACAAACATTCTCTTTTTTTTTTTTTTTTTATAAATTTTATTGTTATATTCCCCATACAATTGCAGCCCCCCATTCTGACCCCAATCCCTCCCCTCCCACCCCCGCCCCCCTAAAAGTGTCTCTGGTTCATAGTTTTTTGTTGATTTTGATTTTCACTTTCTTATAGTTATTCATTTTCCTGGTCCCTTATTTAAGTTTTCTAGATTCCTGCTATGAGTGAGACCATCCAGTATTTTTCTTTTTCTTTTTGGCTTATTTCGCTGAGCATGATCCCTTCCAGCGCCATCCATGTTGCAGCAAATTGCATGTGTTTATCTTTTTTGAATGCTGAGTAATATTCCATGGTATATATGTACCACATCTTCTTGATCCAGTCATCTATTTTTGGGCATTTGGGTTGTTTCCAAAGCTTAGCTATTGTAAACAGTGTTGCTATAAACATAGGGGTGCAGGTGTTCTTTGGAATTGATGTTTCTGTGTCCTTTGGGTAAATACCTAGGAGTGGAATTGCTGGATCATATGGAAGCTCTATGTTTAGTAGGTCCAGAAATCTCCACACAGCTTTCCACAGTGGTTGGACCAGTTTGCACTCCCACCAACAGTGCAGAAGAGTTCCTTTTTCTCCACACCCTCGCCAACATTTGTTGTTGCTAGTTTTTTTAATATGTGCCATTCTCACTGGTGTAAGATGGTATCTCATGGTAGTTTTGATTTGCATTTCCCTGATGACAAGTGATGTTGAACATTTTTTCATATGCCTTAAAACAAACATTCTCTTAAGACAGGAATGTAAATGTATGCCGATACCTTTTTAATTTTAATAGTATGGGACAAAAGTACTGCCCAACATATTGAATGAAAGCTATTTTCTGTAAGTGAGCAACGTACTGTGACTTTTCCTTTGTACTGTGTATTATAAATGATCTTTCACGTGAAAGGAAACTTTTGCTCTTTATGAAGCATCATTGTGGTAAATAAAATAAGGGGGACTTTTTTTTTTGTCATTTATAAAAAGACAATGTTCAAGCTATATATATATTTTAAAAACATTGGATACATTATGCTATTTATTTAAAAAACTGAGTTTCACAACAAGGTAATAAATGTGCCTCTTTAAAATAAGTAAAAATTCAAAAATTACATGTGACATAGACTTCTAGAACTAATGAAAGTTGTTCTTTTTCTTTCTTTCTCTGCCACTCCTTTTCATTGCGTTATGTAAGGTGATTTATGATCTTCTGAAATTATCAAACTTTCCTTGAGCACTTAAAATATAATCCTGTTAGTGAGCATTTACATACAAACTCTTTTGGGATTAACTCTATTATATAATTCAACAATATGTGTTGCATACACCCACCATGGGAATGATATTTTTACAATCCTTGTTTGCTAGGAGTATCATAGAGTTTGAGCAACTATCAATACAAACAGGATTATGTCTCATTCAGTTTTTTGTTTGTTTGCTTGTTTTGTTTTGCATTCTCCACAGTGGTTAGTATAAATCCTCACACATTGGAGGTGTTCAGTAAATATTTGAAATATCTTGGACTATTGTATTTAGCAGAAGAATAGTGAGGAAAAAACAGAGTGAGTGAATGATATCTTGAATGGACTGCACTCTCATCTCCATACAGATGAACTCTCAGGAGTCAAGGAGTATAACTCCCAGGATGCCCAAAACCTGACTTTCTAAATGGGGGCTACTGGGAACTTGAAGTGGAGCTGGGTGGCCAGGTGAGCCTTTAAAACACTGAAGGCAGGAGGGCTTTACTCTTGCTTTTTCAGCTCCAACTTTACTTGGTACTTCAGTAGAACAGATGGCACCTAGCCACATGCTGGCCAGTTAATCTTCTCTCTCTATCCCCTCTCTTCCCATTCCCTTTGTAAATAAACCTATTTTTAATAATTTCTCTATGCATATATGCTTTTGAGTCTTTTCTGGAACTATTCAGGGTACAGATGATGTACCTAAGTATCTTTTATTTATGGGGTTGTCCACGAACATATTGATTATGGTTTCCAGGCAGTGTGTCGCTCCCAAGTAATCTGTAAAGCATTACTTTGTGAGTGACTTCTGAAACTCCATTGTTACTCTGAATGGACTTAGATGATCCAAAGTGAGGAATTATTTCCTTCAACAATTTTTTGGCAACCTATTCAGCTTTTTCCATCCTAGTGGGAAATGCTTTCACCCTTCCTGACAAAAAAGACTAAAATATAATTGCTAGTGAACCTGAACATTTGGGTAAAAATACACTTGCCAGTCTTCAAAAGGTCTTCAAATGCACTGATATTGAACTCCTGTAGCTCTAGGGTATGTCTCAGTCTTCGGGTTATTCTTGGTGTATAAATGGCAACTTTGGGTGATCTATTGAGATATTCTGTGCAAATAAGTGCCCTTTAAATATGGGCACATGGACTGTAATAAGGCATTTCTCCTGGGTGGGACATCTCACACAGATGTTTCAACCCTGAGCACACTAGGACCTCTGGGAGCTGTCTCACACCATTTGAATTCATTCTCCTAGTGGAGCTGGGATTGAAATTCGTAAATTCCCATTCATGGGCCCTTTCCTCTTTCTGGCCAATATATCTGGGGGCAAATTGAGAAAAGTACTTGATGGTTCCCTGGAAAGCAGAAAGAGCAGTGGCCTTGGCAGCACAGGACTGAATCCAGTGCTGGGAACCAGTCATGGTCCCCAAATAAGACAGTCAAAAGGTTGTAAGGAATTGGCACAGTTAGAAATATGAACTGGACATATCATTAATGGCTTTCAAATCCTAACAAAATGATATGAATTTGTGTGGGGTGTCTTTCCTGACAAAATTGGAGTGTTGTGGGGAAGTCGGAGGGCCAAATGAGGCCAATTTGAATAATGGCTGAATTTATGATTTTGTAATAATGGCTGAATTCCCCTAAGGCTTCCTCTTTCAAAGGACATTGCTTTATCCTTGGGGTTCTGCTTCCTTCTACCACTTCTACCTTATCAGGTCTGCATTGTTGGCACACCCGTGATTCCATCAGCCCATGCTGCTTTACTTACTCTTTCATAGGTTTCTGGGGATAGCACTTAACCTTTTGGTGGAACAGCCTGAGTACCACCTGGAATCACAAGGCATGTTCTGGGGGTACTTGTAGGTGAAACCTCTGATCTGGGGGTGAGAAAGTAAACTATATATTGAGTTTACTTAAGAGGTCACTACCAAGGAGGGGTATGCCATGTATGGGAAATTGTTTTAGGCTGTATTGCCAAATTGGCATTCCAGGGGCTTTAGGAAGGCTTTCTGTTGTGATCGCCTCATAACCCCAGTGAGTGGTATGGTCTTCTTGCTCATCGAAGCAAATTTAGAATTCAAGATAGAACAGATTGGTTCAGTGTCTACCAAAAAATCAGTCAAATAGTCCCCCATTGTGTGTGTTACCCAGGGCTCCAAGGGGTCATCCTATGGACTTTTTAAAATCAACTGAGCCCCTGGGGTTCATCTGAACCCCTCTCTGTGCTACCATTTGTCTCCTTTTCTCTTTCCTTGCTGCTTTTTTTTTTTTTTAAAGATTTATTTATACAAACACTGGGTACAGTCAGAAGCAAGGGAGGGTGAGAGAATTCATCAGAGCCAGAGTGGAGAACAGAATAGGCAGACTGATGAAGTACACTGCTGAGGGGAGCAGTGGGTGGCAGGAGAGGTCTGCATGCCATGTTGGACCCGCCAGCAGCCGGGGATCGAACCAGCCCTGCAGAGGCTGTGTGCAGCTTCACAACCCAGTGCTCAACCACTGCGCCACCAGGGGAGGCCCTCTCCTTGCTTCTTTATTCCGTTCATTTTGCCTGCATTCCCTTCTGCAACCCTTGCCTGTCATCACTCTGCTTTCATCTGCTTTCTTTCCTTTTTCTCACTCCTACCCTCTCTTGCTTCTAATCTGTTCTTACAATGTCCTTCTCCTTTCAATAAGCACACTAACTCTTCCTTAAAGTTTCACATCTCTTTTCTCCTCTCCATGTCCCTTCTCTCTTCCTCCTAAACCCTGTCTTGGGTTCTCTCTCCATGAAACATTACAGGTTTATGTCACCTTTTCTTTCTGGTTTTGAAAACTCTAAGGCTATATCCACCAATTGGAAAGAACCCATCTCTATAGCACTTTTTAACTTGGCTAATTTTCTCCTTCTATCCAGAGGGCTCTGCCCAAATGACTATCATGTTAATCATTTTTCTGGAGCATCTGGATTCAAGTCTGTGTAAATACTGTAAATTTGGCTAATCCTCTCAAGGATCTCAGAATAATCCTCATTGGCTTTTGTTGGTTTCTAGCATCCTACCAAAACTCTCTTGCTTAGGAATCCCCTGCCTCAGCCCTACTAATAAGGGCCTCTTATATATAATGTTCTAGCCTTTTTATTCCCCCATTATTGGGGTCCCTGTTAGGTTATATCATTGAGGCAGCCTCTTCCAGTTCTGGGGTCTCTAGATGCTCCAGGTGGAGATAATGAGCCTCCTTGCTAAGCTACCTGAAAACCATCCTCTGTTTGTTTGATGATGTTCATATTGTTTGTCACATAGATTGTATTTCTGCCCAAGTAGGCCAATGGCAGACAAAAATAGAAGCAAATAAATTAGCCATAGTTTTAGGATTCAGCAGGTATGGGAGATGGAATTCCTCCAATCGAGGAGGTCTCTGGTATTAAAGGGGTTGTGTGACCACCAGTTTCTGGCAGGTGCCCTGTTTGTTTAATCCACCCATCAGGGACTGGCAAAGAGGAAACTTTCTTATGACAAGGCAGCTCCTTTGGTCAAATTGAGTCCTCAATCTGGTGTGAGAAGCTATTTTAGTCCTATTCTAGGGGAAGCAGTGATGCCTGAGGAGCTACTGCAGCTTCCAGAGGAGGGACACTGGCTTCACGAAAGCATTCAAAATTTTCAGTAAATGATGGTCCTCCTCCTCCTGTTCCCCCCATGAATAGCTCTCAGGGAAAGGGAAGTCTTCTCCCTTCTCTGCACCACAAAATGGGCCTCTGCCTTTTCTAAATCTGATTTACATAGGACAGCCAGAATGTGTTCTTACAGGCTCACGACTGAATCTAATTTACTGAGGGCAGCCAGAATTTGTTCTTGCAGACTCTCAGCGGTCTCTGCCTTTTCTAAATCTAACTTATGGAGGGTAGCCAGAATTTTTTCTTACTTACTTCTGATGACTGAAGTAAAAGGCTCACCTCCTCTTGAACCAAACAATGTTGTTTAAAGCACTTAGACTCACACCCAACAGGATGCCCCAGAAGCACAAGTTTTAAACCAGAGGTAGAAACTGTTTTCCATACATCTGTTCAGAGGAACAAAATCATCTCTTGTATGCCAGCCATTATCAGATTACCCATACCCAAAAAACAAAAACAAAACTAAACAAACCCCCCCCAAAACCCCCAAAACAAAACAAAAAAACCTAAAGAAAAATACGAAAGCTAACAACTGTCTAAACTATTGTTGAAGTTAGATTTAAATCAAAATGCACACACAGAGTTTTACTAACGGAAAACTAAGCTCCTCTAAATCAGAGGCAGATAAGTCCCTCTGCGTGTAAGTGCCCTGTGATTATAACACATAGTAACCAAAGCAAGGAAGTAACCAAAGCAATGGGTTGGTCAACCATTGGTGTGAGGGCTCCACTGTAGGGTCCAAATTGTCATAGGGTAACCCCAGGGGGCATGGAATGACCTGGGTGTGGGTCCTCACCTATGTGCAGAATTCAGGTCAAGACCCAAAAGCAGGCACAGATGCAATTTTTGATCAAAGGGAGACTAGAGGGAGAGATATTAATTGATTGATACAGCCTACCTGTGACAGTATCTGAGTTGAGACACCAGGCATGAGTCAAAAGTCAGAAAAGCAATAGAATCTGAGCCCACATGTGTTCAGTTATATACAAAGCATGGGTGCTTCATCCCACCCCTAGTTCCCAGAAAGTCAGATTCATGGCATGCTTGGGGTTGTACATGGTTGGATAATATCTGGGTGTAGGCTGGAGAGGCAGGGGTGAAAGAATTCACCAAAGACAGAATGGAGAAAGGGAAAGGTAGATTTATAGAAATGCACTGCTAAGAGAAGCAGCAGCCAAGATGGGAGAAATCTGCAAGAGAAATAGGATTTAGGGCTCCCTTTTATCACCTGTTGTTATAGGGCAGGGTGAGATGTACCCCAGCTCCTCCTAAACCTGCCTGCTGAATGGATTCTGCCATCCACTGCATCAAGACAAAACATACCCTAGTGCGTAAGACCTTCAATAGAAAATAACTTCAGCACAATTGGTGTGCAATAGAGAGAACGTAACGGAGGTTCCCAGGAAAAGGAGAGGTTCCACGTTCCCTGCACCACCCATGGGAGAAGATGAGTAGGGAGAAGAAGCTGAAGAGGAGATTGGAGAAGAAAGATGGAGAGCCAGAAGGAGACCTGGAGGAGCCACATGGAGCAGAGAGACATGTGAAAAAGCTATACTTGCTCTTTGCTCCTGGACTGGTTAAAACGCGAGTGACCTATGGGAAGGTTAAAATGGCAGCTTTTATCTTGGTTTTGATTTTGCTCTTTTCCTTCCAGACTTGTCTGGCCCCTTCTGTCCCTATTCTATGGGCCCCCCACCAGAAGGTGCTTTAAGGCTTACGGCACTCTTTAGGGCCTCAGCGGTCCTTCTTTGGGCCAACCCTGTTTCGCTGGGCATTTGCCCATGAAGGGATTGGGTAACTTCAGGTGCCTGATTTGGAAACTTTATTCTCCCATTTTCTGTATTGCACACTAATTGTGTTAAAGTCCCTTTCCATGGAAGGTCTTACGTACTAAAGTATAAGTTTTGTCTTGATGTGGCAGGTGGCAGAACCTATTTAGAATGGTTAGGTTTGGGGGTTCTGGGATGCCCTTCACCCTGCCTTGTAACAAGAAGAGAAAGATTATAGTTCATAAAAACATAGGGGTTGGAGTTCATTCAGGATGTCATTTGTGGGCTTCAAGTTTGCTCCTTACTGTTGCTCCAGCAACATTGCCTTTGTGAATAAACCTTTAATAAATTTCTTCTTGCATGTCTGCTTCTAGTCCTGAGTTGTTTTTTGTTTTTAAGATTTATTTATTTATACATACAAGAACTGGGGTACAGGTACAGGGTTCACCAGAGACAGAGTAGGGAACAGAACAGGCATATCGACTGAAATACACTTCTGAGGGGAGCAGAGGGTGAGTCAGGAGAGGTCTGCTGTGCCATGTGGGTCACCTCCCTGGCTGGGGATTGAACTTGTGCTGTAGTGGCTGGGGTGAGCTTGTGTTGTAGTGGCTGGGGTTGCGTCTTAACCCCTTGTGCCACCAGGGAGACCCTTAGGACCTGAGTTCTTAAGTGTGCTGGTGAGGACTCAAATCCAGGTTACCTCCCCACCCGCCATTCTATAACATGTGTTGGGAAGCAAAAATCTGTCACACCAAAAATATGGGTATTGGAAAAATGTTTATTTCACGATATGGGCTCTGGAGGTTTGGTGGGGTCTAGGCTCTGTGAAGACATTTACACATATAAAGACAAACTCTAAGATGGAGCTTCCATATGATCCAGCAACTTCACTCCTAGGTATTTACCCAAAGGACACAGAAACATTAATTCAAAAGGGCACATGCACCCCTATATTTATAGCAGCATTATTTATAATAGCTAAGCTATGGAAACAATCCAAATGCCCAAAAATAGATGACTGGATCAAGAAGATGTGGTACATATACACAATGGAATATTACATAGCAATCAAAAAAGATAAACTCATGCCATTTGCAGCAACATGGATGGAACGGGAAGGGATCTTGCTCAGCAAAATAAGCCAGAAAGAAAAAGAAAAATACTGGATGGTCTCACTGATAGCAGTAATTTAGAAAACGTAAATAAGGGACCAGGAAAAAGACTAATTATAATAAAGTAAAAATGAAAATCAACAAGCAACTATATACCAGAGACGCACTACAGGGGGAGGGGGGAGGAGAGATTACGCTCAAAACAAGGAGGGTGGGACTTGTATGGGGACTATAACCAAGATGAAAATGCATACATTGTATAAAAATGAAAAATGATGTTATATATATATATATAACATCATATATATATATATATATATATATATAAAAAGACAAACTCTAGAGGTTGTCACCATCACCTAGGAAGACCTAATCTCCTTATCTCTTTTCAAAGGAGGAGGCAGAACTTAAATCTGTCTCCCTTTGTTTTCCTGATAAACTCCCTAAATGAACTTCCCTTTCTTTCCCCACCCTCCCTTATTTCAGATAAACTGGACAAAATGGTGTCTAAAGGTAAGTGGGCAAATTATTCAGTCATGCTGGGTCTCTCCCATGTATGCCGGAAGTATCCATGTTATTATGAAATGCTCTGTGGCTTTTGCTCTTATCAATCTGTCTGATACTTGTTTGACTATTTGCCAGTCTAGAAGTACCCAGAGGGGTATGGAATGATATCTTTTGTGTCCCAACAATTGTATATGTCACATGTAATCAAACTGGCAACCAGAGAGATTAAATAACCAGTGTCATAATGTAAGCAAAGTTAGAGTCAACGGACTGAAAATTGTTTTTTCCATGGCTTTCTATTCATCCAAGAATAAAAGTCAGCCTTACAGCAGAAGAAATCATGCTTTCTTACCCTAATGAATATCCTGATGTACAAGTAGTTTTGCAATCCCTCCTATTTTACAAAATTTGTTTTTGGTTACTTTGTGACTAGAAAAACCAAAACTAAAAGCTATCTATTATATGGTGATACGTGGAAATAAGACTTTCGGTGGTGAGCATAATACACTATATGCAGATGTTTATTTATAAGGCTATTGAAACCTATATAATGTTTTAAACTAATGTTACTTCAAAAATTAAATGTAAATAGAGTGGTGGCATTTTTCATAAAAGGAAAAAAACTAAAACCTCAACTACTTATCTCATGTTTTTACCCCAAAATTAGATCCCAAAGATCATTTACTCATAATATCACCTTTAAAAAAACCAAATTCCATGACTCTTTCATTTCCTTCTCCCATTCTTTATGTGTTTTTCTACCCTGCGTAGTAAATTTGATCCTCTTTCCTCCAACCCCCTGCTACCCAGGGAACCTGGGCTGCCTCATACAACCTCCCCTCTTCCCTCATCTGAAAAGCAATGGAAAGCATTTTTGCTTGTTGCTCAGTGGGAATTCATCCACTTAACGTAAAATTACACAGAAATTCCTCAAATTGAGAACATAAAACATCTCTTACAAAGTTAAGGAAGGAGTTTCTGCAAATGGCAAGTTCAAGACAGCAGGCAGTTCTTGCTTGGTGCCCACACTCTGATGGATGTTATTAAGGAATCGAGTACTGTGTAAGCTCTCTATTCAGTATGTTTATTTTTTCTTTCTAAGATACTTCTACTCTTCTCTATTCTCTTATTTATTTGAATCATCATTAGCAGAAGGAATAGTGTAATTACCCATAGTATACTCTCTGTGCTTGAATAAGGGGTAAGAGATGGGTATAATTCCTTCCTTATGAATTCATCACCTTCTTACCAATAACTAATTTAAATGGTGTCACAGAACATAATTTCTGAGCAAAGACTGGGAGCTTAGGAAGTTAACCCTGGTCTTGTCTCAATGGCAAGTATCACCTGCTCTTTTCCACTTCTGTTCAAGTGGCCAATGAGGCAAGGGTTACTTCCTTAAAATGCACCTCTGGTTATAATAGCCAGATATTGAAACAACCCTAATTGTTCATTGATAAGTGACTGGATGAAGAAGATGTGGTGCAAAACCATGCACCACATAGGACAATGTAATAGTATGCAGTCATAAAAGAGAATGATATGTTACTATTTGTGACAAAATGGATGGATCTTTGAGGATATTATGTGAAGTGAAATTAGTTGAGAAAGAAATATTATACAACTTCACTTTTGTGTGGAACCTAAAAACAAAACAAATAAACATAGAAAATAAAACTCACAGATACAGAAAATAGATTGTTGGTTACCAGAGAGGAGGAGGGTTGGCGCATGGGTGAAGCAATCTAGAGAAAAAAGTTTCAAGTTACAAAACAAATAAGTCTCGGGGATGTAGTATACATCATGAGGTTCATAGCAACAAGAATGTATTACAGCTTCAAAAAATTGCTAAGAATACATAGGAAATAGACTTATTGTGGTGATCTTTTTGCATAATATACAAATGCCAAAGCATTATGTTGTATACTTGAAACTAATAAAATGCTGTATGTCAAAAAATGTAACACTGGGATGTCTATACCATGAGGCAGGACTGAGAATGTCACTGTATGCTGTAGGGTATTTTCCCCTATGGCTTACACAAATTATAAATTATTATTTAGAAAATAATGGTAAAGACAGACAGGAGCAGAGAAAGCATCTGATGTAAAGCATTCCATTAGCAAATGAGATTGGATTTCTTATTCATGTGAAAAGTTCAAGGAGGCAATCTTGTTAAACAGCCATTTTGCATAAAGAAATAATATACTATAATGGACCTTTTCAAATAACTTTGATGTTTTCCAGAACAATTTATTAATACCATGCTTTGGAGGAAGAAGGGATGAAGTCTCACTAGGATAGAATCAGTGGTTGTTGGGCAGTTGGTCATGGCTCAGTGTATTTCATAGCCATCTGAAACACATTTCAGTTCTCAGCTAGAAGTGCCTCGTGGCACTATTTCCCTCCACTGCACTCACATTTTATCTTGGCATTGCTCACATTGGAAAAACACAGTCCTGATTAAGTTCTCTATAAAAGATGATCCAAGCAACGGTAATGTAGAGTCTGACCTCTCCCACTTTTTCATCCTTTCCCTCAATATCCACTAACCTTCTTTTTTTTTTTTTTATCTATTTATTCATTTGCCCTGTCCATACATGCACTGGGCACAGTCAGAAGCGCGGGAGGGCGAGAACCCACCAGAGCCAGAGCGGGGAACAGAACAGGCAGAGTGACGAAATACACTGCTGAGGGGAGCAGCGGGCGGCAGGAGAGGTCTGCGCGCCACGTGGGACCCCCCTCCGGTGGCCGGGGAGCAGCCGGGGATCGAACCGGCACTGCAAAGGCTGCGGGCAGCTTCGCAACCCAGCGCTCAACCGCTGCGCCACCGGGGAGGCCCCTCCACTAACCTTCTTAAGATTAGAAATTTGGGAAAGGGAAGGCAGGAAGCAGAGGAAAGTGATGGGAATATGCCACAGATTTGCAAGAGGTGACAATAATTTACCACCTGGAAATATTTCGTGAACAAGACACATAATTCGACTTATTGACTGGTTTTGTGCCTGTCTATGCACATCTGGTGCTGAACTCACCCAAAACCAATGATTATCAAATTCCTTTTAACTGGACCAGTCTTCTGTCCTATTCCCTTGGGTAGCTTCTAAGAAAAGGATGCATCTTAAATGCTTTCAGTTTCTCTGTGTTTGGGGTACATTTTCAGAAGTGATTATCATTGTATTTATTAGTAATACCATATTTATACAAGTATGTTCTGTAGAACACTAATTTTGAAGGTTGTTAACAGAGTCCCTTTTGTCAAACAAGTGTGGGAAACTGTGGAAAGACAAAGTTCAAGAGTTTCCTTTACCATGGAAATTCAATGTTATCAGAGAATTTTTAATATATTTATTTCTTCTGTGAATCTTCTCAAAAATTATATACAACTGTCAAATTTGCTTGACTTTGGTCAAGGAACATCTTCTGTCAAATATGCCTTGTGCACTGTAGTGCACTATCAGAAATTATAGAAGGGGAAGAATTGATTTTCTTCAATCTCAAACAGCCTATGTAAAGTAAGGTGGCTTGAGACCCAGTAAATAGAAGGGAATGAGATGGCAAAAACTCTAGATTCTTTCTTTTACCAGCTTTGATGAAGTAAGTTGTCATACTGGAGAAGCCCATGTAGCAACACTCTGAGAAAATCTTCCCACCAAAAGCCAAATGACTTTTAAGCCAACAGTCCTCTAGATACTGAATCCTGCCAGGCACCCTGTGGTGAACCTTCCCCAGTTGATGTTTCAGATAAAGCTGCAGAGCCTGGGCCAACACAGAGATTACAGTTTGAGACAGCATGAAGCAAAGAACCAGGTAAGCCGTGCCCTGAAACCTGACCCACAGAAACTGAGATAATAAAAATTTTAAGAAATGGAGTATTAGAGGTAATTTATTATTATGCAGAAATTAACTAATATATATTTTTGTCTAGAGTCTAGAATGGTGTCAACCAATATTTCAGTGGTATTAGTGTAAACAATTATAATTGAGGATATAAGTCCTATTCAGAGTTTTGATGGAGAAAAACAGATTACTTTTCTTAGGACAGAACACATACCAGTAATGAAGAAAAGAATGTTTCTTCAATTTCTTCAAGAATTTATAATGATTATCATTGTGGAGGCTATTTCCTAAGAAATATAATTTATTTTATTCATGGCACTACAGGGAGTAGAAGAATGAATAATTTTTCTTGTGCTCTAGGAACTTTATCACTACAAGAGAAGGCAAATAAATAATTGAGCATCTATTTTCAAAAGTACAAGGAAAATAAAGTTACAAAGTGCTATAGAAGATATACTTCCATATGTGCATATGGGAGAGATTAGTTCCAACAGAGTGGAAGGGGAGAATGAAGGATATTTACTTGGAGGAAATGCCAATTGAATTGGCCTTGAGGAATAGGAAATAAAATAATAGTATTTTAACAGATGGAAAGGGTGAACAAAGTCAATCCTGAGGGAGAAGAGAACATAAGAAAAGGTTCAGATGTGAGGAAGTATAGGGTGAATCAAGGTGTACTCAGCAAATGTACGTGAGACATCAAATAAGATCCCTCTAAGACACAACTGAACACAAAGAGGTAAATGCAAGTGATTTTTGTATGGGTTGGGAGATTTTTATTTTACAAATTATATGAAAGGAATGACAATTTGGCCATCAGAATGAAAAAGCAGAATTTTGATTTCTATCATTTTGCTTCCAGATCTATGGCTAACACTGGGAGGAAACATCTCCTTTGAGAAAAACCTGACCAGTCCTTTTACAAATTATCTCAAGAAGTCTGAGAATTTCAACCGCTGACTTGAGCTATCATGAGGCTGGAACCATCCAAGCAAAAGGCTATCTTAATCACCTCCACATAAGACTCTACATTGTTCCTTAGACACTTTTTCTAAGATTTGACAACTTTCATAGTCAGACTACTCTTCTTGATGCTGTATCGCCTAATGGTTAATTACCTACTTTAAAACTGTGAAAATATTTAAGTCTTTTCTGAAAAGTTCTAAGTTTCTTTGACCTTTCTTCATAGGTTTTTTTCTAAGTCATTAATAATTGTCATGTTCTCCTCTGGACCTATTCCAAATTTTCTATGTCTCTTTAGTTGTAAAGACCCCATCTTGGCAGAGCACATTTATAAAAGACCTAATATATGACAGGTAGGGTTAAAGAATGACTTGGATTTTACATTTCATATTCCATGCACATGACATCACATGATGTTTACTTCCTAATGTCAGGACCATGTCAAGGGCCCACATTTGTTCTGCCCATCATGACTTCCAGAGCTAAGAGAACTTTTGGCTGCCCTAATGGATCACCAAAACTTTCTTTAGGATTGTAGATCTTAGACACTATTACCTTTCACAGAAGCTATTCATCTTTTATAATGAATATACAATGTGATAAGAATTGTAATGTTAGAACACTGAAAACGAAGGAGACTTCAAGCTGACTTCCAACCCACCTAAGAACATTCAATAACTATTATCTTTGAGAATCTCACCAATATCTTAATGGGGATGTTGAATGGTTCCTAATTATATCATTGAACAAACTACGATTTAGGTCTGGCAATTTATTTATATAAGTAAATTGCAAATGGTGAACTCCTTGGAGGAAATGCCAATTGAATTGGCCTTGAGGTGGTTCTTGTCTCTTGCTTTTTTTTTTTTTTTTTTTGAAACTATTTATTTTCCCATCAAGCTCATTTCCATTTTCTGTGGAAATGGAACAGTTTAAAATCAGTTCAAAGAACAGTTTAAGATCATCCAGTGGTTGCTCCTACCCACTCTGGGGCCTGAGCAGTGGTAGCTGCAGGCCAGGCTTCCTGTCAGGTTAATCTCTCCAGTCTTCAGTAGAGAACTGCTGAATAGGCCCAGAGAGAGACTTGGCTCCCATAAAGCTGCCAGAATTTGGTAAGCGAAGCTTCCAGGAGTGAAGCAGTGAGCAATAGGCGTGGCTCCAGTGGTAGCAATAAACTTCAGCACAGCTCAATTGCCAGAATTCTTAGATGATGTGACATTGATATCAGCCAGATTTTTAATGGCACCAGTGGCATGAGCTGCCAGCAGAAGCTTCTCCCATGTTCTTTTCAAATTTATAATGTAGATGCTATAACTTTTCATTTTGTAGATGCGCCTCTCCATCTGGAAGTTAAGGTTGGTGCCACCTAAGTGGATTCCTATAGCAAGGATTTCAGGACATCTGCCTCTTTTTCTTTTTTTAAAGATTTATTTATTTATATAAGAACCAGGGTACAGGCCAGATGTGTGGGAGGGTGAGCGGATTCACCAGAAACAGAGCTGGGAACGGAACAGGCAGACTGATGAAATACACTGCTGAGGGGAGCAGCTGGTGAGACAGGAGAGGTCTGCCTCGCCATGTGGGATTCTCTCTGGCCGGCCAGGATCGGAACCGGCGCTGCAGAGGCTGCAGACAGCTTCACAGAGCAGCGCTCAACTGCCTGTGCCACGAGGGGAGGCCCAGGACATCTGCCTCTTAGCAGAATATCAACGGTTCTAGACATTGTGAAAGCTTGCCTTTAAGTTATCATGGGAACTTAGAATAACACAGTATAGTAGTGTAGAAGGGGGATCTGCCTCTTCAAATAGGGTTTGGCCCCAGATTCTCTTCTAAGTTGTCAAAGCATGTGAACCTTAAATCTTTAAAAAGAAAATGCAACTTACAGTGCAGCAGCTAAAATTTAGACTCAACTACTGTTTTTAAATTATTAGGGTGGGAATGAGAGCGTTACTCAGTTGTTTTTGTGTATGTTCAGCATAGCCAGTAAATGCCTGGAAACTGAGTAAGGGCTGCGACACTATGACCACTGAGATAATTGCCATGTAAGAAGTTACCTGACAAAATTACTATATTTCCCATGGACAGCCACTACCTCCCTCTTAGGTGGTGGACTCCTGTCTCCCTAATATTTAATGGTGTGTATCACACTTAGTATTGAGTGAAAAGATCTAAATTCTATTCTCCCTTGAAGTAGAGGAGCTTCCTTTCCCAAAACCGTACAAGTGTATAGCAGTAAATGACAATCCATCTTGCTATGAATCTATCTCTGTATCTCTGTATCTCTGTATCTCTGTATCTCTGTATCTATCTATCTATCTATCTATCTATCTATCTATCTATCTATCTATCTATCTATCTATCTATCTATCTACCTATCTATCTAATCTATCTATCCGTCCATTCATCTCTATCTATCATTTCTCTATTGACACACTGCTAGGTTAGTATTCTTAGTGGAAAGGTCCTCCTTTGTCAAAAGAACCTGTTTTTATCACTACTTTAGGAAATAAAATTATGTTTTTAACTAAACTAAAAAGGCAAAATTGCACAACTGGCTAATGAGGATGCTGAGAGTACATGTCTTAACTCCAGTGTTTTTTTTTCTACTAACTCATGCAATTGATAGTGAAAATTAACAGGGAATTCTAGTGCTTGGGAATCACAGTAGTATATGATTATACTGTTTTGTCATCATAAATGTATAAACATCATTGTGTGGTAAGGAACAGGAATTGCACAAAAATAGTCAGCAAATTATATCCTAAGTATTCCCCTTGGAATCAATTAAAGAACATCTTTAACAAATTAGTTCTTTTGTTTCATCATTAGAAAGGAATACATAAACAGAATATTTAGGCAATGAAATATTTTTCATTCACATTAATTACAGCAAATTAGCTAGAGAGTCTCTAATAAATTGCAAAGTTTGACACCTTATGAACTTATTAAAGTAAAAGCTTTCTTCATCGCCTTTAAATTATACATTTTCATGGCCTGAAATTATGATTTAATAGTGTTATTGGCATGTGATAATTTTTAAATTACAAGAATACAGTCATCCCACTAGTTTTTTCATGTTTATAACTAAAATTTACCTAGAACACTTTATTAGAAATATAAAATGAACAAATGTTCAAACCTGATTTGGTATAAAGGTTTTCATTTGTTTTACAAAAGAGACAAAAACAGACAAAAACTCTGTCCAATAAACCACCTATACCTAAAATGTTCTGAAAGCTCTTTTCATTACTTCCATTTGCTGTTATGAAAATTTCACTTACACTGATTTTTTTTCTTTTCCTCATTCTTTCACTTCTTCAGATTCTTGCTTTCCTCCATGACAAAAGGGGAAAACAAAAAAGGCATTTCATATTTTTGTCTAGTCCTCAACTCTCTTTAACAGCAATACTTCCTGAAAGGATTTTCCATAGTGAATCACCACTTCTCGCCTGATTTCAGCACTCAACCCTCTCCAATCAGGCTTCTAATCTCATCATCCTCTGAAATTGCTCTTTTCAAAGTTACCAATGAAGGTTTTGTTTCCTTTTCTTGCATGACTTCTTTCTATCTCTCAAAAAACACTTGAGCATCTCTACTTTGTAAAATACTGTCTGCTTTTGGTTGCCTTGATACCATGTTCTTTCCTACTTCGATAAATTCTTCCTTTTAGTCTCCTTTGCTAGCTTCTCTTCCTCTGTTTCAAATACACATCATATTCTCAGGCTTCTTCCCTTTTTATCTTTGTTCCTTTCCTAGGAAATCTTACCAAGTATCTTTGCTCTTGTAGAATGTTTTTATTAATGAGTCCCCAATCTATTTCTTGTGTCCATACCTCCTCTGGTTATTTGATTTATACATTTGAATGATTCATAGGCTCTCAAATTGGTCTTCAAAACAGAATTCTTGATTTCTCACCACAAACTTATGCCCAGTCTTTCCCTTACCAGCAAAATATCCCAGCATTTACTAATTTTATCAAATCAAGAATCTGGCTGTCCTCTTTCACTCTCTTAATTTCCTATTTTCTATTTTCAGCCCATCACAATTTCTGCTAACTCTACTTCCAGGACATGTCCCCAACCCGCCTAACCCTGCCTCTCATGATCACACTTGTCTGTAAACCATCATCATTCCCCACCTGATGTGCTGCTAGAGCCTCTTTAATAGTCACTGTTACTCTACATTTGTTCCCTTTAACCCATTCTCTATACTGCAACCAGACTAACCAGAGAAACCACACCATCTCATTCCTCTTCACCACTGAATTACCTCACAGTGAAAAGAAGATTCAAGATTTATACCTTAACTTTTAAAAGTCACCTGTTTCGGGTCATGTCTACCCTTCTAACTACACTCCTGGTGATGGGGACAACATCAGCCCCTACACATGAGGGAGAATGGAGTGGAACAAAACCCCCTGGTACACCATGATGAGCAGTTTTTAAGCTGTTAAGGTTTTGAAGTTGTTACAGATATACCTCAGTGAAGGGAAAGCTCCATGTCCTTGCTCCAACTTATATGTAGCTGTTGAGGATTACAAGTCCTTGTTTGCCACGACCTGGACTTCCTCATCAGGGGAGCTAAGGGAAACTAGGGCAAAGGTGAGTGACCTAAATAATACAAAAGAAAAATGAGCCCCTCTCTTTTGATTTTCCTGTTTTGACTTGCACCTAGTGATATGGGGGAATTGAGGGGACAGGTGAAGGAGAGACATGTAGAGACACTTAAATGAGATACTTGGAAGAGACATGGATGAGAGACATATGGGGAGGCTGCTCCTAGCTCTTGGCTAAGACAATGCAGCCATTGTCCTAACTACATGGTGGATTATTTGGTATATTATTTAAATTCTGAATCTCTCCTTTGGTCCCAGATCTCTGGAACCCACATACCCCCTTTGTTGTGGTTCCCTGTCAGAAGGTACCTTAGACTTGTGGCAAGTTTTCAGGCTTCAGTGGTCTTGCTTTGGATCATTGTGTTAGGTGTGCATTTGTCCAAGAGGGGATGGATAATATTCATATTTTTATTGGAATATCCTTTCTTTTCTTCTATCTATGCACCCTAATTCTATTAAAAATTTCACATTAAGAGTCTGCTTTCGGTCCTCCCTGGTGGCGCAAGGGGTTAAGATGCAACCTATGAAGCTATCCACAGCCACTGCAGCATGAGTTCGATCCAAGACCAGGGAGGTGACCCACATGGCACAGCAGACCTCTCCTGTCTTGCCTGCTGCTCCCCTCAGCAGTGTATTTCAGTACATCTGCTTGTTCTGTTCCCCACTCTGTCTCTGGTGAATCCTCCCACCCACACACCTCTGGCCTGTTCTTCTATACATAAATAAATAAATCTCTGAAAAAAGAGTCAGCTTTCTTTGTCTTTGTGCAGTAGATGGCTGCACAATCCCCTTTTAGAGCATGTACCCCTTAACAGTTTGGATCCCTCCATGTCCCTCAGTTGTGTTCAATAAAGCTTTATCTATAGGATAATATAGACTGTTTTAGCTGGTACAGGGAATCATTTATATATTCATTAATAAAATACTTATTTCATGGGCGTGTGGTATATATCAGACATTATTTTCAGAAAAATTCAAATCAGTGTCTATATATGCAGAAACTTACATTATCTTTAACGGTTCAAATGTGGGGAACTACTTTTTTGAGTGTGGATCATCCATTCAAAGTCAACAAGAGGGCTGGTTATACTCAAATCACATAAAATAACCAACAAAGAGTGTAAGAAATGCTGTCCAAATGGAGTCTGAAACCATAAAGAATTCTTAAAGGCAGACTATAATTTCTAATGAATTACTTGCTTCATAATAACTGTGCTTAAATCAAGTCAGAGGCAATTCTGTCATTGCTTCACTATCTCTATTTCCACATTTGTGCATAGCAAGTTTTAAATGACCTGCAATGATTTTCCTAGCTTAGGTGAAGCCCATCTGGTCATGCCCAATCTTATCAATCTACAAATGTTCAGACTTCCACATATAGAGCATACAGCACATGCAAGGCAATCCAAATCTGTTAGTTGTAGGATGATCTGTCTGGTCTTTTCAGTCATTTTAATAATAATTGGGCAGCCTCTGAATTGATAATTCAATGATCTAAATTGCTCTGTAATGTGATCAGGCTTTTCTAATGATTGGTCTAGTTGTTTTGATTTCTGAGGCCTAGACACAGAAGTAATGGTTCAACTAGTTTCTCAAAAACTTTCATCTAATACAGTTATCTGGAAAATATTCATATAAACATAACCGTGGTAGTGATAAGGTGAGGAACTATTAAATCAACAAGTAAATGATTTGCTATGCATGTGTGTGTATATATAAATATATATATATAGATAAAATATAGTTTTCAGCTCCACTTCTCCCTTCTACCATTTTGCAGACTAAAATATCATGATCTAGGTCCTCCCTGGTGGCGCAGCGGGTTGAATGCTGTGAAGCTGTCCGTAGCTTCTGCAGTGCGGGTTTGATTCCTGGCCAGCCAGGGAGAAACCCACATGGCGCAGCAGACCTTTCCTGCTTTACCCGCTGCTCCCCTCAGCTGTGTCTTCCGTCTGTCTGCCTGTTCTGCTCCCTGCTCTGTCTCTGGTGAATTCTCTCACCCTGCCGTGCCTCTGACTATACCCCAGTTCTTGTACAAATAAATAAATATTTAAAAAAAAAATAAAATAAAACATCATGACCTAGAGGACTTAAATTTGACAATTTATATTAGAGTAAATGTATACATATTTGTCTAGACAATTACATAAAATTACTTTGAAGTTTCTTGACAATAATTAAGATTTCAAAAGGAATTTAGGATATACAAAGTTTTAAAATGTAAGAATCAGCAAGAAAATAAATTGTGAAATTATTGCTATTATTATTTAATATAAAATACCTTTTGAATTCCAATGTTTTCTTATTTCATGAGATTTTTCACCTGACAAAAGGCTTGGCCACCTCTTCAAATTTACAGGATCTTTTCAATACTTGAAGATAAATATCTATCAGTAGCTTTTAAACAATGCTTGTCATGTTTGTCATTTATGAAGCAGACTCATACATACATTAAATTATCCTAAACTGTAGCTTTGAATTAGAATCCCATGAAATGTGCAATTGCTAATACACTGTGGTGGGATGTTGCTATCAGTTCAATTGTTTTAATGATAAATTTCCTTTAGAAAATGGAGGTATCTGTTGACAGAGAAAAACAGGAACTAACAATGGACTGTTTAGACTTGCAAATGATGGAACATTTAATTATTCCAAAATAGCATTCCCCAGTTAGGGTATGATCATTAAATCCATCATCCTTCAGTTTATATGCATGAAACATTTATCATGTCTTCCTCAAACAGGAGTCCGTCATCTAAATATAGATTTTTTTGGCCATTCATTTCAGCATGACATTCATCGAAAGCCTGGAATTTCATTTATTTTCTGTAACAGAGATAAAGTGTTTGTAAATGATGTGATAAGACTATAAAGAGAAAGTGAAGTGAAATCCAGCCTCAGACAGAAATAAATACAAATTTTACAGAAGATACTACCATTATAGCAAGAGAAAAATGAGACGTGACGTCAACAGCACCCTTGAAGGTAAGAGTCAATGCCTTCTAGATATGTTTTTAAAAATGTGTGGTCAGTTTAAGTATTCTGAAGTTGTTTGCAACCCATTTTGCATTTAGACTCAAGATGGAGGTGGCAAGATCAAGATAATATAAAATTAAATATATTTTAATGGTGAAAAAATTATGTATCTTTCTTTCGGTGGAAAATGTCTCAAACCAATATTTCATAAAATTAAAATTTAGAAATTAATTTTTCTCTTCAGTTCATCATTTTTCAGGAGATTTATATATTGTAGATAGCTATTCATTATTTTGGTTCTGGAGACACATTATGCTTGGAATATGTATAAATATTTCATGGGAAGATGAATAGAAATAAAAATCATATTATCTCCTGGAAATGGCTCCCTCTCATGGAATGCTTGTGGTGGAGAGGAGTTTGAGAAGGACTTATAAGCAAGTTTCCCATAAAGGACCTTGTAGGGAAGACTCCTCTTATTTGGTTTAACATAACTAGCTACAACTAACAGGCTGGTTCCTTTTCTTTACCACAATTTTATAGCCCTGGACACCTAGGTTTAATGAAGTGAAGTGACTGATCCAAGTTCAGCCAGGCCTTGAGTTCATGTTTCCTGCTATTTACTAAAATGTTGTTTCATTTTACCCTTCTGTCATTGGAAAATGTCTGTACATGTGCATGTGTGCACACATGACACCAAAAATGTATCATTGAAATTTTAACCATACTATGAAACTATGAAACCGGGAAGTAAACATCTAATAGTCTACCATAATTAACTTAATCCATTTTAGAAAAAAATTTCAACTAGCTTTGGATATCCTGTAAAAGGCACTGAAAGTCATTTCTTTAAATAAAAGTATTTTCTTTAAATACGTGTGAAAGGTCTATCTATCTCTCTATCAATCAATCATAGAGTAAAAGAGGGAGAGAATGTTTAAGAGATCATTAATTAAAGCATGCTCAAAAACTATAATTAATTTGTATGTAACTAACAATATGTACACTCCCTTGCCCTTAGGCATGGCCTTTTAAAGTCAGAATGACTTAACTGGTTTCATCAATTCTCCATTCCTCCTGTTTCTGAACTTTTTTTTTTTAAAGATTTATTTACACAAGAACCGGGGTACAGGCCAGATGCGTGGGAGGGTGGGAGGATTCACCAGAGACAGAGCGGGGAACAGAACAGGCAGACTGACAAAATACACTGCTGAGGGGAGCAGCGGGCGAGACAGGAGAGGTCTGCCGCGCCATGTCGGATTCTCTCTGGCTGGCCAGGATTGGAACCAGCGCTGCAGAGGCTGGGGACAGCTTCAGAGCGCAGCGCTCAACAGCTTGCGCCACCAGGGGAGGCCCTGTTTCTGAACTTTTGAGGTCAGGTCTGAGTCAATGACTGAGGGTGATATGAAAGGAAAGATGTGTAAGATGTTATGTACATATTTTTCCTACTGTATCTGTACCATAGAATTTGGGAATCCTAGGCAGATGGGACTTTCCTTAGGATTTAACTAACTGACATGTGACCTTGCTAATAGCCAGTAAACTCTTTCCTTTTCTATTTATCTCTTTCAACTTGGAAGAAGAGTCCTAGCTCATTAATTTTACAAATAACAATATTTATTTATTTATTTTAATTTTTCCCTCCACCACATCATCCAGCCCATATACCATCTGCCTCCTTCCCCAAACCCCTTTATCCTTTTCCCTAATCTTTCTGGTAGCTCCAATATTGTCTTAGCAGAGTTGGAGAAAAGGAAGATGGTTCTTCTTCCATACAAAAGAACTTTATATCAATATAGATAGATGGCAAGAACTTTCCAGACTGTGGTGATATAAGAGTCTGATTCCTACTTAAAGATTATAAAAAGTAACAAGGCTACTGCTAGTGAAATAAGCATAGCCCACACTTCTCATAAATGGACTAGAAAATCAGGGGAGAGAGTAGGGAAAGATTTAACCTAGGAAATCAGATAGAATGCTACAGGAAGGAACAACTGACCTTAAAATGTGAGGGAGCTATGGAAGCATAATAAATATCAATTGTGTATAATACTGCCATGTCTACAAAAGCAAACTCCATAATTTTGATCAGTATTTTGCATACATATGGACTGTGATATCTGGCTTGATATGTGTGATTTCTTACAATAATCAGTATATGAATCTTCCTTTCTCTGGCATGCAACACTCTGTAAAAGATGTTACATTTAGACTCTGACTTACATAAAATGTGTGTGACATATATGCTTAACTTTTAGCACCTGTTTCAGCTTTCTTTTCTCTCCCAAGTTAAAATATCTTATAACAATGTCCTCATGTTTACCATTTTTTTATACATAGAGTTTTGAAATGTGACACCTTGGAAAGTTTTGTAGGGAAAAATCCATTGCATGGTGAAAGCAGTTTATAGAAAACTTACACATCTACAGAAATACTTGTGTGGAAAAGGGGAAAAATGTTCTGTCAGACATTTCACAGAACTTAGTGTTGAAGTATACCTAACATGGACAAAATCTTTACCCAGAGACACATAATTTTTTTCTGGTGTAAAATCCTGTCACATCTTGCTCCCTAGTTCCCTTTATAATATATCTTCTTTCATTCCTCAACAATTCCCCAATCTCCTTTCCTTCAATTGACTCCACGTTCAATTTTCTACTATTTCTCTGCAAAATGTTTAGAATCCATCCTTTGCTTTCTCATAATTCCTGTCTGAATTCAATTTCCACACCATTTTCCTTATGATCACATCCTCTCTCATCCTATTTAACCATAGAAAGTCTCAGTAAAGGGAAAGCAGGTTAATAAGAAGGTGGTTTCTACCTAGGCTTACTTCAGTTTTGCTCCCCTGTCAGTTTCCTGACCGCTTGGTCATTTTCATACGTTTAGTCAACTGTCCATCTCTTAAAGCAGGCAGTGATAGACAGAAAAAAATGGGCACTCTTGGTCTACCAGGGCTGCAAGTTGTGAATAGGAAATGGAAATTAAAAAATGAATCAGGTGGAGGGCCATATTGTCACACCGTCAACACACAAAGGAAGAGCAAAGCTAAAATTCAGGCAGCAGTTAATGTCAGTCCTCAGAAAAAGGGCACAGAGTCAGTCATTATAGGTAGAGGCATACAAATAATACAAAGCTTGAGAGGAATTGGTTCAGAAACTGGGGATAGTCAAAGCTGAGAAAATTCCAGAACTGGAGAGGTATTGTGAGATTCCCAAGGTCAGTTAGAACACTTCATGTAAATATTCTTAGCATGAAAGACTAAGTTAGGAAACTACATTTTGTGCATGTTTGCCAAAAGAAGAGGATGAAGAGAGTTAGGTGCTTATGAAGGCCCTCGTTTTCATCAGCTTATTTGGTTTCAAAGGATTAGAACACAAAAATTCAACAGTTGATAATGGTATTGTTTTCCTTGCTCCTGGAAAGTAGGGACAATTCTTTATTCCTCTAATCTTATGATTTTTCCTCTTAATATTGAGGACTTTAACTCTAGGCAAAAAATGTTTGTGTGTGTGTGTGTACACAGGAGGGTTTACCTTCCTATCTGAAATACATACTCAAATCTAATATATATGTGTATATAAAATATGTACAGATGGTCCCCAACTTAGATGAATAAACTCACAATTTTTATACTCTATGATGACATAAAAGTGATACACATGCAATTGAAAGCGCAGTGTATTTTCATACACTAGTCAACAAATTATATGAGATATTCAACACTATTATAAAATAGGCTTTGTGATATATGATTTTGCCCAACTGTACATATATATATATATATATATAAGTATTCTGAGCACATTTAAGGTAGGCAAGCTAAGTCATGATGTTAGGCAGGTTAGGTGTATTAAATAACTTTTTGAGTTAAAATATTGTCAACTTAAGATGGGTTTATTGGGACATAACCCATCATAAATTGAGGAAGATATGTATTCATATAATATATAGTATACAGCTATATTTTACTATATCTATTAATATAAGATATAGGATACATGATATAAATTATGTTATAAATGTTAGATCTGAAGAATTTAGGGAATAAAGGAAAGTGAGATGATTCAAAAGTAAGGACTGACCATAAAAATTAAGTTTGGTGGTCATTAAGCAATTTCCCCAGGGAATGTTCAAACATTGCCAAGATAGCACAAGTATAGGGAACTGGCATTGTTCATACCAGATGTTTTTGAAAGCAGAAGAGTTTGAGAAAAAGTTATTAAGGGAAAGTAGCTACATATGATAAAAATCTCATAGACTCAGAAAAAAAAAATAGAATAAAGAATAAATTGACTTTTAACAAAATGACATGGAAAATGTACACATATTTATTATTTTCTTCATTTTTCTTTAAAAATCATTAGTTTCAATGTACTGAGAGAATATTTTTGGACTCTACTACATGGAAAATATATTTTTTTCAGATAATAACACATGGTAGTAATTAGCCTTGTGTATGTATCTTCCAGGAATTGGGATAAACACTGAGAAACCAATATCAATAATAAATTTGTTTCATTCAGTATAATAGTCTTCAAAACATACACTTGAATTTATAGATTAAGAATAAATCAAGGAGGGTCTTGGCTTAAGCTATAATGACTTCTCTTTTTCCTGAAAATGAAATAAATCTAACAGGCATTCCTTTCAACTAAGCCCTTGAAAGGGAGATTTAATGTTTGCACTAAATACTAAACAAAGAAAATTAGATTTGTTTTGGGATCACTTTGCTTTAGTATTTTAGCAACACTAAAATTTTGGAGCTATGTAACATTAAAAAAGTTTCACTTAGTTTTCTTAAATATTTCAGGCCATTCTCTGAAAAGTTTTAGAAAATCTTCAGACTCATTTTAAAACATGTCCAATTCATATCAGTGTAACATGTGACTGTCAATAATCTCACCTTGTACCCCAAATCACGTCTGGCTAAGATAGAGCAAAAGGAATTGAACTTGCCCTCTTGCCTGAAACAAACAAAACCCCAAAAACAAATATAGGAAGATGATGGATGGACAGGGCTATGGAGTCAATACTTTCTTTACGTACAAAAAAGATGTGTATCTGGAGGAAATAGCCACATCTGGAGCACAGCTAGAGATGCAAGGACCAGTATCTTAGCAAGAAAGAGACAAAAATCAGCAAGGGAAGGAAAGACGGAGACACGGTAAGTTAGAAATGGCACCACCCATTTCTCATTGAAAGCATAACCTGCTTGACTCTGACTAATTATGCATGTGAGGAAACAACTTGAAGTCAGGAGAGAAGACAATGAAATGATTAGAAGATCTGCATTGGTATATATTAAAAAATGATCAAATTGAAAAACATAAGAAGTGGGAAAAAGTCACAAAGAAAAGGTGGGACAAACAGAAAAAAATAAGATACTACATTTATACTTATCCATATTGAAAATTACATTAGGTGTAATTAGTTTAAGTAACCCAATTAAAAGGTAGAAGCCTTTAAACTTCAAAAAACAAAAAATCAAGATCCGACAAATACAGTGTATAAGAAATATGTTTTAAACATAGGAACAGAAATATCATAAAAGTAAACCAATTGCAAAAATATACAATGCAACGTCTAAATTTTAAAAAGGTGGAATGGTTATTTTAGTATTAGACAAAGTAGATTTCAAAGCAAAGAGTTTAAGAAGGGTAGAAAAGGTCATTTCACAATAATAATGAGTCAATCAAGAAGACATAATAATCTAAAACATTTATGCTAGTAATGAAAGAGCTTCAAAATTTATGAAACAGAAACTGAAAGAACTACAAGGGGAAATAGATAGATCTACAATTATAATCAGAGATTTTTATACTCTTAATAACTGGTGGTACGAGAAGACAAAAAATTCAGTAAGGATATTTGACATCTATAGAACATTCCAGCTACCAAAATCCTTTTCAAGTGCACATGGTACACTTACCAAGACAAGCCATATTCTGCGTGAAAGAAAAGTCTCAATACATTTAAATGGACCCAAGCAATTTGAAACATGCTTTCTGACCACAATTAAAGAAGTTAGAGACCAATAACATAGATGTTTGGGATATAGTCAGATAATTGTAAACTAAATATATCTATTAAGTAAATTGAAACTTGTGTTAAAAGCTTTGCTACAAAGAAAGTTCCAGGATCAGATGTTTGGTTTCATTTGTGAATTCTCCCAACTATTTAAGAAAAAAGTAATATGAATTCTATACAGTCTTTCAGAAAAGGAGAAATTATTCCCACACTTATTTTATGGAAAAGCATTATCCCGACCCCCAAACCAAAGACATTATGTATGAGAAGAGCTGAGTGCTGTACAAACTCACTGAAACACATGTATGCAAATTTAAACAAAATTCTAGCAAATCCAAATCCATAATATATAAAAGCATAATATGATCACTAGGGTTTATCTCAGGAATGCTGACTTAAGAAATTAAAAATAAACGTGATGCATCATATTAATACATTGTAAAATAAGAATAATCTCACTGGACACAGAAAAAGCATTTGACAACAACCCAACATTCATTTGATTTCAAAAATAAAAGCAAAGGCAAAACAAAACTTTGAGCAAACTAGGCCTAGAAGGGAAATTCCTCCAGTGACAAAGGGCAGTTAGGAGAAAGCTACAGTTACAATCTTCCAATACATGTTTAAAAAGTGAACAAGCAGTGGTGGCCAGGAAAGGGTCTTTGGGGAAGAAGGCTGAGGATAATTGCTTAATTTGGTTTTGTTCTTACTAAATTCTTTAGTTTCCATCATTGTGATTTATGAATTGCTTTCTCTAATGCAATTGGCAGTTCCTGCTGTCAGTCTGCATTTACCTATCCTTAACCTGACTGGCAGATTGCTCTCTCTCCTCAGGTTAATGTGCAGGGATTTGACCTAGAGGTAAAGCAGACATAAAGATTCTTGGGATTCATTTTATCAATTGTTTTCTAAGTTATAAGAGGAGCAGTCTCATTTTTGTCATGCATGGTTTGGGATATAGTCATACTGACCCCCATAATTCCTTAGAATCGGAATCGTTGCAGAAATTGGCTTGACTATTTTCGTTTTCTTTCTTTTTTTTTTTTTTGGCTTGACTATTTTCAGACATAATCTCACTAGAATCCTGAATGTGGGCTCATGAGTCATCACTTCTAAATTTCTGAGTTCATGTGAGCGTTGTGATAATAGTTATAATCCTGGACTTACTAGAGGCCTTTTCATCTTTGAAGTGCTTCACAAACATTAACTAATTAGCCCTCCGGTCTTCCTCTGGAAATCCTCAAGAAAATATCACTGCCCCATTTTAAAAGTGAGAGATAAAGGAAAAAATTCAAAGCTTCTAACTTATTAGGTTGAAGCATGAAACTGGAGAATCTGCTCTAGTCATATGAGCTTATGAGATGTACCTCCATTGAAATCATGAACCTAATTATTTTCTTTTGCAAGGAAAATATGCATTATAAATTCCATTACTTTAAAGTGATAGTATTTCTTTTTATAGATCATTGAAGGTTTGCACTAAATAGTCCCTCTACCTAAGGAACTAACAGCTAGATCTTGTGTCACACTTAGATAGCTTGAACCTCATATTTTGGAGAGGTTTCCCCCTGGTGTTTATGTCAAAACAAGAATATATATGCATAGGTCATATTTATGTCAATGACAAGAAGCACATATAAATGATTATACCTATAAATATCTAGCTGCAGGCCCTTCTTGTCCTTTTGGACTCAAATCATTTATACAATAAGACACGAAGGCTATCTGAATGCTTGATCAAACTTTGCCAAAGGTTCCTTCCTTATTTGTTAAACCTAAATTTAATATTCCCTTGTCTCCAAATTAACTCACCTAATAATCTGGTATGCCTTTCACTTGTGTCGCTTCCTTTATGAATTAACTTGGCATCAAAAGTGAAAAGATTATATTGCTATTGTCCCTGTGTAAAAATTTATAAATAATACTGCTTAATTATCAACAGAGTATTTACTAACTAGTTGAATCATGGACTTATAAGTAGGAAGGAAATCTGGTAACTTCTTGTTTTAATTTGCTTATTTTAGCAAATGTGGCAATAATTGTGCTCCAATTTATTGAGGATAAAGCATGTGGGACAGAGGCATCCACTGTTTCATGCAAACAGCAGCGAGCATTTGTCTGAATCTGGCCTTGAAAGTACTTGGTGGTTTCCTCCCCCACTAGCAGTAAGTTTCAATGCTTGAAACAAATGACCTTTAATGACATCATTGCGGTAAAGGCAGCCCATTTTGTGCTGTGTAGCCAGATCCAGGTCTTTCTTAAAATAGGCCACCTTCACCAGGAACATTTATCTCACAATTTTAAAGTGCTTGGTAAATAGTAGAGAGCCATTTTTCAATGGCTTTGCAAGGCATCATAATAATGGTTAAGAACGCAGTTGTTAGATGGGAAATATGACTCAGCAAATTTCATTCTGAAGTCAAAATAATTAGTTGCCAATCAGAAGTGTGCATGGTATTTGCCCATTTACACAAACAACAAGTATTTATTATTTATTATACTATTATATTATACAGTACAAAGTCTCTGGCCCACAGAAGTTTACAGGTTAGTGAGTATATGAGATATGCAAGTAATCAAGTAATAAATACTGCAAAAGTCTCATTAGGATTAAGAATGCACTGGTAATATTAATAGGAGGTCACTTATTTCTGATACAGGGCATCAGGGAAGGCATGGGACAGAAACTGACTTTTCAGCTGAGATCTGAAAGGCAAGTAGGTGTCAACTAGACAGAGTTGCAGGGGAAAGAATCTGGAGGTCAAGGCAATTGATTGCATGATAGCCTGAAAGCAAGAATGTGGAGTAATTTTACTCTAACAAGATAGGGTAGGAAGAGAGGAAGGAGGCTATGGATATATCAGAGCAGGGTTTTTATGATTTTTGGTTTAGAATTTTCAAAAATATGACTTTTAGAGCAGGGTAGAAAAATAATAGATGGGCCACAGGACCAGGGCATTTAGGAAGCTGTTGTAATCCAGATAGCTAATAATGCTAGGGTAGATTAGGAAAGTGGTGTTGGGGATGAAGAAAAGGGTATGGATTTATGGAAGATATAAAAATTAGGGTTTCAAGACTATGGAATGTGGCTGCTGAAGGAAGCTAAGGAGTCAAAGCTGGCTCCCAGTTTCTGGGTAGGGTTGACACTGGCACCATTTGGTGATATTAGTAACACAAGGTAATGGATGGGGGAGTTACGATTGTGGTAAAGAGGATGAGAAGTAGAAATTTCATCTGGTACCATAGTCTAAACTGTATTTGAGATGGTCAGTAGGCAGTTGGCTATATTAGTCTGAGCTCTAAGAGAGAGATAAAGTCTACATTAGTAGGTTTGAGGATCGTTGCCACAAAGATGGTAGATGAACTAAGGGAATTACCCAGGGAGAAAAATAGAGCTTTACATAAAGATCCGGAGAATGTGATCACAAAAGGGCAAAGAAGAATCTTGAACAAGCACCAAGAATCAGCAAGAGAAGAAGAAAATCAAGAAAAAAAATCACAGAAGCCAAGGCAGCTGCATTTCAAGGAGGAAGAGAAAATAGATAAATAAGGAACTGAAATATGAATTGGATTTAGAAACATAGTTGTTGGTGTTTTTGGAGAAGATTCCATTTCAGTGCAACAGAAACTGTATTTCTGTGACATAGAGAGTGATTAGAAGGTGAGAAATATAGACAATAAATATAGATCACATTTGAGAAATTGGGAAGGACAGAGTAATAGCTGAAAGGTGATAAGGGATGAATACATGTTATTTTAGAATGCAACAAACCATAAGCATATTTAACTGTTGGAAAAGGAGACCTCGAGAAGGATACATTTACATTGTTTATTAGAGCAAGCAGGACTTAAAGCACCAGCACACTCAAGAGATTCTTCCTGACTTCAGAGCCAATATATTAAAATGTACCCTCAGCTCATATTAAGTACATGTTTTACAATGAAAAAATGGAAAGGATTTTTATGATTTTACTTTTAAAATTAGTTTACTATTGATAATTCAAATTATAATTCAGGATGCTATATGAACAATCATTGTGCATACTCAGGAATTTTGGAAAATAGAGAACATCCAAAGCACAAATTGATTTCAAATGTAGTGAAATGTTTATAAATACATCATGTTACAATGTGAACATGATACCACATTTTACATGCATTCTATTCATTACATTTGATTTTCATTATTCACATTTTGAATTCAATCCTTTTTTTTTTTCTGAACACAAACATGACTGTAGGTATTTGAATAGTCCACAAGTCCCAGGCAGTTTACCTATATTGTTTAATGGTAAAGGGTCTAAAGAACAAGGTTATTGATGATGTAGGATGGGACAAAGGTGAAAAAATAAGTGAAAAGATTAGTCTTCCAAAAAAGAGAACTCATTTTCCCTTGTGCAGGAGAACAGGACAAAAGAACAGGCGAAGAAGCAAGTTGATACAATTCTCATCTCATCTCCATTTACTTCATGATGTACCAGCTGAAAGGCTATCCTTGCCAACATGTTGAAACATTTTTCTACTGATGGTGTTTGGAACTTGTTGCCTCTTCCTCATTCTCCTTACATTGAGGCACTTTCAACCCTGCTTGGCTGATGTGAACAGACACAAAGACGTGCTGCTGTCCCTATCTGAATTCTAAGAGGTTGCTTTCTTGTTTTTCTCCTCAAAGCAGCACCTCTTTCCCTGTTCCCTCATGTTAAGGCACAAAATGCTGACTAAGGTTTGTATTTACTTCCACAGTAGCTGTATCCCATCTCCCTTTAAAGGGGGATTAGAAACTATTTTAATATGAATGTTAATGTCTCTTTATTCTTTGATTTTCATTACAAAAATATTACATATTTTTTACAGAATTAGAAAATACAGGGCCTCCTGGTGGCACAGCGGTTGAGCGCTGGGTTGCAAAGCTACCCGCAGCCTCTGCAGTGCTGGTTTGATCCCCGGCTGCTCCCCGGCCACCGGAGGAGGGTCCCACATGGCGTGCAGACCTCTCCTGCCGCCCGCTGCTCCCCTCAGCAGTGTACTTCGTCAGTCTGCCTGCTCTGCTCTCCCCTCTGGCTCTGGTGAATTCTCTCACCCTCCCGCACTTCTGACTATACCCAGTGCTTCTATAAATAAATAAAAATAAATTTAAAAAAATAAAAAAATAAGATGCCTAAGAATTAAAACACTATTTAAAATAAAAAAAAAGAATTAGAAAATGCAGATTAAAATTTTAAAATACCTTCACAGATACTTTGACTTTGTTAATATGTTGCCACTTCTTAAAAAAAAATAGAATCTTATTATTGTTTTATAGCCTGTTTTTTTAATTTCAAGTAAAAATATTGTTGTCATCAAGAAACATATTTTCACAAAAAATGTTTTATAACTAAAGTGTATTCTATTTTTTAACCATTTTCCTATTGCTGGATATCTGCTTCCAAAATTTCAATATTATAAAGAACACTGTGATGATTATCCTTGTATAAGTATGTGTGTGCATTATTGATTATACTTATTGAACAGAGTGGCTAGTTATAATAGTTTGTACTTTTTAAGGTTTTTGATAAATATTCATTGTGAGGCCACTTCAGTGTGGTCTTTACTCTTCTGAAGATCCCTAGGCATTTGGCAGATACTATCATCACCTTCCATGTAGAAAAGAACTCAGAGGTGACCCAGTGAATTTTAGAGACAGCTGAACCAATCAAAATGTCAAAAGCCCAACCTTCTAAAAAACATTTCTTCCTCTTTAAAAATTTGAATCACTTCTATTCTTAAAGCTATTTCCACAAAATGGTGTCAAGCTCCCAAACTGCAAGCCCTGATGCCAGACAATCCATCTCAATAATGGGATGCCTAGTGCTGTTTTCAGCATTTGCATGAATGGAAGGTCACATGTAATGAGAACAAAGTCTTCTCTTCTGAAGAATCAGTGCCATCTTACTCACCTTGGAAATGTTGCAATGCCTGTGGGGGAACCTGAGAGTATCAGCCAGACACTAATATTAAAATCTCCTAATTATTTGAAAAGCCATTTGGGATAATAGAATAGGTTTACTTTACTTTCATTAATATCCCTGGGCAGACTATGTAGAAGTTAAAAAGTCACAATTTCATTGCTTTTGGCCAAAGGCCATTGCAGTACTTCCAGATGAAGGGATAAAACAGATACAAAGTGTTCTTCAGAAAAGGTTATAAGCTTGTATACAGGACAGAATTAGAGAACAATCCTGAGTGTACCTACACACAGTACTTTGGGATTGGTTTTCTGAATAGAATGTCAGATCAATACACTACCATGTCAAATTGACTGTGATATCTAAAATAACCTCAGGTCTGGCTTTAGAAGGAACTAGTGAGGAAAAAAAAAGAGAAAATAAATGACATAAAAGTCCATGTTTGACAATAAGTAACTAATCTCTGCGGAACAGGTCTTGATAAGATAATGAATAAATTACACTAACAAACTTACTGTATTATTCACAATTCGTGACAAGTCTGCAGTAATAGCAAACAAATGCATAATCACATGTAAGAAATGCTGTTTGAACTAAGATCTTGGCATTGTGTACTACTGGTCTAAGCCACATAAATGATTATATGTGTACTTATAATTTATTTTATATAGTAAAGTTAGAATAGGGCAGTATGAAGGGGGGAGTCTCTTGAAGGTCATAACAATGTGAAGTGACCGGTAGTGAGTGTCAGTTGAATAATCCATGGGGACTGAAGGAATAGGGATGGATTTCTTCCACAGAGCAGGCCTGGCAAATTCCCATGAAATTAGGTCACTAGGCAAACGTTCCAGGACTGGCAGTGTATTTATGATTCACAATCTCCCTTCTAAGTTGTTTAAAAAAAAAAAAGATTCTTTGGCACTTAGAAATTCTGCTGATGTAGTATCGGAAATAACAGAATGGCTCCAAGAGACACCAGATGAATGCTAAATAAGTTGAAAATATAGTATTTAGAGAGTCCTGAGACATAAGAGAGAAACTTAACTACTGAGGTTAAAGGACAAAGTCAGAAACTTATCAATCAACCAATTAGAGAGTATTTATTGAGAAGGGACAAGATACGGGATACCAAATATATGGTAAGGAGTACAACACCTACTTTGGGTATCTGCCCTGGTTCATTTGGCAATGTATTAAGTAGCCCAGGGCTATCTATTGTATTGAAATAACCCACATGGCCCATTTGGTTGCAGATTTGGAAGGTGACTTAACACTAGATGAAGTGAATTATTGAAGTCAGTCACCAGTATATTCAATTACAACATTCATGATGTCCTCACATCTCACATCTAGAATGCTGTTTTAGAGACACATTTTCTGGCACGTTCATTTGAAAAAGTGTCTAAACAAATATCAATTCTAAACATGCTTGGAAATCCAGGAATGTCTAATTATTTTCTATACAAGGGCACAGATATAAAAACTTTCCTGTCATTGTCAAATGCTTACTTTTAAATCCTAAGAATTACTCTCTGGCTAACTTTGCTTGTAATTCCTCATTCACCAGTAATCACACACCCTACTAGGGGAGAATGAAAACTTCCCAGAGTGACTGAGCTTCTGCTCTTCTGGCAGTGTCAGGAGGAGGTCCCTGGTTCCCCAATTTGTGGTCATTGGCAATATATTGCTTGGAAAGGTGAACTATGTTCTCGTAACTATATAGATGAAGATTGTCTTGCATAATAGAGATAGAAAAGGCTTACTTTCTGTTGCAGTAACAAATGCACAAGTAGCCTTTAGACTATTCAGCTTATGGTTTTCTGGTCAATAGGGGTTATGCATGGAGAAGCCTGCATATGTGAAAATGCTTATCATCTGCTCCAGTGGCCTGTGGTCAATGCATTCAGAACACCAACAACAACATGATTTTTTTTTTTTTTTTCAAAAGATGCTCTTGGGCTCAGATATTTTTTTTAACCCGGAAAGAAAATACTAGATATTAGTCACTCTTGGTTAAAAATTTGAAAACTTGCAATTAGAGAAGTACTCTTTCAGTAGATTTTTATTTTCCTTGTGAATTTTTGACTTTTTTCTAAGTTTGAGAAATTCTCAATATTATGTTACAAACCTAATTATTTTGAAGAAGAGCTTTATGTTATATGTGAATGACTGCTTATTTATAATTTGCAGAAATGCTAATCTTATTTGGAAATAACCACAAAGGTCTGTAAAAGTATGGCTAAAGTATGAATCATTTTAAGCCTAATTATAAAAATAATGAGTAAAATATCAAATAAATTTGTTTGGGGAATGCTAGTAAAAAAGAAAAAGCTACTAATTTTTCTAATAGAATGTTAGAGGTAATTACATTCCCAAATTTATGGGAATTTCATTATTATTAATGTGTTTAATACTCAAAAGTTAGTTGTGACATTTTTAGTGTAATTTGGAAAATGCAGACGAAATTATACGATTATTATGTGTATTTTATTCTCTCTCCAAGAAAGACAAGGATTACTTTCAGACAAAGGTAATGTCAGCTAGGCTCTTTTTGTTCTACCACTAAGACAGTCTTGGGAAAATGACTTTAATTTTCTGGAACAAGAATTCCACATCTCTATAATAAAGAGGCTGGAAGTAGATCAATAATCCTGAGATATGCTTGCAAAAAAAAAATGATCCTTGGGTAAATGAACTTGGAAATCACTGGATATTGTATCCCTATAAGGATATTTAAAATGCTGCAGTGAAAGAACTTGTTTATCTTTCCTTGTGCCAAAATTTCTCAGTATGATCTTTGTATGACAACAATGAACACACTTGGGTCATACTGAGAAATATTGGCTAGATGTTTTGCAGGGTGTGCTCCGGAACCCACATTTTGTTCTCTTATGTAATTCAAGTCAAGATAATCAAAAGCTGTATCTCAGCTTTCTTTTGCGAACAAAAATTGAGATGGTATGTGTGCATAAATTTCTGATATTTTTCCTACTATTACCTTGATTTTATCTTACTAGTATCATATCTTTTCTAGTTTCCATGAATACCAGAATGAATTTCATGCATACAGCATGCAACACAACTTTTTTGTAAAACTTTCAAATTTTCTTACTTATCCATTTTTGTACAATATTCAATTTCTCCCCTCAGGTGTAGTCCCCATAAATCTCCATATCACCACATCACCAGTGAACCATCACCATAGTCCCTTATGCTCTTTCCTCCCCTATTTGGGCCCTCTCCCTCCCCCTACCCTGCTTTATGCCTCAGATCTATAGTTTGCCCGCAAGTTTTGTCTTTTTTTTAATTGGCTCTTTTGTTCAGTTTCCCTATATTCCTCCTATAAGGAAAACCATCTGAGGGCCTCCCCTGGTGGCGCAGCGGTTGAGCGCTGGTCTGCGAGGCTGCCTGCAGCCTCTGCAGTGCCGGTTTGATCCCGGTCACTGGCGAGGGTCCCACATGGCACGACAGACCTCTCCTGCCGCCCGCTGCTCCCCTCAACAGTGTACCTCGTCAGTTTGCCTGTTCTGTTCTCAGCTCTGGCTCTGATGAATTCTTTCATCCTCCCACGCTTCTGACTGTACCCAGTGCTTGTATAAATAAATAAATAAATCTTTAAAAAAAAATCTGATATGTTTTCTTTATACTTCTGTCTTATTTCACTGAGCATAATTCCTCCTTGTTCCATCCATGTTGCTGCAAATGGCATGAATTTGTCTTTTTTGATTGTTGAATGGTATTCCATTGTGTGTAGATACCATATCTCCTTGATTCATTTTTAGTAATTTGTGGTGCCTCCACACAGCTTTCCATAATGGTTGGATCAGTTTGCATTCCCACTAGCAGTGTAAGATGATTGCTTTTTTTCCCACATCCTTGCCAGCATTTGTTGTTGCCAGTTTTTTAATATCATGGACCACAAATTTTAAGTTGCTAAGATTATCACTATTAGAGTAGTCCTTATTCAATTACTAAACAAATTTCAAAAGCACAAAAATGAGAATTGACTAAAACCTTGGATAGCCAAACCAAACCTTCACACTTCTTAAATAACTATAGTAAATAATTTATTTAATAGGCATTTATTGAAGCCATGTCATATCACAACTCTATGACATTCATTCACAAGTAATGAAAAAGAAATGTTTCCCTATAGGAAAAGAAATGTTGGGCCTCCCCGGTGGCGCAGCGGTTGAGTGCTGGGCTGCAAGGCTGCCCGCAGCCTCTGCAGCACCGGTTTGATCATGGTCACCGGCGAGGGTCCCACATGGCACGCAGACCTCTCCTGCCGCCCACTGCTCCCTCAGCAGTGTGTTTCGTTAGTCTGCCTGTTCTGCTCCCCACTCTGGCTCTGGTGAATTCTCTCACCCTCTGGCTCTTGTCACTGTACCCAGTGCTTGTATAAATAAATAAATAAATAAATAAATAAATCTTTAAAAAAAAGAAAAAGAAAAAACAAAAAAAGAAAAAGAAAAGAAATGTTTGTCGAGCAGGGGATGAAATCTAATAATATATTAGCAATAAAGTATATTCCATGTTACATAACAATAATAATACTAAAAAATAACAACTGAAATTGTATTTTAAGATCCTATGTGGCAGACACTGTAAGTAAATTATCATTTATTTTTAAATAAACCCTTAAAGTATAAAATCTATATTGTTTTAATTTTACAATGAGGAACTTGAGCCTAAGCATGGTTTGTAAATTGTTCAAGGACACACAGCTGTCAAATGACAGAGAAGATTCAGACCCGGTTCCGTATGAGTCCAACATCACATTATACTACCTTTCAGATCAAGTTTAAACATGAATATAGGCAGAAAAGAAGGGAGTAATGACATGGCAAAATAGTGCTGTGAGAAGAGAATTAATTATAAAACTGGGTTTCCTGGGTAGGATCAAATCAAGATAAGAAGAAGAGTGAGGTGAATTTAGAAAAAGCAGAATTCATATCTCTTTCTTTGAGACAGGAATGAAAAAGGTATGTATGAAAGAAGAGATAGATCAGAAGTATGGGGAGAAAAATGGCTTCCAGACTCATTCTTCCCTCACATGAAGATCTGAGAACAAGTCCTAATGTTCATTCCCTCCCAAATACATGTTTGAGCTTGACCTGCCTTTGGCACTCAGTGTGAGCCCTAACTCAAATGGACTGCAGGCTTCTCTATGATCTGTCAAGTCTACTTTATCAGATCAAATATCAGCATACATGATTTCTTCTCAGATAGTCAGAGGAGGCCTAGTTATATCCCTTCTTTTTTTTTTTAAAGTGAAAAAGTAGATATAAAATATCTACCAGAATCCCAAATAAGTGAAAAATCATTCTCCATGACTTCATAGATACCTATGGGAGACATGGGTACTCCAACTAGTTGTTGGGAGCCATTCAATGGGAAATACCTATTTGTTCTTAGAGAACTTTAATTTGTGTTGATAACCTGTAGAAAGAAATCCTTCTATCTCAACCTAAAGATTTATATCACTTAGAAATGAAGTTTTCATTCTTGGTTCCAAAATATCTTTTTGGTTTGTCCTGGGCACAAAGAATGCTAAAAACATGTCAGAGCTGTTGAGTGACCACTTAGTGCCATTGAAGATCTCTGTGAATTTTCTTTGCATAAATCTTACCTACTTAAAATGAATGAGGGAAGGAGCTCTATCTAACCCTCATTCCCTCTTCCACTTATAACCTTTGAACTCCATGGGGCTTAAGCAAATTAAAGTATTAGATTCCACCATGACTCAACGTAATGAAAACCTTTTTCCAAGGCCTTAGATGAGCTGAAGAAAATAAAGACCGTATGTAACTTCCTTAGGCCCATGGCCTTGGATTGTTCAATGGGTATTTAGAGAGGTTTAGGGAACGTCTCATCCAGGCCTTGTCCAAAGGCAAACAAAGGTTTGGAACCCAGGTGTTCTCATCTTAGCCCACCTGAAATTCATTGTATTGTCTTGTACACTTAGAGGATTGGGTTAAACAGTTTATTTGAAAGATCCTTCCTGTTCAAAGATTCTAGGTTCTAAAAATGGGTGAACTGGCATACATGCTTTAAGGAAAAATTCAACATTGGGAATTCATGTTTAAGAAAAAAATGTGCACATCTCTTGAGAATAAGAACAGTTTTCTCTCTGGACACTTAGTGATTAAAGAGTGTATATACAAAAAATAAATTATAGAAATTATATTAATAAATTATATATATATTTGAAGATTTATTTATTTATGCATATAGGAACTGGGGTACAGGCCAGAGATGCAGGGTGTGAGAAGATCCACCAGAGACAGAGCAGGGAACAGAACAGGTAGACTGACTAAAATACACTTCTGAGGGGAGCAGCGAGCGAGACAGGAGAGTTCTGCTGTGCCATGTGGGTTTCTCCCTGGCCATCCAGGGATTGAACTCGTGCTGTGGATTGCTTCATAGTGCTGTGCTTAATCCCTTGCGCTACCAGGGAGGCCCAATAAATTATATATTTGATCACAAATTTCAAGCAATATAATTGCAATAATTTCTGAACTCAGCTCCACAAAGTAACAATAGTCTATACACTCTGGTCATGTTTGAAAATCCTCAGGAATTTGCAAGTCATATACCTCTGGATGCCTGGGTATTTGCTGTGGTAATGCCAGACCCTGTCGTCTGTGCTCTCTTACTTTGCAATATAAGGAAACAAATATAGTTTTCCAACTTAGTGAAAAACTATAACTCATGAAATCTAGTAGCTAAACTCAATACTTACAATATTAAAGATTTAACAATTTACCAAATTAAACAAAAGGTCTTCATGTGCTTTTGTTGTGTTATTTTCTAATATAATGCAATATGGTGCAGAACTATTCCTAGGTGGACATTTTTTACATTCTAAATATATGAGCTTCTCGGAAAATTCTGCCCTGAATTCAGAAATAAAATATATAGTCTTGGAAGAAAAGAAAAACTAATTGATTAATTTTTAGGTCCATAGTTTAGTCTCATTAAATCCATATTGTACCATGAGATCAAAATTAAATCTAGGAAACCTCATTTTCGGTATCTTAGCTGCCATTTTCTACTTGATTTCCACCAAGAGTTCTTAATGTATTTTTTTCTCTCTTCAAGGAAAATTCCTATTTTATCCCCCAGACAGACTTTCTGCCACATGATAGGAAAGCTCAAAATAAATTGAACTCCAAACTCATGAGAAAAGGAAAATGTCCTTATATCCTTTAATCTGCTATGGTCCCTGGTTACTCTTAGATGCTTACTACAAGTTTTTTTTTAATAAAGTTGCAAATTAATGAATTATTGGGGGAATCCAGAATATGAGAAGCTTAGCAACATCTGAATATATGGAACTTGCAAATATCTTTGTTATTCATTTTGACCCTTTGTAAATGCTATATATTTGTGCTAGTTGCTCTCAGAATGACTTTTCTAACATAATTTATGGATAGTTACAAATTCCGCAGAAACATTCTCTTTACCAGTTTAGATTGATCTTAGCAGAATTGAAGTTTTGTGATTTCTGATATGGCAAATTCTCATCAAAAGCCAGAAAAGCAGTATCTAGAGAAAAATGTTTTGTGAGGTTCACTGAAAATGAGAATAGCATTTTTTTACCAGTTCTCCCTAGAATAATTTCTTTTTTTAAAAAAAAGATGTATTTATTTATGCATACAAGAAGCGGGTTACAGGCCAGAGGTGCGGGGAGAGGGGTAATAGGACTCACCAGAGGCAGAGTAGGGAACAGAATGGGCAGATTGACTGAAATACACTGCTGAGGGAAGCAGTGGGTGAGACAGGAGAGGTCTGTTGGGCCATGTGGGTTAGCTCCCTGGCCGGGGGTTGAACTTGTGCTGCAGGGTCTGCATGTAGCTTCACAGTGCTGTGCTTAACCCCTTGCACCACCAGGGAGGCCTAGAATAATTTCTTATGAGTATGGAGACTGTCTTCCTCCCCTCCCCCAGCCAGGGTCATTTCTGAAGTTCAGGTTTCAAATTTTTTTCTCATTATCTTTCAATAAGTAGTACTGGAGTGAAATATATTATTGGTCTAATTTATTTTGTAAGAAATAAACATGGAATCAAGGAAAGCGACCACTGTTTCCCTCAATTATGTCCAGATACATAACTGACAATTCTGGCTTCAATTACTAGTAATTTTGCCAGCATCTTCACATTTCTTCTAGAACCAGATAGAAGAGGAAAAAGGTGATTTATTTATATGTTATATGCCTTGTTCTTTCCCTGTCTTGTTCCTATATAACCAAGGACTCAGAAATCACTATTTCTTAGTCTCTCTTTGTTGTGTGAAAAGTTAGTGAAGGGTTGTTGAGTGACTGGGTGAACAGCATTCTTTCTCTTTCAGCCTTAAGTATTCTCAGCCTCATTGGGGAGACCAAAATAATAAATTAGATAATCTTTGCATGAAGAGAATTCATACCTTTTATATAAAGAGGTGACTCAAAATTATTTTAACTTCTAAAACAGTTCATTTATAAAAAACAAAATTATGCTTATTCTCTCTGAAGTATAACATGCAGTATGTATAAGAATTTATTTATCAGGAAAATGTATTTTAAGTAGTTATTATGTAATGGTATAGTTCTAATTTCTGAAGGTACAGTAGAGAAAAATACCCCAGCCTCCCCTGTGGCGCAGGTGGTTGAGCGCCACACTGTAAAGCTGTCCGCAGCCTCTGCAGCGTGGGTTCGATCCCAGACAGCCAGCGAGAATCCCACATGACACAGCAGACCTCTCCTGTCTCGCCCGCTGCTCCCCTCAGCAGTGTATTTTGTCAGTCTGCCTGTTCTGTTCCCCGCTCTGTCTCTGGTGAATCCTCTCACCCTCCTGCACGTCTGGTCTGTACCCCAGTTCTTGCATAAAAATAAATAAATCTTTTTTAAAAAACCCAAAAAAGTCATTTTGCCAAAAAGAATGTCTTAAAAGACATTTAAGAAAACCAGATAAGTCAGTTTAATGTAATTTCAAGTGATGCTTTGATGAAAAAGAAAAGCAGAGGGTAAAGACATACATTTGCAATGTGAGAGTGATTATCTGAATGCTAATGACAAACTTGAGAAGTGAAAGTCCTGTGGTGGAATGAGGTGTGAAGGAGCTCAAAAGCAAAGGAGGAAGTAGGTGATAGAGACGGGAATCAAGGGCAGGGCCACCATAAAGTGGTTTCATTAAGTCAAGTTAAAGTTCAAATTTTGGTCTAAGTTTCATGACAAGAAATTAAAGACTTTGACAGGGAGTGATGTCATCTGATTTCTATTATAAAAATTAATTTGGCTGTTTTATGTGGAAAGAGGGGAAGGTAAGAACTTGCTTGGAGGTTGTTTTTGTTTTTTCTTTTCTTTTTCCAACAGTACAGGAAAACAAGAAATGGTGGTAAATAACAAAGTGTCAACAGTAATGCCATTAGAAATCTCTCTTTAGGTTTGTTTGATGTAGATATTCCCTCATAAATTGTTGCCCAGACTCGTACTATCTCAATCTTGGAAGTAAAACTAGAGAACAAAACAGCATTCCACAATCATGGTGTCTCATACAGTTGGGTATGAGATTAATTTTTTCCTACTTGCTAAGCTTTGTTAGATTACAAGAATATGTATATACCTTCATAAAATTAAAAAGATGAAGCAAATTATGTGAGACAAATTAAGACCTGTAATAACAGAAGAGGAATTATTGTTGAAGCAAAAAAAGATAATCATCAACTTGAAGAAAGAGAGGGATGTGAGAATTTGGATACACCATTCCTCAACCTGCCCTAAAAGTATATAGAGGATTGAACAAAAGAAAAATATAAAAAATAAAATATTCCATTGGACTCTACACATTTCAACATAAAAAAAAAATTGGAGAGCATGTCTCAAGAAAGGATCTTTGTACTATTTCTATGCACCTCTGATAGTGTAGAAAACACAACATGAATACTGAAATGTTAGGGTTGCTAGGAAATGTTTATGGCTTTATGTACACAAAGGAAGAATATTATTTACTTTGGAACTAGTCAAGAAACTTGGGGCTATATAGACTCTGAACATATGGTGTTCTTCATTAAAAATAGAAAGGTTTCTATCATTTCAATATACCAAGGTATACGCTAGGAGGTGAAATGAGGAAAGGAATTTTCATCTCTATTTTATAAATAGGGAAGTGAAACAGAGAAGTCAGAAAAAATTACTCTGGTTCCATAAAGACCAGGTCAGGTCTAGAACCTTCATATCTATTTTCTTATTCACTCTTGGAGTGACTACAAAGTCTGGTCATATAACAAGTACCTGCAAGTCACTGCATCCTTCCCCCTTTTTTACCTTCTACTTACCAGAGGAATGAGTTTCTCTGATGATGATAAAAGGCAAAAACATATATTTGGTTATTTGTCCAAAATAGAAGTTTTAAAGCATCATATATGTCAACTCTCTTCCCGCTCACAGATAGGCACATACACACAGACAGACACAGACACAAATTCATCATTCATCTCTTAGAAACAATTTATTCCTATCATTTTTCTACTTCAACTCATGTGAAGATCTACTACTCATGTAATTTAGCAAGAAGTCAAGTAAGTTACAATATAGAAAGTGGAACCCAGGAAAAAAGATGAAAAAGTATCAAAAAGCTTATTAATACTGAAGCACAAGGGTCAAAAGATAGTTCCATACCCGCGGCCCATCTAAAAACATTACTTATACAGAGGTTGGATACCTATTGCTACATTGTTATATAACTGAATTTTTTATTTTTATTTATTTATTTGTTTGTTTGTTTGTTTATTTATTTATTTATTTATTTTTGTGGGACCCTCGCTGGTGGTGGGGGAACGAACCGGCGCTGCAGAGGCTGTGGGCAGCCTCGCAGCCCAGCGCTCAACTGCTCTGCCACCAGGGGAGGCCCATAACTGAATGTTTTTTATTTCTGCAAGCTTTGATATTCTGCAAGTAAGCTAGTCAGGGGAATGAATTTCAACTTTGTTACGCTAATTTCTGGTTAATTATAATGAAAACTTCTGGGATTGGCATTGAATATCAGAATGGTCTACACCCAATGAGGGATTTATAAAGTAAGCTCACTATTCTTCTGAGGCCATTTCAACACTGTTCTGATCCCAGTCAATTCTTTTTTTCCGTCATTGAATATGTTGTCCCCATGGGTCCTTTCCTCATTCTTCTGTTTTCAAGCCCCAAGTTATTTCAAGTCAGAGTTCAAGTACCACCATATTGAAACCTAGAGATTTTTCTCTTTTTAAAATATCTGTAATAAAGCCAGAAATTTTGGAATTTAAAAATATAATATCCATTCGTTCAACTGTTGCAAGGGATCCTTGTAACTTTTGTTGGGTATGGATTAGAATCATGATATACAGACAGAAATCATTTACTAGTGAGAAGAACTAGTCCACAGTTGACCGTCTACAGCTTACTGAAATTTTGTTGTTTTTCATCTTTTTTGTGTGTGCATGCAGGAGCTTTTGAACATGAAATTCAGAATCTTCAATTTTCTCGATGTATGTCTCTGGCAAATCTCAAGGATCTATTGTACCTAATGTCTGTAACATATATAGTATAACTCAGGGTCCAGATACAGTCTAATTGGAATTCTGCTCCTTAGAAGTTCTGAAATAGGGCATGTCCCTCATTCTTTATTTTACATATAGAATGATTTTAAAATGAGAAATGGATTTAAGCTTTATTTTATAGTTCCTGGTTAGTTGAAACAAAAACTTCTGAGGAACAAATTGTTTTGCAGAGTTTAAGATTAGTACACAACATCGAAACTACAAAAAGGGGGACTTCCCCGGTGGCGCAGCGGGTTGATCGCAGTGCTGTGAAGCTATCCGTAGCCTCTGCAGTGCCAGTTCAATTCCCGACCGGCCAGGGAGATTCCCATATGGCACAGGAGACCTCTCCTGGCTTGCCCTGCTGCTCCTCTCAGCAGTGTATTTCAGTTCTTCTGCTTGTTCCACTCCCTGCTCTGTCTCAGGTGAATTTTCTCACCCTCCCGTGCCTCTGGACTGTACCCCAGTGCTTGTATAAATAATCAATAAATCTTAAAAAAAAAAAAAACTACAAAAAGGAATTTCAGCTGTGATCTCAGAGAGAGCCAGTGGGAATGGGTCACACTTTAAGTCATGAAGAAATAGAAGGCAAGAAGAGGCATTAGTGTGGGAATAGAGGGATCATGCTATAGGAAATTTTAAGGTTCAACTCTATGAAAATGTAGTTTAAGTCCTTTCAAACTGATCTCCAACATGTAAGACTAAAATTACTGTTGAGAGGCCAAGCAAACTGCTGCAATTTTTACTAAGGTAGAATTTTCAAGAGAGAAAGTAAACAGTAGGAAATGACAATCTCAGAATTGGGGGAAAAGACTCACCAATTTTACGAAAGTATTGCATTCGTTAAAAGAAAGAAGTAACAATAATAAAGGTATTAAGATAATACTCACCATTGATGGAATTCTCTTTATGGTCAAGACTAAACACATTATTAACTACTGCGTGATGTAGGTATTATCAAGTCTTTATAGAGCAGGAAAACAAGTCATCAAGAATTTAAACAACTTACCAGGAATCACCGAGTGTAAGTGGCAGGGTCAGAATGAAAGCTTTCTATGATTTCAGAGCTCATATGTATTTTTATGTCTTCTACACAATGATACAAAGACAGAAGAATGCTCTTATATTAAAGAAAAAAGCTCATGTAATTCCCCTTATAAGAGGGGACTTAAAATTAGCCACCTGATAGCCTGGGTATAGTGGGAGACTGGTAGGGTTAAGACATCAGAATCCTGAGGGGTGAACTCAGTCAGAAAGGAACAACCCTTAGGTTTGCCAGTAATAGAAATGCCTGGAAACAAATACATAAACGCTTCCTTTATATTTTTTCTCCAACTGTTTAACATGTGACATGAGTGTCACTGTTCAGGGTGAGAACTCAGTCTATAATAATATTTATTTAAGAATAATTAACATTTAATTGATAGGTTCCCATTCCTCTAAGATGAGCCATTTCATTATGGCCCCTGAAAATAGAAAGCAGAAAATTGATCAAAATTACTATTAAAGGACTTTTCAGTTCCCAAAGAATTTAAGTTTTAATTTTATCCTCATTAGTAAAAGACATTCAGAAACAGATTCTTAAAAGACATTTCCTGGACCACAAATGGTTTTCTCTTGGATAGTTATGGCCTTCACTCATGCTTTCAATTCTAAACCTTTAGAGCAAATAAGACATAATCAACTCATGGTCCAAAGAGAAAAAACATACATATGTAGATTTATGTAAATGTGTATGCAAATAAGCCACAGTCAGTGGACTGCTGGGAGGTTGCAAATGAAGCCCTTGGCACAGCAAAGGTCAACTATCCTTGACTTGGGGCTGAATTCTACATGCAGACTTTTATAGCACAATGGCAACCCCCAAACACAGTCATCTTTAAATGCTCTGGTAATTCTATGGTTGAGTAGTTTTCAGTCATAATTAGGAAGAGGTGACCTGGTTCAAAGAAAAACTAAGAGCAGAATAAAACTGAGCTTTAATATTCCAGCTTATTTACATTGGATGCATATCATTTTCTTACCTCTGTTTCCCTAATTTTTTCACATTTTCATTAAAAGATCTCACCTGGCATGGAAAACAGCTTCCCCCCCCCCCCCGCATTTAGTTTATATTTAAGTGCTGGAATTTCCTTAGTTTACCTAAAAGGCAGTGTAAGTGCAAGGTCACTCCATTGGAAATGTCTTTTTTTTTTTTTTTTAAGATTTATTTATTTATGCATACAAGAACTCAGGTACAGGCCAGAAGTGTCAGGGGGTGAGAGGATTCACCAGAGACAGATTAGGGGAACAGAACAGGAAGACTGGCTGAAAACACTGTTGAGGGGAGTAGCGGGCAAGACAGGAGAGGTCTGCTGCACCATGTGGGTAGCTCCCTGCCCGGGGATCGAACTCATGTTACAGTGGCTGTGGACAGCTTCATAGGTTGTGTCTTAACCTCTTGCGCCACCAGGGAGGCCCTCACTGGAAATGTCTTAATGCCAAGAAGCCACCTGGAAGTGTATGTACTGAGATGCTGCAGCACCAACATCAATTATATTATCAAAGGCTATAGAAGCTAAGAAACACAATAACTACCACCATTACTATTACTAAGAGCTGCGGAAATTTATTTCCAGGGAAACTGGGTCTGGGGAAGAAGGCTATTAGTCTTTGGAATAGCCTTGTGGGAACCTCTTACATACTCTCGGGTATAGAAGGTTAGCCTATTTCCAGTCTTTCTGGTGCTCTACAGTAGATATTGAGTTCAAAACAAGGAGTTTTGACTGCTTCTAATGCAAGGTTCAATGAAATGTGCTGAGTAGTTAGATTCTGAACTTCGCTATAATTTCTTGTCCACAAATAAACCTCATGTATGGTAATTATCAGCTCCCAACATTGGCCACCGCCAATCTACTGCCACACAGCATTGCCTTTTTGTCTCTCCAAACACTCTGTCTTATATCCTAACAGAATATTCCTATTCTCTTAACATGCTTCCAGGACTATGGCCAACGGCAGATACCAGGTCATTAAACACATTCACAGCTGAACGACTAAGGAAAAGACATGATAGTTTTAATTAATTCTTTGCAATTGAGCACTATGTTCCTTGGATACGGTTTTTACATCTATGTTTCTCTGATTCAAAATCCACAAAACTGAAATCAAAATGCCAATTTTCTTCAATGAAATGGCTGGAAAATAAGAGAAAAAAAAATCTGAAAGTATTTGCAAATGTTTTTAGATTGAGAAAATGAAATTGGTTAAGTTTAAAATTAGCCAAATTCGGGCCTCCCCGGTGGCGCAGCGGTTGAGCGCTGGGTTGTGAAGCTGCCCGCAGCCTCTGCAACACCGGTTCGATCCCTGGCTGCTCCCCGGCCACCGGAGGAGGGTCCCACATGGCGCACAGACCTCTCCTGCCGTCCGCTGCTCCCCTCAGCAGTGTACTTCGTCAGTCTGCCTGCTCTGCTCCCCGCTCTGGCTCTGGTGAATTCTCTCACCTTCCCGCGCTTCTGAGTGTACCCAATGGTTGTATAAAATAAATAAATAAATCTTTTTAAAAAAATTAGCCAAATTCTTAGGAGGAATTTCAGTAAAAACCTTATCAGGATAAAAGTGGTGGTTCTAGTAATGACAAAAAATGTTAAAAACAAAAATAAAACAGGTAGGGTGAGTGAGATATCTAAAAAGTCAGAGATGTTTGTTCTGTTTCATATAGAAAGTCAACAACTTGGAGAATAGGTGGATGGCCTGAGGGGATCTTTTTTTATATGAGAGCCTCCCTAGAAGAAACACACAAATTATGCCATGAATAAGGGGAATGGGTCAAAAGCCAGCTTTAGTTTTGCTGGAGAAGTGCTTTCATTTAGACTATAAATATTTCTCACCTGTGGTTAGGTATAAACCATGTAAGCAGTACCAATATTTGAAAGAGAAAGTTGTTCTCATTTCTAATTAAAAGGTATTATACTCTAAGTCAACTGTGTTGTCCAAGAATCCATTAATCAAAGAAGTCATTACATCTCTACTTACATTAATTCCATTATTATATCACGTGAGTTATGTTCAAACATTTATTGCCCAATAATTTTCAGAGAAAAATGTAATAACTTGGGTTGAGATATCATTAATTTGAAGAGATTTTTGGCACATGAGTTAATGAAGTGCATGAACTAACCCTCCAACCCCAATTATGATGAACTTTTCCAAATTCCAAAGCTAATGGGTAAGCTCCAATTGCTGTAAATGAGATCGCTGGATACAGGCAGCACTCTGAATGTCAATTTAGTCCTAGATATTTGCAAGGTTAATACCAGGCAAACAAAATTGGGGATCTTTCTCATTTTCTAGAGCACTTTAAGTTATTTCTTATGTGCCTATTAAATTTTTAGCAACAAACTTTATTAAAAGGAAATCTTCACATGTTAAAAAAATATAAAATAGGTAATAGGTTGTTCCTTTTGTAAACCTCAAGTGATAAAACAATATCATTACAAAAATAATTCTAAGAAGACTTTGTAGGTTTTTATAAGAGAATCTATTATGTTTGTAAACCTTTTATCACTACGCATGTCAAACTGCAGAATTGAAGGATAATGAAATGGGATCCTCACAGCCGTGGCTGCTGAGGGTTGTGATGACCCAGTACCAGCCTGGTTTTATAGCAGGTCCTGGTGGGAGCCAGGAAGAGAGACCTGCAGCACTTTCTGCCTGCAGGCAGCCCTACACTATGGTTGTATCACCCTGGGCTGTGTTGTGACAGTCCCCTGTCCAGCCTGGTGAGCTCTGACAGTGGTGGTGGCCACTGAATCCTGAGGCTCCTGGTTTGGGATCCTTCGACAATCAGCTTCACTGAAGCCAGCTTTGGCAGTGGCTCCCATGAGCCCACTGCTGAGGAGATTGCCTGACTTCAGCATAGGTCAGGTCTGGATGCCACACCAGGATTTCATTTTGAACACCAAATCAGGATTGCAAACAGACCAATCAAGTTAGAGTTCACTGGTGTCATTCAAAGATTTTGAGATCTTTCAGGGTTATAAATGGACCAATAAGATTTGAGCTCAACTGTCAGCAATCAAACAACCAGGATTGTAAATGAACCAATCAGGTTTGAAAGGCAAGTACCCTAATGGGGATGTAAGCTAAGGTTTTGAAGGTTTTGGGACCCATTTGTCAGGCTTGTCCAGACCTTCTCCAGGAAAGACCTTTGTAGACAGACTCTTTGGAAAGATACCTTGTGACTCAGCCAATACAGTCCCTGTCATCTGATGTCCACTTGAAGCTGCAGCCTGACATCTACCTCCAGTCCTGCCTCTGGCATTGCCTGTAAAATGGCACTGTTGACATATGATGAGTGTCTATAATAGGGCTATCTGCTGTTGGCTTATGTCATCAGCCCCTCAAAAGACTAACACTTTTGCCTGCTGTCTGGCACTGTCATCTGCTGACCAGTACTGACCACCACTTTTGACCTACAACCGGCTCTATTGACTTGTATCTGGCTACCAATGATTGCTGTCCACAGCTTCTGATCCTCTATCACTGCTTTCTGATGCTGTTGCCTCTGGCACTGCCTGCTCCAGTGTCTGGCAATGGTCATCCTGGGCCTTCAGATAGGTGTTGCTGGCTAGTGTGGTGCCACCTCATTAGTGATCCCCTCCAGCTGTCACTGTGAACTGGGTAACTGGATCCTGGTCCATTACTTACTGGTGTGCCAGCAGCCCCAGACCATCTAGTATCCTTTAGACAGTATAATATAGACACTATCTAAGGTAGGACAGACAGCCATTTGTAACCTTAGGTGCCCTTTCCTTTTTTCAAATTATCCCTTTGTTCATAAACCTTGTTGTTACAACCCGAGCCTGTGTGGTATCTTGCAATTTTGAGTGCAATGGTGAGGACCCACAAAAAGTGACTTGTACCCCAGCCTTTGCACTATTTTAATAAGTGGTAATGGTAGTCGTATAATATTTACTTAGGAAGACTGAGCAATTGTAAAGGGACACTGTATGTATGCCCTATTGGTTTCTAAAACTAGGTTCTAGACTCAATATGCTAGAGGTTTAGTGTAGATCAGAGACAGAAAAAGGGATTAAAGCTGATAAAATTGGGATTTTTGGCTCAGTTGACTATGTTATATCAATATTTGAGGTGAATAAGGAGTTAGCAAAGGCAGAGATGAAGTGAAGCATAAAACTGAGGAATCCAATGGCCCCAACCATAGAAATGTATAGGAAACAGGGATCCTCCTAGTCCACAAGGAGCAATTCTCATTTTTTAGCAACAAAAAATCAACATAACATGTTTAAGTATAATAATGTGTGAAATTCCAATATATAAAACAAAATGGGGATGCTTGGGTTGAAGGGAGAGGTGTTGGAGAAGAACCCCACCCACCAACCCAGCCCCACTTTAACTCAACTTCCCTGTGGGAAATTATCAGACACTGACAACTCTGGGGATCTGCATGGATTAGAACTGTTGTGGTTCTAAAATAAAGAACTCAGGGCCTCCCCTGGTGGCGCAGGTGGTTGAGCACAGCGCTGTGAAGCTGTCCGCAGCCTCTGCAGTGCCGGTTCGATCTGGGCCGGCCAGGGAGAACCCCACATGGCACAGCAGACCTCTCCTGTCAAGTCTGCTGCTCCCCTCAGCTGTGTATTTCGTCAGTCTGCCTGTTTTGATCCCCACTCTGTCTCTGGTGAATCCTCTCACCCTCCTGTGAATCTGGCCTGTACCCCATTCTTGTATAAATAAATAAATATTTAAAAAAATAAAAAACTCAAACTGAATGAAAAAAAGAGCAAGCAAAATGATAGAAGATGTTAATGAGACCTGTATGATACTCATAGACCCAGAGGAGCATTCAGCTGGGCTTGAGGAAGGGACTAGAACCAGGATGATTGTTCACCAGACCTCTTCTTTCTCTGTCTCTGTCTTTGTCTCTGTCACTATCTTCACTTTAAATAAACATGTACAATTCCAAATTCCATGGTAAAAAAATATTGTGATTGAACCAGTGTGGATAGGCCCATCAACTATGATGGGGGTGGCAAAAGGGTGAGGACAAGGTCAAGTAGTGGGCTCATGGATGTCTGTGACTTGGGTATCAGTTCCCAGAGAAGAAGAGCTGGTTAAGCTACCAGGCAGGTTGAAACCCATGCAAATAATTTGCTGGGACTAGAGAAACACACTGAAGTGGAACTGCAATTTGGAGACCTACTGAGTTATCAGAAATATGGCCAACTAGGATGGACACCAGAACACAATACTAAGATCTATGCAATCTACAGTCAGCCCTAGTGTTTAAGGGGTGGCTTTCAAGATCACAGGCAACCATGGCAATGAAAACCTGACACAGACTCCTGAGAAGCAGACGGTCAGCAGCAGAGAGCTTTGGAAGCACATTCCTGGGCCATAGCTTTTACTTCAGAATCTGAGCTCCATGTCCTGCAGGCAAGAGACAAGCAGAACTACCTTGGAAAAACTGGGAATCAGGAAAGTAGCCTGGAAATAAATGATGATTGAATAAGACTGAAGCCCAGTTCTTCGTTCTGAGTTCAAGGTTGGAGGAAGGAGCAGTAGTACTGCTGATATGGGAAGACCCATTGTAGGGTAAGTGATTTTCAGGCTTTTCTGCCCTCCCACCATTAAGATTGCCCTTCCTGATGGGGCACCTGCATTTTGTACATTGTTACAGTTGTGTTGTTTACTTCTGTGAGCCATGGCTGCAGTATTGATATATTGGCCAAGAGAAGCAGAGGCAGGAGACAAGGGGAGGAAGAACGCCAGGGAGCCCAGAGTGAAGACTTGCTGAGGGCTTGGAAGCCTACCAGCCTCCTGGCCCCTGGCACCCCTGCCTGCCATGTACCTGGTTGCTGGACTACATGTAAAAACTCAATAAAAACCTGAGAAAGTCCCCGAGGACTCCAGGACTCTCCTTTACCTTGTCTGTTCTGCTTGAATCATAAAATACTAGCTCTGTGCCCATCCTGCCCCTACACCCATGAGCTACAGAGTCAGGCTTTTGTCACTCTCTTGATCAGCTCAGGATTACCTTCTGAGTGTGTGTTTGGGGGTTGGGTGGTTGGGGGCTGCTGGTGGAGCCTGGACAAGTCAGTGGAAGCCTAAGGATGTGGATTCTGACAGGAGAGAATGAAGGGGTCATTAGAACGTCCCACTTGTTCTGAACCCATATTTGTGGACAATGGGACATCCTAGTGTCTCCTGCTCAGTGGAGATCTCTCTCTTACCCTTCCTAACAAGGTGAGTGATCCATAAGAGGTGAAATGATCCATCTCCAGTAACACATAATGACTGAGCCAAAATAAAGAGTGAGCTGTTGAAAATAATGTGTTTTCTGCACATGAACTAACACAGTTAGTAATATACCTTCTATGCTAACATTTTTGACATATGTAGTCTTAGGGTATATAAAAACTTCTAAAGAAAGGTCTCATTAAATAATTTCAAGAGATGTTCATGCACATCACACTGTGTTATTTTTCATGTATGGGACTAGCCCATTAAGCTTGTCTAGATCTCAGTGTTGTACATGTTTTACTCCATTTGCTTAATTTGCTGAAGTTTTCAATGTCACGTGGCTGCTGGGACATGGAAGAAGGACATGGAAACATTGTAAAGTAGGACTCAGAGTCTTCACTTCAAACGCCCGCTGCTAGTGTTTCTGCCAAGAAATAACAAAATATTTGTCTCTAAGATAGTTAACCTCTCTTCCATGCACAATCCACAGCACATTGCATTGGCAAACCTCACATGCCACTAGTTTATTCTATAGAGGGTGGAAATATTTTTGCTTGGGTTTTCAGCTTTTCTCACAATATGAGAAACACCAGGAACACACACCATTTTCCAACAAATTAGCTTATCCTGAGACTATTATTCATTTAATTTAAGGGTAAATGTCAGAGAAGTGTTTCTCTATATTGAAACCAAGGAGCTAATCTTCCAAAAACAGACAAAATATGCAGTTTGCAACTCTGGCAGGCATGTGGCTTTTATTTCTCCCAGATCTCTCTCCCAGTCCTCAAGATTCAGTGTCCAGAGGAAGAATAGACATGTAGAGTTTGTAACCCTAGGATGACAGAATTGAGCTTCATCTTTTGTCTTTACAATTCCTTTTCTTCCCCGAAGGACCCTCGAAAACATTACTTATAAAACTAGCCCTTGGCTTCTCTGACCTATTTTTTCCAAATCAGAGTTATATACATGTGCCAATCACCAGTGAAAGGTGATTATTTATTCAGTAGAGAGGAGCTTTAAAGAACAGTGGGACATAGTTCCATATAAATGACATGTTTTATCTGTTTTTCAGATAATTCATGGAAAATACTGACATAAAGTGCCAATTATTTTTTCCCCTTGAATAAGACTGGCAGTCTTATTGTATATTTGAAAAGTCACTTATAATTTGCTCATATTTTTTAATTCCCCAGGGAAAAAGATGTATTTTCTTCGCTCTACAGATTTTAAGTTCAATTTGACCATGTTTTGTGAAAGGGACTCTTAAAGACTTTTCTTTCTCATATCCTCCTAGATATCATTACAAGCCATAAATTTAGTGATTGATGTCTACTAGGATAGCCTCTAGAGGCTGCATGCTAGTTAAAATAATAAAGTGCTCCTTATCCTTTGGATGCATTTGAGAGAATAGCAGGTGGTCATTGTTTACCATGCTAAAGTGAGCTACTCCATTTGAGACAGCTCATTTTGGACCCAAGCTTAATGCTATGCCTGAGTGATTCTACTTCTAACAAAGCTGCCATCAGACCCATTCTCATTGTTTAATTTGAATGAGAATTAGCTGCTGCTGCCTGTGAGCCCACTATCCTTTATTATAAAAAGGTTCTCTAGACATATTTATTGAAGTCCATGGGCTGCAGAATTTGGAAGGGGGTAGGAATGACATCCAAATGGAAGTACATTTTTTTATTTCCATCCCTAAGCCAAGGTGGCAGGAGGAGACAGAGAGGAGGCAATATCCTCTGGCGAGTATCAGGGGCAGCTGTGTCACTTAGATTCACAAGGAAGGACACAGACTGGGAAAATAGTGGCCCATATATTTTCATTAGAAAGAGCATGCACTACTCTATGAGCCTGCAGAGTAATTGACACGGAGCCCTCCTCAATAAGCATTTTTATCAGCACAGGCATAGTACTAACTTGTGCCAAGGCTATTGAAATTTTGGTTGACAGAATCAAAAGCAAAACAAAACAACACGCACACATCAAAACTTGAGATTTTCAAGATCCTTTTCCTTAAAGTATGTAAATGCACAAGGCTCTTCCCAGTTGAGCAGTACCTCGAACACTTGGCAAGTCCAGCTACATGTAACATAGCGCACACTTGTACATATGCAAAAACGTACATATTATAATGTGATCTAGAGAATCTGGATTCAAATATGCAAATGTCAAAGTGGTTTAGAAATGATTCACTGGGGTTCTGGATAAGCCTCAGGGCCAAAGTAGGAACAAAAATGCTTGCTTTCTAAGCAATACCTCCAGTTGTTTTTACATATTTGTTTTTGATTTTATTTTCACTTGTTTTTACATATTTATTTTTGATTTTATTTTCCTGTCTGCTCAGGAAAATTCAATGTCATATTTTCCTTTAAAGATGACAGAACATTTGTCTAAGACCAGAAAGGTGTCTTACAGTTCAGGGTTGGCACAAAAATTATTATTAAAGTACAAACAATCAAGATATTAGTGCAACTGGTGGTATTATTAGAGGAAAAATAAATGTCATTAACTGGAGATCACCATATTTGCTTATTAATTTATTGTTATTTCAAAGATTTTTTTTGGCTCAGTCAATGCAACCTGGTAAATAGCTGTATTTTATTTCTCATGGCATTTATCTGCTCATTTAATAATTTTTTTTACTGTTTAGTTCTTTATTTTTTTTCTTTATTTTCTTTTATATATTTTTCACATCATTTTTCATTTTTGCACAATGTATGCATTTTCATCTTGGTTATAATCACCATAGAATTCCCACCCCTCCTTGTTTTGATCCTACTCACTTTCCCCCCCCTAAACCCCCCATAGTGTGTCTCTGGTTTATAGTTGCTTATTGGTTTTGATTTTACTTTATTATAATTATTCTTTTTCCTGGTCCCTTATTTATGTTTTCAGCACTAGTTATAATAGGTAAGCTATGGAAACAACCCAAGTGCCCACAAATAGATGATTGGATCAAGAAGATGTGGCACATATACACAATGGAATATTACTCAGCAATCAAAAAAGATAAACACATGCAATTTGCAGCACATGGATGGAGCTGGAAGGGATCATGCTCAGCGAAATAAGCCAGAAAGAAAATGAAAAATACCGGATGGTCTCACTCATAGTAGGAATTCATTTAATAATTTTTAAGCAATGATGCTACATATTTTTAAGATTCAGTATAAAGATGTATGCTGACATGCTTAGTCTTTCTCCCAAGAACTGATTTTCTGCCTGGATAACACAGTTACCAGGAGCATCTTATACCACAAATTTCCTTTAGGAAATGATTCGCCACAGGTTGGAGGTCTCCTTTTCTCCAGTTTAAATAGCCTTATCCATGATTATCTTTTTCCTAAGACTAATTATCCATTCTCTATTCATTTTGATTTTTCTCCTTAGTATTTTTGCACCAAGTAAACATACAATAATTCTGTTAAGCCTTCAAGAAACTCATGTTTCAATTCATTGGTGCAATACATCTGAGTAATAAATTGGAAATCTCTTATGTTTCCAGAAATACTATATCTTTTTTCATGATCTTCATATTCTCAGTCCGGCTAAATTAGGAAGCGGGTAAGGCAAACATTTGCTAAGTCTCAACTGAGAACACCATAAAAGAAATCTTCCCAGAAAAGAAAAAAAATACTCAAAAGAATAGAAAAAGTAGTTTTATTTCTTAATTATATAACATGGACTCCCTTGCTGTTAATAGTTCATTTTTTCCACCTTTATTGAAGATATTTGACAAATAATTATTGTATATATTTAGGGTGTACAACATGAGAATTTAGTATGTGTATTGTGATGGTCAAAGATGATTATATCAGGATTCCCAATGTTCAGAGGTCTTTAAGGCCATCTGGAAACTTTGCACATTAGACATATCTAATTTTAAGGTGCATAAGCCACATCAATTCAATAAGTTCTGCTCTGGGTTTCTTCACTACTTCTGAGCTTCAAGGGAAAAGGTATTTCCAGTACCTTTATCTGAAGAAAAGGGCCATTCCCTCTCTAGGCATGCACTCGGAATGACCAGGATCAAAAGAGTCACTCCTGTCTAAATGAGATAGCTATGAGAGGAAGAGGGTAAGATGAAGCTCAAAAAACAGAAATAGGTGGTAATAAAGAAAGACTGAGTTTTCACAATATGAAAGTAGAGCAAAATTAGATCAAAAAGCATGTATCCAGTAAAATATGCACTAATTCAAACATTCATTTGATTTCCATACACCAGCCATTGATATTTAACCAGATATCAAAGGTTTTTGGTGAGAAAAATATTGGTGACCTGTCATCACCTCTGCATTGAGAGAGCAAGAAGGTTTCCAGTGAAACCAGGGTATCCAGAAAAGAATTTAGGCAATATTTATACCATATTACTTCAGGAAGTACATGATAAGAGGAAAGAGCACTAGACTGAGGTCTGGGTTTCTGTTTTAGATTAACAATTCTGAGTAAATCCCTGAATTTTCTGATTCTCAGTTTCTAACCTTAAAGGACAAGATGCCTTATTTTTACAGTTTAGTAGGAAGATCTTGTAGGATGTTGGGTGTAATAATAGCATAAGAACAAGCACAGTGGTAGCATAGAAGACAGAGGCCAACTCTCCTTGGGGAAGAGATTAGAGCAGTGTTACAAACATTTGAGTTGGACTTTGATCAAAGAGTAAAAATTCAACAAATTTTTAGTGATAATTTATTATCAGCTACAATAATTGCTAGTTAATATTAATAACTAATACTGTTCTTAAAACTGGAATATAGTAAATAACAAGATAGACAATATTTACATCCTCAAAATATAGAATTTAATGAAAGGAAGAGATAATAGGATAAGTAAAAGGCATTTTTATGACAATATGATATAATAATGAAATTTTTAGTAAGAAGTGCTATACATAAAACAGAGAAAGGTAATAACAGATAAGGGGGGTAAAGAGAGGACAAAAAAGATGACACTTAAGTTTTTTGGTGCAAAAAAATGGTGGTAACTTTCACAAAGATGGGGCAGGCTCAGAGTAGAAAGTATTTTAGAGAGAAAAAGGCAAGTTTTGCTTAGGACATTTTAATTTGAGGTGCTTATTAAACAACTAATCAGAGATGTTGAGTAGATAAAAAAATAAAAGTTGATAAAGACTGAGTCTTTGAATTATAACTGGTATATGGTTATTGAAGAGTTCTTCATGTGTAGGAAGCAGCCATTCTAGGCTAAAGAGGTAAGAAAGAACCAGACAAGAGAGGGAATAGCATGACACATGAAGTTGGATTTGTCCTGTAGGCAATGAGACCACCAAGGATGCTAATTAAGGGACTTCCTTTTCAATTTCTTAACACTTACCCTGAAAACAATGTGGATGGCTTAAAGCACTAGTCAAGAAATTACTACTATTAATACAATAGAGATTTCTGATAATTATACAGCAAGGCAGAATAGTGGAAATAGAAAAAGTTTTGAAGACATGGGACTTTATAGGGATCAGTGGTCCTTATAATTTAGAGACTCTGATATCCAAGTTCAAAGCAAATGTGGTGTTGATTTGGAAGTCATCGACTTCTGGATGAAAACCACAACTGCAGGAGTAAGTAAAATATTATGGATTAATATTCATTCAGAAAGCAAGAGCACCAAGGAGAGATGTCTGGAAACAACCCTTCTTAAAGACTGATGGAAGATGAAAAACCTGAGGGGGAGATTTAATTGGAGAAGAACATGTCTAAAGTCTATTGTCTTAATTAGTTGGGTTTCTCTGACAAAGTGTCATAGACTGATTTATAAACAACAGAAATTTATTTCATACAGTTCTGAAGACTAGAAATCCAAGATTGGGATGCCAGTATGGTTGGGTTCTTCGTTGCAGACTGCAGACTTCTCATTGTATCCTCACATGCACAGAGTAGAGAAAAGAAGCAAGTTCTCTTGTGACTCTAGTATTCTGTAATTCTAATATCTAGCAGGTTAAAACGGACATTGGAGTACTTCAGTCCTATGCAATTGAGGTATGAGGATGGCATACCTGTCAAGAGGATAACAATTTAACTAATTTTCTCACCACTAACTTTAGTATAGTTCAGCAAAAATCATTTGCTTTCTTCATAGGGGAGGGAAGAAAGGAGAAAAGCAGAGAAAGTGGTTAAGCATATGTGTATGATAAAGGAAGTTTCTACAATGACCGGATTCATCCTTCAAGAAACGTCATAGGGCCGTCCCTGGTGGCACAGTGGTTGAGCACTGGGTTGCGAAGCTGCCCGCAGCCTCTGCAGCGCCGGTTCGATCCCCGGCTGCTCCCCGGCCACCGGAGGAGGGTCCCACATGGCGCGCGGACCTCTCCTGCCGCACCCACTGCTCCCCTCAGCAGTGTACTTCAGTCTGCCTGCTCTGCTTCCTGCTCTGGCTCTGGTGAATTCTCTCATCCTCCCACGCTCCTGACTGTACCCAGTGCTTGTATAAATAAATAAAAATAAATCTTAAAAAAAAAAAAACCTGCATAGACTGTATCTCAGGACAGTACCTCTTGGGGAAAAAGGAAGAATATCCACCAGCTCCATCTCTCACTAGCCAACATTTTGCCCAGGGTGCATCATTAACGCTCCTTCTGGATCTCCTCTGATCAAAGGGAAGCCCTTCAGTGGAAGGAGAGATATACAGCATGGGAATGAGGGAAGGTGAGATGAGATTGTAGGAAATAATCTATGCAGAAATGGATGATGCTCTATTGATAACTGGAACAAGAGACAGATGGGGACGAGCTCTACAGTGGTACTTAAGAAATCTGATTTAGTAAACAAATAAAAATAGTCAGGTGTGTTTTAGGTCTTCTGTTTACTCATTCAGAAATATTTAGTTCTAATTGTTCTTAATATTCTAATATCTTTGCATACAGATTTTCATGGCAATCGTACAAGTTCAAGACTATTACATTGTCATTTACAGACCAGGACATTGGTGCCCAAAGAGCTGATTAACTTGGCTAAGGTCACATGCTGGCCAGGAACAGATCTGGGACTTAAACCTTGCTCTATCTAACTCCTAAATCCCTTTTCAGTCCATTCTATCAGTATCTCAGACCAGATCAATTATATCAGAAATTATTGGGAAGGGATCTATGTGTCAATATGCATCTAGCCTTGGGAATAAATACCATATTAAAAAAGCTAAATTACCTATTGGTTTCAAATATGAATTGGCATTCATGAGCACCTTGCTTGTTTTATTAATGTTAAGATTTGTTGGATTTAAAAGTTGACTGGAATCATGTGGGTTGCATGTAGTTTAGAAACCATGCCAACATGAAGGCAGCATGTACATTAACCCTTTGACATTAAGTGCCATGTTGAGATCACATCCTTACATTCTGTTGTTCTTTTACTGCTATGTGATAACCTGAACTTAGTACTTCCAACTTAAAATATAAAAGGAACATCACTAGATTCTTCCTAGTAAATATAAATCTTAGAAAACCAAATTTCCACTAGAGAAATCTGGTTTGGATCAAAGTAACTAAATCATTAATCAGGATTTTTCTTGAAAACTGGAACCAACCCAAGTCCAAGCCATGATATATATGTAAGAGGCCAGATATTTAGAGGGATATTAATTCTTCCTTATTGTTGATGTGTTTGTGCTGACAGAGGAGACAGAGACCAATGGCAGAATACTGAAAGGCTGTGTTTGGGTATTTTTAGCCCGATTAAAGTAAAGAATGATTTAAAATTATTTCAAGCAGCTCTTCCCACAGCATTCTGCACAGCTTCCACTCGGATTTTTGGACTAAGAAGCTTGGCTACAGGATCTGGATGCTGAAGAACCTCTCCCATTTTATGTTGACTCTCCTGTGTTTTCAGGTTGTGCCCCATCAGTCTAACCAACATTTTCTTTTTGTGAAAGGAACACAAACTGCAAATGGAATTGCCTTTTAGTATCTTAGATGGGAAATCCCAGCAGTTCCATGTACCTCCTGAAAATATTAAAAATCACATTGCAGTCGGCAATTTGACTTTGTACCTTCTAAAGTGCACTTTCTGGAGACAATTCTTACAAGCCTAGGCAGATTCTGAATAATGGGTGGGGGCTGGAGGTGAGTGGTAACATGGACCAAGTATGCCACTCCCGAAAAGCCAGATTCCAGAAAGGACTGACTTTCCCGCCTGTCATAGTCAGCAGAGAGGGAGAGGCTCGGGTAGGGAAGATTGGCTAGCCAGGAGTTCATTTCTTGTTCCGATGCTAATTCTGCAATTTCTCCACTGGATTTGTGAGGAAGCCTGGGCTGATGAACAGTTTTGTTGTTGATGAGGCAAAAACACCATCGCTGTCATGGGCCCTTGTGTCTTACAGGGTAAGAGGGACACCACCATCCCATTTGGCACCTCAGATAGCCTTTCTGACTCACTTCCTATATCCAGAGGAGAAGCAAGGATGATGTGGACAAAGCATTTACCTTTCACAGCCAACAAATAAGGCAGTTCTCCAGATTTGTTAGTGTAGTGAGAAACCCAAAACCTGCCCTCAAAGTCCTCTCATCACTAACTTCAGTATAGTTTGAGTTTCATTTCAGTGATTTAACTAGGGTAAGGCTTTACATACGAAAGAGAATAAAAATAACTTGAGAATAAAAAGAAACAATAATGCTTGACCGAGACCTTCCATGTCTCCTTCTGCCTTTGGTCTGTACAAGCACAAATAGAGGCCTGGGGAAAGTCACATTGCTGTCATGGACAGTGCAGACTCAAGCTTAATTTTATTTAATATTTGTCAACAACCTTCTCTTGTTAGTCTTGTTAGTACTTGCACACTTGGCAAGGCAGATGGAAAAGCTGAGCAGAATTCTATAAAAAGAAACAGGACCTATCCAATCCTGTACTTCACATTAGCTATCTGCTATCTGTAACCAAGTTGTCCTATTGCCCGATTACCAGAAGACCTCAGCAGTTACCCATCCACAGCCTTAACCAGCAGCACTTGTCTTGCCATGAATTCATGTATTTGGTTTAATGGTGACACACAATTGATCCCGTGTCTCTTTTAGTGACTTTTTCCTCTTCTAAATGAACACTCTACCTTGTAAACTTGCATGACGTGAGTTCACATGAAATGCTCTTGTTTCCTGTAAGAATTGAAAATGTCATTTTTATTTGAATCGGAATAGATGACATTCCTTGGGGACAAGGAAATATAACCAACGATTGCAGTTGGGATGGCAGAATTGTAACTCTATGGACACCTTTGGAATAATCAGTCATTCTATCTGTTTCATTTAGGGTAGACTGATTGCTTTTGAAGAATCAGGAATCAGATGTCAGTGTTCAAATTCCAGCTTTGCTATTTTATGTCAGGAGGCAAATTACTTAATCTCTCAAAGCCTTAGTTACTTCATTTGAAAAATAGTTATAAAACAGACCCTGCTCTGAGGATTAGGTGAGATTAATGCTTAGTGCCCTGTGTGTGTGACAAGTAGACTGTATGGTTCAGTCTACAATGGCTATTATTATTATTATTATTATTAATATATGCTATAAACCTCAGTGCATTTCCAAGCTTATATCATATTTTAAAAAGGAAACGTCTGAATTCTGATAACATTCAAGGCTTTTTCTCTGAGGTTTTGGGAAGCTCTCCCATTTTTTCTGATGCAAAGGAGATCCTTTTTATACTCTCCCTCCTAAGCCCAAGGTAACTAGAAGGTAAAAACTGGGATTCTTCATTATACCAGAGTCCTGTTGAGTGATGTAAAGAGTTGAGATGAAGAGTAGGCACGGGGTCTGCATGACTTCTAGCAAAGAATGTGTTTTCAGGACCTGCTGAGGATTCCCTACTAAGGCTGCAAAATAATGCCGAATGATAACTACAACAGTTCTGTTCACCTGCTTCCCTTCTAAGATTGCCCAGTGGGGATTGTAAATGTCAAACAAAATGCTAAGCTTCATAGTTAATGAGATAGCCAAATAGATAGCCTAGGTGAGCTTAATTGATTTTGCCCAAGTTATTTTGCCAAGTTGTTGGAAGGGAAAAGGACAAGGATGGATTCATAGAGAAGTTCTCTCTCTCTCAAAAAAAGAAGAAATCTAAAAGATTTATATTGTTCACCAAATGATGCCTCTAAAAAGGCTACAAAATAAAATTAAAGGAGAGCCAAAGGATATAACTCTTACTAAAGATAACTGAGCTAAGACATACTGTACTTCAATGTTTGGGTCTTTTTTGGCAAGATACACTTCCCCATCTTGCTGTTGTCTCCTACTTTTCAGCTCATATTTATTATAAACAGAGATTATCCCCAGACCTGAATCTCCTTTGCCAGGATTCTCCCCTAAAACATTTGCCCCTTCCTATTTTTCCCCTTCTCTTTAATTTTTGTAACCACAGGTATGTAGCTGAAATTTTATTCCTGAAAGTAATTTATTTGTGCTGACATCATCAAAATTTCACAACATGAAATTGACTGTATGTCCAAGATGATTAAACATACATATTTCTTTTCCTTAAACACAGGAAATTATGTTTCTCTTTTAGAAAAGGAGCTCACCCCTAAAAGACTTGTGCTCTGTTTGAAATTCCCAGCATATGATTTTTGAGGCTCATCTGTAAGAGTCTGTTCTTTTCTTTCATATAATGTTCTCATAGTAAACACATTAAAAGCAGAAACACCCAATATATAGGACAAAAGACCTGCAAATTTGACTTGTATTACTAATATTTCAAAGTATTCAGAAAATATATGGACTAAAGTATTTCCCCACCACCATTTGAAAAAGAAAAAAACCAACTAAAAACAACATTGATTTGTTTATCTTTATGTCTTAAACAAAATGAATTAATGACTTTCAAACACTTTTTATTAAAAAAGAGAGGAGAGAGTGCTTCCAGCTTGACAACTTAAATGATAAGTTGCAGCCCAATGTGTTTTGAAATAGACTGAACATAAATCCATCTTCAATAGGGAGTTTTAATTGGACGCCATATTGACCCTTCGCTCTAGTGGTGTTGCCACACAGCTTGTGATAATGAAGACTGACAAATTGTCATAGCTGGATCTAGCCTTTCAATATACTCCCCTCACATCTTGTCCATACCAAGCACCAGGAAGAAGATGGTATTTCCCAGGGTAGTAGTCAAAGTTCTACTCTAAGCTGCTGGACCAGGATTTCATCCACAGTGGGAGGAAGTTGTCATCCTAGTGAAGAAAGAGAAGCTAGGGAGGGGCTCTGAACAGTGAGCGGCCGAGAGAAACACCCCTGAAATCAAAGAAAGAAGAAGGAGTAAGAAAAGAAATAGTTTTTTTCTCAAGGAGAATTCCATCTGTTTGTGACATGCATGAGAATTAAGGTATATACTCTTCTTGGGCTTTTAAGGTTGGTGTAGGAGGAGTTACAAATCTCATCCAGTACTTGGGTGATTTTTTTTCTGAAGAATATCAAAGCAGAAAATAAGAAGGGTTTCTAGTTTCAAGTGTGCTGTTCAGCAGAGATTGTGATATTGAGACCATTCCAGGAGAGGAAGTTTTAAGGCCAAAATTAAAATAGCACATTTGTTCCTTGCAATTTGACTTCAGAATCCCCCAAGGCTCCTTTCTTGGGAAGCCTTATTTTTCATTTGAGAAATGTTGTGCACCATATGGATTTTTTTTTTTTTGGTTTACATACTGCATTTGCCAAGAATGCCTTATGAGACATAGCACCTCATTTTCCATGGGGATTCCAAGAAAAAACAGGTAACTTCAGCTTTCTCTATATTTGTTTGGTAAAGGTAAACACGAAGGCTAAAACATTATTTAGCAAATAAAATGATACTCTCATAACTTCTAAGATGTGCAAATCATAATTACAGCAATCTCAATAATTATTATTGCTTAATGTTCAAAGAGCACCAAACCTTCATTTAGAAGCAAACTAAAATTGGAATCCAGCCTTGACACCAGTCTATTAAGACTCAACTTCAATAAAGCATATACTTATTTAAATATTTTGACTGAATTTACAGGTGAATTCAATCAATATGTCAGTTCTCACTGAACTTCAAGTTGATTGACTAAATTGATTGAACAAATTGACCTATTGTAGACTTAGCCACTACAAGGAATGGAAATGTAGCGTTAGCTATGGGGAAGACGTGACAAGAAAAAGGAAAATATCTAAAGCAGTTGAGTGCTGTGTTTTTCTCTTTGCAATTACCCATATTTGTTGCTGCTATATTTTTGGGTATTGGCAGTTCTCAAAGGAATGAAATTCACTAAAGTGGACTTAAAATGGAGCTGGAGAAGTGTTGAATTTAAAGGAAACACATTCAACCTTCCACTGACAAGCTCCTCTAGACTTTTTTTGGCTCCACTTCTTTTTGCTGGCAGTCTGGGAATAACAGACTGTCTCATGATCTTTCAACATCTTCTCTTTGGCGTTCAGGCTTATTGGGTATCGCAATTTAAATCTGGAAGACTCTTAGTTGTCTGGGTCTTGGTTAAAGAAGAAACTGTCTTCTCTTTACTTACTAAATAGTCTTAAAGTTGAGTACAATTACTCTTGCTATCTGATTTCATCTGCTGAGTCATTGAAGTTGTATCTAGTGCTGAGAATGTTTATAGAGACAGAACATGGAGAAGGTATTGTGGCCCCATTTATTTATGAAGATCTCATATTTTGTCAGCACAGCGTTTTGCTTGTTTGTTTTGTAATTTGTAATTAGAACATGCTAAACTGCATGTTTCTGAGAAATTTTCTGGGGAATATCAAATATGTCTGTGTATTCACATATACACATACACATATCTATGCACATATGTATATATGCACAAACAACAACAGCTTTTTAAAAATTATCTATATAAAAAGTGCAAATTGTCTTATAATGATATTCACTATAGTTGTTAAAATACTCAGAAAATTATTGTATTTGCACAATAACTCAAAGAAGCAATGGTAACGGAGTAGGGAAGAGGGAGGTAAAAACAGTTTAGTCCAGCAGAACATATTAGCCTGAAAGTCATATAGCGAGCTGTCTCCCAGTATTTTACAGTAACTGTCTTTGGTCATTCAGTTCTTGTTTCTAATGTGGTGTTGTTTGCTACTACTTGTTTCATGAAAGCTCAGAAAGGGTGACAAAAATGAGGTATCTCATGTAAAAATGTTGCAAACCAAAGGAATTAATAAATGGTGAAGTCCTAACTTATAATCACAGTAACTGAGCACTAACTATGCACCAGCCCCTAGCAAGTACCTCACATATTTTGTCTTAATTAATCCTCACTAACTTATGATTTCCCGTACACATGACTTTTGGGGTCAGGCAGAGATTGCCTTCACCACTTAGCTGTATCATTTAACTAGCTGTGTGAACTTGGGAATGTGACTTAAATATCTTAAAACTTCTGTTTTACTGCAATGGGGTACTGAACATTAATAATTTCTGAAGGTAACTTTATAAAGGAGAATTTATGCACATAGAATTTCTGTGTACATAAAACATTTTACTGTGTGCGAATGCAACTTAATACTAGGATTTGCCTGAGCTGTCACAATCATCTTTCTATTATCCAAATACCTTCAACTTCTTTACTCTTCTCATGAAGCTCATTTTCAAGGACTGCAAACATCTTCACCAATCCTAAATCATGTCCAAATTCTCTATAATTTATTTTAGTTCGGCCACAAGCAAAACACAGCACCCTCATAAATAGTGTGTCTGAAGTTGGATTAAAGAGAGGAATTAGCATGTGCTTTTTGCATGTCTTTGATCTATACTCAAATGCCAACATACCCCTGCAAAATAGTGTACCCTCAATTTCAAATGGAGAAACTGAGACACAGACAAGATATATGGCTACATCTACACCTGGCAGCAGTTTAGCTTTCCCTTTCTCCATCTAATTCTCATTAAACACCAAGTTTTGTCTCTACTGTTGTTACTGACAGCAACATGTTCTTTGTAAGACTAGAATGAATCAGTTGTTGGATTTGTTTTATAAGTACATAGTTTTGAATTTTTTTTAAATATTTTTTTAAAGATATTTATACAAGAACTGGGGTGCAGGCCAGAGATGTGGGAGGGTAAGAGAAATCACCAGAGCAGAGCAGAGAGCAGAATAGATAGACGGACCGGACACTGCTGAGGGAGCAGTGGGCAAGGCAGGAGAGGTCTGCCGCACCATGTGGGTATCTCCCTGGCAGGCCGGGAATTGAACCTGCACTGCAGAGGCTGGGGACAGCTTCACAGCTGTGTGCTCAACCTGCTGCACCACTGGGGAGGCCATAGTTTTGAGTTTTTATATTGCTATGGACACATCAGTCTTGGGCAGAGAACTACAATCATAATGAAGTAAAAATACAGTGCAAATGGTACTTTACAAGTAAAACTATTTTGTTCATATTTTTGGTGAGGACTGTTTTCTGGTTCATTTGAGAAATTTTAAATCAATATGATCAAAACATCTTAAGACAGAATAAATGAAAACTGACTCCTTAGCCATATTATATTGGGGACCATTTAGATTGAGTAAAGAATAAAAAATGAGTAGGATGAAAGTTTCCAAAGAATCTTTCTGATTGTAATTCCTTAATGACATATTATGTTTATATTTTGTGTTCTATTATTGTCCAATGTAGTGCATAATATCCACATATGTGGTAACATACATACTGAAACCCTGTGTTCATATTGAATATTTTTTAATGAGAAGATGAAAATAAATATTTCTTGTTGCATCTTCATCTATATAATACATTAAGTAGGAAGAAGACACCCAGAAGATGATAATTACATTTAGACATCAAAGAAAAGCTCTACATTCTGACTACTTTCCTTCTACATCTCTGACATTGAGCTCTTAGAAATAGTGGCTGTCTCATCCAGGTTGCTGTCTTAGTTAGAGACTTAACTTTTGCCTTTGGAAATTTGGCTTTCCTCTGCTTTTGTGACCTTACTCTCTGGAAGGCTATTGTCATATAGTGCTTCCTCTATGAGAGTGATGGCAGTGGTTTCTTATTTATAACAAGAATTTTTAGGGTTCCATTATATCTGTTAAAGACAAAACCCAGGGTGAAATCCTCCAAAAGCAAGCTGATATCTACTAGCATTGGTATCTCCAACTTCCTTTATCTTCCTTTGGAAGATAATATAATATGGTTCCTTGAGATACAGGACTGTCCTCAGAAAAGCTCAAAGTGCTTTAAGGGTCAGTAGAAAAGCTGAAAGTTCAGACTCCAATGCCTCTAGGCACTTTGCCCTTAGATGGAGCCTCTCAGCTATGGTGACAGTTAACAGCTGGATTCTTGGTAACATGGAAACTTGATCACCACCTTAGTACATAGGCCATGAAATGTGTGACCCCATGGTGACAGTCTCCATGTTATGTTACCTCTCCCCTCAGCCAGGCCATTTCCAGCCCTCCCCCTACAAAGCACTGCTTTTCAATTTATATTGATATTCTTCCCTCCTTCTTGTTCTTTTACATGAGGCAGTTGACAATGGTAATAAATGTGGTCATACTCAAGGATAGGGTGTGACAGGCTCAATAAGGAGTGGACTGATTTGTTGCTTTGGGGTTGAAAGCTCAGACTTTCGTGAAACAAAAATATTATATTCAGGGCAATGATTTATGGCTTTGACTCCTGTTTGATTGCAAACCATAAATACTAGCAAACGGTACTTACACCATCTCTAGAGTACATAAGGGACATACTCAAGTTTATTTTATATAGCGATTACTAATTAAACAAAAGCATGGAAATTATTTGAGAGACATTTTTCTCCAAGTCAGTCTTTATAGATGATAATATTCAATAGTGATTTTCATACCCTTCAACCTCATCCATATGACTCTAAAGTGCTCAAAGAAATCCAGTGACTAATCAATTAGTGAGGCAAAAGTTGATACCAATTAATCTGAAAAGTATGCCATGTTTTTAATCTGTAATGACCAAACTCCTAGACTCATATACATGGTCTATGCTTAGCACTATCCCATCAAAATTTAGGAACTAAGTCACCTCATCTTAAACATACATTGACTAGTCTCACAATGTGATCCTTGCTCAAATCCCTTTGAATTCCTCATGTCTAATTTCTTTAGTGGTAAATGTTTCCTGCTTCAAGGAATCAGTTGGGCTTTCATCACACTATATCTCTCTGTCTGCCATTTCAGGTGCAGTCTTGCCTCTATTCTTACCCCAGAGTGGGTCATATGGTTTCTCTTATCCATCTGACTGCCTCAAAGTCTGGGAGCCATGTCAATAAGATAACATTAGCCATTTTTCACTGAAGTCTGTGCCAGCCAGAATGAAGACTGTCTTGTGAATAAAAGGCTTCATCTATATTACAAAAATATTTCACCCCCAGGACGAATTCATTTATACTCTCTATACTGAGTGCTCTCTGATTTAATTTATTTCAAGTGGCAAATTATATTTTTTTCATGATACTGACTTGATCCTTACATGGAAAAGCAAAAGGTCCTTCTAAAGCTTCTATGAGTGTGGGAGTTGGATCTAAAAGATGCTGTTTGAAATGTTATTGAAAAAAGTCTCACTGAAGATGGGGTTATGGCTTAGGAACTACTTTATGTTCATTATTATGCTAGGTAGCCATTTTTTACTTCCCTTTCTTATTTGAGAGACTTCCCAGAAGATAGAAACCAATTAACTCTTTATTTTGGCAGTGATCATTCTAGGTGTTCTTTTAATGGGTATTATTCTTGCTAAATTATTGATGAGCATGATAGTAAGACAAATGCCATTATCTGAGTTATTTATTCATGGGATGTTGTCTGTAACATACCCATGCTAGTTTTTCTCAAAGTTTGATATTGATCAATTGCTTTAATCAGTTGTACCAAGGGATGCTAAAAGACTCAGCAATCACAGCTTTGAGTACCAGCATCTCTCTCTTTGGGTCTCTGCCAAGCTAGGAGTGAAAAGCATGGTTATTTTCAAACTTTTGGTAACAAGAATACTAAGTAGAAGTGGATGGATGACTCCTTAACATTTGAATGGGTGAATATTTATCATTCCTCCAACTTCACACACACAAACTCATCACTCTCACCATACCATCATATTCTTGTCCACACATTTTGTTCAATTGGGATATTAACTGGAAGCACTGTAGCCAACCAACTCCCTGCCCTCTCTTAATGATACCCACATATCTTTTCTTATTTTGCTTTCAAAGCAGGGAAGAAACTCTGCTGGCTCCCCGGAAATACATGGTCAAGACCTCAGTACATAATCAGCATTCTGTCTAGAGGCAATTAAAGATGATATAGTTAGGACTCTATTTTTATTTATACTGTGTAATGAGGCTCCAAATTAAAAAAGTTATATCCTAATCTCCATTAATGTAAGGAGTTGCAGTCTTGTGAGTGCAGTGGTCCATATTAGGTGACAAATTCATCATTTTTACACTTTCTTTCAATGCCAAGATTCAGCATTTCCTGAGGACGTGTTGTTGCAAAAAATAGCAGGAGCTCCCTCCCCCGACCCTTCTTGTCCTACTATGGAAGTGGGTTTCATTTGAGCAATAAGACATGACAAACTGCTTTTGTGAGCAATTATGGCACACCACAGGTGGTAACAGAAAGCATAAGGTCAAAGATGGTGGCTTTAACTTCCTAAGAAATGCAACAATGACCCTGAAATACACAGCTTGGGCACTTTATTACAATTGTAAGATGGAATACATTAAAATAAAGAAAACAAGGAACAAAGACCTAAGTGGGAATTGGTAGATGGGGGTATACAATCAATGTCAAACTATCACAAGTCTTTGCATTTGAATTTCTAAAGGCATTATGAAATGGTTATCCCTTCACAAAGCTTTGCTGCTTTCTTATGCACAGAGACTAAAATGACTAAATGTCTACAAAGAGCTTCTGGTTAATTTCTCTACATTTTTAAAAATGAAGTTGATAAGAATTGGAAACATTTTGTTTGCTAAGAGAAATTTGCAAGGAAGGTGGCCAACAGCTTCTGCACTGGTTTTAGATTTAAGCAGAAGTCTGAATAGGCCAGAAGCATTTGGGGAAGGACAGAACACAACTGGTTCAGTAACCCACTACAGAGGAGAGCAACTAAAAAATTCAAAACAATCTGTATAATGAGAATCCCTATGATAGCCTAAAAAGAAATGCCCTTTCCTGAGATATCTATGTCCTAATCTCTAGAACCTATAAGTGCTACCTGTATGGAAAAAGAAAAAGAAGAAAGAAAAATAGAAAAGAAAAAGAATCTTTGCAAATGTAATTAAGTCAGGGATACTGAGATGATGAGATTATTCTGGGTTGCACACAACACAATCCAGGGGGCTCATAAATACAATTACATGTTTCCTTGTAAGAATGAAGCAGAAGGAAACTGACACACAGACACACAGAGAACAAGATGACGTGGCTGAAAGAGATGAGATTAATACAGTCACAAATCAAGGAATACTGGCAGCCTCTAGATGCTGATTTTGGACTTCTGACCTCCAGAACTGTGAGAGAATGAAGTTTTGTTGCTTTAAACTTCCTATTTTGTAGCAATTTGTTATATCAGCTGCAGGAAACTAAACCAAGTCCTAATAGGCTTAGGACTTACAGTTTCCACCTCCTCCAAGACTATTGCTCAAGGTTCCATTATGGATTATTTCTGTATAACACTCTGCTATCAAAAAATCCAAAAGAATAAAATATCTCCACTTCCACTCAGCTGCTCCTTCCCTGCAGTAATTTTCTGAAGGAATCCAAGACACAGGTGTAAACCCTCACAAATATGCTTTTAAAATTGTGAGACATCCAGAATTAAGATTTTTAACAGGTACCAAGTTGGAGGATATAGTGTAAAAGCTAAAGGAATGGAGCAAGTTGGGTTCTCACTCATTCAAGCAGAGTTGGGGCCCCACAGTTTTTGGGAGTAGAACAGGCCACATAATGAAATGAGGTCAAAAAGTCATCAATGAACATGCAACAATGAAAATATAGTGTGGGATAGTACACCCTTCCTCCCTGCCTTTCTTGGGCATTTCATCTACTTCTGAAGGATGCATTCAAGAGACACAAAGCCCATTAGGTTTGCACTTACTAAGAGGTCAGGGCCAATCTGGATTGTGGTATACTGAGGACTGTCTATAATTTTACTATACATTTCAGGCAATTCTTCAGACAAATCTAGATTATTTCATTTATGACCATTAGCAACTGTCATAGAAATTCAAGGAAACAGTTGTATTTTATAAGTAGTCTACCCAGTAGAACCCACTGACAACTGAACTCCCACAGAATTAATTTGGCTAATCTAAGAGCAGTCTAATAGATACCATTAATAAGTACCAATCTTCTTACCCTGCTGTCTGTCTTCTCCCACTTGTCATGTGTTCCAAGACCCTGAACAGCCCTTTGGATCCTTGGGTATCAGAAATCTGACTAATGTTCACTTGATGCAAGAATACAGAGATGACAGGACTTCCCAGCACAGTGGTGGCTTTCCTAATGGCAACAGAATGCCCTGCCCCTATTCAGGATTCAAGCAAAAATCCCTTTCTCCCAGGAACACTTTGACTGAAGGTGTCTTGTTTCACTTGAAATTTAGTAGTCTCCTGGGGACCAAAGGAAAAGAGAGATTTATGTTGATTTGTTTATATTTTTACGCCTATAGTGAAAGAAAATTCACGTAACTAGGGCTATCAATTGAGGCATTTTTAAAAGATATAGTTCTCTCCTTCATTTATAAATAGTTATGGAAAAATACATAATAATAATGATGATAATAACTAATAATTATTGAGCCTTCACTCTGCTAAAGATACAGAAGATCTCATTTCATTCTGCAGCAGCCATGTAAAATTGATATTATTATTAATCCCAGTTTTACAGATAAAGAAACTGTCAATGAGGTTGAGAAACTTGTTCAGGTCACATACAGCCAGTTAGGTAGTGGTGGAGCTGGAGTTCAAACCCAGCAATCTGTCTCATGTGTATGTGTTCTCTGGGATATACAGGAATAAAACACATTATACTTTTGTAACAGGTATAAATCTTAGTTTATAAATTCATTAATCAACTTAATATCATCTCTAAAACTTTTCCCTCTGGGTTGGAGGAAATAAAAGCTCAATCATTCTTGGCTTTCCTCACCATCACCATCAGCAAGTTTGAGCAAGGTTTGGGAATTTGACAAGCACAAGGGGACACAAGGTGGGTTTTAATTTCTCTATCTCTCTGGTGGCCACTTAGAGACACGTGATCCCAAGCAACATGATGGTCTATGCTCCGTGGCTTTGGTGTCAAATGTGTGGCAAGAGTCCTTAAGAACTTCCCTGAGGCATCACTTGCTCACCCATCCAGATGACCTGCTTCTACCTTAGGATGGCACCAAGAGGAAGAAGCAGGTCCTCACTCTCCTGTACAAGGGGAATTTAAGTTGCTCTGAGGGACGTTAATCTCCCTTTTCTCTATAACCTTCCTCTCTTTTTCTCCCTAAGAGATATGTACTAAGTGCTCTGTCTGGAGTCATTAACACTTCTCAATGATCTTAGATTTCTGTGAATTATTGCTTTCTCCCCTTTGCAACTCCCCAGCAAGCACAGATATTGATATCAACTTAAGCAAGTGAAGAAGGTCAAGGCCAAATACAGAGTAAATACTTAAGTAAATATTGCAAAATATGTTCTTGACACATCTCCCTTCACTTCTTTTGACATCAGTGGTATATGTCCCCCTGCTCACTCCTTTCATATACTCATGCAAACATACCCACAACACATAATGTCCCACTCTTTTGAAATGTAATAATAATTTCCTACTCCTGTAGGTAAAGCTTGTATTGTCTAGATTTTGTCTTTGACAATACTGATATTATGGAAATACATTAAATATTCTTTTATTAAAATTCCTAACAAGTTGTACATTACTGCTGATGCCCTTTAGATAGTGGCAGTGCAGAGATGACTTGGCCAACTTTTTCCTATATGTAAATTCATACCCACATTATTTATAATATATCTTATAATTTTATAATCATCTTAGAAGATCTGCTTGTTTAGAATTCACATTAACCTATCCTAGTAATTTTAATCTTTAAGAAAAATTAAGAGAATTTTTAAGTGTCTCATTGCAGGAGTTTTAATAATACTGGGTTAAATGCACACATATTTATATTTATTCAGAAAATGAGGGGAAAGCCTTTAGGGAAGATACATATTCACTGTCCACATTGGTTCACTATTGCCATGTATGGCTTTTTACAATATATTGTTTGTATTTTATCTTGTGCATATATCTCTACCACTAATAAAACCCTGGAGATACTTTCTTGGTAGACCTCATCTTCAGTGATCATTTTATTTTCACAGTTTAGTGCCTTTTTAACAGAATAGAGCACTCCATAATTTCTTCTAAAGATTCTATCACTCTTGATTCAATGTGCTAGGTGATAAATGACTGAAAGTTGGCCACAGAGGGGAAGTAAGCAATGAGTCATGCTGTCTCCTAGTAACCAGTCAGTAAATAGCTTCCAGCAAATATTTTAAACTCCAAAGCACACTTACCTTTGGTATTACTCTTAGACAGACTATGTTAATCTATATCTGTGTTCTCTTTCTTCTTTCAGAACTTCCAATAAGAGAGAAAAAAATAAGATCAATTTTGCATATGCTCATTGCTTCCTTAAAAACCCAAATGAAGACAGAGCTGCATGAGGGAGTTTTTCTCAACAAACCCTTGTCCTCAGGGTTGATTTGATTTGCTGTATTTTGCTTGCGCTGAAGTGTTATGAAGTGGATTTTATTTATATTATATAAAATATATATGTAGATATGTAATAAAAATGTAATATATCTATTGTATAGGTACGTATGTGTTTGTTTACTTATGTTCTCTGTTAAACCAACTCACATTGATAAATGGTTCCATAATTTACAACATAGGCCAACAAATTTTCAAAATAAAATGCTGCAGAAAATTATCTTTCTCACACGTTCCATAAACTAAAGATTGCTTCAGACTAATTAATTGTAGTTTATTAAGATCAAATAAACATAAATTCTCCTTAAATGAGAATTAGGGAAGGAGAGAATTAAACCTATTAGCTTTATTCACTTGTTACACTTTTCCCTCTAAACATTAACTATTGGAGTCTGTAGGATGGGAGTCTTTATCAGGCACATGGAGAAAAATAAGAGAGTTAAGTTTTAGGAGACTGCTTGGAACTGGGAAAGGGCTGCCCCCACAGCCAGAGGTGAGCTGAGGGGCCCCCACAAGTCAGGCCCCTTCTGGTAGCCTCCAGACAGAGCCCAGAGGGGGTTCCAGACACCAACCGGGCAGACTGCAGGCACAGGGAAGTGCCCTTCTGACTTGCCATTCTACAATAGGGGTCTTTGCCTCCAGAGCCCACCAAGACCGTGTGGAATTGGGAAAGGGCTGCCCCTATAGCCAGAGGTGAGCTGAAGGCCCACACAGACCAGGCCCCGCCTGGCAGGGAGTCAGAGCCCAGGGGGGGATCCAGCGATTTGGAGCCCAGCAGGTGATCCAGCCACCCCATCTCCAGGGTAGTCTGTGGGACCTCAAGACGCAACCCACATGGTGCAGCAGACCTCTCCTGACTCTCCCGCTGTTCCCCTCAACAGTGTATTTCCATCGATCTGCCTGTTCTATTCCCTGCTCTGTCTCTGGTGAATCTTCTCACCCCCTGCATTGCTGGCCTGTACCCCAGCTCTTGTATGCATAAATAAATAAATCTTTAAAAAAATAAAATAAAATAAAATTCAACCATTCAAAAAATAAATAAATAAAAAGACACACCTTTGGAATTAAACAAATACAGAAGGGGGAGATACTCTGTGACAGTGACCATTAACATGTTCATAGTACTACGCCCTACTGGACTTCTGGCATAATGGTATTTGACTCAATTGGACCACCAGTTTCTGACATCCCAGAAAGAGCACACCAAAAAGATGCCAGCCAGTACCAGTAACACAGTGTCCCAATGCATAGGACAAATTAGAAAATAAGCAGCAGTGAGAAGAAAAACTACAAATAACCAAGTAAGTCCTCAGGGAAAAGACACACCACAAAAAGAAAATCACCCACCAGATTGCAACATCAGAGACTTGGAAGAACTTCTGAACCTTCCAGAAAGAGAATTTAAAATTGCCATGATTAAAAAACTGACAGAAGGGCCTCCCCTGGTAGTGCAGTGGTTGAGCGCTGGGCTGTGAAGCTGCCCCCAAACTCTGCAGTGCTGGTTCGATCCCTGGCCACCAGCGAGGGTCCCACATGGCCCGCAGACCTCTCCTGCTGCACCCGCTGCTCCCCTCTGGTGAATTCTCTCATCCTCCTGTGCTTCTGACTGTACCCAGTGCTTGTATAAATCAATCAATCAATCAATCAATCTTAAAAAAAAAACTGACAGAAGTTATAAAGGAAAACAATGATAAGGGAAAAATAATCAATGATCAGAAGAATGAAATTGAGTCCCTAAAGAGGGAAGTGAAAGAAATGCAGGAGATCAAAGGATTTATGGAGGAGCTAAAGAACTCTGGGAAAAGCAGTGATACAGAATAGAGGAAATGGAAGAACGGATAGTACTCTGAAGGCACAGAAATAAAAAGAACCAAAGCAGAAAAGGAAAGAGAAGTACAAATGAATAAAAATGAAGAAAGACATTGGGAACTATCTGATTGCATGAGGAAAGGAAATATAAGAGTTATAGGAATCCCAGAAGGAGAAGAGAGAGACATAGGAACAGAGAAAATATTCAAGGAAATAATTGAAGAGAGTTTCCCAAACATGAAGAAGGAACTGAAAATAGACATACAAGAAGCAAGAAGAATACCAAACTTCCATCATGAAAAGAAAACTACAGCAAGACACATAATAGTAAAGCTCCCAAGAACCTAAAACAAGGAAAAAATAATGAACCCAACAAGAGGGAAGAAATAGATAACATGCAAAGGAAAACCTATTAGGCTGACATCAGACTTCTCCAAAGAAACACTACAGGCAAGGAGAGAGTGGAAGGACTCAACAGGCTTCAAAACAACAAATGCCAACCAAGAATACTCTATCCCACAAAGCTTTCCTTCCTCTATGAAGAATAAGGACATTCCCAGGCAAACAAAAACTCCTGAATTTCATTACGACTAAACCCCACTCCAAAAAAATACTACAAAGAGTCCTAAAGCCGGAACCAACAGAGGGATGAATAAGAATGAAACAAGAGAAAAAAAAATTAAAATAAATAAATAAATAAAACCAGAGAAAAGACAAACAAAATGGCAAACACAGACACTAACATATCACTATTAACTATAAATGTAAATGTATCTTTATTAAAAAGACACAGAGTTGCAGGCTGGATTAAAAAACAAAACCCAACCTTTTGCTTTCTCCAGGAAACTCACTTAACTACAAAAGATGAAAATAGGCTGAAAGTAAAAGGATGGAAAACAATCCTATAAAAAAAAAAAAAGGACCAAAAAAGAAGGCAGGAACAGCAATACTTATATCAGATAAAATATTTCAAACTCAAAAACGCAAAAAGAGACCCAGGCAGTCACTACACTATTTTTAAGGGGACAATACTTCAAGAAGATATAATACTCATTAACATATACTCATCAAATGAAGGCGCACCAAAATATATCAGACAATTATTATCATCTCTGAAAACAGACATCAGAGAAAACACATCTATAGTAGGAGACTTCAACACACCACTATCAACAATGGATAGATCAATGAGACAAAAAATAAGTGAGGACATTAAAGCTCTAAATAAGAAGCTAGAGCTCACAGGCTTAACAGATATCTACAGAACACTAAACCCAAAAAAAATCTGAGTACACATTTTTCTCGTGCACACGGATCATTCTGCAGGATCGATCACATACTGGGACACAAGACAAACATCAACAGATATACCAAGATGGAAATCATAGCAACCATCTTCTCTGACCATGAAGGCATTAAACTAGAAATAAACCACAGAAAAGAAGGCAAGGATCTCTCCTACCTCATGGAAATTGAAACCCACATTACTGGAAGACCACTGGACTAATGAGGAGATCAAAGAAAAAATTAAAAATACTTTGAGTTAAATGACAAGGAGGGCACCAATATCCTAAATGTATGGGATGCAGCAAAAGCAGTAATAAGAGGAAAATACATAGCAATACAGGCTCACATCAAAAAACAAGAAAGAACACAAAGAAACAACCTAATCTTACAGCTCAAAGAACTAGAAAAAGAACAAAAAAAACCCAAAAACCAGTCAAAGAAAAAAAAATCAAAGCAGAAACAAATGAAATCGAAACTAAAAAAAAATCCAAAAGATCAATGAAACCAAAAGTTGGTTCTTCGAAAAAATAAAATAAAATAGACAAACCCCTAGCCAGGCTCACAAAGGAAAAATGGGAGAAAGCACAAATAAATAGGATCACAAATTAAAGAGGAGAAATCACAACAGACACAGCAGAAATCAAAAGAATAATGAGAAACTACTATGAACAGTTATATGCAAACAAGCTCAATCTGGAGGAGATGGACAAATTCCTACAACTCTAAAATCACTCAACGCTAGATAAAGAAGAAATAGAACACCTAAACAGACCAATTATAAGAAGTGAAATTGAAATGGTAATTAAAACCTTCCCCAAAACAAAAGCCCAGGACCAGATGGATTTTCAGATGAATTCTACCAAACATTCAGAAATGAATTAGTGCCAGTCCTTCACAAACTCTTTCAAAAAATTGAGAAGGAAGGGATAATACCAAACATGTTCTATGAAGCCAACATTACAACAATACCAGAACTGAACAAGGACAACACTAAAAAAGAAAACTACAGGCCAATCTCTCTAATGAACACTGATGCAAAAATCCTCAATAAAATTTTAGCTATCAGAATCCAACAATGTATCCATAATATCATTCACCATGACCAAGTAGGATTTATTCCAGGGACACAAGGATGATTCAACATCCGAAAATAAATCAATGTAATCCAACACATCAACAAAAAGAAATATAAAAACCATATGATAATATCAATAGATGCTGAGAAAGCTTTTGACAAAGTACAACACCCATTTATGATAAAGGCCCTTGAAATCTTTGGGATACAGGAACATACCTCAACATCATAAAGGCCATATATGACAAGCCCATAGCCAATATCATTCTCAATGGTGAAAAGCTGAAAGCATTTCCATTAAGATCTGGAACAAGACAAGGATGTCCACTCTCACCACTGCTTTTCAATATAATACTGGAAGTCCTAGCCAGAGCAATAAGACAAGAGAAAAACATACAAGGAATCCAAATAGAAAAGAAGAAGTCAAACTATCACTATTTGCAGATGATATGATAATACATAGAGAGAACCCCAAAAACTCCACAGAAAACTAATTCAATTCATCAATCAGTTTAGTAAAGTGGCAGGATCCAAAATCAACACACAAAAATCAGTTGCCTTCCTATACACAAACAACAAATCTGAAGAAGAAGAAATAAAAAAAAAACCATCCCTTTTATTATTGAAACCAAAAAGAAAAAAAAAATCAAATACTTGGGAATAAACCTAACAAAAGAGGTAAGGGACCTATACAAAGAAAATTATAAAACACTATTAAAAGAAATAGAAGAAGACACAAAGAAATGGAAAGACATCCCCTGCTCATGGATAGGAAGAATTAACATTATTAAAATGGCCATCCTACCAAAAGCAATTTACAGATTCAATGCTATTCCAATAAAAATTTCAATGACATTCTTCAAAGAAATAGAACAAATATTGATTAAATTCATATGGAGCCACCCAAAACCCCAAATAGCCAAAGATCTTCTGAAAAAAAAAAAGGGGAATGGAGGCATTATTCTCCCAGATTTCAAACTATACTACAAAGCCATAATAATCAGAACTGCATGGTATTGGAACAAGAACAGACATATGGACCAATGGAACCAAATAGAAAATCCAGAAATAAGCCCACAGATTTACAGTCAACTAATCTTTGACAGAGGAGCAAAGAATATGCACTGGAGCAAAGAATGTTTGTTCAAGAAATCGTGCTGGGAAAACTGGATCACTACATGCAAAAGAATGAAGCTTGAGGGCCTCCCTGGTGGCGCAGCAGTTGAGTGCTGGGTTGCGAAGCTGCCCACGGCCTCTGCAGTGCCGGTTCGATTCCCGGCTGCTCCCTGGCCACCGGAGGAGGGTCCCACATGGCACGCAGACCTCTCCTGCTGCCCGCTGCTCCCCTCAGCAGCTTTCTCCAGTCCTTCTGCATGCTCTGCTCCCCAATCTGGCTCTGGTGAATTCTCTCACCCTCCCGCACTTCTGACTGTACCCAGTGCATGTATAAACAAAACAAACAAACAAACAAATAAATAAATCATAAATATTAAAAATACATGCCTCTTTAAAAAAAAAAAGAATGAAGCTTGACTACTACCTCACACCATGCACAAAAATCAACTCAAAATGGATTAAAGAAATAGACATAAGACCTGAAACCATAGAAGGAAATATAGGCGAAACACTACATGATATGCACATCAAAGACATCTTTGCAGACACATCACCCAAAGCAGTGATAGTGAAGGCAAAGATCTACAGCTGGGACTACATCAAATTAAAGAGCTTCTGCACAGCAAAAGAGACAATAACAAAAACAAAGACACACCCCAACCACTGGGAGAAAATTTTCGCATACAACACTAACGATAAAAGACTGATCACAAAAATCTACAAAGAGCTGAAGAGACTCAACAAAAACAAAGTAAATAACGCAGTCAAAAAATGGGTTGAAGAACTACAAAGAAACTTCTCTAAAGAGGAAATGCAAATGGCCAACAGGCATATGAAAAAATGTTCAACCTCACTTGTAATCAGGGAAATGCAAATCAAAATTACAATGAGACACCATCTTACACCAGTGAGAATGGCACATATTAAAAAAACTAGCAACAAAAAATGTTGGTGAGGATGTGGAGAAAAAGGAACTCTCCTACACTGCTGGTGGGAGTGCAAAAATGGCCCAACCATTATGGAAAACTGTGGAGATTCTTCAACCTACTAAAGATGGAGCTTCCATATGATCCTGCAATTCCACTCCAAGGTATTTACCCAAAGGACACAGAAACATTAATTCAAAAGGACAGCTGCACCCCTATGTTTATAGCAGCACTATTTATAATAGCTAAGCTGTGGAAACAACCCAAATGCCAAAAATAGATGACTGGATCAAGAAGATGTGGTACATATACACAATGGAATATTACACAGCAATCAAAACAGATAAACTCATGCCATTTGCAGCAAAATGGATGGAGTAGAATGGATCATGCTCAGCAAAGTAAGCCAGAAAGAAAAAGAAAAATATTGGATGATCTCACTCTTAGCAGGAATTTAGAAAACCTAAATAAGGGACCAGGAAAAAGACTAATTATAATAAAGAAAAAAATCAAAATCAACAAGCAACCACAACCAGAGACACACTAACAGGGAGGGGGGGCAAAGGGGAGAAGAGGAGGGATTAGGGCCAAAATAAGGGCGGGGAGGGGTGGGTATTATATGGGGAATATAACCAAAATGAAAATGCATACATTGTGCAAAAATAAAAATGATGTGAGAATTATATAAAATAAAATAAAATACATATTTAAAAAAGAGAGTTAAGTTTTGGAGCTTGTAGCCCCAGGAGATGTGCTCAGGTAGGCAGATAGAGAAGGGTGTTTTTGATAGACATGCAGCACCAAGATATTTCCAGGAACTAGCAGAGGAGGGAAACAAAGGAAAATAAGTAGTCAGGAAAGCTGAGTGGCAGGTACGTAAAGGGTCACTGCAAATCATCTTAGCACAACCACTAATGAGTGATTGCAAGTCTGAATTAAACTGTAAGCTCTGTTAAAGGTATAATTTATGCTGTTTCCTTGTTTTCTTCTAAAAGCCTATAAGGATAAGTATGCAGGAAATGTTTGCTGACCAAATATACTCCTACTTTAGGCAAAAAGAATCACTGATACTTGGATAGAAAAAGAACTTGTTAGAATGTTTGGCATGAATTTAAGAGGTAGCTATTGGAGTTTACCAAGAAAGCTTTTGAGTTTTGGAGAAGTTATTCCAAAAGTTAGTGGTTTTTTGGATAAATTGAACCTTCATTCTTCTTAAAGGCATATATTTATATTCACTTTCACTTTGTAATGGAAAAAAGTCCTAAAAAGATCAAAGACTTGGCTTAAAGTGACACAGAAAGGTCAGCGGAGATGGTAGAGATTGCTATCAAGGTCATCAGATATCTTCCTCTAGCTGGACCTATTTTATTCCATGGTTTGGGAGGTAATTATACGATCCTTGGGGTCTAATTTTTACTAGCAATGATAAAATATTGTCATGTGTAAGAAATTGTTTTATTCAATTGGTCTTTTTATTAATAATGTAGTTACCTTTTTGAGTATTTATTTCACATTTCAAGCATTATATGAGCTTTTAATGAATGATCTTTTTCATCCTCCCCCAAAGCCCAAGAGTGGGTATTTGCTCTACCTTTACAACTGGGCTTAGAGAGGCTAAACAAATTACTATTTTACAAAATTAATAATATACAGAGCAGACATTTTAACATGAGCTTTTCCAGATCTGAAGTTCATATTTTAAACCAGTCTGCTGCATACTTTCCTGTTTGTGAATCTCAAGCTTGAAACAGGTTGGATAACAGCTTTTTATTATTTTTTAAACTGGTTAAAGGGTAGTTATATAATTCTATGGCAATAATAAAAATTATGATACTAGAAATATTAGAAAAAAATTTTAATCTTGTGGTTTTTAAACTATAGTTCTCAGATTCCTCAGAGGCTGCTTAAGGAGAAGTCAAGGGAGACTGAGAAAATGCAGCAAGGACTTCCACATCCCCTTTTCCATAGATGGAAGCTTCCATAAACTTTTTTTATATTGTAGTTTTATAAAAGAATTTGAAGAAGAATAAAAGATTTACCATTCTTAAGAAATGGTTGACAAATGTTGAGTTAGTTCACATGTTTCACTTTGTAGATGAGAAAACAGAGCCTTGAACAGTAATTTAACTACATTTGCAGTAAAATCATAGTATCTCTGAGTTGAGAGCACCTTTAAGTCACCTAGTCCAACCAGTGGCCAGTGCTGTTTCCATCCTGTGGTCACCTACACACGACACAAACTCCAACATGGCATGGATCCACCAAATCTCCCTGTCTTTCTGATGCTTAGAAATTATCTTCTTAAAATGTAAGCTAAATTTGAAACATAATAAGTTGAGTGAGAGTTAGACCACTCTATTCAAGTCATATCCAATGGCAATTACAACTGGAGCACTGGTGGTTCAGTGGTAGAATTCTTGCCTACCACAACGGCAGCTACTCTTTCTATGTAGTAGGTATCTATAACAAGCTATGGCAGGCTCACTTAAGAGTGTAAACCAATTTTAAGTATCTTTACATTGAGTACACTAGGGAAATGAAAAGGAGAAAATAGCTATAATACTTTAGTAGCACTTCTAAATTTTATAAAATGTATTATAATTGGCCCTTATTTACCTCTTCTAATGTAACAAACTGTTTGGCAAATAATCCAAGCAGTAAGCAAAATGCTATTAAACTGTGGCATGGAGTATATTGGAATTGCATTTCCAAAGCAATAGCAAATTACCTTCCTAATAATAGACTGTTTTCTTAAATATTAAAACTAGCTAGTATTTCTTTGAGTTCATTCTGATCCTGCTGCATTTTGGGGAGTCAACCTGAAATTGAACATTAGCTAGAAATAATCCACCAAACGAATAATACATATACACTTTATCTAGAGATGATTATATTCCACAGTTAAAACTATTTTTGAGATGCTGTGACTTACTGTTCATTCTTACATTGTATTTCATTCAAGGAATTAAATATGCTTTATGTGTACTATCTTATTTATTGTCACCACTGTTCTGGTAAATATTATCAGTTCTATTTTGTATTGGGGAGGAATTGAAGCTTTGGAATTATTAAGGATCAGTATTTTAGGAGACAATAATAGTAGTTTCACAGACAATATACATAAAGATTTAGGATTCTTGAGTATTTCAGTAGGAGAAGACTTACGAATCGTGTAGTTAACCCTTCATTTTTAAGATGAGGACAGTGACATTAGATCCATTTCAGTATTCTTTTCAGTTTCATTCCCATTTCCTGAGTTTGAAATGAGATTACTTATACTAGCTTTTCTCTAATAATAGAATTGTTCATAATTACGAGTCAAGATGAAGGCACTGTTTGTCTGATGTCTAGCTAATGCTCACAACTGGCAGTGTGGTATGAGAAGTGTTGGACTGGGGCTAGAACTCTGGGCCCCAGCCTTTTGTGACACATTATTCCTTCTTTCACTAACGGATCTCAGACATTTTTTTAACCTTAGTGTCTTCAACTCTAAGATTAAGGGTTGGACTAAATCTTCTAAATGTTCTTACAGTTTTAATGTGCCACAATTCTCACTTTTTTTATAATTTTTTTGAATGCATAATATATACATATGCTATAGAGATGCAAATTCACAGACACCATAAAGAGAGGAAGGAAGCAGAAATTAAAAATGGAAGATTAAATTACATTTGATTATATTTCAAAACTTAGTGATCTCTAAAGAGAGAGATGTTGATTCAGTATTTTTTGTATTGTGCTATTTCTAATAGACATTATTTTCTGAAGTGACTAGTCCTCTTGGGATAAGCTCATTTTCTGCTTCCTTCATCAGTTTTGTGGGTTTTGTTATCAAATAAGCCCCAGGTTTGCTATGTTGTGCTTACCCTTGCTTATGACAGTGTTTGGACATATCAACCTTTAAAAGTAAAGGAAGACAAGAGTCTGGGTGTATCTCTTTGAATGAGCCTCTTATGGTTAGCTTGGAGACTGGAGCTGTAATTCTAGGCTGGCAGTACCACCACATTCCTTTAGTAACTGGTTATGTCATCACAAACAGAGATTTATGAGCCCAGACACTAAAGAAACAGAAGGCAGGATGAATTATGAGAAGTCCCTGGTCTGCAAACACTTTCTTCAATAATTAGCCTAAGGTGGGAGGAGGGAAAAATTAACCTCACTAAATTCCCATTTTATACAACCCAAATAATGCACTGCTAACATCTGACCGAGCAAAGAAATTCATCTTGAGGTGATCCAGTTTAAAATCCATTTGTAAATTCACTCTGAAGGCCCTCAAGTGAAAGGGAAGAAGGGCTGGAAAACGCATAGTGGAGAACAGGTGTCCCCCCTGTGGGACAGCCTAGATGACTTAATAAGGTCTTTCTAGTAATGATGAATGCATCTCTGAGATGGCCCACAGGTAAATATAACATAGTTTTGTGTTTCAAAAAGGAAAGTGAGTTCATCACCACTGACACAAGCTTTTGTACTTTCTTGATACAAACAGAAAAAACAGTGTACAGAAGCAAGGGTGTCCCCATAAGCCTTTGCTTATGACAGTGTTATTTGGGGCCACCCAAGGCCAAGCTTTTGCACTTTCTTGATACAAACAGAAAAACCAGTATACAGAAGCAGGGGTGTCCCCATAAGCCTTTGCTTATGACAGTGTAAGCTGGGGCCACCCAAGGCCAAGACTGCTAACTTTACCTAGAGTGCCATTACTCAGACACACCCCATCAGGTATAAAATTACAAGCAAATATTCAACCAATATACATTTGTCCTCTGTCTTGAAACTTGTGAATAAGACAATGAAAATTTATTAAGCTATCAATGAATATTTATTGTGCATTATATACACATGCAAGAGATATTATGAGACCTGGTAAGGAATAACAAATAGTATGTAGGTTAGTTTCAGCTCTTTAGAATCTAAAAATCTATTTAAGAGGTATAACACATGCACATTGCTAGAACCAATGACCCCAGGCAAATTATGAACAGCCAATGTAAGTGATGGAGACTGGAAGTTAGATGTATCTCAAAATTTGGAAAGAGTCTGAGGCCTTTAATAAGAATCAAGAAATGTTTCCAGAAATTGCCTTTGAAATTCTAGTAGATAGATGAAAGTAAAGTCTACACAATGAGTCATAAGTAGCTTATGAATTCACCAGGAAGAGGAATGGAGAGACAGAACTAGGTAGAAGGAAGGAGAATAAGTAAAGTGGTTTCTTGGGAAATCCACTTAGGAGAAAAGTGTTAAGGAGAGAATAGGAAATGATTCAAAGAAAAGATTAGAGAAGTTACTGAGAAAAGAAAGGAGACACAGTAGTCACCTACAATACACTAGTCGTGGTTCTAGGTATCCTACATGTTATCTCATTTAATTTCCAAAAAGTTCATGTGACAACATCATTATTTCCATTTACAGATGGTACATCAAGGCTCAGAGGCATTAAGTAAATGGAGAAAGAAGGGAATTCTGTTCATCTCACTTCAAACCTCATGTGTTTTGTATTATCTGTCATATTCTTGTATCCTCTGAAGGTACAATTTCATCATCTATCAAAAATAGGGAACTACACTAAATAATCTCTGAGTCCATTTTAACTTCAAAGTGTGTGAATCTACCATTTTAACTACAGAAAAGGAAAACAAACAAACCAAAATAAATAAATAAGTAAATAAATAAATAAGCAGTACTTCAGGGAAAAAGTGGGAAGCTGGAAAGCAACATGGAAAGAACTCTGGAAGATTGCATTGATGGAGAACTTTGACACTGAATAAACGGATTCAGATACTCTTCCTTCTCATTTTCTTTCTCCTTCTCTCTAAACTAACCAGGGTCTGAGAATTCATGCTAATGTCCCAGAGGTAACTGCCCCCTTAAAAGTTAATTCAAAAAGAAGTGGGGTTAACTTCTCAAAACACTCAAAAGGCAGTCTCAGGTCTACCGCCAAGCTTTTCCTCACAGCCTTCCCAGACTGTCTGGAAATAAATGGTCTTTCCAAAGTGGAGATAGCCAGGAGTCAGTGGGGCCTAGTTTCCAGAAGATGGCTGAAAAGAGATTAACAAATTCTAATGAGAGACATTCTGAGGAAGGAAAAGTATGAAGTAGAGAATGAAATGTGAATGTAGGCATACAAGGAAATGAGGGGCTGTAGAAAGAAAGCACTCAAAATACCACACAAGGTATAAACCACAAAAAGTATACTTCTACAAACTTTCACAAGTATCAAAAATTACAAAATTCATGGTAATTGTAGATTAGTAGAAGTGAGAGCCAGAAGGAAAAAGGAAAGCAAAAAAAAAAAAAAAAAAAGTTCCATTTTGAATAGGAAAATCCTCACCAAGGCTTTGACCAAAACTTTTCCTGCTTCTTATTTCGGAGTGAAAAAAGTTTATGTGTTTGCATCTACTTCATGTGTGTGTCCTAAGGAGCTCCTGACCACTCTTGAGCAGCAAGCACTGGAGAAATTACTCTGTAGCCCTAGGTCATCTTCCATTCTACTTGGCACATGTCAAATATTTCTCTCTCTCTCTCTTTTTTTTTTTAAAGACTGAATTCTATTGAGAGAAACTTAGAAAAACCTAGGTATACAAGCTGCAATGCTGAGACAGAGCACTCAAGCCTCTAGAAGAGGTGTATAGAAATATTGAGACCAACAAGTCAAAATAGAAGGCTACTCCATTATTTATGTTCTAAATGTTTTAAATTGCTGGGGGAAAAGAAACTTGAAACAACAGCTCTTCACCTGGCATGGGCTCAGTGCTGTATTTGTTTCTTCATCTCCCTTCCATCACTTGGAAGTTGGGTATTAATGACTGAGGTGCACGGTGAGATAGAACTACTTTCAACCAGGACCAAACTGAATAAATAAAGTCTTAGGATGTGGACTCCATTTGTTATTATGAATACATTCAGGAAGCCATGGGACATGCCCTGGTGTAAATTTCATTCATTTTACCCCTTTCCTTAATAGACATTTGCTTTGCTAGTCTGGCATTGCAGTAGAGTTATAAATACAGAAATGAAATATTGATTACTTGTCTCAACTCTTCTACAACTTGTATGAGAGCACATACTACATAGCAGTGGAGACTGAAGGAGTAGGTATATGAGTGCTTGCAGGAACTGAATTTCATTTCAAAAAACATTTTTCCCACTGGACTATTTCAAGGACCAGAAGTAAGATTTAGGGTAGACTTTTTCCCATGAAAATTAAGGTCTTGTTATCCTGCAAATCTTTCCCTTCCCACCCACAGAGCTGGGCAGTCTCCATTCATCTGGGTACCACAGGCATGCAGATAACTGGTGGTTGCTCAGACAGTGGCCAGGAGAGATCAGCAACCACCCAGGCATCCACACAGCTCTCAGCAAGGAAGAGCAGGCAAGAAATAAAAGAATAACCAGGGCTTGTTTTGGTTGCAGGAAGATACAAATAATGCATTCCCTGGATGTGAGGTCAAAACTACCATCAATATAAACAAAACACGAAGCTTCACAAGCTCACAGCCATTGATTCCTCTAAATTTGTTCTGGGGCAGAAACTCTATTAGTTTTCCATGGTTGTGCCTGCTGGATGCCACCATAACCAAGTTATAAAGCCAATTTTTAGACAAACTGACATAAAGAGACTCCTGATATGATTCATTGAGCAGGATACAGCATCACTTCTGTGGGATTCTTGCCAAAAATTTGTAAACCAGACTCTAAGCATGCAGATCTATCAGCAAACCCAAACGGATGGATATTCTGCAAAATAATAAGTTTGCAGTCCTCAAAACTGAACTCTTAGAGGGAGTGGAGAATATTCTGTTACTATTTTTCTCTTTAAATTTTTTTTCTCTATATTCTTACACCTTGTCCCGCTCTCTGGTGGCTGTAGTTGAGGTTGTGAAAGTATCTAAAATTCTGAGGGAGAAAACATCAATCCCCAGAAGGTAGGGTTAATCATGCATGCAATTTTTGCATTTGTCATTTCTCTATTTTCCTACCACTTGGACTGGGAAACAGGTATATTCACAGAAGGTAAGTTAATCTCCCCCTTTTGGGCTGGAGAACTGAAAAGAGGAATCCCAAGGAACTGAAGAGTAATGCTGTGGTTATGGAAAAGAAGAAAGTTAAGAAAACAATCTTTTAAGGTTGTTTGTGAGCACTTAGGCCCCATCCCCCTTGAATTGTCCATATCTGGATCTATTAAACAGCACAGGTAGAGAGACCTTGAGAACTGAGCTAAGGGATATGCTATGATCCATGTTTCAGACATGACTTCTAAGTGGTACACATGTGAATTGATCTGAGCAGCAGACTGATTGACTGCACTCAAATTAGTCTAGTTATAACTGAACCAAATCAGATTGTTTATCTGATAAAACAAAGATATCAGAATTCTCTATAGAATTTACTCAAGATCCAGGATTTCATATCATATTATTTATGATGAAATTCACAGTTATGTGACACAGAAAGAACCAGGAAAACATCAACTCACATGGAAAAACACCATCATGAAATGACGCTGATGCTGGATTGTTTGCCAAAGACTAAAATGATTATTATAAAGATGTTTGAGTAAGCATCACCAACATTCCGGAAACAAAGTTAATCCAGAAAATATCATCCAAAAAAATGAGAAAGGTCACATGGAAATTTTAGAGTTGCCAAATAATTATATTCAAAATACAATATAATTGAATAATTATATTCAAAATAATTATAATCAAAATACAAAATTCAGGAGATGGCTTCAATAGTGGACTGGTTATGGCCAAGTGAAGATTCTGTGCATGTGATAACGGAAGAATATACATAACAATAAAGAACAGCAGAGATAAAAGGAAAATTGAAAAGATGAAAAGAAAAAAACACAAAAACCCCAGGGGCCATGAAACAATGCGGAAAGGTCTAGTATGCATATCATTAAAATTCCAGAAGGTGAAAACTGAAACCAGAAAAAAAAATATTTGGAAGAAATAAAGTCTAAACTCCTGTAAAATTTGGTGAAAGAAATAAACATACAAATTAGGTAAGCCCACTGAACTCCAAAGAAAAGACACCAAATGGAGTCCAAACCCAAATACATCATGTTCAACTGAAAACTAAAGACAAAAAACCACAGGAAAGCAACCCGAGAAAATCAATACATTACTTATAGAACAATGAAATTACAGGTGGCTAGATATTTCTCCCAAGAACCATTGGGGCCAGATTGGAGATGAAGAAATAAAACTGTCCCTATTTATAAATTATTTTATTTCTTTATAGATAATCCCAAAGGATTCACAAAACTCTGCATTAAAAAAGTAACCTTCGTAAGATTTCAGGATACAAGGTCAAAAGAAAACAATAATCATATTTCTATATAAGTGCAAAAAAAAACTATCAGAAGCAAAAATAAATGAAATATGTCATTAATAACTGCTCTAAGAAAGGAAAAATGTTAGGTATTTGTATGCAGAAATCACTAAGTGCCAGGGTAAAATCAATGACCTAAAAAAATGGAGAGACATATATAATGTTCATGTATTTACAAGGTTCAACATAGTAAAGGCAAACTGATGTCTAAAGTTAACTCAGTTCCTATCAAAATCCCAGCAGGATGCTTTGTGTTTTTTGTTTTGTTTTGTTTTGTTTTTCTGAGATTATATCCTTTTTCCTTTTTTTGGAAACATATAGGCTGTTCAATGACTATGATGGCATTAAATTGAAGATATAGGGGTGCTCCTTTTGTCTTTTTAGGAGGTTAAACTGACCTTCAGTTAAGAATTAATGCACCACAATGGAAAGCAGCTGCCTTACTTGTGTTTCCTAATATCCTTAAATGGAAATTTTATATTACTGACCCCAGCAGGATAGTTTGTAAACATGGGCAAGTGATTCTAGTTCGAAAATTTATATAAAATAAAAATTAACTAGAGCAATCAAAATACCATCTAAAAAGGAAACCAAGGTTTTGAATTATCATACTACTTTATTTTACAACTGACTTTATAAAGCTTTGATACTGAAGACAGTGTGATAGTGATGAAGAAACAGATGAATTGATTCAGAAAATAGAATCAAGCATTTAGAAATAGACTCACACAGAGCTGGCCTACTGAATTTTGACAAAAGTATAAAAGGAAGTCAGTGGGAAAAGACTAATCTTTTCAACAAATGTTTTTGAATAACTGGACATTAATTTGCAAAAAATAAAAAATGAACTTTGACCTAAAGTTAGATGACATTTTAAAACTAACCCCATGTAGACTGTAGACCTAAAAGTAAATATAAAACTAGAAATGTTTAGAAGAAAATATAGGCAAAAAGTTTCAAGACCTGCAGTTAGGCAGAGTTTTTACACATAACAACAAAACCTGATCCATCAACTAAAAAGTTGATAGTTGAACTTTGTCAAAATTAAAAATATTTGCTCTGTGTACAAAATTCAGTTATAAGAAAATCCAAAAAACAGTTTAGGAATGGGAAAAATATTAAGACATTTTATCAAAGAGGATATAAAGAAATAAAAAAATGCACATAAAAATGCTCCCAATCATCAATCATTAGGGAAGTATAAGTGGATATAACAATGTGCCCACACTACATATCTATTAAAATATCTAAAATAATACCAAGTGCTGGCAAAGATACGGTGTTACTGAAATTCTCATACCCTGGTGGGGGGAAGCTCCTCTACCCACTCTGTAAAACACTGACAATTTCTTATGATGTAAACACACACTCACCAGATGATCCTGCAATCCACTTCTAAGTATTTTGCCCAGGAGAAATGAAACCATTTTCACACAAAAACTATATGTATATGTAATTTACAGCATCACTGTTCACAATTATCATATACTGGAAACATCTCAAATTCCCTTCAAGAGGTGAAATGACAAGTTGTGGTATATCTATACAATACACTATTACTTAAAGTGTTTTAAAAGGAAGGAACTATTATTGATACATACAACAACTTAGATGAACATTAAAAGCACTATCTTGAGAGGAAGAAACAAGTCTCAAAGACTGCATCCTGTATTATTTCATTTATATAACATTTTGGAAAAAAATCCACTAGAACGTATCAGTGGTTGCAAGGTATTAGGGATGGGTACTTCCCAAAAATGACAATATGAGGGAATTTGGGTAAACCAAATTATTCTGTTTTCTGATTTTTTAAGGGGCTAAATGATTTTGTACATGCTCTCAAGTTCACAGAACTGTACACAAAATGTCATTTTGCTATATGTAATTTTAAAAATAAATTCAAAGAAAAAAGTCAACTATAATTTGCTTAGTAATAAATTTATCCTCCAAATGAAAAAGAGGATTTAAAATAACCACTCACGGAGGATCAGCCACTATGACATAGGTGCAATTTATGTTGTTTTCATAATACTTTGGGTACCAGGCCTCCCCTGGTGGTGCAGGCAGTTGAGCCCCACATTGTGAAGCTGTCTGCAGCCTCTACAGTGCTGGTTCGATCCAGGCTGGCCGGCGAGGGTCCCACATGGTGAGCAGACCTCTCCTGCCTCACCTGCTGCTCCCCTCAGCAGTGTATTTTCTTCAGTCTGCCTGTTCTGCTCCCCGCTCTGTCTCTGGTGAACCCTCTTACCCTCCCGCACATCTGGTCTGTACCCCAGATCTAGTACAAATAAATAAATAATCTTAAAAAAAAAGAAATCTAAAAAAAAAAAAAATACTTTGGGTACCTGGAGAAAAACATTAATCAACAAGATAAAGTTTTTTTGGAAATCAACAACTCCAGTGCCTACCCAATTAGTTGTTTGTTGCAAACAATCATCCAAGCAGGAAGCTATCCTGCTCAGCTCACACCAGTATTCTGATGGTGAGGAAAATCCACTCCTACAGAAAAGGAGAGACCAAAGGTTGCAGTGGCTGGAGATGTTTCAAAGGGAGGTAAGTGATGAGGATCTGGGGTTGACACAGAAGACCAGGTACCAAGTTGCCAAGTGTCCTCACAAGATAGTATCTTAATGAATGCACCATGGTATAGAGTGTGAACATCACCCTTTGAGATCAGAAATTTGATCTTGCCATTGCCCCCAAGTTGATTGGACGCAGAGAATGCAATGAAGAACACACATAGCTTCTATGTTCATTTACAGTTGGGCACTATCTCTCTCTTAGCATCATTCAATTCCCTTTGCTGGATTCAACCTCAGCAAACAGCTTTCTGGTAGTTCATTCCTTTATTCATTCATATACTACACATTTCTCAAGCACCTTCAATGAGACAAACATTATACTAGGTGCTAGGCATACAATGATAAATAATGTATGTCCCATGCTTTGAGCAGCTTACAGATTTTGCTGCAGGGCAGAGAAATGTGATGGTCAGATGACAAGTAATCCAGGCCCCATGGCAATGATTTTCCATATTGTGATATAACAAGGTTAGGTACAGTCAGTCACTTGTTAATGGATTTGCTTAGCAAAAATTATTATCTCAGATTTTTACTATACTGAGAATTATGAAACACCGAGATTGGACTCTGAATTGATCACTTCAATGAGGAATTGCACACCTGTGAGATTCTAGCCTATATCATACTAATGACCCACTTTAGAATTTCAAGGGTATTACTTTTATGCTCAATCCACACTCAGCAATTTTACCCCAACATCTATCTCTCCTTGTTTGCTAACATACCATGTACAACAAACGATCTTTACTAGGCTGCAAATCATTTGAAGTCAGGAGCTGGTATTAGGCTTGCTGTTATTTTATCATTTCCACCCCACCCTCACAAATATTCAGGACTTTGAAAGTGCTAATACAAATAAATTGTAATTTATGTTTATGAGAAAAAGAAAAAGGATGGGAGAAGAAGGAAGGTGGTCGGGAAGGAGAAAGACACAGAGAGAGAGACAGACAGAGATTCAAAGAGTGAAGGAGAAATTCTTCCTCTAGTGCCTTAAGCCACTTGGAATTTGGAGTTTTCAAAGTGCCTCTTAAGTAAAAGCTTATTTTTAATAGACTAGTACAAGAAATGCACTTTTCAGTGGAAAAAATGTAGGATCTAATTTTGGCAGCCACTCCTTAGCTATGTTATCTTTATAAGGTAATTATCTTCAGGGCTTGGTTTTCTCAACCATAAAATGAAATGATTGGACCAGAGAATTTCTAAATCATTCTGGTATTCATTGATTCCAGTATTTCTCAAGACAAAGTCCTCTCTTCATATCCTTCACTGCTTTTGTTTTGTAATTTGTTTCACCATTTTCTCTCGACACTTAAAAGGATTTTATGAAAACTACTAGTATGAAAAAAGATTTCCTATAAACATCACATCATATATGTTTTCTATTAGGGCTACTGGCATGCCACATCTTTTCAAAGGTAATTGGAAATACTGGAGACAATTTAAGGGTCATTATTGTGTTAGCCAAGAAAATAGCTAATGATGACTTTAGCTACCGGACTATTCAGCCGATCATAGAACCCATTAGCTCAATTAAGTAAATAAAATAGGAAAAAAACATTTAGACTTACAAAGCCACCCACCAAACCTACTACTTGCCTGTAAGGCTTCTATTTCAAGGTGAATTCAAGTTGTTTGCTCTTGAAGAAATGAAGAAGAAAATGACCAGATCATCTGACTTAGCAGATGTAGCAATTCAAGATCCCTAGGCATATCTAATTATAAGCCAAAAATTATGTTAAATAGCATTTTTAAGAACGCAATTAAGACCAGAAACCTTCCTTGTAAACAGAGTTTGAGCCTCTCTGGGGTTTGCTTCTTTCAATGTATTGAGGCAGGTGTGGAAAGCAGCTCAATGCTTTTTCCTTCCCTTAAAGAACTTTTTTCAATCATGGTATGGTCTGTAGGTTCAGTTTTGTGGGAGGCAAGAGATTAGTATTGAGATGAACATTTATGATCCCAAACATTCTAATTCTAGCTGTTTATAGTTTCAGATATTGAATAGGCACTTAAGCTGTGAAAACCCAGCCCTCAAGATAATACTGACTTTAACTTGTAGTTTTTTATTATTCAAGTGGGCAGTTCACAGGATGTTTGAAATGACTCATGAAGGGAAAAGAATACCGCTGCTTATATTATTTAATATTTATGAAGTGTGGTTATTATATTCTGACTATGCTATTGAGGGAGAGAGTTGTTCCATTTTATGAATATTCAAAATTGATGCAGTGAATATTTCATCCAATTATCAATTCATCAACTGATGTCATAAGTGATGTGCTAGAAAATATTTAACAGCCAGCTTTACAGCACTGATTTTTATGTTAGAGACCATGGTGGAGACCTTCCCTTAATGGTTGGCCGTATCAAGCTCATGATGTGATGTCATTTAAGTGATATTCTTTAGAGCTTTGGAAATTCAATAGGGGACTCCAGCACATTCTTTGATATTACCTAACCTAAGGAGTAAGGAAAAGAATGACATACATAATTGGAATTTCAAGAAAATTATTCTTAGGTAATATAACTTCATCCCAAATTGGGAGAAGTTGTTGGCCACTTTTTCCGAAGATCTCTGTAAAGGAGACCGTTGGAAAAAGGCCAGAAATCTACATTTTATTATCAGCTGCTACGGGACTTAGAGGAGGTCATTCCATTTCCCTGCATAGATAAAATAAGCAGATTTCATATCTGAGAGGTCTATGTTCTGCTATATTTTTGTTATGCAAAACTTTGAAAGTCTCCTCAAGTGCAGATCATTGAATTGCCAGTGGGTCCTGAAACATTAGTGATAGGAGGTAGAAAGTCTGAAGTGCTTGTCTGGGAAACATACTGGGAAACTGACTTTTCTCTCAAAAGGGGCACATTTACTGAGCCTACATAAAGGTAAGGGCAGTTCTACTTTCTCCCAGCCTGTCTCCTCCTTCTGCCAATAATCTCATCTCAGGCCACTCAAAGCTGTATTTAATCTCTCCTTTGCATATTGTGGTCTATGAAACTTTGATTCCTGATCCCACTTCTCTGTTTGCCTGCATGTAAGGAGGTGTTCATACATATATGTAGACTTTCACTGTAGGGTGGATTTGGGCAGGGAAAATCAAACTCTTCACCTGTCAGCTACCTTTCAAAAACATAGGGACTACACATTGCTAGGAGCAACACCAGAATATCAATTTGCAAAAACAGTGCATAACGTTTAGGTTCTCCAACATAATAACATAATATAATAAAGCCAGTCATTTATTGCTGCCTATTAAATTGTATCTTACTATTTCTTATTTGGATTAATACTTCTCCATTTAAACATTTCTATGCATAATTAATATCTGTTGAATGAATCAATGATTGAATGGCTGACATTAAATCTGCTTCAATGGATGAGTTGGCCTTTTTAGCTTCATTTCAGGCCTCTAGTGTTATGTTACTTTTTCTTTTCTTTTTTTTTTTCTATTTTTCTTTATGTTCTGTGTTTGTTTCTAGTGAGTGGCAAATAGCTTCTTGCACTGTAGGGTGGATTTTGGCAGGAAAATCATACTCTTTACCTGTCAACTACTTTCCAAAAACACATGAACTGAGAGACAGGTAAAGTAGAAAACATGCTAAGCAATTGCTGACAGTTGGTAGAGCAGCAAGTGCACTAGTGTGGGTGGCCTTTGTCCCTATTTCTTCACTCTGATCTGAAGCTTGTACAACAGATGTACCGGGGATTGGAGAATAGCAGTGCTCACTTGCGGCGGTGGAGACACTAGGAAAAAACTTAGGCTGTGACTAGTGGGGCAGCACAGTGCAGGGAGCTGAGAAACCATCTGGTCCTGCGGGTGGTTTTACTCAGCAACCTTCTTAACCATTTACAATGCTAGTAATGGCAAATGTTGCTAATTTATCATTTCTTTATACGATTAGAGTTAAATCGTATGGAACTTTTAGAAAATGCTGTATTTTTGTTTATTTCTGATTAAAATTTAAGTGACTTTCCTAAGTTTACAAAATCAGCATTACAGAAATCTTGTATGTTGTCACAGCCAATCATAAAAATGGGGTGAGAGTATTATAATTCTAGTGTTGCTTTTTATTTTCCTATAACCAGCCTATTTTTAATGTGTATAGTATTTAATACCTTTTTCTTATTCCTGCTTTTATTTTTATTTCTTTATTTTTATTTTGATTCCCTTTTTCTTACATAAGCCAACACCTCCTATTTTAGCTTTCATATTTTTCTGAGTGAAAAAAAAAAAAAACTTAGGAACTTGTGGTAATAACCACCTAATTAACCTACTAAATATATTTCTTCCTAACACCTTGTATATATCCAAAATAAAGATAGCAAAAATACATATTCCTGACAAAGAGGCAGTTTATTTACAATTATCACATCAGAGTAAATCCTCAACTTCATATTTTAATCAATGTGTATATGTAATTTAATTTTTTGGACTTTATTTGGCTAATAAACATTTAAAATTGCCTAGATTTTTACTTCCCAAAATAAAAAGTAATGGGAAGCTATAGGATATACAACATTATGGCTTTTTAAAAAATTGGTAGAGACAATGTCTGTTACTAATTACATAAAGTAGTTAAGAAAAGGAATTTCAGCCAGATGATATTTTTCCTTTCATTATTTATGATTTAAACCAGCTCACCAGTTTTCTTTTCATTACTTATATGCCAACTAATGGTAGCTTTGATTTAATTTAAACATTTTCAGTGGGTGTCTTTTGGCTTAATATATCTACATATATATCTACAATGTCTAAAAAGCCACATGTTTCACCAGGAGTAGTTTTAAACTTTTCATGAAATGCAGTCTTTGAAAAACCATTTTTCAATTTCTTTTTTTATTCTCTGCTTACTCATACCATGAACCAATGCAAATTAGATCATTAGTTGTTGACAATCTTGTCATTTAAGGGAGTAAAATAAATAATGAACTGTATATGCTTGACCTCAAATAATATATTTAATTTTAGAGAAATATTTCATCAATGACAAATCCAATGTTTCTACATATAATCTGGACCCTAAATCCACTGAAAGTATCTTCAGCTGACTAGAAGTAAAAAAAAAAAAAGAAAAGAAAAGAAAAAGTAATATCTGCTATTGCTTAGATACTTTCAATGCCTTTTACACTGAGCTATTAAAGCCCAAATCACCAAAAACACAGCTACTGTATCTGCTGCCAGATACTCTACTGATTATAGAATGTGTTCTTGCTCCCCTTCATACAGTTACTTCATTCAGAAGAGAGAAAGCTGTAGAGGGAGTAATAAGAAAACTTCTTCTTTTTTTCAATAAATTCTCCTTTTTTTAAAAAGATTTATTTATTTTATTTATACAAGCTCTGGGTACAGTCAGAAGCGCGGGAGGGTGAGAGAATTCATCAGAGCCAGAGCGGGGAGCAGAGCAGACAGAAGGACCGAAGTACACTGCTGAGGGGAGCAGCGGGCGGCAGGAGAGCAGCGCACCATGTGGGACCCTCCTCCGGTGGCCGGGAGTAGCAGGAGATGGAACCGGCGCTGCAGAGGCTATGGGCAGCTTCGCAACCCAGCGCTCAACCGCTGCGCCACCGGGGAGGCCCAAGAAAACACTTCTTGATTATGAAACTGAAAAGGTATTAGACTGGTATTAATCAGAAACACCTTGTTTGGGTTTGGACTTAGAGGATTGTTCTCTTCTCTCATTTGAACACACATTTATTGATTTCATGCCATAGGGTGTTGAGGTTGTCTGTTCTTAGAATCTTGAAGTAGCAATAAATTAATTCCCAAATGCCAGTGTGATTTTGTTTTTCTTTCATGTGCCATATTGGGGGAGACAATGGGAAATATTACTCTATGTATCCACAAGTACACACTTTGCACAATCTCTTGGCAACAGAGTGTAGTGAGTAGGTAAAGAAATCATTCATGCATTCTGTATATATCCTTGTGTGTGGACAATAAATTCTCTTCAGTATTATTACAAATTACTATATTAATGAAAATAAAAATATGGGCAAAAATAATAAAGTCTGTAAAACCTACACTTTTGTATTACATCAGTCAATTCTAAAATTGAAAAGAACACTAAAGATCTTCCAAGAAGCATGAAGATTAAGATAAGTAGAAATATTACACCTAAAGTCAGATAATCTGGGAAGGTCAAAAGTTTTATGTACAAAAAGCTTCACTGAAGCTTGTGTGATTTCCCCAGGTCATTTTTCTGAATGTCAAAATGACACTTTATAATGAGCGTCCAATGGCAATTTAGAAGCAGTCTTATTACAACTCCCAAAATAAGTAACATTCTTAGGGAATAATTTTCTACTCTGTACCTTAAAAACATATTCCATGCCTAAAACAGGTTTAAGAAAAACTCAGTTAATGTTAAGGCTGCTATTCTTAGAGTAAAACAACCAAATAAAACAACCAAATACTAATCTGATGTCTCTAGAAGCTTTAAAGGACTATTGTAGTTGAGTTTTTTTTTTTTTTTTTTGGCACAAATGTGTCATTTTTGCAGTCTTAAAGTCAAATATCTATATCCTAGACTAAAGAATCACATGATTTTTCAAGCAGTGAGTAAAATAAGGAGTTAAGGAAGATAAGGCTTGTGAGGTTGTGGCAGGGGAAATAGTCAGTGACATTTTAAAGTAAAATATAAGAAAAACAGATAGACTTGCAAATACAGAAACATCAAAGAACTCTATACATCTTGATATGTAATCAGAATATATAAGCAGCCAGGAAAGTCTGCTTCTATCTATGACATATAAAAATAATTCCAAACTATCCCACTGCAAATAACTATAAAACTGGAAAAAAAATATTAGACTAGAGAATAGTTAGTACAATCAGCATGCTATCCCTGAGAGAAAATGAATTTACAATCATACCAGATTTAATTGAGGAAGTGTCTTCATTGTGGCATAGTAATTGGGAATCCAAGCAAAGCACAGTGATCTTTCTGAGCAGAGAAAGTATAAACCAAGTTTAAGCTATCTAAAGTCAATAATTTGTGAGATAGGGCACTGGAAAGGACAACGCAGTAGAGTAAGTTCCAGAAATCTTCAAGCGGTTTCCTCACAAGTACCCAGAGTGCTTATCCAAGATAAGGTGATGAATGGCTCACTAGAGAGCAGCAATGGTATTAAGCGCAACTGAATTACTAAAATTTGAGCAATGCTGGGATATGTTGGTGTTCTAGATCAGCGAGGGTGAAATATCTCGTTAACAATTTGGCACCCAGCTGACACAGCAGAAAAGTCACTCTACTTAGGAGTAAAAAAATCATATTCCATAGTAATGTCTACTCCAGATATGCCCTTTAAAAAGTCTAAAATGAAGTAAACTCTACACAAGCTCAACTTAGTTAGTAATTGAATTTCCTACTAGAGTAAACATTGATAGTTTATGGGAGGAAGATAGCAGAATTCTTAGACTTTAAGATGCATTTTCCATATTGAGAATACAATAAGAATTGCTAAACATGAAAAAAATTTAAAAGTGAGCTCAATAGTCAAGAAGAATCAGATAATGAATCTCAAGGTGGATCAGATGTTGGAGTTAGTGTGCACAACATTGGAGCAGATATAATAAGTATGTTCAATGATTTAAAGAAAAGCACTTTCTTAACAATAAGTTGTTAGGGAATCTGAGCAGAAATATGAAACTAAAAAGAAAGAAAACTTTTTGAATAAAAGACTATAATAACTTAGATTTTAAAAATTCATCTGATGAAATTAATGGTAGATGGAAAATGGAGTTAATAGATGGAAGAAAAATTAATAGAAATTATCCAATATGAAAATAGGGAAAAACAGGTAGAAGAAAATGAAGATCCTCAGAAATTTGTAGTACAATATATACTGGTCACAGAAGGAGAAGAGAGTAATAGTATTTTAAGAAGTAATAAGTCAAATATTCTTAAATTTGATGGAAAATATCAAATCACACAATTAAGCAGCTCCGTGAATCATAAGCAAGATAAATGCAAAGTGTATCACACTAAATCCATCATAAACTTCTAAAAACATACAGCAGGTAGAAAAAATGATGGATGAATTAATACCTATCCTTCTCAAAAATTTGAGTAAGAGGAATGCTTCCAAACATATTCTATCAGACTGACATCATTCTGACATAAAAAATTGACCAAGACATCAAAGAGAAAATTAAAGTGCAATATCCTTGATGAACATAGATGCAAAATACCTCAACAAAATTTTATCAAACCAATTCAACAACACATCAAAAAGATGATACATTATGACCAAGTAGGATTTATTTCAGGAACACGGGGATGGTTCAATATTGAAAAATCAATAAATGTAATTCATCCTATGAACAAAAGGAAAGATAAAAATCACAATCAAATCAATAGACACAGGAAAAGCATTTGATAACATTCACTATAGCTATATGTAAAAAAAAAAAAAAAAACCTAAAAAACTGAGTGTAGATGGAACATACCTCAACAAAATACAGATCACTTATTACAAAACCATAGCCAACATCATACACTGGCAAGACTAAAAAGCTTTTCCTCTAAGATCAGATACTGGAAAGTGTGCCCACTTTTACCACTAGTATTCACATTGTATTGGAAGTCCTAACTAGAGCAATTAGGAAAGAGAATATATAAAAGGAATTGAAACTGGGAAAGAAGTGTATCTACCACTATTTTTAGATGATATGATAACAGTAATAGAAAACCCTAAAGACTACACTGATAAACTAATTGAAATAGCAAATCAATACAATAAAGTCACAGGATACTACATCAGTTTACAGAAATCAGCTGTAATTCTATATGTAAACACAAGCTAGATGAAAAAGAAGTCAATAAAACAATCCCATTTACAATTATAACAAAATGAATTAAATATCTAGGAATAAACTGAGTGAAGGAGTTTAAGGACCTATTCAATGAAAGCTATAAGACATTCTTAAAATAAATAGAAGGAAATGGAAAGATATTCCATGGTCATGGATTGGGAGAATTAACACCATTAAAATGCCCATCTTACCCAAGCAACACACAGATTCAATGCAATTACTGTCAAGGCTTCAAGGCATTATTCAATTAAATAGAAAAAAATATTACTGAAATTCATATGGAACCACAAAAGATCTGGAATAGCCAAATCAATCCTGACAAAAAGGAGTATGGTGTTATCACACTCAAAGTCTACAAACTATACTACATAGCCTTAGCAATCAAAATAGTATGGTGCTAATACAGAAATAGACAAACAGATCAATGGAATAGAATTGAGAGCTGAGAAAGAAATCACACATGTATGGACAGTTAATCTAAGACAAAGGTGCCATTAGTATACATTGCAGAAAGGAGAATCTTTTCAATAAATTGCTGGAAAAACTGTACAGCCACATGCAAAACAAAGAAAACAGATCAACATATCATATCTAAGACAAAAATTAACTTGAAATGGTTTCAAGACATGAATATAAGACCCCAAACCATAAAATATATTGAAGAAAATTAAGGCAAAACACTACACAACACTGGTTTCACTGATGTCTTTATGGACTTGTCTTCAACAGCAAGAGAAATGAAAGTAAAAATAAACAAATGGAATTACATCAAACTAAAAAAAAAATACCCAACTCCTGCACAATGAAAGAAAGTATCAGTACAACTAGAAAGAACCATACTGAATGGAGAAAACTATTTGCACATCATATATCTAACAAAGAGCTGATATTGAAGATATACAAAGAGCTCATACAACTCAACAAAAAGAAAACAAATAACCCACTCAAAAATGGACAAAAAGTTTTTAGAATGAAGTTTTTAAAATCCTACAATAGTAGGATTTTATGACCGTATGTTATTTAAAACCCAGTCTTCATGCTTATTTTTGATGACTACATAGTAACCTACATCTCTAGAATCTAGAAAAAATTTCCAAGAACTTGTTCCATCAATTTATCATATATTAAACACTTATTGCCACTTTCCATTCCACTTTGTTCCAAAAACTATTTGAGATAGATAAACCCTTCAATGGTTTCATAGCTTGAGGGGAAAAACATAGAGGTATAATGGGTACCTTCTCTGAAAGATCAGCCTAAGAACCCAAATAAACAGACATGGAGATCTGGCAACTAAATCAAACTTTTCCCTCCTCTTCAGAGTCCAGGAAGAAGCTCTGACCTCCTTGGTCCTGAGGATGAACATGTGTGAGAAGAACCAATTCATCAAACTTCCCTCCTTTAATGGCTCTTTCCAAGTTTTTGCCGCCACAGTTGTAAGGCCAGGAAGGTCAAATATAAAGAAGACTCATAAAAATGTAGTGAGGAGGCAGAGCTGGACATTCAGTCCTGATTCTGCTTCAGATTTCATATAAAAGATTCTGAAGTCACTTAGTTTATCTGCCAAGCTCACTTCTCCAGAAAAGAACAGGATCCCTGTGGGAAGTTGGCATCCCCTGTGTATCACCTCCTGGGAGGTACCACAAAGTGCAGTGAAGTTGTCTAGAGTAGAATTTAAGATCTGTGGACTGGACTCAATGACACTCATTGGTCAATGTTAAATGTTGCTGTACAGATTAGAAAAAAATTATGTGTTCAGTGAAGACAGAACTTCCTGGAGAAAGAGGTCTGAAGAAATGTTGCAGAGTCACAGGACTTGAGTATATCCAGAACTTGCTTGGTTACAGGCAGGTTGGAATGAGGGGAAGATTTTGAGACATAATGAGGCTTATAGGAATTTGATTTTGCTTACAATTTTGATTCTAAATATTGCAGTGAACCTACAGTTAGAATATGTTTGTCCGCATAGCAGACCCTTCTCTATTTGCTGCTAGAGAGGTAGAATCTGAAAATAATTGATAATATCTTTTCCATGACTGTTTGATCCCTTATGTGAAGCCTTAGAAATTATTTAAATCTAGTTTATTCTTCATGATTTTGAAGGGAGTTTGGGCTTTTGAGTTATTCTCATTCTTAACCTGAAGGTACAGCCTATCCTTTTGTTAAATCTATTTTACCGATATTTATGGAACAATTTATGCTGCCTAATCAAATAAATTAAAGCACTTGCTTTTGCTTTCCCCATTTCAGTCAGTTGTTAATAATCATGTTGTCATTTTTTTCCCCAGACTTGGCACCAAAACTTTATTCATTCTCCTTAGAATTCTGTCACCAACCTACTATAAAAACTGTCATTATCTCTCAAAGTCACAGTCCTGACATCTGTTAAGTAAAGGTTTATTTTACACTTCAAAAGTCAATCTGCACAGCTGACTAAACTTCAGAATTTTACAGCTTGATCTTGTCAAATATTTGGGAAAATAAAATTTACTTTTAGAAAAATATTTGGTTTTTATATTAAAGAAAATACTCTGCATTTATCAAAAAAATTCTTTTGTTTCTTTCCCTGAAAGAGAAAAAAGTCCTTTTCTTGGTTTTCCTATTAGTTTTTAGAAAAAAAGAAACTGGAATAATTTCTGTGTGTTTTATTTCAAGCAACACACCACCTTCATTTTTATACCAACTCCAAATGCAGAATAGATCATCTAAGTTCCAGATAAAGTACTAGGAAGAAAATCGCAGCAATACCATTGACCTGAAAAAGGAGGGCAGCGACCACTCCTGTCTTTTCCCTGTTCCTGTGGGTGTCCCTTCCACATTTCTCCAAAGCTCCTTCCCTACTGAGTTGGATTTGAACCATGACACTCTGTGCTAAAGATCTTCTCTGACCCATCTTATTCACCTAGGGGTTAATTCCCCAGTGTCCTCCAATACCTCTGGAAACAAAAGGGAACTAGTATCTTTTAGATCATCTGCTCTCCAATGGGCTGTGTTCTAGGAATTTTCCATGGGGTTTCTTTCTTTTCCCCACCACCCCTCCAGGAGATGTTTAGCATTTTTTAGCAATAAAATATTTTTCTTTTAATCCTTATAACAATCCTACCAGGTAACTGTTTTCTCTGGGTCTCAGGTTAAATTTTATGATTTGACTCCCTATCTTTGTTGCTTACCAGCAGGCTACATAATAGCATGCTTGGATCCTTTTACTAATACGCCTGTTAATGTTTGCCATCTTATGATTCCAAGCTCCAAATTTTTCTCTAATGAGAATGCATGTCTCTTCAGTTGCATAATTGACTTACAAATTCCAAGCTGCAGTTTTGTGTTTTAGATGTATTTCCAATTCCATTCTCTTTTTGGTGCAAAAAAGAGAGATAGTACTTACCTCTCTGTTTGCTATACAAACCAATGAATCCTGTCGAAGAAGTTTGAAAGCTATGAAGAACTTTTTGCAATGTTTGAATTAAATTCATTCTTGTTACACTTTAGATAGAACCTTTACAGCTCTTGTCTTTATCGCTGTCAATGTTCTAGGTTGCAAGCAACTGAATTAGTTCTGATGAATTTAGACAGAAAGCTCTTTGGGAGATGATGGCAAGCTCACAGAATCTCTGGGTCTGCAGGAAATGAAATAATAAAGGAGGTTCCGGAGGTCAGATGGAAGGAAGAACTAGAAGGACAGGGCACCAGCTACTACTAACACCACTGACCAATACCACACAATGCAACTGCCATGAGTGAATTCTAAACTCTTCCTTTTACTTTGCATCATTTGCTCCTGATTCAGAAAAACAGGGAAGTTAGTTATCAACCAAACATAGATCTCATGACTGTATCTTGGATGCGAGATGATAGGAGAAAGAGGATCTTCCTCCTTTGCTCTCCATAACAGGAGATTATAGCTGTGAATTCCACAGATGCCATTCACAGTAGGAGAGGCCCCCAAATAGAGAGTGGGGATGCTAGATGGTGCAACTAAAATAAAAACAACTCAAACATTTACCCATGACCTCCTACAGTTGCTAATTCTGCTTTACTCATTAGCTTCCTCTGGCACCACCAATAATCCCCACTCTATGCTCTACCCCATTTGTCATTGACTTCTTTGGCTAATGATGCCCCAGTTTTCAAGTCTCAGCTTCAGTGGAATTCATATGGAAAATATTTTTCTGTTTTATTTATGCGTACAAGAACTGGGGTGCAGGCTAGAAGTGTGGGGGAGTTAGAAGATTAACCAGAGAGAGAGTGGGCAGAACAGGCAGATTGACTGAAATACACTGCTGAGGGGAGCTGTGGCAAGATAGGAGAGGTCTGCTACCCCATGTGCGTTAGCTCCCTGGCCAGGTATCGAACTCGTGCTGCAGTGACTGCAGATTGCTTCATAGTGTTGACACTTGATCCATTGCACCAACAGGGAGGCCCCTGGAAACTTTTTCTGACAACCAGCACTCGTGGCCAAATCTAAGTTAGTCTTTCATGTTTTACACTCATACATATACTTCTTTACTCATAGCACTTATGAGTAATTGGCATTTTGCATTTGTTTTACCCACTAAATTGCAAGCTCCATGAGAACAATGTCTACATCTAGCTTATTCACACATGTATCCCCAGTATCCATGTAACATTCAAAGAGTTAGATATGCATGGGGTTCTTGCTTACCAACAACCTGAAACCCTAAATATTTTCCATTTCCCCACTGAATATGAGCAGGTATGACCCTCCTCTTCTTATGAATCTATGAGATTGAAAAGGATATGACCATGTACTTTCTTGTACCTTCTTATTGGCAGAATTCTAGGAACATTGAATAAATGGATTTACAGATGTATGGATATATGAGTGAACTATCTGGAGGTGTAGAGGTGTAATGAACATCTTTTTACACTATTCTCCTCTGGGTCCCACTGGTATTTCTTAGTTTGTTACTTCAAACTAGGAGAAACAATGAGCATAAACATCTTTCATCAATCCATGCATACTAACCATATATTTCTTTAGAACTAAAAGGAGGTTAAAAGCAATTCAAAAACTTTCTTTTCCTCTCTCAAATAGTTCATCTTCTAGTTAGAATACATGAGGAGCTTGAACAATAAAAGCTGAAAACAATCATAAGAGACAGTGGTAAAGGAGATATTATGTGATGGTTTATCATTAATTGCCAATAGAGTAGATATAAAAAGACCATTCACTCTCAAGAGACAGGTTTTAGCTTTTAGAAGGGCCCTTCCTTGCATACCTGACTCCATTCATATATATATGAGCACTCTTCCCAAAGGAATTGGACCTATTAAAAATCTTCTTCCCACCCTCTTTCTATCATCCTCTTTGTTTTCTCCACCTTCCTAAGCACACTTTGCATACTGGAACCAAATTACTTCCTATACTCAAGGTTTTTTTTTTTTAAGATTTATTTATTTATACAAGAATGGGGTACAGGCCAGACGCGAGGGAGGGCGAGAAGATTCACCTGAGACAGAGTGGGGGAACAGAACAGGCAGACTGAAGAAATACACTGCTGAGGGGAGCAGCGGATGAGACAGGAGAGGTCTGCTCACCATGTGGGACCCTCCCTGGCCAGGGATTGAACTCATGCTGCAGTGGCTGCTGATAGCTTCATAGGTTGTGTCTTAACCCCTTGTGCCACCAGGAAGGCCCCAGATAATTCATTTCTAACAAATGGCAGCAATTGCCATTCATCATCAAGTTTTCTTAATTGGAAATGAACCTACAGTAAGAATAATCTTTAATTCTCTCTTTGTTCATTGACACTAAGCTTGGTGGTATTGGTTAGAAGTTTGGGTCAAATCCGAAGATAAGCTCAGCATTTGAATTCTGGCCCTGCCACTTTCTAGTTATGAGTTTTTAGCCTCTTTAAGCCTCACACTTCTCATGTGGAAGATGGATGCCATAAAAGGAACTCCCTTACAGGTTATTGCAAGCACACAAAAGAGCACACACAGAACATGGCCCAGATGCAGCAACCAATAAATTTTAACTGTTAATCTTATAGTAGCCAAAACTTCCTTGACTGCTTTAGTCATTGTGGGTGTGAGTGTGTGTTTACCCCAGCTTCCTGATGTCCCTCCATTCTTTCTACCACAGATTTCACAGAGAACATTTGTGCAACAAAACTGAACCTCTCTGCATTGAAGCCTTCATGGGACCAAGCCAACTTGAATCCTTCACAATCACCGTAACACAATGCCTGCTGATTTAAGCTCAGCTTGGTTAGCCTGATGTGTTAGTGTTATGTGTGCACCATTAGGAATAACCTTAGGGACAGGAAACATGTCAGGAATCAGAATAAGAAGTGTAAATATTGCTGGGTAAGCATCCTGCAGCAGAAGCAGATGACAGAGAGGGGCCACACTCACCCCTTTGCTGTTTCATCAGTAAGGGGGCCTTTTCCTTACCTCCCTGCTCCTGACAATCCAGGGTCATAGCAATTGTCTAAAACTATTTCTCTGTTGTTTCAGTAATCAGCAGCTTGAATTGTGCTCATCTCAGTAAGATGAGAAAAAATTCCCAACTGTAGGGTAGGCCATGGTGGCATCTGTGTGAGCACACTAATCAGGAAAACAATTTCCACCTGGGCAAAGCAGCATTCAGGACAATAAACACTATGTCATTTTCGGGCAATTAGAGATGGTTTCTCTCTATTCTCCATGCATGTTAAATTGTGTGTATACAGCATGGGACAGAAACACTGAGTAGAAAGGAAGAAAAGAGTTTTGAGATCCTGCTTTAATTAGTTTCTTCTCTGACATTAGTTTTATCTCCTCTGTCCATCCTCCCTAAGTCCTCTCATCATTTCTTACCATGAGCAATGAACATATGTCCCTCCATTCTACTAACAGGCACCTGTCTGCACTGAGAAGCAGACCGACCCCCCACCCCCACCCCAAATGCACCCTTTCTCCTGCTGATGGAGATATTTCAGCTTCAAATTTCAATTCAGTCCCGTGGTCTGAGGCCCAATTTTGAGCACATTGGCATAGGGTGGGTTCTGGTGGTACACTTTTTAATTGCATTATCCTGGGTGATGAAAATCTTTTCATTCTTCAGGCATAAAGAACATGCTGCACAGGGCACACGCTTCCTACCGTGACTTTGAGCCAGGGCCCAGTTCCCTCCCAGTGCCACTTTGTCAGCTGTTCTAAGATCTTTTGTCATCTCAGTGCTATTAATTGCCCTTGAGCAGCACCAGGCTTTTTAATTCAGATTTTCCTAAAACAGCAGGAGGGAAAATGGAATGATTGTAAAAAGGAGTGAATGTTAATTGCTAATGTAGGTAGAGGTTTTGTTGTTGTTTAAGAATGTCCTTTGCATTTTGTAATCTTGAAATAAAGAAACAGAGATTGGATAAAAATAGCAGTCCAAGGACCTTATGGATAAGGAGAGGGAGTGAACATGCTTTACTTGTTTGATTTAATCTAATTGTCACACGATCACGGTACACAAAACATCTCACTTGAGTCAGAAATACAGAAGATGTCTATGAGGGTCATACAGTGCATGTCTTGATTTCAACGACTTGAGGAAAAAGGAAACAAAAACTCAAACTGAGAACTATAAAGGAAATTTTATATAGACAACTTTAGATATTTTAAACACCATCTATATTGCTGATGACAGGTGAAACAACAAAGTATTAAAGAAATATGAGTGCCTACCCATTTAGGAGTTTGGAATTAAGAGTTGAAGAATTAGGTATTTGACTTTATTTATTTTTTTTTTTTTTAATAGAGGCATGCTTTATTTATTTGTTTGCTGGTTTGTTTGTTTGTTTTTGTTTATACATGCACTAGGTACAGTCAGAAGCGCGGGAGGGTGAGAGAATTCACCAGAGCCAGAGCGGGGAGCAGAGCAGGCAGAAGGACCGAAGTACACTGCTGAGGGGAGCAGCGGGCGGCAGGAGAGGTCTGCACGCCATGTGGGACCCTCCTCTGGTGGCCGGGGAGCAGCCGGGGATCGAACCGGCGCCACAGAGGCCGCGCGCAGTTTCGCAACCCAGCGCTCAACCGCTGCGCCACCGGGGAGGCCCAGGTATTTGACTTTAAAAGAGTTGGAATAGATTTTTAGCTTCAACAGTTTAGTTAATTCATCATCTTACTACCAAGAGAAGAGTCATTGCCTTTTTTAGAAAACAGAATTATCATTTGTACCATTTCCAACTCTAAAAATGGTGTTTTGATTGTATTCATAATTGCATTCCTACACATATTTTTGTTATTAAAAGACAATGTTAAAAAACAAACTGTATTGTGGTGGATGAATTAAACATTAAATAGTAACAACATAAGTTTTTTTAAACAGTAGTAATTCAAAATCCAAGGAAGTGGGTTTTTTTTTTTTTTGCTCATTGAATTCCCAATCTATTTTCTCTGCGTCCAGTCTTACCCTCAAATGAGAAGATATAAGACCCCCCTGGCTCTCACTTCTTCACACCATTTTGGAGGCTGCAGTGTTTTCTCTGAGAAACCACTTGGATCTTGGCTGTGCTGCAAGCACTGTAGAAAGTCTGGTTCCACCACAGACACCTCAGAAATGACAGGTCCCCTCACTATCATTAAATTGTGAAGTCTTTCATAATGCTTTCAAATGGCAAAAGAGGTGTATTGAAAACAAGTCCTCTTTGGGTTTACCATTTCAGTCACTCTTCTCTTTGAATGCTCTGGCATCTAAATTTCAGGGGGAGAAGGTACAGCTCCAAATTAGTAGGAACACTTTTGTGGCAGGTGCCGACTCATGTTTAAAAACCCAAAGTGCTAGGAAGTAACACTTCATAGAGGACCTCAGAGGGATATAACTTTAGATCCTCTAAACAAGAGCATATCTGATGTGAGTAGAAGTTCTTTCAAGCCGATTCCTTCTAGAAGGACCATTCAAAGGTCAACATCTTATCCAAAAAATTCCTGGCACCAAGGCATGGTATCTTCTCCCAGTGCAGTTCTTTGATGTGGTTAAAGAACTGCTTAACTCAGAGTTGCTGAATTTTGCAAGAAATGAACAACCCAAGGAGGTATTTCTCTTTTCAATCCCCTGATACTGTTAAAAATTCACACATAGTCACACACACTAGGTACCTACTCTGTAAAGGTACAGTCCTGTGGCACTGTGGGAAATACAAAAATGTAAATACAAGGAGTCACATAGTACATTTTACCACTAACATTTAGAAGGGTTTGGATTTTGTTGTTCAACTTCTCATGCCTCTCATTGGTGGCAAATTATTTGTGCCACTAAGAACTCTAGAAAGTCAGTACCAGTTCCTTGCCACAGCCTGCCATTCAGGCTGTGGGGCAGGGGCTCCCCTGGACACCAGGATTCTATCTTGAGGATACTTGTGTCTGTTGTACAGTGATGAGAACCTGGACATGGGAGGAATGTAGTGCTGGGTTCAATTTCTAAATTTACCACTTTCCTACTAGAACTCTAGACAAGTGATATGACTACTCTAAATCTCAGTTTCCTTATAGTAATGGAAGAATGACACCTGCATAGTAGCACTGATTTAAAGATTAAAGTAAGATTAAAGCAGCTAGAATTGTACTTGACACATAAGTGCTTAGTAAATGTTAGCCAGGATTGCATTATTGGACAATCTATGACAGGGCATTGTGATTTTAGGCAGTGTCATAAATATTAGAGTGACAGTGGAGAGAGAGAGGGAGGACTATTCATAATTACCCTAGAACAAAGGCATGAACTGGGGCAGTCCCAGACCTAGACTTAGGTACCTTCACAAAATCATGTTCTGCTTTAGCATTGATCTTGCCTGGTCCTTTTGGAAGTGCCCCCCCCCTCCTTTTTTTGTTAGGGCTGCTGTTAGTACGACCTCCCCTCCCTTCCCTCAGACAGATGACATAAAAGTCCATCCACTCCATTCTTCTCCATGTATCCCACCAAATAAAGTCCAGAAGCCCTGGCTAGCAGACAGACCATCAGACCTTAAATGCTAGAATGTCCGAGAGCTAATGCAAAGGGCAAAATCATTCATGGTGTCTGGCCATTGGCTCATTACATCACAATAAGGTCCTCTTCAGTGGGGAATTCTAGCACCCCTGGCCACTCAACATGCCAGCCTCTCTCCATCAACTTGCAGCTGCTGCACCACTTAGAGCTGCAAATGACAAAGGCACTTCACTGAGGGATCAATGTCGGGTTAGAGCAGAGCCACTTGAGAGCAGCGAGAAACGAGGATGCTCTGGAGTTCAGAAATCGTTTTACAGGGAAAGATAAGTGAACATTTTGCTTGCCGAAGTTTCCACACCTGCCCAATTGTCCCCACAGAATACCCATTTTGTTTTAGAAGTTGGACTTTACTGAGAAAAAAAAAACCTGCAGTTTGATTTATTTCTTTGTTCTCACTGATTGCCACACTAAATTTAATGTTTATAAGATGAAGGAGAGAAAAATCACCTCTAACTGTTTTCCCAGATAAATTTTTGAAAACAGAAAAATTAAAATTCAATCAAACCATTGTATTTAAATTTGAAAATGTTGATTAGAAATTTTAAAATATGTTCTATTTTCTTGATTCCAGAAAGATAGCCAAACACCTACAGCTTTTCTTAATCTATACATTGCATTTTCTTCTCTATCCTCTGTGTTACTCCAACTTGAAAATGAGAGTTAATAGTGCTCACTTCACCTGCCTCACAGGAATTTCCCTGTGAATAGAAAAATAGTACTTTGCATTTTAATAGTAAAAATAGGACTTTGCTTTTTTATAAAGAAAGCACTTTCTTTACCCCCTACCAACCCAGTGAGGTGGGTCAGACGAGCTACCCATAAATGTGGGTTGAGAAGATCAAACAGTACAAAAGGCTTTGTGCTTACTGATGGCGGAACTGCCAGAATGATGACTGACGAGTGACCACTGCCTGACTCATTCAGGGGGAGGAATGGGAACAGGAAAGGCCTGAACACTTCTTGGGTTACTCCATGGCATGTTCAGCCTCAGTATTTTGGCTTCCCAAAGCACTTGGGTGAATCTAGGAGATCTGTAAGGGCTGGTTGAGGAAAGAAGTGTTGGCACTGTGGCTTCATTTGCTCGTGGTTGCAAGTTCTTTCCATAGTATAAGTCTCCCCTGGAGGTAGTGAATGTTTCCAATTTTATCCCCCCTGCTCTAATTTGGCAAGAGCACTGCCTTTCTTGTTATTTCCCACAGTAAGGCTTCATTGGCAGGTGTGTCCACGATTGATGAGACTGTGCAGAAGCCTGTGGAAGTGTCTACGCCTACGTCCAGTCTGGAAAGCCAACAGTAATGCATCTCCTCCCCCAGGAGGCAGGGGTGACCCAGATGCTGTGTGAGTCAGATGGCACTAACATGTCTCTCACATCTCTGAATGAACTTCAGAGGTTAAAATTCTGAAAATAAAAAGATTTAGTTAATGATCACTTGAACTTTAGATTAATATTTTAATCTAGAATTCTATTTTCTCTTTGATGCCAGCCTCTCTACACTGCGGTCACTGTTCCTATAGGTCTCTGATGTCTCTTTTAGCAGGAGTTTTGTGGTATTCTCCAAATTAGGAGCCCTTTCGGAGGTTCCTATGGCACTTTGGAAACACCCCACTGTAGTAATGCAATCACTTGCTTTCACTTATATCTCCCCCAGGCCTCTATGAGTTTTGGAAGGCAAGACTATGATCTTTTCATCTTTCTATTTCAGACACATAGCACAAGGCTAATAAATATTTTTAGAATAAATCAGTATATTTGATGAATTAATCAAGGCAGCCAAGAGAAAGTACAACTGAATGCATTCCTGGCTGGTGTGTAACACCATGAGTCATTGGTGCCATTCTGATTACGGTATGTGCCAGAGTCAAAGTGGTTAAATTTAATCCCTTACTCTCAAATTTACCCGTTTCACTTAATCATTGCACTACGAAAGCATTATCTTTCAACCAACAAACTTCAAAGACTATTTTAAAGGACATTAGAAGGATACTGTGAACATTTCATAAAATTCTTGCTTAAGGAAAGAGTTAAAGTGGTCATAAAAAAAAAAAAAGACTACTTTTCCTAATAAGCCCTGACTTTGCTGGGCCTGTGAGCAGAAAACCGGGACACTGTTTCTGCAGACTGAAACCTCTGGCTTACATTGACAATGAGGGTATTCAAGTTGATGTGACTGCTGAAGGGTGTAAGTGGACACCAAGCTGTCAGGACATAGTGCAGAGGCTCTGGGTATGACCCATTATCAGCCAGTGCCAAATATTAATGAGCAATCTCCTGGTTTGATAACCAGTGTCTGCTGCTCTGCATTCCTAACACTCATTTTCTATCGCATTTCTGTTATTTCAGACAAGTCCCACTTTATATGATTGATCATTATTTTTGCTTTCATGAGGCTTAGGTGGGTAGAAAGAAAACCACAGCAAAACAGCATGGCAGGAAGTTTCTCTGCAAGAGATTCATGTAATACCTGTGCATTATGGCTTCTTAAAACCCAAATTCTTAAGTGTTCTGAGGTTAAGGGCTTCCTATTTGCCACAAAGTTGAAGGATGATGATTTAACTGGTATTATTTTACAGGCACAATTTTATATTTGGTGTCTATAGATTAATGAGTGTTTAATTTTCACTGGGGAAGGTCATTATTAGTGGAGCAGATTCTGGATCCTGGCAGAACTCATTTGGGAAATGAAATTGAGGAATTATGCTCAAAATATAGAGTCTAACTCTTCCTCATAAATATTCTTGGTAGCAAGTGGGGTAAGAAGGAGACAGTCAGAATAAACCAGTTTCAGAAATAGTGTTTGGCTGTTGATACATTATTTGAGGAAAAAATAAGGATGTGATCATAACCTAACACTTACCCCCCTTATTTCCTCTACTTTTCTCTCTCTCAATAATTAGATTAATAATAGAAAGGAACTTTGAACTTAACTAACCTAGTTTCATGTTTTATTAATTTTCTTTATAATTTACTGAACACTTCAAAATGTGTGTAGCTACTGTGTTACATACTATTGTGTTCATTTTTTTAATGATGAAGGAATTCTTTTTTTAAAGATTCATTTATTTATGAAAGAACTGGGGTACAGGTCAGAGGCATGGGAGGGTGAGAGAATTCACCAGAGACAGGGCAGGGAGTGTTCATTTTACAGATGTGGACACTGACACTCAGAGATGGAATGTTACCTGCTGAAGTCACATTGCTTAGTATATGGCTGAGCCATCATTGAATCTCAGGTCTGTCTGATGCCAAAGATAACACTGAAAGAAAAATGATATTTTCTTTCTTGTTCAGAGGTTAAGGGGGAGAACATCCATGGTGTTAGAGGTCTAGTTCTAAATCACGTATGTTAGTAGCACTGCTGTCACAAAAACTCAGGTCTCTGGCCCCAAAGGTCTCATTCTTCTGTACTACTGTAGCATAAAAATCTGACATGGCCATTCTATAACCATAGTTTGTTTTCTGTGAAACTTGCAATTTCTTATCTTTTTTTTACTTCTGAATAAGAATTATTTTTATGTAAACCTAAATAATATTTTTATAAATTTCTCTTTGTATTATCAATATATCCACAAGAAGTCCCCCCTCACTTTTTATCATTTATATTAATTTCTGGTTGGAAAATATCACCACTCTAGAGATTTGCTCTAAATGACAGATGACTAAGCTACCTTAAGTGTAATCAGAATAGGCAGCACTGAGGTTACAAAAAGGTGTTGAAGGATTCTAAAAAGACTGATAATATTTTATACCACCCACACAGGTCCTGAGAGTCTGAAATTTCTGCCATTGGAAACACCTCTTTGTGTTAAGGTATCATATCATCAATAAAAACATCATCAATTAAAATGTATATGTCTTAAGATACTGTCTATAATTATCTTACTTACTGCATTGAACCATATAGTTGACAAAGAAGAGGATGGAGGGATGGGATACAGGGGACATAGGTTTTGGTGTAGGAAACAGAATTCAGGAAAAAATCAAACTAGTGGAACCCAATGCCTGGTAATAGACCGATTAGGATAATGCCCACTGGGAAACTCCAAGTTGAAGCAAGCAAATATATGAGGAATGAAGTTTGCCAGAAAAGAAAATCATACTTCATTTTTTGCTAGATAATTAATTTTAAAGAAATAATCATTTAGCTATTCCACTCATAGTAATCTACCCAAGGGATACAAAAACACTAATTCAAAAGGAAACCTGCACTCCTATCTATCACAGCATTATTTACAATAGACAAGATATGGAAACAACCTAAATGCCACAAAATATGTGGATGGATCAAGAAGTTGTGGTATATTTATACAACAGAATATTACTCAGCAGTCAAAAAAGACAAACTCAACTCATACCATTTGTGGCAACATGAATGGAACTGGGAGGGATTATGCTAGCTGAAATTAGTCAGAAGGAAAAAGATAAATAGTGGATGGTCTCATTCATATATGGAATATTTTGAATATTGTGCCATTCAAATAAAAAAAGGAATATTCATGAATAGTTTTGGTAGTATGGCATGGTACTAAATATAAAGGTAGAAAAACTGATAAAAAAGAGAAGGGTCTAAAATAGGAGAGACAAATCCTACTGAAGATAAATCCTATGTACATGAAATCCTGATACTGTCCTAGGATATGGATCCTTGAAAGGGCAAAGTGGTGCCTATCACACATGTCCCAGAAGAATTCAGACCACATGACTTCTGAATGAGAAAGGTGGTTGACATCCAACTACAGAGCCTCTCAGTCTGCAAAAGACAATCAATTCCCCGAGTGCCAGCTTTCTGCCCATCTGCAAAGCTGGGTATCTGTCATGGCCTTCTGTGACTCTCTCTCTCTATTGCTTTTCCTGGCCTTGTTCACACTGCTCAGTGTTTACCTAGAAGGGCTTCAGATGGAAACAGGTGGCGAAGGGTCATAGATGTCATCATGCTTCAGTGTCCACATCTGCCACTGCTACACCCACCCGTTACTGACATTTTTAACCAGTCACACAACAAATAACCCTGCATTCTCATCAGATCAGTCTTCATTTATTCTAAGATGTGGATGAACACAGTTCAAACCAGAAATTAGGTCCCAAGAGTGACTTGCTGTTAAATTGGTTGGATAAGTGGCAAATGCGACAAATCAATCCTTAGTGAATTTCAAATTTGAGAATGATGGTGATTATCATTTGATGGGAAAAGAGGAAAAGGATAAGACAGAAAACCAAGTAACCTATTCCTGACCTCCTATTGTTGAGTAATCAAGGCCAATCATAGACTCTTGGTGTGAAGAAGGCTTTGCTAATCATGGTGTGCAGAAAATTGTATTTTGGCTAAGGAAAGCCTCTTTAGCACACATCTTGCCTATTGTGCAGGCTTGGGGTGGGAGGTAATTCTGCAAATAAGGAGAGGTTTTATTCACAGGAAATGAAGTGGAAGCCTCACACCCTTTCATCTTAGACTCTAGGGAACCATTTCATTTTCTTAGGTCTGCCAGGACAGGCAGTGGGCATAACCACTCCCTTCCAAAAGTGATCCTTGTCAGTTGGCCTTCATGTGGCCACCTTAGTTACTATTTGCTCCCCTCAGAAACTGTATAGGTTTATGCTCCCCAATCACTCACAGTCCATGTGGGGAAGCTTATTCAGAAGTATTTTCCTGAGCCTGTGTTTCATTCCCAAGTAGGACACTGTATCTACGGTCTATAGGGTGTGTGCTTTTTTGAAATTCAAGCAGAGAATTTAGTTGTCTTTAACAGTGCCTCTGAAACATTGAACTCTCAAATTTACTCCATAAAATGGCAGCTCCTGAGCAGCTTCCTCTGTCTGTTGGCTCACTGCCTGTGATTCCCCACTGGCCTGCTGACATGGGCTTAGGAAAATCAAATAGAGTTTAATATCCCAATTATTATTAAAGTTTTTTTTTTGTGCTAAAATCGGAATAGCAACACAAGAAATATAAAATGAAATATAAAATGGCATTTTGAAGTCAAACATCTTATGAAAGTAAATACTGGACTTTGTTTTTAAGAAAGTTCGTGTCCTTGAGCACCCCTTATTTAGATAATGGAAACTGGTTGGTTCTAACCTGTAGCAGAATAAAAGTTGGAGAGACAAGGATAGGGTCACTTTCTTGCTTCTTTAGGTGGGGGGTTGGACTAAAGTAGGAGAGAATATCAATAAGAAAATATACAAGTTTGGGCCCAGCCTAACAAAAGCACACACCATGCCAGTCTTCTCTCCCTGGCATCCCTGCCCAGTAACATGTGAGACAATATCCAGAAATTTAGTGTGAAATAACAACATCTATTCCCAATTATTCCTGAACCTTCACTATGGAGGGATTTCATTACCACCACGCTTGTCCTCTCTCTTCCTATCCCGTTCCTCATTCTTCCATAGGGACGAAGACTTGGCAAGAATGGCAAGCAGGCTTGAATCACAGTTTTATAGATTACATGAGGCACTGCACTCTGATTTCAAGATTTTCTTCAAAGCTATCTCCCAAATTAATTTGTAAGTTTTGACATGCCAAAGATCACGTGATATACTTCTTTGTGAATATCTTCCCAACGTTCACTCTTGCATGTAGGAGAGGTACTATTTTAGAAAATGATAGCTAACTTTTCTCTTGCTTTTCTGTGTATAACCCCAACACCAGGCAACATGGGCTGGGTAAGAAGCAAAGGGTCACACTGGCAGAGGTGCATAAGCAATGCACCCAAGGCTCCTGGCTTTCTAGCGAGCTGAGTCTGCTGAGGGCCTGAGACACACAGTCTGGGCCAGGGGACAGATGGAAGACGTGTCACACACCCAGCAACATCTGTAGCATTGTCAATGGCTGAGAAAGGGTCAGATTTCTAGACCCTGACCAAGCTAAACAGGAATAGGTCATAAGTTCGTCAGTCACAGTGCCCAAAAATGCTTGCTGAATGTGGTCTGCACTGCCAGTCAGAGCAGAATCAGCTCCAGGTCAGAGGCTTAGTTTCTCCAGTGACACAATCAGGCCAACTTCTTCCTGTGCCCTGAATAGCATCTCAGACATGAGCCAAGACACAAATGAACAACTTAAAAGACTGAGTGATTCTGCCAAAAAGAACGAGTCAAAATTCAAAAGAGTGTATCAATTATTGTTTTCTAAAATTTTTCTAATACCTCACAGGTGGACTCCCAACTCATCAGAAGGATAAAGTCAGTTATAGATCAAAAAAAGGATCTGTAGCCTCTTTACACATCCCAATAGTGATAACAGTGATTCCATTGTTTTATTTCTCCCTTTATTTACTCAAATAGTCATCAGATAAATACATGATATATGCTAAAATTGTGCTATGAACTTAGAATACTGATTGAACTTGGAAGAAATGACAGATTGTTTTGACTGTTGGGGCACTGGCTACCTAGACTTAATATCACAATAGAGAAATCTTTAAATAAGATTATATCCTGTGCTAAGAAGATTGCGATCTGTGCTAAGGTATGAATTTTGCATAGCCAAATGCTTCTAAAACACTACATTTCTGTTACAATTGAGTTTACTCCACTTAGAATAACTGGCTTGAGGCTATTGCTGCTCACAACTTTCTCTGCAGTAGAATGGAAGATAGACTACTAAGAGATAGTAAAAGTGCAGCATGGCATTGATCAACCATTGGCTGAAATGTTTATTTAGTCATGTCTGTGTCAAAAATATTATAAAGCCATTTCTCAAGGTGATGGTAGAATCAGGTAGATTATGGAAACCTCGTCAAGAGAAATTATAAAATGTCTCTGATAATTGATACAAGAAGAAATGCAATTAAGAAACACAGGGGAGGGGCCTCCCTGGTGGCACAGGTGGTTGGGCTAAGCGCTGTGAAGCTGTCCACAGTCTCTGCAGTATTGGTTCGATCCCCACCAGCCTCGGAGCAACCCACATGGCGAAGCAGACCTCTCTTGTCTCGCCCGCTACTCCCCTCAGCAGTGTGTTTGGTCAGTCTGCCTGTTCTGTTCCCTGCTCTGTCTCTGGTGAATCCTCTCACCCTCCCGCACATCTGGCCTGTACCCTGGTTCTTGTATAAATAAATAAATCTTTAAAAAAAAGAAGGAAACACAGGGGAATAATATTTTTACGAGTCTAACTAAAGAAGTGCGTACTGAAGTAAACTTGAAGAACTACTTTCATCTGAATTAGCAAAAAACAAAAACAAAAACAAATCCATCAGAAATTCAATTAAAAAGCTGTTATACAAATACTGCACTATTACTGTTGGCATTGTAAATTGGCCCATACATTTTTTTTGTTATTTTTTTAAAAAGATTTTTTTTTAATTTATTCATTTATACAAGAACCAGGGTACAGGCCAGATGCGTGGGAGGGTGAGAGGATTCACCAGAGACAGAGTGGGGAACAGAACAGGTAGACTGATGATATACACTGCTGAGGGGAGCAGTGGGAGAGACAGGAGAGGTCTGCTTTGCCATGTGGGATTCTCGCCCAGCCAGTCGGAATCGAACCCGCGCTGCTGAGGCTGTGGACAGCTTCACGGTGCATTGCTCAACTGCCTGCAACACCAGGGAGGCCTCTGGCCCATACATTTTTTTGAGAAAGCAGTAGGACAAAGGATCGGAGGAACAACAAAGATTGTCATAAATTTTGACTTAGTAGTTTCAGACCTGAGACTTTATCCTAAGAAAATAATTTAGTACAAAGAAAAATAAAAAACTCTATGAAGAGTTTTAACATTATCAACATGAAGGGGAAAATTGGACACAACCTGGATGTTCAACAATAGAACAATATAGGTACATTGCACAATTAAGTAACTTGCAGTCACTGAAAGACATAACAAAGAAAAATATGCAGCAATGTGTAAAATATGATGAAGTGCTACTAAAAGGAAAAGCAGAGTTTAAAATGACATTTTGGTCACTGCTATGCAAAATATGAACATGGATAATAAGTAAAAATGGTTGCAAATGTGTTGGGATGACATGATTATGGTTTTTCCCAATGTTTCTTAACATCATTACATTTCATTTTTAATGAAAAAGTGCTCATAAACAAACTCCAATGTCTCCATCAAGTATGATACAGCCATGCATTGTCTCATAAATATCAAAATAAACAATCACATGAGTGATAGCTGCACTTCAGGGACTGGGAAATAGCTTTTAACCAAGATCTATAACGAGTATGTTGAGTGGTCTGAGGTGTGTCAGAATAGAAGCAGCATGGAGAGAAAAGTCATTGCTTCTTCCAGGAACCACATTAGCCAGCTCTGTATCACTCAGCACATCAGACACAGCTTCAGGCTTCCCAGAACTCTAGCATTCTGGTGGAACTATTCTACAGAATACATGGAAAAGCCAAACCAACCAAGCCAGACTGAAAGGTTTTTAATTAAATCTCAAGTTGAGTGTGATCTGGATTTTACACGAAACACATTTTTCCATCTATTTTTCTTCCTCAAATACTATTGCTGTTAATGTCTCTAAGATACATTCATCCTCGTTTCATTTCATTTAAATTATTTTGTGATTTTATTTTATTTTTATTTTTCTTATATAAATACCCTCTTTAAAAGACTTACAGATTATTTCCTGGGTGTTTGAAAAGGAATCTCTCAGATTCCTTCATCTAAACTTTCTCACAAAAAAGCCCCTGATCTGATTTTCTGATTCAGATTAAGAGAGAGAAGGCCAGGAAGCTGAACCACCTCTTTGTTTTTTCTCAGCGCATTTGATCCCAAGATTTCCTGAGAGGAGAGACAGTACAAACCATGTATGCAGCCAGCAGAGAGCCACCGTTTTTTTATGTTGCTCCAATTTCCTCAGGAGACTCTCTTGGGTGCGATGTCTCCACTTTCCACAAGTAACATGGGGACAATGATTCCACTATTTTAACAAATAGATGGTACCAAAAGTCCTCCGATTGCATTTTATAAAATCTCTCCACAAGGAGGATTTTCCCTGGTATTGACTCTGAGCCTCCAAGACCCAAGGTAACTTTTTCTCTCCCCAGTGTAATGTTGTACAGCTTAATATCCTACAGATTTCTTCATCCCCTCAAGAGTGCATGTGAGCAGAGAGGAAAGAAAGTTGCATCCTTTGATCTCTAGCTCATTAGTCAAAATGTACAGTTTTCCTTCTAAGGGCTTTTCTCTGCTTCTTTGTTACTAAATAATGGGCCCAAATATAATACAGTTGTCACATTTGATGTATTAATGGGACATTGAAATTACACTAAAAATTCATAACCACTAAACTTACATCATCTTCTATATTTTGCCTACTGACAATCATGTGAAAATCCCAAGGATGTCAGATAGTATGTCTTTTATTAGGCCCGGGCATGATTCTTCCTGTGGATGTGCACCCTACTTGGAGAAGAGCAGAATTTCAAAATTGCATAGCAAAGGCTGTATCAAATGTACCATTTGCTACAAAAAAGCATCACATGATCTGAACATTTCTTGAGCCCCCCAAACCAGGTCAATATTGTTGTCATACTAAAAATCCCAAAGTATGGAAAATCATTGTCATTTTCAGATCAATGTTCATTTGCTTAACTATAGAATAGGAAAAAAAAATCAGTATATCTTTTCACTCTGTTCCTTATAAAGTACCCACATCTGTTTTCTTTAACAATTTGAAACATAAACCACATTAGAAACTACCATAAAATTCTAATTTAACTCATCTACATCAGAATATACATATACATCAGAATAAAAGGTCTGTAACTTTCTAGGGGACCTAATGTAGACAAGGAGAGGAAAGGTACAATAATAACCAGGGAAGGAATTCTGCCATTCTAGTCCTTTCCATACAATGTGGCTTACATTGGCTTTTAAGTACCTCTCAAAGGGTCCAGGTTACTAAGCATGCCTGAAAACAGCCGTATCTGGAGCATCCTATGAAACTGTTCTTCATAAAACATTTCCTTCTCAAATTCACAGCTACTTATCTATGTCTATGATTCCTTGGTGACTGAGAAGAAATTTTAGCACTTGTACTGTTTTGTATCAAGACCAAATAAAATGAACAAGTATAGCATTTTCAGCCAGAGCCCCGTGAGGATCTTTCATTCTGTGACCTCCACTTCATCACCAATATGTTCAGAAAGAAGTTCCTATACAGTTCAAATAGGATTCTTAATCTTTAAATAAGTAATAATCATAATGATTTCTTTTGAAAAGGCTGTCATCTTATCACTGTGCTGGAATGCTAAAATTATTATTCTCCTCCATCTGTAGAGTCAGAAGTTCAAAAGCAACAGTGGCTGTTCGCAATGGATTTTATTGGCTATGATTTCATCATCAAAGTTCAAATACTGCTTTTGATTTGTTCCTCTGCATTTACCTCTTTTCTACAATATGTAACATCACAATTTTTTCTCTGCATCTTTTCTTTTCTTTTAAGGTATTGAAAATCATCTCCCTTCTAGTTCCATCTCTAAGTTCTCTTTTTTAGCTGCTGTATCTCTTTAGATGTTCCAAAAAGCAAAATCAACCAAATCTCTTAGGAAATGTCAGCGTTATAGTAACAGAACAGAGGACAATCTTTCTCACAGTTGTTTATTACTCTCACTGCATGATAAAAATGTTTAATACTATAACCCTGTGTAAAATAGAATTTTGGAAAAATTCAGTTCTCCAGGCGAAGAGGAGCAGGCAAGGAGATGAGAGATAAACATCTCATCAGAACTTAAAGAGTCTCAGATTAGAGATGGGTGGCCCAATAAGATTACCAAATTTCAAACTAAAAGAGAAGTCTTCTGAAAAATGTACACCATGGAATGCTACTTAGTGATAAAAAGAGAATTCTTTTCATTTGTGGCAACATGGGTAAAAATGGAGGGGATGATGCTAGTGAAATAAATCAGAAGGAGAAAGATAAATATCAAATGCTTTTACTCATGTGGAATATAAGGAAACAAAATAAAGGAACAGGTGAAACTAAAACAAAACAAATTCTAGAAATAGGACTGCAAAGTTGAGGCTACTAGAGGGGGAGATTATGGGGTGAGGGGTAAACGTGAGAAGGGGCCCAGTGGATTATGGTAGAGGATTATGGGTGCTTTGGTGGAGGGGGTGGTGTAGTCACATAAATCATACACAGTGTTTTAAACTGATGTTGCCTCAATTAAAAAAAAGTTTCAGAAATAAAAAAGAGAAATCTTTGCTAGTTATGACAAGAAAACTTCAAATACTGCTCCTCAGGGAAGACAGAGCTACGATTAAAGTCACATCACGATCAGTAGAATCAACCCAGATGCTAACTTTCAGACCCAGTAAAGAAGTTTAGTTCTGACAACTGCTAATGTAATTACTCATAAGGGAGCATAGTAATAATTGCGCTACTCAAGATCCTTGGGGGTATAGTTTAAAATTACCTGCCATAAGCCAGAAATTTCTTCATGCTTTCTTGCTTTAACCTTTAAAATGTTTTATGACTTGTGCTTTCCACCCCATACTAGATTCATGTTTATTTTAATATAAAACTAATGTTTCAAATTGTCATTTGTTTATCCGTGGTACACTAGTGGCATATAAGTGCTGCAATTTAATAAATACCAAGCTTTCACCCTGCGCAAACTACTTGGAAACCTTGTTAAAATGCAGATTATGATTCTGTAAATTTAGAGTGGGTCCCAGATTCTGTGTATCTAAAAGACTTGCAGGTTATTCCTATGCTGCTGGTAACAAGAAGGCTCTAGAGAGCAAATTGCAGAGTGTGATCTGTGATTGGCAACTTCAGTGTCTCCTGGGAACTTGCTGGAAATGCAGACTCTTCTCCGCCCTCTCTATTTAGATCTGAGTCACAAATTCTGGGGGTGGAATTCTGTTTTCTAACAAGCCCTCTGGGACATTATGATAGATTAGTTGAAGCTTAGGTCAGCCAACAGTAGGCATGATAGGTGTTTAGGTCCTTAGAAACGTGTGATACGGAGAGACCTTTAAGATCCATGCAGGTGACTTCAAGCCAAGAAAAAAATTCCCTGGACCTGATTATTCAAGAGACTCAGAATCAGAGCTAAAGTACAGTTGTAACACAAATATATTGCACAGTGAAGACTCAGAGGGGATTACTTAGAGATGTATCTAGAGAGGAGAAGAGGAAGCAGGTTCTAAGAGGAAATGAAATTCCACCAGAACAACTTCTATCCACATGAGGCTTGAACTTTAGATATCTGAGTTCAGCATTCAAGCTAAAGATGTCAAGGGTGGAAGGGGATGGGAACTAGTCCCGCTGAAGGCATGCACCATCAGATTGAAATTAACCCCAGACACAGAACATTCATTTCTAACATGTTAGCAGTTCCTGTTGCTTTATGTACTTTATAGTCTTCATCTGTTTCCTAAGGAAAATTCCCATCTTGTCCTTTATTGTCTTCCAAAGAATTTGTATGAACTTCTGTTTCTAATTGGGAAAAAGATATGTCCAAGTCCAGAATAAAATAAGTATACAGAAAGTACCAAAGATTAGGATTGGGAGATCCACAGCCCCCAGTGGGTTAATGTGGTGGTAGGGCATCAGGAAAACTCTGAGGCCGCCTCCAAAGCCAGCTGCACCCCATACTCCTCTCCTGCCTGAAAATACTCTCACACAGACTCTTTTCTGCTGAAACTGAGTCACTTCATTATAAGAAAAACCTGGACTCTCCTTCAGTCTGGGCCAAAATCCAAGCTTGGCGTCCCAGTATGAACTTGATGTTGGTGTTCATGAATGAGGTGCTTTCCGTAGAGTAGCCGCTGGTGATTTTATCATCACAGCCTATACCAAAGAGTAAGTGAGAGAGATATTGCTCCAGCAAAGGATTAATGGTTGCTTTTTACTCTTTTTGATGATGTATTTCCTAAATTGTCAGGGAAAGTCTTTCAGTCATTAGCAGACTGTATAGTGAGAGCTTGGGGGCTACCAGTTGCCTGTCTTCCCCCAAGTCCTGGAGAGACGGTTTGCTGATGTACCCCCCTCTTCCTCTGCCCAGTCCATGGGCTGTCCTCTCTCCTCGGGAGGTGGTCACCAGCCCTGTCCTACCAGCAAACCTAGACAGTCTGCTGCACTGCATGAATAGGCCTGGCCTTAGGAGGAGCGCTGGAGGGGTCCAGGCCATAGAGAATAGGTCAGGTGGTTCTAGATGCCCAAGAGCTACAAGGATCGGGGCTTTATTCTTGTCCCACTTCTCTATCTTATTTTCATTTTTTTACTGATGGGGTCTACTCCCTGCCATCCAGAGCAACACAGGGAGGTCCCACTGAGGATTGCCCCAGGAAGATATGGAAATGAAAGGAAGAACCGATTCAGAAAAAAATGTTTCTGAGATCCTTGCATTTTTTAATGATATGAAAAGTCCTTTCTGCAGGAACTCCCAGCTATCTAAGATTTGACCAGGAGTTTAGTTGCTCAAGATGTGACCTCAGACCCGCACACTGCAGACCACCCAGTTCCCAGGGATGCCAGGCAGAAGCCAACGTTGATTTGGTTACTGAGAGACACGGCCTTCAGTTATAATAAGGAACTTTATTGAAGCCTGATTCAGACACCCAAAGGAGCTAGCCTAGTTTGTCAAATAAAAATATCAGGTAGATAAAACTTGAACTATAGAATTCATTTCTTTGTTGTATTTTCAAAAGAAAAACTCACTAAGCAGAAAAGAAGATATGATTCCTAATAATCACACTGTGATGCATAACATTTATTGAACAATTGCTAAAGGAAAAGCATTGTGCTAGGTGCTTAAGGTACATAATAAACTACATAATATAATTCAATGTCACAAGGTACTACATGGCAGAGGTGGAGACAGGATATAGAGATTACTTGAATGTCACTTCCACTGGAATGAAAGCACTGACACCAATTCATTTTCCATTTTGCAGTACCCCACCACACCACCAGAATGAGTTTCTGATTAGCAGGGATAGGACTGATGCCTGTTCCCTGGCTATGATGTTGAAAGGAGAAGCTTCTCTGCTGGGGAAGGATCGTGCAAAAGCATAGTTGTTTTTCTAGCCAGATGGCAGAGCTCCTGATCTGTATCACCAGGGCCATACCTGGTGGTAAAGAGAGAACTCTCCAGGGCAAATCAGAGTACTGGTAAAAAGGCAAAAAACTGGGTGCTCAGTAAAGGAGAACTGTGTACTTCAGAAACACCAAGACAGACTCAAAGAGGGTAAATACATTGTCCAAGTTCACATGACTATAAATGTTCCCCCAGGACAAGAAGATCCCTCTAGTTCAGTGTAGATTCTATTTCTTGAAAATTTGAAACTATTTTGAAGTTACTGCACAGAAAACTAAAGGAACATCAATGTGTTTTAAGAGCCAAACTGATTAATTTCAACACCACCAACCCCTGCCTTATTAAGCCATAGAATACAGGGCCTCCCTGGTGGCGCAGGCAGTTGAGAGCAGCGCTGTGAAGCTGTCCGCAGCCTCTGCAGTGCCGGTTCGATCCCCGCTGGCCTCGGAGCAACCCACATGGCGAGCAGACCTCTGCTGTCTCACCTGCTGCTCTCCTCAGCAGTGTATTTTGTCAGTCTGCCTGTTCTGTACCCTGCTCTGTCTCTGCTGAATCCTCTCACCCCCCAGCCCCCGCTCATCTGGCCTGTACCCTGGCTCTTGTATAAATAATAAATAAATAAATAAATAAATAAATAAATAAACCATAGAATACTTCAGCTAAGCCAGTACTGAAAATGATAAGCTTGTATGAAGAAGGTAACAAGTGAATAAATGATAGTGAATACTTTGAAAGACTCACAGAGGTCTGGGTTTAAGACCCACCTCTGCTACATGGCACTTTGCCAGTTTGAATTATAATATGTAGTTAATATACCAAGCACTAGCATGGTGCTTTTCCCTTAGTAATTGCTCAATAAATGTTATGCATGGTAACGTGACTATTTGGAAACATATTTCTATTTGGATGAATGAGCTTTACTTTTGAAAATACAGCAATCAAAGCTGATCCTAGGCCTCCCCGGTGGCGCAGCGGTTGAGCTCTGGGTTGCGAAGCTGCCCGCGGCCTCTGCGGCACTGGTTCGATCCCCGGCTGCTCCCCTGCTACCAGAGGAGGGTCCCACATGGCTCGCAGACCTCTCCTGCCGCCCGCTGCTCCCCTCAGCAGTGTACTTCGGTCCTTCTGCCTGCTCTGCTCCCCGCTCTGGCTCTGGTGAATTCTCTCACCCTCCCGCGCTTCTGACTGTACCAGTGCATGTATAAACAAAACAGACAAACAAACAAATAAATAAATAAATAAAAACATGCCTCTACAAAAAAAAAAAAAGGCTGATCCTTATGACTTCACAACAACATGTCTATCTCAGTTTCTGTTGGGCAGTACTTCAGGACAATTTCAATGGGAACCCCTAGAACAGGCTCTCTCAGGTGGTGACTGTGGAGCTGTCAGCTGGGGCTGTGGTCCTGTCAGAATCAACGAAGGAGAATCTGCTTCCCAATTCACTCACATGGTTATTGGCAGGCATAAGGGGCTTGCTGTCTGTTGTCTGGAAATCAGTCAGGCTCTCAATCGGGCAGTTCACAACATGGCAGCTGGCTTCCCCCAAGCAAAGTTGGGGAGAGAAGAAATGGGGGGAGAGGACCAGCAAGTTGGAACTCACTGTCTTTGTGTAACCTGATGTCAGAAGGAAGAACTCATTACTTTTGCCATATTTTGTTTATTAGAAGTGAGTCAAAAGATTTCATATATACTCAAAGGAGAGGTATACAAGGGAATAAATATAGGAAGAGATTTACTAGGCATATATTGAAATTTCAAATAAGCTGTCCTGTTGATAGCACAATTCAGAACTCTGTCTCAAATAGAAAATACAAACCCTGATTGAGGAACTCCAAACTATTCAATGACAAATAACTTGTAATATGTGTTAGTAGAGACATAAAACCATGAACATTTTTGATAAAACTTGTTTTTTCAGTGAAAATGTGAAGAGGCCATCAAAGGTCTATGGCAGTGAAGAGTTTAACCAAAATCTGAGCATATGCTGTAACTTTCAAGGTTCACACAGAGCCTAGGATTTGGAGTAGACTCTACTCCATAGAACTCTACACCAATGTTAAGTCTCTACAAAATGGAAGCTTCTAGTGGAGAAACAGCACATGCTGTAGGCTGGATAAATTCATACACATGTGATAGGACACTTAATCCTAGAGAGTCTGTAACTTGGCTATTTTCACCATTGTCTCCTTTCGCAAACACAATATGGGAGCGATTTTTCTATGATGTTGGAGAGTCCATGTTCTTTCATGGTTGCAATACTGAACAATTCTTAAAAATGGGTATGTATGGTCAGTAACTGTATTCAGTACATTCAATACATTAAATATTTTTTTTTGTTTTTTTCACTTTAAGTTATAGTTATTGAAGAGTAAATGTCCCATTGTCCAACCCAGGGAGACTGGTGCTCTTTAGAAGGCAACCTTTTAAAAATGCCTTATACCACTAGCACCATTACCATCCCTTCCCTAATTCCTTCCATCATGTCCTATTGTTGATGTTTATCCTTCGTGATCTCCCAAATCATGGTAACACACAAATGAGAGAGAATTACATTATATTTATTTTGGTTCTACTTTTCTCAATTTAGATGATTCAGGATGGAAGTTTTCTTCATGTATTCAACAACAACAACAACAACAATCACTTAAAAATCTCCCATCTAAAAAGCTCTCAGTGAGAAGTATCTGCTTTTGTTTAAGGTTTGGACTCATTAGTTTTAAATTAGAATTAATGTTTATAGTAGGCATTCATGGCAGAAAACTATCTTGGTAAAATACTAAATGGTAAAATAAATACAGACATGCTATATGGTATGCCTAGTGCACTGTGTAGTACATCACATATCTGTTTCTTGGGAATTACACATGATTAAAGACAATGGTTTTTTCATAAACTATACTGTGCCAAGCTCTTATTTCCTGCAGATGTGAATGGTCCACATGCATGAATGCCACATTTGAATGTAAATCTCATAGATTATGGGATGATGCTGGATCACAGTGGTATATCCAGAAGACACTCAGTTGGTTGGACATTTTCTAATAGTTTCAATTTTATCAAAAGCAAAATCAAAGCTATTTTCAGTGCAAAACCAAATTCTAAACAACACCCACTAGAATTAGGAAAGCAACATTTCATCAGAAAATCACCTGCAGAATTTAGAATGCAATTTAGAATTACTAATTGGTGTGTTAAATGGATGTATTCACAAAGTGCTGAGGGGATGAGTCAACACTTCTGAAAGAACCTTAATTTTAGGATTTCTTGAGTGAGTGCTCCAAATTATAAGCCTACCTATACATTAGTGCATGCGTTAGAAAAGTCAGTTCACCCAGACATTTGTTGTGTGCATAATTTTGAAAAGAATAAATACTACTTTGGAAATTGCTCTGGTTCATTTTGCCAAAAGAAACACCCTTTCTGGGCACAAAGCCATTAGATATTTGCCCTGCTTTCTTTGTGACAGTGGGACCCTGAAAGATTGTTTGCAATTTTATCAAAGAATTCATTGAACCAGAGGGTAGTCAGGGAGAACATGTTGGCTATTAAAATTTAGAAGGTGGGATCTGAGATTCCTTAAAAGAAAATTACCTTTTTGTTATTTATTTAAATTTGAATTCTATCATTTCACTAACCATACAACTGTCACTTCTTATCTGTTTTTATTTGGGTTACTGCTACAGTCCCCTAAATGTTCTCATTTCCTTCAGCCTCACTCAGTATAGTGGGTCCTGCACACAGCAGCCTGCAAAAACTTTGAGAGTTGCTCAAACAGCTGAGTCTGGAGGTAAGAGAGATCAATCCAACCATCCAGGTATGTTTGTACCTGAGTACAAGCCTCTGACCTCTCCAAGATGGGAAGGGAGGGACATAGTCAATTCACCATTGCAAAACCTGTTGGTGTCCTCATGAAAGAGCACCATGTTAGGGGCTCAATATTGGTGTCTGTTGCTGATTCAAATTGGGTGGCTCACAAGTCGACATGCAAAAGTAGCAGTAGCGAGCTAAACCTTGTGCAATTGGCATTCATACTGTTAGTGATAGTCTGTCTCTAGCACTGTGGCCACATCTTGGGCCTGTCACAAGGGTTCTGGGTGACTGACAACAAAACTGGCAAAAGTTAAGTGGCCAAATGATGTTTACTTTTTCAGTGCCCTTTCTGTGATAGGTAGATGCTTTCTGGCAGCCATTAATGTATGATACAAACATCTTCACAGTTGTGCTCACTCTGATTTGTCCATCCTCATTCCTCTCTTCCAGAACTCCTTGCTCCATTCTCCCAGACCTTTGCCTTTCAGGTCACTACCTAGTAATCTGTATGTATTCTTGCCTCAGCAATGTCATATTAACTGCTCTTGGAAACATGATATTAATTTTGATGAAGTCTAATTTTCCCTTTCTATTGTCATTTAATCAGAATGAATACAGGCTCTATTTTTAGCTTGCACTCACTTCCTGAGCCAACATGTCTACACACTGACTTTGAACATTTTCCTTTCCTTGAGCTGGTCATATAGGGGAGATACACAGTGCAACTGCAGTGGGTCACAGGGCAATGTGGATTACTTGCTTATGCAAATGACACGTGCCACGTGCAAATGACATGTGCCCTCAGGTACCTGATCATGCTCCTCCATTTCCATGTTACAATGAACTTTCTAGACACATTAACTTTAGGACTTGGAGGAAGGTCTGAGAGAAATCCTACTCACATGGGTAGTTCTTGATTCATGGTCACTTGGTATTCCATAGTTAAATGCACCATCTTTACAGGGCCCAGTAGTGTACCAGGGATTATTTTCCAAAGCAAGTCATTCGCTATAAAGATAGCCTGACTTTACTCCAGAACCACAGAGACCATGATGTGATTCCTGCTGAGCTAATCATCAGTTCCACACCTGTATCAACTTTTCTCTACCAATTCTCCTAGACCACTGAATCTGCTTGATGAGATGATCCCAGCAGCAGGGCTGTGTGCATGGCCTGGACCTGATGCAGTATTCTTTCCTGCTCTGGGTGCTACTCAAAGTTTGTCCTCTTTGTTACTGGTTCATAGACTGTGGATTTTTTTCTAGATGTGAATGTGTCAGTCAGACCCAAAGAGGCCCTCTAGGCACCTTGTTTCTTTGTGAAAGATTCTTGATGTTGTAATTTGTGTTTTTCTTTTGAAAGGGGTATCCCAGAATATCCCTAGCAATGGACCCCTAAGGCTTCATTGAATTGTCCATTGAATCCTCAGAGGGTTCTTCTCCCACCCTCCAGGGCACAGGTGACTCACCCAGGCCCACAGGGTACTGCTGCCTCTTGCTTACCCAGTGTCAGCAGCAAAAAGTGGACATGGGGGCCTCCCCGGTGGCGCAGCGGTTGAGCGCTGGGTTGCAAAGCTGCCCGCAGCCTCTGCAGTGCCGGTTCGATCCCCGGCTGCTCCCCGGCCACCAAAGGAGGGTCCCACATGGCGCGCAGACCTCTCCTGCCGCCCGCTGCTCCCCTCAGCAGTGTACCTCGGTCCTTCTGCCTGCTCTGCTCCCCGCTCTGGCTCTGGTGAATTCTCTCACCCTCCCATGCCTCTGACTGTACCCAGTGCATGTACAAACAAAACAAACAAACAAACAAACAAATAAATAAAACATGCCTCTATTTAAAAAAAAAAAAGTGGACATGCTCGTGCGGTTTGCAGAACATGTGGATGGTTCATACTTCTACTATATCATGACTGGGAACAGGCGGGTTAATGGTCCTGAAGAAAAATTGAATGAATCACTCTACTCATGTGAACATGAAGTTTCTGATCTCTTTTCCATATTAGAATACAAAGAATATATCTTCCAAACCAATGGTTGTATCCCCTATATCTGAGACCTTATTAATCTTAGTTAAGTCTTTGGTAGTTAAAGTCATTTTCTAGGATGTGTTTATTTTTTTCTGTGGGGGTGAGAAGGGGGAAATAAATTGAGATATGATAGGGACACCCACCCTACAACTTTTAGGTCACCTCTACCATGCCACAGTATTAGAGAATCCCATTGGGACTTCATCACTATAACAAATCTTATCCCATAGATCAGAGACAAAAAGTAGGGTTACTCTGTTAACTATATCAACTCTAACTTTGTGTCAGAAATGAGGATGATATTAGGCAGCTCCAGGGGGAGCCTACCTTGAGATGAAATTTAGCCAGGACTCAATATATTATTATCTGGTGCCCTCTGGTCCCACCCTAGTGGACTATCATAATGCTTTGAGTCTCTGGATGTCAATATGAACTCAGACTTAATTCTCAAAATTTCTGTTTTTTCCCCTTTCCACAGTGTGTGGTAAACTGAATAACAGGCTACAGGTCTCTTGAGGAAGAAATAGGGAACTGTCACAAAATACATGAATCAGGATGTTATAGATTTTTAGAATCTGGCCACCTCTTAGGTTAAAAAGGCTCTGAAGCTGAAAACTGGCTCAGATGTCTGTTGATTAAGCAAGAAATGATTTATTAATGGGAAAACTTTTGCCAGACTTTCATTCCTTCATTCTTAATTTTTTCTTCTTTTGGAATGATAGCTATCTAGCAGTACCTTGGTCAGCTTCTGTCTAAGGCAATGGTCAGCATCAGCAAACCATTATAAAATCTACTTCTCTCTACCATCTGCTTTTATAAGAAATCTATATTTGAACATACTCACATTTAGGCTTTTTGTGTTTTCCCTTACCATCAGTCATAGAAGATCAGGAAGATTTGCCAAGGTTGGCCATCACATCCTTCAGATTTTTAAAAGTCGCCTCAGCAATGAGTTTGTCTCACCCCATGGGACTTTGGTACAGTGGCATGGCACCCATCCTGAGAAAATGCCACCAAATCAATGAATTGTTGCTTATACAGTTTCTGATGGAATTCTTGCTTATCCAGTTTTCCATTCTAGTGTCCTTGATCAAGTATCTTTAAAATTTAATCTCAAGAGAACTTTGCAAATATGGCTTTTGTTAGTTCTGGGGGTTAGTTGTATATAGTCTCTGTCTTGTGTTCTCAGGCCCTTCCCTGACCATAGCTGTGTTATCTTGGAATTTAACTGAATTGTTTTGCAGTAGGAGTGAAGATGTAGGCAGAGTCTAAGGTGGCATATTTTTCTTGTGGAGAGGAGAATTCTGCAGCATCTTTTAGTATGGTCAGTGTACTAATACTTACTAAGGAAAAGGTGGGATTTTTGTGCATGCCCAGAGGATGGGGGTAGGTATGTTGTGGCATCAACAGTATCAAGAACATCCATCTAGGTCTCTCTGCCTTGAAGGAATATTCATCTCTGGAGCACTACCATGATCACAGTTAGGTCTCAAGCTTGCCTTTAAATTGTGACTGGCTTTCAGCTACAGGTGGCTAGGACATCTTTATATGCTACTGATGTGGTTTGAGTTAGTGCGGGGTCCTTGGGTTCACTCTGGGAAAGGTTTCACCAGAGCTCCCATTTCAGCGACAGGCGACGAGTTTCCCAGGCGCGTTTCCACATGAGAGAGAAATGTTAGTTGTTTAAAGGGCAGGTTTATTAGGGAAGGGATAAAACAGTTAAAGACACTTGCATAGACACAAGTGGGCAGGAAGTGCTGCCCCAGAAGGGTTAGGTTTGTTAAGAGAGGCCTGCATGGTTGCAGGCGGGTGGCCTTGACAGGTCACGGGCAGGCAGGAACCTGCTGCCCTGTATAGGAGAGAGTTGGTGAAAAGAGGCACCTGCATAGTCACAGGTGGCAGTGGGAGTGCTGCCCCAAGCCAGTGCAGAGACTGCACTGATAGAGTCTTCTTCTGTTTGGGAGGGGCTCATTCCTTGTGAGCTGTCAGTTGGTTGCTAATTTTGGATAACTATGGAGAATTTGAAAGAGACCTGAGATTCTACAACAGGTTCAATCTCCATATCTTTACCTTTGGGGTCTGTTGGGCTCAATCTCCATATCTTTAGAGTGAGTCTCAGGGATACTAGTGTCCACCACACCTGAGGATACTTGTTTCCACAACTGAGTTGATGATTATGCTAATCTTTTCTGCTCCCACCTCTTTGTGTGAGCCAGCTTTCTGCTACTGGAGGCCTTGTGATTCTCACACTTGATTATTAAGTGCCTGTTAACAGTTCTCAGTCTCTTCATCTTGAACAAGGAGTCAATACCAGCCAACCAAACCTGTTGTGTTTGGAGACATTGTTCTCCTTGTATTCTCAAATGTTTTTATTATTACACCAACTACAGGATTTGCCTCCATAGAAACATTTTTAAGGTTCTGAGCCAGTAACACATTAAACAATATAACTGTACATTGTGCTAGGACTATACAAGTGCTTCCTACCTGCCAAGAATTAGAGGAGCTAATTCTTTGCCTCCATTTTGCTGTCTATTTTTGCCATCACACTAGCTGCCATTGTATTAACCCAGATCATCTGAAAAGCCAACATAAAGAGAGGGTTAAATGTGTAAGCACTTCATTATGGAAATTGCCTAAGAGGAAAGTATTAATTAGAGAGTCAGGAAAGGCTGGGAGATATGTCATACTACAAGGCAAATATGAACCTACATGAAAGAAAGGGAGAGGAGGATGGATGGATCATCCAATATAATGCATGCATTATAAGGAAAGACATCAGTAGACATCTAGAATCCTTAAATTGATTGAAAGAGACCTCCCATGTCACGCAGACATGAGACACTTTTAGTATCCCCTCTGTACTCAATCCCTGACTGGGAATGGCTTATGAGGGACATTGTCTGGGCCCAAAGAAGGAACTGAGTTTCAAAGGACAGCATCTGGGATCATAGGCCAATTATACTTCCTGTATAGATTCATGAAATTTCAACCAAATCCCTCAGAAATTTTGATATAAATTAATGAGCTGATTCTAAAATATACATGAAAATGAAAAGAACCTGGAATGCCTAAAACAATTTGGAAAAAGAACAAAGTTTAGCAGACTCACAAAACTTAATTTTAAGACTTAATATAAAACTAAGCAGCCACATATACATATGAATCAATGAACAGTATAGAGTCCAGAAATAGATACACACACAGTCTATTGATTTTTTTAATGTGCAGAGATAACTCAATGGGGAAAAGATATTCCTTTCATTAAATTATATTGAAATAATTGGCACTGAGATGCAAAAATATAAACTTACACTCTTATCTCACATCAGTACCAATATTAATTCAAAATGGATTACAGATCTAAATGTAAAAATCAAGAACTGTAAAGTTTCTAAAAATTGATATGAACCAAATTTTATAGTTTTGATATAGGCAGAGATTTCTTAGGACTTAAGCATCATGAAATATAAAAGAAAACTTTGACAGATTAGAATTTATCAAAGTTAAAAGCATTTGCTTTTGAAAATACATCAAGAAAATGAAAAGGCATGAAACAGACTGGGAGAAAATACTTGTAAAACATGTCAAGAACATATGAAGAGCTCTTTCGACTCAATAATAATAAGACAGATAGTCAAATGTTAACAAGTTTTGATCAAAGAGTATAAATGGATGACAAATAATATGACAATATGCTTAACATTAATAACCAGTGGAAAATACAAATAAAGACACAATAATATGTGTCTACATCTGTACTCAAATATCTAAAATAAAAAAGATTGGTAACACCATGCTTTTCTGAGGATGTAAAACCACTCATATATTGCTATTGAAATGCAAAATGTTACAAACTGTTTGGAAAACAACTGGTCAGTTTCTTATGCAGTTAAACATACACTTAAAATGTGATACAATAATCCTACACCTACATATTTACCTAAGAAAATGGAAAATACATATTCTCATGAAGACTTATAAATGTTCAATGCAGCTTTATTTATAATAGCCCAAAATTCAAATCTATCTAAATATTGGCATATCTATATATTTAAACAATGGAATTACAGTTTGGCATAGAAAAGAGTGAGTTTATGATATACCCAACAAAATAGATAAATATCAAAAGGCTTATGCTAAGTGAAAGAGGCCAAGTGAAGAAGATTTTCTGATTCTATTTACATGAAATTATAGAAAATAGTAATTCATAAATCTTGTCAGTGTCTCTGTGACTGCAAGCAAAACTTCATCAGGAGACAGGGACAAAAAATTACATTGGAGGCCTTTTTTAACATCAAGCTCTGGACAAATGTCCCTCTTGCTGCAATTCACTCCATTAGACATAGACTCTGGGCTTCCAGGGTAACATGTTTAATTGGGGCCAGCAAGATCTTATAAAAACAATGAATAATAATCATTACATGCCAAGAAATCTTCTAAATACTTTATGTATATTAACTCATTTTTCATAAATATTGAGAGAGTGAGATTACAATTATGAGATACATCCTATTGAGATGAAGAAATTAAGGCACAGAATAGTTAACAGCTTGCCCTAGATTAGTCAGTTAAGTGGCAGAACTGCCTCCAAAGCCCATGTCCTTAACCATATGTTTTAGGTTGAATTATGTACAGTTGCCAATGGTTAATCACTTGTAGCCTACCAAACTAGCGATTTTATATGGCTCAGCTTTTTGTAATGCTGAAGTGGCTCACACTATGTTCCTATGAACTTGAATATATGGGACACTTTTGTTCCCACAGACACTCAAAAATACACATGAACCTTTTATCTGAATTTGGCAAATACAGTATTTATATCTGAGTGTCTTTTGCTCCAGGGCGAAGACATTTTAAAATTCATGTCTCCTTTGTGAAGAAGTGGGAAGCATAGTAAATCTGATGAGGGCTTCATAGAAGGAAAACTTTTTAATGACTAGAGCTGTCAAAGATGGGTTGATGGATATCATGACAGGGCCGGTAACTTATTCCCTGAGAGGCACCGTTAGAAATGGTATATGCTATTATCCAAAAACATTTTTAAGGTTTCTTTTTGTTATTATTGCTACAACTCAGCAGGTGCAGGAGTCAGTACCCACCCCTGTGTACCCAGTATGCCAAGAACTTGTGCTGCTGTCCACTATGCTGAAGATGCCAATTTTTACCCTAGATGCCAACATTTGGAAATTAAGGGCAAAAGAATTCTATTGAGAGACAGGTCATACCTTTTGCTCCAGTTGAAAATCTTTTATCATTTTATGAAAGGTTTAGAAAGACTGCTATGTCCTTATGAAACCCATATTAAGAGCCCTTAAATTGTGTAGCCTATTTTCACAAAGACAAGTTTCCTTTTTTTCCCTTCAACTGTTAACAAAACAACCCTTATTTCTTTATTCTGGACAGAACCCGTGGGGTTCTTTCAAATCCATCATTAAATTTGCCATAAATTGACTGTAAGAGGCAATCTGATATTGGTCACTTTACATTTTTTTGATTTGCAGTGCTTGCCTGTGTTTACCTTGATAGCAGAGATGCACGCAGACCCACTCATAGCAACTAGTCAAATCTGCTGGGCCCTGATTCTAACTGGAAGTCAAAAGCTACAGCTAAATTCCACACATCAGCTCTTTCAGCTCATTCTGAGTAGCAGGACCATCATTACAAACAATGCCCTAGAAAACAAAATCAAGCAGCCCTTGGGAGGGCACTGAAAAGCAGCAGAACAGTTTTGCAGAGTAGAATCTTTTTTCTTCTGTACCATGTTCACTCACGGTTCCCCTGAGTTAGGTGAGGATAGCAAGTGTCCTACTTGCTGTGAAATTTGGTTTTACTGATTACAGCTTGTAATGATCATTCGGCTCAGTGGATCAGATCTTACTTTTCCAAAAGCCATTTTATGTGGGTGCTAATGTGTTTGTCCCTCGCTTATCCTGAGCAGTGGGGCATTCCGTTATAAGGATCAGATTGAAAGTAATTTCTTTGATTTTCTTTTGATGTTTCCAAAGGGAAGAGAGACTTTCTGCATCCCTCTGAGTGCTCTCTGACACTGGAAAGAGCTCTAGGACAGCTGTGGTGGGGAGTGCCCTATTTTCAACTGCAGATCACTTGACTGGCCAACCAGGTTGCTTTGCATGCCCTGGCCTTTGAAATGTGTCTCAGCCATGAGTCATGAGGCTAACCCTACAAGAAGTCATCATGTTCTGGCTGCTCTTAGATCACTGGAGCAGGATCCGGGGTGAGACATCCAACAGCCCTTCCTAGTACACTCTTATCAGAGGGTGGTACATCCTTTTGTTTTGTTTTGTTTTTCATTACCTTTTCTCTCTGGGCTTTTAAAGATCTTAACAAAAGCCCTCTCAGCAGAAGTGACCAAAGGCACCACACACCAGAGCCCATCCAGCCTCAGCCTCCTCTCACGTGGCAGACCACACGACAGCACACTGGCCTGGTTTGCTTTTCCTCATGGCTAGGGTTGAGCCTCTCCTTGACTGCCTGGCCCAGCCCTAAAGCAAAGGCAAGATTTCTCTATTTCCCTTGTCTCACTTCACTTCTCCTCCTTCTAGCTTTGGCATAATAATTCCCAGTTCCCTGGACTGGTTTACCTATGCAATGTATTTTTCACTCTCTTCTCCTTCAGGTTTTCCTTAATATAGTGTAGGCTCAATGTTGCTATCTGGGTGTTGATCACAGGAGAATTTTCAGGTGTTTGGCAATTAAGCATAAAAAGATCTGTGGATAATTCTTTTAACTGCACCCAGTTAGATCAGAGTTCTTGAGAGAAGAAAACACAGCAAATATTTAAACTGATGCTGGCCATCGTCTTAGAATAAAGCCACAAAAATCAGAAATAATTTATTTGTTTTGGTGTGTGTGTGTGTTAACAAAGGAAACTGCCATACTTTTGTTTGTGTGCAGCTATCCAAGACTGAAGGATGAGTCTGAGACTACATTCCATGTAGTGCTCTGACACCTTCAAACTATATTTTCTTTTCTCATCCAGATCACATTGGAAGACAATTTACTTTATTCAAAAAAAGTATCATATTCAGTGCTGAGTTTTCAGTGACTATTGGCATCCATACATGACTGAGCACAGAAACTTAAGGCTTTGCTCTTGTCATCACACATTTGTGAACATTTTCATTTTTAACCTGGGGTTCTTCAAATTTCCTAAAGGGAGAAATCCAGATGATAACATCAGATCTTATGCTACACATTAGCTCTATAAAGGTAACACCAGGGAACAAGGATAAATTAAATAACAAAATCCAGGTGAGAGCATTAAAATTGTCTTAATCCCTTCACACAGAGGGATGTCAGTTTGCTTCTTATTTATCCTCTTTTTTTGGTTTGTTTTTAACTGTTATGTATCAACTTTTATTTCATTTCAAACAGATCTCCTCATCATTGCATATTTTACAGATGTAAATCAGCGGAATGACTTAAATTTTGCTCAAGGAATTTAGTACAGTTATAACCTGCTTTTCAGAGGAGGGAACATAAAGGCGGGAAATTAGCAAAAAGCATCTATGCACAATGCCAAATCTGTAGTGAAATCTCAAGATGCTGAAGAGAAAGAACTCACTAACCAAAGCAGGTCTATTATAACCAAGTTTTGACATTTTCACTGAACACGGGATATCACTGCAAAGGGAAGAAAAAAAAAATCACTGTCAAAACACACTTGAAGCATAAAGGTGAAATGAAAGTAGTCTTTTCACAGTTGCTATTTAATGTGGACAAGGGTGGATGGGTGAAGAGAAGGGCTCTCAAGAGGGAGGCCATAAAGTTATTCCCACAGGGATATGAGATCCCAGTTGTGTGACACAGGAAAGACCATCTATGAAGAAAAGTCAGAGTTCTGTTGGACAATAGCATGTTTATCTTTAAATCCTCTGTGATGTAGTAGAAATAGAAACTGAAATAAGAAAATATGGGATTGAAATCAAACTCTACCACCTTAGATCTGTGTAGTTATTTCCCCATTTAAAGGAGAGTTACAGCTACTCCACTGTCTCAGAGGACTATGCCAGCCATCAAATGAGAAAAAGAATCTGAGTCAACTTTGCAAAGACACAAGAACAAGAGGTCCCAGTAGCCTGGAGTAGCATTTAAGCAACTATGATTTTTTTCATTCAGTAGGAGAATCTTTCTTGGCACACTCCTTAAGAAAGTAGAAGTCAGAGAACTGTGCTTTATAGAGAGTAGTATGAGAGTGAATAAAAGAGATTCATGTTGGTTTTGGTTCTTACCAATTTCAGAACAGTGGGATAGATTTTTTTTAGTGAAAATTTCAAGAAGCAGCAGTTAGAGTCATTTTTATTCCCTCTTTAAAATCCTACAGTGAATTCCTATACCTGCAGCGGAAAACTCAAATTCCTTAGAATGGCATTCATGGCACAAAGTAGATATCCTACTTTGGTTATATGAACAGGTAAAAAACTAGTTCCACTGGTCACTAATATGTGATAACAATGATACTAAATGCAAAACTTGAAAGAATATTGATAAGTATAGTCTGCCCTGAGCATTCTTTAGACCGGAGATTAACATGTGTGACAGAGGTGCTAATGTATCTTCAGAACTTTTTTAATTTTAAAAGTATACTGAAAAAAAAGTAGAAAAGACTAGCTTCACATTACGTGATTCTGTTAGTGCACACAGAGTCAGTCACTACTCTCTGAGCCTTTCCCTTGGTTTGGGAAACATCACCATTCCATCCCTTCAAAATCTTACTCTGGTGCAAAAACTGACCAATTCTGAGTTCTGGTCCACTAGGTCTCATGTAATGATAGTCTCATTTAAATGGAGGTGTTAATGCATGACAATGGCTGAATTAGTTTGAGAAAATCACACAGAAGATCAACTCTGTGCTTATTAACCAAACCCCAGCACTGCAAAAGAACTATTGTCCGAAGGTATATTGGCAGCCAGGGAGGAAGGGATCTGCATGGTTTTCTCCTTTAAGTTTAACAGCAGGGAAAACTCAGAGTGGTTCATCCTCAGATAAAAGCAGAGAGCAGAAAGGAGGCAGGAACCAGATCTACAAAACAATAACTGAAAATCTTGCATCTTCTCCCTATTTGCAACTTTTGTATTATTCTCTCCCTATATGTTTTCCTTGTCACAAATAAAAACAAAAGTTTTAAATTTAAGGTCTATTCTTCTATTTATTTTGTATGTTACTCCTAAAAGCATAGACACTTCTTGGGAGAATTACAAGGCAGAGAGGGGGTGATGAGTAACCTGTACTGTCCCCTGAAATTTCCCCTCCACCTGGAGGTATCTTCATTCTGCTGTCACATTTTGTAACATGATGCCTCAAACAAAAGCACAAAACCTTTCTTTTGGTTTTTCTTTATATAGCTGAAAAAAGTCTGGGACCAAATTAAAGGGGAAAAAGAGAAAATTAACATTTGTCATAAAAGAATACTATTCAAGAAACCTTAGAAGACACCAACAAGATGGATAAAATAAGCAAAAAAATGGATAAAGACAACAACAAAAAAGAATACAATACCCACCCATAGAAACACAGTCTTCAGGGAGGACCTGTCAGACTGGACAAGGAGTGGGTGAGGTTATATTTATTTGAAATGTGTGTGTGTTCACAAAACAACAAAAATGTTGAGAACACTACTCAATGACCAAGACTAGCTTCACTTCCTACATCTTGAATTAAGAAATGGTTCTTTTGGTAAAAATAAAAAACAGTGAAATGAAAACAAAATTTAAAAGTATATATATATGTATATATACACATATATATACACACACACGTATGTATTTATATGCACAATTACATCATGAAGTCTATTCTTCAAAGTTAACCACTCATGGCAGATGAGCTGCCTTTACCACATTCCCATGGAAATCCATCCCTGATCCACATTTATTGTACCCTTTCTCAACACTTCTCCCTTTTTCCCTTTCAGGTTAACTCCCACATTCAACTGAACCTGTTCCAAATGTGCAGAGGGGTCACAGTATAATCTGTGCCAGATCCCTTCAATTAGGACTGGCTTATTGCTGGGTGGAGAAAGCAGCTGCCTGAAATGTATGTGATTGGAAGGCAAAATGAAAAGATTGCCATTCCTAGATCTCCTTTGACTCTGCCCATGGTGTATAAAAGATGAGCTTTGTTTTGGCCTGAGAGTGGGTTGTCCAGTAAAATAATCACACTGTGATGAGAAACAGATAATAAGGAGCTTTGTTTTCAGAGTAAAATGTGAGGACTACTCTGGGGTGCAGTGTGCACATAAGAGAGGAGAGAGAGGGGTGGGGAGAGAAAGGGAAGGAGAGAGAGAGAAAAAGAAGAGAGAGAGAGAGAGAGAGAGAGAGAGAGAGATTACAGCTAATATACTATTGTAAAAGGTGGAGTGAGTGCAATAGAAGGATAATAAGAATTACTCTACAACAAATTATTTGTTTTAACCATGGATATCTGGGACTCTTCTAACATCCTTAGGTGTAGATAAGAGGCAGAAAAGTAAATTTGCACATTTGGAGGTTGCTATCTCTGTGGTCAGATGTAATCTATATGTGATAAATACAAGAACTAGGTCATAAAATCTTTATCTTGAAGGATGTTTCCTATGGAAGCATGGATCTGGATAAACATTCCATTATTTATCTTGCCACAGCAACAGCATAGTTTGTGGAACTGGAATAATGGTATGCTGAGTTTTGTTTTGCTTTTTTTTTTTTTTTTTTTTTGAGGGGTGTGTGGAGACAGGCCACAGGGTGACTTCACAGTCAAATTGCTTTATGATAGCTTACTCAGGCCTCTCAAGATTCTTTGTGCCAAAGACACCTGATTTTCTGCTATGTTCTTGCACAGGGTCACTGCCAGGGAATACTCTGGTCTTGGGTTGCTAAAAACCAAAGCCATATCACCCTAAGTCTGATTCCACGGTTCCCATATATTCATCATTGAAATGTTCTTATTCACTCAGTACATCTAACTGGAGCATTGTTTCCTTAGCACTGTGCCCTGAGTATGCACCAGTATGCACTGGTGAAAAAAACTTATATTTCTTACCCTACAGAGATAAAGCAAACATCTCAGGGCCAATTACTCAATTTTCATTTATCTATTCAATTTTTATTTATTGTACTAAGTACTATGTTGGATGCTGGGATTGCAATATGACAAAAACATCACATTCTGTGCCTTTGTGAAACTTACAATCCCATTAAATATAAAATGGTGGATGTAAATTATATGTGAGGTAAGAGCCACAAAAGCACTGTTCTATGTAAAATACAAAATCAAAAACAAAAATCAGTTGCCTTCCTATATGCAAAAAATGAACTAGGAGGAAATTAAGAAAGTCATCCCATCGATCTATTGAATGGTCCTTTTGACATCTATTTCATTCATCTCTACTCTAGTTTATATTATTTTCTTACTTAACCTTTGATTTTATTTGTTCTTTTTTTTCTAGTTCCTTTAGGTCAAAATCTTTTGCACCTTTGTCAATTTGGTTGCCAGTCTACAGTTTATTAATCAGCAATTCTGTATACATTATAGAAGCATATATTTTGTTGCATATCCATCTCCATTCAGTAGTTTGCTTTTTCATTTTACAGTTAGCATTTGATGACTAGAAGCTATCATGTTTAGTAAAGTGCAAACTATTTTGTTTATATTTTTTTAATTTAAGAAATCTTGGCCACTAGAATATGAAGAAGAGATTCTCTTCTGTTTTCTGTCAGAAATACATTGTTTAACATGTCTTATAGAAGTCTATAATTCACCAATAATTCCTTTATATGTATGGTATGGGGCTAGAGATCAGAAAACATTTTTTTCCTGTATGAATATCCAACTGATCTACTATTGAAAAAGACCATTTTTTAGCACACAACATTTAGTAATGCAGTGAGCATAAATCATACCGGAATGGGGATGCCTTTGGGCTCTCCATTCTTTGCCATTGATGTTTGTATATATTATTGAGCTAATTCATGTTTTAATTAAAATTGCTTTGTTGTCATTCACAAGTTTGAAATTATGTATCTTCCAACTTTGTTTTTTCTGCTTTTAATATTGTCAAGTTATTTGAATTTCCATGGAATGTTTAGAATTATCTTATTGATGACTAAAGAGGTTCCAAAATTTTTTATTTGGATACCATTGAAGTTTTAGGCCAGTCTGGGAAGAAATGACATTTAACTGTATGTACTGAGTCTTCAAATTCACTAAGATAGTAAAAGGTCAGAGAGACTGTGTTCTTCAGTTCACCAATAAGTATGATGACAGATGTAGGTTTTTTTCTTTTATAGAAAACTTTTAGCACATTAAATAATTTTCTACAATTTATCCTTTTTTGAGAGTTTTGTTTCATGTTATGTTGAATTTCTGATAATAAATCAATCTTGTATTCTCAAATGAATCTTATGTCATAATTTTTTTTTCAATGTCCTATTATTTTTGTTTAGTAATTGTGTGTCCATGTTCATGGGAAATTTTGGTTTATGATTTTCTTCCTTTCTTTTCTATTCCCTCTCTGCTTTCCTCCCTTCTTCCCTTCCTTTCATTCTTTACTGCAATTTCTTTGTTAGGTTTTAATCAAGATTATGCGGCCTGACAAAAATGTTGGGAATTATCCCATCTCTTTCTATCCTTTGAAAGCTAAATTTGTTGTTGTTTTTCTTCCTCCATATTTAAAAAAAAATATCAGTAAAAAATCTAAGCCTGACATTTCCTTTGTGTGAAAGTTTTAAATGATAGGTTTGGTAGTTATAGGACTATTTTTAAAAATGGTTTTAAAAAATTTTCTATCATTTTTGACAAGTAGGTTTTCTTAGGAATTTGTGTGCATTACTGAATTTAAGGATTATTGAATAAATATTTATAACATCCCCATATTAGTTTTAATGTCCATAGAATTTGTGTTTCTACTCTTTTTAATCCTAATATTATTAATTAGTGATTTTTATACTTAAGTTTTCCAAATTGGTATTCCTAGATTTGCCCATTTTATTATTCTTTTGGAATTATTTTTTTTTATAGTTCTGTTTTCCTTTTTTTGGAAATAATATACACCCCTTTTTCTAAATTGCTGGTATGGAAATATAGGTTTGCAAACTGTTTTCATTTCTGATATGTTTATTTAGCATTATGAAATACTGCTTTAATTATATTCAACAAGTTTTTATACTTTTACTACTTCTCACCTCATAATGCTTTCTAATATCTTTTGTGACTTCTTCATTGCTCATGAAGAAATATGTTAGAAATATGTTACATAATTTGAGTAATTGGTAATCCTTTAATTATATTTCTGTAATTTATTTTTAATTCATTTTTATATGGCTCAAGACTATATTCTGTATGATTTCAACCTTTTATATTTTGGAGAACTTTCTTTACAGACCAACACATGGTCATTTCCAGTCAGTGTTTCATGTGCACTAGAAAACAATGTTTTATTTTTTTCAGTTGTTTCAATATAATCTTAATTTTTCTTATAGATCTTTTTTTTTTTTTTAAATATTTATTTATTTATTTATTTATACAAGCACTGGGTACAGTCAGAAGCACGGGAGGGTGAGAGAATTCACCGAGCCAGAGTGGGGAGCAGAGCAGGCAGAAGGACCGAAGTACACTGCTGAGGGGAGCAGCGGGCGGCAGGAGAGGTCTGCACGCCATGTGGGACCCTCCTCCGGTGGCCGGGGAGCAGCTGGGGATCGAACCGGCGCTGCAGAGGCTGCGGGCAGCTTCGCAACCCAGCGCTCAACCGCTGCGCCACCGGGGAGGCCCATTTTTCTTATAGATCTTAATTAACATGTTATTCAAATCTTTCTATATGTTGTTGACTTCTATGTCTATTAATTTTATCAATTATGAGAGAGAAGAGTGAGAAAATATTTAACTAAATTGAGAATGTGTCTATTTTTATAAAATTCAGTCAATATTTGCTTTTCATGTTTTGAGTTTCTCTACTTGGACAAAGTAGAATTGTTATATCTTTCTCTTGAATTGACATTTTAATCTTGTCTTATACCTTCCTTAAATGATATCAATATAGGTACATTAATTTTCTTTTGATTCATGTTTGTGTATTATTTGATCTTTTAAGCATTCAATCTTTTTATCCCCTATCTTTAAAGTGTTATAGCATGAAAATTTTTATTGTTATTTTTCTTTTCCTGTCATAATGGTCACTCTGACATAATCACTGATATAATTGTATGTAAGAATATGATACGTTTATTTTCATTTGTGTTATTGTGCTACTCTGACTGCCTGTGGGCATCCTGTTCCTTTCACCTTTTCAGGTGTTGAATATCAATAATTATGATACCAAAGACAGTAGTTACAGTAATTTAAATGTCTTTAACTTGGTTATGTAGCAAATAGCAAAATCATCTCTAAAACTAGTTGTGAGAAAAGAAAATGCACATTGTCTGGGGGACAAATATATATATACAGATAAGAGTCCCACAATGGAATTTTTGAATGATTTTGGGGGATCTAATTTCAATCAACCTATTCCAATCTAAGGAGATCCAAATGGGCATGTCAAGATGCAAAGTATTAAAGGGCAGTAGAAGTGAGGGCAAGGTGTATTTGCAGGTTCTCACCCAGTAAATTCAGATGACAAACTATCAGTTTTCACATTCACTCTGACAGGTATTCAATGGCTTAATTAAATGGTTTGATTAAATGTGATTTGAAGAGTGTGGACTTTCTAGATGTAACTCAATTATATGGATCCACAATTTGTACCCTCTGCTTTTATTCTTGTATTGTGCCCTTCTTTCATTTTTTAAGACAAATTGAATATATTCTCAATGCTTTCTCCTAAATTGTTTAGTTCTACATATTGTATAATCTGTACCCTTAATTAGACAAGTGTACTAACTTAGTATTTTTCTACTTCCCAAACAATGTAAGAACTTTGCAATAGTTTATCTCCCTTAACCTTTCCATCACTTATATAGTATAATTTGTTTTCATATATGCCATTAATCTACAGATATTATTCTTAATGTTATATATTATTTACCTCCATATTCACATATTTACTATTCTTCATTATTACTCCAGTTCTGTGCTTCAATTTGGAGCAATTTTTGTTCAGCTTCAACATATTTTTAAAAGATATTTATGTTTTTATAAATATTATTTACATTTATATTATTTTACACTATATTCATATAATATTATAAATTTAATATTTTAATATTATAGTTCCAGTTATATGCAGAGAAGTTTTCTCAACTTTCCCTTGTCTGAAAATGCCATCATCTTTCCTTTAATTCATATTTCCATTTTACTGCCATTTCTCATAATATTTTAGCTAGTTCTTATTCCAAAATTTTTGGACTTTCAAGCTTTCTGGGGAAATGTCAACCATCAATTTTATTGTCCCTCATATGGATGTAATGCCTCTTCCCCCTCTCAGGTTACTCTAAATATTTTTTTATTTTGTTTTTAGCTTTTAAAAGTTAAACTGTGTTGTATCAATGGATGGTTATTTTGCAATTATACTGTATAGGTCCCACTGAGTTTTATGAATCTATTAGTTTGTGTCTTCAATCATCTTGAAAACCACCACAATTATTCCTTCAAATATGTCTTTGAAACTGACCTCTATCTCTTTCTGGGAGTCCACTCAAATATATTAGACCTTTGGATTTCAGTTTATAATTTATCTTGTTTTATTTATTTTTTTCCATTCTTCTCTTCTCCCCATTCCCACTGTGTTTCAGTTTATTTCTTATTGATCAATTTTCAATTTCATTAATCCTTGTCTTTTGCTGTTTCTGTTATGATTTGAAACCCATCCAAAGAAATTTTAATTTTGAATACTATATATTTCTAGATATTGCAACTGATTATTTTATGTGAATTACAAGCCTTTTTGAAGTTCCCTTTTTATGTTCTTTTGTACATCTCTTGCTACATTTTATTTAACATGTTATTCATAAAAATTTTAAAGTCCATGTATGGTTCTCTATGGCTCTCCTTTTACTACCTTTTATTATCTCCTGAGCATAGGTTATGTATTTCTGTATCTTCAATAGTCTCAAAAGTTTTGATGAAATGTTAGATAGTATACATTTAAAAAGTTGTAAAAGCTCTTAATGACATCATTCATCAATAAGTATGTCCTGCTTTCTTGTTGAGTAGATGAGGTAATGGGGTAATCACCTCAATCTAGTCATAGATTGTGCTCACACACTGTTGGACTAGAAGATTTAGTATGACAAACTGCATCTTTTACCAACTCTGTGTGTGTGTGTGTGAGAGGTGTGTGTGTGGGGGGGTGATGATGAAGATTCAGAGTTTTTAAATTAAGAACCTGATATGTTTCTGTCTTTTCAGCTATGGAAGACTGTAGGGAAATTAATTCTACTGTTCAAACATTCTAGATTTAGCTCTTTTTCCTCTTGTTTGCCTCTCTCTTGTACCCTACTTCCAGTCCAACTCTCTGCAAAAGTTCTAAAATCTAGTACATTACTAAGTTTCTTGAGGGGGAAACCTGATTTTTGAGTCAGGTCAACCTCTCGCTAGTGGAACTTTCTTTAGTGAGGCTCTTAAAGTTACAGAAAATTTCACTGATTCTTTGAGAGCATGTGGTATTCTTTTTATACCTGTTTGTTATTCCAATTATCTACTGCTAACTAACAAATGTTCTAAAACTTAGTTATTTAAAACAGGAACAATTATTACTTTTATTGTGAATCTACAATTTGAACAATGCTTGTTGGGCTGCCTCATCTCTGTCCCCTGGAGTATCAACTGCGACAGAGCAACTTGGTTTGAAAGGACCCATTTCCATGAAGACTTACTCACATGTTTTACAATGTGATGCTACCTGTTGGCTCTCCACATGGGCTTCTCCATGGAACTGCTTAGATATTCTCACAGCACAGAGTCTGCATTCTAAGAGATAGGAAATGGAAGCTGCCAGTCTCTGGAAGCCTGGGTTTAGAGTTTGTTACAGTATCACATCTATAGTATTTGTCAAAGCAATTACTTAGCCTGATTCAAGGGCAGGGAATATAAATTCCCAACTATGGATTGAAGAAAAGTCTAGGAAATTGTGATTATCTTTAATTCACTACATGCATGTCCCAGAACTAAATAAATGCCCTTTGAGGAAAATATCACACTGAAGATCCCCTAGTTTTTAGCATGTCATTTTTATATATCACTTTTACAATGATTTAAATTCTCACTCATTAAATGTCACATAAACTAGAGTTGAGTGCTGAACAGATGACAGTGGTCTGAGTGTCACAAGGAGGACAGTAAGATAATGAATGAAAACCTGCACTGGGTCTAGGAACAGGAAAACAGGATACAAAGTGTTTTGGTGCAAGGATTGGTATTTCAGTCAAAAGGCCATGGAGTGAATGGGGAGGTGATTGATTAAGCGAAGAAAATGCAAGTGGACAACCCTTTCAATGGATCTTGTTGTAAAGAGAACGAAGAAAAGATAAGGTGACAGGTAAAAAAACATTTGAAATTGAGTGGAGTTTAATTTTTATTTAAATATAGGATAAACACGAGTGTGTTTTATGCCATGGGAAGATGCCAGTAGAAAGTGACTGGTTTTCTTCAGAGTAGAAGTAGAGAAATTAGCCCTAAACTAGGATCAACATTGTATAAGTTATCAGAAGATGGCAAATTATTTTCTTCTACTAGTCAGGAAGCAAGATATGAAGAACTGAGGCCCATACTACTGTGTAGGTAGGGTCAGAAAGTGGAGAGGGTTTTTATGTAATGGATCTAATTTCTTTTTTGTAATTTAATTATTTTTTTATTTTTAAACAATATTTGCTTCCCCCCACCCCCTCAGATTGAGTCCTTTTGGAATTTCCTTCCCCAAGGCACCCACTCATCATCACCACAGTCCCCTGTGCTCCTCCCTCCCTCCCTCTGATCTCTCTCCCTCCTCCTCCCCTGCAATGTGTCTCTGATTTATAATTGTCTGTTTTTGCTTTGTGTGTTGTGTTATGTACTACTATTTTTTTACACTGATGTCTTATTTGGTTCCCCTATATTCCTGTTATAAGTGAAACCATCCGATATTTTTCTTTTTCCTTCTGGCTTATTTCACTGAGAATAATTCCTTCTACAATACAGGAATATTTCTCTGCTAACAGAGAAGGCACAAGAGGGTAGAAAATTTAAGAAGAGATGAGGTTTGAAAAAACCACTGTGAGGAATTAGAGGCGAGTTATATAAAAATTTCTGAGCAGCTTTGGGTCTAATTGAGATTATAAATCAACATCTGCAGTCCGAGAAGTTTGTGATATAAAGAAACATACAAGTCAAACAGTTAAGTTGATTTGGAGTTGAAGTTTTATGAGACATACATAAGAGAAGAATAATAGATTAAAGGAACAGAATTTTGGCAAATGAGTAGTTGAAGCAATAGTTCAAGAAGTCTATCTAGTCTGGAAGGATGTAAAGTTAGGATAAAGTGGTAAAGTGGAATAAATTAGAGCCATCATAAATGTTTGGATAAGGCCAAAGATCAGGAATAGTAAGAATAAAGGTAGAAGTTTATGGCCAGAGAGTAAGACATGGAAAGTTAAGTTTTCGGAGGTGAAAGCATTATGAGTGATGGTAAAGTGCATCCAACTGTTCCCTGAGCAGATGACTGGAGAAAAGGGATGGTGCAAGGCCACTGATTCTGAGGGAGTCTAAGAACTGTGAGGCTTAATTTCTAAAGCAGCAACACAAATGTTGCCATCATTAAAGGTGAAAACTAAGAATCAATTCCAAAGTTTATGACAGAAAGACCCTAGCCAGGGAGTGAGTTAGTATTTGCAAAGAAAGACAAAATGGGGCCTCCCTGGTGGCGCCAGAGGTTAAGAGGCAACCTATGAAGCTGTCTGCAGCCACTGTAGCATGAGTTTGATCCCCGGCCAGGGAGCTACCCACATGGCATGCAGACCTCTCCTGTCTTGCCTGCTGCTCTCCTCAGCAGTGTATTTCAGTCAATCTGCCTGTTCTGTTCCCCACTCTGTCTCTGGTGAATCCTCTTACCTCCCACACTTCTGGCCTGTACCCCAGTTCTTATATGCATAGATAAATAAATCTTTTTAAAAAAAAGAAAGAGAAAGAGAAAATGACTGTTGACATAGTAGCAGGAGAGAGGACCAGCCTAGTTTTAAAAGTGGCATTGAATCTGCAGAAGGATGAAGTCTTTGTCTTCTGAAACTGAGGTCTATGGAGTGAGGGTCAATTATCACCAGCCTTTTCAGAGGACCACAGACAATAGGAACCCTGAAGAGGTAAAGCAGGTGTTATTTATAGCAAAGAGAAGTTATTCATGATACTACTGTCTGCTCTCTGCTGTCGTGTGAGAATATGGACCTTTCTGAAACAGTGGGCTGTTTTCAGGGCTGTAACAGTTCACCAAAAGGAAACATGTCTCCCATCATTCCCTCCAACCCCCTCAGTCTTCTAAATATTTCAAAGAGCCCCCAGATCCTGCAGCCTGGAGCTTATTCACCTAAGTAGGGCTACCTTCCAGGGAAGTGCTCCTCTTGCCTGACTAACCAACAACTTCTCCTTCTTACTATTCTTACTCTCTGCTTACTCTCTCTGGCTAATCTCTGCTAAGGCATCATGAAGCTAAGTGGCTTGAGTTGGTGGGGGAAGACAGAGGGAGACTTTATATATACATGATCACATCATGAAGGTTCAATGGCTCAATGTACTACTGAAAAAAAAATTCACTTTGATTCTGATGCAGAAAAGTGAGGCAAAGACTAATCATCACAAACTCCCCCAGGTAGCCTGGACAGGGCAGACTGGCCAGTCCATAGCAGTAGTGGTCCCCACCTATCTCTTTAAAGTCATAAAATCTAAATGACATTTGGCATTATGGATAGTTTCTATTTTTATTTGGAGACCTATTTCTGTTCTTTTTTTTTTTTAAGTTCGGAGTATTTTAATGTTTGTACAAATTTAAGTAACAATGTGATTCAATGCTGGAACTATGGCTTGTTCTTCTGGAGAGAGCCTATCTATACTTTATTTTATTTTGAGAAACAGTGATACAAAGGTAGCCAAACAGAAGTCTCAGCACAGAAGTCTCAGCTGAAGCCTGATGTTAACCATTCTACGGGCCAAGTCGTGTGTTTCCTCTAGGTTTAACTATGAGGCTGGAAAGTGAGGTCACAGGTCTTTAAAGTATGCTCCAAATGCCTGGGGGAGAATTCAGCTTTGCAAACTCTGTCTTGTCCATGTTCTGTTTTAGCTTACTGAAGAAGGCATGGGGGAAGGGAAGAGATAGTTTTATCTATGTCTGGGGTGCCCTAGAGAACGTAGTATGGAATTTTTCCATATTACACTATTACACTGTCTCTTACAAGAACTTTTAGTTTATTATGCCTACAATTCAAGGATGGCGGAATACAAGATACTCTGTATCATCAAGATGGCCTCAATGCAAACTCACTTAGAAATGCCACTTGCAATCTTAAAACAAAATCCAACTTCCCTTTTCAAGAACGGTCAGTCATTTAATTATGCCCAGTACTTTTCACTCTAGGAAACTTCAGGTTGCTGTATTAAGCAACGGAACAGCATTCTTTTAAGTCTTAAGGCCACACATTTAGGAAACTGATAAGTGTCTTACATCAGAAAGCCTAAAGACTTTTAGGTAATTTCCAGAGATTGTATTTTATAAACTTTCTGATTCAAGCAAAGAGATGCCTCAAAAACTCAGCTTCTTATCAGTGGTGCTTGGCCTTGCCAAAATTTCCTAGATAAATATGGATGGAGACTTTTAAACCAACAAAGGTAAACATTTAGTTGAACATGTAAGTGCAATTGTCCAAGCTGTAAATGAAATTCAATTATACAATGAGTAGTATCTTAAGCCTCATGCTAATTATACTTATGAGTTTCAACTCATTAAACTCGCATAATGCTCACTAAGGCAGAATCTGGCAGCAGCCAGCCATGCATCCCAATGGCCTGACCCTTTAGTGGCTTCCAGCAACACCAATTCACATCCAAAATGTTTGAGAAAAAACGTAGAGGAACATTCAGGGTGTGACAATGGAAAGTGTAGCCAAGAACAGAGGACACCCAACTAAAATATTGGGAAAAAAATGTTTTGAGGGAACAAAAAGCAGATGAAGCCCTCCAAGGGAAATTGCAATACTTGGAGGTGATGGATCTTTTTTTTTTTTTTTCCCACTTAAGACCATCCCCACCCCCAGGGCAACAGGCCAAAAATAGATTCCAGTTCTGATCTCCTTGGAGTAGGCAATTCAACCTTAGCTGGGTTTCACTTCAGGAAGCAGAGCTGACTCCACAGTAGTGGGTAGTGCAATCGCTATACCTGTTTGGTCAGTGGGGCCTTGACCCCCGACGCTATTCCTCCTTTTTTGCTATTTATTTTCACTCCAGTTTGACCCCGCAGTGACTGAGTTATCTGACAAGTGCATTCAAAGAAAGGGGACGACACTGTTCACCAAGTTAGGAATGCTTGCATTTTTTAAGACCTCATGGGGAGTACAACTTCAGCACAGAGAACAAATAGCTGATGCTGAAATTTCAAATATTAACCAAGGAGATGTGTGGAGAGAGGAAGTCTTTCTTAAAACCTTCAAATCACAGTCAGTGGGCCACTCCTGACACTAGGCTGACCCTGATCACAGGCAATGGATTTGTTCAAAAGATGTTTAACATGTGGGCTCTAAAAGCCAGGCTTTTACTGTGTGTCTGTTGTGGGTGAGAAAGAGAGAGACTAAGACTGAAAGAGCACTCAGACTGCGGAGTCTAAATTCACTTTTAGCCGATGGGTTGTGTCATATCCTTGTGTCCAGGTCATCTCCGATATTCTTCACAAGGTTTTGAAGACTTGGCACTGTGTTGCTATATCAGTTATCTAGATACTGTTGCATAACAAACCTTACCCAAAGCATAATGGCTCAAAATGACGACTGCTTATTTAGCTCATTTTCTACAGAGTAGTTCTTGAGTGAGTGTGGTGGTCTCTGATAGGTTCATTCATGTGTCTTTGCTCACTTGATAAGCTAGCAAGAGCTGGCTCGTCCCAATGCCTCATTTGCATTATTGGTGTATGGCTGGACATTGATGGGAGCAACAGGGCTGACTGGGCCACAAGTCTCCTCATTAATCCAACCTGCCTGGGCTTCTTAGTATGGCAGAGGCAGAATTCCAAGAGCAACTAGAGAACAAGATATATATATATATATATATATATATATATATCTTGCTCTCACACACACACACATATATACACACACCATATATAGCCCCATATATATGGCTATATTAGCCATAATATATATAAGCCATATATAGCCATATATATGGCTAATCAAGCAAAAATTGAGAGGTATGCCATGAATATGTACCATTAATATATACCATTTTCAAGACTGCCCAGACTTTTGAGCATTATTTAAGAAGAAATAAGGGAGATGGGAGTAAAACATCAGATTGCTGAGATTTTTATTTTGCCAAGTAAGAATGAATATTCAATAGCAAATAGGAAACTACCCTCTACTATCACCATTATCTTGATAAAAGAGGATATTTCCATTCCAAGCAGAAGCAAGACAAAATTTTAGACTAAATTAGCCCTCTTCATGAAGTCAGTTTAATGAAAAGCTATCTGTATTGACTTCATTTTTCTCATTTCATTTTAGATCAATGGAAACTTCAATTAGACTGGTTGTAGTCAGATGACTAACACCACAGAACTACTGATCTAGAGAAAGATAATAGGGTAGGCAAGTTTTGTTGATAAGTAATAATTAAGCATGTATTGCGTGTTTGCCAGCATTGGCTTCTAACATGGTTTAAGGAGTGAGAGCAGGGAAAGACAGAAACCTTCCTCTAGATGTTGTAGTCTAGCCTGGAAGACTCAGAATTAACATAAATGGTCAAATAGTTGGGGATGGAAATTTTTTTTTAAAGATTTATTTTTATTTATTTATACAAGCACTAGGTACAATCAGAAGCGCAGGAGGGTGAGAGAATTCACCAGAGCCAGAGCGGGGAGCAGAGCAGGCAGACTGAATTACATTACTGAGAGGAGCAGCGGGCAGCAGGAGAGGTCTGCACGCCATGTGGGACCCTCCGCCAGTGGCCAGGGAGCAGCTGGGGATCGAACCGGCACTGCAGAGGCTGCGGGCAGCTTTGCAACCCAGCACTCAACTGCTGCGCCACCGGGGAGGCCCTGGGATGGAAATTCTGAGTACAGAAAAGAATTACAAAAATTATTAGAGGTGAGGCTGGCAAATGACTAAAGTATTAATTCAAAGGCAAGGGAAGAACCATAAAGCCAATACCTTTCATATTTAATTTATCAATCCCAGTTGAAATGAAAGCTTCCTGCAATCACCTGGAAGACTATTTTCTTGGTCTTACAATTAGATTAAAATTAGCTGTACTGGGCAGGAGTATGTGTACTTCTAAGCTGAGAACTGCAGTAGCCTACCTAAGTCTCACTGGCAACATCAGTACTGCCATCCCCCATATGTGTCATTTTTACATATTTGGATTTGCTGATCACACCAAATTGAAGAATGAGAAAACAGTTTCCAAGACCATTGCTTTTTAAGGTTCTTGGACTCTTTTTACAGAAAAGATGCCAATTAAAATGGGACATACATGGAATGGAGTTACCATTCTTCGTTTTTTTGAGATGCTGTGGTTATATTCTCTAGGGATGTAGAAAGTGGGTGAGCCTGGAGTAGTTTTGTATGTTTGGGAGGTTTTTCCTGGTTTCTTGCCTGTGTTCCTGCTCCAGCCTGGCAGACGGGGGTGACTCTCACTTCAACATCAGCCTACCAGAAGCTGAAGAGAAACTATTGCCAACTTTTAATCACTAAATTGTTATTCAATGTCTCCCTATATTTAAATAAAATGTCTTTTGTAGGAAACTACCTTTTGGGAGAAACCTGTTTTTCGAATGACTAAAATACAAAAACATTCAACGCAGAAATAAAACTTCTGATACTGTCAGTCTCTGTCAAGCCTTGTTTTGTTGCCAGAAGAATGACACAATAGCTGTGTCTAAGTAAATGGTTCTTTGCTACTCAGAATGTTTCAGATTGCAGTACCATGGATTTGTGAATTTATAAAAAGCTGAAATGTTCCAAAGCATGCCTCCTTTATTCCAACCAGTGAGAAAAATCTGCACACTGAAACTATTACAAGTTTGTTACATTTCAGACAAGGAAATTGAGGTCCTAATATTTAATGCCAGGATTAGAACCCAGATTGTCAGGACATCAATACATTATTCTTTGAAATCACTTCTCAATATTAGGTTCTGCCTTAGGAAAAAGCCCTGGCAGAAATCACATGATATGTTTCCACTGTTCAGAAAACACTTACCCAACACAGAGCCATCTTCCTCCAAAGACTACTGCTTTTTGTTTACCTCCCCTCATCTATTTACACAGAAATAAGTCCCCACCTCCAATCACAAGTTATCAAAACCTGGTACCTAATAACACTATTTTCAATTCAGAAACTTAGGATTCTATTAGGAAGAGGGTTATGAATTTAACAAATACATTACCTCAGTAATTTAAATCTAATCAAAGGAATTGCACTTTCAAAGTGTGTGCGCCATCAGTTTCCTTCAGCCTGGGACATCTTCCACTCCTGTGAGTGAAGTTATCCACTTGATTAGCTTGTCTGAACCATTAATATATACCATTTTCAGATAAGCATGGACAATTACTACTAGAGGCTTGAATTAAACATCAAAAGATCACTTACTGCCTTTTTGCCTTTGGCAGGAATACAGTAGGCTCGAAGGGGTGGCCTTTGTTACTCTTCAGCAGTGACTTTCTGTAGAGATCGCCATGATCCGAAAGTATAGAAACAGCTTTCCCTTCTATGTTTGCTGACCCTCTTTCTCTACTGAGCTCCTGTAGAACTCAAATCACACAGCAGTTTTGACACAGTACTGAACATACTTTCTTCTTTGCATGAGCATATTTTTTTTTAATGAGGAGAAATCCAATTTCTAATTAGATATATTTTTCACAGTGGTGACCACTTAAAAATGTTGCTCTCAATTTTGGAAAGAACATCCAGTTTCTCCACATTTTTTATAATTTTTATGCAAAACCTTGGGTAGATGGAAAGCCATGAATGGATCAGGGGGGCCCGATGACTACATAGTCATCATGGTATATTAAAAGAGAGTGATAGTATCAGTTGTCTTTTTCACACTTATAAGAAACATTAGTCATTGCTGCCTATGAGTCCATTGCCATCCCATCTCATATCAGCACTGGCAACAGCTCAAGGGAACTTCAAATTCTTGAGGGGATTTGCTTATCAGTTTATATTCCAGAATAACCTAAAGAAGCTCCTCAGAAATGAACCCAAATTCGCTAAATTCTTTTATAGAGCAATGCTTGCTATCAAATTGCATTTAAAAATAAAGTTGTTAATAACTTTTTCAGAAGATTCATCCACAATGACTTTAGTGGATTGAGGGTAAAGAACTTCTCCCCCTTTAATAGGTTCCAGCAAGCTTGGCAGTTATCTGTTTTCTTTGGTCACACCAGCTCCCAAGATTATCTGTAGCAGAGACACAACACAGATGACTCACTTCTTTAGGAAAGTGTTCCATTAGCCATTGCATAATTAAATCATACTATGTCTAAGAAGTAGAGAGGTGATTTCTTAGCATTTTAGGACATCCGTTCAATACGGCAAGTTAAGCTACAGATAGTGGAGAGCTGAGTTAGAATGTTATTGATGTATGTGAAAGGCAGCTGCTGAGAAAGAGGAAGAACACAGTGAAAGACCAGGCTTGAGTTTTTTTCACAAAGAGATAAGAACTGTGCAAAAATATGTGTGGTGTGGCATGTGGGGATGGAAGGGTGCCACGGCTCTGAAGAAAAATTTTCCAAGGGAGGGAATTACTACCGGTTTAATAACATGGTTGAAAAATGAGCCTTTGTAGAGTTACTATATGTGATCCTGTGTTTCCTATTATTTGTTAGTGGAGATAAAATTTATTGAGTAAGACAGATTAGGCACCTTTTTGTCAGCAAAAAATAAAAATAAAAAAATACATATCCCAGTCAGCAAGACATACAAAGATACAGGAATTATAAAGAGGAAGAACCTGTAGAGTCTTGACATTTTTTGAAAAGAGGAACTGGAGTGAGGTTTGGCAGGGAATTTGTACAGTGGACAAAAAGTGAAGTCATGGGGGGAGATGAGGGCAGTAGATACTACAGACTTACTGAGTCTGCATTTAGAAAGCCTCTTGGCCTGTTAATTGCTGCCTAGTGATCCTTGAGGACATGCATGACACCACCATAAGTAAGCCTAATCTTTGAAGAGCTTCACTGGCTCAACTGTGTGCTTGACTGGTCTCTGAGTAAGGCAGAGTAAGTTCATTTTGACGAAGATTTCAGAGTAGGCCTGAGTTCAGAGAAGATAGCCAGCTTACTGCTCTCCACCAGGCCCTGTCCCCCAGGCCCTACCTAGTCCCAACCCACCCCCATCCCCACCCCGCCCCTTCATACAGAGTTGGAGGCTTCCCTCACATGGGAGGGAGTCAGCATAAAGGGTCATTGAACCCAAGGAATTGGTAATTGAACCCAAGGGCCCAGCACTGTCTCAACTTTATCTCAAACCAAGTAAAGATATGAAATAAATCGGGCACACCAAGGAATAAGTATCTGATGAATAATTTCATTCTAAGATAGATTTCAACAAGGGACTCTTGCATTCTTGGCTATCTTGGAAACTGTTTGAGGTAACATATTAGTTTGAGCAGCTATGTTTTCAGTCACTTACAATTGCTAAGCCTAGAGATGAAGAAGAAACTTGGTCGCAGAACTGATGGGTCTTGTGACTGATTTATGACTCTGTGTTTGTTCTTTAATGTCAACATTTTTACTTTAAGAAAGCCCTCCTATTTTCCACTATGTGAAAATTAATCTTAACCGTTCTGACCTCAGTGTCTTCAAGTGTAAAACAGAAGACTTGATTCATATCATTTTTAATGTCCTGGGAGATCTCAAACAGATGTGACCCTGATGTGTGAGCAAAGACCAGATCGGGTGGAGGTGGGACAAAGAAGAACAGGGAGTGAATGTAGCCTTCTTAAGCTAGCTAGATAAGGCTAGATTGGCTGGTAGAATATGAGGATGAGATACCAGTGGTAGTGATTGAATGAGGTAGTTGATGGGAGCAGACATATTGCCAAACCAACTAAATTTAAACCATTTTCTCAAAATGAAATGTGTTTATTGACTTCTCCAGATGCTCCAAGGATCAGGAAAAGGATAAAAGGAATTCTGAAAACATGAATTACATGCAGTCCTGAACCCCTGAGGAATTTGTTCATCTGGGGTTGTGCTTAGGGTGGAGACACTTCCACATGCATCCAGTCTTCCATCAGCCACCTTTGACCAACACTAAAAGCCCGTTACCAAGAAGGGAGTGAGAATAATTTCTCTCCTATTAGTTTTTTCTTCTTCCCAAATGTGGTGCTAGCCATTGGGAGTTATAATTGCAGACATCACCCAAAGACTATGGATATAAATTTCACAAAGGGCGAGACCTTCCATTATGACTGGGAAGATGGCTTTAATTAAAAAAAAAATCAATATATCGTTTCCAATCATTAGAATCCCATGTCTGTGGCAAAAATCAATCCTTTTCATATTAAAAGACTTACATTCATACTCAGATGTTATATTACATATGAATCATTGAGGGGGGAGGGAGGGGGTCCTGCCTTAGTCCTGAGGGAGAGGAGCCCCAGTCCTGGCCATGCTGAGAATTATGGTTTTTTTGAGGCTCAGTCTTCTGGAAGGTTGTAAACTAAGAAATTCTATTTAACACCAGGGTTTTGAAATTATGAAGGATGGAAGGGTTTCTTATCTTGACAGTTTCTCTTTTCAGTCTTCCAAATTCTCAAACAAAAGCAAAAAATAATAAAGGAAAACTGGAATCACATTTTACAGAATGGAAACATTTTCATTTTATAGGGATCTCTCTGCGCCACGATGGCAAATTTCTACCACAGTGTTCAACCAACAAGCACCAGGGGATTCTAATGGTAAAAAAAAAAAAAAAAGAGCTCCATTTTTAAAAGATAATTTATCTACTCATGCAAGAAAATGCTTTTGATTTTAATCAGTGACAAGGGTTTGATTCTCTCCTCTTTCCTTGCAAAGTAGCAGCAAATGGAGACAGGGCTAATCTTACTGGAGAGCATCACATATTACTGAAATAGACTCTTGACAGCATTAAATTCCCAGAGGTGCTATTCCATTTCCCACACAACATAATAGTAATGATCTTATGAAGAAATTTTGCTTTTATGGAAACTGTTTATTTCCAAGAACATTCTAATGTCAGGCTTAGTGTGAAGCTTCCCTAATAAAGAAATGAAAGAAAACAAGGGTCCTAATTAAAAACATTGTTTAAGAAGACACTTGCGAGATAAAAGAAAATCACACTTTACATGGAAAACTTAATCATATATATTGCGAAAAAGTAGTGCATATTATTCAGACCAATTTCCAAGACTCCATTTCTTGTCAGTATTTATGTTCTTCAAATCTAATGCTTCTAGGTTGGGTTTCCCTTAACTCCAGTTCCAACAGTTACCTCCTCTGAAGTCACTGTGAGCTGATGTCTAAAGGGGAGATTAAGGCTGGAGGAATTTCTAGCCATTTTATTTCCTTTTGCTCATTTCACTCGGTTTGGGAAATGCTGAAACATTGTTGCTGTCTGTCAAGTGCTGCCCATTTTGATTTCTAATCTGTGCCAACAGAGTAGACATGCATGGGTGCTGCCTAGGCACTCGTCAATGAGCGATGGAAATGTTTTTATTGGCATTTTGGGAAGTCACAGTCCTGGTTTCAAAAGTTCGTGTATTTACTGTTTCTTGGTGTGTTTCCTGCTTATGAGAACTAGACTAAATAATCCCTTGCTGTTGATGTGAGCCTGGAATCTGTCAATTTGGATTTTAATGCCATTGTTGTCCCATTCTCTGATGTTGGGCAGTGACTGTACCTCCCTGTGCCTCTTCTTCTCTTCTACAACTTGGGGATAATCCTACTACCTATCTGATAAGGACTGTTTTTGTATTAGGTCACCAAATTCATACAAAAAGCCTTTATCTCATAAGTTCTACCATAATTCTCATGTTACACAAGAGCAAATTGATGTACAGAGAGGTGAGCTGCCCAACACAGAGTCTGTGTAAGGGTTACATATGAATTTGATGACAGTGCAGTGGTGCCCCCAATATAGAAGGGTGGAATACAGGTTAACTATCTTCACAATAGTTTTAGATCATCCCAGTGATATTTTCAAGTAGTACAGAAAAGTGGCCAGGTAGAACTCTCGGAAGGAGCAGCAAAATGTGGGAAGTGGGAGAAGAGAGTTATCAATAATAAAGATACTACACTGGCATGTATGTTTTGTTTACTGTGCATCAGGTAGTATTCTAAGTGCTTCACATATTTTATCCCCTTGCATGTTTGTAACAACACTGTGGTAGGGGAGCATCATATCCAGCATTTATATGAGAAGACTGAGGCATAAAAGTTTTGAGAAATGTCCCAACGTTACACAGTTCATCCCTAGCACAGCCATGTCAACAACCTTGTTTCTGTGTCTACATCCTTAAGTAGCACATTCAGCTGCCACTCAAAGGAAACTGATGGGCAGAGCTAGGGGTGAGATGGAGAAGGAGAGACACCATCATAAGACCAAAGAGGGATTGAATGGTTGGGAGTTAAATTACCTTATATAAGTCATGGTCCTGGTGGGAGAGAGATGACACCTATGAAATTGGCAAATATGAAGAGATTTTAGTAAAGTAGCTGTCTACAAGGGTGAGGACACATGTAGGGAACCCAAAAGTAATGGAAGACCCAGTGATAGGCAACAGGAGAGTTGGGTCACCATCTCCAGACCTGCAAAGCTCAAAAGAGAGAATGGCTACTGAAATTACTGAGGATGGGAGGGGAAGAGAGAGAGAGAACAAGAAGGAGGGGGAGGGGAAAGGGAAGGGGAGGAGAGAAAAGAGGAGAGCTGTTTGAAGAGACTCCCTTAAGAGATGCTGAGGTATGGCCTCCCCAGGTGGTGCAGCGGTTGAGCGCTGGGCTGCGAAGCTGCCCACAGCCTCTGTAGCGCCTTTTCGATCCCCCGGCCACCAGGCAAGGGTCCCACATGGTGTGCAGACCTCTCCTGCCGCCCGCTGCTCCCCTCAGCAGTGTACTTCGTCAGTCTGCCTGTTCTGTTCCCCGCTCTGGCTCTGGTGAATTCTCTCACCCTCCTGCACTTCTGACTGTACCCAGTGCTTGTATAAATAAATAAATAAATCTTTAAAAAAAAAAAAAGAGAGAGATGCTGAGGTCTATCAAGGCATCAGACTAACACTGCCATACCCACTGGGAGGGAGAGAGGGGGGCCTATATACACAGCTCTACTCCTCTTCCTCTCTCCTATCAACTATTGGGGCTTCCCACTGGCCAGCCCAACTGGCAACCAGAGGACAAGGAATTCCACTGGAGCAACTGGTACAGTTCTTCCAGCATACAGAAGAAGCTGTGGAAGTGAGAGAGAAGATTTAAAGCAGCACACAGAGGATTCCTAGCAGTGACTCAGAAAGGTTATAAAAAATAAAAACCAAGCACTTACAACTCGATTTAGCAACTCAAATGCTTCTGGTAACTTTGTTGAGAACATTTTTCAATAGAGACATGGTGTTCAGGAGATGAACAGTAAGTGGAATATGACAGTACAGTCATTTAAACAGCCTGCTTTCAAGAATAGTGGCTGTGCAGGGAAAAAGAGAAGGCAACTGATGGTATGAGAGGGAGAAGGGAAAGAAGGATCAGTTGAAATGCAGACTGTGGAGCAAGCAGCTCTTTTGTCAGGAAACTGAAGGAGCTGGGATCAGAACAACTCTTCCAATGAAGTTGGAAGGACGGAGGGGAAGTAGAAGCTAATAAATGTGTTCTGGAGAGCAGGAAATAGATATTATTGCCAGCAGCTATTTTCCCATATGAAACTGGAAATAAAATCATCACCTGGGATCAATGGGGAAGATATTATGGAAAGATTATAAATGGAGGTTAGTGCTTAAGGGAACTTCATAAGAAACAAGGGATTAATCACAATTGAACAGAAGGATTACCTGACTCAGGTAGAAGATGGAATTACAGAAACATGGATCTACTGGTGTGTTTCCTCCTGGATATAGCAGAAGGGGAAGGCAAATCATTGATTTGGCATTTTCTCAGTCTGGGATAGCAGAAATAATATGGACAAAAGAATTGAGAATGGGTGGTGAGAAGTTATATGAGAGATAGTTACTAGATTCTAGGCTTATACAGAGAGGAAATCAGAGACTGGTTAGAGAAAGCTGATAAGATAAACTGGAAAACTTGGGGAGAGAGTATATATTCAAACAGAGTATGGGTGAGCGAGAAAATGGGAAGAATAGTTCTTGATTAGAAAGTGAGATGTTAGAATTTAAAGTTGTATGGCTTTGTGTTGCTCATAATATTTATTTTAATGTATTTCACCATTTTATCAGTGTTGTAGAAGAAAACTGATTGAAGACTACAGTCAAATGAAGAGTAGGGTGGGGAGAGGACAAGATAGAGTATGATCTTCTCCAGGTAATGTGGTTAGGAGATGCCATTGAACCTAAATGTTTAGAGTTATCCTAATTGAAACCACTGAGAGTTCACAGTGGTTGAGAGTAGTGGTAACAACTGGGAGTGGAGGAAGTCAGGAGAGCAAGGAGATGCATGAGAGAGGCATGAGCTGTATTTGGGAGGTACAAGTTATGATGAAATACAGGCAAGATGATGGAATTTCAGCTAGAGTCTTTACACTCAGAGCAGCCCTCCGGCAGCATGCTCTCAGAGAAGGCAAATGCTTCACAAATTCCCCTCAAGCAGATCCTAAAAGAGTCAGGCAAGGCAAAAACTCTCCCTGGTCTATTGCCTGCACTTTCGTGCAATGTGCCAACTATGGGTTTGAACATTCTCAGAAATTGTTTAACAACTTCAATCTGGATTTTAATCCTCTTTAAAAAAAGTCTTTTGCATGATAGGATTTGACCATCTCTCAACTCAGAGCTTACAAAGAATTTATTCAACAAGTATCTGGAATGTCATCACTTATTCTGAAGTTTCTTCCTTTCAGGAGTTATGGGGGCAGTATTCAAAACATTTCTTAATTAGAAATTAAAGGAAGAAGGATAAAATAAAGGAAGGAAAATCAGGTTTAATTACTATACACACATATATTTATTTTGAAAAATGTGTCCTCAATTAAATGCAGTTGGGTAGTTCTGGGAAGAAATTAATAAACAGAGGGTGGAGAACATGGTGAGGCAGAGGGAAGAGAACGTTCCCAAGCTGGGATGTTGTTTGCCAAGTTTCAACAAAGAGCCAAGCTTAGCTCTGAAGGAGAAGCCCTGAGAGACAGGGTTTAGAATAGTAATGCAAAGAGAAACCCCACAACGACTGCGTTCAGGAGACTTTGTCTAATGCAGTTCATCCACAACAGGTGCTGGCAACATCTGTAATGAGACTATTCATGATAAAAAAGCTTCTCATACCTTAATCCACATTATATTACATTCACAAGCATACCACTATCCTCTTCTATTCTCCTCCTCCTGAGATGCAGGAATACATAGAATACTATTAAATTCATATCTCTGCTTTCTGCCTAAGAACATTAAAAGAAAAAAATGGCTTCCATCATCCCATTATTCCCAGGGGAATGCAAATGATAAACATAAATGTGTATTTGAGGTGATCCTATAGAAGAAACTCTCATTTAGCCGGTCACATTAATCTCTTAAGAAATCTGAAGATTTAGTGAGTCCCATGAAAGACACAAATAAATGAGGAATCTTAATTTAATTCAAATGTTATTACTGTTTGGAAAATGGAATCATTCTTTTTTCCTGAGAGATGCATACAACATAAGAGCCTTCATTCATTCATTCATTTGTTCTACGTACAATATGTACTAATCATTGCTATGTGCAAGACACATAAATACAGAAATTCAAAATCTAAAAATACTCAAAGTCACATTATGTACCACTTGCATGTTATGGTCAGTGACCAAGAATAAGGGATATTTTTCCTGTCTTCTCACCTTAATTTGACTACCTTTAACATGGGTCTACCGTAAAATTCAGTTAACTCAGTTCACAATATATCTAGAATTTTATAACCTCAACCACAGTTGTTCTTCATAAAAAGAACATGAGATTATTGAATTTCATGGTACTTTTCCTTTTGGCCTATAGAAGTTATACAAGACTTTGACTTTCTTTTATATACCTGGCTTTTGATTAATTAATTCATGCATTCATCAAACAGATGTTACTCATCTACCAACTACAAGAAAATTCTTAAGGCTGACAAATCAAAAATGAATAAGATAGTCTTTCCTTTAAAGGAACTTATTACATAGTGGAGTCACAGAAGATAGAAACATCCATGCAAAAACAATTACAGGTGAGTGGTAGCCTGTGCACAGGGTCCAAGGAACAAAAGATCATGCGGAGGTCAAGACAGCTTTAGGAAATGCTTCATCAATTTCAAGACTCTTGCACTGAACTTGAATAAGTAGACATGTATAGGGAGAAAATGAGAAATACATTTTAGGTGAAGGTACTCATGCTCATCATGGCATAGATGTGTAAACAAAGAGCCTGGCATGCTTGGGAAATGGTAAACATTTGTTTGGCAGCGTAGATAGGTCCAGAGTGAGTGGAGCAGGACTAAGATAAGACATCTCCAAGGTGATGGTATTGAGAGGTGACAGTAGGTAGAAGGAGGCAATCCTGTCTCCTACTACTTCCTCTCCCCCAATACTATCTACTGCTATAATAACTAGAGATTCCTTTACTTATGACATAATTCAAGTCTCCTTTCTTGTGTACTTTTAAAAATAAATAAGATATATATGGATATATGGATGACCCCAGAGATAATTCTGAGATTGTTATATATACAGTGATTCTATAGGCTATTGATTACCTTGGGACATTCTAAGAAATTACTAAAATGAAAATCATGTAATTTCAAAATCATTGACTGAACAACTTGATTCTGTGAAAGAGTTTGTTTTCATTTACCAAATCAACATGGATTTTTTTTTAATTAGGGGTTGATTACCTTGTAACAAGTCATACAGAAAATAGTTTTTGATAGTTGAAATAAAGGACATCAAAGAATCTATACAGATGTAAACAAACAATATAAATTTTATAGAGAGAATATGTAAGTTGTGTGTGTGTGTGTGTGTATACATACATATATATATATATATATATGTTTTTTACTAGTGGATTTTTATATGCACTGGTCTCCTTTAAGACTAATAATGTTACCCAGACTGATAATAGTTTCATAATCCAATCTCAGTTTGCAGGAAAAAAGGAAAAACTTGGATCAAGCAAGTCAGGCAAGACTTTTTTTATGTGTAACATGCAAAAAGAGTACTTGAATCCTTATGCCCAATCCACACAGATGTACACCGAATGAGACAACTACACATTATAATCACTTCGGATGTTTCCATATTCAAATATACATCAAATATTTAGTTTGGGTTTATACCATGAATAAGCATTTTATGGGCATGCCATGAATAGAGACTCAGAGTTCACCTACTACTTAGTTTCATTATGGCTTCCTATATAAGACTCTGCTAAGGAAGTTAGAGTGTTACATATCAACATATCTAAATTTTGTGACACGTGTACTCTTTTGCATTGCATTTTTAAAATATCCTTTTTGTCTTTTTCAAATAGACATTTTATGTGTTGCAAATCACAATATAAGTCCCAAGCAAGGCGTTAGGAACAGGCCTCAGAGCACATCAGGCCTACAATAATCCCTTACTGGCCAGATGACTTTTGATCAGGTCTGAAACCTAATACATTATGCTCGGAATTAAGATAAAGAATAACGTAATATATTTCACCTAATATGAGATTGTTTATGGCAACTTTTCCAATTTACAACATAACTTCATATAGCAGATCAATTTGCTTAGGTGACGTGAGAGAATATTTCGTTGTTAATTCACTTAGTCAGGTTTATTGGTAGTGATGATCTAAATCTTATAGACCACAGGATGAAGGCTCTTATTCATTACCAGAAAGACAGAAGATACGCAAGAGATGAGAGATACCTGTCTTAAAACTTCTTAATCCAAGATCTCATTTGCTTAGTTTCAGCTACGCCTTTGGAATCATTTATATTAGACTTACTTGAATGTCTGTTAAAAAAAAAATCAAATTTCTAGAGTTAGCCTTGTCTGCCACAAATTGAATCTCTGGAAGTGTACCTAGAATATGGATTCATAGAAAGTTTTCCAGGAGGCTTATTCTCATGGCTTCTAGAGAATGCTGTTCTAAGTATAATCTTTGGATAAAATAGTATCCTGCTTGCAGACATAATTGTAGTTCTTCTTACTGGGAATCTGAGTTGCTTTACTATGTTTCTCACATCACAGTATGAAAGGACCTGCCAATCAGGTACCTTATACTACATCAGCAGTTTTCCTCAGAGAAATGTTCAGTTCACCCAAAGAGTTGCCATCCCATCTCCTATGTCATAAAGTTGAACATTTTCATTCTTCTGGTCATTCTGAAGATATTCCATCTTATTAATTTGCTTCCATCCAAATAATCCTTCTTCAGCTTCTCAGTAATTACCCATTATAGGCTTGATATACTAAATGGGGTGGTTCATTTACCACGTCACCAAGGTGACAGGAAATGTGTGAGGTTTAACAAGCTAAGGCTTTTGAAGAGTGTCCAGAGAAGGTATTGTATTGCATTCAATATTATTACTTATTTTCAATGCAATTTGAGAACTTTCTCCATGATGGGGAAAAATTACAAAAATCTATTTAATTCTCAGGGTTCTTGAAAGTAAAAAGCTAGCTATAGGAGAGTGGGGAATTATCACAGTGTTTACTATTATAACCACTAGCATGAAGATGAAATAATATATTAGGTCCAGGAGGGACATTATCCGAAAAACTAAACAGGCCTGTTACTGAGATATTCCTGGAGGCACTAGCAGAGATATTCATACCACCCACCTTCACCCTCCCATCCCCCACCCCTTCTTCACTGGTTTTCCCTTAAAAAGTCAGCACTAAATCCCAGAAACACTGAGTGCATGAAGGTGTCAGTTACAATAACTTTTTCTTCAGCTAAGCAGCTTCATGAATACATAGATTTTAAGTTATGGCAATTTTCTACTTTTAATTCACCACTTGCTAATTTACTAATTCATTAACTCAAAGAAACAGCCATCCAGCATGATTCTGGCCTCCTGACAATAGAGCTGAGTCTTGGCAGGGATTTATTTTCAACAACACCAGGGACAAAAACATGAAATATTTTTTGAAAGATAATAAAAAATGGATTAAAGGGAATAGAAATAATTTATCATGTGCAGATGTGCAGAAAGAAAAGATGGGTCTTTGCAGCCTGTTTTTATAAAAACAAAACAAAATCTCGGTGAAGACCCCCCACTCAGTCACCAATTTGTGAAAACAGGGACCTAGATGTCTGATAAGTTATCAGGTGTACTAGCTTTTATAAAAGTCACATCATCAAAGAAATACTAGTATATTTCCCTCTTCTAACAGACCCCAGACCTTGCAACCTTGATCAGAAAGGAAAGTGAGAAAAATCTGATAGGTTCTTTGTTGAAATCCAAAGGCAATGTGCGTGTCAGTGCCTCTCCAAGGAGTTTCACAGCAGCCAAATGACTTGAAAGCCCTCTACAAGTCCTACTCTGCAGGACTGGATGAAAAAGCGAAATCCAAGAAAGGAAGGAAACACAAATTGAGGTTTGATTTGCTGCTTCTAGAATCTCTCAAGGAGGAAAGCACTTCCAAAAATCACTTTGAAGTAGTTTACTGCATCTGTGAAGTAAATGAACTATACAAAGAGCCCCACTTTCATAGAGGACTAAAACATTTTATTTGGGGTGTTAACGTTAAAAGAAAAAGTGTCATGAATCTTAGAAAAATTTACAGTCAAAATAGTTACTTCCCCCCCCCATTTTGTGACTTTTTTCATACCCTTAAGGCTACCCTTTGATGAATGCTTTGTTAATCTTTTTCTTTTTAGTTAGTGCCTTTTCTGCCCTGTTAAAAAAAAATTTCCATGTCTAAAGATCATGAAAATATCCCCTTGCAGCATCTTTAAAAGCTCTACTATTTTGGAGTTTACACTTATGTCTAAGAATCTACTTAGAACTTATTTCTTTCAATGTGGGTATTCATTTGCCTAACGATCATTTAATGAAGCCATCCTGTTTCTGTGACTCTGTAGGGTCACCTTCGCCCGATAGCAAGTCTCCTTCTGCATATGGTTCTACCTCCGGATTTTTTATTCTATTCTTCTCATCAATCTGCCTATTCTTGCACCAGTACTGCACTGCCTTAGCTGCTGTTGTTTCCACTGAGTCTTGCTATATGGTAGCTTTCTTCCTCCTATTCCTTTTTCTTCTTCTTGAAATCTTGATTGTATGTTTGTATTTTGCTTTTGCATATAATTTCATTTTAAAGTTTTGTCAAATTCCACAAAAAAGAAAAAAAAATCATATTTTATTTAGAATTGCATTTTAGCTATTGAACAATTTGGAGGAGGCTTTACATCTTTGCAATATTAGTCTTTCAATTCATGAATATCCCATCTCTATTTACTTAGGTATTCTTTAATTCTTTTTAATAATGTGAATTTTTTTAACATATCGATACTGCACATTTTTTTTGTTAGATCTATCCCTGTGCCTTAGATAATTTTTGTCCCCTCTTTCCTGTATCACTACTGCATGCTCCCATTGCCTTGTTGTGTTAGTGTCTTATCACTGCTATGACCAATTGATACAAAAAGGATGGATGGAGACAACTGAAATTTATTCTCTCAGTTCTGGAAGTCAAAAATCCCAAATCAGAGTGTTGGCATTGATATTCTCTCTCTAAGGAAGGGTCTGTGCCTTGCCTTTTCCAGTGTCAGGTGTCTGGTGGTATTCCTTAGCTTGTGACTGCATCTTTCTGCTCTGTATTCACGTTGATTTCCCTGCTGAATGTGGTTCTTCCTTATAAAGACACTTATGATGGCATTTAGGGTCCATAAAGATTACCTCTTTATTTCAAGATTCTTAGTTTAATCATATCTGCAAAGACCCTCCTTTTCCAAATAAGTCACATTCACTGGTTCTAGAGATTTTATTTGGATATATTTGAGAGAGACCATTTTCAATGTACCACATCAGTACAACTCCAACGGACCAGTAACTACCCTTTCTATATATTCTTTGTTCAATCAGTTGTCATGCTATCATATTTGTGAAGCTTATTTACCCCAATCCCAAATGAAAAGATTTTCTCAAATCTCTTCAGAGGGCCAAGTAATATTTAACTCTAACAAACCCTATTACCAATTCTCTTTATGATTAACCTCTAATCCTACCACATAGATATTTCAATCATATTCCTCCTATGAGATTTTTGCCAAGGTCGAGATGGATAGGGTTGGGTTTAGGGAGTTCTTTTCTAATTCAGGAAAACTCCATACTAAGAGATGATCCCTACTGAACAACCAGTCAGAGCAGGGGAAGGTTTTTATTCCTAATGGGGTTGACTCAACTCAACTTAGCTCAAGTCACTACTTCTTGTGCAGTTTTCGCATAGGAATCTGCATCCCCCCTAAAGACCATCATGCAAAAGAGTAAATGTCTGACAACATAGGTTTGAGGTGTCACAGCTATTCCTTTGCTTCCCCATAAGCATCAGTGGTAGCTTTTGAGCTCTTCCTTGTCTTTGAGAGGAAGAGTGACCCCATAGTACTACTGCTGCTTGCCATTGCTTATTGCTTATCTCACTCAGAATGTCTGACATTTCCCTCTCTCAAAAATTTTCAGGTCAATGACTCTCTCACCTCACTCACGGCAGAAAAAAATTCAAACTCCCTTCAGCCTCCTCATGGACATTAGAGGAAAAAAAATAATGGTATCATTGGGTTCAAATATTTATTCTAAGAATCTCTTCCTTCTTTCTACTCCTCAACTAAGCAAACAATAACTCAACTCTGTATTAGTGGAGACCACCAGTTGTAGGAGTCCTAAATTGGTGGCATCTTTAAAAAAATCTCCCTCACATTTTCACAAGTTAGAGGAATGCATGGTCCTGATTTGGGGTATAGAGTTAGTATTTCCTAAGTTCCTTTTTATAGAGAATACAGCTATTCTTAAGCTATTCTCCTATAGACCTTGTACATTTTAGTTATACAAAATGTTATCATGCATGGTGGTTTAGTTATCATGCATAGTGGTTAATCATGCACCCTCATAAATCACTCAACTAAATTTGTATCTTAGCCCCAGCAATAATTAATGTGTGTGATCATGAATACATTTTTTTAAACCTCAGTTTCCTCATCTGTTAAATGCAACAATCCCTACAAATTAGGCTGCGAGTTTTGAATAAAAACCAGCATGCATACCAAATTGGAAAAATTTCAAGCTATTTATTGATAGAATGCATGCAATTTTTTAGTCTTCTCTACTGGCTACAGACTTTGCCAAGATGTTGCTCTGGGCAGTAAATAGCCTGTTCTTTCTGGTCCTCACACAGAACATCTCTGGGAGCTACAATCAGTGGAGTTCTCATGTGGCAGGCTTCTGGGTAGGATTTATGTCTGTTGTTGTTGAAAAGAAATTAGAGAGTAAAGTCTAATAAGTGTTAAGAGACATTGAGTGCGCCATAGTCTTAAAAATCCTCATTACATTTGTGGCTCATTAGAGATTGGAATTATCTGCAAGGAGAGACAAGGATTTTTTTCCTTTTTGAATGTGCATTGAACTATTAAACCTGAGATCCATTCTGCTTCTAGGGGTACAGAAAGGAGTTAGGTGAGAGATTTCTTGAAAGAACTGAACATGAATCCTTAGACATTTGGACATGCAGCTGAACAGAGAGATATCTCCAGAAAATCTGGAAATTTCCAAAGGCAAAAAGGTCACTGGAGTATGCTCCCAAAAGGGTTTAAGAAAGAATTATTGGGTAATGGGTCTTAGAAGTTGAGAAGGGCATTCTGAACCCAGTTCTCCAAGGACTTTGGAGAAAGGTGACCACAGACAGTTCATAGCTTCACATGAAGAATCATGGTAATAAAAGAATACTGTGATGGAAGTTAGGCCTATTTAGTGGACTGATGAGGAGTCACAAATACTGCCCCCTTACCAAAAACATCATGCTTACCACCTTTAGCAGAGACCTCCATTTCAGCAGAAAATGGAGGCTAATGAACCAGAAAGAATCCAGAGCTATTTCCTCACCACCACTGGGCCAATAGATAATAAATGATAGCACCCTGTCACACTCTTTTTTTAAAAAAAAATATTTATACTAGAACTGGGGTACAGTCCAGAGGCACAGGAGGGTAAGAGAATTCACCAGAGATAGATCGGGTAGCAGAACAGGCAGATTGACTGAAATCACTGCTGAGGGAAGCAGTGGGCGATACAGAAGAGGTCTGCCATGCCATGTGGGTATCTCCCTGGCCAGCCAGGGCTTGAACCTGCACTGCTGAGGCTGCAGACAGCTTCACAGAACTGTACTCAACCCACTGCACCACTGGGGAGGCCCCCTGTCACACTCTTGCCCTTGCCTTCTCTACCTCCCAGGCTTTGAGCATAAAGGGAGGTGATGTGGTTGGTCCCTCCTCATTCCACATCCCCCACACCCCCAATCTTCTGCAAATCTGCTGAGGAAGGGGAGGTGCTGACATTTAAATTAAGTTGGAGGTTGGCATATTAAATTGAATGGAATTAAGACTTTCAGTAGTTGTAGTAAACTATTCATAACATAAAATTTATCATTTTGAGTATTTTAAAGTGTACAGGTCAATATCATTAAGTGCATTTAGTCTGTTGTGTAACAATCATCAGAACTTTTTTGTCATCCTGAACTGAAACTTTGTACCCACTAGACAAAAAACTACAGCAGGTCTTCAAATTATGTCATTTGCTTCAACATCATTTCCTTGTTAACGTTGATGAGAAAAGCGATCCATTCCTGGCTGGGGTTGCTGTATGGAGTTGGCAGTTTCTTCCCAGGTCTACATGGGAATTATCCTATCATTTCTATTCCTCCCACATCTGAAAGATGTGCATGTTAGTTTCATTGGGCTGTCTCAATTGTCCAAGTTGGCATGTGTGTGTATGTGTGTGTACATGGGTGTTTGTGTGCCGTGATGGAAGGGCATCCTGTACAAAATGGGTTTGCACTTTGTGTCCTTGGCTGCTGGGAGAGGCTCTGGCCACTCTCAGGCCTGGTTGGAAAATTAATAAATTAATTGATACAACTATTATTTAATATTAGAAGTATTTTGATTTGTTTTGGTGATTTTTTTAAAATATGTCACCTCAAATCTTTCAGGATCATATTACTCAATTAATTGTTTATCTTTTTTTTAAAGATTTTTTATTTATTTATACAAGCACTGGGTACAGTCGGAAGCGCGGAAGGATGAGAGGATACACCAGAGCCAGAGTGGAGAGCAGAACAGGCAGAAGGACCTAAGTACACTGCTGAGGGGAGCAGCGGGCGTGAGAGGAGAGGTCTGCTGAACCATGTGGGAATCTCCCTGGATGGCTGGGAAACGAACTCGTGCTGCAGAGCATGCAGACAGCTTTGCAGCACTGCATCCAATCTTCTGCGCCACCAGGGAGGCCCCAGAACATCATTTCTTTTTAAGGTTGAATGATATCCCATTGGATGTATATACCACTTTTTAAAAAATCCATTTATCTTTCAGTAGACATTTGGTAATTACTGCTTTTTGTTGAATAATGTTGTCATGAATATTGATGTACAAATATTTGTTTGAGTCTCTGCTTTCAGTTGTTTGGGGCGAAAACAAGAGTAGAATTACTGAATCAATTATATAGTAATGCCATTTAACTTTTGAAGAGTAAAGTGTTTTCCACAGTAGCTATACCATTTTAGACTCCTAAATACAAACACGTTTCATCAATATCTCAACATTCACACCAACACTTGTTATTTTCCATTTTTTGGATAACAATTATTCTAATGATGCAAAAACTTTGACCTGATCTCATTCAGCCTTCTCTAAACCTACTTTCCACTAAGCCTTGTCTTTTGGTTCTGTCTGCATCTGACCTGCCTAGTTCAATTGTAACAAGAATCCTTTGACTATGTTAATAATATTGAAAAAATTGACAAAATTGTTCAAAGAAAAATGAGAAAAGTGCAAATAAACAATATTAGAAAATGGGAGTGAGGAGAAATGAGTATGGGCTTCTTTTTTGGAGTTGTAAAATATTCTAACGTTGATTATGGTGACGGTTGTACAACTGTGAATATTCTAAAAGCCACTAAATTATACACTTTAAGTACGTGAATTGTATGGTAAGTGAATTATATCTCAATATATTTCAATAAGCTATTTATATATGTTATATATGTGCATGTATTATAAAAAATATTCCTCAACAGCACTTTCTTAAAAAAAAATAAATAAATAAAGATTTGATGAGCGAAAAAAAAAAAATAAATGAATGTCATGAAAATAAAAAAAAAAACCAAGAATCCTATGTCAGTTTAGCAAGTATCCTTCTATCTTTGATATTCATCAAATGCCTCATCCCTCACCTTTGATGTTTAAGTCCTTGACCTGCCATGAACAAGAACCTTATTAAGCCAGTTTAGCAAGAATTTCCCTACCTTTTAGGTTTTGTTTCCTCTTAGTAATTTTTCTTCCACTAACCTGTTCATTCTGCTTGTTTGCTCTAAATTCCTAGATGTCTTTTCTATACTTAGAATTCAGTGAAATTTATCTCTTCTATTCGCAATATTCCTGATACCTATCACAGAAAGCAATAAAATCTGTGATAATCTTGAGTATGGAATGCCTGTTTTACCTTTACTTTCAGAGTATGTTTAACAGACTGGCCTTTTAAAATTACGGGCCCAAAAAGGGACCACTGGAAACTAGGGAAGGGGAAGGAGCAGTTATATATTGACTTTGGGTTTGAGAATAACAGGAGAGAGATATGGCTGCACACATCTGATAAAATCTGCATAAAATCTTCCTTATCATTTTTACAGATCTCAGAGTAGTTCTTTTTCTTTACCAATGTGTATAAAGTGTTATTTTTTTTTTCACATTTCCCTCGTGGCTAGTGATAGTAACTGATGGGTTTTTAATATCTGAAGGTATATGGAAAAAAAGATATCTGCCCTAGGAAAGATTTTTTTTAACAGAACACAGTAGAAGTCAATATATTCAAAGAAATAGATTTGTTTGTGTCTCACCAAGGTGAGACTTTTCAATAAACAAGATCTACCCTGACAAACCTCTCTTCTCCTTACCTGTAGCAGCCACTGTAGGGTCACATCTCTCTCTTTTTATTCTCAAACCCAAAGTCAACATACAACTGCTCCTTTCCCCTCCATAATTTCCAGGTAGTCCCTGTTTGGATCTGTAATTTTCTTTTCTTTTAAAGATTTATATATTTGTTTATACATGCACTGGGTACATTCAGAAGCGCGGGAGGGTGAGAGAATTCACCAGAGCCAGAGCGGGGAGCAGAGCAGGCAGAAGGACCGAAGTACACTGCTGAGGGGAGCAGCGAGCGGCAGGAGAGGTCTGCGCGCCATGTGGGACCCTCCTCCGGTGGCGGGGGAGCAGCTGGGGATCGAACAGGCACTGCAGAAGCTGCAGGCAGCTTCGCAACCCAGCGCTCAACCGCTGCGCCACTGGGGAGGCCCAGGATCTGTAATTTTAAAAGGCCACTCTGTTAACTGTTCTCTGAAAGTAGAGGACATCTAGGCTTTCCACACTCAATGAGCCTGTTGAGACATGGACACGCACAATAAGAAACCAGGGGAAGATAAGGAGCATTGTAAACACATTCTTCTCTACTCCTTCCCTGAGCCCTAACATGAAAGAATCCTGTCATTTCCATCCATAGAAAAGCATCTACTCCTGGATAGCAGGATGACTGCTGAGGAAACCTTGAAGAGGATGGCGGTATAAGTCTAATTTAATTCTTGGGAAACAGAAGAATGGTCCACCAAAATCACAGGGCAACAATAGCTATCAGAAATGAGGGCTTAGAAACTCTCTCCAAAGCAACTACTTCGAATTCCCCTGTGGTACTAATGTCTGCAAAGTGGAATTGGGCCATTATGAATTGTATTACTTACACTCTTAAGGCCCATGCAAATTGCAAAATTATTTTTTACCAATTGAGTTAATGAAGTCAGTTTAGTAAAGACATTCATCTTTCAGCAGGAAATTAGTACAACTTACTCTTTGCAGGTAACAGAAATTCGGTGGATGATTTTCATGAATCAGGACTGCATTATGTTATGGGAGATTTGCTTTGCAATTTTTCTTCACTGTGAGTGTGATATATTTCCCTCTGACTTAACTGGATGTGCAGGGGACTGTCACACTTTCTGATGGTGTTTTATCCATCACTGGGGGAGTTGCAAATTCATTCTCAAAGTCTCAAAACTGAGAAGTGTTATTATCACTCAAAAACTTTCACTGAAAATAAGAGTCTTGGAAGAGGTTGGCTGCTTCCTGACTGATCCCACCTGACACCCTGAACCTCCTTTGCTCATGATCTCTGTCAGCAAAAGTGAAAGTTTCCCCATCACCTACCAGATGTCTGCAGAGGGACCCCAGCTCTGTAAGAAGTAGAACTCCTCTCCCTTTATCTGCTCTTACGGCATAAAAAGCAACTGGCCCGAACTGTTGAATTGGGCTTATTGCAGTTTTGCTTACCTGATATTTTCAAGCACTTAAGATACCTTTGTGAGGTTTAGGGAAAGATGTCTCTTCTAGGCAGAGCAACTGCAGCTAGCTGCTTCTCTGGCAAGCACCCTATCTCTTCTTCACTGTGGCTGGTAGGCAGCCATTACTGTCTGGCTATAGGTTTATATGGGACACAACCGTCATACCCTCTCCTACTGACCTTACCCACTAGGACAGATCACAAAATATGACTGGGTGAAGCTTGTCATTAATGTTTTATAAGCTCTCTATTCTCTGCTTCATTTGCTCAGGGCTATAGTGGTAAAAGGAGATAACCCAATGAAGTAAATTTGTAGTAAAGCAAGAATGGCTATCAATAGTTTAATGTGCTAACTCTCAGGCAATTTACCTTTATTAAGAAACTCTCACAAACACTCAAATGTCTCTGACTAAAGAAAAAAGATTCAAATATCGATATTTCCACATGAAAGTCAACCAATGAGTGGTTTTATTTAAGTGCAGGGCTTTCTGCTTGGGCCTCTGTGACAAGAAAACTCCAGCTTCTCCAATAAAGGAACATATTGACTAATTCAACTCACCAGAAGATGGAATTTGAAATTAGTTTTGCTACCACACAGTCCCAGGCATTAAGAGACTCACAGGCTACGGGCTACCACTTTTCCCTTGTTCCCCTGCTTGCCACCATGTTGATCTGTGCTTGATTTCATTGCCTGGAGTTTGGAACGCTGGTTAGATATGCTCGCTTCACTTTGTTCCGACACTTAACCACATCCTCTCTCAGAAGGGAGAGTCCTCTTTTCAACAACACCTGCTGCTTCCTGGACTCCTTTTGTAAGGGGACCAACGTTTCTCTCTTTCATACCCTGGGGACTGACCCTCTGGAAGAGACTCATTCACTCAGCATGAAATTGTCTGGCATCCCTAGAGACCCCAACTTGTATCTTGGATAATTTCCCAGGTTTTTGTACTGTCTATCCACATTTACTACTCTTCCACACAGCTCTCTTTATAGCCTAACCATATTCATGATCTTGTTTTTGTCTAATTTTATAGCTAGTAGGGTTTCTCAATATGGTTTCTCAAATCATGTATGGTGATCCCTAAAGTAAATACCATGTAGTTTCAGTCATTGCTGAAAACTTTGAGAATCATCTATTTATATCCCAAATTTGAGTGAGGTATATAGGGATTGCATTATTATTCTAGCTGAGAAATAGTTATAGATATGCAATTAAAGGCTCAATGAACCAACTCAGCATCATACAGCTAACCAGGACAGAGATGGGATGAAACCTCAGTCTCATGACTTTTATCTGAATGTTTTAACTCCACTACTTGTCACAGTGCCAAACTTCTGTTATTGTCAATGAAGGATGATCAATCTAGAGAGACTGTTTCAGTGGAAGAACCCAGAACAAAGAACTCCTTACTCCACTGGGTTAAGAATACTTTAAAGTAAAGATTTCTTCCAATTTCATAAAATAGAACCACTTCTTTGAATTGAAACTGAAGGCAACAGTTTTCAGAAAACAGAAGTGACCTATTGAAAGATAATTTAGTTTTTCAATTTGGCAATAAAAATAAATATTATGTTTCCACCAATAGTAGAACCCCTCAGTGCTCATTTTCATGGTCCCTGGTAAAATATGTGCCACACAGGGGTTTAGTTGGTAGCTTATAATCACCTGACTGCATATCTCTTCCCAAAGCTTTCTAAACTAAATGATACAGAGCAATAAGGACTGACCTGAGATGACATATTTTTCAATCCATGAAATGGTATGAGAGGGCAAGATGGTAGCAAAGTGAAAACTCAGACCACCTCCTTTTACTCTAAGGTAAAATAGAGCAGAACAAAGCCAATAACTCCTGTGGTAAAATAACAGGCTTCAGTGCACACTGGGAGCAATATTAACAGGAGGGGGACCCCAGTCCAGTTGCCAATCACTGTATAAGCCTCACTACTCCCTGCCACCAGCAACTAGCAGCAGAGGTTAGTCACCACTGTGAAAACCTGGCTCCCAGCCACCAGCTACAAGAACTTGGCAGCAGCAGATAACAACACAGCTTGGCCCCCACTAGTTGTGACTCTTGAAGCAATAAGTCAGATGGACACAGGTCTGAGAAATAGTCGAAATAGTCCCATTGAGAGAAGTAGGATTGGTTATCCTTTTGATAACAGATATCAGTGCAGACTTCAATAGTCAAAAATGTGGAGATTAACACTACATTTAACAGGAGATGGGCAAAGAGAGGAACCTGGCAGTTGTGGTCTGGAGTAGAGGACACTGGTGGCAGGGCTGACGACACAACCAGGACACCTAGGTTGGGTTGGGGGGGAACAGAAGCTGTGTGGAGGCATACACCGTGAAAGAGGGGAAAGTCTTCTGGAACAGTTGGTGTGCTACACTAAGTATAGATGGTAGCATAGCATTTTTGCTTTCATTCCCCCTTCCCACCTCTGGAACTAGCGCTAACTTTGTGAAGCTCACTGGGAGCACAGAGATTGCCAAGTCTCTCATTCCAAATAGAAGGGATACTGGGGGGTTCCACAAATAAGAGCCAGTCCAACTCCAACTCATCATTACTAATGTCTGGGCTATTCTAAGACACTCCCCCACTGATTCTGTAACTATAAGACAAAACCCAGTATGTACAGAAACCAGCAAAGGCCAAAATAAAGAAAATTAAACAAATCCACAGCACCACCCATGGGATAAGTAAAATAGTTTAACCTGCTAAATTACTGTTGAAATGTTAAAAGTAATAAAATGGGAAGACCTTTTGGCAAAAAGGGCAGATAAAAAATATATAACAGATGGAAATATTATTCCTAAAGATAATAACATCACAAGGTAAGAACAACTTTCCAGAATGCAAAAACAAAAAGATTATATTTTCTTATCAGATAAAGAGGACAGAACTGCTATAATAAAGAAACTCGTAGAAACAAAAGAAAACCCAGAAAGGCAAGTCAAAGTAGTACAAGAAAAGTTAAAAAGGCAAGGAATATAAGGGAATTCAGAAAAGCTAATCAAAGACATGCAACAAAATTCAGGCAAACAAATTAATGAGCTCAGAAAAAAAATCAATGAATAAAAGAATAGAAATTGAAATTTTACATAAAAAGTAACAAAAATTCAGGAGGCAAAGAGAGTAATAAATTAGATTAAGAAATCTAGAGAAAACTACAAATGGAGACTGTAGGTTCAAATCATTGACTTGTAGATAGCAATATATTCAGGGCCAGGTGGAATAAGAGCAAGAAATGAGATGTGAAAGAGAGAGAGGAGAGAGAAAGGAGAGAGAGAGAGAGAGAGAGAGAGAGAGAGAGAGACTGTTTGAAACCATTAAGAACGTCAGCAAAATAATAAGATACCCCAGAAGAGGAAGATGTGTGTTTGCGCGCGCGTGTGTGTGTGTGTGTGTGTGTGTGTGTGTGTGTGTGGCATGGGGGGAGGGGAAGGGTGGCTGTGGCGAAGAGGACTGGAAAGCCCCAACAAGGAAATAACACAGGACTACTCTCACATAGAGAAGGAATTATGTATGCAAATCCATGAAGCTAAAAAAACACCTGGTTATGTAAATGTAATGAGACTTACAATGAGCCACTTAATAAAGAAGGTAGGAGAATTCATGGGAAAAATGGGACATTTAAGCTGATTGGAGGATGGGGGAGGGATGCTGATAACCTATACAGGTACTCCTATCAGGCTTATCTCTGACTTCTCTGAGGAAACTCTAGTGGCATGCTGAGAGTAGAAAGGCATATTAAAAATATTTAAAGTAAAAAAACCACCAGCCAAGAATACTATATCCTGAAAGACTATCCTTCAGATATGAGGGTAAAATAAAGGCATTTCCAATTAACAGAAAGTGAAAAAGTTTGCAAACACTATAAAAATTGAGAGAAGCATTCCTTTTTCTCCACACCCTCGCCAACATTTGTTGTTGCTAGTTTTTTTAATATGTGCCATTCTCACTGGTGTAAGATGGTATCTCATGGTAGTTTTGATTTGCATTTCCCTGATTACAAGTGATGTTGAACATTTTTTCATATGTCTGTTGGCCATTTGCATTTCCTCTTCAGAGAAGTTTCTTTTTAGCTCTTCTGCCCATTTTTTGACTGGATTATTTTCTTTGTTGTTGTTGAGTCTCATCAGCTCTTTGCAGATTTTTGTGATCAGTCCTTTATCATTAGTGTTGGGTGCAAAAATGTTCTCTGAGTTGGTGGGGTTTCTCTTTGTTTTTGTTATTGTCTCTTTTGCTGTGCAGAAGCTCTTTAATTTGATGTAGTCCCAGCTGTTTATCTTTGCCTTCACTATCACTGCTTTGGGTGATGTGTCTGTAAAGATGTCTTTGACTGCACTGTTGGTGGGAGTGCAAACTGGTCCAACCACTATGGAGAGCTGTGTGGAGATTTCTGGACCTACTAAACATAGAGCTTCCATATGATCCAGCAATTCCACTCTTAGGTATTTACCCAAAGGACACAGAAACATCAATTCCAAAGAACACCTGCACCCCTATGTTTATAGCAGCACTATTTACAATAGCTAAGCTTTGGAAACAGCCCAAATGCCCAAAAATAGACGACTGAATCAAGAAGATGTGGTACATATATACCATGGAATATTACTCAGCATTCAAAAAAGATAAACACATGCAATTTGCAGCAACATGGATGGCGCTAGAAGGGATCATGCTCAGCGAAATAAGCCAGAAAGAAAAAGAAAAATACCGGGTGGTCTCACTCATAGCAGGAATCTAGAAAACTTAAATAAGGGACCAGGAAAATGAATAACTATAAGAAAGTGAAAATCAAAATCAACAAAAAACTATGAACCAGAGACAGTTTTTGGGGGGTCGGGGGCGGGAGGGGAGGGATTGGGGTCAGAATGGGGGGGTTGCAATTGTATGGGGAATATAAAAATAAAATTTATTATTTAAAAAAAATTGAGAGAAGCATTTGTACCCTTATAAATAAAAGTGACGAAAAGTCACAAGAAATTGAATAAGGAAATAAATAGAACAGTCTCTAAAGACACGATACTAAATACTCATATATCAATAAGCACTCTACATTTAAGTGACTGAACTCACAAATCAAAAAGCAAAGTAGTTGGCTGGTTCCAAAAACAAAACCCAACTTTCTATTGCCTCCATGAGAACAACATGAGCTCTAAATATAAACACAGACTCAGAAGAATAGTTGAAAAACAATTCCACAGGCAAACGGGACTCAAAGAAAGACAGGGACAGTCATACTGATGTAAGATAAAATAAACTTTCAGCTAAAAGAGACAGGAATTGACATTATATAATGATTAAGGGGTCAATACACCAGGAAGACATAACACTCATCAATACATATGCACCAAATGAAGAAGCACCAAAATATATAAGACTACTATTAATAAACCTAAAAGCAGTTATTGGCTGCAACACAACACCTTATTTACATCAATGGACAAATCAATAAGACAGAAAATCAATATGTAGACAATAGCCTTCAATAAGGAAATAGAGTAGATGGGTCTACTAGACATTTATAGTACATTATACCCCCCACCTAAACTTAGCAAATATTTTTCTCAAGTGGAACATTTTCCAGAATTGACCACATGTTGTGTCACAAGTTAAGTGTCAGCAAATTAATAAAGATTGAAATCATATTAATATCTCTGATGAAAATGGTATTAAACGAGGAATCAAGCACCAAAAGAAAGTCAGGATAAGTCTCTAATATATAGTAACTGAAAACCTCACTAGTGAATAACTATTTGCTTAAGATAAAATGAAAAAGAAATTAAAAAGTACCTAGGGTCAGAACACTCTATCAGTACAATCTCTCCACTGGAAATGGGCAGCTCTCCTGCCCACTGGTGCCTCTCTTTGTCTGCTTTTTCTAGTAAATCTGTCCTTTTAAATATGCAAAAAAAGTATATAGAGACAAATTAAAATGAAGCCATGACCCACCAGAACATCTGGGATGCAGCAAAAGTGTATCAACATGGAAGTATATAGAAATACAAGTCCATATCAAGGAACTAGTAAGATCTCAAATAAATAATCTAACATTATACATTGAGGAGCTAAAAAAAAAAAAGATGTGGAAATAAGTGAAACACAAGCCAAAAGAGGCAGTTCAAAAGATCAATGAAACCAAAAGCCAGTTCTTTGAAATATCAACAAAATAGACAAAACTTTAACTAGACTCACTAAGAGATAAAAGGAAGGAAATGCTAATTAGATAAGAAATATATGTAAAAGAAATCCAAATTGGGAAAGAAGAAGTAAAACTACAACTATTTCCAGATGACGTGATAATCTACATAGAAAACCTCCAATACTTCAATAAAAGAAATCTAGTAGAAGCAATAAATCAATACAGTAAAGTGACAGGCTACAAAATCATTATACTAAAGTTTATATGTCTACTATATGAATTAGAAGAAAAAGAAATGAAGGAAACAATCCAATTTATAATAGCATCAGAAAGTATTAAATACCTAAGGAAAAAAGCTACCAAAGGAGGTTAAGAATGTATTCAATGAAAATTAGATTATTAAGAGAAACAGATGAAGAGAGAGGGAATGGAAAGACATTCATTGTTCTTGGATTGGAAGAATTAACAAAGTCAAAAAAGATCTACAAAGAAAACTCATTAAAAATGAAAACCAAAACCTTACCAAAAATGGGCAGAAGAGCTAAATACATACTTCTCCAAAAAAGATAACAATGTCCTGCAGGCACATGAAAAAATGTTCACATCACTTATTGTCTGGGAAATGCAAGTCAAAACCACAATAGGATGCCACATCACTCCAAAGGATGACTCATATCAAAAACTAGCAGAAGTCCTCCCCGGTGGCACAGCGGTTGAGCGCTGGGCTGAGAAGCTGCCTGTAGCTTCTGTAGCGCCAGTTCGATCCTCGGCCGCCAGCGAGGGTCCCACATGGCGCGCAAACCTCTCCTGCCATGCCCACTGCTCCCCTCAGCAGTGTACTTCAATCTTTCTGCCTGTTCTGCTTCCCCCTCTGGTTCTGATGAATTCTCTCACCCTCCGGTGCTTCTGACTGTGCCCAGTGCTTGTATGAATAAATAAATAAATCTTAAAAAAATAGCAGAAACAAATTGTAGAAGTTATGGAGAAAAAGGAACTCTAGTACATTGTTGTTGGGGTTGTACACTTTTTCTGACCCTTTGGAAAACAATATAAAGGCTCCTCAATATATTAAAAATATATATGCCGTATGGACTAACAATTCCAATTCTTGATATTTATCCAAGGAATGCAAAAACACTAATTCGAGGGATACATTCATTCCTATGTTTATTGCAAAACTATTTACAATAGCTAAGTTATAGAAACAACCTAAGTGCGGAACAACAATGCATGAATTAAGAAGATGTGGTAGAAATGCACGATAAAACACTATTCAGCTATAAAAAAAAATAAGATGAACTCTTGCCATTTGCAACAACATGTATGGGTCTGAGGGGGATAATGTTAAGTGGTATAAATCAGAGAATGAAAAATACTGGACGATTTAACTTGTACACGGAATATACAGAAACAAAATAAAGTAACTAACAAACTCAGCCCTAACAAAGCCTAGAAATATGACTACAGAATTGAGGCTACTAGGTAGAGAGAAGGTGGGGGTGAGAACACATGGTGGAGGGGTCCCAATGGCATATAGTGAAGAGCTATGTGTGCTCTGGCAGTGGATGCAGTGTGGTGATGTACATCTAAGGAGATGTGTACTATGCTCCTGAATCATTTGCAGTATGGTCAGCCAACGTTACCTCAATAATAAAAAATAAATTAATTAAAAAGTGACAAAGACATTATTCCATGAAATATGTGATTGTGGAAGGGAGTCACTGTCTGACAATGGATGGTTAAACATCTGAATGTTTTTTTTAAATCCATTCCAGGTCTCAAAGTAAATTTAACTTGCCTACATTCTTTGTTTCCTTTTTAGTTTTGGTCCATCTTTATCTTATTTTACCTAGAGTAATTTAGAGCAGGTGTCAGCTAATGTTTTTCATAAAGGGCTAGTTAGTAAATATTTTAAGCTTTGTGGGTGCTCTGCTTCTGTAAGTAAAGGATGTGAATGTGCTCCAATAAAACTTGATTCACAACAGCAAGGCGGTGGGTCATATTTGAACTGAGAGCATAATTTGGCAACCCCTGATTAGATTGCTATCATACATTTTTGAAATTTAGAAAGTCATACCATTTATTACCAACAGGGAGGATTCTTATAAACTCCTTCCAATCTTTCTCAAAACAATTATCCAAGCACAAGGAAGGGTCTCTAGAAATGAAGATCCACCAATGCCCAGCAAGTATACATGCTTACTGAATACAGAAATAAAGTCTCTGCTTACTATTTCATCTCTGAAAGCAATTTATTGCTTGAATAAAAGGGTATACCTCCATTAAATATGTAATTAATGGAAACAATTTGCATTAAATAGAATTTTAGAATGTTAAAAAAAGCCCACCTAGTATAGGAAAAGTTATATAGTTTTCATTCTGACAAAAGTAGATGCTTTTCTGAACAAACCACTAAAGACAACAGTGACAAAGAAGCTTATGCAATTTGTACATTTTAAGTAATGTTTCCAAATATAAATATTAGGTGCAATACCATCTATATGATAAACATGCTAATCATAAAATGTGAACAAATCTGCATATTATATATTATATATAAATAGTTAAGGCTATAGATATGTAAATAACTAAGGAGATATATATATATATGGATATATACCCATACATACACATATGTATCCTTATATGTGTGTGTAAGTAGATAAATATGGATAGGAGATAAACACACACACACATATATATATCCTATCCAAATATATATATATATCTATATCCTATCCATAATCATCTATTTACATACATATGTAAAGATATCTTTAGCTATTTATGGAAATGCTTTAGAACAATACGCACTTGAGTAGGCTTTGAAGGATCTGAACTATTCTCTTCATGGTCAGGAAACTGACTCTTAACCTCTTAGTTATACTGCCTCCCAGAAGTGAGAAACATTATTAATGAGAATATCATGCTCAGATAAATGGTGTCAGGCATGAAAAAAGTTTTAGACTCTTTGTACTAAAGCAATTAACTCCTGTGTGTCAGTGATAATGGGTTGCCTTTCTAGTGTGTGGACTCTATAGCTGAGGCTCACACTCGGAACACAGTCAAGTGGCTTCTCTTTTCTCTCTTATACTCCTCATGACCAAAACTTAATGTAGATTGTAAAATAAGGGACACATTATAACTGCCAAAGCACAGTGCTCAACTTCTCAAAGGCTATTGTCTGTGTGGGACTTCAGTGAAGATTAGGAAAGATAGCAAACTTCGTGAATAAAGGGAAAAGTCTGTCATATGCAGTTTTATTAGGCAAGACTGAATGAACTCCAAACAAAATGAAACTTGGCAGAAAGATGAGGAATCCTGGAAGCACACCTCTAATCAAGTCAGTGTGTCTTCCTTAAGCTCCCTCACAAAGGAAACAGAAAACAGAGTTCATACTGGGAAGTTTGTTCATCCCCCGCTATGGAGATTAACCAGTGGAACATTCTGACCCCCCTACGAATGTACTAAATATATAAGTGGGGCCTAAAGTTAAGCTTTTTCCAAGACCAGATTCAATTTAAACCTTGGTTCTATGCATTTAATTACTATCTCTGTAAGAATTTGAAATACCAAAATGGATTGCATATGTTTGGCATTTTTGTAGTAGTATAAATCGCATACTTTAAGCAGGGAGGGTGTCCCTTTCTGATTTCATCAGCTGTAGTTTATGCAAGTTCTTCATATGAATGTACATCCCAAAACATGAGAAAAAGGGCCAGTCTCTCCAATTCTTTTAAAGATTTTCAGCATCTTCATTGAAATAAATGTACTGGAAACAGCAGAAGTAGAAAACGGCACAAAGGCGATAACGTTTGCATAAAGAAGTCATTAGGAAGGTGTGCCAATGGAACAATTGTGTGATGTTGCATAACAAATGCACACTTTCATTTAGTTATTTTAAAGATTCAGTTTATCTAGTAGTTTTTTGCATTTAAAGAGCATGGTACTGAATGATTCTCTGTTCCTGAGATGCCAGCAGTTCTTGAAAAAGCATTCACAGCATGATTAAAAGCATAATAAGAGAGTCTCAGAGTAATATTTATCCAGCCTGAATTTTCAGCTTAATACACCCAGAGCCATTCCATCCCCCAATTTGTACAATCACAGTTTAATAAAGGACATATTTTAATGTAGGCTGTTGAAAAACAGTGAGAGAATCCAGAAAGAACCACAAAACTCCCCTCAAATGCCTCCAAGATGGAGACTAGAAATGGGATGGAACTTTCTGGGCATTGTCTTTGAAGTCCCCATCAAAGGGGGGTACTGAAAGAGCTTCACTCTTCTAATGGCAGAGCAGGGAGTTCCTTAAGAGGACTAATTCAGCACACTGCTCACAGAAGTCTAAATTAAAATGTCCAACAAGCATGGAAAATGCAACCTCACTAATCAAAAGTGTAGATTAAAAGTAGAAATTTTCTTATTTATCAAATCAGCAACACGTAGATAGCTATTTAATTGGTTTTGCTTCCTTGTTTGACACTTCAGTCTCCTCTATGGTACATATAACAACCTAAGTGATCCTGCTAAAATCTGAGAAATAATGAGTCTCTCCCCAGTTAGAACCTTCTTAGTTTGGGTCAACTTCCTACTAAAAACAAGATTCTCCATCACTGCTGCTCACTGGCCATTGCTCCAGGCACATACTAGCCTCCTTCGCCCTTTCTCTGTTTACAAGAGTCTCCTCATCAGCGCTTAAAATTATGAAGTAGTGCCAACTTCAGAGTACTTTATCTGTTCTTCCTTCTGCCTGGAATGCTGTTTTCCTTGTATCTTCAAGTGGTTTCATTTCATTCTATTCTGGGCTCGTGTTGTTTCCTATCTATGCCAGATAGATGGGACCCCATGTGAAATAACATCACCCTACAAGTTCCTTACCTTGTGTAACTTTCTTCCTCGGATAAATTGCTGCAATTCGCATACTGTGTTTGTATGTATGCATGCATGTATTTCTGTCTGCCTGTTTTCCCACAAGCTTTAAGTGCCTTGAAGGCAGGAAATTCTCTTTGCTGTTATATACAGCTGCAACTCAAGTGCCCAGAATAGTACCTAGTGCACAGTAACTATGCATTGATGAAATGAATTTAAATGGCATGACCTGGTGTCGTCAAGGTACTTGTGCTCTCTTTCAAGGACAATGGAAAAAGAAGTCAATAAGATCAGGATAGGAAATAATCTAGCAGTGATATTGTGACACTCCAAAAAAAGTCTACCTTTGACTCAATTCGCCTCTTTTAGAAATATACAGTACAGAAATAATCAGAGATCTACACAAATCTTTATAAAGATAATTGTTAGAAGGCCTCCCTGGTGGCACAAGGGATTAAGATGCAACCTATGAAGCTATCTGCAGCCACTGCAGCACGAGTTTGATCCCCGGCCAGGGAACTACACACATGGCGCAGCAGAGCTCTCCTGACTCTCCTGCTGCTCCTCTGAGCAGTGTACTTCAGTCTATCTGCCTGTTCTGTTCCCTACTCTGTCTCTGGTGAATCTTCTCACCACCACTCCTACCCCCGCACTTCTGGCCTGTACCCCAGCTCTTGTATACATAAATAAGTCTTAAAAAAAAGATAATTGTTAGAGTTCAATTAAAATCAGAATAAAGTCAAAAATAAAAAAAAATATTGCTGTAGAATGGCTACTACTTGTGTGATATTAAGCACTGGGTAAGGTACTAGTTGCTTTTATTCTATACAATGAATTAGTTATGTTCAATTTGCAGATGAGGACACTGAGGTAACTTCTCTAAGGAGTCATTCAATAAACTTTGTGAATAATTGAAAATTAAGTTCTTATTTCCCACCCTTAGCTAAAAAATAACAAAGTTTGTCTGAATTAAGAATTGATGGCAAACATTTTGTCTTCTTTGGAGGGGTGGAGGCTGCCCAAGGGAGGGTATGGTTGAGCAGCAAGGATCAGAGTGGCTCTTTCAGCTCAAATTATCCTAGTTACCCTAGGCTGCATTCAAGGAACCTGCTCCCTTTGGTCGGCTGAAGATCTGTGTGTACAGCTCCAAGACTTTTGCAAACGTTTATCATTGACCTTTAATAGATCAACATTAAGCAAACAAACTCCTTCCTCTACCCCACCCTCCCTTCTTCCTATTGTTGCCAGGGTCATGGTTTCCTCTAGAATTCCTGAGCTATTCTCCGCGGAGTCTCACTCATTTCCTGTTAGGGGAACCTTGGCATCAGATCTGCAGGCCAGAAGCAGGCCCAGGAGCCAGCATCTCCAGGGTCTGTTTGTCCTCATTGTCTTTGGGGAGCCCACAGGCTTCTCTGCCCCTGCCACCCCCCGCGGTTGCCATCAGGAGCCCTTGGGTAGGAGGCCATCTGGCTCAGCTGCCAGACCTGTTGATGGGTTGGCTTCTCTCCCTTGCCCCTGCCTCCCACCACACCCCCCTGTTTTCCATCCACAAGAGGAAACTCTTAGTATCCCAGATGCTTGCAGCTTCCTTGACTCCCAGTCCTCAGCTCCAGATGGTTTGGATTTGCTTTTCGAAATGGCTCTGTCTCTAATTCCCCATTTACTATTCATGTGCTCATTTTAAGATTGTGCCCCATTTCATGTTTTCTCCTGCTGCATTTTAAAATGTTTTAATTTAAAGCTGATGCTGTTCAGCTAATTAATCAAATGTCTGCCGGCCACATGCACATATACATCCTCTGGTGCATTTTAGTGTATGTGGGTATGTGAGAGAAAGTATGTATAAGTGTGCATGTGTGAAAGGGAAAATTCCTTTCACATGGCCTCTTGTCCCCAGAAATCTAAAAGTTTCTTTGTCTTGGCAGTTGTCCCAGCAACACCACTCTCTGCCCTTTTCTTTGGCCTGTTCTTAGGGTATTTTGAGAAAAGCCCAAGAGTTCCTACAACACTGATTTTCACAATTGCTATAAGAAACAGAGCAAGGTTGGCCCAGTTAGGGAGTCCCGTATTTACCCAACTGAAGATTTGCCATTGTGAGCATTTCTCCTGACATTCCTGAAATCCTTTTCCTTGCTGTGATTTGGCAATTTCTTTCCCACTTCCTTCTTACTGCAGACAGTGAAGTACCCCTGATGCCAACCAAAGGTTACAGACATTTTATTCATAATTTGCCTTAAGTATCAATTCTTTGCAATCTTTGGTGGGGAGCAGAGAAGAAGTAATAACATTAGTTATTTAACAAGCATTCAGAGTTGGTGGGTAATAGTCACCTAGACAATATAGCTCTCATTTGCTTTTACTGTAGTTATCAACAATACTTTATTTTTTTAAAAGGTATGATTTTATTTTATTTTTTTAAGATTTATTTATTTATCCATACAAGCACTGGGTACAGTCAGAAGCGCGAGAGGGTGAGAGAATTCACCAGAGCCAGAGTGGGGAGCAGAGCAGGCAGAAGGACCGAAGTACACTGCTGAGGGGAGCAGCGGGTGGCAGGAGAGGTCTGCGCGCCATGCGGGACCCTCCTCTGGTGGCTGGGGAGCAGCCGGGGATTGAACCGGTGCTGCAGAGGCTGCGGGCAGCCTCGTTACCCAGCGCTCAACCACTGCGCCACCGGGGAGGCCTGTTATCAACAATACTTTAAACCGAAGGAGTCATTAATATGGGAATTTCAAGCTGACATAGTGGGGAACTATTTCTAGGCAGTTCACTTCTCAGTGAACTTGTGTGACTTTAGCCTTTTGGCCTCCCTTGTGTGACTCTAGCCCACTCGGCGATGCCTTCCTGGACCTGGTTCTGACTCACTGCACTGAGCTGGACAATTCTCTCAGTTGAAGTCATGAAGCTACACTGTTCTGCTCATAATAAACCTCCTGGTAACACAAATGTTCAAATGAACCATCTGAAAGATCAAATGTGAACTTGAATATGGATTTAATTTCTAGTAGTGAGATCAAACATGAGTTTCCTCCTTATTCTTTGACTTAAAGTTTCCCTTTCTCTTTGTTTTTCCCAAAGCAGGAAGAAGCAGCCCAGGCAGTAACTGTCATGAGGCCAGAAGACAGGGCCTCCTTTTAAATATTGTTTTTATTGATGAACAATCATCTAACTGCATTTCCTGGCTCTTTCCATGGCAGCAGCGCACTCAATTATACTTTCAGGATTGTGTGCTACAGGATTTCAAACAAAGGGGAATGTGTTTTTAAGGAGGAAGGAGAGAGGAGTCAAAGCTGCTGTCTTTTTGACTGCAGACAAATGACTATTTAGTGAGCTTGTGAAATTTGCCTGGCTTGTGTCTTTGTCCTCATTTTCGTTTCTCCAGCAGGAAAGATGCCCTGCCTGACTTTGTGCAAGAACAAGCCCTATTCTGAAGAATGGCTCCTCCAGTTACTAGAAAGACAGAAAGCTGCATGTGGACTGGTAAGCAGAGACAAGACAGATGGGTGGATGACCAGGCCCCATAGTTCCACCACATCAGTACAGACAGAAAAACTCATCAAACTCATTTGCCAGTACCAATAAGTTAAAAAGGCCAGTTGATTACTGTAACTTCAGTATGTTAAGAGTGGCTGAGTAGTCAAGAGAAATTAGGTTTAATTTTTAGCTCTGACACTGGCTGATTGTAGGTCATGAAATATGTCTTTAGCATCTATTCAAATTCTAGTTTCCTTTTCAGTGGAATAAGGCCAGGAAAACCTTTCCCCATTTGAACACCTGTCAGGAGAAGCAGGTAAAGTGTCATTTGCAAAGCACTAGTCTCAATTGTTGTTTTTAGGATATATAACTAGTTGATCTATGTAGCAGTAGTAGTTCTGTCTTAAGGGGGTGCTCCCGCAGGGTCATCATACAAAACTAAAGCTATCCTATGGGGCTCCAAAGCCCAAAGGGGATGCAAGAAGATCACACACAGAATGTGGTTGGTTTGAGATTTTTGTGGCCCTCTCCAAAGTGTTTGCTTTCCCCCCCCCCCAAAGCACTATAACACACATTTCCTGTATGGTTTGTAGACATTCTAGAATCATTGCGGGGTCCATCCTGAGTCAAGTCAGAGATTTAGTCTCAGTCTTGCCTGTGTTTCTCAATGACACAATAGCTCTGGGAGAACAATCCCTGTTATACACACAAACCTGCCTAAGGGGCCTCCACACACGGAGCATCATCAAATCATTCCTTTTTTGATGAGAAAAAAGGCATACACATGATTTATGGTAACATAGAATGTGATCCACTTGTTGGCATATCAGCTTCTGGCAAAATAGTATTAGCTATAGTAACTACTAGCTAAGCATTTCTCAACTAAACTTCATAGGTTTATGAACCAGCTGCTACCTGAGGGATTAACTCCACACACAAGACTGAGTGACCCCATCCAAAATTAGTTCCAAAGATATACCTTGGGGATTCACAGTGGCAGTTTCTTAAATTTTAAAATAAAGCTGGGTTTCCATAGTTGAGTCCTTTTATGTTTTCATGTTATTGAATGCTCCTTTGAAACCAAACGTATTGATATATTCTACCCTGCAGGGAAATCAATAAAAACTTTAATCACAAAATTAAATAAAAACCAAAGCTACTGACATTACATGGTAACACTCACTGAAGCAACAACTTCAGGTTTTATGGTCCTCCTGCGGCTGCTGGACTTATTATTTGTAGGAAAATCAATATCATCTTAAGAGTAATTTAGGGTGCATCTTGTCATTATAGAAAACAAGTTCCTGGTAGACTTTACTAAAAATATGAGAATAGGGTATCAATATGTGTTTGCGCACCTGAAAGTGATTATTTCTTGACAGCAGTAAAACATACAAGTAGGGTAGCCACAAATGACATCTCCAACATTTTCTTGAAAATGCATCATCATTTAGGGTTCTGGGTCACAGGCCTTTTTGAAATGAATAAAAACTTGGGGTAGTCCATGAGTTAAAATGACCCCAGAAATGGTTCATAAAACATACATTAATAACACCCATTTGTCATATGACCTTAGTGATATTAGATAACAAAAGGTTCTATTTCACATTTGGAAAAATAATTTATTGCAAGTCAGGTTCATAGACTTGGAAGTAACCTTAAGAGGCATCAAGTTCAGTAAATCCAATCCCTGGGAGAAAATATTTGCACTCCACAAAACTGAGAAGGGACTAATATCAAAGATCTACAAAGAGCTTATACAACTCAACAGAAACAAAATAAAGAATGCAGTTGAAAATAGCTGAAGACACTTCTCCAAAGAGGAAATGCAGATGGCCAATAGGCCCATGAGAAAATGTGCAACATGACTTATCATCAGGGAAATGCAAATCAAAACCACAATGAGATACCACCTCACACCAGTAAGAATGGCCCATATTGGGGGAAAAAAAAAAAAAAAAAACCAACAACAAATTCTGGCAGGGATGTGGAGAAAAAGGAACTCTCTTACAATGCTGGTGGGGTCTCAAACTGGTCCAACCACTAAGGAAAGCTATGTGGAGGACCCTCCAATTACTAAAAATGGAGATACCATATGACCCAGTGATTCAACTGCTAGGAATCTACCCAACGGACACAAAAACATAAATTCAAAAGGATACTTGCATTCCTATGTTCATCGAAACAATATTTGCAATAGCAAAAATATGAAAACAACGTCAATGCCCCAAAACAGAGAACTGGATGAAGAAGATGTGGTATATATACGCAATGGAATAGTACTGAGCAATCAGAACCATTTGCAACAACATGGATGGAGCTGGAAGGGATTATGCATAGTGAAATAAGTCAAAAGAAAAAAAAATTAGTTGGTTTCACTTATAGGAGGAACATAGGGAAACCGTACAAGGGATCAGGGGGAAAAAAAGGCAAAACTAGCAGTCAAACTGTAAATTGGAGACATTCATCAGTGGGCGGGGGGGCATAGAGATCAAAATAGGAGGAAAGAGCACAAGAGTCCATGATGATGGTTCACGAGTGTCTTGGTGGTGGTAATTTTATGGGGGCAACACCTAAGAGAAGAAATTAAATATTGTACAAAAATGAACAATGATGTAAAAATATACAAATAATTTAAAAAGTCCAATCTCTCTGTAAAGCAGGAAGCCTTTTATATTATTCCTGAAGAGGACAAATCTTCTTAACTGTCATATTTCCCTTCTCATCATTCAATGGCAAAGTATATCCAGAAACGTGTATGTATACAACCTTTTATCTTCATAAACCACAAGTTTCAGTTTTAATGAATTATTAGGCTGAAATCTTGTTCTGCTCTCCCATAATACTGTCTGTGTGGTAAGCCACAGACTGTAAAGTGAAACCATTGGCAGCCTGAGCCATCAAGGGCTTCCCAGACAGTGATGTGGTACCACACTTTCAATGAACTTTAAGAGAACCTTGTGTTGCTGTAAGGGCTTATTGGAGTTTAACTCAATATGCTTTGGTCTCCCATGCTCTTGTGTTAGATCTTCAAAATAGCTTTTTTCAGAACTTGAGACTGCTTACTGAGAATAGAAAGCAGAACCAGAGACTGGGGTCTGATTAATACATGGCAGGAGCCAGCGGGATTAAGAGTAGAGGTTTTGAAAGTCAGTAAATGAAAACCAAAATATTTTGCAACGGTGAGTCAAATAATCAACCAGTCAAGGTCAGCACTCATAGGCCTGAAATCATCAACATTAAATCAGCAGAGCAGGTCTTAGAATGCAGTTAGGACATGGCAGAATTATTTCCCAAAGGGAAATAAACCACAGGGTCAAAATCCACACCTGGATGACACCATTTCCAGGAAGCAGCAGAGTTCTTCACACAAGAGGACCCTGATCAATAAGGTACTCAAGGCTTTTACCTCTATTCTAAATACAAATTGCTTGTCAGTGAGTCAACTTCAGGAACCAAGGTGTGAGTTGTGCAGACAGAGGGTAGGGAAGACTCTGGACCACAGAGTAAAGAAATTAAGCAGTCAATTAGACACTTTGTAGGCTTCCACATCAGCCTCCTTAGACATCAACACTTCTTTTCTAATGTTCTTGCCTTTTTTCAGCCACTTTTCTGATTCAACAATTAATTCAACAATTATCCTCCTTAGGATAATTTTCTAAATGCAATCTGTTCCAGATCTGTTTCCCAGCTGCATGGTATACATATTCTTGATCTGCTGTGTCCAAGTATCCTTCAGCAAACCTACTCAGCTATCTTTTTGCTGACTTGCAAACCCCACTCTCCAACTTAAATGTCCATTTCTTATGCTAAAGCAACAAAACTAGCAACAACAAAAAGTCCATGCTTAACACCGAGTTCAACAAGATATATCACAAAGTTGTACTATATGACATTACCAATAGTCATCAATTTTTACAATAAAATAGCAATTTCACATATTTCAATCTAATAATTATCTGTTTCTGTGCCTATATCCCCAGCCAGACCATGAAAAGAAGTTTACTTTATTTTCTGTTTATATAATTACATTTTAATAATCTTGGCACATAACTGGTTCTTGGTCAATGACCGATGAATGAATTAATGAATGAGTTGGAAGTCTGAGCATCAGACCTGGGGCATATTCCTGGAGAATACTGGAGGGGCAGTGCATTTGATAGTAAAGAAGTTATGTGACCTGGGACCAACCCACCTTACAGAACTGTCAACAGTGCATATTTCTCTGGAAAATCTATTTTTTCTTTTTCAGTAAAAACATGGCCATACTTACAGGCAAACATACTACCTTATATCCTGGCCAAATGATTTTTCTCTCAGGTTAGCATATCCTCCAATACCTCATGTGATAGGAGCCAAATTTTGGGGGTTGCTCTATCATCTTGTATATTTGCTTCAATGACAACAATGGTCAGGCATTTTTGACTGAAGACACTGGCTTTAAACTTTCCTGTAGAGCATCAGACAAGGCAAAGCTGGTCATTGAGGACAGAAAGACTGGCATCATGCTGAACCATACCCAAAATCATACCCTCTAACTTCAGGCTAATATCCTAAAAATATCTTTGTACTTCAAATTTCTCACCTCATGATAAGTTCTTGACTTTCCAGGGACAGTGTGATTCATCTCCTGCACTCCCAGCTAGATGGACCATTTACAGCTCCTCTCTTTGCTTGAGTCTTAAGAATCTTCATCGAGTTTCCCAAAAGTCTGATTAGCAGTATCAAAATTCCTTCCACCATTTTTCTCTATTATGGGTTGTGACACAGCATTTTTGTGCATATGAAGTTGCCCTGATATGCCAGAGTTCTCTAAGAAAGATTACTTTCCCTCCCCATATATCTAAAATGCCCTTCAATACAATAACTGTTCTCAAAGCAATTATTAAAAATTGCCGAGGGATATGACACAAGAGTTTCACTTTATAGAAAAGGAAATGGAAACAAAATCCCGATTTACATAAATGGTGATAGTGGTCAATTGTAAGTCATAGAAATGGTCCAGTTATGAGAGATGGCAGAATGAGTTTCCACACATTTGCATGACAAACAACTGAGATTGGTCAATAACATATGCAACAGGTATAAGACAGGACTCTCATTTAACCTTCTCTGAAGAAATCTAGAATTTCCTTCAATAGATGCTTTAATTTCCTTTCTAAAATGGAAAAGATGACTGGACAATAGACAATTATGTTTTAAATCATCTACTTGGTATATTTTCATATGGTTCTTAATAGCTATGTCATCACAGGCTGATAACATCAAAATAAAGTCCTTGGACAATATGTCAATGTTCATTAGGCCATATAAATGCATGGACCTTGTATAGTTGATGTATCAGCTTATGAAATGTTAAAGTGGCCAACTATTTCCCAGTATCCCAGAAATATATAGCTTGGGTTTGAAATTTAAGTTAGGAAACCTTTCTTATAGAAGTGAAGAGACTTATAAGAAGAAGTAAGGACCACTTCTGTTTGATCAAGGGTGAAAAGATATCCCTCTAAAGACTGAACAGATGTCGACAGGCAAGATCTCAGGATTTTCAAGATCTTACTACAAACCAGAAGCCACTTGGAAGGGACTGACTTGAAGGAGCTTTGGCCTTGGGGAAGGAAATTCTATGGGGACTCCACCTGAGGGGGAGGGGAAAGCAAATATTGTTAAAAAAAATTAATTAATTTTTAAAAATTACCAAAAAACCCCCCACATTCAGTGGTTTTATGTGAGTATATGAACATTTAACAATTAATTGAGGGTCTCCCCGGTGGCGCAGCGGTTGAGCACTGGGTTGCAAAGCTGCCCGCAGCCTCTGCTCCACCAGGTCGATCCCCGGCTGCCTGGAGAGGGTCCCACATGGCGTGCAGACCTCTCCTGCCGCCCGCTGCTCCCCTCAGCAGTGTGCTTCGTCAGTCTGCCTGCTCTGCTCTCCGCTCTGGCTCTGGTGAATTCTCTCATGCTCCCGCGCTTCTGACTGTACCCAGTGCTTGTATAAATAAATAAATAAATCTTAAAAAAAAAAACAATTAATTGAATCTTTTTTTAGCTAAAAAAAGAAAAAAAAGTGCAAAGGCTAAGAGGTTAGAATCATTCCCAGAGCTAATCTGACTTATTGGAATCAAGACTAGCCTTCAGTACAATTATGAACTAGACAGAAGTTGTAATGAACACTTTCTTTTATTACCTTCTCTTTCTGCCTAATATCATTATGCTATTGAGATTTACATCTGCTCTCTTAGCACCGGGAATGAAGGCCCCAAGTTTCAGACACACCCCCTGTCCTATGCACTTCTGTTATAAGCCCTAATACTCTGGTATCAGTAAGTACAACTATGCTTGAGGATTGCTCTCCTCTGAGAAGCTTTATTCATTAAAAGGGGGGGTCCATTGGAAAACTTACCTATCTGCCTTCATCCAAATGATTCCAGTGACACAAATGTTAAATGCTGGATACTAAAGTGGGGACATGTTTTGGGGCAAGAGGGACCCCCTGAAATTATATCATGTAAATGGTTCTCTCTTCTGTCCACACATAGTATGTATTATTTGCTCTTGTGCTCTGAAGAGGTCATTTCTAAATCCCCAAGATACCAGAGATCAATATCAGTGTTATCACTGTGAATTGTTCTTGCTCCAAAAGCAAGCAAAACCTTTCTCTCACAGATTGTCAAAAAGGACAATCTAAATTAGTGAAGTGTGAACAATGGAATGTGTATTTTCTAACGTATACAATTTATAGATCTGGATTTTTTTAAAGTCTAATAGAGGTCCTTGGGGAGCTTGTTTTAATGAACAGATAAGAATGATTTGTAATTCAGGCATTAATTGCTTATATGTAAATAGCTGTTTCTGAAATGCTTAAGGGTCTGTTTGAAACCAGTTTGTTGTCTTTAAACCTTGGCCTGCAATTTAATTTGCATTCACATTTACTCTCAAACCCCTTATTTTGTCAATAATGCAAAGGTAAATTTCAGCTAACTGATCTATAAGGAGGTCCAAATTTCTGGGGTTTTTTTTGTTTGTTTGTTTGTTTGTTTGTTTTTACCAGACTGTGCTGGCATTGAATCCTGGCATAGCTATTGTTCTATTATAACTAATACTCAGTTTCAAGAAGCACTTAAAATATGCAATTTTGTTGTCCTTGCTTCATGATGCTAATTTTAGTCAAGGCTGCAGTGATAAAAATCTACATAAATAAATACATAAATAAATAAAATCTACAAGGCTTCCTGGAATTGCTACTTTCCTGAAACAATAGTTTCCAGAAATGATTCTAATTAGTGAGTGTTCCATTTGCCACTGGACAGTTTTATAGATGGTTTCCATTTGCTATAACTTGTTCACAGCATGCACCCACTTTCATAAACTTACACATGCGTATGTATGTATGCCTTTTGTTAGTTTGTTGGCTTCAATATGGGCAATCCACAGTTAAAATTATCCTGAAACTAAATATTAAATATGGATTCAGTAGGATCCTGCTAACACTCCAAATCATATATCATAGTGGAAATTATAGAGCTCTCTTTAAGAGATTTGGTTGCTGATAAATCTATAATCCTTTTTATGACATTGTTATACACTGAAAAATAGGGGTCCAAGATCCCAGAAATGCACACAATGGAAATCCCAATAGCAATGAAGGGGATAATTTGCAGGTGGCCCCATTTAGTTTTGGGAAAGAGTTAACTTCCCATGCAGCTCTTCCAAACAGCTGGAGAAATCCAACCCAATGTCAATCAGATTCTAGCGAGGGAAGATCAGCATTAACATCTGGTTAGCCTGTCTTACTGCAACATATCCTCACACTCTGCTCCTTCCTGCACGTGTTCACTTCTCAGGAAATATTTTATTTATTCCACTCTCTGCAAAACAATATGGCCTCTGGAGCATAGATGAGAGTTGAACTACTTCTTCAAATTTGTCTTAGGTCAGTGAACAACTGTGAAGTAAAAAGCTTTCTTTTTGCACTGACAGAGTGATTAACAATGCTCCCCTCTTTCTTTTTTGGAGTTAAAGCTTTTATTACATTTCCTATGAGCAAAGATTAAGCCATGAACTTATAGTGATTTTCTTTTACAGGGTGAGAGAACGACAGCATCATATCAATTAATGTTGGCATATTATCCAGCACAAAAAAATGAAACTCAGTATTTTCTATGTTAAAGCCTTAGGATAGCAATCACTGACAGAGTTATCCACAGGCTCACAACAAGCAGCAGCTTCACAAAAGTCCACAGAACTCTGACTTCCTATCATGGACCCTCTTCTGGTACAGAGGGAGGGGCATTCAGAGAAGATTGGGCTGCAATTGGGCTCCAGATGTGGGGGACTCTCTATTATGTAAATTTTTATTTTTTTTGGAGGAGTATCTTAAAAATATTGGCGGATCATGTAAGGATTTTTCTTTTGTCTTGGAACTTGCTTGAATTGTATGAACCAAACTCTGCTGGAATTCTCGTCAGAACAGCTTTCTCTCATGGTTTCTAGTATTTCCTGTCTCTGGCTAGATTGCAGCAATCCCAACAAAGGTTCTCATGGTATTTTTTCCTGTTTGGACTCCGTTCCAGTACAAACCTGTGATCAAGTTGAAGCAATGGAAAACAGAAAAGAAAAATTGTTGAGGAGAAGATTGGCCGAGCACCTCGATCCCTGCTAAAATAGTGGGAAAGTTTATTTTATTTTGCTTATTTTAGCAGCAGGTTAGTGGAGTGGGAAGACACCATAATAAATCCAGAGACCTGAGTCCCAAAGTTGAATTTGAAAAGATATTTTGCCTCATATGTAAAGTTGGCTGGGATTTGTCAGCGTTTACAGAGCACATTCTAAAAGTCTATGAATTTTATTCTGAAAATACTTAAATATTTAGAAAAGCTATTTTTCTGACCTGGTTCTTGACCTTCACTCATATCACACATGGAGACTATAGACATTTTGATGTTCCCACCAACAGTAATATTTCAAGTAAGTCCATATTAGTTATACACACATTATCTCTAGTTGACATTTTTGCTGATCCAGGAAAGTATAAAGCTTTTGTCCTTTAAATAATGGGCAAGCCTGGTGTCATTTTATCCTTCAAATCTTCTCCTACATAACATAAAAAGGGGAAAATATCCTTCAACCAAACAGATGCAGGGCCTCCCTATCCAGTCTCTAAGGTTGTGCACTTGACAAATTTAGAAGATTCTATTCATATGATCGACATTGCCACGGACCAGCACAGCAGTAGACGATGAGGCCACCTCAGGGTTGAGAGAAGAGTGCAGGGTGGTCAGGGCGTCGGCGAAAGAAATGACAAACAGACACACTTCAAGAGTGAAAATCTGAGTGTAATTTTCTTTGAGTTTGTGACCAGTATATATATGTTTTCCAAAAGCACAGGAATGAATATCAATGAAATTAGCTTGCCCATGGGCTCAGTCTATCACCATCAGGGAGGTGATCTACATAACAAACAATGACCATTATTGAAGAAAGAAGGAAGTTTAGAAAGACAGATAAGGGATTAAAGTTTGTAGTTCTAGAAAGACTGGATAAGATTTTTAGCATTCTTGTAGTGGTTCTTGGTGGTCATTATCTTTTGATAAGCTTCTGCCTTTTCAGGGAACTTCAGCTGAACTTCCTCTGCTTCAGGGTGTAATGCTGTTTCCCCCCCCCCAACCCCCCCCAATCCCCCCCCAATCCCCCCCCCCCCCCCCCCCCCCCCCCCCCGCGCGCGCTGGTTGCCCAGCCGGACCTAGGGACCCTGGCGAAAGCCATTCCTAAAGATCACTGCGGGGGGAGGTGCAGCAGGTAGGGTTTTGCTGTTCTCCCCCTGCACGCTGGTTGCCCAGCCGGACCTAGGGCCGGTTAACCCTAAAGGTCACTGCAGGGGGAGGTACAGCAGACATAGTTTTGGAATTATTCAGATTGATGGCCTTGAACCTCATTTCTTCCTGTTCTAATCAAAATGTATTACTTGCTTTTCCTGAAACAAGTAGTACACTTCCTTGTCTCCGTATACTTGTCTACAAGTTCCCTCTGTCTAAAATATTTTCACTATTGCATCAAAATTATTGCTTTTAACCCATTTCCTGAGATATATAAAAATAATTCAAGGCACAAACTTTATACTATGCATTAGAGAATAAAATAAAAAAAGAGAATGAAAAAATCAAAGTCTTGAAAGTACACCGTATTTCTATTTTTTGCCTGGTTTTCTCTAAATAATGTGGAACACTAGACAATGTGAAGAAAGGGAAAGGGAAAGTTTAAACATTCAATTTTATTTGCTATACAATTTAAAAATGCCTCAGAGGAATCTACTAACAATTTTTAACATGTCTTCTCTTGCTTTTGACTTCACATCACTAATTCAGTCCAAGTTTGTCTCCCTTCCTTGTCTTTTTCTGGATAGTCTTGTCATCAAGTTTAGAACTTTAAGAAAATACCAAAGATGCAATATAGGAAGCTTCCATGTTAATTTTTGTTTCATATTCTATTAGTCTATACATTTTCATTTTAAGTGCATTACCAGAGATCCTAAATTCATAAAGACCCACAGAACAATAAAATTCAGGCAAGTAGGAAAAGATATATGAAAGAGTAAGCAAAGAAGAACTATTATAGTGGCATAATATAATGTAGTAGTTGGAGCACAAACCCTGAAATTTAAACCACTGAGGTTCATATCTTTGCTCTAGCACGTAACTTTTCTGTGCCTCATACATCTCACCTCTAAAATGGGAATAATAATGTTGTTCTAGGATTAGACACATTAACATTCAGTTGATTATTTGTCTGTACTATTTATGTTCTGTAAATTTGCCAAGAACTTACTAAATTAGAAAGTGCTGAACCATGGTTCCTAGGAAAAGCACAGGATTTGTTTCCTGTGATATTATTCACAAAATATTTTGCCAATTGACCAATATATATCCTATTTTATGTGTGTTTCTGTTGAAAGACACATAATTTAATATATTATTTAATATATGTTGTTGACTCTTTACTACTGAACTCACTGCCAATAGCACCATATCTCTTGCCTGAATGAAATTTATTTGACATGTGTACTTCTCCTTAAGGCACATTGTGGATTTCCTGTGCTCAGAAGCATTAAACAACACATCAGCACTATATTTAGGGGCCATTTAAAAAAACTCACCAAGAAACACAACACAGAAAGTAAAAATATATCCTTAAATAGACAATAAAAAGGACATTTGTTTACAGTTTGAGAAATGAAATAAGAAGGCACAAAATCACTTTGTTCTACCTCAGCTGGAAAGGTGGCATTAGTTGACTCAAATTTTTCATTGTTGGTCACAAATGACTTGTACACCACAAGTATTGACTTTGGGATTACGAATACATCTTATCACGTAGGTGAATTTTCATATAAAGAATCTGCAAATAATGAGAATTATCTATTTTGATGTCTGAGAAGTCTTCCAAACAAGGTAAGCCCTATACACATGTTCTCTATTATTTATGCAAAGTAGGCATATAATGGTGGCTAATTTCCTTACTATGATGGCTAATTTTATATGCCAATTTGGCTAGGTTACAGTACCTAAACATCTAATCAAAAGCTAGCCTAGATGTTGTTGTGAAAGTATTTAATGATGTAATTGACATCTACAATTAGTTGACTTAAAGTAAAGGAGATTGCAATCAATAATGCAGGTGAGCCTCATCCAATAAATTCAAGAACATAAGAGCAAGAACTGAGGTTCTTTGGAGAAGAAATTCTGCCTGGAGAGTTTAGCATCAACTCCTGTCTGAGTTTCTATCCTGTTAACTTGCCCTGTGATTTCAGACTTGCCATTTCCCACAATTATATGAGTAAATTCCTTAAAGTAAATCCCTGTTTGCACATACACACAGACACACACACATATTTCCTATTGGTCTTATTTCTCTGGAGAACCCTAACTGATATATTCACTTTTGATTATTCTTTCTTATGGTGATGCAGTGGAGAGGAAGGGACACCTGCTTGCTAATCAGAAGGTCAATCTTTTTCTCAACTGAATCTCTTTATTACGGGTTTTATCAAATTGAGTATTTTTTTGTGGTCCTTTCGTCTCCAAGATTTCCTAGCAGAGGAAATAGTGTGAGCCAAGGCCTTCCCCTCTCTCCATCCTGTCTTCCAAATCTCCTCACAGAATCATGGAGTGTGAGAGTTGGATAGAGCCTAAGAGATTATATCATCCCAGCTCTTTGTTTCTTTATTTCTCCAAGTACAAATATAAAACCCAGGTTCATGTTCCCTTTCTTTCTCCTAAAACTGGGCATAAACACTTAAGACTAATCTACTGCCAGATTTTCTGAGCCCTTAGAAAGTCCTGCCAAGTGTGGCCTCAACAACAAAATATTTGGGGAAATTAGTGGTGGGGCTGGAAGGGGTTAGAGAAGGTGGGATCCTTTTAAAGCCCTGCAGTGCCAGCAGAAAATTGAGCAAAGCCAAGATGAATTTCACCTATCTCTTCTAACGAGCTGCTAACATTGTAGTGGCAGACCTGTCAGGATAATTTGTCACACATGCCCCTATGTGTGCTGAAGTCCCTTCCTAGTCATCTTCCCAACTCACTGCCACAGGCAACTTGTCTGAAACAAAACCCTAAGACATAATGAAAAGGGAAATACAGGAGGTGGAGGAATAGTTAATGGCCACTGACAAGTCATCAGGGCCCACTCCCCTAGTCATTGCAACCTCAACTATATCTACCTTCATTAGGTCTGAAGAGCCCGCTGTTATTCAATTACATTTATGTCACTGCCACAATTGCAATACCCACTGTCACAAAGATGCTGTCTATAAAAAAAAAAATCTCCTAAAAAATAACACTAGTTGCCAGACCAATAAAAATCTGATAAGTGAGACTTCTTGCTGAGACAGGTTTGGCAGTGATCCCTCAACCAGGGCAAAGTTCTCTTGGGCAGAATGATTGCCCGTGACCCCAGAGGGACCTGTGTCTCAGCATCAGTTGTGGGAGGCACAGCTCACACAGTGAATCCATCCATCAAATGGGGACTCTTGCACTTGCTTAAGTGGCTTTCAGGCAGACCATCAATTGGCCAGCACTGTTGTCCCCATTGAGCCTCACAAAGGTCCCATTCTTTCTTTTTGCTTTTAACATAAAACACCAACAAAACATCTGCTGTGGGTAGACCAGAGAACAAAAAGTTGCAACAGAATCCAAGGTGGAATGGATATCAGGGACAGAAATAATGCCCATGTCATAGGCAAGGTTATGCAAGACCTCTTGTGTCTCAACCATTTAACTTGAAGAGAAGAAACAATTTCTCCTTATTTTTTCATATTTTAACAACACACCAAATTATAAAGAAATTGTGTTGTTTTTTCCAAGTATCTTAATTATCTATATATTTATATAACTATTCATACACATCTTGTCCAAGCCAAAATAGATTTGAAGACACATCATACATCATTTCTAAAACAATGTTAATTGCATAATCTCTTTATGTGGAAACTACTTGACTAATTTGAGTTAAAGAGAAGTCACACTTAGTTTAGGATGCTATAGCTGGAGGGTCTCTTAAATGTCACCCAGCTTGATGAACACCATTTATCAGAGAAGTGATTTATTGGTGAAGTGACTTTTTAAACCTTATATAGCCAGTGCACATCAAAACTATGTTTTTATCCTTGATGTCCTGAAAGGCCAGTGTTTTTCCTACCCAAAATGTCAATTTTATAGGAGTTAAGAAGAAATGGAAGTCGAGACAGAGTTTTGTGTGAACTCAAATACCCAATCAGGAAACCAAAAGCTATTCCTTTGGGGCTGGACAGAAAATTAGAAAGTCAGGTTTAAAGCCAAGAAGGCAAAGAACGAGAACAATGAGTTAACTGGAGAGAGAAGTGAAAATGGAGCAAGGGAGAAGTTCAATTTAAATAGTTTATCAGAGAAGGGGCTAGGTTAATATGAGGGAGAACTTGAAAACTTAGACAAAAAATTTTCAGGCTATGAAATTCACTAATTTCAACTTAAATTTTACATTAAGTGCTTAGTCAGTTGTTCACCTTTATGCGAACATCTCCTGAATAAACCGCTGGATGACTCACATGTTAGTCAAGTCCTTAACCTATAGACTTAAAAACTGCATATAACAAACATCTATCCACAGCCTGTAGGTGAGGATGTGGAGAAAAAGGAACTCTCCTGCATTGCTGGTGGGAATGCAAACTGGGCCAGCCACTATGGAAAGCTGTGTGGAGGTTCCTCAAACTACTGAAAACGGAGCTGCCATATGACCCAGCGATTTCACTCCTAGGAATCTACCCAACAGACACAAAAACATTAATTCAAAAAGAAACCTGCATTCCTATGTTTATTGCAGCACTCTTTATGCTAGATAAGATATGAAAACAACTCAAATGCCCAAAACCAGATGACTGATCACAAAGATGTGGTATAGATACACAATGGAATACTATTCAGCAATCAAAAAGGTAAACTCATGCCATTCACAGCAATGTGGATGGAGCTGGAAGGGATTATGCTCAGTGAAATAAGTCAAAAGGAAAAAGAAATATATCAGATGGTTTTTGCTTATAGGAGCACTATAGGAAACTAATTAAAGGGTCAGGAAAAATAATAACAATATAATAAATAAAAAGTAATTAAAAGACAACTATAAATCAGACATTCATCAGGGGAGAGGGAGGGAGTGTGATCAAAACAGGGGAGGGAATAACACAGGGGACTATGGTGATAGTTCATGGGGGAACCATTGGTGGAAATTTTATGGGGACTATATCCGAGAGGAGAAAGCAAACATTGTACAAAAATGAACAATGATATAATATATATATTTTTAAAATGTATATAATGGATGACTAGTGATGTGAAAGTAGGAGAACATGCCACAGAGGAGTCTCCACACTCCCACCCAAAGGTGGTAACAATGTCAGTGAAGAAAGAGGGAAAAATTGATAAAGTCATAAATGCTCTTCCAGGAGGTACAGACAGTCAATGGCATGCCATAGAGATAGCAAAGAAATGGAAACAACGTTTTCTTGCCCCCTTACCCCTGTTCTCTCCTTTACTGTATGCTTATACCACTTTTTTGTTTTTGATTTGGGTATTACATGAGAAAGCAAGTGAATTTGGCAGGTACATTTTTGGGGGAAAAAATCAAGAGAGATATAATCCTCTAGCCAGATGTTGGAAGTCAATTTTACACTTTTTTTTTTCCTATTGTGTGTTTCCCCCGTTCTTTTTCCTCAGTAAGCCAAAGTAAACAGAATCTAAATGTTAAAGATCTATGTGAGGCAGAGTTTTAAAGAGACCCATTTATCACACACCATAAACGCAACTGGGAAGCAAAGAGCACAGGGTGCAAATGCATGACCTCAGCAGCTGTAGTTCTCCAGGCTGTGCAACTTCCCCCACCAAAACAATAGTTGCTGAAGTTCTGTTGCTTCTTGACCCTCTTTCAGAGATGTGGAATTCAACTGCCACCCTCACTGACCTATGGATGACCCAATGCTCAACTGCAGAGCAGAGGGACTCCAAACAGATCGGTAAGATGATACACATAAAGCCCTGAGCACAGGACTTGGCATGTAACAACCATTCAATAAATTCACTGCCTTTGTAACAATTCCCATATTTTTTTATGTATTTAAATTTTTTTTTAATTTTATATATTTTTTACATCATTCTTCATTTTTGTACGATGTATGCTTTCTCATCTGTTATAGTCCCGGCGAAATTCCCACCATCCATTCACCCATGAACCATGACCATAGTCCCTTGTGTTCTTCCCACCCCTGTTTTAATCCTACTCCCTTCTCCCCCCTGTAGAAAGTGTCTGGTTTATAGTGCCTGTTTATTTTGATATATACTTTATTATAATTACTTTTTTTCCCTGATCCTTTATTTGGATCCTGTACATTCCTCCAAAATATGAAAACACCTGGTATTTTCCTTTTTTTCTGGCTTATATTAGTGAGCATGATCCCTTCCAGCTCCATCCATGGCTGAGTTTATCTTTTTGATTGGCATGAGTTTATCTTTTTTGATTGCTGAGTAATATTCCATTATGCATAAGTACCATTCTCATCTTAAAACTCTGTCTTCCTCCTCCTCTTTCACTTGTCCTTATCTTTCATCCTCATAAGCATCTGTAGCCACCAGTCTGGCTGCTAGGTCACATTTTGTGATACAGTCTTATTTTCAAGAATGAATGAATGAATCCTATGATAGTTTTGCAAATATTGCTAAGTCATTGATGAGTAAGTAGAATGAGGTTGGGGAAGATCTGTGTTTTCTCAGATCTAGTGCCCTCTCTATCTCTCTCTATTATACTTATTTTTCTCTCTCTAAATTAATTTTATCTGAATATTTTGAACCAATATATGACTATGAAATCACACATTTCAAAATGATAAATGTTAACTTCATGATATATATAATTGAAGAATAATTTATTGTTTTAGTGAATAATTTTGATAAAGCGAATTTTCTTGTTCTTAATATCTTTTTATATTATTACACTTTAAACACTAGGCAAGTAATACACAACTGCATTGTTCATTGCTTCTGCACTTCCCTCCTTTCCTGCTGAAATTTATCTCTTCATAATAGTTTCAGAGGTCTATTAATGGCTGAGCTTGTACTTTTTCAGAAAAATATGTTTCTTTTAATCTACCTCTTGATAGTTTAGTTAGGAATAGAATCCTAGTTTCTATAAGTAAGAAGTTGCCTTTGGCTGCATGAATAGCAATTTGATCAATGACACTGGAATATGTGACTTGAAAAAATAGTTGGTTTTTTTTTTTCCATTTAGTAAGAAGCTGAAGATTGAAAGTCTTTGGTTGCTACAGTTGCTCAGAGAAGTCATAAAAAATCTTCTATCCTACTAGTCTGCAACTCTTGATTTTAGTTCTTGTCACAAATGGTTCATACATTTATATTCATTAAATCTATGTTCCAGACATGAAGCAGGGGAAATAAAAGGATATCATGCATAAGCCAGTCATATTTGTCCCTATTTATTAGGGAAACAATAGATTTCCAGGGATCATCACCCAAATAACTTTCCACCACCTAAATAACATGTCAATGTCACATGGCTAACCCCAGTTGCCAGGCAATTTTGGGAAGTATTTTCAAGTGGGCGCAGTTTTGGTCTTGTAATGCTGAGATTTTGTTAGCTAGCAACAGGTTTAAATAAAATAGATTACAGATAAACTATGCAGAAAACCACCAACATTTGCCATATAGATTCATAATCATTTCCTGTTTCTAAAAGAAATTGCTCCATATTTTTCTTTTATTTAGTATTTTATTAATGGAAAATCTGATGTTGTTCTTTTTCTTAAATCCTCTTCTAATTGTTCTCTTAATTCTGTAGTCTGTGTAAATTTTTCCACTTATTGACCTCATAGCTTCTCTTTCATATTGCTGACTCTCATCAAATATTGGGAGGTTCTCACTCCAGTATCTATTTCTGTAGCTGAGATTCCCTGCTAGTCCGTTGGCTGCTTCTGTTGTGTTACTGCTTGGCTTATGTTTCTCGGATTCTTTGGGGGAGCGTCTGGGACAGCTGTAGCACAGGGCACCTCAGCATTTAATCTTCCATATGGTGCAACCCTGTACTTTCTGGAAATTGTAAGCCAGTCGAGACTTGCCAAATTCTGTATCTTTCCAAACACCTCCTAGTCTCTTCTTTTATGAGTCAGACACTTCCACTAGTGTTACTTGTGTATGAAGAGAGCAGAGTCCAGGGATAAACCCACTCCCCCCTCCTCCTGAGATACCACAGCTAATCACTCTTCTTTTTTCTTAGGTACTTTTTATTCCCAGCTTCTCCTCCACCTCCCGGCAGGGGACTTGTTCAGTGCTTTTCTCCTCCCAGATATTCAGCCTTCTCTTGTGCTTACTGGGGACTTATATCAGCTTCTTTCCTTAGCTGATGTTCCCTCTGCAGTGGTTCTTGTAGGATTTCTCATAGTTGGAAATAGAAGTTTCTCCTTGATAGTTGTTTCTCCTCTTTTCAAGTAATATAATGTATCTGTACCTAGTTTCTGTTATTATATTGGTTTTTTATTGAAGTAATGTTGGTTTATATCCTTAGAGGTAGAGGTTTACACCTCTTCGGATGTACATCACCACACCACACTCACTACCAAAGAACCCATAATTCTCCACCACATCCCATTGGTGCCCCATGCTCTCTAGTATCCCCAATTCTATTTATAGCTATGCATCTGATATGAAAAATAGGGATTCTATAGTTAACACTTATTTTACTAACTTAAAAACTGAGGCCTTTTTCAACTATACTATGAAACACATTTGTATCTATTCTTTTTTTTTCCCCAAAACAATAAAATTAGACATTTATTTGCCGACATTCATAAGAATCAACTTGGAATGGATTAAATCTAAAACATAAGAACTGAAACCATAAAAATACTAAAAGAAAAGTGGCATTAGTCTTGGCAACAGTTTTTTAGACGACACCAAAAGCACAAAGCACATCCAACAAAATAAACATCATTAAATGGGATCTCATCAGACTAACAAACTTTTGCACAGAAAAAATAATCAAAAAAGTGAATTGATAATTTTTCAAATGGGAGAATTTATTTGCAAGCTTCCATTTTACAACATGTTATTATAAAAAAAAAACACATACAACTTGGTAGCAAAAAAAAATTATCCTATAAAAAAATAGCAATGGAATTGGAAAAGTTTTTTTTTATTATTTAAATTTTATTTTGTATTCCCCTTATAATTACAACCCCCTTATTTTGACCCCAAGCCCTCCTTTCCCCACCCTTCATCCCCCATAGACTGTCTCTGGTTCATAGTTATTTGTTGATTTTGATATTTTCTTTCTTATATTTATTCTTTTATACACCATGGAATATTACTCAGCATTCAAAAAAGATAAAAACATGCAATTTGCAGCAACATGGATGGAGCTGGAAGGGATCATGCTCAGCGAAATAAGCCAGAAAGAAAAAGAAAAAATACCAGATGGTCTCACTCGTAGCACGAATTTGTATTTATTCTTTCATGAGGTAATCTGTTATCCCATAAAACAGGTTTTGTAGTTACTATAAGACCCAATTCACAGATGGGGAAATTGAGAGAGTAGGATTTATCATGGTAAAACCTAATTCCCTACATCTAAGAAATGCTTTTCATTCGCAAAGCATTTGTTTTTACAGATTCATTTGTTAGAGGTCCTTTTGATTTTATTTTCACTCCTGAAGCATATTTGTTGAACCACTAGGGAAATTTGAAAGACAAAGAATCAATACTTTCTTTTCTGAGTGGTAAAGTTTAGGCACCTAATCAACACCCTGAACCATGTGCTATACCAGATTAAGTCTGTCTTGCATGTTTCTCTAGGGCTTAGTGTCCCTATTTCCAAATGGATATTTCTGCCTTATCACTCCAGTGCCCTGTAAACTATCTAAATTTATCTCTCTTGGGCCTCCCTGGTGGCCTAGGAGTTAAGTCTCAGTGCTATCACCACTATGGCCTGAGTTGATTCCCAGCCAGGGAGCTAATGCACGTGGTACAGCATATTTCTCCTATCTCACTCACTACTCCTCTTAGCAGTGCATCTCAGTCAATCTGCCTGCTCGGCTCCCTACTCTGTCTCTGGTGAATCCTCTCACCCCCTGCAACCCTGGCCTACACCCCAGTTTTTCTATGAAAAATAAATACATAAATGTATTTCTGTTATGTTTTAGTCTCTCATTCTCCAACCTGAAAAGAGACCAGAAAATTAAATGGATTTTGAGTTTGGTGTTTGGAGCCAGAACTATAATAGCATAAAATTCATGCTCCAAATAGTCAAGGTAGGGAGAGTCAGAAGTGAACCTAATCCTGGCTTTTAGAAAGTTAAAAGGAAGTAATCCAGGAAAACTAATAACTGTTGTTAATCCCTAGAAATAAAAGTGGTGCTAGAAAATTAGAATCAGAAGTGAGCAAAATGCTGGGAGAATAGGAATTCACAATGAGTAACACAGAAGACAGAGACGAAGAAGAGTAAGGTCTAGGAGGAGGTAGAGAAAGGGGGAGGCGCAGCAAGAAAAGGAAAAAGCCAAGAACAAACTCTGCCTTCACTGGCATTGAGTAAGGATCCTAAACAATTTCCCCAAATTTGGATTAAATTATCAGAGATTTAAGTTTTTGGAACCCTGGTGATGTGGTCCATGGATGGATAATGCTGGTGTAAAGATACAGGTTTAGAGTTAACCCCTTTCACATTTTCTCTCAGACCCTTTTACTCAATCAGAAAAAAAAAAAAATTATTTTGATGAACTCAAGAGAGGATCAGTGTATTATCCTTTTCTGGGTGATATACTAGAGTGAATTTTGGTCCCTGTAAACATCTCCTTAACACATTAATTAAATTTGGGCGCTTTGTAAGAATGTGATTCAAAAGAACACCTGTACCCCTATGTTTATCACAGCACTATTTACAATAGGTAAAACCTGGAAACAACCCAAAGGCCCAAAAATAGATGACTGGGTCAAGAAGATGTAGCATATATACACAATGGAATATTATTCAGCAATCAAAAAAAAATAAACTCATGCCATTCGCAGCAACGTGGGTGGAGCTAGAAGGAATTATGCTCAGTGAAATAAGCCAGAAGGAAAAAGAAAAATATCAGATGGTTTCACTTATAGCAGGAATATAGGGGAACCAAATAAGATATCAGTGAAAAAAATAATAACAGTACAAAACACAACAAAGCAAAAATGGAAAATTATAAATCAGAGACATCCTGCAGGGGAAGAGGAGGGAGAGGGATCAGAGGGAGGGAGGGAGGAGCACAGGGAACTGAGGTGATGGTGCACGGGTGCATTGGTGAAGAAACTCTATGGGGACTATACCTGAGGGGTGGGGGGAAGCAAATATTGTTTAAAAATGAACAATGATGTAAAAAATAAAAAAAATTAATATAAAAAATGTTGGAGTAGATCATTTGGAGTATGTGATAGATAGCAACCTATATTCTTCAGAAATTTGAAATTATCTTTTTGTCCAACATGAACCTTGCCAAGAACAACAGTAACTATTTTCTATTGCCTTAGGTACTCCACATCTGAGTGAAGATGAGGTATATTTGTGCCCATAATAAGTTAAAGAAAGATACATTCGTTTGGCTATAAATACCTGTTTCAATATAGAACAATTATAACAGGGTAATCCTTAGCGAAAGGGGAGGTTCCAGGTTCCCTGCCCCACAGTCCACACTGCAGGGGCCCCCTTTCACAACTAGTATCAAATGTAATGATGATTAGTGTGAAAAAAGGTATTAGCCCTGAGGAGATTTGACATTCCTAAGGAAGTAGATATTGATAGGTAAAGTATATTTTATCAATTTTACTTTTAAAATTGTTTGGTATTAATTATTTTAGACCAATTAGTAATGTCCCACTTATAAATCTTGCCATCTTTTCTGGTATATATGACTTGTTTTCTTTGTACTACATCCAGCAAAGAAAGTACATGTCCTAAGAGCCTGCTTTTATAACTCCCAGGCTCTTGATATTCGTAAGGCATACTGAGCTGCAGAGCCAGCAAATGGAAATTAAGATGACAAAAGTAAACTCCAAAGGAGATAACATTGCTCTCTGAATTCTAGTAAAATATCACAGCTCTGATTCAGAAGAATGCCCATTTTGCGTATTTCTTGAGTAAACTACCTCAAGTATATCCTAACACCACCAGCTCACCAGCTTTGTTACAAAATGACCCTCTTTTCTATGTGAGTTCCAGAGACCAGAGCCTGAAATAACCCAAGGCTAATGGTCTCCTGAAGAATGTTTGAACACATTGAGGTGGCTCCAAAATTACTTAAATTTCATCTTTTTCATAATAATTTTTCTGACTACCCAACTGAGGATGCTATACCAGTTCCCTGAAAACCTAAAACACTTCAAATTGTTTTGTACGTGGATTGTTAGCTTACATACCTAAGTACTATTTTCTGGTTGCTGTGGGTTTAGAAATATGTCTCCCACAAGAGGGGTATCTTCACATGTTTGGAATGATGGCTCCAGCTCTCGGGACTACAGAGTATACAGAACACTAGATACAGAAACTTAGTAAACCTGATTCACTTGACCTGAGAGAAATGATCTAATTATTGTACTCAAGCCAACAAGTTTTTATTTAAAGGCTATGGAACCAGTTTTAATGTCCACAGAGTACTAAATACATAATGTTTTACATAAATCCAAGCAGAAGAGATTTTCTTTTTGGTGAGGTCCAGAAATCGAGATTTCTGCATACCTGGTGCAAATAGGAGTGCTTTGATTCACAGGTGGTGGTGACTGATGAGATGTTAACTAAACTTTTGACATTGTTGATAGAGACCCACCTGAATCACAGAATAATAGCATGAATGTCAATAAAATTCTTAGCAAATATATCCATCATGAGGAAAGTGTTCTACAAAGCAACATTATTAAGGTTAATTTATAATAAATCACACAATAAAATATATTTAATTAAGATGGACTTAATATGTTCAACAAGTTTCGAAAATGTATACATCATGTAGTCAACATCCAAATTAAGATATAGAATGTTTTCAAATATCCAAAAGGTCCCTATTCTTCCTCTGATATCTGTTCTAATATGTCCCTTCTTCCCAACTCCAGGCAACAACTAATGTCCTTCTGCCACTATCGATTCATCTGCTTTTTCTAGTAATTCATGTGAATTCAATCATATAGTGTGCTTATTTGTGCAAGACTTCTTTTTTTTAAAATTATTTATTTATACAAGAGTGATTGATTGATTGATTTATACAAGCACTGGGTACAGTCAGAAGCACAGGAGGGTGAGAGAGTTCACCAGAGCCAGAGCGGGGAGTAGAGCAGGCAGAAGGACTGAAGTACACTGCTGAGGGGAGCAGCGGGCAGCAAGAGAGGTCTGCAGTACCTTGTGGGACCCTCGCCCGGTGGCCGGGCATCAAACCGGCGCTGCAGAGGCTGTGGGCAGCTTCGCAACCCAGTGCTCAACCGCTGTGCCACCAGGGAGGCCCAAGACTTCTTGTACTCAGCTTGATATCAGTAATTCTCACCCTTTTAATGATTAGTAGTATGCCATTGTATAAATTACCACAATTTGTCTATCCACAATTGATGAGTATTTGAGTGGTTTAGCTCTTGTCTATTTGGAATAAAGATTAATATCATAAGCATTTGTGTGCAAGACTTTGTTTCATTACTCTTGGGCAAATACCTAGCAATACAATTACTGGGTTCTTGGTTAAGATATTTGCTTTTTTTTTTAGAGTTTAAGAGAAGTGGGCCCCAGGGGACGTGAGGCTTCTCATCCTGAGCATCCTGAATGCCCAGTGCAACTCATTTTTATTTATTTATTTATTTATTTGCAGGTTTTTTTTTTTATTTTAACATTTATCATTTTTCACATTTTTAAGCCCATATTTTCTTCCCCCCCACCCCCTCAGATTGAGTCCCCATAGAATCTCCTTCCCCAAGGCACCCATGTACTATCACTACAGTCCCTTGTGCTCCTCCCTCCATTCCCTCACACCCCTCTCCCTCCTCCTCCCCTGCAGTATGTCTCTGGTTTATAATTGTCTGATTTTGCTTTGTTGTGTTTTGTACTGTTATTGTTATTTTTTTACACTGATGTCTTATTGGGTTCCCCTATATTCCTATTATAAGTGAAACCATCCGATATTTTTCTTTTACCTTATGGCTTATTTCACTGAGCTTATGCTTCTAGCTCCATCCATGTTGCTGCAAATGACATGAGTTTATCTTTTTTGATTGCTGAATAATATTCCATTGTGTATATATGCCACATCTTCTTGATCCAATCATCTATTTTTTGGGCATTTGGGTTGTTTCCAGGTTTTACCTACTGTAAATAGCACTGCAATAAACATAGGGGTACAGATGTTCTTTTGAATCAATGTTTTCTTGTCCTTTGGGTAGATCCCTAGGAGTGGAATTGCCAGGTCCTATGGTAGCTTCATTTTTAGTAGACCGAGGAACCTCCAGACAGCTTTCCATAATGGTTGGACCAGTTTGCACTCCCACCAGCAATGCAGGAGAGTTCCTTTTTCACCACATCCTCGCCAACATTTGTTGTTGCTTGTTTTTTTGATATGTGCCATTCTTACTGGTGGAAGGTGGTATCTCAGTGTGGTTTTGATTTGCATTTCCCTGATGATAAGGGATGTTGAACATTTTTTCATATGCCTCTTGGCCATTGCTTTTCCTCTTTGGAGAAATGTCTTTTGAGTTCTTCTGCCCATTTATTGACTGGATTGTTTATTTTGTTTTTGTTGAGCCGTGTGAGTTCTTTGTATATCATTGTGATCAGTCCTTTATCAGTTGGATGGAGCGCAAAGATTTTTTCCCAATAAGTGGGGTGTCTCTCTATTTTGGTTAATGTCTCTTTTGCTGTGCGGAAGCTTTTCAGTTTGATGTAATCCCAGGTATATATCTTTGCCTTCACTATCATTGCTTTGGGTGATGAGTCTTTAAAGATGTTTTTGAGATGTATGTCTTGTAGTGTTTTACCTATACTTTCTTCTATATATTTTATGGTTCCCGGTCTTATGTCCAGTTCTTTTATCCATTTTGAGTTGATTTTTGTGCATGTTGAGAGGTAGTGGTCTAGTTTCATTTTTTTGCATGTGGAGGTCCAGTTTTCCCAACACCATTTATTCAACAAACTGTCCATGTTCCATTGCATATTCTTTGCTCCTTTGTCAAAGATTAGTTGTTCATATAAGTGTGGCTTTATTTCTGGGCTCTCTATTTGGTTCCATTGGTCTGTGTGTCTGTTTTTGTTCCAATACCAAACTGTTTTAATTATTATGGCTTTATAGTATAGCTTGAAGTTTGCAAGTGTAATACCTCATTTCTCCTTTGTTTTCATCAGTAGGGCTTTGGCTATTCATGGTTTTTTGTGGTTCCATATGAATTTCATCAGTATTTGTTCTATTTCTTTGAAGAATGTCTTTGGGATTTTTATTGGAATGGCATTGAATCTGCATATTGCTTTTGGGAGGATGGCCATTTTAATAATGTTGATTCTGCCAATCCATGAGCAGGGGATGTCTTTCCATTTCTTTGTGTCTTCTTCAATTTCTTTTAACAGTGTTTTATAATTTTCTTTGTATAGGTCTTTCACCTTTTTTTGTTAGGTTTATTCCCAAGTATTTGATTTTTTTGGTTTCCATTATAAAAGGGATTTTTTTTTTATTTCTTCTTCTTCTAATTGACTGTGTATAGGAAGGCTACTGACTTTTGTGTGTTGATTTTGTATCCTGCTACTTTATGGAACTGGTTGATTATTTTGAGTTGTTTTTCTGTGGAGTTTTTAGGGTTCTCTATCTATGTATATTATCCATTTTTGCATTTTTGTTAGAAACTGTCAAATGTTTTACAAAGTGGCTAGATCCCTCTCTACTACTAGTCTGAGAGCATCCAACTTACTCCACAACCTTGCCAACATTTGGTGTTGTCAGTCTTCTAGTTTTAGCTTTTAGATTTTCTAGTGGGCATGGAGTGATGGCTTATTGTGCTTTTAATTTTCATTTACTGATGACAATGTAGATTATATTTGTGGGACATTAATTCATCATAATTTTTGACAATTCTTTTATCTTGATTAGCCAAGTTAGTCACATCAATTTCAGTGCCATTTTTCCTTTTTGTAGAGGACTATCTTTTGATTTTATGGATATATGTTTTTCTCTTTTTGTTTTACTAGTATTTGTTCTTACCCTTATAATTTTATTCTTCTACTTTAATTTGCACTTATATTTTTAGCTTATTAAAATGATGTTTCTATCATTGATTTTGGTTCTTCCTCCTTTTAATGCCAAATTTAAGCATTTAATTATTCCTCTAGACATACATTAGTTGAATCATATATTTATTTGTGTCAGGGTATCAGGCTCTGGTCTGAAGGCTCTGGCCCTGACTCATTCTCCCTTCCCTACTGGTAGCTGGCCTGCACATGATAAACTTGTTTCCCCAATTCCCGCGTCTAGTTTGAGCTCGAATGCTTCTTAGCATGAACTCTGGGTATCTATAATTTGGTCATGAGAACAAGTTGCTGAATACAAATGTACCTTCAGAAATCCAGCTGCTCAACTATGCTTTCCCACTCAAACATAGGCTTATTCTTTCTACCTAAAGTTTTCAATTGCTCAGACAAATAAGAAGATTTTTATTAAAGAGGTCTGCAGTGTCTATATTCAAATTGTTTTCTAAACAGCAGGTACTAAATAAACAACTGTACTTGCTTGAATCCGATTGCTCCACACGTTTTCTATTCTTTTAATTAGGGGAGAATCATGAATTTATTAGTTGAAGCACAGCCCCTGAAATATGTTCATATTAGTAGTCTTATCCAAGAGAAAAGGAAACTTACAGCTTAAGTAAAAGGACCTCATGAAAATGCCTCCTGTTTACATAATATCCTATATTTTTGTTTGTATTATTGCATTTGGTTTTCACAGAGACTCTGATTGCTAAGTGAGTTAATTGCTATGGTCTCCATTACCAAAGAAGAGACCAGGAAGGATTCAGGGCTAAACAATTCTCCCAAGGTCCCATGGAAGCTCAGCTGTGGAGCATAAACCGGAATGCTGGCCTCCTTTCTCCTGGCTCAGCCCTCTCTCCACCCCCACATGCTCTTAACTTTTAGTGATTCATTGGGATAATAGGATGGGAATGAAATTTGGACAGAAAATGGAGGCGCTGACATCAGTTGAATGAGGATGCCAAAGGCAGGACACATCCTACTTGCCCGGAAAGGGATGAGAACAATATTAAAGGTCCTTCCTAAGGAAGTCACAGTTCTTGCTGTTGGAGCACAGCTCCAGCCCCAAGGCTTCTCTAGCCAGGACAGATCATGAGATTTCCATTCATTACTAGCCTAGAGAATTCTGCACTAAAGTTGTTCCTCTACATTCTAATATCCTCCCTTCTGCTTCTCCCCTCTTTCCTGCCTACTGAGCACACCTAGTGGGGCTCATCATAAGAATGTGTTAGAATGCCAAATAACTTCAGACAGGTAGTTTTCTTGAGGAAAGTGTCAGGATTTAGGGGATAATTTCCCACACCTCTGGGTTCTTCTTGGCTAAATAAGTAATCAAAATAATATCAAATAGGTTAATAAAAGGAAAATCAATTTAATAACATATGTAGAGATTGCACATAGCTTTAAATTAAAAAAAAAAAAAATTGGAACAGCTAGGGATATTTATCCAGTGTTTAAGAACCTAAGGTTTCAAGGAAATAAAGGGGGAGAATTTACATGACAGAAGGAGCTGATGTTTAAGAGTAAAGGTGGGATTCTCAAATAGAGAGGATCTGTTTGCAGATACACCTAAGGTTGAATAATACCACCCAAACACCATTAGGAAAAGGGAAATTACTTAGGGGGTGAAGGTCTCTTTACTGATTAGGGAAGACCCAAGGGCTAAGACCAAGTAAAAACTCCTCAATTTTTAGGGAAATTATCTGAATTGTTAAGGTAATGGTAATCAACTTCCTCAGTTCAGTCTCCATTGACCTTTAGTTCCCCATATCAGAGTGACATTGGCTGGAAGAAGTCTACTCTGGGGATATTGATAATAATCCATTTTTTCATTTTGGGAAGACTGATCCCATTAAAGGAATTCCTCTCCCATTGCTTTTTTACTGATCTAGGTTTTCATCTAGTGATGTCTTTCGCTGAAAAGCAGAGCAGAGCAGAGAAGAGAAGGGACGAGACGAGAAGAGATGAAGAGAAAACTGAAGTTTTTATTTCCTAATGCATTTCCAACCACTGAGCAAAAACTATTCTCTACAGGGGAAAAGGGTGATATTAGTAAGAAGAAAGAGAAAATATAGGAGCAAGTCTAAGCATGTCCTGCAGGAACCTGGCTCAGTACTTCTTATTTGCTCCAGTGAAAAGAAAATGCCAAAGGCAGCTTCAAGGTCAGTGGCTAACAGACCCTTCTTCTCTACTATGAATGAAATTTTTGCAGTTCTTCTTTCATTTTAATGATTTCCTCCCTTACTTGCTTTTGGAATTTTTGTTTTTTTGTTGTTCTTTTTCTAGTTCCTCAAGATGAGAGATTAGGTAGTTTCTTTGGGTTCTTTGTGTCTTAATGTTGACCAGTGTTGCTCTATACTTCCCTATTAGTCCTGCTTTTGCTGGAAGGTTGTGTCCTCATTGTCAGTTGTCTCAAGGTAACTTTTTAATTTCTTCTTTGATTTCCTCATTAATCCAATGGACTTGTAGTAGTGTATTGCTCAGACTCCGTGTATTGAAAGATTTCCTGGCCTTCTTTTTGTAGTTGATTTCTAGTTTGATTATTTTATGGTCAGAGAAGATCTTGGAATGGTTTAAATATTCATGTACTTGTTAGAATTTGTCTTATGACCCAGTGTAGGGTAAAGAAAATATCAGGCTTTTCTGCCCTTCCTCCATCAGGATAGATGATGGATCCTTGTCCTGAATGCATGCCTGATGGCGGGCACCTGGAATAGGGTGTGGGCATAGGTAGATGGGATTCAGCTGAGCTAAGACTGTGTTTTTTTAAGGGCGGCGTCACGGGGACACCAGCAGCAGCAGTAGAAGCCGAAGTAGCAGCTGAAAGAGAAGCTGAGAAAGAAGCCGATGAGAGAAGCAAAGAAGCAGAAGCAGAGAATGCCAGGGAGCCCAGATAGAGTAAAGACTTGCTGGGGGCTGGGAGGCCTGCCAGCCTGCCAGCCCCCCAGCCAGCACCCCTGCCTGCCATATGCCTGGTGAACCCCAATAAAAGACCTGCAAAAAACCACTGAAGACTCTGACTCCTCCTTTACCCGGTCTGCATGGGATCAGAAAACCCGCAGTGTCCAGGTCCTGCCTCTACACCCAGTATGTGGTCAATTCTGGAGAATGATCTGTGTGCACTTGAGAAAAATGTATACTCAGATTTTTTTGGGGGGGTGGGGGAGGATGCAATGCAATGCCCTATAAATATCTGTTAGGCCCATGTGGTCTAGACCTTTGCTTAGGACAAGTGTGCCCTTCTTTATCCTGTCTTAATGTACCACCCATTGGTGAGAGTGGGATGCTGAAGTCTTTAACCATTTATGTATTTTCTCCAATGTGTCAGCTCTTCATCTGTGCTGAAAGAATGAAAGTCCTAACCCACACTGTCAATGAATCTGAGCATTAAATTAGATGAATGTTAGACATTCTATTTACCTCTGGGATTCCTAGATAATACTGATCTATTGAATCACATTATTCTATTCAGTATTCAGTACTATGTTTACCAGACAGCTAGAACTTGAAGTAGAGGTAACTAAAAAATGCTATGACTAAATTTATGTTGGTTCTGGTGTATTTAATTGAAAAAAATATGAAGTCCTAATATAGATTGTCTATTCTCTGCTTGGAAATCATGACAGAGTCCACTGATACGAAATTACAATGGTTAATTTTGTGTCCAAAATCCTTGTGAGCTACAAAAAGAATGGTGAACTGATACTCAGGTTTAATTTTCTAGCAGACACTAATTCTACTTCATCACAAAACCTCAGGGTTGAAAGACATTAAGATGTCCAGTTTTCTAGAAAAACTTGTCTCTGTCTTGAAACCAGATCTCCTCCTGCCTGGCTTATTTACATCTGAAATTTATTTTTTCAAGAATCCAAAATTAAACCACTTTTAAGGACATTATTCAAATATTTTTCAATCTATGGTGGTTTTCATGTTTTTCATCTCCACTTTGCCCAATTTTCCCATGCCATAACAAAGGCAGAATTGAAGGGAGACAGATGGGGCAAACATGTGGAAGGTGGGGGCTGCTTTAAATGACAGCTCTGAGGAAAGACAAAAATGGTCTCTCCTCATGTTCATGGAACACTAAATATGAAGAAAACAACCTGCTTTAAGATGAAAACACTCATAGTAGCTAATATTGCATTGAGAGAAAATGTTAACAATAGGTTACAAAAGTGTTCAATATCAACACATTCAAAGCCAGTATAAATGCTAGCATATAGATTCAGATATGTAAATACGCTATCCACTCAAACACACAGGGAAAGAAAATTGCAATTTGCATGGCTTTGAGGTTTCTTTTGGTTGCCAGGAATTTTGACAGTGTATTGAAATTTTCAAATTAACTGGGGACATTTTACTCAATTTTATCTCTCAATGCTTTTGTGTCACTTCTTCAAGGTCTGTGCATTTTACTGATTGAAATGCTCAAACGTTTATTCATTTATTCATTCCAAAGGAACAGATCGTCATTATAATTTTTTTTAATGAATAGTATCAGAACCTTCTATAATTCCTGCCTCTTCTCTCCCTCTGTATAACCCTCCACTCTCTTTATCTCCATGCTCTTCCCATTGGCCATTTCCTGTCACTTCCGTGGAAACTTTTTTCTAGGTCTAGTCTTAAATAGGTCCCTCTTTAATTCTAAAACATCCCATGGAGAATCAGTTTCCTAAACTCAGAGTAAAATTCTCTGTGCGTGCTTGGGACTAGGACAGGGTGCAGAAAGAGGAAATGCTGGTATATAACCTTAAAATTCAAATGCTGTTCAGTAGCACCACACCATCTGAGCTCCCTGCAAACGGTAAATAAACCCAGCTTGTAACTTAATGATCCTTGTGTTTGTGTGTCTGTGAATACATTAAGAGCTCTCAAAGAAAAAAATTGTAATCATAAATAAAAGATAGCAGTGAATCACAGGCAGTCACACAGAAACAGGACTCTCATCCCCCGATCTGTCAGTGTGGATATTAATATGGGTTCTTTACCCTTTTCAGTTTGCTGTGGCAGCACAAAACCCACTCTAGATGCAATAGCACGGGGAGAGGTTTGAGGGTTTTGAGGGTCTTCATTGCATATTGTCTGCCCTGCAAACATCAAAAATCATCTGCTTTACTTGGAATTGATTTCAAAACCAGATTCATGTGGTGCCTGCTATACCACAACAAACAAATAAATTAACTGCTGTGATATGGAAATTTACATGATTCAGTGTACTTAAAAACTGTTAACTGTGAACTTATTAATTGAAAACCACAGGACAATAATCAGCTTGTCCTTCATTGGAAAAATGAATCTCTTGTTAAAGGGAATTTGTAAGGCAATAAAGATGTATTTTTCAAATAAGCCTAAGCCTCAAGCCGCTTGGTGTGATGTTTTTAACTTTATCTTTCTGCAGCTTGTGCTTTGTTTGTGGACTACATATTGATTTGTTTCCCAAAAAAAAGTGTAGTACAACTCTACATCCCTACATGGGTTTTTTTTTCCCCCCCACTGCTCTATGCAGGTTATATTCATTTCAGTCAATCTTGCCTTCTGCCTCCTGTCTTGAGAACTTTAATTAAAATGGTCTGTGAAAGCTCTAATCCCTTAAAGGTAGTGGTTGGAATTATAAGCTACGTTTTCATCACAGAACTCTTAAGGAACATACGGCTTCCCCCTCAAGCATATGTTCCAAGGGGAATGTTTGTCTAGAAGCTACTAGGTTGCACTGAGGACAAAAACATAAGCTCTCAGATAAAAATGACAATGATTTTTACATCCATGGAATTAAACAAATTTCTGTGGTTTGACCAGTGAGAGCTGGCTACCCCAAAATCTGTCATCATCCCCAATTGATCTAAAAGAGGTCAGTAAAAGAGGATGCTGTCTGTTCACTGTACCAATAGACAGAGCCCAAAGCTTCTTGGAACTTCTTTTCTAAAACTGTCACACTGTCACTGATGCTGCTATTGGTTATGGTGATTGGTTATGGTATTCATAGTACACCTTGAGAACAAAGTTTCTGCATAGTAATAGCATGTGATGATAAAAAAAATTGAAATCTGGCTAAGATCTTTAGATACAAAAAATTAGTTTTAAGTAATTTTAAATATCTTTTATCATATTTATTTTACCAGTGCTGCTGTTTCCTATAAGTGTCATGTGGAACTCTGCCCCTTAATTTTTAATAATTTTTCCCTGTGCTTTGACATTCTGGTTGACTTAGCATGAGCTACTTGTGAAGCAGACAAGTCATGTGTTGCTCCTGATGCCTTCCATCCCACAAAATTAATCCAGAGAACTGTGCTCATTTCAGGGTGATTACAAAATGTAAGCAGAAGGAGTGAGCTCTGAGTCTGTGGATGACACCCTAAATGAACTCCATCCCCTAAATTTTTTATGGACTCCACCCCATCCCTGCACTGAAGAGATCTCAACTCCCAGAATGTCATGAATCTGACTTCCTGAAAATGGGGATCACTGTGTAATCAGATTTTCACAGCACCCAGAGGCCACAGGGTAAGGCAGACTGTGGATACTTTCTGTAGGGTAAGGAAAATTGTCAGGCTTTTCTGCCCTCCCGCCATCAGGACAGATGATGGATCCTTGAGGTCCTGAATGCATGCCTGATGGCGGGCACATGGAGTAGGGTGTGGGCATAGGTAGATGGGATTCACCTGGGCTGAGACTGTTTTTAAGGGCAGCATCATGGGGACGCCAGTAGAAGCCAAAGAGAAGCCAAGAGAGAAGCAAAGAAGCAGAAGCAGAAGCAGAGAAGGCCGGAGAGCCCAGATAGAGTGAAGACTTGCTGGGGGCTGGGAGGACTGCCAGCTCCCGGCCCCCCAGCACCCCTGCCTGCCGTGCACCTGGTAATCCTAATAAGACCTGCAAAAGCCACTGAGGGCTCTAGGACTCTCTCCTCCTTTACCCCGTCTGCATGGGATCAGAAAACCTGCACTGTGGCCCCTACACTTTCCCTCTTCCAACCCCAGCAAAACCAGCTCCATCCACATGCCTCTGGAGCCAACACGCCCATGAGCCTACCCTGACCTGAGTACAAGCTGGGGTGGGCTTTTCCCTCTTTTATAGCTGCTCTACAATTCTAAATGAACCAATCAGGTTGAAGCTAAGTGGACCAATTAGGTTCAAGCTCAATGTGTTAATTATTAAGATTGCAAATGAAAAGCAAACTGATTGGTGCTAAACAGTTCAATTAGATGTTTAGAATTGAAAATAGTCCAATTAGTTCTATAGAATGGGTGACACTGAATTTGGATATAAGACAGAGCAAGTGCCAATTTAATACATCCTGTTGCAGGCCCTTGAAGAGGAAGCATTCATTGGACCATCTTCAAAGAAGTATTCAGCAGATAGCCTCTGAAGAGAAATCTCAAGCACCTCTATAGGAATCAGCAGACATCCATGGACTTTCAGACCTCTGTATTTCTTTAGATCTTCACAGATACTCAGCATCTGCACCTGACTCTGGCCCTAATGCTGACATTACCTACAATGAGCACTGTCATGCTTGGCCCATTGTCTCAAAGAGCTGACCGCAACCTTTGGTTCTCCAGCACCACGTCCAGGTGCTATTGAGTCCATCACTCTCTGGTCCAGTATTTTTACCTAGCTGCTGTGGGCTGCTGTGGTGTCACCTCATCTTCCACGGATGGATTTTGTTTGAACTTCTGGACACTATGGACACTATCTGAGATGAGACAACCAGCCACTTATAGCCTCTTTATTTCCCCCCAATCTTCTGTTTGTTAAATAAGCCATATTGTTGTTGGATCCTCAGCCTGAGTGGTCTAGCAATTGTGCATGCAAGTGAGAACCCATTGATAGTGAACTGTCCCCCACCTAGGCACTGTCCTTTAATACTATTTGAGTTATGTTTGAGATGTCTTTTAGTACTTTTTGGGTACTATTTCAGTACTGTTTCAGCTGGGAACGACTGGTTCCCATGATTGGTTTATAACTGAACACCTGTGGGGTCAGGTTCACTTGCTTTCTGACTTTGACTTGCACCCAGAGACTTAGAGGAGACATGTGGGTGAGAGGCATGTGAGGAAGCTGATCATGGTCCTTGGCAGAGACAATGGCAGCCATTATCCTGACCTCAGGGTGAATTATTATGTGGTACATTTTGAATTTTAAGTCTCTCCTCTGTCTCAGTTCTCTGAGACCTGCCTAACCTCTTTTCTGTGGTTCCTTGCCAAAAGGAAATTTAAACTTTTTTTTAAATATTTATTTATTTATACAAGAACTGGGGTAAGGCCAGATGCATGGGAGGGTGAGAGGATTCACCAGAGACAAAGTGGGGAACAGAACAGGCAGACTGACGAAACACACTCCTGAGGGGAGCAGCGGGCGAGACAGGAGAGGTCTGCTGTGCCATTTGAGATTCTCGCTGGCTGGCTGGGATCAAACCTGCGCTGCAGAGGCTGCGGACAGCTTCACCGTGTAGCACTCAACTGCCTGCGCCACCAGGGAGGCCCAGGAAATTTAAACTTTTGACAAGTTTCTGGGATTCAGAGTCACTGTTTTTGACACAGCCTGTTTGTCTGGGCATTTGCCCACAATAGGATGGTAATTTGGGGAGTTTCATTTATTTATTTTTAAATATTTATTTATTCATTCACACAAGAACTGGGGTACAGGCCAGATGTGCAGGAGGGTGAGAGGATTCACCAGAGATAGAGCGGGGAACAGAACAGGCAGACTGACTGAAATACACTGCTGAGGGGAGCAGTGGACAAGTCAGGAGAGGTCTGCCGAGCCATGTGGGATTCTCGCTGGCCTGCCGGGATTGAACCCTCATTGCATAAGCTGCGGACAGCTTCACAGTGCTGTGCTCAACTACCTATGCCACCAGGGGAGGCACCTTTGGGGAGTTTTATTGGGAGTCTGTTACTTGAAAACTTTTCTTCTCTGTCACTTTCTATGCACATTTCTATTAAAAAAATCTTTTAAAGTAGAAGATACATCCTTTGTGTGCACACACATGGTGACACTGAATGGGGACATAAGCCTGTTTGGGCATTTGCCTAGAACATGGGCTCCCTGAATGATTCTCTGTTCCACACTAACTTCATTGCCATGAGCCCTCAGCACTCTCCTGGGAGACAGAAGAACATTTCTTTCACCTGTAGTTCTCCAATTAGTTGGAGCTTCTGGCTTTGACAGCAACTTTACATGAGTGGTGATATTCAGGGTCGAGAATCAAATCACTTATGAAGAAGGCATTAATGGAGTATGGAAATCATATGCATGGCTCATTAGGGCCTTGGATATCACATACCACTGTAATACACTCAACCCATCAAATTCAATGCTTTCAAATATTCTGATTATTACATATGCCTCTAAAACTGACACACAAAAACAAACAAAAATCTCCACATGAGTTGAACATTACAGGTACATAGCTGTTATGTGCACTCATTTTTTCTTTCTCTGAAGACTTACCAAAAAATGTATTCTCATATTAAAGACTAAATAGATTTGGAAGACTGTCAGTCAGATGCCATTCTGAGGTAGTTTTCTGAAAAATGACTCCAACTCTTTTGACATTATTTTCATTGAGAGGAGGCATGTAGATCCTCTTCTGCTGAATCTGTGTAAGCCTAAAACTACTTCAACCAATGTTTTGTGATTTCTGAGACTAGGGTGGAATAGACTACACAGCTTCTAGTCATTCTTTTGGAACATTCTCTCTCCAATGCTTCTTTTGGACCCATCTGTGAGAAACTGTGAGAAGATCAAGATATGCAAAGATGCCACATGTCAGTATTGTTCAGGAGATAGCCCCAACTGAGCACAGGTGCCAGAGGAGTGAGTGATGCTGTCAGTTTTTAGAGTCACTGCTGGCCATTCACGTCTTCTCAGCTGAGGCCCCAGAAATCTCAAAGCAGAAACAAGCCACCCTTCTGTGTCCTGTCAGAATTCCTGAGCCATCATTAATGAACATTGATGAAATAATTGTTGTTTTAGATCATTATATTTATATATAGCTGGAGTATAAAAAAAATAACAGAGGCACAAAAAGAAAAAAAGATAACTTACTACTTTGCAGTCAAATGATTTGAAGGGGGAAAGAAACTCTAAGACCATTGTCATATCCTGGATAGTAGACTTGGTGACTTAGATAAAGATATAGAAGGTGGTTTTATTTGTTCTGCAGCCCACATAAGGTTTGGAAAAACATAGGATGTGGAACCAGCTCAATAAGTTCTTGACAGACTAATATAACAAACTAGTCTCACAAGATGAGAAATGACAGGGATAAATGCAAAACTTTCCATCTGTGTTAACAAAAAAATAAAATGAACAATGTGGTATGGGGAAGACCTGACTTAGTTTCAGCAAAAATAAAAGGTTTGTATGTTGAGATCATGCTTCATATGTATGAAGAGCATAAGGAGGTTGCCTTATAAAATCATGTGGTATGAAGCTGCATTAGTATAGCCAAAATAAGGAACTGGATGGCACATGATTATCCTACACTATACTCTGAAGTTTGGGGAGTTCATTCTTGCCAATTCTCTTCAAGACCAATTGGAGCAGCACTGTGATGTAGTGAGGGGACTTGTGAAAATGTGTCTCATGGGGAAATGCATGGATATTCTGGAGTATTTACTTGGAGAAGAGAGGTTTCATGGATGTCATAACAGTGTTTAAGTTTATGGAGGCAAGTAAAGTGGTAGAGCATGGACAGCCCCAAGGATAGGACCGTGAACAGTTTGAGTGGAAACTCTAGGGAGCTACATTGTATTAATATAAAGAAGACTTCATGTGGTCACAGCCATCTGAAACTGGAACTAAGTGCCAAGAGTTGTAATGAATATCTCAAAATAAAAAGTACTTGGCAGAGATGGTGGGGTGAGGAGTTACAGAACCAAATAATTTCAATGGTCATTGAACCACTAAGTTTCTCTGATTCTTTTGGAATCAGAATTCTTTGTTACAACTGTTTGAACAAAATGTCGCTTATGCATTCATTTGTCCATTTATTCAAGAAATAAATTACTAAGTGTCTGTGAGCTTAGTAGGGACTGCCTAGGGACTGACTCTGCCAGACCATGTAGGAGAAAGAATGGCTAAAAATTTAATCCTACTCTCCAATCTCAGAGTATAGTAAATTGGTTGCAGGCAAATATTGGTTGATATTAGAAAAGAAAAATTTGCAAAGGAAAGAAAATTAACTGGTTTTAATCACATGTAGAGGGCAATGCAACAATATTGAAATTTTTCGCTGCTGAATTTTAATAGTATGCTGAGATAGACACTGATACATGGTATAAATATGAATCTCACATCATTACCTCATTTGCATCAGCTTCAGGCCCAATGTTTAGGTTCTGTTTGAGAAATATATGAATTCTATGTTGACATTTTGTTTTATAAGCACTCATTCAGAGTTCTCCAATTCCCAAATTTTCTGAGTTTGATTCCCAGAGAAAGAGACCTTAGCAATAACTGGTAGTAATGAATTGGAAGGTTATTTATTGTGGTTATTCATTTTCTATGAATAGAAAAGTAGGACAACCCCCCAGGGTGTTCAAAACAAACACAGAGATTACGATATTTACCACTCCACTTACAATGTGCCATTAATTGTCACTATAACCTTAATATAATTATATTGATTTGCCCAGGAGAACTCTCATATCATATAAATTTAAAGAACTTATTTGAGGTTTGTTTGGTTTCAAAGCATCATCTGATCTCATATTGCTGCAATGAAATCTCATTCCCTCATTCAAAAATGCAAACTTTGACAGTTGACATCAGGGCTCTTCCTTGGCCAGCTGTCAGAGAAGTCTCTCCCCTGGAGGCAGCATGCATTATGGAAGTGACACATATGTCTGCTCCTCAAGTGCAGCAGCCAAAATGGGCAGGACTGTGAGTTGGCAGCCCTGGCTTTCTAGTGTAACCAACTATAGCATGCTTAGCACCTTAGCTCCTCAACAATAATGGGAGAACCAATAATGACACAGGGGAATCTAGGACCATCTTGGTTTGGTGTTTGAGAGATTTTTAATGTTATTTAGTTTCACTTCTCATCTACACCTGAAATTATCTATTAAACATTGCTGAAAGTGGCCATTCAGACCAGAAAGCAATCACTACTTTTGAGAGACTCCTCATTCTTTTTTTTTTTTTCTTGGTTAAACTTTTTTATTTTCTTACATTGTTGTTCATTTTTGTATCATATTTGATTTCTTCCCTCAGGTGTAATCCCCATAAATCTCCCATCATCTTCCTGTCCCTGTTTTGACCCTCTTCCTCTCCCTCCCCTGCTTTATGCCTAAAATCTATAGTTTGCCTGCAAGTTTTGTCTTTTTTTCTTTTTACCCTTTTCTGGTTTTCCTATATTCTTCCTATAAATTAAGCCATCCAATATATTTTTTTCTCCGGACTTATTTCACTGAGCATAATCCCTTCTAGCTCCATAATAAAATACCATGTCACACTGGTGAGAATAACCCATATTTAAAAAAAAAAAAATTGGCAACAACAAATGCTGGCGAGGATGTGAAGAAAAAGGAACTCTCTTACACTGTTGGTGGGAATGCAAACTGCCCAACCACTATGTGTGAAGGACCCTTAAATTACTAAAAATAGAGCTACCATATGATTCTCATTCTTTTTATGAACAAGTTATCTGTATACTGAAATACAATTGCAACCCCTAAAATAGTTCCTATGTCTATCATAGCTCTGTCATGCACAATTATTGCCACATAGTCTGTAACATATGGGAAGTTGCTAGAATGTCTACTCCTCCACTTTTAGTCTTCTCCATCATTGTCTTATATGGCCCGACTTCCATTTTCTCATCTTCACCATTACCTGCTTGAGCTCTTCCGACTTTGCTAATTTTCCTTTGATGTGGTTTCTGGACTTTGTTATAAAAACTGCAGTCTAGTTAACCTTTTCTGGGAACTGTGAAGCCATTACCTCTTTAAATTGGGTACATTCTTGCTAAACTTGATATATTTATCTTCTATGTTTTCATTTCTATTCAAGGCCACATCCAGGTCTATATGGGGACAGGACAAATATGCTGGTAAAGACTTTGCTCCATGTAGCCTTAAGTCCATTGTTCAAACTGCATAATTCCATCTAATTTTATAATCTTTATTTATCTTCTTCCTAAGGATCCTTTTCATAGATTAATTCAACAAATAACCAACTAAGTACCTATTCTGTGCCATGTACTGTGTGGCACTTAGTTAAATCCCCACTGAAACCAATTTATGTTAAGATTGTGACACATTTACCTCTTCAAGAAGAAACAAGTTTAGATTTATATGAGTGAAACCATGTGGCTCATAGGGCATTTTTACCTCTCAAAGTCCTCGCAAGCCTTCCATAAGTTCTATATTTCAAGGATTGTGGATCTGCTAAGCTTCCCAAACTGGAGTTGCCTTCACCTTCCTTTCACTGCTTTTTTGAAAATTAGGGTGCTTTTCTATTTCCAGCCTTTGGACTCTCATTCTACATTTTCTCCCAAACCCTGGGATGCAATTCACCTAAACCTAAAGGTCTGAACCCATTAAAGATTAGATGATCCCTTTGCCTAACTAGCTTTCCAATCTCCCCAGTTCTTAAAGGAGAATTTGAAAGCAAGTGAGTCTGGGGCATTGTTCCCCTCTGACAGCTGTTAACTTCACACCATCTGCTCCAATCACGGGGCCTGGTCCCTCTCTGTCTCCCCTCTGAACAGAAGGAAAAGTTGTTTCTTTTGCCTTTAATTTGAGCTTTTCCTGACACATGATGCTCTTTGATAATTTAATTGAGTGTGTCCTGGCTCCCATATTTTGTATACACCCTTTTAGCAGAGACCACCGCAAACAGCAGCAAATATTCCTTTGGGCACTGAATCCCTCTATATTTTCCCTCAATGTAATCATGAATGATTTTGTTGTCAGAATTTGCTTTCCTTTTTGATTCTTCCCTCTCTAATAAGACACATTCACATTTATAATCTGTAACCAGGAAGAAGGCTATAACATATTTTCTTTGAAGCCTTTGAATCTGCTTCCTAAAATCAATTTTTTATGCCTGACTTTACCAAATATTTAATTACTTTGTTCCACTCAACTCCTTGGTGATATTTTCACTTAATTCCAATGTCTCTGTCATATTTTTATCCTCAGTGAAATCAATAATTCTTGAGTAGATTGTATCTTCTGAACCAAGGAACTGTCAGCAAGGAAAATAAAAACTATTAGCCATGCATTGCAGTAATAATAGGAGTGGAATAATGTAATCTTAATAGCATCCTGATGATAATATGATATCATCATTCCCATTTTGCAGCTGGGGAATAAAGGCTAGCAAGGGTAAGCTACTTGCATAAAATCAAGCAGGTAGTTTGGTGGAGACATGTTCACCAAACCTGATTCTTCTTTCTGAGACTGACCCCAATTCTTAGCTTCCCTTAACATTCAAGTGATGTATGTAATATTGGGACTGATCTTTTAAAAAATTCCCTTTACCCAAATCCCCAAGTTTTTTTTCCTTTCTACTGGAGTGAAGCAGATGCAGGTTGATGCTGGAAGCCAAATGTGGAATATGGCAAAGCTGCAAGAATGGCATTGGGTTATTGAAGCTATGCTTGAAAAAGACTTTATCAGGGCATTATGAACTTAGCATAAGCAAGTAAATTTTTCTAAGCCATTGAGACTTGAGGTTTTATCTGCTTCCTCCAATCTTATCCTAATTAAAACAGTGAGAGCAATTAAAACTCTCTGGATTGTAAGTCTATATTTTGTTATTTGACTTCTAACCCTTGGATTCCCTCCTCTATAAATTAGGGACAATAACAGTATCTACCTTATAGGGCTGCTATGGGGGTTATGCAGAATAATTCCAGTAAACGGCATGCAGGGTGCACAATGTTTAGTATCTACTCAGAGAATACACTGCAGTGACTCATTAGTACTGCACTGTATTTTCACAGAACCATATCTGCTTCTAGAACTTCTTTGTGATCTTTTCACAGCAAAATTATCTATGTCATTTCCTTGACTGGACAGTCTATATTACAGCCCTGGAAATTTTTTTCTAATTAGATTTCCTTTACCTATGTCTGCATGCTCTTTTCTATGATTACTTCTTTAAGTTTATATAATCCTATGTAGAAGAATAAAAATCATTTTTATTTATTATATGTATCATCCATTTATTTTGGATAAAGAATACCCGCTCCTCTGTGCCATCATTAGAAAGTCCACATTATCACAGATATATTATTACCTTGAAGATAAAACATAACTCTTTAGTTAAAATTTTCAAGTAATTTTATTACAACCTCTGAAACAATAATTCTACTTAAGGTGTGAATTATTCTTTTTAAGTGGTTCATCTCAAAATTTAATTTGTAGATTCACTACCTGGAGATCTTGTTAGAGTGGGAATTCTGATTCAGTGGAGCTAGAATGGAAATAGGTTTTGCAGACTCCAAATGATGCTAATGCGAGTGTATCAAGACCACAGATGGAGTAACTAGACTTTAGAATTTTATAAAAATATTCTTCAGTCACCTATCTGGTTGTATTTCCTTTAATTCATAAACAGTCTGTGAGAAAGACAAGGAAAAACTAGAACATTCATAAAGAATAAAAGAAATTATTAGGTCTTTTAGGATAAGAATGAAAAAGATTCAATGAAGAAAATATAGCTTCATTTTTCAAAAGATTTAAAGAGAAACAATGTCTTTTAAAGCATTATAAAAGGAAAAAGAAAAGTGAAAAGATTAAAAGAAAATGTTTTTTATTAGAGTAGTAGCTCTCAATTTCTCAACTTTAGTATGCATCAGAATCATCTCAAGGCTGATGATTCCATCAACTGGGACTGCCTAACAGTTTGCATTTTTCACAAGCTCTCAGGCAGTACTCTTGGGCAGAGGCCTCACTTTGAACATCTCTGTAAAGGGCTAGGAAAAATATTGGCAGATGACACCAAAAAGTCTTTATATTCTATTTCAGTCTACATGGAAGGAAACCCTGTAATAGAAGAAAAGAAAACAAGACAAAATAAGAGAAACAGTTATGGTCCATTCCAGATCCTGACAACTTAAGTTACAAACACTTAAGAACATGTCTAGAGTAATTTCAAGATGATCAGTTACCATTTTAAAAATTTTTTTGAAGGGTAAACAATTTGACCAAAGCAGGAATGGAATAACTTAGTTTCTTTCTGTAAATGGAAAAAGGAATGACCCTGACCTTACGTTTAACTTCTCTCCATGGGAAGTTTGGGGGAAAATGCAGAGGAAATAATCACAAAATCTATTGTCAAACACCTTGAAAAGAAGAGGGCATTGAGCAATAACAAAGGTAACTTTCCAAAGAAAACATTTTCATACAATTTTAGATTTGGAAAGGATCTTAGAGTCACATGACCCAAGCAACTTCTTTTAAAGATACAAAGCTAATGCACAAAGAAATGCTTTATGCCCAAGTTTAGAAAGGAGAGAATCCTAATCTCCCAGGTCATTCCAAAGCAGTCATGTGTCCTATTGCCTTTAATTAGCAGGCTCAGCTGTAGCTATTCCTTGAGCCAGTCTGATTAGAGAAGGCAGAGTATTGGGAATCCCAGAGTGCATCACTGTCAAGTTTGACTGAGGTGCAGCATCCTCAGCCCTCTTTCTAAACTGTCCTGAGTGCCACATGTCCACTTAAACTCTTCAAATCATATGAAACGTCGCTGGCAGAAAGGCAGCTGGCTGTCTGAGAGAAGTACTGACTCTAACTGTCATAACTATAACAAGACTGCTCATTCAATCTGAAAAATTGACTCATCAGTAGCCTAGGGAAGAAATGTACAGTGTGTAGTGATCTAGCCAGTTATAGGAAGATACTCAAGGAGACATTGTATTCTACACCATGGGATATCAAAGGAGAAAAGGAATTTTTGCCCCCAAATGCTTAGTGGGTACACAGCTACATCATAAACTATATCACCTCCATGCTCTCTAATAGGACAGTTAGTACAGTTTATTTTAGCTCATAGTGTACAGCTTCAGGGAAGTTAGAACCCCTCAAGTCTAATACCTTCAGATAACAGGTAAGGAAATGAGAAGACAGAGAGGTAAAGAGATTTGAATAACACAATAACTCTTTTGTGAAGAGCTTGGACTAACCTTTGATTACCTAGCTCCTGATTCAGAGTTCTTTCTACTTTACTGCACTACTACCAAGACAGATAATCTTGGTATAAATCAAAGGCTTTTATATCATTATCAAACCACGGGAAAGTTTTGTAGAATATATGTTTAGGTCACTGTGCTGTACATAAAAAGGAATTCTTTACAGCAAGCACAATTTCTCAAAAATTAGCTCCTATTAGTATCACCTGGGGAGTCTAATACAACTCTGATACTTGCATGAATCTGAGATTTGTATTCAATTAGCCAGGGATGCGGTCTGAATAGTGGGGCTTTAAAAGATTCCAGATGATTCTAATGTATGGCCAAAACTGAGAGAATCATTGTTCCATAGGAATTACACTGAGCCCATTTTGATTCAATAGAAATAAAGAGTTTCACAGATGCTGACAATATGGCTTCTTACAAACAGAACACAGATTCCAAAAAGGAATGAAATCCAGAACCTCCTGTTCCACCCTACAATGGAAGGTCATGCAGACCAAGTGTGCTCCATTTTCTTCCCCTAAGTTAAACATCAACTTGGGGTGATATACTACTAGTAGTAGTACTGAAAAAAGTAGTAGTAGTAGTAGTACTGAAAAAAGAGACCCCCAAGTTGATGTTTAACTTAGGGAAAGAGACTTTTTAGTAGTAGTAGTAGTAGTAGTAGCAACACTGTGACAACCTGAGGGATCTCACAATTTGTAGGTCCTAACCTGTGTGCTCACAATTGCAAGACACAACTCAAACTCAGAGTGCATCAACAGTTTTACAAGGCGGTAAATAGGGACAAGGAAAGAGTTTGCAAGGCCACAAATATCTGTCCTTACCAGATAGCGTCTGCAGTTTCTCTTAGTCCAAATCGAAAGCTTCTCATGAATGAGTATTGTGCCTCCAATGACAACCTGGAGCAGTAGACCAGGAGCCAGCTCTTGGTGGCAGCTGGGGGTAATCACAGGTCATGCAGAGACCAGGCTAGATAGCATCAGAGGCAACAGCAACAGGAGAGAGCTCTAGAGGTGGCACAGGTATGGGCAACAGTGCCTGTAATGAGGATCAGGAAGAAGTGAATGGTTCTAAGAGGCATGGGTCCAGGCCAGCAGTGCCTGTCATCAGGTATGTGCAGGATGCAGGAACAGCAGTAAGATAGCAGCACAGGAGGATCAGAAGCAAAGATCTTCCGATTACAGTGCCCCCGACACCACCTCTGCAATGCCATCTGCAGGCAGTACCCCAGATCAGTGCCAGCCTATGTCAGCAGTGGTTTTCTCACCCCAATCAGAGCAAGCTAGCACCAGCGCTGCAGTGGTGAGGCTTGCCCTGGCCCTGGTGCAAGCTGTGGGACATGGTGACTTTTCTGGGATCCTACCACCTCAGCATGCTGCCTTCAGTCAGCCCTCATTCCACCCCCCACACTTGCCTTGGCACATGCAGCCTCTGGGTCAGTAATGGATTCTGTCAGTGGTGCAGAGTGGAACCAGTGGTTTCCTTACCTCACCCCAGAGCAAGCTAGCCCTGGAACTCTAGAGGATAGGCTTGCACCAGCCCAGTGCAAGCTGCAGAAGAAAGGCTTGTGATGCACCTGGCCATCACAGTGGTCTTCAGCAACTTGAACACTTTTCCCAGTTCTGCTGAACGCCCCCCTGAATGACTATACCTGCTCCCACTGAATCTGGCTGCAGCCGCAGCTACCCCGAGCCTATCATTGATGAACCTGCCCTGACCTTAGTATAGGATGTATCTTGACATTTAGCAGAGGTTTCATTTTTGAATAAGGGGTATAAATTGGAAATGGAATTGGAATCAGTTTCAAACTCTCATTGGATTAATCAAGTTTGATCTCTCACTAGTGCGATTCAAGATTGTAGAGACTATTGAGGACTGAAAAATGAAGCGATCTGATTGGTGCTTTACTGGCACCAAATAGCTGATATTGTAAATGGTCCAATTAGATTTGAAATGCAGAGACCCTAAAGAGGATATAACCAGAGCAGAAGCCAGCTTGGATGAATTTAGCAGACAGCTTCAGAAGAAATGAATTCAACAGATGGGGGCCGACCCATTCATCAGGCCCTTTGCAGAGGGACATTGAGACCTCCACAGACCTCTGCAGACTTCAAGAAACTCTGACACCTCTGCATATTTCCAGATCACCATGACCTTCACAGAGACCTGACTGTTATACCTGCCTCCAGCTCTGCCTCTGACATTGAGCTTTGTGGGCCTGTGCTCAGTATCTTTAAAGGAGCCATCTGCTGTTTGCTTACACCAGCAGCTTTCACAGAGCTGTACACTGGTTTCTCTGGTACTGCTTCCTGGTGTCCAGAATTGACTGGCACTGCTGACCCATGACTAGCCACCTCTGATAGTTGTCCACTGCTTCTGATCCTCCAGAACCACCTCCTGGTGCTATTGTGTCTGGCACTGTCTGGTCTGGCATTGGTGCTTTTCAGCCCAAATTTTAGATTGTTGTTGTGGGATGCTGTGGTGGGATTCTGTGGGATGTTGTGGGATGCTGTGATCAACCCCAACTGCCACCATGAGCTGTATCCTGGTACACTATTTACCAGTGTACGACCAGCTCCACACTATCATCAAAGGGACAGCATCATCTTGCAAGAGTGGCCTTTGTTTTAGACTACTGGGCACTGCAGACACTATGTGGGGTAGGATAGGTAGCCTTGGAAGTTCTTTCCTTTCCCAATCTCCTCTTTGTTCATAAACCTCATTGCTTCTGCACCCCCTAGCCTAAGCGGTATCTTGCAATTGTGAGTGTACAGGTGAGAATCCACAGTATCCTATCCCCCACCTTGGCACTATTTTACTCCCAGGTCAGAGTCCCAGGTGAGAGTTGGAGGTTTGAGGCAAAGGTCTTTCCTGGTGAGAGTCTTGGGTGAGACTGTCTCAATCTGCCTGCTGGCCTGCCTTTCATGGCTTTCAGGATCCATGGGTTTCAAATCTGATTGGTGCATTTTCAAAACTGTCACCATTTTCAAAGCCCAACTGGTGCAGATGCAGGTTCAGATCTGATTGGCCCACTTTCAAAACTGGCACAGGTTTCAAAACCCAATTGGCACCTCTGCAGGTTAAAACCTAATTGGCACAGGGCCTCCCCGGTGGTGCAGCGGTTGAGCGCTGGGTTGCGAAGCTGCCCGCAGCCTCTGCAGTGCCAGTTAGATCCCCAGCTGCTCCCCGGCCACCAGAGGAGGGTCCCACATGGCGCGCAGACCTCTCCTGCCGCCCGCTGCTCCCCTCAGCAGTGTCCTTCGGTCCTTCTGCCTGCTCTGCTCCCTGCTCTGGCTCTGGTGAATTCTCTCACCCTCCCGCGCTTCTGACTGTACCCAGTGCTTGTATAAATAAATAAATCTTTAAAAAAAAAAAAAGAAAATTAAAAAAAAAAAAAAACCTAATTGGCACACTTTCAAAACTGGCATGGGTTTCAAAACCTACTCCCCACTCATACATGAAACCCAACCTTCACCAGGGTTGGCCACCTCTGCTGCATCACTGAAAAAGAAGCCAAGGAGCTCCTCTTACACAACTACTACTATCACTACATGATCAGATCCACGTGTGGTCCAAAGCCCCTTTTCCTTGTTTACATGGATGATAAAGGCTCTAACTTCCTAACAGGCATAAGTGTAATTATAGAGAATAAGAAGATAGGAGCACATAGAGGATTTGGATATAAATATTCCAAAGTAAAACGTTCAAAATCTACCTGAGCTAGCTTGCTCCCTAGGATTTATATAAACCTTGTCATTTTAATTGTAAATCAAGGAAAGAGGCCACTTCCAAGGAACACCCCAACCACTCCTCTAATTCCTAACTGAGATCAGACTGTGTATGGCTTTCCAATATGCAATCTATGATGACAGAAATGTCTTTTATCTGCAATGTTCAATGTGTGGTCATTGTTAATGCCATTTACACAAGGGGACTGAACACTTCAAATGTGGGTAGTGCAACTAAAGAAATGAATTATTACTGTGTTTCATTTAATTAATTTACAGGGTCACTCATATAAAAATAACTTAGTGAAATGAGGAAAAAATGGTGCTCTTATGTGGCATTGTATCGAAAAGAAAGTAAAATACAATCTGTGACCTTTAAATAAGCTGGAAATTCCACCATCTGGCATAGTCATAACCCAGGTAGTGGTTAAAATGCATTGCTAGTTTCATCAACAAGAACATCTCACAAACCAAACTTAAATTACACTGGGGGGAAATGTTGTAACAACCACCATTTATCAAGTTTCCCTGACTTCCTGGTTTCTTTTGTATCAAACTACTGTGCCCACCACCTTTTTGCTATGGTAGCGCTTCCTCATTCCGCAGTGGAAATAGATTTTCAAGATCACCAAACCAAGTAAAGCAAAACACCAGTTTTGTTTTTAGTAACTTAAACCAGTTGAACCTCCTGTAGTGTTTGTTTGAATGTATGACAAGGACTTAAACTCTCAGATAATCTTAAAAACAAGGCAAGCAGCATTGAATTCAGAGATGTTAAGATTTACAATTAACATCTGAGCTCATTAAGCCCCTAACAGTTATCTTGGCCTGAATTAACTTGTCTGCACTACTCCATGTTCCTCCCTCTGTTGCCCTCCTCAGTGTGGGCCCTGAGGCACTGTGCAAAAGTGATTAAGAGCAAGATCTCTGGATGCAGACTGCTTGGAATTGAAAATTCATTTTACCAATAACTATGACCTTGGGCAAGCTACTTTTCCAGCTGTATCTTCTTCATTGCTAAATAGGGATAATAATAATCTCATTCAGAGAATTGTTTGAGAATTAGAAGAGTTAATATTTATAAAACTTAGAAAAATTCCCAGCACATACTCTTTTTAAAGCTACTGTTACCTGTGGCCTCACATTTTCACTCAGAAGGGCTGACTTCATGATCCTCTACAACTCACTGCTTATGTAACTCTGTTTATTTCTCTTCTCTGACCTTTGCTTTGTGTCCACTGAATAGTGAGAATACAATCATGATTCTCACAGGGCTGTTTTGAAGATTGTATAAGAAAGCATTTATGAAAGCATAAAAATGACAGGAGGTCATTGCAGTCATTGTGACTCACAGGAGTGATTTGGCCCTTTTCACTTATTTTCTGAAACAAGCACAGTGGAAAAACCACCCTCAAAATCCTGTCCGATAGAAGTTCCTAAAAGTAAAGGGTAATGCCCCTAGTATCTTCAGCAAAACAACACCTTGTCTCCCTAAGAGTCTCAGGAATATCAGGGTCCACATTCTGACCTTCAGTTTTGCAGACTCAGAAATCTGAATGGCCAGCACGAGCGAGCAGATGCATCTCAGAGGGGCAACTGACAGCAACTAAGCTCCAGGGACCTTAGAATACCAATGGTCCCATTGGTCGGAGAAACATGGCAACTGTCTCAGACAAAAGAGGTCACCTCAGAATGTTCTCAGTTTGTAATCACACTACAAATAAAGAAATCAGAATGAGAGCTGCTGGTGTACTCAAGACAAAGAAGACCTGTGGGAGCAAGTGGTGACCCCTGCTGTGTCTTTCTTTGTATCAAGATGCCAAGCAGGGAATGAAACTGGTTCCTTACTTAGGCCTGAACACCCTCCCTTTCTGTGCTGAAACAAGCACCGTTGAAACCCTGCCTTCAAAAACCCTTTTTCTGTCACGAGAGTCCCACACTGACCACTGGTCAACACAATGTTTCCATAGATACACAAATACCCACTGGCATTTCTCTAGTTCTGCTGACCAGAAAGTCATGCAGTCCTTTTCCTTTATCTTCACTCTCATTAGTTAGATGTTGATGTTATCATTTTATTCTTATAGAGTCATCTTTTTTCTGAGTTCTCAGGAACTGGTTACCAAATCCATATAACAAAAGGGTAAACTAAATATATTATTGGTTTTTTTATGTAGCTAGTGATTTAAGTTGCTACTTTAACAAAGAGTTTGAAACCACTTTGCCCCTAGGTTGTGTTTCTTTTCTTTGTGTGATGGCTGCCTTCTCTTTCATCTTCCATATCCACGCCTTCTTGCTTCAGAAGACTGATGTATACAGATTCCATCAATGAACCTGCCTACTCTTGGAGTCCAATTGGGTTAGACATGGAAGAACTTCGGCAGAAGACAAGAAGGAAGGAGAGTAGTTTCAAGTTTTTTAATCCCCTTGGCACTCTTTCTGAGCTATCGCCTTGACTATTTGTGTGGCTCAAGCAAATGTCACTGCTCCTCTCTAAGAGGTCTTCTCTAAAATGTCTCAGTAATTCCAGACTCCACTTCTTCTGCCGCTCTCCTCAGCCTTAGCCCTGGTAACTCCATTGCTGTTATTAACCCCATGTTACTGAAATATAACTTATACTTCCCCATATCTACACACAGAATCCCTTTATAAATAAACCTTTGGAATTTTCTAATTTGAATGAGCCATTTGTTCCTTGTTGATATCCTGGATGATACTCTTTTAGTTTTTAGTCTTTGTGATTTTCCATGTAGATATATGGAATATTCACATATTTTGGTATCGGATACGTGGACTCAGGTTCCCCTGGCTCATACCTTGATGACAACCCTCTGCCATTCAGAAGCCCCACCCTGAGCCCTAGCTCTCCCATATGACCCAGCAGCTGCTGCAGGGGGAGGGAGAAGCAGGGAAGTGAGGAAAGACTCAGTAGTGTGCCTGGCTCCTCCACTATCCGGGAAAGCAGTCAGGACTATGGACAACAGCAGGAGAATTCACATGAGTCCTATTTTCATAAATTGCAGACTTATAATTTTAGAGCCAGAGAGTTCATTAAATATCACAACCTTTCTTTTTTTATGTAGGAAACACAAGCAGTTCTAAAAAGCCACTGAGCAGAGGAGACATTTCAGAGAACCTGGTCAAGGAAGCAAATTATTCATTTTCACTTCAGTCTTCTGGAAGGAGATAGTAGCTACTTCTTAAAATTTGAGTAAGGGCCTCCCTGGTGGCCTACGGGTTAAGATCCAGCATATCCTGCCAGGGCCTGAGTTTGATCTCAGACAGGGAGCTAACCCACATGGCGCAGCAGACCCCTCCCCTCTTGCCCCTGCTCCCTTTAGCAGTGTATTTCAGTAAATCTGCCTGTTCTGCTCCCAACTCTGTCTCTGGTGAATCCTCTCAACCCCCGCACCACTGTCCTACACCCCAGTTCTTCAAATAAACAAATATCTAAAAAAAATTAAGGAGTAAGAGTTCTATCAACATTTTATTTGTTTAATGTAAAAATTCTATCAGTTTGCTACCAACTCAAGTTCCATTAAAACTCTGATCTCAGGGCCTCCCTGGTGGCGCAGCGGTTGAGCGCTGGGTTGCGAAGCTGCCTGCAGCCTCTGCAGCACCCGTTTGATCCCCGGCTGCTCCCCGGCCACCGGAGGAGGGTCCCACATGGCGCGCAGACCTCTCCTGCCGCCCGCTGCTCCCCTCAGCAGTGTACTTCGGTCCTTCTGCCTGCTCTGCTCCCCACTCTGGCTCTGGTGAATTCTCTCACCCTCCTACGCTTCTGACTGTACCCAGTGCTTGTATAAATAGATAGATAGATAGATAGATAGATAGATAGATAGATAGATAGATAGATAGATAGATAGATAGATAGATAAATGAAACTCATCTCAAAAGTATGGGAAAGTATGTCTTCGTGTATATTTATTATATATGTACATGTCTACATATATAAATATATGTGTGTAGATATGTGTTTGTGTTCTATTGTTAGCTTTATACTTAGTTTTAATTAATTTTGTTTGCTTGCTCTAGCCCTGGATATGTGCTCCTCTTCATGGCTGGTTTAGCATTAACATTTTGGAAATTATGACTGTTACTTTCAAACTATGAGGAGGGACCAGAAATTTGATAGAAAGATTAACTTATCAAGTCACTTTTTCCTGATGTGAACTTACAAAAAAAGTAAAAGTTGTTATCTAAGTATAGAAAAGAACTTAAGGGAATGTCAGAATATTGAAATTCAAGTAAATTAGGGAGGTTTGGGTTACTGAAGCGGGACACCTGTACTTTCCTTTTTCATTCAAATTCTATATAGAGTGACTTTTATAAATTTGAAGTTTCATTTTGTCACTTGAAATGTCAAAAGTAAATATTTTCCATTTCGGTATAATTTTGCTATTTGGACAAAATCAAGTTTAAAAGGCCAGGCTATGTCTACAAAAGAATATTGTATTTTGAAACCCAGAACTCTGAACTTAAACTGGCCTCCTGGAGCCTAAACCCCAGAGTTTATGAGTGAGAGTTTCTTCTGGACTGTTTCCTTTTTGGTGACCTGGCAGACAGCAATTCCCAAGCATGGAGAAGTTGACAACCTCTTGGTTCAACAACAGATAAATTGGCTCTTAAGTTAAAAAAAAAAAAAAAAAAAACTGGGCAGGAAATTCACTGGAAGGAAGAGCCTCCTGGAGCAGAGGTCAGTTAAAAGAACCAACTGAAAGTGGAAACTCAGGCATCTTGAGAAACCCACAAGGAGTAGGAAGCACAAGAAGCACCTCTCAGCAGAAACAGTATGGAAGCTATCACTGCTACTCCCCCTCATTCTATCACAATTCTTACCCATCCTTTGTCATATGACATAAGCTTTATTTCCAGTTCTGGATCAAGGCTACACATTTAGTTGAAGTTTGGCCTTGTTTCTGCTTTCTATAGGGGAAAGTAGGGAATCATATTCCCCCCAAAGTGTACACAACTGTGGACTTCCCCTGACTAGGAAAGTTGGTTGGGTGCTGAGTGGTCAAAAACCTAAAACATTTAACCAAAACAACTATCCACCTTCTTCCTAAAATAGAGCAAGCACTACGTCCAGTGTTTCCCACCCAATGCACATGGTCTTTTGTTTCTTAACTCAGGCAAAAATTCCCAATACCCTTGCATGCAAAGTTAAAATCAGCATCTGAGCAGAGATATCCAACTAAAGTAGGAGACAGTGGGAGAGCATGGTCTTTGAAGCAAGAGAAAACAGTCTGCTAGTATTGCTAATATTGCTCACCACAGCCATGCCACCATAAACACCATTTCACCTCACTCAGTTCCACCCTCTGTAAATGTTGCTGGTAAATATTGTTCACCTCTTTGGGTGGTGTGAGAGTTATATGAGATATTGCCCAACTATTTTGGGTATAGTGTTTCTCCTTATCACTGCAGCTCTTTGCACTGATATCATTCTCTGTAGTGAGGCATGCACCTAGCTCAGAATTCCCTGAAGCTGACTTCCCTTCCATCACTAGACCACTTCTCTAGACTTGTCAGTTACAAATGTCTGACTTGTCATCAGGCAAAAACATGGTCATACATTAATACTAGGGGAGATTATTTACTATTAATTTGCTCCCTCACTGTGTTGTCCACATCATTCCCTGCAAGAATACCTAGGTCTGACCTTTTTATAGCAAATTTACCAGAATGGGCCCCATACTTTGGTACAATTTTATACATTTTGGCACATTAATTTGAAACCAAATTTAAAATGTGATCAGTTTATATAATAGTATATTTTTACTGATCCGTGGTTCTAGAAAAGTTCTGACATTTGGGTTGAATGTTAGTATTGGTTTGAGGTTTGGAGAACATCATTACAGGATATTATTGCTGTTCTCTACCACTGCTGATTGGTGCAGGGAGGAAAACTCAACCAACTAGCTGCATGAGACTTATTACTGTGGATGCAGATATGGGAGAAAATCAAAAAATTATCCAACAACAGATGGTGTCCAGTGAGCTAATCAGTAAAAGACAGAGGCTATAAAAACCAAGATATAGCTTTATGACAATACTTTGGGTATTTATCAGTGATTCCAAAGTGAGTTCCAGCACCTTCTTCCTATTGATAAGTACTAGTGTCCTGAGTCATGTAAAAAAAAAAAAGAAAGAAACCTGACCTTGGTGTGCCTTTTTCCAACTTCCCTTCCAAAATTGCATTTGCTTGGCCAGGATCTCAAAGTCTGGGCTCAGTGGGTAGAACAGCTTTGGAAAGAGGCATCAAGACTGATCCAAAAAACAGTATCCAGGACAAAGCTGCCACAAAAAGGCAGTTGAACTGTCCAAAAGAGGTATCAGTCTGTAGTGGTGCTAAAAGTAGGTCAAGGTTCTAAGCTTCAGGACACAAAATGGACCCAATACATGAGGAAAAGAGATTATAAGAGATGGCATATGCAAGGACCATCTCAATTACAAGAAATACAGCAAAAGGAAATTCTATGGAGTGTTTAGAATTGGGACTGCTAAGGCACATAACTGCCTCAGAGAGTGTGGGCCTTGCCTTATAAAACACCTTTCCTTTGACTGGCAATTTGTCCTTCTTTCAGCTAGACTTGGAAATCTATTTACTTAGAAAGTCAAACTAAAATAAAATTCACAAAGGAAAGTGTGGTGCTACTTCATAAAACTGATTTTCCAATGCTCAGGTGGCTTCTAGAACGTAAGAGTAGCATGAAGGCCATTGTAACACCACTCCTGAGGGTGCCATGAAAATTCCATGACCTTATCTCATTGGGTTCAGGGCAGGCCCACCTAAAGTGCAATGGCCCCAAGCATTACAGACAATTAACATGGTTTGTAAAACTTAAAATTTTAAGCATTCTAAATATGTCCAAAACAAGATACAAATGTGCCTTTGGAAGACTTATGAACTAGTGTTTCCCTCCAAAATACTATTGTGGTCATGAGGTCCTCATAAGGGGAGGCAGCCTTACTTTGCAGATGCTTTGGGGTAAAAAAAAATAGGAGATGAACAGTCAGTCTTTATCACTTACATTCCTGAGTTCACAGTTCCATGCCCTTTATATACCCTCTGGTCACCTTCCCAATAGAACATTTAGACATCTGCTGACCCTTAGACTCTGATGAGCTTTGTATACAAAAGCAAGTACTCTTGTACACTCAGGCATGTACTCTTTAAAACACAATCTATCTTATTCCATTTTCCTCCTTCTATGTATATGTATATTGATTTCATGCAGCCAGCATATTATTTCACTTAAAACACAGCTATATGAAGGTTCTACCTGTTTGAAATTTTTCTCCAAGGTTATTAATTTTGGAGAAGGACAAATAATAGAAGATCATTTTAAGTTGAGATCCTCAAGGATAAGATCTAGATATTTTAAAACAGTGTTAGGAACCTGTCCCTGACTCTCAGGATACTGATTCTGCCTTTGGAAATTGATCCCTATCATGAACTGACTATGGAAACTTCATCCAAAGTTACTAAACCTCTCAAAGCCTCAGTTTCTGTCTCTGTACAATGGACATAATAATAGTGACTACTATTATTAGTAGTAATAATAGTACTAATACTAGTAATTAGCACTAATCATTGTATTAGTACTAATAATAATACTATTATTAGTATTAGTCTCAATAGGTTATTGGGAAGATTAAGGGGCTCAGATCTGTAAACACTCAAAATGGAGCCTGGCACAGAACAAGTTCAGGCTGGGACATGAGGATGGTGTCTCAACGTCATGTTGGCTCTCAGTTCTTTCCTGTGTCCCAGAAAATAGGAGTTATGAAACCAATAGGGGTGGGAAAAAATGAATGTTTTCTCAACACTGGGAAAGCCCTCAAGATCCATTTCTCAACACTGGGAAAGCCCTCAAGATCCATATTTAGTTTAAAAACATTTCCTGCCACTGGACCAATGTATGCCAGAGACTTGAAAATAAACATCGTTCATTACTAGGGATATGCACAACAACTAGACGAAACTGCCCTTCTCAGTCTGCTAGGACAGCTCTGAGTATTGATGCCTTTTCCTTACTTAAGTGCTGACATTTTTCCTTGAGTTTTTAAACCTCCTCATTGAACAGACCAGCAGGTAATCACCAAGAATTCTTTCAGGAACTTGTGTTTATTAATGCACCTTCATTTTCAGTTTGGAATGTTTTTAATCTTGTGAATCAGTAACCAACCAAGGTGACTGCTGTTGATTTTAAATACTTCATGTTGTTTTTAATGGATTTTACAGAGCTGGGATCTGATGAGCATACATGTAATAAAAATACATCCTCCTATCATTTTTTTTTCTTAAACACATTTTCCTCATACAATTTGGCAAAAAGACAGATACTTATAGAGTAAGTTCTTTTGCTGTTTATATTTCTTCTGGCAGTGCTCCAAAGAACATTTAACAGTGTATTAATCAGCCAGAATGTGAGCGCCACAGACCACTGCATTTTCCTACTGCACCTGAGGACTCCAGTTGAATACTCAGCACTCTTGTTGAGGTAGAAATGTATTTTCAATGTATACTGAATTCATGGATTACTTATTATCACCTTTCACTTCTAGGCAAACGTGGAGATTGATAGCAGGACCTTCCAGTCCTGGGAATGTAGCAAACAGGGAAAAATATTTTGCCTCTGTATACATTAAGGGAGAAAACAGTAAATTCTCTCTTATTCATATTGTGCCTTAGAAATTCCCAGCAGAAGTTCCAACAAGTTTGTAAGATGACTACAGCAAGGGAAATGATTCAATGTATTTAGTTATCTTCTCATTGGTGATAAATTCAAGCAAGGATGGCAGGGATAAGCTTGAATGAAACTGAACTGCTGAGTTTCAATAAAATAAGTAAAAAAATTGAATAAAAGGATTAAATGGATTTTGGATATTTTTATATGAGAAAATCCAAAATGTCAATGTATCTTCCTTTATTAGATTTGATACAGATCTAGGAAGATCGTAATTTTAAAGTAATCTATCCAACATTTTTAACATGAGGATACTATATTTTTAGGTCTTACAAGGAAATGCCTTCCTGCCTTGCCTGTCATTCTTAGAAACTCTTTATATAAGAAGCTAAACATATGAGTTTCCAGCTCTCAATTACACAGTAGGAAGGGAATGCTGCTCTCAGAAGCACTGAAGACTGGAGCAATCGCATCAAGGAATCTGAAGTCAACAGCTTCACCTTCAGGATACTTATCTAGCACAATGTACAGTTATGCCCAGTTCTGGCAGCCTTAATTCCAGAAGGGATATATACTTTTTGACAGTTTGTCATATCAGCAAAATTAAACCTCTGAACATGAACACTGTTTTTAAACTGGCTTCATTGTTTTTAATTGTAATTGTGTGTGTGTACATGTGGGTGTGTGTGTTTGAGTATTTTAAGGGCATGAGCATGCAAAACAAGCCTGGTTTAGTTTAAAGACTACCCCAGAACTAACTTCTGAGAATGAAATTTCCTTAATGGTATGTATTACATATAAGAAAGGCTCAAAGATTTAACCATATTCTCTGACTTTGTTTTATTCTCAGAAATCTGAGGAGTTTATTCTCTGGAGCCTATTTATAATGATGCTGCAGGTTCAGCTGTATGTCCCCTTTGGCTTTCCTCCTGAAGCAGAGAAGCATTTGCACAGAGCACACCAGGTGTTACTTTCATATTCCCAGACATACTAGAATACATTAACACAAACACTAAATCAAAACATAGCAAAATTAATGCTCATCGCCAGGGTATCCAGACTAAACTCCTTATTACTGCACAGGATCTGAGCAAGCTGCTTCTCCGTTCCCATTGTCCACATGATGGGACAATTCGATACTGATATTAATTGATATTTTAACTGGTGGCTGATATTCACATAAAGTATAGACCACAATTCATCTCAGTGACCCTGTATCATGTCATCCATTTCCTCTGGCTTGTTAGATAATGACATATCCAAAGACTGGGTTCATGGGGTTTCAATTTGCTGGCTTGGACCCAAAGAAAACTCACTCCTCTGGCCTGAACCCCAATTTCATGCCTGGGAGCTGAAGCACATGACAATCATTTGTCATTCCCATTTCTTTCTTTTTTCCCCCATACTATCTGGAAACCAAATTCACCAAAGGAAACTGGTAATATTCTTTTGGAAGACTTTAAAGAAATTGAAGTGTGTAGGTATAGCTTTCCTAAAGATGTCAGAATGCCAAAGGACACAGGGCTTCTCAGCCTTCCATAGAACATTTTAATTGTATCCACATCAGCCAAGATGAATATATATATAATTCTGGCAAACACAGACTGCCATCCCATGCAGCTAAAGCAAAAATAGTAATTACCTGTCACCTATTCTTCTATCAGCTGTAGGATTCTTTTAGTAGGCACTAATGTAAATGTTTCTATGTAAAATGTCATCTTTCTAATTACATTTTCTGAGCTCAAGCCTGGTATCCAAACAAAAGAGAACGTATACTTTTCTAAAAATCATTAGATTAGGAAAAATCTATATAGCTATAGTAGTTATTCTAAGTCACCTTAACTTATCTAGCTTACAAAAATTGCAGGAGTGAATATTATTGGTTACTATGAAGAGAGGAATGCAAACAAATGAATCTCATTTTCATTTTTCAATAATTGAGTGTTTTCCCTTCCCCCAAAAGGACAACCAGTTTTCCTCATACAATAGCAATTCAGACAAGAAGAAGATTCTGTTTATCTACTGGAAAAAAAAGGATTTGATCTACAGGATCCTTGGAGACTACTTTTTGGAATCCATATGCATCTGTCTGTCCAAGATAAACCAAATGACATTCCTGAGAAAGTTCTTGAAAGGACTAGAGAATGTATTGAATGATAGTTGACCAAAGGAGATAGGCAGCTCCCAAAAGAAAACAGAAGATTTATTTATCAACAGGGGAGGTAGATATTGTTAAAATTATTGACTTAAAATTTGCACTTTAATTCCCAGAGGAAGCTGGGATATATATCAGAAGCAGATGGTAATTTCCCCAGTGGGGTTGGATGAAATTCTGGGTAAAAGAATAGCAAGTGTTCTGGTATCACAATCAGTCAAGCACTTAGATTTCTTAGGATATTGAGCAATTTCATTGTCCTACAAGTCTGACTCTAAATTCTAAAGCACATAAGTATTGGTTCATCTTCTGGGTTCCCAGGATCCTGACTAGAAGAAAAAATTTGTTGCATCATAAATTGCTTCGAGTGTTTCATTCCTACTCTTTCTCAATTTGATTTACTTTCATTTACAGAAAAAGTGACTGATATGACTTTAGTATGTGCTAAATCTGGTGTTGGTTGGACACAGATGATGCAAGAACCAAGATGAAAATGAAGTAAATCAGATAAAATCAGGACTTTAATTCTTCATGAAGGGAACCACAGGGATGACTTCCCAGAGTGCATCAAAGATGTGTCTTACAAAAAGACCAAAATTGGGCCTCCCCAGTGGCACAGTGGTTGAGTGCTAAGTTGCGAAGCTGCCCGCAGCCTCTGCATCACCTGTTCGATCCCCGGCCGCCAGCGAGGGTCCACATGGCATGCAGACCTCTCCTGCTGCCCACTGCTCCCCTCAGCAGTGTGCTTTATCGGTCTGCCTGTTCTGCTCCCTGCTCTGTCTCTGGTGAATTCTCTCACCCTCCCGCACTTCTGACTGTACCCAGTGCTTGTATAAATAAATAAATAAATCTTTAAAAAAAAAAAAAAAAGACCAAAATGTACATGGAGGACAAGCTGTAGAGAAAAGGTAAGACATGGAGATTTTAGAAATGTGCCATGTTCTAAGAATTATAGGAAGTTTGATTGGGGGTGGGGGAAGGGGTAGTAGGATGAGAGAAGAGAAGAGAATGGAGAGGAAGGTAGTGCCCAGATTGAATCAGGCTTCTGTTGGCAGGTGAAGAAACTTACAAATATCCATAGGTGATAGGGAGTCATCAAGGGATTGTAAACAGAGAAGCACCATAGTCAATTCTTTGTACTAATGTGTGTGAGCTACAATAGAATGAGGCAAATCTAGAGCATATAGTATATGGGAGATTACTGCTCTATTCCAAGTGAAAAGCAAAGCCTCAGCTTGATCAGTCATCAAAAGTTCTGTTGATTAGCCCAGAACAGACTGAAGCAAATACTCTGCCTTTTACCAGATTCTGCTTTCTTTCCAGGATAGTGCTATGGTTTTCTAAAACGCATATTGTTTACACTTCAGGTAAAGAACATTGACAATATCTCATCTGTGCTGCAAGTAGGCACAAAGGAATATGGTGGATATCATCCCCATTAACTGTATTTGCCACATACTTCCATTGGTAACAACCCAGAATTGAGTAAGGGTCTCAACAGCCCTGTCTTAGATACCAGCACTTAGCCACTCAGGTATATGATTCCACACCTTGCTGCAGCATTGGCTAGCATGAAAGCTCCCTTTCCAGGGAGACCTTAGCAAGTGCAATATTTTTAGTACTATCCAATTTAAATCTAAATTTCAACTAAGATACAACAATAACATTATTGGAAATTTTCTCGTTATGTGATTTTCCAAGGTTCAAAATCTCCTCACCCATCAACCTCACCACCAAAGTCAGGTCCTAAAAAACATTAAAAACTTCAGTTTTCCAGATTCCTTAAATTATGTTGAGGCCTACTCCCACTGGAATTTCTTGTCTTTCCTACTCAATGTTTAGAGCTTCGTTCACCAATATGACATGAGTTAAGGCAAGTTTCATCAGTCAGTAAGTTAACAAATATTTACGACATGCCTACTGGGTCAAGATGCTTTCAGTTGTGAAAAATGAAAATCAAATTAAAAGTGGCTTAAATAACTACAGGAAATATTTTATCTCACAATAGAAGTCTGTGTACAGGTGGTGCCAAGTTTGTTAATCAGTAGTAGCTCAATGATGTTGTCAAGGCCCCAGAGGCTGTTTCCTTCTGCCATCATAGGGGTATTAGTCTTGAGTTTGCTCCCCTCTTGATTGCCACAGATCCACAAGCCATGTTGCTCTTTTTTTTTTAATAAATATTTATTTATTTTTAAAAGATTTATTTATTTATTTATATGAGCACTGGGTACAGTCAGAAGCGCGGCAGGGTGAGAGAATTCACCGAGTCAGAGTGGGGAGCAGAGCAGACAGAAGGACCGAAGTACACTGCTGAGGGGAGCAGAGGGCGGCAGGAGAGGTCTGCACACCATGTGGGACCCTCGCCCAGTTGCCGGGGAGCAGCCGGGGATCGAACCGATGCTGCAGAGGCTGCGGGCAGCTTCGCAACCCAGCACTCAACCGCTGTGCCACCGGGGAGGCCCCACATGTTGCTCTTTTTAACTGAAAGCATAGGACATTCCTATTCTTAAACAGATCACTAGCAACAGAATAGAAAAACCTAGGATCGACTTATATTATACCTTAAAATACATCCTCTAGGCCAGGGTTTTTTTCTGAACCTCTTTGTACTAGTACTAGAAAAATCAAGTTTGTGTTGACAAAGAAGCAAGGACAACAGCTGATAGGCAAACAATGATGTCTGCCACTTCAGTATTGTAAATACCAGAGACATATCAGCATATAAGATTCTGGCTCTCAAGAAGTTTGTCTTCTAGCTAAGAAATGGGGATACCAGTGACCAGCTTAGAAAGAGAGAGGAGCTTGGTGATAGTGACAGTCATCCTAGAAGGTAAAAGTGATGCATCTATTTCTCTGCAGGTAAGTTTTATTATCATCAGGTGTACATTAAGCTTATTAAATATCAGTAGAATTGACTTGGTAATTGTGAGAGATAAACATTTCAGATGTGGAAATGTAATGGGCAAATGGGATGAAAACAAATCTATTACCATTTAACTTCTGAATACTTACTGATTACAAAGCATGGTACAGGATGCAGGAAAAATTATAAGATATAGACCTTGGTCCTGAGACCATTGTACAGGGATAATGTACAATGTTGATATCATTGTACAGGGATAATGATTCGTGTATGATAGACATGAAGTGCAACAGGAGTTCAGAAGAGGACTAGAGTTGTGGGGTTGTAATAAGTGTTGCTAACTTTGTATTTTGAAATAATTCAGGAAGAAATAATACAAAAGAAGTATTTTTTGTGCTTATGGCTATTATTTATTATTTCATTAATATTGCCTTATTGCAGCATTTTTATAATGACAACTGAAAATAATCTGCAGGTACACCAAGAGTGAAAATACTGAATAAACTGGGGTGCATTTATACTGTGGAGTAAGGTGTGGCTATTAAAACAAAAAGTTGGATACACGTGTATTGACCTGGGAAGATGACCAAGTAATTTTTGATTTTTTAAAAATTTTTAAATTTTATGTATTTTTTGCATCATTTTTCATTTTTGCACAATGTATGCATTTTCATCTTGGTTATAGTCCCCATACAATTCCCACCACCCTTGTTTTGATCCTACGCCTTTCTCCCCTACCCCCCTCCCCCGTGGTGTGTCTCTGGTTTATAGTTGCTTGTTGATTTCCTGGTCCCTTATTTCGGTTTTCTAAATTCCTGCTATGAGTGAGACCATCCGGTATTTTTCTTTTTCTTTCTGGCTTATTTCACTGAGCATGCAACAAATGTTGGCGAGGATGTGGAGAAAAAGGAACTCTCCTGAACTGCTGGTGGGAGTGCAAACTGGTCCAACCACTATGAAGAGCTGTGTGGAGATCCCTCAATCTGCTAAAGATAGAGCTTCCATATGATCCAGCAATTCCACTCCCAGGTATTTACCCAAAGGAAACAGAAACATTAATTCAAAAGGGCACCTGCACCCCTATGTTTATAGCAGCACTATTTACAGTAGGTAAATACACAATGGAATATTATTCAGCAATCAAAAAGATAAACTCATGCAATTTGCAGCAACATGGATGGAGCAAGAAAGGATCATGCTCAGTGAAATAAGCCAGAAAGTAAAAGGAGTATATTTTTTAATTATATCGATTGAGAAGTAGCTAAAATTAACATTTGGAAGGACCAAGAGTAAGAGCGTAAATTTGAAAATAATCTCAATGCATGTTATTGACTGGTGTATCTAAGTAATATAGTTGTATAAGAAAATGTTCTGCATATGCTAGACAGCATTTAACTCAGTAATTACTGGATAAATAATATCGATGATACTCTTATAACTAACACTTATATTACACTGACCATGTATCAGGCACTCTTCTAAGCACTTTACAGATTTATGTAATACTAGATGAACCCTAAAAAGGGATCTATTTTTATCTTCCTTTTAGAGCTAAGGGACATTCATGAGCAGGGAGATATACTAACTTAGTCATTCAAGTCAGTAAATGGTAGAGCTGGAATTAAACCCAGGCATTAGGATTTCAAAATTTCTGATTTCGACCACTGTAATAAACAGGGTGGAAACAGGTCCTGAAAATAAAGGACACCTGGGAAGATTTACTTTCAAGATGTTAAAGAAGCCAGAGCGAATTTGGAGAACTCTTCGATGCAACTCTGGTTACCTATGTCAAAGCTGTTTTGAAAATGAAATGCTGGCAGAGGCGTTACACTGCTGTCAGAGATGAGTGGGGAGGAAAATGTTTCAGTTTTCAAAGGACTTAGTGAGACTAAAGAGAGAGCTATAGGTGGCCCTACATTGGCTGGAGAGACATGGGGGAGCTGGCGTAGTGGATGGATGGAATTGTGGCTGAGAATTTTCAGGTAAGGGTGAAAAGAACACATACTTTTGAATCCACCATGAGACTTTAAAAGGATAAAAAGCCAAAGTAATCATAATAGGGCCCTGCAGTGTAGACAATTTCCTGAGCACAATGTACCCCAAAGGCTCAGTTCTCCGGTTTTCAGTTTTACTATCCATTTGGCTTCTATCATAAGCTTGGTTTTTTAGCATCATGTTGTCCATTTCCTGCTGTTATTATTTTGTCCTCCATATCATATACAACCCCACTGGGCTCTTCCATAGCTTCTCTCCAGCTATTCTTTGAATTTGAATTGGAGCACACCAACCATCATAAGAATGCTGACAAATACATAAAGAACTTAACTTTTTGCCAGCCCAACACAGTCTTTTGACCTAACCTACTTAGAGTTACTCTTGCATACTCAAAAGAATATGGGATTAAGATTCAATAGACCTAGAATACAAACTCAGGGTGATGTCAGGCAAATTATATGAATTACATAGCCTTTTTAATATTTCAGTTTCATTAGCTGTAAAATGACAATAAAATGCCCTGACTCCTGCAAAGGGTCATAAAGCTATTATGAGAACCAAATGAAATACTGTGCATGAAAGGGAAAAATGACTGCATAAGGACAAGGAAAATCCACATGCCTTCTACAAGGGCTGAGCCTTGTCCTGTGCCTTCCATTCACCCATTACCGCACATAAACAACAAAGCCCTGGCCCTGTATTAGTCAACTCAGGCTACATAACAAAATAGTGCACGCTACGTAACTTCAACAACAGTAATTTATTTGCTCAGTTATGGAGGCTGGAAGTCTGAAGTCAAGGTGCCAGCAGGTTTGGTATCTGGTGAGATGTCTCTCCTTAGTTTGTTGATGGCAGCTGCCTCAGTGTGTTTTCCAGTGGCTTTCTTCTTGTGGCGAGGAGTTTGGAGAGAGATCGATCTCTGGTGTCTCTGCCTCTTTTTAGGAGGACACTAGTTTTATTGGATTAGGAACCTGTCCTTATGACATCATTTAATCATAATTAGTGCCTCAGAGACTTTATTCTTCAAATACAGTAACATAAAGGATTAAGACTTCAACATTGAAATTTAGGGGGGTAAAATTCAATTTGCAACATATCCCCAGAGAGACACAGAGCTATCAAGACTTTTTAAACAGTTAGATAATATTGGCCATCAATAGGATGTCCTAGCTAAGCCCTGAGGTGGAGTTCCATTTTGACTATTCTAGAACTGGGGGAACTAGAGACCATTTCAGGTGTCCACTTACATAAATTAATGTGCAGGACAGTGAGGAGCTTTTTGAGGGAAAGAGATTTGTTACTGCTATTTGGTTTGCACAGGGCTAACAGTATAGAACTATATCTGTCCCAAGTTAAACTTCATGGTTGGCTCTGAATGCTATGCTGGCACAGGTTAAAGGCACAAGCTTAAGGGCTTAGAACCCATCACTCCTAGTACTTCATAGATTTGAATGTAGGCACCATTGAGCATCAGCACGCCTGACCCGGGCAACATCTTGTCATAGAGATTCCTTCAAGTGGTTCACAATCAAAATCAAAAGACAAAAAATAGAATGAATGTAGAGTGGTAAGTCTTTGGTTGCATATAGGAACATTTCAGATTTCAAGGGATAAGTAGCAGGAGAGAGAGGTAGAACGGCATTTACTCAAGAGCAAGAATATTTAAATATCATTATTTCTATTACTTATTTATCTCTATATATGAGGTTTTTGGGCTCTATGTTCACAATACTGAATCCCAGGGCACCATTGCGGAAGGAATGTGAGTAAGTAGAGAAGAGGAATTTCTGAAGATGACTAGGGATCATCATCTCCCTTATATAGGTAAGAATTAATATTGCAGATGGGGATAGTGATCAGCTTGAGCTGGACTCTACTGGATCTGCATCTCCTAGGACAGGCCATTCCCCAGTGCACATTCAAAGCATAAGTCACTAATGGAATGAGCTAGTTTAAAAGCTGTAGCAAAATAAAGGAGCCAGTGACTAAGAATGCTCTTTTCCCCTTGAATAAGAGCATCGGAATCAGAATAACTGTTTTATATTGGTGGTTTCTTTAAAACTTTTTTTAAAGATTTATTTATTTATTTACACAAGCACTGGGTACAGTCAGAAGCATGGGAGGTTGAGAGAATTCACCAGAGCCAGAGCGGGGAGCAGAAAAAACAGACTGATGAAATACACTGCTGAGGGGAGCAGCGGGTGGCAGGAGAGGTCTGCGCACCATGTGGGACCCTCACCCGGTGGCCGGGGATCGAACCAGGGCTGCAGAGGCTGCGGGCAGCTTCACAGCCCAGCGCTCAACCACTGCGCCACTGGGGAAGCCCTTTATATTGGTGGTTTTTATTTTACCAGGATAGTTAGTGCTTGCTATACCACCATTATACCTGCTGTGTTCTCAGCCAGGATAGAGTTATAGTGTAGTCCCACCCTAAACTTTACTAACTCCTTAATGAAGATAGCCATGTCCTTGGATCATTGTCCTTGTGAACAGCATCTGAACAAGCCCACAGGCTCACTGTGGGGTTGCATGCCTGGCACAGATCAGCCTAGGTACAGGGATGGAGCCTCGGGAATACCACTGTGTTACAGACTCAGAAATATCCCTCAGCATGACTCTGTCACCAAAGGAGACAGCCTGAATGTGTAATCACTTAATTAGAACCTGGTACTCCAGCCAACAGGGCAGGTGGGGAAATGTTCAGAAGCTGGTCTTGGGAAAAGTGAGGGAGAATAAGCATCCACTTCCAGTTTGTTAGAGAATCTCAAGCAGGAAGACAGGGGACCCAACCCTGAGAGAAGCTTGTAATTTTAAAAGAAAAGAATCTTTCAAGAAAAGCTCATGCTCACAATCTTTGAATGAGTTCAGACTTATTTCAAGAATACATTTTCCCCCAAACCTGAAATAAGTGTGAACGGAACTGTGAAAAATAGACCTTGTCCACATCGTCGTCACTGCCAATTCATAGCAACGATCTTCAATTTTGAATTATCACCCTCTATTTTCTTTCTTGTATTGAAAGATTTGAAAATATATATATATATATATATATATATATATATATATATATATATATATATACTTTCTAGCCAAGATGACTCAAAAGATTTTCATGTTTGAAACCCTGGTCGTTCTTCTCCCAGCCTGCAGATCTGCAATGCATCACACGTTCTCATCACTGGTACTCACTGAGACATGCCTAATGAGAGAAGGCTTTCCCTGGGGCTTCTGGAGAGAGGTCTCTGCAACATAACTGTGCCCTATATAATGAGAGAGAACTACTTGGGGAATTCTAGTCCTTAGCAAACCTCAAGTACAAACCAAGCTTGTTCTTTTCCATCATGTTCTAAGTCAATCTGAATGCATTACAAACCACAGTCTCAAATTGTATTTGATTATTTATAACCATAAAATAAATGGAATAATGTAGATCTTATGATTTTTTTAAATGCCAGATAAGGCAAGGAAGAGAAAATTCCCTGGTGGGGCTAAATGATTAATGTCTGATGAATTTATAACATCCTTGCTTTTGACAATCTTTCTTGGAGGAGTTGGAAACCAGTTTTCTGGATATGATACCCACAGTTTCCAAAACTTTGTTTCCTAGTGCCCCAACTCTTTCATAAACCACTGAAGTCAGAGAAATATATAAATTTTGAAGGAGAATGTATATTTCGTTTTTCAGGGTAACTTATCTTCTCATGGCAAAGGCCACAAAATAGCATCCTTCCACCTGCATCTAATTTGGTATAAAGGCAAAAATAATATGCTTAGATATATATTTCTACAATCATACTATAAGAATTGTTTGAGATGAAAGAGAGTCGTGTGAGTTACTATCTGTCATTGGCTTCCCATGATTAAAGGTAGTGTGCCTATGTAACCTGGGCAAACCACATCAAAGACTTCATTAGACCAGCAGGTACAGTGCTGAGCAGCTGAAGACAGCGGTGCTCTGAAGTTAATATGCTTTCATTTGATTAAAGTCCAGACTTCTAATATAACAGCAAAATGAAGATAGCAATGCCACCTCTCTGTTTCCTCCTTCGGCCATCTCCGTCCTCTGTAAGTCTTCTGATAATTGAATAACAAAACTCCTGTTGTTGTCATTATTGCTGATAATAACTGCTTCTATGAATTATGTGCTCAGCAGTGCACCAAGTCCTTCAGAAAAATTATTTCCTTTAATCTTCACATTGAGACTGTGAGGTGGGTATCACAGAAGGACTAAAGCCAGGGAGGTCACAACCAGGTTCCTCAGGCAGGAGTGTAGCACTGTGGAAGCCCCTTTTGGCTAGACTCCTATGTTCTCTCTGTTTCAAGCTCCTATTGTCCATTCAGTGAAAGGATAAAAATGCTAGAACAGACCGGTCAGTAAGTTCATTCAAGTTGTTGGCCTCTAGGCCTTGCATCAGCCAAGAGACATGGAAAAGCTACCTGAGAAAAGGTAGCAGCTATAGCTTAGGGCAAAAACTAAGGGAAAATATATATAATCCGATTCTTTTTTTTTTTGGTACCTAAATCTCAAAATCTTTACAAAGCAGTTTAAATGAGCCCTGCCTTAGCCACCACCCCTAAAGCATTCATAATTCCACACTATTTCCCTAAGGGTTGCAACACCAGGATCTTATACTGTAGCAGAGGGGAAGAGGAAAGCAGTAAATATGAGAAGCTTCCATTCCCACAGTGCAAGAAACCTTTTTTGAGAACACCTGTGTTTCCATGGGCGGACGTGGAAGCTGTAAGTAATTGCCTGTAAAGTAGACATTAAGGCTATGAGCCCTGCCAACACTTCCATCTAACATGTGCAAATAGGTTACTCATAAGATGCATGGAAATATTCCATTGAGAAAATTCTGTTCCATCAGCCACACAATTCCAACACAGCAAATCTTCTGCCTTGGAGCAGGGTTAATGTCAAAAACTACCCCTACCTTGAAAATAGGAAAGTGTTCGAAATGTTGCCTCTCCATTACCTTGACTTATTCTCTCTACAAACAGTTGTGTAGCCTGAACTCAGACAAGCTGACATGGCATTGCTGCTGAAAACAAGTATACATACCATAGACAATTGCTGTTCCTAGATATTCTTTTTGTGTAGAAGTAAAACACCATGGTTTCACAATTAGACACGCACCATTTGTAGCCCACCTATACCATGTACCTTTCATGATTCCCTAAGTTGGTCTAGAGGAAACTGTTCACTTCAATGTTTTTTCATATGATTTAATTTCCAGGGACGGGGCAAAATCAACTAAATTGTGGCTAATACAAAGTTAAATCAGTAGGTGTCAAAGCACCCAAAGGCCTTCTGACTCATATTTTGTGTGATAGGAAGACAGACAGATATACAAAGAGTCAGTCAGAAAAGCAAGGATGCTGATGTCTCTGAAATTTGGGCTCCCCCCTCTTCTTTTATTGTTAACTTTCAGAAGTAATTAGGGCACTTATTTCTAAGCTAATGCCTTCTAATGGTCACTTAATTCTGGACAAACTGCAGAGTAGAATGCTTTTGAAACTAGAATTAATTGTTGAAAAGACATTATTGGGATTACTCTGGTAAATGCAGAGAGAAAAAAAGATCTTTTACTGAGACATTAAAAATAATGAAGTTCCCTCCAGTCCCAGACCTAATAACATTTTGTGGGTTTCATTCTTTCTTTTTCTTTTTCTGAAAGTATTCGGTCAAGAGACTAAACCAATAGCAGAGACCTTTACACCTGTTTATGGATGTTCAGTGTTTCCTATCATCACTTCAGATAAGTCAGACTAAAAAGGAAAAACACATAGCCATAATGTGCTATGCTACAGTTATTTTCCTTTCTTTTTCTCTCTCATTTCAAAAAATATCTATCTAATCACTGCTGTGCTTGGAGTCTTGAGAAAACCAGTTTAAAGCACAAAGGGGAATACGTTGCAGTCCTCTGAAGCTGCAGTCTATTGGGAACAAAGGCATATAAATAGCAAAGAACACTGAGGCAAATACTATGATAGAAATATAAACAAGATTTTGTAAGAGTCAATCAAGTATCAGGGATTTGAATGGGAATGAGCTGGAAAGGCTTCAAAACTTTCATTGCATATAGGCCCCCGATGGCTGCAGAGAGAAAGGAAGAGACTATTAGGCAGAGAGAACAGCAGCACCAAAGGAAAATTAGCATGAAACATCAGGGTGTGTGACTGGATGAGAAAAATGCCATGGGATATAGTTATACAGACGGCCTCCCTGGTGGCTCAAGGGGTTAAGATGCAACCTAAGAAGCTATCTGCAGCTGCTGCAGCACAAGTTAAGATTCCCGGCTAGGGAGCTACCCACATGGCGCAGCAGACCTCTCCTGACTTGCCCTTTGCTCCCCTCACCTGTGTATTTCAGTCAGTCTGCCTCCTCTGCTCTCCATTCTATCTCTGGTGAATCCTTTCACCACCACCTCCCACACCTCTGGCCTGTACCCCAGTTCTTGTGTGCATAAATAAATCAATCTTAAAAAAAATAAAGTTATACTGAGGCCATATCAGGGAATATTCTGACTGTTACACAGAATTGGGACATTGATGTATAGATAATCATGAATTATTAATTTTTTTCTTTAGTAGAAAACTGCTATTATGAAGGTTGTGCATTCAGGTTGGTGATTTGAGTTTCTTTTCTTCTGAATGGAAAAAGATAAGGCAGCTATGAGTGAAGCTTGATGAGGAAAAACAAGTAAGAACCCTGGGGAAAAAAGAGAAAATAAGAGCTGGCAGCAAAAGTGACAGGTTTGTCTGTTGAAATTCAATTTAGTTTTAAGTCTTAGCTTACATACCTTCTCTTCCACAAAAGCTTTCTAATTTCCTCATCTCAGTTAAATAAACAACTACAGCCTTTTTGCACATACACAATCCCACAGCAGCCCCTTAGTTATATGAACCTCAAGATACACCTGAAAGTCAGCAGTCTCCATGATGTTGCAAAGATGGTTGTTCACTATATCTCATGGGACTCATCTTAGGTCTTCTGATTTACATGTGTCTTCTTGATGCATCTAGGTCCATTACTTTTAAGTTCTCTAGGTCCCAATAGCAAAAACATAAATTTAAAGAGCCCACATGATACTGTGTAGAATGGAGAGAAGAACCATGTGTTTCCAGGCCATTTTGTAATTCAGAGTGAGAGTTAAGCTAGTAACTCTGAGGCAAATCTATGAAGGTGTATTATAATCTCTTCCTGGAGAAAGCAAAGAATTCTGGTCTTCTTTGTTTAATGAAACTGAGAAAAGGCATTCTCTAACTTAATACAGCATGCTAGGTGACAGGGATGTAATAATTTGCTTCAGTAAAGAAAACACATCTATACAGCAACTGATATTGGAGTCACTATTTGATTAATCTAATAATAATATATTATTATTCCCCAAGACTCATCAACAGGCCACATTGGGATATGAAATTAGGATCTAATAAAAATCACCATTCCTATACATTTTTCAATGTATGTAGGATTTGTTTTGTAATACTATTTTAGCAAAGAGGGGAGTATATAGGAACATTTACTTGCTCCTCCCTTTATAGAACAAGAAGTCAGAATACACAGACTCTGTTGGTTGTTGTTTAAGTCATCTATTTTTAACTCAATGTGTGTATACAAGGGAAAATATATGAGATAATTAAAGGTTTTACCAGTCACAAAGAGATAGACTTGAATCAAACTCAATTTATCACCTGATCCATTGCTTTTTATGCTCCTTTGAGCTTCCCATTTTTCAGAGTTTAGCAATATGCTCATCATCCCTCTTTTCTTTTCTGTATATATGCTCTCCTTAGGTGATCTTGCCCAATCCATGACTCTCTATTATATACATGAACACTTAAGTATGTGTGTTAGTATTTCTATGCATGTGTGTGTGTGTGTGTGTGTGTGTGGTTTAAACTTCTCTCCTGAGCTACCATATATCTCAATTTGCTTGTTAATAACATGTTAAATCAATGAAATAGAATAGTTCATTTCTGTTCCCTGCTAGGCAAACCTTATCTTTCTCAAGCTTGGTTTCCAACATCAACCTAGTTTGCCAGAATAAAATTTGATTTTAATTTTTATCCCATTCTCACTTCCATATCCAATCCACCCATAAGTTCTACCTGTAAAATGCACCCCATATTGTATTACACAATCACTTCTGCTACCACACTCACCTCTGTCACTATCATCACTTCTGCAACTGATATAACAGACTCTTACATAGTGTTCAATATTTCCACTGTCCTCTTACAGCCCACACTCCAGAATCAAGGGTAATTTTCCTAAACATAAATAAAATGTCCTTCTCTTTCCCAAAATTCTCAAATGGATTTGAATTTGATTAAGCAAATTATTCAAATTATTCAAATTATTAATTCAAATTATTCAATAGCTTTCAAATATAAACTATGGAATAAAGTTCAAGCTCCTTATTATAGCTATAAGTTTCTTCTTGTTTCCAACTACTCTCATAACAACAACTCTTTCCATTCTTCCCATCATCAAAGTACTACAATCTACACAGGTCTTATTTTTCCCCTATAATACTATGACACATTTGTTCCATGTTTGGTTCCTTGACCATCTGTTTCCTTTGTTTGAAACTATGTTCCTTGACTGTCTCTTCCTCATAATTATGGATACAATTCAAATATTGCTCTTCAGCAATTTCTCCCAAATCACTGTTTACTATCATTTATACTTTTCAGAGTGTATAGCACTTCCTAAAATTAACTCATTTAATTGAGTAATTGTCTCTTTCCTCCACTGTGGATGACTTTTAAGGATGCTGTCTTGCTCACCATGACATTTTCTGTCTTTGGAATAGTGTTTTTCACATAGTAGCAGTAAAATAAATATTTGTTGCCCAATTTCCTGACCCCTATGATTCCTCATTTTGCTTATGAACTTCAGTGTTCATAAGAAATTCAGTGTGATCATCAGGAATTAATGTTAGCTCTACCTGACATCTAATCACTACAAAAAAATAATGTTAGCTCAATGCAACATCTGAAGACTCTGGAAGGCTGTGTATTTCCTTTACCTTAATAAAGAGTGTCCAAAGCTTCTTAAATGAAAGCTAGTAGAATGTCTCATCCCTACCTATTAACATATTGCACAGTCTTCAAGGATTCTGTCCTTTCTCTCTCTTTTTTTTTAAAGATTTATTTATTTTTATACAAGAACCGGGGCACAGGCCAGATGCATGGGAAGGTGAGAGGATTCACCAGAGACAGAATGGGGAACAGAACAAGCAGACTTTAGAAAGACACTGCTGAGGGGAGCAGCGGGTGAGACAGGCGTGGTCTGCCTCTCCATGTGGGATTCTCCGCGGCCGGTCGGGATCAAACCCTAGCTGCAGAGGCTGTGGACAGCTTCACAGTGCGGCGCTCAACCACCTGTGCCACCAGGGAGACACTGTCCTTTCTCTTTTCTTACAGGTTCCTAGCACTAGCCCTGGAAATAGGATGAGGGTGTTTCAGTTTCTCCATGTGATCCATTTCAGGTCGTTCTTCATGATTCTTATAGTTTTGTTTTATACATAATATAAATAGGAATTTTAACATATAGCAAGTCCATAAAAGAATCCTCACTCTCAGGATTCATCATCAGTTAACTACCATTCTTTACCCCTATTGGTCAAACCATTCTACTTACAGAAAGGATCTGCAGCTAATCACAGTTACTTTTCCCACTTTAACTCAAGCTTTTACTTATTGTTGCTTAATCTCTGTTACCCTGAGGCCCTTCTAACTACATTGAAATGAGGTATTTTAATGATGGGGTTCACAGACAACAGGTACTAATATGTTTTTCAAAGATTATAATACTTATTCACCAGTGTGCTTCTAAAGATGTTCATGAATAATGTATTCCGGGTCCTCTCAAGGAGTGAAAAATAAGTAAGTTACAAGAATAAATTCACTCCAGCACTTCTAATTCTACAAATATAAATTCCTTAGTTTTTATTTTACCAAAATACATCCCATCTCAGCTATAGTCTTCCAGATTTAAAAAAAGGTAAAAAGAGAGAGTGATAGACATTATCTAATACATATAAGGGATCAATTATCCAGGAAGATGTAACACTCATTAATATATATGTATAAAATGAAGGAGCATCAAAATATATAAGGAGTTATTAATGAAACCTAAAACCAGACATTAATACCAACATAACAACACCCAACTTACATGAATGAACAAATAACCCAGACAGAATATCAAGAGGAAACAATAGCCTTAAGTGAGGAATTAGATCCATAGACTTAGTAGATATGTATAGGTCACTGCACCCCCTAAAATAGCTGAGTACACATTTTCTAAAATGCACATAGAATATTCCTGAGAATAGACCACATGTCACTTCACAAAACTAGTGTCAATAAATTTATGAACATTCAAATTATATAAAGCGTCTTCTCTGATCATAATGATATCAAAATAAGTGTCAAGTGCAAAAAGTGGGAAAAACCTCACATATGGGGAGAATAAACTATATGCTATTAAATGATTATTTAAAATTAAAATACACACTACTGAAAGGGAGAAAATATTTGCACATGTTATATTTGACAATAGGAAAACAAATAATCCAATCAAAAATTGGCAGAATAGCTAAATAGACACTACTACAAAGAAGATACACAGGTAGTCAACAGGCAAATGAAAAATGTTCATCATCACTTATTTTCAGGGAAATGCAAACCAAAACCACAATGAGTTATCATCTCATATATTTGAGAATGGCCCATATCAAAAAGATCAGAAACAATGAATGCAGTGGGGATAGTGATGAAAAACAAAAACGTCTATGCTGTTTGTGGGCATAAAGACTGGCTTTATGCTTTATTTCCAGCTCCTTATGGAAAACAATAGGCCGGTTTCTCAAAGTATTAAAAATAGATCTTAAAATATTTTTTTAAAAATTACATCTACCACATAATATTACAATTTCATCCCTAGGCATCTAACTGAAGAATTCAAAAACACTCATTTGAAGGGACATACATACACCTATATTCATTAAGCACTATTTACAACAGCCAAGCTATGGAAACAACCTGACACTCAATGAGAGATGAGTGGATAAAGAAAATGTGGTTTATGTTTTTTGATTGCTGAGTAGTAGCCCACTGTGTTTATAAACCATATCTTCTTAATTCATTCATCTTTTGGGGAGCATTCAGGTTGTTTATATATCTTGGCTATAGTAAATAGTGCTGCAAAAAACATAGGAGTACAAGTTTCCTTTCAAATTAGTATTTTTGTGTTCTTTGGGTAGATTTCTAGGAGTGGAATCACTGGGTCATACGGTAAATTCATTTTTAGTGTTTTGAGGAAACGCCACACAGTTTTCCATAGTAAAAAATAAAAATAAAAAATAAAGATTTGACATATATACAAAATGTAATACCACCTTTATTTTTTTTTTAAAGGATGAAATCCTACTATTTGCAACAACATGAATGGAACTGGAGGGTGTTATGAGAGAACAATAAGTCAGCAGTCAAAAATGGATGTCATATGCAGGATTTAGAGGGAGCGTGAAAGATAATGCCAAGGAAAATAAGTCAGAGGGAGAAAGATAAATACCAGATGGTGTCACTAATATGTGGAATATAAAAGTAACTAAATTAGTAGTCAGATAAACACAAAGCTGAAAAACTAACCTTTGATAACTGATTACAGAACTGAGATACAAAGGTGAGAGATCTGGGGGAAAAGAAAGAACAGGGAGGGAAGGAGGCATAATGGTCTGTGGTGGTAGATTATGGGCAAGCTGGTGGTAGATGTGGTGGTAATATCTGCTAGAGATACTCCAATGTTACCTCAGTTAAAAATAATTATTTAATTAAAAAAAGAGAGACTCAGTGGAATTAAGAAGTTAAGATAATGCTCATATTGGGCCTCCCCAGTGGTGCAGCAGTTGAGCACTGGGTTGCAAAGCTGCCCGCAGCCTCTGCAGCGTTGGTTCGATCCCGGGCCCCCGGGCGAGGGTCCCACATGGCGTGCAGACCTCTCCTGCCGCCTGCTGCTTCCCTCAGCAGTGTACTTCGTCAGTCTGCCTGTTCTGCTCTCCTCTCTGCCTCTGGTGAATTCTCTCACCCTCCCGCACTTCTGACTGTACCCAGTGCTTGTATAAGTAAAATAAAAAATAAAAAATAAAATACAAAATCCCATAAATAACATTTAAAAAAAAAGAAAATGCTCATATTGGCCATTATTAGGCATATTTGAATAATCTCAACTCCACAGAATTCAGCTGGCATATGAAATATTAGTAGGCATTCTAAGTTTCCCAAATCCCCTGTTAACTAATTATCAAATATTAGCTCATCCAAGCGCCAGTATCAGAGGAGTAATAAACATTTTTTATGAGAAGCTTTTCTTTCATCTGTTAAGGTGAAACCAATGAATCCTCTAGTCCTTGTTCCAAGAAAGCACTCTAACTGCTGAGACTAGACTTGGTTCCATCAATAAATGAGCTGTTAAAATTGATTTCTCCTCATTGAAAGGCACTTCATTCACAAATATACTCTGCCACATGGAGTCCATTTTAGTCCACAATCGGGCTGTTCCAAATGGAACTCTTTCATTACTAGTATGTCTTTCAGAACTCTTATTGGTGTTGTCACTGTGTAAAATCCTATTTTTCCACATATTCACAGTACCTCACACTTGAATGTCAGTCAGGGTTTCAGGGCTTTTCATCCTTTGAAACAATACTATGTATATAGAAAGCAATTTTTTTTCCTGTCATGGCCCCTTGTGAACTATTTGGGAAGGATAAATATCACTTAAGGAAAGATGATTTGTGATTGCCTTCTCTGTATCTTATAATAGCATTATTCCACGTGGCACATGAGCAAGAGAACATTTACTATATTACTGCCATTTTTAGGAACACAGAAATAGCATTGGTTTTAGTTTTGGAAATCAGAAAAATGTATAAAATGCTTTAGAAAAATATGTGGGCTATCTTTGTTTGACAGACATGAAACAACAATAAATTAAGCTAGCACAGGGTTGGGAGACCTTTGGAGTGGGAGTGCCGTGTTAACAGTGTGTCCATATCCCTTTTTTTTTTCTGCCTGTCTATTTCACTTTAGGATTCAAAGAGGGAAGATTTAACAATGCAGAAATTCACTGGCAAGCACATTTAAAACTGTGATATCTGGGATCAATCTATTGTGAAATAAATATAATGATGGGTAGTGTCCTGGAACTGCCTAGCAAGAATTATTTAAATTACTGAGTCAAGATTGTTAATGCTCTTTCATTAGAGCAAGATACTGGAATCGGCAAACTCCTTCCTGAAATCCTGACTTGGCTCAATGCAATGCTGGTTCATTGTTCTGCCCAACAATATGAGGTGGACATTTCCGCTGCTCTAAGTACAACAGAAAAGCACTCTTTATTTGTCTGTGGCTAGCTCCATATGTTTCTTGGGACATCTGCTAGCATTTCCATTTAAAATTAAAAAAGGTTGTTTTAATTGCTAACTATATCTGTTTTCATTTTGAGATGTAAGCCATTTTGCAAATGCATTATCCTTGAAGATAGTGATTTGTTTGGGTTCTATGTGTAACATCTTATTTTTTTAATGCCTTTTTTGCCGAAATATTTGAAAACAGTCAGGGGAGGAGGAACAGCTGTCGCTCAGGCACTAGGGTAGACCCTACATAAAGTAAAGCACTCTTATTCTTCACCTTTTGCTTTTTCTCAAACTGTTTACATTAAGGACAAGAGGGAAGATTTTGTTTCCTACAAAATAAAATGAAAAGAAAAATTTGATTATCCCATACAGATAAAGGGTAGTCAGCAATTACATAAAAATGGGGCAAATATTCAGAAGGTCCAAAGTATTTTATCATCACAACCGCACAATGAAAACCATATGCTCTGGCCCTAGGGGTTAACTATTACATTGAAACTGATTAGAGCAGTTTATCTTCACAGAAAACAATCCATTTGAACCAATCACTATGGGTGTATGAAAATATCAATGGGTTAAGAACTTGTTTTACATACTCCAAATACTTTCAGAACACTATTCAGGTTAAAAGAATTGATTCTCTAATCAGACCTACATTCACACACTTATCTAAAGCAAGTATGTTAATAGCATGAGGTTCTAAGCAGCTGAAAGTAATTAGGAAAAATCAGAAGGCAGAGACTGTCCACAAAAGGTTCTCATTTTGTTGGGATAGCATGTTAGGAAGATTGAGTCTTTAAAAATGTTACTCTAGTGGTTCTCAATGCATGTGAAAAATTAGCAACATTATGTGGATAACTTTTTCCTATCCTTGCCTCCTTCAATCCTATGTCTCCATGTGATTAAGCTAATATGCGTGCATGCATGTGTGTGTGCACATAAGCCAGTTTTTTCACTGCTCTTAATTTTTTCCTCCAGAATTATAAAATACAGTGAAACGCTGCTTATTTTTTTCATGGATTAATTAATTGATTTATCCATTCACTCATTTATCTTTATTGGGAAATTATTTGGGGGGGTGGGAAATAGTGGTAAACAAGATATTTAAAGGTATTAAATAAATATGTGTAGGCTTAACTTGAATTTAAGCTAGAACATAAAGGAATATAATCTCTAAAATAATCTGTATAATGGAGAAGTGGTAAAGATGATGATCATGTTTATCATTAATAATGGCTTATGTTTAACTGTATGAAAAGCTGTGTGGAAGTTCCTCAAATTACTAAAAGTGGAGCTACTATATGACCCAGCAATTCCATTCCTAGGAATCTACCCAAAGGGCACAAAAGACATTAATTTGAAAGGATACCTGCACTCCTATGTTTATTGCTGCACTATTTACAATAACTAAGATATGGAAACAATCTAAATCCCTAAAAATAGATGACTGGATCAAGATGTGGTGTGTACACACACACACACACACACACACACACACACACACACACACACACAAAATGGAATACTACTCAGCAATCAAAAAGGATAAACTCATGTCATTTGCAGGAACATACATGAATCTGGAAGCATTATGTTCAGAGAAATAAATGAGAAGGAAATAGAAAAGTATCAGATGATTTAACTTATAGAAGGAATATAGGGGAACCAAATAAGGGATCAGGAAAAAAAATGACAAAACTAGCAAGTAACTGTAAATCAGAGACATTCAACAGGGGAGGAGGAGAGAGAGGGATTAAAACAGGGGCAGGAATTGCACAAGAGACTATGGTGATGATTCATGGGTGACTTGGTGGTGGGAATTTTATGGGACTACACCTGAAAGGAGAAATCATTGTACAAAAGTGAACAATAATGTAACATATATATATATAAATATTTTAAAAAATGGTTTATGCTTTAATAGTAGTTTAGTTTTTATAAGATTTCTATTGATACAGGGCAGCAAAGGGCACTAAATTTTATAAGATTTATATTTCTATTGATACAGGGCAGCAAGGGGCACTAAAACTGACCAAGGACACTGCCCAAATAGTTTACTGGTCACTGTCCAAATTCTTCACCCTCACACACAACTGGAAGACTACTCAGGTTCAGAGAACAACAATAAGGGGATTTACTTAACAAACCAGGGAAAACAAAGAGATACTGAGGCCACAAATGTTCATTTACCTCACTTGAAGTAGTGTCCAGTATTTTAAAGTCCTAAACACAAAAGCTCCCAAGATGGCATCTTCCTGCCACTGAGGGCCTTGAGCACGTGGCAGTCAGACTATAGTCTGGGATCCAACTCATGAGACAGCAGAAGATACAACAGGAGATGCTCTCCAGAGCTGCCAAGATGTCCCAACACAGCACCAGACAATCGACATTCTAAACAGCAGCTGCAGCAGCCAAATGACCCAACAAATGGCTACATTCATGCAGCTCAGCACAACTGCCGGCTCCAGGTCTTTGCCTTCCCTTCCAGGCTGTAACAGCAGCAAAACCAGGAACAGTTTCAGTAGCTTGGCTACTTGTAAACCTTCTAAACTTTTCTTCTCTAAGGTTTGCTGCTAGAAGCCTCTCCAGGTCCTTCAGAGGCCCACAACAGCCTTCTGGAAGATCAGCATGGTAGGGCAGAAATCTCTGACCCCAGAATCCCTGAAGATCTGAAAATGCTGAAATCCTGAAAGCTGAATCCCAGGGGCTGCTTCTGCCATCCTTATATTTCTTATCAATCTCCACCCCCACCAATATCGATCCTCAGTAGCACTCTCCTCCAGGAGGCTCCACGTATAACAGTCTTTGGCTTCAACCACCGGTTACACAAATATTATGATGATTGCCATCTGCCTACATTATGCACATCACTTTTAATACATTTTGTAGATTACATCTTTTGATTTTTATGATATCTTATTGATTTTAATGAGAAGTGAGAGTTTCAAAGAGGTCGTATTATTTATGTATTCAAGATCACACCATTGGTCAGAAGCAATATCCTATATCCTTTTTGGTATTTTTTCCTAATTCTTTTTTTAATTTACCATGTGACTTTTCATATGCTTTGGATGTATATCAGATTTTTGAGGCATATGAAATGTCAGATATATACTAAGTATCTATATACTATGAGAGACAAACTCATTTTGGGGGAACTAGGGATGAAAACAGAGAATATTATATTGCTTACTTTGGGAAACCAAGATCCAGAATTATGTGAGCAGAGGCATAGATGTGTAGGGAACAAAAACTCTCCCTTTTTCTCTTATAGATTATTTAACTGGAATAATAATTAAATTGACACAAATCAGATTAACAGAAGAAAAACAAATTTAATTCTGTATGGGTGAGAGCCCCAAAGATATGCGATCCAAAGTAGTAACCAAAGCAGGTGGCTTTTACATATTTTGGATGCAGAATAATTGACAAGAAAAAATAATTTTGGTTTGGGGTTGTAGATAAGTGAAGTAACAAGATTTTTTTATAGCCTTCCTGGCCCTTAATTTCCCATTAAGGGATAAGGATGACATATCTTTCTGTTATGGGGTGAGGTAGTACCTTTCAAATTGGGAATTTATATCCTCTTTTCAAGGACACATAAGAGGGTCAGAGAGTCCTTTTTGCACCAGATATTTCTTAATTTTAATTCAAAATAACCAAGCAGGTAGCATATTTTGATGTGGCCTATTCTATTCTGCTCTCCTTCAGATGTAACTGCATCAAGGTTGCAATTCAAAAAGCACAATGTACTGAGAACATACTTAGACTAAGTCATGTGCATTCAAATGTGAAATGAAGAGGAAGTTTTGTCAGGAAAGAATATATTTGAGGGTGTTGCAACAAATATAGTTCCATGGAAGAGGATAACATAGCTGACATGAAGAAGTCACCCCAGTCTGCATCTCAATCATGCTCTTTACACTTTATCCCTACCTTTCTGGAAATGAAATCTCCATACCATTCTATAGCTTTTTTCTTAATTCACACTGAAAGCCTCCAAAGCTTCACATAGAAAATGTCAGTATGTTGACATAACATGTAGTATGAGTTTGATTATCAAGCAGGAGTTGTAGAAATAGTTAAAAATAACATCATTTACAGAACTCACAATGGGGGGTGGAACACAAACTGATTTTGCTTCTACTGTTTGTGAACACCACACAGTTCCACTGATTCAACCTTATTTGTTGGTAAAATGCATGTAAAGGAAATCACTAAGGGATTCATGTCTCACTTTTCTACAAGCCACAGCAGGCATCAAACAGCAGCAATATCATCCATGGGACATAACTTTTATGCCAATTTCAGCTATACTCTATTCAATTTTTTTCTCAAATCTATCAGGTCAAAAAGAACTTCTCCTTCAACAGAATGGTTTAGATGCACAAATTAAAATTCCATTTCCTATATTTCCTCCATTCATGAGGAGAAATTAGAGTATCTAATTTGCTCTATGATCCTGGCAAGGGCATTAGTTTTCATTTCTCTCAATGGACTATGCCAAAATACCTCTTTATTTATTAAAGCCATTTGCAATTGCCACCTCCATTGAGCTGAATGGCATCCCAAGGCCAAATTCATTCATTCATCCATTTATTTAAAGAAATAAAAACCACTAGAGTCACCATTAATTGATTAACCTGTGGCAGTTCCTTACATTAAGCTTTTTTATCTGCATGTTGAAGCAAAATATATAGTAAACCTCTGCAGAGTGTTCAAAACAGAGTGAGCAGCCAGACGGACATTAGTCTACAGTTTTCTCCTTATACTGAGAACACCCAATTTTGCCTACCTATGGCCAAACACCATGGGGATCACTAGACACTGTCAAGTTAGTTTGTCTTGGAAGTAATAAGGGTCCACATACTCTAGCGTTGTTTGTGATTGCAGGCTAGGAAACAGAGAAGAAAGCTCCAGGGCTCCAGCAGTGAGGTTTACCTCAGCCCATCTGAGCTGCAGGAGTGTGGCTCACAGTGTGCTGAGAGTGTGTTGAGGCAGCCTGGTGGGTTCCAAGTGGCAGTCTGCATTCCAAGCACTGGGATCCAGATTCCAGTTCTGCTGTAGTGCCCCCTGTACCACCACATCCCCCTGTACCACCAGAAGCACATCAGGTACAGGGAGCCTCTGACCTCACTGAAGCCTCAGGCCTCAGATCCCCTGAGCTCACTGCAGGTCAGGTCTGTACCTAAGGCTATGGTTTCACTTTTGAATATGGCACTTTAATCATAAATGTACCCATCAGCTCAAACATTCACCATTCAAAGGCATTCAAGGTTTTTGAGACCATTGAGGGTTTTATTTAATTTTTTTAAACATTTATTTATTTATGCATACAAGAGCTGGGATCTAGGCCAGAGGTATAGGTAGGTGAGAGCATGCACCAGAGAGAGTGGGGAGGAGAATAGAACAGGCAGATCTACAGAAATACACTGCTGAAGGGAGCAGTGGGCAAGTCAGGAGAGGGTCTGCTGCGCCATGTGGGTTAGCTCTCTGGCAGGGGGGATAGAACTCATGCTTCAGTGGCTGATGATAGCTTGATAGCACTGTCTTTAACCCCTTTGCCACCAGGGAGACCCCCATTGAGGATTTTAAATAGATCAATCTGATTGGTGCTTGACCAGCATCAATCAAATAGCTAGGATTGAAAACCACCCAACCAGGCTTGAAAGTCTGGATCCTGAAGAGGATATAAGCAAGAACAGCAACCAGCTTGATTCATTGAGCAGACAGCCGCAGCCCCTTTAATCAGACCCTTTGTAGACAGAGTGAATGGGCCTTCAAGACCTCCACAGACTTTAAGATTTCCAGAACCTCCACAGAGCCCTGCCTCCAGCTCTGCCTCCAACACTAGTGCAAAGAGTCCCTTTGGCTTGCATCTGATGTCTCTGAAAGAACTGTCTCTTGTTGGTTTATGCCAATAGCAAAGAGTTGTAGCACTGGTGTCTCTGGCACTATTTCCATGTCCTGTGCTGATTAGTACTGCTGGCCTATATGACCAGCACTGCTGACCTGTGACCAGCCACTTCTGTGAGCTTTCCACTTCAGATCCTCAGGCACCACTTCCAAGTACTGCCTGGTCTGGCATCCAGGGCTATCCAGCCTGGCCTTCGTATTTCTGCTGCTGGCTGCTGTGGTATCACCTCAGCAACCCCATCTCTGATACCCTTCACCTGCCACAGTGAGTTAGATCCTGACCCACCACTTATTGGTGTGCCACCAGCCCCAGTCTCTTGTCAAAGGGACACTGGCATCTTCAATGAGCAGCCTTTGTTTTAGACCACTGGACACTGTGGACATTATCTGGGGTATGACAGCCACACATTTGTGGCCTTAGAAACTCTTTCCTTTTTTCCAAATGCCCACTTTGTTAATAAATGTCATTGTTGTTGTACCCTTAGCCTATGTGTTATTTGGAATTGTGACTGCAGGGGTGAGAACCCACAGTGACCTCTCCTCCACCTTGGGCCTGTTTTAGAATCACACTGAAAAAGTGTGAAAGTGATAGAATTTGAATTCAAAGTAATTCCAACTTCCTGGAATGTGGGGCACATTGTGAGAAATAAGATAACTCTAATCACAGAGAGTATATGTCATGCTAAGGACTTCAGATTTTATATAGTAGAGTATAGAAAAACCTAGGGAAAGGGTTTGATCACATTTCATCTTAGGGCAGTGACACTGGCAGTAGAAAGGAAGGACCTAGATTCAGAAAGTTCTCCTCAAGGCAAGAAACAAAGCTGAGACTGAGGGCCTCCCCGGTGGCGCAGCTGTTGAGCGCTGGGCTGCGAAGCTGCCCGCAGCCTCTACAGCGCTGGTTCGATCCCCAGCCCCCTGAGAGAGGGTCCCACATGGCGCACAGACCTCTCCTGCCGCCCGCTGCTCCCCTCAGCAGTGTACTTAGGTCCTTCTGCCTGCTCTGCTCCCCGCTCTGGCTCTGGTGAATTCTCTCACCCTCCTGCACTTCTGACTGTACCAAGTGCTTGCATAAATAAATAAATAAATCTCTTTAAAAAAAAAAAAAAAAAGCTGAGGCTGAACACAGTAGGCTTATTCTTGGGTATTGACAATGGAGTTGGAAAAGAGCTGACAGAGTCCAGACATATTTAATTGAAAAAATGGGAAGGCTTTGATAATTCCTAGGAGAGGCTAGGAAAAGTAAAGACTGATAGTTGCCTGCTGCCCATTTTAAGCAAATGAGCACCATGACACCATCCAGCAAGAAGTGGGAATAAAGCCTGGTGAACAACTGTTTTGAGGAGAAAGATTATAAATTCAGGTTTGGAAATGTTGGGATGGGGTGACCAAGACTCTTCAGTAGAGATGACTGGTAGAATTGTAATAGGGTGGTCCCCAGGAAAGGGTGAAGTTCCAGGTTTCCTGAAAAAAGGAGGGTGGAGCTGAGCAGAAAGAGAAGAAGCTGCAGAGCAAACTGAGGAAGGAAGGAAGCAGGATGGAGCCAGAAGGATACCTGGAGGAGGCGCATGAGCCGAGACACATGAAGAAACTGCGCTTGCCTTTTGGTCGTGGACTGGGTGACACAGATGTGGGTGAGAGACTCATGGGGAGGTGACAGTGGTGGTTTTTGTCTAATTTTGATGTTGCTCTTTTCCTTCCAGAGTTGTCTGGTGGTTTCTGATCCTTTTTTGTGGGTCCCCACTGGAAAATCCTTTAGACTTGGGGCAAGCTTTGGGGCCCTATTCTGGGCCAATCCTACTTGGGTGGACTTTTACCCACGAGGGGACGGGTAACTTTGGGTGCTTGATTTAGAAACTAGATTCTTTGCCTTTCCTGTATTGTTTCCTAATTGCATTAAAGCTCCTTCCCATTAAATTCTCCTATAAGAAAGTGAAAATCAAAATCAACAAAAAACTATGAACCAGAGACACTTTTAGGGGGGCGGGGGCGGGAGGGGAGGGATTGGGGTCAGAATGGGGGGGCTGCAATTGTATGGGGAATATAACAATAAAATTTATTATCTAAAAAAAAATAAAATAAAATACATCAATCCAAAAATAAATAAATAAATAAAATAAAGTCTCCTATGTTTTGTGTTGATGGGGCGGATGGCAGGACCTATATAGAGCAGGCAGTTTTGTGGGGTCTGGGGTGCCCCTCTCCCTGCCCTGTAACAGAATTGTAACCCTGTGACTGGAATTGGCGGGGAGGGGTGCTAGGCTGCACATGGAGATTGCAGAGATAGGTTTGGAGGCATAAAGATGTGGTAAGGGTTGAATTCATTCAGGAAACTGAAGGAGGGAGTTGCAGAGGATGTGTGCTAACAATAGTCAAGGGTAAAATGGCATCACACGAAAAACACTCAAAAAAGGGTTCATATAATAGCAAAAGAAATAAATAAAAACATGAGGGAATAATATCATGAAAGCCTAGAAGAGGAAGTATATAAAATGTGAGTGGAGTTAAAGTACTATGCAGAAGTCAGGATCTGCATGTGTGAGGTCTTACAAATCACCTGATCTCACTGTCTCCAGTATTTTTGAAGAAAAGAGCTAGAGAAATTAGTTGGATATTAGAACTCAACATCCCAATCTCTTGGTAAACCATTTCTGTGCTATGTGGCAGCTTTGATTTAATGAATCCCCCTTTCACCAAGAGAAGACTTAGAAAACATGACAGGTATATGCTGGAAAATGGTAAGTTAGAGGGTCAGGTATTCCAAGGAATAGCAACTCGGTAAAGACTTTGGAGTGGAGAAACTTCATAACCAAAGAGCATTTGGAGGAATTTTATGTGGTTGTTTTCAGGTATATTGTCGATATTTTGCCCAGGTGAGTCATGGATTAGGAATGTATGAAATACTTTCTACCCCAAATAAGTGAATTTTTAATAAAACTCCATAATTATATCAGACATTAAATAACCCAAGTAAAATCTCAATTATAAATTGTCATTGATGCTTAGCTCTACTATACCATCTGAAAATATCTAGAAATATAATGAAAGGTTAGTGATGTTTGGAAACTCTCTTGGCCTTGGGTACATCCCCGTTTGGCCTGAGTACATTATGGCCACTCTCTCCCTTCCCCATTTATACTTTGATAACCCTACTAAGTCCGGTGATTAATGCCATATAGAGATAAATTATTTTATGTGGCTCCTTACTTTTCCTCTTTTTTTCATATACATCTACACAATGAATAAAAAATTATTCCTGTACCTTAGGAAGAATTCCTTCACACAGGATGGATTTTCTCTAAGGGATTTCCCCTTGTATTAGTTGGTTACACTTGATCCAGCTGAAATTATAAAGCGAGCTGTGGCAGGGCCTACTGAATATCACAGGAGCACCCAGCAACTTTATCTTCTTTCTCTGCTCAGAGCTTCACAAATTTGAGACTCAAGATAATGGTCTGCCTCGTAGGAGACAGTACCCTGGTGGGTAAAAATTGACCTGACACTACTGAAACCCCAAGGTCCCATGGTCCATCAAGTTTGATTAGATGGTTCACTGTAAGACTAACATCAAGTGATAGAACACAGAAAAATGTCACAAATAGTGCTTGAATTAATTTTAGGGTCACAACAACCTGTATCTCTGACCCTGACATTTAACCTCCTCACATCTTGCTGTCCATCTCTGCCATTATTATGATTACACACACTCTGAACAGAAGAGATGGCTCCACTTCCCATGTGCTCAGGCTGAATACTATAGTGGGACTGTTGCTGGGCAACAGCAGCCAGAACAATTTGTTTGGTGAGCATTTTGATAATGATTACACTCACAGGGTTGGGATGGGTTGGAGACGTTTTGTTTTTTTTTTTTTTTTTTTTTTCCTTCCTGTGGCACCGATTCCTGTATGTTGTAAATACTCATCTGAATTTTGCATATTTGAGGGGGGAACATTATTTAAATGAGCTTGGGAGGGTAATTTGCTTGGAGACATCACTCTATGCCTTTATGTTTTGCAGGCAGTCTGCTGCAAAGGGAGAAAAAGCGATTTTGTGACCATTATTGACACAGATGACAATGCAGTGCTGGCTTGTTTCAGTTACTTAGAACAATGGGGGCAGAAAAAGATGCAGTTTAGTAAAGACATTTAGTAAATTATCGATAAATGGTGAGGATACGAAGGCCCCATCTAAGTCATCAGGCACATTTCCTCTCTAATGTGACTGCAGTTACTCCCCTGGCCTCTACCCACTACACAGAGAGGAAACTTCCCCTTCCTATCTTTTAGTGATATCAATACACTGAAATACAGCACTTGGCTAAACCCAGGAGAGCTGACTTTGAAAGGTAATGGGAAAAAAAAAAAATTCCTTTTTCAAAAGGAACCTGGCAGCCTTTAAGGATTTGCAACGCACGAATATTACATGAGTCAGAGTGGGTAGGAATTGCATATACTTAAAAAACCATTGGAGTCAATATTGCCCACACCCCTGGAATATTAATATGAACACACACCCACACGCACCCCTGGAGATGTGTTTATTTCACAGTTCACAAGTGGTAAAAAGACCCTTTCTGAATTTTTTCTTAGGAACTTAGGGAGCCAGCATTCAAACTATGTTTTCTTACAAATGCTTTCCCATATGTCTTAAATATTCCCATTAAAGGCAATTTCCTCAATCCACAGACATTTTCTGTGTCTTAGTAACCACCTCTTTGCCTCATTAAAAAAAACCTTTTCTTCAGGCTGCTGAGTACTCTTTTGGCTATGACTTGGTTAGGAACCTTTAACACCATATGACAGAATTCAAGACTGTACTGCAAACCAAACACAACAGTTGTTCACGGGACACAGTTATTGACTCTTTCTCCTTGCCATCAGGGAGATGTGTATGGACATAAAATATGCCCCTGGGCCTCCAAGTGGTATGGGCCCAAAGCTGTTGGACTTCCAGTCCAAAAATGCATTCAACTAATGGACTCCCAGCTTGGTCCATAATACCAGAGCCTCAGGCTAATTTTAAGGCTGTCTGGCTCATAAGACAGCGTTGGCAAAGGTTTCAAAAAATTTCTGTTCTCTGACTTTACTGAGGATCATGAGTTAGTTATGCTGCTTCATTTTTAGGTGAGAGCATTTAAATACCCCGAATTAAAATTAGGACATTAGAGCCATACAAAGGGAGAACTCAAAAGTAAATCTATTCTTTTTTTTTTTTTAATTGACCTTGTTAGTGTTTTGGCACTATGGGATTTCCCTTCTCAGGTGTAGCCACCATAACATTCACACCAACAAAGTCCTCATAGTCCTCCATCATAGTCCATTGTGCTTTCTATCCCACCACACCTGTTCCCACACTTACCGCCAACTCCCTCGAGATGCCTCAGATTTTTGGTCAGTTTTTAAGTGTTGGTTTTAATGTTTGCCTTGGCCTAACCCTTTATTTGGTTTCTCTATATTTCAAATGTAAGTGAAAGTATCCTATATTAATCTTTCTCCTCTTCGTTTATTTAGTTTAGCCTAATCCCTTCCAGCTCCATTCATGTTGCCACAAGTAGCATAAGTTTATGTTTTTTGATTACTGAGTACTTTCCGTTGTGTACGTATGTCCCATCTTTTTTTTTTTTAAAGATTTATTTATTTATTTATACAAGCACTGGGGTACAGTCAGAAGTGCGGGAGGGTGAGAGAATTCACCAGAGCCAGAGCGGGGAGCAGAACAGGCAGACTGACGAAGTATACTGCTGAGGGGAGCAGCGGCAGCAGGAGAGGTCTGCGCGCCATGTGGGACTCTCGCCCAGTGGCTGGGGATCGAACCGGTGCTGCAGAGGCTGCGGGCAGCTTCACAACCCAGCGCTCAACCACTGCGCCACTGGGGGGGGGGCCCGTATATCACATCTTGACCCACTCCTCTATTTCTGGGAATTTAGGTTGTTCTCATAATTTGGCTGCAATAAACAAACATAGGAGTGCGGGTTTCCTTTCACTTTATTATTTTTTGTGTGCTTTGGGTAGATTCCTAAGAGTGGAATTGGTGAATTATAAGGAAGATCCATATTTAGTCTTTTGAGAAACCTCTGCACTGCTTTCCACAGAGGCTGGATCAATCTACATTCCTCTCAGGAGTGTAAAAGGGTATATTTTTCTCCATACATTCACTAGCATTTGTTCTTTTTGACATTTTATCATTTGCACTGGTCTGAGGTGGTATCTCATTGTGGTTTTGATTTGCATTCCCTGAAGGTAAGTGATGTTGAACAATTTTCATGTGCCTATTGACCATTTGTATGTACTCTTACGATTAAGTGTCTATTTAGCTTTTCTGCCCATTTTTTGATTGGGTTATTTGCTTTCTTTTTGTTGAGTAGTATGAGCTCTTCGTAGATCTTTGATATCAGTCTCTTGCCAACTGTATGGTATACAAATATTTTCTCCCACTCTGTAGGCAGCCTCTTTGTTTTAGTAATGGTCACTTTCACTATACAGAAGGTTATTAGTTTGATGTGGCCCCAATTACTTAATTCTTTTTCATTTCTTCTTGGTAGGGATGAATACACAAACATTTCTGAGACTTCTGTCATGGAGTGTTTTGCCTATATTTTTTCTATGTATTTTATGGTTTCAGGTCTTACATTCAAAGTTTGTATTCATATTTTTAAATTATTTTTAGTTTAATTTTAGTAAATTTTTGGTATTGTACAAGACAATGGTCTATTTTTATTCTTTTGCATGTGGCATTCCAATTTTGCCAATACCATTTATTGAAGAGACTTTCCTTGTTACAGTGTATATTCTCCACTCTATTTTTGTACATTAACTATCCATATATGGGTTTGCACAGTTCTACGGATATCAATTAGGTCAATTTAGTCTAAGTCTTCATTTAAAGTTATTATGTTCCCATCCATTTTTTTATCTCATTGCTGTGTTCATTGGTGAGAGTGGGGTCTCCTACCAAAAATGTGTTTTTTCCTGATGTTTGTTTTCTGGTTTAATGGTAGTTGTATAATATATTTTGATGTTCCTTGTTTGGGAGTATATATTTTTGAGGACATATATTTATGTCCTCCTGATGTATTGTTCTAATAATCATTATATAGTGTCTATCCCTGTGTCTTCTTACTTTTTTTAAGTGGAAATCTATTTTTTATGGCTGTCCCTGACTTCCTTTGGGTTCCATTCACTTGTAGGATTGTATTCCAACCCTTTACCTTGAGTCTATGTTTATCTTAGGAGTTCAGGTGTGTCTCCTGGATACAACAGAAGGTTGGATTCTGTTTCCTAATCAAAACAGATATTTGTGTCTTTTAATTGGTGAATTTAATCCGTTAACATTCAGCATCATTATATATGAAAGTCTGTTGTTGCCATTTTGTCTTTTATTTTGTGGTTATTTCTTTTGACATTTTTAATGTATTTCTCAATGTGGGTTAAATACTAGAATTCATTTCAGTATTTGTTTGAAGGGGGTACAGTTTTTGCAACTGTCTTTTCAGCTTTTGTTTTTCTGAGAAGGACTTTAGTTCTACCTCATATCTAAAGCAGAATCTTGCAAGATAGAGTATTTTAGGTTGGAAGTTCATTCCATTCCCTCCCTGTCCATAGTGTTTCTTCTGAGATTAGCCTGATCTGAGTTCCTAGGTAGATTATCTGCTTCTTCCCCTCTTGCCAACTTCAATATTTTTTCTTTGACTTTAACTCTTAGAAGTTTCACTACTATATCTTTTTGCTCTCATTTTGATTAGATATCCCAGTGTTCCTTTAGCTTTCTGGATCTGTATATTTATTTTCTTTTCCAGTTAGAAATTTGCATGCTATTATTTTTTGAAATATGTTCTTTGTTCTTTCTGTCTCTTCCCTTCGGGATACCCATTATTCTTATATTACCTCTTCTTATAGGGTTGGATAGTTGATGAAGTATTTCTTCATTTTCTTTTTACTTCATTTCTTTTTCTTCTTACATCTTGCCTCTTTATAAATTTGCATCTTCAAATTAATTGATTCACTCTTCCATTTGGTTCATTCTACTTCTACAGATTCTATATTTTTCTTGTGTCTTTAAACATTTTCAACCTGAAGCTCAATTATTTTCTTTTGTAGATAATCATTTTTGATATTTATTGATTTTTGTTTCTAAGGACATTTGTTTTTCTGAATTTTCTTGGATATCCTTAATCCACTTTCCTGCATCTTTTCTGAGTTTTTTGAATTTCTTTATGAAGACCAGCTTGAATTCTGTATCAAAAGGGAGGAATATATCTTCCATGTCTTTGTGATTGGGTGCTGGAGATTTGTCTTTCTGTGATGTAGTGTTCTCCTTTAGGAGTCTTGTGGCTTTCCTTGTGTTATTCCATCTCCCACATTGCTTTTAGAACCTCACTGTTGTGGGTTTGGTCTCTGCTTTGTGCCCTAACACAGGGCTGGGGACATTCACCGCAGGGTATTGTGGGTCACTGCTGGTGGATAGGGCCTTATGTGGCCTGAACTGGGACCTGGTCCAGTTCCCATGCTGTTGGCAGTTGTGCCAAGCCAGGGTGCTCACCAAAGGGTTTCTGGGTGTGACTTCTGTCAGGTAGGGCATTTTGTGACTTCAATTGGGGTCCACACTGGTATCTGCAGCTCTTCCAGGTGGCTCCAGGGCTAGGGGTGCTCACTAGAGGATGGCTGTGATTTCTGCTGGCAAATAAGACCTTACATAGTCTGGACAGGGACTGCACTGATTTCTATAGTGCTGCTGAGTGGGGCTGGGGCTGGAGAGCTTACCAAGTGTAGCTTGGGATTGTAGTTGGTGAGCAGGGTCTTGCAGGGCCTGGACTGGTGCCTGCAGTTTCCACAGTGCTGACACCATATTTGTCTTTCATATTTAGAGCTGTTCTGGACTAGAATTGTTCCTTGTTTTGAAGCTTCCTAGATGTTTCTGGATTTTGAGGTTCCTGTCCTTGAATATGGATATGAAAGAATTAAATACCATGTTGAGGCAAAGCAAAGTTTACTAGCTACAGATTGAAAGCACACCAGGCAAGAGATCTGGGCAGGCAGAGTCCAGGGAATAATACATTAAGGAAAGGTGGGGGGGGAGGGGTCCTGGCTTAAATGGGCACAGGATGCTCCTCACTCCATCACTTTCTGGGATATACTGTGACATTGGCTTATTATCTCAGACAGCAGTTTCTAAGTCACTTGCCCTTCAACTGTGCTCTCAAGGTGTACTTTTAACAATCCCTAGATTGGTATAAGGGTCTGCTTTCCCTACTTCGATGCTTCTTGCTTTCCTCAGGCTTTATCAGCCTGCCTATAGGTTGAGGACTGACTTCTCCCCTCTGAGTGTTTCTTGTCTCTCCCCAAACTTTATCAGCCCTGGCAAATTTTTCTGGGTTCAGGACATGTTCATTATTTAATTTTCTTAAGGTATTGCCCTCCTTACCCTATCTAACAGAACAATAGGCCATTCAATAGTTTTGGTATGAACACTGCCTTCAGGATGTTCTCCAAATTTCCATCAAACCTTCTATTAATTACGAACCTATTATGTGCAAAGGCACCCTCATAGGCCTTGCATTGGCTATTGACAACATAAAATGCAAACTCTTCAAAATTGCAGGATAGAGTTCTTCTCTTGGCTTTGTGAAGAGACTATCTCAGGTAATTGTACCTGGACTCCACCAAACACAGTAACAGCAATATCCCAGCCTCCACAATGAGAAAACAGCACCTTTGACAGAATATCCGACCCCACTGAAAACAGCAGTCCCATTTGCTTTTACTTTCCTTTGAAAAATAGCGTATCTCTTTTGATTCAAAGTTTACAAGTAGGAATAACCCTTTTCTTTTGCTATACCTCTGGGGAAAGAACATATGTCACAAATGCCATTGCCATATTTAGATGTTGTCTGTTGTTCAGCTTCACTGAGCCTACCGCCAAGTTACCTCTTACATGGTAATTACTCATGAAATCTGAACGCTCTAGCAAATTAGTGTTAGGTTGCTTTCATTTCCCAATTAACTGCCCACCTGCTATTATAAGATTGAAGTTAGTCATAGTCAGCCTTTTATCCTATAGCCTTTAGGAAGGAAAAAAAAATACCCAACTTCTTTATGCAGAGTCATTATGCAGAATAATTAAAGTGTGAAATGGATCACAAAAGGCAACAATGAAACATGCAACTATGAGTATATTCAAAGAGTCAGACAAGAAAGAAAAAAAATTCCATGATACAAATATTAGACAGACAGGTGGATGGGCTTGGATAGACCATATGGCCTCCTTCTGTCTTGAAACATACTGTGAGATTATATTTTGCAAAAATCCCTTCAAGAACCACATTGATTTCTAAACAGTAAATTATGGCAAAGAAAATGCTTATGGCACCTTAGGTATGTCCATTATTTCAATGTCAATTTTGTATTTTTGGGGATGTCTTTTCAAGACTGAACCAACACACTTGTCATCCAGTAAATGAGGTGATAGAAACTAAGCTTGAAAGACAGGGAAGAAGAATTTAGTCTTGTTTTCTTTTCTCAAGAGAAATGGATATGTACTTATCCAAACTCATGGCAGAGAAAAATGCTGGTACCTCACTGCAGCCTGTGGAAACAACCACTGTGATATGAACCCGAAGTACTGAGCTGAACAACAGACATGAAATGCACCAGATAATGAAAAACAGTGTCATTTCTGGAAAACATTAGAGATTATTTTTCTCCCCCTCAGGAAGACAGAGCATATGATTCCCATTCTCACATTATGACAGAAACACTGTGTGTACTGTATCTGGAGGATTGCTGCCTGAAATTCCAAGAGACCATACATGATAGAGAGCTACAAACATGCTTCTTCAAGCCCAGTTTAATTGGCATTCTGGTTGATAAGATAACACAGCTTTGACAGCAACACTGCACTAAGAGAGTGTCTCTTCAAATTTTCAAAAGGTAATTCTTGCCAACAATTTGGAATACAAGAAATACACAGTCAGAGAAACTTAATCTAAGCTTTTGAATGAGTGGCCTGTCCCCTTAAATCCTTGTGTTTCCTCCTAGATGACATAGCTAAGTTATTTTTCGGGTGCTTAAGCCTTCTCAGGTACTATGTGGCTACTTGCCATTGTCCTTTAATCTGACTTTTTGAGTGTCACAGGTTGCTAACACAAAAGTTGCCAGTGCCACAGTGAGGCCAGCAGGTTTACCCTTCTGATGGTGTCTGAAGGTAGCATACCATCTTGAAGCTTCTATGACAGTATCAAATACTGTAATAGCCAATATACATGCATCTAACTACAACCCCTTCAATGTGCTGCTCAGCAAAGGACCTATAGCCTGAGCTATCTTTGTGTCCCAACAAGTAGCTCAAATGCAGAAGTTCGTCCACACTAGTGTTGTGCTATTATGTAAGTGGCAAGGTCTCTGCTCCTACCTTGTGTCAGAGTTCTTAGGGAAACAACTCTTTTCTGTTGTAGCTTTCTTGTATCTTCCTCTTCCCAGGACTGGTGCTTGAGCCCCTAGGTCCTTGGGTAAATGTAACTAGAACGACAGATAATATGGTGTTCTTGGAAAATGTTCTTCTATGTGCCTAAATGCAGACTTTTCTTAGCTGAGAGTTTTCCAGGAAGGATTCAGGCCCATCAAGCAACTAGACACCTAAAGGTATCATATCAAGTGATCACCAATGGAGTCAAACTGGGTTCCCATATCACAACTTTAAGAACTGAACAGAATAATATTTCCATATTCCTTTGAATTTTCAGTTTTATATAAGCCAATATTAAATATCTGGGAAAATTTTATCATTAGTTTAGTTGATCATAATACAAGTAAAAGTAGAATCCATATATCTATAAGGTAGGATTATATCCATTTTTTTCTCTCATCTTGTGGATGAGACACAGAGCTGGAAATTAACTCATGACTCCTGAGCTTGGAAGAATCACATTGTCCTCAACAGAGAGAAAGCAGTGAAATAATTCTAAAAATAGGAAAACTAAAGGTACTTGTCAGATAGTCTTTTTCATTTTTTGTCTACTCTTCCTGCAAAACTAATTCATAATATAAGACATCATGAAAATGTATTGGCTAAGTGGTAGCTTAGTCAATCATCTTAACTACATAAGGTCCAGAAATTGTTTTGACCCACTTTTTTTCCCCACTAAAATGATCTGCTTAGTTGGATGGCATTTGATAAACACACATTAACAGTAGACTCCAGAAGGAAGTCATTACTAGGCTCAATTTTAAAATATCCCCCTATTTTTTAATATATCAAATACATAAAAATAATTTTGTAGGCACAGTTATATGTTTTCTTAGTTCATTTAATCATGCATTGTATATGGTTCAAGAGTAGGATATATGTTTTTAATCTTTCAAAAATATGATACTCTTTAAATTAATAAAAAAATATTTTTAAAAGTTCAAATTTGGTTAAAAGACAATGTTTTTGAACTATATCCCATTAAGAAAATGTTGACAGTACAAACCTTCCTGTTTTTCATAGCTTAGCATTACTGAAAGTATCCAAGATAATACCAATCAATATTTGTTGGAACACAACATAAGAAATCCATCTTTCAAACACTAGAATCTGAAAGATGGTGTTATGACCCCCTCCTCCAAAAACATATTAAAGTGTTACATACGAGTTCATGCTGAGGTTAGAAATACGCCAGTTTCAAAGGGAGATAAGCAACTCATTCCAAGTGTTCATTGCCTTTCCAACATTTCATTGTCTCATTATATCATTTCTTTGTGCCCAAGGACTTTTGGATGGAGCAAAAGGTGAATATAGAATCATAATCCAATGAACTGAATTAAATGATAATATTTATCTGTCCCGGAATTACTAATAAATTTCCTTGAAGAAAATAAGCATCAATGTTTGCAGCTATGTGTGTGTGTGCATGTATGTGCACACAATTTTCCCAGGGCTGCCAAAACAAATACAGTCAGCCAATACACTCCCAGAAAGAATATCAATGTATTGCTTTTCCAGTTACTTGTGAATTCTAGGCCATTAGATATACAATTAAAGCACTTCCACAAAAACAAAGCCCAGACTAAGGAGGCTTCAGTCTACTGTGCCGTGTTTCCTCAGAATCTATAATAACTGTGGTTAGCTTAGTGCATTAAATAATAGTTGCCAAGTTATTTGGCTACCATATTTTTTGGTGTATGTATGAAGAAATACCAATGTTAAACAATACTGAGTTTATAGAATGGCAGCTCTTTCTGCACTAGAAAAAGATGACAAATCAAAAATTTACCATGTTGATGTTGTCCCAGGATGGGAAGAAGCACAAGAAAAGTTACCACTTATTAGACTACTTCAAGAGATAACAGTAATTTAATTCTATTGACTTTCTATGTCATGGGTTTAAAATATAAGCTTTTAGTAGACATTGATAGTTAAGAAATGTACAACTCTGAAAATAAAGTATGGCAATTCTGAAATGATTGGGGATCCTAAGATAATTAATCTAATAAAGATAACTATTATACTTGGGAGGACTGATATGAACTAGGAGGCATGGTTCCTGTGTCTCTGCTAGGTACCTGGTGATATCCAGAAGTTGTGAGGATGGATTTCACATAGGGAGATCCCTCAGTGTACATCCTGATAGAGCAAAGGGATAGAGGAGAAAATAAATTTTAACGAAACACAAGCATTTGCATTCATCCACTCCCGATATTAAAAATATCAACCAGAGCACTTGCTTCATACTAAAAACTGTGATAGACACTTGAGATAAGAAGCCTTCAAATGTAAATTATAATCATGGCTGGCACATATCCACTATTGGTAGAATCTTTCATTTCTCAGCTACAGTCTGATGCCTAAGTGTGAAAAAGTCAGTATGCCTGAATTGAATTTTTAGATTGCTTTACATCAATACACATTTGTTTGTTTTCAAGATCAACAACAAATGCAATAGTAAATACTTTTGGATGCTCAGTTGTGCAGCCTTGTCTGTGCCTTGGGCTAAAGGAGGTTTCACTCTTCTGTGCCCAGGTGACTTTTGAATTAAGCCAATGGTGCAAATAGAATCATAATCCAATGAAATGAGTTAAAATGATAAAATGCATCTGTCCTGGAGTTATTTATAATTTTCTTTGAAAAAAAATGCATCAGTGTTGTACATGCCTCTATGTATGAGTGTGTACATGCATGCAACTAGGCAGTTGTTTCCACTTAGTTCAGAAATAGACAATGATACAATCATGAAGTTGAGGGGGGGGGTTGCAAAGGCAGTGTACCCATTTTTCCCAGGGCTGCCAGGATGAATTATAATCCAATGTTTCGTTCTGATTTTGAAGCAAATTTACAGTTAGTATTTCTAGGAAAAATTTCTAATCCCTCTGACAAAGCCTACATGTGGGAAAAACCTGACTGGATTGAATATCAGAAATTTTGTTTCCAATTAGTTCTGCAAAAATCATGGATATAGCCTAAAGTTAAAAAAAATAGAACTATGCAAATGTAAAAATCCATAACTTAATGAAGACAAAAATCTTCATGATTTCTGAAGAGAATTTCTTCCTAACCAAATAATGAAAGAAGTACTAGCTATTCTTAGTGGGGGGAGTTGGTATCCTGTTCAGATCCTGGAGAACAGGCCTTGGGAGTACCACCTTCTGACACACCTTCTCTACCTGGTCTATTGCCTGTGACAAACATCAGATTCAGAAGCTTCAGCATATTGATTTAAGATTTTAAAGATGTCCATTCACTCACTTACATACTAATCTATTCAACTGTCTATTAGTTCCTTCTTTCAGTATATATTAGCAGATGCCTCGTAAGGGTCACTAGCACTACAGATATGAGGCAGGGAAAGACCAGAATGTCTTTGAACCAAAATTCAAGGACCTTGAACCAAAGTCAGGGAAAGTTACTATCTATGAATAGCTGAAGAGGGCAAAGGAATGAAACTGTAAGCAGAAATGAAAATATATTCAAATTTCTTACAGTTCTATTATAGCTAGAAAAATAAGATTTTCAAGGTTGGAGCCATGTTTGATCACGGAACGCAGTGGCAGAATGGTGACCAGTTACCTACTGTGTTTTCTATGGCCTGCGTGTTGGTAATTTCACTCTTAGATAACCTGATGAGAGACCGATTTCCTTTGAGGACACCATTCTAGGGAACCCAACTTTATTTGCTTATACCCCCTGATTATCCCTGAGTTCAATTTTGACCACAAACATTTATGTTATATGGGAAAAGACTACATGAGTGACATGTTAGACAAACGTCACTTGTCTGTTTTATTATCAGTTTCAATTTATGTTGTAAATGTTTTATCTGACCAACTCAAGTTCTCCACCTGGGGAGCAGATGCCTCATTAGTCAGAGGTCATTATAGTGTGAAATAATCTGAAGGCTTTTTTACTAAATATAAATTCTCTTTGATCTCCAGTGTTAGACCCTGAAGATACAATAACTCCTGGTAAGACACAGGTAAGTGAGGAAAGGCCTGGTGTGTGTAGAGGACAGTGGAGATTCTATAGTGATGAATTCAGGATGGGCACAAAGATGGGCCAGGTCCTGCTTTGCACACTAGTTTCCTAGATTACTGTAACACATTTCCACAAACAAGATTGCTCAAAACAGTAGCTGTTCATTGTCTCACATGTCTGAAAATCAGAAGTCCAAAATCAAGGTGTCTGCAGGACTGGTTCCTTTTGGAGGCTCAGAGGAAGAAATTGTGTCATGTTTGTCTCATGGTTTCTGATGTGTGAACAATTCCTGAAAATCTCAAAATGTCCCTGATCTTACAGCTATAGCACACCACTCTCTGTCTGTAGGCACATTGCTTTCCTCCCTCTGACTATCTCTATGTTTACTCTTATTACAAGGGCACCAGTCCTATTGGATTAGGGGTCCACCCTACTCTCCAGTATAACCTCAATTCAGTGAATGATATCTGCAGACCCTATTTCCAAAAAAAGTTACATTCACAGATATCCGGAATAGAAGTTGAATTGGTTTTGGAGGACACAATTCAACTTGAAATAGGTGGAAAGGCAGATTGTAGTAAAGAATCACTGTATGCTAAAATAAGGCATAATGTTAATGTTACTCAATAGGGAACACAATCGAAGTGGGGAAAGACAAGATGAGCTAGCATGAGAGGAGAAGTGGGGAAACCTAGATGGAGACCCTGAGGCAGTCCATAGGATATCTGACTCCAGTGTGGATAGGGAAACAGTAACAGCTCCACCAATATTTCTTACAACACACACAAAATTAACAGAGCTATTCCCACTAATAGGGAGAAGACTTTGACTTGATTATAACTCTAGGGCCCTGACAAACTCAGGTGCAGAAGGGATCCTTCAGAGCTCAGATAGTCCTGACTTGTGAAAAGCTAGGTTTCTGTCTACTCGATGCTACCTTGGGATTGAGGATGGCATTGGGGAAAAGGAGCCAGCATCATCTGGCAATCCCCCTATCAACACCTCACAGAGAGGATTTTATAATAGACCATCCCGGGTTGCAGGTGGTCTTGGATCTCACCAAGGAAATAGGAAACAATGTCAAGCCAGGGCACTAAGAGGGTGATGTTTCTCTGGAGTCTTAAGGAACTGCAGATGGTAAAGAAGTTAAAGGCCCAAATGAGTACATCCTCTATTCACAAGAAGTCATGTCTGTTCTATACTTCCCTGGTATTGCTTTCTATTCAGCATTTGGTTTTCCATCAATTTGTGTGAGCTAAAATCACCTAAGAAAGACATTTTTAATATTAGGAAATTACTCAAGAAGGAAAATTTCCAGAACTTGTCTGTGCTATCTATCATTTTAAAATGATGCTAAGATTCAATTGGTGGATACAGTGGTGAGATGTGAGGTGCCCAGTGGGCCAAATAGTGGAATTTAAAACAGGGCAAACCTTTCCTATGAAGGTTTGAATATGTTCATTCTTCTCCCCTCTGCCTTCTTACCACCAACCAGAGGTGGAATCTTCCATTTGTCTCTCATTATAAAGCTCATCACTTTTTTTAATTGTGTTGAATTTGACTTAGGTAATAGAATTCTGCAGGCTGCTCACTTGTGAGAAAAGTCAGACAGCTGTTTTCATGTGTTAAAAAGAACTTGGATCAACAGTTAATATAATCTACTGTGAACATTTTTCCCCCACTGCACGTAGATAAGTATGTTGGCTTGAGTTGCTAAATCTCTAAATTTGCACATATATATTGATATGCAATGAACTGCAGATAATGAATTGTTCACAGAATAGTCTAACAGTTCATGGTTCAGTATGGACACTCTTTCCCAAAGTCAAACATTTTTGAAAAGAAAAATCTTAATTTTTTTTTCCTCTCATGTGGTCCTCAGGGACCACGCATGTGTTCTATTGATAAGATACAGATAGTCCCTGTCCATAAGTGCTCACATTAAGACTGAGTGTAAGTCAATGTAAATGTTTACCAGTGAGTACAACTATGATCCAATAGCAGTGAGATCCAGAAGCTGAGAACTTTTTCCCTGCTAAGGGAGCAAGGGAAGTTTGTATGTCAAGGGGCTACCATTAGGCAGGAAATTCTGAACACACTCTTTGAACTTTCAAAATGCCCAACAGGAGGGTAAAATGGAAAAAAATAAAATAAAAGCTCAAGTTAAAATGGAAAAGATTTCAACTTGACAAAAGGAAGTTCTGTGATCAAAGATACAACACACACTGACATAGTGCCCTGCGGGAGAACCGCTCACCCATCCAACAAATCTGTGACAACATGGATTGAGCGTTTACTCTCTGCCTTGCTCTGGAGAGCTTTTCTTTTAGCTTTGGAAAAAAAAATAAGTAATAAATAAATGCTAAAGTAATAAAGTATTATCAAAAGTATATTAAAGGAATGCATGAATAAGACATACAAGAAATAAATAAATGCTAATTATCCAAATTTAAACATTACAAATAAAGCTAAAGTTCCTCTAGATTACAACCTTCCCTACTACATTTAATTTCCTGTTCAAAAAGTGTGCAGCACATTAGTCAATGTGCTCTGTATCTCTCCAGACCTTTTTCACTCACACAGACACCACCAGCACCACATTACCTATAGCTGGTACATAGCAGTAGCATTCTATTTATACAGCCATGTGCCACTTAATGACAAGGCTACATTCTGGAAAACATGTGCCATTGGGTGATTTTGTAATTTTTTAAATATCATGGAGTGGAGTGTGATTACACTAATCTAGATGATATAGCACACTATGCATCTGAGCTATGTTATATAGACTATTGGTACCACAGTCATATATGTGGGCCACTGCTGACTGCAATTGTTAAGCTACGCATCTTTATTATTTTTCCATGTCAGTCCAAAGTTATCTACTTTGCAAATTATTACATTATATGGATCTAAATTATTCAATTCTTCCCTTATAGGCTGTTTTCAATTTTTTCTATTAAAGAAAATGCTGTAAGTACTAACTTACATCTGCAGCATATTAGAGAACTCATTTCCTTCCTTACTTACCAATACTTGATATTATCATTTGACTCTTTAAGAACAAAGAGTCTCATCTGTCCTGTGTGATTTGGTTATTCATTTACTAAAAGGTGCAAAAGAAATAAACAAGTAAAACAAAAGAAGATCTCTTAAGGGCCATGGCCCATGGCAACAATTACTTGAGTAAAGTATTCTTTATGGGTAAGGGGAACCTTTATGATATTTTATAGAAAGATTACCTGGAATGGATATATTTTAAGAAATTATGTTTTTGCTTAAGTCTTAGTATATACATACTCACCAGAATCAGTGGCCTGTTTCAAAATGATTTGGCAAGGGAGCCTCTACCCAAGATGTTTTTTCCTAGCACAAATCTGAGTGCCATGGGAAATGCTTGTTATTTGAAGGCCCTTTGCCCTATATTCACAATCACACTACAGGCTGTCAAGTGCTGGACTTTGACAATAGAGAGATATAAGAGACACTGACCATCCTTCACAGAGTATCCAACCAGAATCTATTATTTCCCAATAAATCCACAGAAAGTGTTGGTTCTGCGGTAAAACAGTGCTGTGTGGACAGTATGGATGACTCCCACACAAGATGAGTACCACCCAATATACCCAGTTCCACGTCGGCTGCCATTTCAGAGCTTCAGTTTGAAGGCAGCCCAAGGAACCAACAGCTGCTAGGGCAGGGGCTCCCTCCAGCCCTGAAAATAATACAATAATTGAAAACAGAGAGGCCTATTTAGTTATGACCCAGAGGAGAGCAGATAAATGTATAAAATGACCAATGACCCCAGGTAGTTTCCCTTCTTCAAACTTTAAAGCAGCCTCAAGTTATCTTTTTCTTAACTTTGAGAATCACAAGAAAACCAATTGCCCCTGTTGTAAAGATAAATCACAGCTACCAACTTTATAAATGAGCATATTACCTAAATTGGAACTTTGGTACTGACTCAATTAAATTCACAGGTGGTAAAATCTGGATGTGCTGAAGACAGAGCAATTTATCTATAGATATTCACATTTTGCCAAAAATAGAATGCAGCATCTTCCACAGACGCTCTTCCCACGTTAGTTCTTATTTTTCTAAAGATTAATTGCTTCATCCAGTAGACATTCATTATCTTTCTCTCCCCATTCAGATAAGAAGGACATATGAGGGGTGAGCAGTTCACTTGGCTCTCCAGGGGCAGCTGGTGAATTGAATGAGAGACCCAGCCGTCTGCCTAAAGTTAACATATCCAGCCAGCATCTCAATGGCTACCATTGTTTCCTCTGCCCATTAGGAGCTCATTGAGGATGGATGGGCCTTTCTCCAGGGTCCATAATGAACTCTGGGCAGGTGGAGGTAAAATAAGCTCAGGATGGAGCCCATTGCTGCCAAACACACAGAGGCGTGTATCTGCCAACTGGGATGATACCCATCATAAATTGGAATTGCCACTTATGATGGTCCACCCTCGCCAAAGGAAACTGGCTACAAATCAGTAACTCCTGGCACATAAGACTTTGAGCAACTGACCTAAGGTCCAAACTTGGATTGCAAAAATGCTCACAGTCTTTGACCTAGTCATTCTTCTATTACATATTAGTCCAAGAAAATGGTCTGTTTACCTACATGTCTACTTGCAAACACATACATAAACATAAAGAAAAATAAATAAAAGATTGTTAGTTAGCAGTTACTTACAATAACTAAAAATTGGAAACTCTAAGTGGCATACAAAGTAGTGTTGGTAATATTAATTTTGGAATATATATAAAATAATAAATTGTTGAGTTTTCAAAAATTATAATCTGTATGGTAAATGCTCAAGATAAAAAATGTTAAGTGGAAAGAGGTGGGATATAACCGCATGTTTAACATGTGACCTTTGTAGTTGTTTTGTGTATATGGATGTGTAGTTCCATGTCATCAATCAAAATACTTAAAGGTGTTAAGACCATGAATAATATTATTGAAATGATTTTATATTCTGTACTTTCCATTTCTACAAAAAGACATACATTACAATTAGAAAAAAAGTACACATTTTCAAAAGGTTTCAATCTTGTAGATGAAGATTTGTTTTCATCACTCAGAATATCCTGGACATTTATTCAACTCCTTATTGTATTATCTTAAAAGATGCAAAACCCTCATATCAAACAAAACTAAGCTTTTTGTGACCCTTTGTAATAATACTTCTGAATCTATGGAATTCAAGATTTCAATTTTTGAATCTCTTCATGCTAACTTCCAAACAATTAGCAGTTTCAAATATCCCTCTACTTGGGAAGCCAGCAAACATAAAACAATCTTATTCCTCCAAGTTCAGATACTAAAGGTAGCAGTGTCTATGGGTCACAGTGTTCAATGTTTTACTAAAGTTCACTTATTTGTATTCCTCATAAAAGCATCTGCAAAGCCAACAAGAGAAAGATTTTAATGCATGAGCACTTGCCTTAATGTTACACAAAACTTGGGGAAATAAATCTACAGATTTTTGCAAACATACCCATGGGCCATTAATTATATTTACATTTACTAGTTACTATTCACTTTTTGCACATTCATGCATATTTTAAAACTGCCTGTCTCATATGCAAATTAATTAATTAATTAATCTTTAAAATCAAGACTAATATAGGGAAAAATGTAAAAAATGTTATTTAAAATTCTGAAGGAAAAAACAAAGTTCCCTAATAGATTACTTAAATATTCTCTGGATTTTTTTTTTTTTTTACTTTGTCTTATTTTTACCCCTAAAATCTCAGTGTTCAGTTCAGTACTAGTCCTAACAAAAATCACACCCTTGGTCAAAAACAAGGATGGCCTCCATTGCTGGGGAGGACTCAGTTCTTCTCCCTCATCGTCTGGGATCATTCCCCATCATTGCACCCTCTGGCCCTGCTCATCATAGACTTCTAGTTCCTTTGACATCTCTTTTCCCAAAATTTTATCAAAGATCTGCTTTCAGAAAAACAAAAACAAAGGGGCCTCCCTGGTGGCTCAAGGGGTTAAGATGCAACCTATGAAGCTGTCTGCAGCCTCTGCAGCAGGAGTTCAATTGCCCCTCAGGGAGCAACCCACATGGTATAGCAGACCTCTCCTGACTCACCTGCTGCTCCCCTCAGCAGTGTTTTTCAGTCAATCTGCCTGTTCTGTTCCCCACTCTGTCTCTGGTGAACCCTCTCATCCCCCACACCTCTGACCTGTAGCCCAGTTCTTGTACACATAAATAAAATAAATCCTAAAAAAAAAAAAGCAGGGGCTTCCTTAGTGGCCTGGGGGTTAAGTTTCAGCACTATCACTGCTGCAGCCTGAATTTGATCCCCTGCCAGGGAGCTGACCCACATGTGGCACGGCAGACCTCTCCTGTCTTGTCAGCTGTTCCCCTCAGCAGTGTATTTCAGTAAATCTGCCTGTTGTACTCCCCACTCTGTTTCTGGTGAATCCTCTCACTCGCCTCCCCACCACTGGCCTACACCCCAGTTCTTCAACCAAAAAAAAAAAAAAAACAAATTCACTTAATATAGAACAAAGGAGGAACAGCTAGGATAAAGAACCAACCAATGATTAGGGAACAATTGTGACCTGGTTAGGGGGGTGCAAGTGTAGAGGGGTCACTAGAGAAGGATGAGACATGGGTGCTTTAAAAGGGCACTGCTAGGTGACCCAAGAGCATGCCCACCCTGGAGTATCATGATGGGTCAGGAAGTGCTTGGACTTCCCTGACAGAGAGTCTTGATTTGAATTTCTTGGGACCCAGCACAAAGTAAATTATTTGGGCCTCTGCCTCCTCATCTGTAAAACAGAGAAATTAAGATTCTTACTTAGCTTTAGACTGACACATAAATATATGTCCAAATGGCTAGTGTTAAGATAATGCTAATTATAGATGTGTTTATGTTTGCAATTATAAAGGGGAAAAAAAAGGAATTTTCTCAGTCCAACTGTCCTGGTAGGAAAAGTAAATTCCAAACCCCAGGTGGCTTCTTTGAAAGTTATGAGAAAAATAAATATTTTTGTGCTCATAAGTAATCCTGTCTTGCTACAAAAAATCTCTAATGATAAAATAAAAGCATGTGTGTAGATGCAGCAATGCCTAAAACAAAAAAAAAAAGGTAAATTAAAACAAAAGGATTGTGCAAAAAAAAATGTTATTTATTTTTCTCTTTTGTCCAATATCTATCACTGCTAACTAACTTCTGGTTTTTAAGTACTTTGAGTAACTACCTAATTTTTTGTTGTCACTTTTTAAATCTCACAAGATATAAACTTGCTGTCTTCTGAACGGCAATGATTTTGTGTTTGCATAGAATTTATGAAAATTATCACATTCTGCCTCAACAGAGGGACATGTGTCTCTGTATTTTTTTCTATATCCTGCTAACCCGACCAACTTTCTACATACCCTATGGCCAGATTGTCTCAGTTCCAACTAGCCTTTGGTCCTCTGAGAATCTTCTGTAGCGAGAAAGAATTTTGGGCTTAAGGTAAGTACTGATCTTCCCCAGTTTACAGAAAGGTTGTATTTGATAAATCCATCATGAGGTGGAAAAACATCACAAACACATTTCATAACTACTAAGCAGCATTGCTTAGTCTAGTCTCTCTTCAATATGCTCAGAACACTTACATTAACAAGTTGGACAAACTTGTCCAACCAAAAGCCTATTTTGTAATAAAGTATTAAACAGCTCATTTATTTATTAAATACTGTATTGAAAAACAATGCACCCTAGAGAGTGTCAGTGGTTCAGTGACAGTGTGGCTGGCACTGCCCAGCGCCACTTAGTCCTGTATATCTATAGCCCAGGAAACCATCATTATTCAAAATTCAAAGTATGTTCTCCATTGAATGTATACTGCTTTTGCACCATTGTAAAGTTACAAAATTGTAAGCTAAACCATCTATAAATGTGAGGGAAAGTGACTGAAAAAAGTGAAGCCTGGATATAGATTAAAAAATATATAGGGGCCTCCCCGGTGGCGCAGCAGGCTGAGCGCAGCGCTGTGAAGCTGTCTGCAGGCTTTGCAGTGCTGGTTCAATTCCCGGCTGGCCATGGAGATTCCCATATGGTGTGGCAGACCTGTCCTGTCTCGCCCGCTGCTCCCTCAGTAGTGTATTTCGGCCGTTTGCCTGTTTTGCTCCCTGACATGTCTCTGTGAATCCTCTCACCCTTGTGCACCTCTGGCCTGTATCCCAACTCTTGTATAAAAATAAATAAATCTTTCAAAAAATAAAATAAAATAAAAATAATATATATTTTTTCATTATTAGAGCATAAAAAGACTACAGTGAACGAGTTACACCAGTGACATCACAACCTGTTAATCTCTAGAAGCAAGGGACTGAGGTGTAAGAGGACTTGGCTCTCATTTCTCATTTCTTTCTTGACTTTTATAGGAACCGGGATTCCTCAGCTCAAACCTTTCTTCCCAGAACCCAGGACTGATGAGCTTGTGTTTAACAATTGATTTATTCTAGAGTCAGTACAACATTTATAGCAACTCAGGACATTTGCAATAGACTGGTACCTTCATAAGAAGCACCTTGTCATTTTTATTGCCATTCTTTAAAGAAATATTTGCACAATTTTTATTTTATTAATAGATACAGTTATCCAATAACAAGGAAAAATTATTTGTGAACACTAAAGTATTTTTTTTTTCTAACCTTCAAAGTATAGGACTTGATTTTGGAATTCACTTTCCCCATCAGGAAAAGACAGAAAGAACACCTCAAACGTGACCCTTGAAGATAAACAGTTCCAGTTTAGGAGCCTGCTGTTAGCACTGGCAGTCACGCTAAATAGCTTTGTCTCAACAGCGCAGAAAGGGTGCATTCTCAACTTCTGCATATCACTTTCTCTAATTATCATGCTGCCCTTTTAAAGGTGCCCAAGCTGCCCATGTGTGCTGAGAGTCAGGAAAGAAACAGAAAAGATTTTAGCTGAAAAATCTCCTAAGTTGATTTAAAAAGACAAGGCAAATCAAAAGGAATCAAAAAGTTAAGCATGTTGCTTTTAAATTAGACTTTTAAATATGCTATTGATTTCAGAGGGGTTTTAGTGCAATTGTCTCCTTAAATTTGTCAGTGAAATCATTAAACATTTGATGTTAAACTTTGATAGACTGTTGAATAAGTGAGTGGTGCTAGGCCCACATCATGATAAACTAAGAGAAAAAAGAGAGGTGAAAGGAAAAAGGAGAGAAAAGAACAGGGGAAGCTTCTTCTTCACAGGCCACTCAAATAGGGAATCCAGGAAGTCATGGTTATTTCAAGCCTTAATCTTTACATTCTTGCCTCTCTGAACGCAAGTCATCTTAAAAGGCTGAAAACATTTGCCAGGTCCAAAGATAGAACTTACTCTAGTATCAAGCAGCTTTTATTAGATGTAAACTCAGGGCAGCTCTGAGTGTTGCATAACTTCAGGGCTTATTGGTATCCACTTGGTTGTCATTTGATGAGCTGCCAGGTTTTCCCCTGTCATCACTGGGTACCATCAGGCACAGTCCAGATGCACAATGACCATCAGGGGACACAATGGTTATGCTTTAATGGGGCTTCATGAGTATGACTACAATTTTCAGTCCACGTGACTCCCAGGTAACATGGCTTCCCTCATGCCTCCTAAAACAGACATACAAATCTAGGAATAGAGGCACTACATTCTGCTTCGTCTTGCTATTATCCTAAAAGTAGAACAAGGAGAGCCAGCAACCTAATTAAGACAAGTAAGTCAGAGAAATACAGAAGGTCTAGCACAGAAAAACATTCCTGGGAACAATAATGTTTTTTCATATCTTTTATTAACTGACCATCTTAAATAGTTAAAATTATCAATTGTGTAAATCTTCAATAAGAAAACCCTGAATCTGGGGCCTCCGTGGTCGCTTGAGCAGTTAAGACGCAGCACTATGAAGCTATCCGCAGCCACAGCAGCATGAGTTCGGTCCCCGGCCAGGGAGGTGACCCACATGGTGCAGCAGACCTCTCCTGTCTCGCCGTTGCTCCCCTCAGCAGTGTATTTTGGTACATCTGCCTGGTCTGCCCCCCACTCTGTCTCTGGTGAATCCTCTCACCCCCCACATCTCTGGCCTGTGCCCCAGTTCTTGTATGCATAAATAAATATTTAAAAAAAAAAAAACCTGAATCTGACATCCCACACCACTTTGCTGATTATTATATTTTTCAAATGTTTTCATGTAACTCAATTATCCACCAAAATTCTTACTGAGTATCTATGCAGGGAGGTGTAAATATTGTATAAAATACAAGAAACATATTTCACAGAAGAAAGATGGTATCTGCCATCAAAGTCCATGTCCTTACCAAGTTTACCATTTAGTTCCCTAGCAGGAATTTCTAAACCACCTCTCCCTTCAAAGATCACCTGTATTATTTTCTTAGGCAATTTGAGACTTTTGCTGTTACCTTAGTCAGTACAAGTATTAATCCATCACCAACATTCTTTACCTACTCATCACCCGCAAGACGTGTTTCCCTTCCAGATCTCCTGGCCATCATTTCCAGGTCACACTTTCATTTCTTCAATGGCAGTAGCCACCTAATGAGGCTTCACACCTCAGGATCCAACAGCCCTTTTGCATAACCTAACAGATTCATGTAATAATTCCAGATCCATCATATCACTCTGTTTAGGAACTCACCAGACTCTCTGCTGCCTACAAGTTCAAATCCATCGGCACCCAGAAAAGGACCCCATCATAGTACTGACATAAAATTAAGATCTGTGGCATAACTAAAACAATTTAGCCAGTGTAGTCACCAGCTATGTCTGAATATGTGAAGTAGAATTATACTTGAACTGGCATCACCTGCGGTATTTCAAGCTGCATTAATTTTTGTGAGTGGCAGCCCACCTTTGTGCATATAAATTGGATAATTACACTAGTAAATTGGAATTTTTGCATTTAGAATCAGTACCTTTAAATAACAGGAGGACAAGAAGGCCAAGTGAAACTTCGTCCCTTAGTGTTTGAAAGCAGCTTTCGAGACATTAAGACTGAGAGGTTTGAAGAATTCTCACAAGAAAAGAATGAGAATAATAATAATTAAAAAAAAACAGCACCTACCTGTTTGAACATTATTTTCTATCTAAGGATAATAATGTGGTACAGAAAAGCTGAAACATAAAAATTATATATTTGGTGGTGTCATCTCAACTTCCAACGAAGTAACAATTCTCACAAAATTACCATACTTGTATCGGACAAAACTTGTGAGAAGGTGACGGCCTGCAAGCTCGCATCTACCCTGAGACCTGAGAAGAAGGTGTCAGAGAGTGAATCATGTTTTCTGTCTTTCTGGAAAGAACATGGGTGGTAAATTGACTTTCCTAAGGATTAGTTCTGCCAAACAGCCATAATTGGTATAAGATGCTGTCAACTGGTGTATAGAAATATCTTTGCATTGATCTGGAATAAATCACTTCACCTTCCAAAGCCTCGTTTCTGCCATGAGGGAATTGTCTAAGAGGGAAATGAAACTAACATAGGCATGAAAAGAATGGGCCAGGCAATTTACATATGTTATGTCATTTAACTTAAGCATACTGGGAACTGGTTATTATTGTCCCTTTTTACATATTATTTAAATAAAGGAGGTTAAATAACCAATCCAAACTCTCTCAGTTGGTGAGTACCATAACTAGCACTTAAAATCAATTGGTCTAGGTCTACGATACATACCCAGGGATGGAGGAACTGGAAGGAATTCTATTACCTCTTCTAACTCTAACCATGAGCTAGAATCTTTGCACTGATCTGTGTGTTTTCTCAGGACTGTAAGATAGGAGAGAGGGAGCCATAGAACTGGGCCCACATGGTTATTCCCGACAGGCTGTGTGCAAAGGTACAGTTCGTTGAGGATACCTTCTGCACATAACTGCTGAGACTCTACCCTGAATTCATGACCTACCAGTCCCCCAGATAAATGGGAGACTTCCTGAAGCTTGGGAAGAAGGTGTTTGTTCTTTTTTGAATATGAGTTCTCCCTTCTCCATTGCTCATTAGGCAATAAAGTTTCTGGTCTATTAAATTGAAATCTAGTTTGATATGGGGCTTTGAGTCAACATAAAAATGGATCGTTGGGGGGCCTCCCTGGCAGCGCAGCAGGTTGAATGCAGCGCTATGAAGTTGTCCATAGCCTCTGCAGTGCAGGTTCAATTCTCGGCCGGCCAGGGAGATTCCCTCATGGTGTGGCAGACCTCTCCTGTCTTACCCACTGCTTCCCTCAGCAGTGCTTTCAGTCTGTCTGCCTGCTCTGCTCCCCACTCTGTCTCTGGTGAATCCTCTCACCACTCCCCTGCCCTGGCACCTCTGGCCTGTACCCCAGCTATTATATAAATAAAAAATAAACCTTTTAAAAAAAGGGGGGCCTCCCCTGGTGGCGCAGCAGTTGAGCGCTAGGCTGCAAATCTGCCCACAGCCTCTGCGGTGCCAGGTCAATCCCTGGCCTCTGGCGAGGTTCCCACATAGCAGGACAGACCTCTCCTGCCGCGCTCACTGCTCCCCTCAGCAGTGTATTTCGTCAGTCTGTCTGTTCTGCTCCCTGCTCTGGCTCTGGTGAATCCTCTCACCCTCCAGCACTTCTGACTGTACCCAGTGCTTGTATAAATAAATAAATAAATCCTTAAAAAAAAAAAAAATGGACCTTCGGCTCAAGAGGATTTGGTAAGAAGACTACTACCCTAGCCTGGATGCTGGGCGGGACAGCATAGCCACCGTTTCTGTCAGGAAAATATCACATTCTTCAATGATTTTTTTTTAACACTTTTTTTTTTTTAATAGAGGCATGTTTATTTATTTGTTTGTTTGTTTGTTTTGTTTATACATGCACTGGGTACAGTCAGAAGCACGGGAGGGTGAGAGAATTCACCAGAGCCAGAGCGGGGAGCAGAGCAGGCAGAAGGACCGAAGTACACTGCTGAGGGGAGCAGCGGGCGGCAGGAGAGGTCTGCTCACCAAGTGGGACCCTCCTCCAGTGGCTGGGGAGCAGCCGGGGATCGAACCGGCCCGCAGAGGCCGCGGGCAGCTTCGCAACCCAGCGCTCAACCACTGCGCCACCGGGGAGGCCCTCTTCAATGATGTTAATGTACAAAGCAAGATGGAAAACCTTCACAACTCTGGCACTATGTGTCTCCCACCCTTTCTTTGAGGTTTCTTCCAACAATAAAGCATCTACAATTTTTTTTTCTTTTTTTTTAAGATTTATTTATTTATTTTATACAAGAACTGGGGTACAGTCAGAGGTGCGGGAGGGTGAGAGGATTCACCAGAGACAGAATGGGGAACAGAACAGGCAGACTGATGAAATACACTGCTGAGGGGAGCAGCAGGCGAAACAGGAGAGGTCTGCCCCACCATGTGGGACCCTCACCGGCCGGCCGGGATCAAACCAGCACTGCAGAGGCTGTGGACAGCTTCACAGCGCAGTGCTCAACCACCAGTGCCACCAGGGGAGGCCCCAGCATCTACAAATTTTTAATCATAGGCCATGAAACATGTCAATCCAGGACCTTTGGATTCTGTGTATGCAACATTTGATCTCTACTGTTGTTTTCAAAGCCAACATAATATTCAAGCTACTCAGTGATATATCACAGGACTTGAAAGTAGAAACGACTTCCTTAAAGTTTCTACTGATCCTGACACTGTGCCCCTCCATGTGATTCTCTTTTCTGGAATAAGGCATTGCTGATGTTTACTACAATGCAAATTAAACCTGGGAGCCTAACAGGCTCAACTATTAAAATCTTTCACAATTTCTGCAATTGTGCTTTTTCTACTCATATACACACAGGCAGACACACATCATACATACACACACACCAGAGTCTGTGACAACTAGATCTAGTTTATCAAATTATTCCTAGCTGAGTCCAGACTCCTAAGGGGGCTGACAAGAACAAGTCAAATGAGATCAAAACAGATGCAGAACTCCAGACATTTCCCAAGAAGCCATTAGGGTAGAGAGGAGGGGCTGAGACACTAAGGGAGGGGAAGTGACTGGAAAGGGGTGTTAGTGGGTTGAGATGAGAGAGCAAATCCTTCAATTCACATTCTTTTCCAGGGAAAGCTCTGGACACAAATGCTGTGCCTTGACAAATCGAAATTTCTTAAACTGGGCTTTTAGGGTCCATTTTCTATACAGCTGGTTTTCACCAAGGAAGATGGAAATGTGGTCACTGCAGCTCTGTGAGGTCTGTACTGTGGCAGGAGGCCACAGATGTAGTCACGGTAGCTTGTGAAAATTGCTCAAGAAAATTTACTTGGAGGCTCTTTCAGCTCTTAAATCAGTCTCCCACATGTAATGGACTGAGAGTGTTTATGCAAATTATCAAGCTCTGACTTAGGTATGGTTTATTAGCAAAATCCTCACTAATGATAATGAAGAACAAAATTTTACCCTGAAGGGGACCTTTGACCAGCTATTTATTGGAATCGTTAATGCTATATACTGAACAAATCAGCAGCTGTTTGTAGTCTTTGAAGTTACATTTTATTTCAATAGAAAACTTTATGCCCTGTACAACACATACTTCCAAGGAAAATAAAGGGAAATGTAGGCCAGTAAGGTACTCCAGAGTTTTAGAAAATTACCAGAAACAATTCCACAAATATAAATCAGTAGTCAAGTGAGAAACTAGTAATAGTTAAGTGAGGAGAATGATAGCAGCAAACTTAGCCACATATGTTCTAGTGCTGTGACACTTGCTCATTCCAAACTCTCAAGCATAGGAGATAGGTGTTAATATTATCCTGATTTCATGGATAAAAAACATGCAGGTACAGGGAGACTAAATTAGTGGCCCACAGTCTTACATTAAGGCAAACATGAAAACAACTGAGACTCAAACATAGGCAGTTGGCTCTGTGTCCTCACCCTCTGGGGGTTCAAGAAGCACATGTTGAATTTGGGGTCTCACAGCCCTGTTATTTCACAGGATGTATATCAAGCAGGGAAGGAGAAAGAAGTATAAAATTAGAAGATAATTCAAATGTGCCTTATTTGTGTTATTAAATGCTTTATTTAGGTGATGAAAACTTCTGGAAGGTCTAATTTCTAACTTCTACTAGTTGGACATTTTATAGAAACCACTCTTAAATGGTGGGTTTATAGATAATGGAAGCTCAGTCATAAATAGTCTAAATAAACAATAAAAAAGATTAAAAAATAAGGTCAAAAGCTAATGAGCAGTTTTAAAGTTTATCTCTGGGAGCTAAATTTTGATATATGCAAGATTTGAACCTCTAGCATATATCTGTAGTAATCAACAGAAGATCTCCCTAGAGATCAAATAAAGACCCAAAATACCAGGTGTCTTGGGAGAGATACTTTTTTTGTAAGATTTATTTATTTATCCATACAAGAACAGGAGTACAGGCCAGAGGTGTGGAGGGTGAGAGAATTCACTAGAGAGAGTGGGGAACAGAACAGGCAGATTGACAGAAATAGACTGCTAAGGGGAGCAGTGGGAGAGTCAGGAGAGGTCTGCTGCACCATGTAGCCTGCTCCCTGGTGGGCTGAGGGATCGAACTTGTGCTGCAGTGGCTGTGGATTGCTTCATAGGTTATGTCTTAACTCCTTGCGCCACCAGGGAGGCCCCAGGAGAGATACTTTTTAAACTAGGATCAACTTTCCTATACAAATGAGCTTACTGTCACTTAAAACAATAGTTTTATCTCTGATTGGCCATAGCAGATTTCCTGAGATGGGTCAAGCAGGTAATCACCTAATGTAGATTTCAGTACACATTGTTCATATATGACTTGGCCAAAATGAAAGGAAGTTATTTGAACAGAGAGTTCTGAACAGTATCTGAAAACTAATTTAAAATAATAGAAATACTGTATTTCCTTATAATCATATGATATTATATTCTAAAGAGGTTTTGGATAATAATCTTTTCTTTGACTATAAGTATAGTAAGGTTTATGCTCAAAAACCACTATAACACTGTTAATGTGTTATTGCTAAATTGAATCCTATTTTGACAATAACCATTACTGGCATAGTGACCTTTGCATAAACCATTAGCACTGCCCCAGGCTTCCCAGGCCTAAAAGGCATCATTTGTTCTTTAAAGTACTGGCACTTTGCCATCTTTTCTCTCTCAAACTCCACATTCACATGTCTGTCTGATGATGGGCTTTCCCATTTTCTTCTTGTTGCTTCACAGTGACATGCACTATCCAATGGCCAGCTTATTTTAATTGACTCTGAAATGATCTTTAAGGTAGCTCATGAAATGAGATCCTGGACTCTACATGTGACCTCCAACTATTATAGCTCTGCATGAACTTTCAAACAGTTTTGGGGGGGAAATGTGTGTATGTGTGCATGTGCATGAAAACTAATCCAAGCATTACCCAGAGACTTTGTCTTCCCCCACACCCTTAGCAGCCTCAGGGTATGTTTCTAATTAAGGATGTATTTTTTTCTAAGAACTGATCTTCCTGGCCCCTGAAAGAGGTTGTATTCCCATTTAATGCCTGTTAGAAACTCACTGAGATTAGATTAAGCAGTTCGGTGCTGATAAAAGGTTTCAGTGTATATTATTCATACAAGGCTGAAAAATTCTACTTTTTCAGGTAGGTAAGAAGAAGTCAAGTTGTCCTTCTTATTTAACCTTGGGCAATTCACTTAACCTACATCTTCACTCCTCTAGATAATAAAAGGATAAGGTGCCTGCCCCCTTCCTACCTCAGTAGAGCATTGTGTGAACAATTATATGATGCATTTGAAATTTCTCTGTACATTGACTGCACAAATATAAGAATTATCAGTATTATGATTCAATACCAATGACTGTGCAAAGATGGACGTTTTCTAATACACAAATAAAAAAAGCATCCAATCTGATGCAACTGCACCAACTCATAACCTGTTGATAATCAGAAATCCAGAAGGCACACACAAGCTGGCCGTGGGTAAACCATGGATCCTGCTCCCAGTTTTAGTTAATAAAGCGCTGCTAAAATGGGTCACCAAACACGAACCTCTTATAAACATTCTTTCCTATGGTTCAGTCTTCATCATATGTCATAGCAGTACAGAGTAAGAAGATCCCAGTGAGCCATGTTAAATTTTAAAAAAGAAAGTGAGTCATAGCTGGATCCAATGGCTTCACAAATCCCTAAGGCATTATCTCCCTGTGGGCAGTTATCTATACAACTGTCTTCCATCATTCTCACCAGGACACCTAACCGGTTTCTCTTAAGTTAACATGAAGAAGATTGAGTTCACCCTCCTTTCTGCTAAGCACCCCACTTTCCCCACACAGGTATACTCTCAGTTTGAGGCAATTATTGACAATTTTGCTTTCTTCAGCAAACTGTCTCAATTTGGTTGTTTCATCCCTCCTGTTACAAACTCCAGCCTATCCTATTGACTCTGATATGTCTTTCACAGAATCTCATTTTCATCCTTGTCACAAGAGTCCAAATGCCAAACTACTGATTATTCTTGCAGTGACAAATATAGTTTCTCTTTGGCAGTCCCTTCAAGTCTCAGTATCCTGAGAAAACAGAGCCCTCCTCCTACCTTTTCATAACACTGCACACTAAAATCACTACCATCTTCTTTCAATTTCTTCACAAGGTCATCCTGGACAATTTTCATATCAGTCCTGAAATGGCATTTTTCCTAAGTTCTGCTTCACCTGTTTTCAGCTTCTCTGTATGTCCCTGGGCAGCTGCTTGGTCAGCAGAACAAATCCTTCTGTCCCTGTAGGCTATCCCCAAGCTTAATTTTAGTACTCCACAAATTACGGTAAACCCTGCTAATCATATCAAAGCATTCATCCCTGCTTGCTGGCCACACTTGGGATGATTCTTCATGACATAGTAAACAGTCTTGAAACTTTCTTATGAGTCAGCTAAGGAGCACTCAGCTATTTGAAATCACAAGCCACGTTCACACATTCAGACATAATAATGAGGGCAGGATCATTTAACATGAAAGTCATACTCCTTTCCTGGCAGCCGTTTGGGGCTGTGCTGAGGGACAGGCTTCTGCAGAAATGTCTTTTTTTTTTTTTTTTGAGGGGGTTACATTTAGGACATCCCAAAATACTCCCCTCCTTGGGCAAATGTGGCATCTGTCATATTAATAAATTTGATGTCCACTTGACAAAGAAGCCCAATGTCCCCAAAGTTCACAATGCCTGAAATGAAAAGCAATCAGTTTAAATTTTCTATATATATTATAATTTTTTTTTCATATATGTACACTAAACCCTTTAGCAAGGAAACAATTCCTGATTTACATCATCTCTTTATTGGCCTACTTTGCTATTAAACATGTTTGAGAAGACATCTCTTTGCCTTTTCCCTATGACATTTGGAAGAGTAATTGTGTACACATAGTCAATTCCTATCTGTTCTCTTAGAGTATCTCTGGAATCCCAAGAATTTAAATGTTAGGGATGTTGACAGGAGGGCTGACATTTCCCATCTGAAATTTGGAAGGAGATCAGTCCTGTGAAATGGACAAGCTGATCTTGAAATAAAGTTCACTGCAGTATGATGAAGGGAAAGTCTCAGAAGCCAAGTATTATCAGGTGACAGAGGTGACTTCAAGGCCTAGTGTGAGCAGTTATATTATCAGAAATGTTTATGTCAAATATATTTCATTTTTAAAAAAGAGAGTAAAATGAAAAAAATTAAAAATAAATCAGAGAAATTTATTTGTGTTCTTTGTCTCACATTCCCTTTCTCCATGTGAAAGTATAACAGAAAATAGATCACTTGTCTTTTTCCATCTGCCCTATCACCTACATATCTTGTTTATTATCTGCTATATTAATTTTATTTTAGAAATATTCTAAAGCCCCATTTTAACTGACATTGGGTTAATGTCATACGAAGATTAAATAGCACAAGAATATGAGGTTTTAGGAGTCTTCCTGGTGGTGTAAGGGGTTAAGACACAATCTATGAAGCAGTTCACAGCCACTGAAGCATGAGTTCAATCCCCAGCCACCCAGGGAGCTACCCACATGGTGCAGCAGACCTCTCTTGACTTGCCTGCTGCTCCCCTCAGCAGTGTACTTCAGTCAGTCTGCCTGTTCTGTTCCCCACTCTGTGTCTGGTGAGTCCTTTCACCCTCCACACCTCTGGCCTGTACCCCAGTTCTTATGTGCATAAATAAATAAATCTTAAAAAAAAAAGAATATGAGGTTTTAGAAGGCAAGGACCATCTAGTTCCAGCACTATACAGTTTCCAGCACAGACTAGGTACTCACTATTTGTATAATAAATAAATGAACAAAGGAATTGAAATTTACTTCATAAACTTTGGTTAAGAATTAAATGAAATGGGACTCCCTGGTGGTGCGGGGGTTAAAGTCTCAGTACTATCAAGCTATCACCAGCCACAAAGCATGAGTTTGACCCCCCAGCCCACCAGGAAGCTAACCCATATGGCTCAGCAGACCTCTCCTGTCTTGCCAGCTGCTCCCCTCAGCAGTGTATTTCAGTAGTTCTACCTGTTCTGCTCCCCTGTCTCTGGTGAATTCTCTCACCTCCTGTACCTCTGGCCTACACACAAGTTCTTTATGCATAAATCTTTTTAAAAAATTAAATCATTTTTTCTGACACAGAGTAGCTACTCAGTACTTTCTCTCTCCCTCCTCCCCCATATCACTAGAGAAATTGTTCTCTATTCCAGACTGATACAGAGCAAGGAGAGGGGCACCCTTGAACCCCAAAACCTGCCTGCTCTAAATAGGTTCTGCCATCTGCCTCATCAAGACAAAACATATAAGACTGTTAATGGAAAGGAACTTTAATACAATTAGTGTACAATACAGAAAAGACAAAAAATATAGTTTCCAAATCAAGCACCCAAAGTTACCCATCCCCTTGTGGGTAAAAGTCCACCCAAACAGGATTTGCCCAGAGCAAGGCCCGAAAGCTGCCACAAGTCTAAAGCACCTTTTAGTGGGGACCCGTAGAAAAGGGTCAGAAACAATCAAACAAGTCTGGGAGGAAAAGAGCAAAATTAAAATCAAGATGAAAGTTGCTATGGATCTCCCGAGTGGTACGGGGTTTAAAGTCTCCCCACTATTAAGCTATCACCACCACTAAGGCATGAGTTCTATACCCAGCCAGGGGCTACCCACATGGCACAGCAGACCTCTGCTGTCTCACCCACTGCTCCCAGCAGTGGATTTCAGTAGATCTGCCTGTCCTGCTCACCACTCTGTCTCTGATAAATCCTCTCCCCACTCCCCACCTCCCACCTCTGGTCTACACCCCAGCTCTGGTGCACATAAATAAATCTTAAAATAAAGAAAAGATAAAAGCTACCATTGTTAACCTCCCCATGGGTCTCTCACCCACATCTGTTTCAACCAGTCCAGGACTAAGAAACCAGTGCAACTTCTTCATGTCTCTCTGTTCCATGTGCCTCCTCCAGGGCTCCTTCTTACTCTCTACCCTGCTTCCTTCCTTCTCCAGGCTCCTCTCTAGTTTCTTCTCCTCCCTGCTCAACTCTTGGATGGGGCAGGGAAACTGGTAACCTGGTAGCTTCCTTTTACCTGGGGGCCTCCCTGTTACAAGACCACCCATCATTTTTCATAGACAGTAGTCAAGAATGCTCAGTTCATTACTCTACCAGACCACTGAAAATATCCAGTGCAGCAAGCAAGGCTCCAAATGCCCATCAGTAGATTCTGAATGCAGCTTACAAAAACAGACACTACCCACATTACCTTAAATCTAGTACCTTCTGGAAAGTTCATAGCAAATACCTCCCTGCAGAGAGGGTGTGTTCTGGAAAAGACGCCTTCCCTAACTAGTGAGTGATCAGAGCTAATCTCTGCTCAATATCCCAGCCACTTACTGTCCATGATTGCCTTTCACTGCCTCATGATTTAGAGAGAAATCTGAAGGAGTCCAGTCTGGTTTACTTTACTTGGTCAGCAATCAGAGCTAAGTAAGAATAGGGCAGTGAATAATTCCAGATTTTAGCATACATTTTATTTTAACATTAAAATATGGCAACAAATTTCAAACTTTCAAGTTCTTTCTATTCCTACAAATCTTTGAATATCATTTTTAAATGCTCACATATTGACCTACAAGGGGAGTAGGCATGTTTAGAAGTGCCTACTTCATGCCCTACTGAGAAGATTTCTCCTGTAGAATATGCAGGAAACTTACAAATAGCACACTTATTATGTGGTGTGCTGAATACAGTTTGGACAAAGGAAGCCATGGTTGAATAAGTCTTCATGTTGAACTTCTCTGAAAAATTTCTATCAATAATTCATTATTTTCATCAAATGAAATGGCAAGACCATTGGAGGTTTTATTTAAGTGACTGTTTGGCAGTTCATTGAGAAAACAAACATGAAAGATCAGAATTTTTTAATGTAACTTGCAACAGTATTTGTACTGAGAAATTAGATATATTATGCAACAATTTTATGCTTTATTTAAAAATTCATTGATGGATAATACTTGCAATCCATATTTGCTCATATGTACACAAATCTATTTATATACAAACATGTGCACACTATTCATAATTGAAACTTTGTTATCAAATTAAAATATCAATATAAATTGTATTTAAAGTCCCTCTACAAAAGCTTATTCTGACACTAACTGTTTACATGCAATTCAATTCTGACACAAACCACCTGGGGTTAGTACAGACCTGCAAGTTAAAGTACACAGCGCACAAGTCTGTCCTCACTTCAGATGCCAGCCACAGTGTATCTCCAGGCCACCTGCAATTTTTTTCAATTGGCTGCAAGCCCAGGGAGTTCCCATGTCCCTGTGATCCCCCTCAGTTTTGAAAATTTACTAGAGCAACTCAGAGAAACACTATACTTACAATTATCCTTTCATTATAAAGGATACAAATCAAGATCAACCAAACAAAGACTTATACAGGGCAAGATCTGAGAGGGTCTCAACACAGATATTCTATGCAGTTTACCCTGTGGAAGTTTGGCATGTCAGTCGCTCAGCACACTGATGTGTTTACCAACCAGAAAACCCAACTCAGTGTCCACAGGACTTACTGAGGTTTCATTACATACTCGTGACCAAGAATTCAATCTCCAGCCCCTTTTGCCTCCCTGGAAATCACCCACCATCTAATCACATGGTTTGGTCTTCCTGGTCCCCAGCCCTCATCCTGATCATCTCATTAACATAAACTCAAGTGTGATGGAGTCAGGAATAACAAACCCACTTCTGTACCTCGGGAATTCACTAGGGTTTTATTTATTATTTTTTTAAGATTTATTTTTATTTTATTTTATTTTATTTACTTATACAAGCACTGGGTACAGTCAGAAGTGCGGGAGGGTGAGAGAATTCACCAGAGCCAGAGCGGGGAGCAGAGCAGGCAGAAGGACCGAAGTACACTGCTGAGGGGGGCAGCTGGCGGCAGGAGAGGTCTACGCACCATGTGGGACCCTCCTCCAGTGGCCGGGGAGCAGCCGGGGATCGAACCGGTGCTGCAGAGGCTGCGGGCAGCTTCGCAACCCAGCACTCAACCGCTGCGCCACCGTGGAGGCCCTCACTAGGGTTTTAGAAGCAATGGGTCAGGAACCCAGCACAAATACCACACAAATTTTTATTAAACAATAGAGCCAATGACACAAAACCTGCCTGCTCCTTGTTCTGACTGAGAAGATCTTGGTAAAAAGATGCTCATTAATTATTTTCTTTCTTAAATTTTTTTTAAAAACTTGTTCTCAACTTTAATCTCCATTTTCCACATTCTTACTGAATCAGGGGATTATTTTTTTTTTCTTTACTGTTTTTCATTTATTGTGTCCATAGTCCTATACTTTGCACTGCAGGAAACACAGCATTGTACAAAGTTTGTTTCCTACTCAGTGAGCTTATAGTTTTGTATGAAAGATAGGCCTTCTCCTATTTAACTGTTTACTTCTGATAAGAATTGAAAAAGTGGGTCTCCCTGGTGGTGCAGCGGTTAAGCGCTGGGTAGCGAAGCTGCCTGCAGCCTCTGCAGCGCCAGTTCGACCCCCGGCCACTGGAGGAGGGTTCCACACGGCGTGCAGACCTCTCCTGCTGCCCGCTGCTCCCCTCAGCAGTGTACTTCATCAGTCTGCCTGTTCTGCTCTGCGCTCTGGCTCTGGTGAATTCTCTCACCCTCCCGTGCTTCTGACAGTACCCAGTGCTTATATGGATAAATAAATAAATCTTTAAAAAAAAATTGAAAAAGTAAAGTAATACTAAGTGCTGTAAGAGCACACGGGACAGTGACCGTGCTGAATTTGAGAGGACTTGGTAAGTGGAGAAGTTAGAAAACTATCTCAAGACATCTGGTTTTCCTTGCCCCTGGGCAGCCCTGACAAATACTTTCACTACCTCTTACTATAAGGGTATGTTTACACCATTCCTCAGTATTTCTTTCAGATCCAGGTGCTGATAATTAAAAAAAATAAAATGAAAGGACATTTTATAAACATTTTTACTCCTATGTCCCTTTTTTCTTCTCCATCTCCTAGTATCTTGTCAGGAATGAATTCATGCCTGACTATTCAAGTCAACAACCAGTGGGCAAGAATTAGAAATTTATTATTTATTTTTACTTAAAACAAAGAGCATAATTGTTTTTCTTTAAAAATCAAGTACCATAGTTTACATTTTTACTAATATTTTGGTAATATAGGATTTACCCTCTTAGATGTGACCTCTGTAGCTCTCCCACCTCCCATGTTCTCACGTCCTTTACCACAGTCTACTATGTTCTCTCTCACCCCATTCTTTTCCTTCCCTCTCTCCATTCCTCTTCCCTCCAATCTTGGATGACTCAAATCTATGGTTAGTTTTTGAGGGTTGGTTTAAAAGTTTGTTTTTGTTTGACCCTATATTTGGTTTCTCTGTATTCCACATATAAGTCACACCATCCCTATTTATCTTTCGCCTGGCTTGTTTCACTGAGGATAATTGGTTCCAGCTCCATCTATGTTGCCACAAATGATCTGAGTTTATCTTTTTTGATGCTGAGTAATATTTCACTCTGTATTCATACCATATCTTCTTTATCCACTCATTTGTTTTAGGGCATTAGGTTGTTTCTATATCTTAGCTACTATAAAAAGTGCTGTTATTAAAAATGTTTACAGCATGTTTCCTTTCATATTCGTGTTCTTGTGTTCTTTAGGTAGATACCTAGGAGTGGAATTGTGGGGTTGTATAGCAGATGCATTTTATTTCTTTTGAAGAATCTCCATGCTGCTTTCTAAAGGGACTGGCTCAGTCTATATTCCCACCAATAGGTATAAGAGAGTTCCTTTTTCTCCGCACCATCATCAACACTTGTTATTTTTGTTTGTTTTTATTTTTTAAATATGGGCCATTCTTACCAATGTGGAGTGGTATCTCATTGTTGTTTTGATTTGCATTTCCCTGATGACAAGTGATTATGAATATTTTTCCATGTGCCTGTAGGCCATCTATATATCTTCTTTGGAGAAGTGCCTGTTGAGCTCTTCTGCCCAGTGTTTTTCATTGAGTTGTATGAGCTCTTTGTAGGTCTTCAATATCAGTCCCTTGTCAAGATTGATGAAATGAGAATCCTTGCTTTCTGTATTCTCATGACACAAAGGAACTATTGCAGCTTTACTATATATGGAAAGATTTATATCTGAGAGGCAGTCTTCCTTCCATTTGGCAAGGGCACTTGGCATTACTAACAAAAATGTTGTGACTATTGGCCAGAATTGTTCATAATACTAATGGTTTTCTCCCACTGAGGGGAAAAAAGCCATTCAGTTTTATATATCTATAGATATGGATTGATACATAAAAGTTTTATAATTTAACTCATGGGTTTAGAGCTTCACATGCACATTACTATATATTTTGCCATCTTATGCTTTGAGTAAATGACAATTTCTATTCATAAATATTTGTAAAAGTTCCAGTGTAGTATAGGACACTTGGACATTATACACTTACAACCACATAAGAAGGACCTCTAATAAAGTTAATATCAGTAATGGGTCTGAGTTTATTTGCAGTTAATATCACCAGAAAAACTGAGTTCAGATATTAATCACAATGTTTTCAACACAAAGCAAATTCAGTTATAGTACAGTCAAACATTCCAACCATTAAAACCACTAGTTGTAGGCTTACACATGTTCTTTTTCATGGGGGATATCAAGAATATTCATTATCTGTACTCTTAATTGACTCCCATTTTACTGTCCCTGCTTTTCCTTTCTCAATCTAAGTCAAACTGAGAAGCAGGATAACGAAAGTTAACACATTAAGTGTAAAGTTCCTGGAAGCAACCAAAGAAATTACTGAGCAAAAAATAGTCCTTGGGGCATACCAGAGATACCACTGAATGCATAAGAAATAAACAAGAACTTGTGCTTCTGGGCTTCCATCTTCACCTGTGAAATATCCATACCATATGTACTGTCAGTTTCCTAATACCTCTAGCCTTGAACTAAGCATTCTCATATCTCCACTTGGATGCTGTAATCCACCCCAGCACCAGGTCCCCTCCTTCCTCACACTAATAGCTTGATGAATCTTTCTCATTTTTCCAGACATTAGCCTTTGAGTTAGTTGACCATCTTTCATCTCTGCTTTCATCTCTGTTCTTTCTTCCCTCTTCGTTTTTCTTACCTTTCAATATTAGATCTTTTTAAGATCCTGTATAAAAAGGCTTACTTTCTCTATGGCTTGAATTTTCTTAGTCTACTCTCTTGCAAGACTCAGAATCCTTTTCTTGCCTTTTTACTTGCTTTGCTTCAGCTATAATTATTTATATTTTAGAGTTGTCCTTCTCTGATACCTATTTTCCATCTCCCTTTCTCTAATCTGTGAATGTCAACTTTATAACTACATTGAAAACCCAGATACATTTGTATAGAGGTTGTATGACAAGTGGTGCATGGCAGAAAATTGCCCAACTTCATTGTGAGAGTAACAGTTTACATATTTGTTCTTCCCAAAGGGTTCATTTAAAAGAAACATCATTTTTTCCCTACCATTTCACCTGACCTGAGTAGTTTTTTTTTTAATATTTATTTATTTATGCATACAAGAACTGGGGTAGGCCAGAGGTGGCGGGGGGGTGGGGGTGGGGGAGTGAGAGGATTCACCAGACACAGAGTGGGGAACGGAACAGGCAGATTGACTAAAATACACTGCTGAGGGGAGCAGCAGGCAAAACAGGAGAGATTTGCTGCGCCATTTGTATGTTAGTTTCCTGGCCAGGCATCAAACTCTAGCTGTGGTGGCTGTGGATATCTTCATAGTGCTGAGACTTAACTCCTTGCACCACCAGGGAGGCCCCTGACTTGAGTAGTTTATACTCTGGCTCAAGCCAGTAAGTTGATTAGAGACACATCAGAGAAAAATTTAATTAATTATTAGGATGAATAATAATATATTCATTAGGATGAATATTTTAGGATGAATATAAAATATATATATAGGGACAGAGCAGTGAAAATATAAATGAAAATATTGTACAACTTAAAGGGAAGACCCTTTAATGGCCTGATTATCTGATTAGGTCAATGGGTAGTATCTATTCTTGTTACAATAACTCTTTGGCTTCCAACTTGGATGGGTTTACATGGGACAACAAAATGGGGAACTTTTCCCCTGCCACTCAAGCAGAGAGCAGCAAGATTACATTTGTTGGTAGAACGTGCAAGTCACTGCCAAAAGGAGAAATTTTTGGAAGTTTGTCATGGTAAATCAATGTATTTGTCATGGCTTAAAGAATGGCAGAAGATACATGAAAACCTGATGCTGATTGCTTGGTTACAAATGACTTGCAGATGTTAAAATGTGTTTCCCAATAAAAAATAAGACAAAATGCCAGGCTGCCTGGCAAGAAGGAACCAAACACCTGCCTAAAAACAATGAGAATAAAAATAAGTAGCAACAACCTAGATATTTCTGAAACTTCCTTCCTAAAAATCAACAATAGTTCCTTCCACTTTTTTTCATATGAATTACAAATTCCTAGAATGCATGTAGAGTGTATTCTCATCATTTCTTTCTCAGAACATGAGATGTATTCATGCTTGCAATGTTTGTAAAATTGTGATTTCTAGGAGGCCTGGTTCTAATTCTCCCATTTCTATACCAATCACAGAACCCTCCTTTACAGTGGAGAAGCAGGGCCTGGGATCAGGCTCCAAATGACTAACAGCTGCTTTTTGCTCTTAAAGTCCATTCTAGAAATTCAGGAAAATTTCATGTGACAAATGTTGCTGAGAAAGACCCTCTGGTTCTTTTACCAATTTGAGATAAAGATCAACTCTTCAGTTGAATCTTCTCAAAAACATATCAACCAATTCCTAGGTGATGGCTAACCTGAAATTAAAGAGCTATGGGTCATGGGTCACCCACTGCAAAAAACAAGCTTAGTTCTCAGGTCAAGATGCAAATACCCAGTTACCTTCTAGAATAATCAGAGCTCAATTTTGTATTTGTAGGCAAGTCTAACGAATGAATTAGTCAAAGGATTGGCAGACTCTGAAAGCACATGCAGGAAAGAAAAAGGATCACAAGGTCCACATGGAATAAACAAACCTCTTATTTTACTGTGAATGTTGTAAAGACATTGTGATATGGGTCAAGACACACTGTACTTAGGTGAAGCGAATATGTAACTTTGACTCAAAAACCAAAATAAGAGTTCTTCCTGAAGACTTTTAAAAATAAATTTTGGAAAATATCAATGTCAGTAAGCTATCTAAAGATGACTATGGTTAGATATTGTTGTTGGGTAAAAGAAATAGTGCATCAGGGACCTCTCTGGTGGTGCAAGGGGTTCAGCACTGCACTATGAAGCAATCCGCAGCATCTGCAGCATGAATTCAATCCCTGGCTGGCCAGGGAGAAACCTACATGGTGCAGCAGACCTCTCCTGTCTCGCCCACTGCTCCCCTCAGCAGTGTATTTCAGTCAGTCTGCCTGTTCTGCTCCCTACTCTGTCTCTGGTGAATCCTGTCACTCCCCTGCATCTCTGGCCTGTACCCCAGCTCTTGTATGCATAAATAAATAAATCTTTAAAAAAAAAGAAATAGTGCATCTATCCTTGAAAATAATGTGTCGTTACCTATTCACAGATATATTTCATTTGTGTTTTACAGAGATTTTGATTTCCAGTAGCAATTGGTGTGGGGAATTTTGGAGCTTGACTTTGTTTATTTCCTGAATATTTTATTTTTATTACATATTAATGAACAAATTTTAAACCTATTTGAAAGCTATAATTAAAATAGTTAATATGCTGAGGTCAAACATTTTTAGAGTTTATTGCTTTAGCAGATTAGTTTTATTCAAAAAAAATTAAAAATCAATGAAACACACTTAAATGAACACCTGCTCAAAGAATGGCCTTACAGAAAGGATTTATATCTGATGTTAAACAAATAAAAGTTTAAAACAACACTATAAAATGAAACATCATTACTTTTGGTATGCCTATAATGAAATAATGAATATTTATACAATACAATGATAAAACAGAATATAGATAACCACGTGGTCATTTTTTTCTCCCAGTCTCAATTAATCATAATCACTCTTGGTAAAGCAATTTTCAGATGAAAATGTAAACAGATACAAAAACCATTAAAATGAAGACATTCATAAATGTATTCATATCCTCACATTGGTACACAATGCATAATAAAGTGCACAGGTGAAAATCAAATCAGCAACTGAAAATTTTCTAGAGATTTGCCCTATTAAAATAGTATTAATTTATAACATTTCTAAAGTTCACTTAAAAGATTGGCCATCTATCTTTATGTGTAATATACTATGGAATTTTGTAAATGTCATTTACTTTATAAATTCAAAAATTCAGAAATGATATAACTTGCTGGAATATTATTTACATAGTTTTTCAAATCCTATTCTCTAGTAGCTATTCCATCCATTTTCATTTTAAGATTGCCTTATATCATTTTTGCATAATAGAATTTTATAAATTTCATTAAAACACTCAGATAAGGGCCTCCCCTGGTGGTGCAGCAGTTGAGCACTGGCCTGCGAAGCTGCCCGCAGCCTCTGCAGTGCGGGGTCGATCCCAGGCCTCCGGCGAGGGTCCCACATGGCGCACAGACCTCTCCTGCTGCCTGCTGCTCCCCTCAGCAGTGTGCTTTGTTGGTCTGCCTATTCTGCTCCCTGCTCTGGCTCTGGTGAATTCTCTCACCCTCCCACTCTTCTGACTGTACCCAGTGCTTGTATAAATAAATAAATAAATCTTTAAAAAAAAAAAAACACTCAGATAAGATTTCAATTTTCCTTAAGTACAACGGTTATTTCAAATGTTTCAAACATTTCTCAAAATAGTGTAAACATTTTTTGGGCAAAGTTATAAATGAAAATTTGTGTTTATTTCATTACAGAATCTTTTTCTGATGCAGAGCATGGGAGCATAAGCACATGACTCTTCTGTTTTTAATTATTAGTAGAAGATTCTGAAATGGCATTTGACTTGGCATCCACATCACATGAAAACTATGGCAGCATTCTGACCAGCATTTTCAGGAGGCTTATTACCTATGATTTCTACAGAATAATGGCAATGGGAAATATGCTCCTAGAACTCTCACAGGCTTAAAGAGCTACATGGCTGCTGAGATGGTTTTTAGAGTTTATATCCCAATCTTAGGAAAGAGGAAATCTTGATAAGATTTTGATTTTGGAGAAATAAAGAATAAAACAGACTTTTCCTGTGACTGCTACAATGAAAACATATAAATTTTATTTTAATTTATTTTACTTTATTAACACTTTAAAAATATATTCTAATACCCATAGAAAAACTAAAGAGATTGACAAGAATTTCTATAAGGTTTTATAAATTTTGAAATTGCAGTCTGGTCTAGGGATTCATTCACATTTAAAGGATTTCCACAAATTAGAACTGCAGCTTTGGAGACTGAGTAAGCCTAGTGGCCACATTTTTACAGAAATACACTAAACAGAAGGACAGTTTGAAAACCACAGACAGTAGCTTCTCAACTATTTTGTACAATTCCTTGTTACCTGAATGGAAACAAATTTGGAGAAAGGGTTGGCTTCTGCAAAGTAGCAGAAATACAGAATCAGCAAACAGAAATGCCATTTTTGTTCCTAGATACCACTTCTGGTTCATCCTTTTTCTAGTTGCTAATGACTAATTCTTTCTCAAGCATTGTCCTTTCTCAGCTCTTTAAAAGTGGTCTTTGTGAACCAAATTATCATATCTTTTTTTTTTTTTATAAATTTTATTGTTATATTCCCCATACAATTGCAGCCCCCCATTCTGACCCCAATCCCTCCCCTCCCGCCCCCGCCCCCCTAAAAGTGTCTCTGGTTCATAGTTTTTTGTTGATTTTGATTTTCACTTTCTTATAGTTATTCATTTTCCTGGTCCCTTATTTAAGTTTTCTAGATTCCTGCTATGAGTGAGACCATCCGGTATTTTTCTTTTTCTTTTTGGCTTATTTCGCTGAGCATGATCCCTTCCAGCGCCATCCATGTTGCAGCAAATTGCATGTGTTTATCTTTTTTGAATGCTGAGTAATATTCCATGGTATATATGTACCACATCTTCTTGATCCAGTCATCTATTTTTGGGCATTTGGGTTGTTTCCAAAGCTTAGCTATTGTAAACAGTGCTGCTATAAACATAGGGGTGCAGGTGTTCTTTGGAATTGATGTTTCTGTGTCCTTTGGGTAAATACCTAGGAGTGGAATTGCTGGGTCATATGGAAGCTCTATGTTTAGTAGGTCCAGAAATCTCCACACAGCTTTCCACAGTGGTTGGACCAGTTTGCACTCCCACCAACAGTGCAGAAGAGTTCCTTTTTCTCCACACCCTCGCCAACATTTGTTGTTGCTAGTTTTTTTAATATGTGCCATTCTCACTGGTGTAAGATGGTATCTCATGGTAGTTTTGATTTGCATTTCCCTGATGACAAGTGATGTTGAACATTTTTTCATATGCCTGTTGGCCATTTGCATTTCCTCTTCGGAGAAGTTTCTTTTAAGCTCTTCTGCCCATTTTTTGACTGGATTATTTTCTTTGTTGTTGTTGAGTCTCATCAGCTCTTTGCAGATTTTTGTGATCAGTCCTTTATCATTAGTGTTGTGTGCAAAAATGTTCTCCCAGTTGGTGGGGTTTCTCTTTGTTTTTGTTATTGTCTCTTTTGCTGTGCAAAAGCTCTTTAATTTGATATAGTCCCAGCTGTTTATCTTTGCCTTCACTATCACTGCTTTGGGTGATGTGTCTGTAAAGATGTCTTTGATGTGCAAATCACGTAGTGTTTCGCCTATATTTCCTTCTATATATTTTATGGTTTCAGGTCTTATGTCTAGTTCTTTAATCCATTTTGAGTTGATTTTTGTGTATGGTGTGAGGTGGTGGTCAAGCTTCATTCTTTTGCATGTAGCGACCCAGTTTTCCCAGCACCATTTATTGAATAAACTTTCTTTGCTCCAATGCATAGTCTTTGCTCCTTTGTCAAAGATTAGTTGACCATAAATCTGTGGGTTTATTTCTGGATATTCTATTCGATTCCATTGGTCTGTATGTCTGTTCTTGTTCCAATACCATGCAGTTTTGATGATTATGGCTTTGTAGTATAGTTTGAAGTCTGGGAATCTGATGCCTCCATTCCCTTCTTTTTTTTTCAGGAGAGCTTTGGCTATTCGGGGTTTTTTGTGATTCCATATGAATTTCATCAATAATTGTTCTATTTCTTTGAAGAATGACATTGAAATTTTGATTGGAATAGCATTGAATCTGTATATTGCTTTTGGAAGGATGGCCATTTTAATAATGTTTATTCTTCCAATCCATGAGCAGGGGATGTCTCTCCATTTCTTTGTGTCTTCTTCTATTTCTTTTAACAGTGTTTTATAGTTTTCTTTGTATAGGTCCTTTACCTCTTTTGTTAGATTTATTCCCAAATATTTGATTTTTTTTGTTTCAATAACAAAAGGGATGGTCTTTTTGATTTCTTCTTCTTCAGATTTATTGTTTGTGTATAGGAAGGCTACTGACTTTTGTGTATTGATTTTGTATCCTGCCACTTTACTGAACTGATTGATGAGTTGAATTAGCTTTTCTGTGGAGTTTTTGGGGTTCTCTATGTATAATATCATATCGTCTGCAAATAGTGATAGTTTGACTTCTTCTTTTCCTATTTGGATTCCTTGGATGTCTTTCTCTTGTCTTATTGCCCTGGCTAGGACTTCCAGTATTATATTGAAAAGCAATGGTGAGAGTGGACATCCTTGTCTTGTTCCAGATCTTAATGGAATTGCTTTCAGCTTTTCACCATTGAGAATGATACTGGCTGTTGGCTTGTCATAGATGGCCTTTATGATGTTGAGGTATGTTCCTTGTATCCCAAGAATTTCAAGGGCTTTTATCATGAATGGGTGTTGCACTTTGTCGAAAGCTTTCTCAGCATCTATTGATATTATCATATGGTTTTTATATTTCTTTTTGTTGATGTGTTGGATAACGTTGATTGATTTTCGGATGTTAAACCATCCTTGTGCCCCTGGAATGAATCCAACTTGGTCGTGGTGAATTATCTTATGGATACATAGTTGGATTCTGATAGCTAAAATTTTATTGAGGATTTTTGCATCAGTGTTCATTAGGGAGATTGGCCTGTAGTTTTCCTTTTTTGTGTTGTCCTTGTTCGGTTTTGGTATTAGTGTAATGTTGGCTTCATAGAACGTGTTTGGTATTGTCCCTTCCTTCTCAATTTTTTGGAAGAGTTTGTGAAGGATAGGCACTAATTCGTCTCTGAATGTTTGGTAGAATTCATTTGTAAATCCATCAGGTCCTGGGCTTTTGTTTTTGGGGAGGTTTTTGATTACCATTTCAATTTCGCTAATTGTAATTGGTCTGTTTAGGTGTTCTATTTCTTCTTTATCTAGCTTTGGGTGATTGTAGAGTTGTAGGAATTTGTCCATCTCCTCTAGATTATTAAACTTGTTTCCATATAACTGTTCATAGTAGTTACTGATTATTCTTTTGATTTCTGCTGTGTCCGTTGTGATTTCTCCTCTTTCATTGATGATCCTGTTTATTTGTGCTTTCTCCCTTTTTTCCTTTGTGAGCCTGGCTAGGGGTTTGTCTATTTTATTGATTTTTTCAAAGAACCAGCTCTTGGTTTCATTGATCTTTTGGATTGTTTTTTTAGTTTCAATTTCATTTATTTCTGCTTTGGTTTTTATTATTTCTTTTCTTCTACTGGTTTTGGGGTTTTTTTGTTGTTCTTTTTCTAGATCTTTGAGCTTCGAGATTAGGTTGTTTCTTTGCGTTCTTTCTTGTTTCTTGATGTGAGCTTCTATTGCTATATATTTTCCTCTTATTACTGCTTTTGCTGCATCCCATACATTTAGGATATTGGTGTCCTCCTTGTCGTTCAATTCAAAAAATTTTTTAATTTCTTCTTTGATCTCCTCATTAGTCCAATGGTCTTCCAGTAGTGTGGTTTTTAATCTCCATGAGGTAGGAAAGTTCCTTGCCTTCTTTTTATGGTTTATTTCTAGTTTGATGCCTTCATGGTCAGAAAAGATGGTTGATATGATTTCAATCTTGGTGTATCTGTTGATGTTTGTCTTGTGCCCCAGTATGTGATCGATCCTGGAGAATGATCCGTGTGCGCTTGAGAAAAATGTGTACTCCGTTTTTTTGGGGTTTAGTGTTCTATAGATGTCTGTTAAGCCCAATTGCTCTAGGTCTTTATTTAGAGCTTTGGTTTCTTTACTTATTTTTTGTCTTGTTGATCTATCCATTGTTGATAGTGGTGTGTTGAAGTCTCCCACTACGTATGTGTTTTCTCTGATGTCTGTTTTCAGAGAGGACAACAGTTGTCTGATATATTTTGGTGCTCCTTCGTTTGGTGAGTATATGTTAATGAGTGTTATTTCTTCTTGAAGTATTGTCCCCTTGATCATAATGTAGTGACCATTGGGGTCTCTTTTTATCTTTTTGAGTTTGAAATCTGTTTTATCTGATATAAGTATAGCTGTTCCTGCTTTCTTTTTTGGTCCATTTGCTTGTAGGATTGTTTTCCATCCTTTAACTTTGAGCCTATTTTTATCTTTTGTAGCTAAATGTGTTTCCTGGAGACAGCAAAAGGTTGGGTTTTGTTTCTTAATCCAGGCTGCAACTCTGTGTCTTTTTATTGAAGAGTTTAGTCCATTTACATTTAGAGTTAATATTGATATGTTAACATCTGTATTTGCCATTGTGTTTGTCTTTCCTTTGATTTTATTTATTTATTCTTTTAATAACTTTTTTTTTTTTTTGGCCTTCTTTCATTGTTATTCGTCGCTCTGAGGTTCTGGCTTTAGGACTCCTTGTAGTATTTTTTGGAGTGGGGGTTTAGTTGCAATGAAATTCCGGAGTTTCTGTTTGTCTGGGAAGGTCCATATTCTTTCTTCAAAGAGGAAGGAGAGCTTTGCGGGATAGAGTATTCTTGGTTGGCATCTGTTTTCTTGGAGTCTGTTGACTATGTCCCTCCACTCTCTCCTTGCCCGTAGTGTTTCTTCGGAGAAGTCTGATGTCAGCCTGATTGGTTTTCCTTTGAATGTTATCTGTTTCTTCCCTCTTGCCAGCTTCATTATTTTTTCCTTGTCCTGGATTCTAGGGAGCTTTACTATTATGTGTCTTGCTGTATTTTTCCTTTCGTCGTGGAAGTTTGGTGTTCTTCTTGCTTCTTGTATATCAATTTTCAGCTCCTTCTTCACATTTGGGAAGTTCTCTTCAATTATCTCTTTGAATATTTTCTCTGTTCCTACATCTCTCTCCTCTCCTTCTGGTATTCCTATAACTCTTATATTTCCTTTCCTCATGGAGTTAGATAGTTCCCGAAGTCTTTCTTTGTTCTTTTTCCTTCGTACTTCTCTTTCCTTTTCTGTTTTGGTTCTTTTTATTTCTGTGTCTTCAAGATTACTTATTCGTTCTTCCATTTCATCTATTCTGCTTTCATTGCTTTTCCCAGAATTCTTTAGTTCTTCCATTAATTCTTTGATCTCCTGCATTTCTTTTACTTCCCTCTTTAGGGACTCAATTTCTTTCTTCTGACCATTGTTTTCCCTCTCTAGGGACTCAATTGCATTCTTCTGATCGTTGATTATTTTTCTCTTATCATTGTTTTCCTTTATGACTTCTGTCAGTTTTTTAATCACGGCAATTTTAAATTCTCTTTCTGGAAGGCTCAGAAATTCTTCCAAGTTATTGTCGTTGCAATCTGGGGGCTGGCTTTCTTTTTGTGGTGTGCTTTTTCTCTGGAGAGTTGCTAGGTTGCGTGTGGTTCTTCTCCTCCCTACTGTCTGTTTTCTAATTTGCCGTATGCGTTGGGACACTGTGTTGTTGGGACTGGCCGGCATCTTGGGTGGGCTTCTCTGTTCCCCTCTGGTTCTTCCAGGAGTCATCTGTCAGTTTCAAGCAGCCTTTACTGGAGAAAGGTCCCTGTTCTAAAATGCCGATGTGGGGACACACTCCCCTGTGTGCCTGGTCTGCCCCGGCGGTGGGTTCCTGCTCCCCTCTGGGCTTGGACTGCAGGCCAGAGGGGGTCTGGCGTGGGCGAACTTCCCCCGCTCACCTCTGGCTCCTGAGGAAGCCTTCTGCAGGTAGTCTTTACTGAGGAAATGTCCCTGTTCTAAAATGGTGATGTGGGACACATTCCCTGCGTGTCTGGTCTCAGGCACACTCTTTTGCGCGCCTGGTCTGCCCCGGCTGTGGGTGCTCGCTCTCCCTGTGGGCTCAGACTACTTGTTCGGAAGGGGCCCGGTGTGGGCTAACTCCCCAGCTGGCCACTAGCTCCTTCAGTAGCCTGTGCTGGGGTCAAGTCGCTAGGTGGCGCCAGAGATCTCTCCTAGAGCCCTTGGGGAGCTGATTTTCCACCCTGTGGGACAGGGAGCAGAGCGGGGATGGTAGGGTACACCTCAACGGCTTTGGGGTGCTGTGTCTGCCTTGTGCCCCACCGTCGTGGGGAACCCACGCCCCTAATTTCGTGCCCCGGGTCTCAGTTCCAAAGCCCTCAGTTCCAGGACGCGGGCTGTAGCCCAGATCAGTGGCGCGCGGGAATGGCGCCTTTTGAATCCCGCTCCCCTGCCTGGGCGCCTTGTTCCTGCTCACTCAGGGAGGGCCTCCGCCCGGGTCTCAGTTCCAAAGCCCTCAGTTCCAGGACGCGGGCTGTAGCCCAGATCAGTGGCGCGGGAATGGCGCCTTTTGAATCCCGCTCCCCTGCCTGGGCACCTTGTTCCTGCTCACTCAGGGAGGGCCTCCGCCGTCTCCCCGCAAGCCTAGGTCGCAGTCGCGGGGATCTGGGCAGCTGCAATCCGAGCGCCGCTTTCGCGCAAGCTTACCGGGCGGCCGGGGCTGCGTGCTGGTGCTGGTCTCCTCCTGGTGGGCGGGGCTCTCTTTAATGGCGCGTGGAGCTCACCTCCGCGGCGGATCCTGCAGGGTTCGCCTCAGCTCCCGTTCACGGGGTGTGGTGGCTGAAATAGTTCCTTTCCACTCACAGTCCCGCTTGCTGCATCCGTTTTTCTTGTTGGGCGTTTTGGTTTGTTGTTTCCCTCATCTCTGCCGGTCGGAGAGTGCCGCCTCTGTGGGCGGGGGAGGGGAGCAGGGTTCTGCGCTTCCCTCCCTTCTCGTCCTCTTTTATGGCAACTTTCTTCTTCGGGCAGTTTGCTGGAGTCGTCCGTTTATCTTCCATGTCCCAGTTCTCACTGGGACCTGCCGCTTTTCCTCCCTATTAACTTTTTTTAATGGGAGATCTTACTCGCAGCGTCTCCTCGCCGCCATGTTGCTCCGCCCCCTCCAAATTATCATATCTTAAAGCAATGAAATAATAAAAGCAATGTGTTGAATAGCCTGCTATGGGCCAAAGATTTTACCTTACCCTTTTGTATAAACTTCACAATAACTCTACATAATGGAAATTATTCTCAGGTATTCTAAATTAAGGTCTAGAGAGGTAAGGAATTTGTTCAAAGTCACACAGTTCATAAAGGCAAATCTGGGACTTGGAATTAGGTGGGTTTGATGCCACATCCAGTGCTCATTTCACTTCACCACACTGCTTAGTGATGAACTTTTAGAATTATATGATAGAAGGTGTCCGGGGCCATGGCAGGCGTTGCGCAGCTTGAAATGCATATCGTTATCCAACTGCCAATGAAAAGTGTACACGAGGGCAGTCAGCAAATAGGAAAGCACAACACCGTCTAGAAAGAGGGAACAGGGAAAGCGCAGGTGCGGCAGAGGGTATAGAAACAGGGTGCAGGAGGAAATAAAGGTTCCGCTTTGCAGCACATCAAAAAGAGTCGCCTCTCATTTCATCCCCAGCCCCTCTTCCGTGCCTCTCGAATCCCGCTGGTCGGGACAGGTGGCGCCCAACGTGGGGCATGGACACGAGGGTCTTGCTGAGGTACCAGTCTAGGGGTAAGCCGGCTGTGTTACAGGTAAGTTAGGGGAGACTAGGAGTCATGGGCAATAGTGTGTCCAAGGGGCAGCTGGCGTGTGCCTTAGAAATCTTACTGCACAATTATGGCACCCCAGTTAAAGGACGAGCTGCACGGTTCTTAGTGGAAACATTAAGTCAGACCAGTCTCTGGTTCCTGAAGCAGGACTGTGTGATGTTAGAAGGTTGGATTAAGGTGGGGGGAGATCTCCAGCTACACAGAGGCCTGTATGGAAAAGACGCGGTTTCCCCAAATGTTGAAATATGGAAGCCCCAAAGAAGAGGAGAATCAAATCTGAACCAGGGGGCCAAAAAGTAAATGGAGCAGCTTGTGACCCAAGATATCTAAAATACTCTGCTGGCCTGTAATCCACCATTGGTGCTCAATGCAAATGTGGACATTTGTGTGGACATCATGGCAAGTGTTCATTGATAGGATTTTTGTTTCACTCCTTCCCACTTGTGGCGGCTGATTAGAGATGCCTTACAAGCAGGCAGTGGGGCGGCATGAGCCACGGCTTCAGCCGCCCTTTGTTCGGCTAGAGAATCGGAGAGCGATTCCAGCAGAGTACGGCTAGAACAAGATCCTGAGGCAGCGAGACGGGTAGCTAGGGGGCCCGGAAGGCCCCAAAAGGCACTCCCGTCCAATGATTCCTCCTCTGAATCGGGTTCGGAGAAGGAATTGGATATGGATGAGCCAAGGCCACCGCCCATATCGGAGCCTGGGCAGCCGCCGCCATCTTAGGCTCCACTTCCGTCTCAGCTGCCGCCATTTGCCACACCTAGTGCGCCTCTTGAGGAGCAGCCCTTGGGGGTGATGGGGCGTGAGGGGCAGGATGCCACAAGCATCCCAGAGCTTCTGAGAGCCATCAAGAACCTATTAACACCATCTTCCCACTATTACCCTGTACATGAAGTGGATGTCCAGGGTATACGCACACGAGTGCCTCAACCCACTGATTTTAAGGACACAAAGACATTAAAGGAGAGTGTGTCACAATATGGTTTGCAAAGTCCTTTCACTCAATCCCTGTTAGATTCTTACACTGATAAAAACCGGACACCTGATAATTGGAAAAATTTGTGTCGAGTGGTCATGTCCCCTGGACATTATCTCATCTGGAAGGGGCTCTTTTTTGAAAACTGCAAACGTACTGCACGTCAAAATGCCGGGGCGGTGGGTTTTCCCGTATGCAGCAAAGACTTGCTAGCTGGGGAGGGACAACATGCAGGAAGCGACCATCAAAAGGACTACGACCCTGCTGTGTTCGCTCAGGTTGCAGTAGCGGCCAAAGCAGCCTGGCGGGCTATAGGGACCGGGGAGGAGCAGACATAAACCTGACACGCATAGTTCAGGGACCTTCCGAGCCTTTCGCTGATTTTGTGGCTCTGCTAATGACGGCAGCGGGCCATATGTTAGGTAACACAGAGGCATCCATTCCCTTAGTTAAACAGCTAGCATTTGAAAATGCATATAAATGGCACCAAGATGCAATTAGACCCTGGAAAAGTAGAGCCAACATTGAGGATTATATACGATTGTGCAAGGACATCAGCGAAGCGTCAATCCCGGGCAGTGTGATTGCATCAGCCCTGTGAGGCTCCGCCTTCCCCCAGACCAAAAATGACAAAAATCGTGCCTGCTTCGCCTGTGGGCAGGCAGGTTATTTTAAGGCACAATGCCCTGCCCTGGGACGGGCTATGATCCCTCCACCCAATGTCCAGGGATCACGGAAGCTATTGCCCGGTCCTTGCCCAAAATGCAGGAAGGGTTCCCATTGGGCAAATGAATGTCGCTCTAAGTTTGACAGCAAAGGCTGCCCCCTTCAACAGGGAAACGGCCGCGGGGGACAAAAGCCCCGGACTCCCCAGCTGTACGGGGCAATACAGACCATGGCAGACATACAGACCTTCCAGCCAAACTATTCTTTGACCTCCCTCGCGCCACCAAGGGCAGCGGAGGATACGAGCTCTCTGTGACCACATACTCGGTACTGACGCCAACCATGGGAGTACAGCTTCTCCCAACAGGCGTATACGGCCTTTTGCCAGAAGGCATAATAGGCCTAATTATTGGTTACTCTTCCAGTGCTTTAAAAGGTCTCTAGGTCGTTTTGGGTTTAATAGATCAGGATTATACAGGTGAAATTAAAGTCACGGCACAGGCCCTCCATGGCGTAGTCACCGTCCAAGAGGGGCAAACCCTCGTGAGCTCTTGCCTAATGATTTGTGGCAGATGGTTATAACGCGCTTTTCTGCTTTCGGCCGTTTGGCTTTCATCCGTGTATCTGTTGACACCTTCTCCGGGTTCATTTTCGCCACGCTCCATGCTGGCGAGGCGACCAAGGATGTTATATCTCACTTGCTCGCCACCTTTGTAGCCCTTGGCCGCCCTAGGGCTCTGAAGACTGACAATGGCCCTGGTTATACCAGCAAGGCTTTTGCTACCTTTTGCAGTCAGCATGCTATACGACATCGCACTGGCATTCCTTACAATCCCCAGGGTCAGGCTATCTATCGTGGAGCGCACGCACGCCACCCTAAAGTCCATGTTTGAAAAACAAAAGGGGGAGTACCGATCCCCCAAGGACAGATTAACCTTAGCATTATTTACCCTAAATTTTTTAACGCTGGACTCTTCTTCCCGCTCGGCGGCAGATCGTCATTGGACGCCGGATTGCCGACCTCCCTTACGTACCGCCAGGTGGAAAGACCCGTCTTCAGGGAATTGGCAATCGCCCGCGCTGGTGTTAACCCAAACACCAGGCAGTGTTTGTCTTTTCCTAGGTCAGCTGACCGTCCCATCTCTTGATGACCCTGACCGTGACGGTGTCAAGGGAGATCCGCTGGGCGGTGACCCATCATCCGCCATTCCTACTTCCAGTTCACCGTCATAGTGGCATGTTTCCCCAGGTCCACGCCACGAATTTGTCCACCGGCCTTCCCTCGGTGCCTTTTGACAGCTCGGCAGCAAATATCACCGGGTTTTGGAATCTCACAGAAGCCCTCTGCTTTCAGACCATGCCGCCTCAGACAAACTGGACTGAGAACATGATGAGCAATTTTACTTGTATAGCGCTGACTAATGTATCGGTGGGGAACTTTGAGGGCAATAACTCCCAGGGGAATATGTCCAGGTTGACGGGCATCCTCAACCCCTTCAAAGCTAAGAATCACACTGTGTATGGCTGGAGTGTTCCCCCAGTAGAGCATTGCTGGGATTTGGATAGAGATACCACTTGGCTGGATGGGAGGGATTTGTGATGGCATCATTGCATGCCTCGAGGGAGCCAGTTCCTGACTCAGGAAGGACTGGTTTTCTGGGGACCCAGACCCCCACCACAAAACACGTTGCAGCCCCCTTATCCTTGGGCTTTCCGTGCCCCGGGTCAACATGCACTGAATGTGTGGGCCGGGTGGTACCTTTGTAACAACATTTCCTGCCTAAATTGGAAGCCTTTCCTCTTCACAGGGAAAAAGGACGAGGCATTGAATGGCTCACACACAGCAAACAATCTCCTCTATCTTTGAAGAAACGGTCAACGAAACCCGTAACAAAATTCTCCCCCTAGGGAGTGGATTTTGTGTCAAACCCCCTTACTACCTGATTAGCACTAAATCTTCGACCCTCTCAGAGGGCGAGCTTAATTGTTTGGCTGTCCCATGTCAACTTCAATCATGCTGGAACGCGTCACAAGGACAATTGGTAGTAGTTATGAGGTTCCCCAGTACGCTGTTGTTGCCAGTCAACTTCAGCAACCCGGCCACCCCAGTCATCATCCAACACAAAGGGATTTTGGCATCACAGCAACAATTGTTGCTGTGGCTGCCGCGGCTGCAGCAGCCATGGCAGGAACAGCCATAGCCCTATCTAACTTGGTGGCCAATGCAGAAACCATCAACGCTTTGTCCTCAGAGGTGGCAACTGCGCTAACTACACAAAACGCACTTAATAATCATATCTACATAGGAATACTAAATCTAAACCAGCAGAGAGTGTTAATCAAAGAAGAGCTTGATATGCTTATGCTAACTTCTCATATTGCATGTATGCCTGCATACCAATACTCCTGTAGCACACCAGTGGTTTTGCACAACTATTCAGCCGTAGTGGGAAACCTTAATGCCGTCCTGTGTGGCCCCTGGAGTAAGAAATTCCTCAACTATACCTTACAGTTGACTAAACTTTGTCACCATTAACTCCACGAAGGCTGTGGTGACACAGCCTGGAGCCTTCATATCTTGGCTCTCCAAAATCCTTTCCTTTGCAAAGGTCTGGAGTGGTTTTGGCCTCCTTGCTGCCGTGGTGATAGGCAGCCTGCTTTTGGTAGCATATCCTTTTCTTCAACACCTCCATCACTGCTGCGTTTTGCGCGTGGCCTTAAGGCAAGCGCAATGGGCCCCGGGACAACAGGATCCAGTATGGATCAACATAGCCCTTCATGCCCTGTGAGCCAAGGATGGGTAAGAGGGCGTTACGGGCATACCAACCTAAGACAGCGCTGCTGTGCAGACACAGCGATTGCGATGATGGGTAAGGATGATACTGTGAATGCCTCAACCTAAGACAGGACAGGTTCGCACATAAATAAAGAAGGGGGAGATGTCCAGGGCCGCGGCAGGCGTTGCACAGCTTGAAATGCATATCGTTATCCAACCGCCAATGAAAACTGTACATGAGGGCAGTCAGCAAATAGGAAAGCACCACACCCACACCGTCCAGAAAGAGGGAACAGGGAAAGCGCAGGCGCGGCAGAGGGTATAGAAACAGGGTGCAGTAGGAAATAAAGGTTCCGCTTTGCAGCACATCAAAAAGAGTCAGCCTCTCATTTCATCCCCAGCCCCTCTTCCATGCCTCTCGAATCCCTCTGGTCGGGACAAGAAGGTAGTAGACACATACATTTATCAAGTGGTCCTCTTAGTCAATCTCTAATCCCATCATATCTACTCATATGGTTAAATCTATACAGCCAAATTTCTGATAAGGTTTTCTTAATCTGTATTAATATTTCCAAATATATAGTCTACTAAATTATATGTGACCTAGATCATATCCTTGGATAAAAACAACTTTGTAAATCATCACTAGATTGGGGGAGAGAGGGGAGTTTATATTACTCAAGTGGCCCCAAACAAGGGATGAATTAGCAACTCAGGGAATTGCTGCATTACAATAGACCTTAATTCTTCTGAGCTGGATGGACTGTGACCAGGGAAGATTTCCTCTAAAAGCATACTGTAAGAGACTTCCCATGGGAGATGAGCTTTGTCTCATTTTTAAATTCCTTATATTTGGTGACTATCTGAATGTTTCCTTAGTTTTCTATTCTGTCCCACTAGCCTATCACAACCTTCAACTTCTGTATAGTTTTACCTGAGTCTTTAATGTTCTTATGCATTCATTAATTCATTCGATGAATATTTATTTTCTGCTAAATGCTAAACACCAGTGACACAGACATAGAAGCCCCGGTTCTGCCCTGAGGGGTTTTTATCTTCTCTCCCTGACCATCTTGGATATTCCTGATCTGACATCAAGTATGTTACCCTTAACCAGCATGATAGCTCCCAAGTAGTCATAAGCACAAATGTGTGTTTAGATGCCGCATAAGTAAATAAAGGGTTAATGGTCATTTCCAAAGCTGCAAAGTACTATAAGACATAATAGTCTTCCAATTGGAGTGTATGGTTTATTCTAAACAGGTGCTTAGAAAATTAAAACTTTCCTAACCTTGATAAATTGCTACTTGTTCCTGGATATTCTATACATGAATTTGATAATATGTTTTGTTTTTTTTGTTTGTTTGTTTTGCTTTGTTTTGTTTTCTGACAGGAGAGGGTCCTTTATTCAGAATGACTTCAATTCACGTGAATTTTCTCTGAAAAATGAAGAAAGGCAATAAAGTAGGTATTTTATGATGCTTTTGATCAAGACAGAAGATTTTCCTAGGTCCAGTGATTTGCATGTGTGAGAGGCTCTCCTTTGTAGTCAGAAGTTTCTTTTTTCTAAAGTCTTCCATCAATGATCTTTTACCTCCAACTCCAATTTGAAATTCCTTATTAATGAAGTGAATGAATCTATGCCTTTCGGACTATATGATCCACTTGACTTCTTCAATATTGGAATGAATTCTTAAGTAACATCTATATGATTACATTTTGCATAAATTATGATCACATCTGAAATTCTTGTCTTGACCAGTCACTTGTCTAATTATTCCATTTTTCAATGTAATCCAAAACAAAAGTAAATGATAATGGTTTCCATGGGTATTAGTAATACCAAATAAATGTTTTTGACATGTCATCTTTATGTTGATTGGCAACAGCGCCCTTTCTTCCAATAATGTTAAATATTAATTTATGAAATTGAAAATATAATTGTTTTTACTGAAATGGATAACAGAAAACCCTGTGTCTGCTTTTGTTTCTCCTATCTACATTCTCTTCCCATCATGTGGGACTAGAAGGCTTTCATGGACATCTAGAAGTATAGTTTGAAAATGACAAAATTAAATAGCTATCTCTACAATTGCTCCTAGCTCTAAAATTAATGTCATGCTGTCCAAATCAGTCACAGACTTATTATAATTATGTCTTTCCAATACTGATATTTTAAGACATTTGGAATCTGAATTTTTGCACAGATTATAATTACCATTCCATTCACAATGATAGTAGTTTTTCATATTGTTTCACTTAAGGTGTTCTGTCCTCTGACCTAAACCAATAACATTGTTTCTTTCACAGAACCAAGCATAGAGTTAGATATGATATACTTATTTCAGTTTATAGAAACCTGACCCCCTATAGTTAAAAAGCCTACTAAGTCTATTGAGGGCAGGAACCATGTTTATCTTCCCCACTTTTGTAGTCCTAATGGCATATAGTAGGTATACATTACATATTCACTGAATGAATAAAATTAGTTTACATCAATTTTCTAGAAAGTTCAATTTTATCTAGTTGTTTTCCTAAATTCTGAAACCTAGTGTTTCAGCATTTTCATCTACAAAATAGTATCTAGCCCACAGGGATACCGGAAAAATTAAACATAAGTGATATATATAACATTAGGTACAAAATAGGCATTTAGTTAATATGTATCAATAAGTGAAGAATGATGTCTTTTTCATATAGGTTAAGTGGTTGCATATGCTTAATTATCTGATTTTTAACTTAGATAGGGCTGACTTTTTTCTAACCTAAAAAACAATAATAAAAAAGTAAAAAGTTTGTCTTTTACTTAACACTAAGAATTATGAGGGTTTCTGCTGTGATAAGTTTTATTTTTTGAGTTTTGCAGATATTATAAAATATTTCATAATGGAAATAGCCTTTTTGATTTAATTTACCAATAACACAGAAACAGCTGTAGGCAATCTTTCTCTTATGTTTCAAAAAGAAAAAAATATATATTTGACCACAAAAGAAGCAAGGAAAATTTTAACTCCAAAGGATAATATTTTGGAGAGTTACAATGCAGTGGAACTTAGTGTTATAATAGAAATTTCTTAGAAAACTAACTACAGCTTACACTAGAGTGTAACAATGCATATTGTGGTACTCTACTTAATTTATTCTGTAATTATACTAGATAGTAAAGAAGATACAAGCAAAAAGAACAGTGATGCCTTTTTAAAATGAGTAACTTGTTAAAAGTGCTTTTCAGCAAAAAAATAAAAGTGGGGCCTGTATGAATCTAGTCCCTTCTCTTTATTCCTTTACAAGGTATTCATGTAAAAGGAATTTACTATTCTCTCATGTAGTTTACTTGTCAGATGGTACAATTACAGTTATTTTTCAGAGTCAATTTTCTGTTACATAATCACATAGACCTCTGGCTAATGCAACAGAAAATTGCCTAGGTAGAATAACTTTCAGGTGTTGGTTTGACTCCAGAGGTATTACTTTTGCCTTTTGGGCACAAGATTTTATATTTGTTCAAATATCTCCCAGAAGTCTTAGTCCCAAAACAACTCCAGAGAAGCACTATCCATGTGCTTACTACAATAAGAAGCATTCAGAAGCATTCCCATAAGGTCTGGGAAATAAAAGGGCTAGGCTGTATCTCACTGAGAATTTGAAGCTTGATTTTAAAGTGGGTTCTTCAATGCAGGGACTTGATTATAATTGGGCAAGGATATGATAATTGTGAAGAGAGTGAGTTAAGTGTTTTAAGACCAAGGAGTCAAAGAATTTTGGAACACAAACTGTTAATTGACACTTTCCTTTGAAGAGATAATAAGTCTTGTTGGAGAATTTCTGTAATGAATAATCTGGCTATTTGCCCAGCAAAACACTCCCCAGATAAGCAAAATCATATTAATTCTATACCATTATAAACTTCTCAAAACCAGGCATCTTATCTCTATAATGGTTCATGCCATAGTACCAAATACATGGCATGAACAATAGTATCTTTTGATCAGAGTGGATTCTCCTCACACCTCCTTTTATTCACAAACAGAAGGGTCAAACAACAGCTTAGAAGGTACTGTGTTTCCAAGGACACAGTGGAACAGTATCTGCCTGACATTGAAACAATTTAGTCAAATTCAATCTAAAATTGAATCAGTCCAGATGTCTTTAATTGAGGATACAATACCTACATCTTTAACAATACAGCTAGGGAAACATGCCTTCAAGACTTGCTTTCTTCTCTCAGTCTACTAACGAGTTTGGATTTTGACAGGAGTAAGGGTGGTGTCATTAAAGTTAACATTGCATACAGGAGGTTCAGGTTTTCCTGCTCAAAAACAGACCTCAAAATGGATCTTAGAAATTTCAGCAGGAGTCAAATTGACTGTCCATTAGACTTATTTGCAACAGATTTCCTGTCATTACCCATTCTGCCTGAAAGTCACATTCTTGACTCAGCTGTAGTGCTAGCAGGATGGACTTGTTCCCCTCATTAGAATCTCAAATGTCTTGGGAGAAGAAAAGAAGCATTATAATATCAGGAACACCTTGGCACTCTCTGGTCTCTGTTATTTTCTGCCTATTTATTTCTTATGCTTTCCCTTTCTTTTTTGAGGTCTTTTAGTATTATTACAGTTCTTAATAGCCTACCTTCTGATATTTTCCACATAAAGCATCCTTTGTGTCAACTGCTAATACTTACATTCAATATTGCTTTTTGGCCAAATATGAAGAGGCTGTTTGAATTTTTTTTAATTCTTTTTATTATTTTAAAACATCAATTAAGACACCAGCCAGAACTCTCTTGTGTTCTATTGGAGGGAAAAAAATAACCCATAAAACATCATACTCAGTCTTCCTTATAATTGAATCATTGAAGCTTGATGTCATTTTGGTTTCCATGAAGTACAACCTCTTAAGAGCAATTTCATTGTTTCTTAGGCCTGATAACGAGCCTTAGTGCCAATTCTCCAAGGTACCTGAGATCGAATCTTACAAGACCATAATTTCATTTTCCTTATCTGTATTATATCATTTCTTGCCACATAGCTGCTCTTAACATTGTTTGTATTGCCTTTATTATATCTGTGAATAAACTTAATAAAACTTACACCACTTAAAATACCTGGAAGATTTTAAAAACATTTTTGTAAATTAACTTTAACATACCTACTGCAGTGGGCTTGACCTTTCCAAATGATACTATAATCATGTCTTTCCAAAGAATAGTATTAATTCTTCATATTTTTCTTATTAATTAAAGTCTTATGATCAATTATGTTACTTGTTCTCTGTATGTGACTACTAAATCTAAAACTATCAATAGCTGTGTTCTTTACATTGTTTCTGTACTAGCCTATTGAGCTGAAAACTCAGTCTGTTTTCTTCTATGACAAATTTTCATTATAACGGAAAGTATTAATTAGTTTAATTGTACGGTTTCTGTAATGGAAACACCAGTCAGTGGTTCTTGGCTGCACACTGAAATAGTCTTATTATTACAGGGAAAAGCAGAATCTGGATTATCATTTTATCTCAATTTAAAAAGCAGAAATATGGGGCCTCCCCAGTGGCGCAGTGGTTGAGCGCTGGGCTGCGAAGCTGCCCACAGCCTCTGCAGTGCTGGTTTGATCCCCGGCCGGCAGGCGAGGGTCCCACAAGGCGCGCAGACCTCTCCTACCGCCCGCTGCTCCCCTCAGCAATGTATCGTCAGTCTGCCTGTTCTGCTCCCACTCTGGCTCTGGCGAATTCTCTCACCCTCCCGCGCTTCTGACTGTACCCAGTGCTTGTATAAATAAATAAATAAAATCTTAAAAAAAATTAAAAAATAAAAATAAAAAGCAGAAATATGTTCTACAAATTATTGTCACGGATTAGAAAAAATTGTGCTGCCTTGTGACTAGTTTCTAGGACACCAAGACCCATAACTGCTCCTAAAGGCATACTCTTTAGCTTTTCTGAGCACTCATGAGCCTTTTGAAAGAGGACAAGACCAGGGCTTCATTATGCATAAGTTGCCTCTCTTATCTGCCACTAGATTAGCATTTAGGGGAACAGATGAAGAGAGCTATGGAAAATTATTTAATGAACTCCACTATAGATACAAGTGGTTTATGAATCCAATTCAGGCAGTATGTTGTGATCCCAGTTTGTGAGCAAAAAGCTATACTCAGTCCTCAAACTAATTGTTTAATAGCAGAATTAATATCTTCTGGGACATTAGTACCTTGCAAATCAAAGGACAGCACTCAATTTTTATTTGAGTTCTAATTAAACTGATTCAAATATTTTCAAGATTTTTCTCCTGACTAAAGGATTTTTTTCAGGTATGATTTCAGGTGGAGTACTAATATGCCAATTGCATGGAAATCTACCTATTATGTATGAAAAGGTATACAGTACTATTTTAGAAATGCAAAATGAAGTACTGACTCTCCAAATATCAACATCATACTGCTAACTACACAAAGCTGACGTTATTGCTGTGGAGGAGGAAAACCAACTCCAAAGAGTTTTGATAGCATCTGGAATAGGAAAAACAAGGTTTATTTTTATTGAGAATTCTGACTTTGGTTTGTCAGGAGGGAAATGCTTTCCCATATCCTGGGGGTGTAAAATGTAAACTGACAAGTAAATTAAATTAAAAGATAGATTAACAAGAGAAAAGATAGCTTTTTATTCACTAAGATTGTGGGAATTCACAGAAAATTTTAACTCAAAAAACCAGCTAAAATTTGGAACTTATAGGCCATCTTAAGTGGGATTGAGGAAGTGGGGGGGGAATACAACAAATAGCTTGTAGGGCAAACAAATAACTTGTAGGAAAGACAAATGAAACTTAAGAGAATAGATGGAAATTGAAACAGAAATCACAAGTGTCCCAAAAGTTAAAAGCCTAGTTTTACAAATAACTTCTTCCAAACCTTCAAAGATGAACTAATAGCTATTTTTGTCAATATCTTCCAAAAAATTGAAGGAGAGCAATGCTTCTAAATGTAATTTATGAAGCTGCAAAATGATACCCTGATAACATAGGCAAACAAGGATATCACCAAAAAGAAAAGTATAGACCAGTATTACTGATGCAAGAATACTTTAAAAATTTTTAGCAAACTGTATTAAACAATACATAAAAAGATCATACATTGTGACCACATGGGATTTAACCCAGGGTTGCAGGAAAAGCTTAACACATATAAATCGTCATTCCCATATCAACAAAGGGAAAGAACAAATACATATGATCATGTCAAATCATATAAATAGATGCAGATAATGCATTTGACAGGAACTAATATCAATTTACAATCAGAATGCTCAGTACAATGGGGATAAAGGAATATACCTCCATGTAAAAATGCCTATATATGACTAAACCACAGCTAACATCATACCCATGGCTGGAAAAATTGAAAGTTTTTCCTCTAAAATCTTGCACAAAAGAAGGATGCCCATCTTACCACTGTTATTCGACATTGTACAGGAAGTTCTAAATAGCACAATTAAATAAAGAAATACTAGGAATCCAAAATGGGAAAGAAATAAAACTATCACAATTTTCATATGGCCTGATGATATACATAGAAAACCCTAAAGACTACACACACACATGAAAACCATTATCAGCAAAAAGGCAGGCTAAAAAATCAATATACAAGCTCCTGTTATTTTCCTCTATGCAAACAATGAATTGAAAGTGACAGAAAACAAACCCATTTATAAACAGATTAAAAAGATGTAAGTACCTAGAAATAAATTTAACAAAGGAGGTGAAAGACCTATACAATGAACTCTATAAAATATTTTTTTTAAATAAGAAGACACAAAGAAATGGAAAGAGGGCCTCCCTGGTGGTGCAGCGGTTGAGCGCTGGGTTGCGAGGCTGCCCGCAGCCTCTGCAGCGCTGGTTCGATACCCGGCCACCGGGCGAGGGTCCCACATGTTGCGCAGACCTCTCCTGCTGCTCGCTGCTCCCCTCAGCAGTGTACTTTGTCATTCTATCTGTTCTGTTCCCCGATCTGGCTCTGGTGAATTCTCTCACCCTCCCATGCTTCTGACTGTACTCAGAGCTTGTGTAAATAAATAAATAAATCTTAAAAAAAAAAAAAAAATGGAAAGATATTCCCTGCTCATGGATTGAAAAAAAAACCACAATGTTAAAATGGCAATCTTACCCAAAGCAGTATATAGACTTAATGCTATCCCTACCAAAATTCTAATTGCTTTATTCAAGGGAATAGAGCAAAATTGTTTAAGTTTAGATAAAGTCACAAAGACCCAAATATCCAAAGCATTTCTTAGAAAAATACACAGAAGTATTGTACTACCAGACTTCAAATTATACTACAAAGCAGTAGTAATCAAAAATAGTATGGTATTAAAATAAAAATAGACAAACAGATCAATGGAGTAGGATTAAAATTCTAGAAATAAACCCACATTTATATGGACAGCTAATTTATGACAAGGGACCAAGAACTCAAAATGGGGAAAAAAATTCTGTGCAGCAAATTGTGCTATGAAAATTGGATAGCCACACCAAAAGAATGAAACTAGACCACTATCTCACATCATAAACAAAAAATTAATTCAAAATGGATTAAAGACTTAGAAGTAAGATCAGAAACCACAAAGTACATAGAAGAAAACATAGACAAAATGCTCTACAATACTGGTTTGAGTATGTCTTTGGGATTACAATTACAAGGGCAAGGGAAACAAAAGAAAAATAAATTGGACTACATAAAATTTAAAATCTTCTATATAGTGAAAGAAACTATCATTAATACAAAAAGACACACTACTGAAAGGGAGAATATATATTTACATTATACATCCAACAAGAGGCTTATATAATCAAATAAAAATAAATGGGCAGAAGAGGTAGACACTTCTCCAAAGAAGACATACAGGTAGCAACCAGGCACATGAAAAAATGCTGTTATTTATCATCAGGGAAATGCAAATTAAAACCTTAATGAGATGATACCTCACACCTGTGAGAACAGCCTATCTCAATAAGACCAGAAACAACATGTGTTGCCAAGAGAGTGGAGAAAAAAGGAACCCACTGTTGGTAGGAATGCAGACTAGCCCAAGTTCTAAGGAAAACAATATGGAAGTTTCTTCAACTATTAAAAATAGATCTAACACATGATAGAGCAATTCCACTCCTAGATGTCTATCTGAAGAATATAAAAACACTAAATTTAAGGTATATATGTACTCCCATATTCATTACAGCACTATTTATCATAACTAACTTGTGGAAACAGCCTAAGTGTTCAACAACAGATTAGTGGATAAAGGTTTGCTATGTATCCATAGTGGAATACTACTCGGTTATAAAAAAGATGAGGGCCTCCCCGTTGGCGCAGTGGTTGAGCACCACGCTGCAAAGCTGTCCGCAGCCTCTGCAGCGCCAGTTCAATTCCCCACCAGCCAGGGAGAATCCCACATGGCGGGGCAGACCAATCCTGTCTGGCCCGTTGCTCCCCTCAGCAGTGTATTTGGTCAGTCTGCCTGTTCTGTTCCCCACTCTGTCTCTAGTGAATCCTCTCACCCTCTTGCACATCTGGCCTGTACCCCAGTTTGTGTATAAAATAAATAAATCTTAAAAAATAAATAAAATAAAATAAAAAAAGATGAACTTAATGCTATTTCTGACAACACTGATGAACTGAAGGGGACTATATTAAGCAAAATAATTGGAAAGAGAATATAAATATTGGATGTTTTTAATCAGATGTGAAATATAAAAAGCAAAGGAATGGAACAGACAATAACAAACCTAAACAAATACTTTTCAGAGATCCTAATAGCAGAATTGGACCTACCAGAAGAGGAGGGTTAGTAGATGGGATAGAAATAAAAGGGGAGGGAATTCAATGGACTATGGTAGAAACTTTTTGGTGCTTGCATGATGGGTGTTAGGTGAGAACATACCTTAGTAGGAGTATAAAACTATATACCTAAAACATATCCAGTGTTGTAAATCATTGTTACTTCAATAAACATAATACTTTCAAAAAGAGGATAATGGGAGACTGATAGCTTTGTGATTGGTTGCTTAGGTGATTTCTAAACCCAGGACTGATTTCAATCCCCAATAATAGTAGTCAATCTTCCCTAATAGCAAAATTGTGAGGAAAGGGAATTATGACAGTTGCGTCATTTGGGGGTGCTCTGTTTTTAGACAGATGGAAGAGTTCAGGAAAAAAATAAAACTCTTTACAGTACTGTGTTTTCAATCTCTTAAGGTTTAAAGTAGATCTTTATGAGAGGGGATAGTGGAAGGAGGGTGCTCGATTAGCGTGGATAATAATGTAATAGCTCAAGACTGATAGGAAAGATGAGAGGAATTTTAGGTAAATCACTCAAGATTTGTATGAAAACTACATTTTCAATTATAGATTGGATAGGTCCTATAAAATGTCACTATAATGAAGAATTAAATTATATTCTTGGAAAAAAGTCCCCTAAAGTTATGCTAGTTACTACAATGGAATATTAAGCTAAGTTAATGTAGACTGTAGGATGTGTGGCGATAAGTGATTTTTATTCTTGATATGGGACAAAACCAAGGGATTCCCAGGGACTCCAAACTATTAAAAGGAACCACCCAAGTTACCTATCCCAAGGGTTCTAAGATTTACATCAAAGCAAAGCAATCAACTCCAGGGCACTGAAAGATTTTTAATCAGTAAGATATCCAAAGGGAATTAAGAGAGTGAAGAGGAGTAGTGGAGAAAAGGATTTTCAAAATATGGACAAGTCAAACTCTGAAATCACCCATCCTGATGTGAGCAAATGTCCAATCAAACAGGCAGGGCCCATAGCATGCAGCCAAGGCCCAAGAGTAAAGCTGCCAGGGGAGCAGATTTTAGGCACTTCCCAGCAGGAAATGTGAGCAAGAGGTCAGGCAAGACCCAGAGGACTGGGAGAAAAGGAAAGAACCAAAGGTCAATATGCATCACCCAAGCTCATTACCATGAGGTCAAGAAGGAGGCTTCATAGATTCTTGAAAGAGCTGTGTCATGTTGCCTGTCAATATGCTGAAACCAGAAAAAGAGAGCAGTACACATTTTCAGTATTTTTAGGTCCAACATAGCCAGTCAGCTCTACCCCTAGTTTCCAGTAGTCCCCCACTCAGAAGTCAAGTTCATGGTATGCTAAGGGTTGTAAGGTTTGGGGCCTGAAATTTTGGAGGCCTGGAGTCCATTCAGGATGTCAGCTGGTAGAATCTGGCTCTCCCAGGGCCAGCCTGTGTGTCAGCTCAGAACCAGCCACCTCCTTTAACCTTCTCACATGTTAGTATACTGAACTGCTGGTATTCCTTTTGCTAACATACCAATGAATATAACCTTTATATCATTCTGCCTTTGGCAAGAAGCTTTCAATCAATATTAATTGTTTTTGATAATAAATATTAAATCAAAAGATGTCACTAAGTGCTTTTATCACTTAGGATATTATAAGAATTTTAGGAGTTCTGTGCCAGGAACCCAAGTCAGAGACCACAATATATTATATATTTTCTATTATCTCACACTTATGAAAATAAACACCCTAAATATCTTCATTAAAAAGTGGATGCTCAGATACTCAGAGTACCTGAACTTAAGTGAATATTCATGCAAGTAGGACTACTGAATACAGTTGTGTGCATTAGCACTGCAAAGCATATGATAAGTGATAGCCACTAGAGTTTTGCAGGAACTCTGTCTGAAGCAACCTTTTGGTGCCTCCCTCCAGTTACATGGAAGAGATGCCTTCCTGTACCCAGGGATTCATCATGAAAAGAACTCATGCTTTGCTTTTCAAGTAGTGATGCTAGATGCCAAGTCACTGATCTCACTCTCTTCAACACTTTGAAATTTAGTTGACTAACTTTTAGTTGTTCAGATAAAATTCTCCTTTATGCAATGCTCATGTGACGGAAAATAAATTTTTATCATATGTTATCATATATTATCAATATTATACTTTAAACCAAGGTGTCTCACAAGTAATAAAAATTGTGAGTGTGCAGGGACAAAGTCTCTTAGTTCAGAAAAGATTTATAGGAATTCTATTTAGGACGAGGACTTCTATGTAATTTCAAAATGCTATAAGTAATTTTATATTCAGGAGAAAGTATTTTTGATAACCTAATCTGAAGAAAGCCAAAATTGACAAAATCTTCCCAGGGGTTGAGAGATAGGAGTAATTCCCAGGTACATAGGATATATTACTTCAAGTAACATACTGGAAGCCCTCACAGGAGAAGGGGCAATATTATTTTTTTTGTTGTTGTTTGGGGGGATTTTTTTTTTTTTAGCAAAATGGGGTGTGGATACAAAAGAACACTGAAAATTCCCACATGCAAATTACTCTCTTGTAGGGCTACATTTCATTTGCAATTGTGTCAAGATTCTATCAGAACACAGTAATGAAAACCAGAAAAGAAATCCAACTGACACAGACTCTTGACTACCATTCTTTAACTGTGTGATCTTAGAGAAATTATACCACCTCTCTGAGCCTCAGTTTCGTCATTGTAAATAGAGAGTGGTCATTATTGCACAGGAAAAATGCTATAAAAATTTAGTCCCAGCAAGCATTCAATAATTATTCTATAACCAACAACCATCCAGGTCATTTTAAGTCTTTTTTTTTAATTTTTGGATTTAATAAGAGTTACCCAAATTTTTCCCATTATTTAAGAAATCAGAGATCCTGAACCTGGCTTTGAATGTTTAAAATTTTTAGTTTAAAATCCAAGTGACATTTGTCTATATCCATTCTGGAAGAAAACTTGGTGGTGATTTAGGCTATCACCAAACCAGTCAAAAGTGTCAAGTAAGAATCTCTGTGCCTCATGGTCTTTGTAGGCAAGACAGCACATTTTCTGTAGAGAAAAATTACTAGGAGAACTGGAATAGAGAAAAATCCCTGGGCAGCAAAACCAGCAGGGTGCTACTATGTCCATGTTCAAAACTTCTGCTTGCAGGACACAGCTCTGGATCATTTTCCAAATCCAGATAAAAGGGAAAGATACTAAACCAACTGGGGCTCTGCCAGTTTGACTCTCAAGGCCCACCCATATTCAAAGGCAGCCAAAAATCTGGGTGATTTGGCACCATGTAGATAAAATACTCATTTTTAAATTAAATATTTCACACTTTTATTTGGATGTTTGACAGCATGCATTTATTTATTTATGTATGCTCTACCTACTCCCCAAAGGGTTTGAGATGGCAACATTATAAAGTCAGCCTTAGGTTATAATTTGCTCTGAAAAATCTCTAGTGTGATACCTTACAAAAAACAGTGTTTAAAGAGGAGGAGTATGGGCTTATGTAAACATAACACCATTCATTCATGTAGTAAACTGAAATAACAAGTGATGTGTTAGGCAGGAAAATAAGACCTCAACCGTATCTTAAAGAAACAGCATGAAAATGATCACTTTATCCAGATAAAATTGCACTTTATAATAAAATTAATCTGTAAAACCCATTTGCATTATTCTACATGTTGGAAACAACACAATTTCAGAAGAAAATTTTTAAAAACTGAGATTATTACCATACCACTCTGATCAAATTTGAGCTAAACAAAAATTCAGTTGTTCTTTAAATGAGAAATGAGAGAACAAATTACACGCTACACTAAGACTAAAGTTTCATTTCTTCACATCATTCATATAATACAGCCATAAAAGGAAATAACCAAGTTATAAGTAGCAACCACAACAATGACAGCTACATCTCTTGTGCATTTACTATAAACCCAGTACTGTAAGTACATGAAGTATAAGGGCACTAATGAGGGCATGACCCCTAGTTTGAACTAAGTACTTAGCATCATTAGATCATCATTGTCATCATCTTTATTAATAATAAATTTAAAGATAAGGGGGTGGGTAGGTTTACAAGTTGTACTAGTAAAAGCTTTAAATTCCTGTCTGTAGAAGCAGCACTTTGCAAAGAATGCATTTTCTCAGTCTAGTGTTTATAAATATCCCTCTGAATATGTATACAATGGTTACCTAACCGAGATTCCATCAGACTCTCCAAGCTCATTCATTAATTGAATACTTCTCACTACACACCATGCATGAACTGACCTTTTTTGGTCTCCACCACTAACTTGTGAGGATGGCTTTGTTAGTTTTGCTCATCTTACAATGGGAGAAATTAAAATTCAGAGCACTAAGACCATGAGGAAGAGAGCCCAAGTTCTATTGACTTGGTCCCAAAGATTCTGGTCATAATCACTGTACTATCTCATTCTGTCTTAATAATCATGTCTACCATTTAGTTTAGTTTAGTTTTTATTTCTTCACATAGCTTCTTATCTTCAATACCAAGAACATTCATTTGGTAATGATCATTGTCAGATTTTAATATTTGCATTATTTGTCTAGTGAATAAAAAACTAAAATTTTGTGGCCTGGTGTTCAATTCTCTGGTACATAGATTCCTTCTTGGGACTATGACCACACCTGAAGGAAGTCAATCCAGTCTGTACCCAGGAAAATAATCTGTTAACTGCTATGCAGTTTGGTGAGCAGAATGGAAGCCTCCCTTGCTGCATTAATTGCATAGGTCACATTTTGCTTCCCAGATAGATTGTAGTTCATTGGAAATAAGGATAGGGCATAATCTGTAATTCCCCCCACAGATGTTAAAACATGCAACATAGCCCTGTACTTTGATATAGGTAAGTGTAGAGTATTATGAAAATTATTGTGAAAATAATTATGTAATGAGCTAAACTGACTCTAACTTGATTACATTGAGATTATGGGGCTGTTTCACACTTTCTCAAGCAAGTTCAGTGCCTCATGAAATAAGGAGTGGATGACAATAGATATGTCTCCAAGTTACTTGAATTTAACCTTTTCTATACTCTGGAAGCCCACTTTCATCACCAAACTGTCTTTTTAATAATCACAACTATCCAATCTTCTGTTAGTTCTCTAAATTGCTCTGTATAAAAGTAGTCAACCATTCAGCAAAACTTTAAGGATCAATTAATGCTAGGTAGGAGGGAAGCTATAGAAATGAAAATTTAGTGTGCCCACCTTCAAGGATCACACCATCCAGTAGGGAAAAAGATGAGAAAACATTGCAATCTAACAAAAGAAGAACCAGATGGATGCCTTGGGGCACAGTGAGGAGATACCTTGTTGAGAAAGTCAATACAGCCCTCCCCAATCTATCCACAACCTGTGTTGTACAAACATCTATCTCCTATCCACTCCCTTCTGTATACTGTGTATGTGATAATCACACACACACTTCTATGGTGCCATCCATCCCCTCACCCTTAGCACTTGGTTCAACACCCTCAATGACAAAAAGAGAGACCATCATACACAAATCCATGAACTTATTATATGTGGCAAATATGTTTGTCATAGTGTGCACTCTTCTACATGGATCCTTGGCTAGCACTGTCCACTGCCTCCTCAGGACACTGGCCACATTAATAATAATGCCTAATCCCAGTTACACAATCCAGAACCTGGTCCTTCAAAATCCTTGCTTTTACAAACCTGTATTGAATAAATTCATATTTTTTGTTAAATTCACCTCTTTCAAAGATTTCTCTTAACCACCTCTCAAAACTGTCCCTTTATCTCTAAAAGAATACATGCCCAATGGAAATCAGATCATGTGACTTTTCTCCTTAACACATTTCAGAGACATCCTATTTTCAGGTTGATGTTCAAGACATTTTATCATTTGACTCAATCTTCTTTCTCACCACTTCCTTTCCAAAAGCTAAGGTCCAGAAATGTCCAACTACTAATAATTCCTTAGACACACCATGTTTTTTCATATTCTTGAGGCTTTGTCAAAGTTTTTTGTCTGAATTATGGCAGACTTTTCCATCTTCTCCATTTACATGTTCCCCTGGTCACCAAGTTCTACTAATGCCATCTCTTAATTAACACTCTCATATGACACTTTCATAACTATCTAAGTTCTGTCTATCAAAAAACTTTTCACAAGGAGAATTCCACAAAATTTTTATTGAATCACCCACTTCTCTGGGAAATATTCCCCAGAAACTTTCTTTAAAAGGTAGCCTTAGGTGACTCTCCTTGATCCTTCCTTCTTTCACATCTTATATGCCAGGTGTTGAGCCCCTAGAGGAAAATAGTAGCCCACCTTGCAATTTCAGAATTTCAGTGCTTCCTGTGGTATCTGCAACACAGCGTTTAAGTCATTGCAAAATAGATGAATGAGATAGAATTAGGAAGAAAGAATGGAGCAAAATGGGGAAATTTCATTCTTGTTAGTACTACTAAGTTTTGGGTTCTTAGCTTCTGATTTAAAGTATAATATACAAAAGACCAGTATTTACTGTGTGTCTTACCTAACCTCACCCTGACTTCTAGAGCAGCTTTTTCATGTGTCCCATACTGACCACTGACGATTTAACTCAAAAAATATGATTTGGGGGAGGAGAAAAGCTGAGAGAAATTAGCATAGCTTCGTGTATTCAGTATTATAATTTCAGGTTTGAAATAACTAAGTCATTTATCTCTAGATGCTACTTGCCTTTATTTGACCTAAGTCTGGAGATTTTCCTGGTCGAGTGCCAATTCCTTCCATTGAAGCAGAATCCTTGAACCTCTGTCTCCATCTTTCAAGACAACTCCTACATCTCTCTTTTGAGATATTTTTACCTCAAACTGTAACTTTACCTTGTTTTTATTTCATATTTTTTATTCTAATACTACCATTTTCCCTATAGACCCTGCATATCAAACCATATTCCTTTGCTAATATTTAGTATTTCTTCTAAAATAATTATGTTCTGCTATTTTTATACTACATACTAATTAAAATGATATGTCCAATATTTTAATTCAAATATCTATATAGAGGATGACTTCTAAATTGAATCTACCCTATAGAAAATTATTTGTCTTCTCTTCACTCCATTTGTGAGGGAGCAATTCCTACTCTAGGGATCTGGGGACCATAGGCATCACATGATGCCTACTCAGGGTAGATGAGATGAAAAGCACAGAGAGGAGGACACAACTCTCCTCACAGCATCACACAAGGTTATACTTGAGCACAGAGTGAATAACCATAGGCTGTGGGGCAAGGATTGGGGGTGGGGGTGGTTAGCATCAACATGGTGAGGTACCCCTTCGTTCTGCAAGAGGATGTATTTGGCTTGTTTGAATAATTCCTCATGTTAGAGGGAACTGAAATTAACTTCTCAGGGATAGCCAAAAACTGTGACTGGCCCCATGATAAAGAGGTTTGTTTGGTTAAGGGCCTTATCCATAGGAGCAGAATGAGGAGGGAACTTAGAGTTAGGGTTTTTGGAACCTTCCTTGTTTTCCCTAGATGGCAAGTTACACATAATATTGAGTCTTAATTTTAGCCATTTTACCACAAGAATGAAGAATTAGGAGAAGGAAATAAGGAGAAGAAAATTCTAATTTCTCTATACACAAGCGAGTACAATTATATATTGTGTGAAAAGAGAAAAGAGATGACTTTTCATGATGAAGTAGGGGAGGGTGGCAGAGGACATCTGTCTGGATTGGTGTATTGAATCCAAGTATACAATGACAGACAATCCCCCAAAGTCTCTTAAAGTCAAATGCTATCAGGTCCTGTTCTTCCCAGCATATCTGGGGATATCATTGACAGTGACAAGACAACATGCAACCAGAGCCCAATCACGCTCACTTATTCTTTATTTCCCAAAGTACAATGAGAGCATAATACAGGCAAATCCTCAGTTGATGACATAATGCTAACTGTCTATTTGTAAACAGGAACTAGTTATTATACTCAGTAAAAGAACCAGTCCATGTGAATTCAGGAAGGCACTTTTACAAAAGTAACCAAACAGAAATGAAAAATTTCTCTCTGCATCATCCACATTTCTTCTCAGACTATTTCAGACTTTATTTTTCAGACATTTTTACTGTCTGGAAAACACAAATTCTTTAATATTAAAACTGAGTATCTTTACAGTTTTTATTCGTTCTTTCTATCAGATGTGCTAGCTTTGCCTTTGCAACTAGAGCTTGCAAATGTGAATCTAAGGTTGGTGTATGATTAAGGATAAAGCAGGTGGTTCCATTAAAACTGGTTGATTTGTATTACTATATATGGTAATATGCACTTATTTTCCATTCAGGGAATGTAGAGTCTTTTTTTAAAGCATTTGTCTTTTTCTATGGATTTTTCTTTAAGAATCTTGAAAAGACAATACATGACTGCTGCTAAATTGTGGGAACATGTAGATTATCCTGTACAAACATTTACTATTTCCTTCCTGCCATTTTCTTCCCCTTCTAAAGAATGGGAGGTTTTTTCATTGTTGTTTTTGAATATGGTTTGAATGGTTACCCTGAAGCAACATTTATGGTGTCCTCACAGCCAGTCCTCACAGCCAGAAGCTAATAGTATCCACTATTCTTACAGGCCATATCCTGCCATTGATTTTTACATAGAACTCCCCATTGATTTCAAAAGGGAATTTTTCCCTTAGATCGATGGCAGGATATAGCTAGTGACATTAAGCATAGATAAAAGACTCAAGTTAACTGTCAACAGAGCTAAAATTTAGATGTAAACTCATTTAACAAAAATTGGCTTTCAAAGGTTCATCAAAAAAGAAAGCATTTCAAAATGACTTTTCTTCTCTTTAGGTCAATGTAAATAAGATTTATTTCAAAATCATTAATTCCTTAGATTTGTCTTTTTGATTTTTTTTATGTTTATCAAAATCACATTCTCATTAGTACTTCTAATCAATTTAAAGCTGTTTAAAAAGAACTGTGGCTCTTGTCTTCAAATAATATAATATGTAGTGAGAAGAAAAGATAGGTGTATAAATAAATAGTAAGGGTGGAAGAGAAAAAGAGAATTGAATAGGAGAGTGCTTTAAATGCTAGGAGTGTTAATAAAGAAATCTTTGTTCACTATGTAGAAGCTCAAGTAATAGAAATAAAACATTAAAAATTTAACTGTCATGGGCCTCCCTGGTGGTGCAGCGGTTGAGCGCTAGGTTGCGAAGCTGCCTGTCAGTCTCTGCAGTGCCAGTTTGATCCCCGGCTGCTCCCCGGTCACTGGAGGAGGGTCCCACATGGCGCTCAGACCTCTCCTGCCGCCCGCTGCTCCCCTCAGCAGTGTACTTCGGTCCTTCTGTCTGCTCTGCTCCCTGCTCTGGCTCTGGTGAATTCTCTCACCCTCCCGTGCTTCTGACTGTACCCAGTGCTTGTATAAAATAAATAAATATATCTTAAAAAAAAAATGTCAAATTTAAAAAAAAATTAACTATCCATATTGTTTGATAGTATGTGATACTACATATTCATTAGCCTTATTTCTATTCAGACCCAAAGCAGGAAATTTTCTTTTGGCAGAATGGGCTATCAGGGTAATCTGACCTCCCAATGTTTCAAGGAAATCCCAGCCTGCACCTGATGTCACTGAGTAATTATTCAAACTCCTTACATTCACAAGTGTGACCTCATTTAACTGATTAATTCCAAGACCGCACTGTTAACAATCTTAGTTGTGGCAAGTCAATTAATGAGAAATGAAAGAGGGGCAAGTGGAAAATATTCTGGTATTCCAGTCTGGGTCACAGCCTTTTGGTCTAGGCTCTAAGACTCAGGTTGTGTCAGCTAGGCTAAGCAGTGCTTGATGGCATGATACCCTGTAGGGTAAGGAAAAATATCAGGCTTTTCTGCCCTCCCGCCATCAGGATAGATGAGGGAACCCTGTGATCCTGAATGCATGCCTGATGGCGGACACCTGGAGTAGGGTGTGGGCGTAGGTAGATGGGATTCACCTGGGCTGAGACTGGGTTTTTAAGGGCGGCGTCACGGGGACACCAACAGCAGCCGAAGCCAAGAAAAGCAGAGAGAGCCCAGATAGAGTGAAGATTTGCTGGGGGCTGGGAGGACTGCCAGCCTCCCGGCCCCCCAGCCTGCCATATGCCTGGTAAAATCCCAATAAAGACCCTAAAAGCCACTGAGGGCTCCAGGACTTCTTTACCCGGTCTGCATGGGATCCTAGAAAACCTGCCCTGTGGTATTCCTGCCACTGCACAGGTGCTCTGCTGTGTTCTCGTCTCTTGTGTTTTTACATTCTTTCACTTCCTTACTTTCATTTTCTCCATTCTCGTTTGTCCTTCTATCCTAGAGTTCACTGTCGTTGGATGTCTATTTCACATGTCAACTGCTCTGTGGGCTTAACCCAGAGCATCCACCATCTTGTAGGGTAAGGTAAAAGTATCAGGCTTTTCTGCCCTCCCGCCATTAGGATGGATGATGGAACCCTGCGGTCCTGAATGCATGCCTGATGGCGGGCACCTGGAATAGGGTGTGGGCGTAGGTAGATGGGATTCACCTGGGCTGAGACTGGGCTTTTAGTGGCAGCATTGCGGAGACACCAGTAGAAGCCAAGAGAAGAAGGGAAGCTGAGAGAGAGAGAGAAGGCCGGAGAGCCCAGATAGAGTGAAGACTTGCTGGGGGCTGGGAGGCCTGCCAGCCTCCCACCCCCCTGTAAGAGCAGGAATGGACACGGGGCTGGTTTTCTATGATCCCATGCAGACGGGGTAAAGGAGGAATCAGAGTCCTCAGTGGTTTTGCAGGTCCTTTATTGGGGTTTACCAGGTACACAGCAGGCAGGGGGGCCGGGAGGCTGGCAGTCCTCCCAGTCCCCAGCAAACCCTCACTCTATCTGGGCTCTCTGGCCTTCTCTCTGCTTCTCTGCTTTTCTGTTGTTCTTGGCTTCTCGGCTTCTCTTTCAGCTTCTGTTCTTCTCAGCTTCTGCTGACGTCCCCGTGACGCCGCCCTTAAAAGCCCAGTCTCAGCCCAGGTGAATCCCATCTACCTATGCCCACACCCTATTCCAGGTGCCCGCCATCAGGCATGCATTCAGGACCGCAAGGATCCATCATCTATCCTGATGGCGGGAGGGCAGAAAACCCTGATACCTTTTACCTTACCCTACACCCCCCCAGCACCCTTGCCTGCTATATACCTAGTAAATCCCAATAAAAGCCTGCAAAACCCACCAAGGACTCTCTAGGACTCCTCCTTTACCCTGTCTGCATGGGATCATAGAAAACTTGCGCATTGGCCCATTCCTGATGCTACAATCTCTTCCCAATTGTTGAAAAGCCATCCTTTCTGATCTGCAAGTTAGTCAACAGATGTTTACTCAACTGTTTTGCTCCAGAGTGCTATTATGTCCAGAGGATATAATATTATATCTGAGGAGTATAGTATTATTTCTGGAGGGATATAATGGCAGAGTAAACAAGAATTGTGACAGTTTATACATATATATTCATATATGTTCACCATTCAGGGTAAATACCACATAAGTGGATTTTAATGTGGCTACAAATTTCCACTTTCTTGTCCAGCTTGTAAATCTTCACTGTATCTGAACAACAAGCAAAAAGCAGAACAAACAAAAATCCACAACTCTTCTTAGATTCATAGAGAAGCAAGGTCAGAGGACAAACCACTGCCTCTCAAATTGGAGGTAACGGCAGGTGAACACAGAAAATCATTACATACTAGAGCAGAAATCCACAGGCAGCAACATGCCCCAGAACCAAACCTGGGCTGAGAAAACCCTAATTGTCACTGACTGGACTTGAATTGGTGGAGTCTCCATGAGGACTGATAGGAGAGTTAAGTACTCCAGAGAGGCCTCATTCTAGGGAGACTCCCACGGTTCCTGAGATTTACCTCTTGGAGTTCTACTAGGTTCTTAGAGTCACCATCAGAGAAGAATTCTTTTGTGCTTCTAGCAGGGGGAGAAAGAAAAAAATCACCTTGAAATATGCAGAGAAGTCTACTCTTAACAAGTCCTGCCCTCAGGAGAAACTAGTTTACCAGAGCCTAACTTTCTTGGTTTTATCAGGGACTAACTGATCTACAGAAGGGAAATACCCAATTCTGGCCCACCCTCCTCTCCCATCAAAGTGGCGGGGGTACTAAGAAACACTTGTGATGCTTATAGCCCAGAGTTGCAAGCTCACTAGAAGACCCAGGCCTAGCCTTATGGAGTCTAGAGAAGACTTACTACCACCACCACATTACCAAAGACATATCGACACAAGTCCCTGTGACCCAGCATATCACATCCTCCTACCATGGAAAAAAACTACAAATTTGTGAATGTAACCAAAATAAAAAATTGTCTTGAAGTTTTCATTAGTCTGAACAACTAAGGTTATAACCAGTAACTCTTACAATTTTTCTAATTAGTGGGGGATCATTGGGGTTGATTCAGGTATACTTGAAATTGGCATTAATCTTATTCAAACATGTGTAATGAGCAATCATTGAGATTTAACGCAAGGAGACTTCATAAGACTGTTCCATGCTTAACAAAGGAATTGTATGGGTAAAATGAAATACAACAGAGTAGGCTTATTCTTTAGATACAGCAAGATCTGATGACAGATTTAAAAGATTCTGTCAGTCTAATTTTAGAATTTTTTCATTTTAGATTTTTTTCTTTATTTTTCCTTATGTTCATACACCCAATTAATAAATTTCAGATATTACATAAAATAAGCTGGCTATGTTGATAATCTGGAGGTAAACATTTAAATTTGACAAAATGGCTATGAACACTACCAAGTTCATTTCAATATATTTTAATCACTTGGCTTCCAGAAACTTCAGTTAAAGGGAAGTTTATATATCTGTTGAACTATGTTACAGAAAACTTAATTGTATAGCTCTTCGCCTCATTTTACTCTCCATCTCTGCCCACCAATTTCCCTTCACTGCACCCAGCAATTAAGAATGGGCCTGGAGCCTCCATGGTGGCGCACAGCACTGTGAAGCAGTCCACAGCCTCTGCAGAGCTGGTTCGATCCCCGCCAGCCGCAGAGATACCCACATGGTACAGCAGACCTCTCCTGTCTCGCCCGCTGCTCCCCTCAGCAGTGTATTTTGTCAGTCTGCCTGTTCTGTTCCCCGCTCTGTCTCTGGTGAATCCTCTCACCCTCCTGCACATCTGGCCTGTACCCCAGTTCTTGTATAAATAAATAAATCTTAAAAAAAAAAAAAAGAGGATGGGCCTGGATATGGACATTCAAATGTAAGTGTGGCATTTGGATTGAACCTTATTTGTAAACAGCATGATTCACAAAAACCCATGTGAATAAGAAAAGGAAGTGGACAGTGCAGTGTGAACTTTTAATTAATGTGAAGCTAACCTAGGATGTGCAAACTGTCAATTTCTTCCTGGCTGCATGGGAGGCAGCGACTGATGTTTCAGTCCGAGTTCAGGAATAGTTCGCAATCTCAGTGAGGCAATAATCATGCAAAAGATTAGTAGTTCTGTGGCAATGTATCAAAAATGATGACGCTCTCTTAAAGATTTTCCTCCAGGTGAAAAGTGAAGAAAATACACTCACTTTCCCAACCCCTTTTATGCCAGATAAAATCATGTCACAAGATTAGAAACCCAGAGGGTGAGAATTGTTTCCCTACCAGAAAAGCCTATATTTCTTTGCTAGCCACCTTGCATCCTGCTGGTTTCCTGAGTAGACAGCTGCCTTCCAGACTCCTGAACAAGACAGTTCAAGTCCTCTCTCCTTGCTAGCTCAGTTACGCTGCCCCATATTGTTTTCAGTTCAACATTCAGGGATTCTTAGAACAAAAACATTTCTACTATAGTTAAACACTTGAATACATTAGAAGTTTGGGGGGGGGAGGTGGAGGTAAGTATAGGGAGGATATAGCTTTTTATCTTTTCTTAGATTTACCTATATTCAACTCCAGTTCTATGTTCAACTTTAGCTCTTCACTTTGAAATGCACACATAGACACTCACAAAAAAATAGAAAAAGCTATCCAGAGTTTTCCCATTCTCTCAACTGGCTGTCCATAGTTTGCCCATAAACATTATTTATATATGCAGACATCATGAGTGCTTTCTAACTTTCATCTTTCTGGATTTTGTTCTGAGCACATGGTAAGTTTGCAATTTCTTGCCACTCCAGTGAGGTGTGGTCCTATTGAAATAGGATAAACCCAGGGGACCAGAGTTGACCCAGTTAGTGTTGCCTTACCCTTATGCTTACAACTGTAGTATTCAACTCAAAAACATACATAAGGGGAGAAACACCAATAACAGACTTTATTTCCATAGAGTGAGAAAAGGGAGAGCCGAAACAGAAGAGAAGGAAACTGTCTGATGGCACATGGTCAGATGCCATGCCCTACCCCAAATAGTGCCCACAAAGAACTGGGTCCAATCTGAAGCTGCACATGGCACACTGACTGGTAGCTTCTCCACAGGCTCCTCCTCACCAGTGGTTTAGTTGCCCAGTCATCAACCATTAGCAGCCAAGGTCCCAGCAGCGTTGAACTGCCAAAAACATCAGCCCCACCCTTCTAGCCCATCACACCCACTGGGTGCAGTACAGAAAGCTTCTCATTGTGCTGTCGACCATGAGCATCACTCATTGGCTCAGAGGTTGCCCCTCTCTCTTCCTCTTATATCTTCCCCACTTTCAATTTTTGTCACCATTGTTATGGTGATGAAAGCCAGATGTCTGGATTTGGGGTGTGACCTCAGAAGACATTTTTCTCTGGGATTGCAGTGTGTTGAAAGGAAATAGCAATCAGTTCCGAGGGATTGTCCATGCAGAATGAATGTCAAGCAGTCCAAGTTTAACGAGAAAAATGTCTCAAATATGGCACAAGAGCCTACTATTAAAGTCATTCTCCCTCTGCATTCATTTTCTAACATTTAGTGCAGTAAAATTTTGTAAGTTAAATCTAATTCTAACCTATTTTTGCATAAATGTATAGAACAGAATAACCAAGTACAATAGAATTTTTGCTGGCTTTGTCGGCTTTCCATAAGGGTTCTCAGCTTGAGCTAACATTCAAGCCTGTCTTTAGGAACCATGCAGAACGAATGATCACTAGACTCCACCTGTAACTTGTGTACCTTTTGGTGGAATACTTCTTCCACAGGTTCCCAAGGCTTTCGTGTCTGGGATCACCAGGTCTGCCAATGGAATAAAGCATCCATGCCCTCCTGAGAGGTTTCTGGAACCTTACAGGAAAAGTTGCAAGCTCTTTTCCTCTTGGCTCTGTTAAATCTCAACTCTCAGAATGTCTTAACTGTGACATTCCAATCAAGACCTGGGTAATGTAGCTGTATTTCCAATTCTCTATTTGAGGAGAAACAAATAGAGTCCCTTATTGAAATTATGCAAAGATAGACATTGCCATGAGTAACAAGAGTATTCATTATCATTTTTCTATATTATGATGGTATCAAAGAAAGAGAAAATGCCAACACATTTAGTTCTGCTCACAAAATGCAACTGAATGTTGCTGTAGCTCATGGTCAGTTAAATGAATTTCCTTGGCTCAAAAAAATAAAAGTAACATTTCAAACAAAAACTTAATAAGTTCATTCAGTCCTATGTAGAAAACTCTCAATATTCAGTTCTGGTCAATCAAATAAAGTACTATTGATTTTTTTTAAATTTAAATTCCTTAGAAGTTTTATCAAAAGTATTAGAGAAAATACCATTTAATTACCCAATAGTGACAATTTAAGATCTAAAAGCTCCAGCTCTGCCAGCATGATATTAACAGATTTAGACTCCTCAGGCTTCTTATATTATCTAATTCCAAAAGTAACCATTTTCCTCCACCATACTTTAACTTATTATTTCAATTCCATAATTGGAATTATTAACCCTCCCAAACCTATAATTTCCCAACTCCCGCTTTACCCAACATTTAAAATCTTTAGCAGTTCACCTCAGGCTGCCTCTTCTGTGCAGCATGTATCCAACACAAATGACACAGGTAAGAAAGACAAAAATACACTCAATCGTTCAACTTCAAATGTAAAAATAACTGTTTCAACCCAAACCACTAAATGCAAAGTATTTGTCATTCACCAAAGATTATTCCAGTCCATGTTTCCTGGAAGTACCTGAACCAATTGCCATATTCCCGAGTTCAAAATGTCTTTAGGTATCATCCATACCATTTCTGTTCTCCAGAAGCCAGAACAAACAGGCCCAAAAGGAAGTCACACAGACAAACAACATAAGGGAACAGCTCCTTTAGTTTAATTTCATTTAACCCACATGGAATATCTTTCGAAACTGTACTTTTACTTTTTGTAAAGTCACAAAACTTTCCCTCAGCTTCCTTATGAAGACAAACCTTAGTTTTCTGAGACTAGATTATTTTCATCACTGCCTAATGGAAAGGCGGTTTCACTCACATTGAAGTAGACCAGCTGTTTGTTCACCTGAAACACACATGTACCCACATAGACAGTCTGCAGGGAGACAAAAGAAAAAAGAATCAAATATAGTCCCATGATCAAAAAAATAATAATAACAATATCAAAAAATTGTAAAAGATAAAATATTAAAAGCTAAAATCAATATCCCATAACTGTGGAATGCAGTTAGCAGTGGTCACATAGTTTCAGAAGCCACCCTACATACCTTAGACTTTTGAAAGACAAAAAAAATAAATAAATTAGAGCAATTACCAAGGAAGGCTCATAGCCTTATTCATCATCTCGGGGTTTCCAGTATTCATTGGGAAGTCAATTCTGGTATATCCTGCAACAGAAGCACAGAGAGGGAAAACATTAAGGTTTTGTCTTTTTATTAAATATCTCAGATCTTTGATAATTTCACAAGACCAAAGGGTTTGGTCTCTGTCACTGACTTCCAGGGCTTCCTTCACTCTGGAATGTTAAACCCAGAGTTTCATGCCTGCAACTTTCAAAGAGGTTTGAGTGGTTAGCAAAATATCATAAGACAACTTCCCCAACAGTTGGACCTGACCACCAGGTCTGAAAAGATGCAAAGGTTCACATGGAGGCATAGAAGTCCTAGAGTGAGCCGAGCTATGATTTTCAGCTATTATTTCCTGGATATGTTTTATATACTGTTTGATCCACCTATACTGTATGTCTTGGCAGTGTTCCAAATGAAGTTTTGAATGGTATTCCAAACAATTTGAAAGGAACTTAAATGTAGCTCACTTCTAGAAGCCACTCTTATCCAAAAGAGGGAGATAGGTGATATCTGATCCCAACACAGGTAGCTTTCTTGACATAGGGTCACCAACATCTACTTTTGGGTGTGGTTCATTTTCTGTTTGTCCTATAGACTGTGGTCTCCTGGTAGAGTGCAATGCCAAGTTATCTGTAAGACATTACTTATTTTATGAATGACTTCTGAAACAAATGCTGGTCTGTTTTCAATCTGAATAAAGTTGGGAACTCCAAAGCAAGGAATTATTTCCTTCAGCAATTGCTCAACAATCTCCAAAGTTTTTGTGTTTTGGTAAGGAATGCATCCACCCATTTTGAGAAGGAATCCACAAAATCCAAAATATACTTAAAATTGCCAGTGGTTCTCGGCACGTGGGTAAAATCCACTTGCCAGTGATAAAAAGGGCATATCACCTGATATTGAAGCCAGTACATTTAGAGTGTGAGTCAGTCTTAAGTTTATTGTTGGCACATAAATGGCAACCTTGGGTGATCCATTGAACCACTCTGTACAAATAGGTGCCCTTTAAATACGGGCACACAGACTCTACTCTAGTAAGGCACATCTTTCATAGTGGGATGCTTTAGGTAGATGCTTCAATACGGAGTAGAATGGGGCTTCTGGAACAGGCATCATTCCATGTAAGTTCATTCTTCAAGTAGAGCTGAGTTAAAGTTAGTGAGTTCCTATCCACAGGCACTTTGCTCATCCCAATCAGTATATTTGGGGACAAATTGAGATAGTCCATGAGTGTAATGCATGCCACATAGAGAACAGAATGAGCAGCAGTTTTAGCTGTATAGTCAGTGTCTCTGTTGTATTTTGCAATTTCCTATCCATCCCTTCGGTGGCCAGGATAGCACATTGCCACCTCAGTAAAGTGCTTTCAACGAGGCCAAGATCATAGTGGTGTTAATGTCTTTTATTGCTGGCTATAAGCAGGCCCTTTTCCTTTACATGACACCATGAGTGTGCAAAACAATGAAGGAATATTTCATCTACCTCTTACCTTAAGAGAGTTACAGGGCTTGGGTCCAGATTATACATTTGAACTATTGTGCTGACATCCCAGCTGGGAGGGTCTTGTATCATTGGTATCTGAAGCATCACCACTCCATCTCCTGCATATCCATAGTCTTGTTCCATAAAACTGCTCCTATCTTTAAACAGCTCCCCGTCTGGATCTGGCCATGGTTAGTTGACAGATCTAGTTGGTTAACATACACTTTTGTAATAGTTTCTACATGTTATGGTTTAAGATTATATCCTCAAGTCTTCCTGTTCTTTACAGGGTAGCTGGATTTAAAGAGTGTGTGACTCAAAACTGCACATTAGGATTATCTAACAGAGCTTCTTGGTATTTTCACATGCACTGCAGTAAGTGGTCATTATTTGTTCTAATAAGACAAAAGCTGGAATGGCAAAGATAATGGTGGACTGATTTAAGGTAAACTTCATCCATTCTTGCAGAAGGTCACAAGTGGCAGCTACAGCCTACAAACTGGGAGGCCACCCCTTAGTGATGTGGACAGGTATATATGATGGGCTGCATTTATGATTCTAATTATTGGATTAACACTCCCAGGACAACTTGCTATCTCTCATATACATGGAATAGAAAGGCTTCCAGGGGTCTGACAGTACAAAGACATGCTGAGATCAGCCTTTTCTTTATTTCATTGGAGACTTGTTTACATTCAGGAGTCCAAAACAAAAATTCAGATTCTGGGCCTGTGAGGGCTTCAGAGAAAAGTTTTGCTAATTAGTCCGAAGTTAGGAACCCAAATTCTACAAAACCCAGTCATTCCTAAAAGTCCACAGCACTTTCTTCTGCTGTTAGACACTGAGAGGTGAAATCAATTGTTTTATCTCACTTAGAAGACTTTGATTGCCTTTATTAATCTTAATTCCTAAACATGCATCCTTTTGTTTGCATATCTGAGCCTTCTGAGGTTACAATTTGTAGCTATGTTCAGTCAAATGGTTCAAAATAAATACAGTATTCCCCAGACAAGACTTATAATCAGGACTGGTAATTAATAAATCACCCACATATTGTAGGAAGATATCCTTTTTTAGTTGGACTTTTCTGAGATCCTTGACCAATATTTCCTTAAAAAAAGTAGGGGAATTCTCAAACCCTTGTAGAGGTACAATATAGCAATATTGTTGAGTGCTTTTAGAGTCAGGGTTCTGCCATTCAAAAGTAAAAAATAGCTAATTCTGGGAAACAACTATAGAAAAAAGCACCCTTCCAGTCCATTAAGGAAATTCAGTCAAAATCCCCAAGTATGGCAGCTAGCAGGGTATAAGCATTTATGTCCAATATAATCTCAATAATGTTCAACAAAGTGGTATTCATTTGTGTGGCATTTCTTTACCAGCACAGTCAGTATTGTAGGGGTAGCAGCAGGGCCAAAGGAGACTGAAATGAAACTACTTTTGTAATACTGGATAAATTCCCACAAACTCCCCTCTTTTAAATAATATTGCTTTCTCTTGGGGCTGTGCTCCCTTCTACCACTGCTGTTCTTACAGGGTCTGTATTTTTTAGCACATCCCAAAGTTCAATCAGCCAAAGTCACTTTACTTACTCTTTCATAGGTTTCTGGGGGCAACACTTCACTCTATGGTGGAGCAACCTGAGTGAGTATCATCTAGAATCACAAGACATCTTCTGGGGCTATTTCTAGGTGCAGCCTCTGATCTTTGGTTGAGAAAATAATCTGTGCATTAAGTTTTCTTAGAAGATAACAACCAAGGAGGGGAAAATGGACACTCTTCTATTTATAGAATCCTATGTTGGAGGTTTATGTCACGAAATTGGCATCCAGGAGTCGTCAGGAGGCTTTTGTTGTGGCCATTCCATAATCCCAGTGTCTGGTATAGTCCTCATCCTGTCCTAAATTAATTTAGAATCCGTAACCAAATAGGTTGTTCCAGCATCTACAAAAAATCAATATTTTCCCACAGTGCAAGTTACCTGGGACTCCAAAGGGATTATCACAGCAAACTTGAAAGTGGAGCACCTGCATCTCCCTATTCTCATCTGAGTCCCCAACCTGGACTATCATTTTTCTCCTATCCTCCCATCTTGCTACTTAATTTATTTTATTTTGCCTGCATTTCCTTTGTGACCCTTACTGAATATTCTGTGCTGTCATCAGCTTCCTTTCCTTTCCTTTCACTTTCTCATCCTTCTCCCTTTTCTTGCTTCCTGTCTGAAACACCTGTCCTGTTCTTCCTATGGCTCTATTCTTTGCAGTAATTACACTGATTCTTCTATGAGGGAATACACGGTGCCTTGTCTGGTATGAAAAGGAGATGTCTTTTCACTTCTTGTGCTTCCTCTCCATGTCCCTTCTCTGTATGTTCTAAACCCTGTTCAGTTTTCTCTATTAAAATTGTTGCAAGATTTTTTTTCTCCTTTCCTCTATGGCATTGTGAACTGTAAAGTCTATGTCACCAATTAAGAACTCATCTCTATGGTATCTTCTATCTTGGTTAATTTCCTCCTTATAAACAGAATATTCTGCCCAATAAATATCATGTTAATCATCCAAGCAATTTCTGGAGCATCTGGATTCATGCTTGTGTAAGTACAATAAGGTTGAACAATCCTTTCAAGAAACTGAGAAGAATCCCAATTTGCCTACTACCTTACCAGAATTCTTTGGTATTTCTTAGGCATTCCCTCCCTTAGTCCTGCTAATAAGCACTCTTATAGTGTTTTGGCCTTTCTGTTTGCCCATCATTGAGATTCCAGTTACAATCTACCATCGAGACTGCCCCTGCATATTCTGGGGTTTCTGAGTTCTTTTGGTAGAGGCTATGAGTCTCTTTATTAGCATTCTTTAATATCATACTCTTCTCATCCAACATTAATAGTACATGTAACATGGATTTTCTGTCCAGCCAGGTAGGCCAATAGTAGGTAAAAATAGAAGCAAACAAGTCAGTCATCCTTTGAGGATCTGATACAGAGGGGCTGAATTTCTCCAAATTAGGATTTCCCAGTGGAAAAAGGGGGTATTTTACAAATAGTATCCCATGGGATATCTCTGTTCATTTGTTCTATTGGAGATTGTTGAAGATGAAGCGGTCCTACACCAGGGTAGCTCCTTGGGTCAACTGCGTGCCTTGTCTGGTATGAAAAGGAGGAAACTTTTCAGTTCTACTGAGGGGGAGAGACAGCAAGGACTGTGAAACCTCTGCAGCTTCCCCAGGAGGGGAACTTGGCTTGAGACGTATTCTCCACTTGTAGGTTCAAATTCTCCAGTGTTAGTTTTTCTCTTCCTGCATATTCCATTTATTATCAGGTTGAGTGTAAGGCTGCTTCTGTCTTCTTTATGCCATCAAATGGATTTTTGGCTTTTTGAAATTTAATTTACAGAGGGATACAAAAGTAAGAAAATCTTAGAATTGTCAACTGAGTTTGTCCCAGTCAGCTAAAATTCATCCAACCTAAATCTCAAACATAAAGATACAAAATTCCTCCAATTAAAAATGGAACTCCTTCTAGTCAGGGAGATTCTGTGCAGGCATACTCTTTATCAGAGTCAAAGGCTCACCATCTCTCAAACCAAAAACAAAGTGGTAGCGGATGCACACACATACACACACCCAAGGAGGCCTCCAGAAGTCAAGGTACTAATTAGTGGTTGAAACAAGCCACATGAGTATACCCATAGGGCTATCATAAGACAAAAATTAACTGGTACATACCAGATGTCATCAGATAACCAAAATTTAAACGAAATGAGAAATAAGAGGAAAAGTTACCTAAACTGAAGGTTGAACCCACATCTAAATCAAAATACACAGAAAGAACTCCACTGAGGTAAAACCAAACATCTTTAAATAAGTATAGCAAAGTTCTGCCATTTTTCCAGCAATGCTCTTATGATGGCTGATGCAAGGAAGGATCCCTTGTACTGGTAACAACAGTTTTCTGGCACCAAATTGGGGATCATATTGAAACAAGAAAAATCTGGGGGGCCAATGTTGACCCAGTAAGTGGGTCCTCACCTAAATGTTTATGATTGCATGACACGACACAGAAGCAGACACATGGGGAGAAACAACAATAACAGGACTTATTTCTATAGGGAGGTGAGAAAAGGTGGAGCTGAGCAAGAGAGGGAGAGAGAGAAATTATTTGCTAGCACATTCCTTCTGGCCTGTCCCAGATAACATCCACGGAGCAGAGACTGTGGTCCATACCATAGTCCATACCATACCAACATGTGGGAAACAGGAGGTTTCTCCGTGGATACGCCTCCTCACCAGAGTTTTAACTGCTTAAGCACCAGTCAGTTAAGTGCTAAAGCCCCAGAGGTTTTTAACTGCCTATTAGTGGTTGAAAACAAGCCACTAATTCCCATCATAGCCTCAGGGTATCATGGAAGGTGGGAGGATTAAAGTACAGAAAGTTCCATCTTCTACTGAGTTGTTAGGAGTTCCCCCTGCCCTGCCCCCCCACACACACAGAAGTTGTTCCTCATTATTTCTTTTACACTGTGATTTGCCTTTGGCAGTAAAGGGAATAGGAGTGACACACATCCCTCCTAGAGACAGAGTGAGTGTACAGCTCACCATTCTCTCTTTCTCCTTTTCTCCATCTGCCACATTGATCAGCATTTTTTTAAAGGTTTATTTATGCATACAAGAACTGGGGTACAGGCCAGAAGGTGTGTGGGGGGGGGTGGGGATGAAAGGATTCATCAGAGACAGAGCGGGGAACAGAACAGGCAGAGTGACTGAAATACATTGCTGAGGGAAGCAGCGGGTGAGCCAGGAGAGGTCTTTTTTTAAACTGGTGGTTTTTCTATCACACTGAGTCCAATAACATGTCAATTCAAAAAAAAAAAAAATAGGCAAGTGCATTTTATAAAACCTTATTATTTTTAGACTAGTGAGACTGTCACCAAGGTTAGCCAACACACTATAGCTGATAAACTAACCTCAGAAATTTCATGGGCTTCTAGCAAATGCATATGTTTATACAATGTATCTTGGAACAGAGTCTCAGAGACCAACACTTACATATGTCCTTTGTATGAACAACACTGGTGGAAGTATCTGTCGTGCTAGAGAGAGCACAGACTCCTGCTGGTTTTATAACAACAAAGTACTTTGCAAAAGCTGCCCGAAACTCTGATATCAAATCTGCCCTCTGCTCACCTACAAAGAAAAAAAGGTCACATAAAAATTCAGTCTTTTGCTTTCGAAACCCGCTCCTATTTATTCCTTTCCTACCTGAACTTACTCTCTCATAGAGAAAACTACCCCTTTAGACATTACAAAGACATAGTGCAACCTATCCATTTTGGGAAATACACACTTAGTCATCCATTTCTCCACCTAACTATTCATCTGACCCCACTTTCAGGAATTATTTCTGTTGAGAATGGCAGTTATTCATTTCCCATCCCCCAGCTTTCTTGGCTGAACTATCTCTCAATTCATAATAAGTCAATATGGAACACACGCTGACCCAGGGAAGTGGACCTCTCCGAGTGTGCCTCACTGCCTTGGTTTATTCTCCCTACTCCTCTGCTGGGACTGTCCTGTCAGCAGCATCAGCTGCTGGCTTAGGAACTCACCTTCCATCAGCACACACATAATAAGGATAGATTCTCCAAATGCAGCTTTCTGCAAATTTTTGATTTAGTAACATAAAGTTTAAAAAAAATTGAGGGTATCAAACTTACTCTTTCCCACAAGCCTGAAAGAAAAGAAACATAAAGGGAAAAAAATACATAGTAATCGTGACACTGAAATATTCAAACATAGGATTTACATGATAATGTGGGAATAGATTACCTTTTACACCTTCTACCTGGAAAATGATTATGTAGTAGTATAGTCGTTTGCACAGCAAAAGAAAATCATATTTGGATTAAACCTTGAAATTGAAAAAATTGACAGACATCTTTTGCTTATTTCTAGAATGAGGGCAGCAAAAGACACCAGAATACACCCTGGATAACTAGTTTCTCTTTCTGACCTAAGTAACTAAACTGAGCTTTGCATCTCATGTCAAAGCATTCTCTGCTGAGACAACCCATAATGTGAATTAGATTATGTCATGTTGTTCTGAAGACATTTCTGTGTCAGAAAAGTGATGCCTTCCTTCTGGTTAGGTACACTCACTGTCTCTGTCTCTTGTGTGCTATTCACACTGCATGGGGCCTGTCTGACACCCTTATCAGACTGTGCATTCCTGAAGGGAGGAACCACATCTGATTTCATTGTTGTATCCTTGGCAGTGAGCATCATTCCTGGCACAGAGCAGATAAGCAATTAATATTGAATGTTTAGAGCTTTTTAATGATTCCACACTTGAACATCACAGATTTTCTTCCTTTCCAGTATTGTAGTCAGGGAGGGCCTAGAGACCCCTCCTTATGCTTTCCTCACATACATCAGGAATAGGGACACAATTTGCAGTCCAGAGCATGGTATGTTTTCTAATCACCTAAAAGGTATATAATTACATTGAGTAGCTCTTTTCTTTATCTTAAAACTACACTACTGTTAAAAAAAATGCAAATATTTCTTTCTGTATTTGGCAGTTTAGAATCTTAAATATACACATGGATCATTTCCAGACTTTTGAAATTCAAACTCCTTACTACAAATGATAGGCCCTTATGATATGAGCCTTATGGTCTAGCTCTTTGAATTTAACCCCACTTGTTCATTCCATTCCAGTTCTTGTACCAACCATCCACTATTCCTTCTACTCTGCCTCTGTGGTAAGTCTCCCAAAAAGTTTTGGATATGTTTTTTTCAATGTATCTAGAGTAGGCCTCCTTCAGTAAGTGTCAGCTTGGTATAGGGAACTAGAGGGCAACCAAAACCTTTAGCCTTGGGAGGCCTATTATCATTACTTAAAGAATGCAGATTGTTTTGAGTTGAGAGCAGTGAGGGCCCTGATGATTAGGGGAAGCTTTTGTCCTGCCTAAGTCCTTCATCTCTCTCTAACTGAAAAAGAGATGCTCACATCCTGAGTTTCTGCCCTTTTTCTAATCAAAGACACAATCACTGCCCCCCCAAAACCCCCCACCTATGACCTAGAATGTAACTCAATGGATATTTCATTTTAAATTAATCAGTAACATCTTTTTATCTAAGAATCTTATCTTTATTCTCAGAATAAGAATGAAGTGACCCCCCCCTTCTAGTCTGTCATGTGAAATCTCTCCCTCCCTCCCCCGATGCTCTACGTCCCTGATCACAGGATAAACATCCCTGGTCTACTCCATTATTCTTTAGAATTTATAAACATGTAAACTCTCCATATGTTTGATAATTGAAAACTGAATTCTCAAGAATAGTTAGACAAAGATTGAGTAATCGAAGTAAGGATCCAACCTGGGAAGCAGCCCAAACAGATCTTATTCTGTGAGAACTCTTCTGATAAAATGTTTGAATTTAGTTTATATAGCCAGAAACAAAGAGTCAATGACCCAAAGAATGTAACTTTTCTTGTTAGGGGTTTCTGGCTCTTAATTGTCCTTATGCAAAGATATGCTGATTCTAAAGGAAGGTAATGCTGGATCCAGTCTCTGAAAAGATGCTAAGGTTAGGCATCAATTGTTAAATCTGTTTTTGTTTTTGCTTTTTTCATCTGAAAAGACTGATTTATACCTTCAGGTAAAATAGATCTCTAAATATAAGCTGGAATCTATGAAGATGGCTTTTTAGTTTGCCTGTCAGAGCAGGGGAGAAATCCCCAGAAAATTTTACATATTTACATGCATATTTTTACATTGATTTATCCTTTGCCAGCTTTTCTCATGCTGCCTTGAATACTCACCTAATGGGTATAAGATTATTTCCTTTGTCCCTGATACCTCACACCAACCACATTTCTCTCTCAGGGTTTTTACAACAAGATATTGTGTCTGCTTGACACACTCTTCCACTAAAACTTTTCATGACTCACTCCTTGCCACATTCCCTTTTCAAATCATCCAGTTTTATCTCACTCTTTTCTTCTTGATCCCCATTATGGTTTGTTTTCACTGACAATACTTCTGCCACCAAATGTGGTGTTTTTGTTTTTCCATACCAGTCTATTTTCCAACTCTTCAGGCACCAACTAGATAGCTACAATTTTATAGAGTTCGAATACTAATGATTCAAGTTACTGTCAGGTTTGTGAACTCAGTCTCACAAGACTACCCTCACTCAAATGCCAGAGGCAAATCTTGGTTCCCCAAATTTCCCATACTGCTGTCCAACATGTCCACAAATTTGGGGTATACCCCACAACCTCCCTTCTTTCAGCTTTGATAATTTGCTAAAGTAGTTCACAAAATTTAGGTAGATGCTTTCTCACTGATACCAGTTTATTATAAAGGACATAACTCAGGAATAATCAATGAAGAAATGTACAAGGCAAGATGTGGGGAGAGGTCTGGAACTTCCATGCCCTCTCTAGGCATACTGTTAGCATGTGATCAAGGGGAACCCAGAGACCCCAAACTATTACAATGTGCATGCTCTTAGAGAGATTAGGCCATCATGCACACAAAGGCAAAGGAAGCATACTCCCGCTGTGAAAATTTTTAATGGAATCAGTGTGCATAAAGAGAGAGAACAGATTTAAATAATATTTTCTAAATAAAACTCCCAAAGTTAGCAGTCTGGCATGGGAAAATGCCCAGACAAACAGGCTCAACCCAAAGTAGGGGCACTAATATCCAAAAGCTTGCCACAAGTCTAAGGTACCTTCTGGCAAGGAAATGGTTAGGCAGGTCCTAGAGAAAATCAAAATTCAAAATATAACACATAATGCACAATGAGGTCAAGGTGACTACTGTCATCTCTTCCAAGGACCAGAGGCAACTTCCCTATGTGTCTTCATCTTACATGTCTCTTCCAAGTATCTCTTCCAAGTGTTTCTACATGTTTCTCTTCCAAGTCTACATGTTTCTCCTTCAAGTCCCTGGGTACAAGTCGAAATGGGAAAAGCAAGAGAGGTGGATTCACCTGCCATGTTACATAAGCCCAACTGGTCACCCCATCTGTAGTGCCCAGCAGCTTCCTTGCTCAGAATTTATAGTTCACGACATGCTGGGACTTGTAATATGCAGTTTCATGTGAGGAAAATGATGCCTCCCCCTCACAGACATGTATCTGTAACAATAGCACCCATTCAGTCCCCCAATGTTCTCAATGACCTGTAGGGTTTCCCTGGGGGTTTTCTTATGTGGACATGGTTTACAAAATCATTGACCACCAGTGATTAATTCAATCACCAGTCTGTCTTTCCTCTTTGGTCGGGGGTTAAGTCATTTTATCAAGAAATGAGTAAATGAATTGGTCTAAGGTTTGCAGGAAAGTGATTTCTCAAGCCATAAGATCTGGCTATTTTGACTTCCTTCCAGACTATGCCTTAAAAACAGGAGATAGGAAAACAGGAGTTCCAAGTTACTTCCTACTTAGTCCAAGGAAACTGAAAGAACATTTAGAATTTTGCATTAGCTTGTTAGGACTGTCATAACAAAGTATCACAACTTGGTGTCTTAAAACAACACAAACTTTTCTCTCATAGTTTTGGAGACTAGAAGTCCAAAATCAAAGTGTCAATGGGACTCTTCCCCTTCTGAAGGCTCTAGGGAAGAATCCTTCCTGGCCTCTTCCTACTTTCTGGTGGTTGCCAGATCTTCAGTGTTCCTTGGCATGTAGCTGTATCACTGTAATCTCTGCCTCTGTTTTCACAAGTGTTCTCCCCTGTGTGTGTCTCTGCTCTGTTTATAAAGACAGCAGCCGTTGGACTAGGCCCCACCCTAATCCAGTATAATTTTGTCTCAATTGAATATATCTTTATAAATATCTATTTCCAAAATAAGGTCACATTCACAGGTACTGAGTTTAAGATTTCAACACCTCTCTTGGGGGAGGGAGAGAGATAATTCAGCACACAATTGACTAGGTTATGCATGTGGTACACATGAGGATCACTTTAAGTACAAACTAGTACTTCTAGCATGGTGTTGAATTCAGGCCATACAGTGTTTCTGAGGACACAGGAAAAGGAGTCACTGTGGGGACATCTTTTTATCAAGAAGGTTATCAACCCAAAATAAACTCAAGGATTTTTGAAGGAACTGCAATAGAATCTCTGACATTTTTATTAAGTATCAGGAAAGGAAATAAAGAGAATATCTACTATTTAAATGATAAAAAAAATTATAAACATTAGCAAGAAAAGGGAACCACGGTAGCATTTTTTTAAGGCAGTTAGGTTTTTAGGAAATAGGTGGGTGCAACATTTTAACAGAAAGACAAGTAACATTAGTCTTAGTAGTAAAAAGACATTTACCAATTACACAAACATTTAGAGCTAAAATGTGAGAAATGACCACCACAACCCAGTTATCAAGTAGCTATTCTCTATACGAAATAACTAGAACTGTATTTTTTTTGCATGATCTGTATTTTTTTGCAGATAGGTATACTGCAGATAGGTATACTATGGATATCCAGTGTCAAAATGTTATTTTTATCATTTTTGCTTTTCCTCAGAACAAACAGTTTGACCTGGCATTAAGTAAAATGCAAACATGAGAAATTAGGATTGTGGCCATGCTCTCTTGGCTGTCCCATAGGGTGGCAAGGATTATCTCCTAGATGTAGCCGGTCTTTGAGGTTCTTTCTTTGAAGTTCTACCACTTGGCTGAGAAATACAGAAGGCTCACAGTTTCCCTTCCTTGATTTGACTGCAAGAGGAGTGTCATGTCAGCAGAAGACTGCACAATTATCAGGAAAATTGTGGAACTTCCAAAAAATGTTATTCAGCAGAGGGCATTAGGTCTGTGATTATTAAATGTGAATGCATTTCAATCCTAAGCAAACTAACAACTTGATTTGAGGCTTATGCTAGCTATCACTAAGATTCATGTCACTGGAAGATCTGAACAAGAGAAATTCACTTCATGTGGTTCAAGCAATAACATACACTTCAAAAACAAAATATACTTTCACATGAGGTAATGGGTGCCTAAGTTTTGAAAATATACAAGTAGCAACTAAGATATTCAAATATAAATTGCTGTAAAATTTTAGGAGATAATCTCTCATATTCCTTCCAACTCAAAAAATTGTATAACTGAAAATTTATTTCATTCCCCAAAAATGTCAGATATAAAAATATTTCTAGTTCACTGAGAGAGAACAGAAAAGAATAACATTATAAATATTATAGAAGGAATTTAATCATGGATACAGCACACAAAAACAACAGCTGATTCCTAATAGGTATCTATGAAAATAAGGAGACTGTCCTCACCTTCAAAGATTAATCTGTCCAGAAGGAAAAAGAAAAATATCGGATGGTTTCACTTATAACAGGAATATAGGGGAACCAAATAAGACATCAGTGTGAAAAAATAACAACAGTACAAAACACAACAAAGCAAAAACAGACAATCATAAACCAGAAACATCCTGCAGGGGAGGAGGTGGAGAGGGATCAGAGGGTGGGAGGGAGGAGCACAGGGGACTGAGGTGATGGTGCACGGGTGCATTGGTGAAGGAAACTCTATGGGGACTACACCTGAGGGGGTGGGGGGAAGCAAATATTGTTTTTTAAAAAAATTTCTTAATGAAAATAAAAGCCAGTGGGTATGTGTCACTGATATCCTAGTAAATAACATGTCTTGCAAATAATGTCTATAACCCATCTTAACAAGCTACAGGCATGCTGATGAAATTTACAATAACTATCAATAAAATAGACATAAGATATTTCTATGGTTAAAAAAAAATAAGATTAATCTGTCCAAACCAGGAAAGGGTCCTGGAGTAATTTCAGAAGGTGGCAATAATACAGTGCATCAGAGAAATTGTCATCTTCCTTCTAAGAGTGTCACAAGAAGCTGTACTTTCTCAGTTTCTGTCTTGTAGCATGGTTCTAAAATTGAGTCTCTGAGTGGGGTGGAGTTGTTATAGAGGCCTCTCCATAAAAGGCCGAGGTACTCTTTTCTCTATCCCCACTTAACTAAAGGTGAAGTTAAGCAGCCAAGTGAAAATATATAACAGGGAAGGCAGGTGGATTCTGGAGAAGAATAAAGAAGAGCTCTCATTCCTGGAACTAACTTGTACTCTGGTACTGCCAGGACTGTGACAGGGAAGGAGACACATGCAGGCCAGATATGTAGAGACACTTGAAAGAGACCCACGTGGGTGAGAGATACCTGGGGAGGCTGACCATGACAGCTTTTATCTTGATGCAGAATCTCCTTTTGTTCCAGTTTCTGGAATCTCCTTCAGAACTCCTTTCCTATGGTTCCCTTCCAGAAGGTGACTTAGACTTGTTCCAAGCCTCCAGGCTTCAGTAACCCTGCTTCAGGACAACCCTGTTTGACTGGACATTTACCAATGAGAGGATTGGCAATTTGGGTATTTTAATTGGGGAACTATACTTTCTTCTCTAAGTACATTAATTCTGTTAAGCATCTTTTTTTAAAAAAAGATTTATTTATTTATGCATACAAGAGCTGGGGTACAGGCCAGAGATGCGGGGGTGGGTGAGAGGATTCACCAGAGACAGAGCGGGGAGCAGAACAGCCAGATCGACTGAAATACACTGCTGAGGGGAGCAACGGGTGAGATAGCAGAGTCTGCCGCACCATGTGGGTTGCTCCCTGGCCAACCAGGGATCGAACCCGTGCTGCAGAGGCTGAGGATTGCTTCATAGTGCAATGCTTAACCCCTTGCGCCACCAGGGAGGTCCTAACTGTTAAGTATCTTTCACACTAAGAATCTGTCTGCCTTTTTGGCCTGACAGATCGGATGGTCAAACCCTTTTAGAGCACGCCAGTTTAGGTGTGCCTGGGTACCCCTTGGTTATACACTAAGAGTGAGCATATTGGATTTAACTGAGGAGTCTTTTAATAACATCTGTCCATCCTTTGGAAGAAGATGAGGGAAGGTAGATGTTAGGAGGGGTCTTCAGACATGAACATTTGAAAAGAATTTTAAGGAGTCTCTTTACATTAAATAAAATAAAAAGAGTGATAATTCTTTTTCATATACTGTTAATGATTTTTCATCCAAAGTTGGCTTCATTTTTTTAATATGTCTTCACTTTTCTTTAGCACATTACAAAAATTGTTAGTGGAAAGCCCCAGAAATAACTGGTGTCTTAGTTTGTGAGTCCTTTCTACATGCTTAAAAATTCAGGATAAGACCCAAAAGCAGGCTCACAGAGAGAAATTTAAAAAAAAAAGTTTATTTAAAGGGAAGTTGGCAGGTTGGGCGGGGGGAGAGAATATTAATTGATCAGGACAGGCTAGCTGCCATCTGCCTATACCAGGGTGCAAGTTGGAGCTCTAAAGGCAAGAGAGTCTCCTGTTTCAAAGCCCCACCTGGTTGTTCAGTTCCACCCCTATTTCCCAACAGCTCACACACTCAAGAATTCCAGTTCATGGCATCCTGGAACTTGTAACACAAGGTAACTGAGATCTCATCAGCATGGGGATGGGAATGCAGTCTGTTCAGGACATCATTCTCTGACTCAGTTTGCTTCTCACCATTCCTCTGACAATTTCACTGTAATAATTTATTCAGTAAAACTGTCTGAGCCAAGTAAAAGTGCTTAATTTTTCAAAAAGATTATTAAATTATGGTGATAACAATCTTTTACATCTTGAGAATATGAAGAAAAAATTCAAAAATATATAATTGCCAAAATATGTGGTAAATTCCCTTCAGTGTAGCTGCATAAGTTTGAGTTTATTCCATCCAGACCTCCCATGTTTTGGGACTTTCCTCAAACCCCTTGACTTTTTAAGATTATGAAATGTGTACTGGGTATAACTCCCCTAAGTATCCACACCCTCCACTCCATGGAAGAGACAGAACATGTGCTCCTCAGCTCTCTGGGAAAGTAAATTTAATTATTGGATGCTTCTCTTTTTAAAAATGGTACTGCATTTTTTTTTTTTTAGTCTTCAGGGCATAAATAAAATAAATGAATCCCTTTAATGTTTTAATCAGATTTGCATCAATAAAAATAACAGCTAATAGCGTAACTTTGTGTCTCCAATGCTGGCTAAGAAGCAAGAGTCAGTGTCAGGAATTGTTTCTCTTAGCATCTATGAAATGAATTCACTTCAGGAGACATCTAGAAGCAAGGGTATGCTGAAAATGTGAGATAGTGGGTAACAAAGGAAGACTAGGGAATCCTACAGATGTAAGAATCTCCAAATGATGAGCTTTTGTTTCTCAGTCCAAGCAGAATCTATTGCAAAATTTTGAGAGTGTGTGTGTGTGTGTGTGTGTGTGTGTGTGTGTGTGTGACACAGTGAGAGAGAGAGAGAGAGATTGAGAGGGCGAGATAAAGGGGGAGACAAAGAAACAAGCATGTGACTTCCTGAGGAAAAAAAATTACTCCTTCATCATGATATAAAAGACATAAAATATATAGCAGGGATAGCACTAAAGTAAGTCTTTACTAAAAAAAGACTATATTAAGGAAGTGTGGGCCTGGATTCATTCACACTTAAACACCAACCAAGGACTAATTACCAGCCTTTGTAAGAAATTTCATTTTTGTTACATTTATAATTTTCTAGAAGCTTATTTATTTTAAGTTCCATTTCTCTAAAAATAAACAAAAATCAAACAAAAAGAAATTTGCTTTTGTTTTAGCAAGAGCCAAAGAGGAAAACAGAAAAAGTTCTCCAGTTTCAATTCAACAAATACTTTGTGAACCACTTCTATGCCAGATAGAGCTCTGTGGAGAAGACATTTATTATACAATTAAAGACACAGAAGTCCATTTTGTAGGGTAATAACTTAGAGTTGAAATGGTAGAGCAGGGAAGATTCTCATAGAATTGATATCTACTCATGTTTTCCAAACTCACTGCCCTTCAGAATTTCCAGGGGAGACTTTGAAATTGCATATTCCAGGATCTCTCTTATGATCTTTTGAATCAGAATCTCTAAGAGATGACTGTATGTTCACAAGTTTCCCCAGGTGAAATTGAAGCAGTGACTGAAACCTTGGCTCTGGGAGAGGGAAAAAAATGAAGAATGTATAGGAGCACAGAGGTGACGGGAGAACCTTGGAAGATTGCTGAAAAGTAATTGTGTGGGACTGCTTAGTAATCCCATAAAACTGGAGATTAGAAGCAGCCAAATCATGTAGGACATTGAGCATAATGTTAAGGAGTTTGGATTTCATGCCAAGGACAAAAAATTTGGATGAACGGGAGGTTGCAGAAAGGAACAGAAGGGGATGCTGAGGGCTGTGGTAATAAATTGAAAGGGTATCGGGGAGTAATACCAAAATCATGCTTTCCTGGAATTTTTGGGAGCCAAAAACCAGTCCCACTCTTTGTTGCATTGTTTATTTCCCCTTCTACCTTTCCCTTTCCTCTGTACCCTACCTGATCCTCCACTGGGGAACAGAAATGATGGGTAATTTATTTATGATCAACACCACTTTTTCACATTCATAAACAGTAATGTACACAACTTCACCAGAGGAGAAAGTGATGTAGCCCTAAATCCTTTCCACTGTATCTCTCCGAAGCTGCCCTGCTTCATTGCTTCTCTACCTAAAGCCACTGTAGATATCCTTTTCCTATGACCTCACTTATAAATAAATACTGTAGGGCCTCCCCTAGTGGTGCAGCGGTTGAGCGCTGGGCTGCAAAGCTGCCCGCAGTCTCTGCGGTGCCGGGTCGATCCCGGCCACCAGCGAGGGTCCCACAAGGTGCACAGACCTCTCCTGCCTTGCCCGCTGCTCCCCTCAGCAGTGTATTTCGTCAGTCTGCCTGTTCTGTTCCCCGCTCTGGCTCTGGTGAATTCTCTCACCCTCCCGCACTTTTGACTGTACCTAGTATAAATAAATAAATAAATAAATCTTAAATAATAATAATAATAATAAATAAATAAATACTGTAGTTTGTTTGAGGCTTCACCCTCTGACAATGGTGCTAGGTCCATGCCCCTTAAACGCACCATATGATGACAAACATACAGTCTTTTCTATCAAATGAACATAATCTCAAGTTACAAATCTTCTCGCTGGCTCCATTACAAAGTTGCAATGTCACAAGTATCCTAGAGGATGTAACATTGAAGAGTTGCTGTGTATGAGAGGAAAGGTAGAATATTTGATCTTCATGTTGTAGTAGGCTCACCTCTCCCCAAAGATGCATCATGCTAGCTGACTAATGAAACTGGAAGTCAGTAACAGATGTCAGTGGAAGATTTAATAAAAACAGGTAGTGGTAAGAGATCAAGAGGTGAATCTCTGAAAACCACAAATTTCTCTCCAAGCCTTGTTTAAGGAACACACTTGCACTATTAAGAAAATGAACCCCTGATAACACAGGTTATTATTTTTATGAGTAACCACATATAAAATAAACTGTACTATGAGTGACATAAAGGCCTCCTTCATCCAACAGGTTTTTAAACAGAACTTTGATTAAAAGACTCACCTAGTGTGGAGTATCTCAAGATTAACTATAAACATTGGCCAACAGGTCACTCCATTCTCCAGTTTCTCCTAGCTCTGCTTTGTTATTTCTGTTTTTGGTAAGACCCATACATTTCTTCAGGGTGAGTTAGGGATGAAGGGGACTTTGTTTTCTATGTTCAATCTAATCCAAAGCAACTATTTGAATCCCAAATCAAAAGACAGTCAATTGTGGAGTCTCAGTCTCCTCAGAAGAATTTTCTCTTAATGTTATGTCAATATATTGGAAAGAGTATTCAGGGGCTGTAAATATCTAATAAAGTTCATTACTGAAATCTATAAATTAATTTTGGTGAAAGAAAGCTTTAACACAACAAGTGATCCTAAGCAATATGTAGAACTGTCTCTGCATTAGATTCTTGTTCTGAGGGGGATATACCCTTAAAAATGAAATAAGTTACTATTCTAATACCATAGCTTAATTTATTGAATGAGGCCAAGATACAAATTTAAAGTAAAGCAATTTAAAATGCAAATCAAAAAAGATAAGCACATAACTGAGCTCTCTAAAAAAGTAGAAACTCTAACTCAACAAGCATCACAGTTTTGAGTTATTCTTCACAAGACAGAGAAAGAAAAAAAGTAGCAAAAAAACAAAAGGAGAGAAATACATGAGTGAGAAGGAAGCAAGAGTATCTATTATCCATGGGCAGGTAGCTTGTCAGTGTCTCACATGTCAACTGAACCCAAAATCTGAACAAATAAGTGAGAGAGAATAAATATGTCTTTCCTTGGGTGTTGATACACTCTCAGGCTTGTGAATCTGGATTCAGAAACAGCTGTCTTCCACATCATCTGTCTCTGGCTTGCCTCAGACTAAAATCTTGGGTGGAACTAATAGCTCCATTCATGCAAGCTGATGCCTTCCGGGGAAGGAGGTGAAAACACAGAAATATTAATATAGCCATCAGAGAAACAACTCTAAGCCAGCAGCTGACACTGTTTAGTCTCATTGACTTGCAAGGACTGGGTAGTTTTAAAAGTGAGTTATGAAAGTGGTTAAAGGTTTTCTTGAGGAAAACATTGGCAGGTATCTAAACCAGACTACTTGTTACCTCTTCTAAGATTTCAGTGAACATGAGTTTGTGGTTGAGAAGTCAAGAGGGCTCCCCAGGGCAAGAGTTCAGCCCTTCCTAGTCTGGTGCCAAATCCAAGTGGGACATGAAAACCAATTTTTATAGAGTCAAAGGCACCAACAGTATATAAAGTTTTATAATCTGATGTCTACAACATAATCCTTGCTGTTTAAATTTCTATCCTGCTGAGAATGCAGAATAGAAGACACTAAATTGAGGGGGCATGTCCAGACATGCTCAGGACCCAGGAGTGAAAGTTTATATGAGTAATGCCTTAAGCTTTAGCCCTGGAAAATTCAATATAAAAATCAGGGCTGGTCCTAAACAGATAATCAAGGGTGCTAGGAAAGTCAAACAAAGGAAGGTAGTTGGCAATCTCCCAGTCTCCAATACTTTGGTGATGTGTGACCTTGCTAACTTTTCCTGTGAAAATCAAAGGAAAGACCCATTCCCCCAAACTATCCTGAAAAACAAACTTTCTGCAACATCAAGGGAATAATATCCCTTATTTTAGCTCCACAAGCAAGTTAAGTGAATTGATTAACATCAAAAATTTCAACTTCATTAATGATCACTCCCCCAAAATAATGTATTTGCTCATGTTAATAACGAGGTAGTGTTTTTACATTTGGTCTAAGCCAAAATGCTGAGAAGTGTTTATGAACAAGGTAGTATTTCTGACACTGTACTCGATATCCACATAGTACTAGCTTTGCATTTTACATTGACTTTATTCATCATTACTCAAAATTATCCAGAAAAGCATGGAATGATTTCTATGGCAGTTACATGGTACTGATTTCAAAGAAGTAACATTGATTTTCCTAGCTGTATCCAGCAGTAAGGATGACAAAGTCATAGAAAGCTTCTTTGTAGTGTTTTGCTTGGCAGGTCATACCCATGATCATGCCCAGTCTCCAGATGGGTGATTCTGTGAAGTAGAATGTGCACTTCATTTTGAAATGTAAGACCTGGTTTGGGACCCCAGCTTCCTGGCCACATGACCTAATAACATTCAACTACAGTGATTTATACTTTTTACTTACCTTATTTCTGTTCCTTTCACATCCTATTCCAATCTGTTCTTTAGCTCTTTAACTCTTGTGATTAAACATAGTTGTTACATTTACTGAAATCATAGTTTTATGAACTAAAGTACTATGATAAAGTACAATTTCAAACTACCTAACCATTCCATAAATATGGCCTGAGAAGTAGAATATTTTAGTGATTAAATTTGTATGCTGTGGAATTGACAGCATGAGTTCATATTCCATGTGAAGCACCTACTAACTGTGTGATCTTGCGAAGTTTCCTAACTTCTCCTTCTGAAGTTTTAGAATATCCACCTTACAGCTTCCAGTGAGGCAAAAAGGTACCTACCTAATAGGTGAGTATTAAAAGCAAAAATTCATGCTAAATTATTTAAAAGCATGTCTACTGCATAGTGCAGTGTTAGAAGTTCTGCTTTTATTAAATCACTATTTGTACCTAATTGAAAAACTAGAATGGTGCTACAGAGTTTATCATGAATAGTAAGCTTTCCCCCCACTTCTTTTTACCCTTTTAGCTTTGTTCCCAAGTAACAATGGCTTTCAGCTTTTTTTTTTTTCCATCCACAGTATTTTATTTATTCAAGACTCTTATTCCCTGACAAAATATGAAAAAACAGCAGATCGCACTCAGGACCTGCCAGACCCTGGGCAAAATGTAATGGGGCATAATGAAAGATTTACAAGGAATAGATCAGTAGTAGAGTTCCAGATGAGAGTGGTATCTGATTTTATTTTTTTTTTTTATAAATTTTATTGTTATATTCCCCATACAATTGCAGCCCCCCATTCTGACCCCAATCCCTCCCCTCCCGCCCCCGCCCCCCTAAAAGTGTCTCTGGTTCATAGTTTTTTGTTGATTTTGATTTTCACTTTCTTATAGTTATTCATTTTCCTGGTCCCTTATTTAAGTTTTCTAGATTCCTGCTATGAGTGAGACCATCCGGTATTTTTCTTTTTCTTTTTGGCTTATTTCGCTGAGCATGATCCCTTCCAGCGCCATCCATGTTGCAGCAAATTGCATGTGTTTATCTTTTTTGAATGCTGAGTAATATTCCATGGTATATATGTACCACATCTTCTTGATCCAGTCATCTATTTTTGGGCATTTGGGTTGTTTCCAAAGCTTAGCTATTGTAAACAGTGCTGCTATAAACATAGGGGTGCAGGTGTTCTTTGGAATTGATGTTTCTGTGTCCTTTGGGTAAATACCTAGGAGTGGAATTGCTGGGTCATATGGAAGCTCTATGTTTAGTAGGTCCAGAAATCTCCACACAGCTTTCCACAGTGGTTGGACCAGTTTGCACTCCCACCAACAGTGCAGAAGAGTTCCTTTTTCTCCACACCCTCGCCAACATTTGTTGTTGCTAGTTTTTTTAATATGTGCCATTCTCACTGGTGTAAGATGGTATCTCATGGTAGTTTTGATTTGCATTTCCCTGATGACAAGTGATGTTGAACATTTTTTCATATGCCTGTTGGCCATTTGCATTTCCTCTTCAGAGAAGTTTCTTTTAAGCTCTTCTGCCCATTTTTTGACTGGATTATTTTCTTTGTTGTTGTTGAGTCTCATCAGCTCTTTGCAGATTTTTGTGATCAGTCCTTTATCATTAGTGTTGGGTGCAAAAATGTTCTCCCAGTTGGTGGGGTTTCTCTTTGTTTTTGTTATTGTCTCTTTTGCTGTGCAAAAGCTCTTTAATTTGATATAGTCCCAGCTGTTTATCTTTGCCTTCACTATCACTGCTTTGGGTGATGTGTCTGTAAAGATGTCTTTGATGTGCAAATCACGTAGTGTTTCGCCTATATTTCCTTCTATATATTTTATGGTTTCAGGTCTTATGTCTAGTTCTTTAATCCATTTTGAGTTGATTTTTGTGTATGGTGTGAGGTGGTGGTCAAGCTTCATTCTTTTGCATGTAGCGACCCAGTTTTCCCAGCACCATTTATTGAACAAACTTTCTTTGCTCCAATGCATATTCTTTGCTCCTTTGTCAAAGATTAGTTGACCATAAATCTGTGGGTTTATTTCTGGATTTTCTATTCGATTCCATTGGTCTGTATGTCTGTTCTTGTTCCAATACCATGCAGTTTTGATGATTATGGCTTTGTAGTATAGTTTGAAGTCTGGGAGTCTGATGCCTCCATTCCCTTCTTTTTTTTTCAGGAGAGCTTTGGCTATTCGGGGTTTTTTGTGATTCCATATGAATTTCATCAATAATTGTTCTATTTCTTTGAAGAATGACATTGAAATTTTGATTGGAATAGCATTGAATCTGTATATTGCTTTTGGAAGGATGGCCATTTTAATAATGTTTATTCTTCCAATCCATGAGCAGGGGATGTCTCTCCATTTCTTTGTATCTTCTTCTATTTCTTTTAACAGTGTTTTATAGTTTTCTTTGTATAGGTCCTTTACCTCTTTTGTTAGATTTATTCCCAAATATTTGATTTTTTTTGTTTCAATAACAAAAGGGATGGTCTTTTTGATTTCTTCTTCTTCAGATTTATTGTTTGTGTATAGGAAGGCTACTGACTTTTGCGTGTTGATTTTGTATCCTGCCACTTTACTGAACTGATTGATGAGTTGAATTAGCTTTTCTGTGGAGTTTTTGGGGTTCTCTATGTATAATATCATATCGTCTGCAAATAGTGATAGTTTGACTTCTTCTTTTCCTATTTGGATTCCTTGGATGTCTTTCTCTTGTCTTATTGCCCTGGCTAGGACTTCCAGTATTATATTGAAAAGCAATGGTGAGAGTGGACATCCTTGTCTTGTTCCAGATCTTAATGGAATTGCTTTCAGCTTTTCACCATTGAGAATGATACTGGCTGTTGGCTTGTCATAGATGGCCTTTATGATGTTGAGGTATGTTCCTTGTATCCCAAGAACTTCAAGGGCTTTTATCATGAATGGGTGTTGCACTTTGTCGAAAGCTTTCTCAGCATCTATTGATATTATCATATGGTTTTTATATTTCTTTTTGTTGATGTGTTGGATAACGTTGATTGATTTTCGGATGTTAAACCATCCTTGTGCCCCTGGAATGAATCCAACTTGGTCGTGGTGAATTATCTTATGGATACATTGTTGGATTCTGATAGCTAAAATTTTATTGAGGATTTTTGCATCAGTGTTCATTAGGGAGATTGGCCTGTAGTTTTCCTTTTTTGTGTTGTCCTTGTTCGGTTTTGGTATTAGTGTAATGTTGGCTTCATAGAACGTGTTTGGTATTGTCCCTTCCTTCTCAATTTTTTGGAAGAGTTTGTGAAGGATAGGCACTAATTCGTCTCTGAATGTTTGGTAGAATTCATTTGTAAATCCATCAGGTCCTGGGCTTTTGTTTTTGGGGAGGTTTTTGATTACCATTTCAATTTCGCTAATTGTAATTGGTCTGTTTAGGTGTTCTATTTCTTCTTTATCTAGCTTTGGGTGATTGTAGAGTTGTAGGAATTTGTCCATCTCCTCTAGATTGTTAAACTTGTTTCCATATAACTGTTCATAGTAGTTACTGATTATTCTTTTGATTTCTGCTGTGTCCGTTGTGATTTCTCCTCTTTCATTGATGATCCTGTTTATTTGTGCTTTCTCCCTTTTTTCCTTTGTGAGCCTGGCTAGGGGTTTGTCTATTTTATTGATTTTTTCAAAGAACCAGCTCTTGGTTTCATTGATCTTTTGGATTGTTTTTTTAGTTTCAATTTCATTTATTTCTGCTTTGGTTTTTATTATTTCTTTTCTTCTACTGGTTTTGGGGTTTTTTTGTTGTTCTTTTTCTAGATCTTTGAGCTTCGAGATTAGGTTGTTTCTTTGCGTTCTTTCTTGTTTCTTGATGTGAGCTTCTATTGCTATATATTTTCCTCTTATTACTGCTTTTGCTGCATCCCATACATTTAGGATATTGGTGTCCTCCTTGTCGTTCAATTCAAAAAATTTTTTAATTTCTTCTTTGATCTCCTCATTAGTCCAATGGTCTTCCAGTAGTGTGGTTTTTAATCTCCATGAGGTAGGAAAGTTCCTTGCCTTCTTTTTATGGTTTATTTCTAGTTTGATGCCTTCATGGTCAGAAAAGATGGTTGATATGATTTCAATCTTGGTGTATCTGTTGATGTTTGTCTTGTGCCCCAGTATGTGATCGATCCTGGAGAATGATCCGTGTGCGCTTGAGAAAAATGTGTACTCCGTTTTTTTGGGGTTTAGTGTTCTATAGATGTCTGTTAAGCCCAATTGCTCTAGGTCTTTATTTAGAGCTTTGGTTTCTTTACTTATTTTTTGTCTTGTTGATCTATCCATTGTTGATAGTGGTGTGTTGAAGTCTCCCACTACGTATGTGTTTTCTCTGATGTCTGTTTTCAGAGAGGACAACAGTTGTCTGATATATTTTGGTGCTCCTTCGTTTGGTGAGTATATGTTAATGAGTGTTATTTCTTCTTGAAGTATTGTCCCCTTGATCATAATGTAGTGACCATTGGGGTCTCTTTTTATCTTTTTGAGTTTGAAATCTGTTTTATCTGATATAAGTATAGCTGTTCCTGCTTTCTTTTTTGGTCCATTTGCTTGTAGGATTGTTTTCCATCCTTTAACTTTGAGCCTATTTTTATCTTTTGTAGCTAAATGTGTTTCCTGGAGACAGCAAAAGGTTGGGTTTTGTTTCTTAATCCAGGCTGCAACTCTGTGTCTTTTTATTGAAGAGTTTAGTCCATTTACATTTAGAGTTAATATTGATATGTTAAGATCTGTATTTGCCATTGTGTTTGTCTTTCCTTTGATTTTATTTATTTATTCTTTTAATAACTTTTTTTTTTTTTGGCCTTCTTTCATTGTTATTCGTCGCTCTGAGGTTCTGGCTTTAGGACTCCTTGTAGTATTTTTTGGAGTGGGGGTTTAGTTGCAATGAAATTCCGGAGTTTCTGTTTGTCTGGGAAGGTCCATATTCTTTCTTCAAAGAGGAAGGAGAGCTTTGCGGGATAGAGTATTCTTGGTTGGCATCTGTTTTCTTGGAGTCTGTTGACTATGTCCCTCCACTCTCTCCTTGCCCGTAGTGTTTCTTCGGAGAAGTCTGATGTCAGCCTGATTGGTTTTCCTTTGAATGTTATCTGTTTCTTCCCTCTTGCCAGCTTCATTATTTTTTCCTTGTCCTGGATTCTTGGGAGCTTTACTATTATGTGTCTTGCTGTATTTTTCCTTTCGTCGTGGAAGTTTGGTGTTCTTCTTGCTTCTTGTATATCAATTTTCAGCTCCTTCTTCACATTTGGGAAGTTCTCTTCAATTATCTCTTTGAATATTTTCTCTGTTCCTACATCTCTCTCCTCTCCTTCTGGTATTCCTATAACTCTTATATTTCCTTTCCTCATGGAGTCAGATAGTTCCCGAAGTCTTTCTTCATTCTTTTTCCTTCGTACTTCTCTTTCCTTTTCTGTTTTGGTTCTTTTTATTTCTGTGTCTTCAAGATTACTTATTCGTTCTTCCATTTCATCTATTCTGCTTTCATTGCTTTTCCCAGAATTCTTTAGTTTTTCCATTAATTCTTTGATCTCCTGCATTTCTTTTACTTCCCTCTTTAGGGACTCAATTTCTTTCTTCTGACCATTGTTTTCCCTCTCTAGGGACTCAATTGCATTCTTCTGATCGTTGATTATTTTTCCCTTATCATTGTTTTCCTTTATGACTTCTGTCAGTTTTTTAATCACGGCAATTTTAAATTCTCTTTCTGGAAGGCTCAGAAATTCTTCCAAGTTATTGTCGTTGCAATCTGGGGGCTGGCTTTCTTTTTGTGGTGTGCTTTTTCTCTGGAGAGTTGCTAGGTTGCGTGTGGTTCTTCTCCTCCCTACTGTCTGTTTTCTAATTTGCCGTATGCGTTGGGACACTGTGTTGTTGGGACTGGCCGGCATCTTGGGTGGGCTTCTCTGTTCCCCTCTGGTTCTTCCAGGAGTCATCTGTCAGTTTCAAGCAGCCTTTACTGGAGAAAGGTCCCTGTTCTAAAATGCCGATGTGGGGACACACTCCCCTGTGCGCCTGGTCTGCCCCGGTGGTGGGTTCCTGCTCCCCTCTGGGCTTGGACTGCAGGCCAGAGGGGGTCTGGCGTGGGCGAACTTCCCCCGCTCACCTCTGGCTCCTGAGGAAGCCTTCTGCAGGTAGTCTTTACTGAAGAAATGTCCCTGTTCTAAAATGGTGATGTGGGACACACTCCCTGCGCTTCTGGTCTCAGGCACACTCTTCTGCGCGCCTGGTCTGCCCCGGCTGTGTGTGCTCGCTCTCCCTATGGGCTCAGACTACTTGTTCAGAAGGGGCCCGGTGTGGGCTAACTCCCCAGCTGGCCACTAGCTCCTTCAGTAGCCTGTGCTGGGGTCAAGTCGCTAGGTGGCACCAGAGATCTCTCCTAGAGCCCTTGGGGAGCTGATTTTCCACCCCGTGGGACAGGGAGCAGAGCGGGGATGGTAGGGTACACCTCAACGGCTTTGGGGTGCTGTGTCTGCCTTGTGCCCCACCGTCGTGGGGAACCCACGCCCCTAATTTCGTGCCCCGGGTCTCAGTTCCAAAGCCCTCAGTTCCAGGACGCGGGCTGTAGCCCAGATCAGTGGGGCGGGAATGGCGCCTTTTGAATCCCGCTCCCCTGCCTGGGCGCCTTGTTCCTGCTCACTCAGGGAGGGCCTCCGCCCGGGTCTCAGTTCCAAAGCCCTCAGTTCCAGGACGCGGGCTGTAGCCCAGATCAGTGGCGCGGGAATGGCGCCTTTTGAATCCCGCTCCCCTGCCTGGGCGCCTGGTTCCTGCTCACTCAGGGAGGGCCTCCGCCGTCTCCCCGCAAGCCTAGGTCGCAGGCGCAGGGCCCTGGGCAGCTGCAATCCGAGCGCCGCTTTCGCGCAAGCTTACCGGGCGGCCGGGGCTGTGTGCTGGTGCTGGTCTCCTCCTGGTGGGCGGGGCTCTCTTTAATGGCGCGTGGAGCTCACCTCCGCGGCGGATCCTGCAGGGTTCGCCTCAGCTCCCGTTCACGGGGTGTGGTGGCTGAAATAGTTCCTTTCCACTCACAGTCCCGCTTGCTGCATCCGTTTTTCTTGTTGGGCGTTTTGGTTTGTTGTTTCCCTCGTCTCTGCCGGTGGGAGAGTGCCGCCTCTGTGGGCGGGGGAGGGGAGCAGGGTTCTGCGCTTCCCTCCCTTCTCGTCCTCTTTTATGGTAACTTTCTTCTTCGGGCAGTTTGCTGGAGTCGTCCGTTTATCTTCCGTGTCCCAGTTCTCACTGGGACCTGCCGCTTTTCCTCCCTATTAACTTTTTTTAATGGGAAATCTTACTCGCAGCGTCTCCTCCCGCCATGTTGCTCCGCCCCCCTCCGGCTTTCAGCTTTTTAGATGATCCTTTTGATAATTACTTTTTTCCTCCCACATACTGATTAAATTCAGATCAGATATGTCAATATGCTACTAAAACAAGTGAGGATTAAGCTCTCTAATATAATATACAAATACACACATGAACACGCACACACAATATCTTTCTGTTCCCCACCAAGCGTCCATAACTATTATTATTTATATTAAATTATTATTCCTAAACTAAACCACAGAGTAAACTATGACAGTAATCCTCCCTCATATAATATTTTTAAGTTCATAATTCTTCAGTTTGGTTGGTTGGTTTGATTTGTTTTCAATGCCCATCACTAAATCATTCTTTGGCAGAGATAGGGATGGGAGTCTTATAACATGGCCACATACATCAAGGACACTAATATTTATTGATTCATTTCTCCCGCACTCCTTTCTCTGTTGCTTGTAATCTGTCCTATTTTTACTCAACACACAGCTATAGTTTTGTGACTTCACTTCACCATCAATCTGGGAACTCCTTTTTTCTTTCTTTTATACCAGATGCAGTTTCCTGATCCATCTTTCTCTTTATTTATTCTTTTGTTTTTCTAGAACAATCTCCAGTAGTTTAAATAGAAAAGATGCATGGGAAGTCACTTTTTTTTGGCCTTGTATGTCTTTTAAAATCCTTGCTTTTATTTGCTAATTTGATGGCATAAAGAATTCCATATTGAAAAATATTCCTTTAGAATTAAAGGCATTGTTATATTGTTTTCCCAGCTTCCATTGTTGTTACTAAGAAGTCTGGTGCGATTGTAAACTCAGTCGTGTGTGTGTGTGTGTGTGTGTGTGTGTGTGTGTCTGGTGTATTTTGTTTTCTTTATTTTATTAATCTACAGAAGCTTCTAGGGCACACAGTTAAAACTATCCAGAACTCATAAATGCAAAAATCTAGACTGAGAATATAGGAGGACCAGGTTACTCAGAGATTCAGATTTTCAAAGAAATTAATAAATTTTACCAAAATATAAAATTTGTGTATATTTACAATAGAATATTTGAAAAGGATTTGTAAAATAGAATGGAAAATTAAATATTACCCAAATTAAAAAAAATAATAAAAAGCCTTGATTTTGATCATTTTCTCCCTTCCTTTCTTTGTCTTTGAGGAATTCTTATTGATTAGATATTTTACTGACTGGATTGAACTTCTACTTCTCCTATCCTTTTCTCCTTTTATAGTGATAAAAGTCATCTTTGCTTTTCTCCAACTTTCTGAACAAATTTTCAACTTTATATTTTTATATTTCTATTAAACACTTAAATTTGCTGTTCTTAATTTCCAACAGTTCTTCCTATTGCATACTGTAATACTGTATACTAATGTTGTTTCACAAAAGCAATGTCTTCCTTATCTATCTAAGGATAATATTTATTATCTCCAGATAATATTGCAACATTTGCTTTGGTTTTATTTTCCTTTTCTGCTGACATTTGCAATTACTTTCTTTTTTTTTTTAATCTTTCTTTTTAGTTTGTTTTGTCCTTCTCTCTCCTCTTCTAAGGAATTAGTGATTCTTAGCTGCCACTCATAGTTAAGTTTGAGGGGCTACCTCTTTGGGCTTGTGAGCTTTACATTTGAATGTCAAACAGGGCCCAGCCATTTCACTGAACCATCCCAAATATCAAGAGTAACAGGTCTTTTTTTACTGAGCCAGTCAATTTCTTCAGAGAAAAATCCTCCTATTTCCTATTACTCCAAAGGTGTGATGGACTTCACAAAGGAAGGGAGCTGAAGGTAGGGGAATACATCTCTCAGAGAGACATATTCACTGAATATCCCTACTTTTGCTACTGCAAAACCCTGCCATTAGCTGTTAGATGCCATGATATGCCAGAATCTGAAATCTTTGCTCCAGTTTCTACAGAAATTCTGATTGTTTCCTCCTCAGGTGGGGAAAAAAAGTCAATCAGTAATGTAAGCAAAAGGAGAGGTGAGGTTCTAGCTACTCCAGAAGCAGAATTTCCAGCCTGCTGAAGTACTATTCCTGCCAATTCTTAAGCCTGACCTAGCTCTATAAAACAATAAAAGTACTCCTCATTTTCATTTCACTTTGAGGGCACAGAGATTTTAGATAAGTCTCTTTCCAATTCCATCTTTGCTTTCCATCTTTACTGATACTTCCAGTCCCTTTGTGCCCTCTTTCGGTCTTTGTCTTTTGGTCTTAAACCTTTTAAAAATTATTTACTATTGGTTTTGAAACCTCTTAGAGGGAATAAGGACACCATATGTGTTCAGTCCACTATAACCTTACATATTTTTTTGTTGTTAGTATTAATACACGATAGTATTATTTGCTAATATTACTAATATATAGTAATCGTTGTTCATGTTCTCTAGTCACTATGAATATAAAACATTAAGGTAAGGACACATTATTGATAAAAGTCAGAACCCGAGTATGTTTTGTGTATACCAGCCTGACTGTGAAGAGTTTAACAGTGGAAAATTCTCTACCCTCTCAACTAAATTACACCTCTTTAGCGGTTTTCCTAAAACTTTCTAGTTTCCTCCAGTAACTTTTTAATAGATCACATAACTATGTTTTGACCTCCTATTGACCTCCTGACTCTTTGCAAGTCCTTCCCTCACAGACCCATCTTAGTATTTCCACATTTTCTTCTCTGTTTCCAATTGCCCTGATTGACTTTTTCTTTGTCAGGTCATCATCAGGTCTTGATAATTTGGCTCACAGATCACTGACCCAACAAGGCAAAATTGAACTTCAAATTAAGTTCTTTATTAGTGATATGTAGTCCTGAGCTCCTCAGCAAAAAGGATTTGTATGGGAGTGTAGTAATAGAGGAAATAAGAATCAAAAAAATAATGCTTCTCAGAATGTATCCAACAATTTCACAAAGAAGCAGTGAAGGAAAAATTGGTATATCAGAACCAGAGGGCTGAGAACCCAGATGGTCTAAGACTCGAGGCTGCAGAAAAAGTACAACAGCAAGGCTGAGTGGAGACTAATAGAGACCTAACATCTGTGCTGGATTGTCCAAATGAATAAAAATATGGATGACTCCTCCCTTTTTAACTTGAAATTGTTCAACAGGACAAGCCAAAATCCTTTCTGTGCCTGGAATATGAATTATGGGAAATTCCCCAATAGACACTTGGATACAGGATTTCAAATTTTTGAGATCGTTTCAATTTCAGGATTAATGTTTCAATTTCTATTCTGTTTCATTCCACCTTTCTCACTAACTACTACATAACCATCCTGCAGAGAGAATTAGCATTCTGCCTGCAAGTGAGATTTCTGTGTTTCTGATTGTTTGCCTAGATTTGTACTACTCCAACTACTTACTTATGTGTTTGCTACAAAGATGTTAGCTCTCTAAAAAGACTGCACTGACACCTCTTGTTTTCTGCAGCATCTTTTAGTTTTAGGGTTAAAAAAATGCGGAGGCAAAAATGTAAGAAAATAACAAGGGTACAATACTATCACAACAACGGAGTGAAGCACTAGAGGTGACATACGTAAAAGAGTCTGGCAGCTTCCTTTCTACCAAGAGACAATACTACCAGATCAAGCTCAGTAAAAGTTACAGTGAATCCTACAGTGTGTGAGTAAGGTTAAATAATGGAGTAATTTAGGTGAAAATGCTGCAGTTGGTTGAAAACCCCTCAACTGTAATTATTTAATATGATGGAAACACTGGCAAAATCTCAAGTTAAAATCCCTGGTTGATTTAACTCTCCATTCCCACAGGCCCTTAGCAAACCTCCCAGTAAGTTGAGGGGATTTACCAGTGCCACAAAATATTTGGGTTTAATAGAAGATTGTTTACCTCGGCTGCTAAAATTCCACATGTCATCCCCTACTTTAGTTGAAAAGGACTGAAATCACAGACATGATAAGAAAACTTGCCCTCTGGAATAAAATAAAGAAAATACATTTTGATTTATTTGGTATGTCTTAGAATAAGGGAAGATACATATGTTCTTTAAATGTCCTCCCACCCTCAGTTGCATTTCCAACCTTTCCTCTCCCAAAAAAACGGTATCAGAAAGACTGAACAATGGGATTTTACAACAACCTCAGATCATTTAGGATATGATCTTTCTCAGCTCTTTAAATAAAATAGCTTTTCTTTCCCAATTGCAAAATTGAGTTAATTATAACTTCCACCATCAATACCCAGTTGTGAATAAAAATAACTGCATAAATTATCACAGAAGTGATTCTCAATTCTTTCATTCATATTTTTCTAGTAAACACAACAAAACTTTCCTGCAGGAAAGTGTGATTGATTTATATTTTAAAAATGGAGGTTTATTAAATTGGGAGAAACCATAGTCAATGGAACAAAAAGTCACATGAGGAGAGGTATATAACTAACTAAACCTCATTAAAAGCACCAGTATGGCCAAAGGTTCTGTCCTTTCATAAGTGGTGATTTAAAAATAATATTTTATATAAGTGGTGATTTAAAAATAATATTTTAAATGAGTGGTGATTTAAAAATAATATTTTAAGGCTTGCATGACACTAGCAAAGATGCAGCTGCTGTGCTGTTTTTCTTGGCAAGCATCAGGATCCTTTGTGGGTACTGAATAAACCTGAGTTTCAGTGCTGAGCAACTCTAGAACCAGACTGCTGGCTGGTTCTCCTGAGAGCTCAAATATTTGATTGAAAATATATGCATAAAACTTCTTATTTAGATGCAAGGAAATATGGACACTTAACCAGGTGTGAAAACATAGCTGAGCTTCTGTAAATGCGGTGTTGGGTATCACTGGTCTCGAGAGATGATGGGAAATGAGCCTTCCCAGGCCACACACTCTTGGCAGGAAAACTCAACTCCCCAACTTGCACTGAGAAGTGTACATCTCTACTTGTTGACCCAGTTTCCTTGGGGCTTTCAATTAGGGACACATTCCTTTTTTCCCTTTGCTGTTTTCAAGTTTAGTCTAGGTCAATAAACACCTGAAGCTTTTTGGACAGCAAATAATAAGCTTAATCAGCCTCCTGATGAGTGAAAATGCTCTCAGGGTCTTACTGCACTTGAGCCTTTGGCATTTTCCTATCAAGATAAGCCGAGATAATATCTGGGATCAAATGAAGTTGATGAGATTTGAAGTGCCCAAATTCTTATTCTTTTTTTTTTTCCAATGAAAATTTAGTCTTATTATACTCAAAAAAAGTAGACCATTAAATACAGAATTTCTTCAGCAAAAATCTCCCATATTTACAGGAAAGTTCTCTTTAGAGTCAAAATATAAAATTGTCAAGAAATATCTACAGCAAAGTTAGTTGCACACGAGATGCTAAGAGGCCAAGAAAGAGAATGTTTCAACTTGGCAAACAGCTGAAAAACACAATTTTAATATCTGTAGATGTTACTGAAGCCTTTCATTTGAAGAGCACTGATAAGAATGAAAAAAATAGTTTTTTAGAAATAAATAATCCATAAACAATACATGGTGGCCGTAAGCATGATACTATGCCTTTATTTGTTAAATTAATTCAAGTTATTATTCATAAAAGAAACTTACCCACTTTATTTGTACCAATAGAGTCTAGAGTCTTTTTTCCCTATTTATCCATATGTATAAATTAGTAACTAATCTCACACCTTCTGTATGATTTTTCATGCAAATCATTTACAGGGGACAATCATTTTTCCTGATTACTTGGGCATCATTCATTGCACTGGAGGCAGAGTCATTCAAGATGTACTTCATTCCTCATTGTTAACTGATACACAAAAACATGCACAAATCAAACATATTATTTGTTAAAGGGCTGAGCATTTCCTTTTTCTGAACATTGTCTCGAAGGCTCTAGATGGAACTAAAAGTGAAGATCTGAGTCATCCCATTAAAATGAAACTTATTTCCATAAATCTGGCAACAAAGCCCATCTGTCTAAAGAAATCCTTTCTGTGGCACCTGAATTATACTGCCTTTGCTTAGCTATCCTTTTAATTTCTGCTTGAAGGATTGCAGGCATGGTTTTCTGTGAGTCTGTCTCCTTTGGCTGACTCTGATCTCTCTTCCCACCTGTCCTCCCAGACCCAAAGTGTGCTCTGCACATGGCTAAAGCTTGCCCAGTAGCATGCCAGATAACAGTCACCTCATAACTTACTTCACAGTAATGGTGAAAATGCATTGCCATAATATACTGGCTAGTCACAAGAAAGTGGGCATTGTCTCTGTAGCACATTGGGGGAAACCAAGAAATGACACATCCTTGTCAAAATTTGCCTACCAGTGGACTTTTGAGGCAAACATAAAGTGAATTTGTGTTATACGCAAAGCTAGGAAATGCTATTTTTGAGAAACAACACAAAATCATTATATTGCCACCAAATAATAGGGTTCTGATTCAAATAAACTTAGTTTATTTGATATATGTGTCAGAGGAAATCAGAGGTAAGAAAGGACACTTCTGACTAGAAAGTAGGAACACACTATATGAAGAAGGCAGCACTTGAACAAGATTTGAAGGTGACATAGAATTTGGACCTTTCACATAAGAGTGTGGGAAAAGAAAGCATGCAGGATGGAAATTTTAATCAACAAAAGGCTGGCATAGCTGTCCTCAAGAAAGCAAAGGTCTGAGTCATGGGGCACAATGGGTCTAGAAGTCAGACACAGATGGTATAAGGGAACCAAAAGATGGGTCAAAGACTTGAAGGAGAGTTAGACCTGAAGTGCAAGGAAGGTAACAACTACAAGGTCGCTATGATGCTCGGAGTCCAAGTGACAAGAATGACTGTATCACCAAGGAGGGACAGAGGAACCTGATTAGGTATGTTTAATTTGAGGGAATCACCAGGCACCCAAGTCCACCTTAAGGACAGAGGACAGAAGGTAAAAGGAGAGGGCAGGGGGTATCTGCTAAAAGTAAGATGCCAAGGGTATTCAATAAGTTTTGATTGAATAAATAAATGAAATAAATAAATGAAAATGAGAATGAGAAAAAATATGAACGTATATGTATATACACTAGGCCCACTTACAGCAGATATTGTACTCAATGAAATTCACATATAAATAAGTGTTGAAAAGTATAAAAGACCTGAGGATGCAGGTGCTCTAAGAAACTTAAATTGAAATCACTTCTGCCATTTAGAATTTTCTTAATAAAATAGGCATAACATGATGTAATTATATCTTAGAGCATAACTTACATTAATAACTATAGCACCCCTCACAAAATCAAATAATAATTTTTAAAATACCAGGGGTACTGCTCTATTCAATAAATTGAACCTATGGCATTCTTCTAAAGTGGCTGAATTTCTGAATCTCAGAATCCTTGCATCCTACTGTCAGAAGTGGCTCATTACACAGGACACCCAATAGTTTGCTTTCTCTTCCCAACTATTATGTGAAGGGCCCAAATTCTATGTGTGGGATTCTATGTCACCTTCAAATCTTGTTCAAGTGCTGCCTTCTTCAGTTCATCAACTGTTGCAAATAATTTTGTTTTGGTTTTATTTTACCTCCTGAAACTAACAGCATGTTATAGCAGTTAAGTCATAGACAATGGTTATTTTCTCCAAGCATTTGATTTTTTCCATCTCTCATTTCTTGACAGATTTGGAAAGAATAGAAGATAAGCATGTGTGCATGTCCAAAAGTTGTCAGTGGCAGAAAAGAAATAGACAACTGAAATCATATTAACAATTTGCATTTACGTTAAGTCTTACTTGAAAGACCTGAGAATGGTTTTTGAATATCTCATTATACCAGTGTATATGATGTACATAGAATATATCATGGCATTCATGTAACAGACTTTTTAGCTTGGTCAATAAAACTTTCTGTACTCTAGCAATAAAGAGCAATATTAAGATGTCAACTTTTAATCTGAGTGCTCTTTTCATGAATGGTCAGTTCTTTCTAAATCTCTGTAGTGAATATATATCATCTGAAAAGATTTTCACTAAAGTTCCCTTGACTGCAATGCTAAGCAGGATTAATCATTTAATGAATCATGCATTTTCATTTTCAAAGAAAATAATTTCCTACAGAAGTGATGATAAGGGATGAAGGTACACAGGATAGGGTAAAAGGGACAGTTGAAGAGGGGAGTTTAATAGAGAAACTGTTATATGCAAAATTTAGCTTTTAACTATAAACAAAGAGACATAAATAAATAGATGTTCCAACTCTGTCAATGGAGTCCAGAAATCTCCGAGTTCCTCCTCAACCTTTTCTCAAGCCAGATATAAAGGACAAGGTAAAATGAACTCCAGCTAATGGAATTCATAAATCATTTGTAAAAGCCTGAGCATCTTTCAACTTTGCATCCCATTTTTTTTTTTTTTTTGGTAATTCTCAAACAAATAGGCGAGTAAGGCATTTAAAATACTTTTCAGTCACTGTTCTTTTCTAAAGACTACAAAGAAGGAGATGGAGGACTAAAAATTCTGCCTTCCAGAACTACCAAATTATTTTCTTCCCACAGGTAGAAGGGAGCAGAGACAGGATCTGTTCTGGTTATGAGAAGGGTGTTAGCAAAGGTAAAAAAGCACAGCAGATGCCCTTCCATTTAGTTCTCAAATATTCATGTAGAGGCTTCTAAGGGCTGGTTGGAAGGGATTAAAAAAAAATAAGTAAAACACAAATCTTGCCTTTAACATAATATATCAAGTGAGGAAACTATGAATCTCTGTATTTGTTGTTACTCTTGGAGGAGGTTGGCCAAGGAACATTTACTCTGGGCCCCTTTGAGCTATTTGCAATCCTCCTTATGGGAAGCCAGGTCTTTCTTTACTTCCAGGAAGCCAAACTTAGCAAGAATTTAAGTTCCACTGATACTTGTACTAAGATTTTGTCTTAGTCAGTTGGGCTATGATAACAAATTACAAAAAAACTGGGTAATTTAAACAGGTGTTTATCTCACAGTTCTGGAGTCTGGATGTCTGAGATGAGGGTGTTGGCATGGTAGGGTTTTGGTGACGGTCTCTCTTCCTTGTTTCAGATAGCCATCTCTTTGCTGTGTCCTCACACAGAAGAGCAAAGAGGGATCTCAAGTCTGTTTGTCTCCTTATAAGGCATGAACTCTATGAGGCTTCATCCTCATGACCTAATCATCTAATCATATTGCAGCCTAGGATTTCAACATATGAATTCAACATATGAATTTGGGTGGGACACAAATGTTCAGTTATTATGCAGCTTCATTACTGTTTAAAATACTTCAGGCATTATGAGTTGGTGAGTGGGGTAGCAATTTTGGAGAGTGGGCCCTTCCTAATAACATAGAAGTATTTTCATGTGACTATATGCCATTGTTGAACTTTAGTGCCTGCACTATCCATTATGATAACTAGTAGCTACAAGTGGCTGCTTGAATTTAAATTAATTAAAATAACATGAAATGTAAAATCAGAACCTCAGTCTCTTTAGCAGTAGTTTAAGAGTTCAATAGCCATGTGTTGGCTGATGACCACCATACTGAGCAACAAAGAACATTTCCATCATTGTTGAATTTTCTATTGGATAAAACATTTCTGAACAAATTTTCAACCATGGCCATGGATCACTTTAAGATGTAAAGTTTACACAACAGCAATGTATTCTTTTATATAAAAAGTCAGCCATGATAAAAAGTTTTAACCATAAATATGCTAGACATTTTATTCAACTATACATAAAAGTACCAGGACAAAATTTTTCACTACACACCAAGTTCATAACAAATATTTCCTAGGTCCAGAAATACTAGACCACAAAGAGACAGAAGAAAGCAGCTTATCTTTTATGCAGGCTTAGTCTTTGGCCATCTGTGTAAAGAGGAATTATATAATTGTAATAATCTTTATACATTATTCCAAAATTCACATAAACATTTGAGTCTTTATATTGGTCCTTGGTGTCTAATAAAAGCAAGAATGGAAAGTCTGAAGTGTTGAAATTCAATGTATCATACACAAATCATATGGCAATCTCCAGCCAATCAGGTACAGGTTATAAAATACAGAAAACATTGAACAGCTCCTATTACAGAGCCTACCTCCCAATGTTTCAGTAGCTTTAGAGCCTTGTCTTTCCTTTTAAAACTTCTTGGTGTTCTCTACTCATTGACAGTGGTGGACTTTTCCCAATCCAGGACCCTCTTAGCTCTTTATTTTCTGTGACTCTTCCTTGAAGCTTGCCAAAAGTCTTGCTACTGTGTGGGCTATGAAAGCTATGACATTGACACAGCAGGATAGAGCTGTGAATTGTAAGCCAATATGATTTTGAAAACTGGCCAGCTTTGTGGTTGAACTTCATGGAAGAAAATATATTTCCATCCTTGAGGTCCCTCATTTATACTTCAGCTTAGATCTTTCTCTATACCTATAATCATAGAACAGCAAAACACAGAAACACATGAAGGAGGAAGTCAGGTTGAATTCCACAGGACATCCCTGATCTTGCCCATTGCAAACTAAAGGCTTCACCTGATCCCCAAAACCGACTCCCTTTCCCCAGTATGGTTTACCCTGTAGGCTGCTAACCACTCAGAGACACATAGAATCAACTTACCCATTTTGAGTATGAGCTAAAATATATCCTAAAGATCCTTGTTCTGACCCACATTATACTAATATTATACTACAACACTATACTAACATTATACTAACATTACACTAACTTCAACTCAACATTATACCAACATTATAATAACATTATACTAACTTTGCCCATAGTCTGTCTTGAAACATGCATAGCAATTATTCACAACATATACTAACTTTACCCATAGTCTTTCCTGAAACATGTATAGCAATTATTCACAATGGAGGCACTCAGTACACACAAATTCAGTAAAACCTAATCTTGATCCAAGCTTCTTGCCTTCATGGAACTTCTAGATGAAAGTCAAGTATTCTTCTCTGTTAAAGTGCAAAAATCTGAGAGTGAAGAGTGACATAGATTCACCCAAGGCCTTAGCCATTGATGACTGAGTACCTAAAGTGTGTGGACTGCAGGAATGGAACATAGGGTGGGGTTGAAGGGCACAAGAGGCCATACTTGAGTACAATGTCAAGGGAGAGGGAGAAGGAAGATGAAGGTCAAAGTTGGTACAAGTATGGTAAAGTGTGGAGCTTAGGACTCCATTTCTCTATGGAGGAGCATCTGGGGATTAGTTACATTTATAATTATCCTTCATTTGTCTTCTCGGATTTATACATTATTTTCCCAAATAATTAAACATGTGTTTACTGAAAGAGTAACACACAAAATCTATTAATTTCCCAAAATTTACATATTAATATGTAACTGCTATAGATAGACTAATGTGTTCCTCCAAAATTCATATGTTATAATGTAACAACCAATGTAGTAGGGAGGTTGGACCTCTGGGAGGTAAAGTGGGCCATTGGGGCAGAGTCCTAGTAAGTGAATTAGTACCCTTATAAAAGAGACCTCCCTTGCCTCTTCTGACATGACAGGACATAGCAAAATAGCAGCCATCCTCAAGGCAGAAAGTAGGCCCCCACAAGACACCAGGTTTGTTGATCTTAATCTTAGACTTCTCAGTCTCCACAACTGTGACAAATAAATTTCTGTTACTTTTAAGTCTGCAGTATTTTGTTATAAAAACCCCAAGAGAAACAATGACCCTAAAATAATAAACCTTTCTATTTATCATATTCAGCTGATGAATGTAAATTGCACATCATTGGTTGCACCAACTCTACAACTGCTCTTGTGATCACAGGGAAAGTATTAAAACAAAGAGAATTGGTTGGAGTTATTAGCAAGTACTTTCTTGTTTTCCAGACTGGATGGGAACATTTTAGTGAAAAAGAAACAGAGCTGAACATGTTTCAAAACTTTCAAGGAAAGGTAAATAGGCTGTTGCTGAGCAATTCTGAGATTCCACCAAGATGACGGTTTTATTTGTAGTTAGAAGATGAGCAAAATATGGTCAGAGATAGTTAACGCTGTGGTTGCAATAAACAATATGTGTTGTTTTGTTTTCCTGAGAAACTTAGTGCACAGGTGACATCCTTATGCAACTGAAGTGTTTCTTCAAGAGTTTGTAAAGATATTCAAACCAAAAGTGTTCAAGATAATGGGAAGAAAAAATGAAGAGTGTCTGTGTTACTGTGAAGGCTGAGTGACGAGCAGAAAAGGGAGTTCAAAAGAGGTAGAATAATAGCTCACAAAAGGCAGCAATAAGTGGAAGAAGCAATTAATTGGATCAGTCTGTTGAAGCTCAAAACAGTCAGATAGAATGACGACGTAATATCCTGATTCCCCAGTTAGGATCCCAAACGTTCCATATGACTAATAATTAAAGCCAGCTCTTGGGAAATAAATTCTTTAATTTGTATATTTGAAAGGGAGAATGCAGTTAGCCTTTTGACCTTACTCAAACTTTCTTTTGGGAATTATTTAAAATCCTCTAAAAATTGGGCCTCCCCAGTGGCGCAGCGGTTGCCCAAAGCCTCTTCAGCACTGGTTCGATCCCCGGCTGCTCCCCAGCCACCGGAGGAGGGTCCCGCATGGCGTGCAGACCTCTCCTGCCACCCGCTGCTCCCCTCAACAGTGTGCTTCGGTCCTTCTGCCTGCTCTGCTCCCCGCTCTGGCTCTGGTGAATTCTCTCACCCTCCCGCGCTTCTGACTTTACACAGTGCTTGTATAAATAAATAATTAATTAAATCTTTTTAAAAAATAAATAAAATAAAATCCTCTAAAAATTATTTGGAAGCATTCTATATAAGCATGACAATTTGAGGTGACCAAATGAAAGGAACATCACTTGAAATATCAGGACACATTCCTATGTAACCCCCACAGCTTGGTTTTAAAGACTCAACTACTAGCACAGCATGTACTTCAGGGAGTATTACCAATAAGATTGTTGGGTTTTCCATGTCTTTTTCCATTTTGTTACCTAATTTTTATACTTACAGTTGCCTAAGTACAGGCACCTGACATTTTGGCAGGAGCAGGACTAGTTCCGCTACAGTAAAACAGACATGAAAAACTAGCCAGTTGGTTGGAAAACAGAAAACACATTCAGTCAGCTCTCACTTGCAGAGAAACCTGTACTACCAGAGGACACTGGGTTACTCTTTTGACTTGTGTTTGTCAAAAAGGTTACTAACAAAACCATGTTGGATATTAAAGATTATTTGCTTTTTTAATTTATCCAGTTTTTGAAGAGGATAATCAATAAATATACCTCTGAGGAGATGAATTTTTTCAACTAAGAACAAAATAAATGGAAAAAAGTCATTGAAGCACATGGCACTGGAGTTGAGAAATGAAAATTTCTCTTTTGAAGGTAGAGACTGATTCTACTCTCTGATTGCAGGAATAATCAAAGACTCTTCTCTCCCCTCAGTAGGAAGGGAATAATTAAGGCATAAAGTACAGGAAAAGAAACAACAGAGGATCATTGTGTTGTTGGGGAAGAGGGGGAAAATATGCCAGCTAGAAGGAAACAACTGAATAGCATGGCCTGAGACAACGTGTGGAATGATTCCACGTTGAGGACAGTGGAGTGCAAGAGTCCAGGTTGCAGAAGGTAACCTCTAGTCAGTGTTCAATGCCCATCAGGATTGCTTGTTATCACACATGGTAGGGAGGTAGAGCACACCTCAAGCCACAAAGATTCTGATCTAGCAGGTCTGTGGTAGGGTAAAAAATGTATATGTCTGGCAAACTCTCAGCAGGTACCATTGTTACTGGTACTGTAGATAGATGTTTTTCTACAAGACAGCTTGGTAAATATTCAAGACTGGAATCTTACAGAAAACTCAGTCTCCATGTTCCTTTAACAAGCAGTACATAGCACATTCTGTTAGTCACATGTAGAAATAATGTTGACTTGTTTTCAGTTGAAAAGCATCAGTCTTTCCAGTGGGGTGCATATTCCCAGGAATCAGGGGAGAGGGTTCATTGCTAAGTGTTGGCTTTTTGTGATAGATCATCTCTTCTTGGAAAAGTTTGGTTCAAATACATACATATCTTTTTAACTCTCTTAAGAATTAGTGAAAAACCCTGTTATTTGTCATCCCATTTCTTCATGTTATCAGCCTTTAAGACACAACTTAAGATATCCCTGCCTGTTATACCACAATTTTTACCCCCTTTGTCACAAGCAATGGTTTATATCTAGGTCTGTTAAAAGTCCTGGGATACTTCTGAATACTTAGCAAGAGAACTGAGAATCATCTTAACTCTAGAAAAAGAGCTGAGATTGTTCAATGCTTCGGGTTTATCTGGTGTTGAACTTGATTTTGTGGTGAGGGGATCAGGTGCTCTCAAAGGGAAATTGCAAGGATATTCTTAATGCTTTTAGTGAAATTGTCAATGACTCCCAGACAGGTATATTCTGTTTAGCCATCTAAAAATTGTGTCCCCAGGTGATCTGAGTTGGACAGTCACTTTATATTGGTTGCAAAGTCTCACTTTCACAGTAAAACCATTTTAGCACTTGTTCATTAAATTTAAAACATCAAAGAGGATTTACAAATCTGGAAAACATTTACAAAAAATTTAAATGGGGTGTCACTTTGGCAGTGTAAGTGGCATGAACTGTTTGATTTCAACTGTTTACAGATGTATCTGACTATGGGATTAATGTGTATATTTTCCAGGAAAAATTGTGTATGTAAAAGTTTGACTAAATTTGTCTAAAAGAGGAAAATTAGTTTAAATACATAAAGTATGGAACGATTCTTATTTTTATCTCTTTCTTTAGGTCTATGAGAAAAGAGAATTTTTTTTTTCAAATTTGTGCAGTTTTATAGTACTTAATATTGAAAATCCTACATCAGAAAATTTAAGAACTTAATGTTCTATCCTTATTTTGTTTGGAATTCTTGAGTTTTAAAGTTGCCAAATCCTTTCTTTCCTGGTTTGTATTTATTCTGGGGATCTTTTTTTAAACAACTGGTTTAAACAATCTGGAAACTGGTCACATAAGACAATGCCAAAAGACAATATGAACTGGGAACATATCTGGCTCCCTATGAGTCTAGAAATTTTCTGAAATATTGTTTTTTCTGTAGTAAATTCCAGTAAGTGAACAGTACTATGACTCAGATCTGTAGGCCTCAGGGAAAAAGAGGAAGAAAGTTCAGGTCTGATCCTATAATATTTTGAAAGATTAAGTGTTTTCTGTAATTCACATTTTATTTATTATTTAAGTCATTTTCTACCCCTAAAATGATTTGATGGACTTACATGAGTACATATAATTCTTATTAAGCAAGCCAAGCATATGAAAAAGAAAAAAAAAATCATTGCATAAGTACACTTCACTAGTTGTCTGCTTTACATTAGAATTTGCATTTTCTAGTGATCACAACAGAGAAGAAAATACTCTTTTTGAAGATATTAGGAAAAAAATTAATTGCTCAGTTGAAATATAATTAGTCCTGGTTCTGGTACTTAGAACTGAGTGAAAATTTTTACATGGGTCAGCTTTGAGAGAATATTCTATAATGTTCTCAGCAACTGTTCTACGTGATATAATAATGACTTTTAAAAGACTCAAATTCTAAATATCCCTCAATGTAGGTCTACGCCTCAACACTAGAAAACTCAAAGCATGCCATCAGGGGACAGAATTATGTATTCCAAAAAAATTAGCTTAATCCATGAAGAAAATTTTATATATTTAGCATATTTTCCAGGCAATCCTCCCTAGGTATTATTATCTTGTAAACAAGCCTGGAAAAATATTGAACAATGTTTCACACTCCTCGTCTTACATATCACCTAGGGATTTTTTTAAAAAATGCAGTTATCTTAATGTTATTTCTGAAGTCTCAATTCCATATCTCAATCTGTTGTTTACAAAAATTTGGGAAGAATTGGAAAAGTTTGGATAGAATTCAGTTTTAGACTCCTAAAGCATACTTCTAACTTTAAAATTCTTCATTTCTTTTACTTGCCAGAATTAGTTGGGACATCTCTAGCTCTCAACCTACCTTTTCAAATATCCTCATCCTATATAAAATCTGCATTTTCCTATCTTAAAGCTCACATTCCTTCCTCTAGTTGAAATATCCCTCTGTTCCCATCCCAGATTTGGTCTTAATCTCACCTATTCCTCTGTGGATTCCACTCATTATTTAGAATGTATTCCCCAAAGTTGGACTTTAGCTAGATTGAATGAATTTGAGTGAATATACGTTAATCTCAGGGCTTTTTCTTGGCTGCATTATGTAGGAAAGTAAGGTTTTTTTTTTTTCACTCGTTTAGTTAACTCAGTTCTTTCAAGGGAAAGTAGTCTTTAAAACCTGCTATGGCATTCCTTAAAAACCAAAGAGGAAAGCTTTCATAAGTGACCCTTCCCAGGGAGCAGAAAATCTTTCAAGTGTACCATATGTTTTATCCTCTTAAGGAGACCTTGCTTCGCACCATGAATCAGAGCATCTGTAAGGGGCTAGTCTAGGCATGACACAGGGAAATCCACAGGATAGGAATTTGCTCAAGTTCTTCAGACCAGGCAATTGAGCATAAGAACAATAGTTCAGTTAAGACAGAAGCATGGGGATTTAGGAGCATCATTCGCTCTTCACCCGCCTGCTATTAAGGTGCAATGACACCACAGGACACTGTGATTTATCAGAGTAAAATAGCCTGGTAATAGGAGTAGAACTAGACCTCATTAAGATGAAACAGTGTCTGATATCCTTGAGTCAGACAAAAGAGAATATGAAATTGATGTGGTCAGCATAACTGCCAAGCTGCATCTGAAAAGAATCAAACAAAGTGGCAATTGATAGCACTTTAGGAAGAAAATGTCCACAAATGAATAAGAAGCATGTTGAATGTAAACTTCTATTTTTAAATGCATTCAAATATGATTTTGCATTTGCCTTCCACAGTGAGATCACTCCAGAACAAATCTATAAAAGAAACAAGGTGTATACATTTAGCATGCTGTTGTCAGAGCCCTACAGCAAAGAGTGGCAGTAAGATTAACTTAATTATGAAATTCTCATCCTCTTGAAATAAGTATGGGCTTGTTTCTAGTACTACAAAGACAAAAGTGCTTTTTGAAAAGGATATAAGAAATAACAGTGGGTGACTCTTGACTTGAAATATACTATCATTGGCCACACTTCAAAAATTCTTAACTAGCAAATAAAGGGGATATCAGTTCTCCAGCATGACTTTCTTCCCTGCCACCTCTCCAAACGATAGGTAAGCTGGCAGCATTTTTTTGGAGCACCCCTTAGCTAGTGAGTCCTGGAATCTGTAAATATGAAATAGCTTTGATTCAGCTGAAGTCTACACTTGAGTTGCTTCCAAGGATGATGGACAACTTTCTTTTGATTAACAGGCAAGTTGCAGCTCGTAGCCTTTCACGTCATGTCAAGGTTGCATTGCTTTTGTTTTTAATGTTATTTATTGATTAACAGAAGAAAATTTTGTGGGTGATCATTTCATCTCCCCGAGGCGGGGATAATTTATCCACACAAACCCTGTAAAGATACTACACCTTGTCTCCCATACAGAAGACTATCTCTAACCTTTTATCTCCTAGTGTTTGATATCCCTCTCTACATTTATCACATTTTTAAATAGCCAAAGAGGGCCTCCCCTGGTGGCACAGCCAGTTGAATGCAGCGCTGTAAATCTGTCCACAGCCTCTGCAGTGCCAGTTTGATCCCAGCCAGCCGGCTAGGGTCCCACATGGCACGGCAGACCTCTCCTGTCTCGCCCGCTGCTCCCCTCAGCAGTGTATGTCATCAGTCTGCTGTTCTGTTGCCCCGCTCTGTTTCTAGTGAATCCTCTCACCCTTCATGCATCTGGCCTGCACCCGGTTCTTGTATAAATAAATAAGCAAACAAACAAACAAATAAATCCTTAAAATAAATTAATTAATTAAATTAAATTAAATTAAATAGCCAAAGAGCAACATTGTGCTAAGGAAGACATCCTGCTCCCTAAGAAGAGCAGCAGAGTTCAAACCTGTTCTAGAGGCCCCACCTTGAGTGATGGGTACCACTGCTTCCTCCAGGCACACTGTGCCTTCTTCCTTCTCCTGGCAGTTAATTGTTTTTAAAAATCAAACTTACAGACTTGAAATAATGTGAGAGCACATTTTAAAAAGTACTAGCACAATCTAGTTCTTAATTTTAAAAACTTTATTTTGATTTACCTCTAGGTAGTAGATACAACAATTCTTAAAAATAAATCTTTACAAACACAATGTTTGTTGTAAAAAGTAAATCTTGGGAGAGCATCATCTTATTGGACAGATAGCTCTTCTTCAGCCAACTGTGACAGCAATAATAAAGGGTGCACTTCAGTGCTGTGGGAAAAGGCAAAGTAAACAAAGAAGTGCAATATGTTCCTTGAGAAGATTTGCTTTGAAACATGACCCATAATAATTGCAAAAGAGGGAAATACTTTCCTGTAGTTCTTTAGAAACCTACTTCATCTGAACAGTTGATTTAAAAATAAAAAATAACAGACTACTTTGTAAATTTCAATCTTACTTCTTAAAATACATAAATTCTTCCAAAAAAGCAAAGGGGCAATCTGGTTATGGACAAAACAATGAACTGGCTTTGTAAAGGCTCCTTCCGTATCTGAGTTGCCAGGACTCCCTGATTCAGAAGCTTTCTGATCCAGCAGACCCCCATCTGAAGGTGAGATTCAATGACTGAACATCACATAGATTGAGAAAAATTTACAATAACAATACTTTGAAAAAAAACCTTCCCTGTTTTATCCCTTTGGAAAAAAACTTCTCTCTAGTGGCGCAGTGGTTGAGCGCTGGGTTGCGATGCCCAGCCACTGGGTGAGGATCCCACATGGTGCGCAGACCTCTCCTGCTGTGCCCACTGCTCCCCTCAGCAGTGTACTTCATCAGTCTGCCTGCTCTGCTCTCCCCTCTGGCTCTGGTGAATTCTCTAACCCTCCCACGCTCTGACTGTACCCAGTGCTTGTATAAATAAATAAATAAATCTTTAAAAAAAAAAAGCTTCCATTGAAGAATCTGAACTTTGTGAATACTTAATTCAAATCACAGCATTTACACTATTTTAAGGAACTTTTTAAAGAGATTTATCTTTCTCGCTTTAATGCTCCCAGTGGTTTATTTCTATGGAGCACTGAAAAGAGCAAAAGGGTTAAAAAGTTGTTTTCCAGATCCTAGACACAAAGTAAATGATATATATGATGGGTGACAAGAGGAGAGGAAAAGTGAGGAACTCCAAGTTGCCTGCTCCAGACCCTTCTGCCAACATATTCCTAAGATTATTTTACCAATCAAGGAGAGAAGGGTGAGTTTACTCTTAAAGTGATGTTGTGGTCAGAAAACAAGCTTTGGAAACAACCCAAATGCCCAAAAATAGATGACTGGATCAAGAAGATGTGGTACATATATACCATGGAATATTACTCAGCATTCAAAAAAGATAAACACATGCAATTTGCAGCAACATGGATGGCGCTGGAAGGGATCATGCTCAGCAAAATAAGCCAAAAAGAACAAGAAAAATACCGGATGGTCTCACTCATAGCAGGAATCTAGAAAACTTAAATAAGGGACCAGGAAAATGAGTAACTATAAGAAAGTAAAAATCAAAATCAACAAACAACTATGAACCAGAGACACTCTATGGGGGGGTGGGGGTGGGGAAAGGAGGGATTGGGGTCAAAATAAGGGGATTGCAATGGTATGGGGAATATAAAAATAAAATTAAAATAAAAAAATAAGAAAACAAGCATGCACAACCAAAAAATCATAACCCTACAATTTTTACTGTGAAATATCAACATTTTTTCTTTTTATAATATACAGCGAGCAAAACCTTATTTGTTAATGAATTCTATGTTTAAAAAGGATTTTTTGTGATTTAGAAAAAAATATAAATCCCACAAATAGAAGAGCCATCATTTCAACATTAATTCCCTTTCCCACCCATTTCTCACAATCCTGTATGTACTCTTGATAAATTTAATCTTTTGCAATGGTTCCCATAGCAACGCCTCTAGGTAGTGGCAGAGCTGAAGGCTACTGGAGTCTTGAAATCCAGCCCTGCCCTGGGTATCTCAGGACTCCCCTAACAATGACTATCAGAACCATGCCATAGATGAGAATATAAGATCCATTTAAGGGCAAAAGATGTGTTATTTTTGTCTTATCACACTTTCGGTTTTCAAAGTAAAGACCCTGATTGATTTAAATCTATACTCACCATCACCACTAACTGCTTTCTTAGCAGAACTTAGGACTTGAAGAGGTGCTCCTTAAGGAGGGCATTAATTAAAATTTGTCCCTAAGGAACGAAAATGTCACCTCTATTCTGCCCTCAGTTCCAGGGTGACCAGGAAAATAAGATACTGAAGATCTCCTGTGTAAAAATTCATGGGGTGCCACAGGCAGAGTTTGGAACAGCAGTTTGGGAACAGTATAATGCTTAAGAATTCAAATGATAGGAAATACTACTCATTTCCTTCCTGCAATTTTGTTCTCTGCCCCCAGATAATACCAGCTCTGAGGAGTGGGCTTGGGAACTAGAAAATCAAATATTATTATTAATCACTGCAATTACTTTTCTTGGCCCAACTGTGGAGCTGGGAAGCAAACCAAATCTCTTGAGTGCAGTCCTAACTAAAACAAGTTGCTGAGCCACCATTACTTCATCCTTAGTCATCTTAAACTAGAACGAATATTACTGTAATTTTTTTCTAAAATATAATTTAACTTAAATATTTACATCTATTCAACTCATGAAAGACAAGGTTTAAATCACTTCTTCCTAACGAGAGAGAAAAGTGTTGTCTCTAAATTGCAAATGTAATCGCTTCTCGGCCTTTTGGCTAAGATCAATTGTAGTAAATTGCAAATGTACACAAAATTTCAATGTAAGCAAAATTAGTTTAAAAGTTACTTACATCATTGGTATAAAAGTATGCTTCTTTTTACCAGTTGAAGATTATTAAAATTTCAGAGCTAATAATACATAAAGACTTTGTTTAAAATTATAAGTTATACACAATATGGGTTATGGAATATACCAAAATATTTTTATTAAGAGGAAACTATATTCAACAATTTAAAAAAAGGATTTCTTGAATCTTATTTACTATCAGTCCTTCAATTTGAGATCATTTGTACTCAACATGCTGCCTACTTATTAAAATGTCACTGTAACTTAAGTTTGTGGATGACAATCAAAACTTTTATTTTAATGAGTTAGTACATTCTTATAAAATTTGAAGCATAACAAGTTATCCCATCCAGATAGTCTCCTCATCTAAAAAATTTATTATAGAATCCCTAAGCTCTTTTGGACTGTATATTTTATAAAATCATGAATTTGGTCCACTGATACTGTCAGGACTGTATAATTGCACTGAGTCAAAGAGATACAGCCTTAAACAGAATGTTAGTATTTTGTAGGTCAAATGGAAGCATATGAGACAAATAGGTCAAATCCTATTTTAGTTTTTTTTTTTTAAACTTACTTTGAAGTATGACTGATATACCTTAACTGAATGTAATTAAAGTGTATAATTTGCTAAATTTTGATTGATGTATATATCCATCATCACCACAAACAAGATAATTTATCCATCACCCAGATAAATTCCTCTTGTTATTTATAATCCCTTTTATCTTTCCTTCCCTTCCAATCCACTACTTCAGCCCCACTGCAATCCCCAGGCAACTGCTTTATTTCACTATAGTTCATATTTTTTAGAATTTTATAAAATTGGAATTATATAGTATGAATTCTTTTTGTTCCCCGTTTGGTTTGGCTTCTTTCAGTATAATTATTTTGAAATTCATCTATGATCTTACAAGTATTTATAGTCCATACTGGCCATGTATTATTTGATAGATATCAGTTGTTTCTCAAATGGGGATTATTACAAATAAAGCTGCTATGCGCCGCAGCCTCCTGTCTTGCCTGCTGCTCCCCGCAGCAGTATATTTCGTCAGTCCACCTGTTGTGTTCCCTGCTCTGTCTCTGGTGAATCCTCTCACCATCCCGCGCATCTGGCCTGTACCCTAGTTCTTGTATAAATAAATCTTTTTTTTTTTAAGATTTATTTATTTACTTATTTATACAAGCACTGGGCACAGTCAGAAGCGCAGGAGGGTGAGAGGATTCACCAGAGCCAGAGTGGGGAACAGAACAGGCAGACTGACGAAATACACTGCTGAGGGGAGCAGCGGGTACAGCAGGGAGGTCTGCGCCATGTAGGACCCTTGCCGGTGGCCGGGGATCGAACCGGCACTGTAGAGGCTGCGGGCAGCTTCGCAGCCCAGCGCTCAACCGCTGCGCCACCAGGGGAGGCCCTGTATAAATAAATCTTAAAAACAAAAAAACAAAGCTGCTATGAACATTCTTGTTTAAATAATTGTCTGGATATATATTTTTCATTTCTAGGAATAGACAGGATCATAAAGTGGGTATGTTTCTGAATTCTTAAGAAATAGAAAGTTTCTTTCCAAAGGGCTTGTATACACATATATTCCAACCAGCAGTGTATGAGAATTCTAGTTGTTCCACATCTTTGCCATCATGGTATCACTGTTCTAATTTTAGACTTTCTAGTCAGCATATAGTGATATGTAAATATGGTTTTTATTTCCCTTCAGCATCTTTCCATGTGCTTACCTGCCATTTATATGTGTTTTTTGTTGAAATGTCTATTCAAATCTTTTGCTAACACTAATTTTGTTGTTTTATATTTGACTGTTTGTTATCTTATTACTGAGTCTTGAAATTCCTTTATATATTCTAGATACAATTTCCTTGGATGACATGTGATTTGCAAATATTTTCTCCCTGTCAGTGTCTGACTCTTCATTCTCTTTATATTGCTTTCAAAGAGCAAAGTTCTTAAATTGAAGAAATCAAATTTCTCGTTCTTTTTCTTTGTTGGATTGTACTTTTGATGTTATACCTAAGAGATCTTTTCTTAGCCAAACAACACAGAGTTTTCTCCTAGAAGTTTTATGATTCCATGTTTTATATTTAGATCCATGATTCATTTAATTTTTTATATGGTGGGAAGTGTGACCCAATGTTCATTTTTGCACATATGGTTAACCAATTGTTCCAGTAAAAAATTTTTGGAAAGAATATCCTTTTTTCACTGAAGGTTTTTTTTTTAATTTGTCAAAAATATATGAACCACATATGTGTAGGTCTGTTATAGAACCTGTTTGATATTGCCTATTTATCTTTACAGTTTTTGCTTCCTGTATTATGAAGTTCTGTTATTAGTTGCATTAATGTTTACAATGCTTGTGTTCTTTAATGAACTGACCCCTTTATCATTATGAAATGACCTCCTTTATCACTGTTAATATCCCTGCTCTGAAAACTGCTTTGTCTGATATTAATATAGAAGATTTCTCATGATTAGTGTTAGCATGATATATTTTTCATTACCTTAACTTTTAATTGTTTTTATAGTTCAACTGCTTTTCTTACAAACTGCATATAGTGATTGTTTTTGTTTTAATCTGACAGTTTTGGCCTCTTAATTGGAGTGTTAGGTATTTGTAAATCTTCCCATTCATTTTCATTTGTCCCACCCAAATGGTTTGACTTATAACTACCATTTCACCTTGTATTTGTCTCATTAATTTCTTATTCCTTTTTCCCTTGTTCTCTTCCTTCTTTAGGATTCAGTATTTTAAAATTAAGAATTATTAGTATTCTGTATCAGGCACTGTTCTAGACACTGGAATTACAACAGTGAGTAAAACAGACAAACTCTCTGTCTTTTGAGAGATACCTAGTTAGAGAGATAGCAAGAAAACTAGCATGACTGGAGGACTATGTGCAAGGAGGAGAGAAGAAGAAGTTGAAGTAAGAGGTGCAGGTGAAGGTCAAATCACATAAGGCCTTCTAGATTATGGTAATGTTTTGGATTTTATTCTCAGTATAATAAAAAGCTACTGAATGGTTTTAAGGATGTAAGTAACATTTTCTGTTTTTTTGTTTGTTTGTTTTTTTAATAAGAATCACTCTGGCTACCATGTGACAGAGTTAGGGTGGAAGCACAAATGCAATTAGGAAGTTACTGCAATTTTCCAAGGGAGAAAGCATTATGTTTAGAATAGGATGTAACAGTTCAGACAGTAAGTGACTGGATTCTACCTATATTTTTAAAGTAGAAATGACAGACCAAAATAAACGTTGGATTTGGGAAAGGAAAAATAGAAATCAGCAAACATTTCTAGGTTATTATATGAACAACTACATGAATACTGGTGACATTTGCTGTGCAAGATCAGGATTTGTTTTGGACATGTTGAGTTTGACATGTTTATTTAAATGGAAAGATCAATTAGGGATCTAAATAAGAACTGGAATATGTGGGAAGAAGGCATCTGAAGAGTCTATTTAGGAATGGGTTTGTGTGACCACTTAAGAAAACATCTCAATTGCTGTACCCCATGGGAAAATTTTATTTTCTTGTGAATGCAAATATGGTTTGTTCATTTGCACTCCAAATCCAACACATTGCCTATGTAACTAAATTTATTTTTTTTTAAGATTTATTTATTTATTCATTCATTCATTCATTCATACAAGCATTGGGTACAGTCAGAAGCCGGGAGGGTGAGAGAATTCACCAGAGCCAGAGCGGGGAGCAGAGCAGGCAGAAGGACCGAAGTACACTGCTGAGGGGAGCGGCGGGTGGCAGGAGAGGTCTGCGCGCCATGTGGGACCCTCCTCCTGTGGCCGGGGAGCAGCCAGGGATCGAACCAGTACTGCAGAGGCCGCAGGCAGCTTCGCAACCCAGAGCTCAACCACTGCGCCACCAGGGAGGCCCTGTAAACAACTTTAGATAGCTAAAGGAAAAAGGGAAGAAATTAATTGAAAGAAATTTTCCAATACAGTCACAGCATTGAAGGAATATTGAAAGCCATGACATAAGCAATGACAGCAACCAAGGCCAGAACAGAAATATCTGTGATAAGAATTTGAGGAAAAACTATTAATAAAACTCTATTGCAGGGCCTCCGCTGGTGGTGCAGCGGTTGAACCCTGAGCTGTGAGGTTGCCCGCAGTCTCTGCAGAGCCGGTTAGATCCCCAGCCGCCAGTGAGGGTCCATATGGCATAACAGACTTCTCCTGCCGCTCCCGCTGCTCCCCTCAGCAGTGTATTTCGTCAGTCTGCCTGTTCTGTTCCCTGCTCTGGCTCTGGTGAAATCTCTCACCCTCCCGTGCTTCTGACTGTACCCAGTGCTTGCATAAATAAATAAATAAATCTTAAAAAAAAAACAAAAACAAAAACAAAAAACCTCTATTGAAATGAGTTTAGGTTTTCTGCAGTCACCCAAATAATCCATGAGAATGGTCATTTATTCCTCATCTGTTACAGAAAGGGATTAAATAAATCCTTGCTATTCAAAATGCAATCTTGGAATTAGCACCTTCTTTGGAATGCAGTATTTTAGGTCCCATTCCACATCTAATCAATCATAATTTGCATTGCAACAGGATCACCAAGTGAGTAATATGCAAATTAAGGATTGGGAAACACTAAACTATGTGATAGTCCAGTCAAAAGTTTTGACTGATGATGCCTGAATTGTTTTCATATAGCAGTTATATAATGGAAGATTCTTTTGGATTCTTTTTTTTTTTTTAAGAATTATTTATTTATGCATACAAGAACTGGGGTACAGGCCAGAGGTATGGTGGGCAAGAAGATTCACCAGAGACAGAGTGGAAGACAGAACAGGCAGAGTGACTTAAAAACACGGTTGAGGGGAGCAGCAGTTGAGATAGGAGAGGTCTGCTGTGCCATATGGGTAGTGCCCTGGCTGGCGGGGATTGAATTCTTGATGCAGAGTCTGTGGATAGCTTCACATTGCTGTGCTTAACCCCTGTGCTTAAGCCCTGTGACCTCTTTTGGATTCTTACCCAAATTAACATTAGTATTAAAATTCCATGTTGAATTTTTAGAGTGTTTTTGAATGCTTTATGTATAGGTTTCTATTATTTGCTTTGAATGTTAAATTATAGAGAACGATGTATGTTTATTACATGTTATATATTTATGCAGCACATTTATTCTATTACATACGAACTGTAGTACATGTTAATATATATAAGACTACATATATAACACACAATTCTTATTTATACTTGTCGATTCATATCAACATTTTACCACTTTGGAGTAGAAACCTTACTTCCATTAAGGTCCCTTAATCTTTCCCACTTTTAAATATCATTATCTTAAGTAGCAAATGGTGCTACAGTTTTTATTTTTATCATCAGGTTTTATTTATAAAACTCATGAAAAGGACAGTTTATTGCATGTGCATGTACTTCCTCTTTTCACATTTCTTACTAATTCTTCAAAATTTCTCTTTTGTGATTTTCTTTCTGTTTAAAGAATTTCCTATATGGGCCTCCTTGGTGGTACAAGGGGTTAAGCACCACACTATGAAGCAATCCACAGCCTCTGCAGCACAAGTTCGATCCCCGGCCTGCTGGGGAGCAACCCGCATGGCGAAGCAGATCTCTCCTGTCTTGCCTGCTTCTCCCCTCAGCAGTGTATTTCAGTCACTCCGCCTGTTCTGTTACCCACCCTGTCTCTGGCGAATCCTGTCACCCTCCGCATCTCTGGCCTGTGCCCCAGCTCTTGTATGCATAAATAAATAAATCTTTAAAAAAAAAAAAAAAGGATTTCCTATAATCATTAAGGGTATGTCTACTAGCAACAAATTCATTTAGTTTTTCTTGATCTGAGAATGTTAATTTTTCCTTCATTACTGAATCATAGTTCCACCAGTGTTAGTTTCCATGGTTGACAAATCTTTTCTTTCAGCACTTGCATAATGTTGTGTTGCTTTTTCCTGACCTCCAAGGTTTCAAAATTAGAAATGCACTATCATTAAAATTGGTGTGTTCCTATAAATAGCATGCTGTTTCTCCTATTTTCAATATGAGCTCTTTGTCTTTAGTTTTCAGAAATTTTATTGGGCTATATCTAATGTGAATTTCTTTGCATTTATCCTATTTAGAACTTGCTCAGGTTCTTGAATCTGTAGATTTATCTTTTGCGAAAATATTTGGTATTATTTTCTTGAATACTATTTGGACCATCTCTCTTTTTTTTTTAGACTCTACTAATGCAAATATTAGATCTTTTGTTATTTGTCCACAGGTCTCTTGTGGGTCTGCTAGACTTAAGCGGCCTGTTCAGCCACCATTATGGTTACCTGCAGTTCTGCATTCCTATACAAAGGTCAGAAGTGTCCAGTCACAGTCATGTGAGCCAAACCTTCGAAGGTGACTTTCATATCAATCAAGAGCAGAAAGCTTGATCAATCTGGAAAGGGTATGCATCAAGAATTATGACTGGGAATGCCTGGGGGGCTGAAAATAGAGGCATAAACTTATTCCCAACTCATAAATCATGAGGCATGACCGGGAACACCCGGGGGGGCATGGAATGCCTTGTTGATAAGATTAGGACCATGGCCACAGGGGGCCTGGGGTCTAGATTCAATTACAAAATTGGTCATCAAGCTGATAACATGGTCAGCAGACTCGTGTCCCCCAAGCCCTAGATAACATTCCTGAGTTTTACCCATCCTTTTCTCCTTGTCCTCCTAACGCACATAGCTGATGCTCTATAATTATTCTATCAATAAAAACAGCCAGGAACTTGCTCTCAGCAGCATCCTGCATTATGTAGCCTGCTCCACGACTCCCGTGTCTTTGTCAGTGTGGTGTTGCCCAATGCAACAGTCTCTGAAATTCATTTAATTTTTCAGTCTAATTTTTTTCCTACTGTTTTGATTGGATTAATTTCATTAACTTGTTCTCAATTTTATATTCTGTCCTATTCACTCTACTATTGAACCCACAAGTTAACTTTTTCTTTCTTTTATTGCATTGCTTAGTTGTATCATTTCCATTTAGTTCTTTAATCACTTTTATTTCTTTACTGAAATTTTCTATATTTTTTGTTCAAGAGAATTTGTAATACTTTATTGAAACATTTCTATGATAACTACTTTTCATTTGCTGAACATTTTCCTTCTTTTGTTGTGTATTATTAGGCCCCTTTGTCATAGATTAACTATTTATATGGGTGGTTTTATTTCTGGTCTCTCAATTCTATTCCATTAAGTCTATCTGTAGTGTAATACCATATTGTTTTGATTTCTATAGCTTTAAAGTACAGTTTGAAGTCTAGAAGTGCAATAGCTCCATTCCTCTTTTTGGTCATGATTATTTTGGTTATTTTGGGTCTTAGTAGTTTCATATGCGTTTCAGTAATGTTTGCTCTATTTTTTGAAGAATTTCATTCAATCTACATATCGGTTTAGGTAAGATAGACAATTTAACTATGTTAGTTCTTCCAGTACAAGATGAGTGAATATCTTTCTATAGCCTATGTTTTCTACCTCTTTTAACAATGCTTTATATTTTTCATTGTACAGCTCTTTCACCTCTTGTTAACTGTACCCCCAGTTACTTAAAATATTTTTGTGCTACAGTAATTGGGATTATTTTCTTTATTTCTTTCTCTTTTTTAGTTCATTATTTGCATATAGAAATGCAACAGAATTGTGAATACTGATTTTCTAGCCTGCTACTTACTGTATGATTAATAGATTTTAGTGGTGTCTGTAGGGTTTTCTGTATATATTATCATGCCATCTGCAAATAGTGGTAGTTTTACTTCTTTTCCATGTTAGATTCTTTTTACACCTTTTTACTTGCCTGCTTACTCTAGCCAGGAACTACCATACTATATTGCATGGTACTAGCAAGATTAGACATCTTTGATATATACCTAAACTTAAAGGAAAAGCATTCCATTTTTTACCATTGAGTATGATATTAGCCATGGATTTGTTGTATATGATCTCTTATGTTGAGGAATATTCCTACTATCTCCATTTTACTTTTTTTTTAATCATAAATGGACAATGAGTCTTGTCAAATGCCTTCCATACTTCTACTGATCTGATCATATGAATTTTGTATTTCTTTTTGTTATGGCAAACTACATTAATTTACATTAATATCTCCCAGGGAGAAATTGTTCTTGGTCTTGATGTATGATACTTTTAGTGTAATTTTGAATTTAGTTTTCTAATTTTTTTTTTGAGGATTTTTGCATGTCTGCACATAGGGGATATTGGTTTATAGTTCTTTTTGTATTATGTCCTTATGGCTTTTGGTGTCAGAGTAATGTTGGTCTCTTAAAATGTGTTAATTAAATCAATTAGTTGGAAGAGTTTGAGAAAGATGGGTAATAGCTCATCTTTGAAAGTTCGGTAGGACTATAAACTGTCTGGTCCTGGGCTTCTGATTTTTGGGAAATTTGATTACAGTTTCAATTTTCTTGCTTTTATAAATGGTCTGTTCAGGTTGTATGCTTCTGAGAATTTGTCCATTTCTTTCAGATTATCTTATTTGTTGCATGAAGAAGTTTATAGTAATCTCTTATGATCTTACCTATTTCTGATATGTTTGTTGTTGCTTCTCTTCTGTTTCTGATTCTATTTGAGTTTTTTCAATGTTTTCTTAATGAGTCTAGCTAGAGTTTTGTCTATTTTGTTTATTTTTTCAAGGAATAAGCCTTAGGTTTCACTGATCTTTTCAACTGTCTTTTATCTTTATTTTTGTTTTAATATTTCATTACTTTGTCCCTCCTGCTAGCTTCTGGTTTTGTTTGTGCTTTTTTTTTCCTTGTTCAAAAATGTTTCTAAGTACTCTATTCAATGGGCCATTAATTATGAGGTTCTCCACTCTTGGCAGGAATGAGCATTATTATTTGTTTCTAATTGAGTTCTGGGTATTTTTTTACTTGTTTTTCTGTAGCTATGAATAATCTCCTCACAGACACTTACTGATAACTACTCAACTGAATACATGAAAAGGACTCCCAAAAGATCTCCAAGGGTATCTCTCTTTGCAGCTTTCTTCTCTCTGGTACTCTGTTCTCTGAAAAATCTAACCACCCAGCTCCTACTGTGTTCCCAACTCATTCCTTAACTCAGAAAGATGACTAGGCTCCATGTGATATTCACATCTGAATGATAAACTATAAACTTTCTCGTTATAATAAGATAGGTCATTCATTGGTTCACCTTGATCCCTTTCTCTTCATTATTTCTGTCTTTTATTGTCTTGTGAACTAATATCAATATCTTGGGAACTTTTGTTTCATAAATTTTTTAGCTTTAAGTTTTTCAGGGTTAATCTGTTATAATGCTAATTTATCTTGGCCTGAAATAAAACATTCTCTCTCATATTCTTTATGTGAAAAGTCACCTGAAGGCCTCTCCGGTGGCACAGCAGTTGAGAACTGGGCTGCGAAGCTGCCTGCAGCCTCTGCAGTGCTGGTTCGATCACCAGCCTCTGGAGAAGGGTCCTACATGGCGCGCAGATCTCTCCTGCCTCTCCCACTGCTCCCCTCAGCAGTGTATTTCGTCAGTCTGTCTGTTCTGCTCCCTGCTCTGGCTCTGGTGAATTCTCTCACCCTCCTGCGCTTCTGACTGTACCCAGTGCTTATATAAATAAATAAATAAATCTTTAAAAACAAAAAAAGAAAAGTCACCTGAAGGCCACAAGAGTATATATGGGATGTATTTTAGAAGGCTATATACAGGTAATACTAAAATGGTGCAGTTGAGGTGCAGAAAGTGGTAGATTTGATAGCGATTTAGGGGTTAACATCAAGAGTATTTGGTGACTAATGGACAATGTAAGAAAATAAAAGCAGAAGAAATTTTCAGTATGTATCTCAGGGAACATGGTGACACTACTCTCTGACATAGGGAACTCTGAAGAAGGAACTGGTTTGGGGTACAGAAAATTCAATTTGGGATACACCAAACTTGATTTTGATAAGAATGTTTAAGGAGTCAGGAGTGACTTATTAAAAGGTAAGACTGAGAAAGTAAATAGTAAGGACACTAGTAGGTTATAAAGGATAGAAACATGTGTATATTATATACATATGTAATTTAGATTGTTTGAATATATATGTATATGTACACATGTATAAAAGAATTATAATAATGGCTTTCTATGATATATTATATTTATTTCTACTCTTTATTGCAAGAGCTATTGATTTGATTCTTAGAAATGTGGAATTTTCACTTACTATGACTGCATTTAACATGGTAATAAAAAATTAAAAGTATTCAACTCCTGATTTTTTATATAAGAATGTTAAATATTTTTGTTAATGGAGTATGTATTTCATAATGAATTCCCTGTAAGTTGCTATTTCTATGTAATTGAAAATTCATGATTTGCATCATTAGCCTTTTCTGTCACAAACTATTACATCCTATCAAGAAAACACTGACTCAATATAGATGGCAGGCTCGTGTACAGAGAAGTCAAAGTATTGACCAAAATTGATAAAGCAAAGTAAAAGAATTCAGCTCAGCATTCAGAAAAGAATGGTTATAGCTCACCAAAGAGAATGGTTGTAGCTCACCAAAGAGAAAATAGGAGCTTCATGGCATAAACTGAGAATTTCCAAAATAAGAAAAATAATTATATATAAGTAATTCACCATAAACCATATATACTCCATTAATAATAAAACTAAGGGCCTCCCTGGTGGCTCAAGGGGTTAAGCACCACACTATGAAGCAATCCACAGCCTCTGCAGCATGAGTTTGATCTCCAGCCAGCCAGAGAGCAAACCACATGGCACAGCAGACCTCTCCTATCTCGCCCGCTGCTCCCCTCAGCAGTGTATTTCAGTCAGTCTGCCTGCTCTGTTCCCCACTCTGTCTCTAGTGGATCCTCTCACCACCTGCATCTCTGGTCTGTAACCCAGCTCTTGTATGCTTAAATAAATAAATCTTTAAAAAAAAACTAAGACTCCCAATTCTAAAATCAGAAGTTAAAACCATATTTATCCTTTATTGACATGTTAAAAGCAGACAGAATCACTTCAGGCTGAGTCTAAACGATCCAATTATGAGCCAACATCAAAAGTGTAGACAGTTTTAGGCAGCAATGAAAAACACCTGCTGAACTCATCATGTTTAATATTGTGCTGAATCACAGTTTAAATACTTGTCTAACCAAACAGCATCAGACTTAAGACATTTACCTTTGTTTATAACACACAGAACACTCTCTCTCCTGTCAGTGAGCATAGCTGTCAAATGCTCTGTGTGCATCCACTAAACACTCTCAAGATCGCAAGTTAAGGCATGGATATTAAGTACACATTTAATCAGCTGCAAAAGGTGAGAAAGAATATTACCCTACCTAATTTCAACAGTAACTGTTATAGGCTCTTAATTATATTTAATGTCTCATAGATACATTTAATTGCTAATTATAAGACATATTGGGCAGGTTTCCCTCCCTTTACAGGTGTTTCACGTTTATAAAAGAAACCCTTATTTTCGAACACGATTATTGTGGGTGAAATTAGGGAAACAGAATGGAAGGGCAATTCGGCAATACTTTTCAAATTGAAATATGTTTATATTCCTTTGACCAACCAATGTGAATATAGTACTTTATCCTACAGATAGTTTCACGTGTGCACAAAGATATTTACAAAGATAGTCACTGCAGAATTGAGAATAATAGCAAAATATTGGAAAGAGGCTAAATGTTCAAGAGGGAAATAGGATAAATTGCACCCATAAAAATACTGAGAGTATTTCTACATATATGGATTTGAAATGTTTATTGAGATATGTGTTTAAGTATGGAAAATGAAATACAAAATGGGGTGTAATATACTTCTTTTGTATAAAGATTGAGAGGTAGGAATAAATACTATACATAATAAGGTATGTTTGTCTGAAAGGATGCCTAAGAAATTAGAAATCATAGTTTGTGAGAAAGAGAACTGGGAAATAAAAGGGCAGGAAATGGGGAAAGGTTTGCTTTGATTTTAATATATAACCTTTAGGGCCTCTGTGGTGGTGCAAGGGGTTAAGCACCACACTATGAAATAATCTGCAACTTCTGCAGCATTTATTTGATCCTTGGCCAGCCAGGTAGCAAACCACATGGTGAAACAGACCTCTCCTATCTCGCCCACTGGTCCCCTCAGCAGTGTATTTCAGTCAACCTGCCTGTTCTGTTCCCCACTCTGTTTCTGGTGAATCCTCTCACTCCCCCACAACTCTGGCCTGTACCCCAGCTCTTGTATGCATAAATAAATCTTTAAATAATAATAATACTATATAACCTTTAAAGACTTTGAATATATTACTATGTGATATATGAAAATTCAAATATTAAGAAATAAAAATGCATTAAATATTTAAAATTCAAGTAATTAACATCAGAAATTTTGAAATTACATTTTCAATTACATGTTTCAGGAAAACATGCTAGAAGATGGAGTAAAAGTGTTTAAGAATATAACAAATCCTGTAAAATTTCATATTTAAGGAACATTAGAAGTTTGTGATAACCAATGATCAATAAAAAGAGGAAGAGAATATAGAAACAAAATAATTAGGATCTTTTCTTACTGGTCACATTAACTTCATAATCTGAGAGACAAATTGTGACTTTTGCTGAACATAAGTTAAGCTTGAGAGACACTTAGTTGTTCTTAGCAACTCCTGCTTCTGTTGGGTAGCTCAGACCCTCCAGTTATCCAAAATTTGTTAGACTTTAGTAAATAAACAAGTTGGCCTGGATAATAGGGGAAGGAGAATTGGGAAAATAAGAACTCTTTGAAATAAACTTGTACATGAGCAAAGAGGCATGTTTACTGGATAAATTATTTTACCAGAATAAAAATAGTATAAAATATTTTGTCAAATTTCTATGTAATTAACTGCAAATATCTATGAAAACTGACCTTCATTTGCATTACTGATAGTTTGTGGAAGAATGTAGACTATAAGTGCATACAATAAAATAGGTTATGGGTAGACATACCCTGAGCAGCCCTATAAAGTAGTGTAGCCCAGAGAAACATATAGGTACAGAGAGTACTTAGTAAATTTGAAGATATAAAATCTAAATTTATAGTCTTTATTTTGCATTTATAAATGTTAGAAGTTTTGTTAGCACTTCATTTTTTCTCTTAAAAGATATTTTTAATGATCCTATTTCAATATTTAATGCATTTTGAAAAGCATTTTTAAATTGGAAAAAATACTGGTGCTTTGTTTTCTCTTTCTGGCCAGTTTTAACAATTTTCAGTTGATTTACTAGAGGCCCAAATGAAGATAGTAGGAACCAGTTTCCAAGTCACCAGGCAAAGGAGATTTTTTCAAACACCAAATTATACTGGTCATGAACTGTCAGAAAGAAAAGTCATGTTTTAGCTTAACAATTGCCTTCATCAAAATTTAATCCTATTCTTTAAGCTGTTGGATGTTTCTTGGGCTGATTCTACTCTGGTAGAACTTACTGATTCTAAATACAATTTATGAGAAGATTAAAAGCATATGTTTGCTAGCATTCACAGGTGGCTGCATTTTAGAAAACTGAACTGATGCCAAAAACAAATAGTAATTTACATGGAAGAAACACAAGGAGAGAAGAAAAAGCAAGAGATAATGAAAAGAGAATAGATACCTCAGAGGACTTTAAAAGTTTATTTCCTCTAAAAAAAAAACAAACTCCTTTCCTTCCTGCCTGCCTCATTCTTTGACCAGGAGAGCTCAATATACCAGACTCAAGTCTATGTCGATTTACTTAATAAGAACCATTTTCCTATCACTTCCCTCTCTACTCAAATATATTTCAACTTTTCTATCCTTATCTTGAACAATTCTTCTCACCCTAACTTTTAGTCATTTATTGAGCTCAACAAAATGCAAGAGATTTCAACAGAATTCATATTTACACAAAGATCTTAACTAAGACTTTAACTAGCACTGAGACTATTGGACTGATGTATTGCTTACTATTTCAGTTATTGTTTCTGTTCACATATTTTGTGTATCTTCAATCACTGGGTCTCTGCTATTTATATTGCTTCCCATGATTCAACTAGGAAATGTCTAATCTGTGACAGGCACAGTTAGAAATTGTCTTGTAAAATTCTCTCAGCCCTATAGTTGTATAAATCTATGGCTCTGTATATTGGGTAACCAAAAGTCAGCAAAAAATAATTTTTGATGAATTAATCATTCATTGATTATACAATGTATTTATTGACTATTTACAATATGTCAGATACTGTGCAATACTCTAAGGACAAAAAAATTTGAGAACGGAATAGAGTCCACATTAAAATTGCAAAGAACATTGAACATCAAAAGTGGAGTATTGAGTAGAACTAAAGACTAAAAAAAGCAAATCATGTAAAAAACTCACTAAAATAAAATAGGCATTGCTGTGGCAGAGATATGCCATCAATGGTGGAGAAGCATAAAAAAAGTTAACCTAAAACTGAAGGTCAGAGATTTCTGGGAGCAGATGGATCTAAAGTGAAATCACAGAGAACATATGTAAATCTTTATTAGGGAAGACAGAACAAATAGCCTAACATTCAGAAAAGGTGTATCCATTCTAGACTGAACAGAATAAGGGACCTATTTCTACTGCATTATCCCAGTTCTAACACAATGTCCAGTATATCACATGCCATCAGCAGATACTTGATGAATAAATATAAACCAAACAGTATAATTGTTCTCTATAGAGTGGGGGAAATGGTAACTTCAAAGGATAAGGTGTTAGTGGTAGGAAGGTCATAAAGAGGCACCTATGTCTCTTAGATGGAAGTTTGCAGTTTGTTCTATAGGCAACAAGAAGCTCTCAAGAATTATGTGTAATCTTCACCCAAAGCAGTGATAGTGAAGGCAAAGATCAACAGCTGGGACTACATCAAATTAAAGAGCTTCTGCACAGCAAAAGAGACAATAACAAAAACAAAGAGAAACCCCACCAACTGGGAGAAAATTTTTGCACACAACACTAATGATAAAGGACTGATCACAAAAATCTGCAAAGAGCTGATGAGACTCAACAACAACAAAGAAAATAATCCAGTCAAAAAATGGGCAGAAGAGCTAAAAAGAATCTTCTCTGAAGAGGAAATGCAAATGGCCAACAGGCATATGAAAAAATGTTCAACATCACTTGTCATCAGGGAAATGCAAATCAAAACTACCATGAGATACCATCTTACACCAGTGAGAATGGCACATATTAAAAAAACTAGCAGCAACAAATGTTGGCGAGGTTGTGGAGAAAAAGGAACTCTTCTGCACTGTTGGTGGGAGTGCAAACTGGTCCAACCACTATGGAGAGCTGTGTGGAGATTTCTGGACCTACTAAACATAGAGCTTCCACAGGATCCAGCAATTCCACTCCTAGGTATTTACCCAAAGAACACAGAAACATCAATTCCAAAGAACACCTGCACCCCTATGTTTATAGCAGCACTGTTTACAATAGCTAAGCTTTGGAAACAGCCCAAATGCCCAAAAATAGATGACTGGATCAAGAAGATGTGGTACATATATACCATGGAATATTACTCAGCATTCAAAAAAGATAAACACATGCAATTTGCAGCAACATGGATGGTGCTGGAAGGGATCATGCTCAGTGAAATAAGCCAAAAAGAAAAAGAAAAATACCGGATGGTCTCACTCATAGCAGGAATCTAGAAAACTTAAATAAGGGACCAGGAAAATGAATAACTATAAGAATGTGAAAATCAAAATCAACAAAAAACTATGAACCAGAGACACTTTTTGGGGGGTGGGGGGCAGGAGGGGAGGGATTGGGGTCAGAATGGGGGGATTGCAATTGTATGGGGAATATAAAAATAAAATTTATTAATTAAAAAAAAAAAGGAAAAAAAAATAAAAGTTACTAAGGAAAAAAAAAAAAAAGAATTATGTGTAATCTGAGTTTTAGATGCCATAGAGTTCAATGCTTGTTCCTGCAGCAGTCCTCAAGAATGCATGAGAGAACATGTATATAACACTTGAGAACAACTGTTCTAACACATCATTCTTTGATAGAATCTTTCCAGAAATAAGTTCAAAGGAGGATTACATCATGTGTCTTGGTATTGGGTGTGGGCATATTCTTGATAAAATCTTAAAACTTCGTAAAAGGGGGTTTTGGGTCTGGGATTTTTATAGTACTTTCAAGCTATTAAATTAGCTTCTTATGCAGTCATGGATGTTCACAGAAAGCACAAGACTCCTGCTTCTTAGTCAATAGATTTTAAAATGTACAGTACAATAGCAAGTGGCATTATTATCTCTTTTTCCAGCATATTGAGGGTTTTTTTAAATTATGCTTATTGAGGTAAAATTTGTTTACCTCATATATTTGCATATTTGCAAACATGGTGCATATTTGGTGATTATAGGTTGATATCTTCACACCATACCCACCATCAGCATGCCCCTATAATTCTCTCCATACTGTTTCCCATAGGAGCTGGGCCAGTGTACATTCCCACCAACAGTGTACAAGTATCTTTTTCCCCACATCCTTGCCAATACTTGTTGTTTCTGGTCTTTTTTATTTTTTGATGTGGGTCATTCTCATAGATGTGAGATGGGCTCCATTGTAGTTTTTGGTCGCATTTCCCTAATAAGTGATGGAAACATTTTTCATGTGACATTTGGCCATCTATATGTCTTTTCTGGAGAAGTATCTATTCAGCACTATTGCACATTTTTTTTGATTGGGTTATTTTCTTTTTGTTGAGTTGCATGAGTTCCAAAAGAACTTCTAGGTTTATTGATCCTTTGGACAACTTTATGATCTGTATTTCATTTATTTATAATTGTTATTATTTCCTCCCTTCTACTAGCTTTTGGGTTCATTTGTTCTTTTTTTTCTAATATCTTGAGGTGAGAGGTAAGTTGTCTATTTGTGCTAATTCTTGTCTTTTGATGTGGGCCTGATTGCTACACATTTTCTTGTTACTATACTTTCGCTGCTTTCCATGGGTTCCAATCGGTTGTATGTTTGTTTTTGTTCAGCTTCAGGTATTTTGAATTATTTTCTCTGATTTCCTCATTTATCCAATAATTGTTCAGAAATGTGTTGTTTAATCCCCATGTCAGAGTTTTTTCTTGCTTTACTTTTGTGGTTGATCCCTATCTTATTACGATTGTGATCAGAGATATACTTGGTATGATATCAAGCTTCTTGTATTAATTGATACTTGTTTTGTAATGCAGTACATGTTCTATTCTTAAGAATATGTGTATTCAGTGGAAGATGCAAATAAGGGATCAGGAAAATAAAGAGTAATTATGATAAAGTAAATATCAAAATTAACAGACAACTATAAACCAGAGACATTCTACAGGGGGAAGGGGGAATAGGATCAAAACAGGGGTGAGAAGAGCACAAGGGGCTAGGGAGATGGTACATGGGTGAAGTGGGAATTTCACGGGAACTATAACTGAGATGAGAAAGCATATATTGTACAAAAATGAAGAATGATGTAAAAGTTATATAAAATTTTTTAAGATGTGTATTCAGCTTGTTCGGGGTACAGTAACCTATAAATGTCTATTGAGCCCATGTTGTTTAATTCATCATTTAAGGCTATTGCTTCCTTATTTATTTTGTCTGGTTGATCTGTCCATTGGTGAAAGTGGGGTATTGAATTCCCCAAAGATTATTGTGTTGTTATCAATGTCTAGTTTCAGATTTGATAATAGTTACCTTAGGTATTTTGATGCTCCTTCATTGGTACATGCACACACACACAAACACACACTGAGGAGTGTTGTGTCTTCCTAATATATTAATCACTTATTCATAATATAGGGCTCATCTCAGTCACTTGTTACCATTTTTAGCTGAAAGTCTATTTTATCTGATACAAATAGACCTGTTCTCACCTTTTTTCTGGACTTCATTTTCCCATTTGCTTGTAGGATAGTTTTCCAAAATTTTGGTTTGATTCTATGTTTATCTTTGAAGTTCAGTTGAGTCTCCTAGAGAAGACAAATAGTTGAGCTTCATTTTTTTATCTAACTGGCCACTCTATGCCTTTGGAATGATAAAATTAGTCTGGTTACATTTAAAGTGATTATTGATATATAAGCATTTGGTATTGCCATTTTGTTTTTTGATTTTCTACTTCTACCTAAATCTTTGTTCATTTTTCTGATCATTTTTTGTGGAGTTTTATCTCCAATTTAAGTATATTTATTTTATTTTTATTTCTTGTAGGGAAGGTCTGGTGTTGGCAAACTCCCTCAGCTTCTGTTTACTTGAGAAGACCTTTATTTCTCCCATATATCTGAAGGAGAATCTTGCAAGATATAGTATTCTTGACAGTTTTTCTTGAATATTTTTAATACATTATTCCATTCTCTCCTTGCCCCAAGTGTTTCCTCTGAGAAGTCTGATGTGAGTCTTATGGGTTTGCCTGTATGTTATCTTCTTTTGCCCCCTCGTCACCATCAATTGTCTTTGTCTTGAATTCTTGGTAGTTTCAAAACTATGTATCTTATTGTAAGTCTCATCAAATTTAGACAAACAGGTATTTTTGTAGCTTCATGAATTTGTATATTTATTTTTTCCCCTAGGTTTGAGAAGCTTTCCTCTGATTTTTCTTTAAATAAAGTATATGCTCTTTTCTCTCACTCTTCCCCTTCTAGCATACCCATTATCCTTATGTTGCTTTTCTTAATGGATTCAGATAGGTCTCAGAGTGTTTCTTCATTTTTTTTCTTTCATATTTCTCTTTCTTCTTCCACCTGAGTCCTTTGTGTATTATGATACTCAAGGTCACTAATTCAGTCCTCCAGTTAGTCTAGCTTATTTCTATAGCATTTTGTGTATTTCTTTTAAAGATTTATTTATTTATGCATACAAGAGCTGGGGTACAGGCCAGAGATGCAGTGAGGGAGAGGACTCACCAGAGTGGGGGATAGAACAGGCAGAGTGACTGATATACACGGCTGAGGGGAGCTGCAGGTAAGACAGGAGAGGTCTGCTGTGCCATGTGGGTTGCTCCCTGGCCAGCTGGGAATAGAACTCATGCTGTAGAGGCTGCGGATTGCTTCACAGTGTGGTGCTTAACCCCTTGCACCACCAGGGGGGCCCCATTCTGTGTATTTTTGAATTCCTCTATTGTTCTTTCTGTATCTTGCAACTCCACTTTTCTTGTTAAGTCTTCAATTTCTAATTTCTGTTCATTAATTGTATTTATCAAGTTATATTTTTTTGTTTTGCATTTACTTCCATTTCTTTAAATGTCTTTATCTTGGTAATCTTGGACTTTGTCTGAGAATATAAGATCATCCACATATTTGAGGTTGTGTAATTGAGGTTCCAGAGAGTTGTTCCCGCCTGTGGTGACATATTCCCTTAAGGTTTCTAGTTTTTTGTTGTTGTTGTTGTTTTTGCCTTCTCACTTTGCTGTATTAGATCTTCTCCTCTATAATTCTGTAATGATCAGCCATAATAATAAAGCTTCAAAAGACACCCAAGGGAGCACATTGCGGGGAAGAAAGGTATCATTCCTGACATCTCACCCTGGCTACTAGCCCTTTGTTCTAAGGTTCTATTCTCTGTGGTTACATGTAGTATTTCACTATACACTCTATACATGGGTCCAAAGATCCCAGAGGAGAAAGGAATGGGCATACCCTCCAAATTTCTGAAGTCTGATGTCCTGAAGCCCTCTACCAAATAGTCTATGTGTTACATGCCTGAAAGAGCTTCAACTTCCCCTACAATGCAGCCAAATGGGTGCCTGTTCTCACAGTGTTCTTTGTGAACACTGGCCAGCGGTTGTGCATGAAAAGAAGAGGTAGTTATGGATATGCCTCCAATATCTGTGAAAACCATGCTCTAGAAAGCCTCATGTTGAAAAGTACATGTGTGTGTTATGGCTGTGCTTTCTCCATTAGGGTGATATACATGACTTTGCTTTCCGTTTCTTTCTAAGAACAGCACAGAGGTCATGAAAAAAAAGGAGGGGGAACAGTGGCCATTCTTCCAACCTTGGGAAGCCCATGGTCTACAAGTCCTGTGCCAAAAAGTTTATGAATATGATATGCCCTGTGATGACTCTGAATAAGCACTAAGCACAACAAGTTCATTGTGGCCTCCTGTAACCTCCCTCTAAGAGCATACTAGAAGTCATGTGGGTCAGAGTGAAGGTATAAGTGTCTTCCAGAATCTCCAGTGCTATCACAGATATTCCTAAGAGCCTGGAGACTATGCCAGGGATAACTGTGTGGCTCTCTCCTCTGCCAAACCAAGTCCCAGTTCACCTGGATGTCTTTTTTAGAACAGTGGAACAAGCTATCATCTCATAGTGAGTTATGTTCTCTCCTAATTGGAGGGAGGGCTGACATTCCTCCCAGTGCACCGACACTGTTCCTGACTTTCTATTTCTTAAGTTCCATGAGTATGAAACTATGTGGAACTTGATAGAAACTGAACTCATCAAGTTTGTGTCATTGAAGAATATTGAGCTTGGAGAATCCACTGCTTTTAAACATCAAGCAAGACTGAGCTTTATCTGGGGATAGATGTAAAGGTTGCGAGTCTTAAACACAATCCTGAGAACTAGCCACCACAACCATAAGCCCAACAAAGTGTAAGAACACAAGAGACCAATGAATGATATCTTTTTTTTTAAAGATTTATTTATTTATTTATACAAGCATTGGGTACAGTCAGAAGCGTGGGAGGGTGAGAGAATTCGCCAGAGCCAGAGGGGAGACCAGAGCAGGCAGACTGATGAAGTACACTGCTGAGGGGAGCAGCGGGCGGCAGGACAGGTCTGCACGCCACGTGGGACCTTCCCCGGGTGGCCAGGGATCGAACCGTCGCTGCAGAGGCTGTGGGCAGCCCCGCAACCCAGTGCTCAACCGCTGTGCCACCGGGGAGGCCCCCAATGAATGATATCTTTTGAACAGAAGGCATATAGTTCATACCTGGGGGGAATGATAATTTAATTAATACTAATATTTTTTTGTTTTGTTATGCTTTTCTCTATTTGCCATTCCAGTATCCTCTTCTCTTTAGTGGCAAGCTAAATTAGAGTCCCAGGCCAAATTTGAGAGAACTATAGAGTCTACTACTATATTTTATATTTCTGAACATACTAATGATAATGATATAATAATAATTTATTGAGCACTGTGCTTGTGCTTTATGTAAATTCTTGCATTTTATTTTCACAATCCCATCTGGTAAGTTCTATTTATTATTCTTCTTATTTTACAGATGAGGTAAGTGAGGTACAGAAAAGATAATTACTTGCTTAAAGTCATCTTTATGGAAAACTTAGATTTTTAATGTAGATCTGACAAACTTCAAGGCCCATTCATTGTTAGAAAATGTTCTAAAATGCCAAATAATTACTTTAGAAACCATAAGCACAGGTTTATGGTTCTATTGTTTAAAATATATTTTATGTTCTAAATAGATCCATCTTTTTAGTGACCAAAATAGTCCTGAGGATCTTCATGGACAAGCCACATAGGAACTTCAAGTCAAGTTTTCATGTGAGAGAGCTCTGAGAATGTAAAGTGGATAAAAATTATCAAAACAGAGAGGTGAAGCCAAGAACAGATCAGAAAAATGAAAACCAGGAAGGTTTTGCCTTTTCTTCCTCTCAGTCTAAGAATGAAAGTTGTTAGACTAAATTCCAGGTATGCATTGCATATATTTCATAATGAGAAAGTACCAAAACCAGAGACATGACTTGGCTCTCGAACTCTCCTGGGAGTGGTGCCTGAGGTGAGTCTCTGGGATTCTTATGTGAGCTGTTCACAGGGTACAGGGTTTTATCTTTGTAAGACAGGAGACATTCCTCAAATGACCTGTCCATGGAATTACCTAGATGGGAATCAGATTAGTTCAGAATTGGGAAAATGTTAAGACAGACAAATAGCATCTTGATGCTTTGCTCTGGAGATGTGAATTGGGGGCAGTATAAATGGAGTACAAGGACAACAACAGAGTGATGTGGGATAATAAATACCTGGGAGAGGTTGATAATCTATTTTCTAAACTGTTGGGTGTCTATTTAAAGGCAGTCTTTCCTACTCCCACTGTATGTACCCAAAAAAATCAGAAACATGACAGTTGACAAAATAGGAAGAGCAAAACCAGGAAAAGTCCCAAAGAACAAAAGCCTGAATTAGAAAAACTGTAAAAAACTGTGTTTATTTTCCAATATTCTTAGTTTCCATAGCTAAGGTACAAGTTTCTCATTATGTACCTCTCTGATTAAAAAAACACAGTATCAATGTATTTAGGGAGCTGGATATGTATGTGCCCTAAGGGGGATTGATGAGCACTTTCTACACACCTATGAGGACTTAAAGAAGTTATACTGAGTGACAAGGATTTAATTCTAACTAAACACTTGGCTCAAAGAATGATGGGAATCAAACAAAGTTTACACAGGTATACAGCTATTGAGACACTTGAAAGTCCAAATGACATAAATTTATCTACTGATATCCAACCATGCAAAGTCTCTAAAAGGAACTTTCTTGTGAAGTCACCATGCTATTCTAGCACTTCCTTATCACCCCTTTATGATTGTAGGACATTTCTTTTCTGTATGCTTGATTCAATATGTTTTAGAGTTCCCTTGTTTCTGAGACAGAGAGCATCAACAATATTCACTCCCTTTAGAAGTAGCATTTTAATTATAGGGAACAAACATAGAATATGAAACCACATAGCTCTTTGGGGAAATTTTTAGTTTCTTTCTCTTATTTCTTTTTATACTTTATAAAATGAGAGATAGATTGATCTCTTAGTTTCAAGTATTTGTCACCAAAATAGAAGATAAATAACTTTCCTTAACTTTATTTTGACTCACTGCCATTAGTGGATAATGAACTTAAAGGTTAAGAATTAGTAAATTATGTAATTAACACTCTACAAAAGGTCATTTTAGGCTGAAAGGAGTTACAATGTATGGAACCCCACATTATTTAATGGTATATTCTCATATGCACATGTCAATGAGAAAAGCAATGACTGGATAATATGCCATAGGACAGCTCAAGGGCAAATTATAAACAGTAACAGAGGCACAGGGATTTACAACGAGGGGCTGTCATTTTATTAGTCGCACACATTTCTGCCTACCATAGGATCTACTTAAAATACTTTACTCTGAATTTCAAATTACAATTAACCAATTACTTATTAACTGGCTTAGGGATTATAGGCAAAGACATTTTGGATGATTAAATAATACCTAGGACACTCTTCTCAAAATTGTACTCTTTATTATTAAAAAAAAAAAAGAATAAGAAAAGCTTACCTTAAACTATGAAGGGGAAAAACCCAGAATATGTTAATGACTCTCACTTCCAAGTCAAATCACTTAATTTGGTGTTATATGCTATGTTAATTTTAGTTTTCCTACAGAAGAAGAAGGCTAATTGAAGGTTTATCTGACATTTCTTCTCTCAGCGCTGTGAGATCTTTCCCTTGCCATTTCTCTCTGGCAAATTGATGCACACCATTACTTTCTGAGCACACTTGGAGGCAGCTGCTTCAGCAGAAGTTACCTTTTGCTGAATTCCACAAATTTAAGCAGCTATCCATTAGAGAAGACAGTTTTGGCCTGAAATTCAGAAGATGGGCTTCTAGTTTCAGCTCCTCTACCAGCTTGCGGGATGACCTTGAAAAAGTCATCGCCTCCTTCGTATCTAATTTAGGGAGTTAACGGGGTGATCTCAATTCCCCCACCCCTCCCACTCCTAATATTTTAGTCTATGATTTAGTCTATGATTACAGCCACTGCGAGAGTAGAGAATAAAGATAAGAGACAGTGATATGAAAGGAAAGGAAACAAGTTCAAATTTAAAATTCAGGCCAGCAATTTGATCCAAAAGATAAGTAAATGAAATGGCAGGTGGCAGGATTGCAAAGATTTGCTTTCCAGATTCACAGCTCCCCTCTCAGACCTTGGAAAGCCAGCATCTCCAGCTCTTCTCCAATTTGGCAACTTCTGACCACAAATCATCTCTGAAACCAACAATTCATTCATTATGTCCTTAGCAGGGGACTGCCCTAGACCACACTCTATCTTTCTCCTCATGTTCCTTGTCTCTTGTAGTGACATATCAATAGCATGTAGAGCAAAGAGGCTGAGAGAAAAAAAAATGAAGAGAATTTATAGATATACAGTAGCAAAATAGTGAAGGTAAAGGAGTGTTATGTCATAAGTGAATCCAAAGCAGACAGAGTTTAGCAAAAGGGTGACTATGAAGCAAAGACAGAAGATACCCCACACCTACTGAGGGGTGAATCTCAGACTATAACAAAAGGAGAAGCATGAGGGTGCCATCAGCAGAGATCCAACTCAGGCATTCCCAGGAATGATTGAATAAATCAAAAAGTAAGAAAAAAAAAAGCCTACATCTACAAGAGAATACATTGTCAAATCCCAAAGGATTCTGAAGCCCTATTGCTGGCATTATTCAAATCCAGGCAAGTCAGGGCATCAGAAAGACACACCAGAGGGAATATCCACCAGGATCTGATGACCAAGCTATGTGACTTTACAAGCCTTTTCTTGTATGTCTATTTTGGTGCCTGGAAGAAAGTTGCAGCAAGGACCCAAGAGCTGCAGGAACAAGAATAACATTGGAGATATTATTGCAGCTACAATAGGAATTGAACCTTGGTTTATGGAGATTGGGAAATGCAAGCTTGTTTGGGCAAGTGGTATAGATAAAAGTATGTTTTCCCGGTTGCCACTCCAGTTCTTCATTGCCATAAAAGTGAACAGCTTCTTGATAATAAACATACATTCCATAAAAGAATCTGGGTCCATATGGAATTTTCAGATTGGTGAGGGATTTGTTTTGGGGAAGGCAGGCATTTACACTCTATCAATTTAGGCAAATACAGGAATATAACAAAATTTTTCTCACCAACACAGATCTGACAAAGATCACAGCTCTTGACTCCAACTGGAGGTGATACTAGGCTGTGGACAGAGCAGCTCAAATCTGCTCAGTATGAACAGTTTCTGTGAGTTTCATGCTAAGAAAAGGACACCGGTATCTTCCTTGATGATATCAAAGAACAATGATTCAGGTAGGAGCTGGTTCCAGGCAATTTTATTTCTCTCAGAGGTCAGTACCCTGTGAAGGGACAATCTCTGCTTTTAGAGAAAGGGAACTCCCAAAGTTCCCTTTGGGGAACAAATTTGCAAGGGAATTCTGCACTGAAACTGAAGCACCAAAGAAAACAGCCACCAAAGTAAGACAATGCAGGAAGCAACCCAGAGCCTTAGCTCCTGCTTTCACAATGGAGATTTCCAATGCTCTTGTGAAACAAGTCAGTTCCTACTTAGGAAGATTTTAAATCCATTTTTCCCTACCCATTCTGACCAAGCTCCACCTGATGGAAGTGTTACATTTCTTTTTTCCCCAATTTTATTAAGAAATATTTGACATAGGGCCTCCCTGGTGGAATAGAAGGTTGAGCGCAGCACTGTGAAGCTGTCTGCAGCCTCTGTAACGCGGGTTCGAGTCCTGGCCGGCCAGGGAGATTCCTATATGGTGCAGCAGACCTCTCCTGTCTCGCCTGCTGTTCCCCTCAGCAGTGCTCTCAGTTTGTCTGCCTGTTCTGCTCCCTGCTCTGTCTCTGGTGAATCCTCTCACCCTCCCACGCCTCTGGCCTGTACCCCAGCTATTGTATAAATAAAAAATAAATCTTCTAAAAAAAAAAGAAAGAACTATTTGACAGATTATTATTGTATTAAGTTTAAGGTGTACAACAGATGTTGTGAAATGTTTATCATAATATGTTCAGCTAACATCCATATTCTCAGATAGATACCATAAGAAAAAAAATTCTCCTAGTGATAAGAACTTGTAGGATCTACTTTCTCATAAACTTTCCTATATATATATTATACAGCATTGTAAACTCTAGTTATCATGCTGTGCATTATATCCATGGTAGTTAATTATCTTAGAAATTGAAGCTTGTACCTTTGGACCATCTTCCTTTAATTCCTCCCCTCCTCATCACCACACTCTGTCTCTGGTAACCACCAAGTCTGATCTCTTTCTCTAAGTTATGTTTTATTTTTTAAAAGATTTATTTATTCATGCTTTTTTTTTATTAAAGATTTATTTATTTATGCATACAAGAACTCGGGCACTGGCCAGAGGCAGGGTGGGGAAGTGAGAGGATTCTTCACCAGAGACAGAGTGGGGAACAGAACAGGTGGATTGACTGAAATACACTGTGGAGGGGAGCAGCAGGTGAGATCTGCTGTACCATGTGAATAGCTCCCTGGCCAGGGATCGAACTCATACTGCAGCGGCTGAAGCTAGCCTCACAGGTGGCGTCTTAATACCTTGCACCACCAGGGAGGCTGTGTTTTATTTTCTTTATAAGATTCCAAACAAGGGCTTCCCTGGTGGCACAAGGGGTTAAGCACAGCACTGTGAAGCTATCTGAAGGCTCTGCAGCACGAGTTCGATCCCCGGCCAGCCAGGGAGCTAACCCATATGGCACAGCAGACCTCTCCTATCTTGCCCACTGCTCCCCTCAGCAGTGTATTTCAGTCAGTCTGCCTGTTCTGTTCCCCACTCTGTCTCTGGTGAATCCTCTCACCCACTCTGCACCTCTGGCCTGTACCCCAGTTCTTGTATGCATAAATAAATAAATTTTTAAAAAGATTCCATATAAAAGTGAGATCATACAGTGTCTGTCTTTCTCTGTCTGACTTACTTCATTTAACATAATACCATCCAGGTCTACCTTTCTACAAGAATATGGTGCCATTGAAGATAAATCTTGAAGCCCTACTAAAACAGTTGGATCCTAATGAAAGTTTACAAGAGACTATAAAATAATTAAGCTCCCTCCCTAATAATACAAATTTTTTTCCTAGTAATTAAAAAAAAAAAAACCAGATTGTCTATCTAAAGTTAATCTTGGGTTCATTAGAGCTTCAATATCATACCCACTGCTGAACTGATGACAGGTAGGGGTTTTTCAGAAATCAGTGGATCCAATTAATACCAGTTCCATAAGCCAGACACTTCCAGGCTACAAATTATTAGTGACATTTCTAAATACAGATTGACAGCTGAAGTCAGCACAGTCTTCTCTATACATTTGAAAAGTAATTAGGGAACAAATATTCCTTCAAACATTTTTAATCTACTATATAAAAAAAATTGTTGCCACACTGATTCATATTCTCAGGAGATGCGTATATACCTACTCTAATGAACCCCAAACAGGCTTGTAGGTGAAGTTAACACTTTGCACTTTCAGGTACATACATATCCAGATACTGTGACTGTGTAAAACTCATTGTTGTGGTAAAATTATATAGATGTTTGCTGATAATGAAGTTAGTACTAGATTCTCCTATCACTATCAAATAAACTTAAACTCTTAATGTTTTCTCCTCACGTCCATTAGAGTATGTTGGAAGATGATGAAATGAATGAACAAATGGCAAATAGTTAAAGGGAAGCTCAGTAACAACTGATCCTGAAGTTCAATAGCTTGTTACTTTGCCCCTCCAAATGTGTGTGCTTATGGTCATGGCTTTATATGGCAAACAGATAACATGCTCCCATTAAGTGTTTCAACCTCCATAAGAGGGGATATGATTACTCGCAGCTCAATACAGTGTTTATAAATATGTTTCTACCTTAAATAGGCAGAAAGCATACACCTACTCTATGAACATATCAGGAGCTGTAACATTTCTTAAAATTATGTTTATTAAGGTAATGTTGGATTACAACACTGTATATGTTTTAAGAGTAAAGGCTCACACCTCTACAAGTGTATGTTATCACATCACGTCTACCACCCAAACACAAATAATCCTCTAACTTTGGCCTCCTCCTTGCTTTATTCCCACTCCATCTCCCCTACCCTTTCAGTAACCTCAGTTCTGCAGTCAGATCTCAAGGGTTTGTTTTGGTTTGCTTGTCTGTTCCTTGCTTCATTTCTTTGTATTCCACATACAAAGTGAAATCATCTGTTATTTGTTTTCTTCTGACTTATTTTGCTTAGCATAATCCTCTCCAGTTCTGTCCACACTGTTGCAAATGCCAAGATTTCATTTCATTTTTTTATAGCTGAGTTGTATTCCACTATATCTTCTTTATCAGCTATTATTGGGCACATAGGTTTTTTTCCATAATTTTGCTATTGTAAATATTACTGTACTGAACTTAGGAATGCATGTATATCCCTTCGACTTAGTATATTTATATTCTTCAGATATATATATGGGATAAAAATGCTAGATCACGTGATAGATCTATTTTTAAACATTTTAAGAATTGTCCATACTGTTTTGTTTTCACAGGCTCAACAACTATTGTTTCTGATCTTTCAAAATAAGGCATTCTCATTGGAGTGAGGTGGCATCTAACTGTGGTTTTGGCTTGCATTTCCCAGATGATTAATGATGATAAACATTTTTTTTCGTGTTCCTATTGGCTATCTGTAGGTCTTCTCTTGAGAAGTGTCTTTTTAGCTTATATGTACATTTTTTGATTGAGTTGGTTTATTTTTGTTAAGTTGTATGAATTCTCTGTAGATCTTGGACATTAGCTCTGATCAGATATATGATGTGAAAATATCTTCTCCCATTCAGTATGGTGTTTTTTCATTTTAATGATAGCTCCTTCCACTCGTGAAGAAGCTTTTTCATTTGATATAGTCCCTTTTGTTTACTTTGTATTTTGTTTCCCTTGCCAATGGAGTCAAGTTCCCAAAGACATCACTGAAGTCGATTTTGCAAGTACTTTTCCTGCATTCTTCTATGAATTCTTTATGGTTTCAGGTCTTGTATCCAATTCTTTGATCTATTTTTAATTAATTTAGGTGTGAGGTGAGATAGTGGGCTTGCTTCATTGTGTGTGGCTGCTCAAATTTTGCCAACACAGATATTGACTAGACTATCCATTCTCTATTGTACCCTCTAGATTTCTTTTCATATATTAACTATCTATATAAGTGTGAGTTTATTTCTGGGCACTGTATGTCTATTTTTATTCTTTTTTTTTTTATGATTCCCACTAAGCTTTAAAAAATGTCAACAGAAAAGGATAGTGATATATTGTGTACCCACTTACCTACAACATAACATTATGAAATCTTAACAATTTGATATAGTCCCAGTTTCCTTTTTTTTTTAAATAATAAATTTTATTTTTATATTCCCCCATACAACTGCACATGCCCCATTCTGACCCCAATCCCACCCCTCCCGGCCCCCACCCCCCAAAAAGTGTCTCTGGTTCATAGTTTTTTGTTGATTTTGATTTTCACTTTCTTATAGTTATTCTTTTTCCTGATCCCTTATTTTTCTAGATTCCTGCTATGTGTGAGACCATCCGGAATTTTTCTTTTTCTTTTTGGCTTATTTCGCTGAGCATGATCCCATCCAGCACCATCCATGTTGCTGCAAATTGCATGTGTTTATCTTTTTTGAATGCTGAGTAATATTCCATGGTATATATGTACCACATCTTCTTGATCCAGTCATCTATTTTTGGGCATTTGGGTTGTTTCCAAAGCTTAGCTATTGTAAACAGTGCTGCTATAAACATAGGGGTGCAGGAGTTCTTTGGAATTGATGTTTCTGTGTCCTTTGGGTAAATACCTAAGAGTGGAATTGCTGGATCATATGGAAGCTCTATGTTTAGTAGGTCCAGAAATATCCACACAGCTCTCCATAGTGGTTGGACCAGTTTGCACTCCCACCAACAGTGCAGGAGAGTTCCTTTTTCTCCACACCCTCGCCAACATTTGTTGTTGCTAGTTTTTTTAATATGTGCCATTCTCACTGGTGTAAGATGGTATCTCATGGTAGTTTTGATTTGCATTTCCCTGATGACAAGTGATGTTGAACATTTTGTCATATGTCTGTTGGCCATTTGCATTTCCTCTTCAGAGAAGTTTCTTTTTAGCTCTTCTGCCCATTTTTTGACTGGGTTATATCCTTTGTTGTTGTTGAGTCTCATCAGCTCTTTGCAGATTTTTGTGATCAGTCCTTTATCATTAGTATTGGGTGCAAAAATGTTCTCCCAGTTGGTGGGGTTTCTCTTTGTTTTTGTTATTGTCTCTTTTGCTGTGCAGAAGCTATTTAATTTGATGTAGTCCCAGCTGTTTATCTTTGCCTTCACTATCACTGCTTTGGGTGATGTGTCTGTAAAGATGTCTTTGATTTGCAAATCACGTAGTGTTTCACCTATATTTACTTCTATGTATTTTATGGTTTCAGGTCTTATGTCTAGTTCTTTAATCCATTTTGAGTTGATTTTTGTGTATGGTGTGAGATAGTGGTCAAGCTTCATTCTTTTGCATGTAGCAACCCAGTTTTCCCAGCACCATTTATTGAACAAACTTTCTTTGCTCCAATGCATAGTCTTTGCTCCTTTGTCAAAGATTAGTTGACCATAAATCTGTGGGTTTATTTCTGGATTTTCTATTCGATTCCATTGGTCTGTATGTCTGTTCTTGTTCCAATACCATGCAGTTTTGATGATTATGGCTTTGTAGTATAGTTTGAAGTCTGGGAGTGTGATGCCTCCATTTCCTTCTTTTTTTTTCAGTAGAGCTTTGGCTATTCGGGGTTTTTGGTGATTCCATATGAATTTCATCAATAATTGTTCTATTTCTTTGAAGAATGACATTGAAATTTTGATTGGAATAGCATTGAATCTGTATATTGCTTTTGGTAGGATGGCCATTTTAATAATGTTTATTCTTCCAATCCATGAGCAGGATGTCTTTCCATTTCTTTGTGTCTTCTTCTATTTCTTTTAACAGTGTTTTATAATTTTCTTTGTATAGGTCCTTTACCTCTTTTGTTAGATTTATTCCCAAATATTTGATTTTTTTTGTTTCGATAATAAAAGGGATGGTTTTTTTGATTTCTTCTTCTTCAGATTTATTGTTTGTGTATAGGAAGGCTACTGACTTTTGCGTGTTGATTTTGTATCCTGCCACTTTACTGAATTGATTGATAAGTTGAATTAGTTTTTCTGTGGAGTTTTTGGGGTTCTCTATGTATATTATCATATCATCTGCAAATAGTGATAGTTTGACTTCTACTTTTCCTATTTGGATTCCTTGTATGTCTTTCTCTTGTCTTATTGCTCTGGCTAGGACTTCCAGTATTATATTGAAAAGCAGTGGTGAGAGTGGACATCCTTGTCTTGTTCCAGTTCTTAATGGAATTGCTTTCAGCTTTTCACCATTGAGGATGATACTGGCTGTTGGCTTGTCATAGATGGCCTTTATGATGTTGAGGTATGTTCCTTGTATCCCAAGAATTTCAAGGGCTTTTATCATGAATGGGTGTTGCACTTTGTCGAAAGCTTTCTCAGCATCTATTGATATTATCATATGGTTTTTATATTTCTTTTTGTTGATGTGTTGGATAACGTTGATTGATTTTCGGATGTTAAACCATCCTTGTGTCCCTGGAATGAATCCTACTTGGTCGTGGTGAATTATCTTATGGATACATTGTTGGATTCTGATAGCTAAAATTTTATTGAGGATTTTTGCATCAGTGTTCATTAGGGAGATTGGCCTGTAGTTTTCCTTTTTTGTGTTGTCCTTGTTCGGTTTTGGTATTAGTGTAATGTTGGCTTCATAGAACGTGTTTGGTATTGTCCCTTCCTTCTCAATTTTTTGGAAGAGTTTGTGAAGGATGGGCACTAATTCGTCTCTGAATGTTTGGTAGAATTCATTTGTAAATCCATCAGGTCCTGGGCTTTTGTTTTTGGGGAGGTTTTTGATTACCATTTCAATTTCGCTGCTTGTAATTGGTCTGTTTAGGTGTTCTATTTCTTCTTTATCTAGCTTTGGGTGATTGTAGAGTTGTAGGAATTTGTCCATCTCCTCTAGATTGTTGAACTTGTTTCCATATAACTGTTCATAGTAGTTACTGATTATTCTTTTGATTTCTGCTGTGTCCGTTGTGATATCTCCTCTTTCACTGATGATCCTGTTTATTTGTGCTTTCTCCCTTTTTTCCTTTGTGAGCCTGGCTAGGGGTTTGTCTATTTTATTGATTTTTTCAAAGAACCAGCTCTTGGTTTCATTGATCTTTTGGATTGTTTTTTTAGTTTCAATTTCATTTATTTCTGCTTTGGTTTTATTATTTCTTTTCTTCTACTGGTTTTGGGGTTTTTTTGTTGTTCTTTTTCTAGATCTTTGAGCTTCGAGATTAGGTTGTTTCTTTGAGTTCTTTCTTGTTTCTTGATGTGAGCTTCTATTGCTATATATTTTCCTCTTATTACTGCTTTTGCTGCATCCCATACATTTAGGATATTGGTGTCCTCCTTGTCATTCAATTCAAAGAATTTTTTAATTTCTTCTTTGATCTCCTCATTAGTCCAGTGGTCTTCCAGTAGTGTGGTTTTTAATCTCCATGAGGTAGGAAAGTTCCTTGCCTTCTTTTTATGGTTTATTTCTAGTTTGATGCCTTCATGGTCAGAAAAGATGGTTGATATGATTTCAATCTTGGTGTATCTGTTGATATTTGTCTTGTGCCCCAGTATGTGATCGATCCTAGAGAATGATCCGTGTGCGTTTGAGAAAAATGTGTACTCCGTTTTTTGGGGGTTTAGTGTTCTATAGATGTCTGTTAAGCCCAATTGCTCTAGGTCCTTATTTAGAGCTTTGGTTTCTTTACTTATTTTTTGTCTTGTTGATCTATCCATTGTTGATAGTGGTGTGTTGAAGTCTCCCACTACGTATGTGTTTTCTCTGATGTCTGTTTTCAGAGAGGACAACAGTTGTCTGATATATTTTGGTGCTCCTTCGTTTGGTGAGTATATGTTAATGAGTGTTATTTCTTCTTGAAGTATTGTCCCCTTGATCATAATGTAGTGACCATTGGGGTCTCTTTTTATCTTTTTGAGTTTGAAATCTGTTTTATCTGATATAAGTATAGCTGTTCCTGCTTTCTTTTTTGGTCCATTTGCTTGTAGGATTGTTTTCCATCCTTTAACTTTGAGCCTATTTTTATCTTTTGTAGCTAAATGTGTTTCCTGGAGACAGCAAAAGGTTGGGTTTTGTTTCTTAATCCAGGCTGCAACTCTGTGTCTTTTTATTGAAGAGCTTAGTCCATTTACATTTAGAGTTAATATTGATATGTTAGCATCTGTATTTGCCATTGTGTTTGTCTTTCCTTTGATTTTATTTATTTATTCTTTTAATAACTTTTTTTTTTTTGGCCTTCTTTCATTGTTATTCGTCCCTCTGAGGTTCTGGCTTTAGGACTCCTTGTAGTATTTTTTGGAGTGGGGGTTTAGTTGTAATGAAATTCCGGAGTTTCTGTTTGTCTGGGAAGGTCCATATTCTTTCTTCAAAGAGGAAGGAGAGCTTTGCGGGATAGAGTATTCTTGGTTGGCATCTGTTTTCTTGGAGTCTGTTGACTATGTCCCTCCACTCTCTCCTTGCCCGTAGTGTTTCTTTGGAGAAGTCTGATGTCAGCCTGATTGGCTTTCCTTTGAATGTTATCTGTTTCTTCCCTCTTGCCAGCTTCATTATTTTTTCCTTGTCCTGGATTCTTGGGAGCTTTACTATTATGTGTCTTGCTGTATTTTTCCTTTCGTCGTGGAAGTTTGGTGTTCTTCTTGCTTCTTGTATATCAATTTTCAGCTCCTTCTTCGCATTTGGGAAGTTCTCTTCAATTATCTCCTGGAATATTTTCTCTGTTCCTACATCTCTCTCCTCTCCTTCTGGAATTCCTATAACTCTTATATTTCCTTTCCTCATGGAGTCAGATAGTTCCCGAAGTCTTTCTTCATTCTTTTTCCTTCGTACTTCTCTTTCCTTTTCTGTTTTGGTTCTTTTTATTTCTGTGTCTTCAAGAGTACTTATTCGTTCTTCCATTTCATCTATTCTGCTTTCATTGCTTTTCCCAGAGTTCTTTAGTTCCTCCATTAATTCTTTGATCTCTTGCATTTCTTTTACTTCCCTCTTTAGGGACTCAATTTCATTCTTCTGACCATTGTTTTCCCTCTTTAGGGACTCAATTTCATTCTTCTGACCATTGTTTTCCCTCTTTAGGGACTCAATTTCCTTCTTCTGATCGTTGTTTTCCTTTATGACTTCTGCCACTTTTTTAATCAGGGCAATTTTAAATTCTCTTCCTGGAAGGCTCAGAAGTTCTTCCAAGTTACTGTCGTTGCAATCTGGAGGGTGGTTTTCTTTTTGTGGTGTGCTTCTTTCCTGAGGTGTTAGGTTGTGTGTGGTTCTTCTACTCCCTACTGTCTGTTTCCTAATTTGTCGTATGCATTGGGACACTGTGTTGCTCGGACTGGCCGTCATCTTGGGTGAACTTCTCCGCTCCCCTCTGGCTCCTCCAGGAACCATCTCTGGCTTCTGGGAGAGCTTTCTGCTGGTTTTAGGCAGTCTTTACTGAAGAAATGTCCCTTTTCTAAACTGGCGAAGCGGGACGCAGTCCCTCCGCATCCGGTCTCAGGCACACTCTTCTGCGTGCCCGGTCTGCCCCGGACGTGGGTGCCTGCTCCCTCTGTGGGCTCAGACTGCTGGTTGGAAGGGGCCTGGCGTGGGCTAACTTCCCAGCTGGCCACTGGGTCCTCCAGAAGCCTTCTGCCCTTTTCAAGAAGTCTTAAGAAATTTCCCTGTTCTATGGGGTGTTAGTGACTTTTTTTCTGGTCGCTAGGTGGCGCCAGAGATCTCTCCTATTGTCCTTGGGGGGCTGTTTTTCAACCCCCCCACCCCTGTGGGACAGGGAACAGGGAGCGAGAATGGTAGGGTAAACCTCAATGGCTTTGGGGTGCTGTGTCTGCCTTGTGCCCCACCGTCGTGGAGAACCCACGCCCAGAATTTCGTGCCCCAGGTCTCAGTTCAAAGCCCTCAGTCCAGGACGCGGGCTGTAGCCCAGTTCAGTGGCACGGGAATGGCGCCTTTTGCACCCAGCTCCCGTGCCTGGGCGCCTGGTTCCTGCTTACTCAGTGAGGGACTTTCACCCCCATGAGGGCCTCCGCGGCCTAGGTCGCAGGCGCGGGGACCTGGGCAGCCGGGATCCCGGTCTGCGTTTGCTTTTCAAGCGCGCCAAGCGCTCTGCTTTTCCGCGCAAGCTTACCGGCAGCCCTGGCTGTGTGCGCGTCTCCCGGGGTCTTTGTTCTTCTCTAATGGCGCCGCGGCGGATCCTGCAGGGTTCTCTACAGTTCCCGTTCACGGGGTGTGGTGGCTGCAATAGTTCCTTTCCACTCACAGTCCCGCTTGCTGCGTTGTTTGTTCTTGTTGGTCATTTTAGTTTGTTTTTTCCCTCCTCTCTGCCGGTTGGAGAGTGCCGCCTCTGTGGGTGGGGGAGGGGAGCAGGGTTCTGCGCTTCCCTCCCTTCTAGTCCTCTTTTATGGCCACTTTCTTCTTCGGGCAGTTTGCTGGCATCCCCCGTTTATCTTCCGTGTCCCACTTCTCACTGGGACCTGCCGCTTTTCCTCCCTATTAACTTTTTTTAATGGGAGATCTTACTCGCAGCGTCTTCTCGCTGCCATGTTGCTCCGCCTCCCCTCAGTCCCAGTTTCCTCAATCCAAAGGTCTGGGATTTGAGTGCCACCTCTTCCAGTTATCCTGGTGACATTAGACATAATGCAGAAACTTTCATTTGTAGAGAATTGTCCCCAAATGTTTCTCAAGGATGCGGTTCTAGCAGCCCTGTTGGTGTCTTCATGCTCTCCGCTTTTCGTTGTCACGGTACTCCGACATGCTCTGCCACTCTCAGCCGCACTCCTGCCTCCACTCCGCTCCTCTGTCCTCTGGTCCTGTCTATTTTTATTCTATATTTTGATTATTATAGTTTTGTACAATAAAATTTGAAATCTAAGGGTTTTGTTCATTTTTTCAGGATTATTTTGCCTATTTGGTGTCCTTTATAGCTCCATATAAATTTCAGTAATGCTTCTCTATTTCTTTGAATAAGTTAAGGAATTATTTCCTTAATTTTGATTTTGGATTTTGAAAACTGTCAATAAAATGGAATAGATGGAGTATACTTCAATATAAATTATCAACAAACCCACAGCTAACATTATGATCAGTGGTGAAAAACTGAAAATGTTTCCTGTAAGATCATGTGCAAGACAAGGAGGCACACTCTCATCACTATTATTCGACACAAATTGAAGTCCTAGTTAGAGTATTTGACAAACAAAAGAAATAAAAGGAATCCAAATTTGTAAAGAAGTAAAACTATCGCTATTTGCAGATGACTTGCTAATATACATAGAAATCTCTAAAGATACCACTGAAAACTCTTAGAATCACTAAATCAGAACTAAAGTGGCTGGCTACAAAATCAATATACAAAAGTCTGTTGCTGTTCCTATATGCAAACAACAATCTGAAAGAGAAAGAATCTAGGAAGCAATCCCATTTACAATCGCATCAAAAAGAATTAAGTACCTCGGAGTAGTTTAACAAAGGAGGTGAAATAACCTAGATAGCTTATCGTGAAAGCTGTAAGAAGACAGAAGGAAATGAATAGTTATCACATGCTCATGTATTGGAAAATTAATAATGTTAAAATGACCATCTTTCCCAAAGCAACATACAGGGACAATAACTTTTAATTCATTGCCTCTCAGTAGTAAGCAAAGTTCAGTTACAGAAAACAAGACCGAAGACTATATAGTCCGTCCCTTCTCAGTAATCTAAAACAGGGACAAACTTTTTCTGTAAAAGGACCAACTAGTACATAACTTAGACTTTGTAGGCCATATGGTCTCTGTCACAACTATGTAACTGTGCTGTTGTAACACAAAAGCTGGCAGAGAAAATACATGAATAAATGAGTATGATGTGTTACAATAAAATTTTATTGATGGACACTGAAATTTGAATTATATAAGATTTTCACATGTTTTGAAGTATTCTCTTTTTAACCATTCATAAATAGAAAAAGCATTCACATCTGATCCCCAGGCCATAGTTTGTCAACCCCATCCCAAAACCTGGATGCTTAAAATACATCTATGACCATTGAAGAACAGAGTGTCTCATTTCCTCATTTTGGCCATTGGCTAGATTACATCAACTGAATTGTCTTTGAAGTAGATCCATCAAACCATACAAAGAAGGAAGTGTAAGAAGCAATAATTGAACTTCACAACTAGGTTTACTGTGAAGATGTCACCTAGATCATCATATACTGCCCTATTATAGAAAAATTCAACATCATACCACTGAGGTGGAGAAAGGGAAACTGCATCATACATGAAGGTCAAGTGTAAAGATTAGGAGGGAGACTAGAAGGGAGAAAATCTTTCTTAACTTGAAGCCATTATGGAAAACTCACATAGGCTAGGTTTAGGTAAAGTCATTTTCATTTCCATATAGGATTGTGCTAAATTCTGATGATATACCTATAGACCAAGAGCAGTTGTCTCATGTCCAGCTTAAAGCCACCTATAGCTTCAAAACCCATAATAATCCAACAATCATGGTGCCAACATTACCAGGAGGAGATAAACATACAATAGATATCATCTTTTAATGCAAATATACATTAAATACAATAAGTATATTTCAATCAGTAATCATTTTAGAAGGCATTAATATATGCATAGTGCCTTAAGGAGACAAAATATAATATTTGTTAATAGAGTATTGTGTGTATATCTCAGTACAAAATTGTGTTTATGGGAGATTGGGTGGGGGTAGTAATATTAACCCAAGGTGATGAAAACTGGTTCTTTGTAAGCAAAAGAAAAAAATGAAAATTTAGCTAATATAATGGTTTGTGGTCAAACAGATATACGCCATACCTAAGGTATCAAAATTTCATGGGACAATAATAAAATTAAGAAAATATGTCTAACATGGCTTACAGAAGGAAGGATATTAATGGAAAAAGGGTTGACAGATACTGTTTTAGTGAAATAAGTTGTGCAAACACAGTGGCAGAAAACCTTCAGAATGTTAGATAAAAAAGATGTTAAAGGAAAGCCAATAAAATAATCCTAAACAGAGCCTGCTAAAGATTCTGAGGGGGCTTCAGAGCTCCTGGAAAACATCATAATTGGCAAAATTTTTATGATTGGATGTTGGATGGGATTAAATTAAATCAATGTATAGCAAAGTATACTACATTAAGTTACAGATCATGGCCTGATTCTAAAAAGTCTTATCACTAGAAAAGAGATATCTTTTTAAAAAGAGAAAAATCCATTCTATATTCTTGATTTAAAAATTGTGCCCCATGAATTCTAAACTCTAACAATAGCTACAATAAGATGATTGAGATGTCCAAATTCATCTAATCACACATTGTCTGGCCTATTCAAGCACACACACAACACAAAGGAGTAGCAGCCTAGTTTCCCTCTGCTATCTGTAAATAGAAAGAATGTATGAAAGATTGTGATCACAAAATGTAGATTGCATTCTACAGAGAAGATCAGCTTAAAATTTAGTCTATTAAAGTGGTGAAAAAGCAGAAGTTTAAAAGAGCAATATTAATATTCTATTCAAATCATCTCTTGATTTCTATTTTGAAGGGCACCATGAGACAGCTTGATTTTATTACAGTGAAGAAAAATAAAATGACTCCTTTCCATTAATCAAAAAGAACCGTAAAAATACATTCACTAAAAGCTAATACTGACAAGTCCAAATGGAAAGTGTGATTTTGTGAAAAGATAAAAAATAGCTTTAGAAATATTGCAATCAATTCTGAAAAACTTATTTTTTTCTTCCATAGCTTTTCAGCTATTGTGATCTTTACTCCCAAATGCTTCCTGAGTGATTTTATTCTATCCCACAGAAGAAAATGACTATTTAGCTCTACATTTAATGTCAAACTCCATTTCAGCATATGCATTAAGACCAGACTCCAGCAGGCCCTGATCAATACATTTGCTTATGAACCAGAGGCCCTTGGCTCAGTCAGAGACCTTGACTAGAGATAAAGGACTGAGAGCTGTCACTGATTTATGCTCTCTCAGCAGTATACTGACAAGTGACACCCCAGGAAACAGAGCAGAAAATCATATGACGATACCAACCAATCCTTGGGGAAATGCTGACCAGCTCAGACTAGGAATTGCATGTAAAAGTCAACAGAAATGAACCTTTCTGTGGCACAGTGTTTCACTGCAATCCAGACACTGTCTACATCTAGTTGGAGCAGCTCAATAAGCCACAGGGGTTCCCTTCTAACTCAATCTGAGGAGCCTGTTCCTCAGGTGGGGTCACAGATGTGCTAATCAAGTAGGATGCTGTCCTTGCACTCTTTAGTCACAGCTTACAGCTTACTTTGACTACAGACTGTGATTGGAAGAGTCCTTAGTTACATCTTCCCAAGGACTTGGAGGACTTGGTCATAGCCTGAGATATACTGCAGATCAGACATCCAGCAGGACAAATGGCAATAGAGAATCATTGCTAGTGACTTCTCATCACAGGCAGTCATCCAATACAGTACCTCTACTAGTTATGACTCTTATTTCACTCAACAGTTATGTAATATGTAATAATGCAATAACATTTCCTTTTTCTGAATGGCAGGAGAGAACAAGATTTACCAATATTGTTTAGCTTTGCTGAAGAACTTTGCAGCTCATTAAAAGTTTTGAAATTGCACTAGTAGATCAACCAGATAAGTAGCAAGAAATAAAAAAAGAAAAAGTAAGCCAATGCAACAGTCAGTAATATTTTAACATCCTGTCATGGATGACCCATGTAGACTCACAGAGTGAAGAAGTCAGTTCTTGGATTTAATACCTTCATTTCTTCTGAAGAGAAGCCATAAATAGTTAAAAGAAATTCTGCATGTATGTGCAATACTTCATAAGAAGGATTAGAACAGATAAGTCAAACATCCAAAATCTTTAAATTAAAGCTTGGCTATTAAACAGAGAGAAAGTAATTAAGAGGCAATATGTTTCAAGAAAAAAACTAATATGAAAACTGACATTTAAGTTCAAAAGGATCCATTTGGACAAACGTGCACAAGTACATAAGATGAAATGATTACTTGCTCTCAAAAGCCCGTCAGTTGTTAATGTAAGCACAAAGAATCCATGTTTTCTCTAATTTCGTAGAGCACAAATTCTCAGAAAAGAAATACTGTTTAAAGCAGATAACCCATGTGAGAGTGTTCTGCACACAGTAGAATCAAAATCAGCTTCATTCCTAATATTTGATAGGTCAATTTGGTGGTGGTGTTTTTGTTGTTGTTGTTGTTTTTAAAGATTTATTTATTTATTTATACAAGCACTGGGTACAGTCAGAAGCGCAGGAGGGTGAGCAAATTCACCAAGCCAGCAGAGCAGGCAGAGGTACCGAAGTACACTGCTGAGGGGAGCAGCGGGCGGCAGGAGAGGTCTGCGTGCCATGTGGGACCCTCCTCGGGTGGCCGGGGAGCAGCCAGGGATCAAACTGGCACTGTAGAGGCTGCGGGCAGCTTCGCAACCCAGCGCTCAACCGCTGCACCACCAGGGAGGCCCTGTTGTTTGTTTTTTTAGAGGATGTTCACCCAGCACACAAACACAGGCACTGCTCTAGAGGAAAAAGAAAAACCAATAGCAAAATCTCCCTTAGCTCTCCTAGAAGACCTAGAATTATCCAATACAGTGAGCCAGACATTGTCCCTTCAGTTTTGAGGTAAATTGTAATGAGAAACATTCATTTGCTGCAGTTCTAGGTAATCCATTTGAGACATTTCACAGGTTTTTTTCCTTGTTATTTTTTTGTTGTTTTTAATAACAACAGCTGTGCTCTGAATTAGCTTCTTTTTGTTCCTTTGAAAGTGGCTGGAATCTGGTGGGTTTGAAAGATGCTTCTTCGTACCATTGATCAAAGATTCTTTTCCCTGAGAACTGGTTCACTCCCTCGCTGTACATTAATCAAACCGTCCCTTTTCTCAAGCACCAAAAGTATTTTCCTTCCATTCTTCTAGTTTTAAGTCTGATTCCACTTTAGGAAAGTTGATGAAGTGGTTCTGTTGTGAGGGAAACCCAGAGGGGCTTTCATCTCAAAGACCACAGATTCCATCTCCTTCCTTCTGACCCATTTAATAAACTACAAGGTTGTATCTTATCTGACCCCTCAGAGCCCCTCCATTTTGGGGTTGAAGTCAACACCTGAGAATTGGCAGCAACCAATCTTGCATGTTTGTGAAGCGATGACCTATCAGGGACAGTCTCCTTTGGGACGTGACCCTTGAAGAAAGGCACATCCGGTGTCCTTTTTCCAAAGGAGATTTTTTCACTTTCTTTGCTGTCAGAGTCTTTGCTCATTTGTCTTCTGAAAGAAATTTTATCTTTTGCTATAAATTTTTATTGGTCATCTATGGTTCTTTTAGATTTAAGCCCTAATTAGGAATTGTCTTGGTCATATAAAATGTTTTCTTGTCTGAGTAGCATTAGGTAGCCATTATTTCACCCACGTAGCAAAAAATGCATACCCAAATATTGGCTTCCTAATCATTTTCTAGTTGTCTGCATCTGTGCTCTTTCTGACTTAGTCTTCTTCTGAGAATACTCATGCTAATTAAAATGAATAAGTAAATAAATTCACTAGTACTTGCTAAACCAAAATACTGTACCAGTCTTATAAGAAATGAGAAGTTGTTTGAGAATCTGAGCACACACCTAGCAAGATCACATTGACTTTGCTCTCCATTTTTCAAACCAGTTGATAGGCTACTGTTGACTTGTCAGCATGCCGGTGTAAAATTTTCCCTCTTTTAAAAATTAGGCATGAGTGGATTTTTAACCACCATCACTTTTTTTCTGAATTGCACAGTAATTCTGCTTCCCTGGTTTTCAGTTGTTTCTAATTTGTTTTCCTTCCCTGATAAAAACTACATTTATCCTTCAGCTAAGTAGTATATCTAAGAACAATTGCATATTTCTCATAAAAGATGCCAGTAACAAATAGAATATTAATTGAGTTTAATTAATAATATTACCAGGCAATTAAATGCCACTTTATACTTTGCAATGTCCTTTCATGTCCACTAATTCATTTAGTTAAAAATTTAGATGCTTTCCCAGACTGCTTTGACTTCAGACAACATGCTCAGAATTTTTTTGAACTATGGTAAATAGGTCTGTGGTAATAGTATCCAGTGATTAATTAGGCTTTTTCATGATAATTTTGACTTTTTAATCCTCAGTCTGGTGAGAAATCTAAAGGAAAATCAAAATAAAATCTTTCACCTACTTCCTTTTTTTCCTCTAACACTGAGCTCCATTTTATAGGTGATAAACCTCAGTTAGGGGTGACTAACCAATGAAGAGTCCCATTTTTCTCTCTCTTTGTCCACTCGCAAACTGCTTGGTCTCTGACAGGAAGCAAAGTCACAGAGCTATAGGGAAAACTGTGGAGCTAAGAGGGCTCCCGAGCTCACACTTATCTTCATGCCTTTTCAGGTCTTTGAAATTTTCTCCAGACATAAAGTAAAGAGACTCTGCAAAAGCAGCTACTTATATTTTATAGCATGATTGCTTTCAATGTCATGAAGAACCTTATCAGTTCTGTTAAATGGTTCTAAATCTTAGTTTTGACTCTGGCCCTTTCTTGAGCAATTCTCATTTCTCGTGGCTTCCACATTGTATCACAAATCATGGGATGGACCTAGGAGTCACACACATCAAAAGCACAGTGACTTCTAGTATTTGTATTATGTAATTCATATCAGAAAAAAGTTTTTTAGGATGCTGAGCTTAAATTAGGCATAATAAATGGTGAAGCTTATTGAAATCACCCACATCTCTTCAGTAAAAATATTCCAAAGTAGGGCCTCCCCAGTGGCGCAGCGGTTGAGCGCTGGGTTGCGAAGCTGCCCGCGGCCTCTGCGGCGCCGGTTCGATCCCCGGCTGCTCCCCAGCCACCGTAGGAGGGTCCCACATGGCGCGCAGACCTCTCCTGCCGCCCGCTGCTCCCCTCAGCAGTGTACTTTGGTCCTTCTGCCTGTTCTGCTCCCCGCTCTGGCTCTGGTGAATTCTCTCACCCTCCCGCGCTTCTGACTGTACCCAGTGCATGTATAAACAAAACAAACAAACAAATAAATAAATAAAACATGCCTCTATTAAAAAAAAAAAAGTTTAAAAAAAAAAATATTCCAAAGTGCCTTCCTCTTAGAATTTAGAGCTTCAGCGTAACCTGTTATAAAGAACATGCCAATAGTCAGTCTAAGAATATGAATAAATTAAATTCGATAAGGGAATTTTCACTCCAAAGGACTGTGTTTAAATATCAATGAAATGTAAGAGAAACAAGTGTGTTCTAAAATAGCTAAATCCTTTGGCAGCTATATTTCATTTGTGTTGAAGAATATTTGTATTTTTTTTTTAAGACTTCACTTTGTTTGTTTGTTTGTTTATTTATTTAGTCATTCATTCATTCATTCATTCAAGCACTGGGTACAGTCAGAAGTGTGGGAGTGTGAGAGAATTCACCAGAGCCAGAGCAGGGAGCAGAGCAGGCAGAAAGACCAAAGTACACTGCTGAGGGGAGCAGCGGGAGGCGGGAGAGGTCTGCGCGCCATGTGGGATCCTCCTCCGGTGGCCGGGGAGCAGCCGGGGATCGAACTAGTGCTGCAGAGGCTGCGGGCAGCTTCACAACCCAGCGCTCAACCACTGCGCCACCGGGGAGGCCCTATGTGTATGTTTTAAGACTCCAAACAGAGGAATATACTTAAATATTCATACGGACTTTTCAGATTATTTCACTGACCTGGTAAACCTTAGTAGAAGGCATTTTTCTTTCATTCCTATTTTTCCATTTGTTCACACCAGAGAAAGGATTTCATAAGAGTCATTCTCATTCACTTCCCTTATTATCACCACAGCAGGCAATTGGCCTAGGGTTCACCTCCAAGAGGTTCATCTTTTCAGAAAGTGGAGGAAAAGAGCACCCACACTTGCATAGATTGGACTATGCTACCAAATAAACATCCTCTGGTCAGGATATAATTTGTGAGACCCAAACCAAAATGAACACCAGGACACTATTTCAAAAGATATTAAGAATTTCCAGATGGGGCCTCCCTGGCGGCGCAAGGAGTTAAGCACCGCACTATAAAGCAATCCGCAGCCTCTGCAGCACAAGTTCGATCCCCAGCCAGCCTGGGAGCAACCCACATGGCACAGCAGACCTCTCCTGTCTTGCCTGCTGCTCCCCTCAGCAGCATGTTTCAGTCAGTCTGCCTGTTCTGTTCCCCACTCTGTCTCTGGTGGATCCTCTCACCCCACCCCCCGCCCACATCTCTGGCCTGTACCCCAGCCCTTGTATGCATAAATAAATAAATCTTTAAAAAAAAAAAAAAAAGAATTTCCAGACTGTAGCGCATGAAACCAGCCCAAGTTCTTATCATGGGGTCCTGGGCACCTGCTCAGGTGACACACCCATGAAAACCACCTCAAACAAGGAGCTCTAGTCTTCCTCCACCTCTTCATATCATCCTTTTTCTTAGAAGGAAAGGTGATTTGGGGCCAAGAGGAAATGAAAGGAACATTAATCAGAGTCAACATTTTATAGGAGGGTTGTATTTATCTCCTACATGACATTTAACATTTGTAACAATATTCTGAGGAAAAACTGTCAATATGAAAGAAGCTTAGAAAATGTTAGCAACATTCCCAAGTTTTGTAACTTGCAAGTGATAGAGATATCATTTGAATGTGTGTGCGTTTTCTTCTAAATCTTGCCCCAATTTTGCCTTTCTGCAGATTCAATAACACCTGTTTTTAGCATCCTTCTTAGCACCAAAGACAAATACATTCACTAGAAGGAAAGAGGAAAACCAGTGAATTGATAAATGTCTTGATTGATCAACACAGATTATGCTCCCTTAACTCCCCTATCAGTACCCTCCTTTTAAGGGGAATGCACCTTCTCTCCCTGAGCTTGGTGTCCTTACTGTCTTCTGGTTTCCCAATACCCTCCACCTTGGTGCTCACAACATACCCTCCCAATATCCCAAACACTAGATCTTTCTCTACTTTCCATCAAAATGTCCCTCTCCAACATCCCATTCAAGCAAGTATTGTCTGCCAAGTTAACTAATTAGATCAACATATTCATGAATGAATAACAACTCAAAAATGTGAATATGTATGAATTTCAAGGCTTTATAGTGAGGTCAGTGAAATGAGTTTTTCCCTGTGAGATGCATTTCTGAATCCCTCAAATTATACTTCCTAGTCAAATTAGACCTGTAGTTCAACATTATTATCCACATGAAACAAAATAAATGATTTAGCCATGATTATCAGGTATAGGGTAGGAAACAGGTTGTGGGAAATAGCCTCAAGTACCACAGAGCTTACCTAGCCAGCAGCAATAAAACACTTTACATCTCATTTGTAATATCCTGTCTTCTGTTAGTGCTAACCCTGCAGTGAACAAGATTACTACTGCTGCCAAATTTCACGGTAGTGATTCTTTGATATGGAGAAATATCTAGCATGGATTAAAATGAAATTATTGAAGGCCTTATGCTGATTGTCTATGACAGACTTGAACCATCTGTCCCAAAAGTAAATTCATAACTCAGGACACTTCAAACTGGAGTCCATTAAAACTGCATGAAAATATTTGAGAAAGTATTCCCGTAAAAGCATACACAGTACACTCAAATCCTCAGTATTGCCTTTATTGCATATAATACTCTACCTCAAATTTCCCTAATTTTAATATTTAAAATGTTCATCTTTGACAAGAAAGGTGCTATATTGTGTTCTGAATCTGGCATATGAAAAGAACAAGTTACTTATATTTGTTTTTGGAATGTGATCTTATCTGTAAATTTAAACATGGTTGTGCCTGATATTGTAGGAAATGGTTTATAACAAGATAACCAAAAAACACTTTGCTGATCTGATACAGCAGAATCTGGGAGGAGTTTTCTAATCTTTTTCTTTCCCTTCATCATGTGATTGGGCCTGAGCTAAGAATAATGATGTGACCCCCTGCCTTAGAAGCCTCTGTACTACATTCCTCAGGACCAAGATGATGGGTTGCCTTATGTTTAAAGAAACATTTCTGTTCCCTCCAAGGACCTTGACAGCATTAGTACCTGATGAACACCCTGGGGTCATTTTAAATCAATACTTTGTAAGATATCAACTATTCCAGAAATGCATCACTATCCATTGTGATCAACTATCCCTAGTCTGCCTGACCCCCTCCTGGACCTGAAAATGAAGGAACACTCCCCATGCCCCACAGGTCCCTGCATTCCATTCTTTCCTGTATAATCTCTCTTCACCCCCCATTCAGGCAGCTGATTTCTTTAAAATGAAGCTGCCATTCTCCCATAGTAGAGTCACATGTTAATAAAGGACTTCTTGTGTGCAAATGATCTCATGATTCAGGGTCTGGCTTTCTGAGCACGAGAAGTATTACCTGGTTAGGTCAGTAACAATCCAACAATTGTCAGTAACAAGCAGAAAGGCACATTATTTACCCTCTTTTGGATCTCACTTTTCATGATCTCCATGATTGTAGTAGTCTACAATTTTTCCTACCCTTTATCTCTTCTTTGTTATTTCTCCTCCCCTGTCTTCTCGGGGCCAATCAGAGTAACCTCCTCTTCCCTCCACTCCCACTCCGTAGCCTGTTTCTGTTAACTACTTGTCACAATGTCAACTCATCTCTTGACTCCAAACCTTTATCTCTCTACTGACTTGAAATCCTACATTTTCAATAATCTGAACCTTACTTCACCATGAAATCTGGAACAAAACTTCAAAGACAGAATGCACAGTTTGAAGGGATAGAAATTTCCCTGTTGTTGGAGATGATTGTCCTCACTTTGAAAGTTCCCATGGCAAGATGATATAGAGGGGATTTGAACACTATAAATGAGATTGGACTTGTTAGGGGGAAATGATGTCCTGAGCTAAACCCATACAGGCTTTGTGGACTCCACTCCCACTCCAGACTAAGGTCATCAAGACATTGGGAAAGACAAATCCCATCACCACCAAAGGGAAGATGGCTGGGACCTGAGGGTGGAGTTAAGCAGCCACGTTGGGTATAAAAACCAAACACATGTGCCTTGGGCTCACTCGCTGTCGCTCACCTCCTGGCTTCACAGCTCCTGGCTTGTGGCCAGCTCTCAGAGTGCCATTTGGGATTCCAGATCGGTGGATCGGGTAGGACTCATTTAAAACTTTGTCTCCCATTTTTCTCCCTGAGCTGATCCTTGGCAGCTCATTTCCTCATTTCCCCTTCCCTTGTAAATAAACCTTTTATTAACCTTTCGCATGTGCCTGCAGTAGAGCATTGATAAGTCCTTTTAAGCGCGGGGGTGAGGACCCACAGTCAGGCACCCCGTTTTGTATCGGGGCTGCCCTATAACAGACTGAGTTAATTTATTAAGATCCCATTAACAAAATGTCTGTATATTTTTTACCTTCTTTCCTGTACCACATTTCTCTTTCTGAAATTTTCCTGGGTCCCAGACTGAAAATCACATGGCTAGCATTGTCCTTTGCTTTCCTTTTCCTTCCATGTATAATTAATTATACACCAAGTTACTTTTATTCTCCTATACAAATTTGTTTTATCTCCCACACTGTCCATTCTCATAACTTTCAGGTCCAAACAGTAACAACTTAAACTGATATTGCTGATGACTTTGAGATGAATCTGGTAAAAATTCTCAAAGAACTTGAATAAAAAAATAGAAGTTAATGAGGAAGGAAAGAAAAGGAAAAGTTTGGGCTGTTAGTACATGACTGAGAGGGACCCAGGGGCCGCAAATTATTAAGAGGTATATGATATAAGAAGGGTCCAGTCACTACTACACAAAGGCAAAGAAAGCTGACTCATTGTGAAAGATTTGTAATAGAATTAGCGTGCACAGAGAGAGAAAAAAGTATATCGCTAATAATAGTTCCCCCAAAAAACCCATGAATTGCCCATCCTTTTGTGGGCAAATGCATAAACAGTTTCAGCCCAAAGTGGGGCCACTGAGACCTTGCCACATGTACAAGGTACTTTCTGGCAAGGAACCACAGAAAGGAGTTAGGCAGATCTGAGAGAATTTGGACAGATGGAGAGAAAGAAAACACAAATAATCCACTATGAGATCAAATAATGACTGCCACTGCCTCTGCCAAGGATCAGAAACAGCCTTCCCACATGCCTTTCCTCCATGTATCTTCTACAAGTGTCTCCTTCCCAGCAATATCGTAATGATGTGAGATCCATAAAAAGGGGAAGCTCCAGGTTGCCTGCCCCACTCAAGGAAGGGTGGAGCTGAGCAGGGAGGAGAAGCTGAAGAGACAAAATGATGACCTGAAGGAGACACAGAGAACAGAGAGACATGTGAAGAAAAAGTCACACTTTCTTCTTTGCCTTGGACTTGCACCAGGGACTTGGGGGACATGGAAGGAGACACTTAGAAGAAACATGGGTGAGAAACCCATGGGGAGGCTGACAAAGGCAGTCTTTTTCTTGCCTTGTATTTTGATTTTGCTCCTTTCCTTCTGGACTTATCTGACCCCATCTGCCCCTTTCCTGTGATTCCCTATCAGAAGGTGCCTGAAACTTGTGGCAACTTTTGGGTCTCAGTGGCCAACCATGTTTGACTGGGCATTTACTTCAGGCCAACCATGTTTGACTGGGCATTTACCTACAAGGGGATGGGTAATTTTGGGTGTTTCTTGGGGAAACCATTTTAACTATATTCTTTCTCTTCTCTCTGTTTCACACTAGTTACATATTAAAGTTCTTTTCTATTGAAGGTCTTATGCACTGAAGATGTTTCGTCTTGATGCAGCAGATGGCAGAATCCATTTAGAGCATAACAGGGTAGTGCCCAGGAAAAGGGGAGGTTCCGTGTTCCCTACCCCACCCAAAGGAGGGTGGAGCTGAGCAGGGAGGAGAAGAAGCTGAAGAGGGGACTGGAAATGGAAGGAAGCAGGATGGAGCCCTAGAAGGAGAAATGGAGGAGGCACATGGAGCCGAGAGACACGTGAAGAAACTTGCCTTGTGGTGCTGTCTGGTTGAAACAAATATGGATGAGATACCCATGGGCAGGTTAACAATGGCAGCTTTTATCTTGATTTTGATTTTGCTCTTTTCCTCCCATACTTGTCTGGCTGTTTCTGATCCTTTTCTATGGGCCCCCACCGGAAAGTGCTTTAGACTTGTGGCAGGCTTTCAGGCTGTGCTCTGGGCCAATACCGATTGGGTAAATTTGGGCGCTTGATTTATTTTTTTTTAAGATTTATTTATTTATGCATAGAAGAACTGGGGTACAGGCCAGAGGTGTGGGGGGTGAGAGGACTCACCAGAGACAGAGTGGGGAACAGAACAGGCAGATCGACTGAAACACACTGCCCGGAGGAGCAGAGGGTGAGTCAGGAGAGGTCTGCTGCACCATGTGGGTCACCTCTCTGGCTGGCTGGGGATTGAACTCGTGCTGCAGTGGCTGCAGGTAGCTCCACAGTGCTGTGTCTTAACCCCTTGTGCCACCAGAGAAGCCCCAGGGTGCTTGATTTAGAAACTGTCTTCTTTATCTTGTCTGTATTATTCACTGGTTGTATTAAAGTTTCTTCTGTTGTAGAGCAACCCCGATACAAAACTCAGGACATCACTTCCCCCTAACACTTCCATTAAAACTCTTACATGTTTTGTCTGATGTGGCAGATGGCAGAACCTATTTAGAACAGACAGGTTTGGGGGTTCCGGGGTGCCCATCTCCCTGCCCTGTAACAAGTACAGACAGGCTTGGGGGCTCTGGGGTGCCCCTCATTCTTCCTACTAGCAGTTCCAGGGTGCAAGTTGGGCCACAGAAGTGAGAGAGATAGGTCAACCTACTTTCTGGGTCATATAGATTCACGTGGCCACTTAGCTCAGGCCCCGGTTTGTAGTATCTCCTCCACTCAGTATATCCGAGTCAAAGTGTCCTGGGAGTTTCAGTCCAAGGTGGCTATGTGTAAGTGGGGATGAGGAAAATGGCACCTTCCCTTCACAGAGGTATATGTGTACTGAGCCCACAATCTTTTCCTATTGACTAGTTTGTCTTCAGGACAGGCTATTGGATTCTCCACTGCCTCTGGGTCTATGGCATCCCCCTCCCAGGTCTACAGACAATCTGCTTTGATAAGTTCATTTCTATTCCCCTCAGAAATATCTTTTTGTCAACTTACCCCCCACTACCTCAAGACTTCTGATACATTTAAGCACATCTACTTTCCCTTCTCACTTTGTTAGGGGGAAAAGGATGTCCTGAGCTAATTCCATACAGGTTTTGTGGACTCCACCCCCACTCCACACCAAAGCCATCAAGACACTGGAAATGACAAATCCCATCATCACCAAAGGGAGGGTTGCTGGGACCTGAGGGTGGAGTTAAGCTGCCAGGGTTGGTATAAAACCAGACACATGGGTCTTGGCTCGCCGCCAGCTCTCAGCATGCCATTGGGATTCCAGGTTGGCAGAACAGGTAGGATGCATTTAAGACTTTATCTTCTTCTTTTCTCCCTGAGTTGTACATTTCCTCATTTCCCCTTCCCTTGGAAGGTGTTGGGGTATCATTACTAAGGTTAAAATCTAAGTCCCTTTCCATTCCTTGCCCAGCAGGCAGGTTTAGAAGGTTTGAATTGATAAAGGGACGGATAAGGTTGCTATGGTAACTAATACCAATGGATCACCTTTTATTAACCTTTTGTGTGTGCCTGCAGTTGAGTATTAATAAGTCCCTTTTAAGCACACGGGTGAGGACCCACAGTCAGGCAACCCATTTTATATTGGGGTTACCCTGTAACAACATGAAAAAAATGAGAACATCTTTTCATTGTACTTGGGGACCTCACATAGACTTTACATCCATCGTATTTCATTTTCACTTATTATCTCACTGTACTGCTTCTTTCTTAGGATACTGCATTGGGGTATAAAGGAAACCATCCTGTACCCACGTGGAATGCAATCAAACAAGCATCAGACAGATTGGTGAGATTAAAAAAAAATCCAAAAAAGAAGTTTAATAATGACATGTGTATTTTTTGTATACTTGGGAAACTCAGCGTGACTGAGCAATGCCCACTGGGCTTTAAAGATCTTCCTAAATAGTTTAGCTAAGACCAGGGAGGTTGCTGGAAGAAACAAAGTTCAGTTAGAGAGTTTATCTGGAAAACAAAGGAATGTAAATTTAACTTCAGAAAAAAGAGATAAGAAAATTAGGTCTGCTTAGGAGAAGCTCTTGCTGAGAGAAGTTTACATATCTTTCAGAGCCCATCTCTTAAATCAGTCTTTTACCAAAAAGACATATTTTGTTGTTGGGGCCCCCAAATATGGCAGTGTGATATGAGGGTGAGGCCAGAGGTGTGGAGGTGAAAGAATTCACCAAGGACAGAGTAGAGAACAGGAAAAGATGGATTTATTGAAATACCCTGCAAGAGAGCAGGGGTTTGGAGAGGTGCTATCTTCATGCCAAGAAGGGCTTAAGGCTTTCTTTTACAACCTATTATCTGAGTTGTAGGGACTTGAAAGTCCTGGTCCTGCTTCTACATTCATGGTCAAGGTGATCCATTGATATAATTCCCATAGCAACCTTATCGCTTCCCTGTATCTATTCAGACCTCCCAAACCTGCCTGCTGGGCAAGGAATGGAAAGGGACTTAGATTTTAACCTTAGTAATGATACCCCAACACCTTCTAGTCCCTTGATATCTGTACCCAATATCTACACCAGATTAATCATCAGGAAATATTGATTTGTGTTCATTTCTTACTCAGAAATCATCAGTGAATAACTTCCCCTTTCCCAGTAGTTTAAAATTTAGCGTTGTAGTTAAAAACCTTCTAAAATATCTTAAACTTATCTTCTCCAGCAAACCCTCTCCCTAATCAAATATCTCTTGTGGTCCCTGACTAGCATATTTCACTCACTCTAATTTGACCACCCTCTAGCTCTGTGAATTTGTTATCAGGCAAAGTGTCTAACAACCAATACTGGGACAGAATCAGGTCCAAACCTAACTCACCAGTTCTGGGTCTGGCCATCCACAACCACAAATGCAAACAAAAGTGTCTTTGATGTAGCAAAAAAAAAAAAAAACAAACAAAACACACACACACACACACAACAAAAAGGTCATTCTAGCCAATAAGGTAGAGGAGAGTAACAGGGACCAGTTATCAATCGATGGTGCAACACAGAATCACAAATACTGGAGCTGTCAGGGTTCAACAGATATCCTTGTCCAGGTACCATTTAATAAGGTTAAAAACTAAGCTTCTACTCCTAGCCTAACAGGCAGGTTTGGGAGGCTTGCACAGATAAGGGAATTGATAAGGTTGCTATGGGAACCTAGTCAAGACTACCACCACAGCATGAATGTGGAAGCAGGGACTGGATACTTTCTAGGTCAAAGATCAATGCCCAAGACAAGCCGTCCCAGCAAATAACTGGCACCCCAAGTAAGAAAGCCCTTGAAAAAAATATAAGAGAGGGCCTCAAACCCTTTTTCCATTGCTGACCTTTCCTATATACCCCCTGCTCCCTCACAGTGTATTCAATGAATCTGCCTTTTCTGAATTCTTTCACACACACACACACCCCTGCACCTCTGAACTTACTCCCCTATTTCTCTCCACTACAGTCTATTACTGAAGACAAAGTTTCCCTCCTTGGAGGCAGAATGGAGAAAGTTCACCTACTGGGAATGTTAAAGGGCAGGGATAAAGGGTACCCCAAAACCCCAAATCTGCCTGCTCTAAATGGGTTCTGCCATCCACTGCATCAAGACAAAACATACTCTAGTGCATAAAGAACATGAATGGAGAGGGCCTCCCCGGTGGCTCAGCGGTTGAGCGCTGGGTTGCGAAGCTGCCCGCAGCTTCTGTGGCGCCGGTTCGATCCCCGGCTGCTCCCCGGCCACCAGAGGAGGGTCCCACATGGCGCGCAGACCTCTCCTGCCGCCCGCTGCTCCCCTCAGCAGTGTGCTTCGGTCCTTCTGCCTGCTCTGCTCCCCGCTCTGGCTCTGGTGAATTCTCTCACCCTCCTGCGCTTCTGACTGTACCCAGTGCATGTATAAACAAAACAAACAAACAAATAAATAAATAAACATGCCTCTATTAAAAAAAAAAAAAGAACATGAATGGAGAACTTTAATACAATTAGTGTACAATAAAGAGAAGGGAAAAAACAGATAAAATAGCTTTCAAATGAAGCACCAAGTTCCCCATCTCCTCCTGGATAAGTGCCCAGCCAAACAGGTTGCCCCAAAGCAGAGCTATTCTGCCACAAGTCTAAGGCATCTCCTGGTGGGGACTCATCGGAAAGGGACAGATGGGGCCCAGCTTGTAAGGGACAGAAGGAGCAAAATCAAGAAAAAAGTTGCCTTTGTTAACCTCCCTATGGGTCTCTAACCCATGTATGTTTGAACCAGTCAAGACCAAGAAGCAAGTGTAGCTTCTTCACATGACTCTCTTTCCTTGAGCCTACTCCAGGTCTCTTTCTGGCTCTTTCCATCCTTCTTTCCTTCCTCCAGTCATCTCTCCAGCTTCTTCTCTTCCCTGCTCAGCTCCACACTTCCTTAGGTGGGGCTGGGAACCTGGAAGTCCCCTTTTCCTGAGAACTACCCTATTACAGGAAGGCAGCTGCTTCCACAGCAGCTCTTAGGAAAAAGAGAGCAAACCTAAGCGCATCACTACTTTTTAAAAGCTCACAAAGTGACCCTTCAGCTTGATCCCTTTCCCAGCAGCCCTTTGCTTAGGAATTCATGTGCAGAGTTCAGATCACCTCACAGCACTGGGTGCTCCAACATGTTGAAGATTTGATGATACCTCCAGTTATCAAGATTCTATGTATTCTTAACAACTCAGTCAAAAGCGTATATATTGTCTAAGTGTCTTCCAATTTCAATCAGATACAGTCTTTTCCTTTTTCATCTTCCAAGCTTGAACATCGAGTCTATGATGGTATCTCATGCACAAAGTATTAGGTCTACCATATCTGAGTTGCAATTTCCACTAGTTCTCGAAGGAGTTCTGACTAACACTGTAAGATTGTGATATCCATAGAAATTAGAGGGTCCAGGTTCCCTGCCCCATCCTGAGGAAGGGTGGAGCTGGCAGGGAAGAGAAGCTAGAAAAGACTGGGAGAAGTGGAGAGAGATGGAACACTAGGAGAAAACCTGTAGGGGGAATTTGGTGTGGAGATGTGAAGAAGCTGTAACACTTATTTCTCTGCCTTGGATTTATACCAGGGGGTTGGAGGACAGGGAAGGAGACACTTGAAAGAGACAGAGATGTGGGTATGAGGCCTATGGGGAGGCTGACAATGGCAGCCTTCATCTTGACTTAACTTTTGTTTTGCTCATTTCCTTCCAGACTTGTCTGACCCCTTCTGCCCCTTTCCTATGGGTCCCCACCAGAAGGCAACTTAGACTTGGGGCAAGCTTTTGGGCCTCAGTGGCCCTGTTTTGGACCAAACCTGTTTGACTGAGCATTTACCCAGGAGGGGATGGCTAACTTTGGATGTTCAATTGGAAATTATTTTAACTATATTCTTTCCCTTCTCTTTATTACACACTATCTCTCTATCACACACAAATTATGACAAAATTCCTTTCCACTGAAGGCCTTATACACGTTTTTGTCTTGAGGTAGTGAATGGCCGAAACTATTTAGAACAGGCAATTTTGGGAGTCTTGGGGTGCCCCTCCTTCTGTCCTGTAACAATACTTCTTTGTTTACATCACAGAATTAAATGTAGCATTTCACATGCAGTAGACATTTGAAAAGTTTTCACGGCTAAGTTAATGAATAAGTCATACCTAGCAACAACTCTTGCTAATAACATATGCTTCTTAAATAGTTACAAATTTTGTTCTCTCAATATTATCTTAATATTATTTAAGTGAGGCAAATATTTTGGTTTCAAAATATATCTATACAGGACCTCCCCGGTGGTGCAGCGGTTGAGTGCTGGGCTGCGAAGCTGCCTGCAGCCTCCGCAGTACTAGTTCGATCCCCGGCTACCGGGGAGGGTCCCAAATGGCGCACAGACCTCTCCTGCTATGCCCACTGCTCCCCTCAGCAGTGTACCTCCATCGGTCTGCCTGTTCTGCTCCCTGCTTTATTGAATTCTCTCACCTTCCTGCACTTCTGACTGTACCCAGTGCTTGTATAAATTAATAAATAAAATCTTAAAAAAAAAAGAAGATATCTATACCAAAAAAAAGCTAAGACATGAACCAAGCTATAATTAATATTAGTTATTTTCCATGGGGAGGGCACAGGTGTTTTTTTTTTTTTTTATCTTTTTTAGTACAGTATTTAGGGTGGGTGAAAGCAAGGTTTTCCTCAGCGAAATTAATTCACAATTACCTAGAATTATTAAAATAGCTATATGTTTATATTCCTATCATTTCTTGATGTAATTAGCATGCTTCCCTGGAAAAAATTATATGAACATTAAGTTTAAATGTCAACCTACGTCTAGGCAAAACAAGCACACAAAATCATCTAAAATATAAATGAAATAAGACCTCCAAAATCAACTCTAACAAATGTTCATGTAAGATTTACACCACTCTCAAAAGATTTACTTTTTTTTCTAATATAGTGATAAAGGGAGATAGCTGCTTCTCAGAAAATTTTTAGTCTTCTGTCATAAAAAAATGTAACTTTGTCCACGCAATAACATCAATTTGAAAAATTTTATTAGATGGTACTTAAGCTCCACGAGTAAAAAATCTACCTGACATCAAAGCTTCCATGTTCAAAGGGACAAACTGTTTCTACACACTTAAGAGCTAAATGACATAGAGACCATTGACATTACTTGAGTTTTGAGAACAACATTGTGGGTAAAGCCATTCCAGCAGCAATTTTGTCAAGAACGTACATATCCTGTGTCTTCTATGATATCAGTAAGTTGTCAAAGCACTGTGCTGGGGCATTGTAATAAGTTTTAGAAATAAACAAGCAAACAAATAAATAAGACATAGTCTTCAAGGAACTTTTTCCCTAGGCTGAGAAATAGATGTATAAAACTAGCATTTAGCATGAGGTTGGTGTTTAACAGAGGCATGTTCCAGGTGTAAGATAAGGCACAAAGGAGATACCCCTAAATTTTCTGGGGAAATAAGGATAGAGGTGAGAGAAGGAAAAGATCTTATAAACTGCTTCACCTCAAAAGGAGCATAGAGTTGGGTCTTCAAAAATGAGGATTTTGCCAAATGAAAGAAAGGCTGTTAAATGTAGTGTGACTAACACATATAAACCATAGGTAACAAGAATGTTTTAATATTTACCTTCCAATTAGCTGAAATTAAATTATTGTTAGTATTCTGTAACATTAAATGAACTACATTTTAATTACTTGGAGTTCTGAAATATATTAAGTAGTGATAGTCCCAAATAAAGGGATCTTTTCTTTGTTTGTTTTATTTTTTGCAGAAACCTCTAGCAGTTTTTTATGAAGCCATAGATTCATCATTAACGCATACCTCCTCTGACCTATCAAATCACCAGATTGACCTCTCCTTATTCAGCTCTGCAGCAATACCAGAATTCCTGTGGAGAATGTGAACAAATGTTCATATACCCCAGAGGAGAGACATTTTGTGTGAGTTAGCTGAAAAAGCTCTGTTAGTAGGGATGCTAGGATGCTATGCCTACTTTACAGGAAGAATCCTGGCTGTGCTTTGACACTGAGGAGAACCAGCTGCCTGGCATTAGTCACTCTCAACACTGCTGCAAAGGACATAACTTGGTATAACCTCTCAGGAAAGAAATCTCTCAAGGTGTATCAGAAAGTTGGAAAGTGTGGTTCATTCCCTTTGAATGAATAATTTAACTTCTATGCTCAAAATGATTCAAAAAGTAGACTTAGAAGTTAACACAAATATTGTTACTGAAGAATTATTATAACAAAAAATATATAAACAATTAGAAGCAGCCATATGGTCCAACTGTTAATTTATGACTGTTTAAATTATGAGACACAGTTAAAATCTTATAGTTAAAATAAAATCATGGTGCTCATGATAAGAGAAAATATTCATAAATTTGTAACAGAGCCTGAGCCAGGGACAATAACATGACCTCTGCCTTTACCTTTAACCAGCAGTTTAGTTTAATACACTCTACCACATTCCTCAGGATCATGGTAATAAGGTGATTAATGCTTAACTAGATATTTTAGTGTCTTCTGAAGATGCTGATAACATCAGGGCCCGAGGAACACCCACAGACCATTTTAAACTAACAGGGCAGAAGAGAGCTACTATTTCAGGAAGATCATCCTGTGACTGCCTCTAAGTTGCCTGGTGGCCCTCCAGACCTGAGAATGAAGAAACTTTCCCCATACCCCCAAGTCCTTGCATTTCTCCTTTTCCTATATAATTTTCCTTCACTAATCACTTGGGAGACAGTTTTTTAGAATGCAAACTTGTTCTCGCAATTTGGCTCCTTTGACTAATAAAAAATTTCCTTTGTGGAAATAATCTTGTGGTTCAGAGTCTAGGCTTCTGAGCAGCAAGCAATACAACCCAATTTGGCCAGTAACACCACCATGCTAAATTATGGGAAAATAGGACCATATTTGTGTGTGGAGCGTGATCTCAAATAACCATGGCGATTTCCTGCTTGTCTTTGCAATCACTACCTTCTCCCCTTCTCTACTCAAAGACCTCCATGCTACAGTGTCTTATCTGTAGATCAACCAAAAAGTAATTCATATGGAGTAAGCACTGGATGAGTATTTGTTCCTGAATACATTAACTTTGTAATCGATACATGTTCATTCCCTTGCTATGCATTTAACATTTGGATGAGCAAAAGATACAATCCATTAAGAGAAAAGTAAGATTAGTCTCTCAAGTACGTATTAGAGCTCAAGAATTATGCTAACAAGTTCTTTCCTTTCCCTCACCACTTACAGGCCCTCCAAAGAATTCTTAGGATGAGGGAGTGTTTGAACAAAAGTCAGTGCTCCCTCTCTTTCTCACCAGGTCCACTGATATTTCTGCATTCCTCAGTTCTTCCTCCTACTTGGGTTTTCACATTATAATTAAGCCCTGGGATGAAATAGTTTTAAGGAGTTAAAAAACAAAAAACAAAAAACATACTACAAAGTGGACCATCCTTTAACTAAACTCCACTGTGCTAAAAAAAAAATCAACCTCAGCCTTCCCAAAGATATCCTTTAGTTGTGTGGCTTATACAGGCTAATATTACAGAGGATTGCATATGTGAAAGAGGAAAGAAAACCATTCGCTTTCATGAATGTAGATACCTTATGAAATGACTAGACTATTTATATATCTGAATGGCAAGAGTGCTTTTCTCTGGGCAGTAACAGTACAAATGATGTTCTAGTATTTACACAAGCATGCTTTTTTCCATTTCCCACAACTGGTATCTAAAAATGTTAAAAAAAAAAAAGTTAGTTGACTACATTCATCAACAATTTTCAACATACTTTGCTACTCATCCACAAGCATATTAAAATAAACCATAATTTAGAGAACAGAATCAACAGGCTACTAAGTATTACACTATGGAACAGTGTTTTCTTTAACACCATACTATATGTGAATGTAATATCACATCACACTTCTCTGTATTTCAATCAGATTATGCCTCTCAACACGATTGATACAGTTTACCAAGTTTATCAAGATTCCTCCTGCTCTCCTTTGAATTCCTGTAATTCAACTCCTCTAAAACAGTGAGTCTAAAACTACTTCTCATTAAAATTCAACTTTATTGATTATGAAATTTGGATCTTGACACTAGTTTCTGATACCTGGATCTTAGCCTCAGTGATGAAAGTGATAATTACTATAGTAAGAAAGGTTAAATCTTTATGCATTTTGCTGGTCCTACTAGTCACTGAATATAACTGCTTTGGAAAGGAGAAGAACTTGGGGTTCCACTAATATATTCGCTTACCATATTTTATCAAATACAAGTCAGTAAAGTTTAATGATCGTACTGATGATCATGAGAGACTGCAAATAAATTTTAAGGATCTCATATATATTCTGTCCCCACATAGTTCTTTAAATCTTATACAGTTATTGTACTTGGTCTAGCAATTACAGCCAGCTTCCTTAGTTACAGCCACATCTTTGAAAACACTTCACCACAATACCCATTCTTTCATTCCTAGAACAGACTAATTGAGAGGGTATACTGTATTACAAAGTACAATTTGCCTAAAAAGGAGATTGCCATCTTACTCATTAATTTTACATTACCATACTGTGCTTCTATTGATGTCCTCACAATGCTTTCTACACCACTTACTGTGATTGCAAAAACACACAGATTGTTCTGTCATTAAGAAGACAACGATTTTTTGAGTGATACTAGACAAAGAAAAACTTTTATGATAATTTTCTCTGGCTTTAGCAAACTGTTCTACAATTACAGTATGTGTTTATATGCAAACAGTCTTGCGCAATATACATTAATGTGGTAGAACTATTTCATTGTTCTTGTTCATTCTTCATTACTATTGAATTGTTTAAGATATTTTATTCTCTTGTGGAACATTGATTTAATGGCACATAAACAAAAAAAAAGTCTATTGACATTGTTATAAAGATGTGAGCCCATCTTAATTTTCTCTTATTCCTAAATCATTGAGGAGTAGATAAGAAAGGAATTCATAGTAAAACTGGGAGCATAGTTGTTCTCACATAGGATTTATATGTAAAAGTGAAAATACAAAAAAAAAAAAAAACACAAAGCAACTATAGAAAACCCTTTAGAAACTAAAAATTTTCCAGGGAAATTACATTGGACTGAGAATCAGAGAAAATGTTTTAGATCCCAATCTGTCACTTATGAAACATTATAGCAAGTATAGAATGTTCATTTGTCAAGAGTCTGCACTTAATAAATTAGACAGACCTTGATTTGATTAGAAGCTTAACCACTTACATTCTTGTGACCTTGAGCAAATTACTCCCTGAACTTCAGTTTTCTTTATAAAAGTGGCATAATTTAGGAGTTTTATGTAAATATTATATGCATTAATATCTATAAGAAGTTTACCACTGCATCTGCTAGATTATAACATATAATAAATAATAGGAATCATCAAGATATTATTTGGATGTGGCAAATTCTTCACCTCTATAACTGTATAAGACCATATGTGAGGATCTATCTGTAATAGGAGGGTCCAGGTTCCCTGTCCCACCCAAGGAAGGATGGAGCTGAATAAGAAGAAGCTGAAGCGACACTAGAGAATGAAGAAGGAAGGATGAGAGCCAGGAGACCTGGAGGAGGCACACGGGGCAGAGAGATGTGAAGAAACTGCACTTGCTTCTTGGTCTTGGGCTGGTTGAAGCAGATGTGGGTGAGAGACCCATGGGGAAGTTAACAATGGCAGCTTTCATCTCAATTTTGATTTTGCTCTTTTTCTTCCAGACTTGTTATGAGTCCCCACCAGAAGGTGCTATAGGCTTGTAGCAGGCTTTTGGGCCTCAGTGGCCCTGCTTTGGGCCAACCCTGTTTGGATGGGCATTTATCCATGAGGGGAAGGGTAACTTCGAGTGCTTGATTTCGAAACTTTATTCTCTGTCTTCTACTTACTGCACACTAATTGTATTAAAGTTCCTTTCTATAAAAGGTATTATATGTTTTGTCTTTATGCAGCAGATGGCAAGAACCTAATTAGAGTGGACAAGTTTGGAGATTCTGTGTTGCCCTCACTCTGTTCTGTAACATATCCAGATTTAAGAGAATTCCTATAATTTATAAGAGAATTCCTCACAAAAACATTCAAATGTCAAAAATATGTCAATTTATTTACAAAGTTATTAACCACTGCTTTAAAAAGCTGATGTGAGATAAGAATCTGATACTAAGGACAATATGTGGGGGTTAAGATCATGTTCCTCTATTTAATTGTTTACCTTCCCCCAATGGACTGTAAAGTTTTTGAAGGCAGGGACTATATCATTTATTTTTGGAATCCCAGTGTGTGCACATTATATATTTGTTTCAAACAAACATGTAAATGAATGACAAACATGTAAATGAATGAATGATTTAATGATGAGAATAATGATGCCTTTGTTGAGAATCCAAGTTGGATAACAGACATTTTTAAAAATAAAGGATGGAAGAGGTAAAACAAACATAAGGCTAGAGTTTGCAATTTTAGCTAGAATGGGCAAAGCAAGTCTTGCTGAGGATGTGATATATGAGTAAAGACAAGGAAATGAGTCACTTTGACATCTGAGGGGAAAGTAGGTGCAAAAGCTATGATCTGGGGATCTGATTAGTGTCTTAAAGGAGCAGGAATAAACGAGGGTGGTTGAAATGGAGGAAGCAGCAAGGATAGTGGTGGGAAGAATGAACAGATCATGTTTGATCCTATGGGCCTTTTAAAGCCTTTGGGTTTACTATTAGTGAACAGAAAAGATTTTAAAGTTTGAGCTTAGAGATGACATTAGCAATTTGCTGATTACTTTGGCTGTAGTGTAGTGTGCACCTGGGGCGTAGGGCAGGAATAAAGGATAGTAGTTAGTTTATTGCTTCCTACATAGAAAAGAAATAATGGTGGCTTGGGCCATCATAGTAGAAGTGATGAAAACTACTCAGATCCAAGATAAATGGTGAAAGTAGAACAGTAGGATTTTTATACAGAAAAGATTTGGAATATCAGAGGAATCAAAGATGATTAACAGAAGTAGTCATTTCCAAAAGGTTGAAATACTAAGACTGTGGGGAAAACAGACTCCACAAAAGGATTGATGGGAAATATTAAAAACTCAGGTTTTTACTTGTTTGGCTCCAGGTACATAGAAGATGTCAAAGCAGAGCGCCAAATAGAAAGGTAAACATAGAATCTCAAATTCAGGGTAGAGATTACAACCAAAGGTAAAATTTGGGCATGATCAGTGAATAGATATTTAAAGTTACAGAACTGAATGAGATTATAGAAATCATATATAGAGATAGAAAAGAGAATGCTCTGAGGACTGAGCCTGGGAATCCTTAAATGTTCCCAGGTTACCTATAAACAAGCAAAAAGATCTGAGAAGGATTCTCTAGTAAAGGAGGAGCAAAACCAGGAAGGTGAGAAACTTGGATATCAAATCCCAGAATATATCAAGTAAGAGAACATAGAAAATGGCTTCTAGGTCAGGTAAAATGATGATTAAAAATAAGTCTTCACCTCCTTTGTTATATCTATTCCTAAGTATTTAATATTGTTTTGATGCTACTATAAAAGAGATTGTTTTCTTGATTGCTTCCTCTTCTAGTTCATTACTGAGTATGTCAGTCTTATAGCTTGACACTTTAGTATGCTGACTTATTGGTTCTAATACATTTTAGAGGAGTCCTTGGGATTTCCTATGTATACTATCAGCAAGTAGTGTTAGTTTTACTTACATATTTTTAATATATTTCTCTTGCCCAGTCACTCTAGTTAGGACTTCCAATACTGTGTTGAGAAGTAGTGCAGAGTGTACATCCTGTATACTTGATCTTAGAGAAAAAGCCTTCAATTTTTCACCATTAAGTATGATATTAGCAGTGTGTTTGGCATATATGGCCTTTATTATATTGAGGTATGCTACTCTATCCCCCCACCCTTCACTAAGAGTTTTTTTATCATAAATGGATGCTGAATCTTGTCAAATGCTTTTTCCCCATTTATTGATATGATCAGATGATTTTTGTTTTTTTGATATAGGGAGTTACATTGGAGAAAATATTTGTACATCATACATTTAACAAGGAGCTAATATCTGATTTTCCACAAAGATCCCATAGAATTAAAAAAAAAGAAAGCATAGAATGCAATGAAAAAATTGGCAGAGGAGCTAAACAGCAACTCCACCAAAGAAGATATACAGATGGCAAACAGGTACATGAAAATATGTTCAACATCACTTATTATCAGGGAGGTGCAGGTCAAAACACTGTGAAATAACCTTTCATTCCAGTGAGACTGGTCTGTGTTTAAAAAAAAAAACACATGAAAAATTTTGGTGAGGTTGTGAAAAAAAAAAAAAAAACCTTTGTACACTGTTGGGAGGAATATCTATGGAAAATAATACAGAGATTCCTCAAAATATTAAAAATATATCTATCATATGACCCAGTTATTTTACTCCAAAGTACCGACTATTCAAAGTGATGTATATGCTCATATATTTATTGCAGCACTATTTATAATAGTCAAGTTGTGAAAACAACCTACATTTTCATCAGCAGAGCAGTAGATTAAGAAGATGTGGTATATATGCACAATGTAATACTATTGAGCGATAAAAAAGGTGATCTCTTGTCATTTGCAACAACATGGATGTAACTGGAGAGTACTATGGTAAGTGAAATAAGGAGAAAGATAAATACCAGATGATTTCACTCATAGGTGGAGTACAGCAACAACAAAAAAATCAAATAGATGTCAAGAAATGGGCAGAAGAACTTAAAAGACATCTCTCCAAAGAGGAAATGCAAAAGGCCAACAGGCATATGTTCAACATCCCTTATCATCCGAAAATGAAAATCAAAACCACACTGAGATGCCACCTTACCAGTAAGAATGGCACATATCAAAAAAAAACAAGCAACAGCAAATGTTGGTGAGGATGTGGTGAAAAAGGAACTCTCTTATATTGCTGGTGGGAGTGCAAACTGGTCCAACCACTATGGAAAGCTGTCTGGAGGTTCCTCAGTCTACTAAAAATGCAGCTACCATACGACCCAGCAATTCTACTACTAGGGATCTACCCAAAGGACACAAAAACACTGATTCAAAAGACCACCTGTACCCCTATGCTTATTGCAGCACTATTTACAATAGGTAAAACCTGGAAACAAACCGAATACTCAAAATCAGATGACAGGATCAAGAAGATGTGGCATATATACACAATGGAATATTATTCAGCAATCAAAAAAGATAAACTCAGGCCATTTGCAGCAATGTGGATGGAGCTAGAAGGAATTATGCTCAGTGAAATAAGCCAGAAGGAAAAAGAAAAATATCAGATGTTTCACTTATAGCAGGAATATAGGGGAACCAAAGAAGACATCAGTGTAAAAAATAATAACAGTACAAAACACAAGAAAGCAAAAATGGACAATTATAAATCAGAGTCATCCTGCAGGGGAGGAGGAGGGAGAGGGATCAGAGGGAGGGAGGGAGGGAGGGAGGAGCACAGGGGACTGAGGTGATGGTGCACGGGTGCATTGGGGAAGGAAACTATAGGGACTACACCTGAGGGGGTGGGGGAAGCAAATAGTTTAAAAATGAATAATGATATAAAAAATTAATACTAAAAAATCAAACAGATGAAACTCTGAAACAGACCAACCTAAACTAAAAAAACCATAGAAATATGGCTATATTGAGGCTAACAAAGAGGAGGGAGTTTGGGGTGGGAACAAAAGAAGGAGGGAGCACATGGTCCAGGGTAAAGAACTCACTTGGATGGTGGTGGTAGGTTGGTAGCATACATATAAAGAGGTGTGAACCTATTCCTCTATGTCATATATGGTGTGAACCAATATTACCTTGATAAAGGGAAAAAAAAAAACAAAACACAAGAATTAACTGTTGGAATCAGCAAAATGGAGATCATGAGTAAGTTTGATAATGGAAGTTTTGGTGAAGTGTGGGCAAAAGCCTTATGAAGGGGATACTGAAGAGAATGAGTATAGGGAAATTAGAGGGAATGTACATGGAATACTCAGTTTTTACTTATAAATAAAGGGGAAGCAGAGTGGTAGCCTCTGCTCTACATAGAGCAGTTTCTAGAAAAGGTTTTTTGTTTGTTTCTAAGATGAAAAATATCACTGATTTGTGTGTTAATGGGACTGATTGACTGGAGAGGAAAAAATTATGTAGGCGTGTGAGCAAAATTGTTAAATCATTTTCTAGTTTGAGAGAGGATGAAAATAAGTGGACAGGGCCTCCCTGGTGTTGCAATGGGTTAAGCACCGCACTATGAAGAAATCCGAAGCCTCTGCAGCACGAGTTCGATCCCAGGCCAGCCAGGAAGCAACGCACATAGCAAAGCAGACCTCTCCTGACTCACCCGCTGCTCCCCTCAGCAGTGTGTTTCAGTCAGTCTGTCTGTTCTGTTTCCCACTCTGTCTCTGGTGAATCCTCTCACCCCCTACATCTCTGGCCTGTGCCCCAGATCTTGTATGTATAAATAAATAAATCTTAAAAAAAGAAGAAGTGGACAGGTTGAAGAGTTGACTTGAGCTGAAAATCAGAGAAAGTTCTGCCATAGTCTTCAGTAATGAATATGGAGGAATGGGCAAGTTAAATCATATAGTTCTCTATTTTTGTTCTTTTCTAATGATGAAAATACATAGATTTCTTAAATTCACATATGATTACCAAAATATATCCAGACATATTATCCTAAATAGCCCATGTTATGAAAAATTTGCTATAAAATTTTATTCATCAATAACACTTCCCACCTGACTTTGTAGGAATGCATCTATTGCCTGAAGCTAATTGCTCCTAAACATTATAACACTTCTGGAACCAATAATGGACAGTAATTTCTAAGAATAGACTTTTAAATATAGATTTAATATCTAGTTTATGCTCTTTTTAGAGCAGCAATCTGTATTAATACATCATATCTGAATTATCTTTTTATATTATAAAGCAATGATACTTAGTCTGTTTTGCTTTCTCTTCATCTTCTCTAATGAACACAATAGGTATGTAATTTATTTAACACTATCAACTGGAACCTTGTATTATTCATTTCAGGTATTATATCTAAGTGTATACACATATATAAAGGAATATATTATAACTAATTGTAGACTATGGGTCATATTTGTTTATATTTCTGATTTACTGATGATGACTGAAGCAAACAACACCAGAAAATATCTGGAATACAGTCACTGTCATGCAGTCATAAAAGCAGATGTAGAAAATAAATATATATGATAGTCAATGGAGAAATGTTTTCTGTATTACTGCAAATAGTGCACCTATATGCATTCTTTAAAAGACAAGGTAACTGTATAAGACTAATATCTCTTCAGTTTTTAAAACAGCATCTTTCATTTTAAATTGGGCAAAAAATGTTTCCTGAGGAAGGGTGTACCTGAAAATAAAATTGGTAGGATTATGGATCTTTCTTTATAAACATCAAATAGAGAAATTGGCAGTCATCTATGCATAAAAGGTTAAATGTAATCCTACACTGGGAACTGACACCCTAAAGGTTTGCATTGATATGCTATGTCAGGCAAAACTTGTGTTAACTCTTGTTTCCTGTCTGAAGTTGAGTTTCCTCTGCAGAGTAGGCCTTATCTCCCTCCTGTTTCTTGAAGGAAATCTTATATCATGGTATCAGACACAGAAAATCACTGAAATATCATTATTATACTTAATTTTCACAAAGAACCTGACACCAAAATTCATTTCTCACCTCAAGTCACATGCTGGTAATAATGTTCTGCTCCTCAAAGCCACTTAGGACCCCAACTGACAGAATTGCACTATTAATAAACTAATATTACATATTCCCATGATATAGGGGCAGGGAAATTAGCAAATTAAATCTCTCCAAAATTTTCTGTCCGGAAGTGGAACACCGTCACTTGTGCATACCGTTCATTGATCTAAGCAAATCACATGGCCAAGTCCGCTGTTACAGAAGTATAATCCTTCTACAAGGAGCAATAGCAGATATTTGGAAAAAATATTCCAGTCAACTATACGCAGTTAACCAAAGAGATTCCCTGTTGTTTATAACCAAAAAAACTTTAATGATATAATTTTCTTTTTTGGAGTTCTGCTTTGATATTATGTATGGAAAGGCCTTCTTAACATTAAAATTATAAAAAACCTTCTTGAAATTATCCTTCACTTTTTTTCAATTCTTATTCCAAACTTCCCAAATTTGTACTAGATTTAAAAAATAAAAATAGCTATACATAATTATGTCAAAAATTTGCATTATAGTGCAACTTTTGAATTCACAATGCACATTAACATCATTTTTAGAAATTTTACATTTTAGAAATTGATTGTGGGGAACTGGATAAAATTGTATTAGAGGAGGTTCCTTTTTCACTCCCATGATAATCTGAAAACTAACCCAGACTGGTAATGCCAGAGGTCATTGTGACTTGGGGCAAAATTGGGACACGTCTTGGATATCAGTGCCTAGAATGGACATCATTAGAAGGGACACTGAGTTAATGCTGCTCTATTAAATAAATGTTGGGTAAAGAGAAACACCTGGAGACTGGGGCCTGGGGTACAAGGCTACCATACAAATTGCGGTACTGCCATTTGGCTGGGGGTCCAGTGAGTGCTAAATAGCGTGGAGGCACATACTCTTCATTGAGGGGAGAGGCATGAGAGAAACTGGGGTCCTCCCAGTAAGCTGAGCACCCCAGTGTAAAGAACAAAGACACTGTGCTGAAATGCATTACCCTTTCCCAATCCTCATGACTGGTATTGATCTTACGTAGCACACTGATAGTACAAAGACTGAAGAGAATCAGGTGTGGAAACTCAGAGGAGAGAAATCAATGGTAACACAAATATGAGCCAGCTACCCATCCTATCACATTCCCACCAGTCACTACACAACTCTAGGTCCCTCCCTGATCAGGTCTCTGGAGCAAGAGAAGGTAGAAAAGGCAAAAAAAAAAAAAAAAAAAAAAAAAAAAAAAAATCTAAAATCAATAAAACCACAACAGTACCTGCTGAAAAAAACAGTAGCATAAATCTCTTAGTTACTGCTTCAGATACTTTCTTTTTAACAGGGAAAACTAGAAATCACCCATCAAAAGAAGAAAAAAAAAAAACAAAACAGAAAAGTCTCTAATGTGTAAATGCAACAGAAGTCCAGACTTGCATAGTTGTTTCCCTAAAAAGTGTCAACAAATCTTTAAAGAGGAAACAATACATATCCTTCTTAGACTCTTACCAAAAACTGAGGGAGAGAGAATGCTCATACACACATTTTATGAAGCCAGCATTATTCTGATGCCAAAACCAGACCAGGATATTACAAAAACAACAAACAACAAAACACAGATGCAGAAATTATCAACATTTAAAAATGATTATACATCATGATTAAGTGAGGCTTATTATAGGGATACCATGATGATTCAACACCCAAATATCAATTAACTTTCTGTGGATGCCAGCACATCAGTGGAGATGGTGGTGTTTCTCTGCCTACCCCTCCTGTCATCCTTGAACCAGCTATGCAGACAACTCCTAACCTTTCCTTTGGCTAAAATGCAACTGGTCTCACTTACCCCAGGAGACTCAGAGACCCAGTCTGCTTTGAGGAAACAACCATAAGTCACCCCAGGGCCTAGTAATGCAAATAATCCAGTCACTTTTCATGATCTTGGCCCCTTCTCATTGGTTACATGTCTTGTTCATACCTGCCTCGTATATTTTGAAGGCAGACCAGAAGCCCAGATGCCCCAAGTTGCCAGTGGCACTGTGGCAGCCCTGGTAAAGCCATGGCCATCCCTGGTCTGCATATTTGGCAGAGAAACATCTAACCTGAAAGTCCCCCAAAGCAGCAGGACACCAAAGCAAAAAAAAAGAAAGAAAAAGAATGATGGAAAATATAAAAACAATCAGGAACACAAGTCCACAGGGGAATGCAATACCACAGAAAGAAAATAATTTTCAGAACCCAATCACAGAAAAAGCACAAGAATATGTCAGATCTTTCTATCAAAAACAGCATTTAAATTTACAATGGTAAAGAAATAAAAAAAAAGGAAGAAAATTCCAAAAGATAAATGAAGTTACTGACAAATAATATCAATGAACAGAAGACAGAAATTGAAGCCCTAATTTTTACATCTAATATCTTTTTATAGCTAATGAAAATCCAGGATATAAAAACAGCAATAGAGGGGATGAAAAATTCAGAATTAATTTATAGAAGTAGGATAGACCAAATGGAGAAATGAATCAGTGTACTTAAAGATGTGAATAAACAAAGAATGTGGTTATAAAAGGAAAGAGATAAAAGAAGTCAAAACAATACAAAATTTATCCAACTCCATGATGAAAGGTAACATAAGAATAAGAGGTATAGGGCCTCCCCTGGTGGTGCAGCAGTTGAGCACTGGGCTGCAAAGCTGCCTGCAGCCTCTGCAACACCAGCTCAATCCCCTGCCAAAGGCAAGGGTCCCAAATGGTACACAGACCTCTCCTGCCGCGCCCACTGCTCCCCTCAGCAGTGTATGTCCTCGGTCTGCCTGTTCTGTTCCCTGCTCTGTCTCTGGTGAATTCTCTCACCCTCCCGTGCTTCTGACTGTACCCAGTGCTTCTACAAATAAATAAATAAAACTTTTAAAAAAAAAAAAAGAATAAGAGGTATACTAGAGGGGAGGAGAACCAAAAATTTAAAGAAATGTATTTAAAATTTATTTAAAGAAAATTATCTAAAGAAATAATAGAGTAAAACTTCCTCAAACTGGAGAAGGGATTAAATGTACAAACCCAAGAAGCTAAAAGAAACTCAGGGTACCTAAACATAGTGAGATCTTTACCAAAACATATAATATTAAACCTTCTAAGAGTTGAAAACAAAGCCTATTGAAGAATATTGATGCTAGCAAGGGGGAAGAAGCAGATAACCTATAAAAGTACATTGATCAGGCTAATAATGGATTTCTCTGAAGAAATACCATGGGCAAGGGGAGAATGAAACAAAGTGTTTCAAATACTTAAAGATAAAACTGCTATCCAAGCATACTCTATCCTGCAAGACTCTCGTTCAGATATGAGGGAGAAATAACAACATCAGGCAAAGAGAAACTTAAGGACTTTGCAAACACTAGACCCCCTCTAAGAAATATTTAAAGGAATTCTCACATCTATACCAAAGAGAGGAACATACACAAAGAACCAAAAAGGAAATAGACTGAACCACAAAAATTAAGGACAAATTGGCAGCAACAGACTTTCATGTATCAATAATTATTCTACATTTAAATGGACTGAGCTCACCAGTTAAAAGATGCCAAAATAGGGGGCCTCCCCAGTGGTGCAGCGGTTGAGCACTGGGTTACTGGGTTGAGAAGCTGCCCAGAGCCTCTGCAGCACTGGTTCGATCCCCGGCCACCAGGTGAGGGTCCCACATGGTGCGTAGACCTCTCCTGCCACCCACTGCTCCCCTCTGCAGTGTATTTCATCAGTCCGTCTGTTCTGCTCCCTGCTCTGGTGAATTCTCTTACCCTCCCATGCTTCTGACTGTACCCAGTTTTTGTATAAATAAACACATAAATCTTTTTTAAAAAAAAAAAAGATGCAAAATTACCTGATTGGATTAGAAATGAAAATCAGAAACAGGGCTTCCCTGGTGGTACAAAGGGTTAAGCACCACATTATGAAGCAATATGCAGCCTCTGCAGCATGAGTTCGATCCCTGGACTGGCCAGGGAGCTATCCACATGGTGCAGCAGACCTCTCCTGTCTCACCCGCTGCTCCCCTCAGCAGTGTATTTCAGTCAGTCTGCCTGTTCTGTTCCCCACTCTATCTCTAGTGAATCCTCTCACCCTCCCGCACCTCTGGCCTGTACCCCAGCTCTTTTATGCATAAATAAATAAATCTTTTTTAAAAAATCAGAAACAAACCAGTATAGAAAGCTGCAGGTTTTGTAAAATTGCTATACAAAAATTGTCTTCCTCTATCTAAACAATGAACTAGAAAAGAAAGTACTCAAGAAAACAATTCCATTTATAATAATTATGTAGAAATAATTACTTAGGAACAAATGTTACAAAAGTGATGAGGGACTTGTACAACAAAAACTAGAAGATCTTGTTGAAAGACACAGAAGATACAAAGAAATGGAATAATTCCTGCTCATGGATTGGAAGAGTGAACATTGTTAAAATGACCATTTTACCCAGAGGAATATACAGATTAAATGTGATCACTATCAAAGTTTCAGTGGTGTTTTTCAAAGAAATAAACATTACTGAAATTTATATGGAACCATGAAAAGTCAAAGCAATTCTGACTACAAAAGAGATAAAACCAAGATATCACACTGTCAGACTTCAAACTATAAAATTAAATTATAGCTATTAAAACAGTATGGTTTTAGAATAAAAATAGACATGCATACTAATAGAACTGAAATTCTAAAAATAAATTCAGACTTATATGCACTATCACTCTAGAATAAAGGAGCCAAGATTATACCTTGGGGAAAGGAAATTTTCTTCAACAAAACTTGGTGGGAAAACTGCACAGCCATGTGCAAAAGAATGAAATTTTCTCTCACGCCATAAGCAAAGACCATTCTTTCACACCATAAACAAAAATAACTCAAAATGGATTAACAATTTGGATGTAAGACCTAAAAACCATAAGACACATAGAAGAAAACAGGCAAAGCACTCCATCACATAAGATTAAAGATTGTATTTGGAAACTTAACCCCAATATCAAATGAAAAAAAAGAAAAGTAAGCATATTGGACCCCATCAAATTAAAGTTTCTGCACCATGAAAAAACTATCATTAAAATGAGAAGATACTCTACTCATAAAAATAAACAAAACAAATTTCAAAAACCAAATTAAAATAAAACCAAAAATGGGCGTAACTTAAATAGATAATTCTCCAAAGACATATAGATGGCTAACAGGTACATGCTTATCATCATTTATCATAAGGGAAATGAAAATCAAAGCCACTCTAAATTACCATGTGTTGGCGAGAGTATGGAGAAAAATGAACCCTCTTGCACTGCTGGGAGAATAGTCCAATCTCTATGGAAAACAGTATGCACCCATACATCTGATTTTTCATGTTAACCCTATTAATAGCCCACAGGTTAATATTCCTTTGAACACATTTAAAAGTGCTATTTTGTCTTGTTTAGAATTTATATTGTTATCCAGGAGGAGAGTTTTACATTTGTAATTCAATTGTTCTAGCAGCATATATTAAATAAATTTTACCTTACCCAGAATTATATTACCTTCATGATACACCAATTTATTTATATTAGTTTGTCTCCTAAGTTTATATTGTTTTAATGACCTTTCATTTCTGACAAACACTACTTTTTTTAACATTGTAGTTTTACCATGTTTATTTATCTGCTTCTATAGGCCTTCTGCTACTCTTTGGTAATTATTTCTCTTATTTCCATTCAATATTCCACAAAACTAGAGTACCTGCTAATACAAGAAATTATGATAGGCAAAATAATATACAGGTAAATAGACAAGAGTGTCTGTATAAGTGAAACATATTCTAAAAAGATATACCATCATTTAACAGTTAAATCTATAAGTTTTCATTTAAAAATTTGATACATTTGATGAAGAATGATATCATAAAATTAGAGAATTTTAAAGGACATAGACATAGACGACATGGAAGACCAGGGAAAGAGAAACAGAAAGACAAACTCATGAAAAGTGAAGATAATAATAATTTTAGAACAGGGACCTTTCTTCAGTAAAGACTGCTTGAAACTGGCAGAAGGCTCCCGGGGGAGCCAGAGGTGAGCTGGGCAGTTCACCCATGCCAGGCCCCTTCTGGCCTGCAGTACCAGCCCAGAGGGGCGCGAGCACCCATCCCCAGGGCAGACCAGGTGTGGAGGGGAGCGTGTCCCCACATTGCCATTTTAGAACAGGGACCTTTCTTCAGTAAAGACTGCTTGAAACTGGTGGAAGGCTTGGGAGGAGCCAGAGGTGAGCTGGAAAGTTCACCCAAGATGCCGGCCAGTACCAGCAACACAGTGTCCCAACGCATACGGCAAATTAGAAAACAGGCAGCAGGGAGGAGAAAAACCACATGCAACCCAGCAACTCCTCAGGATAAAAGCACACCACAAAAAGAAAACCACCCACCTGATTGCAATGACAGTAACTTGGAAGAACTTCTGAGCCTTCCAGAAAGAGAATTTAAAATTGCCGTGATTAAAAAACTGACAGAAGTCATAAAGGAAAACAATGATAAGGGAAAAAAAATCAACGATCAGAAGAATGAAATTGAGTCCCTAAAGAGGGAAGTAAAAGAAATGCAGGAGATCAAAGAATTAATGGAGGAACGAAAGAACTCTGGGAAAAGCAATGAAAGCAGAATAGATGAAATGGAAGAACGAATAAGTACTCTTGAAGACACATCAAACAGAAATAAAAAGAACCAAAACAGAAAAGGAAAGAGAAGTATGAAGGAAAAAGACCACAGAAAGACTTCGGGAAGTATCTGGCTCCATGAGGAAAGGAAATATAAGAGTTATAGGAATACCAGAAGGAGAGGAGAGAGATGTAGGAACAGAGAAAATATTCAAGGAGATAATTGAAGAGAACTTCCCAAACGTGAAGAATGAGCTGAAAATTGATATACAAGAAGCAAGAAGAACACCAAACTTCCATGATGAAAGGAAAAATACAAAAAACACATAATAATAAAGCTCCCAAGAATCCAAGACAAGGAAAAAATAATGAAGCTGACAAGAGGGAAGAAACAGATAACATTCAAAGGAAAACCAATCAGGCTGACATCAGACTTCTCCGAAGAAACACTACGGGCAAGGAGAGAGTGGAGGGACATAGTCAACAGACTCTAAGAAAACAGATGCCAACCAAGAATACTCTATCCTGCAAAATTTTCCTTCCTCTATGAAGAAAGAATAAGGACCTTCCCAGACAAACAGAAACTCTGGAATTTCATTACAACTAAACACCCACTCCAAAAAATACTACAAGGAATCCTAAAGCCAGAACCTCAGGGGGACGATTACAACAAAAGAAGGCCAAAAAAAAAAGTTATTAAAAGAATAAATAAATAAAATCGAAGGAAAGTCAAACACAATGGCAAATACAGATGCTAACATATCAATATTAACTCTAAATATAAATGGACTAAACTCTTCAATAAAAAGACACAGAGTCGCAGGCTGGATTAAGAAACAAAACCCAACATTTTTCTGTCTCCAGGAAACACATTTAGCTCCAAAGATAAAAATAGACTCAAAGTTAAAGGATGGAAAACAATCCTACAATCAAATGGACCAAAAAAGAAAGCAGGAACAACATGCTTATATCAAATAAAACAGATTTCAAACTCAAAAAGATAAAAAGAGACCACAACGGTCACTATATTATAATCAAGGGGACAATACTTCAAGAAGAAATAATACTCATTAACATATATTCACCAAATGAAGGAGCACCAAAATATACCAGACAACTATCGTCATCTTTGAAAACAGACATCAGAGAAAACACATACGTAGTGGGAGACTTCAACACACCACTATCAACAATGGATAGATCAACAAGACAAAAAATAAGATGCTAAATCTCTAAATAAGGATCTAGAGCACTTGGGCTTAACAGACATCTATAGAACACTAAACCCAAAAAAATCTGACTACACATTTTCTCAAGTGCACACAGATCATTCTCCAGGATCAATCACATACTGGTACACAAGACAAACATCAACAGATACATCAAGATTGAAATCATACCAACCATCTTTTCTGACCATGAAGGCATCAAACTAGAAATAAACCATAAAAAGAAGACAAGGAACTCTCCTACCTCATGGAGATTGAAACCCACACTACTGGAAGACCACTGGACTAACGAGGAGATCAAAGAAGAAATTAAAAAATTCTTTGAATAAAATGACAAGGAGGACACCAATTTCCTAAATGTATGGGATGCAGCAAAAGCAGTAATAAGAGATAAATACATAGCAATAGAGGCTCACATCAAGAAACAAGAAAGAACTCAAAGAAACAACCTAATCTCAAAGCTCAAAGATCTAGAAAAAGAACAACAACAAAAAAAAAAAACCCAAAACCAGTAGAAGAAAAAAAATAATAAAAACCAAAGCAGAAATTAATGAAATCAAAACAAACAAACAAAAAAAAAAACAATCCAAAAGATCAATGAAACCAAGAGCTGGTTCTTCAAAAAAATAAATAAAATAGACAAACCCCTAGCCAGGCTCACAAAGGAAAAAAGGGAGAAAGAAAAATAAACAGGATCATAAATGACAGAGGAGAAATCACAACACACACAGCAGAAATCAAAAGAATAATCAGTAACTACTATGCACAGTTATATGGAAACAAGTTCAACAATCTAGGGGAGATGGACAAATTCCTACAATAGTACAATCACCCAAAGCTAGAGAAAGAAAAAATAGAACACCTAAACAGACCAATTACAAGCAGCGAAATTGAAATGGTAATCAAAAACCTCCCCAACAAAAGCCCAGGACCTGATGGATTTACAAATGAATTCAACCAAACATTCAGAAATGAATTAGTGCCTATCCTTCACAAACTCTTCCAAAAAATTGACAAGGAAGGGACAATACCAAACACGTTCTATGAAGCCAACATTACACTAATACCAAAACTGAACAAAGACAACACAAAAAAAGAAAACTACAGGCCAATCTCCCTAATGAACACTGATGCAAAAATCCTCAATAAAATTTTTAGCTATCAGAATCCAACACTGTATCCATAAGATAATTCACCACGACCAAGTAGGATTCATGCCAGGGACACAAGGATGGTTCAACATCTGAAAATCAATCAACGTTATCCAACACATCAACAAAAAGAAATATAAAAACCATATGATAATATCAATAGAAGCTGAGAAAGCTTTCGACAAATGCAATACCCATTCATGATAAAAGCCCTTGAAATTCTTGGCATACAAGGAACATACCTCAACATCATAAAGGCCATATATGACAAGCTAACAGCCAGTATCATTCTCAATAGTGAAAAGCTGAAAGCATTTCCATTAATATCTGGAACAAGACAGGGATGTCCACTCTCACGACTGCTTTTCAATATAATACTGGAAGTCCTAGCCAGAGTAATAAGACAAGAGAAAGACATACAAGGAATCCAAATAGGAAAAGAAGAAGTCAAACTATCACTATTTGCAGATGATATGATAATATACATAGAGAACCCCATAAACTCCACAGAAAAACTAATTCAACTAATCAATCAGTTCAGTAAAGTGGCAGGATACTAAATCAACACGCAAAAGTCAGTAGCCTTCCTATACACAAACAATAAATCTGAAGAAGAAGAAATAAAAAAAAATCCCTTTTATTATCGAAACAAAAAAAATCAAATACTTGGGAATAAATCTAACAAAAGAGGTAAAAGATCTATACAAAGAAAACTATAAAACACTGTTAAAAGAAATAGAAGAAGACACAAAGAAATGGAAAGACATCCCCTGCTCATGGATTGTAAGAATAAACATTATTAAAATGGCCATCCTACCAAAAGCAATATATAGATTTAATGCTATTCCAATAAAAATTTCAATGTCATTCTTCAAAGAAATAGAACAATTATTAATGAAATTCATATAGAATCACCAAAAACCCCAAATAGCCAAAGCTCTCCTGAAAAGAAAAGAAGGAAATGGAGGCATCACACTCCCAGACTTCAAACTATACTACAAAGCCATAAACATCAAAACTGCATGGTATTGGAGCAAGAACAGACACACAGACCAATGGAATCAAATAGAAAATCCAGAAATAAACCCACAGATTTATGGTCAACTAATCTTTGACAAAGGAGCAAAGACTATGCATTGGAGCAAAGACAGTTTTTTTCAATAAATGGTTCTGGGAAAACTGGGTCGCTACATGCAAAAGAATGAAGCTTGACTACTACCTCACACCATACACAAAAACCAACTCAAAATGGATTAAAGAACTAGACATAAGACCTGAAACCATAAAATACATAGAAGCAAATATAGGCAAAACACTACATGATATGCACATCGAGGACATCTTTACAGACACATCACCCAAAGCAGTGATAGTGAAGGCAAAGATAAACAGCTGGAACTACATCAAATTAAAGAGCTTCTGCACAGCAACAGAGACAATAACAAAAACAAAGAGAAACCCTACCGACTGGGAGAACATTTTTGCACACAACACTAATGATAAAGGACTGATCACAAAAATCTACAAAGAGCTGATGAGACTCAACAAAAACAAAGAAAAGAATCCAGTCAAAAAATGGGAAGAAGAGCTAAAAAGAAACTTCTCTGAAGAGGAAATGCAAATAGTCAACAGGCATATGAAAAAATGTTCAACATCACTTGTAATCAGGGAAATGCAAATCAACACTACCATGAGAAACCATCTTACACCAGTGAGAATGGCACATATTAAAAAAACTAGCAACAGCAAATGTTGGCGAGGGTGTGGAGAAAAAGGAACTCTTCTACACTGTTGGTGGGAGTGCCACCTGGTCCAACCACTATGGAGAGCTGTGTGGAGATTTCTTGACCTACTAAACATAGAGCTTCCATATGATCCAGCAATTCCACTCCTAGGTATTTACCCAAAGGACACAGAAACATCAATTCCAAAGAGCACCTGCACCCCTATGTTTATAGCAGCACTGTTTACAATAGCTAAGGTTTGGAAACAACCCAAATGCCCAAAAATAGATGACTGGATCAAGAAGATGTGGTACATATACACCATGGAATATTACTCAGCATTCAAAAAAGAGACACACATGCAATTTGCAGCAACATGGATGGCGCTGGAAGGGATCATGCTCAGTGAAATAAGCCAGAAAGAAAAAGAAAAATACCAGATGGTCTCACTCATAGCAGGAATCTAGAAAACTTAAATAAGGGACCAGGAAAAAGAATAACTATAAGAAAGTGAAAATCAAAATCAATAAACAACTATGAACCAGAGACACTCTATAGGGGGTGGGGGCCAGGGAGGGGAGGGATTGGGGTCAAAATAAGGGGGTTGCTATTGTATGGGGAATATAAAAATAAAATTTGAAAAAATTTTAAAAAATTTTTAAAAATTTAAAAAAAAAGTGAAGATAATAAAGCTGGAAACAGACTAGCATTTAGGAAACTAAAGCCACAGTGCCCAGAGCATGGAATGGTTTGGCAAATAAGCTAAGATGCAACTGACTAGGTCAATGGAAATTGCCTCTGTACAGCACAACTTATTTCTATTTTTAACAGAAATAATTTATGGAAGAATTTTAATTAGTAGAGTTCAAGTTCAGATTGTCCTCTTTTTTTTTTTTTAGATTTATTTATTTATACAAGAACCGGGGTATAGGCCAGATGTGCGGGAGGGTAAGAGGATTCACCAGAGACAGAATGGGAACAGAACAGGCCGACTGATGAAATACACTGCTGAGGGGAGCAGTGGGTGAGACAGGAGAGGTCTGCCGCACCATGTGGGATTCTCGCCAGCAGGTCGGGATTGAACCAGCGCTGCAGAGGCTGCGGACAGCTTCACAGTGCAGCACTCAACTGCCTGCGCCACCAAGGAGGCCCTCAGATAGTCCTCTTATTATTATTGTTTAAGAGAAAGAATTGAGGCTCATAGAGCAATCTTTGTAAAGGAGACCAATCAGGAGACAAAAATGATACTTACCTGGATGGCAGAGAGATAATGCAATGTGCATAGACAAAGAAAAAACTAAGGAAGGAAATCTCTTGTGTTGGATAACCTGTGGAATTTTTCCAGATCAGTTCAAAATCCAAAATCTATTGTGATTTGATTAGGATTGAGTTCAATCTTTAAATGAGTATATGGACAGTTGATAATTTGCACATTTGTTCTCTTTAACCAGAAACAAGACTTGCCTTTTAATTTATTCACAACTTCCACTATGCCCCCTCAGTAATATTTATTCTTCCTCATATAAACCACATATAGTTCTTGCAAAGCTAACTTTTAGGACTTGTGTTACCTTGTTATGAATTATAATATTTTCCCCAAATATATTTTTTATGGAATTGCCATTTTATCTGATGTACAAGAAAGCTTTGGTTTGGGTAATTATTTTGTAACTACCTTATATAGTATTCAATATTATATGCAAAATCCTTCCAACTCATTATCTTGGCATTTCTGCAGGTAATGATTATTTAATTTCTTCACAAGAGTGGTTAAACCTCCCTCTACCAAATTCCTTCCTCAATTTATTGCACTGGCAAGAAGTTCTGCAGATTATATCAAATATTCTTGTTTATTCCTGACTTCAAATGAAATACATAGTACATTACTTTTCAGAAAACTTTCCATAAGATTCTAATATATGGCTATATTAGTAAAAGTTAAATTATCTTAGAAAACACAATCTTATATAAGGTAAAACTGATTTCTTCATTGCCTTTGGTTCTTGAGTCTTTCATATGTTAATATTAATTTGATTATACCAAAAAGAGAACCTAAGATACAGAATTTCCCAAATTTATTTGAAAATATATACCTCCACTCATGTTTTTTCTTTTTCAATATCTTTTAGATATCATATTTTGATGGGTACAAATTTAGAAAATGCTACCAACTATTCAAACATTGTTCTGTCTCTAGACCATTTTGGTTATAAATGAAGACTATTAAAATAACTACAGTCTCATTCCCAAATTCCTGGAATGGGTATTCATTGCTCCAGCTAAGACCAGGTTTTTTCTCCTGCTTAGTCTAAGCACTACTATCCTTATGTCCTCCAGGGATCCCCTCAAGTTTGAGAAGAGACAATTCTCAGTTTTCCAAATCCTGTGCAGTCAGGCCACCGGGAAAATCGCCTTTATCTTCTCATCATGGATACATAAGTTATTCAAGAGATACCTAAAAAACCCTCAATGAATTGCCTGAATTGTCCCAGATAACACCAAACATTTAAAATCTCTGAAAAACAACTAAGGATTAATTGATTTTACTCTTCATTTTACAAAATGATCTATGCTTCCAGCATTATCCAACTACTTGATACAATGCTAGGGTTGAGTGATGATGGCATACATGGGAATAATAAGTATAAGTCTTTTTAGCAATGGCACAATTCCAGTGTAGTCCTTGTCTAATATGATAATTTTCAAAAAATTCAACCTACTCTTTCAGAATTAAAAATATATTACCATCCTTCAGCTAACATTGCATTTAAAAAAATTCTTAAGGCAATCTGTTTGCAGTATAAAGTATAACACAATTGAATGGATATATTAGTAGAAAATTACATACCTTCACCACTGCCTGATGAGAAAACCTACAGGTAAACTATACGGATGGTACCATAGTACCTCAAAAATGCAACCTTTCTAAACAAAGTGTTTTTAAAGGCATTGCCATCTGCAGCAATGTTACAACAGCAGCCCCCATCTTTTTTTCCTGCCAACTTCCCCATGGTGCATGTTTCTGCAGTTACACTGGGAACTCAAATTGCTTCACATCCAAAAAGCCACAAAATATGAATACATATATATACTATATGAATAAATGAAGACATTGCTTGAATAAAGATATTTTTATTGCCACTCATTAAATTGCTATGTTTGAAATATCTCAAACAAATGCTTTGGCATGGTGTCATGCCAAACATACCCACACAAACAGAAAGGCAACTCAGTTTAAAAAAACAAAGTGCTAACAGCCACCATGGTCTGATTGGAGCCACATGGTACTCCAGGATGCCATGTGCTGCCTTTTCCACACAAATTAACTTGAATATTTCCTCCTGAGGGGCCCTCTCTTCCATATTCTCTCTGCCCCTCTGATTTATAGTACATTCTGAGAAACTTCAATACCCTTTATCCTTTACTCAAGGATAAAGGACAAAACAAGATGATCATAATCAAATATAGAGTTGGATGTTTCTGTAAATTCCTGAGCTCTCAATACTGTATTTTACCTGTTCAATAAAGATTCACCTAATCATCAATCATAAACAGTATAAAGTTAAATTTTAAGAGGACTGTTGGTGAAGATGAGGGCAACAGTCCTCACCTAACTATGGTGACTGCCCAGAGCCCTGGGTTTAGGATTGTAGCCCTTGGTGTCACACTTAGACTACATGAGGCTGCTGAGGTTGGAATTCAGGGATTCTTCTCACTGGAAACACAGTTTGGTACAGTACAGCTCTGGTCTATGGGGCAAAAAACAAATGAAGAAACTGAGACATAAAGTTTATTTAACTTGTTCATTGTCAACTCCAGAGAAATGATCAGATGGTAACAAAAATAAATAATATATAATTAAAAGGGCATTTATTTGAAAATAGGAAACAAACTTGGATCCCTAGGCCAAGGCGCAGTCCTAAGGTATGTACCCTCAAGATCAGGGAATAGGGGAGTTTTAAAGGATCAGACAAGAATATATAGTTTGAGATTAGGCCACTTGTGAAATTTATGGATTAGTACATAGGTCCATTTGGCAAGTCTCCAGAGAAGAGGTCACAGTGTGGTGGTCAGCTGCCACGGTCAATATATGATCTCTTATATATTTGTTGTCAACAAATGGCTAAGTCAGACAGCTTACATTTCACCTAGATGTCTCAACATGGCAGCTTAGAAATAAAATGAAGTCTGTTTGACTAAATACAGGATCTACATCATAATCTCACAACTCCCAAGAAGTAGCAGAAAAGGTAAGATCAAGGTATACAAGATGCCACTCTAATGGTGCCTTCTCTACCATTTGGAATCCTTAAAATTTATTTTTAAGACATTTATTTCATTGAATATCTAATTTGCAATATTTACTACTGTTTAAGAACATAAAAAAAAAATGTCAGAACATTTGCCTTGACGTGAACAAAGCATCAGTGGCTTGTTTTATGAGAGCAGTGCATCCTAGGTGGCACTACATGGACCATCATGAGACCTGTAAGGTTTTTCCCTCCACAAAAGAGATGAAAAGGGTAACAGTACACCTATTTGTCTTGATACTTGGCAATTTTTGCGGCAAATGAGCATCCCAAAAAGATGGTGTCCTGCTCCATCTGCTAACAAGTATAGATTGCAATATCTCAAAATGCAATAAAAGAGCACTATACACTGAACCTTCACGGAAGTATGCATTCTATTTGCACCTCCATTTTCACCAGATTACCTCTCTGCCCCTTGGCCTCCTATAAATGCCTGGACCTTTTCTGCATTTCAAGGGTAGTTGGAAGCTGCTCATCTGCTGTGAAAAGAGAACTCAAGGATAGATACTCCAAGCCAAGAAAACATATGGTCTAATTTCCTGGAAGAAAGAATATAAAGAAAAGGTTCAAAGGGTATGCAATTTATTTTTAGAGGAAAAGGTATTGAACAGGTTAGTGAGTTGGCTAAAGTGTTCTCAAGAATAATTTTAAAAGACAGGTGTGTTGGACCAGATGTGTTAGATCCTGAAACCAGATAACATTTTAAAAAATCTTAAAAATGAGATGCATGTCAATATGTCATTCCCTTGATATTAAAAGTGACAAGGTTAACCCCACCATCTCCTTTTTACCGATGCCTTCATCGCCACTGCTACAGTCAGACAGGGTGTGTAGGACAAGAGGAACTGTGCTTCTCCTTATTGGTAGAAATCTTTTCACTCTGACCTAGTCAAGATTGAGCTTTCAAGTCCTCCCATTACCAAAGCATATCATAAACACACAAAAGCTGTGGAAGAACCTATAGAATACTCAGAGAAAGAGAGAGCTTCAGGACTGAGCAAATAGAAAAAGAAATTGTTCCCAGGCAGTCACTGATGTTATGGGATATGAAGTGTATATAGAGGAAAGCAAAGTCTCCTTGAGTGTTTGTTAAAGATCTGGTCCTTAAAGAGAACTTGGAGCAGAGGCAGAAAACGAGAATTTTCTCAACCTGGTTAAGAGGACTCTGTTATATGAAGCAAGCAGCCAAGGACCTAACATAGAATTGTGAAAGGCACATAGAAAAATAAATCTGCAGGCTCAGAAAAGGAGAAATATGGCCTTGATTCTAGTAGAACCTATTCTAATACCTAAACAAAACTCGGCATTCTCACCTACTCCAACCAAGAAGAAACTGTGGGTTGTTTGTTTTTTTTTTTTTTTGCAAAAATATGATAAATTTTGCTTGCAGTATTGGAAAACAACTGTTCTTCTATTGTGTAATTAACTATATAGAAACTATACAAAATCCTCACTCCATTGGTGGGCTCTGTCATTTGTTAATTATCTTTGTTGATGTCAAGTGAATCTCTTACTTGACTGACTCTAATAGGAGGAAATAGGTATGGAGCTTTGCTGATGAATAGCACAAACTCACTTCAGTTGCATGTGCTATTCCTGGCATCTAGACAAATGGAATATGTGCATTTTTTATGTTGTCATTAAAATGTTTCGAAGAATGATATGACACGAGAGAGTAAAAGAAGCAGGGTATAAAATGACATGTTCCATATATTTAGACTATTTAAAATACAAAACCCAAACTTCTATGTGTAAGGAAAGATTTCAAGGAAAAATATTCAAAATCTTCATCACAAGTTTCTTAGGGTAATTTTTCCCCTTCTTCTCCTCTGTATTTTTCTAGATTTTATTTATTATATCCACATTGACTTAAAATGGAGGTGTGGGGATTATTCTATTTTATGCTATAACTTTATATTCATACAATGTACTTCTTTTTAAGAATTTAAAGTGCCGGGCCTCCCCGGTGGTGCAGCGGTTGAACGCTGGGTTGCGAAGCTGCCCATAGCCTCTGCAGCGCAGGTTCGATCCCTGGCTGCTGGCGAGGGTCCCACATGGCGCGCAGACCTCTCCTGCTGCCCGTGCTGCTCCCCTCAGCAGTGTATTTCATCAGTCGGCCTGCTCTGCTCTCCGCTCTGACTCTGGTGAATTCTCTCACCCTCCCACACTTCTGACTGTACCCAGTGCTTGTATAAATAAATAAATGAATCTTTAAAAAAAAAAAAGAATTTAAAGTGCCTTCCATATTCGTAGTATCCTAAGGTAATTAACTTGACCTCGGCAGCTTACTGAGTTGACTATTCCTTCATCCCTCAATGATTTTCTTCACATAAGGACATCACAGTTTCCTGGTTTTTTATTCCTTCTCAGGCAGATCTGCTAGATCTTCCACTGCTCAACTATAAGCACTGGAGTGCCAAAGAGATCAGTCCTTGACATGTTCATTTCTCCAATGACTCTCTCCCTAAGTGATCTCATTCAGTCCCTGGATTTAATTTAAACGCCATAGGCATATGAGCTGATTATCAGATTTACATTTCTCCCTTGATCTTCACACTCAAAGATCTAACAGTGCACTTTACCTCTTCACTTAATTATTTAATTGGCATCATAACCCTAATGCAGTCAAAACAACTTTTTATTTTGCACTATAAGCCAAACATGCATTAATCCTAGTGTTCTTCATATTAGTAACTGGCACCCTTCACCCAGTTGCTCAGTCCAAAGCCTATGAGTCATATTTGATTCCTTTCTTTTCCTTACTGCTAATATCCCATTCATCAGCAAGTTCTATCAGTGCAACATTCAAAATACACCTTAACTTTTACCACTATTCAAGACTTTGATTGTCATTGTCCTTGACTGTGACACTGTCATCTCTTTGAACTGCTTTGTCATTTTTTTCTTCTGATCTTTTTTTTTTTAATTTTTTTTTAATTTTTTTTTGTCCAGTAGTTTTATTTATTTTTTAATTAATAAATTTTATTTTTATATTCCCCATACAATTGCAATCCCCCCATTCTGACCCCAATCCCTCCCCTCCCGCCCCCCACACCCCAAAAAGTGTCTCTGGTTCATAGTTTTTGTTGATTTTGATTTTCACTTTCTTATAGTTATTCATTTTCCTGGTCCCTTATTTAAGTATTCTAGATTCCTGCTATGAGTGAGACCATCCGGTATTTTTCTTTTTCTTTTTGGCTTATTTCACTGAGCATGATCCCTTCCTGTCTCTTCTAGTCTCATCCCCTCAGCTCCATGCTACTACTGTCCAATCTTCAGGATATGTGCATGTTTAATAACTAGATTACAGGTTCACTACATTCCCAAACATGGCCTTAGTCCATAGCCTTTCTGCCTCATTTGTCACACCACAAGAGTCTGAAAGCCTCTGCTATCACCTCCCAAGCACTGTCCTCTCTAGGGACAGGGACCATGGCTTATTCACTTTTGTAGTTTATTTCCTCCCTTCCATCTACACCACTCCCTCAAGCTCCCAGAACAGTGACTTACACACAACCTGCACTCAATAAATATTTATTGAAGTCAATCTAGTGTAACCCTCTTCATGCTAGCACTTTGGGAGTGTTAAACATCTGAGCCAGTCATTTCAAGAATAACAAAACTGTTCCAAAGGAGGAAGCATATTTTCAAATGACACTTGTGAGCTTTTTCTGATTACAACAGTAATACATATTCATTATAGAAATTTGGAAAATTCAGAAAAGCATAACTAATAATCCCATCATCTACAAAAGAACCACTGTTAAAGTTTTGATGCTTATTCTTCCAGGTTCCTTTCTATGACTCTATATAGATATATTACAAAATTGGGATAATGGTAATTACTATTTTTAAACTTTTTTTTAACAACTTACAAGCTTTATCATGCATGTCCTTAAATATTGATGAAGAACATAATTTCTAATGGTTGCAATGTGTTCTACCATATGGGTGTTCCAGTATTCTGTAATTTAGCCAATTCCCTTTGTTGGGAATTTTGGTTGTTTTTAATTTTCTACTATTAAAAATAAAGTTTCAGTGAATGTCCTATATATAAATCCTTATACCCACTAATTATTTTCATACATGAAATTACTAGTATTAGAATTGCTTACTCAAAAACTAAAAACCAAAATTTTTAAATAATTCCAATGTTTAAAAAATGATAGGCAGGCCAAAATCGAACTTTATCCATTTGAGGAGATAACTTCCTGGTCTCAAGGCAAAATCTCTTAAACCCTGACATATTTTATACATGAGCCTACTTCCTTTCAACCTATAAGAAAATTATATCCTCTTGAGATTTGATGCCACATAATGAAAGGAGATTTGTCTTTGAAGCCAAACTGAGTCCTTCTCCTGATACCCCCACTTATTAGCCATGTAACCTTGGATTATACACTAAGCCCTGTTCAACCAATACAAAAATGAAAATAGCACATGACTAAGAAATAAGTAGGGACCCCAAACTACTAAGGAGTAGATGCTCTATAAAGAGATTTGGCCACCCACACACACAGGGTCAAAAATCTATCTTAGTATGATAGATTTTTTTACATGGAGATGGGTGGTGGAATCCATAAAGTTATCAGCACATGGAGTTCATTCAAGATGTCATTTACTGGCTGCCTTTACTCCTTATTGTTCTTCTAATAGTAGGAGAATGAAGTGTCAAGAGAATTCTAGTTAACTGCCTAATAGTTGTTCCCCTTCATTCACACCATCAAAATCCTGTTGTTGGGCATCTCCCTGGTGGTGCAGGGGTTAAAGACAGTGCTATCTAGCCAGTTGACCAGGGAGCAGCCCACATGGTGCAACAGACTGCTCCTGTCCCACCCGCTGCTCCCCTCAGCAGAGTGTTCCAGTAGATCCACCTATTTTGCTCCCCACTCTCTCTGGTGAATCCTCTCACCCCCCACACCTCTGGCTTACACCCCAGTTCTTATATGCATAAATAAATAAATTATTTTTTAAGTTTAAATTAATTAATTTCTTTGATTTTATTATTTTATTTTTTATTTTATTTTTTTTATTATTTTATATATTTCTTTCATTTTGGTTATATTCCCCATACAATTCCCAACCCCTCTTATTTTGACCCTAATCCCTTCTCCCTTATCCCCCCAATTTGCAGCAACATGGACGGAGCTGGAAGGGACCAGCTCAGCGAAATAAGCCAGAAAGAAAAAGAAAAATACTGAATGGTCCCACTCATAGCAGGAATTTAGAAAACCTAAATAAGAGACCAGGAGAAAGACTAATTATAATAAATCTTTTTTAAAAAATCCTGTTGTTTATTTGAGGAGAAAAGTAGGGTTTCTGACACCAACTTTCATGTGAGTATCTGGAGTTCTCCCCATATAAATGAGCAATTCTCAGACACTAGCATGGTGTCAAATGATTCAACTCTGACACTATCATCCTAGACACAGCATCAGATCCCACAGGTTAAAGACTCAATCTCTCAAGACTGCTCTCCACCTCAGATGCTCAAGCAATAAAGCAAAAATTTGCCACACCCAAATATGTCTCATTTTGCAAAAGCTTTATATCATTGCAGGTCCCTGGAAGCTGAGTGAAAACTTTTTGATATCTACACATTTCTGTCAGAAGCTTCTCCCAAGAAGATCTAATCTCCTTATTTGTTTTCAAACTAGAACATGGAACATGGAACAAAAGCATTTCTTTGTTTTTTTAAAAAAATTCCCTAACTGAATTTCCCCTGCACCCTGAAGCCAACATCCCAAGTCTCAGCTAAGCTCTTTAAGACAGAGTCTAAGGCAACATGGGTGACCCAGCCCTGCTGGGCGTTTCCCATAATACAGGAGGTGTACATGTTATAATTAGACTTTTTTGGTTTGTTCTCTTACCAGAATGCCTGAGGCTTCCAGTCTAGAATAACCCAGAGGGGGTAGAGGATGCTTTCCTTTGCACTCTACATGGATCACAAATGCAGACAGCTACCTGTGCTGACCAAAAAGCTATAGATAGGAGGTTCCCAGAATACCCTGCTAGAGCTTAGAAGCCAGTCACAAGCCAGGGTTTTATCACTGCTTCTGACCCATTGCCTATAAATCAAAGGTTCCCAGAACCACCTACTTAAGTTCAATTAATATTCTAGAGCAACTCACAGAACTCATGAAACCTGTTTACTCACTAGATCACCAATTTATAATAGAGGCTATTATTCAGGAACAGCTAGCTAAAAGATATGCACAGGACAAGGTCAGGGAAAAGAGCCTGGTGCTTCTATCCTTCTCCAGGCTCACCATTTTCCCAAAATCGCCACATGTTCACTAACCTTGAATCTCTTGAAACCCTCCTCTTGGGTTTTATGGAGGCTTCATTGCAGTCATGAAAGATAAAACCATTGGTCATTGGCGATTGATTCAACCTTCAGACTTCTTCCCTCACCAGAGATCTGGGGGTGGGACTAGAAATTCTAATCCTTTAATCATGTGGTTAATTCTTCCAGCAACCAGCCACATTCTTACAGATCATTAACATAACAAGTATCACCTTTATCACTTTCAACACTCAGGAAATTCCAAGATATTCCGGGAACTATGAGCCAGGAATCATAGATAAAAACCAAATTTATATTTTAAATGAATTTTAGTCATCAGAATAATGTGATTCATATAAATCACAATATAGGAGGAGGCTTTGTACCTCGTGGTTTTATGATAGTCATTTTCCCTTGCAGTTTGATGTCCCCTTAATTACAATGGGAAATTGTAGGATGACTTCTTTCTCCAGCTTTATTGGGATATAATATACAATTGTAGAAATTTAGGGTATACAACATAATTTTATACACATATATTACAAATTGTTTACCATAATAAGATTAGTTAATACATTCACTACCTCATATAGATATCTTTTTTGCATGCATGAGAATATTTAAAATTTACTCTTAGCAACTTCCAAAAATATATAGATATAGAGATATATAGTCATCATGCTATTCTTTCTATCCCCAGAACTTATAACTGGAATTTTGTATCTTTTGACTAATATCCAACTTTGCCAGCCTCACCCCTGGCAGCCACCAATCTGTACTCTGTTGCTATGAGTTCAGCTTTTTTAATGTTCCACAGTATAAGTGAGCTCATACAGCATTTGTCATTCTGTCTGACTTATTTCACTTAGCATAATGCCCTCAACTTTCATCTGTGTTGCACTTGGCAAGATTTCCTTCTTTTTGCGACTGAATAATATTTCATTGTGTATATGTATATATATATATATATATTTATACATACATACAAGTGCAGCATTTGTATAAATTTAGTATGTCTATCTCACATTTTCTTTACACATCATCCATGGATGACAGACACTTAGGCTGTTTAAAAGTCTTAGCTACTGTGAATAATGCTGCTGTGAACATGGGGTTACAGATATCTCTGAGATAGTAATTTCATTTCCTGTGTTCATATTTCCGGAAGCAGAATTATTGGATCATATGGCAGCTCCACTTCTAATTTTTTTTTTTTTAATGGTAGCATTAGGATTTATTAAGCTGTGCTTAGTACATATGTTGGGACTTGCCCATGATACCTTTGATGTACAAAACCTGGACATTCTGCCAATTCTTGAGCAATGACACCAAGAAATTGACAGCTAAGTAGATGTTATACACAAGCTCATCTTGTGCCCAGCAACCACAACTAGATAAGCACCTCCTTCACTTGGAAATTGATTGTGGACTTCACTTCATAAATTTTGGCCACTATATTCTCATTGTGGGTCTACAAAGAAGAAAACTTGGGGCCTCCCTGGTGGCGCAGGGGGTAAAGTTTCAGTGCTATCAAGCTATCACCAGCCTCTGCTGCATGAGTTGCATCACTGGCCAGGGAACTAACACACATGGCATAGCATCGCTCTCCTCAACAGTGTATTTTAATAGATCTGCCTGTTCTGCTCCCCACCCTGTCTCTGGTGACTCCTCTCAAACACCCCCCACACTTCTGGCCTATACCCAAATTCTTGTATGCATAAATAAATAAAAATAAATCTTAAAAAAAAAAAGGGAAAACTTGCTGGCCTTATTCAGGTCTGGGGCCTGGATTCATGGATCTGCTTCATCAGAGACTCAGAGACCAAAAAAACCATGTGCTTCCTGTCCAGGTTATTAACTAGCTTCTTATTCTTGTTGAGGCTCTTCTGTGCCTCAGTATCCATGTGGTGTATACCTACCTACAGGTTTTTCTTTAACACAATGTTGCTGATCCTCCAGGACACATATGAAAACTTGGGATGAGGACAGTGCCTTGGAAGCATTTGTCCTTTTCTTCAACTTGATCTGTAGCTCTATCATCTCCCAAAACTTTGTATTTCCTAGTCCATTGTTTGGGTTAGTCCAAGGTTGGAGTTTTACAAGAGGAATGGTGGACAAGGATTTCTGGCACTTGCGCCATGCCAGATGTCCTGAGCCTAGTAAAGAGTGCCACATGCAGCAGTAACCAAAAAAGAGTGCTTTTAATTTTTTAAGTAACCTCTATAATGTTTTTCATAGTGGCTGAACCAATTTACATTTTGGGAAGACTTCTTATAAGAAGGAATCGTTGGAATCCCTCCTTCCTGAAGTTTGGAATTCAAATACCATGATTAGAGCTCCAGCAATTATCTTAGCATCTTAAAAATGAAGCCATAGTCTAAGTATATTGGGGAAAAAAAGCTGATGCTGGGTCCCTTTTGAAACCCATAGAGCTGCCACATTGCCCTGGACTGACTCATTCACACTGAGTCAGTGTGAGGATAAACCCTGTTTGGTTAAGCCAGAATTGTTTTTGTCTTATAGGCAGCCAAAACTAATCCTAATTAACGAGAATATCTCTATTACACAGTCAGTGTGAGGGTAAAATAAAGCATTTTATTAATATTCCTGGCATGTAGCCAGCTCTCAGAAAAAGTTAGGTCCTTTCTATATAGTCATATACAGTTTTTAATTCCTAGAACAGGTTAACCTCCTGCTGGCCCTCTCTCTTTTTCCCTCTTTCCCTCCTAATATAAAACCACAAAAATATCTTTTTTTCACTTTGGGTGAAAATTTTTTTCCTGATAATGTCAGCAGTCTTTCTTCTGACATAAATTTCTCTTTATCTCACCACTTTCTGCTTTCTTCCTTGAGGTCAAGGTTTCCACTGATTGACTGGGATTTCTGGACGCAGAAGCCTCTCTTAAGAATAAAGAACCAGCTCTGATTTCCCAATAATTAACTGATAAATTTACTTATATTTCTCATGAAGACATAGTCATTAATCATAACTTTCTTTAAAGAGCTATCACATATTTTTGCCTGAATTTCTAATTTACAATTTGGATTATCTCACAGATCAGATCTGACAGATTCCCTGGACTATAGTCAGAAAAATTATCTATTGGAAACCAGAACAATACTTAATTGCTCCCTCTGAAGTACTGAGGACTCATCTACCTATCAACCTACCAGTTGTCTTAGTGAACTAGGAATCTGATACTACAATCAGCAAAGGGTCTAGCTCTTCAATGCTTAGAATTAACTCAACTGGCAAACAAAGTGATTTGAACTAATTTGATTAATTATTAAATGAAAGAAAATCAATTTTTTGAATTAAAATATTGTCTTCAGATCTTTTTGTAAATGTATACGAAAATAGAAAAATATATTTTATTTACCATAGCATTCACTTTAATTGGGAAAAATTGGACACAGTTTAAATGCAACCAACAGTATTTAGGTTATAACCAAAGACATAACCATCGGCTATAAAAACTGTGTTTATAAAATCATAAGGAAAACATTTTTAATATAAGGAAAATGAAATACAAAGATAATAATAATAATAATATAATAATAATCACTTGTAATCAGGGAAATGCAAATCAAAACTACCATGAGATACCATCTTACACCAGTGAGAATGGCACATATTAAAAAAACTAGCAACAACAAATGTTGGCGAGGGTGTGGAGAAAAAGGAACTCTCCTGCACTGTTGGTGGGAGTGCAAACTGGTCCAACCACTATGGAGAGCTGTGTGGAGATTTCTGGACCTACTAAACATAGAGCTTCCACAGGATCCAGCAATTCCACTCCTAGGTATTTACCCAAAGAACACAGAAACATCAATTCCAAAGAACACCTGCACCCCTATGTTTATAGCAGCACTATTTACAATAGCTAAGCTTTGGAAACAGCCCAAATGCCCAAAAATAGATGACTGGATCAAGAAGATGTGGTACATATATACCATGGAATATTACTCAGCATTCAAAAAAGATAAACACATGCAATTTGCAGCAACATGGATGGCGCTGGAAGGGATCATGCTCAGTGAAATAAGCCAAAAAGAAAAAGAAAAATACCGGATGGTCTCACTCATAGCAGGAATCTAGAATACTTAAATAAGGGACCAGGAAAATGAATAACTATAAGAAAGTGAAAATCAAAATCAACAAAAACTATGAACCAGAGACACTTTTTGGGGTGTGGGGGGCGGGAGGGGAGGGATTGGGGTCAGAATGGGGGGATTGCAATTGTATGGGGAATATAAAAATAAAATTTATTAATTAAAAAAAAGATAATATGAACAACTTAACCATTCCATCCTTCCCATTCATTGTTATAGGCTGAGTTTTCAGTTACAAATTTATGGAGAATTTTGACGCATTTCTCCCTGGTTCTACTCAGTCTTTCTGGATGACATAATTGTTCTAGTATTAAAAACATTCATTAATTTGGTCTTTGGCTCTTTGATTTCTAAAATTCCAATGTCCCTCCACCCTACTTAGCATACTACCTCCATCATCACTATGGATCTTATTAAAAAAATGCTTTTATTTTCAAAATCTTAAAATATGGTATCTCATTTACTGACCAAAATCTCTTAGTATTATAGCTCTTATATTCGTATGCTTCATACATCTATTCTTTAAACTTATTTCTACTCCCTCCCCTTAACCAGTGCATTTTACCCCCATTTAATTAATTTCCACCCTCACTTTTCCCTCTCCAAGCAGTAAAATCTTGATCCTTCAGTATGCCTTCAATTTTCTGACTCCTTGTCTATAGACTCTCCTGTAAAATTCCAACCTGTACTAACCCAAACATCAGAGTTCTTTGATTCTACTCATTAACTATGACATGCTAGTGGGAGATACATCTAGTCACACAGACTTAAATTTATTCTTCTGTCTCAAGCTCATCCCGCCCACCCGTTATTCTTTCAAGTTTATATTATCCCACTCCTAGGCTTGCTGCTCCATCAATTAATTACTACCAACCTTTGTGGCTTTAGCTTTTGTTATCAGCACCAAAACTACTCAGTCTCTTCTATCTCAAATAGGATGTCTGTTATCACATGTCCTATCCAGCTGCCTTCCTTTATTTTTCCTCTCAGAGCCAAGTTATCTAAAAGAATTATCAATACTTGATCCCAGTTTTTACCTTTTTCATTTATCAAGATCGCAGATCTGGATTTGCCCTTTCGAAGATTACTAGATGATCACCTTGTTGCTAAGCTCAATGGGAAAACTAAAATTGTTTTGTTGACTACTGTGTACACATTGATAGTCTTTTTTAGTTTTTTTTTTATTTTGCTCTTGTTTGTTTTCAATCATTATATTAAGTTAGAATTCACATACCATAAAATTCGCCCATTTAAAGTGTATAATTTAATGGTTTTAATACACTTGCAGTTGTACCATTCCCACAATCAATTTTGAAATATTTCCATCAGCCCCAAAAGCAAGCCCAGATCCTTTAGCAATTAACCCTATTCTTTTCATTCCCCCTCCTCAATCCATGGCAATCTTTAATCTACTTTTAGTTGCTAGATTTAATTTTTCTGAACACTTCATGTATCTGAAAAACTAAATAATATAAACTTTTTTTCTGTGACAGGCTGCTTTCACTTACATTGTTTTCAAGTTTTATCCATGTTGTAGTTTGGATCAGCATTTCCTGCTTTTATGGACAAATGATATTTCATGACATGTATATACCACATTTTTATTTCTCCATTCAGTAGTTGATAGACATTTGGTTTGTTTCTACTTTTTTGAGTTATTAGGAAGAATGCTGTTATGAACATTTGTTACAAGCTTTTGTACACATTTTCTTTCATCTGTGAGTTCTCTTTTTACTTTCTTAATGGAATCCTTTTAAGAACAGAGTGTTAAAATTTAATGAAGAGTAGTTTACCTATTTTCCTTTTTTCTTTATGCTTTGTATCCTATGAAACTACTACCTAGTCCAAGTTTGTGAAGATTTTACTGTTATTCTTTCTTAGAGTTTATAGTTTTAGTTCCTAGATTTGGGATGTGGTTCCATTTTGAGTTGTTTCTATATGGCGGGTGGTAGGGGTTAGCTTGTTTCTCTCTTGATGTTATCTTGTCTTCATCTTCAAGACTAATTTTCCCTCAGTTTTCACTGTCTCACTTCACATTCATTTTGTTGTGTTTTATCTCCACACATATCCACTGTAACTGCTGGTTCAGTTCTGAACCCCTCATATATAGTTGAGAACAGAGACTTCCTTATTTGACTTTATAAAAACCTCTGACAAAATCTGGAACTCTCAAAGCTGGCATCAGGATACATATCTGAGTATAAAACAAATGCATACACACAAAACTATTGTATTCTCTAAAATAAAGATACATGGAAATCATGAGAAACATTAGGAAAAGAGGGAAAGGAGTTAAAACTTAACAAGACTAAGTTACTTTACTGACAGCCACTACGACTGTGATATGAAACAATGTATTTGAAAGCAACTTTGATTAAAAGCACAGTACAAAGGGTAAAGTAAAGAAAGATCTAAGCAAGTCTAAGATTTCAATGCCCTTGTGCTCATCTAGTAAACCCTAAATTCCCTTAGGTCAGGACCTATTTTGTGTATATCTCTAGAACCTAGCAGAAGGCCCAGCATGTAACATATAAATTCTTTTGTTTATTCAAACATTATGACTTGATTGGCTACTATGTGCCAGAAATTATGTAATGTATTGTAGAATGTAAGCAGAAGAGAGACAGAGTCTTGTCATTGTGGCCTATTGTGCTGTTAGAAGAGGAATAAATACATATTGAGTAAAACTAAATCTGCTTGTCTTCTTGACATGTTGCCTTTTTTACAAATTCAATTATGATAATACAATATATTTCAAGCCATTTTTAAGAAAGCTGAAGAGAAGATAAGGAAATATTAGCAAAACTAAAACGTGTTAAACATTTATAGAGTACCTATTCAAGGTGCCCTACCCTAGAATCCGAGAAATAAAGAATAAGTGAGACCTGGTTCATGCCTTGTGATTATGCAAAAGCTAGTTGAGAGAGAGAGAGAGACAGACAGACAGACAGACAGACATGAAGAACTTTAATCCAGAAGACTGTTATAATGGAAGTTTTGAACAAAATGCTAAGCTATGTAGCTCAGGGTAGAGAGAGAATATTAGGAACATACCATATTATCTTAGGGAGGTTTCTGTTCATGCCTCAATTTCTGGCAACCAAAGATGAGGCGGCTCTATAAAGATACATGAATATGTGTGTGCCCACAAAGAGTTTCAGCTTCCCTAGCCACACAGATAGAAAAATGGTCCCTCTAGGAGTGATCAGTGTATGCTGAGTTCAAATGAAGGAAGGCCTGGGTGTGGAAAGGATTTCCATTTCTTCTGAAACATATGAGATTAGCATCACAGAAGAAGAAAGAAGGGAATTTGGGGGTCAACTATACCAACCTTCCACTTGATGTGTCATTATTTGTTTGCTTCAATCCTGAGCCTGTGTCAATGTTCAAGAACAGGTACTTAATCAACTCTACCTTCTGCAGACCATTGGGTTTTTGAAGTTACTCATACTTAAAAGTAGGAGAAATGAACATTCAATTAAATATAACTCAGAGAGTGTGTTTTATCAAAGCAAGTTGATCATAAATTAGAAAAATAGGTGCAGTCTAAATTACATCAATGAGACAGGAACTTGGCAAAAGCCCCATCTTGGCAAGCTGTCATCCTAGGTCTATACAAGGTCAATACCATAATTCATTTACTGAAATTACTTGATTCTGTTGTCTGTAACCAAATGGTTATTTATCTTCAGTACAGAAGCATGTCATTTCAGGTAAAATTGACATTTGGAAATCCAAGTTTATACTTGGGTGAATTGTTTTTATACCACAGGATTGACTCCTTTACAAAGAAACATGTCTTAAATGATCTAAAATAGGATTCCATTCATTTATTTTTAAATCTTTTCACAACATCTTTTCTGGAACATAGTCATTATAGAAAGCTGGATATATTTCTACCAAAATACTACCCACCATGTTTAGTAAATAAAGTTGTGTTTAGGCAGGTTCTAAAATTTTTGAATGTTGCAAAGCCAGATTGTTGAAGGTCAATTTTAATTTCCTATTATAGTAATTAATAACAGATTTTTTCCTGTTATTGACCCAGGCATAATTGCAGGATTGAAAAATAGCCAAGAAAGATCTACATGATGACCTAAAATAAAATTTTCCTTTATGGCACCAATATAAGCCTTATTCCAGATTTCTGGCAAAGCTTATAGGCAGTTGCCTTTCTCCAGCAAAGTGGGCCTACGCACAATATAAAATAAACTCAGAGAAAGTTAAACAATCTGCTGGTAGAGGTGCTTGCTAAGTGAGCATCTCTCTCCTCCATAAGCTGAAGTGTGATCATTTCTCTGTTCACCCCATTTGCATTATCTAGTGAAGAGTGCACAACCTTGAACTATATTTGAAACTATGAATTTATTAGACCTTTACAATAAGAAACTAGACCCAGAATGGATGTCTTTGCTGTAAACATGTTAAATGAAACAGAATAGCATACACATTTGAAGATGTTGATGAAATGATTTACCTATTATAAAAGTTCATGCATTTATTCAATTAAAAAATTTAACAAACATGAAGACAAGATAAGGATCTTACAAGTTGACAGAAAGAGACAAATTTGATAGAACAGGGGTCTGAAAATGCTTTAAGAGAAATGTGTGAGTGCTCAGGAGAGCCACTGATTCAATCTTAGGTCAGAGAATGGACTTCTAGTATATTAATATAAAACCCTGGGTAGAGAATCTAACTGGGTGATTCTACAAACATAGTGGCTTCGTTATTCAAACATGAAGTTTTTGACTGATGGTATCTAGCAGAGATACAAATCTGGTTGTTTATTTCCTAAAATGGAAAGTATGTTTGGAATAACCTGCATAATGAATTATACTAAAAACTTTTTCCCGTAAAAGATCTTATTTTATGCAATTACATCAGACATTCTTACTCTCTGCAAGTGCTTACCTTACTCATGTAAGTTACATGCTGCAGGTGAGCTGATGATACTTTACCCTCCCCTCTTTTGAAGATGAAAATGACAGCTGTACCTAGCACAAGGCACTGCCATCTGTATGTGTTAGACTAAGCCAATTTAATTTTTAGGATAATAGGACTTTCCAAGCTTTCAATGTTAATGGCAAGGAGGAAGAAAAAAACATATTAGGCTTGCTCATATCCTGGAAGTGTTTTTTCTCTCTTTGATAAATTATTAAGATAATATAAACTATAAATATCACTGTACTTACCCCCAAAAATCCTATTTTGTGATTTATGCAAATACATATTATTACAACAAAGGAACAATAAAAGATAACATGGATGATCTGTCAGTGATAGAGCTAAAGAGAACACACCACTGCAGACCGAGTTTTTGTGTGGAGAGTTGTGAATGTCAGAACATATCAAGGGAATCAGAAGCATTTAGCAAATCCAACATGTTGTGAATCTGGGAAGTTGTTCTGTGTTTCCTATGGAAAGGCACAAGCAGAATCAATCTAATAGGGCTTTAATTAGGACCCAAGTCAGTCAGGAGACTAAATTCCAAGGTTAATTCTAGCACTGTCCAAAACAAAAACAATTAAAAAAGGCTCAATTATACATTGTCTTCTGGTCCTCAGCTAAAATGGAAGCATCTGCCTAATTAGAAAAAGACATCATTCATCCAACACAAATTAGAGGGCTGGTCCATGGAGGTTGCATGTAAAATTGTGTGAAGATATGAGTAAGAATTTCTATAACTCCTAGGGACATGTTTACAGAATTATACAGCCTCTGATGAAATTCTCATTGCATCCTTCTGTAAGGACTGTATGAAAGGAGTTATTATCATTAAACTAATAAATGCCAAGAATGTCCTACTCCAATAGTCTCTCTCAGCAAGGAAAAATGTATATATTTTTGACTGAATGTACATTTAGCTTTCTTTGTTGATTTCCCAAATTCATTTTTATAGAATCGGTCCTACTTAAAATTTAATTGGCTTCATTTAAGACAAAAATAGGTCTTATAACAGTTGTACTGAATTTCATAATGCAAAATAGAAAAATAAAATAATGCCAGCACATTTAGTGAAGGGTGCTAATTCTATCCCATATTCCCATTTTTGTGGTTCAATCTAAACTATACACCTATCATTTTAAGGTATCCAAAAAATTATTACACATGTGACCATATAAAGCAACTTATTTGGAGTAGAAAAAGATTACCTACAATAGTTTTCGTTTCAATATAAGGAAACCTAGTGTATACAGTCACAAATTCAGAATGAGTTCCTCACCTAAGAACATCTATTAAGGATCCACCTGCACATTCGGTTTCATAAAGTGCTGAACAAAGCTCACCTGTGTCTGAGGAAACTGAAATGTCAGTGCCTGCAAATAATACACCATTATAGAGACCATATTTTGTTCATATGGAACTCAGTTTTCATGTGCAGACAAAATTTTTAATGAAATATTTTACTTTTTGCTACCAAAATATCATTCCCAGAATAGTCTTAAGAAGTAAAAAGTAATAAAATATTCACACTCATCCTTTTTATTTTTCAGTTCAAGATGCACTTTTGAATATTAATATCTTAAGATTTTATGGTATTAAAATGACATGTGCGCAGTAATGCCTCCAGTTACCTCTGATGGGTTGGTGCAAGTTCTTGTACTATAAAAGATATGTCCTCATTTCAGAGAAAGGCAGGGTGGTTAGTTTCATCTCAACCCCAACCTACTTAGAGAGAAGCTCAAAGTGGAAGGTACTGGGAATGATGTAATTCCCAAAGATAAATGGACCTCCCATGACAATCTCTCCTCTCCTTTTCCCAAACTGCTTTACAGAATACAGCCCTGGGCCCTCAAGATATGAAGAGGAAACTATCCTCTCCCCAATATTTCAGTAGAAGATCATTGTAATACAAGAAGAAAAAGCTTGCCCTGGTAAGATCTCATAACAGAAAATTCAGTATAGACCGAATTCTCTCTGTACACCCCAAAAAGGAGGTAGAAACAAATGTGCATTTCTCACTGCCCCTTATCTCCATGTTTTTTTCTTGTTCTGATTGCCTCTCTTTTCTTGACTTCTAAAACATACCTCAAATATCCCTCCCCTAATCTAAAATGTGAGTCAACCATTTCAGCCAACTAGCGTACCTCTTCCAAACTACACCTCACCAGATTTCCTCATCTCTTTCATTGCCAAAATTTTCAGTACTGGTTCCTTTGACAAAAAAAAAAAAAAAAAAAAAAAAACCAATAATGCCTGTATTGTCTTTGTTCCCTATTATGTTTAATACATTAATCATCCACTCTAAATTGTACAATTGAGGTTCAACTGATTGAGTTGTTAATAGAACCAATCATAGTTATATTCCATCTTCACTGAACTTCCCTGTCCTCTGTTCTGCTCAGCAGCACATGGGGGCAGTTCTTTGTCTGGAAATGGCCAGTATAAGACAAACAGAAACACTGAACTAACAGTCACTTAGGACCCAGCTTTGTGTCATCAACAGCTCTGACCAACAAGATCAATTGAGTAGCTAACCATACTGGCTAACAGGGATTTAGATTGGATATACAGAAAACGGTCAGTTAGTATGGCTAGTAGACTGCATCAAAGGGATGGAGACATATCAAAGAATTGTATCGATATTAAAAGGACAGAAAGATCCTTGACCTATCTATTCCCATAGCTTCAACACTAGTCTACATCTGTCCTTTTAACAAAAATACCAAATTAAGTATGTACTAACCAATCATTTTCTCTCCATGATTTATATCCTTCTCCTCTCCCCCATATCCAGGAACCCCAAAGCTGCTATTGATGATTCTAGAGCCTTCACCCCTTCCCTCTATCACTGATTCTTTAATAGTGCATCTCCTTTCCCAACCATGGAGGTGGTTAGCGACAATTAAAGCTAACAGTCCTATTGCGTCTGTTAAACACAAAAGAAATATTCTAAGAACACTTTAACTTTAAAGTATTGGCCAGAGCCAATGCTTTGTAAGATGTTTGTAAGAACAGTTGGGAAAGATATGTATGGAATTTGGAAGGGAAGCAGTTTTGGAAATTATATTAAGGAATGTAGTTGTGACAAGAACAAGGGAACATGTATTAGCTTAACCAGTTTCAGCAGACAGTTTAAGCAAATGAAGGTTAAGGATAAGGACCAATAATTAAAATGGGGTTTAATGTAGTTCTTGGCGCATGGAAAATGTGATGTGCAGGTGAAAATGGTTTGAAATGAACATTTTTACTTTGCTAAGTTTAAATGGCAGATGTATTTTTCCAGAAACTTTATTTTCAAGGTTTATTCCTGGCTCCTGATATCTGATTCAAAGAAATGAAATAAACCAAACTTGAATTGTGGTAAGTAGTATTTAGAACTATTCTACTCTGCAATTTATCATCTGGACCATCTTCACCATACTAGTGATGCAGCTTATTTTGCTGTAACATTGCAATTTAGTCCATCTTATAAAGGATAGAGCCTGTAATGGACTAAGAAAGAACAAAATCTATCAAGTAAAATAAATGCCTGTTACAGGATGTATTGCTTCAGCAGGGGTGCAGCACTTGCAAGGGCTCCCTAAACAGGTATAATTTCCCAGCCCATACTTCTGTGCAGCTGACATAACAGATACCTTGAACTACAACTCCCAGCCTACCATGAAATGAAGTTCCTGAATGGGGTGGGGATGAAGCTTCTGGAAAGAAGGAAGTGGTGAGGGGGCTTATTGTATGGGGAGTGGAGGACATACGGGTCGTTTGCTCCTGGTCTTTGCACTTTGCAGCTCTAGTGGTTTTGGCAGGCAGACTCCTCAGAGACAATGACAGCTGTCATCTTGACACTGTGGTGGATTATCCAGCCTGGATGGTACATTGTGAATTTTGAGTCTTTCTTTCTGAGCCACTGGGCCCTGCCCAACATTCCAGCTAGGAGATGCCTTGGACTCTTGGCAGCTTTGCTTTCAGGCTTCAGCACCCCTGCTCTGGGCCCAGACTGTTTGTCTGGGTGTTTGTCCATGAGAGTATGAGTGATTTTAGAGTTTGATCAAGAGTCTATTATTTGAAATCCTCCCCTATCCTACCTTTAACTCTCTATTTTTCTCTCAATGAACACACTAGAATCTGATTATTTCTTTCATGTGGGTGAATGACATGTAGGCTTAATATGGGGAAAACGGGCTTTTGCATTAAGTTTGGGGTCCCTGGGTTTTGCCTGGTATCACCCTTTCACCTTTTTTAGCCAAGAGATTCTTTCCCCAAAGCTATTTAATTTGATTCAACTCTGAAAATTTATCCCATTTCCTCCTCCACTTTGGAAGTTGATATTTTTACTGGTGCAGCTAGTATAGGCGCTTTTGTTTCTCAGCCCAGTTTGAACACTGTATCCCAACAGCAATGCAGTCCACTCACATAGTCACAAGACATTTCTTGCCTAGCTACCCTATAACCCATTGCCAAGTCCTTACAAATAACTTATTGTTAGCAAAATTCATAGATATAAGAAAAAGCCTACAGATGAAAATTTTATTCCCTGTACAATGCAAGGATTTGAAGGGAACTAATCAAAATGATTTGGCATTTAAATTCCTGCAAAGGGGAAAAAATACTGTTCATTGACACTTTGTGATAGAAAATTTTCCTTATAAATCAAAATCCTTTCCTTCCATCAAAATCCTTTTGATGAAGTCTGAACTAAATGAAAAATCATTGGTTTAAATTTACTTTTGTAATTTTCTTTCAATTTTCTGGTCAGAACTAATTTAATTTGTATGTGTGGATATGTGTTTGTGTGTGTATCTAACAAAACAATGTATATAAATTTTTGCTATTTTTAAAAAATGTTTCTCTATCCATATAATATGCAATGTACTATCAGCTCATGCTTAGCAGGGTATAATTTAAATATTAAATAGAACAAAATAAGATGCAGATCTTTGACTCATTTTAAAGATGTCCTCAAGTACAGGTCTTTGGGTCAATGCTTGCCCAAGAGGGAAGGTTCTTGTCAGACTCAGACATCAGGTCACAGCAGGTGGCCAGGCTGTTTTCCTGGCCACTCTATAATTCTTCTGAAATAGAGTTATACTGGGGAGTGACAGATCACTGGCCCTGGAGGCTACAGCCCAATGCTGTCTCTAAAGACAGCCACGACTATAACACCAACTTATCTGTGACCCAGACTAAGGGGAAAGAACAGCAACTTGATCATTTCCAAAGGTGCCCTACAATGGTTTTATTCATCTCTAATTTTTATTCATGTTTAATTTTGTAACAAACCTGCCCGTTTTCTGCAAACTAGCTTAGTAAGTTTCAGACTACCTCAGCCAATAACAGTTGTATAAAATATTTCTCTGATGAAAAACTTTTGCCTTCCCAGCACATCCCAAGAGTTGTGTTCACTTTAGAATGTAATCTCTTGTAAGGAATACATTATCTGTTCTTGGTTCCATTTACCCTGACATAACAGAAAAATGTTAATAAGGTCTATGGTTAATAATAAAGTATGTTATCCTCCTACACTTCACTCATGTTCTTGGTCACTTAAATATGAAATATAATGACATCAGACATATTCTAATGAGTCATAAGGAGAACAAGTCCTTCGTTACAGGAATCATTTATAAAATTAGTTGACTTTATCAGCTATTTGCATGTATAATCAACAGCTGTCCCAGCTACCACTGGCCCCATTCAAATGTGCAAGTTGGCCTGTTAATTTAAAAATACTCTCAGCATTAACATCCCTGTGTTAACATCTTGGCTCTAACATACAAAATGAAACAAGCAGTCTCTTCTAATTCTCACTGTTCTAAGGCAGTCCATGCACTTACATCTTTGCTAAAAAAGACTTCCACAATACCTCACCCATCTAAAGAATCCCCCCCCACTTAGATTGTATGTTAAAAAAAAACAGAAAATCAAAATTTTTTAAATTTTTTTGCATTTTAATCATGTTTATTGAAATAATGGAGATTAACAACACTGCATATATTTCAGATATGTTCACACCTCTGCAAGTATATGCTCTCAATAACAAGTCCACCAGCACACAAAAAATCTTCCACCATAGTCCACTGAGCTCTCTGCCCCTTTGATCACACTCCTAGCATACCCTTTTCCTTTGGCAGCCTCAGTTCTACTGCCAGAAGAAAATCAAATCTTTGCCTCAAAAACTTACCTGAGTTTAGCTGAATCACAAGATAACACTATATATTACTCATGTACTAAATACATTGGGAAGGAGGAATCTAGAAAACTTAAATAAGGGACCAGGAAAATGAATATCTATAAGAAAGTGAAAATCATAATCAACAAACAACTATGAACCAGAGACACTTTATGAGGGGAGGGGGGTGGGGGGAGGGATTGGGGTCAAAATAAAGGGGTTGCAATTAAAAAAATATAAAAAATAAAATATCATAAAAAAACTTTACATTTAACAGCAAATAAATAAATAAATAAATAAATACATTGGGAAGGGACTAACTGACACAAAGATAAAATGTTTAGATGCAAAAGGTGATATGCTAACTAAATATTTAGGACATAAAAATTACTTCACAAAATATTTCCTTGCATTCTGATTTATGCCCTAATTTTATCAGGCAAAGATGATTTGCTAAGAAAAGACAAAATAGCTTCCCACTTTCCTCCTCCACAATGTATACACAAGTCTAGAGATAATTGTTTTGTGGTTTACAAGGTTTGTACATTTTGGCACATATGTCACAGCAAAGCCTATTTATGCCATTTCTCAAATCTTTGCAAGGTTTTTTTTTATATATAATAAATATTGAGTTGTTACATATCATATATAGGACACAAAATAATATTAAATTCTTTCTTAATTTTAATGGATTCGTGTTAACAATAAAACCTTGGGCATTTATTATACATTTGGTGTTTGAGAATGATATTATCCAAGTAATTATTCATTTTGTAAATATAAAGGACCTATTCTCTACTAAGCACTAAGATGTAAGAAGAAAAACTATGGCCTTTGCTTCACAAAGTTCCCATACTATAAATGACTAAAGATTTTACCCTTCCATTTCTTTTGTCTAGTTACTAATGCTAGGTCCTTTTAGGAAAGGGAATGTTGACATAGAAGTCATAGGAAATGGGCATTGTCAGAGAAGCTATTTGGTCATCTGCCTATAAATTGCACTGCAACTGAACTAAAAGAAGGGGGGGAGATAAATAAGCATCTTTGGATGAAATAATCCACTTCCAATATGTCAGACACACATAATGCATTTTGTTCACACCTTTTCATATAACAGGTTTCTTTCAAAGGTGAGGTATATTTTTACACTAGCAATTCTTTTTAAGATCAGTAAATGCTGAGCTTAAAAAAAAATCTGCAAAGTGCCTAATTCACATATGGGCATTTTAGAAGGGGAGTTGGTTAGACTCAGAAGACATTCAGCATTTTCTAAATGTATACCAGTTCATCACTTTCCTCAAGAGGAAAGGTGAAAGCTGGCTTGCATTTTCTCTTACTGTAAACATCGGTGTATTCATTTTTTGAACATAAAATAATAATGATTTATAATAGCATCCCCTCCTGATATAGAATCTATTGGCTAGAATCATGCTACTAATGGAATTTAAGCTATTTTCACTTATTATTCATAGTAATACTCAGGTTCAGCTCCAGGCAAAATTGTTAAATAGGCAAAACTTACCTGTGCTGCCTTCCTCTTCAGTAGAAATTTCCCATGGTGGGGAGAGCTAGACACATTATTACTAAGGTGTTTATAGCTAATGCAGCAAAATATTCAGTATTACCTCTTCTTGGGACATTTGCACACTAATAAGGGTTTTTTACATTCCAGGAAATAGTGAATCTCTAAATTTGAGATTTCAGCTCCTAATGGACAGCCAGAGAAGGAGTGGTTAGTCCTGAGGGGCTATAATAGCACCCTTTACTTTTTGCCCAGCTCCTCTGTCAATGTGGAAGCTGATTCTTGTAAAAACAGCAAAGGATAGGACTTTAACATAAATTTAGTTATTACTTATAAGTATATATTGAAAAATTTCAAATCAATATTATAGAATAACATCTTGCAAAACGTTATACAATCTGATTATGAGTGAGTTCTTACTCTGATTTTTCAAAATTAAGGAATCAAGACACTTTGTTCTTTATCTAATGTGAATTTTCACTTACTAATGAAGAGAGGAAATTGTGTAAACTCTCTGGTATCCTTATTTAACTTTTCTGCAGATGTCTTATTGATGAAAAGGAACAATAGAATTTCCACAATTGACAAATAACTCAATTTTCAGAATCATATCAAGAAACAATAGAATAAAATTGACAGAATTTACCAAAGTTTCAAGTTTGAGTCACGGAACTGCCACTGTGAGATCTTGAGCAAATCTTATCACCGTAGATTTTAGATCCTCGTCTAGATACAGAACTGGGTTTCAAAAACCCCTGATGGCAATAAAAACATCTTGAATATCAGAACATATTACTTGACAAACAGGAGTAATAGTCCAGTTGAAACCCTAATTTGGAGTGGTGAAGTATAGTCTTAAATATTTGAATTACTTGATATAATAATTGGCATTATTTCCCCTTCCACATATTCACACTTATACCTATTATAACCATTCAATTAAGAAGGAGAAAATCTTTCCTCCTCATTTAGTCAAAGTTTCATTTTAATGTAATTCAGGTCAATGTTTACTTTTCTGTGGTCAACGAAATTATGTAATTCTAGAAACAGGGTTACAGAATGGATAAGACAATGGTATTTCCAATAATTAATGAGTTCCTTGTCTTGGTCTATGCAGTGACTCTTTCATATAGATCGATATTTATTCTATAGTCAAATATGGGCCGAAATGAGACAGATAACCAAACAACAATTTTGATTAGTACATCAAGTGAGGGAAACCCTACAAATAGCACTTCTTAGCCATGTTGCCATGAACTGCTTAATAAAAGTTCAGTAGCTTTTGAAAAATTGGATTTTTCCCCACTTCTAAGGAAAGTACCAGAAACAGGAAAAACATTTAATAATGTTAGCAGAATCTTTTATTCCTGACTATTTCCTGAAGCTGAATACAGATCATGAACCAGATTGGTTCCTTTATTTTCATTTAACATCATCTTCAGATGAACATTTCTTAATAATAGACTATTCTTTCAGTCTCTGATTTAAGTAGTGACTATTGATTGACTAGTTAGAACTTCCTTTCATTATGAATTGTTCTGTAGAGGTGACAAAATGAGGAAATCAATTTTTATTTGCGTTTATAGTCAGCCTACTGAGTGAATTGGACTTTCAGACGCCAGAGACAAAAGGATGCTTTAGAATAACATTTTAAAAAGGCTAATCATATCAAGGCATGTTGCTCAAAATATTTCTAAATATTGTGATACCAGTGATTAATGTGAAGAGAGTTAAGCTTCAACCACTAAATACTGCTGCTCTCTTTAAAACAGAAATTGTCACCTTCATTGCTGTTCCCTTGCTACTTACATGTGCAAAACAAAGTTATTTGTTATAAGAGCATGGTTGAAGTCACAAAGAACTGATTTAGTCCTAACTGTATGACCTTTGGCAAGTGACTAATTTATCTAAATATTAGTTAGTTATTCTATAAATTAGAATAATAATTCTTCCTCCTAGGATAGTAAGGAGTATTAAATAAGGTAATGCATGGCATGGTGTCTGGCTAAGGAAAGCTACATAATAAATGGTAGACATTGTATCATTATTACACCTACTATTATTGTTATTATTTTTATTTTACTACGTAGTAATTAGACAGTGTTGATGGAATGAACTTTGGAAACAATTTGTCAGAGGTCTGCCACTCCCTGGCCTGCATGTGATGTCTCTCCTGTAAGAGGAGCTACTGGGCTCATGGTTCGTGGTGCAGCCGAACATGCCCACCCCTGCTGCACCCCATTCAGCAACTTGGGGCAGCAGGGCCACCCCTGCTCCTCTGAGCCCCCTATGTCCATCGCTATATCTGGCACAAGGTGAGTTTACAATGACCCAGTGTCAATCAAGTCTGACAGCTGTTATAGCTCCACTGCATCCCTGCAGGCACCTAGCTGAGCCAGGTCCAGTGGCTGAGTGGCAACATCCTGTAACTCCATGCCAAGTGGCATTTCTAGATGCCCACAAAGAAAAGTTAGAAATTTAACCCACCTTAAGTAGATGTTGGGAGCAAGAAGAGAATGTAAGGAACTCTGAAAACCAGATTCCTGTACTCTTTCCTGGGATGACCTTCACTTCTGATCTCTGACTGGTGCTTCCCCTCTTAGAGCTCTCCTCCTGCCTCCAACATATCTAGTCTCACCTCCTGATTCCCCTGCCTGATCCTTTGGCACCACCTTCTGATAGGCATGGCTGGCCTGTGCCCATGCAGGCTTTAAGAGTTGTATGCAGGGCCTCCCCGGTGGTGCAGCTGTTGAGCGCTGGGTTGCAAAGCTGCCAGCAGCTTCTGCAGTGCCAGTTCGATCCCCGGCTGCTCCCCGGCCACCAGCGAGGGTCCCACATGGCGCACAGACCTCTCCTGCCGCCCCCTGCTCCCCTCAGCAGTGTGCTTCGGTCCTTCTGCCTGCTCTGCTCCCCGCTCTGGCTCTGGTGAATTCTCTCACCCTCCCGTGCTTCTGACTGTACCCACCACTTGTATAAATAAATAAAAAATAAATTAAAAAAAAAAGTTGTGTGAAGCTGCCTGATTGCAGCTGCATGATCATTGCCAAAGGCCAGTGCCCAAGACACCCCTAGAGCTGGCTCCTATTGCTGTTGCTATTGCCTCTGGTGCTGCCCAGTCCAGCCTCTGGATTGCTACTGCTGGCTGTTGCAGTTCTGCCTCAGCAGCGCCCCCTGAGATCCTCTCCAGTTAAAACAGTGAGTTGGATCCTAGTTCACTGCTAATCAGTGTGCCACCAGCTCCAGGTTCTCATCAGAGGGACAATGCCATCTTTCACAATCGGTTTTTATTATGGACTACGGACACTACCTCAAGTATGACAGACAGCCATTTGTGGCCATAAAAAAAAATCTCTTTTTCTGTATCTCTCCCAATTCCCCCTTGTAAATAAACCCTATTGTTAAACTGTGCTTGTGGTGTGTCCTACAACTGTAAGCATACAGGCAAGGACCCACAAATCTGTGACATTCCCAAGGTTTCATGATTTCAATTCGTCTCCACTATCCAGATATCCATCTTCATTTCCATTACTTTGGCTTTAAGTATTTAGAACTTGATATTACCAATCAAGGCATGTCCCTTTCATCTAGACCTTTGGTGTTCTCTAACTATATACACTCCTCCATCCAGAGTTAACCTACCTGAACTATTCTTCACATTTACCCATATAACTAACGCTTGTCAACTGTTCTAATTTTTATATTCTATAACCATTGACCCCATAGATTTAAACATTACCTTGACTTTTTGTGCTTAAGTTTTAATCATGTTCAGCATTAATCCTCTATAGGATTACTCTGTCTTATTATTTAGATCCTAGGACCACCTGCTATGTTAGCCCTTTGGGCTCATAATATCCCTGTCTCTTCAACACAACCAGTGAGAGCTCCTCATAATTCAATATTCTTTTTTTTTTTAAGATTTATTTATCTATACATACAAGAACTGGGGTACAGGTCAGAGATGTGGCGGGTGAAAGGATTCACCAGAGACAGAGTGGGGAACAGAACAGGCAGATTGACTGAAATACACTGCTGAAGGGAGCAGCAGGCAAGTCAGGAGAGGTCTGCTGCGCCATGTGGGTAGCTCCCTGGCTGGCCGGGGATCAAACTCATGCTGCAGGGGCTGCGAATTGCTTCATAGTGCGTTGCTTAACACCTTGCACCACCAGAGAGGCCCCTAACTCAATATTCTTAACCCTAGCAAAATTTGTTCACACTCCACTATCCAGATTAGGACATCAAAAACACTCTGAACCATTCCAGTTTCTATGCTTTTTTTGTCTGTCCTGTCTACATTAGTCCTTTAGTTACACTAAACCTACTTTATCTTATGAACATTAGTAACTAATTTCCTCCTTTTCTTCCAGACTACATCATTCTCCTTCTCCCACACCTATCATTTCAATGAACTTTGTATGGGCTCATGTTGTGAATTCCTAACTCTAGGTAGAATATTTAATCCTGCTTTTTCTTATAACCACTGTTTACTATTTCAGACCAGAGGAATTTACCTTATGATTCATTGAAAATGTACACAATTGCCCTTTATTTGGTGTTCTGCTTTGCTTGACAATGCTTTTTATGCATCTTTAATTTGCTTCTTATCATCAAAGACACTAAGTCCCTTGTATTGGTTACAAACCCGGCCATTGCCCTTATTTCCTTACCAATAACTCATCCCCTATTTAAGACACACAAATTTTGCTCCCTACATTCAATATTCCCCACCTTCTACCATGTTTTTTTAAATACTTCTCCTGTCTCAAAGAAAATCAGCAACCCATGACATCTCCAATTTAAATTCTCATCCCCTAAATTTCTCTATATCATTTCAAAATATTTCTCCTGCATAAAACATTTTCTATACCTTATAACCACAATTCTCTTTCCCTCCATCCACTTTCTTCTCTGTGCACATTTAAGTGATTTGCAATTTTTGCAGTCCCCCCAAATTTCATCCTTTATCCTTTTATCTCTCTTATTTCTCTTCTTTGAGCATTTTATCTATTTACACAATATCCTGAAAGATAATTACTGACTTTATGCTTCAAGATCAAACCTGATTATAATGCATATCCATAATGTGTCCCCAAATCTCCTAATTACAACATGACAAAGAGTTTTATCCATGCATGTATTTACTTAGAAAGGCTGATAAGAAAATCCACATGTTTCTCCTGGTGCTAGTGGGAATTTCAAACCACATACAAGAACCCTTTATCTTGATCTACTCTCTACCCAGAGTAAAAATTCTCAGACAGTCTCCTTTGCCTGTAGTCTCAGATATGCATAGAAACTGCTCTGCATTTCCCCAGAAGTCCTCATTATGTGAGTAATGAAATTTTCAATCCCTTTTAGTATATGTATATCACATTATCTACCAGACTTGAGATAAAAAAAAAAGTTTGTGGTGAAGTTCCATCCTTCTGCAGAGTGATTACAGCATTTACCTTATTAACTATGTCTTACTACAAATATCTAACTACATTTGCCCACCACAAAGTGTTGCCTTATTGAATCTATAAACTAAGCTGAAATACATTTTTCTCTTAGAATATTCACTTTCTTTATTGTCTCCCAAATAAAATTTTTAACCAAGCATTCAAAAACTTCCATGATTATATCCCAGTCAAAATTTCTAGATTTATTTTCTATTTTCCTTCATGTATCTTAAAATTCCATTAAATTGTACCTTTTATAGTCCTTAAAAAAGTCTTATTTTCTACAATTGGCATTTTTTTCTTTTAAACTGTTCACTTAGATTATCCTCATCACATTACTTCATGTCCAAATCCTCCCTAAATAAGTTGATTGGTATATTTTGATTGCAAAAAAAGATAAAATCCATCCCAGCAAGTAAAGTAATAAAAGAAAAATTTACTGGTTCACGTTAAAAAATCCAGAAGTAGTTCAGGCTGTGGGTAAGACTTAATGCAGGGGCTCATATATTTTAGGAAACCAGATTTGTACCCTACAACTCTAAGTACTGTAATAACTCCAATCCTATATTTTCATAATACAAAAAAAAAATTGGTGGAGAGATAAAGTTTCTTTTCCTGTAACTCCTGAAGAATTTCTAGATTTATTCTGATTGGGTTATCCTAGGTGGCATGTTACTTTGGAGCAAATTATATCTAAAAGGATACATAGTATTGAATAGCTGGTACTGGTGTTACATGATCAGTCTGTGGATCAGAGGTAGAGGCCATTCAGACCACTGTGACCAAAAGTGGGAAAACTCTGGACCTCCTAATAATACAGAGAAATGAGAGGAGCTAAGGAAAATGAATGAGAAGCAAAACAATAAATGTTCAACAGATACCTATTAAGACCCAACTCAAATTTCACTGGTTTAATGTATAATTCAAACTTCTCCATTGAAAATAATCTCTCTCTCTTCTAAATTTCCATTATATAGTGTGCCTATCTTTTCGATAACATTTGATTACACTGAACCTTGTATAGTGTCATTTTTGTAAACTCTGTGTTACAAGATTTCTGTGTTTGCTACTCCATGTCCTATTAAAAATAGCAAGTTGGGTCTCCCTGGTGGCACAGGTGATTGAGCACTGTACTGTGAAGCTGTCCGCAGCCTCTGCAGCGCAGGTTCAATCCCAGCTGCTGCAGAGAAATCCAGATGGCATGGCAGACCTTTCTTGTCATGCCCGCTGCTCCCCTCAGCAGTGTATTTCATCAGTCTGCCTGTTCTGTTTCCCGCTTTGTCTCTGGTGAATCCTCTCACTCTCCCGCCCATCTGGCCTGTACCCTGGTTCTTGTAAAAATAAATACATCTTTTAAAAATAAATAAAAATAAAAATAGTAAGTGCTTTACAGAAATGGAATGAACTATCTAAAGAAGTATTAAAATCAATAACAATTTTCATCAAGATAACTGGTTATTCATTTTCCTTTACTATCATTTTTGCTAGGTATTCATCTCAGTTTGGTCACTCTGGGGAAAGAATAACTACATAACCACTTGCAATAGCTTAAACAGTTAATGTAAAATGCAAGTAAGATTTATAATACTTGAAGGAAACACATTAAAAAGAAATTGTTTTCTTTCTCTTCACTGCATTTTCAAAAGGGAAATGGAGTGATTTTAATGTACATATTAGTAAATAGGGTGTAATGTTACTATATCTTGACATGTAATAGTGAACACAAATACACTTCTAAAAATTCAGGTCAGGGCCTCCCTGGTGGCGCAGGCAGTTGAGTGCAGCTTTGTGAAGCTGTCTGCAGCCCCTGCAGTGCTGGTTCGATCCCTGCCAGCCTCAGAGCAACCCACATGGCGAGCAGACCTCTCCTGTCTCACCCGCTGCTCCCCTCAACAGTGTATTTCATCAGTCTGCCTGTTCTGTTCCCCATTCTGTCTCTGGTGAATCCTCTCATCCTCCCGCGCATCTGACCTGTACCCTGGCTCTTGTATAAATAAAATAAATTTTTAAAAAACTTAAAAATTAAAAAAAAAATTCAGGTCATCTTCTGATCTTAGTAAAACTGAAAAGCAACAGATTGTTAAGGAGAAATTACCTGTGTAATACTTTTAATGGACAAAATATCTTCCTGGGAACAAAACCACTCCCACAATCCAAAGTTTACTGATTTTAACACAGGCCTGGGAGAGAAGTTGCCAAAGATGAAAGAGGGATAGGACTCAGGGAGCAATGAGGAGCTAAAGCTAGATGTGCTGTCTCCCAAGTTTGCTATTGCTCCTCAAGAAACACAAAAGGGCCCAAATAAACAACACTGTCTCTCATCTCAAAGACCTAGGAAAAGAACAACAACAACAACAACAAAATTCTAAAGCCAGTACAAGGAAGGAAATGAAAATATTAGAGCAGAAATAAATGAAATAGAATTCAAAAGAGTCCAAAATCAATGAAATCAAAAGCTGGCTCTTAAAAAAATAAACACAATAGACAAACCTCTAGCTATGCTTTCTAAGAAAAAGGGAAGAAAACTCAAATAAATATAATTAAAAAAATAAATAGGAGATGTTACAATAGAACAAGCAGAAATTCAAAGGATAATGAGAGATTACTTTGAGCATTTATTGCAAACAAGTTCAACAATCTAGATGAGTTGGACAGATTCTTAGAACCATACAATCATCCAAGACTGAATAGGGAAGAAATGGAAAACCTGGGGGAAAATTTTTTTTTAAAAATCACAAGCAAGGAAATTGAAAGAGCAATCAAAACTCTCCCAAAATCCAAAAATCCAGGACCAGATGGCTCCAGAATAAAGGTCTATCAAATTTTCAAACATGAACTAAAACCTGTCCTGCTCAAACTCTTCCAAACAATTAAGAAATAAGGAATTCTTCTAAACACATTCTATGAGGCTAAACATACCATGATCCCAAAACTAAACAAGGACAGTACAAAAGAAAACTATATACTGATAACCATATGAACATAGATGCAAAAGTCACAGCAAACCAAAGACAGCAATATATTAAGAGAATCATTCACCATGATCAAGTAGGTTTTATCCCCAGTATGGAAGACTAGTTTAAAATATGCATCAATCAATCGTCATACTGTAACAGGGTGGTCCCCAGGAAAGGGGGAGGTTCCCTGCCCCACCTAAGGGAGGGTGGAGCTGAGCAGGAAGAGGAGAAGCTGAAGAAGAGACTGAAGAAGGAAGCAGGATGGAGCCAGGAGACCTGGAAGAGGTGCATGGAGCCTAAAGACACGTGAAGAAACTGTGCTTGTCTTTTGGTCGTGGACTGGGTGACACAGATGTGGGTGAGACCCGTGGGGAGGTGACAATGGCAGCTTTTATCTTGATGTTGATGTTGCTCTTTTCCTTCTGGGCTTGTCTGATTGTTTCTGACCCTTTGCTGTGGGTCCCCACTGGAAGGTGCTTTAGACTCATGGCAGGCTTTGGGGCCTTGCTCTGGGCCAATCCCATTTGGATGGACTTTTACCCACGAGGGGACGGGTAACTTTGGGTGCTTCACTTAGAAACTAGACTCTTTGCCTTACCTGTATTGTTTCCCAGTTTTATTAAAGTTCCTTTTCATTAAAGTCTCCTATGTTTTGTGTTGATGCGGCGGATGGCAGAACCCATTTAGAATAGGCAGGTTTGCGGGGTTTTGGGCTGCCCCTCTCCCTGTCCTATAACAATACATCAGATTCACAAAAAGGAAGGTAAAAATCACATGATCATTTAAATTAGCACCAAGAAAATTCAACAATTTCAACATCCAATTATAATAAAAACACTCAATAAAATGGAAATACATGGAACTTATCCAAACATCATAAAGGCCATATATGACAAACCCACAACCAAATTCAAAGGTGAAGAGAAGAAAGCATTTCCACTAAGATCAGGAACAAGACAAGGATGTCCAATGTCACCACTATTTTTCAACAAATTCTTAGCAGAGCAATTAGTGAATGTAAAGATAAAGGAATCCAAATTGGAAAAGTGAAACTGATATTATTTTCAGATCATATAATAATATACATAGAAAATCCAAAAAACTACCAAAAACTGCTAAATAATAAATGAATACAGTAAAATGGCAGGACACAAAATCAACAAAAATCAATTGCATTTCTCTATATAAACAATATGTCAGAAGAAAGTGAAACAAGGAAAACAATCCCATTTATAATCATATCAAAAAGAAGAAATACCTGGGAGTAAGCTTAGTGAAGTAGGTGAAGGATCTATATGTTGAAAACTATAAAACCCTCTTAAAGAAATAAAAGACACACAAAAAATTGAAAGATAGCTTATGTTCATTGATTAGGAAGAATAAAGATCATTAAAATGGCCCTATTACCTAATGCAAGTTATAGAGTCAATGGAATATCTTTCAAAATTTCAATGACAATTTCCAAAGAAATTAGACAATTATGAAATTTTATATGGAGCCACAAAAAGCACTGAACAGCTAAAGCAATCTCAAGAGAAGAGAAGTAGATGTATCACAATCAGAGAATGTGATATATAACTATATTACACAGCAACAGTATTCAAAACAGCATGGTATTAGAACAAAAACAGAAACTCAAACCAACGGAATAGAGTAGAAAGCCCAGCAATAAATTCACACAAATATGGACAGTTAATCTTTAACAAAGGAGTCCGGACTATATGAGGAATGCCATGATTGTTATAGGAATGCCTCTTTAACACTTGATATTGGGAAACATGGATAGCTTCACACAAAAAAAAAAGAAAGAAAGAAAGAAAGAAATTAGACCCATACTTAACTCCACATACAAAAATGAATTCAAAATGGATTAAAGATCTGTATACATGGACTAAACCATAAAATACTTCAGTGAAAGCGAAATATACTACAGTACATCTAATGCAAGGATATAGTTGGGGAAACAAAAGCAAAAATTAACAAGTAGGTCTACATCAAATTGAAAAGCTTTTGTACCTCAAATGAAACCATTAAAATAACAAAAAAGCAACCAACAAGATGGGAGAAAATATTTGCACATCATACATCTGACATGGGTTAATTTCCAAATTATACAAAGTACTGTAACACAAAAATGGAAAAACGACCAACTCTACTTTTTAAAAATAGGCAAAAGTCTTAAATAGACACTTTTCTGAAGACATTGAGATGACCAATAGATACATGGAAAAATTGTTCATCACTTATATAAGTGAAATGCAAATCAAAACCACCAATTGCAATTCATCTCGCCCCTATGAGAATTACCTTTATAAAAAACAATGAAAGTTGGGGCCTCCCCGGTGGCGCAGCGGTTGAGCGCTGGGTTGCAAAGCTGCCAGCAGCCTCTGCAGCGCCGGTTCGATCCCTGGCTGCTCCCCGGCCACCAGAGGAGGGTCCTACATGGCGCGCAGACCTCTCCTGCCGCCCGCTGCTCCCCTCAGCAGTGTACTTCGGTCCTTCTGCCTGCTCTGCTCCCTGCTCTGGCTCTGGTGAATTCTCTCACCCTCCCGTGCTTCTGACTGTACCCAGTGCATGTATAAATAAATAAATAAATAAATATATTTTTAAAAAAAGAAAAAAAAACAAACAATGGAAGCAACAAGTGTTGGTGAGTATGTAGAGAAAAGAACTCTCACTTTGTGGGAATGTAAGTTGATGCAGCTGCTATGGAAAATTGTATGGAGATTTCTGAAGAAAACAAAAATGGAAATCTGTACTATCCAGCAATACCATTACTAGGTATTTATCCAAAAATTTTAGGGAAAAAAGACTTATGTATGCCTATATTCATAACATCACTGTTCACAATTGCCACATCAAGGAACCAACCTAAATGCTCAACAACAAATGGATAAAGAAACTGTGGACTCTGTACTCAATTGAATACCACACAACTGTTTAAGAAGTTGAAATAGTGTCTTTTGGGTCCAGGTGAAAGGACCTCTAGGTGACTATGTTAAGTGAAAAAAAATCAGAAAGTAAAAGAAAGATATTAGATAGTTTCACTAATCCATGGAATATAAATAACAGGAAAATACAGCAGGAATAAAACTTGGACTCAGTGAAAGAATTTAATGGTTACCAGAGGGAACAGGGGGGTAGGAGGAGGGGTGCTGGAGGTATGCAGATGGGGTATGGGCATGGGTGGTCTGGTGGAGGGTGAGTAGAACATGTGCACATATGGAGGAGTAAAAATATAACCCCTAAATTAAAAAAGTGAAAATTAATCATGAATGATGAGTCAACAGGGCATTTCCACACTTCTCTTAATTTTATTAATAAAACTTCAACACAGTATTTTAACCTCATTTAACACACATTAAAAGTAATTAAATAAAAGAGAAACAAAAATCCTATAAGATCTTCAAAAAAAAAAAGAAAAACTTCAAAGGATTTGGAAAATATCAGTCTATTCCCCATCTAATACTGAAATAACCAGTGTATCTTTATTTTTCTATTTTTATCATTATTTTAATGATATTACTGAGCTTAATGATTAAATCTTTTAAGTGACTGATTTTAGCTCTTGAGGTAAACATTTAATCATGAAGGTACGTTTTCTATTCCATTTGCCTTCAATAATTTGAGCAGAGTAACACCATTCTAAAAGTATGTTTGAATGAACTTATTTGACAAAATAACATACTCTAATACACTGCCTAAGCATTACAAATCATTACACAAACTTTGAATGGATTTTCTCCACTACTGAAAACTGTATACTGTATTTTGCAGACCCTTTTCTTCTACTAGCCTGGGAGCTCTCTATAAACAATGAGGGCAATAAATGAACTTAGGTTACCACCATAAATCACCTAAACTTTGCAATGACATTTTTCCCCTTTTATATTACTTGGCGTGTAAGATAGCATTCTATAGAAAATAGTTCATTTTCTGTTAACTATTTCAGTATTGTAAATGTTGTCAGTTTAAAGGACTAGGTAAGTTCCACTGAGAAGAGGATGAAAATTTTAGGGGCAGTTTTGCGGTGTTATTTAAAAATATTATTTACAAGGCCAGTAAATTATATACTCAATGTTTTGATTTCAATCCAGAATATAAGTTCCCTCTCCTCACTGCACATTAGTAGTTCTTAATGCTGTCAGTTTTACAGAATTTCATTCCACTGAAAATAATCTTGTAAGTAAACGTGAATGCTCTACATGAATTAAAAACATTTTTCTGGAGTAGAAGTAATAATAATTTCCATTTTTTTTAAATTTAAGAAACCCATTCTGTAGAAAGATCATAGCATAAAATAGTTTGGGGATGTTGGGGCAACTAAGGTATGTGTGTGTATTTTTGGAAGGAGTACACTCCCTTCTTCTGTTTCATTTTGCCTCCTACTGTGTGGTATTTCTAAGGGGAGGGGAAATACAATGAGAAGACAGGAATTAAAATCCCTCCAATCTAGCTACAAATTCTCTGAAAACTTCCTGCAAGTGACTTAACCAATGTCAAGCCCATGTGAACACAGACAAGAGATTGGGAAACTAAGCACTTATTGTTTGTGCCAAGTGTTCTATCTGTAATAGCTCAGTCTTTGTGTGGCATTTTCTCTACATATAAGACATACCTTTGTTACTAGAATAAATTGGTGCTGTATTTTTTCCACAAAGTAGAAATTCTAGAAGAATCAAAATCCCAGCTTAATTTAAAGAAATAGGACTTTTTTTTAATCCCAAATGTTCATGAAGATTACAGAAATTCTACCAATTTTTCTGATTATATATTTTTTTCTTCAGCTACCTTTCATTTATTTTTTTAATTAAATTTATTTATTTTCTTACATCATTGCTAGTTTTTGGACAGTATTCCTCCCCTCAGATGTAGTCCCGTAGTTAGCCCATCACCTGTGATCCATCTCTGGAGTCCTTTATGTGCTTTCCACCCCTGTTTTGATCTCTCTCCCTCCCCTTCTACTTCCCCTCCCACCCCGCCAAGAAAACCTCATCTATCCATACTTTTTATAAAATTGAACTCTACCTAAGGGAGTATCAAAGAAACAACCGGTGGCGATGACGCCATTTTCCACCAGTCTCTTCAATTTGGTTAGAAATTTAATTATCTAATAAACTCTAACAATCATTGAGACTTTTATTCCAGTTTAATACATCTATGTTAGTAGATATATATCTACATATATACAGAGATTATATTAGCATATATATGTCACAATATTAATCAGGCATAAGACAGAAAATTATGCCACTTGCAACAATATAGATGGACCTCAAGTGCATTGTGATAAATGAAAAAAGTCAGACTGATATGTGTAATCTAAGAATACTGAATTCTAAGAAAACAAAATGTAGATTGTTGGTTCCCATGGGCTATAGGAGGAGGGGAGTTTGTCAAAGTGTACAATGTTTCAATAACAAGGTAAATAAGTTCTAGGTATCTAATGCGCAATGTGATTATAGTTAATACTGGATTAAATGCTTGAAAGTTGCTAAGAGAGATTTTAAATATTATCACCACAAAAAATAAATGGTAATTATGTTACATGGCAGAGGTGTTAGCTATGCTATGGTCTTAATTATTTTGTAATAATATAGGTGTAACAAATCAACATGTGATACACCTTAAACTTCAAAAAATATTTTGATTGTATTTTTTTTATTGAGGAAACACTGTGTATAATTTAGAACACTGTGAACTTAGAATACTGTGTATAATTTAGGAGTACAGTTTTACACCTAATCTGTTGTGTGTTACCATTCCACACCTATCACAAAAGCGTCCATAATCATCCACCACAGTTCATTGGACACCCACCCAACTTTCCTCCCTATGCCCCACCCTACCCCTCTGGTGGTCTCAATTCTAGCAAAGATTTCTAGGATTTGTTTTCTTTCTTCATATTTCAAATATGAGTGAAATCATCTGGTATTTGTCTTTCACCTTCTGATTTATTTCACTTAGCATAATCCTTTCCAGGTCCATTCATGTTGTAGCAAATTTCAAGGTTTCATATTTTTATAACTAGGTAAACTCAATTGTATCTATATAGCACATTTCCTTGTTTCATCTGTCTTTGGGCACTTAGCTTGCATTATAAATAATTCTGCCATGAACATAGGAGTGCATATATCTCTTTGAATTAATGTTTTTGCAATCCTCAGGTGGATACCTATGACAGAAATTACTGGATCATATGGTAGATATATTTTTAATGGTTCAAGAAACCTCCATATTATTTTCCACAGGAATTGGACCAGTCTACACTCCCACCAAATGTGTTGCTTTTTCTCCACATCACACCAACACTTGGTGTTTCTGGTATTTTTGATTATGGGCCATTCTGACAGGTGTGAAGTAGTATCTTAAGCAGTTTTGGTTTGAATTTCCCTGATAAATAATGTGAACATTTTATCATATACCTGTGGCCATCTGTATGTCTTTGTTGGAGAGTTGTCTATTTAGGTCTTCTCCCCATTTTTTGATTATTTTGTTTTCTTGTTGAGTTCTCCAAGTTCTTTGTGGATCTTGGATATCAGCCACTTGTCAGATGTATGAGGTCCAAATATTGCCTCCCATTTAGTAGAGTGTCACATAATTTTAATGATAGTTTCTTTCACTGTGTAGCAATTTTTTTTTAATTTTTTTTATAGAGTCATGTTTTTATTTATTTATTTATTTGTTTGTTTGTTTTGTTTGTTTATACATGCACTGGGAACAGTCAGAAGCGCGGGAGGGTGAGAGAATTCACCAGAGCCAGAGTGGGGAGTAGAGCAGGCAGAAGGACCGAAGTACACTGCTGAGGGGAGCTGCGGGCGGCAGGAGAGGTCTGCGCGCCATGTGGGACACTCGCTGGTGGCCGGGGATCAGCCGGGGATCGAACTGGCACCGCAAGCCGCAGAGGCCGCGGGCAGCTTCGCAACCCAGCACTCAACTGCTGCGCCACTGGGGAGGCCCTGTAGCAATTTTTTAAATGTAAATTCATTTATTTATTTTTGCTTTTGTTTCCCTTGTTGCTGGTGTCAAGTTCACAAAGACACCTCTGAGGTCACTATCTTGGAATGTTTTGCTTGTTTTTATTCTATATATTTTATGGCTTCCGGTCTTATATTCAAGTATTTAATCCATTTTGAGTTAATTTGTGTATTTCAATGCTGTGAGATAATCATCTAGTTTTGTTCTTTCCCGTATTGACTGTCTTGTTTTTCCAATACTGTTTACTGAGATTTTCCTTTCTCCAATTTAATAGTTTTGATTTCTTTGTCATGGGTTAAATGCCTATATGAGTGTGGGTTTATATCTGGACTTTCAATTCTATTCCATTGGTCTGTGCTTCTTTTTTTTATTATAATATCACACTGTTTTGATCACTATAATATTGCATTAGTTTGAAGTCTGGGAGTTAATACCTGTATTATTTGTTTTTGTCAAGATTGTTTTTTGTTGTTCAGGGTATTTTGCAATTCCATACACATTTCAGTATCACTTACTCTATTTCTTTGATGTAAGTCACTGAAATTTTGAAGGGGATTGCACTGATTCTCCACACTGCTTTGAGTAAGATGGCCATTTTATAATTTTGCAATTCTTCCAAATGTTGAGCAGGCAACATCATTGCATTTGTTTGCGATTTCTATTTTTTTAACAATATGCTGCACTTTTTTTTTAAGTCTTTTACCTCCTTTTAAAAGTATTAGGCTTTGAAGAATGTCATTGAAATTTTTATTGGAATAGCATTGAATCTGTATATTGCTTTTGGTAGGATGGACATTTTAATAATGTTAATTCTTCCAATCCATGAACAGGGGATGTCTTTCCATTTCTTTGTGTCTTCTATTTCTTTTAACAGTGTTTTATATGGAACCACAAAAAAAAAAAAAAAAAAAAAAACATGAATAGCCAAAGCCCTACTGATGAAAACAAAGGAGAAAGGAGGTCTCACACTTCCAAACTTCAAGCTATACTACAAAATCATAATAATTAAAACAGTTTGGTATTGGAACAAAACAGATACACAGACCAATGGAACCAAATAGAGAGCCCAGAAATAAAACTACACTTTTATGGACAACTGATCTTTGACAAAGGAGCAAAGAACAATGGAACACAGACAATTTGTTCAATAAATGGTGCTGGGAAAACTGGACCACCATATGCAAAAAAAGAAACTAGACCACTTCCTCTCACCATGCACAAAAATCTACTCAAAATGGTTAAGAGATCTGGACATAAGACCTGAAACCATAAAATATATAGAAGAGAATATAGGTAAAACATTACAAGACATACATCACAATATTATCTTTAAAGATTCATCACCCAAAGCAAAGATAGTCAAGGAAAAGATAAACGCCTGGGATTACATCAAACTGAAAAGCTTCTGTACAGCAAAAGAGACATTAACCAAAATAGAGAGACATCCCACTGACTGGGAAAAAATCTTTGCACTCCATTCAACTGATAAGGGACTGATCACAATGATATGCAAAGAACTCACTCACTCCACTCAACAAAAACAAAATATACAACCCAATCAAGAAATGGGCAGAAGAACTTAAAAGACATTTCTCTGAAGAAGAAATGCAAAAGGCCAGTAGGCATATGAAAAAATGTTCAACATCCCTTATCATCAGGGAAATGTAAATCAAAAACACACTGAGATACCACCTTACACCAGTAAGAATGGCACATATCAAAAAAACAAGTAACAAATGTTGGCATGGATGTGGTGAAAAAGGAACTCTCCTACATTGCTGGTGGGAGTGCAAACTGGTCCAACCATTATGGAAAGCTATTTGGAGGGTTCCTCAGTGTACTAAAAATGGAGCTACCATATGACCCGGCAATTCCACTCCTAGGAATCTACCCAATGGACACAAAAAATTGATTCAAAAGACCACCTGTACCTCTATGTTTATTGCAGCGCTATTTACAACAGGTAAAACCTGGAAACAGGGCCTCCCCTTGGGGGTGCAGTGGTTGAGTGCTGGGTTGTGAAGCTGCCCGCAGCCTCTGCAGTGCCAGTTTGATCCCCAGTCGCAAGCGAGGGTCCCACATGGCGCACAGAACTCTCCTGCCACACCTGCTGCTCCCCTCAGCAGTGTATTCCATCAGTCTGTCTGTTCTGTTCCCTGCTCTGGTTCTGGTGAATGCTCTCACCCTCCTGCACTTCTGACTGTACCCAGTGCTTGTATAAATAAATAAATCTTAAAAAAAAAAAAAAACAAAAACAAAAAACCTGGAAACAACCCAAATGCCCCAAAATAGATGACTGGATCAAGAACATGTGATACATACACACACACACACACACAATGGAATATTATTCAGCAATCAAAAAAGATAAACTCATGCCATTCACAGCAACGTGGATGGAAGGAGAAGGAATTATGCTCAGTGAAATAAGCCAGAAGGAAAAAGAAAAAAATAGGATGGTTTCACTTATAGCAGGAATATAGGGGAACCAAATAAGACATCAGTGTAAAAAAAAAAAAAAAAAAGCAAAAACAGACTATTATAAATCAGAGATATCCTGCAGGGGAGGAGGAGGGAGAGGGATCAGAGGGAGGAAGAGAGGAACACAGGGGACTGAGGTGATGGTGTACGCACGGGTACACTGCTGAAGGAAACTCCATAGGGACGCAACCTGAGGGTATGGGGGGAAGCAAATAGTATTTAAAAATGAACAATGAAGTAAAAAAAAAATTTTTTTTAAATCATTAAAAAATAAATAACAGGCAACTATAAACCAGAGACACATTACAGGGAGGGAGAAGGGAGTAGGATCAAAACAAGGGTGGTGGGAATCTTACGGGGACTATAACCAAGATGAAAATGCACACATAGTACAAAAATGAAAAACGATGTAAAAAATATATAAGATAAAAAAAATAAAAATTTAAAAGTGTATTTCTAGGTATTTCTCCTTGTGATTGTAAACGAGGTCATTTTATTGATTTCTTTCTCGTCTGGTTTATTGTTTGCATATAGGAATACACTGATTTTTATAAGTTGATTTTGTAACTTGCCACTTTATTGTACTGATTATTATTTCTAATTGTTTTTAGAGGAATTATTAGGGTTCTCTATTATATTATCATGTCATTTGCAAATAGTGATACTTTTACTTCTTTCAAAATTTAGATTCCTTTTAAATCTTTCTCTTATCTAATTGCTTTAGTTAGGACTTCCAATACTAGGATGTCCAAACCTTCTGACAGAAGTGGTATATCTTATAATATGCTATATGTCAGTTACATCTCAATAAAGCTAAGGGAAAAAAAAAACTATGGGTCAATCCCTCTGTTTCCTCCAATGCCTATGGAAGTTAGGGTATATTTAAAAACAACAGTATCTGGGCCTCCCTGGTAGTGTGAGGTGTTAAGATGCAACCTATGAAGCAATCCATAGCCACTGTATCACTAGGTCGAACCCCAGCCAGGGAGCTATCCACATGGCGCAGCAGACCTCTCCTGACTTGCCCACTGCTCCCCTCTGCAGTGTTTCTCAGTCAGTCTGCTTGTTCCCTGCTCTGTCTCTAAAGAAACCTCTCACCCACCCCAATACCTCTGGCCTGTACCCCAGTTCTTGTATGCATAAATAAATCTTTTTAAAAATTTTTTAATAAAAAAATAAAAACAACAGTATCTGTTCTGGACATGGAAGGTAACATAAGAGAAACACCACTGAAAAAAGGCCTAAAAGTTGAATGCATTCAACTCATCTCTCTCAGATATCTGCAAACTTGGGCTTGTGAATCTTTGAAAGCAAGTTTTTGTTTCATCATCTGTAAAATGGTGATTTTAGCAAAGTCTATTTCATTGGTCATTTCAAAGATTATATTGAAATTGAGTAAAATTGAAGGGTGCTCTGTCACTCTGTTAAAGGAAAAAAACTATTTGCCCATTCTAAGGGTCTGGTGATCTATGAGCACAAAAGCAAAGGAAACAGATTCTTAGTGTGCTCAAAGGTCTTTAATTGATATGAAGTTCAAAGAGTGTAGAGAGACGGGGAAAAGGGTTTCAAATAACAGACTCTGATTAAGGTCCAAGATCACTCCTCCCCTTGTGGGCAAAGTCCCAAACAGAATGGGCCCAGAGAACCTTGTCAGGAGTCCAAGTTATTTCTGGTGGGTAACCATAAGACAGAGGTTAGGCAGATCCCATTGAGCTAGGATAGGAGTGACCCAAAATTCACAATGTACCACATAATCCTTCATAAGGTCAAGATGATAACTGCCATTGTTCTACTACTTTTCAAAGCACCAAAGTACCAAAAGCAGCCCTATCATATCTCTCTCACTCTTACGCGCGCTCTCTCTCTCTCTCCCCCCCCTTTCTCTCTTTTCCCCTAATATATATATATATATATATATAAATATGCATACATACATACATACACATCCATGTATTTGTATATACATGTATTTGTATATATCTATCCTGAAGACTGAACCCCACCTCTGGGGCCTGCCTGGGGCATATGATCTGCCCCTCATTCAGGAATTCTAGTTCATGACATGCTGGGAGTTATATTCTAAGGTATATGAGATGTAGGTGCCATGGGGTAAGAAGATGATGCATGTTCCCGATGCCATGGCAACACTCCACCCCCTTTCACAATGATACATCCTGTGATAATATAAACCCTAATGCCTGACAAATGGTGAACTTTCAATAAATATGAGTTATTACTTATTAATATCATTATTTCTCTAAATTAAAAAAAGTTGTGTGTGTTTAGAAGATATTTTCAAAAAATTTTCTCAAAGATGCTTCTCTTGTCCCTGTGACTATCCATTCCTCACCTACTATAGCAGAAAGCCTAGAGAAAAGTGACTATAGTTGGCACTACTGTACTTTCGTAAGCATATTAATTCCAGAACAAGGACTGAGTTCCTGCTTTAAAACCTGAACAAGGACTGAGTTCCTGGGTTGTCATTATAAAAATAATACTTTCCCTATTTGTTTTAATCCTGCTTTGACCCCCTTCAGATTCTTTCCCTTTTTTGTAAACACAGTGACTAGGATGTCCCACTGGCTGGTTATATCTGGAGGCACCATTACTTCAAAGTGATGAGGGAGATGAGGTAGCCAAAAACTGTGTTATCTTTTTGCAGATGACTAGAATCCAGAGGCAATAATCATTTCAAACTAGCTAGAAGAGGAAGAAGGAGAAAACTATAATAATGTTAGTCAGGTAGCAGTTTCTACCTTATCAGCCACAGCAGATGCAAACATGCACTGACAAATACTACACCAGAGGGTAGGATAAAAGTGGAATTAGAAAATAACTACCTTCAGGAGATACTGGGCTTCCAAATTCAATATGCGGTTGTAATATAGATAACTTGAAAAAGCAGATAATAAATACAGCTTTTAATTCAAACATGACCTTCAAAGAGCTTTTTCTCTTAGAAACACAAATGAAAAGCCCAAACCTTTGAAAGAGCAGATCCAAACAATATGCATCTTCCCTTGTCCTCTGTCACCCTGATACAGAGCTCATCACAGACTGTTCTTCTCAATAATGGCCTTTGGGGCTTGCTTTTATCACATATTCTAAAGTTCTTTATCACACTGGAAAGAGATGCTTCCTTTACCACATGTTATCTCATTCCAGAGGTATCTTATCAATATTCACTGGGTGAGCATATGACTATTTCTAAATGACAGCAGAGAACAGTGTATGATAAAGGGGAACATTGCTGCAACTCTGATCACTGAGGGAGATAAAGAGAATGTGGCCAGCCAGAAAAATCAGCTGGACTTGGCTGAAGTGTCAGGATCATCTGTAATGTGGCAGAGAATGACATATCACTGAGCCCAAGAAGGACCTTCCTAAAGATGAAGGGAACCAAGCAAGGCAAGGTTGGTATGGCCAAAGTTCCCTGCAGAAATGGCTTCCAAACCCAGCTTAGTGGGGGCCACCCATTGCCCTTGAGAGTCAAAGGAGGTTCTGAATTAAACTGTTGTCACATTAAGCTGGATTTTATGAGTGCCAGAGCCAAGGCATTCTAACTGAGCTGCACTATGTGTATGGACCTCTTTTTTTTTTTTTTTAAGATTTATTTATTTATTTATACAAGCATTGGGTACAGTCAGAAGCGTGGGAGGGTGAGAGAATTTACCAGAGCCATAGCGGGGAACAGAACAGGCAGAGTGACGAAATATACTGCTGAGGGGAGCAGTGGGCATGGCAAGAGAGGTCTGTCACGCCATGTGGGACCACCACGGGCAGCTGGGGATCGAACCGGCGCTGCTAAGGCTGCAGGCAGCTTCGCAGCCCAGAGCTCATCAGCTGTGCCACCAGGGGAGGCCCTGTGCATGGGCCTCTTTACGATAACATGGGTTCTTCCCACAATGACACTGAAACAGTTTTAGTTCCTTAATGGCTTGTAAGTCACATAGAAAAATCCTGAAAGAACAATTTCATCCAGTGGCCTTGATGTCTCAATCACTCCTTTTTTGCAGCCTTGCCTCTTAGGTTTCCATTCTGGAGTAGATCATTGAATCTTGTATAGGAAGTTCTCACCAGGGTAAGATAAACATACAGCCATACAGCTTATTTTCGCAGACAAGCATTCAAACATTCAACTGCATTAGCGATTTCAAACAATATACTGAAACAAAAAATTTAATCAAAATTATATGAAAGCCCTGGGTAAGAAATAGTGTTATATGAAAATAGGAATTCAAGTCTAATAATGAATACATTAATTCATCCAAAACAGATGAAGTGACACTATTCAGAAAATTTCCCAATCTTCTTAGTCAAGTGCCTGCTAACCAGGTGCAAAGGCAGTCAAAATATTACGATGTTACAGATGACCTAGTAGCAGGTCAATGACCCCAACAGATATCTTGTCCCCTTTTGCTGGAGAGAGGCATTGCAATTCACAAGCAATTGAGCGGAAATTATTTCCTCTCAGGGGCAGTTGAACTAACATAACAAAATCTGAATGCTGTGACTGGGTTAGCTGAGTAGTTTCAAAAACAATGCTAATGACGTTGGGGTTACAGGGTCAAACCCCATATGGACTCATTGTCTTTGGAGGGGAAGAATGGTATTCCATGGCCACCCTACACCAAGACTTCACCAAACCCCATCACTACTTCTGGATGTACAATTCAAAGGACAACTTCCCTCTATCTAATTATACCCAATAAGTAAGAGTTCTGAAAGGAAGACATAGGTGATGATAGAATCTCATCAGCCACAAATACAAAAAGACAAGATAAAGATCTGATTTTATCAAATATTGTCAAAGAGATCAGGAAAAAGGAAGGTGGGAAATCAGAATTAGAATCTGGATTACTTTAGGAAGAGATCTGGTCTCAACAATAAAGATCTAATAGAATAGTCACAAATGATTCCAATGGGTTGGGCCTCCCCAGTGACACAGCGGTTGAGCGCTGGGTTGCAAAGCTGCCAGCAGCTTCTGCAGTGCCAGTTCGATCCCCGGCTGCTCCCCGGTCACCAGCGAGTGTCCCACATGGCGCGCAGACCTTTCCTGCCGCCCGCTGCTCCCCTTAGCAGTGTACTTCGGTCCTTCTGCCTGCTCTGCTCCCCGCTCTGGTGAATTCTCTCACCCTCCCATGCTTCTGACTGTACCCAGTGCTTGTATAAATAATAAAATAAATAAATCTTAAAAAAAATGATTCCAATGGGGAGAATAAGAACATTCTAAAAAGATCAACATGACAACATAAGAGGCTCCAAAGAAAGGCAAAGAAAGGCTTCTCCCAACACTCAGTTAAACACTCACCCTAAGGGTTCCTTCTCTCAATCCCAAGACCTCCCCACAGAGTCTCCCCACTCCACCACTGAAACTGCAACACCAATTTGCAAAGTAAAAATACATTTAAGAGAGTTGCCTCTTTTCTTTTTTGATATGATGCATTCTACATAAAAAAGCACAATTGATATTCAACATACAGCTGGACATTTATAATAAACACTGAATTCTAAAGTAACATTTTTCACATTTTTGTTTTTGCATCACTATTAAAGATTAACTTCCACTTCTAAATAAGAATTTGGTGAGTTAACTACTGGAAAATAAAGTATTTTGACAGGCACAACATCAAAGAGCTGACAGATAAGAATCACCACAAGTTCAGACCTCAACCCTTTTCTATAAATAGGTTTAGTTCTTGAGTTCCTGCCAGTCTGCTGTATGTGCCAAAAACAATCCTCAATTCTGTTTTTTAAAAAAATAATATGGAAAGGGATGACTTGGTTAGTCAATAATTTTTAAAAAGTTACATTGAAAAAAAAACTTAGGCAGGATCTTGAATGCTAGTATTCCTCCAATGCAACATTTACCAACAGAAGGCCATTCTTAAAATGTAAACTACAATTAGTGGCGATATTGGCAAGCAATGAATTTGAGTGCACAGGATTGAAACTTGATCTCTGAGTATGAGAAATATGAGCATGAGAAATATGTTAATTATATATATACAGAAACCAATAATTCAAACCTCAATTTCCCTAAAGGATTATCCCTATCTTCACAATCTACAGATAAACACTGATACTTTTTATAGCTTTTATGATCAAGGTGTATGACTACAGAAATAACATGACAGACTCTCTCAATTCTGGACCATTTAATTATCTCATTATCAGAAACAGTCTGGTGGAACACTATTTCCAACTCATACAGGACTTTAGGACATCATCCCAGAAAGCAAAAGCAACAGAACTGTCCCAGAAATGTGCCCTTATAAACTGAAAGTATGCTTTTCTGAATATTCTTCAAATCGTTTCCCTTGAAAACATATTTCTAATTGATAAGAAAGTAGAAAAGGTCAATAGTCAAAAAAAAATCTAGCTGACATGTCAGAAGACTAAACAAACAAATAAAAGACCTACATCTGATCAGAAAAATGACAAGTGTAATTAACTATTTTCTGTAATGAACAGAAACTGCTTACTTTCACATCATCTTAATGACTGCCTACTGCATGCCTTGATGAAGTGAAACTTTCTGCAAAGGTCTTAACATGGGAAGCCTCATTCTAGCCATATAGAACCAACTTGTCCACCAAGCCCTTCTTCTGACTCATTGTATCTGAATTCATCTGAATTTTATCTCTATTTTATTTCAATTCCTCATGGGAAAATGGGACTGTTTACCTGCTGTTTAGGGACAGAGATAAGAACATGTTTGATTCTGGGCCTGACATCTTATACAGTGAAGTCTAATAATTTTCAAACCTTTTCCTGATCAACCTAATCCAAAGTCACTGCTCTACTTCTTACTTTCCATAGGCTCATTTCTTTAACATGCACTGTGTACTTACCCTATGGTAAAGTTATGTATTTAGCAAAATTTCATTGTCTGCTTTCAGAGAAGACAATGAACTACGTAAATTGAGATAACACAAATAATGTCATATATATCTGTAATTTCCCCAACTTATATATACAGTAATTAAAGAATATTTGTTAAGTATATACATGTATAAGGTATTTTGTTAAAGAAAATTCTATTACTCAAGGATTTAAATTAGATTATCTTTAACTTTCTTTTGAACTTTAATAGTCTAGGCTTCTTATTAATTAATTTGCAATGAAATGTTTAAAAAAGGCTTATCTTTGCACATCCAGTAGGAAAAAGTATTTGCTGACAAACTGAAAAAGTCTGAAAACTAGATACAGGTAAAATCATTTTGTAGAAGCTTTATTTTTCAGTTCAGGTGTGCCAATATAATTCAACTTGTTAAGTTAATTATAATTCCCTACTCATTTTGACAACTGTTTCTTTTTGTGCTTTAAAATAAAACTACATTTCTTTAAAATTTCACTCCACCTAATTTTTTTTTATAGAGGCATTTTGTTTGTTTGTTTGTTTGTTTATACATGCACTGGGTACAGTCAGAAGCACAGGAGGGTGAGAGAAATCACCAGAGCCAGAGCAGGGAGCAGAGCAGGCAGAAGGACCGAAGTACACTGCTGAGGGGAGCAGCGGGCGGCAGGAGAGGTCTGTGCGCCATGTGGGACCCTCCTCCGGTGGCCGGGGGGCAACCGGGGATTGAACTGGCGCCACAGAGGCCACGGGGAGCTTTGCAACCCAGCGCTCAACCACTGCGCCACCGGGGAGGCCCTCACTCCACCTAATTAGTACAGAGTCAGTTCATTCACTCATTCATTTCCCCAAGACCCACCACTGTTAAAAATCCTATAAGGAGGAAAATGCCCATACTACTCTACTGAGCTGGTTATTTAAGTCACCATCTATTATCTACCAAATACAATAATCAATTAAATAAATATATCAAGAGGCTATTTTATTTTAGTTAATGTACTATACATTAGATACAAGAAAAATTATAAATTATATTGCAATTCAGGAGATGTGGGCAGAATTATACAAGCAACTGGGTTCAATAGTCATGTGATAGAGAAGAGCAAAACACTCTACTAATTTCAAGAAAATTTTCCAAAATAAGAACTATCCCAGTTGAAATCTGAAAGCGCAGTGGCATCTATTATACTAAGAAGTGAGTTTTGTCAAGAATATTTTCTAGACAAAAGAAACTGATAGCATTAAAGTCGGAGGTAAGAAAGAGCATTTTGTTAGAGGAATTATTTTACAATGAATTAGAGTACAAGTTGAGATCAAAGTGGGGAAAAAAGGAAGAAAAAGGGAGAGAAGTGAAAACAGAAATGAACAATGGCAAGATCATTACTAATATCATATTAAGAAGTCTGGACTTCTGGGTGGTTGGAAAACCCATTGAAATGTCCTAGTATACAGGAATAAAATGATGAAATGGTATGAAGTTATAGTGTAGAAAACAAATGAAAGATACTCAAGATGTGGAATAGGGGTAGCAGTTAGAACATGAGGTAATTACCATGGAGAGATACGTGGTGAGGCTTCCAAGACATTAAGGGAACATCTGTAGGAGTCAATTATTGGTGGAATATGAGAAGAAATCAACTATGATGCCAGGGTAATTAAGTAAATAGTATTACACACCACAATTGAGAACAAAGAAAGCAGCTGTTTTGCATATGTGAGAAAAGGAGGACTAAGGAGGGCAAGGAGATAATAAATCAAGTTTTTGTGGTATTGAGTTCTAATATATACTTGTGAAACATCCACTTGGAGATGTCCAGTTAAGTGTCTATCTACATCTGCAGATCAAGTAAGAGCAGTGACTTAGAGATAGGATCTAGGAATCATTACCTGAAAATCATGGTTAAAGTAAAACAGAGATATAAGAGAATAGCCAAAAACCCAATTAATGGTAATATTTAACATTTATATTAATATTTTTCATATTAAGAAATAAAATCTTTAATATTAAGAAGAAATCAAAGGGGGGGTGAGTATGAAGAGCTCAAGAAGTAGAAGAAAAACTAAGTGAATATATTTTTTTAAAGTAAATGAAGAGAAAATTTTAAGAACAAAAAGCATACCAAGTGCTACAGATAGATGAAGATTAAAATACAATCATTAGGTATAAAACCAAAGCAGTCATTAAAAGTCCAATGGAAAATATTTAGTAGAGTGATGATTAAAAGCCAATTTGTAGGGAGTCTGACAAGTTGGCAGCAGATGAAGATGCAGGGCTTTGTGTCTTCCAAAGAGGCACAAAACAAAAAATCACAGATATAAGCAAACTCAAAAGAACACTGAGGGAAAACTGGCTACCACCATACACAACAGGATCATCATTGCAAAAGAAAGGGGTAGGAAACACTTCAAGTGAACTCTGTTTAAAGTGATAACAGAGCAGTAAAACCTACAAGAGGGAAGCAATACTGTAGTACAGAGCCTCCTACAGCTACTGACTCAGACACACCCCAACATCAGTACTCCTGAGATCCAGCATGGCACACAATACAGTGGTGCACAAGCAGGCATCTAGAAAAGAAAGGTACATTGCTAGAGAATTTCAGAGGTGTGGGCACAGAATGAGGACTACTGGCTTGAATCTTGTACTCATAGTACAGAACAGCTATAGCCTAAATTAGATCAGAGCAACTGAACTTACCCGCAGAAGAAATTACTACTGAAGCTCTGGCTGAGGTATGAAAAACACCTACCCTTCTCCCACACAAAGACAGGCTTCTCAAAAGTATTTTGAGTGTTTGATGCCCTTTGGCCCAGTCCTCTTTACACCTTCTGTTACCAGGAACAATCTCCCAATTACTCTAACAGGTGCAAACGCGACTGTTGAAAATCTATTACTACTAAAGCCAATACAAAATCAAAAATGAGGAGACCAAAAAAGACATTACAAATTCCAGAACCAATAATCCTCAAAGGAGGCCTGATTCAGTAGAGTTGCAGAGCATTACAGAATGGGAATTCAAGGCAATGGTTCTGTCAATCTTCATGAAATTTCAACAAAAAATGAATATAAAACAACAGATTATGAATATACGAGGAGGCTTATGTTCAGAAATATTGGTGCTAAACACTGTAGCTAACTCAAAAAATTGATGACCTCAATAGCAGTCAAACAGAAGCAATGGGGAGAATTAATGAGCTGGGAAACACAGAACAAAAGAATAGAACAAGATAGAAAAAAAAACCCCACAAAAAAAAGACTTGAAAACAGTGTTAGAGACATAATATCTGTTTCATGGGGGGGTCCCAAAAGGAGAAGACATAGAAAAGCTATTTTAAAAATAATCACTGAAAACTATATGAATCTGGGAAATGAATCAGAAGTTGTGATCAAGAGGCCCAAAGAGTTCCAAACCAAATAATACCAGACAGACATATGCCCAGAAACATAATAATAAAGTTAATGAGAATCAATGACAAGGACAGAATATATATATATAAAAAAAAAAAAAGGTAGCCTATATGGGAACACCAAACAGACTATCAACAGACTTTTCAGCAGAAACATAACAAGCATGAAGGGTTGGAAAGAGATATTTAAGATGCTTAAGTAAAAGACTTACAGGCCAGAATCCTTTACCCACAAAAATTAACAATCAAGATAGAAGGATGAATAAGGAGCTTCACTATAAAGAAAAAAACAAAAAGAATTTATGAACACCAAGCCAAACATTAAGGAAATCAAAAGGCATCATTATAAAGTGACAAACAATGAATATAGAGGCAACAGACACCTAAATTATTAAACAAAGAGGAGGAAGGAAGAAGTTTAAAATGTGGTCTACTAGACACAGTCGGAGATCAGAGAGTCTAATGGTTTGCACAAATAGTCCATTATATAGTAACAGCTATAGAAACCTCATTCTAAAAAATAGAAATAACAATAAGACAATGGAAAAGTAATTTAAAACATAATAGAATCCCTCAAAAAAAAAAAGATAAACCAAAACAAAAAACAACATCATAAGCACTTATATATCAATAATCACATTAAATATAACTGGCCTGACCTCACATGTCAAAAGAGGTAGAGTGACTGTTTAGATTTCAAAACAGTGACTGCTTAGATTTCAAAACAAAGTTCAACCTTCTGTTGTTTATAAGAAACTTATCAACAAAAACAAATATAGACAGAGGTTTAAAGATTGGATACTTATATAGCTAAAACAGACTTTCAACTGAGAAAGGTAATAAATAAAGGACATATATCAAGATTAAGAGTAATACAACAGAAAAAAAACACTCAAAAGTATATATGCATCAAGTGATGGAGCATCAAGATACATGAGACAATAAGAAAACTTCAAAGAGATATTGATAACAACACAATAATAGCATAGAGGACCTTATACCAATAACATAAACATGACAGTGATTCAATCAAGAAACTACAGATTTCAATGAGAAACTAAACCAAATAGTTCTAACAAGCATTAGAACACTTTACCCAAAAGCTGCTGCAAATACATTTTTTAAGTGCATGGGAAACATTTTCAAGAATAAAACATATCTTTGAACACATGTTAATTGTCAATAAAACCACAGAGATGGAAATAACTATACTTCCCCTGACCAAAATGTGGTAAAACTAGAAAGTTATAAGAAAAAACAAAACTATGACTACAAAGAGATTAAACAACATGCTCCTGTAAATAGGAAATCAAAGCAGAAATTAAAAAATACCTCAAGATGAATGAAAATTATGATAAAAATTACCAGAATCTGACATGCAGCAAAAGTGAGCTTAAGGGAGATGGTAACTGCAATAGAGCCTAAATTCAAAAGCAAGCAAAATCCCAATAAGCAATCTACTAGTGCAGCTAAAGCAGCTCAAAAATATAGGAACAAATAAGACCCAACCTTAGAAAGAAAGAAATAATAAAAATAAGAGTGGAGATGATTGAAATAGAGATCAAAAAGATCAAAAAGACCACACACACACACACACACACACACACACACAATCAATGAAACTAAGAGCTGGTTCTTTTAGAAGATAAAATAGATAAACCTCTTGTTAGTTTAAGAAAAAGAGAAACATTAATAAATACAATTACAAGTGAAAAAGGTGAAATCACCCCAGACAGCACAGAACTATAAAAGATTTTAAGAGATTACTATGAACAACCAAATGCCAATAAAATTTGATAACACTGAAGAAATGGGAAAATTTCTAGATCCGCATAATCTACCAAAATTAACCCAGGAAGAAACAGATGAACTGAACAAACAGATCACAAACATGGAAATTGCAACTGTAATAAAAAAATCTTCCAAAAAACAAAAGCCCAGGACCAGATGGCTTTATAAATAAACCCTATCAAACTTTTAAAGAAGAACTTATGCCCGCCTTACAAATTGTTTTTTTAAAACACAAAAAGAAGGAATGCTCCCTAATACATTTTATGATGCCAAAGTTACTTTAATACTGTTCCTCCCTGCTCTGTTTCAAGCAAGCTATACCCTTCAAAAAATTAAAATTATGTTTCCCACTTGACTTCTGTCCATCACATTTCCTCTATGGAAATCCTTCCATTCTGTAAAGCACATCTCCAATACCATCCCAGTCCACTAACAACCCCTCTCCAACAACACTTGCCCCAACCCCATTTTTATCATATTTGTTTTGTAGCTCTCACTCACTGTTTCCATCTTAATTACAGTCATTTGTATCTTGAAATTATCACTCTCCATTGCAATCCAAGATGCCTATAGGGTAACCCAAGTCTGCTAACCTCGGGTTTGGGTGGAGAATAATTATTTGTTGGCCCAAATTAATGAGATTCCACTGCACATGTTTAAGCAGTTGTTAATAAGAGTTAATTTTTCCTTTTTAAATAGCATCTAGAATAGAGGTCCCAAATTGGCAGCTGGAGGCTGAATCTGGCCCACAGATGTGTTTTGTTAAATCCAGTTTTTTTTTAAGTTAGTCAACATTTTAAAATGGAATATTTTATATAAAATGCCAGATTTCCAGCTTCTCTAAAAGCAGAGTGTTCTGGTAGCTGTATGCCCATATTCACTTCTGATAGAAGCTGGAGCCTGACCACTTCTGATGAATGAAGTGTATAATTTTCAGTTCATCCCATGATTCAGCCCTCCACACCACCTCTTTGGTCTACCTACTCATTGATATTATCAGTGTGTCCTGGGTGGACATCAGAGTCTATAACCCTGTTCTAAAAACCTTGCAACAGATGTCTGTGGAAACTAGGTTGACCCATTTTTCTAGCCTAGGACTTCCCTAGAATTAATTTTGAGGGGTAAATGAATTGGATCGCAGCATTTCCTTCTCCTTTCAGTGACAGCACTTACCCTTATCTCTACCTCACACTGCTCTCGAATCTCCTGTTGGAAAACCCTCTGTGGAGTATGTTGTTTCTTTGTTAACAGAACATAACTGTCTTAGTGTAAAGGAATTCATAATGGGTGAATTTGAACAAAATGACATACCAGAAACATATAATTTGCTGGTTTATTGTATATGGTAAGATATGATTAGGCCTCATATCATACCTTATAGCATTGATTTCTCATAGCTAAACTCAAGAAAACTGTAAAATGCCCAGGGGTATTTGGCTTACAAAGGAATAAGGACAAATCTAGCTAATAATTGACAAGAACTGAACCTTTGGGTGTTTGGTCTTGAGTTGCGTGTCAATAAATAAACCACCTTGAGATTTCCTCAATTTTCTGGTGTCTGGGATTGGGAGGAGTGGCATCCATGAACTAGAAGAGAGGGTGCTGTAGAGGGGGTGGGGGAAAATCAGACAGTAATTGTTGAGAATGGAGCCCTGAAAAGCGAGGGAAATTAAGGTCCTCACCAGGCAAAGATCTGACAAGAGTTGAGGCAGAGGACAAATAACAGAATAGGTCACAAGAAGTACCAATGAGAGTGCAGAGTTAGAAGAATGCAAACTATTTTGTACCTTTCCAGAATTGAGAGGTAGTAAGTACATCATGACTATTATGGATGCTCATGCATGTACATGTGCATACACACACACACACACACTCATCCATATCCTCATGTTTTTATTTCCTGATATCTGAGCCAAAATATGGTTCAACTACACAGCATGATAAGAATACAGCTGGGGGAACTAGAAACAGAATATTCCTTAATATCACATTCTGACAACACTAATCTTACCCCAGGCTAAGTCTCCAGTGTAGTATAAGCTTCACCTTCTACTAGATGTTCAAAAGTAATAAAAGAAAGCATACATTCCCAGAGAACAAATACAGCTCTGCTTCCTACATGGCCTTGTCATACAAAGCACCAAGATGTTTACTAAATGCCTTTTAATGATTCTGGTGCTATAACAAGAATTATACAATCACAGCAGAGAGATCAGTCTTTTGACTATGTATGAAGATGTGCTGAACTCCTTTAGTCCTCTAAATCCACAGGACAGAAAGTGTTAATTGCTTGTACTTTCACTTAAAAGGTTAACCAAATAGTTTTGTTCAAGGCAAACTATAATTTATAAAATAAGGAAAAAATGTTGCTTGTAAAAATTTCTGAAAATAGTGATTAATGGATATACTTAGTAGGGTATTGCTTACATTCATCTCTGTCAAAAGTTGCCTTGATAGCCTTTAGAGCCCTTTATCTGTGTTAATTTTGAAAGTGATTCTCAAAAGAAGTACGTTTCAAGATGCCACCTTTCATTTCTTAGGACTGGGTAGTAGCCTATCTAGGAGTCTAGCCTGGAGCTTAATGAGCAGGCCACATATGTGCTACTGAAGCACATAACCTTAGAAAACATTGGCTGTTCTTTTTTTCAACAGAAAACGCCACTGTTTCTTCCAGTGCCACATTCAGAGATAGGATCAATGTCTATTTCTAAGAGTCTGGATTAGGTAATAACTCAATATTAAATGTTTGACTGAATGGGGTTCTTTCTAATTAGTTATAGTGTATAATCTAACTCTTCTTTCTGAAAGTACAGAGGCAGAAACAAAGAACAGGTCCCAAACAATTCATATGATAAGGAAGGGACATGAGGTCCACTGTTCATAATACCATTGGATTAGCTTGGCATAACTCCAGAGCCCTGTAACTGCAATGAAGCACTGTCATAATTTAAGGAAACTATTACTACATGACAGGGGCCTCTTATTTCTGGAGACTGAAGAGCTTGATTTTTCTTTCTAAATATCTTCTAAAGTAATGGAGATTTGGCAAACCACAATTTAACTTCTCTTATATAAGAATTTTTATTGAATAAAATGTTCAATTGAGATCTATTTGCCCACTTGTTTCTACAGGAAACAAGATACAATTTTCAAAAAAGAACTAAAAAGAAACACCAAGCCTGTCTGATACCTTCCTGATGTTTGGCATTAGTATCTGCTCCCACTGTGCTCTCTGGAAATTCTGGTAGGCCTACCACATGGCTCATGCAGGAACTTCTGGTAGGCCTACCACACAATCCAAATTCCTGGGTCATAATCTAAGGCTAGTTTTGTGAAAACAGAGACAGATCCTTTCCCTAAATAGGATGTTTAGGAAATGATGGCATTTTCCATCCAAACAGCAAATGACTGTTTTTTTTTTTTAAAGATTTATTTATTTATTTATGCAAGCACTGGGTACATTCAGAAGCGCAGGAGGGTGGGAGAATTCACCAGAGCCAGAGCGGGGAGCAGAGCAGGCAGAAGGACCGAAGTACACTGCTGAGGGGAGCAGCGGGCGGCAGGAGAGGTCTGCGCGCCATGTGGGACCCTCCTCTGGTGGCCGGGGAGCAGCCGGGGATCAAACTGGCGCTGCAGAGGCTGCAGGCAGCTTCTCAACCCAGCACTCAACTGCTGTGCCACCAGGGAGGCCCGCAAATGACTATTAAACAAATCTTGATTTAATTTAGATAACATTATACTTTTCTTTTCACTGTTGGTAGACTCAGGCTTATTATGACATTTTATCATTATTAATCCAATCCCCTGACAACAAGGCATGGTCCCGTGACACTCCACCGCATGCAAGGACACCTGTGAGCACTATGACAGAGTTTCAGTTTTGTTTTTAGACTTTACCTATTTAAGAAGAAGGGGCTCAGAGAGGTTAAGTAACTTGTCCAGTGCCCCAGAACAAGAGAGTGGCTGAACTAGGATTCGAATTCAGATCTGCATGATGGCAAACCTCTTTCCCCACTATACTCATCACCTTTCATCTGTTCTGCTCTCACTTGCTGTCTGAATGGCAAAGGGCTGGAAAATGTAGAAAAGAGAGAATGGAGAAGGAGATTCAGGCAGTAATGTGTATAGACTGTAACAAGCAAATTATGTTCAAAGATGGCAAAGGGCAGTTAAAAAAATCCCAAGTCAAGGCTAAAAACCCAAGTGCATAGAAAGACTGTCAATGATTGCGGCAGCACAGCGAGGTAGGTCAGGGAGAAACACGTGTCAGCCACCCCCATCCCTACAAGAAAGAGAAAAGGCAAAATCAGCTGGAACCTGGACTCTAGGCACAAAAGAGGAAACATAAGTGATGCCGAGACAACAGAGAGCTCCCAAGACCAGATGCTGTGTTCTCCTCTCACAGTGGTTGTGCCAGTCTGCAATAAGTCTGGCCTTAAGCCCTACAGGTGAGGAAAATGGAAAAACAGTTGACAGCATTGTGTGTGTGGGAGCAGGGAGCAGATTCTCTTTTCTGGCAAATACATTCCCCTGACAGGTGGCAGGAGGAGAGCCTGTTCCCAGTCAAACCGAGTTGGATGGAAAACACTAAGATGAAAAACAAACTCCATGCCATCCCTTCAAAATCTCCACATGCAATGAAAAGCGGCTGCTGAGCTGGACCTTGGTTAGGGAGAAGGAAACCTTCCCAGCTGAGAACTGACATATAAATGCCTATGGCCAGCTCCCTGCAGGCAACAGAGTCCTGGATCCAGATGAGATCCTGATTCAGAGTACTAGTCAGGATGATAAGAATAACAGCAACGGTTACCGAAAACTCCTCATGGCTGAACACTTGGTACACCTTAACATGTTTTATCACCCGAACAATCCTGGGGTGTTGCCATTGTGCAAATGAGGACCTGATGGTCCCAAATGGTTAAGTGACTCAAATGGAGTCTGAATAAAATGTCAGATTCCATAACCTGTATTCCTATGACTACTGCCTGTCAATCTACCTTCCCCAACCAAACATCAGAACCTAGTGCAGGGCAAAGGGAATGGATGAAATATATTGTCTGTGTATTCACTGGGAACACACACACACTCACTCTCTCTATCTCTCTCTCTCTCTCTCTCTCTCTCTCTCTCATCAAACTTTGCAGGTTTCAAAGACATTCCCAAATCTCTCTTATTTCTAAAATGACCATACATATCCCTTTTCCTCTCATAAGTGATATCTTAAAACATATTTAAATGGCAGTGCAATTTTTAAGCAAGATTATAAATCAGTTTTTTCACTTCCCTCTTAAGAGCAGATTGCTTGATAATCTTTGCCCAGAATTTTCCTTTTTTCAAAATGGATTTTTTTTTAATTCAGAAGAATTACATGTTCAGTTTTTTTTCATTTTAGACAATATTATTTAAATTGCCTGGATCCAATTTCCTTGATCCAATATTCCTTAATTATTCTACCTGAATTCTATAATAGTTAAGGGACTCAGGTGAGTTTTCCAGAAATATTTCCAGTTAGCATATTTTCCTTCTGACTTTATTCCAGGAATTATAGTGCCTACCAGTCAAAATGTGAATTCTCTACATAAGAAACAAAAATTTAAACATTACAAAACTATTAATTAAAAGACATACTATTTAGCACACTTTCACCTATCATTGGGACAAAAATTAGTGAACTTCATATGGAAAAAAAAAGTTTCACTAATTCATCTGAAATGATTTTAATTTTAAATACACAGTATCCTTAGAAAATTTGTTTTATAGAAGTTGATTTAAGGGCACATCCATATTAGTAATTGGTTGTTCTTATATGTATTTCTTTTTTTTTACCAACATCAGCAAGACCCTTCAAAGAAAGTCCCAGAACTGTCGTGCCTAAAAGAGTTTCATTTACTCTATCACAATAGCCCTGATTCACAACATTCTAATAGGTTACAGATGGGTTGGGAGCCTTCCTGCCATTTTTTATTGTTTGTTAGTTTCCTTTCTTCTGTCTGGAGTTTTATTGCTTTCTTTCCTTGTTAGCCTCCCTTGAATTAACCCACTGAATTTTCTATGCCAGTGGACACAGCCAACAGCCCTTTGCTGTGAAAGGATTCAGCTTCATGATTGAGCTGACTAAGAGGGTCCTAAGGCTTTCATTTGTATTTCCACAATCTGTACTAGAAGATATTCCTAATAATCAGGACCAGCAAGGTGGTTGGAAAGTATGTATCTGTAAAAATATAAAACTTACTTTAACCAAAGGAAAAAAAATCTTTTAATCTCCAGTTAGAATGACATCTTTGAAGACCACAAAAGATTATCCAGATCAGTTTTATTAGGTCAAATACCAATCAGTAAAGCTCAGGCTGCCAGAGGATTACTATGTTAGGAAAGTAAGTCAGCACATTAATAGTTCTGCCTGTTAGCAGTGTTAACTGGCTCACAAGACTGAGTAGGATTATTACCTGTCACTTGCGCATCCTTGCTGAACTTAGAACACGGCAGCTAAAATTCAACCAAAATTAACTGTCAGAAATAAAAATTGACTAAGCCAAAAACAGAAAAGATGAACTTGAAAGTACATTGGAACACGACTCAGAAAACTTGATTTCAGTCGTCAGTAGTCACCCCTAGGTCTGCAGGAGGCAGCTAAGTTATGTTTATCCAGGCTTCTCTTTTTCCTTCTGGAAATTGCTCTTCCCAGCACTTATGGAGCTAGCTATTGGTTGAAGTGCTTACTGTGCAATATTCAAGTTACCACACACAGTCCATAGCCCTGCACTGGGAATCTCTGATTTTTAAATAAAAGATAGGTCACTGTGTTCTCTAGTGGAATCTGGGGTCCACCAGTAGCCATGTTTTCTGCCATATGGAAACAGCAGGTTTGTAGTAGGAAAATAAGAAGCTGGCACATTAGGAGAAGCAGAGACAAGGGAATCAGAAAACTGAGTAACTGTTCATCTTCAATTCCATTATTCCAAGATCTAGGTCCAACTTTGCCCAACATATAATTCAGGTCAATGAGCCACTAAATATTCCTCACACCTCAATTCCCTTGACATGGTTTTCTCTCACTTGAAATTAAAAAAAAAAAAAAAGTCCCAATGTACAAGAATGTTAGAAATTAAGCCCTCTAGACCTCAATGTCTACAAAAACACTTAAAATCACCATATTACTTAGGATGTAGATTTTTCTGCTGTCAGAGGGACCAGGAATAACAATTTCTTATTCAAAAATTTAAAAGCTGACTTGATGTTCCGCTCTAAATTTGTCAGGGTTTCAGGCTCTTAACACTGGGCACTACACCAGGGATAGTCAGCAGGAAATTACCGTACAACCAAGGTAAGGACATTTGCTATTTCTGCCTGGTAGGAATAATCATTGCTTTGAATCAATGACCATTGTGTATTTCTCATTCTTAACTTTTCTGAATGGGATTTTTTACTGTCATTAATCTTATCCTGTGCTATTATTGAATGTTAAGTTCAAAGAGGAAACAGATGCGGGCCTCCCCGGTGGCGCAGTGGTTGAGAGCTGGGTTGCGAAGCTGCCCGCAGCCTCTGCGGCGCTGGTTCGATCCCCGGCTGCTCCCCGGCCACCAGAGGAGGGTCCCACATGGCGCGCAGACCTCTCCTGCTGCCCGCTGCTTCCCTCAGCAGTGTACTTCAATCTTTCTGCCTGCTCTGCTCCCCGCTCTGGCTCTGGTGAATTCTCTCACACTCCCACACTTCTGACTGTACCCAGTGCTTGTATAAATAAATCTTAAAAAAATAAATAAATAAAATAAAATATATTTTAAAAAAAAGAGGAAACAGATGCTTTGTTTTTATAATGTACAGGACCATCATAAGATGTGACAGAGATGACAGTACATAATTCAGAGATCCTAAACTTCGAGCTGGGTACACTGACATAAATGCAACTTTAGACAGTCTGTCTTGGGCAAGGCTAGGTGTGGCCAATAAGGAAAGAAAAACGCAGATAGATATCTGAGTGGCCAAAATGGAAACTGTGAGAGAGACTTCTAATCTATATCTCCTTTTGTTAATAGAATGCCCAGGTTTTAGCAGAAAGACCATTGTAGAGTTTTAAAAAGTACTTTTCTCAGTCTTCTTAAAGCCATGTGACTAAGTTCCTGTTAGTGAGGTATATAGCAGAAGTGACATATTCACCTATGGATTATGTCCACCCCACCCTCCAAATATAAAAGATATGCAGATGGACAGTGTAGATGAGGTTAAGCTTTTCAAGAGGACAGAGCAACTCAACAGGAAGATCTTGGATCCTAACACAATGCCATATTAATCCTGGATTGTTAGAAGAGAGAAAATTTTTTTTTCTTGTGTAAGTCACTTTATATAAGTTCTTGATGGGATGGCTAGATATTATTTGCTACTATTACAAGTACTATATATATTCATATCCAAGTAAGTACTCATTTTAGAATTAAACTTCCTAGAAATCAAGATCACTCGACCTTGAATGAATATGAAATCGTGGCATATCCTGAAGACAAGAACTGAAAGCTATTAAGATGAGTAGCAATGCCTTTTTCCAACCCTCCTTTCCTGGCTCCTTGGGTCGTCACGAGCTTGCCTTCCTTCGGGAAGCATTCCACTGCCCAGGTGACGAAAAGCGCGGGCTGCCTTAATCATAATTGGAAATCAGCTTTCTCCCACAGAGACAGAATTATTTAGGGCCAGGTGAGACACAGCAAAATGATAGTGTCTTTGTCCCACTGTGACTGTGTAAGCAGGAGCAGTCCTAAGGGCTGGACTATTTCTAGCACTTCCAAAGCCCTAATTTTAGCTCATTAGCCCCATTGTCCAGCAGCAACAGCATTGGTAGCTGACTCACCACATTAACATGGCTCATCAAGACTTTTTTTCAAGATTAAATCTAGTATCCATTCTGATTTATTGGATCCTAGGCAAGCAACTAATCAAATATTTTGAATTATCCTTGCTTATAGGTACCAGGTTATATTTTTCCAACAACCTGCCTGATTAGACCATTCAAATGACTATCCACTGCTAGTTGTCTACTTATTTTCCCAGCCTGTTATTTCAGGCATCTCGCTGAAACAAGTATCCTGTCTTTAAGTCTTTATCCTTATATTCTTACAATTTATCTAACATATAGATATCTACCATATTCTTACAATTTATCTTCCTTTCTATGACTGGTTGTGTTCTGAAACAAAACAAAAAGAAATTCTTAATTCCCTTTCCTTACTGACTGCTATGCACAGCCCATCATGTGAGAGTCTCTTCACTGACACCTACCTTACCACACTTGGGGGTGTTATATGGATAGCTATTTAAGGTTGTGGGTTCAGTGGCCTCCCTGGTGGTGCATGGGTGAAAAGTCTCAGCACTATCAAGCTTTTGCCACCCACTGATGCATAAGTTCAATCCCCTAGCCAGGGAGCAAACAGTAGACTCTCCCCAACCTTCAGTAGAGTCATCTTCAAAATGAAGAAAATAATGCTTATGGTTAGGTCATTGACTGATTATGAGAAGTGAATGGTACACAGTAGTCAAAAAATTGTAGCTTCCCTGTGCCACAATAGCCAAGCTCACCATCCACTGGGCCAGTACTTTTTGGCCATCAAGCTGCCTCTCTGCAGCCAGCCTCCAAAACTAAGATACTCTTCTTGATCCATCTGGTCCTGGCTTCTGTCCCTGTTCTGTCTGACAGTGTTGCCAAATCCCAATTCAAGGTTCTCAATCTCACACAAAGCATGTTAACTTTATTCATAGTAAGCCCTCAGTGGGTATTTATGGAATTAATGAACTTATGAAGTAATATGGTACTGCAATCCATTGTTTTCTAAATATGCACCAAATACATATTCTGAGAAAAGACCTATCCAAATGGATATGGGAAGTACACAAAGTTAATAAGTATGATACCTTTCCCCAAAGGTTCATCATCCTATGTCCCTTGTCATCATTATCAGAAAAGAGAATATGAGTCAATTTTCACAACTCCTCCTCTGCATACATCCAAATACATTATATAATATATAGAAAGAACTACCGTGTAAGTTCATATTTGCCTCTGAGTTCCTGGGATTGAATTTACTCTAGGAATTTGGTGGCTTCTGCCATCGGCATGAGTCAGTCAAAGCAAGCTGTACTCTCTCTCCCATGGTAGAACCACTTCCCACATCCACCCATGGAAGCCTGCTCCACTAAGGAGCAATCAGCAGGAGAGGAAGGAAGTAGCAAGGATGTGAATGTCAACCACCAGTACCCCATTAGAAAGGAATTTCCAGGCCCTGGCAGAGAACCCAGCAGCAACTGTTTCTATCCTAGGAATGGCCCTGGCATCTGATGGCATAAAAATCTGAAAAAAAATGTCCAAAGGGGAAAACTAAGCTATTAGACTATAAACATTCCTCTCTACTCCATCACCTCAGAGTTTCATCTCTCAGCACTGCCCTAGGGTTCAAAACAAAGAGAACTGTATTTGGCTTTGCTCCAATGATTTCCTCAATCTTGCCTAGGGGACCTGTGCGTGTACATAGGTAAAAGCCATCTCTTTTCCTCTTATTGTTCTCTATTCTCAACTGTTAAGTATTAAGTCGTGAAGCATACTTCCAAAAAGGTGGGAATGAAATGATCATCAGAAAGTCTGGGTTCTAATCTACCAGGTGGGTGGATGTTGAACTGCAGGCTTTCCCCAAGGGTACCCTCTTTCTTCTCCCATCTCACAACAGTCCCCATCCAACAAGTTTAACTCTGGGTGAGCAAATTTTCCCATATGACTATGTCCAGGGACATGACCCTGGTGATTTAGTCTACAGGGCAGACTTGGATGATAAATAGGCAGGTAAAGATCAGTAGTTTTTTTTTTTGTTTTGTTTTGTTTTTTTTGGTGGGACCCTCACTGGTGGCCGGGGATTGAACTGGCACTGCAGAGGCTGCGGGCAGCCCCGCAACCCAGCGCTCAACCGCTGCGCCACCAGGGGAGGCCCAAAGATCAGTAGTTTCTAAGGAATTAAGGCCTTTTTTTGGGGGCTCTGTATATCACAAGCCAATTTAGTGATAGGATAGGGGAAGGCTCAGGCATTTATTTGGGTATGTAACTTTATTCATTGTAGTAATGGGTTTAAGGCCTACTGCATTTCACCCCTTTACTCAGTATCAGTCACATAGACTCCTTAAAGATAATGACTAAACCCACTTATGGTAACTTTCTGCACAGTATCCAGCAGAGTCACAGTTATGTACTGGAATATAGAGATTTTGAAGGTGGACACAAGGATTTTGAAACTGTTTTTCAGCCTAATTCACCAAGTTAACTGTCCTTTGTCAATGGAAATATGACTTCTATCTGTGGCAAAGGAACATGAAAGGTTGCCAAAATTTTCCCTGCTGCAGAGTTTCTCTCTGGCCAAAAGTGACTCAATCGGATCTTAAGCAAAAAATCTGGAACGCTTATCAATTCAAGAGGCCGGATGCCAAGCACAGGATGTAAAAACTCATCCTCACTCTAGCTGCCCACTTCTTATGCCACAAAATATAAATTTCCTCTCCATTCTCAAATGACCTTCCTTTTAGAAGTACAAAGGCACAAGCTCACATTGGGTTCAGCTTTGCCAAGTCACAGATTTCTATCCCATGGTGTCTCCTCTCTCTGCCTGAAGATCATCCCAAACTTCCTCTTCATTGGAATCTTTGGGCATTGAGGATTATAGAGGAATAATAAAAAACCCAGATTAGCTAAATTTCCTACATCCCCTCCTCCATTTCCTTGCTATCACCTAACCTTTCTTTGACACAGTAGAATTGGAACAAAGGGTCATTGTGGGCCATATCTAGCACATAGAAGATACTCTATATGGGTTGCCAAAATATTTGTCACAAAAACACTAACTGTGATAGATTTTCAATAATTACTAAAAGATAGGGAACTACTTTCCCAACAATATGCCTCCGGGAATTTTAACTAGATTATGTATAAGAATATAATTCATCTGTCTACACATACAGGTCAGAAACCATAATTATTTCCTATTATTTCCAATAAATTTGACAAATATCTGTTGAGTCATAACTATATGCAAACTCTATACCAGGGACACAGCATCTGCTCTCAGGGAGCACTCTATTGCAAAAAGAATAAATTTACAATTTATAAAGAAGTGTTGGGACCTAAATACTATAATGCTAACTAATACAATTCTCACTGGGAGGTGGGTTTGGTGGATGGAAGCAGGCAAAGGAAGGTTAGTTTAGAAAGTGATGTCTCCCTGGACTTTGAATGAGGACAAAGACTGTTCTACCTAATGCGTGAGAGCATCATTTTACTTGCAGGGAAGTGAGCATATTGGGTAGGATCTGAGTAGTGAAAATGAGGGTACAGAAGAACCAGTGTTCCAGACAGAGGAAGATCACAAGCAAAAGTATGGAAGTGTGGGCAGGCATAGGCTCTTAGAGAGCAGTAACTAATCTGATTTGCCTCTTATGAAAGGTGTGTAGTTGGTAAGAAGTGGCCAAAAGGGCTAGAATGATGTAATGGGCACAACTATGAATGGCATTGCACTCTGTGGTAGAGAGATAACCTAGAAGTCCCTAAATTATTTTATATTGAAAATCATCTGATAATATCTGTTTTAAAAAGTCTACCCTAGCAGGGGGATTTACCCCACTCATTAATGAACTACAAGAGACTGAGTATATACTCTCATTTCTAGTATATCAATACAAAAATAGCACCATGGCAAAGAAAATTAAGGTGACATTCAATGCCTATATAAAGGAATTTTACACCTCAGGCAGGGGTGGGGAGACTTTGACTTGTTATTGAACCCAGCCAAGTATAGATGTGATGAGTGTCTTTCCCCTTTCATTGATGAGTTAGGTGTCCAGAGTCCCACATATTTCTCTTAAACATTTTCAGGGACGGTTCAAAGGAACCTCTCTACTGGGTTTAAAAGTATTGCTGTAGTCCCTGTAAAATTCCCACCACCTAAGAGGAGAAATCATACATTGTACAAAAACAAATGCAGATGTAAAATATGTATGTGTTATACTATATATATTTATACTGTATTTATGCTGTACTTATAGTATAAAAGTATACTATTTATACTATATATATTTATACTATATATACTATATGTTATAGACTATATTATATATTTTATATACTCTATATATATAGTTTTGGTAAAGGACAGCTAGTCTTCCTCCTCCAGGTGAGCTGCTGTATTGGCTATGGCTCAACCGCGGGGATCAGCATTCCTTCAGTGTATGTCTGCCCATTCTCCACTCCTCTTTCATACACCCCTCTGTCTGGGCCTAGATATCAGTCCTAGGGCAGGAAGCTGAGGGGTAGAAGATGAGGTGGGTAACTGATTTTACTCCTGAGAGCCTCTCACAAATCTTAACTAGGTTGAGTTCCTGCTTTTCCCACTAAAAGGAAAACCAAATCCACGAACAAGTTTTTCTGCTTTGTACTCATTTTCCCTTCAAAAGCCAATAGTCTGAACATTCCTACAGTTTGAATAAATGACAGGACAGAATGGAAAAAGGAAATACTGGGGGAAATTTTTTTCTTGTTTATTAAATCAAAAATATTACCTATGGCAAAGGGATGAATTTAATGTTACTTGGTTTTACTAATATATCTATTATATGTGTGTGTGTGTATGTATAAGTAAAATCCTTAAAATTCATCTAATGCTTTTCTGCAGGCTTTAGAACTTATTCAAGTTACCAGAGCACAGGTATTTATAGATCAGCAGATAACAGTAAATCCATCAGAATCTTAATTAATACAGTTGCATTTCCACACAGATGAAATTTCAGAGTGCTTAGTATAATCATTCAGCCAGCTAGTTAGTTCCTCCCCAATGACACCACTACTCTGAGTAATTGTGCATAGAAACTATTTTAGCAAATCATTTTTTAAAGGAACTCATGATACAAAAATAATTCACTTCATTCCTCATCTGTAACTCCTAGTCCAGTCATAGCTCTTTTAAATAGTCTCTTTCGACTCCTTAAGCTTTCTAGTCTCTTCTTTCAAAAAATTGCTCAGTTCTGAAAACATCTCCCCTGGCATAATACTTTGTGCTATGAGTTCTTCCTCGGACCCCTACCAACACTAGAGGCCCCATCACTGAAAATCATATCTTCAAGAGGCAAAATCTGTTGTAAAACCTCCAGGAACATGTCATAAATTGTTGTCACTGTATACTTCACCCCCTTAAAAAGTGCTAGAATGTATTTCTGTTGTTATTTGATAAAATGTTTGAACAGTACTACCCTAACTGTAGTCACCCAGAGATGCCCCAATAACACCAAAACTATTTTCAAGATGCACTCAGCATGATAGGGGCAGTTTTTTCCATCTTTAGAAGATCATTTGTAGATAGACCTAGGATCCTCACCAGGTTCAGAAGAAACTTATCTGCTTTTGTTCCAGAATACGTGGGAGCCAGTGAAGTAGTTGCGGGAGAGTTCCTTTTTCTTCACATCCTCACCAACATTTGTTGTTGCTGTTGTTTTTTTTTTTTTTTTTTTTTTTTTTTTTAATATGTGCCATTCTCACTGAGGAAAGGTGGTATCACATTGTGGTTTTGATTTGTGTTTCCCAGATTATAAGTGATAAACATTTTCTCATATACCTGTTGGCCATCTGCATTTCCTCTTTGGAGAAGTGTCTTTTTAGCTCTTCTGTCCATTTTTTGACTGGATTATTTATTTTCCAACAAAATTTCTTGAGGAAATTTTTATTTGTGAATTGAACTAAAATCCTCACTAGGCTATAGATAATTAGAACCACCTCTAACTGGCCAGAGAAGTTCAATAATATCCTAGAAAGTGCCCTGTTACTTGCATTTGCCAGTGGGGGTCTCAAGTTCCCTGTCATCATAGCACTTTAAAGATCTGAAGGACAATAGAACCAGAGCCCTCAAATAAAGGAGAAAAGTGGGATTCCACATCCAGCAGAATGCTGGGGTATTAAGTAAAGCAGTCAACCAGAATTTTGTAGTTTACTGGAGCTAAGCAAAGCCTCATTAGCAATTCCATGATAAATGCCACTGCATTTCATTGCACTCTGATAATGTCTGTGATACCAAAAAGCAGCACCTCAATACAAAAGCTCATTGGGTGAGGGGACAAGGAATCTGGAAGCCCTAATGAGAGGGTAGAAAGCAAGAATTAATAGGATACACAAAATCTAAAAGAGATGCTGACCATACCAGGACAGACACTTTTCACTAGCCAAGGGTTGATGGTGTTTCCTGATTATTTAATAAGGAGTAATAAAATTTGATAATTAGAAATATTATCCAACTAACCATGGCAAGCTGAGCAAATTGCTTCCCCCAAATACCCATATATTAACATCCACAATTTGTGAATATTATTTTACATGACAAAAGAAACTTTGAAGATGTGATAAATTAAGGGTTATTTTGTGGGATGATTAGCCTGTATTATTTAAGTGATTCTTAAATCTAATGGCAAAAGTCCTTATAGTAGAGAGGCAAGAAGATCAAAAGAGAGTAGGCCTTGTGCCCATGGAAACAGAGATTGGAATGTTTCAGGCACAAACCAAGGCCAAGGAATGCTGACAGGCAGTTTCTAGAAGCTTGAAGTGACAGGGAACAGATTCTTCTCTGGAGTCTTAGAAACAGCCTGATAACCTTAATTTTAGACTTCTGACTACCAGAATTGTTAAGAGAATAAATATGCATTGTCACTAAATTTTTGGTAATGTTTTACAGTGGCAAGAGGGAATTAATACATCATTCATGCAATATTTACTATATATGATTTTGCTTAAGTTAGCTAAATAGCAAACTACAATTTTTATTTCACAGTGTAGGTTCAGTATTTCTCATTAACCCCAATTTTATTATCTTCATAAAATTTTGCATTAACAAATTCTGTAAAGAATCAGAATAAACTTTGGTGAGATGACTCAAGAATGTAAAAGCTACACATCATAATAATCAAGGCAGACATCAGTGACAAGAGGGGCAAAAAAACAGGTTTCCTCTCTAAGGTCACCACTATGACAGCATTACCTTGTACCTTTTCAAGCTGCCATCTGACCACACCACTCAAGATATCCTAGGACACTGGAACTAGGGAACCTTAGCAGTTTTTAAAACACAGTCTGAAAGAAACCAATAGGAGATAATTTGATGTCACAGGCAGATAACAGACACATACATATTTGAACTTTAGATCTACAGTGACCAGCTATAAATTCTAAGCTTCCATTTCATCTAAAAATCAGAAATAACACTTCTTACTTTCTTGTGCGGATTAAATTGGACTATGGAAATAAAGTTCCTAACATGGTAGTCATGGTAGCCACTACAAATGTTCTTAACAGGAAATGACTTTCCCAAGTCCATAGAGAGTTACTGTCAGGCAGAGGACTTTCTCTGTGTTCCTCAATAATGCCACTCCAGTTAACTGCATATGACACCATTTCAGGACTGGCAGGCTGCCAGGACCACCTTGGACTCCTATGCACATCACTTTCCATCAGTTTTTCTTGATGCTCATCTCCACTGCCTAGAAGCTCCTCATTTCTTTGAGTCAACATCTGCACAGCATACCTCATGACACATAAAGAAATGATTCAGGCTGTACCAGGGAGGTAGACATTTGAATGGGCCAAACAAGTGCCCTTCCTTGAGAAAATTATATCCTATTGTGTCTAGACAAGAACAGGAATGACATTTATGATTGTGTAAGTGGAGGGATCTCAGGGACAAAGTGAGTTAACCATGGCTAGTCCATGGGCAGATGAGAGGCTTCAGTATGCTCTCCAAAGAGGGCTGCAATTTATATGGGCCCTCAAGATGAATAGGACCTTGACATATGGTAGAGTGACAAGGAAGGAACAGTAATATGTGGGGCCCATTTAGACAAGGACAAGCCATTTACCATGGGTGTACTTAAAGGACACAGTAAACATGTGCATTCTACTCCCAATGCAAACACCATTCCTCACTCAGGAGAGTTCCCTTAAGGTCAAATCAGGTACTGACAGGGACAGATTATTTACAGCAGTGGTCAGCCAGTTCTCTTTCACTAGGTATAGTTAAAAAGCAAATTTGAAGCTGATGTTCACTCTTATGAAAGAAGTGATTTGAAATGCTTCTCTTATTTAAACTATTGTTAATGGGCTATCAGGTGCCAACTAGCAGGAGAATAATCCAGGAGATATTTCTGTGGTTTGAGAAAGGTATCCTGGGGAACCCTTTGGTGAAGAGTTTGCAAAGGGAACATGCCAATTTCTGGAGAAGTCAAGATTTTTGTTTCTCAATTCTTAAAGTTAGAGAGACCAACCGGCTTAGGTTAAGGGGCTCTGACTATGTTTTGTGGCCATAAAGAAGGCAGGAACCCCAACAGGAAAAAGCACAAGAAATGAAAGGGGTCTGTGCTGGTAGTCAGAGTACAACCAAGAACCTGAGAGTCATGAGAGAGACTTGGTCCCAGTGAAACAGAGGCCTAATATCAAGGCCTATCTATACCCACCAGTTTAGAACCACAAAGCATTTTGCAACAAATTCTTGGAAATGTGAGTATGAACTAAAGGCACAGAACTATTAGTACCCAATTGATTTGGGATATGCCATTTTCTCATAATCAGGGGATTCATACTGGAGTGACCATCCCTCTACAAGACAGTGCAGGGCTACTTCTCTGGGTGACAACTACTTCATTATGAGCATAGACCAACTGTGCCTGGCAACTTGGAGAGAAAGACCTTTAAAGATATTTGTACCAGCTGGCCAAGAAGCTCCTGCCATTTCAACAGATATTCATTGCTCAATCACATATTTCAGTATTCAAATAAATTACATGCATGCCTGTATGAATGCTCTTTCACACAGTAATTTCTTAGCTGGAACTCTGACCATTAACATGGATGTTCAGCACAGAGAATAGCAGTCACCCAGATTCTGGAAGGGTTTTTGGTAAGGATATTGATGTGCAAGTACTTGCTAACCACCTTTAAAACATTTTCTATAACAGGATCTGGATTATATTAAGTTCATAAGTAAAAACCCTTGTCAAACTCTCTCAGTTATATTCAATCCTAGATAAAGTTCCCCTTTCTCTAGTTTCCTGTCACATTTTTTTAATCTGATACATCAAATTACACTGGTATGGAAAAAACAGATTAATATAAGGGAGACTGGGACTAATTTTACTTGGTCTTCTGAAGCTCAAATCACGGTGTTGGATGGAGCTTCTGGGTACATTCTTTAGAGTAGCAACTGAATTCAATAACTATATTCTCACAAGCTCTTTATCCTCAATCTGTCTTCCCAACTGTACTATTTGGGGTAATCAAAGAGGAAGAATGGCTACTCAAACCCAGTTAGGTCAGTACAGGGCCTACCTTGTGGGACCTCTACCTTGAATGTCCATGTCAGAAGTACCTGCAGTGAAACAGTGACAATGGTCTGGGGCTGCTTAACTAAGAGAATCTTCGTTCCGTTTTTCCAGACATACAAGGAAAGACTGCTGCTCTGGGTGTGTTTTTTGTGTATGTAAATATCCATAAGCTGACTCTGAGAAGAGTCTGATCATGTGCCGCAAATTAATGGTGTCTCAGCCATATAATCAATCTCACAGGTAGAAATGGATAAGCATTGAACAGCTCCACCTGAATCTTAGACTCAAGTATGCAGGCTATCCTAGAACTGATTGAGGTATTTCCATCATAGCATTAAAACATAAAGACACCACAATTCAAATGAAATTGTGTCTCACTGTTCCTTGTTCTAAATGGGTTAAGAACATGGGGGTTAATCATTTTTTAAAAGACAGGTTGAAAATATCCAGGTAATAGGACATCTAGATACCTTTCCCCCTCTTTTTCAAAAGGTTCTATAAATACAACCAAAAACTTCCACCTCAGGGGGGAAATCCTATAGTGTGAAAATACCACAAAGATATAAAACAATGGTGCTTCAATAAACTTTTTTAGTAACAATAAGCTTGGAAACCGAAAAAAAAAAAATAGCCCAATGAAAATTTCCCACTTCAGATCCCAGAGACAAAATAGCAAAGTATGTTACCAAATAAATTTTATTATGCCTCCTCCTGTTCTTCCTCTCTCCCCAACCTCACAGCTTTGTCATCTTGACTGTTCTAACTTCCAATGGATTCTCTGCACTGCTGCTTTGTTTCTATAGAATCACAGAAGTCAAAGCTAAAAAAGATTTTGCATAATTTTTCCCTTTATACAAAGCCCCAAGGGCAAAATGTTCCCAGACTTCTGCTCTTTAGATCCACAACAGATTCCTGCTGGGAGTTGGGCCTGAGCACAGAGAGTCACACCTGATTTGTTGAGTCCTGTCATATACATCAGAGAAAGGCATTGGACTTGGTGGGTATAAGACAGCTGCAGTAACATTCTCTCCTTCCAAAAGAGTTTTCATCCCTCTGTGAAGCTCTCATTTCCTCCTCAGTATTAGAAACCTCAAGTGCACATATTCCTAAACTATCTCCTGAATATACTTTTTCAAACACCAGCAATGCATCGCACACCCCAAGCCAAGGAGCACTCAGAAATAGATGGGTAGAAGGCAAAGATGCAGGCAAGCTCCATGGAACTTTGTCCTGCCTGTTCCATGATATGACCTTAGAGGGGGACTCTAGTTGCAGTGTTCAGGTCCATGGTGAGCAGTCAGTAAGCCCACTGCTCAAGAGGTGATAATACTTTGGAGTAACTGCCTTGGGTGGCTGGCCTCCTGTGACCCACTTAGACCCACTGTTCCCTGTGCCTTTCTTTTGAGGTTTGCCTTGGCTAACTAAAGTAATAAATTAGCCTATAAAACAATATTAGTAAAGGTATCAAGCCTTTGTTATATGACCCAGGCTACATTTAATGCCTTCAATACTTGAACACTATAAGTATTGCCTAAAGATAGAAACATAGGGCACTCAGAGCCAGTCAATGCCAGAAATATTTAAGAATCTAAAATGATGATGGCTACCCATCACTGCTTGGTAGTTTCTTGCATTGATTCTTAAGCAACATAATCAGTAATTTAAAGATGAATTTCTACAAGACTTGTTATTACATTTATTTTCTCATCACAGAAGGGAATAAGGCCCTAGGAAGTACATCAAATTACATAGACCAACAGGGCCAAGAAAATGTTCCCAGGCCTTTTAGTCTGTCAGTCTGGCAAAGTGGTATGTCCTATGGTCCTTCGTGTTGGAAAATCCAGCAAGGCAAGTTGGCCCACCAACTCTCTTCGCCAATATGGATAAGGTTTAGGGCCTCCCCTGGTGGTGCAGGTGGTTGAACGCAGCGCTGTGAAGCTGTCCACAGCCTCTGCAGCGCCAGTTCGATCTCGGGTGGCCGGCGAGGAGCCCACATGGCATGGCAGACCTCTCCTGCCTTTCCCGCTGCTCCCCTCAGCAGTGTATTTCATCAGTCTGCCTGTTCTGTTCCCTGCTCTGTCTCTGGTGAATCCTCTCACCCTCCCATGCATCTGGCCTATACCCCAGTTCTTATATGCATGAATAAATAAATCTTTTTTTTTAAAAAGGGAGAAGGTTTGTATACAAATAATGGACTTTATATCATGAGCTGTCTAATTTCAAAATGTAATAGTTTGCTCTCCACACCTGTCTGAAACTCAACCCTGTTAAGAATTATGATCAGTCGCTCCGGCGTTCCTGGCTTCCTGGGCTGCGTGCGAAGAGGTCGGGGCTGCGGGGTGCGCCCCTCAGGACCCTGCGGGACCCGCGCGTTGTGGGAGGACGAGACCCCAGAGCCTCCCGAGCAGCAGGAGCTGCTTGCTGGCGTGAGTGAGGTCGACCGGACCCGGGAGACAGTGGATGGACAGGCGACCTGGGAAGAACCACCCGGAACCGAGAATTCAGCCGTGCTTGCCAGCGTGGGACTGCAGGAGAGCCCCAGAGAAAGAAAATCTCCAACAGAGGAAAGAGACAACCTGCAAAGGACGAAAGAGACACTTGAAGCCGAATGTGAGCAGCTGAAAGAAGACAGTAGAGGGCCCGTGGCCGACGCCCAAGAATCTCAAGAAAATCAAGAACTGTCCTTCAGCATGGAAGAAAAAGGCAGTGAGACTGAGAAAACAACGAGGAGGGGGCATCGGAGGCACCATTCAGAGTCGAGGGTGCAACTCTCCCGGAATTGGGGGCAGGAAGGCTCAGCTTGTCACAGGGGCTGCAGGAAGCCCTTCAGGCTGAAAGTGACCAACTCAGAGAGAACTTGGGAGAGGTCACAGCTAAACACCAAGAAACAGAAAAGGAACTGAGAATTGCTCAGCATCACCTGAAAGAACATGAGGAAACCATTCATCAGCTGAAAGTGGCTCTTTGCGAGAGAGAAACCGAACTGTCAAGCATGCAGAAGGAACTAGAAACAGCCCACAATGAATTACAGAAAAAGGTCCAAGAGCTTCATGAGAAACAAGAACAAGTTACTACCATCAAAGAAAGCAGTGAGACTCAGGAGAAAATGAGCCACGTGGAGCAGTTAGAGGAGCTTCTTAAGGCCAGAGACGCATCACTACAATGTGTGGAAGGCGAGAGGCTCGAGCTGATGGAGAGGCTTCAGGAAAGTCAAGAAGAAATAAAAATTATAACTAAGGAAAGAAATGAACTGAAGGGCGTGCAGGAGGCCCTGCGAAAGGAGAGAGACCTGCTCAAGGAAAATATTGAAGAAATCGAAGCTAAAGGACAGAAAATCAAAGGGGAGCTAAAAACTCGTGTTCTTCTGATGAAGTCCCAAGAAACTATTAATGCAGAGACCCTGTCAGAGGAGACAGACCAAGAGGCGGGGTCTCCAGGAGACCTGGATGCTGGATTACAGGGCAGAACCCAGGAGCATCAGCCTGGGGAGGGTGCAGCTGTCAGAGAGGCTCAGGCCGCAGAGTGTGAAGTGGAGCAGCTGACGCAGCAACCCGAGACCCAGACGTCTACTCTGGAGGACACAGAGACGGAGAAGCTGCACGAACACTTAGAAGAAATGAAGTCTGTTTGCAAAGAAAGAGATGACCTCCGGAGTCTGCAGGAGATCCTCAGAGCAGAGAGGGACCAGCTCCAGGAGAGCCTTCGGGAAGCTGTGTGCAGGGACCTGGAAATACAAGAGGAACTAGAAACTGCTCGCATGAGTCTGAAAGAACAGCAAGAAACCATTGATAAACTCCGAGGGATGGTTTCAGAGAAGACAGATGAAATATCAAGTATACCAATGGATTTAGAAAACACAAATTCTTTCTTAAAATCACAGGTCCAAGAACTCCAGGAAAAAGAACATCAACTTCTTGAGGCAAAACATTGTCTCACAGAAACAAAGAGAGCAACTGAGGAAGGAAATGGAGGCCCAGAACTCTACCCTGGGAGGTCTAGAAGCAGAGAAGTTACGGTTGACACAGAAACTTCATGAAAACCTTAAAGAAATAGAAGTTATCACCATGGAAAGAGATGACCTGAGAAGAGCAGAGGGGGCGCTCCAGACAGAGCAGGAACAGCTCAGGGAGAGCCTCCGGGCAGCCAAGACCAAAGACCTGGAAACACAAGAGGAACTGAAGTCTGTTTACATGTGTCTGAAAGAGCAGCAAGAAACCATCGATAAACTCCAAGGGGTGCTCTCAGAGAAGATGGATGAAATATCAAGTGTGCAGGTGGATCTAGAAAACACAAACACCGAGTTACAAGAAAAGATTCAAGAACTGAAGTCAAATGAACAACAGCTTCTAAAGTTGAAAGAAGCTGTCAGTGAGACACAGAAAAAAATGCCTGAAATGGAGCGATTAAAGACACAACTCAAGACCCAAAGTCTAACCCTGGATAAAATGGAAATGGAGAACTTAAATCTGGCTCAGAAATTGCATGAGAACCTTGAAGAGATGAAATCTGTAACGAGAGAAAGGGATCGTCTCCGGAGAATGGAAGAGATGCTCATCTTGGAGAGAGACCAGCTTCGGGGAGAGCTGCAGGGAGCCCTGACGAGGGATCAGGAAACACAAGGAGAACTGAAAACTGCTTATGTACATTTGAAGGAGCACCAGGAAACTATCAGTAAACTCAGAGAGAGACTTTCAGAAAAGACAACACAGATTTCGTGTATTCAGGAGGATTTAAATAAAGCAAAAGATGAATTACAGAAAAAGCAGGACCAGCAGAACCACAAAGCGGTGGTCAAATGTGGAAAAACGTCAGTATGTGATGGAAGACACCTTCCTGAGAGGGAAGTGCTTTAGAATAAAAGAACTTCTGAAGAAATACCCAGAGATGGATAATCAGTACGAATGCTTAAGCAGATTATCTCTTCACCTGGAGAAGGAAATCAAACCCAAAAAGAGCTTTTAGCTAGAATAAAAGCAAACCTCCCGCTTCCATCTCCACAAACCAAAGAGATTCAAAAGCTTCTCACTGCAAACCAAAGATGTTCCATGGAATCCCTCCAGGTCACAAAGAAACTCGAGGTACTGCCTCCTTTACTGGTACCCCTGTAACAGTGCTGTGCGTCTCAGTCCAGACGCTGGTCTGCTGTGCATCCAGAGTGGGCCACTGGTTGCCTTGTCTCACTGCTGACCGGGAGCTCGTGTGGGCTGAGGCAGGTGTGTGCCCCACCTCCCGGGAGCGGGTTACTCCCCAAGCCACCGGGCACTCAGGGCAGTACCACAGCATCTCCATCCCTCCTGGTCTATCACAAGGCAGGGGGAGTGTGGTGACGGGCGGGTGTGCAGGTGTGTATCACTCCTGGAGACGAGACAGGAGACAGATGACAACAGGGCCCAGGCAGGGCCATCGGGTTAGGACCTCACTTGACAGTGACTCAGTGGTGACAGTGAGCTGACCATACTGGCATTTTCAATGAGTCTCTACAGAGAACTGAGTTGGAAGGTCAGCCTAGTGGCAGGAGCAGAGTTGAGGGTGCTGCCCCACAGGGCAAGGCTCATAGGGAGAGAGTGTATGAAAGATATTCAAGAAATGCCTTGCAGCTTAAAATAGTGGGCCTGTTAGGTGACAGTGAAGGTGAGGAGAGGAGAGTAGACTGCAGTGCAGTAGGAGAGAGCCATTCAGGGGTTCAAGGTGAGAAAAGTTGGGGGCAGGAGAGAGCCACGCACAGGTGCCCCATGCAGCTCAGGAGGCTGTGTCAAGGTGAAGGGCAGCTAACTCTGACAGCAGGCATGGGCTGGACACTCCACCCACGTTAGCCAGCTCTTGGTGACCTGTCGCCAGTTTGGGAACAGTGATTATGGAGGAGGCGAGGGGAGCTGTGAGTGGAAAGTGTAGGAGCCGATACCCCATGCCCCCATGTCTGGCAGCTGGGTGTCCATAGCGCATTCTCAAGGTCCATGTCACAGATGGCGCTGTCACCATTGTCACCTTGAAGCCAAGCATCTGAGGATGGGTGACAGTTGCTGCCCAATCTGGTGGTTGCCCAGTTGTGGGCGGGGGGGGCTACTGAAAGGGAACCTCAGGTGCCCAGCTGGGAAGAGTGGGCCACTGGTGATGTAATTAGCCAAAAAAAGAAACAGAAAGGTGGTTTTCTGGAGAAAGGGGTACGGTGACATCTTAGGCAAACTGAATCCTGGAGGCAGGCCCAGTAGGAAGCCAGGCACGTGGAACTTGCAGCCCAGAAGGTCTTCCCTTGAGAAGCTAAGAAGAGGTGGGGGGAGGCTCCAGGCCACTTCACTCACCAGGGGGTATGGATGAACAGAAGATATTGTCCCACCTCACAGTCCCAAAGATTTAAAATTACTTCACCTAGAAAAGGAAAGCAAAGGAAGACAAATAAATAGAATTATTTCATCTAAATGTGACGAAAGCTTCAATCCCAATTTGTGTAATGTTTTTTCCCCAAGTTTGTACTAAGTCACATCACAAAGATCAAAGAAGAAAATCATGAATCCATCAATAAATTTGAAATGGCTGTTGTGGATGAAAAAAAAAAAAATTATAATCAGACCACACTGATCATTTCTCTGAGGAGCTCTCCAAGGATTGTTTAAGACACACTTGAATGAACTGGATTTAAGCATTTTGCTATCTTCACATTCTATCGGTTTAGCTTTGTGAAAATTATGACAATTAAGGACCCAGCTTCCCAATGGAGCTCTGAGTGCTCATGTTCTCAAGATGCTGCATTTCCCCAGCTTGAGGAATATGCCTTCCCTTTCTTCCCAATTGATGCCTGTATTATTATCCCATTCCTTGAACTATTATCCATGCCATTTTACTAACCATATTTCTCTCCCTCACAGCCACAGCTTACAGAATGACTCCTAAGACCACATACCCAAAATTAATACTTTACCTTCCTCCTAAGATTTTCCATCTACATAGAGGAATGAAGCAATTTGAAGGAGCCCCATGCTCTTCTCACTGGGTTTTTAAAAAAGTCATCTTTGATGATGATGATACATCCAAAGAAGGTCATTCTAACTAACTTCGACTGGCCTGATTCTTCGATTGACTCATTAACAGTGAAGCAGAGTAGGAATTACAGGTGTGCAGAGAGATGGATTTTCAACCCCTTTATTTTCTGGAAACTCTCTCTTCTCATAGTGAGAATGGAATTTTCAAGATGATATCTAAAGCACAGCAGGAAAATAATGTAAATCTAGCGCTGGGAAATTCTTCCCTCCAGGCACCATTCAAAAGCCAGACTCATTTGAGAGAAGTTCAAGGGGTTGGGAACAATGGAGAGGGCACTTGCTTTGCCTCACCTGATGACATCAAGGAAAGAAAGGAAAGTGTGTGGGGAATGAGGGCTCATTGAGAGTCAGCTCTGCAGTAGAGCTGTGAGTCAACCCTGGAGACACCCACTGAAAACAAGCATTTAAACTTGACGAGATGATATCTGAAGGTGTGTGTAGGTGGATCTCGTGTTTCAAATGCTTTCAGAGTATTTTGTCATGTCATTTGTTCCATTAAGATTTGTTTAAAATGGAAAAAAATCCAAGAAGCTAACGTCAACAACTAAGAGGATTTTGTAAATAACATTCCTCCCACTTCAAAAGGCATTGCCTACATCAACACTTACTCATACATCAGTAATGCTTTTGAAAGAAATTATGCGAAAATGACAGTCAAAAGTTCCTATTATTTCAGGAAGCTTTTACCAAACATCAACTTTGATTTCACACTTTCAAACACAAGTAGCCATGCACATACTTTTAAATATAAAAGTCCTAGTGGGAAGTGGATGGGTAATGCTGCAAGACAAAAAAGAGTGAGCAGCAAAGTATAGATGCGAATTGGGACAGTGACTTCTGTCAGAGTCCAATCTAGGACATGTCACATGTGACGTGAGGTAAGTCCAGATATTTAAATAACTCACCCAAAAGGAGTATGCAATAAAGCAAAAAACCCACCTAATGGAAAAAAAGACAACCACAGCACACACTAGGAGCAAGAGTCTAGCCAAAATGGGTAGGAAAAACTTTAAGTGAACTTTGTTTATAGTGATACGGAGCAGTACAACTTACAAAAGGGAGAGGTGGCTACTGTGCAGAACTGCCTACAGCTATTGACTCATGCACTTGCCAACTTCGGGAACAGTGCTGAGATCCAGCACTTCACTGGATAATGGGGTGCACGAATTGGCACACAGATTGGAGGGCTGCAGGGGTGAGAGTGCAGAGCAAGGATTACTGAGACTCTCAACACAGAACAGCTGGCACCCTAACTGGCAGGGAGAAGCAGGTCTGAGCACCCGGGTCTCACAGAAGAGGCTACCACTGGAAGCACAACCTGAGATAAAATACCTGCCAACCCCTACCCCAGGACTATAACCAAAACAAATAAATATTTGAACAAACTAGAACTCAAGCACCTATCAATAACAGGAACAAACACTCAAGGATGAGACTGTTCTGAAAAAGAAAAGAGAACAACTCCCCATATCAACTATAATCCATGCCCAGTACATTTAGTGCTTAAAAATATCCTAGAAAGGGGTCTCCCTGGTGGCGCATGCGGTTGAGCACAGCGCAGTGAAACTGTCTGCAGCCTTTCAGTGCCAGTTGGATCCCCGCCGGCCTTGGAGCAACCCAAATGGCTAGCAGACCTCTGTCTCACCCACTGCTCCCCTCAGCAATGTATTTCGTCAGTCTGCCTGTTCTGTTCCCCGCTCTGTCTTTGGTGAATCTTCTCACCCTCCCGCATCTCCGGCCTGTACCCCGGCTCTTGTATAAATAAATCTTTAAAAAAAATCCTAGAAAGGAAATGGACACAAGACTATAAAAGACACTAAAAGCAAGCAGCTCACATGGAGGAGGGGATCATTGTGAAAACACACCACACAATCCTGGCACCCACAGCGCAGTAGGAAGTTTGGATTCCTTAGTTTTCCAGGGGTGATCATTTGGTGTCCTATTGCTCCAATCCCACTCCTATGCCTACTACTCCTCTCTGGTATCAGTCATCAAGTTCCATCAACAGGTGCAAATGAAACAGAGCTATAGTCGGGGCTCTAGGGGGTGCTACATCAGTTCAAAGAACAGTGCCCAATAAAAGACACATCACTGCAGATTCTTCACCCATGCACACAATTGCAGGTTCAGGGAATGACAATGGAGTTATAAAACAGGGGAAACAGTTTATAGGCCATAGGTGGCCAGATAGCTCACCTCAATAGATTCCAGAAGTCCCAAACCAAAGGCTGCTCGTCCCAGATGGCGCCATCCTGGCCAGGAAGGCCTGGTGCTCATGGCACACCAGCAAGCAGGGGGTCAGGATCCAACACACCATGGCGGAGGTGCTCACAGATGGCGCTGCCACAAAGACGCCACAGCAGCCGCAGCCACAGTCTGAAGGTCGGGAAGGATAGCACCCGATGCTGGACCAGACAGCAACGGAGGCAGCAGCAGCAGCACCAGGAAGCAGTACCAAGTGATTAACAGCTCAGGGGCAACCTGGACTCAGAGTGCTGGTCACCCATCAGCAGTGCTGGGCAGCACTGGCCAGTAGTGCCAGTCACTAGGCAGCAGAGTCAGAAACACCGTTGTTTCACAAACAGCCCGTTGTGAGTTTTTGGTCCTCACCAACAATAAAAAGCATGAGACACCAGGCCTTTGGTGTACGTTTCAGGCAGTGTAAGAAACAGTCTGCAGGCAGGTGGGCAGGCTTGGCCTCTATGAAGCTTTCCCGCTTCTCTTTATCTTTCTTCAGAGACCAGGAACAGTGTCCTTTCAAGAGCCTGAGTCTGAGCCTCACCTAAGAAGCCAGGAGCAATGTCCTTCCCAAAGCGAGCGCGAGAAAGTCTGAGCATCTGTCCCCAGCAGGCACCAACCCAGCCTTATATCCTCTCTCCCGCCCTCCCCCTCACTTACAGGTCTGATTGGAGCATTTTCAGTCCTTCAGCTTATTGGGCCATTTACCAATCAGTTCATAGCTCACACCTGATCAGTTCATTCCACGATCCAGGCACCAAATCCACAGCCTCTTCTACAGGCTGCAGCTGGAGGAGCCTCAGCACTGCGGCTGCTCTGCAGCAGGGGCGTGCTCTTCCCTGCAGTCCTGAGTCCCAGGCTGCATGCCCTGGGGCGGCGTGGTGGGAGAATCACTGCCTCCTGCCATCACTGCTGGGCTCTGCCTGTGGTCTGCGCCCCAGTGGGGCCAATTGGGGGTGGAGTGTGAAATGCCCACCACCTGCAGTCACACTGCCCACAAGCAGCATCTGAGGCCAGGCAGAAAATGGCTACCACATTTCCAATAACTCCAGCCGCTTATGCGGCTGCAAAAAGTGCCAATCCTACCCTGCACAAGCTGGGGGGCCCTGGTTTTACATACCATAGTCTGAAGATTTATCCCTATTACAATTGTAACAGTGTAATCCCCATACAAAGGAGAGGTTCCAGGCTCCCTGCCCCACCCAAGGAAGAGTGGAGCTGAGCAGGGAGAACCTTAAGAAGGAAGAGGAAGAAAAAAGTTGTGCTTTTTCTTGGCCTTGGACTTTGTACCATGGACTTCGTACCATGCTCCTTCCATGGAGCATGGAAGGAGACACTTGGAAAACACAAGGGTGAGAGAGCTGTGAGGAGGCTGCCAATGGCAACCTTTATCTTGACTTGGACTTGGGTGTTGCTTTTATCCTTTGAGACTTGCCTCACATCTTCTGCCACTTTTCTAGGGGGCCCCACCAAAAGGTGCTTTAGACTGTGGCAGGCTTTCAGACCTCAGTGGCCCTGCTTTGGCCAACCCTGTTTGGCTGGGCATTTACCCACAAGGGGATGGGTAGCTTTGGGTGCTTGACTTGGAAACTATATTCTTTCTCTTCTCTCTATTGCACACTAATCAAGGCACACTTGTTGTATTAAAGTTATTTGGCAAATGGCAGAATCCATTTAGAGCAGGAAAGTTTAGGGGCTCTGGGGTACTCTTTATTCTGCCCACTAACACAAAAAATTAAAATTGTGAAAAGAATAGAACACACCACAAGTTCTAGAGCAAAAAAAAAAAACCCTGAGAGGAGCCCCAACCTAGCAGAACTGCAGAAGATGACAGGAGTTCAAGGTAACAGTGCTAGCAATGCTTATGGAACTCAAAAAAACAATGAAGGATATAAAACAATAAGACAATAAAAATAAAGAAAATATGAGGTAGCTATATGTAGGGTAAAGAAAATATCAGGCTTTTCTGCCCTTCCGCCATCAGGATAGATGATGGATCCTTGTCCTGAATGCATGCCTGATGGCGGGCACCTGGAATAGGGTGTGGGCATAGGTAGATGGAATTCAGCTGAGCTAAGACTGTGCTTTTAAGGGCGGCGTCACGGGGGGACGCCAGCAGCCCCAGCCAGCAGCAGCAGAACCTGAAGGAGAAGCCGAAGCAGAAGCAGAGAACGCCAGAGAGCCCAGATAGAGTAAAGACTTGCTGGCAGGCCTCCCAGCCCCCCAGCCAGCACCCCTGCCTGCCATATGCCTGGTGAACCCCAAATAAAAGACCTGCAAAACCACTGAGGACTCTGACTCCTCCTTTACCCGGTCTGCATGGGATCAGAAAACCTGCACTGTGTCCAGTCCTGCCCCTACAATTGGCGTAGTCGGCAGGATCCATGCAGATGGGTATTGGAGCCCTCCGAAGACCTGGAGGGACTAAGGAGAACAGACTGTTTGCCTGTGATGACGCTGGAGGCGCCATGGCGGCACAGAAGGTGGATTCGGTCCAGGAGCTGCGGGACGAGACCTAGCATGGAGGAGATGCCCGAAAGGACCAGCCAACGACACCGGAAAGGACCAGCCAACGACATGGGATAGGACCAGCCAACGACACCGGAAAGGACCAGCCAATAACCCCTGAGGCAGCAGGCCGTTGCTGAAGCAGGGAGAGGCCAATGGATTTGAACTGATGGACTGATGAACTGATGATCTTGGACTGACAATCCCGCCAGAAGGCGGAGGACCTTGGCAGGTTATGTTTTTTTTTTTGAGAATCTGGGGGTGGCCAGTGGGCCTTGATGGCCAAAAGCAGCCTGTGCATGCCCAGCAGCCAGGTGGAGGAGAAAAGCCAACTAAGAAGGCAAAAGCTGGTACTGATGCTAAGTTGAGAAGCGCTGAGTGGCTGTTAAGCAGCCTGAGTATGCTGAAGAACTGTGAGTCTCGTAAAATCACCTGTGGGTGATGCCCTGATTATTCTTGAGTGAGGGTGAGGAGCTGAGGAACCTGTCCTTGGGGGACGGGTGGGGAATGTGGCTTGGGGTGGAGCCCAAGCCGAATGCAAAGTTTGGATCCCCAACCCATGTGCTTGTGCAGTGGGTTGGCTTGAGAGCAGGGGTCTGTGAGTCGCATGGGTGGCCATGAAGGCCGAGTGTTGGAGCGACTGCAGACAGAAACCCTGAGGGTTGGCGATTACCCCCAACAGAATAAAATTGCCAATCCCAGAGCTAGTGCATCCTGGGGGTGGATGCTGTGTGTGCCTTGTAGCCGAGACTACAGCCAGAGAAGGCCAGGAAGCCTGACGGCTCCTGGTGTGTTATAGCAGATGCCGTGAGTGATTCCCCTCCCTTGTATGAGCAGTGCCTTCGGCAGCAGATTTGGTGGCTCATCTGCTGGTACCAATAATTGTCTTTTGCACTTGGTTGGTGCCCTGCCTGGACTTATTTGTGTTCTGTTGTATTTTGTTATATTGTATTTTGTTATTTGATGTATTTGCTTTTGTGGGCCATGGCTGCATTGTTTGTTTGCTTAGAAAATTGTATATATATATATGTATAGACTGTATGGCAGAAAACCCTGAGGGGGTGGACTGTAGGGTAAAGAAAATATCAGGCTTTTCTGCCCTTCCGCCATCAGGATAGATGATGGATCCTTGTCCTGAATGCATGCCTGATGGCAGGCACCTGGAATAGGGTGTGGGCATAGGTAGATGGAATTCAGCTGAGCTAAGACTGTGCTTTTAAGGGCGGCATCACGGGGGGATGCCAGCAGCCCCAGCAGAACCTGAAGGGACGCCAGCAGCCCCAGCAGCAGCAGAACCTGAAGGAGAAGCCGAAGCAGAAGCAGAGAACGCCAGAGAGCCCAGATAGAGTAAAGACTTGCTGGGGGCTGGGAGGCCTATCAGCCTCCCAGCCCCCCAGCCAGCACCCCTGCCTGCCATATGCCTGGTGAACCCCAAATAAAAGACCTGCAAAACCACTGAGGACTCTGACTCCTCCTTTACCTGGCCTGCATGGGATCAGAAAACCTGCACTGTGTCCAGTCCTGCCCCTACACTATAATTAGAAATAATAGTTAAGAAACACTGTACCTGATTTTAAAAATACAATTGAGGGCCTCAATATCAGATAAACAGAAGCAATGGAGATACATGAAAACTCAAACACACAATATTGGCAAACACACTCATAAAGCAATGCAGAGAAAAAAAACAAAGAAAATGAAAATAGTGTAAAAGACTTTGGAACAACTTAAAGAGCAGTATCTCTATATTATAGTGGTACCAAAAGGAGAAGATAAAGGAAAGGTATAGAAAATTTATTTAAATAAATAGTAAAAATCATCCCAAACTGGGAAACAAGTCAGACGTTCCAATCCAAGAAGCACAAAGAATTCCAAACAAAATATTACCAGATACACACCACATGACATTACAATAAAGCTGATAGAAATCAAAGACAATGACAGAATATTAAAAACATCAAGGAGGAGTCAGAAGAAAGTGGCAGACAGGATCCTGTGTCATTATTCCTTCAGGGACACTGAGACTAGGCAGCTGGTGGGAGCAGCCATGTCTGGAATGGAGGTGGCGATGTGAGGACAGGCATCTCAGCAGGGAGGACAGAAGACAGAAACCACTGCAAAGGGTAAGAGAGGCTGAAAAACATTGAGGAACTGTGCCAGTTTGATAGGAGGTGTACCCACCCTACCCCCAGTATGTCCCCCGTGCTGTCCCATGGCCCCTACCCAGAAGGGAAGGTGCACATTTCTCAGTAAGAGGATAGTCTGTTCAATAAAGGGCACTGGTGAACAGTGACTGTCTCCAGCTCTGGAAAGAATCACTTGCTCATCCCCCAGGCAATCTCTGCACTCCCAGGACTCCCAGGGCTCTCTGTGCTCACTTTGGAGAGCTTGCAGAAATGCCATCCTGGCCCTAGCATGATCTCTGCTGCTTCTCTGCTCAGCACCAAGAGTGCAGGTCCTCCAGGCATATCACTTGTAACTTTATCCTCAGGGAACACTGTTTCAGAAGCCTGAAAAGCCACCCACACATGCACCCCAGCATGACCTCCAGGCCTTCACATAGCATGTGTAGTCAATAAATGGAAGTGTAAGGGCAGGAAGGACAGTGAGCAGGTTTTCTGATCCAGCAGACCAGGTAAAGGAGGAGTCAAAGTCCTCAGTGGTTTTTGCAGGTCTTTTATTGGGATTTACCAGGTACAAAGCAGGCAGGGGTGCTGGGGGGCTGGGAGGCTGGGGTGCTGGGAGGCCTACCAGCCTCCCAGCCCCCAGCAAGTCTTCACTCTCTCTGGGCTCTCCGGTGACCTCTCTCTCTCTCAGCTTCTCTTTTGGCTTTTTCTGCTTCTGCTGGTGTCCCTGTGACACCGCCCTTAAAAAAAGCACATTCTTAGCCCAGGTGAATCCCATCTACCTAGGCCTACACCCTATTCCAGGTGCCCGCCATCAGGTGTGCATTCAGGACCACAAGGATCCATCATCTATCCTGATGGCAGAAGGGCAGAAAAGCCTGACATTTTTCCTTACGCTACAAGAAGTAACCACAGTAAACAAAGCCTGTGCAGCAAGGAAATGTTGGGATTTTTGTGCAACGCTCTGGGAGTCTACAGAGGCACCAGTCTGGACCTAGCATGAAAAATGCTTCTCCTCACTCATCATGAGAGAACTGCAAATCAAAACCATGACTGAGATACCATCTCATATCAAGTCATCAGAAACACAAAGTGTTGGTGAGGTTGTGGAGAAAAAAGGAACACTTGTACACTGTTGGGGATGAGAACTACTATTATCTTATGGAAAACAGTATGGAGGGTTATCTTTAAATATTAAAAATATATCTACCTTACAATCCAGCAGTTTCTCTCAAGACATCTACCAAAACAAAGCAAAAATATTAATTCAAAGGGATGTATGCACTTCTGTGTCTTTGCAGCACTATTTACAATAACCAAGTTATGTAAATAGCCTAAGTGCAGATGAGTAGGTTAAGAAGATAGGGTACATAGACTCAATGGAATACTCAGCAATTAAAAAAGAAAGATGATCTCTTGACATTTGTGGCAACATGGATGGAACTAGAGGGAATAAAACTAAGTGAAATGAGTCAGGAGAAAGACAAACACTGCATGGTTTCACTTATATGTGGAATATTAAAAAATACAAAGTATCAATCAAAACCAAATCAATAACAAACCCTGGAAGTCTGAGTGTAGAATGAAGGTAAAGGAGGGAGACAGTAGAGAGCTAAGAGTTTTAGTAGGCCCATTGAATGATGGTGGAGGACTCTGGGTACCTTGGTGGTAGGTATGATGTGGTGACATACATCTGAAAGGTATGATCTTATACTTCTGAGTCACAGACAGTGTTGTAAATCAATGTTACCTCAATTGAAAAAAAAAAAAAAAAGACTATGAGAGAGAAGAGGGTAGCCTGCAAGGGAATCAGTAGAAATATTACAAGCTGAAGGTACTTGAAAGAGATATTTAAAGTATTTAAAGAAAGGGCTTCCCTTGGAGGCACAGGCAGTTGAGCGCTGCGCTGTGAAGCTGTCTGCAGCTTCTGCAGCACCAGTTCGATCTTGGCCGGCCAGCGAGGGACCCCCATGGCGCGGCAGACCTCTCCTGTCGCGCCCGCTGTTTCCCTCAGCAGTGTACTTTGTCGGTCTGCCTGTTCTGCTGTCTGCTCTGGCTCTGGTGAATTCTCTCACCCTCCCGCACTTCTGACTGTACCCAGTGCTTGTATAAATAAATAATTTTTAAAAATAAATAAATAAAATAAAAAATAAATAGGTATATAGGTAAATAAATAAATTACCTTAGGATTGGCTGAGGGCAAAATGCCTCAGCATGCAGGTGTTGTCCATTTTGTCTCTTATCTCTAGGCAATGTTTTCTTGGGATACAATGCATAAAATAATAAACTGGGGTGCTGATTAAAAACATAGATTCCCAGCATCCATCCCTAAAAAGAGGCAGGGGGTAATAACTCTTAACTAGCAATAGGAATTGAGATTTCCTTTAGGGATGGGATGGTTGTAGTAAGATATCAGAAAACAACCAGAGATGAAAATGAGGATCAGTGACATGGTGGGTATCAGAATGAAAAAAGACTTGTTTTTGCTTGTTTCCTTCTCTCACCTGAAACCATAGTGTTAAAATATTCTCCCACTGCATCAGCAGAAGGTATGAAGAAAGTTTTGTATATTTGTTTGTTTGTTTGTTTGTTTGTTTGTTTGTTTGCTTGCTTGCTTGTTGGATTTGGGAAGTATAAGCAAAGAGAACTATAACAAGAACAGGAGATAAGCAATTGATGAAGCTGGGGGAGAAAACTTTGATCCTGCTGGCAACTCAGGTTGCAGAGGATGCAAGTCCACTGATACCATGGCAAAAGCACCCTAGTGTAGCTTTGGGGTTTCTGTCTCATATGAATAATGAGATTGAAGCCAGCTCAAATTTAGGGGTGATTCAAACTAACTGGTATAATCTTTCACATTAAGAAAAGACATACAATCCAAACCATAAAACCCTGATATGGTCTTTCCTATCCCTTCTCTATCCTGAACTATACAAGGCAAAGCAGAGCAAGGGATAGAGGGAAGGTGCCACAATGGCCCAGAATAGGATGAAGAAGCCAAAGAGGATGATGGGGACACCTGTACTAAAGAGTCACCTGCCAGGGGTGTCAGAATTCAAGCAAGATAAACAGGTCACAAGCAGAGGAGTATAGCAGTATTATTAGTATCCCAGCTCAAGAGATTGGAAACTGAGTGGTCGGGGGTGGGAGGACATGAAGATGTGGGGATGACTTCAATGGGGTTATATAAATACAAGGGGGTTGATCAAATAAATAAATGTGCTAAGGACAATGGTACTTGGGTTTTTACTTCCTTAAAGGGGATTGTAAATAGGGAAATAGGAAGCTAGAATGAATCCTATGGTATTGAATTGCAATTGGAGGTATAGCAGGTCTTCAAATTATATCATTTTATTCAACATCATTTCGTTATAATGTGAGAAGATGTTATAGATGAGGGGGAAAAAAGACTCCCTGGTGATATTGACTGAAAAGACATTATTTGAAGACCCAGTTTCATTATAAATTGTTTCACTTAAAATCACATTGTTCAAGGGCCTATCATTGGCATTATGTGAGGGGATATTGTAGTTAGTATGATTCCTTGGGGTTTTCAAAAATAGATGGATAAATAAGTAGATTTAAAACCCTAGATGTAGATATGGAAGTAAATGTAGAAGTAAATATGTATGTGTACAAATATATGTATTTCTATCTGTGTGTATATATGTGTGTGTGTATTATATATATATATATATATATATGCATGTGTATGTGTTTGCATGTGCATTCATATATTGCCTCCACACATATATACCCTGTCTGGTTTTTGAGAAGGCAATATTCCAAAATGAGGGGACACCCACAGAATCTGGATCTGGGCCTCTAAATACTCTCCTCCACTAAAAGGAACTAGGGCTCCTTGGAGAAACAGATGATTCTATGGCTAGGACAGGAAAGATAATAATGTATTGAGAACATCTAATTAAGCCAGAAAAGATGACAGTTTTTAAAATCTCATTGGGAACATATCAAAGTAACACAGAAATGAGTTTGAAAGGCCTCTTATCTGCCAAATTTGAGACAATTAGAAAAACAAAATAATCCAATAAACACAAAGAAAAATATAAGCCCATATTGATACAAATAGATACTTATAGAGTAAGTATAGAGCTTATACTTATTTGAAAGCTTATAGAGTAACATGGCATTTACATAGTTTCAAATTATTCCCCTCAAAATGCTTACTAATAGCAAATGATAAAGAAATAATTTTAATGTAAAGAATCCTGGCAGACACCACAATCAAATATATAAGAGGATCTTACTATTAGTAAGACAAATTGAATTTGTGTACCTCTTAGACGGGTGGATTGAGAAGAATACACTATCACTCTGATATTCCTGCAAAAAATACATGACCAGAGCCTCCCCGGTGGCGCAGCGGTCGAGTGCTGGGTTGCGAAGCTGCCTGCAGCCTCTGCAGCGCCAGTTCGATCCCTGGCTGTTCCCCGGCAACTGGGCGAGGGTCCCACATGGCGTGCAGACCTCTCCTGCCGCCCGCTACTACCCTCAGCAGTGTGCTTCGGTCCTTCTGTCTGCTCTGCTCCCCTCTCTGGCTCTGGTGAATTCTCTCACTCTCCCACGCTTCTGACTGTACCCAGTGTTTGTATAAATAAATAAAAATAAATCTTTAAAAAAAAAAGTATCTAAACTTTAAAAAAAATAATACATGACCAAATCTAATTATTAGGACACATGAAACTCAGACTGAGGGGCATTGTACATTCCAAAGGGTTATAATCTTCAAAATGGCAAGATCTTGAAAAGTCAAGCAAAGACTGAGAAACTGTTACAGGCTGGGAGACTAATGTGGCACAGCTTAATGCAATGTGTGACTTTGAATAGAAACTTTTTGCTACTCAGGCCACTATTGGGACATTTGGTGAAGCTGGAATGAGGCCATAGGATTAGATTATAGAAAGGTATCACTGCTAATATCCTAATTTTGTTGGTACATTGTGGTAATACAGGAGAATCTCCTTGTTTTTAAGAAAAACACACTAAACTACCTAGATGTGATGGAACTTTAGGTCAGAATTTGATCTCATATAATTCCCTTAAAATACTGCATTTACAACATTCTCTAAGCTTGAGATTCTTACAAAGTGTTTTGAAAAAGAAATTTGAAGGAAAGGTATATTCTTTTTTTTTTAAAGATTTATTTCTATTTATACAAGAACCGTGGTACAGGTCAGAGGCGCAGGAGCGTGAGAGAATACACCAGAGACAGAATGGGGAGCAGAACAGGCAGACGGACTGAAATACACTGCTGAGGGGAGCAGGGGGTGAGGCAGGAGAGGTTTGCCATGCCATGTGGGTTTCTCCCTGGCCGGCCGGGAATCAAACATGCACTGAAGAGGCTGCGGGCAGCTTAACAGCGCAGCACTCAACCCGCTGCGATACCAGGGAGGCAAAAGGTAAATTCTATGAGCTTCTTTTTTTTTACAAATTGATATAGCAATGCAGCTTTCTGAATGGTGAATTCTAAGCAAACAAGCATAATGGAATTATCTATCTAGGGAATTTTTCAAAACACAAATGCATGCACATACACACCCACGCACAAACGTACTAAGAATCATCTAAATTTAGCCACTGATTCTATCTGCGTGAGCTCTAGAAGGAAGCACCAATACTGAACTGGCCTGTTGTTAAGTGTGCCTACATTCATAATTCATAATTCAAGTGGAGAGTTCAAGAAAAAAATTGACTAATGAAAAAAGAAGCATTGTTCAGCCTCTCTTCAATTTTATATGGTATGCAGTTTAACACATAGAATAATAACTCCTTTTGCAATCTATACAGTTAATTCTCAAAATTTAGGTCAGAGTAATAATGTAGATGCTCAATAAATGGCAACAATTGTCATTACTGTATGCTAGCAGTAGTCGTCCCAAATCTTCACAATACAGCAAGCATATGTCAAGCGGCATATAATTACCCCCAAAGTAATGATGTTCTAACCACCTGATACTCAGAGAAGTTGAAGTTATTATGTAAGTTCACAAAGCTAGGAATGTGTGACACGGAGTGGAAGCCAGATTTGTATTCCATCTCAGGCACCCATCATAGTGGTAGTGGTAGTATAAATTTATGGGGAAAACATTGAGGGATTATCAGTGCCCTAGGGTCAATAAGAAATTCTTTTTTATTTTTTTAATAAAGCACTTCCAAATTGAACAAAGATACTTCAGTGTCAAGACATAATGTCTCTATCCCAATCTGGAAGGAGACTGAGATGTATCTTTTCCTTTCCCTGTGTATGGCATCAATACTGAAGCACTGGTAGGACCCAAGTCCTCTACTTGCCAGCCTGCGTGCAGTAGAAGAGGCACACTTGTACCCATCATCCATGCTAGATGCATTATACCTTCCCTGTGACTCCTGCAGTTAACCCCACGAACTGCCTCAGAACTTCAGAGTGAATGTGATTGGGCAGAATTTGAGGGCCTCACTCTCATATGGCTTCTATATTCAAAGCAATTCTAAAGCCATAACACAATTGGATCTTCATACAATACCTGAGCTATGCTAAATAGCTAGGTTAAATTGTTTGTAATTTTTGTGAGATGTGTTTATACTTACATTAGCACTCAACAAATTGCCAAAGGAAACTTTCTACAGCTGTTGTTTAAAATCAGTCTGTAAACTGGATACAGCTGGATTTCTGACCCTATCTTCTGATGTCCTGATCAGATATACAAGAAATTAACAAAGCAATAGTTCTTGGACGCACTTAGGTATTGGAAGATCCCATCAAATAATCAAGGGTAAGAAGTATTGAGACTTCATAGGCAGTGTAAAATGGAAAATGCAAAATGGACTGTCTAAACAGTAAACTCCCAGGGGTGAATGATCTAATCCATTCAAACATTCAACAAATATAAAAAAAATATGCATATCAGACAAAGGCCTTGCCTCTGAATGTACAGTGATGAGCATGACAAATCTCTGTCCTTATGGAGAAACAAGTACTTGGTCATTCACTCAATAAATGGTCATTTGTTCATATAACCAAAGCACTGTGCTGACTTCATTTGCTCACTTTACCTCTTCTAGCCCCAGTTCCACTGAGCTACTTAACATTTTTTATTATATTGGCCACCCATAATCACATCCTCCACCTTATTTTTAAAAAATGGGTGAAACTCCCATTTTCCTGTATTTAAATGAAAATACAAAAGTCAGGACTTGACTGTCGTGATTTCTATCTTAAAGAGGAGCACAGGGACACAAACACCAGCAAGGAAAATCTTTGGAGGATTTCTACAGTCATTAATAAAAATACATAGCAGCCTGATTTACTCGACATCGATACTAGCATCACCTAAATGTAAAGCTTTAAGTGCTCTGGAAAGCAAATACCAAAATTGACCTCCCTTCTGCAGTTTGAATAGAGTGAAACCCATGGTGAATTAAGTGGCCTGCCTGTATAGTATCTGAGTGCAGTGAAGCAGCTCTCAATGAATTCCATGATTTTTTGGCAAAGAAAAACTTCTAGAGAGTTGTCTGGGATTTATTTTCGGCCCTTCTTATGATGGGAAAGTAAAGCCTCTCTATTTGTACAAACCTCTGTGTGTTTACAGAGGGATTCTAAACATACTGCAAACTGAATAGCACGGGGCTGGCCTACTTTTGAAGGGAATCTTAATTAGTAACACCAGCAAAAGTCCCATTTACATCAAAATTTCATATTCCAAAAGTTTTCATCTCAACTCCCCTAAGACTTTTAGATGACTATTTCTGGAACCATCTAGTGAAGAGGGAGTAAGAAGATCCAACAGCATGTATTTACATCATTATATCAAAGTAAAAAAACAGTCAACAAACTCACAATTTGGAGCACGCGGATGAGACCTTATAAACATTGTTGATTCAGAGCCTTGAGTTCTCATAAGAGGTCCTTCTATCTTGGGGATGAGTTTATCAAGAATCTGCTTTCCTTTCAGGCCACAGGGTGAGGTCCACAAAGTTGGCCAAGGAAGGACACCTTCAAAGAGAACAACTTATCTTCTTATCTAATTTCTCAAATATTAGTGTAGACATGAAGCACTAGGGGATCTTGTTAAAATGTAGGTTTTGATTCAGGTCTGTGGTGAGGAGGCCTGAATATTTACATTCTTTAGAAGCTCCTAGATAATGCTAATTTTGGTGGTACATGGACCACATGGCATTGTGATTGTGAGTGGGAAAACTTGGCACCACCTCACTTAGAAGTGAACCCAAATAAGTTTAGGTACAGTGTGGTATTAAAAAATGGAGTGATTAGACTGAGCAGCCTAGAAGAGGGATGTCTTCTGGTTCCTGAGTATTTGGCTAAGGCACCCAAGTTCAGAGGCTCTTCCAGCCTCTGATGAGATATGTGCCCTAACAAGATCCACCTAATTCCTGGCAGCATGTAGGGCCCGGAATGGCCACAGTGCAGGTTTTCTGATCCCATGCAGACCAGGTAAAGGAGGAGTCAGAGTCCTTAGTGGTTTTTGCAGGTTTTTTATTGGGGTTCACCAGGCACATGGCAGGCAGGGGTTCTGGGGGGCTGGGAGGCTGGCAGTCCTCCCAGCCCCCAGCAAATCTTCACTCTATCTGGGCTTTCTGGCCTTCTCTGCTTCTGCTTCGGGCTGCTTCTCTTTGGGCTTCTGCTGCTGCTGCTGGCGTCCCCGTGACGCTGCCCTTAAAAAGCACAGTCTTAGCTCAACTGAATCCCATCTACCTGTGCCCACACCCTATTCCAGGTGCCTGCCATCAGGCATGCATTCAGGACAAGGATCCATCGTCTATCCTGATGGCGGGAGGGCAGAAAAGCCTGATATTTTCCTTACCCTATACAGCACCACTTCTTTTTTTTTTTTTTTTTTAAGATTTCTTTATTTATTTATACAAGCACTGGGTACAGTCAGAAGCGCAGGAGGGTGAGAGAATTCACCAGAGCCAGAACAGGGAACAGAACAGGCAGACTGACAAAATACACTGCTGAGGGGAGCAGAGGGCGCGGCAGGAGAGGTCTGTGCACCATGTGGGACCCTCGCCGCCGGCTAGGGATCGAACCGATGCTGCAGAGGCTGTGGGCAGCTTCGCAGCCCAGCGCTCAACCGCTGTGCCACCAGGGGAGGCCCTGGCAGCACCACTTCTAATGTATTTTTCTCACACCCATCCAGTACTGCTCAAATGTTATACTTCTGGAGAATGGAGACTCAAAGAATGGCTTAGCTTTATTACTTAGATTCTGACGTTGATGTTTTCTTCACTAGCAAAACTGACTAATTTACCTTAGTCCACATCTGAGTTGATCACTGAGGCAGAGAAACCACCTGTCCCCAGTTTAGCTGAGCCTATTATGAAGAGTCCTCACCTAAAACCAGGGCTGCTGGTATCTGTGATCCTCAGTTTTTTTCAATTTTCTTTTCTTCTCCCCACATGATACAGATTTGTAGGTCTTGGCTTACTCAGCCCTGATTTTATACAGAAAAGAACCACTCTTCAACCCCACCCTCATTCTCCTCACTATATATTTTCCTTACTAAAAGATGAAGTTTTTCAGAATGTGTTTGCTTAGAAGAAGCAAGGATTGATTAAAATAAAAGCAAAACAATTGATCTGGAAAAAGATGAAATAAAGGAAAAATAAATAAGAACAACAATTCATTAGTACGTTCAATAAAAGTAAAATCCAAAAATGCTGACTGATTTGATTTGGGGTTCTGCTTCCATGGAGGATCATAATGCATTCTGCCTTCCCCCCATTTCTGGACCCCAGTGAGATAATCCCAGTTGTGAGGAGACAGACCTGCTGTGCAGCTGTAAACACTTAATTACGTTGCCGATTGAGATGGCTCCTCTCGACATGCCAGTTCTTATTAAATTCAAAATATTTTCCGTGGGAGGGAAAGCCTCAAGTGGGGAGAGAACATAGATCCAGGTTCACTGTGAAATATCCTGAGCCATAGTCTGTAGTGTTCCAAGAGAGATTTGGGGACTAACATCACTGCAGCATCTGGGAGCTTGTTTAAAAAAGCAAAATCTCTGACCTCACCTCAGACCTACTGAATCAGAATATGCAGCTTAACAAATATTCATGTGATTTGTAAGAGAATTAAACTTTGAGAAACATTGCAGTAAAATGCTATTGTTTATGAATAGAGCATTTTAGCACCTCTCATTTGAGGCAAATTTGCTCGCCCAAGAAACCAACCCTGGAGTTGTAAGTGAATTGGACACTCAGCTTGCAATTCCAGCCTATAATCTCTAGTATGAGAAATAAGTTCCTCTTTAGGAAAGATTCTTCTAAAGAAAATTAGGTTTTTGTTGTTTAATGGGCATAGAACTTCTATTTATTTTTTAATATTTGCTAGGACAGACAGAAAAATGTTTATAAATGCTACTTATCGACCACAGCTGATGACTGAATATTATCCAACCTCATATCACACGTGTTGCATTATACCCAAAGATTCCTTTGTTTTGTGTTATGTAGCATAAAAGAAACATTTACAACCCAAGTCTAGTATTCTTCAAAATAATGAGATTAAAAATAAGATTATTCAGGTTATTTCTATATTCAGATGTCTTCTCCGGCTTTCAGTTTCTGCTGCAGGTAATGCCATTTTTCTCCCGACCCCTCCCCACGCCCTCTTCCTCATGCCTCCCCAGTGTACACCTGCCACTAGAATTGGGGCTTCTTGTCACCTTTTCACATGCACACTCAGCTTCTTCCTTCCATCACAGCTCTGTTCACAGTGCTTTTTTTCTCCTGACACCTTTTCTTCTCTCTCATCCAAGACCCAGGATAATTTCCACTTTCTCTGTGAAGTGTTAGAGACAAACACTAAGGGAGGGGGAAAGTCCAAGGCAAAAAGCAGCTGAGAATAAATAGTCTTAACACAAGAAGTCTAATGTAATATATGCCCATGACTGTTCTTTGTTGCAAGTAACAGATAACAGCCTTTGTCAATGTAAGCTATACAGGAATTTAATATAAGATTATCAAATAATAATATAAGATTATAGTAGCTAACAGAATCTATTATATATTATGATTTTTTAAAATCTGGATGGAAATGTTCAAAACTAGAGAACAAGGTCTGGCAAATGGCCTGGAAGGCACAGAGCAGAAAACAGAGCCAAGGTATACCACAGAATCCTCTCCTTGAATGTCCCAATCAACACCAGTAGGTACTCAGCACCATTGCTGGCTCCAAATGAGGTCAATGTCCCTGGCTCCTGCCACCATCCATACAAGTATTCCCTGCTTGTCAAAAGTTCATTTAATACCACTTGGTTTATATGAAAGGTACGCATTAGTATCCATTTTTGATAACTGAAAGAAACCTGACTAGGATTTTCACTTCTACAACAAAAGATAAACAATAATAGCATTTAATTTGGTTTTGCAGGAGCTATTCTAGAGGCAGTGTGTGCACCCCAAGCAAAAATAATGAGCCCACCGAGCTATTTCCTGAAGAATGAATTTATATAAGCTGTGTATTTAACATAAGTGTAGCGGCAGGAAGAGCACAGGGCAGGAGCTCTGTTATCCTATGCAGACAGGTGAAGGAGGAGTCCTGGAGCCCTTGGTGGCTTTTGCAGACCTTTATTGGGATTTATCAGGTACACAGCAGGCAGGGGTGCTGGGGACCAGGAGGCTGGCAGGCCAGATTAGCCCCTGGCGAATCTTTACTCTTTCTGGGCTCTCTGGCAATCTCTTATGGCTTCTGCTTCCTCCTTTTAGTCTCTCTTTTGATCTGCTGGCATCCCAGTGATGCTGCCCTTATAAGTCCCGTCTCAGTCCAGATGTACCCACATATGTATGCCCACACCCACTCCAGATGCCCACCATCAGGCATGCATTCAGGACCGTAGGGATCCATCATCAATTCTAATGACGGGAGGGCAGAAAAGCCTGATACTTTTTTACCTTGCCCTACAATAACCTTCCCAGTTTGCAATATGTCAGTGTGACTTTAGATTTTATGTGTTATTTCATATGATATGGTAGGTTATTTTTGCGGTCTAGATATGCTCCAAAATTTTGCCATATAATTCAATGATTATTGCTTCTTCTCTTTACACTATTTCAGCTTACAAAAGATTTCAAAAAGAAAGATACTTAGGTTCAGCTGGAGTGCCAGCCTGCTCTACCTAGAGAAGCTCACTTTGTGAGACCAGTAGGAAGAAGCCTGAGCTGCTGGAACCCATTCCTTATGAATTCACGGCATGACAGTTGTGAAAAAATAAAAGACCTTTGCACTGTAAAAATGTTTCCCTTAATTGAGTAAAAGTGTGGTATTCCCTCTCCAAAAAATATTTGAAGCCAAAAAAAAAAATTTCAAGAGATTTCATAGGAGCGTTCCACTTACAGAAAGCCAGACAACTCTACTTTTCAACTTTCACACTGTTTTTGACTCATTTCTTGGAAGTTCAAAGTCCAGGCAAAAAAATCTGATTCCCAGGTGTAGGTCCTACATAAATCCAATTTTTGAGGAAGTGGGGAGGGAACTAAATGGCGCCTGAAACCTTTTTAGTCAGAAGTGTGTCCCTGCCTTTCACCCATTCTCACACAATTGGAAGGCAGCTCTGACTCCCGTGTGGCTCTTTGGAGCTCACCAGCCCAGGAGTCTGCCCTGAATTCAGTGCAGGTAAATCTTGGCAGTCACCAGGTTTTCCCTTTTGTATCTGGAGACAGGATCTAAATTGATCAATCAGGTTCAAGCTAAATGGACTAATCAGGTTCAAGTTAAATGGACCAATCAGGTTCAAGTTAAATGGACCAATTAAGTTCAAGCTCTCCAGCTATCAGCCAAGAGCTTGAGCTAATTATGCAGATTGAAATGGAAGTGGGGCCTCCCTGGTGGCACAAGGGCTTGAGCACAGTGCTGTGAAGCTGTCTGCAGCCTCTGCAGCGCGAGTTCCATCCCCGGCCAGCCAGGGGGTGACACATATGGTGCACAGACCTCTCCTGTCTCAACTGCTGCTCCCCTCAGCAGTTTATTTCAGTCAGTCTGCCTGTTCTGTTCTCCACTCTGTCTCTGGTGAATCCTCTCACCCCCTCCCCCCGCCCTGCACCTCTGGCTTGTACCCCAGTTCTTGTATGTATAAATAAACAAATAAATATTTTTTAAAAAGAAGAAAATGGAAGTGATCTGATTGTTGTTAATCAGACCCAGTCATACTCTTAGGATTGAAAATGGTGCAACCAGGCTTGTAGGGTAGGGACCCTTGAAGAGGATACTAAGCAAGACAGGAGCCAGCGTCACTCAGCAGCCAGCCTCTGAAGAGAGAAGCAGTCAGCAGCCAACCTCCAAAGAAAGAAGAAAGATTCAGCAAATCCCTTCAGACCTCCACAGACTTCTAGACTTCCAAAACTCCAGACATCCATAGACCTTCACAGACATGAAGCTACTGCACCTTCCTCTGACCATGCCTCTGACATAAGCTGCAAGGATCACTAGGAACCTCAGACCAAGTCTCAAAGAGCTGTTGGCTGTTGGTTCATACCAATAAGTCACAAAGAGCTGTAACATGGGTGTCTCCGACACCATGCCTGATGACTCTGACACCATGCCTGGTGACTGATGATGACCAACACTATGGATCAATGAGTGGAACTCTGGCCACCTTTGAGAGCTGTTGACTGACTCTGGTTCTCTGGTACCAACTCTTGGTGCTATTGAGTCTGTTTCTATCTGGTCTGGCATCAGTGCTCTCCAGCTCAGCCCTCAGACTAGTGCTGTGGGATGCTTCAGTGTCACCTCAGAAGCCCCAACTGTGAGCACCTTCAGCTGCCACTATAAGTTGGACCATGGTGCATTGCTAACCCGTGTGCCACCAGCTCCAGGTCCTCATTAAAGAACAGTGTCATATGGCATGAGTGGACTTTGTTTGGAACTAGCAGACACTGTGGCTACTCTCTGGGGTGAGATAGCCAGCCACTGTACTCTTAGAAACTCTTCCCTTTTCCCAATCTCCTGCTTGTTAAATAATTCCCATTGCTGTTGGACCCTGAGCTTGAATGGTATCTTGCAATTGAGCACATGGGTGAGAACCCACAGACCAGGATGTTCCCTGTCCCGCTTTTGGCATTGCCCTTGGCACTATTGTTTGAGCACTGGTTTAGAAGGAGCTTGAGTCCTCAGTAACTTTGAAACAACCACAGCAGCTCTGGCCAGCTCATTTTCAAGTTATTGTTTTTATAATGTGAGTGAACAAACTCTTAATTGAACTCTTTTTTTTTTTCAATTTTTTTTTTTTAAGATTTTATTTTCTTCATGCATACAAGAACTGGGGCATAGGCCAAATGTGCGGGAGGGTGAGAGGATTCACCAGAGGCAAAGTGGGGAACAGAACAAGCAGTCTGACTGAAATACACTGCTGAGGGGATAGCAGGTGAGATAGGGGAGCTCTAGAGCACCATGTGGGGATCTCTGCAATTGGCCCAGATCGAACCCACAATGCAGAGGCTGCAGACAGCCTCACAGTGCTGTGCTCAACCTCCTGCACCACCAGGGGAGGCCCCTTGATTAAACTTTTTTTATGCCATAGGTTTATGTCTCTTTTAGATCAACCGTCCCCACTCACACCACAGGGGAAAAATGGCAAAGATGAACGGGAGAAATTCAGAAGCCCAAACAGGGGGAGCAGTTGCTGTTGTCAGAGAAGAAAGGCAACAAGAAGCAGGGTTTTAACCATCATCATGCCCGCAATGCAAGAATTTCCTCCCCAACTCCCAGGAAAGTGGCTGCCCGGATGGAACTTAGTCTGGGGGATAGACAGCATCCAGTTTCCAGAATTTTTATTTACAACCAGAAATGAGTTCTGGGAACTAATAAAAATATTATTATGAAGACCAGATGTGACCCAAGGTCAAAGTTGCATGACAGAAAAAGGGATTTGATGCCAAGTTCGTATAACTCTCCTATTTGGAATCAAGACTGGTCCAGAGACCAGGGTGAGGATTAGCATGAAGACAGATGACAAGCATCTTCTCAACAGTGGTGAGAGGTAATGTAGGACACCAAGGATGAGTAACAGACAGCGGAAGAGCAGCTTTCCTCGCACCCCTCCAGGACAGCAAGGAGCCGCATTCTCACAAATAAGTCAGCCCACAATTGATCAATATCCTCCATGAAAATCTCCTATTCTTCATTTCTAGCTGAGCCATCTCTTCAAAGAGGGTTGAGATAGAGGATGGAAGCAGCAAGGATCTGCCAATTGCTCAAAGAGAGACAGTGCTGGATATAGGCATCTGTGGGATCCTCATCCTGTACCTGACTCCTGTTGGACCAGCCCCCATGAGAACAACTGAGCAATTTCTCAGAGTGTGAATTAAGATACTTCAGCTTCACATAATACTATATCTCATTTAAATGGGTTAAATGAAAAGGACATTTATTGTTTCACTTAGCAAGAGGCCGGAAGGTAGTTTGTTATTCAGCAAGATAATAATTCTCAAGCATTTGCCATTCCCAGTTTACTCTTTTTATCTCCACCTGTCCCAGTGGTCTCAGATTGACTGTGACAGCATGCAGCATCATATCTATCTTAGAGTAAACTCTTTCTAAGACCACCCCTTTCCTCTAACTTGCCACAACAGATCATTCTACCTCTAGAAAGAAGGAATGGCTATGATTTGAGGCCATAGAAACTGTCTAGAGATAAGTTATGGAAATGCATGAACATGTTTAAACAAGACAGAATAGAAAGAATCTATTGTTTTACTGTTTCCAATCTTGAAGAATTGTCAGTCAATTATTATACAGGTTGGACATGTAGTCTTGGCACTAAGAAGTGACTTTAGGTGTGACAAGTCTCAAAAATTCTATCAGCTCCTCACACCTACACCCACAAAATCTTCACAAGCAAAATTCTTGCCATAGCACATCCTAATCAAATCATCCCAAAACATCTTCCTTTGTAGAAACTGTGGCATTGTCCCTTATAGCAGTTGAACAACTTTCTCTCTCCTGATATTTGTATCTCAAACAAATTAATTAAAAAAATGGAAACTAGCTGAAGCTATATATTCAGATTTAGAAGTTCTTTAGGTAGCCTAGTACAGGTTACTCTGGATCCCTGATTGATCTATGAGCTACTTGCTCTAATTTTATTAAACTTCTCTTCAGATTAGGTTAGCAGAGTTGCTGTTGCTTGTAATCAAAGAACCTTCACTGTAACAGTTGGAATACCACCTGCTTGCAAGGGAACAGAGAGGAAATATAACTTCCATTTTTTTAAAACAACTCTCTTTCTACACACTGAAAGATTTTTTAAAGCCAACTTTTGAACTATTTTTATGTTATTTGGGCCACATTTTTAACACTAAAATCATCCCATTGAGGTGAGAAACAAAACATCCACTTGAGTTCTTATACTAATTGACACCCTCAATCCAACCTATGCTTACATCTGATTTCTTAGCAAATAGATGTGAACCCGATCTTACAGCACACTACACTTTGTGATAGAAAATTGCCTGGCAAACAATGCATGAGCCTTTCTCAGTCTCTAAAGTGAAATAACACATTAATTTTATCAGGGCATTCAGAGCTGGGATTATTTGCCTGCTTCTCTCACCTCCCCCTAGAGATTTATCCAAACAATGTCTCTCAGTTGTGAAAAACAAAATGGAAAGCAATTACTATTAGGAATATTAAACTTTAATCTTAGCTTTTAAATGACACTAAAGTCCTTTCTTCAAAGAGATTCTCAATCAGGTACTTGTTCTTTACGACAAAAGAAACCAAGGATGCCTCTGTTAAGCAGGGATTATGAGATAAGGTCCGTAATAGAGAGTCAACCCTATTGAAGTAACAATATAACAATATTTCATTATGCTGCATAGAACTAACACACCATTATAATGATCTGATCATTAGGATAGCGGCTCATTCAAATTAACAGCCCACAAAATATCAGCCAATAAAACAAAGCTGGGTTTGGTTATAGGCACAGATCACATGCTTCCAGGCCATGTCACAGGCCTGAGAAGGAAACCCAGCATTTGCAATAACAAATCAATGTCTCAGCACTTTGTTAGAAAAATCTGGAAAGACATTAGTGTATGATATGCCTGTTGTGGGAAAGGAGGTGACTGTCACTTGGACACTATGCTGTTCTCCAGACAACTGCATGGTGTATTGTGTTACTATAGCCATGCAACCCAATGTTCAATTAAAAGAGGGTTTCTTAGCAACCAAAAATTATGCAGTTAGAGGAAAAGCATCAGATTAACTGAAAATCCAGATTCTAAGTTTTGAATCTGGACATCAAACACATTCCCTGCCCTTGGTAAAAAGAGGTTCCAAGGTCAATACTCTACATAGGGCCACAGCATGACTGGCACTCAGGATGCCAAGTAGAACACCATTGATGCTGGAAAAGAGCTCCAGACCCATAAGTGAATGGGCAGAGAGAAGGGTATAAGTGACTCCGGAAGTGCTGTTGTAGATGGATCTGCATGACATTCAATGTCACAGAGCAATCTGTAGGGTCCAGATTGTCCCAGCACCATCCTAGGCCTCCTTGTACTTTCTCTGTTTCTGATGCCACCTCCCTCTTGTATTTCTTAACACCATTTTAGAGGGTGTGACATGATGTTATCAGAGCTTTGCTCTTTCCACAGCTTGAATTCCTCCCCCAAGAAGCTGGCAGCTACCTTATCCTGAGGGAAATTTGCTGAGACTGAACTTGGGAATGACTCTGTTGAGGAGGAGGGACATAGCAGACTGGAATTCTTCTGCACCAGGGTTTGGAAGGGTTTGGGTGGTCTCTGGGTGTATGGAAAATGTAGAAATGAGTCCTCCCTCCATCTGCCACTCTAGACTCTGGGGGTAGGGGTAGAATAGGTCAGCACTTGCGCTGGTAATTTTCCCTGAACCCCAAGTTTGGTAGGTTACACTTCCCATATGCTCTCAGAACAACTTGTGATTATTTTTGCTAGTTCTCACTATGGAAGAACCAACCACATGTCTCTGTATTGAAAATGCGCGCGATCTCTACTTTTTGAAGATGAGAATTTGTCTTAGTCACTGTTTATCCCCTCCATGCAACATAAAGCCTGGCAGGAAAAAAAAAAAGAGAGAATTGAAGGAAATTCAACACACACATAGTAAAGCTGTGTTGCAGGGGACACAATAGTGTTGTTTCTTCTTAATATTTGCAATCCAGGAAAAAATGCATTTGTGAATGGATGTGGAGGGAGGAACTTGGGCACACTCTATGGAGTGCCATGAAGCTGCGGTCAGAGATGAAAGGGGTTAACAGACACTCTTGGTAACTGTTGGCAAGTTCTCATTGTTGGGGAAAAGAATGTAGCATTCAAAAGAAGGAGAAACTAAGTGCTCCCCTCTCTCCCTTGCAGAGGAATCCTATAAATGCTAATTGCTTAAATTTTCACAACGCTTAAAATTTCTCTCCCCAGGATGACTTTGAAATTCACAATACAAATTAGATTGACAAGTGAACAAACTTATCATTCATTTGACAGCAGATAGAATATTGTGTGCACCTTAGGCCTCTGACTTTCTGGTTCTGTTCTTCCACTGCTGAACTCCCCCAGGTACTATGTTAGACTCATCCTTGGGCTGCTGCAAGAAGGCTACATGATGTCAGGCATTGTGGTGAATGGGCAGAATTATGTCTCCCAAACTTCATATGTTAAAGCTCTAACACAAGTACCTCAGAATGTGACTGCATTTGGATATTTGATCTTTAAAGAAGTAGTGAAAGTAAAACAAGATCACTAAATTTGGCCCTAATCATATTAATATGCCGTATGATAACTACAACAGGATTCAAATATACAAGGACATACAATGGAGACCACCTGAAGATACAAAGAGAAAATGACCATCTACAAGTTAAAAAGAGGACTCTCAGAAGAAACAAACCATGCTAGCATCTCTATCCTGCAAAGTTCTCCTTCAGATATGATGGAGAAATAAAGCCTTTCAGACAAACAGAATCTTAAGGAGTTTACACCCACTAGACACTCTCCTCCAAGAAATACGGAAAGGAGTTTAGTATCTGAACCAAAAAAAGGGAACAAACAAAAATAACTAAGCAAGGAAATAAATAAAACCACAAAATTATAGACAAAACAATAGTAACAGATTTTCATATATCAATAATCACTCTTTGTTAATGGATAAATTCACCAATTTAAAGACACAGTATCCAGTTAGATTAGAAAACAGAATCCAAATTTCTTCAGTCTCCAAGAAGTGCACCTGAGACCAAGGATTGATACAGTCTGAAAGTAAAAGTTTGAAGGCAATTCTACAAGCCAATGGGACCCAAAATAAGGCAGGAAGAGCTATAATTATATGAAATAAAATGAACTTCCTGCTAAAAAGGTAACAAGAGATAGAGAGGGAGTCTCTATCATGATTAAGGGAACAATACATCAGGAGGACAATACTCATCAATATATACTTACCAAATGAAGGAGCCTCAAAATATATCAGGCAATTACTATAAACTTTAAAAATAAACATTGGAGAAAACACATACGTGTTTGGAGATTTAGCATCCCACTCACAGCAATAGAGAGATTAACCAGACAGAAAATAAATAGGGCCACAATCACCTTATACAAAAAGCGTTAGGCCATGGGGTTCCAATAGGCATTTATAGGGTACTGCATAACTAAAAGCCAAATACATATTTTTCTCAAGTACAAATGGGTTTAACCACATAATGGGTCACAAGACAAGTATCAACAAATTCATGAGCATTGAAATCATACCAAGCATGTTCTCTGACCATAAGGGTATTAAAACAGAAATCAACATTTTTTTAAAAGGGTAGTGAAATCAGTTAATACATGGAGACTGAATAACATACTATGAAAGACCACAAGATCAATGAGGAAATCATAGAAATATTTAAAAAATTAAAACCTGCAGACAAATGATAATAAGGGCACAACCTGTCAGAATATATGGGCTATAGCAAAAACAGTACTAAGAGGGAAGTATGTAACAATACAGGCTCATTTCAAGGGAAAAAAAAGAGCCCAAATAAACAATCTAGTCTCTCATGCTGAGGAATTAGGAAAAAAAATAAGAACAACAATTAAAAAAACCTCTAAAGCCAGTAGAAGGAAAGAAATAATAAAAGTAATGAGAGAAATAAGAGAAATAGACATCAATAAGACAATCCAAAATATCAATGAACCAAAATCTGATTCTTTAAAAAAAATAAGAAAAATAGACAAACCACTATCATAGCTCACCAAGAAAGAAAAGGGAAAACCTCAAATAAATAGGATCAAAATTGAAAGAGGACAAGTTACAGCAGACATTGCAGGAACTCAGAAGATAATTATAGATTATTATGAATATTTATAAGCAAACAAGGTCAACAATCTAGATGAGATGGATGAATTTTTAGAATCAAACAATCCTCCAAGGGCAGAGAGGAAAGAAATAGAAAACCTGAACAAACCACAAACAAGGAATTAAAACAGTAATCAAAATTCTTCCAAAAAACAGAAATCCAAAACCAAATGGTTTCACAAGTGAGTTCTACCAAACTTTCAAAGATGAAATAATACTTATCCTACTCAAACATTTTCCAAAAAATTGACAGAGAGAGAATACTTCCAACACATTTTATCAGACCAATAGAATTCTACTCCTAAAACCAAAGACAACACACAGAAAAGAAAACTTTAGACCAATTTCCTATTAAATACAAATGCAAATATCCTCCATAAAATTTGAGCAAGTCTAATCTGACAATGCATTAGAAAGACTATACATCAAGTAAAAATCAAAATCAACAAGCAACTATAGACCAGAGACTCACTACAGTGGGGGCCTGGTTGAGGAGAAGAGGGATTAGGGTCAGAAAAAGGGGGTGGGAATTGTATGAGGAATATAACCAAAATGAAAATAAATACATTATGCAAAAATGAAAAATGATGTAAGAATTATATAAAATAAAATAATTTATTTTAAAAAAAGAAAGACTATACATCACAACCAAGTGGGATTTATACCAGGGACACAAGAATGGTGATGGGAATGCTACAGTGATTACACCTGAGGGAGGATATCCTATACTGTCAAACACTAGCAAAGATATAAAATAATGGTACTTCAATAACAATACATTTTAATAAAAAAAGAATCACTCACTATTCATCCTTAGAGAACATGACCACATGCCCTTTGTCACCTATTTAGGGTCATCTGGGCAGGGCAGAGGGTCTCACACATCATTGATAGTTGAGTGAAAAATCTGTGTTTCTTGAAAAAAGGGAAAAACTGAATGAAAATCTAGGCAATGTTTAGGAAACAAAAAGAATCAACAGCAGCTTACTAACTGATGGAAACATTACATTTTCTTCCTCAGTAAAGACTGTATCAGGTTTTGATTGGTTTCTCTGCCCAGAGGTAATTAGTTTTGTTATAAACAATTTGACCATTGTGTAAATTTAGGGGAAGCTGTTAGATACACTGTCTTTCTCTCTTCACATACTTATTGGAGTTACTTGTCTCAGAGTCTGCCTGGCCCATAGCATCCACTGAAGGGAAATCCTTAAGCAAACACATTTTAAGTGATAGATTATCTCCCAGCCACATCATAGTGGACAAACAGCGAAAACCTATTCAAAGGCAAATTAATGTCTCTACTGGTCAATGATATCTACCTCCAAAATAATCTGAGATGTGCTGATCATATCTTTTAGGTGAAAAATATAAACGGACAAAACAAATCAAGTTAGCAGCAAGAAGAGTATCTGAATGGATGCGAAGAGATTGTTCCCAGAATAGTGGGAACGCTACATAATTATTGAAATGATGAAAGAAAATAGGTTGCAGAGTTGGTCTCATGGCAAACACAAGTTCTGAAAAAGCAGGAAGTAAAAGGTACAGAGCAGGTGGACAACATGGCAGCCCCATTTCAAAGTCCGTTCACAACACCATAGTCTTCCTAAAATGATGTTTCTTGTCTCTCAGACTGTTAACCTATCTTGCGGTTCTTCCTTTAGGACACTGTGCTCTGTTGGGTAGCTCCAAATGTAACATGCTTTTCTTTGACAGTGAGTTTGCTCTTACCCAGGGTTATTTATGGCCAAGTCTCATGCACATGGTTTGTGAATCAACCAACTAAAGAAAATGTTACTGGGCTTCAGTTTCCAGATCTGCAGATGAGGGATTGAAACAGGTCTTTTCAAATGCAAACATTCTGTCATCATGATTTTCAACAGTGCCTTTTCTTCCTCCCTGATTCTATACGCAAAGAGTTACAGGAAAATAGGCCTCCCTTGTGGTGCAGGGGTTAAAGACACAGCTCTATCAAGCTATCCACAGCTACTGCACCATGAGTTCGATCCCCTGCCAGCAAGAGAGCAACCCACATGGTACAGCCCACTGCTCCCTGTCTCACCCGCTGTTCTCTTCAGCAGTGTATTTCAGTACATCTGCCTGTTCTACTCCCCACTCTCTCCTGTGAATCTTCTCACCCTCCGCAATTCTGGCCTACACCCCAGTTCTTATATGTATAAATAAATAAATATTGAAAAAAAGTCTTAAAAAAAAGTTACAGGAATATGTCCCAGGAGAATGACCCCTTAAAATAAAAAAGCTTGGGAAAATTTAATGAAACACATACAATTTAGAACTCACACTCACTCTTGAGAGTATCAGTGGGACTATTTTGTCCCTTGGTTTCCTGTCATACCCTTGAGTTTCTGGTCTCAACCCCAGCATTGCAGGGGAACCTTCTCTCTTGTTCTCAGATCTCTTCCTGGCAAGGGATAATTGCAGTGACTTTCCCCAATATCACCAGTGTGAACTGTGGAACCAACATAGCAAGTTTCAAACTGCAACCTCGCCCAGGGAATGTGTGATTGCAAACATTGACTTTCAATTTTCTGATTTCCTGTGTTAGTCTACTTCCCAGAAGCCTAATCCCTGGAGACCCATGGGTACAAATAAAAAAGCACAAATTGAACCAAAATACCCCCAGAAGATGGAAACCAGTGAACTGTGGAGAGAATACCAAAGAAAATAACGCAGATTGCTTTGGGCAGTTGTGAAAAGAGAAAGTAGAATACTACTCCCGGTTGAATGCTTGGAAGACGTGTGCAGTTCATGGCAAATCAGACGACCACATTTTCTGGATAGACACATTTGACATTCCAGTGTTTCCTCTTAATCTTCTTTGGTCTTTGCTGCTCCCACATTCAGGTTTAAAGCAGAGGGTGGGAATTACACATAATAATCTCTGTTTGGGCTGCATGTTGTGGAGCACACATTGGCTCTCAACTACACGTTTTCAAATGCCTATAGAAAATGTCAGGAAAAATTAGGTTTAAAAGGTTTCTGAAGTAAAGGCTGGTCAAAAGGAAATTGCAGTAGTCTTTTATCTGCCTTTCTGCTCTGACAGGCCACTGGAGTGTGATTATGCAGTCAGAATAAGGACAAAGCAAGGTGGGTGGCTGGCCGGCCAGCTTAAAGGAGAAAATGTATGCAAGGCAGCCTTCAGACATCATATGAACTGTTTTCCATAATCCTCCTCTCTGACAGAAGCTTACATTTGGGAAGGATTTTGGTCCTGAGAGGTAAACAGAATTGAAACCTCTCATGAGGAAAAATGATTTAAAAAAAAAAAAAAAAAAGCAGTGTCTATAGTTCACCAGCTTTTCTAGAAAGAGTTGTTTTAAAAAGCAGCAACCTGGGCTTTCCATTATGTGACTGCATTGCTGCCAGGGGACTCAGCAAGGCTTCCCAGAACAAGGCATCTAGGCTGCTTTTGGTCTAAGCTTGCCCAAACTGAGCTGAGCAGTCATGTGACACAGGGGTCAGGAAGTGGAGTACAGCCAGGAACTTCTAGATTGATGCCCTAGTCACTCAGCTCTGGGAACCTCAGTTTCCTTCATTTTCAATGGAAGACAAAAAAACAAATAGGTCTTTCATGAGGATATAGGCTGGCATTCCCCTACACTGCCTGTGGGGACGTGAAATCGTACAACCTATTTGGAAACAGTTTGGCACTTTCTTAAAAAGTTAAATATGCACCTGACAGAAGATCCAGCTCTTCCACACCTCGTTATTACCCAAGAGAAAGATACTTCCATGCAAAAAGTTATACATATATATTCATAGCAGTTGTGTTTATAGTAGTCAAAACCTGCAAACGTCCTAAACAAGCATCAATAGGTGAATAAACAAAGGGTAGACTATCCACACAATGGGATAATAACTCAGCCAAAAAAAGGAAACACTAATACATAAACAACGTGGATGAATCTCAAAATAATTATGCTGAGTAAAAGAAGTCAGACAAAAATTTAATTCATACTATGTCATTTCACATATATAAAATCCTAGAAAATGTGGACTAACCTTTATTTGCAGAAAATAAATCAGTGGTTGCCTGCAGATGAACTGAATTGGAAAAGATTTACAAAAAGGCATGAGACAAATTTTGGGGGTGATGGGTATGTTGTCTTTTTAGAATAGTGATTTCACATATGCAAAACTTATTAATTTTATTCTTTCAGTATGACAGTTTATTCTCTATAAGGTATGCCTCAATTAAATGGTTTTTAAAACATGTGGCTTTTCTCTACTCACAACATGGGTGGAATAAAGAGAATGGGATCAACTTCCCTCCTAAAAACTATTTAAAAAAAAAATTTGCTCAATGGAAGATTTGGAAGTCCCCTGACAAAGTCCCAGGACTGTCCCATGGAGGATTTGCACTAAGGTTGGTGCCTTGCTAGAGGAAAGGAAAGGGATGAAACAAAATGGAATGTGGTCAAGAAAGCACATACACCAGCCAGCAGAATGGACTAAGGGTTGGCCATTCACTGCCCTGTAGAACTCTGGGGCACAGTGAATTTCCCTAAAGCAACTTTTCAGAAAGGATGTGCAGTCAGGTGTGGGCTCTGTTCTGAACTGAGAGGATTTGACCCTAATGGCAAGGAAAACATAAGCAAAAATAAATGTATGGGATTCATTTTGAAAGTAAAAAAAAATCATTAAAACAAAAGGACTCCCTACTGAATGGGAGAGAATATTTGAACATCATACAGTCCACAAGAGGCTAATATCCAAGAGCAACAAGGAACCTATACAACTCAACAAGAAGAAAACAAAGAACTCAATCAAAACCTAGACAGAAGAGCCAAACAGATACTTATTCAAAGAAGTGGTCAATACAAATGGTCAATAGCTACATGAAAAAATGCTCATCATCACTTATCATCAGGGATATGCAAATGAATACCACAACAAGATACCTCCTCACTCCTGTGAAAGTAGCCCATAAAAAAAGGAAAAGAAAAGAAACAACAAGTGTTGGTGAGCATGCGGATAAAGAGAAAGACTCTTACACTGTTGGATGGAATATGGACTGGCCCAGACCCCAGGGAAAATATTATGGAGGTTCCTCAAAAAATTAGAAGTAGATGTGACATATAATCCAGCATTCTACTCCTTGCTATTTATTCAAAGAATGCAGAAACAATAATTAGAAGATATCTACATACACCCATGTGTTTATTGCAGCCCTGTTTACAATTGCCAAGATATAGAAACAACCTAAGTGCCCAACAACAGGTGAGGAGATAAAGAAGATGTGGTATATATCACCATGGAATACTACACAGCTATAAAAAGAATTGAAATGTTGACATTTGCATTTGGAACTAGAAGGGATTATGCGTAGTAAATAAGTCAGAAAGAGAAAGAGAAATACCAGAGGATTTCACTTACATATGGAATTAAGAGAAACAAAACAATTTCTGGAAATCTGACTGTAGAATCAAGATGACTAGAGGGGGAGAAGAAGGAGACCAAATGGTCTATGGCAAAGGACTATAGGTGCTTTGTTGGTGGATGTTGTATAATATATATCTAAAATGGTGTGAGCCTATATCCCTAAATCATATATACTATTGTAAACCAATGTTACTTCAAGAAAAAAACAAGGAAACACCAAAAAAAAGGTTGTAGGTACCTTGGTGGTGGGTGTGGTATTGTGACATGTATCTGAGGAGGTGTGGAGGTGTGATCTTATGCCTCTGGATTGCATGCAATGTTATAAATCAATAATAATTTTTAAAATGTGGAATATATACTCAAAGGAATACTACACCACTATTTAAAAAGATGAAATAGTGTCTTTGGGACAAAAATGAATGGACCTTGATGTGATCATGTGACGTGAAGTTAGTCAGAAAGACAGATGTTAGACGGTTTCACTTATCTTCATTTATCTGCAGAATACAACCAAAAAACATACACTGGCAAAATACAGAAAAAAACAAATCTTGAACTTACTGAAAAAATTTACTGATTACCAGTAAAAAAAATTAGTGATTCCCAGAGAGAGCAGGAGGGAACGAGGGCTGGATGGGCAGGAAAGTAGATAAGGTATTGGCAAGGGTGAGTTGATGGAGGGTGAGTGGAAAAGTGTGCACATATAAAGGAGTAAAAATGTAACCCCCAAAGTATAATAGTAAAAGGAAAAAATATATGCCTTTTATACTCTTCCTACCTCCTGTTTATCCTTGAAGATTCAACTTAAGCATGTAGCAACTTCTCTAGGAGGGTTCCTTGGCCACTGTCTCATCTCTCATGCACATATGTACTATTTAAACCTACTCTGTGCTCAGAGTAGGTTTCTACAATAATAATCATTAGGGTATTTTGTAATAATTGATAATGGGATACTAAAATCTAGGATTCAAGGATTCTGTCTTTCATAATTTGTGTCCTTAATATCTACCAAGCTACCAGGCATATAGATGCTCACTCTTTGTTGAATGAATGAGAAAATAAAATTTTGCATGCTCAGCCTTCATCTTCTGAAACACTAGATACCACAGTAGGGGCATAATATATGCTTAACATTCAATAAAGGATGGTTGAATGGAAAGATGGATGAAGATCCACTGGCCTGAATGCACCTGAGTCTGAAGCATCTGAATTTGTACTTCCCTATCACCTGGACTCAGCTTCTGAAATTTCCCCTTGCCCTTCTCAATCACTGCAGTGCCTCCAGACCAGCAGTGCAGACAGCCTGGCCCTCCACATCAGGCATCAATGGGTACAGTCCACCTCAGAGCACTGATTCAATCTCTATTGTGAATCTGGGTTTTTCATAGCCCCTCCAAATCAATCCTTTACCTGGAGACTGTTCTACTTTGTCATGGTACTGAGTGCAGAAAAATGGAATAAATTGTTCCAGTCTGATGACTTCTTTTCTACCTAATAAATCCCAATTTCCCAAATTATAATTAAAAGGAAAATATTAGAGCACAAAAAACATTATAACATTGAATTGCTGTGTTTGGTGAAGTTTCCTCTCTAAATCCACATCAATAGGCAATTTAACAATAGGTGAAATCTCAATGGGGGTTCAACAGATGAAATTAACACAGCATACAGCTCTGGACTGAAATATTTCTTTGCCCATGTAATTGCCTGTAGCCACCGTTGTGGAAAAGCCCCCATCAGATTACAGGATTTGTTGTATGTAAATTGAAGACTAAATGGCTGGTAGCACCTTTCAGTTCTGCAATGCTGGAAATGAGTTTTTTAATAGGAAATTAGATTAGTAATATTTTAGTCAACAAAAATGTGGAAAAATTCTGCATAAAGATGAGAAACTCATTCATGCAAAAAGACATTTAGAATCAAGAGTGAACAATTGTTGAAATTTGTGAGTGGTTATTCACAAAATCATTTCTCTATTCTTTTCCTAGTCAACATCCAACACAGGAAAAAAAATATTTTCTTCATACTTTTATCATGAGTCCACCATGATTAGTGTGCTAGATAGTGAGAATACAGTCCCTTCCTCCATAGTTCCCTATAGTTTGTGTGTGAACTGGAAACTGAAATCACCTATAGGGCAATTACTATGCCTCATGAATCCTAAAGCATGAAACCGGGACAAGGATACATCCTTAAAACATCAGCATGTAGCTCCTGGAAGACTGGAGGTGGGGGAGACAAGGTGGAGGATGATGTGGGGAGGGAGAGTAGACTCTGGGATCTACTCTTTAGTAAATGGACTTGACTGGGTTCTAGATATACTTCACCTACTGTCATCCAGTACTTACTTATCTTGCAACTGGAAGTTTATGCCTTTTTATTATCTAATAAATTTATTGATCGTATTCTTTAATTCCATAATTTGGATTAGATAATGCTTAAGGTATGCGATGACATAATCAGATTTTAGCAATATGAGAGACATTTGAAAGGGGTCTTAGATTATTTAAATATTGTTCCGTAACAAGTTTATCTGGCCAAAATAGTTTCTGTTGGTGGGGAATCTGGGTAAGATTTACCTGGGTTCTCTATTTCAGGTTCTTTCATACAACTGCAATCAGGCATCAGCTGGGGTTGCCACGTCATCTGCAAGCTGAGCTGAGGAAGGATAGGCTCATTTCCATGGTGTTGGCAGCCTGCTCCTCACATGCTTTACTGAGGATGCCCTCAGCTCTTTGCCATGTAGGCATCTCTGCAGGGAAGCTTGTACTATCACAGGGAAAAGTGCAGGACCAAGATGGAACTCAAGGTCCATTATAACCTCATCATGGAAGACACGTCCCAACACTTTTTCTTTGTTCACTAGAAAAAAGTCACTAGAAGCAGTCAGCAGACAAAATGAGGGTTCTCACTGGGAGTGAATACCAGAAGATAGGGGTCATGTGGAGCCATTGTAGTATCAATAGTAGGCTGGAATAAGTCACTTCCCTAAATTGAACACTTCTCCCCTTCAAAGCTACACCTTAGGCAAAGAGTGAGTACAGCTACTTGGGAGGTGCTCTCATGCATATGTGGCCCCTAACACTTGGCATGATAGCTGGTCTGTGATGCATGGAGCTTGTGCTGAGCTTGAAACCTATTTTTCCAGGTGCTACCTGTGTTTTGGGCAAGTTAGTGAATCTTTGTGACTCTTTCCTTTATAAAAAGATAAGGAACATCTTCCCGGACTATAGGGATTAAGTTCTTGGTATCTGCATAATGCCTGATCAATAAGTGGTACTCAATTTTATTTCCTTATTCCCATGTTTTAAAGTTGTATTGTCCAGCTAACAAAATGCATTGCTCATCTGGTCTTCTTCCCTAAAACTTCTCCAGTCCCTTGTAGCCTTCTGAGGCTTTTCTCTGTGGTTCCCCTTTGTGATGTCCCCCTTATCTTGGAACCCACACCACTTAATATATGTTATATACTTTTTAATTTTGAACTTCAATCAATTTAACACTTTCATGGATATAACCTTTAATTGAGGGCAAATTATTTCCTAATTTGTGTCTTCTTAAACAGTTGCCTGTTTGAAAGTAGGAGCTGTGCCTAAGGCATGCTTTCTTTTTGCCTTTTTTTCCTGTTTTTAGTTTTTGGCACCGTGTTCAGTCCATGGAACCTCCTCGCTACTTGTTGAATTAATTTAAACTAGGTCTTATCCTTCAATCAGTATCAAATTGATTTCTATCATGTTGCCTTTCTTCACTGCTGTTAGGATTGAAAAGCTGACAAGTTCCCAAAGACTCAGGACTTCCTTTAAATTCATCAATGATCAAAAACATTTTAGGGAAGCCACTCTACAGAAAGCTCCATGGGGAAGACACACACAACCCCCACAAATACGGTCTTTGCCCCCAGGAAACTAACAGAGAGACCAGTGAGACCAATAAGATATGAGCACACACAAGTATTACCAAATAATGAAAAAACAAATGTGGAAAGTGCTGGGTGTTTAGAATAGTGATCAAAAAAGCTCTATGTGGGAAGAAATAACAAGGCTGGAGCAGCCAGGGGGAATCTTAAAGGAAGAAGACAGAAATTTTGTTGGATTTTAGGGCTGAGTAAGATTCTGGCAGACAGAATAACAAATATTGATGGGATAAGGGTGTGAGGTCTTCCAGACCAGAGCAATGTTATAGACTCAGAAATCAGACAGGAATGTACAATGTAATTTGATAGGAGAGGAAGTGTGGAGATGGGACACAATAGGAGAAAACAATGGAAAGGTAAGTTTGGGTCATTGAGAGCCTCAAAGTCAAGCTAAGGAATGTGGACATTTGTCATAAATCATGAGAACTCTTGAGCTGCAGACTTACTGACGTTGACACCAAGGAAGGTTAGCCTGGCCTCAGGGCACAACCCAAACTTGAAATTCCAAGTGCAGTTGCATGGAATAGTTTAGAAAATCACCCCTTTGTTATAGGATAGCCACGTCCTGACCACCAAAGACTATTCAAGGTCAGAATAGCTATATTCTCAAGTGTCCCTCTGCACTGCACACTCCTCATTTCTGGGCATTGCTTCTACAACATATTTTTTTTTTTTTTTTAAGATTTATTTATTTATTTCTACAAGCGCTGGGTACAGTCAGAAGCACGGGAGGGTGAGAGAACTCACCAGAGCCAGAGGGGAGAGCAGAGCAGGCAGACTGACGAAATACACTGCTAAGGGGAGCAGCGGGAGGTAGGAGAGGTCTGCGCACCATGTGGGACCCTCGCCGGCAGCCGGGGATTGAACCTGTGCTGCAGAGGCTGCGGGCAGCTTCACAACCCAGCGCTCAACCGCTGCGCCACCAGGGAGGCCCTACAACATGAGGTATTTCCATGGAAGGGTAACTTCTTGCTGCAAAAGAAATGAAACAAAACAAAATCAAGAAGGAATCTTGCAAGACCTGTGCAGACTGAGTGATAGACAAATATTTCTTACCTATGACTGTATTCTCACTGAGCTGCAGAGTCAGGGAAATTAAAGAAGCCATAGATTTAATGAGATTTCTAGTGTGTCCCCAAGACAGTTCCCAATTGTTCCCCACAGTATAGAATTAAATTACTCTAAAACACAACTATTTCCCAAGAAACCAAAAAACCTTAATAATTTAAGAAACTTAAGGAGAATAATAAGCTTCAAAAACAAATTATGATTTTGAAGTTATTTATGCAACTACCATATAAACAGGTTGGGAAATCCCCTCAGATTCATAACAAACCTAAAAAGAATTCAGAGTAAGTAGTCCAAATGCATTCATCTCATCTTTAGGAAGCAATGATGCTATCAGTCATTGCAGAGCTGGCAATGTGAGCTGGCACTTTTGGGAACAGGAGTGGTCAACACCCGATTACAGTCAAATCCATAATACTGGAAAAATCTCTGGGAATGGGTTCCCAGCCTAGGCACAGGATTTCTGACCATATGATGAATTACAGACCAAATCTTCCCAACAATGTTTATAGAAAAGACTTCTATTGGAGGGGGAGAAGGAATAAGAAAAGAACCATTAGATGAAGGATGAAGGGTATAATGACTATCTTTTTTTTTTTTTTAAGATTTATTTATTTTTATACAAAAGCTGGGGTATAGGCCAGAGGTGCGGGAGGGTGAGAGGATTCACCAGAGACAGAGTAGGGAGCAGAACAGGCAGACAACCAAAATACACTGCGGAGGGGAGCAGCGGGCGCCGATAGGAGAGGTCTGCCAAGCCATGTGCGACCCTCCATGGCTGGCCGGGAATCGAACCCACTCTGCAGAGGCTACGCAGAGCTTCACAGCGTGGCATTCAACCCACTGCGCCACCAGGGAGGCCCATGACTAGCTTCTTAGAATAAGGTTTTCTGAACACCATGATAAACTCCCCTCTAAGCCACTTGGGCAAAAAGGGCAGGGTGTAGATAGATTTGTCAGGGAAAAGTTAGCAATATACTTTCACAAAAGAATCTGTGAAGAATAGCAAGTTCCGTTTGGGGTTACTTATTACATTCTAAGCATAGAACTAAGCAGTTGCAAATTTAATTGGAAAAGTCCAAAGTTAATTGATAGTTAATTTTGTAGAGTGTTGGACATAGTGCTTCCGGGTGCCAAGTCTGAAGAGAAAAGTTCTCCTGACTTGGTGAAACCATGGGATAGTGGAATTTGGGTCACCAAAGTATATATTTAGGGTAGAAGTAAAATCAAAGCCAGAAATAAGCCTAAAATACAACACTAGAATTAAACAAATACTGAGGGCAACTGAATGAAAAAAATCAATATGGAGATTTAAGCACCAAAATCGTGCTTCAGAGGTATCCCATGGTCAAGTATCCAGGGTTCACAATTGGATTATTGAAGGATTCCAATTTTTTCCTGAATTCTGTAGTATGTGGATGAGTCACTTTGTAAGGTATCACAATATCTCTTTGGGAATCTCACCTTCAGAGTTACCAAAATGGGATTTAACATGTGTGTCCCTAAAAATGTTAGTCTCCACGTTTTTTCCCCAGCAGATGGTTCCACTTTCACAGGAAAAAATCATAGGTGATGGCAAAGGAATAATCACAAAGGAAAAAGGCCAAGAGAAGACGCATTATGATTGAGTCAGACTGAAAAAAGACATCTGAGAGGAGAAAAACAATACTGGATCCATTAAAGCTACACTGTGGCAACAATTAGAATGCACATTCTGGCAACAGATATTCTTTAATGTAGAGATTTCTTTACTGTAGGATATTAACCATCCAGACAACTTGAGACCTTTGCTCTTCTTTGTAAGAAACTTTTAATCAAAGAAACAATAACATTTCCTTCCCTTCAAGGGTGATCAATACCTGCGCCAAGATGCCATTTTCCAAAGCCAGCATTTTGCCAGTCTCACCAGTACTCAAAAGGAAAGCTGCCACTCCTGTGCCGAACATGAATCTTTAGCCATTATTAGACAGTAATCATGGGGCTCTGGACTCCTCAGCTTCTCATCATCTCAAGATTCAAAGAGCTTGAGGCCTAGTACACATTTCTTGTACACTCCCAAGGATGGGATGGAAAACTTGTGTCCTAAATTTCCAGTACATAACAAGAGCTGTCCTTGTGTCTCCGGTTCCCCTTGGGGGCCTGGGAGTCCCTGTGGAGATGGGTCAATGCTCTTTCTCCAGTAGACTCACTCTCCATCTCGGAGATCAATCAGCAGCTAAGTGAGAATGCTGATTTCTGGTATTTGTAAAAGCTGAGTTTTCAGGCAATTCTTTCTTTGATTAAACTTTAAAATCTTTTGTCAGAGGCCAGTCAGAAAAGATGAGGCCATGAGTTCGCCATTGTAAAAAATTTTCACTTTTTAGAGCTATTGAATTGATAATTAAGAAAAGGGCTGGCAGAGAGGATGTAAGGCTTCATTTCTAAACCAGCATGAGGTTTAGAAAACTTGTGCTTTTCTTTCATTGAACTACGCTTTAAAAAAAAAAAATGATTTTAACTCTCTTCTACCTCACTCATGCATTAGCAGGTAATATTTCTATTACATTCTCTAGTTTAAAATCACTATTCAATACTAAAAAATTCCCATTGAATAAGGAGATTTGAAGAATTGTCAAAATATCAATTTTGTAAGTATAACTGTTTTAAAGATTTATTCATTTATGCACATAAGAACTGGGGTGTAAGCCAGAGGTGCAGGGGGTGGTGAGAAGATTCACCTGAGAGAGTGGGGAGCAGAACAGGCAGATCTACTGAGATACACTGCTAAGGGGAGCAGTGGGCGAGTCAGGAGAGGTCTGCTGTACCATGTGGGTAGCTCCCTGGCTGGCCGGGGATCCAACTCCTGCTACAGAGGCTGCGGATAGCTTCACAGTGCTGTGCTTAACCCCTTGCGCCACCAGGGAGGCCCCTATTTTGTAAGTACAATTGACTAATTATACTTACCCATAGAACATGGAATGGTTACTCTTAGGAAGAGAGAAAGTTATTCCTACAGAGGAGACAATCTAAACATTCAAGGGCTTAAGTTGGCTATAACTTGCAGAAAGGAGAGGGAGAAGCTGTGAGTAAAGCTGTTTCAGGGACAGAGTAGATAAGACTATCACCTATTCCAAATCTATAAGCAAGAGAGCAAAGTTTTGTCAAAAAATCCCACAATTGGAGATAGGAAGAGCTCATTTTTCTCTGGAGCTCCTTATAACATAACAGAATGTCATAATCAGAACCTTATGAAAGGAGAGAGACTAAAATGTGATACATTTTTGTCATTCTACATTAATAATATTCCCAATTTGGCTATTACTCTTAATATTAAGTGACACATTAAAGGCTACCACACAAAAGCCCTTCAATTTTTAGAACTTTCATAATCCATCTGTACAGTGTGATCTATTGAGAAAAAAATTAACCTCCTGTACATACTACATCTAAAATTCAGTTATTGTATTATTGAGGTATTATGTAATAAGGTCTATAATAACAGATGTTTCAAGAAAAAAAGGATAAAGCCGAAATTATACATGGTAAGACAGTATCCTTATGTCCTGTCATCCTGTCCCAATTATGTTCTAAAGTATGTGAGCTGAGTGAGGAGTATCCCAGCCAAGAGGGAGTGGTTAGGTCAACAAAAAGTCTACTGGGTGATAGATAGATGCATGAATGGAGAGTTAACCCTGGTAACCAGGAAGGTGAGTCTCTAAGACCTTCTACTAGAATAAATATAATTGACTGACGGTCCTAATAACTGCCCTCTGAACTCCATTCCTGACTTTGCGCTGTGGCCATGCTTTCCATTAGCTTCTCTCAGCCAGCAGCGTACTAGGCCTATTAAGGCAAACTTGTTCCAGGGATTCTCTGAGAGGTTATTGTGGGTTCAGGGATTCTCTGTGGCCTTATCAAATTTTCTTAGAAATTTGCTGTAGTTTATGGCCTCTCCTCTTCTTCACAGAAGAAGGAGGGAGTCTTAGAACGCCACACAAAAAGTGTAAAGAAAAGCCTCCCAGGCATTCCTCCCTTCAATAGGACTCAAGAGGGAACCCCAAAATTAAAATCTGAAGTAGCAGATCTCTTCACCTTCATTAACAGGGTATAAAAGGGAGCCACAAACACCCTCTCCTCCCTACTTGTCTATATGCATGACCCTGCCACCATGTGCCAGTTTCCCTGTTTATTACAGTCACCACAAGAAGCCTCAGGTTTCCAGAATACCCCTCATCCCTCACACCCTCATCCCTCATCCCTCATGTTAAAGTACCCAAGAAAAAGTGTGCAATTATCACAACTACCACAAACATTACTCACTTGTGAGTCCCCATAAAATTGTGTGGCCCAATTTGTTGTCAATTCCTGCCATTCCCCAGTTTCAGAAACCATGCCCAGCATTTCAGAAATTCAGTGATTTCAAAGCCTCTGTACTCCCACCCTCATTTCTGACCCCAGGCTCTCTGAGGACATAGTTTCTCCACTGTCAGTTTATATGATAGCACTTTGCCTTCCATGTTCCTCTTAATTCTAGGTCTAGACCTAGGGGATACCTCTTCTTTTGTCTTATTATAGCTCCAGACCCTTGTTTTCTCATCAAAACTCTCCTCATCTTTGAATCACATGCCACTAGACTCTATCACCCACCACTGCCACTTTATTATTGGTCTTATCACATCTCTCCTTATATCTCAAGGATCCTTGTGCTGGCTCACTGCTTCTTTCACCAGCACTGCTCCTGTCATATTTTGCAGTGATCTCAATGTTCATGTTGATAATATCCTTGATTCTTGATTTCTTACACGCCAATTTTCCATTTGTCTTCTCTGTCCTCTAACCACTCACATCTTTGGTCATACTCTAGGGTGGGCATCATCACGAACTTCAGCTCTTCATGACATCAGTTTCTACATGGCTTTCCAGCTCATGTTGCATTCTTTGCATAAATGAGGATTTAGCACAGCCTGTCAAAACGACACTATTTGGTACTGCGACCAGCGCTCACCCTCCTCATCCCTCATCCTCCTTACTTTGTTCTCTTCTTTTAATCACACGTCACAGTCACCACACTGTTATATTTATTTATTGAGCTGATTACCTATTGTTTGTCTCCCCCAAAGCCCACCCTACATTCCCAACATGCATTCAAATGTAAACTTGCTTAGGGTAGAGGTTTTTATCTGATTTGTTCATTCCTACATTTCAAGTTCTTCAAACAGTATCTGAAACACCCAAAAAACTTGTGGTGATGAATGAATAAATGAATGCCCAAGAGCCTTCCCTTTCCCCACCACAGGCACCTCATGTCTAAAGGGTTCTTCATCTGGTTCCAACCTACCAGCCCTGTGTTTCTAGGGCCCAGCTCAGGATCCCCACATCTGTTTCCACACAGCCACTTCTGTGTATTTCACTAGGTGGCTTTCTTCACAGGAAGCCCTCCTTCCTCTCCTCCCCTCTCTTATTTATCTCCTTCACTGAGGCTGCCTGGATCACCTCTACCCAGGTGAACTTCCCCTGTCTGACCTCAGTTGTTCTAGCACAGGCCCTGCGGACCTGGACACCCTAGGCACTCACACATGATGAAAATCATAATCACTGAGTGAGCCAGCTCAAATGCCAAGCAGATAATGAAAGGACTAAGTGTGACTAAAAAGCTTTAAAACATGGCTTTTAAAAATGCATTTTTGACCTTTATTTTATTTTATAAACAGTATGTACCTGCATGTATTTTATTTTAGTTTGTTTATATTGCATTATTTCTTATTCAAAAAATATTGGTTTATAACACTGTATATGACATAGAGATACTGGTTCACGCTTCTTCAAATGTATGTTACCATGCCACACACACCAACAAAGCACCAATAATCCTCTACTACACTCCACGATGCCTCCTATCCCCTTTGCTTCTTGCTCCAAACTCCCCTTCTAGTACCCTCAATTCTACAGTCAGATTTCTAGGGTTTGTTTTGGTTTAATTTTGACTGCTTCTTTGTTTTGTTTCTTTATATTCCACATATGAGTTAAATCAGCTGGTATTTGTCCTTCTCTTTCTGACTTATTTTGCCGAGCATAATCCCTTCCAGTTCCATCCATGTTGTTATAAATGGTAAGAATTCATCTTCTTTTTTTGTAGCCCAGTAGTATGTCATTGTGTGTATATATATATATATATATATATATATATATATACTCCACATCTTTTTAATCCACTCATCTGTCCTTGGGCATTTAGGGTGTTTCCACACATGGCTATTATAAATAATGTTGCAATGAACATAGTAGTACATGCAGTCCTTCAAATTAGTGCTTTTGTATTCTATAGATAGACATGGAGGAGTAGAATTGCTGGATAATATGACAGATCTATTTCTATGTTTTGAAAAACCTTTATACTGTTTTCCATAGGGGCTGGGCCGGTCTACATTACCGTCAACATTGTGTTCAAGAGTTCATGTACTCCACAACTCACAAACATTTGTTGTTTCTGTTTTGGATTTTGTTTTTGTATTCATTTGTTTTTCTTCATATAAGCCATTCTCACAGGTGTGAGATCTCATTGTGGTTTTGATTTGCATTTCCCTGATGGTAAGTGATGATGAACTTTTTTTTCATGTACTTATTGGCCATCTGTATGTCTTCTTTGGAGATATCTATTAGCACTTCTGCCCATTTTTGATTGGATTTTTTTGTTTTGTTTTGTTTAGTTGAATGAGCTCTTTGTAGGTTTTGGATATTAGCCCTTGTCAGATGTATGATGCACAAATATTTTCCCCTATTAAGTAGACTGCTTTTTCATTTTAATGATAGTTTCTTTTGCTGTTCAGAAGACTTTTAGTTTGATGTAGTCTCATTGTTTATTTTGCTTTTATTTCCTTTGTTGTTGGAGTTGAGTCCCCAAAAACATTATGAAGGCCAATGTCATGGAGTATTTTACGTATGTTTTCTTTCACGTATTTTATTTATATCCAAGTCTTCTAAGATTTCAGGTTTTACATCCAGGTCTTAATCCATCTTGAGTTTATTTGTATGTATGGTATGAGAGAATGGCCTAGTTTCATTCTTTCACATTTGGGGGTCTTGTTTTCTCAACACAAATTGTCTTCAAAGAATGCCACTGAAACTTTGATAGGGATTACACTGAATCTGTATATAACTTTTGGTAAAATGGCCATTTTTATCAATGTTAATCCTTCTAATCCATGTTCAAGTAATATTGTTCCAATCCATTGTGTTTTCTATTTCTTTATTATAACATGTGTAACATTATATTTAATAGGGAAACATAATCTTCCATGTCATTGTGGTTGGATTGGGAGAGCTGTTCACAATTTGTGATGTCATATTCGCTTAAAGTCTTGAGTTGCCTTGTTTTATACTGTCTTGACTGTTCATTTTGCTCCTTTAAATTTCCTAATTAAAAAAAAAATCCAGAGCCTCCCTGGTGGCGCAAGGGGTTAAGCACAGCACTGTGAAGATATCCATAGCCTCTGTAGCAGGAATTTGACACCTAGCCTGCCAGGGAGTTACCCACATGGCGAAGCAGACCATTCCTGTCTTGCCCGCTGCTCCCCTCAGCAGTGTATTTCAGTCAGTCTGTTCTGCTCCCTATTCTGTCTCTGGCGAATCCTCTCATCATCCCCGTACCTCTCACCTACACTCCAGCTCTTGTATGCATAAATAAGTAAAATAAATCTTTTTAAAAAAAATCTGCAGCAGTAACTTAGAGAATTGAACAACTTCTACTTTCCCCATGGGTGGGACTGTGATTATTATTTATTTATTGCCCTGTGCTGACTTCTGTAAGCACCGAGACATGTTTTCACACTGAGTCAGTAGGGTTGGAGAGGGGTCTGCAGGGGCCGAACGGGTGTTGCAAATGTGCTGGGGAGAGTGCTCTAGCTCATGGAATGGCACTGGTGGCATCCCTCCTTTCTGGGGCTCCAGTTTCAGATCCGAGACTTGGCAGTCTGTGCACTGTAAGTGCATTTCCCAAGGTCATTATCAATGACAAGGAGTGGTCAAAGACGGGAGAGGGGTGCAGTTTAAAACTTCTTTTCTTTTCCTAATTGGGAAACCAAATTTTGTAGAGCATCCCAGTTCCTCTGGATGGGTATTATCTCAATAAAGGGTGCGCTACGTATCAATTGCACTCTCCCCTCTTCAGAGCCCTGGGCTAAATTGGCAGTCCTGTTTTCTGCCTTTGAAAACTCTTATGGACTATTATATTGTGATTATATTTCTATGTTGGTGAAATTTATTCATGAACATTTTAATGACTGATAGCATACTATCACATTTTAGATAATAATTTACTCAGACTTTCTCTATTTTTGCATTTTTAAATACAATTTTTCTTTCACAAACAATGCTTTTTTAACAGCTGTAGGTAGAATTCTTTATCTTTTGGTTATTTCATTAGGCAGATTCTGGAAAATTAAACCTCAAAGTCATATGATATGAAGTTTCTGGACTCTTGATATATTGTTAGGTTTTCAAAAAACCTTCAAATCTCAGTATATATGCCACTCCTCACAAACTTCCCTGTTCTCCATCTTAATTATTTTCCCTCCTTCTGTTATTTTCTCACAGCAACTCTGTCCTGAAAGCCCTTGTTGTAGCTGAACATGCTACATCTATTAGTATTGTTTATTTAATTAATGTTTTCTATGACAACACCAAGTGTCTCTTTAGTTCACCATGGAACGCACAGTGACAGCACTTTGCCCATTAGCTGGTGTAAGTCTTTGAATTAATTAATAAATTAATTAATGTTTGTGATTATGATATAGGCATATGTGTGCAAAGTGAGTTTGAGAATTTTGGCAGCAATGATGCAGGAAGTTAAAGCAACCTGCCTCTAGACAAACACACCCATAATGCTCCTGGCAGGAAGTAGGCAATTCTATCTGACACTGAGAGGCCACAGAGCTTTATCTTGCTCTACACTTCTTTTTCTTCAGAACTCATAAGAAGCCCAAGATCTTCAGGTCATCATTATTATATGGTCTTATATCCTCAAGGACTTTGTGCACTATCCTCCCACTTCTAGCTCTAATCAATACCCACAGTCTTCTCAGGGTGGATGTTTTCTAGTCACAAAGAGCACATTTTGAGCTTGGAAATGGGATTGGTTTCTCTCTCACTCCTTATTGACTTTTACAACTCATTATTCCTCTTCTTAGTTATCCTTCTCCACTTCTTTGAAGCTACTAATTAGCTTTATTATATATTACCTTTATTATATTATATATATTATATATTTACCTTTTGTTGTAGTCTATATATCTGTATTTCTATGTATGGGTTACAGTGTTGCTTTATTTGTTGTTGATTTTAATACCTACAAAGATCATTCTAACATAGTCTTTGTTCCTTGACTGCCTACCCTGCCACTGAACTTTTTTTCTGCCTCATGTTAACCACTTTTCCCATAGTTACACCCATAATCTCTACTTAAAATACCCCACTCGCTGACTTCAACCATCTTTGATCCCAATCCATTTACCAAAATTGTTGTGTCTTTATCTCACCCTTGTCCTCACTTTTATCTTTATCCAGCTTCAATCATTATCAATATCATAAACTCTTATGACCTCCTTCCTCAGCCACACTCACTTGACAAAGTGTAAAGTCAGATACACATCTGCTTCAGGTTCTGTACTCATCTTTTTTCTTCCAGGCATACTGTTTCTTCACTAGTTTCTCATGTCCCTAGCCTCATTCATTTATCTGCTCTACTCTATCTCTACTCTTCTTGAATAACAATCCTCTTGCTCATTTTCATTTTCTATATCCTAAACCTACATTATTTTCTTCATGTCAGTATCACCCTCTAAATATTATATATATCTTCCTTCATTAGAATAAGGTTATACTACTCACTGGTGTGTTTCCAGCATCTAACACATCACTTTGGATACAGTGGGAGCTAAGAATGAATGAATGAATGAATGAATGAACATGAGATAATCATTTTTCCTAAACTAGCTCGACATCTACATTTCAGGCCATGTAATGTGGCATCTTCTTTAAAAATCAATAATGGCCTCTTCATGTTCTTACAATTACCTTGAACAAATCACACAAACAGGATATCCATGATTTTCAATTAATCCAGTGGGAACACCTAAAAGGATTTAAGATAGGCAGCTGAAGATACTAGCATAGTATATGAAGTAACCAATCAGACAATTCCCCGATGAGCCATCCCCTAATGAATGGAGAGTACATTTCCTGGCTTACGGGAAGGAGAGCTGGGGCCAAGGGAAGTGTCTCTTTCAGCTGGATTAGTTATTGGAAATTCTTTTCTGTAGGCCAGCCAGTTCTCCTAGACGCTGAGTCTGTGGCTGCCTAAGTCTCCTCTCTAGGGGCAAGGATCAGAGAAGAGGGGCCTGAAACATCACTACAGGCTCTTGCTTTACAACCCTGCAGCATTTTTAAAGGAAAAAGGAGGAAGCACACTTCCGTTACAAGAGGATGGACACAACCCTCACATGGTAACAGGGAACAAACGCAGAGAGCTTCCTGGAAAAAGATGTCTAGTCCCAGTAAGCTTCCCGAATTTTGCCTGCTGCTTTGAAGCACACTTGATAACTGTGCGAACCAGTGCTTGATAAGGATTTTGTGTCAATAAGCCACTCTTTTCAATGGGAATGTCTCAGAGCTAAAAGTTTCTTCCTCTGCATAATTAATATTCTACCTCTTTGAAGATAAATTTTATCTATCCAACTCTGTAAATGAATCATTTCTCCTTAGCTATTACAATGTCATCTCCTTACCAAAAATAAAACAAAAGATAAAGATAAATGCTATGTAAAGAAAAAAATCCTCATGAAAATGATTTACATTTTTATTCTCAATGTGAAAAGCTTAAGAATGTTTTAAATGCATGTCCAGCTTGAAACTCGCTGCAAATGTCTCATAACATTTTGTAACAGGCTTTTCCATCTGTGCTGAAAACAGCTGATGATTTAATGCAAATTGTTATTGTTTCACAATCTCACAACCATCTTTTCCATTTTGTACTAACATTTGAGGTCTTTTTGCATCTGCTTCAGAAATTTGACTACTAGGATTGGCTTTTTGTTATGGCCACTCCCTGTTCAATCCTATTTTCCTCATATTTTTTATCTTACTCATCTTATTTTTTTTTTAATTTCACTCTTCCATTACATATGACTTTTTTTCCTCAACATTAAAACCATAATGAATACTTTCTGGCCTACCTAAGAGGTTTAAATATTGAAGAAAAGATCCAAAGCATGGAATAATGGTTACCAACAAATCCACATGGAAACCTGACATTGTTCATTTCAACAAGGATTTTAAATATGCAATATGCTGGACCTAAAGTGTGAATAGTACAATTTATGTAATGTATATTTTGTATGTACAATAAAGTATATACAATATCTAACATGTAGTTTTCATTTATCTATGGGGGATAAAAATCAAGACCCTTAGTGGCACCTGCACTAAACCACATATATACTATTTTTTTTCCTAGAAATACCTGCCCATCATAAAATTTAATTGGTAATTAGGCCCAGTAAGGGATTAACAACAATAACTTAGAATAATTATTTCAATATTCAGTAATAAAAGTTATGTGAATATGGACTCTCTCTCTCAAGATATCTTACTGCACATAGAATTTTCTGACCATGATTCATTTCAGATAGCTGAAATCTTAGATAATATATAAGGGGATTGTTATATTTACATACACACACATATAGATATAACATATATTGTAATTTTCAAGTGTATGTCAATAGTATTGTGAAAATTTATCTTCACTACTAATTTCATAACTCTTTATACATTATGTTGTTTCTTTCCCCAATCTATGTCTTACCATCAAATAAGGAATATAAAATTGTTAAAAGCAAAATGTTTTCTTTTGATCAAAGCTTTACTACAAATGAGGGATATAGTTAAGACACTAAGTTTTGTGTTCTGATTGAACTGCTCACAAACTCTGTCACTAACTTTGGGAGTATCAGTTTCCTCATGTGTGAAATTGGACTATCATTTCTCTAATTTGCTTTATGGGGTTTGGGGACTCAAAAAGAAAAGATGATACTAGTCTGCAAATTGTAAAGTGCTACATGAATAAATCAAGCAAATGAAGTGGGAATCAGGCAGTTCACGCACCGTGATTGCAGGTACAGATTTGTGGAGGCCTTCTGGTGGCTTGGGCCAGAGCAGGGACTTCTGAGGCTCAGCTGGGAATCTAGACAAGCAGATAAAGTGAAGGAAAGTCTGGAAACAGAGTTGTAAGTCAGGCTATGTGTAGGATAAATTCACCCAGAGGCTTCACAAGGCAATTTCAAAGGTCTGCATTGCTCCAAAGTACCCAGCATTCATTGGCAAACCCTAATCTAACCCACCTTTGGTTTGTCAGGCTAATGTTTTCCCCCATTTCATCCCAACATAAACAACGGCGGCAACTATGTTGCTGTTGACAACCAGAACTGAATAGAAGCAAGTCAGATAGGAACTGAACCCTGAAACCAGATCATTAGCCAAGGTCACAAGTGGTTTAGAAATTTGTGTTGTTTTCCTTCCTGTAACTTGCCAGCAATAATGTGGCACTTTTCCCCCTTGTAGTTTGCAGTTAGCTGGGCCCTGAGCCATGTGAGACTGTTTTCAATGGCAAAATCTTCAAAGTTGTTCTTAAAATATTTGCATCATAAAATCCCTCGTGGAAGCTAAACCGGTATCAAAAGGAGCCTTCTAGCAAGCAGCAAACTTGCCTTCGGAGACAGGGGAAGGACTCCTGCCAGAGCAGCAGCGTCAGCAGAGATTCTCCCAGGTTGGTGACACTTAAGGAGGAAAATCGGATTGTCCCGACACATCCATGATGTCTAGGAACAAACTCCAAATGACTTTTCTAAGCCAACGGTAGTGTGAGGTAACGCAGCAGTTAGTTGAACAATTCGGAAAAGCATGTTTTTCACACATTTAATTGATCTGTGAGCAAATAAGTGCTAAGGATGAAAGAGGAGTAATTGTTTAGCTTCACTGTGGGAGGGCTTAGTCCTAGCTTTTTGCACTTCTCTCCTGAGTGCAGTATTAAATAGAACCAATTGAGGAGGGACTGGCTTTATAAAATTAAAAATGAGAAAATAAAACTGATTACTCATAAAGGAAAACAAAAATGCTTGTGAAGAAAGATGATTATCCTCTTTAGCAAAGGTTGCTTAATTCTTTAAAAATAAAATTCTCTACTATGGAATTTAACTTAAAGAAACTAAATGTATGCATTTATAGATTTTTACTTTGCCGAATGGAATGTGAAAGCTGAGGAAAGAGAAAGAGGAGGTGTGATGAACGCTGGCTAGGAAAATGAATTTTAGAGGGAAGAACCAGTCTAATAGGGAAATAAGTTCCTTCTGTGTAGAGTGTCATGGCAATATTCTCATTTCTCATGAGCTCTACATTAAAATATCAGTTTCTTGTTAAAAAATAGAAAAGCGTATGCTAAGTATTACAGTCCTCATCCTACACATTTTATTTTAAAAGTCAGTTCAATACAGCCAGCTCTGTGATCTAATTGGGGTTGAAGGTAGTCTTCCATTAAAGCATCTCCATCACTCTCACTTTCTTACCTGTGAACATTCTTATTAGCTGCCTTATTAAGATATTCTGTCTCTGAAGTAAGAAGAGATTATCTCCTTACCTGACATGTCATCGTCAGAGTAATCTTTGCTAAAAAAAAAAAAAAAAAAAAAAAAAGAGAACTGACTGTTAAATAGACGGCATATGCTATCCAAAGAGGGACATCCATATGGAATAAATCTAGAGGTAGTATGAGCCTCAGTGGCTAACTCGTCCATGATTAGCAAACAAACCTGGAGCAAAGTACTATCTTTTCCATGTGATTTTGACTGGGGACAAGGTCTGGTTGTTAAGGACTCATAGGATAGACTCAAGAAAACATTAAACCAGACAAATACAGAATGGCATATGCATTTTGCATGTGCTACGTATGACTATTATTTGTGTATTTTCTAATGAACTTCCTAATGAAAACTACAGGGGGAAGGCGAGCAGTCCCAGAGGTGACTGCCATATTTCAGTAAATTACCAGCAGCGCTGTGCACAGAAAAACCTAATTTGTCTCTTACTTCTGGCCTCCTTTTCAAACTCACAGTGCGGATGATCTCAAAGCACAATGATGACAAATTGGTCCGCTCTGTGCCCTTATTTTCTGCCCATTTTCAAAAGTGTTTGCCATAAATTTATTTCCCTCACCTAATGAAACAAACTTTATTTGGTTTAGTCTCTCTGATTTGAAATATCTGACTTTCTTGGAAGGAAACTTGAGAATCCTCACTCCCAATTTTCTGTTAGTGGGATAGCCCTGTCAATCGTGGAATGCTTTGACCTCTGAGCTGTGTTTGGTCTAAGTGACCAATGAAGAGGAGGTGAGTGGTGGTGGTGCTTAAATTGAATGTTATATATAGTAACTTACATACATTTATGAGACTATGGTCTTAATGGGGTAAGTGGTGATGATGTAATAATGGAACCGTCTTTCCTGACAGTTGAGTCACTCAGTTTCAGTGTCATCTAATGTGGACCTTCAGGTTGACACCTTCCTTGACATGTAGAGCACAGGGCAAGTGCTGACCACTCCAGGCCTGGTTTTTCCTGTGGACATGTAGCTCCAGTGATGCCCACAGGTCCTTGTGAAGAGTTCTGGAGTCAGAGGTAGGTCAAAATAGACAAGACTACTATGTGGGGCAAATTCTCACCTTTATGCTGACCCACATCTATTCCTAGTTCTCTTTTTAGTGTGGCTCAAATTGTTCATTTTAATCTACGTGATTTGGGTCCCCTAACATTCAATATTACCTGTCTTGATCTACTTCTGTCAGCTGAGATAATCTGTGAGTTTTAGCATTGGTGGTATATTGTGGTCAGTGGGAAAATTAAATCTTTCCATCTTCTCTTTTCTCCTTTCTCTCACTTTGCATGCATGTAAGAACCAAAGACACTTTGTATTACTAATCCTGAGGTGACAGAATTTGGACTTAGTGACAGATGAGGGCTGCTATGACAACCAACTGATGCTAGGCACTCTGCACAGAGGAGATCACGTCTAGATTTGTGCACAAGATAAGCCAAGGGATATGTCACTTTCAAAGCATCATACTCATATTAATAAGTGTCCACCTAAAAGATATAGCAATGCCTTATTTTGTAATCTGGGGAATAAGATCTGGGTTGGCATTAGAAGTAGACTAGCATTTGGACATTTGTGTGGGCTCATTGTATGCAAGGCTAGGACTCAGTCAAAACATTTAGCTTGTTGAAATCATCCAAAGGGAGCAAAGGGCAATAATGGAAGTATTACATAGCTTTCTGTTTAATTTTTCTTCTATTTAGTTCTAACATATTGGGTCTCTCAACCCAGAATCCCCACCCTCCTTTAGGTAGCATGGACCACCAAAGGATTCATTAAGAAGATCCTTCTCTTTTTTCCTTTCCCTCTTCCAAGGTGCTCAAATAAATAATCTATCACCCATTTCCATGTTTGTAAACAGAGATGAGGAACTGTCAATTTTCTAAAAATATGGAAAACAATCACATCTGCTAATAATACCTTAAATAAATACCCACCAGGAGAGTTTCTACAGGAATATTACCGACACCACAAAGAACAGGAAGAAATATGCCTTTTATTAGAAGTCTCATATGTACAGGGAAAGCTGTTTCTCACCGCTTAAGGAAGACTGTGAGAAAGAGCCAATGTCATCCAAGGTTACCATTTTTACATTGGTAACACCTTTGAACATTGCTGCACATTATTAACAAATAGAACCATTACACAAAAATGCAAAAGAGACACAGGTACGTGTATGGACTTGTCACATATTTTCTACAAATAAGTGGACACAAAAATACAATGTGCCAGTAAAAAAAAAAAAAATAGGCATATCAGTATCTGTCTTTTGTTGTTTGTTTGTTCATACATGGTATGCTGATCTTTCATCTCAAGCTTTTTCACATCAGGATTTGCAGGCACTTTAGCAACCCAGCCATGGTTTACAATACATGATGTTGAAACCCACAGATGAAAACACAGGCGCAACCGTGGTGCTGGAGAACCACACACGTAGATTAAAATATTGACACAGGAGCAATTATTTGTTACTTATTTAGGGTAAACAGAAATGTTCTCTGTGCAATATGTGATGGCTTGTCCCTTACTTGTCTTTTCTGGTTCATGGCCGAATTATTTAGAAGCATGGATGGTATCAGCAGGCAGAGATACAGCATGTGGACGCACGAGACAAATGTCATTTCCAATTGATTTGAGAAACTGTAGAAAGCAGATGAGTTTTAGAATCTAAAAATGACTGTCTGATTTATCTTTGTCCCACTCTATGCCCTTCCTGCCAACTTGTCAAATGAAAATTAATTAAAATAATTACTGGGATGTACTGGGCCAGAAGCGCATCCTAGGAGAATTCTTTTCTTAGCTACCACTTCCCACATCATGACACACACAGGGCCGATGGCAGGCCCAGTGCTCCCCCCACTGGGGGTCACTCCCATCTCCCACGTTCCCCACACAGAGCTGTGGTGATTCAACATGTGTTAGGAACATGACCAAACAAGTCCATTTATAAACACAGGCCAGAACAATCATTTTATTGGTAATGTTGATTTATAAGGCAGTTACAAAAGGACCCCCCATGATAACCAGACAGTGTTGCAATATGGCTAAGCTTTCTCAATAAGATGAAGGAACTTTCCTGTTACAAGGAGCTGAAAAAAAAAAAAAAAGGGAAAAACATACGGATTACAAAATACTAGCAATGATTGTGCTATGAAGTAAAGTCCCAATTTCTGGTATATGTCACCTGTTTTCATCCACCAGAGACTGAGATGTTGCCTCACATCTAAGAAAACTTAAAGGAAAAAAAAGTGATCAACATCATTTTCAACTTCAAAGAAATTTTTCGTCAAAATTTGTATGGGCTGCAACACAAAGTCACGGACATCTCATAACTTGGCCAAGATTCCTCGTACTCCAAAGAGATGGAGAGCATGTGAATGCCTTAAACAGATGATTGTCAGATGTTGGGAAATCCTTCCATGAAATAGCTACTTGCAACATAGTGGCAAAGACATTAAGGCCTTCCATTTCTTTGCCCATACTGCTTAAAGGCACTGATACCAACAATAGAAATATTCCATAGTACCGCAGAGGTTTTTAAAAAACTCCCAAATACAAGTCTTCAATAGGAAAACGTCCTTTATTGCAAGACACGAAGCATGTGTTCTTCTCCTCAGGAATAGAAGTGTCTCCCTTTTTCTGGAGTCTGGAGTCTGTTCAGTCTGGCAACCTGAGAAGGGGAGGGTGGCACGTCCTGCCGGAAGGGCCCCTTGGGAGGGGTATAACTGGGGTCCTGGACTTTCTTATATGAGTCATAGTTGAGTCCCTCGGAAGGAGGAGGTTGCTTCTTCATCTGTTGCTCTTTCCGCCTCTGCTCCTGGCGAAGGAGCTCCTGGGTCTCCAGCATCACCCTGGCGTTGAAGCCGTGCCCACCCAGGTAGCCATTTCGGGAGCCTTGGTAGCTGGAGTACCTGGGGTTCTCCTTGGCACTCTGGAAACCCTCTCCAGGGGAGTAATTCTGCTCCCAGGAGTCCTGGGACACAGAGCTGGCATTTTTCCTGCTTTGCCTGAAAAGTAAAGCCCAAAGATTAGTATGATGCTTGGGACAGTGAGTGAGAGAGAGAGAGAGAGAGAGAGAGAGAGAGAGAGAGAGAGGGAGAGAGAGAGAGAGAGATGGAGGGAGGGAGCATAAGCATTTCAATATCTCAGCAAACACTGTGATTCGATTATGTACCAACACTGTGCAAGGCCTGGAGGACTGAAACATGTGTCTCCTGGTAACTGTCTTCAGTGAGCTTGCATCTTAGACAAGTAAACACACAATGACTAAACAGGGCAGAGAGCTACAAGATTTATCTTCTGCCCAGAAGTAGGTCTTCCTTCTGTGTTTGTTCTTAGGGTAAGAGCATCTCCTGCCATTTAGACACACCGGCAAAATGTTGTATAGGAATATATAAGAGATCTGGCAGCTTCTATGCCAGCAGTAATCATTCACTTTCGAACATTACAATTCAATTCTAAACAAGCAAAGCAAGTATTTTACATAGCTGCCTCCATAACATCAGAGACACTAGCTAATATGAAGTATGTGTAATGGATTAAAATATGAGCTTGGTTATGAATGATTTAAGTCAAGTCGTCTTTATGATTAAAAATGCAATAGGCAGTCCCTTTAAGCCCCAGCTTTATAGAGTTGTATATGTCAGCAAACAATTCCTCAGAACAGTACAAACCTGACATCTGTAAAGTAAGCACTATCTTCCTGCACACCATACCTTCATCAAATGGTGGGATAAACTTACTTACCTCACTTTATGTCACCCCAGGATAGGGAAATAAATCAGAGTCATATAGACATTTCAAATTCTTATCACCTCTGCAATAAAGTTGCACATCATTTTCAGGAAACATTATTGTTTTGAAACATCTTTAATTTACTATCAAGTCTTCTAGATGCTTTTATGAATTTACAATAAGATTGGCTATGATAAAGTAAAACAATTTTGTGCCAGAATGAAAACTGTTCCCCAATTTTTTGCCTTGAAAATGGAAGAGAGGAAGAGAGAATTGAGTAATAAAACAAAAGATATTGCTCCATTTATCAATAGGAAAATCATTTGGTGACAGTACGTATTGTTCAGGCTTTCATGTCAACACACTCCAACATAACTGAAAGTCAAAAAGATTCCTGCAGAAGGGAAATAAGGTCTATGCAGCCACTGAGTCTCCCGCAGGAATTTAGCAATTTGCATTTTTGAACATTCAGAAGTGCCATCAATATGGTTTAGGATGAAATCTGCCCATTTTCCACATGGCCTAAAATGTAGTCAGGGATATTTTCAAGAAGGAAAGTGAATTAATGTCTAGCAACATCTCTGGATATTGACTATGATTAATTGGTCAGTATACAGTATATCTATCTGCTTCTCTTTTAATGGGACCATTTGTACAATCAGCCCAGGCAAGAATACTTAGATTTGATAGAATAGTTTATTTGCCTAAAGCACTGATTATCTTCACTTAAAAAGTCATAAATTAATCTGCCCAGAGACATGAATGATGGAAAGTGCCAGCATGAAACCAGGGATTTGACATTAATCATGAAACTTTAATTAAAACAACGAACTTGTTACTGATGTTACAGCAACAAAAGTGGGATCCCTTCATGGGTTAGTTATCAATTTAAAGATAACCAGAAAGAGGCTTCAGAAATTTCATCTCTTTTTCACTCTCGGCCCAACAAGATACTTGTGTACCCTTCATCCCCACTCCCCAATTCTACAAAGCCCAAGGCTTTGCTGTATGGCAGCCATGCACCATAAGTTGAATTTTGAATCATTCTAAGAAGACAGAGTTTTTCTATATTTAACACATTGGGAATTCACCAAAGGTTTGTTAGGAATGGAAATTATGATAATGTGGAAGAAAGAATTCCTTGTAGCTAAAATTTTCTTCAAATTAAGCAGTACACAGAAATGGAAGCAGACTTCCTTGAGGTTTGAAGTAATATATGTGAGGAAAATAAAACACAGATACTTAGATGCAAATATGCGTACATATAAATGCACACACATACAAATGGCATATGCAAATGTACAATCATCATACACGCCTATACAAATGTACACATGCACACACACAAATACTTGCATACAGTGCACCGACATACACTTGTGTGCATACCTACATGCACGTGCACACACACAACCATACATCCATACTTCCTTGGCAAGGAAGCTAGAGATACCAATAAGCTCTTAATTAAGGAGACGACAGAAACGAGCAGCTCATAGAAAAACCTGAGAAGACAACAGACATAAGAATTTTCTACACTAAAACCCAGTCACCCAGGCACCGGGAACACCAGGAGAGTGACTCAGGATCAGATAGACATAGGATCAGATGCCGAATCTACCCTCCGCCTGCTGTGTGATGCTGAAAGGCCTGTGCTTCCTGAATTCAAGTTGCCTCATCTATGAAACATGTATAATCACTAAACTTATATGGTTATGGGGAGAAATAAATGAAATAATCTAAGAAAAATGCTCAGAAAATTGTGGCACAGAGTAAATGGTTGATAATGTTGGAGGAGAGGTTTGAACGCAGATTCACTTTGCCCTCAAAGGTTAGGCTATGGGTTGAGGGAGTTGTCGTTCTGACCAAGAAGAAAAATAAATAAAAATAGTAGGTTTTTGTTCTTTATCAAAGGGATTGGTAGAGATCAAAGAGCAGAGAAGGGCACTGAGGAATAACTGAAAGACTCTTACCAAGTGAAGACAATTCACAAACACTTTCTCAGAGATTAGAAGGAACAGCAGGCCTAGAAATTGTATTCACTAAACTTTTCACAAGTGCTCAAAGGCTGCAAATAGCAACCTTTTATTGAATATATTTAAAACCAACACACAGGTTTGTTTACTTCTAGAATGAGTCCACCAGAGATTTCTGAACCCAGTTAAAGCACATTCCCATTCCCTGCTTTGGCAAGACTTATCTCTTAATGACTCCAACAGCCTCCAGTGTGGCCTGAAGACTGTCAGGCGGAGGACTCACACCAAAGACCTAAAATCAAAGGGAAGCCAGCTAGCCTCCAAGGCGAGGAGGACATGGAAGAATGAAGAATGATACAAAGATGAAGGTTGACAAGTTGACAAGCAGCTTAGAGAAATAATGAATGCACCTGGTGGGAAGACCATGTCAGGGTGGTGAGACAAATATACAAAGCAAGGAAATCAGACACCAGCAGTTGTGAAACCAGGGGAAGGGGAAAGAAGAAAATAGAGAGAAAGCAAAAAAAAGAAAAAAAAGAAAGAAAGAAAGAAAAATATTTAATAAAGGATCTTAAATTAGTCTTTCTATTAGTCATTATGACTGAATGCATTTCTTATTTTGAGAGTTGCCTTTTGACTACTAAGTAAAGACACAAATTTAAGAATAATAAAAGGATTCTTTATCAAAGAATACTAATTTAGGAATAAAAAATAAATAAATCCTAGTCTGATTGAAAAGTAAACGTGGGGGCCATGATGTTCCCTTTCTTCTTGAACTAGTGCTACCACCTGGCTGGTGTTTCTTATTGAAATTTCAAAATGTATTTGCATTTACATTACATTACTAATGCACTTAATTACAGTTAAAATTTACAAACCACCCTAGCTCACAGCAGCACTCTAGTTCTAACCACTTTTTTGAGTTTGGCTGGTAAAAAATCCCCAAACATTTTTTTTTATTTTATGTTGCACTTTGTAGGTGGAATTTTTTTGTGTATGAAATCTTTATGGTATTAGATGCCGTACAAACTTGCTTAAACAAAACTGTGCTGATCCTCAACATCTGAAAGGCAGAGGTCAGATGTCTTTGAAGACTATCCCATGTGAGAAGCAGGATTTGACTCAAGTTCATGTAGGTTCTGCAGGACCCTCTGACCTCCTGCGCTTGTTCCCTTTCCTATTTTCGTACACAACCTGCTGCTGAGAGCTGCTACTCTGCAAGGAATTAAGCTCAGTGCAAGTTCCCACAATCCCTCCTAACCTCCTCACCCATAAAAAGATGCACTTTAAAAAGTTATTCTTTCTAAAAAGAGAACATTATGTAGAGGTTTACCAGCTCCACTTACTTAAATGTATACAATGCTTCCCTTTGGGGATTTCTGCTTTTCTCGTATCTACACATAATTAAGTGAATAGCAAGGTATACATAATTAATCTAGAAGAATCGTTTTAGTTATTAAGGGAAACATTAAAGGACAGTAATGGTCCCAGCAACAGTAGCTCACTTCCCCACGTACATCTAGGTACTTCCACCAGTTGCTTCAGAGAGAGAGGAGAGAAAGGAAGGAGGCATAAATGAGGGGGTGAAAAATAAAGATGGGGAGGGCAGCCAGGATAAAATAATCAGTTTGGAATATTGGGCCACTTTGGCCAGTGAGAAATTCAATGGAAACAGTTGCATTTATCTTTGTCCTTAGCACAAGGATGGGAACCCAGAGTCTCTTCTCACGTCAGGCTGTCTGCCCTTCAAGGGTCTCTCTCCTAAATCCCTCCCTTGACCTTTGGATTTCCTACCTCATTCCTGTTCGTATATACACTTTATGATATTTATCCTCTATTTATTATACTCTCAAACACAGTTAAAATACACAAGGCCCAACAATTTGCCTATAAAATTAAAAAAAAAACAAAAACAAAAACAAAAAAAAAGCCCCTGTCCAGACAATACCATTGGATTTTCTTCTACCCAAAATGTTTTTGTCATCTGGTCTTGAAGTAGAACAACAAATGCACCCACGATTTGTGACTATAGGAGTGACTTGTTTGGGGAAATTTGGAAAGCTTAAGGTTTTTAAAACACTTTCATCCTTTACTGTGCATGGTTAGGAAATATGTAGACAGAAAGTGGCTATTATTTCATTGAATTTGGGCTCAGTCAGCTGAGCACACTTTTCAGGCCTTTGGCAGAGAACACTTAATTAGAGATGTCTTCACGTGGGGAGCCTGACAGATAATCCCTGCTGGCTTGGCTCTCAGCTAATGAGGTGGGCATCCCAGGGACTCCCTGAGGTGCACCGGCAGGGATGCAAGGAAAGCAAGAGAGGGAGGTTTGGGCCAACTGATGCAGCCTAAGTACAGAACATGGTATATTCACTCCCTATACCTTTACAGAGCTCTAGATGTATTAGTATTGATTATGCTAATTACCCTATGAACTAAGCAAAATAAGGGTTCATTTTTTCCATATTTCATATGAGGAAATTGTCTTGTCCATGGCCACATGGGAGTGAGGGGAACCAAATCTAGAATCCAGTTGCACCCAGGACTCAAATGCTATATATCATTTTGGCTGGGGTGCTCTGGGGAGAAACCATTGGCATCTCCTGAACACCTTTCTCCCCAGGTTTATTACCATACAGTCAGGTGGTTCTCTGAGCCAAGCAACAAGTGACACCGCTCATCCTCTATGACTGCTGCGTGTAAATTGGAGAAACCAGTGCAACTTTGGGGAGGAGGGATTTCCTAAAGGACAGGGAAGATCTGAAAACTCTGCAGAGTCTTCATACCGAGGCAGAGAGCTGTACTGGCGCTGGGCTTGCTGGAAAGTCTCACGCTCCTCCTGCCTCTGGCGTTGCATCTGCATCTCCACCGACACCGAGTGCCTGCCGCTCTGTGTCGTAGGTCTGGAGTTTGGCTGAAGGAGGAAAAAGAAAAAGAATTATGCGTCTCACATAACTGGCTGACAATTTTGATTCTTACAGATTGACTTAAATACTTTGCAAGGTCTGTGCATTTGTTAAAAACCAAGTGCTATTTCTCCAAGTTTCTTTGAGAAAGGAGGCATATGATTGCTCTTAGGAGCCCCCGAAAAAAATCATCTTAAATTTTGATTATGGCTTTAGAATGGGTAAAATTTAAGAGATCATCCTTTTTCACTTTCCAAACAGGGTTTGCTAAATGTGGGCATATAGCAGTTTGAGTTTTGTAGATACGGCAAATATAGGACAGTAATGCTGCTTAGAAGACCAGAAATCAATGGTAAAAAAAAAAATTAAAATTTGCTACAATCATTCACAAAAATGGGAACAACCATGAAATTGGTCATGATGGTAATTTTGGGAGGTAGGCATATATTTTAATTTAGCAGTAGGTTATAATATAGTTCATTTCTTATATTTTAATAAGGGATAACTAATTAAGATTAGTTGAAAGTAGGCACATGTTAGCTGTGTACAGATTATCTACAAATGAAGAATGGCAGCCAAATGACAAATAGAAACACTAATAAAAAGAATAAGCCAGAAAGCTAATAGCTGCTTCCATTGGTTATTAGTTAATATATTTTTGCTTTAGTTCTTAGGAAATGGCATTTTTACCTAGGTTAATTCTATCTTATGGAGAAATTTTCAATCCTTCTGGCTAAAAACATTGGTTAGCAGGTCATCTGCTAATTGCCGTCTCTGGTGCAAGTCAGATATTGGATACGTATATTGTGCTGTGTAGATCAGGACCCCCGAAGAGCAGGTACTTAAGTTTCTAGTTGACAGTTTGTAGCTTTAAGACCTAGCCTTTTGAAGTGAAAGTGGTTCTGCTCAAAATAGACAATGATGCCTCTAACTTTATAAAACACCCAACAATTGTTTATCATAGCATCAGTGGTATGCGCCCTGAAGTAATCCTTTTTTGGTACTTGCTAACCTGTTTTCTTTATGTTATACAGCATTGTGTTATAGTCATATTCTGAGTGAAGAATCCATGTTAAAAACAAGCTATTGATTTTCTTTTAGAGTTGGAAGTCAATGGCTGACTTTGACTTGATAATAATTTTCTAAAATAACAGTCTTGGCATTCCATTTGGAGAGTTAGTTGTAAGGTAGCATGTGGGCTTGTTACTTAGAGAATAGCTCCTATGGCTAGCTTTTGTCTGAGCAGAAAGAAAACACCATCTATTGTTCTCTTTCTGCCTGGCCAGCATTACCTTATTTGTTGGTAAGCAATAATAAGGCAATATACAGGACAAAAATTTCAAAGCATATGGGCATAGTCAGTGAGCATATTAAAAATATCCCGATACAAAAATAATGTGTGAAGAGATTAGGCTTTACAATACCCCAGTCTCCACTAGTGAATGTTTATAACCACACTCATTGGAACAAATGTGTGTTCAGAGACCCACTCCACCACACCATTCAAATAACAGATCCGTGGTGCCTTCAGCAAGGAAAACACTTCACTAAGTTAGTTCTGCTTATGCAAACAAAGCATCAACCAAATTGTTCATCAGCTACATTAAGAGAGACATTTTTTCCATTATACTTGATGAGGTTAGCCAAAAAGAAAACTGAGCTGTTCTATTGTTTATGATGAGACATGGAGCCTTGAGAGAAGTCACCAGATAGAGGAAAGCAAAGTAAGAAAATACTACACAATTTCCTTTACACCTTCCAAAAGAACCACATTTCCTTTCCTTTCATGCAGTGTTAGCTGTATACATGTATCAAACAGTTTTGAAAGATCTGGCATTCTGCAGCAGGATTTAGTAACCAGCTTTTTAAGCTCATGCTGTTCTGTGACACATTACTTGTAGAGATGTGAAAAGAAAATGCAAAGTCTTGTAGAACATTCAGGTATATTTTTAAAGTGTTTCTTCCAAAGGTCTGAAAATTTGACTCTAACAGGAAAAAAAAAAAAAGAAATTGAAGGGCTTTTGTTTCCTCACTGTGTTTTCTGATACCATTCACCTGAAAACTTATCAGTGGCAAGCATCTAGGTGGATCTTGATGAATACCAATAATGAAATTATTATTACACGGAATCTGAAAACTTAAAATGAATGAGTGAATTTGGTATTAGCAAAGATATATTTCATACCATTATGTTTGATGTGATGCCATACAAGCCTCAGCCTTACCATTAATACTTTACTCCAACTCTTTTCAGGACATGCAGAAGGGAAGATTATTAAAAAGAATCATCCTTATCTTTAAGATGAAACTTCATTGGGCCACAGGTTTCAAGGAGACTATTGACCAGCCCATAGCAACAACTATATAATTCACCTTGGCAAGTATTATATTTGGCCTGAATTAAAACAAACAAACAAACAAACTAACTCATGATTTCAATGAGTATCTCCTAAAAATGTAAATTGTGGGAATGTATTACAATTGACAATTCTGACTTTTAAAAATTGTTGCAGTATTATTATCCAACCCTATGACAGAAGTAGAATAATGTATCTAGAGTCCAAAAGCACAGAACAAAGAAATGCAGAAAGAGATAATTTGTAATCCAGAGAGAAGTACATGTTTTCTAATAAAACAGCATCAACAACTACAACAACAAAGTAACATCTGGACATGGAAACACACAGATAAGCCTAATTGTAATAAATCTGGAGATTTGCCAGATAACAAGGCAATAGTTGTTTTAAGAGTCCAAATTATAATAACCCTGGCTTTGTTTGTGATGAAATTGGTGACAAGCAATGACTTTTTAAATAGAAAAATAGCCAAGGCTGCCAAGGCCGTGATAATGATAGAGATTGTAAAACAGAAAAAAAAAAATACATGATAATTATACTGTACACTGGAGGGCCATGATATGTGAATCCTTTCATGGTTTATGTTTAAAACCATATGAAAACTATGAATGGTGCTTTTGTAAATGAGCAGCATTCATTATTATAAAGAGATACTACTTATAATACATAAAAATTTGTACATATAAAAATGTATGTATATATACACATGTATATAAAGCTCAGGAAAGCTACAGATTTTTGGTATCACATAATAGTATAAATATTAAAGATGTCTTCCAGATAGTTTTACAATTAAATAAAATCATTCATATTTTCCCAAAATAAAATAGGCAATAAAATATCTATTCATATATCTGTAAATACATATATAATATTCTTATAAATGATCATTCTTGAGTTTTTTACTTAAATTAGGAAAAACAAAAAATTTTCACATGTGAAAGGGCATGTGTAGAAAACAAAAGTAAATTACAAAATGTTTTTGTGTTTGGGGTAAAACTATGATGAAGATAATGATGAGAATGATGCTGATAACAAAAAGGACAGATATTCCTTTGAGAGTTAGAATTTTTGTTTTAACAATTCACATGTGCTATAAGCCCAATAGAAATTCTGTATTCTGATAAAAATGATAATTTAAAGATTTGCTAGGGAGTAGAAATTAATTTTTATGCCATTAAATCATGTAAAGAGTGTAAACTGCTGACTTTGTTTAAAAGGGAGCAGTCCTGATATTGGTAGTTATTTTCAATAGTAGACTTTACAACTTTTAATCAAAAAATTAACTTTGGTCTATCATTCCTTCCTTCCTAACCCTTTGCATGTTCACAGGCTATATTTATGCAACAATTAGCTGAACTCTTATGGGCTCTGAATGTTGAAAAACTTTATTGTTATTAATGATGTGAGTAATGGTTGAAAAACCTTCAGGGCATTCTCATCTTCTTCTTAAAGTTTTCATAAATATACGTTCGGATCATAATGAAGTATTGTGTTCATCTTATCTTTCCCAACCTATGTTTGGATCTATTTTTCCCCATCATATGCAGCAGGTACATTGATTATAAAAGAGTAGCTCTCGAAAACAAGCCAGGCCCTTTGTGCTAATGGCAAAAAGAATTCATGATAATCCATCACTAGGAAAGATTCCAGGGAACTGGGGGGAAAAAAAAGGGTACACATTGCAGCAGAGGCATTTGCCATGAGTAAAGAGTACAGTTTTCCTATAAGAATCTCTTTGTCCGGGACTATAGTTGGATATAGGGAACTGGAGAAACAAGCACTATAAGGCTGTCAACTAAGAAGGCACTTTTGTGTCAAGGCATGGGGGTCTACTATGAAATGACAGCAGATACCTTTTAAGTCTTAAGAAAGATGAAAACAAAAAGAAAACCACTTTCTCAAATTTGCGAGGTACAGGGTAGGCAATCTAAGAGGGCAGGGAGGCTGTGCACTTGAGATTGACTCTCTAGTTAAAGTAGGTAAGACCATAAAAGGGTGAGAGAAGTCATTAAAAGTTGAAGTCAGGAAAAATGGAGAAAAAGACAGTTTTTTTTATTGGTTCAAAGATAGCTAGAAAGAAAGCTTGGGGGGTTGGGGGAAGAATATTCACATCACAGAGGATCAATTTTTTATCCAAAGAATTAAACTACTTTCAGTCACTACCAACCTGGGATGGAAAGGATTTAGCAATATAGCTATTAAAGGTTCCATTATCCCATCTATCAATCGTCTCAGCCAGCAAGTCTCCTTGTGGGCAACATTCAGGTATCTGCAAAGTTTTAACAGCATACTGTACTTATGTCTGCAGCCTGCAATTTAGTTTTTTTAAAAGCAACACTAAGGTCTGTCCATATCTGAGCTCTGTGATAATGACCCTAGCCTCAGCTATTGTTCCATTATCTTAAGAAAGATTTAAAGTAACTTCCTGCTTTATTTATGTTGCAACTGGCACAACACAGGGGAGAAGTTACCTTTTCTTCTTCTCTTATTCAACTTGGGAGAGAATTCACTTCAATTATGGAGCTAAGGAAATTGTCTGGGTTTCTGCTAATTTAAAGACCGTTTGCACCACAAATCAGTTCCCTGTGGCCCAAACATTATTTTGAACAAAAGCCCAGAAACAGGTGTGTTCCATACTGTTAGAGTTTAGAGAGAGCATTTTCAAAATGAATGAATTGTAAAGGGATACTTGGATGAATTTTCTGCAGCATCCCTCTCTGTATGTAAAGTAATTGGTTTGGGTATTTTTCTATATGCTACATCTGGTTGCACTTTGTGTGTGGGCATTTATAAGAACATGACAATTTCAACTATATGTTGTAAGTTGGACACACAGCTTGAGGTTCCTTAAAACTGAAATGATTATAAATCATTGCAAAGGGTGAAATCATGGTTTCATCCTTTCCAAACACAGTGACCTTTTAAGGTTAGAATACGTATGGGAGAAGAAAAAGATTCCAAGATACTCAAAGCTTGCTCTATAAACCAGATTATAAAAACCATAGAACAAACTATATTTTGAACAGGTGAACAGTTCTTATTAAGGTAACAATGTGAATTGGAATGAAAATTAATACACTAAGTAGAATTATTGTCACTTTTAGTCCATTTACATGATTAGTATAATGATTTTAGCCCATTTACATGATTAGTATAATAAGGGTACACAGTAAGAGTCTAATTGTTTGAAAATGAAAATAATAAAAAGAAAAGGTCAACTTCTGACTCACAATTGAGATAATTTTTCCATTCCTAAGGTAATAAGCCTTGTCATTCAAATAATTCATTTCTCACTCATGACAGGAAATAATACTACAAGTCAAATAAGAATACAAGCAACAATTGAAAGTTGCCATGGCATTTTGATAATACTTTGGTCAGTGACCTTTAGTAGTTGAGTTTCTAAATGTACAAGATTTTCCCAACCATTTTTCCTAACATGATTCTTCATATCAAATATATGCCACTATATTCACTGCCCCCAAACATCTTATCAAAGAAAACAAATCTTATATTTTATTTTTTTGCACATCTTACAAATAAACCAAAATGGATACCAAATTATCTCCACATCTCTTAATGTGTAATATCGAGAGCTAAGAAGTGGCAAATGCTCATTAGCCTCAAACAAATTTGGAAGACGTGTGTGAACACAATGTCACCAACCAGACATAAATCCAATCAATCTTAATTCAAAGTTATATTTCTCTTTGAGATAAAGTTATATATTTAAAATATATTCCACATGAAAGAGGTGTTCTTTCAAATGTCTCCCATCACCTACAACTTTTGGGCATGACTAATACACCATGCATACTGTTATTATAAACTGTACAAAGTATTCCTTTCCTTTGTATCAGCTCAAATTTAGAATTCTGAGAGAATTCTTTTTTTCCCCATCTTTGCTGTTCAATACATTTGATGTTCTAAATAATTAATTAAAGAATAAATGCTGTCAATATTCTGGTTTGAAATCCACATTCTCAGGTCAAGTAAAATGGCAAATTTCTGCCATTTTGTATAGTGTGGGGAATGAGAAACCTAGACACGGGACTTGAGGCTGAAGCTGTGTACATGTGAAGACAATTTCCATATATAGTTGCTGTTTCTCTCATACTCATTCTTTTGTGTTCCTTTTTGCCAATATGCATAGTTAAGGAAGTTTATCAATTTGGAATCCTGCTTTTAGAAACCAACTAGGAATAGATAGAGTCAATTATGGGAAATAATATAAGTAGATTAACACAAAAATGACTTAATTAACTTGATCATCTAGAAAAAAGAAACTGAATGTTTTTTTTAAAAAATAACATGAGGTAGATAAAAAGACATTCCACGGAATCTCAGAAAATATTTACAAAACTGACAAAGAGTTAATATTTGAATTATTCCATTTAACAATAAAAAACCAAACAACCTAATCAATAATGGGGAGTAGATCCAAACAAAAAATTCACCAAAGGTAATCCAGAAGGTCAGTATATAATGGGAAAGTTTTCATTGTCACTTTTAATAAGGGAGGTGCAGGTTAAAAACCAGATGAGATATCATCTCAAACCTGTGAGGATGGCACATATAAAAAGACTCAAAAAAACAAGTGCTGGAGAAGACGTGAAGAAAGAAATCTGTTACACTGTTGCTGGGAATGTAAGCTAGTACAGCCATTTTAGAAAGTAAGTTGGATTTGCCTAAAACAACTAAAAATGAAAATATTGCATGACCCAGCAAATTCCACTCCTGAGTGCCTAACCACGGAGCATGAAACCATTAACTCAAAAATTATATGCTCTATAATGTTTATTGTAGCATTATTTATGATAGCTAGGGCACAAAACAACCTAAATATCTACTCTTGAGGACTGGATCAAGAAGATGTGTTATATAAATAGACTCCTATCCAGCCAGAAGGAAAGATGAAATGCTGCCATTTATAGCAATGGAAGGGACTGGAGGGAATTATGTGTAGTTAAGCAAGTCAGTATAAGACAAATGTGGACATTTATATAGCAGACAAAGCAACCAAGCAAAATACTTATAAAAACCAGAGGACACTAATGAATGAAGTAAGCTTTCTAAGGTTAACAGGGAGAGGGGAGGGAGAAAGGATTCAAAGGTGTATAAGAGATGGTGGTGGAAAAGTATTAATGGTAATATTAATATCTAAGAATATTAATTCTAATTAACATTAATTTTAATATCTCTAAAAATTAATACCTAAGAAAATTAGAGTTTTTCCTAGATATTAAAGCTGTTCAGCTTGTTTTATAACCTCCCCAAATCAGACTAGGACTGATTGCATGAAGAGTTTTTATTCCCAGATGTCAATTACCTCTTTTAAAACCCATCTTTCCCACCTGAACTAAGGTGAACCATTCAAATTAGTACCTCTTAAATCTCCTCCCCTTCTCCTTTCATTCACAGAATTAATCTTTCACAAAGCCCAATTTTATCTCTAACATCCATGATTTAAAAAAAAAAAAACTTTATAGGTTTCTGACTTTGTGTAGCATATACTGAGGGTACTGAATTTTAGAAGTAAAACAATCTCAGAGATCTCAACTCTAGAGTAGCGCTTCTCAAGGCGAACATGTTTTGGAATGACATGGTAGGCTTTGAAATACAGGTTCCTGGATTTCACTCATGAGGTTCAGAACCAGTAGGTCTGAGGCAGGCCCAGGTGATGCAACACACCTGGAGAAGCTCTGACCTGCAACTGCAGTTACCTAGATACTTATAAAATACTTATAAAACCACGGAGGAGCTCTGCTTACTTTTTTTTTTTTTTTATTTTACACACTCACTTTCCTCTTAAATTTTTAAAAAAGGTTTGGTAACTGACAATCATCTACTCCAACTCACTTAAGTTTACAAATAAGAAAACAGATAGCTCAGGTCCCTGGGGTCTTGGGACAATGTTCGGTCCTGATACTATCCTTCTTCAGACTTTCAAGCCAGCACTGAAATCTCCTAGCAGCGATTCCATCTCTATCTCTCCATCACTACAACATAACTGACCTCTCAGTCCTATATCAATTGGGTAGTTTACCCTTTCCCTAATAAAACTTTTTTTTTTTTTACTTCAAAACTTTTAGAAAACATTCTTCCTTCTGCCCTGTTCTCTCAAATATCATGTATTCCCAACAGTTTGAAGTAAACATATTAACATTTCGGATGCCACTTTCTCCTCTACTTCAGTAACGCACATGCAAGGATGGTAACTTGCCTGTTGTTTGGCCACAATATCCAAGTTTTTGTAACCCCTAAATTGCTGATTCCTCTTGCACCTTCTCAGGCATTCAGGGTAATCCTTCTTGAGGTACACTTACCACCCTACCCAGTTTGGGAATGCAATGCTAGTATCTTCACCAGGACTCTCGAGAGCCTTCATTACTCTGTCACATCTGTCTTGCCAACCGCATAATAGATTAGGGGTTGCTCACTGCCAACCCCGTAAGAGATTATATTTTCTGTTTTCTGTCTTTTAAGCATCTTGCTTATGGTCACATTTTTATGCTGAATAGTCTCACTAATTTCCTCAGCAAGATAGTCCTACCTCAAGTAGCCTATTTATTCATCTGCAATTGTCTCTCAAGTTTTCAAAATTCCCATGAGCTTGAACCCTCAAATCTGTTTCAGTGCCTTCCATTCCCAGAAGTGTCATCATTTCTAGGCCAAAGCACATGATCAGAACACAATTCCAGGGTTGGACTGAGGAGAATTTGCATGCCACTCTGAGGAATTTAGACTTTTATCTTGTGGGCATTGAGAAGTCATTCAAACTTCTGCTTTAGAAAGATCCCTCTGGTGGCTGTGTAGAGGATGGACTTGAATAGGGATAAAGGCAAATAAATGGGAGGGATTCAACAAATACACAAATGACTGAGGGAGAATCAAGAACCAAGAATTACTATATAATGCACACGTATAGACATGTATTGTATAGACATGTATTGAACTAATTTATTCTGGCTTTGCTTTTGAGAAAAATGTACCCTAAAAATGTGTAGTTGAGAGCAAAATACTTTTGCTATGTCTTGTCATAAGGCAAATGAGACCTATTATGCAATGGACAGATGGTGCAACAAGATATAAAATGAAATTAGCAATGATGAAACCCAGATGGAAATGAGGGAAAGGTCAATATGTTAAAGGTCAAAGAAATTTGGCTCCATCTTGTCTCATTTCATAAAGGACTGAGGTCAGAGTTTAGTGGCTTTTACTGCAGGGAATTTGTGGAACTATTCAAGAACCAAATACTCACCCAGGGTTGTTCAAAGCTATAGGTTCGTCGCCTGTCTTCTACATCTTCATCTTGTTTTGCTTGCTGAAATTCTTGCCGTAGACGCTGTATCCGATCGTGGTTGCTAGGAGTTGATCTGTTGCTAAAAGAAAGAAGGGGCAACAATGAACACCCTTCAGAAATAGAATCTCTGAATTGTAGTTGCTAGGGAAAAAAAATGGCAGCTTGCCGTGAAATGACGCTATTTAAGAGGAAGTGAATTTTTAAGACAACATCTGAGCATTTAAAATACATTTTCATTGTGTTCTTATGATTAAGGCTTATTGAAGTTATTTCAGACAGATATTCAAGTGGGTAAGCATTATTTTTAGACACTCCAGTTTTTAAAAATCTTATTTCTTTTCTTTAACCTGCAAGATATTGGCAGGAAAAGAGTTTTGTAAAGGACATTGCATTAGAAGTCAGAAATACCAGGGTCTAGTCTGAACTCCTCTACCTTCATAGACAAAGACAGTGACACCGCTGAGCTACATTTTCTTTATATATATGAGATGGACACAATAATCACTTTGCTCTAAATAAAATAGTTACAACAATCAAGTGGGATAACATCATACAATCTAGTCACACAAACATGCAGTGTTATTTTCATAACACCATTACGTGAAGGTCCTATTCATGAGTTATCAGTAGACTATACACCAAATGCAGCTCTCAAAGCATAAATGAAAAGCATTTTAAAAACAACTTCAAGTGGAAGTTTGATGTAGCCAGTTAGATAATATCAAAGTTGCTTTCTTTTTTACATATAGCATTGAATTTTGTTTTATTGTCACAAAATTTTATCAGATAGGTGCAGAGGGCAGGATTCCAGACAGAGACATGTTTACAAATGTAGAAAGAGCCACTGGAAGAAGAAAAGTGACTTGTTTGAAGTCTCTCAGTTGGCAGTGGGGAAAGAGTAGGATTAGAGTCCAGATTTTTCTGGCTTGCTGTCCAGATACCATTTCATTAGACATGTTGTAGTCACTGAGTAAAACACAGATCAGATTACAAAGCCCTCCTTTTGCAAAATCACAGAAAGTTAAAAAACAGTATTTTCTAAGAGTGATGAAGATGAAATTAATCATTAATATCAGGGTACTTTTGGTCTACTATTCCCTGAGCACTAACTTTCAACTTATCAGGAAAGCTATCAAACATTTTAGGCATGTAGTCTACTTAATAAAACTTCAGACTTCTCGAGGATAGGACCAAGTCTATTTATCACATACACTCTCCAAGTTGACAACAGAATGAGAAGCCACAAGCTACTAGGAAGATTAGGTCTCCTCACTGAAAACAACTGAACACAATGCTTTGGTTATTCAGTGTGTATTAGATCTTTTGGCTCCATACTCTTCTGGGTATGGGATTGTGGAAAGAGAAAATGACTTGGAAAGAGAAAGTCTGTCACAATATAATATGTAAAATTCTCAAACTAACATATGTCTGCATGAGTCAAAAACATGGGCTCGTTGTTCATCATTTAATCTACTGGGTTGGTCCCTATCACCTTTATGTTTCTATCAATTTAATAGATCTCCTGGACTAGCCTGTCAATATATTCAATCTGATTATTTTGCCAGTGAATAAAAGTTTGTCTTCCTTTTGTTCTTCTGACAAATCTTTTAAACTGATCAGCCTGCAAACATTAAAGGTTAATGGGTCTGTGAAATGTGCAACTTGAAAACATGAGACTTCCTTCCACATTTGGGTATAGCTTTAAAACTTTCCCTCTATACCCTTGAGGCAGGCAAGTTGTTATTCCCACTAGTTTTTATAAAATATACAGATTTCATATTTTCCAACACATAGATTTTTAGTTATGGTTCCCCGTATAATTGCCTCCTTTCTCTTCATAGGAAACTGATGAAGGCATGAGGATAGATTCATAAGACAAAGAGATAGGAAAGTGAACATTCATTAATCTCACTGCCAACTTTCCAGCTGTGTCTTTTTGTTCCTGCCATATTTTGTAGTTTCTAATAGGAGGATAGTAGGATGCTATACTAACAAAGCATTTTACAAGTCTAACTAGAACTATTTCATTATTGTTTTTATGTAGCATAGACAGTTGTCACCCCATAACTGTTGGGTTCATGGAGTCCAAACCACTGATGAAAATGACCTCCTTCTATTTGTAATTAATCGAGAGTTCAATCTCTTAACAAAGGAAGTTTATCCACTGTCCTTAATTTTAAATTCTGGTGACTTTAATATTGTTTATGGTATAAGACACTTCTGACCTTATTCCAAATCTGAGTAGCTGGTGAAATCACTGTTTCACTGTTTTTTCCTTGCTTGTTTTCTTCCCATGCTCTAGAGAACCTGACCAATTTGCTTAAGACTAACAAAGCTACTCTGAGGATTGAAGTTGGAAAATAGGCTGCAATGATTTCATGATTGATGACGATGTCCAAAGACTGGAAGACTGTCAAACATCCTTGGGGAACAGCAATTGGCAGTCTGGAGGTTAAATCCTGGCTGCAAGAGATGAAACCATTGCAACTGTTCAGTTCTGTTTCTCAGGCTAGTCTGTAATGGGTGATAATTCACATTTGGACTTCTAAAAGTTTTTGATTTAGCTCTTGTGCCAAGGAAGTAAAGGGAAATTTTAAATATTCATTAGTATCAGTAGTTAATCCCTAGGCCCCCCAATCAACTTATATTTAAATACATTGCCAACTTAAGTTGCTCATTATTTTTTTGTGAGGAATGTAATAAAGATAACACTAGGCTGAGCACATGAGTGTGACAATGAAACTTTTAATCAGAAGGCAGCAAATCATAATTTACTGATAGTCTACAGAAAGCAGATCTCTATGGAGGTCTCTTGTGTAAGATATCCACATAAATGGATGTAAGTAAAACAGTTTAACACTATGACTCAGCCTCCTCCTACACATTGGTATTTGTAGTCCAACTGGAACATTCTTTTACACATACACACACACATATGTGTGTGAATTTAATTAAATGGGTTGGGTTGATTTTGGTTCATTAACAATTGTGGAATTTTTTCTGACAGGGCTAAAGAAGGAAGTATTGGATCACACAATCACGATTCCTAACATGTACTGTGACCCTGGTTTATATGGAACTCTAATTTCTTCCATCCATAATTACCATGGATATTGTACCCTTCCCAGTCAGAGGTCATCATACACTTAAGAGATAGTGGATTAGGCTTTAGAACATTCAGATCGGAGCACTGAAATGTGCTTCACAAAAATACCTGAAAATACCAATTCATAGCAATGATCCTATTTTAAGGCAAGCACTGGAGCCTGCCCTGCACCTATGCTCCACAGGAATGGCAATCCAACCACGTCCTTAGCTATAGTGAGTAATAAAAGAAACTTCACAACAGTCATTCTCATGTATACACATTTTATGTATGAATACCAGAGTGCTTGTCAAAAAATGCTAATTGACTGAGATTCCTCTTGAGATATCCTGATTCAGTTAGTCTAGGGCAGGGCCCAGGGATCTCTATGTATTAGAAAGTACTACATGTGCTATATGGACAATACTTTGAAAACAATGTCAGCAACAGAAACATCAATTCCAAAGAACACCTGCACCCCTATGTTTATAGCAGCACTGTTTACAATAGCTAAGCTTTGGAAACAACTCAAATGCCCAAAAATAGATGACTGGATCAAGAAGATGTGGTACATATATACCATGGAATATTACTCAGCATTCAAAAAAGATAAACACATGCAATTTGCAGCAACATGGATGGCGCTGGAAGGGATCATGCTCAGTGAAATAAGCCAAAAAGAAAAAGAAAAATACCGGATGGTCTCACTCATAGCAGGAATCTAGAAAACTTAAATAAGGGACCAGGAAAATGAATAACTATAAGAAAGTGAAAATCAAAATCAACAAAAAACTATGAACCAGAGACACTTTTAGGGAGGCGGGGGCGGGAGGGGAGGGATTGGGGTCAGAATGGGGGGGCTGCAATTGTATGGGGAATATAACAATAAAATTTATTAAAAAAAATTAAAAAAAAAGATTATAACTATTAACTATGACCACAATATATAAAAAAAAAGAAAACAATGTCAGCAGCTTCTTAGTTGGGACAAATTCTAAAGCTTGCAGGGCAACTAGCTAAAGCATGAAGAAGACCCCACTGTAATGGGAGCACCATGTACATGTAAGTAATATACATAAATACAAGTGTTAGGGGGAAAAGGATGTCCTAAAGCTAATTCCATACAGGCTTTGTGGACTCCACCCACACCCCAGGCCAAAGCCAAAGACACTGGGAACTCCAAATCCCATCACCACCAAAGGGAAGGTGGCTGGGACCTGAGGGTGGGGTTAAGCAGCCAGGTTGGCATAAAGCCAGACACGTGGGCTTTGGGAGGGGCCCCCCATTTTGACTCTGCCAGCTCGCAGCGTCCGGCCAGCTCTGATTGTGGCTTTGGGTTTCCAGGTCGGCGGATCAGGTAGGACGCAACAAAGACTTTATTTCCCTATTTTCTCCCTGAGTTGTACAGTTTCCTTATTTCCTTTTCCCTTGTAAATAAACCTTTTATTAACCTTTTGTGTGTGCCTGTAGTGGAGTATTAATAAGTCCCTTGTAAACGCGCGGGTGAGACCCACAGTAAGGCAACCCGTTCAGTATCAGGGCTGCCCTATAACACAAGTAATATACATAAATCAGAAGTGGTGGGGGGCTTACTTCCTTACTTGGTTCCAGTAGATTATTGCCTTGAGGGATGTGAGTCTAGTATTCCTAATTTTTTTTGAGAGAAGTCAAAACTACAATTCCCCATCTCATCCCAATTTAAAATGTTGATTTTATTTTTTCATCCTAGGTGAACAACAACAACAAAAAGGTCTGTTGTCTGCTAGCTTGCAATCTCTACTTTATATTCTGCAGATGCTACTGATTTTATTTATACGTTGCTTTTCTAGATCATTTACTTCCACTGCCAAAGACAAGACCAGTGATCCCTTTGTAACAGTCCCAAGAAGCAAATATTAAAAAACTGACAAGTAGGCATTGCCCATAATCTTGCCTTCCCTAAATTATATGTTTCTTCTGATCTGTCTAACCCTGGGTATATTGCCCTGCAGGCCTGAATTCTGACCTATCTTTTCAAGCCAGCATATGCTGAGAGAGAGGAGTTTGTGATGTGACTGATTAATTCTTTATGGACTAAAAATACTTTAACATTTGCATTTTAAATTATGCAAAGGAAAACTGGAATACTGGAATAGCGGGTAGAACTTTAAGATCCAAAATTCAATGGAAGAGAGAACCACCACTCATTTTTTTTTTCCCAAGGAGACACCATATTGGTATACACTATTCTTCACATAGAAGGAAGAAGAAAATGAAAGGGAAAAGAGGAGGTAGACAGAAGGGAAGCGTGAATTGTGGCAGGCTTCCCACAGTGCTCAGAAGGGGGAGATGATTATAAATTCTAGTACAAGAGAATAGAAGCTGCTGAGAAAGAGAGAAAGATACATTTCCTCATACCTTTCTGTAACAATCTTTTCCTTCCATTTTTCCAAATTTACCAATAAGTCGAGAAATCAAATTCCACTTCCTTGAAGCCTTTTCTAACCACTCCAGTCCATATTCATCTTTCCTTTCATTCTTCACTCATTATCCCCTGGCCCAAATAGAGTTTCACAGGCATACCAGACCTTACAAGTATAAGTGCTGTGGTTTTTTTTTTTTCTTATATTGGCCTTCATCACAAACCTTTAACATGAATATATTTTGTATGCCCTATTCTGATGGCAGAGTAAATTGTAGAGCAAATATTTGTAATGTAGATAGACTTGAAGATGGTCCCTTGACCTGGTATTCAGGGCTGTATGCAGCCCCCAACCTGAGAGTGGGCAGGGCTTGTGAGTGGCTTCTAACCAACACAATGAGGCAAAGGTCAAACAATGGATATAATTACATTTATGGGATTATATAAAAATTCAGTGTCCACTTTGCCAATCTGTCTTTCTCATTTCCAATTTTAAAGCAGAAAGCCGCCAGGAATCCTACAGCTGCAAAGAAAATGCTGCCAACAATCGCAGGAACAGGGAAGCAGATGCTTCCCTAGTGGAGCCTTCAAACGAGAACCCAGCCTGGCTGCAACCTTGATGGTACCTGGATAAGACCCTGAACAGAGGATTCAGAGAGGCCTTCATTGGACTCCAAACCCACAGAAACTGATTTAACAAACACATAAAATACTTGTAGCTATTAAACCTAGGTTCATTTTTATGCAGCAATATAAAAATAAAATCTATTGATGTCACATTGTTCCATGTGACTTCATTAGGCCAATAAGATGCTAGCAAAGTCTGGGTTAAAATGTGATAACATGGCAGGTCTTATGTTCCATTGTAATAACAGATAATAAACTCCTTAAACTTGTCTGACTTAAACACACACAACCAGTACTACATCACCATATACAGTATTATGGGAATTGCTCCTTATCTTCAATTTCACTTTTCATGGTTCAGTCATCCAAGTGAATTGCAATCTGAAAACATTGTCTATGATAAGATATTGGAGTGAGAGAGACACCACATTCACAGAGCTTTTACTACAATATATTATTATAACTTTTCTATTTTATTACCAGTTAATGCTAATATCTTACTAAGTATAAATTAAACTTCATCATAAGTACAAATGTACATATCGAAAAAGAACTTAAACAAAAAGATTCAGTAGTATCTGCAGTTTTAGAATTCCATTTGGGGGGTCTTAGAATGTATCACTCATGGATAAGGGGGGAATATTATACATACTTATTACATGAAATAGAGTGATATAGAAGAATGCCCTGGCCCCAGCTGGAGCCAAATGTTGGTTAACACAGCAGAGTAAAACATAAGACTCCTATTTTATGAATGAGTTATATCACTATCATTTATTTGGTTAATCACTCAAAGTTCTGCTCTCTGAGAAAATTTGTGCATAGTAAATACATTGCAGAAGATGTCACTGGAAAATGTTAACTGCCAGATCTTAACACATGAAACCAATCAAATGTGCTTTCCACTGAATGCCAGTTTGTAGCTAAGAATGCCCCACACAAATCTGTCCACTAGCTTTGGTGGATGCCTTTTGTCAACCTTCTATCACTTCACCCAAAACACCCTACTCTGACCCTGTGAGTTCTAAAATGCAGCCTTCTGAGACTAAGGCAGGAATGTGGATATTTTCCCACAGTGTGGTGAAAAATGCCTGCCAACCAGGTCATGTGGTAAAACTGAACTCAAAGGCTCATTCCTAGTTTCTCTTTCTGGCAGATTGGTGACTTGCCGGGATCTGGGTCAACACAAAACTGACATGGAGATAGTCCCGGTTAAAACTAGTTATACTTAGTTTGCCAAGGGACCAGGACCTAACATCTGTTCTTCAAATCCCCAATTTACAAAAGAGGAGGTACACTGAAAAGCATTTTTTAACTGTATCAGCTTATATGCGCAACCTTTTCATTTATGCTATATTTTTCTCAGTCCCAGCAATTTACTTTTTGGTCCAAGCACAAAGTTCTGTTCCAAATGCTACTGAATTTCACACCTGCTCTTGGCATCCAGTTACTGGGGATAAAACAGGACATTATTCTTTTCCCAATTAAAAAAATACAAGAAGTCAATTTTCCAGTTATATCTTGGAAATAAAGTATCACCATATTGGAAATTTTTCCTGTCACTCCTCCAGGGACCCTATGCACACTAGAGGGGAAAACACTAGAGTTTTGTCAACTTTTCCGCTTAAAGGAATTCTTTCCCTCCAGCAGTCAGTGCTCAAAGTCCTATTGTCTCCCCAATTCTGAGATTCCACAGTTAAGATTTCTGAAACATCATTTTGTGGTATGCATCCCAGCACACTTAATAAGAAGATACAGTAGGTTAACTATTCCTGGACTGACTCCATTAATGTACAGTCCAAAAATCCTATTTTTTTTAACTCTAGATTTTTCCAAGGCTTTATGATGTCTTTAGGCAATAATTCAATTTTCATGTTAGCTTCCAGTGCTTTTGTCCTCTTAATTAAGGGAAATGTATCTCTTCATTGACTTCCTTGGCGGTCACACAAATGGAAAGAATAAAGATCCAGTATTTTATGGAAAACAACCAGTTCTCCAAAAGTTCTATAATTTTCTATTATTTTTTAAAACTATTTCATTGGGGAAATCAATGAAATCATCACTCCTTTCCTTGCCCAATGACTAATTTTTCTTGAATCCTGGGAAAGGAAAAAACTTATAGTCCTTTTATTTGCATCAATGGCAAAACTCCATTTCAGCTATTTCACTTACATCACTTTACACCAGACACCAGCATTGGAGCAAGCAAAACTGATATTGCAAAAAAAAAAAAAAAAAAAAACCATATGTGGGGCAGACCTTTCACATAGCTGTAGAAATAAGCAGCCAGCACTGACCATGAGCATCTTAGGTCATTAAGCAATGTCTTACTGTGATGTCATGCATGGGTGTACAGAGTTGTAATCCTTTCAAAACAGACAGATTGTCAGCATGATAAAGTGGATACAGACAAGTTCTTCAACAGGGATAACTAAAGCACCACGGGGGAGGATGCCACTGAACTGAAAGGGGAGGTTAACACAACTGCCTGGCACTGATGCCATTCAGACACTACAGGTAAACAACATTCTTCTCATCTAGATCTTTTTCTATACTGATTAGCAATTCCATAAAATATTCCGAATCTTGTAATCGTCAGACAAATAGTTATAATCTACAGATGTCAGAACTGAGTTCTTAATTGCTGTAAATTAGTGAGCAAACAGGTTTCTCATTAAACCCATTACATTCCGTATGTTAAAACGAAGCGCTTGTCATGTGTTTTCCCTCCTGGTACTGAGATAAGAAGCTTTTTTTTTTTTTTTTTTTTTTTTTTAAATAAAATCCTAGGTACAGGCAGAGAAGCAGGGAGAGCTTGCTAGGGTATATAGAACAGGTTCCTGACACAGAAGGAGTGCTTATTCTCAGGGAGAAAACCTTTAACAGGCAATGAACTGGTTGCCTAAATTTTAATGAAGAACTACATGATAGGCCCCTCTTTGCTTTCTTCTTAAGACTTGAGTACAGTGTGCCAACCTTGTGAAATATTCTGCTTCTTTTAGAGGAATCAAGAGCACTTGCTCCCCATGCACAGGGGTTTGCCTCCTAACACCTTTGTGGCTGAAGACACATAAATTGTTAAATTAAAAGAGAAGGGAAGGAAGAGACTCAAATATCCCTAGAAAGAGAACTCTGAGCTTTTCAGATTAGGTAAACTTTAGAGCAACCAGGCTAGCAAACTGGAACTTTCTCCTTTGGTTCTTTCAGACTGGAAGATTTATGAAGCATGGGGGGAAGGGTGGGAGGGTTAAGCCAAGAAATGTATCAATTACCAAACTACAAATAAAAATAGCTCCCTGCATAAGCTTCATTAAGTTTTATCAGCAAGTTTCTTGAGGTTTTAGACTCAAACCACAGGTCATAAATTCACAGTAAATCCCCCATATGTTCACCAAACACCTGAATTCAATTTCTCTTCTAGTTGTGAAATAGGAATGTGGTGCTCAAATTAATTATGCATGCAAAGTTAGTTTCTAACAAGGGCAGCTTTTTTTGTGATGCCGAAGGGTATTTATAACATCTAAAATTTGGGGGTAGAGCTTTCTTCACTCTTAACACTTTTATATTGGTACACAGACACAAATTTCTCCCCTAAAATTTAATGGTGAAAAAATAAAATGACTTACATTTGTTATATTCATTATTTTCATTTTTTCTATAGATAATTTCAGATGGTTGTGCTATATAACAAATGATCTTGATGTTCAGTTTAAGGTGTTTAGACAAATATTTCTGTGGATATGTACTTATCACCTTAACTGATAGAGAAAGTCCAAGTGAGGCTAATGGTTATATTTATATGTGTTTATGTGTACATGCAAAATTAGCTACTTAGGAAATAGCATGTCATTTTGAGTTTATTTTCAGTTTTACTCATCATCTGTAATATGAAAAGAATTATGAGAAATTTATGCAAATCCCAAAGGCACTCACTTTCCTCAGATTATAAAATTCATTTTCAGATTCTGACACCCATGATTTGTGGTCCATTTCACACCAATTTCAGTGTAATAAATCATAACAAATTAAAAACATACAGCTATGTTCTCTGGGTTAAAAAGGTGGGCACCAAAGCTGTTAATACTGCATTTGCTTCTGATATGATGGGTCACAGGGAGGGTCGCCTCTCTCCATTAGAAAGACTTGGGACTAGACCTCGCTTTGGGTCCCTCTGTGGTCATTGAGTAACAGGCCTATCATTTTATAAGCAGCAAAATCCCAAGAATGTACCCCTTGCCCCATTTTATTACTATCATCATTCTTCCTTATTAGCCTGTCACCAGTCTTAGCAAGAGTGAGAAATATTTAGCTTTACTTTTTTGAGGGGAATTCCTCCGCTACAAAGAACACACATGTGCACAGACAAACATAATTTCAGGGCCCAACAATAAATATATGAAAAAGTCATTCTGCTGTGAACCTGAGGGAGCTTTTTCTACATAGTAAATAGCATAAAAACATTCCAACTTAGTTGCTACCCAAAAGGATTACTAATTGTAGTCATAATTCCAATGAAGTATCTCTCTACTTAAAACCCAGCATAAAAGTAGCATTATTTAGCAAGCTTTAAAAAACTACCAAAGTTTTTTTTTTTTTTCCAAAAGTCATACTCTAAAATAAAACCTTTTACTCAAATGACCTTTGGATATTCTAAGAGTGAACACAAGAGCCTAAAACTCTAGAGAAGAGGTAAACAGCCAGAACGAACCCCCACAGGCCCCTGTGAGGAAAATGGGCAAAAGGTAATGGTTAGAAGGACTTTGCCCCTCTACAACCTTCCTAACAAATAATAAAGGTACTGAAAAAGTTTTTTTTTTTTTTTTGGGACTCCTATAAACTTAAATGTACTTTTGAACATAAAATGTCACTGCCTAAAAGAAACCACAAATATCATTTTCTTTGCATAGTACAAGAAGCAGTTATAATTTGGGGGTTAATGACCAAAATGCACTTAATTTTTTTGGATGGTGTGATTTCATGAACTGTCTAATAAATGGCAAGGACATATAAAATATTCTATTAGGTTAAAGAGCTGGAGAACATTTATGCATTATACTATTCATTCAATAAAACCACCAGGGATACAAAGGTTAGTCAGCTGCAACCCGCAGTTAAGGTCTGTGTTTCCACTAAATATTCAACTCAATATTCAAAAAATTTGGGTGTCTGAATAAGGAGCAAAAAGAATTCAATATTATAGGTAAAAATCTTAAAGAACTAAAAGAATGAAAATCAGGAATATAATAAAACATTTTGAAACAAAGAAGCAATGGTTTAAATTGCAAAATACATGACAAAATAAAATGTCATTTTTTATGAGAGGTTTATATTAAACATAGAAATTAATTATAGAAATGTTATTTTAATTGTTTAATCATAAAATGATTACATAGACTCCAAGGCTAATGTTTTCTTTGTTTTTGCATGCTCATCTATAATGACAGCATAATTGCAAAATACTAAATGAAACTAGCTGAGTTTTTTTAAGATAAAAGTTCTAATACAATGCTGTACTTAAAACTCATGTCATAATTCTAAATTATGAGTAGATTCTATGTGGTTTTCCTGAATGCCTTAAAATAGAAAATGATGTGATAGGAGATAGAGTAACTGCAGATTTTGTGAGTGGCTAACTCAAATGTTTTTGAAAACTAGAATAAAAGTATAAACATACATGAATTAATTTTCTGAAACAACCAAAAATATGGGATGTGCACAAATGAAGTGCTTGCATGTATTCTTAATTTTAAAAATCAGTAGAACAGTTTTCTTGGCTGATCAAATTTTACTTGTATTCTTGCTTTTAATTAACTTTATAATTGTTAGTCAATAATTTTCTAGACTTCTATTCGCAATTGGTACAACTTATAAATTATTCATCTCAGTAGAGAGAATAAATGAGATAGAAACATCAGTCAATTTAACTTCTCATTTCATGTTTAGCTGAATTATTATAAGAAAACAAAAAAGTGTGACATTCTGGTTTGCAATTATTTCTAGATTTTGAAACTGGCTGCCACCATTCTTTTGTAAATTACATTTTTTCTAAGTAATAATCCATATATGCCTAGCTTATATTTTCAAGTGTTAATTAAATGTTAAATAAAGGAACCTCTTACTTCATCATATCTTCTCTCTCTAACTATGCAAACCCAAGAAGCACTAATAAAGATTTTAGCTTTTTTCTAGATTTCTTTTTAACTAAACCAGAGAAACTCAGAATGGCTCAATCATGATTACTGGTTTACAACACACTCTTATCCATGATTCTTGCATGGCTCACTTACTTTCATTTAGTTAGTGATTTTTTTTATGGCTCCTAAATTTAAGTACTGTTCTAGCCTATTTTTACCATGAATTAGTTTTTTTAAAAAAATAGATTCTATTTCTTATTTTTATTGAGGTATTGATATACATTATACCACTTTCAGGTATATGACATAATGAGTCAATATTTGCATGTATAATGAAATGATCAACCACAATAAGTCTAATTAATACCTGTTGCCATAAATAATTTCATTTTTTCTTATAACTTTTAAATCCACTTTTATATAAATTAACTTTCAATTATGCAATAAATTATTATTAACTATAGTCACCATGCTGTATATTACATCCCCATAAGTTATTTATTTTATAATTAGAAGGCTGTACTTTTTGGCCCCTTCACCCATTTAGCCCACCATTTAGCCCATTTAGCCCACCCCTCTGGCAACCACTAATCTGTTCCCTGCATCTATGAGTTTGTTTTTTTTGAGTCTCATATAAAAAATCAGACAGTATTTTTCTTTTGCTGTCAGACTCATTTCACCTAGTGTAATGCCCTCAAGGTCTAGCTATATTGTCACAAATGGCAAGATTTCATGCTTTTTTATGGCTGAATAGTATTTGTATATCACATTTTCTTTATCCCCTGATAGATACTTAGATTGTTTCCGTATCTTGGTTCTTATAAATTAAGTTGCAATGGGGTGCATATATCTTTTCAAGTTAGTGTTTTAGTTTTCTTTCAATAAATAACCATAAGAAGAATTGCTGGGTCATATGGTAGTTCTATTTTTAATTTTTTGAGGGACCTCCATACATTTCCATAGAGGCTACATTAATTTATAGCAATATTATATTTAATATTATTAAAAATAAATTATCAATATAACCTATTACACACACACACACACAAAAAAAAAAAAAACCCTAGGGATTTAATAATAATTCATGTCTAACCAAATATTTCTGGTATTTAACTACATATCTTTAATATATTTGCACTGCTGTCTTCTGATTCATTACTCTTAAACATTATCTCTTGACTTCCTATGAAGTCATTTTGCATAATTTTCTTAGTCTGTCTCTAATTTTTTCTAACTTCAGGCAGTCTTTTTCAAAAGCCTTTATTTTCCAGAACAGTTTTAAATTCACAGCAAAATTGAGAGGAAGACCTAGATTTCCCTTATACCTCCTTCCCCCAAAACATGTGTAACTTCCCTCCATTATCAACATCATCCCACCAGAGTGGTATATTTGTTATAACTCATAACCTACATTGATGCATCATCATTATCCAAAATCCAGTTTGTACTCAGATTCATTTTTGGTGTTGTATATTTTATGGGTTTGGATAAATGTGTAGATTATTTTCACTCCCCTGAAATCTGTGTTTCCAGCAAAAGAAACTATCATTACAAGAAAAAAGAAGGGAGAAACTATCTTCACATCACACATCTGACAAAGAGCTGATAGCCAAGATCTACAAAGAACTCATACATCTCCATAAGAAAGCAAGTACCTCAATCACATAAATGGGTTGAAGAGTTAGACAGACATTTCCCCAAAGAAGATATAAAGATGGTTAACAAATACAAATCAAAACCACAATGAGATACTGCTTCATACCCAAGAGAATGACTCATAAAAAGACCAAAAGTAACAAATGTAGCTGAGGTGGGTGTGTGGAGAAGAAGAATCTACATAGGCAGTTGGTGAGAAAGTAGACTGGCCCAGCCCATGTGGAAAAGGGTATGGGGACTCTATCACATGAGGCAGCATTTCTATTTCCAAAAACACTTACTGTAAAGGGCTATATGGACTCCCATATTTACAGTAGCCAACTTATGGAAACAACCTATGAGTGGATAAAGAAGATGTGGTATAGAGACACAACGGAATTTCAGTTGGCTATCAAAAGAGATGAAATTTTGCCATATGCAACAAAATGGATGTAGCTTAGAGGAGATTATACTAAGCAAAATAAGAAAGAGGAAGAAAGACAGATACCCAGTGATTTCACTCTTGTGAAATATGGACAACCAAAACAAAGGGTAGACAAACGTAGAAATCTGATGGCAGAATTGAGAGTGTCAGATTGGGACTGTGGGAGGTGAGGAGCAAAACAAGGGAAGGGGGCAATGGAATGTGAATAGAGGATTATGGGTGCTTTGTTGGTGGGTATGATGTAGTAACATACCCCTGAAGAGGTGTAAACCTATATTCCTAAATCATATACAATGCTGTAAGCCAACATTAACTCAGTGAAAAATAAAATGACTTATCCATTCTCCTTCAAGTCCATAGCAAACGCTGATCTTTTTTGTCTACAAAATTTTACCTTTTCCAGATTATCATATAGTTGGAATTATATAGTACATAACCCTTTCAGATTGCTTTCTTCCACTTCACAATATGCATTTGTTTCCTCCATGTCTTTTCATGATTTGACAGTTTGGAATGTTTTTCTGAATGCATCACAGTTCACTTATCCACTGACCTGCTAAAGGATATCTTGGTTGCTTACAAGTTTTGTCAGTTAAGAATAAAATTGCAATAAATAAAATAAATCTTAAATAATAAATAAATAAATAAATAAATAAATAAATATTCCTGTATAGGTTTCTATGTGGACATAAGTTTTTTTTTTTAAATAATAAATTTTATTTTTATATTCCCCCATACAATTGCAAACGCCCCATTCTGACCCCAATCCTTCCCCTCCCTCCCCCCACCCCCCAAAAAGTGTCTCTGGTTCATAGTTTTTTGTTGATTTTGATTTTCACTTTCTTATATTCATTTTCCTGGTCCCTTATTTAAGTTTTCTAGATTCCTGCTATGAGTGAGACCATCCGGTATTTTTCTTTTTCTTTTTGGCTTATTTCGCTGAGCATGATCCCTTCCAGCGCCATCCATGTTGCTGCAAATTGCATGTGTTTATCTTTTTTGAATGCTGAGTAATATTCCATGGTATATATGTACCACATCTTCTTGATCCAGTCATCTATTTTTGGGCATTTGGGTTGTTTCCAAAGCTTAGCTATTGTAAACAGTGCTGCTATAAACATAGGGGTGCAGGTGCTCTTTGGAATTGATGTTTCTGTGTCCTTTGAGTAAATACCTAGGAGTGGAATTGCTGGATCATATGGAAGCTCTATGTTTAGTAGGTCCAGAAATCTCCACACAGCTCTCCATAGTGGTTGGACCAGTTTGCACTCCCACCAACAGTGCAGAAGAGTTCCTTTTTCTCCACACCCTCGCCAACATTTGTTGTTGCTAGTTTTTTTAATATGTGCCATTCTCACTGGTGTGAGATGGTATCTCATGGTAGTTTTGATTTGCATTTCCCTGATTACAAGTGATCATTCTGGGTAAATACTAAGGAATATGATTGCTGGATTCTGTGGTTAAAGTATGTTTAGCTTTATATGAAATATGACACAGTATTCCAAAGTACCTGCACCATTTTACATTCCCACCAACAATAAGTTCCTGTTGTTCCACATGCTCCCCAGCATTTGGTGATGTTAGTGTTCTGGATTTTAGATATTCTAGTAGATGTATACTGGCATTTCATTGTTTTTATAACTTGCATTTCCCTGATGACATAAACTATGTTATCTGTTATTATATACCCTTTTGGTACCTGTTAAGGTCTTTGGTCCTTTTTATAATCTTGTTGATTTTCTTATTGTTAAGTTTTAGGGTACTTTGCATAGTTTTGGATAATAGCCTTTTAACACATATGTCTCTTGTATTTATTTTCTCCCCCTCTCTAGCTTTTTAATATAATTTGCACAATGGCAAACCTACTATAGTTTATCATTTCAAACTGTTTTTCTTGGTGCCCTCCAATCTCAAGTGCTCATTGCATATGCTGCACTCTGGACTGGTGCTCAAATTTTCTGCACAGCAAAGTCCTAGCACCTCTCTTCCTAATCTTCCTGGGATTAGTAAATACATCCTGCAGCTTCCTAAATATATTAAAAGTAAAAAAAAAAAATTTGGTTCTGCAGGCTTAAAATACATATTGGTTTTACTATCACCATTCACTGGTTAGGTAGAGAAATGTGTATTCTAGTTTCCAATGTCATTGTTTAGAGATCTGATAATATTCTGATTCCCAACTCTTTTATTGCATACTTTTTTTTGGAGGACAAATCCCTGTATTTCTGGTAACCTGAAACTTTACTATGCCATTCCCTTTTTAAAATGGATTTTTTGGGGTACTAGGTGATTCTTTCACTTAGAATCTTTACACTAGTTCTGGGACAACTTCTTGTGCTATTTCTGTAAGAATAATTTCTCCATTATTATCTCTGTTTTCTCTCTCCAGAAAGCATAATAGTTATATGCTGAACCTCCCAGAATGAACTTTTGACTTTTTCCCCACTCTATTATTCTTTGTCATGTTTCATGTTTTATTAATTTTAGGAAAATTCGTCAAGCTTATCTACCAAGTCTTCTATCCTGTTTCTTAATACTGCAATCATATTTATTATTTTCCAAGAGTTTTTTTACATTTTCTGAACAGAGATTTCCCTTGCCAGGGAAAATAGAAATATTCCCATTTAGTATGAATTGGGAGGTTAATTTTTGGGAATGAAAATGATCCAAAATTTTTTCATTTAAATTAATGGTAATACTTCAAGCATGTAAATATAACTATATATGTATATTAACATTTGCATATATTTTTGAAACATTGGATTTGTAAATCTAGAGTTACAAATATAAATAAATCCTAATTTTGTGATTTAGCCAAGTTCTCCAAACTTCTCCCCCAAAACAAACATACATTCTGGCATTATACTCAAAATAGTTTTTCTTTTTTTTGACATGCAGTAAAATTCTCAGTTTGGCTTTGGTTGTTTATTAAAAAGTTTAATCTCACTGGTCAATGTGGTAATTATGATTTATATTTTTTTCCATGGTCCTATGATTTATAATTTTTAATCCTCCTTCAAGATTTGCTGGCCTCTACTCTTAATTCTCCTGACACATAGTGACCAACTCCCACTCATATCTCTTAAAATTACTACTCTGGTAATCATGGTAAAGAAAATTTCACAACTTTTCTCACAGTGCATTATTATAATTCTAGGTTCCAGGACATCCCCATCACACACAAAACTGATGTTACTTCTGTAATAATCTTTCCATCATTATCTCCGTTCTCTTTCCAGAAAGCATATTATTTAATATGCTGGACCTCCCAGTATGAACCTTTGGTTTTCTTTTACTTTCTTTCCCACTCATTGGTCTGTGCTTTATTTCTCATGTTTAATTATTTTCTGGAAATTTCCTAAGAGAAATCAGAGTTTTGTGGCTAATACTTCTTAAATAAAGTAAACAAATTGAACTGGTATAAGAACCTGATTAATCATACATTTGAAGAACTAACTGACATTTTAATTAACTGAAAGTTTACCAAAAATCCTATTTGTTAGTTTGTTTCAATTTTTGTATTTGAAAATCCTTCAAGAAAGCATTAATCTTGGAATGAAAAAAAGGACATTATTTAACTTTTTAAAAGTGTTTTAAGGTTCTCATGACCTCTAGTTCTCATTACTGAGTACTCTGAGTTGAAAAATAGGAAGAAATTGAGCAGAATCTTACCCTACTGATGATATTACCCCAAAGCCCTTTTATTTTCCCACTGATTCTTGACAAATTCCCAATAGCAGCAGCTTCCTCCTACAGCTTTAATTTGAAAACACATTGGATAACTGTGGGTTTGTTTGGTTGACCTTACTGGAGATTTCACTGTATTATGTAACTTAATCATGATTTTAAAATGACACTATAGCTAAATAAAATGAGAAAAATATATTCCTTTTTTTTGAAGAGATTCTTTTCTCCTGTTTGTTTCTCAATTTTATGCATTTTCAAATTTCTAAAAAAAAATATTGAATTCCACATACAAGTTGTTTAAAATGTGTATAAAAAACATTTGACCTTTAAAGCTAACTCATATGGTAAAATTTACACTTTCCTGTCAAAAATGTTGTTCACAGACTTTAATTTGACACTTTACTAATTTACATAACTTTCTTTTGGGAAAAAATTCTCAATTTAACATGATTACAGATTTTAATAAAGACTTGTTTTTCTGCAACACACAACATTTTTGATCTTTCCATTAATATCAAAGTTCTGGAAAGCATCTAGAATAACTGTTACTCAGCCAAAATGCTACTGAATCATGAGTAGGCGGGACAAAGGTTGCAGGGCAGGGGTAATGCCAGCTTCTACCTGATAACAAAAGAAAGACAAAACACCTGTTAAAAGTCAGTGTCATCCTTTACAAACAGATTATAATAATGCCTTTCCTGTATTTTTATGTTCAATTGATATCCAATTACTAGTGTGCAGGGGAGCTAAGCCAAGATCAAATAGAAATAATTGCATGTGAAGTAGCAACAGAGCTGACAATAAATTTAGACTGACACAGACATTGATACAGATATAGACATAGGCATAGATTTAGATATAAATACCAGCAATTTTCTAACACGAGCATTTGCAATAAAGAACTAGTTTAGAATATTTTCTTGAGTTAGAAAACTACAGAAAGCATACTGAAATTATACCTGAGTTTGTCACAAGGCAATTATCTGATGTGAAGCTACACTGAGACTCAGAAGTCACAGACCTGTACAGATAATTTTGTTTTGTCTTTTTTTATATTGTAATGTCCTTACAGACTGGCACTGATATTGCTTCATTTTGATATCATAATAGTGTCTCCATGGATTTTGGCTGACATTTTGTTTTGACATTATGCTACAATAGACCTCCACTGACATTTCATTTTGTCACTGCAACACTGTTTCTATAAGTTTCTGCTACATTATTTTGTTTTGACATCAAAATGTCATCTCCATGGTCTTGGCATGACATTATCTAGAAAACTTTATGAAGAGGTATGGAGCTCATATAATAGATGGGTAAATTTAGAACATTTAATAAACTGGAAGGTATTTTGAGAGAGACAAGTTTTATATGATGCTTAATACAAATTTTGCAAAATTGTTTTACTAGGGTCACTAGGGTTTATTACAGCATTAAGGTACTGAGTCTCCACCTTTCTAATATAAAAGCCTGCAAGTCTTCTACACATCAAAAACTTCAGAGATGTAATCCTCTACCTTTTCACTGTAAGAATCAAGGTGTGTGTTTTTTAAATCAATGTGATCTTGGGGTGTATGTGTATGTGTATGTATTTAAACAGAACTAAAATGTAAAAAGTATAGATGAAGAATACAATTATAATTGGATTTCACTGAATGAAAGAAAATGTTGGTTGTTGACATTTTTTATGTATCTCTAACAAAAAATGAAAATGATGCCAGTTAAGCTGACTGACATTGATGGTAAGCACAATCTTGGTATCAGATTTAAATTGGGAAAAATGTGAATCTTATCATTAATGGTGGTGAAAGGATATTTGATAAAATCAGTATTACCAAAAATAGCAGTGAAAAAATAACTGGTGACAATTTGAATTTTTTCTTAAATGTCATGGGATAAAAACATAAGTTAAGTCTCAGAGCTATCACCACTACAGCCTGAGTTTGATCCCTACCAGGCAACTAACCCACATGGCGCAACAGACCTCTCCTATCTCCCCACTGCTCCCCTTAGAAGTATATTTCAGTAAATCCACCTGTTCTGCTGCCCACTCTGTCTCTGGTTAATCCTCTCGTTCTACGCCCAGTTTGTCTGTGCAAAAATAAATAAAAATTTAAAAAAACACACAAGTTAAAAAAACCATAAATCTTAACTGGATTTTTTAGTTTTAGGTAGAAATTTTTGGTGAATTTCCTAAAAGGGATCAGAAACAGAATACCTCCGCTCCTGGTAGTCTCCTCTTTCTTTTGGATTTATGAAATTCTCTATGAATATTTAGCATTCATAATAAGACCAAAAATATTGATTTAGAAAGCTATAATATAATGCTAACTATAAATCTGGTCAAAAGCCAAAATGACAAATTATCACAATGTGAACATTGCTGTGTTTTTTGCCACCCAATATTTGAAAATACATTTAATTTTCCTATAAAATTTTTATTTTATACATTATATGTATGTTAAAAATTACTACCAACATATAACACCAGAGAAAGTGTTTCTATAGATGATCTCATACATTTATGACACACACAAAATATTTTATAAGAACAATCATGACTCTTACACACTCTTCATTTGAAAATCATCATTTTGTTTCACAACTTCCCTTTTACAATTGTGTATATTAAAAATTACTGCTGGAATTTAGTGCTATTGAAAGCATTTCTCGAGATGTAATCACATTGCATTTTGTCACAGAATAGAAGTTTCATGTTCACCTTTTTGCCTGGATGAACAGGAAACTCTGAGAGAAACTTAAGTATCTAATTATCATTAATTGCACATCAATTTCCTAATATATTTCTTATCTTTTAAACTCTGTTTAAACTTTGTTTTAATAGCTATTTTTAAAAATTGCTTTAAATATTTTTTTGAAGTTAGATGGTCATATGTGAATAAATCTTGTATCAACCCTGAGTTTCTAGAGGGTCATAATGACTACTCTATTGAATACGGAATTTAAAGCCACAGTTTTCCCCCCAGTTTGATTAGTTATTTTCCTGATTTTTCTAATAGAAATAATACCTGGCATATGTGTAAGTGAATAATGTGAGATGAGATATAAGAAAACATCTAAGAATTCCTGGGCACAAAATAGGCTTCATAAACACTAAACACAACAAAGGAAAATAACATCTATTGAAAACACAGTAGATTGTTACAAACACAGGCCTGAAGCTCAGAAGAGAAGTGAAACTGAAGATAAACCTGCAGTGCTAGTCAACATACACACATCATTGAAGACATGGCAGTAGAGAAGCCCACACAGAGACCATGTAAAAGAGGGATGAGTCGGGCCTCCCCGTTGGCGCAGTGGTTGAGCGCTGGGTTGCGAAGCTGCCCGCGGCCTCTGCGGCGCCGGTTCGATCCCCGGCTGCTCCCCGGCCACCAGAGGAGGATCCCACATGGCGCGCAGACCTCTCCTGCCGCCCGCTGCTCCCCTCAGCAGTGTCCTTCGGTCCTTCTGCCTGCTCTGCTCCCTGCTCTGGCTCTGGTGAATTCTCTCACCCTCCCGCGCTTCTGACTGTACCCAGTGCTTGTATAAACAAAAAACAAACAAATAAATAAATAAAAACATGCCTCTATTAAAAAAAAAAGATTTAAAAAAAATAAAAAAAAAAAGAGCGATGAGTCATATGTGATAAATCTGATCAGTAGTCTTAGGAAAGCACTGTTTTCACTTTCCATATTGGTTGTAGAACAGTATCGGAGAAGCAAAAAAGTAAGATTGGGCTGCTTATGCAGGGGGGGATCTCAAGGGAGATAAAAACAAGCTGTTGATGACAATATCTCAAGTGACTGCTTGGCAAAGGACTCATTGCAGGGAGGCCCCAGGAAGGTCTAACATAAACTCCTGCTCCCTCAGGCTGGGCCTAAGGCTTGTGACCTGGGCTGCTGGCAGGTGGCATCACCTTTGCTGGTGACAAAGATGCATCTCCTGGGGTTTTCTAATTCCTCTCATGAATGTTAAAGTTTTACAAAGTGAAAGAAGCTTAAAGTAAATTTAAAATTTTATTTAAATTAACCAACTATGACAGCTCTGATATGCTGTTGTCATGATTCCCCTTTCTAAGCCCAAGTCTCTAAGATTAACAATCATAGTTCTTTGATGTTAGATGTCTGTTACATTGATGTCTGTTATCAAATATCCTTGTCCTATCTATAGTTTGACTAACTCATGAAAATAATAAAAGAAATAGTACAGGTTGTATCCCTTTGTACATTTCCAGTTCACTACATTCTTGGTATTTCTTTGAAGATGAGTTATTTAATATTATAGATAATATTATGAAATAGGTAGTAGAAAAAAGCTGATTGGACATCACTAAAAATTTATCTACATACCCCCTTCAAACAAATTTGATGAATTTTTCTATTTGCCCTTATAACTTAGAGCCTGATTCTCTGTAGGATCTCAGAAGTAAATAAATTGTTAAATTAGAGATTTCACCATTAATGTTAAGACTGATTGATGACAAAAAGGAGAAAAGACAAGACTTATCACAGTAACTATGGCTATCATCTGTGTTTGGAAGATCAAGATGTTTGGCACTGCAGAGAAGGGAAATCTTTTATTTTATTACATTTAAAAAATTGCAAAATCATGAATATATATATATATATGCACAATTAAAGCTTAAATTTGATATATACATTTGTTAGCCTTTTGGTATCAAGGTAGGGGAGGGGCTCTGAGCCAGCATTAAAATCCGTAAGTAACTTTCAATCTAAGATACATTGTTCATATCTTGTCAAAGTCACAACTAATAGTACAAAGGGGTTGAAAAGCATAAATTTTTTTAAATGCAGGCATTCCCCACTTTATAGATACTGTGTTCTTAGAAACCACATCAAAAGTGGATCACATTTTCCCATAGAAACAATGTTATAGTTGGAGGTTATGTTTCTGACCAAAGAGTTGCCTCCAAATAACTACATGATATAAAGGCAAAAGATCACAGAAGAAAGATACAGTAACTCTAAGCTTTTATAGTAATTTTAATAGCAAAAGCAGACTGCAAGTACTATAAAACATGTTTAAATAGTCTGTTTTATATAAGACAGTGCAAATTCTATAGCATATATAGTACTAAGGAATTTTTAGAAATTTGGCATGAAATGAATATGCTAATTAAATATCCTAATATTTTTGCTTTTTTTTTAACAACTAAGATGGTTTTGCAAAGGAAAGAGGCCAGTTTTTTTTAAAGATGGAGATCTTCCAGTTAAACTTCTTAAATTTACTCCAGAGACCCAACATATTTTTCACAAGATCTTTCTTTTACTTTGAAAAAATTTCCCTGTAACTAGCACAGACTTCTAAGAAGTCATCCCATCAACTTCAGAACTATTCCAAAATGCTAGTTAGAACATCACAGATTGTTCAATTAATTGTTTGAGTGTATGCTGATCTCTATCATGGCATTTAATATTTTATTTAAATGTCATTTTTTAAAAACTTAATTAAAAAGAATACTTAATCATTTCCCCAGATAATTGATAAAATTGGCATAGACAAATATCCAATCTGTATTTGTATTATTTGCTTTCCTATATTCCAGTTCAGACACTGGCTATGAAGATTAAAAGTAGTCTAAGAGTGAACCACACAGCATGGAATGAGTGACTGACCAAACAAAATTTTAAGGATTATTGTGTTTAGAATTAAAGAACATTCAAATTATAAAGTAGCTCTGAGATTATTAGAAGCAATCCTTTCACTTTATCAATGAAATTGAAGCATAGACATATAAAATGTGTGCCAAAGCTAACAAACTAGGGGATGACAGACAGGACAATGTAGTATGTGGATTCTTAAGGCAGGACTACTCCAAATTGGCTCATGGTTTAACATTCTATTGCTAATGTCTTTCTGATGCATAGAAATGGAAGGAAAAGCTTTCTAATCTGTACATTTGAATTTGGGGGAACCTCCCCTCTTCCATCACTCCCGTCTCACCCCCTTTCTCTCTCCTACATGACACACATATATATATATATATAACTTTCAGTTCTTAATATGAATATAAAATAAACATGATGCCATTTCTTATTTATTCCACATGGATCAATCCATTCAAGTCTTTAAGATATATCATTCCTATAAGTATCATATTGAGGTACAAAAAACAGAAAAATAAGAAAATCAGCCTTTTGCAATTTCAGGTCAGATCCTCTAAAGAAGTCAAATTTATGTAATTCCTTTGTCTAAGCTTTGCCTTTTATTAGTAGTTTAATTCAAAGGGTTGTAGAAAAGATCAATTAAATATTAATCAAAGTCCAGAGAATTTTAAGTGTTTATTCCATTATCTAAAATGCAACTCCAGATAAACCACCAAGCAAATCTCTTTTTCCCTTTATCCTTCAACATAAATAAGCTTTTTAGTTTTTTCCCTTATGGTGTAACTCATACCAAATGATAACACTATTTACAGTATCTGCTTAAAAAGGTCACAGTTTCTATTCCTATTCAATTAAAGTCATTGCGTAATTATGCTTTCAACAAACAATTAACAGAGGAAAGCACCATTCCCTTGCTCCAGTCTTGTTATGAATTGTGTGATGAGTACCCTTCCTTACCACTAGTGACATCGAAGTAATATTTAATGTTAAGGTTCATGTTGTTGGGTGTAAATTTGGTTTTAGTTGACACTAAAAAGAAACATCAATTTATTAGGAGATAAAACTTACTCTCCAGTAATGGAACAGCTGCATACATAAATTTATTTCACTTTAATGTTCTCACACATAAAGCAATTAGAGTTTTCTGACAAACACACTTGCCACTGAAGGGACAGTGTGTATCATACTGGGGATGGTCTGTGAGATGGGGAACTACAATGGGAGGCTTCAAAGTAAAACTCTCTGTGGAAACATAAAATAGTAATAATATGTGTTGGGCAACTACAAGTGAAACTCACTCCTCATTGAATCTGAATGAAAAGAAATGCTGCAAATTTTATAGCCACAGTAAAGCCCCTCATTAACCACACTAAAGCATTCCTGGCAATGAATTCACTTAACAATGACTGGAATTGAGCCTGTTTGAATGCTGAGTAAGGGATAATGCAGATAATCCCAGACAGCATCATGTGATTGTCCTCATCAATAATGAGCAACAACAGACAGGTGAGCATTTAAAATTATTTTTAATTGCTGTATTCTGTATGCCATGACTGCTTGCCTTGTAGAAAAATAAACCACCTTTGTCTGTTTTCCCCTAGATAATGGCTCCAACTTTCACATATCACCCTTCATTTTTAATATGAGAGTGAAAGAGTGGCAGAGGTAGCAGGAAAATAAAGTGGTTTATTTCTTTGCATCCTACCTCCAGCCACGCCCACCCCAATGTCCACCCCCCACAAACATACCAAGCACAAGTGTACAGACACAATACCTGCTGGTATAGTATTTACCACCAGGTATTGATTCTCACTGGCTTTGGTTGAGAATGTTTTTTCTCTAGGTAATATGGAAAGATTAGCTGTGTCTTCAAACTACTATATTATTGTAATTTATAGTGACAATTGCTCTTGCTATTTATTAAGCACCGATGCAAATTGTTGAGAATACAAAGATTTGAAAAATGATTTTTATAAGCCATAGTCCGGTAACATAAGGCTCAAGTGATAAAATATATGCATACTCTTTAATGAAAATAAGAGGGGGGAGATCGGTTCTTAAGGAAAAGGAAGAGACTAGGCCAGATACATTTCAGAGATTCCCTGAATTTGGGATGGGCTCAGAATGGAGAGGTGTGTCAGCCAGTTGAGACATGACTGCATGACAATAAGACAGGTTTCAGAAGCAGTAAGGCTGCTGAGACAGCCAATCAAACATGACAAATTGAACACATACATTTAGCTCAGCTCTCTCCTAAAATCCCACTGAAATGGCAAGGAAGAAATGAAAAGTCTTAAACCTAACACAAGGAAAAAGAAAATGACAACAGAAAGGACCATAGTAAATGAAAGGCAAGATTTTAGAAACTGGAAAGTTAAGGGATGAGACTTGGAATACTGGAAAATGCAGAAACGTAAGTCTATATGGGGGAAGACACCAGGAAGCAAGTGTTGTTTCTGTAGGACCCCAGAAAGACTAGAACTAAAGCACCAGAAACTGATAAAGACAGTAGGGGGCAGGGCTGATTGTCCTTGAGGCATTTTTGTTAAAAGTTTCCCCTTCTCCATTCTCAGAAACCCCAAACCCTTTGACAATATGTGTGTTTATATTACTATTATTATTATTATTAATTTTATGTTTTAAAAGATTTATTTATTTATATAAGAACCGGGGTACAGGCCAGAGGTGCGGGAGGGTGAGAGGATTCACCAGAGACAGAGTGGGGAACAGAACAAGCAGACTGAGTGAAATACACTGCTGAGGGGAGCAGTGGGCGAGACAGGAGAGGTCTGCTTTGCCATGTGGGATTCTCGCAGGCCGGGATCGAACCCGTGCTGCAGAGGCTGTGGACAGCTTCACAATGTGGGGCTTAACCGCCTGCGCCACCAGGCACCCATAATAATATGCGCCACCCATATTATTTATTATTATCATTAGTTGCCATGGCAGCTGCATCAGGGCGAATGAAAGGAGCTCAGTGGAGAAACAGAGGCTGCTGATGGACACACAGGTCCTCGGGGAACTGTCTGCATGCCAGGACATGCAGGAACCAGCATCTCTGTATAATGGAACAAGCTGTAGTGACCAACTTACTCATAAATGGGAAGCCAATGCAATATTGTCCATTCACAATGCTTAGCATAACTGTGGCTCAAGTTGCTTTATTAAAGCAGTGTAACAAACAGCTGTTTAGCATAGTGCAAAAGACTGTGGCTCAAATCTCTGACCTAGAAGCACTCTGTCCACTTTGAGACAGTACTTTGAGCAGAAAGAGGGCAAGGTTATGCAGGGACGTGACCTAGAAGAGATTAAGTATTAAATTGAATGATTACATTTCATTTTTTTTTAATAGAGGAGTCACAAATCTTGAATTTTGCTGGACTCTACAATTTCAAATACTTTGCCCATAAATGGACTGCTCATGGTCAAATTACATGTCAGAATTTGTAAGTTGCAACAAAAATATTTAACATGGGGTAAGGAGTTATAGGAAGAACTCTTGCAATTGCTCCCTCAAGAACTGCAGAAGTGCCAGGTAAGAGTTAAGTGTCAAGTTTCTATGAGCTCATCCTTTGTGTAGCCCCCACTAGTTCCCTCACCCCCAACAAGTCCCTGGTAGGAACACAGCTGCTGGGATTAGCTGATTCCACTTCTGTGAGGAAGAGCCCCCCAAAGCTACCATGGCACAGCTAAGCCAGGTTCTAACTCGCCTGGCTGCCACTTCAGTGCTTTTCTCATTAGACCAAACCACCACCCAGGCACTTACTAAATTCCTAATATCTTTGGTTTACATGAATGGGAAGAACAGCTTCTGCACATTTAATCTTCTTACTATAAATACCTAAGTGAGGAAAAAAGGTGACAGTGAACGTTCATCCCACTCAATTTATTCCTGTTAGCATTCTTCTAGTGGAAAAAAAAAAAAAGCAGTCCTTGAGTATGAATGCACCATGAAAAGCCCTGTGTTGAATCATGAACATGATTATTATATGAAAAGATTCAAACAGAATTTGAAAATCTCATTTTATAGCTACTTACAAATCCTGTAAACAGTAGTGCATTGATCTCAGTGACCTTTACACACTAACATGATTTATCAAAGTCAGACATTTTCAGACTTGGTAGCACTGAAGTTTCTGGTTTGGGCAAGGCAAGGCTACAAGAAAGAAATTAACCTTCCCACTGGCCAAGTGAGACACTCACCTACCAGCCCTCTGTCCTCAGCTGTTCTTACAATTATATGTTGCATGTTAGTTTCAGATACTTGCTTTTGGGGAGGGCAGGGCAGGAAACTTAACACACTCATCTGTTTCCTTAGTCCTGATCCCAATGCCAAATAAAGTGCTCCATGAATTTGCTGAATGAACGAGCCCATCTGACATATCCTTACCATGGATGTTCTCTTTTCTCCCACTTTTTGTAACTTTCTCTTCTGAGTAGTTATATTTTGTGTCTGTAACTCCTAATAGATCATGAATACATATGTAATATTTCCCCCCATAAAATCAGGAGTACAGAAAGAATTCCCTTTACTCAAATCTTCAAATTTTACAATAAAACACTTTATATCATGTATTTCCAAGATTTCCAAACTTGTGACTCATTATTTAAAAACCTGAGACTATCATCTGCTTGATTAAAAGGGTTCTCCATTGTTAGCCATACATACCCAACAAATAATTACTTGTTTATGGTTTGATAGCCATAAAAGGAGGATAGAAAACATATGACAAAGCAAGCATAATGCCATTATGCACAACAGGCTTTGCAAAATTAGGAAAAGAATTCTATTTATTGTTTGACTATAGTCTAACCTAGTATTATTCAGACTTTGGCCACATTCCACAATTAAAATACTTTTTACGTAGTAAAAGTAAAATACTTTTACGTAGTAACTGGTACAAATGCACACAAATATATTACTGAAATAGAGATTATGGAACAAAGAAATTTCTGTTTCTAATATGCTCTGATATTTTCTATTTCATTCTACGTCATTCTTTTAAAAAATTGCAGATGTCAATATTCATAGGATTTCATAACCTGACAGTGTGAAACCACATAACCACATAACTCATGGTTTGATATGGAAAGTTGTCCATCTCTATTTCATGTCAGGAGAGACATATTGATAGGATGCAAAGGCAAAACAGAGTCATTTAGACCAACTTGTGAGGAAATAACTTTCATGAAAGAAGCTAAGTAATCTAGAATCGTCTGGAGTAATCCCTCTTAGGTTTCTTCTCTTTGACATCTTCACTCCTATGGTTTCTTGGACAGCTTCTTGTATGGGATTCTTTTTTCTTTTCTATTTAATGTTGCCCATGTAGTTAAGCCTAATGGAGAAGCAGGCAGGGCCCAGGAGAAGAAAAGCAATCCTTGCTCAGGCCTGACTCTGGTTAGTCCAGGTTTCATTCTGAAAGGCCAGAGCGGGGTTTGGAACCGAGATCCTGTTCTGTGGATTAACTAGGAAACCAGGTCCCAAACCTTAACTCATAACAAAGAGTGTGTATGTGCCAGATTTGTGAATATCACTACACAACACTGTCCACCAGAACTACTGCCACGTGTTCCACGTTTTCCTGCTGCATAGTATGCTCACCACTAGCCACATGTGTCTATTGAACTTAAAATGTGACTGATTCAATGAAGGAATTGAATTTTTAATTTAATTTAATTTCAATTAATTGAAAGTTAAAGTGTCAGATGTGGCTGGCTACTAGCTTCCATTCTGGACAGTGTAATCCCTCCACCTGTTAAAGTTGGGTAGAATGGAGTTTTGAGGTTGGAAGGCTTAGGGCTGAGTAAGAATTTGTAGACACCAATCCTCACTGCATCATTCCATCAATTATTTCCAAGATTAAAGACTGAACTGTGGCATTTGTCAATCTTAAGTCTTGAAAGAGAAAAAGAGTTCATACAATCAAGTAACACAACAGAGTTTCAATTGTGGGATTTTTGTCATTGGTAATAAGCAACACCTTCCAACTAGACTTGTGGTGAAAGATGTTACATAAACAATTCCACATTCTTACAGGGGTAGAGGAGGTGAGAATCTAATTTATTGCAAGGTTTTGGAAAGACCTAAATTTTTAGTCTACTCTGTTACTTACTGGCTGTAAGGCCTGGAGCAAGTTACACATGTTCTTTTTGGCCTCTTTAGATACTTATGGGTTGTTATGAGTAGTAAATGAGTTGCTGTAAAGGAAACATCAGTGCTGTGATTTATGGAAGGTGGATTTTATTCCTAATACTCAATAGTATTATGTGTGTATAGTCAAATATGCAATGACTTAGTTCAGTTTAAGATAACTATCTATAAAATCACATAGGTAGAAAAGTCGGGTTTCATTCATTCTACATCTGTGTAATTCCCAGGAAAAAGTAGGGTAATCTAAAAATTTCAGGAGATAGGATAATCTGAATAAAAAATTCCTCAATTTATAAACTACACTTGTTATTCAATCCTTAAACCAAGAATAAGGCTAGTCAAAATCCTGTCTCTGAAGTACCTTAATCACTAAGTCACAACAACAGCTAGTGCAGCTATTTAGCTCTTGCCATACACTAGGCACTGTTCCAAGCACCTAATCCTCACAATTCTAGAAAATGGGTACTACTGTGCCCACCTAATAAAAAAGGTAAGTGAGGAGAGAAATGTAAAGGTTAAGTAACTTGTAAAGATCAATAGCAAGGTATAGCAGAAATGGAATTAAAACAGTCTATGCATTTTTAGTCACTGTGAGTCCTAGGGCAAGTTAGGGATAATTAGGCAGCTTCAGGGGCAGTGCACATAGGCAGGGACTTCAGGAGAGTTAAGGAAGAATCCAGAGATAAGAGCAACAAATTCCAAAGGGGACTTAATCAAACAGCCCCACGACTTGGGGCAACAGGACATTCCCAAACAAGGATGATAAAGAAAAGAATGCTAAGATAAGGGCTGGGACACAGAGACTTACTTGGGGCACAGAGACATTTAGGCAGTGAGGGAGACCAAGGAGAACTAACCAATCACAAAAAGACTGGTGGAGCTTTAGAATAATTAGGGAAAGAAGGTATAGATTCCCTGAGGCAGGACTACACTTAGGCTTCCTTGCCCCTCCTTGTCCACTGGCCTGGGAATCCCACTTTATTTCTGTTCCTTCTCTCCTTAATAAGCCTTTTCTTCTCTTTCTTTTTTTCCTTCTTCTTTTACAAAGGCTTTTAGTTTATTCTCTTAATCAGTTATCACTGATATTGTTGTGGTCCACATTTCCCAGTGCAGCTCCTCTTCTTGCAGTAGTTAATGTACAATCTCACTTTTGGGCCCAGGGAAGGGTGCTTGGCCCAGGCTGGGAGGGTGTTGGCGCTTCACCACGCAATGCAGATGCCTCAGGTGGTCTGTCCTGCGTGAAAGAGGTGTGGGTGGGGGAGAGGGGGGCAGCCAGGGGAGTCAGAGAGGGGCCCCCCACAGTCTTTTTTTGTATTGGTCGGTGATTCCGTGTTCCTTCCTGGCTGCCCAAAGTGGAGTTGCCCATGCAGCTCAGGGCAAGGGCTGGAAGGGAGGGCAGGGAAAAAGCAGAAGTGGGGGTAGGGAGGGCTTCTTTCTCTAAACAAATCTGCCTTGCTTGCTTGAGTGTCAGCGAAGTTCCTGCTACAGCTTCCTGAGACACCAAGCCTTGGTGGCCTACTGGCTGGGATTCAGCGCTGCCACAGCTGCCTGGGATCCATTCCTGGCTGTAAGACTAGGCCTGAAAACCTGAAATTACAGTATCAATTGTACAATACTGCCTTTACTGAGGAGTGGATTCTGTAGGGGAGTATTTATCACCTTATCATAGTCACCCTGGAACTTCTATTAAAATTAATATAGTACATTAACAGCATCAAGGTACCGTGGTAGAAGTGAAAAAATCATAAATGACTATAAAGGAAGTCATAACAAGATTATAGTATTTTAACACTGAAGATATTGAGTAAAGGGCATAATCAGTTCTTTATATCTTAATAACCTAATGAAATAATCAATGTAAATAGATAACAGAGTAAGGTTCAATTCTCATTTGAATGTGATGGAGGATAAGAAGAGAATACTGGAAAGGAGACACCACAAGCTGGGAAACCTGGCTCACACAATACCAAGAGCTGGAGGTGGGGGCAGAAAGGATTAACATAACCATTAACCCAGCTATAGGAACTAAAATCCTCAGGCGCCAATGCCTAGATTACAAAACACTAGATCCAAGCAGGCATCAGACTGCTGTAGGGGGTGTCAGGAGCACAAACCTGACTGTGACAGATAAGGAGATTGAGGGCCATTGTAGAAATCTGGCCCCTTTCAAATGCTACATAGTTTATTTAAAGTCAACAATGAGCAAATCACTCCACAGGAATGAGCCCCTCCCAAAAAGAAAAAGTCTGTATCAGTGTAACCTCAGCCCTGAGCAGGGCAGCAGTCTTTCTGGCCACCTGTGCCTATGCAGGTGCTTCTTCTTCTTCTTTTTTTTTTAAATTTTTATTTATATAAGAGCAGGGGTACAGGCCAGAGATGCGGGGTGGGGGCGGGGGGAAGAGGATTCACCAGAGACAGAGCGGGGAACAGAACAGGCAGACTGACGAAATACACTGCTGAGGGGAGCAGCGGGCGAGACAGGAGAGGTCTGCTCGCCATGTGGGTTGCTCCGAGGCCAGCAGAGATCGAACCAGCGCTGCAGGGGCCGCGGAAAGCTTCACAGCGCTGCCCTCAACTGCCTGCACCACCAGGGAGGCCCCTGCAAGTGCTTCTTTTTGCCAACTTTCTATCCCTGCCTGCCTGCCTGTGACCTGTACCATGCAGGGGCTTCTCTGCACTGACCTTCCTCAGCGGAGGTGTAACAGGGTGGTCCCCAGGAAAGGGGGAGGTTCCCTGCCCCACCCAAGGGAGGGTGGAGCTGAGCAGGAAGAGGAGAAGCTGCAGAAGAGACTGAGGAAGGAAGCAGGATGGAGCCAGGAGACCTGGAGGAGGCGCATGGAGCCTAGAGACACGTAAAGAAACTGTGCTTGTCTTTTGGTCGTGGACTGGGTGACACAGATGTGGATGAGACCCGTGGAGAGGTGACCATGGCAGCTTTTATCTTGATGTTGATTTTGCTCTTTTCCTTCTGGGCTTGTTTGGTTGTTTGTGATCCTTTTCTGTGGGTCCCCACTGGAAGATGCTTTAGACTTGTGGCAGGCCTTGGGGCCTTGTTCTGGGCCGATCCCATATGGATGGACTTTTACCCACGAGGGGACGGGTAACTTTGGGTGCTTCATTTAGAAACTAGACTCTTTGCCTTACCTGTATTGTTTCCTAGTTTTATTAAAGTTCCTTCCCCTTAAAGTCTCATATGTTTTGTGTTGATGCGGCGGATGGCAGAACCCATTTAGAATAGGCAGGTTTGCGGGGTTTGGGCTGCCCCTCTCCCTGTCCTATAACAGAGGCAGCTCTCCTGAAGGCTGCCCGCCTGCAACCATGCAGGCCTCTCAGCAAAACTGTCCCTTTCGGAGCAGCTCTTTCTGCCTGTTTGCGTCTATGCAAGTGTCCTTTATTCTTCTCTCCCTTTGATAGTAAACCTGCCCTTTTGGATAACTAATGTCTCTGTGTCGTGGAGAAACTCACCCGGAAACTTACCAGTGCTGGTGAAAAGGGAGCTCTGGTGAAACCTTTCTTAGAATGAACCCAAGGACCCTGCACTCCAAACCCAACTACTCCAAAAAACGACATCAAATACACTGCTGAGGAAGTTAGGGAATCATTAAATGTATTTCAAAAGATTTACCATTAAATACTAAAGATAAAGAAGATAAAGATACTTAAGAGAAATAAACTTTGCTTATCTGGAAGAGTTACCACACTCAACTAAAAATGTAGTTATGCAGAACTAACAACACTTCAATGAACAAAACAAATCAAGCTCAGTGTCTTCTAAGTGCTTGTATTAAAAAGGAAGAAAGCAGCTTGGCACAATCAGTAGGCACCAACACAACAGACTTCAAAAGAACTATAGTTTCAACAATGTTGTTCGGTACATTAAAAAAATGTGCTAAGATAAGGGGCAATTGAGGCTTTCTGAAATTAGATATAACGAGGTGAGTAACTGCTGTGCAAGTCACACTACCTTTTACAGACTGTTTTCTCACAATAAAGAAGACACAGAGTTTGCTTTTAAAGGTCTAACCTTCTATAACTGTTTTTTGGGTGTTCAAAGCAAAGCCTTCCAATGGAATAAGCTGAACAATGGTGCACACCCCCACACTAGGAAACAGGCAGTCTGACCATCCATAGAGTTCAGCAGTTATTGACTAGATGGACAAAAGGACAAAGTAGCCATTAGATTATTGCAACAGTCATGAGAAAAGGAATGAAACACCTTTGAGGCCAATTTCCAATACCGAAGTCCACTTGAGAGAGCATGAGGAGAAGGCCAAATAATCCCATGTGAGGTTCATTTTTTTAGGCCAGCAGTGTAAGCTAAGAAGCACCAAAGAAGAGAGAATTGAATTAGCATGAGTTGGGGCTCAGTGGTCAATTGAAACTCAATGCTAAAGAGTAAGTGTTAGGGGGGAAAAGGATGTCCTAAAGCTAATTCCATACAGGCTTTGTGGACTCCACCCCCACCCCAGGCCAAAGCCAAAAGACACTGGGAACTCCAAATCCCATCACCACCAAAGGGAAGGTTGCTGGAACCTGAGGGTGGGGTTAAGCAGCCAGGTTTGGTAAAATGGACATGTGGGCTTTGGAGAAGATCCCCCATTTTGGCTCTCCGCCAGCTCACAGGTTCAGCCAGCTCTGAGAGTGCCTTTGGGTTTCCAGGTCAGCGGATTGGGTAGGACGCATTAAAGACTTTAGTTCCCTATTTTCTCCCTGAGTTGTACATTTCCTTAGTTCCTTTTCCCTTGTAAATAAACCTTTTATTAACCTTTTGTGTGTGCCTGTAGTGGAGTATTAATAAATTCCTTTTAAGCGCGCAGGTGAGGACCCACAGCCAGGCAACCCGTTTTATATCGGGGTTGCTCCATAACATAAGGAACAGTTTCATTCCAACTTTTCTATAGTATGAGTGACAGACAGGAGGTTATGACTCTAGGCAACAAAAGGTGATTAAGACATAATCACTGGAGTAAGAAAGACATGAGCTATATGTACATATGTGTGTATACATGTACACATTGAGATGTACCTGGATTGAGTTCAATTTTCAATACTCTCCCTAATTCTAATTTCATGAAACAAGTTGAAATGATTATTAAGGAAACCACTGAAGTTGACCAGAAACAATGAAAATGCCCTTTACTGGGCATTTAAAGTAACCAGTCTGGTGGCATACTTCTGACATGGCTGTGAGAACTGAGTCTGGCCACCACCACATGGGGATCCTAAACCCTAATTTCAGAGTTGGAAAAACTTCCCAAAACTGGCAAGCAGCGCTATCAGGGAACACATGGCACTAAAGGTTCTTAGTGGCACAACTAAGAACTAAGACTCTTTCAGGGTAGAAATAAACTCAAACGCTTACTGAAGCCCATGTGGAGTGTGCTTTTCATATTGAGAATCAATATTGCTGTGGAATGTTTTAAATACCGTGTAATTATTAGATAATCTGTTATCTTTGACTTCAGAAACAAGTGATATGTCACCCACTAGACTAAAGACAAAGATGGTTGATGGCCAATGCTCATGGTGGAATTAACCACACCTTACCTACGAAATCAAATCTGGGAGGGGGACCTGTACTATAGGACAGGGATAGATAAGACACCCACAAAGTACAGGATGGAAAAATCATTTCAAAGTAGATAACTCATGGGCCTGCCTTGTGGTACAAGGTGTTAAGATACAACTTATGAAGCTATCTGCAGCAACGTAGCATGAGCTCCTCAGCCAGGGAGGTGACCCACATAGTGCAGCGGACCTCTCCTAACCCGCCCGCTGCTCCCCTCAGCAGTGTATTTCAGTCAATCTGCCTGTTCTGTTTCCCATTCTGTCTCTGGCGAATCCTCTCACCCCCTGCACCTCTGGCTTACACCCCAGTTCCCATATGCATAAATAAATCTTTTTTAAAAAAGTAGATAACTCATGCTGATAGACTCAGATACGACTTCTTAGTGATACAGCACATTTGATGAATCATAAAAGTAGAATTTGAAACAATGAGGACGAGACAAAAATCAAACACGGACAAGATGCTGTGGTTATATTTTTTTAAAAAATGTAATGTCAGTTTGACACAGGACACCCAAATATTAAACACTGAGAGAAGAGCAGGAGATAAAACTAGAAGACATAGGAGCCAAATAAGTGTGCTTAAGAACCGCTAGCAAATTTTTCTATAAAAAGCCAAAAGGCAAATATTTTCAGCCTTGTTGGCCAAATGGTCTGTTTCAACTATTCATTTGTCTTTGTAGTCCCAAAGCAGTCACAGACAATGCCTAAACAAACGGGGGGTGGGGGAGGCTTGGTCTATGGCCAGGATATTTGGACCCCTGAGTTAGACTAGAAAGACATGACGTGTTCAAGCATCTCTTCAGGGCTACTCAGTCAGAATCAAGGATGTTCTGAAGCAAAGATCTAGGAGAGAAGGGACTAATGAGTAATATTAACATTATGGAATAAGGAATTCTTGTTCCTGATGCCAAAGGTTCTAAAACCAATAAACACCGGAGCAAAAGAGGATGAGCAAAGTAAACTGGATTATTATTCCATTTGTTACTTTGCACAATTATTAACTTCTTAATATATAAAGAGTAAACAAAGACTGAAAAAATAGCTAATTAAAACACCACACCACACACCTTGGGCAATTTGCAGAAGACAATGAATAGCAAACTGCTACTATAAACCTCGCCTAAAGTGGAGAAGTAAATGGCTTCACAAAAGGCTGGGAATTCAAAACAAATAGTTACCAAATAATAATTTTAAAAAAGGAAGGGATGGCCATAAACAACATTCCTTCCGTTTTTGACTAATTTGTGAAAGATTAGTGAAACACTTTCTGTTTATCTCAAATATGAACTTTTTTTTCACAGTTTCTGTTTGCAATAAGCAAATGTATACACTTCTATGTGCAATTGCAGTAATTCTATATAATCTTATAACCAGAAGTGAATAATTTCAAGTTCTTCAATGCCCTAAGAATACATTTATAGTAAATGTATTCTGCAAAATAGCTGACTATTCTAGAAAGGAATATTTCCAATGAAGCATAGCACTTGTTAAACGACTCTCACCAGAATATAAAACAATACAACAGAATCATGTCCAGAAGCAGAGATATGAATGAACTAGAGCAGTAATCTTTTTTTTTTTTACTTTGAGAAATATTTAAGCAAATTCCAATGACAACTTTTGCAGACACATTTTATAGTCACTGCTAAAGATAACTTATAATTTTACTGTGTGGAAACAATATAAACCTGACACACATATATAAAGAAGTTATTCTTTTATTCAAAATTCAGAAAGTACTACTTTTAGTTTCCCTTCTAGTTATCAAAGCAGGACACAGTCATAAAACACATGCACACAATTTTATTTTCATAGTCATTTTTTTCAGCTTTAAAAAAGCAAGCGGCAGCATTTCTGAAGCAAACTGACCAAAGTCATACATACACGTTATTACTTCACTAACTGGAAAGTTTTCAAGAAATCACCTGGCCTTGACCCTTAACCTTGGTCAGTTGAATATAAGAGCTTATTTTTTTTTTAATGGATTCTCAATAAGCCTGTTAGAAACCTACCCTAACATTTTATAATGTTCTTTATAAGACAGAAAAAAAAAGTCTCCCTTAATTTAAATTCATTTCCCTTTATTTTTCACCTCTAGAATAGTTGGCAAAATTGGTTAGACTCATTCTTTTTTTTTTTTTTTAAGATTTATTTATTTATTCATACAAGCACTGGTATAGTCAGAAGCGCGGGAGGGTGAGAGAATTCACCAGAGCCATAGCAGGGAACAGAACAGGCAGAGCGACGAAGTACACTGCTGAGGGGAGCAGCGGGCACGGCAGAAGAGGTCTGTTGCGCCATGTGGGACCCTCGCCGGGCGGCCAGGAGTCAAATCGGCGCTGCAGAGGCTGCGAGCAGCATCGCAGCCCAGCGCGCAACCACTGCGCCACCAGGGGAGGCCCTGGTTAGACTCATTCTTATTAAACCCTTTGTGTTTTTGAAAGTAAGAACTAGTTTCCATTTCAGTTTTCCCTTTTGTAAACAGAATAAATCTCAATCCTCTAACTTTTACTTTTTTTAGTACTGCCTGGTAAGCTTGCCAGCACCTCCTCTTCCCTTACCAAATTTTACTTTGGCCTTCCATTTATAACTCCAGTGTGTCAAAACATTCATATATTAAAACCAGGAAAATTAGAAAATTTAAAAGCTAGACTTAGATGTTTACTGAAATTTTACTAAGTATCTGGCATTTTGCAAGACACAGTGTGGGACAAACTTCATCATGGCCTAAGGAAATTTCGTTCTTTCACCAGGATAACTTGATCTTTTGTGTCCCTAATTTTATGACCTTCCTCACCCACCTGCTAGCCCACTTTCCCCTTGCTCGTTCTGGATGAGTAATTAGGATTTCCCTTTCTGATCTATTTTCCCCTTAAATCATCAATGCCTCCTTTCCTGCTCCTTGATTTATCTCAGTTCAATAAACTTTCCTTGACTTTCCCTTAACTGAGATAAAAAATAACAAGCTCCATCTCCACCTTTCTATACCTAACATTGCACTTTAAAAGTCAATTATACCCCACTTCCTCATTTCATATTGTCCTCTCAGTATCTAGCAATTTGGATTCTGTTTCTCCTAATGCATTCTCCAAGGATTTCTAATAGTTTAGACATAGACGGCTTTTTTTTGGTCTTCATGTTTCTTGCAAAAGTTGACCCTGTTGACTCTTCCCTTGGTTAAAACATGAACTCACCATATTTCTTCAGGGGTACTCAAATTATTACACATCCCTTATCTCTTTTTGCTTGATGCAGCCTCAGGTTGGTGCAAGCCATAACATCAATAATCATTTTCAGACAGTGAAATTTACCATTTCAAGGTAAAAGTTCATTTTGGTCCTGACATATGGAAACACCAGAAATTTCACAGCTGCATTAAAAAGCGCTCAGAAAGCCTCAAGGACTCTAAGGCCATGGCTGGCACAGTCTGAGGCCCCCTCACTCTTCTGAATGAGAGGCCACTCACAAAACACTAATGAAATGCAATGAAATTCAACCTATAACACTCCTTAAATAAATACTTCTTTTTGGGCTTCCCTGGTGACGAAGGTGGTTGAGCGCAGCACCATAACGCTGTCCGCTGCCTCTGCAGCACGGGTTCGATTCCGGCTGCCGGTGAGAATCCCAAATGGTGTGGCAGACCTCTCCTGTCTCACCTGCTGCTCCCCTCAGCAGTGTATTTCAGACAGAGCAGTTCTTGTATGCATGAATTAAATAAATAAATAAATACGTCTTTTTAAAAAAAGCACAGAGTTAAAGTAAACCTTAAAGATTTTTGTAAGCTGTTTTTTTTTTCCCTCCATTTCTATTAAGGAAGGGTGGTTGGTATCATTCTGAATACTCCATCTGCATTTATACACTCTTTCCAGGTCACTATTTGCAAAACAAAACTCAAGCTAATCAAGACAGTGATTTGTGAGAACAAATAAAATAAGCATGACCAATTTGTCTGGGGCAGTAATGATGTAAACCTGGTGTACCAGGAAAGATTTACACACACTGCAGTCAGCTTCTTTTTTCTGCTGTCCTTACATCTGCTGTGAGGAGGCAATGAGTTGTTTGAGATGAGAATCTCAGATAGGGCAACAGCTGAGTATGGCTGTAGAAATCTCCTACTTACTTACAATAAGCAATTAAATATTTGTTCACTGATTTTTATTAATAGAGGTCTTGCTTCCAAAAGTTAAGTATCCTCATTCCCAAATTACAATGAACAATTCAGGGTCATTGTGAACATAACCATCACTACTTGACTCTGCCAGCATGTTCACTTTGGTGTGTGATGAGTTAAAGGATTAGGCTGCATGCTAGTCATGCACAATCAGGCTCCCAGAAGTGTGACCTTTCATGGTTAAGAGTCTACACTGGGTACAATATATATAGCTTCATGAAAAGATGCTCTCTAAGTAACAAGGCTTTTAATTAAAAAAAAAAAGATTAAAGGAAAAAGCTAAGCTCAAGAAATTACGCCTATGGTAAACAGTAGAACATAGAAAAAAGGAACCTTCAGAATGGAAAGAATAGCTTCTGAAATGGGAGGAAAAAAAAAAGAACGTACTTACAAAAGCAAAATTAAGTAAAATAAAAGTATTTTTCTCTCCCCCACTTTTTAAAAGATTTATTTATGCATACAAGAGTTGGGTGCTGGGCAGAGATGTGGGGGGGTAAAAGGATTCACCAGAGACAGAGCGAGGAGCAGAACAGGCAGACTGAATGAAATACACTGCTGAGGGGAGCAGTGGGTGAGACAGGAGCAGTCTGCTGCACCATGTGGGTTGCTCCTGGCTGGCTGGGGATCAAACTCATGTTGCAGGGCTGTGGACTCCTTGAGCCACAAGGGAGGCCCCAGAAAAATCTTCCTTAAAGGTAAAATTTTCCTGTATTCCTATATTCTAAAGTTACTCTACCAATATCAACAGTAACATTTTCTGTACTTGGATGTGTCTCTATTGTAGTAATAGAAGACAGTTTTATGAAACTAATCAATTTCCAATTTTTCTCTAATTTAATTATTTATTTAGACTTATTTGCATCTTCTGGTACAATGACAGATTCTTGATACTAATTGAAACAGCCATTGAACCTGTGTCCTACAATCATGTACCACCATTAGCAGAAAGGAATGCCCTCTGGCCTTCACTGCTCCCACGAGTGCGGGAGTATTATGGTGAAACATGAATCTTTCTGAGCAAAGGTCATGCCACTAGTAATGGCTTGATGTGGGGTTTCTCTTTTCTTCTTTTTTTCCTTAATAAAAATGTTGAATATTTGACAGAGCTGTAACATGTGAGCTATCTTTATTTTATAGCTTTGGTATCAGTTGCTGAAATAGAGTTCTGAGATATGTAGCTTAAATATTTAATGACAAATGCCCTCCAACAGAAATGTTAATAATTTAACACATGACAGACTATATACTAAGTTTAAGAAATGGTTATTTAGCAGTATCTTTGTACTTGGTGTGAAAATTTAGTAGATAATACCCTTGCTTTGATTTAAAATGTGCAAAAGTATTAGTGAAAAACATGTCATAGTAAACACTAATTGTAAAATGACTCTGATTTCTGATTTATTTTTTCTTTAATCCAGAGGACCAAGAGAATATTTCTGGCTCATGCCAATACATCTTGCCAAAACTTGGTTTTTGATGTTAAGTATTCAAGTCCATACATTATTGCTACGAGGTTCCATTTAGTCAAATGCTTCCCGAGACATTCAGGGATATCGCCAGGAAAAAATATACCATTTGGTAAGTAATCATGAGGCTGATGAGATTTGCTCAGATTGTCCTTGACAGACTCTCCTTACACAGGGTTCATTGACTCCAAGACAGTTATGGAAAAAAGTATCTAAAATCAGCAGCTGTGTCCTGATGTTTTGCCAGTTTCTACTCATAAAACATGATGTTTGGTAACATATTTCAAAACAGTTTTTGTCTTTTCAACACCAAAACTCCCACTAGTGTATCTTCTTTCATCCAAGAATTTCTAAATAGTTTGAGGGCATTAATTATGCCATACAATAATTTTACAGTAATTATTGATGTTACTATTATGCTAATTATCTGTAATACCAACACATCCACTTTCTATATTGGATTGCACTATGGAATTTCACTTAATGGAATATGCTTTAATGTTACCTAGAAATATTTGCTGCCTTATTGAGGAATAAAGAACTCTGAAATGTATACGACAGAATCTTCTCCGTTCCATATAAAATTTTGGTGCTGAGCTTTTTTCTAAAATGCCTTTTCTAGGGCTTTCCTGGTGGCACAAGGGGTTAAGCATAGCACTGTGAAGCTATTCACAGCCTCTGCAGTAGGAGTTTGATCCCTGGCCAGCCAGAGAGCTACCCACATGGCACAGCCATGTCTCATCCACTGCTCCCCTCAGCAGAGTATTTCAGTAGATTCGCCTGTTCTGTTCCCCACTCTGTCTCTGGTGAATACTCTCACCCCCCACACCTCTGGCCTGTACCCCAGTCCTTGAATGCATAAATAAATCTTTAGATTACAATAAAATAAAATAAAATACCTCTTCTATATACAGATTTTTCCTATGAGTAGGAAGTAACTTTACCAGCTAAATTTCTTGTTCATTTTCAGCAAACTGGGCTACGTATGTCAAAGAATGAGCACTACTGGAAATTCAACTTCTATGTATTATGTGTTACAAGAAATACAAAGAGGAGTCAAGTAATCTTTGCTCTCAAGAAGCTTACAATTGCAGAGGAAGACCAAATGCAAGCAGAGAAAGGAATAAATTCAGTTATCCATGATGGTGGCAAAAGGAAACAAAAAGTAGCCTGGAAGAAAACATGGAGAGCAAGAGGTGTCAAAAGCAGTGGGGTGTACTTACGATAAACTTGGAGTTGAAAGTTCAAGCTTTATTTTTACTTACATATGTAGAAAGACTTTTCAAAACTCTAGGGAGAGGAACATGATCCAAAAAATGGATAGAGACGAACACTTTGAGGTGGCCAGCTGCCCACCCCCCAACTCGACTGGAGACCAACAGGAGGAAAATGGCCATTTGGGAATTCAGATTAGAGAAAAAGAATACATTTTGACAGGGAGACCTATTAAAGAAAAAATGGTGTAAGTCACTGAAGGAAACTGTGCAAATGTCATCTGTGAAAGTCTTTAAAGTAGAATATATTCTCAACAACCTAAAGAATGATGCAAGTGAGGTATAGTGCATACTGGTCTAATGGAAACCATACAGCATTAATTTCCAACAACTGAACAAAGGCTCTTTGGATACATCTGCTTGGGGTTCTTTTCCTAATTAATCATAATGTTCACAGTGAACCACCACACCCCTTCACACACATGCAGCCCTGCCCAGAGTGGGCATCTGTGAGGTGTTCAGACAAGCCAATAGCCCGTTCTATATGCAGAGAAACAAGGTTCAGCTTATGGGTGACACAAACCTATAACAGTAATTCATTACAAACCCTGACAAACTCATCCACAAGAGCAAATTTTAGTTTAGCATCATTCAAAGATGTTTAGCTTTCAAGGGATGGTTTAGGATACTGTTTAAATTATAGGCTTATTCAATCAACAGCTTCATTGAGTGCTTAATTTGTGCTAGGTGGTAGGCATTGAACTATACAAGACAGAGTTAGACTCTGAAGAAGAGTGCATGTAAACAGTTAAGCATATGCCAAAGTCAAAAATATTAGGACAGAGGTAAATCTAGAATGTCTAGAAGCATAGATTGTAGACACTGACCCTAGACAGAGGGCACAAGGTAGGTTCATGCATTGACATCAAATGATCTGTTAGGAAAGAGTCAGGCAGCTGATGAAGGAGAAGAAAGTTTTCTTTTTAGACAAAGAGCTGGCCACAGCAAAAGATGATCATGTGAGAGCATATAGCTGGAGGGAAATAGGCAAAATCATAATCTCGGCTAGTGTTCTATTTGCCTTTTAGTGCCAAGATTGCTTTTTAAAATATTTAAGCAAGACCTTCAGCCTTGATTAGAGCATCTGCCATATGAATATGTATTTGCTGATTCCCTGGAATAATGTGTTAGACATGGAATTCAAATGCCCTTTCGTTTATCAATGGCTACTTGGAACTGTAATCAAGCCAAGTTCTCTTATCTAAACAAACTCACTAATGTAGGGATGGATGTCTAAATAGAAAACATGATTAATTTGATCATTGTTTTCTTCCACTATAAACACTCTTTATTCATGACATATATTCTCAAATGTATACACACGTGTTTATATATACTATGCATCAATCAAAAAAGTCACATTGAATATATTCAGCAAGCTAGAATTCAAGCTTTATCAAGACAAAAGCTTAATGATTTTTATTAATTCTCTAGTTATACATCAGCTCAAATTATAATACTGTAAGAAAATATAATCAAGGTTGCTTTTTTAAAAGCCACCGATTGAGGCTTTCCTAACAGCTACAAACAGCACTTTATTTCCTTATCCTTTGTTAGCATTGCTAAGAGGCTGGCTAATACTAAATATGGACAAGGTCTCTGTGAAGGTCAGAATACAGAAATCTTACAAAGTAATATGAATATAATTTTTAGAAGACTAGAAATGCTAATGAATAGTTTATAAAAATATGACTTTTGTCTAAGCTGCATGACCTATACATGTTCCTGCTATTTTTCAGCACATGAAGCGACATAGTCATGCTACCCTACCCCTGCCAAGCATGTGTGAAACAGAAGCCACCCATACGTGGACTCTGCACACACCTGCCTCAAGGTTCGGAGTCCTGAACTCAAAGCCAACTTCTCTGGGGTCTGTCCAAAGGCTTCTCCCAATTTCTATTTTTCCCTAAAGACTGATATTTTTTGAATAGGCAACTGCTGTTGTAACACAACCTTCTCAAGGGTTAAGTGTAAATGAATCAGAACCATGTGGCTAAATTTCCCACAAAATTGAATTCATATGGTCTGAGATATAAAAGGGAAAATAGTGTTTTCCAAAACATGGTTTGAGTTTTGAAAAACTCCAAGCACTGGGAAAACAGCTTAGGTATTCACTTAACTTTTAACTATGGCCAGATTCATCCATCCAAAATACTAAAAACTTCATTCCATTATATAATGTGTCATGGTCAGAGAAAATGAAATCTATAGTTACTAAATACCCACCTTCACAAATTTGTAAAGATCTCCAACAGTGTCAGATGAGAATGGAGCACTAAATGCTTAGTGTGAATAGCTGAGAAAAGTGATTCCTACTATTGAATGTACATGTGAATTATTTGGAGATCTTGTGAAAATTCAGAGCTCAGGTGGGGTTGACCTTCTGCACTTTTAATAAGTTCCCAGGTGACGTTGTTGCTGCTGGTCCAGGGACTATATCTGAGTAGCAAACACTGAGCTCACCTACCCTGCATGACACTGCTGACCACACAAATCATTTTATACTATGTAATATATCTCTGAGCTTCCTGAGATTCCTATTTGTTTGGTGCCAAAAAAAAAAAAAGAAATCCAAGCAAAATGACATAGATGAGAATTAAAATAACCTGCTAAAGAGGTATAGATAATTGCTGTGAAATTTACATAATAATATCCACTGATTAGAAGCAATGTGTAATGTATTCATTATTACACATGAACAATGAGAAAACAAATAAGAAACAGTAAATATTCATCATTACCAGTTCTGCTACTATTTTATATCCTATTCCAACTGGGAATCCTTTCATAAAATCTTCCATATCACTTCAGACAGCTGAGATATAGCCTGTTTTGAATTCAAGCACTTTTTTGTTTACCACATGTCTAATTAATTAGGGAAAGTCTAGCCCTATTGCACACACTAAATTAGCACATATGGATGCCTTGTTTTCACAACTAGATTTTAATCTCAGTGAAGGTGTGGGCTGTGTCTTCTTCCTAAATACCTCAGAGTCCCTCAACATGCTTTCTCAATTGACAATGAAATAAATTGCACATCCTGTATAACCATATAGATATGGGAAAAAGTCAGGTTTTAATTTTTCAAGACCATACATATAGTCATACCCGTTTCCACAATGTTAGAAATGATGCAGTTCAGAGTGTAATAAATCCAGTTCTATTTGTCAACTGAAGGGAGGGGTTGAGGGCAGGGAATGGATGTTGGAGTTGGGTAAGGAAACACCTGATGTTCTGAAAAACCATTCAATACTTATTCACAAGGCTTGATGAAAACTTTGTAACTTTTCCCTTCCCCCTGCAGGTTGAATGGTTTCCATTTTTCATACATACAACTTTACAGGAAACTTATTAAGATGAAGAATGCTATCAGTTTCCTCTCTGGTAAACTAAAGCACAGGACCAACTTTTATATACACCACACACATGCCACCACAATGGCAAAGTTAGGAAAAGTGTTTATCAAATCCTCCAGATCCTATTATTCTGTCTTCTAGCAGGAAGACATGTATTTGACTGCCTCTGTAAGAGTAAGGTTATTCCCAGCTTCTAGAAAACCCACCGACATAACATGCCACTAAAGGAGTGACCCAGTGCTGCCCTTCATTTTCACATTAAGGTATCTGGGAAAGCAGACATAGCATATTCTCTGCTCACAGCAAATGTGAAGAAGTCAATAAACTGATGTGACACATTAGCTATCCCATCAGCTGCTATCCATGCTTTGAGTTACTCTGCAACTGAAGCCCCCAAGACCACATACAAGTTCCCACCACTAAGGGAGTGACACAGAAATTCTATTGAATTCTTTTGTGAGTGTGTGTGTGTATAAGATCTGGGGTGTAGGCCAGAGTGTGTGGGGGTATGTGAGAGGATTCAGAGACAGAGTGGGGAGCAGAACAGGCAGATGTACTGAAATGCATTGTTGAGTAGAGCAGCGGGTGAGTCAGGAGAGGTCTGCTGCACCATGTGGATTAGGTCCCTGGCTGGGACTGAACTCAGCCCACAGCCCACAGTGAGAGTGCTGAGATGTAATCCCTAAGCCACCAGGGAGGTCTCTATTGAATTCTTCAGACTAATACAAGAAACATTTCCTATTATTAGCATGTTACATGGATGGTCACAGAAGCAAGGTCATATGCGCTGGTTGGGTTGGTCAACCATTAAAAATCTCTATTTCAGGTATGTCACCAAACACCATAATAATCTCAGAAAATGTATTCCAAATAACATATGGTCAAACAGAAATATGCCTACATATTTTCTATTTGAGTAGTTCTAGTTAAAATAATTTTTTTGTAAGATATGACAGTCATACATTCATCTTCAAGTATTAGTTGAACACCAACTACATGTAGAACATTGTGCTAGGCTAAGTTTGGGAAAAGGACAGGATTTTTTCCCCCTTATTTTTAAGCAATCTTTTGCATATTTGCAAAAAAGCAATTTGTAATCTTTTTTTTTTTTTCTTTAAAAAATTGAGGTACTGCTGGTTTACAACACTGTGTAAGTTTTAGGACTATAGATTCACATTTCTCCAAATGTGTGATACCAACCCACCACCAAAGTTCTAGTTACCAACCATCACCATTCTTTGCCTGCCCTACCTATTTGCAATCTTAATGGGAAGATGGGACATAAACATATAAGCAGATAAGTAGCTTTACAGAGTCGAGATGTTAATGCAAGAGATGTTATGAAGTGATATTCATTACAGGAAATAAGCACTTAAGCCATGTTCTGAAGGTCAGAAAAATGTGTAAAGAAAGCAGACAGGAAAAGCATTCTTAATTGGAGATGTGCAGTTAGAGCGAGTCCTGCTGGCTGATGGGAAAGGGACAATAACAGGTAGAAATTTAAGCTATGGATAAACTAATAAATTAATTAAGTCAAAGAGCTCATACACGATCCAATATAGGGATGTTTCAAACAACGTTTCTCAGAATCCTAAGGTTCTGCAGAGGTGCCTCAATATCCTCAATGACTGGGATTAAGAATAAATAAATGCAATACAACTGACCTTAAAAGTAAATTTATACTACTAAATTAAAAAGGCTTTGATTGATTTTATATTTTGATTTTCTGTATGTAATATTTTTTTGAGAAAGAGAATGACACTGATAATGGAAAGTTATCTTTTTAGTCATCACAGTAAAGAAAAACACTGGTTATAGTATTTGTTTTATTTATAATGCAAAGTCACTTCAAAATTAATTTAAAATTCATTGTATTTTTAAAACAATACAAATGTTTAATTTGACACTTGGAATTCCTGGTATCTATAATGGCAAAGTTATTACTAGCATTATCACTAATTATATCAATCTGGCTGCATCATGTTATATGATGAGAACTAATTAAATCAGAGAATGTACCATTATGGGATTTAATCACACGTGGTCAAAAAGAATTGCTTGCTTTCCCTGATCATGTGTCCTTATATCTACAAAATCCACATTAACTTCACGGAGAGTTAAGCATCCAGCAGGGACAGCAGAAAATGGGGCTTTTGTCCTTGATGACTCAAAAAGATATTAATTTCAGTATTGCAGCTCATTCAGAAAATTGTCTTGATAACTTGGAAAAACCCTGTTTATGCTTTCTGCTAGTGTGTGTGTGAGAGCACGCCGCATCCAAGTGAATGTGCATGTGTCTGAACCAAAATAAACTATGCCAACAGTAAAGGAAATTAAACATAAACTTAAATATGCATCCATATGCCAGTGTGGGGACCCCAGAGACTTGATCAAAACTTGCACATTTAAAATGATCTATATGATTTCTTGATTCAAAAGTGTGCTAAGCAGTTTCAAATGATAATTAGATGAAATTTGTATTTTCACTTTGGAAAAAATATTTCTCAGATTTGAAATGCTGCATTTTATTTAGACAGGCAAGTATCACCCAGTTCTGAATTTTTTTTAATCTATATCTTTTACATCATTGTGTATTCCCCATAAAATTCCCACCGCCAATTCACCCATGAGCCATCACCATAGCCTGTTCTGAATTTTAAGCATAATAAAGCAACTTCCGGGGCCTCCCCTGGTAGTGCAGCGGTTGAGTGCTGGGCTGCAAAGCTGCTCGTAGCCTCTGCAGCGCCGGTTCGATCCCCCCGCCGGTGAGGGTCCCACATGGTGCAGCAGACCTCTCCTGCAGCGCCCGCTGCTCCCCTCAGCAGTGTATTTCATCAGTCTGCCTGTTCTGCTCCCCGTTCTGGCTCTGGTGAATCCTCTCACCCTCCTGCGCTTCTGACTGTACCCAGTGCATGTATAAATAAAATAAATAAATCTTTAAAAAAATAAAGCTACTTCCCTTTGTATTAGAAGATAATATAGAATGAATAATATGGATATATAAGGAAGGGAATTTAAAACAATCAAGTTTATGACTGAGAATTTTAAAATGAAATTATATTAACAACTTAAGTGTTAAGTCCCTATGTGTGAATTAATTTTTTTTTAATTTTTATTTTTTATATATTTCTTACATCATTTTTCATTTGTGCACAATGTGTGTATTTTCATCTTGGTTACACTCCCCATACAATTGCAACCCCCTCCCCCTTATTTTGACTCCAAGCTCTCCTCTCCCCCACCCCCACCGCCCCTGCCCTCGTAGTGTGTCTCTGGTTTACAGCTGCTTGTTGATTTTGATTTTTTCTTTATTATACTTATTCATTTTCCTGGTCTCTTATTTTTTCTTTATTATAGTTATTCTTTTTCCTGGTCTCTTATTTAGGTTTTTAACTCCTGCTATGAGTGAGACCATCCGGTATTTTTCTGCTTCTTTCTGGCTTATTTCGCTGAGCATGATCCCTTCCAGCTCCATCCATGTTGCAGCAAATTGCATGTGTTTATCTTTTTTGATTGCTGAGTAATATTCCATTGTATATATATACCATATCTTCTTGATCCAGTCATCTATTTTTGGGCATTTGGGTTGTTTCCAAAGCTTAGCTATTGTAAATAGTGCTGCTATAAAAAACATAGGGGTGCAGGTGCCCTTTGGAATTAATGTTTCTGTGTCATTTGGGTAAACACCTAAGAGTGGAATTGCTGGATCATATGGAAGCTCTATCTTTAGTAGGTTGAGGAATCTCCATACAGCTTTCCCCTATGTGTGAATTAATTTAAATCCCCTTACATTGCTACACAGAAAATAGTTGTTTAAATTCCTAACTATACTGTATAGTTCATATACATGTATACAGTGTTTTAAGAAAGATAATTTTTAAATAGCAGATTTCAGTTACTGAGCATCTTTCACATATTGGTTGAAAACAACCCACAAATAGACAAATAGTATATAATTTCAATATTTAACAAATATATTTCTTGAAAACCTTGTTTCTTTTTTTTTTGACTAAAAGAAATCATTCTAAATTAACATGATTTTAAAATAGGTATTATAAAAAAAGAGATTATTCCATGCTCCTAAAAAGACTAGATCTTGGATGCATAAGAAAGAGCTGTTATGGCTGCTACTTCCCTTTCTTGATGTATTAGCTCTAAGAAACTAAAAAGAGTTGAATCAATTCAAATTCCATTTAAAATAAAAACTATGGTCTGCAATCAAATGACAGTCAGGGGCTTTAGGCAAAGAGATTGCAAAAGCAGTTAACCCTAGTATTACCAATATGTTATTGAGAAAAATTTGAGTGAGAATAAATAAAATGTGGGTAGGGCAGAATAACACTGAAGATTAAAGTTGTAAAAGTGCTGGTAAGGAGAAAATTCAGTTGTTTATTGAAAGACAGACTTAATTAGCTGATTGCGGAAGTGGATAATTTGTTTGTTTCCACTTTCAAGAAAGGTCTACTTACGTATTTCAAACCAAAATAGTGGACCCAGGAGTGTTTTATTTTGTCTCTGGGGCAGCCCCTGCCACCTGTACCAGTCATGGCAATCCCCACCCATATCCCAGGATTACCAAGCAATCTTTGGCACCAATGTTAGAGGCCCAGACTTCTAGCATAAAGGATTTAGGCATTTTGATATTTTAGATGTCAAAAATATCTAAAATTAAAGAAATAAAAAATCTTGCAAATGGATAAGCTCTGCTACAGGGATGTTTTCAAAATCAGTCAATGAAAAAACCATAAATGACAAAGAAACTGAATCACATGGCTCCCCTAGGTTACAAGATGGTCAGTGAGAAGTGTGATTTGCAATTGTGCACAATTAAGGTTGTTTTTCTCTTTAAAAATCTTCCCTTAGGAGGTGTGGTGAGGGCATGTGTCCTGTGTGTACACATGTGTGCATGTGCATGTATGTGTGTGTGTATGTATACACACCTGTGTGCTTTGGTTTGAGATGGGGAGGGTTTACCCTCTCATTGAAAGAACTAATGCCAGTATTTAATTTATTATAAACATCTTGATTTTAAAATCTAAGGCCAGTATATATAGACATGTTGCAGACAAGAATGCAGTGAAATGACTTGTGTTTAAAAATTCATGTCAAATATTTAAAATGGTATTACTACTGCACAGCAGGACTAGAAGGCAGAGGCAGAAAATAACACAAGCAACGTTACCCTGAGCCTCCTTCATGACCCTCGTCTCTTCCCATGCAGCCCCTGTGCTATTATTCTTTCTGCGGGAGTACCCTTGGACTAAACCTCTTTTAGAGCTGTGATTTGCGTTCATGATCTGATGGAGTAAGATAAAAGACAAATGTCCCCAAATCTTACCATTATTCATCAACCAGATTTCAACATGGTTAAGAAAGAAAACCTCTATCTTTGACAAAATAATTTTTAAAAAGACATTCTCCATTCTCTCTGATTTGGTCTGCTCATTGGGTAGCTAGTTTTCAAACCTGACCCTTCCTTGATATCCACTTATTGTCCCCAAGCCCCAACCTACTGGGCAATTAGAACACAAGAACTGCTTTCTAACTGCCTGGTTTTAGTCGAATGTATGATAAAAGAGTTACCTTGAAAGGGCAGGAAGCCTGCCCCAGTCTAGGGAACTTCACAGCTGCTTTAAAGATCCTGCCACATCCGCCCTCACAGTTAAGAGGAACACCAGAAAGAGGGAGTCCTCACTTCCTTGGCCCTCGCCCCTTAATATCAGCTGCATGCAGTGTTTCTTTTCCCTGATGGGATTCCAGCCTTCAGATTTCTTCAAGTGCTTCAGACCTTAGTAAGTTATTTACACAAATTACTATCACTGGTCTTGAGATGTAATATTTATAATGAAACCTAAAGTATACATACCAATGTCTGCAGAAGCATTTTCCACAGATATTACTATAAAAATAATACATAAGTGATTTTTTTAATGACAAAAGTGATCTAATTAGAACAATACATTTTAGGCTGCAAATTCGTAAATTGTACATTTACAGGAATGAGAGGATAAAAGTTAAACGGGATTAAGCTGAGCGTTCTCTAATAAAATGAACAGTGACACCTATCAGCTTTCCTCTAACATAACCACCTTCAGAAAGTTAGTATCTTTTTTTCATTATTCCTAGTTCAGCAAATGGAAATCCTAAGATTTCAGCAAAAGGAGAGATTAATTTAAGTCAAGGAGTTCCGGGGAAATAAGTCAGCTAAGTCAACAATCCATAGACCACTTTCGTCCAGACCACAAAGATGTGAGTGCCAACATTTTTTAAATGCAAGATAATGAATTTTAATGTCTCTGTGAAAAAAAGCAACCCAGGAGAGGAGCATGCTTCACAGACACTGATCTTCATGGTGAGGATTTCTCCCAGGGAAAAACAAAAACAGGGAGAGTAAAGAAAGGAAAATTCTTTTGGTCCTCCTTACTAAGGAGTCTTGATTGAATAAACTGCAATCACAGGGTCCAAAGATCAGCCCTGCCTCCCTCTGAGCAAGTCATGAAATCCTTGGATTGGGGTGTATAAATTGATGAATATTTGGCAATTTCAAAAAAAGTACACTTTGTGGTTAGAAAGGGGAAAAAACAATTTGGTGTTAACAGATATAATCAGTTTAACTTCCCATAGTTTGCATAGGGATCAGCTAATATAGTGCTTTGTAGTTTTAACAAGCCCCAAGTGTATTATTACTGCTCAATTAATGATGGAATTGAGGTTCAAAGAAGATATATTATTTGGTCAGAATATGATAGGAAATAAGCATTGGGGCTGAGACTCAGTGTTGGGTCTTATAGGCAAGCAGTGGCTGATGGTCTCTGCAAGTTAACCTAGTCAGGCAAACATTCTTCTGCTGCCCGAAAGCCCTTACCTCCAGCAGGAGCTGGTGAAGAGTGGAAAACAAGGGAAAACAGCAGATGGTGAGAAAAAAAAGATGTAGCTATTTCTCCTTGCCCAACTAACACAGAAATAACATATAGGAAATTTATTTACAGCAAGCATAAATGCACACATGTGCACATACACTTACACACACACCCGCAGAATTTAGACACTGTATTTTCACAATTACTGCAAGCCACTGAGGCCCTAAGTAGAAATATCTATAAATAACATGGGGATCTGAAAGGATAGCCCTCTGGTGGAACATTTGAGCTGCTGCTTCACAAAATACATGTGGACCCCCTGCCATCCTTCAACTTGGGGAAGCCTTGGGGTGTGGAAGGCATGGAGCAGGGAGAATGGTTTCTATCATGTGGTAACATGAGAAACCAGAGTGTTTCAGTGGAGGAAAAGCAAAGTTTCATATAAATCAACTCAAAATGTAAACACACCACTTAAATATCAATCATGGTAATTTTAGAAAAATAGTCCAGGAAATTTTTATAGCAACCCAAAATAAATATCCCCGGGAGGACAAAAAAAAGAAACTTGGACCTCATTTGTTCATAAGACAACTTGATTTTTTTTTTCATATAATTTGTACCAAAAATCATTGGTTTGGTTATATCTGTACTAAATGAAATCATCGCCTAGTTGTTATCTAATTCTAATCCAGCAGAATTACACGGAACACATAACCAGAATGTGAAAGGGAAAGCCTTGGTTGAAGACAAAAAGCAATGAAAATAATCACAATATCAGATCAGAACCACTTTACATTTTTGAGTCTATTTCTTCTCACTTACTTTCTTTAGGAACCAGGAAGGTAGGGGCACATGCAGGGAAGCAGGTGTGCTTAGTCCAGACTGTGGCTCAAACTCCTTACTCATAAAGGATGTTGATAACTTAAGCAGGTAGAGAAATGAGAGGCTAGTTCTTGGTAGCTATAGAGTAAAACCTCCCAGGAGTAGTTTGAGATGCAATTTTGTTGATGCAGTGTGGTCAGATAGGTTCTCTAGATGAGAATGAAGTTGAGTTTTTTTCTTTAAATTTATTTATACAAGCACTGGGTACAGTCAGAAGCGCGAGAGGGTGAGAGAATTCACCAGAGCCAGAGCGGGGAACAGAACAGGCAGACTGATGAAGTACACTGCTGAGGGGAGCAGAGGGCATGGCAAGAGAGGTCTGTCCGCCATGTGGGACCCTCACCGAGGACTGGGGATCAAACCAACGCTGCAGAGGCTGCGGGCAGCTTTGCAGCCCAGTGCTCAACTGCTGGGCCACCGGGGAGGCCCTGAAGTTGAGTTCTAAATGATAAAAAGTGTACAGTGACCTGACAAAAGAAACTGCAAGTGTAAAGACCCAGAGTCAATTACAAATGTTGAAAGTCTCAATGGCTGAAGCCTCTTTAGCAAGGAGAAGAGTGTTCAACACAGTGATTACATATTACTTTGAGTTCTTTAAAAGGATAGACTAAGTAATCCATGATTATTCCCAGGGTTCCAACACGCTTTTGATCACCAGGGAGGCAGGTAACACAGGAACCAACTAGCTGTGTGACCTGAGGCCAACTACTTTATCTCTCTGAGCATTGCTGTAAAATGAGGCTAATTAATACCATCTTGATGGGATTAATACCATCTTGATAGATACCTGGTATAAAACAGGTATGCAACATTACTGATGACACAATCTAAACATCCCTAGCCTTCACAAGTCTCTTCTAAGAAAGACTTCAGTGGATTTTAATAGGCCTTTAACTTCTTGAGCACGTCAAGCGACAGTGTGAAGGCCAATGACAACAGCACAGCAATTACAAACACTGATCAGTCAGCTCTGAAGTCTGAACTCAGTGGGAAGCTATGATTCAATTAACACACATTTTGCTATTTAAAAATATAACTCTGTATAATGTCCATTTTGCAAGTTAAAAAGCATTCATATGCTGGAACTCACAGGAGGTTTAGATTGAACATCAGCCTCATAATTTCCCACCAAGTCAAGTGTAAAGTGTTGCAGAAATGAGCAACAATATCACAAAGGATGCTTTCACAAGGCAAACACATCCAGAATTCTTCCATCACCAAAATTTGAACTTGACTCTCATGTATTTAGTAGATAAATACAGACTTTTCTACTATGTACAATTTTTTTTTTCTGTATTTCTTGAGAAATCAATAAACACCAACTCTACTGCCCTTAACAGCAACAGGTACCAAGTCAACTTTTTGGAATCTGCTGACATCTGGCCACAAGAGATTCCTCTAAAATTTCCTAATTCAGTAAGTTGCTACAGGATACATTGGTTTGACCTCTATGCAAATCAGTACTGGCACTTTCAGAAATTGCTACTGACATAGCATATGAAAGCTCCAAATAAAGGCATAGCTCCAAATTTGAAATCAAGATTCTTCCAAAGGCAGGATAAGGATAGAAAAGTTGCACATTCAGAAACACACTCATCCTCCAAAATTGCCCAAACATATCACCTTAGGGTCAACTAAATGTGTCAGATAAGAATTTGATGAATTTACTTCAGTTAACACTTCTCTCTTTTTGAGGACACATGGCTGATAAAAAGCCAGATGTTTCCAATCTGTAAAGCTTAACACTATCGCACAGCAAAACCAGCTGGCAACAGCCTGGAAGAAAGTGTGTCTTGCAGGGAGGAATCCCAGTCCTGGATGTTTGCCTTTACACACCAAGCAGAGCTCCCTCATTCCTAAGTGCACACCTGAGTGCCTGTCCTGACAGCCAGCTTTAGCAAAGTCAACTGCATAATCTCATTCTCCCCCTAGAGTTCCAAATTATTTGAAAGAAATATACATTTTCCCTCAAATAGACTTCTCTCTCTATAATACTTAGCTTGAATGCAGCATAAAAATGACTGAAGTACCCAAAATGATTTAACCATTTCACCTAACTTAATAGCATCGGAGAGACATAGATATGTGTGAATGTAGAATACCTCTCAAATTTTATATGCCACTAATTCTTACAACTTGGAAAGAGCTGGATTTGAGTTGGTTTTTGCGCAAACTATTTCAATGTTTTTAAATTCAACACAATGGGAATCTTACAGGAAAATTGCTACAACCAATTTTCAAGCACTTCAAAAGTACTCATCCACTCCATGCAATACAAGCCAGGAGCAAATCTTACTTGTATAGCATAAGCAAAACTCCTAAGTACCACCAACTTTGTTGGTCTGGCTTCAACTTATACTTTTAAAAAACTGCATTTCTTTTTTCAAAAGTTAAAATTTGAAATCTTCACAAAATCCAATCAGCCTGTTTAACAGACCAGAATTGTAAGACTTAACTTTCCAAATAAATAAATGGGTTCTTTTATGCTATATCATTACTCTCCTCAATCTATAGTGTATATTTTTCATAAGAAATTCAAGTATATAATGTTTATTGGCAAATTACATTCAAACTGAAAGAAAAAACTAACATCTATGTCAAATAAGCAAATATACTCACATGACATGGAAATATTAAAAGAAAATAGCACTGAGTTATATTTGACCATGAACAGTGATTTGCTTTTCACTCATATAAGTCCTTCAGGTGGGGAGAAGAGTAGGGTAGGACAAGAGGGTGGGGGGTTCAACCCTAATTTTCTTAGAGGAAGAAAACATTTCAAAAACCTATGTTTGCTATATAAAATACTGACTGAGTAATCAATGAATGGAAAGACTCTTTGAACTATTTAAAGAGCTATAGATACACTGATTCTCGGTATATTTCAGAAGCTGCATAGGCTCATTTACTGAGCATAGGAGAAATGAGCCTAGATCTTGATACTGGGTTTCAAATCAAGAACAAGTAAAACTTTGAAAATGTAGAGGGAATAGCAAGAAGCAAAGTAGTTCACAACAAATGCCTAGAATCACAGAAGGGAAACTAAATTATTAGTTGACACATCTTCATCCATGGTTCTGATATCCAGGTTTATTTCCCACACAGGCTGATCAACATTCTACCTTTATTATTCTTTCTCATAAAAATTCCACTCAACCTCCTCAGCTCCCAAGCCTGCAGTGTTCTCTAACTTGCATATCCACTCTGGCAAGAATTACTGGCCCTCCTTCATGATTAGTTACCGATGGCACCCCCTGACTCACAAGGGGTTTAGAGAATTAATTAATGTTTGCAAAGTGCTTGTAGATCCACAAGCCAAGGGGTATTATATAAATGCAAATTATTAGCATTATTCTGTTTTCCAATGGGGCGGACTGCCCAGAGTACTTAATCATGGTTTTTTAAGAAAACCAAAGTCTCCTTAACTTGGTCTTCTTAATTAAAGGAATTGTCGATTTACCACCTCAGATCACCACTGCCTGCACATCAGTCTGTGTTTTAGGCCCTGGATTTTTTTTTTTTCCTTAAGGAGTTATTTTTGGATCCTTGATTCATATGCATAATGCCTGCAAAAGAGATCAGACCCTATCATTAAAAACAAATCCACCTCCAGATTGGAGTTTCACATCTCACTTTCTCAGCTTCGGGAGGAGATAAGACAGAGGTCTTGACTTTTTAAAAAGTTCATCGTGTCCCTTGATAGGACTTGGGAGGCCCTGGCCATGTTCCACTTTGAGTGATTACATTCTGCTCACCTCAAGGTCTCCTGCTGCTACAACTGCGGTAGTATTTATTGCCACTTCCTGCCCTTGAATGTTTTGCAATCTTCCTCTGTTCTGTTTAAACAAATGCTGTGTTTCACCAGTCATAACCCCATCTTCTGGAATAAAGGGGAATGGGACATTCGACACCATGGTTATCACTTTTAGGACCTAGACCCCTGGTTTATTTTGCTATGTAGATTGGTTGTGCTATAAATGTGTCATGTTTACACATATAGTTTCTGCCTTTATTTTCACTCTAAACTTGGAAAACACTTGGGAGATTATATAAGCATTACCCTGGCTCCTGCTCTGCACATATCTTTGAAACTTTTATTGGTCTTTGAGAATTCCATGTCCTTGTAATAAAGAGCTCTGTCTGTCTTACTGTGTCATTAGTTAATGTTAGGAACAAAGTTGTCAAAGATCTCCAAGCACATTTAGAAGAAGGGAGAAAGCTTTAATCTTCATTAAACAAACAAACAAAAAAACTGAAACAAAAACAAAATACAAATAGAAAAGGAAGACAAAATCATTTTAAGAAATTCCTTCATTTTTGGATAGGTTAAACCACTATATACAACACTGACATGGAATTTATTTTTAGGATATTTTCACCTTTCAAATGTAAGGACATTTAAGTAACTTTGGACATTGAAGTAATTTCAGTAAGTGTGCCGGCAATGTGACAAGTGACCTATTCTCGAGCTGTTGAGCAAAACCTGACACTTTTGGAGAGAGTGATCCCACAAGTTGGTAGCATGAACCCATCAAATGCTCAAGGCCATTTCCTTCTGGACACATGATATTGAGCCAGCTATTGACAATGAGTTTGAGATTCAGTTTATTTGTCTTTGAAGACTTTAATTCAAGTTTTGAGTGTCTTGGGGGTAAAAGGGGCTGGAGAGTGGAAAGAGTTAAAGAACTGGCCTTGAAAGCTGCTGGCACTCTAATATTTTGCCATTTGGATATATTACCATAGGAGCAAGGGGCAGAATACTGGGCACGAAGCAAAACAGGTCATCTCAATGCTACTGGAAGGGTTTCTATGGATAATTCAGTGAATTGCCACTTAAAATATCCATCTGTTATAATCGTGTCTAAAAGTCTCAGGTCAAAGCTCACACATTCCTCTATTCTCCACAAATACAACAAAAACAGATGCTTGGAAGTTCTACTCAAAGGCAGGTTCATGCCTGGTGCTGATTATTTTCTTCTGCATCTCTTCTCATAGCAAAACAAAAACAAAAACAAAGCACATCAAACTACAGTGCTCATCAAGACATTGCCTGAAAGACCAAACTACAAATCCCAAGTTGGAAAGCCTTACCATAAAGAACCCACAAAACATCTTCAATAATAGCAACAATTTGGGCCTCCCCCAGTGCCGCAGTGGTTGAACGCTGGGCTGCAAAGCTGCCTGCAGCCTCTGCAGCGCTGGTTCGATCCCCGGCCACCGGCGAGGGTCCCACATGACGCGCAGGCCTCTCCTGCTGCCCGCTGTTCCCCTCAGCAGTGTATTTAATCGGTTTGCCTGTTCTGTTCCCTGCTCTGGCTCTGGTGAATTCTCTTGCCCTCCCGTGCTTCTGACTACCCAGTGCTTGTAAAAATAAATAAATAAATCTTTAAAAAAAAAAAAAAAAAGCAACAATTTGGGAGCAATTTAAGCTTAGCCTGAAAAATGCTTCACACTTTAATTTCCTTTTGCTGATTCCAGTTTCCGCATATTTTCAGGGTAAACTGACTTATTCAATATTCACTGTCCATAATAGGAAACTGCTTTCCAACTGAATGGAAATTTGGTAATATGTTCCTTCTTTTTCCAGGGCAATAGTAACTATACTCTTCAAAGAAAAGCCACAATACCCTATTTTTAGGATTTTAATTAAATTACTTTAAATCAAAATAATCAAAGTAAATAAAATTTAAGTCAATCAATGATGAGCCTTATATTATCTCTCTGCCATGGCAATGAAAAACTTCCTGCCTGCCTTGACAGAATGTGATCGCAAGTTACCTGAGTAAATAGGGCTGAGAAAGGAATATGGAGCTGCAGATAATTAAAGTGCTTTAGACCACTGGCCAATTGATTTTCCTCTTGTAAAGGTAGCTCAATTGAAATGTCCAGAATAAATCATGTGTTAGAATTATCTTCTGAAGAGCTGAGAGCATATTGATTAATAATTATTTGCACTAACAGACTCAACTAAGGCAATATCATCAATTATCTTAAAAATTGGCTCAGATCAATCACAATGGAATCAGCTGAGTTTGAAGATTCATTGTCTTTTGCTTAGTATTTTAAAGAGATCAACAGAGGCAGAGCTCCTGAATGGTGTCCTAAACAGCCACTGCTGGTGTCCTAAACAACCACTGCTGGTGTCCTAAACAACCATATACTGGTTAGAATGATTTGTGATTGCTTCTAATTATCATATGGACCTAGACCTTTTAACTGAAAAATGAGTCACCAATGCTTCCATGGAGTGGGGGGTCTCCATGGTAAATAAATGTTTTCCACGTATGATACAGAGGGTGCATATAATTCCAGAAATGTACTGCTGATGATAAAATACAAAGACAAAAACTGGGCCAGAAAGTAATGACCCAGGAGGCCATGAGTCAACAATGCATGCATATTCTAGTGTTACATTTACATATACTATGTGTGTATATGACCAAGATTAATCCACCAAACAACACCCCCAGAGCAGAAGTCAGAACACTGAGAAATACCTTCAACTTAGTCTATTATTCATGCAGTTGAATGCAACTTGAATGCAGACCACTCCAAAATTGTTTAAGCATTTGGGTAATCTTATACATTCCTCTGGCAACTCAAAAACATGGCTAGTTTTTGGCAGTGAAGTCCACATCAAATTTCCCAAGCCTTTCACAGAAGATACTCCACTATGCTGATACCATGTGGAAATCTGAAAAGGCCGGTCCTCCCCGGGAGCCCTGCTTGGCATAGCGTTGACCAGCTGAATCCCAGGATGAGCTACCACGTCTGACTGGTCTATAGGAATCCAAATGTGATCTGTGGACTTCTCTCAAAGGGTTCAGGAGATGAGAACTATTTAATGATATACAAAAACATTATTTGCCTTCTTTACTAGACTAACATTTGCACGGATGGGTAAAGAGATTGTGGGAGGGAGACACAATCAAGGCAGTAACATCATACAGTGCTGGTAGTTGCATTCTTCCCTATCCAAGCAGCTGAAGGAAATTAATGTTAGTTTCACTTAGGCATACTCTTGATGAAGCAGTAAATATTAATTTCAGTAAATCTTTATACAGACTACATATCTTTTTATTATTCTGCTATGAGAAAGCAAGTATCCGTAAAGCATTTTTGCTGCCTATGGAAGGATGGTGATTGTCCTAACGAAAAGCACTTGGATGATTGAATTGCAAGCTAAACTAGCCATCTCTCTTCGCAGAACAGCATTTTTTACTTAAAAAGAACAACTGAAAAAAAAAAAATCTGACAAAAACCTGTCATTCTGACTTAGATATTTAAATTGCATTCTCTTGAAAATAAACAAGTGGGCCTGCCCCTTTGAGAATAATTACTGACAGTATTTGAGGCCATGAAAATACCTGAGCTTTCAAATAAGAATTAGAGCTTTGGTGGCGCAGGGATTAAAGACAGCACTATCAAGCTACTGCCAGCCACTACAGCACGAGTCAGATCCCAGGCCGGCCAGGGAGCAACCCACATGGCGCAGCAGACCTCTCCTGACTCGCCTGCTGCTCCCCTCAGCAGTGTATTTCAGTAGATCTGTCTGTTCTTCTCCCCACTCTGTCTATGGTGAATCCTTTCACTTCCCGCACCTCTGGTTTACACTGCAGTTCTTGTATGCATAAATAAATAAACCTTAAAAAATTGAATTAGACCTTTGGAAAATTTGTATCTACTACCATGAGCTTGATATCTTCCTAATACATAAATATTTCTGTTCTCTTAATGTGCAATAAAATGTATCATCACTTGAAAGATCTTCCTAATTCAGTGCAGCCATATTTTCCCTGTGGCCAGAGCATGGTGTAGCTAAATTTGCATGGATAAAAGAACCTTTCAAGGTTTCTTGAAAGCAAGAGAGAGTAAAGACTATTTTGAGGGATCATTTGGATACTTGGTTACTAGAGAAACAAGAGTGAGTAATAGATTTAAGTTAAACAATATGAAAAGTTCATCTCTGTGGTTTCTGACTTCACATTATAGCAGCGTGTAAGAAACAACCACTTGCCAAGGATTGGTATACAAAACTATAATTAATAATTGTCTTCATAAAGTTGAACAACCCAGTGAATCAGTTTGAATGTAGAAACAGTTATGAGCATTAAGTCATCTTCTCTTAAAAAAACAAATATTAAAGAACTTTCTAAAGATGTAAACAAATCTTATCTTACTATAATTTTATATGCACGGTTAACTAGGAGAGAATAAGAGATGAGAATGAACCAGTTTGAAAGAAATTTATCAGGCTGCCCAGGGATATGTTGACTGTGTTGGGTATGGACTGCTAAGAAAAAGATTCCAGCTGGGCAGCTAGATGCATTCTGTGCTGTGAACTAACAATCATCAAATCAGCTAACTGGTTGAGAGACAGTCACTGAAAGTACTAAGGAATCAGAGTGGAGGAAGCAGAAAGGTTCTAAGAGGAAGATATACTCCCAAGGTTCGGATAGAAAACATCTCCTGGTCCATGAAAGAAACACTAACAACTGTGACCTTTCTGATTAAAGCTGAACTGACTTGTTGGTTACTCAAAAATAGATGTCATCAGTCAAAAGTTTTTATTTCACAATCCTGAAGACTCAGTCCCAGGGGTGGGAGTAAAGCATGGGGACTGGGGCAGGAAGGAAAGGAAGAATAAATATGCCGGGTATTCACTCAGAAGGATTCCTTCCCTGATGAAGAGAAAACAGATCCAAATGAGAAGAACACCTTTATCACCTTCCATTTCCCCAAGTCAGACACAGCCAAGAAATTTCAGATGAGGTAACTCGAGTCTAAGAGGGTTTTGTATATTATACATGATGAAAACTGCTTCATACAATGAACTATTTTTATCTCTGAAACCAAGAAATAGATACTCTGGGCTGAAATTTGGGTTCCCTTGAAATCAGGGGACTCAGGCTGAACACACAAGCCTGTAGAAAGTAAGAAATCTCACCATGTGAAGTAGGACCTAATGGAACACTCAAAATCAAGCATTTGGAAAACTAGCATAAACTACTTGCCTGTCTGTTTTTATGTCTGCCCCTCAAGTTGTATCTGGGAAAGGAATAGCACCAATCTTATGAAACAGTTTATATCATTTCAACACAAATATTAATTTTTTCAATACCTTCTTTGTTGCTTAATGCTTTGCAAAAATTTCTACCACTTATTTAAGCTAAAGGCTTCGAACTGAAATCAAAGTCCTTTTCTCTTCTTCACTCCCCAGCAACTTTGGAAGATGCCTGAAGCTGCTGAGAGGTGTTCATGTAGATGAAATGGTGTGGCAGGGGTCTGTGAATGGCATAAGCTGGTATCCTTCCTGTTTTGCACAGTAAGCCTTCAAAGGATCCAGGGAAAGCTAACTGCTTATGGTCTGTGTGTCTCAGGCTGTCTATGAACCCATTATGTAAGTACCAACTATTACCCTTACTCTAGCCTGTGTTAGAGATACATTTTCATGGTTTTCTGATTCTTAGGTTAAATGCAATTTTAAAGTTTAACTGAGACAGCTGGAGTTCCTAAAACTGACTTTTGAAGGAAATGGGAATACAGCTAAGGACAAGTCTTCCCTGAATTATACAAACACCTTTTGAATTAAACAAGTAATTCTTTCCACTGAAGTATCTAATTTGAATTTAAACATTTCTTTACATGCTACCTTAATTAGATGCACGTTTCTCTCAGCATCTTAATTTTATATATTTTACACTTCTAAGCAGCTTGCTAGTGAGGATGGCTTATTTGCATACATTTACATACAATTTGCAAGAAATGTTGAAAAACCTAGGAAGAGAGAGATTGTAAATTCAAGGGTTTTTCCCTAAATAAAAATGTCAATTCTATGAGGAAAACAAATAGTGCATTTTTCTTGTCCTTACCTGGAGTACTTTCAAGATTATTTTTAATATTTGCACACACAAAGAGAGCTATTTAATGAATACCGGAATAGGAAGATTCCCCTTACAAGTCAATAACACATTGAAAAAGACTTCCAACTTCTAGTCATCTTCTTAATAAGAATATGAAACATCCTTAAGCAGATGATGCCTTCTGAAAAATACGGTTTGCAATCTCATACAATAAAGACATCTTTTATCAATTCTGCTCTGAAGATTCATCCAATTTAATAACTACTTCTTTTAGCAATAGGTAGTTTATACTGTATGACTTTCACTCTAGTTAATTGGATTTTCTCCACATCCCTCTCTTCTGTGGAGCTTGAATTTATATTCACAACAATCCCGCCAACCTTATAAGAGCACTGAGTGAAGCAGGAAGACCAGTTTGGGCTACTCTTTATGTGAGGAATTTCAGTTGGTTATTTTTTGGAGATGAAAGTTGTTGATATTTCCCTGGTTTTCAATGTCTTATACTCCTACTGACAGCACAAAACATGCCATACTCTTTACCTTGTGACCTTCAGCACTGGCTCAGACAGGACTCTGGGAATAGATTTTCTGTAGCAGTCATTTCGTCAAGGACTGCACAGGAGCAAAATACTAGAAAACACTTAAAGAATAAGTGGCTTCAACATTAAAATTTTCTCTCTCTAATTTTATCGGAACATGGCAGGGAGTTTGCCCCTACCCAGGCTTCATAAACAACACTGCACTGGCAGAAGGCTCTCCTCTTCAAGGTAATTTTAGATAACTGAGCTTTACAGAAGAAAGCTGCCTGTCCAAAATAAGATATACCTAAACAAAATTAGAGTTTTGACATTATTCTAGTTGTAAAATAATGGTATCTGGCAGATGAACTTGAAAAATAGCTGAAAAGCAGCCGTGGAGGCTGCCACTGCAGAGCAGTGGGGGGGCATCGGCACCACTGTGTGGAGAGGTTCCTGACACAGCAGGCACTGGGAGCTTCCTGTGTGGGCTCTGGCAGCCACATGACTTGCCTCTGCCTCAGTCATCCTGATAGAAAACCAAGATCTCACAGAAAAAGCAAAAACAGATGCTGCACTTGAGATGATCTCTCTAAAGTAAACAAATTAGGGAATTTATGCATCAACTGTGGTCTCTGGAAATCAGTGAGAACCAAGTTTCCTAAAATAATTCAAAAAATCACTATGAATATGCTATAACATGCCAAAGCTATGTGGGTTTTTTTTTTTTTTTGGTTGCTTTTTTTGTTTGTTTGTTTTTAAAAACAAACACTTATCCATTCTGAATACACTGTTAGGTGGATGATGGGAAAAGGACTGTGCAACTAAATTATCACATTATTGGCCCCTGAGGAATACCAATGGGATTATAGCAAAAAACAAACCAAAAAAAAAAAAAACAAAACCCCAAAACACCACTTTTATCCAAGAGTTTAAGAAAGCTTTGTCTTTGCAAATTTAAATTTTACATCAGATGTTATTATATATGTTAGAGAAAGTAGGATTCCACAAATGTATCTATTTATTAAAATATTTCAATATGTACTTATTTAAAAAACAGATTTTAGTCTAGAAGAATAAATTCTCCATCCCGATTTCTTGTCTTCCTAAGTTATCTTCAAATATCTCACGATGTGCCAAGATCATTTCTCAATGCTAAGTTAATGGGAGAATCCAAATAGTTTTATTTTACAAATAAATATGCCAACTGATGCTTCTTAAGGGAAAGTATTGATATATCTATAATAACTCAAATAGAGTAAGCTGCACAATAGTTAAACACAATTGATCTACTGTTTGTTCTTTCCTCCTTAAATTTTCATCTTTTCTAATCTCAACCTTTGAATAAACTTAATTTTTTATGTGTTCCTTTGCAAACTTAAACAACTAATAGGATCCTCAGCACTGGCAATGAACTTCACCACACCACACCGAGCAGGGTGTCTTGTGTTTTTCTTTGTAGCTTAAGCAGCATCTGACACTTAGAAGAGGCATTCTGTGAATATAATGTATAATAGGCATACACCCTGAATGCCTGCTATGAACACACAAACAAACATTAAGGTACTAAAATGAGTATTAACTCATAGTACACAGCAACATGCTAGAGGGTTGTCAGAAAAATCCTTTAAAACAGATAAATCACAAGCACACGCGTCAAAAAACATTTATAGAGTATTTACATATTGGGACAGGAGACACATTTACCATCCTCAAGAAATTAGCTCTAGTTTAGGAGACAAGATATATTTATATAGCTAAGAATATAAGGCATCATATGTTACATGAAAATTGAGAAGGGACAGAAGGTGCTATAAGAAGCAACACATAAAAAATGCATTTAGAGTCATATATATCCCCCCCAAAAAAAAAAATTTAGGAAGAGATGTGTGATGTCAGCAAATAGAATACGGTAGACTTTCTGTGAACACACAAACATATACTTACATCACACACAAACAGAAAGGTTTGCCAATTGCTACCTGGGCAAGCTCATTAACTGTTTCTCTAAACTTCAGTTTCCTGATCTAATAAATGTGGATAACAATAGAGAGAGTTGTTGTGAAAATGAAATGTTGTATAAACTGTAATATGCTTACACAGTGCCTAGTATACAGGCTACACTTCTAAGAAATATTAGTTAAAATAGACCTGATTTACATTAAACTTACCTCACCCCTTCTTATCCAGTTACTCATTCTGTGTCATTTAATTTGTTCTCATAATGACTCTTCCTATCTCCGTAATCAGTCTTGTTGCTGGCTTGTCTTATTCTTTCTAGAAATAAGTGACCCAGATGGGGGGTCAGCATTGCAGTGCTCAGTGAGGTTATAGAATATGTAATAACGACATCTCAGATTTGTGACACAATGCTTTGCATGGAGCGCAGGGAATTGTGCTAGCTTATACCCTTTCAAATCTAATTAAAGAGTTCCATAATTTGAGAGTCACAGTTTAATTGCCTGTGTTCTTAATATCTCAGAATCTCCTTATATTGTGTATTAGTTCTTGTGTTTATGACAGTTTTGGATACAATACAGGGATGGTCTTACCTCTCATCTGAAATTGAACAATGTGTGAAATAAACATATTCTCGAGGGAAACTTAGAACTCATTCTGTGACAGATTTTCATGACAGTGATATTTGTTGTTACTTACTTTTAACCTATGTTATCTTTTAAGTTATAAATACCTTTCACCCTTTCTGTTCTGACTACTAATGATGTTAAGAGGGGGGTCAGAGCTAAAACCAGTGTCTGTGTGCCATCCCACGAGGTGCCTCCTTAGTTATTTCTTTCATTATTGATGTTATTATGCAAAGTGAGCTTTGTACATCTACCTTATGAAATGGTTGGTTGTGTCTGGAATAGGTAGACATTATACCTTATCACCTTGTGTTTTCCCATCTGAACTCACAAGATGAGAAATATACTCAGCTCCAAACTAAGCTAACTTAATTTGAATAGTGCAGTGTCTTAAAACTGTATTCTATTCTAAATTTAATGTGTATGCATGCACACTTGGGCGCACACACACACACACACACAGGCATCTTGTTCATAATCCTGAATAAGTTATTGCAGTAATCAAATACTATGAATGTATTCTTTGGAAAAAAACTTGGTTGTTTTTAAGATTCAGTTGGCTTCTGAGTATTCACAGATGGTCTTAATGTTTTAATTACTCAGTCTGAGGGACTGATTGGACTAAACTGGAATTAAACCTTCAACCTCCTGGTTTTTGTCCCAATGGTGCTCAGTTCAGACTGAACTCGGATAATACATTGTTTTCCTTTAAGAAAAAACACAGCACAGACCACCTGCCCACCTCTACCAAGGAAACCAAAAAAATCTATCAGCCTTCCACCAGTCATCAAGTTTCTGGCATGTATTCTTTTGTCAAACCTTCAACAATGTAAACATCATTAGTTTGCATTTAACTACTTTAGGAAATAAAAATTGCTCTAACCCTTCTCTTTTATTTGGAGCAAGTTTATACTACACTTGATCTTAGCCAAAAGGCCAAGAAGCGATGAAGCAAGTTTATACTGAGTGAACTAGCAAATTCAAGAATCCATGTTAATATGTCAAAGTATTTTTTTACATAAATTAATGACTTGCTCGAATTCTCCACTATAGTTTACTGTACAGTTTTACCTCCTACTACAGAAGAATGTACATCTGTTGTTATTTAATGAAGAGTAAGGAATAGTATTGAATGTTGACATTCACAATAGTTTCCAACATTAATGATGAGAATAAGTTTTCAAAAGATGGTGCAGTAATTAAAATTGTAGAAAAACACCTCTGTTAGTCAAATACACACATAAATTCTAACCATCTTAAATTTACAATCATTTTATTTTTGATTATCAAAGGATCATAATTAATTCAGACAATAAAAGTAGATAAAAATCACTCTCCTGGCAATTTTGATTTTACTGTTTTGGTATTCCTCCTATAGTCAACATTCAGTCAATGACTCTAAAAAAACGTATCATATTTCGCCTAGTTTTACCTGGGCATCACTTTTAACTGTTTAAATTTAACTTGTAAGTTAATTTGAAATCTAGACGAATGCCCATTTGAAATCACTGTTTCAGATATCTGGAAGGATGACTCTATAAGGATGTTGGTAAAACATAGCATCATCTTTATTTTTTGCTTTGTGGTATCCAGCATTTCTGAATTTTTAGAACAAATATTTCTATTATTATATAAAACCCAAAATTACTCTATTTTAGTGGAAAATTTTCACTGGCTGTCATTTTGTTTTATGACAGTTACCTGAACCACAAATTCACCTTTATATCCCTTAACAGATTACAAAATTGTCAAAGCAGTTAATTCCTTCAAAAGGTTTCATTAAAATAAGCAAATGCAATGGGAAAGCCAAATAGTGAGATTAAACCCCAAACCTTGAATTTATCTGGGCAACTTGCTATGTGTGCATGCACACTAATGTGAGTGTCACCTTGCGCCACAGAAAGGGGGCTGTTTGCAGTAAGGACCTGGAGAAGCCATAGACATTCACATGTGGAACTGCAAAAGCCCCTTCTCAGAAATCCTGGTGTGAGGACCAAGAGGTAATAAGTTTTCTAAGCTGTCAATCTCCTGGGCTAGTTACCACAGGCCAGCTCAGAGTTCAGGAGACCAAGGTCAGTGGTTTCAAGGCTACGGAACTTCGCTCCGCTCTATAACCATTAGGATGTCCCTAGCTCCAATTAACCATCAGCAGAGACCAGCTTGTTGTGGGAAGGAAACCTGAATAACAACATGAATAATATAAGGCAATAAATAAATAAGACAATTGGAGTATTAAAATTTTACCTGCTTTAAGTGGCATCTCCTCCTACTTTTAAGAATAGAGGAAGTAACCTTTCTTATCTGAACAACTAATCAGAAAGCAGAAGCTGTGGCTGTGCCAAAATAAAGGTGCGGGTTTCTAGTTATATCCCAATTCTACCTGGCATTCTCCTAGTCTCTTTGGCAACATAGCCCAACAAAAAACAGATTTTTACTTCAATGAAACATGCCTAGTGATTCTAGGACATTATGTGTATATCCTGAGCAAAAAAAAAATTTGCTGAGCAAAAAAATCATCAAGAGAGCCATAAAATTGGATTGGCAAGTAAAGGTCTGCTGCATAAAAGTGGGTTTTTATAAATGAACTATCTCTGAGGCTAAGATCATAAGCATCCTTATTACAAATGGTGATGATAATGATAAGTTATTGGTCTGCAGCTATCTTAAGCATTTTTGTATTCATTATCTCATTTAGATAATGAGAAAGGAGTTTTATGATTTTTCTTTCGTAGAAGAATATAGCTTTGAAAGGTTGAGTAACAGATCTAATGTCTCCTAGTGAGTTAGAAGCAGGAAAAGTCCCAAGTATACTGATTTTCAACACCTCTTTAACAGTGTTTTTTTTTTTTTAAGATTTTATTTATTTATTTTTGTGTATAAGAACTGGGGTATAGCCCAGAGGTGCGGGGTGTGAGAGGATTCACCAGAGACAGAGTGGGGAGCAGAACAGGCAATCTAGATGCACTTCTAAGGGGAGCAAGGATGTGACAGGAGAGGTCTGCTGCACCATATATGTAGGTTAGCTCCCTGGTTGGAGATAGAACTCAGGCCATAGTGGTAACAGCACTGAGACTTAACCCCTAGGCCACCAGGGAGGCCCATAATAGAATAATTTTGAAGTCATTTTCAGCATGTTGGAATGTGAGTGTAATGCAAAAGATCTATTTTTCCTCTGCCACTTCCAAAAGATAGAACAGCAAAATACTTCAATGTATAAGCCAAGCAACTATGAAGGTAAAATGAACTAATGGCTAATAGCTCCTACAGAGGTTCTCATTCTAAACATAGATCAAATGAGGGGTGGTTTTGAGTCCGGTAAAACTTCTACTGGCTCCTAACCTTATGTATTGTCTGCAAAGCTTCTGAAACAAGAGTTCCTGAACACAGTCAGAGAAATCACCGTCTGGAATCTACACACTGGATTTTTACTGACCTATTAATGACTGGCTTTTGCTACAACAGAAAATGTACTCAAGTTTTCAAATATCAATGATGTGAAAATCTTTTGGGAGAAGTTTGGGGGATGTTTAATCTCTTTTGAAGAATGCCCTAACATGCCTCTCATGTTAGTATAAAAGTCGATGGTAGCCCTTCCGCAGCCACAGCACTGTGGAGCATAAGCCGTGGCCCTGTGCTATTCCATGGCTGTGGCCTCAACAAGGCCTATGAGATAACAAAGAAAATTTACAAGCTGAGACATAGCTGCTGCCCCAGGCACCTCACCAAGCACACCAAGTTCATGCAAGACATGATCCCAGAGCTTGCGGCTTTGCCCCCAGTGAGCAATGTGCCATGGAGCCGCTTAATGTCGCCAAAACCAAGCAGGCCCTCAAGGTCATCAAGAAAAGAGTGGTAACAGACATTCATGCCAAGAAGAGAGAGGAGTGGAGCAGTGTCCCAGCTGCCATGCAGAAGGCAGTTGCCATGAATGACTGAGCTCCCCTACCACCCATCATAAAGTCTTTTCAGAAAAAAATAAAATAAAAATCTATGGCAGCAATATTGTAGTTAGACTATTCCTAAATTAGAGTTCCCTTGATTGAGGCTTCTGAATAATGAATGTATTGATGAAGACTAGATCTCACTTTGAAAATGTAAGGTACATGGAAAGTAAAATGCATCAACATTTATTGATAGTATTGATTTCAATTATGACAAGTTACTTTTTCAATGGAAGGTAGAAGAGGATCTGAATTTATTTTCAAGTTATCTTTCAACATAAGATTTCAACTCATGTCCTCTGTATTTATGGTTTCTTATTCAGAACTGTGTAACTTTATAAGTAGAACAATTGTTCATTTGACAAACTTGCATTTAGTTTTTCCTATGCATAATTACAATTCTATTAATTTTTATAATCATATTAAAGAACTCCAAAGAAACTTTGAATGACTCAAGGGAAAGGTAGTTATGGAGAGCCAACCATAATTAAAGTAAAACGATTGTACCATATTATTATGGCGAATGTAAGACATAATTTGAGTCTGGGGACAATCTTCTTTAAAAAAAAACTGGAAAACAACACATTGTAAACCTTTGCATCATAAGCATATTTCGTCAACAGCAGCCTTAGGGCTCCAGTGAAATCAATTAAGCATATTACTTATTTAACAATAGGAAAAAAAAACCTTTAATTTCATATTTCTCCACTAAGAGACATCTGACACTGAAGTCATTGGAACTTTCAGGTGAGAATCAGCAGGAGCTAAGATCTTTAACATCTACTTGTTAAATTTGCCTAATCAGACTATATTGCTATGCTATCCTAAATTCTTTAAAAATACCATATAAGCTTTGTATAATGGGGAAACACTTTTCAATATAATAGAAAGCAAATTAATAAATATTCAAATCCATTTACAATTTTATAAAAATACTTTTAAAAAAGAATGTTCTTTCAAGTTTGTTCTTTTGATGAATTTTAATCCCTATATGACTTTGATGAGTTGTCAACTCAAAGGCAAGCAGCAGGCTTGGGTTTTAGAGTAGGATGCCAGCCCTAAGGAAGGGAGAGGAGAGGGCACAGTGACAGGGACTGCTAAGGCCTGAGTTGATGAAAGAAGCAGAGACTAGCTTTTAAAGAAATGCAAGGGGCCTCCCTGGTGGTGCAAGGCGTTAAGCACCACACTATGAAGCAATCCGCAGCCTCTGCAGCACAAGTTCAATCCCCGGCAGCCCATGGAGCAACCCACATGGCGAAGCAGACCTCTCCTAACTCGCCCGCTGCTCCCCTCAGCAGTGTATTTCAGTCAGTCTGCCTGTTCTGTTACCTGCTCTGTCTCTGGTGGATCCTTTCACCCCCCTACCCCCGCATCTCTGCCTGTACCCCAGCTCTTGTATGCATAAATAAATAAATCTTTAAAAAAAAGAAAGAAATGCAAAGACTCACCTCCCAATGCTACTCTTCTCTTCAAGGCTTCTCAAATTTTAAACCTTATCTGGGGTCCAGTAAATGCAACAGATCTCAAGGATTTTTCTGGCTTCTTTCTGCTATGGCTACCTCAGCTGGAAATAGCACACTATGGCATGTGCTCTGGAGACAGTACCACTGCCCTCTGGGGCTTGGCATCTGCTGTCACCAAGTCCCAGTGGGTCATAGCTGAGGATAATGCTGAGGGTTGGAGGAGGGGCACCTTCATTGTGGCAGGAGGGGAAAGAGGAAGGAATGGATGATTTAAAAATTCCTTGTGCCAGTTATGAACCCTGACAATCACATGCATATTTTCACAGTACCCTCACTTCAGACTCAGAAGAAGAAGGGTATGGGAAGGAGCCAGAAGCAGGTGAGAGAGGTGGCTGCTGCATGAGCAGTGGCAAGATCCATGCCTGACACAGTGCACGACAGTGCAGTTGTGCTGGTTACTCAAGAGCTCTATTATCCTCTGGCTATTAAATCCTTATTTTTTGCACATGGGCTATAAAAGTAGGATAAAGATCTCAGGTGTTATTAGGTTATCAGGACAGAGTTCCAGCAAATCCTAGACTCTATAATAGAGTTTCCTCAACCAGCAGGCATCCAGTTGCCACTTATCATACTCTAAGCTACCATCTGCCATGGTATGTAATGTGTACCCATAGATATGCTAGTCTGTGTGTTTGATGAGTTGGGTGTCCCTGTTTACAATGTAACTGGAGAAACAAGACTTACTAAATTAATATTAGCAATTTACTCCTAGAATATATGCCCGCTTTATCTTATAATTCATTAGAATTCAGTCTTCTGATTATCTCCCATCTAAATGGTTGTTTTTCTTTGGTTAAAAAAAGAGAAAGTAATAAAATAAATAAATATAAGCACAGCAGCAAAAACTTTCAATAAACATCCCTTAAACTAACTGCTAGGAGATGTAGCTGATCTTCTGCAAGTTAATTTAATGTAAACAAGTCAGAGAATTAAAAAAATAAACCCCCAGCCCTGGGGTTCCTGGTAAAAGCATTTTCAAAGTGATAGAGAAGAATGACCTCCGTCCTCACAGGGGGTGTCAAGAGGTCACTTCAGGCTGGGACACCATGGATGGAGTTTCACTCATTCATGACAAAGCAAGTTACATAAATAAGGCCTAGAATCACCCAAGAGTTAAATGCACATTCCACCTTTTCTTTTTCCAAGAAAAGACAATTTTTCTCCTTTTCAAAAGTCCCCCAAAGCACACTAATAAAGACACATAGTAAACCTTATGGTGGTTCCCAATTTACATTTATCAATAAGGTTTCATTTTATATCTCTTAATGCCTACCTTAAATAAAAATAACCAGTCTGACTCTAGTTTTTAAGGTGATATAAATTCCCTGCAGAGTGGACACTGAAGTTTTATTAGAAAAGTTAGAAAGGCCAATTAAAGAAAAAAATGTGCCTTCTATCCTTTTGTATAAAATAGAAAGTTTGTCAAAGGAAGCAGCAATCTAAGTTTTTGTAAGAGAGAAAAAAGTAATGAGCCCTCTCAGGACAAAATATGTCTCCAATTCTCATGCACAGAACATACTTTTCCACGGTTTCAAAGCTTGGATAGTCTCTATGATGTAAAACAATTATATGTACTTTTGTTAATTAATGAGGCTCTGAGCAATAAATCAGGAGAACTGCATTTTTTGAGACACAAAGCCATGAACATAAGATTTACTTTTTTTTCCCTTATATGTAGCATTTAAAAAAAATTCCGTCTGTCATGGACACAAGTCAAATCAGGAATAATGAGCCATTCTTTAAAGTGCAAATGGCATTCATTAGAGAAGAAGTATTTTAGCAAAGAAAAGTAACTGAAAACAAGAATGACGCATAAATGAAGATTGCCTGCAGGTGGTACAAATGTGGGAGGCTGAGCCAAATTACAGAGGTTTTACATGACTATTCAGTTGTTCAAGTAGAGAACAGCAATATTAGTGAAATCTCATCTAACATTACTAATGGTGTCCCTTCTGTCTTCCATCTTCAAAATCCATGCCAACACCACCAGAGGGAGGCAAGGGCTTTATACTCATTTTTAACAAGACTCTTTACGACTATATCACACCTCATGGCATAGGCACATCTATAGTCGATTTCTGGTGAGTCTCATTAAGACAGCAATGATGGCACTGGGATGTGTTATGCATGAGGTGATGGCTGCCTAGTACTCTCACTCAGGTCAGCATCATGGCCAGCAAATCACCCGGTGCTGACACCACTGTCACATTTCACAACAGCAACTTAAGAGTTTCATACATGAGCCTCAAGGAGTCAATGGTTATCAGAATCCTGGGCTCCTCTGCAGCCATCAGAATGGTTCAGGACATGTTCTCTGAGGTCTTTCATTAATTTACAGTCACAGGTTTTGGTATCTTAGAAAAACCATAAAGTGAGTCCACAATTTTTTAATGATTACTTGAAAATCTGTAAGCTGTACAAAAAAGACATATCAGAACTTCCCCAAGAACATAAACATCTCAAGTTATTTAAAACTTTCAGAAATATATTCATCTGACATACGTGAATATTTTTTTTAAAGATTTATTTATTTATGCATACAAGAACTGGGGTACAGGCCAGAGGTGCAGGAGGGTGAGAGAATTCACCAGGGACAGAGTGGGGAAGAGAACAGGCAGATTGACTGAAATACACTGCTGAGGGGTGAGACAAGAGAGGTCTGTCGCACCATGTGGGTCTCTCGCTGGCCAGCCGGGAATTGAAACTGCGCTGCAGAGGCTGTGGACATCTTTACAGCACTGCGCTCAACCCCCTGCGCCACCAGGGAGGCCCCATATGTGATTATTTTGACTAAGGGGAATATGATATATTTTGAGGGTAACCATTTTAATGCAAACTAAATTTTCAAATCGAATATGACTAACAAAAGAAAAACATAAAACAAAACAAATCTAAATTCTGTCATTTAAAATTAATAAGGATTAAAAAATGACATCATACTTTCTTTCTACTTTGTAAACTAAGAATCCCTGATTCCTTTAAATTCTATTTCTTGGGTCAAGAGACCAATATATGAGTGTACTGATTGTTTTAAAGAGAAACAAACTTTATTTCAAAGGAAACATCTCATCAAAAGTCTAGCAGAATAATTAGTTGGAGGATTATTTGGTTATCAGGACCCCATATAATGCAATATTCTATAACTTCTTTTAGTATCATGCCATTAAATATTCTTGAAATAAAGAATGGGTAGAAGTGATGTGGAGACATCTTCAGTGCCAATATCAGAGTTTAGATAAGGCAATGTTCTGAGAAGGAAATTCTCAGATTCTATTCTTTATGAGATAACTAATATTAAAATTAATGTGCTATGGAATAATTACCATGGCAATCCAATTTTAACATCTTTTGAGTGGGGAAAATATCGGTCAACTCATTTTTCTTAACCAAGAACAAAGAATGTATAGTCAGAGAAACCAAAGGTCAGTTCTATATCACTTCTTAGCTATGGGATCTTGATTGAGTGGCATATCTAAGTCTCTGAGTCCTAGAAAATAGTTTTTTACAAAGTGCCCACTTTACAGGGATGCTGCAAAAACTAAATGAGAAAATTCATGCAAATTCTTGCAAGAGAAAGTAGTTAATAAATGTTAGCTATTATTAGTTATCATTAACATTATTATTTTTATCACAAAGTTGTGGTAATGACAGAACTACATCAGGTAAGATATTTATGGACAGAAATCCAAAATAGGTACCCAATTTAATTATCATTCATATGCAAACTTGATCCTCAGTTACCAAAAAATCCTATCTAGTGCAAATTAGATTCACTGAATTTCTAACAAATATTTTTATAAAATTATCCACGTACTAAAAGGGTAGCATATGGATTAGCTCAAGTTAATATGGCTCTTCTCTATATAATGATGAAAGATACAAAGTTACAAAATGGAAATAATTTATCATTTCCTCTTTATTGACATAATAGATACTAAATTTTTAAAAAGATTTATTTATTTATTTATACAAGCACTGGGTACAGTCAGAAGCTTGGGAGGGTGAGAGTATTCACCAGAGACAGAGGGGAGAGCAGAACAGGCAGACTGATGAAGTACACTGCTGAGGGGAGCAGCACGGGCAGCAGGAGAGGTCTGCACGCCATGTGGGACCCTCACCCGGTGGTGGGGGATCGAAGCGGCGCTGCAGAAGCTTCGGGCAGCTTTGCAACCCAGCGCTCAACCACTGCGCCACCGGGGAGGCCCTAGATATTAATTATCACTAGCTTGCTATCTGTGCTGATTTCCCAACTATGAAACAGGAGTGACCCCTCACAGTGGCCTACCTCATTGACATCACAGCTATGTCTGGACTTGTTTCTCAGGTCATATAGTGGTCTAGGGTGATATTATCCAACCAATTTTAAGAAAAATAGGTTTTAGTTCACAATGGCCACTCATACAGAATCTATGTGACTTGAATTTTCAACAATGTGGCGGTGGAGGGATGGTGTCCTTCCCCCAACATTAGGAGATGACTATGTATTACTTTCCACCTGTTGTAGCACAACATCCCCCTCCCCCCAATATTCGCACAATTCAGCCAACCTATATTTTTAAAAAATCTCTAAAAAAAATGATGTAAAAATTTGAAGTCCTATCACTTAGGTCCATTATTCTCGATTTTGTGGCTGTCAAAGCTCCCAAAGCAGCCTTCCATCTCTCACATTGTTCTAGCCTGAGCCCTAATAGTAATTTCTTCTAGCCCAAATTAACATCATTATTTTGTTTTCTGCTTTCTTCTTCTAGCTTTGTTTCCTTTGTTCAAAAGACTGAAATCTCTGTTAGGCAGTAAGGACTATTTTTTTCAAACATAGTCAGAAAAGGGCCTAGCCTATGTAAATAACTCCCAATGTGTAACCACAAAATGCTAAAAATATAAGGCAGTCAAGACCATGACATTTCTTGAATGACTTTTTGTCCTGGAGGAGCATGGCAGAATGGGAAGGTATATAGGAAAGTTCACAGGGGTGCTGGGAGGTGCTGGGTATGGCTGCAGCAGTGGCATGAAGGTGCTGTGAATGGGCCTCAGTTCACTCTAAGTTTTAAAAGAACTGGATCTAATTCTTTAGCTATTGTTTGATGGGGAGAAAATGCACCAAGAAAGGCTGTTCATGTATCAGGGGTACAAGTAGGTTAAAAACCCTCATGGAGGACTGATTTGAGAGAGGAGAAACTCATGGGTAAAAATCAGTTAGAAAGCACTTGGAAAAGTCTAGAAAAGAGATACATCTTCATTAACACTTCCACCAACCCTCACACTCATAAGAGGCATCAGAACATTATTCTGAAAAGTCCCTTTACCTCTATTTTTCCTCTTCAATTCCACTCTTAAAATCACTTTTATTCAACCTAAAACTTTACTGTATTCTCTTTGTTCTTCTGACTGCCTTTGGTCTTTACAAACTCCCTAGGTCTTCTATCAGATGAAGTGAACCTTTCATAGTCAAGCCCTACATTACACTCATGTGTATAAAACTTATCAACATAATTTGATTCAATAATTAAATCAATGCTTGCTGAGAATTGCAAGCATATGGCCTCTTGTTTGGTTGGGTTATATGGAGGTGTAAAGACAGATGTCCTTAAAGGGCTCACCAATTTGCAGTGGAGAGGAGATGGTCACATGACAGGTACAAGGACAAGGGACAAGAAGCACTTGGGCTACACACAGCAAAGATGAAGCAGCCAATGCTGATCTGTATTTTATGACTGTTTCATGTGATGATGACAAATAATTGACTATTTTTTGTTATACTTTTTTTAACTAATTGTGATTTCTTATAGGGTAACTTTTCATGCCAATTTATATGGGGACTATTCTTATTAAGCAAAGTACCTTAACTTAGAGCTCTTCAGGCTCCACAAATTGGGAGCAGGTGGATGTTTGTGATTTTAGAGAGTCATAATGAAGTCACTGCCATCATTAACTTGGTGGTGCATGCAATTCTTATGAAAGAATTCAGTAACTTTTCCTTCCACTTCATTATTGACAGGTTAACTCAACCACGAAGCCTCTACTGTTTTAAGTACCATGGGGCAGAGGTTCCTGTTCTGTGTACACAGGAGAGAACAGCTCGGAGATGTTGCATCTGCCCTTCCTTCCAGTTGCCACCATTTTATAAATGGGAACAAACGTGGTTGTTTATACTGAGTCTGTCACTTGATGAATGCCTGAAAGTATCATAAAGGGAGAGGTCTTTAACAACTCTTTCTCAGGAGACGACTAACATCAGAAAGTGACATTTTGAAGAAAATTAAACTACTAAATTAATACTTTCCAGTAAAGGAAAACCATGAGATATATTTTCAGCAATTCAGAGTTTGGGTCACTTGAATAACCTAAAATAATCGAGCCTGGTTTCCTTTAAAGATCAGACTAGGTCAGCAACTTAACACATCAGCTTTGCTAACGAAGGTCATATTAGCATTAATTGTAATGGCCCATTTTACTTATTAGGTCCCTTTTGCCTAGTGGCATTCCAGACACCTTGCATAAATTCTGCAATAAAACCAATTAAAATCTCATTAAAAGATAAAACCTAAAACTATGCCCATAAATGCTAAATAAACTTGAAATGTATTCATTTTGCCTCACTTGGAAGGCATAAAATAGAAAAAAATGATGTGAATGCTGTAAAGCCTTATTGATGACAGTACCAATCCTCAGGAGGTCTACTTGGAAAATACAATTAAATTAATAAAATGTACCCAGAATTGTCAAATCGCCAGGCCTGGTTTCCATCAGAACTGTATTTAAGGGATTTCCTAAGTTTAATTTGAATGTCTGTTTCTATCTGTAATAAAGTAAAGGAGATATTTCTGAGATAAATGTATATTGAAAAGTATATAAAGAGGCATGATAGGCAAGTTGAAATGTCACTTTCAAAAATCTATCCTTTTATCCAAATCATAGTATATATATTTCTCTAGAAAGTGTGGAATTTGCTCTGTCAACACATATCATAGGAATAAGGAATTACATTTTAAGCATGAAACTTAAAGTTGTATGAACAGACCTGAACAGCTGACTCATCAAGAATTTTCAAGAGTCCTAACACCATGGATTATAAAAATGTCTTTCTGTAAGTATATAGACACAGGTTCAACTTGTACACGTTCTATAATGTTTAAAGCAGGCTAAGAGGTAAGAGTAATCTAAGGAAAGCCATATTTCCTTTACAAAGAACAAAGAAAATGAAAAAAAAATGACGTTCATAATTAAATGTTTAGTAAAGAAAGTGATGTGTGTGTGTGTGTGTGTGTGTGCGTGAGTGTATGTATATATGGGATGGGGGGCATACATGAAATACTGTATCCAAAAACACAAAATAATGATCAGTGGGGAGTGATATAAGCATTTCCATTGTGGTTTTTTGCATTCTCCATATATTTGCATTAAAGATGTAGAATTTAGGGTTTAGGAAAATAAACGCTCACTAATAATAAATGAGTATTAGAAATAAAATATAGTTGTCAGAAGCTGTCCAACTCATTCCAGAAAAACAAAAACCAAAAATATCCAAGTCAAAAGGATGATATTTATTTTATATTAACTGCATTCTTTCATTAGGGTACAGCTCATGTTCTGAGATGGCTTCAGAACATTCTTGATGTCTTGCTACTCAGTTCAATATCTTCACACAAATATTTAAGAAAAATACATGAAAATGAGCAAGTGAGTTATATTGCTTTAACAACAAGCATTCACAATGCTATTTGAATTACCTACTACCTGCGGAGAATAATACTGGATGATCTCTTTGGAAATTTTATAAATGGAGCATTGTCAAAAATATAAGCAACATTTTAGACAGCAAATGTGTTGCTTGGATTTTAGTGGTCTTAAACACCACAAACAGCTTAACCTTATCTCCCAGTGCCACTGCCTTCCTGGAGTAATTGATGCTTGGAGTCCCCAATTTCACATAAACCAGGCCACAGTGTTATTGTATACAGCAATCTGACTGCTGGCAGAGACAGGAAACTGCACGGAACCCAGATCAATAGACATGTCAACAGTAAGCTGCTTAATCTAATTCAGTCTATCTCATCTTGGGGCACAGAGTTTGCAATTTTGCTGGTGGGTTGCTCTGCCAGGAAATGATTTGGAAAGTTTAGTCTTAAGAAGTTTAAGTGATATGCTTATCCTTCAGGCTCTTGAATGTTTATTCAGCAGAATAGCTGTTTTGAATGTTTTATAAATGGCAGTAATGTAAACAAGGCACAGCTGACTTCCCTCACATATGAAAACTATAATGGTGATTTCCTTGACTATGGACATTGACATTAACACTACAGCCAATTACATGTTAGAGGAAATTGCTTTGGTTCACTTTTGGTTCTGAACTAATGGCATCTTTAAACCCTCTCCCCATTCTCATCCAATGACATTCTTCTAAGAAAAATAAATTTTTGTCTTAAATAAGTATTTCTTTATATTTTAGACGGATGACTTTTTTGAGTTAGGAAACCTCAAATGACTACCCATTAAAGCATTATTCTTCTTCCTCAGAATAGTGTGGGTGATTGTGGGTTGAAGGAAGGAAACCATTTCTAGCATGGAAGATCAGAGCTGGTATGTGGTCCATGTGTCCCAGCCTTGCTGGAGACATCACTCTCTCAGGATGGGGAAAGCCACCTCCCTGCTGCTTTGTCCCTGAGCACTTACTTGCCCTGTCCAGGAAGGCAGAGTTAGATAATACTGTCATCACTGGAATACACTGAGTGCTAAGGACCTGATACTGCCCAAAGTGGTGGTGTAATTCTTTAATTATCAGAAAAGGGCACAGATCATTTCCACACTTATAAGTTTCAATAATTTTTTATACAAGTCTCAATCATTTTTTAAGCCTCTGAAAAGGTCAAGACATTATCATTGTCATCCTTAAATAACCTTTAACAGAGTTATAGCAGGTGATATGATTATACTTTATGGTATGGGTGGAGAAACCATGGAGGAGGTGGGACAGGAACAGGGCACAGAAGATGGAAATCCTTCCTGGGAAGGCATGGAGGATGGGCATGATAGGGTAGGAAATAGAGGATTAGAGATGATGGGTAGGCATGGAGAATGGAGATTAGAAGGTAGGTATGGAGGATGGAATGAGGGCATGGCAAAGATGATGGAGGGGTGAGAAGAAAAGGGCACGGAGGATGGGGTGAAGTAGGAAGGAAAGGAGAGTTAGGAATACAGAGATAAATTATGGGTAAGAAAGACAAAGGGAATGGCAAAATAAAGTCATAATGTAATGAGCTGTGGCACCTGAGAATGACAGACCATAGGATATTTTAAGATCAGGTCTGCTTTTGGAAATTAATTCGGGGATCCTTTACCTAATCTAACCTAGCCCAAATTTTCTAAGGCAAGACAGTGAGGAAGCTGTGCCAAGTGGAGGCTGAAAGGGAAGCTCCCAGGGGAACTGAATCATATAAGAACTTTCCAATCAAAAGAGCTAAGAGGCCAACTGGAAGAAATCAAGTTAGTGTTGTTGTATTGTCCCAAGAACACTGAGAAATAGTGATTAGGAGTGCTGATGAGATTCATTAGCAATGTACTGAAGGTCCAAAGTGTGGAAGGCAGAACTACAAGGGAAGTCAGGACTGGAAAAGTAGACTTGTGAACGATTTATTTCCCAGATTCTAGTTTCCAGGGGCCTTATACCATAGCTTATGCTAACACAGCAGGCTACAACTTAGACTAACATATGCTAGCCCAATGGTAATAAAATAACTTGTCAAATAATGAACCCTAATGCTGAAGACTTTTGCTTCATCAATGGGGGCCAGAATTTCTATTTAGAGCAAAAATTCATGTTGAATATCACTTTTATTAATTTACAAGAAAATGGTGGCAATCTGGAATGATAAATTTTCTTGTCTTATAGTAAACACTCAGAGTATCAACCAAAATCAGACACTAGAGAGACCAACAGAAAATATGAAAAAAGAAACCATTATTTTCATTGGGGCCCATAACAACCAGAGATGATTCTTTATCTACACCAGAGTATGTTAGCAGATAAATAAATTCAGAGTATTGAAAACAGGACAGGGGACTGACAATGGAGAAGACATAAACTAATGTCAGTATGTGTTTTTGTGTATGTATGTATGGCAGTTGGAACTACCTGGTGGGGAAAAGCTGATCTTACTATCAACAGATAAGGAGACCTTAGAGGTTGAATAATTTGCTCAAAGTTACGTGGCTACTGAGTCATGATTTATTTATTTATTTTTAAAAGATTTATTTATTTATACAAGAACTGGGGTACAGGCCAGAGGAGAATTCACCAGAGACAGAGTGGGGACCAGAACAGGCAGATGGACCGAAAGCACTGCTGAGGGGAGCAGTGGGCTAGACAGGAGAGGTCTGCCGTGCCATGTGGATATCTCCCTGGTCGGCTGGGAATCGAACCCACGCTGCAGAGACTGTGGTTAGCTTCAGAGCGCTGTGCTCAACCCACTGCGCCACCGGGGAGGTCCTGAGTCAGGATTTAGAGTCTAAAGTCTTTTTCTTTTTTTTTTTCAGGTTTTCCTTATACAGCTGCCCCAAACTGCATGAGCGCACTGCATAAGTGTGCCGTGACTAAGTGAGTACTGTTCACATCACAAACGACATCAATCTGTAACTGTGGTAACAATTTTAGGATGGGTGATAACAGGTGTCCTGTTGCCATAAAATGCCAGAAAGAGAGGAAGAAGGGGTGTCTTTTCTATATGATACAAATGTACTATATTGCTACTAGAGACACTGACTTCAGTTCTATCCAAATCAGAAGGTGACAGAACAAAACTGGACGAGGGATCACATGTGGAAGTTGCCTGCCCAAGAGCACTGAAGGCTCTCAACTAACACTGAATAAGCAGTTGAAATCCTCAAGGAAACTACAAGATGGACCAAAAGTAGTTACAGCAGCATCCTACAGAAGGAGGAAGAACCTAGAAACCAAAATCCATTGAAGGTTGAGGAATTCTTAGATCACCCTTTCAGATGGATCTGCCCATTTAAAATACTAAAATCCAAATAAAAAGATCTACTGCAGTAAGATTTCTTCCGAATTTCTAATTTCAGCCTTACTTGTTGCCAAGGTTAATCATGCCAGGCAAGCCTAGGAGCTTTTATCCCCCATCTGTGGTAAGGCACGTGAGGAAAAGGGGAGCTGACTACATTCCGAGAAACTGAGGAATAAAATACAGAGGGATGCCATTACCAGAAATAAAATAAGAATCCTAGAAAAACCTGGTTCCATTTATTATGGTTCAGATTCTTAATTAAAGATGAGGATGAACCTCACCCCCTCCCTGCCATTGCCATAGCTCTTTCACATTAGATGGAATATGCATACAACCCCCCATATCCCCACTTATGAAACAAATTGCACCTTTATGCACCTGGTGATTTTCTATGCAATGGCATAGTATAATGTTCAACAGGGATTGTTTTAATAGGGTTGGTAATGAGATCTGGGTGGAAAATCTCTCCATTAATTTAGCAGTCCTCCTGAGATGTTAAAATTCTAGTTTGCAGGTGTTTTAAAGTTCCTCTCCAAGCATGACCCTATTCTGCCCCCTAGTTTTGATATTAGGTTTTAAATATCACCTGTAAATCTCTTAGTCAATTTATCCCTATCAAAAATCACTTCTACTGTTTTGCCTCTATATCAGTGTGAGTCTCTCTTGGTTTGTCTACCACTATCTACAATGCTATCAAATTAATAATCTGACACTATTACAAGCTATAAATTTTGAAATCAAGCCCCCCCTAGAATTTACACCAAAGGTCTTTCTTATCAAAGGCAAAGAAAATTTAAATAGTCAGAATCGAATGGAGCGGCTGCTGTCATTTCATGACCTTTTTGTTTAAGAAATACATCAGTCCCTGTAAGCGTACTTAAATAAATGACTTGCAAATTGAAAGAAACATTTTTATGATTCACTGTAGTAGTTTGCTTTTTGGGATACAAGGTTAAAAGTGAACAGTAAACCTTTTAAGGTTATTGAAACTAAATTATTAACGCTGTGTTTCACCTTTCTTTTGTCCTCTTTATGACATTCTCCCTGATTACTCACTGCAAATCCACTCCTACAAGTTGTAAATCAAATGACAAATCTTTAAAGCGCAAAAACAGATGATTAAAATGTTCAACCACAGGGGAACTACAGACAAGATGGGGAGTGACATTACACATTTAAAAAAAAAAGAAGTGAAGCTTCTGATAGCTTTTGAAAAAATGTTGTGAAAATTGTGTACTTTCATCTCTGGAAGCAAGCAAAAGGGATAGTCCCACTTTTGAAATCCATTTGCAACCTTCAAAATAATGAGTACTTTCCTCCACTTGGATCGCACCTGGTACCTCACACCTAGAGTGCGTTTTTCTTGTACGGTTTTATGCTCAAGCAGAACTACTTCAAAGAGGGCTCGTGACTCTTGGCAGAGAATGCAGCTTTTCAGCCTTCTGTTAAGGGGGTGATTGACAAAGAGCTGAAATCAGAATATGGGGACCTTTCATGTTATTGAGGCATGGCAAAATCCATCCTACCTAGAGTCTCAACATCTTCAGCTGTAAAATGGGCTGATGACACTTTCTTTTCCAGTTGTAGCTGTGAATATGATTTGCATCCCTCCCCGGACCCAGCACCTATTCAATAACATACAGACTGGGTAACTAATGCTTTACCCATTTTATAAAATTATGGTTTTATGATTCACACAATGTCATGCAGCAAATCCAATCCCACCTTTTGCCACTGCCACATCACACCAGGAATATCGGGGGGTAAGAAGGGGCTATGGAGAGTGAGAAAGGGAAAAAGACAGGGGGCAGACCAGATCTCAAGATCCTAAATGGTCTCATTGAAGGACTTCCAAACTTACTGCAGCCCCCAATACCTGCTCTTCTTGCAATGGGGTGCAAAATACCATGAGCAGGGTCAGCCCCATGGGTGGAGAGGATTATGCTCTCACTGTCTTGAAGTTCTTACTAATTTATCTTTGAACTTGGGTAAGTGAAGTCTGATGGGATAAAAGATCAAGGAGAAGAAAAGATCTCAGTAACATTTGTGCCCACAAGATTTCTGGTTGCCCCACTTGCATGTACCATTCTTGATGTCCCAGAGCCCAGTATTCCAGTGAACTCACGATGTGTGGAGTTCAGCAGAGCTCAGACAGCCCTCAGAGACCATCTTTTCATTTAAACCAGAACTTCCCTTGAATGTAGAAAGAAAACAATGATGTTCCAAGATTAAATAGGACTAGCCGAGGAGATCTATCATATTCTTTCTTACCAGTTATTAATTCCCATAATTAGCTGAACGCTATAAGGGATAACACACAAAGAAAGGAATAATAGAGCAACTCATAGTTCCTTTACCTTTGAGTCCTTTATTATTCATTAGTAAGCCAAAAGTAGAGAGCTAGGGTAGAACGTGTACTTATCAAGAAGAGAAGCACAAACAGTTGAGTGAGTAGTGTCTCACTAGTGTCTCACTAGTCTGCTGAGAATGTAGGGCAAATGCACATGTGAGCAAAAAAATACAAATAATGCAATTTCACTAATTCCACTAATGAGTTAAATGCTCTTACTCAGACTTGTATTTAAAAATGTATTTGATCACAATGAGAATGTACTTACCACAACTGATAAAATTGGTTAAAACAGCAAATGTTTTATGTGATTTTACCTTAATACGATAACTGACATTATATATAATACAAATATAAATGCTGAAAGTCATGGTAATAACTTAAAATTTCAATGTTTCTTTACTTAGAACAACATTCAAGAGTACATGAAAAATGTCATGACAAGTCAGAAAAGAAAAACAAGTCTTTTATTTTTCATTCCTTTAATGGCACATTTTTCTAGCATTTTGAACAAGGGGCCAGTGTTTTCATTTTGTGCTGGGTCTCACCAAACAAGTGGCTGGCACTGATCATCAGTCAATTGTATATTTTTTGGTCTTTGGTGTCATCTAAGAAAAATAAAGGCTGCCCATGGAGAACAAGGAACTGTCCTTACAGAAGTAAGAGCACAAGGCCCTCCCATTAGGGACTGTCATAATTAGGCTCAAAACGGGGAGGCACCTTAAAGAATGAGGAACCTTTCAGTTGCTTTACTGCTCTTGCAGCAATGTGATAACAGCAGCAGTAACAGCCAAAGCTTTCTGCCACAAACAGTATAACAGCACACAGAGAGGGAGAGATCCATCTGGTGGTAGTGAAGGGGGAAGGGGGTGCTTCTTACCTACCTGAAGGCTATCTCAGGTCAGTGAGCACCTACCAGGTCCAGAAAGGGTTTGCCAGAAGCCCGGGGTTGCACCAGCCTTCTAGCTCTGCCTCCAGCCAGGGCTTTACCTATCTTCTCCTTTTAAAGGGAGCTTTATGCTTTGGCAGTCCTTGGGAACCCAATGCCTCAGCCTTGGCCGTATTACTCTGCCTGGACTCCAAATCACAGCATGAGAAATCCAAGAAAGGAAAACAAAACCCCTCACTATCATAAGCATTTTTCACCCTTGAATGTTCTCACTTCGGGTGCCTTCTATACTCTTCCTCTACAGTCTGGCCTCGCTTCCTCCTCTATGAACAGCACCTCTCTGCAGTTTGGCTGCTTGAAGTTCTTCTGGAAGCCACCACATTCCTGGAATTATCAGAACCTTTATCTAAATTATTTCAGTGGGAAATCATAATCATCCCTTGTGGTGCATGCAGCTCCTATTTTAGATAAGAAGTGGGTTCTCAGAGATCTAGTAGTAAATGAGACATCACAAAAGAAGTAAAGACAGAAAAGGAAATGCCCCTGTGTCTGCAGAACACACTATTTCGGCATCTCACAGTGTTCCTGGGAACAACCAGGCACATCGTGACACAGAAAGTTATATAAGACAGTTGGCCCAGACCCTGCACAAATGGCACCATCAAAAAATGCATAAAAGGGAGTCAGTGGCAGAGAGCCTTCTAGATTGTAACCAAATGCAATACATAAAGCAATCAGATCCTGGATCACAAAAAAAAGTCATACTAATTGGGGGAAGTTGACTATAGATTAATATTAGATATTATTGAGATAATATGAACTTATTGAGCATGAGTTTTTAAAGATGGATCAGAGGTCAAAGACAAATGTCAGGAGATTGCTTTATCTATAAGAGAGGAAGGTGAAAGAAATGGGAGATAAATTCTACCATATCTATAACATGTGATTTCTTTAATAAGAAACCCAAAGCATAAAAACAGAAGTCAAAGCAAGGGATAATATATAATGCACAGAATGCTCAGAGAGGCTGTATGACCTCAATATAATCAAGTTCATATCAGCACTGAAATTGTTAAAAACATTAATGACAGCCATTTATTAATAATTCATTATGTAGCAGGTTTAGATGTACACACCTTTTATATATTCCTTTCATATATTCCTTAGCTAAATTTTATAAGCTCTCTGTGAGAGAGCTGTGAACATCATTTTTATGGAACAGGAAACTAGGGCTCAGAGAGATTGTGTAATGTACTCAAGGACCCACACACTCAAGATCCCAACCCAGGTCTTTGTGGCTCCAGTCTCAGCATAATCATTATTCTAAACAGCATGTTTCAAATAAGCTGAAAGGTGAAAAAATAAAGGTGGATATTAAAAACTTGTTCTTAAACCTTGAGGGATATATTTGATCCCTACAGTTTGACATGGTTCAAACTCCTGAGCAGGTCAGCCTCTGGAGGAAAAAAAATCTCACTCTGAGAGCCTATGCCAAATCCTATAATCATTACTGCCCTTCTATTCCTGTCTCAAAACAACAAACCTTAAGAGATTGACTTAAAAGCTTTTCATAAGACATAGTTAGGAAGATCAATATCCAAATACATTGCTCACTGAATCCTGCTTAAGTTGACAATATGGAAAGATTATTTCTCAGTCAGATTTGGAAAAGTCTCACAAGATTTTACAGAGGCACATGGGGGAATTAGAGCAATATTTCCTTCTCTTTCATCAATGTTTTAAACATATTGAAAACTCCCCTGGGTGGGAACGCCCGGGTCTCATTAAAGTGTGTGTGTGAGTGTGTATGTGTGTGTGTGTGTGTGTGTGTGTGTTCATCTTCTAGAGGGTATTGGGCACAGAGCTTAATTCATACTAAATCCTCAATAAATACCTATAGAGAAAGTAAACCAGGTTCTCTCTCACCTGATTATTAAGAAATATAAACAAATTTTATTGCAGCAAATTTAAAATAAATCCCTAAGGCACTGATTGTGGTTGCAAGTCTTGGAGGAGGAAGGCTGCCATAATAAGAAGTGTGCAGGAGAGAAAGATGGAAAAGGACATAACTCTGTGATCACTGGGGTGAATAAAAGCCCTCAGCAGAACAGAGCACACAATGGCTGCGAGTAAATAGCAGAGATGGAGCCCATCTCTTGCCCGCTGTCGTCTAAGGGTTTCCAGGTTTTCTTAACTATACTATTTCATTAGGACTACAGCAGTTATTCATCACCCTGTTCAAGTCCCATCAAATCACTGTCCCTTCTTATATGTCTATCTCAAAAAGCTACAAAGCAGTTCTGCAGAAATCTGTCAGCTAGGATGATTTATTTTTTTTTTTCCTGAACAAGCTAGTTCCCTGGACTATTTTCATTGTTGTTTTAAATGCTAGTGTGCCTTACATTTTAAGAGAGAGAGAGAGGTTGAGAGAGAGCTTACAAGAGAGATTTTCAAAGTTCACAGAGGTTGATATTTCAGCCCAAATTATTTTAAGTATTACTACCTTTCTGGCACTGAAGATACAGATGACGACACTCATATTCTAATAGGGGAGGCATATAAATATATCATGATGATACAGGGTTTTACATTCAATGAGAGATGAATGCAAAAACAGATATGGTAGGAGCAGGTTCTATCAGGTTGAAAACACTACATAAAAAACATCACAGGGAACTTAAATATTCAAGATGGGTTCCAAAGGCTGAATGGAATTTTGGCAGGCACAATCTTTTCTATTTAACTTAATTCCTAGTTAGGATATACATAGACAAATGAGATGACTTTAGTTCCTTACTTCCACAACACAAAAAAACTATTTCAAAATGAACCACAGGCCTAAATATAAGAACTAAAATTATAAAACTTCCAGATGAAAATAAGAGAAAATATTTATGGCCTGGGGTTAGGAAAGAGTTCTTAGATATGCTACCAAGGCAAGATCAAGAAAAGAGAATATGATAAATTGGCTTCATCAAAATTAAAAACATTTGTACTTCAAAAGATATCATTTAGAAAACTGACTATCAGGCCTCCCTGGTGGTGTGGGGGTTAAAGACAGCACTATCAAGCTATTGCCAGCCACTGCAGCATGAGTTCGATCCCCAGCAGGCCAGGGAGCAACCCACATGGTGCAGCTGACCTCTCCTGTCGCCCCTGCTGCTCCCCTCAGCAGTGTATTTCAGTCAGTCTGCCTTTCTACTCCCTCCTCTCTCTGGTTGAATATTCTTACCCTCCACAGCTCTGGCTTACACCCCAGTTCTTGTGTAAACAAATAAATCTTAAAAAAAAAGTGACTATCCACATAGTGGAAGAAATATTGGTAAGTCATATGTGTGTTAAAATATTTACATTCAGAATATATAAAGTACTCAACAACTCAATAAGAAGATAATCATCCTTATTAAGACAGAAGCAAACAATAATTTGCACACCAAAAAAAGATATACAAGTAAATAATGCACAAATGAAAAGATGTTCAACATCATTGGTAATTAGGGAAATCCAAATTACAATCACAATATGATACTATATCATACCTACTAGGACAGCTACCAGTGTTCACAAGGACAGGCATAAACTAGAACTCTTATATTTTGCTGGTGGGAATATAAAATGGTAAAGTCATTTTGAAAACTATGGCAGTTTCTTAAAGAGTTAAACTTACTGTACAACCCAGCAATCCCATTCCTTGGCATCTGTCAAGCAGAAATCAAACATGCTTCTACAGGAAAACCTATATGCAAAAAGTTCTAACAGCATTTTTCACAATAGCCCCATAATTGGAAAAATCCAAATATCTATCTGCTGGTGAATGAATTAACAATATGCAGCCTATCCACACAATGGAATGTTATGAAGCTATAAAAAGGCGGGATCTATTTTTAAATACTAGAACATGAATAGATCCAAATCATTATATTAAGTTAAAGGAATAAAATGCAAAAAATATGTTTTATAGTTCCACGTATATGAAATATTGAGAAAAGGCAAATAAATCTATAAAGACAGAAAGCAGATAAGTGATAGCCTGGGATGGACAGAGAACAAGGAATAACTGCCAAAAGGGATGAGAGATTTGGGGGGGGGGGATAGTGGAAATTGTCTAAAACTGGATTATAATGATGGTTGCACAAACTCTAAATATAGTTAATCATACATTTAAAATATGCAGAGTTTATGATTTGTAAATTATACCTCAATAAAGCTACTCAAATAATGGGGTAGGATGAAAATGACAGGGGAAAATAAGGATTATTAGGCAGCAGAATAGTCAAATAGGCTGGTGTGGGATAAAAATTCACAAACCAATGAATAAAAATGGAAGGACTGAGCACCCTGCCCCAAACATATGTTGACAAATATCCTCCATCACGTGAAACTCTTTTCAGCTTCTCCTGCTTTTTCTTTTTTTTAATCCAGGTGGACTCGAGCAAGGAGGGCAACTCTGGATTATTCTGAATTAGCTCTCCTTTTTACTTTTCATTTCATAATCACTTAATTGTGCCTGGGATTGTGCTGTCTTTCTTTGTATATTCAAATTACCCAAACCGTTTGGTCTCTGTTCCTCATGAAACAATGAGAGGACAAGAGCCACTAGCAATGTTTCCTTAGCAAAACATCCGGCAACCAGCTCCACTGTACCTTTTGGTCTAATGCCTTATCCTCTAAAGCGGCTGCTCCATTTCACTAAGACACCTGGTGAGCCCACCAGCCCAGTTTCCTGGCATCAAATACAGGACTTTTCTACAGGGGATGTCTCCCTTTTTTTCCAGAGCAGTTATGTTTATATCTTCAAAAGTGGCTTAACACTTCTTTTTAAACATTTCCCACATCTATCAAACCTGAACATGCCACTTTACTCAAAACTATTAATATTTTGTTCTTCTTCCTATGTTCCTTCATCATTCATTTCTCTCTCTCTCTCTCTCTCTCTCTCTCTCTCTCTCTCTCTCTCTCTCTGTGTGTGTGTGTGTGTGTGTGTGTGTCTGGAACCAGATTAAAGCCTCAAAGTCACAAACTATCCACTGTCCCACATTTCTTATGCATTCAACACACTTAATCAATTTTTTGTTGGGCAATAAGTGAAAAAACAAACAAATGACTGAAGGAATGCCAATGCAATAAGGAAACATTTCCTTCATTTTAAATGATTTATCTAACTTATCATCTGAATACTTAGAAACATCTAAGTGTGACTTATTCACCCATTAGTCCTTACTCATTATTTGGCTCTACTATTAATTGCTACTTACATTTGGGCAGTTTCAAAACACTATAGCTTTAGTTCACATTTATGTATTTGGACAGCTATGAGGTAAGACAAAAAACTCAAATACATTCATGTCAAATGTGAATAATCTTTACTTGCCCAGACCCAGGTGGGCCCTGAGCTGAGGAAACAATTTGGCCTTTTGACTCTATTTAATATATTGAGCAACCGCAAATCAAAGACTGCAACCAATAAAGAAATAACATACAACAGAACATAAGCCAAGCTGGCCACAGAAACCAGGAAAGCCTCAACACGTCGATTTCCTGAATGGAGAGAAACACACAGTGCTTAGTCCAGTTCAACTATAGCACTGGAACTGGAAGAGTTGTGGACCCTGTCCATTCTGTCTATGTGAGGACAGACTGCTATGTGAAGGCAGATTTTTTTTCCCCAAAAAATACCAAATTTATCTTGGTAAAGCAAAGCATTTTGTTTATATTTGTCAAAGGTAGTAGTAAAAAGACATTTCAATATAGCCAGCACCTTGGTGTTTGCTTAGGGAAGAAATAGATGGAAGTTTCCATGCTAGTAATCCAATCAAGACACTTGTTTGCAGAACTGAAATGACTCCATCTCCTCCAAGTTTTGTTTTTTTGGGGGGTGTCATGCCTATTTTGGCCTTTTACTTCTCAGTGCAAACCAGTCACTTGGAAAACAAGAACCTCTTTTTCTATTCTCCAAGAGATGACAAATTTAGAAAGCAAAACGTATGAGCTTTAACTTAAATCCATTAACATCTTCAGAAGGTTGTTTTTCATTGTTAGGTTATTCTAGATGTGTCTGAAAGGAGAGGCTCATCTTAGCCACAAATATGTGCCAAACTTTGTCAAGTTAAACTTAGACATTCAGATAGATGTGCATGCACAACAGTTCGTAAAATAAATGAAATGATAAACTCTACTCAGTCTTACAGTAATATGTGTATTATTAATACATATAGTAATATATGTTACATAAGATTTTTTTTTATTTGACATGTACTTAGCGTAATACTATTAAAGGACAAAACAAACTTATTCACGAACTATTTGCCAGGAAGACTCATTTTTGGATGCTGAACTTTGTTATTTCCAGAAGTCATACTAGCTAGAAATATATTAGTTACCTCTGAAGGTCATAAAATTTCAATCAATTTTAGAATGTCAGGGCTGTCTGCGGCATATTCCAAAACTCCACATTCAAAGTGGCAGTTGTGGCTTAAAGATGATCATCTTTCAGGTCCATCACTGACTTACACAATTTTCACAGGGCAGAGATGCACAGAAAACTTGTCTGAGGCAAATGCCTCCACTGGAAAGTCTCCAGCACTCTCCTGAAACAGCCACCCATTGTTCTCTCACATGGACAGACTTTGTTTTAAATCTTCATCTTTTTTTCTGAAGCTCTCTCACTTGGTAATGCCCTGACCTTGGCATTTATAGTCAAACGACAGCTAGTGTGCTCTGCTCCAACAATGCTGTCTGTTGGCAAGGTATACAAGCATGCTTGGTGACGTCACCTACCTCATTAGAGATATATTTGACATTGTGGCCTAAGCGAACATACTTATTAAACACAATTTTAGAGAACAGCAGTGTGGCCTGTTGATAAGTAATTGAAAACAAAGCATGGTTTGTCCTGCTAGAAAAAATAGCACTTTGACCAAGAAAAGGAATTTCTATTTTTATCCTTCTAATTATTGCAACAAAGCAAACTGAAAGATATCTTGTTTAAGAAGAGATAATTGTCTGAAATTCTCAGTGCTATGCTAGGAATTTTCTAGAAATCTAGTATAGATCCAAATATTAATTGATCATTTAGCAAATAAGCCTTTTTTCAATCTCCGCTCAAGAGCAGAGGCAGATTTTACTACTGCTGAGACAATATTACCAGGGCAAAAAATACATGAAATATATACAAGAGCAGCAGTTAAATTATATTTTCAGTCCATATGAGCTATTTGGGGACTGATAAAGGTAACAAAATGTCGCCTTACAATCACTCCAATCAATTGTAATGTTATTACCCTACTAGTTATTCAGTACCGCCTGCTTGACCTGGATATGACAGGACAGAAGGGTTGACAAGATTAAAATAATACTTCTGATATTTTACATCACAGAGAAAACCTACTAACTTTAAGAAACCTGCAAATATTATAATCTGGGCTTCACTTTGGCAAAACTTGGGAAACGCAAGCCTTTCATCAAAGCTAAAATTAAGAAAGCAAGTTTCAACAATATAGTTTCTGAGATTTTACAATCTGGGCTTCACTTTGGCAAAACTTGGGAAAGGCAAGCCTTTCATCAAAGCTAAAATTAAGAAAGCAAGTTTCAACAATATAGTTTCTGAGATTTTTCAAAGAAAAACCTTTAGACAGGTAAATGGTGTTTTCCTCATTTACTGAACAGTAAGGATGAGGAAAGTTGGTCATACACAGTGTTATAAGAAATGAATGCTATACAATGTAAACTAACACTTGGTCTCCCAACTATAATGAAGAGTCAACAGCTTATAAGAGTAGATGGGCCTTTGATTCATGGCAGGTATAGTATAAATGCTAGGAATGCTATTGGAACACAAATTCATTAAGTGTCAAATATGAATGAATAACCCTTTTTTTGCCCAATTTTTCATGGTGCCCTGAGCTGAACAAACAATTTGGTCTTTATACTCCCTCACGGTTATTTGTGTCAGAATGGAGTGCCTTTGCCTTCTATTTTCTCTCCCACCTTCCTACTATCAGGCAAATGCTTCATGTGATTAAATCCATGGTCATCATTCTGTCCACACTCTCAAGATCATTAGAAATAACTGACCACCACTTCCTCCTAGTTTGGTTTCTACAGTACATCACTCTTGATTTTTTTTTTCCAACCCCTCTCAACTCTCTTTGCTCTCTCCCAGACCTATACTGATCATTTAGCACTCACTGGTGAGCTCCAGGGCTCAGAACAAGGCCTCTCTTCATTCTCTCCCTAAATGCTGTCATCTACTTAAATACCACTTGAGTGGCAGCACTATTTACAATAGCCAAGCAATGGAAATAACCGAACACCCCAAAACAGATGAATGGATCAAGAAGTTGTGGTATATATACACAATGGAATACTACTCAGTGATCAAAAAAGATAAACTCATGCCATTTGCAGCAACATGGATGGAGCTGGAAGGGATTATGCTCAGTGAAGTGAGAAGGAAAAAGAAAAACATCAGATGGATTCACTTATAGGTGGAATATAAGGAAACTGAACAAAGGGTCAGGAAATACAAAACTTGCAGGCAAACCATAAATCTGAGGCTTACAGCAGGGGAGGAGGAGGGAGAGGGATCAAAATAGGGGATGGAAGAGCTCGAGATACTATGGGGATAGTTCATGGGTATTGCGGTGTTGGGATAATTATTGGGACTGCATCTGAGGGAAGATATCAAGTACTGTACAAAAATGAACAAAGATGTAAGAAAATAAAAAAAAGAAAGAAATGTCACCTGAAAGGTAGTGATTCTCACAGTTGTATCTCGGCCTACACATCTCCTTTGATAACCACACTCATATATCAAATGGTTTACTTGACATCTCACACTGAACATGTTCTAAGTTTAACACTTATATTTCTCTCTAAACCTGTTCCTCTAGTTTTCTAACCCAAATAAGTGGTGCGACCACACGTCCAGTTGTTGAAGTCAGTAGCTTGGGAGTCAGTTTTGATTTCCTACTCAATAAAACCAGTCTATCACAGAGCGTCCCACTGGATTTAGTTCCAAAATCTCTCTTATCTGTTCATTTCTCACCACTTAGTCCAAGTGTCCACTGTTTCATGTACAGGATGCAGCAACAACTTTCCTGCACTTGCCACTGCCCACAATGCTGGGTATTCAACCACCATTTTAACCACCAAAGCCACACTTTTATATTTATACTCTGCTCTGTGCTGTGGGAGCATTTCCTGCAGTTATGATCTCTAGATACTCTGTGTTATCGTTTTCCTCTTCCAACACCTTGCAACCTAGCAGCTATATGAAATCCCATCTTATGAAATACCTTCTGTTTTCCTTGCTGACATACCCATCTTTTAATTTACACAGCAACCATTAGAATATGTTAAAATTATAAACTAGACTTTGCTCTCAATCTAAAAAGTATTGTAATGGCTCCCCCATGATATCATGAATAGAACTTACCTCTTAAATCTTGCCTCAATTGATTCAATTTCTACAAAATTCTCCAATTTCATTCCTTACCATTCAATATATGATTTGAATGATTTCCTTTTAGTTTCTGGAACATGCTAAGATTTTCCCTTGCCTTTCACTTCATTTATGTAAGTCCTACTGTGTGGACTGCTCTTTCTGCTATTCCCAGAATATCTAACATGTTTGCATCCTTCAGGATTCATCTCAAATGGCATCTTCTCAAAGAAATCTATTTCCTCTGAAAGTATTTAGGTACCCTGATTACACTATTTTCATAATCTGTAATTAAGTATTTTTTCATTTAAGAAAATTTTTAGAAAACTCCAATCTCCAATGTATATAAGGCAGACTTTATTGAACTCAGCCCAAAGAGCTTAATAAATAATCATTCAATGAATGAAGGCATAAATGAATGACTACTATATCTACAGTGTCTCTGTAAATGACTGACGTTCAAATCCCATAGATTACTTTAAATCAAATTTATCTCTTTGTTTCTTATAAAGAAAGATTTTACCAGGCACATTTTAATAACAGACACACACTTCAGAAAGAGAAAACAATGAGAAATACCAATGAATTCTTTAAAACATCGCTTTGTTACCCACTAATGTGCTATTAGTAAATTTTTCTTATCTATTTATCAAAGCAATTTCTCCAAGGAATTCCATGAATCTGAAAATCATTAAATTACTATTATTTTTTAAAGATTTATTTAGTTAAATTTTTATCCTACTTAATGTGAATTTATTCATTTTTGCTATATTTTCTGCATTTAATTTTTTACAAGTTAGATGATTATGTTATAGAACTCAAAAAATCCTTTTAATTCTATAAATTTGCAATTTCATAATAAGCATTCCTGAAAATATAGCCTATTGTGTGGTAAGAGAGAGAAGAAACAGATGAGAAACTGCAAAGTTTAAATCTTAATAAATGCTACTGCTAAGCATGAAGATGACTTCGGTCAAAATTGGCCCAGTGGCTACTAAGAATGTAGGCATTTTTCCAGAGTATACTATTTTGAGTTTTTGTATAACCCCATTCAAATCACTTGCCTTTGTCATATTCTCTACTACTCAGATATATTTTTTGTGTTGGGTAAGACCTTATTTACAATTGGTCACTATTTGTGGATAATTTACTTTTATTGAATTCAACTATGTGTTTATAAAATGTCATATTAACTACTACTGCCATTTAGCAAGTGAGTTCTAATGACAGTCATAAACAAACAAATGTGTATGTATGAATGTGACTGGCATAAAATCAGATCTTGAGGAGTTCTGACTAATAATATGCACTTGTGGTCCTATTGGTCTAAATATGAGTCGGTAATGCATATTAACAAGAGTGAAGTTTACAATAATTGCTTCTGTGTATGCATGCCTTTTTATTTTACATAGTACCAATGATTTTGATTTGTTCTAAGAAAATTTCTGACAATATCCGCTTCAATGCATTTTCCAGCTGAAATGCTTCTAAACACATTTCCCTCTAAAAGTACCCAACCATATAAGGACATGAATGCCTTTTAAAAGGTATTTATATTATTGGAAACAGAAAAAACAAGGAAATCCTGCCCAACCGGAGTGCCACTAAAACATTATTATCTGTTCCATAGTTTTGAGAATCAGAGTTAGAAAACACCTTGTAGATTCTGCCAAACCCAGCCATCTATGAAATCTGAGCCCAGTGTTATGGTCTCCGATGATTATAGGAAATAATCCATGCTTTATGATGTATGAAAACAGAGAGGAAGAGCACATATTCGAAGGTTAATGACTAAATTCTATAATTGACACAATGTCCAGTTACACAAAGAATACTGTATACAGTATTAGACACTATATTTATTTTACTTCCCATCCACTTCAGTTCCCAGGGCTACCTGATCAGTACAGTTTTAATACTATTTTTAGTAGAGTTTTCCCACAATTACAATAAAGAACACATAAACTAAAAAGTCTTTTTAGTGCCATTGCTGTTGTTCTCCCATTTAGTATTATGCAAAAATTTTCTTGCAACCCTGACCCTTGTAATACTAGTTCACAGGAAGGTATAGACCGAGACCCATGTTGGCGCTCAAAGATTGAGAATGTTAACAGAAGCCAAAATCTCTGAACCAAGGTAAAATTTTCGAAAGTTTTAGTGAGATTCGAGAAGGAACAATGTGGGATAAAGAAGTACACAACTCTTTTAGCAGAAATCAAGTCTATTCGCCAATAAGTTTGAATGACTTCCATTATGCAAAAATGTTATTGGCACATATCTGTGCCTCCTTTCATGAAGGAGACATGGGGTGAACTGAGAATTATGATTCTCAAAGCATATGGAAACTTTTAGAGTAGTTTGGTTCCTGGAAAATACAATAGCCAATATTTATAATAGTGATGTTAAAATAATGTAGAATTAGATGCTCTACAAAAAGAAGTTTTAGATTCCTACTAAGAACAGAGAAGCTGTAACTGACAGATGCTGAGGTCAAGCCAGGCAGCCTTTTACAGCTAATACAAAACCTATTACAGCACTCAGTACACAGGGCTGGGTTGTCAGAACTAGCATGTGTCTTTAAACTCTTAACCACAGATTAGGGGCTTGCTTCCTGAGGGTTTTTAGTTTCTTTCAAACAGATGGTCCAAAGTGAGGATGAAGGAAGCTGTTTTGATCCATTGTGTAGGTACAGAATGTTATCTTTGTTTTGTTTAAGCATTACACTGCCTAGAGCTAAATAACTGGGCAAATTTTTCAGGTTTACTTTGAAGCTAGAGCACATGAAGAAAAAGTATTTTATAATTTTTAAGAGCATTTGCATAAATGTTTACTGTACTGCAAAAATGAATATAAATACAACTTGTAATATTTATATAGCTATTTAATGGATAAGCATACTTCTATATACTTTGCTTATTTATATATTTTTAAGCAGCTATGATCATCTTTAGTAGAAATAGGAGAAATGCTGCTGTTTAACAATTTAACAAAAGCTAGACTACAGCCTTATTTAAGTTTCCAAACAAGATCACAAAGACCTTTCAAAAGGCAGATAGTAACATTTTCTGACACATCTTCTGATTTTTACAAATTATAAACGCACATGTGAATTTAATTTGGAAAATTTAATTTATTTAGAAGCATTTGCATATGATGTTATTCTGACATACATTATAATCTGAAATTACATTGCTAAAATAATGAGGTTCAAAGTAGTACTTCTCCATGCATGTAGGATAAGGAATAGAGATCACTGTCTTCTTAAGTTTAGCATTTGAATGTGTTATTTTATAAGCCTCTCCTGGCTTGGCTTCACACTGGTAAATAGTGTTTCATCAGTCCAAATGATTGGGAAGATGGTTCATGAATTTAGTTTATGAATACTGACACATTTCAGCTCACAAATAGGGATGTAACATCACATCAAAATGGAACTAAAAGAGGAAAGACTATAGCAACCAATAGGAAAATCTAGATGAACTAAACAAAGACACCTAATTTAATAATGAAAAACACTTCAACCTTCAATGTACTATACTATACCTCTAGCCATTCAATTATTAAAAAAAATGCATATTCAAATGTTTCCCAAAGATGCTTTCCTTCTTTTTCAGATTCAAAAGAACGCCTTCTAATCTAATACAATTCTTTTCACTCCACATTTCAGCAGCTGTCTTTCTTGATTTCTAATCAAAGCTGATGATAACTGGCTTTGGCAACAGACTGTAGTATCCCAAATGAGTAATTAAAGCTTTAAATGTGTTCACTTCTTCCTCAAAACCCAGGATACATTTCATAGCCTAACAGATTCAGGCTCAACAAGGTTCCCCTGGTTTTTAAATTTGGTTAGGATCTTTAATATATTAATATAGGAATGGTTGAGATTCTGTGCTAACATTTTCAGCAGTCAGTTCTCCTAAGTATAAACATAAATAGTGCTAACAAACTCCTTCAGTCCCAAATTTCTGTCAAATATACGGGCCTAAGACAAAATCGCTGGTAGCCCACAATTGATTTAGATTAAGAAAGAAATATTGAAAAAAGGTGACAAAGTACTTTAAAGGAAAACATAAGAAAATATTTTCAAAATCAGAGAAAATGCTGTTAAAAACACTACAGTGCAGAACCTTTAAATCTTCTCAATCCAAGAAACGTAGTAAAAGGAAGAAATGTTCACTTTGAATTTGAACTACTTTGAACAAATATATTCTCTTCCAATCTACCCTAATCCCACAAAGAAAGATTCTGAGTAACTCATGAAATGGAGGAAAAAGTAGTACATATACAGTGTCATTTTCAGTAAAGTCTAAACCTATTTCCTTTCTAGCTCCTAATAACTGCTTTATACAAGCATGAATCAATATAGCATTTTAATATCTATAAAATTTCAGAACAGAAATTTAACTTTATCATGTTTTAAAAAGGAATAGAACTTAATTAATTAGAGAGATGAGTATTTTTAAAAATAATGCAAAGGGCCTCCCTCTTGGTGCAAGTGGTTAAGCACCGCACTATGAAGACATCCGCGGCCTCTGCAGCATGAGTTCGATCTCCAGCCGGCCAGGGAGATACCTACATGGTGCAGCAGACCTCTCCTGACTTGCCCTCTGCTCCCCTCAGCAGTGTTCTTCAGTCGATCTGCCTTTTCTGTTCCCCCCACTGTCTCTGGTGAATCCTCTCACCCCCCGCATCTCTGGCCTGTACCCCAGCTCTTGTAGGCGTAAATAAATAAAATCTTTAAAAACAAAAATAAATTAAAAATGCAAAGTAACAGAAACAGTTCAACTTTCTAATTTGTTTTTATATATGCTTAAACTTAGGCAAAAAAAAGAGACTTTAAAAATAAGAAAACTCATTTTAAATTAAATTGAATAACCTGTTATTTAAAGTCTTGTGTATTCTTGAAAGATTTTTGGTGAATTATTCAACTCTGAAACAATTTCTTTAGTCTAATATTATTCATTACCTGGAAGTTCAAGTAGCTCTAAGAGGGGACAAGAAATCAGAGATCTAGGAGAAAGTGTTTAGGAACGGTGGAGGGGCACTCCTGGGCTTCTCTCTAAAATAGTCTCATGGAAATCAGCACCAAAGATGGAGATTCAGCCTTTAGGAGAAGGTCAGGTGGAATCGGTCCCAGAGGAAGATGAGATAGTATTAGGGACTTGGTATGAACTTCTTTCAAATGGAAATCCCCAAGGCAACTTCTTACATAGAACTGAAGTGTTGTTTAATTTGAGATTTGCCTGAATGAGAAATGTGCCCCCCTCATTTGATATTATTATTATTATTATTATTTTAAAATATTTATTTATTTATACAAGCACTGGGTACAGTCAGAAGCTTGGGAGGGTGAGAGAATTCACCAGAGCCAGAGCAGGGAGCAGAACAGGCAAAAGGACCGAAGTACACTGTTGAGGGAAGCAGCGGGCGGCAGGAGAGGTCTGCGTGCGCCATGTGTGACCCTCCTCCGGTGGCAGGGGATAGATTGAACCAGCGCTGCAGAGGCTGAGGGTAGCTTTGCAACCCAGCGCTCAACCGCTGCGCCACCAGGGAGGCCCTCATTTGATAATATTATTAAAAAATGTGTATTTGGGGGTTTTAAAAAATTTTATTGATAAAATTTCATAATCAGCTATGCAGGAAATAGTAATAGGATATTATAATGCATTTTAAGTTGTTAAAAATAGTAGGAAACAAATATATACAGAAGCTAATAATCACTGAGCACTTACTATATAACAGGCAGTAGTCTCAGTGCTTTCTGGTATTATCTCATTTAATTCCTTTACACCGTTAAAGGCAGTATTAGTATTCTCTTTTTCAGACAGAAAACTGAGGTTTGAGCAATTAATTTGACTACAATAAAGAAATATTGCACAGTTACTTAAAAACTTCTTTTGTAAGGGAATATTTACTGCCATAGGAAGACATTTAAGATAAATTAAATAAAAAGGGTGATTATTAAAGAGTTGTATATAGTATGATTCTTTTTAAGTTTTAAATAAATACACATATGCAAATATCCATCTCTGCACATGTCCAAAAAAATACTCTGAAATGGCAACAATTATTATTTTGGGGTTGGATCTTTTCCTTTTCTATATTTTCTCATTGTTATACAAAAATTATTACTTTAATATTAAGAAAATTTCAAAATTTAGTGAAAGAAAATGTACTAGTGTATGTAACTCAGTGATCAGTTTCAGAAGTTCTTAATTATACATGGAGAAAAAATTTTAGGAAGGCATGCAAGAAGGGTTAAAAAACAAAATTTTTAATATTGTGTTAATTATAGCTGCCTTGATGCAATATAGGATTTTTGGATTTGGTAAGAAGAAGGCTTTTTTTTTTTTAAAAGAGAGCCAAGAAGCACCATAAAGAGAGGGGGCTTTGTTTTGCTCCTGATGGGGACCCTTCGCCACACCCCACCAACCAGGATTTTCTGAAGATCAGTAGTCCTTTCCATAAGGCCAAATTCAAAATTGTAGACAGCAGAAACAGAAAATACTGTCCCCAAGTGTTTACCCAATAAAGAAAGGGAGCCTGGGGCAGGGTGCCCAACCTCACAAAATACACTCACACACACATACAATGAAAGTAAATGAAGAAAACTTCATTGAAAACAGCTGGAAAGACCTGAAGGGGGAGTCCTCACCCACTCTCACTCCAGAGTGTTTAAGACTCCAAACAGGAAGATGCTTCTTTATAAACCTCAGCAAGGAGGAAGAAAGGTTTTCTTCTTGCCTAGCAACAGCCCAGCCAATGAGAAACACCACAGCTCAACCAAGAAGTCATTACCAGCCTGGATCTCACTTTGCTCCAATAAACTTTCATTCAAAACATAATTGGACTTTCAGTGGTGAAATTAATGTAGTATATGCAGACAATGATTTATAATTATGTAGGCCTGACACATAAAAGGGTATAATGCAATGTTACTTCAGAATAATTTTCAAAAAATGTTACACCACTGTAAAACAAAACAAAACAGCCCCTCCCAACATCCTCCTTTTCTGTGAAAGCAAATCCCTCACCTTTGTTCTCTGGACATCATTTTGGAGTGCCACAGTCTTGGATAACAATTCCCTTGCTATTCACGAATAAAGTCTGGCTATTCTATGTTTAAGTTTAATAATGCAAGCATAGAAACATAAATAAAAACAGACATACATACAAATATTAAACAATTACCAACCAGCGCCTACAGCTCACTAGCCAAAATTTGGCAGCTTAAAATAATAAACATAGAGAACAGATGAGGTCTCTGCTTTTAGATTTCTATTAATTTAAGAGGACAGAGTTAGAAATAATAAAACACAGGAATGAATAGGACAATTTGAAATAGGTATATGTGTAATAAAAGAATATATAAAAAAGGAGGGTGCTGAAAAGGGGCAACCTGCTAATTTAAACTGGGTATCAGGAAAGACTATTCAGAAAAGGCAACTTAGAATTAAGCCTGAAATGGGCCTCCCCTGGTGGCACAGCGGTTGAGCGCTGGGCTGCGAGGCTGCCCGCAGCCTCTGCAGCACCGGTTCATTCCCCGGCAGGGTCCCCCCCCCCACACACACACACAATAATGAAGCCTGAATGACAGGAAGAAGTCATGCAAGATACATGCAGCAGACGAAGTGACAAGTGCAGAGGCAGTGGCAGGGGAATCCTCTTAATTTTGTAGGTCTCAGGATGCCACTATGGCCATTTAAAAAGGGTACCAAGGACCAGTGGTCAGGACAGGGGCCAGGGTACCACCAAGTATCCTTAAAAGTAAGGATGCCAATAAGCACAGCAACCACCTTCTTCTGAGCCTCCATCCTCGTTCCTCTTAGATAAATGAGGGACTGTTAAATTACCTTCCTTCCGGTTCTAACATGGTAGCAATCTGTGATTCTAAATAAGTTATTTTAAACAAATTTTAATGAAAATCAATATTTCATCACCAACAAAAGCAACATTAAGCTGTCAAACCATTACCACCCCTCAGCATTGGAAACCAAGAAATGATTACCACTTTAAAGACCTTGTTAGAAAGTATGCACATTAAAAATAATTTACACAATCAATTCTCCATTTGCAGCCACAGTTTAAGAAACAGGAAAATGTATTTGCATTTCTATCTTGTTAATTTTCATGTTACATTGGTGTTACTAATAATATAAAATATTTAAAATTTGTGTTATACACAGAGCCAATTATAATTATCTAGTGAGAAAACAATTTTAGACGGGAATATAAAAATAATCTCTTTAACATTGCAACAGATCACACAATTATGAAATAAATTTTATTGCAAATTAACGTTATAGTGGTTACTCTACTAACAGTCCAAGTTTGAAATGCTCGCATTCCAGCTGATGCCCACATTCAGAGCACAATACCAGGAAAACAATAGATAGACACAAATTGTTATGATGTGTATGCAATACACATTAAGAACATTGCCCAATTTATAACACTCAGCTATTATTTTGCTTAATCCAGAGCTTGGCCAGTAGTTTATAGAAATTAAGGCCCATTCAAAATTAAGTCCAAAAACTTTTCCAAAATTTGATAATGTACTAAAACAGAATGTTTCTTCAAGTAAATATACTGCCAATTGAATTTAAGATCTAATTATTAAATTTTTTTCAAAAGTCATAATATATTTTGTCATAAAATTTGACCTGCACAACAATTAAATATATGTATGATACTGCAAGGAGATATTATGCCAAATATTTCCCCAACTACCCTAAGGTAGTGATTATTACTACTTACTTATTTATAGTTATCTCATTTTATAAATGAGGGACCTGAGCGTTTAAGTTTCCCAAATGCACATAGTATTTCAGATTGAGAAGGGGGAAAAAATCCTTATATCAGTGTATTAGTCCTTCTATGTGGTGATCAATTAAATTGATAAATGTACTATTGTTTCTACTGCACCTCAATTTCATTATCACAGTACAGTAATGGGATGCTCCTTTAGACAATGTTTAATTACCACAGCTTTTGCTTAAAATTTGAAACTAATTGGAATAGGACTTTGTTTTTTTGTAAACACATATCTCAGAAAAAGCTGATTAAGGATAATATGTTTCTTACTCAGGAAACATTTATAGGAAATCAGCAAAATGGTGTGTCCAATTAGATATAGTACCCAATGCACCTGAATATCTGCATAGGAAGAAAATATATACAAAAGTAGAGATACTGAAAGGTTTTGAAACAACCTCCACTTCTTCTGACACCTGTTCTTAAAAACAGCAGTGTCAGTAGAAGGGTATATCATGAGCATTGGCTTGATAAATTTACCAAGAAAAAATGTACATGCAAGTGTATCAACTCTAAATTATAGTTATTTGGGGAGGAAGTCCTAGCAAAAAAACAAAAGAAAACACAGTGTAATACTAAATTTATAAAGCAATATATTCTGTTCCAAGTCATTGATGCCAGTGAAAAATTTTAGATACCTACTTTTTATAAACTGACCCATTGTTACATGCTGAAGTCATATGCTATGTAAAAGAATCTTCTAAAATAAATATGTCAGTAAACACCTTTTTTTCCATTTATTTATTTTACATACTAATTTTTAAATTATACCAAAATGTGCAAGGACATTTGAAGGCTACAATGGTGGGCAATGTAAGAGTCTTATTCTTATCTCCTCATAGATATGCCCATATCTCCTTATAGGAAAGTCACCCAAGCACAGAACAATAACAATGTCCCAATGCATGAGACTGCTTTCAAGCAGTAGTGTAAGTCCTAAAAACAGCTCCCACCATCATGAAAGACTATGTCCAGAATAACCTGGGAAAAAATATAAATCATGGAAAAAGTAGAGGGGATACAGGGAGATTCTAACTATCCTGTATAGATACTGAGGAGAGACGCAGTCTAACTTGATGTACTAAATTTACAGACATGGCATTTGGAGAACTGGAACTTTAACAATAGGGATAAAAAGGGCTATACGTATAAGCTCCATATTGATTTGGATAAGTATAAGTAATGTGGACTGGAGTAGGAAAATGTTTGACATATTCTGGGATAGGAAAAAGCCTAGAATAACTTTTGATGAGGATAAATACAGACAATTAATTTGGAATGGTTCATGTTGAGAATGCCATACTATAGAGCTTAGACTTGATTCTGCAGTTAGGTTTTTTGAGCAGGAATGATGCAACTTAAACTAGAAAGGAAAGGCTGACATAACTGTGGGAGATGGATTATCAGTGGTTTCAAGGGGTGTAGATACAACATGTTGCTACTATATTATACCAGACAAAGGATAATACGTTCCTGAATCTGGAAAATGAAATAGGTGTGGAAGAACTGATAGATAAACAGTATTTAAACAGAATAAATTGCATGACTAGCCATGTGGATGGAGGAAGAACAAAGGACATAGAGAAGATGGTAGTGAAACAGCAGAGAGGGGATACCATGATGGCCATAGTTTTGCTAAAGACAGCAGTAGATATGTTCCTGTTGAGGCCGTGATGCCATCAGGATACCTGGAGAGATATGTAGAAGGTCAAAAATAGACACTCAAAAATAGGTCAGCTCTATTTACAAAGACTTTCAAATTCAGCTACATATATAATTGACAGCAGAAGACATGATTTGGAAGAAAGTAGACAAGTGACTATGTATTTGAGAAAGACAGCACACAGGAGAAAAAAGGAACCATATCGCCCTAGTTCCCCCAAAATTAAGGTCAGCAAGAATATACACAGAACATAAGAGACTAAGAGTGCCATGTAAATCAAATGTGGACACCTTTTCAAGAAGGAAAGGAGAGGCCATCAAGAGCAAATATTTCAGTCAGGGCAATGAGGAGAAAGACTGAGCTATGGTTCCAAAATTTGGTAATTGGTTACTTGAAAAAAAGTCTTTCTTAATAGAGTGGGATGAAGTCAATTTTGAGTGGTTTTAGAATAAGACTGATGTAGAACAATTATTCAAATATATTTTAAGAGATTTCCATTTCTGGTAATGAAAGAGCAAGTTGAGTGAGATTACCTTCTTACTTTAAGTAACTAGAAAAATACAGGAAACAACTATTTTCAGAATTTGGGAGTAAGGAAAACTATTAATGAAATCTCTTAAAAAAGGGAAAAATGAAATGAGCCCTAACATTACTTAAGTTTTTTGTCTGATGGTAGTTCCTAGAATGCAGTACTGGGTGAAGAAAGTCCAAGGACACTGAGGTGAGGATAAAAAACACAATACAGCAAAATTGACAAAAATGTTAACACATTGCCAACTTCAAACTATACTACAAAAATGATAGTAATTAAAACAGTTCAATTTGGAATAAAAAAAGATGCAGAGATCAGTGGAACAGACTTGAAAAGCACCAAAATAAAATCACACACATAATTTACAACAAAGAAGTCGAGAGCTTGCAATCAAGTAAGGAAAGTCGCTTCAATAAGTGGTCTTGAGACAACTGGACAGCCACATGCAAGGAGTAAAACTAGACCACTACCTAGTACCAAACACAAAAATGATATAAAAATGGGTTGAAGATGTGACTGTAAGACTTAAAACCATAAAATACATAGAAGAAAACAGACCATGTGTTCCTTGACATCAGCTTGTGAGATATGTTTGGGGACTTTACTCCAAAGGCAAGGAAAATAAAGGCAAAAAAAGGGACTACGTCAAACTAAAAAGTTTTGCACAGTGTAAGACACTTTCACCAAAACAAAAAACATTCTGGGCTTCCCCTGGTGGCGCAGCGGTTGAGCGCTGGGCTGCGAAGCTGCCTGCAGCCTCTGCAGCGCCTGTTCAATCCCCGGCTGCCTCGAGGGTCCCACATGGCGCGACAGACCTCTCCTCCTGCGCCCGCTGCTCCCTCAGTAGTATATTTCATCAGTCTGCCTGTTCTGTTCCCCGCTCTGGCTCTGGTGAATTCTCTCATCCTCCCACACTTCTGACTGTACCCAGTGCTTGTATAAATAAATAAATAAATCTTAAAAAAAATATTCTCCTGAATGGGATAAAATATTTGCATATCATATCCTACAAGGTGTTAATATCCAAAATTTACTAAGAACTCAAAACTTAATTTTATTTATTTTTAATTAATTAATTTATACAAGCACTGGGTACAGTCAGAAGTGCGGGAGGGTGAGAGAATTCACCAGAGCCAGAGCGGGGAACAGAATAGGCAGACAGATGAAGTACACTGCTGAGGGGAGCACAGGGCAGCAGGAGAGGTCTGCGCGCCATGTGGGACCCTCACCTGGTGGCCGGGAATCGAACCGGCACTGCAGAGGCTGCGGGCAGCTTTGCAACCCAGCGCTCAACCCCTGAGCCACCAGGGAGGCCCAAAACTTAATTAAAAAAAACCCAAAGACTCAACAACCTGATTAAAAAGTGGGTAGGGGATCTGAATAGACACTTCTCCAAAGAAGACATACAGATGGTAAAAAGTACATGAAAATATATTCCTCATCTCTAATTACAAGAGAAATGCAAATCAAAACCACAATGAAGTATTACCTTACACTTAGTATGCAAAAGACAAGAAACAACAAGTGTCTGCGTGAATGTGGAATGTATTGGTGGGAATGCAATTTGGTGCAGTCATTGTGGAAAGCGGTGTGGTGATTCCTCAAAAAATTAAAAATATAAATTCCATAAGATCCAGTTATCCCACTTTTGGGTATTTACCAAAAAAACTACAACACTAATTTGAGTGTTGTATTACACCTCCCCTCCCACCCCCAGCCATGTTTATTGATGCACTATTTACAATAGCCGATAACTGGAAACAACTTAAGTGTCCACTACTGACAAATGGGTAAAGAAGATGTGGTATATATACACAATGGAATATCACTCAGTTATAAAAAGAGCATGAAATCTTGCCATTGGCATTCAAAAATGGACAAGAGAGAATTATGCCGAGTAAATAAAGCCAGGCAGAAAAAGATAAACCCTATATGACTTCAATTATATGTGGTCTATAGAGATAACAAAACAGATCATTTAAATAAAACAAAAACAAACGTTTTGACTATAAGACCAATTAGTGACTGTGAAAAGAGCAGAAGGAAGGGGTCTGAATACACCGGGAAAAAGGACACAATGAAATGGTGAAGGATAGGTTTGGATGTTTACCTGCAAACTTAATGGAGTATATACAACCTGCTGATTCTTAATCATGAACATCTGAAACTTATTTTATAATGCAATATTACTTCAACAATAAAAGAAGAGAAGGATAAATATAAAGATGAATGAAACTTAAAATTTGTCATTAGATCTCCCCCAAAATTATTAAATATAAGAGGGAAGAAGAGGTGACCCACGACCAGGAGAAAAACCAATTATTAGAATCAGATCCAGAAAGACAGTGATAGTGGCATTAGTGGAAAAAAGAACCTTTTAGAAGCTACTTTAAATATAATATCTATGATAAAGGGTAGAAAGGAAAATACAAATATAAAGAGGAGAGGACTGGAAAGTGCAATACTTTGAGGTTACCAAAGAGGCTAGGAATGCAATGCATACTTAAAAGTAATTGGTTAACTTAGAAGGCAATCTGATACTGGTATATTATTTTTCTGCAGTACACAGGTATTATTGACACTCTGATTCAGAATGATTGGCCCTAAATAAATAGGAGAAATGTACAAAAATCATCCTACTTTAAACCTTATATTTTTATAAACTGTTTTTAAAAATATTTTAATGTTAAGACCTACTAAACTCCCATAATTAATATTCTTCAAGTATTATAACATCTTTCCAAAGATCTGCTGTATACCCATAACCAACTGATTTAGGGTAATTTTATAACATTTAAGGCATCCTCAACATATTGCATACATTTATTTCTAGATAATTTCACATACTAGTTGTCTACATTGCTTTGGTGCAACAAATTTCCAATGACTGATGAATGATAATGTGTGCTTTCTCTCTTAAGATGGGTGTTCCAAGAGCTTGGAAAATGGATCAATTCAAAATAAAACATTTTGCTAACAACTTTCATGGTTCACTGGCAGAGAAAAGAAGGCTTATTAGCTTGGCACTCTAGATATGGCCTTGTCCATATGGTAAAAAGCATACCAGATTTTTAAAAAGTCAATCAAATCATTATGGTCTAGCTATTAAAATAAACAGCATGGTCAATAAAACTGGTTGTGTTATTTAAGTCCGTCTGTTATTCTCCAAAAGACTGGAAGAACATTGCCATCAGAGACTGTATCTGGATCTCTCTTTTAGCTCCAATACAGTTTCTAACACAGATGATGATGCACGGTTATAAAGAACGTATTTTCTAATTCCAAAAATCAGGGCACAGTTGACATATGGCCTAACAATGGGACAAAAAAGTTAAATACAGATGAATTTAAGGAGGCTACAAACATCCAAATGAGTGGCAAAGCCAAGATCTATCTATCTCAAAGGTACACAGACCTACTCAATCACCCTGCTGCTCTGTCTCATACCTACAATCACAGGCTGGAAAGCAAGGCAGGCAGACTGAGCTCATAAAAAAAAGGAAAAGTCTAGTAAAGAGATATTGTCTGTTCTGTCCTAAAACTTCTTCCCAGAATCCTGAAGAGCATCAATAAGCAAAGAACAAAATTACTAAAACACATACAAAAGCAAGTTATTTTAATTCTAACATGTAAGAATAAAGTATTTATTTTTTAGAATATGCTAGCAACAAACTTTCGAAGTTAAGCAAAATGTGAAGAGCATTTCTGGGTAAACAAGGGCATATAATTTTTATCGGTGACTAATATCTCCTAACATATAAGCCTTTTTAAAAAATTGTCCATAAGTAGATATTTATATATCTATTGGTGACTTTATGTTAAATATGTTTCTAGAATACAAATCTGAGTCCTGAGGGAAGTCAGCATTAAGTTTCTTTGAAATATTAACAAAGCAATAAAGATTCCTGCTAAAAAAAAATTATATACCTTCACCAAATTTTTAAGAGCACACATTTTTATTTAACATTTAACAATTTTTACTAAACACCAAAACTAGTGAAAGTTAATATGTACATTATATAAACTGTTTAACATGGCTAAAAATAGATATATTTCATAATTAATTTAGAAAAAATGAAAATACTTAATACTTATCTATTCTTTTTTTTTTTTTTTTTTCCATTGAAAGCATTAGCTCACCAGAATCTCAGTATGTGCTGGGTATGTTTTCAGGTTTTAGATGTCCAGAAAAAACTAGGACTTATTTGTGTTTAAGGAGAGGTGTTTGAATTTTATGTTTTGAGAGGTTCTGATCAGATACCCTACTCTATATGTGCTGCCTCCAGCGGTGATCATCCACATACAGCCAACAGACAATTTAAGAAGAGGTATGGCTCATTTCTGCGTACACATCATATTAATGTGAGGGCCTCTCTGTTTCTCAGATTCTCTGAGTCAAATCAGCTGTCCCAGGTAGCAACAGGCAAGCCTGGGACAGTCCCATCACCTAAAGACCCACATTACGAATCTGAGACCAATTGTGTGTCTGCAGCCAAAGCAACCGGAGAAATGTTTTGAAAATAAGGTATATGCACAATAGTGATCTCATCTGCTGAGTATGCTACACACAAGATGCTTTGTTCTTTCAAATTGATGGCACAGTCTAAGAATGTGTCCAATTTATTTACTTCCTGACTCGCATATGATAAATCAGTACTTAATGTCAGATAGCACGAAAATTTGCAATTATTAATACATGTTCAAATGATGAAAAAAATCTTCCTAAAAAATGCGCGTGTACAAATGCACATACACACACAAACACTCACAGTTTTATACAGCCCAGAACCCTTAGCTTTAAGTACAGTTAAATAAAAAGTTGGATCAATTAGTAGTCCTGTGAATGTTGGAAACATCATAACAGTGTCTCAGAGATGAAAGAGTATAATCCAGAATGAGAAAAAGAGGGAAAGTTAAATTATGTCTGCAGTTATAATGAATCAAAGCCCAGAAGGAGGTCTGCAAATCAGCAGGTTCTAATGAAATATTAAGGTAAGTGATTATTGATGAAAAATGAATAAGCCTTTTTGATTTCTGCAACCTTTAAATCACACCTAGCTAATTAAAACAACTCAAATGCATTCATTTATTCCTTGATGGGCATTTAGCTATCCTTGGGTATAAAATGAGACTTCATTTTGTTAGGTTTATATGTAGTTGATTCCAGGTAGATGGAAAAAGTGACATACCATAAAAAACAATCCAGTCTTTTTTTCACATTTATCATCTACAAGCTGGAATTTAAAAAAAAAAAAAAAAAAAAACCCTGGGACATTTTCTGTTTACCATAAATAAAATATCAACAATACTCTGTACTACATATTTATTAACATTGAGCCTTATTTAAATTATCATATAATAAATATAACCATCCTTAATACTAATATAAATATACATGGTAGTTTTTATTTATAGCTGTCATAGAGCTATTTAAAAAGGCTTATTATTCCATCCCACACTTCAGGTGGGAAGCAGTGTAGGAGTGCAGACAGAGGTAGGAATCACTCACAGGTTGCATCACACACTGTGGGGAACTCTAATTCCAGCCCTTTGGTCTTACTATCCTCATTCATGTCTTCTAATAGCAAAACCCTTATTTGCATTAGTCTCCTGTCTGGAAATGTATCTATGGCTATTCAAGTTAAATATTACACCAAATTACTGCAGATGGAGTTGCTTCCTAATTATAAGAATAAATTGAATGTCCACAGCAATGCACATTTTACCACTAATATATAATGTTAGTATCAAAATTAAAAATAGTCATAACACACTGATACAAAAATAATTGGTACAGTAAACTTGTTAGTTTCTAAATGTCCTTAGAATGCAGGAATATCTGTGTTGGTGGTACTGGTGGTGAAAGCATCATCATAATAATGGCAGTTAATACTTAACTGGGTTCTTGCTATGTTCTGGACAATATTCAAGATGCCTCAAATGTCACTTATTTAATCCTCACAAAAGAACCCAATGAGTTATTCTGCTGTTAGAAATTCTACATTTTTTCCTAAGCAGGCATATCTAGTTATATATAGCTTAAACTTCTCCTTATCATGCCCCACATTCCATAAATTGCCTTTGTTGTCTGATGAGTTCAATTCATTCATTCTTTCAGCATATTTGAATGTCTATGTGTCAAAATTTGGAATACAGCCATAAGCGAAATAGATAAAGACTCCTACTTTAAAACAGAATTTCATTGTAGTTGTTGGAGATGAATGTTTAAAAAAAAATTTTAAGTGAGAAATGCCTTATCATAATATTATAAGTACTAGTAAGAAAAATAAAGCAGGGAAGGCAGTTAGGGAGTGCAGAGGAGAGCCCTTATGGATTTCTTATGCCAACTAAGTTTAGTCACCACTTTATGGAGTTGCCTGTTACTACCCCCTCACCCCAGCAGCCACAGAGGACAAAACCAGTCCCCCACAGAGGGAGCTGAGTTCTTTTTAGATGCCTATTCCTGAGAGCATGACATTCCACAAAGAAATGTCTGTGACTCCCTCCCTCTTAAGGGCTCATGGTCCAATTATACTTCAGAATTTTCTTGGAATCTAATCAACTTGTCATCTGACTCATCTTTGTGTCCTTGACCTTCCCACAAGTGTTCAAGCAGGAAGCCACATGGGAAACTCACTCCAGTGGCCACAGACAGACCTGGGGCAATGCCCAGAAAAGAGACAGGAGGAGCATCAATCCATGAGAAAGGGTGATGGCCTGCTCTATGTGACTGTCCTGCAGTTAGTGGTGGTGAGGTGACAGGGGCCTTTGTGTCTGCTCAGAACCAGTCCTCCCAAGATAGGGGAGTTTATCACCAGCTCCTGCAGGAAACATCACCTCAATTTTACCATGTTATCTAATCCCTGTAGGAACATAATCTCATCCAACCCCTGTATGCACATATGTGTGTGGTGCTGGCATAGGTCGTTTGATTTTCAAATATCTTCAAGCATGTACTAGATGTAAAAAAACGGATGTGATATTCTCATACAATAAATAATTATAGTGGAAATTCCAGTTCATAAATCAGTAAATCTGCCCTTTGAAAAGCCAACCAACAGTTGGTTTTTATAAATTATAAGTGGTTGGGATTATTGGATGTAGTTGATCCCTCAGTTAGCAAGGATAACACTACACATACACTTAGTTTGCCTTGATTGAGATTGAGTATGAAAGGTAGAAATCTTATAGAAAATCCAAGACAATTCAAAGATATGTTAATCTTTAAAAGAAACAAGTGTACCATATTTTGAATACATACATTACAGAGAGGGATTGATGGGACTTTCCCTGATGCAAGAGAAAATTACTTAGAAATAATATTAGGAGGTAGATATTGACTAAATGATGACTTTATGAGACCTGTCAGTGTTTCCAAACTGCAATTAATTTAGTTCCTAGCAGGTCCTAGCAATATTGTAAATCACAAGTCATTCACAGTCATGAATGTCTATTTCAATTAATTCACCATGTCCCCCAGAACTCTCCAATTCTTAGTCCACTGGAGTCCCCAAAGCAGTAATGTTAAGTTCCGCCAATGCTTAAAGTAATACCTACTGATCAATAAGGTCAATCTCACCAACTAAAGCTATCACTCATAGCATCTGCATGAGGGACTCACCTATATAGAAATCAACTGCTTGTTCTCTAATAGGGTCTACAGTTTTCCTTTTTTCAGAACAACAGAACTTACCTTGTTATACTGAAGCCTCAAGACCCTAAATACTTCAGTGTTCAAGACATCCAAAGCCCTAGTGGCTGAGCAAGTCTTACTTGCTAAAATCCCATAACTTTTGAAAGAATAAGACCACTAACAGAAAGTCATAATAATTCTGCCAGGGGCTTTTAAAGGGCAGGCAGTAGTTAGGAATTTACACAGCAAATGATTCTCCACATTTAACACTTACCATGAGTATATAAATCCAGCACCTTAACTAGACTACAAAGCTATATACTGTTTGTCAAAACTGAGTCCCCAACTTGAGTTCATTTCCTTAAAATTCTATGTAATTCATATCACTCTGTGTATATTTATTTGTGTTTGGAGTGAGTAGAAGTTGGGAATTACGTTAAGTCTTGTTTCTGTATCTCAGTCAATTCTTGGCACAGAGTAGCTGCCAAATAACTGTTGGGAGGTGAATGTATAGTCACAGAGGACAGAAGATGAATATGTAGAAGAAGTTTGACCTTGCTCAAGGAGTTTAAGCCCTTGAATACTTCACAACACTTAAACATATAACTAAAGGAAAGAAGGAAATGGAAAAAGAAAACAATCAAAATTAAGCTTTTGTTTATTCACAGCTTTCATATCTATTACGAAACATTATTTTTCTTAAAATTATGCTTATATAGGATGCAAAAACAAAAACAAACTCTTTTGCACCAGAATTATATAGAATGTATGTAAGTTATTCACTTTTCTAGGTCTTTCTCCTTTCCCTGACAACCCACATGGTATCATGTGAAATTTAGAAAAAAACTCTCATTCCTCAAGTCACTGACTGCCATCTTCCAGAAAATCACCGTAATTGTCTAAATCTATAACTAGCAGTTTCATGGTGTTCCTTGGAATTGTGTAATCCACAAATCATTCAACTATTACTTTATATCTCCACATTCCCCAGTTCTCTCTGCATCCTACCCAGCCCCTCTCCCAAACTTCTTTAAGAATACTAGGTGACACTGGAATATAAAACAAAACTGGAGTTAAAATCTTACTACTTCTCTGCCTAAGTATCTTCTGCAGGTCCAATTTAATATATAATTTTGAAAAGACAAAACAACTACTCCTTTTAAGGCAAAGATATTTTCATTTGGTTGTTATGCAGAATTATTTGGAAGGAACCGTTTTCACGTTATGATAATCAGCAAATTCTGGAATGGCAAACTTTCTTTTAAGTCATAGAAGATAACAGTATACTCTACTTAAAATAGAATTTAACAATTATAAGACGTAAACATAAAACTATGGCAATATTTTTCTTAGGTAGATGATTTATAATTATCTGAGATTACTACTATTTACAAATTTTGAAAATCTACATATAGGATTTCACCCTTTTACCATTATTTTTTTTTCCTGTACAAATTTATAGTAAAAATGATCTTTTAGGAGGATTTATTTGAAGGGAATTTAGAATAATCATTTTCTCTTTCAGTGGTGTATCACATCAACTGATTTTCATCTAAATAGATTTTAAGCAAAATCTGAATTAGCCCTAAATGAGAAACTTAAAAATTATGATAAATTTTGTAAAATAAAGGTTTGCTATGAAACACCAGTTAGCTCTTCCACTGAGCTGGTGGATGCACTTTAAAGTTCAAAGTATCAAACTTTTAACATATTCTCTAATTCATACTTTATATTATTTCTTCTTTTTGGAATGGCATTTCTCATCAATTCCAGATCACCAAGTTTTAGTCTGCATTGGTGAACACTCACACTCAAGAAATCCTCTAGATTCCTGAAGGTTGTAATTTTCATTTTGTCTGGATAATTTTGATCTGCTATGATCTGAGTTCAGTGGCCTTTTCATCTATGGTTTCCTCTAGGTACTATCAGACTCTACCCTTAGGATGTTAACATCCACAGAAGCTGGGCCAGGAAGGCCTGTCTTGGAGGTAATCAAGAGTTTTGGTTAAAAATAAGGATAACAAGAAAGCATGAATTCAGGTTAATATTAATTTCTTGTACAAAAACAGTTTAACTTCTCAGTTTACATTAAATTTATTTCTAAAAAATCTGAGTTACCCATATACCCCATCATTTTGCCAAAAGGAACTGCCTTGAAGACACTTATGTGGCCCCAAAGTATTATGTTTTGAGAACAAATATTTTCAAAACTCTGAATTTGTAAGGGTTTAATGACTACTATGTATATGTGATGTAGGTAGTCTATTGGTTAGAACTAATAGACATAACTTAAAATAGAAAATTAAATTTTAAAAATATTTGAGTCTTCCAGACTCAAATATTAGTAATTTTAGTAATTTTAATTAGTAGTACACATACACACTGTGTACATTCATTCATTCATTCACTCTAAAAACATTCAGAAACCCTTTTAAGCAATTTCAAATGCATATATAAGTAACTACTACATACCTATAGAATATGTGAGTTATCTAATCATTTTCTATTATGTAAAAATACGGAAATGCTTAGAATTTTCACATTCCTATGTAAAAATGTTTATACACATACTTATTTTATGAGAAAAAGTTGAGGATTTTCCAACCACTTGGTTGGAAAAGATGGCAAGTATCTGGGCCTTCCCGGTGGTGCAGCGGTTGAGCGCTGGTTGCAAAGCTGCCCGCAGCCTCTGCGGGGCCGGTTCGATCCCCGGCTGCTCCCCAGCCACCGGAGGAGGGTCCCGCACGGGGCACAGACCTCTCCTGCCACCCGCTCCCCTCAGCAGTGTGCTTCGGTCCTTCTGCCTGCTCTGCTCCCCTGTCTGGCTCTGGTGAATTCTCTCACCCTCCCGCGCTTCTTACTGTACCCAGTGCTTGTATAAATAAATAAATAAATCTTTAAAAAAAAAACAAAAAGATGGCGAGTATCTTTCCCTAAGTACTGCTTTCTCTTAAGTTTCATAAAACCAGCCAATGGGGAACTAATGAATGGAAAAGAGATGAAGAAAAAGAGAACGATCAAATAGCTGTCCACACTGAGGGGCTGGGGTGCCCAAGGAAAAGCTCTGGAACACCTGCAAGCTAGTAGCTAGTTTAAAAGTGGATTTTAGATTCAGGTCTTGATGGAGTTTCGCAAGAAGTTGAAAATGCATCTCACAACAGGGCTCCACATAAATCCTCATGAATTTATATTAATAGATGATTGATATATTCCATCCTAGTGCAGGGGCAAGAAAGAAAATAGCACCAGCCTAAAATTACCAGATACCAATAGGATTGGAACTTAAATCCTTGGGTTTGGACATCCAAAGGACAAGAGAACTGGATGGTTGGGTAAAAATAAATAGATGAATTACTAAGCAAGTGGCACATAAAGTAGAATACTGGGCTTGTTAGAAGGCTAAAATCAATGAAATACCAAGCAGCTCAAGGAGATTTCAACCACAGTATGGCTATCTCATCATCAAAGACCCAAAAGTTCAGTGCCTTGCAGTGGGAAAGACATTAAAATAAAATGAACGTACTCTGCTGGAGGACTATTTGCCTGATAACTACTAAGGCCTAAAATAGTTTTCATTTATCCTCATATTTCTACAGAATACTTAAACTTTCTCTGAGGCTAAAATAAATATATAAATAAACAACCTCCATTACACATTATTTCTACAAATAAATTGTGGTTTCAGGCAATGTTAATCAACAAAAAGAATTAAACAAGAAGTCTTTAAAATTAGCCATGACCTTATTTATGGCTTCATTACTTTTGAGATTTCATTTGTTGGGTTATGTCACCTCAGCCTTTAATTTAATTGCTGCATCTCTAACTATATTAGAATAGCTTAATGAATGGTGATTACTTGTTTTTATTCACTAAAATTCAACATTTGCAGAACATATAACACCAAAGAGCCATTTAATTCACCCATATATTAGATGAAGTTGGATTTATACTTTTACACAGATCTTCTGTTAGAAAAGTATGATGTGAACCAATAAGACATAGCCTGAAATAATTAGAGATAAGGTTGATAAGGGATTTCTGCCAGACCATAAATACCATGCTGAGAGCTGAGACTGTGTCTTGGAGACAATAAACAGCTAGAGAAAACATTTAAGCAAGGGAATGAAATGTTCAAAATGTTTTTTAGATAGAAAATTCAAGGTATCAGGTGAAGTAGGGAATCAGAGAACAAGATTGGAAGAAAAAGTTAGGAGACCACTATAGAAGTTAGACCACTACAGTCCAGTGGTACAGGAAGATAGAAAGGAAATGGGATTATTTTAATGTGAAAGTGGTAGGCCTTTGTCACTAAGTGATGTGGAAGGAAGCTGGCTGCCAAAGAAGGTTTATAGCTTCAGCAGATGTCTGCGTGGTGATAACACTCTCTGAGATTAGGTTGATGAAACTGGAAGAAGATTAGAATAATATAAATTTGATTTATAGGTTGAGTTTAGGTGTCTGAGACATAAGAGCATGTATTCCCAGCTTCTAGTCAGCTCCCAAAATCAGGCTTAAAGGAAAGGAAGGCTAGTGCAAAGAAAGGAAAGGTAAAGGCTAGTGCATATTACCCATCACCCATGCTGCATGGTAGTTCAGACTTTAACCAAAATGAACACATGCAGAATTAACAATAATTCAGAGCTACTTCCATAGGGAATCCTAAATTAGAGGACAATAAGAAGAAAATTCCTAGAGACAGATAAGATGCAATCAGAAAGGAAGGAAGAAGCAAGGGATCTCAGTGCCACAGAAACTAAGAGAAGAGTTTCAGGAATGCCACAGAATTATTTAGAACGGAAATAACTAAAGTGTTCATTGGATCAAGAATCTAAGAGGACATTAGGAAATTAATACACTATGGCTGCTGTAGCCAATTATCACAGCTTATTGCCTAAGATAATAGAGATTTATTACATTATAGTTTGGGAGGTCAGAAGCCTGTGAAATGGATTTTACTGGGCTAAAATCAAGGTTTTGGCAGGTGGCATTCCTTCTGGAGGCTCTAGAGGGGAATGTTTCCTTGTATTTTCCAGTTCCTAGAAGCCATTAGGTTTTTTGTCTCATGGTCCTTTCCTGTCTTCAAAGCATCTTCAAATCTAATCTCTCCCTGACTTTAACTCTTCTGCCTTCCCTTTCACATTGAAGATTTTTGTGATTGTTTTGGGCTCATCTGGATAACCCAGAAAACTATCTCCATTTTAAGATCCTTAATAAGATCTGAAATTTCCTTTTTATCTATGAAGTGTGATATTTACGGGTTCCAGGACCAGGGGGTGGGCATCTCGGGGGGGGGGGGGGGCGGGCGGGCATTATTCACAGGAAATGAATGAGATATAGGAGAAAAGATATAGATCTCTTCATCTGTATAGATCAATCTGATAAAGTTTGTATTGGAATTGAGGAAAATCAGGGAAAAACATATGTAGGGTAAAAATGATTGCTTTTAACAGCATGATAAAGATGTTAGCATGTTCACCAGTTATGAGGAAATGACAACAGAGAGGCACAGGCTGAAGGGGCAGAAGAGAGATTGAGGGAGTAAGTCCTTTGCAGGAAGAGGGCTAGGATCCAGAAGAGTGTTCACAGAGCAGGTCTGGAAGAAGGACATCGATCCTCAGTAAGTAAAGAAAGACGTCATCCATTTATACACTCAATACATATCTGTGGAGTAACTCTTAATATGAGAATTAGTTGCTCTGAGGAATATACAAATAAATTAGGTATCATTTAATATATCAAATGAAAAAAAAAAGTCAAACAGCTCAAGTGAAGACACAGGTGGGGTGTCCATTTGATGAAAGGCATGTTGAAGAGAACAACTAAGTTTGAAGCATTTGTTGAGATTTATGGAGAAGGAGCTGCCCAAGGTCACAAAATGATAGCCAAGGGCACAGGGACTAGTCAGGGTGGAGCACATTAATTAATTAACAATGGCACCAATTTGCAAAACTCATGTTATAAAGAGATTTACTACATTTGAGAATTATGTTCTCACAATTCCAGAAAAACAGAGAAAACTAAGTAAATAAAGTAGTATTTTACTGTTTGAAAGGCAAATACAACTTTGTTATGTGACCCAACAGTTTTAAAAGAGTAGATGTTTAATAACTGCCTGTATCTGGAAATTAGTTTTGCTCTGTGTTTGCCAAACTTCCTTTTGACACATCAGGATTTCAGTTTTAATGGGGGAAAAAACAAGTTCACAAAGGTCTTTTCTTTTAAAATCGACATTTTTCTCTTTAGTAGTAAAAAGCATGCAAAAAGCATATGATTATGGTATTTATATTTCCATTAAGGTGTTCTCAACAAGCTGGGAGTCTAGCCTACTATTTTCCTGCTATTTAGATTTAAAGCAGCACAGTACCTATTTTATTTCAATTATATTTGAGGACAATGCACTCTTGGTGGCAAATGATTGCATGGTGACAGTCAGCAAATGTCCATTAGACTCTCTTTCTGTAGAATTTGTAACTACAGATTCTATTATCTGGATATAAAAATATGAATTGTATGGTGTCCTCAAATAGAGAAAAAAAATTACTGATCAGCATTTTATCATTTATTTGTTAAAATTTAAAACATACCAAACTTTCAAGTTGGAATTGTATAACTTACATGAAAAGAAACTTTCTGTTAAGTGTCAAGAAACATAGAATGAAGTTTATGAATATCACACCCACAGGTTGACCTTTTAAATAAAACGATTATTTAATCATAGATGAACAATGGACATTTAACAATACCAAGAAAAAACTGTGTCCAATGAGGAAATTATAAATTATTTCACAGCTTTACTGTTATCAGAACTGAATAAACCTATCTTAATATTGGAGTTCCAATTTCTTTTTATTATCCCAAGAGTAGAGCTTTTCAAAGGGTGGATGAACCAGTTATATTACAGTTAACTGAACTGCTTGTTGAATATGTGGGTTCTTAGTCCCCAGTCAGATCTACTGAAGCAGAATATCTGAGGGGAGATGATTTGTGAGAGGCACTCCAGGCTTTTTTTTTTTTTTAAATACATGCTAAAAATTTGAAAAATTGCTGTTCTAACTCAGCCTAAATCCCAAAATCATGATGCCTGTCTGCCTGTCTGCCCCACAAGGAGATAACTTGATATAAATAGAATGTCAAAATTTTAGACAAGGTTTGAGAAGTTCAAGCCTCTACATCTCTATGGAGAATTGCAAGCCTGTACTAAATAAGAATTTCATGAAAGTAGAATATGAACTTCAAAGAATACCATGAAAGTTCAAAATGAAGACTTTCAAATTGTCAAAGATCACTCTGAAACTGAGCAAATCACACTATAGTTCCCAGCAGTCATTTTTAATCCAAGGATTTAAACTGTACAATTAGTCTAGATCCCCTCACATTGAATACACTGAGTCCCAATTTAAAGAGAAACTTTTATATGTATTTTAGGTGTATGGAATAAAATCTACCTTTATTCATTTCAATTGCATTCCTTGCTTGTTTTTACATCCAGGTGGGGATGTTGTGCTTTCCTGAGAATAACTGGCCATTTTTCAAACAATAGTAACAGCAAACACTTAAATAGTGTTTAATCTATTAAACTAATTAATCTATTTAATCTAATTGCATGTATTAATGAACTTAAGTCTCCCCACCTTTATGAGACATTATTATTATCCCCCTTTGAAAGATGTGGAAAATGAAGGGTAGAATTTATACAGCTAGTGGTGGAAGAAGCAGGACCAGATTTAGGCAGCGTGACTCCATGGCCCATGTTCTTAAATGTGATGCTCAACCACCTGCTATTTTATAGCAGGATTGTTGGTAGAGGTAGCAGTTGTGAGGAGATAGTTGTTTATCAGAGTTAAGAAGGATGTATGCTAGCAGACATTTGATTGATAACATTTCTTTAAAAAGAGGCTTAATAAAATGAAAGGTAGAAAAGCTAATTGAGAGACACTGGATAACTTTTCTCATTACTTAATTTCACAAAATATTGTGGAAATGATTTGACAAAGAGATAGTTCTCCAAAATATAGGCAACTTTGATGAGGATTCCTCTTGGAATTTTGAGTGCATCATTCACTGTACTCACAATGGTGTTCAGCCCCATGAAACAGAAACATGATGGAGGGTGTCTTGAACAAATGAGGGGCTCAGTTTCACAGGTAACAATGAGTACCAGGTAGGTACCAGGTAGGTACAAAAGGACTGGAACAGAGGCTCAAGGAACCAGGTTGCTCCCTCTTCTAGCCTCCTTGGAGTTGTTAGAATGAAAGCCATGTTGGGACACCCATCCACAGTGCAGTCAGGGAGAGGGAAAATGGCAGAAGCTGAGTCAGCAGCAGATTATTACAAAATGACCAGCAAGTTCCATCCTGGATCCACTTCTACCTCATTTGTCAGACATGTGCACAGGGGCCTGAGAAACTGAAATTTTTAGCTGGCTATGCTGAAGAAAATAGGGATTCTGTTAAGTAAGGAAGAAGAGTAAGCAACCAGCAGTATCTTGTATATTAGAGGAAAAATGTGGAGACACAGAAAGCACTGTATCAAATGCTAAAATATTTTAGCCAACTGAAAATACAATAAATAGGAAATGTATACTTGCCAAGGAAACACAGGCTTATGAATTTTTTTACAATAGCTAAATCTTGGAGGTCTCTTGTCATAAGCAGTATTAAAAAGTAAGTGCACTGGCATTCCTGTAAGTCGGGTAGGACTAGTTTTTCTGTCTGTCCAACATGAAAAATCAAAATGTCAGCAAGGACATTTAATAAAGCATGTCAGCAAGGACATTTAATAAAGCAAGGACATTAATAAAGCATACTTCAGATAGTAGTTCCTATGTCAATCAAATTAAACAGGAATAGAAATATTTTTAGACCTACTATTATTGACATTACCTATTTTTATTTTTGCATTTTATAAATAATATGTAGAAATTGAGAATGATTGTCACTTAATATCAAATTCACAGCACTTAATAAATTTTCCCTGGTCTATTTACCAGGGGCTATCAGACACACATCCTGAATATAAGATCAATCAAAATGATTAAACAATTAAATTTGGATACTGCTTTCTTGCAGATCAATGAAAATCACAGAACAGATCCAGAAATCACCTCAGACCAGCCAAACGCTTATATTCCTAAGAAACACCAAATTTGAATACGAAAATTCATCAGACACCAATTGCAAACTATGGTGAACTGTAGTTAATTGATGAGAGTTTCTTTATTTAGTACATTCTTTATAAGGAAATATTCTCAAAGAAGTTTCAAGTTTTTTGCTTCCATTTGAATGACTATTTTTTTAAATTTAATATAAGCCAATTCTAGATCATCTTATAAGTGTGTTATTTCACTTGCTGAATTTAAGTTGACAGATATGAAAGCATCAAGAAAGGTGACTTTCACTGTCTCAGCTTAATGATAATAGAAGCATGCTGGACCTCATGCCAAAAAGATGCATCCATGAAGCATAGAGGCCAAATGTTGCTGGATATGGACACCCAAAACAACTGAAGAAATGTAATTGAGAAAAGGAATAGGGGAACTGAAACAGTCCTTGTCTTCCAGGGATAGATAGACAAACTCAAATGAACTGGCCATGTAGTAGCCACCACCATATTCATGATTTGTGCAAGAGTCTAGATTTTAAAACACATTATTTGTGGCATAAAATTAATGTTGTTCATTTGAATGTAATGGTTTTATTGTTTTTCTTGCATTTAATTTGTAAAGATGTTTCATTTATAGTTGGATAATGGCTATAAACAGAAGGAGTTTAGTCCTATTTTATTTTTATAATATTTAAGTAACATTATAATCAAAACAATTTAATTCAATACTCTAGTAATAAGAGATTATCTTTCCTTTAAAAAGAATCTATACTACTCAAGTCTGAGAAACTTTTCTACAGCTATCTCTTGACAGGAAAAGACAACTGAGGTAATACCATTATCTCCAAGCCAAATTCATATTCAATTACTGGTAGGTGAAGAAGTACTTTGTAAATGTAATAATATGTAACTTTCTGTATTAGTAACATCATTGTTTAATGGACAACTTATTCTTTATAAGATAATAATCAACAAAAATTTAAGTTTCTGTGATCCTTTACTTAAACGAGTAAATCATATCTGAGTTGGAAATGTCTTAGAAATCCACTAGTTCAATCACTCTTTTGGGCTACAAATGTAAAAAGCTTTCTAATCCCCAAAAGGTAAATGTCTAGGTTGCACTTTAGCAAGAATGAGAGAGGTTTTGACTATACTGTTGTCTACAATGTGATTTTTGAGCTGTTCACTGCTTATGGGACTCATCTCCATGATGAAAGTGTCCTCTGAAAGTCTGACTAGGTGGGTTGTTGACAGAAAAAAGTTAGAAGGTTGTTTCAACTTAAGGCCAGTATGGTGCAGAGTAGAGACTACAGGCAGGAATGCTGGAGCCCAAAGTAGACAGGGCTATAAGCTAAAAGTCCTTTATGCTAGTGTGTGACTGTGGGAAACCCAGGAACCCCAAACATGTTAATGGGTACATGATGTAAAGGGATCCAGCCATCTGTGCAGACAAAGGACAAAGAAAACATGCTCTTAGTATGTGTAGAGAGAGAAGAGAAGAAAGAATATTCCTAACAACAGTTTACAATAAACCTCCCCAAATTACTCAACCCCTCATTTGCAAATGCCCAAACAGGGTCTGCCTGAGGCAGGGTTGCTGAGGTCAAAAAGCTTTCCACCAGCCTAAGGTACATCCAGCAAGAAACCCATAAGAAATGGGTTAGGCAGGCAGGTCTTAGAGAGTAGAAATAAGAGCTGATACCACATTAAGATAATGACTGCCATTTTCAACCTGCCAATGGCTTTCTTACCCAGGTTTACTTACCAGGCTTAAACTGGTTTAAGGCAACCGTTTCTGAACCTCAGGAGACAGAGGTTACTGACCGGGATCTCTCACGTTCAGTAGGACTGCTGAACTACGTGAATAACTATTACAAAAATGTATCCACTGTGTTTTAGATTTTCAAACTAGATGTAGAAGGTGCTAAAAATGACTAATGTTTTTATCAGCATTTATTTTATCACTAATGCTTTCTAAAAACATATTTATTTATTTATGCATACAAGAACTGGGGTACAGGCCAGAGGTGTGGGGGGTGGGTGAGAGGATTCACCAGAGACAGAGTGGGGAGCAGAACAGGCAGATTGATTGAAATACACTGCTGAGGGGAGCAGCGGGTGAGTCAGGAGAGGTCTGCTGCACCATGTGGGTCACCTCCCTGGCCGGGGATCGAACTCATGCTGCAGTGGCTGCGGACAGCTTCATAGGCTTCATCTTAACCCCTTGCATCACCAGGGAGGCCCTTATTACTAATGCTTTTATCATTAACATGTTAAATAATTTTCTGTTGCTTCTTCCAAAATATACTAAAAGGCAACACCAGAGTTTCTGGTATACGTTTTCTCTTTCTTCACTCCACATCCACAAGAAATCACTTTCAATGGGACATTTATAGTCTTCAAATGCTGTGTGATCTTTTACAAGTAGCTTTCAGATAGAGCAATAACAAAAAATTTTTTAAAAGAAATGTAACTGTCATTGATAATCTTTTTCTTTAAAGCCTCATATATCTGTGTCATTAATAAGCACTGTAAACTTTTTAAATGACTACACCAAAGGGGTTTACATAAGCCATAAGCCTTCTACGCTAATTTACATCACTAACTCATTGCAGTCAACATCAAATAGATTTTCATTAAGTAATAAAGAAAATGAAAAAACCAACAAAACCGAATAAAAGTAAAAATATGAGTTTACCTTAAAATCTGTTTTTCTTTTTGCTAAAATATTAAAATATTTCTGTATGGATTAGCCTGACGGTTACCTGCTGCATTTACAAAACTCTATTACTAAAAATACCTGGAAATAAGCAACTAAAATTTAGTAGCCAAATAACACATGAGTACTACAGATTTGCCATGGGTTCTTAAAGTGTGGTACTTGAGTTGAGTAGCACCAGAATCAATCCTGGGAACTTGTTAGAAATGCAAATTTTCAGGCTCTACTCCAGCTCACTGAATAATAATTCTGGGGAAGGGTCAATCAATTTGTGCCTTAGGAAGCCCTCCAGGTGATTCTGTTGCATGCTAATGCTGGGAAACTGCTAGCTTTAAGTGAAACCTGGTATTTTTATAATGTTCAAAGTCAAGCACACCTATAGAGCAACAGTAATAAGAAACCAGCATACGATGTGATGGGATTCTTGTACTGTTAAGAACAATAACATGCATAAGTTTGAAATGAAAGGAAGTATTTTCTTCATGAACTAAACTTTATATGGTATTTGTATATATAAATAGAGGGGTGGAAAAAGATCTGTTTTCAATTTATTCCAGTTAAAATTTGAAATCCATAACAAACCATTAATAGTCAAAAATACACAGCCATATAATTGGTTAAAAATTTAAATTAAGTCATTATAATATTCAGTCAACTTTATGTTCCTTTAAATTATACTAATATACACAAAGAGACCTGTGATCTGTAGTTATTAATAAATCCTTTCAGCATGGATTATACTATTCATCTCATTAACTAATTCTTTAAAAATATAAAATCAAGTAATCAAAAACAGTGGTCTTCTGAATCACCCATAATTGGAACTACTGATGTCATTTCTCATCTATTTACTTATCACAACTACAGACTACCCAGAAATAAAAAGAAATACAGCTTAAACAGAAGAATCTTATTTTCAAGTTTGCTTTTTACTTGAGTTATAAACCAAAGGTTAGTCATCTGGTCTAAAATCATTTTAAGGACAAAATGAAATGTGTTAGAAACATTAGAAAAGCTATCAAATATCTGTTGCTCTTTCCAAAGTCTTTGATTTGTTTAAAATCAATACATTTAGACACAATAACATTTTAAAGGCCATTAATAAAAGGCAGTTCTGGTTTGAGAATTGATGAACAATTTACTCTATCATTGAAAACTATATAAAAGTAGATTTGGAAGCAATACCCCGATTGCTCCTAGAGCCTACCTGTCTACAGCTGAAGATTTGGAATTCCGTGGCTTCTTCACCTGGGCATACAAAGCATCCATCATAAGCCCTTCTTTTGGGCTCTGGGGTCTGGCATTAAGAGCCATGGAACCTTCATAGGAAGAAATTCCCCTGTACATCAACTCATCATCACATCCAAACGTCCGATGAAATTCTTGTATTTCAGCGTAGTCACGCTCTCTAGCTTGTCGTTCTCTAAATTCTCGAGTCTTGGCTTGAATCCTGTAAAAATCAAAACCAAGTTGAAATAAGAAAAATTATGTATTTTCAAAGAATTGCAAATAAATATTTATCCAAATGTATTATGAAATACATTTTATTTCATGTAGTATAAGTGAAGTTATGCTTATTTTAAATAGTCAAGGTAATGTCATATATGCTCAGGATAATTTCAGAAGCTTTGGCTCATGTCAATAAGATAGAGCCGGACCTACTAAACATAGAGCTTCCATATGATCCAGCAATTCCACTCCTAGGTATTTACCCAAAGGACACAGAAACATCAATTCCAAAGAGCATCTGCACCCCTATGTTTATAGCAGCACTGTTTACAATAACTAAGCTTTGGAAACAACCCAAATGCCCAAAAATAGATGACTGGATCAAGAAGATGTGGTACATATACACCATGGAATATTACTCAGCATTCAAAAAAAATAAACATATGCAATTTGCAGCAACACGGATGGCGCTGGAAGGGATCATGCTCAGCGAAATAAGCCAGAAAGAAAAATACCAGATGGTCTCACTCATAGCAGTAATCTAGAAAACTTAAATAAGGGACCAGGAAAATGAGTAACTGTAAGAAAGTGAAAATCAAAATCAACAAAAAACTATGAGCCAGAGATACTCTATGGGGAGTAGGGGGCGGGGAGGTGGAGGTATTGGGGTCAAAATAAGGGGGTTGCAATTGTATGGGGAATATAAAAATAAAATTTATTAAAAAAAATAAGATAGAGCCATAATTTACATCTTAATTTAAAATTTCATCAGCACAGATAATTTTAGGCATCCACTTGGGTTTTACTCATTAAATTTTTAAGACAAAAAGTATTTTTTACAACTGTTATGCATACCTATATACTATATTTGTATAAATTTACATGTCTATGATGTATATGTTGTATTACAAACAAACCATAAACCTTCAGCATACTATGAAGCTTAAGCAAGAATCAACATAACAATTCCTTATTAATGTCTAAAGAAAATCTGAAGACAAACTCTCAGAAAACTAGGAATAGAGCAGAACTTCTTAATTTTGATAAAGAGCATCTATACAAAAACATCACAGATCACAGAAAAAGCCTGAATGCTTTTCCTTAAGTTTAGGTATAACAAAAGGATGTCTGTTCCCACTTCTATGGTTTAACATGGTGCTGGAACTTCTAGACAATGAAATATGTATAGAAAAAAAAAATACACATTGGAAAAAAAAATACAGATTGGAAAAGAAGAAATAAACTGTACTTATTTGCAGATGATATGATGACATATTTAGAAAATTAAAAGGTATCTACAAAAAACTCCTAGAACTAAAAAGTGAGTTCAACAAGGTCACAGAACACAAGGTCAGCATACAAAAATTCATTGTATTTCATTATGCTGGCAATGAACATAGATGCTAAAATTAAAAATACAGTGCCATTTACAAATCATTAAAAATTGAGATACATGAATATATAGATGGGCAAAAATAAACTAAAAGTTGTTTTATACAAGCACATAAAAATGTATGGATGTAAACCTTACAAAACATGTGCAGGACCTGTGTTGAAAAACACATAATGTTGATGAAAGAAACAAAATATCTAAAAAAGTAGAGTCATACTGTGATTTTGTATGGAAAGAGTCAACATAATAAAGAAGTTAAGTCACTCCAAATTGATAAATAGATTTAATGTAATTCCTGTAAAAACCTCTGTAAGATTCTTGCAGATTTAAACAAGATTATTTTTATACTTAAGTGGAAAGGCAAAGGATAGAATAAACATTTGTGAAAAAGAACAATAAAATGGAATGAATCACACTTCCTGATTACAAGACTATAATATAGCTATAGTAATCAAGGCTATTGGGGAATAGACACATACAACAATGAAACAGAATTAAGATGCCAGAAATAGCTAAAAAGTAGGGTCAACTGATTTCTCAGCATTGTGCAAAAACAATTCAATGAAATAAAATAATGTTTAAACAAATAGTGCTGTAGGAACTATACAACCACAGGCAAAAAGAAAAACAAAACAAAAATATTTTAAAAGCCTGAAATAAAACTTTATACCTTAGAAAAAAATTAACTCAAAATGGATCATGGATTTAAATGTAAACTTATAAAACTTTAGAAGACAACATAGAAGGAAATTTTTAGGAAAAAATGGCTTGGTGCATTTGTTAGAAGTCATACCAAATGCATATTCCATAAAAATGAAAAACAGATACACTGGACATCATCAAAATTTAAAATGTTTTCCTGTGAAAGACTCTAGGGGGCCTCCCTGGTGGCCTAGGAGTTAAATCTCACTGTTATCAACATTATGGACAGTGTATTTTAGTAAATCCACCTGTTCTGCCCCCCATTTTGTCTCTGGTGAATCCTCTCACTACCACCCTCCACCTCTGTGCACCTCTGGTCTACATCCCTGTTCTTCTATGCATAAATAAATCTTTAAAAAAAGAGACTGTAGGAATAGAATAAAAGATTATGAAAGGTTAGGAGAAAATATTTTCTAACATCATATTTGACAGAGAATTCACATCTAGAATATATAAAAAAATTCGAAATTCAGCAACAATGAGAAAGATGACACATAAGTACATGAAAAGGTATTCAAAATCACTGGTCAATAGTAAAATGCAAATTAAGATCACAATGAACGATCACTACACACTATTAGATCAATTAAAGTAAATAATAAAGACATCTCTATTAAGATTTCTCAAATTTCCCATCTATGAAATGAAAATACTTAAGTTCACCTAGTTGAGTGTTTCTCAACAGATGTCCAGTGACAGTTGAGAAAAGACCATTTGCTATTGTGCAGGACTTCTCATAAAACTGATTCCAGTCACATAACAACAAGCAATGTCCCCAAGTCACTGAGACAACCCAAAATGCTTCATATATTTTTAGAACTTCCCTAGAAGGAGCTTATTTTCTGTGTTAAAAGAAAATTTAGCTCATAAGAGAATACAGTAAAGTTTTTATTTTTTTAATCAGGAGAGGCCTACCTTCCAACAAATATAAGGTTCCCAGATAAAATATTCATAAAAGAAATTCAGAAGAAAAACTATCCATAAGAGAAATCAAATTATTTTTTTAAAGATTTATTTTATTTATTTATGCATACAAGAGCTGGGGTGTAGGTCAGAGATGGAGGGGTGAGAGGATTCACCAGAGACAGAGTGGGAGCAGAACAGGCGGATCTACTGAATACACTGCTGAGGGGAGCAGTGGGCAAGACAGGAGAAGTCTGCTGCACCATGTGGGTTAGCTCCCTGGCGGGGGTTAGAACTCATGATGCAGTGGCTGCAGGTGCTGTAGTGGCTACCAATAGCTTCATAGTGTTAAGACTTAACCCCTTATGTCACTAGGGTGGCCTCAGAAATCAAATACTAATGCCAAATTTAGCCAAAAATTTATACTGGATTTCCTTTATTGTAGTTCACTTAATCATTTAGGAGTAATTATGACTGTAGGGAAGTTATAAAAGCTGGTTGCCACTGAATACTGGATATCTATGATCAAAAGCTCATAAAAGTTCAGAGATAGTTTTTTCTTTGTACCACATCAAAATCTTTTTTGACTCTGTATTAGTTAGAGAAACTTTAGAGAGGGAAATTACTTCTTTCTTCAACTCAGTGTGATATTAATTTGAAGTTCAATTTTGATCACTTATCTGACAACTCACTTTAGTACAAACCACCATCAGACAATCACCTAATCATTGATAATATCCAGGGTGACTGAAATTCATACAAATCTTGAAGTGTGGGAATCTGAAGAAATTTGTCTACAGTCAAATGAAGCCTAAATTCTGAAATTGGAGTACCTCCTGAAATCAAAAGGAGTGACTTGGATTAATAAATTGGACCCAAAAGTATTTGAATATCAATTCATGGAAAATGAAGATAAGTCAGCTTACTTATGTTAGAAAGTGTGAGCATATTAAGAAAGGAAGTTATCAGAGGAAGAGAATATTAACATCCTCTTCTGAAGGGAAGAACTTAAATCATCTCCTCAAGTGTCTTGCACATCAGTTCCATTATACATTGATGGGTCTACATTAGAATGTTCTTATATTTCAATTTACATAGAAACTAATATTTATTTAATTCATTTCCTAACAATTCAATTACTCAGAAGAAATGCTCAGTGGCATAGGTACTCATCATATTCCAAAGTTCTCACAAGTTATATTTTCCACAAATTTGCACATTACTACTAATTGCCACTAATGACTTAATCCAAAGAAACATTACAATGTCATTTGGAGAATTCTCTAAAGACTTGTTCTTAGTTTCAATGACATGAGGAATTGGACTTTGTTTATCTTGTCATCATCAATGAATTTATCACCAAAGTTGTAAAAGCTGTTTGTAACCCTTGTCACCCTGGCAGTTTACATTTGGAATGAAAAACTTAGAATGTGGGCTTCCCCAGTGGTGCAGCGGGTTGAGCACAACGCTATGAAGCTCTTCGAAGCCTCTGCAGTGCTGGTTCAATTCCCAGCCGGCCAGGGAAATTCCCACATGGCACAGTAGGCCTCTCCTGCCTTGTCCGCTGCTCCCCTCAGCAGTGTCTTCGGTCAGTCTCCCTGTTCTGCTCCCCACTCTGTCTCTGGTGAATCCTCTCACCTTTCTGTGCCTCTGACCTATACCCCAGTTCTTGTATTAATAAAAATAAATTATTAAAAAATAATTAAAAAAAACTTAGACTGTAGCTACACTATAGCTTCGATCAATGAAGGTGGGATTAGTGCTGCAAAATGCTAACAAATTTGGCTACTAGCATGAATTAATGTGCAGTTTAAAGTTCATTCTAGAAGTTAATGTAAATGACATTCATGCAAGTGGACTTAAAAACTAGGAATGAACTGAGGTTCTTGAAATTTTACTGACAATTCACAGTCAAATCAACAAAAATACAAATGATTTTACTATATACTTTTATTCTTAGATGTATTATTATAAAGATAGAAAAGGAACTTGCAACACAAGCAAAAGGTTATATTTATGTTAAATGTTTTCATTCTTTGTGGAGAAACTTATTTCAGAAAATAAACATTTGGCTCAGGGAAGAAAATATATTTGGTGTCCTAATATAAACAGCATAGTTTTTTAAAGAAACTTTAAAAAATGATAGTGAGCATCTTGCAGATGATTCCTTAACGTTCCAGATGATCAATGCTATAAAAAGACACCCCTTTATTCTTTCATTGTGACTGTGAGGTCATACATCATCTTCTAGATCTAAGACTTAGTCACTTTTCTGAAAGTCAGGTTGTTGTTCAGCTTTATCCATCCAATTTATCTTGGGTCAAACCTTAGCAATGACAGAGTAAGTGATTCGGCCAAAACTTAGCCAAAGAAATAAATGTTTATTGTCTTATGCATTTCAAAAAGTCTTTCCTACTTATAAACAAGAAAACTATTTGGAGATTTAAATGATAGCAAACAGAGGCACTGACTAACTTCAGTGGGCAACATCACCATTTCACTATTCTTTAAATGAAAAGAAAATTGAAGGAACAAATAAAACTTTCTATTGAGACTTTAAAAAGTTAGTAAATAATTTATCATTTCAATTTGTTCTGTTTTAACATAAATATTCACAGCTTTCCTTTTAGTTAAAAAATTCTCTTCCATTCTGACAATGAAAATAATATAAAATACTAAATAAAGTAATAAGGTTAATTTCTTTCCTGCTGTTGCTAAATTCATGCTACTAATCTCTACAGCTTGACATCAATTAATGATTTTAATTCCAAAATCTTATCACAGCGTTCACCACTCTTTTCTTTAATTAAAATGGATGATGTGTGATGAAGATAAAACAGACGAATTCTTGCAACATTTCTATTCATTAGGGTTTTGCTTTAACAATAAATGGCTTTCAGTACTAATTGCAGCAATGTAAAATGAAAATAATGTTTTTATGACGATGAAAGCATAGTTTTGTATATTAAATAAAGGAAGAAGGCATGAAAAATCTAAATGACCAATTCCTCAGGATTGGTAAAAATCATGTAATTTCTCAGTTATATCAAAACTACTTCTACCCTCAAACCTATGAAGCTTTATACAAGGAACAAGTGATGGCACACTTTAAGCACTGTAGAAGCACAAATTGACCTTAGTAGTTGCAATTTTTCTTAAAATGCTACTAAATTCTATAAAAGATTCAATATCAAATATTTTAACAGAAAAATTGTAAATTTCAGATTCCTGCATATTAATTGCTATCTATCTTCAAAACCATTTTTAAGATCTTGCCAACAACTCTTTTTTGACAAAAAAAAAAAATTTTTTACTGAGGTAATCACTGGTTTACAACACCTCTATTGGTTTACAGTACCTCTATGATTCAGAAGTATAGTTTGCAATCAACTCTTTGAGGACACAGTTTACCCCTGATTTATTGGACTTCTATCCAGGCAGTTCCTGGATCTTTTCCCAATAGTATTTTCTCATTCTTAAAGCGAGTATTACAGAAATTCATCATATAAAACCTACATTTGTGGCAGAATGAAATTCAAGCTATAAGACAACTGGAAGGAACAGTTCAAGATAATAGCAATTTTCATTCAACTGATTGAATTCTTCAGATTGAGACTGATGTGTTGCCTGCTATGCCAAGAGGGCCTTTGTGAATGAATGCGGTATTTGAAAATAGTCATAATTTTAAAGTGGAATTTTACTATTTTTCTAATATGGGGATAAAAGTTGATGTTTTTTTAATAAACATATTCTCAATGCATCCTGATAAAAGAAATCTCAAATATAAACAATGGATTTGTAGGTACATTTCCAATCTCAGGGAAGAATGCAAGTTGTTGAAATCCAGAGAGGTGCCTTATAATAAGTGGGTGGAAAGTTAGGTTTCATCACTAATGCCAACACGAAATATCAGTTTTAAAACATAAATTTTGAAAAGACGAAAAAGAGATAAAAGAATTCATAGACATACTATTAACCTCTAATACAAGCACAATTTTTAAAGAACTTGTTAAAAGAAGGCTCACCCCCATGAGTCCTTGTGTGTGTTGGGGAAGCACAGAACATGACAGTGGGTGTAGAATTTTTCCATTTTGCTAAATGAAAAAGCTATGGGCAACTAGACCAAGAACTTGAATTACCATCTCTAAGAAGCATTCATTATTAAATCTAGCCCCACCCACCTCTCCCTTGTAGTAATTATTTTCACAATTTATGATATTTCTAAAATCAATTGTTTAGTGTTAAAATGCATAGTTTCCCCCTCTTAGCAAAGGAAGGGGTCCCTGAAAGAAGAAACAATATTGTAATAATAAAATTTTAGCGTAATCATATTGTGTTCTTGATATATTGTGAAGCAAAAAAAAAATCTTTTAAACTAGTAAAAGACTAGAACAATATTTCACTTACCTAAACACACACACACACACACACACAGTCCCTCATACACTCTCACTGATACTCCAGTTCACTTACATTACCTTCAGGCTTTCACAAGTATCAAAGCACCTACAACAATTTCCAATTCAAAGAGATGCTTCAATGCCAACTACGTCTAAGTGAGCTCTCATCAAAAATTAAACTGTTCTTTTCTACTCTCGTTACAGTATGTCAATAAAATCATTTCATATATACCTATGTCCTTTCTTTTTCCTTTTTTTTTTAAGAAGATTTGTTGAAACCAATCCTATTGCTCAGACCTGACTTTTCTGAAGTATCTGAGAGGAAAGAGAAAATATAAAAACTATGTTAGAGGAGAGGGAAAAAGTACCTTTTCTATAAAATGATTATTTTTTAAAAATCAAGCACCGAATAACAATATGTGACCTAAATGCAAAGATTATATCCAGCTTATCCAGGCTGTAATGTCAGAAGGTATGGAAGCAAACATTAAGTTTTAAGCCAAAATGAGTAAAAACTCCTAAAATGTTTTTAGGTAAATAGCAAATGCACCTATTGCTGCTATACAGATTTTTTTTCCTATAATTTCATTAATATCTGTTGAACAGGATCTCATCAACAAAGTTTTTAATGAATATTTCAAGAAATTACTCAAAGGAGATTTTGGAAACAGGATAAAACTGAAAAGAAAAATACTAAGTGAATGGAATACATATTCAGAAATGCCACCAAAACCTGCAAAAAGTCATGCTAAGAAATTAGAATATACCACTTAAATACACAGATATAGATATATACGATAGTATCACAATAGTTATCCATTGTATAACTACAAAATGCAAACTGGCAAATATTATAAATCAAATTTAATAAGAATGTATGATATCTGAGATAAATATTATTTGAGTCTTGCCAAGTCTGACCAGATATCACAGATAATATTTCATCTTTCAGATCTTCTTTCCTTCCCATTATAATACTATTTACACAAACTTGAAGTTGTTCCAGAAACATTTTACATGATTTTGTAAGAACAAATAAAAGTCTAAAATAAACCCAAATGTTACTTTTTAGATGTTATTTTTTAGAAGTATGTATTGTAGAAAGTTATTTTATAAAATAACAGAATTGTACAGGCCAGTATATTAACAGTGGTATTACAGATTTGTTTTCCTATTTTAATTTATGGTTCTTTTATTCCCCCAACTTTTATGGATTTAAAATTAGAATCAGACCATATAAATGACATGTTTTAAACTGATGAGTAACATGTGGGAAAGAGAAAACTGAAAAAATAAAGATGGACTAGGAATAGGTACATATGTATATAAAATAGAAGCCACTGAGTAGAGGCACATCACAAACACTGGCTAGGAACTTCCTCACAGTTCTAGGAAATGATCAATTCTGATTTCAACAGCCAGTTAGATAAATGATCTGGATATGGCTGAACCAGGAACCAAAGTTCTTTACTTATCATCAGTATTTCCCAAACAACTTTACGAATTCTGAGAGTTAGTATTTCATGAAAAACAAAAAGTGAAGAGAGATGGTCTATGAATAAATAAGTTAAGAAGTGATGATTCTCTATGACTCACAACATACATTCACGTAACTAGAGTTTTGAAAAATAATCACAAATTTGTCTAACCATGTGTTGCTCAAATTATTTGCAAATGTAACCGTATATGGGAAACCTCATACTCGAATAGTTTACATACAACAAAATATATAAGCAGAGTTATCATTGAAGACAAAGACATTAAAAAAACCAAAATTTTACTTCTTATTCTTAGTCAGCAGAGAAGTCCATCACTTGCCTTACGGAAGCTAAGTGAACCAGAAGTAACATAGATCATTTAATCAGAAAGTTCTATTTTGTGTTTGGAGCCCAATTCTTTCAGTTTTTAGAAATGTACCAACAGGGTCTTTGTCCCTGGGCAAGCCTGAAAGATAAATCAACATAGGGCAGAAAGCACAGACTTCACAATAATTCTCCAAATACCAATTGCTTGCTTAGTTTCCCTACTTAGCTTTAATGTGGTAGACAGCATCTCTGAAAGCTAGGGAATCTAGGTTTGCACCTCAGAGTTAGAAGTCAAAATAGGACATCACAGGACCAGCTCACTTCACCCACAGTGTCAACTGAAGATACCTGTTTCTCAAGAAGAGACCTTAGGGGCAAAAGTTCAAGTTTGTGGCAGGACATGACTAGTAAAGGCAGAGAACAGCTCCAAACAGTGATCTTTCTCATCCATTTCTCCTACCTGGACAGATATAATCAAGATCCCATCACCCAATGATGGTAGCAAGTGAATGAGATGAAGGAAGTTAGAAGAATGAAGTGAAATTTAATCTCAGATCCGTACACAGATGACTCTACTTTCACTTTCCAAATAGATCTTAACATGGTAGGAAAAAGATTTTAAGCTATATTCATTGTCCTTTCATTGTTTTATATTTAAATATGAATAATATTCAGGCTTCATGAAAATGTATGGGCAAAAAAATACTTTCAAAGGTGATTATATCATAACTAATAACTAAGGAATATCAAGTTTTCTATTTTTTACTTGGAATCAGTCAAAATAATTTTTGGAACTCAAAGAGCTACAATAGTAAATCATGCTATAGGAGACCCTCAGTACTAGTCACTAGTGATGCAAAGGCTGTGATGAGAATATAAGCACTGTTTTATTTAAATTTTTATTTATTTAATTAATTTAATTAATTATTTAAATACCTATTTTATTTTTTATTTAATTATTTTTTATTTACTTTTTTCTATTCCTGTAATCAAATTCTTCCCAAATAAGTTGTATTTCCATTCTCAAAGAAGCATTGCCAAGGCTGACCAGCATATAGAATAGAAAAGGGGACATACAAAACAAGACATTAAAGTAACAAACACTAAACATGTTCTACTTATGTAATTTAACATCTTACATGCATTCACTTGCTCTATTACAAGATCCATGAGTTTAAATAAAACATACTTGTAAAAACTGTTATTGAAATACAAAGTCAAAGTATAATAGTTTTCTTAAATTATGAAGCTAATTGATTTTTTTAATGGACCATTCAGTTGTTCCTTGACCCTAAAAGATTTTTATTCTAGGTCTCCTGAACATTGTAAATTCATTATGACCAACCTAGTTCCCAGAAGTATTGCATCATTAGAGGTAAAGAGATGGAGATTAAAAGCAAACCTGAAAAGTGAACTGTGCCTTAGGCAAATTAATAATACAAGTGAAACCATTATGTAAAAATCATTGTTTGGCTGGGAACATTTGACTATGCATTTTAAAAGTAATGTGGAAATGCTGATAGACTTCTGCATTGAAACACAGCAGTCATCTTAAACTGAACAAAAGGAATATTTAGAATACAAAAAAATGGCAAAGAATTAATGAAGCTATCCCCTTTGGCTGGCATCAAGATAAAGGAAAAGAAGTATAATGTTTCCTTCTATTACTCAGATTGTTCTCTAACTAAATCACAATGTTTGGCTGTGGAAATTTGAGTTCATGCATTTACCTAGTATAAATTCTTCCTTTTGGGACAACTCTTTTAAGATACAAGTTCAGACCACTGAGCACTTAAATGCCATATTACACTACACACTTAGGGACAACTAGTACCCTGCCATAAAAAGAGTTTATTATTGGTGAAGATTAGCATCCTAGAAAGAAAAAAAAGGTGGAGTTTTTTTAAATAAAAATTCTGGGAAAGAACCTGAAGTAAAAAACACAAACTGCATCAAAGTTAAAAGTCCATATTTCTCCCAATTTTCTACATTGAAAAGCTATAAAGAGAGAATCTGAGTAATTATCCTAGCAAAGAACCTCAGAGGTATTAGAAAGATTATGGAAAAAAATACAAACATTAATTTGGAAAGGAAAACTGTCAAAGACTATTCTTTTTATTTCTTTCATTCATATTAAGAATAATATTGAAAGTGATCCAACTCCAGAATTGCCTTAAAGGTAGTGGGTTATAATCCTAGTAATGCACAACATTCAACTTTACAATATTGATCAACGTACCAGAAACTCCCTTATATTTCAGAATATTCAGAGTATAGTAGGCATAGTATCTCTCTATGCAAATGAAATCCTATAAAACACAGGAACTCACTGTCTACAAACTTAAATAACAAAAATGTGTCAGAGAAGTCTTGCAACCAGGGGGAATTTTAATGAGAAAAATTCTAATCACTTATAAAAATGGTTTTCAAGCATTTGCTTAAAGTAATCCTTTCCATTCATTTCAGTGGTCTTTGGGTTTTCAACATTGAATGATTCAACAATGGATAACAATCTTTCTGGAAGCAATCAGATAGAATTTAAGTGGAAAATGTCACAAAATGTGAAGCTAGTAAGACAGAAGGAGGAAAAGAAAATGTCAGGTTTGAAAGGAAAACAACATCGTAAAATACTAACAACCTACTCAATTCTTACTATAAAACATTTTAAATGAGATGTAAAAAATTCAAGTATTTTTTTTAAACATACAGATGAGTATTTCTTTATATTTCTTTAAAAATATTATAATATGCTATATAGTCATAGATGAATGAGACAAGATTTGAAATATTTCTGTAGGGTTTTAATAACAATTATAAATTCAGTGTTAACATTTATTCATCTAATATGCCTTACACTCTCCTACACAAAAATCTTAATTAAAACAATTAAAATTCACTTTAATGCCTCAAAAAATATAAAGCTTTTCATTTAATATTTCTTTACATTGTATTCATCCCACAATCATCAGAAAAAAAATTGATTCAATGCAAATTCTTTATATTAAAAAAAAGAATAGAAAGGAAAAAAAGAACCTCAATCTAATGAGGTTTAATTAAATAACTTAAATCTACCTCTCCTGCTCCTGCTTCATACGTATTCTCTCCTCTTCTGATGTAAAGGACTCCTGCATTTTTATTTTACCCGTTTTCTCAATCTTGTCATCTTTTCGATGTTTGCCAAACCTGTTGACAACAAAAAATTCTAACTTGTCAATATATACAAAATGAGTTTTCCTTCTTTTGTGATAATGACATATGTACTCAATAAAATGTGAGCTCCCTCAAAATGAGGGAAGGCCAAAGTACCATTAGTTTTTCCAACATTAATATTTTCATTAGAACATTTCACTTATTTTTAAATTCCTTGAATTCCCAGAGAAAACCCTCATGTAAAATGGCCTCAACACCAATTTTGCTTTTGGTAAAATAAAAATAAACAGCAGCAACAAATACCTTATAAGCTCTCCTTATTTAAAAAATAATGAATTTACAGGACTAAATGTTGAATACTTCTGATACTAAAGAGATATATATACTTTAAATACAGACATACTACAATCTGCATAGGAGTGGGTTTCTCTTAGGACTAAAGATTGTTAATCTACAATCATCTATTTAATAATCTCCCATAACAACTATTTTCTTTATTTTCACAGTAAGTTTTATTGGAAACATTCATCTTATTTTAAAAACTGACAAAAAAGCCACTGTTGCAGCATTTGAAGTACAAAGGATAATTTATACTGCTATCATTTATACTTTGAGCTTATTAAATTGAAAGCTTTAAGACAGTCTCATTAAATAGTATTCCAAAATCTGTTGAAAAGTAATTGTTGAATGTGGTATCTATGACTTGAAAATTTACCTCTGATCAAAAACAAACAAGAGGAACAAGCACATGATTCAAAAACCATCCACATGAACTTTTACAGACTGAATTTGAGCATCTTTGAAAAAACTCATTATTGTCTTCAGGCATCCATATATCTCGGAAACCTCAGATATAGTATCAGTTCTTTTTCTAGTCCGTTATTTTTCACTAAAAGATTATGTTGCCTGGAATGCATGCATGACACACCCTCAAATAATATTCATCCGTTAGTGACTTGGTTATCAGATATTTCAAAAAGGAAATATTTGATATTCAATTGTACTTTCACAAATATATAAAGTATATTATTTACTTCTGAGGACAAAATAGTAACCAGGCTAATGGTGACAATTAGTCATATTGGAAAAGACTGAAGTAAAACAGTAGGTCCAAAGTTGATTAAAAGAGGTAAAACAATATTTCAATAAATGGCTTGGTTTAGCATAGAGATCATTATCTTCTTAATGTAAATCTGAATCCAAATGCAGGTCTATGTACTAAGTATATGTGGAGGGATTTTAAAAATTAGGGAAGAAAAGTATTCATAAAATGCTAAAGTAGAAACAAAATACCATTAACACTATTCCTTTAAGAACGATGTATTATTATTAGCATCAAAACTCACTGTAAAATTGATTTCTGTAGAGTACTATAAATATCTATATGCTCATAAATTAGATAGTTTAGAAGAATTGGACAAATCTTAGAAGCAAACTATATTCAATAGAAAACTTGAATAATCCAATTATATGCCAGAAAATTGAAACAGTAATCAAAACTCTCCAGCAGAAAAAAAGCTCAGGGATGAGATGGTCTCACTAGTGAGTTATACCAAACATTCAAAGACAAACTCATTTTATGAAGTCAACATTACTCTGATATCAAGGACATCACAAAGTAGAAAACTACAGACTAATATGCCCAATAAACATAGATGCAAAATTCCTCAACAAAATCTCCCACAACAAATTAAATAACACTTTAAAAGGATTACATATCCTGCCCAAGTGGGATTCATTCAGGGACACAAGCATTATTCAACATCTAAAAATAGATCCCTTTAATTCAGCACATCAACAGAAAAAAAAAAAGATAGAAATCATATGATCATATCAACAGATGCAAAAAAAAAATTGTTGAGATTCAACATCCATTTATGTTAAACTCTCCAAAACTGGGGGTAGAAGGAACATAATTCATCACAATAAAGACCATACATGATAAACCCACAGCAAACATACTCAATGGTGATAAATTGAAAACTTTTCCTCTAAGATCAGATAAAAACAAGGATGTCTACTTTCCTCACAACTATTCAACACATCAATAGTATGGGAAATCCTAGTCAGAACCATTACACAAGAGCTATATATAAGAGGAATCCAGGGCCTCCCCGGTGGCGCAGCGGTTGAGCGCTGGGTTGGAAAGCTGCCCGCAGCCTCTGCAGTGCCGTTTTTCGATCCCCGGCTACTCCCCGGACACCAGAGGAGGGTCCCACATGGCGCGCAGACCTCTCCTGCCGCCCGCTGCTCCCCTCAGCAGTGTACTTCGGTCCTTCTGCCTGCCCTGCTCCCCGCTCTGGCTCTGGTGAATTCTCTCACCCTCCTGCGCTTCTGACTGTACCCAGTGCTTGTATTAAATAAATAAATAAATCTTTAAAAAAAAAAAAAAAGAGGAATCCAAACTGAGTAAGAAGTAAAACTATCACTATTTTCAGACAACATGACAATATATATAGAAACCCTAAAAAGTACATTAAAAAAAAACTAATGAAAATAATAAGTATGCTAAAGTATCAGACTACAGACTCAATATACAATAACTGTTGCATTCTAGTATGCAAGTAATGAACTAGAAAAGGAAGATTCAAGAAAATAACCTCATTTACAATTGCATAAAAAGAATTAAGTAAGTAGGAATAAACTTAGCAAAGTAAAAGACCTCTACATTGAAAATGATAAGACATTGTTAAAAGACATAGAAGACACAAAGAAATACATATTATTTGCAAATAGATTGGAAGAATTAACATTGTTAAAATGGCCATCTTACTGAAAGCAATATGCAGATTCAATGCAATCCCTATCAGAATTTCAGTGGCATTCTTCAAAGTAAGAGAGAAAATATTACTGAAAAAACCCTGAGTAGCAAAAGCAACCATGACAAAAAAAAAAAAAAAGAAAGTATCACATGGCCATTGAAATGAAAATAGACATGCAGACTAAAGGAATAGACTTTGGAACCCAGAAATAAACCCATCCTTATATGGAGAATTAACCTTTGACATAGGAGCCATGACCATACACTGGAGAGAAATGTCTCTTCAACACATAGTGTTGGGAAAACTAGACAGCCATGTGCATAAGAATGAAACTAGAGGGCCTCCCTAGTGGTGCAGGTGGTTGAGTGCCGCACCATGAAGCTGTCCGCAGCCTCTGCAGCGTGGGTTTGATTCTGGCCGGCCGGCAAACATCCCAAATGGCAATGCAGACCTCTCCTGTCTCACCCACTGCTCCCCTCAGCAGTGTATTTCTTCGGTCTGCCTGTTCTGTTCCCTGCTCTGTCTTGGGTGAATCCTCTCACCATTCTGCGCCTCTGGCCTGTACCCCGGTTCTTGTATAAAAATAAAAAAATCTTTTTTTAAAAAAAGAAAGCAACTATACCACTATTTTGCACTATGCACAAAAATTAATTCAAAGTGAATTAAAGACATGGATGTAATACCTAAAACCAAAAAAATACATAGAAGAAAAAACATAGGCAAAAAACTCCATAATTTTGGCTTCAGGAATTCTTTGCGACTCAACACCAACAGTAAAAGAAACAAAAGAGAATATACACAAATGAGATGATATCAAACTAAAACCTTCTACACAGCAAAAGAAACTATCATTTAAATAAGACATCCTAAAGAATGGGAGAAAAAAATTGCACATCATCTATTTAAAAAGATGCTAATAGCTAATACCTGCAAAGATCTCATACAACTCAATGAAAGGAAATAAGAATGCAATCAGAAAAGTGAAATAGACACTTCTCTAAAGAAAACATGTAGATGGGCAATCGGCATATGAAAATATGCTCATCATCATATAGTATCAGGAAATGCAAATCAAAAATCCTGTGAAAAAGGCCCATAGCAAAAAGACCAGAAGCAGCAAGTGTTGTAGAGTACGTGGAGAAAAAGGAACCCTCATACACTATTGGTGGAAATGGAGAATAGTTCAGTCCCTATGGAAAAGAGCATGCAGGTTCTCAAAACATTAAAAACAGATCTACCACATGACCCAGCAATTCCACAGCCAGTTATATACTCAAGGAATGCAAAAGCATTAATCCAAAGGAATATAGGTACTCCTATGTTCATTGCAACATTATTTATAATAGGTAAATTATGGAAACATTAAGTACCCAATGGCAAATGAGTAGGTAAGGAAGATGTATTATATAGATACAATATATATAAAGGATGAAATCTTGCCAATTGCTGTACTATGGATGGGAGTAGAAGGAATTTTTCTAAGTGAAACAAGTCCAAAAGACAAATACAGGAAGATTTCAATCATCTGTGGAATACAGATATACCATAAAGAAAGGCAAAACCAAACAAAAAAGCCACAGAAATCTGACTGCAGAAGTAAAGTTATCAGAAGGGAAGAGTGAGAGGGACGCTTGGGAGAGGACCCAAAGAACTACGGTGGACATTGATGGGTACTCCGGTGGTGGGTGTGCTGTGATGACACACATCTAAGAATTAAGAATCTCTACTTCTAAATCATATAACAGTGTCGTAAACCAACATTATCTCAATAAAAAATTAACTTCTATAAAGCAGTCCTTAAAATTGAATCTTACTTAGAAATTGGAAGTTAATGGCAAGTACAAAAATGGAAAAGTATCCCCAAGAACTTAATTCCAGATGTTGACCATCTCTCATGAGGGATAAAACATGTACTTTGCTTTAAATACAAAGCATTAAAAATAAGACTTTTAGTCAAAATATCAATAATGCCTAAGAGTAAAGGATAATGATTGACTTTATGTAGTGTATGATAAATCAGTGAGCAAATATTCAAAAAAAAACTGACACTGGAGTCAATATCTAAAATAATATTCATTCTTCAATAAAAGTTTACAGAACCTCCACAAAAGTTTAGGAAAGAAAATGGGATTAGATTAACTTGAGTGACATCACTAAAGGATATTGAAAGTTGATTTGAATTCCCATCCTGAAAATTCTGCAATATTTGAGGTACTTAGAAATATTAAATGTATTAAGCTGTAACTTCAAGAAAAGAGTGAGTTCAAATGCTAATACATAATAGTTATTGAAAATAAGAATGCCTTAAGGTAGATCATTTTTGCAATTTTTCAGTTCATGAATATTCTTCCAAAGGCACAATGTTCCTATATCAACCTAACCAGTTTGTTTTTAAAAGACTATTTTACTGGTTCACATTCTAGATCACATGCATTCAACCCAGTACTATATTGGACAAACATAATGCATGACACAAGAGATATTATGTATCTGCACCAAAAGTACAGTTTAATCTCACATGAAGATCATGTGTATCTTCCCACTGAACTAATAAAATGGGGAGAAGAGGAGAGTTTACTTTAACATATAAAATCTTTAACACATTACAAAATAGCTTAGATATTTTGAGGCTCAAAGCTAACACTTGGTTTAATTAGCCATGTTAAAATCTTTTAACAGTGCTCTGGGTCTTACCTTGTGATTAAAGTTGCAGTCTTAAGTCTACCAACTTTTAGCTTTTTAATTAAGTACGCATGACTTTCAAAAAACAGACTACATATTCATATTTAAGAACGGTATTTTTCTCACTGTTACTTCTCATTGTATCAAAGTACTTCTCAGACTGTTCCCTAATCATCAGAATAGACTATTTTATTATTTGGAAATTTGTTATCTAAATTATAGCACAGTCTCCTTTTTACATTAATGTATGAAAATGTAAAGAAACCATAGATAAAATGTTTATATGTTAGCATTTGGACATTTTTCTTAATTATGCAATTAAGGGAATTGTCTTAATTATGCAGTTTCTTTAAGGCATATTATGAAATCACAGTATATTACTTATTGGGGTAAAAACCAATCTCTCAGGTATACATTTTGAAAGAACGAAATAAAGACCGCAAGTGAAAACAAATATATTAACTATTCTAGAGTGTGAAAAAAAAGCAGGTACACCTCTTTCATTCTAATCACCAATGTATTATTAATTTATAGTTACCTAATTCTTCCTGAAAAGAGGGCAAGGTCATTGAAAAATTTCAGCTAAACACGTATTCTAAGTGTCACAGATGAACTCAGCAATTAACCGACAGAGACAATCATTTAATAGTAAGAGGTTTTAAAACTTGGAAGACATCAATTCCATTTATTTTATTATTTTTTAAAAGCCACAGATGAATATCAGATGGGTCATTTTCCAAGGAATAGCATAACTTTAAAAATATTATACTAATAACATGTCTAGGAAGCAAACATTCTCAAGCAGAGAATCAGTTTCATGAATTGCCTTCTGGCTAATCCACATGAATATTGAAACAGAAAACTCTACCACCCAATGGATATGATACAGAGACACAAAGTGGTCACACAATCCACAACCTCAGGAAAAATTTGCTGGTATGTGAAGACATTTAAAATAGGATAATGGCCTTTTTTCAAAAACAGAGACAAAAAAGAAAATAGAGTATTGAGGGAAATAGGAACACATGGGGATAGAAGATATATTGAAAAAAAATATCAAGATGCCGTTGAAGACTTCACAGAAAGAACAATAAATGAGTCTTGTCTCATCAGAATAGAATTGATTGTCACATTCTTAAACATATGGCTTTCTTCATAAAGGATACAGCAATGTTTACATTCAGCTAAAGTAATCTCAAAGTAATCTGCTAAATGGGTTTTACTATGACACATTTACAAATGAGATTGCTACCGGCTGCCAGATCAGATATATATATATATTATTATACTAAATATATATATTTAGTATATATATACTAAATATATATATATTATTATACTAAAGGATGATGGCAAAATGTGCACTTTCGATGAATACAGAAAGCAAAAAGGAAACAAACAAAACAGCAAAGAATTGTAACAAAATTCCATTGTTATATAGAAAGAGCTGTTGTGAAAAATTAACTACTGCTACGATTTTTGTGCTATGAAACCAATATTTAGGATTTTAGTAAATTAACCTAATTATTTCAGTAGTATAAATACCATTGAAATATTTACTATTTTAATACTGGTACTAAAAATAGAGATGAAATCTTTATAAAAATTATGCCATATAACATACAGAATCCTGCTATAAATAAAATGAATATGTAATTAGTTGTATAATGAAAGGTCTCTATTTCCTACTCTATTCAAAAACTCAATCCAATAGAAAGAAAAAATGAAATATCTGCTGCTATATCTAAAAATAGATGAACAGAATACCCAGAATTATACTTTTTGAGCTTCAAGGAATAATTTTTAAGTAGTTTTCTTCAAAAAATAACCTCACTAAAATGTCATCTAGGAATCTGATATTTCTTTCTGCTAATTACCAAGGTCTTCATATGTAAGGAACACTTTGCTACATTATTTGTCTTAATATTTACCCTAGGAAATTTGTAGGCTAAGTGATACAATATAGCTGGGAAAGAGAACGAAATGGGTCAAATACAAATTCAATGCCAAGTCATTCATACTCTCCCAACAACTGAATCCTACACAGGAAAGGTAAACACAGTCATCCAACTCAAAACACTTCTTTTTATTTTGTCCCTCACTTCTACTTAATTGCAAATTCACACAATTTAATCACTTCCTTTCTCCAGGAATTCATTATCACTTTCTGGAAACTTTCAGTTGTTTTCTTGTGGACAAATGTGTTTGTACAACTACTGCACTACCCTGTCCTGACCGCTGCCTACTGTGGTCATTTCCCCTAAAGATACTTGAGCAATACCAGCTGTCCAGTGAGCTGGGCTCAAGATCCCGTGCAGCAAAATCACACATCCTATACTCTGTCCTTTCTGGGACATCCAGTTCTCTGAAAGAGTCAGGAAAATAATGCCCATTCAAATAAAAGAAAAATCATGAACTTTTAACTTCATTCGTCTCGTGTTCCTTGAGTCATACCTTTTCTAAATGGTTTTTGAGCTAAGTTTCTCCAGAAATTCTAGAAAAAAAAATTTTTAAATGATTTTGCTATAATCTTTCCCCATGTTCTTGGTAGGAGCATTTGTTTCCCTTACTCATCACTCTAATTCTCTAATACAAATATGAAATTGTTTTTGCCTTATATCTCTAGGATTAGAGTTCAGGTCACTTTGGGTCACTTAATAGCTAATTTAAGACATCTTGGAGGTATTGATCTGGGACACTCCTGAAGCAAATAATATTCCCTGACCTATGAAGTTCAGTTTGTATCTTTTGTGAGCTATAACTGATCCCATTTAATGCTCTTTTGATTATTTAATTACACATAAGTTGAATTTATTGAATTCTTATTATGTACTTTGCTCATTGATCCCCAAACCAGCAGCTAACAGTGTTACCACCTTCAGAGAAAACCTCAAGGACCACAGGGTCCTTAATGATTTCACAGGTCACATAGCAAGTGAGAAACAAAGCCAGAAATTCAGACCTAAGACTATTTTTACTACATCAGATACCTCAAAAGCTTTAGAAACCAAAGATAGTCACTCTATGCTTTCTATGCTGGGAGCAGCTGGTTAAAACATTTTAGTTGAAATAAATGAGATAAATCTTATATTGCCTGGGGCAATGAGTTTCTGGGGACATTGTTCCTGTAAGGAACTTGTCTCTGCAGGCCAAGAATCTGAATGCAAGGTCAAGACTTGCTCCCAATCATTGCGAAAGATCATAAAAACTGCCCTCATACCCACTCATAGGACATTGCCAACATTTCCAAAAGCAGTGACACTCCAAATGTCAAAATTGTCTGTACTGACATATGCAAATACTGCCAGGCAGCAGCAGAAGCATGTCAAACTGCCCAAACTCAATCAGAGGGTGAAATAATAAGAATTCACTGCATGCTTTTTTCTTTCATAATGACGTACTCATGGTTTCTGTCTCTATTTTGTGTGTGTGTGTGTGTCTCAGACTCTATTTTACAAATGACAATATGACAAAAAATTAAAGACTTCTAATATGTCCTTCCCATCCAGGAATTTACAGATTTCAGTGACATTTTAAGAAATCACTATCACGTTAACATACTGATTTGCTCAGCAGTCTTTGTGGCTATGCTGGATGAATCAGGGAAGGGGAGGCTGATTATGAAAAGCAGAAAGTTCCTATTTAGGCAAAACATCTTGGTAATCAACAATGATGAGAAGGGAGTTTTTGGAAAGGGTATATGACAACTTGATAGTGCTTTATAAAATGGGATGCAGTTTTAAGTTGGCAGAGTTTAGCAGGGGTTCTCTTTAAAAGGAAATTCACAAACTTGAAGATCATTATTTGATTGTGTACAGTTTTCATCAGTGCTAGGCTGATTAGATTTAATAAACTAAATTTCTGTTGCTTAGCATCCAGAGAAAAAGTAGTGACTTAAAAAAAAAAAAAAAAAGAAAGAATGAAAAAATAGCTTCTACTTAACCAAGCTAGAAAATCCTTTTACGTGCCATGAACCCTTAATGGACGACATATTCTCCTCAGGACTGCCACTAAACGTCATTATATATGCACTCTTTCCTTTGGCTTAGCCTGTGTTATCTAATCATGGTGCACTAATATGCCTAGTAACCGGATACTTGGGGACTCCTAGAAGGATATGGAACAAGGAAATATTAAAACAAAATTAAGAAATTGAACCCAGTATGCTATCATATATTTGATTTTATAAAAAGTCACTGCACATTCCAAAGATTTTAAAGACAAACAACAGAACAGACAAACAAAAACCTATGGGATCAAGATATAAAGACTTAAGGAAAAAAGAGCATAGTAATCCTTCAAAACACAAGAAAAAATACACATACTCTGAAATAATTTTTGAAACTATATTTAGCGCCATTCTTGTAAAATAACAGATGAGAGGAGGCATATTTAAATTATGATGTTAAAGTTTTCCAGGCGTCTGCCATTCATAGAACATATGACATATTTTCTCTAGCAAATGAATTCCCTCTTTATAAAAAGAGGTCAATTTGTAATTACTGTCCCATATAGGATTGTTATAAGGCTTGATATACCTTTCCTTTTTCAAAACAAACCCACACAGGTAACCAAACCACACCAACACAGTAATACCGAACAGGCCAATGCAAAAGATATGTCAAGTATATCTTTTGTTTCCCCTTTACAGTGACTTTATAATATGATATATATTATTATCTATGAACTAAAAATAAATACACATGGACACACACACTGAAACAGTAAAAACAACACATAATTCTAAATATCTGAAACGCTTGATTTGGTATTGAAATCAGCCATGTCTATTTAAATTGATTTTGAGACTGTCTTTCACAGAACTACTTCTCTGGGTCCTTTCTTTACTACTATACTCCTAATTCTTGCACTGTTCATTTTAAAGCATTATTGTTTCATAATACAATACTACAAATTGCAAATTACATTTGGCTCAAGGAGTGATTATGAAAAATACTATCACTGTTGCCTTTGCTCAAATAACTGATAATAATGAGAGATTGATTGAGCTCTAAGCAGTCCAAGTGACGAGAAGGGTCAATTTGAACATTTCTATTAAGCTTCTTTTGTTAAACCCAACACTTTGTCAGGTCAGAGGCAAATAATCATACCCTACATCCGGTTACCATGGTTTTCCTTTCCTAAGCATCAGAACAATTTAGTGAGTGGTACTGCCCAAAGGCAGTCCCCATAAGAAATACTAATGAGATACAAGTCAAAAAATACATCTGTTAAAAAGGGCACTTGAACGAGAAAGAAGAGATAGGATGAAATTTTACCGCATCCCTTTTTTGTATTAGGACAAAGAATCGTTAAGTATTTAGTAACAAAGATAATCCTAATAATGGTTATTGCCATCTGCCCATCTGATACTTAAATTGGCATCTAGCTTATAACTTCTTATGAGGTAACACAAACACATGCACTTCTTAAGAAAATCTTTTTCAGTGAGAAATATTCACCCTTAATATGTATAATGATTCAAATTCAATGAGAATATGATAGGAGATATATAGGTACAGGTATAGCAGCTGAAAGGTATAGGTATAGCAGCTACATAGGTATAGCAGCTGAAACACCCTCAAATATCTTCTTACCTTATATTTTTACAGTCCAAATGAAAGTGACAAAGAGAGATAGATAATGTAGTGATTGAAGTTTGGGGAGGGGGCTTAGATATCTCCTTGAAACTTTGAAAGATTAAAACTTCCCCAAAGATCTCATTATCTGTAAATTTAAGGTGCCAGTCAGCACTTTTTTTTTCCTGTGGATGATAGGAAACAATTTCTGTTGATTCACATTTCCTAAAGAATGCTCTCTATAGAGTAAATTAAGTGCCGTAGATTTCCATTTTTTATCTTTCAGTTGATTTACATATTCTGATTTAACATTAAAGAGCTGACACATTTTTAAGGTCTAATAGAGGGCTTCATGGGCAAATTGCCAAAAACTGGAGGCCAAACCTAATACTTAGTAAAGAGAAGAGCAAGCAGCTCGCCAGGCCCCAAGTCAGCACCTACTGTCGACCTGAGTAACACCACCCTCTTAAGGAATAAGAGAATAAAAAATGTATGCCTTTGATTAAAATCAGCAAACTGGGTCCAGGTGAGTTTGACACATGCAGAAAATGATAGTAGTGTGCATCAAAAAATGGCAATGGATCTACTCCAGAAAAGATTCTTTATTTTTCTGGAGTGTAGCTTCCCACTCTGAGGGTGCACAGCCATGCCTATTATTTATGACTCAGCTGTGGTTAAGAACCCAGTTGGTAAACAGGTTTCAAATTCTTGGGGTGGTTTCAGGTTTGGAGTGATAAGGGCTTCGAATGAGGAGATATGTTTAGTGTTTCATCTCCAATCAGCAGACCCCCCTCATATGAAAGGGAACATGAATTTTGACAAAGCGCCACACTTCTTTTCCTTATTTGATGAAATAGTCAGACAGGCATTCAAATATGGAACTTGTTGACTTGTGCACTGGCCTGGAATTCCTCTCATCCTAACTCACTTCCATTTCCTATAACGGTCACGTCTGCACAGCCTGCTGTGTGGTCCCAGGCTCCACAGATTCACTGGCAGTGCACGCCAAGGAAAGCTTTGTAAGAGTGCCCTGTTTGTCCTCAACCATTATGGAACTGAGGCCAACATCACTAATACCAGTTTAATTTCTAAGGTTTCCCCCAGTTACAGTTGCCTTTACAGTATATCATTATATTGCCTTTCCTCAGTCAAAGTTTGAAACTCTATTCTAAACTAGTGTGCATAATCATGGTATATTAGCAAACCTCACTTCACTGAGAAATGAAAAAAAAAATATACATCTATAATTATCTATCTATGCAACCATCTATCCCACAGGATGGAAATAGCCCATATATCATTTTTAGCACAGGCAGTCAGAATATCTACCTAGAAACTAATTCAGGAAGAATTAGGGGAGAAAAAAACTTAAATAACATGAGCAGACAGATGAACAGAACCTTAAAAATTCACAAAGATTTCCATGTACATTCTTTCATTCAGTTCTTAAATTAAATGTGAAATAAAATGGAAGCAAGGAAAATGAAGCTGACAGAATAAATGCTACATGTGGTGGAACAGAGTTGGAAGAAAACAGGGCTTCAACATCTAAATCACAAATTCTTTCTACTAGAGAAGATTTTTCTCCCTCTTCAATCATCTCAAACTCCTCCAATAACTGTTAGGTTCTTCATGTTGACTTACATGTTACGAATTCATTAAGTAAAAGGAAATACTTACTACACTAAAATTATATTAAAAATAAGAAACAACCACTACATACAAATTTTAAGGAACGTGACAAGCTGACTAAAATATTTGAAAGTGGTCAATGCAATTTAACTCTTAAATGTCCATCAAAATGCATGATGCAAGTGTTCCTTCCTACAGAAATACTAAGATATGCTGCTGATGGACAGGCAGGAAGACAAGCAGATACAAAACGCTGAAGCAAACAGGTAACTTATCTAAAGATCAACAACTCAGTTACACAGCACTCATAGGTGAGATTGGGCAAGGGCAGGGTTTCTCAACCTTGGTTTTATTGAAATATTGAGCCAGATCATCCTTTGCAGGTAACCAGGGGCTCACTTGTGCATGAGAGGGTGTTCCGCAACATTCATGGCCTCTGGCCACTACATACTGGAAGCAATCCCTCCCCAAGTATGACAACCACATAAGTCATCAGATAGTACTAAAAGTACCATGTGGGGTAAAACCCTGGGGGTTGAGAACCACTGCCTTACAGTTTAAGACAAAGTTTCATGCTAATCTCTATTATTTATGAGCAACAAGAATAAGCAGATTCAAAGGGCCTCCCTGGTGACACAAGAGGTTAAGATGCAAGATATGAAGCTGTTGGCAGCCTCTGCAGCACAAGCTCAATCCCCGGCTGGCCAGGGAGTAACCCACATGGCACAGCAGATCTCTCCTGACTTGCCCACTGCTCCCCTCAGCAGTGTATTTCAGTCAGACTGCCTGTTCTGTTCCCCACTCTGTCTCTGGTGAATCCTCTCAGCCCCCGCACCTCTGGCCTGTACCCCAGCTCTTGTATGCATAAATAAATAGATCTTAAAGAAAAAAAAGAAAGAAAAAAAAAAGAACAAGCAGATTCAAAGGACAGAAGTAGGTATGTTAGTCTCCACCCTCAACTGCTCCATTTTTTTCAAGACTACTCCTAAACACTGAAGGGTAATCTCTTTCTTCCCTGACTTAGATGCTACTTCTTGTCTTCCAGTACTTTGATGATCTTCTGCATTCATCCTTAACCAAGACCCAAAAGACAAAATCCAGCATAATGAAACCCAAGGAATATTTGGGGAACGTACACATAAATACCAGTAAATAAAAAGGCCACCAAAATCAGTACAATCAAAATTAGAATACTGACGAAGGCTTGGACTCCAAAATCAGAAGGACACAGATTATTTGATGTGTGACAATTGGTACAATGAAAAACAATAAAAATGCTATCCATATAAATCAGTATTAGCAAAAATGAAATGCAAACGTGGTTTTTAACATGCAGCACATTACTAGCAGAAATCATTATTCTATAAACAACACGTAATTTTCTAATAAAAATATCTAAACATTCACCCCTTTTCCCATTTCCAAGAAGCAACTCTGGGATCCCTAAGTTTGGAAAATCATGACCATTTAAATGGTAGATTTACTAAGGTTTGCCAGGGTCTGTAGTTTATTCCTTGTCTTTTTGGTTAAGCCAAAAGAAAAAGAGCTGGTTGGCAGTGGTTAGCCTTGCCTAGTATACTTGAATGAGCATGAACAGTAGCCCAGTGCTGTAAAAGGAGCTGAAATTTCAGAAACCTGAGGCTACCGGGCTTCATTAACCAAGAGCTAGAGAGGCAGTTCCAGGCTGTCCACCCACTTACCATTCTCCCTTCTTTAGATGAGAAACCCTGATTTGGTAGGGAGAGGAAATATGCATAGTTAGCATAAAACCACATTCCCAGCTTCCTTTGAAAACAGGAGCAGGAGACAGTATAATTAAGAGCACATCACTTTGGAGGCAGAGTCCTGAGTAAAAATTCCAGTTTCATCCCAGTAACTAATATTCTCCTTAAGAAAGTCAATGTGGGCCTCCCCGGTGGTGCAGCAGGTTGAACGCAGAGCTGTGAAGCTGTCCGCAGCCTCTGCAGCACCAGTTCTATTCCCGGCTGGCCAGGGAGATTCCCACAGGGCGCGGCAGACCTCTCCTGACTCACCCGCTGCGCCCTTCAACAGTGTATTTCAGTCAGTCTGCCTGTTCTGCTCCCTGCTCTATCTCTGGTGAATTCTCTCACCCTCCCGCACCTCTGGCTTATACCCCAGTTTTTGCATAAATAAATAAATCTTAAAAAAAAAAGTCAATCCGTGGTGGTCAACAGAGGACAAAATATTGTCAACAGCTTTTAAAGATTGTAAGAGCAGAACTAATTGGGACAACTGAAAAATAACCACAAAATGAGTCCCCTCTATTCAGCCCAAGACTTCCATTCCAGGTGACAAAGTCTTTCAGGATGAAAACATGAAGATAACAACCCATGAATCAGAAATTATTTTCATTTTCTCCTCATTGCTTCTGATATTATTTGGTTACTTTCCAATTAGAGAATAGAATTGGTTTTGCACACTTGCTATTATTTGGTTGTTAATAAAATGTTTTCTAATTAGATGGCTGCCTGTCAACTGCATGTAAATAGAATAGTTGAGGATAATTTTATAAGAAAAGGTCCTTCTACCATTGCTGACCAGACTATCTGAAATAGTATGAAAATTGTGTTTAGTGAATTATATAATTTCCATTTCACAAGAAAAATAATTGTCTATTTTTTGAAACATATAAAGTCTACACTTTTTAAATCCTTAAATATAAGGCTTTAAAATATTTATTTTTCGATCAATTTCAAGTTTACAGAAAAGTTGAAATGATAGTCAAGTGCTTTTCCATATACTCTAACATTCAATTTTTCTGATAATTCACATCTTAATATGCTACAGCTATTTTAACTGATAGATCAACACTATTAACTACCATCCATACTTTATCCATATTTTCTTATTTATAATTCATTAAATTATCTAGTGTTTTGAATCTCAAAAAAGTTTTGTTAGACTAAACAGATTGGGGTGTACTCTAATAGTAAAAGCACAGAACTTAGCCAAGATAATAAGACTTATATGGATAATATTATATACAAATTTGGGACTTTTCAAAAAAAGATTCCACTGGAAATATTATTTAAATGTTTTCTCTTTTTTATGAATCTTGTAAAAATAGATCTTGGGAAAATACAGTCTGAAAATGCTTGCGAGTTTAGAGAGAGAACTCCTGATTATGAGCTATAATAGTTAAATATCACAGTATTAAAAAATAAAAGGCTTTCACAAAAGGTCATTTAAAGCTGACTTTTTGCTGAAACAAGCTATTTTTTCTTATTTTGTAAACATGAGAGAAAACTGGACCAGGTATTAATGTAACGAAGAGTAGCTGATGTTACCAGACCCCAAACTCCCTCTAATCGTGTGCAGAGCAGGGCACACCTGCCAACACAAAACAGGAAAGAGAAGCAGAGGCCGGGTGAAGAGTCATACCATAGTCAACAAAACACATCATTAAAATAAATTTTCCTCCAAGTTATGTTTTGCTACTAATTCACTTAATAGTTAATTCATTTTCTAATTTCTACCTTCCTTTGGGAAAAATCTGCAATAGGGATTAATATGTTATATAAAGTGTTATTTCTATTGTTCAAAGATATAAAAAATTGGCATATGATTCTGAGTGTTTAGGGAGCATAGGGAAGAAAAAGCTTCATACAAAGGAATCAATACATGGTATCCTGATCGTGGAACACGAGATTCTGTTTGTATTGACATCATGTAAAAACATGAAAGTATATCATGTAACAATGGTTATCCATTCAGAATTGGTAGTGGGAATTCCCTGGGAACTATACTTGAGATGATAAAGCATACATTGTACAAAAATAAAGAATGATGTAAAAAATATATAAAATAATAAAAAATAGGGGGCCTCCCTGGTGGCGCGGCGGTTGAGCGCTGGGTTGCAAAGCTGCCCACAGCCTCTGCAGCGCTGGTTCGATCCCCGGCCGCCAGGGAGTGTCCCACATGGAGAGACAGACCTCTCCTGCCTCCCGCTGCTCCCTTCAGTAGTGTATTTCATCGGTCTGCCTGTTCTGTTCCCCTCTCTGGCTCTGGTGAATTCTCTCACCCTCCCGCGTTTCTGACTGTACCCAGCGCTTGTATAAATAAATAAATAAATCTTTAGAAATAAAAAAATAAATAAATAAATCATCTGTAGTGCTATAAACCAGTATTATCTCAATGAATTGTAATCTAATACAAAAAAAAATTGGTTGAGTGAAATCTATTGACATTAAAAACTCCCAGGCAGCCAGCTGTCAGTACTTTGAACCTCTCACCATATTCTCCTTGTTAATAAATAACTCAACTCTTGGCTTAAATACTCTTCTAGTTTTACTCTTCTCTCTTTGCAACTGCTTCTCCTCAAACAGCAACATCTCCTTCTATCACGTGACTCCTCACACTGAACTGTCCCTATTTTTGAAAAGACATCAGAACTTGGGTCTTCAACAGCGTCCTTTTCTCTTTACAAACACTTCCCAAACAACACCTACACTAATAACACCATGGTTTTAATTATCAGCTTCTATTAATGTCTCTGACTTCCAAATCTCTACAATGCCAACCCCTCCCCACATCTGCCCACCAGTCATGTCTGTACATCCATACCACATACAGCAATAGTAAATTAATATATATATATATATATATATATATAAATAAAAGACTCAGTATGTCCCACTTTCTCCCAATAGGATCTTCCTCTAGTGTTTTATGTCAGTATATGATATCCCCCCCTAACTATGGGAATTATTTCTTCCTGTTTTTTCTTTTTCAATTTTTTCATTTAACCAAATAATGAAATCCCCTAGGCTCCCCCTGAGGAACATAATATTGTGTCTTTGTCCCCACAGCCACCAACATCTTTGGCCTTGATTTTTATAACAACCATCTATCAGAGTCCTTAGCATTCATTCCTACACTGTGATTACAGTAATCTTTTACTTTTCTAAAAAAAGAAAACTTCATAAAGCCATTCTCTGGAATGAATTCCTGCTGAACTACACAACTAGGCTATATCATGAGTTCTATAAAAGAGGCCACCATGTTTCCCTAATTCTTCTACACTCCCCTCCACCTAGAGAATTTTTATCACCTAAACAGTATTTTTCAAAGTCTATGTTTCAATGCATTAAAAGATATAAAATTGATTTGGTGGCACTCAACCTAGCATTTAAAATAATAATAACAACAACAGCAACTAACATTTACATAGTGTATTTTTTATATTGGGGGGTTCTAAAGTACTTTGTATGTATTAATTCATTTTAGCTTCAAAACAACCCTGTCATGAAGATGGGCAACAGGTATTAGGAAAAAATGTTATGACTTATCAGGGAAATGCAAATCAAAACTACAACAGAATAGCACCTCACACCTGTGAGAATCAAAACTACAATATAATACCAATATAATACCACCTCATACGTCAAGATTCATGACAAATAGAAAACATTTAAATGACATTTTCCCAATTGAACTCTTTTTTGAAAAGTCCCATGTTTATTAAAACAAGCAAACAAACAAATGCTGGCAAAGGTGTGGAGAAAAAGGAACCTTCTCAAACGGTGGGAGGGAATGTAAACTGATCCATCCCCTGTGGAATGGAGGTTCTTCTACACACTAGAAATGGATTTATCATACAATCCAGTAATTTTATACCTAGGAATCTACCCAAAGAACACAAAAATACTAATTCAAAAGGAAACCTGCTCTCCTATGTTTATTATAACACTACTTACAAAAGCCAAGATATGGATACAATTTAAGTGCCTCAAAACAGGAGTGGATCAAGAAAATGTGGTCTATATACACAATGGAATACTACTCAGCAATCAAAAAGGTAAATTCATGCCATTTGCAGCAAAATGGATGGGGCTGGAAGGGATTATGCTAAGCAAAATAAGCCAGAAGGAGCCATATAAATACTGGATGGCATCACTTATATGTGGAATATAAAGAAATCAAACAGAGTCAAAGACAAACTTTAAAACAAGCCCTTGAAAGTTGACCATAGATCTGAGGTATCCAGGAAAAGAGGAGTAAGAATAAAAATGGGGGGCAGGGGAGAGCACAATGGACTGTAGTTGAGGACTATGGGTGCTTTGGGGGTGGGAAAACTAGTGACTACACCTGTAGGGAGAAAAACTTATACTGTCAAAAAACTTAACAAGGATGTAAAATAACAGTACTTCATTTAAAAAATAAATAAAATTAGTAGGCCAAGTAATTAAACTATACTAAACAAACAAAACTCTGGCAAACAAGTAGCACTAATATCCACACTTTACAATGGAGAAAAGTAAAGCACAAAGAGGGGGATTAACCTGCTCAAACACAAGGTTGGTGAGTGTACAGTGCAAGTCTGGACCTGGACAATTTAACTTCATATTCCAGGCCCTTACCGGTTATGTTCTGGTATTGCTCAGCAATATACATCAGAGGACATGACACAGAGAAGAGCAAGATTTACTTTGTGAAATGTTCACCATGATTATTTATGTATATATCTATAGAGGTTGCAAAATAAAATATATTTCTTACTGAGGGTCATATTAAAAAGGTTCAAATCCTTCTCATGCAAAATACTCCTTTTCCACAAAATTCCTTTCAAATATAGACCTCAAAACATCTTTTGGATGTCAGTTTCCATGTCATCTTCTGGATGAATGATGACTGAATCCTGGTCTACACTAGAATCACCTGTTTAAAGTTCCCACAACAATTGTGTGGCCTGTTTTATAGCACATTGTAGGGCACCTACTTGCTGAGAGCCTGTCTTCCCTCAGTTACACCCATCATTAAATTCCTTGCACCTTAGCACTGCCTAACAGTCTGTAGGTTCTCTGACTATAAGAATTAATGTTCTTGTATAAATAAAAAAATAAAAAAGGAATTGTTTTTAACCTAATAATTATTAAAATATCATACATATTACATAGCTAGACTTGGAAAAAAATATGTAAGTTATAAATGTTATAGAAGTTATATAAAGAGAAACTAAAGACAATCGGTTGTTCCCAGCCAAGCCACAGCTCAATTTAGAGTCAGGAAGTAACAAAACAAAACAAAACAAAAAGGAATCAGGAAGGTTCCAGACTCAGGTATTCCACAGTGTAAACACAGGGCTAGTAAAAAGGGAATGCTTCAGAGCACCACTTGGAGGTAAGGCAGCCTCCCAGGTGCCCGTGGGTGTCACGTCAGAAGGGAGGAGATATTTAATCAGCTCATTCTCTCTGCAGCAGCTGATCAGAGTAAAACCAAGGTTGTCTTGAGGAGCCTGACATTCTGAGTCTTAGGAAGACATTAATAGGGCAATTTTGACATTTACTCCTTGCTCAATCAATGACCCCTCAAATATGCACCTTAGGCTAAAGGGTGGTATTTCAGGTTGGCCCAAAATGAAGGATTTAATTTGGAAATCACATCTTCTTTGCAAGTCTAGTAGAGAATACTTAAATTGTTTATGCAACTAAAAGCAAAGAATTTCAACAAACTAAAACACATGATGTAGATCTAGAGAACATAGTAGGCCCACTCCCTGGGGGCAAGCTCCTAGGGAACAGGTACAATTTTGTACTGATATCATCTCCCAAAGATGGGAATAAACTCATCATAAATGAAAATGACTCCAAGTAGAAATTCTTCACATACACTGTTCCCACTCTAGAAACTTCATTTATTTATTCATGTGTTCAAAGACCATTTATACATTAATCTGTATTTCATGAGAAGCAAGTCCTAAGGCAGGGATTCAGGACAATGGTTTAATGGAAGCTGCGAGAAACACAGGTGGGTAAGTAAAGACAAACAGAAGAAAGGATATAAAGTGTTCTCAAGTCTGCCACCACTGTGGGCAAGAAGTACTCAACCCCAGGAACTCTGGGAACAGTATAGGAGGTATTATAGGGCCTCTTAACCTGTGATGGGATTAAGGTAATTTGCCTCAAAGAATTCCACTTTGGCTTACTGACTACTTTGAAGTTATGTTCCATAAGAACTTTAAGTGCAAGAACACTCTTACCCTCCTTTGTTCTCCAGATAGCAGGAAATAAATCTCCTATGTGAAAGGAACTTCTCTGTTCCAGAAGGTAGAGAGAGAGATTTTATCGCCAGAGATAGGGAGGTCAGGCACCAAATAACTATTAACAAACCTTGCCACTTCTTTACTAATGTACTACTCCAGGACCAAATTTCTGTGTCTTGAAAGCATAGGGCTATTAAACTGCAAGTTATGCTGTCAGCAATTCTGGGGTGGGGCCTGCAATTCTGCACTTCTGACAGGCTCCCAGCTCCTCCCGTACTCCTGGTCTGAACCAAAGGTGTGGACTCATGCCATTACATCATAATCCTAAAGTTCATGGTGATTGGACCACTGTTTTTCGTGGTTCATTCATGGAGGGTTGCTCCAACAAGCACTGCCCCCAAGCACTTCTGGAAGTCCTGAACAGAAAAGCAGAGTTTCCTTCCAAGGCTTTGGAGAGGTAGTGACTGGCTGCTAGAATTCAGGGGATGCACTTAAGAGGTATGGGCAACCTGGCATCGGTGACATTTCGAAGCGCTGACTATGTACTAAGTAGTCTTCTAGGTATTTAGCAGGGAAGAAATTGTTATCAATTCCAAACACTGTCAAGTAATTATGAAATCAAATAAGTGGGTTGTTCATATTATTGAGGGGGAGGGGGGTGAAAAAAAGAAAAATAAACCAGAAAGTGTTGAGATGGGATGGGGCAAAGTTTACAATGTTGCATAGGTCCTTGAAAATTGACACTTGAGTAAAGTATTAAAAATACAGGAATGAGGCTTGGATATCTGAGTAAAAATTAATCCAGGTAGAGTGAACAAGAACAAAGGCTCTAGTGGTTGTAGCAGGTTCAGAAAAGAGGAGAACAGTGTAGCTAGAGTGATGTTAGCAAAAGAATGAGGGTTTAGATCAGAAAGATGGGAGGCAGAGCATAAATTCTAGAGTCTCAAGCTGACTCTGAATTTTAGCCTTTACTCTGAGTGATTTGGAAGGATACTGTGGAATAAACAGACGAGAGAAATGATGTGACCTCTGGCTTTAATGCTGAGAATATATGTAGGGATCTAAGAGCAGAAACAAGGAGAGTGGCTAGAGGACACAGCCAAAAACCAGAACAGAAAGGATGGAGGTACTGATGTGCTAAAAATGGATCAAATGAGGATAGTACGATCAAATGAAAACAGATCAAAGGCTTTTGTACATTAATAATTAAATGAGGGGCATAACTAAAAATAAACAAATAAAAATAAAATGAAGGAGTATTCCAGTGTTTTGGACTTAAATGGGAAAAAAAAAACAAACAAACACAAAAGAGCTACCATTATGTGAGACAGGAAGACCGTGAGAAACAGTTCTGAGGGAAATATCCAGAACTTTGTTAGGACTATGTTAAGTTTCAGGTATCTGATTGGCACTCAAAAATGGTAAGAATTATAAAGCTAGAGTTCAGAGATGATATCCAGGATAGAGTTGTGAATTTGAGAGTCATCTGCCTGTGGATTATATTTAGAGCCCTAAGCCTCCTGAGAAAATCTGCGTTGCTGAAAAGAGAAGACTAAAGTCTGAGCTTCTGGGCACTCTATTATCTGGAGGACAGGGCACCACAAAGAATTAGAAATGGAGACTGCAGTGGGCAGAGAGGAAGGAGCAGCAAAAGGATCTCAAGGACAAGTGACAATAAATATGCTGAGTGTTGCCAGTAGAACAAGATGAGGGCTGAGAAGAGATCAGGCAAGAGATGAAGAAGACACTGGTGACCTGGGTGAGAGCAGGTTTCTGTGGTGCCAAGAGGGAAGAAGGCATCACTGAAGGGAGTTTAGGACAGAACAGGGACACAGATACAGCAAATGCAAATTCTCTAAAGGGTAGGAGGAAAAATGAAGTCATAGTTGGAGGTGTGCATATGGTGAGAGACTTTTCTCTAAAACGGATAAAGGGGGTCTCCCTGGTGGATTAAGTCTCAGCTTACGAAGCTATCAGCAGCCACTGCAGCATAAGTTAGACCCCTGGCCAGGGAGCTACCCACATGGCACAGCAGACCTCTTCTGTCTTGCGGGCTGCTCCCTTCACCAGCGTATTTCAGTAGATCTGCCTGTTCTGCTCCCCACTCTGTCTCTGGTGAATCCTCTCACCCCCTGCCCCTCTGGCCTACACCCCAGTTCTTGTATGCATAAAAAAAAATCTTTAAAATGGATGAAAGAACAGCATAGTGTAGGACACAGTGAATGGTCCATTAGAGAAGGACAGTCACTGACTATGGGACATGGAAGAAAGAATAGCTGGAGCAATGTTCCAGAACAGAGAAAATCTGAATGGCTTTAGGTGCCTGACCTTAGGGTAAAGCATAGATGGACTATCCTTCCTTAAAAATAGAGTAAGTGGAAAGGTTAGCAGGAGACAGGGATATTACACTCTAATATGAAATTTAATCCAATTTTAGTCATTTGTTTCTAAATTGGCTATTATTAAAGAGAGGTCAGAAGAAAAATCATGTAACATTCAATTATGTAAGAGGTCACTTCCTCAGTGAATTCTTTAAAAGACTGATAGGATGAAACAATTGTCTTTATATAGTAATTTGTGGCTTGATAAAAATACATTTAGGAATAACCTATATATGATCCATTATATTTAATGCAAAAGAGACAGAACCTCTAATGGTAACAAAGACATTCAGGAAGAACATTCCCAATATATGTTGTGGTAAACATCATTAGCTGCATCTGTCTTCTAGTACATTTTTTTCAGTGGTGTGATAGTATTTATTTACCCTGTTTTATTTGAAAGTGAATAGTCACTAGCCTTCAATTTTCACATCAATTGCAGAAAAAAATATTCCATTTTCCACACAGTCTGGAACTGAAATTGACTTAGCATCTCAGAACTGTCAAAAATTTCTTTTACGAAAAGGTTTGCTTTACAGAAATTATAAAGTGGGTGTCATCCTTGACACTTGCATTCTATATTCATGCCACAGGTCTATGGAAAAGAAGCGTTAAAGAACGTCAGAAAGGTCTTAGAAAGGCCTGGCTGTCACGCTTTGTGCCTCCTCCAGCTTCCTTTGCAGTCAGCTTCAGTACTGCAGATGTCAGAGGTTCTCTATTTAAAACTGCTAACAAGGAAAAGAAGAATACTTGAAGAATGTGATATCAGCTACCCCAAAACTTGTCTTTGCTAACAGGTTAGTCTCATTTATTTTCCTGTGTTCCTGTGTTTTTCATTTAAATTAATGGAAACATATATTAAATCCTTGGGATTTATAAATTCATAACTTATTCCAAAGAAACCTCCCCATATATGTACCTATAAAACAGAGCTGTCTTCTGTCCAGATGACAAACAAGAAAGAAAATACAGTTATGCAAAAAGCAATCTTTTCTAGTTCTTTCATTTCCATTATGAAGCCTCTCACCTGAATTTCATTTAGATGGGCAGAGTTTACTATATATTTATTTTAACTGCATTCCCTAAATCACTGGCAGGTTGCAAAGGATGCCATTTAATTTTACCATTGTGAAACTGGTCACATTAATCCACAGGGCAGTTAGAACTGAGTCACAAAAACTATAAGCCCCAATATTTCTGACATGAACAAATAAACATGGTTATACTTGCCTCCTTCCTATAATATAGGTGAGGGATTTTGCTTTGCTGGGATGGGGAATAGGGTGGGTTTGAAAACTGCTATCAAGTCAGAACAGAGTTAAATCCTGCTCACAAGCACACAAATCAAGTCTACATCATCCTTTATTAAATGGTTCTCTTTTTCTTCATCATTTTTTATAGTAGGATTTTTTATAGTAGAATTCCTGAGAATCTAACATTCTCAGGAAATAGAGATAACTAAACCCACTTTGTCAGAAATCCTGAGGGGACATGAAGAATGAAGAGATTGTGAATTAGGTTTTGTATCAGCAGAGGCTTCATTCTAAAGCACGGACAGCCTGAGAACCATCTGCACATTTGAATCTGTGATTGCAACATTTGGCCAGGCAAACTCATTCCAGAAATATTTTTACGAAGAGTGTATGCTCTCCATCCATGCAGTCTCAGCAACCTAGGGATTGCTATTTGTCAGAGCATCTCTACTTTTTCTCCCTAGAAAACTTGCAGGTTCAGCCTGCTCAGAGCGTACAATACTGCTGTTTTTTTTTTCCCAAACCCCATTTTTTGTCTAAACTCTAACCCATGAAGGGACTAACCCTTGCCAAAAAAATCTTTCATCTTGTATCATTTGGTCATCAACTGATGGATAACTCTCCCAACCTACACACCTCATGGCAAAAGAACTGCTGATTCTCACCCTGTCTGTGTCCCCAGGCACTGCGTTACACAACCAAACCATGAGGGCATGTGATCTGGAAGCACTGATTCTAAAGTCTGATTGGTGTGTGCTGATGATTTCTGAATACGCCAGCAGCTAGGACTATGGTTTTCTACTATGGAAAGGGGCTAATGAAAAATGATAGGAAAAAAATCACTTCTCTGCCTTTGCAAGCAGTTATTTAAACCCCCAAGCTTGAAATCAAGATAAGAAAGTTTCAAATTGATTAATACAGAAATTATTAAACCATCAAAACTGCTGATGTCGTAAACAAAATTCGTCAACAGCCACTAAGAATTCATTAAAAATAAATTTATTGTTTGTTTTTAAAAAAAAAAAACAACTGTGCGATAATGTGCTTCTCAAGACATTTTTGAATCTGCTTTGTTGTTCATCTCTTCTCAGGCTTCAGTTTGGCAAGGCTAAATGAGAAACACGGTACAGACACACAGTTAGTAAGTACAGGTAAGGAAAGCAACAATAATTCGTGTTTGTTATTCTCTCAAATGCCTAAGAGGTGTAATCCAAACTACAACATTGTTTTCAAATCTGATCATGTTCATTGTGTTCTGCAAACTATTATATTCTATAAAGGGAAAGACAGCAGTATATCTGGTTTCAAGTAAAAAGGTTTCAAATTAACTTATCTATTTCCTTTTACAAAACTGAATAAAAATAATGCTTCAGGGACCCAGGTAATCATTTTAAATGTAATTTGAGGACTCAATTTTAATGGTAATATTGCAACATTACTTGTGCTTTAGTTTTCCATAGTGATAGGCTCTCCGTTATCCCATATGGACAAAAGCACAAAATAAATCTGAGATGTGCACAATAAGGTCACTTCTAAGAACTTCACAGAGTACACACAATTTTATGATATTTAAACACCAATGGTTATTTTTTCAGGCACAGTAATGTTACATTGCACTATTCCAGGGTTGAGAAAAAGGGAATACCTAATTTTAAATACTTAATATGTGAGAATATGATCCTAACTACAGCATTTTATTGTCATATTGATTATTTCAATTTGGAGACAGAAAGTAAGGCAAAAATATGTTACTTAATAATGCTGTTGCTTTCCTTTAAAAGTAAATATATTTAAACATTAAATAAGAGATCTCTCTCCTAAATTACAGACATAATTTCCTCTTTAGCAATAATCTCATGTAATTATAGAATTCTCAGACATATTTTATACTATTAAATTTGAACAGCCAAGCATCTGAGAATTAAACATACACAGAAACTCAAATTTTAAGACCCTCTCTGATCTACACTCAACACACAGAATGATTACATTAACAAGTCATGTCTACCTGTTTGGTAAGAATAAGGTTTCTTTGATACAAAGCCATTTTAATTAAGGCCACAGCAGTTCCTTATGTGCAAGAGAAAATGTAACACGTACAAAGAAATTCGTACAAACACAAAACAGTGTTGTTTCCTTAAAGTGTTGTTTCCTTAAACAGTGTTGTTTCCTTAAAGATTTCATTACACTTCTACTAAGTCAGCTTTTGCACTTCATATGCTTTATAATTTATAAACAGAGGAGTGACTCATATGACTCAGAACATTCTTTCCCAGAGCTATTTATCAATGATGAAATAATTTTGTGAATACGGTTTTATATGTGAACTAGAAAGCCATGTCGTTTGTGTATACCAATGAACAAAAACATCTACTTATTGTGCCATTTTTTCCCCTCTCCTGAGTTTTTTAAAATATGGTCCATCTATTTGATCCTCACCAAATTTAACCAAAAATTGCAGTTATCTGTACGATAGGAATAGTATGTGTATGTGTGAGTGCAGGAGGGGGTGGGGTGGTTGTTAGATGGTGGTAGAAAAGCCAATGAGCCTGTCTTTAAAGGAAAACATGTTACTTATCAGAGTTAAGTGACTAAAGAGAAAAAGCTCATATGTCCTGGAAAGCTAGACCCCCCCCCCCACAATATCTAATTCCTTACCCTTTCTATTATCTGCAGGAAAAAAAAGAACATATGAACACACACACATACACACACACACACTCACACACATACCCCCCAGCTTTGTACTTCAGGCTTGTATTTGGCCAGCCTTAAAAATTGTTCTAAGAACTGTATAAACTCATACATATTTTAAGTAGGTTATTTAAAAGCAAAACTGCTAAAGAAACCACAATCCATGCTCCTTAAAAGAACAAAGAAAAAAAAAGACCAATTTTAAAAATCTTACTATAATTTCATATGCTGTTAAAAATAAACAAACAAAAAAACATAATGAACCTGACAGTCTACTAGTGTCAAATAATTAGATCCAGTAAATGTGGAAGGTATTTAGAAAATGGTTTGAAAACTCCAACACGACTTGAGAATCTTCTGAAGTGCTAAAGACATAACGATGGTGTAAGGGAAGAACTGAAAACTAATAGTCAATAAAACAAAAAAACTTAATTTTGCATTTAATAAATTGCTCTCAACTCATTTTTAAGGAACAGTATTTTTCAAGCTTCAGCCTATTCACAACCAGATAGAACAGAGCCATATTCAAGAAATTTAGACAATATATTACAACTGCTTAAGATACAGTTACATTCTCCATGCCAGGATATGTTGCTCTTCTGGGAGACAAAGTGCCCCATCACAGCTGATCTTGAACTATCAGCTTGGATTTTAAATTCCATGAAGTGGAACTGAGAAAAGCCACGATAGCAACCAGGATTAACAACATGTAAATACAGTAGGAATAACACAACAGGAAGAATTTCATCCCCAAAATAGTGTGGATGTGGAATATAATTAAGAAGATGATTTGAATGAAAATGCATCCAGAAGGAACAGCGTATTAACAAGAAAAACACTAATATGAAATTGAAAATTCCAAGGTTTTGAAGCATTGGACATGGAAATCCAATACAAGCCTGCTGACAGGCTAGGCTTTATGTTATCTAAGTCTGTGGATTACTCTTTCCCTTGCACTTAACTTAATCAGACATCTAGAGAACACAGAACACATCTGTTGTGCTGTGTAGCTTGCAGGTTGGGAAATGAGCCCTCAATTTTGTGGGCTTGACATCTATAACTCCCTGAGTTATTGGGGTCAACATCAGAATCATAAATCAACAAATTGTATGAAAATAAAAAACTCTTGTTCATATTATGCAATTAAGAAAAGTTAAAAGGAAGAGATTCAAAATGCAGATAGCTACTTTTTGAAGTCAAATGGCTAAGCTGTATGTTTTCAATTGTAAACCATCATCTTGATATGTTTAGGAGTTTAATTTATGGAACAATCAAGACATCTTTATATTTAACATTAAATACCTGAATATTATAAATCACCTTAGATGAATATTTATGGGAGATTTTCAGTGCAACTTCTAGAAAACTTGTCACTTTATTGTGTAGCAATGATTTGTAAAAATGATATGCTAAGTAATCCTAGAGTATAATTTAGGGACACAAAAACAACTGTCAGGAAACAGCCAGAGACTACGTTTAATGAAATCTTTATAGACTGAAGTAATAAGTATTAAATTAATCAACCAGCTTAATTGAAGCTCTATTTGAAACATTTTTAATAGACTTGTTATTAATGAACCTTTAAATGCTACTCCTAACTTGAGCTCTATGTTAAATTTAAATAATGAACCATTGTTCACACACACAAAAGAACAAACAGGAGTTAATAGCCCTTTGTCTCCCTGGGCTTTTACTCTTATGCATAGCTAAGACACAGATTTGTCCCTCCTTCCTCTCAATAGAGTTACTTGGTTAGCAAGATAGCATCTTCAAGGCTCCTAAAATCCTCTGAAATAACTAAAGCAAAATCCTTAAGAAAATAAAAATGCAGACTTAATTAGAAAAGAATGTTGGTTGACCTCAAAGATAATGTTTTCAAACCTGTGCTTTTTATACTGTCTATTACCTTCACACTGGTCTGTTTAGGGATTATCTGGCTTGGGTTAGTAAAGACTTACCTGAACATGTCTCCCAAACCCTTCAACATTCCCTTCTTGGCTTTTATTTTATCCTTTTCCTTATCTCTTTCTTTCTTCTTTTCTTTTCCTGTTTTATCTTTTCTCCTATCAGTCTTGTCACCTTTCTCTGGGTTGCCATTCATTTGTCTCTCCAGAGAATGTGATGGCTGGTCACTGGCTGTGGATACAGACTCTCTTCCTGATCTTGAACTTTCTTCTGTGTCTTCTTCCACTTAGAAGGTAAAAAGAAAAGGCAAAATAAATAAATAAATAAGGAATACCATGAACCAAAGGAACACAAATAAGGAAGCCAAATGATATGTGAGGGTTTTAATTTCTCACAATTCCTACAATGGCACAGCCCTGCCTTCAACATGGATTGCAATGCTGTTTACTTTTGAGCAGAATTAGGATGTGGTTGATTACTGTGCATATGTCTATTCCCACATGAAGACGATACCGCAAAGAGTAAGAGCTTCCTGATGGAATGCTGATTCACTTTCAGAAACACCCTCCTTGATACAGAGCAAGTATTGCTGGGGAGGCCTGGAGGACAGGGATTAGCAGGCCCTCATCATACAACACAGACCCCAAATGGTCCTGGAGAGTGTTTATTAAAAAAAAAAAAAAAAAAAAAAAACCCACAACAGGCCATAATAGAATCACCTTGTTAAGCTTCATTTCAAAAAACTGGGAGCTAGTAACTAATTTAATTATCTTTCTGCTATTACAGATATGTAGTCTTTATTTTTTTAAGGCATCAATCTGGAATTATTACATCAGCACCCCTATGATATAATCCACTTGCCCTTGCCTGTAACAATCCTCTCTTTGCTAGTAACTTCTTTTTCCCACCCCCTACTGCTTATATAAGTCTATCATTTTGTACAGCTCTTCAAAGCCCATTTCTGTCTATGAAATGGAATACAGCCCAATTTATGAATTGTTAACAAAGCCAATAAGATCTTTAAAATTTAATTAGTTCAATTTTGCTTTATAATGGCACTTTATTTGCAAAATGAAGAGGAAAATAACGGTGACGGCACCTGAGGGGAGAAATCCTATACTGTGAAAAAGTAAACAAGGATGTTTAATAAATAAAAATTTTAAAAAGATTTAAGACCTAATAATAAATAAAATAGAAAACATTAAAAATGTTCATTCTTCCAATCCAAAAAAAGAAACGAAAATGAACAGACTTCCCAAAGTGTTTCTTTTTCCTCCTGGTAAAGATAATTTAGATTCACACTGGCCCCTCATTAATTTGTTCGACTAGTTAGCACACCAAGTGTCATCACAAGGACATCTTTCCTCAGACTTTCAAATATGTCCATTTGCAATTTCTGTATACAGATGACTGGCTCTTCACAATCTCTGTAACTTTTCCTTCTATTGTCATTACATAAGGCCAACATCATTAGAAAATGCTACTACTAAATGTTCTCATCCTAAATAATTTTGCAAGTCCATCAAAAAATAGTTAGAGCCTTGAAACTGTGTAAATCCATAATAACTTCATTTCTCTAAATTGAAGATAAAAGATGACAGAGCAATAACAATAAATTATCCTTTGAGAAAACACTTAGTAACCACATGATTCAAGGGCATTTCAATACCCCAAACTTTTTGTAACTGAAAGAATGAAAAGTGGGCCTCCCTGGTGGCCTTGCAGGTTGAGTGCAGCGGTGTGAAGCTGTCTGTAGCCTCTGCAGCACAGGTTCCATTCCCAGCTGGCCAGGGAGATTCCCACATGGCTCAGCAGACCTCTCCTGTTGGCAGACCTCTCCTGTCATGCCTGCTGCTCCCCTCAGCAGTGCTTTGGGTCCATTTGCCTGTCCTGCTCCCCACTCTGTCTCTGGTGAATCCTCTTACCCTCCTGCATTTCTGGCCTGTACCCTAGCTATTGTATAAATAAAAAAATCTTAAAAAAAAAAAATGAAAAGTAACTAGAGTAGTTATCTACCTAACAAAAGAACATTAAGAATGTCCATATTAGGAAGCAATAAATGCATATATTAGTAGAAATTCTCATTTTTTTGAGATTGTTGTCTACAATTTTCATCCAAAATGTAAGAATTATTCCAAATTCATGTTGCCCTTTGAATTGTAAGTTCTTTTTTTTCCTTATCCCAACAAATTACATGTCAATCAATGTTTTTGAGCTTGTTTTTAAAACACAGAACATAGAACAGTTAGGCCTTTTCCCAATCTTCCACAAAGAACTGAACTCTAAGTCTAATGTATCTTCAACTGAAATTTTTAGCCTTTCCTCTCTACTAGCTAGGGGCACTTGAGTTAGCAACACACAATTATCAAGAGTGTAACAAGATCAGTTAAAACAATCTCAATATCCTAGTATTTTGCAATTAAACTCTCACAAATCTGAGAAAAGACTATTAAATGGTGGCATGACTATAGTAATGTAGATCTTTTTTAAAAAAATGTCAACTATTTAGCATAACACAGAAAGTATAGAATTCTTTATGATGGCAATTTGGTTAAAAATATGAATGCATAGCAGTAGTTTATACCCTAGGTACAGCCAAATTATAAAAATATAAACAGGTTTATATCCAGAAGGTACTTTGGAGGTCACTGTGACCAAATTCTTGCTGAGGAAACAGAAGGTAAGCAGCCAGCACTCTCCCAGTCCTGGGCTCTTTCTATTATATCCTGTTGAGTTGAACTTCAGCAAACTTTCATGAATTTCTTTGATCAACACTGATTGCTCAATTCCATGCTTCATACAGCATGTTTTTGGATAATCTGTCATCCAGTCAGTAGACAGTCTTCCCAGAAGATAATTCCAGCAGTCAGCATTGTATTTCAGAAACCTATTTTCCATTATATGTGATTGTTTAATGCTGTGACTCATGGCTCACACTGATGAAACCAGTCAAGAAGCTACATCAAAGAGACTCTTGAACAGGCTAGCAACTATATACATGATTTTTTAAAAGGCTGACCTTCTTTTGTACTGTATTACCTAATTGTGTACTATAATCCTCTTCCAAGGGACATGGTAGCTTTTAAAAATGTTGCTTTTCTGTCCTCTCTATCAATTAATATATAAGTAGGAACTGCACAGGTTTGCCAGAGGAAGTCAGTTACAGTTCTAGTGAAAATTCATAATCTAACAAATAAATGGGGAGCTAAGGCTATAATTTTTTGTTGTCTACATAGAGTAGGAAAAGAATAGCTGGACCTACTGGACAAAGTGTTAAGGATAAGTAATATTTTCATATGAGAATCTCCTAAGAAATGTAACATAAGTAGTGTTGCAGCATCTCTTCTCTTATCTTTGAACATGGTTGTCAACCATCTGATTGTAAACCACTGCTTCTACTCTTTGGGAAATGCGTGTGGCCTCACCTTCGAGAAAAAGACCAAGTCACTATAAAACAATTCTCGAAAGTTCTCAGGAGTTACAAAAAGTCTGCTGGTATACCCAAACTATATAAATTAATACTAATTTCCTAAAATTCCCACGTGTAAAACTGCTTTTACCTGTTCTTCCAGAGTTCTTTGTACAAATGTTGTTATTACACTTCTCACCCAGTATAATTCCATGTCTGTCTCCCATTCTCTAAGCTTCTAAATAATAAATGCCAAGCAGACTGCAGCTGCTTATAAGTAGTTGTTAAATGAAACAACCAACTACTAAAACCTGACTCATGAGTTTATCTCAACCAAACTCTTTCCCAGTCTTTAGGGAATCACCATACCCCTACCTTGAGAACAACGCCTATGCTATTCTAATGAAGTCTGACAGTACCAGCCTCCATGCAACTGTGGTAACAATAGGAAGATCCACTGCATGTGTTTTTAGTTTCTGATATATCTTTATGTTATTATTGTTAGTGCTCTATGTATTCTCTAGTGGGTTTTACAACTTCTATGGTGTCTGAAACTATAAACAAAAAATGAGCTCAATAAATGTAAATGACTTAGTCTTCCACAGCAACCATTATCATAAATCATGAATGGAAGTATCAGTAGCAATTCTGCTAGTTTTCTGCCTAATAGTTTTGGCAGAAATACAAGGGGCATATGTCTGCTCTTGGCTTGGTAACAGAATAAAGGCAGTGCCTTCACAACTAACTTTATGCTGAAGTCAATTTGTTGCCAATCCTTTTCATAGACACAATAATTTTCTGATTCATGCAATACACTTATTTTCTAAAATGGGTGAAACAGAAAATTAGTGTTAAATCATTAACTTTGGGTTTTATAAACTAATATTATAAAATCAAAAATCCTAGTTCAATTTCTTGCCTCAAGCAAGTGGATTGTTTAAAATTATACTTGCACTTTTGAGAATTCTTTATGTTTATTTTGGACCTTTTAATTTAGATAATACCTTATCACAGAAAGTCTTTTGGGGGTATACTGATTTAAGTAATTCCTTTCAATGCCAACTAATTAAAAATACTTAGCAATATGTGGCTTCATATGTACAAACAGAAGATGTTCTTTTAGAGTACTGCATTATATAGGCTTCAAATTCAAAATTATTTGATAAAGGCAAATAACGATCTCTCACTTGACCCTACCCCTTTGCAGAATTAGCATGGTCTTTAAAAGTTTAAATGAGCTAATAACACATACTTAATTTAATAATGCAAACATGTATATAATACTTATTTATGTATTCACTTATATAAGCTTACTGATTTTCATTATAAAACCAGACTTTGTACACTTAATACAAGCTTTATAGTAAAGCCCAGGAAATATTTTATTCCCCTTATACTAAGGAAATACAAAAACACATATAAATCATTTTTCAAGTAAGAAAAGTACTGATAATATATTAGCACAGTAAGTGGCTTGGTCTATTATGCCCATATAGTAAATTACAATGCAAGAACAACAAATTCTAATCCCACATTTAGATAATTTATTATTTTACAAGCTATATAAATTTTACTTATTTTTCCTCTTTAAATTTTGTTCATTTTTATAGGTTATTTGCTTTCCTTTTACTGATGTCTACACAAAGGTGCAGACATTTCTGAACAGAAATGTTTTTGATTAACATTTTTGCCTGTTGAAACTGCTCTATGGGCTAAAGCAACAACTACTTTCCTATCCTATAGAGAAAGATACTTTTTAAAGAAGATATAACACGAAGCCATTTATTTCTCCTTAATGCAGCACAGTCATTCTACAATTAAGACATATCTAATTACCATGTTTTCAACAAATGCAAATGCAACTCAATTAAAATTCTAGTCCATGTTACAAATTAAGCTACACAGTTCTGATAGGTATCTTGTTGGGAATGGGTCACAAAGAAGTTTGCAAAAGATGAGGCACTTATATAATGATTAAGGAGAAGATGATTTTAGGTTTTAATTGAAACTTGGTTATACCATAAGTATGCCGTAAGAAAATATTTAGTCATTGCAAACATTTTACTGTCAAAAGTTGACTCTAGCCATGTGGTCACTGGAATATTTTTTTTCCATTGAAGAGCCAGCTGCTGTTGATACTGTAAGTGATCTTTTTTGGTTACTTATTCACATTCCATTTCTCTTTCTTCTTCCTAAAGACTCTGATAATATTCAGGAATGAAATTTAGTTCTAAGGGGTAAAATCATTATTAAGTGTATACCAACCTATGGATGCCAGGCCTGTTAATTTATTAATCCAAGAATGACTCCATAAGCTTTACAAACATGATATGAAGAGATGGCCTACTCCCTTATGTTGCATATCAACAAGAAAACAAAAAGCCTCTGAACTCCACAATTACTCTGGATAAGCTGAACTGTAAATAGTAGAGTTCAAAGGGCAGGAGGATGTTAGGTCTTTGATAATATCACTAGGACTGGAATTAATAACTGCTCAAGTTGCTTAACTCTAGAACTCACTAATGCATAACAGCGTATTTCCTTATGGTTTGAGATTATCTGAGTTGTATTTTCTGTTAAATGCAGATGAAAGCATCCCAATAGTATATTATATAATCAAATTTGAAAGGAGCCATGAAGTATCTTCGGTGCTATTTATGACATGAATCTGATTTAGCAGTTAATATATTTTAGACAACTCTGACAATTTCATTAGATTTAAATGATTTGGTCATACTTATTACTAGAAGGACATGATTTGTTCAACCGGTAAACACAGAAACATAGAAAATTAAAATGATTCTTTTTTTTTTTTTTTTTTAAAGATTTGTGTATTTATGCCTATAAGAACTCGAGTGTAGGCCAGAGGTTCAGGGGGCGGGTGGTGAGAGGATTCACCAGAGACAGAGTGGGGAACAGAACAGGCAGACTGACTGAAATACACTGCTGAGGGAAGAAGCGGGTGGGACAGGAGAGGTCTGCTGCACCATGTGGGTTTTCTCCCTGGCCAGGGATCAAACTCATGTTGCAGTGGCTAGCGATAGTTTCATAGCACTGTGTCTTTAACCCCTGCCCCAACAGGGAGGCCCTAAAATGATTACTTCTTATTCATCACAGCACATGTACTTTCCTCTGAGGACACAGCTCAAAAAACAATTGTTAAATATTTATTGAATGCATGGCAGATGATTGAACAAACAGCCAATCATGTGAAAAAGTATCATTTATTGCTCCTTATTTATAAAGAACTAACCTAAGTATCAGAAATACCTAAGGATAAAAATATAGATTTGTGAGTAACTTAATTTACTTTGGAAGATAAATAAATATAAAAATATAGGATTACTCAAGTCTTTGAAAGCAATATTCTTAAAACAAGATTTAAAGAGAATAAATTAAAATGAGATGTAGTAATAAAACATTTCAATAGATTTAGTAAATCCACTGACCACTACTAATTTCTATTGATCAGTGTTAGGTAAAAAATAATGTAAAAAAATAACTCAGGGATTGCAGAATCCTATTCAGGAATCAAGAACTTTGAAGACATGAATATTATTTCTCTTTCTTATTTTTGTTGTTTCTTATTTTGATTTTAGAAAAGAAGATGTAGGAAATGAACAGCTAGTAATACAGATGGTATTGATTAACAGGATCTGTTTTTTTGATCTATGACTTTTAATATTAGATGACAAGCTCTTAGCAATAGAAAAATTTAGCTTTTTCTGAAGATTAAAATAATAAATAACTGAACTCACACATACAAAGTTGGCATGAACATGAGGAATAAAGAAATTTTTATACTGAAATATGGAGACTAATAACTGATGAGGCAGAACCAGGAGTGCAACCTTAAAAAGAGAAAAAGATATGAAGGAATCAAGCAATATTTATTAGTGATATTATACAAAGTATTTCAGCAACTGAAGTTAAAATAGATGAACCCTAAGAGACTCAAATTAAAAGTATACAGATTTCATTAAAAAAAGAAAATCCCTTTGTTTATATTGGGATAGAGGACAAAAATATTACTCTTTCAAAGAGTTGATGGCATTAATAAAAATTCTTCTTTCTACTTTACATTCTAAACTTCTCTTTAATGCAACTCTTTAAATGAAGCAGGTAAAATGTTCCTAGAAATTATGGCAGAATTATCCATACTTTTCCAAGAGAATTCTGCAGCATAAATTGAGGATCACACCCTAAGTTTCTGAATACTTGGGAATTTGCTGTCAGTGTCCAAGTGTTCTCCCACTAAATGATAATTCACAAAGGATACTGTCTTTTGCCCACAGGGACAACACTAGTGACTCTGAGACTACCTTTTCAACAATCTTTCTAAACAAATTGTATATGCAACGTGGCAAGACTCATAATGCTGCTGTTGGAATTACCACTGAAAATTGTATTTTACAGAAGGAGTAAACTTATTTTCAAACATATATTTAATAATATACAAAATAGTATCTATATGTCAAGGAAAGATATTCCAGACCACAGCTCTATTTGAAGTAGAAAAACTAAAACAAGTAACAACATAAAAAATGTGTGAATGTTATGAAATAGTGAATGGCTGGCAATGTTCTCTTTTGCTATTTTTTGAGAAAGCAAATTGCCTGCCTCCCCCAAAAGTCATTATTTTTAGCTACTATGCCATACAAGCCACATTGAGGAAGCCACAAAAAATTTACTGATGTTAAAAAGATAGTCGATACTAAAAAGTCTCATAGACTATAAAATGTTAGAGCTTTACAAAGCTAAGGAAAACTAGATTGCTTGGGAAAAACTTTTCCAAAGAAGGAAGCAGACAGTCTACTTCACATATAAGAGAGTAAGAGGAGAGTGTGGGGACTGTAAGAAGACAGACTTCATAGACAGGGCATAGTCTACCAAGAACGAGCACAGAAATTTGTGTTATAGTACTTACACAGCAAATCTAGAAACAGTGGGGCCAGTCATGAGACCCTAAGAGTAACTCAGATATTAAATAATGAGGATTTGTGCTACATGGACAAGAAGAAGTAAAATCAGGAGATTTCATGAAAAAATTTAAAAAGCTTGGTAATGGGGTGATTACACTGTGAGATAATGATTTCAGGTTACTGAGTCTGGAAGTGCTAATGAGAGAAATCACATCATCATCATCCATCTTTACGTGTGAGATGCTACACATGTAAACAGTTTCTTCCTTTTCTCTTGCATTGCCAAGCATCATTATTCATCTGGATTATTGCATTACTATCATAGAACTGATCTTGCACCAACATTGCTACTTGTTATCCCATCCCTGATAGCCCATCCCCTATCCAATAGTCCCTACAAAATTTTTTTTTATAATTGAAATTCCTCAAGTGCTCTTTAAGGCTCTTAGTGTAAAATGCAAATAATGTATACAAGACTGTGATGTGTTGTCTGCCTAAATCTTAACTCTCATTCCTCACTATGCTCTTACCTGCACTGCACACATCAATGTAACAGAAGAACCTGGCAGTCAAGGATGGTTCTCTTTCCATACATTCCCTCTGCACCCTGTTCATGATATTGACATTCAATCTGGACCCTGGGATAATTAGAGTTTTCTAATTCTGCTTGTTGGGTATATATGTTTCCAAAACCTGCACCAATGACATAGCCTTGGATGTATAAGTTGTTGCTATCTATCTGGGTTGCATACAAGACAATACAGTTGAAATGTCTATGAACCTTTGACATTTGATAGGGGAAAGTGTACTTGCCTTGTGGCAACCCTGGACAATGCATCCTACTCAAGCTCCCTTGTTCATTATAATTGCTCTCTATCATTTAGAGTAGCTTGATTCTCTCTTCTGTTTCTTCCTGCCCTCTGCATATGAGGAAGCCAGCTTCAGCTTACACATAGGATGCACCTGCATTGTGACCCAACAAACACTCATTTCTACTCTTCTCTTGGGAAGCTTCCCTTTGTCTCCCTCTCAAATTCCATGAAGACTGAGATGGGTTGAACCAGTGTGTTAAACCATCTCTGATACCTCAGGAATTTACAGTCTAAATCACATTTTAGGTGCCGTAACTCATTAATACACATGAAAATATTTTAAAGTAAATTTTGAGTAATGGATTAAAAACTTTAGGACTGAGAATCAAAGGTAAGCAAGCATTCCACGTTTCAATTCCTCAGCATTCTATTTACAAACTTATCAAACAATTTTTCTTTGTTATAAAGTGACTTGAATGAGGATTCTATTATTTAGCATTTTGGATGTGACTTTTTATTACTCTATCAACTTAAGTTACTTCTCAACTAGACAAAGAAAAATATAAGGAACAGCACTGGCTATATCATATGCTTACAACCATACTGCATTCAGAAACTACCTAAAAATTAATCAAAGTTCCTTTTTGTCAATGGCAGGTGATATTTAAGTATACTATTGGCATGAAAGGATGGTAAGGGCTATTCTTATTCCTAGCTTTTCAGAACAAATATTTTTATAGATTAACATCCAATTATCCATTAAACAAATCAAAAAGGAAATCTTTATAAAGTATATTATCTTTGAAACTCATATACTGAACTTTTTCACAGATTAACTGTAATCTAATGGTTTACTTAAAATTAGATTTAGTTACCTTATTTTTGCTTAAATAGGGGGTGACAAAGGGTTGCTAGAATGCACAGAATGCTGAGTAGACAATTTGAGATATCAAATGCAGCATTCTATTTTGTAACTAATAATGGAAAGAAAAAATTCCTCTGTAAGTTGTCACATTAACTCATTTACCAACATAAAGTTCTTTACATGTTATAAAGACTTATTTACATTTTAGAGCAATGCTTTTTTTTAATCTTGCAATAAGAGTTCTATAAAAAAGCAGGCAAGTTGCTCAAAAGCAATTTGTCTCCGTTTTCAAGGCAAGCAGTTTTAAAATTCTAATCTGGATATATTTTAAAATCCGTTAAGTACAATCAATAGTATTGCATTTGCTTTTGTTGTGTTTCACCTCCCCAAACCCAAGAAGAAACTGTTACTGAATTGTTAGTAAACTTTACTATTTGGCAACTTTAAATTGAGGATAAAAGAGGACTATATATTTTTTTCAAAAAGAAAAAATGCTATGTTATAGATGCAACCTCTTGGTAACAACAGCAACTGATTTATTATGGGGGATGCAGAAGCAGCTTGCTGAGCACCAGGCAGGGTACATAATTTGCATAGAAGAGGGAGCAGATTGTAGATGCCTGACCTGTCAAACACAGGTAGGGCCTCAAAGATAATGGGTCCCAGAATACAAAGCTCCATTTTGATCCAGACAGACATACACAACATGGTGAGGCCAGATGGATTAAATAAGAGACAAAAACGCTGACTTCTGCCATCTCCACAGGAAGAACGTAAGTGTTACAGAAGATGACAGATACCAGATATCACATGGATTCCACTCCAGTCTCTTGGCCCTCATTGTTGTGTCCATGCCATGATTTCAACACTGCTGACAAAAGGCAAGCCTGTTTAGAGTCATAAAACATAGTCACTGGGGAGGTACTCAGCCTGACTGACGAGGAATCAACCATGCAAGTAGCTAAGCCACACTTGCAAAGAGGAATAGGGCTACATGAAAGTAGAAAGCAAGAGACTTGCTTTCACAGGTAGCTGCTCCTTACTACCCCACCTCATGCCCCACTTTCCATAGCTTTTCAAACACAACTCACTTTGCATTCTAAGATTCCTAGGATTCATGACCATATCCTTATAGGATGTCTTACATGACAAAAAGATTGCTCGGAAGCACAGCAGGCATCTTTTCTGACCAATTTTCAATGGTGGAAGGGTATTTTTGTTTCAACGGGTAGCCTACATGAGTAATACCACAGTATAAGAAAGAGGCCTTTGACCACAACATCCTAAGCACAGAAAAAGCTAGGGACAGTGCAACAAAGGCAATGATATGAAGAACAACCAGAAACCAAACTATGGATTCTGGGTAGTCACAGCAATAGAAAGACTGGAGATCGTTGAGAATGCACAAGTCAGACTCAGAAAAGAATGGTGTTTAGGAAACTAAAGGAAAAGCTGAGTCAGCCTTCTTTCTCAAGTGTAAGCACAAAACATAGTTTTGTATTTCATATGTAAAGGTGACAGTCTAATGATTGCTACCTCTAACCAATTTATACCTATTCTTATTCTCAGTTTGTTGACCCACTGGCAGTCTAGTAATGCAGGTTCAGTGTGGGATACAAACAGGAACAGAAAGGTATCACTACCATCAAGGTTACTGCACACTGAAAGTACTGACTTTCAGTCTGTCTGTCTGACTTTCTGATTCACAAAAGGGTGTTGTTACAGAGAAGCTCATTTATTTATGTAACAATTATTCATTGAATTATACGATTTACTAAGACTTAGTCACGCAGTACTAAAACAGACACGGTGATGTCTTCCTCTATGAATTTACAGAAGGGAGGAGGTTGGCCACCAGGATTGAGGATTCAGTGAATGGATACAAAGAATCATGGAATTCTAAAACTAGAAGAGACCTCAGAAAACACCTAAATGAGAGCACTTAAAAACCTCTGATATGCTATAAACTACACTTATTTAAAATTGAAATTTACAAAGAACAAAAATGTATTTAAGTGATTTTCACACCCCACAACTGTTGCAGCAGAAGTAGAGACAGCAGGGTGAGGGGTAGTGCTGGTGGCCTTGGCAAAGCCCCACTTACTTTGCTTCCCAACTGCTTTCCCAACCCCCAATGCCACTAAAACACATTGCAATCTCACAGTAGAAAATTTGAAAATCAATGATCTAGCTGTTCAAATCTTAGGTTTTACAAATGAGGAAATTAAAGCTTAAGGATTTTAAGTACTGTGACCAAAACCCAAATTCAGTAAGATGAATGTGGACTAAATTCAAGTCAATTAATTCTAGTTGATTTCTAACCCACTAAATTAGTACAATTTCAACAATACAAATTGGAAAAATTTGCAATGTATGATAGCTGTCATTCTTTTTGCTATATTCAAAGTTCAGTATAATGACAAAAAAAAAAAAAAGAAAACAGGATTTTGGGAAATCATGGCACTTTGTCACTCTAGGTAAACATATTATGTAAGTGCCTTTCCCAGTTATTACCCAGAACTTTGCCTTTGGCTCACAAGTTAAAATTTGTCTATTTACTTTCTCTCTCTCTCTTTATGACAGTTGAATAAGTTTTAATATAATTAAATCTTACTTCCAATGAAAAAAGAAAACACTTTTTTTAGATAACCACAGTAGTGGGAAACTCTGGAGGCTGGCCTTGTAGAACTAAGAATATGTCTTAGTAGCATTTCACAAGGGAATTTAAATTTTAATTAGAGTAAATGACATTTTAATCAGAACAACAAAAAAGTTCAGAAGCATCACAAAAATCCTCCTTGCAGATTCTGGGGCAACCCTGGTGGCGCAAAGGGTTGAGACTCAGCACTATGAAGCTGTCGCAGCCACTGCAGCACGAGTTCAATCCCCGGCCAGCCAGGAAGCTGACCCACATGGGGCAGCAGACCTCTCCTGTCTTGTCCGCTGCTCTCCTCAGCAGTGAATTTCAGTCAGTCTGCCTATTCTGTTCCCCACTCTGTCTCTGGTGAATCCTCTCACCCCCTATACCTCTGGCATGTACCCCAACTCTTACATGCATAAATAAATCTTTTATACAAAACTGCAGATTCTTAAAAAACAACTATTAAGAAGTCAAAGTGCTAGATGTCTTATCAAATATATACCCAGTAGAGACAACACTAGGTATGTAATTGAGAGGGCTCATAGTCTAGAAGGGCTGCACAAAGAGTATTTTTTTGTATGAAAAGGAGTCATTGATATAATGGGTAAAATGAAAGAGGGCTGAAAGTTCATATGACTAAGTATCTTGGAGATAAGCTTGGCAGCAAAAATAGAAAATATTCCTTATCCAAGATGGCATCAGAGGAGGTTCCTTGCTTTACTCCTCAGTACTACAATGGAGTACTAGACCAAGAGAGTCCAGTGGCTTAGGGCAAAAGTGGAATAATACTTGCACATCAGAAACCAGGCATACTCCACCAATGAACACGGAAGAGATGTTCAATAAAAAAGATGAAGTACAAAGAGAACAAAGGATTTGGTAGGGTGGGAGGCTGCTCTATAAACTCATGATCAGCCACTTGGCCAGCAGTGCTGGGGAGTTGATTACCTACCTAGTAGTGTGTAGGCACACAGCCTTGACTAAAGGGAAACATCATACTCAATGATTAAAAGTTTAAAACTTTTCTTCTAAGAACTTGTACAAGACAAGGATATCTACCTTTACCGTGACTATTCAACATAGTATTGGAAGTCCTAACTAAAGCAACTAGGCAAGAGAAAGCTATGAAAGGACTTTAAATTTGGAAAGCAGTAAAACATCACTTCTTTCACACACTATATACATAGAAATATACATAGAAAACCCTAAATAGCAAATTAAAAACTAATTGAAACAGTAAGTAAATGGCAGATTATATAATCAATTTACAAAAATCAGTTGTGTTCCTATCAGCAAATAATGAACTAGGAGAAAAAGAAAGAAATCAGGGAAATAAGCACATTAAAGAAATAAATAAATACCAAGGAATAAACTAAATAAAGGAGGTGCAGTAAATGTACACTGGATACTACAAGATATTTTCAGGAAAAAAAAACAACTTAGCACACAAAGATAAAGATATTCTTTGGCCATAGATTGGAAGAATTAACATGTTCAGAATGCCATCTCACACAAAGCAATAGACAAATTCAAAGTAGTTCCTATCAATGTTTCAGTGGCATATTTCACTATCTACAAAGTTACAATAATCAAAACAGGATGGTACTAGAATAAAAATAGGTCAATGGCAGAGAAAATGAAGTCTCTTCAATAAATGGAGCTTGGAAAATTGGGCAGCTACGTGTAAAAAAAAGAAAGAAACTAAAGCACTCTCACACCACATACAAAAATTAACCCAAAATGTTCTTGAAGACTTGGATGTGAGACCTGAAACCAGAAATACATACACAAGAAAACTCTATGACACTGGCTTCCATTATGTTTTTTTGGATGTTTCCAATGACAAGTGAAACAATAGAAAATATAAACAAATGGTACTAAAATCAAACTAAAAAGCCTCTGCACAGCAAAAGAGACTATTGTTAAAACAAAAAGACAACCTACTAAATGTAAGAAAATATTTGCACAGCATATATCTGATAAGCATCTGATACCCACAATCTAGAAAGAACTCAAACAATTCAACAAAAACAAAACAAACAATCAAACTAGTAAGTGGATAGAAGAGTTAAATAGACAATTCTCCAATGAAGATATACAGATGAACAACATGAAATCATCCTTTATAAGCAGGGAAATCAAAATCAAAATCAAAATCACAATGAGATTCCATCTCATCCCTACAAGAATGTCTCATATCAAAAAGTCAGGAAATGAGTTTTTATGATGATGTGAAGAAAAAGAAATTCTGTTCCTGGGATGTAGACTGGTCAAACCCTTAAGAAAGAGATCATAGATTTCTCCAATAATTAAAAATATCTACCATACGATCCAACAATTTCATTATTAGGTATCGAAAGAGGTATCAAAAACAATACTTCAAGTGATATATACTCTCATGTGTTCACCACAGAATAATTTACAGTGTCTTAATTATGGTAACAACCAAAGTGCTCACAGATAGATAAGTGGGATGTGTGTGTGTGCGTGGGTGCATGTGTACATGTGTGTGTATGTGTGTAATATTACTCAGCTATTAAAAAAACGTGTTATCTTGCCATTTGTGACATTGATGAAATGATAGGGAATAATGTGCTAAGAGAAATAAGTCATGAGAAGAAACACAAATAGTGGATGTTTTTTCTTAAACGTGGAATACAGAGAAAGAAAACAAAGAGTAAGAACAGAACCAAAAAGAAACCTTGGCAGACTAAGTGCAGAAATGAGACTACCAGAGGGACAACAGGAAAGTGGAGAGCAGGTTATATTGGGGGCCCAATGTACTATAGCACTGTAGTGGAGGATTATGGGTGTGTTGGTAGGAGGTAATATATATATATATTACAAATAATATATATATAATATAATGATGTGGTAATATATAGCTGAAGAGGTGTATATCATTGTTGGATACCAATAAAATTAATTTAAAAAAATTACTAGTTGGAAGGAATGAAAAAAAAAAACCCCAGATTTAGATGAATAACAAGGTGGGGTTGGGGCAGGGGTGAGGCTAGAAGGGGAGAGGTGTGGCAATCTTCTCCCTATGTTTTGTTTTGCATTTACATTATAGTAGAAATATTCCTCATGCCAAAATCCTTATGAGAGAAAGGTAAAAAATGTAAAATTTACCTGAAAATGCCTCAGAATGTTATTTTTTACTTATATCTTTTCTTCCCCTCTACTGTATTTCTTAGGTACATACAATAAAGGGTGGTCTATCTAAAGTTAAATTGCAGATAATTTAGATCCCTCTTAATTTTTGTCCAATTTCTACTTTAACTTCAGGTGAAAGTGTCTTCAACTTTTCTTAAAATGGTTAGATGGGCAGAGTCACTTGTTTTGAAGTTGTAAAACAAAAATGTAAATTAGTAGTTATGAATAATATAAGAAAATCAACAATTTTTAGTGGTAGGGTTGCTATGCCCTGGCTCTTTGCCTACACTAATGGAGGTTTTTTATTTTTTCTTATTCAATTAAACAGCTACATTTATGCCACAAATGTTTATCTATAAGTCGACTCGTTGAAGCATACATTTGTACATATTTATAAATGTTACTTTTTTCTGATTCTATTATGGAAAACATATTGCTCATTCATACTAACTTTTGACTTTCAATAATCTTGGCATAACATATGAGCAATTTGGAAATGCACACAGAAGTACAAATATCTTGCTAAAATCAAGAAAAACAGTAGTTCATAAAAACAGAAATAAGTTTCATAATCATAGATTATTACATATATTCACTGTCAGCATCACACTACACGCACATTTTATAGGGTGATTTTCAAACATTTTGGTTTCAGGATCACTTTACACTCCTAAAAATTATTAAGGACTATACATAATTCTTTGATGTAAATTGTATTATGAGTAATAATTGAATTTAACTGAGAAAGTCTAAAAATATTATTATAAAAACATTTCACAGTAGTAATTATATTTTTACAAAAAAATAAAAAATTTGTTGCAAAAAAGGCACTATTTTATAATTTAGCAAATCTCTTTAATAATTGGTTAAAAAGATCCCTCTACCTTCTCTGCATTCTATCTTATCAGAGTAACACTTTATACGTTGCCTCTAGAAAATCATACTGTGTATTTGTGAGAGAATGAATTTAAAAGGTAAATAACATCAGTTTATTAATATGAAAATAGTTTAGACTTCACAAAACCCTGTTTGATAACCATATTGGGAACCACCAGGGTTCCCTGGAGCACACTTTGATAAATGCCTCTTTATAGAGTTGTTTATAATTGCTGCTTTTGCCAACATCATAAACTTACATGTCTCCATGCCTTCATCATCATCATCTACTGCAGGTTTATCATAAGACTTGTCAATGGCAGCTCTGAAGCTCTCATTGCATCCCCTTCCCCTGATAATCCGTGGTCGTGGGCGATGGAAAGGAATATCCCCGTTCAAAGTTACTTCAGCAACAGCAGTCTGCAGACTTTCTAATGAGCTTGACTTCTTTAGACCCAGGGAAGGTCCTACATCCCTGCTGGGGGAACCTTTGAAATTTACAAAAACAAAATGCTAGTTAGAATTAGTGATGAAAAATGACATACTTGACTTTCTATGAATCATGGAAAACATTAGAGGCATAACTATTTATTCACCAATATCCTACAATGTGTATGTCAAGGCAGTAAAAAGTGAATAAAGAACAGTGTCTAGTTTACATTTTCCCCAAATTTATATTAAATTTGGCCTGTTTTTCTCTATATTAATTAGGAAAAATGGTGTTATAAGTTTCTATTTTAAGCTAGAAAGATAATCTTTTTAAATTACTTGATACAAGTAATATAAATTATCTAAAAGAACCAGAATAACCCAGAAGCTTATTAAAGAACAGACATGATAGGGAGGCTAGGGCTCATAACCAAGAATAACTTTTGACTTAACTGAAACCATTTTTTTACAGTTTTAAATTATTTACAATAGAAGTTAATCTTTCATAACAATGTTCTTCATCAAACCTCTTCCTCAGCATATTGCAGGCTCACACAACTCAGGAGTGAAAAAAAAAAAGCACAGAGACAACATGTTAACAGAACAGGTAGAGAGGAAACTTAATCCTACAAAATATTAATATATGAAAAGAGTAATGTAAGATTTGGATTGAAACAAATTATGTAAGTGTTCTCTAGAGAAAAGTGGTAGAGAGAATGAAGATTCGGACATGAGAACTTTTCCATCCCAAGCAACAACTGGGACTATATCAAACTAAAAAGTTTCTGTATAGCAAAAGAGACAGTGACTAAAAGAAAGAGACAAACTACTGAATGGAAGAAAATATTTGTGCACCATACATTTTTCAAAGGATTGATATCAAAGATCTACCAAGTGCTTATATAATTCAAAAAAGAAAACAATCCAATCAAAAGATGAGCAGAAGAGCAGAAATACCTGCTTTAAAAATAAATGAGGACTATAAGGAAGAAGCTAAGCAATTACCAAGAAAATTTCAGCAGGAAATAATACCTGCTTTAGAAATAAATGAGGAATATAAGAAAGAAGCTAAGCAATTACCAAGAAAATTTCAGTAGGCAGGGAAAATTTCAATAAAGTAAAAAATGTGGCTCCATTTTTTAAGACTCTAGTGCAGTAGTCTAAGATAATACCAATAGTGTCAAGTTTCAGAATACAACCAATACAGATTTTTTTTTAGCCAAATTCGACAGTCTAACCTATCACTGCCTAATCTGGTACTTGAAATTGGGCTAATACAGCGTCTAAACGTAAATGTCTACAGTACTAGCTTTGCACCAACACCTGGGCAGTTAGGGCTAAAGAACTAGTTCTTCACTGACATTGCTAAAAAGACAGGTGTAAAAACTGGGAGTGTAAGAGAGACTTAGTAGTTTATCACTACATGGGATGATCAGTCCATATACTGATCAATAATTAAGAAGTCTTGTCATCATTCAGAAAAAAAGTAGTTATGATGGGATTTCTATGTCTTACGGTAAATGGAATAAAAATGAATTTGAGAGAGTCAAAGAAGAATAATCTTTTGAAGATTCATTTACATTATATATTTCCCTTAATTTTCACAATGGGGTAGCAGTTTTAAGTTATAATAAACATGTTAAAAATGTAACAGGCAGAAGGGTAGACAGATGACTCTAATGATGATGTAATATTCTACAAATAACAATGCTTTAGCAAAAAAAATATGATTACTTAACCTTCTCAATATAGGTTTGCAAATGTTCGATTATTTACTTTGACAAAAATTCACATGAAATATTCTAAGATGATCAGTCTTACTTATTCTCTTGATAGCACTATAACTTTTGAGAAGTTCATGTTCTAAATATTCATAAAAGTCATGTTACTGGAAGGAAAATGAATTTTTTGCAAAGAACCAAACAAAAACTATGACATTAAGGAGTCGAAAGAATGGGAGAGGATCATTCCCGGGCAGGCTAATTTACCTTTATAGATACTAGAATTAGATAAGAAATATATTTGCAGACTCATCTCCAGCATCAAAGAAAATAAAGGTGAAAAATAAACAACTGGGACTATAGCAAACTAAAAAGTTTCTGTATAGCAAAAGAGACAGTGACTATAAGAAGAGACAAACTACTGAATGGAAGAAAATATTTGTTTACCATACATCTTTCAAGAGATTGATATCAAAGATCTACAAAGTGCTTATATAATTCAAAAAAGAAAACAATCCAATCAAAAAATGAGCAATAGAGCCAAAAAGGCACTTCTCCAAAGAAGAATTGGGAAGTTGTTTTTCTAAATAAAATCCTATCAGTTTTTGTAACTTAACAGTTGCATTTGGGTTCTATAGACATTTATAAGGCAAATACAATCTTGGGTTCACAAATGACATATGTATGTATTGGTATGTAAATCCAATATGTGTCTCCAGTAAAGATTATCATAACAATTCATTTATGTATAACTTTTCTTTATGAAGTTAGCTGAGATTTAAATTAAATGTACTCAAAGCACTAAAACTTTAAAAATGAACATCAGAAATTGCATATTTGTTTAAAAATCACATATATATGTAAATAAATATGAATACATGTATTTGCTACAATACATAAGATAGGCAAATCTGTGAAGAAAAACAATGATGACAGTATAACTAAAAATCAAAACTATTTTGTTAAGTATAATACAGTTTACCTATTCACCTTTTAGTCTTTTCTCTATATCTATAACACTATATTGTAACGCTTTGGCAAATGTTGGAGATAGTCAGTGGTAAGCATTCTGTATATATGAGCTCAATAAACTGATCTTTACATTTATGTATGGTTGAAAATTTTCATGATAAAAAGTAAAACAAAAAGACATCTACAATTTGTGAATCTGTAACAGGAATCAGGAAACCATGGGCCAAACCTGGAAAATTATATTGGAAACAGACATGTCCATTGGTTTGCATGTATTGTATCTGTCTGCAAAGTAAATCAGAATCAAATAATTGCTAGAAAGGCTGTTTGACCTGCAGAGCCTACAATATTTTCTATCTGGTTGAAAAAAGAGCTTGCTGAGTCTTGAACCATGACATGGATATCATGCATTTAAGTATTATACTTGTCAAAGAAATTTTAACAAATATTTTGCTAAGTAATATATTGATATTCCCAAATGAGAGTTTCTGAGATCCCTAATAGAAATAGCACTGACGAGTAACTGAAAATGTCCATATATAAAGTATGGGTAAAAGTTTATTTAGTTTTGTTAATACACACGCACACACAAATCAAAGTCTCTTAATTTTAAAACTCTTTATATAAATCTTTTAGGCCATTCAGATATTTCAGTGTTTTATATATGCAAGGATTAAATGGCTAGCAATCCAATTCACTTCTTATTCTGTTCTCTCTTATTCATTCAAAAAGTAAATCTACTACCTAAATATCACTCAAGCTCCCTAAATCCATGAATAAAGAGAGAGATAGTACTCATACTATTTTCCTTAGTTCTATTTTCTACTCCTATTTCTCACTGAAAAGAAATAGAGGATGTTTTTGCAAGGGGCAGAGGAAGTAAAATTCGATTTTCATTATAAGAGGCTTATTGTTAGAATGTCTATGCTAAAATGCCACCATGACTATCAAAACCTTGTGACTACACTATAAAATCATGACAACCTTGACAGTTTGAGTAACGTAAGAAAAAAAAAATAACTGAAAATCTGTTCCCTGTTTAATATTGTAGGTTGAAAAGGATTTAGTTTAGATATTTTATTCATATAGATTTAAAACCAACAGACTAAAAAGTGGTGTTCACATAACGATTTTTATCCCAAGATATTCAATTTAATTTAGTAGGTTAGAGTACAACTAATGAAAAAAAAAAAAGTTATTTTTTTCTAGTATCCAACCCTTTAAAACATAAAAACTTATGATTCAATTAGATCATGAAATCTGTCCATGAAAATTATTTGTTTCAGTTCAAGTCTGGAAGGTTAAATGAAATAATTTCCTTACTTTATCTAATTGGCGTAGTATATTAACCCAGGTTCTTTAACCTGAGCAGCTCAGTTTGGTTTTTATGCACATTATAAGTCACTTCTTAAAAGTACTGAAAATCATTAACTCCAAAACCTACTAATTTATATAGGTAGACTATCAAATAATGTGTATCTTTAGTCCTGTTTCAGAATTACAATGAATTTTATGTTTGATAAGAGAAATAATTTCTTAATAAGGGCCAAGGCTTCAGTTAATTGCCTTTCATTTCAGTTAATTCTATGATTTATTGGATGCAGCTTTGACAATTTATCTTTTACACTACAGAATGTGAAAACTCTGACCATGTCCACAATAATCCTTACATATATATATGGGATACACATTTTTCAAGTAGGCTAAAACTAATGACTACTGCAGATTAAAAAGGTGAATTAAAATGGTATAATGTGGACCTAGAACAATTAAAATACTACTCTCAACATAATAGCAAATCATAAATGCTCAATTTTACAAAGATTATTTTAATTATATATAACTTTCCTCTGATAATTTTAATGAACACATAAAATTATAAACTACTCAGTTCAATATAATTTATTGTTTCTATGAAATGATATAGGCTGCATTTTAGAAGCAAGCCCTAAATATGTATTATGAGCTAATTCTTGCATCTGAAAAAAAGCTAAGTATTTCTGAGTGAATAATAACAGCAATACTGGACAGTATTCTTCAGTGAAAAAATTTGTATTTGTGCTGTTATCCTTCAAATCAAAATCATCACTCTGAGAATTATTTTTGGATGTTAGCCTAGATATCTAATAGATGACTTAAAACTTAAGAGTCTACCAAAAGACATCACATTTTCCAGGCTTTAATATTTTTTTGTGACAATACATTTCAACACAGATATAATTAAGAAAACCTAAAGTTGTTTTTGTACTTTACACTACCGTATTTTCATTTGGGAGGTAATATACTGATAAATTACTTTCAAGAGAAAATTTTTCTGTTCATGTACAATTTGATTCCTACAACAAAAACATCTATGCAAGACTATAATATTTATGTTTACATGCAACACAATTGGCAGCTCTATAATTATGATAAGCTCCTTGGAGCAGTTTCTATGGCAACAGTCTAACTGTCCATTCTTACCTGCTTTCTGGTCATCCACTGTATTGAGTTTAGTCTCGTCAGCTACTGTTAAAAGGTAAATGCATAATGGTTAGCCCAGTTAGTCCCCACAGCCCAACATGCTTTAACCATTCCCAGATCTTTTCAGTTAGGTGACAATTCTTAAGTAATATTTCATGCAAATAATATGAAACATCAAGCAAACATTCATGATCAAAATAGGGGAGAAAAAAAGCAGTGTCTCCATGCAATATGCCATTCATTTCATTTCAGACATGTATGTTATTTATTTGTTAGCACATCATAATTAGCCAAGTCAATACATCACCAATTTTTTCTTTTATGCATGTGATAAATTAATGCTTTTAGTCTTGAAGTACAAACAGCCACCAGAGAACAGCATAAATAAGTTACAGTTGATTAAAAAGGGCTTTTTTAAATCACTCAATCAGTTTACAGATATAATTAATTGTTTTACATTGTTTTTGGTGGATTTGGGGCTAAAAAGAGACACTACCTGGTTGGATTTTATTGAACAACTGTAGTGCTTTTCTTCCTCTCATTTGTTTCCAAGTACCTTTTTACAACAAATATTCTCTCAAATTATTACTTCAATTAAATGCCTTATTTATCCACACATAAGAGTTCCTATTAAATCAACCTTAAAGAATAGCAATGAAAGGAAGATATCATGAAGTAACCAAACTCTAGACATGGATTGAGATAATGGTTTATCTCCAAAACTTTTTCTTCTTATTCCAAAATCTCACAGTGTACCAAATACTATTTCAATGAAATTGGTTGAAAAGTCAAAGTATTAACATTTCACTTTTCAATTAAAGTCACACAAATATAACATAAGCACATGTGTTTGTTTCTTTTCTCATCAGAAAACATATATATTAACATATTGCACATTATGTAAACATGCCACTTATGAGTAATATCGTTCTCAAACTCAGAGAAAAGACTATTTTTTGCCAAATCACCACATTTCATATTTACTTTCTTTAATGCTCAAAGTAAACAGACATGTGTTTGAGACCATCAATTTAATCAGAAAGCATCTAAATCTTACTTAGATAAAGATTCATGGAGATTGTACTCACTACCTAAATCCATGCTTTTTGATTTTCGTGTTTTTACGAAATCCAATTGACTGGCATCTGAAAATTGTTTTGTGCGTTTTTCTGACATACTCTGGCGTCCAAATCCCTCTCGTTGAAAAGCAAGAACTGGATCAACATCTGGACTCAAAGAGCTGGTATCAAGAGAAAGATAAACATAAAAATATTTACTAAAAATGGAAGACAAAACAAGAAAATTCATATATATATACCTGCACATGTAATTGTGTCTACATATATATATAATATATATAGAACATTAAAAAATTGACTATATAGGGGATGATGCAAAAATACAGAGTTAATTTACATTAATTTAATTTAGAGTAATTCTTTCTCCCTGTGAGTTTTTTCTGCCACTATTTCTCTGTGTTTCCTCACTATATTTGACAATACATCAATATATCTAAATGTTGATCAAAAGTGAGTCTGATTTTTTTTCACAGTTAAGTGATTGAATATTTGAGGAAACCTGTCGCAAATTATAAACAAATAATTTGGAGCAAACAAATGGACATACAAACTGCCACTGAATGGAAGTCTTTAAAGAGGATATGTTCTGGTCTCCTTATAGATCCTCTGGTTGGTGTTCAGAAAAAACAAAAAAACAACCTTTACAGAATATAGTTTTATGTGGTTGTAGTTCCTCTGCAATTACTTAATCAACTAAGATGATATCAATTAAACATACCTCTAACAGGGTATCACAGTTAAAACAACAAGAAAAGATGTCTGCTCTCTATGAATTTCTAAGAATAATACCAAAACAGATGAGTAAAGCCTACGTTATGAATACATAGATAAGAGGATAAACAGTATTTAAGGGCGTGAGAAAAGGCATGACTAGAATTAAATGACATTTGTTTTGGATGATACCAACACAACAATATAAGCCGAGATGATGAAGTTTATGACAAATCATTGGTAATGGGATACAGTTTAAAGTGCTTTCACAGTGGAAGTCGCTGGGGATAACACAGAATCACTCCTATTTGTAAAAAAAAAAAAAAAAAAATGCACATAAAAAGAAAATGTTCATAAAAAGAAAGGGTTTTTCTCCCAGCATATTTCCGCATATTTCTCCTATTTCAGGGCTAACTCATCTTACCTCTCTGGTCAGGTAGGAGAACATTCCACCATAAAATAGAATATGAGGGGACCAACTCTATTATGCCAGCTGAATCAGTGACAATCTTCATTATGCTTCAGATGGAAGTGAGCTTCTCTAACCTCCTACAGCCTTGTGAGCAGTACCATATATACTAGCAAATGGATGGTAACTTGGCTTAGATGTGCATCAGAAATTTAGCTAAAATTTACTATATTCATTTACAAGTAATAGTTGGACCATACATAAGAGCTAAACCAAAAATTGTGAAAAGAAAAATCTGTCTTTATGTTAAATGACCTGAAATATTTTGAGCCCATATGTCTTAATATGCACAATAAAGAGAATGGTCTCATCCATCTTATAGAGCTAATTCAATAGCATTTAAGGTAAATGCCCTTTGTAAATTTCAAATCCCTATACAAAAGAAACTATTATTGAGAATGGCCCATAACAAAAAGACCAGAAACAACAAGTACTGGCAAGGGTGTGGAGAAAAAGGGTTGGTGGAATATACACTGGTTCAGCCCCTACTGAAAGAACTGTGGAGGTTTCTCAAAAGACTAGAAATGGACCTTCCATATATGCCAGTAATTCTACTCTTAGGTATTTAACCAAAGAATTCAAATACACTAATTTCCAAATGAAACTTGCACTATTTACAATAGCCAAGCTATGAAAAAAAACAAAAACAAAAACTGAGTGCCCCCAAACAGATTAGTGGGTCAAGAAAATGCCACATGAACACACAATGAAACACTATTCAGCAATCAAAAAGGATATATTCATATCATTTGCAGCAATCTAGATGGATAGGATATTGCTAAGCAAAATAAGCTAGAAGGAAAAAGACAAAAAGCAGATGGTGTCATTTATATGTGGAATATAAAGAAACCAAACAATGGGTCAGATAAAGTCAAACTTAAAAACTAGCCCATGAAAGAAGACCATATAACTGCGATATCAAGAGAGGGAGAAAATGGGGTGAGAATAAGATGTGGAGGGAGCACAATGGACTATGGTGGTGGACGGTGGTTGCTTTGGTGATTACACATGAAAAGGGAAATCCTATGCTTCCAAAATACTAACAATGATGTAAAACAAGGGCACGTCAATAAAAAAAATTAAATTTCTATCTCAAATTATTAAGGTAATACAAATTATAATAACAGAGAATGGGTCTTTAAAATTCCACACAAGAACTAAAAAGTCCTCTCAAACTTTTCTACCAAGTATAGAGCAGGGCCCCTAGCATGACATTATGTGGACATGAATGGCTGAGAATTTGAGGAAATGCTTACTCTTTAGGGTCAAGCAGCCTCAGAGTTAATACCTTACAATGACCGCCTCTTTATATTTTGTGCTCTAGGCACCCAACTGGCCTCAATATATTCCTGTCCCAGGGACAGATCAAAAAAGATATATGACCCACAGGGACTGGGTTAGCCCAAGGCAAGAATAATTTTTTAATTTGTTATAACCTAATAAATATGATTTTATTTACATGCCACATAAACCTTTTCTCATTTTTAATAATTATTTCTTCACTAAAACTGAATAAATTTGATATTCTATGAAGGAAGGGATACTTATCTTGAAGTCTTACTGCCCCTTCATATATATTATATGCTGCCAATACATATTTCTTAAAATGTAACAAATAGTATTTTTTAAAAACACTATATGTGATTATAGAGCACATACACACTGATTAACAAAACATAGTTCTACAAGTCAAAAATTAAAACAAATATGATGAGAACGATGATGCAACAAATCTTGATGCAACAAATGCTAAATATTGATGCAACAATTTTGATGCAACAAATGCTAAATATCATGCTTTCAATAATTTTTTACATATTGAAAATTGATTTCAATCATCGTACACTTGATTGTCAACCTTTGTATCGTGGAACACTATTAAACCTCAGCTCAAATAAGGCATCAAATTTGTGAAAAGAATACATTGCTAATGTAAATTATACATTATTATATATACATTTTAATACCTATTCCATACATTTTAATGTAAATTATCAGTAAAAGATTTTTCAAAGGAATTTAAATTGTGATAGCTAATGCTACCTAAAACCCAAATATTGTCATCTTCTTAAACTAATTTTATATCCTCTGAAATGCTGTTATCACTAATATTAGAATCTGCTGCTTTGTCCTTTCTCCCTTTAAAACACGGTTAATGTTCCCTAAATCAATTAATGGGCTGAAAAAAATATTCTATTAGTTAACAAATAGAGTTTAGCCATTTGACATATTCATCTTTTCACATATATATGAACTGTAAACATAAACTTAAATAAAATGGTCAAATGAGTTTGTAAGTCAATGAGAATTTTCGAAGAACTAAATATTCTTAAACTATGACATAATTAATTTTCCCTATCACTAAATCCATTAAACTAATTTCAGACACAATGAACTGTACACTAGCATACTTAAATAGTCAGATTGCAGGACAGACAGCTGATTCTTTAAAGAATGTTACCATATCCTGACCCCTAATGTTATTAAAATTTCAGTTATTAATCCTGTTTTATTGCCCTTTTGTTTTCATAACATTTTCATCAAGGATTAGGGAGATATTGTCAGGCTGGAAAAGCTTACATTTTCTGCTGTGATACAGAACAGCTGCCATTCTTGTTTGGATAACCCTTCATTCATATTCTTTTCCTTGACCCACATTCCCCACAGCAAAGTCATACAAGTCCTCATGATTTTATGAATCTCCGTAGGGAAATTAATGCCACAATATATCCCTGCTAGTTATTTATTTATTTTCACCCAAACAGTACTTGATAAGGCACCAAACAGATTTATTCCTATGAACACCTTCAGAATTTCTCATCATGGTGGAGATTCAAAGGCTTTTGTCCCTAAAATGAATATAGCAAATTATTTAACCCTTACTGTCTCTGGTTGCTTTCACTTTCAGAAAGAGATATAAACTGCAGCAGTAAATGCAACAACATACAAAGATTTCAAATGAGTTTTCACATTATATTACAGTCTCTTCTCTATGCTGAACAAAAAACTCATTCAAAGATGTGCTATTATCATTCAGGTTTGAGTATAGCTCTATTTTTAAATTGTGTATTTTCAATAGGAGAATGAAGAAGAGAGAAAGAAGAGCTAAAGATGGCCTTTTCAAGGATCTGAAGAACAGGTGAGCTTACTCCAAAACATCTGTAGACTTGGATAAGTGCACAGTATGTTTTTCCATGAAAAGAATGGAAGAAGAGCGTTGGGAAGTGGTTTACTTAGTTGAGATCATCACTAAAATGTTAACACAAATAGATGTTAGTCCCATGGACTCCTCCTATCTAATATTTAATGTTAACACTAGGCTGGGGAAAAGTAGAAATAGAATGGATAAGAGGTGAGGGTGCAAAGCCATACCATTTAAATATAATTTTGCTGATGTATTTATAAAAGGCCCTAGAGGAAAGGCAGTAAGAAAATTCTAGTATAATGCTTTACATAGTTTGTGTTAATTATCACCACAACCTTAAGTCATCCCTAGGAGGGACTTCGTTTTTGCTTACTGATGCATATAATTATTAGGCATGCAAGTTACAAACATCTACATTCATGTGTCTCACATTGGTTTAAAAATAACAAATGCTTTCTTCTGTTTTGAAAGATACAGCAGAAAATGAAGATTTAAAATATCTCAAAAGTTACAAGGTCAGAAACTAATGTAAAGCATTTTACACAGTATAAAATACTCCCCACCTGCTCAAAAAAAGCCTTTAAAAATCCTCCTCCCACTAACATATCAACTATTGGTTAGCCAAAGTTATCTGTCACAAAGATTCAGTCTCCTTTGAGATTTGCTTAAAATTTACTTATTTAATAGAAAAGCAACCCATCAAATTAACATGATCTAAATAATAATAAGACTGAACAAATTAGTGGGATTTTTTGGTTAGACCACTAATCAGTTGTGAAGGTATTTTTTTGGCTAAATTAACTATAGCAGTGGAAAGGCCAAAATAATTGGGTTACTTTGTGGGACATAGAAATCTTTTATTAAAAGAATCATAATTAGGGCCACCCTCATGGCTTATAGGTTAAGTCTCAACACTATCACCACTATGGCCTGAGTTCAATCCCTGGCCAGGGAGCTAACCACACATGGCACAGCAGACCTCTCCTGTCTCACCCGCTGCTCCCCTCAGCAGTGTATTTCAGTAAATCCGCCTCTTCTGCTCCCCACTCTGTCTCTGGTGTATCCTCTCCACCCTACTACACCTCTGGCCTACACCTCAGTTCTTCTACATTAAAAAAAGTAGAAAACAGTAATAAATAAAAGAATGACAATTAAGACAACCATGAAAAAAAAAACCAGAACACTGATCACTGATGTAAAAAAAAGTGATAAACTGTGCTCAGTGGCAGATTTAAAAATAAAATAATATGTGACTGCAATTAACTAATGTTTTCCAACCCTGGACTATGATCTTACCAATCTGCTGAATCACTGATCGCAGCCTTAGTCCACGTGCCAGCATCTGTTGTCACGAATCCCACATCATCATGGGAACTGGAAGATGACTGGTCAGAGAGATGTGGAGGAAGTACTGGTAACCTATCATCTTCTATAATGACAGTGTCATCTTGGGGCATATTCACTGTGGGGGAGAGCTGGTATTTACCTGTCCAGTGAAAAAAGAGAAAGAGAAATTCTAGAAATCACTCTAAGTGTTAATGTATATTAATGTTAATACTTCACTACATTAGAAAAAGTTTACATTTCCATATATCAGCTCAACATGGCAGGAAAAAAAAAATCAAGAAAATTTTATTATTCATAAATGCTATTTAAATGGAGACCTCCAGTCTATTCTTTCCTCTTTTTATTGCAACAATACAGCTCTGGGCAAAGTACTCGATTATTCTAGGTTTAGGTTTCCTAAGTGAGAAATGATCTCCAAAATGTCTTCTAATGTGAAAAAGCTAAACAGATTATAAATGTGAAGGTCCTTTGAAAAATTTTACCAAGAAATGTAGAGGGAGTTCAGCTTACTTTTCTATCAGGCATTCACATATTCATTGTTGGGTGCTTATCACATACTGCAGGAAAGTACAGAAGCTCTGCACTTAAAGACCTCACTCACAGAGGAGATAGACACACAAAAAGTGATAATTGATTGGTGCTTGGAGTAAAACTGTGGCATTGACAAGTGCTAATTATTGGGTAACTAGAGGCAGAGGACACTAAGATATTAACAAAAGTTAACATCAAAGTTGGGATTTGATAATGAATATGGCCTATTCCGTTAATAATAAGAAATAATGATGTTGATACTAGATATGGAAAAAAGCAGTATTAAATGCATAATGGAGAAAAGCCCAGGTTACATTCAAGTGACACTTCAAAGATGAGAAGGCCCAGAATCAAGATCTCAATGGGGGAGATGGCAGGAGTGGTATTAACGAAAAAAATATTCAGATTTGCCTGCCCAGAGGTTAAAGCTCTTTATTTAACTATGATTCAATTATTCAGTTAGTGTTGATGGTAGGGAAAGACCCACAACTGTCAATACTGATTAGTTTCATTCAGAAAAACAGGATCAGGACCATGAATAAGCATGACAAGTTTTTAAATTTCAGTCTTTTCTTGATACAACATTATGAGTCATGGCCTGGAATTTTTTAAGATAAAGCCGGGATGAAAATTATTTCACCTTCTTCCCCAAAACACCTCCAATTACTCTGATTTGCTACCCGAATATGGCAAGACTAGGTAAAAGTGCTTTGGTCAAGGGGACTTGTGAGAGATCACACTCATAGAAACATATATCCTGGTATGATGGGAATAAGTAGACCACTGGCCTGGTTCTCCCGTCAGAGTTAACAATTATTCAGCATATAGGAGAATGGAGAAACTCTCATTTTAAGTCTAATTTCCAAATCTGTTAAGTCAAATATACTGGTTTCCACCAAAATAAAATGGACTGCTGCACTTTCCCAAACACTACCACGATTTAACACAGGTTGTAATTTTCCTCTATGATAGATGTTTTTAAAATAGCAAAACAGCAATGTACAGAAAGAATAAAATCAATCTTAACATCTAATTTTTAAAGCAAACATTCCTGATCAAATATAAATGATAATTTTGGATTTAACATCATTTTGGAAAGTTGGAGACGGCATAAAAAAATCTGGCAGGAATTGAAAAAATGTCTGTGTAGTCTAGACATATCAACAAAAGAACAAAGTAATTTAAGTTGCTATGTGTTTTTCAGGACATCACAAAGTCAACTTGCCAGGAATTTCAAATGCATTCTCTATTTAGCACAAACTACTCTATTATAGAAATACTACATGTTCACTGAAACTTTTATTTAGAATTTTATTGAGGAAAACTTCAGTGATTTGAAATTGTTAGAACAACCCATTTTGACAAATTGTTAGAACTACCAACTATTTAAGAATGCTTATACTGTGAGTATAAATCAAATTAATACTAATTTTCTCCTAAATTCAAATTACTCATATATAACTACTCGTTTTACAATATTAGTATAGAAAAATAGAAAGAAACCTGTTAAATATTAACAAATAAAGTCAGATATTCTAGCACTACTACCCAAAGAAATATTCCCTTTTCCATTAATACAGAGTTTCTCAAAAACATGTACAGAGTGACAAAGCCAGGGTGATCCCTGATTGACAGCTCACTACTGATGAAGCATGTGTTACAGTGTTGAAAGCCAAATTCTCAAACAGGCAAAATTTACGGGAAAGAAATATTATGAAATTATTATATGATTATACACTCATTTTCAATACAAAATCTTAAACTTTTGGGTTTATATATTATGAGAAGATCCAATAAGCAGCCCAAGACAACACTGAGTGGTTCTTGGTATAATTCTTTTAAAAATATATATTATTTTGTTTTGAACAGAAATAGTGCACTGTAAGAGGCCCAAATTTTATACATAAATGGCAATAAATTTCCAAAATACTAAGATAATTAATTAGCATTTTTCACTTGCACATGACTTTATGTCTCATATTCAAAAGAATTGCGAGTTCATATTCACTATCAACTCTTCATTCTTTACATGCTTGCTAGAAATACTGTTTTGGGATCTGTCTCCAGGAAAATATTGAGAGTAATGGATAACTAAATATTCTACATATTCTACCTTGATAATACCATGGCCCATACCATTAATTATGTTTGTTAGTCTTTAAAACATGAGAAATGTGAAAACTCGAAGGCTGAAATGTCTTTGATCTGTTTTTAGATGGATGAATTTTTCTCTTTCCTTACCTATTTAACCAACAAGTACAAACTAAGGTTTCAACCAGCCAATATCTTGTAGAGAAGTAAAACGAGATACAGAATAATTGTTTACTAAACATTTATTCATTGGTACATTTACATAGAAGGCAACATTATGCATGACACTAGAAACAGATGAAATGTAGAAAATTTTGCCAGCGACTTGACTCACAATAAAACACAACATTGATGCTCCATTTTCTATGTTGAATTTCTAATAAGATGACAATATTCTGAATATATTCTTTAAAACTCACCACAAATGTATAAATACAAAAACTGTTGAGATTAAACTCTAAAATGGATGTAACAGATATCAGGTTTAAGACAGTTCAGCAAATTATAAAATGTTTTTAAGGCTTTTTTAAAGGAAGAAATGCTATATAGGCTCAATCAGATTTCTTTTTGATGACTGTCCAGGATTACGCTCTTAAAATCCACAATAGTGGAAAGTCTGTTACAATAGATGACATTTGACAAAATCTTGCCTTTGGTTACAACTCTGGTTGATCCCACCAAATCAGGTTTGAGTAACATGGGACTTAGAACTCACAAAAGTATACATCATAAATTGGTTCAGAACTTTGTGGCTTCAGAACATGTCACTTATTGTACAAAATTCTTTGGTACATTAATTCCCCTGAATAGCAGCTAAGTAGGTTGGACTACATGATTTCAAAGGGTGTTTTTTCAAAGCTTTTAGACTACCACAGTGGTTACCAGAATAGAATAGGTTCTGGAAGCTGTCTACTGTCTTTTGCTTTAGAGATGTGGGTACTTATAAATTAAAGCTTTTAATAAAGATTGACTGTCATGAAAGTCACTGACTCTTATTGTGTATTCTCAGCATTTCCCCAGAGAGGGCTATTTTTAGAAATAGGAAATAGCAAAAAACAAAATAAAACAAAAAGCACCATGGGATCTTGGAAAGTAGTTCCCTTGCCTATTAGTTAGGGAAATGTGGCTGAAAATATGTGACATCTTTCTAATTCTAAAATTTATTCCTTTTCCAAATCTTTTTAGAACCTTCTCTGCTCCTATGTGTTCCCACAGAAATAAGTCAGAAAGTTCAAAGTTCCTTTTGGTCTAGAGTTCTACACGAAGAAAATTCTATGTGAAAATGCATCCTGCTTCCACAAAAATAGTTATTTCCTAATGTGGTCAGCTGGAATTTCAAAATAATGTTCTTTTTGAATCAGAGCAAATCATGAAGACTACCACTTCCACTAGTGTCCACCCAGGAACCATTCTAAACCTATTAGAGATAACTGTTAACCAAATAAGATCTGAGAAATTTTCATGCACCTAAATATTGCACAAATGAATAAATACTACTACTATTGGTTTAGGTTAATAGAAATTCAATGCTCTAATATCTTATAGTTGGTGTCCTGTTTTGGAATTAAGTTACTAGGTAACATCATTTCCAGAATTTCTAACTTTACCCTGGGAACTGACTTCAACAACATTTATTTCTAAGGGTCAATTATACTGAAATAGGGACTGACACTCAAATTTGCAACACTCAAAATAAATCAGATGAGCATGTACATTTCTCAGGATAAAACTATGTAAGGCCACTCATTTCTAACACATCATGTAAAAAAAACTATCTTAAAATATTCAACTTATTAAAATTAATTTGTCCTAGCACCAAAAAGAGTCTGCGATGCTCAGTCCCAAAGGACATCCACAGTACAAAACAAAGCCGGGAGGGAAGTTACTGCCTTGGAGGAAGCATCTGGAGTTTTAAAAGTCTACTACATCTCTAATAGAAGGATGGGGAAATAATGTCAGCTATAATGCAAATGTCAGAGGACTAATGATGTCATAGCTAACAAAGTCAGGGCAATAGACTATGATGAAAATGAAGGAATCCTCAATCCCATATACACAGCATTTCAAGAGGTCACTAGGTGAACTGGGGGGTTTTTTTGGTTTGTTTTTAGTTTTAGTTTTCCGCCTTCCTCTGAAGCATCAGGGATTGGAGGCAGGATGCAGGTTACAGGAACTGGTGGACCAATGGTCTCATTCAGTATGGCAAGTCCTATGTTCCTATAATAAAGGGGAAATTACAGCGAATCATTTTGTATGCCACAGATCCAGGGACACATGCACTCTCTCTCTCTCAGGGGATCTGAATTTTCATAAATAAAAAATTATTTAACAAAGTTAAAGTTTTACACAAAACCAAGGAAGTATGGAAACTCCAATAGCAGTAAAGAGAGTGATCATTAACAAAGATTAATGTGATAAATAATGGACCATGCCTGTCACCTAACAGGTGTATAATACCTTTGGCATCCTTCCCTATTTCACGTACGCCAAGCAGACAAAAAGAAAAATGTTGACAGAGTAGAAACAGAGAGCAGGCACATCTACCACATGTAACCAAATAAGAAATTGAGAATTTAGCAATTTTTCCAAACAGGAAACAGAAGTATTAAAGAAAGAACAGAAAATTCTACATGTCATGTTTATGTATTTTTCCTATCAGCTTAGTAGAAAGTTATTTGAAAGCAGAGATTGTTTCTCACTCATCTTTGTATCTACAGCAAAAGTATATACACAATGTATTGCCAATAGCAGGATTTCCATAAACATCCACTGATGAAATAAATTCTTGTTTTAATGAAATTTCAAAATGGAAATCTGAATTACATTAAATACTCAAAGTTGAGTGAAATTTATTGTTTTACTTTATATTAGAGTCTTGTAAAACATGCCAGCAAAGTTTTTCATGTCAGGTGGTATTTTAATCAAAACAGCTTCTTATGTTTTAGATGTTAAAACCCTTACAAGCTAATCCCAAGGTGAACAACTCAGTAAATCCAATCACTCCTGTGGTAAAGCAAGTCTTTATTAACTGGATCTGCAGCTGAAATGCTGCAGAACAAGTGCTAATAACCTCATTACCCACTTGGGGACATGCAGACAGTATGGTCTTGAATCCAAACAAAGGATGCAAAAAATTAGTTTCAGGATTTTAAAACAAAGGCTTTGAAAAAGTAGAGATGCAATTAAAATGTGGTAACATCCTATTAAGTGCAAAGCAAATAAATCTGAATGCTCCATAAATATGTCTGATATATACATACATATACACTTTTCATATAGATGTATTTTTCCTCTCCCTCCTAACAGAACTACTCTGATTATGATATAAAACTTTTGAATCCTTCTTACCACAAACTACTAAATTTGAATTTTTAAAAAAAATATGGCTTATTATCTCCGATATGCTAAGAATGTCTTGATCACTGAAAAACAGTTCTATATGATCCTTTTTTTTTTCCTTCCGACATTTTACGGGATCTAAAAGTCACTTAACAAATCAATATATTGATTTGTTCTCCTCACATTAACACTTCCTGAATGATTATAATAAACCTGCTCTTTTTCTTTTATAAACATGGGCCTCCTTGGCATTAATTTTACATTAATAACCTCTCAGTGAACCAGTAAAAGCATAAAAATAAGATGTGATAAATAGAGTTTTACCTGACTCACCCATTATCCTACTGAGAGCAGCATTTCTTGTAGGTGATTCATCAAGCCCCTCAATCCCACTATAGAGAGAATGGGAAATTCTTCGTTCTCTGTCATCCAACATGGTTTCAATGGGCAACTCAGGTCCAGAGGGGCTTCCAGGTGACTTTAGCTATAGAAAGAGTGGGGAGGGGAGATTTAAGGGAAATCAGTACTGGAGGCATATTAGCAGCATGGGGGAATTATAACAACTTGCCCAAGGCCTATATCCAACTGGGTACCAAATGAACTAGAACTTTTCACCCTGTACCAAAATAATTTGTGATGACAGCTCTGCCTAATGACCAACTTTCTGTGCCACTTACACTGCACCTCCCATGAAGTTCTGTCAGATTTCAACCAATAAGGAAATATATGTGCATATAAAGCCTTAAAAAACTACTCTCATTGCTTATTATTTTTTTTTTAATTTCACTATTACTATTGGTTGAGGGCAATGTAAGTTAATAGCTAATTCAGAATTCTTTGAGATGCTGCTTTCCACAAGATATGCTTTATCAAAATAAAGCTAGAATTCATATTTTTTGCACCTATTATAAAATAAGTATCCCTAAGAAGTAGTGAACATTTGTGTGTGTACTGGTAGAATGACTGCCTAGTCTATAAGACCTAAATTGCTTGTCAGCTCAGGTGTCTTGAACAATACACTGATCAAAAATTTTTCTGCTAGAAATTAGGAATAATCATCCTAATCTCTTGTTATAAATACAAGATAGTAACTGACAGAATAACCTTAATAGCATATGATAACTTTATATACTATTATATACCTCTTTATATATGTGTACAAACAGTATAGGAGGACCAAATATTCTAATAAAGCTAGGCAACATGCTCATTTTGTAAATATATACAATCTATTTTCAAAGCAAAGGATATAGGTCACTTTCTCTGACCATGAATTGAAATTATTTGGCATTCATTTAAAATAGCTGTGCCTTATAAGTCTTGTCCTTCATAAAAATAACATGCATAAGGAACCTATGTTAGTAAGGCCTTGAAACTAATCTGCTTCAAGGAAGAACAAAGGCTACTTAAGTGCAAGTCTCCCAATGTGGGCTCTGAGCTTAAATCATGAACTAATATCTTAGGACATTTTAGTGCTGGCTTCTAGCCAGAGGGAAAGAGGGCTTGAATTGGGGAGGGGCATAGCAGGACTTGGCAAATTGGGAGAAGACTATTCATTCCAACAGATGAAACCACAACTCTCCTGTGTGGTTCCTTTGCCTGAACAAATTATTATTTCTGTTAGAAGCTATCATCTGTTTAATATAAATGAGATATTTAATGAAGTTCCTATTTGTAGACTTATCTCTCTCCTTGTTTGATAAGCACTGGGAGATTTAATGCATTGAAGGGTCAACACAATTACAACCGGAGGCACACTGAACTGCAGAAGAATAATAAACTTGCAGCACTAGTGAATTATACTCAATAAGGTTTAAATTGTGATATGAGGATTTGTTTTATTAGTTTTTTTTAATTGCAGATTACAACTAACAGCTTTACTGAAAAGTAAATTAAATATTCAAGGGCTATGATGCAAAAAAAAAAAAAATTCTAGAGAATATTATGCCTAAATTTCAAGGTCTTTGGGGAAGGAAAAAAAATCAAAACAAATATTCTATATCTTTAAGAACAAGTACCTGTGAATTTTTTAATGAGCACATACATCACATAAGCACATAAACTTGCTGCACAAGTCTCCATGCACAAGACTTATTTGATACACAATAATTTATTTTATCATAAGACAGACACATCACTTCAAATTTGCTTAACAAATACATTTAATTGAACTACACAACTCTGGAAAATTTTTATACCTTCAAGAGAAATCCCTAAATATCCCAAGATGCTAATTTAGAATTATATTAAGTCAAATAGAACTTCCATTTAAGAAATGTACATGCAACCTTTCTAGACAGAAATAATAAGAACCTTGTTCAGAAAGAAGCAGGCACTTAATCGTTTCATGGGAAAGAGTCTACACCTCCTCAACCTCTTTAACCATGTCCAATTTGCATCTCAAAAGACAGATTCAAATGAGACACTAATAGCCTACTACATAAATATTTAACAGAAGATACAATGCCTTCTAATTTCTTTAAAAAAACTAATTAGGATACACAGTTTTGTTTTAAATCTTTGAATGAAATTTTTGTTGTTATTGCAAGAAAATGGGTTAACGAGAAATGAGTGACCTATGGCCTCGCAAAGGGGAAGCAGAAGGAGGCATCACAGAAAAGCAGTTTAGTCTCTGCTCTGTGCCTACTTCCAGGCCATAGCAACCCTTGGGACAACCTGAACTAAACAAAGCTTATTATACATAGAAATCAAAACAAAATTGCTGAAATTTTCACTTTGTTATTTAAAGATCAAAAATGCTCTTCAGTACAATGTCATTCTTTTCCAGGTAGTCATAGTTATCTTGGATGCCCTCAGCTCCATCACATGGAAAACAAGAAAGCCTTTTTACTCATTAAAGAATTAACTGTAGGTTGACGTAATATAACCTATATTGGTTGGAGAGCAGAGTGAGATATTCTAAAGTAATGTGGAAATACATGTGACAGGTCAAAACACATCTTCTTAGAGTCTCTCACCAGGTCAGGTATTTCACTTGTAGTAATTATCAGCAGGAAATAATAAGCTACATAAATAATAAAGATTCATGTGAATCAGTATTTTTCCTCACTTTATTTACAAAACTATACTTATTGGGGATAACCTCAAAATCTAAAAACAATGTATATACAGCGCACTCAGAAGAGATATTCAAATAATCATATTTTGCTCTTATAATTAGAAAATAACAAAAACAATTTAACAATAAACTGGATATTATCCATGACTGTATTTCATCACATTATGATATATAATTCTTTTCTTAGGAAAAGTTAATCTTGGTTTCTTTTAAAAAAACTAATACAACTTCTCTGGGGCTTAGGAAAATTGTATGATGTGAATTTGCAATAGTGGGTGAATGATGCTGTTCACATTAATAAAAGGTACCTCTCCTTCTCTATTACAAACATTGAAAAGTTGGCATAGATATGGCCATGACCCCCTCAGCAGACTTAAAAAACAAGTCCTTTTAAATAATTCCACAAATGTATTATTCAATATTTCATTCTTTATGGGCTTATTCTATTTTGTTCCCAGTACCTGGCACACAGCAGGAGCTGGATGAGTAATTGGCTGAATTAATTCATTTCTATGTGAATGACTCAGATTATACATACTAGGCCACATGGAAGCAGGCCTTCAAAGCCAAGAATATAGCACAATGGTGAAATTAAATGAATTTTGACCCAGATAATAACTAACCACTGTAGAAAGTACTAACTTCCAAAGAAGAGGGAGATAACAACAAATAAAACAATTTAGCTTTGGAAAACAGTAGTAGGAGTTAAGTTCAGTTTCACATTGGGTTTTCATGCAGGACACATTTAACTTTCTCCACATCCCCTGTGAGCAACAACAATGATGAGGGAGGAGAAGGAAGCCCCTTGAGTAACTCAGCAGATATGTCAGACCCAGAATGTAACTGATTCTGACAACAAAGCCCAGACTTTCATTGCATGATCCTCCTCAATACCACCAGGATATAAATTCCATGAACAATATAATCACAGTCAATTAGACCCACTCACATGCATAAGAGGAATGAACACCTAGTTTCTAAAATGCTTTGCTACCTCCAAGACTAAGGAGGTCATTTGACCTCTCTGCATTTATTTCTTATACATAAAATGAAGAGAATCATAAATGGTATCTCAGATCCTTCCCTATTCAAATACGGTTTTATAATTCTAAGAAGATTAAACCTAGAGAGATAATTCACTTTAAATTAGTGCTCAGTGACTAAATCCTTCAGTATGGGGTCTTGGACAAAACTCACCTGGTCACATTCTCTCCAGTACTAAGACAAGGCATTACATAAAATCACATGCAGCATAGATATAATTAAATGACTAGAAGCTATATTAAATTACAGCAATTTCTGCAAAGATTACTTTCCTTTGAACATTAAAATGAGCATAATCGTCCTATCCAGGTTATTGTTAATACTCAAGGAGCAATCTCAGATTTTTATTCCCATTTCCCTCCACACTCTTTGAAATTCCACAACAAATTAGTCGTTGGTATTGACACCATTTTTTTCTGCCTCTTGTTTTACATATTTTTTCCAGTGGAACTTAAAAAATGCTTCTCAAAAAAAGTTAATTTTTCAGCAGCACAAAACAAGGGGAAATAAGCTCTTTTGTCTTTTAAAAGAAACAATTACAGCTTATGAAATACTATTTTTTTTCTTGAAAAACAACAATGGAGTTTATTTTACAAATGGGTGAAGTATTTTTAACTGTACTTAAGAGCATTCTATATAAGGAAAGCAAAGGAAATCCAGTATCACCACTATAAACTTCATTTTGTTGCTCTGTCTGATTAAGAAAAAAGGATAAGGTTTTGAAAATTTCTTTAGTAGTTGTATAAAGGGATCTGGAATGAGAATAGAGTTCTGAGCTGGAAACAGGGTTACAGGATTCATCATAAAAAAATGGTACTTGAAAACCATGGAATGAGGCTCACCAGGCAACACGGAGAGTAAGAAAAAACAGCCCAAGAAGAGCCTTGAGGAACACTAATTAAAACAAATAAATCAGAAAAGGGGACCTCAGAGTAGACAGAAATAAGACGAAGAAATGGGTTCCAGAGTTTATCTTCAAATGTGTTATATATGGACAAATAGTAGTGAAATAAGATGACAGTGTGGAGAGTTGGAGATATATTTCTAAAGAAAACATTTTATGAAAATATACAGTACTGCCCATATACAAGTGAAGAGCAAGAACAGATGTCAAAATTTTTCCTTTGCTAATTTTCACCTTTTGTAGCTTAACATTAATTATGCCAATCTTTGATTCAAGGATGAGTTCCTAAAGTAAAATTTTGTCATAATGCAAAGACTGGACTACACAGTTGATTAGCTAAGCCAAAAAGAGAGAACTCGGGCACATTATTTTGGAATAAGGTTCATTCATAGCAAGAAACCCTATCCTTCTATCAATATTTACTGCAACATAATTTACACATACCCCGCTGATTATTCAGGAAGCTATTTTTCCAGAGGTAGTATATAAGTTCGACAGCAGTGAAATCATGTCTTATGCCTTATAGGAAGTTGTCTTGATAGTCTGTCTTTATAGAATTCTTTAGTTACACCTTATCAGTACAAAAGTCTTCTCTTGCTTGGTATTAAAGGGAAGGCACAGCATCTGTGATAAGATTTTTTTTATATAATTGTTTAAAAGCTTATTTGATCCTAGAATAGTAATAACCAGCAATGTATGAAAATGACACCATACTATTAAAGTGTATTACTATCTATTACAGCTCTTCTCTTAAGTCATTTTCATTCACAGAAATTCATACACAGAAGTGAGTAAGACACAAAGATTTTTCAGTGGGATTCCAATTTCATGTCTTTTACAGGGCAACAAGGAATAAAATCAGTGCTTTGTTCAAACATTTTCAGGTTGGCACAGGTTTGCTTTGTTACTGTTTGGTGAATAATAGGGAATAATATGAATCAGACAAAAGCATTCCTGGATTCAGGATGAAAACCTTCAGGACATTTCTTATTTTTAAAGTCCTCTTCTAACATTCAAATTTTCCTCTAAAGGAAATTTTGAGGAGGTGTTATAAATTTTAGTTTATTTTTTTCATGAGATTAAGAATATGTTTTGTTGTTCTATGAGAGAAGGAATTCCATCTGTTTTATTCACTGCAGTCTCTCCACAATATAAACATTTTCTGAATATATTAGGTGCTCAATAAACAGTAGTCAAATGAATACTATCTTGTAGAATATGAAATAATTCATTTTTTAGAAAAAGAACTAATAAAGAACAACTTGTCTTATAACCCATATTGAAAGTTTTCAAGTAGCACTTGGCTGGACTTAATTAAAAAGACCAGGCAATCAACAGAAACTACTATTCAAATAATCAATCCAGTAGCCTACTCTGAAAGATTAGCATTTACACTTATAAAAGTTAATGTTTTTATGTCCCACTATTTTCCACACAGATTTTAATTTAAGGTTACATTGTTTACTTGCTGTGGAAATTAAATTGTTAATTACAGTTAATTAAAATTTTCAATTTAGAGAATAAATATGAGTCAATGGTCAATAGTCTTTCAAAAGATAGACACTTCTATACTGACTACTCATTGATCTCAAGAGTACATTTTTGTTGTATAACATGACTGTATTACAGGATTTGATGGATGATAATGATACCCTGAAAACTCTGCTTTACATATTTATTAAACTTAGATTTTAAAATTAAGAAAAATGCTTAAGCAATTTAGATGTAATTTTCAGTTTGTATGATGTGCTAGTCATCTTGTTTTAGCTGATTGATAAATGTGGGGATTTGAACATCAATTATAAATAAAAACAACAAAGTGCCTTTTCGACAAGCTTTGCTCTGTAAATTGTCAAGCCTACTCATTCTATTATATATTCAGGATGTCAAAGAACATATCACATGTAAATGAAATTTGCTTTGTTTCCAGGCCCCAATATTATCAAATCTATCCATAATTTGCCTTTAACTTTGAAACACCCAACAACAGAAGAGAGTATGTTTCTACTTTTTATGTTTTCACTTATTTGGGAGAACAGATGCTCATACCCCTCAGGAGAGGGCATGCTATTCCTACTCCTAATCACATACTACATCTTATGTTTAGAATTAATCATGACTGCATTAGGTATCACTGGAAAATCAGGCATTCCGGTGAAAATATTCATCCCATACCATGGTGCCCTGTTATCGGCAATGTCTTCATTCACAGTTTCAGTTACCTGAAGTCAACAACACTCTGAAAATATTACTTACAATGAGATATTCTGAGTGAGAGATTATATTTTCATAACATTTATTTAATTGCTATTTGATTTTATTAGCAGTAATAGCTGTTTATTTCTTAATGTGCCAAATTTAGAATTTTTTTAAAGATTTATTTATTTCTGCATACAAGAACTGGGGTACAGGCCAGAGATGCGGGGGGTAAGAGGATTCAGTAGAGACACAATGAGGAACAGAACAGGCAGACTGACTGAAATACACTGCTGAAGGAAGCAGTGGGCGAGTCAGGAGAGGTCTGCTATAACACGTGGGAGGCTCCCTGGCTGCCAGGAGAGTGCTGCAGAGGTTGTGGATAGTTTCATATTCCTAAATTTAATCCCTTGCATCACCAGGGATGCCCCCTAATTTAGAAATTAGAAACTATCATAGGTGTATTCAGATAGGACATAACAGAGCAGATACAGTTTGGTACCCATCAGCAGTTTCAGGCCTTCACTGAGGGGTCTTGGAACGTCAAGCTCCACAGATAAGGGGACATGTACTGTACATTACAGAATACTCCAGTGAAGGAGAAGCCAGGGGTAGGGGACAGAAGGGTAAGTGTTTGGACAGTATCACAAGAGATACTGCCCTATTGCGGCCTATGTACTAGTCATCTCATTTTAGATAAACCAACAAGCAAGCAATTGTTTAACAGTTACTCCCACTGAAGGAATAAAAGAGAAATTGCTATCTCTTAGCAGAAAGGTGTGACCCTGTTTCCAGGAAAAGGTCTGAATGAGAGGTAGCTTTAAGATCCTAGTGTTATCTGTTGAGTTGGCAATAAAAATATTAAAGTACACCTAATTTGGAATATTTGGATCACAGAATTTAAAAAGTAAATCACAATCCACTGACAACACAATAAAATTAAAGCAAAGGTAATTTATAGTCTTTTGAGGTAATTTGCCAGGATCTATCATTATTCAATATTAAAATGGAAACTTAGTCATAATTTCAAATGCTACTGCCCTTTTTTATTTTTTATTTGTACCTCACTGCACTTGCTTATCCGCCTGGCAACAATGAGCTGGATCATTCCTCGTTTGTTCCCTTCAGTAGACATAGACCTTCTGAGGGTTTCCATGGCATCCTGGTTTGTCTTGCCCAACAGGGATTCTCCATTTACTGCTATCAGTTGATCATTCACCCGAAGCCTTCCATCCTGGGAAGAAAACAGGTAAAAATAAAAGCTATTAAATAGTCTGTTATAAAAAAAAGTTGCTTTCCCTTTAGTTAAGTAAAAAGGAAGCAAAGAAAAAGTGCTTTAATCCTAATGGATTATGCCCAATTGAACACCATCATAATAATGTCTAAGCAGCCATTGCAGACTGTGTCTATTTCAATCATTTATACATTTGTAAATCAAGTCATTAACATAATCTGTTTACCAAAATAGCATGCTAATTCAAGGGACACAAAGTGATTACTTTCTTGCTTCTATAGACACCCAGAGAGGTTATTTACAATCCAACTGGAGACATGCAAAAGCTCAAGGCTATTAGACAATACAGAAAAATGGCCTCTCAGAAAACAGCCAGGAAATTTTCTCTAGACTGGGAAAAACAGGATGAGTCACCCATAAGCAGAGAGGGGGGAAAGATTAAAATATACTGTATATGGCAGCTCTGCCCCAGAACCTAAGCTAAATCTTTGCATAGATTATCTTCATTTAACTAGAATAAATATGGGTTGTAAGTTCTGTGAGACAAAAAATGTGGAATAAAGTTATGGACTTCCTCCCCAAATGAGAAAACACTGAGATTTCTTCTAGTTGTTTGATCATGGATGGGGGGGTGGAGTGGGGGTTGCATAGAAAGCAGGAAAAGTTCCTTAAGAGTATCTGAATATGCCTTACTAAAAAAATGCATGAGTTTTGGTATAAGAATCATTTTGAGCTAAAACCAACTGAGAAATGCAGGCACAGAGTAGCTGTCTTACCTCTCCCTTTCTGGCCAAAGTCATGGCATATATTTCCCTTTGTGAAGTTGCCCCTCTACTCTCCTAAACTAGGAAGGAAAAGCATATCTACCACTGGCACTGATGAATTTGAACAGACCAAACATACTTATAAAACCTTATTAACCATTAGTTTCCCCATATATTTATCTTCCCACAATTTACTACCCCTCAGAGTCCAAACCCCTTTCCTTTGTCTAGTTACTCCTCCACTATTTATTATTCTTTGTTTTAAGATGATATATTAAGTGACTGAGCCTAACAATTTCTTTGGGTTTTCCTCTCTTTTCTGTAGAGCACAGTATATATTTGAAGGTGTCCAAGTCAGAAAACCAAGATTCTTAAAACTGGTCTCCTTCAAGATGTCCCACTTAGGCAAGAGTATTTTGAGGTAAGAGCAATGAAATTTCTTGAGGCTGGGGAGAAAATTTTGCCCTTGCACAAGTTTTTCTCCCCTCCCCAAGTAGTATAAGAGATCATCACATCCTAAGAGTTTGCCCTTTTCCTAACTGAAGTAATAACTGCTTCTCATCTTCCATGATCTAGAAAGGTATAGTTTGCAGGATCTCATCCACATGTAGGTTTATCATTGAACATGTCTCCTCTATGATCTCTTTTTTTTTAATAAAAGATTTATTTATTTCTGCATACAAGAACTGGGGTACAGGCCAGAGGTGCAGGGGGGTGAGAGGACTCACCAGAGACAAAGTAGGGAACAGAGCAGGCAGATTGACTGAAGTACTGCTGAGGGGAGCAGGGGTAAGTCAGGAGAGGTCTGCTGCACCATGTGGGCAGCTGGCAGGGGATCAAACTCGCACTGCAGTGGCCTTGGACAGGGAGGGCCTAAGAATCTCCTCTTTAATTAGTATAAGTATGAGGAAATTCTTGTCTGTCATGTTAAGTCTCCACCTTCTCTCTTTTTGACTCCCTAGGGCCCTAAAATCAGGGCAAATATCTCTGGTTCACATGGTTCTTTAGAATTTACAATCATAGACATTTCCATACATGTTATTAAATTGTGGCCTTTTCTCCTACTAATCTGTTTAATGTTAATTTGTTCATCACTCAAACTTTATAAGAACACAGATGGGGTGGGAAAATTTTTCTCTGTACCCTGAAAATACAAAATTTAAAAACTAACAACAATTAAACTTGTCGACTTTTCTCTCATTTATCTGTCAGTTTAATTCGCGGGTCATAATGACAAGTTTACAGGATAAAAGGCAGTTTATCCTTTCCTACACTATGTATGTTTCCACAATAGGAGAAATTAACCATTTTAGTTACTATGCATATGCTTGATAAGGTTGATATTTGCTTACTTTAGATGCTGCTCCTCCATTAATAATGGACTTGACGAAGATTCCCAAATCCGCATGGTTCTCTTTTGATCGGTTACCTTTGACACTGACACCAAGACCAGCTGATCCTGAATCATTAAGCGGAACTTCAAATGTCAGAAATTCCCTGGTGCCATCAGGTGTGAGAACAATGTCTTCATCTTCTGCTTTCTAATAGGAAAGAAAATTGCATATAGTATATTACATTCCAACATTCCTTTCTCATAGCTATTAGTAAAGACTGTTAATGAGCAGTTATTTAATTATAAGAGGCACAGTATTTTGACAAAAGCTCTATGACAAGATTCACAATAACACTGCATCTGCATTCCACTCCAGATGATTCCTGGAACCAGATGATAATTATTTTATGGAGCACTTTTTAAAATATTAAAACAAATCCAAACCAAATTCTGAGAAATATAAGGAATAAATGTAGAAGAGCCGAAGATATGCAGACCCCCTAAGCATGGGATATGCTTTGTTGTTGTTGGTTCATATAGTCTAAACCACAGGAGAAAAGCATAAACAGCAGGAATTAAAATAAGTGAATATAACTCATTAGTTCCTTTTTCATTCACTAGGAATTTTAAGGTTATTAATAGTTTAAGATTTATGAATGATATATCATTTCATTCACAATAACAAATCCTGAAATAACAAAGCCAACAGGAAAGGCATTCTTTTTCAGAGAATCACTAGATTTTAATATTCAACATCTGTGAAACAAAGGAGAAAATATTGGGAAAAAATTTTCCACGATGCTCTACCATACATAATATAGCTGATAAAAATTGTCAAAGCAATATTACTTAGCTAATGAGTTATATATCCAAGCTTTTATTACATAATTGCAGCCACTAAGAGCATAAGATTGTTTCAGATATAACACATTTAAAGAATACAAACTAGTGATCATCTCCCTTAAAAAACTGAAAAAGAAGTGGAAGTTTAATTTATAATCTGATGAAATACAGACAGACGATATGGTCTGTCTAAAAAAAAAAGTATGCCAGAAAAGGACGCAATCTCATTTCTGAGTTCTTCAGATATGCCACGCATGGTCAAGAATTCAACCACTGACTATACTGGCTATCTTTAAGCACATAACGGACAAACTCTTCAACAAAATGCCTCATCTAGTTCTACAAATTATCCCTCCTCTTTTCTTGATTTTGATATAATTCTCTAACATTTACCTAGGCATTCAAGTTGGAATGATCAAACGATAATTGAAGAATGGTTACACATATGATATGTAATTAAAATTGAAATATAATGAATCAGGTAATGAATATTCAATTATGCTCATGAAAGTAGGCTATTGCAGAGCAATGGAAATGTGGGTAGACTTCAATTTCCTTTTCATTGTATTCCAATAAATTTTTAAATTTTCTAATAATCAAAATTAACATAATGATAAAACATTTAAAAAAATAATTTGGGTATTTAATATACCATCTGAGATATCTCAGATGAAATAGTTATTGGAAGTATAACATTTATCAGTAAATTTTTTTGTTCATATAATATAAATCATGCTATTTTTAGATCTTTAGATCCATAAAATGTGATTTTTAAAATGATGTTTCCAATTTACAAAAGACTAATGTGAACAGTTTAAGGACAGGCTATTGTCAGTGCAATCTTAAAGGAAGGCCTCATAGTTATCAGGACAGGGTAGGTATATTTCATAAAAATAAAAGATAATCACTAGTAAGTTAGAAACAGGAAAGCTATAGAAATACAAAATAGAAATGACTTAATAAGATGCAAGACAGTAACTATGTTAACTACACAAAATAAATATATTTCAGTGCCAAAGTAAAAACAAAGTCTAGGCTGCTCATTATAAAAACTTCCTCAATCTTAAAATAGTCTCAAAGAATAATTATACCTCAAATAAAGCCAATGTATTGGAAATAAACATTAAATATTTATCAAAATAGTGATATACAACCTATTTATTATGCAAAGTACCTTTATTTACTCATTTAGTTTTTATTTAACTTTTTGGGGGGCAAAGATTTATTTATTCATGCATATAAGAACTGGGGTACAGGCCAGATATGCAGGAGGGTGAGAGGATTCACCGGAGACAGAGCAGGGAACAGAACAGGAAGACTGAGTGAAATACACTGCTGAGGGGAGCAGCAGGCAAGACAGGAGTTATGCCACGCCATGTGGGATTCTCCCCGGCCACTCGGGATTGAACTGGTGCTGCAGAGGCTGCTGACAGCTTCAGAGCGCTAAGCTCAACCGCCTTCACCACCAGGGGAGGCCCAACTTAAACTCTTTATTCCTATAGTTCAAACAAAAATTATTGAATAATAACTACATGTATGAATATAGCTACCACAAAAAAGTCATAAAAATACATAAAATTTTAAGACTGAAATATAAAGTAGCATTAAAACACACCACAGTCCCCTTCTACTTTATATCCATAAGAGATTGAAAAAATAAAACTTTGTAAATCACCACCTAAACTAGAAATAATACATTTAAAAAGCCAGGAATATCAAAGATAGTCCTTATCTGGGCACATTTAAAACTGATCATTCAGTACATTTATTTGCCTCTGATCTGGAGGGTTCTTAATTGTCACTTACTAATTTGGATTTCAGATTAGCTTTTTAAAGTTTACTGATTTGAACATTTCCATAATGTTTTAGAAAGGCTTAAAATTCTCATTTTTTTCCCACTTGGAAAATCAATATAAGGAGCTGACTGAATATAAGAAGAAAATTTTAATCAAGTTGGAATCATTTTCTGACATGTCCTACTCTGAATGCATCTTAACGAAGACTGTATTCTCTGTGGTAAACTTTCATTTGTTATGAAAAATACAGGAAGGGAGTAAATTTTTTTTCAATTTTCTTATCAAGTTTGAAGTCATTATTATCATTAAAAACACTTAAGTGTGACTGTGCTTTTCCTTTGATATTTCACTACTAAACCACTGGCTCTATGTAAGACTGAAATTAATGCCAGCTTTTAGAAGTTAATTCTCTGGCAATAAAATGCTAAATTGGTCTTCAAAAACCATGTTAAATACTATACATCAGGAAGTCTAATTTCTTGATATGGGCATCTCATTATTACACAAAGGAGAAACTAATTTTGCAAACTAACTTTGAAACTAACTTTGTTATATCATTCAGATTCTGCATTTTATCAATTACTTGCTCTCCTTAACTTGCTCCTGAAACCATATGTACATGATAATGTCCATTAAGCACACATCATACCCCTCATGCATGTACACCCAGTAATTTTTTTTTTCCCCTCAACAATCAACCAACCAGTTCTTCCTATGCTTGTTACTCCAGTGGAATTTTTGCTTTTTAATGTCTCAGGAAAAATGGGCATATTCTTAAAGTAAATTAGAAGTAGGGAAATTGTTGAATGGGTACTTTCACACTATACTTGGCAGGGCAGAGAAAAGATACATTTATATTTGCAATAAGATTTAAAAAAAAAGCCCCAAGTGACCAACAACAAAGCCCTGTATTCATTCTTCCCCCAAAACAGTCTTAACAGCTGTGAGGACACAGCTGGCCCTGGGACCACACTGAATTTGTAGTTAATTTCTAAAACTGGTAGATCTATGAGATAAGAAATAAAAGTTGAACAAATACTAGAAAAGTAATAATTAAGAACAGTAATAGCTGAATCTTAAAGAGATAAATAATTCAAAGCTAGCTCTCTTTATATATATACATATTTAAATGTATATTATATATAACATAAATATATGTGATAGTTATAAATATATATTTTATATATTCATTCCTGTTAATATTTTGGACTTAGACATTAATTCCCGCCATAGACCTCCTAAGACCCTTATAGTTTTCTGAATGATAGCGATTGCTCATGAAAAGCTCTGAAATCCCACAGAAATTTCTGGGTGATAAGAGCAACTTTTGTTCTAATGAGGTGACTCTGGCAAGCTGCTGGATAGGGTCTGGTTAGAAGAAACACCAAGCTATTTTTAGAACTCTTTCTCCATTCTCCAGAAAGGGGAATGGGGCTGAGTATGGAGTTAGTTGTTCAAGACCATATGATAAAACCTCCACAAAAATCTCAAAGTATGGGATTCAAAGAGCTACCAGGTTGATGAAAATATCCATGTGCTGGGAGGGCGGCACACCCCAACTCCATAGGCACAATAACTCCTCATCATGAAATCCTTCCTGACTTGTAGTATGTATCTCTTTAACTGGCTATTCATTTGTATTCTTTAAATCATCCTTTGCTATAAACTGGCAATAGTAAGTAAGCTCTTTGTGGGGTTCTGTAATGCTAGCATATTACCCCACACAAGGAGAAGGTCATGGGAACACTTGATCTGTAATCAGGAGAGACAGGATTTGTGCGTAATACTGGGATCTACTACTTGTAATTGGTGTCTGAAAGATAGAAAATCTCATGAGACTGAGTTCCTAACTTGTGGGGTCTACACTAAATCCAAGCAATTAGTGTCAGAATTAGGGAAAACTCTCATTTCTGGCATGAAGTGTTTTGAATGTGAGTAGAGAAATAACAGCAGAGTTTCTTGTCTTATAGCTCCACTCTAAAATACTGATTTTTTCTTAAAGCCTTTTTCTAGGGTAAATATATTTTATTGCACAAATCCTGATAAATTAATAACAAAAAGATAAATACTCTTACAACACTGGAAAGGGGATTTGAATTATTCATTAAAAATTACTTTAGTCATTCATGAAAAAGTAAGTAAATGGTCCAATGTTACTTGCAATGAATAACATGCAGATTAATTTACCAAGAAAGGTGATCAAATTGCTAAAAAGTATTTTAAATGCTGATATGTAACAATGTAGATGTGGTGAAATGGGTACTTTCTTCCACTGCTGGTAAAAATTTTAAAAGATATATTATTTATGGTATGCAATTTGATAACGTGCATTTACAAAAGACTATTTCTTTTTGCCTAACCCAGAAATATGGCTTTTAGTAATATATCATAAAAAATATTGTAATAATATACAAAGACTTAACTTCCAAAATGTTTACTACTTAACTTAAAACAACAGTTAAAAATTAAAAACAACATCCACATTAAGATAAAAATATACCTATACAATGAAATATCAGCTATTAAGGTGTATTCAAAAATGTTTCATGAGACAAAAAATAATTATGACTAAGATACTGAGTTTTGTCTGCCTAGTGGATTTTCATAACTTCATACTTCATCCATTACAAGCCTTGATAGCTTTAAAAATATGTTTAAGGTCTGTGTTCTCATAGCAGTTAAAACCTTACAAGGAAGGAATACAGCAATCGATCTTTCATTCTCTTTGGAACATGACAATTATCAGTTACATGGAATGTGCCTAGGATGTGAATGTATTAGCTGTACAGATAAAAATGAAAATCATGAAAAAAAATATACATCAAAATGATGACAAGGAATCAGAACTTTGGGTGTAGTAGAATGTGAGGGAAATTCCAAAGGTGACCTGCAAAAGTGGATCCCTTAATTATGTTATGAAAAAATTAATTTCCAAATTCAATCCTGAGAGACACACATGGGAAAGACCCCAAACAGCACATCAAATGCTTTGAAAACTGCACCAACACTGGCATCCCCCCCCCCACCAAAAGAAAGTTAAACAGAATTCATGGATTGAACAAAACTGGATTTCCTTCTAAAACAAAATCAACAATCTCCATGGACTTTTATTGGACCAAAAGTCTCACAAAGTAATATTCAAAATGACCAGATTAAAATCCAGAAGTACTTAAAATGAAGAGAATCCCCAAAATGTGTCCTACTGAAAAGACCATCGCAATAAATGAAAACACAAGATGTTCCAGATGTTGAAATTATCAGATTTTAAAGCAGTTATTATAATCTAGAGCCTAGGGTAGGGGAGAGGATTCGGGGGGGGCAGGAGAGGGGAGTGGAAGGACAGGAAGGGAGGAGTCAGGACTGGTGGGGTAGGACATGTCAAAAAGGATTTCAACATATTAAATAGGTCAGAAACAACAAGTGTTGATGAGGGTGCAGAGACAAAGGAACCCTTATACACTGTTGGTGGGAATGAAGTTTGGTCGTGTTTCAGTGGAAACCAGTATGGAACTTTCTCAAAACTTTCTCACCATATGACCCAACCATCCCTCTCCTAACAAAAATACAAAAAAAAAAAAAAAAAAAAAAAAAAATTAAGAACATTAATTGAAGGGCTATATGTACTGCTGTGTTCACTGAGGCATAATTTATGAAAGCCAAGTCATCAAAACACCTTATGCCCAAAGACAGATGAATGGATAAAGAAAATGTGGAATATAAACATTATCAAAACTACTGTTATTAAACAAACTGAAATCTTGACATTTGTGACAAGATGAATGGAATGTAGGGGATTATGCTAAGTGAAACAAGTCACAAAGACAAACACCATAGGCTTTCACTCATATATGGCATATTAAAATACAAAGAAAAGAAACAGACAAAACGGAATCAAAACAAACCCTTGAAATCTGACTGCAAAATTGAGGTAACCACAAGGAGAGGATAAAGGGGTATGAGCAAATGGGGGGATAGAGCTCAAGGACTATGACAGAGGATACTGGTGTTTTGATGGAGTGTATGGTGTCATAATATACATTTATAGAGGTGTGAACTTACATGTGTAATATACATACAATGTGGTAACTCAATGTTATCTCAATAACATGATTTTAAAATAAACATTACTACCAAAATACCTTAATAGCATTACTTAAAATGTTTCATAGCACAATTATATAATAAATTTTAAAGATATTAAATTTACCAATAAGCCACAAAAGATGGACAAATAAAGGAAATAATACATATGTGTTTCTCAAAGGAAAAAACACCAAATATTAAGAAATATTTCTATGACTATAACAGCAAGCAGTTTTAATTGAATTCCTTAAAATTTATAAGGGTTCACAATAATAGTCATTACTATTTCTTTAATATCATGAAAATATTATGGATTTTGGATTGTTTTAAAGTAAGTTTGAATCACAGGAGTTCAAACTTATTCCACTGAATCACAATTTCAGTATTTAAGACACTAGAAATAGCACATATTGTATAAAATTCTCTATAATAACATTTGATATTCAAAATCTAACTATTAAGGTCAACATGCAAATCATGTATGATAGTAACAATTTTCAACGAAAATTCATGTTAGAGCATTTGGTAAACTTTTATCTGGGTTCCTAGAGTGTTAAAATTATAGCACAGGATTAAAGAAATGTCTGATGACATCTTTTCCCACATTTGGGATGAAAATGTAATGACTCATAATCAAATTCCCCCAATAGGCTCCAAATTTGCATGGTGTGACTGCACTATTTTTTTTACAGCTTTATTGAGAGAGAACTGACATACAACATTGTATATTTTTAAAGGTTTCAACACTGATTTGTTCCAAATATATAATACAAAATGATTACTACCATAGTATTAGCTAACACCTCCATCCAGACACATAATTACCATTTCTTTTTATGTGGTGAGACCATTTAAAATTCACTCTCATGGCAACTTTAAAGATTATAATAATTATTAATTATAATCATTATGCTATACATTAGATCCCCAAACTTATTTATCTTTTAATTGAAAGGTCATACTCTTCGACCAACACCACCATATTTTACGCACTTCTGGGCTCTGGTAACCACAATTGCAGTCTGTGTTCTATGAGTTAAACATTTTAAGATACACACTTATACACATAAGTGATATAAAACAATATTTGTCTTTTTCTCTCTGACTTATTTCACTGAGCAAAATGCCCTCAAAGTCCATCCATCTTACTGCAAATAGTAGGACTTCCTTCTTTCTTATGGATGAATAATTTCCCACTAATACATACATATATATAACAATCATATATTAACTATGTCTTTGTATATAATATATAAGAAATAATCTATATAAAAATAATATATTTCACCAGCTATTCATTAGTCAATAGACACTTAAATTGTTTCCACACCTTGGCTATTGTGAATAATTCTATATGAACATAAAGTACAGGTACTTTTGATATTTTGTTTTCATTTCCTTTAATAAATACACAGAAGTGGGATTGATGGTGCATATGGTCATTCTAATTTTAATTCTTTGAGGTGTTTCCATACTGTTTTCCACAGTGGCTGCACCAATCTATATTCCCACCAACATGATAAAAATTCCTTTCTTCACATCCTGGTGAACACTTGTTATCTCTTAAGCTTTTGAAAACCACTATTCTAACAAATGAAAGGGTACATCTCATAACTGGTTTTATTTATATTTCCCTGATGATTGCTGATGTTGAGCACCTTTTCACATATCTATGAATGAACATTTTTATGAATTCTTTAGAAAAATGTCTACTCAATACTTCTGATCATTTTAAAATCAAGTTATTTTTTTTTTTTGCTGTGGATTTGTAGAGTCCCTTTTACATTTTACATATTAATCCTTATCATATATATATATATATATATATATATATCCTTTTCATTTTGTTGACTGTTTCCTTTTCTGTGCAGTAACTTTTAAGTTGAGGTAGTTCTACTTGTTTATTTTCACTTTAGTTGTCTTTGCTTTTTAAGATTTTGTCAAATCAAAAAAAATAGCTTACTGCCAAGACCAATGTCAAGAAACTTAATACCTATGTTTTATTTAAGGAGTTTTAGGATTTCAGGTGTTAGGTACATGTCTTTATTCCATTTGAACTGACTTTTGTATATGGTATAAAGTATTGGTACAGATTCATTCTTTTTGCACATTGCTTTCAATTTATCCAACACCCTTTACTGAAAAAAATTGTCTTTCCCCCATTGTATGTGGGATCTTTTGTCAGAAATTGACCTTATCAAGTCACTCCCCACTAGCCACAGGCAATTGCTTCCTGAACCCTCCAAGTAAAACAAAATCAGCAGATACTCAAGCATCTCATAGAAAATGGCTTAGCATTTGCATGTAAACTCTACACATCTCCTGTTTACTTTAAATCATTTCTAGATTACTTGTAATACCTAATGTAATGTGAATAGTTGTTACACTATAGGGTTTGAGGAATAATGACAAGAAAAAAATCTGCATGTGTAGTATAGATACAGTCATTCTAGGACTAACTATACACATTGCAATATAATTTGAACTTGGGACATATAATGCCTCCACCTTTGCTCTTCAGTCTTAAGATTGCTTTGGCTATCTTTTGTGGTTTCATGTTAATTTTAGGATTGTTTTTTCCATTTATGTGGCAAATGCCATTGGAATTTTGATGAGGATTGCTTTGAATCTCTAGTTTTTTTTAGGTGGCATTAATTCTTCCAGTTCATGAGCACAGAATATTTTTCAATTTATTTGAATCTTCTTCAGTGACTATCAAAGCTTTCTGGCTTTTAGTGTACAAATCTTTTGCCTTCTTGGTTTAATTTATTCTTAGGTATTTTATCCTCTTTTTTTGCTCTATATAAATGGAATTTTTGGTAATTTCTTTGTTTTGTTGATATACAGTGGAGTCATTATTGTAGCTTTTTTTTTATATACTATAAGCTTTAGTTAAATAAAGCTATTAATGACCATGCTTATTGCTTAGGGCATTGCATCTCTAATCTTTCTGAAGTTGGCTGACCAAGATGACTCCTAATCTTCAGAGAGGATTCCAAAGACTCCTTTCAATGCATCTCTGCTTTTTATAGGGAGAATCAAAACTCCTTTTGTAACACATTTCAATATTTGATATTTAAGCATGTATTCTAACATCTCTTTGATCTATCATCATATCTAAAGTACATTATTTTCAAAAGCTCTACTTTTATCAATAGCATGGAAATGTTAAACATACAATTATATTCTTACATGGATCTTACCACAGAATTCCTGGGATCGGGGGTAGGGCAGCTTCCTAAGTAGATTTTCATTAGTCTTATTGAAGAACAAGGAAGCGACTGGCACTTCGATTAACTCAAAATCTGACAGTCAAAAGGTGAATTTACTACTTCATACTGATGGTTAATTGAATATACCAAATTGCAGGTGTTTTGGGATGAGATTACCATTTAAGTTGGAGAATTTCTGAGTAAAAGAGAACCCTCTATATGTGTATGGGTGGATTTAATCTAATCTATTAAAGACTGATAGAACAGAAAGAGAGTTCTCTGAGCAAGGGATAATTCTTCAGCTGACTATCTTCAGGCTTCATCTATACTCTAGGCTTTCCTGGCTGTCTGCCTTCAGGCCTTTGGACTAAAACTGCACCATCAGCTTGTGCTCAAGTGCACTTCCCACTCTGCAGATTTAGACTTGCCAGTTTCCTTAAGTGTGTGAGCCAGTTCCTTATAATAAGTCTCTCTCTCTCTGTATACACATATTATTGCTTCTGCTCTGGAGAACTATAACTTATACACCCACATAATGTCAAATCCAACTTGGATATTGACAGGATTGCACTATAGGAAGTGAATTCGCTTTTCAAAGGAAAATTAGTCTGTTCAGGACATGGAGCAACTAAATTTGAGCCTCTGTTAAAATATTCATGTTTTTATCCATTTTAAGTGGGTAAACTAAAACTGAGTTTCTAATCTCCAACTTACATTAATATAATATTTAAAAGATATGCAACTTACATCTCAGAAATTCAAAGTCTACTAACAATTGGCCCTAAATTTATACCTATTTTTCAAACAATGATTTTTTTTTTAATTTTCTCAGATATACCAATCTATTCTCTATCCATGGCTTACTCTATGGGTTGGCTGGTTTTTTTAGATTCCAGATATAACAGAGATCAAATCAGATTTGTCTTTTACTCTGACTCATTTCATTTAGCATAATGCCCTTGAGGTACATTTGTTGCAAATGGCAAGATTTCATTTTATTTATGGCTGAATAATATTCCTATACATATGTATACACATCTATATCTATGTATCTATTTAAATATATCTAACTATAACAATTTCTTTCTTTATTCATCCATTTCTGGATACCTAAATGCTATATCTTGGCATATATAATTATTGCTGCAATGAACATGGGGTGCATATATCTTTTCAAGTTAGTATTTTCATTTTCTTTGGCAAATACCCAGAATTGCTGGATCATATATTAGTACAAATTTTAATTTTTTGAGGACCCACCATACTCTTTTCCATAATGGCTGTACTAACAGAAACCACAAAGAAACACTGGGGGGAGGGGGAGAGGTACATTTTGTTTTAGCTTAGAAAACTCTTATGTTAGATAAATTTGTAATAGGAAATCAAACACATACATATATGTATCACTTGTTTCGTTAAGGTAACTGAATTGTTATTTACTTTAGCATGCTATTATGAACACACAAGGCTGATGGGTGAGGAGTGTATTAGCGTGGGCCCTGCAGTTGCAAATAGGATACCACATTTAAAGCCAAGAATGCTTCTTACTATCATTGATGGAAAAGTTCAAGGCTAATCCTCAATTTCCTCCCCAGGACTGACTAAATGTTTTGAAAGAACCTCCCTAACTTTGCTGTTTTTATCATTTTTATATCTCAGATTGTCTTAGCATTAACTGAGGTCATTTATATGTAAACTCATCTTGTCTTCCAAAAGTTCAATAATACTAAGATTCAAAACAACAAACGAGAGAGATATTTCTTACCCATAAAATAACATTGCAGAATACTGTCTCGATATAGAAATTATCTTGAAAACATTTCAAGGTAGGGTGATTTTTAGAGAAAGTTTTCTAGTATATATAAACAAATATATCAGTTTGTTATTTTATGACATTTTGGTTTTGCTCTGCTTCGACAAGTATTCATTCCCCAAATATAAAAAAACTTTTACATATATTCTCTTAATACATTTTTTGTTTTTTTTTCACAATTAGCGAGGATTTATTTTGGTATATGGTAAGTAAAATTAATATAACTTTTTAAAGTGAAGAGTGTCCTGTTCTCTACTTCACTCTTTAAAATCAGTTTGTCCAAATGCCCCTCAACATACATTCTCACATACATACAAGGCAAACACACAAACACCCTGTGATTCTCGTTTTCCATAAAAATCATAATTAAGACTACATAATATTTTCAAAGTTGTTTACTGATTTTTCTCTGAGGTCTGATATTCATTTTCATAACCATGGAATATTTGACAATGCTGTGGTAATATATTAGATACAAAGTTATCTGTTTATGATTGTCCAAAGAAAAGTCAAAACCTGTTACTTGTTATTGAAAGCCTTTACATTCTAGCTTTTTTGTATCTACATAATATGACAATTTTAGGAAAAATACATATAAGCATTCACTATGGATATGGTTTTGTAAAATTTTCTTTCTATTACAACAATTTGAGAATAATATAATTCATACTATGTTATATAAGGTATAAAAGAGCCTCGATTTAGAATTTCTGATAGATGATACTATGTGTCAAAATGAACATTACTTCTTTTCACCATGCAGAAAGCATCCATATTTTTTTTTTTATAGAGGCATGCTTTATTTATTTATTTGTTTGTTTGTTTATACAAGCACTGGGTACAGTCAGAAGTGCAGGAGGGTGAGAGAACTCATATTAATGTCATACTTTTGGAGACTGATTCAGCAGTCTTTATTTTTATTAGATTAGTATTTTGTTTGAATTCAATTTATTTCTTCATTCTCACTCTGTATTAGAATTTGTCTTCCAAATAGGACTCAACTATTTTTGCATTTTAACCTGAACTATAAAATTTTACTTTTATTAAGAGAAATTATCCCTACAATAACTTACATAAATTAACTATAAATTACTATATTAATTATTAACTATAAATTCACAACCCAGCACTCAACCGCTGCGCCACCGGGGAGGCCCTATTTAAGATATTTTTTATATGTTATTTTATATCTGGTTTTGCTAGCCTGATGCAAGTTTCCTTTACTTTTTTAATATAATATAGCATTTCACAACTCATGAAGTCTTTATATGTTTGTGTGTATGTGTGTGTGTGTGTGTGTGTCAGGCTACTTACTAAGTTCACCAAGTTTGGCTCCTCTAATTATTTAAGTGATTAAGAAATTAATCTCTCTCTCTTTATCCCTAGCTAATCAAAAATAATCAAGTGTTATCCTCTATTACGGGAAATAGCAATAATCCACCTTAAAATAAGAGTATCTTGGAATTTAATAAACCCATGTATTATTATTAAACTCATCTATTATAGGCAAGGAAAAGGAGGGATAGTAACTTCATGTCTAATTAAGAAGTTAGTTCCATTTATCTTTCCAACATCTCTGCATCCTGCAAAACACAAAGCTCTTACCGTTTCTTTTGGAATCTGCATCTGGCTTGGCTCTGCATTCTAGAAGAATTGAAGAAAAATATAAATACAGACTGACCAAAGCCATCTTCAACATACAGGGACACAAATCTTTACTTTAAAGGAAATTTTGTTGGTTCTTAAACTCCACCAAATATATAGAGGGTGATTATATTATTATATATGATGTTTTATATGATATTCCAAACTGTTACTGATGTGGTTATATTATTCTCTGTGCTGTGTGGTAGTTTAAGAAATTTTTCAAAATCTAAGCTGCTTCTTGCTTATTCATAGTAAATTGTGAACTTCTTTTTAGAGAAAAACAAATCTCACCGAACTGCTTTCTATTTGTGGTATTGTTTCTAGCATAGATTTTTTGTATGTTCAACTAAATCTAAGTCATAAAGTATATTATAATTTAGAAGCTAGACCAGGTAATAACAGTCTGAACCAGAGTCTGAATCACAAGCATTATATTTAAAATAATACTCAGGTTATAAAATTTGACTTTTTATATATTATATAGAGTTCCATTCTTTATATAGTGATAGATGATTTGTTTTTTAAAAAAACACATATTGATGAATGCATTTCAATTTAGACACACAATTTAAACACAAACACCCCCGCCCCCAAAGAGGGAAAGAGCTTTGTTAATTGGTTTCAAAGTCATTTTAAATGCTCCCTTTAAGTTTTTAGATTTTTTACTCTTTTAAATCTTGAAAAGCAGCTGCAACATGAATAATAGACTGAAGGCACACTGGCACACTCCTTAATGAAAAGCTCACAAGCAATAAATTAAATAACCAAGAAAAAAACTGTGGGCAGCAGAAGGAAAAAACAGAAGCCTGGAAGATCAAAATTGGACAAGAAGAACCTGAATAACCTAAGGCTCGCTATATGTTGGCACTAACTCTGGAAAGGCTGCTTAAGAGCAGTGTTTAATCTTTGGCAATCTAATAATGCTAACTATTACCCAAGCTTAGATACACAGTAAGTTAAGACATAAAGCTTTATCAAATCACATCTAAAGCTTAGTATTTTTTTAAGTGCTCATTTACAATTTAATAGAGACATCTCCAGATTTAGGATCAGGTGGCATTTTAAGCACAAAATTGGTTAACAGTGGGGAGAAAAGGCAAAACTGAATTTAAATTGAGAAAAAATGCATCAAACAATTTAAAATAGAAATAAGGATTTTGTAATTTTTAAATATATACTTAAACACAAGTGTTCACATTTCAGCCTTATCATAATCCAAAATTTCTGTGATAACAGAGCAAGTTTTTGATCTGTGTATAAACAAGAGTAGGATATTCCTGTGACGAAAATTTATCTGTTTTAAAATTAAAAAAACCCAACTTATTAATCATAAAACATTCCTACTTGAATTAACAACCAAAGAAAATTATGGCTAAATGATTAATTGGGAACCGTGGCCATGAAACGTTGCCACTCAGGTGTATATGGATTATTTAATCTTTAGGTAAAGGTAAAAGCTAGTTGAGAGGTTAAATGTCATAAAATGACCCAACTAGAATTTGTTTTGATAAGTTAAAATATACTTAAAGTAAAACGATTTCCTCACCACATTAAAAAATTAAGAAATATGTAAATTTTATGCATTTAATTCACAATATTATGTTAATATCTCCTATATAATAAGACTTACTGATACATGTATAGAAAGTAAAATGGACAGTTTGCAAATTTATGTCTTTCATTTCCTCTGTCATTCCAAATAATGCCTATATTAGTCATTAATGGCCATGGGGCTTATTGTCACTTAGGTCTTCTATTTGCAATAATAACTTTTAATTAAGGTTCACATTTTCATATAAAATAAGCAATCATCTTTATTTGGCTTAACTACATATACTATGAAAATCTGAAATAATGAAAATTTGTCATAGGTACTGGAGAAGATACCAAGTGTTCAACAATACATTTTGAAATGGCAGTTATGAAAAAAAATCAATGTCTCTATATTAAATTAGTCCATTTGAAAGCATTCAGTAATAAACATTTGCTGTCCAAGGAACTACTCCTGCAATCTGATGTTTAAATATCCTTATACTCAACATTGTGGCTATATATTTCTAAAGCTAAAGGAATATGAAAATAGAAACCTTATATTAAGTTAAAGCTGAAAGATGTAAAACATACAGAAAATACTTAGAAAATGTCTGGCCATTGGCAGCTAACACAGATCACTGGCTCAAATACATCAGAAATCTTTTATCTACTCTAAATTTACACACCAGTTCCCTTGGGTGGAAGACATCTTCTTGGCGAAATACCAGAAGGCTCACAGTCCCTTCCATCTTGGTGCTTCTCAACAAGGAAACAACCTCCTCTTGGGATTTGCCTGCTAAATCTACTCCATTTACCTAAAAAAAAAAACAAATAAAAAACATTTATACTGTATTTCCAGGCAAACAGATAACATAGCAAAAGACACATATTCTGGGACTGATCATGTCTGCTATATAACATAACTCAATTCATGGCAAATTTGGATGCAGTCTAGAAACAAATAGGTTTTGTGCCTAACAAAGAAAAGAACAGGCCACTAGAAGTGAGGTAGGTAGTAGTTAATACTTTAGTACTCAACAATAAACTTGATGGCCTGTGTATCACAGGTTTCAGTAGCATGGCTTTTATAGGGGATAGTTCTGAAAACTATACAGATAACTTTATACCACTGAAAGGAAAACATTAAAGAAAAAATCTCTACAAAAATAATATTTTTGAGGAATAGCAGCAGTCTAAACTCAATATTTTTCAATGTTATAAGAGAATTCTATCCAAAAAAAGAAATTTGAAATAATCTATTCCTAGGGAATCTCATCATCTTTTTCTATCTTTTACAAAGTATAATAAAATGATCAGAAAACATATATATTTACACAAATGAAAGTGGAAAATAGTGTTCTATATTATTCTCTTTAGATGAAAATAACATTTTCAAGGTTTATTAGTATATTATTTAAATTAGGATATCAAAATTTTCATGCATTTAAAATGTTTTAGCAAACACTTGTGTTGGCTAAAAACCACCTTACATTACACAATGTAATATTACTAAGGAATGGCTACAAGTAGGCAAGTAATAACATTCATATAAAGGAAAAGAAAAAGTTCTAGAAAACAAAAATATATTTTAAGTTATGATTCTAAATATTCCAGATACTCTATAAAATTCCTCACAAAATTGTTGGTATTATGTTAAGTATACTAGAAAAAAATACCAGAAATTTAGGTTTAAAATACAAAAAAAATAGTTTTGCTTTTAAGACAAAAAATGATAGCTGCAGAATATAAAGTCCAACTCTGAAGAAATAGAAGTTACAGGTACTTCCCATTGCACAAAGGGAAAAAAAAAGGTTTGAGCTGTATTGAAAATAATGCTTATGTGATGAAAGAGAAATTTAAAAATAAAGTGATTATCTTTTTAAAAAAAAATAAGTTGGAGGCAGATGCAAAGAGAGAGGGGAGAGAAGTGAGGCAGAGACAAAAGGGCATATTTATTTCTTTTTTGTTTAGATTTAGAGGCAAAGAGGACTAGAGGACTAGATTTTAGACTCAGTCGAGTCTCTTACTGAATAAAACAAGTTACACCTACAAACTTGGATTAAAACTACTCAATCTATTCCCCATGGAAAAGTGAGCCTTTCTGGAAGCAACACCGTGAATTTAATTTGTGTTCAAGCCATTCCTTTTATTGAACCTCTAGCTGTCCTTTCCATAGAACAGAAAGGAAGAAGACTAAAGAAATTTAGGTCAGTCTTTCTCTCATTTCAGTATGTACAAACAATATCACAAACAGAAAATATTTATGTTTATATATGTCCAAGATAGTCTCAAAATCAATTAACTAAAACTCACAATGTACAGAATGAAAATTCTACCTAACCATTGGGTTGTCTGAAAAGTTATGATGCGTTTTTGCTTGAAAACATAGGAAAAATACATTGTGATTTTTCCAACACCCCAATATTTAAATTTTATCTTACATTTGATGTCTGTGTCTCAACTCAGTCTCCATGCTGCTATTTCAAAACTTTCTTGTTCATCACAAAGACACACTGTTTTCATTTACCTTATTTGTCTTTGTTCTGATTACAAAGTGGATAACATTTCTATTTTGACAGACAAAAATGTAAAGCCATCTAGAAATATAACCTGAAAGGTATTATGCTTGCATGGAATGTTACCTCATAAACCAAATGTCTAAGGAACTAAAATTCTATGAGTAAATTAAATGAAAAGGTTATTTCTCATCAAATAACATGGGAAAATGTAAAATCAAAATAAAATACATACTTCTGCTAAAATACATAATCTAATTTCCAATTTTATCGAAATGTTGACAAGTGACCCATGAAGTAGAACTTCACAACAAACATGGAAGTTTTTACTTGGAAATCACTTACCTCTATAAGTCTATCTCCTGCCTTGAGTCTGCCATCTTGAATGGCAGCACCTCTTGGCAGAATGTTTTTCACATAAATTGGAGCTGAGCCACCTATTGTTACATCTCTAGAAGTAATGCTGAACCCCAAACCTTCTGTACCTAAATAGATAAGAAACAAACAAATAAATAAAATATCTTGAATTTTACAGGTGTGACATTCATAAAGGATTTGTAATTACTTTCCACCTGAACTGAACATTTTATAACTTTCACAATGGCCTACATTTTTTATAACTTAAAAGTTATAATAGATTTGCATTAGAAGATTAGTTTATATATTACTCAAAATTCATTAATCTAAGAAGAAATAACAACTTCCTCAACGACAGAAGTTAATGTACAAATATACCTGAAAAAAATTTAGATAGGTCTATAGGAAAATAAACCTAACATCTCTAAGTAAAAAAACAAATAAATAAATAAAAACAGGAAAATTATTTAAAAACAAGGTCCTCGAATATTGTCCAGATTTGAAAGGCAGGAGGATGAGAAAGATATTCAAGAGCTGGAAAGGTAATATAAAAACTCTCCAAGCTAAATTACTCAAAGCAAAACTGACAAAATGACGCCTATTCTTTTTGTCTAGTTCTCCAATTCACCCAACTCTTACCATGTACAATTCACAAAAAAAAAAAACAAAACAAACAAACAAAAAAAAACCATAAGGTCAATTTCTCCATGAAGAACCCATCACAAGCCATGGATAACAACTGTGTGGATTACCATGTTATATTCAAAGGTACCAAAATTAATGAGGCATTTATAATTTACTCTGCTTTGTAGAATTTAAATTCTATGTTGTTTGGCAGCATTCTTGACAGGCAGTTTTATAAACTCATACAGTGTAGAAAAGGAGTGATAAGTCAATAGAACTGACATGCAACAACCCAAATTATACCTCCCGACACATGAAAATAAAAAATTTCTAATGAATCAAAAAAAATTTATAAAACTTCTAATAAGGGTTATCTTCTCCTAGAGCTTTAAAAAAAGTTATTTCTTGCCATACATACAGTACAAAACTAAAGAATTTAAACCTATAAATAAGCATACAAATGTGATAAAAAATGTGGTTTGAAAAACAAAGTGAAAACAAAAAAAAAACAACTCAATTGATACACTAGCAACAAAACCTACTCTAAAAATCCTCAAGTTGTAACAAAATATTAATTTACTTCAAGTCTGAAGTCACCTTAATGTGCCTGGATGGTTAATTCCCTAAGTCTTCTGCTTTGAGAACTGGATGGCATACTGTCTTATATGAAATTTTCCTAATTATTCTGTTGGGACTTTTCCATATGTCTCTCTGCTTCCATGAAACTCTAATGACATGCAATAACATTTATTATGAAAGAATTTTAAATTATTCTCCACCTTTGCAATATTAAATTGTATGAACTACAAAAACTGTTATATGAATCTCAATACTATTAAAATATCAGCAATAACCCCTAAATCAGTAAGTTAAAAGTTCAGGCACTGACCTTTAATAGAAAGATAAATAGATATCAATTTTCATTTAGAAAAGCCAACAAAACATTTTGCATTGACTGAAACAGATTACTGACCTTCTCCTCTAACTTTATTAAAAAGCTAATTTCTACAAAAGAGCAGGGAACTTGAGAATGCTAAAATGATGATAAATATTAAGAAATCATAATTATGGAAGCTAATGCATGGGGCATATTCTATTTTGTCATATTATATGACTTAGTTCCAAAATTATGCCACAGAATAATTATAGTTAAGCCTTCTCTTTTTTAGTACTCACAATTGACCTCTGTTTATGAAGAACTGTCATTCAAAGTGTGTCAGTTCACACTGAACTGAATTTAAAGCTTAACACTGACATACCCTGTTTTTGCTTCATTAAAAGTAGTAAATGTAACAATGTTTAGCAAAAGTATTATCTTAGCTATAATGAAAGTTTGATCTATTCTCACACACTGTCATTAAAAATTATGCATTTATTACTAAACAAAGACAGTCACATTTCATCATTTTTACTAATAATAAACAAAATTTATGTTTCATAAAAATATTTCTGATTTTTACCAAATTATTCAGGCACTTGTGTCTTTTGTCATACACTCTAAAAATAGAAAATTAACTTTGGGATAGATATATAATACTTTATATCACTAGATTATTCAGGGTCAGAAAAATGCTTAAAAGAAAATAATTGTTTCTTTTTTTCTTATATTGACAAGAGCTCTAAATTAGCTCACAAAAAATATAATTATATATTTTTAAATGTTATTAAAATCAAACTGTTAACTCCTTCATTCAAAAGAATGATTCTTTTAATGGTAAGTAAAATTTCATTTCATTAAAAAAGTTCATATTGTGTCATAAGTTGTGAATTTATACCAAAGTATGAAAATTATAATTGAAGTCAATATAAAGGACAGATATTTATGAACTAATATCTCAATGACAATGACCAAGAAAAATTCATATTTACTGAGATCCCCCCAAAAAATTTATTTTCATATAAACCTACTTGTGGTTCTTGATATGATTTTCCTTAAAAAATTAGGGTCTGTTTTATTTGAGAAAAGGAAGGAAAAAAGATCTCATATTTCCCTTATGGAGAAATAAAGAGAGGTAAAAGAGGTTTTACACTGATGTGACTTTGTATTTGTCATAGTTTTCAAAAGTGGAAATAAGCTGGCAATTCCTGATCATGCCCACCACTACCTAATGCTTAAAAGTCAGTAACCTAAAATAAGAAATTTGTGGCTCATATGAAAGTCATTGAATGAATATGATTTAGAAAGGAAAAAGGACTCTCGGAGTTTACAATCTTGTAAATTCTACCCCAAATAGAATGAAGAACAGTCTCAATGTCAGGATATAAAATGTTCCACAAAGAATCTGCAGCCAATAGCATGTGACCTGAAGAAAACACTCAACCTCTCTTGGTTGAGCTCATAAAAAGAGAAATAACTTTTTAAAATAATACTACATTGAAAGACATGAATTAAATATATATCAAAATGCTAAGCTAACAGAGATGATTAACAGCAAAAGTATATCATAGTGCCTGGAAGAGACAGGAAATTGAAATCTAAAAGTCAGTCTAGCAATCTCCTCTGAGTCGTAGGGGAAGCAAAGTTGAAAAGCATGCTTTCTTTGCACAAGGATCCAAAACCTGAGCGAAGAGGATACTTAAATAAATTGATAACAGGTATATAGAATAAAGATTAGAAATTCCTATTACAATGCCCTTTGTCACTTTAAGAAAGGGAAGCAAAACAATATTCTGGAAAATGAGTCAAAGATTGGCTTCATGGTCTACTACCAAGCGCCACTGAGAGCTCCAAGCAAATCAATCACTTGCCATCACCAAAATGACAGTGTTGAAATGGAAGATCTCAAAATCTTCTTTAAGGTTATATATGAATATCAAGTGGGTCTATCAAAATAGTCCAATCCCCACTATTGTCTTACAGGATTTCATAATAACATCCTAAAACCATTTACTTCCACATCAAAAATTTTACTTCAGTAGAACCACTACCTTCTTCACATAAACATATATTTAAAGTTCATTTTCTAAACGTTTACATTTTATTTTTATATAACAAAATGAATCTGAAAAACATAAAAATGCAATGTTAAGTAATTCAAAAACTGTATCAGTTTTCACATAATGGGATAAAAGCGTGCTTTGGGTTAAAATAAATTTCATAAAATAAAAACAAGATGGGCATACCTTTCTTAAGCTGGATATTAAGTTTCTTGCCTATTTTTTTGGTGTTATAGCCACTGTTTACATTTGTACTAAATACATTTTGGGGCAGTGGTGCTGGAGTTGGAGCTGTGGGTGGTTTTCCAGAGAGGTGTGAGCTCTGAGGTAGTAGTCGTGAGTGAGAGTCTATCTGCTCGGGTGGATGATTCAGGCGGGGAGCTCTCTGCAGAGCAGCAAGCCCTGCACTATTCACACTCCTGTTATCAATATACTGGCTGTCAGGGCTGAAGCAGCTTGAATAGTAATTGTTCTTCTCACTTTGGGATAGTTGTTCATACTGTTCTTTATTTGCTGCAGGAACCACATGGAACCAAATGATGGGTGTACGCATGGCTTGGCGAAACATATGTTGTGCTCTGGGTTTGAGAAAGAATGGAAAATTAGCAAATTAAGACTGGCAGATGAGAAGATATTATGAGTTTAATTAAGTATACTAATTAAGCAACAAGAACTGACAGACTGTTGAAACTGAAAAGCAAAATTGTAATAACCCATTTATCAATCAAGTTTGCAAGTCCTGATAAAAGCAGAGCTGTTTCTCCAAATATAAATTTCTCATTGTCTAAATAAAAATGAAAAATTATATACAAATATGGATCAAATACTGTGTTCTCAATGTAAATTATTAAATGGCAATTTCAAGCAAAACAGAGATTTTAGAATTTCAATCTTTATAGAAAAATGTTTCTCTTAACACTATCCAATACAACTTTTAAAAATTATGAAATATATCCTTAGATGAGGCCCGCTTGAACATTTGGAAAAATGTACCTAGAACTGTACTTAGAAAACCATAAAAAGTCACTAATCATTTATTTATCAGCAAAATTAACTGGTTTATGTAAAAATTTCAAGAACAAAAATGTAGCCTCAATGTACAGTCAAAATGTTAGGACTGAGAGCCTCCCCTGGTAGTGCAGCGGTTGAGCGCTGGGCTGTGAAGCTGCCCGCAGCCTTTGCAGCGCCAGTTTGATCCCTGGCTGCTGGGAAGGGTCCCACATGGCACACAGACCTCCCCTGTCCCATCTGCTGCTCCCTTCAGCAGTGTATTTCATCAGTCTGCCTGTTCTGTTCCCTGCTCTGGCTCTGGTGAAGTCTCTCACCATCCCGCGCTTCTGACTATACCCAGTGCTTGTATAAATAAATAAATAAATAAATAAATAAATAAATAAATAAATAAATAAATAAATAAATAAATAAATAAATAAATAAATAAATCTTTAAAAAAAAAAATGTTAGAAGTGATTGGTCCTGGTGCCATGCCATCACCAGTCCACAGTGCCACTCCTACTCAGGCTGGCTAGATCTCACACTTAGCTACATCTCACACTAAAGCCTAAAGATTTCTTCCCACTCTTGGCTTGTTTTATAAGAACTGGACACATTTTATGTTTTTAATTGAATAAGGACTTGCAGCAGGATAAAGAAAATGAATATGCCACAACTCTGTGGTTCAAAGGAGCTTTTACTGCTTATTTGTACTGAGAGACATTATGCCTAACAAACTTGAAATGTGCGTTAAAATATAATAAAAACTCGCATTTTGCTCAATTTTCTGAAAGGTGACAAAGTAGCAAAAAATGCAAAGCTTAAATTGGGCCCAGAATATTTGCAGAAGCACTTTATCAGTCAGAGGGCATTTTGATATATAGTCTAATGGTAGTAATTACCTGGAGTTTGATTAAAATTTTAAAAGCTAGATAATGGCCAAAAATACTTCTCTCCAGTGTACAGATAGAGATCACAGATATGTTGTTTGAAGCACTTCAATTGAATGCACTCTGTCATGCATTAAGCATAAAAGGATAACAGAAAAGCCAGTACACACTTACTGTTCAAATCTTCTGTTTCGAAGGTCACCATCATTAATCCTGACAATACAATCATTCTCATGAAAAAGGTTTTCTTGTTCAGCTTTACCACCTTTCTCCAATCGTTTTACTAACAACCCCAGGGTTCTGGAACATTAAGAATGCAAATTATTACACATGTAATATTTCCACTATACACAATGTCCTACTACATTAATGCTGAGATTACATTTATAAGGACTTCCTTATAAAGAGGTACATTAAATATCTATTAACACATTTTAAAATAACATCAACCAAAAATCACAACAGTATAAATGAGTACAGAAATATATCTTCTCAGTAAATAAGAAGAAATCATTACAGGCTTGCCAATTTATTTTTCCTGAAACAAACCATATATTTTTCTCTATGCTTAAAAATGAATCAAACAGCTTGCTTGATGGTTCAGTGGATTTTGCAGCGTGGAGCATATATGAGCATGCATTCGTGAATAAACTGCAGATGGCTACCCCTGCCTTCCAGGTAAGAAGGAAGGCTACACTCAGTATATTGTACATTTTAGGAGAAAAGTAGGAAAGATGGAATAATAGAACACATTTCATAATTGGCATCTGAATTTGATAGTGCCTAATACTCTGAATTTTAAAGTTTGATATGTTTCTCAAAGGTGATCCTTTATTCCCATCTGAAGAAAATTAGAAGAAAGCCAGTGACAGGTACAAAGAATGGCGGTCACCGTTCATCTCTTCAATGTGAACTAAAACTTTAGGTTAAAAGAAAAGCCTCACTAAACATTTAGATACCCACATAAAGAACTGTTATTGCTACTATTGTACACACCACATCTCTACTATGGCATTGTATCTTCCTGGAAGATAGAAAATTTAGGATTCAGCAATATATGCTCAAACACTTAACTAGTAGTAAGGTCTTGATAAGTACAACTAAATGAATGAATTAATAACTGAGTTGGCTGAGGCAAGTGAGTCTTGCATTTCTTATAAGCTTTGTAAAATAGAATACAAATGAGACAAAACTAAGATTCTTTTATTTTTTCACTAAAGATATTATTAATTCCAAACATGATCTACTTGAAAGGGACTGAATTAAAGCACGTGTCTTTTTTTTTTTTTTTTGGCTTATTTTGAGGTACAGTTCTGTTTCATTCATTAATATTTATATCACTGCTTAATATCATTTTAATTTTTATTATTAAATGTAGTAAAGAGTATTATGCCTTCCCTAGCATCAAGTCTAAAAACATGCAAGAATAATACATAATATTTACATTAGATTTTGTAATTTTTACCATTTGACGATTAGCACCTACTAGCATGAGTCTAAAAATATAACTGATTTATGAAAACAACATTATGTAGACATTTCTAATTATTAACTCAGCACAGAAATAAGAATAAAGTACATTGACATAGCTGCATGAGCAACTTAATGCTCCAAGTCTATATTTGGAAGGAAGAGATTCTATAATATGCTACAATAATTAAATAATAGCAAAGTACCATCATGAGCACAATCTATCTTTGGAGAGTTCCCGATTTAAGTTTGTTTCTATCTACACTTGAACACAGTGGTTTAGCTGAGAAACCAAATTATTAAAATATGCCTATGATTTTGTTGAATGAGAAGAATATTTTGGCAGACAAATTAAAACACCATTATTATAACAATGGAAATAGGAGAGGATATTTGGCTACTTCAAGAAGCCACATACAAGAGCAGCTTGAAAAAAACCTGATGATCATAAGGTAACTGTACATGTGGGATCATATCTCTTGCTTAAGAAAACTTCCTCTATATGCCAGGAACAATTTTTGAAAATGCATCTGCAATAAAAACATGCCCTACAAAGAGTCAATCTATTTAATAGATAATATTGTGAGTAATTTCTCAGCGTACTTTTCTACAGTCTAAAGAGACTAATAATTATTATGTTTTTATGGATTCTAAAATACTTTGCATATTCTAAAATACCCACAGAATATATTGAGAGATGTTTTATAAAATATGTATAAAATAAATGTAGTTTTAATAACCTGTAAAAACTATTTTTATTGCACATTACCCACTAGTTTACTAGAATCAATAATTTATTTAAATTTGTGAATTTATCCCTGATTGAGTCATTCAGGAGTTGATAGTTTAAAGCAATATAACTTGGAAATCTGTGATTTAATTCTACAAGGGGTATCAATATGGATCAAATGAATATCTATGGATTTATGTTCAATATTTTAGTTCCTTTTTCCCCTACTTTTTCTCAGTGATACATTCTAGAATAATAATCTACAGTAAAAAAAGATATGTTTCTTTTACTAAATGGCTTGTCATTCTGAATAAGCCTTCATACAGTGTATAATCAATAAACAATTCTAACATACAGTAAAAATGTTACAAATCATTAATATACTTTCATAATTCCATAAAATAAATTTATTAAATGCAGTTTTTTGAAAACTAATGTTTTAAATTAATAGTCAAAGATCTCAGAATCCTTTTTCTCTGCAATAGAGATTACAGAAATTGATGGGATTGAAGATAGGAGGCTATGAAGAAGAAGAATTTACCAAGTGACACAGCAACTGATCAGGGAATCAGAGGAACAAACTGAATTAAGAAGTTAGCATCCTGCTGATTTCTAAGCACTTGACCACACTTAGAATCACTGTCTCAAAAAGAGTGGATTAATTTAAAAGTAAAGTGGTACATTCTACAAAATTATCTCATTTGCTTCACTAGGTGAAAATGATTACAAAAGGAATGAGAATGAACTATAAAAAAACTTTGGAGAAAACTGAACTGAAAACAGAACAGCTAGACAGAATGAAAAGTACCCTCTGAAGGAAAATCAACAGGAACTAATATGGACACTTTCATGGCCCTGGAAAAAAGTCCTTGTGCAAACACAATTCCACATCTTTCACATTCAATAAATAAAATAAAGGTATCTCAAATTTTATAACTAAAAACAAAATTTAGTCACATAGTTTGCTAATTCAGCCAGCAGCCAAAAACTTGTTCTAAAATAATAAAGAATTGACAGTCTATTGTAATAGTTTTATTAGAGAAAACAATGGAAGCTAATGAAGTTCAGGACATCTTAGTAGGCCAATGTGCTAAAACAGACAATAGCTTTCCTTCTTGGCAGTTAGTACCAGAATTTCTTATGAGGGACAACCATGTTCCATCAGGAAAAAAAAAATTGCCAAAAAAACAAACAAACAAAAAACAAAAAAAAAACCAACAAAAAAAATGAGAGATCAAAGGGAGAAGAGGAGTTGGGGTGAGCTCCATTTAGGGAGAGTTCAGAGAACCACCCCAAATTGGTAGTGCAGTCAGACTTACAGAAAAGCGTTGGTGTATTTATTAGTGTGGGAGACCAGATTACAAAATCATGACTTAGGGGTATGTGAAAGTGAACCTCCTTTTTAACCTCCTTTTTCACCTCCTTTATAAATTGAACATAAAACTAACATGGAACAGAAGGTTTTTGAGCAAATAGGTTTTTTCTGGGTAAATCGGAAATATTCTGAACCTCACTCCCCCTCCACTGTTTCCCATGCCTTCTCCAAAATTGTGGGGAAAATACTATGTCCACTACATACATGTCTCACTTCTTAATACTTTTCCTAATACAAAAATATTAAAAAAAAACACAAAATTTCATTTAAGCATTTTAGCATGGCTTTTGAACAAAGTTTCTTACATAAAAGGCAAGAAAAAGAATACAGTCACACAAAGCAAAGCCACTGAAATGCTGCATGTCTGTACATGATTTGGGATGCATAATTAGAAATTTAACTGCTTGGATTATATTAAGGATTGCACCACTGTATTTTTACAAGGTTCATTAGCCTAATTATACACTTAATTAAAACAAACTCAGTTACACATGTTAACATTTTCAATTCTAAATATAAATTATAACCAATGATATAACTGAAAATAAGTAACAAATGTTTTATTGACATCTGAATTGACTGAACAAGTCTGAGTTTTGCTTTGATAATGTAAACTCCCACAACTGCCAACCAGCTGTATGGAAATTATCATAATTCATCTTAATAAAAGCTGACAGTATAAACATCACAACTGTAGGGAAGGCAGGCTATGAATGCGTGAAATGGAATCAAACCAACATGATACTCACCTCACTAAGTACTGAAATTATTGAGCCAGCAGTTACCTACATTTGATCCCTAAGAACCAAAGCCACTGCTACAGTGGACACAAACAAGAAAATTTAAAGGAATTCTGCTGGAAAAAATCTAGATTTTTTTAAAAGGATACTTAATGGATGAGATCAAGTAGGCCAACAAAAAAAAGTAAGTAATAATTGAGAAATACTTTAGATTAGTGCAAAAATAACAGGCATCATAATCATACAAACAGATTTAAAGCAGATTTATCTAAAGGTAAAATGTATTTTTTTCCTAACAAAAGCATTTATTATGGTTCTTTATTAAAACAAATATATCTGCAGCTGAGAATGTTCAAATGTAAACTTTCAGACAAATGGCTACAGATTAAGTAAATATGGTTAAATTTTGGTTTTTCAAAATTATAAAATTAAAATTAAGTAAAGCTCCAGTAATATCCAGCTTTAAAACATTACAGTAATCTAAAGTATACAGAGCCTCAAATAAAGCTTTACTTAACACCTGAGCTAGCTCAATGAAATTCAAATGGCTGTAATTCTTTTTTAATGCATGCACCCAACTTACTAAATAAGTGTATACTAGGATTCACATATTTGTGATATACCTATACATTTTCATCTTATAATGAAAAAGAAAAAAAAAATGATGATGATGCCCAATTATATACTCTAAGCAGAAACTAAATATACCAGCAGAACACCAAGAAACTCTGGAAGGAATTGTGAGGCACATAAAAAGAAAATAAATGGAAGATAAAATATCATTCTTATAAGCTGCTACTACCAAGCACCTGGCTGAATGTAACTTTTAAAAAAAAAACTTACATGTATTTTCTTAATGAAATCATACAAATCTATGGGAAAAATATTTGCATGTCATACATCTTACAAGGGACTGATGGCCAAGATCTATGAAGAAATCAGACATTCAACAGAAAGAAAACAAATAACAGTATCAATAAATGGGCAAGAGTTAGAGAGACACTGCTCCACGTAAAGAAACAGAGGGCCAACAGGCACATGAAAAATTACTCATCACTTATCAGAGAAATGCAAATCAAAACCACAATGAGTGAGATGCCATCTCAAACCTGTGAGAATGACCCATATTGAAAAGACCAGAAACAATAATGTTGCCAAGGATGTGGAGAAAAAGGAAACTTGTATACTGTTGATGGGAATGTAGATTGTCCTTATGGAAAAAAGGTCCAGCCCTTATGAGAAAAAGGTTTTTCAAAACATTAAATCTATAAAACATTCAAAACATTAGATTTATAATCTAGTAATTCCACTACTAAGTATATACCCAAAGAATTTAAAAATACAAATTTGAAGGGATATGTGGAATCCCATGTTCATAGCAGCAATATTTACATTAGCAAGTTATGAAAACAACCCAAATGCCCAAAGGCAGATGAGTGGATTAAGAAGATCCAGTTTATAAACACAAAATAAGACTACTCTATAGTCTTGGAAAAAAAAAAAAAAGATGAACTCGATTGCCATTGGGAAAACATGGATGGAATTTGAGGGAGGGAACCAAGACCAGTAAAATAAACCAGAAGGAGAAGGTCAAACATGGGAGAGTTTCACTCATGTGGAACATAGAAAAACAAAATGAAGAGTCACTCAAATCGAAACCAGTAACAAACCCTAGAAATCTTCCAGGAAAATTTAGGTTACCAGAGTGGGTGAGGGAGGGTAGAGAACAATGTCTAAAGGAGGGCTATGGATACCTTGATGGTGATAATGACTGATGCCATTCATCTGAAAAGGTGAGAACCTATTCCTCTGAATCACATACAGTGCTATAAAACAGTATTACCACATTAAAATAAAAATTTTAAAAAATGTAGGAGTGCACCATCTCTCAAATGTTAAGACTGAGGCAAAAGGCAGCTAACCTTCCCCACTCCACACTCACTACAAAAGCAGAGCCAATTTCCATCTCAGTTATCTCTGGCCTAAAAACTTGGCCTCACTCACGTCAATGCCAATAACATGAGACTTAGCCAAGTGGCCAAGTTAGTTGGTCACTGATTCATACAGAAATATTACATTTTTAACCAGAAAATCTGGAAAGATAATGAACTTTTTATTTTTAGCAAGTTATAGTGCAAAAAGTCATGTAGTATTTGTTAGATGAGCTGAAAATTTGTAAAATAATTACAAGCATGCAAATTATAGTAGGAAGAAGCAAGTCCAAATTTTGATTGAATAGTGAAATAGATGAGTACGTTACTTCTCAAGACCTTCCAAACTTTTTTTTTTTTTTTGCTAGCTACTCTGTAGACAAAGTAGTTTAAAACATTGTAAAACTTTACTTTGAGCAAGTCTGACAAGATGCCAAGCTTGCTTCCTCCATATACTCACACTAAACTGTAGCAGAACAATCCCTGAATGATAAACAGTAAACTACAGTACACATCATAAGAAATAATCTGGTGGAGATAAGTAGGAAAAACTTTCATTGAACTGAGATTACAGTAAGAACAGGACAAAACAACACAGGAGGGTGGTAATGTATTGACCATCCTTATAATTGTTGAATAAGAGGTGCATAAGCATATCAGGGAGTTTGGAGTGGGCAGAGTTGGCATCAAGAACAGAGCATGCACCATTAGACCAGTAATATAGAATAATTGTTACTATCTTAAGCCTTAAGTTCCCAATAAAGAACAGCTGAAGCATGAACTTCCAGGGAGAAACAGGGGGGAATCCCCTATGTGTCCTCATAGAAGAGGTTACTAAGTTCAGCCCAAAACTGGAATAATTCAAAACACCTGACATTCCTAACATGAGGCTAAAACCAAGAAAACACTTGACCCATTTCACTAAACAGAGGTTAAAAAACTTATTAACAACAGTAGCAAACACCCCAGAATAAGGCTCTGTCCGAGAAGGTGGGGAGGATAAAACTCCAGACTTTTGACCCAATGAACAACAATCCATACCCAACACTGCATTCAATGCTCAGAAAAAGCCTAGAGGTAGAAGCTGACAAGAGACAATGGAAGACACTAAGACAGAGAAGCTGACTAGAAGAGGGGATCATTTGCTTTTAGGGATTCATCCCCAACAGCTAGGAAAACAAAAGAACATAAACAGTTGGGAATGTATCAAAAGAAAACATTTCTGTACAGTGAAAGAAACCATAACCGAAATGAAAAGACACCCTACTGAATGGAAGAAAATATTTGCAGACTATACATGTGGCAAAGGATTGATATCAAAGCTAAAGAGATAGCCATGGCTATCATGTATCATGGAACAAATGATTTCCAAAAAAAAATAAAACCAGAGGGTTACATATCAACATACAAAAAGCTAATTAATGTCAATGACATCAAGAGAAAAAAGGGTAAGGAAATCAACTGGATTGCCAGCTAAGGTGGTGGTGGAGAAACATCAAGCAAGGAGGGAATGGCAGGAGCTATTAAAGCTACTTATAAAGCTTTCCAATCAGAATCCTTTACCCTGCAAGAGTAAGTCTCAAAACAGAAAAATGGGTAAGAACCTTTATTGAAAACAAAAATAAAAAGAATTTATCAACATGAAGACATACAAGAAAGTGATGAATGGGTTTTTAGAAAGGAACCAAACATAAATCCAAATGTAACAGATGACTAATTTACATAAAATGGAGGACAGTAACAATGTGGCCCATAAGAATAAATTTAAGATGAGACTATACAACAGTTCATATAAATAGTTCATCATATAAAAACCTCAGTAGAAAAGTCAAACAAAAATCAATAGAAATAACACATAAGACAATGAAAATCAAAACAAAACATATGGGAGTAACTTCAAAAAATTAAAAGACAACTTAAAAAATGGCAATGAGCACTTATGTTTCAATAGTCATCTTAAATGTTGATGAATTAATTTCAGCATTACTGAATGACTTTCAAACAAAGTCCATCTTTCTCCTACTTATAAGAAACCCATGTAACCAAAGAAGACAACCAAGAATCCACGACCTTACAAACAAATGGCAATCAAAAAGGTCAGTAACAGCTATGCCTATACCAGATAAAATAGACTTTTAATTTAAAAAGGTAAAAGTAATAGAGAATACATAATGACTAAGGGCTAAGACAATGAGAAGAAATGAAATTCATAAATACACATGTATCAAATAATGGAGTACCAAGATGCCTAAGACAATTACTAATAGAACTAAACAGAAATTTCAAGGGATTTTAATACTCAACTTATAACTATGGACAGATCAACAAAACAGAGAAAAAAATAAATGAGGAGCTAGACTTAATAGGAATAACAGATATCCTCAGAATACTTGACCAAAAATAAAAAAACCCAAAACAAAACAAAAACCTGCTGCCTATACATTTTATCAAGGGCACATAGAAAATTTTCAAAAATAATCATATGCTTGGACACAGGTCACTCGACAGCAAAACACTGTTGAACATAGTAATCTCTCTGAGAATAAGACCATAAATCAAGGGCATAAGACTAGAAATCAACTAAGAAAAAACCATAAATAATGAAATAGACTAAACAATATTCTTCTTAACAGCTATTGGATAAAGGAGGAAATAAAAACATATCAAAGAATATCTTGACACTAACAAAAATGAGGATACAATTACCAGAATCTGTGTGATGCAGTTTCCCTTAGGAAGGAAAATAGCAATGCAAGCCCATTTTAAGAAGCTAGAAAAATCCCAAATAAAAACCCCAATATTATAAGAAAAAGCAACTTGAAAAAGAGGAACAAAGAAGACCAAAAGGTAGTAGAAAGAAACAATAAAAATACAAGTGGAAATAAATGAAACAGAGATCAATAAGACTATACAAAAGATAAATTAAGAATAGCTTTTTTGAGAAGATAGACAAAGCTCCAGCTAAACTAACAAAAGAGAGAAACATTAATAACAGAATCATAACTGAAAGAGAAGAAATTATAGCTATCACAGAAATAAAAAAGATCATAATAGATAACTATGAAAAATTATATGCCAATAAATTTAATAATCTTGAAATAATGAAAAGATAGATCAATAATGTTTACCAAGAATAAAATGGGAACAGAGTTGAACAAAACAATAACAAGCATGGACATTGAAACAGTAATAAAAATCTTCCGTGCCTCCCCCCCAAAAAACCAGGATAAGACAGCTTTACAAATGAATTTAATTCAACCTGCAAAGAACTAATGTCCATCTTGCTCAAATTTACATTTATGTAACAGATGATTTAGCAAAGTAAAATACTTACAAAATCTAGCAGACAGTAATAAAAGCATCGAAAATTCTGAGATTCAGAGGTAGAGGGGAAGGATAAAGGGGAAACAGATATAAGGAATGAATGCAGAGGGAAAAAAAGAATGGAAAAGTAAGATTTCGTATTGACAAACTCCTCAAAGCTCTACATTGGGGTTTCCTTTTTTCTATATACTCATGGAATTGATGAATTATCAGGCTGGATGTATATCAATAAAGTCTCCTGTGGTTTGCTTCATAAAACTACAAGATTGAATTGTCTCCTTTGGAGTTTCACAATTGGGGTAGATTGCTAAATCTAGGATACCCATTTAGAGCCACAAGCTGCTTCTTGGTCATGGCAGCTGCCAGTAGATTAAGAACTCGGCCTGCAGGAATGAATAGATGACTGTGTTGGGGGGTGGGGGGTGGTTAAGGGCTGTCTTGTGAGCACAGTTTATCAGAAAAAGGATAGGTTTTCATGGAATATTTATTAAGCTATGGCTCAAAAGACAAAAAATAACATCTAGAGCTCCTTGGTCTTCTTAGGAAGCAAATTTCATAGCTTTCTCTTAAACAAACTTTTTAAAAATAAACTGAACTTCAGTTTTCATTTGAGAGCAAAATTATCCAATATTTGCATCTACAGTACAGAAAACACTTATATTCAATCTTTTTTTATATTAATATGATCACTGTAACCTATTTTCAATAAGGTCACTTTCATTTCAACTTAACAACTTTAACAACCTTTTAGATATGAGATTTTTTTCCCCACAAAGATGGCAGAATTTATGATCAGAAATGCCAATAAGATAATAAGCCTAGTGGGAAAAACTCATGAGACAAAACTTTAATAACAACTGAAGAAGTTTGTTGTCTTTCATGTGGCATTCTAAATATAAATGCTGACAAAATCATTTGGATAATATTCAAAATCAATTAGATAAAATAAATAATGATACATCTCTAAAAAGTTGAGAAGTAACTAACAAGAAGGCATTCCAGCAGGAGACATAAACAGAAACACACTTCTTACTATTGTTATACTTTTACAAATTATGTGAGACTGATTTTTCTTTAATTCTCATGATTGACAAGCAGATGGTAGAAAGAAGAGTTCTCTAACTACATATCATACATATCTGTAACTACTAATTAGATGTCTTTTATGTTTCATTTATAGTGAGGATTCCTGAGAATTCCTTACAATTGTCATTGAGAAATGCCTAAAAGAAGCTTTCTTATTCACAAACAGAAATGATATTGTGGGGCTCTTATCCCCCACATCATATGTATAAGAAGGAGAGAAAAGCTTTAGATATAAAAAGTGCTAAAATGTAAACTCCATGATGTAAGAAATTTACATCATGAAAGGGAAGAGAATGGATTTTGTTGGGGGACCATGGGTGCTTTACTGGTGGGAAAACTATGGTGACCACACCTCAGGGGAGAAAACATATTATGAAAAAACTAGAAAGAATGTTAAATAAAATATGTCATTAAAAAAGGAGAAGTAGAGCCTCCCCAGTGGCGCAGCAGTTGAGCGCTGGGTTGCGAAGCTGCCCGCAGCCTCTGCAGCACCAGGTCCATCCCCAGTTACTCCCCAGCCACCAGAAGAGGGTCCCACATGGTGCTCAGACCTCTCCTGCCACCCGCTGCTCCCCTCAGCAGTGTACTTGGGTCCTTCTGCCTGCTCTGCTCCTCGCTCTGGCTCTGGTGAATTCTCTCACCCTCCTGCGCTTCTGACTATACACAGTGCTTGCATAAATAAAAATAAATAAATAAAAATAAATAAATAAATAAGTAAATAAAAGGCCTCATTAAAAAAAAGAACGGAGAAGTAAACATTATTAATTACATGCTTTAGCCATAACTGTTTCCTTAGGGAAAAAAGTTAGAATATTTACTAATGTTAGAAGTGCAGTTCAAATAGAAGAGTATTTTTTAAAAAATCATATTTTTTGAAAATATTCCACAATTTTTTCATATATGATTGATTGAAGTCTTACAGACTATTTTCTAATAATAATTGCATGGCTAAATTCCAATACATTCTGATTCAGATCATTGACTCATTATTTCTCAACAAATCACATACATCTATATGTAGCATGTTCCTTTCATATATTCTCTTCCAAAACATCACTAGTGTGAAGTTCGTCCTTTCTTTCAAAGAAGAGACCAAGTTCCATTACTTCACTAAGGGTTTGCTATAGTATTCAATATTAAATAATCCAACGTCCTCTCCAGCCCTGTGGACATGGGCGTACTTCTTTTAACACATAACATGGGACTTTTTATATGATAGAAATTTTTTTCAGTAAGTTTTTCATTCCCTTCAAATCAAATGCAAAAATCTTATCATTTCATCAGCCTAGGCTATATTCCTATGTATACTTTCATATTTTGCATTCTGAGTATTTAACATTACCGCATCATCATAATTTTATGTGATTGGAAAGCCTCAGAAACCTCATTTAACCAAGCCAGAATATGTCCTTGTTTAATTTTGAATGTAACAGTGTTATAATTAATGTGGAGAGTCACTGGGTTATTAGTTCCTATTGCTTAGCTTTGCTGAACAATACCTGTGAGCTAGGTCCTAGAAATATCAAAAAATATAAAGTAAAACATTTTTCTCTACCAACAGAAAAACAATCAGACATAATCTTTCTGAACATAGTATCATTTATAAGTTAAAAAGAAGGTTTTGTTTGGTGATGTGCGTGGTATGGTAACAAGTATCTGCAGGTGTGAACTCATACCTCTCAATTATATACATTGTTGTAAACCAATGATACTTCAATTTTTTAAAAGAAGTATAATATAAATAATAACTAAAAGAGAAAAATCCAATTTTGATATGATTCAGCAGGAAATAAAATGGTCTGTTGAATGAAAATTGACTTCAAGGTAATGAAATGATTAATACAGAGCTCTAGAGGTGGATTAGTTAACCTTATTTTTGAATAACATACAAGACTAACGTACAGGTGATGACTAGCTTTTCTATGCTTCTGTTTGTCTCCTTTTCTAGGTATCTCAGAAAGCAGCTGGGAAAACAGGAGACACTTGCCAATTATAACTTTTCCCTCAATCAAAGAACTAAATCCAGTTCACTCTAGAAATCATCCATTTTAAGGAGGTCTAGCAAGACCCTTATTTAGGAAAATGTTGTCATGAAGCAGGCCACAATGATACCTAAGTGGCTTTAAAAAATTTCTCTAATATTGACTTAATATTCTTGGTATTTTCCTGAATTATATTTCATAGGTGGAATGTTCTTTATTGTTTCTCTTCTTTAACACATAATTCCAATTGTGTGTTATTCTTTAGACTCAAACTATGAAATCAAATCTGAAAGTAATACTGACATATGTGTCACTTTTATGAAAATAAATATTCAGTAAGCGTTACTCAATTAGTTATACCTGGAAAATTGAGTAAGTCCAAGTATATTAGAATTTTGTATAAGGGAAGTTATTCTTAGAAATTTTAACTTGCATCCTATGAATATGTATTCCTACATTCCCACAAGATATATGTGCAATTTCTTCACACATTCCAGTTAATTTCTTCCTTTCTGCTATACCGCATTGCTTAATTTGCCCTTGCAGCCACCAAGGAGTAGATGTAGCTACTTATGAAAGCTGTCATCACATCTGAAGTCATCTTCCACAACAAGCCAACTCAGTTACCTAATTCAGGCAATTCTTCCCCTATCAGCTCGGAGAGCACCTAGTATAGAACTATATCAACATTTATCACATAATTATAGTTCTGTGATTTCTTGGCTATCACTCCATTTAGACTGCAAATCCCCTGAGAAAGACTATATGCCATTCATCTTTATTTCTTGGCACCTACCACAGGAATTATCACATGATAAATGCTTAGGAAAGTTTCTGACTAAATTAGAAGAATCCCCTTGAAGTGTTTTTTCAAAATATGGGGTATTTCTGCCTTTGGAAGATGGGTATCATGATTCTCAGCAGTTCGCCTGTCTTTCACTTCCATAGTCAATATAATTCTAGAGAATTGATATGATATCAAATTCATGGGGAAGCTTAAATATAGAAAAGAGATATTATAAAAAGACAAAATATTTTTATTCTGTTTCCCAATATGAAAGCTGGAGATGCCTAAAAAGGATTATAAAGAATCTGATTTTCTTCATCCCTTTGAAAGCTACACAAGATTTTCTTCTTCAATTGCCAATCAACAAGGATTAAAAACTGATTCACCTACAAAATAATTTCTAGTTATGCAAATGGTTGTTTACTTCAATGTTTTCTATATATTGTAATTAAATACCACAGTAACAACAGTTGGATTTTGAGAAAAGTCTCTCATTGAATCAATCTAGTATAGTTTTATTTCTGTTATTCTTCTTTTGTTTTAAGATTTTCATTTGTTTCTTTTATCCTAATATCCTTTCACACCAAGGTAGGAGATGTGTAATAAATGACAGAAAATAACGTTTGTAATGGAACTGCTGATTCTATATACACAATTAAATTTCATCTGTGATGAGTTATATTCCACAGGCCATTAAAGACACATTTATATTGGGAAGCTATAATCCATGCAATTTACCTTCTTATATTTTTGTTGTATTTGTGAAATAAATGGAAAAAAATATTTAGCTTTGAGAATATCTAAAATTATATATTTTAAAGGAAATAAAGGCAATGGCCATTATGAAACAAATTAACATGGTTTAACTAAAAAGCTCTGAAGAAATTTAGATACATCTCCAGAGTTGAAAACTGAAAAAAAAGGGAAGAAAAAAAATGACAGCAGTCTCAATTCTGTGATAATAAACCCACCCAAGAATTCAAGGTGAATCTCACAACCTGTTATATAGTACTAACATTCACATATCACAGTTTGGTAATTTTAGATAAATCAAAAGTTCAGGTTCTAGACAGGTACATTATGAAAGAGATGAATCAGAGAAGATCGTACAATGAGTCAAATACTAATTTAAAAACAGAAAGTAAACAGTTTAATTACATAAGTATAATTGATATTCCATCTGGCTTTTACAATATATGAGATGATTGTAACTCACTGGCAATAGTTCAAACTATGTTCTAAGTTCTCAATCACTGGATAACATTGCCCCATTTAAAGTTAGTTAAGATTAAATAAATAGGGCATCCCTGGTTGGTCAAAGGGTTAAGAACCACACTAAGAAGCATTGTGCAGCCTCTGCCTTACGAATTCGATCCCCAGCTGGCCAGGGAACAACCCACATGGTGCAGCAGACCTCTCCTGTCTCACCCGCTGCTCCCCTCAGCGGTGTGTTTTGGTCAGTCTGCCTTTTCTGTTTCCCTACTCTGTCTCTGGTGAATCCTCTCACCCTCCCACCCCACATCTCTGGCCTGTACTCCATGCATAAATAAGTAAATCTTTAAAAAAAAAAGATTAAATAAAATAGTAACAATAGAAGAAATGAGATTCAAAACCGGAAGCCAAAGTGTTGACAAATATAATTTACCAGGTAACCAACCACCTGATGGGCAAATTAATGAACCTACAACTAAACTTCATTAAGTTCAATTTGCATAGGTTTAACTGCAGAAGAAGGATGATCTGCAGTTCCCTGTGATGGACAGAGGCCTATCAAGCTTTCAGTGCAAAATTCTATTCGTAATGTTTAAATATGTCAAAACAAAAAATACAAGAAAAGCAGTAGCAGAAGAAACGAAACTCAAATGAAGGTGTTAAGGATGTATGTTCTAGAAAATAATGAAGGCAGAATTAACAGTGCAAAATCTTGACATTTGAGTGTACAAAGATAGAACGGAATGAGACAGAATCACAAGGTAGGAAATAAATCTGCAGCTTTTCTAACTTTTAAAATGCCAACCGTAATCATAAAAATCTATAAACATTAAAATGAATTTCAAATGAATCATTACTATGTTATACAGATAATTTTTATGGAGTCAGTTTTTCCAGAAAATTACACTAAAACTTTCTCAACATTACAAATTTAGCTGGAGTGCAGACTCTGAAAACCTATTACCAATTTACAACAAAGTAAAATGTTTTCATGGATGTGATGAACAATAAAATTATTAGGAAATTTAAATGCATGATTTCTTCATCAGGCTAAGTGCTTTCTGTGATTATGGTGCATACGTATGAATGAAGTAGCAGTTGCCATCAAATGAAAATGTTTTCTGTTAAGCATATGCTAAATCAACAAAACACTATCTGAGCATAAATGAAGATAAAACACTCCACATTATGATTCAATTAAAAACCTCCAGGATACGTTACCTGCCTCCTCGAGCACTGAAAGGCACTACATGGATTCCCAGAGGCCCTCCATCGTTGGGGACTTGTACGAGCTTTACCATATCACTGTGAGACAATGATGAATGAGGGAGCATGAACATGTACTGTAAACAAACCAAAACCAAACCAAAACAAACAAACAAACAAAAAACAACCTGCAGGAACACAGACACACAATAACAACAAAAGAGCACAAAACGAAATTCCCACCAAGTACACACGCATATACAACACACTCTGGAATATAAGCATGGTGATGATGCAACATTCAAACTACATACCTGAACACTAGTCTGATGGCATGGAAGGAGAGCAATCATCAGATATAACTACATTAAAATGACACAGAAACATTTCTCCAGGATGACATGCTTCTGTGTAATACAAGTGCACATTTTGCAGTCTAATCTCTAGACTTTCACTGAAAAAAATTCCACCCCACTATCTATTCAAGAACTATGAAGATTAAATGGCTAATGATGCTGTAATTACATAGCACTTTATAATTTACAGAGTGCTTTTACATATGTCACATCATTATCTTTCCAATAATCCAAAAGGCCAATTTTTTTTTTTTACCCCAGCAGATAACAGTCCAAATGAGATCCAGCTATCCTTATGGCATCTATTCCACAAGTCAAAGTCACCATTTCCTTAACTGCTCTATGCATACTGCTAAGCCAATAGCTATCCACTAAAAAACAAGTTGTTTTCTTTAAAGTGTTTGTAACAAAATATAAATCCATGAAGTTATTTACATGAAGTAATATGATGTTACTTCTATTATGTAACTTAAGTAATTTATATAAGCAGCTCAACAATACATGTATTTGTCAAGTTACTTCAATGATTATTTACTGCTAATATAATAAACTTGAGTTTAATGAAAACTGTCATTTGGAAAGTATAAATTTCTAAACCACTTAAATATATTTTTAATTTATTTGTATATTTTCCCACATGTATATGTGTAGACATTATTTTCTAAGCATATGTACATATATAAGTAATATCACAGAAATCTAAGCAGTACTTACTTAAAAATCAATACCTAAAAACTGTAGTTTAATTAAATACATAGTTTAAGCAATCTATACAACCATAAATGATTACCAACGGATTTAATAAAGACCACAATGCAGTTTTATATATATATTAGAAAATGTGGATTCTTTAATTGTATTTCTTAAATAAAAACCTAAAGATATGCTATAAACTATCAATGGTTAAAAAATTCATAGACTAAAAAAATTAAAGACAGGGATATCGAACAAAAATTGAAAATATTTGTATCAATTTAATGACGTACAATAATTAGGACAAATTAAAAATTTCCTCAGACTGCCATCACATTTGCTGAAGTAACACCACCCATATGAGCTTTTTATTTTTAATATCTTCATAGAATTTGGTAGCACCCTATTTTAGATAACTGTTCATAGTACTTGAACATCTATTTCAAGATAGGTTTGTCAACAAAGAGTACTATGGTAACTTTAATATTTATTTTATCCCATATTTTTTCTAAAAAGAACTATGATAGGGCAATTCTTTCTAAAATATAAATATTCAGAGTGCTGGCTACAACATATAAGAACATAAACTAATTTTAGATTCTGTATAATCACAATGAAAAAGAGTCTTAGGGCCTTCCTTTAGAAGACTAAGAGAAGATAGAATTAAGAGCTTAAATTTTTATCTAAAACTCTTCAACTTTTTCCCCAAATCAAGGAAAAAATATTAAGAATGACTGCACTCTCAGATCAAGACCTAAACATCCTTCCATGCAAACATGCCAATATGGAAGATAACTATAAATGTGATAATACAAAAAAGTTTTTCTTTGTTCTTATAATACCTAAAATCATGCTCAAGATTCCTAACGTATGACCTCTTCTTTTTCATCATATGCCTTGAGATTCTACTTCTAAAATCAATGCTATTTATATTAAATGACTAATACTTACATGGCCTATTCTTTAAGTTTGTCTAGAATATTTTTAACTGAGCAAAACTGAAGAACAAACATATAAGCAATAACTAACATAAAAAGCAATCTGAAGACAGTTACAGTGCTATAAACACGACAAACATTTCAATCAAATACTATTTTGTATTAAAATTCAATAGTATTTGCCATGGCATAAGACTTTTAACAGGTGCGTGTGAATTTCCATGCTATACTTCTTCCATTACACAATTAACTCACTAGATGAAAAATGCTCTTTAGAAGACAAACCGACTTATGGCATGTTTTTAATTAAGCACAAACACTCCACATGCCATATGCTTTTGGAATAGTTGCTGCTATGAGCAATGCTATGCATATATTGCAAATTTAGTTAAAACTTCTGATAACTTACTCCAGAGAAAAGTTGGGCATGTTCTCCAAACCAGTGTCAGCATGTCCAACAGGTTCAACACGGCTGTTTTCTTCTTCTGTGCCATCCTCATCCTACAGAAAGCACAGGACAAAGAAAAGTACACACTACTAGGTTTATGTCCATAACGTGAAAGCAATCTGAATAACTGCAGTCTATTAGGCATTAGGAGCATGTTAAGTAGATCTTTCCTCCAGGGAGAATAGCCTTTAATGATAAGGTAGGTACATATATTAGAAAAATTGCATTTTAATGTGACAGTCTCCTGAGTTAGCTTATCCCAGGAGATGTACATGATACCACTGGGATAAGATAACACTGGCACTTCTTAGGTTAATTTTCTTATCTAATCATTTTTTTGGTATATGTTTTAGGAAGTAATCATAAATTACTATAATGTTGTAATACATGATTTTTTAAAAAAGGATACATGATACTAGGGGTGGATGATAATTTTTTTTTACTTACGCAAATAATGAAGACCGTTATAAAACTTAACTGCTATAAAAATTTGTCAGTTGCTTCAAACACAACTTGCCAAAATGAGCATGTAATAAACACAATTCTAGATTTAAATCCTTTATATGGTGAGATTTCACATAAAGATAACCCAAGCTAATTGACTGATAATTTCAAGTATTCTGTAGGAATTAATATCTTAGCATCAGAATCACTTTTGTTTACTTCTGATATAATGTATAAAACAGGGGAAGGCACAAACACCTACATAGTCAACCTCCATCTTTGCATTTTTACCTTTGTAAAGGCAATATTTTATAAATAATAAAACTATGTTCAAATATGTTGTAGAGATTGGGTAAATATGCTGGTACTCTGAAAGGTGAAAGTGTAATAAAGGTGATGGCACATAAAAATAAACTAAATACCACATAGATATATGCTTTATTTTACAATCTTGACCACTGTCTTTTCATTAAGGGGTTCACTAATAGTCAAGTGGGTTAAGATCAATTGCATAATGCAGACTATGTCTGACTGATATCAACAGGCTTACTAACTACTTAGAATATTTAGAAAAGATTCAGCATCTCCAGTTATAGCTAGGATGCTTACATGTTCTTCTCCTTACATATACAGTCTGACATATTTAGCAGATCACTAAATATTTTGATATGAAAATAAAATAATCCATGGGACTTGCTGAAGCAATGAATTTCCAGATACAACTAAATACAATATGTTGAACAATTTCTTGGAAGTCTATGTGGTGTATAATTTATGTATACATACAATGTTAGGTTTATTCTTTCTACATTTAAAATTGATAACAATGACATTATATGAGAGGTATCAAACCACCTCTTTTAAGAGCCTGCCATCACAGGCACCTATAAATCAGAGATATTCTGGCGGGGTGGGGGGAGGTGGGGAGAGGAATTAGAATAAGGGAGGGAAGAGCACAGGGACTATGGTGATCTTGCACAGGTGAATTGGTGGTAGAATTATATGGGGACTACACCCGAGAAGAGAAAGCAAACATTGTACAAAAATGAACAATGATGTAAAATATATATAAAGAAATTATATCATAAAAATAAAATAAAATAAAAAGTAAATAATTCTGTGAAAGAATCTGCCATCAGAAAAATATATATAATATATATATAATCATGTATTTGAGAAACTCATACTTTATATGCACTCAATAGAGAAGTCAATCAACAAAATGATAAGCTAAGGTTAAATGTTCAAGACATAGTGTCAAACAATATTTTAAATTATTGAAGTAATATTTAGGAAAGTCAGTGCAATAATCTATTAGTCAAATCACTTCAATGGATCTTTTAATATACTAAGCTTGAGTTTAATAAAAATTGACATATGGAAAATGTCAATTTTCAAAGCCACAGAAATCTAGTAATGCACAAGTGAAATTTCCTCTTTGAATCCACTAAAATAAGTTAAATGCACTGAGTTTTCCCTGAATTATAGCTATGCCCCACATGTCCTCAATGGTGCTACACTGCATGATGTCAGCCTACTTTAAGACTGATGATCCTGTGTTTCAAGAGGCTCTAATATGCACTTCTTGGTTATCTATCTCTTTTATGAAGCACAACAAATAATTTCAAAGGTTAGCCAGATACCTGTACCTACTTATGAATCATACTTTTAATGTAAATAAGAACTCCCAAGATTATGCTTTTCCATTGGGAGTGAGGATAGAGAAGGACAAATGTGACTACTTATATATCAGGAGGAAAACATAAAAATAAATAAGTTAAAGGCTTTTTTTTCAGGATCCATTAATAATTTAAGCCCACTAAAAGGCCAACACAATGTATAACTATTTGAAACACCTATGTTGCACTATGAAAGCGCTGCATCAATGAAACGCCTCAAACTACAGTGATAAAAGAGGAATGGATAATTTACACATTCATTGTTCTCACAGTGGCCATTATCAGGCCCCAAGAGCATGTAAAACATTATTTTATGTAGCTACATATGGTGCTCAGTTAAGATTGCAATAGTCACTGCCCCAAGGCTGAACTACAACTGCTATGGGAATCACAACTTAGAATTTCCCAACTTGTAGATATATAAATGTCAGCTCTTTTATTGCTCTATTTTATTGTTTGGAACTTTTTTTAAAAGCTTTAACCGGACATAGTTACTTTTAGCAAGAGTTATACACTGAGTTCCATTATAATCATAGAGTGAAGCTCAGTTATTACATATGTCAAATCAACATTGAAGGCCTGTAGTATTAATTTAAACTACACAATGTTAAAAAAATTATCCAGTTGAGTCAATACACTTCTTATTCTTTCCTTGCCTACTATTTTATTGCAGAGTTAAGAGCTTGGATTCAAAAATTAAACAGACCTGGTATGAATACTAACTCTATCATTAGTCAAAGTTATACATGCTTCTATTACTTCTTCCATGAAATAGAAAGAATAAAAACAACTTCCATTAAGGACTACTGAGAGAAATGAGTAAAATAATCCATGTGAAAAGCATGCATGGTTCATAACATGTAGTAACTGTCCAATAAAGGTTAGGTATAATTTAAAAAGAAAGACAGGGTCTCCCCTGGTGGCGCAGTGGTTGAGCACTGGGCTGCGAAGCTGCCCGCAGCCTCTGCAGCACCAGTTCCATCCCCAGGTGCCGGTGAGGGTCCCACATGGCGCGCAGACCTCTCCTGCCATGCCCGCTGCTCCCCTCAGCAGTGCATTTCATCAGTCTGCCTGTTCTGTTCCCTGCTCTAGCTCTGGTGAATTGTCTCACACTCCCGTGCTTCTGACTGTACCCAGTGCTTGTATAAATAAATAAATAAATCTTTTTTAAAAAAAATAAATAAAAAGAAAGACATACACGACATAAAATGTATCTCAATAAATGTCTGGGTAATGCCATACAACACTATTTTAAGAATATTATCAACGTGTCATACTCTATGTCTGCCATGCAATTTAACAGTAAACATTATCTACTCAATTAAATACAAATATTAATATATACATTTTAGAAACTTGCATGAAACTAATATTTGTTGTAATTTGCTACACAGAAATTACTTACGTTATTATTGGATTAAGAAAACAAATCTTAAAGATAAATAAACAATGAAATACTGAATTCAACTAAGTAAATGACAGGAGCAAAAGGCACAGAAGGTTACTGGCAGAGAAAATTTTCAAGGAGAAAACATGTCAGAATCTGTAAAAGGGCTATCACTTTACCCCACTTGGAAGCTCATAAGTCAGCCTGTCATAGCTTCATGGAAGCTAGCAGAAGAAAAGAGACTGGGTAAGAGACAAAGGACTGTGTATTAGTATAATAGCATTAGCCAGAGTATCCTCCTTTTATGCACTATTTCCTCAAGCTATCATTCTCACAGCATGATTTAAAGAGAGCCAGGGGACACTGAAACAAACAGAAAACCTGAGCTTAGGGAACCCACATCATTTAGACAGCCAGTAAGCATGAATGCTCACTAAGATGGAGGGAGATACTATTCCTACCTCTCAAGGCTGTTTGCTACACACACATCATTGAAGGGATGTCCAGAACAAAGACCTTTGTTCTCAATCTATATAAAAATGCAAGGGAATCATGGAGACTTACTTTCCAACAACAGAGGTTAATCTAAGCACTGCCAAGTGGTAGCCTTTCAATTGACTAGCAAACTAAAATAGTAATGCCATTAACAAATGCACTCTATGATGATAATGCCTTAAAAGTAACATTAGGTTCTATAATTAAAGAGCAATACCTTCTACATAAAGGAAAAAAATCATTTTTCCAATGTAGAAATTTATGTTCAATGAAGCAAAAAAAAAAAAATCCATCATGAAAGTTAAAAATATAATTCCAGACATGCAAAACCTTTACTTCCCAGGAATCCTTTCATATAAAACTATTTTGGGATGTACTCAGCAAAATTTCAGGAAATTTAATGAAAGAATGAATAGTACCCAAGGAAAGTTCCAGAATTTGTTGAAAGAGTAGTCCAGAGAGGAAAAAACAAATTCAAGTTAAAGGAATAAGAGAGAAAGTTGTGTGAAGTCATTCTATATGAAAAAAACAAATCGATAATTAGCCTGCTATTTCTCAGCATTTGGCGACTATTCTGAAACACCTAAAGAGAATGTGAGGGTAAAATTAAATGTAAATAAGTAAATGAGTAATTTCTCTAGAGTCAAAGAAACTAACTCCAGTAGCAAGAAAAGAAAAAGTGTGAGAAGTAATGTTATCAGAGAACCTCCTTGTTTATTCAGTAAGAAATCATTACACAGCCATTTATTGTGCACTGCCTATTGGCTTAACTCACTTTTGATGTAACAATACTGAAAAGATGAGAATGTGGAAAATAAAAGTGACATGAAAGGAAAAACTCATCTTCCATAACAGCAAGTTGACAGGTATCAATAAACAGTCAAGAGAAAACTAGTAGTAAAGAGCAGTATAAATATATTATACAGAAATGTGGAAGTAAATACCATAACAGACACCTACATAAGTTGAAAGTTGTTAACTCTGGAGAAAGAGATTCTAAGAGGAGTGGAACAGAGACACTGTTGGACTTTTTTTTTTTTTTTTTTCTTCATTCTAGAATTCTAGTATTAGGGCCTCGCTGGTGGCTCAGGGATTAAAGTCTCAGCACTATCAAGATATCCCGGCCACCCTGGCCTGAGTAAGATTCCCCAGCCAGGGAGCTAACCTACATGGTGCAGCAGACCTCTCCTTTCTCACCCACTGATCCCTTCAGCAGTATATTTTAGTAGATCTGCCTGTTCTGCTCCCCACTCTGTCTCTGGTGAATCCTATCACCCCCTGCACTTCTGGCATATCCTCACTACATTTTGCAGTGCCCACCAGACAGTTCTTTAGGTGCAACTGAACACCCAGATTCTCCATATCCCAACAGGTCACCTTGTATCAGATACACCTTGAAGTCTATATGGCAAGAAAGCTGGAGTACCAGGAAGGCAGCATCTGCTTTGATTTTAGAGGACAATCCACACAGATGCTCAGGACTTTTCTTGCAGATTCCATAGTTGGCAGCTCAGATCCAGTGAAAGAGACTCACATCAGCTGGCTCTAAGAGCTACACTGACTTAAAAGCCTCATGTTTCAGAGAAGCCAGTATCTCTTGTAACAATTGCATAAGAATTGCTGCTTATCAGATATTTATAAGTTTTGAGTGCAAATTCAATTTATCAATAAGGGATCACTTACACCAAACAAAAGCAATCAATGAAAGCTTTGTCTGGTTTCCAAAAAAAAAAAGGGAGCCAAAAAATAACCAATGTTTATATTTTCAAGCAGAAGATAGGATTTTTTTTTAGCCTTTACACATCATATTATTTTGGTATAACCAAATTTTTTTTAAAAAGATGTAGGATTCAAAGTTGTCAAATAAGAGGATGCATATATTGGTTGAGGAGAATGAATTTTAAATCAGGTAGAAATAGCTATTAACAAATACAGATAAAAGTGTTATGTGAACCTATTTGTTCTTTACTATTAGTGAAAATTAATAAATTTACTCTCTACACAAATATTATAAAGGTTAATCTTCAGCAAAAAATGTCCTTATATAATCAATCAATGATGCATTATGAAATTACAGAACTCATATGAACCATGTGTTTAAGGAAACCAAATTTGGCAAAATTGACAAGTAACTTTCTGTTTGAAAAATGATCTGGTTTTATTTTTTTCCTATTTCAGGACTAATTATCTTCTCTACATTCATAGGTTAAAGGAAAAATGGCAGACTAATAGGATTCTAATGTCATCTCTTCCTCCACAAATGCATAAACCAGAATATATATGGAATCAACTATGTTTATAGGAGAGCTGAGGACTTGGTGATGGGCAACGCACAGGGAGATTGAGAGAGACCATTTAAAAGGATAGGAAAGCATGAGATAAGTTCCTATAAGGTAAAATATTGGGGCACTAGTAGATGCAACAGCTCCTCTCTGATGCAGATAATCGTGGCACCCAGCAGCTCAGAACCCTATTGTTGGGGCGCTACAGCAAGAAGGCATGATTCTCCAACTTACAAAAACTAGCAGACATTAATAAAGGCATTGAGAGCACTGAGATTAAGAGGGAATGGGGAAGAAGAAAGGGACAAGAGCATATAAAGGATGATGGTCAGGAAAAAAATAATAATAATAAAACAATAAAAAGAGTAAAGAAAGATCATGACAAAACAAGTTTCTCACTGGGCTCAGTGGTCCACAAAAACCTAACAGAACTTTCAACAGGGATCAAGATACATATCTTTACTCTGTTTTCCTTAATGATAAATATGTATTTCACCCTTATTAATATTGAAGGGCTTATTAAGAAAACTGAAAACACATTGTATTCCCCAAAGTTCTACAACTCATTATTTTAAAATGTTAATAAAGAAAGAAAGAGCAACACATGGGTCCTATAACAATATTCACTCATGTAAACTTAAATTAGAATTTGGACTAGTTTATTACTTTCAAAGCAGTATTATTTCACAAATGAAATGAAGTCATTAACGTGCGTGAAACTAGTAAATGACTTGGATAAAGTAAGTAGCTTTCAAAAATAATCACTCAATTTTGTAGTTGAATTCAATGAAGTACAAGCTTCATTGGTAGATTTCCTGGGATCAAGAGATTAGATTCTCTCAAACAAACTGAAAACTATTATATTTTGGGGCACAAGGCAATGATGATTAGATTAAATGCCCAATTCTCAACAATGGTTCAAAAGTTTATAATAAATTTGGAAATTAATACCAGTAAAACTAATAATTGTGTACTAATTATGTACTGTTCCATTGTTCCTAATACCCAGAATGTACACAAACACCAAACACATAGCAAAGATTTTAAACAAATATGGTAATTTAAAGTATTTATCTTGTATTTTGTTTTGTATGGCACCTTAACCTTGTGTTTGAAAATGTAGATTGTCTTGCAGAATGACTTGGACAAATGATGAAGTTCTCTGCCTCAGTTTATTCATTTATAAACTGAGGAAAATAATAGACTCATGTGAGTTTCTATAAGGATCCAATGAGTTCCTTACAGAACAGTGTCCTTGGGATCCTACCTCACAACTATTAAATGCTACGTGAGTATCACATAATATAAACAAAGGAAAATTAAAACTTGAGTTTTTTTTTTTTGGTTTTTTTTTTAAAGATTTATTTATTTATACAAGCACTGGGTACAGTCAGAAGCATGGGAGGGTGAGAGAATTCACCAGAGCCAGAGCGGGGAATAGAACAGGCAGACTGACGAAATACACTGCTGAGGGGAGCAGCGGGCACGGCAGGAGAGGTCTGCGTGCCATGTGGGACCCTCACCCGGTGGCCAGGGATCGAGAAGGCGCTGCAGAGGCTGCAGGCAGCTTTGCAACCTGCGCCATTGGGGAGGCCCAAAACTTGGTTTATAACACATCATTTATTTATTTTTAAAAATAAGTCTGACATCTATCTTATATGGAACAATAGTTTTGGTCGTGATGCTCTGTAAGACAACATACTGATACAAGGTAATTGCAATCTTTTCCATTTTTACTTTGGTATTTACTTCCATTTTGGGGGTAACATAGAATAGGTTTCTTTTTTTAGGGTTAGTAATAGTAAAACAATTATTTGAATTAATGCATCACTTTATTTTAAATTTTACAAAAACACTTGTAATTATTTAGTATCCAATCTTTTCATTTATCATAGGGCATTTTAAAATTCCAGTAGCTATGGTTTTCTAAATTAAAATATTTCAATATTTAGAATTATGCTCTTTGATTATGCTCTTTGAAATTTAAAATAAAATCTTTCAAATCGCATGATCATTCTAAGGTACTTAGTGCCAAATTACTTTCCAAAAAAACCAAACTAACTGACATTGCTGCCAATCTCAAATTAAACTATTTCACAGCTTTTATTACTTATATTGGAAGATAATTCTCCAGTGAACTCTTGAATATTTGCATGTCTTAAGAATAAAGATAGGGTCACCCTCCTATGTAAAGTGTAGGCTTCCTAACTGCCCATTATGAAAGATTCAAGTTTCCTAAACTCAGAATACCCTTTCTCTAGTGTAAGCCACAAATCATACAGGCTTCCTTCTGGGTGTCTTTTCTACACTTGCATGAATCTTGAAGGCTTAAGGGAGCTTAACCAATTAAGCTGATGCTCCCTGTTGCTAGCTGTGCTGAATGATAAAATTTTCCTTCACTGAGCAGCATTTCAAGTCTTCTGTAAAGCATCCACAAAACCATTGTGGGCTAACTTGTTAGCTTGAGAAAAGAATAATATCTTAGCTCCGTTTCAGTTTTTAACTAGTTACCCTGACACACACACACACGTTAATCTGAACAACAAGAAGTCTCGATGTTATTTGAATTTAAGATAACTAGTAATTCTGAATATCATGTTTGTGAAATGGTCAGGGAGAAAGGCATGGCACCATACCTAGTATAAGATTCTGCAGTACACACAGCATAGGCTACCACAAGCACTGTGTGATTAATAATCAGTTTTTCTTTGAATTAAAATTCATTTGAATTAAAAGACACCTGTCTCAGTGGTACCATCAGAAAGTGCGAGACATTGATGCCATCAGGAAAATAGGATGTTTTTCCCAGACCCAGGAAAACATGATATACCTGGGTCAAGATGACCAAGGAGACAACAATAGACTCTGGGGACATGATGAAGACCTGGGGCACCATCTGATGGGCTGCTGTGCTGGGAGGTTTGCTTATGGTTAACTGTCTTTGTTTAATTCACTAGAAAATGCCAGCTTGAGATGACATGTTAGAATGGGTTTTTGCAGCAAAATACCCTGTTCTCTCAGCCCGCTTTCTGACAATAAAGTGTATATTATAGATTCAATTCCTGTTTCTGTTCAATTGGTTTCTAGAAGCAACAGGCAGCCCAACCCCAGTTATTTTCCAGTTATAATAACACATTCTTGGTAGATTTATCTATCTCATTTATCAGTAGGTTTTTTTCCTATGAATTTTTACAAAATCCTTTTAATGTATTAATATTAATCCCATAGATATTATACAGACATTACCCACTTATTTTCATCTTATGAAAAATGCAGGTGGTTATAAACAAGAATATTACTTATAAAACAAGCAGTTTATTCCACTCATTTCTTTCCTTCTGGCTTTAATAAAGAATCCATGCTTCACACTCTGTCACCCTTCCTTTTGTCCAGGTCTCCAAATACACCAACTCTATGTTTTGAAGTATAACTATTAGAAATACTCCCAACTAAAAATGGTTTCAAGGAAATGACCGTTAAGCAGTAGTAATTTCTAGAACGTCCATTTAATATACTTATTGCTAAAATTTTTTGAATCAGAGCAATGAATTAAATGATGGGAAATCATTTCATTAGTGTTAATAAACCCTATCATTTGCTTTTGATTACACAATTTGATACAATTATGTCAGAACATTTTTAGTTTCCTCAGGTTGTTCCCTTGGATATAGTAAATCTGAAATTCATGATTTGCAAGTGTACAAGAAAACTTCAGCTCATTTTATATGAAAGATTAGCTTGCCAATATTTACCAGAAAATTGGCTTCTGAGAAAGACACTCATTACAGTTTTTCATATAAGATAATTGAATAACCAATATATGAGACAAAAAATACAAAAGAAACTAGTTTCTATTGGTTACCAAAAAAATAGATTTGAACATTTGTTTAGGTCTTACTCAGGGATGGAAACTGTTTTATTTTTGAAATATTTACTCCTGAAATATTCCAATCAAAGATAATCAAGTTGACTGCTTATATATACTAAAATAATAGAGCAGGTTGAATTGAACTATTAGTAGGACTTCTCTCTCCTAATAAAAGTTTACCAGGCAGTATTTCCATTAGATAGAAAATACAATTGGAAAGTAACAACTAAAAGAAATTTTCAAATAAGACAGTATGTATGTTGTAAAAGACTACACCACCTTTCCATTTATAACTCCAGAATATGGACATGTTTAATGTGTATGAACAATGTATAGTATCCTCAGATAAAGACAAAGAAAGTACATTCAGAAGCATTTCACACTTTTCCTGTAAAGTCAGCTCTGCCTTTTTTATTTAGATTAGCTTTTCAAGGGCCAGAACTACTTTCCCCCCCTTATTTGAGAAATCTTTTGAATATGGAACACTATTTCTTATTCAAAATCCTGAATCTGTCATTAGGCAATATCTAGAATAAATCTCATAGCTCTTTCATCCTGATTATTCTTCTTTTAATCCCTAGTTGCCAGATTCAAGGATATGTATCAAGTGTGGTTCATTTGACCACAATGCTTTCTGTTTTTTATCATTTTGAAAATGATACCTCCATGTGTGAGAATTTTTGTAAAAATGAAATGCAAGATGGATTTTTCTACAGCTATAAACATTCTTTAGGGTATTAAGTTTTACATTAGTAAAATTCCAATTTCTTAAACTATTGAAAACTTGTTACACTAGTAATAATATTACAATGGACATGGTAGTTGAATCAAACACATTTGACTAGGTCAGAAAAACATCAAGAAAAGTCATCATTTCTTCTGACTATTTATTTATTTATTTATTTGTTTGTTTATTTAAAAGATTTGTTTATTTATACAAGAACCAGGGTACAGGCCAGATGTGTGGGAGGATGACAGGATTCACCAGAGACAGAGTGGGGAACAGAACAGGCAGACTGATGAAATACACTGCTGAGGGAGCAGCGGGCACAACAGGAGAGGTCTGCCACGCCATGTGCGACCCTCGCTGGCAGGGATCAAACCCGCGCTGTAGAGCCTGCAGAGAGCTTCACAGAGTGGTGCTCAACCGCCTAGAGGCCCTCTTCTGACAATTTAAAGAAATATCAAGGTCCAAATCATTTTAAAAAGAGAAACACACATATCTAAGAACAGTCTTGTTATGGTACAAGTGTCTTCTCCATGCACTTAAAACTAGAGGACACCATTTACAATAAAATACAGAAAAGAACTCTCAACCCTCTGAATATTTGATAGCACTGGAAAGGTTGAAAGGGTAAGTTTTAAATCACAACCTGAAGTGAAAATCTTGGGATTCTATCAAAGCAACGTCACTAAGAACACTGGGAATATGTAATCTAGGAAGACCCACCTATACACCCCTCTTACTCATAAAACTTCTAGGGGTTTAAGGAGTGAGAGTTAGAGGTGAGTCAAAAAGACAGGCAGGCACAGACATTCAGAAATTCATCTGGGGTAACCAAAAGTATGATCACTCAGGTTAAAGATAACAATTGATACAATAAATGAATTGTTGAATCAGTGATTTGGAGGAATTAATAAATTCTAGGAAACGGGGTGAAGAAGATATGATACAACCAGTGTACTGATAAATATTTAACAACTGACTTTAAAAAAACAAAAAAAGGAGAGAGATCTGATTTGAAGCATTCAATTTACCAACATAATGCCACAAAGCTGGGAAGAAATAAGCACCATTAGTGAAGGGTCAGCTATGTGAATGACTACTGAAGCACCTTTGAATACTATTTAAAAAACAAAGAATTCTTAGGTGATGAATAAAGAAAGAAAAGCAATAATATAAAGCATCCAATATATAAAGAAAAGCACTAATATAAAGTATCAACATTCTTTTCAACACAACACAGACTGGGTGAGTTTTGCATTATATCCTAAGAGGTCTGTTCATATCAGATGTTTAAAAATTTTTTGAACCAATGACTTGCTAGCAACCAAGCAATTTATAACAACAAACCACACAAATAGCAGGTGAACAAATTTATCTATAACTGAATTGCATAAAAGGTCATTTAGAAAAGGACTAAGTCTGTGGTGCTTAAAAAAGACTAGGGAAAGATGTCCCGTTGGAAAACTCATAACTTGGGGTATAGAGCATGAGCTGCATATCACCCTGACTCTACCCTTCAGCAAGGAACATAAAAGCAGTATCCTAGGAACATAAAAGCATATCAAGTACTTAATAATTATACCTGTTAAGTGCATAAATTCTGAAAAACCATTTTATTTTATCTTGTGGATCATTCAGTTTAACACTAAAAAGAACTTTATATGGAGTAATTCCTTGAGGGGATAAAAGAAGAGAGAAAACATTCACTGAACGTGGTAATAGCATTAAACATCATCATGAACATGTCAGGCACTGTATCTGAGCTCTTCCTGTTCTAAAAGAAATAATTGTATCTCAGAATTGTTAAGTAACCCAAACTTTGCAACAGGTACCAACCCACTGAATCAAGAGTGTGCATGTAAATCTACGATACTCAAAGGAGAGCTTCTTGATAGCAAGGCATGTGACCTATTAAGTGTGAAAACAAAAATATTACAAGCACAAGATAAAAATGCAAAAGAAAAATAACTGGTAAAGAGCTCACAGGTAGGGCAGAAACACAGCATCCAAATCACCCAATACTTGTCATGTCCCAGTTAGCTGTGCTTTGAGAGACATAGTATCACTGAAAGAGTCCAAGACAGAAGCCAAGTCTCATGTCAATTTACACATTTATATGGAGGGTAGGGAAAGAAGTTGCAAATGAACCCAGTTAAGAAGGCAGCCTACAGAGATGAGAAATTCTTTCAATGAGCAAACTCAGCAATCAGGGTCAGGATTTCAAGTACCTCTGCACTTACAATATCTAATATAGTTCCCAACTACAGTATTTTAAACTTGCAGTTCTTCTGGAATGCACTGAATTAATTGGGTAACAACCTAATGCAAAATGAAAACTTTGTCAAACCCTGACATATATTAACATCAACATCCATTTGTTAGAGACAGAATGTGGAGCTGAGACTATAAACAAATAGTAGTGATAGCAGACAAGATAGCATCTGAGTTTTGTGATCCTATCTGTATGCCTTAAATAAAGGTTATAAATTGGGACTACATAATACATTTTACTCCATGAGCCACAAAGCTCAGATAAGAATAAATTCATCTCTCAGTTTAAAATGAAAAGAACTTAGATTACATAAACTTACCACCCCCCAATTTTTTCAAACCACTAGAAAGTTGAATAAATATATTCAACACAATACACCCGTCCCCTAAATTCACTAATTGCTAACATTTGTCTTCTCTCATATGTTTTATTTTTGAGCCATTAAATTGTCAAAGACATCCTTAAAGGTGACAAAGGTAATGAATTATTTTTGAAAATAGAAAGTGGAACCTAATTGTCTAGGTTTATTTTTAATTTAGAATAATTTTCCTAAGGAAATAATGGGAAATAGTGGGAGCATATTTCTTAATGATTTTCAGCTACCAATTTCGTTTATTACATTTTTTCTGTTTAGTTTTTCTGATGTTCCATCAACAAGAGGGAAAATAAATATACTCTGTAAAAAATTAGAACGTTGGACTCAAATATCAACTATCCCACTGGTATTTTTTAATATAGTATAAACAAAACATCCCAAGTTTAACAGATTACAATGTGATTTTACGGAGGTTTTGAAAGAAGAAAATGATCAGTGACCAATCTAGAAAGAAAGAGATTTGGTTTCAAGAGTTTATAAAACAATAAAAGCCCTATATAACAAACCTACAGCCAATACCATTCTTAATGGTGAGAAACTAAAAGCCTTCCCTTTGAGATATGGAACAACACAGGGATGCTCACTCTCACCATTGCTTTTCAGTATAATAGTGGAAGTCCTAGCTAGAGCAATTAGACAAGAGAAAGACATACAAGTAGTCTAAATAGGGAAAAAATAAGTAAAACTATCATTATTCCTGGATGATATGATCATATATAGAGAGATCCCAAAAAACTTCTTAGAAAAACTAATGAAAATAAATCAGTTTAGTAGACTAGCAGGTTACAAAATCAACACACAAAAATCAATAGCTTTCCTGTATGCAAACAATGTATATGAAAAAGAAGAAATCAAGAAAACCATCCCATTCACAACTGCACCAAAAAAAAAAAAAAAAATTAAATACCTGGGAATAAACCTCACAAAGGAGGTGAAAGACCTATACAAAACAAACACAAAAAAAAACAAAAACAAAAACAAAAAAAAATCAACAAAACATTGATAAAAGAAACAGAAGATAAAATGGAATGGAAAGACATTTCCTGATCATGGACTGGCAGAATTATTATTATCAAAATAGCCATTCTACCAAAAGCAATTTACAGATTCAATGCAATTCCAATAAAAATCTCAATGGCATTCTCCTTCTCCAAAGAAATAGAATAAATACTGGTGAAATTCATATGGAGCCATAAGAAACCTCAAATAGCCAAATCATTCATGACTAGATAAAGATAGAACGGAGGTATTATAATCCCAGTCTTCAAACAACATTACAGAGCCATAATAATTAAAACAGCACAGTACTGGAATAAGCAGACACACAGACCAATGCAACCAAATTGAAAACCCAGACAGAAAGCCACACATATATGGACAACAATCTATGACAAAGGAGCAAAATATATGCACTGGAACAAGGACAGTCTCTTCAATAAATGGTGCTGGGAGAACCATACTGCTACATGCAAAAGAATGAAGCTAGATTACTACCTTACACGATACACAAAGATGAACTAAAAATGGATAAAAGACCTGAATATAAGACTGTAGCCATACGATTCATAGAAGAAAACATAGGCAAAACACTTCCATGACATATTTCTCAGAAACATCTTTAAAGACTCATCCTCAAAAACAATGCAGATGAAAAAAAAGATAAACAGCTGGGACTACATAAAACTAAAAAGTTTCTGTACAGCTAAAGACAATAATGAAGACCACACAGATTGGGAGAAAATATTTGCAATTCACAAAACTGATAATGGACTGATAGCAAAGATCTACTAAGAGCTTACACAACTCAACAAAAACTAAATGAAGAATCCAGCCATAAAGTGGACAGAAGAACTAAAAAGACACTTTTCCAAAAACGAAATGCAGATGGCCAATAGGCACATGAAAAAATGCTCAACATCACTTATAATCAGGGCAATGCAAATCAAAATCACAATGAGATACCACTTCACACCAGTAAGAATAGCCCACATTAAAAAATCTAACAACGACAAATGCTGGCAAGGATGTGGAAGAAAAGGAACCCTCTTACATTGCTGGTGGGGATGCAAACTGGCTCAACCACTATGGAAAGCCATATGGCGGACCCTCAAATTACTAAAGATGGAGCTACCATATGACTCAGCAATTCCACTCCTAGGAATCTACCCAAAGGACACAAAAGCATTAATTCAAAAAAATACTTGCACTCCTATGTTCATCACAGGACTATTTACAATAGCTAAAACATGGAAACAACCTAACACCCAAAAACAGATGCCTGGATCAAGAAGATGTGATATATATACACAATGGATTCCTACTCAACCATCAAAAAGATAAACGCATACCATTTGCAGCAACATGGATGGACCTGGAAGGGATCACACTCAGTGAAATAGGTTAGAAGTAAAGAGAAAAATTATCAGATGGTTTCACTTATAGGAGGAACATAGGAAAACCATACAAGGAAATCAGTGGGAAAAAAGACAAAACTAGCAGTCAAACTATAAATTGGAGACATTCATCAGGGGAGAGAGAGGGAACAGGGTCAAAACAGGAGGAAATAGCACAAGAGTCTTGGTGATGGTCATGGGTATCTTGGGTGGTAATTTTATGGGGCAACACCTGAGAGGAGAAATCAAACATTGTACAAAATGAACAATGATGTAAAAACATACATACATACATACATACATACATACATAAATACATACATATATAAACAAAGTGTGGAAAGTAGTAAGCAAGTCTAAAAACAAACTTTTTTTAGTGAAAGCATATTTATAGATATTATGTCCATTAGAAATCTATTTCATTATTGTTAATTTTCAAGGATTTAGAAGTACTAATTCCAAAATAAAGTATAATTTACATGCTAGATGAATGAGTAATAGACTATGGCATATAACAGTAAATTTACAGGTTTTTATCAAGAAAATTTTCAAGACACTAAATTACCATGGATAGTACTTGTTATTTATTTATTTATTTAGACATCATCCACATTCTTACTTGGAAAATGGACAAGTTGTTTTTCTACAAACAAGCCAGCCCCTGTTTTAATGATTATTAAAATTGTTTTTATGAGAGCTGGCATACCAAGAAGGTAAATTATAGTATATAAAAGAACTATGCAGGTTTTCCAGACTACCTTAAAATCACAAAGATGTTTGCTGAAATAACAAAATGGCTATTAAAGTTCAAATACTAACAAACTGGTGACTTTATAGTCACATGAGAAATTGAAAAGAAACCATAAAATCTGGTCCAATTTTCATCTTCTTATTTATATAAGTGCATAGGCAACATAATTCCATCAAAAAGAAGCTCACTTCAAATGACTAATCTTTAAATTCCCTTTATTTTAAAGTTCAAATATATTTCATAAAATATAATGAATTATACATTAACATCTTACCTAATAGAAGCTAAAAATTGATGATAAACAATTACATCATCTCATTACAAAGAATAATGCAGAGGATAAAAATAAAATCACTAGACATATCATATTTTATAACAGATAAACATAAGAAGTTCCTGAGTATATTAGACATTTTAATAGTCAGAACCCCAGGGGATAAGAATAAAGCCCAATGTAACTTAATACATTCATAATAACCTATTGGAAGGAAAAGACGACAAGATATAGTCCAGTAACACAAAACCATTTAGGTCACTAGAATCCAGAGGGACCATCAAAAGACTGCCAAAGGAGCTACTTAAATATGAAGCATGAAGATATTTGAAATTAATTAAGGCAAGATATAATCAAGGTTATCTTTAAATTAAAGTTTGGGGGAATGAGCCCAATGAAATGATCAATGGCTTCTTATCAGTTAGCAAACATTAGCTGTTAGCCACTATGGGATGATCATTAAAGCTTCTGACCAACTGTATTATTATTAGGAAGAAAGTGGTAATTTTTCCAGTTGTCCACATGTGGAAAGCCAAGCTAACAAATCACTGAGAGAGAGAATCAAAAGAAAGTTTTTGGATTATCAGCATAGGCAACCCTTCCTCATAGGTTCTACACACAGAGCACTAAACATCTCCCATTCAATAGTAAAAAAATAACATCTTCAACATTTGATGAAAATTGATTGCTATATTATGGAAAAGTCATTAACTGAAATAAAGGATTTGAATTTCCTCAAAATTTTACCACTCTCCTTTTTTCTAGAAAAATGTTGAAATATTAGTTTCCATTAAATGATTATTTCAGTCTCAGCTCTGCTGTTCCAAATACTAGAGATTAAGGAGTTTACTCAACATTCTAATAATTTAATACTACACTAACATACCTGGCACAAAAATTGTACTTTTTAAAGCACAGCAATATTTACAAAAATCTTCCTACACACATGTGATCAGAGATTGCATTATTAGTGACACATTACTATTTCAAAAGAAGGGGGACTATCTGAAGCAGAAGAACTAGAATATTTGTAAAAATGAAGGAATACTGGGCCTCCCTGGTGGCACAGCGGTTGAGCGCTGGGTTGCAAAACTACCCGCAGCTTCTGCAGCGCCGGTTCAATCCCCGGCCGCCGCAGGGTGAGGGTCCCACGTGGCGCGCAGACCTCTCCTGCCACCTGCTGCTCCCCTCAGCAGTGTATTTCATCAGTCTACCTGTTCTGCTCTCTGCTCTGGCTCTGGTGAATTCTCTCACCCTCCCATGCTTCTGACTGTACTCCAGTGCTTGTATAAATAAATAAATAAAATCTTTTTTTAAAAAAATGAAGGAATACTAGTTCAATAGGCCAAGGATATCCATGAAATCATGGTAGGACATAAGTCTATTCCATATTAAATTGGAATTTGGATTGTGGAGCACAAGGAACACCAAGTTAATAAATTTAATTTCTAAATGAGAGTACAATAGGTTGTGTCTTCAAGCTTTTAAGCTTGGGAGTAATGCAATACATGTGGTGGTTTGAGAGATCAGACAAATAGTAATATGCAGAATTGACTAAAGAAGGAACAGATGGTAGATGGAGACAAATATTACATCAGTATAGTCAAAACCAATATGCCTGAAATGAGAACAGGTGTTATGAAAGTAGAAGGATATACATGTATACAAGAATACAGGAATAACATACAACCAGGCAATTGATAAAATATGGAGTTAAAAGAAAAGGCAGAAAACTTAAGTTTGAAGCTTGGAAGACTAATAGTAGTGAAATTAATGATGTATATACACATGTTGATTCTCAATAATGAACACCTGAAAAGTACATAATGTTACAATGCTATGCTACTTCAATTTAAAAAATAAAAAAGAAGAAAATCATGGTTAATCATAGTTAGGCTCAGGTCTAGGGAACATCTGAAAAGTAATTATACAAAACCACAAAGCAGATGAAGTCATTCTGGTAAACACTATGTAATGCATGACTGGATGGAGAGGCAGATCCAGAAAATGGAATCTACATTCACATTTCCCTTGAGAATAGGAATCATGTACTCTCTAAGAAAAGAAAGCTCAAAAACATCTACATAGAAGTAATCAGCTAGTGGGCCTCCCCTGGTGGCGCTGCGGTTGAGTGCTGGGCTGCGAAGCTGCCCGCACTGGTTTGATCCCTGGCCACCGGCGAGGGTCCCACATGGCGCACAGACCTCTCCTGCTGCCTGCTGCTCCCCTCAGCAATGTGTTTCATCGGTTTGCCTGTTCTGTTCCCTGCTCTGGCTCTGGTGAATTCTCTCACCCTCCCACGCTTCTGACTGTACCCAGTGCTTGTGTAAATAAATAAATAAATTTTTAAAAATTAATAAAGAAGTAATGAGCTAGTGTGTCTAAGTAAACACAAGGTTGGAGTCATGTAAAGAGAAACTAGCAGGTCACACCAAGGAAGAGCCTGTAGCTAGAGAAATAACTTGCACTTATGCAGGCAAAACAGAAGAAAGACACGTCTATAAATAATACCACGAGTGAGCTTGAAACAGATTGTCAGAGAAAATAACTGTTAAGTTTTCCAGGGATACAATATAATAACAATATTAGTTCAGTCACTAGCTAATAGGAGGAGAAAGAAAAGGACATGTATGCTGAAGAAAACATTTTCACTGTCAATAATAAAAATTTTTGCATATTTTATAATTTCCAACACATTAAGGAAAATAAGACATAGGCTTTTTCCTATTCTTAAAATTCACAACAAAATAAGTCAAGTAATTATGTGTACACTAACAAAATTAACTCCTTGCCAAAAGTTAAATTTTAAAAAAATTAAAACATTCATTAATTTGGCCAAGAAAATACATCCAATTATGGTCTAAGTCATGTCCAATATATGACAAATAAATTAGAAAAAAGCTGAACGTATAGCTCAATGGAAAAATCTCTTTAAAATAACAAATATAGTATTTTTGTTTGAATTGAGACCTATTTTTCTTGGCCAATGTACAAAAATATGTTTCTCTTCCTAAGAGTTCAGGACATTAATGCCAAAGTCTCAGCCAAAGGTTTATGAAAATATTACTGAATTGGGTCTGTTTATGATTAACATAAAAAGTTCTCAGGAAAATTAGTCCCTCCTGAGAATTAAAATATGAGTAAGCCCCTAAACCTAGATTTCTACTGATAGAGTCTAACATTCTTTGCCCTCCCCTCAAACTTTCTCCAATTTAATCTAGAAGAGATTCTTGGAAAGTTAAACACGCAATATAAGTAAAGGACACTATCTGTGGAATATTTTTTTTATCAAAATGCTTCTTATTAAAATGTTTTATGAGAAGTAACATTTTGAAATACACAAATTACAAGCAGACAGTTTCTTTACAAACACAAATGTAGTCACTAAAAGTATAGTATGCTCAAATGCTAATGTCAAAGAGATCTAATGACACCAAAAGTTTAGTCAATGCCTTCCTCAAAAAATAGACAAGGAAACAAAAAACCTAAGAAAGAGATACAAACTATGTCCTCATTAAGAAAAGTACATGAAAATAAATGGAAATATGCTAAGTGCTATGGAGAAAGAGAAAGAACAAGATACTACTATGCACACAGTACTTTGGTTTTGGCAGGGGCAGAAGTGGGCGCACTTCCAAGCTGAGAGCAGAACAACATGTCTTAGGAAAAGGGGAAAGGTCAGCATGTTCAAAAGTCCAGAAATGCAAGAACAAGATGAATCTAGAGGCCAGAAAGAGAAGTTCCACAGGCCTACACTGGAGTGCACCAGAGTGCAGCTGAGATATGGCCAGTGAAGAAGCCTCAGGAAGAACCAACAGCAACAAAACAGCAACATCAAAAGCATGTATTGTTTATTGCCTGTTTAGTACTGTTTCACGAGTTTTACACCAATCAGTTCATCTCACAAACCTCTGAAGTACATTTTACAAAATGATGAAATTTAACCTGTGCCTTGGAAACCTCGAGAATTTTGTTCAACATAATATACTGCGGTATTTCTAGCCAACTCACTCAGACTTCAACCTGTTAACATTTCACCCCTTACCACTTCTCAGGATGATCAAAACCAAAAGGGGTGTTCAAGTAGGGTTCTTATCACCCATCATTTTGATTCAGAAGAGACAGAAAACAGAGAGAATGGCTCTGGTGCTGTTTCAGTGCCACTTGTGAAGGCTGATGGCAACTCTTCGGTTATTATATTCTTCCCAATAACTCCATCAGTCATCTAACTAACAAATAGGAACTTGGAAGGAGATAAAGACAGACAGAAATGAGTAAGATTGAAGAGACATTTAGAAAGATCATCTCCACAATTCGTTGTACAGAAAAGAAACTGGAAAAGTGAGTATCAATCAAAATATAACTGGTAAAAGATAAGCATCAAGACTGTAGCCATTTATTTCTTAGTGGAAATAGCCTCAAAGCAATATAGTAACCAGCACCTTCACATGTAATCATATGTTAAGTTACATTTAGACAAGGCCTTACTCTAAGCCAATCAAATTCTGTATTTTTTAATCTATGATGGCCTTTAATAAGTTAGAACTTAAAGAAAAGATGGCATAAATAAAGGTGTCCAAACCCATGGTCATCAAGTGGTAAGAGGCGTTTTATTATTTTTTTTTTAAGGTAACACTGGTTTACAGCACTGTATATGACTGAGATGCATAAGACCACAACTCTTTAGATGGATGATACCAAATCATATCCAACACCAAGGGTGCACAATTCTCAAGCAGAGTCCACTGGGGCCCCTCCACACCTTGCTATCAAACCACCACCTCCCACAAGTTAGTCTCAGTTCTGTAGAACATCAAGGACTTTTCATTTGTTTGGTTCTGACCTTTTTTTCCCTCTTTATTTCACATGTAAGTGAAGTCCGGTATGTGTCATTCTCCTTCCAACTTACTCCCTTTAGCAGAAACCTCTCCAATTCCATCCATGTTTGAACAAATGGCAAGAGTTCATTTATGTCACAGATGACTAGAATGCTATTGTGTATATATATACCATCATCACAATCCACTCATCTGTCCATAGGCATGGAGGTTATTTTAATAACATGGCTATATAAATAGTGTTGATAAGAACAAGGGGGTGCATTATCACACTTTCAATTAGTGTTCTTGCATTCTTTGGGTAGATACCTAGGAGCACAATAGGTGAATCATATGGGTAGATCTATTATTGTTTTGAGAAACCTCCACACTGTTGTCCACAGGGGCTGAACCAGTAAATATTACCACTAACAGTAATGCAGATTCCTTTTTGCCCACATCTTTGGTAAAACTCCTGATTTCTGGTCTTTTTGATGTGGATCATTCACAGGTGTGAGATGGTATCTCACCATGGTTTTGATTTGCATTTCCTGATAAGTGATGATGAACATTTTTTCATGTGCCTGATGATAATCTGTTATGTCTTCTTTGGAGAAATGATTATTTTACACTTTTGCCCATTTTTTAAATTGGATCATTTATTTTTGTTGTTATTGAGTTGTATGAGATCTTTGTAGGTCTTGTATACCAGCTCCTTTGTCAGATGTATAATGTACATGTATTTTCTACCATTCAGTAGGGTGTGTGTATATTTAATTCTATTTCTGTTGCTGTGTGTAAGTTTTTAAGTTTGATGTCCTAGTTGTTTATATTGTCTTTAGTTCCTCACTGTTTGAAACAAAGACATCACTGAAGCCAATGGCATGGAGTGTTTTGCCTGTTTTCTTATAGGCATTTTATGGTTTCAAGTTTCACATCTGGATCTCTAATCCATTTTGTATTTTTTTTTTAAATGTGTTATAAGACAGTGGTCTAGTCTCATTCTTTTGGATGTGGCTGTCCAGTTTTCCCAACACCATTTGTTGAAGAAGCTCACCTTTCTCCAATATATTACCTTTGGCTCCTTTGTTACAGATTAGTACACTGCTGAGGGGAGCAGCGGGCGGCAGGAAAGGTCTGAGCGCCATGTGGGACCCTCGCTGGTGGCCGGGGATCGAACTGGCACTGCAGAGGCTGCAGGCAGCTTCGCAGCCCAGCGCTCAACTGCTGCGCCACTGGGGAGAACCCTGATGACTATTTTGTTTTACTGATGTAACAATCTCTTAATAAATATACAGTGTCCTTCCCTTTCTCTTGTTACCTATTTAAGCTGGGAGTCTATCAGATGTAAGTATGGCTGATTCAGTCCTCCATTTGGCCTAGTTGGCTACCATCACTTTCTGTAGAATTTTGATCTTCTCTATAGCACTTAATACATCCTGAAACTCTCTTAGTTTCCTGTTTAAATCTTTAATTTTTATTTTTTCTTCATAAATCGTATTTCTCATACCATTCATTTATGAATTTTGTTGACTATCTTTTCAGAGTTCTCACATTATTACACTGACTAGCTTTTCTACATTTTCTTCCATTTCATTGGTCATTTTGAACTCTGATAAGATGATAAAATCTTTCATATCTTTCTGACTGGATTCTGGAGAACTAGTCTCACCTTGTAGTGTCATATTCCCTTGAGGTCTCAAGCTGCCATGTGTTGTTTTATTATCTGCCCATTTTACTGTTCTTAAAGATTTCAACAATTTCTATCTTTCCAACAAGTTGCATGGTTGTTTTTGGACAGTTAGCCTTTCAGGTCGTCTATAAGTCTGCAATGTGATCTTATAGCTGTTGAGTCAGTGGGTGGATGAGGACCTTAGAGATGTACAGCAGCAGGAGGTGGAAGGAATGTTCATATTTGTGGCACCACCATTAGCCCTACACTTTGTGGTTCCAGACCCTATTGTGCTATCTGTGGGCAAATGAGGATCACAAGATCAGTATCAGTCCCTTGGGAAGGAGGTAGGGAGCACAGCTCAGTAAACTGTGCTTATACCATCTGCCTTTCCCTGAGGACCTAGGAATGACCCATCTCCTTTGCACATATTTTCTCTCATTCAAGTCTATTTTACTTTCCCCTCCTCAGCACTGCTGGCAAACAGCAAGCATGACAACCATTTGCACAAAAGGCGCCTTACCCTGAACACAGCTGCCAATATTCTCTCTCCATCCACCACTGTTCACTGAACATGAATCTCCTTCATGTCCCTTCTCAAGCAGTCTACCTGTTCTCTGATGACCAAGGAGTTTTCCAGTTTCTCTGGAGCCATGGGTTTCTGCGGCCCATATGAAAAACACTGAGGTGACAAGTGTATGGAGAAAAAGGATCACTCATATATTGTTGGTGGTATGTAACTATGGAAGATTCCTCAAAACTTTAAAAATAGATCTTCCATATAACCCTGCCATTGCGCTCCCAGGTGTCTACCCAAACAATGTAACATACTAATGTGAAGAGATAATAGCACTGCTATGTTCATACCAGCACTATTTACATTAACCATGCTATGGAAACTACATAGCTGATCAAGAATAGATGAGTGGAAAAGAAGATATGATATACAAAAGCAATGCAATATCGATGGGCTAAGGGAAAAAAAGATGAATACTTGCATTTGTTAACAACATGGATGGAACAGAGAGAATGATGCAAAGAAATTAAGTGAGGAGGAGAAAAACAAATACCAGATGAATTCACTCATATGTCAACGACAATGAAATAGAACAAAGGAGCAGCCAAGTCTAAGCCAATATAAACCCTAGAAATTTGACTGTAGAATTGAGTCTACCATAGAGGGAGTGGAGACATTGGGAGTGAAGGGTGAAAGGGGGCACAATGAAGTATGGTAGATGATCCTGGGTGTTTTGGTTTTTTTTTTAAGTGCACGTGGTAACATACATCTGAAGAGGTGAGCATAGGTTTGAAAGCATACATGGTGCTGCAAAACCAATATAAACACAATGCCAAATAATACAATTATTTTTAAAGTAGAAATTAAAGTTAAAAAAGTAATGAAACACTGAGGCTAGGAAGGAGAACAGTTGAGGCATTTTTGAGTGATTTACATGTGAGCAAATATTAAAGAACTAGACTCTAAAAGAATAACAGAAACCTCACCCTTGCCAAATTCTTTCCTTAGAGGAATAGGGGAAATTAAACAATGTGTGCTCCTTACCAATAATGGAAGCCACTGTCAACCTATGTGTTGGCCAAATACGTCCACAGCCTTCTGCTTAGAAATTGTTTAAATGGATATATGCTTACATCTGAGCAAGTTATTTTAATAGATTTCATAGAACATTATGTTAAAATGTGAAGTGACAGACTGAAAGTGGTCTCTTGAGCATTGTGGTTAGAGTGTGGGAATAGTTGTATCTATCAAATCTACAAATGTATATACTTTTATATAAATTCACAAATATACAATTTCTTTTTTTGATATTTAATCAAGACACACACTCAATGCCAAATGACTTATATGCAAAGATTATTCATTGCAGCATTGTTTTTAATAGCAAAAGGCAGTATATCTAAATGTCCAGGAGCAGATAATTGCCATCTATACAAAGGAAAATTAATTGCTTCAAAAATGGATACTTTCACCATTTAATATAGAAAAATGCCAAGGCTATATTAAGCAGGGAAAAAAAAAAATCAAAGTATAGAACATGGTAGATAGTATTCATGTATGAAGAAAAAAAGGAATATGAATTGCTTTTAAATATACAGACACAGTGGCTTACACTGATTTAATTTCTACTGGCAGGATTTAGGAAATAGGTAGTGAAAACAACATAGTATAGGCTGAAAATTCTTAACTAGTAATTTTAAAGAATAGCAGTTCCACTAATTACTGAATCCCCAGATACAGAAGAAATTTTCAAAAGCAAATAACATGCTGATAGGTGGGAATAGAGAGAATTAAGAGCATAAAGCAAGTGTTCTTTTCATAGGCATATTTAATTGCAAAACTCAAAATAAAAACCTTTAAGATTGCCTGCAATGAAAATAGAAAAGGCACCAGAGGGTCACAGTTAAAAGTGAAAATGTATCTTTACCCACAGTGCAAGCTCTAAACACCTAGTTCTAACCAGCTGTATTCATGGGCAAGGAAATTATTGGCTACTATCAGGTTCCCCGTGAAGGTCAATCCACACACCACCAAAGATTTTTCACTCAGTAGAATTTCTGACTTTCTTCCCTGCTGCTTGCAGGCTTTCAGCTCCATAGGCAAAAGAAATAACAAATATGGCCAGTCATAAAGGAACATGAAGTGACATGTAGCCCTTAAATATATAAAATATTTAACTTAAATATAAAATATATAACTAGCTCTAAAAGTAAGTTAGGAAGTACTGTGCCTCCCTAACTCATTTCATATCACAAGGGGACCCAGATACTTATAAGCAGACCTTGTAAGACACTCGGCATTCTTTAAAGGTATACTAATATTGAATAGTATTAAAAACACATGTTTACCAAAAGCAAAGAATACAAAAAAAAGGATTCAGACATAGATTAATACTAATACCCTTCCTATCTAGGAATGTGTTCTTGAGAAAAGAACCACAGATGATTCAAAAAGATTAAACTTTATTCTAATTCTGATAAGATGCCATGAAAGAACCAATTCTGAAAATACAATAAAGACTTTAGAAATAGAGCAAAGATGACAATGAGCCAGTCTAACATATCAAATGATACTTCTAATATGCAAGGAGAAAATTATATTTAAGAAAATTAATTACTCACTAAGAGAGTTGCTGATATGAGACCAAATGCACATTTAACACCAGAAACTGGATCTTCATTTTCACATGTGCTGTATCAGTTAACTGTGACACATAAAGCTATTATCTGCATAATGGGTATTAGTTTCCACATTTTCTGCACAATAAAAAGAAATTTTGCAGAGGTTTTACAACCTAGATAAGGTGACACAAGCAGTGACTCAAGGGTCAGACAAAAGGACTGTCCAGTAAAATCTTCCCAATCTCAACCTGAGTTCCTGCCCCTGAATTTATGTTAGGGTAAAGTGTTGATTTTTACCCTCATGAAAAAGTTCATGAAGCCCTTTTATTATACATGATGATTCTAGTCCAGTCATCTTTTATAACAAAAACAGAAACACAGCAGAGCTGACAGAAAAAAATGTGCTCCAAATATATGTTTTTTTTTCGATTTTATTTATTTGCAAATTACTCATACAACTGTATAATTATGAGATTAGAATTTCACACCTTCACATATGCACATGCTTTACTCACCTTCAACTAAAGCTCCAAAACTTGACCAACTTCCCTCTCCTCTTGCCTGCACACCCCGCCCCCAAACTTCCCCACTTCCCAAACCTTCTGGTAACCATTTTGACAGAGAATGCATATTCATTTCTTATGAGATGAATGACTGTGTAAATGTCTATTAAAATGATCAGATCTACTATATCATTTAACCCATTAATCCCTTGTTTATATTTCTATGATCTATCTAATGAGGTAACTGATGTGTTAAAATCTACTCTTAGTTTATTGCTGTGAATGTCTTACTTTAGGTCTGATAATGGTTGTTTTATACATTTTGGTGCACCTGTGTTGAGTACATAAATATTGATGACAATTCTGTCTTCTTAATGAATTGTTCCCTTAACCATTTTTAGTTCCCTTCATTGTCACTGATTAGTTTTTTTGGTTGGAAGTTTATAACTTATCAGATATGAGAATAGCAGTTTCTGCTTTTTTCTCTGTAACTGGCTTGAAATGCCTTAGTACAGACATACACATTGTTTTCCTTTGGATCTGAAGTCAATCTCTTGTATGCAAAGGGCAGATGGGTCATACTTTTGTATCAAAATTGTTATTATGTCTTAATTGGAGAATACAAACCACTCATATTTAGGGTGTTTTTTGAAATATGTGATTTGATGCTGTTCTTATTTCATTATTTTGTCTTTATGTTGTTTCTTTCTTTTTATGTTTCTATATGTATTTTCATGCAGAAGACTTTCCTTGATGGTTCTCTCAGTTTCTTCAATACTACTTCTAAATGTGTCTGCTCCAGATTTTTGTTGTTAAGGGTTATATCAAAAGTTCATATCTACAATAGTCCTTTTTGTGCTGGGGTTGACTGTCATTTGACGATAAAGATTCTGTCCTTTTCTTCCACCCACTTGATGTTTTGTTGTTGTCTATTATTCTTGTTTATATTTCTGATATTGTCATACTATTTATCAACTTGGTCAAGATTTTGTATTTTTTTCTGTTCATGTAGAAGAACTCTTTTCACTATTTCTGATAAGGCAGGAATGGTGATGCTAAATACCATTAGCTTTTGTTCATCTTGGAAAGACATTATTTCACCATCATAGTTGAATGATCATTTTGTATGACAGTTTATTCAGGTTTTTGTTGCTTTTTCTGTTTCTTGGGTCTCAAAGTAGTATTTCAGAAGCATAAAAATTTTTCAAGGTAATATAGCAACAATCTCCTTAGTATTCAAATCTTTGTGCTTCCTCTAAGTTCTATTCATAAAAGGAAATCAAAAGATTGACACAAGGAAAGGATGTTATTTGAAGTGAACACTATTATAAGGCAAGTGAGTTAATCAGGCTTTTTATGCCACTGGCCTCTGAAAAGGCACCTGTGGGCTTGATTGTGTTAATGCAGAAGGTGTCTGGGAGTGTGGGTGCGGGGCACATGTGTCTGATTGTGGACACATGGAGCATGGATGCGAGTATTCCTAAGTATGCACACCTAAGCCTATATACCAGTGATATAAGGACAGCAATGAGAGAACTAGTGGCATAACTAAAGAGGCAAAATCATGAGAGAATGCCAGAGAGAGCCCAGGGAAGAGCATAAAGATTCGTGGAGGGCTGGGAGTCTCAGTTATCTGCCTGCTTCCCAGCTTCCCCTGCCCACCCATGCCTGCCTCCTTGCATGCCAGCCTCCCTGACTGGTGTGCCTATATACCTGGTTCCCTGAGAGGGCACTAAAGTCGGTAAAATCCACTGAGGGGTCTGGGACTTTCCCCATCTGTCTGCCCAAATCAATAGTGAACATGCTCTGGGCATGCTTGCACAACACTCTTCTAACTTCTGAGATAAATCTGATTTAAGGTTTAGCTACAGGTTATTCTGAGCAAAGTGAGTAAGTCACTGCAAAGCCAAACTACTATTTCTGAAAACCATGTTGGGTTTGATAGGAGGTTCGTGCTATAGAGTTCAAACAAGGTACATTACATAACTTTGGTTATAGAATAGTAACTTACTAATATTCTAACAGAAGGAAAGAAGACTCAATATCCTGTTGTATAAGATCAATCCCATAAAAAGAGAAAGATACCTTCAGTTTATTGAGTCTTTTGCTAGGCTAGCACTTTAACACATTCTTATGTCCTTTTTACCCTATTGTTTATTCCCACTGGCACCTCTGATGTGGTCATAATTGTCTTCAAAAACAAATTATGAGAGACAAGCACTCTAGCACAAAGTAGAGGGAAAACTAGATCACTGGAGGCATATAAAAATCTAGAACTATATTGAAATCATCATCAGATGGCAAAATGGAAGGAATAGAGCCATCAGTTCTATCCTGATGTAAAGGCAGAGAAGTCTGCTGTTTTTTTAACCATATAAAAACAACATTCTCTTATTTATATGATATCTCCTCTTAATTATAACTGTAATAGCAAATACAGGGGAAAAATACCATGGAAGAGAAATTAGGCCATTAAAGTCAGAAGAGTCATGGGAAATAGTTAAAAGAAAAAATCCACAATGAATAAGAATACCTGGATTAGATTTTCTAATGTATCCAACATAACCTATTACACCCCTACGTGCAAATAATTATGCTTACTTTCAGTCAAAGTTTAGTTTAGTTTTTGCTGTTCTTGGTTCAGATAGTTTTCCATCTAATCACTCTGCTAAAGTAAAATTATCAAATTTGGTGAATAGGTCGTTATTCTTTTTATGAACTTTTTTTCTTTTTTAGATTTATTTATTTACACAAGCACTAGAGTACAGGCCAGAGACACGGGAGGATGAGAAAATTCACCAGAGACAGAGCAGGGAGCAGAAAAGGCACAAGGAGCAAGGTACATTGCTGAGGGGAGCAGTGGGCGAGACTGGAGAGGTCTGCCACACCATGTGGGAATCTCCCTGGCCAGCCAGGATCAAACCCACGCTGCAGAGAGTTCGGCAGCTTCACAGCACTGCGCTCAACCTGCTGCGCTCAACCTTCTGCGCCACCATGGAGGCCCAGGGTCATTATTTTTAAAACTTAAGTAAAAGAAAATGTTTTTAGGTTCAGGAAACAATTAGTTAATTTATTACATCAGACTACATAGAATAAGAACTTTTAAAAAAAAAAACCCTACAAATAACATCAACAGAAGCAAATCAAGGCTTAATTTTTTGGGGGAAAAAAAAGGGCTTGGGTGACTTTGACGCAATGCCTTTTGCCTAAAAAAAGCTGGTTTATTCCAAAACTACAAAGAAAAAATATACTATTTTCTTAACAGACCTACAACTGCAATATTAAGGTCACAGTTCTATTTTTAGAATATAATTAAATGCACCACATTTTATAAACACCACGTTGCTATTTTTGTCTTCCTAATTTTACAACAAAAACTGTTATTTAGAATATTTAGCTAAATGCACCTCCTTGTTGTAGTCAGGGGAACCCTAATTGTGTTCAATAATGAGCAACTGTTTCATCAAGGCAAATCACCACACACCCAGCCCCAGCTCTAGGTGTGTAAGCACAATTAGTTTAAACAAATACATTAGAAATGATCAGGCTAGTCATGCAGTTCTAGGTAACAAATGGATATGGGCATCTCCTGGTGGGAAGTTTTATTTGCCTTCTCATAAAAAATAAGGCAGTCTTCCTCAGCCTCTGTGAAAGGATATTATGTTTGGAGTCCTGGCAAGAAAGGACAAGCTAAGCACAGAGCCAAGAAGGCCTGCTGGAATATTTCCCAAAAGGATTGAGCATCGGGATCATCAAGGAGGTGGCTGAGCTACAAAATGAACCTCCATTCCTCCCTCCTTCCATCCAGACTCTGTGGTACATGAATTATGAATATCTACTTATTATGCAATCTAAGTTTTCTGTTACTAGCAGGCTTTTTTCCCCCTAACAATAAATTAAGATACAGTGAGATTTTCTGTTTATCAACCATGATTCCAAGTCCTTGGCAGGTACTACATCACTTGATTCAGCAACCCTGCAAGACTGATACTGTGATTTTCCCCATTTGATAAATGAGTAAAACTGAAGTATGAAAAGTTAAGCAATGTGTCCAAATCTCATGTACGCTAAGGACCTAATAACCAGCCAATCTGACTTCAGGCCCATGCAAAATTACCTAAACCTTAAAAACTTCAAAGTGATAATGAAATTACATCAATTGGTTTAAAATCTGTATTACTGGACCTCCCCAGTGGTGCGGCGGTTGAGCGCTGGGCTGCGAAGCTGCCCGCAGCCTCTGCAGCGCCAGTTCGATCCCCGGCCGCTGGGCGAGGGTCCCACATGGCGTGCAGACCTCTCCTGCCATGCCCGCTGCTCCCCTCAGCAGTGTACCTTGGTCCTTCTGCCACTTCTGCTCCCCGCTCTGGCTCTGGTGAATTCTCTCACCCTCCCGTGCTTCTGACTATACCCAGTACTTGTATAAATAAATAAATAAATCTTTTTAAAAAAATAATAAAATAAAATCTGTATTACTTCCAGTAAATTATGTTTTTCCTAATTAGAACTTGCATGGTCCTTTAACAATTAAATCCTTAATTATTTTCATCATTTAGTGTTTCTATGTTAACAGTTACTATATGACAAAATCAGCACACTTGCCATATCAACACAGGTACCAAATGGAAACTGTTCTTTCACTGTTGTTTATTTGTATATTTCATAGCACAAAATTATTTCAGGAGGGTTTTGCTATAAATTACATAGTGAGATGAAGTAAGTAAAACGCTTGAAATTTCTTTCATTTTGACATGATTATTCTTCACTGAAAAAATAAATATTCTAGTATCTAGGGAATTATTATAATTTTAGAAATTATTTAGAACAGAAAAACACAGAACATTTTCTCACTGAGTACTCACCTTGATTTTCATTCATATGAACTTATATCTATATATCTGTATCTATTTATATCTCTATATATAGATATAAATATATACATTTATATATAAATATATGTATATCTTTCTATAGAGATATAAATATAGATATATAGATATAGAGAGATATAAATAGATATATATAAACATGGGACAAGGTAACCAAATAAGTGGGTATTTTTCAGGTCAACACTATTAAACTACAAAGGAAATATTGGGACTCTTACTGCAAAAAGAAAACTGTAATGAACAATAAACAAGACTTAAAAAAAATAGTGAAAGAGAATTTATATTTTATACATCAAAACTTATTAGATAAATGTTTAGTGTTTATATAAGGGAAAAACTTCTCTGAAAGTGATATAACAGTTTTTCAAAGATTCTTTTCCAATATAGGAAGTTGTTATTTATTTTGAGTGGCAAATAATTCTGATTTCATGAATTATATGTGGCTACCTGCAGAGAGAACTAAGCAACTCTAAAAACTTATAAACCTAAAGTAGGTCCTTGACATTTAAGAAAAGATAAGACACCTAACCTGACAAAACTAATCTAAATTCAGAAATAACACTATAGGATATATTTCTCATAAAGTTAATTCAGGTAAAACGGAAAATTTTAATTTGAGGTGCTACTTCAAATCCTTTAATGCTTTGCCTATGAATAAAAAGAATATAAGGGTGGTCTTTAAAGAATTCATAAACTGCATTATCTGCTGCCAAATATCTGTGCCTCATCAACACAACAAGCTGTAAAGTTGTGATATTTCAGAATCTAAAGCAAATATTCTTAAGTGCTTATGAGAAATCTTTGAACAGGAGCCACTAAAAAATATTCTACATTTATGTTAGACAAACTCTGACATAGAACCTAGCACCTAACTGAAGTTCATTGGGACATTTACCTTTAATTATCATTGTGATGGAGGAAAACATCTTTCAGGGTATGCTCTAGGAAGCTATATCAATGACACATACAGAAGCATTCATAGGTTACCTGTTCTTGCTTCTCGAGCCACTTGTCCACCATTGGGTGACTGGCACTCAGAGATGAGCGAGCATTATCTCTCTGAAATTGGTTAGACCAGTTACTAGTATCACGAGGGAGACTTCTGTAGTTTTCATCTTTCTATTCAAAAAGAAACAAAAAGGTGTCTTGTAAAAAATCAGACCCTGCAAATTAGTGATGCACCTGGCTTTACAAAAGTAGCAGAAAAATCATTCTACATATTTAAAATACTTTTTTCATGCTGATACAAAATAGCTGATTGAAGGCATTTCATCATATTCTTAGGATAATGGACTCTAGTGACTGTAGCAGGAAAGGAAGCCACACACATGTATGTGTACAGCAGATAAAACAATATAATCTGCACTCCCTCCCCAATCAATCTCCCCAGGCTAGTACATGCACCAGAAGATAAAATGTATTTCTATCCAGTATCTCAATCATGACATTTCCTCCTTTTTTCTTTTTAATCTCATAATTAAATTTTTCGATATTTTCTATTATAATTCAAAAATGTATAAAACAAGGAAGACTAATTATTTACTTCTTACTTAGATTCTTGTACTTTTGTGAGTGACTTTGAGCAAAGGAACTTAGACTCTCTGGGCTGTTCTGTCACCTACTTCACAAGTTAACTGCAAGCATTTATTCAAATATCAAGTGAAGATATAAAAGTAGTCTACCCTAATACCTGGTACATAACACACATATAGCTCTTAACTCTGATACGGTTATGATAAGTGATGTCGTTACATAAAATCTAGTTAGTCATTTATTTAATACATTTTAGAGCAACCAGATGCTATGGATGTTGCTTCCAAATAACAAATTAAAACAGTTGCTTTGTCTTTTGGGGTACAAAACTTAATGTCAATTTTCTGAATTGAAGTGAGACACCTAAGTAAGACAAGGTAAAGAAACCAAGCACTTTATTTAGTTCAGTAACGAAGACTATTACCTCTTACAAGAACAAATTAAAATGTTACCTCACTTCCACCCACTTACTTTAGTACTGTCCTTTAAAAACAGTAACAAGTATTCTCCTTAATAACTGTGTTGAGGGTAGCTTAGCTATAAATATCATTTGGCTGACTGATTATTATACCTCATTACTTAAACCATATAAACAGTGAATCCAAACATAGAAACAAATTAGTGTAATAGAATAGCTTTGAATTGTACAGAATTTCACTACAGAGCAGGCAGGAGTTCACTTATGAGTTTCACCAGAAAATAAACCTTAAAAATGATTTCATAGCCTTGGACCTATGTCAGTATCATGACCTATGGAAAAAAAATCAAATCTATAAATACTTACCAACATATACTGTTGCATAAGACTTGTTAAGTTTGTTTGTTTTTAAATTGACTACATGAATAAACCTTAAAAACAATAGCAGCAAGTATGTTTTACTAGAAAAACTATACATTTCTGGTTAGGTCTACTGAAAGGTACAAGAAAGGTGTACTGAGGCATAGCCACAAACGCAAGAAAACTGCTCATCAAGTTACATAATGTTCCATGCCCAGGGACAAGATATTGACTTTGTTTACAGAAGCATAAATATGGAAAAATAAGCAGTGGACATAGACAACATCTGAAGAAAAGAATGACAAATGAACAAACTAAAACTCATTTCATCAAAAAATAATATATGTCCCTCCTTAAAACCTGACCATGTAACCTAGAACAAAGCAAAGGAAATGCTGTTTCACATTATAGTCCATAAACTAACTGAAAAAAGTCATAAAGAGTACATAAATTGCTTATTAACAAAACCTTAAATGTTCAGAAACAGAGGTATTAGAAGTAAGAGAAACAAAAGTATGATTCTATGGGACCATTACCATTGTAAGAGAACTGACTTTTCTACCCATTTTCTATCATTAAAGTTGATTACTCTTTTAACTCTGAAAATGAAAAAATCAAACATAAAGTATTAAAAATCTATACTGCCTTTTCATCTGTATTTGAGAGAAATCGACAGCTCCAATTGAAGGGAAGCTTGTCTTTTTAGAAGAATGCCACGTAATGGAAGTAGAATCAAATTAGAAAAATCACCATTTTTCATTCTTCATGAAATACTTCATTCAAGCAAAGGTAATCAATGGACAATAAAACCTCTAGGTAAAATGTTGAATGTGAACTGGATGTTTACATAATGACAAAATAACAATTTCTAAGGGAAACAAATTCTAAAATGAAGAGATCAAATGCCACAAAATTCTCACTTTTCTTGGTGTCTAGAATCCAGTGTGTAGTGACACTCCCTTTGGAATTGCCATTATTATTTTCCTCCCTCTAACACACCTGTTTGGCTCTAGCTACAGACTGCTTACTAACTTCTCCCTGTACATACTGGGGGAAAAAAAAAGAAATCAGACAACTTCAAAACTGCTACCCTCACAATTTTTAGGTACAGGTCACCAACACTAAAATTTTTTCTTGAATCATGTACAGGATGTCCCAAAACTACCTCAAAATCAATACATCCTAAACGAAACTTGTCTCCTGTATCAATTCAAGCATCCATATGAAAAATATTTATAGCCCTGTTCATCACTATCCTTTGTCTGTAATCCTGAGAGTTGCTGGGTTGTGTTCATCTAACATTTTTTGTCAACATTTTACACATTTTCTATCACCCTTGTTCAGGATCAACTTGCCACTCATCTGAGACTATGACAGCATCAATCTAGTTGAACTCTGGTTCCAGTCTTAACCTCTCCAACAATGATCCAACGACTGCTTCCTAATAGAGGATTTTTCTAAAACATATTAGATCACACTGCACCGGGGGTAACACATCAGGTAGACCACAGACACTTGCTAACAATTGTGTCTGCTGCATCTCTTGCCTTTTCTTCACCTTCACTCTTCTTCAATCTAGATTCTCATTATCTTTTCCACTGGAAAAATACTTACCTTTCTTGAAAGTCCTTTCTACATTAAGAACATTCTCTGATTCCCAACAGAACTAAAAACGCCATGCTTTTTGTTTCTATTATGTTCTAATTTTACTCCTAACTATAGTTCTAACTTAAAATTTGGTTGATTTTTATAATTACTATTACTACTATTACAGTGAAACTTAGATCACCATTCACCTTTAAATTCAAGCACTAAATTCAAGTAGCTATACCAAAATGATGACTTTACTTGAATACACATTCCTATTTTCACAAGGATTCAGAATCTGAGAATCTTAAAAGAACATTTATATAAGTTGTTTTAAAATTTGATAAGGGAAGTCTTTAAACAAGTACCAAGATAAATTCAGTAAAAGGTATTTTTACTTAAGTATAATTAATTCATTTTTAAATTGACACTGAAAGATATATAACATTGTTTCATGTCTATTTGTCACATCTATAGCATACAATGTCTGTGGAAAATGTGATTATCTCCAATTGCATCTAAAAGGTAGTACAACATTTCTCCACTTAAGGCAATTGTGACAGTAATTCATGTATCAAACCACCACAAGGTAATGATATTGAGGCATATAAGGGCTAAAGATCAAAAGAACTATTGCTTGGAATGCCACTCAAAACGTTCTACAATTTTATATTTATAGAATCAACTTTGAGTAGTGAATTGATAAGGAAAATAAAGTTGTCATTAATTCCTTATGACAAAGATGCTTTCCTATTTCAACACTGCTACAGTAAAATAATGAATTTGGATTATAATTTATTATTTCTGAAAACATCAGATGAGGACAGAATTTCTAAAAGAAATTTAATCACTACGCAACATACACATTATTTGGTTGGTAGCACTGAGCCGGTATTACTAGTTTTTAGCTATGTTTTCCCTCACAATCCTGTCTGAAGTTTGGATCAAATACTTAGAAAAACTGGTCTGTAAAAGTGATTTTGTATGTAGGATGTGAGTGCAGTAATAAATCAATGTACTCTGTACTTCACAACAAGTGTTTAGATATTCACTCTTTCCAAATGAAATGCAAGTAATACATTCTATTTCCAAAGTGAAAATATTTATTTCAGTGCAAATGATTTTTAAAATGCAGTAGTTTTTACTATGTCTATGCAAGACTATGTATCATGTGCTTCAATTTTGGTCAACTATAAAAAGGTCAAGCATTTTAAATTTATTTACAAAATCTATGTTTCATAAAGATGGAAAAAAATCAAACCATTGATTTTTTTGAGCTACTAGTAGTTTTGCAACAAGGTAAGTTCTATTAATAATAAATTGGAGACGGGGCCTCCCTGGTGACACAAGGGGTTAAACATGTCATAGGTTAAGCACCTATGAAGCAATCCACAGCCTCTGCAGCATGAATTCGATCCCCCGCCAGCCAGGGAGCAACTCACATGGTGAAGCAGACCTCTCCTGTCTTGCCCGCTGCTCCCCTCAGCAGTGTGTTTTGATCAGTCTGCCTGTTCTGTTCCCCACTCTGTCTCTGGTGAATCCTCTCACCCCTGCATCTCTGGCCTGTACCCCAGCTCTTTTATGCATAAATAAATAAATATTTTTTAAAATAATAATAATAAATTGGTGAAGGTGATTTTACATCTATATCATTCTATGATCAAATTAATGACTCCACTCTTTATTAGTAGAGATCAAAACAAAAGAAGAAATTTTTTTTCTCTAGACTTATAAAAATCTATCAGTAATACATACATGCAAAATCCTAATAATGACTATAATTTGTTAAATTTACTGATTTATCTAAGGTTATGTAAGAAAAATATAATAAGAAATTACTTTTTTTTTTAAAAATATAACTTTAATCTTCCAGTTCTTAAGCTGCCCAAACTGCCACTCAACTTTGGGCTGGGTGGAAAATTTTCCCTATGGAAGGGAAAAAAAAAAACAGATGTTCCTGTTATATTTGGACTTTTTCGTTATCATTTAAGTATACTGCCACACAATCACGTGACAAAAGCCAGCCAGACTGAGAAAATCATTTTAATTTGTTGCTCCTTGGTAGAGGTACCCTGATTATAAAATAGATTTCTTTCAGAGTAGGGAAAGTAACTTATTCTCTCTTCCCTCACTCCTTCCCAAACCAATTACAATTCAGTGAAAACAAATCACACAGAATGCACCCAACGCCTTGGTTAGAAGATTATTTTTGGCATACTAAGCTGAACTCTTTAGGCTTTATCTCTCAAATACAGCTATTTAGCTGATGGTCAGATTTTCTGGTAAGCCTACATGCCAATATTGCAAAAATACAGGATTATTTCACGAACAGTATAAAATCACGTGTATTTTTAGGGTAGCATAGGAAGCAAAATTACATTTCCACTTTGTTACAATCTAAATGCCTTTAAAAAAATCATTAGGGCGCCTCCCTGGTGGCACAATGGGTTGAGCACAGTGCTGTGAAGCTGTCTGCAGACTCTGCAGCACCGGTTTGATTCCCAGCCAGCCAGGGAGAATCCCACATGGTAGTGCAGACCTTTCCTGTCTCACCAGCTGCTCCCCTCAGCAGTGCTTTCAGAGGTCTGCCTGTTCTGCTCCCGCTCTGTCTCTGGTGAATCCTCTCACCCTACCGTGACTCTGGTCTGTACCCCAGCTCTTGTATAAATAAAATAAATATTATATAAAAAAGATAAGAATTAATAAATAAATCATTAGGGATTGTGCCATATTTTCAAATAGTAAATGTTGCATATGATTCCACTTTGCATCCTTCTTGTAATCAAACATTCTATGGCTCAACTATCCCCACATGGTTTTAAGATTTTTAAATTTACAATATTATTCAATTCTAAAATTGTGGTCAAAGATAATTCAATTTCTGCGTCATTCATTTTTACCAAGAAATGATACACAGAGAACAAAAGAAAGCAAACTATTTAAAACACGTGTGACTTGAAATTATGAGACTGGATTGAAATTAATAATTACATCTTGGGACTTTTTTAAATTATATTAAAATTAATAAAATCACCATTAATTGTATTATTAATTCGGTATAGCAGGCCTACTTCTGTCTCTAGAGCCAGTGTTTACCTTTTTTGCCTCCTGATGGCTAAACCAGAGCACCTTGGAAGCGATATCAAGACTTAACATTAGTACAATATAACAATCATAAAATGGCCTGTAAATAGAATTATTGTCAATGTACTTTTCTGACCTTTAAATCATTCTCTAAATAATAAATATGAATGATGGGAGTCTGGGAGATAGTGGGGAGAGAATACAAATCAACTCCCAAATATACATACAAAAAAGATTCAACAACCAACTTATAAACAAAAACAGAAAATTTAGGATTCCTAATCAAAATGAACTCATAACATAGCTACTAAAACATTTTTTAAAACAAGAAATTTAGGATTTTATTGCAAACACAACCGCTTATTAGCCTTTACCCTACGTACATATTTGGAAGTATAAGGAATTAAAAAGCATTATTTGAAATCTATGGAGACCAAAATCCTATATGCAATGTCCAAATTACCTGATCTGAGGTCAAGTAATTCATTCCCACATAGGCTATAACTCATGAGCCCATATTATTTATAATTCCTGTATATAAATGAGCATAAGTAGTGGTACATATATGTATCTCACTTACCTTTAACTGTTACCTTCACAGTCTTAATCATTATTAATGAGAGGGGTGGAGACAAAGGAAAGACTGTGTTTATAAACTTATTCTTCTCTGATAAGAACCATAACGAGACAGAGAGGAAATTCAAACAACCAAATATTTTTGATAAAACAACCCAATCAAGGTCATTAGTGACATGTAGAATACTATAATGTAGTAGAATTTGCACCAGGAGACAGTGGTTACATTGCCATGTAACTCTACAAATTTAAAATGAGAGGGCCTATGTCCAGCATAATTTGACGTCAAATCACTTACTAAAATGCCTCTGTATTTCAAATTTCATAGTAATAAACATTTTATTCTAAAACTCTTAATTTTCATAGCAATATTTTATATTTAAATCTCAATTATATTTTAAAGCTGAGTTTGTTTTGAATAGGAATTAGTAACAAAAACTGAAAACAGCTTATCTAACCAAATTTCTTTTTATTAATGTACAAAGTAAAAATCTACTAGCATGGACATCAAAATTTATTTATATTTTTCCTTTGTAGCAGTGAAGGTGCATTGTTTTAAAAAATAATTCAGTCCTGAAAAATATTCATTATAACACACGCCTTTTCTAGTTTCTGTGACACATGCTCAATAGATTGTAAATCATAAAATTCCATTTATAGCAGTAAGAATTTCAAGAATGCTGAATGTGCCAAGAAAAACAATTCATGTTGGGACTCTAATATAAAAATACATTTTTTAAATTATGCCTAATTTTGTAAATAAATTTCCTGTCAAGTAGTAAACCCTTCAGATTTATATATTGACAAAACCAGAGCCTAACATTTTTGTTTTATCTCACAACCTACAATTGGCTAAAAGTTTGTTAATAGACTTTATAACAAGTTAAGAAAGGTAGCTCCCAGGATGTGGGACCATATCAGAGTATGAAACATAAAGCAATCCAAAATGAAAAGAGTTAGTCAAATCTCTCATAGAGATGCAGGTCAACTTATAAATGACATGTGATATCTCAGAGGTTATGAGTAGAACACAGATTTCTCTGAAGCCACCAGATATTTTTGTGGATTCAACTAAGAAATCCAAAAAGAAAAACATCAGCAAAACTCAGACACTCAGGTTACTTCATTGAACCAGTTGTTCCTAAAGCACTTCAACAATTCCAAAGGTCAATAAAAGCTTTAAATATATTAAAGCTGTAATGAAAAAGCTAAGAACATCCAACTTCACCTCTTACTATCTAAAGGAAACAACAGTTCTTTAGAGAAGATATGACAAAACACTGTGGAGATTACCAGTTCTCATGATTATACACAACCACTTCAATGCCCAATTTCTGAGGACTCAGCGCCCCCCTTAACTGCAGTTTCACTTTCCATGATTCCAGTCACCACAATTAACTATAGTCCAAAAAATTACGGTATTTTGAGAGAGAAAACAAAGTCACATAACTTTTATTACAGCACCTTATTACAACTGTTTTCTTTTATTACTACTTACCACTGTTAATCAATTATTGTACCTAATTTATAAATTAATAAATTAAATTTTATCATAGGTCTGTGAGTGTTTATATAGGGGGAAAAAATACCCACAGTGGATCTTGGAAAATATTTCCCCAAAATAAGAGGTGGGGGGAAGGTACTGTAATGAGATTTCCAACCTCTATATGATGATCTCATAGGAACCATAGTTTACTTGGGTAATGGCAATAATTTCTGATATTTAGTCATTGCTACACAATGACTCCCTCCCTTAGGAAGGATCTCTCATGGTTTGTGTATTAAAGGACGGCTAAGGTATTACACAATTTTAAATCATAAATTATATGTACATGAGAAATGGCCGTTCATTGTTTAACACTATATAGCGTTAGGAATAAACATGAGTAAAATGTTTGTTTTAAACTTGTATTAAATTACAATGCTCTTTTGCCAGGAATAATTTGGATCATCTCCTTTTTCCTATGAAAACATGCATAAGGGAATAGGCAAAAGGTAGATGAAGAAGAAAGCTTGACTTTTCTCAAACTACAAAAATGTTTATCTCCATCTGGATTCTGAGAAACCAAGAAACAGAGCTAAAAGGGAAGCAGCAATAGCAACAATTCCTGTGTTATTTCTGGCAGAGTAATTCATAAAAACTAACACAGCCACTGGCTTATATTAGAGTCAAAAGCAATGCTGGGAGTAGAAAAAACAGGACCACCATATTTGACCTTGAGCCTTCTATCAATGGCAAGTGTAGAAGAAAAAAAAACAAAATACAAATATTTAGGTTCAGATTCCATTTTTAAGAACCTAGCTCATTTTCTAAAATTACAATAAAGGTGAAGAACAACATTGACTTATGCTGCTTGACTCCAAAAACAAATATAAATCTGATAGAATTGTAAAACATTTTTAAAAAGTGCCACATATTTCTTGTCTTGAAGGCAAGAAATACCCATCCAAATATTATTTTATTTCAGAAACACTTAAGTCTAAATGTTTATACTCAAAACTAAAGTTGTAAATAACAATTACATTTTGCATTAGAAGCAAATACACACAATACCAAGAGAGGCGGGAACAGATGTAAGGGATGAGGGAGAGAAAGTTAAATGCTTAGAATAGTTGTCTGATTCCAAAATATGTATTATCTTCCTTATTAACTAAATGTGCAAACTAAATCTTTCATATTTATCAAATGGTTTTCACCTTAATTAAACCATTCATTACATACATATATTAAAAAAGGCTAAAATTAGAAAATTAAATATTTGTGCCATATATAGCTTTCGAAGGGGGGAAAAAAATCGAGCCAGTAGAATGGAGCCACATGGTGAGGGCGTGTGGTCACCTCTAGTCCCCATCTTACAACACAGAAGTGGGGAGGGTTGGCAAATACATGGGTGCTGTGAAGCCCAATCATCCCAGACACAGACCCTGGATGACCCTCCTATACATGGCTCCTCTGTCCCTTTAGACTTCAGCTACCAGTCCTTCTTAACTTAGGCAGTTATACTGCAGGCACTGCGAGCCCAGGGATTCCTGGCCCCATTTGCAGAAACACATGTACTTTGAATAGGATATTAATTTTCAAGGAAACTACTTTTTTGTCCCCAAGTTATTACTGAGGATTATAATTTTAAACTGTATGATTCTGCGGAAAGATGAATTCCTTGCCCTCCCCACTGCAAAACCTTAACAATCTGAATAAAGAGGAAATAAAACCGTTGTTTGCCAGGATGTATGAACAAAAATTAAAGACAAAGTTGTAGAAACCACTCTTGAGAATGCAACATGTTTCAAAGAGGCAAATATTTTTCAAATTCATTTTTTTTAAAGATTTATTTATTCATGCATACAAGAACCGGATACAGGCCAGATGCATGGGAGGGTGAGAGGATTCACTACAGACAGAGCCTGGAACAGAACAGGCGGACTGACTGAAATGCACTGCTGAGGGGAGCAGCGGGAGAGACAGGAGAGGTCTGCCACCCCATGTGGGATTCTCACTGGCTGACCAGGAAGGAACCCTCACTGTAGAGGGTAGAGGCTTAGAACAGTTGTCTGTAGAGGCTGTGGACAGCTTCACAGCGCTGTGCTCAACCGCCTATGCCACCAGGGGAGGCCCTCAAATTCATTCTTTTCATGAGAAAGGATGCCAATCATAAATCTATCTTTAAAAATTCAATTGAAAAACAATATGATTTATTCCAAAGGACAAACAAACATTTTAGTGGAAGACCAGTTGTATCTTTACTCACAGAGACCTGTGACTGAATCCTGGCTCCCCACATTCCAACTTCTGGTTTATTAACTCCTACCTTTGATTCTCAGCATAAAATGTGGATGATATACAACCTACTTTGTAAGACTAGGTGTTTAAAAGCTATTAGTTTTGGAGAAAAATGAGATTCATAGAAGTTACAAATACACACTTTCTATATATTTGTTGAAATTAAGAAATTAATATTGATAAAACTAACCTACAGAATTATTTGCAATTTACAGTGTTTTGCACAATGTTTTTGTCTCATGCCAGGAATAAAACAGTATTTAGTCATCAAACTTCTATAGTCTCCTCTGAAATGCCTCTTATAACTAAGACATTCTTGAAAAATTGTGGAATATCCCTAGATTTTGGTTTGTCTGAAGATTTCTGTTGATTAAACTGGAGTCATGAATAAGTTTTGAGGGAAATCCTACTGCGATGAAGTACAAACCCCATTACACTACACTAGGGGATCAAGGTTAAGGTGAATCTTGCACTTCTCCACTCTAAAGTTAATATTTTTTCACATGGCATCCTTTATTATTTGGAAATGAATTACTAAGTAAAGCCAATTACTAAGAGGAGAGGAATTAAGCTCTATCTTCTGGAAAGAAAATAATTATATATAGCAATCAAAAAAAATTTTTTTAAGATTGATTTATTTATTTATACAAGCACTGGGTACAGTCAGAAGCGCGGGAGGGTGAGAGTATTCACCGAGCCAGAGCGGGGAGCACAGCAGGCAGAAGGACTGAAGTACACTGCTAAGGGGAGCAGTGGGCGGCAGGAGAGGTCTGCGCGCCATGTGGAACCCTCCTCCGGTGGCCAGGGAGCACTGGGGATCGAACCGGCGCTACAGAGGTTGGGGGCAGCTTCGCAACCCAGTGCTCAACCTCTGCGCCACCGGGGAGGCCGCAATCAAAATTTTTGTAAGTAAAATCTGGCCTTCATCCCATTTATTTTAACTAAAAACTGACATCACATCATATTAGTGCCACAGTGATTAAATATTCGTATACTGAAAAATGTCATCATTTTAAACCTAGTTAACGTGTTACCATACGTAGCTATACATTTTTTTTTCCCTTCTGATGAGAACTTTTAAGATGGCTCTCCTAGCGACTTTCAGATAGGCAATATAATATAATTAACTATAGTCACCATGTTGTAATTATATTCCAGGAGTTATTTAATAACTGCAAGTTTATATATTTTGACCTCCTTCAGCTATTTTATCTACTCTACAACCCTGAATTCTGGCAACCACAGTCCTGTTCTTTTATCCATGAGTGTAGGTATTTGGTTGGTTGGTTGGTTTGTGAGAGTTCACATATAAGTGAGATCTTAAAGTAACTGTCTTTCTCTGATTTATTTTCATTTCGCATAATGCATTCAAGGTCCGCGCATGTTGTTACAAAGTGCAACATCTCACTATTTTCTATATCCAAATGGTATTTCAATATGAATACGTTTGTATATACATATATTTACACCACAGTCTCTTTACTCATTCACTGATGAATTCTTAAGTTGTTTCCATAGCATACATTAATAACAAATAATATATATAATATACAAGAAATCTGTCCCTTTCCCCTATTTATTTTATTCAATCATTTATTAATATCAGTCTAGTCTCATGGGCATTTATTTGATTTTTGGAACATAACCCAAATATACTATTAACTATTCTGCTATAATTAAGCTGTTTTGTGTGATGCACATAAAATATCAAGAAGAGGACTAAAAATATAATTTTTCAGTAACAGTAACAATAATATTACTAACAAAAACTAGAAAAAAATAGAAAATTTCCACATAAAAAGGAAAGTAATGGATATATGCTTAATGTAATCTGAGGATTTGCATTAATATTACTGAAGCTACCACATTGTACTTAAAACAAAGTTATTAACTTTTAAAAAAAGACCAGTATTAATAATAAATGTTAATTGTTCATATATGTTTTTAATTTTTTAACAAAAAGTTATAAAGTAATAATGTTATTATGAAAAACGTTATTATTTAAAAACTTCAATTTTAAATATGGGATATACATCCCATATTTAATTAGTGTGTGTGTGTGTGTGTGTGTGTGTGTGTATAAAGTCTATAAATTTGTAAGGAAGAGGGAGCCATACTTGTTGAGAACACAAAATTTGAAAATGGAAATTCTAGGTTCATATCATAATGTTACCGTTTAACAACTGGTTTAATATGTGAATTATTTCAAATCTGCCCTCATCAATAAAATTTAGAATAGTAACATTATTTACATTTCAAAGGCTGATAAATGATATAAAACATCTAGCACGACAAGTGCAGTACCTGGCAGGGAGCAAGTACTCAAAATAACATAGCAATCATTACATGAAAATTTAACTGCAAAAACAGCTAGCATTTAGAGATGGGAGAAATGGCAACCATTTCTACCATACTATGTAAAAAACCTGAGTAAGGGCCTCCCTGGTGGCGCAGCAGCTGAGCGCTGGGTTGTGAAGCTGCCCACAGCCTCTGCACCGCCGGTTCGATCCCCCGCTGCTCCCCGGCCACCGGAGGAGGGTCCCACGTGGCGTGCAGACCTCTCCTGCAGCCGCTGCTCCCCTCAGCAGTGTACTTCAGTCCTTCTGCCTGCTCTGCTCCCTGCTCTGGCTCTGGTGAATTCTCTCACCCTCCCGCGCTTCTGACTGTACCCACCGCTTGTATAAATAAATAAATAAATAAATGAATAAATAAATAAATAAATAAATAAATAAATAAATCTTTAAAAAAGAAAAAAACCTGAGTAAAAGACTTTTCCAAAGGCATCCCAGACTAACAGCATCTAGAAAAATACATCCAAATTGAAACTAAGATTGCTGGAGCCACAAAATGCAGTCATGTTCCAAGCCCAAGCATCCCATCTCCTACTTTGATATTTAATATTAGCACATCAAGTGACTAGACCTGAAATTATACCACAAAGCAGGTAGATTTATAATCTAAGGAATCAAAAATTGAAACCAACTTGCAAACAAGAAGTGAGGTTGAAATATATTTAAGTGTATAAACATATGTGAAATTTTGTCAATGTGATTCAATCAATACCATTTCTCATCCTCTTCTTCAATGTAACATATCCTTTTCCTTTTTCCCATATGTAACACTGTAAATCTCTATAAGGATTCCGATATTACTTTGGATTTGTGTTCCTGAAATGACTGGTGACCACTAAAAATAATACATCCAGGCTCAAAATCTTTCTCAACAAAACCATGGGATGTTATAAGCTTGAAAAAAAATGTATTTAAAGGATATGGAAGCATGTTATATTCATTAATGTAGACAAAAATAAATGATACTAAGTTATTAACAACACAGATTTGGTGAGCTTGGCACTTGAAGTTAGTCTATGGTAGGAAGAATATAATCACTTCTGAAAGCACAAAAATGCACCGCATTCAAGTTAAGATCTTTTAATATGCAAAATACAAACATGAAATTTATAGTCTTAGAAGCCTTTAAGAGGAAATACAAATATTGCAGAGTAGTCTAAGATCTAGGTCTCAGCTGGATCTCCTTTGAAGCTAATGCCCCAGAAAATTAAACACAGCTATAGGTCTCTCATAGAGAAAACATGGTTTTGAAGAAATATCTTAGCTCATCCTTTGATGTTTTAGATGACTACTGTAATTATCCTAGAAATTTGGTTGCCTCATAAAGAACCAAAATATATATAACTTTTTAAAATAGATAACTGTACTACCTTAAAAGCAAAACAGAATTTTCCACTTTATCAATTTAACTGTCCTTATATATTACAAAGAGTAAATGAGAGCAGAGACAAAGAAACAAAGGGTTGTAGAGTGAATGAGGAAACAAAGAAATAGGTAAATATTGAATATCACAAATGAATGATTGAATGAGCAAGCAAGCAATTTTAGAGGATCATAGAATAGATTCCAAAAGTTTTCTCAGTGTAAATAAAACAAAGAGTAGGCATATTCTGAAGGTTTCTTGCATCTGAAAAGGAACTCTTGTCTTTATACATGGGAACTGCCATACTGACCCCACATATTCAAATACATCTTTTTTTTTAACTTTTTTTAAGATTTATTTATTTATTTTATACAAGAACTGGGGTACAGGCCAGATGCTCAGGAGGGTAAGAGGAATCACCACAGACAGAGCAGGGAAAAGAACAGGCAGACAGACGAAATATACTGCTGAGGGGAGCAGCGGCGAGACAGGAGAGGTCTGCCGCGCCATGTGGGACCCTCAACCAACGGCCGGGATCGAACCGGCACCGCAGAGGCTGTGGACAGCTTCACAGCACAGCACTCAACCGCCTGTGCCACCAGGGGAGGCCCTCAAATACATCTTTTTTTTTTTTTAATAGAGGCATGCTTTTATTTATTTATTTATTTGTTGGTTTGTTGGTTTGTTTTGTTTATACATGCACTGGGTACAGTCAGAAGCACGGGAGGGTGAGAGAATTCACCAGAGCCAGAGCAGGGAGCAGAGCAGGCAGAAGGACTGAAGTACACTGCTGAGGGGAGCAGCGGGCGGCAGGAGAGGTCTGCGCGCCATGTGGGACCCTCCTCCGGTGGTCGGGGAGCAGCCGGGGATCGAACCGGCGCCGCAGAGGCCGCGGGCAGCTTCGCAACCCAGCGCTCAACCGCTGCGCCACCGGGGAGACCCTCAAATACATCTTGAAGGAAGTTTGGGGAGGCGGGAGTAGGGGAGATGGACAAAAGAATTATAGAAAGAAACATTGTTTTCAAAAGAAAAAGTACTTCTTGTTCTAGTTCTGTCTTGATAGAATACAAATTAACAATGGGATGTTATAAGACATTTTTTAAAAAAACTCAAAATGTTATTTTAATTGATATTTATTTTAAAATAAATTTGAGCCATATGCGTATGAAAAGTGAAATGTCACAAAACCAACTATGTAACTGTTTCAGATAATACTATATTATGATAGAAAAAATGGCCTATAATGAAGACATCTCAAAATAACCAATATACTCCTATTGCCCTTTTCTCATAACAGGCAAGCAACTTTACCTTTTCAGTTTAATCAGAGTTTAAAATACACACACACACACACACACACACACAATGTCCAGGAATCAAAACAGGAGTTTTACAAACACATACACAAATTTCTTGAAATGGTAAAGGAATCTGTTGCTTTTAGTGTGTGTGTGTTAAGCCTTTTTAACAGCTCGTATGTAGTTCTGGTGCTCAAATAGAATTACTAAGCTACACAGTGAAATAGTAAAATCTGTAACTCAGGAGATATGCCAGTTACTTCTTTCTTTTCTTCACACTCCCTCTCATCCCCAAGCTCATCCCAAGGAGTTCACACAATGCTTTATACATCCTAAGTACTGTACATATTATTACACATGAATTAATGGGAAATAATTATGGCTTTAAATTGTGCACTTATTTAGACAAACAAATCTACTTCAATAATCTATTATTCTAAGAAAATAATCTGAGATTTCAACATAAACTAATAAATAAGAATATGCTCTGAAGGTACTTCTGAAGGTTACTTATAAGAACAAAAGAAAAACAGCTAAGAATAAATATCAAGCAACAGGAAAAGCAGAAAAAATTAGTAAACACCAACTACAACAAAACCAGAACACAACAGAATAATAAGCATGCAATCAATTTTTATAAGAGACACAGTAAAACACAAATTAGGGGACAATGCAGGTAATTACAATTATTGGATAATTCCTCATTGATAACAGGACAGCCACCATCTATCTATAGAGCTATTGCTCCAAGAAGTTGCAAAGTTAATACACCAAAATGTCAATACTATTCATTTTTCAGATTCCAAATTACTTGCCTCATGGGTTATATTTCATAAAATATACATTATACTTCATTGCTTTATAAATACAATGAGCAAGTGTTATTATGATCAGAAAAAATGGTTTAGAAATCTTAAAATATACTGCAAGAAATGTTTATAAAAGTAACTTTCTAAAATTAGAAGCTCTCGCAACTCTTCTAATAGAATGGAAAGAGAAATGGCAAAGATAATAATTAATAAGCATCTCTTCAAAATGCTTGTATGAAATAGGGGTGTTGGAAAGACATCAAATGTGCCACACAATAAATCAAGCAGAACTAGTAAACCCAGGGGGTCTGAAACACTGCAAAGTCTCTCTTTAAGTAAGGGAGGCAGGGGGAATGATGCCAACACAGTAAGTTCTCTTATCATTTTCTTCTAATTTCCCTTATCAGGTGAGAATCTTTCTTGGCTACTAATCAAGTTATGGCTTTTATGTTAAATCTACCTATGTTAATGGAGGGCAGGAGTAATATACTTAGGAAAGTAACCTCATTATTTAGGGGGAAGGTTCAATGGCTTAAAACAGCCGCACAATGAAAGAGTACATAGACCTTACCGTTGAAACTTCATAGTTGATTGATTATGAAAAGTGCCTCATTATATTATTCTTGAAGAAATGAGTTAAAACTGTCTACACAATAGCTGGCGTGTAGGGAGAACATGAAGGTGGAGAAATGATTTAAGTACTCATGCTGATTGAAACACTCCCAAGTTGAAGTATTAAGCTCATGTAAAATCACAAATGAAAACACAGCTTCTCTACTCCCAAGATAATTTACATACAAAGTGTAACCAAGATGTTCCTTAAAGAGTTCAAAAAAAGGGGCCTCCCTGGTGGTGCAGGCGGTTGAAAACCGCACTGTGAAGCTGTCCGCAGCCTCTGCAGCACGGGCTCGATCCAGGCCAGCTGGTGAGAATCCCTCATGGTGCAGTAGACCTCTCCAGTCTCTCCCACTGCTCCCCTCAGCAGTGTGTTTCATCAGTCTGCCTGTTCTGTACCCTGCTCTGTCGCTGGTGAATCCTCTCACCCTCCTGTGCATCTGGCCTGTACCCCAGCACTTGTATAAATAAAAAATAAATCTTAAAAAAAAAAAAGAATTCAAAAAGGCAGTCATAAATGGTGGGAAACAGGAGTGAATAAATATTAAAAAAAAAACAAAACTGAAAAAACGCAAGACTTTCTTACCTTATACATGTCACCTCAAAATAAAAGTGTGTGTAAAAAATCAGAATCCTGCAGAATCCTTTTTCTCCACAACACTACCCTGAATTAGTAGGATCAAATTCTGTCTACAGTGCCCTCTACCTCCATAGTAAAATGAGATATTAACAGTAATTTAACTGGCAAGATTCAACCTCTTATCTGCAGTTTTGAACCAAAGGATAGATTTTGACATCATAATGTTCTAACATACCGAATAAAACTTTCCAGGTTAGACAAGAAAAATTTTTAATTGACTGGCAAGATTATTTTGAAACTCTTTATTTTGCTAATTCAACTTGGAAGAATAAAAGCAATTTAAATACATAAATAACCTATAGAAAACTGTCAATTTATTTTAATCAATAGAGATCAATAAATCATGAACCTATGTACCCTTAATAAATTTATTTTCATGTCTTTGTAGAAAACATACACCACTACAACAGAGTGATAAAAATACATAACATCTTGAAATTGTCCAACTCTCATGAACTCCACATAAATAGAAAATTCAGTACTGATCAGCAAATGTTCATTCCTTCAGGCATTTTTTCTGAACACTGAAAACATGGAAAGTATTTTTATAACATAAGATGAGATAGTATTGAATCAGATTTATATATAGCCTGTAAGTCTTGCAGCACTGACATTTATAATGTGAAAAACATAGTATAAATGTACAAAAATAGGGGGATAGTAAATAAATTTGAGTATACTCTATAGTGGAATAGTTTGCATTAGTTAAAAAATATTTTCTAATAAAAATTCACGAGTGAATTTTGGGAGGGAAAATACATAGTATGACAAATAGAAACAAAAACAGTAGAAATGATCAGGAATGCAAATTGGTAGATGCAATATGATTACAATTCTGTGTGGATGTGTGTAGTGTGGCCACATTAATATCATAATAATGGTTGTTGCTGTTTTAAAATTTACTCTAATTTCACTTTGTTCTACTCCATTAGTTTCCAAAAAAAAATTATGATAGATACAGGTATATGCTATTTAAAACAAAAAGTCGTGTTTATTTTAAAAATTCTAAAGAGATAAATTCAAGTGGTTCCTTGCTAATAAGTTCCCAAAATGAACAGCTAACAATTAACTGGAGGAACATATCTTCAAGAGAGCCCAGAAAATTAGAATGAGAATGAAACCCCCTCACAAATCAAAGACCAGCACAAACTACACCAGAAGGGACATGGAGGATTTTCACCCTTCACTGGACAGAAGGTGGATACAGAGAAATGGCTTAAGGCTTCAGGTCTGGGTGGACAACAAAGGTATTAGGGATGCCAGCCAGCCATGGCTCCTGGAGAGGAGTGAGCAAAAATGGAATGGAAGAATACACCTTTCATCACAAGTAAAACCCAAATGGAAGAGCTGGGGTGCCCCACATAGGCCAAAACCCTGTATGAAAGATAACAGAGAAGAAATTCTAGAATTCACTCCCCCTTCTTCACCACTTGGGGTAGTTACTGACCTTAAGAACTGCACAGTCTCAGAGTCTCAGATCTGGGCTCCCAGAGAGATTATGTAAGCAGTGCCCCAAACAGGAATCAGTGTTCACCTCTCCACAAGAAATTTGCAATAGCAGGTGACTGCTTCTGCACCCTCCCCTACCTGGCTGACAGAGCAAATTCAAGTACAAGTAGCTAAAGAAACCAGGAAAGACCAAAAATATAAAATAAAATAAAAACACAATAGCACCTGCTAGAAAATAGTCTACCCTCTAAGTTCCTGATTCAGATATTTAAAAAATAAAATCAGAGCCATTTAAAAAAGCAAAATGAAGTGAGACCAAAAAAAAAAAAAAAAAAAAGTCAACTTAACACCTGAAGGGAATATGACATCAGGACAAGAGAACAATGCTCCGGACTCCAAACAAAAAGACATAGAAGACTGTATCTCCCTGTTAGAGTTCAGAATTATTATAATAAAGAAACTCAGAGAGAGAAGAAAAGTCAGAAAGGCAAATCAAAGTGGTGAAAAACCTAATCAAAGAGACACAACAAGACTCATAAAAACAAATTAATGAGCTCAGAAATAAAACTAATGAAGAGAAGACAGAAATTTCAGCTTTAAATAACAGAAATTCAGGATGCGGGTAATACAATAAATATGATATGAAACACTAAGAGAAAGCTATGGAAACAGAATAAAGTAAATGGAGGGAAAAATCAGTAAGCTTAAAGATAGTAGCATAAAAATGATTTAGGTGTAAGAGAGAAAATAATATGAAAAAAAGAAAGAGGCACTACAAGAACTACTCAATGCCATTAGGGCAGGCCAAATAAGTGTAATGGGTATCCCAGAAGGAAAAAGAGAGAACCAGGGGAACAGAGAGCTTATTAAAAGAAATAATAAAGGAAAACTTCACAACATAGGGAAGGAATTAAATATACAAGTCCATGAAGCTAACAAGATACCCAGATATCTAAATGCAGTGAGACCTACATCAAAATACATAGTATCAAAACTATCAAGAGTTCAAGACAAAGAAAGAATTTTGAGGATGTCTAAATAACAAAAGCAGTAAACTCATAAAGGTACTCCCACCAGATTTTCAGAGTTCTCAGAAGAAACTCTACAAAACAGAAAAGAATAGAATGACATTCAAAATACTCACATAAACTTTCAGCTGCAAATACCATATCTTGCAAGACTCTCTTTTAGCTATGACAGAGAAATAAATGGCTATTCAGACAAAAAATTAATGAAACTGCCAAATCTAGACCTTACCTATAAGAACTGGTGTAAGAAGCCCTCCTATCTAAATGGAAAAAATTGCAGGTCCATAAAAATTTGAACAAGGAAGTAAACAGACAGAACAAAAAAACTAAAGACAAAATGGCAATAGCAAGCCTCGTCTGTCAATATTAATAGTAATGGACTAAGCTAAGCAGGGCCTGCCCGGTGGCACAAGGGTTAATATGCAACCTATGAAGCTGTCCACAGCCACTGCAGCACGAGTTCGATCTCTGGCCAGGGAGCTACCCACACGGAGCGGCAGACCTCTCCTGACTCGCCTGCTGCTCCCCTCAGCAGCGTATTTTGGTCAACCCACTGGTTGTGTTCCCCACTCTGTCTCTTGTGAATCCTCTCAACCCCCACACCTCTGGCCCGCACCCGAGTTCTTTTATGCATAAATAAATAATTTTTTTTTAAAGAAATGGACTAAGCAAGCCAATGAAAAGGCACAGAGTGGTTAGATGGATTAAAAAGAATAACGAATAACGCAACTATATGATACTCACTAGAGTCTCACTTAAGCTAGAAAGACAACCACAGACTTAAACCACAGAGATTGAAACTGGTACTCCAAGTCCACAGAAAATTATAAAAAGCAAGAAGTGCCTGTTAATTGTACATCAGATAAAACAAATTCAAAAGCAAGATATAAACATGAATATTATAAAATGAAAAAGAGATCAATGCAACAGGAATAACAAATATCACTATTTATGCACCCAACACATCAGCACCTAAATATAAAAAGCAAATATTTATAGACCTAGAGGAAGACAACAACAACAAGATATTAAGAGATTTAACACCTCATTTACAATGATGAATAGAACATCTGGAAAGAAAATCATCAAGGAAATGATGGTCTTAAATGACAAATTATACAAGATGGACTTAATAAATATTTATACAACATTCCACCTCAAAGCACTAGAAAACACATTCTTTTCAAGTGCTCATAGAACATTTCAAGGATAGGTCCTATGTTGGGACACAAAACAAATCTCAATAAATTGACAAAGACTGAAATAATACCAAGTATCTACTCAGGTCATAATGATATGAATTGAGAGACCTACTAAAAGAAAATAGAGGGAGGAAACACAAATTAATGGAAAATAAACAATATGTTACTGAAAAAATATTGGGTGAATGAAGAAATCAAAACAGAAATCAGAAAATACCTGGAGATGACTGAAAATGAGTTATGAGAACATATAAAATGCAGCAAAAGCAGTACTAAGAAAAGTTTATAGCAATATAGGTATACCTAGAGAAACAAGATTAAAATATAAAAAATCTAAGCACATCCTTAAAAGAAGTAGAAAAAATAAAACCAAAAGTTAGATAGAATGAAATAATAAAATTAGATCAGAAATTATCAAAATTGGGATTCAAAAAAATCAATAAAACGAAACTCATAAAACTAAAATAAATAAATAAATTAGGTGGAGGATCTGAATAGGTACTTCTCCAAAGACAAAACCATGGCCAACAGGCACATGAAAAGATACTAATCATTTCTTATTAACTGGGAGATTTAATCAAAAACATAATGAGATATCACCTCTCACTTCTGAGAATAGCTTTTAAAATTATCAATTGGATTGACAGAATAAATGACCATCGAGTCCACTTTCTTTCTTAAAGCCCATACCGCTATAATTTCATTAACAGACCTCCCAAGCCAATAGAATGTTGGTAATACATGTGTGAAATGTCCCTGCAGGTGATACAAAAAGCTAATAGGGGAGTTTCCCGTGATTAGAAACAGAGGAATGACGTAGTGATAAAGTGGGAGAGGGACTTTATGTGGATACAGTCCATGTCAAAATTACATGAATATATGAAATCATGAAAATATTATCTATTCAAAATATGGATATATAAGTGAATATATGACATAGGTACTGTGATTTTTATGCCAAAAGTCAAGGGAAACTTTGATGTTAAAGTTGGTAGGTGCATAGAAGCAAAGGGTAACAGAGATGCCCTATTAGTAAAGAATTCAGTCAACAGATGACATTCACCACTGATATAAGACTCAATATAGAAGTAGTTACCTTCCTGTCACAGGTCTTAGGACTTCCAACAGTGTTCTGCTTGAGGAAGCCTGCTGTTGTTGACCAGCGTGTAGGGTTTTTCCGTGAAGGCTCTTCAGAGGAAAAATTATTATCACTGACAGAAGTTGAGAGGCCAATTAAAGCTGGGTCACTGCTTCGTCTGACATGAAGAGGCATATCTACAAATGCAAAAAAAGCATTTATTTTTTTTTTTTTAAGAAAACTACCTGATAGGATGAAGATAGTAAATCCCAAAGATTTAAGAATAGATCGATGCGTTTGATGAGTAAACATTCTAAGTAGAAATTCCATTTGTTCCTTTAAAATACTTTTTGGTGAAAGACAGTTGTATATGTGGGATGACCTGCTGTGGATTAAGGCTGCCCCAATTCTTATGGGTGAGAGTCTGGGCAGTCGGCCTAACTGTCCTCTGTTTCTAGTCTCTAATCTACATAACTAGCAATAAAAATACTTTTTTTCATAGGGATACAATGAAGACAAAATGAGACAAAGTGCTTAAAATGGTGCTTGACAGTGTCTGGTCCACAGACAGTAATAATAACCATCACTGCTATTAGTAACCCAATATTTTTAAATAAAATGGCACAGGTATTCTAAGATATAAAAAACAAATTTAAGTAATGGAACAATCTCATCTAACTTTTAGCCATATCTACTAGGTTAAAAATTCAGAATCTAAACATTGTCTATTAAAGAATTCTGTGAAATAAAATATTTATTTTCTTCAGAAAGTGTAGAACATAAACACATTTTATATCCTTGAGATAACAGAAATCTTAAAGACAATATACTAACATGAAGGGGTATATACCACATGAAAGACAGTTTAACAACCCTATTCAGATAAAAGTGGAGTTTGCTTGCACCTGCTATAACAAAGCATTCCGCATTCAGCCTAATAATTGTATTAGTTATACTGAGAATATCTTAGCAATATAATCAATGTTACAGCAGACAAAAAACAGTACTACAAAAATAGGGGGAAACAAGTATAGGGTGTAACCGTGAGAATCTGAAACAAAAGCCATAGCTTTACCAACTGAGTGAAAGTCCTCAAAAATGTAATACGAAGCAAAACTTTTAAAGTTTAGATTAAATTGTTAAGCTGACTTCAAAAACTAGTACACAAGTTAAATATTTATTAAAAGTCTCTAACAAAGGGCCTCCCCTGGTGGCGCAGCGCTTGAGCACGGGGCTGCGAGGCTGCCCACAGCCTCTGCAGCGCCTGTTCATTCCCCAGCTGCCGGCAAGGGTCCCACACACAAAAAAAAAAAAAGTCTTTAACAAAAAAAATTTAACCATGAAGTCACAACACTCTGTAAGAAACATTTTCGACTAATATCTGTTGCTAAAACAAAATTGAATTAAGTTTATAATGAAAAAGAAAAGAAACATTTCTGGAATACTGATGCACTCATCAATGGTATGGATACACAGAAATCCTTAAGGATGCCAAACTATATATATATATCTCAAAAATTATATTTAAACCATTTTCAATCCAAAAATCCAAATGATGTTAAAGTAAATTAGAAATATCAGAGAGAACAGAAGCATATGAATCATAATATTGCAGTTAACATATGCTTCTTCATCATAAAGATCTGATAAAAGTAATAAAAGTAATAGAGTTGAGCAACATGATCAGAGAAGAAAATACAGTGGAGATTTAATATATTATTGTTGATAGCTACTTTATGGGGGAAAAACACATGAAAATTATAAAGAAAGATTTCCACATTTGAAGTATGTATAAATAATTGTGACAGCCCTCACTGCTTATAATTTGCACCAAAATCAAAAATAAAATATACCAAGAAGTACTATATAGTCACTCTTGAAACAAGTTCACAAAAATATACACCCAAGTATCCATATATTATTATTACAATGCTTTGATTATAAAAAGTTTCCTTCTAATTAGCAAAATTGTTCCCAAACTCACCAACTATAATATGTAAGCAGAGAAGCAACAAAATGGGAAGAATAGAATACTTCTGGGTAATTTCAATACTGCTTCTTAGATATGGGTTCTTTGGCTTTCCAATTACAAGGTCATTAATTATTTAGTTGCTGAAGAACTCTGCAGACCTCAATCAAAATCAATCTCTCTCCCATTCTCCCTCTCTCTCTTTCTCTCCCTGTGTGTATGCATTTGTGTGTGTACATTTAAAATCAAAAATAAATTCAGGGACTATATAATTTCATTCAATTTGTTCAGATACAATAAATCAGCTTATTGCAATACTTTCAGAAAAATTCCCCTGGAGAATCATATTGCATAAATGATTCAGATTAGGTAAATAATTAGGATGATCATCTCTGTCAGGACATGATCAGTGTTAATCTGTTAGTCTGAAACAGACAAAGCTAATTAACATGTTACCCCTTCGCATCTGCAACTTTCAAAAAGTATAGCTGCAGAACAGAAAAAGGGATGAGAGATTTGGTGTGTTACATAGGCAATGGCAGCTCTTTGGGTTGCCCCTGTGGAAAGAACCATAGGCAAGGCATCAGAGCATGATTTACATAAACTACAACCAAGGATGTCCCAGGAGACATCCTATTAGGCAGCTCTTCCTGTGAATTCTTCACATGAAAACATCTCATTTTCATTTTGGTGAAAAGAAATAAATATAGATAGAGTCTGCATCTTTTATTGTTCTACCATATAAATAAATACCCCCCCAGACACAAATTCATACTTCATGTTTACATTTGTGCCCAAGCTCAAATAAGAGTGTCCTAGAGTTGATGCATGCTATTGAGAAAAGAACTCAGTTCAAGCAGCAATATGTTCAAACCAAAATAACATGTTGATCTTGAAATCAAGGTTTCCTGCAGTTTCATGTGCTGAAAGGAATGCGTCAGCATAGGACATACAAGCAGCAGAAAGAGGCCCAAATACAAAGAACCCAGGCCACACAGCATGCTACGTTGGAGTCAGACTCAGCTACATGGCACACAGCATTGTCTGTACTGAGGCCTATATTTTTGATTGATAATTTCTTTTTTGTTTTATGGTTGCATAAAAAAAAGTCATTTTATGCAGTTTATATAAACATAAGTTTTAGTAACATATTAGAATCAAATTATTAATTTAATTTTAAGGCATATGAATCTTATTTGTTTTAAATGAATTTCAACATTAATCACATTGTAAGAAACATATGAATCACTTCACAGATGAGTCTATTGAGGTTCAAAGAGATGACATGAGCAGAGATAACTTCTCAGGCAGAACTTCAGATTGCTAGAACAGTAATCAATTACACCCAAATCATGAAATTATTTCTGTTGTTTTGGGTTTTATTGGCTTTCATGGGAAAGCAAATTCCATTTTCAGCTACTTGCAAATATAAATATTAGATTCACTTTGTGAAAGGGAAGATTTTATTGTTTCCAGCTAGAATTAGATACACATGGATATCATTGTAAGGGTTTTTGTTAATAGTATCATTTGATTTGGGGGAGTTAAAGAAATATTATGTCAGCTATATAGAGATTGAAACAACAGGTACTCTTCCAATTTGTGAAATGTCAAAATAGAAGAGGAAAACAAAAATTTTACTGCTAAATAAAATACAATGCCTAAGATAATAAAGCCTGCCCCCAGAGGAGACTAGGTTAGACCTATATTTTGTAAATGGTGATTTCAGGACCTTTTACAATGTAAAAATGATTAAGGTTCCCAGAGAGCTTTTGTTTATGTAATTTATAGCTATACTATTTAACACTTTATAAGCGAACCTGACAAAATTTAAAACAGTATCGGTACATTCTTAAGTTAATAAACTATTACATGTAAACATAAACAACAAAATTTTATTATTCTGTTTTACAAGACGAAGAATATTTAGTGGGAAGAATAGCAATGGTTAAGATTTTGCAATATAAAGACATCTGTAGTCATATCTCAGTGTCTGCATTCAATCTGCTACAATATGACAAAGAATACCAAGAAAAAAGAACTCAATAATTATATAGCTGGATGAGGAAATGGTATTTTAATTATCTTTTCAGATAAGTATAGATATTCTTTGACACCACATTTAGACAACAAATGAGAGTTTCACAAATACTAGTTACAATAGGGAATGTAAACTTTTCATTCTTTAATACATAAAAATCTACATGTGTGTCTTACATTTAGAATGAATATTTTACTCATGACAAATTTTTTTACACGTTGCTTAGAATGTATTAATTGTTGGGCTATGATGATCTTTAAATGTTGATGTATTTCTTCATATTCAAAATTCACAAATGTGAATATCATTACCAATTTCATCAGAAAATATCATCATGTATTGGGAAGCTGTCATACTCACAGTGGGATATAAGTTTTCCAAAATCTAATTTTCACTATAAAGCAAGAATGTTATCTTTGGCAACAGATTCAGTCAGGCATTTGCATGTAGTGATAGGCTCATTTCTTTCCTAGAAACTCTGCCAAACACCAAAGTCTAAATAACCATAGTTTTTCTGACTTTACTTAAAGTAAATATGGCATTCCAATAAAATTTGGCTACCTCAAATGACAACTATTGATCTTCAATATGTAAAATTACTTTATGTCTACCTCACAGTTATCACACAAAATATTAAAATGTGTGCTCAAGGATCAGAATTTAATGAAAGTAATAATTTTGCTATTTCATCAAGGGAAGTGGATAAAATGACATTTTCTTTCTACCTGTGAGTATGATGGGTGAAGAATACACTTGGTGTCACTGCCTTGATTTGTGCCAAGGGGCCTGCATTTCATCCATCAGCACCTGGACAGATGTTGGTGCAGATGTCAGCCCACTGAATAACATAAAATATGTTCCAGAAATAGGAATAGTGACCCCCAAGGACCCACAGATCACACATTAAGAATCACTGACCCAGACCTGTAATTCTGAAATGTTTGGTCAATTCTCCAGCCCTCAACCCCTAATCTATTATAAAATCAGAGTTTGCATTAATAAGTCAAAAGACACCTTAAATGCAAAAAAAAAAAATACGATTCCACATATGTTCACATACTCCTCTACCAGTGATCACCTAGCAAACCTCATACTGACAGAATGTATCATGATTTATGAAAAACATACTAGAAAAATATCTTAAATATTTAAAAACAGTATCAGGATCCACTATCAAGTGCCTCCAAATGAGTTTAAAAAATTATTAGCAACATACAAGAATGAAAATACACAAGAGTTACAGAAAATGAAGCAGCAATAGCCACAAATGGCATGACATCTTTTGACAAGTTGATTTAATGAAAGAGATTACTAAAAACATCTGACCTTATCAACAAAATGAATCATGAAACACAGCTGCCTGATGCATTTGACAGGTTCCCCGCCTCTCACTGTCCTCAGAAAATATAACATTGCATAAAGAATGCAATTTTGTGTTGGCCTCAAAGAAATAAAAAAATGAATATAGTCTTGTCTCCTGTGATTTGTTACATTTTTCTGGGGTCCATTGTCTATTTCAGCATAATTAATAATTTGATGTATTCTGTGTTCCTTACAGTAATTAGAAATAGGAACTTTGAATTTAAGGTAATTTGCACATTATTATTATTATAATAGCTCATCCTGAGTTTTAGGAAAGGCACTTCATTAAAAAACATGACAATAAAACTTTCTCTCCCTGTATTCTTCTGATGTATTTAATATATAGATTTTCAAAGTATATCATCTGAAATATTAAAAAGAAAATTCAAAGACAAAAATCTTCAATAATTAAATTTCTGCATGAAGCAGACAGGGACTAGTGCAATGTCACTGAGTCCAGGAAGATAGTGAGACTGTTTGATGTGTGCATTCCTTTGAAGAGTGGATAAAACAGCAATAAACCCTCATCACAGAACTTCAGATTCTCTGTGGCACTAATGCACTGTAAATATTTATTTCCTTCTCTAAGTAAGGTGTCTTAAGTAAGTGGAAAATGGCAAATCTAATAATGAATGAGAGCAAATACTAAGAGCAGACATATTTTCAACTGTTAAATGTCTAAAGAGCTTTCCCAATGCTTCCCTTCTTTCATTCTTTCAATGATTTCTAAATCATTTAACCATTCAAGGCAATGACTAAACCTTTTCCAAGAGGATAAGCATAAGCAGTCAAGAAATTTAATCTAATCTAAATATAGTCTAATCTAATCTACACAAATTCTATCAGAACTTTTGGTGCAAAGAGCATTATTGCTCTTCATGCAAAACGAAGACCCTCTCCTCCAATCATACACTTTCTAAGAGACCTTGTACAGTCAGAAGACCAAGTTATTAACACAGGCTACTGAGATAAAACTTGTCATCAGCACTGCAAATTCAACCTTTCACTCTATGTTGCCAACGCTTTCATAAAGAGATATAGCAGAATTTCACTTAATGAGGTAGTCTTTGCAAGAAATTTGTAAAAGTTGGGTCAGGAAATTGGCTTATGCAAACAGCAAATGACTCAAAAATGAAGAATATGAATCTTATCACACTGCTAGTAACTACTTTTTTATATATAAATGATAAATACAAAATAGTACAGTTGGAAGGTGCTTTAGAGATAAACTGAAATAATCACACTTACAGATAAACACATTGAGGCCAAAAAGGATAGTCTAAGTGCTGGGTTAAAGGTCATACTGCTTTTCCAGGACCCAACTTCACCCAGAGTAATAAAGTTAATGGCCTCCCTAACCATGCAATTTGGACTTGACCACACTGTTGTCCAGGAAGAACTATGATGTATAAAATCCACAAATACTTGCATTTCACTTGAAATAACAGGTGATTTCATGGGCAGTTGAGTTTAAAACACATTTCCATAGATAACAAGATGTTTTCAAATGTTCTACTGAATTTTAGACACATATGAAGTAGGAAAATGAAGCCACGGGGAAAACATACATGCAAATTTCGAATGTCATAATGAATGTTTGCAAAGAAAAAACAGAATTTTTCTGAGGCATATGAATTTGTAGCATTAGAATTCTCATTCTGAAACTGATTACATACCTACTCTGATCGGAAACCTTCTAAACACTCATGATAAAGAGTAAGTGGGGAAATCTGAATAAGACTGGTGGATTGTATACATGTTCATATTGTCTTTGTGATATACTACTTTTTCAAATTCTTACCATTGAGGGAAATTTAGTAAGAATTTCACTGTATGATTTCCTACAACTGTATGTGACTCTACAATTATCTAAATTAAAAATTTTAAATTGCCCTCCAGAGAGTTAAATAGAAAATCTCTCTCAAAGGTCTCAATGTCAAAGCCTCTGGCAGAGGAGGGGAGGCCTCAGGACATAAGGAATCATTCTAACACTATTTCCCATAAAGGAATTGTCATGACCAATGTCCAGCAGAATCACTCATTGTGTGTGTTCGGTAGATTATCCATTTGACGGCACCTACAACATGCTCCGTAGTCGAACAACTTCAGTTTTTACCAACATCAATAACCTAGACTGACGAGTGTATCTCCCCTCTGTTCCACCTTCACCATTCTCTGCACAGTGTCCTATACCCTGTGGTTCCTCCCAAAAGGGCACAACCCATCCTCAGATCTGTCAGATACACACTGGTGTCCCAGCAACAAAGAATAGCCTGACTCAGAAAAGAGTTATTAAGGAAAGTGATTGGAAAGACTGTTTGCAGTCATCAAGGCAGGATAAAGGAAAGATAGCAAGGCATGAAGGACCTTGTAGCCCTTATCATCCCATGGCAGGGGAGCTTTGGTTTTCACTGCAGAGACACAGTGACCAGCAAACAAATGCTAGGCAAGAAGAAGCCCAAGAATAAGGCCTGTCTTAAACTTGTCCTGCTCCTCAGTACTGCCCTGGGGGTGCATTCCCAGCCAACTTGGTACAAGCAGAGAGCACAGCACCTGATTGGATGCTGAAAGGTCAGCTTCTTGCTATAGGGGCTGAGTAAATAATCCTTTAGAAGAACAAAATAAAGCTATCTAGCTCAGGATTCTAGTGAATTCTTTTGTCCCTTTGTCCTTTGTTTCTACTTCTAATAGCATCAGCCGATTATTTAACTAAAGGTTAAGTATTCACTGGACCCATTATAACTACATACCACCCTCCCTACACACAAACACACACACACACACACACAGTTGGATCTAAAATTTTTTAATTGTTTAAAGCACATAGTCAAGAACAAAAAAAAAAAAGTCCTTATTGTTAAGGATTCAGTGCAGCAGTTCCTTTCTTGTCATCCTCTGAGGAGAGAAAAAAGTGGTAAAGGTGTACAGGAAATAGGATTCAGGGATGAAAAGCCTTCTACTCTATCTTCTTGCCTCCAGGAGGAGTGGGTAGGGCCTAGCCTGAGGCAGTTATGTAAATGACTATCTGCTTATAAAAACATGCATTGGCTATTGCATGTAGGGAATCCTACATAAAAATTTAGTGTCTTTAAAATCCTGAGCAAGTCAACTACACCTCCAGGGAAATAGGAGTTAAGTCAGAATCCTAAGTAGCTGCCAGGGCCCATCAGGGAGTGCTCAGAGCATGCAGAAGTGCAGAGAAAACAGTGCTTCTCAAAAGTGATTTTTCCCTTTTATTTCATTTTATAAGGAAAAAAAAGGTATGCCTTTTTGGTTTTGTTATTGCAGGTTAAAGCCTGACTACTTCAATCAACAAACATTTGTTGAGCATTTACTAGACACTACCATTTTAGATATTTACAAAATATGACAAATACCAAGGGTTCTTTGAGAGTCATATATTGTGGAAAAAATCACTTCAAGTGAATCTCATTCTGAACATTCAAAAGGCAACAAACATTTCAACAGATCACTGCCTGGTCAGTGACTGGTTCAGGACAAGTGAAAAACAGATGTTAATATAAAGAATAAGTGATGGTATGAAGAGTGACAATACAAGAAGGTGCCCAGATGCTAAGAATCATTGGTTACAGAAATAAATTATTTGAACAGGTGGCACTAGCAACTTTCTTTGGAATTTGGGGGTTAGGGATTGATTTTGTTCTTTCAAGAAAAAAATCTTAGTGAGCAACAAAGTGATTGAAATTGTGACTATGAGAACATGAGCTGAAAACAGAAAGAGAAAGGACTAAGAACATGTGAGCAGGGAGGAGACAGATATTTTCCTCAGAAAATGAGCAAAATATTTGGAAAAGTGAAAGAATAAGAGGGTCTTCTATATTAATGTTATTGATATTATCCTCCACCCCCTACTGGTGTGTGTTGAGCATATATGTGCCATCTTGTTATTTCTAAGTGGCTTATAGCCCTAAATAGAGGGTAAGATCCATGAAGGTGGAGGTGTCTGCCTTCCTCTCTCATCCTCAAGACACAGAATAGTACCTTGAAGGTTAAGTACAGTTGATTCCATCACCCACTGCGGTTATATTCTATAGAGTCACTACAAACCTTAAATTAGCAAATACTGAATTATTATTCCTAGAGGAACTTCGGGGTTAGGTTAAAGCCCTGGTCACAATTTTCAGCAACCTATTAATACATAACCTTCTTTTGTGTGTATTTCTGTTTAAAGAAAGTTTATTTACTAGACAGTGCTGACTCATTAACATTAAACTCACAGACAACAGGCCTACAACTCATGTCTAAAAAAGCTTGTCTAAGATGTGTATTTTCTGGTTAGGCATAATACAGAATAAAATGCTTAGAAACAAAGGAAAAAATGGCATTTTATTCTTGGGGATCATTTAAAATAGCAAAATCACTAACAAAAAGTACAAAAATATGAATACATGGTACCAAATAGCTCATAAAAGGGCACCAGTTTATAATTTGACTTGAAACAAGAGACAAAATATTCTTTGTTCAGCTTCCATTGGAAACATGCACATCTTTTTTTTTTTTAATTTATTATTTATAAAAGAATGGGGGAACAGGCCAGAGGCACAGGAGGGTGAGAGAATTCACCAGAGACAGCAGGGAGAAGAACAGGCAGATCTACTGAAATACACTGCTGAGGGGAGCAGCGGGCGAGACAGGAGAGGTGTGCGGCACCATGTAGGTCACCTCCCTGGCCGGCCACAAATCGAACCTGCATTGCAGAGGCTGCAGACAGCCTCACAGCATTGCGCTCAACCCGCTGCGCCACCAGGGAGGCCCATGCACATCTATTTAGATGAACCTCCAAAAGTAATGTGGCTTTTCTATACCTTCTCCAATAAACATCTTTTGAATAACTGACTCACAAAATCTTAAAGAAAACCATGTCATCTACTCCAGGTTCTTCTCCAGATATTGTTCTTTCTCTTTTTCCTTGACAAAACAATCTTTTAGAAGACCTGACTGCTTCAACCCTCTCTTATTCTTGAACCCAGTATTCTCTAGCACTACTCCACTAACACACATTTGACAAAGAGCATTATATATCTCCCTCTCTTTATCAACAGGTTATTTTTGATTGTAGTAACCCAGGAATCTCATGGCACACAGCACTGAGCTGACCAATGTCCTAGAAGTTGGCAGTGCTGGGGGAAAACAACAGTGTGGTCATTTGCTTCAGAAGTACACAGCACTGCCACAAAACTTGGGGCGCTGTTTCTGAAAGCATCAGCAAAGGCTTCATGAGTGAACAGACAGCTATATTTTCCCAGTAGTCTTTTTTTTTTTTAAGATTTATTTATTTATTTATACAAGCACTGGGTACAATCAGAAGTATGGGAGGGTGAGAGAATTCACCAGAGCCAGAGGGGAGAGCAGAGCAGGCAGACTGACGAAGCACACTGCTGAGGGGAGCAGCGGGCGGCAGGAAAGGTCTGCGCGCCATGTGGGACCCTCGCCCAGTGGCCGGGGATTGAACCAGCGTTCAGAGGCTGCAGGCAGCCTTGCAACCCAGTGCTCAACAGCTGTGCCATTGGGGAGGCCCCCTGTAGTCTTTTAATACACTTCCATTTAGCCTCTCTTAGAAAGTCTGTGCCATTTGGTCAAGAGCAAGGTATTCCTTGAACAGCCTGCCCACTCCTACCTATCACCTCACTAACCACACTTTCATCTTAAGTTTTAGGCTATGCCTTCCCATTAACAAATGGCTTCAAGGGAACAATAAAACATTTGTCATTGTCAAATCCCCAGAGTGGAAGACCTTAATAAATACTTGCTGAACCAATGAAGAAATAAATGAGTAAGACACCAAAGCCAATGTTTTAGGTTTTATAATGGTATTTGGCCAGCAGGATGGGGATAGGGCAGAGAACAAGCAGAGAACAAGCAGAGAAACTGCTGCAGGGGGTAAGGCCAGACATTTAAACTCTAGAGAAATAAAAGAATTGCAAGAAATTCATTAAGGTAAAAGAATAGAGCTGAAGACGTGACTGGAGAAAGGAAATTTGATGGAGGTGGTGCTGGATGAGCCCACAAAGGGACTTAGAAATAAGACTCTCCAAATTTAACATGTACACAGTACACCAGAGGATATTCCTAAGATAATTTCATAGGTCTGGTGTTAAGCGGGACTTAAAATTTTGCATTTCTGAAGTCCCAGTGTCATCCGTGCTGCTTCTCTGACCACCTCAAATGAAGACTCTAAAGTAGGCAGGACTGTGCTATGCAATATAGTTCAACTGAGCTAAAAAAATTTCAACTTCATACTTCATGGCCTCCCGCCATATTTTAGCTCTTTTTTAGCTCCATTTATTCTTTTCCTCCATACCTGGCCCCATCCAAGTCAACCTCTAAATAAAATCCATAACAATTTTTCCAAACTACCAACCAGATGCCATGAGTCAGAATTCTTGATCCAGTCAGGCTGCAGTACCACTGGATTAAACCCTGGCACTTACTCTCTGCAATCTGAACAATGCCCTGTGCCGGAGCTGGAATGCTTTGAAATTAACAGAAGGCATACAATGTCTAAGGCCTTTCTCTTTTATTTCCTTTTCCACCCACTCTTCATTAGCCCAAGGTCAGTCTGGAGGACATTGCCTTCTCTGAGAAAAAGAAGTTCCAAGAGGATGCACTAGCATAAGGGAAATCAATGTCTCTGGTAACTTCATTTATTATAACTTGTACTTTCCTGTCCATGTCTGGTAGTAATTTTAGAGATTTCACCCCAACTAGCCAGCCTAGTAAATGGCCCTTTGAAAATGTTTGTTAAAGTGTCATTATATAAGTAAAAGAGATGAATGAATGTGATTATCCATCTATTTCTTTCCTTTCCACAATGATTATCTCATTATTATAAGGGTAATAATTTAAGCAAAAAAGAAATAATTACAGATATTAGATGACCAGAGGAGGGGGAAAAAAGGTCTTATTGCTGGGAAGAGCTCAAAGAATTGCTGCTTCACATATTAATAATAAAATCTCTGATCAGAAAATTCAACAAAACTTTACTACTTTTTATTTTACTATTAACTTTACACTATTGACCTCCATGCTATTTACTCTCCTATGAGAATAGTTCAGCAAATAAATTTATTTCAGCAAATATTTCAGTAATTCTTCACATATATTCTTATATGTATATTTGTAAGAAATCACTCATATCATTTTAACCTTATGAATTTAATTCAATATTCATGTGATTAGATTTTGAAATTATCCATTTCATGTAACAAGTAATTTATCTTCCAAAAATTGATGATCATTGATTTCACTGAAGATAGTCAATACCCTTTTTGACATGTATTCTAGTATTTTATTAAGGATTCAAATACCTCAGTAACTGTTGAATTTTGATAAGCATTACTTTCTCATTCATTTGTTACTACAACCTTTATTCCACTGTCTACATAAAAGTATAGTTGTTTCCCTCTAACATAACTGGCAATTCACCAATTTCATTAACCTCTATTATGTCCTTTAAGAATATGCATTTGAAGCTCCTCTACTTTATTAGATTTTATACTTACTTCACTAGCACATTAAAAGATATCAGCTACTTCATGTTAGCAAGACCATTCTTAATTCTCAGAGTCTCTACATTTTACTTCAATCAGGAATTTTAATGATTGAACTTGAACCTTCATGGTACTAAAAGTTGTAAATATCAAAAGTCATTCTTGAAGACAGCTATCTTTAGAACACCTACTAAGTGCTAGCCACTCTTTGAGCTGGTAGTATTAAATGAAATTTCAAGGATTTTACTGTATGATGAAAGGACAGTGAGTAAACAAGTAAGTACACTGTGTTATAAGGTGATCAGTGCTATGAAGAAAAAAATGAAGCAGAATAAAAGGTCATGCTGGAAGATAAAGAGAAGCTGTTTTATACTGGGGGAGTAACATCTCAAAAGCATTCAAATCACTCATTATCAACTTTTTGTATAGAGTGCTCCAATATCAAATAAATTTGTTGTACATACTGGCTATTAATAAAAGCTATCTGGCACCAACTGGTAGCTCCAAAGTGACAATAAGACTTCATAGTTCTCAAACACATGGCTGCTTGTCTGTTTATATTACCTTCAAGTGCAAAGATCTTTCAAATCTAATTTAATCCATTTATTCTCTTTAAGGAAAGAAATATAAAAGGAAAGATAGCCTGGTCATTTAAGATAATAATCACCATAATTTATTGAGCATTTACTACACAGGTCATGCATGTGCTATGAACTTTAATTAATTGATTATATTCTCAGAACAAGGTCAAAAAAAGGGTCCACATTATTATTCCCACTTTATGAGTAGGAAAACTTGGTGTTACAGGGATAAGATATCTTGCTTGAACTTAACCTAGTAAGTGAAGGAAATACTCTAAGTCTTAATGGGCCACAGGACATGCTCTTTCCACTAAGAGTAGAATCTTATAACACCTAGAACTCAATAGGAACACTAGGTTATCTGTACCTGTCTCACCAACATCTACCATCAAAGTCAACTCACAGGAGGAGAGCAGTAAATGTATATTAACTTAACTACACTGAACCTCACACTGAAAAAGTCATTACCACTTAGACTGTCAAGCATAATCTGATGCCTGATCTTTACAATCATTCTCCACCACAGGTTTAAAAAAAAAAAAAAGCTATGAGTTATGGGGGAAAAAATTTAAATGGAAACAAGTTCTATTTACTTAAGGATGGCAGTGTGTGAAGCTATAAAACTAAATATTTCATTGGGAATATGTATATAAAGAACATTTATTTGGATTAACAGACATGAATTGGATTAACAGTTTAATCTATATTTTCACACAATATAGTTCTGCGAAATAAGTGCATTTTCACCACAAGAATCTTTTATTTGGTGGATTTAGGATGAAAATACCTGAGGTAGGGCCTCCCTAGTGGCGCAAGGAGTTAAGATGCAACCTATGAAGCTATCTGCAGCCACTGCAGCACAAGTTCAATCCCTGGCCAGGGAGCTACCCACAAGATGCAGCAAACCTCTCCTGACTTGCCCCTGCTCCCCTTAGCAGTGTATTTCAGTCAGTCTGCCTGTTCTGTTCCCCACTCTGTCTCTGGTGAATCCTCTCACCCCCACACCTCTGGCCTGGACCCCAGTTCCTATATACATAAATAAATAAATCTTTAAAAAAAGAAAAAAAGAAAAAGAAAATACCTGAGGTATACTAAGTACTAAGGAAGAGTGCTTTCTCTCACCTATACTCTTCATATATTTGATCTTAACAAAAGGGCAAATATCTTGATCAGTACTTAAAGATCTCCGCATGCCCAGTTTGCACTTGTCGATACATACTGAGTTACCTGTGGTTCTAAATTTTCAACAGGCATTAAGATGATCTGGAAATATTTTGTAAAATGCTGGTCTATGGGACCCCACTAAGAAATTCTGGAAATTGGGTCAAACGATTAGATCCCACGCATGATGGTTACAAGTTATCCAGGCAATTTTAACAAGCTGCCAAAATTGGAAATCAGTCCTCTAGAGAAGAGAACACTGAATTATCAATCCAAACTGATCTTTCTTAAAAATACAGATTCTGATTCCATATGTCAAGGGTGAGGCCTGAGATTCTGCATTTCCAGGAAGTTTCAAGTTATGCCTTGTAGTAGCAAGGCCCCATCTGAGCTGTCCAATAAAGTAGCTACTGTCCACATTGGTAACTGTCCGCAGTTACCTCTGCCTCTCTCAAGTACTTAATGCAAACAAGCAGTTAGTGTCCCCATAGTGTACAAACACACATCTCTTGAATTTTAAAAAATTTAGCTAAACAAGTATATTACCAAATATTTTATATTTGTTTTATTAACTTGAAGTCACTAAGAAAAGATTATTTGAGGCAATTTGATTACTTTTTAACTTTCATTATAAACTTTTGTGTACAGAGAATAATTCGTCAACTTATCAGACACAGGACAAATAATATATTTTCTAAAATCTCATTAGAATTTTTAAAATACGTTTATATTTGCAGATTTGGGAAATTCTAATATATGTTCATAATGTTCCAATGAAGTAAACAAATATTTACATAATCATTTTTTATTAAAATGCTATATTTGGAACTAACTATGACAATTCAAATCCTACTGCAAAAGTATTTGCAAAATAAATAATTTCAATAATAATAAGGGGAAAATGCTGTATTATATTAAGATAAGCAAATAACTGCTTGGCTTCTTTTTAATTGAGATGATAAAACACTTAACTCCAAATAAACTCGTCCTAATATTTAAGGAACACTTTTATAACTAAAAAACCCAGAATTTTATCCATATCACTGACAGTCAGAAAGCAAAGAAAATAAATTTAAACCCAACAGTAGTTTCCTAGGCAACAAGCAGAGATACAACCAGTGGAGAAACAAAATGAAAACAAGGAAAACCATTGCAGCATTTCAAACAGTATTGAGAAATACACTTTAATTGTCAAAATGTCAAAAAGAAAACAATATTGAAAATCATTTCACTGAAAATGAATCAAAACACAATGCCATTTTCATTATCATAAAAGAAACACACAAAAATAGAAAAATTTAATTCTTGTCCTTTGTCGTGAATTAAGTGGGGATTATAATCAAACTTGTTTGATTTTACAAAATTTATCTATATTAGTATAGATCTCAAATATGTCTCCTGTGTTTTCTATGCAAATACGACCATACGTTGACTCAACATACAAAAGAAGAGAATCACAAAAGGGTTTGGAGCAGAGAGGATAAAGCAGATGCTGGGACAATCTCTGTTACAAAAACAAGCTCATGAGAGCTTGGGTCTTAGTTCAAACAGTAAATTCTGACATTGCAAAACACAGATTAAAACAGCACTGGGCAGTCTGTATTCTCACCTGGTTTTAGTTTCCTTGCATATGATAAGGAAGGAGTAGATTTAACCTTTTTTTTTTTCCTTAATTGAGGTAATTCACAACACTATATGTAATTTAGAAGTGTAAATATAGTGTCAGATGTGTGTTATCATGCCACAGCCACCACCAAAATGCCCATAATTTTCTACCATAATCCATTCTGCTACCTCCTACAAATGCTTTCTACACCCCACCATCACCTTCTGGTGGCATCAATTCTACAGTTAAGATTTCTAGGGTTTGTTTTGGGTTAGTTTTCTCTAGTCCTTGATCTTGTTCCCTATAAATGCCACAAGAAATCACTGATATTTGTCTTTCTCCCTCTGACATTTCATTTAGTATAATCCCCTCCAGTTCCATCCATGTTGTTTTAAATGGCAATATTTCATCTTTTTTACAGCTGAGTATTATTCCATTGTGACTACAATCACATCCTTCAGGTATATGATAGCACACCATACTAAACACCAAGGCACCCATAATCCTGCACACAATAGTCCATTGTGCTGCCTTCCCACTCTGCTCTCCCCCTCCATCTCCCTCTATGGTGGCATCAATTCTACAGTCAGATTTCTAGGGTTTGTTATTTGATCTGGTTATATCTCACACTTTGTTTTATTTCTCTACATTCAACATATAAGTGGCACCACCCAATATTTGTCTTCCTCCTGCTGATGTATTCTATTTACACAGTACCCTCCAGTTTTTCCAGCAACCTTGGGGAAAGGAGATTTGATTAGTGAAGGAGTCACCTCCACAATGATCAACTCTCCTCTTCCCAGGGTCACTGGACAAATACAGGAGCACATTTCTGAGATGTGTAAGGCAGGCTTCCACCCTTGATGTATGTCTAGGCATCTCTAGCCATGCAACTTTTTGTCGCATAGAATTGAATTTCTTCAGTGTACCTTCTTGGGTAGTCATTGTTGGTTTCTGCTTTCAAAGAGGTCTCAGTTTTACCCCAATTCACAGTATTATCTGGGTTCTATATATCCCTCTGGGATATTTTCAGATTATCCCCAAGGCAATGTAGCCAGGGTATAGAACCCAAATAAGACTGTGAATTGGGGTAAAACTAAGCACCTCTCTGACACCAACTTCCTTTAGAATCTCCTCCAGCAACATCTTCTTAATCTACTCATTTGTCACTGGGCACTTAGCTTAGCCATTATGTGTTTCCCTCTTTTTTATACTGGCTTTATAAAAAGCTATTAAAATATAAGATATAGCTATTATAACAGAAAAAAAAGTTTACCATTCAGAAGCAGAGATAATTACAAGAAATAGAAGCACATTTTTGGAGAGTATATTATTTTAAGTTACCTTCAGTGCATTCTTATTTGCTTGTTTGTCCTCTGCTTCACTAGATTCTCGAACCATTCAGAACACTAGATGACAATACACTTCCATAGAAATAACCTCTTCCACAAATGGTGTAAAATCAGCTCAAAGAAAATTTCAACAATGTGGCCATTAAAACAAAAATGAATAAACCCTCAAGAATCTCCTGAGTAGACAGACTGAATTTATGTCTGCAGGAGTCTGACAAAGCTTGTGTTTGGTCAAAAAGATTGATGAGGAAAGAAACACTAAAAGATTGACCTTATTTCCCTTCTCTTATTAGCTTCCAGGAAGCAAATCCAGAGCTTTGTGGACCTGAATACTATGTGATAGATGGCACAGATTTTGATTAAATATAGATAAAATCTAATTTTCCATTGAATTTATTTTCAATTTCAATTACATTATACTTTTTCACAATTGTCCATTTTGTTTCCTAATTATGTTTTTTCTTGTTATTTTAGAAATGAACATAAATCCTTGTCTACTACACAGAGCACATATGTTGCATTTCTAGGTATATATAGTATTTCAAATTTATACAAATGACATTAGCTATAAAATATCAAAATTAGCATCATATATGTAACTGATTTATTTTGAAAAGTATACAAATTAACAGTGCTCAAACAGTACACATTATAATTAACAGCAACATCTATTCTAAGCAACTGAGTTCCAATTATGCATCACACCATTTTATAATAGGCCTGAGGCTGAACCTTTATGAGGAAAATAAAAAATAAAAAAATAACATCAAGTCTTTCAAAGCTTCGAAACCTCAAAGAATCAAGAAGAGATTCACTACACTTACAAACATCACTGAGAAATTTGAAAGTAGAGGCCAGCCTGCTCTTGATTTTAACTTAGTTTTTTAGACTAGCAAAATATAACCAATGTACCCAAATATCAGCCTCTGAATACCATTTTCCATTAACAAACCAAGACTTCTTAGAGTAATGACTGATACAAGATGTGAGGCAGGGAAAAAAAAAAAAAAAAAACCAGTAATAACAAGACAGCCATGGAAGACATTGTCAAGTCAAGTCATTATACCATGAATGATATTATCAAAACCACTCAGGAGCAAATTTAGGTCTCACTACTATAAATCAGTAAGAATAATAGTGCAATAGTTTGAAATAATAACTGTTAACTTTAATGTGTCTTTAATGATCCTTTTTTTCAAAGAAGAAAAAAGATACCAAGAAGATGTGAGCCTATAAAACACATTATCTGGGAAAAAAAAAAAAAAAAAAACATTATCTGAAAGGTGGTGAAGAAAGAGATGGAATTAAGCATTTGGTCTTTCCTATACAAAGGGTACATCAGGGCAATAAACTAGTTGACAAGGAAAAAATTCTTGTCATGGATCTATACTAGTTAGCAAAGACAGAAATAACAACATGCTACAAACATTACAAAATAATGAATTTAGGTAATAATGGCCACTGCTGCTAATATCACAAGATAAGGAGCAACTGGAATTTTTATGCATCTCTTGATGGAACAATACACTACCTCAAGATACTATAGTCAAAAATTTAAACCAGGATCAAATCAAATTACATTAAAATCTACCAGTTTATAAGCAATACAGGGCGTAAAAGAACAAAGGATAACACAGGATAAATTCAACTAAATCCAGACAGTGGGAAACCACAGGAAAAATAACTCAATTTCAATAAATAAATTGGAGTAGGTACCTGTGTGTATAAGCACACACGTTTGTATGTGTGCACACACGACTGTGTAATGAAAGATACATATTAATCAAATGCAAATGTCTTTTCTTTGGATCATTATTTAAATAAGTCAAATATAAAAACCCACACTTATAAAACAAAGCATAATAATACAGCATTAGGGGCCTCCCCGGTGGCACAGTGGGTTAAATGCTGTCCTGGGAAGTTGTCCGCAGTCTCTGCAGCATGGGTTCGATTCCCGGCTGGTCAGGGAGATACCCACATGGTGCAGCAGACCTCTCCTGCCTCGCCTGCTGCTCCCCTCAGCAGTATATTTCGGTTGTCTGCCTGTTCTGCTCCCCACTCTCTCTGGTGAATTCTCTCACCCTCCTGACCTATACCCCAGTTCTTGTATAAATAAATATCTTAAAAAAGAAAAATACAACATTAACTATGTGTTGTCTTTTTTAAAAAGTAGTATTACATTGTATTTTTAAAGTTTTATCTTTTAGAAATATATATTGAATTGTTTTCAGAGAAAATGACATGAGATCTGGTATTTGCTTTGAGATAATCATTTCTGGAGAGTTTGAAGGAATATTGATGAAGCAAGATTGGATGTAAATTGAAAATTGTTAGACCTAAGAGGTTGGTATGAAATTTCATTATAATCTCTTTAGTCTTGTTTACGCTTGAAATTTTCTATAATAAAAAACTTAACAAAAGACAAATGGTCTTGCAAGGTATAAAATTATACAGACAAAGGAAAATTACTCAATGTAATGACACTGAATAATAGCTTTTTTTGCAATGAGGGTTAAATTCTTAAAAAAGGGAAAGTTGCCCAAAGTCACATACTCATCATAATGACTTCCATAATATTTTTTGTGCTACAGTTGAATAAATCTCGTTAGAATATGCTGTGCTGACTTTATAAAACATTCATTCAGAAGAGATTTAGTTTTACTGAAAAAATTTGCAGAGTCAAGTCTCCTAAAATGCTGTTTCTCACAAGTTAAAGACATAAAATGTAACATGATTAGTGAATCTAGAAGGGGTTTGAAACCCATTTACTTAGATGTGTGTTACTTTGGGATGAGTAAATAATAAGTACTACTGTTTTCTGATTTCTTCCATTTTTCAGAAAGATGAGGACATTAGATCATAATCAAGTTAAGAGTATAAAACAGTTGCATTTTATCCTAATGTATCTTGTCGATCATTTCAAAAAGCAATGAAGTAATACACACTAACAGTAAAGAATTGTGAAATATACTCCCATGTATTTTGATTTCCTATTTACCAGTTGATTGTAGATGAGAAAACAGAAAAAACAAATTGCAAATATGAGTGGCAAAAAAAATCAAAAGCTTGAAACTCTAGTAAATGAAAGCTAATTATAAAAGTAGTCACATGTAAATGTAGAGACATCACTATTTACTGGCTTCACCTCATGAATAACTGAAAGTTATTCATGTTAACTGTGAGTGTTGCACACGTGTGGTCTGTGAGTATTTATTTCACTGACAGGAGTTTATAAATATAAGCCTAGACAATAAAACATTTCATCAATTTGGGAACACAATAATCCTATAAAAATTGTAACATTAGCTTTATAAACAATATTTTCAAATCATCTAGTACTTTCAAATGTTGCTGTGTATATTTCAAATAAAAATAACTGTATATCAAAGCTCAGTTTTCAGTAAATAATGATACTACTTGTGAATGTGGAAAAATAAAGGCAAGGAATCACAGCAATACACACACCCTATTTCCAGACACTTATAGTGCATCATTGTAATGATAATTTTGACTCTTGCATAAAAAAGTAGACTATCTATATCAAGCTTTTCATTGCCAGGATGGCAAAGCATCACTTACTATATAGAAGTAAAGAAGATTCAACATCTACCACAGTCAAGTTCATGAGACAAAATTGTGCCCAACGGTTAATTTTTTTTTACCTCAAAAGCTTCTTTTTTTCTTCATGTATGGATATTTTTTAAATGTATTTATTTATATATATTTTACATCATTGTTCATTTTTAAACAATGTTTGCTATATCCCCCCCTCAGGTGTAGTCCCCATAGAATTTCCTTCACCAATTCACCCAGCTTCTTAATTTTCTTTTTTCTCTTAAGTATACAGTCTGTCTTTAAAGTTGGTAATGGATAATATCCACAACTATGAAATTATATACAGTTAAACCAAACTTCTCTTCTGAGGTAATTGAGTTTTGTTCTAAGATAGTTTAAAAAAAGGGGAGGGGGCAGCAATTTAGTAGGTCTTGGTAATAAAGGAAATGAATGAAGATGGATTTCTGTGTTGACTGGAAACAAAAAGCATTTCTTCATTGTAAAAAACATTCCAAAGAATGCTAGCACATTGTTAAATAAAATGAAATGACCAAATATACCTTTGAATTTGGATTAGCTGAAATTTTATATTTAGCAAATATGAATAGTCTTTTATAGTGTTATATTATCTAGAACGCAAATTGAAATGCATATACCCCACTGAATCAGCTCTGACCAAGCTCACCCTTGATGACCTTCCTGTGTTTACCACTGTCAGTGCCTTGGGGCTGAGAGGAAAGGGTAAGTATACTTGTTGAATGTAACATATTGAGTAAGCTGCAGTCACATGGCGAAGATGAAGATATTATTCTTGCTTTATAAAAACTTACATAGCTAGAGAGGTACACCAGTAGCTACACAGTAAAGGAGGATATAAGGACACACAAAAAATAGAAAAGGATACAATGTTTACGAAAAGTTAATTCTTTAAAAGACTGATAAGTGCCCCAGAATCCATTTTTTGACAATTGAAAGCAGAAAACAAGGCAATCAAAAAATTCTTTAAATGAATGCACTCATGAAGACTCATTGGAGCTAATCGCTTTAAAGTATATTCAACAGAAAATTACCAGAAATTTCCAAAATAGCTCAAAAATTGGAACTGATAGTTTCATATATGAAAATTACATTCAATACTAATGAGTTCCATCCATTGATGAAATTATCCTAGTAGTCACTGTTCAGATTCCTTATAAAAAGAACTAAAACATAACTAAAGTAAATTTTTACAAAAACTTTTAGCATTAAAAAAAAAAATCATGAGGACGGGAAGAGTGAAGAGAATAAATTACATAATGTTTTCAGTACTCACATATTATACATAATTTTTCTAATCAAAATTTTATACTTCTAGCATAAAAGTCAATTATCATAAAAATTCCTATTTAATCATGCAAAAGAGATAAATCTCCAAATTGGTTAACATAGATTATTTCTATCAAGCAAATCAAATTATATAATGGCTAGATTTTTATAAAAAATTGTTCCACATGGCTCACCTAAATAACAAATGATCTCAACTACTTATTAATGAGGTAGGTTACCCCACTCTGCATTAGCTTTCTTCCCACCCACTTAGATGACCATCACACGAATGTTGTTGGGTCAGGCACTCATTGTCATATGAGACAGCAAATCAGAAGATCAGCTGATCAGGGAAAACAATGACTTTCACACATAAAACAAGTTTTATTTTTTTTCCTATAGTACTTTACAATATTAAAATATATGTAGCATGTGGTAGGCAGAAGAATGGCCCTCAAAGATAGAGCCACATCCTACTCCCTGAACTCCCATGTTACCTCTCATGGGAAAAAGCATTTCACATACATGATTAAAATAAAGACATGGGGGCCTCCCCTGGTGGTGCAGTGGTTGAGCGCTGGGCTGTGAAGCTGCCTGCAGCCTCTGCAGCACCAGTTCGATCCCCAGCCACCGGCGAGGGTCCCACATGGCAGGCAGACCTCTCCTGTGGACCGCTGCTCCCTTCAGCAGTGTACTTCAGTCCTTCTGCCTGCTCTGCTCCCCTCTCTGGCTCTGGTGAATTCTCTCACCCTCCCGCGCTTCTGACTGTACCCAGTGCTTGTATAAATAAATAAATCTTTTTTAAAAAAATAAAGGCATGGACCTGAAAAAATTATCCTGGATTATCCAAGTGGGCCCAATGTAATCACATGAATCTTTAAGAAATGGAAGTGAGGAGCAATGGAAATAAAGTGGGACATGAGTGCAGAAGAGTGAAAGAGATGCAAGGACTCTGGTGCTGGAGATGGAACAAGGGGGCAGGAGGGAAGGAATGTAGGGAGCTCAAAGAGCTACAAGGCAAGAAAACAGACTCATCCCAAGAGCATCCAGGAGAAACAGAGTCATCTGTGAGACCCTAACTTAGAGAATAGTAAAATACTTATGTTATTTTAAACCAACAAGTTTATGGTAATTTTTTATAGCAGGAATCGAAAACTAATACACATATACATACACATTCACACACACACACAAAATTACAGTATACAGCCTGCTCTTCAAAACTGGGGACAAATATACTATTCTAATTCAGTAAATCACCCAATTTTGATGAGGAAAGGGGGTAAATTTTAGATGAAGTAGAGAAATGAGGAAAGCAACCTGGTAACTTTTCTGACTAGACACCAAAAGCACGTACACACCTGACTCTCCCTTAACTCTTCAGAGCAGCCACATGACCCTCTCAAATCTTATAAACATGGATCATAGACGCCCTACTCAGGATTCAATCCAGTTTTAATCTGTAGTTTTGGAATTATAAGTGACTCAGAAGCACTCCCCAATTTATGACCTAGAAGAATGTAGTCTGGGGGTACCATCTGGGTGTAGGTCTATCAATGAACTTAGTCTCTGAGAATCTCATATGCATATTCATGCATCCATATTGACTTTGAAAGTAAAGATTAGATAACATCTTTCTTGTCTATCATGTTAAGTCTCCCACTAGTCTCTCCCTGACACCTTAGGTTCCTAAACACAGAATAAATATGTGTACTCCATTATTCATTAGAATTTACAATCATGTAAATTCAGCATGTGATATATACATATCATACATGTTTATATAAATATATACCATCCATATATATATAATACATATACATGATATTAAATTTTGACCTTTTCTCCTAGTGATCTGTCTGATGTTAATTTGATCATCAATAAAGCCTTAAATGAACCCAGATAGGGTGGAGGAATTTCCCCATGCACCCTGACAAAATAATATGTATATATAATATTTATTTTTATTTATTTATTTATTACTAGGGTATGACAATTAATATAAGAAAAATCTTGTATGATGCAGTAGAAACAACTGTAGCATGGGAAACAAGCTGTTTTGATTGTTATTATTTAATTGGAAAAGTAACAGATTGTGGTTTTTTAATCTCTAAAACAGATAGGAAATTTAGGGTGCTGAAAATGTTCCACAATTTAAAGAGAACACAAATAGAAGGAATCTCATGCTGGGAATACACAGTGTGACAGTACTTATGAATAACCAAGAGAGATAGTTTGGATTTATGAGCCCAAGAGAGAGAAATAGCAGAAATAATGGAAGGATAATCCCCCTTTTTTGAGTTAAGAAAATTTTAGATTTATTTAAGCTTAAGTGCTTGTCAAATGCCATCATAAGGAAAATATTTAAAGGAATATCAAATCTAAGACACAGAGTTTTACAAAAAAGATCCCTTGAAGGGAAGGCACTCTTGATCTTCTCTCCCATGTTCCTCGAGCACACACACTCATGTACACTTACATACTCACAAGCCATACTATGCACACACAATGCAGCTCTCAGGTTATTAAGGAGGAAAGCTATATGACAGTATGTAGACAAAGAATTGATAAAGAATTAATCAATTCTTAGGGTATAAATCAGAATAAATGAATTTACAAACAGAAAAATACAAATAACATGATAAATTAGGGTTACTTTTCTTTAAAATGTGCCCCTCTGAGAGACTATTAGTTTTCCATTCCAGGGAAAAGCCATAAAAGGTAAAAATAGCAGAGGCACATTTACCAAGAACTTTGTGCCTTTTGATAGTTTCCTCTCAGTCCTTCCCCATATGGGATTGACACAAAGATTCTGAGATATGATACCCATTGCCAGCTGGTTACAGAAATCACCCAGCAGCAAACTTAACTGGGAATCCAAAGCTATTTTCTAAACATTAAAAGCAGTGAAAAATATAAATAAGTAAACATATCACAAGAAGTAAACAAAGAGCTCTATATCAAGTACAGCAACTGAGAGATTTTATCTGCCAAGCTTTCATGCTGACAAAATAATCCACAACATGCGTTTCTCTGTGACATCCATTAGTACTAAAAATATTAACCAGATACCTGGTTAGAATGCAAGATTAAAGTGAAAAAGAAACCTGCTTACAATTGAATCATGCCTATTAAAATATTTTCATGAAATTATTTTTTCTATGTAATGTACTTCTTTTTGCCATTTAGAAATGGGCTCTCTAGCTTTAATTTAGGTTGTAGTTTCTAAATAGTTACATTACCATTAAAAATTTTCAAGTGTCAGTGTCAAAATTTTCAAGTGTTTCTAAATTTGATAAACAGAAACTATAACTGAATGAACAAGGTATGTTCCAATAAAAAGAAAAGTTGGCCAGGTAAGATCTCAGGATCAAGTGATCTATACTGGCCACGGACAAAAAGAAAGTGAGAAAGGATAGAGTAACTGGGCTGTGGGATATAGCCTTCTGGAAAAAAATGAATCTGTAAAACTGATCTTCCCTAAAGTTTAGTGGGTTTTCACTAATGTAGAGAGCTTTCTGCCCATCGAATCCACTTCTACATTTTTTGGTTCTAAGTTCAAAGATAACTTTTGGTGGATCCTGTAAATCACTCTCCCTTAAGGTGTGTGGAAGGTGTAGCGATTCCCCCATCAGTGTGATTGTGAAACTCCTATGGGCAATTCTTTTCAAATGGATAGGCTGTTCAGGGAACTCTTGATAACTACAAGCCCAAGTTCACCTAATTACTTGGGGGAGAGAATGTCCAAAAAAGTAATACTCCTCTATCCAGTGAACTGACAGTCACTATTATATAGCATAAAATATTGCATTACATATGTGGGAGAATTAAAAATAAATTTTTCATATAGACACAATTAAATCATGGTAGAGGCAAACTTTTTTTTTTTTTCTGAAAGATAACTCAGAAATATTAATGCCAGCGAGGTACTACAAAAATGTTTTGGTCTAGAGTCAAGAATTTAGAAAGGCCACAAAGAAACAAACAAGGGATCTTGAGATCAAGTAAAGTGTTACTACATTTTTGGCAATAACTCCATCTGTCTTGAATAGGAAGACCTCAGCTGTGTTTATGTCTTAAACATAGATTATGTAAGCTTCCTTCATTGAACTCAGTTTCCCAAAGATAAAAGTAGAGCAAGTAGATGCAGAAGTTTCCACCAATAATGTTGTATCCTACAAAGGTACAGAAATCTTTTCAAAATGCCCTGCTTATGTTATGGAATTTACTGACAACCTCAAGAGGGAGAGGCCATGCCAATATCTACATTTTCATGTGCTCACTGGAAGGAAAGGATTTTTGGGTAAACTAGGACATTATAAATGACACTACATTGAAAACACTATAAGGTTACCTTTGCAGGTTCCAACATAAACAACACAGACAGAATGTTTTAGACCAATGAAGCAAGTGATCATTTACATTGTATTAGTGTGTTTTTAAACCTAATGTTGCTTATGTTTTGATGTGAGGAAAATGTATTTACTCATTTTTATTACTGGGTGAAATGTGAAAAGGTCAGTTTAAAAATAATTTTACAACTAAAATTACCTATGTTGATGGCTTGTTACTTAATTGGAAAACTGAAGAATAAAATAAAACCTTCTTAATGGTACCAAGTATCAATGGAAACGAAGATCTTATTTATGGATTTAAATGTAGTCCTCCGGAACAAACAAGTTGGTTCACAGACAGTGAATCTGCTGCTGAACTGCTATCTCCTGACAGCCCATCTTATCTGCCAAATTGCTCATTAGGTTTGGCAATTTTCACCTGCGCCTCCAGTTTATATTTCAGCAGGGAATAAACATCAGTCTTCTTTTACCATCTTCTGCAGTGAGCTTCCAACACCCCCTCAGTAGCACAGTACACACCCATCTGCAGTTCTCCAAATGCATGCACCTTGTGTACATACCATTATTTTTAAAATGTCATTTGGCTTTTGGAAGCTCACTTAATTCAAAATAAAGTAAAAATACAACAAGAGAAACCATATGCAAAATAAGTCCTATTTATGATACTAAGTGAGCTGAGGAATGATGCACTTAATTTTTAATGTGAATAATGAACACATAAACAATCTGTATTTAATCTTAAAAATGCTAATTTCATGGAGTAAGTCTGAATGGGGCACAGGTGAAGAGAAAAGAGAAGAGGATTCCTCTTTCAATTGAATCTTACCCATCCAACCTTTATTATAGGTCTGAGAAGAGAGTACTCCAAATTATAAATAAACAATAGAGGTACCCTGGCAGCAGAACAAAGAGGCACCTAAGAGTACTACTGAGTGTTCTGCCTTTGCCTGCTTCCAGTGACCCCTTGCCAATGAGCTTTCTGACATTCACAGGCAGATCAATACACAAAAAGACACACAAAAAGGGAAACTCTGTGGGCAAAAAGCACCAAAGATATAAAACAAAATGTATGAAACCCCACAAAACAACTTCTGATGGAATACTGTTTTTCATTTTGCAGAAGTAAAATATTCACCACCAACCCTGCAATTAGCAAGAAAATTACAATAATTACAGCAATTTTGTATCCCATCTCCAATCCAATTAATAGATATATGACCTTGTCAACATGTAATAATCAGATTGCATCTACAACAAAACTGGATGGGTTTTAGATGCTGAATAGAACTTGCACAGTAAGAAGGTAATTATTTGAAATACTGAGAATACCATTTGTATGCCATGCTCCACTTCACAAATTAAAAGAAAATACAATAGGAATATTATTCCTATTTTCAATACCTGTTTAAATCAAATTTGAAAAATATATTCTAATACCAGTTAATGTTAAGAGGATAGATGCCTAAATCAAAGATTTTGGACTTCCTAGCAAGGTAAAATTAATCTACATTCTTGAGCAAGAAAAATTGCATGATACAGTCCATCTGTAATAATTATTGATCTCTGTTTAAATTCTCAAAGTTACAATAGGAAGCTGGCAAAACCAAGCAGCAGTTCAGAAAAAGTAATTAAGCTGCACCATTTCAGAAAAATTTTTGCAGTGATAAAAATAATTAAAATTAATATTAACATAGCTTTGAAAAAGTTAAACAGGTTGACATGACACATGCGGATCACCACACAGCTTTAAGAATTTAAGGCCAAGATCTCCACATTCTGCATGCATCTTCCCTTAAAAGTGGATTAAAATGGCATGAAAACAAAGGGGTATAGGTGAATACTGGGTAACGATTTCCCTAATTTTTTTGAAGATTTATTTATGCATACAAGAACTGGGGTCTAGGTCAGAGGTGCAGGAGTTGAGAGGATTCACCAAAAACAGAGTGCGGAGCAGAACAGGTGGATCTACTGAAACACAGCACTGAGGAGAGCAGCAGGTGAGACAGGAGACCTCTGCTGTGCCATGTGGGTTAGCTCCCTGGCCTGGGATCAAACCCAGGCCACAGTGGTTGGTGACAGCTTGATAGTGCTGAGACTTTAACCCCTGTGCCACCAAGGAGGCCCCAGTTTCCTTAATTTTTGATTCTGCTTCCAGATTAGATATGACCACAGAAAGCCACATAAATATTTCCTAACAATCCTACAGGATACCTGGCTTCCAGGTAGTTCATCTACAGCTATCCTCTGCCAACACAGAAATGCTTACAGAATTTCAAATGTGCTTCACCATGCTCTGTATTTCCTAAAACAATGGCAGTTGAATCTAGATGTTTAATCAAATTTATGTTTAAGTTCCCCCCCATTATCTTTGTATTTTATTTGTTCAGAAAGACTTCAAGTGTATTGAAAAAAATAAAATACAGATAGCAGTACTTTAAATTTTACTACAATCACAACAGTAGACATGCTTAACTTCACAGGTAAATTCTACCATGCTTTGGGGAAGAAACTTTAAATGATGTATTAATTCTATGCAGAAGAAAAACCAAGATGAAGATACAATTTATGAACCATATATAAAGCTACTATAACCTTTGACAATAAAATAAAAACAATTTCTTTCTCAAGACAACTACATAGGAAGCATTGTAGTCTTCCAGCAAGAGGCACACAATGCTTATGTGACTCGCCAGTGTATGGTTATTTTTTTGTACATTAGCAATAGTGAATGATCAACTCCTAAACCCATTAATTCAACAGGAGTTGTAAAAGTAATACTGCAATTCTGTAATTTCTTCATTTACTAGCTGCAATACATCTATAAAAAGAAACTTCCCACTCATGTATTATTTGGTTCCTCAGTAATAACACTCATATAGGAAATGCAGGATAAATACCTGATCCTTTCTATCAGTTTTCCAAATAACATGTTGGTTCATATCATCTTTTACCTTACTTCAATACACTACCATTATTGTCCTTATCAAACTTCGTTTTGTCCATCTTGGCTCAAGTTGATTACTGGGACCTTCTGATATAACTTTAGTTTCTTTCATAGCTTCCTTATTTTCTGACATTACAGGGTGGTCCTCTAGGATCATCTCATCCCTTTCCTCTCAGGCCTGCCTACAGCAATTTCCCCAAGAAGATCCAAGCCCTTTTAATATAAAATGCTATTTCTAGAGCACACTCTGGATATCAGGAATGTTCAGTTACTGAGTTGGTCTTTGATTCTAGACATATGCATATACCACAATAAAGTTCAAGGTCAAAAGCAGAAAGCTCTCAAGGTATGAGACTTTTGCATATTGAACCACCTAAGCCTTATCTTAATACTCACACTTATTATCTACTGTTTATTGAGGGGGGGGATCGTTCTCCATATACTTTTCTCAGTTTCCATCAATTGCTTATGAAACCTAAGAGAAGAGTGAAGTCCTTGGTGAGAAAACTTTTCTTCTCTTCAAAACAAAAGTTAAAGAGTTTATCTGAAATCCTTTATAACCCATCCACCTAATTAGAGTCAGTTATTACTCAGTTGATTTCTTTATTTTCTTATCTAGCAATAAGAAAATAAGTAAATAAGTAAAATAAGTAAAACCATTAAAGAAATTCCTTGATGACAAGGATTAGATCTTATTAATACAACTCATCACAGAGCATAATGCCTGATCAGCACAATCCAAATTTGTTTTGTTTGACTGAATGCTATTATACAGTATTAAATATCAACTTAATAGATACATGTGAAATATTACATGTGAGTCGCATGTAATAGGTAACTTTTACTTAGTCACTAAGTCTTGTATTTAGTAATTATTTAACATGCACTTATCCAAAGCCTACCAAGGTCATAAACTCTAAATAACCTTAGCCTACAAAAATCAGAACAAAAAAGTAAGATCTGTATATTCTCCCACTGGTAGATACAAAACAATAACTTCATTTCAAATGTAATTTTTTCTGTGGACAAAAACAAGAGAAAGTTATTTCAGGTTGAAAACACTCAATCTTTAAGACATAGAGCCAGTCTAACGTGGACAAAATTTAGAAATTATTTTGAGTCCAGGAAAATTCAACTGATAAAATTTGATGGGAAGCATGCCATTCAAATTCTTCTTAATATAAAGTCAGAATTTACCTTTGCACTGACATTTTAAAGATGCACCTAAATTAAAGGGGCATTTAGCATAAAAACCATGCAAAACTACAGTAGTAATACAATGAAAAGCATTATATTCAACTACAATATATATAGTAGGGTACAATTACTCACATAAAGATAATATATAATTAATATCAGGGGTCTAAATTAACTGTACTATAATTTAATTCAAATTTTCTTTAAGTTTAGGCAATCTACTTTTTATATACAAGTTTATTCTAAATAGATAATCACTACTTCATGAGTTTAATCAGTTACTAAAATAATGTATATCTTAACTACATATTACTTGTATACTACACATGGTATATGCCTCACCCTTTTTAATCACTGCCCTAAGTAAATGCAGCATAAGGTTTTTTAAATGGCATGTCAATGTAGCAACCAGATATTATTCCCATAAAATTAATTCAAACTGTTTGTGTTTCTACATGTTGTTTCAAGAAACACAAATCTCCTGAATATAAAGAAATGTTCAACAAAAATACCTTATAGTGTCTGTACCAGTTCAAGCTTCCTTGGAAACACATTTCATAGTACCTAAGAGGTCTCCCTTGTAAACATTTCTAATACAAATGAGAGAAAGCAGTTTTAGGAAGAGGTTATCATTGGTCTGCATCCATACACTATCGTTCAGGGATCACTTACATGTCCCATCACACCCAATGTACCTTTTCAGTTCTCTACATCTCTATATGGCATGTGTTAGTCTGTGGTTTCTGATGGACCACTGGATTTGTTAACTACTAAATTGATGCTCTTTCCTGCTTTCCTCATATATATGCTCAAGGGAAAATGGAAGCAAAAACAATTTACGAAATTGTATAAATTTCCAAAATGCTGTAGATTATAACCAATGCAAAAATGGGGAATAAGGATGCATTTTAGAAGAATAAATGATATATTCTAAATATTACTACCTATACCCAATAGAATATTGTATATATTATTATAGACTTATTAGTATATATTATTTCCTATCGATAGATGAAGGTCTACTTATGATTGTCAACAAAAGCACAAAGACCAGTTTTTACTTGAAAAACTGAACTATTTCTAGTCAGAGTTAACTAAAAGATAAAAGATTTTTAATTTATCAATTTCTTGAACTGCTTTACTTTTAACAATAGCTCAATTATAAGATTATACAATTATTAACACTAAATAGTTTCTAGTAAGTACCTCACGTTTCTGAGTAAAATATCCAGGAATGGATGACAGAATTATTCAAGCAAGTGAACTGGAATTTGAGTACCCCAGGCCCTAGGATTCCTCATGTTCTCTGTATCATTTCCTGGAGATTGTATTCTAAAGGTTCAAGTAAAGTTTGTATGTGATTATCAATCAAATATACCTTTTGTTTCCATGTGAAATATTTTAATTATTTCTGTCCTATCATTCAGATGAAATACATGCAAAGAAAAATTCAGGTAACATCACTTTTACATTGTGTAAACAATAAAAAGCCTAAAGAAAGAATATTCTATCAGTTCAAATGTAACCATCTTAGCTATCTCTCTTGCAAAAGACATTTGTCCAGGTTCTAAACTTCATCAATTTTTGATAAAAACAGATAATGAATTCCATTCACAGGAGCATAGCTGAATAACAAAAGTTGGCATTCCTGTAAATTAAGATGAAATGTGCGGAGAAGAAAGAGCTTTCACTTACTTGCACGAAGGACTGAAGGTGTGACCTCAATTTCACTTGTTACTTGGTAAGGCTGAAAGGCTGAAACATTGTTGGTGCCAACCTCACTGCCAAATATCTCTGGACTCTGGGTGCCTGTAGAGCTGGCACTGGTGCCATCCCCTCCATGATGTGGATCTTGCTCATCAAACACTGCTACCAGCTATAAAGAAAAGGTAAATTTGTATTTACAAAGGCCTTCAAAATCACTTCCAAAAAATAACACCATATTTTTTTTTGTTTTTGTTTTCAGTTTTTAAGAGTTTATTTTCTTATTATGTAGTTGGTTATTTTTTTATTAGATAATAAATTTTATTGTTATATTCCCCATACAATTGCAGCCCCCCCATTCTGACCCCAATCCCTCCCCTCCCGATAACACCATATTTGACATAAATCTAAAGAGGAAAAATATTAATATTTATGTACCCAGGAATGTTAAGTTTGAGAAAGGAAATCTTACCAAAAATAACCTTTCCCTGAATTTTGATGCTTTATTTTTACATTCCTAAGTTTTATACTTCATGTCCAAAATTCTATAGGTGAAAAATAATAAAAGTTCTATATCACAAATGCTAAATAAAGGAAGTGGGTAGTATAATATTTGTAATGGATATATTAAAAGGATGGGGGAGAAGGAGAGAATAGTTGTGTGTGTATCAAGGTAAAAGTTACCTTTTATATAGAAAGATAGAGAAACGAAAGGCTATACATGTACTTACTAACTTGTACATAAGAAATATAGGAAGGATGAAAGAATTAATGAGAACTGCCTATAGTGAGTGGGTATAGGGTGGAAAGAGAATGGGAATGGACAGTGACACAATGATACTTTTAAAATATCTTTTCCTGTAACTTTGACTTGTAAAATCAAAATTAAAATGCCAAATTCAGGGGTCTCCCTGGTGGTGCAAGAGGTTAAGTCTCAGCACTATGAAGCTATCCGCAGCCGCTGAAGCACGAGTTCAAAGCCCGACCAGGGAGTAAACCCACATATGGGGCAGCAGACCTCTCCTTGCTTGTCCACTGTTCCCCTCGGCAGCGTATTTCAGTCAATCTGCCTGTTCTGTTACCCACTTTAAAAAAAACATGCCAAATTCAAATTATTAAAACTGAAATATAAATAATTGAAATCAATGAGAATGGCAAGGTGAGATAGCAGATACTGATCTAAAATGCAACACAAATAAACTTAACTATGTTACAAATGAATAATATAACCACACTGAAGTGGTATCAAATCTAAAAAGCTGATGAACAATCCAGGTGGAGGTTACATGGTAAAAAGAAATCAAAGTAGGATGAGGAGTTGGGTCACCTAATCTTATAATAAGCAACACAAACATGGAATGAATTCCCTAACAATTATGAAAAATGAAAGGATACATACAAAAACTTTTCACATACAGTAATAAAATCAGCCTGTTTGATGCCAATGACTGTCAAGGATTTCCCTGTAAATAAAACTTAATTTACAAAGGAAGTATTGAGCTAAATTTGACCCAGAGACAACAAATTTGCAGCCCTCAACTAAATTGTTCATTCCTCTAGCAAGAGCAATTATAAAATCTTGATTTGGGACATAAAACTAAAATGTCAGGATACTTTTACAACCCTGACAAACTAATAACAATCATTTCAAGCTCTTTAAAGGGATTCTGATTTTTGATACTTGATTTCAATGTCATCAGTCTTCTCTCACTATCTGTGCTTTAGTATGTATTTTGAAGTTGCTCTGTTGGGACAGTTTGGTGCTGAATTGGAAGCAAATGAAATATTAAGTATTATTATTAACTTTTAACAAATGCTATTTTCTCTGAAAATCAAGTCCTTTCTACAAACTCTAAATGGAAATAGAAAATAACAAAGAATGAATCTTTAAATGCAACATGTGATGGACAAACTTATACATGCATATTAGTTTCAAAAATTATCTCCAGTAGTTTAAGAAAACAAAGTATTATGAAATCTGGACTGTATCATGAACAAATGCTGTTTAAATTTCAGTGGCAAAATCACAGTTGGCAATTTGCAATATGCCAATAACACAATCCCTCAGCTTTCTTTTAAACCAAAATTTAAGTGCCAGGTGCAGATATGAAGTAATTTTGTGTTAAATTGGGGTGGATATGTAATTTTAGAAAATCTACTCTATAAGAATATAGTAACACAGAAAAGAAAACAAGATCTTCACACAAAAACATGTGTAAAAATTTCTACTGTGGCCTTCAAAATAAAGGAAATGTCTGCTTTTGAATTTGTGAATGTGATTCAAATCCATATTTTAACAGATGAAGTCTTCAACTGCTGTAAATGACTAAAATTATTTTGAAAGTTCATTTTACTTTCAATAGTTATTAATCTCTCTCTAATCCATTCAAATGTCAGATCTCCATGAATAAAGATAGATTGAATTTGGGATAAAACCCATAATAAAATAACTCTAAACTTAAGAACACATTTTGTACCACTTTTGTACCTCTAAAACATCAGAATGCTCCAACCGAATATCTGTTACATAAACATCATATACAAACTCTTATAAACCACTTGGATCAAGGGAAGCCTCTCTAATGGTAAAAATATTAGCTGAAAGCCCAAAATTGCATGTAGTAATGTGATTAAGAGCATACAGTTCAGAATCAAAGAGACCAACATTCAGAAAGAAAAAGAGCTCAGATCTTATTTCTTGGACAACTATTGGTAAATCCATGTACCTTCCTATCTCAAAAAAAAAAGGGGGGGCTGTTAAAGCAGAATATTACCCATTATCATCTATGCCCAAATGCCTAGAACCTGTGGGTGTTAACTTTCTGTGTCAAAAGGTCAAGGACCGAGACCGGGCGTGCAGGGGAGCGCGTTCCCACATCGCCATTTTGCAGCAGGGACCTTTCTTTGCTGGAGACTTGTGAACCCAGCAGAAGTTCCCCAGAGGAGCCAGTGGTGAGCTGGGAAGGACGCCCAAGATGCCGGCCAGTACCAGCAACAGTGTCACAAGGAATACGGCAAATTAGAAAACAAGCAGTAGGGAGTAGAAAAACCACATGCAACCCAACAACTCCTCAGCAAAAAAACACACAGCAAAAAGAAAACCATCTACCAGATTGCAACGACAGTAACTTGGAAGAACTTCTGAGCCTTCCAGATAGAGAATTTAAAATTGCTGTGATTAAAAAACTGACAGAAGTCATAAAGGAAAACAATGATAAGGGGAAAATAATTAATGAACAGAAGAATGAAATTGAGTCCCTAAAGAGGGAAGTAAAAGAAATGCAGGAGATCAAAGAATTAATGGAGATGCTAAAGAACTCTGGGAAAAGCAATGAAAGCAGAATAGATGAAATGGAAAAACGAATAAGTACTGTTGAAGACACAGAAATAAAAAGAACTAAAACAGAAAAGGAAGGAGAAGTACAAAGGAAAAAGACTGAAGAAAGACTTCGGGAACTATCTGACTCCATGAGGAAAGGAAATATAAGAGTTATAGGAATCCCAGAAGGAGAGGAGAGAGATGTAGGAACAGAGAAAATATTCATGGATATAATTGAAGAGAACTTCCCAAACGCGGAGGAGCTGAAAATTGATATACAAGAAGCAAGAACAACACCAAACTTCCATGACGAAAGGAAAAATACAGCAAGACACATAATAGTAAAGCTCCCAAGAATCCAAGACAAGGAAAAAATAATGAAACTAACAAGAGGGAAGAAACAGATAACATTCAAAGGGAAACCAAGCAGACTGACATCAGACTTCTCTGAACAAACACTACGGGCAAGGAGAGAGTGGAGGGACATAGTCAACAGACTCCAAGAAAACAGATGCCAACCAAGAATACTCTATCCCGCAAAGCTCTCCTACCTCTATGAAGAAAGAATAAGGACCTTCCCAGACAAACAGAAACTCTGGAATTTTATTACGACTAAACCCCCACTCCAAAAAATACTACAAGGAGTCCTAAAGCCAGAACCTCAGAGGGACGAATAACAACAAAAGAAGGCCAAAGAAAGTTATTAAAAGAATAAATAAACAAAATCAAAGGAAAGACAAACACAATGGCAAATAGAGATGCTAACATATCAATACTAACTCTAAATGTAAATGGACTAAACTCTTCAATAAAAAGACACAGAGTTGCAGGCTGGATTAAGAAACAAAACCCAACCTTTTGCTGTCTCCAGGAAACACATTTAGCTGCAAAAGATAAAAATAGACTCAAAGTTAAAGGATGGAAAACAATTCTACAAGCAAATGGACCAAAAAAGAAGGCAGGAACAGCTATACTCATATCAGATAAAACAGATTTCAAACTTAAAAATATAAAAAGAGACCGCAGTGGTCATTACATTATGATCAAGGGGACAATATTTCAAGAAGAAATAACACTCATTAACATATATTCACCAAACGAAGGAGCATCAAAATATATCAGACAACTATTGGCATCTCTGAAAACAGACATCAGAGAGAACACAAACATAGTGGGAGACTTCAACACACCACTATCAACAATGAATAGATCAACAAGACAAAAAATAAGTAAAGACACTAAAGCTCTAAATAAGGATCTAGAGTGCTTGGACTTAACAGACATATATAGAACACTAAACCCAAAAAAGTCTGAGTATACATTTTTCTCAAGCGCACACGGATCATTCTCTAGGATCGATCATATACTGAGGGAAAAGACAAACATCAACAAATACACCAAGATTGAAATCATACCAACCATCTTTTCTGACCATGAAGGCATCAAACTAGAAATAAACCATAAAAAGAAGGCAAGGTACTCTCCTACCTCGTGGAGATTGAAACCCACACTACTGAAGTCCACTGGACTAACAAGGAGATAAAAGAAGAAATTAAAAAAATCTTTGAATTGAATGACAAGGAGGACACCAATTTCCTAAATGTATGGGATGCAGCAAAAGCAGTAATAAGAGGAATATATATAGCAGTAGATGCTCACATCAAGAAACAAGAAAGAACTCAAAGAAACAACCTAATCTCGAAGCTCAAAGATCTAGAAAAAGAACAACAAAAAAACCCCAAAACCAGTAGAAGAAAAGAAATAATAAAAACCAAAGCAGAAATAAATGAAATCGAAACTTAAAAAAAAAATCCAAAAGATCAATGAAACCAAGAGCTGGTTCTTTGAAAAAATAAATAAAATAGATAAACCCCCAGCCAGGCTCACAAGGGCAAAAAGGGAGAAAGCACAAATAAATAGGATAATAAATGAAAGAGGAGAAATCATAACGGACACAGAGAAATCAAAAGAATAATTAATAACTACTATGAACAGTTATATGGAAACAAGTTCAACAATCTAGAGGAGATAGACAAATTCCTACAACTCTACAATCACCCAAAGCTAGAGAAAGAAGAAATAGAACACCTAAACAGACCAATTACAAGCAGCGAAATTGAAATGGTAATCAAAAACCTCCCCAAAACAAAAGCCCAGGACCTGATGGATTTACAAATGAATTCTACCAAACATTCAGAGACCAATTGGTGCCTATCCTTCACAAACTCTTCCAAAAAATTGAGAAGGAAGGTATAATACCTAACACGTTCTATGAAGCCAACATTACACTAATACCCAAATCGAACAAGGACAACACAAAAAAGAAAACTATAGGCCAATCTCCCTAATGAACACTGATGCAAAAATCCTCAATAAAATTTTAGCTATCAGAATCCAACAGTGTATCCATAAGGTAATTCACCACGACCAAGTAGGATTCATGCCAGGGACACAAGGATGGTTCAACATCCGAAAATCAATCAACGTCATCCAACACATCAACAAAAAGAAATACAAAAACCATATGATAATATCAATAGATGCCGAGAAAGCTTTCGACAAAGTGCAACACCCATTCATGATAAAAGCCCTTGAAATTCTTGGGATACAAGGAACATACCTCAACATCATAAAGGCCATATACGACAAGCCAACAGCCAGTATCATTCTCAATGGTGAAAAACTGAAAGCATTTCCATTAAGATCTGGAACAAGACAAGGATGTCCACTCTCATCACTGCTTTTCAATATAATACTGGAAGTCCTAGCCAGAGCAATAAGACAAGAGAAAGACATCCAAGGAATCCAAATAGGAAAAGAAGAAGTCAAACTATCACTATTTGCAGATGATATGATAATATACATAGAACCCCAAAAACTTCATAGAAAAACTAATTAAACTCATCAATCAGTTCATCAAAGTGACAGGATACAAAATCAACATGCAAAAGTCAGAAGCCTTCCTATACACTAACAATAAATCTGAAGAAGAAGAAATGAAAAAAACCATCCCCTTTATTATCGAAACAAAAAAAAATCAAAGACTTGGGAATAAATCTAACAAAAGAGGTAAAGGACCTTTACAAAGAAAACTATAAAACACTGTTAAAAGAAATAGAAGAAGATACAAAGAAATGGAAAGATATCCCCTACTCATGGATTGGAAGAATAAACATTATTAAAATGGCCATTCTACCAAAAGCAATATACCGATTCAATGCTATTCCAATCAAAATTTCAATGTTATTCTTCAAAGAAATAGAACAATTATTGATGAAATTCATATGGAATCACAAAAAACCCCGAATAGCCAAAGCTCTCCTGAAAAAAAATAGAAGGGAATGGAGGCATCACACTCCCAGATTTCAGGCTATACTACAAAGCCATCAAAACTGCATGGTATTGGAACAAGAACAGACACACAGACCAATGGAATCGAATAGAAAATCCAGAAATAAACTCACAGATTTATGGTCAACTAATATTTGACAAAGGAGCAAAGAAAGTCTGTTCAATAAATGGTGCTGGGAAAACTGGGCCGCTACATGCAAAAGAATGAAGCTTGACTGCTACCTCACACCATACACAAAAACCAACTCAAAATGGATTAAAGAACTAGACATAAAACCTGAAACCATAAAATACATAGAAGGAAATATAGGCGAAACACTACGTGATTTGCACATCAAAGACATCTTTACAGACACATCACCCAAAGCAGTGATAGTGAAGGCAAAGATAAACAGCTGGGACTACATCAAATTAAAGAGCTTCTGCACAGCAAAAGAGACAATAACAAAAACAAAGAGAAACCCCACCAACTGGGAGAACATTTTTGCACACAACACTAATGATAAAGGATTGATCACAAAAATCTGCAAAGAGCTGATGAGACTCAACAACAACAAAGAAAATAATCCAGTCAAAAAATGGGCAGAAGAGCTAAAAAGAAACTTCTCTGAAGAGGAAATGCAAATGGCCAACAGGCATATGAAAAAATGTTCAACATCACTTGTAATCAGGGAAATGCAAATCAAAACTACCATGAGATACCATCTTACAGCAGTGAGAATGGCACATATTAAAAAAACTAGCAACAGCAAATGTTGGCGAGGATGTGGAGAAAAAGGAACTCTTCTGCACTGTTGGTGGGAGTGCAAACTGGTCCAACCACTATGGAGAGCTGTGTGGAGATTTCTGGACCTACTAAACATAGAGCTTCCATATGATCCAGCAATTCCACTCCTAGGTATTTACCCAAAGGACACAGAAACATCAATTCCAAAGAACACCTGCACCCCTATGTTTATAGCAGCACTATTTACAATAGCTAAGCTTTGGAAACAGCCCAAATGCCCAAAAATAGATGACTGGATCAAGAAGATGTGGTACATATACACCATGGAATATTACTCAGCATTCAAAAAAGATAAACACATGCAATTTGCAGCAACATGGATGGCGCTGGAAGGGATCATGCTCAGCTAAATAAGCCAGAAAGAAAACGAAAAATACCGGATGGTCTCACTCATAGCAGGAATCTAGAAAACTTAAATAAGGGACCAGGAAAATGAATAACTATAAGAAAGTGAAAATCAAAATCAACAAAAATCTATGAACCAGAGACACTTTTGGGGGTGTGGGTGGAGGGAGGGGAGGGATTGGGGTCAAAATAGGGGGGTTGAAATTGTATGGGGAATATAAAAATAAAATTTATTATAAAAAAAAAAAAGGTCAAGGACCTTAAAACGGGGAAAATACCCTGGGATATCTGCTGGAACCACCCTAATACATGAAATGGGAAAAGCACAGAACCTTCCCAGACTGAGCTCACAAAGAGATGTGGCAATGTGTAGAGAAGGGTTATAACTGGCTTTAAAAATGAAGAAAATAATGGGTCAAGAAAGGGAGGAAGAAATGGATTTTTCACCAGAGTCTCCAGAAAAGAAAGCAACTCCAATGCAACCATGATTTTTAGTGCAATGAAACCCACATCAGATTTCTATCTACAGAACTGTAAGTTAATAAATGAAGTACCCAGTTTGTGGTAATTTGTTACAGCAGCAATAGAAAACTAATATAGTTCCAATACCTGCCTGCCTAGACTTGTGACAAATACAAGGTATACTGAGTTTCAAAACACAGAAAGCACACATTTACTATTAGCTGTCAATAAATTATATTGTGGTGAATGATAAAAATATACTTCTATAAAACTGAGGCTCTGTCTCAAGGGTAACTGAAGACTGGAACAGGGGTCTTCTACCCACCAAGGAGAGGCAAGGAAAAAACAGGAAAAGGAAAAAAAGATTTGCTAGAAAAAAATCAACTTTGCAGTAATCACAGAAGTTCCTTGCAGGTGCTCTAAATCATTCCAACTCATCATATATAACAAAGCAGCATTTATATTTCAATTTACAGAAAAGAAAACTGAGAATCATCACAATTAATTTGACCAGAGTTTAATTATAAATAAGTATAGAATGAATCTGAGATTAGAAATCCAATCTGTCTAACTTCAAAGATACTATATTCTCCTAATTCTCCCCCCTGGAGCATCTGACATATCATTAGCCCTGGCAATCTGCAAATTATCATCATCTTCAAATCTTTATACATATTCTGCTCAGTCTTGAATAACCAAAGGTAATGACCCACCTTACCAAATTCATGTAATTTTGATACCAACACCTAAAATTTTCTGAACATATTTAAGGGTAGGCAAGATGTTAAAAATTCCATGCCAGTGATATTATCATTCAATCTTAATCACAAGAACTTTGTAATAGAAAAAAAAAGATGTTATATATTCTGCCTTCACACTGGAAAATAGTTGACTATGTGAGGTCTCAAAGAACTCTCAGACTCCACATACGCTTAAGTAATTTTATTTCCATAGCCCTTGAGCGATTTCTTTCTGCCTCTGTTAATTTCTTCATATAGAGGCATAATATATCAATGAAGTTTATTATCATGGTCTCAAAGCTGTTCCTTGCCATTCAACTATATGAATTGTTTGATTTTAAAATGAAAATTTATAATTTATTAGAAAGGCAATACATTTTTAGCCCTGAAGAAGGTCCAAAGCACATGGAAAAAAACTGAAAAACACAAGTTTGCAGATGCTGTTAAGACCGTATCTTTACATATGGAACACGAGTGACCTCAATGAGTATGCCAGATGGAATTGAATTACTTCATCTACAGCATCAAAACAAACCAGCAAGAAACACGAAAGAGAAAATGCACTTTGACAGTGTTTCTGACAGGGAACTCTGTTTGAAGCATTCTTCAATAATCTTCCTAACACAGTACTATTATGGTGATGCTTTTGAACCCTATTAAAGTAATGAAGGTATCACGTAACATACATCTCTGAGCAACGGCTGGAAGGCTTGATGGGCAGAGCTCCAATAAAGAATAAATGCAACAGAAAGGTATGTGTACAAATATTGAGTCATTGCAATTTTTCTGAAAATTACCAATAAAAATCAAGTAGCTGGAAATCCATGGATTTTATAATGGAAGTGAGGCTGTTTCATGACATGTAATTCGCTGTTATTATTTAGCATCACTATCTTAAAATTAATTTCACCCCCCTCCATAGGTCAATCTGTAAATTTCTATAATTACTATTACACATATCATTATATATTTTTACTTTTTTGTTTTGGTCCTTTCACTCAGTGATGTGATTTTAAAAACATGTTAAAAGAGACCAAATATTTGGGTTTCAGAAATTCCCTTTATCCATATTTTTTTAAAATTTAATTCATTTATAGTTGTCTCCCATAAATCACATTAAATATAAATGGAAATCAAGATATTAGCATATTTTCATAGATTAGAGCAGCATGCTATTTACTCAATAAGAAGGGAAACTAATGATATAAAGATATAAGCATGCCTTTTCAAATAATATACAGGAGAGGGCAAGGTATTCCCATTGCTACCTGAAGAACTAGGAGACCACCACCATCATAAGCTGCAACCTGTGGGTGGCCAAAGGTTACCTCCCCACAGATCTAACAACATCCTTTAAGTTAATATTTTTCGGTCACAGGTGCCTAATAAAGACATCTTGCTTCACCTAGTAATCACATGAAATATATTCACCTGTGACAGTCCCCAGCCATGATGCTTACATTTCAAAGCTGGGATTTAATTCATCTCAGGTTGAAACACTACCACCTATCGAGGCTTCAAATTAATTAAATTCCTAACATAAGATTTATGCTCAACTAATAGCCCTGAGTCTGTCAGCCAAAAATCACAATGAAATGTTCACATTACAGCCATAAGCAAGCTGAGCTACTTGTCAGATATAATGTAAGGCTCTGTGCCTTCCATCCCCATTTACCAAGTACCACTGATGCACTGGTACCCAACAATGTGGTCACAACTACATTAAACTACTTCTTATGTGTTAATAAAAAGCAGAACTGCACAGTAAGAGGGTGAAATAATTCTCAAATTGAATAATCACATAGAGATAGCTTGACTCCAAATTGGAGGCAGTGGTATTTATTTCAATTTTATGAACACACATAGCTTCTGTTCCAAGAGACAATGGGAAAATTGGGAAATAAGCAAAAACAATGTTATAATAACTAATTATTATATAACATGAAAAAGATATGTATATATAAAGTCAGTTTGTAAGCTTTCTAATGACTGTACTTTAATGACATAGAGATAGTACTCTGAGCCTTACTTGCTATCATGATTCATTAAAAACTCATCTACATTGAGCTACCGTTTTACTAGATGAGCAAGCTAAACAATAGTAAAAGAAATATTTAGACCAATGATGTTTCATAATAGTATACAAGCTACACCAATAAAAACTAACTTACTAAAAGAATAAGAATTTCATGCGTGCCATTAAAAAACTGTACATGTTATACATGCATATTAATTCTGTTCATTGTTATAAGAATTACATATATTCTGACTGATACGAAAATATAAAACTTAGAAAGGAATTATAAAATACAATGAGCACAATAATAGCTAGTAATCACTTTTTGTACTGGCTAAGTTTAAGAATTGCAGCGTTAGGTATCCTTTGCCTCCATTTTACAATGAGAATCAACATCAAATCTGTCTCAGCTTGCAGCTCCATAACTTGAAATTCTAGGGACAACTGTTATTCACTGATATATGCCCTCCCTATCTTGCCACTCTGCCAATCTTCTAACATATACCTATCTGAACATAAGTTATAATAATAGAATACAACAACATGATGTTTTGATCTGTGGTCAAATTAGCCAGACAATAAATATGTGTCACATGTATTCAGGAAGAGCTGCATTAGTGAATAGTAAATGACACAATCCCTCAAGAACAGCTCCTGCAATATATGCTGAAGTCTGGGAGCTGGGGTTTTTAAGTTAAAAAAAGAAAAAGCTGGGTCCTCCCTGGTGGCACAGGGGTTAAAGTCTCACTACTGTCAAGCTATTGCCAGCCATTGCAGCATGAGTTCAATCCCAGCAAGGGAGCTGGTCCACAGGGCGCAGCAGACCACTCCAGTCTCTCCTGCTGCTCCCCTCAACAGTGTATTTCAGTAGATCCATCTGTTCTGCTCCCCACTCTGTCTCTGGTGAATTCTCTCAGCCCCTGTACCTCTGGTTCCAGTTCTTGTATGCATAAATAAAATAAACCTTTGTAAAAAAAAAAAATCTTAATTAAATTATAGTCCAACAACATAGGTAAGGACTAGGACACAAGACAAAACCATACATACATGTATCACCCCTACATACACACATCTTTCAATGTCTTACTCTAAAACATACTTAAAAGAAACACCGTCAAAACTCACAGCACTAGTCATAAGGTTACTTGAACTTTAGTGACCAAGGATGACTGAAGTAATTCTTCCCATCTTTTGCCCAACAAAGAAAACTGCCCTGTTCACTGTCAAGTGTGTATCGCTTCCTCAACTCTCCCTAATTCTTGACCAACAAACCTAAGGGACAGGAAGTTGTTGATGTGATTGCACAGCCCAGAAACACGGCACCATAATTACTACCTACCAGGCAGGATCACAGAGACTTAAAAGGTCTTACTCTACTCTCTTGTTCAAATGGATTTTTGTCTCCATTTTGTAAGTCCACCAAGGCAGACTTGAGTTCTTTGGATAGAAAGGTCACTCCTCAGAGAGCCTAATAAACTAAGCCAGGTCCTATTCCATTGACCTGAAAAACCTTGTGTCTATATACCCAAGCTACCCCAATTCCTCCTCCCACCAACCAACTAGCAAGTCACAAATGTTACAAAAACTGAAAGCACAAGTCACCTTTAAAGCTCCAATCATAACCCTATTCTACTATCAACTTATACCATTAAGCTCACTACAGGAGTTTGTATGAGGTGCCCCCTCTAGAACACAGGAGAAATCAGTCTAAATCTTTCATAAAGTAACACTATGTCAAAGAACATAGATACTCACATACTCTCCCTATACTCTCCCCAATCAATTCATCAATGCTTCCATTGATGAACATGAAAAAATGACACATCACTAAAATTTCTTGGTAATCAAATCTCATAAACTGTAATACTTTATTTTTATTTGACAATCAGTAGTGGAAAATTTCCCATCCTAAAATAGAAACCTGAAGGATCACTTCCTTAGTTTTAAATATTGCAAATAATGTACAAAAATAAAGGTATGAGAAAAGAAAACTAGGCCATCACATCAAATAATCCATATTAGGAAAGAATTAAGCAGAAACTATTTCCACACAATATCGGAACTAGAGATGACATAATAGAATAAGCAGATGGTCATCTCTGGCATTCAAGACCAAGGTAATATTTCAAAAGAATTGAGAGTTGCTACTTAACAATGATTTATTTTCAAATTAAGATGCATCAAACCTAGTACTTAAATTCACTTAAAGTTCAGTTTACAATGAAACATAATAAAAAGTCAACATTAATCCTGACAACCACAAAATATCAGAAAAAGATCAAAGTGCAATAAATTTATTGTGTAAAATAGTTACATTACAAAACACCTTTCAGTTTCATTTGCAAACAAAAAGGAAAAGTGTCAATTTTAAATATCTACACAAAGGTAGAGGTGAAAAATTTCAAACATTTTTCATTTCTTTTTTACTTCACTCATTAGTACTTTTTACAATGGAGAGATAATAGTGTTCTTGACATTAGCCTAAATTATCTTCATTATGCAGTATAATGCTGATTAAGGTAGGCAGAGTTATTTTAAAAATAATTGCATTAGTACTGTTTAGTGATACTTTTTAAAAAACAAAGCAAAGAATAAATACTGTGTGTCAATTCTCACCTATATTTGACAGGTAGTAGAAATAAATCACAAGTTGAGTATTTCTCCCATCCATGTTACATTCTTTTTTTTTTTTTTAAGATTTATTTATTTATTTATACAAGCACTGGGTACAGTCAGAAGCACAGGAGGGTGGGAGAATTCACCAGAGCGAGAGCAGGGAGCAGAGCAGGCAGAAGGACGGAAGCACACTGCTGAGGGGAGCAGTGGGTGGCAGGAGAGGTCTGTGCACCATGTGGGACCCTCCTCCGGTGGCCGGGGAGCAGCCGGGGATCGAACAGGTGCCGCAGAGGCTGCAGTCAGCTTCGCAACCCAGCGCTCAACCGCTGCGCCACCGGGGAGGCCCCATGTTACTTTCAATACAAAAATTCAATGCACATCTTTTGAAACTCAGTTTAGAAAGTTGTAATTTTATTAATTTAAATAGTTTACAATATAGTATACAAACTAGGGGAATAGAGTCACACCTCCACAGATGTATGTCAAAGCACCCATAATCTTTTTCCATAAACCACTGATGCCCTCACCACTTTGTTTCCACTCCTACCTATTATGTGACTCAGCAACTGCTAAAACAGGTGTTCCCAGAAGTCAGCAAAATCCAAACAACCAATAATTAATGAAAGCAAGTGCTGTTTTCTGGAAAAGTAAAGACATTTGAGTCTGTAAATTATTCATACAGATTTTTTTTTTGTAATAGGGGAACCTGAAACAGAATTTTGGGCCGATAATAAAATATATAAAACATAATATATTGAGACCTCAAGGAATTATGACATCACAAGGAGAGAACAAGTCTCCAGAATCCAACCACAGAGACACAGAAGATATTATTTCCATATCAGATAGAGAATTAAAAATTGCATTGGAATAAAATGCAAAATAGAAAGTGAAATGAAGCTAATCAAAGAAATACCTCAAAATTCATAAAAATAAATGAATACCCTCAGGAATAAAATTCATGAATAGAAAATAGAAACTTTACATTTAAGTAAGTGATTCATGATGTAAAATATTGATAACAAAACAAAAAAAGAAAAGCTAAGCAAGCAGAATGGACCAAATGGAGGATCAATGCAATGACTTCAATGATAGGAAAGCACAAAGTACACATTTAGAAAGAGAAAAATAAGAAGTAAAAAAGGAAGACACACTTGGAAATGACACAGTTGCAGTTTCATCAGAAAAGGCAAAATAAGGATCATGACTATCTCTGAAAGGGAAGAAAGAGAGAAGGGAACAGAGAACTTATTCAAAGAAATGATCAAGGGATACTTCCAAAATGTGAAGGAGGAAGTAAATATACAAGCCTTTGAAGTTAATACAACATCTGGTTAGTGAATATCAAGACACATATTAGCGAAATTACCAAGAGTCCAAGACAAAAACAAAAAAAAAAAAAAAAGAATACATACAGTGGCAAGAGAAACAAAGTAGATTTTCTACTGAGGCACCCCTGTCAGATTTTCATTAGATTTTGCACCAGAAACTATTCAAAACACTCAATGATAAAAATTGTCAGCCAAGATACTATATATCCTGCAACATTTTCATCTATATATGATATAACATCCTTCCCAAATAAACAGAAATGGAAAGAGTCCACAAACATTAGACCTCACCTACAAAAAATGTGTGATCTTTCCTACAGAGAACAAAGAAAAAAAAATCCACAAAAAATTGAACATAGAAACAGATACAAAGAATAAAGTAAAAACAAAATGGAAGTAATAAGTCCTCATATATCAAAAATCACCCTTAACATAACTGTCCTGCACCAATCAAAAGGCACAGAGAAGCTGCAGCATAAAACAAAACCCAATATTCTATATTCTTCAGGAAATACATCTGAATTCCAAAGATAAGCACATGCCAACAAATAAACACAAATAAAAGGAGTTGTAAAATAACCCTACAGGGGCTCCCTGGTGGCTCAGAGGTTAATGTCTCAGTGCTACCTAGCTATCACCAGCCACTGTGGCATGAGTTTGATCCTTGGCCATGGAGCTAACCCACATGGCATGGCAGACCTCTCGTCTCACCCATTGCTACCCTTAGCAATGTATTTCAGTAGATCTTACTACTGCTCCCCACTCTGACTCTAGTGAACCCTCTCACCAACCTGTACCTCTGGCCTACACCCCAGTTCTTGTACAAATAAATAAAATAAATCTTTAAAAAAGAAAAACAACTCAACAAACTCACCTCTGAGTAATCAACATGGACATGACATAGTTCATGTCAAACATAAAAGTATAAATAGCCAAAAAATTCAAAGAAACAGTAAGAGAGAAACAAGGTAGAAGTAAGTAATAACAGCACAGGAAAACTACCAAGGAACTTTCCTTCATAGTCTGGAAGGAGAACACTGGGAATTTATGGGTTCCAAGGCAGACCAACCTAGATCATCTGATGTGATGATGCCCACAATCCTCATCAACATTTTATCTCAGAAACCATAAGAAGTGCTGGGCCTCCCCGGTGGCGCAGCGGTTGAACACTGGGTTGCGAAGCTGCCCGCGGCCTCTGCGGCGCCAGTTCGATCCCTGGCTGCTCCCCCGCCACCAGAGGAGGGTCCCACATGGCGCGCAGACCTCTCCTGCCACCCGCTGCTCCCCTCAGCAGTGTACTTCAGTCCTTCTGCCTGCTCTGCTCTCCTCTCTGGCTCTGGTGAATTCTCTCACCCTCCGGCACTTCTGACTGTACCCAGTGCTTGTATAAACAAACAAACAAATAAATAAAAACATGCCTCTATAATAATAATAATAAAAAAAAAGAAACCATAAGAAGTGCTGAAACATGTTAATGACCCAGAAAACAAAACTGTTCACCAAGAGAGACCTCATAGACAGTGGCATGATAACAAATGGAGAAAATCTGCTGGGAAATTTAAACACTTCTTACATTTTTACAAGTAGCTGTTAAAGAAAAAAAAGAAAGGGGAAATATAATCTCAAAAACTAGCTAAATTAGTGCAAAATGACAGGCAATGACTACTCACAATCTAACTGAAACAATCTCAATGATAAGAATTTTTTTTAAAAAACAAGTTTTGTGAAGACTCAAATATGAATATCCCAAGCACTTCTGGAAAGGTATTTCCACAGCTGGAGTTCACTGGTCAGAGGTGGCTGTAAGTTTCAGTTACTACCACCAGTTTTAAGCACCAATGACTAGGTGGCAGGATGGTTGGGGGGAAGGTCCTGGATACTACTCTATATTTTAAAGAATCCTAATTAAAATCAAAAGAAAGTGGATATGCCTGCTATCTCTAATGAGATCTCAGGGCATTCAAATTACTTCAGAAGCAGCAGCTAGAGTCCTAGGACACATTTTTATTTTACCATATGCATTAAGTAGAAATTTTATCAAAAGGCTAATTAATGGTGAGTTCAATGGCTTTGTGGAAAGAGTACTAGAAAACTAAGTGTGTCAACACCATATATTCGGTGCCCCTGTCTTGCACACATCAAGAAAGTTACATGTGTAAAAAAAAGTTCATTCTCACAGATGATAGCAGATCATAGCAACCCTTGGGTGAGAATCCCGTTGTTTTAAACATCTGGTGAAAATGTGGTTAAAACTTTAGTACTAGCAGACCTTTCACAAGGAAGCTAAAACAGAAATTCAAGCTTATTTAAAATACTATCTTTTTTTTTTTTTTAAATTCTGGGACAAGTACCAAGTTCAAATTAACTAGACCCATCAGAAACATACAAAAAATCCACATTGAAGGAAAACTTTTATAAACTTTCACTAAAATTAAGTCATTATTGAATATATAAATGCTATCAAAATCCTCAAAACTCTAAGTCATTCTAGCTCTAAAATAACTAGGCAAATCTAGCTTTACATTTCTGTAACTATGCAAAAGAATTTCAGTTTCAGAGTGGAGAAAACAGGTCAAGATGATGACAAATTTGTCCAAGAAATGATTTAATTATTATTCACACAGTTGTTTAAAAAGAAAGGGCTGTACAATTTACTACTTTAGTATAACATCTGCCTTTACAATGCCCTAACCAAGATCTCAAAGTGTGGTCCCCCAGGCCAGCAGCATCAGTGTCACCTGGAAACTTGTTAAAAATTGAAATACTAAAGTCTATCTCATACCTACTGAATCAGACACTGAGGTTGGAGCTAGAAATCTGTGTTTTCACAAACCTTTCTTGGGATTATAATCCAAATTGAAAGCTTGAGCAACACTACCCTAACTTTCTAGAAAAGGCCAAATAATAACCATGAGGTTTATTAAAATCTATTGTACTAAGCACAAACCATAATTTATTTTATTTAATCCTAATTTAATAACAGGATATAAGATGTAGGAACTATTCTCATTTATTTTGGAGCTACTCTGGTTTACTGACATGTTACTTAAATCAAGGCAAGTAGTCAAGAGACAATGTGAGGCCAAAGTTCATAATTACAGAAGAAGCATCTCTCACTTTCTGCTTTCTTATTATTGAGTTCATCCAGTCAATAAGTTATATAAATTTTTAGGAAATGAATAGGTTCAGTCAAAAGGTAACTTCAATCTTTTACCACATATGCTTCAAAATCCCATATGCACTGATGCTATGCCCCTCCTCAAAAGACAGGTAAGGGATTAATATTAGATGGTCATTTTACTTATCTTTCATTACTTCAAACTAAATTGCTTCACTGGTTTTTTGACTGATCAACATGGCGGCGAGGAAACGCTGCAAGTAAGGGCTCCCATTAAAAAAAAGTTAATAGGGAGGAAAAGCGGCAGGTCCCAGTGAGAACTGGGACATGGAAGATAAACGGACAACTCCAGCAAACTACCCGAAGAAGAAAGTTGCCGTGAAACAGGACTACACGGGAGGAAAGCTCAGAACCCTGCTACCCTCACCCACCCACAAAGTCGGCACTCTCCAACCAAGAGAAAGAAGGAAAAAACAAAAAACTAAAACAACCAACAAAAACAAACTACGCATCAAACAGGACTGTGAGTGGAAAGGAACTATTTCAGCCACCACCACCACCACCACCCCCACCACCACCCCCGACCCCTGTGAACAAGAGCTGTGAGAGACGCACGGGAGCCATCACTGAGATGAATGTCCCTCCCTGAGTAATCAGAAACCAAGCGCCCAGACACGTGAGTGGGGTAAAAAAGGCACCATTTCTGCGGACACTGAACTGGGCTACAGCCCGCATCCTGGACCTGAGGGCTTTGGAACTGAGACCCGGGGCACGAGATTCAGGGCGTGGGTTCCCCACCACGGTGGGGCACAGGGCAGACACAGCACCCCAAAGCCATTGAGACTTTCCCCACCACTCCTGCTCTGTTCCCCGTCCCGTGGGGTGAAAAAAACAGCTCCCCAAGGACACTAGGAGAGATTTCTGGCGCCACCTAGCGACCAGGAAAAAAAAATCACCAACACCCCATTGAACAGGGACCTTTCTTCAGTAAAGACTGCTTGAAACCCGCAGAAGGCTCCCAGAGGAGCCAGTGGTGAGCTGGGAAGTTCACCCACGCCAGGCCCCTTCTGACCAGCAGTCCGAGCCCAGAGGGGGAGTGGGCACCATGACCTGAGCAGACCGGGCGTACAGAAGAGTGTGCCTGAGACGGGGGATGCAGGGAGCGCATCCCGCTTCGCCATTTTAGAACAGGGAAAAAATAATGAAGCTGACAAGAGGGAAGAAACAGATAACATTCAAAGGAAAACCAAGCAGGCTGACATCAGACTTCTCTGAACAAACACTACGGGCAAGGAGAGAGTGGAGGGACATAGTCAACAGACTCCAAGAAAACAGATGCCAACCAAGAATACTCTATCCCGCAAAGCTCTCCTTCCTCTATGAAGAAAGAATAAGGACCTTCCCAGACAAACAGAAACTCTGGAATTTCATAACGACTAAACCCCCACTCCAAAAAATACTACAAGGAGTCCTAAAGCCAGAACCTCAGAGCGACAAATAACAATGAAAGAAGGCCAAAAAAAAAAAATTAAAAGAATACATAAATAAAATCAAAGGAAAGACAAACACAATGGCAAATACAGATGCTAACATATCAATATTAACTCTAAATGTAAATGGATTAAACTCTTCAATAAAAAGACACAGAGTCGCAGGCTGGATTAAGAAACAAAACCCAACCTTTTGCTGTCTCCAGGAAACACATTTAGCTACAAAAGATAAAAATAGACTCAAAGTTAAAGGATGGAAAACAATCCTACAAGCAAATGGACCAAAAAAGAAAGCAGGAACAGCTATACTTATATCAGATAAAACAGACTTCAAACTCAAAAAGATAAAAAGAGACCCCAACGGTCACTACATTATGATCAAGGGGACAATATTTCAAGAAGAAATAATACTCATTAACATATACTCACCAAACGAAGGAGCACCAAAATATATCAGACAACTATTGTCATTTCTGAAAACAGACAACAGAGAAAACACATACGTAGTGGGAGACTTCAACACACCACTATCAACAATGGATAGATCAATGAGACAAAATATAAGTAAAGACACCAAAGTTCTAAATAAGGACCCAGAGTGCTTGGCTTAACAGACATCTATAGAACACTAAACCCAAAAAAAAATGGAGTACACATTTTTCTCAAGTGCACACGGATCATTCTCCAGGATCGATCACATACTGGGACACAAGACAAACAACAACAGATACACCAAGATTGAAATCATACCATCTTCTCTGATCATGAAGGCATCAACTAGAAAAAAACCATAAAAAGAAGGCAAGGAACTCTCCTACCTCATGGAAATTGAAAACCACACTGGAAGACCACTGGACTAATGAGGAGATCAAAGAAGAAATTTAAAAATTCTTTGAATTGAATGATGAGGACACCAATTTCCTAAATGTATGGGATGCAGCAAAAACAGTAATAAGAAGAAAATATATAGCAATAGAGGCTCACATCAAGAAACAAGAAGAACTCAAAGAAACAATCTAATATCGAAGCTCAAAGATCTAGAAAAAGAACAAAAAACCCCAAAACCAGTAGTAGAAAAGAAATAATAAAAACCAAAGCAGAAATAAATGAAATTGAAACTAAAAAAACAATCCAAAAGATCAATGAAACCAAGAGCTGGTTCTTCAAAAAAATCAATAAAATAGACAAACCCCTAGCCAGGCTCACAAAGGAAAAAAGGGAGAAAGCACAATAAACAGGATCATAAATGAAAGAGGAGAAATCACAATGGACACAGCGGAAATCAAAAGAATAATCAGTAACTACTATGAACAGTTATATGGAAACAAGTTCAACAATCTAGAGGAGATGGACAAATTCCTACAACTCACAATCACCCAAAGCTAGAGAAAGAAGAAATAGAACACCTAAACAGACCAATTACAAGCAGCAAAATTGAAATGGTAATCAAAAACCTCCCCAAAAACAAAAGCCCAGGACCTTATGGATTTACAAATGAATTCTACCAAACATTCAGAAATGAATTAGTGCCTATCCTGCACAAACTCTTCCAAAAAATTGAGACGGTAGGGACAAAACCAAACATGTTCTATGAAGCCAACATTACACTAATACCAAAACCGAAGAAGGACAACACAAAAAAGGAAAACTACAGGCCAATCTCCCTTATGAACACTGATGCAAAAATCCTCAATAAAATTTAGAATCCAACAATGTATCCATAAGATAATTCACCTTGACCAAGTAGGATTCATGCCAGGGACACAAGGATGGTTCAACATCCGAAAATCAATCAACGTTTTCCAGCACATCAACAAAAAGAAATATAAAAACCATATGATAATATCAATAGATGCTGAGAAAGCTTTCGACAAAGTGCAACACCCATTCATGATAAAAGCCCTTGAAATTCTTGGGATACAAGGAACATACCTCAACATCATAAAGGCCATATATGACAAGCCAAAATCCAGTATCATTCTCAATGGTGAAAAACTGAAAGCATTTCCATTAAGATCTGGAACAAGACAAGGATGTCCACTCTCACCACTGTTTTTCAATATAATGCTGGAAGTCCTAGCCAGAGCAATAAAACAAGAGAAAGACATACAAGGAATCTAAATAGGAAAAGAAGAAGTCAAACTATCACTATTTGCAGATGATATGATAATATACATAGAGAACCCCAAAACTCCACAGAAAAACTAATTTGACTCATCAATCAGTTCAGTAAAGTGGCAGGATACAAAATCAACACACAAAAGTCAGTAGCCTTCCTATACACAATAAATCTGAAGAAGAAATAAAAAAACCATCCCTTTTATTATCGAAACAAAAAAAATCAAATACTTGGGAATAAATCTAACAAAAGAAGTAAAGGATCTATACAAAGAAAACTATAAAACACTGTTAAAAGAAATAGAAGAAGACACAAAAATGGAAAGACATCCCCTCTGGGAGAATAAACATTATTAAAATGGCCATCCTACCAAAAGCAATATACAGATTCAATGCTATTCCAATCAAAATCTCAATGTCATTCTTCAAAGAAACAGAACAATTATTGATGAAATTCATATGGAATCAACAAAAACCCTGAATAGCCAAAGCTCTCCTGAAAAAAAAAGGAAGGGAATGGAGGCATCACATGCCCAGACTTCAAACTATACTACAAAGCCATAATCATCAAAACTGCATGGTACTGGAACAAGAACAGACACACAGACCAATGGAATCAAATAGAAAATCCAGAAATAAACCCACAGATTATGGTCAACTAATCTTTGACAAAGGAGCAAAGAATATGCATTGGAGCAAAGAAAGTTTGTTCAATAAATGGTGCTGGGAAAACTGGGTCACTACATGCAAAAGAATGAAGCTTGACCAATATCTCACACCATACACAAAAATCAACTCAAAATGGATTAAAGTACTAGACATAAGACCTGAAACCATAAAATACATAGAAGGAAATATAGACGAAACACTACATGATATGCACATCAAAGACATCTTTACAGACACATCACCCAAAGCAGTGATAGTGAAGACAAAGATAAACAGCTGGGACTACATCAAATTAAAGAGCTTCTGCAGAGCAAAAGAGACAATGATGAAAACAAAGAGAAACCCCACCGGCTGGGAGAACATTTTTGCACACAGCACTAATGATAAAGGACTGATCACAAAAATCTGCAAAGAGCTGATGAGACTCAACAAAAACAAAGAAAATAATCCTGTCAAAAAATGGGCAGAAGAGCTAAAAAGAAACTTCTCTGAAGAGGAAATGCAAATGGCCAAAAGGCATATGAAAAAATGTTCAACATCACTTGTAATCAGGGAAATGCAAATCAAAACTACCATGAGATACCATCTGACACCAGTGAGAATGGCACATATTAAAAAAACTAGCAACAACAAATGTTGGCGAGGATGTGGAGAAAAAGGAACTCTCCTGCACTGTTGGTGGGAGTGCAAACTGGTCCAACCACTATGGAGAGCTGTGTGGAGATTTCTGGACCTACTAAACATAGAGCTTCCATATGATTCAGCAATTCCACTCCTAGGTATTTACCCAAAGGACACAGAAACATCAATTCCAAAGAGCACCTGCATCCCTATGTTTATAGCAGCACTGTTTACAATAGCTAAGCTTTGGAAACAACCCAAATGCCCAAAAATAGATGACTGGATCAAGAAGATGTGGTACATATACACCATGAAATATTACTCAGCATTCAAAAAAGATAAACACATGCAATTTGCAGCAACATGGATGTGCTAGAAGGGATCAAGCTCAGTGAAACAAGCCAGAAAGAAAAAAGAAAAATACCGGATGGTCTCACTCATAGCAGGAATCTAGAAAACTTAAATAAGGGACCAGGAAAATGAATAACTATAAGTAAGTGAAAATCAAAATCAACAAAAAACTATGAACCAGAGACACTCTATGGGGGGTAGGGGGTGGGGAGGGGAGGGATTGGGGTCAAAATAAGGGTGTTGCAATTGTATGGGGAATATAAAAATAAAATTTATTTTTAAAATAAATAAATAAATTGCTTCACTGAAGGATATTTACACAGTCACCACATCAACTTTGCAATTTGATCTTATGTACCTGAATAAAGGCAACATGTATACACCTGATTCATTTCATCAAAATCCCAACTTCCGAAGTCAAAAGGAAATAGATGGGAGAAATTGACCTTACTCAGGGAACAGAATTTTTAAAATGGCATTCCCTCAAACACAAACAAAGGAGAAATTTCGGTCGACCAAAAAGCCAGCAATGCAAGAAATTTCGTATCAATGGATAAACATATGGACAAGGTGTCAGTAAGAATCTATCAATGATGGTACTAAAAGGAAAAATACAATGATCTTAAAAATTTTAGAAAAACACCCTTTTTTATATGTTATATATATATATACACCAGCGATGCATAAATTAGTCATTATAATCCATAGAAATTAAATTCTACATGTCTATTAAAATATGTATAGTCATAGGCATTAAAAAAGACCAAAATATTAATATGTTGTATTAAATATATAATATTGTAGAATTATAAGGATTTTCTACTTTATGCTCCTTCATTTTTCAAAGCATAAGCATGTTTGTAATGTGAGTATAGTTATAATAAAATGAAATTATAAATTAAATATACTGATATTCATGAAAAGTTGCGATGAATTTTCAAGTAAATATTTCAAATCAACAGTTAAAATGTGGCAAATTTTAATGAAACTATTGCAAAACAATGAATATACTAGATCAAAACATTGTTGTGCAAAGATCTTTGGGTTCAACATAATGAATTGAAGCTATTAGAATTTTAGGTCATGCAAAAACAACTGCTGACAATCAGATAAAATACACTTATTTCTATCAGACCACCAATTAAATAATCTAGGAAGGTAATGAATTATTAGCCTGCTGTCTAGTTTTCAAATATAAAAAAAGAAACATGTAACTTACCCTATGAAGTTATTTTTATGAAGGTAAATTGTTCAATATTTGATTTCCTAGTCTATAATAATTAAACTCCAATGCAAATTTATGGAATTTGTGACACTTTACAATATTTAATCAAAAAGTTAGGGGACTAGGCCTCCCCGGTGGCACAGCGGGTTGAGCACCACACTGTGAAGCTGTCCATAGCCTCTGCAGCACAGGTTCGATTCCCGGCCGGCCAGGGAGAAATCCACATGGTGCAACAGACCTCTCCTGTCTCGCCTCCTGCTCCCCTCAGCTGTGTCTTTGGTCTGTCTGCCTGTTCTGCTCCCCGCTCTGTCTCTGGTGAATTCTCTCACCCTCCCACACCTCTGACATGTACCCCAGTTCTTGTATAAATAATCTTTCAAAAAGTTAGGGGACTGATTCCATACCAGTCAGTACCCATGAGCAATTCAATTCAATGATTATTAGCAACTGATACTAATTCATAAGAGGAACTATGTAGAAACATTTTACTTATTCTGCTTAGCTTTTTCACACAATATTTAAAAATAGAACAGCAGTGGATTGCAAAGTCAGATATACTGCATATTTTTACCAAATATTTTAAGCATAAACATCATAAATAATCTGACAGAATTATGCCACATCATTTTTCCCCTTGGGAAGATTATTAATGTTACATATATCATGTGTATTAAAAAATTATGACTAGAGATAAACACAGCACACATAAAACATATGCATCACTGCCAAGAATTTATCTAGAGATTTATTACATTGAGACTTACAACTCTTAAACTCTGTAAGGAAATCACATGTTTAGCTCTTAATATTCCCTAAAAAACGATAATCAAGATTGGGGGAGGAGATAGTAAGCACTTGAGTGAGTTTGAGTTAGATGGATTATTACTGAAAACTTTCTTCTAAAAAGAAAAACACATTCAGGTGGCAAATCAAAATATTAACTATGAGAGGAAAAAATGCATTGTACAAAGAGAGCAGACACATTTTAGGCAGTGACTGTGCCTTAAAAAATGACTAATTAACCAGCAAATTTTGACCATCGGTTCTATTAAATACTGAGAACATAAAAACATTTCCATGACTTTATAAATGTTGTAATAAGGTCTCTAAAGCCTAACAAAATATTGACAAACCAGTTATATAATGGGGCTAGCATTCAGACAACTTCTATTGATCAAACATAGTCTTTCCATTAGATTTTTAAGGTAATACCAGGGAGCCAGATAGTGCTATAAAAACTTATTTGAACATAATAACATTTATTAACCCTGGAAATTCAGTTTTCCATACATCAAAGGCAATCTATTCTCTTTTTTCTTTTTTGTATTGCTTTTTCCTATAGATGTTCCATCCTACTTACCAACAGCATAAAACTCACAATGCCAAACATTAAAACGTTACCCTAAACAGTAGTCACACAAAGAATGTAGCTTGTGAAAAATCTTCCTGTACACTCTAGCCTTTGAAACAGTAAGTACCATCTTCTCTCTGATTCCAACTAGCGTTTCTTCTCCCCAATAGTTTAGAATATCTTTCTTTGATTGGCTTTACCTTTGGAAACACTGAACAAAATGTATCTCACCTCCTATAAGTTCTTTTTGTCCACCCTCCTCCACCTTGGGGGATTAAAGTGGGGGTTCTCTATCACATCCCAAATTCTATTTCCTGTTCATCACTCTCAGAAGTTAGAATCTTAAGTAGTCAAAGTACCAGCAGAAGGGATAATCTAGGCATTTTCACTGCTGGCCCTTGCTTCTGCCAGGTGCAATCAAACTAATCAAAATACCTAGGTATCTCTAAGGATGACAGAAGGAAAACTGAAAGTATCAGATAATTCATACCTCAACAGTCACATTTTTTTAATGTTTTAGCTGACTTCCACCAATAACAACAATTTTGATCCAGTATTTTTTTTCACAGTATCTTTTACATTTCAGTACTGTGGGAATTTCTTGTACTAATGCTGATACCATATATACATATGAAACCTGTGAATTAGGAATCCTATTGGGATAAGCGTTGGAATTATGCCTTAACAGAACACTCATGATTGCCTTAAACCTGGAAACATGGAGCACTCGACAATACTCTTATTTAAATAATAAAATCTGGGGCCCCCCTGGTGGCGCAGCAGTTGAGCACTGGGCTGCGAGGCTGCCCACAGCCTCTGCAGCGCCAGTTCATTCCCCGGCAGCCGGCGAGGGTCCCACAAAAAAAAAAGAAAAAAAAATGATAATAATAAAATCTGTAGCTTTCTCCTACAAGGTTTTAAATTTTATGATGTGCCCCACTTTCTAAAATAAAAAGTTAAATATTCTCTTATACATGGTAGTTTCCTTTGCTTAGAGCAAAGCAGAATTTACTTCTGTTTTGAATTTTTATAGAGTAGCCCACACTATAAAGTAAAAATGATACATGATGGGATGAACTGTCTGAGTGTTGCTTAAGTTTTCAGAATTATGTCAAAAGCTTGCCAATCCTTGCATCCCATTGACGCAATTTTGCTGTTTTTTTTTTTTCATTATATTGGTTGCTATTTAACAACATAACATTTCTAATATCTCCCATAAGATAAAGACTTTACATACTGATTTGAATTGTACTTAGAAGGTCTATAATTTTTTCCTGAATTATCATAGTACCATCCTCAATAGGAATAATATTGAAATACTACATTCAGAAATTTTATCTCAAAAAAGTCAAATCACTGTGTGTCTATCTTGGAAAGGGCATGTTCTTCTACTCATTCTTTCTGTGAGTGGTATAAGCTGTAACACTCTAATTTCTCTGTAAGACAGTTCTAGTAATGAGAAAATAGCAAAGTTAACTGAGCCAATACACATTCAGCTTCTTTTGCATGAGACCATGCCGTGGCAGTTCAAGGAGGTGTTATCATTTATCATGAAAAATACACTCCTGTCAAGCATCACACCATATTCAATCAGAGCTGCCAATGATCAAATAGGGCAAGGACTTTGCTGGATCTTCTCACATCTAAACCAACTTAGTTCAAAGAAAATCTCAGCAATTCTATGAAATAAGTCATGGTTCATTTGTTGACTCCTAACACAAACAACCGCACATGGAAGAACAGCTGATGATGAAGATATAGTTCCTGCACACTCCATCTTTAATGGCTTACAACTATACCACAGAAACTGAATTTTTCCTCCAAAGAAAAATATCATAGTGCAACATTAAAAAATTTCAAGGAAATCATGTCCACAGAGGCATAAAAAAAATAAACACCCCCTCTCTTGAGGGCTTATGGCTTGGCTGGTCCAAATTTGGAGATAAATAGGATTTTCTTCCCAGTCAGTAAAAAGAAATCTTTGTTGGGCTTGTTTATTAACAGTGTTTTAAAATGAAATAGCAGAGTATGACATTAAAAGGCTCCACTTCAAAAACAGAGTATGTTTCATTATTTAAATATATATAATCTATTTTTCCTAATTATTAGAGCTGAGTGTCTTCCTTAAAGTGCTGACAAAAAAGGAGTGATTCTGAATCAACTAAAGTTGTAAAAGAAAATTCTATATAAATACTTGGTTATAAAACTTCAAGTCACAAAAGTTTGCCCATATACACCTCAAGAAATGAAGAAATGGTTGCATTCTGGGGCACACAACTGACTAGCTGGGCTTTCCAGAAAACAAAGTATAATAATAACAGGAGACATGGCCACCATAATCAGTGGCCTCACCCATGGAACTGTATTCCTTTAAACTAGATTAACTATTAAACACTTGAAATACCCTAAAAGTTGCAATACAATTTTACTGTCACCCCAAGTCTGTTTTGGGTTTTTTTTTTTTTTTTTTTTTTGGTTCTAGGTCTGCTACAGGGGAAAAAAATAAAGGAAAAAGGATAAAAAAAAAAGAAAAAGAAAAGAAAGAAACCACCAATTAAGCCTGAGGTAAAAGAAAGGAACTGTATAAATCATGTATGCATGCATGTTCAAAATGAAGTATTAGGGAGCAGCATCTCTAATTGTGCCTAAAATCACATTGTGGATTCAGTGTTTAAAAAAATAAATCAAATTTAAAAAAAAATACTCAAGCAAATTACCACTGAATTCGAAGTTAAGTCTTCAGGATCAAATATTTTAACTGTGATATAATGCTGATTTCAAGCTTTAAAGAAACATTAGTAAACGGATTGAGAAAGCATTTAAAATGTCAAAATAACCATTATTAGAGCACAACAGAGTAAAACCTATTGAAACTTTATGTCAATGAGACTTGAAATGACTCTGTCATAAAACAGCACTTCAAATACTCACACGCCATAAAATGATACCATATGATACAACTAGACAACTATACTATGTGGCTGTACATTAAAGGAGACTTAAACACATGCTGGTGATATGCTGGTGAGGGTTTAAAAGAATGGTGACAAGTCACCTTCTATTAAGCAATGTGTCAATCCATAGCAGCAGCAGGGTACAGGGAGGGGGTTGGAGACAATGGCACCAGGGGTTGCCAGACAAGGTTTGAGGTTGTTTGTGAACCAATCCACTGAAAATGAGTACCCAGTGCACGAAAGCATACAAGAAAATGACAGGGGTCAGTGAATTCCAGCCAGATTTTGCTTCTGAGAAAATAAGGCCTTTGTATATCTTTGAACAATAGATTAATTACAAAACTAGTGTGCTGACTAAATGGCAAATTCTCAAGGAAACTACAAAGAGGTAAGGCAGGATAAACTGATAAAAGTAAAGGGTACCTGGCTCAGAGGAACATGCTCAACACACTGCCATGCATGTTTTTATATAGAACAACATGCAATGAGAAAAACATACAATGAAAGAAAATTCAGGAAAAAATAAAAGCATGAAACAAAGAAAAAAGGGAGATACAAAAGCTTACATTAATAAAATATTTGGGCTTTAAAAGAAAGGCTTGTTGCTTTGTTTTAATCTCAGTGAAACAAAAGAGCTGTAAGACAAAAATAATGTTTTACTCAAAAGAAAATAAGGCCCTCAAGTCACACAAAACTACAAAAAACAACCAAATTATGCTGAAGCTGATCCAGTGGCTTGCATCCCAAGACTCTGATAAGGTAAATAAGGTAAATACTGAACCTGCCTACTGCTGTTTTATGTATTTTAGGGCCAGACTAGTGATGTATTTAATGCACAAATACCAGCAATTCCAGGACGGGATACAAAAATTTATTGTGGATGTCCTTTAAGTTAATGTTGATTCCAATAGTTTACCACCCATCAGCTATGCTAGTGCCAATTAGCACCTTAAAAATCATGTGTAAATATTTGAAAAACATGTTAGTAATTAAAGGGAGGAAATATTCCACATTAAATTCAGGAAGAGACTTTAGGTTAAATGCTAAAAGGTAAGTGCAGTCTCAGAACATCAAGTCTTCACAGCATAAGAAAAACAAGTATATGCACTATAAACCAAAATTACAACATGTAGACCCTATTTAAAATTCAGTAAATTCCAATTATTATTTAGTGCTTTCAAAACTAATAGGTCCTTTAATTGAATATAAGAGGTTTTAAACTTTGTGCATCATTAACTTATACTCCATGTAGTAATGAAGTGTTGACAAATGCTTTCAGTGAATTAAGAATGGATTATGATAAATTCTGAATAAAGGATATTTCTTTGTATAAACTTTTTTAATACTTGCCATTTTAAAACAATATGAAAAATTAAAGTGTCTAGTGCATATTTAAAGTCAAGCTTTGTATTTTATTATGAATAAATTATTCTCGAAGAGAAAATTAAAATTTCTCATAAAGGTTTTACATTTTAAGCAGAATAATGTTAATAGTTTTTAAAAGTTTAATATAAGCTGAAACAATATTCCAAGTTACCAAGTTATAATTAATGTCAATGACAACGCAACAATTTTTCAAAAGGAATCAAAATTTTATTGTACAGGGTTCATTTTTAAATTGGTGAACTTTAAAAATAGAAGAAAATATTATTAATAGCAGGAATGGATATATTTTTATTAAAACCATACTGACTTCACAAAGAGAAAAGTAATCAGAAGCATTTAATTCATGGGAGAAATTCCAGAAAACGAACAGAAAGATATTTAAATGGCACTGAATATAAAGTGTTTGAGAAATTATTAATTGGTGAAAGGTATAACAGAGGACCAAAACAATGAAAATATACAGGATCAGAGAATAGTAAATAACTTCGATTTTGCTTTAACTATTAGAAAGCCTTGAACTCATGAGATTGGTCCTATAATATATATGCCTGCAAGTTTAGCTTACATTGTTATTTTACTGTCCTTATTTCTTCTAATGCCCTCAATATGTTTTGGTCTTTTGCAATTTTCTGTATCTTTTAAGGCAAAGTTTGCCCAAAATCAAGTACCATCCCCATTGCTCTGAGAAATTCATCCATTCATTCTCACAGCTACCTATCTACCAACCTACCTACCTACCTACACAACACAGTGGTGAGCCACTGATGGACAAAGCTATACTGCACACTCTACTGCACCACCCTTAGCCACTGCCATCACCACTGCCATTGCGCTGCTTCATCCCTTCAGCACCGCTAATGAAATCAAGGTTGGATCTCTCATCTAAATTGGATGAGTTGGATTATCTCTACAGAGAACTTGCAAGTGAACTGAGAAACAGAAAGAGGCTAGAAGTATGACAAGGAAAATTTAGCCATGTGAGATAGACAGTTATAACATGGAAATAGAGGCAAAGAAAGGGAAAGAAGAATAAAGAAGAAAACAGCAGAAGAAAGCAAGAAAGCAGGAACTGAGCAGAGACACAAGTTTCCTAGTAACTTTTTAGTGCTTGTTTCCATTAATTTCCTATGTTAGTTAGGATTGTAAACCTGTGTTATAATTTTACCTTTTTCTACTTAAGCAAATTATGGGTGCCTTGGTGGAGGATGATGTGGTAACATACATCTTAAGAGGTAGGATCCCTATTTCTAAATTATATCCAGTGCTGTAAACCTATGGTACCTTAATAAAAAGTAATACAAAATGCAACAAGGATTTAACACATAAATGTGCTAAAACTCTTCAATTCCTTGGCTTAAGACAATTTAGAAGAACAATGGAGTTTATTTTTTCTGTCCCTATCTGTTCCAAACATGAACTCAAAGGTAAATAATTAATCCTTCCACATACGCTTTCCTTCCCAATAGTTCACTGCCCATTACTGTGCTAAATTTAACACCCTAAATATCTATAAAAGATCCTTTCTGGCTCATAAATCATCTATATCCCACACAAAAATCTTTCTAAACACTTAGATATATCTAACCCCATCCAACTATCAGGTTGGTAAATTTTCTCTCTGTGTTGGTTAAACTTTTTAGCCACTAGCTCAGCAGTGCTCAGTGGAACCAGTGGTATACCGAGGACAAAGGTATATCAATCATGTTAGCAGGTGCAACTAACACCGACCAGTAGGTGACTGTTACTATTAGAATGCATTTTCATCTTAGAGGTTTGGGGGAGAGGAGAGAAAAAGGTTAGTGTCTTCTAAGCTACATGTAAAAGAGGCACTGTGCTTTATAGCTGTGTACACCCTCTGCTCCAACACATCCTAGTGCTTAGTAAGTACATGCACAGAAAAAAGGTGAGTTGCCATCCCCTATTCTCTGAGGAATCCTTCCACTTACACACATACTTCTCTGCTACCTATCAAAAGGGGCAGACCGTAGGGAGAACTAGGTGGTCTGCATTCTCCATTACATTCAAACAATAACTAGAAAATATTAAAAGTATGATAATATGCTTAATATTAAGATATTTCCAGAACTATTTCACTGTCACAGATGAAGGGAACTGTGATGTTATGACTATATATGATAGGTTATAGATAAGACTTTTCAAACATCTCTGTAGAAGATGCTAAACATTTCTCAGCTTCTACTTATTTCTGCAGCTAGACTGCACATCTTTTTGCTCAAAAAAGATCTAATGGAGTGGTCCATTAGATCTCTTTTTGCTAAACCCCAAAAGACTCCAGCATTGTTACCTTAGAGGTTAGTCGACTTTCATATTCTAAAACCAATTTGAGTGGAGACTTTGACAAAGTTTTTGGTAGGTGTATTTCTTAACAGTAATCCTATTTCATTGTATTAGCTATCTGGACTTATAAGACTCATTGAGTAAACTATTGCCTTGATCTTTAAAACAATTGACAAAATTGTTCTTATTTTTTCTACTAACTCATTTTCTCAAAGTATTAAGTCATAAGTAACTGAGGAATGAGTTCTATCTCTTCTGATAGTCCTTTTGATCCAGTAATACTAAATTTGCAAGAGAATAAAGCTATATATTATTGCAAAAAAAAGTATGGTTGCCTCAGTCTGGATTAATGTGCAGTTACCATTTATTTCAATCATACTGAATCAATGATTAACTACAAGCCTCCAAACCCACATTTCTGCTATTCCCTCTGCTTGGGTTAACTGCTTGCTTAGAATTAAAAGCCTGTTTTTTTCTTCTTTTTAAAAGTCTTTAAGTTTTCCTGCACTCCAATGCCAAAGCACTCGCTCTTCATAATTCCTCTGTGCTTCTGAGTATCTTTTAATTGTTAGTAACATAACTTACATTTTGTTTCAGTTAATTTTGCACTTCTTAGAAGAGTTCAATTTGATTGACCTTATTGGGAGAGTAGTACTTTTCATTGATCTAAGATAAACAGGCTTGTTGATTAATTGATACAAAGTTGCTATGATTTTCTATTAACGCATACCTTGGGTGAAATGTCTTGGCCTCATCTTTCTAACTGCTAAGTACCTAGACTTACCCATGGAAATTCAGGCAATGGTCATGAACTCTAGAGAATCAGCCATAGATTTTTTTGAACCCAATTTTATTTTAAACAGAAAGTCTCTGGAGCTTTGACAATACTTTCTAGAAGAAAAATAAAGCACTTAGATGTGAATTCTGAGTTACACTAGCTACCAGCCAGAAGAACAGACATACACCAACAAAAGAGAAAACAAGATTGCTACCTTTTTAACATCCCAGCATCAAGATTCCTTAAGTGAATGCCCATTCATCAATGCCACAATTTCCTCTGTAAATCATTATTCCACAGTTTAATAAATAGAGTTACTCACACAACACAAAGACACAGTAAGTGATGAAAAGAATGACTTTCAGGACAGCAGTATAATTTGAACTTACTTACTCAATGAGAATAGAAGTGACTATAACAACAAAATGCACTTCAGAGCTTTCTATTGCTATCACTTGTCAAAATGAGAAGAGTACAATGGATGTTATTTAAAATGATCCTGGTAGCTGAACTGAGATTGTTCATGTGATACAGAAACACGCACTGAAAGTGAGCCAGTGAAGAGAGAAGCTTTCTTGTTTAACAAACTATCTTTGCTAAAGTCATGATTTTTAAAAGTCTGAATTAGAAGCAGATATGGGACATGGGCTTCAATTAGCTGCATCATAAAGCACAGTGCATCCTACAGAGCATACAATTTCAAAGTAATTTAAAATAATGGTAAATTTTTATCTCTATGGGGGAAAATACTTAATTTTTAAGATTTAAATATGAAAAACTATTGTTAACCATGATTCCTAAAGCGAGACTCAAGCCCCAAGCAGCATTTGGCAGACTTTTCCTTGACCTTACTCTGACCTACAGACTTTACCATATACTCTTCAGTATGTTCTATACTGGCATATTGGCACATATTGATAGTATTTATCAATCCCAGAACAGCTATTGTTCAAAAGTAGGCCATGTTAAAAAAATTATTGATACTATACTCATCAAAAACAGATATTTTTATTTGTGCTATTAAAAGTTTAAGGGGCTGTGTTATGCACAGGAATTGATAATGAAAAAAGGACAAAAGTCTACTATAGGCAGTGTTACTGCAAATCAAATCTGTATGTTAAATGAAAATATTCATTTTTGGTTTCCTCCATTTTATGTACTTGTTTAATCTAATCTTTTTTAGTTCTAAAATCAGTGAGAATAATATGCTCCTGCTCATGGGTTAAAAAAAGCAAACAACAAAAACTGCCTGTCCTAGATACAAAGATAGTCACAGTGCATTTTTATTAGTATAAGCAAACTAGGGATAACTAAACACTTTTTTAATACGAAAAATGCTTTAAAATAATATGAAGTCAATGGACATCTAACCAATTACACTGTCAAAATATAAACATAAGACACCTTATGTATGTGAATTACACTAAGTCAGTTCCAACACAACCTTGGGCTGAGAAATGTGTTCATAAACATTCATAAACACAATTCATAAGGAAATCGTTAAGGTGTCACTTCCAAAAGTACCCTTAGGTATTTGGTGATAGAGAAGAGATAAAAATTTTATTTCTGATAAGTGGTTCTAGTACTAACAATGATTAGTATTCTTTAAAAGTGGGTGTCAACAAATCCAAGCACTATAATTTTAAAATTCCAGGGAATCTGGGACTTTTGAAAATGGGTCCTGTATCCTATGACCTGTTTGGGGAGGGGAGATAGGGAAAGAAAGAACAGCATCCCCACTAAGCTTGTTTTTAATCTTTTCTTTTGAAACAATGGCATTAGATTATATTCACATTTGCATGAATTACTAAGAATAGCTAGGGGAATAAAGTGTCAGCACCTCATTCTGATCTGCTGAGGTAGTTAGAACTAACTCAGCATTTGTATGCAAAAATAATAGGATTTTAGGTCATATTAGCCACAGGTGTTTCCCTCTGAGCATGTCCTCCAGAGAGGTGTCCTGCAAACCACTATTGGTGTAAGAAAATAAAAACAAAAAAAACTAGCAGCAAAAAACAGGTGTTACTGCCACACAACATCAAATGTGCAACAGTTGTGATTCCAATTCTGAGAGGGGAGAAGGGATGGATCAAAGAAGGTTATTTCTAACACTTCAAATTTCTGATGTAAAATATATCTTGCTCCCCAATCTTGGAGGAATGAGGTAGGAAGAGGAATTGCAAGAAATCCCCTTTATCTCCTTCTTCACACACTGTGGTGGAGGGATTAAATTATTCCAGCCTTCTACAGTCTTTCACCACGACAGTTAAAAGCTGAACTGATAGACATCTTTACTTCCTTTGCATTTCTCCTCCAATCTCAGACTTTTTAGTTTTTGATTTGTCAGTTCAAATTTCTATTTACACTTAATCCGAAATCATACTTATTAAGGCCAGGTACAGCAAGGAAGCCATATTACAATGTCATTTTCCGCATCATGGCATCCGTGGCACCAACCTTGCATACACATTTACTCTAGAGGTCCATTCTGGTTTTCTGTCTTCCAAGTGTAGTCTCAGAAATTTTAAGGGAGGATTACCATTTAATTTTTTTCAAGTTTATCCTTTCCATAAATGTTAAAACCATTTTTTCAAACCAAGGAGAATATGAATAATTTCAACCAAATGAATCATCACCTTCTGGAGGGAGGAGAGAGGCACAGAAAGAATATGACCTCCACAACCTAAGAAAAGTAATGATTTAATTTTAAAATATCCATCTTTCTAATCCCATGAACACTAGTTAATTCTACTGTACATTAACCTTAACACTATAATCACTCATCCTTCAAAATACGATCATATTTTATATCACCATTCTTTCAGGTGTCCGGGTTATAAAATTAATAAAATATAAAGTAAAGACAAAAGTGAATGCTTTGGGCTGGATGTTTTGGTTTTTTTTTTCCCCTAACACCTTGAAAATTAGAATTTAGAACATGTGTTAGAATCAGTTGAGGTGTCAAAGGGCTAAACAGAAGTACTTAGATAACACTATATGTTAATGAAGCACTTCACAAATCCTGCATTCAACTGATACTTAATAAAGCAATTTGTTAGGAAAAATGGTATTAATATGACAACTTGGAACAGGGTCTTGGATAGAGAATCTGTTCATATGTAATACTCAAACCTGTCTTTAAAAAATAACTAAATCAGCATTATGATAAAGTAGGAGTAAGGCAATGAGTTAATACCATGAAGCCCAATGGAAGTAAGAAATTGCTTTTTATAATGAGAAAAACAAGCTTTGAAGGATTACATATATATCAGCAGTTACTATTTCTACCACCTTGGTCTATTGATCTTCTCTATCCATGAAAAAAAGTTAACAATTTCTATCTCTAAGGATTTTTGTGAAGACAAATTATACATGTATTACAATTAATTCATTTTCAGGCAGGTAAGATATATATATATATATATATATATATATATATATATATGCACTAGCATTTGGTGCTATATAGTGCATATATATAAATGCTATATAGTGCATATATAAATGCACTAGCATTTGGAGATATATATATATATATATATATATATATATATCTCCAAATGCTAGTGCCCTTTATTCAAATGTTCAGTATTTTTGCCATTGTATTTACTCATGAATAGAAACTCTACTTCTTTCAGGTATCTATTTTTCTCTGGTAACTCATCATAATTTCACTTCATTTTCAGGCTTTACTAAGAAAAGCCTAAGAGTCTCATTCTGGTCCACCAGTTATCAGATAGAGTTTTCTGGGGGCTTAGAGGATAGGCTTCCAACTCACATTTTAGGTTGAGTCAGATGGAGATGCTACAGTTATGTGTACCTGAGAACTCACCTACATGCTGAGGATGACAGAAATAAAAGAGTTGAGTCCTTAATAACATTATTGAGTCACATAATTAATAAAACATCGCACCTCATTTTGGGACATATGACTATGCAAAGCATAGATTTTTCTATTGTCTGAATTTCTCTTAAGGGAGTTTTTATCACACACATAAGTTGACTGAGCAGACATTTAGGATGCTCATGTTTTGAGAGGATATGTAAATGCATGTCATTATTTAGGTCTATAACTGCAAGCCATTTGTATATTATGTTCAGTGTTTCACTGTAAGTCATTCATATATTAAATCAAATTTATGAAGTAGGCATATCTTATTCATATTTTAGGGATAGGAAATTGAGACACAAAAAAATGTGGTAACCTGTCCCAGTACATAGAAATATTAACAGGTTGTTGGCAAACTGATTGTCAGGCATAACCTCATAATATTAAGCAATACTGTCAATTAAATAAATGGCATTAACATAATTTTAGAGCATCAGTATTACTAATTGCTGGTCAGAAATGTAAGATAATTTATTGTCCAACTATACCCAATTATGATAGCTAGGTTAATTATATCAAGATAGTAAATTTAGTCTCTATGCCATTATGTCACTTAAAAGACATAATCACATTTTTCTTATTTCAGTAAACAACTTGCTCTTTTCAAATTTATGTTTTTACATCACTTATTTCAAATTCTTAAAATATGAGTTTTTAAAAAGTGGTTTGATGCAAGATAGTTGGAAACCTCTGCTTTAGGTGACAAGCTAGTATCATGATGGCAATCACTTTTCAAACATGAAAGAAAATCTGTAAACTTTAATATCATGTGTAAACTTACTTCAAGAAAAATTTAGCTGTATATTAAAAACAACAAAAGCAGGTTTTAAATATGAAGTACGAGTTTTCTCTTTGCCAAATGCATTTTGCTTTTACAAAGAAAAAAATTCCCACAAAAGTCCCATAGTTCATTTATATCCTTCTACCTAGATATTAATCAAAGTGCTTATACAATTGGCATCATCCATTCCTACAGCAAATAAAGCACAAGATATTGATTTGATTGTTGTTAACACCACTACTGCTTTAAGACATGAACAATATTGAAATGTTATTATTAAAACTCTTTTTTAAAATATAACTATAATAAAAGTTAAAAATAAAGAATGTATTTCTGAAACTCCAGATACTTTAGGGAAAAAAATTATTTTAGGTTAAAATTTAACTTCTCTATTTATAAGGACTTCCTCTATAAAAAGAGCTGGAAATAATGACTAGTATTGACAAGTTAAGAAAGATTGTTACACAGGAACTAACAACAGGAAATGCAATTTATAGCTGTTAGTACAGTGTACCACTCAAAGAAAACTCGAGGTTAATGAGAGCTTGTTTGGCCCAACCTTCCCAGAAAGGAGAATTGCTAATTACTGTGAAGTTTAAAAAAAAAAAAAAAAGATCTTTAACAAAGTGTGAATATCAACATATATAACACATTTCTCTAATACTATACACTGATTTAGGATATGTAAAAATTAAATGCTTATCTACTAAAATTTTATTTTTAAAACAATGTTAACATAGACAAGCACTAAATTTAAAAATAACAGTAAATAATAGAGTATTTTAAATTAAATATTAACTATATATACATATATAGTGTGTGTATATATATATAATGGTATAATGCATATTATCAGTATTATAAAAACTTAAATCACCAAGTCATATCTGAAATAGCTCTAAACATGAAGAAAACTGTCCTTCACAAGTATTTTCTCTTTACCCTGATCTAGTCAGAACAGCAAACATTTACAGGTTAAATTCATCCATAGAGTACTTCTACAAATCACTAATTAACACAAGTACAGAGATGCAAACATTAGTTATGCATTTTAACAATTTAAACCTAATTTAAAATTTTTCAGTGGCTTTTAAATTAGTAATAGCATTATTCATTTAAACAATAAGATAAAATAATAGGAAAACCAGAAACCATCAGTTACAGCTGGACACTAAGCTATCAATATTTTACCTAGAAGCCTTATACATTAGACTTGACACAAATATTTCCAGATTTATGCTACAGCCATCTGTGCTCAGAATCATGTAATGCATGTAATTGTTGGAGGATCTAAATGGCAAGTACAATTCATTTACTACATGACACAGAGCTCTATATCCAACAAAATAAATAATCAAGATCTGTTCATTAGAGAACTATTGATAGGTAAAATTAAGAGGGAGTGAAACCAACTGTCTTCCATTCATTAAAAAATTCTCTTCATTTCCTGTGGGGTCAATACACTTGTTCTCTTTTCTCTCCCTTCCAGAATCCATCAGGAACCACTGTGAGAGCTAATTCTGTTATCTAAGGTTCCCAGATAGATGTAGTAACTACCTTCAAAAACACTGCATTTTATCCTGTTGTAACTGTTCCTGAAAATAAAACTCAAATCAAAATTCACCCATGTAAAGTTAGTATTACAAATATGAATGCAAATTCCACCATAATTATCCTTTATATTCAACCAGTCATAGTAATGTTTCCCTTTTTGGCAAATGAGACTCACTCTGAAAAGGAGTGAATTTATTGTGAATTCAAATAATTTCGGTAGAAATTAAAAGCTTGCTCATTTGGAATGTGTCTATACAGTAATGATACAAAAGCCACATAAATCATATTTTAAAATGTTAATAAAGAAATAAAAATCTTAGAGATTTTAACCTTGAAGATTATTTTCATAAAAAAATAAACTCTGAGGTAGGTATAAAAACAATAAAACAGTAATAACATTAATTAATAATATAATAAGAGTCAACTGCTAAGGGACGGCAGGGCCTGGGGTGATATACTCTTTTCTCAAATGCAGCAATTTGCAAGTTAAAGAACAGAAATATGATGTCAGACAAGAAGTAAAATCATGCTTCAAAACTTGCTCACTGTTTGACTTCAGGCGAATTAACCTCTCTGATCTTTAATTCTAACAAGTGTAAAAAGGATGCCCTCAAATGTCAAGTGCCCAATTCCCTTTCCTAACTTTTTTTTGATGGTATTGAATATAAAATGTTTCAGCTGACACAGACTTAATTACATTTGTTGCATTTAGTATCTCCATATAAAAACCTTAAAGCCACTGAAAATCAAAAAAAGATTCCTTAGTGTGATTAATAATTAATAAGTGTTAATATGCAAATCTGAACTCATCACAGTCTTCTACACACTACCTAAAAATATATGGGAAACTTTCTAAATGTCAGACAAGCAGTATTTTATAATTATTTATCTACAAAATACTATACTTTCCTTAAAAAATCAGCAAAACATTAGCCAAATGCACACTAAGAAACATGTTATTGTGTCGAATTCAAACATCAGCGTACATAGCATTCTATACAAGAATGTGAGTGTGAGGAATGATTATATCATTATCACAAAATACTTTTTTTTTTTTTACAAACAAATTTATTTCTTAGATTCCTGGAGGCTGTGGAATACAAGATCAAGGTGTAGCACAAGACATTTATTTTTTATTTGATTTTAAAATATTTTTAAATTAGGAGGAAGAAAATGGCTCACAAAAAGATTACATGATTATGAACATAATACTGTGACAAGTGACGGTAAATTTTTTAAAATTCACCACATGTCAACATCACCACATGTCACCAAAACTTTTAGGAAAAATATATTATCAGAAGAAATTTACAAAACTAAGACCATTCATAGTTATTTGAATGAGGATTAACTGGCTAAGGAAGTCTTTCTTCACTACTCAGGTAACCAGAAGCAGTAGGTGAGATTATACTTGATACATATTTATTAAATGGGAATAGGTAATTCCAGTGTCACCGATTTTTTTTTCCCTTAAGCAGAGAAAAATTATATGCTCAGATAAAATTTCCAAAAATAGGAAAATAAAATGCATGTGTCTAATCCTGTAAGTACTGAATCTTTAGTTTTGAATTCCAAAAGTTGCTTCTCTCTTGTAGTTTTAGCCAACATATTCATAAGCATATTCAAATTTTTAATGTTTGTGTTACTTTATAAACTATGTTGGTGAGCTGAGCAGTATTTTGCTGAGCAGTAAAATAGTTCTAAGAAAAACTATTTTGCTTTTCAGTGAGGAAGGCAGGGTACAAGGACTATTCATGAAAAATTAATACATAATGGACTGTTTTTGTTTCCATTGAAAACTCTAATAGTTTATTAAGCCCAACTTGTTAGAGGGACATAATAATTCATTCTTACAACTAGATGAATTTTAATTCAAACTGCACTCCTCATTAGCAGTTAAAATGCTCAATTTTGGGATTCTACGAATCCCAACAACAAGGGAATAGGTTTTTAACATTTTATCCAAAATTCTCAGTGAGCAAACTTAATAGCCAAGCTCTGCCTATACCTAGAAGGTTGCAATTAAGACCAGCTCCTTAACAGTTTAGACTGAAATTTAGATGTTTCTGGTAAATACACACCATGGGGTATTATACTGCCATAAGAAAGGACAAAATAGAGACATTTTCAATGAAATGGAGGGAATTTGCCAGAACTATGTGCAAAGTCAGAATGATTAAAAATAAACATCGGACATCCACATAGCAGACAATTCCATGTTGTACAACAATCTCAAAAGTCTAATAGAATACAACAAATTCAAATATCTAATGGACTACTATTCAGCAATCAAAAAGATAAATCAATGTCCTTTGCAGCAACATGGATGTAGATGTAAAGGTATATGCTAGATGAAATAAGTCAGAAGGAAAAGGATAAATATTGGATAGTTTCACTTATATGTGCAATATAGAGAAAATGAGCAAAAGAATAAAAAAAAAAAGCGGCTTCAGTAAGGCCACAACTTGCAAGCTGAACATCGACAGGACACACAGCAAGCTGAGGTATGTGCATCAAGGACTATGTATGGTAATGGTTCACTGATGATGTGGTGATGGGAGAACGATGGGAACCAAACCTGAGGGGAGAATCCAAATATTATATAAAAATGAACAATGATATAAGGATAAAAAAAACCCTAGTGAGTATCAATAAACATCCTAAGGTCTCTGAGGTTAAGTGGGAAAGGGAGGAGGGGGAAGAAAGAGACAAGGGGACACAAGAGATGGGGTGGGGGGGGGAGACATACTGAATAGCACTGTTAAATAAGTTGATCTAATTGAAAATATTGATTAAAATAAATAAGGACACTTGATCAATGGCCTCTGCTTATTGATCTCTTATTTGACAGCTTATCTTTTTTTTTTTTTTAAAGATTTATCCATCTATGCATGCATTCAAGAGCTGGGGCACAGGCCAGAGATGTGGGGGAGGTGAGAAGATTCACCAGAGACAGAGTGGGGAGCAGAACAGGCAGATCTACTGAAATAGGCTGCTGAGGGGAGCATCGGGTGAGTCAGGAGAGGTCTGCCGCATCATATGGGTAGCTCCCTGGCTGGCCGGCGGAAGGAGCTCTTGCTGCAGAGGCTGCAGAGGCTTTATAGGTTGTGTCTTAACCTCTTGCGCCACCAGGGAGGCCCCTTGACAGCTTATCTTAAAAGGGGAGGGGTAGGAGGGATTGTCTTATTTCCTACAAGTAGTAGCACTAGAAATTCTAAATAAATAAACAAACAAACAAACAAACAAACAAACAAACAAATAAAGGCTTCCCCTAATGAAAGGATGGTTAAGATGGCTGAAAACTCATCATGTGGGGGTTTTATGGCCTTACTCGAGCCATTTAGTTTCCTGAAATGAAAACTAATTAAATTCAGCCAAAACATCTTCAAGATTTTAGGGACTTTTGTATACTCTGACTCTGTGAATAAAGTATGACAGTGCTACTTTTAGACAGAGACTCACAAAACCAAGATTTGGAAGCTACCTCTCCCAAGCACTCAGAACATATACTCTCTCAAGAAGAACCTAGTAGATCTCTAGAAACTTTAGTACAAGAAACACTTTCACAGGTTGTTAGCATCAAACGTCACTAAAAGCCCCATTCCTATATAGTCATTCAGAGTTATCAGCCATTCTGGCATCACTGACATTAATAATTTTGTACAGAATAGTTTATGTAATATATATTAACATTTTTATAAAATGAAAGAAACATAATTTGGAGAATGCACAAATGCCTCACAAATCACATTCAAGATCCCATAATATTTATTTTATGAGATTTCCTATATGATGCCCAAAAGAATTTGAAGCCTTAAGCTATAATTATTAGATACTTGGGTTTTTTTTTTCCTTTTTCTCCTCCAAATTGGTGTTAATGGAAACTTTATGGACATAAAATTTCTCTGGACCCATTTCTACTCATATACACAAAGAACACAGTCCACCCATTAGGATTAGCTTTTGTGCAATCTGAAATCTCAAGCCTAATGTGAGAATTCACATCAAAAAACCTTCTAATTTAAAGGGGCTTGGACATCATGGCACTTGTGAAAAATTTAAAAAAAAATCAGATATTTGATTCTTTCCTATGGGAATGAGAAGGCCTGGGATGGGTTTAATTAATCAGCTTTCCTTTCCATTAAATCATAATTAGAAAAGAGCAAGGCAGGGAATAAGCAGTGCTATTGCCAGTTTGATTTTTATGTGCGTACTTTTGAATAAGTAAGAACCAGTCTTAAAGATTACTGGCAAGAGCGTAAGAGGTAAGACCTCTCCAAATTTCAAGCCATTAGTTTCAATGAGAATCTCTGATAAAATACATTATGACAAAAGACACTATAATTTAAACACAAAAGCTAGTGTAGGTGCTAAAAAGGACCAGATTACAGATCCAAAACAAAAGTTTGTTTGCCTGTTCTTGCTTTCTTACCCCAATTCTACCTATCCCTAATACCTCAGAGGTCTGACTCCCCTAACAGCAGTGTGTGCACTTCTTTTAGTTTTGAAGAGCTTGTAATAGTCAAATAACAGACTCTTTGAAAGAGAATTTGTGTCAAATGAAATCATCCATAGAAACACACTACATCCATTAATTTATATTTTAGAGCAAGAATTTTTTTAAGACGACTCTGATAAGAAGGGGGGTGGGGGAGAGACAAAAGCAATTTGGGGGCCATATAAAATTAGAATTAACCAGATGGCGGCTGGTTTTCATCTCACCCCACCCCCAGTTTTGTGTGTCACTCCCTGACTGCACTAATCAGAACTCTATTGAAGGGGACGGCTGTGTGAATTCATTGGAAGCCAAAGAAATCACTACAGAAACAGTCTCCACAACCCAGAGATAATCCTGTAAGTTGACCAGTGTCAAGATCTGAATACTAAAACATACAAATCCAAATTTAGATACCTCTAAGATAATATCTGTTACAGTGGAATGTATGACTGTATTTTTTCTGCATCTAATGCATAAAAATGAAAGGAAATTTAGTTTTCAACATCAGACTCCCACTAAAACAACTAGCAATCAATTAGCGTTGTCAGCAGCAAAACTCAATTTTCTCCCCTGCATGTGGAGGTGAACGTAAAGAACAGATTGATAATTCCCGTTGAGAGTATGGCTAAGTGTTTCTAAGCAACCTTGCTCCATCATCTTCTCTGACAAAAATAAGGGAAAGAGTTTGAACTGCAGGCTGATGGAGCTTTGAATACTAATGATGAAGCAAGGAGGAATGCTTCATTGTTGACTTTGGGGAGAAAAACACAGGAGCCGCTTCTAGCTGTAAATAAATTCTAATTAAAACATAGTGTGCAGCTCAAAGAGCTGAACCCTAGCCTACAGATGAAGTTCCTTCCGTGACTGTCCATTCATATGAGCTGGGAGTATTAATATGCCTGTATATTTAGTTTAGCAAATGACTAGAGTGTGTTTTCTAGAAATTATTGTGGGGAGGGGGGTGGCTACCCCAAACAAGTCCCTTTATTTGCTATGGAATTTGTTTAATCCTCTTAAGAACATTTAAACTGACAACAGTCTAAAATTAGCATCTCTACCCAAGAAATCTTTCCCAGTCACATGCACTAAACTATATGACTTCCCAGAATCAAAATTAAAATGTTTCAAATGACTGGTCATCCTGTCGAATACACATAGCATGACAGAATATATCCAATTTGGGTGAAAATCAATGATGTTTTTCCCTCTCACACCCTATTCCTTGTCTGCCTCTAATTCTATTGTAAAATGAGTATCAAAAGACTTATCTTCCCTGGCTATACAATGGGAATAAGAAATATTTTTCCCCACCTAAATTCCAAACTCTCAGTACAAATATTTTTTAATATTTAAAAATAGATGTAAATCAGAGTTTTATGCTTTTCAGGAATAGGACTCATTAAATATGCCAACTGATACAAAAGCAAAATTTAAATTTATGACATCACCTCAGAATATTTCAACTACTATTCAATGAAAATGCCATGTTTTCTATTGGGGTAACATTGGTTTATAACAGTGCATATAATTGAGGGTTATAGGTTCACATCTGGGATGTATTTCACCAGACCTCACCCACCTCCAAAGCACCCATAATTTCCTTTTTTTCTTTTAACTAAATCATATTCTGAGTGCAGCGAAACCTGTCAATTTAGAGGAATTCTACATAATGTTTTATAAATAAGTTGTGTAACTACCTGACATTGAGTAAATCTTCATTTCTCATTTTAAAAACTCAAAATATGCCATTTTTCTTAAATCAGTTAAGAAGGTATGTATCTCACACCAGTGAACTATATAATCACCAAAAAATACATTTAAAAGACCAAGAGCGGGCCTCCCTCATGGCACAAGGGGTTAAGACGCAGCACTATGAAGCTATCAACAGCCACTGCAGCACGAGTTCGATCCCCAGCCAGGGAGCTACCCACATGGCACAGCAGACTTCTCCTGTGTCTCCCACTGCTCCCCTCAGCAATGTATTTCAGTAGATCAGTCTGCCCTGCTCACTCTGTCTCTGGTGAATCCTCTCACCTCCTGCACCTCTGCCTGTACACAGTAATTGTATGCATAAATGATTTGGAAAAAAAAAATAATAACAAGAGCATCCAACATTTGCCAAGCACTGTGGCTGTGTATGCATTATCTCCTCTTAACCTGACAACTTGGAGCTGGGTTCTAATTAGCCCATTAAACATATTAACTACGTAGGTTCTAGGAGATCAAATATCAAGTACCTGGTAGAGGTGCCCTGGATGAGCTTTGTGTCCTCACCTGTTAAATGGGTGGTCAAGTTGGGAGTTTTTGTAAAGTTAAGAACATATGTAAAGAAGAAAGTTTACTGGCCGAGAGCAGACACTAAATAAATAATTTTTACCATTTTCACTAAAGAAACTGATTTTAAATCTCCCAAGTAAATATTCTTCAAAGATTTTCAAAATGCATTTAGCAAAATGGTTTTGCTAAAAATAAAAAACTGAGATTTATTTTTTAAAGATTGCACCTATTTCCCATACTTTTTAACTAATCCTGGTGTTATATGTAAAACCTACTGCAAAAACACTTGGAATCTTCTACATTTACATGCTTTAAACTTGATTCATGATCAAGCTCAGTAACAAAGATTTAGAAAAAAAAAGTAACCAATAATTTATAGTAGACTATAGACGAATTTTCTTCAAAACAGATTCTAAAATTTCAAAGCAATGATAGCTGCCTGTAAACTGAAACATGTACTATTTAAATACAAACAAAACATAAGATTATCAAGGAGGCTGATATGATTATTTTTTTATCTTACTCTTCCCCTGTAACTTAAGTTGATCTAACACATGTATCATTTAATTTCTAACAGACAATGTAGAACATGACTGGGTGTGGAGTAATATTTTTCTGTTAGCTTCTTTTTTCTCCACAAAAGATAGGTATTGTGTTAAAAAATACCTTATATACTTAAATTCATAATAAATATGTAATAACAAACATGCCTTGATTTAAATTCCTTTTAATAAGTTATTATCCATTACATGTCTATAATTAGACATAGCATCTTTAAATACAAATTAACATTTTGAGGGGACTCAGCAAAATATAGCCTAAATTTTTCTTTTGTGATTCTATTTACATAGCCATAGAGGTTTAGAATTTCAGGATTGGAAGAAAACAACATTTGATTCAATGTCTTCTTTTAAATATAGGGACACTGATCAATTTGATCAGATGAGCAATGTGCCTAATTTCATATACCACACTTTTACAGGTAATCTAGTACTATTATCCAGATCTTAGAGAAACAGCTCTCTTGTATAGAGCCACACCAGACGAAAAACACAGTAGGAAAGAACCACAAGATATTATGGGGAAGAAAGGAACCTGGAAGAGACAGTGGTGGAAAAGAGAGAGTGCACTGGTTATGGATGAAAAATAGAATCTCACACAATAGCAATTATTATGGGCAATCCCTCAAGTGCCTTAAAACTACTATTTAGCATGCTTGACAACCAAAACATGCATGAGTTGATTCACTGGCTAGTAACTAAAAGGCAGTCTTTTAATAACACAGCAAGTTATTTTCACACTAGTTCTATAACTAAAGGAATAGAAAGTTGATATTAGCTATTTAAAAATTTACACCAAGAACCAAAGAATTCCCCAGTAGAAATGTGAAGTCTTGCTAGAAGTTTCATTATGTGAATTTATTGCCAATTCTGTTGTCTTTAAAGTTGTGCTATAAAACATATTGTCCTTTGCTGTTCCAAATCACATTTGAAAGAAAATAACATCCTTCAGACTGTTTTATGGAATTTTCTTTTTTTCTTCAAAGCCAAATCTTTAGACTCTTAAGAAATGATGAGTTGGCATTTTGCCCATTGTTCTCTAGGCAATGCCTGGTCCATTAAAGAAAACAAGGTGGGGGCCTCCCTGGTGGCCTAGGGTTAAGTCTCAGCTCTATCACTGCTACAGCATATCTAATAAAACAATAAAACACTGAGGAAAAATAATATTAAAATTGTTTTCAGAAAACATTTTCAATGTCTTCTTTAAATGGACAGGGAAGAAATTTGCTACTCTAAGTGACAGAATTAGAGACACATAAGCTCCCTTTTTTTTTTTCCTTTTGCTGTTATCTTTAGGGTTTGGGGTGTTTGTGTGTGTGTGTGTGTGTGTGTTTATTGTGATTTTTTTTATTCAAGCTTTGGAAAAATAACTGAGATTGCTACTCAAATCATTTCAGAAGTAATTTTTGTTAGAGTGTCTGTTTCTTCCTTTCCTCTCCCTTCTTAAGTGTTCATCAAACAGTTAATCAGCCCAGCTTTCTAAATTGAGGAAATGGAGTTCAATCAATCTGCTTTTAGACAGAGTTAAGAAATAGACATTAAAAAACCTAGGTAGGAAATCTTATCTTCCAGAAATCATCACACAAATGAAATATGAGAATATATGTGCATCCACTTTGTAAACACTAAAATACAATACAAACAACATTAGTATAGATTTTGTTAGAATAATCAAAACTGAAAAACAGAACAGTTTCCCTATCAGAAAAAGAATGTGTTTTGCAACTTTCTAACACTTCAATTTACCCAAAGTTTCTATAAAATCTGTTGATTGTAACCAGAGACAAATAAGGAACCAAATTTATTCTTTAACCTTTTCCTGTTTATTGCATGTTAATAATGCAACCCTTTCTACATATTTGTTAGAGCCTTTGGTAAATATAAATCACATGGCATGATAAATTATGAATATCATACAGGTTATAGCCCTTATGATTCATACACAAAATTGAAGATATAGATGCCTATCAAACATTAATTTATCAGCCATTAATTTCTACATGTATATGTTGATGTGAGAGTAAGTCAAAATGGCAACCCATCATTATTGCTTTAGAGACTGAAATTTTATCCTCCTCTTTGTATATGTAGACTTAAGCTTTACTGCTTTTTAAAGTGAAGAATAAACTACTGATATTCTCAGAACAATTTGATGAAAAGGTTTTCCTGTGTAGGAAGCAGGAAAAAGCTTTGTACTTGGAGTAAAGACCCATGGGTTTCAATTCCACTTCAGTCATTTACTATATATAAGACAACTCGTCAGACATCACAAATTCTCTAGGCTTAAGCCTAAGTGTGTAAGATTAGGACAATATTTATAATAAAGGGAATTTATCTGCCAGTTCTTTGGCCCTAGTTCATCTCTTCTGAAAGAAATATGCTTAGGATCTTAAGAAAGAAAGGTACATGATGCCCAACTAATCAAAAGCTGAGTAATCTAACAATTCACCAGAAAACTACTGACATTCTGAACTGATAAGAATTTTCATGTGTGTCTTTATAATGTATATCAATTATTTTCTTTATTTTCTCAGTTGAGAGATTAACCATTTTTGAAATTTTTCCTTATTGCAAAAGTTCTTGGTTTGCCCAATCACAATGCCCTCTAAGGATGGGTGGATAACTGACAAAATACATAATGATTTTAGATTACCACTTGATATTTATGCATCGTATGAACTAAAAAACTTTAGGATGACTGTAGCTCAAGGTTATATCTTATTCACAAAATAATCAAGTATCATTTTACTATCTCATCTAAAACAATCTCCTGGTCACTAGGTATTTCCTACCCTAGGTCACATGGATTTGATTATGTTTCCCAAAATACATGAGTTAGCTTTTTACAAAGAAGTCTATTACATCTTTTGTTGCTTTATGATTCTTGCACATTTAATTCTATTGCTTCATTCTCACTAACTCATACAAAAACAGAGTTCCCATTCAACATTATCTTTAGATTTCATTAATCTACTGTTTGGCTATTTCTTCCAGATCATTAATAAAATACGCATTCTATGGTTCTCTTCAATTTGGCATGTTTTCAATTTACCTCTTTGTACAAATTATTACACATTTATTAATTTTCTTACTCTAATTTGTTGAATTTGATAAGATTTCAAAAAATGCTTTCTCTCAAAATCGTAATATTTAAGATCAATAACCTTTTTTATCAAGTAATTCTATAATGCTAAAACATTATATGAGGATTACTACTTTAAAGTCATTGGTCCTGCTTCCATTATTGTATAGATAAAATTCCTGCTAATGTTATTTCATCAGTCTATTAGGAACTGAAAATAAACTAACTGGATGTTGTATTTTCTTTTAAAAATCAATCTAAATTTTCCCCGATTAATCACACAGGTGATAGAGCAGTGAGGCAGACAAATACTCTACATTTGGGTGTTCATGTGACACTAGTAAATTAAAATTGGATAATAAAATAAGAATTAAAACAGGACACTGGGATGGGGAAAGACTAGTCGATCAGATAACATGAAATGTCAAGAAAAGCCCCAAAACAAGGGAAGCCATCATTTTTAAATTGGCAAAACAGAATTCTAGCAGGAAGAAAAATTAAATCCAAGGTTCCAATTTAGAAATGACCAATGCAGGTTTAAGGAGGGGGAAAAAAAAAATCCCATGTGGCTAAAATGAAGGTGGAATATTGGTGCAAGACAAGCTGAGAAAATTTAGACCAGGTTGCTTCTGAGGTCAATGATTTAACATTATCAAGTCCAAAACCTAAATGTGCCTGCTTCAGGGACAAGACAACATAGTGGTGATTACACATATGGCCCGAGATTTAGAATCTACTCCAGTCAACAACATCATGCTATAGTTCTTTACTTTGAGATTCCAAAATATCTCTCTCCCTAATCTTTAGTTCTCCAACAAACCCAATTTTTAGAAACTCTAAACTATTCACCAAGTGATGAGGAAATCATTTACCCTTAATTCAAAGCTCTCCACAAAACACGCCCAACTTACTATTCTGGACTCATAATGTACCACTCTCAATGAAATATTACATATTCACTATTTGTTTATAATACTCAGAACTTTTCTATATTATATTATTTCCCTTAATAGAATTGATGCAAACAATTATATGACAATAGGAGGTAAAAACCTCCTTATCTTGAGACACTAATTTTATCTGTGTGGCAACTAATACAAGGATACAAGTTACTAGACACCATGAATAACTGACATATCTCATCTCACAATGTAACAATAGGATGCATTCTATTCTATTAACATTCTATTAGAATGTTCCCCCTAGAACTAGTAAGAATGATGCTTTCAAATAGAGGAAATCATGCTTTGAAATTCTATCTTGTTCTAGGCAACATATAGGAATTTCACTCACACAATCTCACTTTAATAAATAATATTGCATATTTTGCAAATAAGGAACTAAGATGAATAAATGAAGTAACTGGCCCACAGTGATAGCACAAGAGGAATTGAATAGAATTACACTTCCCAGGCCTTGGAGATGATGTTTCTTGCTTCTTCCCATTCCACACCCATTCAATAAATGGTTATTATATATTCTTCCAGGGCCTAAAACTGTTCAAACATTATAAATGCAAAAAGATAAATGGAAGTTGCATCCTTTGTAACTTCTTAAAAAGATATGGGCAGTGAAAAAGACATGAAAGAATATTATTAATGTGAGTTTCTGGCAAAACTGCTGCGGTATAGAGAGAAGAGATAGGAGATAATAAAAGGGCTGAAAAGGAGGGAAATCATGGGCAAGAAAATTAATGGTTGTATGATAGATGTTCATAGCAGCATAATTATTCAAATTAGAATTCTGAACATGCTTGAAAATGAAACATTAGGACTATATGCATGTGTGTCTATGTATACATATGTGCATGATATTTATTTAAAGATTTTAAAAACTTCAACAAATCGTTCTTAATTGAGCATTACTCTGTAATAATAAGTATATGAAACAATGAATGTTACGACAGACACAGAGAACTCATACCATTCACCAGTCGTACCGAGTTAAGGCATAATTTAATGATATACACTATGAAAGTTTTGTAATCACCTATTTAGATTAAATAGTGCTTGCATACACATATACTCACACACACCTTCCAGCATTGGAACCTATAAATCACTGAACACCTAAGAGCTATTAGAATCATTAATTCAATTCCTCAGGTTAAATTACATTTCACAATTTCCATCAATAGAATTGCATAGAACCTTCAGATGATTAATGTTTTATCAGTGATTACCCAGACAGGGGAACAGAGAGCCTGCCATTTCAAATTTAGAATGTTAGTTCAGTACCACTGACTAAGGGAAGATGTGAGCTATCATTTGTATGAGCATTATTATTTAAATTACTAAGAACTTGAAAAAGTTTAACTTATTTTGGAATTCATTTGTCATTTAAGATACTGTTTTCTTGCTAGAAGCCGAGAGACCAGATATTCTATGAAGCCTTAGAAATTTCACTGCTAAAAAAGATAATTTTTGTATGATCTGAGCTCCAGAAAGCATTATTGGGGGGTGGTTTTTACAAGTTTCTGCTACTCAGTTATGTCAAACTAAATCATTTTTCATGGATTTACATTTTTTATAACCTGTGATTATGACTTATGCTCTTCCCAAGCACTCAGACCACAGCTTCCTTTTTCACTCAGAGAAAGCAAAGAAAGCTTTATTACTTTAACTATCAACTGTATGCCCCGAGGACAGTACAAAGCACAGGAACATGTTCTGTTCAATCACAGCATGCTATTTGAAGGACCTAGCATGTGTGCGATCAATTTCTAAAAACAGTGTTTTTGAAATGACCCAACAATGTACATGTAATTTAATGACTATTGCACTTAAACTCATACTTCCAACTTCCAGGAAATCTTAATAAAATAAAATTGGACATGGTCATTTCTATTATAAAGTGATAAAGTTGGGTTTTTCCAGATTTTTTCTAAATCCTGGGGCACATTTACACTAACATTCATCTCACTGGAGTCTATTTAAACACCTCCTCAGCTGTCCTCTCACAAAGTTTTGCTAGAATCCATGGAAAAAAATGTAAGTAATCCCACAAATTACCAAGATAGCATCATCCTATCTATGAAGTCCTCCTGAAGGCAGATGAGGACAGTAAAAGAAAAATGGACTTAAAATCAGTCATATTTAGACTTGTATGCCAGTTTTGATACTTCAGATGTGGGGCATCTTGGCAAAGTGATGCTGAGATTTTTCTACATAACAGCACGTGGAGGTATCTGCCTTCTGTATAGGACAGCAGAGTTTAAAATACCTTGGATGGAGCCAAGCAAATTAGAAATGTAGTAAAGGCTACTAGAATCATTATCATTATTGTTATTCTCATGATTAATTTGCTTATTAAAAACACTAAACTGAGGTTGAAGCTCACAGTTCAGGAATATATTGAGAACTTCTTAAGGAATAAAAATCAAAATACTCCCCTAAAAAACCGATTTCAGGTTCAGATCAGTTTGTGAAACTCAATCCTCATTCCTCTCTCTGTTCCAGCTTTAAAGAAGTCAAATCTGTCTCTGATTAAATTACTTTTAAATTTTTTAAAACTCATTTTAGGGAGAAGGTAAGAGATTATTTTCTCTCTGCATGACAAAGATTAAAAAGTGAAAAATACTAAATAGTATATATGCTACAATGGAATTTTTTATTGCAAAATATTGGCATTAAGTGCTTAGTGAATGTTCTTTCCAGTTTAAAAAAAAAAATTTTAGGAAACCTAAGAATAAAACATTTTTCATTGCAATCAGAACTTTTAAAATTTACTAGGAAGTACTACTAAATGACTACACTCCATAAAGCACCCTGCAAGGCACAATGTCTCCAATATGGAGTGATTCTGAGTTGGTTTTCCTACATTTTCTTATTCATTTCCATGTAGAATAAACAGCATTCCAAATGCAAATTATGGGGTGTTTCTCAGTCAACTATTTCAAGGTAGGAGGATGCTTGATGTCATAACTATGTCAGTTTTTAGGACAAAGAATAAAGTTTATGTATGCTTTTTGCAATCAGTTAACTTTTTTCATTGAAATAGAAAATTGCATAATTTCACTTAGTTATTTAAAATAGAGACAAAGGGTAAAAACAATCTGTTTCAAAATATACATTAGAATTATCTTAGTTTCCTTTTTCCTATTCTTGCTCAAATATCAAATAGATGATGAGGATAAAAACTTGTTTTATTCCTATGTGCATAGCAATTCTTTCTATTCAAAACAATTTACAAGTGGATACCACATTACCTTTAAAGAACAAAATTTTATTCTAAGTATACTTTTTCATTTCCAACCAAATTTTAATACAAGCTAATTACTATAGAGTCACTATGCATCAGGTGCTATTTGGCAAGTCCATGCAGATAATCTTGGGACCATTCACATTTACCATTAGTATTTATCCAACCCTAATTTTTACCTTTTTTTTTGAGAAATATATTTACTTAAACATAACTGCATATGGCTTTTCCTTTTACTAAATATACACAAATTTTCAAAGACTTACAGAAAATGTTAATACAGACCACAGGCACCTACTGGAATTCTAGAGTTGGGAAGATGACAAGGAATGGGGAAGTAAGAACTTGTTTATTCCTTAATGCAGCAATCTCAAAGACCAGCAGATACTTGCACTAGCAATTTTTAATACAGAATCCCAACCTTAAATAAATCTGGAGAGAGTCTATTAAAGAGAGTAGGGATTTTACTTGCTTTAGGCACAAAAATAAAAAAATCACTCTCAGTTGTAGATTTTAAATACAGAGAGAGTAAATTTTACACCCCAAGAGCCAAAGAAATTCCAAGTATCTGCTCTATCAAAGAAACACTGAAAACCCCAAAAGTCTCCAGATTCCTAACAGAAAGGCCAAGGAAAAAGACCTGGGGTGTTAAGTTGATGCAAGGAATAAGTCAGTAGCTCACAGGCATTCAAGATAGAATAAGAACAGCTGGGAAGGATTTACTGTTCTTAGCAGCACTGAATTCGTGGTGATAACAAGGCATGGGCAGCAAAAGCTGCTAACAGAAGCCAGTATCTTCAGGGGCATAACTGTACCTACTCTACTATGTTTAAAATTTTTTCATTTTTTCATAATATTTTGATGTTTGTAGGGTAAGGTAAAAGTATCAGGCTTTTCTGCCCTCCCGCCATTAGGATAGATGACGGAATCCTATGGTCCCGAATGCATGCCTGATGGTGGACACCTGCAGTAGGGTGTGGGCCTAGGTAGATGGGATTTTAGATGGGATTCACCTGGGTTGACTAGGTTTTTAAGGGCGGCATCACGGGGACGCCAGCAGAAGCCGAGAAAAGAGAAGCAGAAGCTGAGAAGCAGAGCAGAAACAGAGAAGCAGGAGAGCAGAGCAGCAAAGATCACCAGAGAGCCCAGACAGAGTGAAGACTTGCTGGGGGCTGGGAGGCCTGCCAGCCCTGCCTGCTGTATACCTGGTAAATCCCAATAAAAGCCACCGAGGTCTCCAGGACTCTCTCCTCCTTTACCCCGTCTGCTCGGGTCATAGAAAACGTGCACTGTGTCCCTTCCTGCCCCTACAATGTTGCTTATATTTACATGCATATTAATATAATTTGGTATGTATTTTATATTATATATTTTCTTATAATTATCTCCAACAAGTTTTATTCCAAACAATTTATAAAAACAATTTGCACTTTATTATTATTTAAAACCCTGTTTCTAAATGAAAATAATTCTAAGAATAATTTTAATTTTCTGTGCATAGGAAAGATGAAAATGGGGTGAAGGGCAGGACACATGTGGGGAGAAGAGTAAACAAAGTCTCTGGGCCTGGGAACCAGGAAAAGCATTGTCTTTGGGCAAAAGTCTGTGCTGCTGTTGCTCCTCTGGTGAGCTGAGCCAGAATGACTGTCTCATGAGCAAGCAGGTGACTCTACTTTCAGCCAGCAACTAGTCAGTCCTACATATTTGCTGGTGAAAGAAACCATGATTACAATTTATACCAATAGATGTCAGTTGCTATTTGTTTGTCATGAGCAAGTTATTAACTTTCTTATAGATCCTGCACCTATCTGCAAGGATAAACCATAACCCACAAATGCTAAAATCCATTTTTGAAAATATAAAATGAACCTGTAACAACTAAGAACCTGTAACAGAAAGAAATGAGAAGAAATCCTTGGTTAAGAAATGCAGAATGTATTTTATTATGCACATGTTAACATCATCTACTTAAGAATGAAAAAGAGAAGGTATTCTAGTATGTTCTGAAGAGTAAAAAGGAATCTCTGAAGTCCCTGCAGACAAATTTAACCCAATGGACTAAGGTGGAGGAATTATTGGTGCTTTGGTGGTCAGTGTGGTGTGGCAACATACATATGAACAGATATGAGCCTACACCCCTAAATCATCTACAGTGTTGTATGCCAGTGTTACCTCAGTAAAAATGATACAATTTTAAAAAGTGAGGTTTACTTAGTAAATGTTTGACTTTCTCTAAATACTTACATATGACTGTTGCTTTATGTGAACGAAATTTTCAAAAGTAACAAACAGAAAAATTGCTAGTTGAACTATATATAAAGACAGATTGGCAAATCTGGCTATATTTTCTACTGAAGATGAATATGACAGAAAAATGTTTACAAATTAATTCTTCAATTTGCAGAAGCCTCAAAAAGAGAAACTGTGATGTTGTTATTCAATACTGCGATTGACCAATATATAAGAATATATACACATTATCCACTTTTTGGAAAAAAATAGGAAGGAACTAAAACATATTCACACTTTTTTTTTTAAGATTTATTTATTTATACAAGAACCAGGGTACAGGCCAGATGCACGGGAGGGTTTGAGGATTCACCAGAGACAGAGCGGGAAACAGAACAGGCACACTGACGAATACACTGCTGAGGGGAGCAGCGGGAGAGACAGGAGAGGTCTGCCGTGCCATGTGGGACCCTCGCCGGCCTGATGGGATGGAACCGGCGCTGCAGAGGCTGTGGACAGCCCCACAGCGCTGCGCTCAATTGCCTGCGCCACCAGGGGAGGCCCACATTTCTTTCTTTTTTTTAAAGATTTATTTATTTATTTATACAAAAACCGGGGTACAGGCCAGAGGTGCGGGAGGGTGAGAAGATTCACCAGAGATGGAGCGGGAAACAGAACAGGCAGACTGACTGAAACACACTGCTGAGGGGAGCAGCGGGTGAGAGAGGAGAGGTCTGCTGCACTATGCGGGATTCTCGCCCGACCGGCCAGGATAGAACCCACACTGCAAAGGCTGCAGACAGCTTCACAGTGCAGCGCTCAACCGCCTGTGCCACCATGGAGGCCCACATTTCTTTCTTTCTTTTATATTTATTTCCTTTTTAAACTGACATACTTTCATTACATTTCTTTTATGGATGCTACTGGTATGTTTCATGTCATAATTATCAATGAAAGTAATTTTGTTGTATAAGGGAATGGTTAAAAATGATCCATGCTGGTGTCAACTACATAAGGGATGCACTGATTTTAAATAACTCCAAACTGGAAGCAATTCAAATGTCCAGCAGCACTACAGAAAAAAAAAACTGTGGCATAATCATAGAAAAAACACTACACAAAATGAACTTCTGCAACACCCAACAATATAAATAGATCTCACAGAGTAATAATGAGCAAATGAAGTAAGAAACCAGAGACTGTAACATGCATTTTCCATTTTATGATGTTCGAGAACAGGAAAAACTAATCTATAGCAATAATCATGATGGACAGGAGTACTGACAGCTCATTGGCAAAATGGCCACATGGCCCCATCTGAGTCACAGGAAATGCTCTATATGTTAATCTAGATGGTAAGTTCATGGGCTTGTACATACATAAAATTCTTCAATCCTTCACTATATATGCACACTTGGTTATTTTAAAGGCCTCCCCTACTGTTTAGGTAAGCCTTCAATTAACAGTGACTTTCTCTATTTTACATATATGCTTTCAATTAAAAGAAATTAAAAATATGTAAAATGAATATCCAAGATGATTAAAATTTTAAAAATTGTTATGGTTTTATTTGTTGAGAAATAGTGCTATCATTTTTTAAATTTCAAAATATTATATTCTCTAATGAGCTCAGTTGGTAGAAAATATTAATGGAAAAAGAAAGTGCAGTCCAGTACCACAACAGCAGCAAGCAGCTATCAGAATCAAGCATAGTATATAGGACTTAAGGAAGTCTATCAGAAAAATACATGTTGTGCTTTCAAAACTACTCTTTGCTGGCAGATTGTCAAAGTCTCCCACAGTGAAGCAATGGTGCCTTGGTAGGCTACAAGTTTAAATAAGAAAGAACCACCTGCCTGGTGCTTTGCAGTTCCTGTGTTAATAAAGTTGCATACTTGTTTCCTTTAAAAGCTCATTTTTCTCATCGCCCTTGCAGAGAAGACCGACACATACCACAAGTCCCTTGGATTAAAATGTTTTTACCCAATGACAATATTAACTTGCCTAGGTTTAATCTGCAAAGATTATCCCTTCTACCTAGAACCCTCCAAAATAATTCCAAATGGAAGGCAAACAGTCAAGCAGCACATTGAAAAGTAGATCATTTCAGGATGGGGTGTTTGACCCTGAATTTGAAGAAAGGTGCTCTCAAATCAATCAAAGTTCAATACTGAGAATGAACTTCAATCACCAGAACATTTGACAAAGAAAGGGGACTCGAACAACTCACTTCTTTACCAAAGATATCACAACCAGTAGAATGAAACAGTATATGAGGGCATAGTATCCATCCTAGCATATCCAATACCGAGTAGAAAAGGAAAGAACATGAGAAAGGTATGAAAATAGGAAAAAATATACCAGAAAGTATAATACATAGATGGGACAGTCATAGGGAAAAAAAAGAGATGGGTGGATGCTAAGTTGGTTTAAGTCATTGCTCTGATTTCAATGAAAGATTACTTCCAAAAGGATATTATACAGAGTAAACTATCCAAATGCAAGAACCATTCCCTCTAGAACCAAATTCTGGAAGAGGGTGGTGATGAACAAAAGTGACTTTAGTTTCACACACTTTCAAACAGAAGAAATTTAAAAATCCTTCTAATATCCGCCCCGGTGCCCCAAAACCTGCTACCTTAAAATCTTACCAAAGGGATTGATTCCCTTATTTCACAAAAAGCAGTCTAGGAAGCAAAGGACAAATGCCCAAATGAAATATACTTCTGTGAGAGTTATTGAACGATTAACAAAGTAATTCACTAGTCAGGACAGTTTTCATAGGAGAAATCATATACTTATACAGGTGCAGGTGAGCACCTAAAAGCATATGCTTGGGAAGCAGAAAGACAAGGCTGAAAATGAAAAAACATACCTAATACAGTTCCCTCCAACAAGTTAGCATGCTGTGCTGCATGATTTTCCAGGATTTCTTTTGGTTGATTAGTTTTTTTCATGGGTCTTAGGGGTAAAAAAGGTACACATCTATAAAAGTTAAGAGTACCAACAGTACAGCCCCAAACAGTTGGAACATGATGTCCAGATTTGTAGCTAGATAAATTATTTTTGTAGTGAAAGGCAAACCTGAGAAATGTGCTTTGGCACCAATCTTAATCTTTGGGGGCCAATCTAAATTCCTCAAAAAGTAAGACCAAGTTTTCTTCATTTTACAGATTTCAATACTGACAAAGCTTCACCCCATCCCACCCACAAAGTCATTACTCCAGATACACTACAACCGTAAAAATATTCCATCATTTTACAGATAAATTCACAACACATGCAATCCATATTTGCAAAAAGCACTCCAGGGTACAAACAAATGTGCTAAAAAGGACAACATTTCATGGTCACATCAAAAATAATAAAGATGAGAGCTTGTACAAGAAGAGGCTTAAGTGATGGGTTTTAAGCCAACAACAGGAATACTTAATGTGTATCAGAAGAGCAGTTGAATAATTAAGTAACTTCCTGTGATATTGGTAAAAGAAGTATGAATGGAAAATAAACAGATTAAATGAAAGGGATCCTCCGTGTTTTATATAAATTCTAATAATTACACAAATTCTGAATGGAAGTTACCCTAGGTGGTATCTGCTTTTATAATACCTTGTCTGTTCCAAATCTGTTGGGAAAAGATAAGTTTCATATTTTGACACTGCTGAGACATTTCTGCTTGTGTTATCTGGCACTCCTCAGAGCTCATCCTGCAGACCATGGAAAGGCCAGGGTTTAACTAGCAAGGAAAAATCCAATTCAAAGACTTAGAGGACAGAGTTAAGTCAATCCCACTCTACTCTGATCTCTAATACTAGAATCAAGAAAGCGTTGTGAGAAAAATGAAGGTATTTTGCTTTCATTTGTTTGAGGGTAATAGTAGGGCTGACTTCATGGTATACAACCCACCCACACACTAATTAATACAAAGACTCACACTTGGTTTAAGCTCCATTGTCAACTGCTTAAAATTCTTTGTGTCTTTAACGAAGTGCCCTGCACTTTCATTCTGTGCATTTTCTCACAAATTATGCAGCCAGTCCTGACCCAGACTGGTTTGTACATGGGTGCTCCCTTGTCTCACTGGCTGCTATTCAAAGTCCTCTGTATGTAACATGCTATGTGGTGTGGATTGTTTCACCATTCAAAAACAACAGAAAAGGGCAGTGCTCATCAAAAACCAATTGGACACTGTAGGAAAAGAATGTGCTTCAAGGAACTAACTGAATAGGTAAATAGTATTAACAGAAATCTGGGCTTAATGGACAGCTAAGAGTATTCAAATAAACCAAATACTGTTTTATAAACTTGTGTTAGTCATTGAAGGAAAAAAAAAATGTGTGCAAAGAATGAAGAGGAACACAAGCCAAAGGAACTAGCTGATCATTCAGCAAAGAATATTTATTTACTTTTATTTATAATTTATTTTTAATTGAGGTAATATTTGTATATCCCCCTCAGGTACTGCCACCAACATGTGGTGTCCCTGTTATTTTTTTATATGGGCCATTCTCACGGGTGTGGGGTAGTGTCCCATTGTGGTCTTGATTTGCATTTCCCTGTTTGATAAGTGATTTACAGTTTTTCATGTATCTGTTTGCAGTCTGTATGTCTTCTTTGGAGAAATATCTATTTAGTTCTTTTGTCCATTTTTTTTAATTGGGTTATGTGTTCTTTATATATCTTCAGTATCAGATGTATCTGATACTGTCAGATGTATTAAAGGAAATATTTATGGAGTACGTACAATATTCTTAAACATGTCAGGAGGATTTGAGGTTAATTTATTTTTGGACAAAGTTTGTGGTGTCTCTGTTTATGTCTCATTTCACAGTGTTCATTGATTCTGAGTAAAAATGTATTTGCTGAACACAGTATATGATTAAGTTTTATAAATTACGGTATCCAACAGAACAATTAAAAACACCCATAGCTTTTGATTACTAAAACTAGACAACGCTTATTTTTATTTGCAGATTCAATTGACTATGTGTATATGTGTGGACAGAAAACTTAGAAATTTTCAATTCTTTAATGATTTTTTTTAGAAAGCAAGCATCACCAAGGGAAATATGAATTCATGCAAAGACAGAGAAAAAATGGGTGATTTTCTTTCTGCTTAAAAAAAGCCCTCATTGATGAAAACATTTTAGTCTCTGACCAGTTTAGGAGAGCTGAAACTGATCCCCAAAATGGAAGAAAACCATGAATCTAGAAATGAGCAAAATAAGGACCAGCTTATTCTTTTATTTATTAATGCTTCATATGCTTGCAAAAGTAAAATTTTGTGGCAGTTGGGAAAATTAATTATAACTTTGAGAGTTATGCTGCGCTTATTATTCACTTATAAAACTAAAGATAATACAAACAATCCATCACAGTATTATACCTGTGAAACAGACATTTTAGACACTTACTGGTCAACAAATGCAATCACCAATCTAAAAGTAGAAAGGAAATACTCTAGTCAAATTTTTCTGGAAATACAGAACATTTTACTGGAAAGCATAACCCTTACAGAGTGCATATCTAACCAAACAATATCTGAACAAAATTGGAACACAGAACAGATTAAAAACTAAACCATCCAAAATAGCATAGGAAACAGTGATACTTAGGAAAGCAAGGAAAAGAAACATAAGGGAGTAATTTTATGTTTTCCTAATGCTTTTTCAAATTTAATTTCAAATATGGTCTGAAAAATTAAGTTGGCAAATATCATTTTCAGAATTCCTTCCTTATGAACTAATTTCTCATAAGGCAAATCAGAATAAAATCATAAGAGGGCTAGAGAAAAACTGGATTTTGACCAACCACAAGAATCACTCCCCCATTTCTGCCACAATAACAAAATGCTGTGTGTGATGGGGAGCTAAACACTGATAAATTTGATCTAATTCATGTTCATGAAAATGGAAAATAAACTCAATGCATAACATTTAGAATAAAGTAGTTCAAATATCATCTCTATAAACTAAAGCTATATATAAACATAGGTATAAGGTAGAGTTAGCCATACATAAGTATATATGCTCAAATGTCTCAAAAGCTATGCATGAAATGCATTAAAATGTAAAGATTAGAGCCTCCCAGGTGGCGCAAGGGGTTAAGCACTGCACTATGAAGCAATCCACATCATCTACAGCACGAGATTGATCCCTGGCCAGCCAGGGAGAAACCCACACGGCGCAGACCTCTCCTGTCTCGCCCGCTGCTCCCCTCAGCAGTGTATTTCAGTCCATCTGCCTGTTCTGTTGCCCACTCTGTCTCTGGTGGATCCTCTCAACCCCCCCATCTCTGGCCTGCACCCCAGCTCTTATATGAATAAATAAATCTTTTTTAAAAAATGTAAAGATTAAAAACAACTTTAATGTAAAAAGTTCTTTTCCAAACACACCCTCAGAATCCTTAAATATATATGCGCATTCTCTATCAGAGAGAAATTATTCCTTAGGAACACAACCACCATGATTTAAAAAAAACTTGGAAATGGAATGTTTAAAAGATTACTTTTCAGCTCTTTCAGCATTTTCCCCAAATGATCATAATGGATCTATAACAATGACAACAGCAAGAGAGGCTCTGTGCTAGATGCTTTATATGCACTGTCCTAACCCAACGTCTCAGGAGCAGCAGGCAACCTTGGGCAAGACATGGGGAACTTTGATAATTAATTTCCTTATCTAGAAAACTGGGATAATTTCTACCCAAAGGGCAATTGTGAGGTTTAATGGATCAGAAAGTTTCTTAACTCTAGTGTATAGTATTGAACACAATGAGTGGAAACTATTATTGCTAATTATCATAGCAACACCACAAGGTATGTAGTCATTCTGGAGAAAATATGAATATGGGATGCTTAGTTATTTGCATTTGGAATGACTGAGCAATGTATGCTGGAAAACAGCTGAAGGAAAGATGAGATAGCATATCACCAACCCATCAAATGAACACCACATTTACTACTAAAGCATTCGTAGACCTCCACCATAGTCCAGGGGGCCTCCTCCCTTCTTAGCTAGTAAATTAATGTAAGCAAGTCTCCAAACAGCTTCCCAAAACCTAAACCCACACAGGTGGTAAAAAATAACCCGAGCTACATATAGTATAAATATTAATAAATATTGATACCTGAAGTCTAACACAAAATAACATTTTATTCTAAATTTAAAGGCATACTCAGAACCAAGACACAATTGCTCAATCATCTCAAATGTTTTGAGTCATGAACATAAATTTACTTTTGCACATTCATAAAAAAATCTGTGAAAACATACTAAAGTGAATAATAGACAAGAAAGCAAGTGGGCATCCTGATTAAAGTGTATGCACATGAGTGCTATTAACCACCTGCTTTCTTCTTGATTCAGCTTTTCCTTTTTCACATTTCCTAGATCTATAAAATACTAACATATAGAAAACCTTGTTTTCATTAGAAAGCAGTCTCAAATATTTTTATGGCTTGAAATTTGAGTTCAACAACATCTTTGCAATTACAAAGTATATCTTGCAGGAATAATAGAGCTATGCATCATAAATATATACCAGTAGCACAATGTTAAAATAATTAAGTTTTATTTCATTACAATCCACTCTCCAAAATGCACATGATCCAGCTAACAATTAATCACAATTATTGAACCCTACAGCATAGCACCATACACCATCAAGAGGATTAGCGACTGTGTAACCTTCCTGCTCCTTCTGCCTCTTAGAGGAACAGAAAGAAAATTCAGACAATATGGCACCACAGGAAAAGGGCAAACAAATTAATTTCCTGTAGAATAAAACAAGGCTTACAAAATAGTTTTCTGACCAGCATTCACTGGGGACCATTTTCCAAGTTCTGGGTTTAAGACAGAAACATTTAGGTCAATGAATAAAAAATAATTTGCATCCCTTTCTAGAATGTTGTAATTTTTATCTTGAATTTGTTGTTCAAAATCATGTTTTATAACAAGCTATAGATTTAGGTCTGCTTTACTGGACAGCATTTTATAAACCAACTTTAGAAGTTACTAAAACTAAAGCAATCACTAAGAATGGACTACTAGGAAATCCTTCTAAGAGAAGTTTGCTAACATAGAAAAATGAGAACATGTATACTAACATGGATATATTCATATGTGTGTTTCACATGTTTGATCTAGCGTTCAAGGGCAAATAACTAACTTTGGAAAAATGAAAATTGCTTCTTCTTGCTCATGATATTTTAAGTCACCAATATAAGTCATATTTGAGTCTATGACCATTCTGCTACTGCTCTACTCCCTGGGACAGAGGACTAATTCTCACAGAAGATACAGGAGCTTCTGGGAACCAAGGAGAGCCAACAGAAGCTGAAACTCAGGCCCTCCCCGGTGGTGCGGCGGGTTGAGCGCAGTGCTGTGGAGCTGTCTGCAGCCTCTGCAGCGCAAGTTCCATTCCCGCAGGCCAGGGAAATTCCCACATGGTGCAGCAGACCTCTCCTGTCTTGCCTGCTGCTCCCTCAGCAGTGTTTTCTGTCTGTCTGTCTGTTCTGCTCCCTGCTCTGTCTCTGGTGAATTCTCTCAACCTCCCACGCTTCTGGACTGCACCCAAGCTCTTGTATGAATAAATATTAAAAAAAAAAAAGGCTGAAATTCAGAAGGTTACCAATTTGAGGGAAAAAAAAAAAAAAAACAGGTTCCCCTCCAACCCACCCACAACCTGAAAATAGAATGTTCTTATTTAGAATGTTTTGGGGTAGGTTATTTCTGGGGTCTGAAAATAATGGTAATAGCATTCCTAGAACCCCAAAATAGCCTACCCAAATCATAGCAAACAGGAATAATCTCATTTTGGATAGCAGGTAAACCCATATCAAGAAGTTGTCTGACAATGAGTAATCAAAAGAATGAGAAAAAAAAGAAAAACCACAAATTTCAAAGAAAACCAGGGTGACAGGGAATAAAAAAGTCCTGTTTAAGAGTAACATAACAAATTAAGAATGACAGTTTATTAACAAATTAATTGTATGAAAATCACTTCTTTAAATAATACTCTTCAATGGCTAACATATTTAAATCATTTTTAATACTAGTTGATGTCTTTAAAATTTATCAAATATACAAATTTGTAAAGTATATTTTAATATGTGTATAAGCTATCTGTCTATTTGCTATTTGGCTCACAAGACCACAACCAGATAATTGTTTCACAAGATGAAAGCAGACACAAATGGGAAAGGAGACAGGTTTTTTGGTTTTGTTTTTTTTTTTTTTTTAGATTTATTTATTTATTTATTTATTTATTTATTTATTTATTTATTTATTTATTTATACAAGCACTGGGTATAGTCAGAAGCGCGGGAGGGTGAGAGAATTCACCAGAGCCAGAGTGGGGAACAGAACAGGCAGAAGGACTGAAGTACACTGCTGAGGGGAGCAGCGGGCATGGCAGGAGAGGTCTGCGTGCCATGTGGGACCCTCGCTGGTGGCCGGGGATCGAACGCGTGCTGCAGAGGCTGTGGGCAGCTTTGCAGCCCAGCGCTCAACCACTGTGCCACCAGGGGAGGCCCAAGACTGGTATTTTAATGTTAAACTCAGAAGAGAGACAGCCACACACAAAGTATAAATAAAGTCCTACCCTCAGGGACTCAGTGAGCCTGGAGTAATAAAAATTATATCTTAAGTTTTTTTTATTTTTAAACTTTTAAACTTATCAGTTGACATAAAACAGTGAGAGGTAAACTTTAAGCAAAGCATAATTTATTTTGATATTTTAAAAGAAGAAAACATTTTAAAATGCTAGCTATGGCCCATCTGCAAGTACTGATAGTCAACTATATTCTCTAGTACAAAACTGTTCATTACAGCAGAGACGCCTCAAAACTATGTAATTTCTGGGGCCTCCCCGGTGGCGCGGCGGTTGAGCGCTGGGTTGCGAAGCTGCGAGGCGCCGGTTCGATCCCCAGCTGCTCCCCGCCCACCGGAGGAGGGTCCCACATGGCGCGCAGACCTCTCCTGCCGCCCGCTGCTCCCCTCAGCAGTGTACTTTGGTCCTTCTGCCTGCTCTGCTCCCCGCTCTGGCTCTGGTGAATTCTCTCACCCTCCCGCACTTCTGACTGTACCCAATGCATGTATAAACAAAAACAAACAAACAAACAAATAAATAAATAAAACATGCCTCTATTTAAAAAAAAAAAAAACTTATGTAATTTCTGAACCATATACCCAAGACCAAAAAATAAATAAGTTCAACTTAGCTGTCACCACCCCCAAATTTTCAGGCTAATTTTTATTTTAAAATGCTAAGAACTCAACACAAAATGATATTAGTCTATGAATTGTTCAAGGATGCTCCACTAACAATGACTCATAATCAATGAATCGGAAAAAAAAATCCAAAGCCTTTTAATGACACCTTCCAACATTACAATTGCACAAGTGTTAAAGACTCCTTTAAAAACTGAAACTTATTTCTTCCCCATCTTACTTAACTTTTCTCAATTCTTGATGACATCTTGTACCAGGTAAAGTTAAAATGTGAGACATTTCCTAATAGTGACAAAGTAAGAGCTAGTGTAGAGATGAGAAGTGACATCTCGGAAGAGGAAGAATAGCATGCTGCTAAAAGCTTATGTATTCATTTAAAAGAAAATGGACCCAAAAAAGAATAGACCCAAAATGAACCAAATGTATGCTTAAATCAAAAAAGTGATGAGCCACTTTCAAAACATCAAATGTCTTTCTCAGCTATATTATCTTTCTTAGCTACATTATAACTAGCTATATTCTCAGCCATATATATATAGCGCTATATTATAGTCTCCAAAATACTAAACTCTGCCTCACTGACATTACATCATTTTCACCTACTCAATATTTCCATCTTGGCAGAGTGTCTCAGTTACAGAGTCACACTCACTTCTCCTCCAACCACAATGTGAGCCCAGTCTCCTTTCTGGTTTTACCTGCTACCATTTCCCTAAGGTTTCTTCATTTTCCCAGGTGCACACCTTATTGGGTGTGATACAGACTCAAGCTCACCACATCCCCTCACTGAATGCTCCTGCCTGTCAATACAGTTCCATAAATTCTTTATATTATATCTATATTACACTAAATGATTTCATTAAATGATATATTAAACATATAATAAATAATATAGATGTTATATTCTCATTTCTACCCCTATTAGAGGTTATACTGTTCTCTCCAGCTACAAAGACAACCCTGGCACCTCTAATGCTTAGATCTCTTTTGTAAGGATCACACAGAAAAAATTAATCTGGCAGGACATATTACACAATTAGTCAATTGAACATTTCACAGTAAAACAAGACTTACTGGTGTGTTCCTAGAATACCCTTCAAAACTCCTAAAAGACAGAAATTGAACCTTGATTTACATCTGAAATTACATCTCTGTCTTCACTCCCCTTTACAAAAATGATTACATGATTTAAATGCTATACTTTCTAAAGAAACATGTCTAATATGTTTTTATTCCCTCTAAGTTTTCAAGACAAACTTCCACTAAGGACAAATGCAATCACATTCTGCACATTTTTTTTCCAAATATCAGATTTTTTTTACTTGTTAAATCTACATCATGGTACCAAAACTTTAAAAATATCATGTAACCAGTCATATTTTCATTTAAAACATATGTTGATAAAATAAATATTCAAATCATGGTGCTTGGATTTACATAACACTTTGTGCAAGGGGACAAAATTGAGTTCCCAAACAACACATGAATGACATTCACTTATTTAAGCATTACTTAGTTTTCACACATTCCTAAAACTTCAGAAGAAGAACCAGGTACTGCTAAATCTGGCCACTCCTGTGCATGTTTTCAATTACAGGATTTTACTTAACTCAAGTCAAACTCATCGCTTCTGACCACATATTCTTCCAAAAAAAGGAAAGAACAGAAATTCTATAAACAGAACAATACCCATCTATTAGAAACATATAGACACACTATAGAACTTAGAACTTAATTGGGAAAACTCTCCAGGAACAGAAATCCAACATCATCATTGCTCTGAAGCACATCTTTTCTGAGTTATACATTTTGCATAAATTTATATAAATATCAATTTGGGATTTAAAGAACAATTTTTCTTTACACTAAAACTCAAACCATCAAGATACCCTGAATTAACACAGAAAAGGGTATCAAATAAGAAAATTGTATGTTTGAAAGGAAATTATATTTCCTTTTTGGCAATTTCTGAAATAATTCTAAATCATAGCTTTCACCTAAAAAACTAGCCATTTCATTTGTTCCAGAAGCATGAATTAAAAAATATTTGTCATAAGAGGTTTACCCTATGGTGGGGTGCTGGGAGGAAGAAGGAATCATTTCAGAGATAAAAATGAATTTGCATCTGTAAGCAAAATATCAATTAAAATTAGTCCCACTGTGCTATATAAAAACACTGAATAAATTATGCTTGAAAGAATTAATTGAATAAACGTTAGTCAGTTGTTTTTAGTTCCTTTTATAAAAACTTTTAGGGTTGGGAAAACAAGATTATTTTGCTAGAACAAAAGGCATACAGAACAAAACTGCCTACATTTAGTGTTTTGGTTTTCTGTTTGTTTCCAGTTCACAGGACCTGTTACATATTATTTTTTATAATCCTCCTAAAATGATCACAGATAAAGAGTAAGAATTGAGCTTTTTGGGAAGCTTTTTCATTTTTTTCTCTATTTCCTGACAAATGGACTGTGTTTTTCTTCTACTGGTCCTTCAGCAGTGTATGAGAGAGGTTCAAGAGTCTGCAGGTCATATGTGAAACTTCAATGATTCAGGACCCTGAAGGCAAAGTGAAAAAAGTGATGAAACAGCAAATACTCTACCCCAAGAGTGCTCTACAAAGACACAGAAAAGCATATGGGAATATAAATTGGGCTTCAACAGCCTGAAAGTGAAAATTGATACTTTCACACAGCTGCATTATTAACACATACAGTAGAAAGCAAGGAACACCACCGAAGGCTGTTCCCACATGTGAAGGAACTGCATTTCACCACCGTCTGACAAAATGTATTTATAGCAGACCTGAATTCTCCAGACACATGATTATTTATGTACATTAGATATGCATTATTTAATAGTACTACTAGAACTAAACTCAAAATTTGCCACGTATCTTTTAATAGGCTTTCGAACACTTTTCCCCTAAATAATTACGTGAAGTTTTAAATAACTTGAATCTTCATCTCAGTAGAAAATAAGACATGTGAATTTAAAACCTCTGGGACAAAGCACTTTACTATCTTAACAAAACAAGTGGTTAAAAGGAAAACTAAGACTATACTTCCCACTGTAAATCAAAAGCAACTAGAAAAAAATTTTACTGGAAACATCTTAGCAAAAGTAATAATGTAATCCATTCTTCAAACCGCAAAATCCTTACTCCGTGTCCTCCAGCAGCCCCGCTGCCCAAGCCCATCGGCTCCCTTGCACTAACACACTGTCTGGCACAGAGCTCGCGCATGATCATGTTCCCACTGCTATAATCACTGCTGATGTTTTGTCCTCTCCCAAGGAGAATGTACAGTCCTTCAGTGAAAACCTGTGCTTAATGACTGTACCTACCACAGTAACATGTGTGCCATCGTGTTTTAGGCAGAAGACTCACACCTCCAGCTAATGCTCACTCTCAGACGTTTCCATAAGGTGGCAGGTGCGCTGTCACTACATTTGCAATCACATCTCTGAGTGTGCTTCCTCTCTCTCTCCTGTCTGTGTGTGGGAAAGTGGGAAGTGGCCCCTCCCCTTCTTCCTGTCTCCTCCTCTCTCTCTCTCACACCCCCCCCTTTCTCTGACTCTCATCCTCTCTGTGTGAAAATAAAGTTTGTCCTTTTTAATCTTTCTAGGGAAGAAAGCAGAAATAAACAGAAACAAAGAAGACAAAATATAATTGGATTTTAGTCTATGATTTTGACAGAACATAGTATCTGAATCCACTCACAGAGCTTGCGTTACGTGTGTTATGACCACAATGTAAAATCACGAAGAAAATTCGGACTATTCTGAGTGTCCTAATTCATCCACAAATATCTGAAATATTCATCCACGAGTATCCACAAATATCTGAAAATCAGGGCCTCCCTGGTGGCACAAGGGGTTAAGATGCAACCTATGTAACTATCCGCAGCCACGGCAGCACGAGTTCAATCTCCAGACAGGGAGCTACCCACATGGCACAGCAGACATTTCCTGACTCGCCTGCTGCTCCCCTCAGCAGTGTATTTCAGTCAATCTGCCTGTTCTCTTCCCCACTCTGTCTCTGGTGAATCCTCTCACCTCCCACACCTCTGGCCTGTACCCCAGTTCTTATATGCATAAATAAATAAATCTTTAAAAAAAAATCTGAAAATTAGCCAAGAAAATGACAAAATACGTGAGAAGAACATGGTTATGATCCTCATGTTTAATGTTCTTGTGTGTACTGTAACTTCAGGACAAGCTTTTGAAATCAGTCTCTTATTCCTAACCACATCCAAAATATGAATGAGTTAAAGTGCATACCTGAAAAGAGATGTCACAACCAATGTAATCAATACTCAAATCCATTTATGAAGTCTTAGTGAGGTCCAAGTTCTTCTAGACTCAAAAAATAATGCTTTCTTCTCTTAGACATATTTTACAATACTCCGTTATTGAAATCAAATATCCTTTTGAATTATACTTATTAGAGATACCAATTAGGCACAATTTTGCACTCCCCAAACATGCTCAAGTTCTAGCCTTTAGTATCTCAGGGTGTAAAATTATTTGGAGATAGAATTTTTACAGAATTAAGTTAAAATTAGGTCATATGGGGCAGGAGGCGTAATCCATTACCACTGATGTCCTTTTCAAGGGGAGGAATTGGAACACAGACACTGGAGAGAAATGACATCAAGACACACAGGGCAAACATCACGTGAAGATGTAGGACTAAAGAGATGTACCCACAATCAGGAAATACCTGGGGCTACAAAAACTGGAAAGAGGGGTAAGAGGTTAGGATAGTCCTTCTACGGAGCCCTCAGAGGGAGTAGGGCCCCACTAACACCTTGATTTCCTATTTCTAGTCTCCAGAACTTTAAGACAACAACTTTTTGTTGTTTCAAGCCATCCACTTCTGGGCACTTTGCCACAGCGTCTCTACAAAACTAACAGAACAACCACAAGCACTTTGAAACAGTTTTTAAAGTTTCATGGAGGAAGTAAGACCACTGATTTTAGGAGGAAAAGAGAGGCATGAGTGGGCACCATAGCAACTGCTTTATCCACTTTTTTGCACACATATTAGTTCTCTCTGTGGGTGTAGCCTGCTTTCAATCTGAAGCCCAGACAGAAGTGGGCCCACAAGTTCACATGCTCTACCCTCATCCCCCACAACTGTTCTGGTACTTGCAAAGCCAAGATGAAGGAATTAATTCTCAAGAAACCCAGGTAACCCAGGTATTCAGCCATGCTATTTGGGGATATTTTCAAAATCCAGCAACTTATACTTCCAATTCGCCCTTTTCCTATAGAGAGGTTACTACATATATACTGACACAATATTTGCATTTAATAATGACATGATAATACATCTGATTGGACTAATCTCATGCACACATTCTGATTCATCTTTACTATGGACCTACAAGCAGTCCAAGCACTAGGGACCAGTGGTTTGTTACCATATTAAGTAAAACCTAGCTGGAAAATTTTAAATATGTTAATTCATTCAACATTTATTGAGAATCTACAGAGATTTCAGTTGCAAATCAGCAAACTTTTTTTGGGAAAGTGCCAGAAAGTAGGTATTTTAGATTTTGTGGGCCAACTAGACACTGTTGCAACTACTCACAATGCATGCCACTCCTATGGTAATGACCAGCAGCCTCAGACAATAAATGGGTGTGACTGGGTTCTAGTAACGGCTGGATTAGGAACAAGGACCTGCCAACCTGACTCAGAGGATAGGGGTACAATGTGAACATGAAAACTCTGCCTTTAAGAGGCTCCATCTAACTTAGAGGCAGCAAGCAAAAGGTCACCCAGAGGTGCCACACCTGCCTTCTAAGCAAATATAATTTTAGCAAGGGGGACAGTGAAAACTAGAGGATAATAAAAAGAAAATGGAAGGGGATGAAAAAAAGGGGGGAAATACAATGCAGATAAGAGAGATTCAGGAACTGCTTTCAACGACAGGTAATACTAATATCAGTTGCCTATTTATTTCAAGCATGAAGTTTTAAAATCCCTATGAAAAGCCAAATGCCCTAAAATGGGTAAAAGAACAGGTTTTAAACACTTCCCCAACAGGGGGAGACTGGCATGTTAAAACCCTCCTTCACCACGATATCTACCAGCCATCTAATATTGCAGGATGATGAGGAAAAAGGAAAGCACCCAAAGTCACAGTAATGCAAGTAAATCCCTGGGCAGAAATGCATACTCCGCATGTGCATCCACTGTGGACTTCTACTTTAACAATCCTGTGTGTGATTTACTGCTCCTGACTCTCATATGAAACATTTTCAATATCTTTTAGTCATTTGATAAAACCTATTAAAATTAAATTCCAACCACAAAACACTAATCTACATCTTAGGAAGCAAAGGTTAAATTAATATGACCTTTTTCAGAACCCTTTAAAAAAAAGAGGAAGTCTTTCGGTCTACATATACAAAAATAGTAATCCAAAATTACAAAGTGTGTGTGTGACTTACACACACACACACACACACACACACACACACACACACTAAGGCCAATGAGTATAGATTTGGGAATATGTTCTGTGCTCAGAGTACATACTACAAACCCCAGGAAGACAATCACCTTCAATCTACTAAAGAAAAACCACACAGAGGGTCTCAGCTGTACACATTTCGTATATATGCCCATAGACTGATCAAAATTAATACTTCATTGAATTATGCACGACCCATTAATAAGGGACCACCCTGGAGTTCAATGCTTGAGATAAAACACTTCATCTGTGAGGGCTGATAAAACACAACCCTCCATGTAGTTCTTTTTTAAAAATAAACATGAAAACTTTCAAGACTCTCAAAACTTTCATCAGATTTTAAGACTATTTTTTTAAATAAGTTGTCATTTTCCTGAAGCCAATAATCCATATTGTTTATTTCTTCACTGAGCAAATGCTATAGAGAATATTAACTATGCTTATTAACTAAATATTTAGATAAATATCTGATATGTGAGATAATAAAATGCCTGAGAATGCATAAGCTGTCCCCAGCTACCGCCAGTTGAACTTGGCCCATACTCCCCACATAAATGAGCCGCTTCCATATACACAAATGTATAACGAGAAACGAATGTATAACCAGAAACGAGAGGAGGATGGAAAAGGAGAGGATAGGAGAGGAAATCTAAAATGATAGACACAGCAAAGATAAAGGAGGATTTTTTTTAAAAAATCATGTCAAGTCCCTGTGGGTGCTGAGCTTACTAAGCATGAAGCTGGTCCCCAGTCACCAAAACTGGAAAAACAGATTCCCTCTTGGGCCCATCACCAGGTCTCCTGGTCTGATTTTATGGAGGCTAAAACCAGAGTCACACCACCCTGTCCGGATCTGACATGTTCAGGCACACTGCAGAAGGATCTCATTTTCAAGCCCAGACACCCAATCTCCAAATGCAAACACAGGCAATATTTCTCTGAACAAAAATCTTTATTTTCCAAAATACCAAACCCACAAGTCATCCTAACTGAACAAGGTGATCACTGAGGCAAAATGTCCTTGTTGACTTTCCAAATGCATTCACTCAGCGGACTCCAGCTGCCCTCCAACCATCAGCCCAACATGTTATCTTCTACATTTGGCACAAAACCACAATCATACATGGCCTTAAAGGATAAACAATGTCAAGACAAGTATATTAATTGGATTGAGTTAAGAGACAAGGGGCAAGAACAATAACACTATTCTCCAAGCCCAGCAGCCAGTCCTCACCCTGAGGTGGTGACAGTGGCTACAGGTCAGACAGCAGTTAGAGACGGAACCTCCTTTTCATACTTCTGTAGTGCCAGTGAAGGAAGGAATCCCGTTTTCCCACCAACTGCTTGCCCAGGTAACTGATACCTGCAGCATCATAAAAACTGCCAAAATGCAGACTGATCAAAACTGCCCAGAGAGCAGTCTATCCTACTGCTCTGATCTCACAGACAGGGTTAGTATATGGTTTGGAAAAACTGAGTACTTGTATTTGAACATCTATGTAAGAGATAAAAATTCACAATACTGCCAGCTTTAAAAAAAAAGCTCATCTATTAAGACCTGATTAACTGGCACTTTGCCATTCCTGGTTCTTTTGCTGTCCCCACCAGCCAACGACATCCATAATTCAATTACATAATCCAGGTCCATGGGGCCAGTACAACCTTTATATTGGCCAGCAGACTAAAGGAGCTGCTTTTCCCCCAAGTGCTTCAGGCTTACATAGAACACATAGAACAAAGGGACTGGCTTTAGTTTTAAGGAGCACAAAGCAAAAGTAAATTCACTTTTACCTGCCACTATCCAAAGGTAGAATGTTCCTATTTGGTATGATTTGGTAAGTTATTTTTTGGTTTAAGAATGCTCAAGGGCCTCCCTGGTGGCACAAGAGGTTAAGCACTGCACTGTGAAGCAATCTGCAGCCTCTGCAGCAGGAGCTTGATCCCCGGCCGGCCAGGGAGCAACCCACATGGCGCAGCAGATCTCTCCTGTCTCTCCCGCTGCTCCCCTCAGCAGTGTATTTCAGTCAGTCTGCCTGTTCTGTTCCCCATTCTGTCTCTGGCGAATCGTCTCACCCCCCCCCACCCCGACATCTCTGGCCTGTACCCCAGTTATGGTATGCATAAGTGAAACTTTAAGGAAAAAAGATCGCTCAAAATTTTGTCCACATATATTAATGGCAATTGTGTTCATAGGCCCAAAAACTAACCTTCCAAATCATATCAAATAGGACTGCACGACTTTTGAAGGGTGGGTAAACCTGTAAGAAGTTAAAATAGTTTGACACAGGTAATTGTAAATAGTATTACCCACAAAAGCTTCAATGCTTCGTACCATGCAGCATGTAAAACCCAAAACTGCTATTTCTAGAGAGAAATTAGAAATGGGTTAGCAAAATACATGCATTTTGAAAATGAGACCATGCAGTTAAAAACTATACTGATGATACGTGAATGCAAATTGTTTCAGCATACACCTCTAGAAAATAAACCTAGCAAGCTAAAGTGTTATCAAACATTTATAATATCTGTATTGGCTGAAATATAATAAGTTAATTATAATTTTGATGGTGATTTTTCTAATGCATTTTGTGTTTCTTTTTACTTTCTATAAATTCAAATGGAGACCAATCCTTATTGCCAGAGACAGATGAGGGAAGAACAAAGATACTGGTGTAAGGTTTAAGAAAGGAGTCCATGTTACTGGCCAAATAATGAGCAGCATGTCCATGGCCAGAGCTCTCCTGACTTAGAGGCCTTGAAATTATAGATAAAAGGTTATTACTGTGTGTCTTAGTCCCCAATACCAACTGCACTTATCTGTCTAGTTTCCGTTTTAGTTCTGTGACCTGTCCTTTTCTTATTAAAAAGGGCAAAATGTACAAAATGTTAAGAGTGGATGCTATTAGCAGACAAAATTCATTGCCTCAGAGAAGCAGAACTGGGAAAGCACTGGAAATAAGTGGTCTGTAAAGAACTATGGGAAAGTATCCAAAACATCTTGTTTTGGAAACACAAATATAGGGGAGAAATTATCCCCTAATTACTAAGGAGCTGTTAACAGATGAAGTCAATCTATATTTGCTGCTGCAGAAACATATCCAAGATATATTGGCAGAACAGTATGTATAGCAGGAAACCATTTGTGTGTGGGGGTGTGTTTAAATGTTCATATATGTGCAGAAAAAAATCTGGAAGGTACACCAAAAAAAAAAAAAAAAAAGATAATTGAGTTTTCCCTCAAAGGGAGGAAAAGGGAGTGGTATTCAGGGCATTTTTATTCAGTTTTCCACTTTCCACATATTTCTCTGCTTCTTTTTCCATGAGCATGTATTACTTTTATGATTTAAGGGCGGGGGGGCAAACTCAGACTTTAAAGGAACAGAAAGATTTGCGAGCAGGGAAGGTGCAAGGGTTCTACGAGTTGTCAGTTTAATAAGAAAGAAAGCAACAAACACATGGCTAAAAGTCCCCTCACATGCACAAATGAATAACTGAAATCAAAAACACCTCCAAATGAAACATGGAGAGAGCTCCTTTCTTTTGAGGAGACCCAAAGTTAGTGCTTTCAAATATATTACAGATTGAATGAAAGCCACAAAATACCATTTCCAGAATTGAGTCTTTTCAATTTGTTGGGTGATTTCTAGTTAAGATTGAAGCTGTCGTGCTGGGAACAAAAGACATCAAAAAGCAAAGAGGTGACATCTTGAATATGAATGAGGTGAGGGCAAAGCTAAGATGGTATCCTACAGGCAAGGACGAGGTCAGAACACAAAGGTGCTGGAATGTCTCATGCCTAGCAGAAAAAAATGGGTTCCCCCATTAGGTCCCCAAACAGTAACTCCTAATTGCAGTTCCAGAGCACGCTCAGATGCTTTCACAATGCCTCTATTTAAAACACTGCTCAAAATACAAGGAGAACTGAGGCCCACAGAAGTGAACTGATTTTCTCCAGATTGAGCATCATGGATAATTAAAGGATTCTGTCCCATGGTTGCTTCTCCGCCAAATGCCTATACACTGATTGCATTTGTTGAAAAAATTCTAAAGGCAGAGTATTTCAAGTTGTGGTGGTCAGAAAGTATTAGTGAATCTAGTTTCATTAAGGTCAACTCTGGGCTTCCTCTCTGAGGTGAGGCTCTAAGCAAGACTGTTGAGGGCATAGAGCCAGACAGTGGACACTGGAGGCCCTACTCCTCCATTTCCTGACATGGGAAAGTTTCTTTTAAAAAAAAGTATTTATTTTTGCATAGAAGAACTGGGGTATAGGCCAGGGGTATGCGGGGGGTGTGTGTAAGAGGATTCACTGGAGACAAAGTGGGGAGCAGAACAGGGAGATCTACTGAAATACACTGCTGAAGGGAGCAGCGGGCGAGACAGGAGAGGTCTGCTGTGCCATGTGTGTTAGCTCCCTGGCTGGGGACTGAACTCATGCTGTGTGGGTCATCACAGAGATAGCACTGAGACTTAACCTCTAGGCCACCAGGAAGTTTCTTAACTTCTCCATGTCACCTCAGTGACTTCAAGGACAAAACAGCGATGACAGCAATAAGGAGTCCCAACTGATAGTGTTGTCCCAAGGACTAAGTGAGATGACAAAGTACTTAGAACATTAAATAGTACAGCATCAAGACAACTCTATATTATTATTGTGAACACATCAATCAAATCTGCCAAATAGCTCATTCCTTGAGGTCAGCCAACTAGCATGTAGAAAATACCCACTGTGTTAATTCTTATTGTTTCTATTAATTCAGTCTTTTTTTTTTAAGATTTATTCATTTATTTATACAGGCACTAGGTACAGTCAGAAGCGCGGGAGGGTGAGAGAATTCTCCAGAGCCAGAGCGAGGAACAGAACAGGCAGACAGACGAAATACACTGCTAAGGGGAGCAGCGGGTGGCAGGAGAGGTCTGCGCACCATGTGGGACCCTCGCCAGAGGCCGGGGATCGAACTGGTGCTGCACAGGCTACGGGCAGCTTCACAACCCAGTGCTCAACTGCTGCCCCACCAGGGGAGGCCCTCTATTAATTCAGTCTTAAAGGATGATGTAGAAAGGGAAACACAATTAAGAGCATCTATTGCAGTATAACAAATATTATGCTAGACTTTTAGAAGTGAAATATAATTTAATCTTCACAAGAGCCCTGTGAGGAGATACATACATTTTAGTAGACAAAATCTAACAAGGTTCTAGAACTACCCAAGATGGCAAAGGTGATGTGGTGTGTGGCAGAATGTACTTCTAAACCCAGATCAGATGGGTACAGAGCTATAAGCACCCCGCCACAAAACAGTCCATCAGTGGATTTTGAATGTAATGATAATAAGGTTTGCTTCTCTTAATTTGTTGTTGTTCTAAAATAAAAATAAAAACTCCAATGACTTCTCCTCCTCTGTCTAAAGGCTAAACTTAAGCCTTTGCACATGTGCATGTATTGCTATCCTTCATCATTTAACTCAAACCAACAATCATCCCTTCCACCCTAGACACCGAATAACGTACACCACCTTCTGCCACTACAACACTTGTCTCCTTTTTTTTACCCTATTCTGCACTAATCTCTACATCCTGCGACTTAGTCATCCACATCACACAACACAAGCCCCACCTTCTTCATCAAGGTGACCACCTCCACTTTTTTTTTTAAGATTTATTTGTTTATGCAGAGGTGTGCGGGGTGAGAGGATTCACCAGAGACAGAGCGGGGAACAGAACAGGCAGATGGACTGAAATACACTGCTGAGGGGAGCAGCGGGCGAGTGAGGAGATGTCTGCTGCACCATGTGGGTATCTCCCTGGCCGGGGATGGAACTTGTGCTGCACTGGCTGCGGATAGCTTCATAGGTTGTGTCTGAACCCCTTGCACCACCAGGGAGGCCCACCACCTCCGTTCTTGCCGCCCCTCCATGGTAGCACCACTCCTCTGATAGATACTGCTGGCACTTTGTCTGCTCTCATCACCCCATCTGGGAAGCCACTTATAAGACGCTTTGGTGAGAGGCTTTGAGAACATAAGACAACTGAGAATGTCACTACACAATTGCTTCTGCTAGGCAGGGGAATGAAAAATAAAAATCAAACTGTATTTGGAGTCATCTCACCAAGAGTCAAAGTAAGAATGATGCTGAAGATAATGTGCCAGTTCCCATCAAGCCTAATGTCGTCAACCAATTAGCGGAATAAATTTACTTCATAATGGGCTATGTCTCTGTGTTAATTTGCCTGCGTGCTGGAATGGAGAATTGGTATTTAAAGAAAAGGTGGGGCAGGGTGATGAAGCCTCTATTAGAGATGCAGCCACTATGATTGGACAGGCTAAGACAGGACTGTCAGGAGGCAGGGGCTTCAGTTTATGTTTTGGAAAAAAATATTTGAGATATGAAAACTGAGGTGGGTGGAAGAATTTTACAGTTGTTTATATTATGAAAACCTTATTAGACAAATACTTGTCATGCCTTATCACATTCAAAGCTTTGTGTTAGAAAATACAAAAGCTGAAAATAAGGCATGGAGCCTACAAGAAATGAATATAAAATGAAGGTGCTAATCTAAGGCACAAGGTTACACATCTAATACTATAATCTAATAACATAATAATCTAATCTAATAACATAATAACAAGTAATAACAAATCTAATACTATAATCGCCTCCTTATGCAAGGATTCAATAGTTAAATGGCTTCATTTTATGTGTGCTTTATTTTCAGAAGTCAGTAAGTAAAATAAACCTGTTAGTAAGGACTCAATCAGGTGCTATGAGCACAGTGTCTTGCAAGATGGATAAAACGATACATGTGCCTTTATTTGCAAGTATTTTCCATTCTTTTCGAAAACAAAGATGAAACCAGAGAGCAAGCTTTCTCCCAACCAACTCTCTATCTTTACACCTCATAACTATTCAGGGATTTTAAAAAAGAAATAAAGCTCACTACCAGAGCCTGCCACAGACTATAAGTCCTACATTAACAATATAGCTCAGTCCCATCCACAAGTGTTAGTTTTAATTACCAGTGATCATATATATCAGGCCTTACCACAGAGACCAGTCGCCTGGACTCTGAGAATTTCCCAGACTATGTATTTGAATTCACTACAATGCTTTGTCACTGGGGATTTCTGTGTTCAGTAATAATGTGCTTTGTTCTCACAAGTGCCCCTCGCACCTGCCAACTGAAAAGCAAGCTACAAAGACTCTAGCTGGACAATGCACGCTCGTGCTGCCCTCTAGTGGATACAGCCGACATGAACGCGGCCGACAAAGTATTTCTAGAGAACACAGAGCAAGAGAGGAGGAAGAAAAAAGCATGTGAAATAAAAAGGAGACAATGACAAGAGCACATACAAAGAGCCAAAAATTAAACAGAAATTAACCTAAGCAAACAGAAACTGATCACTCCTAAAAATTCAATAGTATTTTATTGGCATCAAATAATCAGTTTGAAGGATAAAATACACTCAAATCTCAGGAATATACAGACATGTCTGCACAATACTTCAAATTTTTACATACTGAAAAACTTTGACCAAAAGATATATGTATTTATATGTGTACCTATATTTATAATACATATTCATACATTTATTGCACCCCACAATTCTTACACTAAACAAAATAATAATTCAAGGTCCACAAAAAATAATGGCTACATTTCTCTGGTAAACAAAAACACAGAAATAAAATTTGGACACTGAGGGGAAGACAGAAGGTGGAGAGTGGATTTAACTGGGCTTCTCCATTTAAAATGTGAGCTTTTGCCAGGATTCAGAAATACTTGAAATTTAAGGACAACTTAAAATCAATATGTAGTCATAAATTCATCAAAAAGAAATTGTCAAGCTTTCTTGTTGTATTCATAATGAAGTCACACCAAAAACATGTTCCCTAAACTCATAAATAGTAACATTTTCTTTTTTATTTAAAAATTTAAATTTGGGGAGGCGGGGCAAAGTTAAGAATCAAGCCACATTTTATTAACAGTTTCATATTATGCTAAACTATTACAAAGTTTTCAATATGTCTGGGAAGAAGGAAGTAGTTCTATCTTCTGAAATACCTTAAAAATGCTATTATGACACCTATAATAATTTTTATGACAACATTCTAAAATAAAATGTAACTATTTTCACATCTCAGACCTATTTCCTCTGGAAAGCATTGAAGACATACGCTTACTCAGCTGCCAACAAAAGTGCTCAATCACAAACTGGCAGTGACCTCTGCTGGAAAGCCTGTGAATCACATCCTAAAAATAAGAATGAGCATTGACTTTCATTTCTAGATATTTTAAAATAAATATACCACAAAACAACTCAAGTATTTAGAATATCTCCTTCAAACTGGCTTTACAAAGTACTTTACAAACTTATACTTTCAGCTAGTTTGCTCTGATTTGGAAGTCAGCTAATAAACTGAGTTCAATCATCCAAAAATATCTTTGTCTTTGTTAGTATTCATAAGTTTGATAGTTCTCCCTTCAGGAAAAATAAAATTAAATTCATTCACAATTCCTGAAAGAAAAATATAAAATATGCCTATCTGAGGCTGTTGCAAAGAACATTTCTTACAACGCCTAAGGTCCTCATTCAATTAACATCTAAAATTTTCTCCAGTCTGAAATGCACTCTAATCTGTGGAGAAAGATTTGATTAGGCATGAAGGTGGATAAATAAAGATGATACAAAATCTGTTCTTGGTCTCATGTTGGAGGAAGGGCAGATCCTGTTCTTTTAAAAGTGTACATGGGAAACAGTATATATTATAACCACCACTCTTTAATATGCATAGAGAAAATACAAGAAAAAATGTACATACAGCAACAGGGCAGAAGCAGTCCCTGGATTGTAACTCACCCCTTCCCCCACCCCAGTTCATATAATGTAGGTGCAGAGTGAGAATTAGATCTCAGCTTCACCACATAGTAGCAAGTGGGGAGAAAGAGACCAGGAGAGAGGGAGGGAAACTGATGTGTTAACATGAATACTTTACATGAAAAGTAACAGAATGGATCTAACTGGCATTCATCAAGAAAGAGAATAATAAAATTAAATGTTAAATTAAAAGAGAAAACTTGCAGAAGACAATGTAGACTTGTCTGAATATTGAAAATTTCGGGAATAATACACCAATAAAATGTTATCCATGACTAGTTCTGGGGAGTGAAATGAGTGTGGAGATGGTCGGGCATGTCTAGTTTCTTCCTAACATCCTTTGTGAGATGCCTTCCCTAGGCCACCAGCACACAGTATTTTATAATAGCTCAATACTGAATTCTCACTTGTGTTAAACATACAACCAAAGCCAGCAAGGAAAGCATAGAGGCCAAAGCTGGAGAGCAAGTCAATCAACTGGGCTCTCCTCCGGCATTGTGAGAACCAGAACAAACCCAAGGAGGCTGCCTGTGGGGTTTGGATTTAGACATACTTTGGTTTTTTTTGTTTTTGTTTTTGTTTTTGTTTTTGTTTTTGTTTTTGTTTTTGTTTTTGTTTTTGCAAAAAAAGCACAGTCCTTACCTGGGCAAAATCCTGCAAAGTTAGAATCTAAAAGTATATGCTTAAGGAGTTTCAATGTGTACTACATAAAAGTAGGGCCTTCATTCTATTCTTGGAGCATCACGTCCTAGATATACATGGTCCATGCTCCAGGGCCCTGAGGACTTGCACGCCATAGGTATGTAGTGATTAAAAGTGCAGGGTCAACTTGGACAGTTTCTCACCTCTGAATCTGTCCCTTCATCTGAAAAATGGGAAGATACCCCACTTTCTGGGAGTAGGTACCTCAAGGTCACAACTCAGCAAAATGCATACACAGGACAGACTGGCCCATAATCCTGTCCTGTGTAATACATCCTATAACATTGTCAATAGGTTCTTAGAAACTACAACTGTAAGCAAAATGGCAAATAATCAAATGCAGATCTTCAAATAACATCATTTCATTCCATGCCAGATAGGGAATTTTTTTTAATCAACATTGTAATGAAAGGAAACAAAACAACATTGAAAGCAACAATGTTATTCGAAGGGACTAATGAACTGGAAGCACCTATGTGATATATCAAAGAAAGGGAAGGAGGGAAGATGTGCTAGCAGGGCCTTCAAGGGGAACAGATGACACATGGAGGGCTCACCTACCAGTGGCCACTGTGCCTCCAGGAAGCGCATCCCTGGTTGCCCAGCAGATAGGCAACCTTTCCACAGCAATGTGAAAAGGATTCAAAGGTAACAAATGCATAAAGTCCCATACAAACGTAAATCCTAGGCTGAGGGGTCTCCAGGACCCTGTGCTGACATCCCATTAACCCATGAGCATGGACACTCTAAACCCTGCATCTCTTCATACCTTCGTATCCTCCACCTCTCTCTATCCTCCAATCTTCCCAACTTCCTAGCCTTTACCCTTGCTCAACTGTCACTAATCTTCCTGAAAAGGCTCTTTTGTTTCCCACTCCCTCCCAAAGTAAACATGCCCGGATACTCTTCCCTCTGCAGTCACAGCCCTCTCCAGCTGCTTACCTTCACAGCCAAATTTCACTCTTCTGGTCTCAAATCCCTCACTTCGCACTCACTCTGCAAGTCCCCTGGCCTCACTGAGGATGTTCCCCACCAATCTGTAGATCTGGATCTTCTCAGACTCTTCTGGCTCAAGGCAGCCTGGAGGATGCTCACTAGCAGGTCCCAACACTCAGCCCAGGCCCCTCTTACCTTCGCATCCCCTAGATAATTGCATTTGCTCCTCAGTCACACCAAAGTTCATTTTTCCTGCCCAGAACTCCCTTGAGTCCAAATCTGACTATCTCTGCAATATTGCAACTTGAATAACACACAGCACATCAATGTGTCCAAAATTTCCCTCTTACTCACTTTCTCCTGCCTAAAGCTTGACCCGTTCTCTGCTGTAACAGCCAAAAATCTAAGGCAACAACAAGGATGCCCCTTCCCTCCACACAAACCCCACATTCACCATAATTTGCCAGTCCACCTCCTAAATATCATTTCTCTCAGATCTGTCTACTCTTCCCTCCTCCCATTGTGAGTCAGAGTCACCAATCATCCTTGTCTCCTATACTCTGCTAGAGTCTCCTGGCTTCTTTTATTTTTTTATTTTTGATTTATTTATGTATACAAGAGCTGGGGTACAGGCTGGGGGGCGGGGGGGAGAGGATACACCAGAGACTGAGTGGGGCACAGAACAGGCAGACTGACTGAAACATACTGTTGAGGGGAGCAGCGGGTGAGTCAGGAGAAGTCTGCTGTGCCATGTGGGTAGCTCCTTGGCCGGGGATCAAACTCATGCTGCAGCAGCTGTGGATAGCTTCAAAGGTTGTGACTTAAACCCTTGTGCCAACAGGGAAGCCCCTGCCTGGCTTCTTGCCTCATAATGAATCTTTGTAAAACGAGCATCTGGTTACTCCCTAGTAAACCCCCTCAGTGGCTTCCTGTGTTCTTATAATTGATCCCAAAACCTTATCATTATTTCAAGAGCCTTTGCTGAAATGTTACCTATAGGAGAAAATGGACTTAATTGTCCAATCTAACAGCACTCCACACTCTGGTCACTCTGTCCCTGCCCTGTTCACTCGCGTGGCCAGTGTATAATGGCTCCCTCCTGAGGTACTATGTTTCTATTTCTGTAACTATTGCCAGCTCCAAAACATAACGATCACAAGTACAGAAATGATGGCATTTCCACTGAACGCAGAATCAAGCTGGGTCCCAGCATCACTGACATTTGTGCTCAGTGGACAGATGGCCGCATTGCCCTCACCACCTCCCACTGAACCCTCTCTTTCACTTCCAACACTGCTGTCCTCCACCCTCAGCAGGAGGACACATCCCCTACTCACCTTCCCTCAACCACTTTCCCCTTCCAGGTTTACCTTTCCTTATCCTTTCCATTTCTTTGGTTAAAGTTAGCTCATTTGACAGTCACCCTCAGGATAAGGACAAGTGTGCCTTCACAGTCTTTAATAATGCAACCCTAGCTTTTCAAACTGTGCAAGGGTCATGGGGTGAGCTCCTTCGCAGCAGAGGTTGCATGTGTCTGCTGCCTGGTGTATCCCTGTGTACTCCCCACAGCCCATGTACACAGAGCTTAAAGCAACTGAGCAACAAAAAGGAATAAAAGGTACCCGAATTTGAAAAGTAAAACTGTTTCTGTTTGTAGATAACATGAAAATATTATGCATGTGTATAACCACAGAGACTCCCAAAAAAATCTACTAATTCGGCAAAGCTGCAGGATGCATAATCAACATGCAAAAATTAGTTATGTTTCTATACACTAAAAATGAACTATCTAAAAAAAAAAACAAACAAAGAAAATCATCCCATTTGCAGTAACATCAAAAATAATATACTACTCTGGAAAAAAAATTAACATATAGGATGAAAACTTTAAGACAGTGATGAAAGAAACTGAAGACATAAAGTGGAAGATATTCAATGTTCATGGATCAAAAGAGTTAATATTGGTAAAATGTGCATACTAATCAAGTTACCGCTAGATTTAATACTATCCTGACCAAAACTCCAATACCATTTTTCACAGAATTATTAAAAACACTCATAAAAATTCATGTGGAATCAGAAAAAGGTCAAATAGCAAAAACTATGTTGAAAAAGAACAAGTTGAAGGCTTCACACCTACAAAGCTCTAACAATCAAAACAGTCTCATACAGGCATAAAAATATCAAATATTCTCACACCATACACACAAAAGTTAACTTACGTGAGGTGATAGATGAGTTTACTAGCCTAGTGTGAGTATCATTTCACTATATATATATATATATATATATATGTAAAATCATCATGCTGCACACTTACAGGGACTTTGCTGCCGCTTTGCAGCAGAAACACAATGAGGGACAGCAGTCACAGAGCAGGTTTGCAAGACTCTACTATTTGAACAGAAGTTCTCGTGCCATTACGGGAGGGTGAGAGGATCCACCAGAGACAGAGCAGGGAGCAGAAAAGGCAGATGACAGAAATACACTACTGAGGGGAGCAGTGGGCAAGACATGAGAGGTCTGCTGCGCCATGTGGGTATCTCCCTGGCCAGCCAGGATCGAACCCACACTGCAGAGGCTGTGGACAGCTTCACAGCACTGCGCTCAACCCGCTGCTCCACTGAGGAGGCCCTCTCATGCCATTTATTGAAAGCATACAGACTAGTAAAAACTGCGACAATGGTAAAAGGTCTAAGGCCTAGAGGGTGGGATAGGAATAGGGGACAAAGTTTTACGAGGGGCAGAGAAGGGGACGTCATGACCAGATGTCAAGAAACATGTGCGTCAGCAAAGTATTTGATGTTATCACAGGCAGTTATTCCAAGACCACCAAGAAGATAGTGATGTAATCTGGTCAACAGTGGCCTAGGGGTCCCTGGGCCTGCCTCATGATACGGGCTATACTCCGTAAGTAGTCAAGGAATGCTCTGCTATGATTTGCAGATAGCACATAGGTCACAGCTGCCCATGAGTGGCCAGTTAGTAGGCAGCTCATAGGAACCCACAAGAAAACTTACCCAATGTTGTATTTAATTATAGCTAAATAAATCTGGGCCAAAAGACAAGGAGTTCAAGTAACACATACATGAGTGAATAACAGAGTCTATATATAGTATAGTCCTTTATAGTCTAAGTGTATTGAAGTGTCCATTACTAACAGAAATATAAGTAAATGAAAGGGGCACAGATGCTTCTTTAATCCTGTTAGTGCTTCAACATTTATGAATATAAAGTCACCAGAATAACCATAACTCTGGACACCAATTTTAAAATTGCACATTTCTCATGATACAGGATAACAAAACATACAAACAAAAAGTAAAATATAGCATGGGAGGGGTGGAAGAGAAGAGCTCTGTGTGTGTGGGGGGGGGGGGGGGAGGGTGTTATTCCATTCAACTGCCTGTATAATTTTTTAAGCTGCAAACGTTTTGAAACCGTCCATAGTGACTGCATACACAAAATTCAGCACCATTTCTCCTTGTCTTTTGGGATTTCCTAAGCCACACCTGCCAAATACACACCCTAATGCCAAAAATTTCACCCCAGGGAAGACATGCATGTGCCTTGTTGCAAGAAACAGCTCAATGGGAGTTTTCTAAGTTCAATATTCTAAACTTAGAAGTTTAAAGTAGGGCCTCCCCGGTGGCACAGCGGTTGAGCGCTGGGTTGCGAAGCTGCCTGCAGCCTCTGCAGCACCAGTTCGACCCCCGGCCACCGGGCGAGGGTCCCACATTGCACGCAGACCTCTCCTGCCACCCGCTGCTCCCCTCAGCAGTGTACTTCGGTCCTTCTGCCTGTTCTGCTCCCTGGTCTGGCTCTGGTGAATTCTCTCACCCTCCTGCGCTTTTGACTGTGCCCAGTGCTTGTATAAATAAATAAATAAATCTTTTAAAAAAAAAAAAAGTTTCAAGTAGGACAGGCCCAGTTCTGCACTCCAACAATTCTCTGACTACTGTGACATGCACACAGGTTTATTCTTCTCAGCCACAGTGCAGCGGTGCTGGCTGAGATAGGAGGCAGCTGAAGGAGGGTGTCAAGGTTCCAGGCACACTTGAGTACATCACTGATATACATGGAATCCTTATTTCAAGAACAAATCTACGGAATAAGGTTAGAGATGTACCTTTGACAGTCTGACTCTAGTTTCTCAAGGATATCATTTAGGGGCTACAATAACAACTAAGGAGTCTTTGAATGAAGCCATATTAAATTTTCCCTGATTGATGGGGGGGGGGGTTAAATATTCATTTAGCATGTGGAGTTCTGCTGATGAGGAAATTGGATTCAATTTCCTCAGTTTATGAACTTGAAGAAAGTTATTTGATGAATTACCAGGGGTAATAATACATATTTTAAATGAGTAAAAAATGATAAAGCTTATCACACTAAGTTTTCTTGTAGTGCCTCTTGGAATGCTTGTATAATTTTCCAAGAGGGCATGTTATGATCAGAACAGCATAAAGTATGGTATAAAGAAGGTGACATTCAATGAGGAACCAAGACAATGGGATTCCAAGGATACTTCCACCAAAATAAAGGAACTAGAATTTTTTGTATTCTCACAAGTACAATAAAAAAATCAAGTTTTAAAAAAAGTAGAAATAGTGGTCTTGGCAATGGATCAACTTCAGGCATCTGGTATCTGATGCTAGAGTCTGGAGTTCACAATAGCCTCTGCCCAGCTCCTCGGGGTTACCATGTATATATATTTCCTCTTAGGGAGGATTGAGGCAGAATTGCTTGCATGCCAGTTTCCTCAGCCTCCTCAAGGCATTCAGGATGAGGACAGCTGGACCAAGACAGACAATTGGAACCCCCATGTTCCCAGACACTGATGCATGAGTAGATGGCCCAAACTGCATCTAGGGTTCAGATGCTGAATATGGCACCATGGTGTCCGCTGGATGGCTTGGAAGGTGATCAGGCTACCTTCTGCAGGAGATCACTATCGGGTGTGACTGTCCCCCTCGCTGGGCTGAGCACACTTTGAACCCATCAGTTCCTGTAAATATTGAATCAATGAGTGAATAAACTTTTCCAGAAAAGGAGAAATATAGAAATACAGGTTCAGAGAGAGGACCAACTTATTAGCAGATATTTAGAATCAACCAAAAGACGGTGTTATTACATTTGGCATGTTCTAATTCTTCTCTGCTATACAGTTAAGAGAATATTGTATTAGTAAAACTTTAGGCCAAAATCTGAAATGGGAAAGAAAATCTCTTTAACTGGTTAACTCCCTGGAGAATCATTAGGACAACAATAAAACTTGATAAACACATGCAAAATAGTAGCTAGGACATAACCTTCCAAACACAGAAACAGTGCAAAAACATGATTTTTTAATGGAAGTAGAAAATTAGAAATAGAGAATACTAAAAATGTATTATAATATCTAAATATTCATAGTCAAAAGTAAATTATGTTTTTCTTAAATATCAATAACTTTTCAATTTTTGTTTGGATTGGGACAATTAGCCAAACATTTCCCTTTCTTAGTAACCACAATTAAACCCAGGTACATTAAAAACAGACTCTCCTCCCTCATTAATAGTTTAGAAAAATAATGTACTTTTTCATTAAAATTTTGCCCTAAAGCTTTCTCTGTTGTCCAAATTATTTCCCAACTGCATTTCAAATTAAACTCCTATGTTTTCATCTCTCTCCCCTAGGGTGTTCTTCTGCATTACAGCATAATTTTAATATGTTTAAATGATAGCAAGGCTATAAAGTCTTATTTCTCATTGAAAATGGTCATTAATACCACTTCATACCTCAGAGAGCATAACAGTAATTCAGCAGTAAGGCAAAGCATGATCATCTTCCAGTAATCATCTGAAAGGAAGTGCTGCTAGGAATCTATCAGGAAATCCTTACAAATGTATACTCTGAGCATAACTTACATGGGAACATTTTCCAAGTTGCATATATAATTGAGTAAGTGCTCATTCTTTTATATAATTACTATCTTCCTCTCCAAATTTCCATACAATTCACATAGTCCTCTTTGGCATCAAAGCCATATGCCCTTACTTAAGTTTGCATATTTTTTGGAAAAGTGAAAGCATTTGCTTTTATTTAAGAAAATAGCTTTATTAAGCACTCTTGCACTTGATTGCTATCATACACTTTTGGAGAAAGGAGGGAAGATAAGTGGGTTTAACTAAAGCAAGTTAGCTTTTTTTAAAGATTCATTTATGCATACAAGAGCTGGGGTGCAGGCCAGAGGTGTGGGGGCAGGGCGGGGATTCACCAGAGACAGAGTGGGGAGCAGAACAGGTGGATCTACTGAAATTGCTGAGGGGAGCAGCGGGTGAGACAGGAGAGGTCTGCTGTACCATGTGGGTTGGCTTCCTGGCCTGGGATCGAACTGCAGTGGTTGCCTACAGCTTCACAGTATTGAGTCTTCCCCCTTGAACCACCAGGGAGTCCCAAGATAGCTTTCTAAATATGGAACTTTGGTTTATCTTCGGTTAAACTTTGGTTTACCTAAGTGGAACCACGTTTTGAGCAATCGACATTCATCTTTTCTGTGTCTACCTGGTGCATTGTCCATTACTCCTTGTAAGCAACAAGCTGAAATGTAAGTTTAAGAGGGATGGGGCTGTCTTCCTTCTCTCTGTGCACTCAGCACCTAGAGAAGGATGGTGCTTTTACAAATGGAAGTGTGGATGACTTAAATAAAGGAGACGTCAAACTGTCTGCTAGGTAAAGAATTCACAAATTCAGCAGTTCTACCTACAATACTCCATAATTTTTAAGTTGTTTGTATTCAAAGGTATAAGTAGAACCAGGGCAGTAGAAATGAACACTTTAAAGATTTATCTTCAAACCCACAGGGACAGATCAATATGGAACAAAAAATTTAAAACTCTGTCAAGTCCATTTTTCTTGAAACAGTCAGACTACTTACAGCTTTAATTCCCTTGTTATTTTCCAGCTAAAAGGTAAAGCATAACAGTTTTCTTTTGGTCTTCTAATCAATATCAATGTTGCTAACACCTATTTGAGAAAAATCCTAGGATGTGTCAGCTTTTGAAAATATTTAATCAAGAAATGATGAATACATTTAGAAACCTAGCATCATAGTATCTGAAACTGGCAGTTGGGTGGGGGAAGTTGGGTCAGAGCACTTAATAAGCTTCAGGGGCCTAATTTAAAACCTCACAGAGCAGGATGCAATGAGACTCCTGAGTTTTCATTATTCTTCTCTGTGCACATAGAGATGGACCAATCCTAGACAGAAACTCTATATGCAAATCACACCAAAATACAAATACATCTGTTTATAAATAGAAACACTTTCTTTACCCTAATGGTGCCATGTGGCAAGCACATGGGTCTGAGGACTGCATTTGATTTTTATTAATAAACTCAAACTTCATGTAAAGGTATATAATCTTAAAACACATATGTGAATCCATGATTAAAAACCTACGAAGCTAAGTTGAACTATAGTAAGTATAATAAATGCAACAATGCTAACGTCAGCATCAAAGAAATTATTAAAAGGAACTCCAAAAACTTTCATGAATGTTTTATAGTTTATTTTTAATACTGAAGTATTTCATCTTAAAACAAATACCAAGGACTTTTGTGAATGTTCCTCTTTTCAAGTTAGTTGCGCTGTGAGGAGCCTTTGATAAGACCAAAGAACGCCTTGTTAAAAAGCAAGATCTAAAGAACACCACACAAACATGGAGATACAGTTCCTTCTAAGAGATGCTTTTAAAGAGACCAGCTATCTCAAACAGCAATGTAGAACTTCTGAGATTGCCTGAGAGTCCTGCTGCCCTCGGGGGAATGGTTACGATAAACTTAATATTGTCACTTACACACAAATCCTCCCAAACCAGGAAAACACCATCATGGGTTTTAAGCATGGCTATGGAGCTAAGCTTTAATGGAACAACTTCAGCAGGTTTTTGAGTGACCAAAATTTAGTCTCCAGCAAGACCTATCTAATAGACTACACAAGGAATGAGCAAAGGCAACACATGAGCATCTGTATTTACACATGAATTGTAAAGCCCAAAAGACCAAGTGTGACTTGTGGGATGGTAAACTCAAGTGTAGTGTAGCTGCATGCGAGGGCAAAGGAGAAATCCTAAAGCAGCAAAAGATTTTTTTTTTTAAGTTACCCAAATGATCAGACAGGCTAGTAAAAACTGAGTCATTAGGGAATGCTCTTAGAAATTGTCTTCATGATCAATTTGCTCATTAATATAAATATTACAGGCACTCAGTTCACAAAACACAAAAGAACACAACAACCAAATAATGAAAAGAGTAGAAATTAGCACATCTGATCACCCCTTGTATGCACCCAACCTTATGGAGTTTAAGGAACTCCCCCATCTCAACTGCCAGTTTCCGACACTATGATGCTAGGTTTCTAAAGGGATTTATCATTTCTTGATTAAATGTAATCTGCACTGAGGTGCAGGTAAACACCCAATGTGCATGTGAGAATTGTGCCTACTAGTGTTCAGGACACATTGGAATACAAATAACATGCTCTAGGTATCACTTTCACAAAAATCAGATTTTTGTTCTAAAAGACAAAAACATTTAGACTTACCCTAGTCAAAGACTTACCCTATATTTTCTTTGGCTGGTCTGAGGAAAAACAGACTGTCTCTTAACATCAGTATGTTCTGTTTCTATAATGAGCACTAACAATCCCTTCATACTCCTATCCTAAAAGAGGCATGTTAGCAACTACTTTACTGTTCAGAGAAATTCCTCTAACAAAACAGCTCTAACGCCACACATGAGGAGTTACACATAGAAAGTAGGCTGCAAAGAAAACTGACACCAGGAATCAACTAAGTCCCTACACTGCTTTGGAGCCAGATGTAGAAGAGTCCTCACCAAGCTCTGGGAAGGCAGCATTCTGACAAAATCTCCAGCTCTCCTCAGTCAAAAACCAAGATGGTGAGAGTCTAGAGGAACTTGGAGAACCCACTGGTGCGCTGGTACTGCTGGCTCAATAGTCTATCTTCAGCACACATCCAGTCCACAAAGCCTAGAAAGTATATGGAATGCCCTAAAACCCAGCTCCAGCGCCTGGCACAACACTGACAGTCACCTCCAACAGGATGTGTCATGTGATGAAGCATCAGCTACATCTTCTAAAGTCAAGTAACCTTCGGTGAATAAAACCATTAGCACTGCTGAAGGGTTACTCAGGCAAAGGCCAGGAAAATGATGCTCCTAAGCAATTTTAATATTATGTGCTTGTAAGAGACAGGTGTTTTAGAAAATCTGTATATTAATTACTTTAGGCCCTTTTCAGTCTGGGTAAGCAGGTGGGTTTTGTGGGATTTTTTTTTAAAGATTTATTTATTTTTATACAAGAGCTGGGGTACAGGCCAGAGGTGCAGGAGGGTGAGAGAATTCACCGGAGACAGAGCAGGGAGCATAACAGGCAGATAACCGAAATACACTGCTGAGGGGAGCAGCAGGTGCAACAGGAGATGTCTGTCACGCCATGTGGGATTCTTGCCGGCCGGCCGGGATCAAATCCACACTGCAGGGGCTGCAGACAGCTTCACAGCGCTGTGCTCAACCTGCTGCGCCACCGGAGAGGCCCGGGATTTTTTTTTTTTTTTTGAGAACTCAGTAGACATCAGTTACCTAACTTCTGCTCACATTTTGTATTTCAGGATAAGAAATCACTCTCCCTGCAAACTTTACACTTCAAAACACGGTCTAATTAATGGCTGGCCCTTAAGTCAGCTTAAGTTCCATGGAGCTGTCAGCATATCTATTCTTGTTTTACAGGACGTCCCCACTGCCTATCACAGTGCTCAGTTCACCTGCATTTTTTTTCCTTGTGGTTCTCATTGAGTTTCCAGGCAAGCAGACTGTAATTTGTGTGGAACATGCCTCTCTGTGCATGATGTCAGGACATGAAGGTCACTTCACTAGTCCACTACTAATTATCAAGGAGCATGTCAGCATTTGTGGATATCTGGTCTTGTGACTGAGAAAAGCAGTTTGAATGGCCCAGGAAGCTTTTGTGACTTAAGGGAACTCTCTTCCCTTAAGAACTTGAGGAAGAGGGCCTCCCCGGTGGCGCAGAGGTTGAGCGCTGGGTTGCGATGCTGCCTGCAGCCTCTGCAATGCCGGTTCGATCCCAGGCTGCTCCCCGACCACCGGAGGAGAGTCCCACGTGGCGCGCAGACCTCTCCTGCCGTGCCCGCTGCTCCCCTCAGTGTATTTCATCGGTCTGCCTGTTCTGTTCCCCGCTCTGGCTCTGGTGAATTCTCTCACCCTCCCACGCTTCTGACTGTTCCCAGTGCTTGTATAAATAAATAAAAATAAATCTTTAAAAAAAAAAAAAAAAAGAACTTGAGGAAGAGCTCTCTTTTCATTCTCTTCCAAAGCCAAGCACTAGATCCCAGAAAACAGGGTACACAGTTATTCTGAGACTTTAGAAATAACCACGTGGATATTGATGCCAGAAGTAGAGACAGGATATCAACAGTTAAGAATCCAAAATGGTCAATATTCTTGAAGTAACAGACAAAAGTGTAGATATGGAAGCATCCAGTAGATAACCTGACACAAAAACAATACACTGCCTGAGCCTGCCAGGATGTACCTCACCATTCTACATAAGCTTGTAGCTTCCCGAGAAGATCCCACATGGAAAAAAGACAGATGTAATTCTGAAGAATAAACATGTTAATGCCTGCTGAATGGATTATAGCACTGTATTCCACAAATAGGCAAATTCTTTCGTTGTAACAGGAGCTTATATATAAAGTAACAATTTATATAAGTGGGTTTGACTTCAGATTGTAAAACGGAGATGAGCACATCAAAATGTTGATAGCTAAAGCATATGGAATGAAAAGTGGAGCAGCATTAAAACAGAAGTGCTCTGTTAAAAAAATGACAAAACTTGGAGCTCTGAAGAAAGAGCAAAGAGGACGGGTGGAGATAAAGATAAATCACATGTTTAAGAGAAAAAAGTGTTGGCCTAAATCACTTCTGATGAAGAGATAGGTTTGTAGGTTCTCATTTAAGGGTTAATAATCATGAAGAATATTTGGGACTAAGTTGCCAGGACTGCATTTTTAAGAAGGAATACATTAAGTTGAAACACTAAATTTGGGAATAGAACCACTTAAGTTTTAAAAAGGGGCTCAGTTTCAGGCACTTTAAATGGGAAATATTTGATGTCCATCTTCAGCACTTGATTCTACTTTGTGATCTCACAGTTAGCACAATGAATCCCAATGGCTTTTTGACGCACAAAAACCCTAAAACATTTAACACAAACCCCACAAAGATGTGTTCATGTTTGGGGGACCAGGAAGAAGGGAGAAAACATGGGGGCAGGAAAACACAATGGACTATGGCAGAGGACTAAGGGTGCTTTGGTGGTAGGCAAACTATGGCTGCCACAACTGAGGAGACAAATCCCATATGGTGGAAAAATAAAAAAGGATGTAAAATAATGGTCAGTAATTTTATAAAAAGAATGCTTCAAGCTAGAAAAAAGTCATTTCTAACCAGGGAAGTGTGCCTGGTCTACTAGGTAAGGGAAGTATAGGAGAGGGCAAATTATTTAATGTAGAATAAAGTAAGCTTCAGCTATCTACCTCATAAAGGATAAGCCTACCCTGGAGAGGAGCAAATCATCAAAGGCCACAATACGCTGGGCTTCCCAAAGAGAACTGCTTTGAAGGAAAGCATTTGTTTGGAAGGCTAAATCCCAACATATTTATAAAAATTATAAGTTTCATATGACTTCAATCCTGTGCTAACTCCTCCTATTGGTTGAGAATAAGCATGAAGTAAGAAAAGGAAGGAGGGAGGGGGCAGAAGTAAAATATAAGACATATTCATCCTTAAGGACTGAAAATTCTAATCTTTTCATGTATTTCCCTGTTTGACAAACTTTTCCTTCTCTGGGGGGAAAAAAAAAGTTTACTCAGAGGAACATAAAATTACCATGTGTAGAGGTTTCGAAAGGAGAGAAGACCAAGAGCACATGTCTATATAAGACATATATGGGGGCCTCCCTGGTGGTGCAAGGAGTTAAGCACACCAATATGAAGCTGTGTGCAGCCTCTGCAGCATGTGTTCGATCCCTGGCCAGGGAGCTACCCACATGGCGCAGCAGACCTCTCCTGTCTCACCCACTGCTCCCCTCAGCAGTGTTTTCAGTCAATCTGCCTGTTCTGCTCCCCACTATGTCTCTGGTGTCTCACACTTCTGGCCTGTGCCCCAGTTCTTATATGCATAAATAAATAAATATTTTTTTAAATGAGATGCATATGGACATGGTACTTTTTACCTTGGCCACCCAGAGAACCATGAGACAGCCCTCCATAGAAGTACCTGGCCTGTAGAGGAAGAAGCTTCTTTCTATGAACTGTTACAGTAGTTCCCCACTTATCTGCAGTTGCACTGTCTGCAGTTTCAATTACCTATAGTTGAAAAGGGCCCACAAATATTTTGTACAATAATTATATTTGAGAGAGATTGCATTCACATAAAATTTATTGCAGTATATTGCTAAAATTGCTGTTTTGTTATTGTTTTTGCTAATCTCTTACTCTGCCTAACAAATAAATTAAATTTTATCATAGGTACAACTATACAAGAAAAAACACAGGATTCAGCACTATCCAAGGTTTCAGGCACACACTGGGGGTCTTAGAATGTACACCCTATAAATAAGCGGGGGTTACTATACTTGGAGATGTGATTACAGAGCAGAAAAGAGAAATCTAGAAGAGAAACACTTGTGCTAATATACAAACACAAAATACCCAATTATGGTAAAATTCTTATAAATTACGTTGCATCACACAGAGGCAGGAGTTAACAGAACAATTCACACCTTGTTTTTATAAAAATATTCTAATATTAATTACTGACAACTTTGATAAAAATATGAATGTGATCACATGGTTTTAATAGGAATTATGTCAAGGCAAACACATTTGGTGTTAGTAAAATTGTGAAAAACAGTTTTTAGAAGTATCAAAAAGATAACTTTAAAAAAAAAAAAACAGTACAAGATAACAACAGAGTGAAGACACAAGGCTCACCTCCTCCAAACTCAAACAACAAAACTGATGCAAAACAAAGCCAAAAAGACCAGAGGGAAAACTGACTAGAACTGAACAAGATTGGAGCAACAGTCCAACAGAAAGGGACAGAAAAAACTTTCAGTGAACTCTGTTTAGAGTGATAACAGAGCAGTACAACCCACAAGCACAGAGGCCCCTACAGTTGTTGACATAGACACATGCCAACATCAGGGTTCCTAAGGCCCAGCATGTCACTGGTAAGGGCATACTCGAGCCAGGATGGAGGATATATTGCTGAAGAACCACAGAGATGGTGGTACAGAGCGAGGACTACTGGCTTCAGTGTGAGGCTCAAAGCACATGAACTTCCTTATAAAAGAGGCTATTACTGTAGCCCATGCTGGGATATCCAAATACCTGCTACTCCCCAACATAGCCTGAGATATCCAAAATACCGATAGTCCATCACAAAGAAACACTTCACAACAGGAAGTTCATATATTTCTGAGTCTGCTGGAGGTGATCTATTGATAACTATTACCTCCTTCCTATTTTATACCTATTACCACTTGTCAATATGAGTCTCCCAAATTCCAACATATGCAAAAAAAAAAGTGAAAAAGCCATCACTTCTAAAGTCCATACAAAATAAAAAATGCAGAGACAGTAGAGCACAGTACAAATGCCAGAACAAAAATAACATGAAAGGAGTTCCCAAATCAGTGGAGCTGTGGAACAAGACAGAAGGGGAATTCAGGGCAACACTCCTGTCGACACTAATAGAACATGAAAGAACAATGAAAGATGCACAGTAATATGATAAAGATAGTAACAACATGATGCACCTACATTCAGAAATAATGGAGTTAAGGAACAATACAGGTGATTTTAAAAACACAACTGAGGGCATTAACAGCAGGCAAATGGAAGCAATGGGGAGAATTAATGAGCTCTAGGAACACAATATTGGAGAACACAAGAATAGAAAAGGCTAGAGAAAAGCTTTAAAAAAAAAAGTGTAAGAGCTCTCTGGGATAACTTAACAAGAAATAGCACCTGTATCAAGGGAATTCCAGAATGAAAAGAAACAAAGGCACAGAAAACCTATTTAAAGAAACAATCGCTGAAAACTATTTCCACATAGGAAATGAATGAGAAGTTAAGACCCAAAAGACCCAAAGAACTCCAAATAAAAAATACCAGCTAGACATACACCCAAACACATAAGTCAAGAACCAATAACAGAATATTAAAAATGTCAAGAGAAAAAAGGATAACGTGTAAGATAATACCAATCAGACTCGCGGCAGACAACACAAGTAAATAAAAAAATACAATATTATAAGCACAGGACTGAAAGGAGGCATTTAAAATAATTAAAGATAAGTACTTCCTTACCAAAATCCTCTACCCAGCAAAATTATTAACACTGAAGATAGAAGGAAGAGTAAGGAAATTCACTGAAAAGCAAAAATGGAAAGAATTTATAAACACCAACCAACGAATGAAAGACAACCTGAGTGGTTATAAAGCAAAAGGCTAGTGAATACCAAGACAATACTAAATTACCTAACAGAGAGGGGGAATCAGAAAGTTAAATTGTGGCCCACTAGAATCAGCCAGAGAACAACAGACATGCAAATAGACCATCATATACTAACCTCAGTAGGACCTCAAACAAAAATAATAGAAGTAACATATACATTAATGGAACTTAAACAAAACAACAGGAAGCCCAGAAAAAAAAAAATGAGAAGACAGACAAAAACATAACAAAACAGCCATAAAAGGATATTTCAATGATCATCTTAAGTGTAAATAGCCTGGACTCACCAATCAAAAGGTGTATGCAGAGTGGCTGAATGGACTTCAAAACAGAGCCCAACATTCTGCTGGGTTTACTTAGTAACAAAAGTCAAGCACCCTTTGATTTAGAGGCTATAAAACAGTTACACAAGCAAATGGCAACCCCCCAAAAAAATCAGTAACACCTATACTTTTATTTGATAAAATTCAGGCTTTCAACTAAGAAAGGTAGTAAGAGTAACAGACACTATATTATGATTAAGGGTCTAATACAACAAGAAATAACACTCAAATATATATACCCAAAATGATGGAGCACCGAGACACATAAGACATGTAATAATAGAACATGAGACATTGGTAACAAACCAATAATATTAGGGGACCTTAATACTCCATTTACAATAATGAATAGATTAACACGACAAACCATAAACAAGAAAGCAACAGCTTTAAGTGGAAAGCTGGATCAAATATGTATGACACAATCTACAGAACACTTCACCCAAAAACTGCTGCATACACAACTTTTTCAAGTGCACATAGAACATTTTCAAGAATAGATCATCTCTTGGGACACAAATCAATTGTCAATATCTAGAAATCAACTATAAGGGAAAAAAAAAACAGGAAAAACTACTACAACTAAATAAAGAGTATATGACAAGCTGGTTAGTAGAAATTGGATAAAAGGATGTGAAAGTACAAATTAGAAGTTACCTTGAGGGGAAAAAAAAAGATACAAATTACCAGAATTCATGGGATGCAACAAAAGCAATCAATTTGAAGATAATTACAGTATTGGGCCATATTAAAAAGCAAGAAAAATCCCAAATAATGTAACAGCTAACATAATACCTAAAGTTACTCAAAAAAGAACAACAAATAAGACCAAAAGACAATAGGCATTGACCTAGTCTGTGTTTCGTCTGGTCAAACAAGACAAGAACCAAGGTGACCATATGGTTGATATCACTACAAAACCTACAAAAGAGGATAGAATGCAAAGGAGAGTAAACATGAGAATAAGACTGTGAACAATATGGCCTTCCCTCTCCTTACTCACAGTAATAAAGCTACATTATGTGTTTTACCAGGAACCTTGGGAATGACAACACAGAGCACACACAAGAGGAAGCCACTGGGTCCCTCTTAAAGCTAAGTGGAGACATGTCACTTGGTTTAATTTAACAGACAGGGATAAAAACAGAAGGAGGAGGAGCACACTGGACTATAAGAACTGTAATGGGAAGATAGTGAAATTCCATAAAAATAGTCACAAAAATGGGAATGAAAAAAAGGTTCACAAGGGATGCTATGAGAGAAAGTAGTAGAGTAAGAGATACAGAAGTTTATGATCCTCAAAACTGAATTCAAAAACCAAGTTGTTTGGTGCCTCCCCTGGTGGGCAGCGGTTAAGCGCTGGGCTGCAAAGCAGCCCGCAGCCTCTGCAACGCCGGTTCGATCCCCGACTGCTCCCAGGCCACTGGAGGAGGGTCCCACATGGTGCGCAGACCTCTCCTGCCATGCCCACTGCTCCCCTCAGCAGTGTATTTCGTCAGTCTGCCTGTTCTGTTCCCCGCTCTGGCTCTGGTGAATTCTCTCACCCTCCCACACTTCTGACTGTAACCAGTGCTTGTATAAATAAATAAATCTTTAAAAAAAAAAAAAACCACCAAGTTGGGTTTTTTTTTCCCCCATTGTAATCTTCAGTGTGAGCTTCAAAACTTACATCCTAGAAGGTGACTTCTGGCATAGTAGGAAAAAAGTCAAAAACTTCTTATGAAATATCAATTTGAATTTGAAGTAAAATATTAAAACAAGGCTAATTTCTTGAAAATTCCTGACCTTTATCAAATTTATTTACTACCATTACTCCCATAAGCCACAAGAAATCAGAATGTTAAAACTATGGTTATAAATTTATTCTCCACTCTGTAAAATAAGGATTTCTCTCTCCTATTTTGTATTTTATTTTTGACATTGAAAATAGGAAAAAAAAACACCATCTGGAACACATTTCATTCCAATTTTTTCTTGAGGTCCCAGATAACTTACCTAATTCCAGGAAATGTTACATATATTGTCAGTGATGATTTCAATATTGCTACACAAGATGTAATTATAGATGCTCAAATTTTCATACTATTGAAGCACATTAATTAAAACTTGGCAGAGTTGAAGGAAATCAGGGAACAAATGAAAAGATGATGTGTACTTCATATTGACTGTAGCACAATCATCTCTTTTTGATAAGATGTTCAGAAGAAGACACAGCATTGGGCCTACAATCACTTTAATCAACACTCAATACAAAAGAACCAATACATCAAAACCCAAAGGGATTTGCTTTTTGTTATGCTTTTAGAAAGCTCACCAGGTATTTCAAAATGCTTCCTAATGACAATAATTAAACATCTGGTAATAGTAACCTAATTGTGGCTGTTGAACTTCCTTGAATAGTCTTTTCCATTAATTATGTACATGCTAGGAACTGAGAAAGAACTTACATTATGACTAATAACTCAAGATCTAAGAATTCAGACACAAAAGGGGCAAGTCCTCACTGCTATCTGTAGTAAGGCCTTGTTAGCAATCTCAAATTTGGGAACAGATGTTAGCTACATAAAAATTGCAAAAGCATCAAGCTAAGACATGCATGCAAGCTCCATGTAAATATGTTGTGATAAACAGTATTTTTATTAAATATTCAAAACTGTGCTGCAAGGGAGGGGGGGTAGCAAATAGCCAAGCTGTCACATTTCTACATTATACATTGTAAGGAATATTGCTGTGATGCAGACTTTGAACCTAAACCTTTGCAAATGGTGATTAGGTCTTTTAGATCCCTGGCAATAGGACAAATTAAAAAAAAAAAAAAAAGCCAGCAAAGAACACCTGCACTTTCCACACCATTTCATGATCCCTTAAATTCTGAGATAAGAGCAAAGGAACAGAAAAGCAGGAACTAAGACAGAGGTTTGTGGTAGATTGAAATTCATTTGGTGATGAAAGAATTGTCCAGAAATAATAAGCAGTCTACTTGAATTTCAGTAAAATGAAATGATAACCATTGAATAGTGAAAGCAGATATCCTTGTCAAGCCCTGATCTTAAAGGAAAGACTTTCAGTTTCTTACCATTGAGTATAATGCTAGCCTGAGTGTGGCCTGTCTGGTCTTTCCTATTTTGAAGCATGGATTCCCTCTGTCCTCATTTTACTAAGGTGTTTTATCCTAAGTGGATGTTGAGTCTTGTCAAACACCTTCTCTGCTTCTATTGATAAGATCATATGATTGTTGTCTTTTCTTGATATGGTGAATTATACTGATTGCTATGTACATGTTGAATAGTCTTGGCATCCCAGGAATAAATCCCACTTGATCATGATTGACAGTATTGTTGGTTTCAGTTTGCTAAGATTTTGTTGTGGATTTTGCATCTGTGTTCATGTGATATTGGACTGTAGTTTTCTTTTTTGTGATGTTCTTGTGTACTTTTGGCCTGAGCAGTGCTGGTCTCAAAGTGTCTCTGTGAGCATTCCTTCTTCCTCAATTATTTTTGAAAGAGTTTGAACAAGATAGTCCTTGCTCCTCTTTGAAGATCTGGCAGCGCTCACTAGTGAAACCACCTGGACTTTTGTTTTTTGGGAAACTTTTCATTACTGTTTCAATTTCCATTTCTTCTAATTTATTGGCATAAAAGTTGTTCATAGTAGGCTCTGTATTTCTGAGATGGCTGGTATAACTTCTCCTCTTTCATTTCTAATTCTACTTATAGAGTTTTACCCTTAGATATCTGTCCATTTTATTATTATTCAAACCTTAGATATCTGTCCATTTTATTATTTTTTTTAAGAACCAGCTTTTGATCAATGACACTGGCTTTTGGTTTCATTTCCTCTTCTTTTTCTTCAAAGTCCCTGATTTTAAATAAGGCCTATCATAGAACAAAGGTTTAGTTGTACCCTCCAAAGCATCTACATAAATGTGCATTCTTTGTGGTTACCTTTCTCTAAACAATTTAAGCTTAAAATAAAATTTTAGAACTTAAAATAAATTGTAAAGACTATTTTCAGAACAACTTAAATAGATGTAAATGGGCACAGGGCTGCCCTATCAAATCATGCTTTATGGAGGAGACTGCCATAGAGTTGCACAGGGCATGCTTGTGTGGTCATACACAGTGGCCTAGAATGTGCAGCAGCTGAAATGCATAGAAAAATAGGCAAAAATGATGAGGTATCTAAAGTAACTAAGAATAAAGTATATTATTCATTATTCGCTGAGCCAAACGCACACCAATGAACATGTAGACAGAAGGCCATCATGGGCCCAGCAACTAGTAGGCACACCTTGGCTGAAATTGCCAACACCAGTTCCCATCAACACCAAAACTGATAGCAATTCCTCTACAGCAAGAACACGGAGAAGCAGGTGACTCAACAGGAGCTGTGCTCAGTTATTTCCACACAGGAAAATTATTTTAAACCATTTTTTGTTGTTGTTCTTGTATCCTAGTCTGCCCTCACATTACACACTGGCACTGTAGAACAGAATCTGCTGATCTATGAACTAGCAATTTATGAATATAAACTACAAGCAATTTATGAATATAACCTTTAAAAGCTAAACAGACAATACACATCCTTTTACACATTAAATTATCTACTTGTGGCAAACAGTTGCCTCCTACTTGTGGCAAAAGCCTAGAATTCTGATTAATTGGGCTTACAGAAATAATATGAGGATTTTATACAACAAAGATGTTTCACCTTCTTACATATCATAATCTATTAAGACATACCGGGAACCTCAAGTGAAAAGCCTACTTTTTATTTGAGTCTATAAATATTCTATCATAGAAGAAAGGACAAAATAAATGCATTTTGTATACCAAGTATGCTGACAAGGCAAATTCATCTATATCTAATGAGAACAGTTTATTAAGACATAAAACCTACTTTTAAATATCCCACAACAAATTTATGAATAAAACAATCGGACATTCACACAGTGCAAATATAAATTTATTTTTATTGAATAGGCCTGATTTAGGTCTTTGTTTTTCTCAAAACTTCCAGTATTTGATAGCCAGAAAAAAAAAGGAGAGAGTTCTGGTTAACTATCACTTAGAAGGAATTAAGTCATAGTGAAAAACAGGGGCAAGCTTACTTTCTGTGGATGTTATAAGCAGGAAATAACAGCTATTGAATTTTAATATTTGCATAAAGGAAGATAATAGACATAACCTATTTATTCACCCACAGCCAAAACTGAGCCTTAGTTATGATTCATGGGCCTCCATCCAGAATCAGTGATACAGAATGAAAGAATCATAGAGAAGGGAGCTGTTATCACAACATAGACAAACAGCTTAATCATCCCATCAGCAGTGGAACTTTCCTGACAGCTAAATGAAACAACATAGAAGATAGACTTTGACCTTCAGATAAGCCCTTCCTAGTGGGAGGTAGAGCATTCCCTTCCTTATTGCCCTAATTATCCTCAATTTCACTTTCATGGGTTTCAGTTACCCATAGTCAACAGTTATCTGAAAATTAGATATTTTTAGAGACAAACCACATCCACATACAGTGTTTTGCTAAAACTGTTCTATTCCTTTATTAATTATGGTTGTAAATCCCTTATTAAAAGTGTGCATAGGAAAACACATGGTATCCATGGTTCCAGGCATCCATCAGAGGTCTTGGAGTGTATTCCCAGGGGACTAAAGGAAGCTATTGTATTTGCAGCCCTAAAGTCCTTCTTGAAGATCTCACATCCCAAGAGAAAGGATCAAATTCAGCTCATTCACTGAGGGACAGGTCTCAGCCTAAAATGTGAAGGCTATTGGCAGGGTCAATACTACCTCTGACACTGTACTGGAGATTTGTCAGGAAAATGATATTTTAACTTTGTATATGCTCACTTTCTTTAAAACTGGCTTGGACAGCTCCATTGCTGACACCTCAGAGGGGCTAAATTGACCTGCTGACCCTTTCTCATGCCACAATCAGCTTTCCTCATTTTCAAAATGCTCCTTCTAACTTCCAGACACCTGATTTTAGGCAAATATCAATCTGATTAACAGGCACTCTAAACACAGGACGGCTCACTACTGATGATCCACCCACGCCTGAAAGACTCCAGGCATGTCAAATGTTTCATAAAGAAGTTGTGTTTTTCTTTTGTTCATCCACAAAATTTTTCACATTTCATTTTTTCCCAAAATGACTTCCTTTAAAATATTTAGTCATGCCAATGTTTGTATGAACAGCAAATACAATCAAAATCTTTTTCTTAGCCAAATTAGTGGCGGCTATTTTCTTTTTTCCCTACTATTAACAGATAAAGCCCAAGCAAGTCTTTCTCTCTTTTTTTTTAAGATTTATTTATTTATACAAGCACTGGGTTCAGTCAGAAGCGCGGGAGGGTGAGAGAATTCACCAGAGCCAGAGTGGGGAACAGAATAGGCAGACGGACGAAACACACTGTTGAGGGGAGCAGCGGGCGCGGCAGGAGAGGTCTGTAGCATCCCCTTGCCAACGGCCGGGGATCGAACCAGCACTGCGGGCAGCTTCACAGCCCAGCACTCAACAGCTGCACCACCAGGGAGGTCCCCAGCAAGTCTTTCTGTGCAAATTTTGAGTACCTTTTTTGATTCATTTTGGAGATTTTAAGCATATTCTGGTCTACTCTTCAGTAATGATTTTTATGGAATTTGTAGACAGGATAGAACTACTTCAGGAATTATCTGTTTGTATATGTATGATGCACATGTATATGGAAAAAGAAAAAATAATTATCTGTCCAAAGAGAAAATAAGCACCCTACCAAGTAGAGAAAACATTAAGTAAAACCATATTTACCATATTTCTTTGTTTTTAAGTAAAAAGGAAGGTTGACTGGAAAAGCTTCCTGCACAAATTATATCTGTGAAAGTCATATGAAATTTTCTAGAATGTGAATCAAAATAGACATAGCAATTTAAATAAACTAAAGGATAATCATACCAAAAGAGAAATTCTCATGAACCACCTAATTTCTTTGTCTCTACAGAAAAGTCAATCCTCAAAAAACAAACAAACAAACAAACAAACAAACAAACAAAAAAACCGAGCCTAAGGATTGGAGGTACATAACTCAGCCATTAATGATTTTTTTTACCCCCTAGCATGCATATTCATGCATCATAAACCAAGGAGCTAATCAACTAGCAAGAAGCTGCTGCTGACTCTAGTTATTCTTGATTCCTAATATAATACAAAGTATCAAAGAATTTCAATTTCTCTGTTCTTTGTTAAAGTCAAAATTTAATTCAGTGTTATTAGACTCTAGGTGGCACTATAGGAATGACTCAACAAGAATCTAAATGCACTATTACACTATTACTTAAATTTGTCCTATTAAATACCTACTTACTATTCACTTTGTTCCTTATTTGTTGCATTTCTACTTCAAGGTGTATCCACCTTCCTTCACTCATAAAGGCAAGAAGCTGAGAAGTAATACATCTTTTACATGGGGTTAATGGTTCCAAAAACTACGGATAAAAGTTTTAAACTGGATCTTGCTTTAACTTAATTTGTAATCCAATATTGATTTGCATAGCAAACTCTCCACCCCCCTCCAAAAAGTCTATTCCAGACCTCACAGCAACCTTGAAACTTAATTATGAATTGCTAGTTTGAAACATGATTGACACGTAAGTTGAGTAATTCGCTTGAAGATCCAAGGGAAAAAAACCCAAACATTAAAATGAAATAATTGTCAATGGCAAACCAGCTGGTAGAAGGAATCTTTGTTAATGCCAATACATCAGAAAACAGAATTCCATTTCTAAAGAAATAATGGACTGCACTTCAAATAATCATTCTGCAGTGTTTCATAAAACACATTTATCAATATCCAAAGCAGTAGAGGCTGGTGACATAAAGACCAGTGTTGCACTGCTCTGCAATGGCATTCAGTATGCTCCACCAATAGGAGTACAATAATTTGAGGCCACAGTGTTGTCATCTTATCACTGAGTCATGAAAACATGATGTAAAAAGAGATTCTTCTTTGACAGTTTGGCACCGAAAAAGGCATAATGTTTTAACATGAATTTTTAACTTGGCATATTTGAGAAATATTTGCAGTAAATAATTATAAGCATTAAATGACTCACATATGGGTGGCATGGGACAAACCCTGGGCACTCATCTTGCAGTCCAATACAATGGATGAGTCCAAAGATTGATGCCTCAATGCCTAGGCTAGGTGGATTTGGTACTGGTACAACTAAGCATTCTGCTTAGAATGCAAATATCAGTTACTATAGCTAATGCCTATTTTTCAATTCCACAAAAAAAGCTGATAGATTGTGATTTTTGTTTAAAATATTTGTGAGACCTGAAGGCAAAAATACCTGCTATCTCAATGGGCTAAGATCCTATAAAAGGGAGTGATGAGCACACATTTTCTGAAAGCTAAAGAAGCAGCAGTGCACTAATGCTGTGACATCTTTTTGTTCTTTAATTTCCTGGCTAGACTAGTGGTGGATTTAGATTTTCCTCAGCAGACCCAAGAATGGTTAAAGTGAAAAGATGAGTGAAAGAGTAATTGCAGGGCCTCCCTGGTGGCGCAAGGGGTTAAGCGTCAGCACTATGAAGCAATTTGCAACACTGCACAAGTTCGATCCCCAGGCAGGGAGCAACCCAGATGGCACAGCAGAACTCTCCTGTCTTGCCCACTGCTCCCCTCAGCAGTGTATTTCAGTGAGTCTGCCTGTTCTGCTCCCCACTCTCTCTGGTGAATACTCTCACCATCTGCACCTCTGGTGTGTACCCCCAGTTCTTGTATGCATAAATAAATACTTTTAAAAAAAGAGTAATTGCAATTTATTCTTAGATCTAAAGTAATAAAACAGGTGAGCAATAAATAAGCATTTAAACTCTCATCTAAATTACAAACTAAAACAATGAATGTTCTAGGACAGGGCCTGAATAAACCACATCTATGGTAAATTTCTTGGCTCTATCAAAATTTTTTCTACAAGCAGAAAAATACCATCTTATGTACAACCTTTCCCTTCTCATGATAATATTGTCTGTAATGGAATTTTTTTAAAGATTTATTTATTTATGCATACAAGAACTGGGGCACAGACCAGAGGTGTGGGGGTGGGGGGTTTCACCAGAAACAGAGTGGGGAACAGAACAGGCAGAATGACTGAAATACACTGCTGAAGGGAGCAGTGGGTGAGTCAGGAGAGGTCTGCTGTGCCATGTGGATTGCTCCCTGGCTCGCCGGGGATCGAACTTGTTCTGCAGTGACTGTGGACAGCTTCATAGGCTGCATTTTATTTACCACCTTGCACCACCAGGGAAGCCCCTGTAATGGAATTTTGTAGGTAACTCTATCCCTGATATAACCTGCTTCACTGTCACTACACTCCTATTACATCCCATGGAAGATTTAAATCAGAAAATATCTTTCACATCCATTTGTGTGACTAGAGATATTAGAGAAAACCTAGATACTAGAAATCATCTTTGACATCCATTCAACAGATTTAAAATCCAAGAAGAGTAGCAGGAAGGGGGCATAGGGAACAGAAAAAAGACAATTTTCTCACTCCAAATTTGACTTGACAGAATTTCATTATTTTGACTCCCACAATATAAATGCCTTCAAATACAGGTAGAAGAGAACACTTCAAAGCCTTCTCTGTGAAGTTATACTCAAATCCAATGGTAAATATTTAATTTTCATGGATAAGCAAAAAAAAAAATTATTTGCACAATAAGGCCCTTTCAAAGCAAAAATACTTTAGGTATTAACTCACCCTGATTCTTTCAACAAATATTTGAGTGCTTCCTATGTGCCAGACATTGTTCTAGGTGTCAGGGATAGAGCTGTTAATATAACCAATAAAAACAGGAGACACCAAGAAAGGGAAAAATACCTGTGCATTGTATAAAAAAAAAAAAAAAAAGGTGATAATTAGCTTGGAAATAATGAAGAAAACAGGATACCTGACAAAATACCTGCTTTCCCATATTTTGATGATTTGAGTATTCAGACTATCAGCTTCAAAATGTGACACTGAAAAGACAGTTTACCTACATATATAACTCCTTAAATGGTCTTCATTATAGGAAAGAAAAACATAGTTCAAAGTAATTTATTAAAATTTTTGCTTTCAATTCTGTTATGAATGAAAATTCTACACTGAAGAATGCAAATATATACCAGATGACAAAGCTACTTAATGTATCCTGCTTGAAGATACATATGAAAACTCATCCAAAGTGAGATAATCAAAGAATGGCTATTACTAACAAAGTCACGCTTTGTGTTAGAGAGCAGAGATTCTTCATTTGTAAACATGCTAGATACTTTGATCCTGACTTTTTCACTTTCACCCCAAGGATAGTAGTTTAGCTGTGCTGTCATACTGATGGAGATCATTTTGGGCATGGAAATCTGAGCAGTAATCAGTGGCAATTCTGGCTATACTCCTATCTCCACTCACATTCACATCTAAACAGTTGTACATGTTTCTTCGCCTGCCTCAAAACACAATGGACATCTTCACAAAGACTAACACAAAAACACCAGCCAGCACAAAGTACCAGCTGATCAAACTACCAGTTACTTACAGTTATCTGAGTCATTATGATTCTTATTTCTTACAGAAGTGAGCACACATAATATGCTCAATTGCCACAAAGTTCAATTCTCAAAACTACCACAAATACTTAGCTTCTGCAAGTGACTCGACTTCTCCAGAGCTGTTTCTTTACCTGGCAATGTCAAGTGCTTTAGGCCAGACTCACCTGGAGAACTATGAGAGAGGGAGTGGGAGGATCTAACTGGACCCAATAATAAAGATCCTGATTCAGAAAGTCTTGAGTCATTTTGAGAGAAAGAGAAATATATGAATATTTGGTTGTCAATAAGCCTCTGGATCAACCCATGCGTTAGAATTCCTAGATTAGATGACATCTACAATCAAATTAGGCTATAAAAATTCTGAGGGGCCTCCCTTAGTGGCGCAGGCTGTTGAGCGCTGTGATGTGAAGCTGTCCGCCGGTTCGATCCCAGCCAGCCGCGAGGGCAAGGGTGCCACATGGCGCGGCAGACCTCTCCTGTCTTGCCCGCTGCTCCCCTCAGCAGTGTATTTCATCAGTCTGACTGTTCTGTTCCCCGCTCTGGCTCTGGTGAATCCTCTCATCCTCCCGCGCATCTGGCCTGTACCTCAGTTCTTGTGTAAATGAATAAATAAATCTTAAAAAAAATAAAAACATCTGAGCCCAATCCAGCAATCCCCTTGATCCAAAAGGAATTTTGTTTATTGATTGTTTTATTTATGCTATCAACTGTTTTTAAGAGCTATTTAAATGATGCAATGAAGGAACTGAGATGTTAACAATCTAAAGTAAGGTTATGTTTCTAGCTCTTCATTTCAAGTGCTTACTTTAACAATACATGGGCAGCCAATAAGATTTACAAAACTGAGACACAGAGTGCCTCCAGACTCACCAGGCACAATCAGCCAGAACCATGTGAATAGATAAATAGAGGCATCTGTCAACAGTTGCTCTCATAGAAGTTACATTTGTCATTAATAAGCATAATAATCTTCAAGTCACAAGAATTAAGCACAGGGTGATATCACATACAGTATAAGACTGCTGCTATGGGGTTTTGCCTATATGTATTATTTCTGCTATAAAGTCCTGGCTCTCATACAAAGGCAAGACGAATGATAAATAACAGGTACCACTTTTTGCTCTTAAGAAATAGTTTTGAGTCAGAGAACTCAAATGTATACATATTACATATATATTTGAATTAAGTAAAAATACCAATTTCGCTGAGAATAAACTGTTATATACACAAGTCAGATTTTTTAGAAGACATTTAAAATTTATTTCCTTGGGTAATATATTTGCCTTGTTTACCATGTTTGAATAATTTTTAAAACTCTTTCTAAAATTTGTTTGGTGCTTGAGATATAAAATATAGTGGGGGAAAAGCTATATTACACCTACATTTTTATTCATTTATTTCAACACATTCCCACAGAGGAACTGTTGCTTTCAAAAAAAATATTTATCAATCCCCCAACTACAAGATCCTGAGTATTTTATTCAAAATAATCAATCTTTTAGGCTTTCTGAATTTTGGTAGTCAATGCCTTTTTTAGTTATTAGTTTTATGATGTGGTGTGATTGCTATCTGGAGCAAGGGGTAGAGAATAAAACTAAATTAATAAAATATAATATAAAAACTAAATTTAAAAAGCCACTAGATTCTTAAAAAAAAACTGTATTCAACAGTCTTTGAATACATCTTGAAAAACAAATTTCATCCTTTCCCTACCTACACTTTACCTCCATTAAATATTTAAATATTAGAGACTCTGGATTATTTTATTCTCAAGTCCAAAATTACCTCAACCTACTTTAAACTTGGTTGCCATTTGAGAGCAAATCATCTTAATACATCTTAATAAAGAAATGTCAGGAGTACAATTAATGCCTAGTGCCCTACACATTTTCCTAGAAGAACCTGCTTCAAAAGCATGTTTAGAAAATAAAATCTACTTGCATTATATACTCAGAGGGCAGCAAAAACTTAAAGGTTGGATTTTTTCAATTAATATTTTGAGTACTTTTGTATATAGTTGGATAGGGTAAAGTCACATTTAATGTTTAAAAATTACAATTTTGAAAGTGTAAATTGTATTTCAAGCTCAGGAACTAATTAATTCATGTTTTGGGAAAGGAAAGAACATAAAACTTCTGCACATTTTAGTATCTACATACCAAACACTATCACAAAACTTATCAAGAAAACGTCTCCTTTATATCTGGGTAATATTAATAGGCAACACTATCTTTTCTATAATGATTAAAAAATTATTCTGGTAATGGAAAAATATATACACTCTTCCAAATTACATATATGTATATATTTTGTTTCTATTTAGAAATTTAAGTCACTCTCTCCTTAAAAGAGCCTAGATCATAAACACTTCATAAAACAGTGCTATATATTCTTTTTTTTAAGATTTTACTTTATTTTTATACAAGAACTGGGGTGTAAGCCAGAGGCACAGGAGGGTGAGAGGATTCACCAGAGACAGAGCAGGGAGCAGAACAGGCAGACGGACAGAAGACACCACTGAGGGGAGCAGCAGGCGAGACAGAAGAGTTTTGCTGCGCCATGTGGGTATCTCCCTGGCCGGCCGGAAACTGTACCTGTGCTGCAGAGGCTGCAGACAGCTTCACAGTGCTGCGTTTCTTAATTTGTTACATATCCTTAAATTGTTTTCTAATATAGCACTTAACATTAACCAGAGCACATATTTTAATATTTTATGATTAACAAAGCTGTCCTTCAAACCCTGGATATATCTGCACCTTTTCATTGACTGGAAGCACTGTCTAGAGTGGAGAGAATGTCTGGTATAAAACTACAACTTTATGTGTACAGGGGAAAAATCTGATTAACTACAATCCTTCCACATGTGGCTTACAATAGAACATGGAAAATTATAAGACAACAAACCATACTATGCTATCTTCATGTACACGTGAAATAAATAATACAAATTTCTATGGTGTTTAAACACATAATTTTTAAGGGATTCAAAATAATTACCTTTAGGCCCTTTAAGAAAAAGTCAGCATTATTTAGAGGTCTGAGTGTTCTATTTACACAGGAAGGTTTTTAAAAGGGTGAACTGTCAAGTGTATATTTAACTTAAAGCTTTTAAGACTTATTTTTGTTGAATTTTAAAAAATTAAATTTAAAAAAATCACCTTTCTGAGTAATAATGATTATTTTTCTACCATTAAGCAATCTTGTTAGATTGCATCATTCTGTTGATGTCTACATCTTGACTGATTTTCTCTGTAATCAAAATGTGGAAGTCAGCATATAGACAGATATGAATATAGATAATCACAAAGTTGTTGCAATAAATGACTGAAATCGATGCACTAGGTTATATACACATGTTGATTAATGAATTTAAATTATTTACTTCAAAAACCCTGTTGTATTTTCACTAAGGTAGATTTTTTTCAATCATACATACTTTAAATTGAATCCCTCCCATGTGAGTGCAGCAAAATGTCAATACATTTCAGCTTCTTTTACATTTTTCCCATTTAATACATGATCTCAATTCTCCTAACAACACTCCTATCATCTCCCTACACTCAAAATATATATAAAACAATGATTTTCATGCTTATATTTTCAAGAAAACTTTTCCTCAAGTAAAATGATACACAAAACTGATATTTTATGATGGCTTAATATCACATGCTGACATCTAGCAAAGAAACAGATATCCAAAGAAGGGGTGTGGCTTGCTTGAGTGGGGAAAAAATGTGTCTTTTATGTACTACACACTGCTACACACAAAATGACTCAGTAACCTTGCACAGAAGGTCTACTCAACCTCTTTGCCTACAGCATGGACGCCCCATACATCCTCCTTACAAAGAAAAAATAATACCATTTTACCCAACAGCTTTGAACTTAATCATTTAAAAGCATGTTTAGAAAAGCAGAACACTATGATTATTACCACCACTGGAATTACAAGTAATTAGAAGTAGTTTAGGGCAGGAAGTTAGAAAGCTCTTCAGAATTTAATTAAACAAATTGGATTTTGGCAGAAAACTCTAACACCTTCTATAAACAATGCCAAAGAATCCTTAACAACAATTTTAAGGCATTCATTTAACTTTCAAGTGTCAAATGCCAATACACAGGACACCTCTCCCCCCCCCTCAAGTTCAAGCATAGTTTAAATTTTCTATACCTCAAGGAGGAAGAAAAATGATTTTGTCAACTTAATCATCACTAATCCTTTAAGGCAGAACACTGGACTTCCTCGTATATTTCTGGTATATATTTCCCAAATATGTGGATTTAACTTCTTTAAAACAGGTTTTACTCTGTATCTTTAATTCAAGTCAAACTGCTCTCAACATAAACACTTCCAAATTGAAATAATTCAAATTGTTGAAAAGTGTTAACTAAAAACATCCAGTATGGTAGTAATTGCTGCTAGAGGAGATTTTAGTGATAAGGACTATCTCAAATGATTTTGTTTCTTACCTATTTCACTTAACATAATTAATCACCTCAAGATGCATCCATTTTGTCCCAAAAGTTACTATTTCATTCTCCATGACAAGGAAAATGGGGGGGGGGGGGAATGAAGCTCAAACTACTCAAGATTTAGCAAAAAAAAAAAAAAAAGTGTACAATTGATGATACATATTAACTTTTAGCATCCACATTGATTTTTCAATGGTATATGAACCACTGAAAGATGCTCCAAAAGACATAAACTAGCCAGATCAGCATCACATATTTGAGTTGAATTTGATTACAAGAATAAAGATGTTTTGAAGCACAAACTGTAAATGTTGCCAGCACAATTCATTCCTAAGTAGGGACATGGTTATCTGGGCACCATGACTACTTCTTAAAGGTGGCTAAGAATAACCATTCTACCAAATGACCACTGGGAGGCACACCTAACCCATGGCACTCATCCAAAAATAAATTATAAAGGGGAAAAATACACAATTTATGTGTGATGCTAGTTTTACTTTTTACCTTTTATTGTTGTCTGGCAATTGAAAACTAGCTCCAAAAATGTTAACATATAAGATTGCTGTATATTATATGAACTGCCTAAAGTTTTATGTTTAGCACATAAATAATAAAAACATCAAGGGTAGTCAGAATCTCTTCCTATCATTTATATTTTCATTCAGTCATCTCAAAGTTATTGCTTAGGAAAAAAATAAATTTATTTACAAATTCTATGAATTCCCTTGAAATTATGTAAGCACTAATTTGCTCTTTAATATTTTGTTTATGAAAAAATTTCAACTTATCCTTTCAGTAAGATATTTCAGTAACATGAGGGTCGACATTAAAGCAATGTTTTATTTTAGTATTTCATATTATTAATCAGAATCATCTGTCAACACTGTAAGTGTGCGCTGTGCCACACAAATTTAAACAAACCTAACAAATGAATAAACATAAACACAATAAACATCACATGAAAAGTGGTGCTAGAGAAAATATCAATATGCTTTTAAAGTTATATGCAAATGCTCAAATTAATGAAGAAAAATTTTTAAATAATATTAAGAAATAAATACAAAGAACAAATGCTAAACTTAAACTCCAGAGCAAATTTAAAGGGGTCAGAAACATCTGTACCAACCTGCCTTTTGCTGTTTCCTGAAGTAGCTCTTTTGTGACTCAATGACCTTGAAAACCTCAGTGGGACAGAATCCTTCTGAGAGATAGCAGTAAAAGTATATCTTTTTTTTAATATTTTATATAATTCTTACATCATTTTTCATTTTTACACAATGTATGCATTTTCATTTTGGTTATATTCCCCATACAATTGCACCCCTCCTTCCTTATTTTGACCCTAATCCTTCCTCTCCTCCCCCCCACCTCCCCCCCCAGTCTCTAGTTTATAGTTGCTTGTTGATTTTGATTTTTACTTTGTATTAATTAGTAAAAGTATCTCTTTAAAGGTGTCCTTTTCAATCCATGTGCCATTTCAATACATTAAAAAGGTAAAAATCCAGTGACTCCCATTCCACAACTAGCTACAGAATAAAAGATCACCAAATAAACAGTCCCCAAAACCCAAACATAGATCTATGTTTTGTTCAGTCTTTTAGAGAGGGCAGCAGGGCCTCCCTGGTGGCGCAGCAGTTGAGCACTGGGTTGTGAAGCTGCCCACAACCTCTGCAGTGCGGGTTCAATCCCCAGCCACCGGGTGAGGGTCCCACATGGAGCGCAGACCTCTCCTGTTGCCCGCTGCTCCCCTCAGCAGTGTACTTCGTCCATCTGCCTGTTCTGCTCCCTGCTCTGGCTCTGGTGAATTCTCTCACCCTCCCGCACTGCTGACTGTACCCAGTGCTTGTATAAATAAATAAATAAATAAATCTTTTTTAAAAAAAGAAAAAGAAATTCAAGGAAAAAATAAAGTTTAGAAAGGGCAGCAAAGTAAAAGAAAGTAGAAAACAGGACCCATTCCACATTGGTAACCCTCAAAGGACCCACAGACTTTGCATATGACAGTACTTAGTCCAGATTTACCAGGGAGTCCAAGGACCTGCTCTACAGCACCCAGGGAAAACACCCTTCCCCAGTTAAACAGCCAGGAGTAAAACAGGGTGTAGCAACACACCTAGGAGTCAGCAGGTATGAGTAAACAAGGCAAGTTCAAAGAAGTCTCTTTAACTCATTCCTTGCCAATATAGACAAAAGACTACAAAATAGGATCAAATCACTGCTTCAATACCGGAGTACTTTTAGTAGGACACTGTTTAAACTCCCTGAACATTCTCTTCTGCCAGTGAATGAGAAAAGATGTTCAAAGACTCAAATGCACACCTTGACTCAGAAAACTACAGGGCAAAGCATTCACAAGCATAATGAATTAGGAGAATGGAACACTTTTCATTTATCCAGAAAGAGGGGTGTTTATATGTCCTTTCAAGAGGCACTGACAGCATCTTCACTTTATCTCAGTCTAATTGAACGGAGACTGAGTGTGAGGAGAGATCATGAAAATATGACATATGAGAAAACAGCAAACTAGGTATCTAGTGAGTACTGAATATTATCAATATTCATGTCATAATATTCATAATGGTATAATTACTAGACCCCCACAAAACACAACGCTTTAACACATATATAAGTCGAACCCAAGAACAGTACATTCAAGGTAATATTTTTTTTTAAGATTTTATTTATTTATGCATACAAGAGCTGGGGTACATGTCAGAGATGTGGGGGGTGAGAGGATTCACCAGAGACAGAGTGAGCAGCAAAACAGGCAGACAAACTGAAATACACTGCTGAGGGGAGCAGTGGGCGAGACAGGAGAGGTCTGCTTCACCATGTGGTTTCTCCCTGGCCCGCTGGGGATCGAACTTGTGATGCAGAGCCTGCGGATTGCTTCACAGGGCTGTGCTTAACCCCTTGCGCCACTAGGGAGGCCTCAAGGTTATATTTTTTATTTAGTTAGTAATACTAAGAGCTTAATATATTTTAGCAAAAGGCATGTCTTTTTTTTTTTTTTAACACATACATACCAATCATTAAAGAAACTCCACTGCTGAACATTATACCAGAATCTCTAGGTACAGGAAATTTAAAGATGACAATATTTAACAAATACATATAGCAGTGCTTTTCAAAGTGTTAGTCTAGTCTCCAGTGAAATACAGAAATAGAGTAAGCTTTTAGAAACTCTTAAATAACTTGGCAGAATAAATTATGTTTTTTACTCTAGTTACAGATGAAATCAAGGCAAGTAAAAACACTTAGTTTTTACATTGTAGTTAATTTGCATTGTACAAAAGTATTGGTCTGCCACAAATTGGAAAAAGAAAACAAATCTACTTCTTCACCAAGGTAGTTTAAGAGACAGTAATCTATTATATTAATTGAAGATAGACTACTTTTACTTAAGACTGCTTTCACGTAACAGAAAACCAACCCCATGGATAAGGAGACAACCTGGATGTTGTTACCCAATCTGAAAATTCCCACTTATATAGAATATTTCTTGCTTTGAAAGTACTTAGAATTACTTTACTGAATACTAAGAAAAAAAGACAAAAAATATAACCACATTATAGGACATGGAACAAAGCTCTTATAGCTGGAAAATGTTACTGGTCCACAATTTCAAAAAAGGTTTTAATTTTTTTCTCCTCAACATTGTTCTGAGGACACAGACAAGACTATTCCCCAAAGACACCAGCAAGCAGTCTCCACAGTGATCCTTTGCCCTGCTTGGACCCTAACCTAAACAAACAAACTCTTTCAAATTGCTATTCCTTTCAACCTGTCCTCTACAAAGAGCAAAAACAGAAATATTTCACAAGATCATCACCAAAAGAGAACAGGTATGACATCATTCTTAGTAAAAACAAAATAATATGACAAATAATATGATACTGCATCTTATATCAGGATGAGCACCAAAGATATGAAAAAGACTTTCTCTTCACTGGTCACCTACACAGAAACACACTTCCCTCCAACTCTATATTCTGCTCCATTATGCCTGAAATTTGCTTATACCCTCACAGTCTCAGGCAACCAGCACACACAGAGGGAAGTGGTTATCAAATATTTGTATTTTGTAATCTATTTGGAGATGTCTAAATTTATTATAGTACACAGAGGAAATGACAGGACCTAAATCTCATGAGGATAACTGAGATGTACAATAATGGAGACCAATAAAGAAATTCAGACAAAATGCAGCTCAGCACTTAGGAAAGCTCAGATTTAAAAAAATAATAATAATAATAATAATAAAGTTGCTCTGCAGGGTGCCAGAGATAATATGAGAACAATTTCAGATTTTCAGAGTTTGGTAAAATTTCAATTAAGAAAAGTGAGGATCAGGGACCTCCCTGGTGGCAGAGCGGGTTGAGCACAGCACTGTGAGGCTGTCTGCGGCCTCTACAGGACGGGTTCGATTCCCAGCTGGCCAGGGAGATTCCCACATGGCGCTGCGGACCTCTCCTGTCATGCCACTGCCCTCCTCAGCAGTGCTTTCGGTCTGTCTTCCTATTCTGCTCTGCACTCTATCTCTGGTGAATCCTCTCACCCTCCCGCGCCTCTGGCCTGTACCCCAGCTATTGTATAAATAAAAAACAAATCTTAAAAAAAAAAAAAAGAAAAAGAAAACAGGATCAGATACTAAAAGTGAATAAACACCATGATAGTTTTTGCACTCTGAATCTTTCCTTAATGGCACAAATGTAGAAAAGGGACGAACAGGGCAAATTTTTGTGCCAAAAGTAGATCTAGAATATTCTGAATCTCAGAAAAAACAAACCTACTCAAAGAACTCAAAACAACCCACACAATGCCATTTTGAACAAATCTGGGTTAATACTGGTAACTGGAATTGTACTGGTATGAAAAGAAACTTCCTCAGTGCTCTGCACTAACTCTGATAATTAAAGGATAATGAGAAAAATTTTACCTGATTAGACAATTCTTTTTTGCTATCATTTGAATTATTACCTCTTAATCCAAATTTCCCTCTATAAAAAAATAATTTTTCAAATTCACAGTAACAGTATAAAATTTGCACTTTGGAGTAAATTTTCCCCATTACATAGGCTGATGATGGCAGAGCCAGTAAAGCCAAGGTTTCAAAGTTTAGAGAGCCTAAAGACCGTGGAAGGGATTAAAAAATACAGGCACCCAGGCATAGTTCACAGAGATCTTAGTTCATTAGATTAGGAATCTATACTGTAAACATGCAGCCAGGAGATTTTCATTAAAAAGGGCATTTTTAAGAGGGATCTTATTGTTTAGGAGATATGTAATTCTTTTTCTCCCAAAAGCAAAACAGGTGTTAAGATCCTTATTAAGAGTAGTTGCCAGAAATAGTTGAAAACATTCCAGGATTACATCAGAATCAAATTTCAGAGTCATGAAAATAAATCGTACAACTCACTACACACAATCTCTCATTGAGAATAATGCACATTATAATACCTGTGAATTTGGGTGTTTGATGATATGGATTATTACATTTTTTACATTTGCAACTGAAAACAGATCCTTTAATCTGGAAAACTCATTCAAAACAAAAAATTATATTTACTTATTTACATTTGAGTATTTTTCTTACAAACAAAAAAATAAATTAAAAGCTATTTCAATCTGAGGCACATTGCATTCTCTAAGTTTTTCAATTTGAAAACTAAATTAGAACTACATGATACAAACTACCTAAAACATATTTCACTTATTAAAGTTTTTAATTAATATTTTGTTTAATTAATATTTTAATATTTTATTAATATTTTATATAATTCTTACATATATAGAAGAAAATATAGGCGAAACACTACATGACATGCACCTCAAAGACATCTTTACAGACACATCACCCAAAGCAGTGATAGTGAAGGCAAAGATAAACAGCTGGGACTACATCAAATTAAAGAGCTTCTGCACAGCAAAAGAGACAATAACAAAAACAAAGAGAAACCCCACCAACTGGGAGAACATTTTTGCACACAACACTAATGATAAAAGACTGAGCACAAAAATCTACAAAGAGCTGATGAGACTCTACAAAAACAAAGAAAATAATCCACTCAAAAAATGGGCAGAAGAACTAAAAAGAAATTTCTCCAAAGAGGAAATGCAAATGGCCAACAGACATGAAAAAATGTTCAACATCACTTGTAATCAGGGAAATGCAAATCAAAACTACAAAGAGATACTATCTTACACCAGTGAGAACTTATTAAAGTTTAAACCTTTATTCTCAAGTTAAAGGATTCATTTTAATTTTATAGTAAGTGTAATAAAAGGCCCTAGAAAATGTAGACTTATCATGATCTGATTTGCATAATACAAAATCTGAAACATGATTTTTTCCCCTACCATCATGCCTTGTGTCCCTTTGTCCATTTTCCTCATTTTTCTCCCCCTCCTCTTAAACCTCAGAGTCCTCAGAAAATGTACTGATGTCCACTAGTTTCTGCAAGTGTTTTACACATTGTTTAATTATCTGCTGTATGAATATCAAGTATTTGTTTTTTCATTCAGACTCCCTTTGATGCACATAATTCTCCCAAATTCCCTTCCTTCTGATGAAAATGGCTATATCTTGTCCTTTCTTATGACAGTGTAATACTCCAGTGTATATATCACATGTTCTTATCCAGTTGTCTATCAATGGACATTTAGGCTGCTTCCATGAGCTAGCCATTTTAAGTAAGGCTGCTGAGAACACTGTGTAGTATATGGGGGTTTTAGTCAACGATTTCATATTCTGTGGATCTATGACCAAGAGGGGGATTTTAACTATAAATCCAGATAATACTCCTTAATTGTTCACCAATTTATATTCCCAACAGCGCAACTGGGCTCCTTTGTCTCAACATCCTCTCTGACACTAGTTCGAACTTTTTTTTAATGTGTGCCTTTATAGTGGGCATGATAGGATAGTTACCTTGTTGTGATTTTAACCTACATCTTTCTTATTAGAATCAGTGATGAATATTTTTTCATGTCTTGGCATATGAAATCCTCTCTGGTGAATTATCTGTTCACATCTGCTAACCATTTATTAATTGGAAATGTGGAGGTGATTTGGGTGCAACATCTGCCATCCCATTCATCACCAGGGTTGATTCAGCAGCTCTGGCTGGCTACACAAGTGTCCCCTTCCCCTCCATGTATGCCCCTCCTGAAGCTGCATGTCAGCTGAAGAGGAAGGTAAGAAAGACCATTCTTCAGTCAAGGGTGTATGATTAGCTGAGCTCCCCTGCAGAAACCTCTAAACAAGTTCTCAATGCCCATTCATTAACTGGATTACTTGTTTTTCTCCTGTTGAATATTACCTTTCTTAATTGAAAGTCTATTTTCTCAGATATAAGTATAAGTGTCTTTATTTTCTTGTTGTTGTGGCCATTTGCTTACATGACTGTCTTCCAATCTCAATTCTTAGTCTGTGTTTGTCGTTGTTAGTAAGGTGAGCTTCTTGTAAATAGCAGAAGGCTGGGCTTTGTTTTGAAATCCATTCAGCCACTTTACATCTTCTGACTAGTACATTCAAGCCACTTAGGTTTAACAGGATTATTTCCATGTGAGTGCTCATTGCCATTTTGTTAAACGTCCATTTTTTTTTGTTTGTTTGTTTTTTGATTTGGTTTGTCTTTTTGCTGTTTTTGAGCGTTTCCAGTTATGTAAAAATAAGTTATTAAGTATCCTGTGATTTTAATATGCCAGAAGATCATATTGTTTGTCTTTTCCTTCATTTCATTGGGTGATCTAATAGTTAACTGTGTTCAAAGAAGAATGTATTACTTTCAGCTGATGAGTAAAATTACCCAAAACCAGAAAAAGAATATCAACTACCTTAATCTAGCTGATCTTTAATGAACACTCTATCCAACTGCAGAGGGCACAATATTTTCAAGTACACATGGAACATCCACAGCTTCTGGCATAATATCCTGGATCATGCAATCAGTCTTAAATCATGTTAAAAGGTTTTTACAAATCATATTGCTGAACATCTACATCTCAACATTCTACCTACTCAAAATGCAAACTCTGCTTAAAATGTTTTCTACTGACTGGGAACACAGAAGAATGAAAAACAGTAACCTGTACTTTATAAAATTGTATGATGCCATGCATGACGCTGAATTTTAATGAGTCCATTTAGCTCAATGTTGTCAGAAGCAATGAGACTGTGTAGTCCTACCAATCCTACTCATACAACAAGTCATTTCAAATAATACAACAGAGATAGTCAAAGATCACAGAGGCAATCTTATAAGCTGGTTCTTATTTGCTGCAATAAAAGGCACAAAACAAAGTGTAAAGGAGGACGGTAAAATTTAAGGGAAACCTAAATTTGTACATAATCCAAAAATACAGAGATGCAAACCTCAACTTTCTTCAGAATAATGTAAACATCCAAAATAAGTACAATTAAGAGTCCATAAACACATAAGATGAAGTATTATACAGGTGTGTTGGCATATCTATGTTTAATGGACATGAGAAAATACTTATAATCAACTCAAAGGGGAGAAAGAAAGGCTACGACACACTACCTCTTTTTAATTTATTTTTTAAATATATTTTAATATTTCTTTATACAAGCACTGGGTACAGTCGGAAGTGCGGGAGGGGGAGAGGATTCACCAGAGCCAGAGTGGAGAACAGAACAGGCAGACCTATGAAATACACTGCTGAGGGGAGCAGCGGGCGGCAGGAGAGGTCTATGCGCCATGTGGGACCCTCCTCCAGTGGCTGGGGAGCAGCCAGGGATGGAACCGGTGCCGCAGAGGCTGCGGGCAGCTTCACAGCCCAGCGCTCAACCGCTGTGCCACCGGGGAGGCCCACTACCTCTTTTTTAAAAGAAAGTGTGTGTCTACACTAGAAATGAAAGAAGGGTCAGAAGACAAAATTCCTTCAAATAATAACAGTGATGGGCTTTGACCAGCAAATGAGATCACTGGTAATTATTTCCTTCTTTAATGTTTCTTATTGTTACGAGAAGTTGTATTACTTTTGTAGAGGGGGAAAAAAAAAAAAAAACAAAGAAGAGAAGGGAGGAGGAGAGGGGAGAGGCAGGTGGGGCGGGCAGATACACATAATATATTATTTCATCTATTTCTACTACTCTGGCTGGGAAAGGGCACCTGTACAGTATTGGGTACCGGAAATTTTTATTTTCCTTAGAAAACAAGATATCTGCCATTCTGTGCCAGGCACTATGCTAATTGCCAGGAATGCAGGAGTGAATAAGATCTAACAGCTGCGCTCATGCAGCTCACAAAAGAGCAGTGGGAGGTGAGGCAAAGGGTCAGTAATCAGAGAGCTCCCCCAGAGGAACCAGGGCAGGTGTCCAGATGATTTTACCATCTTCCACCCCCATGATGTAAGAACCGTGATTTAACCTATGCTTTGCTGTGACACAGTCATGAAAAGACAATTATTTGTGTGGCTGTGAACTCTTCTGTAGTTTCCTTGCAAGTCAAACCCAAATTCTTTACAACAAATTTGCTGACTTCTATACACTGAGCCAAATATTCTGCCACTGATTCTTAAGGTATTGAGTCATTTCTCCTCCTCCCCTCCAAAAGCACAGAGAAATGGTGAATGAAGGTGGGCAATCACACTCACCGTGCCATAATCACATTCACACTGAAGACTGGTGCTGCAGTGCAAAAGCACACTGAGAGCAATGATGGGGCCAAGGATAGCTTTCTGCAAGCAAAGCATACATGAGGTAGGATGCCTAGGATTCACTCACTCATTTTGTAGCAAAGGAGAGCACTGAGCAGATCAGCTGCTGCGACAACCAAAATAAGGCTCAGAAATCAGAGACCTTATATATCACAAACTGAAACACAATGAATATAATGATGGGCCTAAGTTGTCAAAAATATGTGATGTTTGGTTAAAATAAGGCAGAAAGCCCTTTAAAGATATTTCCATTTAAAAAGTTGTAATTTTAAAATTCTAAAACTCATCATTCAAGTTCCAGGTTTCAAGAAAATCATTACACCCTCAAGCTCAGGGTAGTAAAGATTCATGATTCATATTACAAAACAAATATACCAGAATAGATGGCCTAAATGTTCTTTTAAGTAGGTGCATCTGAAACAGAAAGGGAAGTATTCTCGCCCATCCCCACCACCCAAGTTTTCACAAAATATATTCAAAGCAGTTGCCCCTGGACTTGAACTCACTCTGTCCTTATCATCTGCTACGTCACAGAGGATGTCGTCAAGGTCAAGTATTCCTCCATCTCCATGTTCCAATCGATGCACCTGTATCCAATAGTTTGGATCCTACATAAGACAACAGCAAAACAGAATATAGCAAGTCAGCATCACCAAAAAGGCAAGGGCAAGCAACACTTTAAACTGTGATAATATCCTGTCCAAAAGAAGGAATCAATCGCATCAGCAACAGTGCAATTGATTGAAAATTCAGATAGTTCCGTATCTTTGCTATTGAGCCAGTTTTCCTTTCCTTTTATGATGGAGTCATGCACACTCTTTCCTTTGGCACAGGAACTGATACAATTATAGCAGGAATTGCAGAAAACCATCAGAGCCTACTACTTAAGAATTATTGATTTTTCTAAAGTATGATGGTTTCCCACGGTCCAATATGAATACATTTAAACCCTCTCAATTCAACCTTGAGAGATATTCTAATAAGCAAACAACGTATAATTTTGTGTCTAAAAAACTTACGTCATACTCTATCTGAAAAAAAAATGGGGTTCTGTGTCTTGGTGGCTCAAAGTAATTCCTACACATAGATCTCAATATAGTCACAGAAAAGTATGTTGACATTACCTTAAGTGAACAAAGCAATCTGAGAACAATTTGAGTGGTCTGAGTCTACATTCATGAAGGCAAAATTACATGTATTTATATATGTGCATATAAAAATACCTCACAATATACACAAAAAAATCTGCATCGATTATCTCTCAGGAATGAGATTGAGGATGAAGAATGACAAAACATAAATTTTTTAAAAAGATTTTATTTATTTTTGCATAGAAGAACTTAGGTGTAGGCCACAGGTGTGGGGGGGTGAGAGGATTCATCAGAGACAGAGTGGGAAATAGAAGAGATGGATTTACTGAAATACACTACTAAGGGGAGCAGCAGGTGAGAGAGGAGAGGTCTGCTACACCACATGTGGGTCAGCTCCTGGGCCAGGGATGGAACTCAAGCCTCCACAAAGGGCCATAGTGGTGAAAGCGCTGGGACTTAATCCCTAGGCCACCAAGAAGGCCCCAAAAGACTTCATTTTAAATTGCATACATTGATACACAGGGTATATACATATACACTAATATACATACATACACATACTATAACATCAAATCATGTTTTTAAATTATTTGAAAAGATAATATAGCTTTTTATTTAATGAAATTGTACTGATTTAGCATTGGTTGACAAAACTACATAATTTGGGGAGTACATTTTCACAGCTCATTACATGTATATAACTCACCACACCACCTGCCAAACTTCTAGTGTCATTCACACTATCAAAGTGACCCTCTCCACCCATTCCTACAACCCAGCCTTCCCCTTCCCCTATGCTAAACATTTTTTCTCAGTCTGAGTTATTTTTATTGTATTTTGTTTGTTAGCCTGTTTAGTTATATATTATACACGAGTTAAGTCATCGGTAAGTCCAGTTTCTGACTTACTTTGCTTAGTATAATCACCTCAAGTTCCACCCAGACAACATGCTTGGTGTTAAACTTCCATATTCATTCTCATTTGTAAACTGAAATGAAAATAAACTCAATTGTATGTTTTGTGCTTAGCTACTGAATTATCCACAAAAGAATTACTAATAAAAAGTTCAAGTTAAAACTCCATTTTTCTGATCTAAACAGTGAGATTTGGTACAGTCTTACAGGAAAGGCTGGAAGGGAGGAGTAAAAAATTAATGACAGTTAAGCTACAGATTCCTGGATCCTCCCAGGGTTGAAGCCAGGGAGTCCACATTCTTATGAAGCCTTCCAGGAAACTTTCTAATAACGTCATGCTTAAGATCACTGAAATGGAACTTATTTAAAAAAAAAAAATTTTTTCCAATCCTTGTCACTTTTTAACCAATACAGAAAGTAGTCTGGACACTAATTTTCAAAGTTAATAAACATTACCATAAAGAAAACTATGTAGGGCCTCCCTAATGGTGCAAGGGGTTACGTCTCAGCATTGTGAAGCTATCCGCATCCACAGCAGGAATCCACTGCAGTATAAGTTCGATTCCTGGCCAGGGAGCTGACCCCACATGGCCCAGCAGACCTCTACTGTCTCACATGCTGCTCCCCTCAGCAATGTATTTCAGTCAATCTGCCTGTTCTGCTCCCCACTCTGTCTCCGATGAATCCTCTAACCTCCTCCCCACATATGCACACCTCAGGCCTACACCCCAGCCAGCTCTTGTATGCATAAAATAAATCTTTTTTAAAAAATTTAAAAAAAGAAAGCTATGCAAATAATCTCTATTTACTCTGTACCTTCATGTAGTCTATCTGGACCTCTTTAAAAGGAGGTTCAGTACTCAAATCAATTGTTAACCCAGTGCATGGAGAGTACATTTGCAAAACACACACACAATACACAGCATGACACTCACATACACACAACACCCTCTACCAGTGCCCTACCCTGTCCTCCTCTTTCAAAGGACATTACTCTGCCAGATTCCCTGATTACAGTTCATGCTGGGAGTCCTTCGGAAACCTGCTGCTGGGAGGCCAGCAAGGGGTCCAAAATTGTCATTTCTGTATATATATATTTTTTTGAGCCATCAAAGAACAAAGTCCCACAACAAACTATACTCCTAGTCTTTCTTACCAAATGGTATTAACTCTCCAAGGGAAATCAAGAATAACTAATATCCTGAGGAAGAATAAAGAAAGGTGTTCTTCTCCTAACAATTATTCCCTAGCCACTTAGAACAGTTCCATCCTGTTCTTCTCTTCTGCCCTACTCCAACGGATAACTTAATCAACTTAAATGTCAACTTTCATTTCTAATACTGTTATGCACACAGCAGACTTCAAGCTTATGTGCTTTATAAAAAAATGTCCTTTAAGTTTCTTAATCTTTACTCTCCATATGAGATCACAAAGCACAGTTTTTAAATAACATCTAGAAGTACTTCCTGGAAATAAACTCCTATCTAAAGATTTTCTCAACCTCTTAACTTTGTACTTCAGAATTTACCATGGTCCAATCTTTTTTTCCATCACTTCCTCTTCCATAGTCAGTATCAGGCCTGCATAATAATTGTATCCTCCAGTACAAAGTCTGAGCCTTCCTCTCCTCCAAGGCTAACCCTTGCTATCTACAAAGACTCCTCATCATCAGGAGTCTAGCTAGATCTAGCCCCATGTTAAAGTTTCTTAAAACTCTAAGACTAGGAAAACTAGCACTCAGGTGTCAACTTTAAAGCTTTAGAAGATGTTAATGCTTTGTTTTTACATCTATTAAAATAATTATAAAACATTCTGTTGACACTATATTAGCCTCTAGTTACTATACCAATTTTCTGATCTTCTTTACAGCAACAGTTTTTAAAGATTTGTCTATTTCGTTGTCTCAAGTTATCTTCTCCAATAACCCGATTCCAATCAGGTCTCCTCCTCACCATACTCCCAAAAATGTCCATCAAGGTCCCATCAGCCTCCATGTGATAAATGCAAAAGTCTGTTCTTAAAAATTATCTTCCTTGGTCTATCAACAGAATTGATACACTAATGCTCCTTGAAATATTTTATAAATTTGGTTTATTAACCTTCTACTTTCTTCTCAAGGATGGTCTAATTTGCAGACTCAGTTATTGATTCCTGAGGCTAGAGGGGCCTGATTCAATGGCCAGACATGACAAGTAGCCACAACACATGCCAAAGCACATATAAGGCTGGCACTTACTAAGTGTCACTCTGTGATACATGCTAAATGAAAACAACCAACTGAACAGAAAGAACTGAGAGCAAAATCATCAGCAAACCCAACAGAGCATACCATACTTACGAAAAAAAAATCAGGTCTGAGCAGGGCGCATTAAAATGACTTCCTCCCACAAGAGCTAAAAACCAAGAAGGATATTTTTGCCATCAAGAAATACAACTCCTGGGCCTCCCTGGTGGCGCAGCGGTTGAGCACTGGGTTGCGAAGCTGCCCACAGCCTCTGCAGCGCTGGTTCGATCCCCGGCTGCTCCCCGGCCACCAGAGGAGGGTCCCACATGGCGCGCAGACCTCTCCTGCCGCCCGCTGCTCCCCTCAGCAGTGTACTTCGGTCCTTCTGCCTGCTCTGCTCCCCACTCTGGCTCTGGTGAATTCTCTCACCCTCCCGCGCTTCTGACTGTACCCAGTGCTTGTATAAATAAATAAAAATAAATCTTTAAAAAAAAAAAAAAGAAATACAACTCCTTGGAACAGTAGTCTCTTGGGAGATTTTAACTGGCAGCTTACATCAACACAATTCTCTTCAATAGCAGAGGACTCTTCAAGGCAATCACAAACTATCCATCAGGGAAAAAACTGTTTCCAGAAGAGTTGGAGCACACTTGTTGGTTCTGCTTTGTAGTCATTTGCATTTAAAAGTTTTAAATAATAACCATTCCTGTCCTGGTTTGAGAAACTTAATATATAATTGAACTCAATATAACTCAATATAATTGAACAAAATTTTGCTATAAGCCATTTTTTTAACACCAATAACCACTGATTCTATAATAAGTATATCTGCCATTGGGTTAAAAAAAATACATGACTCAAAAAAAAAAAAAGTAGGAAGAGACTCTCACATGTGTACATTTAAAATAACCAAAGATTTGAACATTTAAAATAATTTTACATTACGACATCAAAAACTCATCACACATGAGCAAAAACCAATAAACAAAGTTCAGCCATCAAATGGCTAGAGAGAGGGCAAGAGAGAGCAAATATCAGATGAGGCAAGGATCCCCATGAAAAGGTTCAAGCCCAGAGAAAAATCGTATGAGGAATCATGTGATTTTTTTTTTTTTAAATAACCAGAGCTCACAGTTACCTAGAGTAGGAAGAAAAGAGTGGTAGGAACTTGTCCAGCTGAGAATGGAAGTATGGGTGATTTGATAATGTGCAAGTTGTAAGGAATGCTAATGGCCACTCCATCCCCAGACACATTAAGTAAAAGTTGTACACAAGAAATTGTATTAAAAGACTGACTCCTATTTTACTTTAAAGAAATTTCACATACTCCATAAAAAAACTTCATCACATTATGCAAAACTATAATAAGCTTTTGTGGGTTGTGGTCTACATAATATACAGCCTTTGCATATTTTATGTTTTATGTCCATGCAAGTTTCAAAAAAAGTATCTGCAATTAAAGAGTGCCCTAACTCTTGCATTAGCCATGGCATATAATAATGGTCTATAACCTGTCAAATTTTCAAATGAGAATATACATGTAAACATAAGAAATCAAAGCTTATAGTCAATCTGTGTAACCCATGAGAGAATGACTAATACTAACAGCCCCCACTTTTCCACCCCAAGTCACATCCAACACTCATATCAACAACAGCATCAGAGCAGACCACAAAATTGCTGCCTCCCAAGAAGGGTGATGGCTTCATTTAATAAGTCAACCAAAAAAAGAAAGAAAAAAAGAAACAGCATGAAATTAAAGGTAAATTCCAACTTCAAGGACATAACTTTCTGGCATTTTGTTTTGCAGAATTAGCACATAACCTCTCACAGGGTCACACGTTAGCCTAGCAGTGTGGTAAATCAGTCCATTATTGACACATAGCTCTGACAAAACTTTCAGAGCAACACAGAGATCACTTTAGTCATGAATGCCATCGCCATCGATGAACCCAGATCACAGAGCTGGCCTGGGACAAAGCCCAAGGCATGAATGATAATGATAGTAACCATCAGAAATATTTGCATTGCTTTACAATTTTTAAAATGCATTCATGTGCATTACCTAATGTTTGGGAGGGTTTGTACTCCCTATTTTCAGATGAGCAAATTAGACTGAAAGACCCTAAGTTACAGACACAATGTCACAACTAATAATTATTGCCACCCAGGTCTCTAACCTAGGTCTGCTGGTTCCATTTCAGCCCTTTCTTGGACCCAGCACTGGTGGCTGTCAAACAAAAGTGTCCAGATTACTTGCCTTCTTCCTGCAGCTCCTACTCTCAATCTCCTCCCATTAGTTATTTTTTCTATTATTTTGCAAAATGGGAAGGTCCATGAAATGTTTCTTTTAATAGTCTTCATCTGCTTCAAAAAAATGAAGTTTGAAAAACCGCTCTCTTAAATATTATTACTGTTCTAATTTCATCCATAGTTCAAAGCAATAGTTCCCAGTGTGTTTCCTCCAGCTCCAGCATCACCTAAGCACAAAACTTGAGCTCCACTGTGGTCCTACTGAATCAAAATCTCCTGCCAATCTGTGTTTAAACAAGCCTTCCAGGTGATCCTGATGCCAAAGTTTTAGAACTCAAGCTATATAAATCAGAAGGGGGACAGGGAAAGGCACTGAAATACTTACTCTTCTATGTGTTATTTTAGTTTATAATTCATAAATTTGGACACATTTCTTAAATCAAACAGATGTTAGTTACCACATATATATATGACTCCTGTGATAAACATCTAGAAAAGTTTGCTGTTCACTTTTAGTCTCTATCAGGTAGATTCAACTTTATTTGAGTGTGCCAAGGATTGCAAAACCAAGTCTCCTGACCAAAATTCCCCACACTCCAGCCTGGAACATTCACCTCACTGCATATCACTTGGGAGTTGTCTGAATCTCCCACAGAGTTTGTTTTAAAACTTTGCCAGGAAATGTTAATGCAATGAGTAAAAGGATGTCCATCTTGCAATAACTGAAGACTAGACCATGTTTTATCCAGTCTGTTTTAATTCAAATACATTAAGCTTCCTTCTCTTCTCTACATTCCCACTGGTAGCACAACCCTCCTCCTTGGAGTCAATCTAATCAACCAAATAACTAATTTCTTCTTTACAAGAAATATGGGGAGTTCAGACCAGGCTAAATGACACCTCAGGAAGCTATCAGACAAATCCAGAATAAAGATTTTTAATGATACAACTGCACTGATCTTTTTTTTAAAAAGTACATTATATGAGCCTGCATTTGTGATAAAGTATAGTACCAGACAACTGAAGAAAACTGTCATATTAAAGTGACAGATTTGTGTGATTGGAAGATTTTATGAATGTGATCAGTGGTTATATAAAAGAATATTATTGTTGTTAGGGGATATAACCTGTAGTGTTTAGGGGTGAGAACTGTCATAATAGCTGTACTTTAGTCTCAAATGCTTTAACATATACAAACAAAATAGTCTAACTATAAACAAAAGCTAGCAAACATAGCAAAATGTTAAACTTGGTAAATCTAGGTAAAGGTTCAATTTACTATTCTGACATTTAGAATTTTTTCAAAAATAAAATAGCAAAAATATCATTTTTTAAAAGGTGTGGATATTCTATATCAAAGAGACTAATTTAGTATAACAAAATGTATAAACCTTGACTGAATCCTCATTAAGGTTTTTAAAAAATCACTAAAAAACATCTTAAAGATGGCTTGGGAAAAATTTCATATGAACTTAATGATAGGATGATACTAGGAAATTATTTTTAATTTTTCTGAGTATAATAACAGTTTTGAGGATACCTAAGACAATATCCTTATTTTTAGGCAATACATGCTTAAGTTTTAGGTAAAGTATCATGGTATCTGATATCGGTTACTTATTTTAAAACATATATACATATTTATGAGTAAAAGCTATCATCCAGATAATCCCAAGTATTTTAAACAGAGGGAAATTAATAAACAGACTCGGTTACAAAGATTTAAGAGTTAAGACTACATACCCATGATGGAGGCAAGGGTACGTAGCAATAGCAGCAAGCTATTACAACCCCCAGGCTAAATAGTAAAAACAAGTGACTCAAGTTCAGGACTGGGGTGCTTCCATATAAGCTGGACCCACATCTATAACTTTAAAAAAATTAATGATCCAGGGTTCATGAGAGAACAGTTCTAAATTATCATACTCATTTTGATCAATGGAGAGGGGGCACGTAAGGAGGTGAAATTTGGTGCCTCACATCAAACACTTAAAGTTGAACATACTCTTCACGCCAGGAATTAAAATTGTACCTATGCATGATCAAGATGTATATTTCAAATCAGATGTTTTAATATCCAATAATACAGAATAGGAAAAGAGCTATACAATCAACAAAAAGAAATCAATTGAGGATATCCAATCAGGAAAATACCATGTGTCAGTAACATACCATGTTATTTTAGTTTGAACAGACTGCTAGCTATAAGCAAAGACAAAAGGCAAGAACATGGTTGGCAGTACTTGTCTATAATTTCTGGTTTTCCATAATAAATACAAGTATTTTTTAAATTTCATCTTCTTAAAAAAACTAGTAAATACACTCTCCCTTTATTTCAATCTCTACTTTCAGTCATAATTTATCTCCTAATTCATTCAGTGCTTCTAGACGCACATCATTTCAATCCTGTCCTACATATTGCTCTCACATCTATCTTCACAAAATAAACACTTTATTGTGTCACTGTGCTATGAGTGAGTCATTTTCAGTGACTCACTACATTCTAAAGGCCAAGACCCAACATCCTTGGCCATCATGTACTCAATACTCTTCTGAGCCTGCTTTTACTGGCTTTCAATGGATCCAGTAATCATTCCTTCTTCCTCCCACACAGATCTCAATGCTGCCTTAGCTTACCTGAAATATTTCTTCTTAGAATGCAGTATTGCCAGGTGTAAGGAATTAACCATGTATTGCAATTGAAGAATTGTTTTTAACACTTGATTGATAAACCTCAATGTCCCAAAATAGTGCCTGAGACAGAATAGATGCTCAATAAATACTGGTTCAGTGAATTAACCCTTGTTTTTGTGCATTCTGTTCCACACATCAGGAATACTTTCATCACAAAAGCACCAACTAACCCATTTATACTCTTGCAAATCTAGTTCCAAAGCCACCTTCTCTGTGAAATGTACTCTGACCCCAACTATTGATCTAGACTACATATGTGTCACTTAAAAAAGCCTATTTATTTCCTTGTACATGTGTGGTGTTTTCTTTATCTCTGGATAAGTTCGCTAAGGCTTTTAGCATAGAACAAAGAGCAAAGCACAGTATTATATGAGTAGTGTATAAAAGAACAAAAATAATAGCTCTATTGGATAGAGGGGAAATTTTCAACAAGAGCTTCTCAGAGAACATAATCAACAGTTTTGTGTTCTCCTGCAAAAACTGCCAAAAGAAAGGCCCCCCATTTTCCCTTTATGTTATAACTCCCAGCACTGGCTCAAGAAATGCCGTTAGACTACTCTAGCTGGCATTCTATGTGAGGAAAGAAGATATTCAGATACTTTTCCTTGCAATGCAAAGAAACCCAAATTTCAGTGTAAATACCTTCCTTCTTCCCCACAAAGGTGAATCCCCAGCATCATTAGCCTATAATACCAGGCATTTAAGTTCAAACCTGGATAAACACGGCATACCCCCAGGAAAAGGAAGGTAAGACAAAAGCTCACAAAAGCTCACACAACCAAGTTTTCCCCTCCCTGGTACTGGTGCATGTGAGACAGTGCAAGGACTTAGGGGAAAAGTGGTGGTGTTGTTATCTGATGAGTAAGTAGAGAGGTGACAGAGACTTTACAGAAGGAAAGGGAAATGTCAGGTAATGCATATTGGATATACCCAAGCCTAAGTCCCCAATAATTATAATGACACCTATAGAAGATTCTGCTCCAGAATACAAAATCTCTTTGTAAACTTTGCAGCCATCAGCACTCTGAAAACAGGCATTTGGCATTGTGCTCTATCTCATTCCTTCACCCTTACTCAACCAAAGGGGGTGGGAGGGAACACACCAATCACTGAGCACTTCTTAAATGCCATTCATATTCACATATGATTATTTTCACAATTTTGTGAAGTAAATGCTTTCAGCTCCATCTGTAGAAGAGAGGACTAAGGAGCGAGAAACCCCTTTGTCTGAGATCATCATACATTTAAGTTGAAGAGGAAAAGGAGCTTAAGCTCAGATATTACTCCCCTTTCTGAATTCCCGCCCTCTTTGGCACACTGCAGAAAGATCTCACAGATTTATCATAGGGTCAGATTTAGAAAAGAAAATCTGATCAAGATAAGGTCATTTTTTTTGTTGTTCTTGCTTAGAATGGGAAAAGAAAGAATAATGAAAAGGACATTATCCATGAGTTAATACACTTGACTAACTTTGATATGCTGTACACCATGTTACCTATCAAAGGTCTATCAAAGACAGATTTCATTCCAATCATGCACCAGACAGCACTGGAATCAAAACTGTTGAGAAAACAACCCATAAACATTAAAAGGATGGTCACCTATGAAAATAGGACATCTCAAAGTAGAGACCCATCCTGTCACCTCAGCCATCCAGAGCACAAGTATTTTTAAGACAACTATTGTATCTGTGAGATCTTCTAAAGCTCATTAAAATGTTGAATGTTTCTCTAGTACTTACAAGAGAAATAACCAACATAAAAAGATCCTTAAGGTTACTCCTTCAGCCTAACAAAAGCAAAACTCACCCTCACATATTTACTTTCCAACTGGCAAGCATGAGAGGCTGGCTCAGACCAAAAGGAATTTCTCTGAGCTGGAAAGAAAACCTCACTGAAACATGATATATCCTAAATAGAGAAGCAACTCTAGTTTTCTTAACTGAAAACCATCTCCCAATTTTTCTTATATAAAGATATTATCCCAAATTACTTGAAAATACATGGTTCATTCCTTATACCTGGCAATACTACATTCCAAGAAGAAATATTCTAAACTTATATAGCAGAGAAGATGGAATGTTAACAGAGGACTTGTACCTACCTCAAAGTTCCCCTTTGGAAACCTGGGTAAACAGTTATCCAGCTGCAACTTGTGGCCCTCATACTCAAACGCAGCACACCCAGCAAGGCATGGGGGCCCGGATAGCCTTCCACAGCACCACCACATCACTAGTGAAGCCCCAAGGAGCTGGACTCCAGGCAGAGGCTCAGAATGTGCCAACTCTCTTCACCACTGTTGCTGCTAGAGGTGGGGCTCCCCTACCCTCCCAGGAAACTGCACCCATCAGTCAGGGAAGGATCTGTGATAGTATCTTCAAAAGATTTGGACATCTCTGAAGGCAAGGAACATGTGTCAGCTTTTAGGAAAGATTTTTAGCAGGAAAAGAAGTGATACAGATAATAGGCATACAGCAGTCTCCCCCGTCTGCAGGTACTCTATGTTCCTAGACCCCAGAAGATGCCAGAATCCATAGATAGGATCAAACCTTACTATATTCTATTTTTTATACCTATTAGAAAGTTTATAAATTAGGTACGGTAATAAACAACAATAACTAATAACAACAGAAAAACTTTAAGAAAAATTACATGGAAGTGGTCTCTCTCAAAGTATCTCATATGTAGTATTTTCAAACCATAGGTAACTCAAATTACAGACATAAGGAGAGACTATTTTATACACACGCACACACATTCACATACGTCAAAACATGGGAGTCAGTCCATTGAATAGTCTCATTGTTTAAACTTGTTATCACTTGTCTGCACCCTCCTGGAAAGTCACCCCCATCTTTTCACTTGTGGAAATGTTACCCAAATTTCAATTCCTAATGTATGCCTGCCTATTCACAGTGTCAGCCCTCAAGCCCATTTTATCTTTTGCTCTCTCCATTCAAAGCATTTGCAGAATGTATTTAAAAATAAACATGTTTTACAAATGCATTGCCCTAATGACTCTGAGGGCATTACTCATTAATTCAGCAAATATTTATGGAGCACCTACTGTATGTCAGGCTCTGAACTAGTCACAACTTATAGCAATGTTTCTTGTGCACAAAATAATGACTCTCTTAAATATATCCAAACATTCACTGGTACATGGTACTGGTTATCTCAAGTCAAATATCAATTTTTCTTCCTTTATTAACCTATTTATTTCAAAATTTGTTGACACTTTTTTTTTGAAAGCCTTAAATGTGATTAAAAAAAAAAAAGCTTCACCTGGGTCCATCTGGTCATTTTCAAACACATTTGAAATGCGGTAATTTTTTATAAGGATTCCAAAATGCCTTATGAATAATACATAAAGGTCGTGTATGTTAATGCCCTACATAATTCTTAATTCCTTTAAATACATGATTAGTCTGCTGGTCTTATAAAGTTTTCCCTTATGAGATATTTAACACTTAGATACCTATGTCTTCAACTTACTCCTTCTAGAAATTATAGCATTTAATACCTCAGGAAAAAAATACTTAAGCTGCATGATGTAAATGAAATATACAACAAACAAAAATGCTATTCATCTATACTATTAATATTCTGTAGCATAATAAAAGTAAAGTTTCTGATAAAAATCCTGCATGGAAATCAATAAACAAATGAACTCTATGGGAACACAGGCAAATCCTAATTATTACACAACTAGTAATTAAAGTTCAAATGGACTACCTCAAACAACAATAAAATTTGCAAATAAAAATTAACCAGAAAGGGCGGAGGAAGGGACAACAAAACAGAAGCATAACTAGTTTGTGAAGATTTAAAGATGAACCGATAGAGTGAGTGCAACAAGAAACCAGGACATTCAGGACAAGGCAAGGCACATATCCCATCCATCGGTAGCCACAAAAGGGTAATAAAATGGCTCTATGGGGTAAGTGGGCTGACACTGCACAGGTTGTTTCCTCTTTGTGGGCATCCCAGGCATAGTATGTAAAAATGAAGAGACTGAATTATTTCTGAGGTTTACATATTGCTCAACCATTCCATGATGCTGTATCATGAAAATTAAACACTGCAGGCAGCTTGCCTTTGCTAAAAGGAAATAAGATAATCATTGCCACAACCACCATAATATGATCTTGAAAACATCCCAGTTAAAAGTAGCTAAGCTTCCCTACAATATTCTCTGCTAAACAAAATGCTTATAATCATGTTTCCAAGTTCTAAGTTCTAAGTTTCCAAGTTCTAAGTTCTGTAGATACTATTCATCTAAATCAGCTTTCCAAACCAGTCTTGTTATGTTAGTACCAGGCCACCAAAAGGAGGAAAGCACATTACAGGAGATGACTGGAAAAGACTCCTGCCAGCAGGAATATCAAGGACAGGGGAAGATATCTACATGAAGCCCCCTAATGACTAAAACACTTTTAAACTTATTGTACACTCTACAAAAACAACTGGAGATAACAGGATGGCACATTACTCAATACCAGCCAATTAAGGACTTAACACAGTCTAAAAGCAATTGTGTTTTAGAATAAAGGGGATACAGAGCCCCTGTTCTCTAAAGCTATGAAGTCAATACATAGGCATATATGGAAAGCTCAGTAATGATGCACAATCATCAAAATAAAGTACTAATCGAGCAGCACAGAAATCACAAAATTTTAGAAAAAAGCTGAAGATAAAGAATAGCTCACAAGGGATTATTTCATTTCTATCAGGGTAAATCTTGGAACAATGAGGAAGAGGCCAAGAACATGTGCAGCAAGTCTGAACAACAGTGAATAAGTCCTGACACAACACACACCTTAGCACTTAAGCTTTTACTTTATTCATTTTTCTTTCTTCCAGAAGCCATGTTACGTTGCATTGTTACATTGGTGTGTGCTGGCCACACACAGCATCTCTGCCAGGCTACCACTGAGAATTTTTAGATCTCTATGAAAATCATGGAACACAAGCCCTGACTTAATGTGATGCCAAGTACCACATTTGTTCTAAACAACTATCAAAACAAGGTAATATGTCCGCAACAGAAGCCACAAATGTGAACCCATAATTTGAGACTTGACGATAAAAAAAACATTTCTAAAAACGCCAACTCTAATTTTTTTTTAATTATAAGATTTTAAGGATCATGTGATTATCTTGGGTGGGAGTGCACCTTCCACTCTCTGTTCCATCCTTTTTAAAATTCAAAAATTTCCTAGATAAAATTCTCATTCCTTATATTTGCTTAACATTCCTTTAAAAATTCCCTCTTCTAAGAAGATTGCAGTAGCTCTTCCTGTTTTTCAAAGATGAAAATAAACAGCAGGTCAACAAGACTAGACAAGGAAAACATAAAACTCGTTTGACAGCTGAGGCCACACATGTTTTCATGTGAGTTCAAGAGAAACAACCACCACCCATTTCAGTTTGACCTGCTCAACACCATACAGCAATCAAGTGTTGTCAGCACAACCCTCTTACCCTCTCTCTGAACCACAAACACACTTTAGGCCAGTTTCAATTTTGGACAAGGAATTTCACTAACACCAAGCTCAGGAACCCCAACTATATGTAACTTAATTAGCATGTAACTAGCACATCCCCAAATGTGAAATATAATACCAGAGCATATTCTCACTGAAAATCTATGATGCCAAATGAAAAGCAAAGCTCATGTGGTTTAGGTATTTGTTTTGAGGCAAGGTCTTGGGTTTGGTTCCCGTACAGACCTGTCCTAAAGTGAACTGACAATCCTGCAAAAACTTGCCTCTATGTTGGATGGACCCACAATTGGATTGGCAGCAAAATTTCAGTTTGTGGGGCAAAATATGATAGGAAATTATTTCCTGCAAGTAAATAGACTGTGAATCACTTTTTCTTTTTTTCTACTTACTTTTGAAAAAACTGTCTTAGAGAAAATGCCAGTGTGTACTGTACTAAGAATTCTATTCAAATCACCTAAAATGAAACTAATGATAAAGATATAGGCAAGCAGGACCTCCCTGGTTGCACAAAGGGTTAAGTCTCAGCACTATCAAGCTATCGCCAGCCACTGCAGCATGAGTTCGATCCCCTAACCAGGGAGCTAATCCCCTAACCGTAAGCAGACCTTTCCAGTCTCACCTGCTGCTTCCCCTCAGCAGTGTATTTCAGTAGATCTGCCTCTTCTGCTTCCTACTCTGTTGCTGGTGAATCCTTTCATACATACCCCCACTCCACACCTCTGGCCTACACCCTAGTTCTTGTATGCATAAATAAATAAAAATAAATCTTAAAAAAAAAGATATAAGCAAACAAACCACTGAAATCATAAAGTCATAAAAATGTTCCAAATTATATGGAAACATAAATCCATCTTTATTTAAATAACATAGCTTTCCTTTAAGGGCTGTCATTCATGTAATGAGAAGTCCTAATGTAATGAAACAGAAACAATTTTCAGGATAATTATAGCGAGCAGGTGATAAAACCTCCTACTTCATATACCAAAAGGCAAGACAAATATCTTGAAAAAGATGAGTTGCTCTAAATCTACACCAAATATCCAATGCACCATGAAATAAACTTACCTATGGGAACATGACAGTTTTAAGCATCACACTCTTTACAAATACCAGTGGCAACCAAAAGAAATCAATCACAGATTGAAGGAGCTTGCATGCTGAAAAGAAGAGAATTTTAAGTTTCAAATTAAGCTATTCCATTCCTATATCTCCATGCTATTTTCAAAGTTTCAAACAATTGTGGAAAGAATAGAGTATAAAGTAAACCATGTGAAAGAAAAGTATTCAAGGCTAATGCCACAGGAATGCTATATAGCACACCAGATCTGCCAGAACAGCAAGTGCAAGGATAGTGGGAACTTGACCCTTTGCTGTGACCTTTCCGGAGCTGCTGGGAACTAGGTAACTGAGCTGGAGATTCCTGGGAGATACCCACAAAGGATGGGCTAAGTGACCAGAGTGCTCAATTATTGGCAAGATCACCAGGAGAACAAGGCATATCCTTCCTCATCCCAAAGAACACACAGATATTGCCCAGTGGGCATCTCCTGGAATTGCTAGATTGCGAACTTTCACCAATTAGGACAAAAGAAGAATGTGAGAGATCTAATTAAGTAAACTGGTTCAGTATCTGACAGAATAAAGCACTAAATATAATCTGAGTTACATGAAAAAGCATGTATTTGGGTTTTATCAGTTCAATTAAACATATCAATTTAATTAAAAATATTAATTGCAAATATATATGGTCTAGCATACAAAAAATATTAGCTTTAATATTTCTAAATAGCAGTAAGATTTCATCTATTACCATTCTGCTAATTCACTGTGTCTTCCATTGAATATCACCTACACAAATTATAACATATCTAAATTTTAGCAGTAGACTTCCTCATTGCTTTTGCACAAGGTCACTTAAAAATTTATCTGTAACAGTTGAAACACAAACACACACACAGCAAGATGACTTCCTGGGATTTTTTTTTCCCCTTAAAGAAACATACTGCCTTTGCTGTTATTGATGCCTCAAACTTTAAAGTGTCTGATACAAGTAAGATGGTAATATTCCTTTCAGTTTAGATTACTATGTATTTCAAACGATATTTTAAAATACAAAATGTATTAAGTCACAGCAATTAATCTGGGGTTTATTATATTAGAAAACTCTTAAACTTACTCTATTCCACAGCTACTTGCCTTCTTAGGGAAAAATCCCAGCCACCTAATAAATTTTACATTATCCAAGTACACTGATTTAAGATATGCTAAAATATTGACCACAGTGATACAGCAAAGGCAATGCAGGCCCTCAGGGTTGGTGACTCACAGGGATACAGGACTAGAAGTGAGGACTGACTTCTTCCTCTTGGATTGCCTGTACTCTGGGCCACAAAAAGAGGGGTGCTGAAGCTGGGAGTGAGACTTTAAAAGGTTCCTTGACTCTTTCTCCTTCAAGATCCTACTACTAGACATGAATGGTACTTGGTCTGTGACTTCCATTAAAACCCAAAGCCACCAGCAGGGTGCACTCTGACTATAGAGGTTCCTATTCTCTGCAGAGGGAAATAGTTTCTATCCCATCAAGACCAAAAAAAAAAAAAAAAAAAAAAAGCCATGTGCACACATTCTTAATAGACACTTCATATCCAGCAAAGGTACAGCTTAATCAGAAATTAGAATATATTCTTGTGTTCATGAGGAAATAAACAGGCCATCTGAGGATGCTATAAAATTAATCCTAAATTGTTTAAGATACTTTTCTATTTAAAATATTTTTTAAGGGGAAAAAATCAATATAGTGCTGTTAGAAGTTGCATCATTGTCTGTGGCTTTTTCCATGCAGTTAAAATGGCCTTCCAAATCAGGCCCATTTTTAAAGCTGATCTATTCTCTTATAACGGTGACAGCATTATATTAATTTACTTCAGTTCTCTTACAAAACTAGATTTTTAAACCCTCATACATTTTTAAATTTGCTGATAAATTTTTAATTATATTTAATAAGTTGCCTTGTTCCCAATATCAATATAATTTTTAAATACTTTTATTATCACAGTAAACACAGAACATACAACCACATGAAATACTATGGTGGGGTGGGTGTGTGGGTGTGTGTGGGGTGTGTGTGTGTGTGTGTGTGTGTGTGTGTTAAGCTGGCCAGTTTTCATTAAAACAAGGAATAAGTTAATTGACCAGACCATGAAATATTTTTGTGTTTCTCTTTGGCCCTATGCTATATAATTGATCCTTAAAATTAAGTACCAAAGGGTGAGGTAACAGATCTAATAAACCTCGCTGTGGTTTTATAGAAGAACACCTGCACATCACACAATCTATTAAATGATAAAATGCAGGGTTTAAAGACAAATTGTGGAGCAAATGCAAAAGGAACAGAAATGCCAACACTTCTCAAATCAGCTTCATGAGTTACATGGTCGGCTTCCGTTACTCAATATGAAGGCAGCATTGACTCATTCAGCATAAGCAATAGAACCATAGAGTTCAATGTGAAAGCTGGGACCTCAATGGAGGAAATTACTTAGGCTCTCTCTGCATTAGTTCCCTAATCTGAGAAATGGAGTAACAAGAATACCTAAGAGTAGTTAAAACGATTAAATGAGTCAAAACCTTTAAAACCATTCAAATTGCTCAAGGCATTTTGTCACTCACTGCTCAGTAATTATTAGCTGCTAGTGTTATAAGCTAAGATTTTCCAAAAAGTACCTACTTCAACTGAGTGGACTTTCAGTAATACACAAAATCAACTCTTTTAGAGGCCAAAAACCTCAGCGTCAACCTACCTCAAAAGGAACTGAAAGTACACAACAGCAGTTCTCAATCTTAACTCCATGAGAAACCCTGGGGAACATTATTATCTAGATAATCCACCACTCTACCCTGACCAACTAAATCAGATACCCACCAGATGCTGATGTAAAGGCCCACTGGGAGCTCCACCACCTCACACCAGGATTGTAGTTGAATGACAAAGTGTGCAGAAAATGGGCAACTCTATAGTACAACTAAAACATTAACGCTTGATGTGAACTGACTGCACTGCCTTGATGATTACACTCATGCATTTCTCTCACATATGCAACAGCTAAATGCAGTATCTAAGCATCAAGTTGTCAGACTTGAATATGGCTGAATTTCCTCCTAACTTTAAGGGTCAGTATAGGTAAGCAGTTAATGCCTCATGGATTTCTTCTAAGTGTGAATTAACCACCAGCAGTCAAATGCAACACAACTTCTCAAAGCTGGTTAAAAGCCCTTCCTTAGTTACAGCTACTTTTATTTTTAGGAGTTAGTGGTTTCCTAAAGCAAAAATTCCTCTCCCCATATGTGTAAGAAAGGTCAGCCCTAAGAGAGCCCCCCCCTCCCTCAACCACACAGTGCCTCAGAGCACTCAGCGGTTGGCACCTTTCCATGAGCTCTTGCAGGCTGGGAATCAACGCTAGTTGCTGCTTTGTCAATAACTAGCTTTGTGAACTCAGATAATTAAAAGCACTCATTTCCCTATTTGTAATAATAAAGAGGCAGTAAAAGATCTAAGCACCCCCCCCACGACCCTTAATATCCTATCCTTTGAGTCCACAAAATTTAGACCATCCATTCCCTCTTCACGTAATATAGCAAGCTATGCTTTCGTTTTAAGAAGTCAAGTTTAAATACATTGGTGCCAGAGTCCCACGCTCACATGAATAGAGAGACCAAGAATAAATGAAAGAGGTGGGATGAGTAGATTCATACAAACTGGAGAGAAAAACCACATCTGAGAAGCAGTTGCCCCAGGCATGCAAGAATGTGAGCACACTCCCACCAGGGCACCCCAGGTCCCAGGAAAAGCTGCAGTGCACATCCTGCTGTTTTATGTGGCATCTTCTTTACTCAGGTTGGCTGTGACAGACAGTCTCAAAGCTATCTTAGTCACCTCTGTGCTGAGAAGGTAACCCTCACTAGACCCCAAGCAGGTCCCTCTTTCAAGGCTGAAACCAGAAAGCACAAAGTGCAGTCTTGAACTTTGTGAAAAGATCAAAATTCACTTAACAGAAACAAGTCTGAACACACAGGAGAGATTGCTGGCTGTTTGCTGTAATTTTTTTTTATTATTATTGAAGTACCATTGTTTTACAACCTTGTGTTTTGACAGTATAGGATTTCCCACAGCTGTTTGTTTGTTTGTTTTTTAATGCAAAACTATCAGGTTTATAAACATGATGATTAACAGACACCTGGAAGTCTCTTGGATTTTCTTTCTGTCCCTGGCCTCCCCTCTCTCCATACCTCACCTTCTACACTGTGGCCTGATAAAATTCTTTCAGTCCTTTTCTTAAACATGCTCGTGTTGCAAATTAAAAGTGAGTTTCCAGGGCCTCCTTGGTGGCACAAGGGGTTAATAAGCACAGCACTATGAAGCAAATCTGCAGCCTCTGCAGCACGAGTTCAATCCCCAGCCAGCCAGGAAGCAACCCACATGGCACAGCAGACCTCTTCTGTCTCACCCGCTGCTCCCCTCAGCAGTGTATTTCAGTCAGTCTGCCTGTTCTGTTCCCTACTCTGTCTCTGGTGAGTCCTCTTCCCCTCTCATCTCTGGCCTGTACCCCAGCTCCTGTATGCATAAATAAATAAATCCTTAAAAAAAATTGTCCTATTTAGTAATATCTGCATTAGGCAAAATTACCCTCATAGATAAAGCTTTCAAATACTGAAACCAGGGCCTCCCCTGGTAGCGCAGGGGTTGAGCACAGGGCTGTGAAGCTGCCTGCAGCCTCTGCAGTGCCGGTGCTGGTGAGGATCCCACAATGGCACGCAGACCTCTCCTGCCACACCATCTGCGCCCCCTCAGCAGTGTATTTCGTCAGTCTGCCTGTTCTATTCTCCGCTCTGGCTCTGGTGAATCCTCTCACCCTCCCAAGCTTCTGACTATACCCAGTGCTTGTATAAATTAAAAAAAAGAAAAAAAATACTGAAACCAGCTTACTTTTTGAAAGATGCAATGCTATGGAGAAAAAGATCTTGAGAGAATCTGTAGTAATCTAAATGTAAAATAGAAGACAAAATCTTCAAATTTGATTTAATTTGAAAATTGATTTAATTTGAAAGTCTAATTTAATATATTAAACCAATCTGACAAATGCATGCACAAAAAAAATTTTCAGCAAATTAAAAAGACACTAAGGAAGTGGCACACAACAAATTAACTTTATTATGCAATGAAGTCTCTTGGAAGAGCCAGAAAGTAATCTGAAAGCATCCCAAAGAGCCCACTGTGCTCTGCTCTGACAGTTGTGGACTCAACTGTGATCTATCCCTAGGGAGAGATTAAATTTAAAAGGATAGGGAACAGGAGGAAAGATCCTTCTGATAAAAAAAAAACACATCTAACATCCCTCTTCTCTCAGTCCTGTAAAAATCAGGGTTTTTTCAAAATGTGTTTTGGAAAAATATTAATAGGTTTTACAGACTGAATCAGAACTAAAAAGCAATTCATAAATAATTTAAGATGTTTCTTAAAATGCTCAAGGAAATAATTTCCCAGAGCTACATCCTAACCTAAGAAAAAAATATCTGTCATGGAGCATCTTGTAACATAGACCCACCACCCGGTTTTTCTTAGGAGATGTGAGATACTCTGACATAGCAGCTCTAGTCTTTTAGTGCTCCTTTTAGAAATTACACCCTTTTGTACAAAAAAATAGGCAAATAAATAAATGTACAGATGCAGGAATGCCAGACTATTGAAAGTAAGAACTTCAGAGCCCCAAAAATACACTAAACTATACCAAACCACAGGGAAGTTTTGTTATCAAGGTTTCCAAAAAATACAGTAAATATTTCAAAACTTTCAACTGTTAGTAATAAATACTTGATTGAAATCATATTTTCACAGAAGAGAAATATTTGCCCTAACATATGCTGAACAAAATATTACTAATACTACTGAGATAATGGATAAGTTGGGTTGCAGTTGTGATTTATGAGTATTTTGATCTATTACAATCCAACATAAGAAGAATGCTTTTTTAAAAATCCAATGTCCAGGAATTAGTGAAATTCAGGTGGTCATCATTCCTCGGAAACTAAGTCTAATCTATGCTCTTAAATGGTAGCATTTAAGGGGAGGGGGAGGGAGCAGGATCAGAGGGATGGCAGCGCACAGGGGACTGAAGTGCACTGGCGAAGGAAATTCTATGGGGACTACTCGTGGGGGTTAGGGGAAGCAAATATTGTTTAAAAATGCACAATGATGTAAAAAATAAATTTAAATAAATAAGTGGTTGCATTTATTTGATAGAGCCCCTTGCTGGTCAACTTTTATAAGAGAATGTATATCCCAGGATATTTTCAGGGTTTATTTTACCCTGCTCATTCCAGCTACAAATTTTTAAGTTAAAACAGAAAGGCATTTATTTTAAGAGGAAAATGCATAGTGAGTAAATTGTCAGTTCACAACAGAATAGTCTAAGTTAACCACCTATGAAATATGTATACATATTACATAAAAGACCTGCTGAAAAATAAGACAAATCATATCTTGATTATTTCTTTTTTGAGTTGCTAAAAGAATGTGAGTACATTTACAATTTGAGTAAGGAACCAATTAAGTAATCTTTTTTCAATAGATGATCATTTCCTCACTGATGAATTATTTCTGGCTTTGCAGTCAATCCTACATAGGAGGGGTATCCTAGTCCTCATTCCACAGAAAAAAAACAGTGAACACAGCAGTCCACTTCACTCCCATACCTTAGCCTATCAATACATGCCACTTGGTTATAATTGGAGCACAACGGTAGTGCTTCAATTTCTAGTATCTAGTGCACATGGAACATTCACCAAACAAACTATATGCTGAGGGCCTCCTTTGTGGCACAGGGGTTAAAGACAGCGATACCAAGCTATCCGCAGCCACTGCAGCGAGAGCCAGGGAGCTACCCACATGGTGCAGCAGATCTCTCCTGAGTCATAAAACAAGTCTCAATAAATTACAAAAGACTGAAATAATACAGTAATAGAAATATTTATAATATCTTTAGATGTTTAGAAGTTAGGAAACATACTAGGGAAATTGGAAATATTTTTAACTGAACAACAATAAAAACAACATTACCACACGTGAACTACAGCTAAAGTTTGACATACATTTAGAAAAAGGGTTCAGAAAAACAATTACCTAAATTTCTGCCTTGAGAGGCTTGGGGAAAAGGAAGTTAAGCTAAAATAAGTAAAAAGAAGGAAAACAGTAAAGCTAAGTAAGAAATAAAGGAAATAGAAAAAAGGCAAATATAAAATATCAACCAAAACTGAAGATTAATAAAACTGATAAACCCTGACTAATCAAGGAAAAGGTATCACAAAACTTTTTACATTATTAGGAATACAATATGGGCATCACTACAACTGTGAATTATTTAAAGGATAATAAAGGAATCTTATGAACAACTTTAAGTGAATGCATAGACTTTGAAGGTCCTCAATGACTGAAAAAAAGAATCAAAATCAAATAGTAATTGAAAAACAAGATTCTCAAGTCTTTCATCTTCTAACTACTAGTCCAGTATTTTCTCAACATGCCACACATATTTTGTCAAAACTCTTTATTTTTAAGCTACACCAGAGGGAAAATACAGTAATACATTTTCAAATATTTATGAGAGCAGGAAAAAATCTGTCTACTAAATTCAAGACAAGTATAGTGAAAAATAATGCCAAGACTCAGTTTTCAAAGAAAGGAAAGCATAAAAGAATTTTGCAAGATAAATCTCAAGAAGAACATTTGCAAAATTAATCAATTATTAATCTTTCCTTGAAAAAATAGAGAGCAGGGTACTTTCCCCATCTTTAACCCTGAAAATTCCCCACCAAAGAACTATTAGAAAACAATTGCAGGGCAGACCAGGCGTGCAGGGGAGCACTTCACCGGCACCGGCATTTTGCAGCAGGGACCCTTCTTGCTGGAGACTGTGTGAACCCAGCAGAAGGCTCACCTAGGAGACAGAGGTTAAGCTGGGAGGCTTCCCCACACCGGGCACCTTCTAGCCTGCAGTTCCAGCCCAGAGGGGAGCAGCACCCACCGCTGGGGCAAACCGGGCATGCAGGGGAGCGCGTCGCCGGCACCGGCATTTTGCAGCAGGGACCCTTCTTGCTGGAGACTGTATGAACCCAGCAGAAGGCTCACCGAGGAGACAGAGGTTAAGCTGGGAGGCTTGCCCACACCGGGCACCTTCTAGCCTGCAGTTCCAACCCAGAGGGGAGCAGCACCCACCGCTGGGGCAAACCGGGCATGCAGGGGAGCGCGTCCCCGGCTCTGGCATTTTGCAGCAGGGACCCTTCTTGCTGGAGACTGTGTGAACCCAGCAGAAGGCTCACCGAGGAGACAGAGCAGGGACCTGTCTTTGCTGGAGACTTGTGAACCCAGCAGAAGTTCCCCAGAGGAGCCAGTGGTGAGCTGGGAAGGTCGCCCAAGATGCCGGCCAGTACCAGCAACACAGTGTCACAAGGAATACGGCAAATTAGAAAACAGGCAGTAGGGAGTAGAAAAACAACATGCAACCCAGCAACTCCTCAGCAAAATAGCACAGCACAAAAAGAAAAGCATCTACCAGATTGCAACGACAGTAACTTGGAAGAACTTCTGAGCCTTCCAGATAGAGAATTTAAAATTGCTGTGATTAAAAAACTGACAGAAGTCATAAAGGAAAACAATGATAAGGGGAAAATAATTAATGAACAGAAGAATGAAATTGAGTCCCTAAAGAGGGAAGTAAAAGAAATGCAGGAGATCAAAGAATTAATGGAGATGCTAAAGAACTCTGGGAAAAGCAATGAAAGCAGAATAGATGAAATGGAAAAACGAGTAAGTACTGTTGAAGACACAGAAATAAAAAGAACTAAAACAGAAAAGGAAGGAGAAGTATAAAGGAAAAAGACTGAAGAAAGACTTCGGGAACTATCTTACTCCATGAGGAAAGGAAATATAAGAGTTATAGGAATCCCAGAAGGAGAGGAGAGAGATGTAGGAACAGAGAAAATATTCCAGGAGATAATTGAAGAGAACTTCCCAAATGTGAAGAAGGAGCTGAAAATTGATATACAAGAAGCAAGAAGAACACCAAACTTCCATGACGAAAGGAAAAATACAGCAAGACACATAATAGTAAAGCTCCCAAGAATCCAAGACAAGGAAAAAATAATGAAACTAACAAGAGGGAAGAAACAGATAACATTCAAAGGGAAACCAATCAGACTGACATCAGACTTCTCTGAAGAAACACTACGGGCAAGGAGAGAGTGGAGGGACATAGTCAACAGACTCCAAGAAAACAGATGCCAACCAAGAATACTCTATCCCGCAAAGCTCTCCTTCCTCTTTGAAGAAAGAATATGGACCTTCCCAGACAAACAGAAACTCCGGAATTTCATTGCGACTAAACCCCCACTCCAAAAAATACTACAAGGAGTCCTAAAGCCAGAACCTCAGAGGGACGAATAACAACAAAAGAAGGCCAAAGAAAGTTATTAAAAGAATAAATAAATAAAATCAAAGGAAAGACAAACACAATGGCAAATACAGATGCTAACATATCAATACTAACTCTAAATGTAAATGGACTAAACTCTCCAATAAAAAGACACAGAGTTGCAGGCTGGATTAAGAAACAAAACCCAACCTTTTGCTGTCTCCAGGAAACACATTTAGCTGCAAAAGATAAAAATAGACTCAAAGTTAAAGGATGGAAAACAATTCTACAAGCAAATGGACCAAAAAAGAAGGCAGGAACAGCTATACTCATATCAGATAAAACAGATTTCAAACTTAAAAAGATAAAAAGAGACCCCAGTGGTCATTACATTATGATCAAGGGGATAATACTTCAAGAAGAAATAACACTCATTAACATATATTCACCAAACGAAGGAGCACCAAAATATATCAGACAACTATTGGCATCTCTGAAAACAGACATCAGAGAAAACACATACGTAGTGGGAGACTTCAACACACCACTATCAACAATGGATAGATCAACAAGACAAAAAATAAGTAAAGACACTAAAGCTCTAAATAAGGATCTAGAGTGCTTAGGCTTAACAGACATATATAGAACACTAAACCCAAAAAAATCTGAGTATACATTTTTCTCAAGCGCACACGGATCATTCTCTAGGATCGATCATATACTGGGGCACAAGACAAACATCAACAGATACACCAAGATTGAAATCATACCAACCATCTTTTCTGAACCATGAAGGCATCAAACTAGAAATAAACCATAAAGAGAAGGCAAGGTATTCTCCTACCTCGTGGAGATTGAAACCCACACTACTGGAAGTCCACTGGACTAACGAAGAGATAAAAGAAGAAATTAAAAAATTCTTTGAATTGAATGACAAAGAGGACACCAATTTCCTAAATGTATGGGATGCAGCAAAAGTAGTAATAAGAGGAAAATATATAGCAATAGATGCTCACATCAAGAAACAAGAAAGAACTCAAAGAAACAACCTAATCTCGAAACTCAAAGATCTAGAAAAAGAACAACAAAAAAGCCCCAAAACCAGTAGAAGAAAAGAAATGATAAAAACCAAAGCAGAAATAAATGAAATCGAAACTAAAAAAACAATCCAAAAGATCAATGAAACCAAGAGCTGGTTCTTCGAAAAAATAAATAAAATAGATAAACCCCTTGCCAGGCTCACAAGGGCAAAAAGGGAGAAAGCACAAATAAATAGGATAATAAATGAAAGAGGAGAAATCACAACGGACACAGCAGAAATCAAAAGAATTATTAATAACTACTATGAACAGTTATATGGAAACAAGTTTAACAATCTAGAGGAGATGGACAAATTCCTACAACTCTACAATCACCCAAAGCTAGATAAAGAAGAAATAGAACACCTAAACAGACCAATTACAATTAGCGAAATTGAAATGGTAATCAAAAACCTCCCCAAAAACAAAAGCCCAGGACCTGATGGATTTACAAATGAATTCTACCAAACATTCAGAGAGGAATTGGTACCTATCCTTCACAAACTCTTCCAAAAAATTGAGAAGGAAGGTATAATACCTAACACGTTCTATGAAGCCAACATTACACTAATACCAAAACCGAACAAGGACAACACAAAAAAAGAAAACTATAGGCCAATCTCCCTAATGAACACTGATGCAAAAATCCTCAATAAAATTTTAGCTATCAGAATCCAACAGTGTATCCATAAGGTAATTCACCACGACCAAGTAGGATTCATTCCAGGGACACAAGGATGGTTTAACATCCGAAAATCAATCAACGTTATCCAACACATCAACAAAAAGAAATATAAAAACCATATGATAATATCAATAGATGCTGAGAAAGCTTTCGACAAAGTGCAACACCCATTCATGATAAAAGCCCTTGAAATTCTTGGGATACAAGGAACGTACCTCAACATCATAAAGGCCATATATGACAAGCCAACAGCCAGTATCATTCTCAATGGTGAAAAGCTGAAAGCAATTCCATTAAGATCTGGAACAAAACAAGGATGTCCACTCTCACCACTGCTTTTCAATATAATACTGGAAGTCCTAGCCAGAGTAATAAGACAAGAGAAAGACATCCAAGGAATCCAAATAGGAAAAGAAGAAGTCAAACTATCACTATTTGCAGATGATATGATAATATACATAGAGAACCCCAAAAACTCCACAGAAAAACTAATTCAACTCATCAATCAGTTCAGTAAAGTGGCAGGATACAAAATCAACACGCAAAAGTCAGTAGCCTTCCTATATACAAACAATAAATCTGAAGAAGAAGAAATCAAAAAAACCATCCCTTTTATTATTGAAACAAAAAAAATCAAATATTTGGGAATAAATCTAACAAAAGAGGTAAAGGACCTATACAAAGAAAACTATAAAACACTGTTAAAAGAAATAGAAGAAGACACAAAGAAATGGAAAGACATCCCCTGCTCATGGATTGTGAGAATAAACATTATTAAAATGGCCATCCTACCAAAAGCAATATACAGATTCAATGCTATTCCAATCAAAATTTCAATGTCATTCTTCAAAGAAATAGAACAATTATTGATGAAATTCATATGGAATCACAAAAAACCCCGAATAGCCAAAGCTCTCCTGAAAAAAAAAGAAGGGAATGGAGGCATCACACTCCCAGACTTCAAACTATACTACAAAGCCATAATCATCAAAACTGCATGGTATTGGAACAAGAACAGACATACAGACCAATGGAATCAAATAGAAAATCCAGAAATAAACCCACAGATTTATGGTCAACTAATCTTTGACAAAGGAGCAAAGACTATGCATTGGAGCAAAGAAAGTTTGTTCAATAAATGGTGCTGGGAAAACTGGGTCGCTACATGCAAAAGAATGAAGCTTGACCACTACCTCACACCATATACAAAAATCAACTCAAAATGGATTAAAGAACTAGACATAAGACCTGAAACCATAAAATACATAGAAGGAAATATAGGCGAAACACTACGTGATTTGCATATCAAAGACATCTTTACAGACACATCACCCAAAGCAGTGATAGTGAAGGCAAAGATCAACAGCTGGGACTACATCAAATTAAAGAGCTTCTGCACAGCAAAAGAGACAATAACAAAAACAAAGAGAAACCCCACCAACTGGGAGAACATTTTTGCACACAACACTAATGATAAAGGACTGATCACAAAAATCTGCAAAGAGCTGATGAGACTCAACAACAACAAAGAAAATAATCCAGTCAAAAAATGGACAGAGGAACTAAAAAGAAACTTCTCTGAAGAGGAAATGCGAATGGCCAACAGGCATATGAAAAAATGTTCAACATCACTTGTAATCAGGGAAATGCCAATCAAAACTACCATGAGATACCATCTTACACCAGTGAGAATGGCACATATTAAAAAAAATAGCAACAACAAATGTTGGCGAGGTTGTGGAGAAAAAGGAACTCTTCTGCACTGTTGGTGGGAGTGCAAACTGGTCCAACCACTATGGAGAGCTGTGTGGAGATTTCTGGACCTACTAAACATAGAGCTTCCACAGGATCCAGCAATTCCACTCCTAGGTATTTACCCAAAGAACACAGAAACATCAATTCCAAAGAACACCTGCACCCCTATGTTTATAGCAGCACTGTTTACAATAGCTAAGCTTTGGAAACAGCCCAAATGCCCAAAAATAGATGACTGGATCAAGAAGATGTGGTACATATATACCATGGAATATTACTCAGCATTCAAAAAAGATAAACACATGCAATTTGCAGCAACATGGATGACGCTGGAAGGGATCATGCTCAGTGAAATAAGCCAAAAAGAAAAAGAAAAATACCGGATGGTCTCACTCATAGCAGGGATCTAGAAAACTTAAATAAGGGACTAGGAAAATGAATAACTATAAGAAAGTGAAAATCAAAATCAACAAAAACTATGAACCAGAGACACTTTTTGGGGGGTGGGGGGGCGGCAGGGGAGGGATTGGGGTCGGAATGGGGGGATTGCAATTGTATGGGGAATATAAAAATAAAATTTATTAATTAGAAAAAAAAGAAAACAATTGCATACCACCAGTGAAAGATGTAATCTTATGAAAAATATTAAACTGCAAAATAGTCACCATTAACATTAACAAAAGCAGAGTCAAACATACAATGTATTACACATTTTTCTTCTGAAGAAAATGTAAAGGTAGTAAAATGAAGTACATTCTAGAGTGGAAGATCTTAAGTAAATCATACAACTCTTTCCTTCAATTTTCCCAATATAAAATGTCCTTCAAGTCTCTCTGGGAGTATCTTGATTTTACATTTGAAGTGCACATCAAAATTTTATCTTCCTCCGTAATATCTGTATTTGTCTTAACAAAAGTTAACTCTTCAAATAAACTTTTAACCATCCCTAGAATATCCACACCTCCACCCAGCAGTATTCATACCCCATGGAAGGCACAATCAGGACCAGCACAAATAACATCAGTGGCTCAAGGAAAACCATCTACCTTTAAAGACAGGCAGACCAAGGGCTCCTAGGAAGAACTCCTTCTATGAAGACCTTAGTCTGGTGTCCTCATCCCTACTCACCATCCATTTTTTGGATCTCCCTCTACACTGCCCTCTAAAGGAAATGAGGTGATACTGAAGAAAGGAACTGATTGGGTTCAGACAGCTAACCAGAAGTTTCCCAAGAAACACAAGTGCTAGGCAATATATCTCTATCAACTGCAAGCATTAAAGTCTCACTATTCCAATGAAACATTTACTTCCCTCTTAGACTTGATACCAAAGTTCAGAGATAACACTATCAATCACAGGTAAAAGCATGCCTAATCAAAGCATGACTAACCAAACCATTACAAGTCAATCATTTCTCAACTGCATATGGAAGCTAAACTTGGCCAGTGTCACTGCCAGCAACTACCAGTATTGAAAATCACATTACAACTACTCTTCATACAGTTCTCTTTAAAACAAATTAAAGGGATAAAACACATTTTCTTTACAACTGGTTGTCTAAGATTTTCATTAAAAACATAACTTCACAATGTCACTTTAACAAAAATTATCCAGTTAAAAAAAATACCAAACATGCCCCTGGTTCTTACCATGTAAGCAGACTCTAATATAATATAAACCATCTTTCTCAAACCCCTAATCTCAAGCTTACTACAACCCACATATAGAGTATAATTATGCCTCTATAAGGTAAAATCAAAGATTTTTCTACTTTATTTCCCACTGAAAAAAAATGAATACCACAAATGGCAAAATAATCATTTATTCAGGAAAAAAAGCACACAAAGTAAACCATTTGTATTCAGCAGTCATAAAGAAAGAAGTACAAAATAAAATATTTCCTGATCTCATTTGTGATTTAGAATGTTACAATTTCTTTCTCAGGTTCAAAAAAGAATTCCTTTTAAAAAAATTTATCATAATGCAAGGTATTAGTATTATCCAATCCAAAAAAAAAAAAACCACAAACACACACATATCAGCAAAGCACTTTCGCAAAAGCAGTTGGAGTATATGCTTCTGCAATTAGAGATCAGTTTCCATCTGTGAAGATTTGCCCTGACTGAAAATAAGAAATATACAGGCCCTTTAAAAACAAAACAAAACAGAAACAAAAGGAAAACTTCAGTTACTGTGGTAAAACAAGTGGTTCTCCATGTGGGGAGGAGGGATAATGTGGGGAATGATTTAGATTTCTACCTTATAAACAAAATCAATTTTGAATTAATTTAAGATTACACTACAAACATTTTATTATTTTTTATGAACTAGATTTAAAATTATAGAATATTTTTTGCAATTTGGGATAAGTTCATCAAACAAAATTCTGGATGTAAAATCAAAAATTACAAAGTTTAAAATTAATGTATATAGAGTATCATGTATACAATAAAATGTAAAACAGAAAAGAAAACACTTTTTTAATATCTACCACAAAGTTACTATTGTGAGGAGGCCTCCGTGGTGGTGCAAGGGGTTAAGTCTCAGCACTATGAAGCTGTCAGCAGCCTCTGCAGCAGGAGTTTGATCCCCAGTCAGGGAGCTACCCACATGGTGCAGCAGACCTCTCCTTTCTCACCCACTGCTCCCCTCTGCAGTGTATTTCAGTAGTTCTGCCTGTTCTGCTCCCCACTCTGTCTCTGGTGAATCTTCTCACTCCCACCCCCTGCCCCAGCACCTCTGGCCTGAATTCCCAGCTCTTGTGTGCATAAGTAACTAAATCTTTAAAAAAAAAATTACTATGTGAAAATACACCCCCCCAAAAAAAAAGAATAGGAAATTCTGAGAAAACTTAAAAATTAAAGTAATGATGATATACCAATTTTTGACTACCAAATTAACCAAAAAATGAGATAACTTAGTATTCACAAGAGGCAGAAAGCATAATCATTTGTACTATCTGTCAATATGCCATAAAATATGATACACATTTTCCTTGCCCCAGTCAATTCATTTACATTCTGTAGGGAAAAAAAGCAATACTCAAAAATTTGTAAAGATGCTGTAGTAATAGTTATTTATAACAGAATATTGGGGAAAATGTTAATCATTGTCATTATCATGATAAGAACGTTCACATAAGTTATATACTATGAAACACTGTGTTATACACAGTAATGATTACAATACCTTTCACTAGATTCCAAATGAAATCCAGACTCACTCTGGCATTGAATCCCAGTATCTCACCTCAATACCACTTGCACTCTTTATTTCAAAAGAAATGGCTGAGGCCAGTGCTTTCGAACTATATTTTTACATCGAATCTATGAATTACACATAAACACAAATGAAAAATAAATTCTATTTAAAAGTGTTATATTTGCACTCAAATATTTCTAGCTCTTTTTTAATGTTTATTTACTTAGTGAAACATCCATTTCCTTTGAAGCAACTTCCTTTCTACAGAAAGTTGAAACACCTATTTCAGAAATTTGAAAGAATTATACCACAAACACCTGTTTAACAAACTGCTTTGATTCTGCAATTATAACTGTCACATTTGTTTTGTCACAAATCAATCCACCTATCTACTCATGTATTATTCCAGTTTATTTTTCGAAGCATTTCAAAGAACTTGCAGACATGGTCACACATTCTTTTCCCCTAATCACTTCAACATGTATGTCAGTAACTAGAGATCAACATTAATTTTTTTTTTTAATTCAGGCATGATTTCTTCCTTTGGCAAGAACCACACAGGAGTTAAAATTATATGCAAAAGAAGAGTCTCCTGATTGGAAGGGTGCAGCCTCCATAGGTGCTGCACCTCCCCCTGCAGTGACCTTTAGGGTTAACAACCCCTAGGTCCGGCTGGGCAACCAGAGTGCAGGGGGAGAACAGCATAACACCCTGAAGCAGAGGAAGTACAGCGAAGTTCCCTGAAAAGACAGAAGCTTATCAAAAGATAATGACCACCAGGAACCACTACAAGAATGCTAAAAATCTTATCCCTAAAAATGCTAAAAATCTTTTTAGAACTATAAACTTTAATCCCTTATTGTCTTTCTAAACTTCCTTCTTTCTTCTATAAAAGTCATTGCTTGTCATGTAGATCACCTCCCTGATGGTGATAGACTAAGCCCATGAGCAAGCTGATTTCATTGATATTCATTGTCCCTGTGCTTTTGGAAAACATATATATATTGGTCACAAACTCAAAGAAAATTACACTCAGATTTTCACTCTTGAAGTGTATCTGTTTGTCATTTCTTTCACCGACGCCCTGACCACCCTGCACGCTTCTCTCAACCCTGAGGTGGCCTCATCGTCTACTGCTGTGCTGGTCCTCGGCAATAGGGAAAATCAAAGTAGATTCAGTCTCAACTGTGCATGCTAAGCTAGTGCCCCTCAGAGGTCACCTCAGCCCTTGTCTCCCATTCAGGCACAGATTTGTTGGAAACAATGAATCAGTCCTGTGACCCACACTAAGACATAACACATCAAGAATACAAGAACCACATGTTGCTTGCAACTAGAATACCTCAGTCCCATGATATGTGTACAATTTCTCGTGCTATATGCATTTATCTTCTAAAATATAGGAACCATTTTTACAGAACTTAATAAGCATAAAACATTTATATATATATATATATATATATATATATATATATATATATATATATATGGCATAAGGCCCAAAGTTAAGGTCCAGTAGTAAGTGCTGCCTGACATCTGGGCAACCAGGAGGCTCAAAAGGTCCACTTGCATGTTCCTCTCTCTATTCTGATCGCCAAGAATTATTCCACTTCCCAAGAGACAAAGCACAGTTCTTGCTTATCCCTGAGTAGCTGGCTCAATTCCCTGCCACTTCTAGGAGTTTCTCAAACAAGACAATCATCTCCTCTTGGGAAACCAGGAGGCATGCCCCACCCTCTTGATACTATAAAGTCTTCATCCCACAGTCCCCATTTTGTTCACCCCTCCCAAGCGGAACCCCCATATGACTTTAATTGGCATATGGTTTTTCCACTGGAATGTGATTAATAAATTGCTGTCAATTTCACCTATACAGTGTCAGGTACCATGTGTTTAGTCATCCCCATAAACCATAGGATGCCTCCCTCCTCAAAAGGATAAAGAGAAGATAATCAAAACAAAATATTCATCTGTAACTAATATATTCATGAACACAGAAGAAACAAAAACAGCTCTCCATTATAAATGCTGCAAAATTTTTAAAGTTAACAAAATTGAAAATTTCGGGGGTTGTAATGATTCTTATTGGTCAGGAAAAAAATGAATATAAAATTTTACCTTCATGGAAAAAAATATATACACTGCTGGTGTCTTAAACTTAAGAGAGCCAAATGTAGTTCCCTGAAGCCCCTCCAAGTTTGCTCCTCCTGTACTTCCTGTCCCAATTATAGACAACCATTGACACAACTAGACATCCTCTCTCAGGGATAGATATCACCATACACACAGCTGCATGAGATCAGGGACTCATGTGTCCTATTCAGGGGCCCGTGTGTCCTACAGTCCCAACAGCTAGGCTGGGGCTTAGGACAGAGCACATGGCTTTATAAATCTTTGCAGAGTACATAAATATAGAAAAATTATTTCCTTTGAAAAACCTGTAAGTTCACTTTTCACGAATCCCCAAACACAATACATGTTTGCTACAACTTAATTCAGAGTTGATTTTTTTCACTAACAGAGTTCTAGAACATATGAGATCAAAACTGACTGATTAAGTAAGTAATTCTGCACTATTATCTATGTTTCATGACATGTGACAACTACAGAGAAGAAACTTAAGGATTATTTTGAAAATCCGTAAATAGGATACTTCAGACATTTGAGAAGATTGGAGTAACATATCCATCTCCCCTTTTACTGTTGAGTTGATCTATTATCCCAGCTAAGATGATCTAGATCTCATCACACAAACATGAATGGTGATAGAAAGGAAGAAATAGAGAAGTAGGGATGCATGGTGTTGACCTGATCCCAAGAATTCATTACACCATTTTATTTAGGTGACTGAGCTAATAATCTTAATGTCAAAGGTAGTTTCCTCACAAAGTGTGCCTTTCACTTTTTAACAGAAGCCGAAGTTTATTCTGTGATTATGTGGTAAGGCAAGAACTACTTCCTATTTCTGCACTTATAACTTGTGGAAAGCTCTTCTCAGGGTACTTGGCTACAGTTTGCTTTCAAAGGCAGAAAAAAAGTCATGCAGTAAACTTTGGTCACACCATGGAATGAAAAAGACATCAGCCACAAACAATACAGCGCAGCACTTAACTCCAGAGTCAGAGAAGTGAAAAGTCATACTCCCATTCTCCATAATCTTATACTTGGGAAAGGCATAACCATGGCAGGAATGCCTGATAGATATCTAAGGAAAGAAGAACACACCATGCCATGCCCAGAAAATTGGAACTGACAGCAGATGGTTCAGAGAAAAGTTATTGAGACTAGCAATAACACCTGGACCACACCTGGATCACAGGATGCACCTATGCGAGGGCCCAGGAGGAATGCAAGACCAGATGTGGACATCATGTTGAACTAAGACTCTAAAATGATCCTAAAAGTTATGAGTCATACTATGCAATATACAATATACTCAAATATTTTCCATTTTGTTCTTATTATGTCAGTTTTAAGCCAGTAAGAAAAACAACCTTCCCCTTCCACCACCATCCCATACATAAACACACTGGATTAACTATCCTACATTAAATACACAACTATAATTTTAGGAAAATAATATTTGATATCTAAAGTACCACTTGTCCTTGTAAGCTGGTACTAGAACCATCTGGTCATAGACAGAATCCTAATGTTTAATAAGCTCCAATGCATATCAAAACTGCTTTGAAATCAAAACTGCATTAAAATGAAAGCATGCATACTGTCACATCATAAAAAGACATGCTAATAAATTCTTAAGTACAAAGTGTTTAAAGTATACTACTGCAAAACTTAGAACAACTACAAATGGGCATATTCAGTAAAATGGCTATGACTGATGTCTCTCAATGAAATATTTACAAAAGGAAGAAAGGTAAAAGAATACCTTGGTAGCTGTATGTAATAAGACTTACACCAAGACATAGACTCCTGAACTACCAGGAGTTCAAAACAAAGAAAGACTACTGAAGGTGGATGGGAGGCAAAAGAAAATAACCTACACGGGGCCACCCTGGTGGTACAGGTGATTGAGAGCATTGTGAAGCTATCCACAGCCTCTACACTGTGGGTTCGATCCAAGCCAGCTGGCGAGATACCCACATGGCATATCAGACCTCTCCTGTCTCGCCTGCTGCTCCCCTCAGCAGAGTGTTTCAGTCAGTCTGCCTGTTCTGTACCCTGCTCTGTCTCTGATGAGTCCTCTCACTCTCGTACACATCTGGCCTGTACACCAGTTCTTGTATAAATAAATGAATCTTTAAAAAAAAAAAAAAAAAGAACCTATAAGGAAAATCTCATAATGCCATAATCCAAGGAAACTCTAAAGATAAGGAAAGAATATAATGATGTATTCAAATTACTCAGTGACAAAAATTCCCAGCCAAAAATACTATATCCAGCAAGACACTCCTTCAGATACAAGAAAGGTTTTCTTATATCTGAAAACAGAAAGCCCAGAAGCCAACACCAGACAGTGCCTACAAATGTTGAAAGATGCTCTCCTGTCTAAATCAAAGAGTTGGAAATCCATAAAAAATTAACAAGGCACAGAGACAGTCAGGGACTAAAAACAAAAAGGCAATAATAGGTCATCAATATCAATAATCACCCTTTATGTAAAGGGACTGCTTTCATCAATCAAAAGAAATCAAAGCCCAACTTTCTGTTGCCTCTAGGAGACTCACCTGAGCTTAAAAGTTAATCACAGACTCAAAGTTCAAAACAATCCTACAAAAAAAAAAGAGGCTCAGAAAAAGACAGAGATAGCCATACTTACATTTGATAAAATAGACCTCCAGCTGAAAAAGGTAACAAGAGACAGAATGGACACTATATATTGTGGTTAAGGGATCAATAAGGCATAACACTCATCAATATATACCAAATGAAGGAACATCAACATATATTAAGGCAAACCATTATCAAATATGAAATCAGACACTGGCAGTAACAAAACAGTGGTTGGAGTCTTCAACACCCAACATTAACCAATGGACAGATCAACCAGACAAAATCAACAATGAAACAGCAGCCTTAAATAAGGAATTAGACCAGCTGGCTTAATAAACATAAAATACTACACCATCAAAAAGATTGAATAAACATTCTCCTCAAGTGCACATGAAACATTCACCAGGATAGACCACATCTTCAGTTAAAAAAAAAAAGTCAATAAATTCATGATGATTGACATCAAATCAAGAATATTCTCTGATTACAATGGCAAAGTAGAAGTCGACCATAAAAGTACAGCAAGAAAAACCTCTAATATATGGAGATTATACAACACACTTCTAAATGACCACCAATGATTAAAAATTAACTGAAGACAAACAAAAACGAAGAAATAGCCTATCAAAATCTATGAGATTCAGCAAAAATGATACTAACAGGAAAGCACAGAGCAATACAGGCTCATATCAAGAAATTCAGAGACCAAATAAACCACCATACCTTTCACCTCAATATATTAGAAAAAAAACAAATCCAGAAGACAGCAAAAGGAAAAACATAAAATTAAAGAGCAGAAAAAAGGCCTCCCTGGTGGCACAAGGGGTTAAGCACTGCACTATGAAGCAATCCGCAGCCTCGGCAGCAAGAGTTCAATCCCCAGCCAGCCAGGGAGCAACCCACATGGAGCAGCAGACCTCTCTTGTTTCACCCGCTGCTCCCCTCAGCAGTGTACTTCGGTCAATCTCCCCGTTCTGTTCCCTACTCTGTCTCTGGTGAATCCTGTCAACTCCCCCCGCCACCCCACATCTCTGGCCTGTAACCAGCTCTTGTATGCATAAATAAATAAATCTTTAAAAAAAAAAAAAGAGCAGAAATAAATGTAGAAATCAAAGACAGTCCAAAGGATCAATAAAACTAAAAGCTAGTTTTATGGAAAAAATCAACAAAATACAAAAACTTCAAGCAAGAACCACTAAGGGAGAAAATCTAATAGAATTAGAAACAAATGAAGAAAAATACAAGCTAAAACAAATGAAGAAACAATCTGAAAATTTACCAACTCCATAGGAAAGGCAACATAAGAAAGATGGGCATCCCAGAAAGGAAGAGAAAGAGAATATATTTAAAGGTAAAACAGGGAACCCCCCCCCCCCCCCCCACACACACACACACACACACACACGAATACTACTCAGCTATTTAAAACAAAATCGAACATTGCCATTTGGGACAACAGGGTGGAACTGGAGGTGTAATGCTTGTGAAATAATTAGAAGATAGACAAACATCTGATGGCTTCACTTTTCTGTGGGATATAGAATAGGATCAGACCAAATCAAACCAACAACAAGCCGGTGACATTTGACTGCAGAACTGAAGCAACCAGAATGGCAGGGGTGGTGGGGTGAGAGGAGGAGAGGGAGCAGACCCAGGGGATCATGGTAAAACATTAGCAAGACTTTAGTTGTGGTGTGAAAACATGCATTTGTGGAAGTTTGACCCTATAACCCCTAAAATAAACACAATGATGTAAACTAACTTAACCTCAAAACTGGAGGGACAAAAAAAGGAAAAGCAAACTAACCAGCAGGTTCAGTGACAATACTTAATATCAATTAAGCATTTTCATCACACCATCCAGCACAAGAACTGCCATTTTTGTTTTCAAGGTGTCTTTACTTCTGTTATTTCATCCCCCCCATAATAAAATGGAGGAGAATGAAAATATATATGCTCCCATTTCACTGAAGTACAGAATGTGGACCTGCTGTCACACCATAATTCCTGACTCCCAATTCCTGGTTTGATAGCCTGAAGGGGCTCGACTTCACAGATTAGATAACACAAGTTATTTATTTCTTTTAGTTTCCCTGTACTTAAAATGACCTGGTATGTTTTCATAAAGCTATTTGTAAGATCATGGGTTATAATTTTTACCTAAAAAACACACAGACCTGCACAAATGATCTACTGATTCAACAGACCAGTGCATTCTTACTGTGCGTGCAAGACAGGACACAGAGAATATCCAGGACATTTACACTCATTACCATTAGGGAGTAAAAGTGGCAACATGAGCACTTTCCTTACTTTCATATTACTTAGAATTTTTTTCAATATGTATTTTGAAAATAAATCACTTTTAAAAGCCAGTGTTTTGAAACAAGAAAGGAAACAATAGAGGCAGGCATTCCTGAGTCCATAGAGAAGAATCTGTACTCAGCAACAAGGAATGGCTAACTGCAATCACAAGAAATTGTGAACTTGGGGCTCAAGCTGAGTATCAGCTATCTAAAATCACTGCCAAGCTAGGAGGAAATGTGAAAAAACAGGACCGGTCTGAGAGCATGAATAAGCCACACCAGTGCCCAGGATGGCTCCAGGCTGCTGCACCCTGGAGGTGCATGACAGACTTCTCACTCCTGCCCTTTCCCTGCCATATATAGCAGCACTAGGCGCCTGGCACATGCTCAGGGCCGCCTGTAAAACTGTTTAGAGTAAAAGCATGTCTCTACTAGTCAAAAAGATCCCCAGACACTCTGAACCTGTAGAAGAAGTAATAAATAGGCAGGCCTAGTCCAAGCCCATGACAGACAAAAGTAGCAAGCTCAGCTGCTCACATTAGCCACTGTGAGCATCCTGCATAACAATTCGGGTCTAGTGGCTGTGTATGGCGTCCCTTAGAAATAATACTATATGGCATAACTACCTGATTTTATACTTAAAAGGCCATTAAGCAAGACAGATGTTCCTCCTAAAATTACCCATGTTGGGATAAGATTTGAATTATCTAGGTAAATTTTGTCATGAGAAATCATATTTCCAAAAGCTGTCACCATGGAAAAGTGAATTCAGTATTTGGTCATTTATATTTACCTTGTAGGATTGAAAGACTGAAAGTCTCACCACAACGTGCCACTTTAGATCTGTTTGTACATCAAACTGTCATGACTGCTATTGTACAGCTGATAAAAAATACGCACAAATGGGCATCTGTTTATCATTGGGATCTCTTATTTAAATCTTTAAAGTACACAGCTTTGATAACTACCTTTAATGAAAAATGACAGCCTTTACAAGGCAATGATCACAGGGTCAGGACTGGGGTAAAATGGAGGTATTTGCCTATGAGACAAAATCCAAGGAGGTGACAAAATTTCTGTAGCCATGATAAAAACTACTAATGCAGCATTTGAAAAACAAATCAAATTTATGCCACAAACCTCTGGTAAATAAACTATTTATGCCACAAACCTCTGGTAAATAAACTATCAAAATTTTCAATAAAACAGGTTCACTTAAAAATCCTGTTTATTAAGAGGGTAGCTTAAAAAAATAACTCTCAAGGGCCTCCCTGGTGGTGCAATTGTTTAAGTCTCAGCACTATCAAGTTATTACCAGCCACTGCAGGATGATTTCCATGCCCAGCCAGGGAGCTAACCCACATGGCACAGCAGACCTCCCCTGACTCACCTGCTGCTCCCTCAGCATTGTATTTCAGTAGATTTGCCTATTCTGCTTCCACTCTATCTCTGGTGAATCCTCTCACCACCCCCCACCTCTGGCCTGTACCCCAGTTCTTGTATGCATAAATAAAAATAAATCTTTAAAAAAAAATAACTCTCAAAATCTCCTGCATAATCAGAGGCCACACCTTACCCCCCACACCACCCACCCCACACTCCCAAGGATCAGAAGATGGTAAATGGGCTTAAAAACATTAGGTCAGAAGTCCCCGGCTAGAGATCCAGTCACTCCTCAGTGCTTCCTTGCATACTCCAACCACCTGCAAAGGACCACTTCCCCTCTCAGTCTTCTATCACCAGACAGGACAGAGTCAGTTGCAGGAAGCAAAGATTGAGGAGGTTCCACTGTGTCCTCCTGGACACCCAGTCTCTGCATTGATCCCAGAAAATTTACAGCAATAACCAAGAGATGACCTCACAGTATATAAATGGGAAAAATGAAGACTCACAAAGATAGCTTTCAGAAATAAATACACACACTCTAGACCTGTTAACTGTTAATGGAAAGGCTGTAAATAAGAGCCCCTCTCCTCCAAGTTAATCCAGGGCTGCAAAGCACCTGGGAATCCAAGAAGTTTCAACAATTATGGGTATGCATTCTGTTTCTATATCTTAATGAAAATTTAGCATCTAATTGTGCAAAGTTTTTAACCTTCAAATTGTTCTACATAAAAAGCTCTCCTTGTTTGTCCTCTCAGAATTACTCTCTTCAAAAAATGAAAATAGTAATAGAAAATAATACTCTATAACATAATAGAATTTCTGACAGAATTATTTGCCCTTATCTGGAGGGAGTAACACTAGCAATAAGTACATGCAACTTTTTAAAGTTTAACTTTTTTTAAACATTTTTTAGTAGTTTGACATAATAGAAGTCATGTTTAATGACCATTCCACATTATATACTCATCTAAAAACTAAAGAATGAAAGCTTCACTTTATTTTTTTAAGATTTTTTTTTTATTTATTAAGAACTGGGGTCTAGGCCAGAGGTGAAGGGGTTCAGGGAATGTGTGAAAGGATTCACCAGAGACAGAGTGAGGAGCAAAACAGGCAGATCTACTGAAATACACTGCTGAAGGGAGCAGCGGGTAAGACAGGAGAGGGCTGCTGCACCATATAGGTTAGCTCTCTCGCTGAGGATGGAAGTCATGCTGCAGTGGCTAGCAATAACTTGATAGTGCTGAGACTTAACCTCTATGCCACCAGGGAGGCCCCAACTTCATGTTTCTTTAAAGGCAGGTTACAGATTTGCAATATGCTAACAGATACACCTAAGGGTTTGCAAAAGTCAGATATTCATGATCAAAATTCACAAATACTCTTCCTATCCCAATATAACCATAAGGTGACCATACATTTATCTTCAAATACCAAAGTTATTTTTTTACCTTTTCGTTTCCCATTATAAGAAATAGCCACAACTAAAAATAAAGGCAACAGAAACAAAGATAAGCAAGTGGGACTACACCAAAAAACTCACACAAAGCAAAAGAAATAAAATTGTTATTTGAAAAATGAGCAGATCTCAAACACTTTTCTAAAGGACACATGCAAGTGTCAATAGGTTTGAAAGATAATTAACATCATTGGTCACTGGGGAAATGCAAATCAAAACCATAAGGAGCTATCACCAAATACACCTATTATTTTATAATAACCATTATAAAAATAATGTTTTTTTTAAAAGATAAGAAATAATAAGTGCTGCTAGCAAGAACCCAGAGAAAAGGAAATTATTACACACTGTTGGTAGGAATATAAATTGGCACAGCCAAACAGTGTGGCATTTCCTCAAAAAATTAAAAACAGAACTACAGCACAATCCAGTAATCCCACTTCTGGGTACTTACATGATGAAATCCCACTTCTGGGTATTTACATGATGAAATTTACATAGTGAAAATAAGGATATAAGCTACTGGCATCTACAGAACATAGCAAAAGCAGTCTTAACAGGCAAGACGACTGCAATACAGCCCCATGTTAACAAGCAAGAAAAATACAAAATAAATAACCTAATACTACCCCTGAAGGAACATGAAAAAGAGATAAACAAGGCCCAAAATATGTAGAAGGGAAGAAATAATAAAAGTGAAAATAAAAGATTTTTTTTAAAGACTGTACAAAAGACAGATGAAACTAAGAAATAGATCTTCAGGAATATTACAAAACTATAGCTGGACTAATAGAATAATAGAAGATGAAAAACTGCCACAGGTGGCATAGGCATCATGAGATGACTATGTATAACCATATGCCAATAAAGTCAAAAACCTGGCAGAATGGACAAGTTTCTAGATTAATATACCTTACCAGGTATATTGACTAAACCAGGACAAAACACAAAAGTTACATGACTGTAAGCATGCAAACTGGAAGAATCAAAAATCTTCCCCATAGCAAAAGCCAAGGATCAGATGACCTTAAATATGAATTTTATCAAAACTTTAAGGAAAGTCTAGCGCTCATCTGGCTCAAATTTGTTTTAAAAATACAAGAGGAGGGAACACTCCATAATGTATTTTATACCAATATTACCCTAATGCCAAAAGAAAATAAAGACAACACATGAAAATTACAGCCCAACATCTCTGATGAACATGGATCCCAAATCTTCAACAAAATTCTAGCAATCGAATTCAACAATATTATTAAAAGAATATACATCATGAACAAGTAGGATTTATCCCAGGAATGCAAAGATAATGTAATATACATAAATCAATGTAACACATAATATCAACAAAGATTGATAATACAAATATCACTAGATGCAGAGGGCAAAAGGATGCCCGTTATCACCACTTCTGTTTAACTTAGTATTAGAGATTTGGGCTAGAATTATCACCTACAAATGAGAAGTCAAGGGACTCCAAGTAAGAAAAGAAGTAAAACTATCACTATTTGCAGAAAATATGATTTAATAAATGCTGCTGGGAAAACTGGAGGCCACACATGGAAAGATGAAATTAGATCACTCTCTAAATCCATACACAAAAATAAATTCCAAATGTATTTAAATCTTTAGATACAATGAAGATTTCCATACAACAATAAAATATAAAGAAAACACTGTCATATATTCTGTGATAGCAATGATAAAAGATGTTTTTGAAAATCCAACCCCTCAGGCAAGGGAACTAAAAGCAAAAATGGTCAACTGGAATTACCTCAAATTAAAAGGTTTAATATACAAAAAGATTAGAAAGACATTCTGATGATGGGAAAACATATTTACATAATACATAACTGACAAGGGGTTAATATCCAAGATATGTCTTAAAATGTACACAATTCAACAGAAAAACCAACAACCTAAGTAATATATGAGAAATGAACAGACAACTCACCTAAGAGGATATCAAGAAAGCCAACAGATATACATAAATAGTTTATCATCACTTCCAATAAGAAAGATACAGGTTAAAACCACAATGAGTTACCATGCCACACACCCATGAAAATGACACATATTAAAAAGACCCCCAACAACAAATACTTGAGAGGATACAAAGAGGAACCTATTACATTGTTGGTGGGAATGTAAACTGATAAAGCCTTTATGGAAATCAGTCCAATTTACTTTATAAACTAAAAATGGAAATACTGTATGACCCAGCAATCCCACTCTTGGGCATCTACCAAAGGAACATGAAACCATCAGCACAAAAAAATTTATGCTCTGCAACATTTACTGCAGCACTACTTGCAACAGCTAGGACACGGAAGCAACCTAAATACCTATCAACAGACAACTGGATCAAGATGTGGTATATCCACACTACGGAATAGTATTCAGTCATAAGATAAAATGCTGCCACTGACAACAAAATGCAGGAGTCAAAGGGAAAAATGCATATTGAAGCAAGTCAGAATAACAAATACTGAACATTTACATAGTGGACAATAAAACAAAGCAAAACATTTACAACAACTAGTGGATATTAACAAAGGAAGTGAGGATTCTGAGGTTAAGGGGGATATAAGGAATAGTAAGGAGGAAGAAAAAATGATAATTTATACCTAAAACTTATACAGAGGAAAATAGAACACAGACTACAAATAGAGGGAAATTAATCTTGATTTATGGATATGACATTTCAACAAAAACAGGAAGGAATGATGATTAAAAGGAAAGTGGCCCACCTACAGACATACATGTTGTAATATCAAAAGTGGGATTGTGACTTTTCTCTCAATTTCACTTCTTCATCCCAAACCATTAAAGTCTAGATAACTGGAAGACTATGTGGAAAATGCAATTAACATGTTTGTGTTTGGAAGAGAAGAGTTAGGGGCAACGAGCCTTTATTTCTTGTCTGTAATGATTAAGGTGTCTAAATGTATGCACACCTCATGTGAATTCAGATTATAAATAAGAGTTATTTATACTATCTTGTACTGTAAATTGGTGGGGGGGGGCACACAGAGAAGCATAGGATTTGCTTGTTCAAAGCCCATCATTTCAAAAGCTTTGTAAGATTTTGGAGAAGTTGTTTATCTTCTATAAGACTATCTCTTCACCTAAAAATTTAGGGAAATAACTTTACTAATTTGTGGTACTTATGAAGTGCAATTAAAATACTCAGCCTAGTATTTGGCACATAATTACCCAATATATGGAACTGGTTGCTGTGTTGATAGTGAGTATGGTTAAAATACCAATACTACCTCAAATGTGCATAGCGCTCTATGCTTACAGAGAGGGAGACAAAGTTGGTTATGTATCTGAGACATGCAGTTACCTCTTTTATTAAACTGATGGTTTTGCCAATAAACTAAATTTTAGTCATATTTTCTTAGAGAATAACATTTTCTTTTGGAAGCTAGAAGAATTGGCATTTTTTGTGGAAGATTTTTCTGTGGGACAAGAAAGACCCAGCTTCTAAGGTGCCCTTAAATGATAATGTACTAGTGGGGGCAAGTAACCAGGAAAGGACAACTCTTTTTTTAATTATATTTAGAAGATGTGTCTGATAAATGGCATCTCCTTCCCATTCCAATCTCAAACGTTAATAAGACACTTGAAAATAACTAATTCTGATCAGCATGTTGTGCAGACAGCATTCCCTATTTGGCAATAAGCACTAACATAAGTTAGCCCTTTGTATTATTTATGTAATAAGCTTTTAAGAAAAGTAATTTAAAGGCTCCTAAAACCATACCATAAGCTAATAATGTGTGTGTGTGCCACACATGTGTGTATTTGAAGGTAAGTTAGAACTGACTAATATAAAAATCAGTCGTGCATTTTAGAGTACAACGGGATAAAGCAACTAATACTAAAAAATTAGCATTCAATAATTTCCACAAAACAGTTTTTTTTTTTTTCAAGAGTTACTTATGTATACAAGAGCTGTGGGTATAGGCCAGAGATGCGGGGGGTGAGAGGATTCACCAGAGACAGAGTGGGGAACAGAACAGGCAGACTGACTGAAACAATGCTGAGGGGGGAGCAGCAGGCGAGACAGGAGAGGTCTGCCTCGCCATGTGGGTTACTTCCTGGCCGGGGATCAAACTCGTGCTGCAAAGGCTATGGATTGCTTCATAGTGCGGTGCTTAAACCTTGCACCACCAGGCAAGCCCCACAAGACAGTTTTCTGATGTGGCTATTCTCTTCATTTACAGAGCCAGGTGCTATCTGACAATACCTCAGTCAAAAGTCTTGCTTCAGGAACTCCCTGGTGGCACAAGGGGTTAAGATGCAACCTATGAGGCTATCCTCAGCCTCTGCAGCACGAGTTCAATCCCCAGCTGGCCCAGAAGCTACCCACATGGCATGGCAGACCTCTCCTGTCTCACCCGCTGCTCCCCTCAGCAGTGTATTTCAGTCAATCTGCCTGTTTTGTTCTCCACTCGGTCTCTATTGAATCTTCTCACACACCCCCATACCTCTGGCCTGTACCCCAATTCTTGTATGCATAAATAAATTTAAAAAAAAGTCTTTAAAAAAAAAGTCTTGCATCAATGAAACCTATTCTGATCTACCAAAATATTAAAAGGGAATGGTCTTAAAGTCAGAGTGGAAATTCTTTTTTTCTTCTACCACTACCTACTTTTTCAACTGTCTCATCCTGAGATGTTTTAGATTAGAAGAAAACAGCAGGAGCCACAGGTAACTAACTACTCCTTGACACACTTGGTTGCCCCAGTCCTTTGCTGTCTCCAGTCCCAAGGATACATCCTCAGGACTAATCCACGCAAAATATGCTAAGCTCAGGTCTACAGAGCTCTGTAAATGAAGTCTCTCCTATTCCCAAACACCCAACTGAGAGCAGAACTGAATGACACTCTATTCACCACCCAAAGGCACTTGGCTTGACAAACAGAAAAACAAAGAAACAGTCCAGAACACCTTTGGAGAAGCTGGCAGCCAAGCTCCAGGTAAACCTCAGAGAACAGGTAAATTGGTGTGCTGAATAGTACAGTGTAAGTGATTTTTATGACATTGTGGGGAGAAAAAAACAAAAAATAGTTGTGTAGGCCTGCATCTTCAGTGTTAACAGACAACCTTACACTGGCCTCTGAGGCTGGTATCTGTTATTTCCCCAAAATAATCTCTCCTCAAGGATGTGGAGAGCAAAAGAACTAACTCTAAAAGAAATACTGACAAGAGAAAAAGAAAACTTATTACAGCACACTTTTTTCAATCTTTCCCTTTTTGGCCTGATCAACTAATTTTAGAACTGAAATGATATTAACTGGATCAAATAATCAAAAATACTCATTGATTAGTAGGAAGGAAGGCTGTCTTACACAACAGATCTCGCCTGTTGCTTAATCCTCTTTTACTTGCCTTTCTGCATGATTCTTAGTTTCAGGTTTTAGACTCAAGTCACAAAACAGTACTGCCAAAAGGAGACTTCTTAAAAAGATACAAGAGGGATGACATAATTTCTTGAATATTTGTAAAGGGAAATTTCTGACTCCTTTAGTCAATGTATAATTTTTTTTTTTACAAGACACCCTGAGTTAACTGTATTTTTGTTTTTTTAATGTATAAATTTTTAAGTCAATTTTAAGTCTATGATGCCAGTTTGAATCCATTAAAAATGTTCTCATATCTAAATCTACTTTTAAATGTCTTTTTAGACATGAAATTTAATTTCCTAAACCAACCTCCTTATTGGCAACTCAGTTATGAGGCTGCCTTTGATTTTCACTCCTAAGTTGTATCTATTTCCAACCTCCGTATAAGCACTCCGTGTTTCTGTAAAGTTGTCCAGTATCTGAAATGGCAGAAAATGCTATGATTATCTACACAGTCTGCTTTAACTAGAGCTCATATTATCAGATCACAGCATTGACATGGGAAATGTTCAACTTGGAAATGTCAGCTGAATAAAGAAAAAGGTTTAAAATCACACCAACTGTTATAGAATACCCACCAATTACCACACACTGTGCTAGATGTTATTTCATACAATCCTTTTAATGTCCAGAACACCTCTTCAAAGTGGCATTCTTTTAGGTAAGGAAACCCAGATTCAGACAGATTGAGAATTTCTCTGAGTAATACAGCTAGAAGGTGAAATAGCATCATCCCAAACCTCTCTACCAGACCACTACAACATATACTGCACTGCAGCCAAGAGCCTTTGAAGTAAAGGACATGAGAAAAGCCAAGCAAATTCAAAGTAACCGAGTCACTGTTTCACCTGAAATTTCCTTTTTCCTCTATCATGTCATGCTCTCTACAAAACTACACCTCATGATGAGTCATTTTCTAGTTGGGACAACCAAGTACTATGAACTTTCAACTTACATAGATAATTTCTTTTTGAACCTGGACACTGAGTTTAGATTAGTTTTACTATTACTTACTCACCAAAGACCCGGGGGGGGGGGGGGGGGGCGCGGAATGGAATCCCTAGGAACAGTTTCTATCTAAAATGTAAGAACTAGAATCCAAATTGCACCCCCTGGAAGGGCATACCTTGATGCCCTGTAAGTTTAATTTGGTGATGGGTGACAAGGAAGGTTTAACAACAGTGGAAATCCCCCATTATATAAACTGTAATGGGTGTGACCGAAACAGCTAACTAAAGTCATGATAGAAGGTTGTGTCAGACAGAACAGGTTATACAAACAAAGGATAAAATGAGGATGATTTTTGATACTCCCTGCTGCTTAAGTGGGGGAGGGGGGCAGGGAGAGGAAGAGGAAGGACCTACAGAATCATATGCACTGAAGACAAATGAAAACTAACACAAATGCAAATACTACTGCTTCCATTAATCAAAACTCAATCTGAAAATAGAAATAAGTCAATGGGTTTTAATAGGAAGGTAAATACACTATTGCCTAGAAAAATACTACAGTATAGGCTAAGCAAAGTATTTTAATCACACTTGCAAATCTCTAAGCTTTGAACCTAGGTGGTCCTATAACCTTTGAAACGTATATATAAACAAGTGTCTTCTTGATGCAATGCACTCTTCAGAACTGTTTCACAAGTGGCCAAGTACTATCACACCACTGGTTAGAATCATCCAGAATACTTCTACAAGCAGTTGTTATCCATTTAGTGTATCAGCAGAAAGGGAAAATAAACTAAAACTTTCTGCCTCATTTAAGGATGACACTTAGAAATCAAACATTTCAACTGAAAGTGAGTGAACAGAAGAAAAAGTATCAGTATAAAGAAAAGAGAAAGGAAAGATGATTTACTGGCAGTCAATTCAATAGCACCTCACATAATTCTTCTGAGCAAGCAACATGTTAAGCACAAGGATTTCAGCCAGCATACTAATGCCAAAGTAAAAACTAATATTAGAAAGGATTACCAAAAGAAGGCTCACCCACAAGAGCAATTCACAAGTCACTTTAGTTAGCAGAGGGAAAAAAAAATAGTCTTATGGCTTAATGTTTTAATAGAGTGCGAAGTTATGTATATACTGCCAAGCTTTCTAATATTCCTCCCTAAAGATTGGCTCAGAATATTTATGAATTAAAAACTTATTTCACTTGGAGATAGTTACTCATTTTTTGTGAACGTAACTTTACCTATTAAAATCTTTCACAAGCCATTTGGTATACAAGTTTCAACTAGCTTCTTATAATGGCAAATTTTAGCAAACCACATTATATAAGTAAACTTAATATGGTAGACAGTCTCTAAAATATCCCCCCTGAACTCCATCTCCTGGCCCTCTCCTCTGCCTATTTCTAAGAAATAAAATATAGCAGAAGTGATGGAGTGTTTTACTTCTTAAATTAGGTCATAGAAAGTATGTGACTTCTGTTTAAATGGTCAAGGTTTTCAGATGGCAGTAAAGAACTGGGGATCTACAGCCAAGAGCCACATGAGACCCAGTCACACTTGAGCCATCAGGCAACTAACCTCATGAGGGAGTGAGCCAGAGACACCAGCTAGCTACACCACACCTTAAGTGTCTTTCTTTAAGTCACTAAAGTTTGAGATAATTTCCACACTGCAATAAATTCTATAATTAACCCACTTATCTTTTTAATTAAGCCTGTCACAAAAGATACATTATATAAACATAAGGCTTCAACCAATCTTTTTTTTTTTTTAATAGAGGCATGTTTTTATTTATTTTTGTTTTGTTCGTTTGTTTGTTTTGTTTATACATGCACTGGGTACAGTCAGAAGTGCGGGAGGGCGAGAGAATTCACCAGAGCCAGAGCGGGGAGCAGAGCAGGCAGAAGGACCAAAGTACACTGCTGAGGGGAGCAGCAGGCGGCAGGAGAGGTCTGCGCGCCATGTGGGACCCTCCTCCGGTGGCCGGGAAGCAGCCGGGGATCGAACCGGCGCCGCAGAGGCCTTGGGCAGCTTCGCAACCCAACGCTCAACCGCTGCGCCACCGGGGAGGCCTAACCAATCTTTTTTTTTAATGGCAAAAATGTATCCAAATATCTGGTCACTTTGGAACCCACCCCTCCCATTTGTATTCTACTATTTTTCAGCCATTAAGAAATGTTACACACATATTCTGGTATCTAAGGTAGTTTACAGCTAACAATTTGTATTTACCATTTTTCTACTCAAAAAAAGTGATCATGAGGCATTTGAGAAATATAGCCATATTATAAAATACCTAGGAGATTTCCAGGGGCAAATAATGCACATTTCTTCAACTGATTTTTATTAAATGATTCTAGCATTGCTCTCATAATACTTAAAATAATAGATTTCCCCAGAGAATCAATGTTAATCAAAAACAAATGCCTTCCATCCATGATATCTCTGTAGCATTTTATACTCTGTAGTGAACTGTTCTCCTAAGAAAGAGACATTGCTTTCTAGTTAAGGATAAGTCTGAAAGGATTAAGGTGCATCCACCAAAAAAATTATGTATGTCATGATAAGTGAACTGGGGAAGAAGATATCTTGAAGATGGAGTTTGAAAAGCACTTCCATACATATCAGTATTGTTATATACATTGCTTGAAAACCCATGAAATTTATGTACATAATATCTACACATATATGTGCACACACCCACAAAAGAAAATTTTATTTCACTTAACAAGGCTAGTTTGATGTCTTAGTCTGCACTCAAGCTCTGATGACACTGACGTAAGTTCATCTTTTAAAAACAAATCATAAAAACAGAAACCTGCTTCCAACCCTGAAAGTCACCCATTTCAGACCTGTAACAGATTCAGGTCCCAAAAGCCTAGGACAATTAGCAATCTATTTTACCAAACACTTTATTCAACATTCCTGTTATCTATGATAGTAATATTTTATTAAAAAAATTATGTTCCAGTAAAGAACACTGATGTATTAGAGACTGGGAGTAAGGAAAAATGATTTTGTTACTAATGAAGAAACACAAGCTATTGGTGCTGGGACTGGCAGGGTTCTGTACTCACAAACACAACAAGCCATAAAGAGGATTTCTAGAGCTCTCAGATCTAACAAGTAGCAAAACTGCTAGCACTAAAATAGCTACCACTCAAAGCACTCCATTTGTGCCTTTAAGAATAAGAAAACAGTGTCTATTAGAATATCAATATTACCATCCAGCTTCAAACCAACACTCCATACACTAAGGATTTTCTCTCCAAGAAGGGCATTAAGAGGAAAATTCCATCCTGAAAAGTCTTATTTGTCCCCCTATCTTAGGAACTCTCAAAGAAGTGGTACCACTCCCTGGGAGGCATTTTAGAAATGTTGGCACAATGGTTGGAGAATACTGCTATCACCCTGTGACAAAGGGCAGGGAATGCCAGACATCCTACAAGGTGTGGACAATCTCCAAGAATGAAAAAAATAAACTTTAATTTCTTAAGATCCTACCAGACCACTCAGGTAAGTAACAACTGTTTATAAATTTCTGAACCCTGAATTTAAATCTTTTTCATATATAACCAAAGTATATTTGGCAGTTTTAACAGTATTCACTATTTTAAAAAAGCAGTTACCATACAAGTTGAGGACAGATTGTCTAGAATGTCCTAAGTGCCAGCCACCATTTTGGAAGTCTGTGATGGTAGCAATACTGTTTATGATACTGAGTGGTCAATGCAAAACTTACATCTGCATTCCTGTGACGGCTGGGGAAGACTGGGTGAAGGATAAAAGGCATTCTCAATACTATACTATCTCTATACTTCCTGTGAATTCATTATTATTTCAAAATTAAGAGATAGTAAATCACACAGGGTTGAGAACTAACACCCTGAACTAAGTTTTAAGGAAGTCTGTCATCCCAACAATTCCACTTGGCCAGCACCAAGTAATCTTCAACATATTTACAGTCCATTCCTAATGAATTCTACAAGTGAAGATACTAAAACTATGTGAAGCTAAAGGCCATCCAGACACTCCAGTACATGAGAAGACTTGAATCCAGTTCAACACTTTTGCTAGAACTCTGAATGTGGCCTTCCCTACAACCATATTTACTGTACAGAACTACTCCCAAATGCAAGTTTTCAAAATTTCAATAAATTCCACTGACTGACTTCATTACTTTCCAGTCACATTATTTACAAGATTTAAGAAATATCAATAGAGTAACTGCCTTGGATTTTGACTTTCGGGTCATAGGACCATCACCAATAGGCTGTGGTTCCCAACCCTTTTCACTTCATTACGTAAGAGAAAAAAGACTGTGTTCAACACCTTGAGACTAGTCATATTCTAACTCCCTGAGGACTGAGGGGCTTAACTCTTTTGTACTTTGGGAAGCACTGGGCTAACACAGGCATCGGCCATATAGCATCACAGGTTTAAAATTCTCAAGAAACCAATAGAAATTTCTTTATCAATGGGGATCTGTCTTCAAGGCATTCAACCTAAGATTCCTTTGAAACTTCTGAAGGAATATTATCTAAATCTGGGCTACTCATTAAATACACCACTTGCCAGGTTAGAGCCAGTGAACGCAATTTCCATAAAATTTTGTGAAATGCATAAAACAGACTTAAACTCAAGGCTTGGAAGTTTATATGCAAGTGTTACATATCTGAGTATTCGGTGAGATCTTCAGAAATTGAAAACAATTTCTTCCTTCTTGTAAACTGTATACACATTGTAAGATGTCTGGCATTCCCTGTCCTTTGCCACTAAAATGGTGGATAGAAAACATAGCTTAAGATAAAACTTTGTAAGAATTCTTATCTTTGAGTAAGATGTACAGAAGAATTTATAGGAAAAAAAATTATATTTTCTGGAATTTACTTGGAAATAATTCAGCAGAGGCAGGCGGAAGTGGGGAAAGGAATTACTTACAAACCAAAAATAACCATTTGTAGATAGCTGTTAAAGTTGGGGGACGGGTACCAAGAGCTCATTAATCTATTCTCTACTTAGATATGCTTGAAACTTTTCAAAATGAAAAGTTACCACCAATATATATATACATATATCAAATGTATGCGTATATACCTTGCTGTGTGCTGAGGGTAGCATATGAAGAGGTAAAGGAGAGAGGAATTGCTACTGGAAAAATATGAAAGCAAAACAGACTGGCAGTGGGGTTTTTCTTCTCAATGTCGACTCTTTTCCTCCCTTTCCTGACACAAGACACTTCCAGATGAGCACCTTGTTGGCCTGTTTTTTATTAGCCCAGCACACAGCAAAAGTGCTAGCAGATAAAAACATACTTATCTTCATAAACAGCCTGTGTTATCGATAACCCACCTTCCAATCAAGCTGAAGTTTCGGAAGTCAGGGTGAGACCTCCTACTATCACCAACAGCATGAAAAATGCATATTTACTGATTATTATACTTTAGCACCCTCCCCCATATTTGATATTCTATGGGACAAAAGCAGTACACAACAATAGAGAAAATGAGACACATACCTGACCCCTTCAGCTACAATCCAAATTCAACACACTGGTTTTCTAACATCTTTTTTCAAGTTTCCATGTTCAAAGTAAAATGTAAAATTGAGGGTGAAGGCTCAGGCTCAAACCTAAATAAGATATCCAAAAATCTTCACTTTTCAACTAACACAGTACACAGACATTGCACACATCCCATTAACAGCTGTCTTAACCAGCACCTTCATGGAAAAGCAGTCAAAACAGGTGGGCATGCAGAAGTTTCAGTCTTAAAATTTGGTACTCTGAAAAGTTTTTGTACCAAATACATGTACAGTAGTAACAGGTCCAATTTTTCAGATAACAATGCTACATTAATAATAGTCATAACAGAGCTACCATTTCTGTAGTCATTATGAGCCAGGACATATTCTCAGCACCTTTTATCCATCAACTCATATAGACCTCACTCAACCCTAAAAAGTAAGTGCAATAATTACACACCCACCACCTCTCCAATTTTACAGATGAGAGAAAACTGAAGCACAGCAATTTATTTCCTTAAAGGCTACACAAGTTTTACAGGACAGGACGACAGAGCTGAGTTTCAAACGCAGGCAGCCCCCCTACAGTCTGTTATAACCACTGATACCATCACTTGACAGATAATATGAAGAATGAAACTGAAACAGTGCTATGCGGAGTTATAGGGGTGCTATAGCTGTCAAAGGACAGTGGCCAAAGGGCAGGCCAGTGTGGGTTCTCACCAGTGCACACATTGCAAGACCACTCAGATTCAGGAACAACAATGGGGTTTATTTAACAAATGGGGAAAACAGTTCTTAAGGCCACGAGCAGCCAGCTATCTCACCCTTGACAGCGTCCACAGTGTCCAAAAGTCCTATACAAAAGCCATTCATCCAAGATGGCGCTGGAGCTCATGGCACGCTGGCAAGCAGCAGACCAGGATCCAACTCACCACAATTGGAGGTGCTCACAGGTAGAGCTGAGATGACACTGCAGCAGCCACAGTAACAGTGTGAAGGTGGGGGTGGACAGTACCAGACACTGGACCAGACAGCAATGGAGGAAGTGCTGCTAGATGATTAACAGTCTCAAAGGTGACCTGGACACAGAGTGCCCATGACCCATCAATTGTACTGGGCAGCAATGGCCAACAATGGCCAGCAATGCCAGTCAGCACCAGTCATTAGAAGGCAGCAGTGTCAGAAACACCTTGTCAACAGCAATTTGTGAGTTGCTGTCCCAAAAAACAAACAGTTCTTTGAGAACACCAGGCTCAGGGCCTTAGGTCCTCCTTTCAAGTCCTGTGAGAGGCAGGCCAGAGGCAGGCGCAGCCCACCTGGCCCCTGCAAAGCTCTTCAGCCTCTCTCCTTCCTTTGGAGGTCGGCTGCTAGATGCTGCTTCTTTCTTCAGAACAGAGTCGGGAATGGACTCCTTCTCAAGCACAGAGGCAGAACCTCAAGCTCGTTCCTTCCCTGCCCTACCCTCTCACTCAGGAAACCCACCTATAAATCTGATTGGACTGTTTTCATTCCTCTGGCTGATTGGACCAATACCAATCAGCTCACAGCTCACACCTGATCAGTCCACGCTATGATCCAGGCACCACATCCACAGGCCTCTGTACTGGCTGCAGCTGGAGGAACCACAGCACAGGAGCTGGCCTAGTTGGTCCCCATGTTACTCCCTGCAGGCCTGAGCCAGGGCTACATGCCTAGGGTGGCATGGTAGGGGAACCACTGCCATCTGCCATCACTGCTGGGCTCTGCCTACAGCCTGAGCCCCCGGTGGAACCACTAAAATGCCCATCACCCACTGCTACTTGCACTGCTCTGGGGCCAAGTGCCAGAGCCCCAAGGTGGCAGGGAAGGGGAGTCAGCAGTCTTTGTTTTCAAAACTGCATTTAATTGTGGTTACTTTTATGTGTGTTATGAATCAGTAGTTTATGTTATCTGGACATGTATTGATGAATCATTGCTTACCTAGTCAAGACATTATATTTGAATTGGAATAAGCATATGAGTTAACAAATCTTGAATTATTTATATTTTATTAGTCATGTTTTATTTGCAACTTTGGGACTTCTTTGTAGGGATCAGTGTAGCCCCTCATAAGGGGAAAATCACCTAAAGCTGAAAGAAGCAGGTCAGAAGTGGGTATTTGCCAAGGGAAACACTTCAAGGTACAAGAGCAGATTAAAATGCTCTGATTCAACACAGACATCTGTTCTGCCATAAGCGACCATCTGCTTCATATCCCAGACAGCAAAACATTTCAATAGGAAGTGTCAAATCTGACTCCTAATCAGGAAACAATTATCTACATGTGCTACTAGCCCAAAGTTGATTGGAAACTCCTGGGGCAAAAGTTAATGGAAAAATCACGGTACAGGCACACTTCTAATGAGACTAGATATTGGACAAGATTCCTACCAGCTATAAAATTCCTACCAAATTTAATTATTTTATTGACCCAAAAAGAGTATACAACTTAAGATATGAGAGAGGGTGACAAAAGTTTTGGGGGTGGGGGTGGAGTAAGGTGTTTAGGAAGCAGAGACTTGTGAATAAAAGATTCAGTAGCCCTTCAGTTGCTTAAATGTAACATATTGAGTTCGTAACTTACCCAAAGAGACAATTTCATAGACACACACACGTTACAAGGCATTTTTAAGATAACTAACATGACCTTCAAAGATTCAGAAAAGCAAGCAATCGAGCTAGTTAGGATGTCAGCGATGGTTTTGTGGAGGAGAGGCAAAAAATTGACTTATTCCAAAAGACTCAACATTCTCTCCAACGAAGTTAAAAGGGGGCGTGTTCCAGGAAAAGGGGGTCCCCCCAAAGCAGTAGTACACTAGTGTAGTGGCAGGAATGGACACGGTGCAGGTTTTCTAATATACAGCAGACAGGCTAAAGGAGGAGTCAGAGTCCTCAGTGGTTTTTGTGGGTCTTTTATTGGGATTTACCAGGTACACAGCAGGCAAGGGGTGCTGGGGGGCCGGGAGGCTAGCAGTCCTCCCAGCCCCCAGCAAATCCTCACTCTATCTGGGCTCTCCGATGATCTCGGCTTCTCTCTCGGCTTCTGCTGGCGTCCCCGTGACGCCGTCCTTAAAAAGCACAGTCTCGGCCCAGGTGAATCCCATCTACCTAGGCCCACACCCTATTCCAGGTGCCCGCCATCAGGCATGCATTCAGGACCGCAAGGATCCATCCTCTATCCTGATGGCGGGAGGGCAGAAAAGCCTGACATTTTCTTTACCCTACAACTAGTAAACAGGAAACTGCAAATAGGGTTCAGAGTCTTGTACTTCACAAAGACGCTCTGAGAAAGTAGCTTAGAGCAAATTGAAGATGGGGTGGAAGTCTGCACTTGTCCCCACAGGAACAGAAAGCCCCTGGGGTTCATTCCATGAACAGACATTCATCTGCCCTATTATAGGCCACCTCCTGGGGGTTTTACATGAACTAGAAAAACAGACTGCTATTGTAATATAGCTTGTATTCTAGGGGGATAAGACAATCAAAGATGTAAGACAATTTCAGCTGGCAAAAAGTAGAAGGAAAGAAAGTAGAACAAAGTAAGATAAAAGGGGTGTGTTAAGGGAAGAGAGGAATAAACCATTCTGGAGGCTTAAGTTACACTGACAGGCCCCTGCAGAGTGAGAGGACTCAACTGACTCCAAGTGTGTTTAATTCAGCCTCATAAATTGAGCTAATGAGAGGCTAGTTCACTAATGACTTCTAGTCAATACAAGTAGAAGTTCTTGAAAAGCCACATCAAGTTCTCTTTGGGGGCTTTATTTCACAAACAGTTCCAATCTTATTGCTGTTACAATCGACTGTAAAGTGACAGGAAGCAGAGGGTAACAGGAGACACTATCATTATATTTAACAAATCAAATAAAATTCAAAAAGTTTTTATCTTAAATAGACAAAGATGAAATGAAGCATGTACTTTCATATGTTGATGTGATAGTGGGACTATAAAATTACAGTCTTTCTAAAAATCAACATGACAATATATATAAAGCATGTTTCCTTTAACTCAACAATCCCTCTTGGAATTTTAGACGATAATTGTAGATTTAGATAAGCATGTTAAACAGGCATATGAACATTTATAAAAACAAATTAAATATCTAAGAGGTTATAAAAATAGCATACAAAGAAATATATAAACCATTAAGAACGCCTGAATTATTAATACAAGAAAATGTTAGTATTTTAAAAGCAAAAAAATATATAAATTCCAAAGTCCTAAGAAAATGAGAGAAAATAATAAAAATACAAAATTTTAAACAATGAGATTCCAATCTCTCCAACAGAAGCATGGCTGTTTTTAAAAACATATGTGTAAAAAAATTATTTTGAAATGCTATCAACTTCACCTCCTTAAGTTGTCATTTCCACCCCCTGAATTAAGTGCTCTAGGAATCTTCTAAGGTCCAAGTTTTCCACAGACAGCCCTAAAATGCTACCCTGAGAGTGTCACAGATGGAGGGAAGAAAAGAAAGGCCTGATTTGGCCCTGGCCCACTTTTATTCTCTGAACACCGGAGGTGGAGTTTAGTTCTGGCTCCCGGCCCTGACTGAAGCCCTGCACACATGCCACCACCTGCTAAGTATAATCAGGGTGTGGCTCCACACCAGCAGGGGGACTGAGCTCTGAGGGGTGCTTTTACTTTAGGTAGAAACAGGCAAATATTCACTTCCAAGCTCTGAAATATTCACTTCTAGTTCATTATCAATTTCAATGTAACTACTTTCATGCAGGACACATATAAGAATACTCATGTTTATCATCTTCCTTTCAAAGTTTCATCAGTAAATTCCCTTGATGTCTCCCCATGCCAACGATGAATGAATTCCATTACCCCGCCCTATTTCAACCTCTGAAGTCACTATTAACAAACCTATACTCTTCATATAACAAAACTGACCTATATTCTGCTCTAAGACTTGCATTGCAGGTATCTACGTAGGTGCTGAGGGTGCACTGAACCTCAGCATTTCTGTGTGCTCTATGTTGGTGGCGATCCAATGCCAGTACCTACCACAGTCACAGTTCTCAGACCACCACCCTGACAAAATCTGTCAGCACTCGTGTATCCATCCCTACAACCAAGTTCTCAGTACTTTCTACAAGCTCTGAGTACTGCCTTCAATTGGCTTAACTGAAAGCTTCTGAAAACGAATCCCAAACTTAGCATCACTGAAGCATCACCTGCATACAGTCTGTGTCACCACACATTTGCAGTCTCCATTCTATTTAAGCCTTTCTTGAAACTGATGAACAAAAACAGTATCAACATTTCACCCACCCTCCAAAATTTCATCAGCTGTTTTTCCCTTGACTTTGAACATAGTCTTGAATTAGTATTCATTCTACATTTGTACTGTTTGCTAACATTTTAATGAAAGTCCCCTAAGATCCAGGACATGAATAACCTTTATCATGTTACCCCAACTGCTTCACAAATTACTATAAGTGCTTTGAGTAATCGATCTCTGGGTTTCTCATGAGTATTGAGGTATAAAATTAAGAGATCATAAGTACTCTTTGCACTGTCCTCTGTGATTTTTCTGGGTAATGTGGGCTATTTACTTCACATTTTACTCACATTTCTAATATATAAATGTTGATATACTTATTTGTTGATACACTTATTTGGCATCAGGTGAGCACATATACAGTGGGGTCCAAAATGAACAGGAACTTTGTTCTCAAGAAGTTCGCGGTCTAATAGGGACATACATGGGTACAAACAACATTTTATAGTATAAGCATTATGCCAAGTCATCACCAAAGAGTAACAGGGCTGGGTGATTGGGAGTGAGAAAAAAAGGACAGAATAAGTGTGTCCAGAGAGAGGGAGGGAAGAAGAGGGCTTTTGGAAAGGGTGGGTTAGGTCAAAAAAAATTCTGAGTCAAACAGTAATGGAGATTAACTGGGGAAAATAGCAATAACAGTGTAGAATTGATCTCGTCTCCATTAGATTATTTCAAATCTAAGAGAACTATACAAATGTCTCAATTTTACTCAGTGCTCTCATTTTAAAACAAAACAATACTTTCCAGTATTGTAAGTACCATGAAAAAAAAAATCAACCAAAATATTCCAAATAACTCAAAGATCTTTAAAAAAACCAAAACAGGTTATACAATAGCAGTCATTAAACATGACAAACTGATTACTGAGAATCGTAAAGAATTACATTAGCCAAAACCCTGTAATATAAATTTTTCCTTTGTATACAACCAAATCCAATGTTCTTCACTTACATGCTTAACCAAATTCATGTGCACACACACCTGATAACCACTCCATTCCATAATCATTCCATTATAAGAATAATTTCCTTTGGGCCTCTCTGGTGGCGTAGTGGGTTGAGCACGGTGTTATAAAACTATCCACAGCCTCTGCAACGCCAGTTCGCTTCCCAGCTGGCCAGGGAGAAATCCACATGGCGCAGCAGACCTCTCCTGCCTCGCCCGCTGCACCCCTCAGCAGTGTCTTCAGTTCATCTGCCTGTTCTGCTCTCTGCTGTCTCTGGTGAATTCTCTCACCCTCCCGCACATCTAGCCTGTACCCCAGTTCTTGCATAAATAAGTAAATCTTAAAAAAAAAAAGAATAATTTCCTTTAATGCATCTGTTAATTACTTTGGTAGTTGCTTGCTTTAGTAGTGACAAGTGCTACATATATTTTAAAAGAGCACTGGTTTTGCTCCAGTACATCCACTCCTTAGATTGATAACACTGACTTGTTTCTGAAATTGATTTTAAGCCCTAAGTGCCTCCTTATCAAGTTTCTAAGTGTCTTTCCTTAAGTGATATTAAATCAGAATGGGGGGGTTAGGGAGCCCCCTGCTTTATCAATCTCCACCAAAGCCAGTTTTATTAAACTACTGCCCTAACCACTTAATTCTCTGCTCAAACACTTACAATGGCTCACAATTACTTCCTAAATTAAGTATCAGTTATGTTCAAGATCCTCTATTACATGGTACCAGTCATTTTACAGTCTTATCTTCCATCTGCAGCTACATTATCCAGCCAAAGAATCCCTGTACCTCAAAACAAGCCATCCCTTCTTTTCTGTGGTTCCCCATGCCAACATGCCCACACATCTGTTGTTCCATTGAGATCTACTGAATATCACATCCCTCTAAAGTCTTTTCTATGACCAACCAGTGATCATTGCTCATGTCTTTGAGCTACAAAAGCACTTTCCACCTGTGAACAAATATAACACTTATTGCAGGATATTTTAAATATTCCTGAGTTAATATTTATTATACTTCTATGCCCATCCCCAGCCTGTAAACTCCTTGAGGACAGTTTTTTGAAGTCTGACACATTCCTCCATTCCCTGCTAAACACCCAACTCATAATGGGTTATTTGAACTTGAACCAGTAACTTTCACTCATTTTTTTAAAAGATTTATTTATTCATGCATAAAAGAACCGGGGTACAGGCCAGATGCGCGGGAGGGTGAGAGGACTCACCAGAGACAGAGTGGGGAACAGAACAGGCAGACTGACTAAAATACACTGCTGAGGGGAGCAGCAGGCAAGACAGGAGAGGTCGGCCGCGCCATGTGGGATTCTTGCCGGCCAGCCGGGATCGAACCCGTGCTGCACAGGCTGCAGACAGCTGCACAGCACTGAACTCAATGGCCTGCCCCACCAGGGGAGGCCCTCACCCAATTTTTTATTACAAAGGCCCTATGGTTTAGGAGGAGCCACCTGTAGTAAAAGGAGCCGTGCACATTTTAAGCAGGTGAGTCTGTAACTAGAACTGCATTCTAAAAGAATCAAGGTGGTGCACAAGGGTGGAGAGCACTAGTCTAAGTTCAAACTCACCTGCTACTTACTAGGCAGGTAAATTTGGTCAGACTCACCTTCCCTGGACTACAGGAACATAACCCAAAATTTTTGCTCTGAGAGTACAATAGAGAGAGCAAATGAATTTTATGTCAAGTTCCAGATCCAATCTCCTGGTGGTAACAGAATGCAATGACCAGGCAAAGAAAAAATGTGATTATATTCTAAGTAATCACAACGGATTTGGAAAGCTGGGAAGCAATGTAAGGTCATGCATCCACTATCTTTGGGCCCTACAATCTTCATGGATAATTGGATTCAGGGAAGGTTTGAAATGTCCCTCCAGGAACTCAGAACCCTAAAAGGTTATGAGATTGTCCTGAAATGAGTAGGGAGGGGAAGAGGAGGTAGAAAACAATGGAAAAGGGAAAGGGGAAGAGATGGGAGGAGGGGAGACCTAGTATTATAATTAATTCTAAAACATGCAAGTCTTCATAATTTTCAACAGGAAACTATACTCCCTCCAAAAAAAAAAAGTAATTTATTTAAAGGTAATGCTTCAAATTTGGAAAGGGAAAGACATAAAAGGAATCCAAATTGGAAAGAAGTAGCAATATCATTATTTGCAGAGAACATGAAAATAAACATAGAAAACCCTAAAGACCTCATTTAGAAAACTAATTCAAGTATTAAAGCAATACTTCAATTGCTTAAAAATTGTACCCTGCACAAAATCAATTTATAAAAATTAATTGCATTTTATATGCAAACACTGAGTTAGAAGAGAAAGAAATCAAGAAAACAATTCTATTCATAATCACAGAAGAATTAAACATGTAGGAGTAAACTTAACAAAGGAGGTAAAGGGCATATTCAATGAAAAGTAGAAGACATTGTTAAAAGAAACAGAAGACACTTAAAAATAGAAAGATATTACCTGCTGATGGATTGGAAGAATGAACATTGCTAAAATGGCTAACTTACCCAAAGCAGCATACTGATTCAATGCAATCACTACCAAAGCTTCAATGGCATTCTTCAAAGAAATACAACAAATATTACTAAAATTTCATATGGTACCACAAAAGATCGGAATAGCCAAGGAAATCTTCACAAGAGCAGTATCATATTCCCAGACTTCAAATTATACTGCAAAGTTTTAGTAATCACAAACAGTATGGTACTAGAAACAAAACAGATACACAGAGCAATGGAATAGAGTCAAAAATATGCCTGTGCATCTTTGGACAGTAAATCTATGACAAAGGAGCCAAGAGTATTCATTGGAGAAAGGACAGAATGTTCAACAAATGGTGTTGGTAAAACTGGACAACCACTTGCAAAAGAATGAAAATAGGTCACTACCTCATACCTTATATAAAAATTCAAAATGGACTAAAATCATGGATGTAAGACTTGAAAACAAAACACACTGAAAAAAATATAGACAAGACATTCCACAACAATAACATCAGAAATATCTTTGTGGATTCATCCCCAATGGCAAGAAAAACAAAAGAGAATATAAACCAATGGGACAACATCCAACTAAAAAGTATCTGCATAGTGAAAGAAATTGTCAATAAAGCAAAAATACACCATACCAAATGGGAAAAAAAAATATTTGCACATCATTTATCTAAGAGCTGATACTCAAGCTATATAAAGAACTCACACACTCAACAAAAGGAAAACAATCCAATCAAAATATGGACAGAAGAGCTAAACATACACTTTTCCAAAGAAGACATGCAGATGGCCACAGGCACATGAACAATGTTCATCATCACTTATCATCAGAGAAATGCAAATCAAAGCCACAATGAGATACCATCTCACACCTGTCAGAATGGCACATATCAAAAAAGACCAGAAATAACAAGTGTTGGCAAGGATGTAGGGGAAAATGAACACTCCCACACTGTTGGCAGGATGCAGACTGGTCAAGGTCCTATGGAAAACAACAGGGAGAGTTCTCAAAATATTAAAAATAGATCTGCCATATGACCCAGCAATTCTATTCCTACCCAAATGATGCAAAACACTAATTTGAAGGAATATATGCATCCCTATGCTCACTGCAGCCCTTTTTACAATAGCCAAGTTATGGAACCAACCCAAATACCCAAGGACAGATCAGCATATTAAGATCTTGTGGTATATATACACAAGGGAATACTACTCCACAATAAATAAAAAAGATTAACTCTTGTCATGTGTAACAAGATAGAGTCAAATGAAGGAATAATCTTCAGCAAAATAAGTCACAAAGAGATTGGTAAATACTGATGGTTGCACTTACATGTAGAAAACAGAGAAACAAAACACAGGGTCAGACAAAACCATACCACTAACAAACCCTAGTGATATGACTATGGAACTGAGGCTATAAGACAGGGAGGATGGGGGGAAACAAAGTGGGGAGCGGGCACAATGGACTAGGGTGGAGGAAGTGGGTACCTTGGTGATGAGTGTGGTGTGGTGACATGCTGAGAAGGTATGATCTTATGCCTTTGAATTACAGACAGTATTGTAAGTCAGTGTTACCTCAATTTAAAAGGAAAAAAAAAAAAAAAAAAAAGGTGATGTTCCAAATAGGAACACAGGAAGATCTGAGAGAAACACTTGGAGGGAGGGATTGGTTTGAAATAAAGAGTAAAACTGTGTGTAGAATAAATGGCATGCAATATAGACTGCAGAGAAAAAACAATTTTCAATACAACCCATTAGAAAACTTAATGCTGACATTTTCTTTAAAAACCTTACTATGCTTACATTTTGTCCTCTAATTTAACTATTATGCAAGAGAAAATTTGGCCAGAGTATCAGATAGGATAATAAGATCAAGTAACTGAAATAGTTATACTATAAAAAAAAAAAAAAAGCTGATGCTCCACGTATTAAAATGTGCAGGACTTTGAAAGCAAATATGAGCAAAGATACTGAAGTCATTCAACATGGCAGTTGTCACAGAGGGAATATATGGGACACTCTGTGCATTTAGGCTGTTTGACTCCCCATCACCTAGCCTCCTCACTTCCTTTTCAGAGGACAACAATGAAGGTATCCACCAAGCATGGACTCTGGGAGATTAAAAAGGTCCCCTGTACAACACTGTACCTGGCACGAAGGGCATGCGCAATTAACATCCACTGCTGCTATTACCACCATTACAAGAGCATTACCAAGCAATTAGCAAGGTATGTCTGTCAGCGTGTTATTAGTGCAAAACATTTTTTAAAGCAAAACATCCTTACACAACATTGAGAAGGAAAAATATTATCCTCCAGTCCTACTCATGGAAGTGTTACAAACACTTGCTGACTTTTCTCTGCTGTCTGGTTTTGATGCCAGGCAAGGAACAGCTTTTACTAACTATCTTTAATATTGTGGTATATCTTATGAAGCAATAGGTAGTTAGGCAAAGACACACATGTCCAGGCTGGAATATTTAAAAGAACCAATCCGAAAGAAATGAACATCCTGTCCTTTTAGGGAAAAATAAAGGAGTTTTCAACAGGATGAGCTCAGACATGGTTTAATGGAGCTTCATAGCAAAACATCAAATTAAAATGACCCTGTTTCCTAACGGCTCACCAGGATCAGCCAAAGAAGATCCTGGAAACATCAGGTACAACTGCTGACAGTGGTAAGATGTCAGGGAGCCCTTTCATAAAAGGGAAAAGACCAAGAGACTACTAAGGTCTGGAAGGCATGACTGCTTACACTCATCCCAGATCACTAGTAAAGAGCAAGGATATGTCTCTAAGGGTTGCTGCTATTTCAAACAACTCTATAAAAACTCACTGTTCAAAAGCAGAAATAAATTAAAGCCCAAGTTCAACTCACATGGGATTATAATGCCTGCACAAAATAAACACTCAGTCCCATTTGAATAGAGTGATAATACAAGTGAAATGGTTGGATATATACAGGATGGGAAGATATAAAGAGCCATCTTGCAAAGTACACATTATCAGGTTAAAAACTCGTTCTCGCAAGTTAGCTAATCTCTCTGAAAACTTCCACATTGGGGCAAAATTTTCCACATTTGTTACTGAAGCAGTTGCTAAAGCAGGTGGCAGGCACTCTGGTCTATCAGCAGCTGTCAGTGTTAACAGAAATGGGGTAAAGAAATATATTCACTGCATTGAACAACTGACATTCAGATGTATACATTAGCTTTGTTGCTCCCACTGTGAATGACACAATTTGAGCAAGTAACTCTAAAACAGCAAAGACAGATGTAACTACACTACATACTCTAACAAAATACTAAAATACAAAAAAACTACAGTTGATAAGAATCAAGTATTCCCTGAGAGACTCAATTACATCGAAAATGTATGGAGGGCCTTCCTGGTGGCGCAGGAACACAGCGCTATCAAGCTATAGACAGCCACTGCAACACTGAGTTCAGTTGCAGCCAGGGAGCTACCCACATGGCACAGCAAACCTCTCCTGTCTCACCCACTGCTCCCCTCAGCCGGGTATTTCAATCAATCCACCTATTCTGCTCCCCACTCTGTCTCTGGCTAATACTCTCACCAGCCCTCCACACCGCTAGCCTACACCCCTGTTCTTGTATGCATAAATAAATAAATCTTGAAAAAATAAGGTAGGTGGAAAATAATCTAATTAATCGTATTACCAGAATTTCTATAGATGTTTGATGTAATATTCAGAGATAGATCAACCACTTCATATGTCAAGGAAAGTTCAAGTTTCAACATACACATTTTTAAGAATTTTTAATACAATAAAAAGCAGAAATCAATTCATTTAATAAGGTCAGCCTTTTAAAAATAGACCACTAATATTTCTAAAAATAAAGTGTCTTAAATGGTAGCAATAAAGTCAATTTTTCCAAAAAATTTGGGCAACTCAATGAAAATAGATGCTGAAAAATGCAGTAATGTAATGACTTTAAAATTCATTTCACTCTACTTTCTCTTGTTTAAAATGCCTATTTAAAGCAATTTCTCTGAAAGAGATATAATCAGGAGACTGCCTCCCAAAGAGAGAAAAATTTCATTCTCTCCCCATGGTTACCTTCTTAAGCAGCCACAATGAGTTCAAATCATTTTGTATCAAGATATAATACAATGTTTAAAATTTCCTATTCTGATATTTTCCACAAGCTGTTTTATTTCACTGTGCTATCTTGATTCAAAATAAAAGTCACTGTATTTGAAACTATTAAAATAAATAAAAACACCAGCTTTTCCTTGGATCTACTTTGTCTTATAACTTGCCAAAAATTATTAGGACATATACTGTATTTTGCCATTTTTACTAAGAAGTATAGTTTCTTTGACCTAAATTATCACCATTCAAATGTCATATTTTCTTACTGTGTAAAACTTTGGCTAAACATTAATATTTTTATAGTGCAAACTCATAAAAGGGAGGAAAAGAGTAATCTTTTCCATGTTTCAGCAATATGGAAAGCACAGAAAAACAAAGTCTGCCTTCACAGCATTATTAAAATAACACAGAAATCCCAAAGTGGTGAAGTTCCTTTCTAAAATTCAAAAAAAAAATTTCAAAGTACATCATTTAAGTAGAAGTGTACATCCCTTGCAAAGCTTTGATACTCCTGGTCACGAGAGTCCAGGAGCCTCAGCATCAGCTGGGAACTTGTTTGAAAAGGAGATTTTCAGTTGCCACCCAGACCTGCTGAATCAAAATCTGCATTTTAACAAGCTCTATGGTATGCACATTATAGAGTTTGAGAATCATGCTCTAAAAGAGTCTGGCATCAAAAAAAAAAAAAAATCAATAGAAAAACAGTAACTCATGAAACCAGATTTCCCACAAGTGGCAAAGATAAAAGTACAACTGTTATAATTAAATGTGCATAACAAAAATACAATTTACAGAGCCTGATCTGATAACATCCTCAGGCTTCAAATCAGGGCAATCCTCAGAAAAATGACAAGTAGTTATCATGAAAGTGAAGAACTATCCACTTGCAGGTTAATTCTGTAGGTTACAGGTACAAAGGTTGAGAAGGTCACAAAACAGATCACTGACCTGGAATTGAGTTATTACGAAACAAACCTTTATCCCTAGTTCCCAGTCTGAACTCTGCATGGCATCCCTGCCACCTTCCTCTCACATCATATCAAAAAAAAAGAATCCATCTCCTGCATTAAACCTTCATATTCCCATCAGCATCTTCATTCAGATGCTTGTCGCTTCATACTTAAACCTTTGGTTTTCTGCCTACCACCTTTCCATAGCTCACACTGCAAACATAGGCTTCCTAAAATATCATCAAAAATCTCACCCATTCAAAACCTCACTGAATCCTCATTTCTAAGAGAATAATGCAGAAAGTCCCCAGTCTGAAGACAAGATGTGCCACACTGTCATTCCTACCAGACCTTCCATAATTCCCAACAATCATCTATGTCATCGTTCTGTTTGTACTTCACTATACCTTGCAGATTCCAAGTTGCTCAGATGTGTCTCCTGACCTGGGATTTGTTGTGCAAATACCACTGAATACTGAATACCAAGTCCTACTTCCTCCATGCAGCCAAAGCGACAGGGTTGTCTATGTCATTAAAATCCAAGGGAATTAATTCATTCACTCCACCATCTTCTTTTGCACTGTTAGTAAGCAGCTATAAGATTCATCAGGGTAATGACTATATTTTGAATCTTTTTCAAAAAATAAGTCCAGTAAGAGAACAATAAATACATTGGGGAGTAAGTAATGACTGGTTGATCCTGAAATAAAAGGTTTTTCCCCCAAATTAGTACCAAAAAGCCATTTAACTCAAAGATTGGTAGACTATTCCTTTGGGGGGAAAGAAGAGAATGGTTCTCACATTGAGTCTTTTTTTATAAAAAATATTGTATTTACAAGGATAGTGTAGCCCTCATTGAGCCTTAGGCCTTATAGTATGCTAAGTATCACACACTAAAATCAGGATTTAATCTTATTTTCTAAAATATTCTCTAAAATACATAAATACTAGGATACCATATATCTATAAGCATCATGCAAATTGCCTAGAACCTACTAAGGGCTGAACAAATATTTGTTGGATCAATTGGTGTGAATTTCCTTTTTTCCATCTATCATACAAAAAGACTCTAGTATGTAGAGAACCAAAGAAGCTAAATTTAAAAGGAAAAACTGAAGAAACTCAGTAAAGAATTTGCCCTAAATAGAACTTAATTCCTCCTCTATTTGTTTTCCTCATCTCCCAAGGAGCAAATTTCATTCAATGATTAGGTTCTTTAACTGATGTAAATTTTAATGGGTGAGGAGTGAAGGGGTAAATCTGTCACCAAACTGTGAATGACCACTATGCCGATAACTCAAGTAAGCCTTGGCCTAAATGCACACACCAAACAATCAAAAATGCAGAAAATGCACTGTTGGTGGGTCTGGTTGCTCACTATAGGAAAAACACAGCTAATAAAATTTACCACACATTTTTATCAAAGTAACATTTTCTCCATAAAGTAATTTTAAGTTTCTTCTAGAACACTAATGTACACAAGTAAAAAAACATAACTGGGATATCACTAAGTATGGAGTAGATAGATATTCCTCTTTTATTGGTTAAGATTCACCTACACTGCATGAATAAGTACTGATGAAAATTTCCATCTTCATCCAAAAATGTTAGATCATAGATACTTAATGAAGCTTAGATATCTTTGAAAGGTGAGCACAATTGAGAAAAGGCACTAAAATACGTATAATCCTTGAAAGTGTAAGTCATTAACATTTCAATTATAAATCTGTTTTACACATTGATGTCAACTGATAATATCAACAGGTAAGACAGTGCCTCTTCAAACAAAGGAAAAAAGTGATCCAAAGTCTTGAAATGAGGAATATTCATCAAAATTTTTGATGATTCAAAGGTTTACTCTAAAATATGTAAGAAAAAAGTGTATTTCTACACGATTCTATATATAAATCATATTCTCAATAAGCAAGGAGGCAATAAATTACTTCTCATTCATACCAAGGCAACTACGAAAAGTGCTAACAAATCAAGCAGCATACCAACAGGGAAGTGACACAGTATCTTGAATTAAAAATAAAGCTATCCAAGCCTCTCATCTTCATCCTGCCACATCCTCATCTAATTCTTTTTTTTGTTAAGATTTATTTATTTATACAAGAACCGGGGTACAGGCCAGATGCACAGGAGGTTGAGAGGATTCTCCAGAGATAGAGCAGGGAGCAGAACAGGCAGACTGACGAAATACACTGCTGAGGGGAGCAGCAGGCGAGACAGGAGAGGTCTGCTGCGCCACTTGGGATTCTCGCCCGCCGGCAGGGATCAAACCCGCACTGCAGAGGCTGTGGACAGCTTCACAGCGCAGCGCTCAACTGCCTGAGCCACCAGGGAGGCCCTCCTCATCTAATTCTTTAATGGACTGCTTTACCTTAATGGATATTTTAATAATTTTTTTAATGGAAAATTGAAACTTACAAATTCCCCACACCTCAACAATAACATTTGTGTAGTGTCTTAGTTATAGCATGTTTAACAGTGTTCTAATTATGGTGTACAATTAATTTTGCACCTTTTTCTACTTAACCTAGCAGAACTTTATTTTACTTTGCTATCTGGTCTTTTTATCCATTAATGGTTCATATTTCTCCGAAAGGATAAACTGTGACTTACATTATGATTTCCCTACGGTTGGACCTTTCAAGTTATTCTGATGGTTTCAGAACTTAAACAATATCTTCACTCATAGTTTCAATTTCCTAGGGATAAACAATATACTGAAGGACAATATATCAGTAGACTGAATGGAAGGATAAGAACATTTTTGTTGATCTTGATAATTCTGACAAGTTGCTTTTCAAAGGAGATGAACATTCTTGCACAACATCACCAGCATGTCCAAAAATACCAGGCTGCTGCAACTGCACCATGTATTTGTGCATTTTTGGTTTTGCCAATTTAATAGGATAAAAGATAATATTTTAATTTGTGGGTCTCTGAGTACTAGGTTTATTCAACATTTTCCCATGGCTTTTTACTAATTAATTTCCTCCTTTGTGAATTGCCCATTTGGATCCTTTGACCAAGCATCCATCCATTGGGTTCTTAATGTTCTTCTCATTAATCTGATGAAGACAAAGTGCCCCATAAGTGACTCCCTGCATTTTCAATTAGAAGCTTTCAGATTAGAAAATGAATAGAAACTTAATGCTATCTCTGATCAGCTGAATGAATGTTCAGAAGTAAACAATATATCTCTACTCCCATGGACTCCCACCTTTAGGAAATGAAATGTGTTTTACTTCAAGCCAGCAGTTTTCCAATTTATTTAACACAGCCCACATTTATCAAAAAGTACTACCTTCCAACAGAGAACAAACTCAGAAACAAAATCCGACTGTTGCTGTACAAAATATGCATCTATTTAGAAGCCGAGATATAGATGATTCATATTTGAACAGCAAGATATACTTGGTTTAATATCTCACTATTGAAAAATTATAACCTCAAAATAATGTTAATAATAACATGCATCACTATACTCTGTAGATCTGGCCAAAGAATTCACCATGAACTGCATGGAATCACCTTTTATGCAAGGCTTGGTTTCTAAAATCAAGGTTAAAGTCAAGACAAAATCATTCCTGAAAATTTCTTTAATAGACCACACAGTAAAGTACATGTGCTTTTTTGGAACACTGCACTGTCTCTCAGAAAAGTCAATGTTGCCTGTTTTCCCCCCAACAGTGTTGGAGAAGATTGACACTTCTTTGGTTGAGTACCAGAAAAAAAATGGATCTGGCTTGTATATAAAGGGATATTGCATGAAAAAAATACTGAATTATTTTTAAGCAAACATTTGTAGGTGAATTAGCATAAATCAAATGTATATGATATAATGCCACTGTAAATTGATAATATAGTTAGTCAAATAAAGTAACTTCTGATGTAAAAGCAAAACAAAAGCAGCAACTGAAAACTATGACCAACTCAAGGCCACACTAATCTTATATCTGCCTCAAAATTTACTTGAATTAAAACTACCTGCAAGTACAGACTTGCCGCTGCTTTGCAACCTTGCACAGCACTAGGTCACAAAGACTTTAGAATATTGAACTCTAATCTTCAGTGACATGAGACATGCCAATTTTTCATTTACAGAGACTAAATTTTAATAACTCAAAATTTTACCTAGTTCTTTTTAAATGAATGTGTATGAAATGGAACAACCCAAGAGAGGATTTACATGGACATTTAAAGCTTGTCAGTAATTGTGCTTTTGAAATCATTGCTTTGAAGACAAGTGCCAACCAGCTAAAAGAAGTGTATTTTGAGGAAAAGGAGAAGGCATTTTTAACTCCAAAGATCCCTTTATTCTTGAGGCTTGTACAACATAGAAAGAAGTATCACAGTACCCTGTAGTTCAAAGTGATGTGAGATGTGACAGAGAAGCTACTCAAAACACAGTAGTTCTCTAACTTCTATGTGTTGTTAGAACAAGACCAGTCACCAAAAAGGAACAAATTTATTTACAGAACCAAGACTGGACAGGCAAGTGGAATGCATGGCAGCCAATTAAAGACAGTCTTTGGTCAAATTTTTTTTTTTTGCAAGAGGAAATGCTGTATGTGCACCTGACAGCTTGAGGAAATTTGGGCGCAACAAAAGAGAGGAGGAAAATAAACCATTGCTATAAGAGTTTGCCAGAAACATGCATGTAACCTTATTTCTAACCACAAATCTGCACATAATCAAGATGCAGGGAACCTCAAAGGTATCATTCTAGAAATTTAAAAGCATGTCATATATCATAAGAATTATTTACTTGCCCCTAAAGAAGTCATAAAAAAGCTATCATCCTCAATTTCATTAGTTTTAATTAATAACACTTTGTTCTTTAACAAAAATAATTTAGAAATTTTGCAAAAAGTATGAAGAAAATCAATTAATTTATAATTCTGACCAAAAAAAAGAACTGATCAGTGAAGTAGTCAAGAACCCTGACAGAAAGTAAGATTACAATTCTGAAACTACTAATACAAGACAAGGAAATAAAAGGTACAGCAGAACCACCTGAAGGCTCTAGGGAATTACTTCTATAAAGTCCAAGAAAAACTAGATACTGCACTTCTAAAAGAAATTACTGATTTTGTGGCAAAGGAAACACTAAAATAATGACAATCCAAGACAACTAAAACAGCATAATCCAAAGCAATTAATCTGATTAACTGGGTAGTTCAGTTTTTAAAACAATGTATCTAAAAATTAGAGAGGCTGGCTCATTGGCCAAGGAGGAAGCAAAAACGTGGTAGACAAAGAACGCTGTCAGGAAGATAAACCCTCATATTAGCTGAAGCACAAGAAAAACTTTTTTTTAGTAAATAGAGGAGAAAAGTACAGTTCTAAGCTATATTTGGAGCAAGTAAAAGATAAGATGCAGTACAGAGAGTGTAGGCTACTATTAACCGATCATATTTTTCCTTGGTATTTTATAACAGAAGAATTTCAAGCTAGAAAAGAAACAACAGAAAATTAGCAATCTCTCCCCCTGCCAAAAAAAAAAAAAATTGAAGGAAAAAAATTGGAGAAAATTTCCAAGGTAATCCAGTAATCTGGTCTTACTTTCCCACTTCAGAATCTTCAAAGACCTTCCACTGCTCACTGAAGTAAGCAACTACAGATTGCTCTAACACCCCTCCTTCAAGCCCATTCCCCCTACTAACATTCTCTCTTCTGATGGACTCATTCAGATCCTCCTCTACTGTCTTCTCTGGAGAGTCTCTCACTTGCCTTCAGTTCAGAAAGAGTTAAGAATGTCTTTCCTATTTTCCCCACAATACACCATGCTTATGTCTCCTACCTCATTTTCCACCTTTGGTGCTGTTATTTCTCAAAGATTAGGGGGCTTCAAAGAGACAGCTTCACATTCTAGCATCAGGAATACAGTAGGATATGCTCATTTGTTGATCACCTAATGATGAGCCCCTTGAGGAATGATCATGAGAATAGGAAAGAGATCAAAAATTAAGGTAAGCAATGTACTGCCTTCCTCAAGGATGCAAGAGACCTCTGCTAAGACACCTGGTGAGTGGCTCTGAGTTAGAGCTTTATTCTCTCTTTTTTTTTAAACTTTTTTTTTTTAAGATTTATTTATGCATACAAGAGCTGGGGTACGGGCCAGAGATGGGGGTGGTGAGAGGATTCACCAGAGACAGTGTGGGGAACAGAACAGGCAGATTGACCGAAGTACACTGCTGAGGGGAGCAATGGGTGAGACAGGAGAGGTCTGCTGCGCGCCATGTGGGGTGCTCCCTGGCCGGCCTGGGATCGAACTCGTGCTGCAGAGGTTGTGGATTGCTTCATAGTGCCATGCTTAACCCCTTGTGCTACCAGGGAGGCCCTAGAGCTTTATTCTCAATCATCTTTCAGAGGTAAGTAGAGCCATACCTTTAGAAAAAAAAAAAATATATATAACTCAGTGGTTGAGTATGTTGCCTGATGTTCCACAGTTAAGTAATGGTTCCAACACCCCTCTTCCCCCATGTCCAGTTACATCCAAAGCTCATTCCTTCTCCACCTTATCAAACTAGGAGAGTTGGAAAAATCACAAGGAGGGAATGAAGAAAAGAAGTGATTATTGTGAACTCTATAATCATTAGCAAAGAATAATAACTAGCACGGAATCTTTAGGACCAGGTTCACTAAAGCTAGCCTCCTGTTTTTTATAATATGGTTACCATATGTCAGCAAAGTCTTCTTACAATTTCCCAAATTACTATCAGTATATTAGGTGGTAAAATAGTGAATGGATGGTAAATCCTTGGGTGTGCAACCTAGCTCAAACCATACTCAAAAACAAGAACTAGCTACTATTTAACTTGAAGATCCAAGTACCTTTCCATTATTCAAATTGAATTCTTTTTTTTTTAATTATTTTATAGAGGCATGTTTATTTGTTTGTTTGTTTGTTTTGTTTACACATGCACTGGGTACAGCCAGAAGCACAGGAGGGTGAGAGAATTCACCAGAGCCAGAGCGAGGAGCAGAGCAGGCAGAAGGACCGAAGTACACCGCTGAGGGGGGCAGCGGACGGCAGGAGAGGTCTGCGCGCCATGTGGGACCCTCCTCTGGTGGCCGGGGAGCAGCCGGGGATCGAACTGGCGCCGCAGAGGCCGCGGGCAGGTTCGCAACCCAGCGCTCAACCGCTGCGCCACCGGGGAGGCCCTCAAATTGAATTCTTAGGGAACTCAACAGTACTTGTAATAAATATTCCATTACTGAAGCCAGACCTAAAACAAATCTCACTGAACTCAAAGTGAATGCATGTGGGCTTGAGTGATACACTTAAGCTTGTGGGGTGTCAAGGTATTGACCAGTACACGGGCAGGGGAATTAGGGAGGGAAGACCAGGTGATCTTTAGGTTTGATTTTCAGACTGTTTAGTTCTAACCCCTTGGGTCAAGGACAGACATAAGACAATAACTGGTTCAAAGCCACTTGTTTGGCAGCAACATGACTGTACACTGCCTCAATCTCATCTTGGGTTCTTAGCTTCGAAAACTATCATAAATAAAGGAAGAGAGTGGGTTTTGTATTGATTATTGGCAACATTAATTGGCAAGGGTAAAAATACTGCAAATGTTAGGCCAATGGAGCATTTTCCAATGAGTCATTAACTCTTAGAAGTGGCACTCTGGGGCCTCCCCGGTGGCGCAGTGGTTGAGCGCTGGGTTGAGAAGCTGCCTGCAGCCTCTGCAGCGCCGGTTCGATCCCCGGCTGCTCCCCGGCCACCGGAGGAGGGTCCCACATGGCGCGCAGACCTCTCCTGCCGCCCGCTGCTCCCCTCAGCAGTGTACTTCGGTCCTTCTGCCTGCTCTGCTCCCCGCTCTGGCTCTGGTGAATTCTCTCACCCTCCCACGCTTCTGACTGTACCCAGTGCATGTATAAACAAAACAAACAAATAAATAAAACATGCCTCTATTTAAATAAATAAATAAATAAACAAACAAATAAATAAATTTTAAAAAGTGGCACTCTGAATACTGCTCAGTGCATGCCACAGGCATCATCCCTCCCCAGCAAAGATATGGAGGAAGTATGTCTATAGTTTTCAGAAGGTTTGCACATTTAGAAACAATCTCCAGGTTTATTACTATTTCATATTTCCATTTTATGAATCATGTGGGGGGGCTGAATATATGCTAAACTTACAGTATATTTAGTCAATGAGCATTCATATGTATAAAGATACATAAATAACATAAAGCAACTATGCAGGTATCACCAGCTCTGAATTTTCTACAAGGGACCAATTAGCGTCACTACTAGCATCTAGTAGATCGTGTGAGCTATAGGAGATACAGGTTTGCTATAAAATTCGATCATGTAGTATGCAAATACTATCAAATGAGATCCAAGTATGAAAAAAAATCTAACTTTGCACTTTGGGGAAGATGCGCCCATGTCAAAGAAATTCTTCCATAAAGGCAAATCCCTCAGTGGTTTCTTGGATTCTTGTCTTCTTTGGGTCTTATCTAGATGAGAATCCAGATGCTTCGATATTAACAGTGACATTAACGCCATCCAAATCCACATTCCCCATTACACCCCTCCTACTATCATTTTCCACAGATGTCTGACCCCTATTGGTAATCCCCATGGAAACAATGTGGTATTTTATTCTGCATCTTTTATACAAATGAATTTAAAGTTGCTGATTCACATTTAGTTTGCCCTTGACCTGACTTATCCTCAAAAACCAATCACCAAATACTTTCCTAGTTTTCCATTTCTCCCCACAGACCTGGCTGGTTTTCAACAATGAAATACAATTTGTTAGGCACTTTGACAATATTCTCTGTAAGTCCAAGTATTGGTTTATGATAGAACTCTTGGGAATTCAGCATAATCGCCCTTTCAAAATATTTTTGGAATGATGTAGACTATAAAATAACAATTTACATAATAAGGTGTACAAGTACTTCCGTGGCACTATTAATAAATTTTATAGCAGTTTTTCCCTAAGGATAAACATCTAATTATTACAAGTCTATAATCAGAAAGATGTCATATGAGTACTAGCTTATGGAATTATTTCTTGGAGGTCAAGAAGAATCACAATAGGAGGAAATCCTGTCCTGTTGTTAAAAACTCTACTGAGATTCATTAATAAAATCACTAAATAAAAATTTAGTGTTCTTTGGTTTCAGCCTATTTTATCCTCAGGAACAACAGTACGCCCCCTCTTTTCTCCTGCCACAGTTTTTACAGAAGCTGTTATTTTTTTAAATAAAAAGGGGAGAGAGCTGCAACTCAAAATTGCTGTTATTTTTTTGTTCTGTTTCTCTGGATAAAATAAGGCTTCTAATGGAACAAAGAACAATAATCAGTGCAGATGCAAGACACAATACACTATAATAAGAAAATAATGAAAACTAACATTCAGGATGCCATACATAAAAAGGAGCTGAAACTCAAAGTGAAAGCTAAATTAAAAGATATTTCACATAGTTGTGAGGGGAAACATAAAAGCAATTTGGGATTTCCTATATTTGAAGGGATGTATTTCCATGTATTGTACTTTTCTTGAACTTGGTACAGATCACTCTCCCATATTATGCTTCTCAGTTCTAGCTCAGTATCAAAATAAAAGTGTGCCTTTGGAGATTTGGCCACCCCTCCCCCAACAAGCCTGGAGCACCCAAGTGTGCAGAGGCTCATGTGAGCATAAATCAGACTTTGGCTGACACCAGAGGTTTCTGAGAGCCTGCACAGCTGCAGATGTTGCTAACCGGGTAGAAGAAATAATCTTTGCAAAAGACAGCTGTAGCATTTATTTGCCCCTTGACCAGGACAAGGCAAGCAGTCCTATCCTGATCTTTAGCCCTCCCAAGGTATTTCCTGTCTACTGTCAGTCACTTCCTATTCTCTTTTATTGGTTTCTGGTGGTTTCCACATTAAAAAAAAAAAAAAAAAAAAAGAAAAAGGCAGAATAGAGTGTAGAGTGTTTCAATAGATTTCAGTTCTCCCAACGAATACATGATTCAAGAGGAGAATTAACAGGCAAAAACATAAAAACAAGTGTCTACAGACATTTTTAGGAAAATGTTAAATAATTCATAATAGAATGATTAGAGAAGCTGGATCTGATTCCCTCGAGATATATATTATGCCTCTTCATATAAGACATTTAACTTCATTTATTTGTTCTTTAATAAATAAGGGCTTATACAGCAAACCTTAGGGGAGAGAAAAAAAAACAGAAATTAACAATTTCATTGTACAGTGCTCACGCTATAGTGTAAAAAAGAAGAAATATCACCCTGATCTAGAGTTCACAATTCTGGAGGTTAGGGGTAGGGGAAGGGGCGGGTAAAAAAGGGAACAACTGAACTAATGAGAGAATACCAAGCTATATACAACATCATCCAGAACTGAACTGCATCGTCCCAGTAATCACAAGATAGCAGCAGATATATTTTTTCATGTTTCAGAAAAACAAAACTGTATAATTAATGGAATTTTCTCTTCAGAGTGCTTTAAGCACTATGAAGGGTGATACCTAAATCTGGCACCTACTGAATAATTGTGACCCAGTTGCTATAATTTTTAAAAATTTTAACAGAGAAAGGGAGTACAATCTTGACTAAACTATACCATATAATTTTCCCTCAATTATCTGACTAACTTCTGGACCCAACTGCATCACAGCAAAATAAAAGGTACCAACATTCTAAGAGAGAGGCACCAATGATTAAGTACAATGCACAACCCAAATACATTTTGATCCAGCAGGGTAAGAAGAGTTGCAATTGTATTCATTAAGATTCCAAGAAATTGGGCCTCCCCAGTGGCGCAGCAGATTGAGCACAGCAGTGTGAAGCTGTCCGCGAGCCTCTGCAGCACGGGTTCGATTCCCAGCATGCCAGGAAGATACCCACATGGTGCAGCAGACCTCTCCTGCCTCGCCCGCTGTTCCCCTCAGCAGTGTCTTCAGTCCATCTGCCTATTCAGCTCCTCACTCTGTCTCTGGTGAATCCTCTCACCCTTCCACACCTCTGGCCTGTACCCCAGTTCTTGTATAAATAAAAATAAATCTTCTTTTTTTAAATTTTTTTAAAGAATTTTTATTTATTTATACAAGAAACGGGGTACAGACCAGATGTGCGGGAGGATGAGAGGATTCACCAGAGCCAGAGTGGGGAACAAAACAGGCAGACTGACGAAATACACTGCTGAGGGGAGCAGCGGGCGTGACGGGAGAGGTCTGCAGCGCCATGTGGGACCCTCACCGGCACCCAGGAGCCAACCGGCGCTGCAGAGGCTGTGGACAGCTTCGTAGCACAGCGCTCAACCGCCTGCACCACCAGGGGAGTAAAAAAAAATCTTTAAAAAAAAAAAATTCCAAGAAATTCCAGAAGTAGGGCAGGGGCATGTTTTAGAAAGACTACCCTAAAATCTTAAAAGAGGATCACAGAGAGAGCCAGATATGCTTATCCAACACTTAGAAAAGTCTTCATAAAAACCTCTCCATCTTTCATAGTATCAAAAATTAGCTCTATACCTATTCTTTTTAAATAACTGCAATTATTATAATAACATCAAAACATTTTAAGGACTAACCACTCCACTCTGACTAATCAATATGAGGAAGCATTTCCCCTACACATAAAATGCTGTTATCTTCCCCAACAATTTACAAGGTTAATTTTTCCCCTAGTGGTCAGTTTTATTCCAAGGACTTAAAGTGAGCATTTTAAATCTCATTTATTTTAAAACATTTTTAGGCCTACTACCTTTGTCAGTGTATTAAAACTTAAAATTTGGTTGAATCAAGTTTAATTAATATTATTCCAAGGGACAAAACATAAAAAGCATTTACTTGGAAATATGACAAAATGATGAAACTCCATATAGAAATTTTGATTTCTAAATATTCCCTATAAAGCATATGTATTTGAATTAATTCTGATTGACTTTCATTTTCGGAGATCAACAGAAGACGAAATCTAAGTAGAGATAAGCTTTGTGTTTTAAAATTTACTTTTTAAGAGATTCTTCACTTTTCCTATCCATTTCTACCTCTTCTTGGAATCTCTGGCAAATTATTTTAAACTTACACTGTCAAGTGGGAACACAACTGCTCATGGGCCTGAAAACACTCTTAAATGCATTATAACAGCAATTTTTCTACTATTCATTCCTCTTTATCACTTAATGTCCTCTGAAAATTTGGTGCTAGAAATCTAATCAACTAAGTTCCCTCCTGTCTTTAATATGTTGGAAATAGTTAAAATGTATAGTGGAATTTATTTAAACCAATTTATAGGAACAAATATTAACATGTTTACATAATCTAGCTGCTGAAGAAAAATTCTATATATGAACACAAGACAAAGAATTGTATAGACTTTTATGGGGGAAATCACTGCTGTTGCTTCAGAGGAATGCTATTAATCTTTCAGTCTGCATAGGTGAAGCTTTCTAAGATGTTACCATTATATTTTCACTTGAACACGCAAATCAGAAATAACTGCATCTTTTCAAAAATGAACGGTTTTACAAATTTAAAATGACCTCAATCTCCAAATAAGTTGCATAAATATCACACAGTTATACTTTTCAAGCCCCAGAAGTCTAAATCCATGACTTTAATGGTTTTCTCCTTATTTGCTTAATTTTTCACTTTAAAATCACTCTCCTATGGAAGCTTAGGACAACTCAAATGAAAACTGTTTATGCATCATACATTAAAAATAAATGAATAAGGCATTACTCTCCATCCTGAACATCTTCCTCTTCCTCATCAAAATGTTTGGAAATGCTACTAATCACTGCAATCATTTCAATAGACCAAGACAGACATATAAATGATGCCACATTTTAAACAGTGAACTCTGACAAAGTTACCTTTTCCATGCAACAACCCAGTCAATCAAAGCTCGCCCAGCCAACTCGTCTCTCTGTGGAAGTCTCATACTGCAAACATTCTCAGCTAATGAGCCCAAACCACATTATCTTAAGGTGAAGGTTTCTACGACACACTCTTCACTCTAAAGATGATTCTTTCTGTCAACCATTTTGTGCTCTGGCCAAAGCTTTGACTCATAATCGACTTAAAGTGGCCAGTGATGGCACAGTAGTCAGTGCTGGCTATGCCAAATAAGCAAAGAAAAATATCCCTTTGGATGTTAAAATATCCTTCAGGGTGACATGGGTCTTATATGGGAAATGGCAAGTAGGTCATTAGGGAATAGTACAAGTCCTCAGCCATTCTGAAAAGCATTGTAAACACCACTACCACCTGGGAGCATTGACCAAAAATTTTATGAATGTCAATTGCAAGCAACTATTATCAGAGGCATCTCATTACATCTGGGGATTAGAATGAAATGGAGAATGCCTGCCAGTGTATGACAGGGAACGGCATATGAGATCCACAAATTTATCCAATTAAATGCTTTTATTTAAATGAACACTCTAAAGAGCCACTTAAAATTTATCCATTTCTGACACTCACTACTTACTATAGAAATTTTAAAAACTTAAAAATGAGTTTCAGATTTCCTTGTATTTTTAGACAGTTTTATATTTTTATAGTTCTTTTATAAGATGTACACATGGATTTGCTCTTAGCAATCTAATATCGTCATGTAGACTTCCAGGGGAAAAAATGACAAATACACATCATTATTTAGGTAACTCAAGCACCAAAAACTGGTGTACATGGTAGCAGAGCTTTTTTTAAAGTTCTCTAAAACATTTAGTCTGAAAATTAGCACCACATCCAGCAGAGTCAAGTAACCAAAAACCTACTAAGTATTTTACATATTTTCTCAATCCTGGAAACTTAACAAAAATCCTCATGCATACATTATACACTTTAAGAATACAAAAAGAAAACCCGACTCATATGAATAGTACTAAACAAGCAAAGTTAACCCAAACTGATAACATGAATACATTCTTCAAATATATTGGGGGAAATGACACCCTTCAGGGAAATAGAGGACAAAATAATGAGTTTAAAAATGGAAGAATCTTAACAAAAGACAAAAAGATTGATCACATAGCCAGATGAAATTATCTACCTGGGAAGGTGAGTAGTCAAGCAAGACTTGTCAGGGAAACTTCTAAGAGTAGATGCGCTTTACATCTAGTTTTTATTTGGTTTCAGTGGACTATAGCAGCTGGACAAACAATGCTGCATATACTTGCCTTTTTTGTTATCTCATTGAAGATCTTCCAAAAAGGCAGATGAAATAGATAAATCTTAAAGAGGATTTAATAGTCATAATCCAGACAGATTAGCACAAAGGTTGTGAGAAATATCATCCTGCACTGAAAGCACAGAGCAAAGGAAGACCTGACATGCACTGACAACTGCACCATAGGGTCACTGGTAAGTCCCCGTGGGTACATGGGAAATTATCTACACACCAGGAAACATTTGGATTCCACTCCACATAAAATTCTCAGGGAAAAAGTGTTCTTGAATATTAAGCATTGCTTTTCAAACTCTTTTACATAGAATCCCAGTTTGGAAAAGTACTTTGCACGTCTTTCTAAAAGTGTAGGACATGATGACATAGCCACCCACTATCTCCCAGTCCATTGCTCTCTGTTCCATTAACATGAAAGAATCTAAACACTCACCATGAAACTAGTCACCAGCACCACAACTGCCCGCACTAAATGCCCATTTTGGGCCAAGGTCCTTTATATAATCTCCCCTTTAATCTTCAAAGAGAAGCAGGCATTATAGCCAGCTAACAAGCTATCAAAATGAGGCTGGAAGGGCCTCCTTGGTGGCCTAAGGGTTAAGTCTCAGTACTACCACTGCAATCAAACTACACATTGGCCTGAGTTTGATCCTTGTCCAGGAAGCTAACCCACATGGCACAGCAGACCTCTCCTGTCTCACCCACTGGTCCCCTCAGCAGTGTATTTCAGTAGATCTGCCTGTTCTGCTCCCCACTCTGTCTCTTAAGAATCCTTTCACCCTTTGCACCACTGGCCTGCACCCTAGTTCTTCTACAAAAAAAAAAAAAAATCTTAAAAAAAAAGAAAAAAGAAACTGATACATTTAAAAAAAAAAACCAAAAAACAAAAACAAAGCAAAATGAAGCTGGAGACCTCATTGCTCGGCCCAGGGGCTCGCAGCTGCAAAGCATAGCAGTGTCATTACCTACCAACCCAAAAAGTCAACCTGGCAGGGACAAGTATCAATCTCTCATGCCAACCAGGTATATACTGAAACAACTTTTCTGGAAAGCAAACTGGCAAAATACATAAATTGAGAATCATCATAACGTTCATGACTTCCCACCCAGCCAAAAATTACATACCTACTTCAAACAAATATAAACTGTGAATCATCCTTTGCATTATGAATCTAAACACTCATAATGGGTGTTTAGGGTAAAATATGGAAAAACAAACTAAATTTCCAATAATAAACAATAGAAAGATGTTTCTATAATAGAAAAATGTTTACACAGCCATATAATAAAATACTATACCTCCTTTAAATTTATTGCTATAATTTACAAAAAGACATGGGAAAATGTTAATATAGCAAGCAAAATAAGTAGGAACAATTGTATATACATCATGATTTCAATTATTTCAAAAAGCATCTGTATTTATATACACACAAATATACATAAAGACTGAAAAACTCTAATTTTAGATTGTTCTGGGTGTGAGATTATGGGAGACCTAATCTCCTCTATAAAACCATCTGAGCAGTCCAAATTTCCTATCATAAGTATGTATTTATCTTATCATAGACAATTAATGCTAACATTTTTTAAAAAAAAATGTTTATTATACTCATTCAAACCAGTGCAGAAGAATCCTGTGCTCTGGGATGCTGAATCAGGAACTATAAGAGATTTCATCTGCAGAGCTGATTATCTGAAACTCTGTGCAGCTTTGGGTTGGGATAAAATTTGTCATATTCCTCGTTAATTATTCATGAATCTAGAAAATGCCTTATTTATTAAAGACTTATGCTTTCAAAGGCAACAGCAACACTCTCTGAAGCCTATAATTGGGTATGAGCAAGCAGTTTCTAGACTGTAATAGGATTACTTTTAGTGTTCTCATTCTAAGGACAAAATCCAATAAAATAAATTGCAGAGTATTATTTGTTTAAATAAAACACACTTGCACATTGTCTTCCACTTCCTCTGCCAGCATTAATTTACCAATCAGTCAGATCCCTAAGGAGGCATGCACAGTAGTGGTGCTGATGCACTAACAAGGGGGATGGGGAAGCAGAGATACTAAAATTATTTCACTGACCATAGCACTATGCACCATGACAGATTACATGCAAGTGACAGAGAAAAGGAATCTAGCTTTGCCCTCCTCCATAAAAGAGAGCAAATTCATTATTCTGACTTAAGTACCCTAGTACACTCCCTTCTCTCATGGCCAGCACTGCTGAAGAACTAGTATTCAAACAATGCAGTGGTTATAAATACATGAGAAGCTGGAATAAAAGGAAAGGGAAAAGGAGCATTTTTTTTAAATGAAGCAGCAAAAATCAAGTTAAAAAAGATGAAAAGTTGTTCTAATTACTAAATTAATGTATCACAGGGCCTCCCTGGTGGGGCAATAGGTTAAGTCTCAGCACTTTGAAGCAATCCGCAGCTACTACAGCAGGAGTTCGATCCCTGGCCAAGGAGCTAACCCACATGGCACAGCAGACCTCTCCTGTCTTGCCTGCTGCTCCCCTCAGCACTGTATTTCAGTGGATACACATGTTCTGCCCCCCACTCTGTCTCTGGTGAATCCTCACCAACCCACCCTCCCCCACACCTCTGGCTTACACCCCAGCTCTTGAATGCTTAAATAAATTTTAAAAATCCTTAAAAAATGAAATAAATTAATGTATCACAATATAAATGAACTTTTTAAAGATTTACTGAGTCATAGAAAAATTAACTGCATTTCTTTGATCCATAGAACTATGTAAGAGAACCATTTATTAGTTCAAAGACACCAAAAGACAGCTTGTGACTGTTAAATCCAAAATCTTTCACTGGAGAACTTAACAGTTCAATAACAATTCCTTTCATCCTTGCCTCCCACATGCACACACACATACACAATGCCTGTGCCTGCAGATGTAGTGCACACACACACAATGCACTTGCACACAGTCACAGCGCACACACACAGATACACACACATGGACACACCCTATGCACTTGCATGCAGACATAGTGCACAGACACACACATGCCCACATTCATAAGACACACGGAGGTGCTTCACATAGACACACATATTTTGAAAGCATCATAAAATATACTCTGAAAGTATAATAAAACATAAAATAATTCCATTAGAGAAGCAAAGACAAGAATTTAACTCTATATAAACTGCTTCTTCCTCTGTTCTGGTAGGTATCACCAAACACAATTTTTACTCCTGTAAGGGCATTCCTAAATCTGGCCAAACATATCATTTTATAATAGTTCTACGCCACCCTGAGAAGTACAGACATCCTCCCCAGTCACCACAGAGCAGTCACTACACTGAAGGCTACCAGATAATTCAGACCAACTTAAGTCAAGTCTGGGAGATTCTAACAGAAACAGGCAGAAGCAACTGGCCTGGGTTTCCACAACCTAAGTGTCCATCAGTGCAACTGTGCTGCTGGCAACTACCAAGGCAAGATCGCTAAAGCTCCCAAGACACTGAACGCACTACCAGCAACAGCAGGAAGTCCTCAGAGCAATGACAGTGTGACGACAAAGGGCTCAGCCCCACTCAGTCGCTCAGGCACAGGGCAGAGGCCAGGCATGAGCTGGCACTTTCCCTTAGGAAGTTGTGGTCTAAGCCAGTGCTGTGCTCTGATTAAAGGACAAGTTCTTCAACAGAATTACTTCCGCTTTCATGGGAAGAAACAAGAATAAGGAACTTGTACTGAGGTGAGAAAGTAAGAGATGAGTCAGCACAACTCCACACAGTAGTGAGATCCTCCAAATGCAAGAAGCTTTACTTGGGTTACTTATGAACTTCCAAGTCCTATTCTTGTTTGAATAGTTCCATCGACCTCTCCCTAAACCTCCAGAAGTCTCCACTCATCCCCTTTGGAAAGATCAATCCAGTGGGAAGACAGACTCACTTAAAATATTCTGCCTGGATCTCTTTGCCTTGCCCAACACTAGGAGTGAGAACACTGCTGACACGATTAGCCCAATGGACCTACCCAATTCTTAGAAGAAAGGTAAGTAAAGATGAATATTTCAAATACCCAGTTCAGGTCACCAGTTCACTTTCCTCACTCAAATCAAAAAGTGTTCTCATTGATCTATAGCCATACCTGTTCTCCAATCAATAATTCACAGATTCCACTCCTTAGAGTTCAGCTAACACAAAAACAAAACAAAACACACACTCTAATATGCATTCAGGCTTAATTAGAAAAGACTTAAAAAAAAAACAAAAAAACTTTTACCTCCACTCAGCTAAAGGCATATTTCCTAACTGTATTAGTCCGAGTTGCCCTCCAGTTTTCAAGGACCCTGTGTTTCCAAAAAGGATCCGTTTAACCCCTTTTATCTACTTTATGGATAAATCATCCACCACCTGCAACTTGCATATCCAGCCACCATCTTTATGGTGACATCTGAGCACAGTAAATCCAATGCTTCAAGCCACAGTTGTCAGCAGGACAAGGGGGAGAGCAATGTGGATTCTCCCTGGAGAAGAGCTTCTAAATAATGAGCATCACACTAAGGGAACATTTAAGAAATCCTCCTTGATAGTATCAGCTTATTATCTCTGAAAAGTTTATGTACCTTTCATTATTTACAAGTAATAAAACACATATTAACACCTTCAAAATTATTAGGGTAACTTCCTTTCAAAAAGTATAGTGATTCTTTAGATCCCTTTAACTCTGTGTTTTTATTTTTGAAGCTCTCTATTGGGTGGGGAGCAGGGGAAGGCACATGGACTATGCCGAGGACTGTGGCAACGATGGCCGGCATGGCCTCAGCAAAGCACATGATGCCAGGGTGGAGAGAAGTCAGGGCTGGACATAGGACCTCAAATGCCATTGAGGTACAGTCCTTAAGTCAATCTGGAGCCTCGTAAGCTTTCTGGACAAAAAAAAAACACAGCCCAGCAGCAATGCAGAGGAAAAAAAAATAGGAGAACCCGGTTGAAAGGAAGAACAAAGGAAAGAGAATTCCAGGCAAGGGACATATACAAAGTCAAGGGAACTCGGTGCGAACATTAGTCAGTTCTGTCACGATAGAGGCAGAATGAAAAGAACAGGCAGAAGATGCAGGTGGAAAGTTAGGCTGGGGACCACTTTCATGTTGCTAAATCTGAGTTTTACTTGAAAAATCAAGCAGAACCCATGGGACTTCTCTATACCAAGGATTGTTGTGCTTAGAAAGTTCACTATGGGGGAAAATATGTAGGGCCAGTAGTTTTTCACAAGTGGTATATATGCATGAATCAGGAGATGTTCATTAAAAATTGTAGCTGAAGGGCCTCCCCGGTGGCCCAGCGGTTGAGCGCTGGGTTGCGAAGCTGCCCGCGGCCTCTGCGGCGCTGGTTCGATCCCCGGCTGCTTCCCGGCCACCAGAGGAGGGTCCCACATGGCGCGCAGACCTCTCCTGCCGCCCGCTGCTCCCCTCAGCAGTGTACTTCGGTCCTTCTGCCTGCTCTGCTCCCCGCTCTGGCTCTGGTGAATTCTCTCACCCTCCTGCGCTTCTGACTGTACCCAGTGCATGTATAAATAAAAAACAAACAAACAAAGAAAACATGCCTCTATAAAAAAAAAAAATTGTAGCTGAAGAGTTGTTTATTCCCAAAACCAATTGTATATTAAGTATCACACTTTAAGTAAAGCTGAATTAATATAAGTAATACCACATTTAGGGTGTTATAGTGGAGCTACATCTTACTCAAAAGTTAGTCTCTACACAGCAATGGTCAAATAAACTTAACATATGGTTAAGCTAACCTTGAAACTGAATTTAACCACCCCTAAGAACCAGTGGGGGTGAAGGGATGTGGGGGAGAAACAGATACCACATAGGAGACCAGGGTTTCCTACTTCCAATGTCACCCTCAGTGCACATCACACATTCATTAAAAGGGAGGCCACTCTTGCCACCCTCTCTGAATAAAGATGGTCACAAGTTCTTAGATACTCCTAGGACTGAGAAGTGGAGTGAATGTCCCCTCCCACAGAATTCCAGTTGCTTTATGACTGGTTTAGATCATAAAAGAAAGGGATAAAGACACCGTGCTGGCTTCCAGGCAGAGGAATGCTCTTTGCTGAGCACATGGAAATTAGTTCTTCAAAGAGAAACATCCCTGTGATTCAACTCTCTAAGCCTCCACCAAAAAAAATTTCACATTAAAAAAAAATAACTATTCTTAAAGCCTGACATTTTGGCATGGTATGTAATGTAAGTTACCGGATAAATAAAACTTGATCTCCATCATTTTCCAGAGTCATATCTAAAAAGTGTTAAGTTTATACTCAAGCTCTAAATAGTACACAGATCATTAGAAGAACTGCCTTCTGAACACAGTTCATTAGTAGACTCATGAAATTACTTCATCTCCATATGAATTTGGGGGTACTAAGGCCTAGCCAACTCACAGGATATTCCAAAAAAAGGAATCATGAGTGACACAAACACTTTGAAGCTCTCAGAGAAGATGCCACATAAAGCTAAGGTGTTATTACTATTATCTTTCTACCAGATAGCCTGGGAAATCTATCACATCTCTGGGCTCATGAATTATGAACACAAACTACTCTAGGTTTGTTGACTTCGAAAGTTCAGGATATATTTTATTATCCACACCCAGACCAAGAAAAAGACAATTTTAAAACATGATACAAAACAATAAAAAGACTGTTTGATGTTACATGCAACACACACACACACTAACATACACACACAAGCATAAACACATACTGATTCTACTGATTCTGATTGCAGAATAAAGATGCCATAAATATTTTAACACTCCTAGCATTGAGAAAGAGTCTATGACATCTACCCCTCCTCGCCCCCTGCCGACTCCCAGTTGCATTGTGACAGATTTGGTACATAAAAAGGGATAAAGATGCTAAGCTGGCTTCCAGGTACTGGTGGCAGCTTTCTCTTCCTGACTCCTCTGGCACTTTCTCTAGGAACCAAGAGCCACAGCATTTCAAGTTCAATTATCCTGAGATCTAAGTGCTGAAGACACTGCAAGTCAACAGTCACAGGGACCTTAAGCTTCCAGTCACCCCTACTAAGTGCCAGACATGTTAATAAAACCACAAGAACCCTTCAGATAGGTTATCTGCTGGTTGAATATCCCAAGTAACCCCAATTACACCAAAAGAATCCCACAGGTGAGCCCTGCCCAAATTCCTGACCCACAAAATCATGAGATATAATTAAACAATTGTTTTCTTAAGACATCAAGACTCGGTCACTTATTGTACAGCAATACCTAAGTATATATTCACTATCAAACAACATTCTTACTAATCAACGTATGGTAAAGTACTATTGAAACTTCTGAATGAGATAAAAAAAATTCTTACATGGACTCTGCTATCAGACACATTTTACTCTTAACTAATTTCTATCATGTCTATAAAATTCAGTATTAGTAAAGTATAGCTGCAGTATATTTGAAGACACTATTCTAAATGTTCCAAGATCTGCGATTTGTGGTTCAAAACCCTTGAGGAAGTGATTTCCTGTTTCAATCACCTCTTGTCAGTCATACCACAAGATGTGTGAGTGCTGTCCCAGGCTCTTGGCTGCTAAGTGCACCCAGCACAGCAGGAACACTGGGCTGGCCTGGCCTGAAGAGGCACGGCCACGTGAGCCCCACCTGACAGTGCAAGTGTCCAAGTGAAGATTGGCGAATTCTGTCTGAAAAGGGCAACCTGGTCTTGTGTCCTCTTTCCTTACTTCTGGTACTATGTAAAAGGTACAAAAACATAGGCTCTCAGCAGTCATGTTGACAGGAAAAAACAAAAATAACAACACTGTGCTTAAGACAATAAAACTGAAAGGTGGGCAGACAAAACCTCTAACCAGGTTCATGAGGCCTCCGGCCAGAAACATAAATTGCCAGACTCAGCCAAGGTCCTTGGCATGCTGGTGTGGGGGTGGGAACTGTTTGATGGGAATATTCTAAGAGTATGAAAATATGTAAAAGGAACTCTCTACTGGCCTTGTGAAAGTGTGCCACAGTCTTTTCGCATATTACTGTTCCCACAACTCATGGATGCATAGGCACAAAGAAACCTGAAGAGAAAGTCTTGCAAGTGTATTTAGTTCACTGCTCATAAGCTCTCTTCCCCGTTGATCCAAAACCACGCATCTTAGTTGTCTTGTTTCTATCCCAAGCAGCAGAAGACACCACCCGACTCGTACCCTATCTCACATGTGCTACTCAACTTGACCTTTCCTTTCCCTTTTTCATTACTATCCACCCTACCCACCATAATGCCAAAACATTACTCTTGACAATACGGGTATTACTGCTGTTATTTCCTGTTATCATTGTTTCCTGGCTTTCTTCCTATCTCTCTGAAACTCCTTAATGAAGTGAAACTGAGAAAACACGACTCTTTGATTGTTAAAGGTACTTTCTCAACAACTCCCCAATGGATAAATAACACCCCCAATACAGCATCTGTGCAAGAGCTTTCGATCCTCAGTCCTGACCTAAAAAAGTTTAATGGCACCAAAAGCAAAGAACGAGCTGAGAATACCATCTGTAAATCTATAAAGGCAAAAAAAATCTATAAAGGAAGCAGCTTTTCTCCTCTTACGTGGAAAAAAACAACCATGGACCAACAAGTCTTCTGCTTTAGACTTAACTCCAACACATCCTACCTATCCAAACAGGCTAAGGTCTGTCTAAAACTACCCCAAAGAGAGAACGTAATGTTCTCACTGAAAGAAAAAAATGAAATATGGGAGGTAATGGGGTGCTAATTTGATGGAGGGAAACTTCACAATGAGTGTGAGTGTGTGTGTGTGTGTGTGTGTGTGTCTCAAATCATTACTTACATCTTAAATATCTTACAATTTTGTCAATTATACCTAAAAAAAGCTGGAGGAAAAAAAAACTCGAAGGTTATTTCTCTAGTGTTATTTTGCTGTAAAACGCTGGGGTATTCTGGAAAGTTTTTGAAAGTACCATTCATCACTTTTATTTGCAAAGCACCAAAACACAGGAAGCTGTGAAGGGAAGATATATATACATATTCCAACCTCCTGTCCTTCTATATCTCTTTTTCCTGTCCTATATGAAACAAAAGCTTTGAATACACTCATGGGAAACAAGGTTTACAAACATACTGAAAGGGATTGAAGTCAAAACATTGCACAACTTTATTATTTTAATCTCTACCTAGCAACCTCCCTAAACACATTGGGGGAGGGAAAATCATTTTAATTAATAAGATACTTAACATCCTAAAAGAGAGGAAAACAGTTTTTAGCAGTGTGGTGTTGAAAAGATGAATGAGAGGAGGTGGTCCTCTTGAATATGAAGATACATGTTCTTGATAACTTAGCCTCTCTGATGTAAAAACATAGCCATGCCCAGCACCTCAGGGAGCCTTCAAGGAACCACTCCCTACTGAGTATGATAAATAGGTCAACTCTTGGGTGAAGTTTTCAGGTGAGTGGCATTGAACGCCTTTAGCAGAACTAAGGTATTAAAAGTTACATCAATCTGTCAACTTTAGCCAGATATTTCATGTTCATTTATTGCTGATTTAGCTGCCCAACATCTTAAGATTCAGAGAAGAGTAAAGAAGTGGAATAGGCATATGAATTATACAGATTTTATAATAAAGCATTGTAAGTCACAAAAAGTTGCTTCCTCATTTTATTTTATAACTTAAATCATCTCTTTGAGATCCAGGGTATTCTCAGAACTACTAGTAGTTAATAAATGCTGAAGGTCTTTAAAACATCTGTGCATTTATATATACATATATGTATATATAATGTAATTTCCTTTTATCTAGCAACATGGCAGTTGCAATTATTTTGGAAGTAACAAGGGTTAATTGTAGAAAAGGCCACATAGCTAAGATGGTTAAACAAACACAATTCTCCTTAGCCTGTAAATGAGTAGACTTTAACTTGGGGAATCAGAACATTCTTAGGACCGAGAATTTTTCCCTCTATTTACAATTAATTTATTAGTAAATACTAATATTGAAATTTCTATCGTACTTTTAGAAGAAAAATGACCCTTTAACAAATCAACTTGAAAAACTAGCACTTAGTATCATAAATCAAAAAGACTTTAAATTAGTCATTAAAGTGATGCCTAAGCTATTTTAAAACTTAGAAAAAGATCTATTAATTCTATAACATGACAAAGGCATTATCTACATTAAGTCACTTAATCTGCATTACTACCAACAAAATATAACATTCCCAAATTACTGACAGAAAAATAGGTTCATATGGCAAAGCTCAAAACTATATGAGGTGAAAACCAAAACTTGGAAAAGCTCTTCCATGATGATCATCTCTGGAACATCTAAGTCAATGTTACTGGGATCATATTTCTTACACTGCAGAAGAATGTTTCCATAATTTTAAGGGAGAATAGCTTTAATATACATTCAATTTCTTATATCTAGTGCAATTCTAATGTGAATGAGAAAAAACTTAGAAGAATTTACCAAATACTCTTAGCAAAAAAGAACGATTATTACCAGCTAAAATCTACTTCATTTTACTTCCTACAATGCTTTTTAACATTATCATTTTGAACCCTAACAAGTTCATGAAGTAGGTGGTATAAGAAGCCAAGAATTGTGGTCTTATGCTCTCAGACAAATGATGGAATCTGTTTGTCTGACTCCTGGTCCAGACTGTGTCTCTGATGTGCTTGCCTCCATGAAACCTTCAATTTTTTGTGATTTTGCAAACATCTATATTTTAAAAGCTGAGTCAGAAAATGTGAAAGATGAAAAACATCATAGAAATCATAGAAAGTTTGGGGTTTCATTAGCTTTCCAGGATTTCAAAAAAAAAAAAAAACCTATTAATTTGTGCCTTCGTAATTTAAAATATAGCCCTTTATATGCCTCAGACAATGCATATACTGAAGTATCATCATTTTGCAGATGTAATTGTTACAACAGTTACCAATTCAAATAACACATTTCACTTCCAGATCCTCTTTGTTTATCTGAAAGATTTTTTTTTCAGATTGCTAACCAAGTGGTAAAGGTAGCATATGTATCCTACATTCAACCTTAATGGATTTAGCGATTAGTCACATCCTGTGTGGTGGTACATCAGATACCAATATCCTGAATATTTTACCTCCTTTTGCAGGTGCTGCTGGCTGTAATAAGAGAAATCTCTTTAAAATATAATCCTGTCGGGCAGCAAGCTGACTAACCATTACTTGTGTATGACTGTACACACTAGGTTTCAGAATTATAAACTATACCTCAATACCTTTGTGGTGTTCAAAAGAGTTTATGATTTGGGCCTCCCTGGTGTACAGGGGTTAAAGTCTCAGTGCTATCAAGCTATGGTCTGCCACTGTAGCATGAGTTTGATCCCCGGCCAGGGAGCTAACCCACATGGCGCAGCAGACCTCTCAAGTCTCGCCCACTGCTCCCCTCAGTGTGCTCCCTGTCTATGGGAATCCTCTCAACCCCTGCACAACTGGCTTAGACACAGTTCTTGTATGCATAAATAAATAATAAAAATTAAAAATAAATCTTTTTAAAAAAGAATTTATGTTTTAATTTTGGATTTAACATTGAATTTAGAAAATTAAAATACAATTTTTTGCAGTTTGTATTATATGCTTAAAAGATATATAACAAAAAAAACCCACTCTCATAACAACTACCCACTCAAAAATAGCACTTTCTTCATTATGTTTTAAATCTGTTGACACAACATGCTATTAGTATCTAGCTATTTTAGATTTTTGAGATACACAGTAAGTCATTTTCTGGAGTGCTGAAGAACACTGATTTTTATTGTATAATATCTCAGAGGCATTTTCAGATATACAATCTCTATAATATAATGTTCTAATCTAAAGGGTGCAACAATAACAAGAACCAAAATAACACATACACCAGAAAAAATGAGTTCCAAAAAATTAAGTCTTATAATATCTGAATATTAAAGAACATCAAAAGCAAGAGTATATGATGACAGTCATTCCTAAAACAAATTAAATTTAGAGCACCATAAAAATACCAACTTTATGAATATACACAATGCATATGTATATGCATATCATACATTTAGTATCATGCAGTATCGCACATTACTTGTAATTCACAAAGGAAATAAGCATATCAAGTCATTTCTAAGCATACAGTCTATCTTAAAAGATACTTCTCTCGCAGCAGTAAGAAATTCTCAAGGACATGATACGTCCAACTATAACCTCTCAACAGAACATGTTTAACCTGGGAGGTGGGGGGAGAGGCAAGACCCATCATTTCAATATACTGAAAGCAAATATTCTCATAGGAAGATGGGTGGAAAGACAGTCTGCACTCTTTCTGCTCCACTGAAGAGCCACTGTGTATCATTCATGCCTATGGTCCCCAGGGTACAATAACCAATCACACAGACTAGGAATGTCCATCACTCAGAGGACTGATAGGAGTCCAGCCCAGAACTTGTGAATACGGTAATATGAACATGGGAAAACTAAGACTCACAGAGTTTTGAGGTTTGACAAATTGCAAAGCTACTGAGGACCAAAAACAAACCCTGTGTAAAAACTCTTCTATTATGGACATCTCTGGGGCAACCTAGTCCGTCTCATTCAGCAAAGGAGCTGGTGAACAGGGCAGGGAGGAATTTCTGGCTAAGAGAGAACAAGTAAACAGTTTGGTCAAACCTTTGGGGGATGAGAGGAAGAATATGGAGAGACCAGGAGCCTTGGACGGTTAGCAGTCAAGAGCTTACCAGAGAGCAAGAGACACAGTGAATAAGGCCAAAGAGAGCAAGGTTTACACCTTGTAAGGAAAACTCCAAAACATAACCAGTTTTCATTTGAGGTTGTGAGTATCCCTGATGCATGGACACATGTTTTATGGGACTCTCACAACCATGAAATACCTAAAAATAAATTTTGCTCATAGTGGCTAATATAGTCTATTTTTTAAACATCTTTATTGAAATATAATCACAGGCCATAAAATTTGTTTTAAGTATACAAGTCTATGTTTTCAGTATTGTACAGTCATGCAATCATCACCAGCATCTAAATTTAGAACATTTTTATCACCCCCAAAACAAACTCATTAGTAGACAATCTCCATTACCTCAACCCTCAGGCCTACGCTCTGAATCTAAACCGCCTTTTCTGGTCATTTCATATACATGGACTCAGACAATATGTGGTGTTTTGTGACTTGTTTCCATCATATAGCATAATGTTTTCAAGGTTCATTTATGTGTAGCATGTATGAGTAGTTCACTCCCTTTTAAGAGTGAATAATATTCCAATATAAGGCAATATCACATTTTTTTCAGTTGATGGACATTTGGTTTCCATTTTTTGGCCACTATAAATAATGCTACTCTGAACAACTGCGTACATGTTCTCTGTATAGACGTGTTTTCATTTCTTTTATATACGTATGGTCTTTTTGAGACCTTTAAAAGAAATATTAAATTATTGTCATTTCATATCATGTAGATAGAGAATATGAAATTTGATTTCTCAGTTCTAATAGCAGCTGATGGAAAAAAAGAGAATAAACAAAAATAAAGCTTAATGGCATAAATAATCTAAAGTTGGAAAGCCAGATAGGAGAAACAAATAGTTAAGAAGGCAAGTCATTTTTATGTAATCTTTCCAAATGGAAAAAAAAAATAAGATAAAATAATGACTAAAACCACTTTTCTACTTTTTTCGGATTATATTTTCCATATAATCTATTTTTCTGTTTTCCTTTTAATACAGAAAAGATACTAGAAATAGGCAGGATGATATAAATTTTCACCCTCCTGCCTACTGCCATTGATCTTGCTCCCAGCTAGGACTGCTGCACGCGTGGCAAAGCACAAGAGGAAAGCATACCATGTGGTCCTAACATACCATCCCCACCTCAGTGGAAAATGACCTGTGTTAAGTACCTCCCTGGACCAATTTCACATATTTCTTTCCATCTTTGAAAAAAATGTAGAAGGCTCTAATCATCTGTTGTGTATTCACCATCACCAACCGCCATCAAACTCCAGAGGGAAGTAAAAACCTTCCAAGAAAGATGGAGTATCACTAGTGAGTCAAGTGGGGCTTCAAATGTTACCTTTGTGATCAACTGATCCATGTTCACTATGATCCATGAAACACTTGACATCAGCCAGATTCATTCTGTGACTCTCTAATCCTGAACATTTCTATCTACCCCGGGCATTTACCCAAGGATCCCAAATGACAGAATCAGAGCACCAGCCCCAGCATAGGTGTGTTCTGGGGTTGGATTCCCGCACTGCCCTGTCTACCTGTCTCGAACTGTATCCAAAGCTAACTCAGGAATATCCGTCCACTTATTCTGAAAAACAGACTGAACTCCTTCAAAATAACTGACACACACAAAAAAATACTTCCAGGTCCTCAAGTCATACTAAATTTCAGTTTCAATTATAATCTGTTTGTGCCAATATGTCAAATACACCAAACCTTAAAATTAGCAAGTACTGGTTATAGCTTTCTAAGAGCACTTTTTGTATGAGAATGCATGGGAAGTATTTATTCTCAACTTCATGTTTACTCAAGATCCAAGACTACAGTGTGGCAGACACTGAGCATACAAATAAGATTGAGGAAGCACCATGGCTTTTAAACATTTACAGTGAAGGAGAAGGGAACAGTTTTGTTCTGTAGAAAAACAAAATTATATACACACAATGAAACAATTTCATCCAGGTCAGTACAGGAGCTGTGGAAGCCCCCAGAAAAAGCACAAAGAAGAGAGACTCAAGCAATCCTGGAATACTGGGTCAGTCTCTCAGAGATGGCTGGTCTGTATGAACTGAAGCTCAAACAGATAAGCAGACAAATGGAGCAAGAATTCTAAGCAGAAGAAACAGAAAATGCTACAGCCAAGGAAGGGCAATGTAAGCAAGTTCAAGTGGGTGGAGGATGGGGTGTGGGGAGAGTATGGGGCGTGGAGAGTTTGTTGAGAGACAAACTAGAAGCAGAAGGGATCCTGCAAGGGACAGGTTGTGCTAAGCAGCAGGACTGGCCTCTGGGATAAGAGTAGGATGAGACCTGGATTTCAGAAAGATCAGTCTTTCAAACACATTTATTTTCTTTTTGCTTTTTGAGAGAAAAGATAGCAAATGCTAACAATAAAGTGCATTTCATTTTATTATATTTGGCTCTATTTTCATTCAAATTCTGCAACAATGTAACTATGTTCCTAAAAGTCTCAATAAGTTTGTAAATATATAACATGTTCATTCTAACCACAAGATTATTCATTTAAAAAAAAACATTTTTTAAAGATTTATTTATTAATTATACAAGAACCAGGGTACAGGCCAGATGCAAGGGAGTGTGAGCAGATTCACCAGAGACAGAGCGGGGAACAGAACAGGCAGACTGATGAAATACACTGCTGAGGGGAGCAGCGGGCACAACAGGAGAGGTCTGCCGCACCATGTGGGACCCTCGCCAGTGGGCCGGGATCCAACCAGCACTGCAGTTTCACAGCACGGCGCTCAACCGCCTGCTGCACCAGGGGAGGCACCCCCCAAAAAAAACCATTTTAAATATGGTTTTAGTAATCAAAAGTCCTCCCTCCCCCAAAAAGGAAAGCACATTCACATTTTTAGAAGTTACTGTATGTAAATTCAAGTTGTTATTTTTTTAATAACAACAAATTGTTATTAAATAACTTTAAAATTTCCATGCTTAAGAGATAGAAGCTGTGGACCCAAAATGAGAGACCCAGATGAAGTCCCATGTATACCTGCACATACAATTTGCTCTTCTGATTTTGGTGCTGCTTAGACAAATATTAACATATTTACCTATTCTTTAATTAATTACACACCACCTTTTTAAGCAAAGAGGGAAAATCCAAAAAGGAATATTAAGTACTTTCAAAATGTCCATGCAGTACAAATATAGTTCAGTGAATGAAATATATTAGTTATTCAACTAGTCTTTACCAAGCAGCTTCATGTGGCAGCTCTAGTACCAAAGAGTTTCATAGTCATCATCCTGTTCAACACTCACATTAGCATTGAAGGAAATTATTCCATTTAAGAGATAAGGAAAGTGGGCCTCCCTTAGTGGCGCAGGCGGTTGAGCACTGAGCTGTGAAGCTGTCCACAGCCTGCAGTGCAGGTTTGATCCCCGCCAGCCTGTGAGGGTCCCACAAGGCGCAGCACACCTCTCCTGCCTCGCCCGCTGCTCCCCTCAGCAGTGTTCCCCTCCACTCTGCCTGTTCTGTTCCCTGCTCTTCTCTGGTGAATCCTCTCACCCTCCTGCGCATCTGGCCTGTACCCCAGTTCTTGTATAAAATAAATAAATCTTTAAAAGAGAGAGAGAGAGAGAGAGAGATAAGAAAGTGAAGGTCTATAGGGTTGGTCTCTCCAAGGATAAATGGTGAAAAAACCTAAGTCTCCAGTCCCAATCCACCCCCTCCCAAAAGAAGGACCATCAAGGGAAAATAGTGAGCTAAAAGATTTCCAGTCACTCTCCTTCCTCACTTTGCCTTCAACCCCTTCTTCCCCTTTCCACTGCTCAGCAATCTGCAGGGTTTTATACACCGAAAGGGATCCCATGCAAACTGTTCCAGTCATCTTCCAAGAGCACCTCAACCTATATTGCTGCCCTGTTCAAATTCCCCCAGTCAGTCCTGCCTGTATCAAACTGTATGAAGTCCCAGCATCCTGCCCAGACATTCACAGTCCTCCTCAGCTTAACCCACCATCTAACATGAATGCTTTCACCAGCCTGAATCCCACTACAGACCTATAGAACCAGAGGTCTTGGCCAGGCAGGTGCTTTCTGAGATCACTCCACTACCCAGTTAGTAAGCACTGCCCAAAATCAAGGCCAGTCTTCCCACTCACTAAGCCCAACGCAAACCCCAGAGACTAAACCCCACCCATGACATAATGACCACTCCCAACTCTGAAATCCAGACCCAATTAATGCAGCTACCTACTGTTAGAGTTTACACATTGTTCTGTCTTCTAAATTAGTTTTTTAAATGCAAGAATTTACTCTCATACTTCTTCATAGAACATGACATTTTGCACACAAGCAGTTCTTCCAATAAATCAAAACAATTTTTTTGAGAATGAGCACGGGGACTTCTTATGTTTCCCCTAAGTAGATTTTGCATGCACAGCATGCACACCAATTTTGATTGACTCAGAATTATGGAGCGGCAGGCAAACCCTCAAAAACAAGGGCACCACACTAAAAAGTCACTACACTTGGTGCTTTAGGCTGTGTCCATCGGAATCATGGATGAATACAGACAGGAGAAACACAGATACATATAGAGTCAGGACTCAATTATAAGCCCAAGAAAAGTCCATATAACATGGTTCTCAATGTCTAGTAGAGCACCCCCCTTTAGAGAGGATTTGGATGAGGGGATGGTCAAACATTTTCACAAGCAATGATCACAAGCAGAGTTTTTTGTTTTCGCTAGAGGAAAGTAAAGCTATAACTAAGTATAAGTCTTTAAATATCTGCCTGTTGAGGGCATTTCTCATATTAAGTCACAGTACTTCACTGTCCAAAATAATAATTTAATCTGAAGAGGAAACAGTTCAAAAATAATGCCGAAAAATAGTCACACCGCACCACAAAACGCTTGCTGCAGAGATAGCCTTAGTGACTTAGGGTCTGTCTTTCTCTTTTTCTTTTTTCTTAGCTTAGTTGGTTGTTACACAAAGCCATAAACATGATCTTTCCACATTTTTCCCCACCAGATGGGAGTTTGTCATGTCTCATGTCACCTAGCAACCTAAACACCACTCCACTGCTACCCAGCTACCCAATTGTCCATACAAAATTTACCTTGTTCTATTAAACAAGGGGTAAGGAGAATACAGGGGAATAAAAGTTAAAACAACTATTGCTATGTCTTTGCTTCACAACTATTTTAAAGAGGGTGGGGGAAATTGGCAGGAAAAAAAAAATTTAGTCTATACCATTACCAGGCAATTTAAGAAGAAAAAAATATTAACAGACCTAGAACATATTTAGACTCTTTCAACATTCTTGAGTCAACAATCTTGTGATCCAATGACTGAACTCTGTATACTACAAAGCCATCTTAAAATTCACCCACTAAACTATGAGTTGCACTTAAAGAGCATTTTTGCATTTGGGAAACCCCTGAATCATCCGACTCCTCTCTAGTTTATTATCTAACTCTAATGCTACCATCACCCTCTGAGAATCATCCATCCTTCCTTTCTTTTCCACACAGTAACCTCTCATACTTACTCTTTAAAACTCAACTCTTGCACACCTGAAACTAAAACAATGTCCTATGTCAATTATACTTCTCTCTATATATAAAACAAGACCAAGACTCAGTTCTTATGTCCCTTCTCTTTGGGATGCCCTCCCAGACTCCTTAAGAAAATTACACTCCCTTTTCTGTGCTGTCAGGTGACTGAAACCACTGCTAGCAATTTTTAAAAACAGGACCCCTCAAGTCCATACATTCAATATCCCAGAGGCATCCTCTACTCCCCTTCTGCACCAAAACATGCCAGCCCATGCCACTAGCTTCCTTTAGAAGACAATGGAATCTCATGCCCCACAGGGCACTTTCCACCAAGCAGCTAGAGGGGCACCCTAGGTGTCCAGCACTCTGAACAACACCTTAGACATAGTTAATTCTGAAGAGTTTTAATACACCAAGGGCTCGTGGCTCTACCCGTGTATCTCCCAAATAGACTATTCAACCGAAGTCCATCAGATGCATAGTGAAATATGGCTGCTTTCAAGCATGTGAAATTAGTAAAATGAAAGGAACTGTCAATCACCTCTCCTTATGAAGTCATTGAAGCACTCTGCAGAATGTTTATTATTGTCTACATTCAATTAAGCAAACACAGTCACCCTTACATGCTACCCCAAAACGCACAGAGCCAGGCCACTCCACTACCAGAGACAAACTGGAAATTTGAAAAGGGAAAATGCTTTCCTCCAAACGTTATTCTATTGCAAAAAGAAATATCCTCAGGTGCTTGAAAGTAACTTCTGCAGCGTGGGCTGTTGTCAAACACAGACATAGCCGATAAAACAATTTAAGAAAATGCCTTTTCACCTCTGACACATTGTAGAAGGATGCAGCTCAGCACCGACAATGCTATTATCACTCCAGAAAGAAAAAGGGAAATCTCAACTCTGCAAATCGGGCCCTGGCTCCTCAGCCCGGCATCTTATGGAACTAGCTCCACGTTGGTAAGCGATGAGGTCCTTGCATGAAAACTTTTAAATTCGGTGACTGATTTTAGGGTTGTGCTTTTTCAAGGCGGCTCGGCTTGCAAGGGAGCCTCTTAGCCTCCGGGATTCTGTGCCCAACAAATGCTGCCGAGCCAGCGGGAACTGGTGTCCCTCTGGGGGCTGCCTTCCGGACCTCGGGCTGCCACTGTCCTCCACTCCACGGTTCCCAAAACGTGCCGAGGGCCTCCGTCCGCGATCGGACGGGGGAAGAGAACTAGTCGCTTCGGTTCTTTGCCCCGCCGGGACGAAGGCAGTGCAAGGGGCAGAAATGCAGTCACTCGCGGTGGTGTGTGGAATCACTAAACTCTCCGCCTACCAAAAAAGTTCCTTCTCCCAGCCTGTGCCCGCGGGGCCTGGCGTGGAGACAGGCCTGGGGCTGAATTGCAGCCGCCTGCAGCGGGCCGCCTGGGAAGAGGCGTCCGGCCGGGCGAGCCCCGCGCCCCGGCGCGCAGGATTCGGGCTCTGCTCCCCGGGCTGGCTCCGCGGGCGCCCGGACCCAGCGCCCGCCCGGCGGCCGGAACCCCGAGGGACACGAGCGAGGCGTCCGGCCAGGTGAGGCTCGCGGGCTCCCGCGGGGGCACAGGCGCTACGGCCGCGCTCGCCCGGCCCGCCAGGTCGGTGCCGAGAACTTTGCAGCCCGCAGCCCCGGGCCGGGGGCGCCCGCGAGGCCCCGGCCGGGCCGCCGCACTTTCCCTTTCCCCGCCTCCCCTTCGTGTCCCTCCTCCCCTTTCCAGGAAGCGCCATATTGATCCCGGCGCCTTCGCCCTCCTCCTCCTCCTCCCCCCTCCCCCCTCCGCACCTCCCCCCCTCCGCCTCTCCCCCCGCCCCCACCCTCCACGCCCCTTGCACCCCCGGCCCCTCACCTTGGCGATGGCCTTCCGGTAGCGGGTCACCGCTTGCTGGATGAGGCTTAAAACTTTCATGTGGCCGTCTCCGCACGGCACGACCACCCGGGTCCTCCCGAAGCACACGGTCACTTTCATGCCGCCGGCGCCGCCGCCGGGGCCGGCCCGCGCCCCTCGCTGACCGCGGCCGGGGCTGCCCCAGGCCGGGGCGGTGGACCTGGGCGCAGCGGGGCCGCTGCACGGGCGCGCGGGAGGCTAGGGACGCGGGCGGGCGGCGGCGCCGGGGGGGCGCGCTGCTCGCATGCCCGGCCCGGCCCGGCCAAGCTGATCGCGCCCGGGGCTCGCTCGCCTCTCCCCGCCGCGGCGCTCCAAGCCTCCGGCCACCTGTTCGGCGTCTCGGCGCGCGCGGCGGCGGCGGCCCGGGGCTGTGTGGCGCTCGAGCTCACTCGGGGCCGCGGGGGGAGGGCGCAGCAGCGCGGGGAGGGGAGGAGGAGGAGCAGGGCCGGGCACACAACAGCGCGCACATGCGGCAGGGGGAGGTGCGCCCGCTCCCCGGGCTGGGCGGAGCGCCCGGACGCGGCTCTGCGCCCTCTCCGCCTCCCTCCCGCGGGCGCGGGGCTGCGGGACCCCGCGCCGCACCGCCAGCCCCCGAGGCGGCCCTCGGTCTTTGTCAGCCCGGGCTCGGGAGCCGCCCCGCCCGCCGGCCCCGGAGCGCTGGCACCCGGTCCCCCTCCAAACCCCGCTGGGCTGCGCTTTCCCCACCCAGCCCCTCCGGGGATGCGCGCTCCACGCCCCTCGAGGTCTCTCGGGAGTCCCCCCCACCCCCGCCCCTTTCTTTGTCACTTTTAATCCATTTCCTGGGACTGAAAGAAAAAGCAGTTTACTCTTGGCAGGGCAGCGCAGCTTCCCGAGACGTTTGGAGAAGTGGCCTCACGTCCCTTCGGAAAGAGAGGGACCCGCGCGCGTTTGCAGACGAGGTTTCTCCTCGCGCGAGGGCTCTCGCGCTGTGGGCTCCTCCCCTCGGCTCCGCAGTTTGGCTGAGATTTTGCACAAACCAGCTCGATCGACTGCAAGACCGGGCAGAGGTTGCTAAGCGTTATAAGCAAAGAATTCATCTGCTCTGGGGAAGAGGCTGGTGAAGCTTTAGCTGTGCCGAGTTTTCTTCTAAGAAGACTGTTTACCTGGAAGTTCCCGGTGACCCCGTGGTCATCCACCCACTTTAAGTGCAGAATTTGAACGTTAGCAATTCCGATCTTTTTTTTTTCTTCTTCTTCTTAAAATTCTGCAACGTAAGTAATTCTACCGCAAATCTATGAACAATGTCCTCAGAATGCCTTGGGAGAAAGCCATGCAAAGATCCCCAGGACACTCCGGCGTTTAAGTCAGGTTGGGAGCTCCCGGGAAAAGAAAACAAGTCCCTAATGAGTTGCATGCGTGCGGGACGTGAGACATTTTAAAAGAATGTGGTCAAAGTCAGGAAAAGTAGCCGTAGCTCATCTCTGTCTTGGTTTTTAGCTGTGTTTCCCTAATAACTGTTAGTGTGTTTGATGAATGGCAAATGTCAACGGAGTCTTTGTTAGGCAACCTCTGTCCCAGACGGTAGTAAGTTCATTTTTTGCCATTTGTTTCCAGGATATGTTAAAATAATTAAAAGCTCACGTGAGCTCGAGTAGAACTTCAGCATTTAGAACAGGAAGTGGTGCCTTCACCTCCTATTTAGACACAGACAAAGAGATTCATCTGCTTTCTCCAGAAACCCTGCTCTCTCCACTGCCCCAGACTGCCCCAGGTTTAGTGCAGTTTGTAACATGAAGATTGTGTATTTTGTCTACAGCCCTCGACCAACACATTCAATCACCTATTCAAGCAAGCCAGTGCAATAAATCAGGACTGTGTGCCATCATCGCCATCACATTCAAGAATATTGACCAAGTCTGGAAGTCACTTCTCCAAGACCACCAGAAAATTGCAGACAGACCCAGAAGTAGAGTCCAGGTTTCCTTCTACTTATTTATGAGAAAGGCTGTCTGTCATACTCTTATTCAGTTGCAACATTTCTTACCAAATAATTAAGTCTGTGACAACTATGACAATGACTCTTGCTGAAGTATTCTTGCTTCTTTTGTTAATACTTGTATCCACAACAATTCCTGATAATTATATTGTTTGAGTTCTAATGCATTGGGAAGGAAAAAGTGAACCAGTTTAAAGTGGGGTTTTCGGGCCACCCCTTGTGGCACAGCGGTTGAGCGCTGGATTGCAAAGCAGCCTGCAGCCTCTGCAGCGCCGGTTCAATCCCTGGCCACCAGGCGAGGGTCCCACATGGCACACAGACCTCTCCTGTCTCCCGCTGCTCCCCTCAGCAGTGTATTTCGTCAGTCTGCCTGCTCTGATCTCCACTCTGGCTCTGGTGAATTCTCTCACCCTCCAGCGCTTCCGACTATACCCAGTGCTTGTATAAATTAATTAATTAATTAAAAAATAATAAAATAAAGTGGGGTTTTCTCAAAATTATTCTGATTTAAAGGTAAGTTCAGGAATAGCTAGCGTACATCAGTACCTCTCATGGATCTAGATTCTGATCCTCATTTTGCCATTTACTAGAGCCTTAGACATAATGTGATATTCAGTCTCTCTCCACTCCCTGTTCTGTCAGCAGAAAAGTAGAGCTGATGATCTTCATCTCATGACCTATGGGGATTAAACAAAATAGTCTCTAAGATTTAGTACATGGTAATGTGGAGCACAGTAGAATCCCTTTACCATAATACAGGTGAAGAATAACAAAGTTTCAAGACAAAATAGCAAATGATGATTGAGTAGGAAAGAGGTGGAAGAAAACAGTGAAAGGCAGCCAAGACTCAGAAAAATCACTGGCCTGGTGATACAACAAACAACTAGAAAGGGACTGCACCAGAACTCATGCTTCTCAAGGGCTCAACTCACTATAATTCAATTCTACACACAGAGCCTCCCTTCCAGGTGGAAAGCACTGGCTAAATATTGCAGATTAAAAAGGTGAGAAAAATGGAGACTATATAGAAGGTAAAAGAAAGTAGCTATCCTAATAGACTGCCATTCAAGATGCTAACTATTGAGTGCTAGCAAAGCATTTATGGCAGGTCTATGTGGAGGAAGACTGTCTTCACAAAAGAGGCATCCTCAGAGTATATGCACACTACCTTATCTACCCCACTACCTTCCAATTTCAATAGTTAATAAGGGTGTATACAATTTTTTAAAACTATGATATAATCTTAGGATTAATAAGTATACCATCCATCCAATTAATCAGATAAATCCTTAAAACATTTAAATCTACCTACTCTATACAATGATACTCTTTATGTTAATAAATGATGAAAATTAGTTCTGTGTTATGTTAGAGCCCACTTAATATCTTGAATCAAATTCTGTAATCTAGTTTCACTAATATATTCACCTAACATCTAACCATGAAGTTGTATTGGGGTTAGGCACCTTCATATCAGTAAAGTGCTCAACTTGACCAAATTGCTTCTGGTCTGAGGGGAGCATAAAAGCAAACCCACTCCCAATGAGATGCAAAATCCACAAAGTCAGGGATCAAATATCACATAAAATTTTTTCTAGTGTGTTACTTTCTTAAATTCAGCACATTTCAGTAAAAAAATAGCCAAGAGTTTTACCTTTCCTTATATTTTTCATTCACAGTTGATTAATTCCGTTGGTTTTGGATCATATATCTTGGCTTTGTGTCTATCTACAAATGGATGGGGGGGGTCACCTGAGGTATAATTTCAATTATATCCAGCAGCATCCATATATTCCATGTAATAAATATACAACCCACAATTGTAGGAATGGTATTGTATTTCCCAGCATCTTACCCTTAGAATGGTAATAATTAGAAATAAAGAAGACATTTATAGGAATTTTTTTAAATTCACTTATACTTTGTAAGTTGACGTAATATCTGGTGTATGTCACACATATAGAGCACCTACTCAAACATATACCACTGACAATGTACAATTAGGGGTGCTGACCCGTATAAAGTACAAAAATCTGAAGTTTTTGACTCCCCAAAACATAACTGCAGGACCTCTCTGATGGTACAAGAGGTTAAGATTCAACCTCTGAGCTATCCACAGCCACTCACTGCAGCATGAGTTCAATCCCTAGCCAGAGAGCTACCCACATGCCACAGCAGACCTTTCCTGACTCACCTGCTACTCCCTTCAGCAGTGTATTTCAGTACATCTGCCTATTCTGTTCCTCACTCTGTCTCTGGCGAATCCTCTCACCCCCCCCACACACCTCCGGCCTGTACCCCAGGTCTTGTATGTATTTTTTTAAATACATCTTTAAAATAAATAATAACTTGCAGTCATTCCTTGGTAGTGGGGCAGGACCTAGTTTAGAACCCCTATAGATACCAAAGACCACTGATGCTCAATCCGGTTATATCAGCATTAGTTGTTTGAATCCATGAATGCCAAGTTGCAGATAAAAAAAATTTGCATATGAGTGGACACACACTGTTCAAATTCATGTTGTACAGGGTCAAATGAATTTAATATCATATTGAAAGACTTAACGATCTTATATGCCTAGCTTCGTATGCATTCAAACTAATCCAAGAAGTAGATCAGTAATGAGCAAGTAACTCTCTTCAACCTTTTTTCTGTAAAACTCTGTACTGCAGGCCAGGTATGTAAGTTCCTCCCCCAAGAGGTACCCAGTCTGATAAAGGTCTCAGATGTGAACAGACAACCTCTGAGAGTAGGATAGTATATATTAGGGTTGCAGATGTAACCAAAGGGAATTTTCACTCCTGTGACAAAGGAAAAGAGAGGCAAAAGAAAGCCATGTAAAGTAAAGCTGCCCAAGAGAAATATAAAGAAAGAAATGCTTATAATTTTTGGTCTTCTGGTGGTCATAGATGAAATTAATTTTATAGATACACTTTAGCTCACATTTTAAAAAATATTTATTTATTTATGCATATAAGAACTGGGGTGTAGGCCAAAGATGCAGGGGGGTGAGAGGATTCACCAGAGACAGAGTGGGGAACAGAACAGGCAGACTGATGGAAACACACTGCTGAGGGGAGCAGCAGGCGAGACAGGAGAGGTCTGCTGCGCCATGTGGGTAGCACCCTGGCTGGCCGTGGATCGAACTTGTGCTGCAAGGCTGTGGATAGCTTCATAGTGCTGTGCTTAACCCCTTGCATCACCAGGGAGGATCCGGAAGATAACGTATTGATGTAGATAGGAACCATGTCATAATGTAGCTGAGTTTAGCATAGAATTCAAAGATTATGGGAAATAAGGACTGTACTTTCAGACTCAGCTTCTCTTCAGTTGTTCAATATTAAACATAAGCCTAAAAAGGTACTTTTAGAATGAAGCATGAGATCATTTGAATTGTATTGGTGAGAGTAATTTCCAGCAAAATAATAGAAGGAAAAAAAGAAGAAATGAAAAGAATAATTGAGAGGAGAAACCTTCGGGATCCCCCAACTTGCTAAACTAGTCATCCTACATGAAAAGTAGAGGAGCCATTCGGTTCAAACGGAAGTAAATTGCACAGGACTAGGGACTAGATCAGCACTGTCAGTCTTCCTCTGGCTGACTTCTTTTCCCCTTGCAACTAATGCTGCCTCTTCACCCTAGAGGCTAATGTAATCCAAATGCCACCTGACTCACCAGCCTGTGATGCTACACCCTGGAACCAAGTCCTCACTTTCAAAATAGTCCAGGGTCACCTTCATCCATTTCATAGGCTATAGTTCCCCATGTTTTGGGGCTCCTGGTCCAATTCCCGGATATTACTAGAAGGTTGTCATCCCTGCCTTAATGAAAGAACCCATCTTGAAAAAGCTAGAGCAAAAGCTGAGCACACCATTCCCAGTGGCCTCCCATGTTACCCAGCCTCAGAGAGCCAGAAAAGCAGAAAACAATCATCTGCCATTCTTTGACCATGTCATGATCCACCACTCAGTGCCAGATCCCCAGTCTAATGCCTCCCTTCTCACCAGGCTCCAAAACATAAGAAAAAAGGAGTATGTTGATGATGCCCATGGAAGGCATCAGAGCACAGAGCAGGGTGGAGGTTGCCACAGCTGGTAATATTAAAAGTCATCTCTATGGAAGACAAATCTGCAAGAGGGACAAGCAAACCAGTCTAAAGTGCTAACTTTTTTTTCCAGCTGTCAAATATTCCCATTGGTCATAAATAATTATTCATCAATGCCAGTTGGAAGCAAAAGCATTTGATTAAACAAAGCAAATTTATAGTGTCAAAATCTTGGAAAGAATATTTGATGCAATTACATGTATAGCATTTTTTAAACTATAAATGAAGCTGAGAGGCAGAAAAATTCTCTACCAAATATATTGTTAGTGTACAAAACAGGATCAAATCTCAGGTTATGCAATTTCCCAACTTGCATAGCATATGGATTTATTCTACAAAGCTTAGTTAACTAAGAAGGGATTTCATAAGATAAATCAAAATGTTTTATAGACCATTTCTAGAAATTAATGGAAACATCTTAATATGTGAAATTATGCACAATGAATATCTTACTGAGAACATATATACACAGAGATCACAAATAATTGATCATTATGCCAGTGTTGTTGGTATAGGAAAGAGTATGTTACTAAGACCATCCCGTGATTTATGTTCCTTTTTTGTATGTCAGAGAACACAGAATTACCTTAAAGTTCAAAAAGTTATTTTTCACACAGAAAAAAAATTGGTTGAGAAAATTCTCTAAATTTCTTATTCATAATATTGCTGTCATAATTAAGCTGCTTACTTTTTGAGAGTTCAGCTCGACCTGAAGCAGGGTTTAGAGCAACTAATGATGTGGTAAGGTAGCTCAACATGATGCTTTATAAATGCCAGTGTGTTCAGCTAAATCTTTGAAGGCATAGTCCAGGGTCAACTTCGTGAGACCAGAGTGCTGACCTGAGTTGCTGGGGAAACCAGAGGTGTAAATAGTGAGATTATACTGCTGTTTGTGGGAATTTGGAGGCTGAACCAAGAATCTTTGCTGGGTAAACCTTTCTCTCCATGTTGTGGATGGTTCTACCAAGAGCATAAAATACTAAAAGCTCTTTTGTTATCTAAACAATTTCAGAAAATGATGCTGGAGTGGGAACAGATCAAGGAAATTTTTTTTAAAGATTTATTTTTTATTTATACAAGTGCTGGGTTACAGGCCAGATGCGCGGGAGGGTGAGATGATTCACCAGAGACAGAGCAGGGAACAAAACAGGCAGACTGACGAAACACACTGCTGAGGGGAGCATCGGGCAAGACGGGAGAGGTCTGCCCCGCCATGTGGGACCCTTGCCAGCAGGCCGGGATCAAACCCGCACTGCAGAGGCTGTAGACAGCTTCACAGTGTGGCGCTCAACCACCTGCGCCACCAGGGAGGCCCTCAAGGAAATATTTTAATCATGTTTTAAAAAAAAAGTGCATAAGTAAATCTCAGCTTTAAAGGACTTCTGGTAAAAGACTATGAAACAGCTTTAAAAGACTATTAACAGGGCCTCCCCAGTGGCACAGCGGTTGAGCGCTGGGTTACGAAGCTGCCTGCGGCCTCTGCTGCGCCGGTTCGATTCCCGGCTGCTCCCAGGCCACCGGAGGAGGGTCCCACATGGCGCGCAGACCTCTCCTGCCGTCTCCTGCTCCCCTCAGCAGTGTACTTCGGTCCTTCTGCCTGCTCTGCTCCCCGCTCTGGCTCTGGTGAATTCTCTCACCCTCCCATGCTTCTGACTGTGCCCGGTGCTTGTATGTACGTATGTATAAATAAATAAATAATCTTTAAAAAAAAAAAGACTATTAACACATTAACAAATATAAGTCACATTAACAAATGTGACAGCAGTTTTATTCAGGAAAGAGAAAAAAATCATTGAGCTTGATAGTTGAAACAATATGCTTTTTTTTAAAGATTTATTTATTTATGCATACAAGAGCTGGGGTACAGGCCAGAGATGTGGAGGGTGAGAGGATTCACCAGAGACAGAGCCAGAAACAGGAGTTTAACTGAAACAAACTGCTGAGGGGCGAGACAGGAAAGGGCTGCTGCACCAGGTCACTCCCTGGCAGGGGATCGAACTCATGCTGCAGTGGCTGCGGATAGCCTCATAGTGGCGCATCTTTTGGCGCCACTCGGGAGGCCCCCCAAACAATATACTTTTACTTGACCTTCTCAAGATTAAATGGCTGAAATACTCTAATCCTGGAACAATGAGGATGTGTAAAGGGAAAATTTGAATTGGAGTCACTGTAATGAAATTAATAAATTACGTGGGACCTTCTCAGAGTGTCTCCAGAGCTACAGGTCTATTTAGGTCACCAGCCTAAGTGAGTCCCCCAGTACTTACATCCACCCTGTTGAAGGAAAGAGATCCTTTTCCCTCAGAGCCAACTCTACTTATGTCAGAGGTGCTGAGTGCAGCGAGTCTACTTTCCAATGAAACCCAGTGCCCAGGCCCCTTGTGTTCTCTAGAATAATTCAGTATGCTGGACCAGTGCACAACACCCACCTGGTTGACCCTCTGTACCTTCTTTCAAATAACTGATTCATCCTTCCCTGTCAAATTACTCTGTTAAGCTAGGAGTTCAATTTCAAAAGCTTACAACTTCAAAATCCCCGGGTGCTTTGGAATTTCATCTGCTCAATGTCTAAGCAGAGGCTATAAACTTGTTTCAGCTGAGTAGGTTTACTTTGGCGAAACCAATGCAGTTGGCCCCAGTCCTGGCCTCAGAACCCGCAAAAAAAAAATCTTTATGCTCTCAAAGCAGCAACAGATCTCCCTGTCTTATCCAAGCCTTCTCTCAAACAGGAGATCTTGTGAGTGACCTTCTCATTTCTCTGCTGAGAGATCTTCAATGCTCTCCATTTTGTTCAGAGACAAAAATCAAAGTCCTTATCTACGATGGCTTACCAGGATCTATGTGACCCAACACTCATCCCCAAAGCTTGCCTACTGCTCTCCCTGTTTACTCCACCCAGACGCCCTGGTCACCCTGCCAATTCTTAAACAGGCAGAGCAGGATCCCTCCTCAAGGCCTTTGCATGTACTGTTCCCTCAACAGACCTAGAATGTCCTTTGCCACAGTGTCTGCTTGTCTCCTTCCCTCTCTTCACTGGGGCCTCTGCCTAATGACAGCTTTGCATTTCCTGACCACCTAGCATAGAACAGTGTCGGCTTTCCTTGTCACTCTGTCCCCCTTTATTTCTTTGCCACAGCACTATCACCATCCAACACATCACAATATTATTTATGTTTTGATTATTTGTATTTCTTGCAAAAATAATGGAAATTCCATGAGAGCAAATACATCTATTTTGTTTCCCACTACGTCCGCAGTATCAATGATAGTGCTTAGTCCATAAAAGGTGCTCAAAAATGGTTTTCTAAATAAATCTCAATCCCTAAATGACTAGCAAGACACATGTCACTTGGGGAAAAATTTCACCTAGGGGATCTGTGGCATCATTTTCACTGGAGCCCAGACTTGTGAGGTAGATCTCATTATGTTTCCTAAGTGATTGTTATTTTCACAGTAGTAAACACTGATGGTACTGTGACAGACAAACCTCAGTCAGGAGGTATGTACTCTTGAAAGTACAGGTGTGTACATTCAGCCCACACCCAAATCTGACCCTCCCCCCATTTTTGTATAGACTGTGACCTAAGAATGGATTTTATACTTTTTTTCATATCTTGAGAAAAAAAATTAAAACAAGAATAATATTTTGGAGCATTACATGAAACTCAAATTGCAATGTCAATAAGTACATATTAATTGAACTCAGACAGGCTCACTCACTATATGTTATCGATGGCTCCATCAGCAGCGGTGAGCAGCTGCCACAGAAATCACATGGCCCACAACATGTAAAATATTGACTATCTATATCTAAAATATTTAGTAAAATACTTACAGAAAAAGTTTTCTAGCCGTACTTTAAAACAATATATGGTGATTAAAAGATGAGGCAGTATAAAGTAGACATGACACTTGACTGAAAGCAAGAAATATGTCTTCTTCCATATTTGCCTCTCATTCTTCTGGAACCTTAACAAGCTAATCTCAGAGCTTCCATTTCCTCATCTATTACAGCAGGTACACTGTAAAGCAACCCCCAGTCAATTACACCCTACTCTAGGTGGCACTAGGGGTTAAGCACAGCACTGGGAAGCTATCCTCAGCCTCTGCAGCTCGAGTTCAATCCCCAGCCAGGCAGGGAGCTACCCACATGGTGCAGCAGACCTCTCCTGTCTCACCTGCTGCTCCCCTCAGCAGTGTGTTTCAGTAGATCTGCCTCTTCTTCTGTTCACTCTCTCTGGTGAATCCTCTCACCCCGCACCTCTGGCCTGTACCCCAGTTCTTGTATGCAAAAGTAAACTAATCTTTTTTTTTTTTATTAAATAATAAATTTTATTTTTATATTCCCCCAGACAACTGCACATGCCCCATTCTGACCCCAATCCCTCCCCTCCTGGCCCCCACCCCCCAAAAAGTGTCTCTGGTTCATAGTTTTTGTTGATTTTGATTTTCACTTTCTTATAGTTATTCTTTTTCCTGATCCCTTATTTAAGTTTTCTAGATTCCTGCTATGAGTGAGACCATCCGGTATTTCTCTTTTTCTTTTTGGCTTATTTCGCTGAGCATGATCCCTTCCAGCGCCATCCATGTTGCTGCAAATTGCATGTGTTTATCTTTTTTGAATGCTGAGTAAATTCCATGGTATATATGTACCACATCTTCTTGATCCAGTCATCTATTTTTGGGCATTTGGGCTGTTTCCAAAGCTTAGCTATTGTAAATAGTGCTGCTATAAACATAGGGGTGCAGGTGTTCTTTGGAATTGATGTTTCTGTGTCCTTTGGGTAAATACCTAGGAGTGGAATTGCTGGATCATATGGAAGCTCTATGTTTGGTAGGTCCAGAAATCTCCACACAGCTCTCCCTAGTGGTTGGACCAGTTTGCATTCCCACCAACAGTGCAGGAGAGTTCCTTTTTCTCCACACCCTCGCCAACATTTGTTGTTGCTAGTTTTTTTAATATGTGCCATTCTCACTGCTGTAAGATGGTATCTCATGGTAGTTTTGATTTGCATTTCCCTGATGACAAGTGATGTTGAACATTTTGTCATATGTCTGTTGGCCATTTGCATTTCCTCTTCAGAGAAGTTTCTTTTTAGCTCTTCTGCCCATTTTTTGACTGGATTATTTTCTTTGTTGTTGTTGAGTTTCATCAGCTCTTTGCAGATTTTTGTGATCAGTCCTTTATCATTAGTGTTGGGTGCAAAAATGTTCTCCCAGTTGGTGGGGTTTCTAAAAGTAAACTAATCTTAAAAAAAAATTTAACCCTAGTCTATAGTCTCTTACCCTTGCATATGGACAGAACCTGTAACCTGCTTCTAATCAATAGAAGATGGCAAATGCGATGGGATGCCACATCTGTCATCATGTCCCGTTACTATAAGAATCCCATCCTAGCTCACTAGAGAGGATTCTCCTACTGCCTTTACAGAGGCAAATGCCATGTTGTAAAATGCTTGTGATGAAGTCTATGTGAAAAGAAGAAGGGAGGGCCTCCCTGGTAGCACAGCTGTTGAGCGCTGGGCTGCGAAGCTGCCTGCAGCCTCTGCAGCACGGGTTTGATCCCCAGCTGCCAGCGAGGGTCCCACATGGCGTGCAAACCTCTCCTGCTGTGCTCGATGCTCCCCTCAGCAGTCTGCCTGTTCTGCTCTCCACTCTGGCTCTGGTGAATTCTCTCACCCTCCCGCACTTCTGACTGTACCCAGTGCTTGTATAAATAAATAAATATATCTTTAAAAAAAAAAGAAGGGAACTGTGAGTACCCTCAGCACCTGAGAACAACTTTAACTGACAGCAAGTGGGAAGCAGAGCCTCTCCATCAGGAAGGGAATCCTGCCAACAATAAATGAGCCTGGGAGAAATAAGCCTGGGGAAGTGTTTTCCCTAATCGATCCTCCAATGAGAATGCAGGCCTGTTAGCAGTCTATGAGAGCACCAGCAGAGGACCAGCTCAGCAGGTGCCTGGACACACAGAAACTATGAGAAAATAAATGTGTTACTTTTAAGCCACTGTTTGTGGCAATGTGTAACATGACAATAAAAAACTAGCAAGGGCCTCCCCTGTGGCGCAGCAGTTGAGCGCTAGGCTGCAAAGCTGCCCGCAGCCTCTGCAGCACCGGTTCAATGCCCGGCCAGCTGGCGAGGGTCCCACATGGCACACAGACCTCTCCTGCAGCGCCCGCTGTTCCCCTCAGCAGTGTAGTTCATCAGTCTGCCTGTTCTGCTCCCTGCTCTGGCTCTGGTGAATTCTCTCACCCTCCCGTGCTTCTGACTGTACCCAGTGCATGTATAAATTTTAAAAAAAACTAGTAAGTGGTGACCCTGACCCTTATCCATGGTTTCCCTTTCTGTGGTTTCAGTTACCCATAGACTACATCAGTCTGAAAATATTACATGCAATAAAATATTTTATTGTTATACTTGCTCTATTTTATTACTTGACATTGCTGTTTATCTCTTGCTGTGCTTAATCTACAAATTAAACTTTATCATAGGTAGGTATGTATAAGGACAAACAGTGCAAAGGGCTTGGTGCTCTTTGTGGTTTCACTGGGGGTCTTGGAATGTACCCCCATGGATAATTGGAGACAACTGTACATCTATACAATGAAGTCTTTGAATTGCATTTTAACCTACCTTGAAATTCTAAGGTTTCTCTTAAAGCTCTGTGGCCTGATGCTAAGAATCACCTAGGATATTATTAATATACAAATTATCATGACCTTTCTTTTGAGATTCTTATTCAGTAGGATAAGGTGGGGGCCCCCAAAGTCCTTATTTTTAACCAACATCCTGGGTGAGTCTTATCATCAGTGAAGTTTAGAAAGCGCTGACTGTGTTATAAAAATGAAGGAGGGAAATTTATGTGGGTTAGAAGTGGTCAGAACTAAGGTGACCATAGCTTTGATGAACAGAGAATGAATGGAGTGATTTGTTTATGTCAAAGACACCAGATTGTTCCTGCACCTTCAACTAGCCACCTGCTAGGTTCTCTGGCTAAATATTCTTCTCTGATTAAAAAATTCCTGCTCATTCTCTGACATTATATCTCTTCTGTGAAGCTGTCATCAAAATTGCTCAGCAAGGACACTTTTCTCATTTTGGGTGCCCATTATACTTTGCATACAATTCTATCATTCAGTTAACCTATGTTTATACAGTGTCTATGTGCCAGACACTGTTCTAGGCTTTAAGAATCTAGTCATAAATAAAATGAGTACAAACTCTTACAATAAGTGTTTGTTTATCGCAGTGGTTTTCAAAGTGTGGCCCCTGCCCCACCAGTATCAGCAGTATCCTCCTGACTTTCAGGACTAGCCCCGACCTTAAAATTCAGTAATTCTAGAGAGAGCACCCAGTCATCTGTTTCTAGGAAGCCCTCCCACTGATTCTGACACATGCTAACACTTGAGAGCCACTGGTTAACAGGACTGTTTCCTAACTACACTTAAAATATTATGAATATTACAATATTCTATTCATTGTTAGCCCTTAGAAATCTACACACACACAAAAATCTTAGTTCATGTGTTGATAAAATTAGACAATGCATGATTGAAGTTAGAGTCATCTTTAGGATGATGTGGGGATCAGTGAACTGGAGAACTAACCCAAGATAAATGACACACCTCTGCTCAAGTTTTATATAACTGAAATCAAGTTAAAATGAATATCAAGAGAACATTTGACATAAAATCTCTCAAAAGCTTCAAAATCAATATTGAATGCAACTGTCAAGTTGGCTGTCAAAATAGGGAATATGAAACTCCTTGCTCTTGATGTACATGCTGAGGCTGTTACAGTCTCTGTGCATGTGTGTCTGCGCACATGTGTACATATCTATGTGTGTGCAACCATGTATCAGTGCATATTTAGTAGCAAGTAAGATATGTAAGTGTATACATACATTCATGCATAATCTCCTTTTGTTCCCCCAGGGTCTTTGCTCATCATACTAATAGTGTGGGTCTTTCTTCCTTGCATCTGAGGGTGGTTCTGAGGTAATTCAGGTGGGGGTGGGGGTGTTGCACTGAGCAGGAGCAGGATGTAGGCTCACAGGAGAATTTTCGTGAAGCAATTGATGACCAGACAGGACTCATGGAAATGGAAGTTTATTGGAAGTGAGCGGCTGGAGGTAAACCCTGAAAGGTATGGTGAGGGGCCTGATAATAGTGGGTCTTCCATGTTAAAATTTCCCTTGTATTCAGAAGTCAGTGAAGAGCCTTTGAAGGAAAAGAAGTCAGATCAGCTGGACTGCCTCCCTGCCTCACCAGCCTGAGAAAATGGTAAAGAGCAGTGATTTAAAGAGTAAATCCCCCCTAAAGTTAGGACTTGTTAGTACCTCATCCTGAATGGAGAGAGTTCCCCCCTGTGGGACTGGGTTAACTCACTGCTTTGGCCTCCTGTCCACTCTGTGACCACTGGTGGTGACTGCCTCCAGGGCATGTCCACAGTGCACTAAGGCAACTAGCCCCTCTCACTCTTGCTGGGCATCCAGTTCTTTCAAACCCTATGATGAATCCTGAGACTAATCACCAACCTCACTTACATAGCAAGAGACAGTACCAACCATGCATTTCCCCAAGTTTCTCAGAAACTTTCCCAAGGCAGTAAACTGTCCAGACTCAGAACTGAGCGAGCTGCAGGGTTGTAGCACTAAATCCAGCTTATTGCTCCCAATGTCTGTACCTCACCAGTCCAGGAAAGACTTTCATACTCCCCCTTGTCTCTCTACACTCTGTGACATAATGGTATCGTGACTGGGAATCCCGGTGGCTCAACCATCTCGCTCCCTCTCCTGACATCTGGGCTCCTTTTCCCACTTCTGTACATCTGGATTTAACATACTCCAAAAGTGTCCTTATAGATCTTTTGAGTCTTTTGTGAAAACTGTATCCATTCATTTATTCAACTTCACTGGGAAATTAGTATTTTGCTGAGCACTCTGCTAAGACATGGTGATAAAAAGATCAGGAATAATCTATGTCCTCAAGGATATCCTGTCCTTGGGAGGAGACTGGAGAGTAATGTAAATGGGTCATCTAATAGTTTGCTGTTTATCATGGGAATAGAAAGACTAGACACCTTTGTGATCAGAGGTAGTCAGACAAAGCTTCCAGAAAAGGGAAATTTTTAAATGGATGATTGGCAGAGAGTTACTTAGGAATTTACATATCTGAACCGAGGGCCAGGGGAAAGGATCGATGGAAATGGAACCTCAGTGGTAATAGACTATGAACAGAATGGTGAGTTCTTTTAAGAGAGAAGTGAAAAGACTTAAAAATGAACAAATGTAGAATGGAATGAAGAGAAATAAGAGTCAAGTTTGAGATGTTGATACTAAACAAATGATGGGGTCATTGATGAGTTTGGAATTCAACAGGAATATCAACTTGAAGGTGGTGGAAGAAGGTAAAATGTTAAACACATAGATTCCAATGTTTAGAGAGGAAAGTAAAGTGAGCATTGCCAATGGAAACAAGTTAATGAGGCTTGATGTCATGGACACTAGGGCGCCACATGCAATCCATTAGGAATGGGGTAGGAGAATATTTCCTGACAAGTAGAAATTCCTGCAGTATAGCACTTGAGATTGTGAAATGGAAATAATATGGGACATGCAGCCAGCAGATTTGAATGTGAGCCTCCTCTTCACTAGCAGTGTTATTGGTCAAGCCAAGTAACCAACAATTATGACACTGTTTATACATCTGCACAAAGTGAATAATTCAAATGCATAACTCCAGGATTGCTGTAACAAACAAGTGAGATTATTAAAATGAAAATCTTTATAAAAAATGCATTCTACACAAACTAGCTAAGATGATTACTACTTTATTTCTCAGCTTGCTTACTTCCTCATCAGTGTTTATGCGTGTCTTTGAAACATAATGGTGGTGATTTATCCCCTAGTATTTTAGATGGACATGTTTATCATCAGTTATTTTCTGATTATAAAAGTAGCCATGGTCTGCTTACATGATTCAAATAATGGAAATAGAGAAGGGAAAAAGTGAACACCCATTCCCCCCTACCCCCCAACTGAGATAATCAGAATTGATGTGTCCTCTTTCTGGACATTTTGCCTTGTTTATAAAACTGGTCTTTCCATGAAGCACAGCAAAAGAATGTAAGAGAAGCCTCATTGTATTTGTGTTTCTCTCAACCCCTTTAAAGTTTATTCAGTAAGGAAATTTTCCTCTGTCACTGGCTGAAAACTTGGTCAGCTCCTCAAATTTCTTTCTTGATTTTTATGTATTAGACTATTATGCAATTACAAAAAGTTTCAAATCAGAAATGAGGTATCCAGACCAAGATATTATTCATTAATTCAACCTTCATTCAAGGGAAAATCTTTTTTTTTTAAGTTAATTTGTCAGTTGTTTACATGCCTACATACTTTGGAATTCAACAGGAATATCAACGTGAAGCTTGAAAAAAAAATGTTATATTTTTACTCCCCTATTTTACATGCCCATGATTCACTCACCCTTCACAGAGCCTTCCTTGCCTAGAGGTGATAAGGTTTAGTTTTCTTTCTCTTTTCTCCTTTTCCCCACTTGTTCACTTCCAAAAGTTAAGGGTCTGGAGCAGAGAGGTGAGGAGGAGGTAGACCTCCTTACCTGATTGCTCATCAGTGCGCTCTGTATGGATAAATGTTTAGAGTCAACACTTCCTCTCCAGTGTGTTTTTTGAGGTATCTTGGAGGACACGCTGGGACCTCAGCGTAGGTCATGCCTCTTCTTCAACTGGCTAACATCCATTTCAGCCTTGGGTTTCTGAGGGTCTGCTACTCACTCTTTTCTTTCTGAGGGAGCACCCATTCCTTCTTTAGGACTTAAAATGGACTTTTAGTAACTGCAGGCTGAAAATCTCTTCTTCTTGGCCTAGCATCTGCAAGAAATAACAATGTATTCTCTGTTCATGAATATGGATCCATGAGAGCATAGTTGCTCCTAAAATACAGGCCTCCACCCTCTCTGCCCACCACAAGCCTCTTTAGCTATGTCCAGAGTGAATTAGACACCAATCCATGGAGTCCCCTAGCTCCAAGGAACACAAATAATGTTCTGTAAATGTCTGCAGAAGCCTGTCTTCACAAGTTTCAGATGAAGAATCTAGCACTTCTCTATTCCTGCCCTTCACGCAGAAATCTTCAAATAAATTTCCTCACAAAGTCTGCTATCTCTGCATTACTTATATTCTCAAAATGAATAAGAGGATTCAGTGGACCCAGAACCAATTTTTATTATTTATTTTGAAAATTCCCCTAGGAGTCTTCATCTGGTATCCATCATACATTATCAGTTTACTTCAAATGTCAATTTTAACATCCAGCTCCATGTATTAATAGACATATCTTCTTTGACTTACAATGGGTCCCATCCCAATAAACCCATCATAAATTGAAAATACCTTAAGTTTAAAATGCATTTAGTGCATCTAGCCTACTGAACATGATAGCTCAGCTTTGCCTATCTTAAACATGCTCAGAACATTTACATTTGCCTACAGCTGGACAAAACCATCTAACACAAAGCCTATTTTACAATACAGCATCATGAGAGCATAAGATACCACATATCACTAGCCCCTGAAAAGACTGGAATTCAAAAGTCAAAGTACAGTCTCTACTGAATGTACGTAGTTTTCACACCATTGTAAAACTGAGAAGCCCAAAAAGTTGGGGGAAACATCTGATTGTGTAAATATAAATGTGTAAACAAAATGTTATATTATGGATACAGAGTAACTCCCCCCCCCAGTGTCTTTTGGAAATCTTTACATTTCGTCACAAATAGATTTATCCTTGTTGACATAGTTTATAGTTTATAACATAGTGTCATAGTCTAAATAACATGTAACCTATTGAATTAAGAGCATTCCATTGTGGCCTGAGACAATATTCCTGGAATAGAGAAGTCATCTCCCCTAGCTTTTGGCTTTGGCAAAGCAATGAAGATGGTGCCTATAGTCCTGGCCGGGCTGTAGTGATTAGTTGGGTGGGGAGTAATGGGTGGTAGGTGGTGAAGAGGGAGATTGGAGGTAGCATTACAGCATTCCCTGAAGGGCTATAATTAGAGTAGTTGTTCCACAGAGCTACACCCTGGTCCCTAGGGTGTCTTGAGAATTTAAATTATGGGATAGAGACTAAAGGTGCAATCTTCCTACCTTTTCTCAGGGTCTAAATCCATCTCATCATTGTTTAATAGGCCAAAGCATCTTGGAAAATCACTCTTATCCTTCAGGCCCTTCAGCATCTCTTTTGTTTCCCCTCAATGATTGAGTTTGAGGGAAAGAAGAGGTAGGAAATGTTAGTAACTCAGGTTAATGTTGAAGCAGGAGGGAGGATGTTATTTAGGAAAAATAGCGACCGCTGAGAGGACTGCATTGGATGAAGCGGGAAGGGAAGCAAGAGGAAATACTTTAAATCATTCTTATTCTTTCTTCCTCTCCCTCCACCCGCTAGTTTAAATAGGGATGGGCAAACATTTTCATCTATGCCCCCAAATTATATAGCTTCATGAAACAACATCAACAAAAAAAATAGGCCACTAACAAGTTGCCAGATATGACCATTATTACTCTTCCTGCATATATATGTATATATTCTAGTCTGTCTCCACCAGCTCATCAAGGTTGTAAGTCATTAGCTATCTGATTGTCAGAGGTTTTAAGAATCCAGTGCAGATGTACACAAAGTAAAATTGCAATCTCATGAAATAAGAAGGTTTTCATGGAAATGATGTTCAAGAACTACTCTCATCACAGGCAGAATCGTTGACCAGGGAGGATCTGACAGAGTTAGACTGTAAAAACTGAAGGGGGCGTCCCATGTGAGGTAGGCACTTCAAAAGAGAATGATTTAATGAGTATCAAAAGATGAAGGGAGGCTCTTAGGGAAACTGGTAAAGCTAGGGGATATTTTTGTAAAATAAATTTTTTAATGATATGACTGAAAATGAGTCATGAAATGAAGGATGCTATTTTTTTAAAGATTTATTTATTTATGCATACAAGAACTGGGTGTAGGCCAGAGGTGTGGGAGTTGAGAGAATTCACCAGAGACAGAACAGAAAGCAGAACAGGCAGATCTACTGAAATACACTGCTGAGGGAAGCAGCACGGGAGACAGGTTAGGTCTGCTGCACCATGTGGGTCAGCTCCCAAGTCATGCATCAAACTCGTGTTGCAGTGGCTGGTGATAGCTTGACAGGGCTGTGTCCCCAACCCCTGTGCCATGAGGGGGACCACAAGGATGCTATAGTTTATAGTTGTTTCAGAAAATATCACCCCTATAAATTAATAATTCATATATTATTGGTTTATTTAAGACTTAGTCCATACTGTCATATTATGTCATCTAAGCCTTATTAATATGAATTTAAAATTTATTTGTTCACATTATCTAGTTTCATTTTAGATAGATCTCAATAAAACATTAAAAATAATATGAAATTTTTGTTCTGTGTTGGATGTGAATTCCACTTAAATAGCTTTTTAAACTCATACAAAGAGGATCTCTTATGTGACATATATGCACAACAAACAGCATACTTTCAGTTTAGCTATTGATCATTCCTCAGGTTGATGTTAAAAATGGAAAAAGGGGCCTCCCTGGTGGCACAAGGGGTTAAGGCGTAATCTATGAGGCTGTCCGAGTCCTCTACAGCACGAATTCCATCCCTGGCCAGTCAGGGTGCAACCCACATGGCGAGGCGTACCACTCCTGTCTCACCCGCTGCTCCCCTCAGCAGTGTTCTTCGGTCAATCTGCCTGTTCTGTCCTCCACTCTGTCTCCAGTGAATCCTCTCACCCCCACACCTCTGGTTTGTACCCCAGCTCCTGTATACATAAATAAATAAATCTTTTACAGAAATGGAAAAAGGATTTCTCAACCAGGGATCTAATACAATAAGGTGTTCATTCCCTGGAGATCTTAACCATTACATAGGAGCAAACTCCGTCAGAGTCTTCACCTTCCACCAACACTTTCCATCAACTAGGCAGCAGTTCCACTACTGAATATCTTTTCTGTAAGTCAGGCTTTTTGGGAATTATAAGGAAAATATAAAGCAGTAAAAGCACAATCCTTGCTCTCAAGCAGATTGTGATACAAACACAAATATTTATTTGAGTTTCAAATAAAGAACCTTCAAAAAATATAAATAAATGTAAACATAGCCTGCTAGAACTTGTCCCGAACAGGTCATATTATTCCTACACATTTTTGTTCTCAGGCCATAGTTGGTATGTGAAAATAGCACTTTTGTTAGGAGTGGTAACCATTTTAGTCATGGGAGAGAAAATGTAATAATTTCAAGTGGGAAAAAATGAAGCAGTTTCTAAACAGAGTAATGTGACAGGCTCCCAGTATCAGGATAATCATCACATATAACTAAGCTATATTTTGTTGTGGTATCCCAGAGCCTATAGCATTTGGGGGTGCACGGGGTGGAAGGTATTGGAGGGAGGCTTGTACAACCTGAGTCTGAGTGTCGTGGCTTTTGCCCAATTTTCTATTAGGTTGTTTCTCTTTTTCCTATTGGCTTGTTTACTTAACCCTTTGTCAATGCTATGTATTGCAAATATTGTCTACTAGTTTGTGACTTGCTTTTTTCTGTTTCATAAGCTATCTTTTAATCAGCAAACATTTTTATTTTTATGTAGTTGAATTTATCATTATTTTCCTTTATAACCTGTGCTTTTTACATCTTATTTTAAAAAGCTAGACATGAGCCTTCCTGGTGGTGCAAGGAGTTGAGATGCAACCTATGAAGCTGTCCACAGCCACTGCAGCACAAGTTCAATGCCCGGCCAGGGAGCAACCCACATGGCACAGCAGACCTCTCCTGACTTGTCTGCTGCTCCCCTCAGCAGTGTACTTCGGTCAATCCTCTGCTCCCCACTCTGTCTCTGGTGAATCCTCTCACCCCCCACATCTCTGGCCTGTGCCCCAGTGCTTGTATGCATATATAAATCTTTAAAAAAAACTAAAAAATAAAAAGCTAGACTTAAAAAAAAGCTAGACTTGTCTGAAGTTCATAATATATTCTCTTAATCATCTTCTAAGTTTTTTCATAAGTTTGCCTTTCAATTTTAAGTCTTCAGTCCACATAGATTTTTAATATGTAAGGATGCAATCCAACTTGAGTGTGTGTGTGTGTGTGTGTAAATAACCCACAGTTCAATAGCATTTACTGAATAGTCCATCCTTTCTTTTCAGATCTGCAATGCCTGCCCAGTTCCAAAATGGATCTTCCACATTTGTAATAGTCTTTTCCTAGGTCTTCTATTCTCCTCTATTGGTCTATCTATACTTACGCCAATATCAATGGTCTTTTTTGAACATGACTTTGTAGTGAATCTCGATATAATAAACCAAGACACATATTCAGAAGTCTCAGCCATTCTTTTCCTTTTATTCCTTTTCTTAAATTTTATAATCAGTTTCTTAGTTCCAAGCAGGGAGTGGTGTGGAAATCATTTAGGTTCTTGATTTAAAAATTAATTAACAAAGGGAGAACTGACATTATATCTTTCCAGCGATAAATACATCTTTCCATTTATTTAGAGTTTTTAATGTTAATCCACAAAATGTTTTCATAAAAGAAATTGCTTATTCTGGAAGAGTTTTCCCTGTTCTTTATATTTTTGCTGCTAGTATAAATGGTATTTTAAGAATTATATCTTCTGACTACTTTTGCTGGTGTATAAAAATGCAATTGGTATTCATTTATTTTTTTATTCAGTAACCTAGCTAAATTTTCATTTTTTATATCTTTTCTATAGGTCACTTTGGATTTTCTATAATCAATAAGTGATCAATCAATTAATCAATAAGTGGCCTATCTCTTACTTCCTAATCTTAATGTGAGAAATACAGATGAAAAATATTTTGGGGCCTCCCCAGTGGTGCAGTGGGTTGAGCGCAGCACTGTGAAGCTGTCTGCAGCCTCTGCAGCACAGGTTCGATTCCTGGCCGGCCAGGGAGCAACCCACATGGCGCAGCAGACCTCTCCTGTCTTGCCCACTGCTCCCTCAGCAGTGTATTTCAGTCAGTCTGCCTGTTCTGTTCCCCTTGCTGTCTCTGGCGAATCCTCTCAACCTCCACACCTCTGGCCTGTACCCTGGTTCGTATATAAATAAATAAATATTTTTAAAAAAAGAAAAATATTTTGTAGTTATAGTAAAAAGGCTTTGTTGGGTTGAAAGGGTGATAGAAAGGGAATAATCATATGTAAAACATATATAAAATAAAATAAAAATTAAAAAAAGAAGGGGAATAATCAAAGATATTTTCCCATCCAGATTCTATATATGATGGCAGGTAGTGTTTCTACCTAAAATAATACAAAAGGAAAAAATGTTAAACTAAATAAAAACAAATAGTTACATAGACTGGTAAATTTGCTTTAACCTATAGAATTATTCTTTTTAAAGATTTATTTATTTTTGCATACAAGAACTGGGGTACAGGCCAGAGGAGTGAGGGGTGAGAGGATTCACTAGAGACAGAGTAGGGAACAGAACAGGCAGATTGACGGAAATACACTGCTGAGGGGAGCAGTGGGTGAGACAGGAGAGGTCTGCTGTGCCATGTGGTTATCTCACTGGCTGGGGATCGAACTCGTTCTACACTGACTGCAGACAGCTTCACAGGTTGCGTCTTAACCCCTTGCACCACCAGGGAGACCCCCTAACCTATAGAATTATTAATCTGCATGAATGGAATCATGTCCTCAGCTTTTACCATCACCAGTTCTTATGAAGAATATTGATGGTATCAACACTATATATTATGAGTTTGCAAAACACATTTTCTATGAAATGTAACCATGTAAATTCATTTCCCAGGGACTTTGGAAAATAAATGTATCATTATTACCACATTACCAATAGTTTCCTTTTAAAATGAAATCATTTCAGTGAGCTTAAAAACTGTGAATTATGGTGTTAAATGCTCACTATTGTGGTTACACATATTGAGAGTATTTCTTTCCAGTGATCAGAAATTACCTCCCCTCCCCAAATAAAAACTAGAAAATCACTGGTGGCCAACAGTGAGGAGATAGTTATAGATCACTAGAGATATACTTTGGGAGGAGGGGACCATTCTTGAGTAGACCCTGGAAATGTGTGGGTAGCGGCAGCGAGAGATCTTAGGAAATATTTGGAAATGTTTCTTAAAGCAGAGCATGATTTGTTGAGTTGATTGGGGAAATGCAGGAGATGTACTTTTTTCCCCTCAGAAATATGAAAGAGAGATCTGGATTAAAAATTTATGTCTACAGACACTTAGATATCCTTAGATTCGATCAAAGAACATAAATCCAAAATAAAAATAAAATGTTTTTTCAAAACAAGGGTGGGAAGAGCACAAGGGACCAAAGTGATAGTTCACAGCGTATAGGTAGTGGGAATTTCACAGGGACTATAACCAAGATGAAAATGGACAAAAATGAAAAATGATGTAAAAATATATAAAATGAAATTAAAAAAATAAAACTTGACAAAAACAAAGCTTGTGAAAATTGTCTGATAAGAAAATGTTTGTTTTTATTTTTTTTCCCAAAGTATCTGCATCTACAAAGGCAAAACCTACAGCTGCAAAAAGGAAGCTTCTGGGGAACCTCCTTCTAAAAGTGCACATAAATATCCTACTAGGGTTCATAATCCTTGTTTGCAAAAAATTGAGGAGAATCTTCTAAATTAATATACACAACCTCACAATGGACTTTGTTATATGACAGTTTCTTGGTATATTTTCCACATATTTAAATAAAATTCAGATTTCACATTTGCATGGTCTTCTCAGACAAATGGAGAGGTTTTTCCAAAAGAGGCTTCATCTAATTACATGGATTGTTTCCACTAACACAGCTAAATTGACAGACAGAAATTATACGACTGTATTTTTCCATGTTAATCATAAATTTGCAATAGGAAAAGTAATACTTTTAATAAAATTTAAGAATTCAATAGTCCAGTTCTTGTTTTGTACTGGTATAGTTCATGATGGGTTAGCAAATACATAATTTCTGAATTACCTGAGAGGTTGTATAAAAATGATTATTAAGGCCTCTGTTAAGGGTCTATGTTTATAGATTTTGAGGTTTCCAAAAGGCATTGTTGAAACTTACAAAAGTTACCACTAGCAAACTGCTCAATTTAAAGCTATGTCCTCCCTCAATTGTATGCGATGATAGACTGTAATCAGGAGACCCAGGAAACATAAAGGTCATATGCTCAGCAAAATCTTAACTACCTCCTATTGTCATCCTTTTCCTAAATACAAAAGGAATAACCACTCTGTGGGGATAGCTGAAGCAGAAATTTCATTAACTGCAAAGGAACCAGAGTTAACAGGTGACAGAAAATCCAATAGAAATGAGGGTGGAGTTTTATCACACAAGAAATTTTAATGTAGATTAATCATGTGTTCAAATTTGGAAAAAAATACTGTAGCAAACTCAACAGAATACAGTGGTAAACAGAAGTTTTCCTTGATTTTCCTTTGCCTGAACAAGTAAACACATCCAATTTATAAGTATCTTGAAAAAAAGGGTAGGTCACCCAGAGTGCAATTTGTAACTAATGTTTTTATCTCTCACTTTTCTATTAAGCCTGTACTTCTCTAAACATAGCATCATTTTCATAGATCTGATTGTTATAAAGAAATAAAATTTCCCTGAAGAATTAGTAAGGCTATATAAAAATTAAGGTTAAAAGCTTAGATTTATAATTTTATGATATGGGGCCTCCCCGGTGGCGCAGTGGTTGAGTGCTGGGTTGCGAAGCTGCCCGCAGCCTCTGCAGCGCCTGTTCCATCCCCGGCTGCTCCCTGGCCACCTGAGGAGGGTCCCACATGGCGCGCAGACCTCTCCTGCCGCCCACTGCTCCCCTCAGCAGTGTACTTCGGTCCTTCTGCCTGCTCTGCTCCCCGCTCTGGCTCTGGTGAATTCTCTCACCCTCCCATGCTTCTGACTGTACCCAGTGTGTATATAAATAAATCTTTTTTAAAAAAAATTTATGATATAGGTAATTTTATCTCATGTAATTTATTCTTTAAAATGGTTTTTGAAAGATAAACACATGCAATTTGCAGCAACATGGATGGAGCTGGAAGGGATCATGCTCTGCGAAATAAGCCAGAAAGAAAAAGAAAAATACCAGATGGTCTCACTCATAGCAGGGATCTAGAAAACTTAAATAAGGGACCAGGAAAATGAATAACTATAAGAAAGAAAATATCAAAATCAAAAAACAACTATGAACCAGAGACACTCTATGGGGGGGTGGGGGTGGGGAAAGGAGGGCTTGGGGTCAAAATAAGGGGGTTGTAATTGTATGGAGAATATAAAAATAAAACTTAAATTAAAAATAAATAAAATGGTTTTTGAGAAAACTTGAAAATAAATACATTTTTACTTTAAAAATCATAATAGGGCCTCCCTGGTGGCACAAGGGGTTAAGTCTTGGTTCTGTGAAGCTATCCAAAGCACTGCAGCATGAGTTTGATCCCCAGCCAGGGAGCTAACCCTCATGGCGCAGCAGACCTTTCCTGTCTCACCTGCTGCTCCCCACAGCAGTGTATTTCAGTAGCTCTACCAGTTCTGCTCCCCACTCTGTCTCTGGTGAACCCTTTCACCTTACCCCATGCCCCTCCCACCCCTGTACCTCTAGCCTATACCCCACCTCTTTTTGCATAAATTTTTAAAAATTTTTAAAAAATCATAATAGCTTATATCATTTCTTGAAAAAAAATGAATATTTAAGTTTCCCCTTAAATATTTCCAGTCTTAACTTTTTCCCCACATCTAAACTAATTCAAAACCCTTTGGCACAAATAAGAATATTGAGTAACATATACTTTAAAAAGAGAAGAATACAGGTTTTCTCTGCGTACCAAAGATGACTTTAGTGTAAAATAATCTGATATGTTAGAAGACTCTTATAGGAAATTTAAAGTAAGGAAATTGAGGATAAACTAAAAATGAAACTTGAAGACCAATGATAGCCCTAAAGACTACCTGTATGAACATGTACATTCCAGAGTCGGATTGGCTGGATTTCATTGTGCATCTGCCACTTACAAGCATGTGACCTTTGGACAAGCTAATTCTCTGGGACCCATTTGGCTCATCTGTAAAATAGGAATAATAATTTCTACTTCACAGAATTGTGCCAATGATTAAATAAATCAATAAAGCAGTTAGAATATTGCCTGCCAAAGTGAAGCAGGTCTTTTACTTGTCCATACATCAGCAAATATTTAATGAACATCTACTGTGGTCATTCTAGGTCTAGGGACATCATTCTGGATACTATAACATCAGTAAAAAAAAAAAGATAAAAAGGCTTACATTAAGTGAGGAACAGAGAGACTCCAAAACATTTTGAAGGCAGAGAACTCAAGAAGTATTAGTAGTTATTGAAATAGTTCCAAGACAGCACTCTACCACAACTATAGTACTCAAAGAACAGTTCAATGTCTATCAGTTCTCACCCACAGACACAATTGCAAGACCATGCAGGTTCAGGGAACAACAACAATGGTTTGTTTTGTTTTTGTTTTTTTAAAGATTTGTTTATTTATGCATACAAGAGTTGGGGTGTAGGCCAGGGGTGCGGGGCGGGGGGAATGTGTGTGTGTGAGAATATTCACCAGAGACAGAGTGGGGAGCAGAACAGGAGGACTGACTGAAATACACTGCTGAGGGGAGCAGCGGGCAAGACAGGTGTGAGTCACCTCCCTGGCCAGGGATAGAACTCATGTTACAGTAGCTGTGGATTGCTGACTCTTAACCCCTTGCATCACCAGGGAGGCCCCCAATAATAATGGGTTTTATTTAATAGGAGAAACAAAGAGTTTCTAAGGCCACAAGAAGCCACCTATCTAACCCCAATAATAATGGGTTTTATTTAACAAATAGGAGAAACAAAGAGTTTCTAAGGCCACAAGAAGCCAGCTATCTAACCCCAGATAGTGTCCACAGGTTTAGAAGTCCCAAACAAAAGGCTGCTCTTTCAAGATGGTGCTATCCCATCAACCAGGGCCTGGAACTTATGACATACCAGCAAGCAGAGGGCCAAGATCCAAATCACAGTGGCACCTGGAGGTACTCACAGATGGGATCACTGAAATGAAACTGCAGCAGCCTACAGCAACAGTCTGAAGGCTGGGATGGACAGCACCTGGTGCTGGACGGCAATGGAGGCAACAGCACTGGAAGGCAGTGCTGGATGATCAGAAGTGGTGAACATCTCTCAGAGGTGACCCAGACACAGTGCCAGTCACCTGTCAACAGTGTTGGACAGCACTGGCCAGGTCACTACTGGTCCCCAGGAAGCAGTGTCAGAGACATGAATATTAACAGTTCTTTGACTCAGATAGAGGTGCTGGTCACCAGTTTACAGTGCTGGATAGCACTGGCCATAGTGTCAGTCACCACAAGGCAGTGTCAGAGACAGGGCCAGAGGCAGGTGCAGCAGCAGGTCTCTTGAAGTTCTTCGGCTTCTCTTCAGAGGTCGGCTGCTAGATGCTTCTTCTTTCTTCAGAGGGGAGAAATAGGATACATATTCTTGCTTGAGGACAGGAATAGAGTGTCCTAAGCTGTCTCCTGCCCTGCCTTACCTCTTCTTTCAGGGTCCCCCCACCCTACAAGCTTGATTGGACCTTTTTCAATCCTAAGTGACAGACTGAACCATCTAGGACCAAAAAGCCCATTCTTGATTTTTTTTTTTTTAAAGATTTTTTTTATGTATACAAGAGCTGGGCCACAGGCCAGATGCGCGGGAGGGTAAAAGGATTCACCAGAGACAGAGTGGGGAACAGAAGAGGCAGACTGATGAAATACACTGCTGAGGGGAGCAGCGGGCGAAACAGGAGAGGTCTGCTCGCCATGTGGGTTGCTCCAAGGCTGGTGGGATTGAACCGGCACTACAGAGGCTGCGGACAGCTTCTCAGCACTGCACTCAACCACCTGCACCACCAAGGAGGCCCCCATTCTTGTTTTTTGATCCAAATACTTAACTAATGAGCTAATTAACACTGATTGGTTCATTTAGCACAGCTGATCAGTCCTGTCTATGTTCCAGGTGCCAAGTATAAAAAGGAATGCTTGGTGCCTGCACAGAGAGGACTTGCCCTGACCTCAGGTCAGGCTCATGGACTGGTGGGCTCTGAGGACCCACAGCCAGAGCTGGCCTCAGTGTGGCTGGAGGCTCTCTGCACCTGAGAACCCTTCAGTGGCACTGGGTATAAAAACACAATGAGGGTGGGGGCTCCACTGGGAGCCCACCTTGTTGACCAGGTACTCCACAGGCTTCTCTTCTGCTTGAGGCTCTAGGAAGCCGCAGCTCTGGAACTGGCCTAGTGGGACCCCAAGGTCTTCCCTGCAGCCCTGAACCAGGGACTCTATGCCCCGGAGTGTCTGTCTTCTGCTATCACTGCTGACAGAGGCATGAGCCCCAGTTGGGCCACTGGTGAAAGGTGGTGTAAGGGCCGGAACAGGCACAGTGCAGGTTTTCTGATCCCATGCAGACCAGGTAAAGGTGGAGTCAGAGTCCTCAGTGGTTTTTTTGCAGGTCTTTTATTGGGGTTCACCAGGCATATGGCAGGCAGGGGTGCTGGCTGGGGGGCTGGGAGGCTGGCAGGCCTCCCAGCCCCCAGCAAGTCTTTACTCTATCTGGGCTCTCTGGCGTTGGTTCTGCTGCTTCTCGGCTTCTCTTTCAGCTTCGGTTTCAGCTTCGGCTTCTACTGCTACTGCTGCTGCTGCTGCTGCTGCTGCTGCTGCTGCTGCTGCTGCTGCTGCTGCTGCTGCTGCTGCTGCTGGCGTCCCCATGACGCCGCCCTTAAAAGCACAGTCTTAGCTCAGCTGACTCTCATCTACCTATGCCCACACCCTATTCCAGGTGCCCGCCATCAGGCATGCATTCAGGACAAGGATCCATCATCTATCCTGATGGTGGAAGGGCAGAAAAGCCTGATATTTTCTTTACCCTACAGGTGGTAAAATACTCACCACCCACTGCCACTTGCACGGCCCATAAGCAGCTGGTGGGGCTGGCACACAGAGCCCCAAGCAGGGGGGAAGGGGGTCTCTGGTGGTCAAACCCAGGTAGTACAGGGGTGGCCATCAAGCCTGGCCCCCTGAGGTGGGCTTCCATGTAGCCTCCTGCTGCAGGGTGGTCTGGGTGCTGACTGAAAGCAGTCCTCTGGGAGGCCTGCAGAAACTCCCGCTGCTGTAGGAAACTTATGGGTTCCAGGACTCAAACCCAGGGCCTGGGGGTGGTTGGGGGGACTGTCCATGGGCAGCAACTCAAGCAGCAGGTGGGAAATCACCCTTGCTTCTCTGAGGGCTCCTGCTGCTCAGACATCAGCAGGAAAGTACCGGTCTTGTTCTGCAGGCCTCCTCCTCCTCCTCATCATCATCATTTAAAAGGTCATGAAATAGGCCTCCCCGGTGGCGCAGCGGTAGAGCACCGGGTTGCGAAGCTGCCCGCAGCCTCTGCAGTGCCAGTTCGATCCCCAGTTGCTCCCTGGCCACCAGAGGAGGGTCCCACATGGCGCGCAGACCTCTCCTGCCGCCCGCTGCTCCCCTCAGCAGTGTACTTCGGTCCTTCTGCCTGCTCTGCTCTCCGCTCTGGCTCTGGTGAATTCTCTCACCCTCCCGCGCTTCTGACTGTACCCAGTGCTTGTCTAAATAAATAAATAAAAATAAAAATCTAAAAAAAAAAGTTCTTAAAAAAAAAAGGTCATGAAATACATGAAGCTAATCATGTAAAAAAAAAATTGTACTGATTGAATTAACAAAAACAACAAAGCACATGACTCTGAAGTGAAACGTTTAGTTCTGTCCCCAGGGCAAACTGAACACACATTAGGGGCAGTTGACGTTGGTTTGTATAATAAACGCATAAAAGCCTGCCACTCAGAGTCCCCCAAATGTTCTCCAGGCTCAGGTCCTGCGTGCTTGCTCAGCTTTCAAAGCAAGACTGCCTTGTGGAACTCTGCTCGCTCCAGTCATTTAGTCCCCTCATTACTTCAGCCTCCATCCAGGCACTTCACTATATTTTTTGTGTTTTGTTGGTTTTTTTTTTTTTTTGCGGCTTCCTGGATTTCTGTCAGCAATCCAGTTTTACAAATTGTTTGGCTGAGATTCATATTTGTCGTCTCCCTTTAAAACTGTGATTCACAGTGTACACCCTTGAAACAGAATCCTCTCAGCCCTAGAGACTGAAAAGCTTGTTTTAAAAACAAATTGCAGCACAGGCTGTTTACTCAGGGTTTTCACACAGCTTGCTCAAATGGTCAAATATAAATCTCTATTTTTTAAATTAGCCAAAATGTTTTTAGATGCTGATCAGATGGTGATGTCACTTCTCATCTCCAGGGTGCCTGAGACAAATCTAGTCAGCTGAAAAAACAAACTTCAAATGAAAGGAGAACATGCAGGCTGTCCTCAAAGCAGCCTAAGAATTTATGTAAGATATATTCAAATTGGACTTTTCAATTCAATTAGAAAAGACTGATAGCACAGTGAGATTATAGGATCCTTGTTTCATAAACTTTTAACCCAGGGCAGAGTGGGGCTATCTCTCAGATGCAAGATTGGAAGATAATAGCATTTACCTCTCAGAATTATTTTGGGCTTAAATAAGAGAATGTGTGTAAACACGTAGGGCCACACCTGGGAGAAAGTAACTGTTTAACAGACGAGCACTATTACCCTAATCCTTTATTGCACAGAGTTACAGACACAAAGCACCATGTCCATGACCATGTCACTGGCAGACTTATAGAACACTAGCCTTTTGTAGGTTTGTAACGGGCAGGAATGGCACAGGGCAGGATCCTTACGACCCAAGCAGACAGGTGAAGGAGAGTCCTGGAGCCCTCAGTGGCTTTTGCAGGCTCTTATTGGAATTTACCAGGTACACAGGAGGCAGGGGTGCTGGCAGTTCTCCCAGGCCCCAGCAAGTCTTCATTCTGGGCTCTCCGGCATTCTCTGGTGGTCTCTGCTGCTCTGCTCTCGTGGTTCTGCTTCTCTGTTTTTTTAGTTCTGCTGACATCCCCGGTACACCGCCCTTAAAAACCCAGTCTTAGCCCAGGTGAATCCCATCTACCTCTGCCCACACCCTACTCCAGGTTCCCGCCATCAGGCATGCATTCAAGACCAAAGGTTCCGTCATCTATCCTAAGAGCAGGAGGGCAGAAAAGCCTGATACTTTTACCTTACCCTACAAGGTTATTCCCCAATAGTTCAGGGAGGCCCTCAGGAATGTCATCTGTTTGAGAAGTAAATCCTCTTAGTTGCTGCAAGATGTCCTTTTTCCCCATGGGACCCCTAAAGCCATCTTGAATGACTCCTAAACCTCTGAATGCTCTAAAGGCTACCCAAACCTATTCATCCACCCTGGGCACAGCTGCCCAGTTCCTGCCTCAGACTTTCAATCCCCCTGAGGCCACAATATGCTCTGGCCTTGACCCACCTGTTCAATGTCTTAGGGAGATGTGCGTGAAGCCCGCCTTCATGTTTACCATCTGTTCTGTTACTGAAGAGCATGATTGTGTGGCAGGCGGCAGGGCTGCCGGAGAACCATGATTCTGGCAGGCCTCCCAGCCCCCAGCAGGATCTTTACTCTTTGGGCTTTCTCTTGCGTCGTCTGGTGGTCCCATCCTCTCATAAGCATTCTCCACTGTCATTCTCTGCTGCCCTTCTCTCTGCTGACGGGGCCTCTGCCTCACTGCCTTTCTATGCTCAGCCTCCAGGCTCAGGTGTGCCCACTTACACATGCCCACACCATACTCTAGGTGTCCACCATCAGGCATGTGTGCCCCAAGTCCAAGTGCCTCCTGCATTAAAGGCCACAGATGATAGCCACAGAGGCCAAAGGCGCAAAAGCCTGAGCAATCTTATCTTCATTTGCCCTACAATATTACCCCAGTAGGAGACCTTGGAGAAAGTGTGGGCTTGACTTCATGTGCTCACATCCCTCCTGCCTTCCCTTTTCTCTCCCCCTGTGTCTGCCCTCCCATGAGTCATTTGCCCGGGGCTCCTCAGTTACTCAAACAAATAGGCCCTAGTGAATCTCAAATCCTGGGATGGTTCAGACTTTCAAACCAGTATGATGTCTTACTATCTGGAAAGGCAGCAAAAAAACACTTGTCATAAAAGGCAGTGGGGAACTGGGTCCACAGTGAGCTCAGCCACTTCCAGTTGTATAAATGTGGGTAGTTTCAGTGCCTCAGTCACCCTCCTTTAAGTGGGGATAATCATCCCCCCTCACGGGGCTGCAATAAGTATGATTGCATTAACCCATGCAAAGTGGTTAGCTTGGCGCCAGGAGCAAAGTCAGCTGTGTTGCTGCTTGTAGCTCTTCATAGGTCCACACCCAGATCCCTGCCACCAACAGAAAACTCTAACCAGATCTCTCTCCATTACCATCTGTAGGGTAAGGTAAAAAGTATCTGCCCTCCCACCATTAGGATAGATGACGGATCCTTGTGGTCCCGAATGCGTGCCTTTTGGCAGGCACCTGGAATTGGGTGTGGGCCTAGATGGATTCACCTGGGCTAAGACTGGGCTTTTAAGGGTGGCGTCACAGGGATGCCAGCAGAAGCAGAGAAACGTGAAGAACCACGAGAGCAGCCGAGATCACCGGAGAGCCCAGACAGAGTGAAGACTTGCTGGGGACAGGGAGGCCTGACAGCCTCCCGGCCCCCCAGCACCCCTGCCTGCTGTGTACCTGGTAAATCCCAATAAAAGCCTGAAAAACTACCAAGGGCTCCAGGACTCTCTCCTCCTTCAGCCGTCTACTCCAATTATAGAAAACCTGCACTGTGCCCATTCCTGCCCCTTACACCATCTTTGGCACAACTGTTCCCTCTTTGCTCACTTTTATCCAACATCACAAGATCCTGCCATTTCTAGTCCAGAAACACCTACCATGTTTTATCTCTCTCCTTTCTACCTCTACTCCCATCATGTTCTTTCAGACATCACAGGGTCTCTGATAGCAGTTAGCACCCTAACTAAACATGAATTCCTATCTTTCTTTCCTAAACATTCTCCACATTGCAAAGGTGTAAATACAGTCTGACAGTTCACCCATGCCTGCAGGAAAAGACAAAACTCAACACCTTGGAAAGACATAAAAGGGACTTCACAATACCTAGACCTGCATCTCCAGACTTACCAAGCACTACTTTGGCCCCAGGGCTCCTTGTCTACATGTGTCTGCTCTGTCCTAGACCCTAAAAATAGATCTCCCTGGTTCCTGCAAATGTCTCCCCTCTGGCTCAGCATTCCCTCTGGCTGTGCAGAGTTTATACCATGACATCTTACTCAGATGAGTCATTTCAATAGCTTCTGGAATCTGGCTTTTGGTAGGTCTCTCTTGGAAATGAATTAAACTCCCTCTGGGTCTGAGCACCACAGCTGTAGGTTATCACTACTTTTGCCTTCTCTTCAGCCCCTCTGCAGAGAGAGAGATCCCAGTGACCCTAAACTTCTTACCCATTTGCTCAATGATCCAGGGTATTTGCTGACTTCACTCTTTGCACATGGTTTACCATCTTTCTACAATGGCCTTTTCTGTTTTCATCTTTGCAAACTCCTGTCCATACTTCAAGAAATAATATCACCTTTCAGCCTCTCCAGGTCTACCTTACTTACTGTTTACATCATCGTAATCTGGTGTTCATACCATTTCTCCCCCAAATTTAGACCATGTCTTCTTCACCTTTGACATCTTATTCCTAGGAAATGACACAGTAAGTTCTCAATAAATCTTTGATGAATGGATAAGTGAATGAAAGCTGAAGCTTTATTTTTATTTTCTTTATGAGTAAGTCATCACTCTAAGACCTATCTGCAAGTTTCCTTAATTTTCTGGCTTTGTGTGGGAACTTAGTCCTTGAACATCTGACCAGAAAGGCCAGTTAACCTACAGTCTTGGAGGGTCACTGTATCATGTGAATCCGAGACCTCTGGGCCAACTCAATGAAATACAAAAGTTCCCACTATTTCAGAACTTAAATGAAATAGGCTGAGGCCATGACAACAATTCTCAGGGGAAATATTGGCTTGTTTCTAGCTGTGACTTTTCCTCAACTGAGGGTAGTGAGACAGAACAGAACAAGAAGTTTCAAACTTCATGACAAATGAATGACATTAATTATCATGCTTTATGTTAATTGTATTGGATTCTTACTGGGAGACAAGAACTGTGCTAGGTGCTCTCCAAGCATTAATCAAATTCACTTAACCTTCATAATGGTCATGACATATCATGGAAGTTCTACTATCAACCCAACTTACATATGAACCTGGCATGGTATTTGATCCCAGTCTGTTTCCTAGTGCTCTGGCTATTAACCTTTAACCTTTTATAAAAAAGAATTATTATGAAAAGCCTTTTGAGAACTATACTTACCTTTAGTCTTAACATTGTCTAACACAGCACTGCTTTTTTAATAAAGTAAAATTCCAAATAACTTGAGATATTTAGACCTAGAGTCAATAAAGCTTAAATTTTGGGAAGGCTGACCTCACAAACACATAGAGGGAGACAGGGCAAGTGAATGCAGACAGACCTGAAGGGTATCCCCTTTTCACAGAAACAGCTGCATTAGTCAAGAGGGCAGAATGGGATAGGAGAAACAGCCAACATTTCTGAATTTGACCAAGGACCACTCTGGGCAGACCACTTCCTGTTTATGATGGAGAGTTTGGTCACCAGAATGCTTGCTCTCCAAATCTTATGAAAGTCACTTCCTTGTGCCTGCCTGTTTCTCTCTTTAAATTTGTCTCCCTTGAGGGGAAAAAGCTTTCTACCTGCTTCTTTGATTCACACCTCCTGAACCTCATAAACAGAGGAGTATATAACTTTAAGGGGGGCAGGGGTGCTCCTCCCGGGTGGCTCAGGCAGTTGTGCACAGCGCTGTGAATCTATCCGCAGCCTCTGCAGTGCTAGTGCCGGTTCTATCCCTGCTGGCCGCAGAGATGCCCACATGGTACAGCAGACCTCTCCTGTCTCGCCTGCTGCGCCCCTCAGCAGTGTATTTCAGTAGATCTGCCTGTTCTGCTCCCCACTCTGTCTCTGATGAATCCTCTCACTCCCCCCCCCACCTCTGGCCTGTACCCCAGCTCTTGTATGCATAAATAAATATCTTAAAAAAAAAAAACAACAGCATCTTCTCATGGGTGTGGCAGGCCCTGTCTTCTGTACTTACATGTCCTGAGATGTATCAGTCAGCATCCTAAAATCCAAAGCCACACAATGTCAACACAGTACCTCTATGTAAATATTTGTTTGGGAGAAAATGTCTTAGATGTCTGCACCACCAATTTTCTAGCAGGAGGTAAGATGAAAAGGAAAAATAATGCATGTATTAAAAGATTTCTTGTGAAAGTCCTTTCCATGGCTGTGCCGCCTTCATCACAACACACCTCATGGCTTTTTCCTCCTCCTGTGCTGCCTCTCTTCTTCTCCACCCCATTCCTCTATTAAAAAGCATTCTCAGTATTCAGCTCTGTTGGTAAGGAGAATTTAATTGCTTTGTGCCACCTGGTGTTGTTTTACTTAACATAGTTCTAAATTGCTCTTAAACCTCCCTTTGGAATTCTGGATTTAAGTACTGAAAGAGGGCCTCCTCTGGTGGCGCAGGTGGTTGAGCGCTGTGCTGTGAAGCTGTCCACAGTCTGCAGTGCTGGTTGGATCCTGGCTGGCCGGCCGGCGTGGGTCCCACATGGTGCTACAGACCCTCTCCTGTCGCGCCCGCTGCTCCCCTCAGCAGCGTAATTCATCAGTCTGCCTGTTCTGTTCCCTGCTCTGTCTCTAGTGAATCCTCTCACCCTCCCACACATCTGGTTTGTACCCTGGTTCTTGTATAAATAAATAAATCTTAAAAAAAAAATTTTTTAAAAATTTATATACTGAAAGAAGAAAAGGGAAAAGGAAAGAGGCAAATTTGCAACATTTCTTTTAGTTTTCTTAGGAGACTCTACTCTGCTGTTTCTTCTTGTCTTCATCTTCTGTTCATCTCATTCATCTCTCAACATTCATCTTCTTTTCATTGTCTTGTCCTGAGAAGAAGTTTCTGTTTTTCCCATGACAAAATCATACTCATCCTTGTAATGAGAAGGTAAATGTTTTTAGCTGAGTTTGATCCCAGAAGTCCTGAAAGCTCCTACCTAAGAAAATTTGATTTTAGATTTTTAGAGCTCCTTTTTTCTTCTTCATTCATTCACTCAGCTAATGTTTGTTGAGAATCTTCTTGTCTGGCACTGTGCTCTTCCCCACCCCCACTCTTTCTGATTTTCTTTTTAGCTCAACTATCAACTATGAAGGGTTAGTAAAATATTAAAATGAAAGAACTCCCTCAAGGAAACAAAAGTCCATTCTTTACAACTGTAAAACCAACTTCCCTCTGCAACTTTCAGTAATAAAATGAAGAGCTATCATTGACAAAAGAATGTTGTAAGACTTATGAAAGTACAAATAATTTCTACTGAGAAGTTGTTTTAAAGGCATCCTCAGCAACCAATAAAAGTAATGTTTTCATTCTAAGTGGGACTTCTTTTTTGCCTTTAGATACCCTTTGGAAGATGTATTTCACTCATTATAGTAGCAACTTCCTGGGCCTCCCTGGTGGCACAGGGGAGTTAAGCACCACACTATGAAGAAATCCACAGTCTCTGCAGCACAATTTCGATCCCTGGCTGGCCAGGGAGATACCCACATGGCATAGCAGATCTCTCCTGTCTCACCCACTGCTCCCCTCAGTAGTGTATTTCAGTCAATCTGCCTCTTCTGTTCCCCACTCTGTATCTGGTGAATCCTCTCACCACCCCCCCATCTCAGGCCTGTACCCCAGCTCTTGTATGCATATATAAATAAGTAAATAAATCTTTAAAAAATAATATAATAATAGCAACTTCCTAAACCCTAAACAAGAAACAGAACAATCAGTTGACATTCCTATAACAATGACAGAGCATAGCATGTTGACATAATAACACCGTAGTAACTATTTGGAAGTTCCTAAGAGAGTAAATCTTAAAAGTTCTCATCACAAAAAAAAAAAAAGGTAACAAGTGCAGAGTCAATTTTAGGGCCCTTTAGGGAATTTACCATCAGAGAAAAAGCTAGAACCCACAGGTGGGAACAACCCATAAAAGTGTCACACTTTATCAGTGAACTGTGTAGTCATGGGAATAAACCCAGCCATGGCTGTGCATCTTGGTGGTAAATTGTAGTTTTCAAAATGAAGAGCTAGACAGACTTTGGGGTGGGAGGGAGCCTCTGACATGTTTGAACTTATCCTGTTAAACAGATGTCTAAAATAGTTAGAATTCAGATTATTTTTTCCACTCACGTTATTTTATTCAACTTCACATAGGAATTAAGTGTAGTCAGATAGAGCATCATTTCTGTACTTCTCCCTAGAGGGAAAATCAGTGTCCCTCCAACCACAGATGGTTGGGAGAGCAGAGCCCTGAGTTCTGCTGCTGTGAAAAACCAGAGAAAAGTCCTGCATGTTGAGACCGAGAGTTGCTTCAGGGCATTTGAAACTTATAGCAAGGAGCAGGGAAATATTAAAAGGCTAATTAACATCTGTATTCTAAATAGTATCGAGTACAGGTTAGAACAGATGGGCTCAGAAACTATAAAAATAACCTGGATAGTCTGTAGGTGGAATAAAGCGTTTAATACATGTGAGCAACAAGATACTGTAGTAAATAGTTCATTAGCATTTTTTTCTTTTAACACTTGCTTTAAATGGGTTGTTTGAACATCAATAAGAAGATGGCTCATGCACTGTTGTTCAAATGAATAATTTCTTTGAAAATAAAGTACCTGCAAGTGTAATGACTGGTGTATCTTTGCATCTCTATTCTCTACATCTGGAAGCAAATGTAAGGTTTGTCAGGAACTCTCAATAAATCAGCAGCAACTACTTAATCAAGAATCATGTAGTGTATATATAGCATATTGGAGGAATCTTGTATGTGAAGTCTTTCACTGTGAGGTCTCACTCATAGCAGGAATCTAGAAAACTTAAATAAGGGACCAGGAAAAAGAATAACTATAAGAAAGAAAATATCAAAATCAACAAACAACTATGAACCAGAGACACTCTATGGGGGGTGGGGGGCAGGGAAAGGAGGGGTTGGGGTCAAAATAAGGGGCTTGTAATTGTAAGGGGAATATAAAAATAAAATTTAAATAATAAAAAAAAAGAATCTCACCTTAGGTAAATGTTGCTTGCATAATATTTAGAGAACATGGATCAGCTCATTTGTAAAAGTCAATTCAAATTGTGTCCACAAAAATTAAACAAGAAAAGTTTCATATAGTTAAAACCACAGTTACGTAAAACTAAGAAGCACTTGCTTCCAAAAGGCTAAAAGCTGAACGGCAAAGAATTCACTGATTCTGTGGACATTTAAAGTAACTAAAAATACACTGCAGAAATACTTTGCATTTCAAAGAAATTGGAATTAAGAAAGGATTGGGTGCTCAAGGAGAGAATTAATTCAGGTCTACTCTTGTTTAAAAGGACTCCACAGAAGAATAAGATTTTGTAGTATTGTTATAGGACAGGGAGAGGGGCAGCCCAAACCCCGCAAACCTGCCTATTCTAAATGGGTTCTGCCATCCACCGCATCAACACAAAACATATGACTCTAATGGGAAGGAACTTTAATAAAACTAGGAAACAATACAGGTAAGGCAAAGAATCTAGTTTCTAAATGAAGCACCCAAAGCTACCCATCCCCTCGTGGGTAAAAGTCCATCCATATGGGAATGGCCCAGAGCAAGGCCCCAAAGCCTGCCACGAGTCTAAAGCATCTTCCAGTGGGGATCCACAGAAAAGGGTCAGAAACAACCAGACAAGCCTGGAAGGAAAAGAGCAAAATCAACATCAAGATAAAAGCTGCCATTGTCACCTCCCCACGGGTCTCACCCACATCTGTGTCACCCAGTCCACGACCAAAAGACAAGCGCAGTTTCTTCACGTGTCTCTAGGCTCCATGCGCCTCCTCCAGGTCTCCTGGCTCCATCCTGCTTCTTCCTTCCTCAGTCTCTTCTGCAGCTTCTCTTCTTCCTGCTCAGCTCCACCCTCCCTTGGGTGGGGCAGGGAACCTCCCCCTTTCCTGGGGACCACCCTGTTACAGTATGATAGCAAACACACAAACAAAACTACCATTTAAAACAGTTATCTAGGTATGTTTAATCCTCATTTCATGTTAGATGCTTAAATGGTTATTTTTCTGTATAAACACATCTTGTCCAAATGCTTTCCTTCACCATATTCTTTACTTACAGTCAATAGCATTTATAACAGTTAGTAATAAGACATAGATTGAAGAATTTGGAAAGCTAGGAGATTTTTATCTAGAAAATCCCTCAGATTATAGTAACTAAAATGCAATTAAGGTACAGCAAGTCCCAAGCAGTATCTTACCACCTACTAAGATCCACTTTTTTTACTTGCCAAAACACTTGATAATGTACACATACTATTTTATTTATATACTTGGCTATTCAGTAGGTTATTAAAAATTGACTTGCAATATGAATATGGTCGCAAAAAAGGCAGATGTTAGTTTGCTATTTGATACCAAAAAGTCAGCAGTAATTAATAAGTGGTTACTTTGCCAAGTAATAGTGAAAACTTTTAGACATTTGGAAAACTGGAAATAATAATGGATAAAAAGTAACGTGATTCAGGAAAGAGTAAGAAATGCTAATGATCCCTGATACTCTTTGTTTTTGCACAAAGCCTTCACAAAGTGGTCTATCATTTCTTGAAGAATGGAAAGAGGCTTAATGACTGAAATCTTGACAAAAAGATTCTCTAGTAGGGAGGAGGCAGTGGAGCCAGAGGCAGGGATTCCAGAAAGACCCTGGCATTCAGGAAAGGGATTCCATTAACTGCTCAGGAGATGAGTCCTCCAAATCTCTGCTGGCAGCACTGGTCTTCCAGGACTTCAAGTAGCCCCGAGAGAGGGAGAAATGATATTAGATTATGAAAGAAGAAACTGAGTTTATGTAATTTGGCCAAGATAAAAAGTTGTCAGGTTATGAGGCTGGATTGGATGGGGCACTGAGTGTCAAGCCCTTCCACGTTCCCCCCTTACAAGGGAATTTGTGGGTGACTGTCTTTAATGCTGTTTGTTTGCTATGAGCAAAAACAATTAAAAAAAATATGAAGTATGAAGTATAAAGTAAAACTGAAAAGTAGCTTCTCCCCACATCCCAAACTTAAAAAAAAAAACAAAAAACATATGGTTTCTATAGCAATTTGACCATATCAATTTATATTCTCTAAGGAAAAGGAAATGTAGACTCAACTCAGTTCTATACGTTTAAGAAATTGACTGTTGTTTAGTCTAGACTTTCAGTTCTGTTCAGGAACATGCTATAGTGAAGTAGAATCAGAAATTTGACAAAACTCAAAGACAAAATTCAATGACATATGATGAATTAAAAAATTTGTAGGGGCCTCCCCGGTGGCGCAGCGGTTGAGCGCTGGGTTGCGAAGCTGCCCGCAGCCTCTGCAGAGCCGGTTCAATTCCCGGCCGCTGGGCGAGGGTCCCACATGGCGCGCAGACCTCTCCGCCGTCCGCTGCTCCCCTCAGCAGTGTACTTCGTCCGTCTGCCTGTTCTCTCTCCGCTCTGGCTCTGGTGAATTCTCTCACCTTCCGGTGCTTCTGACTGTACCCAGTGCTTGCATAAATAAATAAAATAAATCTTAAAAAAAATTATTTAAAATAAAAAAAATTGTAGATTACTGAATGGTTTTTGTAGTTGTGTATTTACAACCTGTAGATCTCTTTATTCTGCATCTAAATAATAGGAAGCACAGCATACAATGTTTGCTTAAAGAGAACAGAGATAGATGCAAGATGAAGTTGTACATTCATTACTGGCAAGGGGGGGAAAAGCACTCCAATTACTAAAAACAATTAGGAAAAAACCCAGAAAAATAGTTTTCATGCAAGAGCAGTGCTGGTCCAGTCACTCAGGATATTCACCTTCTCTGAACCTGCTAACACTACTGAAAATAAAATGCCAGGACATATCCTGAGAGCAGATTCCCAGGCAGGCAGCAGGGTAGGTTGCTAACAAGATCTAGCTTCTCTCTCTCCTCTTTATCACAATCATATACAGTCTACTTAATATATAGTAGGTGGCATAATTTAGGTTACACACTTAGGTCAAGGACTTTCAAAAGTGCCATTTTCAAATTTGATCAACTTTAATAAGTTGAACTTCTGAGAAAAAAGTGAAGAGTATTTTTATTTCACTTTCAAGTCAAAACATATCCATTTGTAATGTCAATGAAACCCAGAAGGTGAGTGAATGGGAGTTGAACAGAACTGTGGGAAGGATATTTGGAGAGAGGAGTCGTGCCTAGGCCTTCAGGATAGGAAAGTCACTGCAAAGGACTTGGGGCTGTGGACCCCAGGACAGTGATGGGGATGCATGTAGGAGAAAGTGACTCAGTTGAAATAGGGAGCTGGGGCTTGGAGGTTAGTATTTAGGATGAAACATCAGAGGAAAGGAGCCACAGGGAATTCTTGCCTTCTGGATTCTTCAATAGGAAAAGGAATTATTTGTTTATTTTTAAAAAAAGATTTATTTATTTACACATACAAGAACTGGGGTACAGGCCAGAGGTGTGGGGGGTGAAAGAATTCACCAGAGACAGAGTAGGGAACAGAACAAGCAGACTGACTGAAATACACTGCTGAGAGGTGCAGCGGGCGAGGCAGGAGAGGTCTGCTGTGCCATGTGGGATTCTCCCTGACCGGGGATCGAACTCGTGCTGCAGTGGCTGCGGATAGCTTCATAGGTTGCATCTTAACCCCTTGTGCCACCAGGAGGCCCCAAAAAGTAATTATTTGAACTAATTGATGCTATACAAATGAAGTCACATTTCTGCTATAAATCACTAACAATATCAAAACAGTGGTTAAGGACAATTCTTTATCTGTATCCAGAACACAACTACTTCTCACCACTTTGCCACCTCCCTGGCCCAAGGCGCCTGCATCTCTCACCTGGATGATTGCCATAGCCCCCTGAAGGATCCCTTCTGCATACAATTGCCTCCACAGTTAGATGATATAAAAATACACAAGAATGAAGCTTCCAGTGCCTACTGACTGAAGAACACTGTTTTGATTCTGCCAATGGAGAAACCAAGGTGATCTTGTTATATTGTATGTTTGATTCTGTTCTTCTCACCAGAAGCTTTCCATGGCTGCCCATAAGATTCTCAACAGTGGCCCAGAACCGTACTGCACATGAACCTGTGTCTTCATATTCCACCTCCATATTTTGCTTCTTACTCATTCTCTGATGTGACGCAAACCCCAGGACCTTTGTACTCTCCATTCCTACTTCCTAAAGCATTATTCTGCAAGACACTGGAACTGTCTCCAAACCCCTTTGAGGCTTTACAAAATGTCATCTTCTCAGTGAGCCCTCCCAGACCACCCCTAGCAAATACTAAAACCTTGCTCTTCAATGAAATCCCTTATCCTCTTCTCTTTTTTATTTGCCATCATTGTTGTTATTTTAAAATCTATTTGGTTTGCTGAATTACCTTTGATACAACACTGATTGGTAAATAGCAGAAACTCCATAAATATTTGTTGAATAAATAAGTTATTGAATGAATGCATGAAAGTAGAGAGAAAGGAAAAAATATTCCTAAGACATATCTTGACAATGCTGCAGTGGTTAGAATAGCAAGAGGATTACAGAAGTAAAAATGAGCCAAAGTTTTATATATATATATATATATATAAACAAATGGATTAAACAAAAAAAGGTGAGATAATATTTACATTAGAAACATTAGGTATTTTCAAGAGCAAATAAATAATACCTCCTAAAGGAATTATAATGTGATGAAACAGAATAATTAAAAAGCATTTGCTTTGCCAAGAGCTCATATTAAAATAGGCTAAAATGATATGAAATAAATTTTGGGGAAATCTGAGTCTATTGAGCAGAGATAGAGACAGAAAACTAGTAATGTTCTTACTTGCTCTTAAATCTGCAAGAAAGTCAGATTCTATAGGATAGGTCATCCTACATAGATACCAGAGCAGACAGGTGTTTATACTGCCTGAGGCAAAACTGGAAGATCATAATAAGAGCCTTTATATAGCAATTTATGGTTTAAAGAGAACTTCTTCCTATACAGGATTTCTTTTGATCCTCAAAGAAACTGCGATTTGGAGATATGAAAAACTGACTTTATGAGCAAAGACTTGTATCACTAATCATCATCAGCCTCCAACCTGCACCTCTAGCCTCAACTCCCTGCCTCCCGGATGTGTTTTGGCTAGGACTTCTCCCTTCACACAGGGAAATAGCCTTTCCCCAGAGTACCTCCGCTCTGGGTTGTGGATCGCCTTCTCTGAACCTGCTAATACTATATACAGTCATTATAGCTACTATTTATTGGACAAGTTTTCCCACTTACAAAGAATTACGTGAAATCCTCCCAACAACTTTTTGAGGTCCATAGTTTCTGTTATCATTTGACAGGTTCAAGGACACTGATGTTGAGAGAAGTTAAATAATTGCTCAGGATCAATTAGGCTTTAAGTGGCAGAACTAAGTGAACCTGCATGGACTTGCTCTACTTAGGCAACATCAGGCCTTTACTTAGGTGTTAAAAATGACCTGTCTTCTTTCATTCTTTCAACAAATATCTATTGAACACCTTTTATTATTCTGTGCACTATAGATGCAGCAGAGAATAAGATGGTTGATACTATCATGGATCTTTCATTCTAAAAAAGGGAAGAAAAACAAGAAATAAAAACAGGTCATAGGTCAGGATAAATGATAAGAAAAAGTGTGACAGGGATAGAGATTAATGGCGGGGGGGGGGTGCTATTTTAGAGAGAGTGGTCTAAGAAGTCCTCAGTGAAGATGATATTTAAGCAGAGACTTTCACAAAATTACAGAGTAGTTGTGCAATTACCTGAGGGAAGGGCAGTTCAGGCTGAGGTCTCTAAGTAATAAGGGTGTTCTGGAAACAGCAAGGCAGTCACACAGAGAAGGGTGAGTAGGAGAGACAGAATGGCAGGAGATGAGGTCAAAGAGGCAACCAGGTATCTGATCAACTATACCCTAATAGGTTTGATAAAGATTTTTTCCTAAGGGGCATAACAGTTTTGAACACAGGTGGGCTGCCACCTAGCCCACATTTTAATAAGGCCTCTCTGGTGCCTGGGATGAAAACAAAACAACTTGTAGGCAGACAGTGTGTAGGTCAGGACTGGCCACTAGGCAGGTTTTCTAAGATCCCATGCAAACCGGTAATCCTCCACCATGGGATTTCTACTTTGGTTGGGAGTAGGGTGTCCCAGAAAACAAATTTGCCTAGACTGAGGTGATTCCCAGAACACAGGACTTTCTGTACTAAAACTGAGAACTTTCTAGCAAACTGAACTGGTTGGTCACCCTAGTTGGAAGGTTGGACCACAGATTTGTACATAGCCTGCTATAAAGTAGGTGCTCAATTATTATCTGTGAAATAAATAATGGATCAAATTCTATTTTCCTAGGGATTTTTCCCACTTGTACTTAGGGAAAAAAACTTTTGTGTGTGTGAAGAAAGTTTATCTTATGGATTATTTCATTAAAGAAAATAGAGGGTCTCCCTGGTGGCACAAGGGGTTAAGTTGCAACCTGTGAAGCTATCTCCAGCCACTGCAGCACCAGTTTGATCCCCAGCCAGGAAGCAACCCACATGGCATAGCAGATCTCTCCTGTCTCGCCCACTGCTCCCCTCAGCAGTGTCTTTCAGTCAATCTGCCTGTTCTGTTCCCCACTCTGACTTTGGTGAATCCTCTCGCCCCCCCCTCCCCCACACCTCTGGCCTGCACCCCAGCTCTTGTATGCATGAATAAATAAATCTTTAACAAAATTAAAATAAAAATAAAAATAATAGACCCCCACTAAGTTAGCTCAAGAGAAATGGAGATCATGAAAAGGTTATGAAAGACTCTCACAAATCAAAAACAGGAAAAGCAGGAAGGCTTTAGAGGGATGGAATGGAAAAATAAGTAAATATTTCTGATTTGGAAAAAAGACAAACATCTTCCCTCCCCTTCTCTCACACTGACTTTTTGCTGTACCTCTGCTGTCTTTTCATCCCTTTATACTTTTCACACTATTCTTTTTGCACATGGCTCATGATTATCAGCTCTATTTTGAATTCCTGAGTTGAGGCAGCTAATTGACCAACTGAGTCAGGTGCATCCACTTTTGTTCAATCATTTGTGGCTAGCGGGGGAAAGGCAAGATCCTGCCATGCCTTAAGCGTGTCTTTCAAGGACTGGAACTTTCTTTAAACTCAGATAAAACTCAGGTTTTCTTTAAACTCTGATGAGAAGGAGGGGCAGGGGAAGCACACAGCTCCCTCCAAAAGCTTTAGCTTTGGTTTCTATTTTAAAGTCTCTGAAAGACTTTAGAGCCAGTGTACAGCCGGTCAAGGACAATGACCGATAGAGGGCGGGTCACTGCGGGTTTTCACCCATGTGCACAGCTGCAAGACCACTCAGATTCAGGGAACAGCAATGGGGTATATTTAACAAATAGGGAAAACAAAGAGTTTCTAAGGCTACAAGTACCCAGCTATCTCACCCTACAGTCTGAAGGTCGGGATGGACAGCACTGGATGCTGGACCAGACACCACTAAGAGGCAGTACCAGATGATTAACAGCTGTCAAGAGTGACCAGACACAGAGTGCCAGCAACCTATCAGTAGTGCTGGGTAGCACTAGCCAGTAGTGCCAAGGTCCACCAACCAGTAGGAGGTGGTAGCAACAACAAACAGATCTTTGAGACACTAAGCCCAGGACCTTTGTTGCTCCTTTCAGGTAGTGTCAGAGGCAGAGCCAGAGGGTGGTGACCCCAGCCTCTGCGAAAATCTTTGGCTTCTTTGCAAAGCTTTTTGGCTTCTCTCTTTTGAGGGCAGCTGCTAGATGCTGCTACTTTCTTGGAGGGCCAGGCATCCCTCTTAAGGACAGAGTGAGTATCCCAAGCTGTTACCGGCCCTACCTTATATCCTCTTTCAGGGTCCCCACCCTAGTCCATACCAGCCTGATTGGACCATTTTTAATTCTAAGTGATTGAATGGACCATTTTACAACCAATCAGCTCATCTGGTATGGAATAATTAACTAATGAGCTGATGAACATGATTTCAATTAGCTTGCATCTTAGGGTCCATTGCAAGATCCAGGTGCCAAATAGAAAAGGGTGAGCACCTGCCAGCCATCAAGCCCCAGCACACTTCCTTGCAGCCATCTTGCAGTGCTCTGAGCAGCCAGAGGGAAACTCCTGCTTGGGTTTCATGCTCAAAACCCAGCTGGCATGGGGGGAGGGGTTGCCCACAGGCAGCAACTTCTGGTGCAGCCACTTTTTCAACCACTCCCACTGCTTAGGTGATGGTGGGGCTCTGGCTTATCTCTAGTGGGTCTCTTGGTGTTTGTTATATTATTTTTATACCTTTTTCAATATCTAAAATCTTTCTTGAATGTTTCAAAGCACAAAGAAGGATCTCTTCTTTCAATTAAAAAAGAAGAAAATGTAGGGCCTCTCCTGGTGGCGCAGGCGGTTGAGCACCGCACTGTGAAGCTGTCCACAGCCTCTGCAGCGCCAGTTCAATCCCCAACGGCCAGAGAGGGTCCCACATGGCGCAGCAGACCTCTCCTGCCACGCCCGCTGCTCCCCTCAGCAGTGTATCTCGTCAGTCTGCCTGTTCTGTTCCCCGCTCTGTCTCTGGTGAATCCTCTCACCCTCCTGCCCCCAGTTCTTGTATAAAATAAATAAATCTTTTTTTAAAAAAAAAGAAGAAAATGCATAAATTGCAAGTATATAGGCATGTACATACCTATTAATGATCAGCTTTTGATAAGATTCTTAGATAATTTTCTGATAACGCTTTGGTCCTCAAACTCTTGTCCTTGTTTACAGATAGACACTGTTTTACTCAGCAGTTGGTGATTCGTGATTCACTTACTAACCAAATATTGATCAGATGCCACTGTTTGCAAGGAATGGTGGAAGCCCTGACCTTACAAAAGGAGAGGACACGACTCTTAAACCAGGGAGAAAAACCTGGAACTAGCAAATGTGGAGGATATTGGAATTCTGGTTTTTGTTTGTTTCAAATCTAAAATGAGCTCTATTGAGTTTCCCACAGTTATTTTTTTTTTAATCTAGGAAAAGCCTCAATCAATAAGGAACAAATTATATTTTTTGTTGGAAAAGAATCACTTGAGTGGCCTTTCCTGGGAGTAGGAGATCTAGTGGCATGCATTATTTCAGGGCAAGGTAATAAAAAGGCACTTGTGTGTGTGCCTGACAGAAGTCACTTTTCTAATTCCTCTAGGCTAGCTGGGAAGGTGGGCTAACTCTGATGGGGGTCAAGGAACTTTCTGAAACAAAGAGAAAGAGACTTTCGTGGATGCAGTTTTAGAAACTTTTAGATCAAGACAGCTTCAAAGATCCACTGGCAGAGAGGATATGCGGGGTGCTGAGGGGCCTTATAGTAGGGTAGAGCTTTCTTATTCCCCTCCTGGAAGCAGATCCTGAAACCAGCCAGGGTTCATCAGTAAGTGGTTAATACAGGAGGTCCTAGGTGAGAGGGTAAGGAGTGAGGAGCAGACCAACAAGGAAAGAAACCAGCAAGCATGTGACCCCAGACAGGGTTCCTGGAGAGTAGCTTCAGAGGACCCCCACAGCAGACTCTAGAATATATGTCCTCTGTACTCTGAAGTGGGAGACAGGGTCCTTGATGGACCCCATCATCAAATGCTACAAAAGGGTAGTGATGACTGGTGAGCAGGGTGTAGTGCTAGAATCTATATAACCACAGAGTGGATGTAGGTGGTTGGTGTCTGAGCGCTTATCTGCTTCAGCCTGGGACTAAGCCAAGGAGCCACCCCAATACAACTGTCCCGACACATTTCATCCCAGAGTGTGAACTCTGGGCCAACAGAGGTGGACCAAGGAGAGTGGATACTGAACCACACAGGGTACAGGGTCAATTTTTAACAAGGAAAGCAATGCCAGTTTAAAACAACAGAGCGAATTACTGAATCAATTGGAAATTCCAGTTTATTCTTGTTAAGGTTTTGGGATAAGGACTGTCCCCTTTAAGCTGAGTAAATTCTGAAGTTATTGGACAATTTAATGGGAGGAGAACCTGCCTACAACCCCAGAAAGGGAGTAAGCTTCCTGGAAACGTGGCAAGTGGAAACCAGGGCTAGTTCTGACTTGAAGAAAGCGTTGTGACTTAATTTTCACCCCAAGCTGGTGAAGCAGGTCGTACCAGTCACACACAGAAATAGGAAAATAATTTCAAATTATGATAAGTGCTATGACTGTAAAAGACAAGTTAAGGCCAGAGGGACAAAAGGGGAGATATGGTTGGGTTTGGAGAACATGAAGTCATAGAAACTTCTCTAAAAAAAAGATTTATTTCAAGAAAGCATGAAGAACGAATGGTGGGGTGGAGGAAACAGGGGAAAAATCTTTCTTTGTAATTAAAGACAACATCCTGAGGCAGGAAGCCATTTGATATATCTGGAAACCCCAAAAAGATGACTATGGCCTGGAATAGTGAATCAGGAGAAAATTATTCCAATGGGACTGAATAAATGACAGGGGCCAGGTCATACAGGGCCTTATAAATAATACCAAGTTTTTTTTTCCTCTAACGATCTTGAGGATCCATTGAAGTCATTACAGCAGAAAACTCATCTGATAAAATCTACCTTCAAACAAATTGTTCAGGATGTTGTGTGGAGAATGGACTGTAGCCAGATAACTATGAAAGCAGTAATGGGTAAGCCCATCATTTTGGAATCAGATTACTTGGATTCAAAACACAGTTTTGCCACCTACTGTGTTACCACGTGTGAGTTATTTAATCTCTCTGTGTCTTGGTTTTGTCAATTCCAAAATACAAATAAAAATCATAGCTATTTCATTAGATTATGAAAGTTGAATGAAGTAATATTTTATAAGCATTTTTAACACATCATAAACCTAGCACATAGCAAACACCCAAATAAAGTTTCACTGTCCCATGGTTTACTATTGTGCTATTGTTAATAATTTCCAGTAGGAGTAGAGGCTGCTGGAGTTTAAGAGACAAACTACAACCCCATCTTTCCCCTCTGAGTTTGGAACCAATAAAAAATAAGACACAAAGATGACAGATGGGTATCAATTATATCTCAATGATACCTACAATGTGCCAGGCAAGTGAACAAAAGCAGATGAAATAGCTTGTTCTTGCATGTGTGTGTGTGAGGGGCAAGGCATCATGGCAGAAATAGATAAATGTTTCAACCAGTAAGTTATTTCTTACTTTAGAAGGTATCTCTTTTATTACTGATAATGAGAAAATATGACTTGTATCAGCAGTCAGATCAACATTTACCATTTTTCCCTGATGAACTTCCCCTACGACCCCATTTCATAGAAAGGCCAGACATTGTCATATCTTAAGTCAATTAAAATGAAATGCATCCATTTAAAATGTGAAGATAGGCAAGTTTTGACAAATTTATACACTAGAGTCAAGAAAGTCAAGATATTCATAATTAATTCTATTACTACAAAAAATTTCCTCATACTTCCTTGCAGAAAATTCCCCCTCATACGTATCCAAGAATCAACTACAGATTGGTTTTGCTTCTTCTAGAATTTCTTAGAAATGTAATCATTTAGCGTGTACTCTGCATCTTGTTGCGTTTGCTCAGCATATGTTTGAGTTTGATTAAGGTTTTTGTGTTTCTCCATAGTTTTTACATTCTATTGCTGAATAGTATTCTACTATATGGATATACCACAATTTGTATATCCATTCACCAGTTGATAGGTAATGGAGTTGTTTCTGGTTTTTGACTATTATGACTGAAACTACTGGAAGTAGTCACATAAAAGTCTCTGTAGAGGGGCCTCCCTGCTGGCGCAGCGGTTGGGTGCTGGGTTGCGAAGCTGCCCGCAGCCTCTGCGGCGTCGGTTCAATACCCGGCCTCCAGGAGAGGGTCCCACATGGCACGCAGACCTCTCCTGCCGCCCACTACTCCCCTCAGCAGTGTACTTCGGTCCTTCTGCCTGTTCTGTTCCCCAATCTGGCTCTGGTGAGTTCTCTCACCCTCCCACGCTTCTGACTGTACCCAGTGCTTGTATAAATAAATTAATTAATTTAAAAAAAAAGTCTCTGTAAATATATGTTTTATTTCTTGGCCTGAAATTGATGGGTCATATGATAAGTATATTTTTATATTTATAAGAACTTGTAGACTTGTTTTCCAAAGTGGCTGTGCCATCTTTTATATTTCCACAGGCAGTGTGTGAGTTCCTGAGTCTCCACATCCTTGACATTTGATTTGGCCAGGTTTTTTTTTTTTCAATTTTAGGGATTCTAGTGGGTATTTAGCAGTATTTCCTTGTGGTTTAATTTACATTTCTCTGATGACTAATGAGATTGGGTATCTTTTCATGTATTTATTAACCAGCCCTGTCTGTTTTGTGAAGTTTCAGTTCAAATCTTTTGCCCATCTTAAAATTAGGGGTGTTTTTCCTTCTTATTAAACAAGTTGTGAGAATCCTTTATATGCTCTGAACATTTGTTTTTTGTAAGATGGGTGGGCATCTCTATGGATTGCTATTTCGTTTTCTAATAATATATTTTTTTTTATTTTCTAGAGGCATGTCTTATTTATTTATTTATTTATTATTTGTTTGTTTGTTTGTTTGGTTTATACATGCACTGGGTACAGTCAGAAGCGCGGGAGGGTGAGAGAATTCACCAGAGCCAGAGCAGGGAGCAGAGCAGGCAGAAGGACCGAAGTACACTGCTGAGGGGAGCAGCGGGCGGCAGGAGAGGTCTGCACACCATGTGGGACCCTCCTCCGGTGGCCGGGGAGCAGCCAGGGATCGAACCGGCGCCTTAGAGGCCGCAGGTAGCTTCGCAACCCAGCGCTCAACCGCTGCGCCACCGGGGAGGCCCTCTAATAATATTTTTGAAGGAACAGAAGTTTTTAATGTTCATCAAGTAGAGTTTATCAATTCCTTTCTGTTTTGGTTTGTACTTTTTTCCTATCTAAGGAAACTTACTTATCTTGCCTACTCCAAGTGAACAGAGATTTCCTTCTAAGTGTTTTATATTGCTAGCTTTAATATATTCAGGTCTATAGTTAATTTAAAATTAATTTCTATTTCCAATGTATATGATAAGTTCAGGTGTGTTTTTAAAATATGGATATCCAGTTGTTTCAGCACCATTTGTTAAAAAGATAGCCAATCACAAGTCAAATTAGAGTGGCACCTTTGTAAAAGCAATCAATTAACAATATGTGTGTGAATCTGTTTCCGTGCTCTACTCTGTAGCATTGATTTATATGTCTCTAAACCAACACCACATTGCCTTGATTGCCTTGTGGTAAGTCTGAAATGAGGTAGTATAAGTCCTCCAACTTATTTTTCTTTTCAACATTGTTTTGATTATTGTATCTCCTTTAAATTTTTATAAATTTTGGAATTAGCCTAAATATTTCTATGAAAAATGTCTGGGATTTTTGCTGAGATTATATTATGTGTATAGATCAATTTGAGAACTGACATCTTAGCAGAACTGAATTTTATGAACGCATAATTTACCTATTGAAATCTTCTCTGTGTAATGTTTTGTTGTTTCAGCGTACACACTGTACATATATTTTGTGAATATCTTCAAGTAGTAGATATTTTTTCATTCTCTTATAAATGGCATTTTCCCATTTCAATTTCTAATTGCTTATTTTTGGTATGTAGAAATACAATAGATTTTTGTATCTTGGTCTTGCATACTGTAGCCTTCAGTGGACAACATGCTAAGAGCATGCTTTCTCTCTTTCATTATATGTTCAATCAATTAGGTTTTATTTAGTTGAAATCTCAGAAAATCTCTGCATAGTGACATAAACATTTAAAAGGTTATTGCTGTCAAGTAGCAATAGTTTTAAGGAGAATATTTTGCCCTTTTCCTCATGGTTGCAGATTTTATAACCGTAATTCTAACACCCTTGTTCAAGTCAGGAAGGAGAGAAAAGGAGGTAACAGGTACATTAGTTGTCTTTTATCAACAACACAAGGTCTTTCCTTTAAAATAGTAATTCTCAACTGGATGTGATTTTACTACCTAGAAGACATTAGTGATTGTCACAACTAAAGAGGTACTATTGATATCCAGTGGGTAGAAGCCAGGGATAGTGTTAAACATTCTATAATGCACAAGAGAGCCCTTTACAACAAAGAATAATCTGGTCCAAAAGTCAATGGTGCCAAGATTGAGATACCTTCCTCTAAGCCACCCCTGTAGACTTGACTCAGGTGTCACTGACTCAGGTGTCACTGACTCAGGTGTCACTGATCTGAGCATAAGGCCATCCTTGCTTCAAGGGAGACTAGAGTAGTAGGAAACATTGATTTTTCTATATTTTACAACAACATAGAGTGACTAGATCAATGCTGGCCCATTATCTTGGGCTGGGCATATTGGTTTCCCAATAAACATAGAGTCTGTTAGCAAGGAGGGAGGGAGGAATGGCCACTGAGTAAACGAATCACAGTGCCTGCTGTAGGCCTATATAAAAGCTCTACCCATCGCCCCAGTGTCTCCCCGGGACCCAAATGAAGAGAGTATCTTTTTTTACAAGTCCTCTGTTCCTAGGCCTCAGCATCACTAGTACATTTGATCATATAGAAAACTTCTATATAATGTTGTAGATCACTTGAGGGAATATGCTAAATACTTCTTTCAATGATTCTTTTTAAAATCCTGAACTGGGGCCTCCCTGGTGGCGCAAGGGGTTGAGAAACAATCTATGAAGCTATCGGCAGCCACTGTAGCACTAGTTTGATCCCCAGACAGGGAAGAGACCCACATGGCACAGCAGACCTCTCCTGACTTGCCCGCTGCTCCCTTCAGCTGTGTGTTTCAGCCAATCTGCCTGTTCCGTTCCCCACTCTGTCTCTGGTGAATCCTCTCACCCCCCACACTTCTGGCCTGTACCCCAGCTCTTGCATGCATAAATAAATAAATCTTTAAAACAAACAAACAAGCAAACAACAACAACAACAAAAAAAACGCCTGCACTGCAATGCCACTATGTTGGGCACAAAATAAGTCCATAAATTGCACTTTGAAGACCTTAATTAAACATACCACATAATAGACAAGTAGAGACAGGTGAATATTTAGTTCTCAAGATGAAGAAATGAAGAAATGAAGGGACTTGCCCTTGGTCACACACTCCACATAAATTCTACGAACTCGATAACAAAAAGATTAATTTTTTTTAAATTAGCCTTTATTCATTCATATCTCTGGGAAGACAGGGTTAGAGCTAGCTACAGCTCAAACTGAGGCCAGATGCTCAAAAAATGTTTGCAGATTTCCATTTCTCTCTTGGCTCTGTCTGCTTAATTGTCTGGTGACTGCTAGCAAACCAGTTCTCACCCCCTTTTAGAGGAAAGAGCACCAGCAGGAAACAAAGGGTACACTCAGAATTAGGTGATATGAGGGTAATTTAAGAAAGGGGATATTTATATAGGTGACTGCGAATTTTAAGGAAACCAGCAACCCAAAAGGAGCCGAAGAAACAAGGAAAAGAAATGGTTAATGTGGACTAGCGTAGGTTGCTGTCAGAGATTTCTGACAGAAGCTTTGGCATTTGGTAGAGGGCCATAGCAAACTGCCCTCCCTCCCACTGATCTCCTGGCAGTACCTCCAGTAGTTCAGTCCAATGGGAGGTTGAAAGACTGGGAAGCCCACCAGGTCACTGAACCAGTAAACATGGGGCAAGAATGTGTCTGAAAAGCAAATAGAAGATAGCAAGCACAGGAGGCTTTTTTCTCTCTCAAATGTAATAATAATCACAGAACAGAAACTTGACTGGCCTCATGTGATCCCCAAACCTACCTCTGTGGTCAGATGGAGAACATATTGACGGACTCCATCCACAGGTAAGAAAGGAGAGCTTTCAGGGCCTCCCTGGTGGCGCAAGGGTAAGTTAAGACACAACCTATGAAGCTCTCCACAGTCACTGCCAGCATGAGTTCGATCCCCAGCCAGGGAGCTACCCACATGGTGCAGCAGATCTCTCCTGACTCACCCACTGCTCCCTCCCCTCAGCAGTGTATTTCAGTCAGTCTGCTGTTCTGCTCCCCATTCTGTCTCTGGTGAATCCTCTCACCCCCCACACCTCTGGCCTGTACCCCAGTTCTTGTATACATAAATAAATTTTTAAAAAAAGAAAAAAGAAAAGAAAAGAGAGCTTTCAGATAAGTACAGCATGGTCACTCCTGACTCCAAACCACAATCTCACAAAAACGTAGTCAGGTGCTCGAAGGGATGGAGAACTCAGCTAGGACTTCCTTATTTTTATAATTTTCTTTTCTTTGTTGAGGTAACATTGGTTATATAACACTGTATATGATTTAGGGGAATAGGCTCACACATCCTCAGGTCTAGGTCACCACACCATGCCACCCATCCAAGCACCCAAAGTCCTTTATAAGACAAAATTGGGTTCCCTCCTCCCTTTGTTTCCACTCCCTTATCTCTCTGATAGCCTCAATTCTGCAGTCATATTTCTAGGGTTTGTTTTGGTGTAATTTTGTCATTTCTTTTATTGTTTCTCTGTATTTCACTTACAAGAAAAATCACCTGGTATTTGTCTTTCTCCTTCTGACTTGTTTTACTTAGCAAAATCCCCTCCAATTCCATCCATGTTGTCACAAATGACAAGAGTGACATCTTTTTTTGTTTTCTGTAACTGAGTAGTATTCCATTGTATGTAAATGCATCTCCTTAATCCACTGCTCTGTCATTGGTCATTCAGGTTCTTTCCATAATCTGGTGGTTGTAAATAGGTTGTATCTCATTGTGGTTTTGATATGCATGTCTCTGAAGATAAGTGATGTTGAACATTTTTTCATGTGCCTGAGGCAATTTGTTTAACTCCCTTGAAGAAGTGTCTATTTAGTTCTTCTTTCCATTTTTTTTAATATTTCTTTATTTATGCATACAAGAATTGGGGTGCAGGCCAGAGGTAGGGGAGTGAAAGATTCACCAGAGACAATGTGGGGAACAGAACAGAGAGATCAGCTGAAATACACTGCTGAGGGGAGCAGCAGGCGAGACAGGACAGGTCTGCTGCTCCATGTGGGTTGCTCCCTGGCCGGCCAGGGATCAAACCTGTGCTTCAGAGGCCGCGGACAGCTTCACAGTGCTGTGCTTAATCTCTTGCGCCACCAGGGAGGCCCTTCTTTCCATTTTTTGATTGGGGTATTTTTTTTCTTGCTGTTGAGTTGTATGAGATCTTTATAAATCTTGGATATTAACCTTTAGTCAGATGCATGATACACAAGTATTTTTCCCATTTGATTGTGTGTATGTACATTTTTATGATTTCATATTTCTGGCCTCCAGAATTGTGAGAGAATAGATTTCTAATGTTTTTAGCCATCTCGATTGTGGTATTTTGTTTGAGGAGCCCTAGAAAACAAATACAACTACACAACAATTAGAATTAGAAAGGCTACAATCTGACAATATCAAATCTTGGTGAAGATTTAGAGCAACTGGAATTCTCACACTCTGCTGGTATAAATTCAAAACCTTAGAGCCACTTTAAAAAATAATAGGGCAGTATCTTATAAAAGTAAGTATATAATTCCATAAGATCCAGCAATTCTACTACTAGGAATTTACCCAAAAAATATGAAAATATATGTCCATACAAAGATGTGTACCTAAGTATTTAGAGTAACATTATTCACAATCATCCAAAACTGAAGGAAACCAAAGGTCTATCAAATGGTGAATGGGTAAACAATTAGTGGTTTATTCATACTATGAAAACCTAATTCTATCTACATAGAACAGAACTAAAACAAATCAGAATATTGAAAATAAAAAGGTAAATAAAACAGATTCAGGGAAAATGCACACTAAGAAAGCAAGGGTCATGAACTTTTATATAAGTTGACATTCAGGTCATAAAAATTATTAAGCAAAAGCAACAAAAACAACTTATAATGCTAAAGGGTGTGATTTGTAGAGAAGATTTAAATAGCTAATTTAAATAGCTAAGTTATAAATAGCTAATCACCAAATAACAAAGCAATAGCACTCAAAAAAAATTGAAATTATAGGAGACAAAAGGAAAAACCAACTAAACATGGTTTCACTCTGGTCTTTATGGATTATGGCAAATCAAGTGGCTAAATAAAGTCAATTATGTAAAATTCATATTTTAAACTTGATCGCTCTATTTAATATACATGTCAAACTCTAGTCTTTACATATAGAAAGAGTATTCTTATTTTTAAGAATATTTGAGACTGGAGCATTCAGGAAAATTGATCACATCATTATGCCACAAAGAAAATCTTGATAAATTCTAAAAAGTAGAAATAGCATAGGCAATATTCTCTAATTACTATGTAATAAAGCTATAAAATAATTTAAAAAATCAAACAACAAAAATTCCCTTTCACCTGTAAACATTAAAAATTTCTCTTAAAGAAATTTTAATTCTTTTAAAAAGCCTACAACTCTTGTATATAATAATTACAAAGCTAAACTGCAGACCATTTAGAAAATGACAATAATAAAAAGAACACTTCTCCTATATATCAATATATATAAGATACTGCTAAAATAGCATTCAGAGAAGAATCCATAGGCTTAAACAAATAATAAGAAAAAAACAAATGAATCAAACATCTAGTTTAGAAGAAGAAAAACAAAAACAAACTGAAAGAAAGTAGAAAATTAATAAAAGAAAAGTAGAACTTTCTAGTTTATTGAAAGTAGAAAAATTGGTATTAAATAAGTAAGCTCAGTCTTTGGGGAGAAAAGCAAAGAATTAGATGAAACATTAGCTAATCTAATAAAGAAAAAAGCAGAAGTGCAACTAAATAAACTAAGAAACACTAGGAAGAAATAATATTAAAAAAAAACTAAAATAACCATAAGGATCTACTTACTTAACTTCATGAAAGTATATTTGAAAATGCAGATGAAACATAATTTTCTTAGGAAATATGATTGGGCACAATTGACCCCCCACAAGAAAAAGAAAATAAAAGTAGACTGATAAGAATGAAAATTGTTGCTGAGTTCCCTCAAAAATACTAACTAGTTTCACAAGGATATTTTAAGATCTTTAAAAAGCATATAGAGTATTTTTTTTAAAGATTTGGTTATTTATGCATATAAGAACTGGAGTATAGGCCAGAGGTGTGGGGGGTGAGAGGATTCTCCAGAGTCAGAGTGGGGAACAGAACAGGCAGACTGACTGAAATACACTGCTGAGGGGAGCAGCGAGTGAGTCAGGAGAGGTCTGCTGAGCTATGTGGGTTGCTCCCTTTGCCAGCTGGGGATTGAACTGGTGCTTCATTGGCTGCCAATAGTTTCATAGGTGCGTCTCAACCCCTTGTGTCACAAGGGAGGCCCAAAAAGCAGATAGAGTATTTAATAGTCCTTACATTGATCCAAAGCTTAGAAAAGAAGGAAAACTCTGGAATTATTTTATGAAATATAACCTTCACTTTACAACCTGAGTTGGCATGTTTCAACAAAAGATAATTATGAATTTATTTATCAATGCAGAAATGCTAATAAACAACCTTTTCAAAAAGTCACATATATAAAATGTTTGCAAGTGATTTTTGAGATCAGTGTTTAGAAAATGCAACCTGACACAAGTTTCTGATTTGGAACAATATTCTTTGGAGAGCCCTGGGTGTTGTTTCTGGACACTGCTGATGGCCACACTTCTCTCTGAAATGCAGACCCAACACTGACTCTTCAGAAGACTGCTCATTCCCTCATAGAGATTCCTTGCCAGGTAACTCAAAGCCCCTTAATACTTCTGATCTCCTCTTCTTCTCAGATAGCACCAGATTATTCCAGACAGTTCTTACACCTTCCTACAAAACTGGGTTATTCCTGGTCTTGGTTCTCCATTTCGCTCTTCTGAAAGGTTGCCTTCTCAGACAAACCAAATTTCTGCAGTGGATAATTATAGTGTCCTGTCATAGCATTCAGGGTAACATATTTGTGGATTTTTGTGACTTTGAGGATAAATAAATGATCCAGGTATATGGAGTACTGTGGCCTGTTAAGAAGGACACTTGGGGAGCTAGTCAGCACCAGATATTCCCTGTCCTGAATGGCAGGAGTGATTTTTCTGTGACTTTAGCTGGTCACCTAATCTGTTACTGTGAGGGTTTGGGAGGGTTTGAGGATCTGGGTAGTATGTGGTAATCCTCCACAGGATAGTTGGGGTAGTTGTAGAATTTGCATATTCCTACGAGTACTTCATCTACATCATCACTGTCACGTTCTCAGTACATACCTGATTATCCAGTATTTCAGAGATTTCTTCCCTTTTCAACTGTGCCTGGTTGAGTAAGTACCTGTGAGTAAGTCTTCAGTCTTTGCCAAGAATTACTGGTTAGTCCACAGCCCTCTCCCTGCCCTGCCCTGCCCTTGAATAGAGCATGTCCCAGGGGCTTAGAAGGGAACCCAACACACAGGACTAGCAGTCAGGACCCTCTGGCAGAAGCCTCTTCATGCAGTGATTTCAGGCAATATTAGCTCTATGCTGGGTCCAATCCAACAAGTGCTTCCACTTCATAGCCTCAGTGCTTTTGCCAGGCCTGGGTGTGGACAGTGTGAATGTCTGAATACTCACCAACAAAGGGTGTTTGGATTTATCAGGGTTTTTTTGGGTTTTGGTGTTTTTGTTTTTTGCTCTTCTGTTCATTTTTCTTCTCACTGAGGCTGCAGGCCTTTTCACACAGCACATAGGCAGAGCTGGTTAAAGCAGAGAGGAGAAAGGGGGAAGGATGTAGTTTTTTGGAGAATTTTCAAGGAAAACAATTTTAGGTTTATTGACAGGAACAAAGCAAAAAGCAAATAATTGGCAGGTTTTCGACCTTGCATGATAAAGAGTTTACTGTAATCTCTTAGAACGAAGTTATGCCAGGACTGGAGGAAAGAAGGGCGCAGGAGGAAAGCCAGTTCACAGAGGCAGGCTCAGACCTGCACAGCCCTTCTCTTGATGGCACAAGTCTGCAACCTCTGCCACTTTGAGTAGAAGGAAGACAAACAAATTAGAAAAGAAGAAGATCAATTCTTAAAATCTGGGCTAGGCATAAAAACTGGACTTTTGATCCAGTGAGAACACTTAGTGCCAAAGCAGGAGGAATATTCCATTTCTAACAACAGAGGAATTGCTTTATTTCTGATATTTTGATAACTTGCATCAACTTTACAATAAAATCTAGAGACTTTAGGGTCGGTGGATATATATCATAAGCCGACTGTCTCCATTCTCATCAACATGCTTGAGATAAAGAAATATTCACCTAGGACCTCCCCGGTGGCGCAGCGGTCGAGCGCTGGGTTGCGAAGCTGCCCGCAGCCTCTGCAGCGCCGGTTCGATCCCCGGCTGCTCCCTGGCCACCGGAGGAGGGTCCCACATTGCGCGCAGACCTCTCCAGCCACCCGCTGCTCCCCTCAGCAGTGTACTTCGGTCCTTCTGCCTGCTCTGCTCCCCGCTCTGGTGAATTCTCTCACCCTCCTGCACTTCTGACTGTACCCAGTGCTTGTATAAATAAGTAAATAAGTAAGTAAGTAAATAAATAAATAAATAAATAAATCTTTTAAAAAAAAAAAAAAAAAGGAAAGAAATGTTCACCTGAACTTAAGCCATAAGAAAATGCATGACTAGGACCTCCCTGGTGGCGCAAAGGGTTAAGCACAGCACTCTGTAGCACAAGTTCGATCCCCAGCCGGCTAGGGAACAACACACATGGTGCAGCAGACCTCTCCTGACTCGCCCACTGCTCCCTTCAGCAGTATATTTCAGTCAGTCTGCCTGTTCGGTTCCCCACTCTGACTCTGGTGAATCCTCTCACCCCCCTGCACCTTTGGCCTGTACCCCAGTTCTTGTATGCTAAATAAATAAATCTTTTAAAAAAATACATGACTAAAAGTGATTTCATTGCAGTAAAACTTCCAAAAGTACAATTCACAAACATAAGGACTACATAGGGACTACCTAGCTTAGGATAAACCTTGCTCCCAAGAGAGAGATTTATGAAGGGTCTTAGCATCCTTAAACATCCTTAGCATCTTCACATCTCAGAGGCATGGAAGCCTGACCTCTTGTCTGGAGTGGAAGCAAAAGTTCCAGACTCCAAACTGTCCAAGGCACAAGTTAAAGAGGAAGAGGCTGGTGTCAGACAACCTGTGGGCCAGAGGTAGCTCTCAAAGTTTAGGTCTTACATCCCTGGGATTGAACTAGAGGTTTCAACATGTTCCTTGTGATAATTGTGAAATAATAGGAATAAGGTGCTCACTCTTTCTAAGCAATTAAAACAGTTAAAATTCATTGAAACCATCATAAGCAGAACAGAAAGACATTTTTTTTTTTAAATTTTTGTGAAGAACTAGGGTGTAAGCCAGAGGTGTGGGGGATGAGAGGGTCCATCAGAATTAGAGTGGGGAGCAGAACAAGCAGATTGACTGAAATGCATTTCTGAGGGGAGCAGCAGGCAAGACAGGAGGGGTCTTCTGTGCCATATGTGGGTTAGCTCCCTGGCCAGGGATCAAACTCAGGACTCCACCCAGTGATAACAATGAAACTTAACCCCTAGGCCATCAGGGAGGCCTGGAGAACAGAAAGGCTTGCACAGCAAATTGCAGAACTGTTCCTGGTGTTACACATACTGCTGCTTGGCTAGCTACCACCACTGATTCTTCTTTGCCAGGAAAGCCCTGATTTTGTCCCATGTCCATGCATCTCTTCTATGACTCATGGATAAATATCCTTGTTTTAAGCAAGTCCTATTAGTCTTATTCCCCTTGGCAATGATTTATCAAAGGATGCCCCTGAGCCAATTTCTGGGAAGGAAGCCTTCTGGAGAGAGAGAAGGGATTCGAAGAAAAAAAGTCATGAGTGAGGGGACAATCATTTTCTTTCAGCCATGTTGCCATACTGGGATGAGAGACTTGAACTTTCAGCTATTACATTGAGAACACAAGGTAAGGTACCCAGAATTTATACTGGAAGAGCAGAAAGATAGAATGAACAAGGGCCCAATGGCAGCGCTGAGCCACTGAATGCACCACACCCTCCAGGCCTCTTGTTATACATTCCTGAATTATTTTCTACAGTTAAGCTGAGTTTTTCTGTTACTTGTATTCAAAAACATACTAAAAGATGCTATAGAAAGAGAGGAGGGAAGGGAGCAATCCTCAGCAGATATGCTTTATAGGTAATGGTCCAAACTATTTATAGCAAATGTTTCTGTTCAGTAATATGGGAAATTGAAACCCACATCACTGAATATGAATATCTCTCAGGTTTACATCTCCTATTAGAGTAGAATAAACTATATAAATAAAATTAATTTTTTTTTAAAGATTTATTTATACAAGCACTGGGTACAGTCAGAAGCGCAGGAGGGTGAGAGAATTCACCAGAGCCAGAGCGGGGAGCAGAGCAGGCAGAGTGATGAAGTACACTGCTGAGGGGGAGCAGCGGGCGGCAGGAGAGGTCTGCGCGCCATGGCCATGGGGACCCTCGCCTGGCGGCCGGGGATCGAACCCGGTGCTGCAGAGGCTGCGGGCAGCTTCACAACCCAGCGCTCAACTGCTGCGCCACCAGGGGAGGCCCTAAAATTAATAATCTTCTCAGAAGATATTGCTTCTTATGGACCAAAAGCTATTCACTGGTGAAGTGTGCAGACAGCTTGAAGGACAATATCAAAGCAGGTCAAGAATTATTCCTCCTGAAAAAATATCAGAAAACTTCAATTTAAATTTCCTTGTAAAATCAAGGGACTTTAGGGGCTCCCTGGTGGCGCAGCGGTTGAGCGCTGGGTTGCAAAGCTGCCCGCAGCCTCTGCGGCGCCAGTTAGATCCTCAGCTGCTCCCTGGCCACCGGAGGAGGGTCCCACATGGCGCGCAGACCTCTCCTGCCGCCCACTGCTCCCCTCAGCATTGTACTTCAGTCCTTCTGCCTGCTCTGCTCCCCACTCTGGCTCTGGTGAATTCTCTCACCCTCCCGCGCTTCTGACTGTACCCAGCGCTTGTATAAATATATAAATAAATAAACAAACAAACAAACAAAAAAAACCAAGAGATCTCCTTTTAAAAAAAAATCAAGGGACTTTAAGGGTCACAGTACAGTCACAGCTTGTTAAAACATTATCTTTCTATTTCTCAGATAATTATGAAACCCACACAAGGAAACTTAAAATCTTACAGATCCAGAGATATGGAAGGGAACTTGCATGTCACTTAATCCAATTTCCCACTTGATGTTGGGTGATTTTCAAGGCTACCTGGAAATACAACAAGGTCTTCTGCCTGCCAAACTGGTGCTCTTGTTCATTTCATTCACTGAAAACAAATACAAAAACAAAAAACCAAAGCAAATCTACAGCAAAAAGACACTTTGTAGGCCTGCCTGCTTGTTTTGGGGATGCATTCAACCTGTGTAATTTTAACCACTAGTCACATGAAGTAGTTGTGAATTGCATTTGCTAGCTCAGGTGTTTGCAGTCACAGATATTGCCATTATTGCCATTACCAATGTAGTTTGCTGTTCAATTCCTAATTGAAGGACATGTCAAATTTCTTTTTTTTTTTTTTAAGAATTTATATATCTATTTTTTGCATAGAAGAACTGGGATGTAGGCCAGAGGTGTAGGAGGTGAGAGGATTTACTAGAGACAGAGTGGGGAACAGAACAGGTGAATTTACTGAAATACACTGCTAAGGAGAGTAGCGGGCAAGACAGGAGAGGTCTGCTGCACCAGGTGGGTCAGCTCCCTGGCCAGGGATTTAACTCAGGCTGTAGCAGTGATAGCGCTGAGACTTAACACCTAGGCCACCAGAGAGGCCCCTTTGTCAAATTACAATTCAAGATTATTGAAAATAAAGACATGGTATTTCTCCCATCCTACTTCATACAATGTTTGAATTCTATCCTCAGAACCCCCCAACCAAGTGAAGGACCCCAAGTTGGTGTGAGTTTAAAGACATTTCTTTGCATTTCTGATTTATTATCTTTGCCCAAAGTCATAAATGTGCCTGATGAAAAAGGCAGAGGACTTAAAAAATAAAAAGAAGTTCTAAAGCAAATTATGCCCTGCCTCAGTTGGGAAATTAAGTTTTCTAGCTGATGTGGATATTGAGCAAACACCTTTGCACCCTGAAGTGGGAAAGCTTCTTCCATTACCAGTGCTGCCAGAAGATAGGTCTAAGATTTCTGGTTAAATGAGGTGAATTAGTCATATATATTTATCTCTTACCCTGAAGAATTAAAAATATACAAAGCCACACAAAGATTTTGTTAGAGAAGCTATTAGACAACGTGAGATGTGAACACATTTTTGAGAGCTAGTCAGGAAAAGTAGCTAATTGAGTGAAGTGAAAAAAGACAAATTTAATTAATAGTTTGTCTGCAGTGAGAATAATAGATAATACCAGTTCTTTCCACTGTATTCATGAAAGTTTCTGTCTATTCTGAAGATAGTAGGTGGGAGGTGAAGTTCACTCCCCTACCCCCAGAAATCAGATGCCTGCCACACCCCCCATCTATACACTTTTCTTACCACCCCAAATGTCAACAGACCAGGAATCTATTCTTTGGAGGTCATCAGAAAGAAAGCAGGATGAGTCTTGGGTTTCAACACAGGAATCTTAAGTGAAATTCTTTTTTTAAAAAAATAAGCTATTCTTAAAAAATTTAATTTGGGGGTTGCATTTTTACTTCTCCAAATGTGCACATTGCACCCACCCTCCACCAAATTATCAGTGCTAACAATCCATATAACTCCCTCCCCCATGACCTCTTTGATGCCACCATTCCCTCTGGTAACCAGTATATTTTTTCACTAAGTCCAAGCTCCCTGGGTACTCCTGTGCCAGCACTGCTTAAGTGAAATTCTTTAAGTTGACTCCCTTTTTTGATAATTTGCTCCCAGAATACCAGAAGTATGCCCTGTAGGTCTCTGGAAAGGGGTGGGGGGAGCAAGAGATTGAGGATTTTTCTCCTTGTATATAAACATGCTGACATTTAACCATTCCTTCAATGAAAAAGTATATTCAATTAAAAAAAAATTACCTACTCATCAAAAGGGATGGTCCTGAACTCACAGTCTCCATCAGCACACACAGCTTCCAAAGAACTTTTTGAGCACCTTACTCCCCAATGCGAACAGGCATGAAAGAGCACTGTAGCATCTGAGAAATGTCTCTAACATGAGTTTTTCAAGTTATGCATCTTATTTATCTGTCAAAATGGTTCTGAAAGTGAGCTGTTAATCTCTTTAGTTTATAGATGTACAAACTGAAGCTCAGAGAAATCTAGCAGTTTTCTTAAACTTAACAAGGTTCTAAGGAGCCTCCGTTCAAGTATATATTTTCTCCATGCACAGATATTTAGGTGGGGAGGAAACTTCACAATTAACAAAACTTAAAATAGAATTATCCCTTGGCTTTCTTCTAGGATCAGAAAAAGGAATAACCAGAACTCCCAGCTCTATTTTCCAAATTTGTTCTCTAAATGGATTTGTGTAAACACAAGGGCCTAAAATAGATGTTCTGATAAATAGCAGTACATGTGGAATGGGGGGACCCAGGCCCTATAAAATACTAAAGAAGTCCCTCCTTGCAATTCTAGGGGAGAAGTTCCCAACCCCCCCGATGGATGACTGAACCTAGAATAGTATCAAACACTGTATACTGTGTTTTTCCCTGTGTGTACATAATTCTGAAAAAGCTAAATTTATAATCACTGTAGAAATTAACAGAGCTAATAACAATATAGAAAATGATAACAATATGTTGTAATATTGTGGTCTCTTTTCTTTCTCTCACGAAGTAGCTTATCCTACACAATGCTTTGGCTGCATAAGCTCGTAGGAATGTATAGGGGAGAGCCAGGCTGGCTGGTATGGAGGCATCGCCCCCTGTGTCACCCCCGCAGACCTGAGTGTGCACTCTGCAGCTGTCAGTGCACTTCATCAAGCTGGTTAAGTACCAGTCCTGGGGGGTGAGCAAAGGGGAGCGCAATCCGGAGCAGTCACTTCTTCCCACTGGGGACCTGGCTGAGTGGAGCACCCCAGTTTCTCCACACGTTCACCTCATTGTAGACCTCCACACTGTTCCACTCTCTCCTACTGGGGACCCCTGGCTGAGCAAGAGGCCACTGTGTCCCTTCTCTAATTGCAACCTCTAGGCTTTCTCCTCACCCGTCTCCTGCTCAGGGAAGTGTGAATACCCTCTGCAACTCTGTGCTGGTCTCCGATGTGTAAGGGCTGTTCTAGTTTCACCCAAAGCTACAGGACACTCTGGGTGCAATGTCTCTCTGGTTAACTGTTCGATGTTCCTCAGGAATGAAGCGAGGAACTTCCTCTGCTGCCTTCTTGGTCTGAACCTGGATTTTTTTTTTTTACTTATTTTCTTCTTCTTCTTTTTTTTTTTTTAAAAGATTTATGCATACAAGAGCTGGCATACAGGCCAGAGGTGTGGGGTGGGGGGTGAGAAGATTCACCAGAGACAAAGTGGGGAGCAGAACAGGGGGATTTACTGAAATACACTGCTGAGGGGAGCAGCGGGAGAGTCAGGAGAGGTCTGCTGTGCCATGTGGGTAGCTACCTGGCCGGCTGGGGGCATCGAACTCGTGCTGCAGAGGCTGCAGACAGCTTCATAGGTTTCGCCCCAACCCATGGCGCCACCAGGGAGGCCCCTGAACCTGGATTTGAAACCATGTCTGTGGGAGTCCAAGGGTTGAAGTTTTCCACTGTCAGTGCGTGTGTGCGTGTGTTTGTATATGTTATGATTTTATGACTTAGGATACAGTCTATGTCAAGTCAGAACATAGCCTTTTAAGAGAGTAAGAGGACATTTAAAGAAAATTAGATGTCTACTAAGAGTCAAAGTTCTCAGCGTCAAGTCTCAGGCCCAAGGTAGGCAGTTCATCCGCCATCATTGGCCTCTCTCGTGCAACAGAGAAGGTCACCCTGAGAGATGCTGCAAGGCAAAGCCCAGAACTGACCAGGTCCCAGGTCCCAGGGGGGCATATGGTTGCCCCACCCCCACCTATATTGGCTAACTTTTCAACAAATGATTCAGAGTTTCAGATGAAGCTCCTATAAAAACCCCGGGTCACTCAGAAACTGCAAATTACTAACAGATGTCTACAGTCAGTTCCTGCCAATGATAAAATTGAGAGATTAGACAACAGATCGTTTTATTATCATGCAAGAAAAAAGAGCCGATTGAATGTTCATGCTTTTCAGGTGTATGTGACTTGTATTTTGAAATCTCTTTATAAAAGGATGTTCTTTAATAGCTAAAAAGGTCTTGACTCTAAAACTCCCCTGTATCTGAATTTTATTCATTTGAAAACAGTAAAATAGTGCATGTTTATCTACTTTGATTACATATCAGGGCAGGGACATTTTCTATAAACTTTACTTAAATATGTTAGTGGCCATTCTGACATGATTTCCTTATTTGTTCTTTTCTGTAATCATATAGAACAAATTATTAGATTTCACTAAAAGGTTATATGTGTGTACATCTATATCATATATACAGATACATATGTCATATATATGATAGCATATGTATGCTATCATTTATATATATATTCTATATTTTTGCTTTGTGGATAATGGGTAGAGCTTATTTATTAGGTACTTATTTATTAGCATGGTTAAACAATCCTAAAATTGTCAATAACCTTTTAAATTATCAGCTGAACTTTATTAGGGCAATTTTAATTTAGCAAATGTACTGACCACATAGTCTTTTATTACATAAGAAAAACGTGAAATGAAAAACATTATTTTTGCCAGGTACAATAAATACAAAAATCAAAACCCATGCATTCTCTGAGTCAGTTCCAAGTATGACAGCTAAAATTGTAATGAAATGCATATCCTCAGTGTTCAACATTATATCTAAAGACAAAGAACAACATTGCAATTTTGTGAATACCAATAGAATTATCCTTTATGCTGTTCAAATGTACATATTTGCCAACGCCTATAATGTTGATGGGGAGGCGGGGTGGAAATCAACCATATCCTTGACTAGCTAATTCAGCCAGAAACCAGCAGTTCTCTAACACTTGTTTTGTTTGGTTGTATGTGACCCTGAATCTCAGCAAATTGCAGAGAAGCCTGGACCTGCCACAAATGAACTCTCTTTTCTCCCACGACTTTTTAATCCTAAAGTTCTTAAGTGTTTTGATGCTCCTATGGGTTAAATCATGCAACTGGAGTCTCTTGGGACTAGACCTCTTGGATAAAAAGCTTTTCTAGATCTTTAAGCTGGTCACAGTACAGTACATTCTTCAAATGCATGTTGCACAATACCCCCTTCATAGAAGGATGCATTTCAGTAACCTCAGCAAAGAGCAGGGACCCGTAATCAATAAACAAATTACTCAATCAATTGATCTGTGTTTACTAAGCATCAGAAAAGTGCCCAAAACTGGCTCTCTAAATATCACTTCTAGAGACCTAAAAAGAATTACAGAAAGAAGACTGCACAAATCACCCTGATACATAAAATACAACATTATTTCCAGACAGTTCTCGTGGACTAATTTAAAAACACATACACACACAAATTAGGGCAATATGATGAAGAAATTTCAGGAAAGGAAAAATGTTCAGAGGAGAATGAGTGCATAGAGCATCAAAATCAGCCACAGTCTGGAATAGGTGGAAGGAGGGTTGAGACCTCTCCCTATACATGGGGCAGAATGGGAAGGCCTCCCTGCCAGCATTATCACCTGCCTGGTCTCTCCAGCTCTCTTCTCATTGTTAGAGCTGCCAGGCCTACCTCCAGGCTAACCCAGCTCTTCCCTGCGCTGCAGAGGAGTAGGGTTCATATAATATCTGTATGTGAATGTTGGTGAAGAGACATCACAACTCTGAGTTTCTAGGAAAGGAGTTGACTCTCTTGGTGCATCAGCTTCCAAAGTTTCATTCTGCTTATTGAGGCTGTTTGACATTTAACTCCTTAGACTGAATTCAGGCACAGTGTTCTGGCACCGACATCACTAACCACAGCCTGGAAATCTGGACTGTCAGCTTCTCATTACTAAAACCGCATTCCAATGGCTGACCACCTGGCTTCATCTGCGAGGAACTGGCTTTCAGAATGATTTGGAAGAGTGAAAAGGACAACCCATTTACACTGTTAATTAAAAATAATAATATCACAATTTCATCTTAATGTATTTTCAAATTAGCTTCCATATGTCCCAATTAATTTAGCACAATAAAGAATTGTGCATGGAAAACACTACCTGTCCTCTTAAAAACTGGATTTATTTATCATTTTGAGTAGATGTAGTAGTTCAAATGATAACCATTTCTTTGAGCATCTCTTAAGTATGCCATAGACAAAGTAATACAACATCTAGAGAAATAGTTCTAAAATTTCATGAAAGTCATCTTTCTGATGTCCACTTGATTCTTTACACTTGACAAGAAAACTTGTCTTACTTTTGCTTTTAGAGAATATTTAGGAAAAGTCTTCTTCATATCCTAATATTCTTGTCCTGACTACCATGAACATATTAAGATGCAATACCTGTAAGAAAACAAATCTCACTGACAATTTAATATATTTTTTTTTTACTTTTTGAAGGAGTCAGAAGATTATTAGTTACTTCCACACATTCTTTTTCTTTTCAAAAACTAGTTATTCATGGAAACAGGATATAATGGTTCATAGGGAGTACTGAATATGTCAGCATGAAAAACTGTCTAGCAAAATGAGAGTTATAATGGAAACAAGTGATAAGCCCAAAATAAAGTCCATATAAGGCAATTGTAAAGCCAGAAAAAAACACTCATAATCTTTGGGGTGCTCTCTTTATGTAGCCTAAGCAAAAAAAGTCAGGGTCCTGGATAGTGACTTTATTTCTACATGAACATTTGATCAACTTGCAAGGGGAGAAGGAACCAGAAGTACCCTATCAAGGAAACAGAAACCCAGAAGATAATAAAATGAGTTAACCTCTACTATAATTGAATACAATATTCCTACACAGATAATGAAAAAGCTTTGACTCAGCAGACTTGCTATTTAATATGCACTCAGATTCTTGAAGGAGGCCTCCCTGCCATCCTCATCAGCTGCCTGGTCTCTCCAGCACTCTTCCCACCCCTAGAGCTGCCAGCCCCAACTCCAGGCTGCCCCAGCTCTTTCCTGTGCTTCCCAAAACTTAAAAACTTCCTCATATAAACCTTCAGCCAGTTCTTCCCTTGTGTGGAGCAGGGAGAACCGAAGTAGCATCTGACGCCCACGAGGTACCACATGGAATCCCACAATCTACAAAACAAGCATCATTTTCCACTTTTATTCAAATCTGAGTTCCTTTAAATTTAGTTCAACTCAGCTCCTGAAATTATGCATCAAAATCAATTTGTTACGTAGGTTTACATGTTCTGAGTTTTGATATTATAAGAAAGGAAACAATGACTCTGAATATTTCAACACTCAGTAACTGAGTTTGTTAGTTCCATGTCAGATGTGTCTAAAGATTTCCTCCGAATGGCAGAATGTTGATTTTTCTTCATGTGTTTAATTTCTTGATTGCACTAACAGCTTGGATTTTTAAAAGAGCTTTTGACTCATTCGTGATTGCCTCACATGATCCCACACACCATTTGCTCACAAATATGTCAAAGACTTAATAGTCCAAGAGCCTGTCCTGAAAAACATGGGCTTAGATTTATCAGGAAGATATACTGTTCTCTGTAACATCTAGAAATTCCCTTGTACCAATATCATGTCTTAACATGGAATCTCCCTAATTAATATGCAAGTAGCTGTGACAAGACATGATGCTTATAATGTGAACTCTATAAATGTTATGGAATTTCTTTTTTCTTTTTGAACGCTGAAGTTAGATCTTAGAGGGACTCAAAGGGAGGGTTAGCCCAAAGTCGTCTGTGTTCCCCAAAGACTGTATTTTTCATCAGTTTTAAAAATTAATTTTCCAGTCATTTATCTATATAATTATGGGGTTACATTTGTACATCTCCACGTGTGCCTGTACTTCACCCCCTACCACACTTCCTGTGCTAATGCCCAAGCCCCCTCCTCATTTCCCCTGTTCTCTCCTCTCCACTATTCCCTTTAGTAACCAGTATATTTTTCCCAGAATCTAAAAATTTTTTTTCTGTGCTTTGCCAGTGTATACTTTTGTTATTTATATTCCACAGGTAGGTGAAATCATCTGATATCTTTCACTTTCTGACTTATTTCACTTAGCATAATCACCTCAAAGTTCATCCATTTTCCCCCAATAGACATTATTTCATCATTTTAAATAGCTGAGTAATATTTCATTGAGTATGTATTCCAAAATTTCCTTGTTCAGTCATCCATCCTTGGTCACTTAATTTGTTCCTATCACTTGGCAATAGTGAATAGAGCTGCCATGAATGTAAGAGTGCATAAATCTTTTCATATTAGTGTTTTCATTTTGGGGGGGGGTAAATACCCAGCAGTTGCATTGCTGGATATATGGAATTTCCTTTCTTTCTTTCTTTCTTTCTTTCTTTCTTTCTTTCTTTCTTTCTTTCTTTCTTTCTTTCTTTCTTTCTTTCTTTCTTTCTTTCTTTCTTTCTTTCTTTCTTTCTTTCTTTCTTTCTTTCTTTCTCTTTCTTTAAAATAAGCTTCTTAGCACTATTTGACTTCTTTTTTAAAATATTTAATTATTTTTATACAAGAGCTGGGGTACAGGCCAGTGGTGCGGGAGGGTGAACAGATTCACCAGAGACAGAGCAGGGAGCAGAACAGACAGAAAACCGAAATGCACTATTGAGGGATGCAGCAGGCAGGACAGGAGAGGTCCACTGTGCCATGTGGGTAGCTCTCTGGCCAGCAGGGAATCAACCTGCGCTGCAGAGGCTGTGGACAGCTTCACAGCGCTGCGCTCAACCTGCTGCATCACCAGGGAGGCCCTCCATTTTTATTTTTTTAAGGTATCTTCACACTGTTTTCCATGCAGGCTACACCAAATTTTCATTCCCACCAACAGTGAATGAGTGTTCCTTTTTCTCCACATGCCCACCTTTGTTTTCATTCTTTTTGATAGAGATCATTCTCACAGAGGTGAGACAATATCTCGTTGTAGTTTGGGTTTGCATTCCCTTATTATAAGTGATGTTGGGCATTTCTCATGTGCCTGTAGGCCATCTGAGTGTCTTCTTTGGAAAAATGTCTATTTAGGTCTTTTACCCATATTTTGATTGGGTTATTTATATTTTTGTTCTTGAATTGTTTAAGTACTTTATATATTTTGGAAATTATCCCCTTGTGAGATGTGTGGCATGCAAGTATCTTCTCCCAGTCTGTATGTTGCCTTTTTGTTTTTGTGACCTTTTCTTTTGAGGTACAAAAGCCTTTAATTTTGATGTAGTCCTACTCATTTATTTTTGCTTTTGTTTCTCTTGCTGTTGAGATTGCGTTCCCAAAAACATCCTTGCAGTTGAAGCCCAGTAGTGTATTCCCTGTATTTTAAGTACCTTATGGTTCTAGGCCTTAAGTCCAAATTTTTAAGCCATTGGAATTAATTTTTGTGTATGGCGTTAAGTATGGACCTAGTTTTCACAAACCTACCTTACTCAGTCGCACAAAAACCATCTGAGTTGTGCTGGTATTCCATTTACTGAGCTGTGACTCATGCACAATCACACAACTAGCATAGGTCAGAACCTGGACACAAACCCAGGTCCAAATCCCACACTCTTGGTTCTAACAGTCACTGCTTAAACATCAGTCATTTCTTGCAAGTTCCCACTTCCCGTATGCAGAACAGTAATAAAAACCATAATGCCTCATATTTACTGATTGTCTTTCACCTAACTCTATATCCTTATGAAATGATCATGGGCCTATGACTTATATATATTATGACATAAATACTATGATGTAACATCTTAAGCTTTAGGGATATTCTCTTTTCATGGAGTAAATATTAAATGATGGGCCAGTGACATTAAAACCTACTGTTTTGTGAGACAACCACTTCTGATAAAAAGCTGTCCTTGTACTAGGTAGACTCCATGGGAAGGCATTTGGGGTGAGAGGCCACCATAAGAAGGAGTTGAATGAAGGATACAGTGCTCATTAGATGAGGGATGCTCTTACCTTCCTGGGTTTGAGCCACACTTCAATTAGCAGAGCTTTTATGGGAGTCACAGAAACATAATTAACCTTGTGACCGGAGGACGTGCTCAGAAGTGAGTTCTTTCTGCATACTCACTTCCTCTGTGGGCAACTGGCTTTATCCCTTAATACCAAAGGTGAAATGAAATATGTAAAACAGAAACCAAATCACTAACACCAGATGTGATGCCAAATGCTCAGAATTACCCAAACAGCTGAATCAGGGCCTCCATCCACACATTTTCAGCTTCTAGTCCTAGAAAATGACCCAGTGGGGGTCCATTGGAGCTGCAGCTGCTGCTATCATCTGGGAGCCCTGCCTTCTGGGGTCACCCAGGTCAGCGGCTATCTGGGATGGTGACCCCCGCAAGGCCCACTTTCACCTGCTTTTCTGTGTAATTATTTGGCCTCCTGGATTTATAACCTTCATACCCACTCCAGGAAAAAGTGCTCTTTCTACTTTCTCATTCTATTTTCCTAAGAGGTGAAATCCACCCACTAATCATTATACAGTCTTATCAAATTTTAATAAAGAGGCAAAGACACCCCCTTAGGTGTTGTTAAATGTCCACTGCTTAGAAATATAACTGTGTCTTCCACGCGCTATCCTTCATTTTTGACCAGCACTGTAAATATAACAGAGTGGGAACTTTGTTTTCATTCTGTGCAGCTGCCTTTCTGTGACACACATAAAAAACCCTAATCATGTGGATTGGTTTCTCACCCACCTCTTCCAGGCACACAGTAAGTGGCATTTGAGGGAATTTAAGAGAACAAAGTAAGTACTTGCATTTAATGAGTTTCTTCCTTCATTTGTTCTCATTGACTGCAAGATGGTTTTGCATTTAACAGAATTCTAATGCCATCACACTTCATTTCAATTATGGCCAATGGCAGCTGGCATTTGAATTCGCAAAACCAACATTTTGTTAAGGATATGCAATTCACAAAAATTTATTCCTTACTCAAAGTTAGGAGCTCAGTATTCAATTGGTTTGGCCTTGTCTGAATTAAACTTAAAGAAAGCAGTAAAAAGTATCCAGTTTTCATGATCTCTTATCTTTTGCTATTTCCCTGGTCTTGAGAGCCCCAAGATTCAAAAAACTCCACTGAAATGCATGGAACCTAATATTCTGACTTTGTTTTCAATGTGTGACATAAACAGTCTCTTAAACTTGCATCAGAAGTCCTTTGGAATAAAATCAGTTTACAATAGGATACTTTAAGGTAGAAAGAAAATTTAAAAATTTCACTTTATTTAAAAAACAAATTCAGTGACAAATACAGAAGCAAATATGTAGAGTATCAGTAGGTAATAAAAGTGATGAAGGGACATAAATTTGGATAAAGGGATAAAAAATGTTTGACTGAGGGTAGCGTTTGATAATTTATGCTAATTGCTCAGAATGCCTGACTGAAAAGATGACACTGAGGAGCACTCTTAAGGAGAAGGAGAATTGTACAGAGATAAGCACTGCTACCTGTGGAGCAGTGTTTGGGGCAAAAGGACCTTAAGAGTCCTAACACAAGAAAATGCTTGGCAGTTTGGGAAAGAGAACAGAAGTCACATGTTGGAAGGAGTCATTGTGAGAAAAGGGGAAACTTAGAAGATGTGGTCAAAAAGAGAGCAAAGGTCAAAAATATAGGACTGTAGCCAGCAGAAGGATTTGAGTTATTGCGTGAGCTGCATGAGAAAATAAGAGAGTGTTAAGTAGAGGAGCGTTATATGGAATCATGCTTTAACAGGCTTATCCTGGGCCTGCCCACAGCCTCTGCAGTGCCGGTTCAATCCCCGGCTGCTGGGTGAGGGTCCCACATGGTGCAACAGACCTTTCCTGCCGCGCCCACTGCTCCCCTCAGCAGTGTGTTTCGGTCAGTCTGCCTGCTCTGCTCCCCGCTCTGGCTCGGGTGAATTCTCTCACCCTCCTGCGCTTCTGACTGTACGCAGTGCTTGTATAAATAAATAAATAAATAAATAAATAAATAAATAAATAAATACATACATACATACATACATACATCTTTAAAAAAAAAAAGGCTTATCCTGCTGCTGTGCTGCAAATAGACTACCAGAGGCCAGGACAGACGCAGAGAAACCAGTCAGGAGGTGTATTAGTCTGATTGGGCTACCATTACAAAATACCGCAGGTGTGGGACTTAAACAACAAAAAATTATTTTTTCAGGGTTCTGTCGCCTACAAGTCCAAGATCAAGCTGCTGCCAGTTTTGGTTTCTCTTGAGGTCTGTCTCATTTGGCTTGCAGGTGGCTGCCTTCTTGCTCTGTGTCCTCATGTGGCCTTTCTTTTGTGTGAACACATCCCTGGTATCTTCTTAGAAAGACACCTAATCATGTTGGATTAGGTCCCCATCCTTATGACCGCCTTTAAACTTAATTTAACCATCTATTTAAAGATTGTATCTACAAATACAGTTATATTAGAGGTTAAGGCTTTAACAAATTAATTTTTGGAGAGTACAGTTCCATCCATAATCAGAAGTGACTGAAATAATTCCAACAAAAGATGACTGTGCTTGGACCATGGTCATGTCAGTGGAGATGGTGAGATGAAGCTGTCTAGACTTCAGAAAGTGAGAGGGTGAAAGTCTGAAGGTTAAGATAGATAGGACCGTGTTTGTATCAGTTTTCATATGTGTCAAGAATGAGTGGAGGATGACAGTAAATTGCAAATACTAGAAAGAGAGCAGAGAAAGGCTTAGAGTTATGGGTCTTTTTGAACCTCTTTAGTTCTTTGCTTCTTAGAATAAGTTTTTGAAATGAAAAATATAATGAAAAAGAGATTTTATTAGCTTTTTATTGAAATTAACATATTTTCAGTAAAGCACAGGGATCTTTTTCTTTCTATCCTTGTCAGTTAATATTATCCCACCTGTCCTCTAGGTGATAGATACTACTCTACTGATGTCAGTGTTTACAGTTTTTTTTTTTTTTTTAACATCCTTCTTTATTTTTTCATAATATAGGATTTCTCCTCTCAGGTGTAGTCACCAGAGTTTTCCCATCACTTAAGCCCCCACAGCACTTCACCACACTCTACCTCATTCTCCTCCCCCTCTGTGGTCTACTGTCCCCCTCTCCCCCGCCTCTCCCTCCTTCCTGAGAGTTTCAGATCTATGGTCTGCTTTCAAGGTCAGTATTACAGTTTGTCTTTGTCTTATCCTTTGTCTAGTTTCTCTAGATTATACATATAAGTGAAACCATCCACTATTTATCATTCTCATCCTGGCTCACTTTGCTTAGAATAATCCCTTCCAACAACACCCATGTTGCTGCTAATGGCATGATTTTATCTTTTTAATCATTGAGTTGTTAGTATTCTATGTGTATATATATCACAACTTCTTGATCCACTCATCTGTTCTGGGGCATTTAGGCTGTTTCTATATCTTGGCTATTGTATTGATAAATAGAGCTGCTATAAATGTAGGAGTGCAAGTTACCATTTGAATTAGTGTTTTTGTGTTCTTTGGATAGATATGCAGGAGAGAAATTGCTGCTCATATGGTAAATCCATTTTCAGTCATTTGAGGAACCTTCACACTTCTTTCCATTAAGGCTGGGCAAATCTACATTCCCACCAACAGTGTAATAGAGTTCCTTTTTCTCCACACCTTTGCCAGCACTTGTTTGTGTGCATGTGTGTTTTTTATATGATCATACTCAGGGATGCACTGGAACTAGTTTATATTGGCTCAGAAGAAATTTTGCAAACTGATTGCTAAACACAGACATTACTAAAAGTTATTTTATATAAATTTCAATTAATTCCAAAAAATTGAGAGAAAGGAACACTTCCAAATTCATTTCAAAAGGTCAGTATTATCCTGATATGAAAGTCGAACACACTATAAGAAAACTATGGACAGATATTCCTGATGGATATGGATGCAAAATTCTTAACAATATACTAGCACACAGGATTCAACAGCATGTTAAAAAGGACTGATTACATATCATGACCAAATGGAATTTACTCCTGGATTGCAAGGATGTCTCAATACATAAAAATCAGTTGGCTGTAATACACATTAACAGAACAGGAGAAATAAAAAACATGTGGTCATCTAAATTAACTGATGCAAAACAAGTGTTAGACAAAACTCAACACTCTTTCAGAAAAATACACTTGATAAACTAAAAGTAGAAGATAGCTATCTCAACATAATGAAGACCATTTGAGAAAAGGCCACAGAAAATACACTCAATGGAGAAATAATGAAAGTTTTTTCTATACTATCAAGAACAAGACATAGATGTTAGTTTCACCACTTCCATTTACAGAATGCTAGAAGAATATACCAGAGAAAACCTGATCATTCATATATATATATATATATATATATATCTCCCAAAGGTTATACATACATTACAAACCTATTAAAACTAGTAAACAAATTCAACAAATTTAGCAAATTTGCAGTATACAAACTTAAAACACAAAGTCAGTTGTTTCTAAACACTAACAGTGAAGTAGACAAAATGAAAATTAAGACAACAATCCTATTTCCAAACCCACCAATGAATAATATACATAAAATATATCAAAGAATAAATTTACTCAAGAAGGTGAATTTATACACTGAATTTATACACTGAAAATGGCAATATTTTACTGAAAAAAATTTAAAATGATACAAATGAATGGAAAGACATTCTGTGTTCATAGATTGGAAAATTTAATATGTTAATATGTCAATACTATCCAAAATAATGTCAGTATTTAATACAATCCCTATCAAAATTCCAGTGACTTTTTTTTCATAAATAGAAAAATCCCTCCTAACATGCAAGCTCACGTATAGGCAAACAATCTAAAACAAGTTAAACAAAATTGGAGGTTTCACTTCCTGATTTCAAAACTTAGAAAGCAACAGTAATTAAAACAGTGTAGTATTGGCATACATAGAGACAATAAACTCAGAATAAAATGGAAAACTCCAAAATAAAATCTTATATTTTTGGTTCACTAACCTTTGATAAGGGTTCCAAGTCCATTCAGTGGAGGAAAAAGTATTTGTTCCATAGGTGGGATTGGGAAAAGTGTCTATCCATATGCAAAATATTAAGTTGGATCCTATAAAATATATATATATATAAATTAACTAAAAAATGGACCAAAGACCTTAACCTAAGACTTAAATTATTACACTCAGAAGAAAATACATTATGAAATACATTTGTCAATGATTTCTTGGATATTACCCAAACTAACAGGTAACAAAAGTGAAAATACATAAATTGGAATACAACAAAATATACTCTGCATTAAAGGGCACATTGAATAGAGTAAAAAACTAATCTATGTGTTGGGAAAAAATATTTGTATATCACATACATGATGAGGGATTAATGTCCAGAATATATATGAAGAACTCCTACAACTCAGCAACAACAAATCAAATACAACAAATCAAACACCACGAAATAGACGCCCTATTGTCCCTACTCCCTTCACTCAACCTTTTCTCCCCTCTACATAGTATTTATCCCTGTTTACTTATTGTTTGTCTTCTCCTCGATAATATGTAAGCTCCACGAGGGCAGAAAAATTCTTTTATTCACAGGCATGGCACTCATCAAGTAGTCAATCGGTACTCAATAATAATCATCCCACAAACAGAAGAGAGACTTTTAGTTCATGAACTCCAGTGGTGCCCTGATTCCTTGCTGAGCATACACCCTGCTGGTGTGCAAATACCTTTGTGTACACACACAACACACAGGGCTGAACACACTGTACACAGCACACAAGTGGATGAGAGTGGGACCCAGTGTACTAGGAGCTTCCCAGAGGGGACCAAGCAAGCCTGGGGACATGGGGTGGGGCGGTGGGGGTGGAAAAAGACACGATTGAGCAGGCTGAGAGGCATTGTTCTCTAAAGGAAAAAAGTCTCAAGGAAGATGGTGCTTTTGCTGAGAGACTCTTTTCCAAATGATTTTTGAAGACAGCACAACAGAATTGGAAAAAAAGTTACTGTCCTTTGGATGCCATGTAACAAAGCCAAGAGTCTTCCCTGTGTGTGGTTTCAGATCAGCAGATCATGTTTATTATTGTCATTCAAGAACATGCCTGTGGTCAAAAGAGCAACTGGGTCTTTTTGTTGTTATTGACTCCAAGGAGCATACTCTCTGCTGGTGTGCTAATGCCAAATAATATTGGCCCTAATTATTTCTGCACTTTGGGGAAATGAAACAGCTAGACAGAATGACAGTGAGCAGTTTTTGAAAAATGGTGGGCACCATATAATTAAATTGTATGTAAAAATTCTGAAGGATTTTTCTTTATAGAAGATTATATGGAAAATCAGCATCTTATTATAGTAGCTAAAAACAGGTGATGGGATTTATCAGGCAAAGAGTGATAATGCCCTTGAATTTGAGTCAAGGAAAGTGTACATAAACCACCCCATTTGGTACCCAGACTGCATTTCTTTCCAGCTGACGAATATTAGTATGGAGATGACACTTTTAATAATAAACAGATGAGCAGCAGGATCCTAGTCAACTTGAACTATAACTAATAGAATCTTTTAAACCATGAATGACATTATAGTAACAATGACCTCTCCCAGATTTTGCCTTTTCTATGTTTTAGATTTTAGAGGTCCTACGTAAAAGTAAGCAAGAGTATTATCCTTCGAAAGACCCACCAGCACCATAAGATCTTTCTGAGCATCATCTCTTCCAACATTCTACTTGTCTTCCTATTTCAGCCCTTCAAATGGGAACATATGTGGGCAGATTTTCCCTGTTCTTCATGACTAAACCTTTCCTGCCCTTCCCCTGCTTTTCAAGGTGGCAGCTAGCAAATGTGATATCTGAATCTGAACTAACAAGAATTGCATATTTAATATTACCCTCCTTTAACCACACATTGATGCTTTTAAGGCACTTCTCCACAGTCACTAAGAAACCCCAAGGAGGGCCTCCCGGGTGGTGCAGTGGGTTGAGCGCCACACTGTGAAGCTGTCCGTAGCCTCTGTAGTGCGGGTTGGATCCCAGCCAGCCGCGAGGGTCCCACATGGCGTGGCAGACCACTCCTGTCTCACCCACTGTTCCCCTCAGCTGTATATTTCGGTCCTTCTGCCTGTTCTGCTCCCTACTCTGCCTCTGATGGGTCCTCTCACCCTCCCATGCCTCTGGCCTGCACCTCAGCTCTTGTATAAAAAAAAAAAGAGAGAGAGAGAAACCCCAAGGAAAGATCTTTAGTGGTGGAATTCCCCACACTCAGTTTGGGGTGGGCAAACGGTTGTCAGTAAGGAGACATTGGCTCCATTCAAACCTGGGCAACTACCTTCTCAAGCAAGGTTGACTAGCAATCAGATTGTTCTAATAAAGACTGGAAGCTTGACTGAGGGACAAATGGCTGGGAAAGCAAGAAAAGGCACTTGGTTTTCAATTTTCTGCTGCAATTCAGCTGAAACAATGTACCAAGCCAAAAAAGCATTTGCTATTCCAGCAGCTTCATGAGAGCAAGCCAGAAGGAGGTGAAGCTGTTCTTTCTAAACACTTGATCAGCCATTATGGTTTGTGAAGCAGACATCTAGACAACTATGTCTACAAGGACTGTAACTTTTGCCTGAACATGTTCTCTGACCAGCTACCAGGTTCAATAAGTTTGCAACCTCCCCTTTTAAATGCATGCATTGCAGGCACAAAGTCATGGTAGCCCTGCTTTTCATAAATTGCAATCTATAAACTCAGCAATGGATCAGTCTTGCTGGCCTGTGAGTTTCTAAGATGTGGATTGTTAGCATGCACATGGCACAAAGCTGGTTTGGCCCTGACTGAGCGCAGCCATTTTTTATCTGCATAGAGACAAGGCAGCAGAGAGTAGAATTGAAAACTATCCTGCTTGGCCCTACTTGGCCCAAATAGACACTGCCTATGAGATCATCATCTAAATTTGAGCAGCCTGCAACAGCAAGATGAATTCTAATGTTGCGTTGGCCCTTGAGTGGTCAACTCTATCTCTGGACTCATCCATTCTTTAGTCCCTCCCATAGTTCTAGTGCCAAAGACAGGCTAGAACTTTAACACACCTTTCAAAATGTACTGAAACTGATGGAATGACCCACCCTGCACAGGACTATCCAACAGAAGAACTGAGGAGAGTTAGATCTATTGCCTTTATTCTACAATTGGGGAAACTGAGGAAGATAGCAAGTCAGTGATAGTGAGAATGATGAATAGGAATGAGCTTCCAGAGAAATGACTGCCTGCCACGGGTGGTCCAAAGTAAAGAGGCTCCACTTCTGTCCCAATACCTGGCACCTTCCTCAATTTCTACTCCCAGTCCCCCTCCTGAGCTCCCCAAACTTATTTATTTCACCATTTTTGAGGACTTTATTAGTTGTCTTATTCTTCTTGCCCCTTCACACTGCCTTTTTTTCAGTTCTTGGCCTGCAGTGTTAGACCAGCACCAACTACTGGGACCCAGCCCAGGCAAAAGCCCAAGGTATTTATAACATGCTGGGAAGAAAATAATCGCTATTAGAGACAGATACAATTAAGGGTTTCCTGATTTATGATCTGGCTGAAGGCCTGATTTTTGCTCAGATACCTTAAAATGGAAAAGGCAAAAACCTTTCTGTCAGACTTCATTTAGAAATAAATGTGAATAATATATTCCTATATACTTGTTTTGTTGTTGCTTTATAATAGCCCCTTTTGTACTTCTTGAATGTCTGGCTTGGTATTGATGTGTTGTTATAATTTTTGTTTTTCAGTGGGTTTCCTTACCCTTCCTCCATCATGAATGATAGTCTTATAGGGTGAAATATTCTAGGTAGGAAATCTTTCTTTGAGTACTTTACTTTTTTATTTTTTAAAAAAGATTGATTTATTTATGCATACAAGAGCTGGGTACGGACCAGAGATGCTGGTGGGGGTGGGGATGGTGAGAGGATCCACCAGAGACAGAGCGGGGAACAGAACAGGCAGACTGACTGAAATACACTGCTGAGGGGAGCAGCGGGCGATACAGGAGAGATCTGCTGTGCCATGTGGGTTGCTCCCCGGCCAGCCAGGGATTGAACTTGTGTTGCAGAAGCTGCGGATTGCTTCATAGTGCAGTGCTTAACCCCTTGTGCCACCAGGGAGGCCCTCTTTCAGTACTTTAAATCTCTCCATCCATTCACTCTTGCCTGTAAAATTTCTACTGAAAAGTCTATAAATAGCATAATAGGTATTCCTTTACAGGTCACTTTTTTTTTCCTTTTTGCTGCTTTTAGTATTCTTTCTTTGCCATTAGTTTTCAACAGTTTAACTATGATGTGTCTTGGAGTGTGTCATCTGGTATTATTTTGTTTGGAAACTCTTTGAGCCTCTTGGTTCAAAACGTCTGGTACATTTCCCAGATTAAGCTGGTTCTCAGCAATTTCCTTTAAATAAATTTTCTATGCCTTTTTCTTTCTCTTTTCCTTCTGGAAATTATTTCTCTTTAGTTTAATCCTAAAGAGTTCTTCACTGTTTTCATTTTCGAAAATTCTTTTTTTCCTCTTCGTTGATTTGTTTTCTGCCACCATGTGGCAGAATAAATAATTAATTAAATAATTAATCAAAACAGTGTTTATTTACTGTCAAGATTCTTTGTTGTGTTTTTTAATTCAGTTATAGTATTAAGTATAGTAGTATCATTAATTCTAATTGTAACAGTATCACACTTTTTCTATATTATTTCCTATCTCTATATTTTTGATCATCTACTGTATTTCTTAATTCAGCAATCATGGTTATAACTGCTACCTTATACCTCTATTAGAGCATATTCTGCTTTTCTACTGGATTGAAACTTTTCTTGGGGTTTTTATGTTTTGAACCAGCATTTGTTACATGTTGTAATAAGGAGCTTTCTTTTTTTGATAAATTGACTTTATACCCCACCTAAAAGAAGCTGGGTATAATCTCAGGTATTTTGACCAAGATCTTTATGTATCTGTTATTTCGTAGACTAATGCCTTTGCACCTGTTCAGATGGCCAGAGCATGGGTGCCAGTGAAGGAAAAAGGTAAGAAAGAATCTGGGGAAGCAGGGCACTGAAAGGACAGTCTCCTCTTCCATAGGAAGATCCAAAATCAAGAAGTCTGCAGAACCTGCCCTTCAGGTTCTGTCTCCCTACCTGGTGTTCCTGGGGATCTGAGCAGCCTGGTCTGCCATGGTCCAGGAGCACAGGTCTTATCCAAGTAAAGGACAAGCTTCCAGGAAAATGACAAGGCTTGTGGGCTGACCATCAACCTGGGGTGTGCAGCAAAGGAGGAGTTGGAGTGATGGGAATGGGGGAGGGAGACATGGAGGAGCAGGGTGGAATACTGGTGGGAGGACTGCACCTAAGGGGAGCAATAACTGTACAAAGGTGACTGACAATGTTGGGGAAAAAAAAACAAAAACAACTCACAACACAATAACCACTTCGCTCCTGTAAGAATAACCCAAATGAAAGAAAAGGAATAATACAAAAACTGAAACAAGGCTATAGGGGTACGATAGCAGGTCAAAGACAGTGCCCAACAGAGGACAGGCCATTATCTGGGTTTCCACCCATGCACACAATTGCAAGCCCACTCAGGCTCAGCGAACAACACCACTGGGGTTTATTTAACAAATAGAATCTGTTTATTTAACAAATAGAATTTCTAAGGCCACAGGTGGCCAGCTAGCTCACCTCAGGTGTCCACAGTGTCCAAATGTCCCAAACAAGAGGTCACTCATCCAAGATGGGGTCATCCCGCCAACAAAGGCCTGGAGCTTGTGACACATTGGCAAGGATCCAACTCACCACAGCTGGAGGTGCTCACAGGCAGGCTGCTGAGATGACTTTGCAGCAGCCCACAGCCACAGTCTGAAGGTCAATATGGACAACACTGCAGGCAGCAGCACCAGGAGGCAATGCCAGACAATACGCTATGCTAGCACTGGCCAGCAGTGCTGGTCACCAGGTCACCAGAGGCAGTGTTGGAAATACCAGAATTATAGCTCTTTGTGAATTGTTTGCCCACACCAACAACAAACATTTCTATGAGACACCAAGCCCAGGGACTTCAGTGCTCCTTTCAGGTGGTGTCAGAGGCAAGCTGGAGGCAGATAGAGCCAGGCCAGTCTCTGTGAAGCTCTCTGGCCTCTCTCTTTGGAGGTCAGCTGCTGAATGCTTCTTTCTTCTTTATTCTTTGCAGGCCAAGCGCCAAATGGGAGTCTGGGGGTACTCATATTCTCTTTCAGGATCCCCCATCTTAGTTGATACCTGCCTGATTGGACTATTTTCAATTTAAATGACTGATTGGACTATTTTCAATTTAAATGACTGATTGGACAATTTTAGGACCAATCAGCCCATCTGGAGCTGAATAATTGAATAATGAGCTGATGAAATTGCTTGCACCTCAGTGGTCCATTCTACTAGGTGCCAAATACAAAAAGGCTAGCATCAGGCTTGGCTAGTGTCAGTCCTCCGTGCAACCATCCCAAAGGCTTCACGCTGCAGGGCGGCCTAGGGGCTCTCCAGAGGCAGCAAGCAGGAAACTTCCTTTCAGGCTCAGCGCTCAAAACCCAGCTGGTGGCCTGGGGGAGGGGCTGCCAAAAGCTGCAACTTCTGGGAAAACTACCAGGTTTTTCCACCAGCTCCCATCACTTAGGTGAAGGTAGAAAAATGCCACTGTTGCCCTGCAGTCTACACTGTTGGGCCCTGGTTACAAAACAACAAATGTTGGCATAGATGTGAAGAGGAACCTTCATACGCTGTTGATAGGAATGTAGACTGATCCAGCCCCTATGGAAAACAACATGCAGATTTCTTAAAATAGTAAAAATAGATATGGCACATGATTCAGTGATCCCACTCCTTGGCATGTATCCAGAGAATGCAAAAACAGTATTCCAACGGGATGCATGCACTCCTATGCTCCCTGCAGAAGTATTTACAATAGCTAAGTTAGGGAAATAACCTAAGTGCCCAATGACACAGAGATGAAAGGACTAAGATGTGGTACATATGCATGGAGTACAGTTCAGCTGTTAAAAAAAATCAGCTCCTGCCATTTGCAACATCATGGATGGAGTTGGAAGAGGTTATGCTGAGTGACATAAGTCAGAGGGAGAAAAATAAATACTGGATGCTTTCACTCATATGGAAGGAAAAAAAGGAACTGACAGAATTACAAGAATAAAGTCTGGAAATGACTGCAGAATTAAGGCTACTACAGGGAGAGGGGCAGGAAAAAAGTGGGGAAGGGACCCAACGGTATACAATAGAGAGGTATGGGGGCACTGGAGTGCGTGGGGTGTGGTGATGCATCTATTGGCCCAGCCTTGCCTGAAACAGTATGGATTACAGCAAAGAACATGAGAATCTACTTGAAAGAGGAAAAAGAGAGAAAGAAGGGCTATTTATTTAATCCCTCTAGTTGGCATAGTTTGCTGGGCACCCTAGGTTCACTATCATACAAGAAGCATAAATTAAGCCCCCTTTATGCCTTCCAAAATAGACTTAGAGATCATGATCATTTGCAGGCGGCAATAGCTCAAGGGGAAGAACCATCAACAAATATGGTTCTATCTGAGTCCACAGTATTTAAAACTGAGAGTAGACTTATTCCTGCTTTGTTGGTGTCCACTGGCCTGAGTACAGGGGCTCGATAACCATTGTTTGATGAGAAGGATTTCTGTGTCTTTTCTTCTTTTTTTTTTTTTTTTAAGAGTAAAATGGGGTTTTTTCAGTGTTTAAAGTTGGGTGCCATCAAATTTGAAATATATAATTTTCAGAAAATGAATATATAATTTAAGACATTGATATTGCTAATTTTAGTTATATTTATTCTAATTGTGTTGTGGCATAGTTTTGAAAATTTTTCAGTTAAGACAAACAAAATGCCCATATTGAATACTTTTTTAAAAAAAAATCAAAGATATGAAATTTGGAATCTTTTCTATAATCATCTACCAAAAATGAGCTGTACTTTTTTTTTTAAGATTTATTTATTTATTTATACAAGCACTAGGTTACAGTCAGAAGCAGGGAGGTAAGCGAATTTACCAGAGCCAGAAACAGAACAGGCAGAGTGATGAAATACACTGCTGAGAGGAGCAGCTGGTGACAGGAGAGGTCTGTGCACTATGTGGGACCCTCGCTGGTGGCCGGGGATCGAACCTGTGCTGTAGAGGCTGAGGGCAGCTTCACAGCCCAGCGCTCAACCACTGCGCCACCAGGGGAGGCCCAATGAGCTGTAATATTTATAACTTTAATTGTATCAGAGCCTGATACATATTAGCAATGCGAAAATTAAAACACAAAATATAATTGTTTCTGAATAATATTTGAACCAGTTTAGAATATCAAAAATAAATTAATCTTAAACCAATAAAAAAGCTAAACTCATATATTCTTAGTTGTCTTCTATTGTAAGATATATTTAAATCTTAAGCTTAGGAGTTCAAACAGAGATGAACTCATGTATACAAGCAGGAATGTGTATAAAAGCCTTTTGATCATACTTGAACTGAAAAAATGCCAGTTTACAAAATATTTCACTATATCAGCTGACCTGAACCTAACTAGAAAGTTTCCAACTAAAACGACCTAATGATTTGTTAATAAAATAATTTATGAAATAAGAAAGGTAAAAATAACACAATTATTTCTCTATGACAGACTAATGGACTAGATTAACCCTCTCTTTTTATGCAAAAACAAAATCAAAAGACAAAAATATATGAAATAATTGTCCTCAGCACAGGACAAATCTCTTTTGGGAAAAGAAAAACAAGTCAAGTCCTGTGAATTCTCCCAAATTACTACCTGGGAATAGTTTTCTCACTGTGGTGCAAGAAGGGCTTCGTTCTGCATCTTTTTTCAAAGGACTTTTTCTATCAAAAGCTTTGGGAATAATCAATGAAAGAGGAGAAATCACAACGGACACAGCAGAAATCAAAAGAATAATCAGTAAATACTATGAACAGTTATATGGAAACAAGTTTAACAATCTAGAGGAGATGGACAAATTCCTACAACTCTACAATCACCCAAAGCTAGATAAAGAAGAAATAGAACACCTAAACAGACCAATTACAATTAGCGAAATTGAAATGGTAATCAAAAACCTCCCCAAAAACAAAAGCCCAGGACCTGATGGATTTACAAATGAATTCTACCAAACATTCAGAGACGAATTAGTGCCTATCCTTCACAAACTCTTCCAAAAAATTGAGAAGGAAGGGACAATACCAAACACGTTCTATGAAGCCAACATTACACTAATACCAAAACCGAACAAGGACAACACAAAAAAGGAAAACTACAGGCCAATCTCCCTAATGAACACTGATGCAAAAATCCTCAATAAAATTTTAGCCATCAGAATCCAACAATGTATCCATAAGATAATTCACCACGACCAAGTAGGATTCATTCCAGGGACACAAGGATGGTTTAACATCCGAAAATCAATCAACGTTATCCAACACATCAACAAAAAGAAATATAAAAACCATATGATAATATCAATAGATGCTGAGAAAGCTTTCGACAAAGTGCAACACCCATTCATGATAAAAAGCCCTTGAAATTCTTGGGATACAAGGAACATACCTCAACATCATAAAGGCCATCTATGACAAGCCAACAGCCAGTATCATTCTCAATGGTGAAAAGCTGAAAGCAATTCCATTAAGATCTGGAACAAGACAAGGATGTCCACTCTCACCACTGCTTTTCAATATAATACTGGAAGTCCTAGCCAGGGCAATAAGACAAGAGAAAGACATCCAAGGAATCCAAATAGGAAAAGAAGAAGTCAAACTATCACTATTTGCAGACGATATGATATTATACATAGAGAACCCCAAAAACTCCACAGAAAAGCTAATTCAACTCATCAATCAGTTCAGTAAAGTGGCAGGATACAAAATCAACACGCAAAAGTCAGTAGCCTTCCTATACACAAACAATAAATCTGAAGAAGAAGAAATCAAAAAAACCATCCCTTTTGTTATTGAAACAAAAAAAATCAAATATTTGGGAATAAATCTAACAAAAGAGGTAAAGGACCTATACAAAGAAAACTATAAAACACTGTTAAAAGAAATAGAAGAAGACACAAAGAAATGGAGAGACATCCCCTGCTCGTGGATTGGAAGAATAAACATTATTAAAATGGCCATTCTTCCAAAAGCAATATACAGATTCAATGCTATTCCAATCAAAATTTCAATGTCATTCTTCAAAGAAATAGAACAATTATTGATGAAATTCATATGGAATCACAAAAAACCCCGAATAGCCAAAGCTCTCCTGAAAAAAAAAGAAGGGAATGGAGGCATTACACTCCCAGACTTCAAACTATACTACAAAGCCAAATCATCAAAACTGCATGGTATTGGAACAAGAACAGACATACAGACCAATGGAATCGAATAGAAAATCCAGAAATAAACCCACAGATTTATGGTCAACTAATCTTTGACAAAGGAGCAAAGACTATGCATTGGAGCAAAGAAAGTTTGTTCAATAAATGGTGCTGGGAAAATTGGGTCGCTACATGCAAAAGAATGAAGCTTGACCACTACCTCACACCATACACAAAAATCAACTCAAAATGGATTAAAGAACTAGACATAAGACCTGAAACCATAAAATATATAGAAGGAAATATAGGCGAAACACTACGTGATCTGCACATCAAAGACATCTTTACAGACACATCACCCAAAGCAGTGATAGTGAAGGCAAAGATAAACAGCTGGGACTACATCAAATTAAAGAGCTTCTGCACAGCAAAAGAGACAATAACAAAAACAAAGAGAAACCCCACCATCTGGGAGAACATTTTTGCACCCAACACTAATGATAAAGGACTGATCACAAAAATCTGCAAAGAGCTGATGAGACTCAACAACAACAAAGAAAATAATCCAGTCAAAAAATGGGCAGAAGAGCTAAAAAGAAACTTCTCTGAAGAGGAAATGCAAATGGCCAACAGGCATATGAAAAAATGTTCAACATCACTTGCCATCAGGGAAATGCAAATCAAAACTACCATGAGATACCATCTTACACCAGTGAGAATGTCACATATTAAAAAACTAGCAACAACAAATGCTGGCGAGGGTGTGGAGAAAAAGGAACTCTTCTGCACTGTTGGTGGGAGTGCAAACTGGTCCAACCACTGTGGAGAGCTGTGTGGAGATTTCTGGACCTACTAAACATAGAGCTTCCATATGATCCAGCAATTCCACTCCTAGGTATTTACCCAAAGGACACAGAAACATCAATTCCAAAGAACACCTGCACCCCTATGTTTATAGCAGCACTGTTTACAATAGCTAAGCTTTGGAAACAACCCAAATGCCCAAAAATAGATGACTGGATCAAGAAGATGTGGTACATATATACCATGGAATATTACTCAGCATTCAAAAAAGATAAACACATGCAATTTGCAGCAACATGAATGGCGCTGGAAGGGATCATGCTCAGCGAAATAAGCCAAAAAGAAAAAGAAAAATACCGGATGGTCTCACTCATAGCAGGAATCTAGAAAACTTAAATAAGGGACCAGGAAAATGAATAACTATAAGAAAGTGAAAATCAAAATCAACAAAAAACTATGAACCAGAGACACTTTTAGGGGGGCGGGGGCGGGAGGGGAGGGATTGGGGTCAGAATGGGGGGGCTGCAATTGTATGGGGAATATAACAATAAAATTTATTATCTAATAAAAAAAAATAAAAAATAAAAGTCCAATGTTTAAAAAAAAAAAGCTTTGGGAATAATAATAATAATTCTTATTATTAGCTTCTTATTCAAGATTATATCACTAGACACTGACAACTTAGAGGAAGCCTGTTCCATCTTTTCCAGCTCTCCTGTCTTAAAATGTAGGCTCAGAAGTCAGTGTGGTCTTAAGTTCTGGTGACTTAAACATGGTTGAACTGTGGAGTCCTTCTTCCTGATTTTTATTATAAGGCAGCAAATCAGACATAGTCAGTAATTACCTCCCATGTAATTGCACATTCTACACATGTAGAATGAAGAGTGTTTGCATGATGGGATCTGCCACCGCCTGCATGAATAGTGCCAGCCCACGGGGGTGATTGGACAAATGCTACATGGACTATGCCAGAGCTTTGTTTGATGGCCACACTTGCACACAGCCCTCAGAATGTTAGGGACCAAAGATCTTTAAAGACCTTGACATTTACATATCAAACACGTGTTTGTTTGCTTTAAATGTTTGGAATAAATTTGTAGATAAAACACATCAGATTTCATTGTGTTTCTAGAGGAGAACATGAAAGTTAGCCACAGCTGTGAAAATTAAAATTATCCCGACCAGAACTGAGAGGGGAGGAAAGTTAGAGGGTAGAGCAGAGAGAGGAGGAACAAAGTCCTGCTGTTTTTTATGGAGCCCTACTGTGTCGCTGGCATTATTCAACTAGATGCACTAACTATTATGACAAATATGTTAAAGACATGAAGAAATCATTTAATTCTACCCAGGGTTCCAGAGCAAGGGTAGAAAACAACCTGGGTCTTACTTAAGAACGTTGTATTAGTTTGTATGGCTGCCATAACAAAGTACCACATCTGGGTTGATTAAACCACAGAAATTAATTTTCTCACAATTCTGGAGGGTAGAAGATAGAGATTCAGGTGTCACTGGAGTTGGTTCCATCTGACGCATCTCACCTTGGCTTGCAGGGGGTCACTTTCTCCTTGTCTTCACACAACTTTTCCACCATACATGCCTATGTCCAAATTTCCTCTTCTGCAAAGGATATCAGTCATATTGGATTAAGGTACACCCTAAAGATCTCATTTTAACTTAATTATCTCTTTAAAGATTCAATCTCCAAAGATAGCCATACTCTGAAGTAATGTGGCTTAGGACTACAACATGAAATCTGGGTGGGACAGTATTCAACTCTCACATTTCTTGAAGACAAATGCTATGTTAGCATCTATTATGTTTTTTACTTACTCCTTTTCATTGAATGTTGAAGTACCGGTTACTTAAAAAGTGTTTCAAAAGTTTTAAGAAATGAGCATAGACATTCACCAAAAGAGGCACATTTGAAGGTATGAAATGGAATCCATCAGCCTTCATGGTCAAGGGTTAGAACGAGCCAAACTCTGAGACTACCTTATCATAATCAGTTTCAGTTGGAAATATGGGAAGCAGCATGACTTTATCATACCTGGAACATTGGACTTTCTGGCCTCAGAGCTGCCAGTGTTGATTCAAGCAGGCGAGGCAGGCCCAGGCTGGACAAGTTGAGGACAATCCTTGCCAAAGATTAGGCAATTCCTGGCTCTTCCTGCCTCTTTGTTAGGAGACAAATTTTGTGATTTTATATATAATTTTAAAATCTGTTTTGTAGAAAGTTTTTTTGAGGAGGGAGAGGATATGGGGGGAGATTCCCAAAGCATAAAATGTCATCTGGTCTCTGCAGGAGATAGCAAAACGCAGTGTTCCAAAAACAGTTCTTGGCTGCAGGCTGATATTGGTCAAGTTTCCTCCTGGGGGTCAGAGTGGATTTGGCTCAGAAATGAAGCGTCATTTAGCCAGACTGCTTGTGACAGACATTTGGGGAAGCACTCTCAGCAGGCCCAATGGAGCATTGGGAGTATATCATAATCACAGCTTTTCTGGGTGATTGTCCTTGTTTCCTACAGGTAAGTCCCAAGGAAACCACTGAGACTTAAGACATTATGGTTTTTCCAAGTGGTATTCCAATGGCAGGAGAAATAAAATTCCCCATGGTTCTAAGGAATCCTTACTAGGTATGAGGTAGAAAGTTGAAAGGTTGAGTTTTTCTCTAAATGAACTGCCTCAACTGACTTATCTTTGAAAGCATCCTTTAATACGCCCATTGTTGACTTTTAGGAAATGCTGCTATAATGTAATTTTTTTAAAGATTGATTTATTTATGCATACAAGAGCTGGGGTACAGGCCAGAGGCATGGGGGTTGAGAGGATTCACCAGAGACAGAGCAGGGAACAGAATAGGCAGACTGACTGAAATGCACTACTGAGGGAAGCAGGAGGCAAGACAGGAGAGGTCTGCCACGCCACGTGGATCGAACTTGTGCTGCAGAGGCTGTGGATTGCTTCATAGTACGGTGCTTAATGCCTTGTGCCACCAAAGAGGCCCTATAATGTTATTGTTTTCCTTAAGCTTTATAAATACAGCATTTTAGCATATTGTCTAAGATGGTAATCTAGTTTCAGTATTTTGTATGTGGCTGTCAGTTTTGCCAACACCATTTTTTGAAGAGAACTTCCTTTCTCCATGGTAAGCTTTTGGGTCCTTTGTCATAAATTGTTTGCCCATATATGTATGTTTTATATTTCTGGGCTCTCCATTCTAGTCCATTGATCTTTGGGCCTATGTTTACTCCAATACTATATTATTTTGATTACTCTAGCTTTGTAGTATAATTTAAATATGGACAGTTATGCTATGACAAAGGATGCAAGAGTATACATTGGAGTAAAAGAGAGTCTCTTCAACAAAGGATTTTTTGGAAAAAATGGACAGTCATAAGCAAAAACTGAAATTAGATCAGCATCTAACACTTTGCACAGAAAAATAACTGAAAATGGATAAAGACTTGAATATAAGGCCCCCCCAAAAACCATAAAATACATTGACAAAAACATAGGCAAAATGCTCCAAGACATTGTCTTCAGTGATGTTCACCTTTAATATATGACACATCAGTGAAACATGAGGCACTAATATTACCCAAAGGAAATTCTTGTCATCACATGGACATCACAGTGTCAGACAGTCATGAGGAACTTCATTGGTAACAACAGGAAGAACAGTTGCACATTAAGTTTATTATAACATGAAAGAGTTATATGTGGAACAGTGGGCAAAAATATTTTATAGAAGGTAAAGCAGATAACTAAAATTTGGCTGGATGTGATAAGAATTCAGGAGGTGTTCTACTGCATGAGGTAAAAAACTTTTAAGGGGCTCCCACAATAATTTCTTCATTGGCTTTAACCGAAAGACTGTAAGCAAAATGGTTCTAAAGTACGGGTATCCAGGCCTCCCTGGTGGCTTAAGGGGTTAAGCACTGCACTATGAGGCAATCTGTAGCCTCTGCAGCACGAGTTCTATCCCGGGCCTGCCAGGGAGCAACCCACATGGCAAGGCAGACCTCTCCTATCTCGCCCGCTGCTCCCCTCAGCAATGTATTTCGGTCCTTCTGACTGTTTTGCTCCCTGCTCTGTCTCTGGTGGATTCTCTCAATCTCCCACACCTCTGGCCTGTACCCCAGTGCTTGTATAAATAAATAAATCTTTTAAAAAAAAGAATAATAAATCTTTTTTAAAAAAGGTCTATGGGAATGAGTAGATAAAGTAGATAAGCCAATTTCTTGGCCTCTTGCCAAAAGTTAATACTTTGGGGATTATCCCATTTGGAAAGTACCACCTTTTGTTTGGCTTGCCCCTCACCAACAATTATGTGATATAACTGATAGAGGTGAGAAAAACTGGGGTAGTGAGTTTGCATTATGATGTTGAATTCTTTTTTTTTTTTTTAAAGATTTATTGATTTATTTATACAAGCACTGGGTACATTCAGAAGTGCAGGAGGGTGAGAGAATTCACCAGAGCCAGAGCAGGAAACAGAATAGGCAAGACTGACTGAAATACACTGCTGAGGGGAGCAGCGGGCGCGACAGGAGAGGTCTGTCTCGCCAAGTGGGACCCTCACCTGCAGCCAGGAATCGAACCGGCGCTGCAGAGGCTGCGGGCAGCTTCGCAGCCCAGTGCTCAACCCCTGCGCCACCAGGGGAGGCCCATGATGTTGAATTCTTCAGCAAACTTAGGAAGCCCACCAGTTCCTATAGGAAATTCCTTAACTATGACTGGCATATCAGCCTTAGCCCAGGAAACATAAGATATCTAAGATTTGTCTGGATCCTCAGGATGCATCACTTTCAAAGGGATGGCTGTAATGATTTCAGAGAATAGAGGCTCAGAAGTTGCTTCAGCATGAAGGATTAGTTTAAGCAGAAGCAGTCAGATTCTGAAAGGAGGCAGGTGGTCCACAAACTTGATACTGGATTTTTGTCCTGAACACATGACTTCTGCCATGTGTCTGGACTCTAAGAAGATAGGGGAAGAGAGAACAGAACAATAAGCCTCTTTATTTTGTTCTTTTTTTGGTAGGTTTCAGTCAATATTAAGATCTTATTTTGCATAGAGGCAATTTTTGCACAGAGGCAATATTCTTGGTAATATCTGCAAGCTTCCATATACTAATTTAAACTGGTTTTCTTTTCAGTACTTTTAGCAATTTCAGAAACATAGTTGTCCAATTCAGTTTTATAAAAGACAAGTTTGGGAAGCTTGAGTTCTTACATAAATGCATGATTTTAATGGAATAGCTTATCTTCAGAAAGATCAGACTGTAATGCACCACGAGCACAAATCCAAACGTAGCATTTTCTCAGAACTAATGGGCTTTAGAGCAATTGTGTGTGTTTTTAAAAATGGCATGATCCCAAGCTGGAGAATCTGTCCTAATGGATAACATTGAAGGCAAGAACTACTCTATTAAGAGTCTCTTAGAAGTTTAAAAATCTGTCCAATGTTGGTGCAGATCCACTGTGATAACCCAAATCTTTAAAGGGGAGATTATGTATGGTAATCACCAACAGATCAACAAAGTCCTTAAACAAATAGCAATTTCTGAATAAGTCCCTGAAGAAATTTTGGGGATTTCAGATGCAGGAAAATTTTTACCTAAAACTGTAAGATTGGGGCAAAGGCAGAGAGCCCAATTTCATTCCTTGGGCTGCCTAACACCTATCTTTTCCCCCAGCCTAGGTGTGGTTGGGAGTTTATCTCAGAACCTTTTCGTGGTTGCTAAATATATTGACCTCTGACAAAAGTAATTAGTTATTTGGACAACAAAGAGGTTTTATTCAGAAACAAACAACAGAAGAGAGATCAAATTGGAAAGGGTGTACATGGAGAGAATCACATGCCTTTCCTGAACCCCAGACTATCCATCCCCTACATGACCTCTGAAGGACCACCCCTTCAGTTTCCACCGGCTGTGGAAAACAGTGGGAAATGCAAGGCATGTTGGGTTCTGTAATTCTCTAATATATGCACATGTGGGTACTTTCTTTCTAACCTCCTCACCTCATTTAGATAGGGTTCTGACTATTAATGTTAACAAAAATATCCTTAACCTCCCCACAAAAGTCTAGATTATGGCTACTTTTCTTGCTGTCCCCACAGCACCCTCAGCCCTATATTTTCCCCCAGCACAGCATTATCACATAATCTGCTTGAATATCTCTATCTCTCATTTATCTGTTCATTCAATTTAGCTTGCCTAACTATCGGGCACTGTGCTGGGCACTTGCAATTTCCCGGTGAGTAATACAGGTGTATCCCTTGTCTCACAGTGCAACTGTGCTCTGCGAGGCAGGACTTACAACAGTCTTGTTCATAGTTTATTCTAATCTAGGTGCTCAGCACATAGTAGATGATAAGTGCATAGCTGTTGATAAAATCAATGGAAATTTCTTCAGGAATAGGCTGGTATGACTCTTATCTGAGTGGAGACTAGGACACAGATAAGGTACACTAAAATGAAACCATCAAAATCTATGGCTACTTTGTGATTGAATTATGGGTCCCCAAACTCATATGCCCTTAGAATCTCAGAAAGTAACCTTACTGGGAAGTAGGTTCTGTGCAGATGCAAAGAAGATGGGCCCTAAACCCAATGACTTATGTCTTTATAAGAAAAGATCCACAAGACAGATGAGAAGCATGTATGAAGATGGAGGTAGAGATTGGAGTGATGCAGCTACAAACCAACAAGCTCCAAGGATTTCCAAGAACCACCAGAGGGAAAAAGCAAAGAATTTCTTTGCCTAGAGCTTCAGAGAAGCTCTTTGCCCAGAGCTTCATACTTTCTAGAGCTTCAGAGAAAGTATGGCCCTGCCAACTACATGATTTTGGCCTTCTAGTCTCCCAAACTGTGATAGAAAAAAAAAAAATTCTTGTTGTTTTTGACCACGAAGTTTTAACTACCTTGCAACTCACCAGCTCCATTCATTAACACGGTAGTGATCTTTTCACTATCTAAGTGTACAACATTATGTTGCACACTTTAAATTAATACAACATTATGTTGCACACTTTAAATTAATACAATGTTATATGTCAATTAGATCTCAATAAAATTGAGGGAAAACCCTTCATTAAGTGTGAGGTTGTTTTGGAAAGTCCTTTCTCACCCTGCAGATTTCATCAGAAACATTCCTACAGCTCCTCCTGGCTTCCTGTTTTTGTTCCACAGTCTGTGATCCAACTGGCCTGGAAGCCCAATATGTGAAAACACCTCAGGCTGCCTAAACCAGTAATCTCTGGTATGCTATTGTCGTAGGTCACTCAGAACCCCTGGGCAATGTTGTGTTCCAGAGCTTCTGTGATGAAAGAACCTTTCTTTCCTCCCTCATTCTATTCCTTTGCACACCTGAGCTCACTCATCACAGAGGTCCTCACACCATTGTGTTTGGCATGAGCTATAGTGTTAGTCTGGTTTTATTTTTGTTTAGCTCCAACTGTTACACGTAAGCCTCTTATACAACTGTTACACATACCTTAGCGTGTGCAACTTCTTCCTTCTTTCATGGACACCTGTCCCTGGCCGGACCCTAGGTCACCTCTCTGACCAAAAATACAAGGTGATTTCAGATAACTCCTTTTAGGATAATCAGGCTTCGGGTGTCTATATACATCTAGATCTTAAGGAAACTAGGACAAGAGGTCTATCAGGAACACAAGCTCATAAAAGACCCCAGGGAAGAAGGCACTGAAATTTCCAAATACCTTTTTTTGTAGGGGAGAAAATCTTTTCTTCTCCTTCTAAATTATTTTAACTGGCCCAAAAATTAAATCAACACAGGATAGATTAACAGGAGAAAAAATTAACTTCATACAGATGGAAGCCTGATAGATATGAAAACTACAAATTGACTAAAGCAGTTAGTTTTTATAGTTTTTACTCAAGAAATTTGTGAACAATTGACAAGGCAAAGAGAATTTAGGCTTGAGTACTAATTACCAAGAACTAAGCAAAGATTGTTTACACAGCCCTTTCCACCCTGAATTCCCTATCTTTGATGATAAAGATCTCTATCTACCTCCTTCCGTAGGTAGAGTATCTTTCACATGGGGAATTTAGAGAGAAAGGTCAGAGTGACCTTCTGACACTAGCTGTTTCTTAAGCAATTTTAATTCAAAATAACCAATATGCCATTTGGGGGCAGTCTACTATGAGCCCCAGCATTTCCCTAAGTTAAGACTTTGGACATTGCTACCCTTCACTTAACAGTAATCAGTAAGATGGCTACCCTGCATCCTCAATAAGAAGTAATAAGATAAAAATCTTCAAATAATTTTCCATCTACCCCACATGACATTGCCAGCTCATCCTATTAAACAAAAGTGTTTGGCAGTGCTAGAAGTTGGCTCTATTTAAGGATCACAAAGCCCTTTTCTTTTTTATTCTTTTCTTTTGTCAGAATACTTGGCGTCAAAAAATAAAATTCATTTGAGCAGATCTGCATAATGCAAACCTGCCTTTACTGTTCCCAACAGTCTTCAGGGATTTAGGAGGCACATTCTGCCTGTTAACTGGAGTTTTCTACACCTTTGATTTGGAATTGAGAGAATGGGAAATGAAGAAAGGGAAGGGAATTAGGAAAAGGAAGAAAGCTAGCAAGGGAACTAGCTCTCAGCTGGTCCAACGTGTGGTGAGGTGGCTTGACCCGCTGACACTGGAGTAACAAACAGGTGTCCCAGTGGCAGCCCCTAGCATCCCTCCTTCAGTAGCCAGTTTTGAAATGCAGCTTTGGGACCACAGAGGAAATATAGACTCCCCGTGATTCTTGAAGTTATAGCTGTTCCATAATACATTCCTGTTTTCTCAAGAAAAAAAAATGTGAATTTTTTTGTCTCTCTGATGAACCCCCACAATAAAGGATTATGAGTTTATAATGAAAAGCAGCAGCCAGACCCTGTACCCTGTTTCCAGGGGCAACACTCAGAATCATTTTAGCTGATGCTTCTGGTATTAACTTTAGAGCCAATGTTTGGACAGGATTTTGTTAACTTAACACAACCTTTCCCCCTCCTTTATTCAGCAAATATATTTGCATATTAGTTGTCCATTTTATATTAACTGTAAATATTAACTGTTTACTTAAGCAGTATACTATATATTTCCCTTCTCATATAACTTTTATTTCTTAATTAACGTTCAGATGCAAATTAAGCATCTGAGCAAATATTATTTATTGCTAAAATTTCCAAATGTTCTATCAGACCCAGCAATGCCTACCCAATATGAGAATGTTTATGCAATTTGAAAAAAATGTCACAGAGAACAGATGGTAAAAGATACAATGAGAACACAGTTTTCATGTTTTGAAGGGACTTGCTTTTGTGTACACATATTTTTAAATATATATAACACACAGATGATTTCCATATATGTGAAGATATACATGTACTTTATGTAATGCAGACATAGATTATATATAATACATGAAAAAGTCATAAGGTAAACTTAACATATATGAGACAAAATCTATAGCTGAATTTTGTTGAAACATGACAATGACAACCAAGCTAACACTACAGACTCTTTACACCCATTGATTTGCAAACATAAGTTTCAACTATTCTCAATTATAAAAGTCAATGACACAGAACATCTGCATTTACTGAGCCCTCATTTATTTTCTTTTAGGCTTCAAATATTTATTTTTATTGATCAGTGTTTCACTCATTTTAATACATTAATGCTTCATAAAATTACCAGTCATAAACTGACATTGGCTTAAATTTAAATAAAACACAAGCAACATAATAAAAAGTGTGTCTTCTTAACTTTACTCACCAACACTATCCCTACCAATAAGAATATTTCCCCATGCTTTCCTGAGGGGTCAGGTGGCAGAGGGCAGTGGAGCACAGTTGTGAAGAAATGGGCCCTGCTATGAGAGAAAACAGACTTCAAATTCTTGCTCTTCCATTTTGTATCTGAGTGAATAAGGACAAGCTCTCTGGGCTTGAGCTGTGGCCCTTCTCTCTCCAACACGTGGATAATTGTATTATCTACCTCATGGGGTCTCTTATGTAAAATGCCTGGCCAGCATCTTTAACATCATAAACCTAGAACACTGGGACTCACAGTTAGCTGACATTGCAAACCCCCAGCAGCTCAAACTCAGGATGCTCTTATCATTTCCACCCTCATGAAGGGATAATAACCTTTCAGCTTGTATATATAGTATTCTTAATGTTTTTTTCAAAGATTAGTCTCTTTGTAAAAAATGGCCCTAAAAAATGCCCAATGTTTTTGTCAGCAATGGAAGTAAAAAAATAAATTATGAAAGTGATGGTTCTTAAACAAGAAAATCAAAGTTTTGTAAGTTAGGCCCTGGTCCACTGCTTGTCAGTGTGCCACCACCTCCAGGCTCTCCCTGAAGGGACACCACCGTCCTGCATAAGCAGCTCTTGGTTTGGACTACAGGACACTGCAGACACTAACTGGGGTAGGACAGGTGGCCAATTGAGTCTTAGAAACTCTCCTTTCCCCAATTTCCCCTTGTTAATAAACCCTATTGCTGTGTACTCTAAGCTTGAGAAGTGTCTTGCAATTATAAGCACAAGGGTGAGAACCCACAAACCATGACATCCCTCAAGTTTGCCCAAATTGCCAACGGTCATCTTTTCCCTTCTATACCCACCTCTCTGCTTTTCCTCTGCTTCCCCTCATTCCAGCTCCATGTGGTGGTGACCCCTCTCACCTTTACCTCAAGTGCCCAGAGCACATTGCCTTTACCCCTTCTCTGTGCTTCTTCTCAGGTAAAGTCATTTATACTCATGTGACAGCAAGGCTGTCCTCTACTCTCTGGCAAGCCCAAACTACCCCCACAACTGCAAACACCTACAGAAATCCATGTTTTTATGAAATTTTTTCTGACATACTTGCTAGCAACAAGTTTTTGTTAAAATGAATGTTCATGAGTAGTGTTTGGCCAATGGGACATGGAGAATACCGTCTAATGGTAGAGTGTTGGGTGACATGTTTAAAAACCAAGGAACACGAGAGATGGCCAGGAAACTACAAGAACTTAGGAAGAGGCAAGGGAAGATCTTTCCACATGGGTTTCAGAGGAAGTGGCCCTATTCACACCTGGATTTCAAACTACAGTCTCCAGAACCATGAGGCAATACATTTATGGTTCTTTCTTACAACAGCCTTAGCAAACCAGCACCCGTTTTGATATTTTATGTCCTTGGCTTAAACCAGACAGGAAGCATAATGTTAGATATCACTGAATCACAGGTGGCATTTTTGCACATTATGTTGGCAATGACGACTAGTAAGACAGTACCGTTCACATGGCTTCGTGTTGAAAGGAAGTGCGGGATGATGTCACAAAACAGGAGAAATCAAAATTGTGCAGAAAGTCACTGGTCAACCACGGGCATCTGGGAGTTAAAGAGTAACTGGCACTCAGAAGTAGGTCTGTATTCCTTGTTCTCAAATGACATAACTCTCTCTGAGAATTCTGTCCCTGATTTTGGCGGGGATTTGCCTTCTGAATAAGAATGAAACTGCAGGAAGAGCACCCTATACACCACCTACCTCAAATAGATCAAGCCCAGCAGAGATGGTTTTGAGTATAGCTGCAAATTTACTCCTGTCTTTGAAATTCCCTCACCCCGTCAGATAATAGGGTATCAGTGAAAGCAACTTGCTTTTTGAAAATAGAGCCTCTGGAATAACATTTTTGCCAGTTTCCTCTCTGAGCTGGGTCTTCATACTGAGGCAGCAGAATGTCGTGAGAGGATGGGGCAGATCTGGTGAAAACCTGAATCCAAGTGCCTAGAGCCCAAGTGGGTTCTCAGAACTGCCTTGAGTCAAGCTGAATTATTCCTCAGAGTGAATACAGATGACATGCTGGGGGAACATGGGCCTTTGTAGAAGAGAAGGGAAGGCAACCTAGAAGAGCTGTATGAAGTATATGAGGTTCAGGCAGAATGTGAATCTATAAAAGACATAGGCTAAGGCAGAAACCAAGATACTCAGTGCTCAGGAGTCCATGTGACAAAGAAAGTATACTGGGACCTTGTTGTTTTTGGATTCTGATCATGTGGCCTGGGAGTGACAGGCTTAAAGAAATAAGAACAGGCCAGAGAACAAGAGACATAGGCCTCTTCTCCCTGCTGGAGAGATAATGAGGATTCTCCCCGTGTCCTTCAGAGACAGAGTTGCTAGATAAAACGCCGCAAACTTAGGTAAAGCTGAACCTGAAATAAATAATGAATCATTTTTCATGTGCAAATATTACATGAAGCATCCTTAAATAAAATAATGAATGCTTCTTAATGGAAGCATGTCCCAAATATTGTATGGTACATGCTAATGCTAAAAGAAGGATTCACTGTTTATCTGGACCTTTGATTTAACTGGTGACCTGTATTTTTGTTGCCAAATCTATCAGTCCTATACCAGACAACAAAGAAAGTACTTCCTTCAGCATCAACATCATACTTTTCATCAGCACTCATTAAAAATCCATATACAGGAGAATAAAATCCATACAATGACACAGAAAAGCAGGGGATCTGAATAGGTGGGAACATAGTAAATTAAACTCCTCTTCCTGCTCAGACAGCTTAAAGATTTTAGTGTTGACGGTCTTTTAGAAATTCAACCCAAACAATCCCTTTTTCCAGACTAGATTCTAGTAAATTGCAGAGATTTTGGCTTCTTTTATGGTTACTACCCAAATACACCATCTTGACGGCAGCTTGCAATGCCAAGAACATGGTTTGGGACTAGGCCCAAAGCAGTTGATCCCAGAACTATTATAAAGAAGTAGTCAGGAAACAAAATGAATCTGCTTGGTTGAAAACTATAGTGCTGACCCAAAATATTTCTAATGTGTAGAACTAAGCTGGCAGCAGAGAGGCTGAGAAAACAAAAAGAGCTGTTTCATTGCTTTGAAATGCCGAGATCCTCAAAATGTAGCGTTTCCTTCATGCCATTAGCTATGTGCCAACAGGCAGAGAGCCAGCTTAGGCAATTTTAGTGAGGGAGATTTTGGCAGACACTGGGTTTGGCCTTGACAGCTTCATTTGGAAGACAAAAAGGGGTGAGGAGGAGGGAGAACCAGAAAATTGGAAGACCAGAGGCCTCACCCTTTCCTGGGTCTGCTGCCTCAGTTTCATGTCATTCAAACTCCCTGTCATTCACTCCTTTGCAACAAGCCTGTGAAGTCAATACTGTTTTCTCCACTTCACAGATGGGGAAAATGAGGTTTCCTGAGTTATCTACAGGGTTAGAATTCAAGCTCAATTCTTTTCAGTCATACTTCATTTTTTGCACGAGTAGGGTGTCTTTTCATTTTAAAAAGTTGCTTTCACTGTGCCTTTAGTTTGATATAGTCCCATTTTTTTCATTTTTGTTTCTGTCTCCTGTTGTGTTCAAGTCAAGTCTCCAAAGTCACCTCCGAAGCTAATGTCTTATAATATTTCACCTGTTTCATCTTTGTATTTCTGGTATACTGTTGGTGGGAATGCAGACTGGTTGTATAGGTAGGAAGGGATGTTTCAATGTGTTTGAGTGCTGCTCAGTATGAAGGAAGGAATGAAGACCAGTGAAAGAAGTACCAATTCTTTAGTCATTTGTGCATTCACGCACTCAAGCCTTTAGTGAAGGACAGCCATTAGAGATAACAGAGGCAATGCCCATAAGAAGTTTACTGTCCAATGTGTGGAAATGTAGAAACCCACAAAACTAAATACAAACCATAATGCAGTTGGAAAAGGGCATCTCAGGATTTGCAATGAAGAGCTTTTAACTCAGAAGAGATCAGGCAAGATGTCATGGTGTTTGTCAAAAAGCAATGATCTGTGGTGTCAGTTTTCTGCTTTGAAGCTTTGAAGAAATAGGGTTTTTATCTGAAGAGGCTTAGAGGACAGTATTAATAAATTTGAAGGTAGATGACTGATAGTAGTGTCACTGGTGTGGTAACTGTAAGTTCCTCATTTTGGCTCTGTTCATACTTACTCTGTTTGTGTTTATGTTTTCTTGCAGACAAAATCAGAAAACCAGGTGGAACCAACTGATGCAAGTAGAAGTAAGACAAGGGTTAAGTCACAATCTCATTACCATAGTAAAAAACACACCAACCAGGACCATTACAGATCCAGTTAAGGCCAAATTTGGACCCCAAACAAGGAGCATGGATGCAGTTCTTAGAAACTTCTATTTCTCTGAAATCCTGCTGATAGAGATGCTTTAGTTTCTCTCCTTCCTTTGTACTCACCATCTAAGTCCCTGCTTCTCACCAATTTAGGGAGGTAGCCTTTGAGACAGTATTCCTCCATGTCATCAGGTTTGCCAGTTTCTATTTTTCTTTTTTAAGATTTATTTATTTATGCACACAAGAGCTGGGGTACAGGCCAGAGGTGTAGGGGGTGAGAGGATTCACCAGAACAGGCGGATTGACTGAAATACATTGCTGAGGGGAGCAGTGGGCGCATCAAGAGAGGTCTACTGTGCCATGTGGGCTGCTCCCTGGCTGGCTGGCGATAGAACTCGTGCTGCAGAGGCTTTGGATTGCTTCATAGTGCAGTGCTTAACCCCTTGCGCCTCCAGGGAGGCCCAGGTTTGCCAGTTTCACAATAAACCTGATTAACTTCCACAAACTCTTGTCTCTTGAGTTTTGATTTATGCGCAGTGAGTAGTCAGATCCAAACTCTGGTAACAATAGCAGTCTGAAAAGAGATTTCTATTTAAAGACAGTAAAAAGAAAGAAGAGATGACAGTGGTCGTGGTTACCCTTCAGCCTCTTCCAAAACAAGGCAGCTAATGAGACTCAAGAGACAGGCATTTATGAAGGTAGAACTTGCAGAGATATAACTATCAGAAGCTGTGAAGGAAGACATGGGAACCAAGAAAGGGACTTTTATAGTGTCCAAGACACCTGAGAAATATCCTACAACTAATACATCATGCAAGTCAAGGCATCCTTAATACCAGCCAGGCAGGGGAAGTATTGGCCCATTTGCCTAATTGACAGATGAGGAAACTGAAGCTCAGAGATGCTCTGAGCATCTCTGAGGTAACTCATAAGTAACCTGATCAAAACTGCATTGCCTATAGGAAGCAGAAGTCAGTGTTAAGCTTAGGATAGAGGATGACATCACACTGGATGCTCTTCCACATGTCCTTCCACATTCTGTCCAGCCTGGGCAGTCAGGGTGAGTGGAAGGGCAGCAGCTCTGCAGTCAGTTTTCAGCTCCATCCCACTCTCAGGGGTCCTGGGCAAATTACTCACCTTTTCTAAATCTCAATTCGCTCATTGTAAATTAGGATAATGAAAACAACTTCAAAAGGTTGCTTTGAGAATTAAATTGTTTAAATGCAAGGGGTGAAATCCAGGAAGCCTATCACAGACCCTGGTATGGAGTAGACACTCAGTTCAATTTAGCTTATTCCTCTTTGCCTTTGAACCTCTCGGAATGTCATTTGGAAAAGAGAGTAGATGAAGGAGAGTAGGGCGCATATTTTCCTCTTCACCCACTCTCTGGCACTGGAATCTAATGCCAGAGATTAGAGAATCGTGGTATTCTGGACTAGACTTCATTCCCAGGAAAGAATGAGCTCATTGTTAGATGTCATTGTTAGGTGCCAAGGCCAAGGTAAGACCATCAGACATCTCTTCACTGAGCCTTTCCCAGGTGCCTCTGAGGTCTTGGCCAGGTGGAATGGTCCAGACAGATGAAGTGCCTTCCCTGACATCAGCAGGGAGACTGACAGTAACTGCTGAGATAAGGATGCATGAGAAACAAGGGGGCTCCTAGCAAGTGTGTAAGTTGAAGACCAGAAATGAGAAGGAAGCACAAAAGAGAGAGGGAAAAGGAAGCCATTTTTAGTGCAAGAAAGAGAAGGAGCAGGGCATGCAGAAGCAGACAGGACTGACTGCAGGTTTAGGGACTGCAAACTGAAGGCACCTCTATCTGATGGCTCTCTGGTGTGCTCACTTTCCTCCAGTCCAGGGCAGGCTCCTCCTTGCTACTTCAGTTGTTATTTGAGCCCATTCATTCATGTTACTGCACATGGTTGTGGTTTATCATCATTGCTTTCAATTAATATAACTTCCATTGCATTTCTTACATGAATAATCACTACTTATCCATGCTGTTGTTGATGGACATTTTGATTATTCCCAGTCTCGGGCTATTTATAATATGCTGCTATGCACATTCACATGCATCTCCTTCAATTCCTATAAGCATATTGGTTTGGGGAGGGGGGATTTGGTATATTTAGGAGTAGAATTGCTGAGTCATAGAGAATACATATTTTCAATTTTTTTTAAACTTTTTTTTTTAAGATTAATTTTTATTTATTTATTTATACAAGCACTGGGTACAGCCAGAAGCGCAGGAGGGTGAGAGAATTCACCAGAGCCAGAGCAGGGAGCAGAGCAGACAGAAGGACTGAAGCACACTGCTGAGGGGAGCAGCGGGCAGCAGGAGAGGTCTGCGTGCCATGCGGGACCCTCCTCTGGTGACCGGGGAGCAGCCAGGGATTGAACCGGCATAGCAGAGGCTGTGGGCAGCTTCGCAACCAGGCGCTCAACCGCTGCGCCACCGGGGAGGTCCCATATTTTCAATTTTAAGAGACAGTGCCACAGTTTCCCAGAGTGACTGTTCCAATTTACTCTCACCAGTAATGTGTGAAAATTTCAGTAGCTTCATATCCTGGAATAGTCAATTTCTAAAAATGTTAGCTGTTCTTGGGAGTGGGTAATGGCAGATCACTCTGATTTAAATTTTCATTTCTCTAACTACTGAAGAAGTCGAGCATCATTTCTTGTCTGGATTTCTGATTTTGTAAAGTTCAATCTTGTCATTTTGCTTTTGTGTTATCTTTCCTTTTCTTATTTTCTAATGAATGACTAGTTATTCCAGGCCCATTTATTTAAAAGTATATTCTTTCCCCGCTGCTTTGCAGTGATACTTTTGTCATAATCAATGCTCATATATTCAAAGACCTGTTTCTGGGCTATCTCTTCTATTCTATTGCTAATCATTATACCAACCCATCATTGAGTTGATGTATGATTTTATAAGTAATTAATAACTCATAATAAGCCATAATATTTGGAAGAGCAAGGCTTTTTACTTTGCTGTTCTTGAAGGGAAAATGATTCTTGTTGGCCCTTTACATTTCCATATACATTTTAAAAATTTAAATTCAAAAAATAAAATTTTCTGTTGAGATGGAATCACATTGAATCTACATATCATTTTAGAGAGAGCTGACATCTTTACATTATTGAGTTTTCCAGGTCATTGACATGGATTCGCTCTCCATTTATTTAGCCTTTTTAGTTTCTCATAATATTTTATGGTTTTGTATAAGCACTCTTACATATATTTTGAAAGATTTGTTTTTAGGTAGTTTATCACCTTTATATCATGTAAGGGATTTTATTTTAAAATTTATTTTTAAAGCATTTATGGTTAAAGTTTTGTATATTGATTTTGTGTTCAACAAATTAATAATTCTAATAATTTATCTGTAAATTCTTTTAGATTTTCTAAGCATTCAATAATGTCATCAAATAATGAACTCTTCATTAAGCATTTTATCTCAGCTCTAGGGCTAATGATGCTTTTATCTATTATTTCAATATTATTTAGAGCTCTCTATTTCTTACTAGCCAATGTGTCATTACTCCAGTCCTATGTTATAGTACCTAATTCTCTATATAAAAGTTTTGTCGGGGGCCTCCCTGGTGGCGCAAGGGGTTAAGCACCACACTATGAAGCAATCCGCAGCCTCTGCTGCGTGAGTTCAATCCCTGGTCAGCCAGGGAGCAACACACACGGCAAGGCAGACCTCTCCTGTCTCGCTCGCTGTGCCCCTCAGCAGTGTATGTCAGTCAGTCTGCCTGTTCTGTTCCCCACTCTGTCTCTGGTGAATCCTCGCATCCCCCGCATTTCTGGCCTGTACCCCCTCTCTTGTATGCATGAATAAATAAATCTTTAAAAAAATAAAAAATAAAAAAATAAAAGTTTTGCCTTTTTAAGTTATTATGTTGTTTGTCTCATCTCTTTGGACCCAGTTAATTATTTTCAAATATACGTTAAAGTTATATGTTAAAATTCCCATCTGATTTTTGTAAGTTTGGCTTTTATCTCCATGAATACACCAAAGTTATTTTCATTTGTGTCTAGTAATTGCACCTTCTGGAGCATCTGTGAGTCTGTTCCTAGTGTCTGCCTGTGTTGATTCACATGTATTTGCCTTACCCCTCAGATAGTGGGTTATATTCGATTTTGTGCTCATCATTACAGTGTTACAATTATATATAAATAAGATGTGGCCAAATGTGGTGTTCCTTTCCTCCAGAGATTTTTCTTAAGTTTCTGCCAGGTTCTTAGGCACCCTGACCATCTATTACTACCTTAATATGGTATCAGTGAAGATTTTCTGGATTCTCCAGCGTCCTAAGAACAGGCTGCATTTAATGTCATGGCTTCATCAGGTTGTCCTTTACTTATAAGGTGCAGCACCCCCTGGTCCCAGTGCAAAGCACTTATGAAACAGGCTGTTTCATAAGTAAGGCCCTCACCCTCTACCAGGCCTCAAGTCCAACATTTGTCCTAACCTGAAAGGTTGTCACTTTGCTGCTCAGCCACTCAGTCACCTTCTGGATCAACAAATATCCTGGAGGCAATAGTAGTACCAAGTGCTACATTTAACTTTCTAGGTTTCTGTCTTAGCCCAGATTTTTTCCTTGTAACTCTTGACTGTCATTTTAGTTCTTGGATTATTTTAGGAAGCTTACTTTTTTAACATGTTGTCTAACTTTTTGTTTGTTTGTTTGTTTCAGCAAGAGGATTATAGTACTAAGAAGTTCAGCTCAGATCTAGTAGAAAGTAGATCATCAGTTATTCTTCAGTGAAAACAGGGCTTGATTTTATACTTTGGATCAGTTATAGGTTTAGTGCATATTTTAAGGCATCATTTCCCCCAAAAAAGTTGTCTCTATATACCTACCTCTACCTCCCATGATATCCTGTGCATATTTAATTATCTGGATTCTATTAGATTGTGAGTCACTTTAAGGACAAGAACTTTTCATTTCTTCTTCATACTCTTGGTGTCAATCATGTTGCCTTGCTCACAGGAGACATTCACTAACTGCTGTATAAATGAAGAAATTATTGATAAAGACTTCATTCTGATTTCTTAAATTTTTGACATTTCCCTGCGAAAGCTGATATTATCTTTGAGAACAAAGTTCAACCTGTTCTTTAAAGGACCAGATCTTAAGTGAACCTAAGAAGCTTGCTCAGGCTTGTTGTGGACTCCTGTCTTTCTTCTTTCTCATAGAACTAATCTCTGCTTCACTGAGAACTTTTCTCTCCAGGGATTCATGTTTCAGCAAGTCAAGAGGCAAATGATTAGACATTAACTTCATGTCAAAAAGAAGTCATCATGAGATCACAAAATAGATTTTTAAAAATCCACGCAAAAAGAAATAATTTATTTTAAATGCTGTAGTTTTCTTTTTTCTTTCTTTCTTTTCTTTTTTTTTTAAGATTTATTTATTTATTTATACAAGCACTGGGTACAGTCAGAAGCCCGAGAGGGTGAGAGGATTCACCAGAGCCAGAGCCGGGAACAGAACAGGCAGACTGATGAAACACACTGCTGAGGGGAGCAGCGGGCACTGCAAAGGAGGACTGCGCGCCACGAGGGACCCTCGCAGGTGGCCGGGTATTGAACCGGTGCTGCAGAGGCTGCGGGCAGCTTCGCAGCCCAGTGCTCAACCACTGCGCCACCAGGGGAGGCCCCTGTAGTTTTCTTAAAAAGTATTTTGGCAAGAACAATATAATAAATGTATATGTGTGCACGTGCATGTGTGTGTGTGAGAGAGCGAGCGAGAGAGGAGAGAGAGACAGAGACAGAGAGAGAGTGGGGGGAGAGAGAAGAATGGACTAAGCCTAAGTTAGTTTCTTTAATCAGGAACTGTTATTCAAGAGAGGTCAAGTAATATTTAACCTAAAACTCACATAACAGAGTCAGCTACTACAAACATTTCACTGTGTGTGTACATGAATATTGATCAATAAAAGAGTATTTTTACTAGCAAAATAAATGTCAGATTTTTTTGTTTGTAAAATTATTGACTTATTAAACAGAATAATGTGAGCTAGAGATGGGCTCTTTCCTCACAAAGAAAACATCAAATCCAGTTTGTTCTATATAGGCAACTGTACCAATTTGAGTAATAGGTAATTTTAAATTTTTTAAAGATTTATTTATTTATTTATACAAGCACTGGGTACAGTCAGAAGCATGGGAGGGTGAGGGAATTCACCAGAGCAGGGAACAGAACAGGCAGATTGATGAAATACACTGCTGAGGGGAGCAGCGGGCGGCAGCAGGAGAGATCTGTCACACCATGTGGGACCCTGGCCTGTGGCCGGGAATCGAACCAGCGCTGCAGAGGCTGAGGGCAGCTTTGCAGCCCAGCGCTCAACTGCTGCACCACCAGGGGAGGCCTGGTAATTCTAATTTTATGAAGAATTTTCTAGCATATAAAGAAAAAAAGATTACTCCCCAACTCATTTCATGTGGCAAGTATAACTTTGATTTAAAAAGTTGATATGAATAATATCCTTTAAAATCAGAAAGAAGACAAAAATGCTCACTACCACCATGTGCACTCACTGAGTCCAGCGAGCACAAGACAAGAAAAAGAAATTCAAGTCATAAGGACTGAAAGGGAGGAAATAAAATTATAATAGTTTATGGTGATATAATTGTTTTCATAGAAAGCTCAAGGGAATTATCAAATTATTGAATATAAAAAGGAAAGATACTTTGGTAGGATGATAGAATATAAACAGCTAAATGCATTGGGGTTCCTTGATAAGATTCTGATCCAGGAAAAAGACATTAATGGAAAAACTGGCAAAATCCAAATAAAGTCTGGAATTTAGTTAATAGTAATATACCAATGTTGGCTTCTTAGTTTCAATAATACACTATTATCATATGAGATAAGGTGAGGGGTATACAGGATATATAGGAACTCTTAGCATTCATGAAGTGGGAGAAGGGATAAAAAGAAAAGTCTTAGGGCCTACCTGGTGGCTCAAGGGGTTAAGACGCAACCTATGAAGCAATCCACAGCCTCTACAGCAAGAGGTCGATTCCCTGGCTGGCCAGGGAGCAACCCACATGGCGCAGCAGACCTCTCCTGACTCGCCTGCTGCTCCCCTCAGCAGTGTCTTTCAGTCAGTCTGCCTGTTCTGTTCCCCGCTCTATCTCTGGTGGATCCTAATCCTCCCGCGCCTCTGACCTGTACCCCAGCTCTTTTATGTAAAAATAAATCTTAAAAAAAAAAAGAAAAGCCATGTCCACAAATCCTACTTAGCATATAATTTGTTATAACTGCATTTTGCCTTACATTTTGAGCAAATTTGTGGAGAGTTAAGTGAAGGGGCTGTGTTGCCATCTATTCTTGTTTATCTTCAGTAGTTCCCACAAGGAGTAAAACTAAAGATGTAAGGACTCAGATGATTCCAAAATGACAATGGAGAAGGAAATAATCCAAACTCTTGGAACTAATCTAGGAAATGCTGGGACTTAAGTGGTGACAACTCCTCTTGTGACAAGGGTCAGAGGTCCCTGTGCTTGGTCTGCTACAACTCAGGGTGGGGGAGGGGTTCCTCAGCCTGAGAGCTGGCAATGCTGCTGGTTCTGCCCACACACACCTGTTCCCAAGAATGGCTCTTCCCTGCACATTCCGGCAGTTCATATCTATCAGGAGCCTGTTAGACACATTTTACTATTACTAGCAGGGAAGAGGAGGCGCAAAAAGAATTGCCAGTTTAAAACTCATGCTATCTCCCTCTTTAATAGGCTGGCGGGGCTGCCTTTCCAAACAAAGGCTGGGTGGGGCTGAGTGGGGAGTCCTGGTTATTCTGACAGCTGGAGATATGATGCTGGGAGGGGGAGACTTTATCTGTTTCAGGCCCACCTAACCCTGATATCCCACCACACTGAAACACATTCCATGAAAATTCCCCATCATCAGTGCCAGTCACCAATCCCTCTAGAGAATGTATGTGAGTAGCACACCTCATTTTGTTACCTGCCTAAGGAAAGAAGATGTGAAAATGCTGTTTTCAGACTCTTAAAGGCCTGAAAATAGACCGCCCAAAATTCTGTCCTTAAGATCAGTTTTACCCTCTTTGGAAACAACTTCCCAAACTAATCTGGTATTGCAGGACCTAACCATGGTCCCCTTTAGATGTCAGGCCTTACATCTTTACGTAAATCACAAAAATTAATCAATCCCAGACACTGGTGGAAATTTTATGCTGGAATAAATAAACTGAGCAGAGGGCCTCCCTAGTGGCACAAGGGGTAAAGACACAACCTATGAAGCTATCCGCAGGCACTGCAGCACAAGTTCGATCCCCAACCAGAGAGGTGACACACATGGCGTAGCAGACCTCTCCTGACTCGTCCGCTGCTCCCCTCAGCAGTGTATTTTGGTCAGTCTGCCTCTTCTGTTCCCCACTGTCTCTGGTGAATCCTCTCACCCCCCACACCTCTGGCCTGTACCCCAGTTCTTGCATGCATAAATAAATCTTAAAAAAAAAAACAATAAACTGAGCCAATATTCCATACATTAGACAAGGACCTCAATTTCTACCCTTGCAGAGTCATTACATGCAAGGAATTAAGCACTGGTGGTAGGTACTTGCTCTTGCTGGAATGTACATGTGCTCTTTGGGCTGATCACATCTATACAGTTTTAAATGTGAGAGCCAGCACACAGAATCTGCTTCTGTGCCTTTTCCTTGGGGGTACCCACATTTCTTGGCTCTCAGACACACATCTCTCTTGTCTCTGCTTCCATCATCACATCTTATTCTGACCTTCCTGCCTCCCTCTTCTAAAACCCCTTGCTAGATCATTAACTTCACCACATCTGCAAAGTCCTTTTGTTATGTAAGGTGACATATTCACAGGTTGCAGGATTAGGACATCTTGGGGTCATTTGGTCAACTACAGTTACTAAAACCAGTGAATTAACATTTGATGAGTATCAAGATATTTTACAAAAAGTATATTCCCACACTTCTTAATTACAAAGAGAAAAATAATCACTCTGCAGTGGAGAACCTTAACCTGAAACGAATCGCAAGGAAACATCAAACAAGCACTAGTTATCCTGCATCCAAACCTACATGAGAAAGCCTGCAGTTGAAGGAATTGACTGTATTTGTCATCAAGGTGAAGAACAGCACATGCCCTGGGGAGGGGGGTGTTTTAGTCAGAGGTTGCTAGAAAGGACTTCTGGGATTTAGGCTTTTAAGAGTGGTTTAGAGGAAGATTTAAGAAAGTAGAGTTTTGCTCTGCAGTGAGGAAAGTTATGATTATAAATTTAATCCGTAAGGAGAGTGGGTTAAAGCTGTAATTGGCAAGACAGCAGTCACTCATATTAGTCAGAAGGGAGTGTTTGTTATTTTATGGCTTTGCTGATGGCCATGTTTTGTCTGTATTTCAACATGATTATAGAGTGGTCTTCTTTCTGTCATGATCTGGCCTGGTCACAGAGTGGCCTTGTGCACTGTTGGTGTTTTGTGAGGCTGCAGGGGTTCAACTAGAGAACACCAAGACCCTCCTGTGAGTGACAGATCACTTGCACAATACAGGGGCCTGGTAGAGTTCCGCCAGCACCTGATGTCATGCATGACTCTCAGTTATTCTACAAACTGCTCTATTTTGAAGCATAAGGCCATAAAAAAAAATTAAGAAACATTTCCAGAAAAAAGGAGATTAGAGAGAAATAACACTGTATGACTCAGGATTTGATTCCTGACGAGAAAAACATGCAATTCCAATATGGATTGTTATTGGATAGTAATAGAAGTATTACATACTGTTAAATTTCCTGTTACTGATTACTGTACTCTGATTATATAAGGGAATATAGCAAAACATTTAAGAGTAAAGATATCAGTAATTTGTTCTCAACAGCTCAGGAAGAAAAATGTAGATGGATAGTGTTGTAGTTCCCCTTTATTTGCTTAACCACTGGAACCAGTGTTTCAACCCAGTGGGTAGGGCACACCAGTGAGGGATGCTAGTCAGCAATTTGAAGGTCCTTCCTCAAGGAACTGTAACTAATGGTAGGGAGTGAAGAAACAGGACAGAAAAAAGACGTGGTACTACATCACAGCTGAGTTCTAGACAAGGCCCTCTTTTAGGAGGAAGCTAGATAATTGCACAGAACTTAAGGGAAGATACCCATGATTAAAGCCCAGCCCACTAGATGTGACCAATAATGGCATAGGTAGGAAGAAGCATAAGGAGCAATATACTTTGAGTTCAATTCATGGGGCCTAGGATATACCAGGATAATGGTATGCTGGTTAGGGTAGTTATGTGGGCCTGGGGAATGGAATGCTGTATACGGAGTTGGCAAAGACTAGGAAACTGGAGGAGAGTCAACAAAGCAGGGTCAAGCTGGAAAGGCCATCCAAGGAGATTGTGATGATTTAATTATGAAAAAGTTTGTGCAGAGACCAGTTGATCACACTGCTGGGAATGGGATTTTTCAGTGTAAGGGGTTGAGCTACTTGACCTTTAAGGCCCAATCCAACTCTAATGTACTAATCCTATTGGGTCACATAGGCACAATGTTTTGGAACTACCATTTCCAGATGTTTATCCTTCTTGTTTGAAATTGGAGTGTGTCAGACACGGGTTCCCTTGGCAATGTTAGAATGCTGTGAGTTCAGCTTGACTTCCACCTCAGTATCTCAGGAACTTTTCAAACTCTTCTTGGCAACTCTAGCCCCATCCCAGGTTCCAGACCCAAATCCTGTAGTGGGAGGAAGTATAGATCCAGTACCACTAGTTCTGTTAGCAGTACTGGACTCTATACTCTTATAAGCTTATCTGATGTTCATTTCTGACAAATGAATTTCTTCCTATTTCTGGAACTTTCAGGTTCTACTTGGGTTATGTGTTTTGCCTGCTTCGTGTACTTGAACTTGTTATGGAAATTCTTTGTCTTGGCTTGTGCATTCTAGACTTAGTAGCTAGACTCTGATTATCTGTTGTTTTTGATGGCATGGTAGGTTCTATTTGTCTGGTCATCTTGCCTTGCTATTTCCATCCTTCTCCTTGATACATACCTGCTGTTCTGATGGAATAGCATCATTGTCCCTGATGTGACCCATTTGCCATGAATCTGTTCTGCATGTAGGACGTGAAAGAAAGAAAGAAAAAAAAAACCTTTAAGGTTTTTTGCCAGAAAAACTGGTTGGAAGGAACTTCCATCAACTGAGATGAGCCAGGCTCTAAGTATAACACATATGGGGGTGCTGGGGAAGACTGGAGTTTGGCTTTACATATGCTAAGTTAGACACCCAGATACGGAGTTTGAGGTTGGTCATTGGACATGCAACATTGTATGTGGGAGATGCCTGGCATGGATGTATTATTTTTGATGTTTTTGGCACATAGATGGCAGCTAAGCCATTGTACGAGAAGAGGTCACCAAAGGATTGAGGTAGAAAAAAGAAAGTGTGATGCCTGAACCAAGAGACACATCTACATTAAGAGTCTGGGAGAAGAGGAAGAACTAGCATAGAGACTGCTTATAGTTTCCAGCAAATACTAAGTAAATAAGACCATAACTCCATGTTAGGATCTAACAAAAAAGTTTTTCCATTGTTTCTTTACATTGTGTGCTGTTAGTGGAAATCGTTTGAATGGTTTTTAATACAAACTTGGGTGTGCTCAATCATTCTCATTTTTTCCTGGTATGTGTGAGATCAGTAATGTGTGTTTGTGTAAGATGCAGCAGAGGCAGAAGCAAAGACGCTGTCCAGGGAGCAGTGCAGTTTACAGGCTCCCATTGGAATGCATAAGAGGCTTAAGAACAATCTTCTCTCTCCGAAAACATTAACCAATAATTGCAAGTGGGCATTTTGCATTACTTTTAATGTATATAGTCTTAATCTGGTAAATGGTAATTCCTTGGGAACTATTTTCTTTATTTGTTTTAAATTGAGGTAACATTTATATATCCCCATCAGGTATTGCCATCATAGTGCATCCACTGTGAACTATTTGTCTTTTTAAAGAAGAGAAAATTTATGTTTAGTTGACTTCTATACCAATCTAATTAAAATATAAAATATCCATTTAAAATACTTATAAGCTGCATTCATTTTCTAGGCCTGCCATAATAAAGTACCTTGCACTTGGTGGCTTAATCATTTATTCTCACTTCTGGAGGCTAAAAGTGTCAGCAGGTCATTGTTTTCTCTGACAGTTATACAGGAAGCGATTTTTTCGCCTATCTTGCTTTTTCGTGATTCCCAGTGATGTTCCTTGGCTTGTTTTTACATCATTCCAGTCTTTGCCTCTGTCTTTATGTGGCCTCCTTATGTGTCTGTGTCCAAATTTCCCTTTTCACATAAGGACACCATTAGGGTCCACTCTAACCTAGTATGACCTCATCTTACAATTTGATTACATTTGCAAGAACTTATTTCCAAACAAAGTCACATTCATAGGTTTGAGATGGACATTGTAATGCAACCAACCCATACCAGGTAGGTTCATTAACCGTTCATGCTGTTGTTGTCTTCATGCTCTCTGCCTTCTGTAGTCGCCGTACTCGACCACACTCCTCCGTACGCTCCACTGCACTCCTCCATCCTAGACACTGCACCACTACACTGCACTCTGCTGCGTCACCCTTATAAACACAGTCTCTCAGCCCAGGTGTACCCACTACACATGCCCTCACCTTACTCCAGGTGTCCGCCATCAGGCACGCATTCAGGGCTGCAAAGATCCACCATTAAGCCCAATGGTGGGAGGGCAGAAAAGCCTGCTACTTTACCTACCCTACAGACATGAATTTTGAGCAGACAATATCCATCCCAGTACAGTAACAAAGCACAAGCTACAATCAATATATAACTAAAGAGTGTTATTCTCATAAAAATGAACACATGAAAATGAACACACTACTATGGTTTCACTTATAAGAGTGATGTAAAGGAACCAAATAAGGGATCAAGAAGAAAAAAAGTAATTTTAATAAATTAAAAATCAAAATCAACAGGCAACTATAAATTAGAGACATTCTGCAATGGGGGGGGGGGAGAAGGGAGTAGGATCAAAAGGGGTGGGAAGAGCACAAGGGACTATGATGAGGGCACACGGGTGAATTAGAGGTGGGAATCTCATGGGGACTACAACTGAGAGGAGAAAGTATACATTGTACAAAAGTGAAGAATGATGTAAAAAAATACATAAAATAAAAAAATAAACATTTTTAAAAAATGAACACACCACAAAACAAAAATCAGCAAACACTTAGTGCTTACCCTAAATTATGATTTCACTTATTTCTCTGTATTTCCAAAAACCACAGCAGTCCAGTATTGTGTTCCATTGAGTCGCATGAGATTTCAAAATTGGCCACATACTTTGCTTCTAGGAGGCATTCTGATTAACAAGTTGTCTGGTTCTTCCCTTTCTTTATCTCTGCTTCCCACAGAATCTTCAAGAACTTCCAACTGATCTCAGGTATTTTGTATCTAATAAAATTGGATTACAATTATTGGGTCAGCAATGAACCTGACTTTTCTAGAGCTAAGGCTGACCTCCTAACGGTGCAACCTCCTGAGGAATGCAGTCTTCTTCCCTCTGTTAGACACGGACTTTCACTAGTGTGGTAGAGAGAGGGAAAAATGGTAGGGCTTAGCCTGTGGATACTTCTTCCTTAATCTGGGTGCTCCTCTTCCTGGCTTTATGGAGCAGTAGAGATGGTGACCCCAACAGGATCGAAGAGGTCATTTCTAAGTGCAGAGGGCATGCACCTTCCTGATTTCATCCTACATCACAGATTTCCAATTTACCATTTACCAAATGGCTGATGACTTTATCTTCTATATCTTTCAACACTTGGGGATGGTTATGTTAAAACATGCAATCTAAACAAGGTATCTTAGATATTTACCTCAGCACATAGTATTGATTTGATACACTTCAGGAGTATATAAACTAATGTGAAAACAGCTTATTTTTCTATTCAGCTTTCAACATTCCCTCTAATGTCAGAGTACACCTACTACATGAGCGACCCCTCGAGCCACATGCTAGAGTACAATATATGATAAACCATATTTTGCCTATCACGTTTGTCCTTTCTTCCTAGAAGAAAAGCTAACAATTCCTCTACCCTCCCGCCACCCGCCCTGACACACACACTTTAAGAAGTTGATACTCTCAATATAGGATCCCATGAGTTAGTTGTTACCTTAACAGGGCTGGTCATAAAAGTCACAGATTTCCATCTTTTTCTAGCAACAACAAAGTTCTTCCAAAGGAAATACCAATCTGGCTATATAGGATAAAATTAGTAATCAACTAACTTTACCTCTCTTCAGGAACTTCAACACAGGTGCAACTCTTCCATTACTGTATAAGGAGTTAGCTACTAACAATGGAGGGAAAGAAAATAAACAAAAACTTAAACTTTTTAGTTCTTTTACACAACTTGCATTACATCCTCATTAATATTTTGACAGTATAGGTGTTCTTCCATTAGGTGTGGTTATCTTGCTCTCTCACAACCAAAGAACCCATAGTAGTCCATTATAGTTCATGTGTTCCTCCCCACCTACCCCTGCTTCCTGGATGCCTCAGATCTCTAGTCAGCTTTTAAGTGTTGGTTTTAAAGTTTATCTTTGACCCTGTTTGGTTTCTCTAAATTCCATATATAAGAGACATCATCCGGTATTTATCTTTCTCCATCTAGCTTATTTCCCTTAGCATAATCCCTTCCAGCTCCATCATTTTGCTGCCAATGACATGAGTTTATCTTTTTTTGACTGCTGAGTAGTATTGCACTGTCTATGGCACATCTTCTTGACCAACTCATCTGTTTTGGGGCAGGCACTTAGATTTTTCAAACCTGTTTGAACAACTGCTGTTCCACTGAGTTATCTCAAAGTATTTTAAATGCAAAGTCTAAACCCAAGGCCGTTATCTAGCTTCACCTTCTATCCTCCTAATCCAGGGTGCCCCTAATTCACTGGCATTTGTTGTAAAAGACAAAAATATAGATGTCATTTTTGAATCAACCCTTTCATTGCCCACAAAACCCCAATCCATTATTATGCCAACTTTACATACTTTATCTCATAGTAGGTTGCAGCTGCTACTACCTTAATTGCTTACCTCCTGTGCGGTCTCCCAGCTAATCCAACACTAGCTATCATTAGCCCTCTACAGTCCATTCTTCACAAGAACAGAGGGTTAATTTTCCACTAAAATTTTTAAGTATTACAAAATAGTTCAAAACACCAAAGACAAAATACATAAATATGTATACAATGTAACAGAAGTATTCATGCACCACCACCCAAGTTAATATTATCATCATTACCCCCCACCCCCCACACAATTCTACCTCTCTTAAAATCCACATAATTTAGCCATACAGGTTCTGGTTGCTCTCCTGAATCTGTAACTCCTGTTGAGACTATGCTCTCACCTTCATTTTCTGCTCTTTTAACTTCTCTAATGCAATTCCTCTCCCCCCGTGCCTTCCAATCAGTGACTCTTACCTTTAATGAATTCTATAGACTTTGCAATATTATGTCTCACATAAGGATTACCCAAATTAATTGCTTCATCCTTAAGATATGCCTCACGAACACACCAATTTTCAACCATTGGGCCTCTCCATATTGATTTCCACTTATTTAGCTCAAAGGACAAGTATTTTAAAGTTCGCACGCATACTTTGATTTGGCTCAATCAAGATTATGTCCTTGGAATAGGGGCTAAACATTACAGTGGAGAAAGGAAAGTCTCTTCAACAAATGCTACTGGGAAAACCTGACAGTCATCTGCAAAAGAATGAAACTAGACCACTATCTCACACCACACACAAAAAAATCACTCAAAATGGATTACAGACTTAGATGTAAGACCTGAAACCACAAAATATAGAGAAGAAAACAGGCAAAACACATTAAGACATTGGTTTCAAGATGTCCTTGGGGACTTGATTCTAACAGCAATGAAACAAAAGCTAAAATAAACAAAGAAACTACTTATATCAAAGTAAGCATCTGCACAGCAAAAGAAACTATCATTAAGATGAAAAGACTCCCTACTGACAGGGAAAATATTTATATATAATACATTTTTGACAAGAGGGTCAATATCCAAGATATACAAAGAACTCATACAACTCAACAAAAGAAAATAACCCACTCACAAAATAGGTAGAAGAGCTAAACAGATACCTCTCCAAAGATGTACAGATGGCCTATGGGCCCTTAAAAAAGACATCACTGGGCCTCCCTGGTGGCGCAGCTGTTGAGCGCTGGGTTGCGAAGCTGCCCACGGCCTCTGCGGCGCTGGTTCGATCCCCGGCTGCTCCCCGGCCACTGGAGGAGGGTCCCACATGGCGCGCAGACCTCTCCTGCCGCCCGCTGCTCCCCTCAGCAGTGTACTTTGGTCCTTCTGCCTGCTCTGCTCCCCGCTCTGGCTCTGGTGAATTCTCTCACCCTCCTGCGCTTCTGACTGTACCCAGTGCATTTATACACAAACAAACAAATAAATAAAACATGCCTCTATTAAAAAAAAAAAATCACTATCTGTCATCAGTTAAAAGGAAATCAAAACTAACCACCTCATCCTGTAAGAATGGTCCATTACCAAAAAGACCAGAATACAAGTGTGGGCTAGGGTGTTGTAGGAACCCCAGTACAATGTTGGTGGAATTGTAGAATGGTTCACCTCCCACGGAAAACAATATGGGGATTCCCCAAAATTAACAGATTTATCATGATGTAGCAATTCCACTTGTAGGCATTTATCTGAAGAATGGAAAAATACTAATTTGAAGGGACATATGCACTCCTACATTCACTGAAGCCCTTTTCACGAGAACTGAATTATGGAAACACCCTAAGTGCCAAGGATAGGTCAGTGGACTAAGATAATGTGCTTGTGTATATATACAATAAAATACCATTCAATTATAAAAAATGATGAATTCTTGCCATTTGTGATGACATGAATGGAATTATAAGGGATTATGCTAAGCAAAAGAAGTCAGAAGGAGAAAGATAAATACAGGATGATTTCACACATATGTGGAATATAAAAAAAAAAAAAAACTACAAAAGGAGCAGAACAAACTAAGCCGAAACATAACCTAGAAATCTGATTACAGAACTGAAGCTACCAGAGGGATAGGATAAGCGGTTAGAGAGTAATGGAGGGGGAGGGGGCCCAATGGACTACAGGGGACGATTGCGGTTTACTCTCCTTCCTCTTCTTTCCTCATTGAAGCTCTGACCCTTTTGCTCATAACACTAGGTATTGCACAACAGGGCCTGCAAGGTGGTACCCTGGGCTATATGCTAAGGTTTTCAAGAGTAATAATTTCAATTGTCTGACCTAACTTGAGAGACTACCCACTTCCTTTTCATTCTTCTCAGAAAGTGTGTGCTAAAATTGATGCTAAGTACTGCACCTTGACAGGATGATGACTTGGTTAAATGTATCCAAACTATTTTCCTTCTCATGTACAAGCAAAGCACAGCTTTGTTTCCTTTCAGGTAAAATGGGGGAAAGATGTAAAGAAAACTCTACAGTCATTTCTGTAGACCTCAGCACAAGTATTTTGTCCATTTCTCAATATATTTTCTTGACAATTTGATACCAGGATAAGATTTAATTTAACATTTATAAATATTTAAGGAAAAAGAAATCAATTTGGAAAACTTTATCAACAAATTATCAAAACAAATATTTTTTGACAGTAAATGTACAATTATTATATGGTTTGCCATTATTTCCTCCCTAGGAAGAAAAATGAGAAATACATTATATAAGTCATTATAAGCTCAGTAAATTTTTTAAACACTTAAAGAGACATGAGTTAGAAAAAGTGCAATCAAACAAACCAACTGTAAAAGTCATTTTTGTCACAATTTGAATATGGACCACAGATGTTATAAGTAATTATTGTTTATTTGTCAGGTGTAATAATGTCACTGTGTTTGTGTTTTGTTTGTTTGTTTTTAAAAAGAACCTTATTGGTTAGAGATACAAACTGAAATACTGTAAGTGAAATGATTTGTGTGGGATATGCTTTAAAATACTCCAGTTTAAAAAGCTGTATGAGTGTATATGCTATGGTAGTGGTAGGTTAGATAATATTAACATGATAATAGACCAGTCTGTTGATATATAGCAAACAAAATAATGAATTAGACCTGTTGTAATGCACTACACAGATTTTTTAATATGGTTATTTAAGGTTATGCACTGCTATGAACATCTGTGACTCATGTGTTGCAATGTCAGTGGGGTGTAAGAGCGAGCGAGTCAGATAGGAATTTGGCAGGAATGCATTGGTATCACAGGATCTCCTAAAACTCAGAAAGCAAAAGAGAAGACAATAGAGCTGGGTTATTATTACTCTGTATAAGAATTAATGCATTATAAAAACAGAAGACGGACAACTTTTGAATGAAAAGATCTTTCTATTTCAGACTTGAGAACACCACAGTCTCCTCATACTTTCTGCAGTGTTAGCACACCATCAGAAACTTTTGATGGAATTAAATCTTCAATATTCAAAATACTCATATCCAATGTAGTTCTGATTCATAAAAACATTCTTTATACTGAATGCATTTTTATGCATTCAAGAACAATAATCGAGACATTTTTCATGTAGGATTTAAGTAGGAGTACAAGTGAATTAAAACCATTCAGATAAAAATGCAACTAGATCTGCATTAGCTGCTTTGATGACTCATGAACATTTATATATTATTTTGTGTGATCATCCACATAAAAAAAGGCATTCTAATTCTTTATTTTTTTTTTATTTGACAAGCAGCAATATCATGTCTGTCATTTTAATGTAGATACAATTATTATGTTATCTGTCATATTACAATATTTAAGTTTTTTTATTTTATGTCCTTTAAGATACATTAAAAAAAAAAACAACACATCAACTGCAAACGTGAGGGGAGAAAAAGCATGGTACCCAACCAAATTTCCACATTTCAGCAATACTTCCACTCATTCTCTTAATAAAGTTTTAAGAAATGTCATAATGACATGAGCTTGAAATATCTCTAGGCATTTTCTCTGACGCTCATGACGTGGCACTGGTGATGTTGTAAACAGCAGAAAAACAGGGGCTGCCAAATGACCAAATTATGGAGGCACAGGCCTGCTTTTTCCCACAGAAACACACCAAAAGGTGATGGCAATGATCTTCTCACACCCACACTGGAGGAAAGCAACATCACGCTACATAACTGTATTCATCTGCTGATGCTTGGCTGCGTTCGATGTACTGTTTGTCTATCAGAACTTCAATACACTTCTTAATCATGCTGATACTAGGATTAAACCGAGCTCTGGACTGGCTAATCACCTGTGGAAGAAACATGAATGTCAAATTATTGCTAATTAATCAGTTATCGGCAATTATTTTTAAACAACCAGCTAGAAATGACCTCAAATTTACTGAGGTTTTAGCAAATATACCTAAATCCACATAGGAAAAATATACTTCAAATATTGTGAAATTAATTAAATTGAATGAAATCACAAATGGATGAATATATCAAATGAGTAACATGAACAATACAAATTATTTTTTAATACAGAGGGTAGTGCATAAGGAAAATAATTTTTTAGGGAAAATTCTAACATTTATGCTGTAAAGGAATTAAAATGCAGAACAAAGATACAGCAAAATCTGATATTCACATGTAACTGAAATTATAATCTAATTGTCACACACCTTCAGCCTTCCATTTAATCCCTTGTCAACTTTCACTTCTTAGTTGAACTAACACTTTCTCCAGAAAGCTTTCCTCAACAAAGAATTTTATATCCATTCTTGTTGGATCTGTGTATCTTTTTTCAGTGAATGTTAATGCAATTTTATATTTACTTGCATATTATCACTAACATATTTCTTCTCTAGTAGAGCGTGAATTCTACAAGAGCAGGAAGCATCTTGTGTCTCTGCATTACATTCCCAGTGAGCAGAACAGTGCTCTACCTTATGGTGGACACTCTTGCATTCATAGAATTAACACTCAATGTGGTCAGATTTCTTCACTAAATGGACAAACTCAATAAACTAGTGAGATTCAAGCCAATGCAAATCTGAATTTAAAATTGAAAGTACAAAAAGTACTGCTCTCATGAATGAAGATCTTATGATATTTAGAAATGATTTTATTTCTGTAACATCTTTATGAAGAAACAATCCTAATCTGTCCAATGATAAAACCCTTTGGCCCAAGAAGCCTGGAAGACTCCTCCCCTCTTTTACCTCTTGAATAAGGGCATTATGCCGGAGCACTTTTCGGGCTTTCATGATACGAACTATAGCAGCTTGGAGATACATTTTCCGGTCCTCATCTACGGCACTTCTAGTCTGCTCCATTTCCTGTTTTATGGGGGAAGGGGGTCAGGGAAGCAAAAGCAAAAGAGACATTAAGTCACTGAATGTGTTTTAAATTCATTTTAATCTGTTAAATAAATCCCCAATCAATACTGAGCATCAAATTCCATAGTTAAGTGCCGAAAGTCACATAACCATTACCAAAAGTATACCCACAGTGAGTTATATATAATTTCTTGGGTTAAAGTTGGAAGGTTTTTTTTTTTTTTTTTTTTTACAAGATTTATTTATTTATTTATACAAGCAATGGGTGCAGTCAGAAGCGTGGGAGGGTGAGAGAATTCACCGAGCCAGAGCGGGGAGCAGAGCAGGCAGAAGGACTGAAGTACACTGCTGAGGGGAGCAGCGGGTAGCAGGAGAGGTCTGCGCGCCATGTGGGACCCTCGGCCGGGGCCGGCGCTGCAGAGGCTGCGGGCACCTTTGCAACCCAGTGCTCAACCACTGCGCCACCGGGGAGGCCCTGGAAGGTTATGTTTAAAAAATAATAACGATAAATTGTACTCAATGCAAATAAACAAAGTAGCACTGAAGTGACATGGCTCTATCATTTTAAATATCATTGTTCTATCATTGAGTACAGACTATGTTTCATATGCTTTTAGATACTTTTATAATTGGCTTCAAGGGCAAAAGTTGTGAAGGGTTCAATTTGGGATAAACAAAGAATCCAGGAAGGATGGCTCAGAAAGGGCCAATTTCTATGGAGCTCAAGGCACACTGGAAGAAAGGCACAGAAGCAAGCGATACCACATTAATAGAGATCTCATCAAGTTTTAGAAGATAAAATGCAATCCACATAGTACAAATTATTACACATTAACCCAGGGAGAACAGGAATCTTAAACATTTTAGGGTTCAAATTTAATCGCAATTAATTAACATTTGTTTCCCCACAGGAAAGTTAAGTTCCTGAAAAGGACCTAATATCTCGTATATACTTCATGCCCCACGGCTGAGGAAATGATAGCACATAGGAGTAAAGTAAAGTTAAATGATATGAACGGGCTATCCAGGAACAAAACAATAACCACTGCTGAGTTAAGAATCAAAAGCAGACATTTTACCACAGAAACTGGCTCATCTGGTAGTCTGGACCTCAACCCAGATCTACTAGATCACAATTTGAGTCCTAACAAGATTCCCAGATGGTTCATCTGCACATAAAGGTTTGAGAAGCATTTCAACAACCTCTCTTTGAAGGAAAATATATTGTAAAATTTTTCCTTCTTTTATAAATGAAAAATAAGAGACATTCTATTACTATTCAAGGTAGGAATTTTTGGAATGAAAAGCAAAGTTAATCATTTTAATACAGTTTAACAGCAAATATGAACTAAATTACCTTTTTCCTTAGATAGCCACTATACTTTTTTAAAAATCTAAAATATTGTTTGTAAGGTTAGTAATGGCAAATAATAAACCAGAAAAGATTCAATGATTACTAATTTTGACATGCAAAGATCTGCATTATTTCAATGTTACAATCCATAAAGTCCAATGCTTAACTACTTCTGAAAGAAATGATACTGAAAAACACTAACCTGTGGTGTATCTTTCTGCATGGATGTAGTAATTTTAAATTTTGTTCTTTTACTGCTGAAGTTCATATTTAACGAGAATGAAGATTCTGCATCTATGTCTTCCTATAATGAAGAATAATCCATTTACATTTATAAAAAATAATTAAATAAGAGTTGCTGCAAACCTATGCCACTGTAATATATATTATTATCTTTGCTTAAAACAAAGGAGTCAAGTTTATTGGCTTAAACAAACAAAATTTAACACTTTTTCTTTTTTTTAACACTAAAATTTCATGAGAAACCAAGACTCATAATTTTTCCATCGTCCCATTTTGAAAAACAGATCACACAATGTTTTCTAAAATGTTGCAATTACAAATTACCAATTATAAACAACTGGTAATAGTGGCAGGATACAAAATCAACACGCAAAAGTCAGTAGCCTTCCTATACACAAACAATAAATCTGAAGAAGAAGAAATAAAAAAAAACATCCCTTTTGTTATTGAAACAAAAAAAATCAAATATTTGGGAATAAATCTAACAAAAGAGGTAAAGGACCTATACAAAGAAAACTATAAAACACTGTTAAAAGAAATAGAAGAAGACACAAAGAAATGGAGAGACATCCCCTGCTCATGGATTGGAAGAATAAACATTATTAAAATGGCCATCCTTCCAAAAGCAATATACAGATTCAATGCTATTCCAATCAAAATTTCAATGTCATTCTTCAAAGAAATAGAACAATTATTGATGAAATTCATATGGAATCACAAAAAACCCCGAATAGCCAAAGCTCTCCTGAAAAAAAAAGAAGGGAATGGAGGCATCACACTCCCAGACTTCAAACTATACTACAAAGCCATAATCATCAAAACTGCATGGTATTGGAACAAGAACAGACATACAGACCAATGGAATCGAATAGAAAATCCAGAAATAAACCCACAGATTTATGGTCAACTAATCTTTGACAAAGGAGCAAAGACTATGCATTGGAGCAAAGAAAGTTTGTTCAATAAATGGTGCTGGGAAAACTGGGTCGCTACATGCAAAAGAATGAAGCTTGACCACTACCTCACACCATACACAAAAATCAACTCAAAATGGATTAAAGAACTAGACATAAGACCTGAAACCATAAAATATATAGAAGGAAATATAGGCGAAACACTACGTGATTTGCACATCAAAGACATCTTTACAGACACATCACCCAAAGCAGTGATAGTGAAGGCAAAGATAAACAGCTGGGACTACATCAAATTAAAGAGCTTCTGCACAGCAAAAGAGACAATAACAAAAACAAAGAGAAACCCCACCAACTGGAAGAACATTTTTGCACCCAACACTAATGATAAAGGACTGATCACAAAAATCTGCAAAGAGCTGATGAGACTCAACAACAAAGAAAATAATCCAGTCAAAAAATGGGCAGAAGAGCTAAAAAGAAACTTCTCTGAAGAGGAAATGCAAATGGCCAACAGGCATATGAAAAAATGTTCAACATCACTTGTCATCAGGGAAATGCAAATCAAAACTACCATGAGATACCATCTTACACCAGTGAGAATGGCACATATTAAAAAAACTAGCAACAACAAATGTTGGCGAGGGTGTGGAGAAAAAGGAACTCTTCTGCACTGTTGGTGGGAGTGCAAACTGGTCCAACCACTGTGGAAAGCTGTGTGGAGATTTCTGGACCTACTAAACATAGAGCTTCCATATGATCCAGCAATTCCACTCCTAGGTATCTACCCAAAGGACACAGAAACATCAGTTCCAAAGAGCACCTGCACCCCTATGTTTATAGCAGCACTGTTTACAATAGCTAAGCTTTGGAAACAACCCAAATGCCCAAAAATAGATGACTGGCTCAAGAAGATGTGGTACATATATACCATGGAATATTACTCAGCATTCAAAAAAGATAAACACATGCAATTTGCAGCAACATGGATGGCGCTGGAAGGGATCATGCTCAGCGAAATAAGCCAAAAAGAAAAAGAAAAATACCGGATGGTCTCACTCACAGCAGGAATCTAGAAAACTTAAATAAGGGACCAGGAAAATGAATATAAGAAAGTGAAAATCAAAATCAACAAAAAACTATGAACCAGAGACACTTTTAGGGGGGCGGGGGCGGGAGGGGAGGGATTGGGGTCAGAATGGGGGGGCTGCAATTGTATGGGGAATATAACAATAAAATTTATAAAAAAAAAAATAAAATAAAAAAAATAAAAAAAAAAGATTTTGGAATTTTTAAAAAAATTTACTTCCAATGTTGTTGAGTGTAAAAAAAATAAAAAATAAACAAATAAACAACTGGTAATAACTTTACAAGCATGCTGTTTCCAGTTCAGTGAGACAAGCATCATTTCTCCATGAATTTTCCCCAATTTTTACCCTTTACATTTTATTCACTCTTGCAGAAACAAGTGGTCTTTTATTAAGTAAAAGTTGTTAAGTCAATTTTTAGAATCACAAATTCTGTAACAGGCCTTAAGAAAGCTACTCATTCCATATAGTGAATTTCTCCATTAGCAAGATTAAGACATACTTTTGCAGAATCAAAATTAAAATCTAATGTATGAAAAGGCAATCTATATTTGTCTTGTATATTTCTAGGTAGTAAAAATAACTTAAAAATGTGTTTTAAGCATTCAAGTTTAATAATTTTAACTTAGATTTTAAGGTTAAATCTTTTAAATCACAATTAACTGTCTTAATTAAAATTTAAATTAGTACAAATGATTTAACATTGTTAAAATTTCAAAATTGGAAAAATCAATCAATTAAGAAAAGTTTGCTTTTAGATTATATGCCAAGTAGAGCTATTTAATTATAGACTACAAAGTGTCATCATAATCTTAGGAATATCAACAAACTGATGAGAGAAATAAACTGAAGACTAACCAAATAAAAATGAAACATCCAAGAATTTTTTCTTATAGACACAAAAATTTCAAACAGGAGTTTTTCACCTGTATCTATCTGTTGCTTTTTTAAACTATTTATATATCCAAGATACATGATGACAACAACTAGAACTTGTCACTAGGGTGAAAAAGTTACAAAGAAAAAAAGTAATATCCTATTGGCTTGCTAGACTGCTGACATAGAAAATGTGGTGGTTAGTAGAGTCCTAAAATTATAGTACATGAGAGTGAGAGTATTTGGAATACAGTAACCCATGTTTAGTAGCGTACAAATAGACATCAATAAACTGTCAATGCCTACTGCCAAATAATGCAATTAAAAATTAAACACATAGAAAACAACATAAAGGATTTTATTGGCTATGATTTAAAGCTCTCAGAATCTTCCCAAGTGGCAATTCTATTATAATTTTGAATAAACTGTCACAGTAAAGGAGAAATAAAATATAAAGGGCACCACTTCTCTGACTCCTCAAGCTCACAGCTCTAAGTAAGCTTGCACTCACAAAGCTTATTCAAGTGCTTTACAAAGAACAAAGGGCACTAACCATTATAACCTTACTTTTAAAACAGCAAATATCCCATGAAAAAGTTTTAATGTTTATGTTTGCGTTCCATGAAATAACCATACCTTTTCTGAATCATGGTTAATCATTTTCACATCAAGTAAAGATTTGATTGTTTTAGTCAATTCCTTTTCATTCATCTGAGTGCTGTCTTGAAGATCTTTATAGCTGACAGTTTCACTGTTGTTAAAGGCAAGAAGAACTGCCATTTGGTATGTTGTAACCATGGCTACATATGGTTTGCCCAAATAGTTCATTTTAACTTCACCTGTAATTAAAACAAAACGAAAGTTCATTCTGCAACCCTTAAAATGAGGGAAACAAGTTACGTTTGTATTACACCTTTTTGGAGCTATTTTTCAAAGAATCATCAAGATCAAGAGTATGTGGACTTGTTCCCATTTTTTTTTGAAGGAACATCTCTTATTATCACCTCCCTACTGAGAGAAGAATGACGGAACAAGAATGGCAGAGAAGGAAACCTCAAATCTGGATGATTCCTTTAATTATTATCATGTAAACAGAAGAGGAAAATGAAAACTACATTCAAGTGGCATTTTCAATGACAGGAAATGGAGTAGGTAGAACTCTTACAATTTTATCCCAGTTACTCTCCCTAGCCTTAAAATTTTTTCTTTATAGAAGAATGTCAGCTACTAACTGTTGAATGAATGACAGAATATCAACAACAAATAACCAATTCTAGCAACAATCATCAGTGGAAGCTAAAACTATCAGGTAAGGCTGTTCCTGGAAAGGGGTTTTTGTATGGGGTATCACCACTCAGATCACTTACTAAATGAAAGAGTTAAGAATATCTTTACAATGGAGGTATCTCGTGGTCACCACCTTAACCAAGTGACCAGCTTAGTATCTCTAACAGTGACACAATCTAACATTACACACCTTCCTATGTAATGCAATATAAAGTACATAGGACCACCTAAGAAATATTCTTGCCAACGCCATATAACCTGAATGCAATGAAAATTTTTAGACTTCTATTTTATAGAGTATAGTATAGAGAATAGAAAACACATAAAGTATCTCACAAGTACATAATCAGACAAACCTATGATGCTGGATACCCATAAGACAACTGGCTTGGTCTTTCAAAAAAGTAAGTCAAGAAGATTAATAGGGTGGTGGAAAAAGGTAGTAGAAAGATCTAATAATCAAATGCAATTAGTAACCTTTCATTACATTAAAAACAGGTATAGTAAAGTCACTTTGGGGACCATCAGGGAAATCCAAGTATGGATTGGGCATTATATGACTTTAAAATACCTAACAATTTTAGCTATTGAAGTACCTCAAATCAGTAATGAGTATAATTCAGTAAATGACAGAAAAAAGTCAATACTTCTTAAAGTAAGTGCAACAATATGGTTTGACTTTACTTTTGGCAAACTTGACAGATTTCATTTGTCAAAAGGCAATGATTATTTAGTTCACTAAGTACTAACATGACCTAATAAATAAAATGGATTATCTGTGTATTATCTATATATCTGTGTATTATCCAATGAAATGATTATCTCCCTTGAGTTCGCCATTACTCAAACTGTTCTCTCAGGAATAGATTGGGCCAGTTCCTGCAATTCTCTGCTCTGCCACAAATACTACTTATTTATAATCCAGATGGTGTAACATTTTCCAGGTTGTTTTTGTATTTTTTCACCAAGTTGTTCTCTCAGAATAATTCTAGGCAATGGCTCAGTCATAAATTGAGTGGAAATTTCATCTTTCTCTCATTCAGCTCTCTGTCATATCTGACAGAGATTGTGTACTTCCTAAAAGTCTTACAACTGCTGGCAATATGCTTTCAACACTTTTCTTTGCCTTTCTTGGCTGAGTTTATTCATCCTTGAAAATCAAGTTTAAATGTTATTTATACAGAAGCCTTTCCTTGCCAGGAGCTGTTTGCCACCAGCATTCTGTGTGATACTGTAATACCCAGGCTTCTCCCTATTACAACATTTAAAACATTGCATCACTAGTATTTACTTGTCTGTCCTTCTATCAGATGTGAGCTTTTTGAGGGCTGAGGCTTTGTATTTTATCTTTGTCTGCTTGGCATTTAGAAGTATATGGAACATAGATGTTCTTTGAGTCAATCAAATTTTATAAATATGAGGATTAGAGAAGTAAGTAACTTGCTCAAGGTTACAAAGCAAGTTGACTAATCTTAACTCTACATCTAATTCTAAACTCCTCCAAATACTACTTCATAACAATCAGTTGTAAAGACTCTTGGATTACAATACAAAAGTACTTGGAACGCAAAAATGGGCCAGGAATGAGTAATTTTGATTACATATGTAAGGTTTCAAGGACTCTTGAACCATCAGTCCAGGATTTGAATGCCAGTATTTTATTTTATTTTTAAAGATTTATTTATTTATGGATACAAGAACGGGGTACAGGCCAGAGGCACCGGCGGTTGGAGGATTCACCAGAAACAGAGCGGGGAACAGAACAGGCCGACTGACTGAAATACACTGCTGAGGGGAGCAGCAGATGAGACAGGAGAGTTCTGCTGCGCCATGTGGGCTACTTCCTGGCTGGGGATGTAACGCTTGCTGCAGTGGCTGCCGCCAGCCTCACAGGTTGCGTCTTAACCCCTTGAGCCACCAGGGAGGCCCAGTATTTTATTTTTTAAAGATTTATTTATGCATACAAGAACTGGGTTATAGAACAGAAAGTGGTATGTGTGTGTGTGTGTGTGTGTGTGTGAGAGGATTCATGAGAGATAGAGTGGGGAGCAGAACAGGCAGATTTACTGAAATATACTGCTAAGGGGAGCAGGGGGCGAGACTGGAGATGTCTACTGCACCATATGTGGGTTAGCTCCCTGGCCTGGGATCTAACCCAAACTGCAGCAGTGATAGACCTGAGACTTAACCAGGGAGGTCCCTGAATGCCAGTATTTTAAAGGAGTCTCAAAGTCTTACGACAAATGTGGGCAATCTATAACAAGTACCTTAATATGGATGGTACTTGAGAATCTTTTTGTTAAGTGAATAAATGAAAATCAAAACTTTACCAGTGATTTCATTGGTAGACCACAGGTATTGTGATGCCTTCAGTGATTTAATTAAGAAATGAACTTACAAGTTGACTTTTTTTTTTCCAAAGGAAAAAAATTATTTGGCCTTAATTAGACATAAACACGTAACACTAAAAGACAAACCAAATAAAAAAGCTCCCAAAATCTGTGGACCATATTGGAAACTCAGTATAAACAGAAAGAGAAAGATGCTGTTTTTCTTTTTCAGATGCTACTAATAACAATTTTCAGACCAAAATTCAGTGACAAAAACTGTGTAGTTTTTTTGTTTTTCCTTTGGTATTATGAACACCAAAAAATAAACCCCTCATTAGAATTACTTCAGTAAACTGGTAGATTATTGCTGAGGTAATGAGAATCATCAAGAGAATTTAAACACCCAAGATTCAGGGAAAGCAAAAGTAAATTAAATTCAAATACATTAAGTTGTATTAGTATTTTAGTATCTGAAACACTGATTTTGCAAATGTTTTTTCTTAAAGTCTACTACATTTAATAAAATGAGAATAGAAAAGAATTTACAACAGATGTGAAATTAAAGGATAACTATTAAGTGACCACTTAAGAACATCAATAAACATCTATTTCACCAACTATTGAAAAAATTTAAATGCTCAACTCTTTCAATAAAGATAAGCTTGTATAAATAAGTACAACTTATCATGTTCTAATATGGATTACTAACATAATGAAACATTATATTAAAAAAGTAAATTAGGCAAACAGGACTTAAATGAAATTACTTAAATGAAATTTGCCATAGGTGAGTAAAGAAAGAATTTCTTAACAAATATTACAGTAACTGACCAGATATTCTCATAATATTTCTAAGAGATATTAATATGCACATTGCTCACTTCTTATACAAAAGGGAAGTTGATTCAATGTACTGTTAAAAGCATAGTTTTAGCAAAATTATAAAAATCTGCTTGCTTTGGTTACTATCTTCAGGAAACTTAGATCAATTGTACACAACCTAGAATTATTCATGTATCAATCCTTCTGTCAAATAAGTGAACTCCATTATTTTCAGAAAGGAGCAAAGGAAATTTTTAGCTTTTAAATGAATAAAATGAAAATGTCATAAACTGGGACATTCTGAAAATAGCATTTACTATAGCAGTTCACTGAAACAAGACAAATAAAAATCAAGCGTCGAGGCTTCCTTATGATGCTGTAATAGTTAATGAAAGTTCCAAGGATATGTGAGATATTTAAAGATAGGTTTTAGAATTATCTGATTCATCAAGTCTGGGTTTCTATATAAAATTCCTAATGTTTAAAAAGTGCTATGTTGGGCCTCCCCTGGTGGCACAGCGGTTGAGCGCTGGGCTGCGAAGCTACCACAGTCTCTGCAGCGCCAGTTCAATCCCCAGCCGCCGGGGAGGGTCCCACATGGCGCGCAGACCTCTCCTGCCACGCCCGCTGCTCCCCTCAGCAGTGTACTTCGGTTCTTCTGCCTGTTCTGCTCCCCACTCTGGCTCTGGTGAATTCTCTTACCCTCCCCCGCTTCTGACTGTACCCAGTGCTTGTATAAATAAATAAATAAATCTAAAAAAAAAAAAAAGTCACTAGGCACGTGAAAAAAAATAAATAAATAAAAAGTGCTATGTTGGGTCTTCCTGGTGGTGGCGCAAGGGTAAAGAAGCAACCTATGGAGCTGCAGCTACTGCAGCACAAATTTGATCCCTGGCCAGGGAGGTGACTCACATGGCACAGCAGACCTCTCCAGTCTCGCCCACTGCTTCCCTCAGCAATGTATTCCAGTCAGTCTGCCTGTTCTGTTCCCCACTCTGTCTCTGGTGGATCCTCTCACCCACCACACCTCTGGCCTATACCCCAGTTCTTGTATGCATAAATAAATAAATCTTAAAAATAAATAAATAAAGTGCTATGTCACAGAACAGTAATAAACCACCACAAAACTCAGAAATTTCCTTTTTTTTTAAATGATTCTTTTTTTTTTAATAGAGGCATGTTTATTTATTTGCTGTTTTTGTTTGTTTGTTTGTTTGTTTGTTTGTTTGTTTATAGATGCACTGGGTATAGTCAGAAGTGCGGGAGGGTGAGAGAATTCACCAGAGCCAGAGCGGGGAGCAGAGCAGGCAGAAGGACCGAAGTACACTGCTGAGGGGAGCAGTGGGCGGCAGGAGAGGTCTGCACGCCATGTGGGACCCTCCTCCGGCGGCCGGGGAGCAGCCGGGGATCGAACCAGCGCCGCAGAGGCCGCGGGCAGCTTCGCAATCTAGCGCTCAACCACTGCGCCACCGGGGAGGCCCCAGAAATTTTCTTAATATAAGCAGCATAATTGTAAAATCCTTTTAATAAAAACTGCTGCATTTGAACTTCATGTTTGGTTGCCTCAAGACAACTAGAATAACAGATGGAGAAAAACTACTATTATGCTATAGAGAAACTTTTTCTAAATTATTAACATAACCATATTAGTAAATTTCATTTAAATTAGATATAAATAAATGTATTTTACCTGTACAGAGATAATGTAACCACGTAAGTTTCCTTCCGCTGAAATGCTGGCTGTAAAACAATTCAAACTGCAAAAGGGGATAAAAACCAAATTATTTTCAGCTACGGTAAGCTATGGTGACTGTTAATAAAAAGAGTAAAAAAAAGTTCATGTTATTAAACACTCATAGTATAGTATACCCACTTATCTTACAGTTACATCTGTGCAATTGTGCAATACAATACAAAGATAATGCAATTTGTCCAGTTCTTTGCTGACATCCCTGTCTAGGGTTCTCTCCACTAAACCATAGTCTGACTTTTACTAAATATTCAGAAATGGCATAGTCAAGTGGTGTTTTATAATTTTCAAATGTTATCAACTTGATCTTTATCAATAATACAACTACCCCCAAACACCATTGTACTGCAATATAAAAATAACAATTTTAGGAATGGCGACCCAGATGAAAAGAGGTTCCTCAACTAGTTCCTGAGTGGATCATCTAACAATTTACCAAAGAGACATCACAAGAGAATCCCATGGCGGAGGGTGAAACTGGTAACTCCCTTGGAGAACAGGACAGAGAAGAGAAAGAGTGAGTTACTCTTAAAAGGTAGGCAGACAATGTTCCCGGGAGCGGGTTGTCAGCTCAACAGTGGCCCTAGGGAAGAGAGACCTAAATGACATGGAGTAACACACCCTAGGATGAGGGGAAATAACAAAAGAGGAGTTGGGGTATTACCTAAACGGTGGATAGTAAAAAAAAAACACCCCCCCCCCAACTCTTTGAAACTAGTATTGGCCTGCTAAAGTACACTGACAGCATAGAATGTGCGTCTCAGATCTGCAACCCCAGAGTGTAGGGACGAGGAAAAAGCAACTCTCCAGAATTCAATAACAAAGAAATGGAAAATTTTATATCTTGATCAAAGAGTTTAAAATTGCTGTAACAAAGAAAATGAATGGAATGAGAGAGAAAATGCAGAAAAGCAACTCAAAAGTGATGTAAAAAACTCAGAAAAGCTATGTAAGAAACTCAGAAAAACAAATAAATGACCTTAAAAATAAATTTAATGAATAAAAATAGAAATTGAAGCTTTAAATAAGACAATAACATTCATGATGTAAAACACAAGTAAATTAATAGATGAGATAAAAGGTTCTACAGAAAGTTATAGAAGCAAAACAGACCAATTAGAAAATTAATTTGTTACTTTGTGATATGAATACACAAAGGAAAAAAGTGGAAGAAGAAAGGAATACATCCCAGGACTGTCCTACTCCATTAGGAAAAACAATATAAAGATAATAGGTATCACTGAAAGGAAAGAGAAAAGGAAACATAGATAACTCCATCTGTCTTACCTCAGGCTTCTTAGCACTAATCCTACAGGGTTAACAAAGGAGGTAAAAGACTTGTACAACAAAATCTATAAAACATTATCAAAAGAAGACCCAAACAAAGATAATCTCTGCTCATGGACTAGAAAACTTAACACTAAAATGGCTGCCTTACCAGCAATACATAGATTCAATGTAATCCCTATCAAAATTTCAATGGCATTCTTCAAAGAAATAGAGCAAATGTTACTGGAATTTATATGGAATCACATAAGACCCAAAATAAAGCAATTTTGACAAAAATAAGGAGGTACCATAGTTTCAAACTTCAAAGTAAATTACAGTGCTGCAGTAATTAAAAATAGGATGGTATTGGAATAAAAACACAAAGGCCAATGAAATAAAATTGACAGTCCAGATAAAAACCCACACTTATATGGACAGTTAATCTAGTAGCCAAGGATATACAAGGGTGAAAGTCTCTTCAACAAATGCTACCAGTAAAACTTAACAGCCAAAGCATCACAGCCACATGCAAAAGAAGAATATCACTATCACACATCTTACACAAAAATTAACTCAAAATGGATTAATGAATGTAAGACCTGAACTGTAAATTACTAAGAAGGAAATTATTACAAGACAATGGTTTCAGATATGTCTTTGCGGATTTGTCTCCAGTAGCATCAAACTAAAAAATTTCTGCACAGTGAAATAAGCTATCATTAAAACAAAAAAATAGGGCCAGTGGCACAGCGGTTGAGCGCTGGGTTGAGAGGCTGCCCACGGCCTCTGAGGCGCCGGTTCAATTTCCGGCTGCTCCCTGACCACCGGAGGAGGGTCCCACATGGCGCGCAGATCTCTCCTGCCGCCCGCTGCTCCCCTCAGCAGTGTACTTGGGTCCTTCTGCCTGCTCTGCTCCTCCCTCTGGCTCTGGTGAATTCTCTCACCCTCCCATGCTTCTGACTGTACCAAGTGCTTGTATAAATAAATAAATAAATCTTAAAAAAAAAAAAAAAGTATCTAAACACATTAAAAAAAAAACCACCTATTAAATGGTAGAAATATTTGCACACCTTACATCTGATAAAGGGCTGATATCACAGATTTACAAAGAACTCATACAACAAAACAAAAAGCAAACAGGTTACCCAATCAAATAATGGGCAGAAAAGCTAAACAGACACTTCTCTAAAGAATAACAGGTGGCCAAGAGGCATACATATTAAAAAAAAGTTGATCAACACATATACCCAAGGAAATGCAAATCAAAACCACATTGAGGTGCCATCTCATACCTGTGAGAACGGCTCATATCAAAAAGACCAGAAGCAACAAGTATAGTGAGGTGTAGAGAAAAAGAAATCCTTCTACACTGTTGGTGGGAATGAAGACTAGTCCAGCCCCTATGAAAAACAGTGTGGAGATCTCTCAAAATATTAAAAATAGATTTACATAGGATCCAACAATTCCACTCCTAGGTATTTACCTGAAGAATTCAAAAACATCTGAAGGATATATGCACTACTATGTTCACTGCAGCTCTATTTACAATGCCAAGTTACGGAAACAAGGCACCCAAGGACAGATGAGTAGATTACGAATTTGTCGTATAGATACACGATGGACTACTACTCAGCAATGACTAAAAGATGAATTCTTGCCATCTATGACAACGTGGATGGAACTAGAAGGAATAATGCTAATTGGAAGTAGTGAGGAGGAGAAAAACAAGTACCAGATGGCTACACTAGTATGTAGAGTACAGAGAAACAAAATAAAGGGTCAAAACTAAGCAAAAACAAGCCCTAAAAATTTGGTTGTGCAACTGATGTTATTGGATTGATGGGGGTAGCAAGGGAGGTTAAATAGGGTAAAAGGGGGAGGGGATCTGATAAACTGTGGTGGAATATTATGGGTGCTTTGGTGGCAGGTCTTATGTGATAACATATTGGAAGAGGTGTGAACCTGTACCTCTAATTCACAGTGTTGTAAAACAATACAGTAACAAAAAATTAAACTACATATAAATTATATCATCAGTTTTTTTAAAAAAATTATTTATTTATGCATACAAGAACTGGGGTACAGTCCAGAGGTGCGGGGGGTGAGAGGATTCACCAGAGACAGAGTGGGGGAACAGGCAGATTGACTGAAATACACTGCTGAGGGGAGCAGCGGGTGAGACAGGAGAGGTCTGCTGTGCCATGTGGGTTGCTCCCTGGCCGGCTGGGGATCGAACTCATGCTGCAGAGGCTGCGGATTGCTTTATAGTGCTGTGCTTAACCCCTTGCACCACCAGGGAGGCCCTATATCATCAGTTCTAATCTATTTACCAACATATACCTCTGCTGAAGTGACAAATTAAAATCACTGTAGTGATTTTTACTTCCACATACATTCAAACACTAATACAAAGAATGTAACTATTGGTCTTCTTCTTCTGACATTACTATGAAAAGTTAAATCTTAACCTATTAATGTAGCACTGAAATTATGAAAATTCTTTCCTTAGAGTAAATGTATAATTGTAGGATATCAATCCAAAAAGTAGAGCTCAGATCTTTTAAAGAGCTGGTACATAACACAAAGTGAGAGTGTGATACTGAAGTGTAGAAAGATTAAAAACTGAATTGTGTTTATAAAACTCAAAATAAACCCCAAATGATCATGTCATGTCACAATTAAGAACTGTGGGCATATTTTTAGTATGATATGCCATATGTAAAATACCCAAAGCTTTTATCTGCAAATCCAAATTTACCTTCTGTACTTTCAAAAAAGATGTTTAAATAAAACATTCAGCAATATTTAGCCCATAAGCTTCACTATGCCCATTCCACACAACAAAAGTTTACAGTTGCCAGTCAAGAGAATTTGTCAAGTATGCCTAGCACCGGTAGCTGAAATCTGAGTAATTTTTCCCTCCAGTGGTGCAGCACTCTCCTCTCTCTCTGAGAAAATCTATCAATCCTCAAATAGCGAATGACTTATACCCAGTAACACATAAGATTTTCTTCCTAGTTGTGATCTAGGCAAAGATGAAGTCAAAATATGTCATAAAAGGATTCCAAAAGAGTGCTTACACTAATTGAAAATATCCAGGATGTTTATAAAATTCAACTACTACCATCTAATTCATCATTTAATTATGATACATGTATAATGAATTTTAGGACAAACGAAAACTAAAACTGAGAAACCAAACTTTAAAACACTCTATAAATGATGTTAATGCACATTATACCTCTTCAGAATTATCAGTAAAGTTTTTTTTTGATGATAATATCAGTAAGCCAGAAGGAAACATTTATTATGCTTAAATCTAAAATTTTGGAGTTTCTCATATATACACAAGCTAGTCAAGAACAAAAAGGTTCCACTCCATATACAATTATAATAAACTCATGTAGCATTAAAGGATAAAATTTCACTTAATTATATCATTAAATAACTGTTATCAAAGTTTATTACTAAGCGATATATATTCATTAAACTTCTCATTTTAAAGGGACACTTACTACTGATAATAGTCATGCTAAAGAACAGTGTTTTCAAATACCATTAGAGGTCATTAATTAGAACTTTAAAGGGCCTTAAAAATTAACATATCTAATCAATGAGTTTGTCTACTTCTAATAGAGAGCTGCATTAATAAACACTACTTTATATCTCCTGAGTTATATTAATAAACACTATATCTCCTTAGTTGCATTAATAAACACTACTTTATATCTCCTTAGCATCAATGAGGTTTGTGAATCAAGTACAAAAGAAATACAATTAAGATTTATTGGTCTAATGTGCAAAGTACATTATTACATTATTTTAATTAAAGCTTATATTTCCATAGCTTTAAGACAGATATATGAAAAGCAGAATTAATTTTTTGATAAACAGCTATATTAAGATTAAGATGTAAACTATATGAAAAACAATAAAAGTGAAATAATGTGAAATGTACAGATTGAGTAGACAGATGTAATCAAAAACTTGGATTAAGTAGGAAAAAATATGTAAGGATAAACTCCCTCTGCTGGTAATGAAAAAAAAAAATCCAAAGGAAAGAACTAAATTCTTGGAATAATAATTATGTAGTAAAAAAGAAACCCCTTTCCTGTCTGTACATGAAGAAAAAAAAAAAAACACAAAACCTGGTGAAGGTTTTATGTTAATAAAGAAACTTTAAGGTGATAAAAAATACCATTAGTAGAAATATTTCAAGGAAAGAAAGAATAACAAAGTTAGAAAAGAACCTTTATTTCTGCCAGTCCCGTCTCTCCCTTAATTTCAACTGAAAAAGTAGGCTCAAAAGAAGAAATAAATTTTAAGACTGTCAAAGATGAGGGGCCAATATTCTTAATCTATTCAGAAATACATTAGAATGCTTTCAGCTTGTTACTTTATCTCTGACCCCTAATTTACATCTAACCTTTTTTTGCAAAATCCACAACAACATAGGGTCATATTCTGCCCATTCAGTGAATATTCTTCTTTATATAGTTTCTTTCTTTTTTAAGACATAATTATTGATCATTATATTCAGACTTACATTTGGCAATCAACAGCACGGGTGCAAAAAAAAATCTACATAAAAACTTTTTGTTGGAATGCTTTACACTTTCACAGAAAAGAAACTAAAATAACCTGTTATATAATTAGTCACAAACATAATCCTCAAGGTTTTTGCCCATACATATGAGTATTGTCTAAAACATGTCTTCTTTGTAACAGGGAGACCCTGCCACCACTGTGCTTGGTTGAGCTTAAATCTTTTGTAACATGTAGCTTCCCAGTCACTTCTCTGGCTCTTCTCTCCTGCTAAGCTTTGTTTCCTGGCGGTTAATTAAAATCTTCTGCCACAAACATAGCTACCACTGCTGTGGTTTGACAAAGTATGGGCCTCCACTACCATAGTGGCCAGAGCTCCTGCCTCCAAAGTTTCCTTTTATCATGGTTACAAAATTTGAAGATTGGTTTTAATTGCCAAATTCATTGTAGCTGCCACCACCTTCAAAATTGCTTCTATTACCACCACCAAAGCCACCTCTGCCTCCTCTGTTGTTATAGCTGTCGTGGCTGTGACTCCTGCCATAGTCACTGCCCTGGTTTCCATAACCCCATCCACCATTTCTATAGGCTATGCTTCCTACAGAGTAACCAGGGCCACCTCCTTCATAACCACCATCATTACCAAAACCAAAATAGCTAATCCCCACTGCCACCCTATATATCATCACCATGGTTGCCAACAAAACCACCTCAACTACTGAGGTTTCCTCCATGACCAAAGTTGTCACTCCCAATAAAACTACCTCCAATGACTACCACCAAAGTTTCCAGAACCACTTTAATCTCTTTAGCTGGATGAAGCACTGGCGATCTCTTGCTTAAATAGAATTTTCCCTACTTCGCAGTTGTGGTTATTCACAGTACTGGTATTTCTGAATGACAGTCTTGTCTCTAGAACCATAGTTATCAAAGGTTATAAAAGTAAAGTCTTTCTTCTTGCCATTGCCTCCATCATTCATGATTTCAATCATTTCAATTTTCCCATACAGCTCAAAATAATCTCTTAGGTGATATTCTTCAGTATCTTCTTTAAAACCACCAATAAAACACTTTTTCACAATTAAGTGGGCACCAGGTCTTTGAGAACATTCTCTTAACACAGCCCTTTGGTTCCAGAATTCTTCCATCCACCTTGTGTGGCTTGCATTCATGGCTGTATACAACTTCTCCACCATTAAATAAATGACAAGCCCAGTCTCTGGATTGCTTGCTGTTTGGATCTCTCATTACTACACACTCTGTGTGCATTTCCCATTGATCAAAATGGCTTCTCAGATGCTCATCAGTTGTTTCAAAGCTTAAACTTCCAATGAAGAGCTTCTGCAGCAGTTTGGGCTCATTGGGAGACTGACTTATAGATGATGATAGTGGAAGGGAGACTTTACTGATACTCAATGGGGTGTCCAGGCTTATTTTTATATAGTTCCTAAGATAATTTTTGCTATCATGCCTTTTCAAAGAAGTTATGCAATAGAGTTCTAAATTAGACTCTTATTCTGAAAGTCTACCTTATGCCTAGCAGCTTGAAATTTACCTGATTATTTAAACTATTCTACCTATTATTACCACTACTATTATCACTTTATTATTTCTATCAGTTACCATTTATTGAGTACTTACAACGTATCAGCAAGGTGCTACATTATCTCATCTTCATATTAATACTATGAGGTGTTACTATAATCAATTCACAGAAAATTATGTTATTTGCCCAAAGTTACAGAGCAAAGTAAATGACAGAACAGACATCTGGAAACAGGAACTATGATTCCAGAGACTGTACTTTGCTTTATTTACAATCCTTATTATTATTATTTTTTGGCATAAAAGAAATAGGGTGTAGGCCAGAGGTGTAGTGGTGGTTGTGGTGGTGAGAGGATTCACCAGAGACAGAGTGGGGAGCAGAACAGGGGTATTAACTGAAATACACTGCTAAGGGGAGCTGCAGGGAAGACAGGAGAGGTCTGCTGTACCACCATATGTGGGTTAGTTCCCTAGCCAGGATCAAACTCAGGCCACAGCAGTAATAGCAATGAGACTTAACCCATAGGCCACGAGGGAGACTCTATAATCTTTATTTTGAAAGAAAAAAATAACAAACATACTTGAAAATGTGATTTACATTATCCATTGTGAACAACCCTAGGAAATAGTGTAATGAAATACCATTTTCATTTTAAACTTCGTAAGTGTACACACAACTCACTGCTTCACAACCTCAAGTCATTGCTCAAATAAGGAATAATTTGATAATAAAGATATCTCTGCAAACAATGCTAACTCAACTTCATCCAATCATAAAATAAAAAGTCTTTCTGGTGAGGTAGAGTCAAAAGGAGTCAGTTTCAAAAGAAGTAAAAGCATGTGCACTCAAAAACTTGCATACAAATGTTCACAATAGCATTATTCTAAACCATAGGTAGAGAAAACCTAAATGTACATCAACTGATTAATGGATAAAAAGTGGTATTATGTATGTATTCATACAATGGACTATTACTTGGCAATAAGAAGAAATTAACTATTTACACATGCTACAATACTGATGAACCTTGACATTATGCTAAGTGAATGAAGTCAGTTAGAAAATGCCACATGATATGACTCTATATGAGATGTCCAGAGTAAACAAATCTATACAGAAAGAAATAGGTTGCTGTAGGCTGGGAAAAAAAGGATGGGGGAAACAGGGAGTGACTGCTAATGGGAACACTTCATTTGGGGACAACTGAGAGTAAGAAAAATGTTCTAGAATTATCTGTGGTGATATGGAGAAAAAGGAACACTCATCCACTATTGTTGGGAATGCAATTTGGTGCAGCCTCTATGGAAAACAATGTGGCAATAGCTTAAAAAATTAAGGGAAACATATTGATCCAGCAATACCTCTACTAGGTATTTACCCAAAGAATATGAAAATTAATACAAAGACTGATGTACTGCAATGTTCATTAGCAGCACTACACACAACTGCCAAGTCATGGAACCAGCCTAAGTGCTCACTGACAAATGACTAGATAAAGAAATTGTGGAACACATACTCAATGGAACACCTGACTTAAAAAAAAAAGGTGAAACAGTGCCTTCTTAGAGAAAAAAAAAAATGGATGGCTCTTGAGATGATTATATACTAAATGAAATAAATCAGAAAGTGCAAGACAAGTATCAGATGGTTTTACTCATCTTTGGAATAAGTAAAACACAGCAAAAAACTTAGACATACTAAAAAATGGTGAAAGGGAATAGAGGGAAGGGAGAAGGAGACAGGAGAAGGAAGGTGTAGGGCACTGGCATGGGAGGTTTCGGGGTAGGTGAATGACATATGTGTACCTAGAGCCTCCTTGGTGGTGCAAGGGGTTAAGATGCAACCTATGAAGCTGTCCGCAGCCACTGCAGCATGAGTTCGATCCCCGGCTGGCCAGGGAGCTACCCACATGGAGCAGCAGACCTCTCCTACTGGCCCACTGCTCCCCTCAGCAGTATAGTTCAGTCAGTCTGCCTGTTCTGTTCCCCACTCTGTCTCTGGTGAATCCTTTTACCCCCAACACCTCTGGCCTGTACCCCAGTTCTTGTATACATAAATAAATAAATCTTAGAAGAAAAAAAAGAAATATGTGTACCTATGGAAAAGTAATAATGTAACCCTGACAAATTTGATTAAAACAATAAAATTTACTAAGGTGATGATTATACAACTCTGCATATATACTCAAAATAACTAAAACAGTATATACAGTATATATATTTGAGTGAATAGTATAGTGCTAGGGTTTGAGAGGTTGTGTACACCCGCCCCCCCCCCCACCCAATCACCAACCTCCAGTCATAGGTTGAAACCCTAACACTGAATGCTGTGGAATCAGGAGGTGGGACCTTAAGGATGTGCCTAAATTATGCCCTCATGAAAGGGAACAGTGCTAAACAGACTCCACAGAGCTCCCCCGCCGCCATGTGAAGATACAATGGGAAGGCCATGATGAACTAAAGAGGGTCTTCACCAACTACGCTAGCACCCTGATCTCACATTTCTGGCTTCCAGAATTGTGAAAAATAAATTCTGTTTTTACAAGGTACCTAGTCTATGGTACAGCTATCATGGACTAACTGGACTGAGATGCATGGTGTATGATAAAGCTATTAGAGAAAGACATAGTCTCCACAGTCTCTCTAAAATGGGTTTGGTAAGCACTTTAAGGTTTCTATTCAGTCACATTCTTAAGTAACTTTGGCTTAAATATTCCAATTCAAAGCATTTTTTTGTACATTCCACATATATTTACCTAACTTGTAGCCCAGAAATAAAAATAACTATTACAAGGGATAAATGAGGTATAAAAATGGTTCAAAATTAAAATAAATTAGAAAATTATTATTGCAAATAATGGATTCTAAACTGCCTCATACTATCAAAATTTTTATATTTAAAATCACTTAAGAGCAGACAGTCAATTTTCTAATACTAAGAGACATACTTTGACATGTATTACACTTTTAGCATTTAAGTTTTACTATTAATAACAAGTTACTTTCTTCCCAAAAGGCAAAGTAACTATAATGTATGAACATATTTCCATCTCTCATGAGTCTTTAAAGATGCTGAAAAATATTTAAAAAGATATACTATGAAGACAAGTATTAAAATTCATCAGGTCTCCTAACATATTTCTTACAAACTTACCATTTGTACACTTTTTTCTAACTCCTGGGGAATTGCAAATGTAGATGAAGGAGCCTGAGTAAGAGGCCATGCTCCAGCCTGGAAGGAAAAAAGTAAAAAAAAAAAATCTGACTTTAAATATTTATAAAATAATTTAAACAAGTAAAGCATGTTTTTTTCTTTCCTCAAAATGTTGATAAAATCCATCAACATTAATACTATCACTGCACGTTATCATTCAAAATCAATAAAACATGTGACTTTAGAAGCCACAATCCACGGAGTGAAAACCAGGCATCCATTTATTAACTCTATCTGTATCATAAATTTTGAAATGATTAGCAAGTGCCCACAATAAAACATATATCCATACCTGTAGAACATATATCTGAAAACTAATTCCCAAATCTATTACTGTGTCTTGATTTTTGATAAAATTATTGAATTTATTGTTGAGATCAGCACTGACACTCATATCTGTATACATCCGATGTAGTTTGCTGGTAAACTCATAACCACAGGCTTGCTGTAAAATAAAATTTAAAAAATACATGATTTAAAAAGAAAAATAATAAACCATATTGACTAGTAAGGACATGTTGCCACCACTAGGTTAGTGGCCAAAGGTTCTGCTTGTATACTTACATTAAAGTTCTCTATTCCTCAAAGCAGCTATTCAAAATGTTTCAAAAATTCCTTTCTTTTAAATGTACATTAAATAAATGAATAAATGAATAAAAACCATTTTATGAAACAAGTTTCCTTTTAAAGTAGAAACTTAACAATAAATACATGGATCTTATGTGAACAATACAAGATGCTCTATCACTGCATGTATGATACCTTGTAACTTACAGATAGTATCAAATATGTATGAAAGATAAGTGAGAATATTTGACCTAAGAGTAAGAAAAGGAGTGTACTTAGGCATATTTTTAATACCATTTACCCAAGAATGAAGAAATCTATTCAAAACTCTGTTATTACTAGGTCAGAAAATTTGGATTTTAATCTCAGGACACAAAAAATCTTATGGTAATATTATTTCAAAAACATTGTAAGATATTTTGGAGCACATTTTAAAAAAACTATACATTTTATTTAATAAAGAAAAATTTCAATTATTTTCTTAGGATAAATGTGGATCAGCTACTATTTAACTCATCCGTGTGTAAACTAAACAATGTAAAAATAAAAAAAAATTCAATGGCACTACAAAATTTGTACTTAAAAGTATATTTTAAGTATATTTAATTGCAAAGTTAACATACCTTATCATGTGAATGATTCTCTACCAATGTAGAGATTTTATCCTATTAATATTGTATTTACATATCCCACCACATGAATATATATTTAACAAGTCATCAATGCAATTGTTTCCTGTTATCACATATAAGGCAGCAAAGAACATCATTATGTGCTAGTGGAATAATTTCTACATTATCAGATCAAAGCCTTACATTACCTTTAATTTATTGATCATAGCTTCTTCAGAATCCATAGACATTGACAACCCATGAATTAAACGTTTTGCCAGCATTCTTGCGTAGAACTATATTAAAAAATATTTTTAAAGATTACTTCCTTTTTGGTGATTTAAAGTTCAGAAATAAAATCAAAGTTAACTAAAATATACATCTTACCTTTTGAAAAACATCCTTATCATCAATATATTTGAAAACAGTAATGAAGCTCGTCAGTTTGTCTTCTACTTCATTTTCAGTCATCCCTTTTGCTGATTTCTTTAGCAAGTTGTCACAGTACTTCGCAAGCTCAAATAGAAATTGATAGTAAATTTTACAAAGGGCCCTTTTGTACATAGCATATCACAAACGAGACAAAGCAGCAACAATATAAAATAAGATCAACAGATAGGGTCTTTGCCATTCTAAAACTTAGTTTTAACAATCATGCACTAAAGAACTTAAAATACAAGTCACAAAGTAAAATTTAAAAAGGTTATCAAAAATTATCAAATTTCCTTTAGATTTCAGATGACATCTTTACAGAAATAATACAAATGATTTCAAAGCAAACATACTTAAAATACAAACTCAGTAAGATGGAATATTTTCTCCTTCAGTTATTTAAAAAGCCTACTGCATTCCTTAGATATGTGCCAAAATGTATACAATGTAGGTAGTTGTTTTTATTCTTAATTAAAACAAATTAAAAACAAATATAAAAACAAACTAATTTGATATTCTATTTTCATTTTTTACTACTTATTTTTCATAAGATTACTTTTAAACAGCCATTTAACTTACCAATTCAGGTGCTTTACAAATAGATTTAGGCTCTCTGTAATTTACAACTGATGTAAGGGCCTAAAGAGAAAAGAGTAATTAGCCACCAGTATCAGGGTAAAAGTACATCTGGGTCAATATATGCTACAATCTCTGTCAAAAATTACTACCCCACACAAAACACAGCATTTTTGTGGTAGTTTGTTAATATTGTTTTCATATCTAACACTATATAAACTCCTCTGACAGTATTCTTGATAATTACATATTATTTATCTTACTCCTCCTGAAATATACTCTTTATAACTTACTACTGATTTTTGATATATAAAACGAAACTACATTTTTAAATCTTCAAACACGCAAGCAAATTTCCTTTAAATATATACCAAAATTAAAATCTGTAGGCTATATTCATTTTTGTTTCAAATATAGTGACCTAAATATTATATTCAAAGGAAAAATCAGTACTAAGAATATTAACATTTACATGTATTTCAGAAGATGCTGAATAACAATTAACTTATATACAATAGGATATTCATAGGAAATTCAAAACCCATATTATTTAAGTATATAAACAGTTGCTAATTTAAGTTTTCACACTTTAAATTAAAGTTAATCTTGATGTCTAGATAAGAAATCACATAATTAGAAACCCCATTCTGAAAAATGCCTAAAGAATGATGATTAAATAGAAATATAGAGAAATATCTTATGCATTAAAAAGTTACCTTATCTAATGCACTCATAAAGTGCTGATCACCATTCAAAACAGTGTTGATAAGTTGAACAAATTTACCATGTACTTCCAAAACTGACTCAACAAATAGTGTTGGCATCTAAAAATAAGAATTACAAAGTACAAAATCACATTTTAAGCAGTTCAAGGGTAAAATCAGACTTACTAAGGAGTTGTTTAATTAAGAGAAAGCTTTTCCCAAGTAAATTAATATTACACACACTCTCTCTTAGCTAAGATGGTCTTAAAAACTCTAAAAATTTGATGCTGAAATTCAGGTATCATTCAAAACCAGAAATGCAGGACTATAGTTCTGCCAAAAGAACCAACTAAAAACTTTCTCTCTGGTGTTAAGTTACAAGTTACAATCTCTCTTTTTTAATTTATTTACTTAATTTTAAGACTTAAGTAAGTCAGCTAAAATTGTTTGAGTCTATTAAAAAAAGAAAACACGTATTTCAATTTGCTGATTCCCTTACATCAGACTCTGAGCTAATGTGTCTGAATATTCTGAATCTGTAAAAGTAATAAATATAAACTATTTACTAATAAATAGTAATAATTACTATTTACTAATAAAAAGTAATAAATATAAACTAATCAGGGGCCTCCCCGGTGGCGCAGCGGTTGAGCGCTGGGTTGCAAAGCTGCCCGCAGCCTCTGCAGTGCCGGTTCAATCCCCGGCTGCTCCCCGGCCACCGGAGGAGGGTCCCACATGGTGCACAGACCTCTCCTGCCGCCCGCTGCTCCCCTCAGCAGTGTACTTCGGTCCTTCTGCCTGCTCTGCTCCCCGCTCTGGCTCTGGTGAATTCTCTCACCCTCCCGCGCTTCTGACTGTACCCAGTGCTTGTATAAATAAATAGATAAATCTTAAAAAAAAAAGTTTATTAAAAAAATAAATAAATAAAATAAATATAAACTAATCAATACACCTAAATAATATAAACTATTTTACAAAAATTGAAAACTTATTCCTTACTGGGACAAAACACATAATCTAAGATTTGCCAAAGACAAATCTATAATTAAGGTGAATCAGCATTAAAAAATTCTCCTGAACAAATGTCTATACATAGATTACAGCATTATAAAGAGCAAACAGTTCTACTTCGAAAAGTGAATATTTCATGTCATTTCTGTCTTACTGTAAACTATCACTAGTCATAACAAGAAAACTATATGAAAAAATTTGAAGATTTAGGAACAGACTTTGACAGGAAAAATATCGTGTTATAAATAATCATTTGACAGCTTATTTTAGCTTATTTCAGTTAGTAAATTATTTTCAAGTTTTCAAATTTCACCCATGTTGTAGTGCATATAAGGACTTCAGTTCTTTTCATGTCTGAATAGCATTCCATTGAACAAATATACAACAATTCATTGATCCACTCATCTGCTGATGGACATTTGTATTGATTTCACACTTAGGCTGTAGTGAGTAACACTTTTGTAAACATTGGTGTATGAATGTCTGTTTGAATTCCTGTTTTCAATTATTTTGGGATAGAATCACTGCATTTGTATCATTAAAATAGCAAGTTTTATGTTTGCATGTATTTTAATACAATAAAATAATAGTTTAAAAAAATAATCATTTGACTAGAAGGCAATTCTTGAGAAAGATGAGTATTAGAGACATGAGGTCAGTGTTAGATTTTTGGGTGGCAATCATACATATAGGCAAGATGGTTTTAACTGAAATTTGCTTCCGGACTACCAAAATCAGAGTGTATATATAAAAAAAGCAAATTTTAAGATGTCTACTACATATTACCATTAATTAATACCTTTACCACAACAATTAAGTATTAGTGGAGCTACACAGGAACACAATTATTTGAAAAACATTTTTCTGTGAAACTAACATTTACTAGATGAACTTATCAATGTGACTAAAAAGAAAGGGCTGTGTCTTTTACTTACTTACTAATAGTTTGATGAGCCCAACAAAGTTTAAAACATTTTTAAAAAGATATTTCCATTTGTTGGCATGTTAGGACCTTAATCTGCTAAATCAGTAAATAAAAGAAAACTCAATGTTAACGTGATTAAGAAAAATATTCCCAATTCCTTATACAACTTACATTTTCCTGAGTAAGATTACTGGTTGCTCTAAGGCCCTCATCATGGATGTGATTTTGCAGCTCCTGAATCATATGAGGTAAACCAGTGGACACAGCACGAAGTAAGACATACATATTTGCCATGTCTGAGGGGAGAAAAGAAATCTGATCATCAAAGTTCAAAACAGTTCAGGACCTCCCCTGGTGGCGCAGTGGTTGAGCGCTGGGTTGCGAGGCTGCCCACAGCCTCTGTAGCGCTAGTTCGATCCCAGGCCACCAGCGAGGGTCCCACCCAAAAAAAAAAAAAAAAAGTTCAAAATAGTTCAAAAAACATTTTAATATATTTCAAAATTACAAGAGTATGCAGAGAAACTCTCCCACACTTATCTCCCAACTACCCAATCCTCCTCATTATGGGAAAGCAACACTATCATTATTTATTTTCAAAGATATTTCATGCATATTCAACCAAATACAAATATTCTGCGCTCTGTTCCGTTTATGTAAATAGTATAGCATATTGTATGTATTATTTAAAACTGCAGAACACAACATTTTAACTTATATTTCTGTATCAGCACATAGAGCATTTCCTCATATTTTATATCTATATAGCACTCCAATTATATTGTTACAGTACAATTTCTGAATAATTGATGGAAATCTGGCTGTTTCCAATTTCTTGATGTTACAATTAATAACCATGCATATAGGCAAGAATATCTGTAGTATAAATCCCTAGAAGTGGGATCACTGTGTCAAAAACTTATATTTTATAGACAGAGCCTTTCAAATGGTATTCTCAATCCCTGCTAATAACATGTAAGCAAGCATTTTGATCTTTGCCACTGATACATGAAAATGATGTTTCAGTGAAATGGTTTTTATTTTAAGCTTTCTATTTCTTGGCAAATTTACATTTTGGATATAAATATTTTTCAGTCATTGCAAATATATTACCCTATAACTATGTTTTGATGGTACAATGGTCTTATTATTAAATAATCCAAAGTTTTTATTTTTATTTCTATTTGACAAATCTTCCTTTTGTGGTTGCTAGTTTTTATATTTTATTTAAAATGCCTTTCTCTATCTCAGGGTCAGGAAGTTATTCTATACTATCTCTAGAAATGTTAAATGCTTTTTAGGTTGATCAAGTCTACAAGAAACTGAATGATTTTCTTATTGGTATCTGAGGTACAAATCAAATTCAAATTTTTTCCCCCAATGCATATCCAAGGGACTTAGCACTGTGTGTTGAAAAGATTATCTTTCATCCATTGTTCTATAGTGCCATCTTGGTCTTAAATCATGTATCTATGTATGTATGGGTTATTTCTAGGCTATTTTATCCTATTATTCTATTTGTCTATCCTTGCATCAAGGCCTCATTGTACTTATTATTGTGGTTTGATAAGTGATGCTATCCTTCAGTCTTCCCATCCTGTTCTTCAAAATTGTCTTGACTTTTCTTATTTTAATAGTACAATTTTCAGAAGGAAAAAAATCCTAGCATTTTGAGTATACTACCTTGGATCTGCAAGTCAATGGTGCTTTCAACACTGTTTTCTGTGTAGTCTGGAACATATCTTCTAATGATTATTCTCTACTATTTGAACAATCTTACCACTATTTTCTCTTTTTCTAAAATATTCTACTTTCTATTTTCTCTGTATATTACACCATCTCATTGTATTCTTATATTTCTCCCAATTTGAATGATATTGAACATTTCCATATATTTTCATTTTTTTTTCTTTGCTTTTCCCCTGCTTTTTATTTTTAAAGATTTATTTATTTATGCATATAAGAGCTGGGGTACAGGCCAGAGATGCGGGGTGTGAGAGGATTTACCAGAGACAGAGTGGGGAACAGAACAGGCAGACTGACTGAAATACACTGCTGAGGGGAGCAGCAGGCAAGACAGGAGAGGACTGCTGTGCCACGTGGGTTTCTCCCTGGCTGGCAGGGGATTAAACTTGTGCTGCAGAGGCTATGGATTGCTTCATAGTGCTGTGCTAAACCCCTTGCGCCACCAGGGAGGCCCTCCCCTGCTTTTTATTAGCACCTAAATGTATTTTTAAAAAATTAGGGGCCTCCATCTATGACAAGCCAACAGCCAGGATCATTCTCAATGGTGAAAAGCTGAAAGCAATTCCATTAAGATCTGGAACAAGACAAGGATGTCCACTCTCACCATTGCTTTTCAATATAATACTGGAAGTCCTAGCCAGAGCAATAAGACAAGAGAAAGACATCCAAGGAATCCAAATAGGAAAAGAAGAAGTCAAACTATCACTATTTGCAGATGATATGATAATATACATAGAGAACCCCAAAAACTCCACGGAAAAACTAATTCAACTAATCAATCAGTTCAGTAAAGTGGCAGGATACAAAATCAACACGCAAAAGTCAGTAGCCTTCCTATACACAAACAATAAATCTGAAGAAGAAGAAATCAAAAAAACCATCCCTTTTATTATTGAAACAAAAAAAATCAAATATTTGGGAATAAATCTAACAAAAGAGGTAAAGGACCTATACAAAGACAACTATAAAACACTGTTAAAAGAAATAGAAGAAGACACAAAGAAATGGAAAGACATCCCCTGCTCATGGATTGGAAGAATAAACATTATTAAAATGGCCATCCTACCAAAAGCAATATACAGATTCAATGCTATTCCAATCAAAATTTCAATGTCATTCTTCAAAGAAATAGAACAATTATTGATGAAATTCATATGGAATCACAAAAAAACCCGAATAGCCAAAGCTCTCCTGAAAAAAAAAAAGAAGGGAATGGAGGCATCACACTCCCAGACTTCAAACTATACTACAAAGCCATAATCATCAAAACTGCATGGTATTGGAACAAGAACAGACATACAGACCAATGGAATCAAATAGAAAATCCAGAAATAAACCCACAGATTTATGGTCAACTAATCTTTGACAAAGGAGCAAAGATTATGCATTGGAGCAAAGAAAGTTTGTTCAATAAATGGTACTGGGAAAACTGGGTCGCTATATGCAAAAGAATGAAGCTTGACCACTACCTCACACCATACACAAAAATCAACTCAAAATGGATTAAAGAACTAGACATAAGACCTGAAACCATAAAATATATAGAAGGAAATATAGGCGAAACACTACGTGATTTGCACATCAAAGACATCTTTACAGACACATCACCCAAAGCAGTAATAGTGAAGGCAAAGATAAACAGCTGGGACTACATCAAATTAAAGAGCTTCTGCACAGCAAAAGAGACAATAACAAAAGCAAAGAGAAACCCCACCAACTGGGAGAATATTTTTGCACCCAACACTAATGATAAAGGACTGATCACAAAAATCTGCAAAGAGCTGGTGAGACTCAACAACAACAAAGAAAATAACCCAGTCAAAAAATGGGCAGAAGAGCTAAAAAGAAACTTCTCTGAAGAGGAAATGCAAATGGCCAACAGGCATATGAAAAAATGTTCAACATCACTTGTCATCAGGGAAATGCAAATCAAAACTACCATGAGATACCATCTTACACCAGTGAGAATGTCACATATTAAAAAAACTAGCAACAACAAATGTTGGCGAGGGTGTGGAGAAAAAGGAACTCTTCTGCACTGTTGGTGGGAGTGCAAACTGGTCCAACCACTATGGAGAGCTGTGTGGAGATTTCTGGACCTACTAAACATAGAGCTTCCATATGATCCAGCAATTCCACTCCTAGGTATTTACCCAAAGGACACAGAAACATCAATTCCAAAGAACACCTGCACCCCTATGTTTATAGCAGCACTGTTTACAATAGCTAAGCTTTGGAAACAACCCAAATGCCCAAAAATAGATGACTGGATCAAGAAGATGTGGTACGTATATACCATGGAATATTACTCAACATTCAAAAAAGATAAGCACATGCAATTTGCAGAAACATGGATGGCGCTGGAAGGGATCATGCTCAGTGAAATAAGCCAAAAAGAAAAAGAAAAATACCGGATGGTCTCACTCATAGCAGGAATCTAGAAAACTTAAATAAGGGACCAGGAAAATGAATAACTATAAGAAAGTGAAAATCAGAATCAACAAAAAACTATGAAACACAGACACTTTTGGGAGGGTGGGGGGGCGAGAGGGGAGGGATTGGAATCAGAAAGGGGGGGTTGCAATTGTATGGGGAATATAAAAATAAAATTTATTTATTTATTATTATTATTTTTTAATAGAGGCATGTTTATTTATTTATTTGTTTGTTTGTTTTTGTTTATACATGCATTGGGTACAGTCAGAAGCGCGGGAGGGTGAGAGAATTCACCAGAGCCAGAGCGGGGAGCAGAGCAGGCAGAAAGACCGAAGCACACTGCTGAGGGGAGCAGCGGGCGGCAGGAGAGGTCTGCGCGCCATGTGGGACCCTCCTCAGGTGACCGGGGAGCAGCCGGGGATCGAACCGGCACCGCAGAGGTCGCCGGCAGCTTCGCAACCCAGCGCTCAACCACTGCGCCACCGGGGAGGCCCAAAATAAAATTTATTATTTAAAAAAAAATAAATAAAAAAATAAAAAGAAAAAAAAAATTAGGGGCCTCCTTGGTGGCACAAGAGGTTGAGCTCAGTTCTGTGAAGCTGTCCGCAGCCTCTGCAGTGCTGGTTCAATCCCTGCCGGCCTCGGGGCAACCCACAGGACAAGCAGACCTCTCCTGTCTCGCCCCCTGCTCCCCTCAGCAGTGTATTTCATCAGTCTGCCTGTTCTGTTCCCCGCTTTATCTCTGGTGAATCCTCTTACCCTCCCATGCATCTGGCCTGTACCCCAGCTCTTGTATAAATAAAAAATATCTTTTAAAAAAAAATTAGCCCTTAATATATATAAAAATATCTGCAAACACATTTTCCCAGTTTTTCTTTTGACTTGAAAACTTTGAAAATATCCTTTCCAAATCTTTTAAAATAGATTAGTAATATTTTGTAAGACGGCATATGAAATATTTTAGAGCCTATTACTAAAATATGCTTGAAATCAAAAGAAGCTGGAAGATTTCTACTCACTTTATGTCTGATATCACTTACCATTTTTTTTCTCTTGTCGGATGATATTATGACATTCTGCATGTAAGAACTGTAAGTGGTCTGCTACCATTCGTTGCTGACATTCATGAATCACTTTAGTGTATGAACTTGGATGTAAATATTTTCGACATCGAATTTCTTCATCTTTTAATCTACCTAGGACCTTTGGAAATATATTTTACAGTCATGAGCTATTATGAGAAAAAGCTATAGTATTAGTGAATAATTCAGCTAGCATAATTTTAATGGCTCAGTCAAGCATGGCCAGGTAACCAATAAGGATTACATAATCAATTTAAAACCCACATTCCATAATCATTTCAAAATTTTAAAGTATTATATATCATTTATATTTTGCCAAGTCTTATGGACAAGAACTAAAGTGAAGTGGATTGCACTGAGTCTTCATTCATTGACCCCATCATTCTATCATAAAGACTGCCTAATATGCAACAGGAACAGCAGGTAATGATTTCTAAAAACTAGAACAGGTGGTCACTTTATGAATATTTATGTGTTATAGAATAAAAAATAATTTACAGAAACTGGATCAAGTAGATTAATATAATTACATAGGGTTTCCTTCTTATAAAATGTAATGTAAACAGCTTACATTATAGTTAACTATCACATTAAAGATTTCATTCAAATTTTTGAAAGTCAAAATGGGCATGTGGTGCATATTTTATACTACTTCACTCAGAGATTAAGCTAGGAGAAAGAGAGAAGGGAAGGACAGAATAAAAGGAAATCTAGAATATTCTGAGGAATCTGATAAATTGTCTTCAGAATGCTACCTTTGTGCTTTGCCCCCATCACCAATGACAACAATTAAATCACAGAAGACATGAGATGAACATTCTGTAAGCAGGATGTACCTTTTCCTCACTTGGAACTCACATCTACCTTTAGTATTCTATTTGATTCAAGCTAATCAACAGCTATTCAATAATTTGTGGGTAAATATCAATAGCTTACATTTAGAAATGTTTTCATTCCATTAAAGATAACTGAAGACTTTTTGTTTCCTTTAACTCTCTGCCAGGTGGTAGATTAAAATGAAAAAAAAAAAAACTTATTTGACTCATAGTCATGTATCAATCAAGATCAACTGTTAAAGCTTATCCTGGATAAAAAGCACTGAGCTACAAATAATAACTGGTTAATAAGAACCAGCCAATAAAAAACAACGGAGAACCTGGCTAATTTCTCCCTAAAAACAAAAGTAAATTTGGATTGAAAATCTAGATAGCATCGCACACGCAAATATAAATGTTTATGCTTTAAAAACATTCTGAAATGTGATTCTATGTAACCAGATTTTCTGAACTTCACTGGTCTCAGGGAATTATGAACATTCAAATATTTGAGGAGTATTACTGAGGTTGCCTGGGCATAAGAAGGTGCTGTTAAGAGGGGAAATAATAGGTCATCCCTTCTAGGGGATGACCTAGAATAATAGGTAATCCCCTCTCAGATTTCTCTACTTATTTTCTTATATCTTTGTTAATTTTTGGATGGTATTTGATTTATATCCTCAGTTGTAGTTCCGGTGGTTCTCCCATCACTATTGCATTCGTGATCCATCACTACAGTCTCTTGTGCTCTTCCTTCCCCTGTTTTGATTCCTCTCATCCTCCCCCTGTTGTTTGCCTCAGATCTATGGTCAACTTGCAAGTTTTGTCTTTTTTCCTGTCCCTTTTTTTTTTGGTTTCTCTACATTCCACATATAAGAGAAACCGTCTGACATTCCTCTTTCTCCTTCTGGCTCACACTAAGAATTACCACTTAGAATAATCCCTCCTAGCTCCATTCATGTTGCTGCAAATGGCATGCTTGACTTTCTTTTTTGATTGCTGAATAGTATTCCATTGTGTATATGTACCACATCTTCTTGATCCACACATCTGTTCTGGGGCACTTAGATTGTTTCCATAATTTAGTGATAGTAAATAACACTGCAGTAAACAGAGCAGTGCAGGTTTCCTTTTGAATTAGTGCTTCTGTGTCCTCTGGGTAGATTCCTAGAATCTACTGAGGGTATATCCATTTTTAGTGTTCTGAAGAACCTCCATACGGATTTCCACAGTAGCTGAAACAATTAGTTATTTATAGCACACTATAAGTGACTTTAATCTGTTTGTGGATTAACTAAATGCAACAGGAATTAAGAGTATAGGTCTGAGAGAAATGACAGGGAGTAAGAAAGGAAAATAATTAAACAAAGATAATGGGTGGGGGTCTGTGGGACATTCAAAAGAAAGATAAGGTTGGAGTGTCTCAATAGAAGGTTTCATATAGCCGCTAATCCTCTTGATAGAGAAGGCCAAAACTAGAGGAACGGTCTAAAAAGGGGAAGTATGAAAGCTATATTAATTAGGCTGTTAATTAAATGACCTGCTGTTATAAACACTATTTTCCAAACAATATCCCATGGTTGTTCTTCCAACAGTTTGAGATATAACTTACATATCATATGACTTACCCACTTTACGGCTTTTGGTATATTACATTATTATTGTTTTTTTAATTATGATTAAATATGCATGATATAAAATTTGCCATTTTAACCATTTAAGTGTTTAATTCAGAGCCTTTAATTAAATTCACAATGTTGTGCAGCTATCTATTTCCAAACATTTTCATCACACCAAATAAAAACTGTGACCATTAAGCAATTGTTCTCCAGTCTTGTCTCCCAGTAATTTCTAATCTATTTTCTATCTATATGGATATGCCTATACTGGATATTTCATATAATTGGAACCACACAAAATGTGTCCTTGAGTGTCTGGCTATTTCTACCTAGCATGTTTTCAGTCTCATTCATGTTATAGCATATATCAGGACTTTAGTCCTTTTTAAGACTGAGTATTATTCCACTTTATGTATATACACTTTGTTTATCTTTTCTACTACTGATAGACATTTGGATTGTTTCCATTGTTGAATATATGTATCACTGATCTGCTGAATGCACTTTTCAGGACTGGATCTAGACTCTTTAACAAGTATCTATGATGCAAAAAGGGCTCAGAGCAAAGCAGCACTGACTTAGTGTAACCTGCACTTAATAGATGGAGAAAATTGTCCTAGGTCTCAGAGCTCATTAGTGACAAAGTAGGAAGAGAATCAAATAACTCACCCAGTCTTCCAGAACTGGGCTTAGTGGAATATACAACTGTGTCAACAAGCACTGATATCTCTTGACCTACATTCTATAAAAGACAAATTATAACTATTCCAATTACAACATTTCATATTTCTTGGCTAAATTAATAAAAAGCATCCCATAACCAGAAGCTTGAAATCCAACAATGTAGATGAAAAAAACTGGGTTGAAGTTCTAATATATCTTATATGATGACTGAATTTATGACTATTCTTTTACTGAGAAAATATACAGGGAATTTAAAATATGGCAATCAATATGTGTTGGTTTAATGATTGGCTAAATTTTCTGTGGAGGTTTTTATCAGTCTTCTAAAATCTTCAACAGATGCCTAGAATTATATTTTTCTTTCCCCCTATCTTCTATTTTAAAGGAAGGAAAATAAAAACCCAAATGCCAAATTTCTACACTTATCCTATTTTCTAAACATACCTACTAAACAAAATTTATAGTTTACTATTTTGCAAAGAATATAAATATATATATATATTTTAGAGACAAACAAATCAAGCAATCAGTATTTTGCATAAAGCAATAACCATGATGAAAAATGGAACAGCGCTTTTTCTCATGATTAATCAACAGGTAAACATTAGTAACTCAGACTAATGATCAAAGAGAACCTTTTTCCATCAAAGATATATTAAGAAAACATGTTATACATTTTCAAGCTTACCTTTTCCATATACTGTGAGCAGTTTGATTCTTGTAATAAATTTGAAGCTTCTTGCTTGTAATACTCTCCCGTTTCAGTTAGAAAAGGAGACTCAAAGATTTCCTGATAAAACTAAACAAATCAATTAAAATCACATTTTTAAAAATTAGAACAAATAATTTAAGAAATTAAAGGTCTGCTTATTTACATATTTAATGGAAGTTTTTTACCTTTAAAGGGAATTTTTTCTTATACTGTTCAACATGAACAAAGGAGTTAATAACCCCATGGATTACTTTCTGGTTTGGGTCTTCTCCACCACGATCACTAAAACAAGGTATAACACAAAATATTCTTGAGAATATAATTAATTAATGGAAGCATACCAAAATATGGCTAGTTAATTGTATTATAAAACATTTATACTGCATATAGAGCATTTAAAGGTCAATGCATATGATGCTAAGAAATAATTTTCATACCACAACTGAAATATTTCCATAAATAAAACATACTGTATGAATATACTAAGTTAATAATTCTTTCATTTTAGAGTACATGAGAGTCCATGCATTCAAGACTATGAAACTGGAGGGTTAAGAATATTTGAATTGCACTTACTATATTCTATTATTAGAGGATTTGGCTTGAGAACTCAGTCTTTGAACCTATTACAAGTATCCCTGCAGTAATTTGATGGTATGCATTTCTCAAAGGTACACTCTATATAATGCATCACTCATTGAACTGACTAAAAGCTGTTGTTCTCTCTTTTAGAGACCTGCCAGAGTCCCCAAGTTGTTTCCCATTCAAGCACAAGCTATTTCTCTATTTAGAAATTTAGTGAGATATGTTTTTAGTATGTTTATATTTCTTTATAGTTGCAAAGGGATCTAAAATCACTTCAAATATTGATAGTTGATTAAGTACCAATTTAGTCAAAGGTAGTATTGTGATGCAAATCTAAAATCAAAATGAGAAATGTAGGTGAACATCAGTTTTTCTATTTACAGAAACAGAAAAATGGAAGGGTAAAATATAGTTTGCCTGAAGCCACAGTAAAATAGCCTGGTCCTAAAATGGGAGTTTCTGACACCAGGATTAATACTCAATCCAAACCATAATACACTCAAAGATTTTATTACCATTTTATTAACAATCTCCTACCTTGCTTCAAAATATTTTTCTTTAAATTAATAATTATTTTACAAAAATAGCAACAGAAAATATATTATTACCATTCCCTAGTAAAAGCCGCTTGCTTTCTATACTAGAATATAAAGATTTTCTACATTTAAGAAAAATAGTGAGGCAATTACCTTTGTAAATTAGTGTCCCTCCCTGCCTCTGCATCCCTCTAATCCTCTTTCATTCTTCCTTTAATTACCTGGATATCCTGGGAAAAGTTTTTTGTACATGAATTAATACGGCTAGAATAATTCTGTCAGTCACAGAATCTTAGATACGTCTACATTTTGACATTAATAAGATCAATGACTACTTCTAGGATCACATAGCTCATTTCCTCTGTTCATCTTCCATTAGTTCCTTCATAAGCTCACATTAAATCTAGTAAAATAATGATGTAACCTATTGAAAAACATCAGTCTTTTAACTCAGGACCAAATGAAACAGGTCAAGATGAGAAATATTGGAATATTTGGAAAATCAAGTAACCTAAAATTCTTTTCATGACCAAATCCTATTGTTTCTGCTCAGTACCAGGAATAATATTCCTTTTAGTCTCAGCAAGCTTGTCATTTGTCTCTCATCCCAAAAAATCCCAGATAAGCTGGAATCAAATAAGGTACTGCCTAGAAAAATCATTGATATTCTTAGTGCTTAATAATTAAACTGTTTTTGCTATAAAAATCATATATGAACTCAGAAAACTCTTAAGCATAACTATTTAATCTGAACAAAAAGGACTATATAAAATCATCACACTGCATTTCTATTATGCTAACATATAATGAAAATAAACTATGAAATGATAGTTTTATAATGTAATATAAAAGTTAGTAATACAAAAGCACTAAGTTGGTCAACTCTAGTCTCATCTTAAAAACACAGGTTCCAAAGGATGAGCCCTGAAGAAAGAATATCAACAATTTTTAGAAATATGGTTTTATTACTGATTTGACAAAACTAGTGAAAAAATGCATACAACAATCATAATGAAATCATCATGTTAAAGAATCCACTCAGCTGGGATACGGGGGACTGACAGAAGAGTTAAACATAGCCCTAAAACTAGGATTTTGGAGTCACATGGCATGGGCTTGCATTCTGTCTGACTGCATTAAATGTCACCTAAGGTAGAAGTTTATTAATCTTTGAGTACTCAAAAAATTTCTTTTCTGTAAAGATGGGATCATAAAATACCTACACCTCATGAGGATGCGGTACTCTAAGGTTAATCCAAGAAAGCAATAGCACACTGCCTGGTTCATGAGTAAATTATGAATAAACATTAGCTAGTATTGTAAGTTCTGAGAGGAGCAAAAAAAGAAGCATTTTCAATATTTTAAAGAGGAGAATAGTTTTAAGAGATCAAAACAGTACTAATTGTGATTTTTTAAATTAAGGTTAAGAACTGAGTAACTAAGCATTTAACTCAGACAGCAGAACAGGTTTGTGATGGTCATTAAAAGTTAAGCTGGAGCTCTCAAAAGTCCTGATATTGATATGGGACAATGGACAAATTAATCTCTTAGTGAAACCTTCACTTACCTCTATGTTTAAAATGAGAACAGGGTGTCAGTAAGCCAAATGCACCCTCCTATACCCACTCTAAATCTGAGAAACAACAGGACATAGTACTTTATTGTTAACAGAGGCCATTAGACTTGTAGAAATTGAAAAAAAGACAGAAAGAATACTATTGATAGATAACCTAGAAAAATAAAACTACAAAAAGAATAACAAGGAGAGGCAGGGAAAAAGGAGAGGAAGACAGGCAAGAATTAGCATACACTTAAAGCTGGATGCATATAAGGTTAACAAAACCAGCTACATTATTAGGAAAAGCTGATTTTTGAAGCCAGGTTATAAGCAGCAGCTCTTCTGTCCCCCCATGGAGCAGTAAGTATGGTATCTGAGAGAAGGTGGTATCCCAGAGGGACCCAAATCCTCTCCATCAAGAAGACTGCTGTGGGACTCACTTGAGATTACTCCCAGGCTCCTCTACTACCATCTCATATAGTGGGAAACCAAGGAAATGTTTCCCTCAGATTAGCAAGATTTGAAATTATGAAGTATTGGTGAGTAACAGAGAAACAGGTATTGTATTCTACTTATGGAAGTACAGATACTAAGGCAAATTGGCAAAATTCTAAAAGCATGTAGTCTATGACTTCAAATGTGTATGATTTAAAGCACATATAGAAAAATTGGAAACCCAATACATGGCACCAAGAAAAGAGTTTAATAAAATGAGGTAAAACTGCATGAAATATTGTTTAGCAGTTAAAAAAGAATAAGGTAGAGCTGATGTACAAGCATAGAAAAATTACCAAAATATATAATTGAATAAAAAAGTTATTGAGTATAATCATTTGATTTTTAAGCTAGAAAAAAAATCAAATACTTAAAAAAGAAAACGACAATATTCTGCATTTTTATATTTATCTTTGTAAACATGTATAAAAATTCATAGGTAAAGGTTCAGAAAGACAGTTAACCAAATGATTACAGGAATTAGCTCCATGGAGAAGGAGACTAAGGAAAGAATCTAGAATATGGAAAGCCTTTTAAAGATGCATTTATATATCATTTGTTTATTTAAAATTAAGTATTTCATTGAGTAATTGATTACCATATATGGGAAGAAAATGTACAACGTAACTCTGGAACAACCTTATATAGTAGACAGTAAGAAAATTATCAAAGATGACTAGGATTATATCAAAAATCTTTGCACCAACTAACCAAAGAGAGGAAATTTAAACTTTAATAAATTAAAACAATGAGTAGAAATGAATTAAATATATTTAAGTCTATAAGTTCATCATGATATATTGAGGCGGGGAAAGCTAAGTGGTTACTTTCTAACAAACAACTCATTAACCTGACAGGTGGGTAAAGAAAATGCAGAAAACATCATTTGCATGTAGCAACCCAGTTTTCCCAGCACCATTTATTGAACAAACTTTCTTTGCTCCAATGCATAATCTTTGCTCCTTTGTCAAAGATTAGTTGACCATAAATCTGTGGGTTTATTTCTGGATTTTCTATTTGATTCCATTGGTCTGTATGTCTGTTCTTGTTCCAATACCATGCAGTTTTGATGATTATGGCTTTGTAGTATAGTTTGAAGTCTGGGAGTGTGATGCCTCCATTCCCTTCTTTTTTTTTCAGGAGAGCTTTGGCAATTCGGGGTTTTTTGTGATTCCATATGAATTTCATCAATAATTGTTCTATTTCTTTGAAGAATGACACTGAAATTTTGATTGGAATAGCATTGAATCTGTATATTGCTTTTGGTAGGATGGCCATTTTAATAACGTTTATTCTTCCAATCCATGAGCAGGGGATGTCTTTCCATTTCTTTGTGTCTTCTTCTATTTCTTTTAACAGTGTTTTATAGTTGTCTTTGTATAGGTCCTTTACCTCTTTTGTTAGATTTATTCCCAAATATTTGATTTTTTTTGTTTCAATAATAAAAGGGATGGTTTTTTTGATTTCTTCTTCTTCAGATTTATTGTTTGTGTATAGGAAGGCTACTGACTTTTGCGTGTTGATTTTGTATCCTGCCACTTTACTGAACTGACTGATTAGTTGAATTAGTTTTTCCGTGGAGTTTTTGGGGTTCTCTATGTATATTATCATATCATCTGCAAATAGTGATAGTTTGACTTCTTCTTTTCCTATTCGGATTCCTTGGATGTCTTTCTCTTGTCTTATTGCTCTGGCTAGGACTTCCAGTATTATATTGAAAAGCAGTGGTGAGAGTGGGCATCCTTGTCTTGTTCCAGATCTTAATGGAATTGCTTTCAGCTTTTCACCATTGAGAATGATACTGGCTGTTGGCTTCTCATAGATGGCCTTTATGATGCTGAGGTATGTTCCTTGTATCCCAAGAATTTCAAGGGCTTTTATCATGAATGGGTGTTGCACTTTGTCGAAAGCTTTCTCAGCATCTATTGATATGACCACTACCTCACACCATACACAAAAATCAACTCAAAATGGATTAAAGAACTAGACATAAGACCTGAAACCATAAAATATATAGAAGGAAATATAGGCGAAACACTACGTGATTTGCATATCAAAGACATCTTTACAGATACATCACCCAAAGCAGTGATAGTGAAGGCAAAGATAAACAGCTGGGACTACATCAAATTAAAGAGCTTCTGCACAGCAAAAGAGACAATAACAAAAACAAAGAGAAACCCCACCAACTGGGAGAACATTTTTGCACACAACACTAATGATAAAGGACTGATCACAAAAATCTGCAAAGAGCTGATGAGACTCAACAACAACAAAGAAAATAACCCAGTCAAAAAAATGGGCAGAAGAGCTAAAAAGAAACTTCTCTGAAGAGGAAATGCAAATGGCCAGCAGGCATATGAAAAAATGTTCAACATCACTTGTCATCAGGGAAATGCAAATCAAAACTACCATGAGATACCATCTTACACCAGTGAGAATGGCACATATTAAAAAAACTAGCAACAACAAATGTTGGCGAGGGTGTGGAGAAAAAGGAACTCTTCTGCACTGTTGGTGGGAGTGCAAACTGGTCCAACCACTATGGAGAGCTGTGTGGAGATTTCTGGACCTACTAAACATAGAGCTTCCATATGATCCAGCAATTCCACTCCTAGGTATTTACCCAAAGGACACAGAAACATCAATTCCAAAGAGCACCTGCACACCTATGTTTATAGCAGCACTGTTTACAATAGCTAAGCTTTGGAAACAGCCCAAATGCCCAAAAATAGATGACTGGATCAAGAAGATGTGGTACATATATACCATGGAATATTACTCAGCATTCAAAAAAGATAAACACATGCAATTTGCAGCAACATGGATGGAGCTGGAAGGGATCATGCTCAGCGAAATAAGCCAAAAAGAAAAAGAAAAATACCGGATGGTCTCACTCATAGCAGGAATCTAGAAAACTTAAATAAGGGACCAGGAAAATGAATAACTATAAGAAAGTGAAAATCAAAATCAACAAAAAACTATGAACCAGAGACACTTTTTGGGGGGTGGGGGGCGGGAGGGGAAGGATTGGGGTCAGAATGGGGGGGTTGCAATTGTATGGGGAATATAAAAATAAAATTTATTATAAAAAAAAAAAGAAAGAAAATGCAGAAAACAAACAGTATTCTGCCTTTCCTACATGAACTTTATCACTGAGAAACCAAACAGTAGATATGGGGAAGCATGTCTTTATAAAATTATTCCACGTAAAAACTCAAAATAAAATGACAGAATTAAAGTGGTAACACTTTACAAATCTCAATAAAGGAAAAGATGTTGCTATTTTGTATCAATGGGTGCTTAAATTTTTAAAAAAGCGAAAAAAAAATCATATATTTTGAAAGAGCTTTCCTAGAGGAAGCAACCTGAGTCTCAGTAAGCCAGTCGACTGTCAATTTGCAGGAAATACAGAGGACAAAGAAACATATTTAAATGAACCTCATGAATGCAATCAACCAAATGCAGATGATGGAAAAAAAATCTAAAGATCAAATAGCCAGGATTCATCAACAAATAAATTACAAGGGAGAAAAGAGGACAGAAGGCAAATCCAGTCGATTAAAACATTTCAAATATAAACTCTTTAAGATAAACAACATAGAGTAATAGATAATATAGTCTATGAATACACACACACACACGAGTAAAACCATAAAGGATGAGAAAGAAGGACCACCTTAAAAGTCAGGACAGAGGTAGAGGTTACTTTTGGAGAAAAGGAGGGAATAGGACATGCAAGGGTTTCAAGATGGATGGCATGATTCTATTTCTGTTTTGTGTGCATATGAATACCAAATATTTTTATATGAGAAGGTTCCAAAGTTCACATCATCTTCCTAAATATAAAGATTCCTCCCGAAAAGATGAAAGTCAATGTACTTATACATTGAGATACAACCAAATTATTGTCTGTAATTACTTATGAGGAGAGAAAAGGAAATCTTAGGTAAAATGATATTCACATTTTATGGGCCATATAAACATTTTATGAATATTTTTAAATAATCATAGTCTCACAGGAAGTAGCAAAAATAATATAAAGCAGTGCTGTGTACTATACACCTAGTTTTTTTCAATGGTAACATCTTTCATAATTATTACAATACTGAAGTCTGGAAGTAGATATTGGTATAATTTATGGACTTAACTAAAATTTCACTGTTTTTAGAGACACTCTTGTGTACGAGGAATTCCTTGGAATTTTATCACAAATCTAGTTTTCAGGGCACCAACAACATATTCAAGATCTAAAACTATTTTATCACACAAAGGAATTCCCTCATGCTACCACTAATATTTTCTAGCCTTTAATATATTTAAAAGCACTCTTAATACTTATATAATAAAGAAATCCAAAAGATTATGAATTTGCTGATACTTGTCTTGTGACCCAGTATGTGGTCTATACTAGAGAATGTCCCATGTACACTTGAGGAAAATGTGTATTCATCTTTTGGGGGCTGCAGTATCCTAAAAATGTCTATCAACTTTCTTATAGGTAGTCTAATTCTTTTTAAGGCTAATGTGCCCTTATTACTTTTCTGTCTCATCGCTCTGTCCATTGGTGAAACAGGGGTGAAGTCCCCTGCCAATGTCTGTATTCAGATTTGATAGGAAATGCCTTATATATTTTGGTGCTCCTTTATTTCATGAGTATATACTAATTAGTATTATGTTTTCCTGATGTAGTGGTCCCGTAATCATTATACAGTGTCTATCTGTGTCTCCCATTACCTTTTATAGCTGGAAATTCATTTGGTCTGACAATGGTATGGTCATAGCTGCCTTCCTTTGGGACCCATTTATTTGCAAGATTCTTTTCCAACCCATTATTATGATCTTATGTGTATCTTTGGAGCTCAGGTTTGTTTGCTGAAGAGAACAGAAAGTTGGATTCTGTTTCCTACTTCAACTACAAACTCTGTGCCTTAAAATTGGTGAGTTAAGTCCATTTACAGTTAGTATTGATATGTGAAAGTCTGTTGCTGCCTTCTTGTCCTTAATTCTGTGGTTCTATGTATCAATATTTCGTTGATCAGTTCTTTGTGTATGTTCCTCTGTTCCATTTCTGGGGCACAGAGGATTGGGGTGCTTATATTCTATTGTTTTTCCTCCTACAACAGGGTAATTCTTCAAGTGTTTCTTCATTTGTTTTCTTTAATTCAGATCTCTCTTTTCTTCGTCCTGGATTCTTCATACATTATCATCTTCAAGGTAACTGAATCATTCTTCCATTTGGTTTATTCAATGTCCACAGCTTTCTCCAGAATTTTGTTATCTTCTCTATTGATCTTTTTACATCCTGCATTTCCATCACTTTCTTATCTAAAGCCTCAATTTCAATCTTCTGTTTGCTAATTTTGTTTCTCAGGAAATTCTTTTGTTTTTGTGAGTGTTCTCATATAACCGTGGGAGCTTTTCTGTGTGCTCTGTTTTCTTTCATTTCTTTATGATCGCAATTTTGGACACTATGTATGGTACAGAGAACAAATCTTCATGTGTTATGATTGGGTTCTGGAGATTTATTATCTCTCTGTGCTGTATTATTCCCTTGACAACTGAGGTTGCTGTGTGTTGTGTTTTATCATTGCTTTGGGGGCCAGTGCTGATGTAAATGGGTCTTCTGATGGGCAGAGGTAGGCCCTTCACCCATGTCAGGAGCTTACTGGGGCCATCTCTGGAGTCAGTAAGCTCATTTAATTCCTTTTTAACAAATATTCACACTTAGGAAAAATTTACTAGTATGTTTACAAGAGACAATTCATAAAAGTATGACTAGAAAATTACAACAATATTTTCATTATACTTTTAATATAAAACAGCTGAATTGCCAGTAAAGGAAAATATTAATTATTTCTTACCAAGAGATACTATATTAAAACCTACAAATCTTTTTTTTATAATAAATTTTATTTTTATATTCCCCATACAATTGCAACCCCCTTATTTTGACCCAATCCCTCCCCTCCCGCCCCCTACCCCCATAGAGTATCTCTGGTTCATAGTTTTTTGTTGATTTTGATTTTCACTTTCTTATAGTTATTCATTTTCCTGGTCCCTTATTTAAGTCCTCTAGATTCCTGCTATGAGTGAGACCATCCGGTATTTTTCTTTTTCTTTTTGGCTTATTTCGCTGAGCATGATCCCTTCCAGCGCCATCCATGTTGCTGCAAATTGCATGTGTTTATCTTTTTTGAATGCTGAGTAATATTCCATGGTATATATGTACCACATCTTCTTGATCCAGTCATCTATTTTTGGGCATTTGGGTTGTTTCCAAAGCTTAGCTATTGTAAATAGTGCTGCTATAAACATAGTGGTGCAGGTGCTCTTTGGAATTGATGTAAAACCTACAAATCTTGTTGGGATTGTTCTTTTAGTTAACATAGTCTAGCAGAAAAAAAGAGAAAGGATAAAAACTTGTACACTGTTTTTCTCTGTCTTGCTATCTTTGGAAACAATGCAATTATTAAAAGAGTAAATGACAAATTTGTTTTACAGAAAAATAGCTTATAGTTAAATTTCCTAGTGAAAGTATTCACAGAAAAAAAGTTGTCTAATTTGTGCCACCTCAAAAATAAGAATTATGCCTCTTCAATGAATGATATGTAAAGAATGCTATATTTACAAGAACACAACATTCAATATCTTTTAAGTAAACTAAAAAAAAACCTTCAACCTGTTTTGTTTTTTTTTTTAAGATTTATTTTTATTTATACAAGAATCGGGGTACAGGCTAAGTGCACAGGAGGGTGAGAGGATTCACCAGAGACAGAGCGGGGAACAGAACAGGCAGACTGACGAAAAACACTGCTGAGGGGAGAAGCAGGTGTGGCAGGAGAGGTCTGTCACACCACGTGGGACCCTCGCTGGCGGCCAGGGATCGAACCGGAGCTACAGAGGCTGCGGACAGCTTCACAGGGCTGTGCTCAACCGCCTGCGCCACCAGGGAGGCCCCTGTGGTTATTTTTTTTAAACCCCTATTTCCTACTAGGAATCCCACAGTAAGAACCATTTGTTGCTTTGGAAAGCAAATTCAGATGGAGTAACCCATTGTCACAATGAAATTCACTGGTCTAAATAATTTCTATAACTTCAGTTACATTAACCTGAAATTTATTATACATGCGTCTGTGTGACTAACTTTTAGTGTTTTTGAATTTCTATAGCTGAAGTCTAGTAAAAATCTTTCAGGACAAAACTGAGCCAAAGATGTTCTTTTTCTGAACTCCACAGAAAAACTTCCTCTGTCCCAAACCCGATCACACAACAGTTAGGAAAACAGTGAACCACTCTGTGCTATGAGTGGGACATCATTTCCCCCTTAAATTATCTCACAATAATAGGCAAATTACTGATTTTACACGGGGCTCTGAAAAAACTAACGAATTAGAAGAATTTATTTTCTTGAATGTGTTGTTATCCTTGTCAGAATTTAAACTGAGACAATACTGTCAATCAAGTGAGCACTGCTTGGAAGGTTTAAAAGGGTACAGGACAGAAAAACAAATAACTTCTTTCAAGGACTTGTTCATTTACTCACTATATCAGGTAATAAGTAAAGACCAAAGATCTGACCACCCCCCATAAAAAAAGGATTATAAAGCAATTTTAAAATACTGATATTAAGATATAAAATGAGGCTCCTTACAGGAAAAAAAAAAGCCTATCTATACTTAAAAGCCATGCAATTTTATATTATTTTAAACTATTTCAAGTACAAATTATAATTTCCTCATGAAATTAAATGACAATACTCACTTTTTAATTTCTCGAAGCAGCATTCGGATAAGGATGTTCTGAAGTGGTTCAACCATCAATTTCCTCCACATATCCAATGCTAGCTGCCAGGAAAAATAAAAATTATCAAAGGTGAATTACTTAATATTTGTTTTTAATATTTAAGAAAATTTTAAATAAAATACCTACCAAATGAAGCATTTATAACTAATATTTCAAAATTCAAATGAATACTATGTATAAGGAAAACATTCCTAAATTAAAGTAAAATGAGCATCATAATAAACTTGCACAAAGAACAAAATTAAGGTTTAATTATTAATTGAAAATATCACAGAAATAACTGATTGTCATAAAAGCTTAATTTATTGATTGTTAAATGCCCTATACCAAAGTGGGGGGGAGGCTATAGATATCAATACTATATCAGAAACAAAGTAGCTATGCTTAATAAAAGGTGATGGGCAATTGGCTGGATTTTTAAACTATAAAACCTCTGATATAAACATAAAAGGGTAAATCAAGTTAACGAGTAATGAAATAAAATAACCTCTGTATTTACTACCCAGTTTAAGAAATACAAATTTACCATTACCATTGGCCGAAATGTCCTACTCCTTTACCTCCCCTCCCTCAGTTTATAACTATACTACATATTGTATAAAATCATTCCCTTGTTTATAGTTCTACCAATTGTGAAAATATCCCATATAGTTTTGAAGTTGACCATTTCTGACCTTGAAAACAAAATCACACTGTACACTCCTTTATGAATGATTTTAAAAAATTTTACTTTGTTATTGAAATTCATCCAAATTGAAAGATATAGTTGTAGTGCAATTTTATGAGTATGTCATCATTTATATTTCCTTTCTACTGCTAATGATATGTGTTTGTGATTTCAATTTTGTGCAACTAAGTATACCACCACTATTCTCATATATATCTTATGGTGCAAGAAAGCAAGATGCTAAGCTGCAAGGTAAGTTTTATTAAATGAAGCCAAATAAATGAAGCCAAGTGGTTTCCCAATTTACATTTGCACAAGCAATAAATGAGTTACCATGAGTTAATATCTCTGACAACTAGTACTGCAGGGCTTTAATGAAATTTTGCCAATCTGTTGCATATAAAATGGTATCTCCACAACAATCTCCTGTTGTATATAAAATGGTTTTACATGTTATTTTCATTACTGAGGCTGGGTATCTTTTTATGTTTATTGCACATTTCAGGTTATATTCAGTAAAATGTCCATTTATCTCTTTTGTCCATTATTCTACTGTTTGTGTTGTTCTTAATGAAACATAGGACTTCATATTATGAAATGGGAAACAGGAAACAGGAAATAGGAAACATACAGTGATTAATCCCTTAACAGTTTAACATATCACAGTTTGTGATGTTTGAGTTTCTTTATATCTTAATATATATTAATGTACTCAAATTTACCAAACATTTATCATTAGTATTTTTTGAATGCTTTTTACGAACTCTTTCCTTAAAGTTGCAGGGATATCTATGCTTCTCTATTTACTGCTTTCCAAAACTTTTCAAGTTTTTCCTTTCACATTTAAGCCTTTAAACTCTTATACATTTTCCCCAAACAGAATGCAGATTACTTTAGTATCAAAACTGATTGCCCTGTTTCCAACTTAACACATCCATACCAGCACAAGTCTGTTTTAGCCTTTCTTTTCCATTTCCCTGGGGTAACTTTATTCTGATCTATTGGTAATTCCATTTCAAATAAATGAAAGCATCTGTCTTCCCACACGGAATAGCCCTTCAACTTTTTTTGTTTTTAATAGCACAAATGGGGTAAAAAAGGTACATAAAAAATGGAATGCATAAGAAAATAGAATATTATAGCTGGGAGAGCAAACTTAAAAGCCTTTGAAAGACAGTTGTTAGGGCCATCAAAATTCAGGATATGCTGTGACCCTAAAAATACCTTTCATAGAGAGATACCCACTCTATGAAAATTTCTGCTCAGGTCCAAAGAAATATATATATAAATATAACTTCATGAGTACAAATTTTTGTATTTTGATCAGTGCCTGGCACATGGAGTCCAACAAACATATGACAGATAAGTGATAATGTCCATTACAATATGTTTGTTAACAACAAAAAACTGCAAACTAGGGGAAAGTTTAATAATAAACAATAAATTCCTATCACTAGTATAGAATTTTAAGCTCTTGCTAAATGTAAACTTGCGTGAAAAGAACTCCTAGATACATTAACTAAAAAAAATCAAGACATGTTACAAATCTTTTTTCCCCTATAGTTTTATTCTTATAAAATATATAATGTGTCCATATTTTTTCAGAAATCAGTTTCCCCTTTGTTAAAGTTTCTACAAACTATTTTCTTCTACTAATTTATCTACTTGCCTACCTTATAAGAAATTCATACCGGATATATTCTCCTATGTATAATTTATATGGATATTAGAAATTTAGACTGCTTCACCATTTGTAACCCTTTTTGTTTTTAAAATTTATTTATATATGCACACAAGAGCTGGGGTATATGCCGGAGGTGCAGGGAGGGAGGTAGAAGGATTCACCAGAGTGAGTGGGGAGCAGAAGAGGCGGACTGACTGAAATACAATGCTGAGGAGAGCAGCAGGCAAGACAGGAGAAGTCTGCTGTGCCATGTGAGTTTGCTCCCTGGCAGGGGATCAAACTGTGGCTGCAGTGGCTGTGAACCGGGTCATAGTGCTGAGACTTAATCCCCTGCGCCACTAGGGAGGCCCCATTCATAACCCTTTTTAACAATAATTGCAAGTAATAGTTTTAAACATTTGAACTTCTGTACCCATACTTGCTATTCTACAATACAGATTACAGTATATGCATTACATAATTTGCCACATTTACATTTGCACTGTACCTTAAGAATCTAAGTACTTGATCTGCACATTTCATTGCTTTATTTTGAATTTAATCACTTTTCATAGTGAAAATAAATTTGCTATGTCCATAAACTTGTATCTTCTCTCTTTTAGGGTCTTTCTTAAGTCCATGCCCTTTGTACTTTTTACTTACAAGAGTCTCTATATTTTCTAAATATTTTTATGAACTTTTCACATAGCAGAACTATTAATCTGTCACTCAATTCACACATCACTAATTATTAAAACAATAGTCACCACATATTCTGTTCTTAGCTATCAGAAGATTCTTAGGAAATCATTTGGTATTATATTTATTTAACATTTTGGATGTTCTAAAACTCAAAAGTTTTAAGATAGTTAATTCTGTCCTTAAAAAAGGACAGTGAATCAAATTAACTCAACATATAAAAATATTTTTATATTTGTCAGTCATTTGAAGAATTCCCTACCTCTCCTATTTCCATGAGTGGTTCATTCATATCTACACCACCATAGCCATATTGAAGGTCAGCTTCTGTCAATTTATTTTTTTTAATAAACTGGGTATTGAGATACCTGAAAAACAAATACAACATCACTGTATACACAATGTCAAGAATAATAGGAAAACAAATAATTCGCAACTTCAGAGCAATAACTTCAGGGTTATAAATCAGCTAGAATAGTTTAGTAATGTATCCAAAAGAAATTATGTAATAATTAAAAATGTAATTTTTTTTAAAAGATAAAAATTATAAGCCCAAATTTCACTGTCATGCTCTAAGTGCCAAATAATAACACCTTTAGAGTAGGGAAGAACAGCAACAACAAAAAACCTATCACTCAAGAGTTTTGTTCTAAAAATATCCAATGTTTATATTTTAATAGCTCTTATCCAAGAGTGAGACTTTTACAATCTAATTTGTTCATTCCCAGGTTCTTCTTGGTAAGTCAATCTAAAAATTGCTAAAAGATAACAGTTAAGCCAGTTCTCTATATTTTATTGCCAGGAAAAGATGCAATTTTTCATTTTTAAACAAAGAATATGTTGCAGTGGGTAAGAAAATGCAATAGATTATTATAAACAGTAAGAAAAGTTTTAGCAAAACTAACAGATTTAAGATCATTTTGTGTACCAGAGGAAAACAGGTTTTCAGAAAAAATGTTTTCTTAAAAAAATATTTTAAGACCAACATCTGTGACAGACTCTAAGAATTACTACAATGAATATAGAGTTCTAAAATTAAATAAGACCTGTAGAAAGGACCTGTAATATTCAAATACTCACTTTTCTCCATCCTAGATTTCCTTAGAATGTGTTTTAACATTCATCACCTAAAACTCTTTGTAGGAAAGGTTCTGCCAATTTGTAAATAACTATTGACAAAATAAATATTTGGGCAACAACCACAAAACCTCTATATTAAAACACACACTTTCTAAATTTTCACTGCATCAAAATTGAAAGCAGAGACAAAAAAAAATTCAACCCCATTAAGTATCAGCAATTCTAGAAGATGATAAAAATATAATTCTTGGAATCACCCTCAAGCAGCATAACCATAACCATTTCCTACACAAGTTCCACTCTTACATTCACTAACTTCAATCCTCTAGACCCAAGTTTTATAACCTTGGTGCTCCATTTGACATTGTAGTATCCTCTGACATACATTATAAAGTCTTAGTTTATTCCCTTAAAAATGCCATTTAACCTTTCCTTCCATGTGCACTATAATTCTCACACAATTCCATGCCTTCCAGCTGAGAAAAAGGAAATAAAATCGTGAGGCAGAAGTAAAGCTGAAAAGGTAAATGGCCTCTTCATTGAAAAAAGACTATCTGGGATAGGGCCTGAAATATGTGGTAATATTATTGTCCTCATTTTATATATATCAGAAAATTACAGATTGAGCTTAAAGAACTTGCCAAAGGTGAATTTGCTAGTACAAATTTGCTAGCAGAGCTAGCACAGAAATTCCTGAGTTCTCTCAGTCTCCTTCAACAAGTACTGACATAGTACCAAGTACATTCCAAGTACTATGCCAGGCACTTGGGCAGAAAAATGAAAATGTCTTTTCTGCATACACAAAGCTTATACACCTAGTAAGACATACACACCAAGCAAATGCAATATTTTAATAATGATATGGGTTCCCTGAATAGAGGAAACTTCACAGTCCTGTTTTTATCATTCACATATGCCTTCCTGTATAAATCCTTTGCTCTGAACCAGTTTCATTTGTGTTTAGTGGTACCACTGCCATGCCATCTGAATCATTATCTCATCCATCCATTTTTACTTCCTTTCAACAGTGCATCTTCAGTCCTCCTAAATTAATTATGGTCTCCTCCCACTACTTTTCTTTTTACTTCCAATGCCATTTGCTTACTGTCTCCTTGAATCATGGGCAAAGCTCTTAAGATTGGTCTCTATTTTCTGTTTTGGAATCGCCAATACTTAAAAAATCCTGCTTTCAGGATTCTTAAGAATCGTACAGTAGCATCCTTGTAACAACACAGTAAATTTGTAAATATGTAAATTTCTAAGCATAGTGTTTTGTTAACTCTGAAGAAGTAGCTGCTAGATCTGCAGCGATCTGGATTCACTAATTCATTCCAAGTATCTGTACAGATACTGCTGTGCTAGGACACTATCAGTGTTAGGATCACTGTTAGTGATATATTTTATATCTGATTAGATAAGTAACTGTTCTCTTTCCTTAAACTAACTTACATTAAATATATTAATAAGGCTTTTCTGCAGAACTGGCAATAATACAGTAACAATACTCAACAACAACTAACAGTCTAAGATAAATTTGTAATCTCAAAAAAATCAGGCATTGCAATCTATCTTAGAAAGATTCCATTATGAAAAACACCAATGCTATCACATACTGGATTTCAATAGTTGTTAAACATCTTAAGCACTCCACTCCAAGAGTTAGCAGAGTCAAAACAGATATGGAGAATTGGGAAAGGTAGGCAGGAATGTCATTATTTTTCCTTAAAAGCAGAATCCCCATTCAGTAAACTATGCTAAGGCATACCCATCTTAAAAGTCAGAAGAGGATAGAAATTACTTCCTAAGTATAATGAAAAAACGCAAAAAAAAATTGACTTTTTTTCTTTACATTTCATTACACAGACCATGACTGGACATAGAGCTAGCCTGGATAACCTGACTACTCAACACGTAGGTTGTGAAGCAGTTATCATCTAATCCTTGTCAACTATATGCTTTATAAAAAAGCATCTAACCAATATTCTACCAAATATAATTAAATAATGATCAGTTTCTCATGATTCTAACACCATAGAAGTCAAACAAAATACTCTTAATGAGACATCTACCCTAAATCTTTTCTATAGGTAGTGGAAAGTTACTAAATGATTCTTTTTTTTTAAGATTTATTTATTTATGCATGCAAGAACTGGAGTGTAGGCCAGAGGTGAGGGTGTGAGAGGATTCACCAGAGACAGAGTGGGGAGCAGAACAGGCAGATTGACTGAAATACACTGCTGAGGGGAGCAGAGGGCGAGACAGGAGAGGTCTGCTGTGCCATGTGGGTTAGCTCCCTGCCCGGGGATCGAATTTATGCTGCAGTGGCTGGCAATAGCTGGATAGCACTGTGTCTTTAACCACGGCGCCACCAGGGAGGCCTCTACTAAATGATTCTTAATAATCATCAAATTTGCACTTTAGAAAAGATAACAGGAGAGGTTTACTAGATAGGAATAATTAGAAATCAAAAGCTAAGAGACAAGTTACAAGGATTTTATCTCTAATGGTTCATCTGAGAAATGATAAAAAACTTTAATAATGCTTTAACTTTCCTTGAGCAAAGGAAATGATGACTTGAAAAGATAATTGGAAGATTTAACCAACAGAGGTCAAGTAGAGAGGATAATCCTAAGTGAAGGATAACTGAGACTTGTGGCATTTATGTTCTGGTGTACACTACTGTTATTAACTAAAATTAGGAATAGTGGGGACAGTGTGTGTACAAAAGATAACCTTTGTTTTGAATATCTGCACTAGTGCAATGTATCCATGGAACATCCTGGAGGTATAGGAAGCTAAGCTAAGTAAAAATACTCCTCTGACACTAGGCCAGCTAGAATAAATACACATTTTGGTGCTCACTGATAAACACCCTGTAGCTAAAACCAGGAGCAACTGAGATTACTTAGAAAGAAGATGTATTGTGGCCCATGAATGCTGCCAAGTAAGCACTATAAAAGTCTCCCCTTCTATCCCATGACATCATGTCTTAGACTCTCCCAAGGAGCTGGAACAGCTCAGAGGCTCTTTATCAGAGGTTTAAGTTTTGAAACAACCAATGCCAGTCTGAGAAGCCATTTTGAGCAAAAGGGAATGCTCACAGACTATGTGGTAATGAGAGATCCAAACACCAAGCCAACCAGAGGCATTGAGCTTATCATTTGTGGCAAGTAGAGATGGGTAGAGCCACAGATTCAAGGCCACAATAAGATGAATGGAAGAGTTCTAGAACCACAGAGGGCTGAATCAAGAGAAGATTCTCAAAGACCTGTTGCCTACTTAAGTGTGAAAAAGATTTTTGTTGGTGGCATTAAAGAAGACACTGAAGAACATCAACTTGGCAGTATGGGAAAATCGAAGTGATTGAAATTATGACCGATCCAGACAGTAGCAAGGAGAGACTTTGTTTTTGTAACCTTTGAGGACCATGATTCTCTAGACAAGATTGTCATTCAGAAACACCAAAACTGTGAATGGCCACAACAGTGAAGGAAGGAAAGCCCTATCTGAGCCAAGAGATGGCAGGTGCTTCATCCAGCCAAAGAGGTCGAAGTGGTTATGGAAACTTTGGTGCTGGTCGTGGAGGTGGTTTTGGTGTGAATGACAACTTTGGTTGTGGAGGAAACTAGTTGGTTGAGGTGGCTTGGTGGCAGTGGGGATGGCTATAATGCATTTGATAATGAGAGAAGCCAAATTTTGGAGGTGGTGACAGCTACAATAATTTTGTCAATTATAACAATCACTCTTCAAATTTTGTACCCATGAAAGGAGGAAACTTTGGAGTTGGAGCTCTGGCCCCTGTGGTAGTAAAGGCCAGTTCTCTGCTAAACCACAAAGCCAAGGTTATACTCCTACAGTGTATGACATGATTGTATAAATAATGCTTTGAGACCCAACTCCACTCCTCAGTTTCTTCCCAATAAGAAAATGAGGAAGGGCCCCATCTGTGGCCCGGGCCACACTAGGCAAAATTACCATTATATCTATCATAGGCTGCAACCATTTCCAGAAGAGACACCAGAAGTCCAAGGATGAAAGGTGCAGGGCTGATGCCACTATTCCTGATTTAACCACTGCTGTTCAATAAACAAATCTCTGCCTTTCCCATCTAGGTATTTATTCTCATTGTCTATGTAAATAGGTTAGAGAATCAGCACAGAGAGCTATGGGTACACACAGGACTAGCAATTACACAATCTAAGTAAGAGTCTGAGCAGACATGTGGGTGGTGGTGTGGAGGAGTGGGTAGGAGGGGGGTGGTTTAGAGAGAGGAATGTGAAAAAAATACCAGAATTCGTCATTCAGAGAAAGAGAGAAAAGCAATTCAGACAGGCAGAATGTCATGAAGAGAGGCAGAAAAATGTAACATACCATGGACCTATATGAAACACATGTTATATAGTCCCAGACAATCTGAAGCAAGAGCAAAGCCATAAAACACATTTTATTTCTCACAGACAGCTTTCCACAATTGGGATTTAACACAGACTACAGACCTTTCCCCATAGCAAAGGAAAGTCCATAAACAGGAAATGCTTTACAGTTTAGGACATTTCAGTGGATGAAAGGTAATTTAAAAAAAAAGCCAACTCCTAAAATCATAAAGGCAGCCAATTCTGTTTAGATTGTCAACAGTTTTAAAACATACTTACCTGTACAAGCAGTCCATATAGTCTGCACCTTTGCTATATTCCTCCCAATACCTATGATACATAACAAGTACTTGTTCTTCAGACTCCAGAACTTTCTACATAAAGAAAAAAAAATACTTTTACTGGAAGGCATTAATAATTTTTATTTGTAAACTGAAATTTTTCAAAAACCAATGTTCTAAAATAATTTACATAACTCAAGCATTTTTAATTGAATTTACAAATTACATTCTAATTTAACTACTTTTAGAAACAATGAGATTGGTGGTAAAACATGAATTTTAGATATGAAAGTGAAACATCCATACTGCAAAGTAAATTGTTATTGTCCAAAAGGACAAAAGTAACAGCTGTGATATTGTCTTTGGATGAGAATACAACATTAATATCAGTTTAACGTAGAACACAAGTCTATTGCCATCTATGTGTTTCTTCAAATCCATCACTTTCAATTAGACTGCTAGTTATAGATCATCTCTCCAAATTATTCTTTGCAAATAATATTATGAAGATGAACATTTTCCCACATTCCCCAAATAAGTTGTTTCATATTTACTTAACAGAAGCCTATTATAGTTTGAAAAATAAAAATCAAATTAAAATCTGAGGTCTAATTTTTATTTTTTTTAAGCAAGGTTTTTTTTTTTTTAAAAAAGATCTATTTTATTTATACAATAGGTAGGGCACAGGCCAGAGGCACGGGAGGGTGAGAGGATTCACCAGAGACAGAGTGGGGAGCAGGACAGGCAGACGGACTGAAGACACTGCTGAGGTCTGCCATGCCATGTGGGTATCTCCCTGGCAGGCAGGGAATCAAACCTGTGCTGCAGAGGCTGCGAACAGCTTCACAGTGCTGCGCTCAATCTGTTGCGCCACAGGGGAGGCCCTGAGGTCTAATTTTTAAAGAAAATCTAGTCGAGTCAGCATTTCATCCTTTTTCATAGCAGTATAGTAATCCACTGAGTATATATTCCACAATTTCTCTATCCATTGGTCTGTGGAAGAGCACTTGGGGTGCTTCCATAATTTGGCAATTGTGGACAGTGATGATATTTATGTACATTGGTGTAGACAGATCTTTTCATATTAGCGTTTTCATATTATTTGGAGAAATACCAAACAGAAATATTACTGGACCAACAGAATTTCCATTTTTGTTCCCTTAAGCAATCTCCATACCATTTCCACAGGACTGCACCATCTTACATTACACACCAGCAGCGGATAGGACTTCCTTTTTTACCACAACCTAGTCAACATTTATACATTCCATTCTTTTTCATATGGGCCACTCTTACGGGGTGAAATGTTACCTCGATGTGGTTTTAATACACATTTCCCTGTCCCAAGTCTGTGGGCCATTTGAATATCTTCTTTAGAAAAATGTCTACTTAGATCCTTTGCCCATTTTATGATTAAGGTTCTTTCTTTCTTGTTGGATTGTGGAATTACTTTGTAAATTTGGAGCTTAACTCCTGATCAGGTGTGTGCTGTACAAATATTTTTTCCCATTCTGCAGGTTGATTTTTAGACCTTAGATTTCTTTTGTGATGCAGAACCTTTAAGTTTGATACTTTTGTTTCCCTTGCTGTTAAGATGAAGTCCCCTATGTAGTGTCCTCTGTAGTGTGTCCTCTATGTTTTACTTTAAGTACTTTATGGTTTTGGTTCTTATATCCATGTCTTCAATCTATTTAGAATTTTTGTGTATGGAGTTAACTGTGGGTATGGTTTCATATTTTACAAGTGGCCATCCATGTTTTCTAACACCATTTATTAAAGAGCCTACCTTTTCTCCATTGTATGGCCATAGCTCCTTTGTCAAAGAATAACTGTCCATATTCGAATGAGTTTATCTCTAAGCTTACTACTATATTGGTCTGAGTTTCTGTTCCATTCCAGTGCATACTGTTTTGATTACTCTTGTTGGGTAATACAATTTGAAGTCAGGAAGTGTGATACCTCTACTTTTCTTCTTTTCTCTCAGAACTGTTTTAGCTATTTGGGGCTTTTTGTGGTTCCACATAAACTCAATTAACATTTATTTCCTTGAAAAAAAAAAGAACTCTGTGGCACTTTGATTTGTATTGCATTGATTCTGTAAACTGCTTTTGATAATATGGCCATTTTAATGATGTCAATTCTTCCAACCCATGAGCTCAGGTTCCATATCTTTGTGTCTTATCTCCTTTAACAAAGTTTCATAGTTTACAACATACAGGTTGTTCAACTCCTTTATTAGTTTACTCCCAAATATTTCATTCTTCTTGGTGTGACTCTAAAAAGAGTCACACCATTTGGTCACACTCTTCTTGGTGTGACTCTGCACTCTTTATGGAGTCACAATCTTCTTGGTGTGACTCTGTATTCTTCTTCATTTCCGTTTCTTTTGATACATTGTTTGCATGTAGAAATGTCACTGATTTCTGTGTATTGATTTTGTGTCCTGCAACTTTATGATATTCATTTATCATTGCTACAAGTTTTATAGTCTCGATTTCTCTAAGTATATTAACATGTCATCTGCAAATAGTGGCAGTTTCACTTCTACTTTCCTAATGTGCATTCATTTTATATTTTTCTTGACTAACTGCTGCAGTGAGGATTTCCAAAGTATGTTCAATAACAGTGGTGATAGTGGACTTCTCTGTCTTATTCCTGATCTTAGTGGGAATGCTTTCAACTTTCACATCCAGTGTAATGTTGGCTGTTGCTCTGTATATACTGTTCTTATAATTTTGAGATAAATTCCATTTATTCCCATTTTTGTGGTCTTTATCATAAACAGGTGTTGGCTCTTTTCAAATGCTTTTTTGCCATCTACTGAGATGGGCAAGTGGTTCTTGTCTTCCTTTTTTGTTGATCTGGTGAATGAAAATGATTGATTTGCATATGCTGAACTAGTCTTGCATCCCTGAGATGAAGCCTACTTGACCATGGTGAAAGACTCTCCGGATGTTGTTTTCGGTTTCTTGGGATTCTGTTGAGGTATTTGTACATTTATGTTCAATGCACTCGTAGTTTTCCTCCCTTTTCAATTTTTTTTTGAAGAGTTTGAATAGGATACGTATTATACATCGTCTTTGAAGGTTTGGTAGAATTCACTGGAAAAGCCATCTGGTCCTGGACTTCTGTTCTTAGGGCGACTTTTCATTATTTTCAACTTCAGTACATGTGACTGGACTATTTAAGCTGTCTATTTCATCCTGAGTCAATCTTGGAAGGTTGTATGAGTCTAAAAAATGGTCCATTTATTCTAAGTTTTCCAGTTCGTTTGCACAGAGATTTTTTGGGAAGGTTGTTACGATCTTTCTTAGTATGTTAATATGTTAGAATTTTGCCTCTTCCATTTCCGATAATATTGATTTGGGCTTTCTCTTTTCCTTGTAAGCCTACCTAATAGCTTGTTGATTTTATTTTTTCAAAGAACCAACTCTTGGTTTCACAGATCTTTTTGGACTTTCTTTTTGTTTTCTATTTTATTTATTCTTGCTTAAATATTTATTATTTCCTTCCTTCTACTGGTTTTTGATGCTTTTGTTTTCTTTCTCTCGTTTCCTCAGCTGCAGTTAGATTGTTAATTTGAGATATTTCTTGTTCTTCATGCGGGTCTATATTGCTACAAATTTCTCTCACAGTACTGCTTTTAGACCATTCTATAGGGTCTGTTAGCTTGTCTCTCCATTTTCTTTCTTTTGCGTTGTTGGTTTTTGTGTTTGTGTGTGTTTTTGTTTTTGTCTCTCCATTTTCATTTTCCGTTTTCTAGATACTTTTTTAAATCTCTTCTTGAATTTCTTCAGTGCCCCAGGAGTTGTTCAAAAGCATTTTGTTTAGTCTCCATATTACATGCTTTGGCTTGTTCCAGGATTCTTTTTTGCGATTAATTTCTAGCTTTATAGCATTGTGATCTATGAAGAGGCTTGATATAATTCCTATTTTCATATGTTTTCTGAGACATGTTTTATATCCTAGTATGTGATTTATTCTTGAGAATATTCCATGTGCACTGGAGAAGAAAGTATAGTAATTTCTCAGTTTTCATTTAATTTTTTTATTAAATGTTATTCTTTTAAACTTGAAATTTTAACACTTAATGCTTAGATGATGGAGGTAACCTACCAATAGTACTTTTTTGCCCATCAGTAAATAAATTAAAAATAACAGTTATTAATATGCTGAGTATTTTTAGGAGATACTGCTGCTGATTGGACAGAATACAAAAAGTACAATTTGTTATTATGTGTTAAAAACAATAAAAAGTGTTCATGACTCATGGCTCAATAATTCCATTTCATAAGCATTTATCCTATAAAAAAATTTGGATTGTTACACAAAATAATTTTTAGAAACAGAATAACCTTAACTTAATATAAATTCTACATTGGAAAACAGTGAGCTAGTCAAATAACTAGGCAGCTACAAATATGTATATCAGGTATGTACCATTTACCTTGTGCAAATGCCGTACGTGATTTTCCAAAAAAATCTTAGTTTCTGTATAAAGTCTTTCTCCGAGGGGTTCAGGATAGGCCACACATAAAGCATAGATATCTCTAGTTAAAATGTTAAGGTTTTCATAACCATTAGAGATATTACTTTAAAACATGTGAGTTTGTTTGGCATTAAAAAGTGGAGGACTGACTTACTTCTCAGCTTTGGACTTGCACCAGGGACTTGGGGTTCTTAGAGGAGACATGGAAAAGAGACATGTAGAGACACTTGGAAGAGACATGGGTGAGGGACCCCTGGGGGGGGCTGACAATGGCAGTTATTATCTTGAGTTGTACTTTGATTTGATCCTTTCATCCTAGACTTGCCTGGCACTTTTGACTCCTTCCCTATGGTTCCCCACCAGAAAGTGCCTTAGACTTGTAGCAAGCTTTTGGGCCTCAGCAGTCCTGCTACAGATGAATCCCATTTGGCTGGACATTTACCTTCAAGGAGATGGGTAACTTTGGGCATTTTATTGGGAAATATTATCCTTTCTCTCTTCTCTATGCACACTAATTTGCACACATACTTTCGGATCAAGTATGCTTTGTCTTTGTGTGCACGGGTGGCTGGACCCCTTTGGAAGCATGCAAGTTTGGGAGTCAAGGGGGGGCAGGTACCCTTGGTCACATGTTAACAGAGTTACACTGTGTGCTTTCATTTATATAAAGTTCCAAAGACAGAATTAGTCAATATTGTTGAAGGCTGTATATATAGTTGAAGGCTGTATATATAGTTTTACAATTTATAAAACAAGGAAACAATAGGTGCAAAAGTCAGAACAGCAGTTACCCTGAGGAAAAGAGCAGACTTGTGATCTGAGAGGAGAATGTGGAGGAGGCAGGATGCTGACAGAATTCTATGTAGTTATTATGCAGGTGTTTATTTTATAATTTGTCCAAAACTATAATAGATAAGAGTTACCCACTTATCTATTATATTTCACATATACACATCCAAAAGCTTTACAAAAAATCAAGTACTAACAAACATGGTGGTATACAAATCTGGGTAGACATTTTTTATTTTCAAAATATTTAAGTTCTATGGCCTCTAAAATGTCCACATAAGCTATCTAATGATCAGAAGTCAACATTATATTCTTGATCAAAATAATAGGGAAAAGGAGGTCATTTTACCTTAGAACAATTAACAATCTAGCCTTTCATTTTCCAAACTAAAATTTAAAGTAAGAGTATCTTTTTTTAATTTTACTGTTTTGCAGATAATTTTTATTTTAAAGGAAGTAGGAGAAAATTCATCAGCAGGTCAAGAATAACTGAAGTATCTGGAATAGATCAAACAATGAACATCTTAGAAATAACAACTGAAGGGACACTTACAAAGAAAGTCAGCTATTTAGAAGCCATTTACAAATCAACCAATTAACTATATATTCTATACATTACTAAAGAATACAATTATTCTTTTCTTTACCTCATGCTCACATTGCCTTTTCGTATTATCTTCTATAACCCAGCCCTTCTCTCTCTCTGCTCACTTTTTTCCATTAAAATAGCCTTGAAAGTACCTAAGTACTTGCCTAGTCCAATCTCATTAAACATAAATAGACTAACATTTTTTCAATTGTGATTAAGATTCATGATCCAAAATAATCATCCCTGATACGCCACAGAAAAATATGAAATATTAATCTAATAAGATCTTCAAAGGCAGAATCCATATCAATTCTTTATATATGCTGGAAAGTGTAAGGAATTAGATGTTAGAAATTGTCCATTCAAGTCTATGCTCTAACAACTACTACCTGTATGATTCTGAGCAAATACCAATTATTAGTTTCCTCATATATCACATAACAATATTTATATATGCCTCATTAATATATTGCTTATTTGGGGGTACCCAATAACAAGAAAATATGTAAAATATCCTTGCAAGCCAATGTTAAAAAATGAAACAAATGGGGTCATTTATGCCAAGCTCCACCATGACTTAATAATATAAGTGCAGTTTCAGAATCTCGTAAATTTTATAACAAATCAAGTGAAACTTGCTAATGGGAACTAATGAGCTAATCTATATAAATCCCCCTGTCTTCTTCAAAGGAAGGCGGCTTTGCCTGAAATAACATTTTCTTTTATTTTTACTAATAATCTGTCCCACCTTAACTATAAAAGTCTTCCATTTTGTATAACTCCAAGAGCTCCTTTCTACTTTCCAGAAGACATTCTACTGCTAGATAGGCTCATAAATCATTTAATAAAGCCAATTAGATCTTAAATTGGTTGAATTTTGTTTTTTAACACTATGAAACCTTCCATAAGACATTATCATCATTTAATGGATCTTTGGCACCTAGAACATAGGTTGTCTATTTCTTACTGGCAAGTGCAGCTGTAATGAATTAAATGGTTTCCTGTTAAGTCTAAAAGAAAGTCACTGTTTCAGCATTGATATTCAGCTTAATATTAACAACTGAGTTAGGCATTGAGAACAAACTGAAACACTGTCTTATGAAATCCAACATTTTCTAAAGAACATATGTTCAACATAATGAGGGCAGTCATCTTTAGCCCCAGAAGACTGCTAGAGAGGTGCAGCAGATGGCTGGGATGGAGGAATATAGGTCACTGGGTTTCAGACTGTCCTAGGGAAACTATATATAAAAACTACATTTTCATAAAGAACTTCTAATTCACAAACACAGACAACCCAATTGAAAAACAAGTTGCCATCTTACAATCATTGAACTTGTTCATACTCTCCCTAGAACACTCTTCCCCCAGGTATCTGCATGACATGCTGCCTTGCTTTTCTCCAATCTCTGCTCAAATATCAACATCTTCAGAGTTTTCCTGATGACCTTTCTAAAAGAGCTGCATACATACTCCAACCATTCTCCATATCTTATCTTTTTATTTTCCTTGATATATTATTACCTGCTATGAGAAGCACAACCATCAGATTTTTTTAATCTCTATTTATTGCTTGTTTCTCTTAGTAGATAAAAGGAATCAGTGGTTTGTTTACAACTGTATTCCCAAATCCTGCAGTAGTGCCTGACCTATAATTAACACTAAGATGAAAGGTTATCAAAGATTGTAGATTGCCACATATGGATAATAAACTTGAAAATGCAAACATTATATTTGAAAGTAATCACATTAAAACTTCATTGCACAACATACTATCATTTTTTAAAATATTCATTGATGTTCATTAATAAATTTATCAACACACTATCAACAAGAAACTCATCAAAGCCAAATGCCAGTAAAAGGATACGAGAAGCGATCATTCCATGTTGCTCTTTCGACATATTCCAACATAACAACAGCTTTGATTGTCGTTAAAAGTTTGTTCCATGTTTCATCAAAATCTACTACTCTTGGTTTCAAAGACATTGTGCAAGTTTAGTGTTGAAATCTGTTAATTAAAAACAACAGTATGGTTAGCATGGATTCTACAAGATAAGTAATTTGTGTTTAAAGTACCATATAATAATATAATAGACAAAAGGGGTGATAGCACATAGTAAAAACACAATGAACACTGACTGCCGTTTTTTTTCATGACTGTACAGACAGGGATTCTATAGAATATTTGCATTCATTATAAACTCTAGGAAATGGACAGCTTTTAGTACAAATTATTTATAATCAAGAGCACTGTTCCAAAGATTCAGAAATCTCATTTCAGAAGTACTAAAAGAAAGAAGTCAGTATCCTATTAGACAAAAATCCAACTCCCACCATGAAAAACATGTACGACACTCAATAAAAGGTTCTGAACCATCAATTTAGGTAAACCGATTGGGGAGGAAAATTTCCATTTACACTACAAAAAAAAAACTCGATGAATTGTAGAGTAGAATGCAAAATAAACATGAACTTTTAAGATAAAAAAATGTTAAAGTTCAAAGAAATATCAGATTTGCAGCAGAGAGCTTTAGGGCTATATCCCTCAGTCTGCAACTAACAGGGCTCCTTAGATTCTCAAATTATGCAATCTCACTTGAACGAAAAGCATAGCTCTAGCATAGGACCTCAAGTTCTGGTGAACTTGACTTGACCACTCCGGTAGCAGCCAATAGACTCCCCTTTTGCATAGCAGACAAAGCTGTTTTCTAGGAGTTAGCCAGTTTTTGGAACAAAGTGTCCCAAATTACAGAAAGTTGATTCAAGGTAGATTCCAAATCTCAGTATCATATTAGAGGAACAGAATTAAGAGAAATCTTTTAAATTTAAATACACAAGGGGATATTTTCTGGCATATGTTTAACATCCTCCCCATAGTTTTCCCTTATAACCGAAAGTGTGAAACACTAACTTAGTCTATTGTAAGGCCAAACAAGAAAGAAATTATCATTTCTCTTGTCTCTCACTGAAGGGTAAAAAAGGGTGCAGGCAAACAATGGGGGTAGGGGAAAGAATAAAGAAAAAGAGAAAAGGACAAAGAGAACAGATAGCTACACACCCCCAGCACACAAACTGGAGGTAGCCCTAAGCTGTTCTTACCTTTCTGTCCATCAAAGATAGAAATCTAGAAGCTTCCAAGCAATAGATTTCAAGAAAAAGGAATAAGACAGCGGCCAAGCAAAAATCCAAAAAATATGTGTCGATTTAAATCAACAATCTTTCTTCAACATCAGAGAGACTCCTCTTCTATACCTTCACCTTCCAAAACTAACTAGAATGTATAAGCCATAATTTCACTGGATGTGTCTATATTGGGAGGAGGGGAGAAAGAACTTATTCTCTAGCTTTAAATCAGTCAGTTCATTCCTTTGTAACACTCCAAATGCTCTGGATCAGGTCCTTAGCAGCTTCAGTTTTTATTAATCTCTTATTCTTCAAAGAAGTAATAACTAAATATTGTAAAGTGCTTACTATGAGCCAAGCACTATTCTAAGTGCTTTATATAAAATCAATCTTCCCCATAATCTGATTAGGTAGATTTTATTGTACTCTCCATTTCTAGATGAGAAAATTATCTAGTCACGGGGAGATTAAGAAACTTGCTCAAGGTAACAAAGCTATTTAATGGTGGCATCAGGATTAAGATTTGTGAAGAGTCTGCAACTACTATATGAAACGACACTGCCTTATTAATTTTCTAGTGAACATTTAAATACTTCCCAGGCACACTCCTAGAAGATCACTGGTCAAAAACAAAGTTGGTGACCTTCAAGAATCTTTTTTTTTTTTAAAGATTTATTTATTTATTTATACAAGCACTGGGTACAGTCAGAAGGCGGGAGGGCGAGAGAATTCACCAGAGCCAGAGCGGGGAGCAGAGCAGGCAGAAGGACCGAAGTACACTGCTGAGGGGAGCAGCAGGCGGCCGGAGAGGTCTGCGCGCCATGCGGGACCCTCCTCCGGTGGCCGGGGAGCAGCCGGGGATCGAACCGGCGCTGCAGAGGCTGCAGGCAGCTTCGCAACCCAGCGCTCAACCGCTGCGCCACCGGGGAGGCCCACCTTCAAGAATCTTGAAGAAGAATCTAGAATCTTGACCCGAAGAGTCAAAGACAAAAATAACCTATTTTATTAAAAAAGTGGGCAATGTCACTCATACTTAACCTACTTTGATGTTTTCCAATATTAACTGCATTCAGTTTAAACTCACTGGCAACATGGCATACCAAGGTTCTGTGACTTGACCATACACTAAAGTACCTCTCCAGCTTCCTTCTCACACAGACTCCCTTCCTTAACATCATAATCCAAACTTTCTCTCGTTTTCAGGTCACAGAACCCAAGTGACTGATTCATGCACCCCTTTTCTTCCTCCTTCCACTCATTCACTTGACTCCAACTGATGTCACAGACTTGATCCAGTATATCTGCTTTTAGGAAATTTTCCTGGATCCACTGAATTAGATAAGGTGCCCTACCTTACATATGAAAACTCTACGCTTACCTTCATAAGAACATTTGACCACCCAAAACAGCAATTATCTGAATGTTTGAGGGCAGGAACTATTTTACAGCTCTATTACCAAAAACTTGGTAATGTTCCCTTCACATTAGCTTTATCCCCTTATAAAAATGGAGTATTATATACACTACTTATAAATTATTTTAATGGCTGCAGAAACTGACATTTAGCTTTATTCCGATTGTGATAGAAACATAGTGGCATTAATTGCCCTGCCAGGACCAATCGTTTTATAGTAGAATGAGGACAGCTGCAATGATAATCCATGTTTACAAAGATGGAAAATATGGAAGCCAGGGTAAGAGAAACACCAGACTACTAAAAGACATTAAAAATTAACAAACCAACAGCATAAAGTATACTAATACTATAGTCTTAAATTATCTGCTTACAAAACAGAAAATCAAAACACTAAAAAATTTAAGTTCCTTTATTTAATTTAAATTGCTCTTAGATCATTTATTCCAGGGAGAATTTACATAAGGATATTAAAGACTAGGGCAAAGAAAGAAAAATAACCACTAGCAATTCTTAACCTTCCAAACTGGAAAACTCATTAAAACATGAGTGTTGTTCTTTTTTTTTTTTTTAAGATTTATTTATTCATGCATACAGGAACTGGGGTACAGGCCAGATGTGCGGGAGGGTGAGAGGATTTACCAGAGACAGAGCGGGGAACAGAAAGGCAGACTGACTGGAATACATTGCTGAGGGGAGCAGCAGGCGAGACAGCGGGTTAGAGGTCTGCTGCACCAGGTGGGTATCTCACTAGCTGGCCGGGATCAAGCCCATGCTGCAGAGGCTGTGGACAGCTTCACAGCACTGCGCTCAACAGCCTGCGCCACCAGTGGAGGCCCTTGAGTCTCGTTCTTAATTTCTGTTCCTTACTATAAATTAACATCATGGTCCTACACTTGACATCCTGACAGAACCAGTTCTACCCATTACTGTTATGTCCCACTGATTATCTGCAAAGTTCAAATTGTATGAACAGTGAGGAACAACCTCTGAGACAGTGGATGATACTCATAGCCAACATGATGGTAAATGGTAGAGCTTTCCAGACTCCACCCCTGACTCCTTAAACGGGGGCTGATGGGAGCTAAGGGCAGAGTGGAGCCACCATGTGGACCTTTAAGAAGACTAGGCACAGGAAGGTCAGGCCTCACGTATTTTGGCTTCTGCTTATGTCCTGGTGTCTGCTCAGCTGATGCTATCTGATGGTACGTAGGACAAATGATATCTTGCCACATGCCAAACAAATTTTCTTCTCCTTTTCTCATTCCCTATGTAATTATCTTTTTTTTTCCCTATTTCTCTGTGTTCTTTAGCATGTGAATGAAAATTCACAAACTTGGCTATCCCCTTCCCCACAGGACTAGCCCATACAGCCTGGTGTCTATTAAGGGCCCAGATGTTTGTCATTGGCCTGTCCAAGGGACCATTCCCTGAGTTGGCCACAATAAACACAGTGCTATTGACAGACATGTGGCAGGATTTTTCTCTCTAATTTAGAGATTGGTTTTGATTCAGCAGAGTTACCTCTGCATATTTTGATGTAGATGTAGCTTCAAACTTTAATCCAACCTTAAGTTTTGGTTTGGATGATCTTATAAACTCTGGTATATGAACTCAGAAAGTAAGTAATGCTGTTAGATTTCTTGGAGGCTACCTGCTGCCTACAGACCACAATCTACAGGATAAAATGAAATCACACCCTAAATCTTGGGTAAAACCTTGGTGACCTTGGTGAAACTATGCCAAGAAACCCATCGCAGCTCAGATCAGGCACTATCCATCACCTTTCCTAGATAAGAGTAGTTACTAGAAGGGGGCTACATGTAAGCCCCTTTGAAATTGCCTTTGGAAGACCATTCGAAGCTTCAATTTAAAGTTTGCACCAGGCATGAAACAAGAATGTCGGATCAAACAGTATGTAAAACATAGAAGGAAATTCTGTCACTCACAACTGTACTTTAGGATCTCTGTGCTTTCAGATGAACTAGTGCCTGGATCTTACTCAAGACCTGGCACAATGGATGCCCAGGTCAATTGTCAGAAACATAGTCAACTGTCGGAAACCACTCACACGTCTTTGAAACCTGCAGATATACAACCCTGGGTGCATCGCTCCAGAGTGAACAAAGTCCAGAGAGGGATGACCCAGAGATCAAAACCCATTGGTTTTGTGAACCTGATGCCTACCTGAGATATTTAAGGAAAGGACAAACATTTAAATCTATTTTTCTCTTAAATATGCTGTTGCAGGATACCCCAGAACTGATTACCTCATGAGTACTGGAAACCTTAAGATGATGAATAAGGCTATGAGCCTTCCTTGAAAATTACTCTTTTTCCCTTCCAAAATCTTAAGTATGTACAGGATAGCATGTGTAAAAGTCTGATGTCTGCTGTCATCACTCCCTAGCTATGGGAGCTGGCTCTGGCTCCATGAAAAGAACCTGGTTTGATCTGGGCTTTGGATTTTTAACTATGTGGATTTTTGTGAAGTTTTGTTGTACACATTAGCCTATGCTTATATGTGGACTTACGTTTGATTTTTCCTTTTTGTCACTTTGCAGGCCATTTTTTATTTAATCTTTTTTTTCTTTAATAGAGGCATGTTTTTTATTTATTTGTTTGTTTGTTTTGTTTATACATGCACTGGGTACAGTCAGAAGCGCGAGAGGGTGAGAGAATTCACCAGAGCCAGAGCGGGGAGCAGAGCAGGCAGAAGGACCGAAGTACACTGCTGAGGGGAGCAGCGGGCGGCAGGAGAGGTCTGTGCGCCATGTGGGACCCTCCCCCGGAGGCCGGGGAGCAGCCGGGGATCGAACTGGCGCCGCAGAGGCCGCGGGCAGCTTCACAACCCAGCGCTCAACCGCTGCGCCACCGGGGAGGCCCTTTTGCAGCAAATATGAGAAACTGCAATTTCATAAAATATTCCAAATGGGCTAAATGTAAACTAAGGGAACTGCCTGACTCCATACATTGTATGTCTATGTCTTGCCCTTTGTATCTAAGCATTTTGGCTTCCAGGAGTTAATAAAAATGCTATAGATGGCACCTACAGAAATTTTGAGCTCAAAAATATTACGGGAACTGGTCCAGCTTCTTTTTCCAGGAAATATGTTCTGGGATAATCTTCGATTAGTGACAACTAATTTGGAATTTAATGGCTTAGTTTGAAACACAACTTTAAAGTTGTGGTATTAAGTGTAATTTTTTTCCATTTTCAGTTGTCATTTGTGTTTGGTACAAACTGCACAGAAGTGGCAACCTGAGGTGAACTGCTTAAGTCTTTAAATATCAGGTAAAATTGGAGATGGGAAATTAAGGGTTCTTGAAGGTTTAGGAATTCCATTTGTGGAATCAAAATAAGTTATGATTTGTCTGTCAGCATCATGCTGAGCCTAGGTGAAGCTCTGATATCTTAAGCTGTCGTTCTTGGGTAATTAAATGGTGTTTCATCTTATACTTAGGATAAAACATCACAGAAATCTAAATTAGGAGTAATAGGCAGTCTTTGATTAGAGGAAAATTTATGTACCTAGATATAGCACTTGAAACAACCCATAAAATTTCACCCTTTCCTTATGAGAAAAACATTAGGCAAATTCAAACCATTTGGTATTTATCTGGCAAATTGGAACCTAATGGGAAGCACTGTCACTTGAGAGAAATGCCTCACCTTAGCATACACATGAATATTAGCACTGGTGTTCTAAAGTTTCTAAATGTCTGATATTTACTATCAAAAAACTTGTCAATTTCTGGCTGTTGTTTTAGAAGGTTTCAAATTACAACTTTTTTTTTTAATTTTCTAGAGGCATGTTTTATTTATTTATTTGTTTGTTTGTTTTTTGTTTATACATGCACTGGGTACAGTCAGAAGCGCAAGAGGGTGAGAGAACTCACCAGAGCCAGAGCGGGGAGCAGAGCAGGCAGAAGGACCGAAGTACACTGCTGAGGGGAGCAGCAGGCGGCAGGAGAGGTCTGCACGCCATGTGGGACCCTCCTCCGGTGGCCGGGGAGCAGCTGGGGATCGTACCGGCGCTGCAGAGGCTGCAGGCAGCTTCGCAACCCAGCGCTCAACCGCTGCGCCACCTGGGAGGCCCTCAAATTACAACTTTGAAGAAAAAATTCTCATCAATTATGTTATCATAATTTTTAATTTGGGGTATTTCAAAATTTTAACTTTTGCAGAAATTATTTCTGGAAAAATTAACAGGAGACAAACATCAGTATTTTAAAGCCCATAAGTGATAGAATTTGAGATTGAGAGTTTTCTACATAGGACTGAATAGACTGTCTAGATGAACATCGTTTTAATAAATTTTTGTTTCCAAGGGCATTTTTTTCATGTTTTATGTTTTTTTTTTTTATTTAAGGAAAATTTTTTCTCAGCTGATTAGGATCTGAAGCAATGTTAAATTCTGTTTTTGTGAGCAGAACTAAACTGTGATTGTATTTTCTCTCTCCTTGAAACCATCATATTATGGAAAAACAGTAATAGGCATTCTTACTATCCACGGTAATATGTCCATTTTTAGATAATTTAGATAAGGAATTTTATTTGTTTCTTCTTAAATAAAGGATTGGAAACATGGATACATTATAGGGGCTTTGGCTGGGAAACCACAATTGAGAGACTGCTTCTGGGACATAAGTTTGAACAGGGTTAAGAAGAAAAGAGCCTGCCATATTGTCTGCAGGGTTCCAGATAACTTTCCAGGCCCAGTAGGGGTGCCTAACTCCATTGGTAGGATTGGGAAACAGAGAGAGAAAAGCCTAGGTAGCTTTGAGAAAGGAAAATTTACCCAAATATACCAATACTGCAGAGGGAGTCCTGTGAGACCAGACTGTGGCATGGCTCCCAAGATCCAGAAAGATTTAATGTTCAGAACACAATCTGAGTTCCTTAATGGAAAGTTTCAACAAAGCCAACAGATATTCTGCCTGGTCATTCTGTCTATGAGTTTATACAAAAATACATCAAGTGGATTGGAATTTGATGTAGTTTACAAGTGCATTTTTCTGTACGACTTGACATCAATTGGAATGCAGATAGAGAGAAAATGATTTACACAATAGTCTCTCATAACCATTTTTGATATTCCTGTGCCTTTTTGATTTAGACATATTGACTATTTTCTAGAAATGGAGAATTCTGCCATACTGGCTAGTCATTGACAATAGATTGTATTATAAATTGTTGCTATTTCCTTTGATTACACTGCAACCCCATTAAAATCATTTTGACTCTGAGTGTTTCTAATATCTGTTTGCTCTCTATCTAACATCTCCAGCTCTTTTTCTTTTTTTTTTTTTTTTTTTGGACCCTGACTGGCTATTTTCTAGAAATGGAAAACTTTGCCACACTGGCTTGCATGGATTGCTATTTCCTCTGAATACATGACAACCCCAGAGGAAACTCTCTTCTGAGAACACACACACAAGCAGCCAAACATCTGACTTTCATCAACATAAAAATGGTGACAAAAATTCAATGTGGGAAAACTGTAAGTGAAAAAGTGAGAAGCAACCTCCAAGTCAGTGGGTAACATTCAAAAGCCAACCCAATGGTAAGACGTGGAGCTTTCCAGACTCCACTCTTGACTCTTCAACAGGAACTCTTATAAAGGAGGAATACAGTGGAGCCACCACATGGACCTTTAAAAAGACCAGGTACAGGTAGGAGAGGTCTTTTGTTATTTTGGATTCCGCTTTTACCCTGGTCTCCATTCAGCTGACACTTCTTGCTGGTAAGACAGACAGCCTCTTGACAAGTGCCAAACGTTAAATTTCTTCTCCTCTCTCTTAGCTTTTCCTTTTCTCATTCCCTGTGTGATTAAATTCTTTTTTTAAAAATTAAAAAAAAATAAACTTTATTTCTCTGGGTGCCTGCTTTTGGGTCTTGTCATGTATTCTTAAGAACACAGGTGAAGACTGACAAATTTGGTTATCCCCGTTCCCCTAGGTTTTCCCTTTAACAAAGTCTACCATTACCATAATCTCCTCTAGTTCTTTTGTGTTCCATCATGTGATGTTGGGAATTTCAATGCTTAGGCATATAAATACTATGCCTAAGGCCCATGAATACTATGCCTAAGGCCCATGAGTGTTATTGGTCCTAAAAACAAATTATAGGTTTGAAATACAAAAGAAAGCAAAAGGAAAATTAAAAAAGGTTTTTCGAAACCTGCATGCTTCAAATGAGTACACTGAATGGCATGTGAAGCATCAACAAAGCTGTTACACATTTAAAAGGTTAATTATAAAACACTTATCAAAAATTTAAGACAATGCAATGTAGAGAGGAGGGGGAAATAGGTAGTACATTAACATGGTTACAAATTCTGAAATATTTGGCTCACTCTCACCCTGTGCTCTCGTCAACAGTTCCCATCACTACGGGTAATGTATATGAGCTGGAGGATACTTTACACACATGTATGGTTTTGTGGTTCCCCCTTTGACAAAAATCTGTTTTACATAAATAGTATACTATTCACTTAACAGTACAGTAATTGCATATTAAGATATTTGAAAAAAATTCCATAAACCATATAATTTCTGTTTAAAACCATATAATTTATTTAAATTTAATAACATTACATTGTTTTGCATCTCTGTATCCAGTGTAGTATGTTGATATGACATGTTATGATAGCTTCAAAATTAGGTGCCAAGTTTAATATCAGTAATTTTAAGTTAAACTGTATTTTAAACATATGAATAAGCCTTTTTCATTGACATTAAAGAAGTTTCCTTCTAAAGGTGTTTATAACACAATTTAAGTTACAATTGCTACACCGACTTAATGATAAGAGAAGGAAAACACAATGTTATCGTTACCTTTACCTACCATTTATTAAATATCACTTTTATGCTTTCTGTGCTACCAATGGGTGGTAAGAAATGGTTAAGCCCCTAAGGTGTAATCTGCAAATTCTGTAAGAAACTAGTGAGTAACCAGATTGCATTTAAAAAAAAAAAGCCTAAAGTTAAAAGAAACAGAGAAAGGAAGAAAAGAGATATGGCTATGTACATTAAAAATGCATATAAATCAATCAATGTGACTGAAGTTATTGGGATCTAGATAATAACAAATACCATTTTAAAATTACATTTGATACATCTGGAAATTGAAACAGTGGTGGGATATTTGATGAACTCAAACAATTAGACTTTCTAACTTTTATAATGAAAAGTATAAAGGGTTTGTAAAAAAGTGAAAGTTCTTATCTGCAAGAAATATAAAATATTTGTGGAGATACTGAGAACTGATTCAAAATCAAACAGTTTACTAATGAATTGGTAATTGTTGAGGATGACTGAAAAGTACACAATGTTTATTATCTACTATCTTTTTGTAACAAATGACTGTAATTCTCCAGAGTAAAAGGGTAAAAAGCATCAACATTAATATTTTCATATATAAAGGGAAAGTACATAAGATTACAGAAAGCCTAAATAGGAAGGAAAAAAGCAGACTAATGGGGTAGAAATGATCCATGAACTCAAACACAAGGCAATGGAACTCACCCAATCAGAGCAGCACAGAGAAATAAGAACAGAAAAAAGTGAAGCTAACTCAAGGGATTTACAGGACAACATAATACAAACTAAAACTCAGATTACAGAGTTCCCAAAAGAGCAAGAATTCTCCTTTGAAGTAACAGCACTTCCCTAACCAGGGGAAGGAAACAAACATTCAGATCCAGTAAGCTCAGACAATTCCAAATAAGAGAAAATGAAAGAGGTCCATACCAAGAAACATTATAATTAAAATATCAAAACTTATAGAAGAGGAGAGAATTATAAGAGGCAAGAGAACATTTTTTTACATATGAGGGAAGCCCCACAAGATTTATCAGAAGAAACTTTGCATGCCAGAATGAAGCAGCACAACATATCCAAAATGCTGAAGGAAAAATCTGTCCAACTAACTATACGCTATGCAGTAAAGTTACATCCAGATTTGAAAAGATAGAGAATTCCAGTTAAGAAAAAGAATTCCATCAGTATGAAAGTAGATTTATAAGAAATGCTAGAATTTCCTCAAGCTGAAAGGAAAGGGTGTTAACTAGTAACAAGAAAATATATGAAAGAATAATATTTACTGCAAAGGTAAATATATAGTAAGGGTAGTGAATTAGTAGTTATAAAGTCAGTACTAAAGGCTGAAAGAGAGAAATAGTAAGACCTACAATGATTACAATAATTAAAGGACACTACTTGGATATAAAATGTAACATCAGGGCCTCCCTGGTGGCGCAAGGAGTTAAGCACCACACTATGAAGCAATCCACAGTTTCTGCAGCACAAGTTCCATCCCCGGTGGGCCAGGGAGAAAGCGACATGGTGAAGCAGACTTCTCCTATCTCGCCTGCTGCTCCGCTCAGCATTGTATTTCAGTCACTCTGCCTGTTCTGTTCCCCACTCTGTCTCTGGTGGATCCTGTCACCACCCCCATCTCTGGCCTGTACCCCAGCTCTTGTATGAATAAATAAATAAATCTTTAAGAAAAATAAAAATAAAGGGCCTCCCCGGTGGCGCGGTGGTTGAGCGCTGGGTTGCAAAGCTGCCCGCAGCCTCTGCAGCACCGGTTCGATCCCCGGCTGCTCCCCACCACCGAAGGAGGGTCCCACGTGGCGCGCAGACCTCTCCTGCCGCCCGCTGCTCCCTCAGCAGTGTGCTTCGGTCCTTCTGCCTGCTCTGCTCCCTGCTCTGGCTCTGGTGAATTCTCTCACCCTCCTGTGCTTCTGACTGTGCCCAGTGCTTGTATAAATAAATAAAAATAATTAAAAATAAAAAAATAAGAATAAACTGTAAACAACACATGGAGTCAAAAACAACACATGGAGTAAGTTTAAAAATGCTGAGTTCTAGAATGGGATAAAATTTAAGTTGTTATCAACTTAAAATTGGCTGTCATACATATAAATTATTATATATAAACCCCAAGGTAACTATAATAAATACTGAACTACAAATCAATTACTGAAAAAAAAACAAGGAAATACTTTAATACATGGAGAATGAATAATACACTACTAAACTAATACACTACTGGGTTAATGAGGAAATCAAACAAGAAATCAAAAAATACCTGGAGGCAAAGGACAATAAGAACACAACCTTTCAGAACATAAGAGCACAGCAAAAGCAATACAGGCCCACATTAAGAAACTAGAAACAGACACAAAGACCAATAGAATAGAATTGAGAGGTCAGAAATAAACCAATGCATATATTGACAGCTAATCTCTCACAAAGGAGCCAAGAATATACATTTGAACAGGAAAGCCTCTTCCATAAATGGTACTGGGAAAATTGTATTGTCACATGCTAAAGTATGAAACTAGACCACTACTGTCCACAAAAGTCAACTGAAAATTCATAAAAGACTCAGATGAAGACCTGAAACCATAAAACATATAGAAGAAAACACAGGCAAAATGTTCTAAGACATAAACCTCAGAGATGTCTTTACAGATTCTTCCTCAGAAGCAAGGAAGACAAAAGAATATAAACAATTGGGACTACATCAAAGTAAAAAGCTTCTGCACAGCAAAACAGACTGGAACTAAAATGAAGTCACACCCTACAGAATGGGAGAAAATATTTGTACAGCATACATCTGACAAAGGACCAATATCATAGATCTACAAAGAACTCATACAACTAAAAAAAAAAAAAAAAACACCCCACTCCACAGACATACAGATGCCCAATAGGCATATGATAAAATGTTCATCATTAAATAATTAAAGGACACTTTAAGGACACAGGGAATTGCACATCAAGACCACAATGAGATACCATCTCATACCTGTAAGAATGGTCCATATCAAAAATAACTGAAACAACACATGGTAGAATATGGAGAAAAAGAAACACTCATACTGTAGACTGGTCCAGCACTTACAGAAAGAAGTATGGATGTGTCTTGAAACATGAAAACATGTATCTGCAATATGATACAATAACTCCACTCCTAGACATCCACTGGAAAAATTTAAAAACACTAATTAAAAAGGAAACTTGCACACCCACGTTTGCTGCAACACTATTTACAACAGCCAAGATATGGAAACAAACTAATTTCCCAAAAATGGATGAGTGTCACAGAAGATGTGTACACACACACATACACACACACACACAGAGGAATATTATTAATCAGTGGCAAAAAAAGATAAACTCATGTCATTTTGTAGCAACATCGATGGGAACTAGAATGGATAATATTAGGCGAATAGGTCTGAAGGAGAAAGACAAATACCAGATTGTGTCATTAATCTGTGAAATGTAGAGAAACCAAACTAAAGTTCAGACAAAAGCAATTTAAAAATCCCTTAAAGCTAAACTGAAGTATCCACATGGGGGTGGAGAGAAGGGGATAAGAACAATGAGGGAAGGAGGGGTAATGAACTTTGGGTGGTTTGGTGGTGGGTGCACTATAGTGGCAATACCTGATAGGTGTATCCTAATATTACCTTAGTTAAAAACAAATAGTTTATAGATTTGCACCTTTTGGAGGGGGTAGGGAGGAGAAGAAGGTGGGATGGGGAGAGCACAATGAACTATGGGAAAGTAATATTGTTCTTCATTAGACATTTTTCAAACACAGAAGTGATTTGGATCACCACATTTCAGAAGGTAAAGCAGCTACAGAATCTCAATAATTTCTATTTAAATATAGAACTGAGGTTGGAGCAGTTAAAATTTATTTGAAAAATAAACTATTTTAGAAAAGGTATAATCATATTGACATGTTGATGAGTGTGACTATAGTTTTAACTGACAAAAGTTTTGATGTGCCACATTTCAACTGCTTTCTGAAAATATAGTTATCAAAAATATAAGTGGCTTACCACTTATTTTTTTAAAAATTTATTTATTTATGCATATAAGAACTGGGGTACAGGCCAGAGATATGGGGGATGAGAGGATTCACCAGAGACAGAGTGGGGAGCAGAACAGGTAGACTGACCAAAATACACTGCTGAGGGGAGCAGTGGGTGAGCCAGGAGAGGTCTGCTGCGCAATGTGGGCTGCTCCCTGGCCAGGGATCAAACTTGTGCTACAGTGGCTGCGGAGAACCTCATAGGTAGTGTCTTAACCCCCTGCGCCACCAGGGAGGCCCAGCTTACCACTTAATATCGATTCTCTTTTTAGTAAAAAACAAAATAAACTAGAATTTTGAATTTTTATTTAAGTATTGATCATTACCAGCAGCACAAATTTGGCAATTCCAAAATTTACCAATAAATTATAATACAGGGGAACTAATTTTATTTCAGATATCAATATACCATAATTAGTTGTTTAAACAGCCTTCAGGGGGTTTAGAGCAAATTATATTTTAAAAACACAAAATAACGAAAATATTTAAAACACAATAAAGAGCATTAATAACTTTGCGATGTTTTCTATTAACTTAGTAAACCCAAAGCTGCATCTGATCCACAATGACCAAAAATGGCCCCATCATTTCATACGAAAATAAGCTGCAGGAATATACCTTAACACTTTGACCTTATTGTATGAAATATCTTTGTTATTTGGATTCTCAGAGTTCAATGTATTTTTGTGGCAGTAAGATTTGACCTGTAGAACTCTAAATACCTCCCAAATGTCATTTCATATTATGACTTTCTTACTTACAAGTTTTTAGTGAATTTTTAAGAAACATGAGCAAAGCTGGGGCAAAAACTGTGAAAAGAAATAGTCTCTCCACTCCCAGCACCGGCCAAAAAAAAAAAAACAGACTTAAAGTCTAAAATAAAGTGAAGGAGGGGCACCAGGGTATAGGAAATGTACCTGGATTACAATAAATAAGAATGGAAAGCATCTGGCTTTTATCAGAATTAAAGAAATTAAAGACCCTTTTCTTCACAATGAGTGAGATTCTCTTACTAGTGTATACAGACTGTTCTTTTTTTCAGGTTTTCATATCACAGCTTTAAGTTCAGTGTCTTTTTCACTTGCTTTGTGTTTTCTTTTTTTAATAATCTAGGAAAAGAATTTAAGATGCCAACTAGCCTTAAAAAAAAACCTGTATGTATTTCAGGTGATATATAGGATATAAAGAATTTTAATTTAGCTGAGTCCCTCCTCAGCAGGGCAAGCCCCTTGTGGAATATATGGTAGACAAAGTTATGGCCAACCTGTCTTTACACAAATAATCAAAACATTGAGAGCACTTTTTTTCCTAGGCCAGATCATTTCTCTAAATATTAAAAAGGTTCACAGAAATCATCCTCTGAACTAATCAATCAGTTGCAGTATTTGTTTGAAAGTTAAATTAAATCACATATACTTTAAAACCTTGGATTTAAATCTTTAAATATAACACTAAGATGCAAAGATTAGTGGTAATTCTGTTTTATCTAAGGTTTTTTCTTTGATGTTGTTATGCTTTTATGGAGGAGGGGAAATCACACTAATCAGTTGCTAGTGGTTTTTTCATTCAGTGGAATAAAATTCAGAGTTCTTGCCACACCTTCGAATTCTTATCAATTTTTTCACTATGGCTCAACTAGTCCTTTGTTCTAGACAAATTAATCCACTTGCAGCTTTCTACATAACATTAATTCCCACTTATGTCTATGTACTGCTGTGTAAGACAGACATAGGAGAATTAAAAATAGTGATACAGTTATTGCAAGTACTTATCAAACTTACTGACGACTTCAGTTTAAAATCCCAAAGAGAGCTTTCAGTATGGTTAATACAACTTCTTACAATCCTATTCTTTCACTTAAGTGTCCCTTAAGATAAAGAATAAAGATATTCAAACACAGCAAGTTATTAAAAAAATAATGCAACTTACTGCATTTTCAGATAGAAGGAACAAAAAGCAGAACATAGTCTGCCCATTCTGGTAATCATAACAGCCTCTACTTAGAGAGTTATGGCTAGTCCTGTCCAAACATTTGTCCCACCACACTGACCAGAAGGTACCATGCTAGACAAAAAGGTATTAGATACTGACTAATGATTATTCTGAAATTTTCTGGAAGGAAAAGGACCAGATCTCACATACACAGATGGAATATAACCCGTCTGCAAATTCTCTGGCATAGCCCAACCCAGAAGATGTTATTATCTTGTTCTTTGTCCCATCTTCATGCACCTACCCTTTAAATAGCTCCCTCTAGCTCCCTTTTCAGAGCAGGATAAGTTCTCTTTTCTGGCAGTGGTTCTCTTGTGTACGAGCCTATAAAAAAGCCTTGTGTAGTTTAACTACACCTAGCACTTTGTAAAATTCTTTCTCTAGATGGCAAAGGATCCATTCTTTTGGGTCAGAGTCTATAACAAAACGGCCACTACTGTTCTCCCTATTTCAAAGACTGAGACTATCAACGAGAAAACTAGGATAAGACACATAATTATTAATAGCAACCCTAGAATCAGATCCCTTTGGTTTCAACACAAAGCTCATATACACTGCCCACTACCAGATACCTATTATTTACCACTCCAGAAACTAGAGTTGGATCAAAGGAAATGAACAGATGATATGCAGTCCTCTAGAAAAAGACAAGTTAACATCCAAAATGTTAAACATCTTTGAATGCGCAAGGGAGGAAGAACAGATGTCAAAACATAAATTATATGCACTCCTGTCAAAAATCAAACTATAAATCAATTAAAAGAAAATATGTAGAAATAAAACAACATGCCACTGAACCAAAGTGTCAAATTCAAAACTAAAATACCTTGAGAGAAATGAAAATACAACATCTGAAAATATATCAGACACAGCAAATGCCTTCATCAAGAAACAATAAAAATCTCAAATAAACAACCTAACTTTATACTCAATGAACTAAAAAGAACAAACTAAGCCCAAAGTTAATAGAAGGCAGGAAATAACAAATACCAGAGTGAAAATAAAATAGAAACTAAAAAAACAAAAAACAAAAAAATAATAGAACTCAAAGTTTTAAACCAAGATCTACTCTCTTATCAGTAACTCATAATCACTAGCTTTCCCATTTTTCTGTACTTTGATTTTCCCATTCTTACTACCATGACTTCTATGTTGCAACTCATAAACAGTAATTGTTTCCTTTCTCCAAAGGTTAACCCATTTATACAATAACTGCTAAAGGTGCTCCCTGAAGACCGGATGTCATGGTAAGAATATAAAAGTTGGGCTTTTGAAAAGAAAAATATTAAGAACTTTGAGTTTGACTCACAAATAAAAAGAAAGTACTCTATAATCAGAAATGAAGGGAGGGACATCACACTGATACCACAGAAACACAAAGAACCTTGGGATTACAATAAAAAATATTGTAATCATAAACTGGAAAAACTAGAAAAATGGAGAAATTCCTAAAAACAGACTAAATTAAAAATTTAAAAAATCTTAAAAACCAATTACTAATCATCAAAAAGCTCCCAACAAACAAAAGTTGAGGGTCAGACAGCTTTACTGGAGAATTCTATGAAACATTTAACAAAGAATACCAATCCTCCTCAAACTGTTTCAAATAATAGGAACACTTCAAAACTCATTTTACCGGCTAATTATTACCTTGATAACAAAATCAGACCAAAAACAACCTACAACAGAACAAAATTAGAGGCCAATATCACTGATGAATATAAATGCAAAAATCCTCAACAAAATAGTAGCATATCAAATGTAACATCCACAAAATCAAAATCAATGTGATACACAGTATTAACAAAATGAAGGATGAAAAAATCATATGATCACCTCACTGGATGCAAAAAAAGCACTGGACAAAATTCTACATCTATTTATGATTTTTTTTAAAAAAACTCAACTATAGCAAGAAAGTATACTCAAGTATAGTGAGAATGACCTCAATACAATTAAGGTGATACATGAAAAGTTCGCTGCTAATATGGTCAAAAGCTAAAAGGTTTTCCTCTAGGATCAGGAACAAGACAAAGATGCCCACTTTTGCCAGTATAATTCAACAAAATATTGGAAGTCTTAGCAGGAGCAATTACACAAGAAAATAAATAAATAAAGGCATTTCAATATGGTAATGGAGAAATAAAAAGTCATTATTTGCAGAAAACATATATAGGAGACCCTAAGCTCCCCATCAAAACATTAAAATAAATGAATAAAACCAACACACAAAAATCTGTTGCATTTCTATACACTAATAGTAGCAAAGTAGGAGAAAGAAAAATTAAGAAAACAATACAATTTACAAGTGCATCAAAAAGAAAATACCTTAGAATAAATTTAACCAAGGAAGTGAAAGACCAATATATTGAAAACTACAAGACATTAATGAAAAAATTGAAGACATAAGTAAAAGACAGTCCATGCTCACCAAGTGGAAGAATTAATATTGTCAAAATGTGTGTACTAACCAAAGCAGTCTGCAGATTCAATGCAATCCCTTAGCAAAATTCCAATGGCATTTTCACAGAAATAAACACCTATATGGAACCTAAAACCTGTATGGAACCAAAAAAGACCCCAATTTGCCAAAGCTGGAGGCACCATGCGCTCTTATTTTGAACTATATTGCAAAGCTATAGCAAGTCAAGAACATGCTAATGGCATTAAAAAAAAAAAAAAAGACAGCTCAAAAGAAAGTCCAGAAACAAGTCACACATGTACTGTCAATGAATGTATGACAAATAGGGGTAAGGACATTGTCTTCAGTGAGTGATGCTAGGAAAATTGAAGAGCCACATGCTAAGAAATGGATCACTATCTTACACTATACACAGAAACAAACGCAAAATGGATTAAAGACTTGAGCATAAAACCTGAAACCATAAAACTCATAGAAGAAAACAAAGATAACAGCTACTTGAAGGTCTTGGTTATGACTTTTTGTATTTCATACCAAAACAAAAGCAACACACACATACAAATATCCATTAGTGGACTACATTGAACTAAAATGTTTCTGCACAGCACAGGAAACCATCGACAAAATGAAAAGACATCCTACTAAGAAAAAATGTTTATAAATCATGTATTTGAAAAGGTGTTAATATGCAAAATATATAAAGAACTCACACAACTCAATAACAAAAAAAAAAAATCTGATTTAAAAAACGGATAAAGGATTTGAAAAGACAATTTTCCAAAGAACACATAAGATGGGCTCAAAGTGTCTTGAAAAGGTAGTCAAGTATCATTGATCATCAGGGAAATGCACATTAAAAATAAAATGAGGGGCCTGCCTGGTGGCACAAAGGTTAAGTCTCAGCACTATGAAGCCACTGGCAGCCATTGCAGCACAGAGTTCAATGCCCACCCAGGGAGCTAACCCACATGGAGCAGCAGACCTCTTCTGTCTTGCCTGCTGCTCCCCTCAGCAGTGTATTTCCATCAATTCACCTGTTCTGTTCCCGACTCTGCCTCTGGTGAGAGGCAGAGTCTGGTGAATCCTTTCACCACCTCCGCATCTCTGGCCTATACCCCAGTTCTTGTATGCATAGATAAATATTTAAAAAAAATGAGATAGTACCTCATACTTGTTAAAATGGTTAGAATCAAAAAGACAAGAAATAAGTGATGGGAGGATGCAGAGGGAGCACTGTCGGTGGGAATGAAAACTGGTATAGCACTATGGAAAACAGTATGGAGGTGCCTCAAAAAACTGGAAATAGAAGTACCGCAAATCCACTTCATGGTATTTGTCTGAAAAAAAAAATGAAAACACTAACTCAAATACAGATGCATCCCCAAATTCATTACAGTAATATTTACAATAGCCAATCTACAAAAATGAACTAAACATAAACAGATAGATGAATTGATAAAGAAAATGTGGTAAGTATATATATAAATTATTCAGTCACAAAAAAGGATATCCTGCTATTTGCATGTCAAGGACATAGACATGGTCCTTGTGGGCACAATGCTACATGAAGTCCGACAGAGAAAGAGAAGTACCCTTCAGTCTCACTATATATAAAATATATAAAATTTTGAAGCAAAATAATTATAACTCATAAATTAAGAGAAAAGACTGATGACTGCCCAGTTGAGGATAGGCAAGATGGGTAAAAACAGTCAAAAGGTATAAATTTCGAGTTATAAAATAAGTAACTCTTGGGGCTGTAATATGCCTGGTGACTATAGTTAATTTCAAATCTCTATTGCAGATTTGCAAGTCACTAAGAGACTGTAAGAATTTGCCATCACAAGAAAAAAATTGTAATATGTATGGTAAGGGATGTTAACTATACTAATTATAATCATTTCCTAGTATATACAACTATCAAAAATTGTGTTGTATGCTTGAAAACCAATAGAACATCACGTTAATTTTATCTCAATGAAAAAGGAATTAAATAAATTGTAAATCAAGACACTGATATCCTAAATTGCCTGTCAAAATAATATGATCCCAGGCTAGTTGCTGTTTCTTTTTCCATTTATACAACTTAAAAATAGTTTTAAAAGACAATATAAATATATTTCAAGTTCGCTGGACAATACTAAGATGAGGTAGTCTATAGTTTTTTATGTAATTTTACTGTTCTACCTATGCTTTTAATTTAATAAGGGACAAAATAGGACTCTTGCAGAAATCTTTATGCCTTTACTCTTTGTTATACTTTATTCCCAAATTTTCCATTAAAAAGAATTTCTTCATTCCATTTTCTCAGAAGCAGTTGACTTTACTGTGTATCTGTTTCAGGTTAAAAAAAAAATGCACTCCCTTCATCACATAATTGACTTCATCCTTTATTATCTTTTTTACAACTGCTCTTTTGTTAGTGATTTAGAAATTAACTTCTAAGCAGATGTAACTTTAAAGAAATCTGTAAGTGCCAACATAAAGCCATCTACTGATAATCCATGCAAAATATACTGTCCTTACTTACATTATATACAAACATTAATTGAAAATGGACCAAAGACATATACCTACAGCTAAAACTCTTAGAAGAAAACACAAGGAAATGTTTTGCTACACTGGATTTAGAAATGACTTCTTGCATATGACACCAAAAGCAAAGGCAACAAAAGAAAACAGATAATTCAGATAAATCAGTCTTTTTTCATAAAAATTTCACTCATAAAAGTATAAAACATAGTGCACAAATCACAGAATGGAAAATAATATTTGCAACTCATATATGTAATAAGAGATTGCTACCCACAGTATAAAAAGTGTTATATACGTCAACAATAAAAAAGCAATTTAAAAATGATAAGACTTGAATAGCTGTTTCTCCAAAGATAGACAAAAGGCAGAACACATGAAAAGATACTCAAACATCACAAGTCATTAAGGGAATGTAAATCCAAACCACAATGAGAAGTCACTTTACACGGAAAATGATGGCTATTCTCAAAACAAGAAATAAAAAAAACAGAAAGTAACAAATACTGGCATTGATGTGAAGAAATTGGAAATACTGTGCATCACTGATGAGAATGTAGAACATTGCAGCCACTATGAAAAACAGTTTAGCAGGTCTTCAAAAAGGTAAACATAGAATTACCATGAGTCCAGCAAATGAAACATAGAATTACCATGAGTCCAGCAAATGCACTCCTTGGTATACACCCAAAGGAAATGAAAGCAAGGGCTGGAAAATATGTGCTCAATGTTCACTGTAGCATTAGTTCCAATAGCCAAAAGGCATTGCCCATTAGCAGAAGAACAGATAAGTAAAATGTGCTTTATTCTAAGTTTAAAATCCAGGTCACATGGGCAATAGATTTCTGCTGTAAGAGAAAATATCTAAATCTCAGTGCAAAGTGCTCTTTAAAACACTTTAAATTTATACTGACTAGTCAAAACATACTTAAAATTATAAAGACAAAAATGTCAAAAATTTTAGTTCACACTACTACCGAATAAAATAAATATTTTGAGAAATATTTTAAATTTTTTCTTAAGGCTCAGGACTACTTGGGGATCTTTTTCTTGTCACATTATTCATTATTTTGTTAAGTTCAAACTATTTACATGATTATAATAATTATTGAAAAGTATGCTCTCTTTTCAGTGACTGAAAATAGCAGTTATAAATAAAGGGGAAGGCTAGCATAAACTACAGTATTTGACTAGTTTGAACTCATGGGTTTCCATATGCACAGATAAAAAGGTACAGAAATAAACAAAAAAGTTTGTGTATCCATGGACTAGTATATACACATGTAGTTCTAGCTCTGTCTACTGATAGGAATAGGAACAATGACACACCACTTACAATGAGATGGGATGGGATACCTACATCTTGGTTTCAAAATACACCTCTCTAATAGAAGGAATCGGTGCTCCTTGAGGAAGTGATTGATTTCAGGGTGATAACAGGGCAAATACAAGAGCCTGGAACATATTATGGCACCAGAAAATAAGAAGAACTTTCCTAAAGAAGGTGAGGAATGTTGAAAAACAACCTGAAGGCCACAGTTGGAACAATCTGAGCAATAAAATAAAGAATGATAGTAACAGATTATAAACCACAAGATAAAACAAATATATATGACTTGATATCAATACAAAGTACAAAATGAATGTATGAATATGGGAAAGGGAAAGTTCTCCATTATAGATGATTTCCACTTAATGCAGAAGGAAATGAGAATGAATATAAAATCACCAAATGTCACTATAATAACTCTTACAGGGAAGATCTACCAAAGAATGATGGAATAAGTAGGCAGAAATTTCAAGATAGGATTATCTTCAAATAGGATTATCTGGAGAGTTTCAAAAAAATCTTGTTCTCTGTAAGTCAAGAACCTAGTTATTACAAAGAAAAAAAATAATAACTTTACAAGTGGAGAAATTTAACAGATACAACCTTAAACCAAAAACAAGTTAACATCTTCTCCAATAGATATAATGCACTGAGTAGGACTCAGCATCACTTGTGTGGTATTAACTGCCAACAACGCATAATCTCAAACGAATAATGAGAAAATTAAATACAAACCCATATTGACACATTGTACAAAATAAATGACCATACTCATCATAAATCTGAAGATCATAAAAGATGAGAAAAGATTTTCACATATCAGGAGAGCCTTGGGAGACACAACTAAATGCAATGTCTGATCCTAGATTGAATCTTCAAACAGAAAAACGATATTAATGGAAAACCGATGAGATTCAAATAAAATCTGTAGTTCAGTTAATAGTACTGCACCAAAGTTTATTTCCTGGTTTTGATCATAATGCTCTGTTAACATTAAGGAGAGATGGGTAAAGCATATTCCTGAGCTTTCTGTACTATTTTTGCAACCTCTCTGTAAACCTAAAATTATTTCAAAATTTTAAACGCCCTGCACTTTTTCTCCTTCTACTGAATTGAAACAAAGTTGAGAAATTCAAGAAATATTTACACAGGGTAAAATCCAACATTTACCTTGTTGTTTGAAAAACAACCTACATTAGAGTAAGACTTAAGTCACTGAGTTAAAAGATATTTATTAAGCATTTACTGCATTCCAGATATAGCAGATGCTAGAGATACTGCCTTCAAGAAAATTATAATTGGTAAGAGAAACAAAACTGCTAACCTGTCAACCTGATTCACGAAAAATTCAGGCTATAATCTAATGACTAAATAACAACAGTAACATCATTTATACTGTTTTTATGAGGTTAAATTATAAAAAAAAATATTCTGGACAAGTAAAATCTTCAAATAGGATATTAACACCTCTATAGTTTAAGTTTAACATACTCTACATATATGTCATATGGAGGCTTTATACACAGTAATTAGCATCTAATACTTCAAAAAGTACTTGAATATTTTCTATCAAAGATTGTATTTCTCCAGTCAAGAAACTAGCTGCTTAATTTAATCTCAGGCAAATGAGTAAGAGAGAGGTATGGTAACAAAAATATCCACAAAAGTAAAAATGAATTAAATAGTTCTTAAAAACAATCTTAGAAAAAGATGGTAGATCAATTTAAATACAATTAAGATAGAATTTGAAGACAACCTATTGAAAAATCAAAATGTATATAAAGAAGTACTATAAATTCTGTAAAGAACTCAGTATGAGTTCGGACTTTTAATTCTCAAAAACAATAAAGCATAAAGCAACTTAGAGAAAAAAGTTCCATCGAACCTCCTTCAGGTGACTCAATCAATAGGGTTCAATTGCATCCCCTAAGTTCTTGCAGATGTTAGCATCATGATCTTATTAACACTACTCATCTCAAAACTTAGGAAATAAAGGAACCACTCTATTCTGATCTCTCCAGTAGGCCTTTACAAATACCAAGTAATGGCATAGGATGAGTCTATATATTCTTAAAGATAGTAACAAGGATTATGTACATTTACAATATAATAGAAACATTACTGTTAACATTCAAACCCAAGCAAAAAGCCAGATCACTCTGAAGAGATACTCTGATTACCGAGATTCATTTGTATGAATGTCAAATTATCAATACCTTGTTATAAATCTCATAATGTTGAAATTTCTACCTGTTTTTCCAAGATTTAGCATTAGTCATCAAAGTCTTCATAATTTTAAGATTCAAGGGCTAATTCTGTTATCAATTTACTTGAATTTAGCTGATAGTATATATAAGAAAACATTGTTTCCAATCATAATAAAACATCTGTCCAGCATATAAAGAGAAGGTGCAGCACACAAGAGAAACAGTGCAGCACACGAAAAGTAATGGTTCTTTAAACAACTGCACATGTGTATGCACAAAACTTAGAGGGCAAGGACTGTCAGAAAATGTTCTTTCTACATTATCATTGGTCATCTTATTTCTGTTTCAATGCTTTTAAACACCATTTAACACTCTAAAAAAATACAAAGTGTCTAAGTGAAGTACACGGAAACTTCTGTAAAGTGGGGCGAAATACATATACATATTTGCTTACATGTATACAAATTATATCTTTGGAAGGACAAGTAATAAATTCCTCCAACCAAAACAAGATGACTAGATAATGGGAGACAAGAAGTAGTACAGATATTCATTCCAGACCCTATCAAACATCATAAATTTGAATCACAGGCAGTTTTTACTCAAAACACAAATATAATAAACAAACAGATAAAATGCTAATGATTCCTCATCTCAATCTTTCTCTCCCCTCACTAGATTTTAAGTCCCCTGAAGGTATAGATCTTTGTCTATTTTTTACTACGATAGCTCCAGTGTCTGAACCACTGCTTGTGCTTGAAAAATATTTGCTGAGTGAATGACGCATTAACCTCGCCATCAAATTCCAGAATGTACATGCAATTGCCTACTTCTCGCTACCACGTGAACACTTAGTCTTATTTATTAGCATGTCCAAGTCAACTCCAGTCCCATATTAACTGGCTTCCCTCACCTCTTTCCCATCTCAACATATGGCATTACCATCATGCAGTTCAAACCCAAACCCTAGCCCAATCAACAGCACTCACAACCAAAACATAACAAATTCAAAGTATCTTCAACTACAAAATACATCTCAAAATCTTTTTTTTATCTCTAACGCTACAGTCACTACTAAAATATGCTACCACCTTCTTACTTGTCTCCCTGCTTCTTTTCTCCTGTTACCCAATCACCTCCAGAGTCAGATTATAAATCAGACCCAGTTTTACAAAACTGTAATAACTATTCAGTATACTTTAATAACAAAATTAAACTCCTTTGGACAAGGAGACCTCACAAGTTTGGGGTCCTAGATCATGACTTAACCTCTGATCTCTCTAGAGGATCCACCTTCAATGAGCTTTCAATTTGCTGAACCCAAAGCATTTCCATTGATTGGTACCTGAAACAGGTACACTTTCCCCGGCACACCACTTTAGGGTAAATCCATTTGCTGTATACCCTCACAAAGGTACACACTATTAGACTTCCAAAGGTTAAATATGTCTCACTTTTTGAGATATCAAGTCAAAGGTCACCTTAGACAGGTCTTTCCTGAGCTCAACATCTTAAGTAACCCTCAGTCACTACCACAACTCCCTATTTTATTTCCTTCATAGCATCTGTGATCCTCTGAAGCTGTTTTTGTATCTTATTTATTGTCAGTCTCTCCCTCCCCACCAGAACTAACACTCTAGGAGGGCAGAAATTTCATGTGTCTTGTTTATTGTTATATCCCCAGTGCCTGTAATAATACTTGGCATGTGAACCAAGTGCTTAAAAAATATTTAACTGGTAGATAATGCAAAACTGACTTTAAACATGGTCCACACGTATAATTTAGGGACAGACTGAAGATAAAAGACATGGATAAACTATTTTCACATTTCTAAAACATTGAGAATCACCAGAGATGATGGAAAATGAAGTGAGAGTACTTCAAATGCTTGTTAGCATTCAAATACATGGAAAAGATTTTCCACACATTAAGTGTCCACCTTGCTAGTATGTTTCCCCAACTTATAAACAGCATCGGAGGGGAGAAAGAGGGTAACTAAAACATTGTACTTGGGTTGTGACTCTTTTGAAAGGGTCTTCAGACACTGAATACAGGCAAAAAAGACAAAGCAAAGTAGACACAATTTGTTCATTTGTCTGCTTGGAAAGGAATGTGAAATACTAAAGGATAGAGAAGAATGGTTTCAGTTTTTTAATTGTCTATTATGTAGTTAGCAATACATGACAACAAAATAATCATTTCTCATTTTTACTAAGAATGTAGGCTGGGCTGGGTCTACTTCAAGATTTTTACATTGAAAAGCCAAACAGTCTATAGTGAATGTTAAAAGAGTTTACATCTCGTCTTCAAAATGCAAACTTCCAAGGTACTGCACTTCAACTGGTGATAGTAATTCATGCAGGAAAGGTGAAGCTTTAACAATAGTAACAGCCTGCAATTAATTCACAGATGTTTTGTTTACATGTACCTATTTGTGGGGTGGTAGGGTATGATCCAGACTCCCCAGTGTGCAAGTAAGTGCCCTAAAGAGAGTCTAAGGATCTTATTTCACCAGACCCTAAGTGTTGAGACAGGTCTACCATGCACGTAGCATACGCCTCCCCATAGCTATCAATCTTCACTGTCTGCGGAAACAAAAGTGAAAATACTTGTGGTAAGGATGTAAGCGTCTGATGCCCCCATCACCACCCTCAACACAGAGTCGTGTACCCTTTGACTAAATAAATGAGCAAATGAGTGAGTATTCGCACCCTCACCTTGCCTCCCAGTAGGAAAATGGGGCCGGCCGGAGGAGGGTCGGCCAAGGCCGGGTTAGGGAGGCCAGGGATTCAGTACAGCGGTGGCCGGGCTTAGGGGTCAGCGCTCCGGGGAGCCGGGATCACCTTCAGGACACCATCTTCCCAGGCCGCCCCCTTCCACCCGCCCGCCTTCCCCCTCCGCGCCCCAACTCCCTTCCTCCGCCCCATCCCCGCCACCCATTACCCGGGAAGGGAAGTTTCCCGGCGCCTGCAGCCCGGCTCCCCGACCCTCGGCGGGGTTACCTTCTGCAGAAGCGGGACCAGGAGAAGGGGACAAAGGGCGGGGACGCAGCCCGAAGGAGTGAAAGGCGAAGCCCCCGGCGAGAAGGGTGGCGGCGGCGACCGCGGCGGCTGTCAGCTCGCGTTTCCCTGCTCACAGCGCTGCCATTACTGTGCGCGGAGGCCGCCTCCCCGGCCGGCCGCCGCCACCCGCCCGGGAGACACGGGGGGTGGGGAGGGGACCCCGGGAGCCCGCGCGCCGGACGCTCACCTGCCGCCGCGCGGAAACGCTGCAAAGCTCACGGCAGCCGCCGCTCCCGGACGGGACAGGGGCGGTGGGGACGTGGGGAAGGGGAGGGTGAGGGGCCGGCCAGCGGATCCGTAAAACAAGCGTCCTCCTGAGAGCCCGGCTTTGCCTAACACACACCCTCCGGGCTCCCTCTTCCGCCGCCTGCAAACCCCCCCCCGCGGACAGCAATGGTACAGTCCGCGTTACGGCAAGCGCAGGGAGCCTGGTTTGGTGCAATCGCGAAAGGCCGCGGAAATCAATATTGAAACTGACTTCTGCGGGGCTCGATGTTAAAGGGACAGTGACGGTTCGCTGAGCTCAAGAGATGCGGTCCCTGCCAAGTTTAGGGGCTGTTAATAATAGGTCAAAATGGTGTTTTCAGCAAAAGTGGTTTGCTTTAGTTGCAGACCCGTGTGAATATTTTCAGACACCACCATCAGCTTGCCATGGGCTTTTCAAAAGATCAAAATATGTTAGCAAAACTCCTTGTTCCCTCTGACATATCCATTTCCTACTGTTATCGACAGATAGGTTCTGAGACTTCAGTATATTTTCAATGAAGGAATTTCTTTTCACAGTCTTGAACACTCTCCCTGGGTCCCACCATCATTTGATCAGAATAAAGTTTTTTACTGCCTTGGGCTACTGAAGCATAGACGATTTTTAAGCAGTGTAACTATTCTGTATGATACTGTAATGATGAATGGACTTCTTATACATTTGTCAAAGCCCATAAAAGGTACAAGCAGAGTGAATTCTAATATAAGCTACAAAATTTATAATATTGTATCAATGTTGACTAATGAAACAAAAACAGGTTCACCTATTAACCTCTTTCTATTCAGAGGACCTCAGTAGAACAAAAGCTTGTCTTTATTCCTTATTTGCCTTGCAAGATTCCAGGGGTCAGTCTAGTTTTCCACTTATATGTTTTGAAGAAAACTTTTCCTGCAAAACCCTTAAATTCTTTGTACCCAGTCCTTTCAAGGCCCTTGTATAATCCTAGCTCCCGACCTGATAAATCCCAGCAATCTTTCTCCTCTTCTAATGTGCTTTTCATTGCATTTGAAGTCTAGACTCTTTTTTAAAAGATTTATTTATTCATGCATAAAAGAGCTGGGGTGCAGCCCAGAGATGGGGTGGGGAGAGGATTCACCAGAGACAGAGTTGGGGACAGAACAGGCAGACTGACTGAAATCACTACTGAGGGGAGCAGCGGGCGAGACAGGAGAGGTCTGCTGTGCCATGTGGATAGCTCCCTGGCCGGGGATCTATCCACATGGCTGCGGATTGTTTCATAGTGTGGTGTTTAACCCCTTGCGCCACCAGGGAGGCCCCAAGTCTAGACTTTTTTTCACAAAGTAAATTCAATTAAGTGATTTGTTTCCATCATATGACTATATGTATATTCTCCCTTTTCTTATTTAGCAAAACCCAAAGTATGGTTAGCACACATCTGGAAATATCCAAGACCTTTTCAGAGGACCCTAGTAAAAACGAATCTTCACAATAATACAGCATATTCTTTTTTTTAAAGATTTATTTATTTATGCATACAAGAGCTAGGGTGCAGTCTAGAGGTGTGGGGGATGAGAGAATTCACCAGAGACAGAGCAGAGAGTAGAACAGTGGAATGACTGAAATACACTGCTGAGGGGAGCAGCAGGTGAGATAGGAGAGGTCTGCTGCACCATGTGGGTAGCTCCATGGCTGGGGCTCGAACTTGTGCTGCAGTGGCTGCAGATAGCTTTATAGTGCTGCATCTTAGCCCCTTGTGCCATATTTTTTTGTCCTTTTTATTGGGTTCACATAGGCACTAGTGGTTTAAAGCAATAGTACAGGAAGGAGCAAACACTGAGCCAGTGAGTGGCTCCTGAATAAACTCCACCCTCTGATGACTTTGTGGATTCCATCCCCATCTCCATGTCCTTGAGCTCTCAAGAGACAAGGATTACAAACCTCAACATGCCATTAACCTGACTTCCTGAACAGTTAGCCAGTCGGAACTTGGGGTGGAAATAAGTAGCCATGACTGAAATGAACATGTGTGTGCTCTCGCTTGCTTTTCTGACTTCGACTTACACCTAGTGTCTCAGGTCAATGGCATTGCTAAAAAATTAGTTTTTTCTTACTCTCTCATTCTTAATCTCTCTCTCTCCACCCTTTTCCCATTCCTTGTATGAATAAACCTTTTTTAAACATTCCTCTCTGTTTGAGTGCTTTTGGGTCTTGTCCTGAGTTCTTAAGCATGTGCGTGAGGACTCAGAACTCAGGTCACCCCGTTGTTCCCAGGGTTGCCTGGGACTCAATGGCAAGCCCAACACAACCACAGTTGACCAGCCCACGGTTGACCCTACCTTGCAGTTTCTCAGTGTGTGTGTTAAAATTGTGGGACAAGTGGCAGGATATTTGTCTCTAGAGGAGCTTGGTATTTACTTTAGTAAAGTTTTGTTTCTGTGTGTATATTGATACAAACAGGGTTTCCAATCATTAGCTTAGGCCGTTTTGTATTTTTAAGTATTTTTGGTTTTGGTTAATCTGGTAAAACCAGGTATATGGAAGATGATTTTGGTCTCATTGAAGGTGTGTGGTCATAAATATAAGGCTCAATTTCAACCTCCAAATTAGGACTTTTTTTTCTGGGTGGCTCAGTGTGGGTGTGTGTTTGTTTTCTATAACTTTGTTTTACTTGGAGAGAAGGTGAACATTCTACTTAGACAAATTCTAGCCGTCCTCCTTCAACAAGGTTTAGAAAAGATAGAGACCGATTTGATGGCACAAAGAAGAGCAAAGAGACATTCCCCTTACTCTGATAGCAGTAAAGGGGGAACAGGAGGAAGGGGAGGACCCCCGCTTACGGGAGGTTTTGGACACAGCCATGGGGAATCCCTTTCAAAAGCTCAGCACCCCTCTGTAGAGGCTCTACGTGCCTCACATTACCCCCAGGAAAGGAAATAAATTATTTCTATTTCTCATACCAGACAGGGCATCCAACTTGGCTAAAGGCGCTAACTTGGAAAGGACAGCTCCTCTTCAACAATTCCCTACAGGTAGATTGAACAAACAGAAGTAACCTGTGGGTTACTGTTGTTCGTGTACCCTCATTTCCACTGCAGACCTCCTGAACTGAAGGTTTTCTGTCCCTCCATACTGGAAAGCTCATAAAAGGATGGCTAATTTGTTTGCCTTTATGTTTGCTTCCCATCAACCTACCTGGATAGATATAAAATCTGTACTACATAAACTATTAACATCAGATGAGTGGAGAGTGGTATTCGGGAAAGCTAGTGAAGAGGCTTATTGTCTCCAGCAGGAGAATCAAGAAAGCATGCAACCAGAAGAGGCTGTCCCAATAGTAGACAACAACAGGGACCCCAGTGATGGGAGAACGGGAAGGCTAGAACACTGTTAGAAGTGGTTTTAAAAGGGCTAAGGCAGGAACTGTCTTAGCAATAGAGTTTTAGTAAGATACTGGAGCTTCAGCAAAAGGCCAATGAGGATCTAGCTCAGTTTCCTAAAAAGGATTACTCAAACTTATAGTATTTACTCAAATACGAAGCCATATGCTCCAGAAAATACTCATATGATTTTTAAAAATTCATAGGCATAGCTCTCCAGACATATCGTGGAAATCAAGAAAGGCAGAAGATGGTTTAGAGATGAGTCCTTCTCAATTGGTGGATATAGCATTTAGAATATGCAATGCGAGATAAGAAAGGAAGCCTACGCTAGCAACCAAAAATTTCTAGTACCCTTTTCTGAACTTGTGCAGAAATATGAGAGACCCACAGGGAATTATTTGTCAACCCTAAAGCTATTGAGCAACTATACGTGTAAAACACCAGGGGGCACCACATGTAACAAGGTGAAAATGTGTCTAATTGAATTTGAACATGTTCATTCAGGAATCACAGATTTGAATGAAGGAGAAAAGATTGGGCCACATGAATTTGTGTATTTATCCAGTAGATGTGCTTGTTTCTCTAGTTCTAATTTTTTGACTGATCAACTGCCGCGGACCAGCACAGCAGTAGACGATGAGGCCACCTCAGGGTTGAGAGAAGCATGCAGGGTGGTCAGGGCGTCGGTGAAAGAAATGACAAACAAACACACTTCAAGAGTGAAAATCTGAGTGTAATTTTCTTTGAGTTTGTGACCAGTATATATATGTTTTCCAAAAGCACAAGAATGAATATCAAAGAAATTAGCTTGCTCATGGGCTCAGTCTATCACCATCAGGGAGGTGATCTATAACAAACAATGACCATTATAGAAGAAAGGAGGAAGTTTAGAAAGACAATAAGGGATTAAAGTTTGTAGTTCTAGAAAGACAGGATAAGATTTTTAGCATTCTTGTAGTGGTTCTTGGTGGTCGTTATCTTTTGATAAGCTTCTGCCTTTTCAGGGAACTTCCGCTGCACTTCCTCTGCTTCAGGCTGTTCTCCCCCCGCGTGCTGGTTGCCCAGCCGGATCTAGGGACCGTGGAGAAAGCCATTCCTACAGATCACTGCGGGGGGAGGTGCAGCAGGTATGTAGGGTTTTGCTGTTCTTCCCCTGCGCGCTGGTTGCCCAGCTGGACCTAGGGCTGGTTAGCCCTAAAGGTCACTGCAGGGGGAGGTGCAGCAATCAACCTAATGTTCTTGATTTCTGAAGAAAACTTTGGCTTCAATTATTAAATTGATCTTCCGATTAGAAATGTAGCCTCATTTGAATTTGGTCAGCATGAGCCAGGTTTTTTTTTTAATGATTTATTTTTATTTATTTATGCACACAAGAATAGGCCAGAGGTGCGGGGGAGGTTGAGAGGATTCACCAGAGAAAGGGGGGAGCAGAACAGGCAGATCTACTGAAACACACTGCTGAGGCGGGCAGCAGGCAAGGCAGGAGAGGTCTGCTGATCCATGTGGGTTAGCTCCCTGGCTGGGGATCCACCTCAGACTGCATTGGCTGGTGATAGCTTGATAGCACTGAGACTTTAACCCCTGTGCCACCAGGGAGGTCCAGCCTCAGCCAGGTTTTCTGAGGACCTCATAATTCCTAGGTAACAGTTACGAGGTTCCTTACTCTGCTGCCTTCTTAGTTTTCCAGCCTTGGCGTTGTTCACTTGTGTTTATTCTCTTATGTTCTGAGCATATTACCCTCTTGCACTTCCTCCAAACTCCTTCATATTGCAGAGCCCTCCTCCAAGATTTCCTTTGCCCAAAACAATTTTATGTTGCATATTCTCAAACCAACTCTTAGCCATCATTCAAGATTGAACTTAAAATTATCTTTTTAACAAAGTCCAGGTCCTCTTGGAATTGATTGGGCTCCTTTTCCATGTTCTGTTGTACTTTTTGTGCTATTTCCTCATAATTCTTAACACAGGTATAGTCAAGTAATTATTTGTGTAAATATTTATTTAAAGTTTTTCTTCCCCATTTGATTAAAGAGGCATGGAGCATGAATATATTTTACCACTTTATCATTGACCTGCTACAGTGCCTGAGACATAGTAAATCCTATCAAATAAGTGTTGACTCAACAAATGAGGAACAACATTGAAGCTGACTTGACCATCACTACCACCACTAACTATACTATGAAATGTGAATCTGCTCCTGAAAGGAGAGGGTGGCATCAGCATCACCATATTCTTTCTGCTTATGATCAGCAGTCATCACTAAGTGTACTTTTCCCTGTTGAGACCTGATGCTAATATAGAGCCCTTCTCAACACATTGAGTGACCAGGGAGTCATTAACAACTGACCAGGGTTAGCATGATGAGGAACAACATTTGCTATTCTTGATGTTTCTTTTGTGATCCAAATACATATGACTGGATGATTGACTCCATCATAAATTCAATTCAGCAAAAATATACAAGTCACTGCAGAGGAAAAAGCACCTAAAATATATCATCAATGTTTGGATCAGTCAGAACTCTTTCAAGTGTAAATGACAGAAACAAGTATAAACACAAAATAAATGTTTTGTCCTATATAATTGAGTAGTCCAGAGGACAAGCTGGCATAGCTAAATCCCCTAAAGTAGTACTTTTTAAACTTTAATGTCCACCAAATCACTTAGAGATCATACTATAATGAAGATTCTGATTAATAAGTCTGGAGGAGTCTGACATATTTTTACTTCTAAAAGGCTCCTTAATGATGTTGATGCTGCAGATCCTCGACCACATTCTAAGTGGCAAACTCCTGAAGATATAAGCCAATATATATGCAATATATTTCATTTAAGGAGTTTTCAATCTAGTTACTTTTATTAATATTTATGGGCAGCATAAGTTGGTAAAATATAAAACACAGAATATACTTTTGCATTTTCATATCCACATTAATATTGATTTTTAATATCAAACTTATATTAATTATAGTATTCAAAGATATTCTCTTTGGTCTCCTCATTTACAAGATGTCTTGGTGTACATAAAAGGGGTTTCTAACCCAGTCTTAGAGATCAGTTATTGATTGATTCAGCACCAGTTCTAGCCTCTCTTCTACATACAAGCACATACTTCCTTTCAGCTACAGGTGATCATGTGACATTTATCTGGCCAGTTAGAAAGTAGGAAAAAGTCCCAGGGGAAAATAATTTTTCCTGAGTAAAAAAGAGAGTCTCATAGGTAAATGTTTATTCTTTACTATTTGTCTATTGTCTTTTTCTTCCTGCCTAAACTTGGGGACAATGCCTTTAGATGTGGTTGTTACCTTTTCTTTCCCCACCTTCTTCCTATAAAGACCATCACTTCTTTCCCCACCCTCTTCCTTCTAATTATAAAATGCTTCCATTTTATACAATTCCTTGCAGCACCTATCTACTTGCTAGATGAGATGCTGCCCAATGCAAGAATCATGTAATAAAACCAAGTAAATCTCTAAATTTATATGGAGATTATCTATTTGTTTTTTAATATATTTTAATACATTTGATGGCAATGGTGGAATCTAAATCAAGCTTTTGGCGGCCATCAGGGAGGAGAAATACAGGCATGACAATTACAAACCCTGTTAAACTCTGTCTCTATCACCATGTCTGAGGGTTGTAGTATACATTCCTCTCAATTTGAGTTCATATCTATGCTTAAAGCTCCCAATCCAATTCATTTTCTAGTCTAGAGCTTAATGGGTCAGCTTGGAGCCAGTAGAAGTTTCTCTCAGGAACCTGAGGTCCCTAATCCTTCATTTAATCCACACTTCATTGTTGGACTTGCTCCCCCATTTCCAGTATATGGTTACCATTTACTGAGCTTTGCTTATTTGCTCCTTTCTCCATTTTCAGTCCACATTCTCCCATTTACTGGAGTTTGTTAGTTTCGTATATTTGTGAATTGTTGATGGTACTGGTCTGAGCTGAACTCTGTCCAACCTAGAAGCTGAGCTGATTTTGGATCAGACTGAGTCTGGTTTGGGCTGGTGAATATTACATAAGGGCTACCTTCTAACAGAATATTTGAAGTGAAAAATAGCTGGCTACCTCTTAGGTCTTAGTTTGATACAAAGAAACTGGGGGGTTTATTTAGAAGTAATGGGATGCTTTATGTCCAAAAAGTTGACCTTTTTGTAAGGATTAAACAATGACAATCATAAGCAAAGAGCCCATCAGAACAGCCCATCAGAGTTGTTGTTTCTGGTATTAATCCTGTTCAGCCCCCAGAATTTGTTATCAGCTTCCCAGTTATCTTGACACTGGTACATGGTGTCACTGTCTGGCACACCTTTGAGCATCATCAGGGCAGGAACCTCAGTTTAATATAAATTAATAGATTGTATTTCATTGAAGTTAAACAACTGTCCTCTTAGGAAGGCATTATTAGAATAGAGATAAGTTTAGACAATCTTGCAAAACACACATATTAGTGATTTAAACAAGAATATGCAAATAATCCTCTGTCGGTCTGTCCCGCAGGCCGAGGGGGTTCAGGAACACGGCGGAGGGGCAGGGGATGAAAGATGCATACACTCACTTGGCTGGAAGCAGGAACTCTCTTTATTACCGAGGGGCAGGGATATATATAGGAAAGTCTGCACATGCGCTTTATGTGGCCTGCAAATGCACTTTACGTGGCCTGCACATGCACTTTACGTGGATCTTATAACATCCGGTTATTATTGCATCAGCTTTTACCGAATCATGCTTGAGCAGAAGCAACCACTACCCCAGGTCCCTCTGCTGGTGAGCACTGTACTAACAGCTCCCCCGTTTTTACGTTATAAAGAAAAAAGGGGGGGACGCACCAGGGCCTGTCTTAGGTTGTGGCAGTCGTATTCACGTGCTTACCCGTCATGGCCACCCACCACCAGATTCCTAGGTAAGGTAGTGGAGCTGTCTTAGGTTGCAACGGATTATACCACCATCTTACCCGTCATTGGCCTACAGGTGGTCAAGGGCAATGTTTATTCACACCCTGGGATTTTCAGTGGGCTGAAATGGAGAATAGCGCACGTTTTGGAGAGCTACTCGCAGATTTTTGCGTCTATTCCACTGGCGCCACAGGATGTAGAAAATGATTCCCAGGTAGAAGAGGACCACACCAAGGAGTGATATGGCTCTCCCCAAGGATTTGGCCAGCCCCCAGGCTTTAGAGAGCCAGGAAAGGGCTTGATCAGGGTTAAATACCACAGCTCAGGTATTATTGATGGTGAGAATTTGATTAGACAATTGAACTGTAAAATTGAGAAAGGTTTGGTTCCACGGGCCGCGCAGGTACTCATTAAGGGTATGAACCTGGGAAGAATAATTGGAAACAAGAGCAGGGGTAACACATGTAAACATGTGTTATATGTAGGAACACAGGGGATAGGGGCAGTTAGAGTCAATAAGTCTATTTCTTCTTCTTTTTTTTTTTTTTTTAAAGATTTCTTTGTTTGTTTATTTATTTATTTATACAAGCACTGGGTACAGTCAGAAGCGCGGGAGGGTGAGAGAATTCACCAGAGCCAGAGCAGGGAACAGAACAGGCAGACTGACGAAGTACACTGCTGAGGGGAGCAGCGGGCGGCAGGAGAGGTCTGCGCGCCATGTGGGACCCTCCTCCGGTAGCCAGGGAGCAACCAGGGATAGAACCAGTGCTGCAGAGGCTGCGGGCAGCTTAGCAACCCAGCGCTCAACCGCTGCGCCACCGGGGAGGCCCAGTCTATTTCTTCTTGTAGCAAGGAGACTTGTTGATTTAGTTGGAGTATTCCGACCGCAAGGTGATTGTTGATAGAGTTTTGAGTGAGAAAGGCGGCGGAGATTCGTTCCGAGAGAAGGTTGATGGTGTCCGCATTAGCCACAGAGTGGGACAGAGCTAGGCTGCCGACCACCATGGCCGCAGCTGCCAGCATCGAGAAGACGGAGATCAAGGCGCCAACAACCAATGCGCCAACAACAAATGCCGGACCTGCTCATCGATTTCAGATGATTACCTGAGAAGTAGACTCAGACACATTGACAGGCATAATAACGACCTTAGGGAAACGCATGACAACAAAGGAATTGCTGAGGGTTCTGGACCAACAAGAGGAAAGGTGACAGCTACAACTGAGGGAGGATTGATTGTTGAACAATAGATTGAAAGACACTATATAAAAAGAAGACAGGACGCAAACACCTGCTTGAACAGTAAAATTAACTTTGGAACTGAGAGTGGCATTGTCAGAAAGAGTGCTGGGATGGTTACCATAGGTAGCATTATAGGATGGGAATGACGGGAGATACCCCCCTTTCTGAAAACCTGCGGAAGGAAAGGGGGATTATTAACTATTGTCCAGTGAATCGTGTTGCAAAGGAGGGGGGGTGCTTGCAGTTGGAGGTGGAAATGTAGTGGAGGATCATTTTCAGAAGGTTTGGAGAGCGCCTCTTCGTTGGGCGGATCGGAGGGCAGACTATGAAGTAAGCGAGTCAGCCGAAGAGGGATCCATCTACGTTGCTCGGTTCAAGCAAAGGCATCCAGATGGTATCATCTCTAAACCTAAGAATCTCTGAAGCACTTCCTCAGAGCTAAGCAATTCAAGGCCATGGCTCTACAGGCTGCACCTGAAGAGTAATATTGTACAGTAGTCTTTTCTCCTTATTTAAATAAAAGTTTGTATTGTGGTTGGGATTTTGAGGTCAAATTCTGGCTCTGCTACTTAACAGTGGTGTTTTTGTGTAGCTCATCTCAGTCTGACTCATACATAAAATGGGATTATTACCTACCTCATGGGTTGTTGTGAGGGTTCAAACTAAACGCATGCATGGAACACATTAAAACGTTGATTATACACTACAGGATCAAAGTGACTAGCAATCAGTACTATGTGAACATGATGGTTAATACGGAAGTTCTCTGGAATAGCATTTCTTAAGGTGTAAGGTTTGGTTGAATTTCACTTAAAGTATCACTGGGGACTATCACCCTCTAAATATTTTCTTATCATGTTAAATTTTGTGGCTCTGCTAGTCTATTCTTTTTTTTTTTTTTTTTTTAATAGAGGCATGTTTTATTTATTTATTTATTTATTTGTTTGTTTGCTTGTTCGTTTATACATGCACTGGGTACAGTCAGAAGCGCGGGAGGGTGAGAGAATTCACCAGAGCCAGAGCAGGGAGCAGAGCAGGCAGAAGGACCGAAGTACACTGCTGAGGGGAGCAGCGGGCGGCAGGAGAGGTCTGCGCACCATGTGGGACCCTCCTCTGGTGGCCGGGGAGCAGCCGGGGATCGAACTGGCGCCGCAGAGGTCGCGGGCAGCTTCGCAACCCAGCGCTCAACCGCTGTGCCACCGGGGAGGCCCTCTGCTAGTCTATTCTTTAACTTACATCTAGAAAAGGAAAAAAAATGAGCACACTGGGATGAAATAAGTAGCAGAGGTATGCAGAGAACTAATCTATATGACGGCTAGGTGAAAATATTTCTTGCCTATTTTTTAAGATACTTTATCAAATACAAGTGAACAGACTTCTTTAGATTATGGTGAAACTTATTATATTAATTTAAGTATGTAGATAGCCTTTTACAGCTATGGTAATACAGATAGAGGGATATCAACTACAGAAATAATATGTAAAGAGAAACTCCTAGGTGTTTTCCTCACGGGATGTTGGAGAAGGGCTTGAGGAGGTGAATTTTGAAAGAGCACAAGCCCCCGGAAGTAGAGTGGGAAGGGAGGGATACAGGTGAAATCGTATCATCCTAGAGTTTTCTTAGTTGAGCATTTTGGGGGATTTTTGTGTGTGTGTTTGTTTTTTAAATTGCTGATTCAATCTCCTTACTAAAAATCTATCTGTTCAGATTTTCTATTTCTTTCAATCAGCCTTGGAAGAGTACATATTTCTAGGAATTAATCTATTTCTTCCAGATAGCCAAATTTGTTAGTGTATATTTGCTCATAATAGAATATTATGATCCTTTATATTTCTGTGGTATCAGGTATAATGTCTACTTTTTCATGACCAATTTCATTTGAGTATCTATTTTTCTTGGTTAATCTAGCTAAAGTTTTCACTATTTTTTTTAACTTAGTTTTGCTGTATTTTTATGGTCTTTTTAGTCTCTATTTCATTTGCTTTAATTCTGATTGCCATATATTATTTCCTTCTACTAAGTTTTAGCTTAATTTGTTCACATCATCTGTGTATAATTTCTTCAAAGTCATGTGAAATTTAAAGGCAATTTCTTTCTCATAAGGAAGATATTTAGATATTAAATGCTGAGTTATTTAGATATTAAATGTATTAAGTTTGTACAGTAGAGTAAATGTCCATGGTATTTTGAAGGAAAGAATGGAAGGAGAGGAAATGAGGAAGGCGAGGAAGGCAAAGAAGGTGACAGGAAGGGCCTCCCCGGTGGCGCAGCGGTTGAGCGCTGGGTTGCAAAGCTGCCCGCAGTTTCTGCAGCGCCGGTTCGATCCCCGGCTGCTCCCCGGCCACCGGAGGAGGGTCCCACATGGCGCGCAGACCTCTCCTGCCGCCCGCTGCTCCCCTCAGCAGTGTACTTCGGTCCTTCTGCCTGCTCTGCTCCCGGCTCTGGCTCTGGTGAATTCTCTCACCCTCCCGCGCTTCTGACTGCACGCAATGCTTGTATAAATAAATAAAAAATAAATCTTTAAAAAAAAAAAAAGTGACAGGAAAAAAGAAAAGTTAAGAAAGGGAGGGATACCGCCGATTTTTGGTTGATGGGGGTGGTCTATCATAGGGAGGTGGATGGTCTGTATTGTCCTCCACATCCCCCTCGTCGGAGGAAGAGTCCTCCATCAGCTTTGTGGAATGGGAATGGGACACAGAAACAGCGGGGGCCTCCGTGGCTGCGCATGCCGCAGGTGGAGTTTCACTTTCAGATTGGGCGGTGGAGCGTAGGGCCTCAGCTGCCAGTTCACAAGCGGCCGGTACCCCTTCACTGAGGGTATCACGAATTAACTGCCACACTGAAAGGATGAAGGGAGGGGGGTGCTGTTTGGGCTCCGTAGAGATCCCTGTGAAGAAGATCTGCCTTGACCTCTTCCCAATTTTGTACAGAAACCGTGTCCTGCTGAAGGAGCCATTTGCTGGTATTTGCGAGGACTGAGACTAGATTATGAAGGGTCTGAACCTTAACGGGAGTTCCACAATTTTTAAGGAGAAGTTGTAGGGCTCTAACAAGTTGGCCCTTGGACATGGTATTGCCCATGATGCTGATCACTTACCTAATCCTTACCTTACTGATTGATCGGTCCCTCAGAGGATCCCTCATACTCGTGTCCCTGTTCAGGCGCCACTTGTCGGCCCTGTACTAACAATCCTCAAAGTTAATAATAAGCAAGTTAACAAAATTAAAAATGGGCAAAAACACTGCACCAAAGGTATAGAAAGGGAAAATACACACATAGAAATGTACTCATCTCGGGACCAATTAAGATGGTGTCAGAGGATGATCTTTGCTTCACTCCTGAAAGGATCATCTAACAGTTAATCATAGTCAGGACAAACTGAGTTTCCTGCAAATGCACTCATCACAAGTAGTAGAAACATTTTGCTTACTTGCTTGTCCTTCTCACTGAAAGATGGCTGTGTGGAACTTAGTTTGAAATATGTCAGCATTATAAAAAACATCTAACATTGAAATAATGTAGTCAATCTTAGAAGATATGTTCCCAATGAGAAACAAATGTTTCAGCCACATAGTGGTTGCAATAATGAGGTATGGATAATTTTCTCCCCTAAATAAAACTATGAAAATTATTTGCTCAAAGGAAGATTTCACGACAGAGTCCCACGAATTTCCCAGAGAGGACTTACTCAAAGATTGGTGCCTTGTTGCAGATGAAGAAAAGGAGGTGTCAAAGGGGAGTGAAGTCAGAGAAGCATATTCCTTGACCTGAGGTATAGCCGTTCATGGCTCTATGCAGCACAGTGAATTTTAGAGGGGGGAATTTTTGAAATGGGAGAGTGCACAGGTGAGCTTCCCTGGCTGGGTTTATCACTGGAGTTCTGAAACTTGAACAAGCAAGGGAAGCTCCACCTCGCTCCCTCCCAGCAGAAAAAATTGAAGAAATTTCAGGTTGAGTCACTTTTTTGGAAAGAACTAACTAGGTGAATCATAGCGCCTGTAACGTGGGTCCTGTGTGGTTGCAGCCTGTGACAGCAGTCATTGCTGGATGACATGGGACATACAAGCCATTGCCTGGAAATGCGGGTCCAACTGAGTAATGTGGCTTGAACTGTGTAGACTATGCATAAGTTTACTGGTCAGAAGATACAAATTAGGTAGAACACAATCCACGACAGAATAGAGCAGCAGGTGGCAGAACAGGAAGAAAGGGTAACTGAAGCATTGTAGAAATTGCTTTGGAGAGAAAGGAGGCAGAAGCAGTGTGCCTTACTGGAACAACCCGCACTCCTCAACCAAGCTGAGACAGAGTAACCCCAGTCACCCATCTGCCCCCACCTACTAACAGGATAAGCAAGAGAAAGAAACTAAAAAAACCCAACAGAGCCCCAACCATAAAAAGAGCAAATGTGGCAACACATGCCAATGAAGCAAGGAATGTCTGAACACAAAATGGAAAAAGAGGAGAAGAATAGAAATTTGGAGACATAAATAAAGTATACAAAAGGGGAGGACCTAACAAAAAGTTAAAATAACAGTCCCAAAATATGAAATGAGGTATTAGAAGGTTAATCAAAGACAGATAGAACAATAGCTTAGAAAGGGGACCCAAAACCAGAAACAGCTCTTCACCAAAGAGATTGGCGATATTAAAAAAAAATACAAAAAGAGACCGAATGAAAAAAATATGGAAAGCATTTTAAGTAGAATTAAACCAGCAGAAGAGAGAATATCAAAAATAAGGGAATCAAATGTACAAATCACCCTGTTGGAAAAAGAAAGAAAATCAGGATTTAGTAAAAATTAAGAAACTCCATGAGAAACATGAGACTTAATTAGAAGACAAAATAAGAATAATGGCGATTCCAGAAAGTGGAGAGAGAGGGAGGGGGAGCAGACATCTTATTCAAAGAAATAATGGCTGAGAACTTCCCAAACGTAAGAAATGACATAGTATGAATGTCCAAGAAGCAGAAAGAACACCCAAATTTCTAAATGCAAGAACACCCAAATGTCATGGTTTGACACCAACAGACCTGCCCTACAAGAAATGTGGAAAGGAGTTCTTCTACAAGAAAAAGAAGAAACAAAAACAAAAACCCTAGGAAAGTGTGACTAGGGATACAAAATCATTAAGTATGATCAATAACATTATCATCAACAACAAAATACTGAAGAGGAGGAAGAAACGCACAGAACCTGTGTATAGATAAATGTCAGCGAGTCAATACTTATTCATTAGGGACATTTTTGGACATGGTAAGGTTGTTATAAGGCCCACGGTGCAACTATACAAAAACAAGGAAAAGAGGGATATAGAAGAAATTAAGAAAATGAGAAAATCATTTTGGAAAGCCATCCAAATGAAAGAGCATAGGGAAACATGGAAAAAATAACAGAAATATTCAACTATCAAAAAGCAAAACAGAATGACAGAAAGCCACATATATCAGTAATCACCCTATATGTGTATGGCTTGAACTCTCCAATTAAAAGGCATAGAAAATTAGGTAAAAAAGTAAACCATCTATATTTTGTTTACAAAAATTCTATATAAAACTGAAAGATAAAAACTAATAAAGTGAAAGGTTTGAGCAAAGGGCTTCAAGCAGATAACTCAGAGAGAGAAGCCTAACTGCAATACTCATATCTGATAAAGTACACTTTCATCCAAAAACAATAATCAGGGATGAAGATGATGCTATACAATGATGAAGGGAACAATTCACCACGAATATGTAACTGTTATAAACTGGTGTATGTTAACATATGAGGACATAGTTACATCAAGCAACTATTAACAAACCTAAAATAACATATAGACAAAAACATAATATCACAGACTTTAACACACCACTGACTCAAAGGGGTAGAACATACAAACAGAAAATTAGCAAGTAAATAAAGGTCTTAAATAACTGCTTGACCAGATGGTCATTAAAGACATTTGCAGAGTGTTCCACCCTAATAGAAATGAATATTCTCAAGTGCACATAGAGTATTCTCAAGAATAGATTACACATTAAAGTGTTATAATGCTAGGTATTAAAAACAAAAAGAAGCACAAAATAAACCAAACATATGGAGTGTAAACAAAACTCCTAGGTCAATGAAAAAAAATCAAAGAATATTTGGAGACAAACAAAAAGAGGAGACAATCTACCAGATCTAATGGAATGCTCTAAAAGTGCTACTTCAATGGAAGTTGATAGCAATGGAAGTTGATAGATTTTACAAACAGTTCAATCTCAAATTTTACAAAATCTAATTACAATGAAAGGAATAAGAAAAAGAATCAAATAATAAATGAATCTGAAAATCAGTAGAAGGGTAGAAATAATAAAAATTAGAGACATAAATAAAATAGAGAATTAAAAAAGACATTTCAAAAGATCAGTGACACTGGGCCTCCTGGGTGGCGCAGAGGTTAAGGACAGTGCTATCAAGCTATCACCAGCCACCGCAGCACGAGTTCGATCCCCAGCTGGCCAGGGAGCTACCCACATGGCACAGCAGACCTCTCCTGACTTGCCTGCTGCTCCCCTCAGCAATGTATTTCAGTAGATCTTCCTGTTCTGCTCCCCACTCTTTCTGGTGAATCCTCTCACTCCTACACCTGTGGCCTACACCCCAGTTCTTGTATGCATAAATAAATCAATCTTTAGAAAATAAGTGAAACTAAGAGACGGAACTTTGAAAAAATAAAATTTACAACCCCAAGATAAGCTCACAAAGAAGAGAGCAAATTCAAATAAAAGGAATCAGAAATGCAAGCAGCAAACTTAAACCGATGCCACAGAAATACATGGGATCATAGCAACCTACTATTGATATAAACATCTCTATGAAAACAAACTGGATAACCTAGAAGAAGTTGGGCTACATTTTAGATTTATACAACCTTCCATGACTGTAAAAGACAGCCTAAAATTTTAATTGCAAGCTCAGAAACTGATCCTGCAATCCCACTATAGGTATCTACCCAAAGAATGTAAAAACACTAATTCAAAGGGATATATGCACTCTTATGTTTGTACCAGCACTAATTATAATAGCCAAGTGATGAAAAAATCTAAGCAAATGCATTACAAAGATGTTGTATATATGTATATATACCATGGAATAGTCCTCACCTATTTAAAAAAAAACAAATGACTGAAATCATGCCATTAGAAGTAATATGGGTGGAACGGGAGGTGATTATGCTAATCAAAATATGTCAGAAGGAGAAAGACAAATACTTGTTGAATTTGCACATATGTGGAATATATAGAAACAAAGGAACAAAGAAAGCTAATCAAACAAATTCTAGAAATTTGACTACTGAATTGAGTGGGAAATTGATGGGAAAGGTGGGAGGGGTCCCTAAGGACCATAATGAAAGATTATGTGATTTTGTGGTGGATGTGTTGCGGTAACACACATCTAAACATGTGTGCAACTGTATCTCTGAATCATATGCAGTGTTGTAAACCAATGTTACAATAAAAAATGCAATAAAAAATAAACTCTTAAAATAAAAAAAAAAATGATGCCCAACACTACATTCTTAATCATAAGACAAGTGCAAATAAAAATGACAATGAGATAATTCTCATAATTAGAATAGTCAATTGTGACATACTAAGACAAATATGTTTGGTCTCTGCCCCTGGTTCATGACGCAGAAGTACTATATCCTTTGGAATTTCCTGAGTGTTAGGAAATCTTGTTGCAATGTGGTCAGACTTCATAGTCGGTCTCCTGGAGAACCTCAGGATGGGGACTTGTCATCAGAAAGACAAAGGCATTATTTGAAGCATGAAACTTTTAATACTACCCATATACTCTGGGAGTTACTGGGCATCAAGATAACCTAATTGATACAACCTCCATAAAAATACCTTAACTGTGGGATTCTGAGAACTTGTGAATTAGTGAATACATGATGTGCCCAGAGTGTGGCACATACTAACCTCAGGGATAGAAACTCCTGCACTTGAGAGCCTTTCAGAATGATATATCTCTAGGGCCTCCCCAGTGGTGCAGTGGGTTGAGTACTGTGCTGTGATGCTGTCTGCTCCCAGCTGGCCAAGGGAGATACCCACATGGCGTCACAGACCTCTCCTTCCTCACTTGCTACTCCCCTCAGCAGTTTCCTTGGTCCATCTGCCTGTTCTGCTCCCCACTGTCTCTGGTGAGTTCTCTCACCCTCCCCACCTCTGACCTGTACCCCAGTTCTTGTATAAAATAAATAAATCTTTATAAAAAAAGAATTATATATCTCTTCATTTAGCTACTTATCTGTATCCTTTATAATAAACTGATAAAACATAAGTTAAAACAAATACTCTGATTATCTAATGGGACTGCATGCATCTCCAAGATATCCTATTCAGGTTTCTTTTATTATATGAATGAATGTTTCCAAATTCTGCATCTACCAACTCAGATTCAGAATGCCCTGAGAGAATATATCAATATACAAAATCAGTCTTAGACACCAGTACAAATTATAAATTGTCATGCCCACTTGTGTGGTGTCTGGCTTTCCCAGTTATAATAGTTTTCTAGTCCGTATAGGCAAGTTATATTTTATTTTAGGAAAATAAATAACCACATGATGGCACTAGAACCTACAAAATAAGAGGATACAACTTTATGAAAACCAAGTACAATGTCAATTACATGTACAGTACTTATTATTGGTGGATCACACTTTAAAATAAGACATTATATACATAAGATAACATGGATATTATTTCCCTTATATTTTACAGAAATATGCAAGCCTAACCTTCAAGTGCATTTTCCACATAATTCATTTAATAAAGCATCTTAGTTCTCATATTAGAACAGCTATTAAACATTCCAGAATGTGACACTGAACTAGATAAGTCAAAATAAAAGCAAACTGTAAAAATTAAGACCTTATATAAGCATGCAATCTAATGGATAATTCAGGAGTTATTAGATAAACAATGTTAAATGAGACAGATATCATCATGGAGTTTGTACTCTGGCAGGGGAGAGAGATTTCAAATACATAATGTCTTAAAATATTGTCAAGTTCTTTCACCTGTTAATTTCTCCAGAAACAATTTATGTTAATGTTAAAAGTCTGAAAGAACCAAATTTAAAGATCTGATATTAACACAGTTGACAAGGAAATTTGTTCAACATTATAGCTTACATTCCAGAACAACAGCAACAAATATTGACAAGTAATATTGTATCATAATACATCCAACACTTATGAAGATTCTATAATAATTTTTAGAATTCTAATGTTCATGTATATACTAAGGTGAAACAACAGTTCTTACCAGATAAAAACAAACAACAACAACAAAAAAAACAAAACAAAACAAAAAAAAAAACCCAAATAGGTTGAATTGATCTTATGTCTTTCCATAAGGAAATGGAAAATTTTTGTGTGTTATTTCAGAAGCCCACCTGTGGCTCCATAACATTTTCTGTAATCAATCACACAACAAACTACCCATTTTTCCTAATTTAGAATTCTGGGAAGTTTTATCATATATATTAGAGAAAACAATATTTAATTTCCCAACAGTGACAAATGAAGATATCCAAGTTCTGCCTAGACTCCACCCACATAATACTATCAGAATGAGACCCTTTGCATTTTCTTTTATCTCATCACATAAGTAACCATTTTTCTTCCACCAAACCTTAGCTTAAAATTTCAATTACATTATAGGAATTATTAACCTTCAAAAATCTTTAATTTCCCAACATCCATTTTATCAAATGTTTAAATTATGCACTTCACCTCAAATGTCTCTCTGTGCAGCATATACCAAAAAAAATTGAGATCAGTAAAGAGGTATTACATTCAATAGGACAGTTTCAAAGATATTCATGTTTCAAACCATACCATTAAATTCTAAATTAGTTTTCATTAAACATAGATTATCCCAGATCACACTTCTTGGAAGCACCAGGACCAACTGCCACTATATCTGAGCTCAAAATTTTGATAGAATTTGATAGTTGTAGTGCCAGGAAGAGAACATAGCAGGTTTTCTATGATTCGACAGACAGGGTAAAAGAGAGTCCGCTCCAGTACTCTCATTGGCTTTCTTAGGCTTTTATTGCGCTTTTACATGTAGTGCAGCAACCAGGTACACTGGCAGGCAGGGGTGGGAGGGGCATGTAGGAGGCCAGCTGGCCTCCTAGTCCCCCCCTCCCCCAAGTCTTCACTCTGGGCTTCTCTGGCATTCTTTCTCCTTTCTTTTTTTTTTTTTTGTTGTTGGAGTTTAATTTTAATTTTAATTTTTTAATTTTTTTTATTTTTTGTGATCACAATTCATTTAGTAATTAATTAATTAATCAAGTAATCAATTGACACATATAGTATTTTGGTAAGCCTGTAACCTAAGCTCACTGCCTACAGCTCTGTGGGACTCTATTTTTTTTTTTAATCTCTATCATCTTTTATTTACTTATTTTTTTATAATAAATTTTATTTTTATATTCCCCATACAATTGCAACCCCCCATTCTGACCCCAATCCCTCCCCTCCCACCCCCCACCCCCCAAAAAGTGTCTCTGGTTCATAGTTTTTTGTTGATTTTGATTTTCACTTTCTTATAGTTATTCATTTTCCTGGTCCCTTATTTAAGTTTTCTAGATTCCTGCTATGAGTGAGACCATCCGGTATTTTTCTTTTTCTTTTTGGCTTATTTCACTGAGCATGATCCCTTCCAGCGCCATCCATGTTGCTGCAAATTGCATGTGTTTATCTTTTTTGAATGCTGAGTAATATTCCATGGTATATATGTACCACATCTTCTTGATCCAGTCATCTATTTTTGGGCATTTGGGTTGTTTCCAAAGCTTAGCTATTGTAAACAGTGCTGCTATAAACATAGGTGTGCAGGTGCTCTTTGGAAATGATGTTTCTGTGTCCTTTGGGTAAATACCTAGGAGTGGAATTGCTGGATCATATGGAAGCTCTATGTTTAGTAGGTCCAGAAATCTCCACACAGCTCTCCATAGTGGTTGGACCAGTTTGCACTCCCACCAACAGTGCAGGAGAGTTCCTTTTTCTCCACACCCTCGCCAACATTTGTTGTTGCTAGTTTTTTTAATATGTGCCATTCTCACTGGTGTAAGATGGTCTCTCATGGTAGTTTTGATTTGCATTTCCCTGATTACAAGTGATGTTGAACATTTTTTCATATGCCTGTTGGCCATTTGCATTTCCTCTTCAGAGAAGATTCTTTTTAGCTCTTCTGCCCATTTTTTTGACTGGGTTATTTTCTTTGTTGTTGTTGAGTCTCATCAGCTCTTTGCAGATTTTTGTGATCAGTCCTTTATCATTAGTGTTGGGTGCAAAAATGTTCTCCCAGTCAGTGGGGTTTCTCTTTGTTTTTGTTATTGTCTCTTTTGCTGCAAACTATCACTATTTGCAGATGATATGATAATATACATAGAGAACCCCAAAAACTCCACAGAAAAACTAATTCAACTCATCAATCAGTTCAGTAAAGTGGCAGGATACAAAATCAACACGCAAAAGTCAGTAGCCTTCCTATATACAAACAATAAATCTGAAGAAGAAGAAATCAAAAAAACCATCCCTTTTATTATTGAAACAAAAAAAATCAAATATTTGGGAATAAATCTAACAAAAGAGGTAAAGGACCTATACAAAGAAAACTATAAAACACTGTTAAAAGAAATAGAAGAAGACACAAAGAAATGGAAAGACATCCCCTGCTCATGGATTGTGAGAATAAACATTATTAAAATGGCCATCCTACCAAAAGCAATATACAGATTCAATGCTATTCCAATCAAAATTTCAATGTCATTCTTCAAAGAAATAGAACAATTATTGATGAAATTCATATGGAATCACAAAAAACCCCGAATAGCCAAAGCTCTCCTGAAAAAAAAAGAAGGGAATGGAGGCATCACACTCCCAGACTTCAAACTATACTACAAAGCCATAATCATCAAAACTGCATGGTATTGGAACAAGAACAGACATACAGACCAATGGAATCAAATAGAAAATCCAGAAATAAACCCACAGATTTATGGTCAACTAATCTTTGACAAAGGAGCAAAGACTATGCATTGGAGCAAAGAAAGTTTGTTCAATAAATGGTGCTGGGAAAACTGGGTTGCTACATGCAAAAGAATGAAGCTTGACCACTACCTCACACCATACACAAAAACCAACTCAAAATGGATTAAAGAACTAGACATAAAACCTGAAACCATAAAATATATAGAAGGAAATATAGGCGAAACACTACGTGATTTGCACATCAAAGACATCTTTACAGACACATCACCCAAAGCAGTGATAGTGAAGGCAAAGATCAACAGCTGGGACTACATCAAATTAAAGAGCTTCTGCATTCTTTCTCCTTTCTCCTGCCTCTGTCTTCTGCTTCTCTTGGCAACTATCTCAATACTGAGCCATGGCCCACAGAAGTAAACAAGACAGCTTACAACAATGTAACAAATGCAGGTGCCCCATCAGGCAGGGCAATCCTAACTGCAGGAGGGCAGAAAAGCCTGAAAACCATTTACCCTACAGAAGCTTTAAAGAAATTTTAAATTCTGGAGGCCAGAAAAATTAGACACAAAGGGGAATTGATACAAACATATAAACACAGACATTTGGACCTCCCAGGAAGTGAAGCGGGTTGAGCACAGCACTGTGAAGCTGTCCACAGCCTCTGAAGCACTGGTTGGATTCCTGGCCCTCCAGGGAGATACCCACATGGCATGGCAGACCTCTCCTGTCTCGCCTGTTGCTCCCCTCAGCAGTGTCTTTGGGCTGTCTGCCTGTTCTGTCTGCCACTCTGTCTCTGGTGAATTCTCTGACCCTCTCGCGTCTCTGGCCTATATCCCTGTTCTTGTATAAATAAACAAATCTTTAAAAATAAGTAAATAAATAATAAACACAGACATTTCCCTAAGCTTTTGCACTTAGCCCATGTGGGCTATCTTATGTAGCGTATTACCTGTATTTGCAAAAACACAGAGCTTTCTCTCTGTATTCACATGAGAAGAAACCATAGTTTTCTGAGGCTAGATTCTTTACACCACTGCCTGAGGAAAAGCAGTTTTACTCATATTGAAGCAGTCAGGCTGTTCACCTGAACCACAAATGCACTTGCAAAAACAGTCTGAAAATACACAGAAAGAAAAAAGCAAATATAGGCCCATATAAAAAAAAACTTCAAAAATCAAAATTGTAAAAATCAAAAATTAAAGCCAAAATCAAAACCAAGTAATTTTTTTTCCATGGAATCTACATCAAAGTCCCAAAATCCCAAAGCTGCTGTTGTCATCAGGCGGTTTCAGATCTCATCCTAGATATCTTAGACATTGAATGGAGGGGAAAAATTTTTAAACAATTACCAAGGAAGACGCATAACTTTATTCATCAGTTAAGGGTTTCCACTGTTCACTAGACAGTAAACCCTGGGGTATCCTACAATTAAAACTTTTAGAGCAAAAAAAAAAATTGTAAGTTTCTTTTTCTTCAACAAATATTTCAGGTCTTTGAAAAGTTCACGAGATTAAGGTGTTTAATTCTCTGAGTCATCACCTTCTGGGGCTTTCCTGGCTGTGGTGTGATGTACCCAGATTTATGCTTGCAAGTTTTATAAATGTATAAGTGATTAGCAAAATATCGTAAGGATCACATTATTTCTCCATCAGTTGGACATGGGCATATCCACTCTGACAGGTCTTGAGTAACACCCAATCACCAGGTCTGAAAGGAAGCAATGGTTCATCGTGAGGCACAGAAATCCTAGTGACCAAAGCTATGAGTTACACCTAGAATTTCCTGGCTATCTTTTATGTACTATTTGAGCCTACATTCTTGTTCTATGTCTAGTACAGCGTCCAAATTGAAGTTTGGTTGGTCTTCCAAAGACAACTTCAAAGGCACTTAAGTGCAGTTCAGGTCTAGGAGCCCCCCTTATCTGAAGGAGGGAAATGGACAATATCTGATCCCCATGTAGGTGGGTTTCTTGACCTAGTTTTGCCAAAGTCTTCATTATAGTGTCATTCATTTTCTTAGTTTGTCCAATAGGTTTCAGTCTACAAGAAACATATAGATTCCGTGCAATCTGCAAGGCACTAATTAGGTTTCTGAGTGACTTACTAAACAAACACAGGTCTGTTGCCATTCTAAACAGAGACAGGTAATCCAAAGCAAGGGATCATTTCCTTTACCAATTGTTTTGCAACTTCTGAAACTTTTTCTGTCCTGAGTTGCTTCCATCCATCCTGAGAAGGTATCCACAAAGACCAAAAGATATTCACAATGCCAATAGTCCTAGGTTTTTGGGTAAAAGCTGCTTGACAGATTTCAGAGCATATACTCTAATATTGAACTATAGTAGCTTTAGGGTGTGAGCTAGTCATGGGGTTTTCTTGCCACATAAACTGTAACCTTGGGTGATCTGATGTACCCCTATATGCAAATAAGGTCCCTTTCTCCTTTATTTTCATCTAGAAATTTTACAGTCTTAGCTCTTATATTTATATCTATATTTCAAAATAATGTAAGGTAAATATTGAAGCTCCTATTGATATGTGTACATTTTCATATTGACCCAACATTTTTTAAGATTATACTTTCCAGCTTTGAACTTTGGCAACTTTGAAAAAAATCAACTGACCAACCATATATGTGTAGGTCTATTTCTGAACTTGATGTTGTTATCATTCTACAAATACTATATGTTTTGATTATAACAGCTATATTGTAAGCCTTGTAATGAGGAAGTAAAAGTCTTCCAAATTTGTCCTTTTTCAAGATTATCTTGACTATACTTTAGGTACATATAAATTTGGGATCAGCTGATTATTGTCTACAAAATAGTTTCTGGGATTATGATTTGGATTATATTAAATCGACAGATATTTTGAAGGAGTGGGAATAACAATATAAGTATTCTGAGTTTGTCAATCCCTGAACATGTGTTCATATTTAATTTCTCTCAGCAATATTTTATAGTTATGAGTATACAGGTGTAACACTTACTTCATTAAATTCATGCCTAAATATTTCATATTTTTAATATTTTAAACTATTGACTTTTAGTTTTCACTTCCAACTGCTCTTCACTACAATATAGAAATAGTTTTTTTTTTATTATTCATCTTGTGTTTTGCAACTTTGCTAACTCACTTATTCTAATTAGCTCTTTTGTAGATTCTTTAGAAATTCATATGTGGACAATCATGTTGTTGTAACTAAGGTTAAATGACTAAATTGCTTTCAAATTTAAAGTACAGAAGAAAAGCAACTTATCTCACTTTGAGGTTTGCTTCACAGAGAGGAGAGCCTGGACCTTATCAGCAAGTGACCCATCTTTAGCAAAGGGGAAGCAACTAACACTGAGCTGAACTCCAAGGCCTCAGATGGCAAATGCAGAGAAGTGGAGCTACCACAGGAATTCAAAACTCTAGTTATCTGAAGAAAAGCCTCTCATACTTTTCCATGCATGAACTTCCCTGTAACTTGCCAATGAACTTCATCCAACTCCTCATTTCTTTTCCTCTAAACTTTTTTTCAGCCAATAAAGTTTAACTCCTTTGTTCTCAATCCCTGTCCCCGCCAAATCTATATAACCTCATTCCCTTTCTTAACTGGGGAAGCAGATTTGAATTTATCTCCTCTCTCCTTACCAATTGACTTGTAGTAAAACTTTTTTTCTTTTATTAAAAACCTGATGTTATAATAATATGCTCTATGCCTATAGGGAGGCAAGTCCATTGCTAGATAACATTGTGACATTTTTGTTTCTAACCTTTATACCTTTTATTCCTTTTTCATTTTTCATTAAAAATAGATAGTTTACTGGATAAAAATAATAAGATTGGGCTTCTGTCATAAGTCTGTTCAGGCTGCTCTACTCAAACACCATCAAGTGGAAAAATTTCTGTTCAATAACAGAAATTTATTTCTTACAGTTCTGGAAGTTGGAAGTCTGAGATCATGGTGCCAGTCTGGTCAGTGAGAGCCCTCTTTTAGACACAGATGACTAATTTCTTACATCCCCAAAGGAAAAGAAAGGGAATAAGCTCTTTCACAATCATTATAAAAACTCTAATCCCATTTATGGTAGCTCCATTCTGATGATCTTATATTCCAAATTTCTTTCCAAAGGCCCCAGCTCCTAATACCATCACATTGGAGAGTTAGGGCTTCAAAATATGAATAGAGGAAACACACATATTCAGAATTAGAGGGGAAACATTCAGTCTTTCATCATTAAGAACAAAATTAGCTATAATTTTTCATATTCTCTTTTTTTACTTTTATTTTTATTTATTTATTTATTTATAATAAATTTTATTTTTATATTCCCCATACAATTGCAACCCCCTTATTTTGACCCCAATCCCTCCCCTCCCCGCCCCCTACCCCCCATAGAGTGTCTCTGGTTCATAGTTTTTTGTTGATTTTGATTTTCACTTTCTTATAGTTATTCATTTTCCTGGTCCCTTATTTAAGTTTTCTAGATTCCTGCTATGAGTGAGACCATCCGGTATTTTTCTTTTTCTTTCTGGCTTATTTCGCTGAGCATGATCCCTTCCAGTGCCATCCATGTTGCTGCAAATTGCATGTGTTTATCTTTTTTGAACGCTGAGTAATATTCCAGGGTATATATGTACCACATCTTCTTTTTTTTTTTTTATTTTTATTATTAATTAATTTTTTTTTTTAATTTCAATATTCACATCTCCAGTTTTTATTCTTGATAAAATAAAGACTAAAAATCTTCCATAGTATCTTTTGCAGAACCACCAGAAAGTTAGAAAAAAAGAAAACAATATGGAGTTATATGCAGCAAATATTTCAGGAGGAAGAAAAATATATATTCACAATCAGAACTTAAACGCCAGACGTTCTATAAACTAGTGTGACAAACATTTTCATATCTTAACTCTAGTTCTCTATGATCTGCTCCAGCAAGCTTTTCTTTTCTTTTTTTTTTTTTTTTTTTATAAATTTTATTGTTATATTCCCCATACAATTGCAGCCCCCCATTCTGACCCCAATCCCTCCCCTCCCGCCCCCGCCCCCCTAAAAGTGTCTCTGGTTCATAGTTTTTTGTTGATTTTGATTTTCACTTTCTTATAGTTATTCATTTTCCTGGTCCCTTATTTAAGTTTTCTAGATTCCTGCTATGAGTGAGACCATCCGGTATTTTTCTTTTTCTTTTTGGCTTATTTCGCTGAGCATGATCCCTTCCAGCGCCATCCATGTTGCAGCAAATTGCATGTGTTTATCTTTTTTGAATGCTGAGTAATATTCCATGGTATATATGTACCACATCTTCTTGATCCAGTCATCTATTTTTGGGCATTTGGGTTGTTTCCAAAGCTTAGCTATTGTAAACAGTGCTGCTATAAACATAGGGGTGCAGGTGTTCTTTGGAATTGATGTTTCTGTGTCCTTTGGGTAAATACCTAGGAGTGGAATTGCTGGGTCATATGGAAGCTCTATGTTTAGTAGGTCCAGAAATCTCCACACAGCTTTCCACAGTGGTTGGACCAGTTTGCACTCCCACCAACAGTGCAGAAGAGTTCCTTTTTCTCCACACCCTCGCCAACATTTGTTGTTGCTAGTTTTTTTAATATGTGCCATTCTCACTGGTGTAAGATGGTATCTCATGGTAGTTTTGATTTGCATTTCCCTGATGACAAGTGATGTTGAACATTTTTTCATATGCCTGTTGGCCATTTGCATTTCCTCTTCAGAGAAGTTTCTTTTAAGCTCTTCTGCCCATTTTTTGACTGGATTATTTTCTTTGTTGTTGTTGAGACTCATCAGCTCTTTGCAGATTTTTGTGATCAGTCCTTTATCATTAGTGTTGGGTGCAAAAATGTTCTCCCAGTTGGTGGGGTTTCTCTTTGTTTTTGTTATTGTCTCTTTTGCTGTGCAAAAGCTCTTTAATTTGATATAGTCCCAGCTGTTTATCTTTGCCTTCACTATCACTGCTTTGGGTGATGTGTCTGTAAAGATGTCTTTGATGTGCAAATCACGTAGTGTTTCGCCTATATTTCCTTCTATATATTTTATGGTTTCAGGTCTTATGTCTAGTTCTTTAATCCATTTTGAGTTGATTTTTGTGTATGGTGTGAGGTGGTGGTCAAGCTTCATTCTTTTGCATGTAGCGACCCAGTTTTCCCAGCACCATTTATTGAACAAACTTTCTTTGCTCCAATGTATAGTCTTTGCTCCTTTGTCAAAGATTAGTTGACCATAAACCTGTGGGTTTATTTCTGGATTTTCTATTCGATTCCATTGGTCTGTATGTCTGTTCTTGTTCCAATACCATGCGGTTTTGATGATTATGGCTTTGTAGTATAGTTTGAAGTCTGGGAGTCTGATGCCTCCGTTCCCTTCTTTTTTTTTCAGGAGAGCTTTGGCTATTCGGGGTTTTTTGTGATTCCATATGAATTTCATCAATAATCGTTCTATTTCTTTGAAGAATGACATTGAAATTTTGATTGGAATAGCATTGAATCTGTATATTGCTTTTGGAAGGATGGCCATTTTAATAATGTTTATTCTTCCAATCCATGAGCAGGGGATGTCTCTCCATTTCTTTGTGTCTTCTTCTATTTCTTTTAACAGTGTTTTATAGTTTTCTTTGTATAGGTCCTTTACCTCTTTTGTTAGATTTATTCCCAAATATTTGATTTTTTTTGTTTCAATAACAAAAGGGATGGTCTTTTTGATTTCTTCTTCTTCAGATTTATTGTTTGTGTATAGGAAGGCTACTGACTTTTGCGTGTTGATTTTGTATCCTGCCACTTTACTGAACTGATTGATGAGTTGAATTAGCTTTTCTGTGGAGTTTTTGGGGTTCTCTATGTATAATATCATATCGTCTGCAAATAGTGATAGTTTGACTTCTTCTTTTCCTATTTGGATTCCTTGGATGTCTTTCTCTTGTCTTATTGCCCTGGCTAGGACTTCCAGTATTATATTGAAAAGCAATGGTGAGAGTGGACATCCTTGTCTTGTTCCAGATCTTAATGGAATTGCTTTCAGCTTTTCACCATTGAGAATGATACTGGCTGTTGGCTTGTCATAGATGGCCTTTATGATGTTGAGGTATGTTCCTTGTATCCCAAGAATTTCAAGGGCTTTTATCATGAATGGGTGTTGCACTTTGTCGAAAGCTTTCTCAGCATCTATTGATATTATCATATGGTTTTTATATTTCTTTTTGTTGATGTGTTGGATAACGTTGATTGATTTTTGGATGTTAAACCATCCTTGTGCCCCTGGAATGAATCCAACTTGGTCGTGGTGAATTATCTTATGGATACATTGTTGGATTCTGATAGCTAAAATTTTATTGAGGATTTTTGCATCAGTGTTCATTAGGGAGATTGGCCTGTAGTTTTCCTTTTTTGTGTTGTCCTTGTTCGGTTTTGGTATTAGTGTAATGTTGGCTTCATAGAACGTGTTTGGTATTGTCCCTTCCTTCTCAATTTTTTGGAAGAGTTTGTGAAGGATAGGCACTAATTCATCTCTGAATGTTTGGTAGAATTCATTTGTAAATCCATCAGGTCCTGGGCTTTTGTTTTTGGGGAGGTTTTTGATTACCATTTCAATTTCGCTAATTGTAATTGGTCTGTTTAGGTGTTCTATTTCTTCTTTATCTAGCTTTGGGTGATTGTAGAGTTGTAGGAATTTGTCCATCTCCTCTAGATTGTTAAACTTGTTTCCATATAACTGTTCATAGTAGTTACTGATTATTCTTTTGATTTCTGCTGTGTCCGTTGTGATTTCTCCTCTTTCATTGATGATCCTGTTTATTTGTGCTTTCTCCCTTTTTTCCTTTGTGAGCCTGGCTAGGGGTTTGTCTATTTTATTGATTTTTTCAAAGAACCAGCTCTTGGTTTCATTGATCTTTTGGATTGTTTTTTTAGTTTCAATTTCATTTATTTCTGCTTTGGTTTTTATTATTTCTTTTCTTCTACTGGTTTTGGGGTTTTTTTGTTGTTCTTTTTCTAGATCTTTGAGCTTCGAGATTAGGTTGTTTCTTTGCGTTCTTTCTTGTTTCTTGGTGTGAGCTTCTATTGCTATATATTTTCCTCTTATTACTGCTTTTGCTGCATCCCATACATTTAGGATATTGGTGTCCTCCTTGTCGTTCAATTCAAAAAATTTTTTAATTTCTTCTTTGATCTCCTCATTAGTCCAATGGTCTTCCAGTAGTGTGGTTTTTAATCTCCATGAGGTAGGAAAGTTCCTTGCCTTCTTTTTATGGTTTATTTCTAGTTTGATGCCTTCATGGTCAGAAAAGATGGTTGATATAATTTCAATCTTGGTGTATCTGTTGATGTTTGTCTTGTGCCCCAGTATGTGATCGATCCTGGAGAATGATCCGTGTGCGCTTGAGAAAAATGTGTACTCCATTTTTTTGGGGTTTAGTGTTCTATAGATGTCTGTTAAGCCCAATTGCTCTAGGTCTTTATTTAGAGCTTTGGTTTCTTTACTTATTTTTTGTCTTGTTGATCTATCCATTGTTGATAGTGGTGTGTTGAAGTCTCCCACTACGTATGTGTTTTCTCTGATGTCTGTTTTCAGAGAGGACAACAGTTGTCTGATATATTTTGGTGCTCCTTCGTTTGGTGAGTATATGTTAATGAGTGTTATTTCTTCTTGAAGTATTGTCCCCTTGATCATAATGTAGTGACCATTGGGGTCTCTTTTTATCTTTTTGAGTTTGAAATCTGTTTTATCTGATATAAGTATAGCTGTTCCTGCTTTCTTTTTTGGTCCATTTGCTTGTAGGATTGTTTTCCATCCTTTAACTTTGAGCCTATTTTTATCTTTTGTAGCTAAATGTGTTTCCTGGAGACAGCAAAAGGTTGGGTTTTGTTTCTTAATCCAGGCTGCAACTCTGTGTCTTTTTATTGAAGAGTTTAGCCCATTTACATTTAGAGTTAATATTGATATGTTAACATCTGTATTTGCCATGTGTTTGTCTTTCCTTTGATTTTATTTATTTATTCTTTTAATAACTTTTTTTTTTTTTTGGCCTTCTTTCATTGTTATTCGTCGCTCTGAGGTTCTGGCTTTAGGACTCCTTGTAGTATTTTTTGGAGTGGGGGTTTAGTTGCAATGAAATTCCGGAGTTTTTGTTTGTCTGGGAAGGTCCATATTCTTTCTTCAAAGAGGAAGGAGAGCTTTGCGGGATAGAGTATTCTTGGTTGGCATCTGTTTTCTTGGAGTCTGTTGACTATGTCCCTCCACTCTCTCCTTGCCCGTAGTGTTTCTTCGGAGAAGTCTGATGTCAGCCTGATTGGTTTTCCTTTGAATGTTATCTGTTTCTTCCCTCTTGCCAGCTTCATTATTTTTTCCTTGTCCTGGATTCTTGGGAGCTTTACTATTATGTGTCTTGCTGTATTTTTCCTTTCGTCGTGGAAGTTTGGTGTTCTTCTTGCTTCTTGTATATCAATTTTCAGCTCCTTCTTCACATTTGGGAAGTTCTCTTCAATTATCTCTTTGAATATTTTCTCTGTTCCTACATCTCTCTCCTCTCCTTCTGGTATTCCTATAACTCTTATATTTCCTTTCCTCATGGAGTCAGATAGTTCCCGAAGTCTTTCTTCGTTCTTTTTCCTTCGTACTTCTCTTTCCTTCTCTGTTTTGGTTCTTTTTATTTCTGTGTCTTCAAGATTACTTATTCGTTCTTCCATTTCATCTATTCTGCTTTCATTGCTTTTCCCAGAATTCTTTAGTTCTTCCATTAATTCTTTGATCTCCTGCATTTCTTTTACTTCCCTCTTTAGGGACTCAATTTCTTTCTTCTGACCATTGTTTTCCCTCTCTAGGGACTCAATTGCATTCTTCTGATCGTTGATTATTTTTCCCTTATCATTGTTTTCCTTTATGACTTCTGTCAGTTTTTTAATCACGGCAATTTTAAATTCTCTTTCTGGAAGGCTCAGAAATTCTTCCAAGTTATTGTCGTTGCAATCTGGGGGCTGGCTTTCTTTTTGTGGTGTGCTTTTTCTCTGGAGAGTTGCTAGGTTGCATGTGGTTCTTCTCCTCCCTACTGTCTGTTTTCTAATTTGCCGTATGCGTTGGGACACTGTGTTGTTGGGACTTGCCGGCATCTTGGGTGGGCTTCTCTGTTCCCCTCTGGTTCTTCCAGGAGTCATCTGTCAGTTTCAAGCAGCCTTTACTGGAGAAAGGTCCCTGTTCTAAAATGCCGATGTGGGGACACACTCCCCTGTGCGCCTGGTCTGCCCCGGCGGTGGGTTCCTGCTCCCCTCTGGGCTTGGACTGCAGGCCAGAGGGGGTCTGGCGTGGGCGAACTTCCCCCGCTCACCTCTGGCTCCTGAGGAAGCCTTCTGCAGGTAGTCTTTACTGAAGAAATGTCCCTGTTCTAAAATGGTGATGTGGGACACACTCCCTGCGCTTCTGGTCTCAGGCACACTCTTCTGCGCGCCTGGTCTGCCCCGGCTGTGGGTGCTCGCTCTCCCTGTGGGCTCAGACTACTTGTTCAGAAGGGGCCCGGTGTGGGCTAACTCCCCAGCTGGCCACTAGCTCCTTCAGTAGCCTGTGCTGGGGTCAAGTCGCTAGGTGGCACCAGAGATCTCTCCTAGAGCCCTTGGGGAGCTGATTTTCCACCCCGTGGGACAGGGAGCAGAGCGGGGATGGTAGGGTACACCTCAACGGCTTTGGGGTGCTGTGTCTGCCTTGTGCCCCACCGTCGTGGGGAACCCACGCCCCTAATTTCGTGCCCCGGGTCTCAGTTCCAAAGCCCTCAGTTCCAGGACGCGGGCTGTAGCCCAGATCAGTGGCACGGGAATGGCGCCTTTTGAATCCCGCTCCCCTGCCTGGGCGCCTTGTTCCTGCTCACTCAGGGAGGGCCTCCGCCGTCTCCCCGCAAGCCTAGGTCGCAGGCACAGGGGCCTGGGCTGCTGCAATCGGAGTGCCGCTTTCGCGCAAGCTTACCGGGCGGCCGGGGCTGTGTGCTGGTGCTGGTCTCCTCCTGGGGGGCGGGGCTCTCTTTTTAATGGCGCGTGGAGCTCACCTCCGAGGTGGATCCTGCAGGGTTCGCCTCAGCTCCCGTTCACGGGGTGTGGTGGCTGAAATAGTTCCTTTCCACTCACAGTCCCGCTTGCTGCATCCGTTTTTCTTGTTGGGCGTTTTGGTTTGTTGTTTCCCTCGTCTCTGCCGGTCGGAGAGTGCCGCCTCTGTGGGCGGGGGAGGGGAGCAGGGTTCTGCGTTTCACTCCCTTCTCGTCCTCTTTTATGGCAACTTTCTTCTTCGGGCAGTTTGCTGGAGTCGTCCGTTTATCTTCCGTGTCCCAGTTCTCACTGGGACCTGCCGCTTTTCCTCCCTATTAACTTTTTTTAATGGGAGATCTTACTCGCAGCGTCTCCTCGCCGCCATGTTGCTCCGCCCCTCCTCTATTAATTTCTGTACCACATCTTCTTGATCCAGTCATCTATTTTTGGGCATTTGGGTTGCTTCCAAAGCTTAGCTATTGTAAATAGTGCTGCTATAAACATAGGGGTGCAGGTGCTTTTCATAGAGATTCTTTATCAGATTGAGGAAATTACGTTCTTTTCACTGAAATTTTTCATAAACGGATGTTGACTTTTATGAAATGTGTTAGTGTGCCTATTGAAATATAATTTGTTCCTCTTTATTCTGTTAATGCAATGAATTACACTGATCACATTTTGTATGTTAAACCAAGTAATCTTTTATTCTTAGGTAGATTCCATGTAGTCATATTCTCTGTATATATTCCTTGATTCAGTTTCCTAATGTTCATTTGCATGTCTCATCATTTCAGTCAATCCAACCTGATGATTTTAACCTAGCTCTTGATATGTGTTTATAGTTTTGCTCACTTTAACTTACCCTTCTTCTAACATCCACATGGACACAATTTTGTTTTGTTTTTTTAAAGATTTATTTTTATTTATTTATACATACAAGAATTGCATTTTGGTGGTCAATATCCAGAACTGGGATAAGTGGATCACATGAAATTTCTACCTCTAATTCTTTTTAAAGATTTATTTTTTATTTATACAAGAACTGGGGTACATGCCAGAGGCATGCGAGGGTGTGAGGATTCACCAGAGTGGGGAGCAGAAAAGGCAGAAGAACCAAAGACACTGCTGAGGGGAGAGCGGGTGAGGTAGGAGAGGTCTGCTGCGCCATGTGGGTATCTCCCTGGCTGGCCAGAAATCGAACCCATGCTGCAGAGGCTGCGGACAGCTTCACAGCGCTGTGCTCAACCCGCTGTGCCACCATGGAGGCCCTGTGTTTTTATTTTAATCTAGTATGTTACTGGCTTCCATTTTAGTCTAGTATGTTAGAGGAACAATAAAGAACAAATTCTGAGCCTGTGAGTGGTGTCCTGAAAGAACTCCACTCCTTGACGTTTTTACAGACACTAAACTCACCTCTACACTGAAGAAATTTCAGGCACTGAGGTCTATGACCCCCAGCATTACATGAATCTGACTCCCTGAATGGAGGAGAGGTGTAGGGTGGGAGAGGATTCACCAGAGACAGAGTGGGATGCGGAACAGGCAGATTTACTGAAATTCACTGCTGAGAGGAGCAGCGGGCAAGCAAGAGAGGTTTGCTGCATCATGTGGGTTAGCTCCCTGGCTGGGGATTGAACTCAGGCTGCAGTGGCTGGCAGTAGCTTGATAGCTCTGCAACTTTAACTTCTGTGCTTCCAGGAAGGCCCCCATTAAAGAATATTTTCAAGGACAATTTTGTTGCTACTTCTTACTATACTTACAATATTATTCAAAATCCTTATCATGACTTTTAAAGCTATACCTCTTCTAATCCCTGACAACATTATCTGCCTCATTTTCTATTACCCTTCTATATTTACAACTACTTTACTCACTCTTATTTTCATGCCAAACCCCTTCCCAGTACAAGGTTATTGCACTTGAGGTCTCCCAACCTGGAATATTTTTCCTCCATATATATATGTATGTTCAAAATGCATTTAACCATGTACTATGTATGTAAGCAAATGATATTACATTTAAATCCATTTTTAGTTATTAAAGAGAAATCTGGTTCTGTCTTCCCTCTACTTAGATTCTACATGGGTCAAAAGTGGGATGACTGATTCCAAATCTTCAGTTTATACATATAAGATATACACATAGGATGACATATATATGTGTGTGTGTATGTGTTTATATGTTTTTATGTGTGTCATTATTTTGTTGGCCTATCCCACCCGTTAGCAATTTTTTTTAATTTTATTTTTTATATATTTTACATTGTTCTTCCTTTTTGTACACTACATGCTTTCTCTTTTTAGGTCTACTTCCCGCAAAATTCCCATCACCAATTCACCCGTGCACCATCACCATAGTCCCTTGTGTAAGAACACATTCCCTCCCGTTTTGATCCCTCTTCTTCCCCTTCCCTGCAGAATGTCTCTGATTAAGTTGCCTGTTAATTTTGTTTTTTGATTTATTATAATTATTTTTTTCTGGTCTCTTATTTGATTCCCTTACATTCCTCCTATAAGTGAAACCATGCAATATTTTTATTTTTCCTTCTGGTTTATTTCACTGAGCATAATCCCATCCAGCTCCATCCATGTTGGTACAAATGGCATGAGTTTATCTTTTCTGATTGCTGAGTAGTATTCCATTGTGTATATATACCACATCTTCTTGATCCAGTCATCTATTTTTGGGCATGTGCCAGCTTCTCTTTCTCCCACCCTCCTCCCTTCTTTTTTTCTCTCTCTCTCTCTCTCTTTAAATCCCCACACCAATTCTATTAAAAATCTGCCACACTAAGAGTATGTTTCTTTTGCCTTTGTGCATGGAGATGACTGAATCCCTTTCAGTGTGTGCACTTCTTAACACTTTGGGGTCCCGGGATACCCCTCAGTCATATGTACTAATAGTATCCTTCTAATCCACTTGTAAAATGGGACTCAATTCTTTTAAAACATCTTATATAATGGTGATTAGATATATTTCTGGAATTTATTTGTAATAATTATTAAAATTTATTTGCATTAATAAAATTAGTTATTTGTAATTTATTTGTAATAAGTAATAAAATATTTACAAAGCACTTCATCTGCTCTGTGAACTATCTTTGCTATATTTACTATGTAAATATATTGTTACTTTGGCATCTTAGCTAAGTACTTCAAAATGTAAAGTTAAAAGAAATCCTAATCACTACCATTATCTACCAAAAATAGTCAGAGAATGAAACCAAACCTCTATTTTTGAGTCTATCAAATACTGCAATTTTCATCTTTAAGCAGAAGACAGTTTTAGCCAACTTGCATAATTTTCTTGTCCTTAAAGGTCTAATGATAACTACAAAGTAATTATGTGTGGAAACAGTAAACCTGGCAGGCAACTGAATCTATTGCCAATTAAATATATGTAGGGAAAAATTGGAAATAGATTTTTATTTTATTCTTATGATTTCAAAAATTACATGTGTAATTTAATGATTGTAATAATTTAAAATCCACAAATCACTAAAAATGTTAAAGAATTAAATGGCCTGTATTTTTGTTATAATATTCGTCCTTTATGGTTCAAATATTCTGCTGAGTTCAGAGCACATTAGAGTGGAAGTGTAAGTTTACCAAAATCAAAAAAAGCATACAACCCACGACATAAAATATCTTCTGGGATGGGGGCCATGTCAACCTCGGTATGGCTGCAGGGGAGGCTAGAACAGGAAAAAATGGTGGACCGGGAAGTTGGGAGATGGAAGGCTGAAAAGGCGAGGAGAGCTGGAGATGCCTGAAGAGCTGAAAAGGAAGCAGAAAAACCTGTGAAAACTAAGACTATTAAATTTCCAGCTGAGAATGAAATATTTCTTGTCAAATGGCAGGTTGCAGACATCATTAGACAAGTATATGTTACACTGACTTGTTTAGCTGTCTCAAATATCTAAAAGGACACATGATATTTGTTAGTTTCTAATTTTTAAGCTTGAATAGAAAGGGTCTGAACAAACTACTTTAAGGTGAACCGGTTTTCTCAGTCTCTCCTGTAGTAAATTAGTAAAATAAAGTAGGATGATAGTCATTTTTTTTTTTCCAAAAGATTTATTTACACAAGCACTGGGTACAGTCAGAAGCGCGGGAGGGTGAGAGAATTCACCAGAGCCAGAGCGGGGAGCAGAGCAGGCAGAAGGACCGAAGTACACTGCTGAGGGGAGCAGCAGGCGGCAGGAGAGGTCTGCGCGCCATGTGGGACCCTCCTCCGGTGGCCTGGGAGAAGCCGGGGATCGAACCGGCGCTGCAGAGGCTGCGGGCAGCTTCGCAACCCAGCACTCAACTGCTGCGCCACCTGGGAGGCCCGGATGATAGTCATTTAAACAATTAAGATTCTAAGAATTTGTGGTATAGTTGAAGTAGTAGGATTAACCCTGGAATATAATTCTGATGTTACAGAAATATATTAGCCAAAGCAATTCTTATAACCTCAACTTCCACTTTGTAATTATATAACACAAAGGGATTAGATTTAGATATTTAAGGCTCGGTTAAGCTCTCAGATTCCATACAGGCTGTTGAAGGAACTTGAGCAAGTCATGTAGGACTAATTATAGCAAACATTTATTTACCAAACACAAAGTTCTCTAATTTGCACAACAACCTATGACGTCGGTATTAATATCATTCCCACTTCACAGATGGGGAAACTGAGCCCAGAGAGGTTGAGGAACTTGCTTAACAGCTAGTAAAGTATCAAAAATGACTTAAAATTCAGAACTCTGGCTCTAGAGTTTTGCTAATAATCACTAGTTACAAGCAAAGAGGAGAAAGATTATTTCTAAAGAGGATGGGCAGAGGTGGTAGTTTGTAAGCTGAAACATTAGGATGGGTAAGATTTTTTAAATACATTTTATTTTTAAACTTTAAATTTAGATTTATGGGGAAATTGGGTAGATAGTACAGTAAGTTTCCATATAGCTCACACCCAGTGTAAAGTAACCAATCCATACCGGTAGGTTCATTACCGGTTCGAAGAGCCATGTTATGTTGTTTTCATGCTCTCTGCTGTTCCACCTCTCCATACTCCGTCGCGCTCTGCCACTCTCTGCCACACTCCTCCATCCTCGGCACCGCACCACCACCTTGCACTCTGCTGTGCCACCCTTATAAGCCTGGCCCTGGCCCAGGTGAATTCCATCTACATATGCCCACACCCTACTCCAGGTTCCCGCCATCAGGCACGCATTCAGGACCGCAAGGTTCCATCATTAATCCTAATGGCGGGAGGGCAGAAAATCTTGATACTTTTTTACCTTACCCTACACCCAGTTTCTCCATATGCTTACTACAAGTAATGCACCTATATTGTATTATTATCGAAGGTCGTACTTTAGTCATATATCTTCATTTTCCCCCTAATGCCCTCTTCTCTCCAGATCCCTTTCAAGACACTACATTCAGATGTCATGTCTCCTTGTGCTCCTCTCTGTACAGTTTCTCCGATGTCTTTGTTTTGGGTGATATTGACAGTTTTAAGGAGTACTGCTCAGGTATTTTACAGGCTGCTCCTTTACTGGAATTTGTGTCATGTTTTTTTTTCTCAAATTTGTCTGAGGTTATGGGTTCTCAGCAGGAAGACCACAGGGTAAACTATTGTTATCATCACTTTATATTGCAGGAATACATTGTCAACATATCACTGTTGATGTTGACCTTGATCACCTGGCTGAGGTAGTGTTTCTGTCAGGTTTCTTCACTGTGAAATTACTTTGTCAGTGTTTTGTCAGGTTTCTTCACTGTAAAATTACTTTGTTTCCTCTCTTTCTATATGCTACCCTTTGGAGGAAAGTCTTATCCACAGACTACTCTTAGCCAAGTTATGCTCACCCTTCTTAAGAGCAGGTCATCTACAGAATGTAATTGGAGTTCTTAACAGATTTGTCTCTTTCTCCCCATTTATTCATATATTTATCATTTTCTTTTTTTTAAAGATTTATTTGTTTATTTATTTATACAAGCACTGGGTACAGTCAGAAGCGCGGGAGGGTGAGAGAATCCACCAGAGCCAGAGCAGGGAGCAGAGCAGGCAGAAGGACTGAAGTACACTGCTGAGGGGAGCAGCGGGCGGCAGGAGAGGTCTGCGCGCCATGTGGGACCCTCCTCCGGTGGCCGGGGAGCAGCCGGGTGTCGAACTGGCGCTGCAGAGGCTGTGGGCAGCTTCGCAACCCAGCGCTCAACCTCTGCGCCACTGGGGAGGCCCTATTTATCATTTTCTTAAGACCTATATGGACTCATGAATATTTTATCTTATACTTTGGTTTGCAATCCAATACTGCTTTGTGTTTTTTTTAAAGATTTATTTATTTACGCATACAAGAAGCCGGGGTACGGGCCAGAGGTGCGGAGGTGGTGGTGAGAGGATTCACCAGAGACAGAGTGAGGAACAGAATAGGCAGATTGACCAAAGTACAGTGCTGAGGGGAGCAGTGGGCAAGTCAGGAGAGGTCTGCTGTGCCATGTGGGTAGCTCCCTGGCCCGGGATCGAACTCATGCTGCAGTGGCTGTGGATAGCTTCATAGGTTGCATCTTAACCCCTGTTTTTTTAATTGATCAAATTAAAAAAAATTTTGTATTTTCCATACTTTACTTTTATTTTGTTTCATTGAGGTAACGTTAAGGGTTTAAGATGTTGTTTGTGATTTAGGGATACAGGATCGCCCCCTTCAGGTGTTGTTATCACCCACTACCAAAACACACATAGTCCTTTGTGCTCCCTCCCCACTTTGTTTTCTCACAAAAATCTTTTTTTTAAATCAGAGTTTTAGCATTTGGGAGCTCTTTGTATGGATCCCTGTGCTCCACTGACATATCCCCATCACTGTGAGCTTCCTTATTTGTTTTTGAGCATATTTGTGCTTTCTGGCACCTCAAGGTGCTCCAGGCTCATCTTGTCTATTTCCTCCCCCTGTACTGGGATCAGTGAGTTTCCCATGAAGCCCTGGTTTCTTTTCTTGGAGAATATGAGAAACCAAGATCTGGGTGCTAGTGTATTCACTGCTACTGGTTCTCAGTTGAATTGGATGACATTTCCAAGTTTACATTTAGTCAAAGGATTTCATAGTTCTAGATATTTTATAATTATTCTGGCTTCACATTGCTTGTTACTATTTTTGTTAATTCTCCCTCCATCTTCATGTTTTACTTTGTCTCCACTTTTTTGTCTTTTCCTTTTCGCCCCTTCATTATCTTTTTGTTTTATTTTTCCATGCTTTGTTCTATTTCCTTTTTACTATTTTTTCTTTTTTAAATGATTTGACTATTAATTTAATAACTTTACATTCATTATTAATGACACCACCTGATATATCTCTTTCTCCTTCGACTTATTTCACTTGGCACTATCCTTTCAAGTTCCATCCATGTTGCTGCAAATGGCATGAGTTTATCTTTTTTGATCACTGAGTAGTATTCCACTGTGTACACATACCACATTGTCTTGATCCACTCATCTGTTCTGGGGCACTTAGTTTGTTTCTATAATATAACTACAGTGAATAGGGCTACAATAAACATGGGAATGCAAATCTTCTTCTGAATTTGTGTTTTTGAATTTTGGGGGTAAATGCCTTGGAGTGGAATTTACTAGGTTGAATGGCAGATCCAGTTTTCATGTTCTGAGACATCTCCATACTGCTTTCCAGAAGGATTAGATCAGTTTGTATTCCCACTAGCCATGTAGGAGTGTTCCCTTTTCTCCACATTCTCACCAGCACTTGTTGTTTCTGGTCTTTTTCAATATGAGCCATTCTCACGGGTGTGAGATGGTATCTCACTGTGGTCTTGATTTGCATTTGTCCAATAATAAGTGATTGTGAACATTGTTTCATGTGCCTACTGGCCTTTTAATGTCTTCTTTGGAGAAGGGTCTGTTTGGTTCTTTTATCATTTTGATTGGCTTTTTTTTTTTGTAGAGTTTTATGAATTCTTTGCATATTTTTGCTATCAGTCTTTTGTCAGATGCATGGTGTACAAATCTTTTCTCCCATTCAGTAGGGTGTCTTTTTAGTTAGAGTTTCTTTCTCTGTGTAGAAATTTATGTTTTCTTTTGTTTCCCATCCTGTTGGGGATGAATCCCTACAGATACCACTAAAGTTTATGTCATGAAATATTTTGCCTATGTTTTCTATTGTTTCAGGATTTACATCCAAGTGTTTTATCCATTTTGAGTTGATTTTGGTGTATGGTGTGAGAGCATGGTCTAGTTTCATTTTTTTGCATGCAGTTGTCCAGTTTTCCCAACACCATTTAAGAGGTTATCCTTGTTCAGTGTATGTTTTTGACTGCTTCATCATGGATTATCTGTCCACATATATGTAGGTTTATTTCTGGACTCTCAGTTATATTCTATTGCTCTGTGTCTGTTTTTGTCCCAGTACCAGGCTTTGTAGTTACTATGGTTTTAAAATACAGCCTGAGGTCTGCAAGTGTGATAACTCCATTCTCTTTCTTCTTTGTCAAGATTGCTTTTGCTACTTGGGGTCTTTTGTGATTCCATGTGAGTTTTCAGTAGTATTTGCTCCAATTTTTTGAAATATGCCATTGATGTTATTGGGATTGCACTGAATCTGTATATTGCATAGGATAAGGTGGTCATTTTGATGATGTTGATTCTTCCAATCCATGAACAGGAAGTATTTTTTCATTTCTCTGTGTCTTCTATTTCTTTCTACAATGTCTTATAGTTTTCTTTGTATAGATCGTTTACCTCCTTTGTTAGCTTTACTCCCAGGCATTTTTTTTTTTGGTGTAATTCTAAATGGGATAGCTTTCTTAATTTCTTCCTCTTTTATCTCATTGTTTGTGTATAGGAAGGCAACTGATTTGAGTTCATTTTATACTGTGCCACTTTACTAAACTGATTGTTTTAACTAGCTTTTCTGTAGAATCTTGAGCTTTACAAATAATGATGGTTTTACTTCTTTTTTCTCAACTTGGATTCCTTTTATATCTTCCTCTTCTAATTGCTCTCGCTAGAACTTCCAATACTATGTTGTACAGCAGTGGTGAGAGTGGATAACCTTGTGTTGTACCAGAACTTAGTGGAAAAGCTTTCAGTTTTTCAACTTTTTTTTTTTTTTTAAGATTTATTTATTTATTTATATAAGCACTGGGTACAGTCAGAAGCGCAGGAGGGTGAGAGAATTTACCAGAGCCAGAGCAGGGAGCAGAGCAGGCAGGCTGACGAAGTACATTGCTGAGGGGAGCAAAGTGCGCAGCAGCAGAGGTCTGCCGCGCCATGTGGGACCCTCACCAGTGGCGGCCAGGGATCGAACCTGGCCAGGGATCAAACCGGCACAGCAGAGGCTGAGGGCAGCTTCGCAACCCAGTGCTCAACCGCTGTGCCACCGGGGAGGCCCAGTTTTTCAACTCTTGAGAGTGACATTAGCTGTGGATTTGTAGTAAATGGCTTTTATTATGTTAAGGTATGTTCTGTTTATTCCCAGTTTTTCATGGGTTATCAACATAAATGGATGTTGGATCTTAACAAATGTTTTCTCAGCATCTATTGATATGACCACATGGATTTATCTTTCTTTTTGTTGATGCAGTAAATTATGTTGATTGATTTTTAGGTGTTGAACCACTCTTGTGTTCCTGGTATGACTCCCATGTCATCATGGTGTATAATTATTTACATGCATTGTTGGATTTAGTTAGCTAGGATTTTGTTAAGGATTTGAGTGTGTTCATTAGGAAGATTGGTCTGTGGTGTTCTTTCTTTGTGTTGTCTTTATTTGGTTTTGATGTTAGAATAACATTGGCCTCATAAAAAGTATTTGGATGTATTTCTTATTTTTCAATGTTTTCGAAGAGTTTGAACAAGAACTTTATCTTTGAAGGCTTGGTAGCATTCATTTATGAATCCATCTGGTCCTGGACTCTTATTTTTTGGAAGAGTTTTTAATTAGTGTTTTAATTTTCTTGCTTTAACTGGTTTGCTCAGGCCAAGTATATAGAATTGGTGATAACAATGGATTAAATGAAAGACAAAACCTGGAAAATGTAAGGTTTGGAAATGAGTCACAATTATTTTACACTGTAGTAAGTATTGGTCAATGTGCTGCAGAGTAATAATTTGCAGCTCATTAGCCTTTCGGAAATCTTAGAAGAGAGAAATTTGTAAGTCCTTTCTTTGGAGACTCTGACTCCAAAGGTTAGCCTGATAACATATCCTTTCACAAAGTTCTTCAAATGATTCTGATGTGCAGCAAAGGGTGGGAAGCAGTGTGGAAGAAAACAAGAGTCTGATATGGAATGGGGCTATAAATGTAAACTGGACCTAGGACATGGAGGACTTTGTGGTAAAATAAAATATTTGGGCTTTGTTATCCAATAAGATCTCACTGAATTTTTTGCTTTGTTTAAATTAAAATTTTATGTTTTAAAAATATACATGCACATAGCATACATTTCAAGAAGTCACCAAAGGTAAATCAGTCTCCTTTCCACCCCTGCCACCTTATATCCCAGTCCCCTCCCGCCCCCCATCATTGTAGATCTTTAAGAAGTCCTATCACTAGAATCATGATTTGGAGAATTAAATAACAGGAATATTTAGGATGAACTATGCTGGAGGTAAGGATGACTTCAATCGGATTGGTAACAGTGAGAATGAGAAAGAAATGAGGGATGCAAACTTTTACAGATAAAAGCAATAGGACTTGGCATTTAGAATAGGGCCTAGAATATAACAGGCACTACAAACTGCTTACAAATGGATCTTGAATGTTGTATAAAAAAATGAGCAAAATGAATTAAAGATTTGGAGGCAGGATGATTGGGAGCTGAAAAGTACCATTAACATTGTTGAAACAAAAATTCAAGGTTCAAGTATAAAGATGGAAGATGATATATATAGTTTTAAATGTATTAAGTTGGAAATGATCATAGTTCATGCAAATAGAAACATCTATCAGGTGGGTGAAAGTAAAATTTAGAGTTAGTGAAAGAAGTTGGGGGCACTGGGTATAATTTTTAGAAATCTTTTCCCAAAAGAAATGTGAATGATGAGATAATTAAGGAAGACAATGTTGAAGAAAATGTCCAATAGCAGAAACTTACCAAACTATTTATATTAGTTTATATTATATTAGGGAAGCAAAGAAGATGGAGAAAAGCAAAATAAAGTGTCATGAAACTCAGGAGGTAACTTGTGCAGGTAAGAGTAATTAATTGGCAGTGTCAGATAAAGAAAAGAGGTCAGAGTAACAAGTGTGAGAAAAAATGGGCAGATTTTGTAATCAGAAGTGGGGAGAAGCAGGAAGAGAGCAAAAATCAGGCAGGAAATAAGAAGTGAGTAGGTGGTAGAGACGAAATATAGCCAACTGCTTTCTATTCTTGAGATGTCTCTTACTGTGTTCCAAGAGAGGGAAATAAGAACATGGATAAAAATGTGAAGTAGGTGTGCACCCAATAGTTCACAATTCTGTAGCCTTACTTGTGGGAGAAGTGGTGTCAAGTTTTCAAAGAGAGGTAAGATATAAATGCCTTTCCAAGGAAAGAAAGTGCCAAGAGTTGCAAGGAGAGACAAAGGGTACAAGACAACTAGTGACTGTACTATTGATAGATCTGATATGGGAAAGAAATGGCACCTGGTATTTTACAACTGTATTAGGACAAGAAAAGAGATGCTCCTACTAAGCCAGAAAGGAAGGGATAATTTATAATATTTCGATGTAAAGAGGGAGAAGGGTTTGACTAACAGCCTATGTTTTCTCAGAAAAGTAGATGCTCTAGGGCCTCCCTGGTGGCGCAAGGGGTTAAGCACTTCACTATGAAGCAATCCACAGTCTCTGCAGCACTAGTTCGATCCCCGGGCAGGGAGCAACCCACATGGAGCAGCAGACCTCTCCTGGCTCACCTGCTGCTCCCCTCATCAGCGTATTTCAGTCAGTCTGCCTGTTCTGTTCCCCATTCTGTCTGCGGGGTATCTTCTCACCCCCACCCCCTCATCTCTGGCCTGTACCCCAGCTCTTGTATGCATAAATAAATCTTTTTTTTTTTAATAGAGGCATGTTTATTTATTTATTTGTTTGTTTGTCTATACATGCACTGGGTAGTCAGAAGCGCGGGAGGGTGAGAGAATTCACCAGAGCCAGAGCGGGGAGCAGAAGGACTGAAGTACACTGCTGAGGGGAGCAGCGGGCGGCAGGAGAGGTCCGCACGCCATGTGGGACCCTCCTCTGGTGGCCGGGGAGCAGCCGGGGATCGAACCGGCGCTGCAGAGGCCGCGGGCATCTTCGCAACCCAGTGCTCAACCGCTGCGCCACCGGGGAGGCCCAATAAATAAATCTTTTTTAAAAAAATTTTAAAAAGTCGATGGTCTAATTGTCCCCCCTCAACAAAGAATGTTAACTAGGTGAGGAACCCCAAAATACAGGCACTGGATCAATGCACTTGCCCTATGCCAGATACTTCATTTAATCTTTATAATAACCCTAAGATGTATGGTTATTGTTCTATTTTCTTTCTAGTCTATATTTTACATTCCTTTTTACTTTTCCCTTAACAACTTATGCCTTCCTAAAGAGGATATGAAAATTGCATGTTAGATATCGTGGTTTCTAACTTCTGTTACAGCTCATGGCAAGGCAATGGCAGAGGCCATGGTTCGGAGGGCATGCAAGTATGTGTTGATTACACCATGTATTATATTTGCTTTCTTCGTCCAAAGCATTGTATTCTTGGACATTGCTAGATAAATTATGTATTCCAATATCAATATTGATTTTAAGAGGATAAAAAGTCTCTTGACCTTTATCTTCTTGATAAGATAAGACCTTCTTGACCTTCACAAATAAAATAAGTTATCTATAGAGTGAAATATTGGTAGTATACAAAAAAAAAAACCAGATTCTACATCATAAAAGATATTTTGACATTACTTTCTTTTGGCCTGATAAGGATTACTATTTTGTTCTGTGATAAGAATTGTGTTGTAGATCTAATTCTCCTAGAAGTGATCTATGAAAATAAGATTGAACAAAGTTTGCATTTAGACTAGGTCCTACTGAGTGCAAATTTTGAAGACACGTTGATACTAACGTGGCTGATCATACAAAATGAGGATATTCTATAACTATGCTGCTCTTCTTTATCCCTAGTATTCACTTTAAATTAATTGTATTCTTATGGTACATATAAACTGAAAAATCAGTTACTGGCATTTCTAAATCCAGTGCTTGAGTTATTTGCAAAGAATGATCCTGAGAGGCAGGTGATTTGTCTCAGTAGCTCAAGCTTCTTTTGGAATCCTTTACTGTGGGTAGGCAGAATGGCACCCAAATGTGTTCACATCCTAATTTCTAGAACCTGTGAATATATTTGGTCACATGGCAAAGAGACATTAAGATTGCAGATAGAATTAAGCTTGCTAATCAGCTGACTTTGAGATGGGAGACTATCCTGGATTAGGACTATTAAAGTGGGCCCAACATAATCACAGGAGTTCTTATAGGAAGAGGAAGGAGAGAGCCCATAGAAGGGCTCAAGCAGCTGTTTCTGAGTTTGAAGCTGGAGGAAAAGGATCATGAAACAAAAAATGTGTGTGACCTTTAAAAGCTGAAAAAGAAGAGATACTGGACTCTTTCCTGGAGCCAACCTCTTGATTTTAGCCCAAGGAGATGCATGTCAGATTTTTGATCTTTGTAACTGTAAAATAATAAATTCGTGTTATGTTTAGTCTAAGTTTTTGGTAATTTGTCATAGCAGTAATAGGAAACCACCTGTAAATTTTCTGCTCTCACTTTCCCTCTCCCTTCCTACCCCAAGTAATCTGTCTTTTGCTCTCCAGAAGAGCAGGTATTCGTCCCTGCTCTGAAAAACTTGATATGATAATTGCATTTTAAACTCTGTTCAATAGATTCTAAAGTTTATTATTCTAAAATACATATATTACATTAATGAAATTTAGGGATAAATAGGTGAATTAAAATGTTTGGGGAGGAATGATCATAAAATTTCCCCTTTATCTCTTGTAGCTAAATATTTATTGATCCAGCACAAGCTGAACCTTGGGCACAGAGTGATTTTGCAGGGCTTAGTAGCCTGGCCTTTCTTCTTTTTTTCTAACGACCTCTTTTTCTGCGCTAACGTAATAGTTTTATAAGGTGATGGTAACAGATATCAACTGTTACAAAATAGGAAGGCATTTCATAATTCTGCCTCGTATCAAAAGAGGGAAGTGAACTTACCAGGTTTGTACTTTCTTCACTACATACTACTGGAAGTATTTTAGGGTGACCAAAACTTAGCACTAAAGTCAGAATTTTCTCCAACTCACCAGGATTCATCAACTTTTCCTTCTCTACCTGCACTACATTGATGTTTTTGTTTTTTCACAGCAACTTTTCAAGTCCTGTCCTTGACAGTGGTTTCCAGTGTTGGCACATTCCTGAGTACAAGGTTGGCTTTTAGATCATTTTTTCCTTTTTCCCCGAATGTAAAGTGGCTGATTGTTCGGGCTAAACGTCCACCTCTCTGAGACCTCCTTTGATTTACTGTTTTTGTTATGAGCAACAATAGGTGACTGCTTTATAGGCAGGAACCTTACTCTTTCTGGAAAGCCCTGGGTTTCCATTTAGATGAAAACCACCTCCCCTTATGGGTAAGGATATTTGATCGTTTCCAACGCCTTCCTCTCCTTCACATTTCCAAGTGGGGTCTACAGCTGTTTTTCTGCGACTCGGAAGCCTAGACAAGGTCACGTGGAGGCGGCAGCAGACTGGGAACGAGGGCGGCCAGTCGGGGCTCCCACAGGTTCGAGTCCAGCCGGGCATCTACTGGGTAAAAGCGTTACCCAGTCAGGCAGGCCCAGGGCACTGCAGGGCCGAGGGGGCGGAACAGCTTCGTGTCCCGGAGACCCACAGGGTGCGCCTCCGGCCGGGAGCACCCCACAACGCTCGCGGACCTCTACTTGGGGTCGGGGCCGCCCTAACAGTAGCCTAAAAACAGGCTCTCGAGACAAAGCGACCGCAGCACCAGCCGTTACCTCAGTTTGTCACTAAAGGGCTTGCATGCGCACGCGCACTTGCCCCGGCTACTTCCGGCTTCCCTCAGGCGGCACCCCACAGTCGTTCTTCCGCGGTGTCTTCAGCCAAGCACCGCCTCCGGACCCCGCCCCTTGGGTCCCGCCTCCTCCCCTCCTTCCGCACCCCCCCCAGGCCCCTTGCCTTCTGACCCCATTCAACGCCCCCACTCCCACCCTCCCCCCGTTCCATTTAATTGTTGGATTGTCAGCGCCGCACTCCCGCCGGCGGCCGGCAGGGGGCGGAGTTCGAGCTTGGATTTTTCCGTCGGGCGTCCCCCGGGAGGCGGGAGGCCCGTGGGGGAGGGGAGGGCGGGGCTCGAGGACGCGATTCGGTCGACTGCGGCGCTACTTTTGGTCCCTGCTCGGCGGGGAGGTCGTGGCTGCCGCATCAGAGCTGACGTGGGGACGACGTGGGGCCGCCGCCGGCGCCGGCGCCGGGTTGCTGGGCGGCGGCGCCGCTCCTGAGCGGCGGTCGGGCTCGCCGTCTCCACCTCCTCCCGTCCGTAATCAGTGACGAGGTCCGCTACGTAAATCCCTTCGCGGCGGGTAAGTGGCGCTTCGGCCCCGGACCCAGAGACTTAGGAGCCGGCGACGCGGCGCAGGAGGCGGAGGCAGGAGGCGGAGGCAGGAGGCGGAGCGGAGCCTGGTGTCAGCGGGTCGGGGGCGCCGGGCCCCCGTCGGGGAGCGGGGGAGCGGGGGAGCGGGGGCAGAGCGGCCTCCCGGGCCTGGCGTCCTCCCCGCTCCGAGCCCGCTGCGCCGGCCCCTGGGCCTCCGGACGTCGCGGCGGACGCCCGCCGCCCCGCTCGGCCCGCGACCTGCTTCGGTTTAGTCGCGTAGCTCTGCTCAGCCTGGACCGGGCTCGGCTGCTCTCTGAGTCCTTGATTCCTTTTGAACTCGGCAAAAGTTGGAAAAGTCTTTCTGACGAATGTGGCTCCCCCTCTTGTAAAATAAAAAAGAAAACAAGATGTAAGGACGCGGGTTTTTTCCCACCACAGCCGACAATTGGGAGCACCTTTGTCCCAATTTTAGGTCTTTAGTTTAACTGACGTTCACCGATTCCTTCTCGGAAACGAGTCCGAGGGAGATTGCTGTTGAGTCATTTCAGTCCCCCAGACATGATAGATCTGATGAGATAATGCGAGGACTTTATAAGGTGGCGAAGAAGGAACAGATCCGCGACCGCTCATACAGGCTGCAGTTTCTCTGAGTCTTTACTTTTGATTTTTGCCTTTTAAGGACCTCCAGCAGGGTTCCCAGAACCTGCTGAATCAATGGGTAACGTTATTTGACTTAGTTCTTTAACCTGCTGCCTGTTCCACGTTGTACCAGGTTCCTACGTTTGAAATCAGAGTTTTCCTCCATCGTGCTCGGTGAAACAGCTGTCAGTTTGCTATCAAGTTTTTAGAAATTTTGACTTAACAAGATCAACCTGAAAAGTCAGACTAAACCTGAAAGGGTCTCCTTTAACAGTGCGGGTTATTTACACATGACTTTAATAAAATTTCTTTTCTGCTTCATCTGCCAAGCGGGTAGGAATGCAGCCACCTTCCCTGGAAAGAAATACAAATGTAGATGTATGGTGGTAGAGATACAGTATGAAAGTTGTATTAGATTACTTTAATAATTCATGTTTTCTGCTTTTTTTCCTTCGGTACCACATCTTCTACTCTTGATCCTGTTTGGGGGTAACAAGTTGCTTTTCTTTGATAAATCATAGTAATCTCTGAATCTTTGTGAACTAAAAGTAACTCCCCCTGCCACCACCCAACCAAAGTAAGGTAACTTGCAAGCTGTGTTTTGCCTAATACATGCTAAGTATTAAAAACTGATATTTAAGGAACAACTTTAAAGAAGATATTTAAGTGGCTTTGGTCCTGGGTGAGTAAAGCATGTCATATTACCAATGGATAATGACAGACACTTTTGGTATATCCAAATACATCAATGTAAGCAAATGCTTTCCCAGTGACTTGCTGGTCAACATGGAATCATTTTGGTGAGTGTGAAGTTGTGATTACTGATTTTGTGTGTGTGTGTGTACGTATTTTTACAAGAGTATGTGAATAAATTTTTATTGACTGTTTAAACACAGAGGAGCTCTTTAGTCTTTGTTTTCCCGTTTCTCTGAAGGTTAATGAACATTGCTTCTACTGAGGTACTTACACACTTCAGATTTCATCAGCTACTCTAGTTTCCTACCGAGGAAGTCATGCATGATCAAAGTTTGAAATCTTCTTTAGAATTATGGCCATTTCATCAAAAGTAAGGAAGAGTTTCAGATTAACATACACAAGGATCCTGACTGAATCTTTATTGGTATAGACATCTATTTCTGGTCCTGATTCTTTCCCCTGGCTTGATATTCTTTATAAGTATTACACCAGAAAATTGTGCCAAGTTTATTGTTGAGCAGTCTTTTCCAAAGCTCTCAAGTGTCATGGTCCATTTAGATACTTTTAAAAATAAAACTAAACAATGCAAACACTTAGCAGCCGAACAGCATTTATATTTTGATGTACAATCAACATTGGTTAAGGAAATAAACCTGAAATTGTCTTTGAATTCTGTGAAGTATTTCTACTTTATTGAACTGATGGATTCCATATATAAAAGTTAAATTTGAAAAGAGCTATCATCTTACATTGAATGTAATTTCAAAATTATTAATACAGATGTATAGGTTATAAAAATAGAGATTTCAGGAAAGTTTCTCATCTGTTATTCATGGGTAGAAATAAACCTCTTAAACTAGTTTGTTAATTTCCTTTTAAAGAATGTGTAAGGTGTTTAAAATACTTTTTACCATGGGACCTGCCCAATAAAGAGTGTACTGTTTTTAAGAGTAAATGATTTCTTTCACTCATGGAGTTCCTTTTTCTGACATTCTTAAGCTATCCAACAGAGGAATGAAGAGGGAAAACCTAATGCTAACTTGAGTGGGAATTTTTGTTCTGCTACTACTGGTGAAAACACCTAAGTCTTGTTCTAATCCTGTTATAGCAAAGTCAAAAAATTAAAATACTTGTTTTGGCACATTTCTTGACTGGCATTCCCAAGAGTGTTAGAGGAAATTACTGGCAACAATTTTGAGGAAAAGCATAGGCTTAGGAAGCTATTTTGGAGTTTTACTTCGACTTTAAATAACTATCTCATGATTGAAGAAGAATGACTGCTTCTAAGCAAACCTTATTGGCAATTCTTGTGTGAGGCTCATTTGAAGCCTCTGGTTCTCTCAAAATGGGAAGCATCTTCACATATATTTTCTGATGAATGATCTGACCAGAACAGTTAAATACCAAAATAAAATCTTGTGAAATTTTAACAGTAAGGCTTATATGATTCTAATACTTTACTTTGGGAATTTCAAAAAATAAACTTTTTTCAAAGTTATCTTAGTTAAGCTGTGTTTTTAACACAGCCAACTTAGAACATCATAATTCGGAGCGTCAGATGGCATACAGATTTGTTCATAGCAAGCAGGCTTAATTTTTTCCAGTGATGGTAGAAAATGGTGGGTTTTTTTTTTTTTTTTATGATGAAAGCTTCAGCTCTAGAATTGGGGCAACTGTGTCATATATAACCATGTTACAGTATTTGAATGTTTGGGGTGCTTTTGCTCATCTTAAAATTGATAGAGGAGTTTAACTTATTCAGGTATTTTTCTGTACTTAATAAGATACTAATTTTTTCCAAATACACTAAAGGTAAGTATAACCATGGAAATTAATTTCTTAAATTAGCTAATTCGAGTGTCTTATCTCTTTCCCAGATTTACTAGTTACTTTATAGTTATAGGTTTAATATAACTACATAAAGTTTAATAGTCAATGCAGTAGTACTTAATGTGCAAATGTTTTGAAATATATTCAGTGTACAATAATGTAGCATGCTGTCTATTGAAAAGAACCCTACAATGGCCCTAGTCAGGCACCCCTCAGAAGACTTAAAATTTTATCTTCATGAAGAGGTATTGAGGGTGTGCTTGGAGGGGTGAAATAGGCCATGAGTATTTGAATGTCATTTTCCATTTCCTTCTTAGCGTTGATTCTGCTGTTCATTGACTGAAGTAACCGAAAGCAGGCACCATGTGGGAAATGAATTGAAAAAGAAAAAGCACCTCAAATAGTTAATCCTTTGGTGGTTTTAGCAAAGAGTTAAGATTTCTTGAAGCAGGTCTCTGAAGGAATTAAAGAAGAATGCCTTCAATCTATATTAGAAAGTCATCTGATTTTATCTATGATTCATGTAAAAAAATTAAAGATATTTACAATTGTTTCAAATAATTATTTACAAGTACTGTTTTTTGCTACTTCTATTTTTACACAGAAGTGTAAAGATTGTTATTTGAAAGTTATTTTAACCTTGCTTCACTTTAAGAGTGGTATGATTTCCTATTATGACTTACCTCTTATTTTTCCTGTACTCACTGCCTTCTCCCAAAATGCATAATAACCATATGTCATCTTTGTCAGCTTCAGGTATGTGGCACTTTGTAATAACTGCTCTCTTCTGCCTAGGCCTGCTTTTTCCCAATTTTTTAATCCATTTGGTTGAGAAGGACCATCTTTAGAATATTCTAATCCAAAGTGACACTTTTTAAAAATACTTGTTTACTGCCTTTATGGGCTTTCCAAAGCATTCAACTTGGTTTTCATAAGAATAGCTCTCTTTTTCAATGATTTTATCTGACATACTGTTTAACAATTACAAGATTGCAACAGTAAGTATGACAGGCATGTTTCAGTTTGGTGATAAATGTGAGTAACTCTTGGTAAGCATACACTCCAGCTGGTAGAAATAGAAGATCTTGGACACTCCAGAGAACACTTGGGTGGGCATTATGTAAATTGTAAGCTTTACAGAAGGAACGGAGAATATTGGTAAATACAGAGAGTTGTTGGTGAGGTGGAAATTGGTTAAGCAAGTTTTATATTAAAGTTGCCCAAGAAGTTTGATTCTTAGATATATCTAATGTTTCAGAAAGTTAAGATATTAAAATTAACAACAGCAGAATAGGTATTCAAAATTTTGTGAGTGTAAATATAATGCTATCTTTAATGAATGTATTTAAAAATATCTGTGGAAAATTATATTTTAAGGAATACTTGATAATAATCAAATAAAACTGTTGTGCCAGAAGGTGAATAGAGCAATATACAGGTGAGGAGTAAGGTGTAACTAAATATTGTTTTTGTAATCAAATTTAATGTATTATAGAAAGTTTTTACCATTATGATAAACAGCTTTCTTCGATATGCAGCACAAAAATTTTGAGTTAATCTGTCTCAACAAAAGCCATATTTGCTTCCAGTCTAAAATATGCCTTTCTATTCTGAAAGATAAAATTTTCTTTGACTTTAAAAGACAAGATATTAAAATTATTTATACTGTTATAGTACATGGGGCATTTTATCAATATCCTTTGAAATTTTAGTCATAAGGAGATCAGCTTCAAAGTTATGCTCATGAAACATATGATGAATTCGAGGAGTATGCTTTAGGCTAAATGGAATACTTAAGTGCTGTATTAAGCCCATAATGAAAACAGACAGGGACGCTTGAACTCTTACCCATTTAGGAATTTATATATGTGTGGATGGGGGATGGAGAGTCAACCCTTGTCTGTTCATTAAGAGAATGTTCTAAGGCGTTAAAACAAGAGTTGAGATGAGCATGAAGAGCAGTTAGGTTTTTCAAAGTATGCATAGTAAATACTTGTAAAGTGGGAGGCCTCCTGCTTTATAAATCCATGCGAGATGAATTTTTTTAGCAGTGAAAAAAAATTATATTTAATATTAGCCAACTGGACTAAATATAGATGATCTGTTTTGTTGGCAACATGCAAAGCATCATAGTCAGGAGTCAGTTAAACCTGTGCCTTCTCTCCATTAAGTCTGGTCAGGATGTTGACGTTGGCCATGTCATTGTCATAGAGCTGCTTCTTGTCTGTTGGTCCTTAGTCTACAGTGAACACAATTGTGTTGTCTTCTGTCTTCTTCATGGCCAGCATGATGGTTGGGGGAACTTGATGATGGTGTTAGTGGTCAAACTTTCTTCTGAGTGCACTCTTCTGAAGATACTAGATCGCCTTCAGAGCTGCAGGGTCTTGGGCCAGGTGTGAGTGATATACAGATTTTTTTTTTTTTAAATGACTGTGGATACCTTTCAACACTACTTCCTTGCCCTTTAAAGCTTTTGCATTGGCTTTGACTTTGGAAGGGACTTCCTTCTTTACTTTCAGCACCATCTTTGTGAAAGGCATTTTACACAAGGTAATTTTGACCTGGGAACTTGTTTTAACTGAAAGGAATGTCGTATCTTAAAATCTGAAAGCTTTTACAATAAATTTTATTAGTACTTTAAATTATAATGCTCAGAATTTTGGCTATTTATTCTTAAGGGAGGGCACAATAGGAGATTTTGAATGAGGAAATAGTATGCTTGGATTTGCATTTTGAATAGAGTGTTATGGACTGTGGAGTGGATTATAAGGAATTGAGGTGAGGTTTGAGTGAGATGAAGTAATTATAGAGAGACTACTTTAACAAATGTTCAGTTTCAGAACTAAAGCAGTAGCAGTGAGGATGAAGAGAATGAAGCAGTTAAGAGAGATTTAGGAGATAAAATTATTGAGGCTGACTAAGGCAGTGATAAGCACGGTTAGACATACTACATTTTTGCATTTCCTCCTTACGACAAGATTGGTGTCATCTCTGTTTGACAGATAGGAGAGGATGCTTGAAGAAATCAAATAATTGTCTGAGATCACATAGCTAATAAGTGATAGAACTCCTGTTAACACCCATACCAAACTCTAATGCCAGTTTTTTATACCACACCACTACCGTACTATTGACACCAGACCACATTGCCTCCTGAGGAAGTGGGGACTAGAGGAAATGGGGAATAAAGGGAGAGGAGGAGTCCCAGATGGAGTAGCTGAATCTTCGTGATGTCAGTCACTGAGATAAGCATGTACCAGGGGGAAAGACGCAGAGTGAGGGAGTTGAGGTTAGTTTTGGGCTTGAGGTAAACAAACCATAAGAAACACCTAATAGGCAGATAACATACAGGTAGAGCCCAGGAGAATGCTGAGGAGATGAGATTTGAGACTCACCAAGTGAGGGTGACATAGCCTTGGGAGACTATGTGGAGTGGATTTTTGTAACTTGGCACCTAGGGAATAGCCTTTAAAGAGTGGACCCCCAAAAAACCTGAGAACAAAGGACTGGATAATTTGGAAGAAAATCATGAGAGTGGTATCATAAAGAGTTGAAGGAGGATAAATTTGGCCAGTAGGAAATGCTGTAGGGATGTTAAGGAACATAGGGACTAAAGGGTATCCTTTTACATTTGGCAAGCAGTCAGTCATTGATGACTTCTTAAAAAGTAGTTGGAATGAAGTAATTTTCTGATAAGCATGACTCAGGGCCAAGTTTTCTGATGGTCATTCTTCTGGTATGAGGCTAGCGATTCTTGTTTTACATTCTGTGGCTCTGTGGCAGGAAGTTGGTACTTCAATGCTGGTTGCCACTGGAAAGAGGAAATAGATGGCTATCCTGGAACTGCACTGACTATCTTTTTCTACTTAAAAACTCTCAACCACAACAATGTTTTGCTCGAAAATAAAACAAAATAAATTTTTTCTCAGAGAAATATAGAAAACAGTAGTTAACAAATCTCTTATGTGCTGCCATGATCATCATCATTATTCAAATAATTTTATCATTATTCTTTGTTTAAACATCTGGCTCTCATTATATTGCAAGCTCTTCCAGAGCTTTCATCACCTATTTCTCTGGTTCCTGGCATAAGGGCCTGCTATATCATTGGTGCAAGTCACTGTTCAGTGAATATATGGTCTTTGCCCTCTTGCTATACAATTTTTAAGAACTATAATATGCCTCCATATAAAATGTCAACATAACATAACATAGAATACAGTTTAATCTTAGGAATGGCACCATTCCTTGATTTTTGTTCATGTTATAAGTAGCCTTGTTCAAATGCCTTACCACTTCCTTTTGTCCCTAGGCTGGGATGGGACCAAAGTGGTGGCAGGAATTACCATTTTCTTAGTACCTTGAGGGAGGTGCAGCGAACCTGCCTACTGACTCAGTTCCAAAACTGCTGGGATGGTGTGACACCATTTTAGAGGGGACCACATGGGAGGCAACCCTGAAAGCTGTATGTGTGCAGCAAAGCCCCACCGTTGCTGGCATAGATGCCAGAAAGCTCTTTGTGATGCACATGTTTTTGTCCTTTCCAACTCTAAATGAATTAAGCATACCTACCTAGACATCTTTTTGTCTTTTTCTTTGCCAATTTTACTTCATTCAGCATGTCAAGTGTCTATTTTTAAAAGATATTAGGAAAAAAAAAATGGGAATCAATTGCTAGAGTATCAAAAAGATGCATGTTTTTTTTGTTTGTTTTTAAAGATTTATTTATTTATTTATACAAGCACTGGGTACAGTCAGAAGTGCGGGAGGGTGAGAGAATTCACCAGAGCCAGAGCAGGGAGCAGAACAGGCAGAAGGACTGAAGTACACTGCTTAGGGGAGGAGTGGGTGGCAGGAGAGGTTTATTTATACAAGCACTGGGTACAGTCAGAAGTGCGGGAGGGTGAGAGAATTCACCAGAGCCAGAGCAGGGAGCAGAACAGGCAGAAGGACTGAAGTACACTGCTTAGGGGAGGAGTGGGTGGCAGGAGAGGTCTGCTGCGCCATGAGGGACCCTCGCCCAGCAGCCAAGGATCGAACCGGTGCTGCAGAGGCTGTGGGCAGCTTCGCAGCCCAGCGCTCAACCGCTGTGCCACCAGGGAGGCCCTTGCTAGAGTATCTAAAACAACTTTTTAAATGTATTGAAGGGTGTCTGAGGAAATTTTAAATTAAACTTGGTGTTTTGTTTGGAGCCAAAATTCTTTGACAAATTCAATTTTAAATTTAAGTTAAATGAAAACTGGTTGACAAATTTGTTGCGGTGGAATAAGATTTAAGAGAAAAAAATTCAGTTTATTAGGTGATTATTATTAGTTAGAAATGAAACTGATACCTATAAGCTGTATATTATAGTATCTTTTAAATGACTTATTCAGCATGGCTCTCCAATAGAAAATAGTCTGAGAAATTGGATATCAGTTAAGTTTTTTGAATTTTTTCCATTTTATAGAAATAAAATATTATGATCTTCAAATTCAATGTTATACTTTCACCACAGGATAAATAAAGAAGAAAACAGGAAAGGAGGAGAACATTGATTACAAATGTCTTAATAATGAACAAATGTGGCAGGAAAAAATATATTAAGACAAATCTAAGGTAGGTGGTTCTGTTTTTCTGTTCTTTTGAAAATTCTACTTAGAAAGCTCAAAGTTAAAATGGATAAATTAATGTATCTGTACATGTACATGTATATAGGAATAAAATACGTGTATATTGTAATTACGCTGATGTGTGTAATATATATAACGTGTGCACATATTATTCAGCCTTTCTATTAAAGGGTTTATCTTCTAACATGCACTGTGCTAGACAACAGGCAGTAAGTGTACATTTCCATTCAGCTTTTGCTAAATGCTAGCCTTTTTGGTAGAAAGTAGTTCGTGTGCAAGGATGTGGGCAGAGATTTTGTTTTCTTCCTTGTCTTTGGGCTATACTTGCACCTACCTTTGTAAAATAGAAGAAAGTCTCTACTAATGTTTTACAGAAATCCAAATTGAGTTTTTCAGTTTTTCCTTTTGGTTACTTCCAGAAACAGTCTGTGGTTTATTACTTCATTCTAGCTTTAAGAAGAACATTTCTATGGCATTTTTTTGTAAAATGATTTAAAGGTAGAGCATCGAGGCAACTTTAATAATTTTCCCTCTTTCAGTTAGAGTCTATTTTTTTAAGGCTTATTTATTTATGCATACAAGAATTGGGGTACAGGCCAGAGGTGTGTGGGGGGTGTGTGAAGATTCACCAGAGACAGAGCAGGGAACAGAACAGGCCGACTGACTGAAATACACTGCTGAGGAGAGCAGCGGGCGAGACAGAAGAAGCCTGCTGCACCATGTGGGGAACTCCCTGGCCAGCAGAGGCTGCGGATAGCTTCATAGTGCTGTCCTTAACCCCTTGAGCCACCAGGGGGGCCAGTTGGAGTCTGTTTTTAAGGGAGGTTAAAAAATTATAAATATAGTTGCTCTGCAGCATAATTTATGTATTCATATTGAATATAAATAAGATTTTAGATGTTTATCAGTTTACCGAACACTTTAATTAGAAACTGCCTTTGTTTTATTTTCATTTAGAAAATAATATATTTTGGGTTTATACTTCCTTTCATTTCTTTGTTCCTATGTTATCTTTAAAAATACTCCGGCCAGGGAATAAACCCACATGGTGCAGCAGACCTCTCCTGTCTCGCCCGCTGCTGCCCTTAGCAATGTATTTCAGTAAATCTCTGCTGTTCTGTTCCCCACTCTGTCTCTAGTGAATCCTCTTATCTCCCACACCTCTGGCCTACACTCCAGTTCTTCTATGCAAAAATAAATAAATAAATATAAAAAAAAAAATAGTGTCTTTGAGCCAAGTCTTGAAAAACTAAGAATTTGTCTGTTGGACAAGGGAATGGGGAAGGTTAAAACTGGGGGGCATAGGATTTATCGTTGAAAAAATGGCTTGTAAAGAGGCCAGAATACAGTGTGTGAGAAAGAATGGACACTAACTCTGAAAGTGAAACAGGGTCATATTGTGAAAGGGATTGAATGACAATTTTTTGGCAATTGATATATGGACTTTGGAAGAAGACTTTAGTTCAAAACCTGGCTATGACCACTCAATAACTTTGTGGTGAGATTAGATTCTTAACTCTCTATGTTTCCTTTTCCTTGTCTCTAAAAGAAGAATTAATTATATTGATCTTGTAAAGTTGAATACTAGGTATTCACCACTGTGAGCATTTGAAAGTGGTAGTTTACCGTTATGACTATTATAAGAAATTTGGGTTTTATCCTACAGTCAACAGGAGCTACTGAAGAACTTTTAATCAGACAAGTATTTTATTTTATTTTAAAGATTTATTTATTTATTTATACAAGCGCTGGGTACAGTCAGAAGCGCAGGAGGGTGAGAGAATTCACCAGAGCCAGAGGGGAGAGCAGAGCAGGCAGACTGACGAAGTACACTGCTGAGGGGAGCAGCGGGCACAGCAGGAGAGGTCTGCGTGCCATGTGGGACCCTCGCCCAGAGGCGAGGATTGAACTGGTGCTTCAGAGGCTGACAGCAGCTTTGGAACCCAGCGCTCAACCGCTGCGCCACCGGGGAGGCCCCAGACAAGTACTTTATTTATTTATTTATTTTTTTAAATTTCTTTTTTTTTTTTTAAATAGAGGCATGTTTTTATTTATTTATTTTATTTGTTTGTTTTGTTTATACATGCACTGGGTACAGTCAGAAGCGCGGGAGGGTGAGAGGATTCACCAGAGCCAGAGCAGGGAGCAGAGCAGGCAGAAGGACTGAAGTACACTGCTGAGGGGAGCAGCGGGCGGCAGGAGAGGTCTGCGCGCCATGTGGGACCCTCCTCCGGTGGCTGGGGAGCAGCTGGGGATTGAACCGGCGCCGCTGAGGCCGCGGGCAGCTTCGCAACCCAGCGCTCAACCGCTGCGCCACCGGAGAGGCCCCAGACAAGTACTTTAAATAGAAGTAGTTGGTTTAGAAAGATAACTGTTGGCTTTGGTTGGAGTAGGGAGATTGAGCAGTAGCATTTAAGGTTACAAAAGGGGGTGCTAAATTGTTCTTTAGAAGGTGGAGTTATTGTACCTGGTGATGACACTGTAGGGAACCAAAGGGATGAAACCCCAGTTTGTGATCTGAGAAATTGGCTGTATGGTAGGTTCCCATCTCCTGAGATAAGAAATTCAGAGAAAGGAGCATGTTTGTGGAGGAAGAAAAGGTTAGTGGTGGACCCACTGAGTTTGAGGTACCTGTAAGACATCTATTTGGAGATGTTAAATAGGCATTCAGATAGATTATTTTGGAAATCAGGAGAGACCTCTGGTCTAGAGATGTAGATTTGAAAGTCATAGTTTAAAGCTGGTATTTGAAACAAAAGAAATGGATGATATTACATGGGGTAGGGAGGGGATTTGAGAGTAAGATGTGAAGGCAAAATAGAGTCCTAAAGACAGACATGCAGTGTTGGATGTTAACATTGAATCAGAAAAGGAATTGAGAAAGGAGATTGTGGAAGAATTGTCAGAGAATCAGGTGAGAGTGCAAAATGCAGTTAATTATGACATCAATGTAAGAGCTCAAGAAAGAATGTCAACAGTTTGAATGCCTCTGAGGAATCAAATAAGGAATCCACACTCACCATTTTCCAAGGTCTCCTGCTCCCCACTCTTAAATTACTCTGTCTTCTGGCTCTTTCTTCAGGGGCATTATACCATCAGCTACCACCACCCCCCCATTTTAAATGAACATTAATTTAGTAAGTGGATGATTACTTTTTCTAGAGAATTTTAGTGAGGTAGAAGCCAGTTTGTGGTTTAGAATAGATGGCAGGTAAAGACATGGAGATCATGTTGGCAAATTTTATTTTATTTTTTTAAAGATTTATTTATTTTTATGCAAGAGCTGGGGTATAGGCGGGAGGCGTGGGAGGATGAGAGGATTCACCAGAGACAGAGTGGGGAACAGAACAGGCAGATCTACTGAACTACACTGCTGAGGGGAGCAGTGGGCATGACAGGAGAGGTCTGCTGCGCCATGTGGGAATCCCCCTGGCCGGCCGGGAATCGAACCCATGCTGCAGAGGCTGCAGACAACTTCACAGTGCTGCGCTCAAACCCCTGCGCCAACAGGGAGGCCCATGTTGGCAAATTTTATAAGTAGTTTAGCAATGGCAAGGAGAAGAGAGGCTCAAGAGAATACCTAGAGAGGGACTTCTGTTCCAGTGGATTTGTGTGTGTGTGTGTTTGAAATTGGCGAGACTTGAATATGTTTAAATCTCACTAGGGAAAAGATAAGATTAAGATTCTGTCCTTTAATAGGGGGATACAATTAAGCAGAGGGAGGATAATTGGTGGTATAATGCCTCTGAAGAGTGATCCAGAAGACAGAGTAATTTAAGAGTGGGGAGCAAGAGACCTTGGAAAATGGTGAGTGTGGATGTAAGTAGGTTTGTTTGATGGCAAGAAGTTGAGAGAGTTCTCTTTTGGAACAGAAAAAAAAAGGTCTTATGTTAAGTAGAGGTTGTAGGTGGGCTGTGGGTTTGAGTAGAGGGTGAACATTTGAATCAGCCCTGGAGGGGCATGTGCTCACGAGGGAAACAGCAAGACCCCTGTCCATGTGAGATTGAAAACTTGTGAATTCAATAGGCTTAATGAAACTGTTTTATAATTTTACTCTCTATTGTTTATCAGCCTTGATTTAGGCATAAAGGGGACAGAATTGGTTTTATCTAAGATTGGTATTTAGTAAATAGGTAACAAAAGGAAAGGGGACAAGAGAACTTAGGGTATTTGTAAATAATAGTTAAGATGAGAAACCATAGATTCTATGCAGAATAGGATGAGATATGAAGAAAGCGGGGAGGGTGATGGAAGAGGAAAAAGTGTCCTGAAGAGCTCATTGTGGTAGAATATCACATGTGCTGTGAGTAATGGAGAGAGAGTGTAAGTTGGAAGCATAGACTCTTTTGTAGTAGGATGTTATTTCAGAAGTGGAACAGTTGGGGCACAGACAAGCTGCTTCAGTTTATGGTCAGCTACTTGAGTAGATGGTTGAAGTGGAACATCAGGATAAGGGATGTGTCCTTCCATTGGAATGTTGAATACAGAATGGTGGAGAGAAAGGTTTTTAAATCCTTCAAAATGCCAAAGTCTTTAGTTTACATCCTGGGTATTAGTAGAAGGTGATGATTATCATGTGGGTGGGCACAAGGTAGTACACCTAATTATCTTGAAGCTCAATGGAATATGGGTTTTTTATGAAGGAGAAGAGGAGAAGCAGCAGATAGTAGTAGTGAGGATGCTACGTCAAGACTTTTACCTTGATAGGTATGAGAAGACAGCAGCTCCTTCCTGAGAGTGCTGCAGGGAGTCTTTGAGAGTTCCAGACAGTACATTGCAAAGGTTTGAAAGGAGAATGGGAGTGAGCAATTGACTGGGAGCTTGGGGGAGAAACAAAGTATTAACTATGAGAGTGAAGATGAAATACAGAAGAAACTCATATCTTTGTCAGTGGGGATCTAGAAATGTGAGGTGTTAGTGGATGTGATATTCATGTGAATGAATGAACATTGCATTTTAGTCATGGCTTGGGGGGAGGTCCATTCTGTGGTGTGTGATCTCCATAGTGGAGCAACAACTCAACTGTTTTGTCCATTGTTGGGGTGGGAGGTTATAATGGATGATACCACGTGTGATGAGGATGAATGGGGGTCACCACTGACCTTCCATTTCTTCCTTCACTAGGAAACTCAGAACCTTGTGACATCCTAATTTGACTATAACTTAGCATTTTGGTGGTTTTTTCTTTCTTTATAGCTGGTCTGTTACTGATTCACATACATATACATGATTCTAACTTTGGAGCTTTGAATGAATGAATGGTGATGCTCTTGACTGAAGAAGAATTGTAAGGGAAGGGACAGGCATTTCTGAAAACAATAGGTTGAGATGCTTAAAAGGAGAGAGGGATGCACAAAGATTTGGGAGCCATCTGCATGTATGACTGAAGAAACCATAGTAGGTTGCAAAAAGGTAAAAGGTGAAGACAAATTCTGGGAAACATGCAGGACAAAAAGAAGAACAATTAAGGTGACTGCATTTGATAATATGTATAAAAGCACTTTAACGTGTAAATATTTTGAAATGCTTGAGGTGTTAGTGGATGTGATACTCGCATGGAAGTATGAACATCACAGTTTAGTCATGGCCTGATGGGAGGTCCATTCTGTGGTGTGTGATCTCCATAGTAGCAGAACCTTAAAAGAGGTATTAATAAAAGTGTGAGAGATAATATGAGACATTTCTCAAGTTACTACAAAACGTATTGCTTGGAAATGTTTGGTAGAAAAAGGGCGTCTGAGGGTTAGGTACTTTTGGAAGTGCTGCACCCTTTTCACACTGGCATCTTCAAACTTTTGAGAAATTCTGCAATATAGAAATTTTTTATCTGGATATTTAAGACTTTTTAACTAAACATTCCCCCTACCCTCTTTCCCAGATATATACCTCTTTATGTTCTGTAGAACTAATGTTCTGAAGTGTTCTCTATGGGGACTGTAAGCAAAAGTGGAGCCATAGGAATTGATAGTTTATGCATGATGAGAACCTGTAGGATACCTAGAATTGGAAAGGCCATACAGGGAATGTTAAAAGTAGACATAAAGAAATTGGGAAGTACTGAGAGAAAGACATTTTCATAGTAAACTGTAGATTTTTCTTTTCTATGATTGCTCTAAATTATCTCAAAAAGATCTGAAAATGGAAGGTTTAGATTCAGGTAATAGCTGTTGAAATGCCAAAGAAGGTATTCAGTGAAAGATAGTAGATGAAGGATCTATAGGACTTAGTAACTAAATCTGGAATAAAAAAGTTAGGGACATTTTAATTCAAAGTCCTAAGTGGTTTGTATACTTTGTGGATCTATACTTAGACTACTAAGATGAAAAAGAAAAAACACATATTACTGACAATTGAAATATGTGTATCAGCAGAGAGTGTTTTCTATAAATTTTTAAAATTTGATTTGGGTTTAATTTATTTTGTTCTATATTTTCTCCTAGTAAGGTGAAATTTATTACAGTATGTTTTGTTCTGTAGAGAAGATTCCATAGAGAAACTATTAACTTAAATTCATAAGCAAAAATTTATAAAAGTTTTTTTAAGGGAAATATCCTCTTTATAACTCCAGAAAATACCAGGGGGGCTCGGATGTGAGCAGCCCATAGGGTGGGTTTCTGCACAGGTCGTCATCATCTGGCATTCAGGGCCGGCAAGGCCAGCCCAGGCAGGAAAGGATTCAAAATGCGGGCGTAGGGGCTAGCAGCCCCCAGAAGCCATCCCTGCAGGGCACACAGGCAATTCCTCCATACACACTGCCCCACACTGGCCACCTCAGGGGCCCTCCACTCAGGAGCCGTCCAGTTAGGGGCAAAGCTTGCCCAGATTTGGCCTTCAGTATCCTGGATCCCAGCCTCTGAAGAGCCAGGCTGTGGGTGGTGGCAGGTGTGCCTTGTGCTCTGGGCCTGGCAGGGATGGTGGCTTACCCTCAGCAGCCTGTTATGGTGGGGTCCAGGCCTGAGCGCTTGGAGATGCGCAGCTTGGCCACCTCCTCAGCACAGGTGGGATGGATGCCCACTGTCTGCATTACCTGTGCATAGGAGGCCCCACACTTGATCCCCAGAGCAAATCCTTGAATAACTTCTCCTGCACTGGGGCCAAGGAAGTGCAGGCCCAGCAACAGCTGTGGAGGCTCTCGAAAACACACCATCTTTATATAGCACTGGGATGCATCCCTTTCAGCCACTGTGAACTCCAGTGGTTTATAATATGCGTGGTAAACCTCCACATGCTCCTCTCCATGGCAAGCTACAGCCTCCTCCTCTGACAGCCCCACACAGCCATATTCTAAAGGGGTAAAGACAGTTGTGGGGACATTGTCGTAATCCATCAGGTCTGCGGAGGTCTAAAGTTTTTCCTGGAAAAATTAGTCTTCTCTTTAAATAACTGGGAGCTACGGGGGAAGTGATCAGCTGTGAGTGATTCAATTTGAGATACTTGTTTATTAAAAACTACTTAGTGCCAACAAAGCAAGACATATTTTTCTGATACAACCCATTCAATTTAGTCAACAGAAATTCTTTCATACTGCATCATATGAAGCAGGTATATTAGACCTTGAAAGTCATATAATATTTATATTTTCATGTAAAGTATTATTCATACTAGAAGACTTAAAATAATTTTCAAAGAGGCTTTATTATAAGGTTAAGAAATTAAACTAATTCCCATAAAATTTTTGCAGTTCTCCCTTATTAATGTTCGTATCTTGTGAGCAGAGAAGTTACCTTTAATTTGGAAATTTAGGACTTCAACTCTGAACCTATTTCTTCAAAATGCAAAATAGTACAATTGGATAATGAAAATTACAATCAGAAAGTTAGGTTAAAAACAGAAATATTTCAGATAGGGCCTTAATACTTCTTCCTTTTTGTTGTCTTTTCAGACAAATGACCATGGAAACAATTGAATCTCAGCAGGATGGAAGTATAACAGATTCTGTGGCAGAGAGCGAATCTGCTCATATGCAGACTGAGACTGGTCATAATTCATTCCCTACTTTAGCTCAGGTAAATTCACTGTAGGCAATAGGCAGGCCCTGATGAACGTTAAGATTATGGAAATGAATATTGTGTGCCGAGTCTTTCTTCTTGCCATTGATCATAGGAGTTTCCCTGGTTATCAGCTATTCTCACTGAACTGATTTGAAAGAGAAAATACATCTTTGAATTATTTCCATTATGCAAAGGGAAAAAACAAAAACTTCTCTACAATATGTAATTCTCAAATTACTGTTTAAGGAGATTGGTAATTCCGCATTGGTATGGTTTTATAGTCTTAGTTTTGCTCAGTATATGTTTGGTTTGATCTTTCCTATTTTTTTAAGTAGGTGTTAAACTTTGAATTAGTTTCATTTAGAAACCAATATTACCAATATGAATACCTGTTTTTCTGTTCCTGTAATTTATTACTCAGATATGTATAAAAGTATACAGTGAAAACTAATATATTTGTTAATGAATTCATCAAATATTTATTGAGTACCTACTCTAGACATTATTCTAGATACATGGACATATGTAGTTGCTAAGCCTAAGTATCTCATGGTTTAATGTAATTTTTGAATGATAATTGCAGTTGCATAAGAGCTGCTGTAAAATGTTATGTTCAAGTAACTAGGGCATATAGTGGAGGGACCATTCAGACTAGGAGTGCTTTCCAGAAGATTCTTCATTTGAGTTAGACATAAAGATTGAAAAGGAGTTTGCTAGGTAGATGAAAATAGGGAAGCACACACCACAGTAGAGTGTGTGCAGAGGCACAAAGCCAGAGTAGGGGGTGTTCAGGGGACTCCAGGTGTTGAGTCTTTGTTGGAGGCTACTGTTTGGATGGGAAGTTGAACTGATAAAAGTAAACAGGTAGTTATATACATTTGAGAGTTTAAAGTATCCTGTGGTCCTAATATTTTTTAAATAAATTTTCCAGTGTTCACACTGTTTAGAACTTGAGTAACTGTGTGAAGGTTGGATTGGAATCATTGATCTGGTAGTGGGGATACCATTAGGGTGCATCATGGTAGTATGGAGTAAGGACAGACTAAGATTTTGTGCTTTTTTTTAATGTATACATATTTCATTGATAATTTGTAATGTTTGGGTATACCAGAAGCAATTCAAATGATGGTTGAATTTAACAATTTTTTTAACCTCCTCTTAAAATATCCACAGATCCATCTCATTCAGTGGCATTATTCGGTGTCGTGGGTTTGACTTTAGACCTCTCCCCAGAGTTGGCTGACTATGCTTTGATGTCTGTGGGTTGTCCAGTAGAGGAAGTCTACTTCAGAGAGCTTCCTGGGGCCAGTACTAATATCAGCAGGTCCACCGCGAGGTTGACTCCACCCCCACACTCATCCACAGAGCTTACTTGGGCCCATGCTTATGTCAGCATCGGGCTTCAGCTCATTCTAAGAGGTTTCTTTCAGCTGGATTAAGCCTCCTACTCCAGGGCAGCTCAAAGTTTTTGGTTTCCAGCATTAATTTTCTTCCTCTCTACCAGAGCAGACAGTGTAAGTTCCACACCAGGCCTCAGCGTCTGAGTGTAGCACACTCCAATTAAACTATAGTTGTTGACTTTGCAGAAATGAAAGCAGTAGGAGCCGATTGATAATTAATTACAATGCCAAAACAAATGCAGTTAGTACCTGATGTCCAAACAAGTTTTAAGGAAGTGTAAAATATTTTCTGATAAATTGATCCCCCAAATTTTGTCCCATCATTTACATTAGCATGTACCTAGAAGTCACCAGTCCTGTAAAGTTGTTCCTTCAGCTTTGATTGCCACTATCAAAGGTCATCTGGCCATCCCAGCAAGCCAGTTTTCATGATTAAAGATAGCTGAATCATGCCTTGGAATCCAGCAAAATCAAAGTCAACATCATAGCTTACCTTTTTAAAGATGATTTGATTTGACCACTTTTCTTTCCTGTGTTTGGTGAAAAGGAGGTGTTAAGTGTCAGTTTTAAACTATGACAAACCTGGTCTTCAATTAAAATTTGTTCCTAAAGTAGTATCAGCGTGCCTTTTTCCTGTGAAAGTTAGACCATACTCATACCATTTGTATTTGGTCTCCATTGCCCCAGTAACTTTAGTATTTGTATTAAATGAAACTCTGCATGACTTTATTTTCACTTCCACTTTCCCCAACCCAAAACCATCTTTCTTAGTTGCCCCAGGAAAAATTATGTGGCCCTTTTGCTTTAAAAAAAAAAAAAAGACAAAAAAACACAACAGCAGTAACAACAAAAAACCCTTTTACTTATTAAAAAAAAGCTTTGTGCTAATTGTGGAAAATTAACAATACATGTAATCTTAATTTCTAGAAATGTAATCAGTTTTAGCATTTTTGGTATGTATTTAATCTTTTTATCTGTGAGAATAGAATAGAATAGAATAGAATAGAATAGAATAGAATAGAATAGAATAGATCAGAATAGACAGTACAGAAGAATTGTACACATACATTTTTTTCCATGAATTTGGGACATTCTAGAGTTTTTATAACTATGATTCTGGTCTATAATTATGCACTTTTTTATGAATTTGTAGTTGAAAACAAATCTTTATTCTGCTTCTACTTTCCTCCCTTTAGATACCGGATTACTGACTTCCACATAGGTCTTCCACCTAGCCTTTTACACCTGTAAGTCAAAACAATAGATCCCCATTGTCCAAGGTGAGAATTTGCAATTTGAGAACCATCAGCCTAGGTAACCCCTAACTCTATAGCCTCAGTCAGAAGTTGCTAAAGAGGTCAAGTAATAGGAAATGTAAAAATAACTTTGGCTTTCTGAGGTTTTGTGATTGAATAGGAATTCAGTGAACAGAAACTAAGTTTTTCTGTTTTCATTTTCTTTAAACTAGACAGTAAATTCCCAGATGTTTTTTAGACTTTAGAATAAACAACAATTTATAGCACTTTACTTTTTATATAATCAAATTATTCAATCATATGCAAACAAAAGGTGACACCCAAAAATTCATTCTGTTTGATCCTTTAAGTCTGATGCAATTTGATAGCAGTGTTGACCATTGAACAACGGTGGAGTTGGGACACCGACTTCCTGCATAGTTGAAGGTTCACATACAGCTTTTAACTACCCCAAAGCTTAACTAAAATTTCTTTTGTGATAAGGGATTTCATACAGATACAATAGTAGAATAATGCTCCCACATTATTACTACTACAGTTTTGTAGCACTTGCCTCATCTATTTCTTCTTTTTGTTGAAGTATTTTATGTAGTTCTGTAGACCTCAGACATCATGACATTTCACTTCTACTTACTTTTGAGCATGCAACTATTAAAAAATACTTTAGACAATTTTTTTATATAACTAAAAGTCATGATCATACCTAATAAAATCAGTCATTATACGTTGACAATAATAAGCTTCCACATTCACATATACCCATTTATCTCACAAATGTGTGATCTACTCTGAAAGCAACAGTGGTGACATAATAAATTTTTCTTGTCCCAAGCCTCTTGGGAACTGGTAATGCTGCCATGAAAATCTGTGTGGGCTCAGGAAGCTACTGGAAAGGAGGATGTGCTTTAACTTTCTGGAGCTACATTCCTTATAGTTACTGATGCTACCTGTAGGCCTGAGTGTGACACCTCCAATGAAAGCTAAAGAACTTTTCTTTGTAATCTACCAGTTTTCCAGTTTCAACAAAGATGAAAGGAGCAGAATCTCAGGAGTTTCAGAGCTATAGCTTTCGGAGGGCCCATGTATTATTTGAAAGAAAGATACTCTGCAGAGCAAATAGAGCCACTAGGGAATGTTGGTCAGGAATTATATTCTGCTAGTCTCCTTTCTTATCTTTATGAGAAGAAACATCTCAGAATTAAGCAGCAACTTGCAATGAGGGATTGAAATAATAGTTTAATAAAGTATACATTACCTATTTCTATCTGGTGGAAAATTGGAATGGTACTTCCATTGTTTTGTCCAGCTGTGCCTAAAATCCATTTTCTTCTAAATCAGACTAGGAAGGATGTAGATAGTCATCAGAAAATAAAGCAAAACAATTCAAGCAACATTTGCTATTGACAAAACATTAGCAATAGCATATTTGTAAATTAAAGATGGTCTGCACTGTTAGGTTGGTGTGATGTATTTCAACTTTTTCAGATCTAGATTAAGCCCAGTGTTTAACTGAATCTTGTTTTAAAGTAACTCTTACTAAAGGTGGAAAACTTCCCTCTTAAGATTTTGACATGAAAATTTCCATTTTACTGTTGACTTTACTTCTATTGATTCTTACTTTATGGATTCCTTCCCTTGTCCTTTGTCATTGCCCTAGTTTATTTTATAGAACATAATGTTTGCCCTCATTTAGAATTATTTGTAAAAATGAAAAAAAGTTGGAAGAAAAACTAAGAGTGAATTTATTCCAGTAAATGATAAATCTATATTAAATATTCTTTAGTCAAGCAATATACTGCTCTGAAATGTAACTCATCCTGAAGGTAATTTAAGATTCTAAGGCGATTAAGTAAAAGTAGTTTGTGAACTTACTACTAGTGACCATTTTCTTCAATTTGAATAAGAATTTGCTATACTTATGTACTGATTTTGATAATTTTATGTATAATATTTAATATATTTCTTTAAAGGTTAGATTTTGGCTTTAGAATGCACTCTTTTCATTCCAGTATAGAAAGCTTTGAATAAAATTTGACATCTCAAGGTAACTTTGGCAGGTTTAAAGAAATCAAAGTCAAATTTAAGAAAAAGCTTTGTTTTTATAATTTTTTTTAGAAAAAAAGAATAATAATTTGTTTTAGGGTCTGAGAGATTAAGATTTTGGTTGTTCGTAATGATTTTCTATGAGATTTGAGTCCTTTTTATTTGTTGTTCAAGTTCTTAGTTTTAGTAATGGGCAGTTTTTTATTAGCAATAATGAGAAAATAAATGAGTATATGCAGTTATTTTTGCATCATTCTTTTTTTTAATAATAAATTTTATTTTTATATTCCCCATACAATTGCAGCCCCCCATTCTGACCCCAATCCCTCCCCTCCCGCCCCCGCCCCCCTAAAAGTGTCTCTGGTTCATAGTTTTTTGTTGATTTTGATTTTCACTTTCTTATAGTTATTCATTTTCCTGGTCCCTTATTTAAGTTTTCTAGATTCCTGCTATGAGTGAGACCATCCGGTATTTTTCTTTTTCTTTTTGGCTTATTTCGCTGAGCATGATCCCTTCCAGCTCCATCCATGTTGCTGCAAATTGCATGTGTTTATCTTTTTTGAATGCTGAGTAATATTCCATGGTATATATGTACCACATCTTCTTGATCCAGTCATCTATTTTTGGGCATTTGGGTTGTTTCCAAAGCTTAGCTATTGTAAACAGTGCTGCTATAAACATAGGGGTGCAGGTGTTCTTTGGAATTGATGTTTCTGTGTCCTTTGGGTAAATACCTAGGAGTGGAATTGCTGGATCATATGGAAACTCTATGTTTAGTAGGTCCAGAAATCTCCACACAGCTCTCCACAGTGGTTGGACCAGTTTGCACTCCCACCAACAGTGCAGAAGAGTTCCTTTTTCTCCACACCCTCGCCAACATTTGTTGTTGCTAGTTTTTTTAATATGTGCCATTCTCACTGGTGTAAGATGGTATCTCATGGTAGTTTTGATTTACATTTCCCTGATGACAAGTGATGTTGAACATTTTTTCATATGCCTGTTGGCCATTTGCATTTCCTCTTCAGAGAAGATTCTTTTTAGCTCTTCTGCCCATTTTTTGACTGGATTATTTTCTTTGTTGTTGAGTCTCATCAGCTCTTTGCAGATTTTTGTGATCAGTCCTTTATCATTAGTGTTGGGTGCAAAAATGTTCTCCCAGTTGGTGGGGTTTCTCTTTGTTTTTGTTATTGTCTCTTTTGCTGTGCAGAAGCTCTTTAATTTGATGTAGTCCCAACTGTTTATCTTTGCCTTCACTATCACTGCTTTGGGTGATGTGTCTGTAAAGATGTCTTTGATGTGCAAGTCACGTAGTGTTTCGCCTATATTTCCTTCTATATATTTTATGGTTTCAGGTCTTATGTCTAGTTCTTTAATCCATTTTGAGTTGATTTTTGTGTATGGTGTGAGGTAGTGGTCAAGCTTCATTCTTTTGCATGTAGCAACCCAGTTTTCCCAGCACCATTTATTGAACAAACTTTCTTTGCTCCAATGCATAGTCTTTGCTCCTTTGTCAAAGATTAGTTGACCATAAATCTGTGGGTTTATTTCTGGATTTTCTATTTGATTCCATTGGTCTGTATGTCTGTTCTTGTTCCAATACCATGCAGTTTTGATGATTATGTCTTTGTAGTATAGTTTGAAGTGTGGGAGTGTGATGCCTCCATTCCCTTCTTTTTTTTTTCAGGAGAGCTTTGGCTATTCGGGGTTTTTTTGTGATTCCATATGAATTTCATCAATAATTGTTCTATTTCTTTGAAGAATGACATTGAAATTTTGATTGGAATAGCATTGAATCTGTATATTGCTTTTGGAAGGATGGCCATTTTAATAATGTTTATTCTTCCAATCCATGAGCAGGGGATGTCTTTCCATTTCTTTGTGTCTTCTTCTATTTCTTTTAACAGTGTTTTATAGTTTTCTTTGTATAGGTCCTTTACCTCTTTTGTTAGATTTATTCCCAAATATTTGATTTTTTTTGTTTCAATAAAAAAAGGGATGGTTTTTTTGATTTCTTCTTCTTCTTCAGATTTATTGTTTGTGTATAGGAAGGCTACTGACTTTTGCGTGTTGATTTTGTATCCTGCCACTTTACTGAACTGATTGATGAGTTGAATTAGTTTTTCTGTGGAGTTTTTGGGATTCTCTATGTATATTATCATATCATCTGCAAATAGTGATAGTTTGACTTCTTCTTTTCCTATTTGGATTCCTTGGATGTCTTTCTCTTGTCTTATTGCTCTGGCTAGGACTTCCAGTATTATATTGAAAAGCAGTGGTGAGAGTGGACATCCTTGTCTTGTTCCAGATCTTAATGGAATTGCTTTCAGCTTTTCACCATTGAGAATGATACTGGCTGTTGGCTTGTCATAGATGGCCTTTATGATGTTGATGTATGTTCCTTGTATCCCAAGAATTTCAAGGGCTTTTATCATGAATGGGTGTTGCACTTTGTCGAAAGCTTTCTCAGCATCTATTGATATTATCATATGGTTTTTATATTTCTTTTTGTTGATGTGTTGGATAACGTTGATTGATTTTCGGATGTTAAACCATCCTTGTGTCCCTGGAATGAATCCTACTTGGTCGTGGTGAATTATCTTATGGATACATTGTTGGATTCTGATAGCTAAAATTTTATTGAGGATTTTTGCATCAGTGTTCATTAGGGAGATTGGCCTGTAGTTTTCCTTTTTTGTGTTGTCCTTGTTCGGTTTTGGTATTAGTGTAATGTTGGCTTCATAGAACGTGTTTGGTATTGTCCCTTCCTTCTCAATTTTTTGGAAGAGTTTGTGAAGGATAGGCACTAATTTGTCTCTGAATGTTTGGTAGAATTCATTTGTAAATCCATCAGGTCCTGGGCTTTTGTTTTTGGGGAGGTTTTTGATTACCATTTCAATTTCGCTGCTTGTAATTGGTCTGTTTAGGTGTTCTATTTCTTCTTTATCTAGCTTTGGGTGGTTGTAGAGTTGTAGGAATTTGTCCATCTCCTCTAGATTGTTAAACTTGTTTCCATATAACTGTTCATAGTAGTTACTGATTATTCTTTTGATTTCTGCTGTGTCCGTTGTGATTTCTCCTCTTTCATTGATGATCCTGTTTATTTATTTTGCACCATTCTTTATGACTTTTTTTTTAGTGAAAGAATTGGCTGTGTGGGGACAAAATGGGGAGAGGTTGTCTAAGGGGTATAGAGTTTTAGATTAGCTTAGCAAGATGAAGATGTTCTGGAGATCTCTTTCACAAAAATTGAATATACTTACTATTGTATACTTAAAAATGGTTAGATGGTAAGTTTTATGGTATGTCTTTTACCTCAAGAAAATTGCAAAAACATTAGACATTGAAATTTTTTTTAACATCCTTATTTATTTTTTTTATAATACAGGATTTATCCCTGCAGGTATGGACACCATAGTTTTCCCAACACCAGAGCACCTGAGTATTCCACCATATTCCATTGTGCTCTCCTGTCCTCAGCACCTCTCCTCCCCCGTTTTCTACTCTCCTCATTTCCTTTCCCCTCCACTCCTAAATAGATGTTGAAATTTTTAAAAATGGAAACAGTTTCTTACATCTTTTATTTGAATGAGATCCAGAGATTATTGGCCTCTTTTTTTTTTTAAATTGAGGTAGCATTACAGCAGTATATAAGTTTCAGGTTTATAATTTCATGCCTTTGCAACTGTATGTATCACACCATGCCCACCATCAAATGTCCAGTCCTAATCCACCACCAGGGAAATCAGTCCCTCTCCCCATTGATAAACACCATTCTTTGGTTGGATTTTAAGGGTTTGTTTTAGTTTCAGTTTTGTTTATTTCCCTTTTATTCCTTTATAGTCCATGGATGAGTAAAATTAGCTGGGATTTGTCTTTTTCCTTCTAGTTTATTTCACTTAGCAAAATCTCCTCAAGGTTCATCCATGTTGTCACAAATGGCAAGATTTAGTGTTTTTGTTTTGTTTTTTTCTCTGAGTAGTATTACATTGTGTGTAATACCACATCTTCTTATCCTTTCGTCCATTTGGGCATTTGGGTTGTTTACATGTCTTAGCTATTGTGAATAGTGCTATAGTCAACATTGAGTTACATGTTTATTTTTGAATTAATGTTTTCAGTCTTTGAGTAAATACCAAGAAGTGAGATTTCTGAATCATATGGTAGTTCTACTTTTAATTTTTAAAGGAACCTCCATACTGTTTTCCATAGAGGATGTGCCAATTTACATTTCCATTAATAGTACACAAGAATTTCTTTTTCTCTACATCCTCTCCAGTGCTCTTTATTTATTAATTTTGATAATAGCCATTTTACCTGGTGTGAGGTGAAATCTCATTCTGGTTTTGATTTACATTGATGAATAATACAGAACATCTTTTGTTGTCTGTTGGCCATCTGTATCTTCTTTGGTGACATGCCTATTTATTTCTACTGTCTTTTTTTTCAATTGAATTGTATGTTGTTTTTTTGTTGAGTTGTATGAGTTGTTTATATATTTAGGATCTTGACTCCTTGTCTGATGTGTGGTTTGCAAATCTCTCCCCTCATTCAGTAGGCTGCCTTTTCATTTAACATTGATTTTTTGTGGGTTTTTTCCCAAAACCATACTATTTTCAGTATTGTAGCTTTGTGATATAGTTTGAATTCAGGGCACATGATACTTTCATTACTTTTCTTTTTCCCAGGATTTCAAGGTCTCTTGTGGTTCCATAAATTTTTAGAATTTTTTTCTGTTCTATTTCTGTGAAGTATGCCTTTGCGATCTTGTAGGGATTGCAGTGAATCTATATATTACTTAGGGTAAAATGGCTATTTTGAGAATATTAACTCTTTTAGTCCATGAACACATAAAGTATTTCTGTTTCTTTTATCTGTGTCTTATAATTTTCAGTTTAAAGCTTTTTCTTTCGGGCCTCCCTGGTGGCGCAGCGGTTGAGCGCTGGGTTGCGAAGCTGCTCGCGGCCTCTGCGGCACCGGTTAGATCCCCGGCTGCTCCTCGGCCACCGGAGGATGGTCCCACATGGCGCGCAGACCTCTCCTGCCGCCCACTGCTCCCCTCAGCAGTGTACTTCGGTCCTTCTGCCTGCTCTGCTCCCCGCTCTGGCTCTGGTGAATTCTCTCACCCTCCCCGCGCTTCTGACTGTACCCAGTGCATGTATAAACAAACAAAAACAAAACAAATAAATAAATAAATAAAACATGCCTCTATTAAAATAAAATAAAGCTTTTTCTTTCACTTCTTTGGTTAGATTTATTCCCAGGTATTTTTTTCTTTTTGATGTGATTGCAAATGGTATTGTTTTCACAGTCTCTTTTCCTACTATTCATTGTTTATGTATAGAAATGCAACATTTTTTTAATTTTGATTGTGTAGATTGGAACTTTACTGTGTTTATTATTTCAGCAGTTTTTTGGTGGCATTTGTAGGGTCTTCTATATATATATATATATATATATTATAATGTCATGTAATCTACCTATTGTGACAAGTTTTACATTTTCCTTTTCAATGTGGATACCTTTTTTTCCCCTTGCCTAATCCTTTCCAATACTGTATTAAATGATAGTGAAAGAGAGGGCACCCTTATTTTGTTCAGTGGTTTCATTTACTGAGAATGATGTTAGCTGTAGGTTTGTCATATATGTATTTTGTCTCATTTTAATTTTTGTTACTACAACCTTTGTAAATCCCAAACTATTAAAGGAATTACATTTGGAAAACACAGACACTTTGGGAAGTTTTCACTTCAATGAATAATGGTAATGACAGCATCTTAATATGCTCTCCAAAAATGTGAATTTTCTGAGCCCTGTCAGAGATAAAATTCTAGTGGTTCTCCAAAAAGATTTGGAGAGAAAAGCCTGATTGTGGTATTGAATGTATTGAGTAGAGACAATATCAAATGAAGGTAATACAAACTGAAATAGTTCAGGAAAAGCATTTGCCTTTAAACAAGTGTGCTCTGTACTATATAGAACTCTATTCTGAAAGATAATAAATACCTTTAAAAATTATGGGTATATATTTTATATCAGACATATTAATATACCATGATAGATATTGTTAGTGTAAGCAGCTCTCCCAGAGTCTTAAGAACTTTTACCTACTCAAGGCTTATATCCTTGGTATTAGGAAAAAGCACCCACAATTATTCAGATATGCCCAGTGTGGATTAAATTTAGTTTGTTTACTAAAAATTAGTGGTATGACATAGTCTTTAACTTTGAAGACAAAATTATTTTCTTAAATTTTATACAGTCTAAAGTATTGAGATGATCTTTATTTCTTTATTGAAAGAATGAAAATATTAATTTCGTAAGTTAAATGAGATGGCTTTTGTGTCAAGCACAGTGCTTAACACATAGTTAATTTGTAATAAATTTGTTTTTATCATTATAGTATTCTGTTTTAAATGGTTAAAATGGTAGCAATTAGGCTTGAAGATGAAGTGATTTATGTTGGTGTAAAAATGTGTTATCAATACATTAGGAGTCCATACTAAAGTAACAAATTTTCTTATTCCTGGGTATAATTTATAGTTGCTTTAAAAGCAAAGTTCTGATACGATGCTGTGAACTTACTAAAAATGGTATGCTTGGGCCTCCCCGGTGGTGCAGTGGGTTGAGCGCTGCCCTGTGAAGCTGCCCGCAGGCCCTGCAGCGCGGGTTCGATTCCTGGCCCGCCAGGGAGAAACCCACATGGTGCAGCAGACCTCTCCTGTCTCGCCCACTGCTCCTCTCAGCAGTGTCTTTGGTCCGTCTGCCTGTTTTGCTCCCCGCTCTGTCTCTGGTGAATTCTCTCACTCTCCCATGCTTCTTTTTTTTTTTTTTTAAACTTTTTTTTTTCAGAGGCATGTTTTTATTTATTTGTTTGTTTTTGTTTATACATGCACTGGGTACAGTCAGAGCACGGGAGGGTGAGAGAATTCACCAGAGCCAGAGCAGGGAGCAGAGCAGGTAGACAGACCAAAGACACTGCTGAGGGGAGCAGCGGGAGGCAGGAGAGGTCTGCGCGCCATGTGGGACCCTCCTCTGGTGGCCAGGGAGCAGCCGGGGATCAAACCGGCATCGCAGAGGCCGCGGGCTGCTTCGCAACCCAGCGCTCTACCTCTGCGCCACCGGGGAGGCCCTCTCCCATGCTTCTTGACTGTACCCCAGTTCTTGTATAAATAAATAAATCTTAAAAATAAATAAATAAAATGGTATGCTTTATGTTCCTAAATTTTTGGTACTTTGGATTTCTTTTAAAACTTGAAAAATTTCTTCATATCATTTGGCTCTGAAAATCTAAAATATAACTTATTATTTTGTTTTTAATGTATGGCAAGGCCAAATTTCATTGTAATGTTTTTTTCTGGAACAAAATTTGTAGATTTTCCTATTTATGAATGAACTCTGACCTTTGGGATGAAACTAAAAAAAAACTTAAGCATTCAATTTGATTAGGCCTTGTTTATCACTAATTCAGATTTTGACTTCTACTTATATGTAAATCCTTGTTCTTTCTTCTTTACCCACCTCAACTGTGATATTTAAAAAAAATTTTAATCTTCCCAGTAGATATAAATTATTAAAGCTCTACATTCTTGAACAGAATATAACAAAAGAAAGCATTTATTGACTACTTAACTCAGTCTATATCAAGAATTGTTCGTAAGTACATCATGTACATTGGCTTAGTCCTCACAACCCTTTAGAAAGGTACAGTTTTCATTCTCATTAGTAATTGAAGAAAATAAGTCAAAGAGAGGCAGAATCACTTGTTCTAGGTCACACAGTAAAGGTAGAGCTAAGGTTAGAATCTAGGCAGTCTGGTTTTATATTTCATTAAGCACCCAACCCCTACCTGTAGTACATAGGTATCCAGTGTGGAACCAGACAATTTCAGAGAGTGAAATTGGTAGAAAAGCCATAGTTGTAAAATAGTAATAAATATATGCTGCCTAAATTTACTGTATAAAACTACATATATGGACATATATATATATATGTGATACTATGTAGTAATTGTATATACTGGTACTCTTTCATTGTTCAATGGCAGATCAGATCATTTCATATTTAGATCCCAGTTCAGCTTCTGACCTTGAGTGTGTGAAGAAAATGCAAATTTAGGGCCTCCCTGGTGGTGCAGCTGGTTGAGAGCAGCTCTGTGAAGCTGTCCTCAGCCTCTGCAGCGCAGGTTTGATTCCTGGGTTCCATTCCCGGCTGGCCAGGGAGCTACTCACATGGCGCAGACCTCTTCTGCCACGCCCGCTGCTCCCCTCAGCAGTGTATTTTGGTCCATCTGCCTGTTCTGTTCCCTAATCTGTCTCTGGTGAATCCTCTCACCCGCCTGCATCTTTGGCCTGTACCCCAGCTCCTGTATGCATAAATAAATAAATCTTAAAAAAATAATAATTTCTAGCATCAATAGCCATTTTGTGTGTAGAGCTGTAATTCTGAGGCTAAGCGTACAAGAACATCTAGGACTTCAGAATTAATTCTGATAAGATAATGAAGAGACCAGCATCATTGCTTTTGGTAAAATTAATCTATTTAGTACTTTCCTGGCAAGAAGTCTGTTGGTTATTTTATTTTATATAACAAATTGGGGGCCATAGTTATTACTGGTTTGTTTTTTTTTTATTATAGTAAAATGCTTAACTTTGCCATCTTAATTTTTAGGTGTAAAGTTCAGAGGTACTAAGTTTATATTCACTTTGTAAAATAAATCTCCTGGATTTTTTGTCTTGCAAATCTAAACCTCTATACCAGTTAAACAACAGTAACCTTTCCTCACCCTCCCTCCTCATTTCTTGATAAACCACCCACCATTCTACCTTCTATTTTTATGAATTTCACTACTTTTAAATATTTCATATAGATCAAATCATCAATATTTGTTGTTGATTTTTTTTGGTGTGTGACTGGTTGATTTCACTTAGCATTGTGTCCTCAAGATTCGTCCATGTTGTTGCATGTGCTAGAATTTCCTACCCTTTAAAGGCTGAATAATATTCCTTTGTAGATAGTATATCACATTTTGGTTATTATTACTATTTCTTAAGGTTATTTTTGCCAAGTCATTGCTCTTTAGGACATATTCCAAGTGATTGGTAGAAGATAATAGTATGGAGTAATTTAAGAGACCTGCGGTTTGCTTCATATATGCTCCTATAAAGAGTTAATTTCAGTCAGAAATAAAAATTAACATGAGATTTTTAGATAAGTGGTCTTAGGCATTCGTTCTGTGGCTTCTGTCTTTTGACAATATCAATATTAGAAGTGATGTCTGTTATTTTTCAGAACAGTTTTAATTACCCACTGTTTGCCCTTTTAAAGTATCTACTGAGTAGGGCCTCCCTGGTGGCACAAAGGGTTAAGGGGTTAAGACACAACCTATGAAGCTAACCGCAGCCACTGCAGCATGAGTTCGATCCCCATCCAGGGAGCAACCCACAGGGTGCAGCAGACCTCTTCTGTCTTGCCCGCTGCTCCCCTCAGCAGTGTATTTCTGTCAGTCTGCCTGTTCTGTTCCCCACTCAGTCTCTGGTGAATCGTCTCATGCCCCGCATCTCTGGCTTGTACCCCCATTCTTGTATGCATAGATAAATAAATCTTTTTTTAAAAAAATTAAAATATCTACTGGGTAAATGTCATTTTTTTCTTAGGATCTCACTGAAAATTACTTCAGTATGTGCATTTATTATTTTGAAATACATTTGGCTTGTAAATTAGGATCAATTTTAGTGTCAGTCTTAATGAAACCAAATATAAAATTGACTTTTTAAAAGCTCTGTAGCTAGAGAATTTTGACTTCTATAAAGATCACGTTTGTTTTCATAGTGTTTTAAAATATCATAAATGAAACATCTCATATTGGTTAGAATATAAAATGATGTTCTACTATTAATAGAAAATTCAAGATACTATAAGGACTAACTAGATTAAGAGATAAGAATAGCTAGAGCATTGTTTTTAATAGAATAAAAGATTAGTGTTAAATTTTAATTTGCCCTAAATGGTCATCATTGCTTATTAGAAGTATTATCAAAACTGACTATATAATTTAAGGATGATTCAATTCTGATACTTGCTTTGCTTTCAAAAAGTGAATTTATTGAGGAGCCATAATAGACCATTTATATTTACAATATCAAAATCAGTGATCTCCTTTACTCTTTTTATTTATAGATTTCAGATAGTATTTGTTTATCCTGTATACACACAAAAAAATGATTTGAAGCAAACATATCCTCATGTGGCTCTCTTTAGAATTATAGTATAGTAAATATAAAATTATTACTCTTACATGGGTAACTTATTAATAAATATTTTCAACTAATATTATCAAGATGATGTCAAGTAAAATTTAACTTCATTAATTCTGCCATTAGCCTTACTGTTTGAAAAAAGAACTCAGTGTAAGACACTAAAGATACCTAAATGAGATTAGCTCTACATTTTGTGTTGTATTAACTTAGCACAATTAAATATAAGCTTAAAAAATTAAGTGAAATATTTTATGTGTTTATTCAAGTATTTATATTTGTGATATTATTTTTCTGTTTTCAAGTTTAAAGTATCTGAAACATACTTTAAGTACTATTTTTTCCCTCCTTAAAAGAAACTGACTCTTTAGAGTCCTAGCTTAATATGCAGAAATCAAGACAATTTTACAACTTTGCTTAGATTGTTAGTGGGTTTTCATTGTAATTCTTGAAATTAAGGTAGAAATATAGATTTTTGATTCCTCAGGCAGCAGAGTTGAAGCACAATCTGCTGTATTGTGAATTCATATGTTTTTCATCCTTTATTAACTCTCTTGTATACAGGCCTGGTAGCTCTGTGACATCTGCAGCTCTACTGTGACATCATAGACCCCATCATGAGGGAACCTAGCTACAGATTGGAGCTAGTTTACTAGGTGCTAATCAAATGCCGTGTTACAACATTGTGAGGTTTTCCCACTTATAAGTGTCATTACTAGGATTTTTTTTAATTGCAAAGCCAAGTAAGGCTGTCAATTGCATCATCTTAACTTATTTCTTCTCATTAACTACTGTCTATAGTGGGGTTTTCAGTGGATGTGGTGGCATCAGCATAATCTATGTTTCAGGCATCCTATAGAAGAGGATTATTCTTCAGGAGATCTGGAAAAAAAGGTAAATTATATATACATTGAGTTAATTCTACACACTTTTAGAGCCTAATAAATAGAAGTATAAAAATCATGGACTATACAATAAGTCCTTTTTATGTTTTTAATTTTTTTTTAACAGTTGCCTAGTTGAATGTAGGAATGTCATGAGTGTACATCTTCCTATGGCTTTTTCCCTTTCTTTATTTGGGCATATTGTGCAAATGTTCCTCTGAGAAACTTTCCTCAGCAAATATCTTTTTTTAAATATTTTTTTTATTGAGGTAATGTTGGTATACAACACTATGATTCAGAGGTAGAGGGTCACAACTCTTCAGATGTATGTTACCACACTACACCCACCAGCAAGTCACCCACAGTCTTCTACCATAATCCTTTGGATCTTCTCCATACTTTGCTCCCCACCCCTCCCATATTTCCCTCTCCTTTTGGTAGCCTCAATTCTATATTTAGATTTCTAGGGTTTGTTTTGATTTGGTTTTGTCTTCAGCTCCTGTATCTTAAATAGCCTCTTTCCACATTCTTCCTCCTCCCACTTTCTCCTTCTCTCACCCCTTACCCTACTTTATTATCTTAATAATTTTATCACCACCGTAAGCATGCTTTTGTTTCTTCATCTGTTTCCAGTCTTTTTGTGATCTAGTAGAGACTTTTCTTGTTCACTGCTACATCCCTACTCTAAACTGGTTCACAGGGCAAGCTCCCAATAAATATTTGGTGATGAATAAAAGAATGAGTTAAATCATATGAACTTATGAATTTATAAATCATATGAATAGTATGAATTATTTCTGTGTGATTTTTGCTTATTAAAAAGTCGTGGGATGAATATTTGATGTTTATAAGAAAGCTTTCTCTATTTCTACCCATGCTTATGCATATTTTAGTTCAAGTGGACTAAATTTTGTGTCTGTAACAATAATTTCCTTTAGGAAAGAATTCCTGTCTTCAGAATTTCTTTAGAATTCTAGTTGTACATTATAAATAAACTAATATAATATTCTTTATAAATGACTCTTCATTAGTACTTCTCATATCTTTATTTTCTGTCTGAGCTCTAACCCAAGAAACAGTCCCTAATTTTGCCTTTTAAACATTTGCACTGGGTTATTCTACTGTTGTCCCACATCACTTTCAACCTAACTGGCCTAAAATAATCTCCCACCTTGTGTGTGTGTGTGTGTGTGTGTGTGTGTATGGTGCTTCTTTATACATTTTTTTGGCTTTGGGACTATCATGCTTGTTCTTGAATCACTGCCTTTGTTCCTTCTAGCCCAACTGTCCACTTTACCTTACCTTAAGGGTACTGTGTATTCAGTTGCAGCTCATGTGGTTAATATGCTAAATTAGTAATAATGCTAAGATGCTGTAAGTAGAGACACATAACTCATCAATACAGTTACAGACTAAATGCTAACCACCAGTTTTGGCAAAACCAGTGAGAATATAGATTGTCTGGCAGATCTCTACATCTAAGAGGTTGTTTTTGTTTTCTCTTCTCCCAACTAGTACATCACTTCTAGCACTAGAGAGTGTCATTTATACTAGTTCTCAGTCTTTTATTTCAGCATTTTAATGAAAAAGTTGTCTCATGAGCTTTTACATATATATATAAAATTCCTCTTGAGAATACAAGAGGTATAGTTTGTATTAGTGGGTACCGTTCCTTTTCTGTGGCAGGTATACTTGACACTAATCCATATTGATAGAGCCATTGTTTGATAATTTAAAATCCTGAAAATTATATGAAAGATAATATAAGTATCTTAAAGCATGATTTATACTTATCAAAACCCCAGTCTTTCTTGTGCTGTTCAGTGGTTCTTTAAAATATCTGATTTCATTGAAACTGGAATATTTCACCCACAGAAGTGAATATGGGTACTAACTACCATCTCAATCTGCAGGTCTAGTCTGTAAGAATACTTGTAGTTCTCTTGGGTATATTTTATATTTGCTTAATTTCTGACATATGAACTCTACTCGGTTTATTGGACACAGTTTTGACTGTGTTAAGATTATGAAGCTGAAATCACGTCTTGCCTCAACAATCTGCTCTTTAAACTGTGAGCCAGGGCCTTACAGCTACATTAGTGTATAGCAGCAGTTTTCAGAGTAATGCTGTGGAATATCCTGGAGACCTTCTGGGGAGGTTTGGAAGGGCAAGACTACTTTCAGAGTAATGCTAAAATGTCTTTTCCTTTTTCCTTTCCATTGGGATTTGCATTAATGGTGCCAAAACACTGAAGGCTAAAACTTGGTACCTTAGCATCAGTCAAGACAGTGGAACCAAACTGCACTGGTATCTGTTAGATTCTTCACTGCCATTCACTTGCAGTTAAAAAAAATGGTCAGTTTCACCTTAAGATTAAATCAATATTGCCAGTTGTATTAAATCTTCATCCTTGAGTATATGTTGTTTTAATATTCTAGGTTATGATATTGAGATGTTCCCTGAAAACATTTCTGCTCCATACCAAAGACTTAAGAAAAGCATTTGAGTGGTTGAATGGTAGGATGAACTAGCTGGATTTTCTTTCACTGGACACCATTTTTCTCAATAGAATGATTAAAAACCAAATAATAGTCAAAAAAGTATTTGGAAAACATTTTTTCAAAAGCAAATGAAATGAGCTTGCCACTTATAGGAAAGCAGTTTAACAGTGTTTGTTGCTAATTATGAAATTCGAGCTTTTAAGGAGAAATTGTGAATTTTGGAAAACCTATATCTACCTTTTTGAGCTTGATAATTTCTCAGTATTTATAGAGTTCTGATAGGATTGATGCTGATTTAAGTGAGTATGGCATTGTGAAATGTGTCAGCATTTGGGGGATCTACTTAGTAGGGCAGTATTTTCCAAATAACTACATCATGATGTTACAAAATCATATCTGGGTTAAGATCTATCCAAAGCATAAGATCAGTAGATTTTACTATAACTGATATGGTTTCAGATTCTGTATTACAAACTAACCTTTAAGAAGCAAGTTGAATTCTGGTGTGGCATCAAAGAATATCCACATTTTTCTTAAACTGTTAAAAAAATTTCTTTTTCCAATCATGCATCTCTGTGAGGTCCAGATTCTCTTCACATACAGCTCAAATAACATTGCAACAGATTCAGTGCTGAAATAGGTATGAGAATCCAACTGTTTTCAGTAAAAAATGTAAAACATTTACCCTTTTGTTTGGGAAAATATAGTTATTTTTCATAAAATGTATATTGATATTAGTGTATAATGGTATTGTTATTTTTAAATAAAATAATTTTAGCTCCTATAACTTAAAATTTCTCAGATATGGTAAATATCAATATGTATATTGATGTGCTAGAAAAACTGGCTTGTAAGATCCCCATTGTTGCATCTGAACTTTATGTTCAGTGTCATCCATTGGTAGTTTGTAATCTTCCAATGTGCAAGTATTTACATTGCGGAAGACAGCAAAAGTTATAAATCAATGTCATCCCTTCCCAAAAGCTAATTGTTCATTATTTATAGCACCCTACTGGAAATATATCACCTCAACAACAATTTCTTGAGGTCATCATTAAGTTTTAAGAGTGTAAAAGCTTCCTGAAACTAAAAAGCTTGAGAGTTGTTATGAAAGGAATACTTTTTGGTGATTCGTCTATACAGAATGGATGTATTTTTATAACTTAAGAATTGTCTTTCATATGAGAAACTTTAATTAAACATAAATAAACCCCCAGGTTTTTTTTTGTTTAGCTGCTAGTCATTAAATCTACTGGTTTCATTATGGGATAACCTTTTTTTTTTTCCAGCCCTAAAATCTAAGGTAGACAATAGTACTGTAGGAGTAGATAGTTTGAATTTACCTGGTAGACTGTATATTGTGTATTTCTGCCCTAGTTTCTCACTTTTCTGTCTCATGTCAAGGCCCAACTCAAGCTGTGGCTTCAAATATAGTCTCCATTTACTATTCAGGAACCATACTGATATTTTTATCCTGTAACTCTTTATGACTTTCATGGTCCATACAATGCAGTAGTTAATTCTGTACTGTTTATTACATTATTGTTTCTTAGGTGCTTGATTAATTCTTTCTCCCCTAGTATACCTAATACAATGCTTAGCATGTAAGCTCTTTTCCATAGATAAAAGACTTTTTATTTTTACATTGCTAAAGAAGTATCCCTTCCAAGGGAGTGATGTTTAATTATATCTTATAAATATTTGCTATAAAACCAATTTTTAATAATTAAAGTATTAATATATGTAGTTAGGTCCCATGCAGAGGCTTCCTTGTTTTAGAACCTGTGGCTCTACTACCACTTACTGATTGAAACTGGTGGCTTATTTCCTTTTCAAAGTCTTAGACTGTTTTGAGTAGTGAAACTTAAGTAAAATGAGGCAAAGTTTCTAGGATTACTACACTCATCTATGGGAGTGAGTTCTTTACTAATTAGAAAATGTCAACTTTTGAGTCCAAAATAGCAGTGGTATTATGTTTTGCTAATAGGGCTCTCTGTCGAAATAAAAGTACCTGAGAGCTGGCTGTGTTTTTTTGCTCTGCAAGCTAAGTGGTGCCTCTGACTCTGTGAACGCTCAAGCGATGGGAGAGAATTGTGAGGGGACCATGCCAGCTCTGAGCTTTCTCTGAGTCAGAGACACTAGAGGCATGAGGGGTCCTGGAATTTCTTTGGCTTGTGCCTTTTTTGTGATTGTGAGGGTATAAACTGTGATTTTCATCATCATAGAGGCAAGGCATTAGCTTGTATCTTTGTGATACTCGAATTTCATATACTGAACTTACTAAAAATTATTCACCATATTTTAATCCTTTCTTCAATTTAAGAAATTGGAAAGGGTAGTATGTACTCTGGCCTAAAAAAGGTTCACTGTTAGTAGTCATGAGGTCGCAGTGAGGTCGTTTAACTGCTTTAGAACTTTGTGCTGGGAACATTCTTAATCACCGAAGCATGGGAACTGAAAGTGAGGAGCATGGGTTCTTTAATATCTATCACATCAGAGAATGACTATTCCAGGACAGTAGCTACCTCCTAATGGTAAGTATCCCAGTCTGCTTGTTATATCTTAGAAACAGGAACCAGAAAGGAAAAATAGTCCAGTTACAACAGTGAATCGTATTTCTTTAAAAAAAAAAAAAAAGCCTAGCCTTAATTCTCAATGATGATCATTTTTGCAGGTTTCTGTAGGTGGATCAGGCACCGGAAGAGGCTCCCCAGCTGTAACCCTAGTACAGCTACCTTCGGGCCAAACTGTCCATGTCCAGGGAGTAATTCAAACACCACAGCCATCAGTTATTCAGTCACCACAAATACAAACTGTTCAGGTTAGCAGCTTTCTTCCTGGATGATGTGTCTTAATTTTCTTGAGCTTTTTTTTTTTAACTTAATTCATTTATCATCTTTGATAACTTTTTATCATCTTTGATAACTTTTATGATCAAATATTTTTATTAGACATTTGGAGGAATTTCCTTTTTATGTATGGAAGTGTATTGTGCCCTATTAGATACATATATTTAACTTGAGAGTTGCAGTTTTGTTGTTAGCTGTTAATTTGATGAATAAATAATTGTCAGATGCATAATCTATCCTTGGGTTGTCGCTCTTTGCTGAAATTCAGATTTATTTAGCAAAGTTATATTTTTTGGAGATACCTGATAAATACAATGATATTAAGGTGGTAGTCCTGATGCTATTTTTATGAATACTCACATTAATAAGAAGGTGAAAATTTAAGTTTAATTCAATATGTGTAATTCATAGAAAATAATAGGCCATTATGGTCACCTTGGTGTTATGTTTATACATCAAGTACCCCTCTAAGATTAAACCTTAGTTTTTGTAAACCTATTATTGTGATTGTGATTGTGAGAAGAAATTTATTGTTGTATTATTATCAAGATTCATCATAAATCCTTATGAACATTTTTTTGTGTTAATAGAAGTAAAAAATATGTATTTTTAAAACATGCTTTTCTGTTTACTAAGTTAATTTCTGTTCCTTTTTAAAGTCATTTTATTATCTTCATTGAAATTACTTGACCCTAATTGAAAAAATATCTGAGGAAAACGTAGATGCACATATTTATTCTTATTTGAGTACAGATTATTGCAGAATAAGAATATGGTTGCAACATATATTTGGAGTTATAAATCCATATGCATCAAAAGCTTGATTATCTTTACAGCACAAATATCTTTTCCTGTGTCTCTCAAAAGCATAAATAATCCTCTGCATTGTCCTTTGTTTTCTTTTTTTCTGTGATAACCCTTTGTTCCAAGAGTTTCTGTTTTTGACCCTAATTATAAAACAAAAAGCCTACTTTACTTTTTGTATTACACCTTTTATTGGGGTATAGTTATTTCTACTTAATTTTAACTTGATTGATGTTGGAAGGAAGTAATGTCTTACATTCCAGTAGGCAAAATTTTGTTAAATGATTTAATTATTTTTATAGAGAGAGAGATGCCAGTGGATTTTGTCTTAGAATTTCTACCTGTTAAACAATATGCAAGTCACCTAAACTCTATCTATGAATTTCAGCTTTTATTTTTCTAAAATGGGTGAAATAAATAGCTTGCTTGATATAAGGGGAGATGGTATTATGATTATGTAAGAGATGGTTGAAAACCCAGTGCAAAGTGGATCAGTGTAAAGGGTGGTGATACATGATTGTGTGAACATAATAAATTTTTCCTAATAAGTTCTGTTTATTGGAGAGTGTGCTTATATATGGGGTATCCTTGACTAAAGATGCATGGTTATATGTTTGGGTGACGATATATACACATCTGTGTGCTCTAAGAATTATATATTCCTGCTTATATTGTTGATATTTTAATAAGCTCTTTTGATTTTGCCCAGATCAAATTCTCATGTAATTTGAATAGAGAGTAAAGTGAATTTTGTAAACTCAGAACTACCCTAGACCCTGAATCATAAATGACTGAACAGATTGAAAGCTGTCATGTTGTACAGAATTCATTATTTTAGTTTTCTGACTTTCCTTCATAATCATGTTAATTGTATTATATTTGAACAAATTAAATCATGCTTAAAACTATCTTTTTTTAAAAAAGATTTATTTATTTTTTTAATACAAGAGCTGGGGAGGGTGAGAGGATTCACCAGAGACAGAGCTAGGAGCAGAACAGGCAGACAACCGAAATACACTGCTGAGGGGAGCAGCGGGCACAACAGGATAGGTCCGCCACGCCATGTGGGAATCGAACCTGTGCTGCAGAGGCTGCAGACAGCTTCACAGCACTGCGCGCAACCCGCTAAGCTACCAGGGAGGCCCAACACTGATTTTTTAAAAGGAGAAATTGCTTATTCTAACTTTCAAGACTTTATCAACATCAAACCCCAAACTTTTGTAATATAAATCCTTACTTTAACTAGACTTATTTACTTGCTAAAATATTTCTTTTTCTTTGGACCTATCAAGTATCTAATATCAAATATCTAGGCCCAAATATCTTTGGACCTAACTCAAGTCAGTTGTGATATTGTGAAGAATGCAGTGAAATCAAGACACCTTGTCTGCCGCTGTTACTCACTCCCTGCTGGATTTGTGAAAGTACTTTCAGAGTTGGGCTCTTAGGTCTTAAGTGGTCCTATGAAGCCTTACTTGATCTTCCAGACACACTTTCATTTGCATTTTTTTTAGTATTTATTTTGTCAGTACCATTCCTTCTACACATACTTGTTCTACAACATTACTATTTGTGTCCATACTTTTTTTCCTTAGCCAGGTTTTGTAAGCTCCATCAGCGTAAGTGCAGTGTTTTCTATTGTTGTATACCCCCCCAACTACCAGCTTAGTCCTGCACACAGAGATCCTTAATCACTGTTCTCTGAGTAAAGGAGATTATATATTTTATGATGCATTTCAGAAACTCTTGTGTTACAGGTAGCAACAATTGCAGAGACAGATGAGTCTGCAGAATCAGAAGGTGTAATTGATTCTCATAAACGTAGAGAAATCCTTTCACGAAGACCTTCTTATAGGTAAGTTAATTAGGTTTCGTACTGTAATGTTTTTTCCAAAAGGCAAACCAATTCTTTCTGTATAGCTTTTGCTTTATCTTATTATTTGTGTTAAATTATATTTTAGAAAAATACTGAATGAACTTTCCTCTGATGTGCCTGGTGTTCCCAAGATTGAAGAAGAAAAATCAGAGGAAGAAGGAACGCCACCTAACATCGCTACCATGGCAGTACCAACTAGCATATATCAGACTAGCACGGGGCAATACAGTATGTATGCTGCAATTTGATATGATACAGTGCTAGCTTAAGTGCTTTCTGGTTACACTGAAGCAACTCAGGTTTTGACCTTAAATAGTTCCATTTTTAAAATGCTCCTTAATACCTAAACTGTATATGATAGAATGAAACTACATGTTAAAGAAATAAGACATTTGTACTGATAGTTGTCATATACTTTTGAAAAGTAAAAATATTTTTATTGCCTAGAATAGAAGAAAATTTGGGAATAAAAACACAGGGAGAGCTTTTCCTATTTATATGTTTATATTCATGTTTAGTAAAATTTTAAAACTTAACTGTTTTTTGTTGTCTTTATGGTGCATGCAAACATAATAAGATATAAATGTCTGTATTTCATTCTTGTTGGCTTTTGTTACCAACAATTATGTTTTACTTATTGACCTAAAAAGGTATATATATTTTCTAAATTATGTTTTATGTGTAATTCTGTTTTTACTACTAGCTACTATGTTAATTTGTGCTGTAGTATTTCCTAGAAGAGAATGGAAAAATGACTTAACTTTTAAAAACTACAGCAGTTGGACAGATGATTTTTATTTGAAATTTTAAGCACCAAAAGTTCTAAATAAACAGATAACATTCACATTTAGTCTTGTGCATTTTAATGGACTGTTAACTCTGTGCTTTTTGTTCCAAATAAAGCACTAGCCCCCCAAATCAAGAATATTTAACATATAAAAATACTTTAGTAATATAGTAGAGCTGGGAAGAAAAAAAAGGAGAGAAGAAATGACAGGAAAAAAATTAAAACAAAAAAACGCTGTTAGGACTGGAATATGTATGATATTAAGTACTGTGTTGGTCCAAAGACAGTGTTATAATTTTAGAGGTATATTTTCTGTTTCCTTTTTAAAAGTAGTAATACCTAGAAAAAGTGTCATATCTTAAGACTTGACTGTTAAAGCAAGTTGTAATTTTTAATGTATGGCAAGAGCTTTTATAGATTTTTTTTTTGAGAGTTTTTTTAATAGGGGTGATAGATTTAAAGTATTAAAACAATTCTTTGGTTAACTCTGTTCTTTGGGTAGCCCCTACCATTATACTTTGTAGCAGTGGGGTATAATTTGTTTATTACAACTATATATTGGTGTATACTTGTCCCTCTCTAGGGAACTGGTCAGACATGCAGAGTGAGGTCAGGAAAAGAGAACTCTCCATTGTCTGTAAGAATGAAACCTTGAAGTTTTCACTGTCATTTCTCTTTTATCACTTCTTTGATTTCTATGTCTTTTTATCTGACCCACTGGGAATATATGGTGGGGTCTGAGAACTTTGAGAGCTTCCCGTTTGGTTTGCAGCACACTGGTGACGAGTGCTGTGTTCCTCATGTCCTTCCTTCCCCAGAGTGTTTGGGCAGGGTTTGGAGGTGCTGGAACCTCCTGTCTGGCCAGTTCTGGCCTTGTGCAGAGGGCTGTACACATTTTATCATTTTTTGTTTGTGTCATGATAGGGATAAAGTTGGAAATTACAGCTGAAATAATGCTAAGGCATCTCAAAATTTGGAGGGTTGATTTAAGTTGCTCTTATCTTAGACATTTCCCTGGCATTTCCCTAATGTTACTTAGAAATTGATAGAAGCAGTGATCTTTTTTTACAAGATGATATGGAAGGAATATTGTTAATTTGCCTAGATTAATTAGGTGAAAATTTGAAATCATGAAAACATACTTGGTTGAGAGAAAGTGGAAAGTAGAGATGATGTAGGGAAGAAACTCTGGTCTCTTCATTGACCAACTGGATCAGAGCAAGAAGCTTTATCTCAGGTTTGTAGTCTTTGAAGTGGGAATAGTACTAAAGTGCCAAACTCGTAGTTGGCATAAGGACAAAAGGAGTAACAGGTTAAAGTAGGGGAAAGAGATGTGCCACTTTTGGTACAAAATATACAGAAAAGTAAAGTAGCTGTGGCAATGTCTCATTCTTGGTCATTAAACTTTCTCTCCAGCAGTGTTGTAGCCTTTATTTCTTGTGCTCTCAGTATACACCCACAGCGGGACTCAGCATTAAGAATCACCTTGGGTGTGGGAGTGAGATGGAGTGGAGTCAGGGGGTCTGATTGAGAATTAGAAATTGAATCTGTAGAAGTCATAAGTTTATCTCTTTGCCAGTCTTTGACAGTCTTTGACTGTCAGTTATTTATATTTCTTAATTTTGACTCATGCAATATGAACTGGCATTATTTTAATAAATTGTGCTTGTTTTATGTGTTTTGCTCAGGTGTAAAATAGCTATTTATTGGTTCGTAAAAAGCAATACTGTCTTTGTTAAAAATATATTTCTTAGACATTTAGTGACACTTGTTTATATTGCTAGGTGTTTTATTTGAAAAGTAAATTCTAACATTTAAACCTTTTAGCAGACCTTTAATTGGAAGGTAAATGTACATATAAAAATTCATTTTTACTAGTCATATTTCACATGAGGAACAACTTAACAGATATTAATGCTTTGGTTTCCTACATACGTAGAAATAGAAACGGGTCTATGTCCTTTGGTTTTTGAACCAGAAGAGTTTATTTTACTAGAATTTCTGAAGATTTTTGTATGTATTTGTATGTATTTATTTTTGAGATCCTTTCATAATCTTCTCCCCCAACCCTCCCCTTTTATCAATGAATGGCCTTCTTCCCAAATTTGCTTTGTTTCTTTTTTCCAAAGGTTATTATTTTAAATTATTTTTATTTTGGTGTAATGAGTTAGTTGGATTTAAATAAAGGGCTTTGTAGCTCAAAGTTGAAGAAATAATAAGTGTATTCAGGTTTTTCCATATCCAAGTAATTGCCTTTTTAACAATTGAAGGCTAGATATCTGACAGAAGTTGACATTGTTATTTTAACTTTTTTTTTTTTCCAATCACAAAAACTAAGAACTGATATAGAATAGGCTACTCCCTGGGAGTGAAAAAAAATATTTATTTATTTTTCCTTAATTTATACAAGAGCTGGGGTATAGGCCAGAGGCGCGGGAGGGTGAGAGGATTCACCGGAGACTGAGTGGGGAACAGAACAGGCAGACAGACCGAAAGCACTGCTGAGGGGAGCGCGGGCACAGCAGGAGAGGTCTGCCATGCCACGTGGGAATCTCCCTGGCTGGCCGGAAATCAAACCCGCGCTGCAGAGGCTGTGGACAGCTTCACAGCACTGTGCCCAACCCACCGGGGAGGCCCAAAAATAATTTAAAATAGGCAGGAATTTATTATTGCAACACTGAGAAAGTGAGCTACATTGCAAAATCTTTATTGGAAGTTAAGATCTTAGTGATAGGTTTGTTGTATGCCAGTTGACATTTATTCATGTTGAAGAAAATCTGTTCTGGCTCAGGAGAATATTTCTTAAAGGTAGGGGTTCAGATAATATTAGAATTAGCAAGGAATGTTACTTGCTATATTCAAGTTTTGCATTAAATTGAAGTGAATTCATAAATTTATAGTGAAAGCAACTAAAGAAATTTAAATGTTTGATGTTTCTTAATTCATTCAACTTTCTCCACAAAGTATTTTTTTAACTTCCACTCTAGTGTACCAAATCTCTTCCCTTGCCAATTAAGGTCTGTCATGAAAGACTTCAAATTATTTCTTTTCTAAATGTCCCTTGTCTCTCTGCTTGCTTCTACTTTATTTCACTAGGAGCGTTGTTAAGATGAGTCTATTAACTCATCTTTACTGGAATTCTTATACACCAAAGGTAAGTGTCAATCCCAATCATTTTGAAAAAAGGTCTATGTGAACTTTGTGAACTGCTTGAAGAATTCAGAATTCTCAGGAGACTCATGAATACACACCTATTCCATTTCTTCATTAGAGGAATTTGCACACCATAAGCTTACACATTCTAAAGTAAATGCTGTTGCATTTATTCTTAACAACAACTTTGCTTAGATTCTCCTAAAGCAACTTTCAGAGCAAACATGGAAGCTGCCTATTTAATGTAAATCTTGCCTTTTTAACCTTGGTGTTGATGTTGTTAACAGTACCAGGTTATTTCCATCTTTCTTCTTGGGCATACACTTCTGGGCTTTTAAGCACAGGTACTCACAGATTCTCCTTCATGCTCACCTTTTATATTTATTTATTGATTGATTGATTTATGAACACAACAGCTGGAGTATAGGTCAGAGGTGTAGAGGATGAGAGGATTCACCAGAGACAGAGTGGGGAGCAGAACAGACAGATCTACTGAAATACACTGCTGAGGGGAGCAGTGGGCAAGACAGGAGAGGTCTGCTACGCCATGTAGGTTGCTCTCTGGCTGGCCGGGGGATCGAACTCATGCTGCAGAGGCTGAGGATAGCTTCATAGGTTGCGTCTTAACCCCTTGCACCACTAGGGAGGCCCCCTCACCTTTTATGTTTAAATCTGAGAATTCATTCGAAATAAAGTCTGCTGTTCTTTTTAAAGTTAACATAAAGGCATTTTATTTATGGCTTATTTATTGCTATTTGGAATAAAGATGGCTTTAAATTATAGTTTATTAAACACTTGTTTATGTGTATTAATTGGCTCATATATACAAGTTTAGGATTAAAAAATGTAGGCATCAAGTGAAAAGTGATCATATGAAATCTTAATTTTAAAAAATTCTACTCATAAACTCTTATCAGTTATCCACCCTTATTGTTACCCTTATTTATTTCTTGTTCCTTATTTTTGATTATATAGGGCTTAAAAATATTTTTTTTTTTTTTAAAGATTTATTTATTTATTTTATACAAGAACCGGGGTACAGGCCATTTGTGCGGGAGGGTGAGAGGATTTACCAGAGATAGAGCAGGGAACAGAACAGACAGACTGACGAAATATACTAATGAGGGGAGCAGCAAGCGAGGCAGGAGAGGTCTGCCACACCATGTGGGATCCTCGCGGCCAGCCAGGATCGAACCTGTGCTGCAAAGACTGTGGACAGCTTCACAGCGCTGGCATTCAACTGCCTGTGCCACCAGGGGAGGCCCCTTTAAAAATATTTTTTATTAAAGCTTTTTTTTTTTTACAAAAAACTTTCTTACAAAAATTCTTTAATTTCCATTCCACAAGTAATATTTCCCTCACTTCAATAATTTTAATAGTTCTTGCAGAAAAGTACTCAGTAACTGAGTAGTGGAAATAGGAGATTTTTTAGACACAGTTCTGTGCACCAAAAATATGTTTTAGAATTTATTGCCTAGTCTAGCTGATAGGATTGATTCTGGTTACCATAATACATGGTAAATTGGGGATGAGGAAACCATGCTAAATACCATGATTATATAAAGGATCTATACATTTGTGTAATGACTAAAACTAACTTAGCAGGAAAGTACTTAGTAAATTAATGAGTTGTCTATTTAGACAAACTCTTTAATCATTTAAGTCGGTGTATCCTATGTTTAGTGAGTGTAGTGTGATTTACTTAATTATGGGATATAACTAAGTAAGACTGTAGGTAAAAAAATGTTAGGTACTGCCTAGAGGAGGAGGACAGGAGCCTAACTTCTACCCATCATTACTATGAATATATGCTATACTAGTAGGCTTGAATCAATTAAAATGCACATTGAAATAGAATTTAAGATTATCATTTTTAATTCAATTTTAATTATTTAATAAAATTGTAATGTTAAGGCATACTTAAATAAGGAAAATAAGGATGCAGATAGTCCAAAATAATAAGACACTTTTATTTCTGCTTGAGTCCCTATCAATATTTATAGTTTACAGCAGACTCCTCTTGTTAACAGCAAAAATGTATCTAGCCATAGGAAGAACTTTTATGCTTCATTTGCTTGTGTCAGTCCAAGGAAGCATTAATAAAACTTAGGTCTTCAAAGTAAAATTAATGGGAAATACAAGGTATTTTATTTTCATTAGTCACTAGTGGCCTTGATAAAGGTCAATCATTTTATTTTAAAATGATTAGCCAAACATGATATCTAGGATTTGTTTTGAAATACTCGGATCAAATTAAAAAAATTTGGGGTGAATGTGCTAGAAAATTTCCATCTTTTTTTTTTTAAATAACTGAAGTCATTCAGCTTCATAATATTTCTCCTTTCTATTTAATTTCTCTGTTTACTGTAACAGAGTTTCCACCACACATTTTTTGAACACACACACATACACACAAAGCCTATTTTAAATATCATGAAGCAGCCAAGGTGTAAAATGAGAGGTAACATTTTAAATGAAAAGTCCTCTGTCATTTGATAATGTCAAAATCAAACACCTTTGTAATAAAAAACAAACACTGAAGTATAAGGCTTATCAGTAGAAATGTTTCCCCTATAGTGCCAGCTTCATGTGTGTGAGTGTGTGTGTGTGTGTGTGTGAGAGAGAGAGATTTGATCAGAAAATGATGAGAGGAACAAATTCTTGATATATCAACTTTTCACAGTGTTACAGCAGAGAAGTTTTGTTGGAAAAATATTATTGGAGGAAAAGGGGAAATATGAAAAGTAAAGAACTTACTGTCTACCTTTTTCATAGTACTGAGCAACTACTCAGATTTTTTAACAGTTCAAAAGCTTGATAACTATTGACATTGAAAAAAGTTGAATAATCAGAATTTGAACCCATGCTTTATTTAACTCTTCTACATTCACAAGTGGCTTACATTGCTTATAAGTTAGTCTATCTTAAGTAAATGGTAACCACTCATCTTATTGAGTATCTGCTATATGTGAGGCATTGTGCTTATATATTGTAGCTATGAACTGCCTGTTTGTTCTTTCTAATACACTATTTCTATGACAGCAACTAATTGTCAGCTGAAAATACACATTCAAATATTTAGTTTCATATGATAACGTGAAATTTATTCATGTCCAACTATGAAGCTACAAGAAAGGAATATCTCTTCTTTTTCACTTTTCAGAAAGTTAGGCATATTTAGATCTCTCCCTAATCTTTTTATTGTCAGGCATGAATCATAAAAGCCTTGAAATCTTTACAGAGTCATGGTGAAATCTTGTTTTTAAAATGTGTGCAGAATATTATGCTCTAGATGAGCCAGATAGAGTGATATTACATCAGGGTTTCTCAATCTCGGCACTATTGACATTTTGCAGCTAATTCTCGAGTTTCTGTCAATCATAACTCTTATAGTAGCCTGTCAGTGAACCAAAACACAGATTGTATCTATGTTGAAATCTTTTTAAAAATATCCTATCTTTCTGTATTGGACAATTGTAGGTTAAAATAACTACTCTTTTATTCTTTTCGATAGTTCAGACAGGTTTATATGATAAGGTCATCACCTATGTGGTCCTTTGTTTAGATACTGTTAAAAACATTTGGAATGACTTGGAAATATTGAGAGTATACTTTAGACAAAACAGTAACATTCTTGCAAGGCTTACTTCTGATTTGTGTTATACTGAAGTGTGTTATTTTTATCTTCCTTGTAAAGTCTAGTTAGGAGACTAGCCCTTGGTTCTCCTTGAACTCTAGTGCTTAAATTAAAAATGCAGTCATAGTCTTTATGTTAAAGTATGCAGAACTCTCATATTTTAAACAGTACTTATTTGTCGTGTCAGTGAAATTTTAAAGTAAAATATTTGATCAATTATTCTTTTGAAACTTTCAGTTAATATGTTAACTTTTAAACATTACTGGCAAGTCTCAATATTTAGAGGACTTCTACCTCACTTTTGTTGCCATTAGCTGTAGTTATTCAATACTTGATAGAGATAAATATTGTAGCACAAATTCTTTCAATACAGTAACCTTTTAAGGTCCTTTCCTGGAATGAGGTTCAACTTTCCAACATAACACTTTGTACTTCAGGATTCTCCTGAAATGGTCAAGTAAGCCAAAACAGTGAAGGTTATAGTTTTGTAGATTTGAGGTTTAAAATTAAAATATAGGATATCTATTCACCTAAAAGCTTTTTTGATAATAAATTAGAAAAGTAGTTAAAGCAAGGTACAAATTCACTAGTGATGTTCAGTGGCTTTTCTCTGATGATTTCTTAAATGTTAAAGGAATGCTGTTTATAAAAATGTATGAAAGAATGGAGAAAATCAAGCTGAACCTTTTCCCTGTCTGTATCTCCTCCACTCCTCCTCTGAAATAATAATTTAGTTGGATGGATGCCACAATGTAGGAAAATTCCATGGGTCCTATGTATTTCAAGCAGTTCTGAATATATCATTTTCAAATGTTTATGAGCTTTTTCAGGATGTTATCCTATGAAAGAGGGCCTTATATTCCTTCTCAATTTCAACAAAGAGAAATAAGGGTAGCATGAGAATAAAAATCAATGGTAACCAGTAGATCCAGTTATATTCTTCCAATATGAAATTATTACAAATGAATCTTGAAATTCTCTAATATTTCTTTTCTTTTTCTGTTAAGTTGCTATAGCCCAAGGTGGAGCAATCCAGATTTCTAACCCAGGATCTGATGGTGTTCAGGGACTACAGGCATTAACAATGACAAATTCAGGAGCTCCTCCACCAGGTGCTACAATTGTACAGTATGCAGCACAATCAGCTGATGGCACACAGCAATTCTTTGTCCCAGGCAGCCAGGTTGTTGTTCAAGGTATATTTTATTAATCCTAATACATTTAGAATATCTATAGATTACTATATCACACAATTTAGTTTTTGAATATACAAGAGGTAGATTTTTATTGTCGGGGGAAGACACTTGTAGAAAAATATTTTGAATACATTAAACAATTTAAATAAATTGTATGATTTACTTTTTAGCAGGTTTTACTGGTTCTGAAGAAAGGTTAAATTCAGAGTAGCATGACAAAAAACAAAGTTGGAAATATGAATACTTTTTTTAATTATATATCCATCATTTGGGGGGCTATATTTTGTACCTAATAGATTCTAGTGTCAAATCTTGGAGATTTGTGAATTTGGGTTTTTCCCCAGCTGTTACACTCAACTCTAGCTTCTAGAAAATTTATTTCATCCAAATGTTTCATTTTATTTTTCCTTTAGACCATTTTATTTCATTTGAATTCTGAGGTACCTGTTTTACCTCTTATGGAAGCCGACAGTGATGAAATAGAACTGTTTGGGATATAGCCCTAGCCTTACAGGGGAACCTAAGATTTTCAGTTAAGCTTGAGTTATATTGTATTTTAATTTTATTCAGTTGTGCTCATTATAATAAGAAAAAAATAGAACTTCCAAAAATCCTGTGTTTTAATTTATGTCATTTGCTCTTCGTCCATTTGCTTAGGATTTATGATGTAGCACTAATTTTAAGAATAACATCCATTCTCTTAGTCTGAACGATTTTTAAGTATGGAAAAAAGAAAAAAGAAAATTATAATTGATCACTCAATGATAATTAACTTTACTCCTAGGTATTTTCGGGGTTAATGTGGACTGTATAAAAGTGTATGAAAAACTTAACTGGTGGCATTTATGGAGTAAAAAAATATTTAGAGTATTTACCCAGTACTTTAATGTTTACTTTTAAATGTAAAAATAAAGCCACCAATGCTGTTACCCCCATATATATGAACCCTACCTATCTAAATGAATAATCTTAAGGAATAATTTCTCCTACTTCTTTTTAAATATGAAAAATCTACTGTAAACTTGATATTTTAACAACACAGCAGAGTTTAGAAAATTATGTTTGACTTAGATAATACAAACATAAGTTTTGTGCTGTGAGGGTTTTAAGACTTGTTTTTCTCCTGTAAATCATAAAGGTACTTTCCTACTTTATGTTCTGTTAGCTTTATAGTTTTACCTTTCACATTTAGGTCCCTTATGTCACTGAGGTTCACTTCTGTATGTTGTATTAGGTAGGAATTGATATTTTTTCCCTCTACATGCGAAGCCAGTGTTCCACTATTAATGGTTTGTTTTTTCCCATTATTTTATGGGGCAACCTTAATTGTACAGTAGGTTCATCTGTTTCAGAACTCAATTTTGTACAAATGGTCTTTTTTTTCTATATGCCAGTACCATATTGATTTATTATCTTACAGAACAAGTTCTGTAAGTGTGTGTTGATTTAGCTATTTGTGAGTTATTATGTATGCATCTCCAAATGAAAGTTATTCCATAACTTTGAATTTCTAAGTAATAGTACCAGTAATGAGGTTGCATTTAATTTACAAGTTAATTTAGGGCAAACTGAAATCTTGACAATGTTGAATTGACCTGTTTAAAATCATAGGATATCTCATTTATTCAGGTCTTATTTAACAGTTTAAAATTTTGTGAGGTTTTTTATTTTATTGAGGTAACATTGGTTTACAATATTATGTGTAAAATTTTCTTCATGGACATCTTTAATGCTCTTTGTTTAGTTCCTAAATGCTTTGTGGTTTCTGTTGTTATTATGAATGACATCTTTCTATTATATTTTCTAGATGTTTCTAGTATAGAGAAATACTGACTTTTTTTGTCAGGGGAAAAGTTGATCAACCTTGTTGAATCTAACTTAATAATATGCAGATTCTTCATGAATATCTGTGTACTATACAGAAATGCTTATATCAAATACAAATAAGATGTTGTGTTTCTCCCCTTTCAGTCTTTAGTCCTCTTGTTTTCTTCTCCTTTCTTCTTTTTCTTTAAAATAATGGCATCCAGGCGTACTCATACTCTAACAAATCAATCAGATCCAACCATTTCTTGGTTCCCTGGAAACCTCTGATTTTATAGCCAGTCAGAAGTACAGGTATCAACTTGGACTTAAAATTGTCCTTTTTTTTTTTAACATAACAGGGTCTGTCGTCATTTTTGTCTAGGTCTCTGTCCACCTTCTACACTCTCATCCTATTGGAAGGTCACATGAATTTTTTTGTGAGTGCTCAATCTTTTTTTTTTTTAAGATTTATTTATTTATTTATTTATACAAGCACTGGGTACAGTCAGAAGCGCAGGAGGGTGAGAGAATTCACCAGAGCCAGAGCAGGGAGCAGAGCAGGCAGAAGGACCGAATTACACTGCTGAAGGGAGAGGTCTGTGCGCCATGTGGGACCCTCCTCTGGTGGCCAGGGAGCAAACTGGCGCTGCAGAGGCTGCAGGCAGCTTTGCAACCCAGCACTCAACCGCTGCGCCACCAGGGAGGCCCATGAGTTCTCAATCTTTATTTTTTTTTTATTATTATTTTTTTTAATTTTTATAGAGGCATTTTATTTATTTATTTATTTGCTTGTTTGTTTGTTTTTTGTTTATACATGCACTGGGTACAGTCAGAAGCGCGGGAGGGCGAGAGAATTCACCAGAGCCAGAGCAGGGAGCAGAGCAGGCAGAAGGACCGAAGTACACTGCTGAGGGGAGCAGCGGGCAGCAGGAGAGGTCTGCGCACCATGTGGGACCCTCCTCCGGTGGCCGGGGAGCAGCCGGGGCTCGAACCGGTGCTTCAGAGGCCGCGGGCAGCTTCGCAACCCAGCGCTCAACCTCTGCGCCACCTGGGAGGCCCTCAATCTTTATTTTGATTGAGTCCTAAAATGGTTCTGGAACCAGTTAATGATTCTGCAGCCAACTGAAATGTGTGCTGGCAGGGAAGGAGAATTTTTTTTTCTCACACCAGCAATCAGTTCTCTGGCACCAGCTGGGTGTCCTACAGTTCAACTTAATTCTGACACTATCTACTAGAAGATAGCATCTAGGTCCACAAATTAAGTGTTATTCCTACAAGATCGCCTCCCTCTTCAGATACCAATTGCAAGCCCAGGCTTTTTCCTGTGCTTCTGACCAACCCACTATAAAGGGAGGCTCCCACACCCTGTCCTTGGACCTTAGATGCCAGTTTGAAGTCTGAGTTGTTACCTGTACTTCTGACTGACTGGCTATAAAATCAGAAGTTCCCAGAGAACCAAGAAATGGTTGGATTCAATTAATTTGCTAGAGCAGCTTATGAAATTCAGATAAACATTTTACTTAACTAGAAACAACTCTGGAACAACTGGATGGCAGAGATACATTGTGCAAGTTTAGGGAAGAGGCACAGAGCTTCCATGTCCTCTCCAGGTTTGCCATTCTCCCAGCATCTCCTTGTGTTCACCAACTGTGCAGGATTGTGAACCCTGTCATTTGGGGTTTTTATGAAAGGCCTCATTAGATTGATTAAGTCATTGACCATTGGTGATTTACCTCCAACCCCTTGCCTCTCCCTAGGAGGTCTGGAGGTGGGACTGAAAATTCTATTCTTCTATTCCTGGTTAGTCCCCCTGGCAACCAGCCCTCATTTTTAGATTCTGTTCAAAAGTCGCCTCTTTAACATAAACACAGTTGTGGTGGAAAGGGACTTGTATAAATAACAAGATTTCATCTTTATAACTCTGAAGCAATTTCAGGAATTGAGGACAAGAGACCCACTATTATGAGAAATGGTCCTATTGCTCTTACTGCTCAGAAAATGCCGAGGGTTTTATGAGCCATAAGGCAGGAACCATAGACAAAGATCCCCTATATAGGTCTTACATGTCACAGTATTGTAATCCCTCAGTCTGCTTCCTTCGGTTCCCTGATAGTACGTTCTTGGTGTTTTTTCTTCTCCCACTCCTACTCTAGTTCAGACTCTTTTGTTGGTCTTATCTTCCTTTGCCTGATTCCTAAGTATTAGTACTGTTTCTCAGGATTGTATCCTGGGCCTTCCGCCTGATTTAAATTCTCTCTCTGGATAACCTCTTCCCCGCTCATGCCTTCAGTGACGTGCTCCATACTCCTGCTGGCTACTTCTATATCCCACACAGATTTCCCACTCTTTAAGTCCAAACCACATCCATTTTTCCTCATCTCAAATCTTTTTGTTTACCCTATTTCAGCAATGTACTAACTGTCCCTGCTTACTCTCCCTACACCTCTCCATCCATACCTCTGCATCCATTTTTCTTCCTAGCTAAATCACAGGTCTATTCAGTCCACTCCACCCCTGCAGTCATAATCCTTGTTCCAGCTGTGATCCCTTCTGACCTCGGACAAGGCTATGGGCACTAGTCTGCCATTTGGCAGCTCTAAGCTGGTGGTGTGGAGCAACTTCTTGATCTAATAATGTGGTAGCAACAGCTCTTGCTCAGCCCTGTTTTTTGGGAATTGTCCCTGAAAATTCAACCAGTCTCTACTCCTTTATCTCCCAGTGATTCTGGGAGCTAGTATTATATCTTTAAAACAAAAGTTTCTGCCTCCACCTTTTCCCTTTTTTGATTACACTCTCCATTCTGCAGCTTGGAGTAGTATTTCTAAAATTGAATTAATCGTGTCAGCTTCTTGCTCAAACTGTTAAATGACTGCCTATTATTTGTCTAATATCCTTAACATGGCCCAAAGATGCTTCCTTTGCCAGCCGTCTGCCACTCAGTTTATCCCTCTCTGAAATGTAGTCCTGTGCTGAATTTCTTCCATTTCCTGTTATATGCCATGTGCTTGTGTGCATGTACTTTCTCTCTCTCCTTCCCTCCCTCCTTCTTTCCCTCCCTCCCCCCCCCCCTTTTTCTTTTTCTCACCTTTACTTCCTCCAGGAAGCCGTCCCTGATCCTCCAAATTTGGTTTAGATAACCCCCTGTGAATTCCCACTGCACCATCTGGGGGCACATATCACCTGTATTGTGATTGTCTGTGTCCTCCCTCCATGATAACTTCTGTTTGGACAGGGATTCTTGGTGCCTAGCATAGTCCCTGACATATGATAAATCGTATGATAAATGCATAAACATTTACTGAATGAAAGTAATATATACTTCCTCTGTGAAAATGTTATTAGCTCTATGTGCGGATTAACTGCACTTAACTGGCCTAGAGAATATATTAAAATTTTACTAATAGCAATAGTCAGCCAAGCAACCAGCTTCCTCCTTCCTTTCTTTCCTCTAATATTTGTTGAGCACCTAAGTGTCAATTAAAGAAATGTCGAGACTAAAATTACTTTGAACTTTGTGAAATGTGAAATAAAATTGACTAAGTTTTCAAAAATATGACTGGGATGGAAAAGAATCTTTCATGGAGGCTCTGACTGGATTGATGTCTAGATTGACCCCAGACTTTCTTACTTAGCCAAGAGGTCTTTCAGTTCCTATGCTCTTATGAAATAGAAACATGGTTACTTCCTGATGTTTTACCTCTTAAGCATCAGAGTGTAAAGTCCTTGCTTTGACTAGAACATGCTTATTTGAATAAGGCAAGAATGTGGTAGACTGTCGTTTTATTGACATACAATCGATCAAGTTAAATTCTGGTCATGCAATGGAATGGGCTTTGTTCAACCCACTGAAAAAGACAAAAGGTCTCAGTGACATGTCACTTAGAAATGCAAATCATTTTTTCCCAGGCTATGGCTTATTATATTGTTGAATATATGCCACTTTTTTTTTTCAAATCTTGCAGTTGTTAAATTTCCTATGATGAGCTAGTTCTCCATGCATTGAACCTTTACTAAGTGATCAAAATAAAATTTGATGTATTTTTAAATTTATGATTGCAATTATGATTACCTTATTAATTTTTTTAAGTCACAAAACTCTTCAAGGAATTTTGATTTGGTGACATAATGTTCAGTTACATGAAATTGCTGTTTTTATGGACCAGAAAGTTAAATGTCAGCAAATTCCTATGGTTCAATTTAATATTTATGGATGAATGTTACATAGTATTTGCTGCATTTGACATAAAGAATTTTTTATTTACTCTCTTCAAGTGAAATTAGCAAATTCTGTGTCACCTTAAGAATAGCTAGATTTTACAGAGGTATAGCAAAGTTCAGCAAATAAAAGGTGTCATGTGAATTAAGGTGGTTGGATAATTCTTAAATGGTGAATTTAGAGGTGCCTATAAAATACACTTTTGTGTAAGTCAGTGTCTTCCTGCTGTATTGTCAGTTGTTTTATCTCCAAGTATTTTTTTCCTCTTAGGAGCTATGAAAAATATATGTGGTTTATGCTCTCTTTGTTTACATAAGAACCTTGGACACACAATAATAGTCCATAAGAAAAACCATGCAACTTTTAATGTGAATGAGACATTTTTTGCCAGAATCCATCTCAACAGATTTTTATATAAAGATGAGAAAAGCATTAGGATTGTTTATTACAGGAAGGTTTTTTTATAGGGCTTTGGTTTCAGTGAGCTCGGTCTGTGACAAAGCAAATTGATGGCAGTGATAGGCTAGTGATGTCATTGTGATGTCAGTACTCCTACTTATCCTGCACAAGCTTGCTAGTTTGGAACACTTTATATTGACCTGTGATAGAGGAAACAAGACAGTACTGTATGCAGAAACCCATCATGGCTGTAACTGGAGATGAAACAGGTAAGAATTTTAAAGAGGGGTTTAAATTTTTTTTTTTAATATAAAAAAATATTTAGGGACCTCTGAGTGTTTTCAAAAAGTATTTTCTAGTGGCTGAGGAGTAGGAAGTTTCTTTATACACACACACACACACACACTCAGCACATTGTAATAGTAGCGTAAAGGCATCATATATGTGTGATTGTTTCTCTGCTCAGTGTTACTGTTTACTTGGCCAAAACAGTAATCGGCCCTTCCCCCACCCCCAACCCCCTCATTTGGCTCTACTTCGTCTGCAACCTGTTGCAAACCTAATGCAGTTACAAGTTAAAAGATATTCTGTTCGAATGGTAAAGATTTAAACTTCCAGTTTCGTTGCTGTGTACAAATGTAGCCCCAAACAGAATAGGAAAAGTCAGCATGTTAGGGATGTTTGTGTAACTACTTGTTTCTTTCCTCCTGTATTTAAAATGGTCTGTTCCTCTGCTGAGTTCAAACGGCTGACGTCATTGCATTTCCTGGAATCGTGTTTCGGCAGGGAAGTGGAAAAGTTAAACTCCAAGCGAGCTGCACATTGACGTCAGCCCCTAGTCATGCTGTGATTTAGTCAGTTCCTTTCTGCTTTGTCAAGTACTGCTGACAGATTTAGCGTCGTTCATTAACTAGCTCGCCACCACCTCTTCCTCCAAGATCGCTCATAGACTGCATAGCTTTTCTTGTAAGGTTTGCTTTAGCCTTTCTGGTGCGGTAAGTATCCCCTTAACCAGGGGGAACCTCGATGAAGCCTGTCATGCTCTTGCGTGCAGAACTGCCCGCGGACTGGCCATTTAGGGGTTCTTTGAGCTCCTGCTGGGCCCCTGCTGAGGGATTCAGCCAGCGTAGGGCGAGGTGGGCGCCTGCTGGGGCTTTACCCTGGGCAACTCGCGTTTCAGGGCGCCCTCTGGTGCTCAGGGAAGGAAGTGCATGTCTGAGTATTGTGCCCCAGACGCAGCTGTTTCAGTTTGTAATCCAGTCATTCTTTCCACGGTTTGGTTTTCTTAGTTACAGGTGGTAATTTCGACTCAGTTGCTGATGTCCTTTCTGTGGTTCAGTGTTGTTTCTTCAGTGATGTCTTATTTCTAACTCAGGCATGAATTTGTAGTCGAATTCATGAAGAATGGGTGATCTTAAACAGCTTCACCGCAATTCGGCTCTTTAGAGTTAATGGGTCTCAACGCTTTATAGGTAGAATAATCTCATTGTAAGACCTGTATTGAATTTTTTTAATTATCTTGAAGAATTATTGTTTGTCACAAAGAAGTTTTAGAAATGCTACAGATTGCAGAAGCTCTCAAATGACAAATTTTTAGATTGTCTTGATATAATCTAAACTTTGATACTTAGAACCAAATTTGTTCTTTTTTTGTGCATATATCTATTTTCTAAAAATTATTTCTGTCTTCACTAAGCTTGTAATTTCAGTGCTCCGTTTGACTTGTCTAGGCATAAAGGCTTGTGTAAATAAAATGATTTGAAAACATATAAAGAAAGTTTAAGGTAAAAATTTGCATAAAATTTTAAGCATTGCTTGTGAATAAATGACCAGTTTTGTACATTTATGTTTACAGAATAAGCATACCATCCTGGGAGATTTTTTTCATACTCAATTTTATCCAATGTTGCACATAATTTCCAAGTTAAAATTTTCAAAATGCCAGAACTTTAAATGTCAAATTTTTCACAAGACCTCATTGTGCCTTTGGAAATCATTGTTTTTGGAAATGAGTTCCTCACAGAATCAATGCTTTTTAAACATGAAAAATACAAATACATATATACACAAGCACATAAATATTTTTCCATTAAGGAGCTCAAAGAGGAGAGGGTTTAAGGGATTTTTAAAAAATATAATAGAGCGACTTTAGAACTCAGGTCTTTGGATTCTGAAATCTGGACTAATGGTCTAGATCGGCAAACCAAGTGAATTGATGTAGACCACTGGCATGTAAACTGTTTGACCATCATAGTGCAGTATATCTGGTGTGTGTGTGTGTGTGTGTGTGTGCGTGTTCATCTACCCTACATTTTTATAAAACAAATGTCCGAAATAATGCTTTTTTTAACCAAATGTGAAGTATTCATACTTATCTGACCTTTTCTGACTTTAAATGCTCTTCTTGACCTATGAAGTTCACTTTTTCACCAATAATCTGTACCTTGTAGTTTGAAAAACTTGTCTAAACTAAAATCAGGCTCCTAACAATAATGGCTGGCCTGGGAAAGGTCTTAGGAACATTTAATTATAAAATGGATCGTGGAATCAAATATGGAAAGTGAGTATTTTGTATAGAATCGTATTACTGATTCTGTTGAATATGGTTTAAATTTTTATTAGAAATAAGTCTTGGCTATAATTGTAAGCTGATTATATTAGGAGTATCACTCCATATCTTTTGGACTCTGAGTCTGAAAAATTTTAATAAGTTATTTACAGCCTAGATTTCTGAATTATTAAAAACAAACATTTCAACATTTCAACTTAATAAAATTTAGAAAACAGTGTCATACTTAACATTTGACTTATAAGAACAGATTCCATTTTACCTTTGTGAAAGGAGGCTACTGGAAATGATTTTTGCTTAGAAACTTTCACATAATAGAATGGTTTAGATCAGGTTGTAACAACTTCTTAAAGTTGGTAGCAGAGAAAGTTAAAATCATTTTGGTAGTGAAAATGACAAGCCACTTATCTCCCCTAAGTTTCTATAAAATTCCAAATCTGTATGGAAGGTTAACTGAAATTTCCTACATACTCTTTTCCATTATTGTTGAAAAATATTTAATGAAATATAATTTGGGATTTTTGTTTCACTATTTTATTTGCCTCTATGAATATATTACCTAATAAAATAATTATGATGGTGCTTTCTTGCATTTATGTAAACTTTAAAAATCATTCACTGTTACAAATAAGCAAGTAAAAAATATGGTAAATGTGATCAAGGAAACTAAGATCATGAGAAATCCATAGAAAATAGGTAATATAGGTTAAAGAGTAGAAAATAGGTAATATAGGTTAAAGAGTAGGAAACCATATATATATTTTTTTAATTACCTTTTTTAAAAGATTTATTTATTTATTTATACAAGCACTGGGTACAGTCAGAAGCGCGGGAGGGTGAGAGAATTCACCAGAGCCAGAGCGGGGAACAGAACAGGCAGAGTGATGAAATACACTGCTGAGGGGAACAGTGGGCAGCAGGAGAGGTCTGCAGCGCCATATGGGACCCTCACCCGGTGGCCAGGGATCGAACCGGCGCTACAGAGGCTGCGGGCAGCTTCACAACCCAGCGCTCAACCGCTGCGCCACCAGGGAGGCCCAGGAAACCATATTTAAATATCCTAGATGAGAAGTACTTTCCTGCATTCTCCCTTACATATAAGATGATGCACTAAGGAAACATTTATTTCACATGTAATAGAACACAGGTCAGGGTAAGTAAATGACTCTAGTAAGTTTAAAAACTAGCAAGTGGACCTTCAGACTCCTTGTCCAATTCTGTTCACACCATATTCATTGCTCCTCAAAATTCACATGACATTTTGAATTAATGCTGTTACGTGAGTAGAATAGCATAGTTTATATACTACTTATAAAATATACAAAATGAAGTTGGTATCATTTTAAGTAGTTAAGATTGATTTTTCCCCCCTAGAATATTGTTACTCTCATAGGAAAATGCAGCATATATTTGTCATTATATAGAACTTTAAATTTCAATATTCATAATTTCTCATCTTTCACATTTTTTTTGACTCGAGATTTTCATTTAATAAACAACTTAGGAAAGGGCCCTTATGTATAACTTTAAGTAAAAATATGTAATAACTTAATTCTATGTGGTTTCTGTATTACAGTAATTGTCAACACGTTTGAAAATGTTTAGTACCTAATAGTCACGTTTATGTAGGATTTAATGTTGCTGAAAAAAGTGGAACAATAGAGGAGGGAAATTTTTTGACAGTGTGAGACACCAAGCAAGAACATCCAATTTGGGCATTAGAAATACTGATACAGTGATAGGGAGGGAGAATTCCAAAAAAGAACAGTGAAAATGTCAATAGGGAAAGAAGTCCCCTAGTTATTAATATGACTTCTATGGTAACCCGGTTACTCATTATTTGGATGTATTTGCGATTAGTGACACATAGTGAAATGAAATATGCAGGTAGCAACTCCACATATTAAACTGTTTTTATTTCAATTAATATGTTCAGTATTACAGAGATCTCAATAAACAAACAACTGGATAAAATCACCATCGTTTGGGGTATTGATAAATTGTTTAACTTTAGAAGATATCAAGATAGGCATTTGGCTGGGTTTCTTTTTTTCTTTGTTCCTCTTCTTAGAAATGAGAGGTTTTCCAGTTTTTTTTATTACCAGTCTGATGAGATTAATCATTTGGTTATTTGTGATTCTCTGCTTTTGAAGTTCTGTTTTTAATGATGCAATATATTGAAGAGGACATTTTCTGTTATCTTTTATTTCTCTAAAGGGATATAGCAAAATGTAGCTTAAATTTTTAAAACTTTTTAATGGGCATATTTTTAGAAAAGATAAGAAATAGAGTCATACATTTCATTCTGTCCCCCAGGTTTGTTAGAAGGGAAACTCCCAGGGAAAATATATTTATGGATGTTATGTACCTTTTAACTTATGTAGAATATAAGCATAATTTGGAACATTGTCTTTCAGAACTTAAGGAAGGGAAGAGGAAGGGAACTAACATTTGCTGAATGCCTACCATGTGCCAGGCACTGTGCTAGACACTTTGACATACATTACAGGGTTTATTGTGAGTATTAAATGAGATACTGTATCCCCATTTTACAGATGAGGAAACTGAACTTGCCCCAAATCACATGGCTGGTAAGTGGCAGAGCTGGACTAGAACCCAGACTCCAAATCCCATGCTTTTTCTGCTGTACCGTGTTTAAAGCTTGCAAAGAGAGGTATGAAGTTAATGACCAGAATTGAGAGTTCTAGGAATTTTCTTTTCCCATGAAATATTTGATATTAAATCTAAAAAAATATTTTTCATGTCAGGAGAGAGATGGTTAAAAACACACTATCAATACAACTCTTCTGCTTCTGTAATGCCAGGTTAGATGACTAGTATATAAGGGAAGATTTAGGAAATGCTTTTTATCAAGAATGGACAGTTTGAATAAATACGAAGCATCATTAGAATTTTCCATGTCTAATGTTAAAGACTTAAAGGCCCAGCTATAATAGTAGCTAATAATAGTCTTACAATAATAAGACTGCTATTTCAAACACTCAAAATGACAGTGGGCTTGTGTATAACTCTGAGAATTTCAAAATTTACTTCATAGTGCACATATAAACTCACCAAGCCCCTATTAATATACCAAGTACTAGATTCTAAGGGATACCATGGTAAAAAAAAATATATATCTGACTTTTTTTAAAGTTTTTGCGACTTTAAAAAAATATATTTTTTTAAAAAAAATTTTTTCTTATTCTGTTTTTTCAATTGCAAGTTTAAAGCCACTGATGACCTATTTTTGAAGATAACATACCTTGAAATTCTAGAATAAATATTAATTTGGATACTTTTAGTAGAAGATGGGACAGGAATTGGCCTTTAAAAAAAGGACACAGGAATGAAAACATATTAAAGAATATAGGATGTTTCTGTGAACTGCAATCTTAGGTATCTAATCTGCTTTAACCTATCACTAAAATGATAGTAAATGACATCTGAAGTTAAGATGAAAACTTTTTTATAATTTGTTTCAAAAACAGAATGTTTTGACATTAGATTTCCTCAGAAGAAGAGATTCCCTTTGCCCATCTTTTTTTAATGTATTTATTAATAAGGTCATATATAAACATAATCCATTGATTATTCAGTGACCATTAGAAATGTGCCATCATATAGATTCTTTAAGATATTATGGAAATTTATAATAATTCCTACTAATTTATCTATATTATGTTTTAATTAATGAGCTACACATCTGATTTTTGTTGAAGGAGATAAAATGAATATCTACAATGTCTTAAAACTTGTAATAAAAGCCTATTTGTTAGCTAACATCCAAGAATGAAGTGCATTCAAATATACAATTTTTTCCAAGCTACATTTCAAAGTGATGTTTTTTCCTGAGCTGTTGCTCAAATATGTTTTAAGAATGTTTCTTTGGAATTGCCATTATTCTTCATAGTGCCAAATTGAGTCCTCTCAGGGTGTTTTGAGCTTTTGGAAACAGGCAAACATTTGGAACCATTTCTGATTAATATCAGTAAATGAACTTTCTTTTTTATCTATGAATTATTCCCACCCCTTCCTTAAAAAAAAAAAAGAATACTCTTTAACTTTTGTATAACATATCAGCATTCTGCTCTAACTTTATAGTACAGAAAATAGATGGATACAAAACTAGATCGACAGTATAATGAACCCGTCTGTACCTTTCTATTAATTTTATTGCAGATAATTGTAAGTGATGTATAGAAACAACCACTCTAGATCAAGTTTGTATCCACACTGCCTGCAGTGCCAACACAGTGATACTTAGATTTCTCATTCGTCACTCACTGTTCCAATTTTGGAAAACCTGTGTTGCCTTCAGCTATTTCATTGTTTCAGCCTTTATTAGCTCATAAACTTCTTCCCTTGATGTGGGTAAAGAGAAGAGGGAACTATGTTTCGTGCTTCATTCTATCTCCTTTGATAATATGATTAAAATATAAAACAAAAAAACTTTAGTGAGGTGTTTATGACTGGTTTTAAAATTATCTTCTGAAATATTACAGAGCTATGAAATTGTCTCCAACATATGAGACATCTGTGATCTCTCTGCAGTATTTTAAATAGTCACAAAAACCAATTTAGGAGCTTCCCTAGGTTTTCTGAGAGATTTTGCTGGTGATGATTATTTTTATCACAGTTACTTTTGATCACCACTGTTTTTTTAATTACATATAGAAGCAGTATAATCTTATAAGTGGTATTTTTGTCAATCTTATGAAGACTTTTTAAAGCAATCATCCTGCCAAATCACATTTTTTGGTTTTTTTCTCACCTAATTTTTGAGTGGGGTTGAGGGGGAGGAACTAAAAAGAATCACATGGATAGAAGTTTTATTGACTTTTTAAATTGCTTGACTTTTTAGTGAAAAGTCAAGTTTTTCCACATAACCGAAAAACTTTTCTGGGTAACGTTTTGTTTTTATTCATTGGGTATTAATTCATTATGGAAGTGCTATTTTTCATATTTTGACTGACATTTTGTTTCAGACCAATTTTTATAGAATTTATAGCCTTTTAAAATCTTTTTCATATATTCAGCTTTGAGAGAGCATGTATTTTGTAATATCAGTGTCACATTAACTCTGCACCATATGTTCTCAAAGTTGAAACAATGGTGGTAGACATATGTCTCATCAGTTAAATCCATCTGTCTTTTCTAGGAAGTTGTGTTTATTGCAGAAGACAGACAAACTTTGACTATAAATTCAGAGACTTTGAGGACTGACATTTAGTATTCAGCTTGAATACTAAATAAATGTTAAGTCTGTCATTTAACTGATGATAATTAGAAAATATTTTTTAAAAAATGAATACTTAAAAATGTGTTATCTCAAGAAGCCAAAGAAACACAAAAATTTTCTTTCCCCAGAGAAACCAGTTTTAAGCAGAACTTTGCTGTTTTTCATTTGGTTGGTTGTTTTTAAACTGAAAACACAGTGAGCCAGATTCCTTTTAGTACCTCAGTCATTTTCTGGTGATTGGCCTTATACTTAGACATACAATAACTGTTTCAGTTATGATACAGGGTTTAAGAAAATCTCTTAACTGGGATAGTCAGAAGATGGAGATACTCTGCTGAAATGAAATTTTTGCAGTGGTGTGTTATAGTCACTTCCCACTGATTTGTTAGAGCCCATTGTTAAATTTTCCAGATTTTTGCGGGCTGGTTTTAAAATAGGCATTATTAAAAGCTACATGCACACACATAAATATATGTATGTGTGTATATATATATACACATATAGACACAAACAAAGGTTACATTAAAACACTAAAAATTCATTGTTTTTAATTATTTTATCTATGTTCATTAGATTATTTGCATCTATTTTTATCTGTATGGTGTGCTACTTACTGTGTATGTCTTCCCAACTCTACATTCAATGAAATCACATTGGTACTTGAAATTGGTACGGTGGAAGTATTTACTTCATGGGAATAGACAAATGCTATAGATCAGGACTTTATTCTTTTCCTCCAGAGAAATAGGCTTTATTTGTGAATAGACTCTATTAAATTTATTTGTGAAATTTCCTCTCTAGAGGAAATTGTCAAACATTTATCACCACACCACTAATTTCAGGTTAAACTATCTGTTGAAAGCCTCTCTACATTATCCTTTGATTAAAACAACAACAACATCAAAACCTTTCTAACCTGCATTAGGGTATTTTTCTACCTTGAAAACAGCATGCTGAATGAATATCATTGTTCCAAAGGCTGGAGTTATTTCTATAATACTTGCATTTTAAACATTAGTAAGATCACTTCTTAATGATATGTAAAAAGAACCATGTTATTTCCAGGTCAGTTTTATATAAAATATCAAGTTGTAAACTATATAAGCTTGTAATATTTTGTTTCATTACAGCCGCCACTGGTGACATGCCAACTTACCAGATCCGAGCCCCAACCTCTGCTTTGCCACAGGGAGTAGTGATGGCTGCCTCACCAGGAAGTTTGCACAGTCCCCAGCAACTAGCAGAAGAAGCAACACGCAAGCGAGAGCTGAGGCTAATGAAAAACAGGTAAGATATTGCATTAGAAATCAACAGCCTCCTTTAGGACATGCAATTTGTTGCTGTGAGGCTTTAAAAAGAATTACTTTTCATAAGTTATTTCTCCCAAGTTAAGTGTTATGTGACAATTTATGTGGGTTTGTGCTTGTTCGTGATGATCAGTTGTCTTCTCGTCACTTCCTGCACATGAACTCAGGAGGAGTACAGTCCTATGTATTGTAAAGGTAATGTTTAATACAGTCATTTTTTTAAGCAATGATGGAAAAACTTTATTATAGATATTTATTTTGTATGTGATACTACTTTGTGAAATAGGTGATGACTTTTTAACTTCTTTATGAGCAAAATAAATTGAAGCATGAGTTGAGAATTTTCTTAGTCTTTACATGTAGTTTTATCTCTTGTAACTTTTTTCTCTGTTACATTGAAATACATATTCTAATCAATTCTAGTCAAGTGCAAATACAAACAATAGAGAGAATTAAAATTACCCATAGCTCAACCACCTAGAGATACCTACTAGTATTATTGTATGATATTTCCAGTCCATTATCTTATTTTATCATTTATTCTGGTGCTGTCTCCATAATTTTATTTTTTAAATACCAGTGTAATGCTGTCTTCTAAAATTCTTATCAAAATTTAACTTACATATTATTTCTTGGTTTAATTTTATTGTGGAGAATGGTACAAATTAATCTGATTTTTGAAATGAACAGAATAGTAAGGGTTATCCCAGTAGTCTTGCATCTTATTACTAAGTATTAAATATATTTATCATTTTAAGAAAACAAAACATTTCAAATGGACTCATGTGCTTGTCTGTAGTCAGGACCACATGGTAGTAGTTAATTTACTAGATGTTAGCAACCTAGTCAATCTAGAAGTTGTGGCTTTGAGCCTATAAAATTCAGATATAAGTATTGAATTCTTTGCTGTCCTTTGTAACTAAACTAGTAGCAGCTATATTCAGCTTATGATAACTTTTAAATGATATAATTAGATATATTATAGAACTCTTTAAGTTGGCTACAGTTCCCAATCTGCTTGTATATATATAGATCACACTAGATGGAATTTTGTATCCTGGAAATATCAACAGATTACCCAAAATAGGATCTTAAAGATATATACATCCTTGGGACCTCCCTGGTGGCGCAGCAGGTTGAGCGCAGCACTGTGAGGCTATCTGCAGCCTCTGCAGTGTGCGTTTGATTCCCTGCCATCCAGGGAGATTCCCACATGATGTGGCAGACCTCTCCTATTGCGCCCTCTGTTCCCCTCAGCAGTGTATTTCAGTTGTCTGCCTGTTCTGCTCCCAGCTCTGTCTATGGTGAATCCTCTCACCCTCCTGCGCCTCTGGCCTGTACCCCAGCTTTGTATAAAAATAAATCTTTAAAAAAAAAAAAAGATAGGGCCTCTCTGGTGGCACAGGCGGTTGAGTGCAGCACTGTGAAGCTGTCCGCAGCCCCTGCAGTGCCCGTTAGATCCCCACCGACGTTGGAGCAACCCACATGGCAAGCAGACCTCTCCTGTCTTGCCCGCTGCTCCCCTCAGCAGTGTGTTTCGACAATCTGCCTGTTCTGTTCCCCACTCTATCTCTGGTGAATCCTCTCAACCTCCTGCACATCTGGCCTGTACCCTAGCTCTTGTATAAATAAAATAAATCTTAAAAAAAAAAAAATATATATATATATACATTCTCCAGATTTAATGAGTCATGCTGTATTCATATTTTTTCCATCAGCAGAATTTGGCTGAGAAATCCTGAATGGATGGATTTTGAATAATGTAATATCATTATTTTGTATGGAACTTGTTATCTACAAGTTCCATAAAGATCCACAACTTTGATCTGATGTGTGATGTGGATACTTTAAAACTGTACTTTCAGAGATCTCTAGAGCTCTGATTGCCTCTCTCATCATAGAATGCACATTTTGAAGTAGTCCATAAATAATAAATTTTGATAATACTGCAAACTATAAAATTGTTCACTGATGTCTTATTCTCCTAAGAAGAAAGTAATTGGAAGTAGCCCTCTTATTTCCTTTTTTGTCATTATTCCCTACCTTTATTTTTAGATGAAAAAACTTTGTCAGTAGAACTACCAAAATGAAATAAATAGATAAAATTTTAGGCAGGTGGTTCCCATAAACATGTTCTTCAGCTACCTATATATGCATGTGACATTTCTGAAATCTCATAACATTTTGGTCTTTTAGAAAACAATTAGCTAATAACGACTTGTGTTTTGGTTATAAGAGAAATGGAGACTTTAGGTGTGGTATTTTGATCTTACATAGCTTGTCTAGCAGTATGTGCTGCTAAAACCAAGAATCAACAGTATCATCAAGGATACAGGCTCCTCCTCCTCCCTGCTTTGTCATCTTCAGCATGTGACATTTGTTATTAAGATCACAGTTGGCTACCACACATCTATGCAGTGCACTAGAGCTAAAAATTGGAACTGGCTGACCCTTCTGAAAGGTTTACTTGGAAGACTCTCCCAGCAACTTTCACCCACATTTCATTGACTAGAAATGTAGTCCATGTTGCTTAACAATATGATATGAGAAATGTGAAATTGAGCTATTTTGCCCTTGTTCAAACATTGTCGAGTGTACTTCTCAAACTTGTAGGCAATATAATATATGCTATATATATCACTGTAATATAAGCTGTCTATCATTGACCAAAATGTTGTTCATTATGTTATGCATGACTGTAGCAAATAAAATCCATAGCTGCATGGGATTCTGATAACAGCCTTTAGTTTCCAAACCTCAAGTTCAGAGCAAGACTAGAAAAAGCAGATGGCAAATGGCTATTAGGTTGCTCAGTATCTTATATTCAGCATATGGTATGTTATGCTCAACATATGGTATCTGCTCAGTACAATAGATATCTGTGGAGCAAGTTCCATAAGTAAGCTTTAAGTGCTATCTACAGTTTCCTTAACTCTCACATAACTTGCTCATCAGAATAGTTATGACATTATCCTTACTTAACAGATGAGGAAGTGAGGTTCAAAGAGGTTAAGTACTAGGTTGGTTAAAACTGCAAACCAGACAGAATCAGAAAACGCAGTCAGATTCTCTTTACTCCTCATTGCACTATAACACCAGAGCCTCCTCAAAAACATCTCCGTGTAAACTTCAGATTCTACTTCATGGAATGGAATGTGTGGGTTTTACCATTTAGTATGAGAGACCTCATATTCTCTCTCTCTCTCTCTCTCTCTCTCTCTCTCTCTCTCTCTCTCTCTCTCTTTCTCTCGCTGTTACTCTCGCTCTCTTTCTCTCTTGCTGTCTGTCTGTCTGTCTGTCTGTCTCTCTCTCTCTCTGTTGCTTTTTTTTTGGGGGGGAGGGGGAGCTGACAGATATTTAGCTATGTTATATTTCTACCAACCCAGCAACCATTTTTATCTTGGCATGGCCAACTTTTCCATTTTGCCATGCATTTGCTCTGTATGCTGAGGATATGTTCAGACAATTGCAATGTCTGAAAACTGAGCTAGCTATTAATAGAAGAAGCAGGTGTTTTCCATAGCGGGGAAATACTTCGGAATGTACCATCTACTGTTGTGATCATTAAAAGCTTTGTGTGGGGGACATATTCGCTCTGGTATCACATACACAAGAAATATAAAATAAGGATATGTATGATAAACAGTACACCTTCGTAAACAAAATTTTAAAAATTAAATATCTCACAACACTGCAGTTTGTTTTGTAAAATAGCTATCTTCCTTCCAGATGTACAATTTAATAACAAGATAAAAATCACAAAGCCTTGGTATTTATAAATGTATTTTAGTTCTGTGGAAAAGAATTAAATTATATTCCTAAGCTGGCAAATTTATAAGTATACTTGTATTTCTTCTTTATCTTTTGCTTGTGATTCATTTAGATTAAATTAATCTGTATCAGATTTAATTCACTTACACATTTTTTATTTCTTGTTAACTAGTTGAGAAGTCAGAACTTTGTGAGTTCACTGGATGAGTGTGTTTTTCTTGGCTAGGAAGTAGGGGTTGATTTTTTTCCTGTAGTTCATTGGGGTTTCAAGGTTCCTTTTCTGTTGACTCTTGTTTCCCACAGAGAAAACACAGATAACCAGTTGTTAGTGAGAGTTACTTATGCTAAAAATGAAATAGAATTGGCAAAATCTGTGGCAAGCATCACACCTAGTTCAGAATCATAGCAGTGCTAATTTGACAGTACAATAACTGTTGTTTGGACATTAAACATAACGTCTATTAAAATATATTTATTTAGTTATAATATCTGTTTTAATGTAGGCCTTTTGATGTAAAGATACCCCAAAGACAGTATTCTCAATTGAATATCCCAAAAGAAAGTTGTTATCAGAGTGTATACTCTACAGAGGGAGTTAAATGATGTACTTGCTACCCACTCCATCCTAAAATAATAGGAGAAAGAAAGAAATATTGACTACATTCATTGTTTTTGTTTTTGTGGAGCTATACAAGAAAGTGACTAACTCAACTCATCTATTTGTTGTTCTGGTCGTTGGTCTGTTCTTTCCTTTGGGCATGCCTACATCCTTTACAATTCAGTATATTGGATAGTAAAATCATGTGATTAGAGAACTGTCTTGAAAAACACTTTTGAGTAATTAGCTTCCTTTTTATAACATTAATGGTAGTATTCTTACATTCCTATATTTAAATCTGAATCATTGAGTATTGTATTATGTCTGAATCATTGATTGTTGCATCATGTACCTCCCTTCTCTCCTTCTTTAATTATCAAGAGCAGTGTGTATTTTATTTTGGTTTATGAAAATGTGCACGGTTCGTTTATTGTCATTTTTATCTATGTTGTTTTCTAGCCAATAATCCGTTTCTTGCAGTCATGATTGATCTTATATGTTTTACTGAGATTTAGTCTTAGAGAATTAAAATCTTCAATATTAACATTTTAGGTTTCTGAGGATTAATTTCTCTAATAGTTTTTGATCAAATGAAGTTAACTCGTGATAGAATATGTGGCTTTTGGTGGACAAAAATAATTACGAGAATTGAAAGGAATTGTGAATGTGTTTGTAGAAATTCCACCAGGGGATGTAGTCCTATTGTTTTTGTGTTACTCTAAATAATTCTGGTCACATCACAGAATGTTTGCCCTAAGAAAATGCCATTTATGACAAATGCTAGATGAATTAATTGTGCTCTCAAGTTGTTTCTGTTGTCTTAGTGTAATCTTACAAAAAGGCATGTGCTTGGGTATATTTGTTGTGTTGCTTTGCACAGACCTTACCCAGGATTGGTTGGCTGTTGAGTTTGGGGGGCAGAAGTTTATTGAGCCACTCTGGATTGTGCTGGGAGGTTGTTCCTTTAGTTATTTGCCTTGTGTTGGTTCCAGGGAAGCTGCCCGGGAGTGTCGCAGGAAGAAGAAAGAATATGTCAAATGTCTTGAAAACCGTGTGGCTGTGCTTGAAAACCAAAACAAGACTCTCATTGAGGAACTCAAGGCCCTCAAAGATCTTTATTGCCATAAAGCAGAGTAACTGTCTTTGACTTGGACCTTGTTTACTATGAACTCTAATCAAGGCAGGAGATGCAGCAATTCTACTAATTGCCATGTGGACTTGTAGAAGGGACACTTGTGACCCTTAAGAATCCAGTTTGGCATAGTGTTTGAAATTGAATTGGGAATGTTGTTCCAAGATTTAGAATCCAACCATGATCACATTTACCATGCTTACTTCAGACTGTTTGTCAATAGCATGCAAAAAATGTTTTGTTTGCCCTTTTGCTTCTACCTTTTTTTTCCAGGGAAGCTGCTAAAGAATGTCGACGTCGAAAGAAAGAATATGTAAAATGTCTGGAGAGTCGTGTTGCAGTGCTGGAAGTTCAGAACAAGAAGCTTATAGAGGAACTTGAAACCTTGAAAGACATTTGCTCTCCTAAAACAGATTAGTAGAAATATATAACTATGAACTGATTACAACATGTACAGTTGCTTTTGAAGGCAATACAATATTTAGCCGGCAAGAATTATGGCTTTTTTTTTTTTGTATCATTCAGCGTATTCTGTCTAATCTCTAACATTCCTAAAATGCTTCACTGTATGTAGTTAATTCTTAGCTGTAACTTCAATTTTTAAAAAGAAACAAAGTATAAACAAAGTTTGTAACAAATTCTTAAAATGCAATATTTGTAAGACTTGTTCCAATGCTACATATATACAGTTCCCAATCTCTATGTCATGAATAGCGTCCTATGCAATAATTTTTTTTTGCAGGTCTTAAGAATCATTTTAGGAAAGGATGATCAAAGATAATGCATCCAGCAGTACAATAAGAGTAAACCACATAAAATACCTCAGGAAAGAATTGAAAGAAAGAATTGAAAGAATCTAATGACATGCCTATATGAAAATAATAGCCTATGAATGAATTTATGGCATTTGCAGATTTTTATATTAGTTGCTTTGTAAAGAAAATATTGTATTGCTGTCTTTGAATGCCAGAGTTGAAGAGTTTTTAATAGAACCATGTTGGTTACACTTCAATAGTGTGTGGTGCTCATTTAACTATCTGAATATTTACAACAATTTTTATTCTTTTGTATAATGTAAAGATATTGCAGAAGTTCTTAATGTTGGTTTTATATTACCTTATGGAAATAACAACAAAAAAATATCTGAAATAAGTTAAAAGGTCAAGTTAAAATTGTATTTGCATACCTTCAAGGGTAGGTGAGCCATTTTCTACACTGGGTCAAGAACTGAGCAAATACTCTTTATTCCATTTCATTAGAAGGATAGCCCAGAGCTTTTATGCAGAAAAGTAGCCATTATAGATTCAGTTTGTGTGACATAGTAGGCCTTCCTGATGATGATCTAGAAATTTCCTCTGAGGGTCCCAAATTTTGAATTTTAACTACCAGTCAAAGGCATTTTAAAATAAAAACAAAAACAAGCCAATATATATATTTTCCATTTCAAAACAACTTTGAAGTCTGCATTAAAGCAAATATGTTTATGTCAGCACATTCAGATGAAGTTCATTACATCAAGACAGCAGTGTTAACTACAAGTATGCACATTTCATTCTGTTTTTATAATAAAAAGCTTTAGTTTACAAACCTAAAGCCCTAACCATGTGAGGCTATGTGATCATTCACTTGTTTATGAGACATCTGCTATATTTTCAACTATATCTTCTTATTTGTTAAGAATGTGCCACCTATTCCTTGTTTAAACGAGCTAGTCATTGTGTTATAGGGAGGTACAAAACAGGGCATCATTTGTATAGCATCTAATTGCTATTCATCATAATTTCACTTTTTTGTAACTCCCAGGTGGTAGGGCATGCCATTTTTTAACTTTATTTAAAAATATTTATTCTTCCTTCAGAGTCTGAACTCTGAATTTCTTTTATCTCAATTTTTGTCTTCTATAGAGAAGTAAGATGAGGAATGAAGACAAGGAAGAAAAGAGGAAAGGAAAAACCCAAGTTTCAGGTGAAGGAAAATGATGCTTTATACTCATTCATTCATTCAATTACTAAAAATCAAATGTGTGCTCAGAGTGGTAGACATTGGCAGGGAGACATGAGAATGGGCAGATAAGATGTGAACAGTGAAACGCAATAAATGTTATATGTTAGAATTACAGAAAAATGTAGGCAAGGATTAAGTTATTCATGTAGGAGGCAGATTTTGAACTAGGCTCTAAGTGATTGAGCTGGGTAGGATGGTATTCCTGACAGAGAACACGAAACATGTTTTATTTCAAGGAGTCTAGATTTTGGAGACAGGAGGTAAAGTTAGTACTCACTTAAGAGTTAGTTTAGTTTAAAAGGTAGGTGGACAAAAAAAAAGGCAGGTGGGGATTTTATGTGCATCTGTACTCTTCAAAAAAAAAAATAGCCTGTGTTATTTCGAGGAAGAGGATTGCATCTGATTACTTGGGGCCATAGATAGCAGATGTCGCCCATCTCCCCAGTGGTTTAAATAATAAGGAAATTTTATTGCCTCATAAAACTAGAAGTACAGAGACTGGAAATCCCAGGGCTGCTTACTTCAGTGACTTAATGATTGCACCACAACTGGATTCTTTCTACCCATTCTGTTTCCTGTTTAGGTGGGTTTCCTGATCCTCATATTACTGCCACAGTGGCAGACACCAGAGAGGGACAAGACACACCCTTTTCTTTTGTTCTGTTTTAAGAGCAAGGAAAACTTACACAGAAGGCCTTCAGCAGCAGACTCCCTCTTGAGTCTCACCAGCTAGATTTTCATCATAACCTTCCTTAAGCAATCACAGGCAAGGAGAATGGAATTAAAAGCACCAGGTTACTGGTGAAAATTCAACCCCGGGTGCTCAGAGGGCTTTAAACTTCTATGAAGCACACGGCTAATTAAACTGGGGTTCTGGAAGAATGGTAGGTAAGCACGGGCATTTGCCTTACAGATGATGCTTAAGCTCTTAAAACTGTTTCATAAGTTAGGAACTGCTTGAGAGACAAGCTCTCAAATTGAACAAGAACTCAATTCTTAGTGATCTAATTTCTTCTTGAAACCAAAGCTTTGGCTACTAAAATAACACAATTGGATAGTTCTCCATTCAACCTTAAACAGATGCTGCCTACAATCTCTTGCCAAACAGAGCAAACAGGAAGGTGGAAACTGTATGAACATTGCATATGTGCACAGTACTGTGGAGAATCCAGGACTGTGGCTGCATTTGTATCATTTTTTTAAATCCAAAATTTCAGAATCTAGACTTTTGGATATAAAAATTATTGACCCTGGATCGTGGGATTATGTCACATTGTCATATTTAACTAGGTAGTTCATGATGTTAAGTCATTGGAAATGGGCAAGTAATGAAAATGAGCTGCCAAGTAGTGTGTGTCTGAATCCTACTCACCTGAGAGGCCACTTTGTGTCAGTAACCACACTTCTGCTTTTTTCACATACCCTTCTTATGCCCAGTGCATGCTGTTTTCTATATGCCTAAAGTATACCTCTCAAGAACATAATTGGGACTTGTGAAACCAACACAGTTTTTTCAATCTTCAGCCAAATATAATTAAATAAGTTGAACAGGCAGGAGACAAGCCATGATGTAATGAGTTTTGCTCTGCTTTATACCAAGGTTTTCAGAAACTTAAACTTTTGTAAAAGATGGTAAACCAAACACACAGGCCTGATTCTGAACTACTCAAGCATGGTGTATTTTCATCCTTATGCTTTGCGTGTAACTTCATATATATATATATATATATATATATATATATATATATGTATTATGTAGAAGTCCATTTTCTCATAAGTACATATATTTATACATTTTAGAATTCTAAATATGTTTTTAATGCAGAACACTTTCAACATACAATTATTTGTTCACAATCCATTTTGCCATAGGGTACAATATGATAATTAGGAGATTTAAGATGTTTCTTTTTAGGGCCGTTCTCGTCATACATTCACACATAATTCTCTCAGGGTTAGAAAATGATGAATAAAAGGAGAAAATTAACCTTGTGCTTTGTCATGGTAGCTTCTAGTTGCTCAAATAAAATGCAACCTATTTCTGAGCCAGTCTTAATTTTTGGGAGAATGGTTTTTTCAGATTTCTTTCTTTCTTAGAAAAACTATCTTTGAGAAACTTGCACATATGCACACATACATACTAGGTTTGCCCTGTGTCCTTTTCAAATCAGGTCTCTCCCTCCCCTGGGCAGTATACTAGCATTGGAGATAAAGTCCTTTTCAAATCTGCAATAGGAATTAAATTTGGTTCCTTTGTGTAAATATCAGCCAAAATCTGAATAATCTTGAACCAAAAAGATTCTCCTTCTGTCTCTCTGTCCTCTGCTAGCATCTAGTCACACTCTTCCAGCTGTGGGGGTACTGGGGAACAGCAGTAAAAGGCACATGGACTCTGAAAGGCATGTGATGCTCACCTCTCAGTTCCCCAACTTATGAGTGAAGGCATACTGTTCTAAAAATGCAAATTATGTCTTCACTTTTGAAAAATTAACGTAATAAAAAATGCTTTGTCTAAGTGTGATCTGTCACCTTGAAGCACGAAAAGAATAAATAAAGATTATTTTTTTCCTTAAAAAAAGCTGTATCTTTTAATAGAGGTCAGATTTGCTTAAGGTTCAAAATTCAAAAGATATGAAGATCTATATAAATGATCAAATCCCCCCCTCCCCCAACTCTAAGTCAACAGGTGTCCTCCCTAGGGAAAGTAACCTGTTACCAGTTTTGTTTTTTTTTTTTTTTTTGAAAGAGATAACCTTTAATTCATTGATCATTTCCCCTGCTTCCTTAAATTATTTCCTCTTTAGGGCTGCGTGATGTGCAGTTCCTGGAAAGAGACATAGGAACTAAGAATGTTCATTCATTCTATTTAGCAAGTGCAGTGGCACTCTTCAGTTCACAAAGAAAAGGGTCAAGGGCTATGGCAACAGTCTGACTCTACCAGTGCCCTCCTGAACCTTCTTCAGTTAAACTCTGAGTTATAGGAGTGCTATAATCATGTAGTTATGATCATTAAAATAACTGGTACTACTTACAGAGTGCCTGCCTTGGGCCAGGCATCCTATGATCCATGTGGGGCGTATCACCTTTAATTTTTATAACAATCCAAAAAGTATTGGTGCTTTGACTATTGTCCCCATTTTGCAGATACAGAAATAGATCGGAGAGACTAAGTAACTTGCTCAGGACCAAGTGCAAAACCGGGCAGGGAGGCAGGGCCTCTGCTGCTTATCCAGCGTGAACCCAGTGGCAGGAAATGACTGGAGCTGCGCTTGCCGGCAGTAATCCAAGTGGTCAGTAGCTGCTGGAACACTGGTTCCAAGTAGATTTAAGAATACCCAATCCTTTCCTGTTCTAATGAACAAAAGCATGTATTAGTTTTTCTCTGTTTTAAATACCCCTGATACTGATTAGGAGAAAATGACTACAGTTTTAGGATAAGATATTGAAATGTGAAAGTGAGTTACACATATTAAAACTGAAAAATAGGTCATAAAGATATAATTCACTTCTTTAATTTTATAGACAGGGAAACTAAATTTCAGGTTGATTTACTTAAGTATATTTGATTTATAGTAATAGAGTCTAAAATACTCAGAGTTCTTAATTACTGTAGTAATCTTCATATTGACATGATGTCCTATTGTTCCCTTTAAACTGGATTTTTAACCAACCAGACTTGAGTGAAAGCATTTGCCCTTGTGGTCTCAATAGGTGGAAACCCTGGAAGGAAAACCCTGTCATTCACTGTACAAAACCCCAGCTGTTCTTGAAACAATGGGAGCACACAAAAAGATTGCCAGATCTGGCCTACCACCTTAGGAAACATATTTGACATATGATACAATTGTTTATAGAACAAATAGCTCTAAACAAGGCTTCTAATGAGTCTTGCTTTTACTGTCTGGTAAGCTCTGAGAAGCACTAACTTATAGGAGACCAATGTCAGGCTTGTTTTAGGAATGGATCTTTAAGCTTTTAAAATACTGTAAATGTTGCTACACTTTTGAGAAAGTAAGTGACTCCAATAAGGATCCTCTTAATGAAAATGAGCTTTTTAGATAGGAGGATACATGAGAGTTCCCATATGTTTAATCTTTGTGGCATTCCTTATATCTAAAATTTTGATTCAGGATGTCTGGATATTCCTATTTTTAAGCAAGCCAATGTCTCTTTCTGGTGCACTAATGTTAGAGAATGCTGAACTATGTGACTGAGGTCAGATTTTATCCAGTTTCTCCTGTCATGAATGCTCTTGAATGGCTACGTAATACAACATTTATTGAGCCATAAGACTGTTTAATGTCACAGCCACAGCCTTCCTTATTTGAAACATTCTTAATCTGTGAAGACCTTAAAACTGATGGGTGGTATTTTCTGCCGTGACTCTGCAAGTGTATGCCAAAGCCCCATGAAAGTAGGGGGTAAAAGCAGTTTTTTTCTGATCTAGATTAGTGAGTTTTATTCATAGTAATTCTGGGAAGTCTAGAACAACGTAGCATGGAAAGAGCAATAATTGAATGTGTTTGAAAACCCCATCACTTTAGGTTTGTCCCCAAGAGTTTACAGTTGCACAGTTACTTAACAAAAAGAATGAGCTATTTGATTTCAAATAAGCTAATAATTACTTTCAGACCATCTATTTTTATCATATTAAGCGACTTAAAAACCAATCATTTATCAAAATTGCCCACTTTGCTTTAGTTGCTTATAATTAGTTACTTTAGGTGGTTAGAACATAGAGGAAAATTAGATCAACTTGAGAAAATTTTACTCATCATTCTATCTGTGAGAGTCACTTAGTCCTGGCCCTGGATGCATTCCTAATCTGTCAGATGAGCGTGATCATTTCACTGGAAGTTATTGACAAACACTAGGGAAATAGTGTTTCATTCACTGTAGAAGAGCAGTAGTATTTTCATAGTTAAAAATATATATCTTTTTGCTTAGTAGATACCAAAATTGTTAATTTGACAGATCAAGAAAATAGAACTGGATATTAAGATATAACTTAATTATTAAATATATTAAAATATAACTGGTAGAATTTGGTGATTTCTTAAGCACTTAAATTAGTGACAATAACAATGAAGTTGCAATCCTTTCCTTTGAGCAATTTAAAGTCACTGATTTTTATCTGATACATGGAATTATGAACAAGAAAATGTTAGAATATTAATCCATTTCAATATTAACTTATGTAAAAATAAATACACATATAAATACATACTATGATCAGTTAGCAATGTTTTCTCCTTTTCCTCACCTAATCAGCTAGTGTTAAAATGAAAACACATTTGATGCCACAAGGGTGGTAGCTTGGGGGCAGTGTGATTATTTGCAACCATGTGTAGGTCTGTATTATTTACATACTTTCATTTATCCTTTATTAAGATGTCTGAGTTGGTACAACCCAGCTGAATTTTGTTGGAGTTTAGATGTTAAAGGGTAGAGTACAGATCTCCTTTATCATGCTGTAACCCATCGGCCTTCCTAGTCGAGAATAAGGAGTTATATCATTAACTGACTGCTATTGCTCCAGAAATACTTATGGGATTATGACAGTTTTAATCTATGGCCATACCACCCTGAACACTCCTGATCTTAGAAGCTAAGCAGGGTCTGGCATGGTCAGTACTTGAATGGTGGACCCTAAATGACCTTAATGCATTGTTAGGTTATTAAATAATAGAAGTGGGATGGAAATTGGGGCTTAAGGCAAAACCTTCATGGTTTAAATAAATTATATGAATATTTTTATAGGGGTGTTTTGTCTCTTTATATAATCGCTAACTCTAGTGCTTGATATATTTGGTGATGACAATTTAGAGTAACAGGAAAGAATAATGTACACATCAAGCTCTTACTCTGCAATTTTATGCATTAAATTCTACACTAGAAATCATGTGTATAATAATAGTAGTAACACCATGTGAATTTGACCCCCCAATAGCTGGCAATGACTCCTGTAGCCATAGGGCAAGCTCCATTAAGTGAAATGAAATATAAGTGAAGAGGGCCTCCCTGGTGGCGCAGCGGTTGAGCGCTGGGTTGAGAAGCTGCCCGCAGCCTCTGCTGCGCCGGTTCGATCCCCGGCTGCTCCCCGGCCACCGGAGGAGGGTCCCACATGGCACGCAGACCTCTCCTGCCGCCCACTGCTCCCCTCAGCAGTGTACTTCGGTCCTTCTGCCTGCTCTGCTCCCTGCTCTGGCTCGGGTGAATTCTCTCACCCTCCCACGCTTCTGACTGTACCCAGTGCTTGTATAAAAACAAAAACAAACAAACAAACAAACAAATAAATAAATAAATAAAACATGCCTCTAAAAAAAAAAAAAAAGAAATATAAGTGAAGAGATACCAAATTATTTATGCCTAACCATAGCAGTCTAAGAAGATAACCTTCAAACTTAACTGACAGGCAATATTGAGACACACTGTGTGTTCTCCAACCAAGGTATTTTCCTCATGCTTTGTGTTTTATCAGTAGGTTAAAGAATCACTACACTCTCAGTTACAACACTAACAGTTTATTGTTGTGCAAGACATTTATGGATGACCTAATTAACTGTCACTGGATACTGTATTTAGGCACTACCAGTGTCCTCTGAAAATGGAATGTAATGGGCCACACAGGTGTCTAAGTAGAGGGAAGCACTCATATCAGGCTTCTTTGCCCTGTTTGGGGAAAAAATCATCCAAAAAGAAAACTCTGTGTGTGTGTTATATAATTTCCATATAACTTCCTGGATTTGAAAGATGCCCTTAAACCATCTCATGGACTTTAGATTAAGATCCCTCACCTGTGTAAGCTGAGGAGCTGCCCTTTATGTAAAGAATCTGGAAGAAGAGAGGAACAGGTGTGTGACCCTTCTCTAGCCTCCTAGACATTTGCTAATATGTTTAAAACACTTGCTAATCTGTCACTTTGGGTGACAGTGTATCTAGTTCTGGTTATTCAAGCACTGGGAAATTGGTCTAACTTATTTTTCTTATCTTCCTAGTTTCTAAATTTAAAATAATACCCTGTTCATTTCTCCTAGAGACCTGTAAAGTGTTGTGGGTCCTCTGTTATTTTATTATTTTTTAAATATTTATTTTTGTGTGAAACTGGAGTGTAGGTCAGAAGTGCAGGGGATGAGAGAATTCATCAGAGACAGATGGGGGAACAGAACTGGTGAATTTACTGAAATACACTGCTAAGGGGAGCAGCAGGTGAAACAGGAGAGGTCTGCTGTGCATGTGGGTTCGTTCTATGGCTGGAGATCGAACTCAGGCTGTAGTGGTGGTAGTGCTAAGACTTAACTCCTAGGTCACAAGGAAGCCCCTTCTGTTCTTTAAACACAGTACACAAATGGTTAAGTAACTTGGCATGCATTCAGGATATTACATATAATTATAATATCAAAAGTACATAAGAATGACACCAACAAGGAATGTTTTCCAATACATGTTTGCAAAAAAAAAAAAAGTATAGCACTATGCAAAATATGGCCCCAGAGGGTTTACAAAAATTATACACACAGGGCCTCCCTGGTGGCGCAGCGGTTGAGCGCTGGGTTGCGAAGCTGCCTGCAGCATCTGCAGCGCTGGTTCGATCCCGGCTGCTCCCCGGCCACCGGAGGAGGGTCCCACATGGCGCGCAGACCTCTCCTGCCGCCCGCTGCTCCCCTCAGCAGTGTACTTTGGTCCTTCTGCCTGCTCTGCTCCCCACTCTGGCGCTGGTGAATTCTCTCACCCTCCGGCGCTTGTGACTGTACCCAGTGCTTGTATAAATAAATAAAAATAAATCTTTAAAAAAAAATTATACACACACCCTTAAATGTAAATTTACAGAAAATGGTCTGTGTTTATTAATATTTACTAAGGGTCAATAGCCCCTGGAGATGTCTACCCCACATTCTCCAAGGGCCATCTCTGAAAGGAAATGCAAGCTGGATTAGAGCAGGACCATCATGAAGGTGTCCTTGGGTGAGGCAAATCTGCAGTTCTACTGCTATTGTGACACTTACATTTAACCAATGTGGCCTCAAATACCTGACTCTGTTTCTAGGTGGAGAAGGGCATTAAGCAGAGCTGCAGTAGAAGACAGTTTAATTTTGACATGGAGGGCTCTAGGATCACTATCCCACAGAGGTCACTTAAACACAAGACTGATAAGTCACCATGAGAGCATAAACAACATCTAAACCTCCAGGATGTAGAGGTGGGTTTAGAACAAGGCAAAGGAAGCACGCTTCATCAATGGTGCTAGGTAATTGGTTATTCACATGTGAAAAAAATGAAGCAGCTACTTCACAACATATCTGCAGATCAATTCCTTTGGACTAAGACTTGAATGTATGATGCAAACTATCAGAAGATCAGGTAGGAGAATGTCTTCCTGATCTTAGAGTAGTGAATGTGAATGTCTCCTTAAACAAGATGCAAATAGATTTAACCATAAAACAAAAGATTGCTAAATTTGACATTTAAATCAAGGGTCTCTGGTTTTTTAAGTGAAAATATGAAACAAATGAACTGCTATTTTTTCAAAACTTATAATTAAGAGTATCCAAAATATATAAAGAATATATCAAAGAAAAGTTAACCCAAAAGAAGAATGAACAGAAGACATAATAACTACTACATAGAAGAAATTTGTAACCAATAAGCATATATGAAACCAGTTTACCTCATGAGTAATGAACTAAAACTTAAGATCATGAGATATTCTGTAAATTAAGATGTCTGGCAATACCGACTGCCAAGAGGGTACTGGAGACCTTTCCTTCTCCCTATGGCAGAATAACAGGAATGAGAAACAAACTAAAAAAAAAAACAACAACAACACAGAAATAATTGGTTTTCCACAGCATACGACAGGGATCCACAAGAAAAGGAAGACATGCGAAGTGAGCTCTCAATTGCCTCAGCATACTGTCTTGGGAGGAGTTTTCAAGACCAATGTGCACAGAGGATTCAGTGGTCCCTTAGTCGAGAAGACAGGGTTGAGGTTCAGTGAAGCCCAAGTTGGTCAGCATTCCCAGAGGAGAGAGCTGCATAGAGAGCAGCCCAGATCTTAAGGGCTTTTCTCAAGTCCCTGTGTACAGACAGGTAGGCTCATGCCCATATTTAACCCATTCTGAGAGAAGAACCACGAGAAGGAACAGGTAAGTCTCAGAGCCCACCCATGTGTTTCCAATAGCCAATGAGGAAAACATTCATAATTCATGGGCAGCATGTAGAGTACACAGAAAGTTCTCCTTTTCAATAAACTCAGAAGCAGATCTTTCTCCTTTCAAGTTCAGGTGACTACAGTCTGGTCAATATCTCGATTGCAACCCTGTGAGAGACTGAGATAGAGGACCCAATTAAGCCAGAATTGGATTCTTGATTCTCAGAAATTCTGAGATAATAAATGTTGATTTAAGTAACTAAAGTTTGGGGGTGTTGTATAGCAATAAGGAACTAGTACACCCACTTGTCAGAACTGATCTAACAACTTTGCAACTGAATATCCAATGTGCCAGCACCAACACTGTATCTCCTTAATTGGCACTTTGGTAAAACTTAAGATCATGGTTTCTAAGGAGACCAGCCAACCACTATAATATAAATCAACTTCAACTACACAGGGCTCCAACCATGCTGGAAGGGACAGGATGCCTTCAGATAGCAAGACACACTGGTCCAAATAAGGATTTGTCTTCCCTATTTGAAGACCCTCAGTCAGAACTGCTATCTAAGACTTACAGAATGTTTGAACCACTGGTCCAGGATGTTTCATGGTATTACATTGAGAGAAAATGAGAAAAATGGAAGTGTCACACTTCCTGACTTCAACTATATTACAGAACTGCAGGAATCAAAACAATATGATAATGGAACAAAAACAAAAACTCAGACCAATTAAATAGAACAGAATGCCCAGAGATAAACCCACCAAACTATGGGCAGCTAATCTTTGACATAGGAGCTATGGCCATACAAAGGAGAAAAGATAGAATCTTTAATAAATAGTATTGGGAAACATGGATAGCCATTTGCAAAAGTACAAAATAAGATCCTTATTTAACTCCATACACAAAAATTAATTCCAAATGGATTAAATATCTGGATGTAAGGACCAAAACTATATGGTGATTGAAAGAAAACATAAGGGACACACTACAGGAGATGTGCCAAAAAGATGTATTTGGGAATAAACCCTAACAGCAATGGGTACAAAAGCAAAAGTAAACAAATGGGACTACATCAAACTAAAAAGTTTTTGTTCCTCAAAGAAACCATCATAAAAACAAGAAGGCAATCTACAAAACGGGGGAAAAATGCACATCAACATCTGGCAAGAGTCAACAAAAAACATCTTTATTGTTGATATCATGGAATGTATAGTATAAATCTTCTATATATCTTCTTTGCGCAGGTCTTTTATCTAAACCTTTAATCCATTTGGATTTTTTGTGTATGTTAGTGAGTAATCCTTCATTATTTCATATGTGGCTTTCCGATTTTCCTAGCACCATTTGCAGTAGGACTGTCTTTTCCTCATTTAATGCATGTTTGATCATAAAATAGGTACATGTATAAACATGGATTTAGTTATGGATTTTTTAACTTTGGCCTATTGACCCATTCATCTATTTATATGCCAATACCATATAGCTTTTAATGTTGTTGCTTTGCAGTAACATTTGAAGCAAGGTAACAATACACCATTTCTCTCCATTAAAAATTATTTTTTTAAACATCCTAGTTTATTTTTCCACAGTGCAGTGTGGGGCATTTATAAGAACAGAGGAGAGCAACTTTTGATCCAGTGGGTGGCATTCAACAGCTACTCAATGGTAAATTGTGACGCTTTCCACATTCCACTCCCTAACTTCCTGAACAGATTGCAGGAAACAAGAGAAAAATCAGGACCACAGTGTTGACCTTAAAAGACTGAAGACAGGTGGACCTCACTTGCTTGCTTCTCCACCTCTGGCTTGCACCCTGGTTTCCGCTCAAATGGTTGCTGATGGTAGGACAGACAGCATTCAGCATACATCAGTCAGTCTCCTCCTCCTGGCTCCTCTTCTCTCTCCTCTCTTCCTCTTTCTCTCCCTCGCCCCCTCTTCTCACCACCTTGTTAAAAAAAAAAAAACAAAAAACCTCTTCCTAAAATTTATCTGTGTGTGTCTCATTTTAGATTTCACCCTAGCATGAAGACTCACAAAACACAGGTCATTCCCATTTTCCCCAGGGCCCCTGCAACACTAATACCAGTCCAGGTTGAGAAACACCACTCTGAAAACAACTCTTGCTCTAAGACACATTTAGAATTTCTCATCACTGTCTTCTCTGTGGAATTACCTGGATAACTTTTTTTTTTTAATATCAAGGCTGGGCTCTACCGCTGTCCAATTAAATCAGAATGGGAGAGGAATATGGGAAATAAGAAACAGGCATGTGATTCTTACATCACATGCAACAGGACTGAGATCATGCTGGGCTATGTGAATTAAAGTTAGCTCCCCATATAATAGCCATGTGACCTGGACAAGTGACTTGAAGCCTTATTTCTTCACCTGTAAACATTCAGGTCCATATGAGGCTAAGTGAAGCGTCATCAGTGAGATGTAAAGGACTGTGGGCAAAGCGCAATAAACAGAGCATTTTACCTAATCATGATAAAATAAAGATACCGCAGGCTCCTTGGAGCTTAAAATCAATTGTTATCTGATTCAATCTCTAATTTTATATCTTTTGGTTACTTGGAGGAAAGCTTGATGAAAAAATAAGGATAACGCATAAGAAAATGGAAAAAATTAGACTTTGGATTTGTAAGTTTTGATCCTCAGAGACTCATTTGTTAAACAAGCTATATAGTACAATACACATACATAGAGTCACCAAATTAATGTATTTGGACTATACATATTAGTAAAAAATTGTTTTTTCTCTGAAACTTAACTTTTATAGGGTATTCTGTATTGTATACATTAACTCTGTCAACTCTCTTTATAAACACCTTAGTAATTTTCCAAAAATAAGAACAACTATAATCTTTGTTAAAAAGCAAATTATATGAAGCAATTTCAGCTAATCACTTTTCCCCAAAATTTTTCTGTGAAAATTACTCTCTTTAAGGAGCCCAAGAATATGTACGAGAACCTAACAAAATTTGCAAACTGACCACAAGAGGGAGCCAAATTGATAAATCTTACATCCTGAGTCGATTAGTCTAATGCACACATTCAAAATGAGCTTTATGTGGGAATTGATTACTTATCTGAAAGGCATTTTGTATTTTCTTGAGATAGCATAATTAGCACATTAAATACTCTTCAAAAAATAGAGAAAAGAATAGTTTGAAATACATTCCATGAAGACAACGATCACTGATTCAATACCTGACAATGATATCACAAGAGAAGAAAGTTACATACCAATTTCCCTAATAAACATAGATGTAAAAATTCCCAAGAAAATCTTATCAAACCGAATTCAACAATACATCAAAAAAATTATACATCATTACCAAGCTGGATATATTGCAGGGGCAGTATACAAGGGTGATCCACCATCTGAAAATCAATCAATGTAATTCACCACTTCAACAAAAGAAAAGAAAAAAATCATATATTAATATTTGCAGAGAAAACATTTGACAAGATTCAATATGCGTATAAGATAAAAACCCTCAAAAACTAAACATAATAAAGGCCATATATGACAAACCCACAGCTAGCATCATTCTCTTTTTTTTAAATTTTTATTTATTTATTTATACAAGCACTGGGTACAGTCAGAAGCGGGGGAGGGTAAGAGAATTCACCAGAGCCAGAGCAGGGAGCAGAGCAGGCAGAAGGACCGAAGTACACTGCTGAGGGGAGTAGCGGGCTACAGGAGAGGTCTGTGCACCGTGTGGGACCCTCGCCGGGCAGCTGGGAATCGAACCGGCGCTGCAGAAGCTGCAGGCAGTTCGCAACCCAGCGCTCAAGCGCTGCGCCACCAGGGGAGGCCCAGCTAGCATCATTCTCAATGGAGAAAAACTGAAAGCCTTTCCACTAAGATCCAGTACAACACAAGGATGTCAGCGCTCACCAGTACTATTCATCATGTAATGTAAGTCCCAGTTAGAGCATTTAGGCAAGAGAAAGATACAAAAGGAATGCAAATTGGAAAAGAAGAATTAAAACTATCACCATTTGTAGATTATACAATAACATGCATAGAAAACCACAGATTCCACTAAAAATTATTGAAATAAAAAATAAATGCAGTAAAGTGGCAGAGAAAGCTAAAGGTACAAAATCAATATGCAAAATTCAGTTGTGCTCTATGAATTGTCCCTACCTCTGCCCCCACAATTTTCTTCCCCCTCACCTACGTCACCCACCCACACACACACCAGGGATCAAAATCTTGGGAAACTTGAGAAAAGGGGATCTACCCAAAAGTCTGATGAGACTGTCCTGTGATGTGGCTCCTGAGGTCTACATAGGTCAAATGTTGTATAAGAGCTTTTACAGAAAGTTCTAACAAAGCCAACAGAAATTCCACTTGGTTATTCACTCCTATGAGTTTATGCAAAAATAAATCAAATATATTGGAATTAGGTTTAGTATACAAATACATTTTTGCTATACTATTAGACAGAATTGGGGTAAAAGTGAAGAGAAAATGAGTAATCCTCTCAAACATTTTTGAGATTTATTTCCTTTTTGGCTTGTGCTGATTGACTATTTTCTAGAAATGGAGGATTTTCCACACTGGCTACACATGGATGATGCCTCAAAAACAGCTGTTGTTTACTTTGAATACAGTGCAACCCTGGTGAAAACTGTCCACTGAGACTGCAGCACAGCATCCTGCTTTCTTCACCATAGCAATGACGCCAAAAATTTAAAGTGGGGAAATTGTAATAGGAACAGTGAGAAACAACCTCTAAGCCAGAGGATGCCTCTCATAGTCAAAGGGATGGTAGTAGGTGGAGCACCTAAAGGCGGCTCAGGTGAAAAAGGGTTAGATCTGGGGCTTTTGGCAGTTATGCTGCTTGAGCATGAGGCAGTTAAGTTTCTGACCATGGAATATTAGTCAGCATTCAAAAAAGATAAACACATGCAATTTGCAGCAACATGGATGGAGCTGGAAGGGATCATGCTCAGCGAAGTAAGCCAGAAAGAAAAAGAAAAATACCAGATGGTCTCACTCATAGCAGGAATCTAGAAAACCTAAATAAGGGACCAGGAAAAAGAATAACTATAAGAAAGAAAATATCAAAATCAATAAACAACTATGAATCAGAGACACTCTATGGGGGGGGGCGGAGAAAGGAGGGATTGGGGTCAAAATAAGGGGGTTGTAATTGTATGGGGACTATAAAAATAAAATTTAAATAATAAAAAAAAAGTTCCTGAGGCTTTTGAAAATGACTGGGGGTTTTGATAGTTTAGCTGTTGGGGCTTTTGACAGTTGAACCACTGCCTCTTTGGTAACTAAACTACTGGCAAGCAGGGGTGTCTGTGGAGAAGACAACAGCTTACCATTTGTGTTTTCAGCTTCCACCTCAGTCTCTGCCCTGCAGACACTACTGAGGAAGGACAGAGGACATTTGGCCACGTGCCAGCCTGCAGGTTCTCTCTCTCTCTCTCTCTCTCTCTCTCTCTGTCTCTCCCCTGCTCTCCCCTCCCCTGTTCTCCGCTTCTCTCCTCTCCCCTCCCCTCCCCTCCTCTCCAGCTTTTTCTGTGAAAGCAAATCTTGTTATTGTTTCTCACTATGTGTCTTATTTTGGGTTTTGTCCTGCATTCTTAAGTGTGCAAGTGTGGACCCACTGGCCAGGTCACCCCAGGTCCCCTAGTTTTGCATCTGTTTCAAATATACCACAAAGATGTTAGAGATGTCAATTTTTTAATTTGAACCATTATCTATTTAATAATTTTTAGAATTAAGATATTCGAACTTCAGATATGTTCTTCATCTGATTAAGTCAGGTTTAGATAGTCTAGGTAAATAATTTATTTTCTCAAATACGATGTCCTAACTTTGCATACTTTGTTAGGTGGACTGCAGAGGAATACATGCTATACACGCAGATGTGAGCTCCATGAAGGCCCAAGAACCTTATCCTAGTACCAGGAACAGGGCCTGACATATAATAGGAACAAACAAAATATTTATTCAATGAATAAATGCATGTTTCTCTTTTAAAATTTATTTTTGTGGTAAAATACTTGTAAGTAAAATTTACCATTTTAGCCATTTCTAAGTACACACTGGAATAGTGCCCACTACATTCACACTGTTATACAACCAATCTCCAGTTTCATCTTACAAAATGGAAATATCTGTGCCAATTAATATTTCTCCATTTATGCCTCTCCCTAAATCCACCATCTCCAGTCTCTCTGATTTGACTGTTATAACTCATAATAGTGGTACAATATAGTAGTTGTCTTTGTGTGACTGTTTTATTTTACTTTGCATAATGCCCCCAAGGTTTATTCATGATGGAAACTTGAGTTGTTTCTACATTCAGTTCTTTTGGGTTTGTAACAAGTGAAATGTCCATAGCAACTACACCATTTTACATTCCCACCAGCAGTGGACAAGGAAGTTTCTAACTTATTTTTTAAAAATATTTATCTATTTATGCAAGAACTGGGATACAGGCCTAAGGTGTGGGGGGTGGGGTGAGAGGATTCACCAGAGACAGAGTGGGGAACAGAACAGCAAATGGACCGAAATATACTGCAGAGGGGAGCAGTGGGCAAGTCAGGAGAGGTCTGCTGTGCCATGTGGGTAGCTGCCTGGCCTGCTGGAGGGGGTGGTGTCGAACTCATGCTGCAGAGGCTGCAGACAGCTTCATAGGTTGCATCTTTACCCCTTGAGCCATCAGGGAGGCCTGGAAGTTTCTTTATGTTTGTTTTGCTGGTTTGGAGGAAATTAGAAGCCTAATTTAGAAAGGCTCAGCAGTTAAAATAATAACATGAATTATCATCTAGCAATCTAATGTTGGGTGACAAGAATTGAAAGAACTAACCACAGGATTACTACAATAGTCAATAATGAATACTCTTAACGATGATCTGAAGATCTAATGAGAAAGTTAAATTATGTTTCCATTGTATGAAAGGTCAGGCTTCTGTATATTTTAGAAAGACATCTTTTATGTCAATGATGTTAAGTACTGAAATATTTGATTTTATTATTTCAAATAATACAATGGTGAAATTTTTCAAAGGACTAATTTTTTTTAAAGATTTATTTATGCATGCATACAAGAACTGGGGTACAGGCCAGAGGTGTGGGGAGTGAGAGGATTCACCAGAGACAGAGTAGGGAACAGAACAGGCAGATTGACAGAAGTACACTGCTGAGGGGAGCAGCGGGCAAGTCAGGAGAGGTCTGCTGCGCCATGTGGGTAGCTCCCTGGCCAGGGATTGAGCTCGTGCTGCAGTGTCTGCGGATTGCTTCATAGGTTGTGCCTTAACCTCTTGTGCCACCAGGGAGGCCTGGGACTGATCTTTAAGTATATATTTTCACTTATTTTTTTTAAAAATGTATTTAAATGATTTTTTATTTTTATTAATTTTTTTAGAAGATTTATTTATTTTTATATAAGAGCTGGGGTACAGGCCAGAGGCACGGGAGGGTGAGAGGATTCACCAGAGACCAAGCAGGGAGCAGAACAGGTAGATGACTGAAATACACTGTTAAGGGGAGCAGCGGGCGCGACAGGAGAGATCTGCCATGCCATGTGGGACTCTCCCTGGCCAGCTGGGAATCGAACCCGTACTGCAGAGGCTGCGGACAGCTTCACAGCACTGCGCTCAACTCGCTGCACCACTGACTTATCCAGAAATTTCATTATATGGAATGGATCCATCCCCAGTGTCTCATTAGTGGTACATTACTACACAATCATGAATCACCTACAAATGCCTTTCCAAATATGCATTATGATGAAATAAGGACAAATGCTAAGATAAACCAAAGTTTTTTGTCAATGGTTTTTGTTTGGTGGTGAAATTTTTGTTGATTAAGGACATGGGAAATCCATTTAGGTAGAAAAAATCTTGTGGAGTTGAATATTAAGTGTCTGTGAAATCGATGCTTCAAGATGGAGATCAAAGTCGTCAGAACACTATAGGATTCACAAACTTGCATTCTTTTTCCTCTCTTCAACCCAAACTTACAATCCAAACCATTGAGGAATGGCAAGCCCAACAATTAATAACTACTGGGGTTTCATTTATTGAATTGCATTATGTACGGATGAGTAGGAATCTCAAGGAAGTTAGGAGGTGACATATGGGGTGATGACATAAGTATGACACACAAGGGGCATTATTACAATGTGTGCAGGGCTGGCCTGGGAGGAATGGGTGGGAGTCAGGGAGAGAAGTGCCCTCCATCCTGTGCAAGCGCTACTGTGGCCACCCCACTGATCGCTGGCTGACTGGCAGGCTTGTCCAGAGGCATCGTGGCCAGAGGCATGGCGGTGAGTCCTGTGTGGGGAAGGCTAGATGTTGCTAGGAAGGCAGATCTGGGGTTCAGGAGTGATGTTTGTCAGAAAGTTTAGTGGGAGGGGTTGGTTTCACCCACAGAGACTATAGCTAGGAGATAAAACTAGGGAATCTACAGATTTGAAGAGAAACCATTGAAATTGAGACTAAGCAAGCTATTAAAAGTTATAATGGCAAAGAGTTATTGAAGACTGTGTGTGAACTACCAGAAACAATGAGGTTATGCTTATGTATTTTAAATTGGGAAAATGCTGCCATCATTTTGTTCTCTATACTTCATCATTCCTTCATAAAAGAGGGTGTGTTGTTATTCTAGGTTCACGGGTGAGGAGACCGGGCAGTGAACCCCGGCCTCCTCTGGTCACATCAACACAGGACTTGAGCTGAGACGGAATTCACTGCCCTGGAGCTTTTCACTATCAGGTAAGCCTTGACCTGTATTTTTCCAATGCTTTTTTTTTTTTTCCTTTCTAAGTAAAAGCCTTCATTTCTAATAAATATATTGTTTTTTCATGGAAGATAGTACATGCTAGAAGATAACATGTATAGAAGATAACATGTACAAAGATATTTGTTAAAAATCGTATGTTAATACTCTGGTTTCCTCAGCAAAGTTAACATACTGGGAAGTGGCCTGAATTTTAGGTGACTTGGTTATTTTAAGTTTTTAGAGTCACCAGTTTTTTAGTGCTTTTAAAACTGAGACTTCTATTTCAGCAGAACAGACTCTACACTAATGTAGGTAAAGATGTGCTTGACTAAAGATTTTTATCTAAAAACGAAGGCATTCATCTGTTTTATAGGCAATGAAGCAAGTGCTTTGTCTTGTATGTTTGAACCTTCAGTGGACATTTCAGAAAAACACTCAAATTGAAATTATTTATGTTATTTAAGTCCATAAAAAGATAAGCAGGTTGATGAGAATGAGTCTTGGTCACATTTTCTCAACAGAAAGTTTCATTACTGGGAGTTAAATCTTTAAATCTGATTTACTTCTATTAGTTACAATCCAGATATCTCACAGCACTGCTAAATTCAATTCACTGTTCTGCAAACTAGTTTAGGACTTAAAATAACAATAAAATATCAAGGTAGGATCAGTCTTTTCTTCATATCACACCTCTATGGTATGGCGTTCTTGTAGAAAAAATAACCCTGAAGATTGAAGAAAGATCTTTTGGGTCCTAAAGTGAAAGCAAGAACAAGGCCTTGAAAATCAGGAACGATTAAGGCAAAATATGGCAGTTCACATGTCATCAGACATGTGTCATCAGATCAGAATATTCTGAGATGTTTATTAGAAGTGAGTATTCCTAGAAGTCATCCTAGAACTACTGAGTAGAAGTCTTTTGGAGAAAAGTTGGGGAATCTGCATGTTAAATAAGTTTCCAGGTGATTCTGTGCACATTACTTCTAAGAATTTGTGCATTTGAAGAGGTTATGTCAAACTTTTTGTTAAGTCATCTGCCTAATGTAACCTCTTCTGTACACTCTTCTTTCTATGCCCACTTGGTAAGAAATATTTCATTTAATTTTTAACACTTTAGGAAGAGACAGACTTATGTGTGTTCAAAGTGTTCCTTTTCAACAAATGAAAATACATCTGGGAGGATTTAGGGGTTCTCATCTATGTTCACATACTGGGGAAGTTTGACTGAAGGCAGTGTTTCTCAAATCTAGTATTTAATTGGATCCTTTTAAGAAAAAAATTGATATAAAGTTGTAACTTAAGATTTAAAAAAAATAATGTTATATATATGAGCAAATATAATATTAGATATAAACTATGAGGGTAAGTCTTACATATGTCTGAAGCCATAGCAAGATGTACAAATGTAATACAAACAAAACTATAAAACTAATAGAAATTCAAACTGGCAACAGTGATATGAGACAGATGTCACTGTTTACTGAAATTAAATTGCACCTGTTAGGTTTGTAGCAGAAAGATGTAGCTTCAGGTCCAATTCTATTTTTGATTAAAGTGATACGATTGCAGATGAGACTTTATTTTTGCTAAATCAGAATAATTAGTCTTTGCATCTAACAAAACTTTCCCTAGCAAGTAATCTTTCAATGTCACATTTAATGAGGTTTCCATGTACCTTTCAGACACCCATAGTTCTCCTGATCAGAAGCTGTACGTTTTGTTTTGTTTTTTTTCTGCAAAGGGCCAAATAGCAAATCTTTTAGGCTTTACAGGCAAAGGGGCAAAGTTGAGGATATTACGTAAGTACTTACATGACTAGAAAATGTCTTATCCAAATAGGTACTGCTGAATACTAATATCTTTCATGAGCATGTGATTTTAATTGATATTTTAGATAACTTGAGGCTTTTATAGAATTCTATTATAATCTTTCTTTGATATTTGCCTTTTAGTTTGTTATCACATTATATATTGATGACTCAATTGAAGGTTAAGTGGAAGCTTCTCAACTACATAATTGCATGGATTTTGCAATATGGGACTTTGTGCTTGCACTGAGTTTCAACATACACTGCTGAGACTGTAACCTGAGCTTGGAAAATATATTATTTGCAAATTTATGTGGGATGGATACCTTGCTTTTTGTTTTAATTTATGGCAGCATAGAAAGTGAATAAAACAGCTTGACATTATCTGTGACTCAAACAGTATTTGTGATCCATATGACTTTATTGCAGTATAAGTTTTATATATAGACTCAGTTTTGCCTAAATGTTTTAGGCAAAATTCATTAAGAAACATCACCTGTTTCTTAACAAGCTCATTTAGCATCTAATAATAGTGGATGAAGAAAGACTTAATTCAGAAAAAATTTCCATCTTGACCCTGAACCAAAAAAAAGAAAATTCAATAAAATTTCACCTCTGCTAGAACCACTGAAATACTGGGGGGTATGGCAAAGATTTCCTTCTATTTATGGTGAAAATTCATGAGGCTAAAGAATCAAGTCCATGTTCACCATTCACTGTTGACACTTCTAATTCAAAAAACACATAGTGGTCAAAAGTTTTTCTCACAAGAACCTGCTGGTGAGTGATACAATGAATATAATAAAGTCTTTAAATACTTCACATTTCCAAAATCTTTGCAAATTTATCCAACTAAGCCTTTTTCTTCTCCACTTACACTTTTATCACCATCAGTTGTAGCATGTGGTAGCAGATTCTAGTTCAAGATATCCTGAGTAATAGTCATCTGTTCCTTAAATGAAAGGAACAGTCTGTCATTAGGAGATTTCATCATTGTGCAAACGTCACAGAGTATGCTTACACAAACTTAGATAGTTTTGCCTAATATACTCCCAGGCTGTCTATGTGAACCACTGTGGTATACACAATATGTTGTGGACTGAAACATCGTACAACAGTACATCACTGTAGGGCTTTCCCAATTTCTTTAAATATATTCTTAATTATAATTGTTCCACATAGATCATTCATAGAAGTAAATGTTAGGGACTTCAGACCTGGCCTTGCCACCTTGTGGAAAAAAAAACAACAACCTATCAGAACTATCAGTTGACCTATAATAAAACAAGGAAAACCACTTGAAATCATTTGGTTTGTTTTTCAATTGGCTATTGATGTTGCTTACAATGTCCTCAACTCTCTGAGTAATTTTTTCCCCAAAAAGCTAGTTGTGTTTTCTCTGGACACATTTCTTTGACTTCTGAATTCAGTATGACTTAACTAACTTACCACTGATAAATGGCTTCTTTGTCTTTTTTTAAATTTTATTTTATGTATTTTTTACATCATTTTTCATTTTTGCACAATGTATGCATTTTCATCTTGGTTATAGTCCCCATACAATTGCCACATGAATGAGCAATTTGGGAACAGTCCATCTTAGAATACGTGTACTTGAAAAGAATGTATATTCTCGGCCTCCCTGTGGCGCAGGCGGTTGAGCGCAGCGCTATGAAGCTGTCCGCAGCCTCAGTAGTGCCAGTACGATCCCTGCCGGCCTTGGAGCAACCCACATGGCGAGCAGACCTCTCCTGTCTCGCCTGCTGCTCCCCTCAGCAGTGTATTTCATCAGTCTGCCTGTTCTGTTCCCCGCTCTGTCTCTGGTGAATCCTCTCACCCTCCCGCGCATCTAGCCTGTACCGTGGCTCTTGTATAAATAAAATAAATCTTTTTTTTTAAAAAAAAAGATGTATATTCTGCTGTTGCTGCTTGGAGAGTAACATAAATATCAAGGATCCTTTAGATCCTTGCTGACAGTCCACCTACTAGCTTTATTATGGAGAAAGGGGTGTTGAATCTCCAACTACAATTGTGGTTTGTCTATGACTTTCTTTAGCTCTGCTTTTAGTGTCATTAATATTGCAGTTTGAAGTGAAATCATCTGATATTTTTCTTTTTCCTTCTGGCTTATTTCACTGATCATAATTCTTCTAGCTCCATCCATGTTGCTGCAAATGGCATGAGTTTATTTTGATTGTTGAATAATATTCCATTGTGTTTATATGCCACATCTTCTTAATCCAGTCATCTATTTTTGGGCATTTGGGTTGTTTCCAGGTTTTACCTATTGTAAATAGTGCTGCAATTAACATAGGTATACAGGTGTTCTTTTGAATCAATGTTTTTGTGTCCTTTGGATAGATCCCTAAGAGTGGAATTGCTGGGTCGTATGGTAGCTCCATTTTTAGTAGACTGAGGAACCTCCAGACAGCTTTCCACAATGGTTGGACCAGTTTGCATTCCCACCAGCAATGTAGGAGGATTCCTTTTTCACCACATCCTCTCCAGCATTTGTTGTTGCTTGTTTTTTTGATATGTGCCATTTTTTGATATGTGCCATTCTTCCTGGTGTAAGGTGGTATCTCAGTGTGGTTTTGATTTGCATTCCCCTGATTATAAGGGATGTTGAACATTTTTTCATGTGCCTATTGCCCTTTTGCATTTCCTTTTAGATTTATTTATTTATACAAGCACTGGGTACAGTCAGAAGCGCAGGAGGGTGAGAGAATTCACCAGAGCCAGAGCAGGGCACAGAACAGGCAGAAGGACCGAAGTACACTGCTGAGAGGAGCAGCGGGCCGCAGGAGAGGTCTGCGCGCCATGTGGGACCCTCACCTGGCAGCCGGGGATCGAACAGGCGCTGCAGAGGCTGCGGGCAGCTTCGCAGCCCAGTGCGCAACTGCTGCGCCACTGGGGAGGCCCTCTTCTGCCCATTTCTTGACTGGATTGTTTATTTTGTTTTTGTTGAGCCGTGTGAGTTCTTCTTAAATCTTTACAATCAGTCCCTTATCAGTTGAATGGAGTGCAAAGATTTTTTCCCAATCAGTGGGGTGTGTCTCTGTTTTGGTTAATGTCACTTATAACAGGAATATAGGGGAACCAAATAAGACATGAGTGTAAAAAAAAATAACACTGTAAAACACAACAAAGCAAAAACAGACAATTATCAATCAGAGACATACTGAGGGGAGGAGGAGCGAGGGATCAGTTGGAGGGAAGGAGGAGCACAGAGGACAGTGATGATGGTGTTCGGGTGCCTTGGGGAAGGAAATTCTATGGGGACTCAATCTGATGGGGTGGGGGGAAGCAAATGTTGTTTAAAAATAAAAAAAATTAAAAATTAATCCACATGGTGCCTCCCCTGGTGGTGCAGCAGTTGAGCGCTGAGCTGTGAAGCTGCCTGCTGCTTCTGCAGCACCAGTTCGATCCCTGGCCGCCGGTGAGGGTCCCACATGGTGCGACAGACCTCTCCTGCTGCGCCTGCTGCTCCCCTCAGCAGTGTATTTCATAGGTCTGCCTGTTCTGTTCCCCGCTCTGGCTCTGGTGAATTCTCTCACCCTCCCGCGCTTCTGACTGTACCCAGTGCTAGTATAAATAAATAAATAAATCTTTAAATAAAAAAAATTAATCCACATGTAGGATTGTTATATCTTCTTGAAGAACTGCCTTTGTATTATTGCGTTATATCTGTCTGTATCCTTGGTAATTTTCTATGTTCTAAAGTCTATTTTGGGGCTGATATAACCACTCTCGGCTGGCCTTTGATTAATATTTGATTGGTATCTCTTCCATCATAGTTTTACTTTTAACCTACTTTAATCATTATATGTGAAGTGGGTTATTGTAGATCACATGTAATTGTTTCATTTTAAAATCTGTTTTGAAAATCTGTCTTCAAATTGTGTTTAGAACGTCGCATTTATAAAGATATTATGAATATGTCTGGATTTAGAGCTATCATTATTTGTTTGCTGTGTGTTTCCTGTGGGTTCTGTTTCTTTATATTTTGCATTATTTCAATATTTTCTGTGACTTTATTTTAATTTACTATTTATTTTTCACACTATCTCTTTGTAGTTTTTTTTTTTTTAGTGGTAGCTCTAGGAATTATATATGCATACTTAACTTTTCAGTCTACTAAGAACTTTACCTTTGCAATTGGAATGTAGAAACATTGCCACTTTATGTCTTTTACCCTCCTCATTTTGAGTCATAGTTGTCTTATTGTCTTATTAATAATATTTGAAAATTGAAAAATCTATCATATAATGTCATATTTTAAATGTCAAACATATATTAAAGAACAACACATTTTAAAGAACTCAAGAGAAGAGTCTTATTTTTACCCAGATAGGTATCATTTCCTTTGCTCCTACTTCTCTATGGACCTTCCATGCCTCCTCCTGATATCATTTCCAGAATGATAGGGATGCTATGACATAAACACATACACAAGTATATAAACACACACAGAGAGAAGTGCCTGTCAGGTAGATTTACTTTTTCTTTTTTTATATAAATTTTATTGTATATATATTTTTACATAATTTTTCATTTTTGCACAATGTATGCCTTTCCATCTCAGCTATAGTCCCCATACAATTCCCACCCCCTTTATTTTTACCATAATCCCTCCTACCCCATCCCCACCCCGTAGTGTGTGTCTGGCTTATAGTTGCTTGTTGATTTTGATTTTTACTTTATTATAATTAGTCTCTCTCCTGCTCCCTCATTTAGGTTTTCTAAATTCCTACTATGAGTGAGGCCATCCGGTATATATTTCTTTTACTTTCAGGCTTATTTCAATGAGCATGATCCCTTCCAGCTCCATCCATGTTGCTGCAAATTGCATGAGTTTATCTTTTTTGATTGCTGAGTAATATTCCATTGTGTATATGTACCACTTTTTCTTGATCCATTCATCTATTTTTGGGCATTTGAGTTGTTTCCATAGCTTAGCTACTGTAAATAGCGCTGCTATAAACATAGGGGTGCAGGTGCCCTTTTGAATTAATGATTCTGTGTACTTTGGGTAAATACCTAGGAGTGGAACTGCTGGATCATATGGAAGCTCTACTGTTAGTAGGTTGAGGTATCTCCACACAGCTTTCCATAGTGGTTGGACCAGTTTGCACTCCCACCAGCAGTGCAGGAGAGTTCCTTTTTCTCTGCATCCTTGCCAACACTTGTTGTTACTGGTTTTTTTAATATGAGCCATTCTCACTGGTGTAAGATGGTATCTCACTGTAGTCTCGATTTGCAGTTCCTTTATTTGCATTTCCCTGAACATTTTTTCATATGCCTGTTGGCCATTTGCATTTCTTCTTTGGAGGAGTTTCTTTTTAGCTCTTCTGCCCATTTTTTGACTGGAGTATTTGTTTTTGTTGAGAGTATTCGGCTCTTTATAGATTTTTGTGATCAGTCCTTTATCATTAGTGTTGTGTGCAAAAATTTTCTCCTGTCGGTGGGGTGTCTATTTTGGTTACTATCTCTTTTGCTGTGCAGAAGCTCTTTAATTTGATGTAGTCCTAGCTGTTTATCTTTGCTGTTGCTATCACTGCTTTAGGTGATGAGTCTTTAAAGATGTTACTGAGGTGTATGTCATGTAGTGTTTCACCTATATTTCCTTCTATATATTTTATGGTATCAGGTCTTATGTCTAGTTCTTTAATCCATTTTGAGTTGGTTTTTGTGCATGGTGTGAGGTAGTAGTCAAGATGCATTCTTCTGCATGTAGTGACACAGTTTTCCCAGCACCATTTATTGAACAAACTGCCTTTGTTCCATTGCATATTCTTTGCTCCTTTGTCAAAGATTAGTTGACTGTAAATCTGTGGGTTTATTTCTGGGTTTTCTATTTGGTTTCATTGTTCTGTGTGTCTGTTCTTGTTCCAATACATGCAGTTTTGATTATTATGGCTTTGTTGTATAGTCTGAAATCTGTGCATGTGATGCCTCCATTCCTTTCTTTTTTTTTTTTTTCAGGAGAGCTTTGGCTATTTGGAGGTTTTGGTGACTCCATATGGATTTCATTAATATTTGTTCTATTTATTTGAAGAATGTCATTGAAATTTTTATTGGAAAAGCATTGAATCTGTAAATTGCTTTTGGTAGGATGGCCATTTTGATAATGTTAATTCTTCCAATCCATGAGCAGGGAATGTCTTTCCATTTCTTTGTGTCTTCTTCTATTTCTTTTAACAATGTTTTATAGTTTTTGTTTTTTTTTTGTATAGGTCCTTTACCTCTTTTGTTAGGTTTATTCCCAAGTATTTGATTTTTTTTTTTGTTTCAATAAAAGGGATGGTTTTCTTGATTTCTTCTTCAGATTTGTTGTTTGTATATAGGAAGGCTACTGATTTTTCTGTGTTGATTTTGTATCCAGCTACTTTACTAAACTGATTGATTAGTTTGATTAGTTTTCCTGGGGAGTTTTGGGGGTTCTCTATGTATATTATCATATCATCTGCAAATAGTGATAGTTTGACATCTTCCTTCCCCATTTGGATTCCTTGTCTTATCGCTCTGGCTACAACTTCTAGTATTATATTGAGAGTGGACATCCTTGTCTTGTTCCAAATCTTAAAGGAAATGCTTTCAACTTTTCACCACTGAGAATGATATTGGTATGGGCTTGCCAAATATGACCTTTATGATGTTGAGGTATGTTCCTTGTATCCCGAGAATTTCAAGGGCCTTTATCATAAATGGGTGCTGTACTTTGTCGAAAGCTTTCTCAGCATCTATTGATATTATCATATGGTTTTTATATTTCTTTTTGTTGATGTGTTGGATTACACTGATTGATTTTAGGATGTTGAGCCATCCTTGTGTCCCTGGAATGAATCCTACTTGGTCATGGTGAATTATCTTATGGATACATTGTTGGATTCTGATAGCTAAAATTTTATTGAGTATTTTTGCATCCGTGTTCATTAGAGAGATTGGCCTTTAGTTTTCTTTTTTTGTGTTGTCCTTGTTTGGTTTTGGTATTAATGTAATGTTGGCTTTGTGGAATGTATTTGATATTATCCCTTCATTCTCAATTTTTTGAAAGAGTTTATGAAAGATAGGCACTAATTCATTTCTGAATATTTGATAGAATTCATTTGTGAATCCATCTGGTCCTGGGCTTTTGTTTTTGGGGAGGGTTTTGATGACCATTTCAATTTCACTGTTTGTAATTGGTCTGTTTAGGTGTTCTATTTCTTTCTATTTATTTATTTATTTATTTACTTACTTACTTACTTACTTACTTATTTATTTATTTATTTATTTATTTATTTATTTATTTATTTATTTATTTATACAAGCACTGGGTACTGTCAGAAGTGCGGGAGGGTGAGAGAATTCACCATAGCCAGAGCCGGGAGCAAAGCAGGCAGAAGGACCAAAGCACACTGTTGAGGGGAGCAGTGGGCAGAAGGAGAGGTCTGCGCGCCTTGCAGGACCCTCCTCCAGTGGCTGGGGAGCAGCCGGGGATCAAACCAGTGCTGCAGAGGCTGCGGGTAGCTTCGCAACCCAGCGCTCAACAGCTGCGCCACTAAGGAGGCCCTAGGTGTTCTATTTCTTCTTTATCTAGCCTGGGTGATTATAAAGTTGCAGGAATTTGTCCATCTCTTCTAGATTGTTGAGCTTGTTTGCATATAACCGTTCATAGTAGTTTCTGATTATTCTTTTGATTTCTGCTGTCTGCTGTGATTTCTCTCTCATTTGTGATGCATTTATTTGTGCTTTCTCCCATTTTTCCTTTGTGAGTCTGGCTACGGGTTTGTCTATTTTATTTATTTTTTTGAAGAACCAACTTTTGGTTTCGTTGATCTTTTGGATTTTTTTTTTTTTTTTTTAGTTTCAATTGCATTTATTTCTGCTTTGATTTTTATTATTTCCCTTCTTCTACTGGTTTTAGGGTTTTTTGTTGTTCTTTTTCTAGTTCTTTAAGCTGTGAGATTAGGTTGTTTCTTTGAGTTCTTTCTTGTTTCTTGATGTGAGACTGTATTGCTAGATATTTTCTCCTTATTACTGCTTTTACGTGCCCCATACATTTAGGAAATTGATGTCTTCCTTGTCATTTTAACTCAAATTATTTTTTAATTTCTTCTTTGATTTCCTCGTTAATCCAGTGGTCTTCCTGTAGGGTGGGTTTCAATCTCCATGAGGTGGGAGGGTTCCTTGTCTTCTTTTTATGATTTATTTCTAGTTTGATGCCTTCATGGTCATAGAAGATGGTTGGTATGATTTCAGTCTTGGTGTATCTGTTGATGTTTGTCTTGTGTCCCAGTATGTGATCGATCCTGGAGAATGATCCATGTGCGATTGAGAAAAATGTGTACTCAGGTTTTTGGGGTGTAGTGATCTATAGATGTCTGTTAAGCCCATGGAGTCTAGATCCTTATTTAGAGCTTTAATGTCCTTACTTATTTTTTTGTCTCATTGATCTATCCATTGTTGATAGTGGTGTGTTCAAATCTTCTACTATATATGTGTTTTCTCTGATGTCTGTTTTCAGAGATGATACTAGTTGTCTGATATATTTTGGTGCTCCTTCATTTGGTGAGTATATGTTAATGAGTGTTATTTCTTCTTGAAGTATTGTCCCCTTGATCATAATGTAGTGACAGTTGGGGTCTCTTTTTACCTTTTTGAGTTTGAAATCTGTTTTATCTGATAAAAATATAGCTGTTCCTGCCTTCTTTTTTGGTCCATTTGCTTGTAGGGTTGTTTTCTATCCTTTTACTTTCAGTCTATTTTTATCTTTTGTAGTTAAATGAGTTTCCTGGAGACAGAAAAAGGTTGGGTTTTGTTTCTTAATCCAGCCTGCAATTCTGTGTCTTCTTATTGAAGAGTTTAGTCCATTTACATTTAGAGTTAATATTGATATGTTAGGGTCTGTATTTGCCATTTTGTTTGTCTTTTCCCTGGATTTATTTTTTTATTTTGATTTTTTGATTTTGATTTTTTTGTCTTGTTTCTTTCTTATTCATCCCTCTGTTGGTTCTGGATTTAGGACTCCTTGTAGTATTTTTTGGAGTGGGGGTTTAGTAGTAATGAAGTTCCAGAGTTTCGGGCCTCCCCGGTGGCGCAGCGGTTGAGCGCTGGGTTGCGAAGCTGCCGGCAGACTCTGCAGTGCCGGTTTGATCCCTGGCTGCTCCCCAGCCATGGGAGGAGGGTCCCACATGGTGTGCAGACCTCTCCTGCCGCCCGCTGCTCACCTCAGCAGTGTGCTTCTGTCCTTCTGCCTGCTCTGCTCCCCATTCTGGCTCTGGTGAATTGTATCACCCTCCGTGCTTCTGACTGTACCCAGTGCTTGTATAAATAAATAAAAATAAATCTTTAAAAAATAAAAATAAATAAATAGATAAATACATAAATAAATAAATAAATAAAAAAGAAAAAAAAAAGAAATTCCAGAGTTTCTGTTTGTCTGGGAAGGTCCTATTCTTTTTTCATAGAGGAAGGTAAGCTTTGAGGGATAGAGTATTCTTGGTTGGCATTTGTTATCATGGAGTCTGTTGACTATGTCCCTCCACTCTCTCCTTGACTGTAGTGTTTCTTTGGAGGTCTGATGTCATCCTGATTGGTTTTCCTAATATGTTATGTATGTTATCTGTTTCTTCCCTCTTGTCAGCTTCATTATTTTTTCCTTGTCTAGGATTCTTGGGAGCTTTACTATTATGTGTCTTGCTGTATTTTTCCTTGAATCATGGAAGTTTGGTGTTGATCTTGTTTTTTGTATGTCTATTTTCAGCTCCTTCTTCATGTTTGGGAAATTCTCTTCAATTATTTCCTTGAATATTTTCTCTGTTCCTAGGTCTCTCTCCTCTCCTTCTGGGATTCCTATAACTCTTATATTTCCTTTCCTCATGGAGTCAGATAGTTCCCAAAGTCTTTCTGCATTCTTTTTCATTTGTACTGCTCTTTCCTTTTCTGTTTTGGTTCTTTTTATTTCAGTGTCTTTGAGAGTACTTATTCATTCTTTCATTTCATCTATTCTGCTTTCACTGCTATTTTCAGAGTTCTTTAACTCCTCCATTAATCCTTTGATCTCCTCCATTTCTTTCACTTCCCTCTTTGGGGATTCAATTTCATTCTTTTGATTGTTGATTATTTTTCCCTTATCATTGTTTTCCTTTATGACTTCTGTCAGTTTTTTTTTTTTTTATAGAGGCATGCTTTATTTATTTGTTTGTTTGTTTGGTTATACATGCACTGGGCACAGCCAGAAGCGCGGGAGGGTGAGAGAACTCACCAGAGCCAGAGCGGGGAGCAGAGCAGGCAGAAGGACCGAAGTACACTGCTGAGGGGAGCAGCGGGCTGCAGGAGAGGTCTGCGCGCCATGTGGGACCCTTCTCCGGTGGCTGGGGAGCAGCTGGGGATCGAACCGGCGCTGCAGAGGCTGCGGGTAGCTTCGCAACCCAGCGCTCAACCGCTGCGCCACCGGGGAGGCCCTCTGTCAGTTTTTTAATCATGGCAATTTTAAATTCTCTTTCTGGAATGCTCAGAAGTTCTTCCAAGTCACTGTTGTTGCATTCTGGTGGGTGATTTTCTTTTTGTGGTACGTCATTTCCCTGAGGACTTGCTTGGTTGTTTGTAGTTTTTCTTCTCCCTGCTGCTTGTTTTCTAATTTGTCCTATGCGTTGGGACACTGTATCGCTGGTACTGGCCAGCATCTTTTTGGTGTGCTCTTTCTGGGATGTCAGAAACTGGTGGTCCAATTGAGTCAAATACTGTTATGCCAGAAGTCCAGTAGGGCAGTGGTTCTGTGAATATGTTAATGGTCGCTGTCACAGAATATCTCCTCCTTCTGTATTTGTTTAATTCCAATGGTGTGACTTGAGTTCCCACAGACTGCCCTGGAGGTGGTGTGGCTGGATGGTTCGCTGGGCTCCAAATCGCTGGATCCCCCTCTGAGCTCCAACTCCCTGCCAAACAGGGCCTGGCCTGGAGTGTGGGGCTTTTCAGCACACCTCTGGCTGTGGGGGCAGACCTTTCCCTGTTCCAAGGAGTCTCAGTGGACGCAAAGATCCCTGTTCTAAAATGGCAAGTCAGAAGGGCACTTCCCTGCACCCATGGTCTGCCCGGGTGGCAGCCAGATCCCCAATTTACTTTTTCTTTATTAAATTTTTTATAATTTACCTTGTATCACTAATCAACACTAGAGCCACTCAATTTCCTGTCTGACATTATAGTCCGAAGTAAAATTTTCTTGTTGATTTTAAAATACTAAAGTTTTTCTTTACTAAATTTCAGTAAAATGCATTACTCAATGCATTTTAAGTCAATGTATCAGATATCGTCAATGTATCAGATATCGTCATTACATTAAAAAGCTCCCATTTTTTTCAGGGAAATACACATAAAAGGTGTCCTATGCATGTTATTTATATAACATATTAATATAGGTAATATATATAAATTAAGCATAAGAAACTTAATTTCAATTTAGCTACTGAAAGACACCTTTCTAATTCTTAGCTACTTAAGAGGACAAAAGGAAGAGGGCCCATTCTTCTGTTATGTCTCTTTACAGGCCACACAGAAATTAGAGAGAACTTTGAAGTTGTCCATTCTGTCTGGATCGAACAAGGTAATCTCTTAGCCCATTTTTCTGGCAGTAAAAATTTTATAAGTAGGCTGAGCTTTTTTTTTTAATTTAAAAGAATGTCCTCCATTTAGAACTTAAAAGGATTTGTTCATATCTGACTCACAAACTCAAAAGTTAGAATCACTGCCAAGGATCAAAGCAATCATGATTACAAAAATGTTCTATTATATTTTGTCCACATAGAAACGTTGTGTCCCTTTTCTTCAAAAAAGAGCAGCAGCTCTAAAATTATTTTAAAGATTTTTTTACTCTATTTAAACAATTTAAAATAATTAAAAATTTAGAGTAAATTTTTTGAGATTAATACAATAAAATGCATTCATTGTACATATACTGTATGATAAGTTTTAACAAATAAGTACATAAGTGTAATGACCGCCAAAATCAAGATATAGAACATTTCCATGACATCAAACTGGTTAACATGTCAGTAGGAATCAATCTTCTTCATGCCTGAACCCAGGCAAACACTGATCTTTTTTAGCGAGAGCAGTAGATTACTTTTAGTTGTTCTAGGACTTTATTTAAATGGATTTATATCATATATATTGTTTTGTGTCTAGCTTCTTTTATTCAGCATAATACTTGGGGGGTTTACTCACATTGCTGTGTGTACCAGTAGTTTATTCTTTTTATTGTTAATAATATTCCATTGCACAGATATACCACAGTTTGATTGTTCTTTCACTGTTTTAACTATTGTGAAAAATTGCTATGAAAATTCTTGCAAAAGTCTTTGTGTAGAAATGTGCTTTCACCTCTCTCTTGAGTGAAAACCTAGGAGTGGGTTGGTATGGTGAAAATATGCTTAACTCTATAAGAGAATGCCAAACTGTTTTCCAAACTATAGCATTTATATTCCCACCAACAATGCATGAGTGTTACACTTACGCCACATAGCTATTGCCACTTAGTATTGACAATCTTTTTAAATTTCAGCTGTTCCAGTGAGTAGGTAGTAAATATTGTTATAGATTTTATTTCCAATTCTGTAATGACTAAAAACACTGAGCATCCTTTCCTGTGCTTATCAGCACTCCTTTACTGAGAAATAGCTCTTAAAATGATTTGCCCGTTTTTAACTTAGATTCTCCTGAGTGTCAAAGTGTGTCTGTGTGTTCTAGTAATGAATCTTATCTGTTGTATGGTCTGCAGTTGTGGCTTGCTTTTTTTTATTTCCTTCCTGCTATATTTTGAAAGAGAGAAGCTTTAAATTCCAACTTAAATTTATACTTTTTTTTTATGGTTTGTGCTTTTGTTGTCCTTAGAAGTCTTTGTTTATCTTAAAAATTGCAAATATCTCCTAGGAGTTTTATAGGTACATAAACCATTTAAAGTTAATTTTGTTTGTGGCATGAGGAGAGGATCTAAGTTTGTTTTGTATATAGCCATAAGGCTATCCAGTTGTGCCAGCACCATTTGTCCGAAGGAATATACGTTCCCTATTCAATCATCTTGCAACCGTTGTGGAAAATGAATTGACCAAATGAAACATTCACTAATGCATTAATATATTTCAGGAATCTTTCTCACTTTGATTATGATAGCTTCATAGTAAGTCTTAAAACCAGGCAGTGTAAACCCTTCAATTTTGTTCTTTTTCATATTTATATTTTGACTACTTGAGGTCCTTTGGAATTTCTTATTAATTCTGGAATTAGTTTTTAAGTTTCAAAAATACTTCTGGAACAGTGATAGAGACTGCATTGCATCTATAGATCTATATTGAGTTTGTGAATCTGTGAACATTGATACAATTATTTAGATTTTTAAAGTTTTGCTTGGAAATGTTTTAAATTTAGTATATAGGTCTTGCATGTGCATTGTCAATTATTTTAAAGATTAATTTTTATTTATGCATGCATGCATGCAAGAACTGGGGTGCAGGCCAGAAGTGCAGGAGGTGAGAGAATTCATCAGAGACAGAGTGGGGAGCAGAACAGGCAGATCTACTGAAACATACTGCTGAGGTCTGCTGTGCCATGTGGGTCAGCTCCCTGGCCAGGGATCAAATTCATGTTGCAGTGGCTGGAGATAGCTTAATAGTGCTGAGACTTAATACCTTGTGCCACCATGGAGGACCTACATTGTCAAATTTTTTCCTTAAGTATTTCATCTGCATATTTTTGAAGTGATATTAAGATTCATTTTCAAAATTTTGTTGCTTGTATGAAAAATAGAGGGTCTTTTATTGACCCTGTATTATATAACCTGTTTATATCACTTCTTAGAACTAAGGTCTTTTTTAAACATTCCTTAGGATTACCCATATATGCAAATATATCCTGTGGGGGGTGATGGATATTTCACTTCTTTCATTCCAAACTGTGAAAATTTTTCTTACTTCATTGCATGAGATAGACCCTTTGGAAAATGAAGAAAGGTAGTGAAGATGAACATCCCACCTTGATGCCAACTAGGGTAAATCATTTGGTGCATCATCATTATTAACTTGGGCTGATTTTTTTTGGGTTTGTTTTTGTTCTTTGCTAAATTCCTTTATCAGGTCAGAAAAAGTTCCTTTCAAATACTTGTTCGGGGCCTCCCTGGTGGCACAGGGATTAAAGACAGCACTATCAAGTTCACCAACTACTGCAGCATGAGTTCAATACCTGGCTGGCCAGGGAGCAACCCACATAGTGAAGTAGACTTCTCCTGCCTTGAAGTGGGCCCGCTGCTCCCCTCAGCAGTGTATTTCAGTCAATCTGCCTGTTCTGCTCCCCACTCTGTCTCTGGTGAATCCTTTCAACCTCCACACTGGTACCTCTGGCCTGTACCCCAGTTATTGTATGCATAAACAAATCTTTAAAAAATACTTGTTTACTAAAAAGTTGTGTTGCTTGTATTTTAAATAATCATAAAAGGTGTTAAACTTTATTTTACTTTTAATCTTTTGAAAAGGTATCTATTTAGCTCTTCTGCCCATTTTTGATTGGATTACTTCTTTACTTGCTGCTGAGTTGTATGTGTTCTTTGTGAATCTTCCATCTCAAAAACAATATGCTAGGCAAAAGGAGACTTATATAAGAGTATTATACAGACTATATAATTATATTTTTATAAAGTATTAGGAAAAATATATATATGACCCATAGTGACAGGAAATATCTGAGTGGTTGCCTGGGACTAGGGAAAATTAACTTGAATGGGCACAAGGAAATCAGGAGTAGATGAGGTTGTGATGAAATGTTCTGTATTTGATTGTGGTAGTGGTGATTACACCGACATGTTTTCTCAATACTCATCAAAATTTTTTAAAATTAAAATGTGTGCATTTTGTTTTATGTAAATTAGATATCATTACATTTTTTTGAAAGGGGAAATAAAAAGCATTATAGATATAAACCATTTCAATTTTCTTAGTTCAAATCAAAATCCAGATCTGCTTGTCTGAGGCTGTTCTAGTTCATTTTGACTGAATGGGGATGGCCAAACATGTCAGCTTCATATTTCCAAATAAAACAGATAATTTATATTGTTTATACTCTAGTTAATTCTTTGTGTTTTTATAGTGTGTTGATGCTTAAAATTTAAAACTCTCCCAGGAGTTCTTTGAGTAGTGTGATAGTGGATGTTTTCATCATAGCCATCAAAATGCTGTGCACAAATAACTACTATGTAGATTTGTGCACAAATAACTACTACTCAGAGAATTAGAATGGCCATAAAACATCCCTTATGAAGATAATTACTAAACTTAGCCTAATGTTTCTTTTATTCCTCAAAACTACCTCATAATCTTATGGTTTTTTTAGGCATAAAAGCAGCACTCTATAATTAAAAAATTCCTCAGCGGTCTTTTGTATTTTGGTTCTGCATCAATATGAGTTTCCTGTTAAGCCTCCCCAAATCACTAAAGTCTAAGTAATGGTTCCCTCTCTCAACTGTTTCTGGGGATATTGCTTATTTGGCAATTTAACTCTTCCATGTTTGCTAACTCTCTAACCGACTCTTCGTCAACTTGAGGCCATAGCAGATATCCAAGTATTGTTGATTAATTTCCCTTTATTGATTAATAGAATTGAGGGACTTTTTCAACTATTTTGTTGTATAGGGCTTTCATTACAAATCAAAATAAGCTCAATGTTTAGTAATTTTGAAGAAATGTAGGTCTTCAGATTTATGTTGATCGATCATGCCGTTTAATTCACAGAGCTTAGTTGTCGCGATCGCCTTGAGAGAGGATGATGCACAGGAGAAGGCGCTGACAGAGGAGTGGGAAACCTGGATTCTCGAGTGGGCAGTAACAGGGCTGGATCTGGTTTAACAACACAGGTACTGTGAACCTCCCATTTCTTGGGACAAGGCTCTAAGCTGCACATGCCAGAGTTCTCCTTCTATGGTTTCTTTCTTTTTTTTTTTTAAGATTTTTTCTTTATGCATACAAGAATTGGGGTACAGGTCAGAGGCGTGGGGGGGTGAGAGGATTCACCAGAGACAGAGTGGGGAACAGAATAGGGAGACTGACTGAAACACACTACTGAGGGAGCAGCGGGCAAGTCAGGAGAGGTCTGCTGCGCCATGTGGGTAGCTCCCTGTCCAGGATCCCACTCGTGCTGCAGTGGCTGCAGATAACTTCATAGGTTGCGTCTCAACCCCCTGAGCCATCAGGGAAGCCCTCTTTCTATGGTTTCTTAAAGGAAATGAGTCATACATCTGTCTGTCTGTTTGGGTTTAAGTTTTAATATTTCACTCTCCCTTTTTACAAATAAATGAAATATATGAACAAATGAATATATATTTGTTATATACACACATATTTGTTATATGTATTTATTTTCAAATTTAAACCTTTGAAAAAATACTTTTCAGTGGAGAAGACAATGGTCTTCATTTTGGATATACTATCTTTTAAAATGTTTTAGTTATTAAAAGGGGCAAGTAGATTCAACATAATGCTTATTACAGCTCCCTTAACTGCATAGCACAACCCTAGGGAGAGAGGGTGGATAAAGGCAGAGGGGTAGCATGGCTCAAAAAAAAAAGAAGCCCAGTGACTGGACATAAGGTATCTTAAGTAGCAGGATAGTCAGCATAATTTTTTTCTTTAAAGCTTTATTTATTTATGCATACAAGAGCTGGGGTACAGGCCAGAGATGTGGGAGGTGAGAGGATTCACGAGAGAGAGAGTGGGGAACATAACAGGCAGACTAACTGAAATACACTGCTGAGGGGAGCAGTGGGCGAGACTGGAGAGGTCTTGTGTGCCATGTGGTTTCTCCCTGGCCAACCGGGGATTGAACTTGTGCTGCAGAGGCTGTGGATTGCTTCATAGTGCGATGCTTAACTCCTTGCACCACCAGGGAGGCCGTCAGCATAATTTTAAACTAAGTTAAATAAAATGGAGGATAATATGTTTAAAGCACAAAGGCAAGAAATTATACTAGTTGATACCTTTTAGCTTAAGAACTAAAATTATATACAGAATGCCAAATTTCTAAGTTGCATTTTCTTGCACTAGAACCACTGTTTTCTTTCATCTCCTGGTCTTATCACCGTGGATGAGGCGTCTTGCAGCTTGGATTCTTTTCTAGCACAGGCATGGATTCTGCGTTACAATTTTTGTTGTTTTAGCAAATCACTATGATTTAGACAAAGACTAGTAGGGGGAAAAGCATATCAGGTAAAGGATTTACTTTGGCTGTTCTTTTTTAAAGACGGAATATGCATTTACTGCTTTTGGGAAAAACAGACAAGTTAAAAAAAAACAGGAAAACAATCAACTAAGTTTTGCATTTTGGAGGTAAACATTGTTAACATGGTCTAGTTGTGAATATGCCTAGAGAATCACTTTGCATGTATTTTCATAGGAATACATAGTTTTTCGTAAATAGGATCAAATAATACATTCGGTTATATGCTTTTTCTCTCAGTATTTCATGGCTTTCTATAATGTCTAGTATATATACATCTATATTTTAATGACTTCATAGAATTCCATTGTAGGCAGCAAAATTTAATAGTTAATGTCACACCATGGACATTTAGGTTGTGTTGCATTTTCCACTATTATAAATGACACTTCTAACCATATCTTGCTCAAATAACAAACATCTATGGGTGTTACTCTTCTTTTCAAATAATTTTTAATCAATTAGACAGATTTGTGAGTAGAGAAAACTGTTAGCAAGAGTAGAAGTGTTTTATTTCCTGATAAGTTCTTTGCTCTATTTCCTCTTTTCACACTATTTTAATGTGCACCTTCAGAGTAAAGAAGATGGGTGACTTAAAAACTTCATCTCTTCTGTTTAGTCCTTTATACACAGAAGTGTATCCAGGCAAAATTGCAAACTACATTTGGGAGGAGGTTAAAGTGGGATGGACATTAGGTCTTAGGTAAGTCTTCTCTATACTGATTTTACATTTTTCACTGATTCTTTATGCACTTGGTACCCCTAGGTTTTTCCCTAAGAGCCTCAGGCCCTCCTCAATGGCTCCTGGATGGATTCCCTCCCACAGCTGGCCTTGTCTTGCTTTTCTCCTTTCACTCAAGTCCTCCAGAGTTGTAGAGAGGGAAGATGTTACCCTGTGCTTTACCATTGCTTTAGTGCCTTGAGAGGTGATGGTTCTGGCTGATCAGATATACTGTTTCTGTGCCATTAGAGAACAGTGGATGAATGTTCCAAATACCATTTATCAGACACAAAATGAGATTTTAAGGCTTTATTCCCAAAGGGATGGTTGTGTAAGGATTTCAGGTACCCTGTTAGTTAGAGAGGATGGCATCAGCAAGCAAAGTTGGCCTTTGCATCCTTAAGCCACACTAGGCAGGGTGGTCCCTGCTTTTACAGACTCTCTCCAACCCAGTACCATGGCACAAAGAACCATTCAGGGCTTCCCTGGTGGCGCAAGGGATTAAGACACAGCCTATGAGGCTGTCCGCAGCCACCGCAGCATGAGCTCGATCCCCGGGCAGGGAGCTACCCACGTGGCTCAGCAGACCTCTCCTGACTTGCCTGCTGCTTCTCTCAGCAGTGTATTTCAGTAGATCTGCCTGTTCTGTTCCCCACTCTGTCTCTGGTGACTCCTCTCATCCCCCACACCTCTGGCCTGTACGCCAGTTCCTGTACGCATAAATAAGCAAATCTTAAAAAAAAGAGCTATTCAGATGTTATGGAACTGATCTTATTTTAAAACTGAAGATCCTGACTTTTAGGGCTGATGCTAAAAGATATAAAAATGGAGCTGGAATGAAGGCAGTAGAGATCTTCACTTCTTTATGTAAATCATATTTATCGATATTTAGCATACAGTGACTGTTCAGCATTCATTAAAACTTATCATCATATACTGCCAAGTGACGTTCCCAAGAAATGCAGAAGATAGTAACTAAGAAACTGGAAGAGACTTCTGTGAGCCTTGTAATAATTATGTATCATTTCCCAGCTTGTTGAGTGACTTGGGGTAAGATGACACAATTATGAAGAAACATTGCAGGTATAAGTTCATCTGCTGGACAAAATGAAAAACAGGAATGGCAACAGTATAAACAAAGGCAATTTGGAAATTGGGAAAACGATAACCTGAGGATTTGTTAGAGTTGGATTGAGATTAAGATAGTTCTCTAATTGTTGACAGCTTCCCTCTGTCAAGTGTGCAAAACTTTATTCTGGTTCACAAAAGGGAAATTGAGAGTGAGACAGTTACTGTTTCTGGTGATTGACCTGAAAAGTGCCTTGGTGTTGGTAAGTGTGTTACTATTCTCAGTGGTGGCGTCTGTTTGGCATTACTGTCTTCAGTACTCGGGCTACAAAATATAAGACAAGTTCTGCTTTTCACTTCAGAATTTAATAGGAGAAATGGAGGTAAAAAAAAATTCATGTTGATAAGTGCTGTGGTTACAGGAATGTATAAAATGCTGCCAGAGGCAAAGGAGTCTCATCCAATTGTAGATTACAGAATGGCCAGAATACTCTGAACTTGGAGTATCAATAAGCAAACAATTTACAAGTTAACAACAGTATTAACTCACTAAAATACTGTATGCAATACTTTCCAAGATCTTTTTAAAAGTTTCATTATGGTCAAAACGACTCAGAAACTCATTTTCCAATAATTTCTTTTATGGAAACAAGCAGATGCAGAAAAAGATCAGCATATAAAAATGTTCACCTCAGTTTTTTTTTTTAATTATACTAAACAGAAACAAATGAAATACCCAGTAACTGAGAAAAGTTAAATAAATTATGGTATATAATTTATATTGACTGTAGTTAAAAATTAATTGGTATAGTTTTGATGCTATAGAAAAAAAAGGAGGCTGTACAATTTTATGCCATGATCCCATCATGGTAAAAGAAAAAAGATGGAAAATGATCAAATGATCAAAGGAAATCTATCCCCCAATAAGACAGGAAAAATATTAATGAAATACTGAATGAGAGCTAATATGAAGGAAATATTATCTCTTACTCTAAATAAAGGCAGTAGTTTTTTCTGTACCTTGCACATCATATCAACAATGTTGTCAAAGACTTCGTCTTCTAAGCTCATAATGAATTTGTTCTCATTTAGTTTTTTTTTTTTTAAGATTTATTTTATTTATTTATACAAGCACTGGGTATAGTCAGAAGTGTGGGAGGGTGAGAGAATTCACCAGAGCCGGAGTGGGGAACAGAACAGGCAGACTGACGAAATACACTGCTGAGGGGAGCAGCGGGCGTGGCAGGAGAGATCTTGGCGCCATGTGGGACCCTCTCCCTGGTGGCCGGGGATGGAACTGGTGCTGCAGAGGCTGCGGGCAGCTTCGCAACCCAGCACTCAACTGCTGTGCCACCAGGGAGGCCGTGTTCTCAATTAGTTTAAGGGAGGAAATCAGGTATAATCCTGCTTAGCTACAACTGGGAAGATTCTGAACTCACATATATCAATATATTTGTAGACTGATTTGGAAAAACTTGAACCAAAATGATTGCTTAAAAAGCCCTTGAGTAGGAATTAATCTTAAAGTGTTTTGAAATTAACAATCTTTTTTTTTTTTTAAAAAGCAAGTGTCTTATTTTTTCCTTTTAAGCAGTTTTCAATGGGAAGCTAAACTAGTTAATGAATTCTTGATAGAGTAGGTATTATTTTCTTTCAGATGCTACCAAAAGTTAAAGGATGTGTATGTTCTGATAGAATGAATGATACATTTTTTTAAAAGATTTATTTATTTATGCATATAAGAACGGGGGGGGGGGTGAGAGGATTCACCAGAGACAGAGTGGGGAACAGAACAGGCAGACTGACTGAAATACACTGCTGAGGGGAGCAGCGGGCGAGTCAGTAGAGGTCTGCTGTGCCATGTGGGCCGCTCCCTGGCTGGGGATCGAACTTGTGCTGTGGCTGCGGATAGGTTGCATCCTAACCCCTTGTGCCACCAAGGAGGCCTGAATGATACATTTGAAGTGAACCATCGGCAAATTTCCACCCAGGTTTTCGCCACCTTAGCACTATTGCCATTTGTGACTGTACAGTTTTGTTGGTGGTGCTGTGCACCGTATCTCTGGCTTCTCCCACTAAATGTCATTATCATCCCCTCCCCACTGGTGACAATTAAAAATATCTTCAGGGTTAAGAACCCTGATAAATATATCTCTTAATTTATGTTACTGCCTTATGTATGTTGGTACTATTTGATATATATACATACTTATAGAAATCACTTCTTGTGTTAGACCCTTACTCATAATATAGTATCTTACCTCTTTTTAAACTTTCTTACTTGAAAGTTTATTTTATCGGATATATAAGTATACCTGTTCCTGGTTGGGTTTTTCTGTTGTTGTTTGTTTGTTTGTTTTGGCTGCCATTTGCTTGTATTACTGTCTTCCACTTTTTAGCTCTAAGTTTATGCTTATCTGTTGTCAAAGTGAGTTGCTTGTAAACAGCAGGAGTTTGGGCTTTGTTTTGAAATTTATTCAATTACTCTTTATCTCGACTTGTGTGTGAGTTCAAGCCATTTGTATTTAAGGTGATTAATGAGATATGAGTGTTCATTGTCATTTATTATGTTTTTGGTTTTTGTCTTGTCTTTTTTTTTTTGAGGGGTTCCTATCACATTTTAAGTTTCATTTTCATTGTTTTATGTGTTTTATTTTTTTCTTTTGAAGGTTCTAATGATGGACTACTGGTGTGAACTGTTAGAAGTTCTGGTCTCCAACCTTTTGTTTTATTTTATTTTATTTTTTTGGCTTCTTTTAATGACCCACATTGTTGCTTTCTTTTTCCTCCCCCATGTTAAGAAATTTAGGTATCTTTGCTGTGATAGTCACTGTTCTGTTGTTTTATAATAACCACTTTAGGAATTCATTCATATGGAGCTTGGTGTTGATAAATTCTTCTAGTTGATAAATTGCTTTCCAGTGGAGCTCCTAATTCTTTTATGTTGATTATTAAATCTTGCTGGTATACTTGGCTGAAAGTCTTTTTCCTTTAGCACTTTGAATATATGTTTTCAATCCCTTTGTTATTAGAATGTTTCTATTGAAAAAATCTGCTGGTAGTCTGACTGGCTTTCCCTGTAGATTTCCCTTTTTCTATTGATTATTTTGAGTATTCTGTCCTTGTCACTGATTTTCAACAGCTTTATCATTATGTGTTTTGGTGTAGGTCTATTGGTATTATTTTGTTTGGAATTCTTTGGGCCTATTGAATCACAATTTCTGGTTCAATCCTAGAGTGAGATGTTTTTCCGTTATTCAGTTATTATTTTGAAAAATAATTGTCTATGCCTTTTCCTTTTCCCTTTCTTTTCTTTCTCTTTTCCTTTTCTTGGAGCTACATGATATGGATGTTAATTTCTCCTTAAGTTTTTCCAGAGAGCTTTTATACTGTTTCCATTATTTTTATTTTTTTCTTAACTTTGTTCTATTCTTATATTCTCCAGTATTGTGTTTTCAAGTTCATTATCTTCATTGCTTCTGTTTGTCTATTATTGAAGACCCTAAATTGTATTTTTTAAATCAGCTATAATGTTTAATGCCATTATTTCTGAATTTAGCTGCCTCATATTTCCACTATCTTTATTGTTTTTTAAATAAATTTATTTATTTTTAATTATTATGTTACTGTTTTATATCCTCTTGCTTTTTTTTTTTTAAAGTTCCATCAGCATTGCCAGGACTGTTGTCCTGAATTCACCTTCTGTCATGCTCAGCAACTCCTTTGAGTTGGGGCTTCCACTTCATTCAGGGATTTTTTTGTTGTTGTTGTTCTGGCATTTGTATCATGTTCTTCTGTTTCCTTTTTTGATTTAGTGAAGATAAGTTTCCAGCTATTGTTTTGTAGTTGTAGTTATGGGCCTGGCTGGTATCAGTGAGGGGTAATATGTTTAAAAGAGGATCAGGACAATAGACATCAAATGATCACCTCTAGTAAACTCAAGAATTTGAAAATCCTTTTGTAAAGTGTTTTGGGTGGCAAGTGTTTTAGATATTTCAGCTTGGGACAGGAGGTGGCTGGTGTTTTGTCTTAGCCTAAGGTGTTGAGTGGCAGATGTTTCAGATATTTGTCTGAACTTCATTAGTAGTTTCTTCTATTAAGTTCAGGTGCTCTGATTCTATTCAAGTTACAGCTGTTCTATGTTATAAGCCTTAAATTCAAGCCGGTCATCCTTGCTCTGTCTCTTCATCCCTGTAGCTAACCTGAAATGCTGCCTTCTTCCTGGATTTCTGCTTGTTCAATCCCTTGTCCAGTGCAGTGCCAAGTCTTAGGAACCATGATCTACAATCATCACCAGCTACTCTCTTCTCCTGCCCCAATTCACCCCCTGCCCTTGTATTACTGATAACAAAGGGAGGAGAAAGAAAAATACCAGACAAGAAGATGAAGGTAAAAAAGAAAGAATGTTCAGGTACTCATTCAACCTACTCAATCAGCTAACAAATAGTTGTTAGGTGCTTCCAAGATACCAGGCATGACTGACTACAAAAGGAACTTGAGGGGGCAAGGGTGTTCTTTAGGAACTTATTTTAGTAGGAAGAGAAAACATATTAATGCATATAAACAACAAAAGTAGACAGAAAATGGCTTTAGATTCACTTTTTGTGAGTGTGTGCTCTCCAGGTTGAAATAGAGAAAAATCAGTGTTTGGGCTGGGTCTTGAAAGGCAAGCAGGAATAAAACCCATGGAACTGGGGGAGGAGGCTGTCTGGATGTTTCAGGAGGATGGGGTTAAATGAGCAAAATGAGAGGCAGAATGGCAGGCATAAGAGTGAGCTGTGAGCAGTTCTAGTGGGCTGGAGAGAAGGTGACTTGGTCGCCCTGCAGGCTGAGTTTTCATTCTAAAAACAAGGAAAGGTTACTGATTTTAAGCAGGGGAGTGACAAAACCACCCACTTCAATAGTATCTATCTTCTCTTTGTGGAAGAGAAGCTTCTGTTTGGAACTCCAGGGCTATCTGAATCTTGAATTATAGCTGAAGAGTGTTTTGAGTTCCCCAAGGTTAATAATATGAGGTAGAAGGAATAAGTTCACACAACTCAACTATCCTTGTTTCACTTTTAAAATGCTGGTGGGTTTTCTCATGAACGAAAACAGTGTGAACTGAAGCAAGTAAAACTAGAGTCATGTGAAAGTGCCTTGGTCATGGGAGACACTATCCTCTGCGGGTTCCATCCCTCCCCCTCAGTCATCTTAGACTAGAAAGACTTCTTACCTGTCTTGGAAAGAGTGTAATGTAATAGAAACCACCTTTCCACTCCTTTTCAAATAGCAATGGAGGAATCATGAAAACTGGCTTAGGAAAGAAAAGTTTTCTTGTTTTTTTTTTTTAATTTTAATTTTTTTTTTGTTTTTTTAAATTTTTATTTAATTTAATGTTTTTATTTTTATATTCCCCATACAATTGCAACCCCCTGATTTTGACCCCAATCCCTCCTTTCCCTGCTCCCCCCAACAAAGTGTGTCTCTGGTTCATAGTTGTTTGTTGATTTTGATTTTTTTCTTTCTTAGTTATTCTTTTCACTGGTCCCTTATTTAGGTTTTCCAGATTCCTGTTATGAGTGAGACCATCCGGTATTTTTCTTTTTCTTTCTGGCTTATTTCGCTGAGCATGATCCCTTCCAGAGCCGTCCATGTTGCTGCAAATTGCATGTGTTTATCTTTTTTGAATGCTGAGTAATATTCCACTGTGTATATGTACCACATCTTCTTGATCCAGTCATCTATTTTTGGGCATTTGGGTTGTTTCCAAAGCTTAGCTATTATAAATTGTGCTGCTATAAACATAGCTATGGTCAACTAATCTTTTACAAAGGAGCAAAGAATATGCAATGGAACAAAGACAGTTTGCTCAATAAATGGTGCTGGGAAAACTGGGTCGCTACATGCAAAAGAATGAAGTTTGACTACTACCTCACACCATGCACAAAAAAACAACTCAAAATGGATTAAAGAACTAGACGTAAGACCTGAAACCATAAAATATATAGAAGGAAATACAGGCGAAACACTACATGACATGCACCTCAAAGACATCTTTATAGACGCATCACCCAAAGCAGTGATAGTGAAGGCAAAGATAAACAGCTGGGACTACATTAAAGTTTTTTTTAATTTATTTTTTAAGATTTATTTATGCATACAAGACCTGGGGATACAGGCCAGAGGTGCAGGGGGGTGAGAAGCTTCACTAGAGACAGTGTGGGGAGCATAACAGGCAGACTGACTGAAATACACTGCTGAGGGGAGCAGTGGGTGAGTCAGGAGAGGTCTGCTGCACCATGTGGTTGTTCTCTGGCCGGCTGGGAATCGAACTCATGCTTAAGAGGCTGTGGACAGCTTCATAGTGCGGTGCATAACCCCTTGAGCCACCAGGGAGGCTGAAAAGTTTGTGTTTTTTTTTTAAACAGGATTCAATTTCCTGGGTCAGGTGGATCTTCAGCATATGAACCAGGTACATTTACGGAGTTTCTTGTTCACAGAAACCTTTAGCTCTATTTCTGGGGGATGCTGGAAGGAACACTAAATTAAAAGTATAGCAGACATTTGATTCTTTTAGTTTCTTGGGGAACTAACCTTTCTTTTGGAAGAATTCACTTCTTTTTGCCACCAAGGTGCTGTTTGGGCTCGTCTTACTATTGCATTGTAGGGGCAGGAAGGCACAAAGCAGGATCTCTATGACCCTATGCAGAGGGGTAAAGGAGGAGCCCTGGAGCCCTCAGTGGCTTTTCAAGATTTTTTTGGGATTTTACAAGGAACACGGCAAGCAGGAGTGCTGGGGGGCCAGCAGGCTGGCAGGCCTCCTAACCCCAGTGAATCTTCACTCTTTCTGGGCTCTCTGGCGCTCTCTCATGGTCTCTGTGTGTCTGTTGGTTCTTTCATTCTCCTTCTCTTGTTCTCTCCTCCTGGTTCTCCATGACACAGCCCTTATAAGCCCAGTCTCAGCCCAGGTGCACCCACCTATGCATGCCCACACCCCACTCCAGGTTCCTGCCATCAGGCATGGATGTAGGACCGCAGGGATCCATCATCAATGCTAATAGCAGGAGGGCAGAAAAGCCGGACACTTTTTTCCACTTACTCTACATGCATCTTTCCATTTAAACCTGGATTCTGCTGGGGGGTGCTAAGTATATGTGACAACCCCACAGCTATAGATCAGAGTCCCCATTTTCTGGGGCCAGTCACTGAAAATTGTCTACATGAATACATAAAACCGTATTAAAGACTAATGCCAAATCCTGGCCAGATAAGGCTCAGCTACTATAACTTGGGAGTTGAAAATATCAGTGGTTTATACAATGCTTTATTTCTATCATGTAAAGAAAGCATACAGGGACATTATCTTAGTCCATGGCTTCCATTTAAAGGTCACTTGGTATTCAAAAGTGCACACTGAAATTCCAGTCATAATATCTACATTCTAAGAAGCAAAAAAAAGCCTCGTGTGCATCATTAAAAATGACTATACACTACATTATGTTTACCACTAAAAGCCCAATTCTAGCCTTCACCATACATTTTTAATTTTAGCTGATTTACCAATCACAGCTTCTACTTTCCCTATGGTAATCTCTAAGTGGTCTTATAGTATAAAGGTTGTTTTGTTTTGTTTTGTTTCTGTTCTAGTTAACCATCATTTCCTCTATATACTATGTAGGGGCAGGAATGGACACGGAGCACGTTTTCTGATCCAGCAGACTGGGTGGGATAAAGGAGAGAGTCCTGGAGCCCTTGGTGGCTTTTGCAGGCTTTTATTGGTATTTACCAGGTACACAGCAGGCAGAGGCACTGGGGGGCCGAGAGGCTGGGGGGCCGAGAGGCTGGCAGGCCTCCCAGTCCCCAGCAAGTCTTCACTCTGTCTGGGCTCTCCGGCCTTCTCTGGTGGCCTCTCTGCTTCTCTTCTGCTCTCGTGGTTCTGTTCCTTCTGGCAGTTCTGCTCTCTGCTTTTGTTGGCATCCCAGTGACGCCGCCCTTAAAAGCCCAGTCTTAGCCCAGGTGTATCACATCTACACATGCCCACAACCTATTCCAGGTGCCCGCCATCAGGCATGCATTCAGGACTGCAGGGTTCCATCATCTATCCTAATGGCGGGAGGGCAGAAAAGCCTGATACTTTTTACCTTACCCTACAACTATGTGAGTGAAATCACAGTGTGTCTCCTTTAGTTTATTTCACTAAGTATGATACTCTCTAGATCCATTCATCTAATGCCAAATGGCAGAATTTTATCTTTGTTCTAGCTGAGTAGTATTCTGTTGTGTATACATCTTCTTTATCCATTTGCTTGTTGACAGGCACTGAAGGTTGTTTCCAGCTCTTGACATTGTAAGTAATACTGCAGTAAATATGGGGTGCATATATCTCTTCAAATTAGTGTTTTTGTATTTTTTGGTTAAACGCCCAGAAGTGGAATAAGTGGATTTTATGGAATTCCTATATTTAATTTTCTGAGTCATCGTCATATTATTTTCCAAAATACCTGTTCCAATTTACATTCCCACCAACAGTGTATAAGTGTACACTTTTCACACATCCTGAATACACACTTTTTTCACACATCCTGTCCAACACTTGTTTCTTATCTTTTGGGTAATAGTCAGTCTTATAGGTATAAGGTGATATCTCATTTTGATTTGCATTTCTCTAATAACAAGAGATGTGGAGCATTTTTCATGAGTCTTATTGGCTATCTGTACGTCTTCTTTGGAAAAGTGTGTATTCAGATTTTCTGTCCACTGTTTAATCAGGTGGTTTGTTTTTGTTGTTGAGTTTTATGAATGCTTTTATGTTTTAGATATTAACCCTTTGTATGAGGTTCAAATATCTTCTCCAATTCAGTAGTGTCTTTTCATTTTAATGCAGGTTTTGTTCATTCCACCTGCCATTTTATTGGCCAGACAGTCACACGGCCAGCTATCATTTTTGAGGTGTGCATATTGCTTTTCCTTAAGAAATGAAGGGACCTGTTACTATAGGAGATGGCTAAGGAAGTAGCAGTCTCTCCCATTTTGACCTGTGCATTACCTATGAGAGGCTGGACTTTGCCTTAGCAAAGGTACATGCTAGTTCCCAAGCACTCACACAAACATTGACTATTTCTACTATTGGTGAGCACAGAGGGATAAAGAAGATAGAGTTTAGAAAGAGACGCTGAATTTCCCGTTTAGCTGGGGGGAAGTTGAATATTCTGTGATAGGGCAGACAAATCATTTTCCAGGTGGGCTGTCTTCCAGACCCCCAGAGACTATGGCTAGCCCCTGCTTCATTATTTTCATTCCATAAGCAAAGGTTTTACTCATGGCAGATTTTATTCATGACAGTGTTTTTCCCTGTGTAGCTGGAATGTGATCTCAGCATCCTTCTCAACATAATGTTCCTGGTAGTCTGGTTCAAAAAGACTTGGCATTAGTGTTTTTTTTTTTTTTTAAGATTTATGTATTTATGCATACAAGAGCTGGGGTAAAGACCAGAGATGCAGGGGGTGAGAGGATTCACCAGAGACAGACTGGGGAACAGAACAGGCAGACTGACCGAAGTACACTGCTGAGGGGAGCAGTGGGCAAGTCAGGAGAGGTCTGCTGCGCCATGTGGGCTGCTCCCTGGCCGGCGATTGAACTCCTGCTGCAGAGGCTGCGGATTGCTTCATAGTACAATGCTTAACCTCTTGCGCCACCAGGGAGGCCTGGCATTATTGTTTAAATGTACTAGCTATCCTTAACAGAATCACTAGATGTAATTCTTCATAGGAATAAATCTTTCATAGAAGAATTTTTAGGTGTAGACAGAGGCAATAAAGGTAAATGGCAGCAGTCTTAGCATTCTTCAGATTTTATCATGAAGTGACTACATTCTTCAGATATTGACATCACTGGCATGTTCTAAACCTGTTCTTTTAACTACCTTAGTAGACTGTGAGTTTCTGAAAGGCAAAAACTGTATCTTATGCACTCTTAACTCAAGGTGCCTGGCTCAGTCTACTTTCAAGAAATATTTTACTAATAAATGAATTACTAACATTGGTCAAGGTCGAGTGGCTATTAAAAACTTTCCTGATAACTGATTACATGGGCTGCTTATTGAGTACCAAAGGGAAGGCCTTAATTGGAGAGAGGTCTCTGGAAAAGAGTGACAGGAAGATCAATGTGTACAACAAAGGGTTTTAGTTATTCCACAACTGCCTTCAGATGTTTGAGTAACAGACACAGGAAACTGGCTTTACCAGGTGATAAGGGATTTACTTGGAGCAAGGTTTTTTTTCCTCTGAAACTGTTTCTTTTCTAGGTCCTGGATTAACTTGTTTCAGTGTTTTCTGTGTCCTAGGAGGTGATTGCAGGAGTTGTAGAAATGATTCATATTTCATGGATATGAGTATGGCTGAAATAAAACTGTAATTATGCTCTACTTGATTCACTTTAAGTCAATCTATTCTGATTTGTTTTTATCTTATGAATTGATACTGATATTGCTGATGTTTTAAATACTGTGGTTCCAATGGAAACTTATTGAAAAGTTACTATTGCTGAAAAAAATTTGAAAAGTTAGTTAGCTCACCTAAGTTCCATATATACTTTTTTTATAATGGCCAAAATCTTAGTAATTATGAAGAAAGATGAAGGAAATACCCAGATGATTTTTTCTGTTCAAAGAAAGGTAGGTTATGAGTAGATCCAGACTGATGCTCGCTTTTTTTTTTTTAAAGATTTATTTATGCATACAAGAACTAGTGTGTAAGCCAGAGGTATGGGAGGCGAGAGGATTCACCAGACAGAATGGGGAGCAGAATAGGCAGATCTACTGAAATATACTGCTGAGGGGAGCAGAGGGTGAGGCAGGAGAGGTCTGCTCGCCATGTGGGGTTGCTCCCTTGCCTGAGGATAGAACTAGTGCTGCAGTGGCTGTGAATAGCTGGATAGCGCTGTGTCTTTAACCCCTGTACCCCCATGGAAGCCCCCAGATTGATGCTTTCTAAGAAAACAATGTTTCAAGGAGTAGGTTGCAGAATTCACCTTCCTTTTCCCAGTCATCCCCAATTCTGGGCTAGATCTATATTGTTTTTGAGAACTATCCCTGCTAGGAGATTCCCAACTGATACAATGTCTGAGATGCTGTAGTTAACCATACATGTTATTTCTTCATAAGCTTCCTCTCAACCTTGTTGCCTGTCAAGTGACTGATTAGGAAGACTGGGATCCACAGAAATTACAAGCCTGCTCTTTTCTATCTTTAAGCAATCATTTCTAACTCTCTTCAAAAGAGAACAGAGAGGAGAGAAGCAACACTAGGGTCTCTCTCTTTTTTTTTAAGATTTATTTATGCATACAAAAACTGGGGTACAGGCCAGAGGTATGGAGGGGTGAGAGGACTCACCAGAGACAGAGTGGGGAGCAGAACAGGCAGATCTACTGAAATACACTGCTGAGGGGAGCAGCAGGTGACAGGAGAGGTCTGCTGCGCCATGTGGGTAGCTCCCTGGTCGGGGTTTGACCTCGTGCAGCGGCTGAGGATAGCTTCATAGGTTGCGTCTTAACCCCTTGTGCCACCAGGGAGGCCCTAGAGTCTCTTTTCTAGCCAAAACTTCTGCAAATTTCTTCTCTCATTCGAACTGGCAGGATTTTGGGGCAGATGCAACTGAGAGGGAGCTCAGGGTTTTTGTAATCAGAACCAAGCTCAAATCCCCAGTTAGGCCATTTCTCAGTAGCCTGACCTTAGACAGCTCTAATTAAAGTGTCTTAATTTGGAAAATGGAGAATAACAGGAGAGGCTCAGATGTCAATAATACTTGTAACAGTACATGGCATCTAGCAAGTATTCCATAAAGGATACCTTTCCTTAAGTGTCACTGTAAGTCAAGCAAGAGGCATGTCTGGCTGGAGGAGTTTGAAGTGTGTGTGTTAGGTGAGAGTTTAGCATTTATTGTTCCTACCCAAGACTATTGACCAAAAGTCACTTTCCTGACTAAGACCAAGAAATGCACCCCTAAGGGAAATATGGCAGGAACATCAAAGGAAGGTGATAGGATATGAGTGGGGAGGTAAATGAAAAGCCCCTGCAGATTAATATCTGTCTCATCCTTTGGGAAGAGTCTGTGGCTACCCTGACCACCAAGTCCTGTCTGCCCCACCTCCAGATAAGCTTCCCTGTTTATACTTAGTCCAAAGACCCATCAGAACAGGATGCTTGCAGCAGCCAAGCTACATCATAAGTGCCATTCTATCTCTCTGAAGTCCTTTGAACAATATCATTAATATGAATTTTAGGATTTAATGACTTTAACGTGCCTGAGTGGATATGACATACACATATGCTTCAGTGATAAAATGTTTACTTTCATAGAGTGCCCAAGTTACAAAACAGCAAATAAAAACAAAGTAATCCCTCTCCCACTTTACAGCTATCTGACCGACACACTGTAGTGCTAAAATATGACTGTACACAACCACTGGCTTATAGTTATGTCCCAGTCAAACTTTCCTGGGAAGCACAAAGGTCAGCACTGCCTTCCTAAAGAACATTATTGAGGTTTGTTGCTATGTACTTACCTCTTGGGTGCAGCAATTCTTCAAACTTTCTCACCTTGTCAGCATCAGCCTTTGCTACCATTCATTTTTCAAGGACATCCACCACTTATCCCAACAAATGGCATTATTGCAGTTCAGAACATGAATCTTTTTAAAGCAGGGATTGATAAATATACAAACATTACTGCAAGAGAGGAGAACAGCACAGATTTAAAAAAGACTAGATGCAAACAACAGTGTTTACAAAGCCTTGGGCAAGATGGCCATACATTACTGATACTACAGAACTATTAGTTTCCTTACTCTTTCCTTCCCTTTTATTACTGGTGTCTGACAAACTCCTACTGAGTTCTTGGGCACACCAGAGAACATCATCTTTCTCGGTCTCACTTTCCTCATATATATAAAATTAAAGTTGTACCAGGATTTTTTTTTTTCCTGTTGAATAACAGTTTTTCAGCCGAGTCTGTCCTCATGACTCCTTCACTATTTGGAAAAAGCCTGGAAAGGTTATTTATACTGCCTTGTAGCCTTCCCAACACAGGCAAGAAGTGATAGTCTTTCTAGTGGAGGAAGTCTGGTATTGGGGGATAACAGGTGTAGGGGCGTGTGTGTGTGTGTGTAAACCAACAATTTCTTGGTGTTTGCCATGAACCAGGCACTTTTCACATCCCTTTACTTCAGTTACCTGGCCTCAGCTGAAACCCTGTTTCCAACCCCAAAAGCATTTAAAAAGTAAAACGATGACTGAAGCCACGTGTCTCTACCTCACATTCACCTCCACGGAAATCCCAAGCACTCCGCAGTGGTTTTGATTCCGCATTTAAGCAACTCAGAGGTCAGCAAGATTTACTTGAGCCTTGAAAAGGTGACCACAAGTCTTGGGCAGACCCCGAAACGTGAGCATTCCAAGTCAAGGCCCAGCTTCCTCGCACACTTGTAATAACACACCCCCCCCCTCCCCCGCACCACACCCGCGCCCCGGAGCGGCCAGCGCAGTCCCGGGGGGAGGGGCACCCCCGTGTGGCGCCCGCGTCCCCCGCCCTCCTCCCGGCCTCCGCGGGCCCGGGCGCGCCGCAGGCCGCCGCACGCCCCTCGCGTCCCGGCGTTTGGCCGGGGCGGAGGCCGCGGAGCCCCGCAGGGGGCCGGGACCGGACGCGGGGCTGCGGGTGACGTCGCGAACGGCTCCCCAACGCCCGCGGCGGCGCAGCCCGCGGGCCCGACCCCCACCCTCGCTTGGGCCGCGCCCGCCGGGACCTCCCTCCTCCGCCGCGCATCTGCTTCCAGGGCAGAGGGAAGAGGCGGCGACGCGGCGGGGCGGGGGCTGCGGCGGGGGCGGGCGCCGGGGAGGGCGCCCAGCGTCTCTGCAGGCGGCCCGCGCCTCTCGCCCCGGCCGACGGCCGCGCCCGCCGGCTGCCCCGCCGCCCGCCCGCGCGCGCGTCCGCTCCTGAACCGGAACCTCTCGCCGGGCCCGCGGCCGCCGCGGCGCGCCTCAGGGAGCCGGGAGTCTGTGGGAAGCGCGGGGGGAGGCGGCCTGCGCGGCGCGCCCGCCATGGCCGCGGCGGGGTGATCGGGGCTCGCCGGCCGCGCTCCTCCGCCGCGCACGGCCGCGCCCCGCCGGGGCGAGCGCGCTGAGGCAGGGTCGCCCGTCGCCGCCGCCCATGGCGAGGCCCCGCCGCCGCCGCCGCTGCTGACCCGGGGCACGGCCGCGGCTTCCGCCTCCTCCCGCGGCGGCGCGCGGGCGGGCCTCCCCTCCACGCCCCGGCCGCCCGCGCCCCGCGCCCGCCCGCCCGCGCCCCGCGCCCGGGGACGGCGTGGAAGGCCCGAACGGCAGGAGACCGGGGGCCGCCGAAGATGGGGAACACTACCTCGTGCTGCGTGTCATCCAGCCCCAAGCTCCGGAGGAATGCACACTCCCGGCTGGAGTCCTACCGGCCCGACACGGACCTCAGCCGCGAGGACACCGGCTGCAACCTGCAGCACATCAGCGACCGGGAGAACATAGACGGTGAGGCCGCCGCGGCCGGGCCCCGCGGCGGGCGGGGGCCCGTCTCGCCCTCCAGGCACCCCGCACCGCCCGCCTCCGCGCTGCGCTGGCCCCGCGCGTCTGTCCGGCCGGGCTGCCTTTGCGTCCCGCCCAGCCTGTCCCCAGGACCGGGCGAGGCTGGGGTGGTCGTGCCCGGGGTCGGGGCGTTCGCGGCCACGCTGCCGTCCAGCAGCCCCCTGGCGTGTGCCCCCGGCGGGAAACTTTGCTGGCGGGCGCCTGGAGCAGCGCGGAGCGCGGGGTGCGGGCCGCGAGGTGACGGGATCAGACCCGGTCCGTGCGCCGGTCCCCAGTTCCCCGGGCGCGGGCGGCCTCAGAGCCGGGGATTCCAGGCGATTGTCTGATGGAGCCACAAGCTAAGTTAGGAGCGACCAGGGTGAGCTTGTGGGGCCTTTCGGAGGCGAGGGTCTAGGAGACGCTGGCAGAGCTGAGGCGCAAATTCTCCTTTGGGTGTCACGGTCTCTTCCAGGAGTTGAAGAATAGGGTGGGTCTGTGCCAGCGCCGGGGAAACTTACACGTTGACCTCACTTGACTGTCCTCCACCCTCATTTCCGTTAAAAACTTAAAAAGATGAAAGGATTTTTTTGGGGGGGCAAGGGGGAGGGTCGAGAGATTGGAGTCAAGTAGCTTCTCGCTCATCTGAATGCTTATTTTAGGGTACTATCAAAATTGGAAACTGCTTTGGTTATGTCATCACGTTTTTTCTTGGGGCTGAATTCAATTCTGTGAATTCCTGATTTATGGGAGTCACTAGGTTTGGACTAGCGTTTTTTTTTTTTTAAAGATTTATTTATTTATTTATTTTTACAAGCACTGGGTACAGTCAGAAGCGCGGGAGGGTGAGAGAATTCACCAGAGCCAGAGCGGGGAGCAGAGCAGGCAGAAGGACCGAAGTACACTGCTGAGGGGAGCAGCGGGCGGCAGGAGAGGTCTGCGTGCCATGTGGGACCCTCCTCCAGTGGCCGGGAGCAGCGGGGATTGAACTGGCGCTGTAGAGGCTGCGGGCAGCTTCGAAACCCAGCGCTCAACCTCTGCGCCACCGGGGAGGTCCTGGACTAGCGTTTTTAAAGGAAGTTAAAGGGCTGATCACAAGTACCCAGTAGAGTGTGTTTTGTTAGTCTTACAGTATGATAACTAGTACTGTTTTATGTGGCTTAGTGATAGCTTCAGATGGGCAGCCTGTGTATTGTGCTTGAAGTGCAGTTTTCATAATTTCAACTTAAAGGAATTTGAAATGGGAGAGAGTTGCTTTTTATGGCAACTTGACTTCATTTTCCCAAAAATCTCACAGTTGATGTAGTTGAGCTAATCTGATTAAAAAAGAAGTTCTTGTATGAATGGACATAATTCTTTTCCAGTTCTCCATTGTCAGCTTTAGATTGGTGCATTCCCTCCAGTATAGAAAGCCAAATTTAAACTGTATTACAGGACAGAGTTTTCTCATTGTGTGACCTCCCTTAATATTTTCTAGATAGTTAATCTCTAGGACAGCAACTTTATTAAATGAGTATCATATAGAGACTTGTTACAGCATTTGGTTTAGAGTAAGCACTTAGTAAATTATGGTTCTATATGATATCAAGTGTTCGTATTTTTAGACTTAAATTATTACCTACTCCCCATGTATTTGAACTACAACCATACTTTATTTTGACAGTTGCACATTTAAAGTCACATTGAAGGATGTTTAGACCAGGTCTGTCTTGATCACCGTACAGTCCCAAGTAATATCTAGCACATAATTAAGCATTGTATTTTAAATGAATGAATGAGTTTATTATAGAAAGCCATTACCCAGTCTTCCCAGTGTTGACAGGCAAACATTTGGAAATAATTTCTCATTTATTTTGTGAACTAATATTGGGTACAAATGTTATGTTTATAATGACGCTTACTATTATAGTAAGGAAACAAGGAATAAAGAAATGTAACCAGCTATTTGGCACTAAGACCTAAGTCTTAAGAATTTTACTCGAGGAAAAATAGAAGAGTATTGTGTCTTTCATTTGAAAAAAATGCCTACGTTTTGGTGATTTTTTTGAGAAAACATTTGAAAGTCTACAACTCTTGGTTTGGAGATTCAGGATAGTTAAAGAGACTATAGAGCAGGTTTAGGGAGTTTATAATCTATGCTCTAGTGTCCTTATACCTCAGAACACAGTTCACAGGATACTAGTTTAAACTCAGAAATAATAATTCACCATTTAAACAGTGTTCTTTCTGTCTCCCGAATTCAGCGATTCACAGCATTGGTTTCAGTTAGACCAACTGTCTAAGCATTAGTAAGTTCAAAGCTCTCCAGGTAATTCTAAGATGCAACTAGGGTTGAGAATCCCTGAGTAGTTGAAATCTTGAAAGTGTTACCTGCTTTTCAGGTGTTTTCAGTAGAAATTCATTGAGTATCAGAGGCTGGGAGGAGAAAACAGATTTAAATATAGGCAGATCTACATCTATACTTTAACTTCTGAGTTACATTGATAGATGATTAGTAAACATTTTAAAATTACCTCTCAGGAATTCTTGATTCTAATATATAACAAAAGCTGAAGTGCTTTTTTATATCTTGAAAACTCTCTCAGACAACCAGAATTAAAAGTTTCAGAGAAGCTCATGGGACTTCTGGATAGGTCAGTTTCTTTGAGTCATAGAGATAGGAGGTGTGTATCCACGTTTTCCCTGACTTAACATATAATAGGTAGTGTTTGTCCTGCAGAATTTGAATGACCAAGTTAAGGGAGTTAGGTTTCCTGTGACACCTGCAGTGAACTGGTGCTGTTTTGTACTCAGAGCCAGTGTATCTTAGGTTATTTATGTTTTTGAAATTTATATTATACTCATCAGTTCCTCAGATATAATTTCTCACAAAATCATTGAGATTGAGAAATAACAAAAACACTTAACCACAACGATGGTAATAATTGTAACCCTTATTTAAGGTTTTCTCTGTGCCAGATGCTGCTCTAAGTGCTTCACATCTCTTCATTTAGTACAAAATAACCCTTAAGGGTAATAGTAGCCTTACTTGAAGACAAAGAAATGAGACAAAAAAGGAGAAATGACTTGTTCATTCTGCCTGTATACAGCATTAGAAACTTGCCACATTTCTTGAGTAGCCATCAACATAAACTAGTCTGGGTTGCCTTCTGTGGTATGGGGTCTGTTGTCATTGCAGTTGTATCTGTAGTTTTTCAGAGAAAGATCTTCATTGCTTTGCAGCAGACTGGGCATCTCTAGTTAGCTGGTGTCTGTGGGAAGAGGAGAAAGGGGATGGACTAAAGAGAATTTGAAATTCAGTGAGACTAAATAAATCAGAATACCTGTAACATCTGAACCATAGTGTGACACTGGGGTTTTGCTCACAATGATTGATAGTAACTTCATCCTTTGTATATCATCTGTCATCCTTGACAATCCAATTTCTCTTGCATGTCATATTCAATCTGCTAGAAAAGCATGACTCTTTACCTTCAACATTGTATCCACAGTTTGACCACTTCTCAAAGGTCACCTACTCCTTTTCTGATGTAAGCAGCCATCATCTTTGCTAGCCTAAGTGATCTCCTTTTTTCGAACCTTACCCATTACAGACTTCTCAACACAGCAGCCTTGGTGAGATCCTTTTTAAAAACTTTCCATTTAAAAACTTTGCTTAAAAATGCAGTGACTCCTTATTTCTCATTGAGGCAAAACCTTACAATGCACTTTTACAGTGGAGTCCTTAGTGAATTCCAAGTTTCTTTGTGATCTGTCTGCCCTACTAACTCACTCTCTAGATAGCTTACTGCAGCCACACTGACTTCCTGCAGTGCTGTTCCTTGAACACGTCAGACATACTGTCATCCCAGAACCTTTGCTCTATCCCTTGGCTTTTGTGTATCTTCATGGTTAGCTCCCTCAGCGCCTGCAGTCTTGGTTCAAGTCATTGAGACCTTGTAATCGCCCATTTTAACACCTGTCTTGCCACCTAATCCACAATCCAAGTAATGCATTATTTGCACTACTGTTTCTTTATTCCTTATCACCTATAATACATTATATGAGAGTACAAATATATAATGATAACAATTTCTACCTAATGGCATGTAAGTTACATTAGGACATTTTTTCATTTTGTTCACAAATATATCCCAAGTATCTTGAGCAGTGCATGATGTTTTAAAAATTGTACATTTTTGTTGAGTGAAGGACTGAAGCTAATTCTTACCTGAGTCAGAATATCAATATTTATTGGGTGAGAAAAGGTAGGCGGGGGCTGGGGGTGGGAAGAGAATGAACAAAAGTTGTAATGATTACACTAGAGTAAATGCAAAACTTTTTGGTTTTGTTTGCATTGTAACCTGAGAGGTAGCAGATAGGGTGAAGTCCTGAAAATGAAACCCATGAAAAAAACTCAAATGAAACAAAATCCAAAAACACCCACACCCAAACTGAAAGAAAACCTTGGCTCCTGGAAATCTGTTTAACAATGTGTGTATTCACTCTTTTGTCCTTTCACATGGCTTTAAACTGTGGCCTTAAGTCCTTGAGGGTCAAAATGAAGGACAGTTGGTTAATACATGAGAAGTAGTAGGTAAGCATGTCAGTTATGAACATAGCCACTCATGTTGGTTTTCTTGTGTTAAACAACAAGTACATACAACAAACAATGTTTGGGCTTCCTGTAGCCAGACTCTGGGTTCCACTGTAGGTAAAAGAAGAATAACTGGGACAAGTACACTCCCTGTTGTGGGGTGACAAATAAGTGGTTTAAAATCCAAGTGTTTGTTGTCTATAGTGTGAATTATTGTTCTTGGTTTCTTTGGGCATCTACAACTTGCTCAACTTTTTCTTGAGTCTCAGTCCCTCCTTAACACTCTTGGTCCAGTGACCAAAAGCATGCCTGTGGACTTTCATTCAGGCTATAGGATTTATTAGCCATGCTGCCTGTAAGATTTGTGAAGACACTGACCAAGCATGCAATGACTGCCTATTAGCCATGTTGAGAAAGACTGTTTAAAGATTTGCTGAGAGAGCCATTCTCCAAAGCACCGATGACTTCATGACCCACCTCTTATTTATCCTCCTCTCTAATTTAGAATCAGTGAGCCATTTGTTCTCACACCCTCTCTTTATACGGAAGGAAACTGAATCTTGGAGAAGTGCAGTGACTGGCTCAGGTCATGCAAATCATGGACGAGGCAGTCGGATTTACTGTGCAAGTAATTATACTTGCCTGCATTATCTATTTAATTTTTTCAGGGAGTGCTCTGAAAAGCAGATCTTATCAAGCATAACCTTCCTGATGCCACACCCACTTTGTTACAAGAGATTGTCATTTCCTGTATGCTTTTGGCTAGCAGTACTTTGTAATTAGGATTTTATTTTTCTTACGCTTCTTGAGAGGAGTGAAGATTAAATAATTTTGTGAAGTGGTAGATTTTTCTCCCCCTTTTCTACAAAACTAACTGTGTATATTATCTAAGGAGATTAATTACTTTCACATTTCTGGCCGGATGAAACTAGCACAAAGATTCAGTCCATCCCCGTGCAGGAAAGGACATAATCAAAAGGAGAAAAAATGAGGCAAGACATGTTGAGTCACTTGGAAATTCTGTTTTATTTAATCACAAGGTCAGATTTAGCTCCAGGCCTGTCATATTGGACTTAACTTTAAGGAAGCGGGGTGGTGATATAAGCCCCTCTCATGGTTTCAGTATCATTTTCAGCTTGTAGCTTGAAGAGGGATAGAAAGTTTAATTTCCTTGCAGCCTTTGCATCATCTTGAATGTTGAGTAGTTTGTTGCTGGGAGTCTTGGTCAGGACACCATTTTCAATCTGGCTCTGAGACTCAATATTTATTTCCTGCGAAAGAGGCTCAAGGAGGGTAAATTCAGAGAGGGCTTTTGGGATTTACAGGAGCTGCCTTTAGCTCTTATGAAGTTGGTGGAAGGCAAAGAGCAAGAGCCCAGTAATAAAAACACTTGTGTTCCAGATGTGGCTCCATGTGTACTGTGGGGCTTGTGTCTTGTGGAGGTTTACTTTCCTCCATGTTTAAAAATACTGCCATGCCTATACCCTGAGGTAACTAAAATGGAGCATCAAGATGAAGCTAAATGCTTAATTAATCAAAAAGTACTAAATGATTATGTCATCATGAAGTAGTACTCAGGTAGATTTTCTTACATTAAATATGAAGTGTTTTCAAGACCTAAAACAGAATATGTTTGAGCTTTCTGTAGCCAGAGAAGCTAGAAGCCTAAGTGACTCACCTAAGAAAGATATCAATGCCACGTTCAGGGTGGTACCAAGAGAATTGAAATTTTAGAACCGGGTGGGATGAGGTTATACAGAACTGTATGACCTTTGAATGGGAAGCTATCAATAACTGGCAGTAGAGTTTGCAGTGGACCCGCTAATCTTTCTAGCATTTATTGCTCTTCTGGGTTGCATCTTTCCAAAGCAACACAGTGAGAGGCCACACAGAGAGCAATGGGTTAAGTATTTGGAAAAGCTTTTTCTGACTCTGGGGAATAACAAAGCCCACCCAGGATGCCTGCTCCCAGAATCTTGGATCCTCAGATGGAGGCTGAAACCACGGCCTTTTTTTTTTTTTTTTTAAATCAAAGAATAAGGTTTTCATGAATGCATACATGTGCTTTATGATATTAAAAGACTTCTTTAAATAAAGGGGAATTAATGGATTGAGCAGTGAGTTCAGGTAACCCTAAGCAAGATATTGGAGACTATTTGTACCTCTTTCTTCTAGAATATCTGACTGGCTGGATGCATAGTTGTGCAGTGCTCGGGACATACCTAACTCATTTCTCTGTTCCCTTTCTCGGCCACTTGTGCTGATTGTAGTTGCTCCCTGTGGTTCTCTTCCTGTACTATTTCTGTGGGTTTCTTACCTATCTGCCAGCTTGTAGGAAAGGAATGTGCTAAAGCTAAAAGTGAGTCTTGTTAGTTAGACAACACACAAATTGGCAAATTCCTCAGATCATCAAGATTTGCCTGGCAAGTCACTTGGTGATTCTTGAGAAGGGAGATTCTCTCAGGGGTCGGTCAACTCTAAACTGCTGTACTCCTGGCATCTTTTTCCTTGCCAGGAAGGTTGCTTTTAAACGCTTGTGTGGAAAACCTTGAAATCTTTTTTACTTCATCTTTGACAGAATATTGACACGCTATGCATTAGCTTTGGCTTTGTAAAGAAAGTGTTCTGTTTTTTTTTTTAATTTGGTTTTTAGTATGGCTCAAAAATTGAATTGAAAGGCAATTCTTTAAAACGTACTTACAAAATATTTAGGCAGTCGTGGTGATAGCATCTCTTGCTCTCATAGTTTTATGCTGTTTTGATAAATTATTTTGACATGGTTTCATTACTTTATAGATACTTTATGTAGGATATGTAACTTTAATTCCTGGGCCATTATTTTGTGATCTTTATCCCCTACTCAAAATGTATGGGGGACTTCATTAGATCTCACAGATATGTCTTTCTCAGAGATGTGCCAGCAACTGTATACATGTCATTTGGCTCCTGGCACTGAGAGTAACGCAGCTGGAATACACTAACATTAATTGTTCGCAACTGCAGTTAATGTTCTTAACAGTGGGCTTGGAGTGCCTTGCACAAATCTTCCTTGGATGGTGAAATGCAAACCACTTCAGACACCTGTGATCATAGACCTGACTGTAAGGAGAGTGAATAGAAAATACTCCGTGTGGAATTCATACTTAATGTTACAAAACTGTTAATACAGGGCTTACAATTTTGGTATAAGCTAGTTCTTTCCTGTGTATAGATGCTTCTGTTCTTGGTGGGAAGAAAGGGGAAAAAGGTTATTTAATATATTTTCATTATATTTGGTGTCATATTTTGCAAATTTAACATCAATCAGGAGAATTAATGCACAGATACATACATTGAGAAATCTTTCCTTTGCCTGTGAAGACAATATTTTACTCCAAATTTATAATTCTGTCCATTAATGAACCCTTGACTCTTTCAGAATATTAGTTGATTACAGCTTTTCCGTTAACTATGATCATAAATGGCCATTAAATTATTTCTGGCTTTTAGATGTGGATGCACTTTGTATAGTTGCTTGGAAAGTGCAGATGTTAGGACTCTGCATAAAATTGCCGAAGTCTAGGATGAGAAACAAAATCATGATTCTGTGTTTAATATAACTTTAAAAATTTCACACCTATAGATTCATCGAGGATCACTTTCATTTATAGTATCGTTTTGTCAGTTTATATGGATAATCTTATTTTTCCACAGCCGTTTTTTCCCTTCAAGCTGTGTGTAAACGATGGACTTTATTTTAATGTGTAGTTGTTAACCCTTTTCCTGAAAAGAATTTATGTAGCATTAGAGGTTGCCTTCTGTCTTCTGAAAATTAAAGTTGATGTTGTTGAAAAGATAGTTTATGCACTTTACTTTTTTAGTATGTATTTGACTTTTCTGTAAATCGAGTGTCTAATTTTCCATTTCTTATAATTTTGTAGGCAGTTCTGGAGGAAGCCTAGCAAAGCTGATTTCCAAAAGTGTAACTTTACCATAACACAGGGATTCATTTAAGGGGTAACAAGCATGATCTTGCTTTGCAAACCATTGGCTTGCATTCTTTCTGACACCTGTGATTATAGATGACTGTTTCTGTTAGGTCATATAGCTTGTGTTCTGCAAGCACACTTGGTTGTTTGTAGAATTCTGTTCTGCAGCAAGAGGGCTTCTGCTTAACCTCATGGTGGCAGTCTTTGGAGATTGGAAGTGGAGGAATTGCACAAAGTGGGTGAGGAAGAACCATGGCAGCTTTGCTAGCATGGGATGAGTCAGGGTGGAACCAGTGCAAGAAGGTGCATGTTGTGAAAGCAGGTAAAGCATCAAGAAGCAAAAAAAAAAAAAAAAAAAAAAAAAGGCATCAGAAGTGCATCATTTGTTTTTATCATTGGTGATATTTGGTGCATCTGTATCCTTAAGAATGATTTGGTCTGGACAGCAAGTCTGGCAGTGATTTCAGTCAGTGGGGAAGGTCTGTTGGTGTGAGGCTCTGTAGACTTCTGACATGAAACCAGGAGACTGGAGATAACAGCACAGATTTTTCTTGCCTTTAATAATGTTCTGAAAAGAATACTTATTGAAGCCTAAGTTAGGTTTTTTAAAATGAAATTTATTCTTGTGTCCAGAGTATTTATAAAATGGTATCATGACAGGAATAAGAAGAGGAAGTGACAGGAATACATGGTCCTTGTGTGAGAAAACCTGTGTCTGAAGTGAAAGTCAGATAGGAGGGATCATGTAGATGGTGAGCATGGCCAGCAACCTGCCAGATGACAGCCTGTTAACTCCATTTAGGCATAACTTAGTGTGGCCTTATTCTTGCCGCCCAGTCTCCTGGGTCCTCAGTTTCCATGACAGACAAGGGTGTTTTCCCCATGCCATCTGTGTCTAGCCTTAATTAACATTGTTTAAGTCATGGTGTTAAACTACAATGTTGATGTCCTGTAGAGAAGGACAGACATAAATTGATTATGTACTTTAAGATTTTTATTCCCCAAACTTACCTTCATAAGTGGGTTTCTGTTCCAATTAACCATACTCATGCATGAAAGTCTATTTACTGAGTGTTTCTTGGTGTGAAAGTCAGGGACATTTTTAATAAAGCAGGAATCCTTAAAACTGTAGCAGGGTTTCTCAACATGGGCATTACTGACATATTGGCAGGATGACTCTCTGTTGCTGGTGGTGACTACTCTGTTGTAGGATATTTTGTAGCATCCTTTCCTCTACCCACTAAATACAGTAGTATCTCTTCACCCCTGGTCATAATAATCAAAAATGTCTCCAGACAGTGCCACCCTCCAAGATTCTTCTTGAGAACCATTGTCCTGTTGGCTCCAGAATTTAAGGTGAGAGAGGCAGAGTACAGACCTACTGGTTCTGCTCTCTCTGTCACTTTCACAAGTGCAAGGCCCCAGGTTAGGACTTCATGGACATCAGCCTGTACGGCTAAGGGAGGCACCTTTGACTTCAAACTTGCCCAGGCCTTCCTCCGCCAGTTTTGACAAGGTTACATTGTAAATTCTATGTGGCCTGGGAGCAGCCGGGGATTGAACAGGCGCTGCAGAGGCTGCGGCAGCTTCGCAACCCAGCGCTCAACCCAGCGCTCAACCGCTGCGCCACCGGGGAGACCCTGTAACCTCAAAGAGGTTTCTCAACTAACCATCCTGGCCCCCTTTTCAACTAGCCTCCTAACCAAGATAGAAAAGACTTGGACTGAAATTCTGACAATGGATGACAGGCTACCTTTCTTTGAGCACCGTAAAGTTGAAGTTGTATAATTTCTTTACTCAAATTCAAAAATCATTTAATTTTCTTCCCTTAAACACTGCTGCCAAGAAGCATAGACTGAATCCCAAATAAGTGGATTTTCAGTCTGGAACTCTATTCTGGGTGGTGTGGAAAATTGTGCAGAAATCCCGTGTTTCACCAGCACTGAGGAGGCAGAGAGAACCTGTGTCAAGGGAGCCGCTAGAGAGCTGGGGGGCTGACAGGAGATGGTCTCTGGTATGGGATGAACGTTTGTGTCTTTTCAGAGCCATATGTTGATATCCTAATGCCCAATGTGATAATATTAGAGTGTACGACCTTTGGAAGTTGCTTAAGTCACGAGGGCTGTAATGGCAGGATGGGCCACTGAGCAGATTGTCTATGATCCAAGCATACTGGGTAAAGGAGAGTCCTGGAGCCCTCCGTGGCTTTCTCAGGCTTTTATTGAGCTTTTACATGTAGTGCAGCAACCAGGTACATGGCAGGCAGGGGTGCCCCAGGGGCCACAAGGCCTCCAAGCCCCTGGCAAGTCTTCACTCTGGGTCACTCAGGCATTACTTCTCCCTTTCTCTCGCCTGCCTCTTTTTTCTGTCTCTGCTTCTCTTGGCGAATATATCAATACTGCTCCTATGGCCCACAGAAGTAAACAATACAACTTACAACAATGTAACAACTGCAGATGCCCTATCAGGCAGGGCAATCCTAATGGCAGAGAGCAGAAAAGCCTGAATATCATTTACCCTACAGGGTGGAGCCTTTTTTTGTGGTAATATAACGTTAAAAAAAACTCCAGAGAGATTGCTTGCTTCTTCCACCACGTGATAGTATAGTGAAAATTCTGTAACCCCAAAGAGGTCTCTCAACTAACCATCCTGGCCCCCTTATTTTGTCCTTCCAACGTCCAGAAATGTGCAAAATAAATTTCTGTTGTTTATTACCCACCCTGTGTGTGCTATTTTGTTATTGCAGTGCAATGGACTAAGAAAGTCTCTTAGTGGCCCCTTGTGGTTTAGTGCATGGTCAGCGAGGAGCCATGGGGGAGCCACTCTTGTGTACCCCTTTCACTTTGTAGTGAGATTGATAACTCTACACAAAAATAGTCTTAATCACCTTTGACTGTCACTCACCTATCTGCTGTAGTTCCCATTGTCCTGCCCAACCTGCCTACAGATCTGTTCTATAGTTAGCTATTGTGTGATCAGTTTGTTCTTAGGGTCCTTTTTTGGTCTCTCCTACTCTTTATATCTAATCTAAATTCATAGATGATATTTGCTTGAGTATCCTAGGTCAGGCTGTCCTTGATGTATCTAGAGCCACTGGAGTGGCCAGTGGTTATTGTGGATAGAAGAACATGAGAACATTTCAGGCAGAGTGGAATGACTGCCTAGAGGTGGGAAATTACAGGATTTACTTGGGTCATGGTGAATGGAGTGTTTACTCAGAAAAGACTGGAATAGATTGGACAAGTGTTGAGTCTGATGACTTCATGTATTATAGTTCCCTGAGTGCCACATTAAGGAGTGTCAGGCTTTCCTGATCAAAGTAGCCTCAGGATTAGTATGTTAAAGATAATGGAAACTGTTGATAAATGGGGCGGGAAAGATGGAGCTAATGAGATCAGTTGCATGAGTTCATGGAGAAGGTCTGGGTTGGAAAGGAAGTTAGGGAAGCCACGCTGCACTGTAGTCCTGTTCAGATGTTGAACAAGGCGTTTGAAAAAAGTTTTCGTATTTTCCATCCCTCCCGACACTGAGTACGTATGAAATCATTGTTGAAAGAATGATGAGGTCACAATATAATTGTGTGCCTAAAAGCTGTAAGATAGAGGGAGAGTTCAGAGTTGACCCTGCCTCTTTGGGGACTAGATGAATAGAAATTGAAAAGTGAGGAGGAAAAATTGGTTTTGAGGAGGGAGAGGGTAAAATTTGAGGGTTTAGACAGTTTTATACAATCTTTGTCAATGTTAAGTGATAGCTTCTGCAAAACTCTTCCTAATATATTCCTGTTAAGAATTTAATTTTCTAATTCTGGTAATACAAAAAGATCTGAATGTTCTCATCACCAGACTGGTGTCAAAAAGGGTGTCAAAAAGATATGATAGAATGATACAAAATTATAGTCAATTTACATGATGCTAATGTGTGTTTACAGCAGCTTTCAGTAATTTGGGGTCCTGTAATCTTGTTTCTCATATGACTTCTGGTCTTTCAGCCTCTTCAACTACAGTTCACATCCATCTGAATAAGAGTAGTAGCCAGTGGGGCTGAAATTCAAATACTCAACTTTAACAAATACTGCTTTTTGATTATTTTGGTCTTAAAGCTATTGAAGATAGCATTTTTCTACATTAACAGCAGTAATAGAAAGTTGACTGAATTTTATGTCCTGTTTGTCTCATATGTAATTAGATAAATCAAGAGGTTGCTTTTTGACCATCAGAGCAGTGTTTTTAATTTGTTTAAACATAATGTTATGCATATAACTAAATTTAAAAATATGGTTGATGGGTTAAATTAACCATTAGGATGATTTTTGATATCATAATCATAGTAGTGTAAACAGTAAGAGATGTGTTTATTTCTAGAGTTTTGAATTCTTACTTGAAAATTGCCTTTATTTGTAACATTACCTAAATTTGTTTTTGTATTACGCATTCCACTTCTCTGAATTCTGTTTTTATACTTCATTTTTTTCCAGTACTGTTTTAGTGTTTTTTAAAAAACTTTGATTCTTTATAGGTTAGCCTCTTCTTTATTTTTATTGCAGCTTAGGAAATCATCTTCTTTACAAATTGAGATATTTACCAAAGCAAAGGCACTATAAATCTTCCTTGGGGAATGGTTCTAAGTGAGAATTGGGTCCTTGTAGTCAAAGTGTTGAAATTTTCTGTTATTGCTGGTGGTGTCCAAGACCACCATGTGTATGTCTTTGAAACAAGCTATTCAATCTATATTAATAGTCAGTCTTAAATGGAACTTAGGACATTTGCTCCTTGGAAGGTGGAAAATTCCAAATGCTGGTGAAAGATTTTTATCATAGGGCTTTATACTTTTATCTCAAACTTAACTGGCAGTGTTTAGTGAACTGATGAGGTTTATGAAGTATAAATAAGATAGTTTATCTTTCCTGTCGGACATTGATTATCTTTACTGGAGGACATTTTGTATTGAAAGCAAGAGCAACATAAATTTGATATGAAAGAAACACACACACACACCTGTATTTATGTTTAATTTGTCTTTATGATATAAAGACTTTGTAGCAAAGAGTGATTGACTCCCTTTTTAAAAATTGCAGCCTAAATAGCATAAAGTAAAACAAAACTGGGAGTCATTTCTTTTACACTTGACAAATGAGACATGTCTGTGCTTCCTGCTATCAATTGAAAAAAAAAAAAAGTTGCACTTCGGGAATAAAAAATCACATACTAATAAGTAACCAAAACTAAAGTTCTCCCTCATCTGTATGCTGTTACTGTCAAGATTGCCTGCTGCTGGATTACCTACCTCATCTCTGTTTTTGGTTTATTTATCTGGGTTTTGAGGTAGCTAAATTTTTTTTTTTTTGCTCCTAATAATCTTTATGGTTAGCAATTGCCATTTTAATATTAGCTAGAAAGAAAATGGCTATTAATGTAAATACATCTTTTGTTAATAGTTTTAATGTTAGTTTGAAAACTGACCTGTGTGTTTATTATTAACCTTGGGAACCTATGAAAAAGGCTATATGGGAACGCTGGGCTATTTTATAGTTCTTCTGTAACCTAAAATTTGTTTCAAAATAAGAAGTTAAAAATTATTATCATCTACTATTAGTTTATTATAAAACCTGATAGAAAATTTGTCTGTTGTAGGGACCAGGTAGAGATTCTTTCTCTGTGGATGGTCGAATTCCTTGTTCATGTAATTTAACCTGAAAACATGAATTGATGTGTTGCAGGATGAAGATGCTGTATTAGTGTTTAGTAAATGCAGATTTGTTCTTTTTCTGTGTTATATATCTACATGTGTAGATACATATAGATAGCAGTTTGCATGCATTATTTTATTCCATGTATCTAAATGAGGTCTCTGGCTTTCTAAAAATGTTATAAAATTTCTTTAGTTTTGGAATTTTGTCCCTGAAACCAGTTGCCAGCTTGGGTGTGTAGTGTGTATGGAGGCTTCTGCATACCAACAACCAATTCTCAAACAACAGCAGAGGGTGTCTGGGAATTCAGCTGAATTTTGACACTATATACCTGGAGATAGCCTCAGGTTCTGCAGGTTAAGGGCTTAAGACTGTCCCCTAGGGCCTTCCCTGGTGGCGCAGAGGTTGAGCGCTGGGCTGCTGGGCCGTTCCCTGGCCGCCGGCGAGGGTCCCACAAAAAAAAAAAAAAAAAAGGACTGTCCCCTATTTCAGAACACTGATCTAAAGCCCCAGACAAGCCCTAGCCATTACCTGGGTTTCTGACCAGCTAGCTACAGGCTGATCTCTTCAATCTTCACATATCCATTGCAAGCTCAGATTATTATCAGTGTGTTTGAATGATTGACTATAAATAAGAGGTTACAGGAACACACTTGTCAGGGTTAATTTAATTTTTGATTGTTTTTTGAGAAAAGCACACAGAAATCAGGAAATCTGGTTACTCACCATATCACCCATTTATTGCAAAGATACAAATCAACAAATGGAAAGACGCATAGGGCAAGGTATGGGGGAAAGGTGCAGCGCCTCCTTGCCTCCTCCATTTGTGTCGTTCTCCCCAAATCTTCACGTTAGCTAACCTGGAAACTTTCTGAAACCATTCCTCTTGGGACTTTTATTAAAGATTCATTACATCGGCATGATTGATTAAACCATTGACCATCAGCTGTTGAAGTCAACCTCTTGCCCTTCTCCCCTCCCAGGAAGTCAAGGGGTGAGATTGGAATCTAATCACACGGCAACCAACCCCCATTTTTATGTGCTTTCCAGTAGATACTTTATAAATATAGCTAAGTATACCTTCAATGTGTTCAACCCTTAGGAAATTTCAAGGATTTTGGGGAGCTATATATGTATGAATCAAGAATTGTATGTGAAGACCAAAATATACATGAGAAGTAGTTTTCATATAGATGACCAAATGTATGTATATTTATTATAAATCATAGTATCGTTATACATTTATTTTCTTGTTATACGTTTGTTTTCTTGATTGGATGGTGGCAATCATATGCCTCTTGAGAATAGATTAGAATCTTTTATTTTGCCAAAAGCATGTGATTTGGGGCTTCATATATAAGTTGAATGATCAAACGCTTGAGTACTGATTTGCATCTAAATTTAACAAATGAGATTTATTTTCGAAATGAACTCAGAATGAGTTCATTTCCAAAGAATGATGCAGAACTTTTATTTGTGCAGTAGATGTGGACTAAGTAGGCTAAGTTTAGCATTTGCAGATTTCAGCTTGAAAAGATAATGCTTAGATGCATCTTGGCTTATATTTATTATAAATTATTAGTGACATTTTATTACCACATGAAAGAATTCCAGGATTCAGCAGTAGATATATAGGCTATAGTATATCCTAGTGTGGGCACTAACCTGGAAGCTTGGTCTGCACGTCCCATTATTTATTAGTTAAGCTCCATTTTATCATCTTTGCGCCTACCATTTTCCCTTTGTTGTAGGGCAGTGCTTACCAGTCAAGTTTTTCATGGTGATAGAACTCTTCCATATGTGGCTATTGAGCACTGAAATGTGTCTAGAGTGAATGAAGAACTGAATTTTAAATTTTCTTTAATTTTAAAGAATATAAATGTAGTCGCAATGTGTGGCGAGTGGCTATTGTTATTAGACAGCATAGATAACGGGCTATCATTGCGGGTTACTAGAGGGGTCTACTTTGAATGCCAGTTTAAGTGTTCTTGATTTGGGTTGAACTGTGCCCGAGAATTGGCATACGGCTTACATTCCAACTGTGCACGCAGGCTTTCGACCTTCTCTCTTCAAGAGATTGTGAGATAATTATTCTGATGCTTATGGTCTATTGTGATGCCTTACGGTCAGTGTGGTAGACCAGATTATTTGGACTGGATGTTGGGACAGGGCTTGCCAGTCTATGATTTAGTCTACCTGTCCAGACAGGATTTGGGGCAACTCTTATAATGCCGGTTTTCAATTTCTTTTACCTAGGCTGTCTCAGAAGATAGTATTTGAGTATCATTTTAAAACTTAATTTTTTTCACATATACTTTTCCATGATAATAAATATACTTACATCTCATTTTTAACAGTGTGGTAGTCTGTTTTATGTACCTGCCATTGTTTACTTATCTAATCCCTATTTATCATTTTTTAGTGTTACATATAGTTTTTATTTACATGCAATTTTAAAAAGATAAATCATATGCATACATTTTGGGGTTGCATCTTTGCTTTGTTCCTGAGGAAATTTCAAGAATTAGAATTTCTAAGTCAAAGGGTAGGCATATATATTTAGAGTTTTGTTTTGGTAATACTGCCAAGGGCTCACTGTTCCCCATTCCCTTTCCCCTTCATCAAGGTTGGACCCATGTACTCTCGGAGTTAGCATTTGTGAAAGGTTGTTTGCCAGAGTGAGACACATTTTAAGGTTAGTCTTTACACAAAGGTGATTTTAAGATAGCATCTTCATATTCATAGATATTTTGTTTGCCTTCTTTCTATTCTCTGCAGGACAAAAATAAAGTGACCCAGAATGTTGTGTATTTGATATTTGACTTTCTTGGGTTGACACTGGGGTGATTTTTTTCCCTCCTCACCCTGTCCTGGGGTGAGTTCTTAAAGAGGCCTCCATGGAGAGAGTTGAAGCTCATCTGACAAGTCTGTAGGTCTACTATCATTCTCTCTGCCTGTGGTTCCCCACACACTTTCTGTTGCCTTGCTTAAACCCAGTTCCTGGGCTGCAAATGTGTCATCACTGGTTGAGGACAGGACTCTTGTGTTCCTGCCCTAGGTTAGTACTGCTGCCCTCTCTGATACTGAAGGCCCCATCTAAGCACAATGATGTGTTGTTCATGGATCTTATACTGGATTTAGCCGGTTTTCTGTGGTCAGTGCTTTCATTGTGGTTCCACAGTATTGAAAATGGGTTGCTTATTTTACATTTGTGTCAAAAGGAAACCTTTTTTCATTCACACTTTTGTTAGGATGCTATCTAATTTTGAAAATCTTCTCTAGTTCGTAGGTTTTTCACCCCCTTCTATTTTCATTGAAGTAACAGTGAATAACACTGTATATCATAAGAGGTATAGATTCACCTCTTCACATGGATGTGATCACACCAAGTCACCAATGAATCTTCATCATAGTCCAGGTTCCTTCCCTCCTTTGCTTACTACTTCTAGTAGCTACCATTCTGGTAGTCTCATTTTTGTAGTCAGATACCTAGTTTTTTTTTTGTTGTTGTTGTTTTATCTTTTCCTTTGTTTTGTTTCTTTATAGTCCACATATCAGTGAAATCAACAGGTGTTTTGTCTTTCTCTTTCTGACTTATTTCACTTAGTATAATCCCTTCCTGTTCCATCCATGTCTTCACACACGGCAAGATTTCATCTTTATCATTTTTTTTTATAGCTGATAGCATTGCATTGTGTATTTATGCCACATCTTTTTTTCTTTTAATTTTTACTTTTTTTGGGAGGGGAGGTTACATTTACTCTTCCCTATGTGCGAATTCTTCACTCACCCTCCACCAAACTACCTCTGCCAGTACCTCATTTGCCACCCACCCCCATCCCTCTTCTCCTTGCCCCTGTTCCCGCTGGTAACCATGATATTTTTTCAATGAGTTCAAAATTTATTCCTACGGTATATTGCCTGTGTAGATTTTTTCATTATTTATATTCCACAGAGGAGTGAAACCATCCCATATCTTTCACTTTTTGACTTATTTCACTCAACATAATTACCTCAAAGTCCATCCATTTTGTCCCAAATGACAGTTTCATCTTTTTAATCGCTATGTATGCCATTGTGTATATTTTCCATAATTTCTTTATCTATCCTAAGCGAAGGGACTCTACCCCTGACTCCCTGAATGGGTTCTGCTAGGAACTAGCAGGTGGAGCACAATTGCCATGGGCATCTTCAGGAGACTGAACGTGGGTGAACTGAACCTCTTTTTTGTTGTCTTCTTATTGTACCCTGGGCTCTGCTCATCTGATCTGTCTGCTAGTAGGACACACATCCTTTTGTATGCCAGCCAATAAAGTTTTTCTTCTCTCTTTGTTCTCCTTTTCCTCAATCCCTGTGTACATCTGCTTTTGGGGCTTGCCCTGTATTATTAAGCAGGCAGGGACTGACAAATTGTCCCCTGTGAATGACAATTTGGCTTCTTTCAAGTTTTGGCATTTTTGGTTCTATATGCAGGTTTTTGCGTAGACATGTTTTCAACTTCTTTGTGTTAATACCAAGAAGCATGATTGCTAGATAGTATAAGGGCATGATTAGTTTTTAAGGTGATCTCCAAAATGCCTATACCAATTCGCATTCCCACCAGCAGTGACTGAGGCTGTTGTTCCGTGTCCTTACCAGCATTTGGTATATTGTCGGTGTTTGGAATTAATCATTTTAATATATGTGCATTGGTGGCTTAATGTTGTTTTAATTTTCATTCTCCTGATGAAAAGATGTGGATAATCTTTTTATATGCTATGTCTATATTATAATATAAATTATTAAGTTAAAATTGTGGGAACAGATATATACAAAACTTTAATACTGGTTGGGACAGAATTCTCCAAATTTTAGAATGGATGATGAAAGTTTTTTTTTCATTCAGTAGATACTGAAAATGTGCAGATTATAGGGCTACAAAATGCATGGGGAAGAATAGCAGTGCTTGCTCCTCAGAGAAAAGAGTGTTTATGTGGGAAATATAATGCACATGAAAATTCACAAAATAAGCTACTTTTATTATATAAGAATTTGGAAGAGGCAAGTGGATTGACATTCACTGAGTATTGGTAAATGCTGTTCCTGTTTGCTTTATATCCATTCCTAAATTAAGGTAACTGAAGAGGAATGTCATGGGCACCCACAGGTAGTGTCATATGAATTGTGCCAGCCACATGATTCATCTTGGAGCAGGAAGACCAAGTGTGAGATCAGTAGTATGGTGAAGGCTTGAGTTGATACTGGGAAACAAAGTCAAATTTTGATGAAGTGGAAAGGATGAGCTTACTAGGCATGGAGGTACAGATAAGAGTGTCCTCTTGTATCTGTGGGGCGGAGGCCAAGTCCATCGTATGTTCCATTATATGTACTAGCTTTTAGCGCAGTACTGATGCTAGTGGATGTTCAAGAAATAGTGACAGGCACAGCGTCCCAAAGCAGCCGAGAGGTGTGCAGTCCGAAGGCCACTTGTGGTCCAGAGCTGGGAAAGGGGTCATCCTTGTGACAGTGTGGAAGACCCAGTGCCCTAAGGTGGCAGCAGAGGCATGCAGCACCTATAAGACCCCTGGTCCCAGGGTGGGGATGGAGTCACACCCAACAGAAACCGCACCAACAGCAGGGGGGCCCAGAAAGCAAAAAAATGGGGAGTTGGAAAATGTAACAAATGGAAAAAGGAATCCTCAGGGGAATATTAAACCACAGGAAGAGAACAAATCTCCAGAATCTAATCACAAAGACATGAAAGGTCTGTATTTCCTATCAGACACAGAGCTCAGAATTGTCATAAAAAAGAAATTCAAATAAATGGAAGAAAACTCACAAAAGCTGATCGAAGGTATATAAAAGAAGTTATATACAAGTTACTGAACTCAAAGAACAAAGGTGCTAAACAAAATGACTGTTTTGCAACCATCCCAGGCTGGGTAGGTTCACCGTCAGTGCAGGCAGCTTAAAAGAGAAACTTGGAGCCCTTGGAGCCCTTGGCATCATCCCCACATATTTTTTAATAGTACGCAGGGGAAAGAAGCCAGCAGGGAGACACAGCTTGGGCCCCCTGCGAATCTTTATATGCTCTTTCCTCTGGGCTTCCCCTTGCAGCCGTCACTTGTCCTCACATAGGCGGTCCCTGATGCAGCTGTCACCTGTGTGACGCAGTCCTTATAGCCTCAGCCTCCGGGCTCATGGGCGCACACTCACACATGCCCACACCATGCACCAGGTATCCCCCATCTGGCAACGCGTACCCTGAGCCCATGTTCCCAATGCCTTCTGCATTCATGGCCGCAGGTGACAGCCACAGAGGGAATCCAGCAGGTAACTTATAAAGGAACCCTGAACAGAATAATACATAATTTCTTTGACGAAGTAGTATGGGCAAGGAGAGAACAGAATGACGAGATCAGACTACTTAAAGATATAAGCTGCCAGCCAAGAATGCTCTATCCTGTGCAGGATAAACCCTTCACTCTGAGCCGTTGTTTGTCTTTGGTGTTCAGGTGTGCTTCATGGCCCTCTGTCTTTAATTTGGTGACCTCATTACATTTACATTAAGCGTGACTGTTGCTATTTGCAAATTTGTTGCAGCCATTCCTTCCATAATTTTGAGATTCTGTTTCTTTGTTCAGTTCTTTGTGGGTGTTCCTCACTTTGGTTTATATACACGAGTCATTTCTTGGGAGATAATATGGGTTCAAACTCATGGATTTTATAGAATTAAAATGCTTTAAAATTTGGGACAGTTTATAGAGTGGCATGAGATTCTGAAAGAGGCTGGCTTCTACAGAAGTCACGTTTTTAGTGTATCTTCCCTCTTCCTCTTGAGCATTGTAATCTGGAGATGGGTAGAGTGGTCAGGGTACACCTGTATAAATTTAACTTTTTTCTGATTTGCAGTTTCACAGATTTGCAGTTTCAAAATATTTTTTCTAAGCCGTAGCAAGGCTTGTGAGGGGCCTTCCAGTTTTGCCCAATCTGAGTAATCAGGTACGCAAAAAAAGGCGTATACATAATTCCCTCCTGCTCCCCCTTCTCTCATAGGCACACCCTTTTTTAAAACTTCAGAGTATATAGATCATGGTTAAAAGTGCCTGGTTAATAGTAGGTGTAAGCCATTAGTTTTTTTTTTTTTTTAATCAATAGGAAGAAATGGGTAAAATTATCAGAAGAGTTGTTTAGTTACTTATGTTAAGGAAACCATTGAAGGTAGGAAAGGATAGACTCCGGAATTGATTACAGATGAGACTGCAGAGTCTTCTTGCCTGGAGGTCATTACAACAAAGATGAGAACTGCTTATTTGGGAAGACAGCTCTGTATTGGGAAAACATCCAACCAGAAATCAGAAGCCTGGTATAATGTTCACCTAGCCTTTTAGCCTCACGACCTTGGGACAGTCTTAGACATTTTCTGGGCTTTAAGTTTTAATCCTCAGACTGTGCTCTGGTATTTTTCATTTGTAGAAACTGCTCTGCTACTACTATGGAATATCATAGTCTTTTCCTAATTTGTGAAAAAGCCCAAACTTTAAAAATTGACTTGAGGACCTCCCTGGTGGCTCAAGGGGTTAAGTCGCAGCACTGTGAAGCTATCCACAGCCACTGCAGCATGGTTCAATCCCCGGCCAGGGAGGTGACCCATATGGTGAAAGTAGACTTCCTCTGTCTCGCCCGCTGCTCCCTTCAGTAGTGTATTTCTGTCACTCTGCCCGTTCCTTCTGCTCTCCACTCTGTCTCTGGTGAGTCCTCTCACCTCCCGCATCTCTGGCCTGCACCCCAGCTCTTGTATGCATAAATAAATAAATCTTTAAAGAAATTGAGTTGATAAGCTTTTCTTTATTCTGAATTTTTCCTATATAAGATTGTCTTAAACTTTTTTGCTTCTCTTTCATATATATGTGCTTGTTCTTTTCATAGATGTGGTAGACCATGGTTATTATTTTCTGTTATTCAGCTGTTATAACCATCTCTCTAGTGAAACCATTCCCATATTTGCAGTGGGAACTGTCCACATCCACTTTTCGTGGTGTTTTTGGAGTGCTCTTCAGAGACTGCTAAGTGATACATAGATTCCTGCACTGACTGCTCCACAGACTGACCCTGTGGGTTTGGGGCAGGTCAGTTGCAGGCTTGAAGCATGCCCTTCTCACTTGGGATTAAAGAAGATTTTTGATGGAAAGAGTCATAAAATCATAAATTTTAGATGCTTAAATGGACCTCTGAGACCTCGAGTTTCTTGACTTAAGGCTGGAAGTTATCTGAGGTCACAAAACTGTTTTGTAAAGGACACATGAATTGGGCTGAGTGAACATATCTCTGAATTCTAAGTTGGTGTATTTTCCCCTTATTAATTCTGAGATTTTATGACTCTTTATATTTAGAAATCATTCACTGTCTTCCGTTTTTTTAGCGCACCGGAAGGATAGCAGTGACCTGCCTATTATATTGAGGAACTTCCTTCTGATCTGACATCATGGAAACTCATCCACTTTGCCTTGTGGAAATAATAGTTCAGTGCCAAAACATATAAAAAGCAGTCTGAGCCAATAAATTAGCAGCCCAACACAGCCTTGCAGTCTGTTGTATACAAGATTAGATAAGAGTATATGAGGTGCTGGTGACTGTATGGGCTTTGACTTCCATCCTTGTGGGACATAGGGACAGAGCAACACATGTGAGCCTTGACAGAGTTGGTAACTTTGGACTCATTGGCATCATATTTCATCCCATGAGAGGCATCAGCCAAGCTGTTACGGGTATGACCTTTGCTTAGGTTCAGAGGTGGATTTGTTGTTAATCACATTTGCAAAGCCAAGAATAATGCTCCACCAAGTTTAGGGAAATTGTGGTCTCAGGACAGACTTAAGCAAAACTATTCTTTAATCCCTGAAAACTTAGGTTTTTGCTCTCAGAAAACACAGAAGAAATTTCAGTCAACTTTTATGGCAAAGAATCATGAAAATATAAATTAAAGGAATAAATCTTGCCTTTATATACTCCTTTGAAAAAATTGCTATATTGGGCTTTCCCCTGTTAAGTTTATTTTGCCTGAGATTGTCATAGGATTTTTGCTTTTATTTTTTGTCACTCTAAACTTTTAAAAATATTTAAAATTATGCCCTATAGATACTTACCTGCATCAGAATTACCTGAATAGTTGCTTGAAAATACAGATTTCTAAATCAAAATTTGTAAGGATGAAACTGGGGAATATGCATTTTTAGTAAATTGCCCAGTTGACTTGCCTTAAAGTCTTAGCTCATAAAAGCATCAGGATTTCAGTGGTAAGGCTATATATGCAAAGAGGGAAAGCGAATTCTGTTATCCCACCCTTATTCTTTAGACATTTATGTATACTTGCTTTGTGCGTGAAAGCAGACTAGATTGGATGCCTAAATTGAATGTTCTATATGTAACCCTGATAATTAGAGATCTTGGACGATGACTATTTGGAATCTTCTGTCTTTTTTGCTGTGTAGTTATTCCAGAGTTAATGTGAAGTACCTCATTCTTTACCCAGCGTTACTTTTCTTTTTCTTTTTTTTTAAAGAGGCATGTATTTATTTGTTTGTTTGTTTGTTTATTTATACATGCACTGGGTACAGTCAGAAGCACGGGAGCGGGGAGCAGAGCAGGCAGAAGGACCGAAGTACACTGCTGAGGGGAGCAGCGGGCGGCAAGAGAGGTCTGCGCGCCATGTGGGACCCTCCTCCGGTGGCCGGGGAGCAGCCGGGGATCGAAAAATGGCACCGCAGAGGCGGCGGGCAGCTTCGCAACCCAGTGCTCAACCACTGCGCCACTGGGGAGGCCCTCCCAGCATTACTTTTCTTCCCTGGTAAACTGTTTACTTTGTGATTTTTGGTAGGGGCTCTTAACACACCCTTCTAAGGTGTTTGTCATTAGGTGACTTACTTTACTTACTGCTCTGTGACCTTTTTAAAAAAGGCTGCCTTTGTTTTCCTGTCTTCCCCACTTAGCCTGTGTGTTCCTTCACAGCAGGAACAATATGGATCATGTTTCTAATACCACTGCCTGGCCCCATGCAGGGACAGTGGAAGAATAAGATGCCTTTTTAGAGACTGATGAGAGAGGGCCTCAACAGCTGATTTTCAGTTGTTCATTCATCTCCAAAACACTCACAAAACTTCATCCTTTCTTTTCCCACTGTTGCCACGCTAGTGCCTAGTTTTATTTCCCAAAACTGAACAAAGTTATCTTCCTTGACTCCATTTCTGTTTTTGGATCCATCCTTCACAATCTTGCCAGCCTAATCTGCAAACATTACTTTGGTCAGGTTACCTCTTTCCTTGATGACCTTCACTGACCCTCCCTGGTGTGTGAGCTCCTCCTCAGTGTCTCTTCTTCCTACCTTTCTAAATGTCTCTTCTTGCCCTTTCCAAACTGAAGTTTGTGCCAGTGGGTGACATATGTTTTCTTGGTTCCCATAGTTTTAAATTTGGGGCTCAAGATTAGTAGGAGGATTGGGACTGGCAGAGATGTTGCAGTTATTCCCATGGCACTGCCATTTGGAGTAGAGGATGGAGGATTTTGACGTGCAGTACCTGTGTTTGGGAGGCAAGTAGAAGAGTGAAAAACAGGATGGTCACAAAACAAAGTCAGAAACTAGGAGAGGCAGCCTTAGAAAAGTCTAAGGAACTTCAAGATAAAGAGAATGATCAATAATATTCAGTATTTGGGTAAGTTAGGAAGACTGAGTAAATTTTATTGCATTTGACGACTTATTGACTACATTTTGGTGTGTTCTTTAAAGATTTCAATAGGAACAGAAACTGAAGTGCCATATTCAAGATGAGAAGGATGCAACCATGAGGGCAAGTCACTCATTTGTGAGATTTGAATGTGAAAAGACCTGTTTAATTTTTTTCTCAAATGACAGCTGCTTATGTGTTTTGAAGATTCGGAGGATGGAGCCAAATTAGAGGGAAATATTCAAAATAATTTTAAAGAGCAGCCTGGAGGAGGAGGGAAATGATGGGTTCCTCCCAGGATTTTGCTAATCCTGATAGTGGGAAAGAAGATGAAGATAGAAGGTAGGAGGGAACCACTACACTCAGATTGCTTCATTTTTTTCCTCTGTCAGGTAGGAGAGGAATTTTACTTGTTAGCAATGTGCATGGGGCAGATTGAATGGAATCTACAAAAGTCTGTCTTGTGTTGTGTCTCTGTAGACGACTCACTGTGAGCCTCTGGTAAGCCCCAGTGACTTTGATAGCTTGAAGTATGGCTCAAGTCCATCTCACAGGCCGTTTGCTTTCACTCTGCCTTTGCAGTCTCTCTGCTCCATTTGTCATTCTCTAAACATTCCCTGGCTTGTTTGCCAACGTGCCTCTGCTCACACTGGCTCCTGCCTTTGCCAAGACTTAGCCCTTCCTGTTTTGCCTTTTTCCTTTATTTTTCATTATGTGTTAATTGTGTATCTCATCTCATAGAGAATTGAAACTCACTGCTTGAAATTGATTATTTTTATTCATGCTTTTATTTTCTTCGCTAGGATTTAAACAAAGAATTTTTAAATCTGGGATTTATATTAAACATAATAAAATGTAATGAGAAAACTTAATATTTAAGTATCAGAGGATAAGCCTGGTATTGGACCAACCTGAGATTGAATCCTGGCTGTGCTTCTCACTGGGTGAGGTTGGGCGGTTGCATATTGTCATTTTTATTAATTTATAAAGTGGGAATAATGAAACCTATGTTTCAGGATTGTGGGGCTTAGGCCTCTACAAATAATGGTTTTACTTTTGCATGGTAATTGCACAGAAGTATTCTAGGAAAGTTGTGTATACATGGTTAATAGTGTCCCTTTGTGCAGGCTTTTTTTCCCCTTAGTTTGCACCTGGTTGGAAAGAGTACATAATTAGATATGTATCGCATTTATAGCAAGAGGCATAGTTTATAAAATGAAAGTTTCCCCAGTTAAGGTCCCTGTGATTTGTCTTTTGCCCATAGACCACTGCACATATTGAATGAATGACTTTTTGTTCTTTTCCTTTTCAGAACAAATGATGAGGCTTAGAAGTTTTATTAAGGCTGCTGTGTGACGTGTACATGTCATATAGTTTGTGAAACCAGAGATGGAATATTACCAGGGGATTATTTTTTTTTCTTTTCTTTTTTATTTTTTTTATATTTTTTTAAGATTAATTTTTATTTATTTATTTATTTATTTATACAAGCACTGGGTACAGTCAGAAGCGCGGGAGGGTGAGAGAATTCACCAGAGTCAGAGCGGGGAGCAGAGCAGGCAGAAGGACCGAAGTACACTGCTGAGGGGAGCAGCGGGCGGCAGGAGAGGTCTGCGCGCCATGTGGGACCCTCCTCCGATGGCTGGGGAGCAGCCGGGGATCGAACCGGTGCCGCAGAGGCCGCGGGCAGCTTCGCAACCCAGCGCTCAACCGCTGCGCCAGCGGGGAGGCCCTTATTTTTTTTTTCTTATTAATTTTTAATGCATTTGACATTGTTCAGGGGTAGTTGATTCCTCCAGTTTCTCAGTAGGAATACAAATGTTTCCTGTAGAGAAACAGAAAAAGAAACTTTGCTTATACAAACAAAACATCAGTATCATGTTTTAACAGAGTACTCTGTTGATCTCCATGGTCAGTCACTTGGGGTTTTATCTCTCATTCATCTTTGTGATATATTTGAGTGCACATTAGTTTTTAGTGCTGTAAAGTATGTCTTATGACTTGGAGACAAGTGACAAATGACACTTTCAATCAAGAGACTGTTGAGATGTTTTGCAGTTGCAGGGGGTGTTGTTTCATAACTGAGCCAATTGAAAGTATCCCACTGAATTGTGAACCAGCTGTGAAAATTACTCTTTGTCAACTATTTCTTGCCTTGTCAGACATGCATTCTGAAATGATTTATGTCAATAGCATAGCAGAGGTCCTAATATCTGGTTCTCTGAAAAATAGAAATATGTTAAATATAATGCTTATAAAAAGGGTGGAGGGGAAGTGAAATTACTGCACTTTGAAGAGATTTGGATTGTAAAAAACCAGGATGCAAAGGAGACAAAAGTGAATCGGCAGGACTTGAATGAAGTGGTAGGAAGCAGGTACGCTGATGCTTGTCATTTGACAGAAGAAAGGGCCCAAGAATAAGGGGTCAACCTGTAAGAGAGGAAGATGGAAAACTCAGGGGGGAAAGTGTTAATAGGTTAGTTAGTGCCTTCTTACTTATGGAATAGAGTGGAGGATATGGTGGGAGTAGGGGAGAGGGCAGCAATCTTAAAAGTATAATTTCTAAAAAAAAAAAATTTAAATTGCATTAGTTTTCTACTATGGCTGTGGCAAATTACCACAAATTTAGTGACTTACACAGCATAGTATTGTAGGCAGAAGTCTGCCATGGGCCTCAGTGTATAGAGTCAAGATGTCGGTAGGACTGTATTCCTTTCCAGAGACTCAAGGGAGAACCCATTTCCTTGCCTTTTCCTGCTTCTGGAAGTTATAAATCAACCACAGTGGGTTGAGTTCTTTTCACACTTTATCATTCTCATTCTTCTGCCTCCCCGTTCACTTTTAAGAATGCTTTTGATTTTATTGGGCTCACCTGAAAAACTCTAGGCTATCTTCCTATTTTAAAGTCTGCTGATTAGCAACTTAAATTCTATCTGCAACCTCACTTCCCCATTGCTGTGAAAGGTAATATATTCCTAGCATCTGGAGATTAGGCATGAACTACTTTGACAGTCATTATTTGTCACATAAAAACATAAAAACCATGCCATTTCTTTACCTTTTTATTCCAGTTGAATTTTATATAAATGAAATTTGCTTTTAGGTTGTGTTCATGTGAAGCACATTCTTAATCCTGTCATCGTACCCCTAAGGAGTCACTGTTGTTTCATGTTCTAAGTATTGAGTGATCTTACATGAATTTTGTTAGGGTACTGAAATTCAGGGGAAACTTCCCTCTGAAAATCATCTGAGATTTGGTTTCAGTATAGTTAGGCCTTGGTTTTTGCTGTTTCACAAATACAATAAATATTGCAAACCTCAGTTAACAGAGAATCCCCCATCCTGGAATTCTGTAGTAGCACTGAAGCTTATGACAAGTTGAGAGAAAATGTATTTGTAGATGAAGAAACAAGTTCTCTGACTAGAGGCAGAAGCTACTTGTTTGATGTAATCCCATTTATTAATTTTTGTTTTTACTACTTGTCCTTTAGGTGTCACATCCAAAAAGTCATTGTCAAGGTAATGCCAAAGGACTTTTCCCCCTGTATTTTCTTACATGAACATTATGGTTTCAAGTCTTACATCTAAGTCTTTTATCAATTTTGATTTAATTTTTATGAGAGGCGTAAGATAGGGGTTAGTTTCCATCTTTTCATGAGAATATTCAGTTTTCCTAGCATCATTTATTGAAGAGACTGTCTTTCCTTCATTGAATATTCTTGGTTCCCTTGTCAAATAATAATTGACCATATAGGCCTGGATTTATTTTTATCTCTTGATTCTGTTTCATTGGTCTATGTGTCTGTTTTTATCTCAGTATCATACTGTTTTGGTTACTAGAGCTTTATGATATAACCTGAAATCAGAAAGTGTGATATCTCTTGCTTTGTTCTTCTTTCCCAGAATTCACTGTTTGGATCTTTTCTGTTTCCATACAATTTCTGTGAAAAATGCCATTAGATTCTTAATAGAGATTCATAGAATCTGTAAAGATTTTGTATAGTATGAATATTTTACCCGTATTCCTCCAGTTCACATGATTTCCTTTCTATTTATTTATATCTTAGATTCTTTTCATCAATGTTTTGTAAATGTTAGTATAGAGATCTTTTACCTCCTTGGTTAAATTTATTCCTGAATGTTTTATTTTTTCCAGTGCTGTTGTAAATTGAATTATTTTTGCTACTTTTCAGATAATTCACTGTTAATGTAAATTTTATCTGCTGCAGTTTTTATTTTTTGTTTTGTCAACTGAGTTTTTTTTTTTTTTTTTTTGGTAGGAACTAGGATTTTCTATATATAAAGTTATGCCATCTATAAGTAGAGGCAGTTTCATTTGTTACTTTTCAACTCTGTTATTTTATATTTCTTTTTCTTGCTTGATTACTCTAGCAAGGCCTTTTAGTAGTAGTGTGTTGAATCGTAGCAATATGAGTGGGTATTCTTGACCTCAGAAAAGCTTTCAAACTGTCAACATTGAAGTATGATGTTACCACCTTTTTATATCATGTGTATATTCTTTTGCACAATACCAGTACTTATCAGAGATAGTTTATTAAAGGTTAGTTACTATGTGGAACCTAAAACCATTCTGTTACATTAAAATTCATTGATCTTAAAAATTAACAACGATGTAAAAAATAAAAAAATTAATATAATAAAAAAGTAAAAAAAAAAAAACTGAAAAAACCAAAACCAAAAAAAAAAATTCATTGATCTAATTCATACTTTAGATGGATCTTTTACCCATGCAAGATTTTGTAATGCTGTGTTTTGATCATTTTGAAAATTGTTTGCTGAGTTATGCAGAGCTTATAAACGTTGACAAATTTCATTATCTTTCTTTCAGACTATCATTGATCTACCAAAAATTGTACTTGTTTCATCACTGGTCTCATGAAAGTCCTTTAATTATGGGAGATTTTAAGATTATGGTGGCAGACATGAGTTTTTCCAAGTTCTAACTTCTAGGTGAAAGCTTGAATTTTATCATTGGCAATTAATATTTGAAGTTACAGACTTAATTCCATTAAATGTTTTTGAAGGTATTAATGGATAGGCCAGTCTGCTCTTTGTTCTTTTAGTTAAAAATGGTATTCCTTGGGCCTCCCCGGTGGCGCAGTGGTTGAGCGCTGGGTTGCGAAGCTGCCCGCGGCCTCCGCGCCGCTGGTTCGATCCCCGGCTGCTCCCCGGCCACCGGAGGAGGGTCCCACATGGCGCGCAGACCTCTCCTGCCGCCCGCTGCTCCCCTCAGCAGTGTACTTCGGTCCTTCTGCCTGCTCTGCTCCCTGCTCTGGCTCTGGTGAATTCTCTCGCCCTCCCGCGCTTCGGACTGTACCCAGTGCATGTATAAACAAAACAAATAAATAAATAAATAAACATGCCTCTATTAAAAAAAAAAATGGTATTCCTTGAAAAAGTGGCAAATGAACTTTTAACTCAAGTGATTGCCATATTCTGAGTGCTTATCTTCAAGGTGATAATAGAAATACTAATAATTTCATCAAGTAGAATATTTAAAAAAATTGTACTCAAGGATAGAGATTTAATAAAATTAAAAATGTTTTACTTCATCAAGGATACTCTTATGTGAAATTGACCTTTTTTTCTTCAGTGAGTGTGTGAGGTAAAGGTGTACCAGTAACCACTGGTCTAGTCTAGTGTCACTACCTTGATCTGTGCAAAGATGTCACAGTTTTACCCACCATTCCATTTGTACCATATTGCACATGTCAACACAACACAAAGGCAAATGTCTTAGTATTACAATGCAAATAGTTTCAACCTTGCAGACCTCTAAAAGTTTCTTGGGTACCCCCAGTTATTAAGGCATCACATTTTGAGAACCTTTGGACCAGCACATAGTAAAAGTTAAGTACACACATCCAACAGATATTGTCATCGTATATTTTAATTCTTTATAACTTTATCTTCTTTGGTCCAGACTCTTATCTCTTCATTCCCATGCTGGTCACACTGTACCAACGGTAGTAGGGCATTGATAAGTATATGATTACTGCATGATGTCCTGTGGACTAGTATTGAAAGGAAGTTATATTAAGTAGCTACCTGTTATGCAGGATCTTAAAGTGAAAGAGACTACTTTACTGGATGTATATAGTTCACCACATGGTGCTTTCTTGAAAACTTTGGTGTGGAATGATGTTTTTCTGAGGTTAACAAGGTAACTGTAAAATATGCATATCTGACATTTGAATGTTTACCTCACTGGAGTTTCTGTGGGTGAACTTTGAACTCATGAAGACTTCACTTTGTATACAGATGCTCATGAAGTGGGGGCCACTGGTTGACCTCTGCTGAATGTAATAGACACCGAGTGTAATAGACACCGAGTGTCAGCTGAGGCAGCTGAGATGGGGAGAGGCTGAGTAGCTCCTTGTTCCACATCAGTTAGTGCCAAAACCATGATCATGACCCAGTTCCCTGAGTTCAGTCTGGATCCCTGTCTACATTAAGACCTGATTTCTGTACTTGAATGCTTTCTTTTTTGTGTATTTAAAATTTGATGACCAAAAGTTCTTGAGTACTAGAGCTGTTACATTAAAGGGTTGGAAGATTTTTTTTTTTTTTTTCTGTATACTATCCTAGCCTTGATATACCTGGAGGTGACTGTTGTTATATTTAGATTTTCAAAATGGTCATCTGCTTGGCTTCTGAACTTGTCCTTATTGTAAGTGGGAGAAGTTGCTTTCCTTTCCCCCCTTTTTTTGGTAAATGGATTCTCTGTGGCTTGACCAAAATAAATGCTCTTCCAAAGAATTCAGGGGTTGAAAGGCGACCCTAGATGTTGCCTTCTGTGAGTGTGATAAAAAATGTGATCGTCAATAGTTTACAATATAAAAGAATAAATTTTACCTGGCATTAATGTATTTTTTTATGGGTAACTCCTTATACAGGATTACCTGGATCATCTCTTGTTGCTTCTTTTTTTTTTTTAAAGATTTATTTATTTATTTATACAAGCACTGGGTACAGTCAGAAGCATTGGAGGTTGAGCGAATTCACTAGAGCCAGAGCAGGGAGCAGAACAGGCAGACTGACGAAGAAGTACACTGCTGAGGGGAGCAGCGGGCACCAGGAGAGGTCTGCAGCACCTTGTGGGACCCTCGCCCGGTGGCCGGGCATCAAACCGGTGCTGCAGAGGCTGCGGGCAGCTTCACAACCCAGCGATCAACCGCTCCGCCACCAGGGGAGGCCCTCTTGTTCCTTCTTATTCTACAGTTGGCTGTGTGTGTATTGAGAAAAGTTAGGAGGGCTTTTTGGTTCTTTTATTTAGTTTTAGTAACTTAGTAGCTCCCTACAAAAGCCTTTAGATCATTGACAAGATGAGACTAACAGAGCAGAGGGAAGTGTTGGGGGAGATGGAACCTAGAAAGTATTGAGGGAAACTGACTCCTACCTCGGAACTATAGTATGTTTTTGGACTGCTGTCCCATATCTTGCCCATTTTGATTCTCACCATGAATTAACTAAGGAGGTGGTATAATTACACTTCTTTCATAAGTATAAAAATTGAGACTTAGAAATGTCAGTCTTAAAGACATATAGACACTAGTCTAAAGGCCTGCTTCTAATGGTTGGTTGTAACAGCAGTAGGCTTGCTTTCTTAGTGAGAGAAGTTTCTCATGGCCAGAGTCAAGGGAGACCTTGGAGAAACTGGTGTGCAATGTGACCTTAGGTCAGACTTGGACTGAAGTCAGAAGGAGTCTACAGACTGAAGAAGATGGCTGCTGTAGTAGGAAGGTTATTCTAGTTTTTGTTTGCTGGATATTTGTCTCCTTTATAGGTTCTGTGCTTCTTCCCCCTACCCAGCTTCAGTAACTTTTCTTTGTCTTGAACTCTTGGAACTTTTACTACTATGTATGTTGGTGTATGTCTCATTTTGTTTAGGTATCCTGAACTTTTTTGTTTATTTCCTTCTCCAGGCTTGGAATGTTTTCTGCTGTTATTTTAAAAAAGTTCCTGTCACCTTCTCCCTCCTCCCTCTCTCTTCACTCTATTATTCTTCTATTGCCTTTTCTTGTGTAGTTGGATATTTCTCGAAATGTTTCTTCATCTCTCTTTATTCCCACCTGTTTTATTTATGCATTCACATCTACAAGGTCATTGATTAAATCTTCCATTTGATCTATTCTTTTTTCATAGCTTCCTCCAGAATTTTTCATCTCTTGTTCTTTTTACTTTTTTGCATCTGTTGTTTTGTTATTTAGTATGTCAGCTTTGAGCTTCTATTCCTTAATTTTGTTTTTTAGGATACTCATTTGTTTTATGAGTTTTCTTAAAGATCTTTGATCAACTTTTCCGTGTTTTCTGTCATTTCTTTGAATTTATCATGGCCATTTCGAACTCTGTATCTGATAAGAGGGAAAGATTCCCATGTCTTTGTGATTGACTTCTGTATATTTGTTTTCTTTCTGTGGCATGTCATTCCCCTGAGGTCTTATTTTGTTTGTTTGCTCCATTTTCTTTCTCCCTTTTTTTTGCTTTTGTGGGCCCAATACTTGGAGTGGGACTTAATGGGTATTATGCACCCCTGTATGGAACCAACTATGGCCTGCCATTGCCCCAGGCCTCTGCTCCTGACATGGGGCATTGGGGTTTCTGGGATGGGTGACTAATTTAACTCTAGTAATGTGTGTGTGTGTGTGTGTGTGCGCGCGCGTGAGAGAGAGAGAGAGAGAGAGAGAGAGAGAGAGAGAAACTCATGTAGATCTTGTTTTTGATAAACCACTTATGGTGGCAGAATCACTTAACTGATCATGTATGTTCTCAATTCCTGAGGTTTATAGTTTACATAGTTATTTTACTTTTTTGTTAGCTGATTTGGTGTCTGTATACATTTCTAGGTATTGATTGTGTATACATAGGGTATTTATTGAACTCATGAGTTACATTTTGAATTCTTTGTAATTAGGATAGGGCTTTATTTTGTATACCTTGGACTCTTTTCTGTTTCCGTAGTACCCTGATCTGTGTTAAGTCATATGGAAGTGATATGTTTAAATATATTTTATTACTACTAAATTTAACAGACTTCTGAAGGGCAGCCACTGTGTCTGTTTCATCTTTGAATTCCCAGCGTTAACCATCGCACCTGGCACATGTGTGGGTGCTCAACAGTGTTTGCCAAGCTATACAGAATGATTTCAACCTCCTGATTTTATTTATGAACAAATTAAGAGCTAGGGAATTGTGACTTTGAACAGCAAAGCAGCACAAACTCAAAAGCAATTTTATATCTGATGTCCATAGAACTATTAAATGCAAGGCTCAGAAAACCTGTGTGTGCAGTGAAAAGGTGTAATTTTTGCCTTCTCTAAAGGCATCATCTGATACCAGTCACGTGCCTGAAAAAAATTTCACAAAATGAATTACTTCTTGTTTATCTTGTTTATCTGACTGCTCTCCTCTAAACAGACTTTAGTAATAAATAATCTCAACATTTAGAAGAGGATGATCTCATACCTAACACTCACTAGTTTGCTTTTAAAAATTACACTTGCAGCTGTGAGTTCTTTCAGATTATGTTTGTATACGAGATAGAATATAAATTAAATCAACATGATAGCATAATTTGGCCTTGCTTTATCTTACAGTTGACTATAGATACAAACTCTTGTCAATTGATTTTGACTGTTGAAATTCTCTTTTTGCTGCTGTTCAATACTTTCTTAGGAGAAGACAAACCTAGGATGGAAAAACACCCAGAAAACCTTGCAGAGGAGCCAGCAGACAGCATCCATATCCCAGGGGTAGGGATACTAAGAAAACCTATATTCTTCTACAAGATTTGCACATATCCAGGCAGTTTTAAAATAGAGTTCCACATCTATTGCATTTGTTTTGGTACTTGACATTTTTTGTATCAAGCTAGCCCTAATAAAAAGAACATATTTTCTAAAGCTTTTATGTAAATGCTGGTTGCCTTGAGAATGACTGCACATTTGGTTTTGTTGTGCAGCAAGACTGGCAGTGATCAATTAATAAAAGGATTCCTTTTTTAAAAATTTATTTTTTAAAATTTATTTTTGCATAGAAGAACTGGGGCGTAGGCCAGAGGTGCAGGGGCATCAGAGGATTCACCAGAGATAGAGTGGGGAGCAGAACAGGCTGATCTACTGAAATACACTGCTGAGGGGAGCAGTGGGCGAGACAGGAGAGGTCTGCTGCGCCATGTGTGCAACCTCACTGGCCGGGGATTGAACTCAGGCTGCAGTGGAACTAGCACTGAGACTTAACTCCTAGACCCCAAGACTCCTTATTTTTGCCTTACTTCTGAACCTTGGGAACTTTGTAGACCCCTCTCATTTCTCTGTGCTTCTTAGCACATGGCCAGGGCTGGTCTCTTCCTCGTGTTCTGCAGTCCACCATACTTACCAAATATATTTCAGCTCCCTTAGGGCCTTTGTAGTTGACTGTGTGGCATAAGATAATTGTTTTCAAACCATTGTTTGTTCTTCTGAAGTACTGGAACTTCTATTTTTCTTTTTATATGACTTCTTGTACGGGTGGTCAAAATACATAAAATGAACTGAAGTGGAGCAACTCAGATTGATTGATACCAAATGGGAACCCAGAGACTTCTTGCTCAGGGCTGGGGCCTGACACCCAAGTGTCCTTGGATCCCTTGGGTAACATAGAACTCAGTTGAAAAATTACCAGGAGAGTGGAAAGAGCACAGATTGTGTCACTTACTAGATGCATGAGTTTGACAAGGAACTTAAAACTAAAGTCCCTGGCTTTTGGTTTTCTCCTTCTTAAAATGGAAATAATAATAAATGTCCCTGGGTAGTTGCCCCACTCTTCTGTGTCCTTCCTGCTTCCTTCCTTCTCTTCCACACTTCCTCTTTCTTCTCTTCTCACCACCTAGCTCTTTTTTTAGCTTCCAGTTCTTCATGGTCTAACTGGTACGCCTACACTTTTCACCACTCCTACCTTATTGTTCCCAGTCACATGAATCTCAGCCTTCTCTACATTCCTATAACATTTATTATAAGTTCCTTTAGAGTTTTCAAAGTAACTCTTTATTCCAGGAAATTTAGAAAACATAAATAAGCCTAGAAGAAAATACCCAACTTTCAAGATAAGGACTCTTTTCTTATTGTAAATATAGTGGAAAATACCCATTTCATAATTAATTGTAGTTTTTGATAGACAAAACCTATTATTTTTAACTTTGTGGTGTTTTAGTAACTAATTTGAAAGAAATTTTGAGTTTTTTGATAATGGAAAAAAGACATTTCCCTTGAAATTATGAATATAATGATCAGGGGATGGTGTTGCAGGTGTTGTGAGGATGCATAGTGGCCCGAGACAAGGATCCCCGTCCTCAGCAAACCTGAAATTCATATGGAGCTAAATGCTTTAAGAAAGTGAATATTAGAAATGTTACAGTTGATATGTCCCCTGGACTCAGCAGGGACGAGGAGGCCATGTCTCACTTTGGGGAGAGATGGTCCTGAGAAGGCTTTTAAAGTCATTGGGATTAGGACCAGAGTTTGAAGTGAGTTAGGATTATGAGTCAGGATTTCAAGAGGTGTCACAAAGGGCATACTCTGGGGGGTGGGAGGGTGTGGGGGGAAGTGGGTAGAAGAAAGGAAAGGAAAGGGGCAGGAAAGTACCAGGTGTCTGACTGAAAACTGTGTCCTCCGAAAACAAAGCAGGTGAGGAAGACCTGGAATCCCAGACGGATCCCCCAGAGCCTGTGATGTAAGTAGTTTAAACGCAAGCATTCATGAGATTGCAGATTTGAAGAGCTCACATTTGCTTAACAAAAATCATTGGGAGAGAGGTCCTTTAAAGTTGACTGGTTTAAGAATCAAGTCTTAAAATATATAAATCACTTTGCTGCATGCTGCTGTGACTACACTTGGTTCTAAGTAATGGACTGTTCTTGGTCTGTTCTTACATAGATCTTAGTTAATATGTGAAGTGACCATAACTTTTTATAAATTTTAGTACAGCATTTTTGTTTGTGTTGTTTTTAGGATAAGTCTCATTTCTAATTTCCCCTCAATTTTGAAAGACCTTCCTGACCACAGGGCTCTCTATAAAATGACAGAACCAGAGTAGGACTCTTAAAAATTGTGATTCTACATCTTATGAAAATTAAATGTACTACTGTAAACTACGAGAACTTTAAGAAGTTATTTTTATTATGGTGAAATAGATATAATGTAGTTACTGTCAGACCCATTTTTAAAGTGTACAATTCAGTGGTATTAAATACATTCCTGTTGTTAGGCAGCTGTCATAACTCTTCATCTTGGAAAGCTGAAATTCTACACATACTAAATAATAAGCCCCATCCTTCCCTCCTCCCAGCCTCTGGGCAACTACCATTATGCTTTCTCTCTTTGATTTGACTAAGTACCTCATGTAAGTGGAATTCATACAGTTGTCATTTTGTAGTTGGTTTATTTCACTAAACACAATGTCTTTAGGGGTCATCTATATTTTGTAGCATATTACAGAATTTCCTTCCCTTTTTATACTGAGTAATATTCCATTATAGGTACATACCACATTTTGCTTATCCTTTCATCTGTTGATAGACACTTGAGTTGTTTCCATGTTTTAGGTATTGTGAATAATTGAGCTATGAACATGGTATGTAAGTATCTTTTTGAAGCCCTGTTTTCAGATTTTTTGGGGGGGATGGGGGAGGTGCACAGGAGTAGAATTGCAGAATCATATGGTAATTCTATTTTTAATTTTTTGAGGAACTCTGCCTGCCATAAAATGCTTGTACCATTTTATATTTCTACCAGTAGGTTTCCAAATTCTCTGTATAAAGGTTACCTTCTTTCCACTTTCTTGTCAACACTGGAGCAAGAAAAGCCTTTTCAATAAGTGGTGCTGGGAAAACTGGACAGCCACATGCAAAAGAATGAAGCTATATCACTGTCTCATACCACACACAAAAATTAATTCAAAACTTGAGAAGTTTTCAGACATTATTTCTTCACATATTCTTGTTGCCTCTTTTTCTTTTGGGACTGTCATGATACATATGTTAGCTTGCTTAATGGTGTCCCAAAGGTTCCTTAGGATCTGTTTGCTTTTCTATCGTCTTTTTTTTTTTTTTTTCATTCTTGATAGTTTACATTGTTCTATCTTCTAGTTCATTGATTCTTCTCCTTGATGAAATCTTTCTTCGAATATTTATAATGAATTTTTCATTTCAGGTATTATGTATTTCAGTTCCAGAATTTCTTTTTAGGTTTTGTCTCTTTAGTGATATTTCCATTTTGTAAATATATATTTTTCTTGGCTTTCTCAGTGTCTTCCTTACATCTTTAAAATAGTTGTTTTAAAGTCTTTATCTAGTATATCTGCCATTAAGTCTCTTCCAGAAGGGTTTGTGTGGGTTTTTGCCCCTCTGAATAGACCATGCTTTTCTGTTTCTTTCTATGCCTTGTGATTTCTTTCTTTCTTTTTTTTTTTTTGGCGGCGGGGGTTGGGAGGATGCTAGACATTTGAATCTAATGATGTGGTATTTCTGAAAATAAGATTTTTTTGCCTTTCCCAAGGTTTGCTGTTTTTGCTATTGTTTTTCTTTATTACTACTAGTTTTTATTTGTATAAGTTGTTTCTGTGCCAAGGATTAACCTGAGTTGTTATTTTTTTTAGAACCTTTCCCTAGGCATGTGCTTTACCAATTTTTTATTTTCTAATTTTTCCTATATATGCAGTTAAAAAATTCTTATTTTTAATGTCTGAGTCTCTAAGAAGAAAAAGTGAAAAATTAAGTGGAGGGGGAGCACGAAAAGGGGAAAGACTGTTGGCCCGTTAAGTCCCCTGTTAGCCAGAGAGGGAAGGGCTTATTTACAAGGAATGGAATTATGTACGACAATGACTACAGGCCCCTGTGATCAGAAGCAGCAGTCTGCAATCAGATCACAGAGTCCTGATTTTTGGAGGATAGATACTTACCCTGGTTCCTGCACCTTATGTGTAATCTGCTACAGGAACATGTGCAAATATATTGCTGGAATGGAATCCAAATAGAAAGGAGGAACAGTATCCACATGTCTTAAATCAGGCAACAGACTGGGGAGTATGCCCAAAAGGCTTCACTGAGCAATATAATGTATTTGATGGGGGCAACTTCACAGAGGAATCCTGATTCACTGTGAAATCCTAAAAACTCATTCTTGTAGTTTGATGAATAGGCATTTTATTCAGAATATCCCTTGTACTGTGTTGGGGGTTTTGGTGCCCTTCTTGAGGGGGGATGCTGCACAGTTACCTTCTTGTCACCCCCTTCCCCCATTTTGGGAATGAATATTCAGAATAGGTTGGTTTCTTTGAAATAGCCAATTCACAGAAAAAGAATATACTTCTGTTTCATTGCCTGGAGCCTTGTAATTGCTGATCTGAATGGATTACTCAAAATAACCTTTTATCTTTTGTTAAGAGTATGCTTTGTTAAGAAAGAACATTTGTGTTCTAAAAAATTGTTTTTTCCTGGCCAACATCTCTTCTGCCCCCAATCAAAAGAATTATCAGATATTTTCAGTTATCTATTGTTTGTTAGATAATTAGTTGTAAAAATGTTAATGGTGCAATATGTACTTAAACAGTATTTTGTATGGGGAGAATTAAAGTAGATAAAAAAATGAGGACATGTCTTATCCCTCCTCCAGGACTGTGACTTGATTTTCCTCCCCCCCTCTTCTATCTTTTCTGGAATCTTTTTAAAACATCTTGGAAAGGAATGGTTAATATAACAAGTTGGGCCGTGGAGCAGTTGCTGTGGAAACCATAGCATGACTTTCCCTGCTATTGTGTTTCCTGTTTCGTAGTAGGCATACAGTGGCATTGATCTATTATTTTAATGTGCTCTTTCTTTATTTAAAGAGAAAGAGAATGTGGTAGAGAAGAAAAGAGACTTTTCAGTGTGTTCTTTATGGAACACTGACTGAAATAATAAACCATGGGCTAAAGGACTCCTAGCATCACCCACAGTGGAAGTGCCCAGGCCCACAGACCATAGCCGCAGTTGTGCTTTATCTGCATCCAGAATCATCAGTTCTGTGTTTTTTGTTTTTATACTGAGTATCATGTGCTTGGAATCCTCACACTTGAACTGTGCAGGTTTAATATGAGTAGAATAAGGGAACAGAACGACACAGATGAGTGCAAAGGTCTTCCGCTCTGTAGAGGAGTGGAAGCTGCTGATGTGTCTGACTAGTTAAATTCTCATTGCTTGGGAAGTGATACTAAAACACTGGAATCCACAAGAAGACCCCAGAACACTTTCACCTTCCAGCTCTGCTATTTTTAAATCAAATGATTATCTGATAGTCTCCTCCTTGAGAACCTATAGCAAAAAGGTTTTTTTTTTTTTTTTTTTTTTTCCCAGAAGCAGAGTCATTTCTAATTTTCCCAAAGTACTTGGTGAAGGAGGGGCAGGCAGTGATTAATTTCAAGCAAAGGCATCTTTCCTTCTCTCCCTAAAGTATTTTTTCCCAAAATAAGTGATGTAATGGATTAAGGAAAATTTATTGTCTAAAGAGAAAATGAACAAAAAAAAATCTCCATTTTTACTTGAGGATGTTGAAGATGGAATAAACAGAAGTTTAGAGAAACTGACTATAGAGCTTGATTAAAACAAACCAACAAGGGCCTCCCCGGTGGCGCAGCGGTTGAGCGCTGGGCTGCGAAGCTGCCTGCAGCCTCTGCAGAGCTGGTTGGATCCTCGGCCGCCAGACGAGGGTCCCACATGGCGCGCAGACCTCTCCTGCCGCGCCTGCTGCTTCCCTCAGCAGTGTATTTTATCGGTCTGCCTGTTCTGTTCCCCGCTCTGGTGAATTCTCTCACCTTCCTGCACTTCTGACTGTACCCAGTGCTTGAATGAATGAATGAATAAATAAATAAATCTTTAAAAAAGATTTAAAAAAGATAAAAAAAATCTTTAAAAAACAAAACAACACCACAAACCAACAAATCACATTGTTTTATCATTGATGACTCCACCTAAGTTCTTTCATCATTCTGCTTAATTTTCTTCTCCTCCCACTCCCCTACCCCCACCAATGTTGCCTGGAAATAGCTCTGATTACCCTGTTTTTTAAACTATGATTTTGCCCGTAACTGTGGAGAAAAAGTTGCTTCCTGGGGTTAACTTTCTAACTTTTATATAAGGTTTGTATAGCAACTTAATCTGGAGGATATTGTCTGAGATTAATTTCTTTATGGTTAATTTGTGGCATTACAGAAAATATTAAAAGCAGGTCTTAAGACAAAAATGATTCAGCATAGCAATATAGAGCTACACAAGGAATTATGTACATTGGATATGGTAACTACATGGTTAAATATATGTTCTTTTCCTATTTTTTAGCACCTGCTAGATACCATTTTCTGTTTTTCATCACTACCATTCTCTAATACCTTGCTGCCTCCCTCTTAACTTAAGAGCCCTCATTGTGTTTATTAACATCTACTAGTTTTTATAAGTATTTTATTGAGTCAAATTGGTCACTATACGCTTTTGCCATTCTGACTTGTTTTACTACACATAATTTCTCCATTTTGCTCTAAGTGACTGCATTTCATCTTTCCATATGGCTCCATAGTGTTCTTGATCCAGTTGTCAGTGATCTGTCATCTGGACACTTAGGCTTACTCCCATGGCCTGGCTGTTTTAAATAGTGCTGCAGTAAACACTGTAGAGCATATAGGTTTTTTTTTTGTGTTGATGGTTTGATATTCTTTGGCTTGATGCTCAAGAGCGGGATTGCTGGGTCATACAGGATTTCCAGGTTTTGTTTTTTAAGATGAATCTAAATTGCTTTCCCTAATAGCTGTACCCATTTACATTCCTGCCAGCAAGGTAATAGGGCTCCTCTTTCTTTACATCCTCCTCAGCACATTGGAATCCTTTCCATATGTGCCATTCTCATGGATGTGAAGTGGGGTCATGTGGTTTTAATTCATCCTGCTTAATGCTTGCTCTTGTTTTCTAGTTTCAGAGAAAAACAACAACAAAAAATTAGTCTTTTGCTTTTACCCAGGCATAGCGATGAAAGCAGAAATCAAATATCTCCTATTTAATTGCTTATTATAAGGTGAAGAAGCAAACTACATTGAGAAGCCTAATGTTTACCTTTAAGGAGTGCTAGGCTGTGTGATTTCAGCCAGGAATTATCATGCTTCTGACTCAAATCCAAGCCTGTTACTCTGTAGCCAGCTCCTTTCATGGAGGTAAGTCTGGCACTTACTGTGATTATCACACTTGAATACTAGTGAATTTGTTGTGGTGTACCGAGATCATAACAAGGACAGCTTCAATGCCTTTGCTGCCTTTTTTCCAGACCTCTGCCTGGTACATTCCCCCGAGACAGGTGTGGGTGCTGGCTTAGAGGGACAGTGTGCCGCCACTGCAGCTGTCGTCTGGGTGTCTGGGGTAGGGCAGCTGTATTCAAGGCCTACACTCCAAGAAGTTTAAGTCACTGTGCAGTATCTACACACAGCTGGGAAATAACAGATGTGAACTGAAAAAGGAATTGTGTCCTGCTCTATGGAGACTGGACCAGAGTGGAGAGAAAATGAGGCATAGAGCTAGGAACAGAAAAGAGAAATTGTCAAATTAAACAACAACGTCTCAAAATGTTTGAGCATATTTTTCTTGTCTCAATAAAGAGAAAGGTTGAAACCCAACTCTGCAGGATCCATTTATAAATACTGGGTCCTTTGTAGAACTTTTTGTTTTGCCATTTTCATTCTCTGTTGTGTGCCTTCTTCTGGTATGGCTTCTTTCTTTAGCATTTGAGAGAATCAGATATTTCTCTTTTAATTGCATTAGTTTAATACTCTGGTTTCTCTTCAGATCGTATAAATCTTTCGCCTTTTAATTGCATTAGTTTATTTTAACTTACTCGCTCCAGTAATAATGAATTGGGGCAGCTATTAGGACTGACTTCACTATACTCCAGAGAATTGTAAGAGTCAACACATGCTTTGAGGGTCTCGTGGCATGTTTCTGGGTTGACAGAGCTAGGGGAGTAAAGAGAAAGCTACTGGAAATAGTTCAGTCACTGACAATCTGTTCTGTTTTCTCATCAGCTATTTCCAAAAAAACCTTCAGCAAAGTGCTGTATGACATTCAGCTGATAGCATTTGCTGTTGATCTTAAAAAGCAACAAACCCATGGTCTTTTGGAGGGTGTCTCCTTGAGGGAAAATCGTCAGTAAAGCTTGAGGCTGTTAAGTGTAAGATAGATTTTGTTATGCAAGGTAGAAAGCAAGTGATTTAGCTTCAATTTTAGTGACAGACTCAGAGTTTATATACCAAAGATCCAAGTGCACTCTTTCATATCAGGACTTGTAAGCATTAATGATTGGGAACAGGGAAATGGAAACTTCATTGGCCTGGGTGAAATGTTTAATGAGCGGTTCCATATTCAGCATCTACCTGTATCTGCCTCCAGTCAGGAAGGAGGAGTGGAAGGACTCTTGAGCATTATATCTTTTAGAGGAAACTTCCATGCCACAAAACTCTTTCACATGTAAATGTAAGAAACTGGTAGAGTACAAGACAGAAATGTATCCTTGTTTGAGGCTGCAGAGGAGTTACCGTTTCAAACAGTTTTCACTTGTCAGGCACGGAGAGCCTTGTGCTAGGGGCAGAATTATACATAAGGTCTATAAGACTCTACCATGCCACTTAGGTGTGATGTGGTCATAGTCCTACATAAAGATAAATGGAATAAAGAATAGCTGATAATATGCCTGTGGAACACAGAGCAAAGAGAATACACGCATGGGGACAGTGGAGTGGGACTGAAGGAACAAGCATTGTGTAGTGATTGCCCGTGGGACCCTGGAATCTGACCCACTGATTTGACTCTTGGCCCGTTGTTTGTTCGTGTGAGCTCATACACAGGCAGTTTATTTCACTGTGTGCAGTTTTTTCCTCTAAGTAATGGGGATAATAGTGTTTACATCATAAAGAAGTTGTGAGTTAATCCCCCTTAAGTACTTAAGACAATATGGAAATACTTTGAGTGCTCAGTTTTATTACTTTTATTTGGGAATTCTTTATGGTAAATAAAAAGCAGGTTTGCGGTTCATTGTGAAGCATCTCTAATGTGATATGATAAAAAGAATTTGGATTTTATCATATAAGCCTTAAAATTTTTAAGCAAAGAAATGGCATGAAGAAAGTGTTTTAGATATTGGCACACTGACACTGTGGTCCCGGATGGATCCAAGGTAGGACAAGAATGGTAACAGGAAGACTGACTGGGAACCTGCTGGAATAATTAATACAGGTGTGCTTCAGGTTGTGCACTGGGGTGATAGGAATGGGGTTGTGAAAGAAAAGCTGAATCACATTGCATCTTTTCCTTTCTTTGCAGTGTAAATGGTATTCAAGGTGCTAAATTATAGGTCAAAAGAATGGGAGACTGTCCAAAACTGGACTCCTCTACATACCCCACTCATTTTATTTTTATGAATTGACCTTAAGCACTTGGTCTTATAAAACACTAAAGTATAAGATGCTTTAGGTTCTGACACTTTCCAGTCATTGGTATAACGTTATGATTTCATTCTGCTAAAATTAAGGAAATAGGTTGACTGATTAATTCCTAAATAAACTTTCTAATTCAAAGAATAAGGAAATATAGCTGTCATGTTTTATTAAGCACCATTCAGATGTAGTCCTGCAAATGATTTTTTTCCTTACCCAATTTTGTTTTTTCCTATATGAAAAGTCTTACTGTTTTTAATTTTCTGCTGCTCTTAATTTGGGTCCTATGCCTGTGCTTGCCTGATTTTTCCTGTGGCCATCTCTCTTTTCTATAAAATGGTGGAAGTATCATCATGTATATAAATTCCGGAAATACTCATTTACACCATTTACTACTTAGAGAAATAAATCCACATTATGCTTTGTCTTATTTTGTATGTAGGGGCATAAATAGCCATGCCTGAGTGCTATATGTCCTGCTGTGTTGCAAGAAGAGTACTTGGCAAAGTTCTGGAATTGTTGGGTAAAGTTCTGGAATTGTTCGCTTTGTATCTAGTGGAGGCCAGTGTAATCTAACCTAAACGGCCCGTATGGGCAGGATGGAGCTAGCTTGAGAAACTATGTCCTCCTGGATATTCTCAGTCTTTGTAACTGGTCTCTTATTCCTTATGAAAGTGTGAAGCTTCTAGATGATATTTCTAGGCCTTTGAAGTGGTCCATGTAGCTTTTCTGCCTATTTTATCCTACTCTTCCCAGATATCTTCAATTTGAGGTCCAAAATCAGCCAAAAATGGTCAGATTTGATATAAAACTCACACATCTTATGTGAATTTTAACTCCATTCTCATAATAATTTTAGGTGGTAGGTGTTCGTTTTATACCTGTTTTGCAGATGGGGAAACAGAGGTAGAAAGAGGAAAAGTAACTGCTATGGGTCAAGTTGCTGAGTGGGGCAACCAGCATTCCATTTTATACAGCCTCGCTCCAGTGCCTGTTCTCATGGACATTCACTATGTTGCTTGCTAGTTCTTGCTATCTCTGCTTTCTGGAATCAGCTTTCCATCTGGTCTAGTGGCCACAGTATATAAGAAGGTGTGGTGTTTGGGAGATAGATCTGGGGTCCTGGTTTCAACACTTGCTAAATTGTGATTTCAGGCCAGCTTCCTCTTTTTGTGATGTGACATTTGAAAGTATTAAAGGTAAGTAGTAAAGTTTTGGGAACAGAATTGATGTTCAGAAAATGGCAGTTGTAAAAAATGTTGAGCTATATTAACTTGGAAGTGTGTTATTTTATGTTTACATTTAATCAGTAAGTTCTGGTTTGTGATGGATGGGGCCAAGAAAAGAGATGTCTTTTAATTCTCATTCAGTTTGGGAGAAAGCACGGATTTTTTAATGTTGTTTAGAGCTAAAGGGATATATGTATCATATATATATATACATATATATATATAAAATCCCGTATCTCTATGTATATATGAGAATCTTGCTTTCAAAACAAAAAATACTTTTAACGTCTAGTTAAATGTGAAAATATTGATTTATCTTTTACACATTTCCCCCCGCTTTATCTCTAAAAAATACTGACTTATTTAATTGTGTAGCTGAAGTGAAGGTCCTCTAACATTTTTTTCTCTAAAATCTCAGTAAAATAGTATTTGTTTTCATGAAATTACTGTCTTTAAAACTTCAGATTTTGTAGCTTGGTACTAAATCATAAGCAGTTTCTCCTTAATGGGACTGAAAAGTCACTTGATTTGTAATCTCTGTTCTGAGCATGTTTTATATGCTGAACTCTCTCCACCTGTGTCAGTCTACTAAAATAAGGTAACTGGTCCTCAGGTGGCATTTTGTCTGTGATGTTTGAGTTTCATTCAGTCTAACTTTCTGTAGTTAGTCTTTAATTATTTATTGCTAATTTTCTATTGAAAGAGGCCCTTTTTTTGGGGGGGGCATGCGCCTGTTCTTGACGGTGTTAATAATCAGCAAGTTATGTTGGTATACTGGAAACTAACATTTTTATTAGAGTCCCCTTACTTACATATTCCCCCCCCCACACACACACACAGTTTGTTGAATGGTGGCAGCTGTCTCAGTTTGGTTTCCATGACTTAGTCTTTTTAGAGGACCATGCATGGAACCCTTGTGTCCAAGAGCTTTGAGCTGACTTAATTCCTGGGTTACTGGCCATAGCCAAATTTGGTAAATGATTAAATGTGGCAGAACTCTTTCAGAGACATAGCCTTTTGGAAGTTCCCAAGTTTGCTTTTCCTGAACTTCACTTAGGCTGTACTTATCCAAAGATCACTTTTTTTAATGACCTAAAAAAAGTTCATCACAGCATTTTTTATAATAACTCTTTGTTGGAGGTGGGTTAAATAAGTCATGGCACATTCCTAAAATAGAATATTATATATGGCTTAAAATGACTTTTGTAAGTGCCCTGAGTAAGTAAAAGAGAGGAAAATAAGAGACCACAGAGGAAGAAATGAAGGATTTGATTTAGAAACATTTTTTATCATAGTTCAGAGTAATAGTTTACCTGGGTGGAGGGAGCATAACTTAAACTTTTGCATTTCTGTATTTTGTAAATGTCACATAATTATATGTGTTGCTTTTGGAGTCTAAAATGTGAGAACAACTTAACAATTATTAAGCCAATACCCTTCTCTACAAATATGCAGTGTTGCCTTGTTTGCTGGCAGCAGTTTATCAGGAAGGCCTGACAGTGAAGTAGGAGATAGAAGAACCACAAAAATAACAATTGAGGCTTCAAAAAATCCACACGTGAGCACGTATGTGCGTGCGTGCATACACACACACACACACACACACACACACAAATTCCATTTTATGTTGGTGCATATGGCCAACTGGGTCCCAGTAGTCACTATAGATATATATAATTGCTGTTGCTGGAGATTATGACTACTATTTTAGCACGCATCAGGGACAGGCAAAATACCATTTAAAATACTCTATTTAGGGATGGTTTTTTTGATTCCTAAATAAACATCCCTTTTATTATTGAAACAAAAAAAATCAAATATTTGGGAATAAATCTAACAAAAGAGGTAAAGGACCTATGCAAAGAAAACTATAAAACACTGTTAAAAGAAATAGAAGAAGAAACAAAGAAATGGAAAGACATCCCCTGCTCATGGATTGGAAGAATAAACATTATTAAAATGGTCATCCTACCAAAAGCAATATACAGATTCAATGCTATTCCAATCAAAATTTCAATGTCATTCTTCAAAGAAATAGAACAATTATTGATGAAATTCATATGGAATCACAAAAAACCCCAAATAGCCAAAGCTCTCCTGAAAAAAAGAGAAGGGAATGGAGGCATCACACTCCCACACTTCAAACTACTACAAAGCCATAATCATCAAAACTGCATGGTATTGGAACAAGAACAGACATACAGACCAATGGAATCGAATAGAAAATCCAGAAATAAACCCACAGATTTATGGTCAACTAATCTTTGACAAAGGAGCAAAGACTATGCATTGGAGCAAAGAAAGTTTGTTCAATAAATGGTGCTGGGAAAACTGGGTCGCTACATGCAAAAGAATGGAGCTTGACCACTACCTCACACCATACACAAAAACCAACTCAAAATGGATTAAAGAACTAGACATAAGATCTGAAACCATAAAATATATAGAAGGAAATATAGGCGAAACACTACGTGACTTGCACATCAAAGACATCTTTACAGACACATCACCCAAAGCAGTGATAGTGAAGGCAAAGATAAACAGCTGGGACTACATCAAATTAAAGAGCTTCTGTACAGCAAAAGAGACAATAACAAAAACAAAGAGAAACCCCACCGACTGGGAGAACATTTTTGCACACAACACTAATGATAAAGGACTGATCACAAAAATCTGCAAAGAGCTGATGAGACTCAACAACAACAAAGAAAATAACCCAGTCAAAAAATGGGCAGAAGAGCTAAAAAGAAACTTCTCTGAAGAGGAAATGCAAATGGCCAACAGGCATATGAAAAAATGTTCAACATCACTTGTAATCAGGGAAATGCAAATCAAAACTACCATGAGATACCATCTCACACCAGTGAGAATGGCACATATTAAAAAAACTAGCAACAACAAGTGTTGGCGAGGGTGTGGAGAAAAAGGAACTCTTCTGCACTGTTGGTGGGAGTGCAAACTGGTCCAACCACTATGGAGAGCTGTGTGGAGATTTCTGGACCTACTAAACATAGAGCTTCCATATGATCCAGCAATTCCACTCCTAGGTATTTACCCAAAGGACACAGAAACATCAATTCCAAAGAACACCTGCACCCCTATGTTTATAGCAGCACTGTTTACAATAGCTAAGTTTGGAAACAACCCAAATGCCCAAAAATAGATGACTGGCTCAAGAAGATGTGGTACATATATACCATGGAATATTACTCAGCATTCAAAAAAGATAAACACATGCAATTTGCAGCAACATGGATGGCGCTGGAAGGGATCATGCTCAGCGAAATAAGCCAAAAAGAAAAAGAAAAATACCGGATGGTCTCACTCATAGCAGGAATCTAGAAAACTTAAATAAGGGACCAGGAAAATGAATAACTATAAGAAAGTGAAAATCAAAATCAACAAAAAACTATGAACCAGACACTTTTAGGGGGGCGGGGGCGGGAGGGGAGGGATTGGGGTCAGAATGGGGGGGCTGCAATTGTATGGGGAATATAAAAATAAAATTTATTATTTAAAAAAATAAAATAAAATACTCTATTTAGGAAGGGAGACTTGAACACATATATTTTTAAAAATGCTCTTAAAATTTTATCAACAGTACAGTTTATTAGTGCTTCAGTTATCTGGAAGTTCTCTGATGCTGAATCAGTAGTTTCACTGACTTATAAGCCAGTGAAATCAGTCTTCCTGAAATGCTGTCTTAAAAATAAAATGTTAACAGGAAACCAAAAATCTTTCTGAAAACTCTGCCATCCTTGAATCTCTTCCACTCTGGTGCAATATTCTGAACAATCATTTTGAAAGGGGAGGCATAGCACAATAAGCGGGTGCTATTTTCCCTGCCCCCTTACATGCATCCACCTTGTACTAGCTGTTCGGACCTAGGGCAGAATTGAGTAGCTAGGTGAAGCTTTATAACCCAAAAGGCAGGTGGGCTTTGGGTTCTTCTCTCTCAGGCTTTGACTTTCACACTGGTCCTACTGGGAAGGAGACATGGAAGGAGACAGGTGGAGAACAGACAAGTGGAGACACTTAAGAGAGACCCATAGGTGAGAGATGTGGGAAGACTGTCCTTGGCAGAGACAATGACAGCTGTTGTCTTGACTTTGATTTTGTTCCTTTTGTCCTGTGGCTCCCTGGCAGAAGTCACCATAGATTTGTGGCAGGCTTTCAGACTTCAGCAGCCGGACATCAGGCTTAGCTTTTTGGCTAGATATTTGCCTAGGAGGGGATGGTTTATTTTGGGTGTTTTATTGGGAAATTATTATTAGGAATATGTTCTTTTCCTTCTATGCACACTAATTTTATTAAGGATATTTCACAGTAAAAGTTGCCTCCTTTGTCTTTATATGGTGGATGGCAAGATCCTGTTTTACAGTGTGCACCCCTTAAGTTTGAGATTCTGGGTACCTCTTGATCATATGCTAACAATTTCTACACAGGCAAGCACTGACAGAAAATATTTAACAATTTTGTCTTGAAGGAGCCAAATTTCCAACCTCCTATGTATTACAATAGTCCTCGCAGTATGTTATAATTAGTGGATTGAATTATAATGAAGAAAAGCCATTGTGCCTCTCAGTGCTTCCCTGTCTCAGCCCACACAGGTGGAACCACAGTTATAGAAACAATTTCTAAGATACATTGGTGCACTCTTCTAAAGTATAGTTGTCTCATATGTAGAGCAGAAATAAGATCCTTTTAATATTTGGGGACTTTAAGTTAAATGCAATAGGCCCTATGACAAATTTATTAAGCATTGTCGATTAGTCCACTGCTTAAACTGCAGTACTCAAGAGACGCTGCAAGGAATGAATTTTGCCATAGGACAGAGTTGGTACCTGGCTGGGCTGAGGCCTAAAATACTAGAATGAAGAATTGTGGTACTTTCCAGAGACTGTGACCCCTGTTGGGTCTTTTATGAAAGTGGCTGGTCTGGCATGCTGTTTAGTTAAGGCTACCCCCAGGGCTGTGCTTCTTAACTTTAGCTGCCTGGTGGATCTCTAGTGCCTTTGACAATCTGCCAGTTCTGATCCCCATCCCAGACCAGTTGAACATGATACTTCCTGGGTGGACCCAGGCATCTGTGTTTTTGGAACTTGCTAGATAAGTCTAATGTACAGCCAGGATTGAGAATTGCTGCACCCAGGGTGCCTATTTTATCTGGTGTGGAATAGGGCCCTCTAATGAATGAGGAAGAGTGAATAATGTTTAGGTCACTTTTTTTTTTTTTTAAAAGATTTATTTATTTATTTATACAAGCACTGGGTACAGTCAGAGGTGCGGGAGGGTGAGAGAATTCACCAGAGCCAGAGTGGAGAGTAGAACAGGCAGAGTGGCGAAGTACACTGCTGAGGGGAGCAGCGGGCGGCAGGAGAGGTCTGCGCGCCATGTGGGACCCTCGCCCGGTGGCCGGGAATCGAACTGGCGCTGCAGAGGTTGCGGGCAGCTTCGCAACCCAGTGCTCAACCGCTGCGCCACCAAGGAGGCCCTGTTTAGGTCACGTTTCTCCCCTCGTAACCATTTGAGGAAGTGATCATACCTTATTTTTGATATCTCGGTACATGATGTCATAAATTAAAAATAGAATGAAAGAAAATGGAAAACCGAGGTTGAAAACATAAAATATGACAGAAGTGAGGCTTCACATAATTCTCGAGTGACCTCAGACCTTGTCATGACTTTGGTTCTCAATTTTGTAGCAGCCAGGGTCACAGGGAAGTCTGCGCTTCACAGTTAACTAGGGGTTTCCAGGCTTTACTCACATCAGTCTGTCTGGGGCATCTGGGCTGACTACACCGTGTTCTGGGTAGAGAGTTACTCTGGGACTTTGGTTTTTTCATAATGTGTGTTTCCAGCTAGGCTAGCGAGGGTACAACCAAAAGAGCCAATTTCAAAAAACTTAAAAAATGAACTTTATTACTCTTGTAGCTTCCCCCCTTTTCTTTGATGCTTGTTATTGAATGTAGTTACATCTGGCCTGAGAACTCATTCCTTGGTGAAGATGATCTTAGAAGAAACCCATTGCACTAGGTCTGTGTATGCCCAATGTTTGCCTTTGATATGGAAAGACTAAAGATGATTTTTTTCTCTTATTAAAAAAACAAAGCCAATATAGCATTTCTATTTTCAAGCTCCTGAGGTGCTCCTTATCTGTATTGAGCAGTATAGTAAAGTTAACTAATGAATTTTTCAGAAGAGGTGATGGAGACCCATGTCATAGGGTCTATTGCATTTAATTACTAACTTAAAGTTCCCAAATATTAAAAGGATCTTATTTCTACTCTACATATGAGACAAATATACTTTAGAAGAGTGCACCAATGTATCTTAGAAATCTTTCTTATAATAGAGAAATGGGTCTCTGCCACTTAGCACTTGTATCCTTGGGCAAGGTGTCGTATTTCTTGGATCCCTCATTTTCTACATTTTAAAATGGACATGTTAATAGAATCTTCCTAAAAGTCTTGCATTATAACTGAAATAGTGCATGTAAAGCTATAGTATGATTTGTGGCACATAATAAGTGCTCCATAAATACTAATTACTTTGTATATGTATAAAATAATACTCTTATGCAGGCACCCATACTATAGATAGGTAAATAAATAGCATGTCTATAAATGAATTAATTAGTATGTAAATAAATAGCTTCTAAGATTTGCTAAAAATAAGGTATAATGTCATCAGGAGACTGTCAGAGTTCTTGGCAAGACAGACTGAAATCTAGTTTAAAATTGTATCCGTCATTGAGATTTAGGGAAAAGCAGCAAACCAAGTATTAGCAGTTACCAACTATTGAGAGAAACATAGCACCACGAGCTTTGTCTTGAATCACACACCCCCAACTTGGACCTGGCAGCAGCTCCTGGGGCAGGAGTCAGTTAGCCAAGACCTCTAAACTCCCCTTTCTTTTGGCAAAATGCCTGGTAATACCAAGTAATGAAAGTTGGCGAAACACTTTACAGTTTGTGGCAGCATAAACTGAACTTTATTGACTCATTCTTTATATATATGTATTGTTATAAGTACATTCTGATTATGTGTTATTTCAGTCATTTAATAGCTATATGCAAGCTTTATGTAGCCTATATAGCTATATGCCTATACTACATGTCAAGCTTTTGGTTAACATATTGAATAAAAAAAATACTGTTGTTGCTCTTACCTTTATAGTCAGGCAGCGGAGATGGACTTTAGTGAGATCAAACCACTGATGGATGAGTACTGGGTGCATTCCCTGAGACCCTGACATGGCCCGGGGCTCAGGGGAGATTTGACTGATGACATGATGACTGAGCTGAGATCTAAATGATGAATTAGGGATGGAGTGGTGGTGTGGGATGCTTTGAATAGAGGGAAAAACATGTGAATTATTGCCATCAGGAAGGCAATCTGGAACTAAGGAGGGAGAAGGGACAGAAGGGAGAGTTATGAGAGACAGGCAGGGGCCAGATTAAGCATGGCCATGTAGACATCTTAATGCTTTTAGTATTTATACTAAGAGCAGTGAGATACCCTTGAGGGATTGAAGAAGGAGAAAGGAAGGAGGGAGAAAAAGATATGTGAGATAGACAGCCAGCTATCTGCCAGAGTGTCTGGCAGCACTGGAGAATAGCTTAGAACAATCTGGATTGGATATGTAGAAATGAGCTGTGTGGGTGAAAGATGATGGAAATGAAGCTGAGTGGTAACACTGACAGAATATGTTGGATATGTTGGGTAAGGGGACTATGTTCTGGTTTGTACGATCACATGGATTCACAAACTTCAGGGAACAGTGGAAGAGAGAACTTTGGGAGGGCAGGGTGATATATTTGAGTACGCGTTGCCTTTGAGACATCCAAGTGGATCTCTGCAGTGGACAACTGGTCTTGAGCCTAGAGGAGAGGTCTTGTTCTATGACATAATTCTGAGTACTGAGGGCCCACCAAAGGAGAGAGCATAGGTTGTAAAAGTTAATGCAGTTATAGTTTCATTAATAAAAAAGTTAAGTAACTGTATTATAAATCTTTAAATTTATGTGACCTGAGTAAATATTTTAGAATCTGCACAGCAGGGCCTCCCCGGTGGCGCAGCGGGTTGAGCGCAGCTCTGTGAAGCTGTCCGCAGCCTCTGCAGTGTGGGTTCGATCCTGGCCGGCTGGCGAGAATCCCACATGGCGAGGCAGACCTCTCCTGTCTCGCCCACTGCTCTCCTCAGCAGTGTATTTCGTCAGTCTGCCTGTTCTGTTCCCCACTCTGTCTCTGGTGAATCCTCTCACCCTCCCACGCATCTGGCCTGTACCCCAGCTCTTGTATAAAAATAAATAAATCTTAAAAAAAAGAAAAGAATTTGCACAGCAAAACACAATTGAAAGAAAAGGAAACCCAGATATTTTCTGTAGGAAGTCCTTCTTTATATTATTTTTCAATAAGCGTCTAGAAACGTTCCAGTGCTGTTTAAAATAATTTTTCATAAAACACAGTACAACTTTGTATCACTAAAAGAAAAAGTGTGGAAGGATATACAAAATGTGTTTACAAAATGGAAGAATTGGGGTCCCCCCACTGTATTTTCTAAATACTCTGCAGCAAGCATGTGGTATGTTTTAAGTTAACAAAGTAGTTAACAAAAGCTACTATAGATATTTTGTATATTCCATACACTACTGTAATTATTTAAAAATGCACTGGAGTAAAGCTTACCATAATGTTTATAGGATTTATTTTGAGTTGTAATATGAGTGGTGGTGGTGGTGTTGCTCTACATTTTTTGTTTCCTTTTTTTACTTAGTATTTACCTTCATAATGGATAAGTTTTTTTTTTTTTTAAGATTTATTTATTTATGCATACACGAACTCGGGTTCAGGCCAGAGGTGTGGGGGATGAGAGGATTCACCAGAGACAGAGTGGGGGACCGAACAGGCAGATTGACAGAAGTACACTGCTGAGGGGAGCAGCGGGCGCTACAGAAGAGGTCTGCTGTGCCATGTAGGTTGCTCTCTAGCCAGCCGGGGATCGAACTCGTGCTGCAGTGGCTGTGGATTGCTTCATAGAACAGTGCTTAACCCCTTGCATCACAAGGGAGGCCCCACAATGGATAAGTTTTGATAAAAAAAATGAAGGTAAAGAAACATATTTAGAGATATGAGAATTTCTACGAATCATTCAGCTATAAAACCTGTGCATTTTGCTACTCTGAGAGGAAAGTGTCATGGTTGCTAATTTAATAATTAAATTTCCTTTAGTTTTCTGGTTGTGTTTTCTTGATTTATAATAGAACATTAGAAACTAAAGAAATTTTTGAAATCCTGCATCATGGCATTTTAAGGGAGATATTCAGTGTTTTATGTGGGTGTTTTTAGATTCCAGAGAAGGAATTCTAAGATATCTGATGACATATTTAATTTTTCTGCTATAAGCCTAGTCATCCATTTTTTCTGAAAGGAAATATTTTGGTGGTAGAGAATATTGAATTATAGTTTATCGTGTTATATGGTTTATCTTATATTTCATTTTAAAAATTTGTAGCCAAGTTAATATTATTTCATTTCACAGTAATCATTTGGAATCAGTCACTTTGACAATAAATTACATATGACACATTGCTTCTTTAGTAGAGAAGTTTCCATGAAGAGTCTGAGAGTCAAACAGTAAGTAGATATAAATATGATAGCTATAAAGGGAGTTCCATTCCCAGAAAGCAGTAAAATTGATAAAATCTCTTCTTCTGGCATTAATATGTTTAATGCTTGGTTTCTTATAGTTGTGTTGATTAAAACATCAGGTCATTTCCAAGTACTTTATTTAATGATAATCTTTTTTTTTTTTTGAAAATCTTACTATTTCCTAATTTCCTTTCATGTATACAGTATTATTTGCTTTCCAAGTATATTTATTTATTTAATAAATTTTATTTTTATATTCCCCATACAATTGCAACCCCCTTATTTTGACCCCAATCCCTCCCCTCCCTACCCCCTATCCCCCACCCCCATAAAGTGTCTCTGGTTCATAGTTTTTTGTTGATTTTGATTTTCACTTTCTTATAGTTATTCATTTTCCTGGTCTCTTATTTCAGTTTTCTAGATTCCTGCTATGAGTGAGACCATCCGGTATTTTTCTTTTTCTTTCTGGCTTATTTCGCTGAGCATGATCCCTTCCAGCACCATCCATGTTGCTGCAAATGGCATGAGTTTATCTTTTTTGAATACTGAGTAATATTCCATGGTGTATATGTACCATATCTTGATCCAGTCATCTATTTTGGGGCATTTGGGTTGTTTCCAAAGTTTAGCTATTGTAAACAGTGCTGCTATAAACATAGGGGTGCAGGTGCTCTTTGGAATTGATGTTTCTGTGTCCTTTGGGTAAATACCTAGGAGTGGAATTGCTGGATCATATGAAAGCTCTATGTTTAGTAGGTCAAGAAATCTCTACACAGCTCTCCATAGTGGTTGGACCAGTTTGCACTCCCACCAGCAGTGCAGGAGAGTTCCTTTTTCTCCACAACCTCGCCAACATTTGTTGTTGCTAGTTTTTTTAATATGTGCCATTCTTACTGGTGTAAGATGGTATCTCATGGTAGTTTTGATTTGCATTCCCCTGATTACAAGTGATGTTGAACATTTTTCATATGCCTGTTGGCCATTCGCATTTCCTCTTCAGAGAAGTTTCTTTTTAGCTCTTCTGCCCATTTTTTGACTGGATTATTTTCTTTGTTGTTGTTGAGTCTCATCAGCTCTTTTTATATTTTTGTGATCAGTCCTTTATCATTAGTGTTGTGTGCAAAAATGTTCTCCCAGTCGGTGGGGTTTCTCTTTGTTTTTGTCATTGTCTCTTTTGCTGTGCAGAAGCTCTTTAATTTGATGTAGTCCCAGCTGTTTATCTTTGCCTTCACTATCACTGCTTTGGGTGATGTGTCTGTAAAGATGTCTTTGATGTGCATGTCACGTAGTGTTTCGCCTATATTTCCTTCTATATATTTTATGGTTTCAGATCTTATGTCTAGTTCTTTAATCCATTTTGAGTTGGTTTTTGTGTATGGTGTGAGGTAGTGGTCAAGCTTCATTCTTTTGCATGTAGCGACCCAGTTTTCCCAGCACCATTTATTGAACAAACTTTCTTTGCTCCAATGCATATTCTTTGCTCCTTTGTCAAAGGTTAGTGGACCGTAAATCTGTGGGTTTATTTCTGGATTTTCTATTTGAATCCATTGGTCTGTGTGTCTGTTCTTGTTCCAATACCATGCGGTTTTGATGATTATGGCTTTGTAGTACAGTTTGAAGTGTGGGAGTGTGATGCCTCCATTCCCTTCTTTTTTTTTTTCAGGAGAGCTTTGGCTATTTGGGGTTTTTGGTGATTCCATATGAATTTCATCAATAATTGTTGTATTTCTTTGAAGAATAACATTGAAATTTTGATTGGAATAGCATTGAATCTGTATATTGCTTTTGGTAGGATGGCCATTTTAATAATGTTTATTCTTCCAATCCATGAGCAGGGGATGTCTTTCCATTTCTTTGTGTCTTCTTCTATTTCTTTAACAGTGTTTTATAGTTTTCTTTGTATAGGTCCTTTACCTCTTTTGTTAGATTTATTCCCAAGTATTTGATTTTTTTTTGTTTCGATAATAAAAGAGATGGATTTTTTTGATTTCTTCTTCTTCAGATTTATTGTTTGTGTTTAGGAAGGCTACTGGTTTTGCATGTTGATTTTGTATCCTGCCACTTTACTGAACTGATTGATGAGTTGAATTAGTTTTTCTGTGGAGTTTTTGGGATTCTCTATGTATGTTATATCATCTGCAAATAGTGATAGGTTGACTTCTTCTTTTCCTATTTGGATTCCTTGTATGGCTTTCTCTTGTCTTATTGCTCTGGCTAGGACTTCCAGTATTATGTTGAAAAGCAGTGGTGAGAGTGGACATCCTTGTCTTGTTCCAGATCTTAATGGAAATGCTTTCAGCTTTTCACCATTGAGAATGATACTGGCTGTTGGCTTGTCATATATGGCCTTTATGATGTTGAGGTATGTTCCTGTATCCCAAGAATTTCAAGGGCTTTTATCATGAATGGGTGTTGCACTTTGTCGAAAGTTTTCTCGGCATCTATTGATATTATCATATGGTTTTTATATTTCTTTTTGTTGATGAGTTGGATAACGTTGATTGATTTTCGGATGTTGAACCATCCTTGTGTCCCTGGAATGACTCCAACTTGGTCGTGGTGAATTATCTTATGGATACAGTGTTGGATTCTGATAGCTAAAATTTTATTGAAGATTTTTGCATCAGTGTTCATTAGGGAGATTGGCCTGTAGTTTTCTTTTTTGTTTTGTCCTTGTTCTGTTTTGGTATTAGTGTAATGTTGGCTTCATAGAGTGTTTGGTATTATCCCTTCCTTCTCAATTTTTTGGAAGAGTTTGTGAAAGATAGGCACTAATTCTCTCTGAATGTTTGGTAGAATTCATTTGTAAATCCATCAGGTCCTGGGCTTTTGTTTTTGGGGAGGTTTTTGATTACCATTTCAATTTTGCTGCTTGTAATTGGTCTGTTTACGTATTCTATTTCTCCTTTATCTAGCTTTGGGTGATTGTAGAGTTGTAGGAATTTGTCCATCTCCTCTAGATTGTTGAACTTTTTTCCATATAACTGTTCATAGTAGTTACTGATTATTCTTTTGATTTCTGCTGTGTCCGTTGTGATTTCTCCTCTTTCATTTATGATCCTGTTTATTTGTGCTTTCTCCCTTTTTTCCTTTGTGAGCCTGGCTAGGGGTTTGCCTATTTTATTTATTTTTTCGAAGAACCAGCTCTTGGTTTCATTGATCTTTTGGATTGTTTTTTTTTAAATTTCGATTTCATTTATTTCTGCTTTGGTTTTTATTATTTCTTTTCTTCTACTGGTTTTGAGGTTTTTTTGTTGTTCTTTTTCTAGATCTTTGAGCTTCGAGATTAGGTTGTTTCTTTGAGTTCTTTCTTGTTTCTTGATGTGAGCCTCTATTGCTGTATATTTTCCTCTTATTACTGTTTTTGCTGCATCCCATACATTTAGGAAATTGGTGTCCTCCTTGTCATTCAATTCAAAGAAGTTTTTAATTTCTTCTTTGATCTCCTTGTTAGTCCAGTTGCCATAGAACTTAATTTTTACCCTTATATGACATGCACTTTTATTCTAGCTGCTTTAGATATGTAGATCAGTTTTGCCCTCACAAAATAGTTCTTCGTTCGTTCAGGATGGTAGTTCATGAAGTCAAGAATACTTTCAAAATAATGTCAACCCATTGCTTTTTTTCATTGTGTTGACATTGCAGTAATGGTAACACTGGTGGCTCCTTGGCACTCATTAAGCAGTAGCAGCAAGTGGTACTAGTTGTTTATTTTTTACTGCCAACCAATAGCAGTAAAAAAGAAAAAGGGTTTAACCGCCAAGTATTCTCAAGAAAGCAATGCAAAGTATAGTTTTATTATATGTTGCCTCTTGAGTATCTTTTTTTATACTTTATGCAATGAAATAGTGTGTATGAAGCATTTTTGCTCCATTGTACAGTGGTTTTTCTCAAGGAAAAGCACTTGGTATGATGAAATTGCAAACGAAACTAGATTTTTTTTTTTTTTTTTTTTTTTTTATGGGACGGTTGACTTAAAGGTGTTCAGGGAGATGTTTTCCTCAGAAGTCACCCTGTGACTTTAAGGAAGTAGTTGGCGATATATGTAGCCAACATTAGAGTCTAAAATTTCATGCAAAATTAAAATTTTGGAAAACTTGTATTTGCTACCTGAGTTTGACAGCTTCTTCCTTACAGATTGTTCTCTTGTGTTGGGGCTGGTATTAATATTATTTTCAGAAAAATACTGTAAAGTGAAATGTGTTAGTAATTAGAAGATGTGCATATAACTCAGTGAATTGATGTTTTTCAAATGACGAACATACAGTGTTACAAAATCTTGCTTGAATAAAATATTCATTCAAAATACAAATTAGACCAATATATTTTAATGTAACAGAGCACATAATGTTCATTGACGTAATTTCAGATTAAATACTTGTACCTAACCTTTAAGAAACTAATACTTGTCAAGTTTGGGCATAGTGTTAAAGAAGAATATTTATATTTATCTGGGAAGGCTATTCAAAACATTCTTTGTCCTTTCATGAACTCATATGTGTGAAGTCAGATTTTCTCTTTGTACTTCAACCAAAGCAGTTTATTGTCACAGATTAAAGTAGGTAGGATAACCTCGCTGTTGTCTGAAGCTGGGCATTAGAGAGATTTGTAAATTGTGAAATATCATTCTTAGCCTTTTTTGTTTTGAGAAATGCGTTTTTATAGAAACAATTTATTATAACAAAATTAACTTAAAGTAATGCCATTAAAATTTCTGAGTTAATTTCCAGTATGATTAATATCAATAGCTGTAACACACTAGCCATAGCTTTTTGGGATCTTCATTAATTTAAAAAGTTAAGACTTTCAAAATAGCTGATATAGGGGCCTCCCCTGGTGGCACAGTGGTTGAGCGCTGGGCTGTGAAGCTGCCTGTAGCCTCTGCAGCACCGGTTCGATCCTTGGCCGCTGGGCAAGGGCCCCACGTGGCGCAAAGACCTCTCCCCTACTGCTCCCTCAGCAGTGTATTTCAGTCAGTCTGCCTGTTCTGTTCCCCGCTCTGGCTCTGGTGAATTCTCTCACCCTCCCGCTTTCTGACTGTACCTGGTGCTTGTATAAATAAATAAATAAATAAATAAATAAATAAATAAATCTTTAAAAAAAAAATTGCTGATGTAGGTCCTCCCTGACTGTGTGATATTAGACGGGTTGTTTTTATCTTAACTCATAGCTTCAATGATATCTTTTTAAAATTTTTAAAATATAATTTATTTACTTATATATATTTTATATCGTTGTTTGGTTTTGTACAATGTTTGCTTTCTCCTCTCAGGGTAGTCCCCATAGAATTCTCATCACCAGATTGCCTGTGCACCATCACCATAGTCCTTGTGTTCTTCCCTCCCCTGTTGTGATCCTTCTCCCTCCCCACCCCTGCAGAATGTCTCTCATTTATAGTTGCCTGCCAATTTTTTTTGTTATTATTTTTTCCTCTGATCCCTTATCTGTTTCCCTGTATTCCTCCTATAAGTGATACCATCTGATATTTTTCTTTTTCCTTCTGACTTATTTCACTGAGCATAGTAACTCCATCCATGTTACTGTGAATGGCATGAGTTTATCTTTTTTGATTGCTAAATAGTATTCCGTTGTGTGTATATGTGCCACATCTTCTTGAGCCAGTCTTCTATTTTTGGCATTTGGGTTGTTTCCATGTATTACCTATTATAAATAGTGCTGCAATAAACAGGTTTCCTTTTGAATTAATGTTTTGGTGTCCTTTGGGTAGATTCCTAGTTGTGGAATTGCTGGATCATATGGAAGCTCTATCTTTAGTAGGTTGAGGAATCTCCACACAGCTTTCCATAGTGGTTGGACCAGTTTGTAGTCCCGCCAGCAGTGTAGGAGAGTGCCTTTTTCTCCATATCCTTGCCAACATTTGTTGTTGCCTGTTTTTTTGCTATGTGCCATTCTCACTGGTGTAAGGTGGTATCTCATTGTACTTTTGATTTGCAGTTCCCTGATGTTGAACATTTTTTCATATGCCTGTTGGTCATTTGCATTTCCTCTTTGGAGAAGTTTCTTTTTAGCTCTTCTGCCTATTTCTTGACTGGATTGTTTACTTTGTTTTTTGTTTTTGTTTTTGTTTTTGTTTTGTTTTGTTTTTTGTGTGAGTGCTTTGCAGATCTTTGTGACCACTCCCTTATCAGTTGTATGCTAAAATTTTCTCCCAGTGCAAAAATTTTCTCCCAGTCTGTAAGAGGTCTCTGTTTTGCTTAATGTCTCTTTTGCTTAATGTCTTTTGCTTAATGTCTCTTTTGCTGTACAGAAACTTCAGTTTGATATAATCCTAGCTGTTGTTCATCTTTTCATTCACTTTTTTTGCTTTGGGGGATGTGTCTTTAAAGATGTTACTGAGAGGTATGTCATAAAGTGTTTTACCTGTATTTTCTTCTAAACCAGTAGAAGGAAGGAAGGAAATAATAAAAATCAAGGCAGAAATAAATGAAACAGAAATTAAACAAACAAAACAAAACACCAAAAGATCAATGAAACCAAAAGTTGGTTCTTTGAAAAAATAAACAAAATAGATGAACCTCTAGCTAGGCTCATAAAGACAAAATGGGAGAAAACACAAATAAACAGGATCATAAATGAAAGAGGAAAAATTACTACAGACTCAAAAGAAATCAAAAGAATAATCGAAATTACTATGAACATTTATATGCAAACAAGTTCAATAATCTAGAAGAGATGGACAAATTCCTAGAATAATATAATCATCCAAAGTTAAATAAAGAAGAAATAAAACACCTAAACAGACCAGTTACAAACAGTGAAATTGAAATAGTGATCAAAACCCTCCCGAAAACAAAACCCCAGGACCAGACAGCTTCACAAATGAATTCTATCAAATGTTTAGAAATGAACTAGTGCCTATCCTACACAAACTCTTTCAAAAATTTGAGAAAGAAGAAATACTACCAAATAAGTTTTTACGAAGCCAACATTACACTAATACTAAAAACAAAGACAACACACAAAAAGAAAACTTAAATTACATCTTTCTTCAGAATGGGGAGAATATATTTACTGTGAATGTGAAAATAACCTCTTTTATGGCACCTGCCTCTTCATATTATCAGGGCCATTTCAACCACATTGTATGCTTTCTTAGCTGACTGTGTGTCTGTACATTATAAGTGAAATACACAGAATCTCTCACTGTTGAAGCAGGTATTTAGTAAATGCCTAAGTGTCCACTGATAGGGAATTGGATTAAGAACAGGTGGTATATCCATACTATAGAATATTATTCAGTTATAAAGAAAGGTAAAATTTTGTCATTTACAGCAAAATGGAAAGACTTGGAGGGAATTATATGTAATTAAGCAAGTAGAATGACAAAGATAAATATTGGGTATTTACATAGCAGGCAAAATACTTTTAAAAACTAGCAGACACTGGGCCTCCCCGGTGGCGCAGCGGTTGAGCGCTGGGTTGCGAAGCTGCCCGCGGCCTCTGCGGCACCGGTTCGATCCCCGGCTGCTCCCCGGCCACCGGAGGAGGGTCCCACATGGCGCGCAGACCTCTCCTGCCGCCCGCTGCTCCCCTCAGCAGTGTACTTCGGTCCTTCTGCCTGCTCTGCTCCCCGCTCTGGCTCTGGTGAATTCTCTCACCCTCCCGCGCTTCTGACTGTACCCAGTGCATGTATAAACAAAACAAGCAGACAAATAAATAAATGGAACATGCCTCTATTAAAAAAAAAAAATAAAAAAAAAAAAAATAAAAACTAGCAGACACTGATAAAGTTTCTGAGGTTTCTAAGGTTGAGGGAGGAGGGAGTGCAGGGAGCATAAGGAACGGTAATGGAAGAAAAAAAAAGTGCCAACTTTGTCTATTTCATGATACAGCAGGAGGGTATCACTGAGGTACACTTGAAGAAGGAGCATTTACTTACTGCATATTGCTATTTTCCTCTTTATTTTGGAGATCCTTTGGTAAATACTACCTCTGTAGAACTTATTCCAATTTTGATTTCTACCCATTTGATGAAAATGAAATTTTTAGAAACTTTAAAAAATGAGGTAGTTTTCCTTTTTCATGTTTTCTTTCCCTATCAGAAACCTGGTTTATAAGTTTATGATTTGAAATTTCCATTTAAAGTTTTACATTCACTTTGACTTGATGAAACTGAGTTTGATGGTCCTGTGTCCTGTTGCTCCTTTCTATTTGTTTATTCAGGCAAAGACTTGATCATTTCAAATCATATTTTCCCATAACTGTGGCCTTAGGCTCAACATTTATAGCATGCTTTTTGATTCAGTTGCTTGACTATTAAAAATACCCTGTTAAAATTTAAGTATGAATGTAGCAGAGACCACTTGGCAATTTCAAGGGTGTCAAAAGATCTGTAGCAGTGTTTAAAAGTATAAATATCTAACTGTGGTTTCTACTCCCCTTGAATTTTTAGAGGCATGCTTCTAGGTTTTGTCTTCAGTTTAGGAACTTTACACTGTCTCTTAAGAAGTTGTGAAAATTTTTATAGTTTTAGATGGATAATAAAAAATAGGAAGGAATGAAAATAGTAAACTGAGAAAATTGTTCCTTTTTCCCCAAAACTGCTTTGGGGAATCAGGAGTAAGGAAAGAGTATTATGTATATCAGAAGCATCTGATTGGCATCTGATTCCTTTATTCTATACACTTCTAAAGATTAATTGGCTTTACACATTCTTCTTCACCTGGGGAATACCATCTGTCCTTCCCCATATCCAGGTGATTCCCAAACATCTGTGTCCAGTGTTGGCCTTTCTCCTTAGTTTATCTTTAACGCTAAACCAGGAATCAGTAGATCTTTTCTTTATAGGGCCATGTGATCTCTGTCTTAACTGTTCAGTACTGCGTTGGTTTTGCAGATCATCGACAAGATGTAAATGACAGACCTGGCTGTGTTCAAGTAAAACTTTTCTTATAAAACAACCTGAGGCTGAATTTTTCCATCTCTGCTTTCTACTTCTCATGTCTCCTAGGTGATTCTTTCCTAGCTGCCCTAAAGGTTTCTGAGTGCAGCTTATACCAGTGTTCTAGAACCCTGTTAATGGCATCTAGTCACTGAACATTTGAATCTTGGAACATATCCAGTAGTGACATTTGCCTGTGGGAAGAAAATCAAAAGGCTCCAGAAGAGACCTCCAGTTCCTGAAAATAGGGAGATCCTGGGGAGCAGCAACAATGGATCCTGAAGCAGACTTCAAAGTAGAGTAACACTGGCTCTCCAGTTCTGGTTTTTTACTTCTGATACACATTGCCTGAATTTGTTAATGCACTTGTAAATTATCCTACCAGAGAGATTTAATTTATAAAATCAGCAGAAATGTATCTAGATTTTCATATAACATCATTATTTTAAGACATTTCTTTTACACACCATTTAGTTTGTATCCCCATGAAGGTTGCTTAACAATGGATGTTTTTATTTCTATTATGGCTATGGGGCTAAGACATTGAGAAGTGTGATTTTTCTCCAGGTGAAAGTATTGTGATTGCCAATCTAGAGTTCATTCTGTTGATATGATGTTAGCACCTTTCTGAAAGGCCCCATTTTTAGTAATATAGTCGAAGTATCTTAAGTTATTTCTGTGGAAAAAATGAATAACATCCCTATATGTTATTGCTGAAAAAATGAGTAACATCCCTATATGTTCTACCAGAAGCCTATAGGGAAAGTCAAAAGTGGTAAATGTTCATGGCAAAAAGGTAATTCTATCCCCGCCTTACCCCGTAAACTTCTTTGTTGTAGAAATGGACGTGTTAAAATTACACTGATTTAAATTGCTTGAAATATAAAATTTCTGGAAAGGTTAAGTTTTCTTTATTAAAATATAATATTAGAAATTTAGTAAAGGACCTTACTTCTGATTTCCAAGTACAACAGTTATAAAATAGTGAGAGTGAAAGTACTTTTCCATAAAGTCCCATATTTTGAAAGATGGGCTTTTGTTCAGTTCCCAGTTGTTAATATTTTGCCACATGTGTTTTATTATTATTTGTCGTTCTTACATACTACCTTTAGCCTGAGCCTTTGAGAGTGAGTTGTACTCTGTAGGCTCTCATACTTCAAATTTTTTCATATTTTATGGGTTGTCACATGTAGCAACCTTTATTCTCATAAGCAAAGGTCCTATTAAAAAATAAACAACTCCTAAAAAATTTTTGCACATTTTTGTATTTGTCTCATGGGAGCTTAAACAGAAAATTTGGAACTAAACTAGACTGCAGACTTCTAAAAATACAGTTTTTAATAGATACGGTTCTTTGCTGGTTAGTGCCTGCTCAATGTAAAAGAAAGTGAGATGTCAGATCAGTGAAGTTCAAATGTTTTAAAAATGCTTTACTTATCAAATACCTAGTAATTCCTGACTTAGACATTGGAGAAAAATTTTCAATGAAAAATGTGAATTCTCCCTACCTATCCCCAATATAGAACAATTAATTTATTCATTATTTTATTTATTTTTATTATTTTTCATTTTTTCACATCATAGTTCATTTTTAAACAAATGATGATTTGCTTCCCCCTACCCCCCAGTGTAGTCCCCATAGAGTTTCCTTCACCATTGCACCCTGCACCATCACCGCAGTCCCCTGTGTTCCTCCCCTCCCTCTGATCCCTCTCCCTCCTTCTCCCCTGCAGGATGTCTCTGATTTATAATTGTCTGTTTTTGCTTTATTGTGTTTTGTACTGTTGCGGTTTTTTTCACACTGATGTTTTATTTGGTTCCCCTATATTCCTGTTATAAATGAAACCATCTGATATTTTTCTTTTTCCCTCTGGCTTATTTCACTGAGCATAATTCCTTCTAGTTCCATCCATGTTTCTGCGAATGACATGAGTTTATCTTTTTTGATTGCTGAATAATATTCCATTGTGTATATGTGCTACATCTTCTTGATCCAGTCATCTATTTTTGGGCATTTGGGTTGTTTCCAGGTTTTGCCTATTGTAAGTAGTGCTGCAGTAAACATAGGTGTACAGGTAGAACAGTTAATTTAAATAGTACTTAAAGTATGCTAAATTGTCTGACTTCCTGAACACATCTGTGTGAAAGAAGTCACTCCTTTGTCATTTCCCTGCTTTTAGTAAGAACATGGCAATATATTTGTCATGTATTGTGTATATTTTGAACATAAAACTCATGAACAAAAATTGTCGTGAGCTGTCACATCAAATTGTTTTTCATGAGTGGCTCCCTTCTTTACTGGTTCTTTGTTGGTGGAGAGTAGTGTCAACTCCCTTGGCCCAGGCTTACTGGGATCAGGCAAAACACTGACAGTTCTGGGCTGGTGCTCTGTATCCCTGTGGGTCTGGAACACTGACGGTATTGGGAGCTTACAGTTGACCTCTCTGGATATTGCTCTAGGACTGTTTGTGGTTCCTTACTCTGCTTGTTAGAGATAAAGGTTGCTGCTTATTTCATTTCTTGACATTTTCAAAATTGCATCTTAATTCATTTCTTGGCATTTTTCAAAAGTGCATCTTAAATAAATTCTAAACTTAAAAATCAGTATTTTTTGGTTTCTAATACAGTTCGTAGATAACCACTTGATAACAGATTTGGGAAAACAGGTTGCCACCTAAGCTAAATGAAGATGGTTTAGTTTGGATTCTAGAGAAATTGTAGTTAAAAATAATATGTGGCTTTGTAACTAGGACTTTAAAATGTGATGACATTTCTAAAAGACAGGAAGCCTTACTAGTGAAAACATGTAAACCAGAAAGAGAGTTTCATTTCTAATTTAAAAGCAGATGATAAAAAATATTACTCTGGTCCTGAGATGATGAGATGATGATGATGATGATTATGATCATGATCTCAGTTTCTAACCAGTCTGGATTTTACCTACATTTTTCCTTTCTTAAGAAAAATATAGAAAGACTGAAAATAATATAAATAAATAAAAATCTTAATTTCTAAGGTATAAAGAAATTTGAGGGTTTTTTTTTTTTTTTAGTAATGTCATTTCAGAAGCTTGAAAGATTTATAAATAATAATCCAAGTGTAGTGTTTCTGTCTTGAAATGCCAGAAATAATGAGTATGTCTCACACTTTGGGGGAGTTTTTGGGTTTCATATGATTTCTGTTCTGTTCATGTTCATTCTGTTTAGCAGAAGTTGGCCATTTGTGCTTGGTCTGTTATTTGATGGGAGAATGTGGCTGAACTACAGAGTTTGCAAAGAAATAACTGCTAAAAAATTATATGCTTTTAACAAAGATGTGTATTTCTTTTGATCAGGGTAGCTATATGCTGTGCTTTTCTATCCCTGATGTACCTAGTTACCTTGGGCTTCCAGAAAGGTCATTTGTTCCAAGCCTCTGCATTTTTGCTAAGCTTTATCTAGGCTACTGCCCTCTTCCTCCAGTCAGTAAAAGAGAGCCTCAATGCCAGCAGGGGAATCCAGTGAATTTCATTTTAATTGTGATGTTACTTATGATTTGATAAAAGCTTTGGAGGGGAAACAGAGCCTTCGTCTCTTGAGAGGGTAGGTAGGCAGATTAAGGATAGAAAGGGACTCTCACACACTCCTCCCAGAGGAGCACAACTGTGTATGAACGATCTGACAGTCTACCTGGGCCAGTGGCTTTGTTCCAAGGACCAGATAAGGTCCGCAGGTCTGGAGGAAGGCCTGGGAAGAGTCTTTTCTAGTTTCCCTGGACTTGGAAAGAGGGAGGCAGGGTAGTTCCAATTAATCTGGAATCAGGAGGAGTGATGGGAGTGAGGTATGAATAATTGAGAGGGACTCCTTTCCACCCAGAAAGGAAAAATCTTTAAAAGCCCTATTGCTTCACCGCTCAGTGCAGCTCTCCTGCTTCCTAAGACTGCCCATGCTTCTCGCAGTGTTCTGTCCTATCACTTCCTAAAAAAAACTTTGTTGCTGGCATCATTTTGGGGCTTTGTGAAATTCTTTTCTAGAGAGACACCAAGGACCTTCGGTGTCACGGTCTTTAACAGTTGTGTCTATACTGAAGGGATATAAGTAATGAGGGGGAAATATCTGATGCAGGAGTTAGAAGTAAGATTGCTGAGTGGGACTGTTTTTTGATAGGGAGAGGTCATAGAGTGTACATTATTTGTAACTGGGAGGAGAGCAGTGTGGGAGACAGGCAGATGGTTGGGTACAGTGGAGGCAGGAGTGATTCTCTTGGCTGCTGTTTTCTCAACTGAATAGTTGTAGTTTGAGAGTAAGGGGATGGTAGAGGTTGGAGAAGAGAGAAGGCGTGAACTGTGCAGTTCGAGAAGAGAAACTTACCAGTACCAAGGGCCCACCTGAGGGGTTGATCAAGAATTTATAGTGAGGCCAGTTGCAGAATTGTGCATTTTCCTCCAGCTGGGTAAAGCCGCTGGAGATGAGAGAGAGATGGAGATTTGGATTTAACCTTCCTGGAATTTACTAGGAAGTTTTCCAGAGGGATGGAGAAGTATGGTGGCAAGAAAGTACATCAGGGTGCTTTATAATAATGTGGTGTCAACTTGAGCAAGTGAGGACAGAGAAGGGATGAAGGACAGCTGGAAGATAACAGAATCAGTGTGTATTCTTGATAGGTTGGGATTCCAGAGGATGCAAGTTGGAAATGGTTGAGCTGATTGCTAGAGGACTTGCTGGGCTTTGAGATTAGGGCTTGTCGCTGTTAGTGACTGCAAGGTCTGGGGTATGTATTCCAAAGGGACAGGGGACAAGGGTAGGTTGAGGGGATAGTCCTGTAGGACAGAAGGTCAAGGAAGTAGAAGGCAGATAGTGAAAGGATCATTTACCTATATATTTAAATCACTAAAAATTATAAAAAAAAAAAAGCATGGTAGAGTTGGTAGTGAGGGCAGGGCCAGAGAAAGGAGGAGTCTGGTGTAAATGAGTTTTGAGAAGAAAAGCAGCAGACCCTGTAAGTGGTGTGCCCAGGTAGAGCAGGGAGTGGGGGGATGTAGGGCACATTACTAAGGATGGGTTGTAGTTTCATAAGGATGGGTTTTGGGAGTTGGGAGATGACATCAGAGGTTATGTGGAGATTTCTGGGACTGACAGTTGGGATAATCAAGGACAGCCTGGGAGTTGTAGACTTCCTAAGTTGACTGAAATAAACAGATAAAGGAATTTTGTGGGGAAAAAAAAGAATGATGATGTTGGGCTGTTGGTATAAGTAATTGGTATCTTGTTAGGATCACACGGTATATGATTCTGAATATTGGAGATGGGGCATTCAGGGGAGTTTTTTTTTTTTTTTAACCTTTTGTAAACCTGTATTTCTTTTTTAAAAAAGATTTATTTATGCATATAAGAACTGGGGTATAGGCCAGAGGTTTGGGGGGTGAGAAGATTCACTAGAGACCAAGTGGGGAGCAGAACGGGCAGACTGACTGAAATACACTGCTGAGGGGAGCAGTGGGTGAGACAGGAGAGCTCTGCTGTGCCATGTGGGTTATCTCCCTGGCTGGGGATTGAATTTGTGTTGTAGTAGCTGATAATCGCTTGGTAGTACTGTGTCTTCAACCCCTGCACCCTGAGGCCCCAAATATATATTTCTTAATAAGAAATATCTGTTTTAATACAGTTGAAGTTACTTTATCACTACATTTTCATTTGCTCTCTATTCTCTGTTTTGGAGAATGATACTATTAAATAATTGGGTCAAATTGCTTGTCTGAAGCAGACTGTATTGCTGACAGGACCCTAGTGTGATAGAGCAGTAGACTGAGCCAGATCTCTGTTCTAGGTACTTGTGACCTTTGAGAGATTACTTCCTTTAGGTCTCTTATTCCTTTGTTCAAAAAAGTGGGGAGAGGTGTCCAGCTATACAATTCTTTGAAAGTTAAAACATTTATTATAACACATCTTCCAATTATGGCCTCTAATGTTCTTTGTTTTGCACATTTACACCAAATAGCACATTTTGTATTTCATGCAGATTGGTATTTTTTAGAGTGTCAAGCAGCATAAGCATGGGTTTTAGGAGGTACTATTGATAAGGACTTAAAGAAGACCCAGAATTAGCATGTGTGTTTATATAAATTGCAAAATAATCCCCTACTTTCCTACAAAAATGAATTAAAAGTTGAGAGAAGAAGAAAAGCCCCATCACAGATTGATCGGGGTATAGTTGTTTTGCTTGATAGGTTCAGAGTTGGCTGCATTCATAGCCTTTTTTGTGTGTGCTTGGGAAACTGTAAACATTACCAAGTGCGTCAGATTCAGAATGAGTTGGTAATTTTCCATTTCTTTAAAAAAAAAAATCAATGATTAACATAAGAATATTTTGCTCTCCAGAATATAACTAAAAGCTGTGCTGAACGAACTAACCTTTTCCAAGCAAGTGTTTGATTTGGTTCCCTCTTGTTGGCACTCTAATGAGGATCCATTCTGTGTGACACTCATCAGAGGTGGTTGGATTTGAGAAATGAAATATTATGATGTGGGTTGAGAAGGACACAGGCATGTCCAGGAGCTTCTTGAGATCAGTCTCTCACCCTCATAGTTCTTGGGCCAACCCTGCATGGCCTGTTACTTGGGGCAAGCTTAGAGCACTTGTCTTTCACTCTCCAGAACAGGGAGGCTTGGTGTGAGATTGCTGACTCACCCCAGAGAGAGGCCTGAGCAGGAGAAGCCTGGATTGCTCACATTCTCCTACCCACTTGCACTGAGCCAGCAGCAGGATTGTCTTCTGGAACACCTGTGTCTGTGCCATGGTGACTTGCATGGCAGTGACATCTGGCATGGCAGTGCCCTTTGCCAGTCTCTCCACTCATAATCTTATTTCAGCTTTCTATACAGTATTTAATAAGATGGTATCTTTCCTTTTTATTCTTTAATAGTTCAAACAGTTACATAATGCAAGGATCAGATTAATATTTTGTCTTTTTATTCAGTCATTTTCTCTGTGTTCCTACATGGGCTAATTTATAAGGGACAAGTGAAGGAATAGTATATAGAACGCCTTGTTGAATATTAGTAAATATGTAAAATCAATAAATAATGTGAGATCATTATTTACTAATTTTACATATTGAAGATATAGCTGTAACTGTACTGCATTCCACAGTTAGGCTCAGGGTAATTAGAGTGATTTCTGTGATTATTAGTTCTGTGTTTATTGTTGGGCCATTTATTTGTTTCTGCATATACCTTGATGTCATTAAATGCAGCAGAATGAAAAATAAAATTCAGACTTCTTGCCTCCTACTCAGCCATCTGAATAGCTTTTTTAGTTTGTATGAGATCAGTAAGAATATTGGGGTTTGTAAACCTTCCATCTGGGATATAGCCCTGTTTATCTTAGAATGAAACAGTAATTCTATTCATAGGTAAATAAAGTTAACCATGTTTATTTTTTAACAATAGTTTTCCCATTTCATGGTATGAACTTTTTTTTAAAGATTTATTTTTATTTATGTATGCAAGAACTGGGGTATAGGACAGAGATGTGGGGGTTGAGAGAATTCACCAGAGACAGAGTGGGGCGGAGAACAGACAGGTCTACTGAAATACACTGCTGAGGGGAGCAGGGGACAAGACAGGAGGGGTCTGCTGCACCATGTGGGTCACTTCCCTGGCTGGGGATTGAACTCAGGTTGCAGTGGTTGTAGTGCTGAGACTCAACCCTCTGTAGGCCACCAGAAAGGCCCAACATGGGCCTTACTAACCTATTCCCCTTTATTCGTATGTGACTGATTGCTAAAGTCTTCACCACTAGAATAAATTTGTTTTTTTCAACAAATAAAAATTAAATAAGAAGATTTTTTGTTGAGGTAATGTTTGTTTACATTATTGTTTGTGTTTTGGGAGTATAGGATCCTCCCCACTTCAAGTGTTATTACCATAGTGTACCCATGCTCAAAGTACCCTTACTTTACCACCTTAGTCCATTGTGCTCCCACCTTGCTTTGTTCTCAGCTCCTCATGTTTATTAGTATGTTTATTAATATGCTTATAAGCTCAGCAACTGGAACAGAGTCACAAGGCTGAATGTATTAGTAAGTCTGACCCCAAGCAGGGGACTTGTGGAAGAGAGGAAAGAATGTGGATTTTAGTCTTAACTCGGACAGCTGTTAAATATATAGGAAAACCGTTGAACATTCACTCAATATTAGTTTTCTAATTTTTAAAACAGATATAAGCATGTGTATATTACAAAGTTATGGTGAAGAGAAGCATATATTCATATGAAATACATAACATGCTGTCTGTCCTGCAGTCACTGGATAATTGGTAACAATATCAGTCAAGCCTCTGCTCTTCCTCTCTCTCACTTTCCGTGCAAAGAGACAACCAAATAATCAAAGCTGTCCATGTGTTAAAAGCCCATCTCTTGTAAAATGGACCTTGTAGACAAGCTGAATTTGAAATAAAATATGAAGGAGGCTGTAAATTGTAGAGTAATCTTAATTTTTTTAACATCACTTATTGTGTTAGATTATAAACTGCATATCAAAATAAAGAAAAATGCACCTAAAAACAAATTAAAAGTCTCCTTGGTCATCAAGTTGAGGTGGTTTTGATCTGTGTTAGAGTAATTTATTGCCTAACCTATGAATAAATTTCAAAATATCCAATTCAAAAAAAAATTGTTGAAACTCCTTTTCCCACTGCATTCCAGGTCTCAGTTGTTCAGAATACGCTACAAATACACATACTCTCAAACCCACACACTAGACAGAAGAATTAGTGGGTGAGGATCTAACCAATACTTCACTAAATAGAATGGTTTGGGTGATACTCTCCCCTCCACACCGGATTCTTCACTTCTGTAATCAGTTTTCAAGGGTTAGTTTTTAATTTTGGTTTTATCTGTCCATATGTATAGTTTATATTCCACTTATTCAGGTGATACCATGTGGTATTCATTTTTCTCCTTGTCATAATCCCTTTGAGCTCCATCAGTGTTACTACAAATGGCATGAGTTTGTCTTTTATGATAGCTGAGTAGTACTCCATTGTGTATAAATACCACATCTTAATCCATTTGTTTTCTAGCATTTAGGTTGTTTCCATATTTTGCTATTGTAAATAGTGCTGCTCTGAATCATGGGACTTCCAAGTTTTTCTTTAAATTAGTGTTTGTGTGTTCCTTGGGTGGATGTGTGGGAATGGGATTGCTGGGTTGCACAGGAGATCATTTTTAATCTTTTGAGGAACCTCCATACTGTTTTCCATAAAGGCTGAATCAGTCTACATTCCCACCGACAGTGTAAGAGGATTCCCTTTTCTCCATGTCCTTGCCAGCATTTATTGTTTCATGTTTTTTTTTTTTTTTTTTGGTGTGGGCCATTCTCATAGGAGTGAGGTGATATCTCATTGTGGTTTTGATTTGCATTTCCCTAAGGATAGTGATGACGAACATTTTTCCATGTACTTGTTGGTCTTATATGTATCTTCCTTGGAGAAATGTCTATTCAGCTCTTCTACCCTTTTTTTTTTTTTTTTTGACTGGGTTTTATGTTTACTTTTTGTTGAGTTGTATGAATTCTTTGTAGATCTTTGATATCAGCCCCTTGTCAGATGTATGGTGTACTAATATTTTCAGTTTGATGTAGTCCCACTTATATTCTCTTGCTTTTCTTGCTATTACAGATGAATTTGCAAGGACATCACTAAAATTTATGTTGTTTTGCTTTTTTTTTGTTTATCTATTTTATGGCTTTAGGTCTTACATCCAAGTCTTTTATGCATTTAGAGTTGATTTTTGTATATGATGTGAAATAGTGGTTTATTTTTGTTTGTGGCTGTCAGTTTTCCTGGGACTACTTTTTTTTTTTTTTTAAAGATTGATTGATTGATTGATACATACAAGCACTGGGTACAGTCAGAGGCATGGGAAGGTGAGAGAATTCACCAGAGCCAGAGCGGGGAGCAGAGCAGGCAGAAGGACCGAAGTACACTGCTGAGGGGTGCAGCGGGCAGCAGGAGAGGTCTGCACGCCATGTGGGACCCTCCTCTGGAGGCCGGGGAGCAGCCGGGGATCGAACCGGCGCTGCAGAGGCTGCGGGCAGCTTCGCAACCCAGTGCTCAACCGCTGCGCCTCCGGGGAGGCCCTCCTGGGTCTACTTTTTAAAGAGGCTTTCCTTGGCTTCTTTGCAGAAGATCTTCTACTGTCCATATAGATGTGGGATAATTTCTGGTGTCTCAACTCTGTTACCTTCATCTGTGTGTCTGTTTTTATTCCAACACCATGCTGTCTGAATTATTATGGCATTGTAGTACAGTTTCAAGTCTGGTAATGTGATGTGATGCTGTCATTCTTCCTCTTTTTTGTCAGGATTGCTTTGGCTATTTGGGATCTTTTTGTGACTCCACATGAATTTCAGTAATGTTTAATTTGTTTGAAGAATGAAAATTCAAAAAAATTGGAATTTTTATAAGAATTGCTTTGACTGTATATTGCTTTGTAGGGTAGCCATTTTGACAATGTTGATTCTCTCAATTCTTGAGCAGACAGTATCTTTCCATTTTATTGTTTCTTCTATCTCTTTTGACAATCCTGTTGTTTTGTTTGTATAGCTCCTTCACATCCTTTGTTAGGCTTATTCCTAGGTATTTAAGCTCTTTGGTAAATGGAGTTGTTTTTTAATTTCCTTCTCTTCTGTGAGCTCCTCATTTACATACAGGAAGGAAAATGATTTTTGTGCATTGATTTTATAACCTGCCACTGTGCTCAAATAATTTGTTTTATTTTTTTCAGTGGAATTTTTAGGTTTCTCTAAACCTAAAAATTATCATATAATCTCTAAACCTATGTATTATCATATAATGACAGTTTTACTGCTTCTTTCCCAATTTGAATTCCTTTTATCTCCATCTCTTGCCCATTTTCTCTAACTAGGACTTCTAATATGTTAAACAATAGTGTGATGTAGAAAATCTTTCAGTTTTTTACCATGGAGAATATTAGTGTGGGTTTATCATGTGACTTTTATTATGTTAAGATATATTCTGTTTATCCATAATTTTTTTTAGGGTTTTCATTATGAATGGATGTTGAATCTTATTAAATGTTTTCTTGGCAACTATAGATAGGATCAGATGGCTTTTATCTTTTTGTCGATGTGGTTAATTATGTTGATTGGTTTTTGGATATTGAACTGTTCTGTGTCCTTGGTATAATCCCATTTGGTCATGATGTATAATCATTTTTAATGCATTGTTGGATTTAGTTTGATGAGATTTTACTTAGGATTTTTGCATCTGTGTTCATTTGGGAAAATAGTCTGTAGTTTTCCTTTTTGTGTGTTGCCTTTGCTTTTGGCCTCATAAAATGTTTTTGGAGGTATTCTTAACTTTTTTGGAAGTGTTTAAGCACTATGAGTATTAGCTCATCTTTGAAGTTTTACTAGAATTCACTTGTGAAGCCATCTGATCCTGGACTCTTGTTCTTGGAAGAGTTTTGATTACTTTTTTGCTTTCCTTGCTTGTGATTGGTCTGTTTAGAATTTTATTTTTTCACTATTCAGCCTTGAGTGATTCTATGATTCTACAAATTTTTCTGTTTCATCTAGGTTATTGCACTTAATATATTCATATAGTCTTATTATCCTCGGATCACGTCTTCTCTTTAGTTTCTGATTCTATTTGAATTTGCTCCCTTTTTTTAAATGAATCTATCTACCTAGAGGTTTGTCCTCCCCCCTGCCCCCCTAACTAACTTTCAGTTTCTTTAATCGTTGGGCTTTTTTATTTTATTTCTACATTTTTTTGTGCTCTAATTTTTATTATTTCCTTTTTCTGCTGGCTTTTGGGTTTATATTCTTTTTCTAGTTCCTTGAGGTGAGAGATAAGATTATTTTTGCTCTTTCTTGTGTCTTGATATGGGTCTGTATTGCTATGTATTTCTCTTTCCATACTGCTTTTTCAGTGTCCCGTAAGATTTGGAAGGTTGTATTTCATTGCTATTTGTCTTTAGGTATTTCTACTCTGATTTCCTTGTTTACCCAATAGTCATTCAGTAGTGTGTTGTTTGGTCTCCATGTATTAGAAGTTTCCCTGCTTTCTTCTTGGAATTGATTTCTAGTGTGATACGCTTATGGTCAGAGAAGATGCTTGGAATGATTTCAGTCTCCATGATTTTATTGATACTTGTGATAATTGTCTTGTATTTGTTGATACAAGTATGTGATCCATCCTTGAGAATATCCCATGTGAACTTTGGAAAAATATGTATCCACCTTTTGGGGGGTGTAGAGCCTTATAAATGTATATTAGGCCCATTTGTTCTTATTCATTGTTTAAGGTGATTATGTCCCTATTTTCTGTCTAGTTGCTTTGTCTGTTGGTGAGATTGGGCTGTTATCGTCTCTTTCCACAAATATGTTTATCCCATTGTCTGTTTTCAGAGTTGATAGTAATCATCTAATGTAGTTTAGTGCCCCTTTGTTTTTTGAGTATATTGATAGTCATGCCTTCTTGATGTCTTTTTTCCCCTTAATCATCATATAGTGACCATTCCTGTCTCTCTCTACCTTTTAATCTAGGAGTCTGTCTTATCCAATATAAATACAGCTGTCTGACTTCCTTTCAGTCATACTCCCTTGTAGTAGGATCATTTCCCAGTGGCTTACTTTTTAGTCTTTTATCCTTGGAGCTTCAGTGCATTTCTTGTAGACAGCAGAAGGTTGGATTCTGTTAACTAATCCAACTAGGGATACAATGTGTCTTGTAATTGGTGAGTTTAGTCTATTTACATTTAGAGTGGTTATTGTTATGTGAAAGTTTGTTGCCCCCATTTTGCCCATAATTTTGTGGTTTTATTTCCTTGTTCAGTTCTTTTTGTTTGTTCTCAACCAGCCACTTGTAAGCCAAACACAAGAGATGAAAGCTAAACAGGTATTACTGGGGAGATGGTAGGCTCATGCCTTACAGAAACCATTTCAAATATTGGAACTTCAGTAAGGTTTTTATAAGGGTATCTTGAAAAATATTAATTTACTGCAAGTTCATGCCTTGTCTCTACTCCTTGTTTGCAATTTAGAATTTATTATGCTTGTTCTTTTCTGGCTTATGGGTTGTATCTCTGTGAGTCTCATGTCAGCAGAGAAACTCAACTGGGAAGTGCTGGAGGTTTGCTTAATACCCTTTAGGGGGATTCACATGTGAATAATCTAAAGTATACAACTCAGTATTCTAAAAATCACAATAATGACTAACTGAGGCTAACTGTATGTTGTTTTTGCACTTTAATTAGGACATACTGTGTGTCAGATCATCTTATTAGAATCTCAGGATAGGCATTAATGACTTAAAACTTCAGATGCAGTCTCCAAAATTACTATGTGATGGTTCATTACACTAATATTTGAATTAGCAAGGACTCCTTATTCAGTGTCTAAATTGAATAGCATTTGGTAACTTGTTTTGTATTCTTTTTAATTACATTCTTCCCTCACATGATTAGACCCTTTAAAAGATTTTAATAAGTAAAGATAGAAAATCTGGTATATTTAAGGTTCTTTGAGCTTTATCTTTAGCAATAACCATACTTATGGCTTTCCATTTTTTTGACTATATAAGAAAACATATATAAGAAAAATGTATTTTGTGTCTGAATCTAACTCTGTATTTCATCTTTATAAACATGCATGAAACAATATCTATCTTTATGCACTTAACATTTTTATGTTTCAACATTTATTTCATTTTTTTTAAGAAGATGAGTCATGATCTTCTAAATTGATTTTGTATCTTTCTAAAGGGTCCAACCTGCAGTTTGTGAAAAAAGCTATACTTACATAACAGATACTGAATTTACTGGAACACAGGTTTTTTCTGACTACTTTTTCTATGTGTGGGCAGGGATCTTGCATTCTTGTTTTCTGGCAATATTTGATACATAAGAAAGTTTAGTATCTTACCCTAGGGCATATAGTTGTTAGTGGTCAAGCTGGATTGTGAGCCAGCTGTGACTGACTCCTAGGTCCAGACTCTCAACACCATGTTGTGCAGCCCAGCTTTCTGGAGCTTTTACGCCCTTCAATGTGGAAGCCATTTCAGTTTCTGCTGTGTGACCAGAGGAGCAATACACAAAGTCTGACTAACTACAGGTTTATAGAAGTACTGTTCACTTTGAGTGTACTGTGAAGTCCAACCAAGGAACTGTAGACAACAGAGTAAACCAGGGTGAATCACAGATTTTTCACACTCAAGTTTCTTCCTTGAAATATTGGCCAGGTCTGCTCATGGGTGGGGGAGGCTGGGGGAGTTAGAAATGGAAAATCTTCTGAAGGAAGATCTGACGATAGGGGCATCTGCTCAATGTTCTTGACCCTCCAGAACCTCAGTGGCTTTCTCTGCCCTGTCTGACTGATGCTGGGCTGCACTCAAGGTACATTCCTCATGTCAGTGACTCACTGGTTCTATCTATTTAAACTAAGCTCAAACTTGTGTCTACTGGAACAGTTCTCACAGTAAATCTGTTGGACTGCTTCTCAGGTTTGAATCCTCACTTTGATTATCTAATAAACTCCTTGTCTATGAAACTTTATCTTCAGTAAACACTTGGGATGCTCAGAAAAATATTGCATTAAAAAAATCTAATTTTACCAAACCTGGCAGATTGCCATAGGAAAAAAAATGGAATGAATGTGGATTCCGCACCCCCTCCTTTTTTCCAGCACAAGAAATCTACCAGAGGGCCCAGCTTCTAATTCCCATCAAACATTTGGAAGTAACTGCTGTCTCTGGGGTCACTCTTAGCTGAACCAGGGAGTACCTCTGAATCTCAACTCCACTTACTTGGGAGCTAGGACAAATGTCCAGTGGGTCTTTGACAGCTGAGGACCCTAGACCTAGCTTGCCTGGGACCCAGCAGGCAGTGGTTAATTCAGCAGCCTTTCTTGTCATTCTCTCACTGGGTCTTGAGAGGAAATGAGCCAGAACAGAGTGGTGGGACTGTGGCCTTTGGCATATTCTATTGAGCGCTCTTTACTAGATTAACAAACCGGGAAATCTGAGTGACCTTTTTAAGGTCCCGGTACAATCTTACTGTAATTTTCCCTTTATAGTGATGATGACTTAAAATGGTAGACTTTAGGCACATTATCACAACTTTACAACCTATTATTTTCCTTCTAATATTTCCCCCGTGTTTCAGTGTCTCAGGTTTTGCATAAGAGTGGCATTTGTATGTATTTACAATTACACTCACTTGTGTTTAAGATTGTCAGGTTGCATTGATCACTCACCAGGTAGTTATGGAGACCTAACTGAGGCTTTCCCATCGTGTGCCTCTCTGACCATGCAGCTGATTCAGAGTCATGTACAGACCTGCTCAAGTGATGCTTGGACATGCAAATAAAACACGAGAAATAGGACTGAGCATCTATTATGCTAAGTGCCTTATTATTGATTCAGCTTTAGAAATGTAATGGATTCCCTAAACATTTTTGTTTTCGTAATTGTTTTAATTCAGGTTTTATTAAACCCACAGCAGATCTTTGATAGTAGAGGATTCTGAGGCCTATTTATTTGGCTCTTGCAGTGTATCTTTTCTGAATGCAAATCTTGTATGTTTGACTGCCTATTATCCATCCCTCTGAAGCTCAGCAGACTTGATTAAATTCAGCACAGCTCTGCCTTGGTAATTGCATCTCAAATTTTATCTTTAAAAAATCATTATGCGTCACATTTCTTGTGTCTGAGGTGACTCTTACAGGCCATGATATTCCCTTTATATTTTCCTCAGAATGAGAATGTTTGAAAGGCAGATTGTAGTTACAGATTGAGATAGGAAATAATTCTAGATTGAACTTTCTTATTAAAAACAAAATGGAAAGGAATGTGGACCTACACACAGGGAATTGCTTCAGTCACCTCAAGCTGAGCCACATACAAGAGAACATATCTTGTCTAGCAAATGCAAAACAAAGGTTTTAATCTAGCTGATATTAAAATAAAGTTTTGGTTTACCAAAAGGTAAAATTAGATGGAATTTGCGCATATGTTCCTCAGTTGAATCAGAGATCCAAGCACACCGAGAGGGAAAGCTGCCGGGAATCAGAAGGCTCCTGTGGCTGGAGGCTAGATAGAGCTGTTGGCCTAGAAGGCTGCGAAGTCTCCTCCAGAGGTGTCCAGGAAGGAAGTGGGGCATTTCTCCAGGCACTGTGACACTGAGTGTTTCATCAAGGCAGATCCATATTTTCCAGGGTTTGTAGTAAGTTGTATAATTAAAAAAAAAAAAAATCAGTCTTTGGTTGGTTGACAGTCAAGAAGCACCTTGTTTAGGGTCAGTCTCCAGCATCTTGAAAATCCTTTGGGGAATATGTAGGACCACGTGATGAGAATTTGATCTGAAGATCTCTTTATTGTGTTGTATGTTCTTTATGGTAAGTATGGGTTTTTAGTGATTATGTGTGTGAACGTAGAAATAAAGTTTGATTTGTTACTGGGCTATCTCAAATTCAGGAACTTGTATTGTCCTTGAAACTTGTTTTTCAAAGTAGTCTGTTTCTAAACTGCTTAAGTAAATCCTTTTGTGAACTGAATTTTCTTGGTGTTTTTGTATTTTTATGCATCACATTGGCCATCCTCTAAGGAACTAAAGTCTAGACTTTAACTCTAGAATAATCAAATCTTTACATATATGCTATAAACCTCCAAAGGTAGGTTGAATAGGACTTTTTATGTTATATATGAATATTACCTTAAATTAATGAAACTGAAAAGTCTCTAACAAACCTTTATTTTTACGTCGAAAGAAACAGTATTTTTCCAAGTAGTTATGTTAAATGGAGCTTGGGTGTCTTTTGGAACGGCAGGACAGCTGCTTTACCAGCAACAGAAGGAACCCCATCTCATGATAGGATAGTTTCGTTCACAGCTTTTCTCCCTTAAGAAAAGTGTTCTCATTTTCACTCCTTAAGATCTCCTCCATATAGTTTCTTGTCATTCCTCTCTTACCCCTTTTCTGTTGCTTCATCATTGAATCTGAGAGGATACTTTGTAAGAATCCTTGAAAACCAGGAGACTTTGAGGTGGGGAACCAAAGTGAGCCTTAACTGGGAAATAGTAATGTTCTGTAATGTGGAGGATACAGTACTTTTCTGCTATAACTTTTGCATTTGACATACTCAGTCAGCTATGGCTTCTCCTGTGGTGCTACTTAAGGTTTGGGAGTAGAGGGAGGTATCTTTTGGGATAGAGGGCACAGTGATGGACTAACTAGCCACCTCCCAGCCCAAATTGGAAACATCAGCTATTCACAACCACCATCCCCATACACACACACACACACACACACACACACACAGAGCATGTGCATGCATGAGTCAGGGAGCTGCTGTGCAGGTTGTGTTCAAGCTAGCAATGTCAATGGGCACCTTTACGAGGTACCTCTACCATGCCTGCTTCTTTACCATGAGGAAGGCGGAAGAGCAGAGTGGCATTGTGGGCATTTCTCAGGACTGCTTTGTGTATTAGCTACATTATGCCTTAATTTGAAATGTTTGAAGAAAGGAATACCAAAAAGCTAGTTCCCTTGGTAAGCTGGATATTTCTGTATATTGAAAGCCAGGCTTTGTCTCTTGTTTGGCAGATGGAGGGTCCTGATCATCATGGTTTTAACTGACTTCTTTCTCTAGAGGAATGCATGCTAGGGTTTCACATTATTGAATTTTATAAAAGGATGAACCAGTGACTTTTTTAGTTATGGAATTCTAAAGAGACAAGCTAGTGGAAGGTAACAAATAATGAAACCTTGGCAACACCAAAGTTAGAAAGAAGAATGAATGAAGCTGAAAGATTACAATTTAGAAACCAGTGATTTACCAGAATCTCATGACATGTCAAGCAGAACTTTAAAAAAAATTATTAAACTAGTTCTAAAAACTGATATTTGGCAACATAGTCTTAACTTGGAAAAAAATAGAACCTCAAATTTCCTTAGAAATTTATGGATATAAGCAAATGATAAACATTGCCTCTGGTCATCACAGGACCCGATGAAGCAACCGATGTATTGATTCTTATTTTATTGAGACTCCAAAAATAAACATGATTTGCTCAAGCATCCAAGCAGAGACTAGGATTCAGTCTTTCAGGTTTCAGTTGCACATTTTTAATACTGTTGTATGCTGGACCTTAAACACTGCTGTTTGTGCTTAATAATATGATGCCAGGGCAAACTAAGCATTGTCTAGTAAAAGTATCACAATGAATGATTTTTCTGTTCCGTTCAGTAAAGCCTGGAACACTTTCTGTAAGTGTCATCTCTATGATCCTTCCTGCATTCTGCATCACTTAATGATTATTTGTGGAAATATGTGTGTGTATGCATGTGCACACACACACCTGCCAGTGGATAGAATTCCTAGATAGTGGCACTGTATCTGAAATAGCTTAGTGTTAGTCCTGGTTTCTGGCTCAGTACCTTGATGGCATATAGAAAACATTTGCAGTCAGTATGCTTCGGGGAATATACATTCACATCAGCGGTCATAGAGACACAAAAAACCCCATGGAACACGGGCCTATCTACTAAGCAAGCCTAGATTGAGTCAGGGGGTCTTCTGTGGATTATCAGCCTCCACCGAACTTGAGGGGAACAGGGATGGCCCAGGTGGACTCCCCTAAAGAGGGTTATCCCTGGCAGAGGATGATCTGGTCAAGCTCATGAGAAACTGAAGGCATATTGTGTTTTGGGCATGAAGTATGAGGCAGGGAGGAATGGGAAAGAAGTTCAGCCAGTTTTGCAGATGAGTGATGACTAAACATGTAGGATAGCAAGAGCCTGAGGGTCCCCAATACTGTGGGCATATAATACAGTATTCTTGAATCTCTCAACTTGTACTTGTACTTCCATTAAATCTAATGTGAAAGGGAGCAGGCACTAGCATTGATCTGTTTGCTCTTCTTTGCCTGTCCTCTGTTTTGCCTTTCCATAACCCTTTTTTATGTCTTTTTCTGCAAGACCTGTAGTGGATGTGAAAGTAATTAGCAAAATGCTTAAGGGGGAGGAAAGTTAGGATGAAATAAGTATCCTGGAAAAACCTCCCCCTGAACTTCAGCGGGACTACGCTCTCACTGACGGGTAACCCTTCCTGCTCTTGGCCCAGAGATCTCTCTCCTCTCTTCGCTTAGGACCTGAATTCATTCTACTCTTACTTTCTTGCCACATTTTCATAGGCATTTAAAAGGATAGCTATGTTTTTATCTCACATTTTTAAGTGCTTGTAATGTAAGAGATTTTAGGTCAAAATATTGAAATTTTTTGGTATTAATATTTAGTTGGTAATATGAACTGTGAACAGATAGTGATAATCTTTTCACTTTCTAGGATTGCTAATTCTGAGTAAAGACCTTGCCTGTCATGTTCACAGCTGTCTCCCAGCTCAACATACAGCACATGACACTGAATAAGGATGTGTATGCATGTGAATAATTATACGTATGTAAACATGTATGTGTGTAGAATATCTGCCTATACATACACAGATTTTTTTTTAGCTCATTTTATAAATTTCATAATTTTCTGTATAAGATCCATCAGTGCCAGCAAGGCATAGAGCAAGTTCTCTGTGGATTGGGGCAGATGGGTAAAGGAAAGTCCAGGAACCCTCAGTTGCTTTTTCAGGCTTTTAATAATCTTTCTACACCATTTGTCATGAGGCAGTCAGGTGCAGGGCAGGCAGGGAGGCCTGGGGCCAGGAGGCTGGCAGGCTCTCTGGACACTCTTGTGGGCTCTTTGCTGTTCTCTACTGCACTCTGCCATCTCCCGTCCTCTGCTGCCACCCTTATAGCATCAGTCTCTTGGCTCAGGTGTGCTCACTCATGCACGCCCACACCACACTCCAGATGCTACCATCAGGCACGTGTGCAAGACCACAGATGTCAATCATAGATAGTAATGGTGGGGGTGAAACCTGATCACTTCCAGTGATAACTTTAAGTAATAACTTCAAGTAATCCTTTATCAGATTCTAAGAGTCTTTTTAAATCTGGAATGATTAGGAATTCAGAACCACTTTTTTCATTCTATACATTGTAACTCTTGATCATTCTGTGCTTCATTCTACATGATTTCCTGGCTCCATTTTTCAGGGCACCTATTCTATGTTTAGGTGTGTCTAATCTGCAATTTCATCCATCTATTGAGCTTCAGGTATCAGTGATAGTGTTTTTTATTTCAAGACTATACCTGTGTTTATGTGCATGTATCCACCCATATATATGTATATATGAAAACACGTAAAGACATGACTTTTTCCAAAACTTTCTTCATTTTCCTCGTGTTTTTTAAATTTCATGTATTTAATTAGCACATGAAATTGTGTGCATATTGATTTCATGTTCTCTATCCAATTGTTAATATTATTCCAAGTTTTTCAGGTCTTAATCTTTCTGTTTGTTGTGCTTCTCTCTTGTTTGAGGTACTGTTTCCTTCTCTGTCTTCCCATTTTGGATTATGAACCTTTTTACAGAGAGTATAATGTGGAGTTCTGGAAGGGAGGCTTCTCCACAGTGTTTTACAATTACTTCTGCCAGGCACCCAGGGGTTTCATTGGCATGTGACTGACCAATTGGTTAGAAATGTCTTCTCCAGGGATTTTCTGAACTTTATACATTGAATAGAGTAGAACTCCAAAACCACACTAGAGATACACAGACAAACCAGTGATAACCAGTTACTGGGGGAATGGGACATTTTTCTCCTTCCAGACCCAACCTCCTTTTTTCATCTGGGTTCATAGATAACTTTTCATCCCAGTTCAGTTTTTATTGATACTGTAGTCTTTTAAGAGATCCAGGTGTATATAAAAGCATCAGTTCCAACTCATATCCTGTTGTGCAGGATGTTAAAATAAGGTAACTTCTCAGCCAAGATACTTTTAAGTAAAGGAGATTAGGATTAGTAATTATGCCAGGATAATAGGTGTAAGCCATGCCATATGGGCGCCTTGGCTGAAATTCAAAACCCAGTTCCCTTTCTGGAGTTGCTCTGCTGGAATATCTGAATTCTCTCTTTGGATCAGGCCCAAGGTCATTTTCCTCTTACTTTCTTGCCATACACTTGCAGGCATTTAAAGGATGTCTCACATTTTTTTTTTTTTTTTTTTAAGATTCATCCATCCATACAAGAACTGGGGTACAGGCCAGATGCACGGGAGTGTGAGAGGATTCACCAGAGACAGGAGGGCGGGGGGACATAGAACAGGCAGACTGATGAAACACACTGCTGAGGGGAGCAGCAGGTGAGACAGAAGAGGTCTACTGCGCATGTGGGACCCTTGCCGGCTGGCCAGGATCAAACTGGCGCAGTAGAGGCTATGGACAGCTTTACAGCGTGGCGCTCAACCACCTGCGCCACCAGGGGAGGCTCATGTCTCACATTTTAACTCACATTTCTTAAGTATTTGTAGTAATAGAGCTTATAGGCTATTTAGTCTGCAATATTGGCAGAACAGTTTTATCTTTGGTCTAAATATTGGGACCTTTCACTATCTTCTTTGGTTAAGACAGAATATTAAAAAGACAGTGAAGAGCCTGGAGAGGGGTCAGGGATGGAGCTAGGGGAAGAGGACACAGACAGATACAGGGAGACAAAGAATGACTAGAAGAGATACCAAGAGATAGTCAAGTTGGAAACAGAAAGAGAGGCAGATAGAGAGGGCGATGGAAAGATACACTCTGAATTAGTAAGATGTGTGCTCTCAGACAGATGCACATAGACACTCATACATCCAGGCACAGACTCAGGTCCACTACATGTAGATGTTTGGACACAGACACACATACAGAGCCACAGAGTGCACATGCAGCACTCCCAGGGATGTAGGCAGCTGAAATTAGACAGTGAAAATAGAAAATAACCAAATCTAAGTGTGTTAGAATAACTGTGAAGAGTGAACTTGAAATCAGTGGGAGTAGAAGAGATGGCTTTAGAATTAACTGGAATTGCAGTAACAACAGTTTGCTGTCACAGCCACAGCAACAGTGGTTGTTATAAATAGGGATGCTGATGCAGGCTGCTAGGATTGGGGCTTGCTTGGTGACAACCATGTGGAGCAAACTAAAGGATTCAAGTTCTTGATTTTGGCTTCATTGGCACTTAGTGAATAGAGATAATCAATTTCCAGATAGTGGTACAATAATAACCAAAAATTAAAAGCCAATAAACCTGTTCCAATCTGATTTAAAATTAATAGGATTTATTCGTTGATGTTATCCTTGCCTCGTAGATAGATCATAGCCATATTCAGAAATACAGCTACTAACGTTGAAACTAAAAGTTCAAGATTTTGACCTTGTCAAATATTTGTCTAAGGACAACAAACATACCTGATTGTATTGTCTAATATTAATATTGGGGTAATTAGGCTAACCATAGTTGGCCTTCAAATCAAAGTTGTCTTTCTACCATGAAGTTCTGAAAACTATCAGGATATTGCAGGATCTTTGAATTCTTTGGACCCTGCTCACAGACATTTTCTTTTCTTTTTTTTTTTTTTCCCTTAAAGATTTATTTATTTATTGGGCCTCCCTGGTGGCGCAGCATTTGAGCGCTGGGTTGCAAAGCTGCCCGCAGCCTCTGTGGCACTGGTTTAATCCCCGGCCACTGGGTGAGGGTCCTACATGGCATGCAGACCTCTCCTGCTGCCCGCTGCTCCCCTCAGCAGTGTACCTCGTCATTCTGCCTGCTCCGCTCTCCGCTCTGACTCTGGTGAATTCTCTCGCCCTCCCACGCTTCTGACTGTACCCAGTGCTTGTATAAATAAATAAATAAAATCTTTAAAAAAATTATTTATTTATACAAGAATGGGGTACAGGCCAGATGCGCGGGAGGGTGAGAGGATTCACCAGAGATAGAGCAGGGAGCAGAGCAGGCAGACCAACAAAATACACTGCTGAGGGGAGTAGCGGGCGAGACAGAGGAGGTCTGCCATGCCATGTGGGATTCTCGCCAGCAGGTCGGGATCGAACCGGCGCTTCAGGGGCTGTGGACAGCTTCACAGCACTGCGCTCAACTGCCTGCACCACCAGAGGAGGCCCTCACAGGCATTTTCTAGACCTAAAAGGACAGCCCATGTTTTGGGATAATTTATTGGAATAAAGAGAAACCTGGGACCCTCAGTGCAGAGAAAGAAAGTAGGAGTTGAGAAGTATGTTTTGTGCAGATGGTTTTTGTGTGTCCTTATCTGTCCATATTGGACTTGACATATTTTAGACATTGTTACTTTTCTCTTTTCCTTTTTTGCATGTCTTGAGACTATTCCGTGATAGATAATGACTCCTGCATATCTTTGGCATTATTTTATTGCATGGATTCTTTATAACACTAATGCTAGTTTAAAAGTAGGGATGAGCAATTGTGGCTGGCTGATAAGTATACGGCAGCATCTGTGGAAAGGATGGAAGGCAGTTAGGTTACCTGGTGTAGGAGAATACCAGAGTTAAACTGGTTAGCAAACATGCTATTCAATTTATTTTCAGTTTTAGATAAAGGGATCTTGTCATACCTTGTACTCAGCTGAGACATGAATTGAAAGCAGTGTGACAGAATAATTCCATTATCACTTTAAAGTCTGACATGACTTTTAGGATGACTGTTCTATTAATATTTTAATTTGCCTGTATGTCTTAATAGGTATCATTATGAAGAAGCAGTGGTTCAAGACTTTGCTTTCTGAATATTAGGTGGAAGTCAACTCTAGGGATTCCATGACATTTCTTGAAACTGCTTTTTTTCCCTCTAAAATATTACTGCTTCAGAGCCTAGTTTATCATATTATGGATCATCTTGTTATTTTTTTAAGCAGTAGGAGAATCTATATCAGGATGGTGAAATTCTGAAGTTTCAAACATTAATTTCCTGCCAGAATACCTTAGAAAACAGAAAGTGTGTATTAAAGATTAAATACCATCTTTAGTGTCTCTGAGTTTAGCATACAGGTCTTGAGAATTTAATCTTGTTAGTACTGAGCTAGGTACTGTGGAATAATGTTTTCTAATACACTGAAATTTAAATAGCCATTATTTATGGGGCACCTGTTATGTGGCAGATATCCTGTTCATTTCTTTATATACATAACTTATAATTATCACAGCAATAATGTTAGGTGTTTTATTAACCCACTTTGTAGATGAGGAAAATGAAACCCAGAATAGTATGGCAATTTGCCGAACACATATAATAGAGAGGAATTCAAATCTAGATTTTTTAGCTTTATAGGTTGTTACACCATTTGAGCTTCACAAATGGTGAACTTTGGGGACTGAATATTTGCTAGAACTCCAGGACAGTTGAACTTCAGCTTTCTGTAGGTAGTTTATAAGGTTTACAGAGTATACTTAATGGGTTTTTCTTTTATTTTTCTCCACTGATACTTCACACCTTCAACTTAGATGGGTGTTCTATTAGAACAGGAATGTGATCTGTTTTGTTCGCTTCTATAGGTAGAAATGTCATATGATGCATTTTGAAGTTATCTAAATATATGCTTTGTCTTAACCACTAGTTGACTTTAGTCTTAAAACCTAGAATGTTTACTTATGAACCATTAAACAGTTAACATAGATGATAGATAAAGCAAAGATGTTGACTCCCTCAAAGTAGTCTTTTGATACCAACAGGACTGAACACAATACCTGGCATATAATAGGGACTCATTTTAACTGAATTTAATTGAATAGTCTTAATGGGGGGGGGGAGTATAGTAAATTTTTGACTCTGAGAAAGATTTCAGTGATTAAGCTATTTTAATTTAAACACAGTATTCTCCATCTCTTAGGGTTCAGTCAGATATTTCCATCTTCATCTTTCACTAGCTGGTCCTGTGTTCTAGTAGTATCATGTCCTTTTCCTTGCCTTGTTGATTACAGTGTAAGTTCATGTGGGATAAACTATCTCACCCTTCTCTGTGCCAGGTGCTCATTTTCCTTTCTTGCTGAGCTGTTGGCTTCTGTGCGCTATCAGTCGCCAGCTCATATCTCTGTAGGCCTTTTCTTCTGGATGGAAATGTATGTTCCAGTGGGGTGTCACTCTTTCCAGGATATGCAGTGGTGCCTGCTAAAATGACACCAAAAAGGGACCCGACCAAGTAAATAATAATCACCTGTTGTGTCATTGCTTCTTTTGGATATCTTAGCACATCACGTACCTGAAGAGCTTCAGGAGAACAGGTGGAAAAAGCAAAAGCCGGGAGAACAGGGCAATGTATGTTTCCAAGAAGAGTTTGGGGATGGGTTTGGAGTGTTTGATTTGGTGATTAAATAAGAAAGGATCTAATGTCAGCAGTAGTAACTCACTAGTGTTTAAATTGTGACTTAAAACAGGTATACCAGGTGCTCGATAATGTTTCATTCAACATTGTTCCATTATAACATTGATAAGACAAAGACACCTACCACATATGTCATTTTGTTAAGAGTTGCAATTTCCAAAAAGCTATAAATACCATTGAGAACTTACTGTGATATATTGGTGGGACTGACCTTAGCAGAGTGGTTTGCATTCTCTAGCAGTGAAGTTTATTTCCTCTATGATCTCTAATTTTAAACTTAATATTCCATAAATCTCTTCCTTTTGCTTCTTGCCATTCAGAAAAAAGAAATTACTGAGCCATTGCACATTTCCAAATATGTTCCAACTTAGTGAAGTGATATCAAATAATACCAGCTTGGGGTATGATTTTTCCTGACTCTTCACTGTAGGGAGTCTTTTCTTTTTGGTAAAAGTAACAGTTTTGTCATACTTGAGAGTGTGAGTTTGAGCAATGCGACAGATTTATTTTGCTCGGTTTGTTTGAATGCTGCCTCTTACCATTTTTCTGTTTCCCACCTTTCCTCACCAATGCATGTATTGAAATTATCATATTTCTCTTCAAGACCTCTAGCTGAGATCTTGGTACCTCTGTATTTTGCTATTTAAATCAGTGTTGGATAAGCCAAGTTCTGTGGTTGGGCCCCCTTCACTTGAAGGGTTACTTTGAGAAATCCCTCTTTCAGGCTTGTCCTTTAAGGATTTTGGGTGCTTTCGTGGTGAGTGTAGTGTGGTAACATACATCTGAAGAGGTAGCCCCAAGTCCTATACAGAGTTGCAGGTCATTGTTACCGCAATAAAAATAATGCAGTTAAATAAAAATAAAACAATAAAAAATAGTAGCGCCACTATATAAAATTGTTTTAAATTATGAAAGTTAAAACAGCAAAGAGCAAAAATATGCCCAGTGCAGAAAACAGAAGAGTTAAAAAAAATTCAGTTGCTTTTTTCAGATTATTACATTTTGATATATCTCCTTTAAAAATGTTTTCTGTTATCCCCCCAAAAAAGAGATTGGGTTGTATTCTTTACCTAATGACATGGCTTATCTATTCCCATGTGAATAATATGTTCTTGATAAGAATTTTCCTTATTTGTTAAGGTTTGTTTTACTGTATACATATGTTTTAATGATAATGCCATTATTTTACATCCGTGTTAATTTTTTCACAATATGGGATTTCTTCCCTTAGCTGTGGTTACCATAGTTCTCCCACCACCAAAGCACCCATAATCTTCCACCATAGTGAACTGTGGTAAGTTTTTAGTGGTAGAATATTACTTGTTGTATTATTATTTAATATAAAAATACCCTATAATTGAAGGGGGGTTCTCTCAGAATCTGCGGCTTTCAAATTTTTAACAATTTTGTGTACTTGTGTGCCTTGTAAGCACACTGTCCTAATTTCTAGGACAACTTGCCTTCCAAGACATTCTTGACATAAAAGCAGGATCTCAATTTCCTAAGAAATTGGCAGTCTTGTGCTCTTTTGTCTCCAAGAAGAAAACAAGACAATTTTAAGAAAGTGTGTCTTAAAGAAAACTGAGAGATGAGTCTGGGGTCTTAATGTTGCCCCACAGGCTTGAAGTGCTGTGTGCACAGTATATAGTTTCTCAGCTGGTGTTTTACTGTGGGGATTATGAATTAAGATTTTGGGCAATATACATCATGGTTGGGATTGTATATATGCCCTTATTTTTCATATGGGAAGTTCCTACCCTCATCAGAACAAAACAAAACAGCAAAAAAAAAAAAAAAAAAAAAAAACACAAAAAACTAGCACCTTCTTACAAAATCTTAGTTGAACAGGAAACCTCATAAAATTCACAAATACTCATTTTCACCGGGAAATTTCTGGTCTTACTTTATTTCAAATTGAAGAAAGTTTGAAAAATTCTCTCGAGCCTCCTCTGGTGGCGCAGTGGTTGAGCGCTGGGCTGCAAAGCTGCTCCCGGCCACCAGAGGAGGGTCCCACATGGCGCGCAGACCTCTCCTGTTGCCCGCTGCTCCCCTCAGCAGTGTACTTTGGTCCTTCTGCCTGTTCTGTTCCCTGCTTTGGCTCTGGTGAATTCTCTCACCCGCCTGTGCTTCTGACTGTACCCAGTGCTTGTATAAATAAATAAATGAATCTCAGAAAAAAAGAAAAATTCTCTCTTTCACTTGTCTTTTTTTCTTTCCATCAAAACACTGTTAAAGCCTGAGTTGTGAAACTACTATATATGACTTTAATAGTTATCACAGAAAAACAACCAAATAATTAAAATAGCATTTAAGAGTTCATAGATAGTCTTTTAAACAGGCACTTAATGAGAGGTCAGAAGCCTATAGACTGGTAAACCATTGACTAATGTAGGAAAAATTCCCTTGCTTCAAAGGTTGCTGAGGGTAAGTTTCTTTGAATTAGGTGTTGCCTCAATGCATGCATGACCACATGTTGTTTTTTTTTTTTTCTTTTATCCTTGACTTGATTAGCTGTTAACATTAGGAACAAATCCCATCTGTTTGTGTTGGTATTGTTTTTTCTTTGAAAGTATATTGAAATAATTGAACTCAAAATAGTGTTCATTCTGATTCTATAAAAATACTGGCCAATTTGAAGACCATTCTGATTTTTCAATAATTTTTTCTTCTCGTCTCCCCTACTTAATTCTTTTGTTTTATTTACCTATTCGTTCTCAATGGAATCAAAATTTTTTTATACTGGAGAAACTCGTCTGTGCTGAGATTCTAAGATTTTTATACCATACTGACTATCCCTTGGAGACTGCTAAGCCAGGAATTACAAAATCAAATGTCTGAGGGGTGGTACAGTACAAAAGTGAGGGACAGTGCCAGGACCAGGGAAGCAGAGGTCAGAGCTGGAGTTTTCAGTCCCACCAGAATGGGTCTGGAGCTGCAGCACTCTAGCTCATTGGTGATTGTGACTGTTGGGTTTGGGCTGATGTTGCCAGTTGATCTGATTTCTCAAGATAAGATGGAAATATGGTTGTTGTTTTTTCCTTTATGGTATATGCTTGAAGTATAAAAATCATGTTGGCCCAAATTTTGGGAAAAAAAAAAAAAAGGAAGAAAATGTATGAACCAAATAAAACACGTCCATGGCTTAGATGTATGCCCACAGAGGGCCAGTTTGCAGCCTTTGCTCTAAAGGATAAATGTCCATTAAAAAATAATCTTAATTAAACAGAGTAAGTGGATGTTAATTTGGTCTAACTACTAAGCTATGCCATTTTAATCACCCTTAACAAGGAAATACCATTGACTTAACAATAGAGTTTAGATGAGTCAGTTGTAGCACAACAGTCTGCCCATGTTGTAAGATTCTGATGCAGATAAATAAAAAGAAAATGGAGTTTCAGGCTAAGAGATCTCCATCCAGGAGATTTTTCATGTTTGACATTCTCAAATTTCTGAAATAGCAGTATTCTCAGTTGAACCTAGAGTAACTATTAGCACAGTAGCTATGGGTATTTTTCCAGAATCCTTGACTATATTAGCAATTTAAGGTTGAAGAAAATTAATTATGCTTCACCTTCCTCCCCTCCTCCCCAGTTCTTAGTTATCAAATGGATATTCATGTATTTCTTTTTCTTTCTTAAAGATTTGAACATGGAATTCAATCCTTCAGACCATCCTCGGGCCAGCACAATATTCCTCAGTAAATCTCAGACGGACGGTAAGTTAACTGTTTTTTTGTTTGTTTTATATTTCACTTAAAAAAAAAAAAAAGCAGTCTTACTAGCCTAAGTCTTTATTTTCCATAAGATTTTGATTTTCAAGATAAAATACAATCCCCTTTAATTACCCCTAAGCATGCTAGCTGATGCCTCTTTTAAGGTTTCTTTCTTTATAGTAAATTATGTTTTTGTAATTTACTACTTTTGCCAATCAATGGAATTATTTCTGTGTATACTCAGTAGCAATAGTTTCTACCTTGGAAGGCAGAAATTTTCCTAGGAATTGATACTTTTATAAATTCTCAAAAGATCAAAAGTGTTAATTTTTTAGGCATAAATTAAAAATGAAAATTTAGTTCTTAAATAAAAGCGCCATTATCTCCGTTGTGTTGCTTGAATCTGTAGTCTATGGGTAGATGCTTTCTTTTAGTCAAACTTCTAATAACTAGTCTGTTCTGTGATCTCTAGATATGTGTGCAGTTTCTCCTATGGGTTTTCCTATCTTTTCAGTCCCTGGCTTTTCTCACTGTTCCCTTGCCCATGGCTACAGAGGAGTTATAAAATTTAAACAATATAGTGAACTCAGATCTTCTTAGTTAGATTCCTATAGAAAAGTGTAGCAGGAGAAATTTTTTAAATCACAGTAAGTCACCAGGATTTTATGTGACAGTGCATGAGTCCTGTATGATTCTATCCTAGTTGTTTGACAAATTACTAGGCTAAATTAGAGAAGATCCTAAAATGACTATAAAATAAACATTTTAAAAGCAGTAAGTTCATTTCTATGAGCTGATAACTTCTTAATGATGATTAGTTAACAATCATGACATGATACAGCTGATTACAGTGGTCATCTTAAGCAAGCTACTGACAATTTTGAATTGAAACATTGGTGCATTTATGAAAAATAATTATTTCTAAGTAAATCATGGTTGACATCAAATACTTGTGAAGTAAGATTTGAGTGTAATGAGTGAAAAAAGCAATGATTTTTTTTTTTTTCCTTGTCCTGGTGAAGTGGGAAGCTACTGGGAGAGCAGTAGGGTATTGCAGGGAAGTGTCAGTAGGAATGAGAGTTTGGGAGAATGTAAAATGAAAATTTAAAATCTCTTTTTTTCTGGGGCCTCCCCGGTGGCACAGCGGTTGAGTGCTGGGTTGCAAAGCTGCCCGCAGCCCCTGCAGCGCTGGTTCGACCCCCAACTGCTCCCCGGCCACTGGAGGAGGGTCCCACGTGGCATGCAGACCTCTCCTGCCACCCGCTGCTCCCCTTCAGCAGTGTACTTCGGTCCTTCTGCCTGCTCTGCTCCCCGCTCTGGCTCTGGTGAATTCTCTCACCCTCCCGCGCTTCTGACTGTACCCAGTGCTTGTATAAATAAATAAATAAATCTTAAAAAAAAATTATAAAAAAAAAATCTCTTTTTTCTTTACATTTAATGCAAGTACTGTGAAAATAAGTTTCAAGGTTGGCAGAGTTTCATGCTTGGTTCTTGCTTCTGTGAATTCAGGGCACAAACAACAACATTTTCTAATTAGATTCATATTAGGACCTTTGAATAGATGGCACAAACTTGGTCATGTCAAGAGCTTTGACCTAGCAGAGAGACTGTTGCAGAAATTTGTTAGGGATGTGTATCTTCCCTTTCCCCCTTTACTTCAGATCTCATCTCCCTTTGTCTTCTGGAAAATCAAGTATCAATTACTCTGCTCTTTCTGTTTATTTCTTTCATTTTACCTGAAGTGCTGCATCTTTTCATTGAACACATAAATCTGCCTGAGTCTCTTAGGTTAAAAAAAATGAAAGGAAAAATAACAGCAGCACCCTCTCCTCGGTACTACTTTTCTTTCCATTCAGTCTTCCTCTGAAATCTTCCACCACCATTGTCCAGAAATGTGTGTCCTAAGTTTTACCACCCTTTACTCTGACCTCTCATATGCACATGCTGTCGGAGCTGCTCCTTGTGCCTTGCTCTTCTGTCTTCCTATGCTTAAGTAGGCAGGAACTTAAGCACTTGTCTTGTAATCAGGCTGAGAACATGGCCATTTCTTTGACAGCTACTTTACAAATGATTAAAAGAAACAAGCTTTTAAAATAGGCAAATTTGAATACTTAAATGAATGAATTCTTTGGTGACTGGCTGTGGGAGAATTGGTCCCCAGAAATCCTCTTTCTTTAAGATCCATTTAAGACATCACAACCAACTTCTCCATTTATTACTTTAACATTAGTTTATTGTAGGCATCTGTGTTTCACCCTTTTCTCCTTTTGGCCTGCACACAGTTCCTGGCAACTTCCATGCCAACTGTAATGTCCAGCCAGATTGTTCTATGCAGAATTCACGACTCATAATCCTGCTCTCTGCTGGATATCTTTATAACAAAGGCTACACTTCCTCTAACTGTATATATAACAAACAGAACTTAAGTGCACTTAACTTCCCACATCTCCTACTCTGCCAAGATCCCCAAGTTAGGGGGATCAAGAATTCTCACAGGGTGCAGGAGGTGAGTGGAGGAGTTGTCAGGTGAGACAACTCTTGTAATCATGTAATCATGATTACAACACTTGTCTTGTAATCATGTAATCATTTTTTTCTTGCGAGGAATAATTTGGTTCCCAGTGTGTTCTCCTTTTCTATATTATTTAATTCGTGTTTTCAAAGACTTGAATTACTAGGTGAAAGCAACCAAGCTACATATTTACTTTTATTAGTATAGTTTTAGAGGTTCTTTGCTTTAAAAAAGAAGCTGGACAAAAATAAAACCCTGTTTGTTTGCCATGAGTTCCTCAAAACCGTTAAAGGAATTATTATTTAAAAAGGAAAGGATCTGTTAAAGTAGCAGCACTGAAATTCAGAAATAAAAATACGAACCATTGTTTTCTTTGCACATTCTTTAGAAATATGGGAATGGAAAAAATGTATTGTGGTCCTCCCTTGTTTAGAGTCCTATTTTTATTCCTGGGGAGTATTTACTTCTGTATCATCAAAGGCCCAAACTTTTTATTCTCCTTTCATCTAGCATTTAGAAGCACTGACTTCTGTGCCCTGATGGATTGTTCTTTCATCAGTGTGTCCTATGATTTTCCTGTCACCTCCTCTCTCTACAGTTTACTTCAACATCTTGGCTGCTGTGCTCTAAGATGTCTCCTTTTCAGTTCCTTCTCAGTCACTGTGTTCTTCCCTATGGCTTGTTAGCTCCCTCAGGGAATATTATGCAGCTAGATATTGAGGAGTCCGTAGTAAAACAAAACTCTTATGTTGGTAATTTTCATATTCCTTTGTTTGACTACCATGGAATTTTATTTTGAAAAACTAAAATACCATAAACATTTTCATCCTTTCAAAGGATATAATTTCATTTATTATAAACATTATTATTTTAAAATAAAACTATTGTCCTTTTAAAGAATGTTTGAAATAAAGTCATAAAACCACAGTGACTTGATAATCTGCCATCAATCATTTAAAAAATTTATGAACATGCTCGTTTAACAGTTAAGTATTTTATATCATTCATTTTTCATCTTGAACTTGTTCTCCATGGAATTTTATCCTAATTACTTTGATTTCTAAAATTCATTCCTCAGTATTACACTTTTCTTTCATGATTATATGGATCTAAATTTAGTTTGTTATTTTGCATAATTAAAATTATATGTTGAAAATTCTGGATTGAACTATATTATCCTCATTAGCCCTTAGTTGATCAGAATACCACAAACATGCTAAAATTTTAATGAATGATTATTAAACAGAGAAGTAAAATAATTTTTAGAAAAACATTACTGTGTTGCTTATGTGGATGAATATTACATATTATTGGGATGCGGAAGCTATTCATCAAATTCTATGTTTTTATATATTTAAGTGCTGAAGAACTTTGTTTATAAACATTGGACATAGGAGTTTTGTTTCAGTAAATCACTAAATTTCTTCTACTCCATCTGATTCATATGTCAAACATCTCCAGGGGATTTATCATTCAAACCAATGTCTGATAATCAGCTACAATTCAATCTTGCTTTCCTTCAATTTTGTTGATAATAAGGAATAGGAGGAATTCACTTGATTTGCAAAAGAGTTTCTCACCCATTATAGAAGTTACTCAATTTTGCGGTTTCTGGGAAGTTCACCAAAATGGCTTTATCAGAAACACATGACTTTTCATTATTACTCTTTTCATTTGATGCCTCTTGGTTTAACCTGATACATTCTGAAAACTTGGGAAAATAAATCTATGACTCATTTCAGAACACCTCCCATGATTCCATTGATGACATTGCAGGCTGCACACCCCTTTATTAGAACAGCAGTCTTCATTGTATTGTTAGTATTGACTGTAGGTCTTTTTGGAATTTACATCTTTATGTACAATGGCTTGCCCAAGAAGGAGCTCAAATATATGTTGAAAGAAAGATCCCCACCTGCCCTTTTTCTCTGAGCTAATATTTTTTTAGTTTCTCTTTTGCTTTATTTATTTTTTTTTTTCCAAAATGTTGCATGTCCTTCATCTGAGCTTTGTAGGCAAAGCTAGGTATTATTGTCAGCCAGTCAAATCAAATCATAGTTTCTGTCATAAAAGGTATGATTTCATTTTTTTTCAATTCCTGTAGCATATTAATACACATGCCCATCACTGCCATCATTCTTCTGATGGTGATAAATGGGTAGACAACCAGAAGCAAGTGCTGCTGGAGAGCACGCAGAGAAAGAGGAGCCTATTATTCTGATGGTGAGAAGGTAAATTGGTACAGCCATTTTAGCAAATGGATCTACCTTAAAAACTAAAAATGAAAATACCATATGATGCAGCAACCCCACTCTTAGAAATCTATCCAGAGAATTTGAAGCCATCAACTCAAAAAATTATATACTCTACAGTATATCTTGAGGCATTGTTACAGTAGCCAGGGTATGGAGAAAACCTTAGTACTTAGAGCATTGGATCAAGAAGATTTGGTATATCAAATCTACTACCTCACACCATACACAAAAATCAACTCAAAACGGATTAAAGAACTAGATATAAGACCTGAAACCATAAAATATATAGAAGGAAATATAGGCGAAACACTACGTGATTTGCACATCAAAGACATCTTTACAGACACATCACCCAAAGCAGTGATAGTGAAGGCAAAGATAAACAGCTGGGACTACATCAAATTAAAGAGCTTCTGCACAGCAAAAGAGACAATAACAAAAACAAAGAGAAAACCCACCAACTGGGAGAACATTTTTGCACCGAACACTAATGATAAAGGACTGATCACAAAAATCTGCAAAGAGCTGATGAGACTCAACAACAACAAAGAAAATAATCCAGTTAAAAAATGGGCAGAAGAGCTAAAAAGAAACTTCTCTGAAGAGGAAATGCAAATGGCCAACAGGCATATGAAAAAATGTTCAACATCACTTGTCATCAGGGAAATGCAAATCAAAACTACCATGAGATACCATCTTACACCAGTGAGAATGGCACATATTAAAAAAACTAGCAACAACAAATGTTGGCGAGGGTGTGGAGAAAAAGGAACTCTTCTGCACTGTTGGTGGGAGTGCAAACTGGTCCAACCACTGTGGAAAGCTGTGTGGAGATTTCTGGACCTACTAAACATAGAGCTCCCATATGATCCAGCAATTCCACTCCTAGGTATTTACCCAAAGGACACAGAAACATCAATTCCAAAGAACACCTGCACCCCTATGTTTATAGCAGCACTGTTTACAATAGCTAAGCTTTGGAAACAACCCAAATGCCCAAAAATAGATGACTGGATCAAGAAGATGTGGTACATATATACCATGGAATATTACTCAGCATTCAAAAAAGATAAACACATGCAATTTGCAGCAACATGGATGGCGCTGGAAGGGATCATGCTCAGCGAAATAAGCCAAAAAGAAAAAGAAAAATACCGGATGGTCTCACTCATAGCAGGAATCTAGAAAACTTAAATAAGGGATCAGGAAAATGAATAACTATAAGAAAGTGAAAATCAAAATCAACAAAAAACTATGAACCAGAGACACTTTTAGGGGGGTGGGGGCGGGAGGGGAGGGATTGGGGTCAGAATGGGGGGGGCTGCAATTGTATGGGGAATATAACAATAAAATTTATTATCTAATAAAAAAAATATGAAGACAAAAAAAAAAAGAAGATTTGGTATATCCACTAGTGGAATACTCCAGCCATTAAGGAAAGATGAAATTGGCCATTTACAGTAAAATGGAAGGCGTTTGAGGGAATTATGTATAGTAAAGCAAGTTGAAGTGACAAAGACAAATATTGGACATTTGCACAGTGGATGATTCAGTAAAGCAAAATACTTATAAAAACTAGTGGACACTAAAACAAAGTGAAGTTTCTGAAGTTAAGAGGGAACTGGGAGGGAAAAGGCGTTATTGGGAGTATAAGGATGGTGTGGGAGGAAAAACAAGTCAAGGCTTAGATAACCTTTATAGAGAGCTACTGTGTAGGAGGGGGGCTGGCAGCAAGGATAAATAAACAAATGGCCACACAAGTGTGGTGATGTGCAAGGCAGCCACCAGCTGCTACACCTTCCTTTTGTTCCCTGTGCCCCTTTGCTCTGCTTCCCGGGTCCTCTCCCACCAGCAAGATCGGGTCCTAATGGAAATGGCATTTGCTGTGTAATACTGTAGGCTCAGAGCTAGAAGTCCTCCCTGCACCCTTATCCGTAGACTGTGCTGCAGGTCATAAGACTGGATTAAGGGCATCTGCTTCAACTGCAAGTCTACTTGCTTCCATGTTTGATGTCCTAGAAGGATCTTTCAAGCCAGGGAGGAAGACTTCTAGGACTGGTCAACATGCCTTTTTCTGTAAAGCTGGGGGAAAGATAGTTGTAAAGGTGCAGGTATGGGAGCACCGGTGTAGCCGCACCTAAGCTATCTTCAAGACCTCTTTGAACACACAGTTTCAAGATTGCTTCTCAACCCTGAGTTATCCTTTAACCAAACTATTTCAGGGAAAGAACTGCAAAAACTAGTATCACCATAAAATCAACTCAAAATGGATTAAAGAACTAGACATAAGACCTGAAACCATAAAATACATAGAAGGAAATATAGGTGAAACACTACGTGATTTGCATATCAAAGACATCTTTACAGACACATCACCCAAAGCAGTGATAGTGAAGGCAAAGATAAACAGCTGGGACTACATCAAATTAAAGAGCTTCTGCACAGCAAAAGAGACAATAACAAAAACAAAGAGAAACCCCACCAACTGGGAGAACATTTTTGCACCCAACACTAATGATAAAGGACTGATCACAAAAATCTGCAAAGAGCTGATGAGACTCAACAACAACAAAGAAAATAATCCAGTCAAAAAATGGGCAGAAGAGCTAAAAAGAAACTTCTCTGAAGAGGAAATGCAAATGGCCAACAGACATATGAAAAAATGTTCAACATCACTTGTCATCAGGGAAATGCAAATCAAAACTACCATGAGATACCATCTTACACCAGTGAGAATGGCACATATTAAAAAAACTAGCAACAACAAATGTTGGCGAGGGTGTGGAGAAAAAGGAACTCTCCTGCACTGTTGGTGGGAATGCAAACTGGTCCAACCACTATGGAGAGCTGTGTGGAGATTTCTGGACCTACTAAACATAGAGCTTCCATATGATCCAGCAATTCCACTCCTAGGTATTTACCCAAAGGACACAGAAACATCAATCCCAAAGAACACCTGCACCCCTATGTTTATAGCAGCACTATTTACAATAGCTAAGCTTTGGAAACGGCCCAAATGCCAAAAATAGATGACTGGATCAAGAAGATGTGGTACATATATACCATGGAATATTACTCAGCATTCAAAAAAGATAAACACATGCAATTTGCAGCAACATGGATGGCGCTGGAAGGGATCATGCTCAGCGAAATAAGCCAAAAAGAAAAAGAAAAATACCGGATGGTCTCACTCATAGCAGGAATCTAGAAAACTTAAATAAGGGATCAGGAAAATGAATAACTATAAGAAAGTGAAAATCAAAATCAACAAAAAACTATGAACCAGAGACACTTTTTGGGGGGTGGGGGCCGGGAGGGGAGGGATTGGGGTCAGAATGGGGCATGTGCAGTTGTATGGGGGAATATAAAAATAAAATTTATTATTTAAAAATAAAAGCTAGTATCACCATACTTTACTTCTCTCTAGTCTGAGGGAGTAGATGCCTAAGAATATTAGTTGAGAGCAGTAATACTTAGTCCATAAGTGTTGGGCTGACTGTGTTTATCTTTAGCCTGTGACCAAACTCCACCTTGCAGAGACGGCCTTTGGTCTCCAGTTTGGCAACCAGTGTTCGAGAACTGACTTTAGACTCTTATCTGCTATTAGTCAGCTTCCTAGTTACATCATCTGGGTCATAGTTTCCTGTATGTTACCTGTGTCACATCAGAAGATTGTTGTCATGAGACAAGAGTATGATATCTTGGGTACACAGTAAGCTCCTGCTCAGTCAGTGTCTTGCTCTTACCTGTGAAGAGGGTCCCTCAGTCTGACAACTAGGACTACTCTGAAGTTCCCTGCAGCCACTCTCTCTCAGGACCTCAGGCAAAGAGAATTCCTCATCTTGATTCTGTATTTCTAATAATGCTCCCCCTGACGGATTGACATTCCTTCTGACAAATCCCACAGACCCCTCAGATAGTGTTGCCCAAATCAGAATCACCTTTCCTGCCTGCCTCTTCTTCCCCGTCACCTATTTAATAGAAAACCCACTGTCAATCTCAGTCCCCTGCTAGCAACCCACAGGAGACCTGTGATCAGTATTTTAAGTCCCATTTATTCCCTGGTACCTCTTATTTAACTTTCCCCCTCCATCACTCTGCCTCACAGCTCATCTTTTCACTCTTTTCTTCCACATGACTGCCAGAAGGAGCATCTCTGGGTTCACACTGTCCTCCTCTATTGGTTCCTGCTTGCCCACAGAGGAAGTGAGTCCCCCAGTGTGGCAGGAGCTGTCATTCCTCCTGCTGTGCTCTCTGAAAGTTTGGAGCTACTCCCAGTCCTGAAAGGCCAGTCCCTCTATGTTGTCACACGGCAGCAGATGTGCATCCTTTGTCCACAGTGAATGCCTTTTCCTCTTGCCTGTGCCAGCCCAAAATTGGCCCCTTTAGGTGGTGCTTCCTTGACTTCCCCACATTCATCTGTTCTGATAATCATATTTCCCCATCTGTCACATGTTTGAAATCAGGACTGCCAGTGGCTTGTCACAATGTAACTAGCCACAGAATGATCATGTTCCATAAATCAGTGGAATTAAATTCGGTGTAATTTGTGTGTTCCTCTTGTAAAGGTGATCTCTTTTTTAGTGGTTAGTAAAGATCTAGTCTGTTTATCCACTGTCTTCCATGTCGCTTCAGGTTAGGGACTGGGACTGTGTGGTGTCATTCTCATTTTACATTATCTGTGCCAAGTCCAGTGGCTCACACAAAGAATAAACTTGAGAAGGGATTGAATGAAGTAATGTAAGACTGAAGGCAGGGAGATATCTCCTGGGCATGCCATGGCATCGTCATAACCTTCGTGGCTTCTTGTTTTATGCTGCAACATCACTTTCTTCCACCTTTCGTAACTTAATTAAATAGGGACACGTCCATTATTTGGGGGAATGCCCAGACAGTGTATTTGGACTTCTCTTTCCCAGGGCTGACTCAAAAATGACCTTTATTCCCTCAAGTCAGCTCCTCTATCTCTGTAATCGTCTCTTGAGCTGCATGAGGTGGATGCAGGGTCTCTGAGCCATGCCAAGCCTTGTAAGTTAAATGGATGAGGGAGGCACTTTGGGGGCTCTCTGGCCCCCATTTTAGAAGCATCAGCCTGCTCCAGTGTCTGATGTCTTGAGCCTTCCACTCTGGATATTGCTGCATGCACAGTACAACTCAGCTGAGGTCAGACCCAGAAAGCCAGCTCTCCACAAAATTCCTTTTATTGTGTACTGCCCCTTGACATTTATCTTCCCCAGATTCAGTCAGTAGAAAGTTGCTCAGTGAGCAAGACCTAGAGCAAAAGGTAGGGGTAGTAGTTTACCCAGGCTGGAATGAAGTTTGGTGCCCTTGCCACCACAGCTGTGTTCTGCTGACAGATACGCCCTCTGGCCTGTTAGTCAGTAGCCATAAACTCTTGCTTTCCCACAACTTATTTTGCAACTCCGCCTCATAAACTGTGAGAACCCTCAGGTCTTCTTCGGTTATTAGTAACGGCTCACCCTTTTGGTATTTTCGTAGTTCTTCATGATGATAGCCTGTGTTGTCTGAATGGATGATGTTACGGGGCAGCTGTCCCATGACATCTGGGGAGGCAGCTGAATGTTACCGATGATCAGCCAGAGCCACTATGCAAGCACAATCAAGACCTTGGAAAGATTTCCTGAAGATAGTGATGATTAAAAGCACAGTCCTCAGACATCAGACTGTTGGGAGTGGGAAGCTTAGGTCCATCACTGTCTGTGGGATCTTATATACCTGATCCATGTGATCTTTGTAAACCTTGTCTTTCTCCACCTGTGAAACAGAGTTAGTACCTCTTGATGAGATTGCCAGGAAAACTGAATATGTAATCTGTCAAAGTACTGAACATAGTACCTAAGACATCAGGAATTCTGACAGAAGTTCTGTATTACTCTGGAGTATTGATTCTTACATGCTCAGTTTGATTGAGTTTCTTTCCTGACCTGGATCTCTGCCATGTTCTTAGCTTGTCTTTTCTTAGGTTTCAAGTCCTTTATGCTAACTGCAGTATCTCACATTAACACACAAGTTCTGACCAGGAGGAGTAGTGAAGAATAACAGCAGAAGAGTCTTGAGCTCTCTTGTATAAGACCCATCTTTTTATCTCCAACTTTCCTTGACCCAGACATCTTAACTCCCCTATTAAAGACAGGCCTGCACACACCTTGGAACACTTGAGAAGTAGCTTTATAAAAGTACACACTGCAGTTTGAATCTCACCTAAAATATCAAGTGATAACCTCGCTACCACAGGCCAGAGTTGATTGCTGGTGGATCACCTAGTTATAGATTGTGATGAATATAATCGTAAATCTCTGGAAGCAATGTAAGTGAATATTAATCCCAGAATAGGAAAGGTGGCATCTAAATTTACAATAGCAATGGAAGAAATGATCTAAAAATGAAAAGTCAGATCAAAATGCATCCTAAATATCACCTGTTTTTAATCATCAAATGGGAAAAAAGTTTGGTATATATATTAACAAAAGATTGTTAATATGCACTAAGCTTTGTGTATTTGTATTAAAGAAACTTTATACAAACATTGAAAATATTAACATAGCAGCAGAAAACAAGCAGTATTTCTCTTGGCATGTATGTGTGCACATGTGTATTTTGCTCACTTAAATATAAATATACTGATTGAAAAAGTGTACACATCTGTATAAGTATGCATAGAGGGCACACTCCCTTTGTGAGGATATATACGAAAATATCAATAGTATTTATCTCAGTTGTTTCTTAATGTACTTTCCAAATCTTAATTTGCGTTTGTATTTGCATTTTCTTCTTGATAGTGTTCTGTATTTTGTAAATTTTCTGCAGTAAGCATGTATTACTTTTATAGTTAGAGAAAAGTTGTAAAAGAATTTCACTTTATTTAGGATCTGAGCTTCTGAGGAAATTCTTTTGCCCTAAGTATTCTTCAGAGAAAACTGAAAACTTAAAGTGAGTTGGCGGTTTACTAGACAGACATTTGGTGTTTGGATGTTTTTTTTTTTCCTTAAGCCAATACCTACTATTGTCCCCTGTTTTCATCCCTGGAATTTTCTACTCTCTGTGACTGCTTACTGTAGACATCTTTGAAATTTTTTCTTTCTTTTCATTTTGTTTCATCTGCCTTGCTTATTTAGATTTCACTATGATTGTACGGAATGTCCTCTTCTTCTGTGCTGGGGTTTAGCAGTAAACAGAGATCCAGGACAATTCAGAGTACACCAGAGATCTTGGGGAGAAGCTGACTTCCTTCCACATGGAAGGGGGGCCACATAGGGAAATGACCTCATCAGGATGCTCATGTCACTCAGGCTTGGGTGCATGTTCCTACATAGTTCAGATCTGCGTCCTAGTCACTGGTATCCACGACTTACTCCCCTGTGGTATCAGCAAACCGTGAACCTCAGAGTATCTCTGCAGCTACTTCTCTGCCTGCTCCTAATAGGGACTCAACATTGGTGTTTTGAATTGAGTGATTGAATGCACTGGATTGCTAAAAAGTATAGGAATTACATGGTAACTTCAACTTTATTGTGAGAAAAATTAAAATAGAATTTCTGATTTAGTTGTTCAAAGCCTGATCTATGGTACAGGGAAATAAAGCCTTTACTTTTGAACCAGATTTCTGTCTCTGCTATACAGCAATCAGTTTTACATCTCAAAACAAAATACTGCATTTTTACCTGATTGTAGAAATCTTCCACTGGTGTGGTTCCCAGTCCTTTATATCCAGAGTAATTATAAACGAATTAATTTTTGTATGGGTGTAGAATAGCTTAACTTTGTTCATATGGGATCCTAATTACCATTCTTTTGTTAAATGGAAATCATCTTGGCAAATTCCATGCTTCAGTGGCACTGCCCTTGGAGGGGGAGTAAAGGACATCTGGGAACCCAGCAGTCCACCTCTTGTCTCCCTCTTCTGGTCCTCCCATATCTGGGCCTGTGAGGGCTACTTTCTTATTTTTCAAAGGAGGATGTTGGATACCTATCTTGGGGTCTCTGTAGTCCTCACATCCTGTGTTTAATGGTGACTGACACTTGCCACTGGAAGGACTATTTTAGAAATGGAATAGGAAAAAGCAAGGTGATTTTTTTTCCAAATTAGTTAATTGAGGTAAAGTAGGTTAATATCATTTTATCTGCTCCAAGCGCTATATGTTCCAACCTCTACAAATGTACACTTTTAACATCCTACCCACTAACAGTGTCGCAGTGGTCATCCACCATGTTCCATTGTGCCTCTGCCCTCCACCACTCCCACCCCTGCCCCCTCTGCTTGGGTCAGTTTTATGGCCAGATGTTAAGAGATTAATACTGGTTTTATTGACTGATCCTTTGTTTCATTTCTCTGTATTCCATATATTTGGCATTTGTCTTTCTCCTTCTGACTTCTTTCACTTGGCATTATCCTCTTCATTTCCATCTATGTTTTAGCAAATGGCAGGAGTCCATCCTTTTTTTAAATGGTTAAGTAGTAGTCCATTGTGTGTGTGTGTGTGTGTGTGTGTGTATATGTGTATATACGTATGTGTGGGTCTATTTTATTAATCCGTTCTTCTGTCTTGGGAACTTAGACTATTTCTAAAACTTAGCTGTTGTATAGGGCTGCAGCGAACTTAGGAGTACATGCATCCATTTGAAATTAGCATTTTTGTCTTCTTTGGTAGATACCTGAAAATGAGGATGAAGGTACGTATTACAACCATATGTCGTAATACAACATTTTTCTCAACTCCTTGTGAGCAGAGCATCTATTTTTAATATTTTGAGAAATCTCCATGCTGCTTTATGTCATAGGGGCTGTACCAGTTTATATTCCCACTAGCAGGATACAGGGGTTCTTTTTTCTCCATAGCCTTGCCAACACTTCTGGTTTCTGGTCTTTTAAGGTGGGCCATCCTCACAGATGAGAGATGGTATCTCATTGTGGTTTTGATTTATATTTCTCTGATGATGAGTGATGGTGAGAAGTTTTTTACATGCCTGTTGGCCATTTATATGTGTTTTTGGAGAAGCGCCTGGCAGTTGGTCACTTTTGCCAATGGTAGAGCCACATAAACCCCCATGCTCACAATCTCTTTGTTAGCACACTCAGAGGGGCAGCAGTGTGCATGCCCCTAGCCTCAAAAGCATGTTGTCCAGAAGCCCACTCTGGAGAATGGTGTGCTTCATATGCTCATATGCTCCATGGCAGCCTGACAATCCACCAAGCAGACCAAGCTCACTGTGGCCTCCCATAACCTCCCAGTAAGTACAGACTGGAGGACTTGTATGTCTGGAAGAAAGGGATAAGTATCTTCCCATGTGCCAAGGGCAGTCACAGACACTCCCTGGAGCCCAGAGAACACATGAGGGATAACTGTGTGGCTCTCTCCACTGCTGAATCCAGTCTGGTCACCTGAGGGTCCCTTGTTGATCTGTGAAATTGGCTATGCTCTCTTTTTCCCAGGCTGGAGGGAGAGGCTAGGGACTGTTGGGGTAGGACCAGCAGCCTTGCCAGTGAACTGGTCCTGCTCCTGACTTGCTGTTTCTCAATCTTTCCTTCCCTTTCTGATGGTTTCTGACTCTCCTTGCGGAGACACTAATCCTTAATTCCCCAACTCACTTCTAGATGAGGCTTTTTAAATACCTGTCTGTAAAAGAAGTTAGCTCAAGTTGCATTTAAGTTGTTAACAAATCCTCAGTAATTAGAAACTGGGTTTTTTAGAAAGCTGTATTAATTTTTAAGAGCAAAGAAATTTTGCTTATGTGACATTGTGGCAGAGGGGTGACCTATATAATAAGATAAGTGGTGTTTTGTTAATCCCTCCTTTTGCAGATACTGTGACAAACCCCTTTTTTTATAGAAGACCTTTAATGTCAGCAATGGTGTTTTGCTCATTTTAGATGACTTGTTTTTAAACAAGTAGTAGATTGTAGATTTTGCATTTAAGTCTTTATGGACAATTGCAGTAGCCAATTAAAAGACCTTTCACAGTAAGACATCATAGATAGGATCAAAGGCGATAGATAGCTGTTATTCTTCACAAAAAAGTGAAATTTATGAACTACATTATGTGGTAATTCACTGCATGTTTTCCCATTATAGTAAAATGTAAGTATTAGTATTGATTCTGTAAGGAGTTGAGAATTCAAGAGATTTTGATTGATAGGTAATTTAATAAAAAATATTGAGATTTAAATATGATTAAACCCAACATTGGAAATGACTTGGCATATTGCTTGTACTATACATAAAGCAAAATTGCTGAATGACTTTGAATTTTAGAGCTGATTAGTGGCCACGGTGGTTTCAAATTTATTTCATTTATTTATTTATTTATTTTAAAGATTTATTTATTTACACAAGAACCAGGGTACAGGCGAGATGTGCAGAAGGCTGAGAGGATTCACCAGAGACAGAATGGGGAACAGAACAGGCAGACTGACTGAAATACACTGCTGAGGGGAGCAGCGGGCGAGACAGGAGAGGTCTGCTGCACCATGTGGGTATCTCCCCGCCCCGCCGGGATCGAACCCGCACTGCAGAGGCTGCAGATAGCTTCACAGCACTGTGCTCAACCACCTGCACCACCCTGGAGGCCCGGTTCCAAATTTATTTTAAAGACAGGTTTAGATTGGGGTGATTTTATTGGTCTTTCAAAAAAAATTTTTGGTGATAGCAGTGTAAGAGTGTTAACTACTTTATTATTTCTCCTTCATAATTGTGTCTTAGTCCTGCTCTTAGCTTAGGGGAAAAGGAATCATTAATTTTAAGGGTATCAGGGTCTTTCAGAAACCTGAATTGTGGCCAGCCTAATGCCTGGTACCACATGGCCCAAGGGTGAAGGGCTCAGCCTCCTGGGGCAGCTCCAACAGATCTAAGGACTAAGCCATTAAGAACTAAGGAAGCACATAACTTCTCCCTGTGGACCCCCGCACCTCTGCCATCTGTTCTTGTCTACGTGGTGGCTGTTTTGAAGTCCTTAAGACCACCCCAAGTTCAGTGATTCAGTAAGAGGAACCATAGCATTTAATGTAGAGTCTTGCGGTGAGGACCTATTCAATGGAAGGCTATGCAGCAAAATCAGGGTAAGTTAAAGATGCCTGGGATGAACTCCAGAGGAAACCAGGTAAAAGTTTCCAAAAGGAGTCACACAGGACACACTAGCTTTCTCTAGTAATGAGTTGTGCTATGTTGCCAGTCAGAGAGGCTTCGTAGAGACGCAGTGACCACAATATTTTTTTTTGTGGACTGGTCATATAGGAAGTATCTGCCTTGTACATACCAACACTCTAGATTCCCAGGAGGAAAGCAGGAACTCAGCATAAGCCATATTCTTTGTACAGTTTAAACTCAGTGAATCACCCGTATAGTTAAGAGTGGTGGGATCCGGGCCTCCCCGGTGGCGCAGCAGTTGAGCTCTTGGTTGCAAAGCTCCCCATGGCCTCTGCTGTGCCAGTTGGATCCCCGGCTGCTCCCTGGCTGCTCCCCGGTCACCGGAGGAGGGTCCCACATGGCGTGCAGACCTCTCCTGACGCCCGCTGCTCCCCTCAGCAGTGTACTTCGGTCCTTCTGTCTGCTCTGGCTCTGGTGAATTCTCTCACCCTCCCGCGCTTCTGACTGTACATGTACAAACAAACAAACAAATAAATAAATAAACAAATAAATAATACATGCCTCTTTAAAAAAAAAAAAAAGAGTGGTGGGATCCCTCCCCAAATCCACACTCCCAGACACCAGCCAATGAAGCCTTTCTTGCAAGCTGGCCTTTTAAAAGACGGAGCTCAAATCTGCTGTGCTAATTCTGTTCTGTGCAGGAGATGCACACCCCACCCCAGCCTACCTCCACTCCATCCCACATCCAGACTACCCCGCTCCATACCTGAAGGTAGATTCTACTGGTGATAAGCTAGCATTTCCAAATCCCCAGGAGAGGGAAATAGCCCAGCTCTATTAGGAATGGGTATCCACCCATTACGGTGAGGATCATCTGGTGTAGACACAAGGAATCTTCCCTGTTTGCATAGAGATAGGCATTTGGTTTAAGGATTCAGGATACACTTCAAAAGGAAATCAGTCATATGTATGAGTGGAAAAGCCTCTCAGATACTGTGCAGATTTGATCATGCAAAGGCCCTCTTAGGAATGACATTAAAAAATAATACAGGAAGGTGATACCTAATTCAGGCATCATGAACTGAAATTTCAGCTCAGGTCAGCAGGCTCAGTTGAGCTTAGGTAAATTAGATAGTGTTTAGGTGGTCATTTGTATAAAAACAGTGAGTGCCTAAGCTATTCTAAAATAGAGTCAAATATTTTACCCTTAGGTGAATAGTCTTAATAAACTTCTGTAGCTAATTGGAACCTGTTGGGTTCATGAAAATGAAAGTGGACTGATTATTCCCTGATATTTTTCCTGGTTGGGGAATCTATAAGAATAGCATGTACTTTTGCGATATCCCTAGTCATTTCTGTGCTTTTGTCTTCTATTTAAGTTTTCTTGTTAAAACTTAGAAACTTAACCAAGCTATTAAAGATTATGTATCTCAACTGTCTCCTATTTTTAATAACTCTTACTCGTCAGTAATAAGAAGCTCCAGTATTTCTTGAGGTGTGGATGTCTTTTATCTGCTGGAGGCAAGGCATGATGTCAGGTTTCGCAGTTCCCATGACTGGGAGATATAATATCTGCACATACCTATATTGGTGGGATGTTCTAGAAAGGGCTGGCATCTTAGGAATTTGCTGGGAAACCAGGCAGGTTGGCAGCCTGTGTAGAAAATAGCTTTCAGCCAGTGAGAAGTCACCATAGAAATGTCATCATTCCCTCATGTGGTGGAGCAACCTTGGCTACATGCACAATAATTGAGTATTGAATTAATTTAAGGAAGACACAAATGTATACACACACACCCATACACATGCATGTACACATACACACGTGTGAACACACACAAAGTATGTATGCCAAAAAGATAAAATCCAGTGCTTCTTGGCAGATCCTCATTTTCTTTTCTGTTATGGGTTCATATGTGGATCTATATGTAATCATACAGTCTCTCACATAGTGACCAGCAGACATTGTCAACTGCCATTGTCTGTGCACTGAGCTGTTTGTGCTGGCCTTCTGCCTGGCTAGGGTACCTCTGCTATGTGTGTGGTGTACAACAGTGGTGTGTTGGTAGGCGCATCTTATGGCTGGCCGTTGGCACCTTTTCCCAGCAGTATTCTCAGGCTGGTGTTTGCTTTTGCTTCTTGAAATAAAAAAAGGAAACAGCATTCATTCCAGAGAGAAAAGAACTAAGGAAAAGAGACATGTTCCCTTGTGAATCGGCGATCAGAATGTAAACACAGGAAAACAGTTACCATATCCCTCCATCATCTCAGTTGATGGACTTTTGAAAACTAGTGAATCTGCATTTGGGGCATAGACTCCAAGGGGAAAAAACTTGCTCAGTCGATAAACTGGATTTGTACACTATCATTTTAGGAAACCCTGAGATAACATTACTGAATCCAAGGAAACGCAGATGTCATCTTTTTGAAGGAAGCCTACTCTTTATATCCTGTACAGTGACCTACTCAATAAATGTGTTGATTGATTAGTAAATACCCACAAAAGTAAGTTTTCAAGAAAGCAAGCACAAAATTCAGTAACATTAGGTATTAAAAGGTTCCCTTTCTGCCTTGTACATCTGTGGGACTAAGGTCCATAATTTCAAGAGAAAGTAAGGTTGGGATACAGAAGGCTGAGCCACTTACTGCATTTGTGCCAAGCACATAGCAATGTGAGAAGCAATATTTTAGACAAGGTAATTTTTATTGTAAATTTCATTAGCCTCATGGAGGGAGAAGGTGCTGTAAGATGTTCCAGGAGGTCCCTAGACAAAAGCCAGTTAAATTCACTAGCATGGAGAGTAATTGGTTTCCATGATTAATGCTGCTGACTACATTGTCTATGCTGTGTCTTAATGCTGTGATCAATATTGTTTCTATTATTTATTTTTATACATATGGGCCTTTATGGGTCTGATTGGGTTAGAAATAGTCCTTTATTTTTTGTTTAACATTTTATTTTATTTTTTAAAGATTTATTTATTTATACAAGAACTGGAGTACAGGTCAGAGGCATGGGAGGATGAGGATCCACCAGAGACAGAGCAGGGAACAGAACAGGCAGACACTGCTGAGGGGAGCAGCAGGCGAGACAAGAGAGGTTGGCCACGCCATGTGGGTTTCTCCCTGGCTGGCCAGGAATCGAACCCACACTGCAGAGGCTGAGGACAGCTTCATAGCGCTGTGCTCAACCGTCTGTGTGCCACCAGGGAGGCCCTGTTCAGCATTTTATATCAGTGCATGCTTACAAATTTTATGAAATAATTGAGCAACTGGGTACATTGTTTGGTGGAAGGTTGGAGCCACAACACAGAGGCCCAATCCTCAGCAGTCTGCAGGGGTTGGCATGCAGGCGTGTAACATTTCTGTTGCTTCTTTTGTTTTCACAGTGAGAGAAAAACGCAAGAGTCTCTTCATTAACCATGTAAGTGAAGCTGTCTCCCTGATCTTCTTCATAATGATTGTACCGTGTAAACACCTTAAATAATCATGCCTGTGATGGGGATAAAATGGCTCATGTACTTTGTTGATACTTGAGAGAATGTCAAGGGTGTTGTAGTATAATTTGCACTCAGTTTGATTTGCAATTGGACATTCGTGACTTTGTAGCACTGTCCCAAATGTGTTCCTAGAGGTACCAGACTGCTCCTGTTCATGGCAAGATGTGTACGAACAGTATCACAGCAAACATCACACAGGTCCAAACAAAAGGCAACTTTAAAAAAATTTCTAATACTTTCCTTCTTCTGCCCTCACCCCCATATTACTCTTTTCCCTCTCTGTAATACAGTTCCATTTGAATGAACACATAATTGCTTTCCACAAGGCTCTATACCTTTATACACTTATTCCTCCTCCTGATTATTTTACAGGTCCAGTAGTGTCTCCATGTTCTTTTGGTGTTCAAAGAAAGGATAAACTTGATTTTTAAAATTCGGCTCTATTTTTTTATGCCATTCTGAGCAGTATCTCCTTTCAGATACTAAGTGTCCCACTGAGATACTTTATCCTTTTTCCTAGAGTAGCAGGTGGGACTGGTTTCCTCCATCACCCCACCCCCTGGGAAACCCCACCCTCTGTGGCACCCTTTTGGAGTGTGGAGCCTACCACCACCAGGTTATAGCTATCCCTTTCCCTCTAAACTTACGCCCCTTTCTTTAAGAAAGAAAGCTTGTCCATGAGTTTTAAAATGATGAAGTAGATAAATAACCAAAATAAATATACTAGAAATTCTCATACTGAAAACAAGGTCAATGTATTTGACTTTATAAGGATTTTTCTCAGGATTTCTAGATAACCTGCATTTAAGTTTTTGTAGATCTTGAAGTATTTGGCAGTGACACTGTGTGTTAAAGAGACTTTAAACCATAATATTCTTTTCCCTACCTGTTGAAAATCTGGACAAAATGCTGTTGAAAAGAAATTCATAAGCTAGATCTATACACTCAAGGGCTCCATGCTGGAGCCTGAGGAGATAGGTGATTCATTCTTTCATAGGCAACATCACTGTATATGTGTGTGTACAGTGTTCTAAGGGTTGGAGAGTAGTCTAGTTTCATCAGATTCTTCAAGCAATGCATGGCCTCTTCCTTTGCTCTCTTAAATTTCAAAGAATCAATATAAAGCATTTGTGAAATGACAATACAGATCATGTAGAAAATATGCTGAAAATTCCCTTGTCTTTTACCTTACTTGAAAGTGGTATATACCTGAACATAGAAATTTGAGTGATTTGATCTGATTCTGTAAAGTCTTACTTTCATTTCTTTGCCTGCTGGATGCACTTGAACATTTTCCCTCTGACTAATGCACCTGGCAGGGCGTTTTCAAGGGAAAGAAAATTGCTGAAACTACAGCCAGGCCATTCTTACTGGTCACTGCAACTCAGTTAAAGGTGTACTAAAAAAGGAAAACTAGGTGTTTTTTTTTTAAAGATTTATTTATTCATTTTACACAAGAACCAGGGTATAGGCCAAATGCGTGGGAGGGTGGGAGGATTCACCAGAGACAGAGCTGGGGAACAGAACAGGCAGACTGACAAAATACACTGCTGAGGGGAGAAGCAGGTGCGAAAGGAGAAGTCTGCTGCACCAGGAAAACTAGTTTGTTTATGTACTTTCTTTAGGAAAGAAAGCTATTTCCATGAGATATGAAATGATGAAGTATATAAATAACCTGTTTTGATTGTGGCTAACCTCACACTTATGTCATGCACAGTCCTGACAGCTGCCACACTGGGTAATTATCTGGTGGATGAAAATTAGATATGCTTAGATAGATTATGATGGTAGGCTACGTATTCTAACTCAGTGTATCCTCTGAACACCATCTCTTACCCCTCCACAACCATCCCCTTCCAATCCTCAAACCTCTGTAAAACCTCTCATCTGACAGAGTAAAATCACACAGTTGTTGAAATCTACTCAGATGCATTTCTTTTTATGTAAAAGAAATCTCTGTACTGAAATGTCTTACATAACAGATGACTGTGTAACAGCATGACCCTCCAGTGAATAAACAAGCCTAGTTGCAAAGGAACACATCAGTCTGTCCATGCTGGGACTGTGCCATTCCAACCAACTGAAATACAGTTTGAATAAAATTACCTACATATTCAACTAATAAGCCGTGAACATGTGCTTTTCAGATTTTTGAAACTTGGGAGTCTTGAGTTTGAACAGTAGAGAGCATAAATAAAAATAATAATCATTAGACTCTTTTGAGTGCTTTACCACATTTTTGCCTGACTCAGTTCTAATTGGTTCAGGAATGTTACTTCTTCAGTTTGTTCTTAGTGGATATTACTAAAGTAACCTACAAAGAGGCCGTTACTTATGAAAAAATGAAAGCAGTGGATGTAGACAAGTCAATTTAAAGAGACTGAGAGTGATTGAGTTCTACTCCTGGGACCCAGTATATAGTTTAGAATAGTAGGCTATGCATTCTAAGTCAGTGTAGCCTCTGAACCCCTACCCTATCCATATCCCAAAGCAAATTTCAGATTCAGGGAAAATAGCTTTCACTTGATGGAGAAAAAATAAAGTTGTCTGACTTCCAGCTAACAACACACTTTAGCAAGTGAAAGGTGTAGACTTAGGAAACAGTTTCCAGGGGAAGGCTCAATAGTAAATGGAACCCAGATTGGAAAAGCAGTGGACCTTTAAAACTGGCTTGAAATATCCAAGGAAGGTTTAAAAGGTTAAGTAAAAGGGGACTGCTTCAAGTGAAATTATTTAAGTTTTAAAGCTTGAAACCATTTGAGGATGAATGCCTCTAAGAGTTTAGACAGCAAGTTAAGTCAAAATAAATTATAAAGGTTTTTGTTTTTTTTTTTTTTTTAAATCAGCACCTATGTTTTAGATGGAATTAACAGTTATAGGAAATTTTGGTCTATTAAAGGCATACCTAAGTATTTTAAAGAGGCTTGTGTGAAAGGTTTTATTTAAGTTTGTATTTTTATTTAAAACGTACTAAAGTTTTGTTTAAGGTTAGCTATTTTAATGAATTTTAAAATTAAAATGTGGAAATACCTGATTATAAATTGTGGGTGACATTGTAGGTGATTGGATTTTGGAATCACTCTCCTGAAACTTAGGGAAATTCATGTCTTTAGTAAAAGCCTTATTTTCTGTATGACATTCTTCTGCCACTTGGTGACAGCAAGTAAATTGATCTAAGAAATTAAAAAAAGATACTAAAACAGAATTAGAGTTGAACAGTGGACTTCCTTTACCCTAATGCAAAACAGTAATAGTATTTGTCTTAATATTAGAGAGGTGATAGATAAGGAAACTTTCTGAGGAAACAAAGAGTGTTATTAGTTAAGTAAGAATCACAATGATAACAGGTTTTGAAGTCAGAAGAATTTTTTTAAGCCTGAGATCTACGATCTGCTAATTAATTGAAGGACCTTGAAAAAGTCTAAGTTCTTTTATCTCAGAGATTGGGTCTAATTCCCAAACTACCTGACTCAAGTGAAACAATGGAATGGGAGCCAATTTACAAACTAATTATAGTACCATATAAATATGTTGATGTTACTGTTACTGCCCTCTGGAGTATAGGTAGATTCTGCTTAATTTTTTAAGTTGTTATCAAAAGTGATAAAAGTCCTTATGGTATTATAAGTATGGATATAATTCTTTTATAATTATTAAGAAAAGGATTCCTGGGTGAAATGTATTCTGTCAAACTCCATTTGGGAATATTGCCATAGAGAGTTACAGTCTTCTTAAATATTTCGCTTCTGAATTTGATTTCTGCATTCTAGTTTTGAATGGAGTAAGAGTAGATTCCTTACAAAACAGTGTCTATTTTGGTTATTCTCTTTATCCCATAGGTTTTTTGGGCCTTTGGTCTTTCACTATTTTTTTCTTAAACAATTTTATTGGTTATGTAAGTTACATACCCTAAAATTCACCCTTTTTATGTGTAAGTTTATGGATATTAGTATATTCACAGAGTTGTATAACAATCAGTTTAGAACATACTCATTTCCCCCAGAAAGAAACCCTGTGCCCATTATTAGTCACCCCTTTTTATTCCACCTGCCCCTGCCCCTGGCAGTTACACTCTAACTTTCTGTCTCTCTGGATTTGTCTGTTCTGAACATTTCTTATAAATGTAATCATACATTTCATTTAGCATGGCATTTTCAGGGTTCATATATACTTTACTATATATTAGAACTTTGTTCCTTTTTATGCCCAAAGAATATTCCATTGTATGGATAATATGTTTTGTTTTTATTTTTCCAGTTGATGGACATTTGGGTTGTCTCCACCTTTTGGCTGAGCAGTGAACAATGCTATCAGCATTACTTTACTTATTTTTGTGTAAACATATGTCTTCATTTCTCTTGGGCGTATACCTAGGAATAGAATTGTGGTCATTCTGTATTTAACACTCTAAGGTGTTTAAGGAATTACCAAAGTTGTTGGTCTTTGGCTTTTAATATTTTGTTGTAGTCCAATGAATTTAATGTTTAGCTCTGATCAGCACACTTTGTTTTTAATGATTAAACTTTTCCCAATTGAAGAAATGACCATCTGGTACTGGAAAGGGTTTGGCCAATATGGCTACATTCCTGGAGAATTTTGAAGGGATGTTGCTTAAGAACAATTTGGTATAGCAAGAACCTTTTATTAGGAGTCGAGTGACCTGAATTTTTCTGCTACTTTTCAATTTTGTGATACCAAGTTACTATGTCATTTAGTAAAGTGCTTTAATTGTAGCACTTACAGCGGCAACTGAGAGTCGTTACCTTCCTCTCACAGGAGTTGTAAATGGCAGTGGACATGGGATGTGCATTGGCCCTTAAACATTTGTATTATAATACTTTGCTTATTTGAACTTCTAAGACAGGTGCTCTATTATGTAGAAGAAAAACTTTTAACAAAGGGAAAGAAAGTTGAATTTCTTACATTCTGGGGCAAGTCTAACCCATTTTAAGTCTTTTTTATAAATTAAAAATTTTAAGACCTACACTTAGATAAATATCTGCCTTACAAACTCCAGCACTCTAGGATAAGCTCATTTCACACACCACCTGACCCCCAAAACTCCAAACCTTAACCTGTATGACCCTTGCATTCAGGAAGTGCACTAATAGGTGAATTTTTTTTTTTTTTAAATGAGCCTTTGTTTTATTTTTCTAGCTGCAGACAAAACCCATGCTATTTCTGTGCAGGAGATGCCTTCTGAGGTATAGGGGCTCTGGGTGGCGCTATGCACGACCTCAAGGCCATCACAAAAACCTCTTCTCCTTGGATGATGCAGTTCTGATGGCTTGTGTTTCTGGATTTTGCCTTACAGACAGAACTGTAATTGAGAAAAAGTACTTTTCATTATAGAATCAGTGCACAGAGCCTTAACGAAGTCAAGATTTCACCTGGGATTGAAGGAAATTACGAATTTAAAAATATTTTGTGGAGATCACTCATAGGAGCAGAATAGTACCTGATAATTGGCATTTTCCCAGTTTTTGTTCTTGGGAGCGAGTTTTAGTTTATTTTTGTGCTTTGTACAGTAATGACTTGGTCTACTGCTATTGTTAATTCCATGGCTATTTGCTTTTTCTACCTTTTAGTCTTTACCTAATGTAAAAAATTGATCCTGGGGAGAGCTGTTCAGTCTTCCTTTTTCCTTCCATGGAATATTAGTTTGTTAATACCTTGAGGTCAAAGTTGAAGGGGTTTTCCTTCTCTTTGTTCTTTTTATCTTGTGTTGTTGAGGCCTGTGGTGGTAGCAGAAAGATGATGATGGAGCTTTCCTTTCTGGTTGCCCTGGTGGCATCTGTTGTGAGTCCTCCTCCCACTCTTTGTTTCTACTTTCCCGGATAAGTACTCTGGGTTTGCATAGACTGGAATTCCACAGAATGTCCTGTTTCCATGCCACATTAACTGTGTGACTTGGGTAAAGATAACCTTTTAAATTTGTTTCCTCATTTGTAAAATGAGAAAAATGCCCTACCCTGCCCTTTGGTTCTGTGAGACTGTCTGTACGCCATGAGGTTTAGATGGTGGCAGTGGGCACCCAGCCTCTGTCTCACTCCTGTACTGTCCTAGGCATGTTTTATATTCACTAGGCCTTCATTCTTGATAAAGAAATGGTGGTGCAGATTTCATTCTCTGTCAAGGTTGTAACTTGCTCTCCTTAGGGTAAGGGGGAAAATTCATAGAGATTTTGTTTATATCATTTTTTTTTTTTTTTTTTTGCAAACATATACCACTTTTTTTCCTCTAGTGTTACCTGTTATTTTTAGTGCTTTGGGGTTTTTTTGATCCTAATAAACTAAGAAGTAATAGGATAATTTTGCCCAACCATTAAAAATGAGAAGTTGAAGTAATGAGACTGTTACTGAGTGACTTAATAATACTCATTGAGCACATCTATGTGCGAAGCTCTGCAGGTATTATCCCATGGAGCCCTCACAGCACTCTGCTGAGGGGTAGGTTCTGCATTCCATGTTTTGTAATTGAAAACATTAAAGATTGCGGAGGTTACACATAAGACAACCTTACAATTTATTGTCAAAATCCAGACACTCTGAATTGTATAAAGGCGCTATTATTGGTTGCTCTGGAGCAGCAGGCAAAGCTAAGACAGTCCCCAGTAAACCAGGACACGTGATCATCCCACTTAAGTTACTTGCTCTGGCTTATACAGCTAATCAGAGCTACATTCTACACTGGAAGCTTTCTGGCTCCAAACATACAATTGCTTATTCTATAATGTCTTGTCCATGGTTCACGGGGTCACAAGAGAGCCAGAACGTTGGCTCCTTCCTCTGCCAGTCACTACTCCACTGCAGCGTGTCCTGAGTATGTCCATTTCTCACTGCCAGTAGCGTGGACCCTTGCAATGAGCGCCTGTTTGCCAGCTTGCTGACACACTGTGCCCTCCTTTTCTGCCAAGGCTGCACTGTTATCAGCAGCGCACCACGGACCCAGCTGCTGTCATAGAGACAGACGTCCTGTGTGGCAGCATTGGTGTGAGCCAGTGAGGCGGTCTCATTTCTTGGGTGGACTGCTGCTTGTTTGCTTGCTCGCTCAAGAAAATTGTAAACTCTCTCTCCTTGTACACACCAGACTCCAGAGAGAGCATAGACAAGTGAGCTGAAAATTAACAGTGGAGACCGATCAGTGCCATGGAGGGTCAGAGCTCAGGGCAGTGGGAACACATGGGCGCTCAGCCCAGAGGAGCAGGAAGCAGGGCGGTGTTCTGAGGCAGTGCTGTCAACAGGGTCTGAAGGATGGATGAAGTTAGAGAAGGAAAAAGCACTTTTGAGATATTTTAGAAAAGATCTGGGAGAAAATGGCACAAATGAAAAACTATAGAAACATGGACTTTGGAATCTGACAAATGTGGTTTTGTGCTCCAGACCTGGAGAACATTACTTCATTTTGCTGACCTTTTCTGACTTATCTGTAATATGGGAAGTCTATCCAGCTTACTAGGTGTGTATAAGCTGTAAATGAATTGTTCACTTATATTTGATTGTCATTAAGTAAAAGTTAATGCTGTTACTATTAACATTTAATTGTCCTAAGTATAGTGTACCTGGAAGGAAGAAATGAGTGGTAACCTGATTAGACTTCAGACATAAAAAGCTTTTCTGCCCCGTTTTATAGATGTTTTATGTGAATTTTCATTTCACAAGTACTGATGTAATATGTTGGTCCTGTTCTGAGCAGGCCATAAATATTAACCATCAGCTCCTTGTAATAACCCTGTTGGGCAGGGTGGTTATTTTCACCAGTTTTACAGATAAGGCAGCAGAGGTGCGACAGGCTGAGGAACTTTCCTGTGTCTGAGAGCTAGTCATAGCCAAGTCAGCCTCAGCCTGTGCAGTACACAGCATCTGTCTTCACTGTTGTTCTCTGGTGTGTAAGATTGCTATATTGTTTATTAGCAAATACTGGAACCTAAAAAAAGATTCTATTTGTATCAAACATACATAGAAGCATATTGATTTTTCAGTATCACAGGACAGCTCAGTATTTTGATTGAAGCTGAGATATCACATACCTTGTGCTTATTAAAAATATTTAACAAAGTGGAATATACTTTTTCATAAATGTGCATGTGTTTTGATTCTTCAGCGGCAGCATCACAGAAACTTAAAACTGTCTGTTTCCCAGAACACATATTGGTACTGTATGTCTGAAGGTGCCTGGTTTGGCTCTATATTTCCTTTTGAACTAGTATAAACAAATCAAAACAGAAAGTCAATCCCCCATCAAGAGCTTCTCTGGTACAGGGACTTTAGTTTGTTTTAGCTTTTTACAATGTGGGTCTCATACCAAGAGACGTTTACTGCGTCTTTTGGAATAAGACAGGGTATTAGAATAAAATACCCTGAAACAAGAAATTGATGTAGCTTAATATTTAGGATTTTTATTCAATTCAGTAATTGTAAGATAGTTTGAATGCTGAGCTAAGGTCCTCCTGGCAAATTGAAGGCTTTGGCACATCAGTCCCTAGTTCTTGGAGGCACGGACTAATAGATGGGGAAATCCTGAAACCAGGACTGGCCCCTTTATGGAGCTAGTTTTGAGTTAACCATTTGGCCATTAGGGACTGTACCTGATGGAGGGGTGTTCCTGTGTGTAAGCTCATGAAGGTAGTTTCTTAGGAGGGATGTCTATTGTGCTTGCCCAGTGTATCACTTCCTTGACTGTTGCTTTTATATTTTCTTAGGGAAACCATTTAGTCTTTGCTGTTATTGTCACATTTTAATTTTGGACTTTGTGTCAGAGGAAATAATGGAAACCCCATCATAAAAGTGAATTGTCCTTCATTGTTAAGATCGTGCCTAAAGTTATCCTTTGTCTCTGAAAATACATTACTGTCAGCTAGTTACTGAATTTTCATGTTTAAATAATATCTCTATGTTTTGTTTTGTAGTAGATTTTCTACCAGTGGGGAACATTTCATAAGGATTTTTAAAGTTTTTAAGCTATGTTTGATTGAGTTTTCAGTGTGTCTGGTGTAACTTGAATGTGTTTGCTAAAGGAACTAAAGAGAAAGAGAACTGATTTTTAATATCTTTGGATTATATGAGTGAGAATGTTTTGATTAATTTGATAGCTGTGAAAATACTGTCTTAAAATAAACATTCAGATTGTTACTTGAACCTCATAAACTTTCTTCTGTTCTTTTCCTTACTTGATAAAGAAAGTCCTAATCTTTTGAATTTTCTGACTTTATTTCCTTTTGGCCCTAGCTATTTACGTAAAACTGGTGCTAGGGGGCTTGTTGGTGTTCAGTAGTGCAATGATTTAAGGAATCAGGTACTCCAAATAGTGATATCATTTATTATTTTTGAAAGGAGATTTATATATTGCTTTTATATTTTCAAACTTATATATTTCATAATTTCATTTTATAGAGGAAGCTTCACTAAACAAGAAGTAAATTTTAACATAGCACACAGAGTAGTTGGTCTCTGATTAGCTAAGGATTTCTTTGCAATCATGAATTGTACTAAATGGAGGGTTTTGTTAAGAGGTGGGCAGTTGAGGCATGCAATTTTATTATCCTTAAGGGATTATTTTTTTGTTTGCCTAAATATGCTTGTAAAGCTATCAACATAGCACCAGACAAATAGAACTTATTTGGATGATTTGATACTTTTTTCCTAACTTGCTTTTGAAGAATTATCTAGATTGATGTCTACTAATTATGTGGTCCATACAAGTGCTAACATCTACTTAGTATTCAGTTAGATGCCACCAATGTATAACATAAATTCTGTTTTCTTTACCCATAACTTTCAGAAGTGGTACTCAGTTCAAAGAGCTCAAAGTTTATACAGTTGTGAAAGAACCAGTTGTAAAACTTCAAAAGTATCTGATCATCTTTCCCTTTAAGATTTATTTCACCCCTAACAAAGGAATACTTTTTTCCTTTTTAATTTCACCTCCTCCTGAAATTCAAGCAGATTAACTAGGAGATTTTAAATTAATATAGGCTAAATTTTCCTTGACTCCAGATCATCTGTACTCCAAGAATAGAGAAAATGAATATGCTAAATTTCTGAGATTTTTCTTTATCTTGATGCATAAAACCAAAGTGCTGCCTTTGAATAGGGGTTTTATTGACCTAATGAGCAGTATACTTCTTGTTTAACACAGGCCACAGGCAGGTAATTTTTATGGAGACTCTGGCACATTATCTGATGCTCGATTATAAGAGTTTATTGTTCTTTAATAATGGAGGTTTGGGACTAGGAGTAGTGATGGTATATGTGGGAAAGCAAGAAATTTCAATGTATGAATGAAATGTTTTTTTTTTAATAATAAATTTTATTTTTATATTCCCCATACAATTGCAACCCCCTTATTTTGACCCCAGTCCCTCCCCTCCCACCCTCTACCCCCCATAGAGTGTCTCTGGTTCATAGTTTTTTGTTGATTTTGATTTTTACTTTCTTATAGTTTGAATGAAATGTTTTTGTGCTCTTCTTAGCGGTAGTGTTAACATTTCTTGCTGAAGACGTTTTTCCTGTGTGCTCTGCTCTCAAATTTAAGGGGATGATATTTTGTGGAAAATTTTTGAACCATGTTTAATTGTCATTGTCTTGTTGCCATTGTTTTCTAGCATCCTCCAGGACAAATAGCAAGGAAATACAGCTCCTGCTCTACTATTTTCCTAGATGATAGCACAGTCAGTCAACCAAACCTCAAGTATACAATTAAATGGTGAGTATATTGATTTTTTTTTTTTTTTTGCTTAACTGAATACCTTTCTTTGCTTAACCTGATGTCTGACGGATTGGTTGTGGGGTCTGGTATGATAGGAGTGGGCAGGGGGAAACCATTGGCTATTCAGGAAGACTTCTGTAAATGATTTTGGTAGTTAAAACATATGTGCTCATGACTAATTTTCATAAAAAGACAAAATTTGGAAATTATTTAAATGGTTGACTAATGCACATTTTTTTTTATTCATACTTTCTGCTTTGCCTTTCCACATCCTGGCATAACTTTGCTAGTATCTCACCTTCTAAAGAAAATGGGGCTCATATTCCAAGTTTGAAACTTGGGATTATGGTAGAAAGCAGGCCTGATGTAATTGAAAGCACAGCTGCTGCAGTAGAGAGAGCTGAATTCTGAACCTGGCTCTCTGACCCATGAGAAAGGTTTGGGTCAGACCTTTCTTTTGGGGGCCTTGTTTTAAAATTTAGTTTAAGGGCCTCCCCTGGTGGCGCAGGTGATTGAGCGCAGCACTGTGAAGCTGTCCGCAGCCTCGGTTTGATCCCCGGCCGGCCGGCGAGGGTCCCACAATGTGTGCAGACCTCTCCTGTCTTGTCTGCTGCTCCCCTCAGCAGTGTACTTCATCAGTCTGCTTGTTCTGCTCCCTGCTCTGGCTCTGATGAATTCTCTCACCCTGCCGTGCTTCTGACTGTACCCAGAGCTTGTATAAACAAACAAACAAACAAATAAATATATAAATAGATAAATCTTTAAAAAATAATTATATAAAATAAAATTTAGTTTAAGGGAAGGGAAGTCTGGATAAAATTCTTTCCTGTTGGATGTTTTGGCTTCCCATTTTTTTAATTGGAAGATAAAAAGGAAGGGTTTTCTGTACTATTCAGGCTAACACTGTGATATTTACAACCCTGACAGGGACCACAGAGATCCTGATGTGCTGGGGCCTGTGGTCATCAGTCAGCAGTGAGAGTCTCAGATATTTTATCTTTATGCTTTTTAAAGAAAGTACATGTTCAATAGCAATACATGTTAATACATGAAATGAGTTTCTGAATAAGAAATATTCTTTGCTTTCATTGGGCTGGGTGTTCAGACTGGTCTGAATGTGAATGTGACCCTAAATGACAATCCATCATGGCCCCAGTCAGGCAATGGGACTGTAATAGTCTTCGTGGAAAGTATCCACTTGAAAGGAAAATCGGACCACTTGGAGGGATACTGTCTTCTCTGTATGGGATAGCATGCTTGCAATGGAAATGTAGCTCTCTCCCTTATTACCTTGGTGTTTAAGGAAAGTGATAAGTGACTAGTGGGCATAAACCAACTCAGCAGCTATATCTGGGGAAAGGTGTGCCTGTCAGCTCCACAGAATATTGCCTTGGCTGAGCCACTTAACTGTCCTCAGACAAGATCTATTTACAGGAATGGCAGGAGGGGTGCAAGGGAGGAGTGGGAAGTCAGTCACTCTAGGAAGTATTTTCTACACTAAATCAGTTGTGGGAAAAAAAGGAAAGCTCTGAAGATCTGTTCACCCTATGACTGTGGCATCTGCTCCAAGCTCTGGTGATTCCAGAGGGAATGCTGCTGCCTTCCCTTTGACCATCTTCATGGGAGGTGAGGCAGAGAGGAGCAGTAGGCACCTTCCCTTGTAGAGCCAGGAGGCACTCTTGGGATTTATACCTGGATAGGACCCACTTGCTACGTGGGCAGCTTGAAACTATTATTGCTAGTGTTGGATGTGAAGACTCTGCCTGTGACATCTGTCACTCCATTAGTCACCAAGGTTAGTTCAACTGCTCTGGCTAGCTCTTCTTTCCTCACTATTTATTCCATGTGAAGCTGCTCAACAGAAGATGAACCTCTGAGATGAGGAGGATTGTTCTTCTCTCTAAGGCATCTCAGTAGTAGTTGCTCTGTCCTGCTAGAACCTTCAAATAAGCTTCAAGATGCACTTGTAGGAAAACATAGGGTAGATAAGTTTCCAGGACTCCAGGCACATTCAAATGAAGTGTTACATGTGGCTGTCTGCCTTTATTTTTAAATGTTACCACTGGTTATGACAGATACTTAGGAGCCCTATTGGAAAACTGGGTGACAATTTGGTATGTCAATGTCAAATATGGGAAGTGCAAGCATATAAGCTTACAAATGTGCATCTATGTAAATCAGCTGTTCTAGCCCATGGCTGTACCTGGTTGCTTAAAAACACCTATGTTTGATATCTCACCCACAGATCCTGATTGAATGTGACAGAGGTATAGCCTGGGTACATGGATTTTTAAATTCCCTGAGAATATTCTAATAGCCAGTCAAAGCTGAGGACCCTTGATTTTAGTCAATAACTACTTCTTACTCTCCCACTAATGTTCCCTTGAAACTTAAAAAAAAAAAGTCATGGTTGATACTGGGAATAAAAAGGAAAAGCAGGACCAGTTAAGGTAGCTAACTTGTGGGTAAAATCATTGTGAATACTGTGAGTTTCGTAACCCAAAATACATTTTTCTCTTTACCACCAAAATTTGAAATTCTTTCAGTCAATAAACGCCACGGCCTCTTTAAAAAATGCACATTTTGTACTTGGAATCTGGGCAGGGTAGACTCTGATTGAAGTAGTATCGTCAGAACCCTTCCCTGTAAATACCTGATTTTTATACTTGGCTTGGTTATGATGAAGGAACTAAAGAGTAAAAAACATTTTGCGGTGTTAACAAGCTTGGATGAGTTCTTCAGCCAGACACTTTGTGTAAGGGGGAAGGGATTTTCAGAAGGGTGTCCAAAAGGAGAAAGGCAGAGGCTAAATTTGCATACTGCACTATTCTAAAATTTTACCTAAACATATCCTATTAAAAGAAAATTCTTTTTTTGCTTTTTCTGCCTTCCTTAAATCAGGGGCCCTCTTGAACACCACCTCCTATTACTGACCGGAGCCCAAAAGAGTGAGTCCTTTGCACTTTGTAAGAATTCACCAGAGAGCTCTAGATGTAATTGAACTGAGCAAGGCTTTATTAGAGACTCATGGAGTGGGAGAAAGGAGAATTTAACCTGGTTCCTTCAAGTGAGTTAGGATGAGGTATTTAGAGGGTAAGTTGGAGTACTCCTGACTTAAATGGGGTACAAGAGGCTGCTCACTCATACCCTGCAGGCACTCTCAGGGTGTTTTATCAGTCCAGGCAGCAGTTTCTACATCACTCCCCCTTCTACTGTACTCCCAAGGTGTAGTTTTATCAGCCCTGGCAACAGGTTGGGGTGGGGGTCTGCCTTACTCTCTTTGTTGCTTTGAGCTCTCCCCAGGCTTTACTGGCCTGCCTGTAGATTGAGTGGGGGGACTTTCTTGTCCCCTCTGGGCCTTTCTTGGCTCTCCCCTAGCTTTATCTGCTCTAGAAAGTATTTCCTGGGATCCATTTAATTTTCTTTAGGCACGCCCCCCCCCATCCTAACTGCCTAATTAACTCTGTTGAAAATAGGTTCTTAATACTAAATAATTGATTTGTAAGCTAATTTTTAGAACAAAACCTATGTATAAATTCAGGTTTGCCGAAAGGAACAAACATTAACAAGGTGTAGTTTGGGAATGGCTAGAGGATTGAGTGGTGTTCTAACAGTGAAATAAGTTTAAGTATAAAAAATTTGGGTACTCAGTGGTCTTTTCATAGGCATAATTTCTTTTTTAGGAACTTGATTTTCCTGTCTTTTCCCCAAATGCTACCAACCATGAATTGTGAATTACTAGTTTAGAATTTGCCAACCAATCCTCCCCCCACCCCTTTACAAATGACCCATTACCCCCCCCTTTCCAAATCTATATTATAATGAACATAAGAATGATGATCAGAGAAAAGGGACAGAGGGTAGTGAAGAGTTCCACTCACACAGCAGGCCAAATCATCCATGAACTGGGCCTGAAGTTGGAGAACAGCTACTTGCCGGCCTGCCTCTCTATCTCCGTGTCACCCCCTCTGCACAGGCAGAGTCCACCTCCTCTGGATCTTGAGAGGTCTTACGATTATCACAGGCTTTGCTGATTTAGGTCTAGGTAAGAAGTGAGACAAGTATTGTGCCGGCAATCATGAATCTCTTGTTTTCTTGATCAAGAAAATAGCATTTCTTTCTTCCAGTCTATGTGGAAAAGCAGTCACGCAAACCCTTTGATTTACATGTACTTCTTGGTTCGTTCTGGCCTTTCCTTGGTGAGACCTCACCTTTTTCTAAGGATGTGGCAGAACTATGAGGCCTCTAAATTTGGGCATTTGTAGTAAAGTCTGAAACCTGATGCTGATTCCATTTCACCTAACTGACTTTGCTCCCAGCAACTGCTTCTTTCAAGAAGATCAACTAAGCTGGTATGTGGAATGGTTCTGTACATGAATTCTCAGTTTGGTTTTTTTGGATTTTCAAGATAGAACCCTAAATGGAAATTGGCCTACAGAATGGCTCTGTTTTTCATCAAACACTAAGGCCATGGTAATGCCTAGATTTGCTTTGGGTCAGGAGATTTAGAAGGTGTTGAATTTGAAGCCATGAGGATTTTCACTTAAGCTACAGAGCCAGACTTAAGATGAAATTATTGATAAGGAAATAATTGTTGTTTTATAACTTTGTATTTGAAGTTGTGCTTTCATATATTTCATTTGGTTTTAATACAACCCTGTGATGTAGATTATATTGTTCTAATTTATAAATGAGGAAATGAAGGCTCTGAGAAGTAAATGAATTCTAATAAAGAGCCAGGTTTTGAACATAGAATGGTCTGATTTTTAATTCAGTCATCACTCTAGGGAGTGATCACACTCCCTCACAGTGGGAGCAAGAACTACTTTCTCAATCAGATTAATCACTATACCAAACCCAATCATATGAAACATTCAATTTAAATCTAACATTAGGTTAGGAAAAGTCATCATAGCATGACTATTAACTGAATCAAACAGTAATTTCTTCCTTTTTCCCAGAGGCAACATGGTATAAGGAAAGGGCACAAAACCATTTATACATATCAGAAATACTGGCAGCAGAATTTTCTCATATATAAAGTAGAATCAATAACATCTACTATTTTCCACTGCAGGACTGCTAGTGCACATGAAAGCACATTCAAAATCATTATTAATTCTGAAGCCTTTGACTCCAATTACAATTCTGTCATCAGCATAGATTTTTTTTAAGATTTTATGAGATAGAGACTGTATTACTATTGCCTGATTAGTACTTTCAACATTTAGCTGAAATTCTTGAATAAGTAGTCCTAGAAAGAAAGACATATGAAGGGATCTAATTTCTCTTGTGATAAAGTAAGAATAACTATTGTCAAGTTCAGTTACAGTAAACAGCTGAGGTATATGGACTCCAAAGTACGTGCCCCAGTCGCCCCTTTTACCAAGCTAAAAGGTTGAGGACTCATCCCTCCAGCTCCACATTGATACCGTGGAGGATGGTTTCTATCTCTAAGACCCAAAATACAATCTGATGCAGTCAGTTAGCTCTGTTCTTAGAAGCATAAAAAATGATTTTTGATCTTCTCAGTAAATTTTAAAGCAAAAATGGTAAAAGGATGTAGAAAGGTGACCAAAAGAAAAAAACATTTAAAAAAGTTAAGCAGTCTTTACAGCAAAAAAAACCCTTCATTATAAAAAAGGCAGCTAACTGAATGAGAGAAGATATTTGCATGTCACACGTCCAACAAGCAGGTCATATCCAAAATTAATAAAAAATTCATATAACTCAACAACAACAAAAGACCCAATTAAAAAGTCAGCAAAGAATCTGAATAGATATTTCTCCGAAGGAGATGTAGATGGCAATTAGGCACATGAAAAAATATTCATCATCACTTTTTAGATATAAGCAAATCAAAACGTCAATGAGATATTTTTATATATGGCTATTATCAAATAGTATGGATGTTATCAAAAAGATCAGAAATAAGAAGTGTTGGTAAAGGGAATCCTGGTAATCTGTTGGTGGGAGTGTAAATTGGTGCAGCTATTGTGGAAAACATGAATGCCTCATAAAGTCAAGAATTAAAATACCACCTGATCAAACTGTTCTACTTCTCGGTACTTGTCTGAAAAATATGAAAACACTGTGCACCTTTCTGTTCTTTGCAGCATGATTTATAATAGTCAGACATAGTCGAACAACTTAAATATCTAACAGCAGTTAAATGGATAAAGAAGATGCAGTATATACATAAATACATTGTGTGTGTGTGTGTGTGTGTGTGTGTATGTAATGTGACTCAACTATAAGATGAAATCTTGCCATTTGCTACAACATGGATAGACCTTGAGGGTATTACACTCTGTGAAATAAGTCCATACAGAGAAAGAAAAATACCTTATGATTCACTTATATGTGGAATATGAAGAAGCAAAGCAAATGAGCAAATGAAAATAAGTTCTTAAGTATAGAGAATAGATAGTTGCCATAGGGAAAGGGATTTCGGTGAGAGGAGAAGTGGGTAAAGGGGGTCAGTTGTATAGAGATGAATAGAAACTGGACTTTTGGTGGTGGTGGTTATTGTAGTGTATAGAGATGTTGAATTATGATGCAGTATACTGGAAACTTGTGTAATGTTGTAAACCAATGTTAACTCAATAGAAATTCATTTTTAAAAAATGGCTAGTCACTATGAATGATCCTGCAAACTTGATAAGTGAGCAAAGAAACTCAAATTGAAAAAGGTCATACTTTTTTAGCTAGTATGTGAAATATATTTTTTCAAAACATTCAAGGTGAGTGTTGCTGAGAGTAAAATGAAGTAGACACTGATGGGGAAGCGTAAACTGGTGCAGTTTTTCTGCAAAGATATTTGGCAGTATAGGGCCTCCCCGGTGGCACAGCGGTTGAATGCTGGGCTTCGAAGCTGCTTGCAGCCTCTGCAGCACCAGTTCGGTCCCCAGCCACTGGCAAGGGTTCCACATGACGCGACAGACCTCTCCTGCCACACCCGCTGCTCCCCTCAGCTGTGTGTTTCGTCTGTCTGCCTGTTCTGTTCCCTGTTCTGTCTCTGGTGAATTCTCTCACCCTCCCGCGCTTCTGACCGTACCCAGTGCTTGTATAAATAAATAAATAAATCTTTTTTTTTTTTAAAAAAAAGGATATTAGGCAGTATATGTGGAGAGCCATATAATTTTTCATGACTTTAGATCAAGTAATTCCAATTACAAGATGTTTTCTTACAGACATAATATAGTCATAGGTTGCACAAAAATTTCTCTTTGAGGATGTTTGTTATGGTATTAATTATAATTGCAAAGTAATAGAACAACTTAAATGTTCAATGTTAGGGGAATGGTTAACTATTGAACAACTATAGGATGGATTATAATCAGCCATTTAAAAAATCATGTTTTAGATGAATGTTTTAATTGATGGTAAGAAAAATGGTAATGAGAAAAACAGGATGTAAATCTGTATACATGTGCAGTTTATGGATAGAAATAGATACCTATGAATCTTAAATGTAATAGTAGTTGTCTTTAGACAGATTTTTTCTTTTTACTTCTAATATTTCAGAATTTCTATAATATGAATATAATACACTTTATAATCAGAGAAACATTACTTTAAAAGGGCCTCCCCGGTGGCTCAGCTGATTGAGCGCCATGCTGTGAAGCAGTCCGCAGCCTTGACAGTGCAGGGTTCCATCCCGGCCAGCCAGAATCCCACATGGTGTCACAGACCTCTCCTGTTGCACCTGCTGCTCCCCTCAGCAGTGTATTTCTGTCGTCTGCCAGTTCTGCTCCCCACTCTGTCTCTGGTGAATCCTGTCACCCTTGCGTGCCTCTGGCCTGTACCCCAGCTCTTGTAGAAAAATAAATAAATCTGAAAAAAAAAAACATTATTTTAAAAAATTGAGGGGAAGGAAGTGTTTTTATTAAATTTAGATCTTTTAAAGTGTAAGATATAATTTCAGGGTAGTGTTACAAGTAAGAGTTTGAGTGTTAGAAATAAGAGTTTCAGCAAGTGAATGAGTAAATTGGGCAGATTGCAAGAGGCATTGATTTGAGAGGAAAAATAGCAATTCATTGAGCATAATATTCTGGTCATTTTTCTGATATTGTAAAGATACCACTAACTTTCTGAAATAGTGCTCGAGGAGAGATTTCCAAAGATGTTTACTTTGTACCTTCTGTTTTATATCTAGTGCTTATAAGCAAGGAAAGCTTAAAATCTCAGATATAAAGAGAAATTTATTTCTGAATATCAGTTAAAGTTTTGTTTTTTTCTGGAAAAGTTTTAATAATTACTGAGGATGAGTGCTAGATTAATTTATTTTGAAGAATGCATCTTTTTTTTTTAACTTTTTTTAAAAATTTATTTATTTATTTACACAAGCACTGGGTACAGTCAGAAGCGCGGGAGGGTGAGAGAATTCACCAGAGCCAGAGCGGGGAGCAGAGCAGGCAGAAGGACCAAAGCACACTGCTGAGGGGAGCAGCGGGCGGCAGGAGAGGTCTGCGCGCCATGTGGGACCCTCCTCCAGTGGCCGGGGAGCAGCCGGGGATTGAACCGGTGCTGCAGAGGCTGCGGACAGCTTCGCAACCCAGCGCTCAACCGCTGCGCCACCAGGGAGGTCCTGAAGAATGCATCTTGATCAGCGTTCTGAATGGATCATGTGACTTAAATATTCACGATCATACCAATGTCAGATGATGTATAATTTTTTTGCACATCCTTATGAAACATTGAACTTTGCTTTTTTATTTTACAGTGTAGCTCTCGCAATATATTATCACATCAAAAACAGGTATGTAGATGATTAATGTTGTGCAGAAAACATCACACATTATCTCCTATTACATTTTTTCTTTTTTTTCCTATTATGCTCTAGTTGCCTCAACTTTTGGATTTTATGTTCTTAATTCATATATTCATAGAATTTCTACTTAGCGTATTTATCAGGTAAGTGCTAAACTTCTTCTGAATCAGAGGAGACCAAATGGGCATTTGTGTTTGAAACCAGCAAAATTTCTTGATAATGTTCAGCCTCTTCGCTCTTTTTTGTATAATTTGTTCAAACATTTTATCTTTAAATGTTTTTGTGTAACTTTAGCGTTAAAAATGTTTATAGTTTTAATTCAGTAAAGGAACTGAACATTTTTATGAATATAAAAATATTTTATGAATAAAAAAATATGAATTTTTTTAAAAGCTCTCCGCTAGGTGTGTCTGTAGACCAGTTAATTTAAAAAGTCAATTAAAGGGAATTATAGAAAAATCACTAAAATAACTTTTTAAAAATGTACTCTATACATTTTACATATTTCAACTAAAAAAAGATGAGGGCTCAGCAGATTCTTGCTAGCTTGGGTCTTTATAAAACAAGTATAACTAGGTGCACTCAGAAGAACCTGTCTATATATGTTCAACCCCCCTTCCCTGCTAGTGAAAATGAGCACAGGCATAAATATTCACAGCTTTAGAACAATCCCTGTTATATGTAATAAAAATGAGCTATATACTGTTTTTAATCCTATGGTAAATTTTTAGATCAGAAATTGTAGAGTTGACTTCCTAATTAATGAGCGGCTGTGAAAGCTTCAAATAAATTTCTCGGACATATTGAATGCTCATTATTAACCCTTGAACTTCTTTCCTGTGAACCACCATGTAGTGGTGATTTAAGCAGATTCATCAGTCTGCTCACAAACAATATGTTGAAGAAATTTAAGTCATTTGCTTAGATTGACTTCATTTGAAAACTTAGAAAGTTAAAAATCTAGATTTTTACTTTTATTTCAACTAAGTGTGGTTCATAATTTGTATCTCATTCACGATTCAAACAAATATGACTATTTTATGCACAAAAAAATTTTCACAAATGACTGCATTTCTTACGTTTAGCACAGCCTTCTGTTTTCTTGCAATACAGTTGAACCAAAATTATCTTAAATGATACTTACAGAAAGTGGACTCCATTTTCTATTGTTTCTCCACTAGGGACCCAGATGGAAGGATGCTCTTAGATATTTTTGATGAAAACCTTCACCCTCTTTCGGTAATCTCCTCCTTGTTTCACAATTCTGTTTAATTATTTCTCTTTTGCTCTTATGGCCAATCATCTGCAAATATTTCCTTTTGCAGAAATCCGAAGTGCCACCAGATTATGATAAACACAACCCAGAGCAGAAGCAGATTTACCGGTTTGTTCGGACACTGTTCAGTGCTGCTCAACTGACAGCTGAATGTGCCATTGTCACCCTGGTGAGTGAGTGCCTTCAGGATGACCAGAGCCATCCTGTAGTTGAGTGGAGTAGGGAGCAAGCAGGGGATCTTCACCAGGTACCCTAGGACAGCTACAGCTTTGCCTAAAAGGTTGTCTTTTTTTTCCTGGGAGAACAGAGAGTAGGTCTTCCAAAAGCATGTAAAGTCTCTTTCACACTACCATCTAAAGTCAATTATAAAACCACATTAAAAACCAATAAATGCTGAAACATTAAATGCAGGTAAGTAAAACATTGGACTGATGGTGGAAAACAACAACCGCCGCCCCCCCCCCTTAACATCCAGTTTTCCTTTTGTTAATTCTCTACAAAGGTTTTACTGTGAATAAGATGTGATGAAAACATGCATCCTGTGTGAATATACCTATTTAGGAAAGGATGGTGTATATTGCTAGCTTATCTTTTGTGGAAACAATGAGTCTGTAAGATAACAGGGACAACATGGAGGTACTCTGCACTTTAAGTATTAAATAAGATAAACATCTATAATCTGTAATCTTAAATTCAGTAATTCTTAAACTTTAGGACTCTAGGTTAAATCTCTTGGTAAATATGTTGACAATGGGACTGTTGTTACTGACCTTTTAGTGGTGTACTCAGATAAGAAATTAGCTTTACCTGTGACTGAGCTGTTTTGGGAAGAAATCAGAAAGCCATTCCTAGTAATTTCTGAGAAGAGATTGCTGTCAAATGCAAAGTTTACATCACACCTAAGGGCTCTCTATCTCTGCCACAGAAAGTGCTTTGTGCTCTTCAGCAAACTCAGTTGTTAGCTTGTTTGTTTATTAATTCATTTCACCATTTGTTTATTCAAATGGATGTGTTCCTTGAACTTGCCACCTTATAGATAACACAGTCCCTCAAGTAATCACTTACTAATTTAAAATGATTGTACGTTCTTACTTATACTTAAGAAGTGTCTTTATTATCCAGCTTTGTTCCTCAAAGGATTTCAATTTCCCACCAAAAAACACAACAGGGCAACAGGGTTGAAATTTTCTTTCTTTTTTTTTCCCCTATCAGTCATTTCTCCTATGTTAACACTTTTTTTTTTTTTTGAGGTAACATTATTGTACTTATAATATGGTATATAGTCTAGAGATGTAGGACCTCCCCAGAGTCCCCCACCATAGCCTATTGTACTCCCTCCCACTTTGTTCTCTGCCCTAATCCTATGGTAGCCTCAGTTCTGCCATCAGATTTGTTACTGTCTTAGCTTTTTATGACCCTGTATGTTGTTTCTCTATATTCCACATATAAGTGACACCATCTGGTATTTGTCTTTCTCCTTCTGAACTATTTTGCTTAGCCTAATTCCCTCTATTAGCATAATTCCATCCAATGCAAAAGTCAAGAGTTTATCTTTTTTTTTTTTTAAATAAATGGGTGGTTTTCCATTTTATATATACCACCTTTTCCTGCTCCAGTCATCTGTCTTTGAGCACTTAGCTGTTTCCATAGTGTGGCTATGTAAATAGTGCTGCAATGAACAGAAGAGGAAATATTTCCTTTTGAGTTAGTGTTTTTGCATTTTTCAGGTAGATATGTAAGAGTAGAGTTGCTAGGTGATACGGTAGATACATTTTTAATATTTTGAGGAGCCTTCATACTGTTTGCCAAGAGGCTGGACCTGTCTGTATCACCACCATAAATGTAAGAGAGTTCTTTTTTCTCCACATCCTTGCCAGCACTTGCTTCTGGTATTTTTGATATAGGCCATTCACACAGGTATGAGTTGGTATCTCACTATCATTTTGATTTGATTTGCATTTCTTGGATGATAAGTAATGAGCATTTTTTTTTTTCTCATGTGCTTAGTCCATCTGTATGTCTTTGGAGAAGTACTTACTTAGGTTATCTTCCCATTTTTTTGATTGGGTTATTTGATTTCTTATTGTGAGTTGTATGAGTTCTTTGTAGATCCCTTCCAGCTCCATCCATGTTGCTGCAAGTCTAGTAGTCCCAACTATTTATATTATCTTTTGTTTTTCTTGCTGTTGGAGATGAATCCATAAAGACATCACTGAAACCTGTATTGATACTTGGGTATCAATCCCTTGTTGGGCACTTCTTTCGCATTCAGTAGAGTTTTTATTTTAGTGATAGTTTCTTCCGCTGTGCAGAAATTTTTTTTTATTTAAATTTTTTTATATTCCCCATACAATTACAGCCCCCTTATTTTGACCCCAACTATCCTTTCCCCGCCCCTACCCCCGATAGAGTGTCTCTGGTTAATAGTTGTTTGTTGATTTTGATATTTTCTTTCTTACTCTTTTTTCCTGATCCCTTATTTAAGTTTTCTAGATTCCTGCTATAAGTGAGACCATCCGGTATTTTTCTTTTCCTTTCTGGCTTATTTCTCTGAGCATGATCCCTTCCAGCTCCATCCATGTTGCTGCAAATTGCATATGTTTTATCTTTTTTGAATGCTGCGTGATGTTCCATGGTGTATATGTACCACAACTTCTTGATCCAGTCATCTATTTTTGGGCATTTGGGTTGTTTCCAAAGCTTAGCTATTGTAAATAGTGCTGCTATAAACATAGGGGTGCAGGTGCTCTTTGGAATTGATGTTTCTGTGTCCTTTGGGTAAATACCTAGGAGTGGAATTGCTGGATCATGTGCAGAAATTTTTTGTTTGAAGTAGTCCCAACTGTTTATATTATCTTTTGTTTTTCTTGCTGTTGGAGATGAATCCATAAAGACATCACTGAAACCTGTATCATGGAGTGTTTTGCCAGTATTTTCTTCTATGTATTTTTTATTTCAAGGCTTAACATTCAAATCTTTTATCCATTTTATGCATATGGCTGTCCATTTCTCCCTACTCTATTTGTTGAAGAAGCTTTCCTTTATCCAGAGGATACTCTTAATTCCTTTGTTATAGATGAGCTTTCCTTAGAGGTGTGGGTTTATTTTCTGGGCTTCCGATTTTACTCTATTGGTCAGTGTGTTTTTGTTCCAAAACAAACTGTTTTGATTATTTTAGCTTTGTGGTATAAAGTCTGAGAGTGTGTTACCACCATTTTTTTCTTATTTTGTCAGTATTGCTTTGGCTATGTGGTGTAATTTGTGGTTTCATATGAATATAATAAAGTTTATTCTGTATCTTTGAAAAATGCCAATGAAACTTTAATGGGAATTGCATTCGATCTGTATATTGCTTTGGGTAAGGTGGCCATTTTAATAATGTTAATTTTTCCAATCCATGAACAGGGCCTAGCCTTCCATTTCTTTGCTTCTTCTATTTCTTTTAAAAGTATCTTACACTTTTCATTGTACAGCTCTTCTACCTACTTTGTTAATTTACTCCTAGGTATTTAATTCTTTATGATGCAAAATTATAAAATGGGATTGTTTTCTGATTTCTTTTTGTTCTAGCTCATTGGAAAGGCAGCTGACTTTTCTATATTGATTTTATAATCTCTCACTTTGCTGCCATGATTTTTTTCCCTGTTAGTTTTTTAGTGGAGTCTTTAGGATTTCCGGTGTATATTATCATGTCATCTGCAAATAATGACAGCTTTCCTGCTACTTTCCCAATTTGGATCCCTTTGCTGTCCTTTTCTTGCCCAGTTGCTTTAACTGGGACTTCAAGTACTTTGTTGAACAAAGTGGACATCCTTGTCTTGTACCACATCAAGTGGAAATTCTTTCAGTTTTTCAGATAACAATGATGTTACCTGTAGGTATGTCATATATGGCCTTTATTATGTTATGTTCCTTCTATCTCCAGTTTTTTGAGAGTTTTTAATATAAATGGTTGTTGAGACTTATCATATGCTTACTCTGTATCTGTTTGTATGATCTTAGGGTTTTTATCTTTCCTTTTGTGGATGTAGTGAAAATTACGTTGATTGATTTTCAAATATTGAACCACCCTTGTTTCTGTGGAATAAATCCCACTTGGTCATAGTGTATGATCCTTTTAATGCATTGCTGAATTTGGTTTGCTGAGATTTTTGTTGAGGATTTTTGAATGCCTTTGTGTACATCAGGGTTATTGTTCTGTAGTTTTCTGTTTTTGTGATATCCTCATCTACTTTTGTTATCAGATTATAATTGGCCTCATAAAATGTGTTTGGAAATACTGCCGTTCTTCATTTTTTGGAGGCATTTGGGAAGGATAGATATTAGCTCCTCTTTGAAGGTTTGGTAGAACTCACTAGTGAAACTCTGGTCCTGGACTTTTGTATTTTGGGGAATCTTTTGATTTGCATCAATTCCCTTGCATGTAATTGGTCTGTTCAGGTTTTCTCTTCCTTTCTGATTCAGTCTCAGATGGCTGTATATTTCTAAGAACTTGCCCATCTCTTCTAGGTTATTCACCTTACATACAAATGTTCATAGCAATCTTTAGATCCTCTGAATTTCTGAGACATCTACTGTAACTTCTTTTTCATTTCTGATTCTATTTGAGTTTTCTCCCCTATTTTGTGAGACTAGCTAAAAATTTGTCCATTTTATTTTTTTTAAGAACCGGCTTTTGGTTTCCTTAATCTTTCGGATTTTTTGGTTTTACTTCATTTATTTCTACTCTTATTTTGTTTATTTCCTTCTACTGGCTTTTGGTTTTATTTGTTCTTTTTATTGTTCCTCAAAATGAGAGTTAAGATTGTTTTATTTTGCTCTTGTTTCTTGAAGTGGACATTTATTGCTGTATACTTTCCTCTCCATGCTGCTTTTGCTGTGTCCTATTAGTTCTCATAGTTGGTGTCCTCATTTTCGTTTGTCTCAAGGTGTGTTTTATTTCTTTTTGATTTCTGTCATGAACCCAATATTCATTCAGTAGTTTGCTGTACAGTCTCCACATATTACAGTTTCTTCCAGGTTTCTTTTTTTGGTTTGCTTTCTAATTTAATACCTTTGTTATCAGAGGAGACCCTTGGTATGATTTCAATTTTTTTGAATTTATTGATACTTATTTTGTATCCTAAAATGTGTTCCATCCTGAAGAATGTTCCATGTGCACTTGAGAAGAATGTGTATTCAGCTCTTTTTGGGGGTGCAGTGCCCTATAAATGTTCAGCCTATGTGGTCTAATTCTTTGTCAAAGGCTGTTGTGTCCTTGTTTATTTTCTTTGTGGTTGGTCTGTCCATTGGTGAAAGTGGGGTTGTGAAATACCCAACCACCACTGTGTTTCTCCTGTATCTGTTTTCAGATTTGATAATAATTACCTTATATATTTTGATGTTCCTGCATTGGTGACTATATATTGATGAGTGTTATGTCCTCCTGATGTATTGTTCTCTTCATCATTATATAATGTCCATCCTTGTGTCTTGTTATCTTTTTTAGCTGGAAATCTATCTGATATGAATTTTATCTGATATGAATATGATTGTCCCTGCCTTCCTTTGAGTCCCATTTGCTTGTGGGATTGTTTTCCAACTATGTTTATCTTTGGAGCTCAGTTGCACTTCCTGGAGACAGCAGAAAGTTGGATTTCTGATCCAACCAGCCACTCTGTGCTCTTTGATTGGTGAGTTCAGTCCATTTACATTCATAGTGATTATTGATATATAAGGGTTTGCTACTGCCGTTTTGTCCTAATTCTCTGGTTCTATTCCTTGTTCATGTGTTTGTGGATGTCCTTCACTCCAATTTAGATATGTGAGCTCCTTTCAGTAATTCTTGGAGGGGAGGTCTAATGTTTTCAAACTCCTTCAGCTTCTATTTGTATGAGACCTTTTATTTATTCCTCATATCTGAAGGATAGCCTTGGAGGATAGATTATTCTTGACTTGCAGTTTTTTATCTTTATTTTGATCATGTTATTCCTTTCTCTCCTTGCCAATAGTGTTTCCTCAGAGAAGTCATATGTAAGCATGATAAGGGTTCCTTTATAGGTATCTCTCCAGCTTCAGTATTCTTTCTTTGTTTTGAATTATTTGAAGTTTCACTACTGTGTGTCTTGGTGTATGTCTCCTCATATTTAAGTGACCCCATCTTCTTTTAGCTTTATAAACTTGTGTATTTAGCTCCTTCTCCAAGTTTAGGAACTTTTCCTCAATTATTTCTTTAAATTAGTTCCTGTTCCCTTCTCTCTCTTTTCTCCTTCTAGATTACCCATTATTCTTCTGTTACCTTTGCTCATGTAGTGGGATAATTCTCAAAAGTGTTTCCTCTTCTTTTTCCTTTGTGTTTCTCTCTCTTCTTCCATGAATTCTTTATGCTAATTAGGCATTCCATTTGGTCTATTCTACTTCCATAGTTTTTGCCAGAATTTTTTTCTACTCCATTGATCTTTTACATACCGTGTGTCCATTTTTTTTATTAAAAGCTCCAATTTTGGGCCTCCCCTGTGGTGCAGCGGGTTGAGTGCAGCGCTGTGAAGCTGTCCACAGCCTCGCAGTATGGGTTCAACGCCCGGCTGGCCAGGCAGATAACCACATGGTGTGTCAAACCTCTCCTGTCTCGCCCGCTGCTCCCCTCAGCAGTGTTTTCGGTCATTGCCTGTTCTGCTCCCCGCTCTGTCTCTTGTGAATTCTCTCACCCTCCTGCACCTCTGGCCTGTACCCCAGTTCTTGTATAAATAAATAAATCTTAAAAAAAAAGGTTAAATTTCAATCTTCTTCATTAATTTTATTTCTCAGGGCATTCATTTGTTTTTCAGTGTTTTCGTATATCTTCAATGAGTTTTTCTGTGTATTCTTTCATGTCCTTGGGTTTCTTTGTTATGGTAATTTGAAACTATTTGATAGGAAAAAAAAGATCTTCCATGTCTTATGATTGGTTACTGGCGATTTTGTACTCTATCAGTCATGAAATATTCCACTGAGGACTTAAGGTCCCATGTGTTGTTTACTCCATCTACCCATTATCAGCTTTTTAAGTTGTTCAAGTGTGTTAAGGGTACAGGACATTGACTTTTCCAGTGGATGGCACTGTATTTCTGGGAGAGCTGATGTGTAACTGCTGCATCTGGCAGTGGGCAGGGGCCTGGAAAGCGATGTGTGTGGCAGCTGTTGCTTGGTGTACCATTGATAACCCTCCTCTCTGGGTTTCACAACTGTGTCTCTGCAGTCTGTGGGCCAGGCTTTCAGTGTACCTTCGAGCCTAGAGGGCAGTGTTTGAGGGAGCTGTGATGTTCTGCACTTTGTCTTCTTCACTGTGTCCCTGCCTACCTGTCTCACCCTAGCACTTTTACACATTTCTCTCCACAGTTTCTTAGTAAACATCTCTGTGCTCCTCAGGACTGCCCTATCATGGAGGCTTGGTTTTGAACTGCAGTTTCTGCCCTGGCTGCTGTCTCCAGATGCCTCTCACAACTCACCTTTTGTTACATTGAGTTGAATTTCCTCAGCATCTCTTCTGTCACACATGGACAGCATAGGTCTCCAATGTCTATTTGGTACTCTAGTTTCTCCCCAAGTCATGCACTTCCCTGAATCCTGTGCCTCTCTGGACTACTTTAGATAATCCTTCTGGGACCAGTGCAGGAGCCTTCTCTGATGCCATCTTCCCCACTTACTGTTTTTTGCTTAGGGTTGAAATTTTCATGTAGGGATATTTCAATTAGGGAAAAGAATGATAAGAAAATTAAATGAGATTAGTACTAAAATTCATACCACAAAAAATATATATATTTATAAATAGATAGCTATATACAGGTGTTCACAGTAGCAAATGAGGACATAACTGAAATACCCATCTTGGTTAATTAAGTAAAACATAATTATGTAATTAAGTACACACACACATACACACACACACAGTAGGACATTATTCAGCCTTAGAAATAAGGAAATTCTGATACACGCTATAGCATCATAATCTTTGAGGACATAATCTTTGAGGACATTCACTTATGCTAAGTGAAATAAACTAGACAAAAGGACAAAAACACTATGTTTTTGATGTGATGTCATTCCCAATATACAACCTTATATAAGGTATCTAAAACCACCTATTATATACCACCTATATAAGGTCTCTAAAACAGTCATATTCATAGAGACAGTAAGAAGGTGGTTGCCTGGGGATGGTTGGGGAGAGGTTTAAATTGGGAGTTATTGTTTGGCAGATACAGAGTTTCAGTTTGGGATGATAAAAAGTTCTGGAAATAAATGGATGGTGGTCATTTCACAGCAAAGCAAATATATATAATGCCACAGAATTATACACTCAAAATAGTAAAATGTTAAACTTTGTTTATTTTTCTACAATTTAAAAAAAAAGGTTTATTAACTGTAAATCTGCAGTTACTTCAAGGTAAAATGTTTAAAAAAATAGATAGGGAAAAATAGGCTTAGTCTCTTCACAATTTTTGTCTCTTTGTTAGAGTATTTGTTGTTTGTGAATTTATATTGATATTGTTGAAAGACTGAAAAATCAACTTGTGACTCCTGGAGTTTATTCCTGCCTCAGAGACTGAAGATCCAACTACATCCACATTGTTCAGTGGTGGGGTGTGTGCCCTGTAGCCCTTTTCATATCAGACTCACTGAACCCTTTGACTTTTTAAAAACAAGTATGATCAGGTAATAAATTCCCGTTGAAAGACTGGTGAAATAGTTAAACCATTTTAGACTTTTTTTTTCCTCCCTATGCAAGTGTTTAGGAGAAAACAACCAAGTCACTTAGCTCTGGAGTCTTCCTGTCTTCCCAGGTTTACCTTGAAAGACTCCTAACGTATGCAGAGATCTATATCTGTCCGGCCAACTGGAAGCGAATTGTTCTAGGGGCAATCCTGCTGGCCTCCAAGGTGTGGGACGACCAGGCTGTGTGGAATGTGGATTACTGCCAGATCCTAAAAGACATCACCGTGGAGGACATGTGAGTGTGGGGTGATGACAGCGTAGTCAGTGTCCAAGGAGGGCTCCTTGGGAAGGAAACCACATGGTTTTTTGAATGGTCTTTGTAGTATAGAATGAATGGATTTGACTGAATGCCTATTGTGAGCTGTTACAAGGACATAGTTGTACAACATTTTATGTGAAACCCTCTATTTCTCTTCTTTGTGGGTATGAACAGGTACTGGTTTTGTAAAACCAGCAACATTCCTGCTTCCCTAAGGAAGTAAACATTTCCTTTATCTTAATTGGAAAGGCATAAACCATGCTGTTACAAGTCTGTGATACATTTCCTGGCTCTGTGTCTCTCTGCAGTCTGAACTAGTTAATGCCCTGCACAGCTTTTGTGTGTATAACACCTTACCCAAAAAAATAGAAAGGCTAAAATACCTGTTTATGTTTAATTTCAGGGAGAAATTATTCATTACTTTGTCATGTTTTCCAAGTTTCTAAGTTGTCCTCATTTTCAGGGCTGCCTGTTCTCCCCCAATTGGGCGTGGAGCCTCACAGCTCATTAAAAGTGCCGTTACTGCCTGTCCACTCCCATATCTGTCAGGGTATCATTACAGTTGGTCAGATTTGGGTAAAGATTTCTCAGAAGCTTGTAGGCCTATTGTCTGGCATCTCTAGGGTCCGGAGAGAAGGCAATAGTCTCAGAACTGCTTATGAGGAAGTTTCTGTTTTGGAACACACTCAATCCAGAGGAACAATTTATAGCTCTTTATTGTTAATAGGCACTGTGACACTGTTCTCACTGCCAGTTTTTCTCATGTTGTTTGTTTAGTTTCCTTCAGGAAGCTTTAGGCTGGAGGTTTCCAGCAGTGTCCCAGTTCATATCCATTCCTCTGGGCCCAATAATTGTGGAGTAATAAGATCTTCACAGCAACTGTGACTGCTACCATAATGGGAGTGTTTCATGGATATATTCATTCCATATTCCTCACCAGTCAAGGGTCCTCCTTGCCTCTGGTCACTGATTCACTGGGCACCCATTTTTGTGGTGCACTGTGAAACATACTTGTTTTTTAATGTTCCTAGTTCTTCTGATATGTAGCATGTTCTTACTGTAGACCTGTAAAAATGCATTCCTGTGTCTCAATATTTTCATTATAAAAAGTAAGAAAATATAAAGAAATTTTTAAAGCAAGAAAATTTAAATTCTTGATTATATTTCAAGGTGAAACAGTAATTTTTATTCAGACCATCAAGGAAGTGAATATTTGGGTGAAAGGTAGTAAGAAGTGTTAACTTTTTTTCTTTATTGGGGCTATTCTTTCATTAACTCCATGATATCATTTATTGGGGGTTATTCTTTCATCAATTCTTGGACATCATTTGACACTGAATCAATTGCATGCCTTGGGAATGACATCACAGTTGGCCCTACTTGTGTCTATAAAGTAGATGTATGACCAGTGACTGGGTGTGGGTGGGTAATGCCTATAAATATATACTTAACTACTATTTCCATTTTATGGGTCTGGATACTGAGGCCTAGAGAGGTTAAATAATGCTCCAGTAAACAAACAAGTAGGAAATCTTATTCCCCACTTTCTTAACCCCAGTGACCATTATAAGCTCGTCATAGACCACAACAGTAGAAATGAGATGTACTTTACCCTCAGGCTTTCCATGAAGAAGTGCTAACTAAATATCTGAACTGTTCATTTTTACATTTGTCATTATCTCCTTACATAAAAAGGTGAGAAGATAAAAAATAATAAGTAATTTGAAACTTTAGATACTTAGGCTCTATTTAGTGACAGTTTAAATTACCAAGTTAGGAAAAATCAAACCACTGCCAAGAATATTTCTAACACCAGCCACTGTTATGGCCACCATTCTGATAATAATGGCAGCAGTCATTGATTGAGCAGTTCCTAACCTTTTGTCTACAGTAATTCATTTCTCAAGTTACCTGTGAAGGTATTAATGTGATTATTCACATTTTAATCTTATTTATTTATTTTTGTATAGAAGAACAAGGGTGCAGGCCAGAGGTGCAGGGGGTGAGAGGATGCACCAGAGACAGTGGGGAGCAGAACAAGTGGATCTACTAAAATACACTGCTAAAGGTGAGACTAGAGGGGTCTGCTGCACCATATCTGGCCAGAGATTGAACTCAGGCTGTAGTGGTGATAGCGCTGAAACTTAACCCCTAGGCCACCAGGGAGGCCCACTGTTCACATTTTAGGATGAGTGTGAAACCTTGAGAATTTCACGAAGATACCAGGTCACTGGTTCATAACAAAGTCAGAATTGATGTTTCTTCTAAGCAGTTTAAGATAAAATTAATTCATTTATTTAGTATTTAATAAGAAATAAAAGTTAAAGTCAAGATGTTTGGTCAAAATTTAATAACAGGGCCTCCCTGGTGGTGCAGGCAGTTGAGCACAGCGCTGTGAAGCTGTCCGCAGCCTCTGCAGCACGGGTTTGATCCTGGCTGGCTGGAGAGAGATCCACGTGGCGCGACAGACCTCTTCTGTCTCGCTGCTTCCCTCAGCAGTGTATTTCAGTCAGTCTGCCTGTTCTGTTCCCCGCTCTATCTCCGGTGAATCCTCTCACCCTCCTGCACTTCTGGCCTGTACCCCAGTTCTTGTATACATGAATAAATAAATCTTTTTAAAAAAAATTAATAACATATGCAAGAAATTAGAAAATGTGACCAAAGTTCATATAACTGAAGTTTAATATCGAGAATGCCTTTAAGAATATTTATAATATTCTTTCAGAGCACAAATCAGTGCCTTAAGCAGTTCTCAATTATAGTGAAACTGGATTTTTTTTCAAGTGCAGACAAGTAGTAGTAAAGGTTTTATTGAATGAAACTGCTTCAAAAAGAAAAGCATTAATATTTTAAAAGAATGAGGACCATGATCAGTCTAATAGTAGTCAGTAAGTTTGCAAACGTTTTATTCCATATAACCTGAAGAAAATTGAGAATTTTTTTAGCCTGGTTTTTGTTCCTGTCTGGAAGCTATTTGATGATCAGACTCCGTCATCATACCATACACTGATTGAGCCTCAGTGCTTCACAACAGCATTTGATGAATTCATCCAGCTGCATTGGCCAGGCAAAGAAGAATGCATACAGGAAGAACTTTTGTTCAAAAATTCTCAAATTGTAAACAGTTTTTTCCTGAGGAAACTCCCAAGTAATGCCCTTTCATTTCAATCTGCCAGACTTGAGAAGAGATTATCGGTAGGACTCACTGTGAGCAGCCTGTGCCAGTAACTTCCTGTGCTCTCCCCCATTCTTGGCAGAGAGCTGGGACTGTAGACCCTGAGTCAGACCAAGTAGAAACTAGGCCAGACTGAAGTCTACCATTTGTTTTTGAGAGCTTTTGTGATCATTAGTAGTGTGGTTAATCTGTTATTATATATATTACCTTGATATAAGAGCCCATATGTTATAAGAAAAGCTCATCGAACAATTGCATATGTGCAAATTTGAGAAGCAAAATGCAAGTCCCTCCCCTTGCCCATTTGGATTCTCTCTAGGAAGGGATGTTCTCTCAAGTAGCTGATTGTTGAGATATAGAGGAAATTCCTCCCCACCCAGTCTGGGTTCTTCTAAGACTGAACTGATGAATAAGTTAACATCAGATGGATTAGAAGGAGAAATGGTCAAAATTTAATAACAGATATGGAGAATGTACATGGTCATAAATCCCAAGGAATAGTGGAGTGGACTAGGGATATTTTTCCCATGTTTAGGGACCTGGGCACCAAGAATGGGAGGAGGGAGATACTTTACATGACAGACAAGAAAGGGGTTACTGCACCCTTAGGGCAAAAGTGAGATTCTTAGGTAGAGGACATGTTCACTGAGGAACCTACAAATGGGTGACACCCCAACACTACCAAGACTGCATTCTTCTGGGTCAAAAAGGTGGAGAAATGATTGTTTCTCCAATTGGGAAAAGGGCAGAATCTTGGAGCATAATAATCTATTCTTCAATTAGGGAAGGATGGAGGACTTAGGCAGGGCACAAAATCGTCTCCTCAGCCTTGAGGGCTTTCATTGCTCTTAGATCAAAATACTTAGCATGCCAATGTGGGTGTCTTGAGGAGACCAGTTCTGAGAGTCTTGAGGTGGTCTGATTTGGGCACCTTCAGGGTGTTAGCTGAAAGGACACTCACATGCAGTGTGTTACTGCTCCTGATTGAGCACAGTTGTGTCTCCATAACTGTTTTGAGGGATAAGCCAGGTTACCATGATTGCAGATGTCTTCACACATTTTGATTGTCCTTCCCCAGAAGAATTTTGGAAAATTTTCTATCCTCACCTCAACTTTAAACTGATACAAAAAAGAATTTCATCACAGATTTCAGTAATTGAAAAGAATGTTATTTACATTGTTAACTTACGTTATTTTTGAGTAATGTGTTTTAGGTAGTGGAATTCCAAAACTATGTGATGTCCATCATCCATTTCTTACAGTTGAAAATCTTCTGTTATTCCCTTTTCTCCTTGAACTGCCTATTTCTTTCTTAGTTTTCTCTAAAGGAAGTTTCTTCCTGAAAATCCTTTCTAACAAAAATGTGCATGCAAGTTAAAACTGGGATATTATTTTTCTGGACTATAAAATTTTAATTTACTCAAAATCTCCAGGTGAGTTATCATTACTACACAATCGGGTAGAACAAACACTGCAGTTTTTTTATATGTGAATTATATTAAAAATTCAGGTGTTATGAGAAACATCTCTTAATGAGGTCAGTACTTTTTTTTTCTCCACTAGCTCAAATTTTTATATATGACTATTACTGATAGAGTAAAGCAGCAGTACAATTTTTACATTTTTCTCTTCATTAACCTGAGAGCTGAGAACATGTTCTTAGTAAGTAAATGGAATTGCAGATTTTGTTATGTCACTCAGGTCTTTGTTTAAAAAAAAAAAAGATTTATTTATGCATACAAGAACTGGGGTACAAGCTAGAGGTACGGGCGGTAAGAGGATCCACCAGACACAGAGTGGGGAACAGAACAGGCAGATTGGCTGAAGTACACTGCTGAGGGGAGCAGTGGGCATCAGTTCAGTCTTTAAACAGTTCTAGAATTATTTGGGTTTTTTTCCCCCCCATACATCATTGTTCAGTGCTGTGTTTGATTTCTCCCCTCAGGTGTGGTCCCCATAGTTCTCCCACTGTCATAGCACCCTTTAAAAACACATCTAGAGTGGTACATATACACCATGGAATATTACTCAGCATTCAAAAAAGATAAACACATGCAATTTGCAGCAACATGGATGGTGCTGGAAGGGATCATGCTCAGCGAAATAAGCCAAAAAGAAAAAGAAAAATACCGGATGGTCTCACTCATTGCAGGAATCTAGAAAACTTAAATAAGGGACCAGGAAAATGAATAACTATAAGAAAGTGAAAATCAAAATCAACAAAAAACTGAACCAGAGACACTTTTAGGGGGGCGGGGGCGGGAGGGGAGGGATTGGGGTCAGAATGGGGGGGCTGCAATTGTATGGGGAATATAACAATAAAATTTATTAAAAAAATACACATCTAGAATTACATGCTAAAGTCACATTGTTTCAGGGTAATGTGAGGGGCAGCCCAAGACCCCTAAAACTGCATACTCTAATTGGGGTCTGCCATCCACCACATAAAGACAAACCTACTCTTAGTGCATAAGACCTTCAATAGAAAATAACTACAATTAGTGGGCAATGAAGAGAAGAGACATATAGTTTAAAATTACCCATCCCCTCATGGGTAAATGCCCAGCCAAACAGGGTTAGCCCAAAGCAGAACCGATTGCCCCAAGTCTAAGGCACTTTCTGCTGAGAACCCATAGTAAAGGGGCAGAAGGGGCCAGGCAGTCTGCATGGAAAAGAGCAAAACTAAAACCCAGGTCAAGATAAAGGTTGCCATTGTCAGCCTCCCCATAGCTCTCTCACCCACGTCTTTATGTCTTTCAAGTCTCCTTCCATATCCCCCAAGCCTCTGGCACAGGTCCAAGGCTGGAGAAGCAGGTACAGCTTTTTCACATGTCTCCCTGCTCCCTGTGCCTCCTCTGGGTTGTCTTCTTGATCTCATCCTTCTTTTTCCTAGTCTCCTCTAGCTTCTCATCTCTGCTCAACTCTACCCTCCCCTGGGTGGGGCAGGGAACCTGTATCTTCCCTGTCTATGGATAGCAAATTGTTATAATCTATCAGTAAAATAGTGAATGGACCTGTCAGGTCTTCAGTTTGTTAAAAACAAAAATTGAAAACCATTTACGTTATTAGCTCATCATTTTGTCAACACTAAATATTGAGCTAGCACCTGTAGTAGACTTTCAAAAGTTTTCCCCTTGGAACAATGAACCTTAGCAATAGGGGGATGGAGGGAGCGGCCTGCCTTTCCCTCCCAGTGTGGGGGAAAACTGATGGGTAAAGAAGAACCTGCACACTTGATGTGTTTCTGGCCAAGTCAGTTTTAAAAGAGAGAAATGGAAGTAACAGATCCAGAAATCTGTTCATTCCCTAATTTCCTTGTGTTTGTTCCTGGCATGCTTAGAGGACGTCTTTGTGTACTATATGGGAATGCATAACATACCACAGCATTAGGAACAGTGTCCCCCTGAGCCCTATAACAGGTACTTAGTGTTATGAGCTTATCTGTTTCCTCAAAATTCATATGTTGACGTCCTAACCACCAGTACCTCAGAATGTGACTGTATTTGGAGCTAAAAATCACTTTAATGAAGAGTTAAGTTAAAATGGCATCATTAGTGTGGCCCTAATCCAATATGACTAATGTCTCATAAGAAGAGGAGATTGGAACACAGAAAACAGAAGCAGAGATGGGAGATGACACAGAGAAGATGGCCATCTGCAAGCCCAGGAGGGAGGCTAGAGAGGAAACCAGATCTGTGAGCACCTTGTGCATGGACTCTGAGCCTCTAGAATTATGAGAAAATGAATTATTTAAGTCATCCAGTCTGTGGTGGTTTATTATAGCAGGTCTAGTCACTAATGCAGACTTCAGTGGATGCTACTTTTATAAATAAAAGTAAGGATATAGAAGTGGTTGTGAAACTGGATCATGGGCAGTCTGGAGGATTCTTGATATACATGTTAGGAAAACCCTACATTAACTTGAAGAGGTTGTTGGTAGAAATATGGTTATTAAAGGCAATCCTGGTGGAATTCAGAAAGAAAAGATCTCATCTCAGAGATGTGCTATATAATCACAAACAGAATGTTCCTCAAATTAAGAATGTTAAAAGTGTAAAAAAAGTGCTTCCAAAGCGAGGTCTCAGATGGAAATGAAGAGCTTGCTGTTGGACTGGTGCAAAGGCAGTCCTTGTTATAAAGTCCCAAAGAACTTGACCAAAGTATGTTCTAGTGTTTTGTGGAAAGTAGAACATTTAGGTCATGAAATTAAACCTTAGCTTAGGAAATTTCTGAGCAATAGTAAAGGTACTACTTGGTCCTCAAGCCACATTCCTTACCTGCAGCATGTTACACGAGCAGTGGTTCATCTGCATATTCCACCTAGTTGTCCTCACACGGGCAACATCTATGCCACACAGGTGTTACTCTCAGTGTACTATGGAATATCTGAGTCTCAAAATTCTCTTACTCTTCCTCCGAAATGTAAACAGTTAGTGGCTACTTCCCACTGAGACATGCTCAACTCTGCTGAGATCTGCACCATCTTGTATGGAATGACCATATTTTTCTAGTAATCCTATAACCCAGAAAAAGTTATTGCCAACATTTTGACATATAACTTCCTAATGTTTACATATATCTTATTTTTGTAAAACCACCCTTGTAAATGCATTTATGAGCTTTTAAACACTTAGCAAAGTGTTAATCTCAGGTCATCAACCAGTCATTCTTTCCTGACAGAGACAACTTGAGCGTTGTCTCTTGACTACAGCAGGGAGTCCTAAGTTTCAGAAGGAAAGCTTTGTAAAGTGTGTTTTTCAGTGCTGTTTGACCTTCCAAGCATCCTCCTGACCCACTCTGCACCCTTCTTTCTCCTTTCTCAACCTCATCTGTGTACTAGCATCCCAGTGTGACCTTACTGATATTTCTAAGCCCAGGTTCATCTCCAGTTCAAGTATTATCCAGTAATGAGTAACCTGATTTAAAGTCCCCGCACTTACCTTTAGGCTTCAGTGAAGTCCTGTCCTGAAAGCAGCAGAATATAAAATGGAATAAAACGAAGAAATGGAAGAAGGCATTTCTCTTGCCTTCTTGAAGGCAAGAAGATTTGGAAAACACAGCTATGGGAACAAGTTGGAGAATATTTTAAGAGGTGTCCATGAAACCGGCAAGTAGAATAGTTGGGGCAATGAACATGCAGTTAGAGAACGTTCACCGACACCAGACAGATTCGGGCTGAATAGGGCCCGGGGCCAGTTGGTGTGAGTAGTCACCCCCACACATGCCCTGACAGTCACTTTGGAAGAGTAAGGGCCAAGGACAATTGGTAGATAAATGCTTTTAAAAAATTACACTTTGGGGGGTGGTCTGTTTTGTGTGTCATTTTTGTTTTGCAATATTCCTGAGTCCTTTTCATATGTAGACAAAGAAATTCCCAAGTAAGAGAAGCCAAGCGACTTGTCTAAATGCCGTATGACAGATGCGGACACGTAGCAGGAACCTTAGTGCCATCCAGTCCTCGCTGCCTGATTTTTTGTTTTTTTCATTGTGGTAAAATAGACATAGCATAACATTTACACTTCGTACAATTCTGTGGCCTTAAGTATATTTACGTTGTTGCATAACCATCACCAAACAGAAACTGCCTAGTAAGGGGTGCAGAAACTGTACCTTTTAAACATTAAGTCTCATTTTCCCCTCTTCCCAGCCACTGGTAACCATAATTCCATCTGTCTTTATAAATTTGACTGCTCTAATTACTGCATATATTGGAATCATATATTACTTGTCTTTTTGTTAGTGACTCATTTCAATGCATATTATGCTTAGGGTCCATCAAGGTTGTAGCATGTGTCAGAATTTTCTTCTTTATCAAAACTGAAAACGTGCCATGTATATAACACTCACATGTTATTTGTCCATCTGTCCATTGACATGCACTTAGAGACTCTGGTTGCTTCTATCTTTTGGCTGTTGGGGATGATGTTGCCATGCACATGGGTGTACAAATATCTCTTTGACGCCTTGCCTTCAATTCTTTTGGGTATTTTACAGAAATGGCATTGCTGGGCTGGTGACTGGTTTTTTAATTGAATTGATTTTTCTGGGGTAAAAAAGAAGCTGGCAGGGTTGATGATGAAAGCAAAAACAACTCTGTTCCATTTCAGAAGCCTATTTACAGGTTGCTAAATTGCACCCGTTCAGTTTGGTTTCTTTACAGTGTTGATCTAATGTAATAGGTAATTACAAAATGTATTTCTTTATTGATTTGAATTTATTTGCTATAAAGTTTTACATCAGAGCTATTTCTTCCTAATTATCCAGTTGAGGGTAATAAATCCACCAAGCCCATTTGCTGTGTATTATTAATTTTCTGGTAATTTACCACATTAGCATGCTATGAGATGTTCTTTTTAGATGTACTGCTGCAGTTTGGGAATTTAAATTTAGGGAAATATTTGTATTTTCTAAATTTACCCTTAGTTTAAATATACAGTAACTCTTTTTTTTTTAAATAATAAATTTTATTTTTATATTCCCCCATACAATTGCAAATGCCCCATTCTGACCCCAATCCCTCCCCTCCCGGCCCCCACCCCTCAAAAAGTGTCTCTGGTTCATAGTTTTTTGTTGATTTTGATTTTCACTTTCTTATAGTTATTCATTTTCCTGGTCCCTTATTTAAGTTTTCTAGATTCCTGCTATAAGTGAGACCATATACAGTAACTCTTAAGATCCCTGTTTTCCCTAGAGCTTAAACAAAAAAAAAAATTTTTTTTAAAAAAACATTCAAGAAAAGTTTGGAGAAAAGCTATTCTTTTTCCCAAGGAACCCTGGAAAGTGCCATCTTGTTCAGAAACAGATTTCTGATCTGTTTAATCATAGGCTGTCCCTCAGCAAGAGGCATTGGTACTATATGCCATTTGTGGCAGGATTAACACACTAGCTCTCTTAAAAGATTAAAAAGTCAAGATGTTCTCAGCATTAGAGGAAGATCTACTGTGACACCTTTTAACCACCAGGTGGCAGACTGTCCACAGGCAGCCTCTGCATTGCCCTAGGAGAGCACCTTCTAGCCCTTTTGCATTGACATTCTTGTCTTAACCAAAATCATATCTGAGTTCTGGTACTTCATAGGATAATCTCTTACTAAATCTCACTAAATGAAGAATAAATGAAATATTTTATTAAGTAAAAATCAAGGCCTCCCTGGTTGCCTTAGTACTATGAAACTATCTGCCTCCACTACAGCATGAGTTCAATCCCCAACCAGGTAGCTAACCCACAAGGCGCAGCAGCAGACCTTTCCTGTCTTGCCTGCTACTCCCCTCAGCAGTGTATTTCAGTAGATCTGCCTGTTCTATTCCCCACTCCGTCTCTGGTGAATCCTCTCACACCCCCTCCCCACCTCTGACCTGTACCCCAGCTCTTGTATGCGTAAATAAATAAATCTTTTAAAAATAATAATAAATAAAATAAAAATTATCCCAAACAAAGTAGTATTTTTAAAGTGTAAAATGTAGCACAATATATCCATTTGAACCTTAACTCCTTTCATTAGGCTATATATAAACAGTGTGAAAATTATGCTGTTTTTTCGACTAAAAGATCCAAATGTGACTTCATAATCTTTCCACCTGGAGCTCTTAGGACTTCAGTAGCAACTTACTGAGTCTCTTGATTCTTATTTGACCAGTAGTTTCTATGTTTCTAAAGCCATCTACTCAAGCTCAGATTCCAGCCCCCCCACCCCACCTCCTCTTGTCCCCTGTTGTCATAGCAACATGAGACTGGGCACAGTCCTTCTTGGTCTCTGATGGTTTAGTGAGGTTACCCACCAGAAACAGATTGAGACTCAGGGAATCCATGAGAATAGCATGGGGCTGTGTTTGAAGCCTGCAGTTGTCATGCACCTGCATACAGGGAGTAGAACTGGGAAACTTCATGCCTTGTGGAGTGGGTATTGGCTGTGGTTGGGGTCAGGAAAAGCGAGGCCTGGGACTAGGCATGTCACTATTCAGTTCCATTTAAGGAAATGATGACAGGCCATGCAGTTGTTTGAGTGGCTCCATCTTGGTGAAAATACCCCAGAGAACCCTTGTTTCTCTCCATCAGAGCTCCATGTTTCCCTAACTCTGTTGTACTCTCTCTTCTGTGGGAACCTTCTTTGGTCCTCCTTCCTGGTTGAGGTGTGCTCCATTTAGTAACTGTAATTATTGAGCACCAACTTCATGTTAGGTATTGTGCTGGGGACCAGGCATATAAAATCAGATGTCACATTTTCTGGCTATGAAAAGACAAGTAGGGGAGGCTGAATTAAAATGACAGTAGAGCGTGATAAAGAACAGAAATGACTGTGTAGTGTGTTGTGACCAGGGCTCCTTTTGTGACCTTTGTGTGAGAGGTGCCACTGAGACTGAGTGTCTGGCCCAGGACCAGTGCCCAACAAGCAGGTCTGTGACTGATAACTATTCTCCCCCCAGATAGTAACTGTTGAGAAATAAACCTAATTCAAAAGATCACTGACTTAGCAAACTTCTCACAAAACAAGTGTTTAAATTTATTCTGACTACCTATCATTTGTTTTCATCAAAATGTAATTGGATTGGCTACATGGATTTTAAAGCCTGTGTTCGCTCCTTTACCAATCAGTCTCTGTCATTGGCTAAAACCAGCAGAATCAGCCTCCTTAGGAGCTTGTTAGAAATACATATTCCTGGGCCTCCCTGATGGTGTAGGAGCTAAAGTTTCAACACTTTCAAGCTATTGTCAGCCACTGAGGCCATGAGTTCAATCCCTGGCCAGGGAGCTAACCCACATGGTGCAGCAGACCTCTCCTGTCTCACCAGCTGCTCCTTATTTCAGTACATGCACCTATTCTGCTCCCCACTCTGTCTCTGGTAAATCCTCTCACCCACCCACCCCCGTACCTCTGGTCAACACCCCAGTTCTTATATGCATAAATAAATAAAAATAAATCTTTAAAAAAAAGAAATACACATTCTCTACCAAAGGAGAGGCTAGGAATGGACCCCAGCAGTCTGTTGTAACAAGTCCTCAAGGTGAATCAGATGCAAGCTCAGGCTTAGGAACCTAAATGAAAGAATAAAAACCTGTTTTCATTCTTTAGAGTTGGTTGAGTTCCCTTTTTAAGAGATTGGGTCAGCAATTCACCCTCTCCCTTCTCTTCCCTTTACTTAAAGAATCTCCTACAACAGATCTTCCACTCTCCTCCCAGGAGGAAGTGAAGAGCCATTGAGAAAAACCCTCTAGATCTAATAGGGCAGCTGTCAGGACCTCAACTAGACTCTACATGACCGCTCCTGACTGCTTCATCTGCCCCATATTTGAGATCTGCCACCAGAATGCTATCTATGTAGGTCTCATTGAAACTAATCATCCTGAAGTACTTCATGGTGATCATCCCAATTAATCGGGCTTTACTTCTGGACACTGGGTTAAGTAAATTCAGCTTCCAGTAACAATTTGGTGGTTAAACCGCAACTTTGGTGTCCAACTAGTCAATTTATTAGATGCCTTTTGTGCCTGTAGTATGCAATTTTCTGGAATCCAGTCTCCAACAGCTTGCCTTGGCAGGCCACACAACCTGGTTCAGCACTAAATATGTGCTGTTTTGTCTTTGCTCTGCAGGAATGAGTTAGAGCGACAGTTTCTTGAATTGCTTCAGTTCAACATCAATGTTCCTTCCAGTGTTTATGCCAAGTATTATTTTGATCTTCGTTCTCTGGCAGAAGCAAACAACCTGAGCCTTCCCTTGGAGCCTCTGAACAGGGAGAGGGCTCACAAGTTGGAGGTAAGATTCTTTTATCATGTTGGTCTTGGTGCATTATTGCAGATGCATCATCATGGTAATGTAGCTTCTGTGTACTCAGTGATCATTTCTCCCTCTATGTCTTGTTATAAGGTAAAAAGATGAAATACCCTGGATTTAGAAGGGAAAGTCAATTCAAGGGGCATAGTCAATTTAGTATAATTTGTATCTCGTGTGTTTTTTGCATCTTCTTAATTCCAGTTTTTACTTAATGTGTGTTGATTCTTTTTTTTTTTTTAAACATTTTTTTAGCCCTGTGTTTTTAAAACTTTATAAGCCCACAGAAATGTATTCCCCAGTATCTACTTTTATAAGGAAATGTTACCAGATAAACACAACAATATGAAATCCAAAACGTGTGCCCTTGCTGGCAGAAGTGACTTTCACCGTGAGTGTGAAATACTATGCTATTTCTTGACTGAGCGCTGGGACAGAGTAAATGATAAGTCCCAGAGTATCAGAATGGTGATAGCATTAGTAGGGGTAAAACCACACACCCCCTACCTCTGGGAAAGTGAGGGTTTCAGAGGATGGAGAAAAATCCCCTGTGAACTGTGGAGCCATGCTATAGAGAGTCAGGGGCCTGGAAGGTAGGTACAGATTCAAGTTCTGTCTGGTTGTGGAGGGAGAAGTGGGTAGTATAGGATTGCCAGCCTTGGCTTGCCCTCCCTTGCCGCAAGACTGACTACTTGTGACATTTGAACTCCCTCTTCTCCACACCTCCTCTCACCACCTAAACAGGGGTTCCAAAATTAAGGTCATAGTGCCACCTACTGGGGGGGGGGAGGAGGCAAGACATATGCAAAGGAAAGGTCAACTCAGGGAACACAAGAGAATGGAGTCTGAAGTTTTAGACACTTGACACAGAAAGGCAGCTACGGCATAATCAGAAAAGGTACCCAAGAACAGAAGGAATTCTTCATCAAAGAAATTTAAGCTATAAAAAGACCCAAACAGAAATGATGGGTAGGAAATACAGTGAAAGAACTGGAGATAAGAATAGAAAGCATACTAAGAAGGCTTAATGTTGCAGAGGAAAGAATAAGTGAAGTAGAAATTAAAAATGTACAAAATATCTCAAATGAAATAGGAAATACAAGATTTAGCAAAAATGAAACTATGCAAAGTATCAGGTTACAGTATAAGAGGAAACACGAGGTAATGGGTATCCCAGAAAAAGAACAATGAAGAGACCAGAGACCCTATCCAAGTAAATAATACTGAAAATATTACAAACCATCGATGTCCAGGAAGCAGACAGAACACTCAACTTACTAAATGCAAAGCGAGTTACACCAAGACATCATTGTTAAATTATCAAAAGTCTCCACTTAAGAAAAGCCACTAAAAGTGTGCGACATACAGAGGCACCTCTGTCAAGCTTTCATCAGACTGTCAGCAAAACTACATGCTAGAAGAGAGTTGAAAAACTTTCTAAAAGTAAAAACTACAAGCTAAGAATAATTGACCATGCAAAGTTAGCATTCATGTATGACAAAGAAATGAAGACTTCCCTAGACAAATAAAAAAGGTTAAAGTTCTTCTAACACAGATTTAGAAACAAGGATGAAATGGGACAAAAAGATTAGATGGGAGAAAGAAAAAAACAAAAGATTCAGTGGTGGTAATTAAGCTCTGTATATCAATGTATCAATAACTCACCCTTAATGTGAATAGTCTGAACTCAACAATCACTCACCAAGAGTGGTGGGTTAGAATTTCAAAAGCATTGTTTATCAATATTATAAGTACAGGAGTCTCACATCAAATCTAAAGACAAATAGACTTAAAGTGAAAGTCTAGAGCAAGGTGCTTCAGGCTAATAGCACAGAGAAAAGTAGGAATGCTATTGGTATAGCTTATCATTTAGACTTTCAGCCAAAAAGGTAAGTGGTGGTAAGGACAGACGCTGATCATGGGGACAATCCATCAGGAAGATATAGCTGTCATTAATATTTATGTACCCAAACAGATGCAAATATAATATATAAAACAGCTATTAATAGACATAAGGTAAGATACTGACAACAGCACAATACTAGTAGGTGATCTCAACATGTCACTTTTATCACTGGATAGATCATCTAGAGAGAAGGTAAACAACAAAATAAAGACCTTAAATGAAGTAATGGATCATATGAACTTAATGGACTTAATATGCAGAACTTTTCATCCCCCCAAAAATGAATGCACATTATTCCAGTGCACATGGAACATTTCTCAAGGTTAGATCATATGCTGGGACACAAAACAAGTCTTAGTGTGTATATACCACAGAAACTGAAAGTCAGCCTAATCATTGGGAGAAGATATTTGCACATTCACATGTATGATAAAGATTTAGTTTCCAAAATAGATAAAGAACTCATACCACTCAAAAGTAAAAAACAACCCAATCAAGAAATGGGCAAAAGACCTAAATATACACTTCTCCTAAGAAGACATACAAAATAGCCCACAGCCCACAGACACATAAGAAAATGTACCATTGCTTATTGTAAGGGACATGCAAATCAAAATTATAGAGAGATATCAGCTCACACCTTTGAGAATGCCTATGTCATAAAGATTGAAAACAAGGGTTGGTAAGGGTGTGGGGAAAAGGGAACTTTCATTCTCTTTTGGTGAGAATGTAAATTGGCACCTTTATGGAAAATGTTATGATGATTCCTTTAAAAACATACCATTTAAATACCATATGATCTAGCAATCCCTCTTCTAGGGGTTTACTCAAAGCATGCGAAAACACCAATGTATAAGATATATACGCCAATGTATAAGATATATGTATAAGATATATACACAATGTTCATAGCAACATTATTCACTTTAGCCAAAACACAGAGTCAACCTAAATGCCCATTGGTGAATGACTGGAAAAAAGAAGTTGTGGTTTATATACTCAGTGGAATACTACTCGGCTATTTAAAAGATGAAACTGTGCTCTTTTTGACTCCATGGATGGAACTTGAGATAATTATGCTAAGTAAAATAAGTCATAAAGTGAAAGACTAGATGGTTTCTTTCATTTGTGGAATATAGATAACCAAAGAAAATGAACTGTCAAGGCACACCAAAAGTAACTATTAGATTTAGTGAAAAATATGAGATTAGAGGAGGTTGCAGGGGAGGGAATTGGGGAAGAGTGATAGTTCAGTAGCACCTTTGGTGATGAGTGAGGTATGTGACATGTTGAGGTATGAAGCTGTACTTTGAAATTATATAGCTTTGTAGATAAATGGTAATTCAATAAAATTTGATTTAAAAAGGCTTAATTCTGCTTTTTTATTCCCCAAAAATCCTTCTTCCATGGCCCAATTAGAGCTGGACCAGCCCCCTTGGCATTGGTCTGGCTCATGGCCTTCATTGTTAAGCTGTGATTTTGGTTTCTCAAGCTTATAGTGTCATGTTTGCACCTAGCTCTTCCCATCTGACTTGTGACCAAATATATTGGGGATAAAGGATCACTGGCGAGACCTCCCCCCCTCCAGAGAGGTGTGCTGGGGCCCTCTGCACTTCATCTCTGACACCATCTTGGACTCATCCCCACAGAGCTTTTGACAAAAGCAGTAGATGGCACAGTCATCTCCCAGACTTGCTGGGACCCAGGAGGTCTGCGCTGCCTGCCCCATTTTCCAACCCAAATGAAATGTCCCCAGTCAGTAAAGGGTCGGGGTGGTTAATGATTGCAAACAAAGCAGTGCTGAGAGGTAGGGAGGATGAGCGTTATTATGGATTATAAACCTAAGAAAACAGAAATTTATGTAGTTAATAATGTGCTAATCTCAAGAAGGAAAGAGCATAATTGTAGGTGAGACTAGATGCACAGTGCTAGGCTTACATAGCCCTGGAGGTAAAACAAAAATCCAGTTTGGTTCTGAAAAACCACTTTGCTATGATTGTTTAACAGCCATTAGAATAAAACTAGTCTTTTCCGTCTCCTGTTTCTCTTCTATTCAAGAGTAGAAACGGAAACCCTTTCTCTTGAAGGATTTGTCCAAGGCAAATGTTGTCACATCTCTGCAGGCACACATTATTAGCAGCATCAGAGTTAGATTTCACAGTGAGCAGGAACCCAGTTTCAGCCTGTGTGACAGTCTGCAGCACCCTTTATGTGCCACTGTCTTTGCTGAGGACAGGCGCTTGGCCTGTTGGCCACCGCTTAGTCGCACAAGTGGGCGGGCCTGTCGTTCTCCCTGAGGGAACACATTCAGTTTCCGGCCAGCCACACTGAGAGAGCCAGGGTCTGAGGCTGGGGGAGTTAGTGTTACTCTCCGCTCTGGCAGGCTGTGTAAGTTGACGGTAGGGGGAACTTGCCTCCCTGTGGGCTGCCAAATAACTGCTCCTGCAGGTCACCGTGGGGGAGGAGGCCCTATCTTCCTCAGGAGGCTCTTCTGTCTCCCCCAAGGAGTTCCCACGGACTCTCTGAACTGGACAGAAGTCCAGAGGGGCTCCTCCTCTGTGAGCCTGGACAGATGTACTGTGGAAAAGCAATTGACAGCCTTTTGAAATGATCTCTAAGGAACAGAAACTGTGTTTCATTATTTTCCAGACCCTGGCATCCTTGTTAGCCATGTGGTCATCAGCAAACTTGAACCCCACAGTGGAAAGCAAACAAGAGTGAGGTATTCGAAGTTGCTGTTACCTCCAGTTCTGTATTTATTCACATGTACCCCCAAGTAACAGTTTGATGTGTTGGTAACAGGTCTGTCCTGAGAACACCATGCACAAAACTGACCCTGCCCTGTTGGAATTTACATTCCACTGGGAGGAGATAGTAAGCAGTAAATATAAATTGGCTATTACATTAGAGACAGTCGGGGGGGTTGCTTTACTCAGTAGCCTCATTGAGTACATGATGATTGTATGAAGACTTGACTGTGGGATGAGTTAGTCTTATAGATGCCTCTAGGCTAGGGAAAGAACTGCTGCAAAGCTTGCAGGAGTGAACTCAAGCTCAGGTTATGGGGGCCACTGGGGACACCATAGAATGTGGTGGTCAGTAGAGAAAGCACAGGAAGGAGAGTCTAAGGGGGAAGCAGAGAAACATTTAGCAGGATTGTTACCATGATTCCAGCAAGACCCAGTGGAAATCTGATCAGAGCCTGCCAACACTGGCAATGGAAAGTGGCCAACTACACTTGTGTGTCTGTCCCTTTACTGTGAGTTCTTTCGTGGATGGCTGCTGTGTCTGTTTCCCTAGCCCTTGTCACAATCACTTGTACTGCCGAGCTGGCCTAGCACTTGAACTGACCCTTGAGTCATCTAGTCAGAGAAAGTTAGCATGACTGGGACAAGCCATCTGGGTTGATGTGCAGTGGCTTGCAACACTGCAGCAGCCCTGGAGGAGCTCTGTCTTGTCTCTGTCTTGGCCTCAGGAAGGCCTGGCCTGGCTTTTGGCTAATGCAGTTTCCTTGGAGTCTCACTTTTCTCATCATCCCATGTACCTGTGGTCCCCTCCAGCTTTCCTTCAGTGGTTATTTGGAGCTGATCAAATACCTGTGATCCATTTGCTGCTAAGCACTTAATTCTTTTTCCAAGCAATATCTTGGGAGACAGGTCACTATGTGTGGGTTCTCACCCTGAGTGTCCACAATTGCAAAACACCACTCAGGCTCATGGTGCAGCAGCAACAGGATTTATTAATAAAGGGGCAATAATTGGGGTAAAGGAAAGACTTTCTTTTTTTTTTTTTTTTTTCCCCAGGTATTTATTTATTTATTTATTTTTGAGAATTGTTGAATTTTTTTTTTTTTTATAAATTTTATTGTTATATTCCCCATACAATTGCAGCCCCCCATTCTGACCCCAATCCCACCCCTCCCGCCACCGCCCCCCTAAAAGTGTCTCTGGTTCATAGTTTTTTGTTGATTTTGATTTTCACTTTCTTATAGTTATTCATTTTCCTGGTCCCTTATTTAAGTTTTCTAGATTCCTGCTATGAGTGAGACCATCCGGTATTTTTCTTTTTCTTTTTGGCTTATTTCGCTGAGCATGATCCCTTCCAGCGCCATCCATGTTGCAGCAAATTGCATGTGTTTATCTTTTTTGAATGCTGAGTAATATTCCATGGTATATATGTACCACATCTTCTTGATCCAGTCATCTATTTTTGGGCATTTGGGTTGTTTCCAAAGCTTAGCTATTGTAAACAGTGCTGCTATAAACATAGGGGTGCAGGTGTTCTTTGGAATTGATGTTTCTGTGTCCTTTGGGTAAATACCTAGGAGTGGAATTGCTGGGTCATATGGAAGCTCTATGTTTAGTAGGTCCAGAAATCTCCACACAGCTTTCCACAGTGGTTGGACCAGTTTGCACTCCCACCAACAGTGCAGAAGAGTTCCTTTTTCTCCACACCCTCGCCAACATTTGTTGTTGCTAGTTTTTTTAATATGTGCCATTCTCACTGGTGTAAGATGGTATCTCATGGTAGTTTTGATTTGCATTTCCCTGATGACAAGTGATGTTGAACATTTTTTCATATGCCTGTTGGCCATTTGCATTTCCTCTTCAGAGAAGTTTCTTTTAAGCTCTTCTGCCCATTTTTTGACTGGATTATTTTCTTTGTTGTTGTTGAGTCTCATCAGCTCTTTGCAGATTTTTGTGATCAGTCCTTTATCATTAGTGTTGGGTGCAAAAATGTTCTCCCAGTTGGTGGGGTTTCTCTTTGTTTTTGTTATTGTCTCTTTTGCTGTGCAAAAGCTCTTTAATTTGATATAGTCCCAGCTGTTTATCTTTGCCTTCACTATCACTGCTTTGGGTGATGTGTCTGTAAAGATGTCTTTGATGTGCAAATCACGTAGTGTTTCGCCTATATTTCCTTCTATATATTTTATGGTTTCAGGTCTTATGTCTAGTTCTTTAATCCATTTTGAGTTGATTTTTGTGTATGGTGTGAGGTGGTGGTCAAGCTTCATTCTTTTGCATGTAGCGACCCAGTTTTCCCAGCACCATTTATTGAACAAACTTTTAAAGGAAAGACTTTCTAAGGCCACAAATGGCTGGCTGTCCTACCCAAGTGTCCAGTAGTCCAAACCAAAGACTACTCATACTGCATGGTGGCGTCCCTTCAGCAAGAGTCTGGAGCTGGTGGCACACTGGTAAGTGGTGAACCAGGATCCAGCTCTGATGGTAGTTGGAGGTGATCTAAAGTGGAGCTGCTGAGGTGGTACCACAGCAGCCAGCAGTGCCTATCCCGAGGGTACCCTGGCCAGTGCCAGATACCAGACCAGACAGTGCCAGAGGCAACTCCAGAAGACAGTGCCAGAGGATCAGAAGCAGTACACATCTCTGAGAGATGACCAGGCACAGCTGAGCAGTGCCCATCAGCAATGTCAATCAGCAGTCGAGGCGCCAGAGGATGTTGGCATAAGCGAACAGCAAACAGCTCTTTTGGAGATACCAAGCACAGGAGAAGCAGGCTACAATTTGAAGTGGAGATGAGATGCAACGGTCTGCAGAGGTCTGAGTCCCAATGAATCTCCCCAGTGAATCTGCTTCAAAAGTCTGAGTCCCGATGCATCCATAGAATGTGTCTCAAGACCTCTGGAGCCTCAGCTCCTAGCTTCTTCAGGGTGCCTGATCTGTCCATTTCCAATTCCTGCATGGTATTTAAAAGTGAAATCCCAGCTGGCTGTCCAAACCCAAACTATGCCAAGGTCAGGCAGGTAACTACTGCTGCCACTGCAGTGCACCCCAGGCTGCACACACCACAGGCTTCTTTATGTCAGCAACTTCTCCCAGGTTCCACCGTCTCACCTGGTTATGCTCCTTGGTGACAGCGGCCACCACAGGGCTGTTGTTTCAATATGCAGCTGAAGATGAAGCTCAGTGCTTACCCAACAACCCTGCGAGGCAGGTGCTGTTATTACCCCATCTTCAGACATGGATGCTAAAGACTTGAAATGGGCTGTGTGCCCAGGGTCTCTCAGTCCTAAGTGGGAGCCAGCATTAGCCTCAGTCTGCTTGACCCCAGGCTGTGCCTTAGAATTGGTTCAGATTCTGAGATCTTTTCTCAATTGAAGTTTTCTCAATTGAACAGAAACTGTGTCTACACTTCCCTTGTATCCCCCAGCTGTGACTGGCACAGTGCTGGGCTGGGGGGTGTAAACGCCATGGGGCAGTTGTTCTTGTGGGTTTTTGTTAACAAATATCCTCAGTGCCTAGAATGACAGGGCACTGAGCCACGATGGGATCTGATTAGTGAGTGAAGGAGGGCCCCCTTGAGGCTGAAGATGCTTACATGTGAGTCCGACCCTGACTGAATTGTCTCTCTTCTGCCCTGTAGGCCATCTCTCGCCTCTGTGAGGACAAGTACAAGGACCTGAGGAGACCCACGAGGAAACGGTCAGCAAGTGCTGACAATCTGACTCTGCCCAGGTGGTCCCCAGCCATCATCTCCTAACTGTTGGCATCTTCACTGGAGGCCATACCATCCCGCAGTTTCTCCTTTAATTTGAGAAAAGACACACTTGGGGTGGTTTTGTTTGTTTTTCCTTTCCTTTTCTTTCTTAATTCATAGCTGCGTCAGGCTGCCCGGGTGACTGCCTCTAAGCTGTGTGGCCCACTCACAGCAAGGCTTTGAGGGAAGCAAAATCAGTATTCTGGAAATCCTGTTTCATGCCTTTCCCCATCATCATTAACAGCACTTTCTTCCTGGAGGAAAAAGACTCTAATCCTGGAGGAGGAAATAAAGGGAAAGGGAAGTTGTGTAGAGGCGGAGGAAGTGGTTAAATGACTTGGCCATTTTCTTAAGTCCCTCGTCTGGTTAATACGTGAATAGGACGGAAAACACAACAGTAGATAACAAGGTTGGATGTGCATTAAAGACAAGAGTGCCGCATTTATTACCCCCATGTGTATCAGTATGTTCTGTGTGACTTCTTGCATTCCTTCTTGCTGTTTTATGGGGTTTGGGAGATTTTTGTTTGTTTTTGTTCTGTTTTGGTTTTGGCCCCACAGAACAGAGAATAGTTTGTTCCCCGTGGCACAGCCAGCCAAATAAATAATACCGGTGGTTTCCGTTTGCACTATTCCTATGAGCTGTCTTCTCAGCTTTCTTCCTCACAAGTAGGATGCGCTTGTCACATTTCTGTACACCTTTATTTTATAGTTTTTCTTCAGTAATGGTAAAAATTAACTTGACTTTAGTACTGAACCAAAAGTACCCCTTTCTTTCCGAATTCTTCACCCTAAGAACATTCTAGATAACATGGGTGCTTGTGCCTTTCTTGCATTTTTTTTTTTCTTTCTCTGACTTGAAATCATAGCTATAAATCAGTCAGACTTTTGGGCTGAAGGAAACAGTGTGCAGCAAAGGGTATCCTCCATATGAGATTTTTCCAGAGTGCTAGGCGTCTGCCTGAAGTTACTGAGTAGGAGCCATTTCTTTGTACTCCCTGCTCACTTCATTCCTCTACTTCCTTGTCCATTGTTGCAAGCAATATTCTTCTCAATTTTTATATGTTTACTTTAAATCAAAGTTAGTCTATTTGTATAAAGTTTTTTAAAAATCTAAAATTGAAAAAAAAATAGGGGTGGGTGGGTATTCCAGTGGGAAGATCATTGAAGGGCAAATGTTCCTATTTACTGAAGTATTTTCACAGAATGATTGATTTAAAAAAACTCAACTTGCATTTTCATTGTGGGTGCTTAGAGAAGTTACACAAAATTCAAACTGTGAAGGTTTATGCTTCATTCATTATCATCATGCCTTTTGTTCTCTGATTACCCCTATTCTTTGAATGGTATAGATAAGAATCTTTTATATCAAGTTAAGTAAAAGGTTAATGATAGAATATCAAAATGATAGAATTTCAGAATTTCAAAAAGTAAATTTGATATTAGCTCTAAGAATTTGAGTCAATGAAGCTTATAATGCTTTGGGTTTATGCATATTTTCTGGGTCACAATGACAAAGGTTTCTAAGTTTTTTCCTTTTTTAAGCCTCTGAGGCAAAATGGCAGCCAAAAATCTGTATTTCACCTTTTTCCTCTGTGAACTTGGAAAATTTTGGAATCTTACATTAATTAGTCTTGAATACCCTAAAATCAGACACCTGGTCCCCAAACATGCCTGCTGCTCCTGATGAAACATGCTTTGGAAATGGAAGGAACTCAGAAAGTTGAAATCCCAAGAATACCAAGCCAAAAGTACTAGGCAAGTTTCAGTGAAATTTGTATCATGTGTAAACATAACTATTTGGGCCAGAAATACTAAGGTTTTTTTCTTGTCTAGACTTTCAAAAGCAAAGAAGCTGAATATGAAAAGTTAATTATCTTTCCATTATATTGTGTTGATACACTCTGTGTGAGTACCAAAATCATCTTTTCTCTTCAAGAAAGAGTTGGATCTAGAACTTTGGATAGAGGTCTAAAAATGTAGAAAGTATCATTTTATATATTCCCTAATCTATATAGCTTAAAAAGGGACATATTTTCTTAGTGAATATGAATACCTCTCAACCATAAATTAGTTCCTCTCATGTAAAGTATCTTATTTTACCAGTCCATTTCAGGAAAGAGGTTCTGCTGCCTTTAAAGCAGAAATCTTATTTTTATCCCTTTTATTTGAATGAGAGAGATTTGAAAATTGAATTATGTAAATATTTCAATGCATCTGCTATTATTTTGTGGAGTTTATTAAACTACTTTTCAAAGTTGTATAGTCTATTTATTGTATGTATGTACATATAGTCTGATAACTTAAAATTTAAAGTGGATTCCGTAAAACCTGGCTCAGTCTTGTTTAGACTTTTGAACATTGTTTTAGCCTTGTGCACTGGACTCTACCTCTGTATAGGAAAATTTTCCATATTCATTAATAAGTATTGGTCTGTATTAATTGGTTATGTTCCTTGCAGTAAGGATTTTTTAAACTCTGCTGTAAGTGTAGATTTTAGTTCACTTTTGCAGTATGAATCACTTGACACATAGGTAGATACTTTAGGTTTGTTTTATTTTTCTACAGGATGATAAAGACTTACATTTTGTTCTCTGGTTTGTTCTAAGTTTGCCAAAAAAAAAAAAAACCAACAACAAAAAAAAACCCAACTCAACAACCAGTACAGTACCTAATGGTAAAATCACAGTGACTGTAATTTGTTTGCAAGGTGATTCAATGCCCTACAATTAAAGCTGGATTGCTCTTTAGGAACACATTGTCTTAGTGTAGTTTTTGAATGAACAGTTTTCATCATTAATGAAGGATGAAGAAAACCATGCAGTTTGACTTTAATTTTCTATTAAACAACAAGTAAAGTCACTGGGAGAATAAATATATCCTGATGGAATTTTTTTTTGTTTATATTACTTTTTTTTTTGATTGGGAAAAGGGAAAGAAGTGACGAATTTACAAATTAGAAGGCAAGGTGGGACCCTAAGATCGGATTTGTGCTCCCGTGCCTGAATGCACTGGGTGTAGCTGGTGTTAGCCTCATCCCTGTTCCCTCTGGCTCCTCTCCCAGGCTGACTCTTGAGTTCTCATTGTCTTTGGCGGGGCATCTCCTTGGGGTATCCTTTGGTTCTTGGGATTTTAATCCTCAGCTGAGTTGCAAAGCAGAATTTTGGGAGTGAGCAACTTTCATCCTTTCCAGCTGCTTTTGGTAACCTCTCACCTGGGGCCATATTTTACAGCTTTGAATTTTTTTAAACAATAAAATTTAATTATTGGTTCATTGTAGATACTTAACAAGTGTTAAATAAATAAATATATAGAACAAATAGTGCTGGCTTCTTGCTGCATTTTTTAAAGTACTGAGATAAAATTCAACAGATTTTATGGATGTTCAGTGAACCAGTTCTTTGCCAAGAGCACTGGAAAAAAGTATTGGTAGTCCTGTTAGTCTAGAGTGATTCACAAAAGGATGAGCCGTACTTAGAAACTTCCAATAATTGAGATGGTTGCACAATAGGGACCTATTAGAGCACATCACTTTCTATCCCCTATTTCATACTCAGTCACTTTATCCCCCCTGACTTCAAGGAGTCAGCATCTCAAGGTTAATGTTGGGTGGATCTTAGGACATGGATCATCTTCTGAATTCCAAACACTGAGAGCCCCTTCCTTTGTTGGAAACAAAGAAAAAATATGAAACATGCCCTCAGGCTGGCTGGAGAAAGGATACTTAAGGCCTAATTTCAGACTTATGTTTTAGCTGAATGGACTGCAGGGAAACCACAACCAACCTCATTAAGACCATGACTTGCTATACCCAATGCAGAGCCTTTCTAGAACTCTTACATCTGAAAACAAACCACGCCTCCCATACCCACCTCTTCACATATGGTGCCAAAGGAGACATAATGGGGTATTGAGATATGTAGGAAACTTGTAATCGCAAAATTGGTGATGATTTGAGACTTGACGAGGTCAACTGAATTCCGGGGGCGGGGGTGAGGGTGGTTAGTTTTTCTAAGTCTCTGTATGTGATGCTGCTGAAGGTCTAATGGGTCAGTGTAGATGCCTAGGTGAGGACTCGTCCACCAGAAGCAGGAGGAGGCTTCAGTTTCCCTAGAATCTTTAGAAAGCACCATCCTACTGATGCCTTCATTGCAAACTTTTAACTTTCAGAAATGTGGGAGAATAAATTTTTGTACTGTAAGCTATGTAGTTTTTGGAGTCTGAGGGTTTGGAGTGCGGGGCCTTTAGGTTCACTCTGGGAAAGGTTTCACCAGAGCTCCCGTTTCAGCGACATACAGCCAGTTTCCCCGGCGAGTTTCTCCACGAGACAGAGACAGTAGTTATATTTAAAGGGCAGGTTTAGTAGAGAAGGGATAAAACAGTAAAAGATACTTGCAGAGACACAAGTGGGCAGGAAGAGCTGCCTCAGAAGGGACAGGTTTGCTAAGAGAGGCCTGCATGGCTGCAGGTGGGCGGCCTTGACAGGTCACGTACAGGCTGGAAGCTGCTGCCCTGCAGAGGGAGAGAGTTGGTGGAAAAGAGGCACCTGCATAGTCACAGGTGGCCAGATGGAGTGCTACCTTGAGCCAGTGCAGAGACTGCACTGATAATAGTCTTCTGTTTGGGAGGGGTCACTCCTTATGAGCTCTTGGTTGCTAATTTTGGATAACTATGTAGAATTTGAAAGGGACTGGAGATTCTACAATGGGCTCAATCTCCATATCTTTACCTTTGGGGTCTGTTGGGCCAGTGCTCTAGAGAGCAGTCTGATACCTGCTTGGATGTTATGCTTTGTAATCTAGGCTTCTGTGCCTCAGGATACTAGTTTCCACAACTGTGTCGATGGTTATGCTAATTTCTTCTGCCCCCACCTCCTTGTGTGAGCCAGGTTTCTGGTCTTGTGGTGAGCCCTTTTTTAGTTGTTTTTTTTTTTTTTTTTTCTATTTTTGTCCTCCATCATAAGCCACCTAACTTGTGAAAATTTGTGTAACCCATTGTCATGAGGGAGAATCTGGTATAGACCAGAGGCGCATGGGTGAAAGAATTCACCAGAGACCCAAGTGAAGAAGAGAACAAGCAGGTTGATTGAAATACACCACCCAGAGAAATAGCAGGTGAGACTGTAGGGGTTTGCTGCGCATAGAGTGAGGGTCCTGAGGCTCTGTTTATACTCCAGGCATCAGTGACTGGTTAGGGTGGCTCACCTTCGGGTGTCCTGATGGATATTCTGAATTAGCACAGAGGATCATCAGCTTGTGGGATCATCAGCTTAATGTCCAGGTTCCCATGGCATTCCCAACTACCCCCTTTATCCATTCAAGTCTCCCAAACTTGCCTGCTAGGCCAGGGGTGGAGACTTTGTTTTTAAATTTAAACTTTAATTTAAGCAATACCTAAATTAGGAAATTGCTGAATTGTTTTTACAGGCGGTCATCAGAAAGACCAGAATGCAACATGCCATGTACCTGCATGGGAGCTCACAAGATCTAAAATTGTCATAACTCCATGTGTTCTTCCTACTACTTAGCCCCTTCATCCAATGTACTCTTAAGTACCCCAAATTCTGTCCCGCATCACTCATTCTTTCCAGATGTTTACTTAAATGTCCCCATGACTCAGGACACCTGTACACACCCCCATAGAAGGTGCTCACCCTTGTGCTCTGCTAGCCCCTGATTTTAAGCCTGCATAGCTCTTACCACTTGACCTTTATTGTTCATTATCATCCTTCTGTCCCTGGAATGCTAGCTCTCAGAAGAGCCATCTGTCTTAGTGCTCAGCATAAGCCCCCCTCTTCAAGAAGGGAGGGTGGGAATTCAGGGAATTAGCAAGGAAGATAGCCTTGAGGCACGATGAAGGCCAGAAGCAGAACTTGAACTGGGTATGTGTGGAATCTGAATAAAGGGGAAGAAAATGAATTTCACTCAAGAATTCTATCATCCCCTCCTCCCCCAAACCCCAACCCTGCCCCCCACCACTGAGTGCTAGTCCACCCACCCTCTCAGCTAGGGACAGCTTTAGGGAGAAAGGACCGAGTAGAAGTGTACATATAAATATGAAAGCCTCTGGAAGTTAACCAAAGAATTTTAAATAGTATTAATCTATCAAGATGTGCCTTAAACATAACTTTTCCAGAAACATCCCTTGTATTTTTGGGTGCTTCCAGTTTATAAAATTTTCTTATTCATCTCCTCAGCGACTCCCTGATGTAAGTAGAGCAGATGTTTTCCCTGTGATTTCCCAGGTAGAACTGAAGTCCAGAAAAGCCAGGTGACTGGGCAAAGGCCGCATAGTCAGAGCCAACAGGGCTTCCAGTTCATCCACAGCTGCCCCTCAAACTGCCAAAAAGGCAAGCTTCAACTGTCATGTCAATCTCTGTGAGGGTCATCTGTGGAGAGGAGACAGCTGCCATATGTTAGCTTTATTTTAAAAAGCTTAGCAATACCTATAAGCATGAATGGTATACAGGGGCTGTTATTTTTGTGGTTCTAAATATAGATACTACACAGATGGTGGGGCTGGCCTATTAATAAGCATTTCACAGAAATCTAGGAGCTGCTATCTCAGAGTTGCTGCTTAGCCTGCTGGTAATGTCCTCCCCTCCCCCATCAAGTCATAGTTTAAGTGTTTTAGAGAATCTGGAAACCAAGTGTCCCCTCCTCTGAGGCCATCACCCCTCCTTTGGCATGCATGGATCCTTCAGGACTATGGGATTATTTTTCTATGCTTGTGATTTCTCAATTTTAAGTTTGAAGTACATTTTCTAGCTCAAAATATGCCCAACCTGTGACTTTCACTGGATGTCTCACTATGGACAGTTTTTCATTATCTCAGCTTGAAAGTCATCCTTTCAGTGACCTTTTCTGGCCAGCTCCTCTGAAGTAGAGATTGGTTAATCTGTACCTCTCACCCATCACTCGCTCATTTTTTTGACATGTCATTATCTGACAGTACCCACTTAAGTACTTGTGGTTTAAGTTGCTTCTGTCTTCTCATCAAAGGCAGAGCCTGTCACTCTCTCTGCAACAGAAGGCTGAAGGTATTGCTTGCTAAGAAGGAACAACTAGAAGGTGCCATTTCTGAGCAAAGGAGAGAACTGACTTCATAGAGGGTGTTTGAGAGATGGGCTTCAAGGTAATCTATTAACCAAACATTTTGGTTTCAGTTGATCTTGAAATATGTATACTTTTTTGAGACACCTGCTGTTGCCTGGCCCTACCTGCTGCTGTGAAGTTCTGTTGATCTATGAGAATGGGTTTTAAACCAGTTGGGATGTCCTTCCTGCAAGGATATAAATTTCACACCCTACATCCTGTAACTTTTTTTTTTAAGATTTATATATGCATGCAAGAACTTAGGTGCAGGGCAGAGGTATGTGTGTGTTTGGGGGCGGGGGGCGGATCTGAGAGGATTCACCAGAGACAGTGGGGAACAGAACAGACAGATGTATTGAAATACACTGCTAAGGGGAGAGGTGGCTGAAGCAGGAGAGGTTTGCTACGCCATGTGGGTAACTCCCTGGCCGGGGATTGAACTTGTGCTGCAGTGGCTTCGGATAGCTTCATAGGTTGCATCTTAACCCCTTGCGCAACCAGTGAGGCCCCATCCTCTAACTTTGAATCAAGGTGTAACTGTATCCCCAGAGCTTAAAAAGATACTCATTCTAGGCACTCAAAAGCTATTGTCCAATGGATAAGAGAATTAAATAACAATGGAAAATCATCTCAGCCTCTTTGTGAGAGAGGCCATGAGGTCTGAACTTTGAAGTATTGAATGAAGACAATGAAAAATGGAGTGAATGTTACACTTGTTCTAGAGAGCAGTACTGGAGGCAGAGCTGGGTGAAAGTTTACAGAATAACTATTTCTGTGCAGTGTAAGAAAGACCCTGTAAGGTTCAGAGGTAGAAATGGTGGTCTAGTCATGGTAAATGAGGAAAGACTCCAAGGGTCTATCACTTCTCACTATATGAAGCCTGACTCAGAAATCCTGTGGACTGGATATGAGGTAAGATAACATTTGCTTTCTCTTCCAAACAAAATATATTTTCCATGCTGCATATCTTAACTGTTGTTATCAAAGGAGTAGAGTCAGATTCTTTGGGACCAGCTCTTATTCACTGTTAGCAGACAGATTAGGAATGTCCTCATCTCCTCATAGCAGACCTCATTTCCAGCATTTAAAGGTTGAGGAAATTGACCAAATGTATAGACTGAGTCATTTAGAAAGGAAAGAATTTGGAGAGTGTAGCCAAATAGGCTCCCTGCTATCTGTTTATCAATGACCTATTTTTCTTCCTATACAGACACTGAATTAAAAAAAAAAATTAATTAAAAAAAAAAACACCTGGAATTAAAAAAAAAAAAACCCTACCTGGATACCTCTATACTGATTTCTACCCAAAATATAAGGTGCCCATGTGGACATGCAGGCTCTGTAAGTAGCGGAGAATCTCCACCAAGCCACACTGACTTCCTTGGATGCAGGAGAGAGGAGTGAGAATTGATGGATAGACTCAGAGTACAGAGTTTGTATGAAGAGGCAAAGGACAGTCATCAGGGGCAGCTGGATGCCTGAGCTGAGCCCTGGCCAGGACTGGCTCCATTTGTGTCACTAATCATCCAGACCTGAAAGAATCTGTTAGTGTCACTCACAGGGGCCAAGCTGGTCAAGACATGGGTCTTGAGAAAACAGTTGGCTTGAGTGGGACAGCATATTTAACCTCAGTCTCACAGGCAAAAGCTTTTTTTTTTTTTTTTGCCACTTTAGAGTATTTACCACATCGGTGAGCTAGTCTTGCGGGCCAGATGATAAAGATACACTAAGCTTAATGGAAGAAAGATCCTTTGGATTCCTAGCTAAAGAGGAAAGACACACCTGGCTCTGTCCAGCTCTGTCCAGTTCTGTTTAATTTGACCCTTTTCTTCCTTGCTGTTCCAGGCAGATGGTTTCTTTGGAAGAAACTTAGAGATGATCTTGTTCAATTTTCTCACTTAAACAGATGAGAAAACTGAGATCATGCAACTATCTTGAAGAAAACTAGGATTATAGTAGTAAGTGACACCCAGTCTCCATGTAATACGTTTTCCCCACTCTGCTGTAATCATCTTCAATATGCACACATGCTTGTGAGAAAGCAAATGGCATACCTTGGATGGTCATGGCACTGACAGCTGAAGAGTGCCTCTGTCCAATGCCATGGGGACAGCTGGTAGGGACCATCAGCACAGTCCATGTTTAAATCGAGCATGTTTACACCAGTTTTGTGTACATCAGTGGTTATTGATGTCGTTTTCCATGTCGGTGGGTTTGTAGTGTGGGGTCCTTGGGTTCAGTCTGGGATTTCACAAGAGCTCCCCTTTCCGCAGCACACAGCGAGTTTCCCAGGCAAGTTTCTCCATGAGGCAGAGATGTTAAAAGAGCAGGTTTATTAGAGAAAGGGACAGAAGAGTAAAAAAACACTTGCATAGACACAAGTGGGCAGAAAGAGCTGCCCCAAAAGGGATAGGTTTGCCAAGAGAGGCCTGGATGGTTGCAGGTGGGCAGCCTTGAGGAGAGCTGCCTCTGCTGAGGGAGGTCAGTGAAGAGAAGCCACGGCATGGGACAGGTCATGGGCAGGCAGGAGGCTGCTGCCCTCCAGAGGGAGAGTTGGTGAAAGGAAGCACCTGCATTGTCACAGGTGGGCAGAAAGACTGCTGCCCTGTTGTGGGGACAGTGTTAGGTTTTGTCATCTTCAGGAAGGGCCTCATCTTTGTGGGTGGATGCTTTGTGCTCCTGACACTCCCTACAGCAGTCTGATAGTTTCTGGGTGTTGCGCCTCCTGATCTGGGTGTTGATGCCTAAGGGTCTTGGTTTCTACAACTGGGTTAATGGCTTATGCTAATCCCCTCTACCCCTCCCTACCTCATTGAGTTAGGTTCTTTTTTTTTTTTTTTAATAATACATTTTATTTTTATATTCCCCATACAATTGCAAGCCCCCCATTCTGACCCCAATCCCTCCCCTCCCGCCCCCCACCCCCCAAAAAGTGTCTCTGGTTCATAGTTTTTTGTTGATTTTGATTTTCACTTTCTTATAGTTATTCATTTTCCTGGTCCCTTATTTAAGTTTTCTAGATTCCTGCTATGAGTGAGACCATCCGGTATTTTTCTTTTTCTTTTTGGCTTATTTCACTGAGCATGATCCCTTCCAGTGTCATCCATGTTGCTGCAAATTGCATGTGTTTATCTTTTTTGAATGCTGAGTAATAATATTTCATGGTGTATATGTACCACATCTTCTTGATCCAGTCATCTATTTTTGGGCATTTGGGTTGTTTCCAAAGCTTAGCTATTGTAAACAGTGCTGCTATAAACATAGGGGTGCAGGTGCTCTTTGGAATGGATGTTTCTGTGTCCTTTGGGTAAATACCTAGGAGTGGAATTGCTGGATCATATGGAAGCTCTATGTTTAGTAGGTCAAGAAATCTCCACACAGCTCTCCATAGTGGTTGGACCAGTTTGCACTCCCACCAACAGTGCAGGAGAGTTCCTTTTTCTCCACAACCTTGCCAACATTTGTTGTTGCTAGTTTTTTTAATATGTGCCATTCTCACTGGTGTAAGATGGTATCTCATGGTAGTTTTGATTTGCATTTCCCTGATGACAAGTGATGTTGAACATTTTTTCATATGCCTGTTGGCCATTTGCATTTCCTCTTCAGAGAAGTTTTTTTTAGCTCTTCTGCCCATTTTTGGACTGAATTATTTTCTTTGTTGTTGTTGAGTCTCATCAGCTCTTTGCAGATTTTTGTGATCAGTCCTTTATCATTAGTGTTGGGTGCAAAAATGTTCTCCCAGTTGGTGGGGTTTCTCTTTGTTTTTGTTATTGTCTCTTTTGCTGTGCAGAGCTCTTTAATTTGATGTAGTCCCAGCTGTTTATCTTTGCCTTCACTATCACTGCTTGGGTGATGTATCTGTGAAGATGTCTTTGATGTGGAAATCACGTAGTGTTTCGCCTATATTTCCTTCTATATATTTTATGGTTTCAGGTCTTATGTATAGTTCTTTAATCCATTTTGAGTTGATTTTTGTGTATGGTGTGAGGTAGTGGTCAAGCTTCATTCTTTTGCATGTAGCGACCCAGTTTTCCCAGCACCATGTATTGAACAAACTTTCTTTGCTCCAATGCATAGTCTTTGCTCCGTTGTCAAAGATTAGTTGACCATAAATCTGTGGGTTTATTTCTGGATTTTCTATTCGATTCCATTGGTCTGTATGTCTGTTCTTGTTCCAATACCATGCAGTTTTGATGATTATGGCTTTGTAGTAGTTTGAAGTCTGGGAGTGTGATGCCTCCATTCCCTTCTTTCTTTTTCAGGAGAGCTTTGGCTATTCGGGGTTTTTTGTGATTCCATATGAATTTCATCAATAATTGTTCTATTTCTTTGAAGAATGCCATTGAGATTTTGATTGGAATAGCATTGAATCTGTATATTGCTTTTGGTAGGATGGCCATTTTAATAATGTTTATTCTTCCAATCCAGGAGCAGGGGATGTCTTTCCATTTCTTTGTGTCTTCTTCTATTTCTTTTAACAGTGTTTTATAGTTTTCTTTGTATAGGTCCTTTACCTCTTTTGTTAGATTTATTCCCAAATATTTGATTTTTTTGTTTCAATAATAAAAGGGATGGTTTTTTTGATTTCTTCTTCTTCAGATTTATTGTTTGTGTATAGGAAGGCTACTGACTTTTGTGTGTTGATTTTGTATCCTGCCACTTTACTGAACTGATTGATGAGTTGAATTAGTTTTTCTGTGGAGTTTTTGGGGTTCTCTATGTATGTTATCATATCATCTGCAAATAGTGATAGTTTGACTTCTTCTTTTCCTATTTGGATTCCTTGGATGTCTTTCTCTTGTCTTATTGCTCTGGCTAGGACTTCCAGTATTACATTGAAAAGCAGCGGTGAGAGTGGGCATCCTTGTCTTGTTCCAGATCTTAATGGAACTGCTTTCAGCTTTTCACCATTGAAAATGATACTGGCTGTTGGCTTCTCATAGATGGCCTTTATGATGTTGAGGTATGTTCCTTGTATCCCAAGAATTTCAAGGGCTTTTATCATGAATGGGTGTTGCACTTTGTCAAAGCTTTCTCAGCATCTATTGATATTATCATATGGTTTTTATATTTCTTTTTGTTGATGTGTTGGATAACGTTGATTGATTTTCGGATGTTAAACCATCCTTGTGTCCCTGGAATGAATCCTACTTGGTCGTGGTGAATTATCTTATGGATACATTGTTGGATTCTGATAGCTAAAATTTTGTTGAGGATTTTTGCATCAGTGTTCATTAGGGAGATTGGCCTGTAGTTTTCCTTTTTTGTGTTGTCCTTATTCGGTTTTGGTATTAGTGTAATGTTGGCTTCATAGAATGTGTTTGGTATTGTCTCTTCCTTCTCAATTTTTTGGAAGAGTTTGTGAAGGATAGGCACCAATTCATCTCTGAATGTTTGGTAGAATTCGTTTGTAAATCCATCAGGTCCTGGGCTTTTGTTTTTGGGGAGGTTTTTGATGACCATTTCAATTTCGCTGCTTGTAATTGGTCTGTTTAGGTGTTCTATTTCTTCTTTATCTAGCTTTGGGTGATTGTAGAGTTGTAGGAATTTGTCCATCTCTTCTAGATTGTTGAATTTGTTTCCATATAACTGATCATAGTAGCTTCTGATTATTCTTTTTATTTCTGCTGTGTCTGTTGTGATTTCTCCTCTTTCATTTGTGATCCTGTTTATTTGTGCTTTCTCCCTTTTTTCCTTTGTGAGCCTGGCTAGGGGTTTGTCTATTTTATTCATTTTTTCAAAGAACCAGCTCTTGGTTTCATTAATCTTTTGGATTGTTTTTTTTAGTTTCAATTTCATTTATTTCTGTTTTGGTTTTTATTATTTCTTTTCTTCTACTGGTTTTGGGGTTTTTTTGTTGTTCTTTTTCTAGATCTTTGAGCTTCGAGATTAGGTTGTTTCTTTGAGTTCTTTCTTGTTTCTTGATGTGAGCTTCTATTGCTATATATTTTCCTCTTATTACTGCTTTTGCTGTGTCCCATACATTTAGAATATTGGTGTCCTTGTCATTCAATTCAAAGAATTTTTTAATTTCCTCTTTGATCTCCTCATTAGTCCAGTGGTCTTCCAGTAGTGTGGTTTTTAGTCTCCATGAGGTAGGATAGTTCCTTGCCTTCTTTTTATGGTTTATTTCTAGCTTGATGCCTTCGTGGTCAGAAAAAATGGTTGGTATGATTTCAATCTTGGTGTATCTGTTGATGTTTGATTGTGCCCCAGTATGTGATCGATCCTGGAGAATGATCCGTATGCACTTGAGAAAAATGTGTACTCTGTTTTTTGGGGTTTAGTGTTCTATAGATGTCTGTTAAGCCCAAATGCTCTAGGTCCTTATTTAGAGCTTTAGTTTCTTTACTTATTTTTTGTCTTGTTGATCTATCCATTGTTGATAGTGGTGTGTTGAAGTCTCCCACTACATATGTGTTTTCTCTGATGTCTGTTTTCAGAGAGGACAACAGTTGTCTGATATATTTTGGTGCTCTTTCGTTTGGTGAGTATATGTTAATGAGTGTTATTTCTTCTTGAAGTATTGTCCCTTTGATCATAATGTAGTGAACGTTGGGATCCCTTTTTATATTTTTGAGTTTGAAATCTGTTTTATCTGACATAAGTATAGCTGTTCCTGCTTTCTTTTTTGGTCCATTTGCTTGTAGGATTGTTTTCCATCCTTTAACTTTGAGCCTATTTTTATCTTTTGTAGCTAAATGTGTTTCCTGGAGACAGCAAAAGGTTGGGTTTTGTTTCTTAATCCAGGCTGCAACTCTGTGTCTTTTTATTGAAGAGTTTAGTCCATTTACATTTAGGGTTAATATTGATATGTTAGCATCTGTATTTGCCATTGTGTTTTTCTTTCCTTTGATTTTATTTATTCTTTTAATATCTTTTTTTTTCCTTGCCTTCTTTCGTTGTTATTCGTCCCTCTGAGGTTCTGGCTTTAGGATTCCTTGTAGTATTTTTTGGAGTGGGGGTTTATTGGTAATGAAGTTCCATAGTTTCTGTTTGTCTGGGAAGGTCCTTATTCTTTTTTCATAGAGGAAGGAAAGCTTTGCGGGATAGAGTATTCTTGGTTGACATCTGTTTTCTTGGAGTCTGTTGACTATGTCCCTCCACTCTCTCCTTGCCCGTAGTGTTTCTTCAGAGAAGTCTGATGTCAGCCTGATTGGTTTTCCTTTGAATGTTATTTGTTTCTTCCCTCTTGTCAGCTTCATTATTTTTTCCTTGTCCTGGATTCTTGGGAGCTTCACTATTATGTGTCTTGCTGTATTTTTCCTTTCGTCATGGAAGTTTGGTGTTCTTCTTGCTTCTTGTATATCAATTTTCAGCTCCTTCTTCACATTTGGGAAGTTCTCTTCAATTATCTCCTGGAATATTTTCTCTGTTCCTATGGTTGGTATGATTTCAATCTTGGTGTATCTGTTGATGTTTGATTGTGCCTTCTGGTATTCCTATAACTCTTATATTTCCTTTCCTCATGGAGTCAGATAGTTCCCGAAGTCTTTCTTCGTTCTTTTTCCTTCATACTTCTCTTTCCTTTTCTGTTTTGGTTCTTTTTATTTCTGTGTCTTCAAGAGAACTTATTCGTTCTTCCATTTCATCTATTCTGCTTTCATTGCTTTTCCCAGAATTCTTTAGTTCTTCCATTAATTCTTTGATCTCCTGCATTTCTTTTACTTCCCTCTTTAGGGACTCAATTTCTTTCTTCTGATCCTTGATTATTTTTCCCTTATCATTGTTTTCCTTTATGAGTTCTGTCATTTTTTTAATCATGGCAATTTTAAATTCTCTTTCTGGAAGGCTCAGAAGTTCTTCCAAGTTACTGTCGTTGCAATCTGGGGGCTGGTTTTCTTTTTGTGGTGTGCTTCTTCCCTGAGGAGTTGCTATGTTGCGTGTGTTTCTTCTACTCCCTACTGTCTGTTTTCTAATTTGCCGTGTGCGTTGGGACACTGTGTTGCTGGGACTGTCCAGCATCTTGGGTGAGCTTCTCTGCTCCCCTCTGGCTCCTCCGGGAGCCATCTGTCAGTTTCAAGCAGTCTTTACTGAAGAAACGTCCCTGTTCTAAAATGCCGATGTGGGGACACACTCCCCTGTGCTCCTGGTCTGCCCCGGCAGTGGGTTCCCTCTCCCCTTCTGGGCTTGGACTGCGGCCAGAGGTGTTCTGGTGTGGGCAAACTTCCCCAGCTCACCTCTGGCTCCTGAGGGAGCCTTCTGCAGGCAGTCTTTACTGAAGAAAGGTCCCTGTTCTAAAATGGCGATGCGGGACACACTCCCTGCGCATCCAGTCTCAGGCACACTCTTCTGCGCACCTGGTCTGCCCCGGCTTTGGGTACTCGCTCCCCCTGTGGGCTCAGACTACTGGTCGGCAGGGGCCCGGCGTGGGCTAACTTCCCAGCTGGCCACTGGCTCCTCCAGGAACCTCTGCTGGTTTCAAGTTGCTAGGTGGCACCAGAGATCTCTCCTAGAGCCCTTGGGGAGCTGTTTTTTTTTTTTTTTTTTTCACCCCGTGGGACAGGAAACAGAGTGGGAATGGTAGGGTAAACCTCGACGGCTTTGGGGTGCTGTGTCTGCCTTGAGCCCCACCGTCGTGGAGAACCCACGCCCCGAATTTCATGCCCCGGGTCTCAGTTCCAAAGCCCTCAGGTCCAGGACGCAGGCTGTAGCCCAGTTCAGTGTCCACAGAATGGCGTCTTTTGCACCCCGCGCCCATGCCTGGGTGCCTGGTTCCTGGATACTCCGTGAGGGACTTTCACCTCAGTGAGGGTCTTTGCGCGCGTCTCCCTGCACACCTAGGTCGCAGGCGCGGGGACCTGGGCAGCCGCGATCCCAATCCGCGTTTGCGTTTCAACCACGCTGCTTTTCCGCGCTATCCCGATCCCGATCCACGTTTGCTTTTCCAGCCCGCCGCTTTTCCGAGCAAGCTTACCGGGCGGCCCGGGGCTGTGTGCTGGTCCTGGCCTCCTCCTGGGGGGCGGGGTCTCTGTTTAATGGCACCCGGAGCTCACCTCTGTGGCGAATCCTGCAGGATTCTCCACAGCTCCTGTTCACAGGGTGTGGTGGCTGCAATAGTTCCTTTCCACTCATAGTCCCGCTTGCTGCGTAGTTTGTTCTTGTTGGTCCTTTTAGTTTGTTGTTTTCCTCCTCTCTGCCGGTCGGAGAGTGCCGACTCTGTGGGTGGGGGAGGGGAGCAGGGTTCTGCGCTTTCCTCCCTTCTAGTCCTCTTTTATGGCCACTTTCTTCTTCGGGCAGTTTGCTGGAGTCACCCTTTTATCTTCCGTGTCCCAGTTCTCACTTGGACCTGCCGCTTTTCCTCCCTATTAACTTTTTTTAATGGGAGATCTTACTCGCAGCATCTCCTCGCCGCCATGTTGCTCCGCTCCCCCCCCCCCCCCCCCGTGAGTTAGGTTCTTGACCTTTTATCTCCTTTCCTCTATCAGTTATCACCTACTTCTAGGCTTTTATAAAATGACTCCTTTCTGGAACTCCAGTATGTATTGGACAGGAATATAAATCTGCTTTAATAGCAGAAATCATGGAGGGCCACTTCTTACTCACTTAGCAATCCCTGAAAAACCATTAGCAAACCTTAAAATTCAAAGAAACAAGTTTGAGAATTACACCTTACATTATTTTTTAAATTCTCTAATTATCCCATGCAGTGTTATTACCCTACTTTCCAGTGGGGAAAACTTTGGTGACGAGAAGTTAATTAACTTGAGAATGGCAGAGCAAGGATTTAAAGGCACATCAGTCTGATTCTTTTTGTTTTTACATTTTTTACATTTTTTCATTTTTACATTTTTTAGAATTCATATATATTTTATACCATTGTTCATTTTAAACAATTTTTGCTTTTATCCCCTTTTATCCCCCTCAGGTGTAGTCCCCATAGATTCTTAAATCATGTTCACAACCACTAGAGTGTAGGAGCCATGATTTTCAGATTCGATCTTAATTTTGCTCTCCTAGAAATTCTGGTGACATTTAGTAATAGATGAATCAAGAAAATATTGCCTTAGGGCCTCCCTGGTGGCGTAAGGAGTTAAGACATAACCGATGAAACTATCCGCAGCCACTGTAGCACGAGTTCGATCCCCGGCCAGGGAGCAACCCACATGGCACAGTAGACCTCTCCTGACTCACCCGCTGCTCCCCTCAGCAGTGTATTTCATTCAATCTGCCTGTTCTATTCCTCACTCTGTCTCTGGTGAACTGTCTCACCCTCCGCACCTCTGGCTTGTACCCCAGTTCTTGTATGCATGAATAAATAAATCTTTCAAAAAGAAAAAATATTGCTTTAAAAATTCTTGAAGAAAAATTCGCATTGAAAGGAACTGAGCAAATATAAAAAGTACCCCATTAGTCAATGGTCTATTTTTTAAACAATCTGGTTCTTAATACCAGTGAAAATGCTTTCCCATCCATTGCTGGGCCCACAAGGTATGGAAACTCATTTATTCACAGCAGTATCTTCATTCACACTACCTTCTTGCTCTACTAAGTGGGGGCTCTGAAAGACCTACTGGCTGTTACTAGATAAGGCATTTTGAATGTAAAATTATACTTTTGTAGGTGCTTGAGGTTCCAATTACATTTTAATTTTTCAGAAATTGCTCTGAGCAAAACTTATTCAAATCCAGTTTTTTGTTTCTTCCACTAGTGGACCTTGTGTAAATTGCTTGATTTATCCCTTTCTAAAGCTTAAAATAAGCTAACATTGTGTTGCAAATAAGCTCTAAGGACACTGCTCTAATAGAAAAAAGTATTTCTGGCAAGGCAAGAAAGTCTTAATTAATCCCGCCCACCCAGGACTCTAATTTTCCTATGTCTTTTTTGTTTGTTTGTTTAATTAATAGAGTAGCTACCTGGCAAGTCTGTGTCCTGGGTGTCCACTCAGCCTAACTGGGTGCAGCATTGAATTTATTCTGCCATTTTTCCTGATCAGTTCATAGTCTTTTTGTAACTTCTGAATCTCAGTAATCAAATCTCACCAAGTACTGGTGAAATCCGAATATTTTTGCCTGTTGAAATGTCTTTGATTTGGTGAATAATATTTTCATGTACTTGTGCATCTTGTTTATATAACCTATTTGAAAGAAGAATTTTGGTATTTATTTAATTTAAAATTACATAATTTAAATGTAATTTAACATTAAGCCATTACTATCCAGAGTCTATGCCTGCACATACTTGTTAGAGTAAAACAAGTTCTATTCTTATTCCTAAGTCCTCAGATCAAAGAGTTTGTTGGCTTCTGATGAATTGGATTGGCAATTTAGTGCTCCTGTGGAAAATTTGTGGCAACCAGAAACAACCTGGGGCAGGAAATTGTCCTGAAAAAACTAGAAAAACTGGGCATAGTACAGGATTTTCCAGCATGGAAGACTGTTTATTTAGAGTCCCAGCCCAAACCAAAGGCTGGATACCCAGGGCTTCGAGGCTAGTGTGAGTTTCTAGAATGACAGAGATTAGGGCTAGATTTAGAGGTATCAGCTTTATGTACTCGTTTATGAAAATTAACTCCCTATTGATTCAAAAGGTCTTAATGATCATACATCTGTGTTTTTTCTGGAAGAAGCTATCCAGGGCAAGTGTTGCCACCAACTGGCATCCGAATACAAGATTGCCCCAAATTCCCATTGATGACTCTAGCAGAAAATGTTTTTTTTAAGTGCTGAGGTGAGGCATATTTGCATTAGCAAAGGAGGTTTCTCCTCCTTTGAAAGGCCAGTATGAAAGGCCCACTAGCTATTGTCTAGACTAACTTTGCAGGAACTTTAATTCAGAAACATTCCCAACTTAGTGTCCAGGTGTATACTCAAGTGACCATGTAGGTCATGTGTGGATTACAGAGAAACCCCACAAAGGATCAGATAGAGACAACCTTTGAAACCAATCCTTGAAAGCTGACCACACAGGTCTGGGTGATCCAATAGGTGGGTGGGGGGAAGTAGAAGGGGAGAGATGAAGGGCCCGGAGAGCACAATGGAAAATCATGAAGGACTTTGGTGCTCTGGTGGTGGGGGAGCTACAGTGACCACAGCTGAGGGTAGAAATCCTATATTGTCAAAATATTAACATGGACATGAAACAATGTTACTTCATTTAAAAAAAAATTGCAAGGAAAATTACAGTTGGTGGAAACCTGTGATATAAGTGATGAAGATGGAAACTTCTGAGAAACCAAGAGAATGCCTCTAATGAGCAAGTCATGCAACAGTAAACCTTTTACTTGAGATTTCCTAAGTCTTTGTCTCCAGCCAAACACATTCGCACATCCAACTGTGGAAGATGTCTCTACTTGACGAGGCTGCTCTTTCTTCCTCCCTGGCCCTTGGCCCCACCCCTGTTCTATCTCTTACATGCCCACCTCCATGATGGCAGCCTCATCTGCCCAGTCACAGGGACAAGGAACATTTTTTCAAGCACTCCTCCACTAACATGCGCTCACACACCCCCATCACCTGGGAGTGGAAAACACTGCAGGTAACAAAACTCCATGATGATGTAAAAAGCTAGAGGAGGCATTTTATGGAGAAAATTTACAGAAGTCAAAACACAACGGCTAAACCGGTATTAAAGGGAAATGATGCAGTCCTATGACACAAGGCTGAAAACACCAAGGCAGACTAGGCTGGTGATCTGACAGTAAATGGAAAACCTGGAAAAAAGGATGAGGTATGGAGAATTATGACCAAATGTAAAGGGAGAGATAAAAAGGTCTGGAAGTTCTATGTTAGAGAAGCATTGAAGACTTAGGAATTGGTCTCAAAGCAGGGTGAAGCCATAATTTATTCTTTCTTTGTGCAGTCACTCAAGAATAGCCCTGATCTAAGCTCTTAAAACACCATGGGAACACATAGGCATTTACGCTTAAATTGGGATGTTTGGTGGTGATAGCACCAGAACCGTCTGGAACAAGCTGGAAAGGGAACAGAGTCCTGGTGTTTAACAAAGTCACTGCTACAGGCTCCTACTTTGGGGTGCTAACTCTTACTCTGTCATATACAACTGTACATAAAGTGCCTTTGCCTTCAGAAAGTCAGATTTAGAGTGTTTGCTGTAGAACGTACTGTTATGCTTCTAACTTGAGTCTCTAGAGTTAAACTTCTTATGACCAATATAAGTAGTGTTTGACCTGCGCGTTTTCATTATAGGTCTCTTTGCCTTCACAGGACTAAACAGAAAAAACTCTTCAAGTTCAGTTCCCTATTACATGTGTGTGGGGGGGAGGGGAGTGTGGGTGTGTGTGTAGACAGCTCTTTCACATTCTTGAAAGATTCTATGTGATCTTGGGCACATTCCCTCTCTTCTAATATTAACTTGCTGGGCTGCCATGACAGAATCCCACAGACAGGTGACTTACACAGCAGAAATTAATTCTCTCACAATTCTGGAGCCTAGAAGTTCAAGATCAAGGTGTATGTAGAGAAAATTGGTTTCCCCTGAGGCCTCTCTCCTGGACCTGAAGATGGCTGCCTTCTCTCTTCTCTCTGTGTTCTCATGTGTCCTTTCCGCTATGTTTAAGCATCCCTGGTGTTCCTCTGGATGTTCTAATCTCCTTTTTCTTTCTTTCTTTCTTTCTTTCTTTCTTTCTTTCTTTCTTTCTTTCTTTCTTTCTTTCTTTCTTTCTTTCTTTCTTTCTTTCTTTCTTTCTTTCTTTCTTTCTTTCTTTCTTTCTTTCTTTCTTTCTTTCTTTCTTTCTTTCTTTCTTTCTTTCTTTCTTTCTTTTTTTTTAAAGATTTTTATTTATTTATTTATACAAGCACTGGGTACAGTCAGAAGCACAGGAGGGTGAGAGAATTCACCAGAGCTAGAGCGGGGAGCAGAACAGGCAGACTGAAGAAGTACACTGCTGAGAGGAGTAGCGGGCGGCAGGAGAGGTCTGCGCGCCATGCGGGACCCTCCTCTGGTGGCCGGGGAGCAGCCGGGGATCGAACCGGCGCTGCAGAGGCCGCGGGCAGCTTCACAACCCAGCGCTCAACTGCTGCGCCACTGGGGAGGCCCCCTAATCTCCTTTTCTTGAAATGACAATAGTTCAATTAGATTAGCATATACCCCAATAGCCTCATTTTAACTCAATTGCCTCTTTAAATGTCTTATCTTCAAATTCAGTCACATTCTGAGCTACTATGGGTTAGGGCTTCAAGATATGAAATTTGGAGGAACACAATTAGTTCCATAATAATTTTCTTAACATTACTTTCACCCTTTGATATCTGAAGGAGTTCAGTCTGTGATTTCTTACATCTTTCTAGATTTACTGATGTCTGAGATTGTGTGCTTCTCTCTTCAGAAGTACCTTTTTTAAAAGATTATTTATTTATGCCTATAAGAACTGGGGTACAGGCCAGAGGTGTGTGTGGGGGGAGTAAGAGGATTGACCAGAGAGAGAGTGGGGAACAGAACAGGCAGACTGACTGAAATACACTGCTGAGGGGAGCAGCGGGCAAGACAGGAGAGGTCTGCTTCACCATGTGGATAGCTCCCTGGCCAGCCACTGGAGATCGAACTTATACTGCAGAGGCTGCAAATAGCTTCACAGTGCTGTGCTTGACCCCTTGCACCACCAGTGAGGCCCTATGGCAGTGACCACGTTGTTTTCTTTCTATATATATTTCCTTGCCTGAAGATAACGCCCCTTCCCTTCAATCTATTGCCATTGTCAAGGTTGTCTGAGCTGCCCCCTATCTGCCTTGGACTTGAGAGTAGAATCAGTGAGCAGAAGGGCATTCATTAGGGAACTGACCCAAGCCACAGACACAGTGTAGCTGCTGTGTGCTCTGGTTCCCCTAGGTCACAAATATCATTCCTAGTAAGGCATGTACCATGCAGTGGGATCCATGGGTACAGCTCTGTTCCTAGTAGGTCAAGACACGCACCTCCATCCTAGAGATACTGCCTGGGTCCCACATCTGCTAACATTCCCATCCTTGGTTCAGAATCATTGAGTATTACTTCTTTCTGAAATACCCCACTTAAAGCAAAGAGAGTGGTGGACTGAACTGGAAACCCCAGAAAATAGTCATTTTAGTAGCTAAACGAAATTCTTGGTTGAAGTTGTCATTTAGGGAAAAGCTTTTCTCTTCTCAGCTTCAAAAAGATGCATCCAAAATAGGTCAGAAGCTCATGACAGAAGTACATACTTATCCTTGGTTACTTAAATTGCTCCAAATGGCCATGTACTTTGAGACATTTTTTCACATCTTCAGCTCCAGATCTGCCTTAGTGTTTCAAGTTAAAAGAAATGAAGGAGAAACAAAATACAACCGGTTTTAGATGTTGGTTGTCTCTGAGAAATGGTGGGAACATTTTTGTTAAATCCCCTGATATTTTTTATTGAATAAGGGCATTTTTTTCAATGGGCCAGAAGCCAAAATAACATTAACACAAAAAGTACATTGGATTTCCAGTCAGCTTTCTTTTGTCAGAAAAATTACCCAGTTTCAATAAATCTGGCAATAGTGGCAGCAGCAGTTCTGAAGAGGTGAGTCTGGAATGCAAGTAAGAAATTAGAAATAGAGCAAAATGTAAGAATTCAAAAGTTGCCTTTAGGATGGATTATTTACTGATGCCATAAACCACATATGGTAAGTCCTTTTGCTGTGGAAGCAGAAGGGAGATGTAATGCAGTAGCTACCTTATATAGCACAGTTAGATGCTCATTTAGAAACAGGCTCAATTTATTGGACATCATTCCACACCTACCTTCTCTATCTGTGTTTCAATGCATATAGCTACAAGGTTCTTATACTTTTGAAAAACTGAATTAATGGAGAATTAAACTTCTTATATTTTTCTTATCTATTCTTTTGGGATATTTTTTCCTCCTTCCTTTCTCTTTTCTTTGGTTTTTACCTTTATCCAGTCTCTTGCTTTGATTACTCTTTCTTTCTTAAGGGTATACCATGTGCGCTATAATTAATTATACCAGAATTTAACTATCATTTTAATGATCTGGCTAGACTATTTTGGTAGAGTCCTAGTAGGAAATACATAACTCCATATAGGAAAAATAGAGTAGAGATTACTGAAAGGAGAAATCTTGCTCATTCTCTATGTCCCCAGGGTAAAAGGAAATTAGTCAGGGTTGATTAGATTATTAAGTAGAGTTTTTGCCCATAGTCAAGACAGAACATATGATACTGCACTAGACCTCCAGCAGCACATTTGTGATACTAGAAATGTGAAGAAAAAATGTTCAGACATTGAAAATAGGCAGCAAAGGACTGTGATCTCTGACGCAAAGGGAAACGAAGGAAATGACCCCTACAATTATTTCAGTTTTATTATTTCAGTTTATCTGAAGGCACTATTTGGACTGTGCCCAAGGGGAATCTGAGCAGAGCATGGAAGCCATGCTGAATTGAAAAGACTGAGATTAGAGTTTGGGGTGACTGACATAGCTGGAGAGTAAAGGTTGAGAGACCAGAGAAGGGGGAGATACAGAATTCTAGAAATGTGCATAAACATTCCCTTGAATGTTTGGTTGAATACTAAGTTATATGTACAAAGAGTGAAAGTTCCTAACATCAGGAAATGAACAACTTCAACAAAGTTTTAAGCAGGGACCTCCCTGGTGGTGCAAGGGGTTAAGACGCAACCTGTGAAGCTTTTCACAGTCACTGCATCACGAGTTCGATCCCTGCCCAGGAAACTACCCACATGGCACAGCAGACCTCTCCTGTCTCGCCCGCTGCTCCCCTCAGCAGTGTATTTCAGTCAGTCTGCCTGTTCTGTTCCCCACTGTGTCTCTAGTCAATCCTCTCACCTCCCACACCTCTGGCCTGTACCCCGGTTTTTGTATGCATAAATGAATAAATCTCTAAAAAAAAAAGTTTTAAGCTGAACAATTTTCTAGTTCTCACACAGGTAGGGAGTTCAAACCAGTCAGAGTGGAAAGACTTTGTTAAACAGAGTTCAGTAAGAACTCTAGAAGTGTAATAATACTCTGGTAGTATTAGGGCCAAATTATGTTCACTCTAATCTCAGAAAGATCAAACTAATACTCAAACAATTATATATCAAATCAAAATTCAACACTTTTTGTTTTTAACATTGATTTATTTATGCATACAAGAGTTGGGGGGCAGGCCAGAGATGCAGGGGGTGAGAAGATTCACCAGAGACAGAGTGGGGAGCAGAACAGGCAGATGTACTGAAATACACTGCTGAGGGGAGCAGTGGGTGAAGCAGGAGAGGTCTGCTGTGCCACATGGGTCACATTCCTGGCCGGGGATCGAACCTGTGCTGCAGAGGCTGAGGATAGCTTCATTGTGCTGTGTCTTAACCCCTTGCACCACAAGGAAGGCCCCAAAATTCAACACTTTTTGAACGAAGGTAAATTCAGACATTCTACAATATAACACACATGCAATAAAAATAACTAGACATGTGAAGATGGAATGTGATACATAATGAGGAGAAAAAAAAGTCAATATCAATCGACCCAGAAATAATAGCTCCAGATGATGAAATTGGTGAAATTGGCAGACAAATACTTTAAGACCAGTTCTTCTAAATATGCTCAAGAATAAGACCAAACAAATATAGTGAGAAGAATAACTATATTAACATCAGAAAAACATACTTGAGGGCAAGAAATATTACTAACAAGAAAAATTTCATAATGATAAACTGGTCAGTTCATCAAGAAGATATACATCTTGTACCTGGTAACAAAAATTCAAACTACATGAAGCCAGTCAATCAGGAAGTAACAACACTTACAGTTACTGATACCCAGATTAAAAAATTGAAAGATAGGTCTCATGATGTATTTTTCCTTAAACTTCTGCCTTCAATTTTTTTTAAGATTATTTATTTATTTTTGCATAGGAGAACTGGGGTGTAGGCCAGAGGTGTGGGAACCGGGGGGCAGTGAGACAGAGTCGGGAACAGAACAGACAGTGAGACAGAGTGGGGAACAGTAGAACAGTGTATCTACTGAAATACACTGCTGAGGAGAGCAGCGGAGAGACAGGAGAGGTCTGCTGTGCCATGTGGGTAGCTCCCTGGCCAGGGATCAAACTAAGGCTGTGATAGTGGGCCATCATGGTGGAGGCGCTGAGACTTAACCCCTAGTCCACCAGGAAAGCCCTGCCTTCAGATTTTGAATCGAGTAAATCATTAAGCACTCAATGGTTATTTTCCATTTTGAAATGTTATTGCTTGGCCTTACATATGTCATAGCAGTTGCTTAGTCATTCCTGTTATGTCCAGTGGTTACATGATCTTCTCCTCCATTTTGCTAGAACTCTCAGAATTGAGAACCTGGTGGAGAATCATTGTTGTCATTAACAAGTAAGACCAGAGAGTTCATTTGGTGTCCCAACCAGGCATTCAACAGATGCTGTAGGGCCCCTTCTCTGCTTTCTGCCCACTTATGATACAAATAGTGAGCATCTGTGTACTCACATTAGGACAATGTATTTGGAAAATAGATTAGTTCTCAGGCTGACTCACGCTCATTATGGTCAATTAAACCAGCAAAGCCCCACTTAAGATGAGAAAGGAGCCACTCCTTGGGAAAAAATCATCCTTATATATACACTTTATACACACAACTTAATCTTTTAAAATTCAATTTCCCAAGGAAACTGCCTGGAGGCAGTTTTGGGATTAGAATGGATTACCCCTAAAAGAGTCTTTAGTCTTTAGTCCAAACTCAGCTAACAGGAAGGGCTCTTAGTTACCTTTTAATAAATGATTGAATTTATTTAAGCTATTTCTTTCCAAGAAAAATTTAAGTAGCTTACAACCAGATCTTAGCTGTTTCCAGAAAGGAAAAGTAGATGCCCTCCAAAAATGTCTCTGATAAATCTAACCTGGGAATGAGAACTTCTCCATGAAGCTTTTCCCAGGTTTCCCAATTGCTATCACCTCTGTGTAACATAGAAAGGACAATGTCCTTTTGTGTCAGAGAAGTTGGAATAGAATCCTAGCTCTGCCCCCTCACAACCTGGGAGGTCTTTGGCAGTCATGAAGCACTATTAACCTTTATCACCTTCATCTATAATATACCTCATTTGTAGGGACATCATGTGTGAGAGTGCACTCACATATACACACTTTACAAATATTTGTTCTTTTGCACTTTATTATAGGCTTTATCATCCATTATCATTATATATGACTCTGTCTTACTTAGATCTTTGGGATCTGGAAAGTTGTCCTTATAGTCATGTACTTGTCTACCTCCTTCTCCTTGAAGGGAAGGGCTACCTCTTATCACTTGCGTGAACCCTCCTTTTTTAATTTTTTTTATTTAAAATTTATTTTTCTATTCCCCATATAATTACAACCCCCTTATTTTGACCCTAATCCCTCTTCCCCCCCCCCGAACCCCCATAGAGTGTCTCTGGTTCATAGTTGTTTGTTGATTTTGATATTTTCTTTCTTATAGTTATTCATTTTCCTGGTCCCTTATTTAAGTTTTCTAGATTCCTGCTATGAGTGAGACCATCCGGTATTTTTCTTTTTCTTTCTGGCTTATTTTGCTGAGCATGATCCTTTCCAGCGCCATCCATGTTGCTGCAAATGGCATGTGTTTATCTTTTTTGAATGCTGAGTAATATTCCATGGTGTATATGTACCACATCTTCTTGATCCAGTCATTTATTTTTGGGCATTTGGGTTGTTTCCAAAGCTTAGCTATTGTAAATAGTGCTGCTATAAACATAGGGATGCAGGTGCTCTTTGGAATTGATGTTTCTGTGTCCTTTGGGTAAATACCTAGGAGTGGAATTGCTGGATCATATGGAAGCTCTATGTTTAGTAGGTCAAGAAATCTCCACACAGCTCTCCATAGTGTTTGGATCAGTTTGCACTCCGACCAACAATGCAGGAGAGTTCCTTTTTCTCCACAACCTCACCAACATTTGTTGTTGCTAGTATTTTTAATATGTGCCATTCTCACTGGTGTAAGATGGTATCTCATGGTAGTTTGATTTGCATTTCCCTGATTACTAGTGATGTTGAACGTTTTTTCATATGCCTGTTGGCCATTTGCATTTCCTCTTCAGAGAAGTTTCTTTTGAGCTCTTCTGCCCATTTTTTGACTGGATTATTTTCTTTGTTTTTGTTGAGTCTCATCAGCTCTTTGTAGATTTTTGTGATCAGTCCTTTATCATTAGTATTGTGTGCAAAAATGTTCTCCAGTCGGTGGGGTTTCTCTTTGTTTTTGTTATTGTCTCTTTTGCTGTGCAGATGCTCTTTAATTTGATGTAGTCCCAGCTGTTTATCTTTGCCTTCACTATCACTGCTTTGGGTGATGTGTCTGTAAAGATGTCTTTGATGTGCATATCACATAATGTTTCACCTATATTTCCTTCTATGTGTTTTACGGTTTCAGGTTTTATGTCTAGTTCTTTAATCCATTTTGATTTGGTTTTTGTGCATGGTGTTAGGTAGTAGTCAAGCTTCATTCTTTTGCATGCAGCAACCCAGTTTCCCCAGCACCATTTATTGAACAAACTTTCTTTGCTCCAAAGCATATTCTTTGCTCCTTTGTCAAAGATTAGTTGACCATATATCTGTGGGTTTATTTCTGGATTTTCTATTCGATGCCATTGGTCTGTGTCTGTTCTTGTTCCAATACCATGCCATTTTGATGATTATGGCTTTGTAGTGTAGTTTGAAGTCTGGGATGTGATGCCTCCATTCCCTTCTTTTTTTTTCAGGAGAGCTTTGGCTATTCGGGGTTTTTGGTGATTCCATATGAATTTCATCAATAATTGTTCTATTTCTTTGAAGAATGACATTGGAATTTTTATTGGAATAGCATTGAATCTGTATATTTCTTTTGGTAGAATGGCCATTTTAATAATGTTTATTCTTCCAATCCATGAACAGGGTATGTCTTTCCATTTCTTTGTGTCTTCTATTTCTTTTAACAGCATTTTCTTTGTATAGGTCCTTTACCTCTTTTGTTAGATTTATTCCCAAGTATTTGATTTTTTTTGTTTTGATAATAAAAGAGATGGGTTTTTTTAAATAATTTTTTTTTTGTTTTTGTTTTGTTTTTAAGATTTATTTATTTATTAAGCCAAAAAGAAAAAGAAAAATACCAGATGGTCTCACTCATAGCAGGAATCTAGAAAACTTAAATAAGGGATCAGGAAAATGAATAACTATAAGAAAGTGAAAATCAAAATCAACAAAAAACTATGAACCAGAGACACTTTTAGGGGGGCGGGGGCGGGAGGGGAGGGTTTGGGGTCAGAATGGGGGGGCTGCAATTGTATGGGGAATATAACAATAAAATTTATAAAAAAAAAAAAGATTTATTTATTTATTTATACAAGCACTGGGTACAGTCAGAAGTATGGGAGGGTGAGAGAATTCACCAGAGCCAGAGCGGGGAGCAGAGCAGGCAGAAGGGCCAAAGCACACTGCTGAGGGGAGCAGCGGGTGGCAGGAGAGGTCTGCACGCCATGTGGGACCCTCCTCTTGTGGCCGGGGAGCAGCCAGGGATCGAACTGGTGCTGCAGAGGCTGCAGGAAGCTTCGCAACCCGGCGCTCAACCACTGAGCCATCGGGGAGGCCCAGAATGGTTTTTTTGATTTCTTCTTCTTCAGATTTATTGTTTGTGTATAGGAAGGCTACTGACATATGCATGTTGATTTTGTATCCTGCCACTTTACTAAACTGATTGATGAGTTGAATTAGTTTTTCTGTGGAGTTTTTGGGGTTCTCTATGTATTTTATCATATCATCTACAAATAACGATAGTTTGACTTCTTTTCCTATTTGGATTCCTTGTATGTCTTTCTCTTGTCTTATTGCTCTGGCTAGGACTTCCAGTATTATGTTGAAAAGCAGTGGTGAGAGTGGACATCCTTGTCTTGTCCTAGATCTTAATGGAAATGCTTTCAGCTTTTCGCCATTGAGAATGATACTGGCTGTTGGCTTGTCATAGATGGCCTTTATGATGTTGAGGTATGTTCCTTGTATCCCAAGATTTCAAGGGCTTTTATCATGAATGGGTGTTGCACTTTGTTGAAAGCTTTCTCGGCATCTATTGATATTATCATATGGTTTTTATATTTCTTTTTGTTGATGTGTTAGATAACGTTGATTGATTTTCGGATGTTGAACCATCCTTGTGTCCCTGGAATGAATCCTACTTGGTCGTGGTGAATTATCTTATCGATACATTGTTGGATTCTGATAGCTAAAATTTTATTGAGGATTTTTGCATCAGTGTTCATTAGGGAGATTGGCCTGTAGTTTTCTTTTTTTGTGTTATCCTTGTTCGGTTTTGGTATTAGTGTAATGTTGGCTTCATAGAACGTGTTTGGTATTATCCCTTCCTTCTCAATTTTTTGGAAGAGTTTGTGAAGGATAGGCACTAATTCGTTTCTGAACGTTTGGTAGAATTCATTTGTAAATCCATCAGGTCCTGGGCTTTTGTTTTGGGGAAGATTTTTGATTACCATTTCAATTTCGCTACTCTAATTGGTCTCTTTAGGTGTTCTATTTCCTCTTTATCTAGCTTTGGGTGATTGTAGAGTTGCAGGAATTTGTCCATCCCTTCTAGATTGTTGAACTTGTTTCCATATAACTGTTCATAGTAGTCTGATTATTCTTTTGATTTCTGCTGTGTCCGTTGTGATTTCTCCTCTTTCATTGATGATCCTGTTTATTTCTGCTTTCTCCCTTTTTTCCTTTGTGAGCCTGGCTAGGGGTTTGTCTATTTTATTTATTTTTTTGAAGAACCAGCTCTTGGTTTCATTGATCTTTTGGATTGTTTTTTTAGTTTCAATTTCATTTATTTCTGTTTTGGTTTTTATTATTTCTTTTCTTCTACTGGTTTTGGGTTTTTTTTTTTTTTTTTTGTAGTTGTTCTTTTTCTAGTTCTTTGAGCTTCGAGATTAGGTTGTTTCTTTGAGTTCTTTCTTGTTTCTTGATGTGAGCCTCTATTGCTATATATTTTCCTCTTATTACTGCTTTTGCTGCATCCCATACATTTAAGAAATTGGTATCGTCCTTGTCATTCAATTCAAAGAAGTTTTTAATTTCTTCTTTGATCTCCTCATTAGTCCAGTGGTCTTCCAGTAGTGTGGGTTTCAATCTCCATGAGGTAGGAGAGTTCCTTGCCTTCTTTTTATGGTTTATTTCTAGTTTGATGCCTTCATGGTCAGAATAGATGATTGGTATGATTTCAGTCTTGGTGTATCTGTTGATGTTTGTCTTGTGTCCCAGTATGTGATTGATCCTGGAGAATGATCCGTGTGTGCGTGAGAAAAATGTGTACTCAGATTTTTTGGGGTTTAGTGTTCTATAGATGTCTGTTAAGCCCAAGCACTCTAGATCCTTATTTAGAGCTTTAGTGTCTTTATTTATTTTTTGTCTCGTTGATCTATCCATTGTTGATAGTGGCATGTTGAAGTCTCCTACTTCGTAAGTGTTTTCTCTGATGTCTGTTTTCAAAGATGACAATAGTTGTCTGATGTATTTTGGTGCTCCTTCGTTTGGTGAGTATATCTTAATGAGTGTTATTTCTTCTTGAAGTATTGTCCCCTTGATCATAATGTAGTGACCATTGGGGTCTCTTTTTACCTTTTTGAGTTTGAAATCTTTTTTATCTGATATTAGTATAGCTGTTCCTGCTTTCTTTTTTGATCCATTTGCTTGTAGGATTGTTTTCCATTCTTTAACTTTGAGTCTATTTTTATCTTTTGTAGCTAAATGTGTTTCCTGGAGACAACAATGGTTGGGTTTTGTTTCTTAATCCAGGCTGCAACTCTGTGTCTTTTTATTGAAGAGTTTAGTCCATTTACATTTAGAGTTAATATTGATATGTTAGCATCTGTATTTGCCATTGTGTTTGTCTTTCCTTTGATTTTATTTATTTATTCTTTTAATAACTTCTTTTTTTTTTGGCCTTCTTTAGTTGTTTTTCATCGCTCTGAGGTTCTGGCTTTAGGTCTCCTTGTAGTATTTTTTGGAGTGGGGGTTTAGTCATAATGAAATTCCAGAGTTTCTGTTTGTCTGGAAAGGTCCTTATTCTTTCTTCATAGAGGAAGGAAAGCTTTGCGGAACAGAGTATTCTTGGTTGGCATCTGTTGTCTTGAAGTCTGTTGACTATGTCCCTCCACTCTCTCCTTGTCCGTAGTGTTTCTTCGGAGAAGTCTGATGTCAGTCTGATTGGTTTCCTTTGTATGTTATCTGTTTCTTCCCTCATGTCAGCTTCATTATTTTTACCTTGTCTTGGATTCTTGCGAGCTTTACTATTATGTGTCTTGCTGTATTTTTCCTTTCATCATGGAAGTTTGGAGTTCTTCTTGCTTCTTGTATATCAATTTTCAGATCCTTCTTCACGTTTTGGCAGTTCTCTTCAATTATTTCCTTGAATATTTTCTCTGTTCCTACATCTCTCTCCTCTCCGTCTGGGATTCCTATAACTCTTATATTTCCTTTCCTTATGGAGTCAGATAGTTCCCGAAGTCTTTCTTCAGTCTTTTTCATTCTACCTCTCTTTCCTTTTCTGTTTTGGTTCTTTATATTTCTGTCTTCGAGAGTGCTTATTCATTCTTCCATTTCCTCTATTCTGTTATCACTGCTTTTCCCAGCATTCTTTAGCTCTTCTGTTAATCCTTTGATCTCCTGCATTTTCTTTATTTCCCTCTTTAGGGACTCAATTTCATTCTTCTGAGCGTTGTTTTCCTTAATGACTTCCATCAGTTTTTTTCATCACGGCAATTTTAAATTCTTTTTCTGGAAGGCTCAGAAGTTCTTCCAAGTCACTGTAGTTGCAAGCTGGTGGGTGGTTTTTTTTTTTTTTTTTTTTTTTTTTTTTTTTGTGGTGTGTCTTTTTTCTGAGGCGTTGCTACTTTGCTAGTAGTTTTTCTTTTCCCTGCTGCCTGTCTTCTAATTTGCCTTATGTGTTGGGACACTGTGCCGCTGGTACTGGCTGGCATCTTTTTGGTGTGTTTTTTCAGGAGTTTCAGAAACTGGCAATCCAAATGAGTCAAAAACTGTTATGCCAGAAGTCTAGTGAGGCAGTGGTACTTTGAGTATGTTAATGGTCACTGTCACAGAATCTCTCCTCCTTCTGTGTTTAGTTACAAAGGTGTGTCTTGAAGTCCCACAGACTTCCCTGGAGGTGGGGCAGCTGGATTGCACTCTGGGTTCCATATCTCTGGATCCTCCTCTGGGCTACGACTTCCTGCCAGGTGGGACTGGGCTTGTGGGGGCTTTCAGCTCACCTCTGACTGCGCAGGGAACCGTCTCTCTCTGGCTCCACGGGGAGCCTTCTGCCAGATTCAAGCAGTCTTTATTGAAGAAAGGTCCCTGTTCTAAAATAGCGCTTTGGAGACAGGCACACTCTTCCATGTGCCTGGTCTGCCCTGGCGGTGGGTGCCCGCTCCCCCTCTGGGTTCGGACTGCTGGCCTGAAGGGGCCTGGCGTGGGCGAACTTCCCAGCTCACCTCTGGCTCCTCCGGGAGCCTTCTGCCAGTTTCAAGCAGTCTTTACTGAAGAAAGGTCCCTATTCTAAAATTGTGATTCAGAGACAGACACACTCTCCCGCACACCCAGTCGGCCTTGGCCTTGGGTGCCCGCTCCCCCTCTGGGCTTGGACTGCTGGCCAGAAGGGGCCTGGCGTGGGCAAACTTCCCAGCTCACCTCTGGATCCTCTGGGAGCCTTCTGACAGTTTTAAGCAGTCTTTATTGACCTACAGTCCCTATTCTAAAATGGCGATTCGGAGACAGGCACACTCTTCCACGTGCCCGGTCTGCCCCAGCTGTGTGTGCCCACACCCTCTGTGGGCTCGGACTGCTGGTCAGAAGGGGCCTGTTTTGGGCGAACTTCCCAGCTTACCTCTGACTCCTCTGGGAGCCTTCTGCAGTTTCAAGCAGTCTTTACTGAAGAAAGGTCCCTATTCTATGGGGTGTTGGTGATATTTTTTCTCGTCGCTAGGTGGTGCCAGAGATCGCTCCTAGTGTCCTTGGGGAGCTGTTTTTTTTACCCCGTGGGACAGGGGAACAGAGTGGGAGTGATGAGGAAAGCCTCAATGGCTTTGGGGTGCTATGTATGCCTTGTGCCCCACCGTCGTGGGGATATCATGCCCCAAATTTCGTGCCCCGGGTCTCAGTTCCAAAGCCCTCAGGTCCAGGATGTGGGCTGTAGCCCAGTTCAGTGTCCGCAGAAATGGTGCCTTTTGCACCCCGCTCCCTTGTCCGGGCGCCTGGTTTCTGATTACTCAATGAGGGACATTCACGTCAGTGAGGACCCCCAAGCGTCTCCCCGCAAGCATAGGTCGCAGGCGCGGGGACCTGGGTAGCCGCGATTTGCTTATCCTTTTCAAGCACACCGCTTTTCCGCACAAGCTTCCCGGTTGACCTGGGGCTGTTTCTAGGTATCCAGGAGTCTTTGTTTTTCTCTAATGGCACCTGGAGCCATTCGCTCACCTCTGCGGGGAATCCTACAGGATTCTCCACAGCTCCAGTTCACCGGGTATGGTGGCTGAAATAGTTCCTTTCCACTCACAGTCCCGCTTGATGCATAGTTTGTTCTAGTTGGTTGTTTTAGGTTTTTTTTTTTTGTTTTTTCCTCCTTTCTGTTGGTCAGAGAGTGCCGACTTTGTGGGTGGGGGAGGTAGCAGGGTTCTGAGCTTTCCTCCCTTCTAGTAGTCTTTTATGGCAACATTCTTTTTCGGGTAGAGAAGAAGTTGTTTGCTGGAGTCGCCCGTTTATCATCCGTGTCCCAGTTCTCACTGGGACCTGCCGCTTTTCCTCCCTATTAACTTTTATTTTAATGGGAGATCTTGCAGTGTTTCCTTGCCACCATAATGATCCGCCCCCTCTCCTTTTTTTAAATTGTTGAATGAAACCCTCCTTTTTAGGGCCTCCCTGGTGGTGCAAGGGGTTAAGTCTCAGCACTATGAAAGCTATTGGCAGCCACTGCAGTACGAGTTTGATCCCCAGCCACGGAGCTACCCACATGGCGCAGCAGACCTCTCTTGTCTCACCCACTGCTCCACTCAGCAGTGTATTTCAGTCCATCTGTCTGTTCTGTTCCCCACTCTGTCTCTGGTGAATCCTCTCACCCCCCATACCTCTGGCCTACACCCCAGTTCTTGTATGCATAAATAAATAAAAATAAATCTTTTTTTTTTTAAAAAAGAAGTAAGATAGACAAGAAGTAAGCTTATTATAGTTGCCATTGACTGTGCCAGGCAGTGTCCATGTGTCATCTAATTTCATTCTCTTAACAATCTGAGAGGTAGATGCAATTATTATCTCTGTTCTCAATTAAGGTAATAAGACCCAGAGTGAGTTATGGGACTAAGACCAAACCTACACCTTTCTCCTCTATCCTTTCTGCTCCTTTTTAAGATTAAGTGTAATTAATTTATTGATTGTATTTGACATAAATTTAACGTGTACAGTGTGTTACTTTATACATTCATGTAGTATAATATGACTGCCATTGTGGCAATATTTGTCACCTTACATAATTATATGATATTGTCTATATTCATTATACTATACATTAGATCACTTTGGTTGATTTATTTATTTATTATTTTTTATTTGTTTGTTTTGTTTGTTTTTGTTTATACATGCACTGGGTACAGTCAGAAGTGCAGGAGGGTGAGAGAATTCACCAGAGCCAGAGCGGGGAGCAGAGCAGGCAGAAGGACCAAAGTACACTGCTGAGGGGAACAGCGGGCGGCAGGAGAGGTCTGCGCGCCATGTGGGACCCTCCTCCGGTGGCCGGGAGCAGCCGGGGATCGAACCGGCGCCGCAGAGGCCGCGGGCAGCTTCGCAACCCAGCGCTCAACTGCTGCGCCACCGGGGAGGCCGGTTGATTTTTTTTTTTTAAGATTTATTTATGCATACAAGAGTTGGGGTACAGGCCAGAGATGCACGGGGTGAGAAGATTCACCAGAGACAGAGCGGGGAGCAGAACAGGCAGACTGACTGAAACACATTGCTGAGGGGAGCAGCGGGCGAGTCAGGAGAGGTCTGCCTCACCATGTGGGTTGCTCCCTGGCCAGCCGGGGATCGAGCTCATGCTGCAGAGACTGAGGATTGCTTCATAGCGCAGTGCTTAACCCCTTGCGCCACCAGGGAAGCCCTGGTTGATTTATTATTTGTTTCAAATTTGTACCCTTAAACTATATCAATCTTATCTCCCCTAGTAACTACCTATTTTCTATAAGTTTGGCTTTTCATATTTCAGGTATGTGATTAAACTGACTCCCAGCTAAGAAGTGGTGCTTGTAAAATAGATCACTGGACAGTGAGGGGAACTGAGATCACATTGTGGTCTGTGGAAGCTGGTGTGGCAGGGCAGAGACTCTAGGTCGAGGCAGACACTAAGCAATCAATAATGCCCAGCATTGCCCGTCATGAGTATAAGCAGAGGATACTACGTCAGCACAAATGAGGGTGTTTAGCCTGGCCTTGGGCAAAGGAGAAGAATAAGTTCCCCCAAATGGAGGAAACAGCAATGGCAGGTTTCAAAAGCAATAGAAATCACAGGGAACTGCCAAAGTTCTGTTGAGGGACAGGATGGGGGGTGGGAGGTGCAGCATGAGTTCGATCCCCAGCCGGCTGGGGAGATGCCCACACGGCACGGCAGACTGCGGGTTTGACATCATCCCACAGGCGAAGGGAACCATGGAAAAGTTTAAGTGGTGTTTAAAGCAAGTTGGGTACTAGAATTTTGTGTTGAGCGAGCTGTATCTTGGCGTCACTAAGTGCAGTCTATTGAAATGGGTGTTTGAGGTGTCGATCCAGCATGAAGCTGAAGTGTCCTATATTTCCACACAATATCTTTTGGAAAATTCTTGTTAAATTAAATATGTGAGAGACTAATATCACCTTACTGTATCTAGAGAACTTAAAGAAATCCCTAAACATATTCTATATGTAAGATGTAATTCCAATTTTGTTCTAATTCTTGTTGAGGCCAGCAATTTGACAACCATCTATGGCTCAAGTCTATGAGTTGATGAGAGCTTCACGTCTGGTTACTAATAACATCACTTTCATTTTCCAGTTTTCCATTAAAATTTCTGAAATAATAAGGGCAAAACATGAAATTGGGGAGGGATTTGGTGACTGCCTCATATCTTGCTTGAGATCCTGTCTAAGCTGCTGCCGCATCTGGGAGGGCTTCCCTAAAGCACTTGTGAGTTGGTTGCTCTCTTGTTTCCCATACAGTAGCACCCTATACTTTGCTTATTCTGCGTCCATCACACTTTAGTGTAACTACTCTTTTATTGCATTTTAAAATTATCTTTCTGCTAGAAGCCCATTCCCTTTTTCTTGAATGTATTTCTAATACTTGTATGAGTTCTTAGTTGATGCCCAATATCTTTAGAACGAACACATCCTCAACTCCGTGAAGTCACTATCATTTTCATTTTAAAGATAAGAAAACAAGCCCCTGTTAATAGTTGCTCAAGGTCAAGATAGGTTAATATTTGCTCAAGATCAAGTCCTAAAATCCAGCTTGTGCCCGGTTCCTCTAACCTTGAAGATTGTTATCTGCCTCCTCTTTTTGTTTTTTCTTTTTTTAAAGATTTATTTTATTCATTTATACAAGCACTGGGGTACAGTCAGAAGCACGGGAGGGTGAGAGAATTCACCAGAGCCAGAGCGGGGAGCAGAACAGGCAGGCAGACCGAAGACACTGCTGAGGGGAGCAGCAGGCGAGGCAGGAGAGGTCTGCTGCACCATGTGGGAATCTCCCCAGCCAGCTGGGGATCGAACTTATGCTGCAGAAGCTGCGGACAACTTCAAAGCACTGTGCTCAAACCGCTGCACCACTGGGGAGGCCGCTCCCTCCTTGTTATCTCTTTACCAGTGACTGTTTTGATGAATACTTTTTTTTTTAAATAGAGGCATGTTTTATTTATTTGTTTGTTTGTTTGTTTGTTTTGTTTATACATGCACTGGGTACAGTCAGAAGCGCGGGAGGGTGAGAGAATTCACCAGAGCCAGAGCAGGGAGCAGAGCTGGCAGAAGGACCGAAGTACACTGCTGAGGGGAGCAGCGGGCGGCAGGAGAGGTCTGCGCGCCATGTGGGACCCTCCTCTGGTGGCCGGGGAGCAGCCGGGGATCGAACCGGCGCCGCAGAGGCCGCGGGCAGCTTCGCAACCCAGCGCTCAACCGCTGCGCCATTGATGAATACTTTTTAACTGCATGTTTGTGGCAGGTGCAGTGACCACTGTTGGACACCCGTGGTGTTCATATGAGAAAACCGTGACACCTAGGAGTTGTTCAGCAGGACCCTGGATTTTCAGTGTGACTCAGCTGCTGCTTCAGCTCAGGAGAGGGATGTTACTGATGTCAATCAGAAGTTGCACCAGGAAATATGGCCCATATGCATAAAGGATTGTTGGGCATTTAGTAATTTCTTACTTGGCTGTGGGTCCAAGTAAATTAGAAAAGAGAACAGGAATTAAAGAGGAAGGACATGTGGCTTGGGACAGCCATTAACTCCCTCCTTCACCCACTTCTGTCTGCTCAAATGTACCCTTCTTAGGGAGGTTGTCCCTGACCACCACTTAACCTTGGCATCTAACTACTCCCTTCTCTGCTCTATTCTTTGTACTGTTTATCGTCATCTGATTAGCAATTGATTTTCCTGAGGATATTTATCTTATTTATTGTCAGTCCTTTTCACTGGAATGTAAGTTCAAAGAGGGCAGGATGTATATGTGTTTCATTCTTTACCATTTTTCCAATACCTAGAACAATGCCTAGGACTTAGTAGTTGCTTAGCAAATATTTATCAAATGGACTGTATTCATCATATTATCAATATTTTAAAAGCCATCAATAAGTCAATGGACAATGATAATAATAGTAACAAGTAAAAAGATGCTTCCTTTCTTCCTGGAGGTAAAAATCTGTTGGATTTGATTTTGACTGATGTCACAGTGTCTTAGTATATTGGGCTGTTATAATATAATGCCACGGTCTAAGAAGCATTAAACCACAGAAATTTATTTCTCACAGTTCTGGAAGCTGAAAATTCAAGATGAAGGGCTGACAGATTCTGTGTCTGGTTAGGCTCATAGGAGGCAGCCTTTTTGTTGTAACCTACATGGTGGAAGGAACAAAGGAATTTTCTCAGATTTCTTTTAAAAGGATGCTAATTCTGTATATTACCTCTTATGGGTCCCGCCTCCTAGTACCATCACCTTGGGTGTTAGGATTTCAACATATGAATATTGGAGTGACACAAACATCCAAACCATAACATTCAGGAAGGGAATTCTGACATACTGCCAACACCTTTGAACAACACCTTTGAAAAAGCAAGTTAATGGTGAGACTTTTCCTTTCCTCACCTACACTCCTCCTGCCTATGCAGTCTGTCCTGATTGTCTGCTTATTTCCAAGTAGTGCCTTAGAAATATTTCCAAGAAAAAATTAAAATAACACCATTTCAAATACCTAAATACCTAAAAATGTGAAATGCAGGTAATTGAATTTTTTTAAACATTTTTAGCAGTTGAAAAATTTTTTGTACTTTAATATGTTATGGATCAAATATTCTATAACAGGGCAGGGACACCAAGTTTCATTAAAGTCCTGTAATGATGAAATGATTCTATCATGAGGCTGGATGATTTTGGTCATCACTTTTTTTATGTATATTCAAAGGGGTAGATTTATAATAAAAAAGAGATGGGAAGTAAAGGACACTTGTACAAATGGGCAGAAAGAGCTGGCCCCGAAAGGGACAGGTTTGTTAAGAGAGAGGCCTGCATGGTCACAGTCAAGCAGTCTTGGGAGGAACCTGCCTCTGCTGCTTTGCAAAGGGAGAAGGTTGGTGAAGAGAAACACCTGCATAGTCACAGAAGGACAAGACAGTTGCTGTCCTTGGTCATCACTTTTATTTGATCTGTAAGATCAAGATGATGGACTAAATTGATTTTAAGGTGACTTCCAAGTCCAAATTTGCACGAGCAAACCTGCGGAAAATGAATTTTGGGCGGGGTGGGGGTGTCTTTGCATTCCTTTTTTGGGTTCCTTTCTTCTGCCTTGTGGATAATGTGGCTTAATGTATAGGAGAACAACCTCAGAAGATGCCATTGATTAGTGCCCCTTTTTGACATGCTTGCATCTGACAGGTAGTTATTTTGTTAATCACTTTCCTTCAAGATGTTAGCAATTATTTTGTTGTGTTTGATAAGATGGATTTGTGTTGCTTCAAGCTTTCTCAAAAGATGTTAGCAGACCTTATCTGATCTGAGAACAGTATCTGGAAGTTCTTTTCTTCCTTTAGAAGAAAAGTCATACCTTTCTGTTTTTAAGAATCAATCCAATAACTACAAAACAAATTCCAGGGCGTGCTGTGAATGCTGTTGTGGAGAAGACAGTTGCCTCTGTTCCTGGAAGCTGTTGGGTTGAGTTGAACTGGAGTTGAAAATACAATGCAGGAATGAGTGCTTTGGGACTATAGGAGCAATAAATGATTCAATGTAGGGTAAGTGAAATTGGTCAGGCAAGTTTTACGCCACTGGCCTCTATGGCTACCACCTGCGGCTGTGAATGCAGAAGGTGCTTGGGAGTGAAGGCCCAGGGCACGCACGCCTGGTGGTGGACACCTGAAGTATGGTGTGGGCATGTGTAAGTGGGTACACCTGAGCCTGGAGGCCTAGGCTCTGAGGGTGGCGTCACTCAGAGACAGGACATCTACAGCAGAATGGCTGAGGAATGGATACAACGGAATGGCTACGAAAGGACGAGTGACAACAGCGAGGCAGGACCATGAGAACACCAGAGAAAGCCCAGAAAAAAGCATACAGATTTGCCTCCTGGCCCCCTGGCCTCCCTGCCTTGCCAGCCTGTGAGCTTACCCCACCACAATTGGCATAGAAAGTGCATTTAAGCCTGAAAAATCCACTGAAGGCTCTGGGACTCTCCTTTATCTCTCTGGCCTAATCGATAGAGAACCTGCCCTCTGCATGCTTGAAAAACACTCAACCAAAGAAACTATCCTTCTTGTGCCAGTTCTCCAGGATTTCTTATTACCCAAATTGTCAATTTTTAGTTGTTAGTCTAGTGTAGGGGAGAGTATTGGGATATGTGAGAGGGTGTCCCCCTGATTACCTATCCTGTGGTAAACTTTATTGTCAGAAAAGTAAGTTGTTATAATCATATTGTTACTAGATTCCAATGAGCAGATGAGACGCTTTTAGAATTTACGCTTAGCTTCTTATAAGTATGTGCTACCATACTGATCATAGGGACCACACTGTGTACCACACCCCCGACTGATTTATGTTATAATTCAGTTTTTACCTCTTGATACCCATCACATGGAAAACTATTTAAAATAGAGATATTTATTTGGCTAGTCAATATAACTTTTCTTTCTTGAGTTAAATGTAGTTGTTTCTATTATATCCTGAAGCATCTGGTTTGCTTAGTGGCGTCACGTGAGCACTGCCACAGGCCTGAAATGTCCCAAGAGGGTAAGAATAGCCACAATGAGCGATGATTTCTTCTGTCTCCTCGTCACTGCAGTTGTCAGGAATGCTTTACCACAGAGGCAAACAGCTCAGGGCTGTCTCAGCTGGCAGACTGAAAAATTGACCTCCTACTCTTGGGCTTGAATCATCCTTTTCAGATCTCCAGCTCTAACCTTTTAAGTCCTCTGTAGCTAAGATACATTTATTCCTGCAAAGATTTCCCACCTCCTTGCAGAACACAGGCTTCCAGCCTCTCCTGCAGCCCTGAGTCAGTGACACTCTAGTAGCATGGAGCATGTGGACTTGCTGGGGTTCCTCATTGTCACATTAAATTGCAATGTGACCTTTGTGGGTGAGTAGAGGAAACACCTTCAAAGCTCTTATTCTGGTTTTGTTCTTGCCATTTTGTCTGTTTGCCCCCTCCCCCTCCCCACCTTCCCTCTCCCCACCAAGAGACAAGCATGTATGTTGCTGGAGAGAAGGCAGCTGTCCCTGCAAACTGTTGTCTAATTCCTCCTATTCCATAATCACTTAAGGAAGTCTTGGGTGTGAGTGTCATTCTCGATGATTGTGTGTTGAGTCAAAAGACTCGAATAGGTAGAAGGAGTATTTTTGTGTAACTCTTCTCTGATTCCTTTATCAGGAAAATGATGAAGAGAGAAATTATGATAGAGAGAAATTAATGATCGAGAGAAATTAATGCCTGACTATGCTTTCTTCTTGTTCATGTTTTTTAGGGTTTACCCTGAAAACTAAATTCATAAATATTGGTAACTTCTCTTGTATATGTTAAACCAAACCCCACTTTTAGTTTTTTAACAAAGAAAATAATAAAAACGTTCGCATTTCATGTGGCCAAGTCAATTTTCAGAGCAGAATGGAGTCCTAGAAAACAAGATTGCGAAAAGGATTAAGAAGTGGTTAATTCTTCTCTTCTTCATTATTTTGTAGAATTAACACAAAATCAACTTAGTTTTAAATGTTTGAGGCAATAAGTAATGAAATTCTTTGAGTTTAATTGCCTTCATTTATAATAGTTTTGTTTCTCTGATATCAGATGATGTTTTCTGTATCTCCTCATAAAACAAGTATTTGTAAGTTATTTTGATGAATCTTAAACATGTTCCAAAATAACTGACTCATGATATGAAAATAGGACTTTGAAGCTATTTTGATTTCTTAGATTGGTTTCACTTATTCATTGATAAATTGAAGAAAGACAAACTTCACTGATTCATAATAACTGGTAAGAGGGGGAATGAATTTTCAATTATTAAAAAATCTGAAAAATTGAATGTTGTTAAAGAAATTTGATTTCAAGGACCCTAAAGAAACATTTAATACAAGTTCTATGATTAAATAAAGGATTTGTGGACCATCATCATAAATAAATAAGGCTTATTGAAATGAACAGCTTCTATTTGTTGCACACCATTGCAAGAATGTGCCCTTTAAAAAGGTGGTTCTCCAAGAAGAGTAAGATCTATTTTATTTTATTTTTATTTTTATTAATTTTTTTGTGGAACCCTCGCCGGTGGCCGGGGAATGAACTGGTGCTGCAGAGGCTGCGGGCAGCCTCGCAACCCAATGCTCAACCGCTGCGCCACCAGGGGAGGCCCGAGTAAGATCTATTTTAAGCATAAATTCTCTCAGCCCAGCTTTCTTTCTAGATCTTTCTTCAGGAGCATCACCAAAAGTATAAATAAGTAGTGTAAAATTAAACATTTTTAGTCTCTAACGCTTCTTTAAAATCTGCTACTCTGAAAGCATTGCATAAAGTAGTTCAGCAGAGTGTCAGAAACAATGTAAATGCTGAATATATATTTGTCAAATGAGTCAACTTGCAATGCTGTTGCTGTGACTGAAATACATACTTATTGACTTCAAAGTTCTCCAGTCTCTCTCCCCACAAATGCTTTAAATCTGTTTTGAGGACATACTAATTTGGTGGCTTGCCCTTCTTGCTTCCTCTTTTCCAGGGAAGATCTGGCTTATTTTCATGATCCTGCTGAGGATGGGGGTAATCATCCTGGCAGGGTCTCCAGTATACCAGGACGAGCAGGAGAGATTTGTGTGTAATACTCTGCAGCCAGGGTGCTCCAACGTTTGCTATGACATCTTTTCTCCAGTGTCCCACTTGAGGTTCTGGTTGATCCAGAGCGTGTCTACTCTTCTCCCTTCCACTGTGTTCAGTATCTATGTACTCCACAGAGGAGCCATGCTTGCAGCCCACGGGCCCTGTGGGCCAGATGGCAGTCCTGGGGCTCATGAGCCCTCCGATCGGACCCCGGGGGACAGGCGCTGCTCTCAGTCCTGCAGGGAGGGGAGTCATCTGATTGTGCCAGACTTATCCTCTGGTTACATTGTCCATCTCTTCCTTCGGACCGTGCTGGAGGCGGCTTTTGGTGCCTTGCAGTACCTCTTCTTTGGGTTCTTGGTCCCAAAGAGATTCTCTTGCACTCACTCTCCTTGCACCAGTGTGGTGGACTGTTACATTTCTCGGCCCACAGAGAAGTCCATCATGATGCTTTTCATCTGGGCGGTCAGTACACTTTCCCTCCTGCTCAGTGTTGCTGACCTCATCTGCAGCTTGCAAAGGAGGATGAGCAGGAGGTCAGGCCCCAAGTGTGTACCCAAAAGCATCTCCACCAGGAAGATGGCAGCACATGGCAGGTGGGAAGCAGAGGAGGTGCCCACTCACCCTGAGCTGTGGATGGGAGGGGAGGGGCCCGAGAGTCGCAGTGCTAAGTCTGCTGTGTCGGGGCGGACGGAACTTGCAGATGAGGAGGAGAGTGAAGCCATGTCCTCTGTTAGCAACAAGCCGACTGTGACTCGCAAAAAACTGGCGGACAGGCCTCAGAAAGAGGCCACCCAGGAGCCAAGAAGCGAGGGCCCTTCTAAGGCACAGGAGCATCCCTCAGTGCCTCAGAGTCAGCTGGCCCAGCACTATCGATCCAGTCACCAGCAGCCCCTTGACTGGCTGGCCAGCTCAGGGAGTGCTGCCCACCTGAGAACCAGGAAGTCTGAGTGGGTGTGAGCAGGAATGTTGGGCAGCACAGAGGGGCCCAGCTCTCCCCCTGGGAGCGCTACTGATCTGTTCAGATGGAGATGCCCAGCCACTAAGATGCAGGCTCACCGTGGCACATGCAAAATCGTATCACTCGGCTGTGTTCTGGAACATCAACAGGCAGAAAGGGGAGCCGACTTGGAGATACATGGATTTTGTGGGGGACTCTGATATACCCTCAATACAGCTTTAATTTAGATCACACTTTCTGCTGAAAAAAGTATTTGACATTCAAACACAGACTGGAAGCTAAGATGATTCACTGGAGAGAGTCAGATTACCGATGCCAGGCTCGGATTCTGTTGTCTCATTTGTTACCATTAAGCAATGAAGCAATGTGTGCTTATTGTAAGCATGTTCTTTTACATTAATAGAGCTCATTTGTGTTTTTTTTTTGTGAATTATTACATACTTTTGTTTTTGTTTTATGTTTCTGTTTAGATAAAAGAAATATGTTACATGCATGGCATCAATACAGAGATATTAACTCAGCTTCTCCAAACACCTTTAATAAAATGAATGCTGACTAAATTGTGATACACTTCATTCTTCATTGTGTCATAGGACAAATGACAGATGCAGAAAACATACAGAAAAAACAATGTTGGAGGGTGGTGGGGGTGTCATTGTAGATTGTTACTATATAAGAGTGTACAGCTTGTGGGGTGGACCCTTGGCTTGCTTCATTGTCCTGAGTGACTTCCAGAGTTGCTCTAAGAAGAGGCTGGTAGTTACAGGGTTGCCACAGCTTATCTAGTGCAGGTTTGTCTGTCTTTGGAGAGCTTTACAGTCAAGTTTTCCTGAGAGTCTTGGAGTTGCTGTGAGCATATGAAAAACACTGTGAGAGCTGTGGCCGGAGAGGCCTGTGTTCACGTTTTTTGTGTGCGTGTGCGCTAGAAATAGACACTGAACTTGGATCTTGGGATAAACTTCCATTAATGCTCTCTGCACTTGGCATTATTCTGGTTTTAGTCCAAGTGCTGCCCAAGTTAGAGCTATAATGCCACCTTGAAAGGCCAGTTGGGAAACACAGCCTAGCACCAAGATCTGCTCTGGGACCAAGTAAACCTGCTCACCTTCATCTAGAGAAGAGTGAGAGTCATCTGGGTTTAATACCAGAACTGATGAATATTCTCTCCTCTCCAAATATGAGGTGGCTGAGAAAGAGGATTTGCCCTTTGCTCTAGCAAATAATCAAATGGTGAAACAATGTGCTCATGAAACAAATGAATACTTTCAGCTGTTCTAAAGAAAACCTTGGCAATGAGGGCCTTTCTGGTGGTGCAAGGAGTTAAGACGCAACCTATGTAGCTGTCCACAGCCTCTGTCCTCGTGTCCAAAGCATGTGTTTGATCCCCGGCCAGGGAGAAACCCACATGGCACAGCAGACCTCTCCTGTCTCACCCGCTGCTCCCCTCAGTAGTGTATTTCATCAGTCTGCCTGTTCTGTGCCCCACTCTGTCTCCATTGAAGACTCTCACCCTCCACACCTGTGGCCTGTACCCCAGCTCTTGTATGCATAAATAAATAAATCTTAAAAAAAAAAAAAGAAAACATTGGCAATGAAATGTCTACCAGAATGGAGAATAACATCCTGCTTGTTATCTCTATAGGATCTCAAGGAAATTGGTTTAAATGTAAAAAACTATTTGAATGAATGTGTCTATTTTGAACATATAAAGAAATCCCCCTTCCTCCCCTCCTCCCTCTCTCTCTCTCTCTCTCTCTCTCTCTCTCTCTCTCTCACTCTCTCTCTCTCTCTCTTTCTCTCTCTCTCTTCCCTCCACCCAGTACAATGAAAACTAGGAGCCATGGCTAAGTCCCCTTTCTTCAAAATTTAGATCTCTGTCCGCCGCACAGTAAGTATACTCAATAAATGTGATTTGAGTATTCAGGGGCAAATCTTATAGCAAGGAATTCTGATGGACTTCCCCAGCTTGGGAATAGTTTTAGATATATAAGAATTCTCTAGGGCTTCATTATTTTAAAAAAAATAAGCTCCACAGAACCCTAATATGAGCCTTGATAATGTTAAGTGATGAAAGGAAATCAGCTCGACAAATCTTGGAAGTGAAAGGAATGTGGAAAAGGCTAAACCTTAGAGAGCAACAGGCAGACATTTTAACTTCCCAGTTTCCATAGGCACAGAGACCTGATTCTGCAGTTGTTGAGCCAGGGGTGAGGGAGGAGCCAAGTGGGGACAGCCATTTTTGTAAACATTATTGGGGTGGCTGGCTCATGTTTGCGGCACTGTTGATATTCCTCTATTCTGGAGTTCCAGATCCAAGACTCTGCAGTCTACCTGCTATCAGTTGACTTCACAAGGTCCCAAGGGGTGGGGCGGAGGTGCACATGTCAGAGCATTGGTGTCCAGCTTGTGAGGAGCACCCCAGTTCCTCCACGTGTATCTCTCCCAGTAAAGGGTCTGTGCCTACACACTGTTTAGCTCTCCTCTTCCTAGTGCTGCTGAGTAAGTGGCAGCCTCTTGCTTCCCCAACCACAGCCTCCAGGCATTTCGCTCCACCCACCTCTCATTCAATGAAACGTGAATCTCTGTGTCCCTATGGTGAGTTCTGTATTTTCTCTGCTGTCCAAGAGTTATTCCAGTTTTATCCCAAGTAATGGAATTCTCTGCATGTAGTTCCTGAATGGTAACCTTATATGATCATTTCAGGAGTGAAGCAAGGGACTTCTTCTTATGCCATCTTGGTCAGTTTGCTGTTGCAATAATCTATTGATTGGCATCTACATTATTCCCACATCTTGGCTATTGTAATCCTATTATAATTGGTGTGCATATATCTTGTCAACATCTTATTTTATTTCCTTTGGGTATATTCCCAAAAATGGAATTTCAGGATTGTAGAGTTGATCTACTTTTAACTTTTTGTGGACTCTCCATATTTTTCCAAAGTGTTCTGACTAATTTACATTCCCACCAACAATTCATAAGGGTTCCCTCTCCATCACATCCTTGCCAGAGTCTGTTGTCTCTTACCTTCTTGATGATAGTCATCACCACACCTGTTAAGATGTGTTGTGCTATCTCATTATGGAGTTGATTTGAGTTGCCAGTCAGTCTAACATTAATAGGGGTTCATTTATTGGGCCCTTCCATCCTGCTAACCACCTAAGCATGTTTAGGTAATGAAAATCATCAGAACAGGAGAGGTCTGTGCATCCTGGGAAGAGCTACCATGAAAGAGAGGGGAACTCCATAGAAGGTGAGAGGGAATTATGAGGATAATTCGCTGACTTTACACCCTACTGAGTGATGGTGGTGCTGATTGCACAGACATTTTGGTCACATGACATGACCCAACCAATAAGGAACAAAATTGTAGATGAGGCTTTGAGAGTTCAGGAACTTGCTTGGCTGTGTTAGTTAGCATGACAACATTTGTGGCAACATGCAGATGGAAACCATTCTTCTCTTTGCTCTCATACAGGATACCTCAGATTGCCCCTGGTTTTGTAACTTATGTTCTGAAGTCTTTTCCAGCCTTTTAAAGGAAGGAGAAAAAAAAATCATAGACTATCTCCAACAGGTTAAAAAAAAAAAGGTCTAATTTTAATCTAATATTTAACATCAAGTGGCTATTGTCCTCTTTTCAAAATTTGAATCTGCTTCACGTCGCTGCATCTTTTGCACACTGGATGCACAGAAAGCCATCCAGTCCCCCACTGCATAAGGCAGAAGCAGTGTTAGGAAGGTAATTGCAGCCCGAATCTGCGACACTTAACAAAGAAGTTTCAAAAAGTGCAGCCTTCTTCTGTGATGATTCAGGGAGCCCTCCATCCTGGCTCCATCACCTTCCACCCACCGGTGCCAAGATTGCTGTGGCAGGGACAAAGCAGTTTCCATGGGCTGGGTCTGAGAGGGTGCCGGCGTGTCTGGCCATGTTCTGTGGCTAGAGCTCAGCTAGAACTGCTCCAAAGAATATAAAAGCAGCTCTAGTTATGTCCCAGGAGAAGGAAGAAAATTTGGGGTCAATAGCTAGCTAGTGTTTGCCTCAGAGAACAACAATTTTCTAGGCACTGTACCATAAAGAGGTATTTCCTAGATCTGACTGGCCAACAGATTGGTCTCAGAGGAGGGGAGGCCTAGCAAAGACATTAGCTCAAGTCCCTGGATGTCCCGCAGCTGGAGAGAAGAGAAAGGCAGTGAGAAGGAATAAGAAAACAGACTGAACTGGGCCAAGAACCTAAATTTCTTGTACTTCAGGACTATCCGCTTAATAACAGTCAAAGAAGAATTTATCTTAAGTGTATGTGTGCACATGTGTTTTAATTTAAATCTTTATTCTTTGCACAGTAAGAAAGGCTCACTAGCTATTATCTAGTCGAATTTTGCAGGAACTTTAATTCAGAAATCCTCCCAGCTTACTGTCCAGGTGGATTCTCAAGTGACCCTGCAGTAACAGAAACCCACTGGTAGAATCCAAATGCTGAGCTGGTCTGTACCACAGCTGGCTGTCTACTGAGACAAACATGAAAGAAAGATTATGAGGATCAGTGAGATTATGCTTATACGTAGTCAAGAAAAGTGTTATTTATGGAATCAATAAATGTGACTCTTTTGTAGAATTTTTAATCTACTGTGAGTACCTATTTTGAATTTTCTGAGTATAAATTTGGTTTCAGAAGTGAGGAGGGGGTGGTGCTTTGCAGATGAGGAGAAGAGGCATCTGAGCTTCTCAGCACACTCTCCAGGGACACCCTCCTGCCCATAACTTTAGCATTCCAGCTCCGGGGGCTGGATCAGCTGCACATTCTGTAAATCCTGCCAGTTGTATTTTGGTTGTGCTGTGGGATAAATATTTTATAGAAACGAAACAGATGTCTCTTCTTCCCCACCCCCATGTGAAATGTATGTATCTTTTCCCTCCCCCTGTCAATCACAGAGTGAATCTCTTCCTTGGGGAACTTTCTGCTCTGTGCTGTGGCCTGAGAAAATATATGAATGGTGAAAATAGAGCAGAAAGAAGTTACTAAATTTTCTTATAAGCTGAACTTAGATGAAATGAGTTTCATGGAGAATTTGGAAATTAAGAGTCAAATCCAAAAGCTATATTTTAGTAAAAGGAGTTTCCTCCATAGCCCTTTAATTCCCCCCAAGATAGGTGGAGCAGAGGCATACATGACACATTTAAAAGACTGAGTGATTATTAAGAATGTGTCTACCTGGCCATGGCATTGATGGGCCACACTTCTTGGTCATATTAAAGCTGAAAGATTCTTCAGTTTATCATCCATATGTCACAAGGAGATTCTTCTCTCTACAACCCTGTGTGCTCCCTTGTCTAGCAGCATTTCTTCCTCCTCCTGTGTCCCCTGTATGTGTTTTAGCAGTAATTTGACAAATAAGAGTTGAAATCAATGGAGCTATGTTGAAAATTAGTCTTTACTAAGCATTAGCTTGGCATTTGACATTTAATCTCTTGCTTCTGTTTCTTTCTATGAAGCTTAAAAAATCAATTTATTGACACGAGAAGCCAGCAAATGGATGGAAAGATTGCCAGTAATAGATCATTGCCCTAGTGCCACTTTTCAAAAGGCTCCTGTAATTCCTGTGAGCTCTCATTTTCCTGGTGCTAAGATGGGTATATAAAGGCTATCTTACTCTGCAGGCTCCTGGAAAGTTCAGGTGATATAGTAGACATGGAAGTCTCAGAAAGGGACAGAGAGTGTAACACAGTAAATTTTTCCTAGGTTGTGAAAATCCATGTTTAATAGATGACTCTAGACTGGGCTGACCAGGAATTTGCATGAGGAGGAAGATTTCTATAGACTTAGGACTGCTCTCAGCCTTCTTCCTGCATCCTTTCTTACAGCAGAGACCTCCCTTGGGTCATATTTAGGATGCAATATATATATATAAACCCCAAAATGTTAATTCATTTCTGGTGGTACCACTTGACAATTTTGACTCTCCTCCTTTTTTGATTCCTCCATTCTACTGTTTACTAAATAGTTAAAAAAATTCCCTTATGACTATAACTTGTCAAACAAGATATCTGTAAATGTATGTAAGGTCTCCTCCCCACCTTGATTTATGAAATGATGTGTGACTTTATGTATAGGACTATTTTCCCCCTTTTCTTGTGCATTAGGAAGGTAAAGTGCTTTAGATCTCAAAAATAGTAGTTGAGGGTCAATTAAATGTCTATAAAATGGCATATTTTATTTTTTTTTAAAGCCGCAGGCATTATAAAGTTTACACTACTTAGTGTATGTAGTGCCATGTCCTTCAGAAATGAAAACAGAGTACTTTCACAGATGTGGTTTGTGGGATTGGCTATTAGAAGGAAATAAAGTCTTGGGCTAAAACAAGTACAAAAAATTTTGTTTTGTGCCCAAAATGGTTCTTTAGAGAGAAGTTAAGAGAATAGTGAAGACTTGTCCTCTGGGGACAGGGAAGCATTTCCATCCTCTCACCAGTGAAGGGCTCTAGGACACTAGCTTTTCTTTGTGCACATTTGTCCTCATCTATCAATATATAAACAAAATGTCCCCCTTTTTTTTTTTTTAAAGATTTATTTATTTATTTATTTATACAAGCACTGGGTACAGTCAGAAGCGTGGGAGGGTGAGAGAGAATTCACTAGAGCCAGAGCAGGGAGCAGAACAGGCAGACTGATGAAATACACTGCTGAGGGGAGCAGCGGGCACAGCAGGAGAGGTCTTTGTGCCATGTGGGACCCTCGCCGGCAGCGGGGGATTGAACCGGCGCTGCAGAGGCTGCGGGCAGCTCCACAGCCCAGGGCTCAACCGCTGTGCCACAGGGGAGGCCCCAAAATGTCCCCCTTTCTACCTAGAAGTATGATATTTATTGTCAGAGTGTGGATTAAAGGGTTTTTACCTTTTAGGAAGTAAGGAACATAAATATTAATGATGACTCATTGTGTCTGTATATTTATTGAGTGTCTTTCATGTCTGGTGCTCATATGAGAAAAGGGACAAGTTACAAGATTAAGAAAGTTCCTCCTTGCATTTGAGGATCTCTTGATGAGATAATTGGGGACTCTGTGAGGGTAAAATATACTCAAATATTCAATCCCATTGTTTTATCTTGACTATTTCACCACAAAAATTCTTTTGTTGTAAGTAAATGAACAGAGAGAGGAACAGTGAAACTTGCTTAAAGTGAAGGAATGAGGCCACCTCCCTCCCTTTCTCAGAGGCTCCTTCTGACGGCCTCTCCCTCAGGCACCTGTCTCCTCGCTGCCCTGTTTAAACCTGGCATGGAACCCAGAGTCCTCTCCCTGTGAGGCCTCCTGGGAACATTTCCCCGTTTCAACCTCAGTGTATGGAATATTCCACCTGTCAGTGATCCTAATGAAATGTCACCAGCTTGTTTTACTCCCAAGGAAATGAAGATCCAGGAAGGTCTAAGAAGGTGAGATAACTCATCTAAGGTAATCTGGTCATTTGGCGGCCAAATTTTCTCCCTCCCAGCAGGTTGTAGTGATAAGGAAACTGAGGCTCATTGGTGACTTTCTCCAGGTCATACAGTGGAGGAAATCAGAGTAGGGATTTAGATCTCACTTTAAAAAAACAAAAAAAACCAAAAAAAAACCCCTGTGTTCCTCCCCACGTTGCACTGCCTCTAGTGAGCTTTGGCTTATTATAGAGAAAAACATGCCCTTAATGTAATCAACCCTTGGCCAGCTCAAGGCTTTTTAATCTTCCACTTCTGGGTCAGAACAGAAAGACGATGTTTATGATCATAGATGCACTACCTTTGTCAGCAGCTAATTTTTTTTTTTTAATTTTTCTAGAGGCATGTTTTTATTTATTTGTTTGTTTGTTTTGTTTATACACGCACTGGGTACAGTCAGAAGCGCGGGAGGGTGAGAGGATTCACCAGAGCCAGAGCAGGGAGCAGAGCAGGCAGAAGGACCGAAGTACACTGCTGAGGGGAGCAGCGGGCGGCAGGAGAGGTCTGTGCGCCATGCGGGACCCTCCTCCGGTGGCCGGGGAGCAGCCGGGGATCGAACCGGCACCACAGAGGCCGCGGGCAGCTTCGCAACCCAGTGCTCAACCGCTGCGCCACCGGGGAGGCCCAGCAGCTAATTTTTTTTAAACAGAAAGAGTTTCACTTCGTTTACTACTTCTGTGTCTCTTTTCCCACTGGGTTTGTAGACATTTGTTTGACTTGATTTTTTTTTTTTTTATCAGATTCTCATCCTCCACAGAATTAGAGTACTCTTGGTATAAGAAATTTACTCATGTCTTTTTACACAACTTAAATTTCAAAGTGATAACAAAACTTTAAAAATTCAATTTACAAAGTAATTCCAATAAATCTTTAAAAAGAGGTGTAAAATTACATTTCTATAACTTTTGGAATGTTTTTTTAGTTGGGTGGGGCCCACTGTGGTTGATCTTTGAAATTACCCATCAGGGAATAAAATATTAAATTAAGACTTCGAGAGGCCTCTCTGGTGGCACAAGGTGTTAAGACACAGTACTGTGAAGCTGTCTGCAGACATTGCCGCACGAGTTCGATCCCTGGCCAGGGGGGTGACCCACATGGCACAGCAGACCTCTCCTGTGTTGCCCACTGCTCCCCTCAGAAGTTATTTCAGCCAGTCTGCATCTTCTGCTCCCCACTCTGTCTTTGGTGACTCCTCTCACCGCCCCCACCCCCACTGCCCGCATCTTTGGCTGGCACCCCAGCTCTTGTATGCATAAATAAATCTTTAAAAAAAATAAAGACTTCAAGCTTAGAGTTTTTTTTTAAGATTTATTTATTTATGCATACAAGAACTGGGGTACAGTCCAGAGGTGCAGGGGGTGAGAGGATTCACCAGAGACAGAGTAGGGAGCAGAAGAGGCAGATCTACTGAAATATACTGCTGAGGGGAGCAGCGGGTGAGACAGGAGAGGTCTTCTGTGCCATGTGGGTTGCTCCCTGGCTGGCTGGGGATCGAGCTTATGCTGCAGAGGCTGCAGATTGCTTCATAGTGCAGTGCTTAACCCTTTGCGCCACCAGGGAGGCCCAAGCGTGAAGATTTTTATTTTTAATTTTTTTAAAGATTTGTTTATTTATGCATATAAGAATGGGGGTATAGGCCACAGGTATGGAGGATGAGAGGATTCACCAGAGATGGAATGAGGAACAGAAGAGGCAGATTGAATGAAATACACTGCTGAGGGAAGCAGCGGGCAAGTCAGGAGAGCTCTGCTGCGCCATGTGGGTAGCTCCCTGGCCAGGGATCAGGGATCGAACTCGTGCTGCAGTGGCTGCGGATAGCTTAATAGGTTGCATCTTAACACATTGCGCCACCAGGGAGGCCCTGCATTTTTTTTTTTTTAATCCAAATGCCTTGGGAAGAACTGCTCCCTGTATCAGTTAATTACACTTGTTGAGCATAAGAGAACAGAGAAATGGTTGTGATTGAAAGAGGAGGAGGAAGGTATGGTGAGGGAAAGTTCCAGAATTCTTGGGGATAGAAGGGAGAAGTGGTTGACACCATAGGGAGAAGAGGGAGAAAAGAAGGAGAGACAAGAGTCAGAAAGATCTGTGAGAGACCCCAAAGGATGGAGAGCAGAGCCCAGACATGGATCACCGAAACAGGGAGCAACTTGTGTGTGAGGAGATCAATGACAAATGTCAGGACCAGTGGGTAGAGGCAGGGGTTAAAAGCCAGGAGCCTGAGTTTGGCAAAATGGCAGCAGAGTAAAAACCCTGGATTCAACTTCTCCACATACAACGAGACAGCAGCAAAAACAGCCAAAAAATCCCTCAGGGAAAATGGATCATCACAGCACACAGTAGGAGCAACATTTCAGCAGAAAGGGGTAGTGAACTCGTTTGTAGTGGTAGTAGGGCAGTATTGTCCATGAGCATGGGGTGGGGGGTGGGGGCGCTACATGTCTGTTCTCCCTGCAATAATTATCTCGGGTATGTAACAACACTAGGGACTCCTGAGACCTGGCAACTCACAGCACCAAGGGGCGTGCAACTTGGCACACAAGATGGAGGGTGCAATGTTAGCAAACTGTAGGGGTAGGCAAGCAGAGTGGATTTAACTGACAGCAGTTTAAGAACAGACTAGCTGTCGAACAGCTGGAGCCTGAATCAGGCGGGAGAGACAGGTAGGAGTGCTTGTGATGGCTCCTAGAAGAGGATCCTACATAAAGTGGAGGTGAAGCTATTCAAAACACCTGCTATCCCTCACTCCAAGTCTAAAATCAAAACAACATAGACATTTGGACAACTAGAGCTCAAGCACCTGTCAATAATGGAAACAAACACTCCAGGATAAGGCTCTGTGCTGGGAAAGAAAAGAGAAAAACTCCTGACCTGTGACCCCATGTCAAATACAATCCACACCCAATGCTGCATGTAGTGCTTCAAAATAGCCAACAGTGGAAACAGGCTTGAAACCATACAAATCTATAAGGCGGAGGAGCCGGTCTGGACGTCTACACAAGCACATAGTTCGGACTTTCTAACACAGTACAAATCTTGGATCTCTGAGTTTACCAGGGGTAAACCTTTGGTGCCATACTGTCCTGTTCCTTTTTTTATACCTACTGCCCCTCACTCACCAGTGCCAGCTCTCTGATTACTTCAACAGGTGTAAAGACAACATTTTGAAAGTCTACCCTATGACAACCCATAAAATATTATAAATGAGGAAACCGAAGAACATACCACAAATGCTAGAGCCAAAAAAACCCTGGGAGGAGTTTTAATCCAGCAGAATGGAAGAACATGACTGGAGTTCAAGGTAACACCAATGCTTATGGAACTAAAATTAAAAAAAAAAAAAAAAACACGAGAATATATAACAGCAACAGAAAAAAGATAAAAAAGTAGGCAGCTAAGAAACACTATAGCAGAACTAAAAAATACAATTGCGAGCCTCAACAGCAGACAAACAGAAACAAGGGAGAGAATTAACGATCTCAAAAGCACAATGTTGGAGAATATACAAGTAGAAAAATGTAGAGAAAATGAATTAAAAGCAAAAATAATGTAAGAGACCATTGGGATAACTTAAAGAGAAATAACATCCACATCATGGTGGGGGGTGTCTCTGAAGGAGAAGAAAGAGGGAAAGCCATCGAGAATTTATTTAATTAAATAATTGCTTAATCATCTCAATCTGGGAGACAAACCAGACTTGTGATCCAAGAGCCCCAAAGAGTTCCAGACAAAATAATACCAGAGAGACACACACCAAGGCACATTATAATAATAAAGTTGTTCTAAACCAACATGCAGGACAGAATAGTAAAAGCATCAGGAGGAAAAAGGGTTAGCTATAAGGGAATACTGATAAGACTATCAGCAGACTTTTCAGTAAAGATTACAGAGAAGAAAGAACTAGAAGGAGATATTTAACATACCTAAAGAAAAAGATTTAGCCCAGGAACATTGAGCCAGCAAAATTAACATTCAGGATAGAGGGAAGAGTAAAGAGCTTCACTGAAAAGCAAAAACCAAAATAATTTATCAATTCCAAATCAAATATGAAAAAAAATTCAGAAGAGTTGTTCAAGAGCAATAGGGTAACAAAGAGAGAGGTGACAGACACCTAACGTAGAGGCAGGAATGACCACTGAGCAGGTTTTCTGATCCCATGCAGACCAGGTAAAGGAGGAGTCAGAGTCCTCAGTGGTTTTTTGCAGGTCTTTTATTGGGGTTCACCAGGCAAATGGCAGGCAGAGGTGCTGGGGGGCCCGGAGGCTGGCAGGCCTCCCAGCCCCCAGCACGTCTTCATTCTATCTGGGCTCTCCAGCGTTCTCTGCTTCTCTCTCGGCTTCTGCTACTTCTTTCTCGGCTTCTCTTTCGGCTTCTACTGGTGCCCCCGTGACGCCGCCCTTAAAAAAAGCACAGTCTTAGCACAGGTGCACCCACTTCAGGTGCCCGCCGTCGGGCATGCATTCAGGATCACAGGGTTCCCTCATCTAACCTGATGGCGGGAGGGCAGAAAAGCCCGACATTTTCCTTACCCTACACTTAAGTTACTTAACAGGAAAAGGAGAGTGACAGTGAGGCCCATCTGAAAAAATCAGACTAGACTGGATGACTCACACAGCCAATCCTCAGTAGAAATCACAAACAAAAATTAATAGAAGTAACATAGAAGACAACAGAAATGGAACTTAAATGCAACAGAACAAGATCTTAAAAAATAAAAAAAGACAAGATAACACTCCCAGACAAAAATACAACAGGATGGCAATAAACACTCAGCTTAACTTTAAACACCATGAATGTACCAGCCAAAAGATGTGGAGCTGCTAAATGGATTTCAAAACAAATTCCAGCCTTCTGTTGTTTACGAGAAACCCATCTTACCAACAAAGACAAACACAGAGTTAGAGTTAAAGGCTGAAAGATCCAGGATAGAACTTGGTACCTGAGGAGGAAATGGACGCCATCAAAGAGAAAGAGGACACAGAAAGAGGACTGGAGTCACCCCCAAAATACATTTCATCTACTTTTCAAATTGGGTCTCTGCCAAGTCCAGTAGGCTGCCTCAGGTTACTGGACTTAGGTTCAGTAGGCAAAATTAAGAGGCAAAATATAGATCTGGAAAATCACATAACATAGGGGGCAGAATGGTATCCAAATTGTTTCAGTAAAATCTTGATTATGCTGGGAAATAACACTGCTGATAATCCAAGTGGAATTAACACCATTTGTTGTTAATTTAACACTTCTCAAGTTAATGAACAGTTTACAGTAAAACTAAATTGAGAACTTTAAGGACCTAGAAAAGAGTTATTTATTGACTTACTTTGGAACCACCCTTTATTGAATTTGGAAACATCTGTGTTAGTCTAATACTAATCTTTCTCAAGTTGACACAACATGATTGTGTTGGAAAATTATGGAATTTGCCACATTCACCCTTTAGTTAAAGAAAACTTGGGTTTAAAAGCTTCTGTGTGGTTTGCAAAAACCCTATCTTTGGACTGAATTGCTAAATCCTTTGGGAATTTTCAAGTGTAAATATACAAATCATAATACAGTGTTAGATTCTGTTAATCTTAAAGAGTATGTGAGTCATTTTAAATCTAAAGTATTCAGATTTATTAATTTCCTTCATATGAGATCCAACTTTCCAGCATAAAAATTATGAAGTGTAAAGTTTTCCAGCTTATAGAGTTACAAGTCTAAAATATGGAAAGTATGTTGGGATATAATTGCAGCATTTTGTTGCAACTCTGTTTTAAATTGTTTTTGCCTCATGAACTTTTCTTCTCATATATTTTCTTCTCTGTTCTTTCACATTTCCTATTCTTCTTGCTATTTAGTTTTACTGTAAGTTTATTCTCTCTACAAGCCAGTTAGTTGCACACAAAGAAAGTATCTACAGCTGAAAATTGTGCTACCAACCCCCTTCTATATCATCATAATTCTTGGAGACACTGAATGTAACCCCCAGTTTTCTGTGCACAGTTGGTGCTCAATAAATATGTATTGAATGAATGGATGTCTAGAACAGCATAAATTTTAAAAATTACAGAAAATCTTCCAGGTGGGTTAAGATACTGATACTTATCCATGATAAGTGCTTTGGAAGTTAAAAACATCTCATTGAGGAGCACAATACCTTGAATTTCCTTCTATATTTTTGCAAATAGAGACTTAAAATACGCTATTTTTATCTTGATCATGTCATCTGTGTCTTAGGAGAACTGTGTAAAAAGTCAGAAAATAATTATTATCCTCATTTCAAGGGTGAGAAATAGTGAGTCTGAAAAAGTTAATGAGATTAGAAGTTAGCAAAACTAGTGAAAGACAAGAATCTTAATCTTGTTCTTTTTGTATTATACTTCACTACTTTCAGTGTAAGGCATACTTAATTGTGGTGAAGAGAGAGAAGATGTCAATCTATTTGTGTGGAAGCTACAGTAGTCACTAAGATAAATCTATAAACATTTCCAGTTTTTCATTTCTGTGCATATGGATAGCAGCATTACTTCTATGCTCCTTTTGTGATTGCCATACAGTCATGTGACTTGCTTTGGTCCATGACACATGTAGATGTGATACATGTCATTTCCCGGTGGAAACATCAAGAAAAAGTTAACACAATCCCTCCCAGCCTATGTAGGGATCATAGAATCACACGCCAAGATCAAGCTTTTGCCTACCTGGGTGCCTTAGGTGCCTACCTCCATGTGCCTAAGGTGTTAAAACCCCTCTGCTGGACAGGCTGGACACAGATCATTTTTTTGTTGTGTTAAGTCACTGAGATTTAGGAGTTGTTTGTTATTATAGCAAAACCTGATTTATTTTGATTGATATGGAGATTGAGGAGCAAATACGGGTAAAGAATGCATGGATCCCTGGGTGAACATGAAACGGTAAGTGGTTGAATGGGGATAGACTAGAAAGTGCTCAGGGAGGAAGTACAAGTCACCTACTTTACACCTTTATTTCCAAGTACAGAATGTGGGGTGGGCAAACGAAGCTGTTCTCAACCCTCTGCAGGGGGTAAGAGTGGGGTAGTTCATGTACCTGCGTTTTATAAACAGATTCCACTCTACATTATGACAAAAAACATTGGCCTAGATGGGCTCAAAATCTTCTTCTAAAGCAGAAATGACATGCTATCATAAAATGATACCATTTATTTTTTGGTTCCAAAAAACCCCTTTACAAATTGACTGCCATTTTAGGAATAAGATACCTAGAACGAGAAGACTTAATAACCAAATTTGAATAAAATCTGTAAATTTTAAGGTTTAAATACATACTGTGTGCCTCTTAAGAGCAGGTACATTTTCAGATAGTAATTATGGTTTCCAAGAGAAAATAAATTATATGCATAAATTGGTATCTATTAGTTAGGAAAGGAGATAATATGTTCTCTCTGAAATTGGCTTTAGAATGCAGTCAGCCTCTGAGCCCTGACCATACCCTTAGATTTATTCCTACAGAGAGTCATTTCAGAAGTGAAATGTTAGGCTTTATTTGGACCCTGGGCAGGACTAATATTGAACTTTTTCCCTATAGAGTCCCATATGAAATAAGGAATAATATTAGACAGAGCCAGCAAACATTTTAATACCTTTACCCCAAATCTGCCAGCATGTAAGCTCTTAAAAATGCTGTGCCTTTTAAAAATGATATTTTTTTCTATACTAACACTTCTAGCCTTTCTACTCTTGCTAAAAATTCACATAACGAAGAAAAAATAGATGAAAAGCTTCATGACATTGGATTTGGTAATGATTTCTTGTATTTAACACCAAAAGCACATGAAAGGAAAGCAAATATAGACAAATAGAACTACATCAAAATTAAAAACATTTGTATATCAAGAAAAATAATCAACAGAGTGAAAAAGCAACCTATGGTATAGAAGAAAATATCTGTAAACATATCTGATAAAAGGTTAATATCAATACATGTGAAGAGCTTCCACCAATCAAAAACAAAAAATCAAATAATCTGATGGAAAAAAGGCAGACTACTTAAATAGATATTTCTCTAAAGATGAGATGTAGGGCCTCCCTGGTGGCGCGGGGGTTAATGTCTCAGTGCTATCAAGCTATGGCCAGCCACTGCAGCGTGGCTTTTATCCCTGGCCAGGGAGCTGGCCCACATGGCACAGCAGACCTCGCCTGTCTCACCCGCTGCTCCCCTCTGCAGTGTATTTCAGTAGATCTGCCTCTTCTGCTCCCCACTCTGTCGCTGGTGAACCCTCTCACCCACTGCACTTCTGACCTACACCCCAGTCCTTGTATGCATAAATAAATAAAATAAAGAAAGAAGAAAAAAGATGAGATGTAAATGACTTATAAGCATATGAAGAGATGCTTAGCATCACTAATCATAAGAGATTATTCCCACTTTTTAAAGGAGAAAACTAAGGAGACGGGGTAGGTAGCTCACATATAAGCAGGATCTGGCAGTGGGGTGTGGAGTATATGTTGCTAACGTCTCCATCTTACTGGCTTTCTGCAACTTACTGGCAATTCTCTAAGTTAATCAAGTAAAAATAATATTCATTGTATTTCCAGAATGATTGAATTATTAGCTTCTTTCTAGTTGTCGTTAAGTAGAGTGAAGAGCTCTCTTTGAGGTACTTTGAAAAGTTTGTATCCCTTTCATGGGTGACAGATAACCCTTTCCTTAGCCTTTTCCTTACAGAGTTAATATGAGATGTAATATTTAAGATCTAAAATCCTCTTTTGTAGAGTCAGAAAATCCTGAGTGTCTGCATGGGGAAAAGAATCCCACTTTCTGGGTCTTTGACATATGCAGGATCCCAGCCAACAAACTATTGGTTAGGTCCCTGCCTTCTGGACTACAACATGACAAATCACCTCCTTTTGGAAAGTCATGCTGGTGGTAGGTCACGACAGGATGAACTTTAATTTCTAGCTGAGTTGATTTCAGTCAACAATCATCTACTGAATAAAATGAGAACATTTGAAATATTTTTACTACTTTTTACATCAACATTATTGGCTCCTCCTAGGTTCACAGGCTGGATTTGATTTTTCAGTTTAACAGAATCAGAGCTGGTATATGCAGTTACTTATTTCTTTACAAGTGAAAGAAAAACAGGGTTATCTAAAACTTCTCTGTGTAATGAGATGTTCAGATCAAAACAACAAAGTATGAAATTCTCCCTTTGGACCAGGTGAGGGCACTCCTGTCCTCGTCCAAATATTTACTTAAAGAGACAAAAAGGAAGAAAAAGCAACCACTTCCATTTAGTCAAGTTGGATGACAATAGACATTTTTTTTGTATATTTGTATATTTGTATATTTAAGTGACTTTTTACATCTTTACACCACTTTTAATTATATTCACTCTGGCTTCACATTAGTATTACCTGGGGTAATTCTAGAAAACTGAATTCTCAGATTCCATCTCCAGGAATTCTGATTCAGTTGGTCCACCACCGTGCTGCCAGTGTGTTGCTATTTTAAGAAGAAACAAACGTTTCTTAAGTGTAGACAGGGTGAGAACTGCTGCCAGGGTGTTAGTTAATTAGAAACAGGTTTGTTAGGGGATAAGCACTGGAAATTGTTTTTCTAATTTAAATTAGTGTATGATTCACCTGAGTGTTAAATAGGCCGTATAAATAGGTACCTTTGTCCTCTGTGAATGGTTCTCCTCTAGGCTGCGAAAGCCATTAAAGACTCTGTCTCTCAGTTCAATTTGCCTTTGACCTTGCCCTGGCCAGTCCTCATTTACTTCCATTCTTTTCTTCCACTCTTCTCCGTGATTGGGTATCAGTATCAGCTTAGGTCGTCTTAGGGTCCTGTGATATAAATTTTCTTGGTTTGTTCTTTCATTCCAGAAATTTCTACAAGCTACTGGTACTGGTTAGGTCCCTGCCTTCTGGGACTAACCTTTTTGGTTTGCTCTTTCATTTTGGAGATTTCTCCAAGGCTGCTCTTGGACTCCATGCCCCCTGTCCTTCCCAGTGGCGCTGTGTTCACTGTCCTCACTGGTGCTAGTCAGGCTTTCCATGAATAGCTCCCAGACTCCTGCTGCACAGGGCTGATGCTTTCCACTCACTTCTGGACCCTTTATCCCAGTGTGAACTCTATCAGCAACAGAGTCCTCTCCTTCCTCCAGGAGACCTTCCTCTTCACGGAGTGAGCAGACAGACTCTGTGTCCTTGGGCCTTTTGTATCATCTAGGAAATCGTTAACTGTGTTAACAAGTATTAACTGTTGTATTACTATGAAAGCAGACAGCAGAGAGCAGGGGATCTGGCCTAAGTCAACCAGGGCTCCAATATGAAAACCTTTCCAAAGCTATCCTGGCAGGCTTTCAGGCTGTCTGTTCCTTTGTTCCTGTGTAGGATGGCACAGAATGGTGAGGAACCCGTTCTCTAAGTAAGCGAACACAGCCCTGGTAATTTGATGTCCATGTATGAATACATACAGGTGGCATCAGGAACTTACACAGCAGAGCAGGTCAGCCAGCACAGGCCTGGAGAAATAGGAGTGACAAGCCAGATCCATGTCTTCTAGGCCAGGCTCTGCCTGACTGTATCTTTTTTTTAAAAAAAAGATTTATTTATTTATGCATATAAGAACTGGAGTACAGGCCAGAGGTGCGGGGGGTGAGAGGATTCACCAGACAGAGTAGGGAACAGAACAGGCAGACTGACTGAAGTACACTGCTGAGGGGAGCAGCAGGTGAGTCAGGAGAGGTCTGCTGAGCCATGTGGGTAGCTCCCTGGTTGGGATCCAATTTGTGCTGCAGTGGCTGTGGATAGCTTCATAGATTGTGTCTTAATCCCTTGTGCCACCAGGGAGGTTCCTGCTTGACTATATCTTAACAAATCCTCTCCACCAGTGCCTCTTCCTTCTTCCCCCCCCCCCCACTAGCCATTCTAATTCTTCTTTAAAAAAAAAAGATTTATTTATGTATACAAGAACTGGGGTACAGGCCAGAGGTGGGGTGTGTGTATGAGAGGATTCATCAGAGACAGAGTGGAGAGCAGAACAGGCAGATTGACTGAAATACACTGCTGAGGGGAGCAGCGGGCGAGACAGGAGAGGTCTGCTGTGCCATGTGTGTAGCTCCCTGGCTGGGGATCGAACTGTGCTGCAGTAGTTGTGGATTGCTTCATAGTGCTGATGCTTAACCCCTTGTGCCGCCAGGGAGGCCCTCATTCTGATTCTTCTTCCAGAAGAATCAAAGTCTTCAGATCTGGGCTTTTTAGACTACCTCTTTTTTATATGCATTCCTTTTTAAGACCTGGTCTTTTCACATCACTGTGAAATCTTCTCTCAGGTATTCAGAGTAGATATTCCCTGCTCTCTTCCCTTTGGCTAAACCTATTTCTCAGTGCAGCTTTTATTCTTTGGTGTTTTCACAAATACCTGGCTAGACAACAGGGGGAAAAAATGCCTGCATCCCAACCAACCCAGGAGCACTCATGTGTAGTAGCATTTGAAGCTTATCTACTAGAACTCAGAGGATCAGCTTCACTCTGGGAAATTGTAAAGTAGTCCATTTAAATGGTAAAGCAACTACATGCCACCTCAAAATATTCTTCATAGCTCATTCTTTCTTCCATTATAGTTTTTATGTGATGAACTCTTTGGCAAGCAGTCCATCCTCCAAAGAAAATTAACTCTAAAGATGAAGGCGATAAAACTTTGGTTTTTGGTATAATTGAGCTTTTTATCCTAACAATTATATTGAAGATTTGATTCAATTGAGATCTTGTGGGACCCTAAACTGATGGAAGTTTTGGGATCCTTTTCTTAAAGGAAAGAATACAAAATTATGAACACAAAATGCTTGCATACTCTGTGGACCAGTCTGTGCCTGGGGTAAGGGCCAGCAGTGTGGGAGCTGGGTATGTTTTTCTTCTTGTAATTAAAAAAAACAAACACAAAACCAAACTTGTTAGTCATTTACATAACTTTATAATTTGGGCACTATAACTTCACGTCTTCTTGTGAGTACGTGCTTCCTTTACCTTCCACCAGAGCTCCAGTGCAGTTTTCTTAGCCCCTTTCTTTCCCTAGCAGCTCCACCTTAGCTCTGTATTTTTGGATGAAAGCATCTCACCATACTCCTGGCTCTGGAACTTTATGGTTCCACAAGGTGGCAGTATAGCATCGAAAGTGGAAAGCTGTTCCCTGTACTTGTGATCTATTTGGCGTGTTTGCACCTATAAATTGCATCCTGTGCTTTGCTGAGCCTCGCTGTGATTTTACTTTCACACAAGTTGGCGAGACAGTTGATTTCCTTCTCCCAAACTGTGAAGAATTACAGGAACGTGCAATGCTATCAATGCAGGTTAAGAAACTGTAATGGTGACATAGTTTGTCACCATTTAATTTTCTTATAAACTTTCTTCCCTTCTGTTTTATACTTTCAAATTGCATTTATTTAAAGCAAAAAGAAAGTGTTTCATATAACGCCTTCTACAAGTCATTTTAATGAGCTTTAGTTTTACTAATGGTTTTAACCATATTACTTTATTTACATCGATCTTTTAGCCACACAATAACCCCATTTCTCACAAGATTTTAAAAAACACCCATTTCGATTGGGGTCAAAATAAGGGGGTTGCAATTGTATGGGGAATATAAAAATAAAATTTATTTTAAAAAAACAAAAAAAAACAACAACACCCATTTCACATAGTAATTAAGGGCACATCACTATGGTACAAAACGGGTGTTCTGGCAAGGGATCCAGTCATTCATCTAATGCAATTGGCCAAATAGAGACCTTTCTCCCCTTTTCCATTTCCAATATCAATTTTGGATATTTTTATCTCATTAGTAGATACATTTAGATATTGACAACTTGTGACTCAAGTTTTAGTTTTAAAGACTAAAGAATCAGCACTTGTGTTTAATATGAGTCCCTAAAATCAGTTTCTAGTGATTACAATTACAAGTCTTTTTACTGAGAGTTGTCCTCTGAATGTCAAGCACACTTATAGCCTTCTTGGAAGAGTTATCAAATATGGTATTTTACAAGGATATATTGAAAAATTATCAAGGAAAAAAGGTTCAAAAAGACCAATTGGCTGCCAGGGGCCAATTGACTATTTCCCACTGTGTCACATAGCCGCAAATGTGTCACTAATGAGAAGACTGCTACATTTCTAGTGATTCTGAGCACTCTCCCATCACACACTGTGTAAGGCCTATGGGAACTGTCCTTATAATTCTCCTTTATGACGGAAAATGTAAAGTTTATGACTGACTTACATACATTAGAGTGAATGAGAGTCACCATGAAGGCTGGATGCAGCCACCTATTGGTATCTAAGTTACAGAATAGTAATTCTTTAATGAAGAAAACTGCGAGGAGATTTTACAATGCCTCTGACTTAAAAAAAATCAAATCAGCATGATATCTAAAGTAGGTGTTCTTATTGAACATTTAACTTTAAAAATCCAATTAACACCAAGAATGACTCTGGAAAGGATTTGCAAAATGTTTCTACCAAGAAACTCTTCTTAAGAAGCTCTTACATGAGAAAGATCAGTCAAGAAGTAGTTACCATCCAATTCATTAAATTTTTTTTAACCACTAAATATTCCTATTAGGAAAAGTAAAGAGAACAAACATTTTAGCAGGATGCAGAGAACAGGCCCCTCCCACCCCACAACTTTTATGCCCCCCATCATTAGCAGGGTAGTTGCCCATTTCTTATGTTGATTGACAGGTTAATAAGGGACCTGGGGCTATCTTTTCAGTATGAATACACAACCTTACCAATTACTTTTAAATTATTGCTAATCTGTCAGAAAATAACAAGCATGCAGAAAAATATCTGAAAAAGAGAAATGTCTGCTGAAGCTTTTACTTCCGGTGCTTTAAAAGATTTAGTTCAGAAAATTTGCCAGAATTTAGTCAATAGAATTTCGGTAGTGAGGTTTTTTTCTTTCTTTCTTTTTTAAGAAAAACTTGTAGTTTATAATAGTTCATTGGTTCAATTAGGAGCGAAAAAGAAGGGAGTTTTGTAATGCAATTGTCCAGCAAAGGAAAACGCTTTAAATTGGGGGATTATGTGCTCAGACCACCTGTAGGGCATTCAGAGCCCTTTTCTATAATGCTTCAACCCATGCCTAGCTGCCTGCAGGCTGGCTAACAATGCCAGGAAAAGCTGTTTAAAAGGCTGAGTGCACTTGGGCCTCTGGTCTTCACTAACTGTTACAAGTCTTCCTCTCCCTCGCTAGCTCTCTTTTTTAAAGTAAAAGTCCCACATCCCTTTAATGGAAGAACTTTAAGGCTCCGCGGTGGCCAATTGGTCTGCACCAAGAGGAGCAGGGCAGCAGGGAAAGAAACTTCAGACTATACAGCACATTTGGAGAGGAGAAAAGATCAAAGTTTTTCAAACTCAAAAGACCAAGTTCCCTACAGATTAACCCTATTCATTTAGCTCCTCTTAAAGGAATGATGTGCTGAGCCACTAGGCAGACAGGTAAAAAGTTCAACAATTGCCAAAGCATTCTTCTGCTAATTCAACAGCCTTCTGCTCAAATAAATTAGCTTAGTCTTGACAGAGGAACAATAGCTTTTTCTCTAGGAAAAGCAGCACATTTGATATACACAAGCCTGGAAGGTTATTAAGATGTTAACCCATTAAAGAGCACCAGCTCTACCAGATTGTTGAGTGACTTATACTGTGTCATCTGTGGAATAAAATATTAATCCCTACACTTCAGCAGTGGGTTCAGTCCCTGGTAAAACAGGTGTTTTCAAAAAAAAAAAAAAAAAAAAACCACGAATGGGAGAAATGAATGTGGGGGGTTGAAGCCTTTAGTGACATTATACAAGATAAATAATTAGGCCTGAGTGGAATTACTGCCTGGCAAATTCCATTACCATCCACTAAGGGATGAGTTGCTATCCAAGGATGAGAAAAGAGCTACCATTAAAAACGCCACCTTTTTGGTAGGTGCAAATGTTCAATTTTGACTTCACTTCAACAAGGAAATACTCAAGAAATATAATTCAACAGATAAGTTTCTCCATGCCTAAAGCTGGTGTACAGAATGAGAAGCCAGAAAAATGTCCTTTTCCCCAAGAGTCTTTGGCAAGCACTTTAAAGTAACAGCTTGGAAGAGGCAAGGGGAGGGGGGCAATGTTTAAATCATTTATCAAAAGTCGTTTTATTGACAAAATAGATTACTTATAATTTGTTTGTACAGGGGTGGCCTCTAAACTTTTTACAAAATTGTACAGACTGTATATCTTTGGATATGTACATATTTTACACATTTTTACAATTTAACAATAATTATATAAATACATCCTCTAATGGAAGGAACCCGTATTTACTAGGGGTGTATAATTAAGACATTTGTTTTTTTATTTAAGGCATTTGCCTGGTCATTAAGAATACCCAAACCGTGCAATCCCTTCGGTGGCAGTAATCGCTCCTCTAGGATGTCAGGAGTTGAAGTTTACCTAGGAGAGTCGAGGGGGGAGAAAAATATGTAGATCTGGCTTCAAGCTCAGCAAATGACAACCAGTGAGGGCTCCAAACCTGGGATTCTGGAAGGGCAGCAGCAGAGTCCACCCTCCTCTGCCAACAGAAATTAACGCCGTGAGGGAAGAGCGCCTCACTTATCAATGGAGCAAAGGAGGCTGGTTCTGGGAGCCTTCAATGCCAGGTACTTTGTTCTAGGCGAGTCATTTAAGTCCCAGCTAATGGATACCATTAAGAGTTCATTATCATGCTAATAGCAATCAACACGGTTAAGGGGTGGGAACTTCGGCCTCCCGAGTGTCCCTTCCCAGCACTAGTCTCCGCGCCCCCCTCCCTGTTCCTTCCGGCTGCTCACTCCCCTCCCTCAGACCTGGGACAATGGCATCTGCTTAGGATAAGACACGGAGCTGGCCGTACCAGACCGCCATGTCAGGCCGGTGCTGACGTCGCTGTAGAGGGACCCCGCGCCCCCTCCCGGCCCCCCGCTGACTCCCAGGCCGCCGGCGCCCCCCTGTCCGCCAGCGCCCCCCGCGGCCGCCGCGCCCGCGCCCCCTCCCACCACTGCGCCTTTGCTAGCCCAGCAGCAGCGGGTGCACAGCGCGCGCCACGACTCCAGCGTCTTGCCCGACCAGACCCACACGCCAGAGGTGATGCCCACGACCAGACACATGAAGTACTTGAGCATGAAGACCGCGTAGTCCGGCCGGCGCGCCTGGTCCGGCTGCAGGTCCCGCAAGCACGGGCAGTTGTGCGTGGCCTCCCAGCGCGGGCGGTTGTGCTGCTCGTAGAAGAGGCAGGCGACCACCACCGCGGCGGGCACCGTGTAGAGCACGGTGAACAGACCCAGGCGGATCATGAGCTTCTCCAGCTTGTGCGTCTTGGTGGGGCCGCCCTGCTGCTTGATGACCGAGCGGATGCGGAACAGCGACACAAAGCCGGCGAGCAGGAACATGGTGCCAATGAAGAGGTAGATGACCAGCGGGGCCAGCACGAAGCCGCGCAGGTTGTCGAGGCTCTGGTTGCCCACGTAGCAGATGCCCGCCACAGGGTCGCCGTCGACGGAGCTGAGCGCCAGCACCGCGATCGATTTGACGCTGGGCACAAGCCACGCGGCCAGGTGGAAGTACTGCGAGTAGCCAGCGATGGCCTCGTTGCCCCATTTCATGCCCGCGGCCAGGAACCACGTGAGCGACAAGATCACCCACCAGATGGAGCTGGCCATGCCGAAGAAGTAGACGAGCAGGAAGACCACGGTGCACAAAGCCGGGCCGGTGGTCTCGTAGCGCACGTGCTGCTCCACTGCCCCCAGCTCCTCATACTCGCCGCGCCCACCCGCGCCGCCAGCGCCCGCGCCCGCAGCGCCCGCGCCCGCAGCGGCCGCAGCGCCGCCTGCGCCTCCTGCGCCTCCCGCGCCCGGCGCGCCGCCGCTGCACGCCACCTTCTCGTGGCCCGCCACCAGGCGCACCAGGTAGCCCACTGACACGAACAGGTAGCAGGCCGAGAGGAAGATGATAGGCCGCTCGGGGTACTTGAAGCGCTCCATGTCGATGAGGAAGGTGGACACGGTGGCGAAGGTGGACACGAAGCACAGCACAGACCACAGGCCAATCCAGAAGACGGTGAAGGCGCGCTCGTCCTGGCTGAAGAAAGGGTTGTGGCAGGGCAGCGCGCAGTTGGCGATCTGGCCGGTCTTGACGCGGTTATAAAGTGGGTGTCGCTCGCTGGACACGCTCACCATGGGCGCGCGGCACTGGCAGCCGGGTTCGCAGGGCGCAGCGCCGCCGCCAGGGGGCCGCGCCTTCCCGCCGCCGCCACGCGTAGGGGGCGCCGCTGCATCTCCACCGCCGCCGCCCCGGCCACGGGACGCAGGCCTGGCCCCGGGCGGGCGACCGTGGCCGCTGCCAGAAGGCGGCTGCTCGCCGGGAGGAGGTGGAGGCAGGCGACGCGGCGGGCTGGGCGCTACCGTGGTGAAGTCCGTGCGGTTGTAGTCCATGCACAGCATGTCAGGGTTGCCCTGCTCCGGGAGCCGGTCGCAGCGCATGCGGTCCGGCCAGGCGAAGCCGTATTGGCGCATGAGGGGCGCACAGCCGGCCTTGGCGCGCTCGCATACCGAGCGGCAAGGAGGCAGGGGCTTCTTGTAGTCCTCCAGGCAGATGGGCGTGTACATGCTGCACAGGAAGAACTTGAGGTCGGGCGAGCACTGGATCTCCACCAGCGGCCAGAACTGGTGCACCTCGAGGCCAGCCTCGTCCTGAGTGTCGTGGTTGAACTGGTTGGGCATGTAGGTGTAGTTGTAGCCGATGCCCTTGCACAGCGGCACGGTGATCTCTTGGCACGCCAGCTCCTTGGCCGAGGCGGCTGCCGCACCGCTGGAGCGCTGCAGCAGCGCCAAGGCTGCCAGCAACGAGGTCACTTCCAACAGGTAACCCCACTCCATGCTGCGCGCCCCGGCACCGCGCCCTAGCCCTCCAGGCGACACGCAAAGAGCCCCAGGGGGAACTGGCAAGAGAGGGGGAGCCCTGCAGTTCAGTCTCCAGCTACTGATAACCTTCTCGGGGAGTGTCCACACTGCGCAGTCCGAAGCCTGGGCAGTGGCGGTCCGTACCTCCCTTCCGCCGCTCCGGGGAGATAAGGGTGGCCGCTGCCGTGCACCACAGTCCCGCCAGGGCCTGCCCGGCTAACTCCCAGCCGATCTCAGTCCTCGCGGCTCATCGTCCCTGCCTCGCTGGCTTCCTCTCCGGTGCGCCCAGCCACTTCGCGCGGCGCTGGAGACGGTGACTTCGCCCGGGCACCGTGGGTGGCGGTGGAGCAAGTTTCCTTTCGGGCCGCGGTGCGCAGTCAAGATGGCTGGGCCAGGCCGCTGCCCGCGCCAGGTCAGCCTTCGCGGCCCCCTATCAGCCCCCGAGGGCTCATGCCCGCCCCTAAAGCCGCGCGGCAGCCGCGGGAGTTGGAGACCCGCCTTCGCCGAGGCCGCCGCCCTCTTGCTCCGCGCGTGGGTCCCGCGGTCGGTCGCCGGGACGGATGGGCCCCGCCTCTGATAAAAGTCCGCGCCACGCTCAGGCCAGCAAGCGGGCAAAGTGGAGGCAGGTCCCTCGTCGCTAAACGCACAATCAAATCCGGAATAGAAGGCGGAGCAGACACACCTGAGCCGCGCGGATCGCGCCCAGCAGCCGCCGTCTCCGCGGGAGCAGCGCCCTTCACCCAACTTCCCGGCTCCAGCCCCTCTCGCGCTGTCTGGCTGGCTCATGAATATTTATATAGAGCGGGCTCGGGCTCCGCCCCTGGCCGGGCGCAGCCAATCGCCGGGCGAGGGGGCGGGGTCTAGGCGCTCCCAAGGCTCAGCCTTCCTTAAGGCGGCGCGGGGAGTCTGTCCAAGCCTGTAGCCGTCTGCGATTGGAGTTTTGGTAACCTTGGGATTGACCGCAAAGAGGGAGCTACTGCCACGACTGTCCCCAAGGCGCTTATTGCGTCTGAGGTCTTGGTTCCATTTTCCCAAGTGTTTGCTTGAGGTCTGGGAAGGGGTTTTAGGGAGCGTGCGCCTCCCTAGGCCCGTTTCAAATCAGTCAAGTGCTTGCCAGCTACTCCGCCCTCATGAGGGTGACCTGCTGGCTATGGGGGTCCCCGTGTCCATCTTCCAGCTGGGACGGCGGGGAAACCCAGAATGAGCTGCTGGGACTTGTCCCGGGCGGGTTTCGGCGGGAGATCTGAGATGGGGTGCCTTACTTGGGGGTTCTTAGAATCATAGTCTTTGAGGTTTGGAAATGTGGGAGAAATGGTGCAAGAGCAGTTCATTCTAGACGGTGGGTCTGAACCGGTGGGTCTGACCCAGGAGCCCGGCTGCAGGAGCTCAGGGGCGCCGGGCACCAGGCATTCCCCGCCTGCGCTGAGTGACCTAGGGTAGCCTCATATTCCTTACCTGGATATTGGGGTCATAGTGCACATCCCAAAAGGGGTTCCGATAAATAGGTGAGAAAAATGTATAAAGCAGGCGGGACCGGGACACAGTGTTTCCTTATTTAAAAAAAAATGTTTCCTTTCTCCTAGAAAGAAAAAGAGAAAGAAAGGAAAACTTATAAATAGGACAGACTAGAAACTGCTTCTGGATTCTTTCTCTTCGCCTCCTACTTTTGGAACATATACCTCTGTCCAAAGTTCACATGTTTTTGCCAGAACCTCCTTTTTTTTTTTTTTTTTTTTTTACTGTGGGAGGCGGGGCTGAGCCCTGGCGCCTACACGCCGACACGTATCAGTGGGCTGTGCAGAGCGCTGGGTTTTGGAGTTGCGTTTAGCAGCTACTTGGGACGCCGCCAGCGAGTGCTGCCCCCCCAGCTTCACAATCTCCTTAAGACAGGGTGGGGGTAACGCGGAGGCCGGAGGGGACGGAGCCTGGCAGGTTCATTTACGCTTGTTAGGACGTCCCAGGGGGTTGTCTTTCTCCTAGAATGGAGTGTTTATTTTTTAATTGATGTGCTGTTTCATTTAGCGCTTGTATGGAACTCATGCTGGGGCTGTAATTACTGTAATCTCGGGAACAAGCATTTCAGTTAGCCAGGAGGGTGGCAAAATCGTGTTCTCACGTCCCCTCCCCCCCAACTCTGTTTCAGAATTTTTGCTATTTGTCAGGTTTCATTGCTGGAATGAGGGTGGCTAGAGAACAAAGTTGTCGAGGGTCTCTGGGAGGACAGAGAAAAAGAATTAAAGGTACATTTGACACCAGTTTAGTGATTTGGGGGTGGTGGTGGTGATAGGTGATGGTTATCTGTTTAAAAGCAACTCTTGTAATGAAACAAAAATAACCGACAGCATATGTATAATGCTTGAGCTAATAGACTTCCTCTTTCTGTTTTCTCTAGCTTAGTTTAGCAGTCTCATTTTGCACCGCATTCTAAATAGGCAGACAGAACACCCCCTACCCATATCTCCCCCCCCCCACCCTGGTTGTTTTTTTTTTTTTGGCAAGTTTTTCATTTTCACCAAGAACTCTAGGCATAGCCACCAGGCTGTACTTATACCCCCAACGTCCTTTTTTTTTTTTTTAATTGAAATCTAGTTAGAACATCATTATACTGAAAAACAACACTTCCTTCCCACTTTTGTTTTGGAAAACTAAACTCCATAGGAAGCAGACATTGAAAGGCTTCAGAAATAGTAGCTGATTCAACAGAAAATGGTCTCTATCCAAAAGTGCAGACTAGACCTTTATTTGGTCTTTTATTCGATTGCTTCTTCCCCAACCCCCTTCCTCCTAATGGGAATTTCCTTTAATGGCTTGTGAATGTAGAAAGTCATCTCTCTTTTTGTAGTACCTTGTTCACAGAGGTCCATTCTTCAGAACATTCAGCTGCAGGGTAACAACAGGTAATTCCCGGAGTTAGAGTTCTGAGCAATGTGATGAAGGCAAATCCCTACCAGCCTGACCATTGCATTGCTTGACCACAGATGGGAGGGGCGAGTTTCCAAAAGCAACACAGATGGTGAAAAGTTTCTACTGCTTTTCTTCTGGAAAATGTCAAATAGTAACGTTAGAATAACACTATGTAAATTTACTAAAATTAGGTAAAAGAAAACTGACATTTGAAAATTGAGTCTGAGAATAGTTGATTTTGGCTTTTAATGGCATTTAATTTTTTTACTTTTTTCTTTTGAGACAAGATGAAAGCTTTGATGATGTGGAATGTGGAAATTTTTGGTAAGTGTATTTAGCTTGCAGGAAAAAATAAGCAGACAAAAGTTTAGAGCTTTCAGAAGTCATGGGGAATGATTTTGGGGGGAATCTTACTGATTTGTGAGATTCTAATTATTTACATAAAATCATTAAATTTTACTTTTTAATTAACATAAGAATAGCATTTAAGATTTATTTTCAAAATAAATGGCTACTTGACTATCTCTGAAAGCAAAAGAGACTATAAATGACAATAATCAACACTGCCAGCTAAATAAAACTTTTTTTTGTAGGTAAAATAGTTGTTTTTTGAGGGAGGCGGAATAGCTTCAGCAGTGACATAAATAATGTAGGAAACCTTCTAAAGGGATTTCTGAACAGATGTCTTGTTACCAAATAGCCCACAAGCATAATAATATAAACAGTTGAAGATGGGTATCTAACTCAGAGGAGGGGATGTTTTACAAAACATTGGATATCATCCAAGACATTAGATGCCAAGGGAACTATCAATATATTGTATATATCAAAGTTAAGAAACTTTGGGGAAATGTTTTAGTAGATTACAGTTTAAAATTCCAACATAAAAATCTTGATACAAGAGTGAGTCTAACATATAATGATTTGTTCCAAAGATTAAATAGAGACGTCTAATAACTAATGAAGTTTCTCAGGTATTATACAAAACAATTGTTTCTCCTGAAAGCTTATTTTCTTTCAGAAAGACATCAGGATTTTTTTGTGAGAGAATATAAAACTCTATAGGTTATATTGGGATTTCTTAGTGATTTAAAATCTGTCTTTCACAAAACTAAACTGAACAAATCCTAGAAATAAGAAAAACTCAGGCTACCAGAGGAAAGTGGGGTGAAACACAGAGGGAGATTGTGCCAATGGACTATGGTGGAGAGTTATTGGTGCTTTGGTGATGGAGTCTACATGGAAACATTTGAAGAGGTGTGAACCTAGATCCTAAAACATACGGTGTTGTAAACCAATATTACCTCAGTAAAATAATTTAAAAAACAATAAAAAGAAATAAAATCTGCCTTTCAAAGGATTATGTCTTGAATCAGCCACTCCATAAATGGAAAGTAAGGTAGAGGTCAACTAATCTTGCTTCAGTTTCCATTCATTAGAATTAAAATGGGGGACCTCCCTGGTGGCACAAGGAGTTAAGAAACAGCACTATGAAGCAACTACTGCAGCACCAGTTGGATCCCCAGGCAGCTAGGTAACCCACATGGCGCAGCAAACCTCTCCTGTCTCTCCTGCTGCTCCCCTCAGCAGTGTATTTCAGTAGATCTGCCTTTTCTGCTCCCCAATCTGGTGAATCCTCTCACCCCCCCCGCACCTCTGGCCTGTACCCAGTTCTTGTATGCATAAATAAATAAATCTTTAAAAAATAGAATTAAAATGGGTGAGATTATTTCTATATTCTTCCATATTAACATTAGACTCTATTAAAATTCTTTCCTTTTCCACTGACTCCACAATTAGGAAAAGAATCCTATGAGAAGGAAGTATTCTTTACTGTGCCTGCCAAGTTTTGAACTGATGAAGACAATTGAAACCAATATGTGCCGCTGGGCAGGAATCATGCAGCTGGTATTTTGGAATTGGTGACTGCACTATCATTATTGAATCATTATTGAATCTTATCATTATAAAATATGTTTTTTATAAATAAGTAATTGATTTTTTTTCTTATTCACACTGGGATATTGGTCAGATACTGAAACTCTTGTGATATAGGATGCACAATATAGTAGTTTGGGAATTTTCAGTTGTGACAGAGACCTCTGAAGTAAAACTGGTTTAGTCAAGGAGGACACTTAATTACTCACATATATCAATCAGTCTAGAAGCATTGGCTTATTCTGTGTCTCAATGAGAGCATCCCTTTTGGTTACATGGGACCTCTCACTGTGTAATCATCACATTTCACAGGATAGCTGCCTCATGGGAAGAGTGGCCGATCTCCCCATGAGCAACTATTAGGGGGGATAAAAAATCACAAAAAACCTTCCCCAAAGGTCTTTGATGAACTTCCCCTTAGGTCACATTGGTTTGAAACTGACATATCACTTTTGGCTGCAATAGAAGCTGTGCATGGTGATAGGTAAGCTCTCCAAGGTTACTGAAGACAGGGGAATGACTGGTGTGTACAAACAATAGCCAGCCACCAGTTAACTATTTGTTACTAACTTTCTACCAATATGTTTAGCCAACATGCCCAGTCTTTCAGAGTATTTTGTTAAGTATGATTTCGATCCAAGAAAACCTTGATGTATATAATTTTTCCTTTTGAGGTTCACACAATGCTGTTCTCTGTACAGTACATGTGAAATAAATGTTACATACCTTACAATGTGTTTTATTTTTTAATGTGTATAAACTGTGTGGCGTTATTCCTTAGCTCCTTTTTATGACATTCTCTCCCCTTTCCCTTTTGGATTCTTCATTAGAAACATTGACACATTCTGGAATTTTAGGTTTTCTTTCTTCTAAGTCTTATACAATGTAATGTTATTTATATTGGCAGACTTAAATATAATGTAGAAGAAACAATCAAGTCTCATCTCTGAATAGCTCATGAAAAAAATCTTTGTATCAAAAGATATTGATGAAGGCGTTCTAGTAAGAAGGCAGAATAGTATAGATCCCAGGCTTACCTCCTACCAGTGTATTCGACAAAATTACACACAAAAAAACTACAGTCTATGAAAAAGTTTGGATGACTGAAGGATCAGTGTTTTCATAAGGAAAGGAGAACAAGAATGTTGGAGAGGGGGGCCTCCCCAGTGGTGCAGCGGTTGAGCGCTGGCTTGCGAAGCTGCCTGCAGCCTCTGCAGCGCCGGTTCGATTCCTGGCAGCCGGGTGAGGGTCCCACAGGGCGCGCAGACCTCTCCTGCCGTCCGCTGCTCCCCTCAGCAGTGTACTTTGTCAGTCTGCCTGCTCTGCTCCCCGCTCTGGCTCTGGTGAATTCTCTCACCCTCCCATGCTTCTGACTGTACCCAGTGCTTGTATAAATAAATAAATAAATCTTAAAAAAAATTGTTTAAAATAAAAAAGAATGTTGGAGAGGGTAGAGACAATTATAACAACTTCTCTTGAAATGCTACCAGGAAATCTCCACCCAAGCAAGGGAGAGACAACAGTGAAAGGAAGACTTGTTTCTGTGACTGCAGGGCTCACTCCCATTTCAGGTACCCTAGAAACTGAGGACTATATTAGAGAGGGGAGAGCAAGCAGCCAGGTATAGAAAATTGAGGGGCTTTCCTCAGGAGAACAACTGACTTTGGCATAGCAGAGATCCAGAGCTGTGTCAGGAGTAGGTAGACACCTGCAAAGGCAGATGCCATACTTCTAGAAATCAATGATGGAGCCAGGGCCAGAAGGTGAAACACCATGAACCCCTGCCATTACAGGCACCTGAGACCATCAGACAGTCCTTCTAACTGAACAGGAGATACTTCCCCACCTTGGGGCTCTGGCACTTGTCCCCAGAGTGCTGCTTGTGGGCAGTGAAAATGGCAGCTCAATGGGGCTCAGGCTTCAGGCAGAGGCCAGCAGTGATGGCAGACAGCAATGTTTCCTCTACCACACCACCCCAGAGTCCCAGTGGGGCTGCAGAGGCAAGGTTGCCCTGTTCTGGTCCAACTTGTAGTGTAGGAGAGAACAGTTTAGGGCTGAGGGAGGGTCATGGGGCCCCATGGGAACGCTCTAGTGCTATGGCTATCTCCAGCTGTAGGCAGTAGAGAGGTCTGTGGATTTGACACCTGGTTCTTAGACTGGACCAATAAGGTGTGAGCTATGAGATGGCTGGTCCTATGGTCCAATCAGTGATAGGATTGAAAATGATTCAGACTTGTAGGTGGGGGGACGCTGAAAGAGGATATAAGGCAGGGCAGGTGCTAGCTTGGGATTTCTTTGGTCTCCTGAGATGCATGCTCTGATACACCCAATTCCTCAGAAAGGCTCTGTTCCTGACATCTGAAGAAGTGTCCAGCAGCCAGCCTCCAAAGGAAAAAGAGAGCCCAAAAGCTTCATAGAAGAGCCAAAGAACTTTGCAGCAGCTGAGCCAGTCATACCTGTCTCCCATCTACCTCTGACACTACCTGGAAGTAGCACCAGTGGCCCTAGGTCTGGTGCCGTAAAGAGCTGTGTGTTGTTGGTGTGGGCCAACAATTCACAAAAAGTTATAATGCTAGTGACCAGGTGACTGGCACTACTTGCCAGTTGACAGATGACCAGCACTCTGTGTCTGGTCTCCTCTGAGAACTGTTAATCTTCCTGTACCACCTCCCAATGCTGCTGCTTCCATTGCTATCTGGGCGGTCCAGCATCCAATGCTGTCCATCCCGACCTTCAAAGTGTGGCTACAGCTGCTGCAGTGTCATCTCAGCGGCCCTTTCTGTGAGCACTTCCAGCTGTGACAAGTTGAATCCTGGCCTGCTGCTTGCAGGTATGCTATGATCTCCAGGCCCTCATTGCTGGGACAATGCCATCTTGGATAAGTGCCTTTTTAGACACTGTGGGCAATATCTGGGGTGAGATAGGCAGCCACTTGTGGCCTTAGAGACTCTTTGTTTCCCCTGTTTGTTAAATAAACACCCTTGTTGTTGTTCCCTCAGCCTAAGTGGTGTTGCAATTGTGCATGGGTGAAGAACCCACAGTGATTTATTGTAGGGTAAGGTAAAAATATCAGACTTCTCTGCCCTCCCGCCATTAGGATAGATGAGGGAACCCTGTGGTCCTGAATGCATGCCTGATGGTGGGCACCTGGGCTGAGAGACTGAGTTTATAAGGGCGGCATCATGGGGATGCCAGCAGAAGCCAAGAACCAATGGAAGCCGAGAGAGGAAGAAAAGCAGAGAGAACACCAGAGAGAGCCCAGATAGAGTGAAGATTTGTTGGGGGCTGGGAGGACTGACAGCCTCATGGCCCCCAGCACCCCTCTCCTGCCCCTACACCTATACTCTATTGGGCACTGTCCTTGGATGACTATAACACCCCTATAGCCTTGCTATAGCACTCTGGTGTAGCACTTGTGCAAGGTAGTGACTGTTAACTTAAGCCTACAACCCCTGGGGCTAGTCGGCTGGTGTTCAAGCCTTTGGGAAAGGTCTGTCAAGTGGACTTTGTTGGGAGCTGAACAGGGTCCACCTGTGGCTTGCTCATACAACAGGTTCTCTAAAACTGGCTTCTGTGTTCTACTTAACACCTGTCCCACCACTACCTGGGGGTACTGAAGGGATTATGTTCACCAATGGTGATTGCTACCTCTAGTTAGAGTTTAAACACTCAGGTTTGGCAGTAGAGTTTGTGCCTCTGAAGAAAGATCTGTTTATGGAAGTTGCTGGGAAAAGAGCCTCAGCACAGCACCCTCTTGATATAGTTTCCATCCAAGGCATTAGCCCCTGAGAGAGAACTGAGAGAGGTCTGCAGGGAGGCAGTCTTCTACTGATATCCCCTAGATATCCTAAAAATCAGCCACTCATCATCTATCTATATGCAGTTTCAACCTGCACTTTCCAAATCACTCTGTTCCTACCTGTGTACCTGAGAAAAAATTCAGGTTGAAGAATCTGCAGTCTAGAGCTGCACACAGCTAAGGGATCAAGTTTAGCCTGAGGCTGCTAGGAAAGCTCCTACTGAAGAACTGGCCTCTGAGGAGAGATTTTGCAGATCTCCCCTCAGTTCGCATACCAGCAAAGACTTGAGTCTAGAATCACTGGTAATTTCCAGTAGCAACACCATTGCTCCTACTGCCCTGATGTCTACTCTGTGTCTGACTAGAGCTTCAGTAATTCAATCAGCTGTAGAGAATTCAGTCTATAAAGCAACAGATAACCCAGTATCCTGGGCAAACCACCTAGTATTACATACTGAAGGTTATAATTTTAATATATCAGGATATTAAGATAAGAAAACTAGTTAAAACCCATAGAAATTAATGTATAGTTTCAAATATATATATATACACATGCACACACACATGTGTGTATAAATATATACACCATATATAGACCATAAGTGATGAAACAACACAAATTCCTGGAGAAAAATCTAAATGGAACTGGGTAACTTATCTGTAGAAGAGTTCAAAGTAACAGCACCAATAATGCTTACTGAAATTAGGAGCAATTGATGAACAAAATGAAACCTACAAGTTTAGAAAAATATGAGAAAGTTTTAAACAGAAATAATAGAGATAATGAACACAATAGCCAAACTGAAAAAATACCATAAAGGGATGGAACACTAAACAAAATGAAGCAGCAGATAAAATCAGCAAGCAAGAAGTCAGAGCAGAGGAAAACTCTTAAATGGACCAGAAAAAAAGATTAAAAAAATACAAAAATATCATAGGGCCTCCCCAGTGGCGCAGCGGTTGAGTGCTGGGCTGCGAAGCTGCCCACAGCCTCTGCAGTGCCGGTTCGATCCCCGGCTGCCGGCAAGGGTCCCACATGGTGTGCGGACCTCTCCTGCCATGCCCGCTGCTCCCCTCAGCAGTGTATTTCATCAGTCTGCCTGTTCTGCTCCCTGCTCTGGCTCTGGTGAATTCTCTCACCCTTCCATGCTTCTGACTGTACCCAGTGCTTGTATAAATAAATAAATAAATCTTTAAAAAAAAATACAAAAATATCATAAGAGACCTACAAGAGGACATACATTTGCATTATAGGAATCCTAGAAGGAGAAGAAAAATACAAAGGGATAGAAACAAGTTTTGAAGAAATAATAGCCAACAATTTTCCTAATGTGGGGAAGGAAACAGACATCCAAATCCAAGAAGCTCCAAGTTCCCATAAACTCTAACATATACACACCAAGAACTTATCAGCTAAGGGACAGAACTCTAAAAGCATTTGAAGAAAAATGGATCATAGATTATAAGATTATCTGTGAATTCCTCAGCAGAAATCTTATAGACCAAAAGAGGATGGCAAAATTCAAATCCTGAAAGAAAAGAATTTAATTTTTTTATTTTACATTTTTTTATTGCGATAACATTGGTTTATAACACCATGCAATTCAGAGGCATAGGATGACATCTCTCGAGATGTATGTTACCACACAACACACACCATAAATGTAGTCAGAGATCTCGACCCTTGCTTAATTATTTTACAACCATTTGCTTTGAGTCTATTTTTACTTTTGGAGTTCAGCTGAGACTCCTGGACACAGCAGAAACTGGGCTTTTTTTCTGGTTCAATCTATCACCGTTCGCCTTTTGATTGGTGATTTCAGTCCATTTATATTTAAACCTGTTTTTGATATATTAGAATTTGCTAATGTCATTTTGTCATTAGTTTTCTGATTGCATCCACTTCCATGTTCAATTTTTAGTTGATTTTCTTAGGTAGTATCTGTCCTTGGCACAATGTCCAGTTTTGTCCTAGTCTGATCTCTAGCTCATAATATAGGTCATCCTCATAATATTACTTGTTGACATACCTAACTTTGAGCATTTCTTTGTTTTGGTTATGGGTACAGTAAAAATCTTTGAAGAAGATTGTATGCAGTGGTGAAGAGGGTTTGGGATCAGCAGTCTTGGAAATTAGAGCAAGCTTTTTGCTATCCACATGAAACATAACATAAACTAAGTTTTACTTCCATGTGCTTAACATGTGGAATGACAGATATAAGAGTCCCTCATAAGTTGTGAGAACTAGATAAGCTAAAAGCTAAAAGGCACATGCACAGTGCCTGGGCTTTGGTATATAATTTGAATTTCATAACAGTTTATTCTTATTGTACAGTGCAAAAGGAAGTCTATTCATGACCACAAAAATTACTACATAATGAGTTATCCAGATCTTTCATATTTTACTTTCGTTAACATTTTTGAGGGTTAGGAATTTAGAAAGGGTTTGTTTAGACAAATCTTTCTTGCAGCCTCTCCTGTAGTTGCAATTGGTTGTCCATACAACTATTAGTCATCTGAAGGTTTAACAGAGTTAAATTTCCAAGTTGATGGATTCATGTGGCTGACAGTATATGCTGGTTATCAACTGAAGAGCCTCAGTTTCCAGCATGGAAGCTTCAGAGTAGTTGGACTCTTTATGGTGGAGTGTTCCTTAGAGCTGCATCTCAAGAGAACCAAGTGAAAACTGCAGAAGCTTCATGACTTAGCTATAGATTCTGGCTACATCACTTCTGCTGTATTCTATTGGTGAAGTTGTAAAATCCTGCTCAGAATCAAGGTAGGGGCATGGATTCTTCCTCAAAATGGAAGGAATGTCAAAAAATTTGGGGGCCATATGTTTTTTTTATTTTGCTTCTAATTCAAACTTTTTATTGAGGTAACATTGGTTTACAACCTACATATGATTACAACCTGTATATGATTTAGGGGAATAATTCACACCTTCTCACCACTATACCAACTAAGTGCCAGGCCCTGTGCTAAATGTTAGAGCTATAAAGGTAGATGAGACTTTGTGTTAGTCATGGTTCTGCAGGGAGGCAGAACCTATGGCAGATGGTCTCTCTCCCTTTTTCCCTCTCTTACCTAAAATTTCTTATGCACAATTAATTCTTGCAATAATGGAGGCTAACAAGTCCCATGATCTGCCGTATATAGGCGGAGACTCAAGAAAGTCAGTGGCGTAGTTCAGCTTGAGTCTGGTGGCCTGAGATCCAGGGGGAGGTGATGGTGTAATTACTGGTTTGAGGACAGGAGAAGGCTGATGTCTCAGCTCCAGCAGCCAGGAGAGAAAAGGCAATTTCTCCCTTCTTCTGCTTTTATTCTTTTTATGTCGTCTAAGGATTGGATAATGCCCACTCACACAGGGGAGGGCAAAATTCCTTATTGAGTCCACTGATTCAAATTTCATCCAGAAACAACCTCATAGACACACCTGGAAATAATGCTTAGCTAATATTGAGGCACTTATTGATCTAGAAATGTTGACACATAAATGCAATCATTACGGACATTATCTCTTTTAAAGGGAACTCACAAGAGGCAATCACAGATGTAGAATTACAATGCCTTTTGGTAGAAGTATTTACAAACTACACAGAATAATTAGGGAACAAGTAATTGTGCCTAAAAGAGCTGGGAGAGGGCTTCACAGATGTTTTGAAGAATGATCAGAGTTTGCTAATGTGAGGAGAGGTAGAATAATCTTAAGCACAAGATTAAGTATTTACAAATGAAGAAGATGAAATTGTCTTTGCATTTGTTATAGTTTTCCATACAACTTCCTTGTACAGAAGCATTTTTTATTTGTATTCAGTCAGTTGATGTAATTTGCACCTTTGATGAGGTTACGTTGAATCTACAGAGTTCAGGATCTGTTACCATGTTTTCAGCTTCCAGTAACAGAATGCTCAGTTCAAGTGGCCCAGAGGACATGTTATCTCACATAATCAGGGATCCCCCAGAGCTGCAAAGTTGGTCGATTCTGTGACTCTGTGATATTATGAAGACCCAGCTTCTTTCCATTCATTGTCAGCCTCAGTGTGTTGGTTAGATCTGCTGCACCTCCCCCTGCAGTGACCCTTAGGGCTAATGGCTTGCGCCACGGTCCCTAGGTCCGGCTGGGCAACCAGCGCGCAGGGGGAGAACAGCAAAACCCCCTGAAGGTATACCTGCTGCACCTCCTCCTGCAGTGACCTCTAGGAATCCCTAGGTCCGGCTGGGCAACCAGTGCGCAGGAGGAGAACAGCAAAAACCGCCTGAAGACATAGATAAGACGGAAGCCTGTTGAAAGATAACGACCACCAGGAGCCACTACAGGAATGCTGTCCGCTCGGAAACTTATCTCACCTTCTCTAGACCCACAAACTTTATTCTAATACAACTGTCTCTCTAAAATCTTTTCTCTTTCTCTGTTTAAAAGGTCATTGGTTTGCCGATTAAAAAAGAACATACGCAATCTAATAACTAGGCTGATTCAAATAAAACGTTACTAAACTCTGTGTATTAATTGAACTGCTAGCTTAATAATTTCTCCGTTGTATACTTAGCCTTGTTTGTATTAATCTAAATGATAAAAATATTACATTGTGAAAAGTAAAATTCACCCGTGTTAATTAATAGTAATAGTGAGTAGTTAAAACAAAAAGTAATCATATAAAACAAAAAGAAAAATTAATAGCCTAACTACTTAGGAATGCGCCTGGGTCCAGATGTAAATCACTGCCCTGTCAATGATAAGCTAAACCTATAAGCAAGCTGATTTCTTCACTGATGTTCGCCATTCCTATGCTTTTAGAAAACATATATATACTGGTCACCAACTCAAATAAAATTACACTCAGATTTTCACTCTTGAAGTGTGTCTGTTTGTCATTTCTTTAACCGAATCCCTGACCACCCTGCGCAGTCTCTCAACACTGAGACGGCCTCATCGTTCACTGCTGTGCTGGTCTGCGGCAGGTGGCGCCCAACGTGGGGCCCGAATTCAAATATTGCTGAGTTTTTCCACCCAAAGGAGAGGTGAGTAACGAAGAGATTGCGTTTGGGTAAGCTATCTCCCTTCTTGTGTGTGAGTGTGAATGTGATTCCCTTAAAAATACCCTCTTTTAAAAGTCAGGGATAGGATCCTCACTGAAGCGTCCAGAGCTTGCTGATAAAGGGTGATCAATTTGAAATAGTGAGAAGTTTTTCTAAGAGTGAATGCTCGTGGTGCTGTGTGTGTGTGAGAGTGTATGAATACGGCTCCACGGCCTCGTAGCTACGGAGTCTGAGTGGGCTGCACCCGCGATTCCCGTGGAGGAACGTCATATGGCATAACGGTCATCTGCTCTTCGGAGTAGCCTGGTCCGGGACTTATACGGACAGACCTTAGCTAAGACACCTCCGCAAGTTCCCGCGAGGGACACGGGCCAGACAGCACAGTTGAAAGAAATCTCTGCTTGAGTGAACGAAAGCACCACGAGACCATGGGTCAACAGCAGACCAAAAATAGAGATCTTTTTCTATCTATATTAAAAAATATGATTGAAACACGAGGTATTAAAGTAAATAAAAAAGCTCTACTGCAACTTTATGAATTCATATTACGGGTATGCCCGTGGTTTCCAGAAGAAGGCAGTCTGTCACTGGAAACTTGGAAGAAAGTAGAAAAAGAAGTGAGAGAGTTTTATGGCCTTCATGGACCGTCTCAGTTTCCAAAACAGGCTTTGTCTTTGCGGGTACAAATTAAAGATTTGCTGGTTGATGCCACTGAGGCAGAATTGTGGGAAGGCCAAGAGGATGAAGTTCAGGATAATCCTAAAAACATTAATGATCTAAACACGTCATTATTCGCTCAAGCCTCTGCTCCCGTATTGAAGGTATCCCTTTCCCAGTCAGAGGATGAGTTTAATGATCATGAATATACTGAAATGCTAGATAAATTGACTTTCAAAAATGATAAACCCTCCCACCCAACCGCTAACCTTTTTCCAGTTGTTACCAAACCTAATCAAGGTCCAGTCTTCACATACCAATATGCAGAGGCAGAAAGATGGGCTTTCTTCTTGTGTCCCTTTTTTGGAGCCAACAAGGTTTTCCTGGAACTGACTGGAATTCTTTCCTGGGAGCATCCTTTTACTTTTCTGATGGGTCAAAATTGGGTGACAGGGCACCTCACTGAACCCTGGCCTGGTTAAGGAGAGATGACCCAAGCAAGAAGAAGGTGAAGGATCGTGCAACAGCCTTGTATAGGTAACCAAGGTGTCTGCTCAAACCCTGAGGCCTGTTATACCACATGGTAAGAAGCCAGCCTCTCTTTGGGACTAACTCCTGCTGTCCAAGGTCAGATGTTATATAGCAGCTTTTGAGGAAGATTCTTAATTCTTTGTGCATTAATTATCAGTCAAGCTGACGCCCTTTCTCTTCCTCCTTTCTCCATAACTATATGCAGGTGGGACCTGATAATTAGGCTCTCATTATTTATTTCACTAAAGCACTGTGTTTTGCTTGAGAAGATAGTATATTTCTGTTTTCAGAAATCCAGTTGCCCTTAAGGCCCCCAGAATAGGCCAGGCTGGAGATGGCTTTGTTGGGCAGGACAAGCTGGGTGGTTTGTAGTGTTTGCTCATGTTCCTGTCTCACCACAAACTCCTGCAGGGTAATTACTTGAAGGAAAACCTTACTAGACAGCTGGGAAGCATGGCTATTAAGGACTGCCAGAGATGAAAATTTATTTCTCACCTGTGTGGTTTCCAGAACCTCGTGGGGCTGAGTAATGAACAGCTTCCAGTAACCTGCAGAGAACATAGACTCCAGGGGAACTGTATGGTGTTTCAGTCTGGGATTATATCCAATTCTTTGCATCAAGTGCCCCCAAATAAACCAGTGTCTAGAGAATTATACCCCCACAAAAGTACTCGTTTACTAGTTCTTTATCTTTCTTTTAGTATTTTGTGTCTTTATGCCATTTCACTTTGTATGTTATTCCTGTCTTTACAACATTCACAGTTCTCAGGAAAATATTTGTGGCGTAATGACTGCACAGTTTCTTTATTGATCTTGGTAATTGCCTTTCTTCTGTAGATGCAAGTTCAAGAGGCTCCCAGCTTATTAAATCTTGCCTACAAACTTGTCTATGATTACTGGACATGTTAGGACAGGGCTTTCCACCAGGAGATTCCCCATCCCACCCAAGGGGAGCCAGATGCACCTAGTGGCTTCTTATATTTCACATTTGCTCCCCTCTCTCTTTGTTAGCCTCTGCCTCAATAAGCAACTGTGACTCTTGAGAGAGACTTTTCAGCTGCTTTGGCTCTAGCATGTTCTGTTAAGTTTGGGCCAAAAATGAAGTATTCTTGTTTTTTTGTTAGTCCATTATCCTGTTGATTATTAAATCATCATCTTTTCCAGTGGGATCCAGGTGTTCCCTGGATTCCTATTTCAAAGAATATCCCTGTCTATATATTTATGGTGGCAATGTCTCTTTATTTTTTGCTATCTTCGTGACTGTCCTCTAGTATTAAAATAAATAGGCCACTAAAATCCACTCTGTTCCATCTGTTAAAAATCAGAAAGGATTCATTTTCTATTAGGATTATATTGGAGTTTGGTTGCCTTGTGGTAATAAAATACCAAGGTTTCTGCTGGAAGGTAATTCATTGAAAGTACACAATCTGAATTCCTTTGGATTAGAGTAAAAAATGTAGGTATAAATAAACAGTTAATTCTTACCTATAAAATTAATAATTGCAAAATGATGAATGTGAGCCTTGTTCCTAAATCTTCCAAGTGAGCAATAAAAACTGTACTTAGAATACAAAGTTTGAATTCTCTGCTAATATTTACCATAGGGAATAGTTACTTTATTTAAAATAACTTGGACCAGAATAAGTGTGAAAAGTAATTTGATTTGCATTACATTGATAATATATTGGAATATAGGAAGAGGAAATTGGATGCAAAAGGTTGGAATAGAATGAAAATATTAGCTATCATTTATATTATGCCTTTGATGTGCCAGGATCTGGACTTGACTTTTTTTTTTATCACTTAGGAAGATTTTACAACTAGTAACAGTAAACCTTATTCACAAAGAAAGGAAATTTATTATTTTTTTAATTAAAAAAATAATTTTAAAATTTATTTTTGTGTAGAAGAACTGGGGTACAAGCCAGAGGTATGTGGGTGAGGGGGGTTAGAAGATTCACCAGAGACAGAGTGGGAGCAGAACAGATGAATTTACTGAAATACCCTCCTAAGGGGGACAGTAGGCGAGACAGGAGATGTCTGCTACACCATATGTGGGTTAGCTCCCTCGGAGGGGATTGAACTCAGGCCTTAGCTGTGATAACGCTGAGATTAAACCCCTAGACCACCAGGGGGCCTGAGATGGACATTTATTATCTCATATAACAAGTATAGAAATGGTAGATTTTTCAGGTAGGGTGATACAGATATTTAAAACTATCATTAAGGAGTCAGGTTGTATCTGTTTCTTTGTCCTGTTGCATGAATATTTTCATCTATTTCTATATATTTATAATGCTTAAAAGTCTCATGAAAATTGCAAGAATGGTATTAAAAATCATATATTATATATGGGACTTTTTCAAATACAAATGTTTTAAAACAGTGGTATCATTTCTTCCAAACAAATCTTGCACCAGACTACAATAAAGATAAAAATATATGTTTAATTTCAAATGATGAAATGGGAAATTAAGAAAACCCAGTAAAACTATTTTGATGAACACAAACATTTGAAATTTTCAGTTATGGATGATGATTGTGGCGTCATATGCACACCAAAAGCTGGAAAAAAACTAGTGCTCACCTGTACCCTTCCTGATGAGCGTCACATAAGTTTAGATATATGCATAGATATTGCAAAAGTGACAGTATTCATTCTGAGGGCTTCATACAAATGCTGATCTCACAGTACAATTAGTGTATTGAGGAATTTCAATGGTTATAACTGTATGCATAATTTTGGAGATGTCTTTTCTTCGTTTTTTTTTAAATTTTTTTTTTAAAGATTTATTCATTTATTTATACATGCACTGGGTACAGTCAGAAGCGCAGGAGGGTGAGAGAATTCACCAGAGCCAGAGCGGGGAGCAGAACAGGCAGACTGACAAAGTACACTTCTGAGGGGAGCAGCAGGCGGCAGGAGGGATCTGCGCGCCATGTGGGACCCTTCCCCGGTGGCCAGGGAGCAGCCGGGGATCAAACCGGCACAGCAGAGACTACGGGCAGCTTCGCAGGCCAGCGCTCAACCGCTGCGCCACCGGGGAGGCCCTGGAGATGTCTTTTCTTTCCTTAGGATAGATACTCCCTTCTATGTGAAGCATACTCACTTATCGCCTGCTCACTGGCTCCTATTTCTTTGGCTATGATTTTGGTGCTTGGGGGTATATACACTACCCAGTCTCTCTCTCTCTCTCTCTCTCTCTCTCTCTCTCTCTCCCCTCTCCTACTCCTCTGCCAAGCGTTATTCCAAAGAGAGAAGTTTTCCTTTTTCCAGGACTGTCAGTGACTTCAGATAAATTTATTCTATCCTGAGAATTGGGATTAAAAAACAGTCCATAAATAAAAGCCTTATTTCTAATTCAGTTTTATGGGTTATAAAGATGTATTTTATTCATCAGCTGTCTCATTTTGTTTTGTCATGTAGGAAGTGATGAAGTTTCTGTTTATTCTGTCCCCATCACCATAATAATTTGACTTTCTTTTATTGAAACAAAAAAAAGGACAATATTTCAAATGTTTACAGAACATAGAAAAAACAACAAATATACAAGTCATATTTAATGTTAATTTTTGACATATTTGTCTCATATCTCTTTATCTTAAATAAATAAAATTTTATAAAAATGGCTTAAACAGGGCCTCCCTATTCCTGCAAATGGCATGTTCAAAAAAGTTTCTTTTTTGAACACTGAGTAGTATTTCATTTGTGTGTGTGTATAATTATATATATCTTCATGATCTACTCATCTGTTTTGTGACACTAGGTTGTTTCCATAATTTATGTATAATAAATAGTGCTGCAATAAACATGGGAGTGCAAGTTCCCTTTGAATTAGTGTTTTTAAATTTTTTTGGTAGATGCCTAGGAATGGAATTATTGGGTTAAATGGCATATCCATTTTTAATATTTTGAGACTGCTTTCTATAAGGGTTGGACCAGTTTGCATTCCCACCAGCAGTGTATGAGGGTTCCCTTTTCTCTACATTCTTACCAGCACTTGTTATTTCTAAACTTTTTGATAAGGGCCATTCTCAGAAGTGAAATGGTACCACACTGAGGTCTTGATTTGTGTTTCTTTAGTAGTAAGTGATCGTGAACATTTTTTCAGGTGCCTGTTTGCAGTCTGAATGTCTTATTTGGAGGAGTGTCTGTTTAGTTCTTCTGCCCAAATTGTGATTGGGTTATTTGTTTTGTGTTTGTGGAGTTTTATTAGTTCTTTGTATAGCTTTGATATCAGTACTTTGTCAGATGAATAGTGTACAAATATTTTCTCTAATTCAATAGGGCATCTTCATTTTAGTTATAGTTTCTTTCTCCATGCAGAAGCTTTTTCATTTAATGTAGTCTCAGTTGCTTATGTTCTCTTTTGTATTCCTTGCTTTTGGGATGAATCGCTAAAGCCATCACTAAAGTTTATGCTGTGAAATGTTTTGCCTATGTTTACTTCTATGTATTTTATGGTTTCAGGTTTTATATCCAAGGCTTTTATCCATTTTGAATTGATGCTTTTTAATGATGTGAGATTGTGTACTAGTTTCATTCTTTTGCGTGCAACTATTCAGTTTTCCGAACACCTTTTATTAAAGAAGCTACCCATGTTCTGTGCTTATTCTTGGTTCCTTTGTCTTAGAATATCTGTCCACATAGATGTGGGTTTATTTTAGGGCTTTCAATTCTACTCCATTGGTCTGTGTGTCTGTTTTTGTTCCAGTACAAGGCTGTTTTAATTATTATGGCTTTATAATATAATTTGAGGTCTGAAAGTTTGGTACCTCCCTTCTCTTTCTTTTTTTGGCAGGATTGATTTTGCTATTCAGGGTCTTTTGGGATTCAATATAAATTTTAGTAGTGTTTGCTCCAGTTCTTTGAAAAATGCCAGTGATTCTTTTATTTTGGTTTGCACTGAATCTGTTTATTGTTTTGAGTAGTATAGCCATTTTGACAATACTGACTTTTCCAGTCCATGAGCAGGGAATATTTGTTTCATTGTTTCTTCTCTTTCTTTCAGGAATGTGTTATAGTTGTCTTTATACAGATCTTTTTCCTCTTTTGTTAGGTTTATTCTCAGGTATTTAATGTTTTGTCTGTAATTGTAATGGGATCACTTACTTACTTGCTTACACTTTTGTCTCAGTTTGTATATAGGAAGGCAACTGATTTATGTGTGTTGATTTTATACTCTGCCACTTTGCTAAACTGATAGTTTCAATAGTTTTTCAATGGAAACTTGGTACTTGAATATGCACATTATCATGTCATCTGCAAATAATTGTTGCTTTTCTTCTTTCCCAATTTTGATTCCTTTAATATCTTTCTGTTGTCTAATTGCTCTAGCTGGAACTTCTAATACAATATTGAATAGTAGTAATGAAAGTAGAGATCCTTAGGACCTCACTGGTGGCACAAGGGGTTAAGATGCAGCACTATGAAGCTATCTTTAGCCACTGCAGCACAAGTTTTATTCCTGGGGCCAGCCAGGGTGCTACACACATGGTGCAGCAGACCTCTCCTATCTCGCCCGCTGCTACCCTCAGCCAGCCAGGCTGCTACACACATGGTGCAGCAGACCTCTCCTATCTCGCCCGCTGCTACCCTCAGCAGGGTGTTTCAATCAGTCTGCCTGTTCTGCTCCCCACTCTGTCTCTGGTAAATTCTCTCATCCCCCTCTGACCTGTACCCCAGTTCTTGTGTGCATAAATAAATTAATCTTAAAAAAAAAAGTGGAGGTCCTTGTCTTGTTCCAGATCTTAGTGGAATAGATTTCATTTTTTTTTCCATTGAGAATGATATTAGCTGTGGGTTTGTTTTAAATGACTTTTATTGTGTTAAGGTATGTTCTGTATATCCCCTGTTTTTTGAGCTTTTTCATCATAAATGCAAGTTGGATTTTATCAAATGATTTCTCAGCATCTACTGACATGACCATATGGTTATTAATCTTTCTTTTTGTTGATGAGATGAATAACTATGATTGATTTTCATCCCTGTGTCCCTGGGATGAATCTCACTTGGCTTTGTTGTGTGATCTGTTCAATGATCAGTTGTTGGATTTGGTTTGCTAGGACTTTATTAACGATTTTTCATCTGTGTTCTTTGGGGAGATTGGTCTGTAATTTTCTATTTTGTGTTTCTTTGTTTGGCTTTTGTATTAGAGTAATGTTGGCCTCATAAAAATATTTGGACTTATTCCTTCTTTTTTAGTTTTTTTAAGAGTTTGAGTAAGATAGGTATTAGTTTATCTTTGAAGTTTTGGTAAAATCACTTGTGAAGACTTCTGATCATGGAATTTTGTTTTTTGGGAGTTTTGATTACTGTTTCAATTTCCTTGCTTGTTATTGGTTTGTTCTAGGTTCTGTTTCTTGCCTGTTCCATCTCAAATGTTGTTTAACCAAGAATTTGTCCATCTCTTCTAGTTTTTTGAATTTATTGGTAGTCTCCAATTATCCTCTGTATTTCTGTAGCATTTGTTGTGATTTATACTCTTTTGTTTTTTGTCTGATTTACTTGAATTTTCTCCCTTATTTTCTTGGTGAACATTGTTAGAGGCTTGTCAATTTTGTTTATTTTTTTCAAAGAACCAGCTTTTAGTTTTGTTGATATTTTGGACTGTCTTTTTAATTTTGATTCCATTTACCTCTGCTTTGATTTTTAAAATTTCTGTTCTACTGGCTTTTGGATTTGTTTGTTCTTTTTCTAATTCCTAGAGTTGATAGTATGCATAAATATGTGAACTAAATTAATGTTATTTCTAAAAATTGTCACTTTCAAAGTCTGACTCTTCTCAATTAGTTCTTGAATCAGGGTCGCCAATGTTTGTGTTTTCCAGGCCCTGTTACCCCCCATGTTATCAAAAGAAGCATTTATCAAAAGAAGTTAGAATATCAAAAGGAACCATTCGAATAGGCTCTTAAGCTGGCTTTGCAATTACATAGAACAAACCTCTTTTTTGAGTCTAGCTTTGGGAATGCTGTTAAACCTGTTTGATTCATCACCTTTTCACTCCATCCCCACAACATAAGAGTTAAAATCCTGCTCCACTATTGTTTTAGGATTTTCTTCTGAGATGCTAACACCCATTATGCAAGTTTTGATGCTTGCCCCTTTGACTGTGTATGATAAGTCATTGACATCCATGATATAATTGTTGCACAGTCAACAGTGATTTTAAAACACAATCAATGGAAATATGCATTCTGATTTCAGAGATGTTGAAATGTGAAAGCCTGGGCACCTTAGAATTGATAATAGTTTATATTTTATTTCCATAGAAATATGTTATTTTTTCCTTTATTTTACTCCCTCATTGACATACCTCCTATCCTACCCATACTTCCCCCTCCTTTCCCGCATGCTATTGGATCAGGTTTTCCTTAATTCCCTTTGCTGGACTGAAATTTCCACATTTTATTATTTTTGAGAAAACTTTAATTTTTAACATCAACATTTGATTTGACACGTGTTAATCAATAGCTCTATTCACATCTCTAATCATTTACTGACCTAATTGCTTTGACTCTGTTCCCTCTTCAACTTACAAGCCATTGTTTTCTAGAATTTTAGTCCTAATTTATTTTTAACCATCCAAAATTGGTCATCATTGTCATCATTACTATATATATATATATATTTTTAAATTTTGGAAGATGTCTTTTCTTTTTTTCTTTTAAAATGATTAATTTATTTATTTATACAAGCACTGGGTACAGTCAGAAGTGCAGGAGGGTGAGAGAATTCACCAGAGCCAGAGCGGGGAGCAGAGCAGGCAGAAGGACCGAAGTACACTGCTGAGGGGAGCAGCGGGCGGCAGGAGAGGTCTGCGCACCATGTGGGACCCTCCTCCGGTGGCCGGGGAGCAGCCGGGGGATCGAACCGGCGCCGCAGAGGCTGCAGGCAGCTTCGCAACCCAGCACTCAACCGCTGCGCCGCCGGGGAGGCCCATCATTACTATATTTTTATGATCAATACTTACTCAGATTTATCCATGCCTCTAAATATGTTCCCTTACATTTAGACCGTATTTTTGCCTTGTCCAAACATACTTCTTTTTCTTTCTGAGCTAAGTTTCTTTCTTCTTGAGAAACACCTTTTAGTCTGAAAATGTATTATGCTCTCACTCTAAAAAAGTGTTTAAAAAGATATGAGTTTAGGGCCTCCCGGGTGGCGCAGCGGGTTGAGCACAGCTCTGTGAAGCTGTCCACAGCCTCTGCAGCGCAGGTTTGATTCCGGGCCAGCCAGGGAGATTCCCACATGGCACAGCAGACCTCTCCTGTGTGCCCGCTGCTCCCCTCAGCTGTGTACTTCAGTCAGTCTACCTGTTCTGTTCCCTGCTCTGTCTCTGGTGAATCCTCTCACCCTCCCCAGCCTCTGGCCTGTACCCCAGCTCTTGTATGAATGAATAAATAAATCTTTAAGAAAAACAAAAGATGAGTTTGAAGGAGAGTGTATGTGGTTTCTGGTACAACGTGTATATAAATCAGGTTCTTATCCTGCCCTTGTCTTCAGATTAAAAAAATAAGATTATTATTGTCTCTTGTTTAGGTTAGGAGGCAGGGCTCTTTTCACCAGCCTTTCACTGAAATAGAAGGCTTTCCAAGGTTCCAGCTTAATTCCACAAGTTAGTCCCACTAGGAATGTGGATAAGTCTACTTTCTTGCCCTCCATCCCATCTCACCTTTCTAGATTTCAGGCTCATCTTTATAGCTGGCAGTTGGGAATTTCTTTCTACCTTCTAAGTGTAAATGCGCATCACAGTTTATCTGTCATTCTTTCGTTGTTTTGTGGCAGCAATGTTTTGCATTGGACCAGTGTGCCTTTCTGATGATATTGTGTTTTTGTTATAATACATTAAAAGAAATAAACATTAAGATAGATATATAAAGATTTTTTTAAATTTATGCATACAAGAGCTGGGGTGTAGGCCAGAAGTGGGGGGCAGTGAGAGGATTCATTAGAGACAGAGTAGGGAGCAGAACAGCAGAACAGATCTACTGAGATACTCTGCTGAGGGGAGCTGAGACAGGAGAGGTCTGCTGTGCCATGTGGGTAGCCCCCTGGGGATCAACTTGTGCTGCAGTGGCTATGGATAGCTTCATGGTGCTGAGATTTAACCCTTACACCAACAGGGAGGCCCCAACATTAAGATAAATTAAGAAGGAAAATTTGAGTGTTTCATTCAGCTTCTGGTTCTGTGGTGGTTACATTGGCTTTCTACAAAATATGATCTTTAAGATACTGCTCTGTTTGAAAAACATAGTAAGTGACTGGGCAGGCATGAGATCCCAGGTCCTTAGTGGATGGAACAGACTATAGGCAAGAGATCTTCCCTCAAGGTTTGCCAGCCTAAGGTGCCAGCCTGAGGTGCTGGAAAGTTGCTCCCATGGCAGGTTTGGAATTGTCACCTCCTAGCGTAGCTGACGTACATGCCAATGAACTTCTCTAATCTGCTGATATTCAGCTTCAGATAAGTAAAAGTCCTCTGGAAAGGTCAGTGTAATTAATCATTATGTAGAAAGAAAAGGCAGTATCTTTTGTCTATTTATCAACTGTTTACATTTCTTTCACTTTGACAAAAAAGGGAATTACTATCATTTATCTATGGCATGATGTGAATTGAGAGCTCTCATAGCCTATTAGTATAAAATAGTGTAACCAAATTGGTTCTGTCTCTTTCAATTAATTTTGGTGTAGAACAGACCATTCCAAAACCTAGTAGTTTAGAAACAGCAAACATTATTTCTCACACTTTTGTGAGTTGACTACACAGTTTCTGGTGTGGGGTAGCTCAGCTGAGACTGGGTAGTCTCAGATTGTTTCATTCTGCAAGTTGGCCGACTCCTTGATGTGGATGAATCTCAGCTGGAACATCTTGTCTCTGCTCCACATGAACTCTCATTCTCCATTAAGCTTGCCTGGGCTTCTTCACGTAGTGATCTCAGCCTCCCAAGCAGTGGCAAGAGAAGGCAAGCTTACCACACAAGTACTTGTCAAGCCTCTGCTTGCTTTATGTTTGTTAATGTTCCGTGGACCAAAGCAAGTGACTTGATGGGAGGAGATGAAAGTCATATTGTGAAAGAGTGTATGTGTAAGGATGGAGATAACTTTTTGGCCTTCTTTATAATCTACCATTACATAAAAAAGGCATCATTTTTTGTGTCGACACTGGCAGAGCACTTACTTGCACATGCAGATCAGAATGAACGTGGGCCTCCTTGGTGATGCAAGGGGTTAAGACATAGCCTGTGAAGCTGTCTGCAGCCTCTGTAGCACGAGTTCAATCCCTGGACAGCCAGAGAGCTACCCAAATGGCACAGCAGACCTCCTCTGACTTGCCTGCTTCTCCCTTCAGCAGTGTACTTCAATCTTGTACTTGCCTGTTCTGTTCCCCACTGTCACTGGTGAATCCTCTCACCCCCTACACCTCTGGCCTATACCCCAGCTCTTGTATGCATAAATAAATAAATAAATCTTTAAAAAATATATTGAATGAATATGTCAGATATATACAAGGAAGTTTATCTCTGCCTTTATTATAGAAGGAAATTGGAAACTACTAAAGTCTATATTCAGTGGGGAGTAATAGTCAAAAGAAATAAACCCTAAAAGGTGCTGTTGGAAAACATAAAGAATGTGGTAGATTCATATATACAACCCTAAAAAGACATATTTTTAAATGCAAAAGCCAGTTGTTGAATCATAAACACTTCATACATCCCAACATACACACAAAAGCTAAATCCTTGAAATTATATGTGATCCTGTCAGGCATATGAAAAACTAGATGTTCAGAAGGGTTCACATTGGGTTGAGAATGAGAGAGTGAGATTGAATTCTGTCAACAAGAAATTTTGTTTCACTCTGTGGATCATTTGTATTTTTTAAATGAAATTAATGCATCTACATCTTATTAACTTACAAATGAAGAAAGTTTAAATTTAAAGTTAGAAAAAGGAAAACCGTAGTAGGATTTTCATGCATTTGAATTCAGTCTTATTCAAGTAACTGTGGACATGGAGTTGCATTTGTACATGAAACTTTATCTTCTACTCATTTCCCTGTGGTCACATGTACTGCTTGGTTGGGGTATTTCAAGGTTAGTAAACTGGATCCAAAAAGGGTAAACTCCTGGGATTTATCCCTTTAAAAATACAACATTTAACCTAGTCATTATGTTGCCCAGAGTGCCAGTTGGCATAAATCCTTGTTTGTGTAGTTTTGGGGTCCTTTCTACAAATGCCATGCAAAATGTTATAGTATCATTTTTCCTAAATAATTTCAACATAGCCTGACGTTAGTTGGTAATTACTCTTTTGTGAAACATCCAGAATCTAGTAAATTATAATTTTGAGGCTGACACAAGTAAAAATTAAATTTTTGCCATTTCCTGTTCATTCCAGTGAAAATCTTTATCTTCTAAAATTTCTGACTTTTTTACAGTTTAGTATATAAAACTAGTCCACTGTCTGGAGGGACTGACTAAATCATTTCATGTCTGTCTATACCGCCCCTTTGTGGTTCTGTGGGTAAGAAGTAATGACAGACAAATACCAAAGTAGATCTTTGGCATGCCCATATAAGTTACAGAAAGCATGGCAAGGAATGCTTTATTTTATCACCCAATTAGAATAGAAACAAACAGAAACTAAAAATAAAAACTCTTAAAATTATAACCATTTGTTTTATAAACCACCAAATGTTGGTGCTGATAATTATGTAATATTATTTTCTTATTGATTCTTTGTATCTATACTTAAAAATATTTGTTTTATTGATTTGCAATCTTGAAGGGAAAATTTAAAATGACTGAGAAAAGTTTTAAAAATAGTTTTTCATAGATGTATTAGCTTTTAGGTTTTAAAATTCTGTGCTCTTTCTTCTCTCCTCTGTTTTTCCTGTCTGCTCATATATAGTTTTTTTGTAGAATATACACACAACTTCTTGATTCATGTGTTGGGATTCTATTGAGATTATAATTTTTAGAGCTTCCTGCATCCTTTGTAAATGCTGGTATTCTAATTTTGCGAAACTATATTGCAACTAATATAGGTATGAGAAATTTTGCTGTTAACATTTAACATTTTCTTCAAAATCAATGGGCATTGAAATACTTTATTTTTTTTTTTTTAAAGATTTTGGGTGTAGGCCAGAGTTATGGGGGGGGTGTGTGTGAGAGAGAATTCACCAGAGATAGAATAGGGAGCAGAACAGGCAGATCTACTGAAACACACTGCTGAAAGGAGCACACTGCTGAGGGGAGCACACTGAGGAAGGGAACACAGGGCAAGAGAAGAGAGGTCTGCTGTGCTCTATGGGTGGGCTCCCTGCACTGGGAATAGAACCCATGCAGCAGTGTGGCTGGCTATAGCTTGATAGTGCTGAACCTTTAACCCCTGCACCACCAGGGAGGCCCATATTGAAGTACTATAGAGAGAATGGTTAAAATACCTCACAAGCTAATTATAAGACAACTGTTACTTAGTGGCAACAACTGAAAGCAAAGCATTGGTTTGACAAAGAACATCATAGACATGTAAAGTCAAAGAGCATAATTTGTCAAAAAATGTTTCCCATATGTTGGTGAGCTATTAATATGTACATAAAACATTCCTTATTAATAAACTCATTAAATATTTGGACATTATAGTGAGTTTTCTATAAATATTTGAGTTCATTCGATTTTTCTAAAGGTAAGATTATTTTATAGTAACATCTTTAGTTCACATATGTGAGTGCGTGAATATGTTTATGTCAACTCTCACTAAAAGTTTCTATTAATACCAGAAATGCTAGTTTCTGAATGGATGTTTATTCTAAAGAGGTCCACATTTTCATTCATCAAAGATGATTGATTTGCTTGACTTTGTTGTATACTTGTTTCATATTTAGAAGGCTATTTCATTTAATAATATCATGGTGAAGGAACATAGACTTATTCATGGAGGGAAGGACAACTCTGATGTTCATCTTTGAGCTCCTTTCAGTATCTTATAGACTATTGACACTCAGCTGTTCGTGTGTGATAACTCTCAGCACACTGATTTCCCTCTTCTCTATATATCTCCCCCTGGGTTTATTTACATTTAGTATTGTTGCTCACTAGCTTCAGAGGGAGAGGAAGGAGATTTCTCCTTTCTCCTGGTTGTGGTTCCACAAAGAGAAGTTCCCATAACTGGGAAAATCTTCATCTTTCACTCTTTTCCTTCAGTAAACAGAGCTGGGCCTTTCAATGACTAACTGCTGTGTTCATAGCTTCTAGCGAGGAATTGAGCACTTAGACAAATTATTTTCTCACCTTCAAAGTACTTCTCAGTGTGTAATGTCTATGTACATTCACTGTTAGCTGGATGAGCTCTTAAGAGTATGCTCTCCAAGATGGAAAAGTTGAAAATGTAAAAGGGCCAACTTTCCAGCCCCATTGTGAATGATTTTTATATTACATAGAAAGTTGTGTTCTTGGCGTTATATGGTAGAAATATTTTCTTATAAATTTTTTTGACTTGCCATTTATTGAAACAAATAACCTAGGGGGTACAAATTTATACCTCAACATATGCATGTACTTCCCTTATACTCTAGTGGAAATTTTTTCAAAGATGTCTGGCCAATTTTATTTATTTATTTTTTTGAGTGTGTGGTTTATTTTATTTTTTCACTTTTAATGAAGTGCCATTATTATACATCCTTGTTAATATTTTGACAGTATGGGATTTCTTCCCTCAGATGTGTTCACCAACTCTCCCACCACCAAAACACCTAAAGTCCTCCACCATAGTCCACTGTGCTCCCCACTTAGGTTTTCACTCCTTGCCTGCCCTTCTAGCTTCCCCTCCCCTTCTGGATGCCTCAGATCTATGGTCAGCTTTTAAGGGTTTGTTTTAAAATTTGTCTTTTGTCTGACCCTTTGTTTGTTTTTTTGATATTGCTCATGAAAGCAAACCCATCCAGTATTTATGTTTCTCCTTCTGGCTTATTTTGCTTAGCATAATCTCTTCTAGAACAATCCATGTTTCCACAAATAGCTTTTTTAAAAAAAAGATTTATTTTTATTTATTCATGAATATAAGAACTGGGGTGTAGGCCAGTGGTGGTGGTGGGGGGGGGTTGAGAGGATTCACCAGAGACAGAGTGGGGAGCAAAACAGGTGGATCTACTGAAATACACTGCTGAGCAGCGGGCAAGACAGGAGAGTTCTGCTGTGCCATGTGGGTTAGCTCCCTGGCTAGGGATGAAACTCATGCTGCAGTGGCTGGGATAGCTTGATAGCGCTGAGACTTTAACCCCTGTGCCACCAGTTAGGCCTAGTTTACCTTATTTGATCACTGAGCAGTATTCCATTGTGTATATATACCACAGATTCTTCATCCACTTGCTTGTTTTGGGGTATTAGTTGTTTCCATATCTTAGCTTTTATAAATAGTGCTGAAATAAACATAGGAGAGCAGGTTTCATATCAAGTTAGTGTTTTTGGGTAGCTCTCTAGCAGTGGAAATGCTGGATCACATAGCAGATCCATTTTTATTCTTTTATGAGCTCCCACATTGCTTTCCATGGAGAATGGACCAGTCTACATACCCACCAACAGTATAAGGGTGTTCCTTTTCTTGACATTTATTGATATATATCTTTTTGCTGATGTGATGTATTACATTAATTGATTTTTGAATGTTAAAGCATACTTGTGTTCCAAGCATATATCTCGTTTGGTCATGATGTTACCTTTACTATATTGTTAGATTCTATTTGCTACAATTTTATTGAGAATTTTTGCATCTGTGTTAATTGGGGAGATTGGACTTTCTTTCTTTCTTTCTTTCTTTCTTTCTTTCTTTCTTTCTTTCTTTCTTTCTTTCTTTCTTTCTTTCTTTCTTTCTTTCTTTCTTTCTTTCTTTCTTTTCTTTCTTTTCTTTCTTTTCTTTCTTTCTTTTCTTTCTTTTCTTTCTTTTCTTTCTTTTCTTTCTTTCTTTGTTTTGCCCTTGTTTGGTTTTGCTAGTAACACATGTCATCCTCATAAAATGTGTTTGGAAATCTTCTGTCTTTTTCAATTTTTTGAGGGCTTTTGCAAGATTCTAATTCATCTTTGAAAGTTCTGTAGAAGTCTCTTGTGAAGCCATCTGGTCTTTGAGTCTTGTTTTATGGGAGAGTTTTGACTACTGTTTTAATTTCCTTCCTTTATATTGGTTTTTTCAGGGTTTCTATTTCTTCCCTATTCAGTTTTGGATGATTGTATAATTCCAAGAATTTGTCCATTTCTTCTAGATTTTTGAGTTTATTAGCATTGTCTCTAATTGTCTCTGAATATCTGCAGAATTTGTTGTGATTTATCCTCTTTTGTTTTGATCCAATTTCTTTTGAGTTGTCTCCCTTATTTTCTTGGTGAAGCTTGCTAGAGATTTGTCCCCCTACCCCCCCCCCCCCCCCGCCCCGGCCAAAGAATCAGCTTTCATTGATTTTGTGGACTATTTTTTAGTTTCTATTTCATTTACTTCTGCTTTGAATTTTAAATTTCTGTTCTTCTACTGTTTTTGGGATTTGTTTGTTCTTCTTTTTCTAATATCTTAAGTTGAAAGAAAAGGTTATGTATTTAACTCTTTCTTGTTTCTTGATGTGGACCTGTATTGCTATATATTTCCCTGCTAGTACTGCTTTTGCTGCATTCCATAAATTTGGGATATTTGTGTGCTTGTTCTCATTTGTGTAGAGTTACTTTTTTTTTAATTGTGAATTTTATTTTTATATTCCCCATACAATTGCGAACCCCTTATTTTGACCCGAATCCCTCCCCTCCCCGCCCCCTCACCCCCCATAGAGTGTCTCTGGTTCATAGTTGTTTGTTGATTTTGATTTCTACTTTCTTATAGTTATTCTTTTTCCTGGTCCCTTCTTTAAGTTTTCTAGATTCCTGCTATGAGTGAGACCATCCGGTATTTTTCTTTTTCTTTCTGGCTTATTTTGCTGAGCATGATCCCTTCCAGCGCCATCCATGTTGCTACAAATTGCATGTGTTTATCTTTTTTGAATGCTGAGTAATAGTCCATGGTGTATATGTACCACATCTTCTTGATCCAGTCATCTATTTTTGGGCATTTGGGTTGTTTCCAAAGCTTAACTTTTTTTTTTAATTATAAATTTTATTTTTATATAGAGTTACTTTTAAATTTCTTTGATTTCCTCATTAAACCCATAGTCTTTCAGTAGTGTGTTGTTCAGTTTCCACATATAAAGGAAATTTTCTTTTGATAGTTAATTTCTAGTTTGAGATCTTTATCATCTGAGAAGATGCTAGGTAAGTTTTCATTCTTTGTTAATTTGTTGATTTTTTTTTTTGTATACCAGAATGTGCTCTATTCTGGAAAATGTCTCATGTGCACTCAAGGAAAATGTGTATCTTGCTTTTTTTGGTGCAATGCACTATAAATGTCCATGAGGTCCATAAGTCAATGAAACTAAAATCAATGAAAGCAAGGGATATTGACTTGTTGATAGTTTCAGGGCTTTTTTTTTTTTTTTTTTTTTTTTTTGGTTGCTTGAGTGTAATAAGGAAGACAATAGGTTTTGAAAATATCTTTTCATCGATGTTTCTGAAAGAGACTGTCTTACCTTTTGTGGTCTTCTCACACCTTTTGCCTTCCTTTCAATCTAGATAGAGTGCCTAATAGTTACAACATGTAGATTTTCCTATTTAATTCTACTCCCTCCTTACAAACAAAATCCATGGTGAATTTCTCCAGAAGTCAGCACTGATGAGATGAATTCTGTGTCTTCCTGAGCTTCTTGGAAAGGTTAACACACTCTTATTCTTGAAATCTCTTCAGGGAAGACAGGAATTTTTACTCAGACTTCCTTCCATGTCCAACATCAATAAATATGGAAATGAAGGTTTCAAATCTCACTTCTGATGAAACAATATGCTGTCTAAATTCAGTTAATTGTAAGGTACTTAGTGTTGAAATACAAAGATATGCTAATCTTATTAAAATATGCCTGACTAAATTTAGCTATAAATTTAATTCAGGGACTTCTGCTTTATAGATTGTTCCAAGTCAGAATGTCTGAAAGAAAACCACCCACTGTGCAGGATACAGAGTTAGTAATTTGGAAAGGTGAAAAGTTTAATTATAAGTCTGTCTTCTGGGGAAAAAGTGAAACAAAGCTGAATTCTTAATTTTTTTGTTTGTTTAGATTAAACCAATTGAAGAACTCTTTCACATTGTTTACATTTATATTACTCTGGCAGTAAGAAAAGCTTTTAACATTTTTTCTCTTTCATTTGAATTGAAATTGTTTTTAATATATACAAATGAGGGAAAGAGACTTAACTGAAGTAGAGTTCAACATTGTTTAGACAAACTCAATCAATTTTTAATTTTGCAGAAATGTAAGAGCATTGCATTTTCAATTGTGCCTAAAGGTTCTACTAGAGATTTAGAGATCAAAGATTTCAGTGTTGAATTTTTGCTCACCTTTTTTAATGCGACATTGTGTGCATTATGGAGCTCGCAAAGCCTTGTATCTTATATGTGATCTGGGGTAAATCAATGATGCATCTTAAAAGAGCTTTTATTTTAATTTGTTCTATACAATAAAAAATATATTCTTTATGGAGTATTTATAAACCTTTATATATAACATTTGTAAAATTTGAATAAGCACAAATGCATATATATATATATATATATTTATACACACAACACACACTGCCATCCATAATCCAACCATTCAGATGTTCCATTTTGGTTAGATTCTTAGCCACTTAAATATCCATATTGTAAACTGAAAATAGGATAAGTCAAAATGCATTTAACCTACTAAACATTGTAGCTTAGTCTAGCCCACCCAATGATCTCAGAATAGTTACATTAGCCTACAGTTGGGTAAAATCATCTAACACAAAATCTATTTTATAATAAGGTGTTGGATATATCATCTAATACTGAAGTGAAAAACAATATTTAGGTTATTGGTTGTTTATTCTGTGGCCACGTGCCTGACTGGGAGTTGTGACTCGTTGCCGATGCCCATAAGATTATCCTACCACATATGGATAGTCCAGAAAAAACATCGAAATTCAAAATTTGAAGTACAGTTTCTATGGAATGCCAGTTGTTTTTGCATAGTTGTGAAATGGAAAGCTGTAAGTCAAACCATCGTAAGTCAGAGGTGACAGTGGGGAAAATTTGGCCAATATTTGCTGTGTGTGTGGTTCCTGAGAATCATGCAGTCTTACTCATGTTCCTCATCCAAGTTTCAATAAATTCTTATCAATTTCAATCCCCAAATCTCTCAGATCCACATCACAGTCCCAATCCTGGTGGCCTGGCCATTTCTTACTTGGATTGAGGACACGGTTGCAATCTCAACTGAAGGACACCGGCAGCCTCGGCATCATTGGCCTTTGGAGTCCTCATATTCACCTCATATTCATGTCCTTTGTAGGATCTGTGCCCTGCTTATCTGTCTGGAATGCTTGTCATTGGAGTTGAGTCCCAAAACGATCTCTAACAAAATATCTTTTAAAAAACAGCTTTTTACCCCTCAAGTCATGTGGTGGTCTGATACCAAGCCCCTCCTGCTCTGTTCCTTCATTTTGCTCCCTGTTGTTAGTTCCCATATCCCTGATTTTAGTTGCCTTGAACCATTTGTAGTTTCCAGAACAGATCAATCACTTTCTCTTCTGCTTCTGTACCTTTGTTTACAATGTGCCTCCTGTCTGAGATTCATTTCTTTATTTTGTCAGCCTGATTAATTTATATTTATCCTCCAAATTTAAGCTCAGGGGTTATTCCCTTTTGCAATTGCATATTGAGCCCCGTTTCTTCTACTACACTGAGCAGTGCTTCCTCAGAACTTGACACATGTGCTTCCATTTATTCTTTGTTACAGCATTTCAAAATGGCAGAGCTTTTGCCTACTTCCTATCTTGGATTGTGAGGGTGGGTATTATGCCTTTGCTGTCTATATTATTTGCAGGTAGAATATGGACAAACACATACTTGATACACAATAAACACTGAATGAATAAATGAATGCATCTTCCATTACATTTCTTACGTGGGTTGCTGAAGGATTATAATTTGGAGATGAGCAGGAATAACAGGAAATCTTACAGTAGGTTTCTGTATATCCGGATAGAATATTAAACAATCTGTTAAATAATAAACATGAACATTATAATGCATTGAATACATTAGAAGTAGGGTGGGGACATAGATCCTGAGTGTAGAGGAACAATAATATTTCACTCTTTACTTAATCTGCTTCCTCAGGGATATGTTCTATGCAGGCTCTAATCGGGTGGGATTTTATAATCCCAGAACATGACAAATTCCTGTCCCTACCAGTCTTGGAACTACCCATGGTAGGATACCCTGCCGTGGCAACTGGCTCACATCAGGCATTAGCAACCTGGAAGTTCTCAGTGTGTGTTGGAAAGGGGAGGCAATAGTGGGGAGTATTGCCTGAGGGGTCACCCTTGACCAACAGGAGCAAAAGCCAATGAATAAACTCTTTCTCTTGACCTCCCTGAGGCAGACAGTTCTGACATGAATCTAAATTAAGCTCCTCTGATGGTACTGGCAGTATTCAACACCAGTTGCCTGCAGCAGTGGCCAATTCAATTACACATCCCTACAGCTGCTATCATTTCAGCTGTGTTTCATCCTCCCTAATTCTTCCCTTCTGTGCTCTGGGATTACCTCAATTAAACTACCTGCACAAAAGCCTTTGTCTCAGGTTCTGCTCTCAGGGACACCTAGGTTAGCAAGGGTTGCAACAGTTTCAGGTTTGAACCTATAGCGAGGTCTCACGCTTATATTCTGGAAAACTGTAATTTTCAGTAAGAATTAGATTCTTTGAAAAATGGAAAATAAGGTTGTACTATGCTTATTTCTCACTTTTTGAATACAATAAATTTATGGATTTTTACATAATATTACAGGAAATAGGAATTTTCCTAGTCTCTGAGGTGACACTAAAGTGCTTTATAGATTTGGTTACCAACAGGGATTCAGTGGATAATATCTTTACTTGGTTATATTAAATAACTATGTGTCAATGAAATTATATTTGTGGTAAGCGGCATCTTTTAAATTTCTTTCAGGAAAGTCTTATGTTGACCATATTGATTGATTCTAATTGAATTCTTTTGAGCAATGAAGGAATATTAGTTAATTAAAAAAATGGTTAGGGGCCTCCCTGGTGGCGCAAGGGGTTAAAACCTAACCTATGAAGCTATCCGCAGCCTCTGCAACACGAGTTCCATCCCAGGCCGGGGAGCTAGCCACATGGCTCAGCAGACCTCTCCTGACTAGCCCGCTGCTCCCCTCAGCAGTGTATTTCAGTCGATCTGCCTGTTCTGTTTCCCGCCCTGTCTTTGGTGAATGCTCTCACCCCCCCCCCCCATGCTTCTGGCCTGTACCCCAGCTCTTGTATATGAATAAATAAATCTTTAAAAAACAAAACAAAACAAAAAATTGTTAGGCATCTAGGTACAGTTACAGTTCTAAGGATTCATCCATTCTGTCACCACAGTAAACTCTTATATGGCTGACACGGTATCAGATACTCTGCTTACAATAGAAGTAAGACCTGTTCTTGCTCTCAGGTGCTGCCAGATTGAGAGAGACTTCCTTGGAATAAACAAGTACACTGCAGTCATGCAGGTATCAGAGTGGGGTGCTGTGTGCTAGAGGGAGTGGTAGAGTTTAGTGGGAGGGGGAGTAATTCATGAGGGTTTCCTGGGGAAGGAAACTCTTGGGTTTTATCTTAAAAGATAAATAGATATTGCCAGGGATGGTGAGTAGGGAAGGGCAATTCAGGATGAGGGAACAGTATGAGCAAAGCACAGAAGCAAGAAGTGCCCTTGTGCTTGGACACAATATGGAGGGAGGTGTTGGGTGATGATGTGACTTGCATTTTATTCAGGAGGCACTTGGAGTCACTGAAGAGAATTAGACAGGAGGGTGATGTGATCAGCAATGTGATTTAATGTGAGTGAGAACAGAACACTAATTTTAAGACTTGCAGAAATGAAGGTGAGAGGCATTGAGACCCAGTCAGGACTTGTTTGGAGGCAGTGGAGAAGGGCTTGTGTGGGAGAAATATTATAGTAACTAGGACCTCCCAGTTAGTTGGGAGGAGTGAGTCACTGCTTCACTGAGTCTTTGGAGAATTTATTGGTCTAATAATGCCCTAATGGGCATTTGCCCCTGGGAATGTGTGATGTGAGGCTCCAGGTTCATTTGTAAAATTTTTCTCAAAATTTTATATCAATTATGTCCTTGTTCATGTTTGAGTAACTATATTTCAGGTAAGAAGTCCCCATCCCCAACCTGCATGACAAATGAAGATAAAACTTTTGCACCCATTTTCAAGATGTTTTTCTTAAAGATCTCATTCAGTATCCCTAATCCTTTGACATTATAATCAAATAAAGGCAAAAATTCTAAGTCAAAAGTGGATGGAGGTAATCATATTCACTTTTATATATAACAATGCAGCTGTAGAAGATTCATGTGATATTTTTTCTGAATACATTTCAGAATATATTCTGAAATTTTTTGGAAAAAGTAAATAATGTTATCATACATGCATTGAAAATGATTTTAAAGTGAAGAGAATTTACTTTGCTCAAGTAAATATAGTGTAACTGAGTCCAGTAAAAAAATATAAGTTCTTACAGTGCAGTAATATTCAACTACTTATATAAAGAAGTAAAACTTTATGTAGCTAGCATAGGTGTGTGTATGTGTCATCTTTTACACAGTGTACACACAGAACACAGAAATACTTATATCTAACTTATGTATTATTAAAGATTGTGTGTGTGTGTGTGTGCAGGTGTCTCTTGGTATCTGCAGGGAATTGGTTCCAAGGCCCCCCTGCAAATACCAAAATCTAAGAATGTGCAAGTCTCTTATATAACATGGCATAATAGCAATGTCAATAATTATTATTTAGAGAACACTAAGAAGGGAAAAACTCTGTTTAGTACAGATGCAAAACTCTTAGGCCTCCTTGAAAAGACAGCGTGTAAACTTGTGAGCAAAATTTGAATGTTTAGGGCCTTTTTGATGGCGCAAAGGGTTAAGACACAACTTACAAAGCTGAGCACAAAACTACAACATGAGTTCGATCCCCAGCCAGGGAGCTACCCACATGGCGCAGCAGACCTCTCCTGTCTCACCCACTGCTCCCCTCAGCAGTGTATTTCAGTCAGTCTGCCTGTTCTGTTCCCCACTCTGTCTCTGGTGAATCCTCTCATCCCCCACACCTCTGGCCTGTTCCCCAGTTCTTGTATGCCTGAATAAATAAATCTTAAACAAATTGAATATTTATTATTGTAGGCCATGATGCTTGGTGATTGTTATACAGTTTTTTTTTTTTGCATTAGATAACTGAAAAAAATACATTCCTATGTAATAGATGCAGATATAATAGAAGAGTTGGTATAAAACAAGTAGCAAAACACTTATTATTTCCATTTCTTCTGGGTGCTTGCATATATTACAGCATAGTCCTAGAGATGTCTTATGTTCTTTTTGGGATTTTGAAATAAAATCAGTCCTTTCTTCTGCTGTGTTAGTCTGATGCCAGTTAGCTCATTCATTGAATCCTTCAACTCTTACGTTACATCTCTCAGTGCAGAATTTTTACTGTTTTGCAGAAGTTTTGAAAAACTTCTAATTCCATGGTAAAATTCCCTAAATTTTCACTAATTTTATTAACAATTTCCTCTAAGATTTTAAATGTTTATAATTGTTTTTCAAAGAATCTTATTGACTATTTCCAGCAGGAGGGTTATTTCCGGGTCTGACTTGATTGATTTTTTTCTCCTGATTATTGGTCTATTTCCTGATTCTTCCTACGCCTCAAAAATTTAAATGTGTGCTGGACATTTACAAATAATAAAATATCAATGGAGACTGTACTAGACAGTTTTTGCATTACTTTCTTTTTCCCCCAGAAAGGGCATTTGTTTCATCTCCTCTATAAGGCAGTTAGGTGTGACCATTCTGATCCATCCTAAGTGAAGCTGATTTGGGGATTAGCCACAGCTTTATTCCATTTTAGTTATTCCGTGGTTTGAAATGATAGAGAGATTTCTCTTTGCCTGTTAGGTCACCTCACAACTTGCCACCATAGAGAAACTTATCTTGCTGATATGATCAGGATTGGGGCTGGCAGGAAGTTGGGTTCTAGCCTCAGTTAGTTTCACTTTATTTTATTTCACTTAATTCAATAGCAGCCATCCCCTGGAACTTAAGCACTGAATAAGACTATGACATCTCTTTCTAATTTCCAGTTCCACTCCTATGACCACTAATTCAGCATCATTGCTGTAGGGTAGAAATTGCTAGACCAATAGACTTAATTTTTTTTTTAAAGATTTATTTATGCATACAAGAACTGGGACACAGGCCAGATGTGGGGGGGAGAGAGGATTCACCAGAGACAGAGTAGGGAACAGAACAGGCAGACTGAAATACACTGCTGAGGGAAGCAGTAGGCGAGTCAGGAGAGGTCTGCTGTACCATGTGGGTAGCTCCGGGGCTGGGGATGGAACTCATGTTGCTGTGGTTGCAGACAGTTTCATGGGTTGTGTCTTAATCCCTTGCGCCACCAGGGAGGTCCCAGACATATTTTGTATTTGGGATTTTTCCAGAGTTTAATCTATCATACCAACTCCAATTATTTTTAATAATGTTGGCATTTCCTTCCTCTAATCCTGGCAAACTATTTCCACTTATGATAGGCTCAAATATCTCAGTCTATGACCCAGTCCCAAGTATGGAGGCAGCTTCTAAGCTTTACTTACTGGTAAAGGGCTTGCTTCTCCCTGAAATTTAGTTTATTTAGACTAGTTTGAATCCTCTGATCATTAGTGACATGCTGCTAATGTCTTCTTTTTTAAAAAAGTTTTATTTTTATTTATTTTTGCATATAAAAACTGGGGTGTAGGCCAGAGGTGTGGGGACAGGGGGTGAGAGGATTCACCAGAGAGAGTGGGGAGCAGAACAGGCAGATCTACTGAAATACTCTGCTGAGGGGAGTAGTGGACGACACAGGAGAGGTCTGCTTCGCCATGTGGGTTAGCTCCCTAGTTGGGAATCGTACTAGCTGGGAATCAAACTAGCCGGGAATTGAACTCACGTGCGGTGGCTGGGATAGCTTGATAGCACTGAGACTTCAACCCTTGTGCCACCAGGGAGGCCCTAATGTCTTCCTTATATAACAGAAGTGAGGGTCTTTCCTGACAGACTGTGTCTAAACTGGTGAAAGTAGAACCATTTCACACAGACAGTAATGCCACGTACCCAGGATAGTATATGTTGAAATGGAAGTAAAAACTTGGACCACAGCCCAAGTCTTTAATAAATAAAAGAGAGAGAGAGAGAAAGAGAGAGAGACAGAGAGAGAGAGAAGGTAGGGGAGGGGGGTGAACTATAATGATTTTGATTGTTGGATTGCTGGATGTCTATAAAAAAAAGGCATTGTATGATGTAGTCAGAAACCACCGAGTTGGAGTAGGAAGGACCAAAGAAGAGGCAAGAGGTTGAGGGCACAGGTAATTTATTTACAATGAAATCAAGGGTCCAGAGAATACTATGGAACTTATGGGAAGAAGATCAGCAGAAGTTGGAGAGTAGGGTAGGTGGGAAGAAACATAGTTTGGAGATGATTATATGTAAGGAATGGTCAACCAGTGGCTAAGGGTGGAGATAAGATGTTAGTTGGAGTGATGGCTTTAGGGTCCATGAATAAAGACACTTATGTAGAGGGAGTTTCCAACTTTATTAGAGGCCTTTTGAGGCTGGAAGACTGCAGTCTTTTAATTTTTATTTCTTTACAGTTAGCGACATCTGCTAGTGACTTTGGAATAGCATTTTATCATCATAGATCACTGGGACTCAGACTATTTGTGGTCTTTGCTGCTAGCAGATCTCTCAAGAGAGAGAGGCTCAGGGGCCTTCCTGGTGGTACAAGAGGTTGGGCACCACACTATGAGGCAGTCCGCAGCCTCTGCAGCACGAGTTCGATCCCCAGCCAGCCAGAGAGCTAACCACATGGTGCAGCAGACCTCTGCTGACTCACCCACTGCTTTCCTCAGCAGTGTATTTCAGTCAATCTGCCTGTTCTGTTCCCCACTCTGTCTCTGGTGATCCTCTCACTGCCCCCACCCCCCCACATCTCTGGCCTGTACCCCAGCTCTTGTATGCATAAATAAATAAATCTTTAAACAATAAAGAGAGAGAGAGAGGCTCAGCGCAACAGAAGGCAGAGTTGGTGAGGCCAAGATTTACCTGGAGGAAATATCTGACAGAGAACTATCAGTAAATTATTTTTTGACATCCTTCCAATTTAAAGGATACCAACATTTACTGAGTAGTGTGCTAATGTTAGAGGTCCATGATATTATCATTGACTTCGCAATATATTTTAAAATGGTTTGTTAAAATTTAAAGAGAAAGCTGCTAGAATCATTCACTTTTAGTAATTAAGGTTTCTCATTACTTGTAACGTGCATGTTGAGATGTAAGTTAATGATCTAGGTATTTAAGGTAGAAAAATTTTATATTTCATTTAGAAATAGAATATGGAACAGACTGATGACCATAATAGATTATGACTCAAAAGACATGATTGCATTCCAACTCCAATTTTCCTAGCTCTGTGACATAGTGCTTATTCAGCTCTTTCCTTCTGCCTCACATATTTAAAATACTGTAAAACAAAACAACACATCATAAAGTTTTATAAAGAGCTTTAAATAATACAATGATTGTGGATGTTTGCCTTGCTCCCCCAAAATAAGAATACAAGTTATTTCATCCTTTTCTTATCTTTCCTGGGATTTTTCAGTCTCTTAAATTTCATCTTCACTCTGTATATACAAAGAGATATGTTCAGAAAATATTTTTAATTTGATATGGATTAGTTTACAATTAAATGGTATAAATAGATTAAAAATTTACTATTAGAGTACCATTATTCTAGGCATATTTTTCAATGTAATGGCAGAAATGAAAACATATTTTTCTTTAATACAAGAGCCAAAGAGAAAAGTGAGAACTTGCTGAAGAAGTATGTAGGGTAAGGAAAAAAAAAAATCAGGCTTTTCTGCCCTCCCGCCATCAGGATAGATGAGAGAACCCTGAGATCCTGAATGCATGCCTGCTGGCGGGCACCTGAAGTGGGTGCACCTGCGCTAAGACTGTGCTTTTAAGGGTGGTGTCACGGGGATGCCAGTAGAAGCCGAAAGAGAAGAAGCCCGAAGCAGAAGCAGAGGACGCCAGAGAGCCCAGATAGAGTGAAGATTTGCTGGGGGCTGGGAGGACTGCCAGCCTCCCAGCCCCCAGCACCCCTGCCTGCCACGTACCCGCTGAACCCCAATAAAAACCTGCAAAACCACTGAGGACTCTGACTCCTCCTTTACCTGATCTGCATGGGATCAGAGAACCTGCCCTGTGTCCAGTCCTGCCTTTACAAAGTAGAAATGGCAAATACTCATTTCAAACTCATGCTTTCATCTCCCACTACAAAAAGAAACCCGTTACCTGCCAATGGAAATGAGAGAAACCTTGTATTTAACAATTTTTGACTTGACTTAATGCACAAAGGTCATTAATGATTCCTACATGAGCTCAGGGTTGGGGCCCACAAACTATCAGCACCCCAACATGGTGAGGCAGGGGAATCAGGAAAGGGCTGACTCCCCAGAAGAACTAATACCAGATATTGGTCCTAACCCTTCTTTGAAAAGTTGCTATAATAGAGATTGCTAAATATGACCAGCCATTTTTTAAGTAGAAGCATAATTAAAAGGAAAAGAGCTGGAGCTGGTATGGCCAGTAAAGGATCTCATTGCTAATGTGAATGCAATTCACATGTGAAGTGTTATTAGTAGCCAGTCAAGAAAGTCATCTTTATATATTTGAAGAGGTACAGAACTCAGCAATACTTAAAACTTAAAAAAAATATGTATTTTTTTTTTTTTGCATAGAAGAACTGGGGTGTAGGCCAGAGGTACGGGGTTTGGGGGGGCGAAAGGACTTACCAGAGACAGAGTGGGGAGCAGAACAGGTGAATCCACTGAAATACACTGCTGAGGAGAGCAGCAGGAGAGACAGGAGAGGTCTGCTGCGCCATATATGGATTAGCTCCCTGGCAGGGATCAAGCTCAGGCCAAAGTGGTGATAGCACTGAGACTTAACCCCTAGGCCACCAGGGAGGCCCCATTACTTAAACTTTTATCCAAAATAACATATTGAAAAAATGCAGTATGTTTTATCTGCACTGCTAATTGCTGTGATAAGAGAATTAGGTAAGAGAGAGTTTCGTTGAAGTGAATTTAAAAAAGGATTTTTTGCAGATCATAATAGTAAAAAAAAAAAAAAACCTCATCTTTGAGAACTAATGCATTAAAACCCCAAACTCTATGAAGATAAATAATTCTCATTATTTAGCACACAGTAACTTGCATATTGTTAGTGCTCAAAAATGCATGTAATATAAACTGGAATGCAATATTAAAAATCTCAGACTACAGTAAATATTTAAAGTAGATTTAAAATTTCAAGCCTTAACAATTATATACACATTATTATCAGTTTAGAAAGAAAATAAACATAAATTGTGCATAGTATAAGTCTTAGAGTATAGTCTATTTCCTTAAATGATATTGATATATTTCACCAGTGTAGTTGAATAATGGTGATCATTTTTTTACATTGGCTGGAAAATATTCAAATAGATGAATTTGTTCTAAGATTAAAATTTTCCCCTCATGAATTTATTGTCAATTTTTGGTATTAGTTACTACATGATGATCATGCCTGTATGTTATAGATGAAATAAAAACAATGTTTTTCATTAAAGTCACCCCCAACATGTGACTTTCTTACTGTTGGTGGGAATGTAGACTTGTGCAAACCTGAGGGAAAATATTCTGGAGGTTTCTCAAAAAATTAAAAAATGGGGGGCCTTCCTGGTGGTGCAAGCATTTAAGACACAGCACCATGAATCTGTTGGCAGCCATTGCAGCACGAGTTCGATCCCCAGCCAGGAAGATACCCATATGGCACAGCAGACCTCTCCTATTTTGCCTGCTGCTCCCCTCAGCAGTGTATTTCAATCAGTCTGCCTGTTCCGTTCCCCACTCTGTCTCTGGTGAATCCTCTCACCTTCCACACCTCTGGCCTGTGCCCCAGTTCTTGTATGCATAAATAAATCAATCTTTTAAAAAAAAAGATTAAAAATGATTCTACATACGATCCAATATTTCCACTTCTAGATGTCTATCTGAAGACTAAAAAAACACTAATTACAAGGAAAATTGCATTCCCATGTTTATATGAAATTATTTGCAATAGCCAAGATATGGAAACAACCTAAATGCCCTAAAACAGATGAGTGAGTGGCTCAAGAAGATGCGGTCTATATGCACAAGGGAATACTACTCAATATTCAAAAAAGATAAGTTTATGATGTTGCAACATGGATGGAACCGGAAGGAATTATGCTAAATGAAATAAGCCAAAAAGAAAAAGGTGAATACCAGATGGTGTCACTTATAGGTGAAATCTAGAGAAACCCAAGGAAGAGTCAAAGACAAACTTTAAAACCAACCTTAGAACTGAGGCACATATGGGGCAGGGGATGGTGAGAAAGGGGTGGGGAGAGAGCAAAATGGACTAGAGTGGACTATGGCTGCTTAGGTAGTAGGTACACTAAGGTGACTACACCTGAGGGGGGAGAGCCTGTACTTCCAAAACACTAACATAGATGTAAACAAATGGTACTACAAAAACGAACAGACAAAAAGCCTCAAGAATATCTTACCCAGAGCAATTTTAATAACACAATTCTGAAATTATTTCCAATTTCTTGGTATATCTACAAATCTCTTCTAGAACTTTTTTGAATATAAGATATGATGGAATTGAGCACTAATAGATGTGAAAATAAATGAATTAATTTCTTTAGAGTTTGAGGATAATTTGCCTGACTAGTTCACATGGGTGTGTTTGTAATATTGATTAGTCTGCTGTTAAGAAAAAAATATTCATCTTTTTCCTGGTCCCTTATTTAGGTTTTCTAGATTCCTGCTATGAGTGAGACCATCTGGTATTTTTCTTTTTCTTTCAGACTTATTTCGCTGAGCATGATCCCTTCAAGCTCCATCCACGTTGCTGCAAATTGCATGAGTTTATCTTCTTTGACTGCTGAGTAATATTCCATTGTGCATATATATCACATCTTCTTGATCCAGTCATCTATTTTTGGGCATTTGGGTTATTTCCATAGCTTATTATAATAAAGTAAAAAATCAAAATCAACAAGCAACTATAAACCAGAGACATACTATGGTGGGGGTAGGAGGGAGTAGAATCAAAACAAGGGGATGTGGGAATTATATGGGGACTATAACCAAGATGAATATGCATACATTGTGCAATAATGAAAAATGATGTAAAAATATATAAAATTTAAAAAATAATAATAAAAATAAAATAAATAAATTTTTAAAAATAGGAAAAAAAAAAGAAAAAATATTCATGTATCATAATAGAATTGCTGACCTTGACTGGAAAGGAAATTCAAGAGTTGAAACACTTATGCTTTATATTTTAACTTTTTTTTTCTGATTACACAAATAAAACATGCATTTTATGAAAAAATTCAAGCCAGCAGAGAAATGCATAACATCAAAATTAATAGGTTTTGTAATCTTTTATCTGCTAGCTGTTACTACTTCATAATAACTACTGTTAGCTTTTTATGTTTTCCAAACTTTCTCATGTATGTTCCAAACTTTCTCATGTATGTTGTTCTCATGTATGTTACATGATTATTGTAATTGTAATTGTTAGTGATATATATTAATATTCATAAATAGATTCCTCACTAACCTTTTACTAATGATAGTTTGTGCATATTTTATTAAGTCTCTATAGATAATAAATTTATTAAAAATACTGTTTATGTCATTATTTGTTTTACAAATTTGCCATAGTTTTTTTTAAAAAACAATTATTTCTTACTGGTGAATAACTGTGCTATTCTTAAATTGTTCACTTTTAGAAACAATCCTGGAAAGAATGTGCGCTCATCTGAGTATTTCCTTTGGAAAAATTCCTTAAGTGGAAATGCTGAGTTAAAGACTGTATATGTTTTCAATGTTAATGGCTAGTGACAAATTACCCTTCAAAAGTCTTGTAGCAATTTAAATGTCTGTTTGCCACCTGTAAGTCCACCCTCATTATTGTCCAACTTCTAAATTCACTTTGATGGGTGAAGAAAATTTCTTATTTTTTTTGAGCTTAATATATTTTTATAGTGACATATATTATATAAACAGTATAATATTACTCTTAGTTGAGCATATAACATGCTTGTTTGATATTAAAACAATGTTTCTATGAATGCAATTTATGAAGTAAGTTAAAATACTTCCTTGCTTGTTTAAAAATAATTTCACAGTTATTTTTTTCTTAAATAAAAAATTTAAGATCCAAAGTAAGTTGACCTCTAAAATTAACTTCCTAAAATAAGAAAGGGATGTAATTGGTCTTGTTATGAGTTTTCTTTGAATATTTTGTAGATTCCTGTAGCTGGTGAGTATAGCTGAAAATAACTTGATAAAGTTTAATTTATGTGACAATTTATACGATACCAAAATAACATTCTTAATTATGAACTCTTAATTCTTATGATGTTGACATTATGCTAAGCATCTGTATGTAAAGTGAAAATTTAGTCTGGCAATCTATACATTACCAAAAAAAATCTGAATGTAGGGAGTTGATTTAATTCTCTCTTCAAAAGTCTTTATCCTCACTTATATCTCCCATCGCTAACCATTGTGCTTTTCAGTGTGCTTGATGAGAAATAATAAATGTATTTTGTTTTTCCTTCATTGAAATTCCTTTATTTTTCAGGTTTAAGATTATTATTTCTTGTCATGTTTGAAAAGCTATTTGTATATTACTATTTTGAGAGAAAATTGAGGTAGGCTGTCCTCTTAGCTAGCCTGTACTTTAGTTTATTAATTTGGTTCTGGCGTTGATTACCACTAGGGATAGCTGTTTGAAAATGAATTGATTCTGGTAAAAGCCCCAGTGTAGTAGAGTTCTATTTTCTCTTGCCCGAAAGATCTTGTTCTACCTCTCTTGTGCTCATATTCAATTAATTTGCTAATGTATACTCCTCTATAATCACAATATAATTTCCCTGCTGAGTTGCATACATTTAAGGAATCTACATACTTTGAGCTCACCTTTCTATTGCTGCTTCATTACCTACTCCTTGTTTGTTCTCCATGGATGTTTGCACTGAACACTACCCTCCTCCATTTCCATACCATTATCCAAACTCTGTGCTCTGAATCTTTACATCAGATGTCACATATCACCTCTTAGCAATTCTATTAAATAATTGCCCAGCAAATCCATTCACTGGTCATTTCCTTTATATAGTAGGTCCTGGAAATTCCAGAGCTCCATCAGGAGACCTTTCCTCTCTCTAAGTCATTCAGAAGCTGCTTCCCACAGAAGTATATCCTAATAAATGGGATCCAAGAAAGACACTGACTCCTGCCCTGCATTTTTATCCTAGCGCTGGGCCAAACTTCTCTACAGAATCCATTTAGCATGTTAAATCATTTCTGTTTCTTATCTATGTTTTCATCTGATTACCTTTTTTTTTGGTATTGATTCTTTTGTTCATGGATTCATTCATTTCTAAGATATTTATTAAACTTCAGCAAGGTAAGAAGGCTCTGCTCACTAAGTGCCCAGAGGCCAGAGAGCAACAGTACAGGGAGGGGAAATGACCTCGCCTTTCCTCAAGGAATGTGCAGTCTAGAGACTTAGGCATTTGTTTTCAGAGAATTTGATACTGAATTTGATTAAGTGACAAATGTTTGGTACAAGTTGGTACAAGCAAAATGTACCTTGGGATGTCAGAAAGGAGAAAAATTTCCTTTGATGGGAGGTTGGAGTTGGAAGAGAGGTATGTAAAGTAGCTGGCCTTGAAGCTTGGATAAATTTGAGAGGTGGGGAGAGCGAGAGAATTCCACTGGGAGGTAAGAGATATGGAGGCTAGGCACAGGCTGGGTGGAATGGACAGGATGCGTGGAGACACCCTCCTCTGAGAGTCCCAGCATCATCTGAGGAGTGCTTGGATATCACTTTCCAGTCCTCCTTTTTATTTTCTATAGCAAGAATTTTAATTGAAACACAGAGACAGAGACTTTCTCGTCTGTCTTCTGATAAATGTTAAGAAACTTAGCATACATAGAGCTACGATTTTCTGTTGCTCTGAAGTGTTGTTTAAGCCCCCACAAATACTCAGTCACCTCTGTGGTAACTTTCAACGGTCTTGCCTCAGTTACTCTCACACAGACTTGTAAATGTTTCATTTATGTATGTACGATCTCTTTAGATTTTTTATCTGTAAAGATTAGATTTTTTTTCATGCCTCCCTCCATGCTACATTAATACACAAAACACAATTCTTGATTTAGTTGAGATTTGAAGCTTAGTCTGTTCAATTCTGGGAAATTGTCCATCTAGTGATGTTCTCTCTCTCTCTCTCTCTCTTTCTCTCCTTTATTCATGCATATTATATATATGTAAATAAAAAATTTAATTAAGATGTATCAGACTGGTAATGAAGTGACCTTGTTAGAAATGTATGAGAACAAGTCACTCCTTAAAATCAGCAAACCCAGGGCCTCCCCTGGTGGCGCAGCGGTTGAGCGCTGGGCTGCGAAGCTGCCCGCAGCCTCCGCAGTGCCGGTTCCATCCCCGGCCCCACATGGCGCGCAGACCTCTCCTGCCGCCCGCTGCTCCCCTCAGCAGTGTACTTCGGTCCTTCTGCCTGCTCTGCTCCCCGCTCTGGCTCTGGTGGATTCTCTCACCCTCCCGCGCTTCTGACTGTACCCAGTGCTTGTATAAATAAATAAATAAATCTTAAAAAAAAAAAAATCAGCAAACCCAGCAAACAGTTTTGGAATAATTGCAATTTAAAATGTCCTGGAATTACTTCCACAATCAAAATCAATTTTTTTTTTATTTGAAAGATTTGGGAGAGGGAAAATTGCTCCTTTCCTCTGACTATGTATTTAGAGAGTTACCCCCTATTGACCATTTTCAATTCTTCCACAAATCTTGGCAAATGAGTAATAGGTTCTAATGAACATCAGGTACTATAAGTTGAGGAAACACAAGTCAGAATTTTGCATGTATCGAGCAGTATACCATCATGTGGGGGGATAAAACTGAAGGATGTTCTTGCACTATATTTCTGTGTAACACTGCTCTATTTAAACAGCTTATTTGTTATTGATTTTATGTTTACTCATAGCATTTATTTTGTTTTCACTCTGCTTCCTAAGTTTTTCTTATATCTGAGTTATAGATTTCTTGGAATCTACCATGATTTCTCAGTGAGAGCTGAGTTCCCAAGTCCTTCATCCATTCTTTCTCTCTCTTCTTTTACCTTCACACCCCTATGCCTAATTATGAAATAACTTCAAATAAATACAAAAATTTTTTACAAAAAACCATTCTGCTTCCTGTGAACAATTGACTAGTTTTTTTCCTCTTTTCTCTTTGAGAGTTCTAATTCACTTGGAGTGCTGTGCAGTTGGCAAGGCCTGAGATTTCTGGGAGCTGTAATTGTGTCTCATTAATTCTTACAGTAATGTAGGGTAACTATAAGGAACATGCAATTAGTGGTTTGGTCAATGAACAGAGCAGTTAATCAGCAGACAAAGGATGGGGCTCAGGGACCATTAGGCTAATAGGAAGTGTTAGTGCAGTACCAAGCTCCAGGAATGCACAAGGACTTGCCTGCCTATTGGATGGCCCCAGAAGACTATGTTTGTCTTTTTGCTAAACCCGCTCTTTTTTTTTTTTTTAATTGGTGTGCTATGTGTTTATTCAAACACTTGAGAGATTCCTGAGTATCCTGCTTCAGTACACCGTGCATTTTTCTCACCTCATGTTAGCTGGCATGGGCTTTCTTTTTTCTCCCACTGAGCAAATGACCCCCAAATGCACACAAAACACAAAAGTAAAAGCAAGCCAAAACCAACCAACCAGTCCTTAACAATAAAAATGGATGAAAAAAAGCACAATACAGCTTTACTAAAGTGTATTAGCTGACCCCTCTGTCATCTGAAAATAAATGAATGTGGAGACCAATAATGCTTAAGTAAGTCTTTGTATTGTTGCTCACTCATACCCTTCATATTCATCGCTATAAAGTGGATCTTTTATACTTCTGAATGGAGGTGCTTTAAATACATGCAAATGTATGCAGATAAGCATAGGAGTCTTAAAATGTTGCAGGCCTTATAGCTACAAGTAACCTCAATTGTGTGTTTTCTGTGAGAAAGTTTTGTCCAATTACTTTGGGGCTTTGAATACAAAAGCTAAACCATCAGAACAAGGTTACTTTTACTGGGCAATGTGGACTGCGGTATCCTTACCTAGGAAAATCATGTGAAGGTTACAGTTGGAATCCTGTGAAATGTTGTAAATGTGAAGTGATTGTATAAGAAAATGGATTTATCAATAATACATTGCCCTGGGGTAATTCTGAGCTCAAACAAACAGTTCTTCAAATAGAATGATATCTCCACCCCTCTGTAAGGCATGTATTTGGAATAAAGAAGAATGATTACATTTGCTTTTAAAAATGAAACTAGTTTAATAATTAACTATTTTTTGAGTCAAATGCAGGCCTGAAAATAAAGGTAGGGATTTTTTTCATGTCCAATACTCTCTGTTATTTTATCTTCTTGGGATTCATACTGGAAACAAAGAAATGTTCAAAAAAATGAATTCTTTCAGGCATTATTGGGATTCAGCTATTTTGAATAATTAGCTTCATTTGTTAAATATTTGAAACAAGTTTTACTCTGAGGTGGAGAAGAGCACAGTGGAAGATGAGAATGACAAATGATATGCATTTTTCAGATGAATTCTTATCAATTAATAAAGAGAATAAGTCCATTCTACTTCCTTCTTCTACCTCCTTTTCTTTTATATTTCCTTCTCAAAAGAAATATTATTTTTTTATTCAAAACATCATAAAATTTCCTATTTCTGTGAGTGACATGCTATGCATCATTTCAGAAATTGGAGAACAGCAGCGGTAGGAGGTAGGGAAGGCAGTTTTAGTCTTAACTCTACATTAACCAGCTATGCAGAGAGCCAAGAAGCTACCCTCTGGGCCTCAACTTCATCTGTATAATGAGGATTTTTAATCTAGGTGATCTTCCTTTTAACTGTGCTCTTTTGGACCAACAATGAAACTATTTCACGTGTTATTTATGTCTTGAAATTTAAACAGGATTTACAAGGCACGGAAACTGTGATTTGGTATGCTATCGCTGGGGCTGTGGGCTATCACATCCTTACAGGCTGATACTGGTGTCAAATTTCAAGTTATGAAAAGGCTTTCTCTCTGATCTTTTTCCTTTCATTGTCCTGATTTGCCTAATTGCCTTGAGACAAGTCTACCTTGTTTCCTAGTGAATAAGACTCCTTCATCTTTCTGGAGATTGTTTTAATTAACTTGGTCTTTTCCATAGCATGTTGTATGTGCTTGCATCTGTTAGTGGTCTCTGCTGGGCTAGTTTTTAATATAGAGCCTCATAAATCAGCAACAAGTTGACTTCAAGGGTCCCTGTAAGCCTGATAGGATTTTTTGTTTGCAGGCTGTATTATAAAGCTATCTGCTTAGGTAATATATCTCAGAACCATAAACATGTTAGGTTTCTTATCTGGAGTGGTTTGGTTTCACTTCAACCCTGTCCTCCAGACCAGAATAGACTCCTCCTCATAAAGGCTGGCCTGAACCCCTTCTGCTGGAATTTCTGTTCCTGCTCAGCACTTAGGCCAACTTTGCCCTTTTGGTTTCCAGGTCTTAATGTGACCACTTTCATTCCCGAAGTCCTTAGCAGCCTTTAACATTTTTAGTGGGGTTATTTTTCTCATTGGATTGTACTAGACAAAAAAGTCTTTCCACTTTTTTTTTTCCTGCTAAGACTTTCTTTTTGATGAATATGACCTTTATTTTTATTTTTTTTTGCTTTTATTAATTTTTTAAATTGTTTTTATTTTTTACATCATTGTTCATTTTTAAACAATATTTGCTTCCTCCCCACCCCTCAGGTGTAGTCCCATAGAATTTCCTTCACCAATGCACCATGCACCATTACCTGAATCCCCTGTGCTCCTCCCTCCTTCCCTCTGATCCTCTCCCTCCTCCTCCCCTGCAGGATGTCTTTGATTTATAATTGTCTGTTTTTGCTTTGTTGTGCTTTGTACTGTTATTACTTTTTTACACTGATGTTTTATTTAGTTCCCCTATATTCTTGCTATAAGTGAAACCATGCAATATTTTTCTTTTTTCCTTCTGGCTTATTTCACTGAGCATAATTCCTTCTAGTTCTATCCACATTCTGTGAATGGCATGAGTTTATCTTTTTTGATTGCTGAATAATATTCCATTGTGTATATATACCACATCTTCTTGATCTAGTCATCTACTTTTGGGCATTTGGGTTGTTTCCAGGTTTTACCTATTGTAAATAGTTCTGCAATAAACATAGGGGTACAGGTGGTCTTTTGAATCAATGTTTTTGTGTCCTTTGGGTAGATCCCTAGGAGTGGAATTGCCGGGTCATATGGTAACTCCATTTTTAGTAGACTGAGGAACCTCCAGACAGCTTTCCATAGTGGTTGGACCAGTTTGCACTCCCACCAGCAATGTAGGAGAGTTCCTTTTTCACCACATCCCCGCCGACATTTGTTGTTGCTTGTTTTATTGATATGTGCCATTCTTACTGGTGGAAGGTGGTATCTCTATGTGGTTTTGATTTGTATTTCCCTTATTATAAGGGGTGTTGAATGCCTGTTGGCCATTTGCATTTCCTCTTTGGAGAAATATGTTTTAAGTTCTTCTGCCCATTTCTGAATATGACCTTTAAAGAACACAAGACAGATCTTTTTATTGATTAAATAAACCAATTTGAATTCTTGTCAAGAAATTTGAACACTATACTTTGGGGGAGAATGTGCTTCCTTGTCTAGGACTTCATCTTGTCTGTGAATATCCTATCAGGGTTACCAAAGCTTATGGTAAACTGTGTAGATGATTAGAAAGACTTCCCAATTGAGTTGCAACTCAGTTCTCCTAAAACTTATTAAATGCCTGTTACATGCTGACCACTGTCCAGGATGTGGGAGAGAGTTACTTAATTTTATGGGTGTCTGCAGTACATTGAATATTTGTGTTTACCCCAAATTCACATAGTGAAATCTTAACTCCCAATGTGGTGGTATGAGGAGGCAGGGACTTTGGGACGTTATTACATCATATGGGTAGAGCCCTCACAAGGAGTAAGGGACCCTAGAGAACATTTTTATTCTCTCTCCACTCTGAAGATACTAGGACAAATCAGCAGTCTGCAATCTGGAAGAGAGTTTCACCAGAACCTAGCATTCAGGCACCACAATCTTGGACTTCCAGCCTCCAGAACTGTGAGAAATAAATTTTTGTTGTTTCTAAAACACCCTGGAGCCCAAACTGATGAAGATAGTGTCTCTTATTAAATTAGTCAAAGAAGTCATTAAACTGAGGTGGTTCTAATATCTTAGTGTTACAGGGCAGGGAGAGGTGGACCCCAGATTCCCCCAAAACCTGCTTGCTCTAAATGGGTTCTGCCATCCGCCGCATCAACACAAAACATATGAGACTTTAATGGGAAGGAACTTTAATAAAACTAGGAAACAATACAGGAAAGACAAAGAATCTATTTTCTAAATGAAGCACCCAAAGTTACCCATCCCCTCGTGGGTAAAAGTCCATCCATATGGGATTGGCCCAGAGCAAGGCCCCAAAGCCTGCCACAAGTCTAAAGCATCTTCCAGTGGCGACCCACAGAAAAGGGTCAGAAACAACCAGACAAGCCCGGAAGGGAAAGAGCAAAATCAAAATCAAGATAAAAGCCGCCATTGTCTCCTCCCCACGGGTCTCACCCACATCTGTGTCACCCAGTCCACGACCAAAAGACAAGCGCAGTTTCTTCACATATCTCTAGGCTCCATGTGCCTCCTCCAGGTCTCCTTCTGGCTCCATCTTGCTTCCTTCCTTCCTCAGTCACCTCTGAAGCTTCTTCTCTCCCTGCTCAGCTCCACCCTCCCTTGGGTGGGGCAGGGAACCTGGAGCCTCCCTCTTTCCTGGGGACCACCCTGTTACAGTTGTACCCTATTTATTCAAACCAAAACCTAAACCAGCCAGTCAAAACTTGTCTAGTCAGATCTAGTTTCCGAACCTAGCCTAAAAGTACTAAGAAAGGTAATCTTGCATTAACCAATCCATGCTTGCAAGTATAACTTCTTATTCCTGCCTCTCTGGGGCTATAAAATCCTATAAAATCTTTCAGACCCCTTTCTATTTTCAAAACTGGATGCTTCCTGATTTATGGGGGTTGCTAAATAAAAGTCAGGTAGATCCAAATTTAAGTGTCTGTGAAATTTCTTGTAATACTCTTTTGAAATAAATTTAAGTAGTTTTTTTCTTGCAAGTTTCAATTATTTGTATACAGGCATACTAATTAAAATCTTCAGTAACGTTGCAAGTGCTAGAGAATACAGTACATGAAAATATCATTTATTATTGCCTATTTTTGGTAACAGAAATTAGAGACACTGATTATATTATGATTTTTAAAAAAGATTTATTTATTTATGCATATACGAACTGCGGTACAGGCCAGAGGTGCGGGGATTCACCAGAGACAGAGTAGGGAGCAAAACAGGTGGATCTACTGAAATGTACTGCTGAGGGGAGCAGCAGATGCGACAAGAGAGGTCTGCTGTGCCATGTGGGTCACCCCCTTGGCCAGGGATAGAACTCGTGCTGTTGTAGCTGCAGACAGCTTCAGAGTGCTGTGACTTAACCCTTTGCGCCACGAGGAGGCCCTATAATTTCTTTTGCTGTGAAGTTTTGACTGGGGAGACGAGGCAAAAATTCAGTTCTGATATTCTTTATTATTATTATTATTATTATTATTATTATTATTATTATTATTATTTTGTGTGTGTGTAGAAGAGCTGGGGTATAGGCCAGAGATGCAGGGGGTGACAGGACTCACCAGAGACAGAGTGGGGAGCAGAACAGGTGGATTGACTGAAATATTCACACTGCTAAGGGGAGCAGCAGGCAATACAGGAGAGGTCTGCTGTGCCATGTGTGGATTAGCTTCCTGGCCAGGGATTGAACTCAGGCCACAGTGGTGACAGTGCTGAGACTTAACCCCCAGGCCACAAAAAAAGCCCCTGATACTATTTCTCAGAAAGGTCATTCACATTAGCTTTACACTTTCTATAATATTTTCAGTGAACTGACTTGAAAGTTATCAAATGGAAATGAATTGTGTCTTAGAGAAGATGGCTTTGTAATGAATGAAATAGTCAGAAAATGCTGAGTTGTCAGGGGCCAGGGATTGAGTTCTGACTAAGAGACTAAAGGACAAAGCTGTAGATTAGAGTTCTCATTCTAGGCTTTCTGGACTGACAGTTCACACTATATGTATGTCAGATATTACCTCACACTGAAATGGAGCCCAACATTATCTTCAAGACTTGATTAATGGAGAGTACTATTGAAGAACTCAGTGCAATTTCAGTGTGTGTAGGAAGTAAAAACATGAAATATGGAGCTTTAACTTTGGCCATAAAAGCAGACTTCATGGTGAATTTAGCTCTAGGGCCAAAGAGGAACTGATGGTTTGGGGAGTCATGGTCCTATTAGTGAAATTCAGCCCTGGGGCTATATCAGGTCTTCCCTTCTTCTTTCTTCCAGCAGCATGTGTATATTTCAGGAATATTGATGATGGGGGTGGGGTAGGGTATACATATTTGTGTAATGTGTTGGGAGTTTGAGAGCTAGATCTGTAAATTTGTTGTCAGGAGGAGATTGCTATAACTTATGTCTGCCATCCTCAAAAGTCAGGTGCCTTTCTTCTGTCTTACCAAATTTCTTTTCGGCTCCTAAATAGGACAAGCATCCTGATATCCTTTGGGCCTAAGGCCCATACCACAATGATACTGATTAATACCAGAAATGCATGAAACATTTTTAATTTTCTTGGTGATGAACTATTTAAAAGGTAAACTGAGAAAAAGATCTTCAGTTTTTTTTATTTTTTTCAGATTTGCTTATTTTTGAGGAGTGGGTAAGACAACATTATTCATTGCCCATATAATATACAAAAATGGTGAAGATGTTTATCTACATGTGGACTTAATAGGACAGTAGGGCAGTTAATATCAGATATTTTTCATTTCCTTTAGTCCTCATACTGTCATGTCTTCATATTATACTCATGTAGAAACCAAGACTTGTCATAAAATTAGTAAGTGTTGGGTAAAATCTCAAGGTCTCTTTAACTTCATGGTAATACTCTTAGCCTTCCCTAGAAGGGGCCTGGTCTATGACCTTGAAGGTTCTCCATCTTGACATTCCAGAATCCCATAGTGCATGATTACCCTTGGAATAGAACAATTTCTATTTTAAAAGCAGTATAATTTTAAGAAATTGAAATTTTATTGGGTATTTTGTTGAATGACCCCAGAATAAGGATACAGAATTCCTTCAGAGTATTCCTAAGGAAGAGCTTTCTTCCTGACTATCACTTGGAATAAAAGCACATTGGGCTTCCTGCTTCAGTTGGCCAAGTGGCCATACAATGAATATAATTTAGTTGGGCTGCTAGGGCCCTTCCACCACATCCAAAATAATCCATTGCCTATATTGCTACATTATTAGTCATTCCCATCAATTGAAATTCATCACTTTGGCTTTAGAATGCCCTCTAAAATTCTTGGTGATCTACAAGTGTTAAGAAACTGACTGAAATAACATCTTAAATTTTTAGCCTAAATGATTTGATAGTATTAGTAAAATCTTGAAATAATAGGAAAAAGATAGATAGTTGTAATTTATATAAAAGCATTTCACAGTGCCTGGTATCTAGTGAAAAACAATGAAACATAGTTAAGAGTGAGTGAATATAAGGGATGAGATTTTGGAAGGTGGGAGAAGAAGCAGCGAGGTGTGGATGGACACAGTGGTGACAAAATACAGAATGGAGTGTCAGAGGCTGACAGAGAGGTGAGGAAAGGGAGAGTGAGACAGATTTGAGTGGCCACAGAGGTCATATTCAGCTGTGTCATCTCTGTTATTCAGGGAGAAATCAGTCAGAGATTCGCCCACAATTTGACTTTTACAGGACTTTCTGGTCCCATGGTCTTAAGACACACAACTTTATTTAAGCTATTTATAGATACATATTTTAGACAAGATGATCAAAAACTTAAGAAAACTAAAGAGAGATATATGACACTAGAAACTAAGAAAGAAAAATTCTGAAGTGCTCTGCTTTATAAAACATGAGAACTGTAAACGCATAAACTCAAATTCTGGCAAAGTCAACATAATGGATTATTTGGACAATGTGAAATTTATGTATACTTAAAGCAAAGGCTTATTTAAATCACTGTATTTTCTGTCCTTGAGTACTCTTTTATTTTATTTTATTTTATTTTTTTATTTTATTTTTTTTATAGAGGCATGTTTTATTTATTTATTTATTTGTTTGTTTGATGGTTTGTTTATACATGCACTGGGTACAGTCAGAAGCACGGGAGGGTGAGAGAATTCACCAGAGCCAGAGCAGGGAAGAGAGCAGGCAGAAGGACCGAAGTATACTGCTGAGGGGAGCAGCGGGCGGCAGGAGAGGTCTGCGCGCCAGGTGGGACCCGCCTCCGGTGGCCGGGGAGCAGCCGGGGATCGAACCGGCGCTGCAGAGGCCGCAGGCAGTTTCGCAACCCAGCGCTCAAGTTTCGCAACCGCTGCGCCACCTGGAAGGCCCTTTTGAGTACTCTTTTAAATTTAAAATGGTGGAAATGGTAAATTATGTGACAATGGAAACTTCCTTTTTTTTTTATGATCAAAAACTACTATTTGCCTCTGTGTTAAGATATTATGGAAATAGACCAAATGTTGATGGAAAAAAGGCTAAAGACTCAAAGCAAATATGCAGGGACCAAACAGAGAAAGATTTAAAAAGAACTAGACTTCTGGGACCATGTGGATCTGTTTTGTGCAAAATATTGCAGGGCGGCAGATGTAGTAAGTTAATGAACTTGATTGATTAAAACGGAGCTAGGATCTTCTGTTTATGATGAAGATTCTGATCCAGTCTGGACCACTTAGAGGTTAGGGGACACATCAACTTTCCAGAGGGTCAGACACCTGGCTAGATTCTTGGGAGGATTCTGGGAGCCTGGAGACAGTGGCATTACAGCTTTCTTTTTTCATTTCCCTTTTCTTTCACCTGAAATTTTTTTTTTTTTTTTAATTTAAAGATTTTCCAGAAGTTGAATTTAAATGATGGGAAGAGGAGTGACACTGAATTATTAATCCAGAATACACATCAGAATGACCAAAAACCCTGCAGATTGATCATTTCATTCCACAAGTCATCAGTTGGCTGCCATTTAGGGAGCAAATGTAAGGTAGGGTGAGTGTGGAAGAGAAAGAGTAGCTCCTCATCTGTTAAGAACAGTCAAGACTCAGGTCATCTAGGGTCAAGTTAAAATTCTGCAGGGCATCATTGCAGAATCTGTTTTTTAGGTCACATTTAGAATAACAATGTATGCAACTGTGCGGTGGGGTTTATTCCCAAGATGGAAGGACACAGAAGTTGGCATGGACTTTGCTTCGTGATTGACTGGATTCCAAACTGAGGATAGACAGGAGGAATAAAACTCTATTACCCCAAATATGAACTAGATTACAAAACGTCACTCAAACCTTATGAAAGGTGAGGGAGAAGGGAGTCGTGTGAGATCTGTTTCTCCTTCTCAGTTACTGGCAGTGCGCCTTCTCTCTGAGGTTCAGCGATTGGCTACTGGTGCAAACCTACACAGGATTCCTAATGAAACTCAGCTGTGTGCATTTTGCCAGGCTTCAGGATTATATAAATCCATGATCGGAGGGAGACTTTCAGAAACCACTGCCCAGAGAGAACAGGGAGGGAAACTGATATAGCTCTGCAAGCCTACTTTCCATTTTAATGAGTGACTCTGAGAGACAGGGGGCTGGTAAACCATTTATTTTTCAGATAATACCAGGAACTGACTAGAAATACATTCAGAAGGAAAACACAGTAATTAATTTGTCACTGAAACCTGAGGGGTCCAGTTCTACTTATAGGTGATAATGAATGTTTTGCATGTAATTAGCAAGAATAATTAGCACATTCCTGGTAACAAATAGACTGACTGGTACTCTGCAAATAAAATTAATTGTTGTGCTAACAGAGGCAATTGTGTCTCTTTATTGTCTGACAATGTCCCTTATTTGCATTAATACCTACTTCAGACCTCTGTGGCTTTGTGCAGATAGGAAAGGGAATCTATAAAATTGTACCTCTTCCATCTGCTTCTCAGAAATTTTGGGACCACCAGGAGACTTGTTTGTCAAAACTTGTAAAACAATTTGTAATCTTCAACATGTGTTTACTGTATTAAAGGATGAACCTTTCAAATCAACTTACTGGTTAAGCTGGGAAAGCTACTCTGATCAATCAAATACTGACATCTTTAAACTCTGAGAACTATGCTTTTTTTTTAACTTTTCTTGGAAAAGTAGTATATAAAAACATTGCACTGGAAATGAGAGGGGAAAGCTTCAAATTAAGCTCTCCTGGTGTATCCTGAGGTGATTTTTGCCATCTTAGCCTGAGCCTACACTTGGATACATGCTTATGTTTACAAATTTGCTGTTGTGCTGCTAAGGAAGAAACAGGATGGGAACCATATTAGAATCCTTCAAACCATTTACACAAGTAACATTTACACACACTAGCCTTCTCCATAACTTCAGAAACATGTTTTCAAAACTCCTAAAGCTTGGGATATGAGAAAGGAATTTTAATGAGCATGAATATTCTATTTCTTAGGATATTTGCAGAAGGCTAACACTGTGACATACTTTAAGGAGTGAAAGGATCTGTGCGGTAAAGAGGAGAGCCAGGCCAAGTTTCTCACAGGCAGGAAACTTTATTGCGCCATACCACAACAACCCCCCACCCCCACCCCGGCAAGGTTCGCTGACCCTGGTGGGGGTTGGAGAAGTCACTCCGTTGTTGGGGAGAGATGTCCTTTTATAGGGTTGTGTCTGGTGGAGGCCTCTGGTTCCAGGAACTGAGGCAAAGGTGGAATTCCCTTTGTAGTTTCAAGGCCCCTCCTTGTGCCTGGGGCCTGGGGCCCTCACCAGACCCCCTGCACCGACCTTACAAGGAGAACCCTCTCACAGGACCACAACTCTGTAGGTACCCACTCAATAAATGATTACATGAACTGAACAGAAATTGAATTTAGGCAACTGGTGGTGTTACAGGAGAACCCCAATGTGAACTGGGTTGGCCTGAGTATGTGTCCTCACCCTTGTGCTTAAAAAGACTTATAAGGAGACTCCACTGCAGGTACACACAAAAAGGTTAATAAAGGGTTTATTTATAAAAAGGGGAAATGAAGAGAGTATTCCCAGGGAGAAAGAGAGAGGTATATATTGGTGAATGCGTCCTACTCGTTCCCCTGAGCTGGGACTCCAATAGTGTGGGTCTGCTACTCCTAAGCGGCCTCTTCGACCACCATTTTGCTACCAACAGTTCTAAATCCTAAGCAAGGTCAAAATGACCCGTTCAGTTAGGTATAGGAGCCCAACCCTGCAAGGTGCCTTTCAAATCAAACAAGAGCACAAAGTTGGATCGGGAGGTATGACCGGGAATGCCTGGGGGGCTGAGACTGAGGACTGATGTATAACAAGGGACCCCAGAAGCTGATCAGTGAAATACCTTATTGATAAGATTGAAACCATTGCTGGGGAACTAGAGCTTGATCTCAGTTACAATACCAAGTCATCAAGCAGATGAGAAGTGCCTGGAGGGCAGACTCACAACCCCGGATACTATAGATGACAGAGCATCCTGAATTATGTAGTCTGCTCCACAACTCCCTTTCTTTATCAGTGTGGTGTTGCCCAATGCAACACAATAGCATGCTGAAGGCCTGGGAAAAATCAACAACTCCAAGGCCCACATGTCTCTGGTTATATACCAAGCCTGGCTGCTTAACTACACCTTCAGTTTCCAGCAATCCTTCCTTCAGTGGTGATGCCTTTAGGGGATTTGCAGTCCTTGGTGCCTTGAATCTCTTTGGCCTCAGGTGAGGGTGGATTTCCTTCAGGTATTGTCTCCCCCCAACAGTGGTACTAACTAGAATTTTCAAACACTAACTTCACTTTCTGTGAGGAGCAGCACAGGGTGAGGCTGGCCTTGCTCTTGAGGTGAGGGCGTGCACAGCACACGCCAAAGAACAGCCACTCACAGCAGTTCTTTCTCCTTGCACAAATTGTCTGCTCCTGGGTTTCTGGAGTTGCGCTCTTATGTTTCTTCCTATTTCTTTCAGCCTTCCCAGTTTCTGCCTGTGTCTTACACCTTCCCTTGGAGGGTTCTCCTCCCTTCCAAGCCCTTGGCTAGGAACTTTAAGTCACAAAGGTCAAAGACTTCATAACTTGATTTCCATTTCTGTCTAATATTTCCAACTCTGTTGGCCTCTTCGATTCAGATGCACCACTCTCCTTTTAATTACTTACAAGTTTCTCTGAAATAGAATTGATTTTCTTAAAGTCTATTTTTGTTCATGATCTTACCATTTTATCAGCTTTGGAGTCTGGAAGTCTTAGTTATTTCTGTTTCCTCTAATTCCAACCAATTTCTAAGTCATATCCAGTATTTTCTGAACAATGTCTCTTTGTTCTTTTTTATTCCATCTGCCACAATCCATGTAAGGCCCCATTTGGACAATTCAGAGTCTCCTCAATGATTTTTCTATTGCTTCCTCTGTTCATACCCATCTCCCTAATGAAAACTTTGTATGGAATCATTCCCTGGCTCAGAAATGTCCAGTGGGCCCTCTGCTTAAAGTCCATAGCCAACATTCCTTCACTTGATGTCAGAATGCTCCATAGTTTAATTCCAGTAGTTCCTGTGTATAAATTCGCTTTAGCTGGACACTCTGCTTTTGTTGGGGGAACAGTATGTCCTGAATGAGCCCCACCTGATGTTTTATGGACTCCGCCCTCACCTCCATGCCAAAGAGATCAGGAGGAACTGAGGACTGCAACTCCCATCATGCCATGAAGCAGCCTTGACTCTTGACGTCTTGGGGGGGGGGGTGTGGGGGGACGGTTTCTGGGAATTAAGGGTGGAGTTAAGCAGCCAAGGTTAATAAAAAACTGAGTACTTGGCCCTGGAGGGGGCATTGGTTTTGACTTCCTTCTATTTGCTGCAGGATTCCCAGGTCAGGCAGCATTCGTGGTAGCACGCATTGACCCATCTATTTCTCTGTATCTCGAGCTCACTCTCGATGATCCCCTTTTATGGAGCCTCCTCTCCTGCTGGCCCTACTTCCTTCTTCTGTCATTGAAACCTATCCATCTCCCAAAGTGCTGTCCTGGTTTCCCTTCCTCACAGAACATCTCTGACCATTGGAAATTCTTTTTATTATTATTTTATTATTTTTTTTTAATAGAGGCATGTTATTTATTTATTTGTTTGTTTGTTTTGTTATACAAGCACTGGGTACAGTCAGAAACGCAGGAGGGTGAGAGAATTCACCAGAGCCAGAGCGGGGAGCAGAGCAGGCAGAAGGACCAAAGCACACTGCTGAGGGGAGCAGCGGGCGGCAGGAGAGGTCTGCGCGCCATGCGGGACCCTCCTCCGGTGGCCGGGGAGCAGCCGGTGATCGAACCGGCGCCACAGAGGCCGCGGGCAGCTTCGCAACCCAGCGCTCAACCGCTTTGCCACCGGGGAGGCCCGGAAATTCTTATCTGAATATCGCACTCTCCCCTCCCTCCACCCCCATCACTCAGGACCAAATATATTGTCTGCTACTGGCACTTACCATGCACCTGAATTTCTCAAGACTAGGGACTGTTCCAGGGCAGGGAGAGGGGCGGAGGGGCAGGAAACCTGGAACCTCCCCCTTTCCTGGGGACCACCCTGTTACAGGACTGTGTATATTTAAAGGCTATTGATAATTCATTTTGTATCAATCATGTTTTACATTTCTTTCAAGGAGAACTTTATTATTAACGTTATCTTTTTACCATTTTGGATGCTGTCTTAGTCTCTGAGCTTTATTTCATTTGTTTTTCTACATGTTGGGAGATCTTGAGCAAAAATTTTTAATTCATTCAGGGGAAAAGACACCCATCTAAAGCTATGAATCTGTTTCTTCAAGGCAGGGGTTCTGCATTCCTGTTAGCTGGAAGATTTTGTATGTCCTGCCTCTGGAGAAAACAAGAATGGTAAGTTGGAAAAATGACTACTAGTTCTTCCCTGCTGGTAACTAACTGTATTACTGTAGAAAAAGAAATTGTTTTGCTTCTCTGGGCCTTACTTTCTCACTTAAAAAATTCATCCATTCATTTATTCTTTTAACAGGTATTATTTGAGTTATTACTGTAATTTTTACAAGGGGATTTTCATATAACACATAGTTCATCCAACACTTAGTTCAAACCCTTATTACAACTTGCATCACAATGTCCTAAAATTAGTTCTAGGTTTATCATTCCTCTCAGATAATAAACTCCTTGATGAAAGAGGCCACATCCAACTATCCTTGTATTTCCAGCAACAATAAATTGCCCTTGGACCAATATATTTTTGTTAAATAAATGATCATGCAGAAAGGTTTAGGGCCAGTCATTTCCAAATGATTGAGTATAGCTGAAAAATGACAATTATTTCCCCTTGATTCTCTTTGTAGGCACCCAAACTTTTGAGCTCTTATTTTTGGGAGGTGAAATAGTTTTTGTGGAAATTTCCTGCTTTGGTAAATTGACCACTGACTTTAAGCAGAATAAATTACATCTAATTTTCGGACCCTTAAACTCTTCTCTTATGTGAAAACATTCTATAGTTTTTCAGTTAGGTTGCTTCATACTGATCACTTCTTAACACTGATGTCACAAATAGCCCCAGGATTCCCACTTATCCAGTTGAAATAATCACATGCAATTTTGGAGAAAAAAGATTGCAATGGAATTTATGTTCTTAGGTAGTCAGTCAGGAGGAAGAAATTTACTCTAAAAGGAAGAAAGTTGCATAGACCTAAATGTACAAGTGGAAAGATTAAACTAACATCTATTTTGTATTGCAGACAAATTGGCTTTGAGCTTCCAACTAGGTCTTTACTTCAACTTAGAAGTGACTTTCTAACAGAGCTAGAACTTGTATTTCCTGTCTCCTCACATTCTTATTTGTAATCCTTATTAATTGAGAATGTGACATTGACTAGCTTCTTAAAGCAAATATGGAGATTTTACTAGGCTAAATCTTTTCATTTTGTTCAGTGTTTATAAGGATGAGTAAATCAAGAAAGCTCCTTCCCTTCTGGAAGATAATCTCAAGTTGGGCTGCCACAAGGTATTCAGGGAAAGAATGTAAATGTTTGGTTAGATTTTTTTTTTTGCACAAGCAATGGTAGTTTAAGCATTGTGAATGCAATGTTGGTATACCAGAATTTAGCATTTTCTTGGTCTTGGGTAAAATTGCAAGTTTAGGAAGGCTTCCAGGTTGACTTGTTACTATTTCTGTGTGACCTAGCTTCAGGTTTGGACTCCTCCACTTCTTTATTTAGCCACTCTTATCATTTCTGTGTTTTGTGCCAAGTAAGCAGCCATCTTGGATGAGAGGCTGTTTTTGGCTGCTGTGGTTGCTGGGTCAGTCAGGGAACTATTTTCTAGCTAGGATTTTTGCACAAGTATGGCAGGAATCCTTCCCACGTGCTTATGGAAAAAGTGCATTTTGTGAGTTATCAGACACTAAGGAATTTGGTCAGTTAAGAAGAGTATATTTAGGGCTGTGTGAGTCCTGCTCTGCAGAATTTCGAAACATCTTTCAGTGAAGGTTTTCTGAAAGTATATGGAAATTAATCAGACCATTCTTAGTCTGCACATTTTTCACTTATATTCAGACGTCAACTAAAAGAACATAGTGAGTGAGTAGTAGAAGGAAATTAGATGTAGAGAGTAAAAGAGGAGGAGAATATACTTATTCTTCAGGTGCATTTGAAATAGAGGACAAATGTCTTCTGCTCTGGAAATTTGTTGATGCCAGTTAATGGTCTTTTGAATTAAAACAATTAGGTTTTAAAAATTAGAAATAGTTGGCTAAAATTTGAATAAAAGAAGCTGCTGTCTTAATATAAAAATATTAACTACAAAATATAAAATTTCTGTATTACTAATTTTTTTCCATGGCAAAATTTTAGTTGACATTTATTTCAGTAAAGGCATTATTAGTTGCCTTGACATTTCTTTTTTTTTTTTTTTTAAGATTTATTTATTTATACAAGAGCTGAGGTATTGGCCAGAGGTGTGGGGGGTGAGAGGATTCACCAGAAACAGAGTGGGGTACAGAACAGGCAGAAGGACCGAAAGCATTGCTGAGGGGAGCAGCGGGCAAGACTGGAGAGGTCTGCCACGCCATGTGGGACTCTCCCTGGCCAGCCGAGAATTGAACCAGCGCTGCAGAGGCTGCGGACAGCTTCACAGTGTGGTGCTCTACCAGCTGTGCCACCAGGGAGGCCCTTGACATGATTTCTTGATCGCAGAGGGAATCCTTCATTCTTTCCATCCAAGTTATATGTGAACTTTTCAATATGTGAATCCTTGCTCTAGAGTAATGGGACAAGCTTGCTTGTGGATTAAATACATAATCTCTGTCCCTCCCTCATTGCCCTCCCACATGCCTCTGTACACTCTTCTCCCAGCCCAAATAGAATTTTGAACTTAACTTACTAGTTTGACTTTCCCTGAACCAGAGCAATGAACTCATAGAATGATTTTAAGGTTGAGTAATTATGTCTCCAGGTGTTTGACATTCAAACCTTAAATCTGAAACAGGAGTCTGGTCTCACTGTATCCACTTATGATGAATGTCCTTGAAATATTCCACTTAAATACTCAGCTGTAGTTAGTTTGCACTTCAACTATGGACATCATTAGGAAATGGAAAAAGGGAGTCTTTTTTCATTAATGATTGGGAAGGCAGCCAGTCACTGGAAGCAGAATGGCTTTCTTTTGAGCTAGCATAGTCTGATTTTTACCCCTTTTCCACTGCTCTCTAGGTTGGAGTAGAAACTGGTGAAAACCAGCTGTGGTGACTTTCTTTGTTTAAGTTGTCCATAATGTTGATTGATATTTGGCAACCAACTGTTTTAAAGCATTTATATACTGTCACAATGAATGTTTCCCAGAATAGACCTATATAAGGCTCCTTAATATTCTAAAGGATTCAATCTCTTGAATCTTGGCATATAAATGTCACACTAATGGACAACTCTATCAATTGTGGTAAAGATATAAATTTTGAGCAAGACTGAAAAAAATGTAAGAGTAACAAGGTTGACTCTGAAGTGCAGTCATTTCTTTTGTTTCTGAAAGCCTGCAGAGGATGATTTACTCTATTTGCTCCACTTGGTGAATCGTGATTTTAACTTGATAAATTTTCCAATATGATGTAAAATTCCTTTCTTGGTGATCTATTAATTTTCTTCTGAGAGAGAAACTTTTTTTTTTGTCTCAAAGGTGTCAAATGTCTTCTCTATGTGATTTGCACATGTATGGGTCACTTCTACTTTGGTGTAAGACAAGAAAAAAAAATAGTTTAAATACTGGAGAAATCTGTAGCCTTAGCACTTAGCTTTATATTTTACTAAGAGTTGTTAGAGTCCAGTGTCACCATTATTTCATGTCTGTGTACCCCTAAGGGAGTCTTTCTGATCTTATTGGTTTCACAAGTGAGTTTGGGTTCATTGACTAAATACTTAGCCCGCTTATATTAGATAGATGCCACTTTGACATTAAAGTACTTTTCTTTTTTTAATCTTTTATTATTATTTTTAAAATTTTATATATTTTTTACATCATTTTACATTTTTGCACAATGTATGCATTTTCATCTTAGTTCTGGTCCCCATACAATTCCCACCCTCCCTTGTTTTGATCCTACTCCCTCCTCACCCCACCCCATAGTGTGTCTTTGGTTTATAGTTGCTAGTTGATTTTGATTTTTACTTTATTATAATTAGTAATTTTTCTGGTCCCTTATTTAGGTTTTCTAAATTCCAGCTTTGAGTGAGACCATCTGGTATTTTGCTTTTTCTTTCTGGCTTATTTCGCTGAGCATGAGCCCTTCTAGCTCCATCCATGTTGCTGCAAATTGCATGAGTTTATCTTTTTGATTGATGAGTAATATTCCATTGTGTATATATACCACATCTTCTTGATCCAGTCATCTATTTTTGGGCATTTGGATAGTTTCCATAGCTTAGCTATTGTAAATAGTGCTGCTATAAACATAGGGGTGCAGATGCCCTTTTGAATTAATGATTCTGCATCCTTTAGGTAAATACTTAGGAGTGAAATTGCTGGATCATATGGAAGCTCTATCTTTAGTAGGTTGAGGAATCTCCACACAGCTTTCCATAGTGGTTGGACCAGTAGCACTCCCACCAGCAGTGCAGGAGAGTTCCTTTTTCTCCACATCCTCGCCAACATTTGTTGTTGCTAGTTTTTTTAATATGTGCCATTCTCACTGGTGTAAGATGGTATCTCATTGTAGTTTTGATTTGCATTTCCTTGATAACAAGTGATGTTGAACATTTTTTCATATGCCTGTGGGCCTTTGCATTTCCTCTTTGGAGAAATTTCTTTTTAGCTCTTCTGCCCATTTTTTGACTGGGTTATTTACTTTGTTTTTGTTGAGTCTCATCAGCTCTTTGTAGATTTTTGTGATCAGTCCTTTATCATTAGTGTTGTGTGCAAAAATGTTCTCCCAGTCGGTGGGGTGTCTCTTTATTTTGGTTAATGTTTCTTTTGCTGTATAAAAGCTCTTTAATTTGATGTAGTCCCAGCTGTTTATCTTTGCCTTCACTATCACTGCTTTGGGTGATGTGTCTTTAAAGATGTTACTGAGGTGTATGTCATGTAGTGTTTCACATATATTTCCTTCTATATATTTTATAGTTTCAGGTCCTATGTCTAGTTCTTTAATCCATTTTGAGTTGGTTTTTGTGCATGGTGTGAGGTAGTAGTCAAGCTTCATTCTTTTGCATGTAGTGACCCAGTTTTCCCAGCACCATTTATCGAACAAACTTTCTTTGTTCTATTGCATGTTCTTTGCTCCTTTGTCAAAGATCAGTTGACCGTAAATCTGTGGGTTTATTTCTGGATTTTCTATTTGATTCCATTTGTCCGTGTGTCTGTTCTTGTTCCAATACCATGCAGTTTTGATGATTATGGCTTTGTAGTATAGGTTGAAGTCTGGGAGTGTGATACCTCCCTTCTCTTTTTTTTTTCAGGACAGCTTTGGCTATTTGGGGTTTTTGGTGGTTCCATATGAATTTCATCAATATTTGTCCTATTTCTTTGACAAATGTCATTGAAATTTTTATTGGAATAGCATTGAATCCATAAATTGCTTTTGGTAGGATGGCCATTTTGATAATGCTAATTCTTCCAATACATGAGCATGGGATGTCTTTCCATTTCTTTGTGTCTTCTTCTATTTCTTTTAACAGTGTTTTATAGTTTTCTTTGTATAGGTGCTTTACCTCTTTTGTTAGGTTTATTCCCAAGTATTTGATTTTTTTTGTTTCAATAATAAAAGGGTAGTTTTCTTGATTTTTTCTTCTTCAGATTTATTGTTTGTGTATAGGAAGGAAGGACACCAATTTCCTAAATGTATGGGATGCAGCAAAAGCAGTAATAAAAGGAAAATATATAGTAATACAGGCTCACATCAAGAAACAAGAAAGAACTCAAAGTAACAACCTAATCACACATCTCAAAGAACTAGTAAAAGAACAACAAAAAACCCTAAAGCCAGTAGAAGAAAGGAAATGATAAAACTCAAAGCAGAAATAAATGAAATAGAAACTTAAAAAAATACAAAAGATCAATGAAACTAAAAGTTGGTTCTTTGAAAAAATAAATAAAATAAACAAACATCTAGCCAGGCTCATAAAGGAAAAATGGGAGAAAGCACAAATAAACAGGATCACAAATGAAAGAGGAGAAATTACAACAGACACAGCAGAAATAAAAAGAATAATCAGAAGCTACTATGATCAGTTATATGCAAACAAATTCAACAATCTAGAAGAGATGGACAAATTTCTACAACTTTACAAGCACCAAAAGCTAGATAAAGAAGAAATAGAACACCTCAACAGAGCAATTACAAGCAGTGAAATTGAAATGGTACAAAACCCTCCCCTAAAACAAAAGCCCAGGACCAGATGGATTTACAAATGAATTCTACCAAACATTCAGAAACAAACTACTGCCTATCCTTCACAAAGTCTTTCAAAAAATTGAGAAGGAAGGGATAATACCAAACACGTTCTATGAAGCCAACATTACACTAATGCCAAAACCGAACAAGGACAACACAAAAAAAGAAAACTACAGGCCAGTCTCTCTAATGAACACTGATGCAAAAATCCTCAATAAAATTTTAGCAAACAGAATCCAACAATTTAACTATAAGATAATTTACCACGACCAAGTAGAATTTATTCTAGGGACACAAGGATAGTTCAATATCTGAAAATCAATCAGTGTAATCCAACACATCAACAAAAAGAAATATAAAACCCATATGATAATATCAATAGATGCTGAGAAAGCTTTCGACAAAGTACAACTCCCATTTACAGTAAAGGCCCTTGAAATTCTTGGGTTACAAGGAACATACCTCAACATCATAAAGGCCATATGTGACAAGCCCATAGCCAATATCATTCTCAATGGTGAAAAGCTGAAAGCATTTCCATTAAGATCTGGAACAAGACATGGATGTCCACTCTCACCACTGCTTTTCAATATAATACTGGAAGTCCTAACCAGAGCAATAAGACAAGAGAAAGACATACAAGGAATCCAAATAGGGAAGGAAGAAGTTTAACTATCACTATTCGCAGATGATATGATAATATACATAGAGAACCCCAAAAACTTTACGGAAAAACTAATCTACTAATAAGTTTAGTAAAGTAGCAGGTTACAAAATCAACACACAAAAATCAGTAGCCTTTAAAGTACTTTTCACAGGCTCTTCTTTGGCTATTACTTTATAATGCTTTAGGAGTAGTAATGTGCACATCAGCAACTCACACTGGCTCAGCACTTTGCAGTCTCTGTGGCACTGGTGTTGATTTTAATAGACATGCACTAAAGGTCCTTCCACTGGACTGGACCCTTCAGAGGAGCCCCAGGCTGTGAGGTAATAATTGGCACCAGGTAGACCAATTAAATGGGGCAGAGATGAAGAGTCCTTGGCCCAGAGAGGGAATGCGTTTCTCACAGCTTCAGTGGAATATGATGAGCCAGAACACAGAACCAGGTCTTCTGATCTCTAGGAAAATCCCTGCGTCTTAATTTCTCCTTTTGTCTACTATGCCCATTGAAGTCATATGTGCTAACTGTGCTGTGTCCTGGGGTAAATGTTTTCTACATGTGGACTTTTATTTTCACCATAATTCTGGGAGGAACCTACTATTAGTGTCCTCATGTAACAGGCACAGAGGATTGAAGTAACTTGCCTGAGTTTTGTCAGTTAATAAGTAGCAAAGTTGGGATGTGACATTAGGCCACTGGTTGTAGAATCTATGCTCTTAAGTCAAGAGACTTCATGCATTGGCCTATTGCAGAGTGGGTAGTGCTGACACCTCACTGAATCCGTTCTTTTTTTTTTTTTTTTAATAGAGGCATTTTTATTTATTTATTTATTTATTTATTTATTTGTTTGTTTGTTTTGTTTATACATGCACTGGGTACAGTCAGAAGCGCGGGAGGGTGAGAGAATTCACCAGAGCCAGAGCAGGGAGCAGAACAGGCAGAAGGACTGAAGTACACTGCTGAGGGGAGCAGTGGGCGGCAGGAGAGGTCTGCGCGCCATGTGGGACCCTCCTCCGGTGGCCGGGGAACAGCCGGGGATTGAACCGGCGCCGCAGAGGCCGCAGGCAGCTTCGCAACCCAGCGCTCTACCTCTGCGCCACCGGGGAGGCCCTGAATCCTTTTTTTTTTTTTTTTTTTTTAAAGATTTATTTATACAAGAACTTGGGTTCAGGTATGAGGCACAGGAGGGTGAGAGGATTCACCAGAGACAGAGTGGGGAATAGAACTGGAAGACTGACTGAAATACACTGCTGAGGGGAGCAGCGGGTGAGACAGGAGAAGTCTGCTGCGCCGTGTGGGTATTGCCCTTGCGGGCTGGGAATCGAACCCGAACTGTAGAGGCTGTGGACAGCTTCCCAGTGCTGCGCTCAACCTGCTGCGCCACTGGGGAGGCCCTCACTGAATCATTCTTATCAGAAAAGTTCAAGCTTCTGAGGGATCTTGAATAGGCTAGAAGCTCACATCAAGATCTGATCCCCTCATAACCAGCGTGCTCACCTTCGTGCACTAAGTCATCCTTTCTGTTTCTCTCTCTTGGGGAATCATCCCCTCTAGACTGGAAGAAATGCGGTTCTTCTCTGCTTTCTGCATCCAGGCAAAATTACAACATTCCATTTTTATTATCTTAGGCCTGTTTTTTGCATTTTTTGCAGTCTTCAGTCTTCTTTAGATTTTTATTCATGTCTTCACATCTTTCTTAGAATGTGGAGACAAAAAGATGACAAAATATCTTTAATAGTCAATTAACCTAAACTAATTAAAGTCTGGACCTATTATTCCAGCACTTGCATATCATTTCCTACTGTTTTCCAGGTCTGTTCAGTGAATACTGAAACTCCCTATGTCTTGCCAGTTATATTAGCGTGACATTCTTGAGGAAATTTTTTTAAAACCTCAAATTATGATGACTTACATTAGACTCTTGGATTTTATTCTGTTTTTGATGAGCTATTTTTATGTGCCTTTTTTGTATAATATTTTAGATTTATTAATTTAATATAAGCCTCCTTTTATTGGAAGAAATGTTTTTGACAACAGACACAATTCTATACACACTTTTAAATTGTATTATTTAGTGTGGAAATCTAAATTGCCAAGACTGTAAACTTTCTTAGCTAGCTGACATGTTGGATTACTCATTTCCCATCATTAACACTCACATAGATATATACATAGAAACATTGTTTGTGTGTTTTTCACAAATATTTGAGCAAGTTTCCCCACACGTAGTCCAGGGTAAATTGTAGCAAAATCTATGCACAGCTTTGTTTTCAACTATGCTACCAAGAAAGTGACAAAAATTTTAACTATTTTAGACTCATAACTAGGTTTGGAATATACCGGAAAAGAGAGAATTGCTGTGTAGTGATATAAAGACAAGCAGATAATTCAGAAAGATGTTGTGTTATGTTCTACAAGTGTTGGATTCTTTGTGCCAAAGATTTCCTATTCAAATATAACTGTATAAAGTTGCCTACACGGAAATATGTTTTTTATTTTATAGCTATAACTTGACCATAAGGATAATATAATAATGCAATAAAGCATTTCACTGTCTGTTTCTAGAGAGAGAATTTTATAGTTATAAAATTACAATCACTATGTTCTCAAGGTACACAAATGAATTCATTATTTATGATGGATGCAAGCATAGAATACTATTTGAATAATGTAAGCCCTTAAGAGTATAGTTAATTATTCCTAAAATAAACTTATCATTGATTGAGCTTATTTTTATGATTCAAAAATTGGCAAGAGTCCAAGGGATATAAATATAGAATTAAATTAAAGCTAGATGGACATTTAGTTGTTAATTGCTATGATCAAATAATCATTTTGCTAGTAGGTGTGTTTATCATGTGCAGTGTGTGAATATATAAGTGGTGTGTGTACAGGCATATACTTGTGGTATGTGTGCACATTTCTGCATTTACAGTATGTGTGCACACTATGCATGGATGTGTATGGAATGGCAAGGTATGGCCTGGCCAGTGTGTGTGTGTATGTGTGTGTGTGTGTATAATATAAACATGGCAAATATGCACATGTAGATGGTATGTGGCATGAATGCAATATACACGCAGGTGTACATGTGCTTGACATGTATGCATGAGCACACACACCACACATGGAACACCCATGTGGTGTGCAAAACAGACATGCATTTCTTCATGTATGTCATGGTGCTGCAGATTGTGTGAGGTGCATGACACACATGACATTTGCAATTGTGTAAGTATATGCACATGGTATGCATTTGTGTGTCTGCATGCATATATGTAGCATGTGCATACGTTGTGCCTGTGTGTACATATATGTTTGCATAGAGTGTGAGTTTGTGTGCTGTGTGTGTGTGAGTTATGAAAGCAGAAACAATATGCTCAGGCATGTGCTCTGGCAATGGGCTCTCTTCTTGGATCAGTGTTTTGACACTCTCTGAAAAAGTTTTATTGCCTGAGGGCTATTAATCGCAGGGCCACATTTTCCCCTCTGGATTTCTCATTAAGTTACTGGTGACACACAACGTTAGTGTCCAAACTCTGAAAGGGTATTTTTTTTTTTTGGTGAGACAAATGCACATACAGCTGTTTTTAGATACAGATGTTTTCTCATACTGACTTCTAGCAAGACATCCTGGAGGGACAAGAGAGACAAAAAAGAAATGGATACCAAAGAAGCAAGACACTTTCCTTAGTCACCCTGCCTGTGTTCCACCCTAGGCCAGTTATATCTCAACTTCATAGTTTTGTATGTTTTGGAAGACTCCATTTTCTATCTTTCCTTTTCTGTTTTTCTTAGGGCTTTATACCTTCCTTAATTTTACCCACTCATTCTTAAATTCAAGGGTTTTCACAGTATAGAACCTGTCACAGCTCCTATAAGCACGTCAATTCTACTGCTTTAGAAAATAAAGTTCAGGTTACATATTAACCCAAGATCACATAGATATTGAGCAGAATATTAGGGCCAGATTTATGTCATGTTTGCTGCCACCACATCACACTGCTCCATTCTCCCTCTTCCTGCACATTTTAGCATGTATACTAGTGATGCTTGTTCTAATTTTTAGAAATAGAATTTAATGGATCTTGCTTTCTTTGTTAATGGTAATTAGATCCTCTTCATCCAAAGAGATTATGATCATCCCATGTCTCTTAATGGGTTACTTTATGTATCTAGCTTTAGATATTTTTCTACCTTTTTATTTAGTTCTCATTTGTCCTTTTTTTTAAAAGATTTATTTATGCTTATAAGAACTGGGGTACAGGCCAGAGGTGTGGGGGGTGAGAAGATTCACCAGAGACAGAGTGGGAAACAGAACAGGCAGACTGACTGAAATACACTGCTGTGGGGAGCAGCGGGTGAGTCAGGAGAGGTCTGCTGTGCCATGTGGGTAGCTCCCTGGCTGGTGATCGAACTCATGCTGCAGAGGCTGCAGATAGCTTCATGGGTTGCGTCTTAACCCCTTGCGCCACCAGGGAGGCCCTCATTTGTCCTTTATTATACTGCATCCACCCCTTCCTGTCTTGCTGTCTTTTGTATCTCTATCTCCTTCTCCCATTTCATCTCCTACTAAGTGGAAATTAAATTTTATTCCTATTATTTTTTGGTTTCCTTTTGAATTTATACTTGTTGAATGTAAAATAAATTCATCCTTTCTTGACACTCCAGAAAAAGCACTATCATAACTGAAATCCGGTCACCTCTGACATGTCCCCATGCTATTATAGCCCAGTCTTTGAGATTCTTCTATTTTGTAAAGCTCACAAATTAGATGTTATTAACATTGTCTTTCATGATTTAGCGTTTTTTTTTTTTTCTGTTTAGTTTTATCCTTATGTTTCCTTATTTCTTTGCTGGCCTTTTCTTTCAATCTCGTAGAGTTTCCTCGTGGAATCATTTCTCTTCATCCTAAAGTTCTTCCATTAGGAGTTTTTCAGGTTTTTAAATTCTGAAAAGGTTTTGATTATTGCTATATTCTTAAAAAAGAATTTTGCTTGATATGCCATTTTATCCTGACAGAAAGTGTTTCATCATTTTAAATATGTTCCACTCTTGCTTTTCTTCCGCTATTGCTGCTATGAAGTCTGTGGTCTGTATAATTTTTTCTTTGTTGATGATCTGGGTTTTCCCATTGGGTGATTTGAAGATCTCACTCTGTCTTCCCCCCTGCCCTCTGAATCCTTAAAATTGTTCCTACTTTGAGTAAATTGAGTGTGGTTCTGAAGAATTGACCTCTTTTGTTTACCTGCTTGATATACTTTGTGTTTCTTTATTTGGGCATTTATGACTGCAGTTGATTCTGGGGAAAAAAAAACCCAAAAAAACTATAATCTCCTCATATGTTTTCTGTACTCTATACTTTTGCTCTCTTTTGCAAAGATTCTAATTAATGCATATTAGAGTTTCTTATTCTTTCCTTCATATCCTATAGCTCACATTTTTCTCTTCTCCTTCCCTGTATGATACCTTAATAATTTATTCAGTTTTATCTTCCAGCCTAGCTGAAGCATGTGCTTAGTTTTCCAGGGTATTTTTTTTCACTTTTTTTTTAATTATCCTAGTTGTGTTTTTTTTTTCTTACACTTTACCTCTAAGCTTCACTGGCATCTATGTATGTGTGAGGCTGAGAATGTTGAAATAAATGCAGCTGTTCTTACTTCAATAATCAGGCATGTGAATACTGGCTCAGATTTTTATCCTATGTAACTCCATGGGAACTCTCCCAAGACATGATTCAGATGATTGACCTTAAACAACCACCTCCCTGTTCATCTATCAATCATTCACAAATCCATCTGCTTCTGAGTAGGTTATTGCAGTTGCACGAAATACCTAGCATCTACTGTCTCAGGGGAAATGTGTTGCAATCCTCATCAGTGGTAACATTCTTTAATAAAATGTTACCACAGAAATCAAGATTTTCATAATAAATTTTAACTATGATTTTCATTATTTGTACCTATTTCAACAACGCTATAGACAATACTTTTGGTAATTTGAATGGTACATAGTAGAACTAGTATTTTATTCAACTAGGAAAATTTATCTTGAGGTGATAAATCCATATTTCCCATCTGTTGATGCCTTGACCATAAATGTACAGTTGTAACTTTTGCTTTGATAAGTTACTAAGCTTGCTGAGTTCCATATTATTTCCTTCCCTCAAATCTCTGTATCTTCATTCAGAAATGGCTTTGGATACAGATATTTAGAAATGTTCCATAATAAAGGAAACTTATAGTAGGGGTATGTGTGTGAGTGAGTGCATGTGCATGTGCCTGTGCGTGTGTGCACGCATGCACGTGTGTGTGTGTGTGTGTGTGTTGGGTATTTAGGAGCAATGAAGGACAGAGTAAGATAGAACAAAGAAAAAGTTTCTGTCTTCATCTTTTGTCTTCATCTTCACATTCATAATTATGCAATTTCTAATTAGGATTCCATTTTGAAAACAAAATACCACTACAGTTGTAATCATAGCCACAACAATCCTGTTAGGGACAGAAGAATTTATTATTTTCTTTTTTGTTTAAAAATTATATTATTTTTTATAGAGGTAAATTTCATTTATTTTGTGGTGTAATATATAGGAGTACAGGTTCATACCTCCTCAAATACGTTATCACATCATGCTCACCACCAAAGCACCCATAATTCTCCACTATAATTATTGGGCCCCCCTCCCCCTCCCCCTTTTTTTCCATTCCCCCAACCATCCCCCAGTGCCATCCACAATTTCACAGTGATATTTTTTTGGTTGGTTTTGGGTTAGGTTTGATTGTTCCTTTATTTTTTTATATTCCATATAAATGAAATAATCTTTGTTTTCACCTGATTTATTTTGTTTAGCATAACCTCCCCACCAGTTCTATCAGTTGTTCCAAATGGTAAGATTTCATCTTTTTTTTTTTTTTTTTAAATGGAGGAGTAGTAGTATTCTTAATGCACTTACTCTCATTTGGCAATTAGTTTTTCCATAAAGTTGCCTATTGTAAATAATGCTGCAATGAATACATGAGTGCATATATTCCTTCAAATTAGTATTTTGTATTTTTTGGGTAGATCCCTAGGAGTGTAATTGCTGGATCATAGGGTAGGTTTATTTTTATTTTTTTAAAAGATGATTTTTTTTTGTACACAAGAGCTGGGGTACAGGCCAGAGATGCGGGGGGTAAGGGGATTCACCAGAGACAGTGGGGAACAGAACAGGCAGACTGACTGAAATACACTGCTGAGGGGAGCAGCGGGCGAGACAGGAGAGGTCTGCCTTGCCATGTGTGTTTCTCTCTGGCTAGTCAGGGATTGAACTCGTGCTGCAGAGGCTGAGCATTGCTTCATAGTGTGTTGCTTAACCCCTTGCGCCACCAGGGAGGCCCAGGTTAGGTTTATTTTTTATTTATTTTCAGAAACCTCAGTGCTATTTTCCACAGGGGCAGACCAGTCTACACATTCCCAGCAACAATATATGGGGGTTTCGTTTACTTCACACCCTCCACAACACTTGTCTCTGTTATTTTTGATATGGGCCATTCTCACAAGTGTGAGATCCTATTCTCATTGTGGTTTTGATGTGTAGTATTCTGATGACAAAGTGATGAGGAGCATTATTTCATGTGCATGTTGGTGATTTGTATGTCTTTCTTGGAGAAGTGTCTATTTAGTTTTTCTGCCTATTTTTTGATAAAGTTTTTTTTCTTTTTGTTGAGTTTGTATAAGTTCTTTGTGGATGTTGAATATTATCCCCTTGTCAGATGCATGCTGTAGAAATATTTTCTCCTATTTGGTAACGTATAATTTCATTTTAATGATAGTTTCTTTCACTGTGAAGAATTTTCTAGTTTGAGGTAGTCCAATTTATTTTTGTTTTTGTTTTTCTTATTGATACTTGAGTTCCCAAAGACATCACTGAAATCAGAATCTAATGTTTACAGTAGTCACTTAGGATCCTCCATATTGCTAAGATGCATGTTATAACTTTTGTTTTGCCTTATTCTATTAGAATTTATTCCCAGTGATGCTAGATTGGGGCTAGTTTATTTCTTTTCAAAGAATTACTGCTTGGTTTCATTGATTTTTTTTTTTAACCATCTTTTAGATTTCTATTTTGTTTATTTCTGCTCTAAGTATTATTTTTTTCCTTCATCTTTTTCACGTTTGATTTCTAGTTTGATACTATTGTGATCAGAGGAGATACTTGATATGACTTTTATAAATTCATGAATTTATTGACACCACTTTGTTACCTTAATGTGGTCTATTTTTGTGAATATGCCATGCACACTTTGGAAGAAGGTGTACATAACTATACCCTATAAATGTCTGTTAAACCATCTGTTCTAACCCCTGTTTCAGTCTGTTTCCATATTGATATTTTGCCTGGTTCTATCTTTTGATGTAAGTGTGGTGTTGATACACATGACTACTATTGAGTTGCTGTCAATGTGTTATTAGGTTTATTTAGAGTTGCTTTAAGTATTTTAATGTTCCTTCATTTGTGAGTATATTGATGAGTGTTATGTTCCCCTAACGTATTATCACTTGTCACAATTTTCTGCCTAATCCTGTTTTTAGTTAACTTTTTTAGCTGGAAGTCCTTGCCTTTTGTCCTTGCCTTTTTAAGCAACTGTTTACTTGTGGGATTATTTTTGGACCTTGTGCAGTTGTGCTTATGCTTATCTTTCACTTTTTTAGTAGTAATTTTTTTTTTGTTGTTGTTGACATTCTGCTTCTCTCTGAAAGGGAGACTTGTAGGTTATAGTATTTTTTAGCTGACACTTTTTTATCTTTGAGTATTTAATATGTCATTATATTCTTTCCTTACAGAGTTTCTGTTAAAAAAATCTGTTGAAACATTGATGAAGGGTCTTTCTATGTAACCTGAACTTTACCCCTTGCCACTTGCAATATTTTTTCTTTGTTTTGAAATTTTGGCAGTTTCACTATTATGTCTCTTTGTGTATATTTTGTTTACACTTAAATGACCAGATGTTCTTTTAGCTTTGTGGACTTACATATTTATTTCCTTTCCCAAGATTGGAATGTCTTCCACTATCATTTCTTAGAGTCATCACTCAGTTCCATTCTCTTTCTTTTTACTTTTTGGGATACCTATTATCCTTATATTCCCTTACTAATGGAGTAAAATGATCCCCAAATTACATCTACTTTGGATTATATCATTTTTCTCTGTCTTCTAGGTTCTTTGTGCATTAGTGTCTTTGAGGTCACCTATTCAGTCCTCCATTATGTCAATTCTGCTTCTATAGTTTTCTCTAGATTTTTTGTTCTTTTTTACTGAGCTTTCCATATCCTGAATCTCTGTTGTTTTCCCATTTAACCTTCAATTTCTAGCTCTTCTTATTAATTTTATTTCTGAGATCATTTAGTCTTCTGAATTGTATTGTATCTCTTTGATTAACTTTTCTGAGTTTTCTTGCATAACTTTAACTTATTTTTTTTCATTTTATCCTCTTTGCATTTCTTTATAATAGAAATTTTAAAGTATCTCTCTGATAGGGAGATAAATTCTTCCATGTCTTTTTGCTATGCATATGAAGAATTGGTCTCTCTCTGTCATTTCATAATCCCTTGAGTCTTCAAGTGCCATGTGTTATTTTCTGGCATCCATCTTTGTTGCTTTAAATATTCCTCTTAAAAATATATGTTATAATGGTTACTTAGAAAGTAGAACTCATTTTCTACTTACTTAGAGAATAGAACCAAGGGTGGTGCTGTGGTATTATTTGATTCGAGGTTTTTTTGTTTTTTTTTATACTTTGCTATCTTTCATAAGTACTGAAATCTGTTTTTGTAGTTGATGGTCAGCAGGTGAATGAGACCTGGGCATGTCTACCTGTTGGTGTGCATATGCTGTGGTTGGGTTAGACTGGCTTGTATTTCTGCTGATATTCTTCTTTATTGGGGTTCTAATCTGAGACTGTGCAGTCTGTGCACTAGTCCCTATGTTTATGAGGTCAGAACCAGTGATGAGGGCACGGAGAGAGGAGGTTCACTCCAGATCCCTTATCTTCCTTATTGGTGATCCTGGTATGAGTGGAGCATCCCAATTTCTCAACATGTATTTCACCTTAGGCAAGAATGTGCAATTGTACACCATTTTTATCTCCCCTGCTCAGGACACCTGGCTCAGCTGGCAGCCCAGTCTCCTTTTTCAAACCCTGCCAGACCACTGCCTCCAGGAATTACTCTCTACCTACCGCAGATTAATAGAGCGTGAATCTCCTCTGTATATGTTCTCTGCACTGGTATGTGTTGGTCTCTGATATTCAGGAGTGATTTCTGGTTTTCCCCAAGCCATGGGATGCTCTGGATATAGTGTCCCTATGATTAACTATTAGATATTCCTCTTAGGAGTAAAGCAAGGGACCTCCTCTGTTGCCATCTTGGTCTTGAGGCTGTCTCAGCAATCTATTTTTTCTACAAATAGTGATTATTAATCTTTCTCTTCTGTCTCCTCAACCGTAGGATACCTCATAAGTCTATTGAATAGTTTCAACATCTTCTTCTGTAGTCTACTTACTTAATGAAGTCATTCACTTTCTTCTTTTTTTTTTAATATTAAATTTTATTTTTATATTCCCCCATACAATTGTAAACGCCCCATCTGACCCCAATCCTTCCCCTCCCGCCCCCCACCCCCCAAAAAGTGTCTCTGGTTCATAGTTTTTTGTTGATTTTGATTTTCACTTTCTTATATTCATTTTCCTGGTCCCTTATTTAAGTTTTCTAGATTCCTGCTATGAGTGAGACCATCCGGTATTTTTCTTTTTCTTTTTGGCTTATTTCGCTGAGCATGATCCCTTCCAGCGCCATCCATGTTGCTGCAAATTGCATGTGTTTATCTTTTTTGAATGCTGAGTAATATTCCATGGTATATATGTACCACATCTTCTTGATCCAGTCATCTATTTTTGGGCATTTGGGTTGTTTCCAAAGCTTAGCTATTGTAAACAGTGCTGCTATAAACATAGGGATGCAGGTGCTCTTTGGAATTGATGTTTCTGTGTCCTTTGGGTAAATACCTAGGAGTGGAATTGCTGGATCATATGGAAGCTCTATGTTTAGTAGGTCCAGAAATCTCCACACAGCTCTCCATAGTGGTTGGACCAGTTTGCATTCCCACCAACAGTGCAGAAGAGTTCCTTTTTCTCCACACCCTCGCCAACATTTGTTGTTGCTAGTTTTTTTAATATGTGCCATTCTCACTGGTGTGAGATGGTATCTCATGGTAGTTTTGATTTGCATTTCCCTGATGACAAGTGATGTTGAACATTTTTTCATATGCCTGTTGGCCATTTGCATTTCCTCTTCAGAGAAGTTTCTTTTTAGCTCTTCTGCCCATTTTTTGACTGGATTATTTTCTTTGTTGTTGCTGAGTCTCATCAGCTCTTTGCAGATTTTTGTGATCAGTCCTTTATCATTAGTGTTGGGTGCAAAAATGTTCTCCCAGTTGGTGGGGTTTCTCTTTGTTTTTGTTATTGTCTCTTTTGCTGTACAGAAGCTCTTTAATTTGATGTAGTCCCAGCTGTTTATCTTTGTCTTCACTATCACTGCTTTGGGTGATGTGTCTGTAAAGATGTCTTTGATGTGCAAATCCCGTAGTGTTTCGCCTATATTTCCTTCTATGTATTTTATGGTTTCAGGTCTTATGTCTAGTTCTTTAATCCATTTTGAGTTGATTTTTGTGTATGGTGTGAGGTAGTGGTCAAGCTTCATTCTTTTGCATGTAGCGACCCAGTTTTCCCAGCACCATGTATTGAACAAACTTTCTTTGCTCCAATGCATAGTCTTTGCTCCTTTGTCAAAGATTAGTTGACCATAAATCTGTGGGTTTATTTCTGGATTTTCTATTCGATTCCATTGGTCTGTATGTCTGTTCTTGTTCCAATACCATGCAGTTTTGATGATTATGGCTTTGTAGTATAGTTTGAAGTCTGGGAGTGTGATGCCTCCATTTCCTTCTTTTTTTTTCAGGAGAGCTTTGGCTATTCGGGGTTTTTTGTGATTCCATATGAATTTCATCAATAATTGTTCTATTTCTTTGAAGAATGCCATTGAGATTTTGATTGGAATAGCATTGAATCTGTATATTGCTTTTGGTAGGATGGCCATTTTAATAATGTTTATTCTTCCAATCCATGAGCAGGGGATGTCTTTCCATTTCTTTGTGTCTTCTTCTATTTCTTTTAACAGTGTTTTATAGTTTTCTTTGTATAGGTCCTTTACCTCTTTTGTTAGATTTATTCCCAAATACTTGATTTTTTTTTGTTTCGATAATAAAAGGGGTGGTTTTTTTGATTTCTTCTTCTTCAGATTTATTGTTTGTGTATAGGAAGGCTACTGACTTTTGCGTGTTGATTTTGTATCCTGCCACTTTACTGAATTGATTGATGAGTTGAATTAGTTTTTCTGTGGAGATTTTGGGGTTCTCTATGTATATTATCATATCATCTGCAAATAGTGATAGTTTGACTTCTTCTTTTCCTATTTGGATTCCTTGGATGTCTTTCTCTTGTCTTATTGCTCTGGCTAGGACTTCCAGTATTATATTGAAAAGCAGTGGTGAGAGTGGACATCCTTGTCTTGTTCCAGATCTTAATGGAATTGCTTTTAGCTTTTCACCATTGAGAATGATACTGGCTGTTGGCTTGTCATAGATGGCCTTTATGATGTTGAGGTATGTTCCTTGTATCCCAAGAATTTCAAGGGCTTTTATCATGAATGGGTGTTGCACTTTGTCGAAAGCTTTCTCAGCATCTATTGATATTATCAATGGTTTTTATATTTCTTTTTGTTGATGTGTTGGATAACGTTGATTGATTTTCGGATGTTAAACCATCCTTGTGCCCCTGGAATGAATCCAACTTGGTCGTGGTGAATTATCTTATGGATACATTGTTGGATTCTGATAGCTAAAATTTTATTGAGGATTTTTGCATCAGTGTTCATTAGGGAGATTGGCCTATAGTTTTCCTTTTTTGTGTTGTCCTTATTCGGTTTTGGTATTAGTGTAATATTGGCTTCATAGAACGTGTTTGGTATTGTCCCTTCCTTCTCAATTTTTTGGAAGAGTTTGTGAAGGATAGGCACTAATTCGTCTCTGAATGTTTGGTAGAATTCATTTGTAAATCCATCAGGCCCTGGGCTTTTGTTTTTGGGGAGGTTTTTGATTACCATTTCAATTTCGCTGCTTGTAATTGGTCTGTTTAGGTGTTCTATTTCTTCTTTATCTAGCTTTGGGTGATTGTAGAGTTGTAGGAATTTGTCCATCTCCTCTAGATTGTCGAACTTGTTTCCATATAACTGTTCATAGTAGTTACTGATTATTCTTTTGATTTCTGCTGTGTCCGTTGTGATTTCTCCTCTTTCATTGATGATCCTGTGTATTTGTGCTTTCTCCCTTTTTTCCTTTGTGAGCCTGGCTAGGGGTTTGTCTATTTTATTTATTTTTTCAAAGAACCAGCTCTTGGTTTCATTGATCTTTTGGATTGTTTTTTTAGTTTCAATTTCATTTATTTCTCCTTTGGTTTTTATTATTTCTTTTCTTCTACTGGTTTTGGGGTTTTTTTGTTGTTCTTTTTCTAGATCTTTGAGCTTCGAGATTAGGTTGTTTCTTTGAGTTCTTTCTTGTTTTTTGATGTGAGCTTCTATTGCTATATATTTTCCTCTGATTACTGCTTTTGCTGCATCCCATACATTTAGGATATTGGTGTCCTCCTTGTCATTCAATTCAAAGAATTTTTTAATTTCTTCTTTGATCTCCTCGTTAGTCTAGTGGTCTTCCAGTAGTGTGGCTTTTAATCTCCATGAGGTAGGATAGTTCCTTGCCTTCTTTTTATGATTTATTTCTAGTTTGATGCCTTCGTGGTCAGAAAAGATGGTTGGTATGATTTCAATCTTGGTGTATCTGTTGATGTTTGTCTTGTGCCCCAGTATGTGATCGATCCTGGAGAATGATCCGTGTGCGCTTGAGAAAAATGTGTACTCCGTTTTTTTTGGGTTTAGTGTTCTATAGATGTCTGTTAAGCCCAAATGCTCTAGGTCCTTATTTAGAGCTTTAGTTTCTTTACTTATTTTTTGTCTTGTTGATCTATCCATTGTTGATAGTGGTGTGTTGAAGTCTCCCACTACGTATGTGTTTTCTCTGATGTCTGTTTTCAGAGAGGACAACAGTTGTCTGATATATTTTGGTGCTCTTTTGTTTGGTGAGTATATGTTAATGAGTGTTATTTCTTCTTGAAGTATTGTCCCCTTGATCATAATGTAGTGACCATTGGGGTCTCTTTTTATTTTTTTGAGTTTGAAGTCTGATTTATCTGATATAAGTATAGCTGTTCCTGCTTTCTTTTTTGGCCCATTTGCTTGTAGGATTGTTTTCCATCCTTTGACTTTGAGCCTATTTTTATCTTTTGTAGCTAAATGTGTTTCCTGGAGACAGCAAAAGGTTGGGTTTTGTTTCTTAATCCAGGCTGCAACTCTGTGTCTTTTTATTGAAGAGTTTAGTCCATTTACATTTAGAGTTAATATTGATATGTTAGCATCTGTATTTGCCATTATGTTTGTCTTTCCTTTGATTTTATTTATTCTTTTAATAACTTTTTTTTTTTTTTTTTTGGTCTTCTTTCGTTGTTATTCGTCCCTCTGAGGTTCTGGCTTTAGGATTCCTTGTAGTATTTTTTGGAGTGGGGTTTATTCGTAATGAAATTCCGGAGTTTCTCTTTGTCTGGGAAGGTCCATATTCTTTCTTCATGGAGGAAAGAGAGCTTTGCGGGATAGAGTATTCTTGGTTGGCATCTGTTTTCTTGGAGTCTGTTGACTATGTCCCTCCACTCTCTCCTTGCCCGTAGTGTTTCTTCAGAGAAGTCTGATGTCAGCCTGATTGGTTTTCCTTTGAATGTTATCTGTTTCTTCCCTCTTGTCAGCTTCATTATTTTTTCCTTGTCCTGGATTCTTGGGAGCTTTACTATTATGTGTCTTGCTGTGTTTTTCCTTTCGTCGTGGAAGTTTGGTGTTCTTCTTGATTCTTGTATATCAATTTTCAGCTCCTTCTTCGCATTTGGGAAGTTCTCTTCAATTATCTCCTGGAATATTTTCTCTGTTCCTACATCTCTCTCCTCTCCTTCTGGAATTCCTATAACTCTTATATTTCTTTTCCTCATGGAGTCAGATAGTTCCCGAAGTCTTTCTTCATTCTTTTTCCTTCGTACTTCTTTTTCCTTTTCTGTTTTGGTTCTTTTTATTTCTGTGTCTTCAAGAGAACTTATTCATTCTTCCATTTCATCTATTCTGCTTTCCTTGCTTTTCCCGGAGTTCTTTAGTTCCTCCATTAATTCTTTGATCTCCTGCATTTCTTTTACTTCCCTCTTTAGGGACTCAATTTCCTTCTTCTGATCTATCACTTTTTTAATCATGGCAATTTTTTTTTTTTTTTTGCATTGCACACTTTATTTTTTTTATTTTTTTTTTCAAATTACTGAAACTTATTTCAGCCATTTTTTTAATGGAAATCTTTCTGAATTACATTAGTTGTTTTCTTTTTTTTTTTTTATAAATTTTATTGTTATATTCCCCATACAATTGCAGCCCCCCCATTCTGACCCCAATCCCTCCCCTCCCGCCCCCGCCCCCCTAAAAGTGTCTCTGGTTCATAGTTTTCTGTTGATTTTGATTTTCACTTTCTTATAGTTATTCATTTTCCTGGTCCCTTATTTAAGTTTTCTAGATTCCTGCTATGAGTGAGACCATCCGGTATTTTTCTTTTTCTTTTTGGCTTATTTCGCTGAGCATGATCCCTTCCAGCGCCATCCATGTTGCTGCAAATTGCATGTGTTTATCTTTTTTGAATGCTGAGTAATATTCCATGGTATATATGTACCACATCTTCTTGATAATCATGGCAATTTTAAATTCTCTTTCTGGAAGGCTCAGAAGTTCTTCCAAGTTGCTGTCGTTGCAATCTGGGGAGTGGTTTTCTTTTTGTGGTCTGCTTCTTTCCTGAGGAGTTGTTAGGTTGCGTGCGGTTCTTCTACTCCCTACTGTCTGTTTTCTAATTTGTCGTATGCGTTGGGACACTGTGTTGCTCGGACTGACTGACATCTTGGGTGAACTTCTCCGCTCCCCTCTGGCTCTTCCAGGAGCCATCTCTGTCTTCTGGGGGAGCTTTCTGCTGGATTTAGGCACTTTTTACTGAAGAAATGTCCCTGTTCTCAAATGGCGAAGCGGGATGCAGTCCCTGCGCCTCCGGTTTCAGGCACACTCTTCTGCGCACCCGGTCTGCCCCGGACGTGGGTGCCTGCTCCCTCTGTAGGCTCAGACTGCTGGTCGGAAGGGGCCTGGCATGGAATAACTTCCTGGCTGGCCACTGGGTCCTCCAGAAGCCTTCTGCCGTTTTCAAGCAGTCTTAAGAAATTTCCTGTTCTATGAGGTGTTAGTGACTTTTTTTCCCCCTGGTCGCTAGGTGGCGCCAGAGATCTCTCCTATTGTCCTTGGGGGGCTGTTTTTCGCCTCCCCCCACCCTGTGGGACAGGGAACAGAGCGGGAATGGTAGGGTACACCTCAACAGCTTTGGGGTGCTGTGTCTGCCTTGTGCCCCACAGTCGTGGAGAACCCACGCCCCGAATTTTCGTGCCCCGGGTCTCAGTTCAAAGCCCTCAGTACCAGGACGCGGGCTGTAGCCCAGTTCAGTGGCGCGGGAATGGCGCCTTTTGCACCGCTCCCGTGCCTGGGTGCCTGGTTCCTGCTTACTCAGGGAGGGACCTTCACGTCAGTGAGGACCTCCACGCGTCTCCCCGCAAGCCTAGGTTGTCTCCCCGCAAGCCTAGGTCGCAGGCGCGGGGACCTGGGCAGCAGCGATCCAGGTCTGCACTTGCTTTTCAAGCGCACAGAGCGTGCCACTTTTCCGCGCAAGCTTACTGGCAGCCTGGGCTGTGTGTGAGTCTCCCGGGGTCTTTGTTCTTCTCTAATGGCGCCCGGAGCCGTTTCGCTCACCACCGCGGCGAATCCTGCAGGGTTCGCCTCAGCTCCCGTTCACGGGGTGTGGTGGCTGCAATAGTTCCTTTCCACTCACAGTCCCGCTTGCTGCGTCCTTTGTTCTTGTTGGCCATTTTGGTTTGTTGTTTTCCTCCTCTCTGCCTGTCTGAGAGTGCCGCCTCTGTGGGCGGGGGAGGGGAGCAGGGTTCTGCGCTTCCCTCCCTTCTAGTCCTCTTTTATGGCCACTTCTTCTTCGGGTAGTTTGCTGGAGTCACCCGTTTATCTTCCGTGTCCCAGTTCTCACTGGGACCTGCCGCTTTTCCTCCCTATTAACTTTTTTTAATGGGAGATCTTACTCGCAGCATCTCCTGGCCGCCATGTTGCTCCGCCCCAGTCCGAAGTCATTCACTTTCAATAAAATATTTATGCTGTTGATTTTCAAGTAGTTCAGATGCTATATTTCAAATTATTTACTGAAATTTTCATCTGGATTTTCAAGTTCCACAAATACAAATCAAAACTGTTAGCTTCCTATTCAAATTAATTTCTCTTTTTAACATCTTCATTTATTTTAGAGATGTGATCATTGTCTCAAGTTTTTAATCATTTTTTGTTCAGTTAATATTGTTTTACAATATTATATATTGTATAATATTATATATTGTACAATATTATATATTGTATAACAATATAATATTGTTTTACAGTGTTGTTTGTGAGTTAGAGGTATAGCCACTCAACCCCATAATCATTTAAGTCTGTTCCTTTTCTCCTCTAAGGTAGGACTGATTTATCCATCAGATACAGTAGCACAATACTTAGAGCCTATGATAGTTTTAGGAACCCATGAAAATGTTTTAATTTATTTTTAAATATAAAGAAAACATTTCATTGAAAAACCTGTTTTATTATGAAATACTGATTTATTCATCTTCATGTGATTTATATCTATATATCTATATCTATATGTACATATATAGCTATACATCTCTCAATGTATATATAGTGGACAGGGTGTGCATGAATGCAGAAGTTCCTAGTGCTCAGTGGCTAACAAATCCTTAAGTCTTTTTGCCTTTTTTTATTGCATTTATTTCTTTTCTCTTCATTTTTATTTAACATAATCTTTTTCTGACGAGATTGTCTCACTTCTGAATAATACATGCTTACTGCTATTGGAGTCCACAAATAACACATGTGAAAGGCTCAGACAGAGCAGAAGTTCTCCATAAAAGAAAAGTGAAATCAATTTTATACCTTGATGAGTAACGTAGAGTAGTAAAAATGTTGGTCTTGATGTTAGAAAATCAGTTGTGTGATCTTGATAGATCTGAGTCTTGATTCCTTGTCTTTAAATTGTTTTAATATTTGATCAGCCTTCCTAAAGTTTGATGTGAGAAATCAAAAGAAATAATGGAATTCAGTAATTGTATACATTTTTAAGTATTATACTGTGGTAAGGAAGGTCTGTTTCCATTGTGTTGATTCTTAGACTAAAACATAAATAGACTCCCTGAATTTATCCAATTCAAGCTATGACTAATTTCAAGGCTCTCTTTAACTTGGTCTCTTTCACCCTGTTTCCTATCAGCCTCCCATATTCTGACCTCTTAGACGTCACTCAATTTCACTTCCACATCTCTGTTCATAGCAACCCTATAATGAAATGCTTTATATAGTCATCTCTAATTTTGAAATGTACTGACAACTCTGTGTGTATTTTTCCTAAACAATTTCCATATTCCTGAATAACAGATTTTATTCTCTTTGTTTATCCCATAGAGTCTGGGGCTACATCTTGCCTTGATTATATATATTTGCTCAATTCCCATGCCTTCATATATGTTGTTCCTCTAGCAATAATATCTTCTCCTTCTCAGACATCCTCCCATATCCCCCTTAGCTTTCAGAGCCTCACTCAAGGCCTGAATTTTTCATAAAGCATTTCCACTGTGGTCCCCCTGGGACTTCTGCTGAACTTCTGTTGCACTTCCTGAATAGTTTAGCACCTGGTTGCATAGCTTATGCTTTTCTAGACGTGAAAGAGGAGAATGTGCTTAGGTAAAAGCATTGTTCACATTGTAAAGGGGTTAGAAAATGTTTTGGAATGGCATATTTTGAGCCTGAATATATTTTGCATGATTGAAAAATGGTAAATGAAATTTAATTTTTTATTAAGAAATACAGCATAGAGGGAATCTAGGTGACCCCAAAAGCAGATTAAAATAGTATTTGTTGTCATTGTTTAGATAAGTTGATTTAATAAGCTCAGGATTTAAACACTACCAGGGAAATTAAAGTGTAGGCATCTGAGGTGTTCTCAATATGGTCTTAACAAAGCTGACTACAACAATATTCTATGTAATCCATGTGTGGTAATTTAACTCTGCTCCAGGAACTGTGAGCTAGCCTGACACCTCCCTTCCTTGTCTCTAATTGTTATGATTAATTTTTGCACTTGTAACACAATACTTGGCTCTGTGCTCTTACAAGGACCCAAAGGTCTCAAAGCTGTTCAATTCCTGAATAACTGAGGAAATTCATGAGTAACCTGAGGGTGCTGAACAGTCTTTATGAATAGCAATTGGCAGTTCGGGCTGAATGTGAGATGTTTCTGGATTCCTAATGGTGTAAGTATAGGCATGTGAATTCTTTCTATGCTATAAAAGAAATATCTAAAGGCAGTAAATTATTTATTTTGGACCATTTTGAACATGGTTTTAACATTAGGAGGAAAAACATACCACATCTGCTAAGTAAAGAGCTGGACAAAGCATTTTATTTGTAGCCTGGGTCCCAGTGATAGGCCCTATGGCCCCTTTCAAGCCTTGAGTCCAGAAGCTGAGGAACCCTAACGCCTGACAGGTAACTCACACAAAATAAGTTCTCCCAGGGCATATAGCATCACTGAGATTGGTAACTACAAAACAAGGTGGGAGGATATGGAAGGGGGTGCAATTGAACAGATCGAAGCCAGATTCAACTATAGGTGACCATTGATATGTACTCAGTTTGGGGACACATGGACATATTAAGAAGGAAGATGTTTGGGTACATTAGAAGTCCAGAGAAAAAGATATGAGTCTATTCATCAATTCCCTTTAAAATAACCAACTTTACTTTTTCTCCCCCCCTCCTCTTTCTCACAGTTTTTCTACTATATACACAAACCAGAAATCTAGGGAAATTTTTGCTAACTGGTAATGACTCAGAATGAAGAAAAAGTGCTCAAATTGATAAAATACGTATACTATTCCTGTGAGCATTATGGCACAGATGTAAGTCAGAGAAGTGCCCACTGTAACTTTCCTGTAATTCCAGCCACTGATTGGTAAAATGGTCCTCATCTCGGACCCAGGGAGTAAAGGGAAATGGGTTGATGGGACTTCAGGTTGTTCAATCGTTAGGCTTCTCTTGACCTTTGTGAACTGCAGCCAACTGTAGCGAGGTTTTAAGAGCTCTTTGCTTGATCCTTATGTGACTGCCACATGGAGACCCGGGCATGAGGCAAAGGGCTTCCTTTGGGGACTTGTCCATTTTATGAAAAGATGAGACTCAGTGGTGCTTGTGCTAGGCCATGTTCCATAAGGCAGCCATCCTTCCAGGATCAATAGCAGAGTATCTGTCTTCCAAATCACAAAAGATAAGGAAATTTTTAGACCCTTTCCTTCATCCCTTGCTCTGACAAAACTCTTCTGTACTTGCAAAATTTTATTTTTTCTTCTACTTAGGACCAGAGTCTGCTTTGTGAATTTGAGCCATGCCAAACTTGAATTCTATTTGGCAATACTCAAATTGGCATGTGTAACTCTCCCTACCAATGAGAGAACATAGAAAAATTATGCAGATATACATTGTTGGGTTCTTTTTTGAAGGGGGTGCATTGAAAAAATTATTACAAGAAATAAGAAATTCAAGGAGCATGGTGATTAGATATCTAAGGAAGAAAATCAAATCAGTGAAACAGAAAGCAAATTGGAAAAACTTTTAGAAAAAAAAAGTAAAAGATAAAGGAATCAAAATAGTAGATATGGAGGACAATTATCAGAGAAGCTATCAATGAAAGGATAATTTTGCTGATGAAATAGAAATAATTTAATATACATAATCAGAAAGCAATGAAGAAAATATTCTTGACCTAAGGAAGAAAAAGATGAGACTAATGGAAGACTGCATTAAAAATGTTTAAAATGATCTAGGTAAAGTTAATGAAAAGACCCACTCTCAGACATCATACTGAGAATGTTAAACATTGAAGACAAAGAAAAAAAAAGTGTTTAGGGAAGAAAGCCATGAAATCATGAAGATAATCATAGATTTGCCTTTTAAATGGTAAATGCCAGAGAAAAATTTAGCCTCATAGAGAGAACTTCAAAGGAAAAGTGTACACTCAGTGGGGTAGAATTGATAATTGTCCTATTCACTCTCTTCTTTTTTGAAAAAGAAACCTTTGATTTTGGGCAAACATCTGGCCTCCCTGCTAGAGACAACATTCCACAACCTAGCTTACTTGGGTATGGACATGTGACATAAGTTTCTTTTTTGATCATTGAGTAGTGTCCCACAGTGCATATGTACCACACCTTTGATCCATTCATCTGTTCTGGGGCATTAAGGTTGCTTTCATATCTTGACTATTGCAAATAGTGCTGCAATAAATATAAGAGAGCAGCTTTCCTTTCAAGTTATTGTTTTTGTGCTCTTTGGGTAGATCCCTCTGAGTGGAATTGCTGGATCATATGGTAAATCCATTTTTAGTCTTTTGAGGAATCTCTATGTCTTTCCATATGGGCTGGACCAGTTTACATTCTCACCAGCAGTGTAACAGTGTTCCTTTTTCTCCACAACCTCACCAGCACTTGTTGCTGATGCCATTTGTGGCAACATGGATGGAACTAGAAGGAATTATTCTAAGTGAAGTGAGACAGAACAAGAAAGATGAATACTGGATGGTTTCACTTTCATGCGGACTCTACAGAAATCAAACATAGGATCAGGCAAAGACAAACTGTAAGGCTGACTCTTGAAAACAGTCCATGACAGATCTGTGACACTCAGGAGGGGAGGGAGAGGGAGATGAGAAGGGGAGAGTAGAGAACAGGGCGGAGGGGAGAGCATGGTGAGGCATAGTAGAGGACTGTGGGCAGTTTGGTGGTGGGAAATATGGTGGATGCATTTGAGGGGAGAAACCCTATATTATGAACAAATGAAGGATGTTAAAAAAAACAGTATAGTAAATTTCCATGTTACAAAATGAACAGATAACAAATCTGCATTCCTATATGCAAATAATAATAGAATATTAGAAGAGAAAGAAATCAAGAAAAATCTCATTTGTAGTAACATAACTTGCCTTTTCACCCACCCACTCTTCTGGGAAGTCTGTTGGATTCTGGACCTCTGCCCTTTGGGCTCTGAGAGTAAATGTGTCCAGTAATTGGAATAACTCCAGGGGAGAGAGCTGAAACTCCAAGAACTGAAGAATTTGCGGGATTAAGCCAGATTTACAAAATGGGAAACTTACCTGAAGCTGTTGATACTGCCAGGCTAAAGGCCACAGTAGTGGATAGTGATTAAGCAGATAATGAATTTACAAACTTGAATTGGCTTCATGAAAGTATGAATCTTCTAAAAAACTTCAGCTTTGGAGGTGAAGGGCTTCTATAGTCTATTGTATGACATAGAGGGAGATGATGTGCCATCATTTGGACCCTTTTGCTACCAGAATCCAGGAAAAAATTCACCAATTTTAGAGCCCCTAGAGTCCTTTATTCTCCTCATTTATGTGGCTATTGAACACTCTCCAATAAATGTTTGCCTGTCAAAGAAATTTATCACTGGATTTTGGATTGTTTTCCACATTTTGCTATTGTACCAACAGACTGGAAGAATTCTGTTTGTCACAATCTGTCCCTGAATAAATGTTTTCAGAGTGGAAAGAAGCAATGGGAAGATTAATGGAAAAAGTTCCTTATGGTGGATTGACCCAAAATATAAACCGAAGCTTATGCAGGCACTGAAAAAGGCAGTGAAGCAATGATTCTCCTCAGCTTTAATATTTTACATCTCTCCTGCATCTCAACAAAGTGGCTTTTCATCTCTTGTTACTTAAGCTCTGTATTCAAGCAGAACTACTTGTGAATCCTCAACGTACCTGATACTGATGCTGCCACTGCAATGATGCTTTTAAATACTTCCATAGAACAAGGAATTTTAGAACGAGAAGTCTCTTCCTCTTAAAACAGAAATGCCAAAAAAAGTGAAGTTATCGCAATACATTTATTCATCCCAGTCCTGCACAAGAGACTGATTCATTACTCACCAGCATTGCTCCAAAAGACCATCATTACAGTGCAAGTATTATGGCAGCACAGCATTGAGCATCCAGGTCTAGGGAATCTTTCTTTCTTTCTTTTCTTTTTCTTTTTTTAAATTTATTTTTTACATCATTGTTCATTTTTAAACAACATTTGCTTCCCCTGCCCCTCAAGTGTAGTCCTCATAGAGTTTCATTTTATTTGTATATTTTTTACATCATTGTTCATTTTTAAACGATGTTTGCTTACCCCCCTCAGGTGTAGTCCCCATAAAATTCCCTTCACCAATGCATCTGTGCACCATCACCACTGTCCCCTGTGCTCCTCCCTCCCTCCTCCTCCCCTGCAGTATGTCTCTGATTTATAATTGTCTGTTTTTGCTTTGTTGTGTTATGTATTTTTTTAAGATTTATTTATTTATGCATACAAGAGCTGGGGTACAGGCCAGAGGTGCAGGGGGTGAGATGATTCATCAGAGACAGAGTGGGGAGCAGAACAGGCAGATCGACTGAAACACACTGCCGAGGGGAGCAGCTGGCGAGACAGGAGAGGTCTGCTGCGCCACGTGGGTTTCTTCCTGGCCGGCCGGGGATGGAACTCCTGCTGCAGCGGCTGCAGACTGCCTCATAGTATGGTGCTTAACCCCTTGCGCCTCCAGGGAGGCCCCGTATTTTGTATTATTATTATTTTTTTACACTGATGTCTTATTTGGTTTCTCTATATTCCTCCTATAAGTGAAACCATCCAATATTTTTCTTTTTCCTTCTGACTTATTTCACTGAGCATAATTTCTTCTAGCTCCATCCAAGTTGCTGCGAATGGCATGAATTTTATCTTTTTTGATTGCTGAGTAATATTCCCTTGTGTATATATACCACATCTTCTTGATCTAGTCATTTGTTTTTGGGCATTTGGGTTGTTGCCAGGTTTTACCTATTATAAATAGTGCTTCAATAAACATAGGGGTACAGGTGTTCTTTTGAATCAATGTTTTTTGTGTCCTTTGGGTTGATCTCTAGGGTATCTTTCTTGCCATCTGTATGAAGTATATGAATTTATCCCAAAAAATAACCATGTGGGTAGTGATGATGGTGAAGGATTTCGTAGATGTCTAGAAAGTTCCATTTGGTTACACAGGCAGAGGATACAGCAAAAATTCTAAGATTTAGAAAAGGCAATTTTCCAGTGTAGTTTCATTTGAGTATACTCTAATTCCTCTTACAATGTTATCTTTATTATTATTATTATTATTTTACTTCACAGATATTGCAGAGCATTTATTGTGTAAATAAATCTTTTAAAAAAAGAAAGACTTATTTTTTAAAAAATCAATGTAATTCACCACATCAACAAAAAGGAACATAAAAACCATATGATCATTTCAGTAAATGTTGAGAAAGTATTTGATAAAATTCAATATCCATATATGATGAAAACCCTTGAAAAGCTAGGAAGATGTGGTGATATATATATATGTATATGCTTATATATATTCATATATATATATTTATATATGTATACACACAATGGAATACTACTCAGAGATCAATAAAGATAAACTCATGCCATTTTCAGCAACATGGATGGAGTTGCATGGGATTATGCTAAGTGAAGTAAGTAGAAGGAGAAAGATATATACTGGATGGTGTCACTTATATGTAGAATATAGAGAAGCCAAATAAAGGGTCAGATAGAGACAAACATTTTAAAACCAATCCTTGAAAGCTGACAAAAGATTTGAGACAACCAGAGTGGGGAGGAGGAGGAGGGTTGTGGTTGGGGTGTGGAGTTAAGCACAATGGACTATGTGTGCTTTATTGGTGAAAGTGTCATGGTGATTACCCCCAACCCTCCACTGTTGGGAGACTCAATTGTACACTCAGATTTCTAGGAATTTGTACTGGTTTGCTTTTGTCTGTTCCTTTGTTCTGTTCATATTCCACATATGAGTGAAATAATCTGATAGTTGTCTTTTTCCTTCAGACTTACTTTGCTGAGTATAATGCCCCCACCAGTTCCATTCATGATGTCTCAAATGGCAAGAATTCAACTTTTAAAAAATAACTGAGTAGTGTTCCATTGTGTACATATAACACATCTTTTTTTTTAAAGATTTATTTATTTATGCATGCAAGAGCTGGGGTACAGGCCAGAAATGCAGGGGAGTGAGAGGATTCACCAGAGACAGAGTGGGGAATGGAACAGGCAGACTGACTGAAATGCACTGCTGAGGGGAGCAGCGGGCAAGACAGGAGAGGTCTGCCTCACCATGTGGGTATCTCCCTGGCCAGCCGGGGATCTAACTCATGCTGCAGAGGCTGAGGATTGCTTCATAGTACAGTGCTTAACCCCTTGCGCCACCAGGGAGGCCCCATATAGCACATCTTAATCCATTCTTCTATTACTGCATACTTAGATTGCTTTCATAAATGGTTATTGTAAATAGTGCTGAAAAGAAATAGAAGTGTTTTCCTTCAAATTAGTGTTTTTGAATTCTTTGGATTGAGACCAAGGAGAGGAATTGCTGGATCTATTGGTAGATCTAGCACATGCTACATCTATTTTTAATATATTTTTTAAAGTTTGTTATATTATTATTATTAAAGATTAATTATAAAAGAACTGGGGTGCAGGCCAGATGCATGGGAGGGTGAGAAGATTTGCCAGAGACAGAGCGGGGAACAGAACAGGCAAAGTGACTGAAAAACACTGCTGAGGGGAGCAGCAGGTGAGATAGGAGAGGTCTGCTGCACCATGTGGGATTTCTCGCCTGGCCACCCGGGATCAAACCTGCACTGCCGAGGCTGTGGACAGCTTCACAGTGCAGTGCTCAACTGCCTGCGCCACCAGAGAGGCCCTATTTTTAATATTTTTAGAAGCCTCCATACTATTTCCCTTGAGGATGGACCAGTCTATATCCAACCAACATCCTGAGGGTATCTATTCCTTCACAACCTTGCCAAAACTTGTTTCTGGTCATTTTGGTATAGATCATTCTTAAAGGAGTGAGGTGGTATCTCATTGTAGTTTTGATCTGCATTTCCCTGAATATAGTGTTTAATATTTTTATCATGTGCCTGTTGGCCATCTACATCTTTGGAGAAGTTTTAGTTTATTTCTTTGGCACATTTTTAGTTTGAGTTTATGTTTTCTTTTACTTGAGTTTTAGGAGTTCTTTGTAGATCTTGGAAGGCAGTCTCTATTCAGATATAAGACGTGTAAATATTTTCTTGCATTTGGTAGAGTTGTTTTTTGCTTAATGATTGTTTCTTTTAATGTACAGAAGCTTTTCATTTTGATTTGTCCCATTAAATTATTTTTGCTTTTGTTTCCATTGCTGTTAGAATCATATTTCCAAAGACATCATTGAAGTCACGGTCTTAGAGTATTTTACCCGTGTTTTCTTTTGTTATTTTGTGGTTTCAGATTTTCCATCTAAGTCTTTAGTCTGTTTTAAGTTAATTTTTGTGTGTGATGTGAGAAAATGCTCTAATTTTGTCCTTTTGCACGTGACAGTCTAGTTTTCCCAACACCGTTTGTTGAAGGATAATTTTTCTATTTTCTACTCTTGATGTCTTTGTAATTGGTTAACAGTCCATTTAAGTGTGGACTAACTTTTGTACTCTCAGTTGTTTTCCATTGGTCTATGGATCTATTTTTATTTCAGAACCATTGTGTTTTGATTACTATACCCTAGTAGTATAATTTGAAATCTGGGAGGGGGATTCCTCCATTCTTCATTTTTGTTAGGATTGCTTTCACTATTAGAAGTCTTTGTGGCTTTTCATAAATTTCAGCAATATTTCTTCTATATCTTTGATAGGGATTGCATTGAATCTTTATATTGCTTTGGGTATGATGATCATTTCACAAAGTTTATTTTTCCTATCTATGAGCTGGGACTATCTTTTCATTTATCTGTGCCTTGTATTTATTTTAATAATGTATTATGATTTACATTGTGTGCTTTCTTCACCTCCTTTGTTTAGTCTTAGCTATTTAATTCTTTTTGATGTGAGAGTGAATAAAATTTTTAAAATATTTTTCTCTTTTAATTCAGTATTTACATCTAGGAAAGTGACCCATTTTTGTATATTGATTTTATAGTCTGACATTTTACTGTGTTGATTTATTGTTTTTAAAGATTATTTAATGGTATTTATAATGTTTTCTGTGTATATTATTGCGTCATCTCCAAATAGCGGTAGTTTTATTTCTTCTTTCCTAATTTGGATTCCTTTTATTTCTCTCTTTTGTCTAATTGCTCTGGCTAGGACTTTGAATACTATGTTAAAAAGTAGTGAACATAGCCATTATTGTCTTGTAGTTTATCTTAGAAGAATGGTCTGTTTTTTATACTTGATCTTAGCCAAAAGGCTGAGAAGCGATGGGAGAATGGTCTGTTTTTTATGACAGGGTATGATGTTTGCTGTGGGTTTGCCATGTATAGCTTTAATTATTACACCATTTTTGAGATTTTTTTAAATTATAGATGTTCAATCTTGTCAAATATACTCTTTACATCTATAATACCATCATATGATTTTTATCTTTACCTTTGTTGACACAGTGAATTGCATTGATTATTTGTAAATGTCAAACCATCTATGAAATCCTTTCAATAAATCCAACATGCTCAGGATGTATAATGCTTTTAATGTATTGTTGAATTCAGTTTGCTAAAATTTAGTTGGGGATTTTTGCATCTATTTTCATCAGGGATGTTGGTTGGCTGTTTTCTCTTTTTGTAATGTCATTGTCTGCTTTTGATGTCAGAATAATAATGTTGGTCTCATAATGTGTTTTTAAGTATTCGCTCTTCTTCAATTTTCTGGAGGAGTTACAGAAGGATAGGTATTATTTCATCCTTCAATGTTTCATTAATGAAACTTCTGGTACTGATCTCCATTTCAATTTCCTTGATTGTAATTGATTGGCTCAGGTTTTCTTTCTTTCTTAATTTAGGCTTGGAAGGGTGTATGCTACTAAGTAATTGTTCATTTCTTCTAGGTTATTCTACTTATATGCATTTAGATATCAGTGTAGTCTTTTATGATCCTGCTATATGTAAGATGTGTAGTGTAACTTCTTCTCTTTCATTTCTGAGTTCTTTCATTATTGGGGCTTTTCCTTTGTTCTTTGTGAACCTTGCTAGAGGTGTCTGTTTTGTTTATTTTTTGAGAGAACCAGATTTTGTTTCCACTCATCTTTTGGACTGCCCTTTTTAATTTCTATTTCATTTTTTTGTGTGCCAAATTTTAATATTTCCTTCCTTCTATTGGCTTTTTGTTTTATTTGTTCTTTTTCTAATTCCCACAGATATAAGTTTAGATTACTAATTTGAGATGATTTTTTGCTTCTTGATGTATTGTCTTTATTGCCCACATTCTTTTTTAGTGCATGGTTTTTGCTGTTTCCCATAGCTAATGGTAGCTCTTAGCTTCATTCTCATTTGTATCAAGGTATTTTTTAATTTCTATTTTGATTTCCTCTTTAAACAGACTCTCTCCACATGATTGAGTTTTGTTTACATGAAAAATGGATGCTAAATTTTATCAAATCCTTTTTATACATCTATTATTTAAACAGCTTCTTTGTTTTCCTGGTCCATTGGATCTGTGAAGAAGCACTGCATGCAGAGAGAATAGTTGGGAACATTTTTAAAATGTGTTGATGTGTGTTGACGAAATCTCTACTAAAATTTGTGTTTTTATTTGTTTATCATCTCTTTTCTCCTTCTTTTGGGGAAAAAAGTCATTTCATGTGAGCGCAAGCACCATAAAACGCAATGAGTTGTCCACTTGGATTTCTGGATTCTTCAAGCCAATTGATGAGTTTAGGAATGCCCTAGACTGGTCAACCAGAGACCTCTAGAGCTATATGAAAGCAGTTCTCTCTGTTGTACACAACTGATAATTTAAATTTTTATTTTATTTAAAGATTATTTATGCATACAAGAGCTGGGGTATAGGCCATAGATGTGGGGGGTGAGAGGATTCACCAGAGACAGAATGGGGAGCAGAATAGGTGGACTAAGTGAAATACACTCCTGAAGGGAGCAGTGGGTGAGACAGAAGAGGTCTGCTGTGCTGTGAGGGTAGCTCCCTGGCTGGGGATTGAACTCATGCTGCAGTGGCTGCAGATAGCTTCATAGTGCTATGTCTTATCCCTTTGCACCACCAGGGAGGCCCCACAACTGATAATTTTCAATCTAAGCCACTGATGATTGTTTTAAGAGAATGGTGTCAATACCAAAGAAATTAAGGTAAACTGAAAGATTTTCTTGACATTATTTGAGTGTTTAGATTCCATTGTGTGTTAAGTGTACTTCCAGATTTCTTCCCAGTTTCAAGGGCCAGTAAATAATATCTTTGTGTTAAGGTTAGTTGGAGTTAGTTAGTCTCTTCTGACAATATGAAAAATCCTAAGTGACATAGCACTCACTTAGAATAGAAAATAGAAAATCTCTAGCATTTTTATACATTACAGTGTTCAAATCAATAACATATATTGATCTCAAACAAGCAGGAAAGAAGCAGTTAAGACTTTGAGCTACTGCCTTTCACAAATCCAGAGGATGCTATCAATATACAAGACAATGTGAAGGGCACCCCTATATTGTGCGGCACTACAAATACAATCTATTAAGGTAGAAGGGGTTTACCATTGGAATAAAAAAACCACTCTTTCACTAAGAGAATTTTAATCAGTTTCCTCAATCCTCTGATGAATTATTCTGTCCCAAATAGATTAAGATGAGGAGAAGAATCCTTTGTGTTTGGAAGCAGGTAGAGGACAGGCAGCACCGCACAGAGGGGACAAACAGCTCTCTCCCCTACCACTTGTGTGATCATGCATGGGCAAATGCACTGTTTTAATCACCTATTCTGTGAAACAGAGGTGATGGCATTATCTATTTTTTTGATCCATTTATTAATGTAAGGCAAGATTTTATTGTACAAATGAGAAAGAACCACCTTTAGCTCTGCAGAATATCACAGATGATTCAGGAACTAAGATCCTACATTAAACTTATGGTCTTCTAATATAATTATCTAGAAATGGTCACTGAGTATCATTTTTATTTTCTTACATTGATTTTAATTTTTCTACAATATTTGATTTCTCCCCTCAGGTGTCATCCCTATAAATCTCCCATCACCAGGCTCCCTGGTGCTCTCCCCTCCCTGTTTTGACCCCCTCCCTCCCCCTCCCCTGCTGTATGCCTCAGATTTGTAGTTTGGATGATAGTGTCTATTCATAATAAGGGGATGCCAGTGAGGCATGTAGGTCAGTACTGAGCACGTGGCAGTGTTCAGTCAATGTTAGCTATTTTTAACAAGTCAATTGAGGGCCCTTTCAGTTTTATATTCACCAAGTGCCTTTAGGCTGTTGACTAAAACACAGACGGAGATAGGAAAGTTTAGGCATGTGGATTTCACAGTTCTATTTGTTACAAGTTATGTTCCCTTTAAATTATGAGATTCTACTTCCTTTCCTTACTTAAAATACCCCACAGACATCTTACTTGTGTTACTTGCAAGGAACCCTTTCTTGTTATGAATTATCAAGGAGAGGTGAGAACTTAACCATTGAAAAAGGGGTTAATTTCTTAAAAGCTAGTCTGACTAATAGATCTACTCATATAATACTTGCCTGCTGGGAATCTTCACTCCAGTTAAGGAGCCAAAACACAAAATTCAGGGATAACTAAACGATACTGCAGAGTTCATTCAGAGAACAAGACTCATGGTGAGTCAACAAGGAGCTAAGATTTATTGTGGACGAGCAACTGCAGCAGAGTGCGTGTGTGTGTGTGTGGATGTGTGTGTGTGGATGTGGGATGTGTGCGGGGGAAACTGTCAGAGAGATCACCCATAAGCCAGGAACCCTGACAGACCTGAAAGAATCAGTCACTTTAGTTCTCTTATAAACATTTGAGGACCTGGGCAGAGACAAGAAGTATTTATTATTCAAATTAAAGTGTGTTTTTGTGAGATTTGCAGTGTGTCTGAATTCACTCCCTGGATTTGGATTTGGCATTTCTTCCCAGTCTGGTCTACTCTCTAGTGGAAATGAAGGGAAAACTCTCTATTAGATCATTTGCTGAAAAAGAAATTTCTGTGGAGGAAAGCAGATGAGGACAACTTGATAGCAATAAGCTCTTGAATTATTAACTTGTATTCCTATCTAGACTTTGAAGCTTCCAATCTGCTGATTATTCGCTTTCAGGAGAATTTCGGCTTTCAGTATAGCCACTGTTAACCAGTAAGCAACTGTTAACCAGAGAAGGAAGGCTGCAAAGGTGTTCCTTTTAAACACCATCTACTCTAGTAGATGGAACTGAAATGTGTTCCTTTTAAACACCATCTACTCAAGTACCTTGACAGTTATAAATAAGCATCCTTTTAAGGCATGATGATAGTTGGCCTGTGTTTTGCTCATTAATTTTTTTTGAAAGAGGAAATGATTTACTACATATGTAAGTAGGGAATTGATTTAATAGTGCTCATAGTTGAGGTCTAAAGTTACTCACTTCAAATATTTCCTGTTTTTGTGAGATTTGCACAATACTAGTTAGAACTAGTATGTATTTTTTCCCCTCAATACTAGTTAGAACTGTATATTTATGTTTTCTCATCGGCTTAAAATGGTGTAGTGGCAGGAATGGCCATGGAGCAGGTTTTCTGATCCAGCAGACAGGGTAAAAGAGGACTCCTGGAACCCTCAGTGGCTTTTGAAGGCTTTTATTGGGATTTACCGGGTACATGGCAGGCAGGTATGCCGGGGGGCTGAGGCTGGCAGTCCTCCCAGCCCCCAGCAAGTCTTCACTCTGTCTGGGCTCTCTGGTGATCTCTGCTGCTCTGGTTCTCCTGCTTCTCTTCTCTTGGCTTCTGCTGGCGTCCCTGTGACACCGCCCTTAAAAGCCCAGTCTCAGCCCAGGTGAATCCCATCTACTTATGCCCACACCCTACTCCAGGTGCCCGCCATCAGGCATGCATTCAGGACCGCAGGATTCCGTCATCCATCCTGATGGCGGGAGGGCAGAAAAGCCTGATACTTTTTACCTTACCCTACAAATGGAAATTGAAATATTGAAATACAAAAGGTAGAGCTGAGCTGTTTGTAATTAGACAGTCTGGATGCTGACTTCTAATATAGAAGCCTTTAAGTTCACATGTTTCTTCTGGCCCTGCAATAGGCTGTGCAATTAACTGACTTTGTGAAGAATATGTCTGATAGACACATTTTAGACTCTTTGCAAGTATAGATTAAGAGACTGGCAGGGTGAAGCTTACTCCCACCCAGTGCTACTATCAACCAGGATATCCTTAGGACAACTGAAATTCAGGGAAGGGTTAAAACAACTATAATAGTCAAGAAGTGTACTTTAATGGAGAGCATCACATTTTTCTTAAGCATTGTGACTATAACCAGGGGGTTATTGACAATGGTCCTATCCTCAAAAATACTATGATTCAGCAAAAAGAACTACCTTATAATCCAGCTATTTCATATCTGAGTATATATCCAAAAGAAATGAAATCAATATCTCAAAGAGATCTTCAATCTCATGTTCACTGCAACACTTCTCATATTAGCCAAGATATTGACACAACTTAAATATTCTTCAACAGAATGAATGGATAAAGAAAATGAGAACATAAATGTGTATAATGCAATAGTCTTCAGCCATAAAAGAGAAGGAAGGATAGCCTGTGTAGGGTAAGGTAAAAGTATCAGGCTTTTCTGCCCTCCCGCCATTAGGATAGATGAGGGAACCCTGCGGTCCTGAATGCATGCCTGATGGCGGGCACCTGAAGTGGGTATACCTGTGCTAAGACTGCTTTTAAGGACGGTGTCATGGGGATGCCAGCAGAAGCCAAGAACGAAGGGAAGCAGAGAGAATGCCAGAGAGCCCAGACAGCGTGAGGATTTGCTGGGGGCTGGAGGCCTGCCAGCCTCCCGGACCCCCAGCACCCCTGCCTGCTGTATACCCAGTAAATCCCAATAAAAGCCTGAAAAGCCACTGAGGGCTCCAGGACTCTCTCCTCCTTTACCCTGTCTGCATGGGATCATAGAGAACCTGCGCAGTGGCCCATTCCTGCCCCCACAGCCTGCCATCTGCAACAACATGGATGAATGTAGAAGACATCATGTTAAGGTAAACAAGCCAGACACAGAAAGACAATACTGCATTATATGTGGATTGTAAAATAGTTGAACTTATAGAAAAAACAGAACATGGTTGCCAGAGATTGAGGCATTTGGAGGAAATGAGGGGATTTTTGTCAAGTTGTACAAACTTTCAATTATAAGATGAATAAATATCAAGGTATACAGTGGCAACTGCAGTGACTACTATTGAATCATTGCTTGAACTTTACTAAGAGTTAAATGCCCTCACCGCAGAAATATGTGAGATGATGAACAATTGATTAGCTTAATTGGGGCAGCATTTCACAATATATATGCATATAAAAATCAGTTTGTACACTTAAAATACATACCAAAGCATTTGTTAATCACACTTCAATAATACTGAAAGGAAGAAAGAAATGTTTTCCTGTTTCTGTCCTTGATGATGTAGTTTTCATTTTATGGTCAAAATTTCCTCCTTCCCCCCTTCTTCTCTCCCTCCCTCTAATCTGCCCTTTTATTTGTTATAGAGTCCATCAGTTAATTTTTTGCCAATTAGCCCTTCAATTTCTTTTTATTGAGCCCACCTGCTAATTGTTTGCTAATTTGCCCTCCACTTTATTTTATTTTAAAGATTTATTTATTTATGCACACAAGAGCTGGGGTACAGGCCAGAGTTGTGGGAGGTGAGAGAAGTCACCAGAGACAGAGTGGGGAACAGAACAGGCGGATTGACTGAAATACACTGCTGAGGGGAGCAGCGGGCGAGACAGGAGAGGTCTGCTGCAACATGTGGGTAGCTCCCTGGCCGGGCTAGGATCGAACTCATGCTGCAGAGACTCCAGACAGCTTCATAGGTTGCATCTTAACCCCTTGTGCCACTAGGGAGGCCCCCTCCACTTTATTTTTATTGAACCTATCCTGCTCTTTCTTTGCCACACTGCTCTTCCAGTTCTTGTTATTGAGCCCACTAGATAATTGGTTCTTGAAAACATATGCAGTCAAGGACATATAGTTGATATTCTTACACATCTTATTTCTTTTCATTCTATTTTCAGCCCTTGCCCCTGCTCCAATCCATACCCTAGACACAGTAAGTGGATTTTCTTTTTGAGCCTGTCATTTTCATCCTAAGCCCCCTGCCAATCTTCTGCTGTTTCTCTGCCCTAAAATATCTTTCCTGTGCTGTTCACTCTGGCATGCTTCTACAAAATTTTGCTCACTCTTTCCTCTTGGAAGCCCATATGGTTCCATATACAAAGAACTATTTTTATTTTAAAGATTTATTTATGCATCCTAGAACTGGGGTGTAGGCCAGAGGTGTGTATGTAGGGGTGGGGGAGAGAATTCACCAGAGACAAGAGTGGGGAGCAGAACATGGGGATCAACTGAAAAACACTGCTGAGGGGAGCAGTGGGCGAGGCAGGAGAGGTCTGCTGTGCCATGTAGATTAGCTCCCTGGCCAGCTGGGCATCGAACTAGTGCTGCAGTGGCTGCTGATAGCTTTATTATGCTGAGACTTAACCCCTTGCACAACTAGGGAGGCCCTATGAACTACCATTTTTAATGTTCCCTTTATTGGGATCTACTTGAACTCTTTTCATCTGTCACTTGATTTGGCAATATTTTCATCACGTGTCTTTTCTAATAAACTATAAGCTCCTGTAATCAAAGTCTGTGTTACGAATTTTGGTATATTTAGTATCTCACACATGTCCAACATATTTTTTTGTCCTCAATATTTATTGAAAGACTAAATGAATATAGGGAGGTTACTCACAGTATAGACTTCCCTGGAGTAAAAGGTAGACTCACTGTTTGGGAGCTCTCGGCCTACTTTTTTGTGTTGGCCACATTTGTTTAGATGGACGATTGTCTTTTGTAGGAATTATATGAGGGTGAAATATTACCTTTTGGATAACAACTTTCTGACTGGTCCCTAAATTTGACAAGAACTGTTATATTAAAAATTTTGGTGTCATTCTTTGAATTACATTTTAAGAAAATAATGATTGCATATATTTTAATACAATGTATGATGCTTGAATAAATCTTATGGTTTTTTTGGTGGAAAAGACAACATCTTGTGAAGTGAAGTGGAGAAACATTCTTAATTATTTTATGAATATTTTAAATATAATTTTTAGCCATCAGAAGTGATCCAATTTTGGGGAGACCTGAAGGTTTTATAATTTTGGAGGGGTCTTTCAAAATTATAATATAAAGATAGGTATAAAATTTAATGTTTATATATAGTGGAAAAATCACAAAAATTCACAAATTTACAAAAGCTGCCAAAAACCACAAATATTAGAAAGGCAGAAAATAAAATATATTTATTACACCAGCTTAAGACCTGCGCTTAAAATACATTTTTCTAAACTTTTTTAATTTGTAATTTTAAATATCAGATGATTTGAAGGGTTTTCTACAGACTAACTTTTACATCCATCTGTTTCAAACATTATCATCTTCAGTCATTGAGCACCATGGGACTCATTCTTACAACAATAAAATTTCTGGTCCTCACCTTTTCTGGAGAGTACAGAGAATTATATTTGGATGCCAGTGAGTTGGCAGGGTAGACAGCATTGGGGTTGTTCCTGGAAGGCATTTTCATACTGTTATGGCTAACAACGATGATGTGCAAGTAAATTTGTCCCTCTAGATCCAAAGTTCTCTCTTTAACCAGAATCCAAAAATGCCCAGGGCCCCTGAATCTCTACCTGAGACTTTTGTTCATGTATCAGAGGGAACATTGGAGTCAAGAGACAGAAGCAACAACTAATTGCAGTTAAAATACCTTAACTTTGCAAGTTTATTTTTTTTAATTTTTAAAAAATATTTATGCATACAAGAGCTGGGTACAGGCCAGAGGTGTGGAGAGTGTGAAGACTCACCAGAGATAGAGTGGGAAATGGAACAGGCAGATTGACTGAAATATACTGCTGAGGGGAGCAGCCGGTGAGTCAGGAGAGATCTGCTCTGCCACGTGGGTAGCTCCCCAGCCTGCGATCGAACTTGTGCTATAGTGGCTGCAGATAGCTTCACAGGTTGTGTCTTAAGCCCTTGCACCACCAGGGAGGCCCAACTTTGCAATTAAAAAAAAGAGAAACACATGCAAACTGTGTACTCTAGGACTCCTCCCAGAGCCTTGGAAGGGACTAGGTGAGTAAGATATATCTGTACTACAGTTAATTTTTCTTACCTCTGCAGCAGCATATTTTATTCAATTAAAACAGTGCCGGGGCCTCCCCTGGTGGCACAGGTGGTTTAGCGCAGTGCTGTGAAGCTGTTCGCAGCTTCTGCAGCATGGATTCAATCCCAGCTGGCCAGTGAGATATCCACAAGGCGTGGCAAACCTCTCCTGTCTCGCCTGCTCTCCCCTTAGCAGCGCATTTCAGTCAATCTGCCTATTCTGTTTCCCACTCTGTCTCTAGTGAATCCTCTCACTCTCCCACACATCTGGCCTGTACCCCATCTCTTGTATGTATGAATAAATCTTTAAAAAAAAAACAGCAGTGGTGGGGAACAGGTCACTATTTGTGGATTCTCACCCATGCACTGACAATTGCTAGACCACTCAGGTACAGGGTGCAACAACAATTGGATTTATTAATAAAAAGAAGATGGGGAAAGGAAAGTTTCTAAGGCCCACAAGTGACTAGTTACCTCACTCCAGAAAGTGTCTGCAATGTCCAGTAGTCCAAAACAAAGAGCACTTGTGCAAGATGGCACTGTCCCTTCAGTGAGGACCTGGAGCTGATGGTAGTCAGGGAAGCAGTGGAACAGTGGCAGCTGGAGGTGATCACAAGTGGGGCTGCTGAGGTGGCATCACAGTAACCCACAGCAGTGGTCAAAAGGTTGAGCTGGACAGCACCAGATGCCGGACCAGAGAGTGCCAGACTCAACAGTACTGGGAGGGGGTTGCCAGAAAATCAGAAGCAGTGGACAGGTCTTTGAGTTGCCCCAATGCAGGTCAGTAGGTCAGTAGTGTTTGTCACCTGTCAGTAGTGCTGGTCAACACTGGTTACCAGGAGGTGGTGTCAGAGATACCAGTGTTACAGCTATTTGTCATCCTTCAGATGCTAGACCCAGAATGACAGTACTCCTTGCAGTCAATGTCAGAGGCAGGGCCGGAGGTAGGTGTAGTGGCCAGGCATTTGCAATGGTCTATGAAGGTCTGGAGGTCCACAGAGGTCTGTGGAGGTTTGCACATTGACAGAAGTCTGAAAGTCTACAAAGATCTAGGAGTCTGTGAAGTTCTGTTAAGTCTGAAAAGGTCTAGAAGTCTGTGGAGGTCATCTGCTGAATCCTCTTTTGAAGCCATTAGATGAATGCCCTTTGGGTGCCATTTGCTGAGTGCCCTCATCTTAGCAGGCCATCTGCTGAATATATTAAGTTGGCTTCTGCTCTGCCTTCTGTCCTCTTCAGGGTCTCCACCCTACAGCCTAATTGGACCATTTTTCAATCCTAACTGTGCTTGGTGCCAGTTAAGCACCAATCAGCTTCCTCCAGTTTTGATTTGCATAATAACTCAAAGGCTTGAATGTAGCTGGAGAGCTCAAACCTGATTGATCCACTGAGCTCAAACCTGTTTGGGTCATTCATGATCCTGGCACCAGATTCAAAAGGGAAAAATCTAGCACCTGTCCAAACTGAGGTCTGCACTGAGGTCAAGGCCTCCTCATGGGCTGGTGAGCTCTAGGGATCCATGGCCAGAGTTGGCCTCCATGGGGCCAAAGGCACACTGCACTCAAAACCCCTTAGCAGGGCCAAGTATAACAAAATAGGGGGCCCTGTGTCAGTGCTGGGGCACAGATCTGTAAGTATACCATGTTCAGGTACCCCATGGGCCTCTCTCCCTTCTGCTTTAGGGAGTTACAACCAGAGCTGCTCCAGCAGTGCCCAGTGGTCCTTCCAGTGGCCCTGAGCCAGGGCTTAGGGGTTAATCACCACTGTGGGAGAACCGGTGGGGCTGCTTGCACTGGGGGTTGTGCCTCCCACGGCTGCTGCCACTGCTTTCTGAGCACCCTATGTTGAGCTACAGGCTGTGTTCACTGGGACCAGGATCTGCAAATGGATCTGTTCTTTTGATTTTAGCAAATTCCTATTGAAGTGTACTTTTTAAGGGAGATATTTCTTTCTTTTCTTTTCTCTTTTCTTTTCTTTTCTTTTCTTTTCTTTTCTTTTCTTTTCTTTTCTTTTCTTTGCTTTTCTCTTTTCTTTTCTTTTCTTTTCTTTTCTTTTCTTTTCTTTTCTTTTCTTTTCTTTTCTTTTCTTTGCTTTTCTCTTTTCTTTTCTTTTCTTTTCTTTTCTTTTCTTTTCTTTTCTTTTCTTTTCTTTTCTTTTCTTTTCTTTTCTTTTCTTTTCTTTTCTTTTCTTTTCTTTTCTTTTCTTTTCTTTTCTTTTCTTTTCTTTTCTTTTCTTTTCTTAGATTTATTTATTCAAGCACTGGGTACAGTCAGAAGTGTGGGAAGGTGAGAGGATTCACCAGAGCCAGAGTGGGTAACAGAACAGGCAGAAGGACTGAAGTACACTGCAGAGAGGAGCAGTGGGCGCGTCAGGAGAGGTGGCTCAACCACTGTGCCATGAGGGGAGGCCCGAAAGCTTTTTTTTTTTTTTTTTTTTTTTTTTGAGGGGGGAGATTGATGTGTGGCATGGTGTGTGCTTCATTTTCATTGGTCAACTTATTTCTATGTGAATCTGCCGCAGGTGTGAGGTAGTCCTGAGTGTTCAGTTGGCCTGGACAATATGACTGACTTTTCTGTTTGAATGTATATAGCTAAGACTCAACAGGTTGCTACAGAAGATGTAACTAGAGTTACTCAAAGTGCCCTTTTTCATTTACAAAGAAAATCTGCATAAAAATATGCCCTTCTTAGAAAAACTTACACAACCAAGACACAACAGCAACATTTTAGCACTGTATTGTCCTTTAGAATCAGAAACTTACTTCCTTAGAGTAAAAAATATATAAAAATGAAATCTAAGAAAATTTTTATTCAGTACTTCTTGATTCATCTTCCCAAATATTAAAACATCACTGCCCTCCTCCATGATACATACTTGAACTTTAGTTAAGACAGAATTTTTTAGACTAGATGAAATTTTTTAGACTGGATGATTCATTTAATTTAAAATCTCAGACTTCCTTTCAATAAGAAAAGTAAGATATTATTTTGTCTGAAAGGTTGTCCCCAAATCTCTGAATGAGTAGATCAGGCCTTATTCAGAGCATGTATAGGAACACAAAAATCTTCGTTCAGCTATAACTCTCTCCTGTCAAAGACATTTCATTAACTTGTCCCTGTGAGGAATTAGTTCACAAGTCTATTCTGTTGACACATTCCTCTCTTGTTCCAGGAATGTGGGTTTAGGAATATGCTGAACAGGTTCTTAAGAAGTTTGAAAACTCTCAGCAGCCCATAGCTTCTAGGACAAGCTATATATTTTATTTTTTTAAAAGATTTATTTTTATTTATGCATACAAGAACTGGGGTGTAGGCCAGAGGTGTGGGGGTGAGAGGATTCACCAGAGACAGGGTGGGGGACAGAATAGGTAGATGTACACTGAAGTACACTGCTGAGGGTAGTAGGGGGAGAGGTCTGCTGTGCCATGTGAATTAGCTCCCTGGCTGGGAGTGGCTGGGGAGAGAGAGCTTGATAGCGCTGAGACTTTAACCCCGGCGCCACCATGGAGGCCCCTATATATTTTTACTTTTTAAAATTATGGCTGAAGGAAGAAATTTAAGCAAGTAATTGAAACCACAAGTAGTTTGTAGTTTGAAGTCTGCATAATAGTTATCTTGGTTTACTCTATCTTGGCTGCTATTTGCCTATTATGATTTTGAACTTCCATGCTATTCACGTGACTCTTCGTTACCATTCCCCACGTGATTTTGCCGATTCAAGGCAGAAAATTTTGGACAGAATATCTCCATGTTAAGTTGTACTTGCCATCTTATTTCATCTCACTGAAATTCTAAAGTTAAATTAATAATTGTATTTCAGAAAAACTGTTCTTTTAGATGCTTTAGAGGCATTGAATGAATTTTCAAGCAGCAATTCTGAGTCTGATTTGAAGCTAGCTTTTCATTGCTAATTTGTGATCACACATAGGGTTATTTGTAGCTTTTTCTGGAATCCCCTCTCCTTCCTTCTAAATCTCCTTTAGATTTTTGCTCATATATATTATTCCTCCTTCCTCTTTTCCCACCCCCCAAAAAAATTCAGCTCTGGATCTTGGTGACAGATCTGATTCTTTATAATTGATGGAGTATAAGTTTCAGTTACTTCTGTTCTCTACTGTGGGGGCAAAGATGTAAAGGCATGTTGGTGAGGCACAGCAGCTCAAACTAAGGGCCTTTTGTATTTTCCTAAGGTATCAGGAAATTTGATTGATTTATTTAGTGTAGCACAGTTAAGACAAAATTAGATTGGTTTTTTTTAAAGCTAAGGAATTCATATATCTACTTGTTACCAAGCCACTGAACCTTGTTACTAAACCACTGAACCATCCCTGGTTCTAATAATGTAATATACTTTGCTGAGGTGAGAAGCAGTACCTTCAATCTTTTGACATTTTAACCAGGCATGGCCCAGTTAACTTCTGACCTTTCTCAGATTCATTAGGAAATAGACTTTAGTACTCATTGTTTAATGCTAGGTATGTGGTTAAAATTACACTTTACCAAAAGAAAATCTATTAACAGAAGTGTGTGAGAACTAATCCATTGAAAAATAACAAACCTTTGACTTACCTACAATTTTATTGGAATGTCCCTCTTCACTCCATTTCCCTTTAAGTCAATAAAAAACTAGGGCTGCTTGTTAAAACTTCTAGAAGTTTAGGCAGCCACTTTGTTGATTATCTACTCTATTTCTTCAGGGGATTTTCCTGAAACTAAATGATCATAGGAAGACTTTCTCAAGAATGCTTCAAATAATCATGATTAATTTAATGCTTAAAATTTTTATTGAAGTAATATTGATTTATAACATTAGATATGTTTCTGGTATATAGATTTATACTTCAACGTCTGTATATGCTATGCCATGTGTACAACCAAATTCTAGTTTCCATCCACTACCACACAGTTCACTACCTTTACCTGTTTCACCAGCCCTTAACCCCCTTCCTCTTTGGTAAGCACCAATCTATTCTCTGAATATGAGAGTTTGATTTTCTTTTGCTTACCTTATTCACATTTATCTTCCACACAAGTGGGCTCATAATATATGTCTTTATCTGACTTATTACATTCAGTGTGGTGACCTCCAGGTCCATCCATATTGTCACAAAGTGGCAAGGTTTCTTTTTTTTTTTTTTGTAACTTTTTTATTCCATTGTTTATATATAGCACATCTTCTATATCCATTCATCTATCAGTGGACATTTATGTTGTTTCTATATCTTGGCTATTGTCAGTAATACTACATTCAACATAAAAGTGCATTTATCTTTTCAAATTAGTATTTTTATATGCTTTGGATAAATATACAGAAGTGTAATAACTGGATCTTATGATATTTCTATTTTTAAGTTTTTGAGGAATCTCCATGTTGTTTTCCATAGTGCTTACACCTAAAATAATTTAAAAAATTTAGGTGGTATTCTAATGTACAGAGTTGGGTCCAGAAACAAATTGAACAGATCAGGTTTTGATATGCAGGTTTATCTCTGGCAGACAAATCATCACTGATAAATACAGAACAAATGCTAAGATAGAAGCAAACAAATAAAGGTACCATGTGCATTATTGGGGGAAATAGAAGAAGGCTTGCTGCCTCCTACAGGAAGTCTTGAGTGGCATGCAGAGTACATGTTTCTATCAAATTGTAATTGGACTGCAACTGACTACAGACTCTTGACCATGCCTCCAGAGTCCTTACCTTTTAATTTCTAAATGAATATAATATAGCATGCTTTATGGCACCAAGGCCATCTGCAAACTGTGAACAGACTCTCCCTTTGCTCCTTGGCACTTTTATTCACTCTCCAGATACCCCTTTCCCCTCCCGCAGGCCCAGACCCTATCCAGGTCACATTCCTGGCAAGTTCTCATTCTCAGCTGGTTGTCAGCTAAGGTGTTAGCTGATAACATAGTTATGAAGTGATAAGGCTTAATATCTTTAAGTGGTATTTAAAAATACCAGGAAGTCTTCAAGGACTAAAGAAATAAGAGCAATGACAGGAACTTTCTCTCTCTACCCCTGTAGGGGGGGGGGTGGGGAGAGAGAGAGAGAGAGAGAGAGAGAGAGAGAGTGTGTGTGTGTGTGTGTGTGTGTGTGTGTGTGTTCAGGATATAGTGTTAATTTGGGTCCAGGAGCATTGACTGTCATTGGAATAAGCCCTTGAGCAGGCTATCTGTGCCACCTCCCACACTATAAAGTAGCTTCTTCCATCAAAAACTGAAACTGCTGCCACTTAGGAACCAACTGAAGTCACAGTCTATTTTAGATTTAATATATTTTACTATTAGCCTAAGGAGCCTCAGGGCAAGCATAACAAATATACTATTAATTAAAATGTTAAAATATTTATAGACCACATTTTTCATGACTGAAAAAGAAAATAACTCACCGCATGGTCAGAAATAGGATAGTCACAAATAATGAAATAAGAAAATAAAATAGCCCTAAAGAAGGTGCTTACCAGGTGTGTCAAGGTGAAGATGCCTAAGTTATAAGATTGTAATTATAAGAAGTTCACAGTATTTCTTTCCTTAACTGCAATTTCATCTTCCTTTTGCCATACACATGACAGACTGGAACAGAGCAAAAAGGTGCTGCCTGCTACATGCTCAGAAGATTTGAAATCTGGTAATGTTATAGCACAAGCTGAGGAAAAACAATGTCCTCCAGGGAAGTCCCTTGTAAAGGATGCAAAATATTCAACTAATTATATCAATTGTTATTGAATGTTGTGTAAGAACTTGTGATTATAGTGTGACCACAGATAAGCACAGATACATTCTCAAGTGTATGTGCATATTTCTGCTAAATATTTATTATTAGCATGCCTTAAAGGTTGCAACTAATAGTATTTTGAGTTAAATTTTGAATAATGAAAGGGAAGTGACCCCAGAGACCTGTACTATAATAGGACACTTTCTCTGTCTCCAGACTTAATAAACGTTCCAAGTCCAATGAGAGAAGTAAAGGTGAGTTAGGAGAAGAGGTTGAAGTGATGACATTGCTGTTCACTTCCAACACAGAGAACGTTCATTCATTAAATCCTCAAATATTTATTGAGCTAACATTGTGTAAGGTGACTTACCAGAGTTTATGGGCACAAACTAACACCTGGTCTCTGTTGCCATCGATGGGTGCTGCTCTGAGGAGGTCCATGGAACTCTGCATCTGGACAATGCCCATTGGTCTAGGAGGTCAAGGCAGGCTTCTTAGGGGAGGTACCACTTGGATTTAGATCTACATATTCAAGGAAAAGAGTGTCCTGTGCAAGGGAGGGAGAGGGCTGTGTGTGAGGAGCCAAAAGAAAGGGCAGTATGGTTAGAGCACAGAGGGAGGGGCACTGCCAGATGGGAGGAAAGACAGAAGAGCCTGTTCCAACCTTTGGAGAAAGACCATTGTATGCAAGGAATGCTGAAAATTACAGTAGCCCTTTCTCAAACCCAGTAGGTAAAGGGACCTAAATGAGAACCTTAATTAGGAGGAAACTGGGAGTGAAAACCCATTGTGATTATCATCACACTACAAGAGATAACACACACATAGTATGGTGGTGAAGAGCAGATTGCAGGGAGGGGTTCACTGGCTGCAATGGAATCCCTGCAAATGTTTAGAATGGAATTCAGCCTTACTGCTTGCTAGTTGTGTGACTTTGGGCAAGTAAGTTAATATCTCTAGGTTTGGTCATTTTCTATAGAACATTCATGGGTTCCTTGTGAGGATTAAATGAGTTAAAGCACATGGAAAGTACAAGTTTTAACTGCTACTTAATTTATTATGGTCATCATTACCATCAATTCTGTTATTGCTTATTCTGCAAGGATGCTATGACCTGGGTAGACAAGCATACCATTTGGAAAACTTACTCACAGTAGGTGCCTTTCATACATTTTACTTAATTTTATAAGAATCCCTAGAAATATGTATTCTTACTTACATTTCAGAGATAAAAATGTTGAAATTCAGAAATAGCACATCAAATAATTCACAACTGGTAGGAGCTAGATTCAAATCAAGAAAGTCTGAATTCATTCTGTTTAAGTCCCAGCTACGATCTGTCTGATGATGACCCATTGACTATTATGAGGTCTCTTGAGGAACCAGCTGACAATGAACAGCCCATGACCAAAGAAGCATATGGTTCTCCTGTATCTCTGCTGGTTTTGGAGACTGATGGGATCAGTGAGAATGAAACTGTTATTTTTATTTTTTAAAAATTTTTTAAGGTTTATTTATTTATACAAGAATGGGGGTACAGGCCAGTGGCACGGGAGGGTGAGAGGATTTACCCAAGCAGAACAGGCATACGGACTGAAAACACTGCTGAGGGGAGCAGCAGCCAAGATAGGAGAGGTCTGCCGCACCATGTGGGTATCTCCCTGGCCTGCTGGGAATCGAACCTGAGCTGCAGAGGCTGCAGACAACTTGACAGCACTGCGCTCAATGCGCTGCGCCACTGGGGAGGCCCTGCAACATTTATTTTTTATTTTTATTTGCCAGTGTATTTTTTCCCTTTCAAGAGATTAGATATTTAAATGAAAGTTGAATGAATAATTGTTTTCTCGGAAGGGTATATGCTCTTTTTTTCTCTTTTTTTAATTAATATTTTATTTTATATAATTCTTACATCATTTTTCATTTTTGCACAGTGTATGCATAATCATTTTGGTTATATTCCCCATAAGGGACCAGGAAAAATACTAATTAATACAAAAGGGTATATGCTCTTAAAAGCTTATGCATACAAAACACAGAAGATGTATTCTCAGCTGACTGTGTGATATGCAGCACTTAAAGTGTGGCATGTAGCTGCAAATAATTCTTTAAGATGGAAATAGAGAAGTAGGGAAATGTATCTATTATTCCAGAAAACTCTAGAGTAATTCTGTTGGTAGAAGAGTAGCTTTGGAGATGAGTAGGATTGTTTTCCAGTTACTGACACTTCTACTTTGCAGCCAGATGTGAAATGCTGGAGAACTGTTTTCAAAGTTGGAGATGTGGAAGACACAGAGCAACAAGTGGGTAGAGCAATCAGCTATGGTTTTTCCAAATTTGCTAAAATCTGAAAAAGGAGTAGTTATTAGTTATAGACTTAAAAACTGGCAGAAGACAAATGGATTCATATTTCCTCACTGATTTCTTTATCTGTGGTTAACGTGGAAGCTAAGCTGTCAGTTCCTGCTACATCACTCCTTTCTCCATCCTGATGCTCTGGCTTGATAGAGAGTATGAGAAGTTGCATCTCTCACATTTCCTGAGGTTGTAGGAAGATCTGGGGAGGAACTATTTGCTCTTTCCTGCAGAAGGGACCCCATGTTCTCATCTCTAAATGTATGTGTTGGGTTGGGTTATAGGGGTACCTGCTATCCTCATGCTGTCTCTTTGTGGTCTTCCTGGTGCTCTGAGCATTGGTCTCAAGTTGAAACACCCACTTTTTTTATCCTAAGGCCAGTTATATATTTATATAGTTAGCCTAAAATTCAGGTTATATATCACAGTATGGCATTTGTGGCTAGAATTCTTCATTACAATAGCTTTTTTTATTCCAATTACTTTATTTCTTTCAACAACTTTTCCTTTAGCTGTTGTTGTTGGAATAAAATGCATGGCGTACTGAGGAAAGTTATGTGATGACAAGAAATGTGTTCTTGTGAAGATAACTTTTGTCCTCAAAGAGATTTTACATTGTGTGGAGATTTGTGTTTTGTTTAGCAGTGTAGGATTGATGATTCTGAAGGGTTCCCAATAAATGCCACTCCTCTACTGTGCTGGGGATCTAAAAAAATTTGAAAATATAAGCTTCAAGGAGCATATGGAGACCAAAATAATAAACTAAAAAAAACAAAGTTGGGGAGCATGACTTTAGATATATTAGACAAGTGGGTTTGCTAGCTCTGAGCCCAGAGGCCAACTGTCCACCCGCCCAGAGCAGCACTGGGAGGCAGGTATCCAGAGGGTGAGCTGTAAGTTTGCTGGGCTATTGAAAAAAAAAAAATTGCCACAAATGGATTGTTTTAAAATAACATAATTCTGTGTCTCTCAGTTTTAGAAGTTAGAAGTCTGAGATCACGTTGTCTGCCGGGTCATGCTCCCCCTGAAAACTGTAGGGAGACTCCTTGGTCTCTTCCTAGTTTCTGCTGGTGGCCATTAGTACTGGCTGGTAGCTGCATTACTCCAATCTCTGCCTTTTGGCACATGATCTTCTTGTTCTGTGTATTTGTTCAAATTTCCTTCTTCGTAGTGCAGCCCACAGGAGGGCTGGGTTACCTATGCTAGAATCATGGGTTACCTATGCTAGACTCTTTATCTGTCCTGGGATGTATAGCCTATGGAGCTGAAAGAATGTGATGGGGGCAGGTCAGTTTTGAAGGGCCAGCATAGGTTCTGACAGAGAGGAGAGTGGTAGACCTAGGGGGAGGGTGATCTCTGTTGGACGTAGGGGTTGGTCAGGGTGCAGTAAGAGATGAAGGATGAATAATGTAGGAAGAAGAGTAAAATAATAGAGACAGAAAGGACACCATATCAATAGGTTTTATTAAGCAAATCCTGTGTAAAAAAATTACATGGTATTTTTTTTTTAAAGATTTATTTATTTATGCATACAAGAACTGGAGTACAGGCCAGAGGTTTGGGGAGGGGTGAGAGGATTCACCAGAGACAGAGTGGGGAACAGAACAGGCAGACTGACTGAAATACACTGCTGAGGGGCGCAGTGGGTGAGACAAGAGAGGTCTGCTGCACCATGTGGGTAGCTCCCTGTCCTGGGATCGAACTCATGTTGCAGTGGTTGTGGATAGCTTTGTAGGTTGCGTCTTAACCCCTTGTGCCACCTGGGAGGCCCAAAATTATATGGTCTTGATGGGGTACACATTTATATGAATGAAGAATTCTTACATGTTGTAGACAGGGGAGACCAGGAAATTCTGCCTTCATTTTTGACTCATTTATTACCCTGATGTGATGAGGTGGGCACGGAATGTTAATTTAGACTTATCCTTAGTTACAGATACTTTATTTTACACAATAGTCAATACAATCTTTTCAAGAAAAACTAATTTTTAAATTGCTTTATGAGAAATTGCTTCTCAAAGAAATGTTATGGTGACTTTTGGATAAACACTCTTGTCATTGTATAAAGTGAATAATCACTTTACTGCATCTGCTTCATAAATCGTCATTGCCTTTTGTCAGGTATGCTGAGCACACCTGTGTTGATTCCTATGCAGGACTGTGAAGTGTGCAATTAGTTGAGTTCCAATTCAGCGCATTAGTGTAATCTGAACAGCTCTCAGGTTTCTCACACAATGCGAGCTAACTGATGCCTGACCAAACAGATGAGTGCAGCTGACTGAATAAATAATCTCCCTTTTAAATCTGTTTGAATAAACATTTGTACAGTGATCAAGGTACCATGAATTTCTACCACAACCAGTACTGATAATTTAGAATACCTCTTTAGGAAAACTCTCTCAGTAAACATTTCATTTTTGCAGTCCATGCTATGACATTACCAGGAAGTAGTATCTGTGTTTGCAAAATAGAGCTACATGCTTGCTTCCATTCATATTTATTTATACGGAAGATGTTAACACCAGGGTAACAGCTGGTTTGGCAGGAGAGGAATTTTTCTGCAGAAGTCACACCATGGATGCTGTGACTTGAAAGAATACCTTTATTCTTTCTTTGACTCAATATAGCCAAGAAAGAATTTAGGGAAAATGACAAAATGATAAAGTTAATCCTTAACTTAAGAACCTTAAAATCTGGAAATGGAGAAGAACTAAAAAATCTTGCTGTTATTCTGTATTCATGCTTATAATTATTTTCATTCCTCTCCAACTTTTCCTTTCTTCCTGCAAAGATGGTACCAGTGGAGGAACAGTTGATAACAACTGTTTTGAATTCTTATTCTTCAAGGAACTCTGCTACCAGGTTTCCTTGGGCATTGAATTCAAATCAGTTTTGATTGAAGAGTTTAATTTTCTTTCTTTTTTTTTTTTTTAAAGATATTTATTTATTTATTTATACAAGCACTGGGTACAGTCAGAAGCATGGGAGGGTGAGAGAATTCACCAGAGCGGGGAGCAGAACAGGCAGAAGGACCAAAGTACACTGCTGAGGGGGAGCAGTGGGCAGCAGGAGAGGTCTGCTTGCCATGTGGGACCCGGGGATTGAACCGGCGCTGCAGAGGCTGCAGGCAGCTTCGCAACCCAGCGCTCAACTGCTGTGCCACCGGGGAGGCCCTGAAGAGTTTAATTTTCTTTTTCATTAGCTCTTCCCACCCCTTTTGCTTCTTCTTCCGGGTCTATTTAAATCCGGAAATCTCCCTCTCAAAAGAGGTTGATGTAAATAGTGCAAAGCCCTCCACACTGAGGATATCTTAACCCCTATCAAACTAGGAGAGTGAACAATGATCCAGCATTCAATAGAAAACAACTCATAAGTTGTTTTTCACAGAAAAAGACAATCATCAGTTGCATAGGTTCATATGTGATTGTGATTACTTTCAGGAATTTGCAATTATCCATTACTCATTCCTTGAATAATTAAGATCTACTCTTCTCACCCATATAATATGAACCGTAATACACTGTTTCAAGCTATTGTATTTCCTCAAAACACAGACTAAGTAAGTGGTAATGGAAAACTCAGATCTGCCACTCCAGATTTCTTGCTTCTGAAGTCAAATACAGTAGTCTTAGTTCAGTATTAACAGACTGTCACAATTGCTGTAAACTGAAATGCCTTTCTTCATAAAGCCAACATTTAACACATGTGGTGTGTTAGTCCTAAAATCATCACTGTTAACAATCTTTGCAAATAGTGAACAAAGCAGTCTGCTGAGAGGAAGTAAATGTCTCAAATAAATGCCAAATTTCCTGCTACTCTAGCTTCATTTCGTGGTGTTCAAGCTAAGCTGCTTTTTCTCTCCTACATTCCTCCTACCTTGAGCATCAGGGTAACCTCCTTGTTCTTCTTTGCATAGCCACTTCCAGATCCTCTTTTTTCTCCCTTTCTCTTCACCAGAATTCTGAATCTGATGTTCTGTTGTTGGAAATGTTGGGTCCTGCTGCCTGCCACTACAGAAAGCCAAATGCGGACGGGAGGAATTAAATGCAGAGGCCTTTCATTTTTCAGATTGCTGGCATATAACTCTGAAGAGACCATTCTGATATCTTTTCTCTAGCTGACTGTTTCATAGTGAGTTCAACAATAGTTTATCAGATTAGCCCGTCATAGTTGATGTGAGCAGTGTGTCTTGTTTAGCCCCCGAGTCTGTTATCAGCTTCCCAGTTATCTTGATCTTGGTACATCCTGGCCTGTTTGGTTAATTTTGATGGCATCAACGTCCATCCCTCATTTGAGCATCATCGAGGCAGGAATATGTTTGCAGCAAGGATTTTAGTTTAAAGAAGGTAGATCATTAGTCATATAGCGTGTATGTGAGCCTGTGCTAGGTGTGTATGTGCAAATATCTGTTTTAGGTATGGTGCCTTCCCTTCCGCCATGGCCCATATAATGCCACTGCTTGCCTACTGCTCCCCTTATCTACAGCCTCCAGGAAACCGTTGGTCTAGTCAACACTACAATTGATCTGCTTCTTGGTGATTTATTGATTGAAGTCATATGTAGCATTTATTGTATTGGTCTATCATATTGGTCTTGTTGCTGTTCTTCACATTTAATCCATCTTCTTTCCCTACTCCCACAACCTGGCTACACAGAGTGTCCTTGTACGTTAGCTAGCTCACAGCATGAATATGTTTTTTTAACATCTCTGAAATCATTCATCCACAGGGTCAAAATTCTTATTCAACCTTGGAAATTGTTTCTAACCACTTGTCCATTTCCAAGTTATTCAATTTAAGGGCATAAAAATATTCATAGTTGTGGTGGTATTATATTAGGGTGTGGCCAGAGGTAAGAGGGTGAGAGAATTTACCAGAGACAGAGTAGTGAACAGCAAAGGTGGATTTGTTGAAATACCCTGCAAAGGAGCAGGGAGCAAGACAGGAGATACATATCTGCAGCTATATGTGTATGTGTGTCAAGAAGGACTTCAGGCTTTCTTTGAAAACTTGTTATCTTTTGGGATGTTTGGTTTTGGGCATTGGCCTTTGACAAAGAATGTGTCCTGCCCTGCTTCCACAAGCATGGTCAAGGTGATTAGGTCTTACAGCCCAGTTCCCATAGCAACCTGATCGATTTCCTTTATAAATTCAAACCTTCCAAACTTGCCTGCTGGGCAAGGGGTGGGGGCTTAGTTTTTAACCTTAGTAATGACACCAGGACAATAGTGTATCACTTTTCATCTAATGAGCCCGCTAGAGATTTGTGTATTTATCTTTTCAAAGAACTAAGTTTTGGTTTTATTTGTACTGTGTTTTTGATATCTCTTTCATTTTTTTCCCCACTCTAATTGTATTATTTTCTTCTTTCTAGTGACTTTGGGTTTTACTTTGTAATCTTTTTTGAATTTCTTAAAGTAAGGGTAGATTATCTTTTTAGCATCTTTCTGGTTTCTTTTTGTAGACCTGTATTGCTATATAGAGCCCTGTTAGTACTACTTTTGCTATGCCCATTAAATTTTGGTAGCTTTTTTCTTCATGTTTGTTTGTCTCCAGGTTTTTAAAAATTTCTCCTTTGATTTCCTCATTAGCTCAAAAGACACTTAGGCACTTGTTTATTCTTCACCTAGATGAGGAATTTCCCACTCTCTTTTTGGGATTCATTTCTACTTTGAAGGCATTGTTTTCTTGATAGGATTTCAAGTCATATAAGTACTTATGATATCAATCTTCATAAATTTATTAATGCTTGAGTTGTGAATCAGTATGTCATTACCCTTAAGAATCTTCCATGTGAATTTGAGAAGAATGTGCACTCAACTTTTTGGGGGTACAGTGTCCTGTAAATATTTATTAGGCCTATAGGGTATAATTCTTCATTTAAGGCTGTAATTTCCTTGTAGATTTTCTTACTGGTTGTTCTGTCTTTTGATATAATTGTGGTTTTGAAGTCCCTTATTGCTATTGTGTACTATGAATGTTTATTTTTAATTTTGTTAAGAACTACCTTACATATTTTTTGTTCCTTCATTTGGTGATATATATTTATGAATGATATGTCTTTTTTTAAGATTTATTTTATTTATTTATGCATATAAGATCTGGGGTATAGGCCAGAGTTCGGGGGGTGGGGTTTGAGAGAATTTACCAGAGACAGAGTGAGGAGCAGTCAGGCAGATTGACTGAAATACACTGCTGAGGGGAGCAGTGGGTGAGACAGGAGAGGATTGCTGTGCCATGTGGGTTAGCTCCCTGTCTGGGGATCAAACTCAGTGACTGCTGATAGCTTCATAGTGCTGAGACCTAACCCCTTGTGCCACCGGGGAGGCTTTGTGAATGATAGGTCTTACTGACAATATTCAACCCTTGATCATACATAATATTCATCCCTGACTCTTGTTACCTTTTACTGATGGATATCTATTTTATCTCTTTGAGTCTGACCATCCTGCTATTTTTATAGACCATTTGCTCGTAAGATTACTTTTTAGCCTTTTACTTTGAGCAATGTTTGTTTTTGATGCTTAGATAGATCTCAGGGGGTCAGGAGAATGCTGGTTTTTTCCTTCCTGACCCAACCAGCCACTCTGTACCTTCTGATTGTTAAGTCCATTTACCTTAAGGATTATTAGTGATAGATGAGGGTTTGCTACAGCCATAATGTTTTTCAGATTCTGGTTCTGTCTACTTTTCATTGTTCAATCTTTTGTGGGCTTTCCTCTCTCAATTTAAATAGGGATCCTCCTTTCTACATTTTTTGTTGGTGAGGTCTAGTGTTGGCAAAACAGTATACTATTGGAATAAAAATAGACACACAAACCAATGGAATAGAATTGGAAGTCAGAAATACATCTACATTTCCTATGGATAGTTAATTTATGACAAAGGAGCCAAGAATATTTAAAGGCAAAAGGAAAGCCTCTTCAACATGTGGTATTGGGAAAACTGGACAGCCACATGAAGAATTAAACTAGACTATTATCTCAAACCAATACACAAAAGTAACTCAAAATGAATTGAATATTTGGATGTAAAAACTGAAACCATAAAATACATCAGAGAAAAATTCCATGCCATTGACTTCAGTGATGTCTTTTGGGAATCAACGATAGCAGCAAGGGAAAAAAAAGCAAAAATAAAAAAATACTACATTTAAAAAAAAAAAGGTTCTGTAGAAAAGAAAACTAATTTGTCCTTTTGTAGTTCTATATAAATTTCAATAAAGTGTGTTATCTTTCTTTGAAGAATGCCACTGAAAGTATGTTAGGGATTGCATTGAATCTTTCTATTCTCCTGGGTAATATTCCCATTTTAACAATGTTGATTCTTCCAATCCGTGAGGGATTATGTTTCCATTTTTTTATGTCTTCCTCTATTTCTTTAACACTTTCTTGTGTTTTTCATTATACATTATTTCTTAGTCTTATAGTTTGTTGATTGTGTATCAGAACACAAAAACATTTTGCATATTGATTTTGTAGCCTGCTCTTTCACTCTACTGATTTATTGTTTCTAACAGTTTTTTTTTTTTTTTTGAATGGAGTCTCTAGGGATTATCATCTTATTTACAAGTAGTGATAGTTTTCCTTCTTTGTTTCCTACTTGGATTCTTTTTATATTTTTCTCTTGCCAAGTTGCTTTGGCTAGGACTTCCAACGCTACATGAAACAGTAATAGTGTAAGTGGACATCCTTCTCTTCTACCTGACCATAGAGGAAAAGCTTTTAGTATTTCAACATTGAGTGTATTGTTTGCTGTGGGTTTGTCAGATGTATACTTTAATCTATTGATATTTCTTCTTGTTTCCTTCCTTCTGATGGATTTTTGTTTAATTTGTTCTTTTGCTAGTTCCTTCAGGTACAAGGTTATTTTATTTATATGAGATCATTGCTATTTCCTTTTTAAAAAAGATTCATTTATTTATGCATGTGAGAACTGGGGTACAGGCCAGAGGAGCTGGGGTGAGAGGATCCACCAGAGAGAATGGGGAACAGAACAGGCAGACTGACTGAAATACATTGCTGAGGGGAGTAGCAGGCGAGACAGGAGAATTCTGCTGTGCATGTGGGTAGCTCCCTGGCCAGCCTGGGATCGAACTGGTGCTGCAGAGACTGTGGACAGCTTAACAGTGCTGTGCTGACCCCCTTGCTATTTTTTGATGTCCTGTGATACCATTTACTTCCCTATTGATAGTGCTTTTGGTTTCCTGTAGATTTTGGTAGATATGTCTTATTTTTCATTGTCTCCAGGTATTTTTTATTTTCATCTTTATCCCAATAGTCATTTAGTAACATGTTGTTTAGTTTCCACATTTGCATTTTTGTAGACCTGTATTGCTATAGTCCACATTTGCATTTTTTCATTTTTTACAGCTTTATTTTTGTGTATGAATTCCAGTGTGATTTCATTGATATTATGGGAGATACTGGATATGAGTCCAACCTTCTTTAATTTATTGACATTTGTTTTATCACCACTGTGGGGGCTATCCTCTAAAAGGTTCTTTGCACACTTGAGAAGAAAGTGTATATAGCTTTTTGGATGTGCAATGTCCTATAAATGTCTGTTAATTCCATCTGGTCTCGTTTCATGTACACGACTATTGTTTCCTTGTTGATTTTTCTCTCTGACTGATCTGTCCCTTGCTGTAAGTGGAGTATTAAAGTTCCCTATGATTTTTGTATCTCTGTGAATATCTGTTTTTAGGTTTGTTAATAGTTTCTTTGTATACATTTTGGTTTTCCTTCACTGATGTATACATGTATTGATGTGTTATGTCTTTCTAATATATTGAGCCTTAATTGTTATATGATGTCCATCTCTGTCTCATTATCTTTTTTAGTTGTGAGTTTATTTTATCTGATAAATGTATGACAGTCTCTCCTTTTGCTTTGGATAGCATTTATTGAATGAGATGTTTTCCAGCCTCTGATGTTGAGTCTATGCTTATCTTTTGTGATTGGATGAGTGTCCTAGAACAACAGAAAGTGGAGTATTTTTCCAATCCAACCAGCCATGAAGTATCTTTTGATTTTTGAGTCAAGTCCATTTATATTAAGTGTGATTATTGATATATGGGGAGTTGCATTTTTCCTTAGTTTCCTGGTTCTATGTATTTAATACTTGCTCAATATTTTGTGGACTTTCTTTTCTGAAATTTGAACATTTCTTACAGGAAAGGTCTATTGAAAAACTCCTTCTGTTTTTGTTTGTGTTGGAAGGCATTGATTTCCCCCCTCATATCAGAGAGAGAACCTTGTAGGGTATAGTATTCTTGGCTGGCAGTTTTTATCTGATTATTTTGAATATGTCATTCCATCCTGACTTTTGAGTTTCTGCTGAAAAATATGATGGAATCCTAAAAGAAACTCTTATTTTTATTTTTTAAATTTGTTTTTAAGTTTAATTTTTATTTTTATATTCCCCATACAATTACAACCCCCCCTTTTTTTTTTACCCCAATCCCTCCTTTCCCCGCTCCCATGCCCCATAGAGTGTCTCTGGTTCATAGTTGTTTGTTGATTTTGATATTTTCTTTCTTACAGTTATTCTTTTTCCTGGTCCCTTATTTAAGTTTTCTAGATTCCTGCTATGAGTGAGACCATCCGGTATTTTTCTTTTTCTTTCTGGCTTATTTCGCTGAGCATGATCCCTTCCAGCGCCATCCATGGTGCTGCAAATTGCATGTGTTTATCTTTTTTGAATGCTGAGTAATATTCCATGGTGTATATGTACCACATCTTCTTGATCCAGTCATCTATTTTTGGGCATTTGGGTTGTTTCCAAAGCTTAGCTATTGTAAATAGTGCTGCTATAAACATAGGGGTGCAGGTGCTCTTTGGAATTGATGGGAAACTTATTTTTTTTTAAAAAAATTAAAAAGATTTGTTTATTCATTTATACAAGCACTGGGTACAGTCAGAAGTGCAGGAGGGTGAAAGGATTCACCAGAGCCAGAGCGGGGAACAGAACAGGCAGACGAAATACACTGCTGAGGGGAGCAGTGGGTGGCAGGAGAGGTCTGTCCTGCCCTGTGGGACCCTTGCTGGAGGCTGGGGATCCAACAGGCACTGTAGAGTGCTGCGGGCAGCTTCGCAGCCCAGCACTCAACCGCTGCGCCACCAGGGGAGGCCCTTTTTTAAAATTATTTTTAGCCATTTCATCCCCTGAGGGATTTATGAAGGAGGAGGACAATCATGTAATACCATCTAAAGATAAATAAGAATGCTAGAAATAGAAATGTTATTGAATTTTTAAAAAAATACAATCAAATATCTTAATTTCAGTCCTTGTATTATCTATTGCTGTGTAACAAGTTAGCTTAAAATATTTTTTGTTCCTTTTTCCCTCTTTGTCTTTGGTTCTAGAGCTTAGTATGATTTGCTGGAGAAATACTTATTGGTTAAGTAGGTTCAAAGCCATGAATACTTCAAAACATGAGGGTTGCAATTATTTCACTGCATAAAGAAGTGATTCTAGTTAGAAAGACATTAACTGGTAGTTCTTTCTAATGATCTTTGGATTTCTTACCATAATCATTAGAATTGCTTTTGATGACATATAGAATGTGTTATATATAAGATAATATTTCATAAATGTGCTTCTAAATGACACTTGATGGAGATTGTATCTATCTAGGTACCTACTAACCTACCTACCATCTATCTAGGTATCTATAGATATAGTACTAAGTTTTTTTCCCACCTAACTGAAGTAGAGGAAAATAAGCTGCTTACAAAATGAAAATGTTATTGTTTCTTATTACACATAACATTTAGGAGATGCATATTGAAATTATATTGTTAGTATCATATTCAAAGGAAACAATATTCCCCCAAATAAATGTTTTATATGAGAAGTAAAAAAAAAATATTGTGAGAACGGCATATAATGTTAAACTATCTAAGTTACTAGTTAGCCATGTAGAAAATATCTTCTTCCATCATTTGATTCTGCTGGTATCACAGAACTGAAAAACCTGACTGTATCTTTTCTTGGAAAATCTTAAAACCTGGAATCAAAACACTGAAAGTATAGAGACTTTTGTTGATTTCAGAATATCAAAGTGTATTACCTTCTCCTGAACTCGATGACAACTGGCTAGAAAATTAAGTTGCTGATATAGGTTTTGACACTGACTGCTTGTGATCTTAATCAGGGTAATGGACTTCTCTGAGCCTAAGATTCACAGTCTGCATAGTCATAATAAGAGAATAACAAAGTTGATCTAGTCATTTGTAAAATTGTAAGATGGTCTACACCAGTGAAAAGGCACATATTAAAAAAACTAGCAACAACAGATGTTGGTGAGAATATGGAGCAAAATGAACTCTCCTGCACTGCTGGTGGGAGTGCAAACTGGTCCAACCACTATGGAAAGCTGTCTGGAGATTCCTCAACCTGCTAAAGATGGAGCTTCCATATGATCCAGCAGTTCCACTCCTAGGAATATACCCAAAGGACACAGAAACATTAATTCAAAGGGAAACCTGTGGTGAGGTTTTTGGAGTTAGTGCAGAGTCCTTGGGTTCACTCTGGGAAAGATGTCACCAGAGCTTCCGTTTCAGCGGCGTGCGGTGAGTTTCCGTGGCGAGTTCCTCCACGAGACAGAGTCATTTGTTATATTTAAAGAGCAGGTTTATTAGGGAAAAGGAAAGGGACAAGTTTGCTAAGAGAGGCCTACATGGTTGCAGGCGGGCGGCCTTGACAGGTCACAGGCAGGCAGGAAGCTGCTGCCCTGCATTGGAGAGAGTTGGTGATAAGAGGCACCTGCATAGTCACAGGTGGGCAGTGGGAGTGCTGCCCGGAGCCTGTGCAGAGACTGCACTGATAGTCTTTTTCTCTTTGGGAGGGGCCACTCCTGCTTGTTGCTAATATTGGATAACAGGCAAAACCAGGAAGGGACCTGAGATTCCTGGATGGGCCCAATCTCCGTATCTTTACCCTCACCTCTGTGCTCCATTCCCTATAGCATGGACCTCCTCCCTTCAACTCCCCAAAAGATTTTGGGCCAGATGTGGTCAGGGGGGAATGATGGAGGACAAGAATAGAAAGACTAGAAAGGAGGTGCCCCAAGACCAGAACCTGACTCACACAAGGAGGTGGGGGTCGAGGGGAATAACATGACCATTAACCCAGCTGTAGAGGTCGGGACCCTTAGGCACTAGTGCCTTATCACAAGGCATGAGACCCAAGCAGGATCAGATGCTATAGGGAGTGGAGCACAGACCTGAGGAAAAAGACATGGAGATTGGGCCCACCCTGGAATCTCTGGTCCCTTTCTAGTTTTGCCTAGTTATCCCAAATCAGCAACAAACAGGCCACTCCATGGAGGAGTGACCCCTCCCAAAGAGAAAAGGACTATCAGTGCAGTCTCTGCACAGGCTCTGGGCAGCACTCCCACTGCCCACCTGTGACTATGCAGGTGCCTCTTTTCACCAACTCTCTCCTGCAGGGCAGCAGCCTCCTGCCTGTCCGTGACCTGTGCCTGTCCGTGACCTGCACCATGCCAGGATTTCTCTTTACTGGCCTCCCTCAGCGGAGGCAGCTCTCCTCAAGCTCGCCTGCTTGCATACATACAGCCCTCTCAGCAAAGCTGTACCTTTTGGGGCAGCTCTTCCTGCCCGCTTGTGTCTATGCAAGTGTCTTTTACTATCCTATCCCTTTCCTAATAAACCTGTTCTTTAAATATCACTCTGTCTCAAGAAACTCGCCACATGCTGCTGAAACAGGAGCTCTGGTGAGACCTTTCCCAGAGTGAACCCGAGGACCTGGCACTCTACTCAGCAATCAAAAAAGATAAACTCATGCCATTCACAGCAAAATGGATGGAGCTGGAAGGGATCATGCCAGTGAAATAAGTCAGAAGGAAAAAGAAAACTATCAGATGGTTTCATTTGTAGGAGGAGTATGGGGGAACCAAATAAGGGATCAGGGGAACTATTAATCAGAGATATTCTGCAAGGGAGGGGGAAGGAGAAGGGTCAAAACAGGGCAGGGAAGAGCACAGAGAACTATGGCAGTGGTGCACGGCTGAATTGGTGGTGGGAATTCAGAGCACCTGAGAGCAAACATTGCACAAAAATGAACAATGATGTAAATATATATATAAATAATTTATATTAACAAATAAAATAAAACTGTAAGATGGTCAAATATACAAATTATCTGAGGACTATAAAATCTTAAATAAATGCTATATAATTTAAATTTACCTGAATATTAGTTTTTGAACTCTTCATTTGCTGGAGAAGTATAGCATAGCTGAACTGAGGTTAAACTCAATCTTTTACTAAATAATGTTTAAACTTGGGTAATTCATTTGATCTTTCCATGCTTCAGATTCCTTGTCTATACAATGAAGAAGATGAAAATACATGAAGTTATGGAGTTATATTAAGAATCAAATGAATATAAGTCCTTAGGATAGTGGAAGCACAGAGAAAGCACTAATTGTAACTATTATTCCTGGGTGTAATTTATAAGTTAACACCCATAGTTTCAAATTTACTAAGTGAAATTCTGTATTCATTTGAAGCTGAGTATCCCACATTGATTACAAAGGAAGAAATTTTCTGGATCTGGTGTTGAGTTATTGCCCATGTGAAACTGACAAGTTTCTTTCAATTTTAAGATAATCAGCTCAGTTTTAAACTTAACAAATCTACTCCAAGTCACTGCAGATCATTTCACCTTCACTTCTTTACCTACTACTTTGCTTTCTCTTTTGCTTTAGAGCCCATGTCTGATGTGAGTTGCTCATACATGACGATGCTACTTTCTCACCATCTCCAGTCTAACATCTAGTCCCGACACTGCACTGAACTGTCACCAAGTTTAGCAATAATCTCCATGGTGTCTATTCCAGTGAACACTTAGCACTGGAACACTTAGCACTTAGTGTAATTTTTAACACTCCCCCTTCTTATAACACTCCCCCCTTGCCTTTAAAAATATATATTTTTATATGTATAACTGAGTGCTCCTCCTTCGAAGTGATCACCCTGGGAGCTGAGCTCTTTATTAATGGATTTATTTACTTATTTATTTTTATGTAATATTGGCATTGGCTTACAGCTCTGTATATGATTTTGAGGAATAGATTTACACCTCTTTATGTGTACATTGCTATACCTCACTTACCCGAGAGCACCCATATCCATTTATCATGTATCATTGTGTACTTTGCTCTCACACCCTCCTATCCCTGCCTCTTTGTAGGCTCAATTCTGTAGTCACATTTTTAGACTTTGCTTTGGTTTAGTTTTGTCAGTTCCTTTGTTTTATTTCTCTATATTCCACATGTGGCTGAAATCATCTGGTATTTTTCTTTGTCTCTCAGGCTTATTTCCCTTAGCACAATCCCCTTCAATTTTATCTATGCTGTCACAATGCCAGGAGTTCATCTTATTTTTAAAGTTGAATAGTATTCCATTGTTCTTTGTAGATCTTGGATATTAGCCCCTTGTCAGACATATAATGTGCAAATATTCTCTCCCATCCTGTAGATTGCCTTTTTGTTTTTATGATGTTTTCTTTTGAGGTACAAAAGCTTTTTAGTTTGATGTATTTCTGCTTGTTTATTTTTGCTTTCATTTCCCTTGCCTTTAGGGTTGACTCCCTAAATACGTCTTTGAAGTAGATATTCTGTAGTGTGTCCCCAGTGCTTTCTTTCAAGGAATTTATGGTTTTAGGTCTTTAATCCATTTTGAATTCATTTTGTGTTTGGAGTTAAGGATGGAACTTTTTTTTTTTTTTTGTATATGGCTATCCATGCTTTCCAGCATCATCTATTATAGAGGTGATGTTTTCTCCAGTGTATGGCTGTAGCTCCATTGTCAAAGATTAACTGTCCATATGTGTATGGGTTTCTCTCTGGGCTTTCTATTCTATTCCATTGATCTGAGTTTCTGTTTTTGTTCTAGTACCATACTGTTTTGATTAATGTTGTTGTGTAATATTGTTCGAAGCCAAGTAGTGTGATAGCTCCAATTTTCTTCTTTTCTGTCAGGATTACTTTATTCCTGGCCTTTTGGTTTCATATAAATTGTATAATTGTTTGTTCAATTTCTTTGAAAAAAGTTAATGAAATTTTGATAGGTATTGTTTTGAATCTGTAGATTGCTTTAGGTAGCATGGTCATCTTAATGTTAATTCTTCCAATTCACGATCATGGGATATCTTTGCATTTTGTTGTGTGTTATTTCCTTTAATAGAACTTTACATTTTGGAATATATAGGCCCTTCATCTCCTTCACTAAGTTTACGCCCATGTATTTCATTCTTTCTGGTGTGATTGTACATGTTATTGCATTCCTTATTTTGTTTCCTCTGATACATTGTTTGCATATAGAAATAAGATGGATTCTCATGTCATCGACAGATAGTGACAGATTCACTAATTCTTTTCCAAGTTAGATACTGTAACACACCTGGTCCTGGCATTTTGTTCTTAGGAGACTTTATATCACTATTTCAATTTTAGAACTTGTGATAGCTTTGTTTAGGCTGTCCTTTTCATTTTGATTCCATCTTGGGAGGTTGTATGAGTCCAAAAATTTGTCTACTTTTTCTAGGTTGTGCAGTTTGTTAGCAAAAAAAATTTTTTTTCACAATAGAATCTTATGATCCCATGTATTTCTGCAGTATGTGTTGAAATTTAATCTCTTTCATTTATGATTCTATTGATTTGCATTTTTCCATTCTTTACATTATAAATCTTGCTAAGGGGTTTTCAATTTTGTTTATTTTTTCAAAGACTCCATTCTTGGTTTCACTGTTCCTTTGGACTTTTTGTTTTTTAGTTGATTTATTTCTACTTCAGTTTTTATTAATTATTTCCTTCTACTGGTTTTTGGGTGATTTTGTTTTTCTTCAGTTTCCTTCAGGTGCAGAGTTAGATTGTTTATTTGAGGTTTTTCACTTTCTTTTTTTTTTAATGTGGGCCAGCATTGCTATGACATTCCCATTTAGTATTGCTTTCAGAGCATCCCATAGGGTGTGATAGCTTGTCTGCCCATTTTTACTATTTTCTTTTTTTTTTTAATGATTTTTTTTAAGAGGCATGCATTATTTATTTATTTTATTTGTTTGTTTGTTTATACATGCACTGGGTACAGTCAGAAGCTCGGGAGGGTGAGAAAATTCACCAGAGCTAGAGCGGGGAGCAGAGCAGGCAGAAGGACTGACGTACACTGCTGAGGGGAGCAGGGGGCGGCAGGAGAAGTCGGTGCGCCATGTGGGACCCTCCTCTGGTGGCCGGGGAGCAGCTGGGGATCGAACCGTCGCTGCAGAGGCCGCAGGCAGCTTCACAACGCAGCGCTCAACCGCTGCGCCACCGGGGAGGCCCCCATTTTCACTATTTTCAAGACACTTTTTGCTATCTTTTTTGAACCAGGTGTTGTTATCTTTTTTGAACCAGTCTCTGCATGTTTTCATTTTTTCCAGGATTATTTCTGTAATTTCTGACTTTATACTGTTTTGATCTTTGAAGATACTTAAAGATAATTTCAAGTTTATATATTTTCTGAGACATGTTCTATGTCCCAGTAAATGATCTTTTCTTGGGAAGTTTCCATGAGCACTTGAGAAGAAATTGTATTCATTACTATTGGGATGAAAAGCTCTATTAATGTCAGTAAATCTATCTGGTATAACATTTCATTTAAGCCTATATTTCTTGTTAGTTTTCTGTCTTTATCATCGATCCCTTCATGTCAGTGGTGTGTCAGGCTTTCTAACAATAATTATATTTTTGCAAATATGATGCTTTAGGTCTGTTAATAGTTGCTTTATATAAGTAGGTATCCTATATTAGGTGTATGAATGTTAATAAGTTGTATTTTCTTGATGAATTGTTTCCTTGATCATTAAATAGTGTCCATCTTTGTCCTTGATTAATTTTTTAGTTGTTTTTTTTTTTTAAGATTTATTTATTCATTTATACATGCACTGGGTACAGTCAGAAGCGCGGGAGGGAGAGAATTCACCAGAGCCAGAGCGGGGAGCAGAGCAGGCAGAAGGACCGAAGTACACTGCTGAGGGGAGCAGCGGGCGGCAGGAGAGGTCCGCGCACCATGTGGGACCCTCCTCCGGTGGCCGGGGAGCAGCCGGGGATGGAACCGGCGCCGCAGAGGCCGCGGCCAGCTTCGCAACCCAACGCTCAACCGCTGCGCCATCCGGGAGGCCCAATTTTTTAGTTTTAAATCTAGTTTATCTGATATGATAAGATAGCTGATGTGATAATATCTGATATAAAGAAAAGCTTCTGTATTACCTTACTCCAATCTTTATTTTTAGATTGCTTTTTTGTCTTTTGGCTTTAAATGGTTCTCTTGAATACAAAGTATTGATGGTTGAAAAGTTTTCATCCATGTTGTTAATCTATGCCTTTTTGTTTGTAAATTCAGACCATTCACATTTCAGGTGATTATTTTACTTTTGATGTTTGATTGTTTTATTTTTCTGTTGTTTTATTTTTCTACTTGTTTCTCATCTTTCTGAGAGGCTTTCTGTAGTGATTCTATAAATTTATTTGTTTTTTTTTAAGATTTATTTTTATTTATACAAACACTGGGTACAGTTAGAAGCGTGGGAGGGTGAGAGAATTCACCAGAGCCAGAGCGGGGAGCAGAGCAGGCAGAAGGACCGAAGTACACTGCTGAGGGGAGCAGCGGGTGGGACCCTTGCCTGGTGGCCCGGGGATCGAACTGGCACTGCAGAGGCTGCGGGCAGCTTCGCAACCCAGTGCTCAACCTCTGCGCCATCGCGGGGAGGCCCAAATTTATTTGTTTCTTTATGTGGGAATCTCTATTTTGGGTTCTTGGCTAGTGGTTACCATGGGAGTTTTGCTTACATTCCTATGCATCAAGTCCTTCATGAGCTGATGTCTGCTCTCTGATATTAAATACACAGGTTCTGTTCATTTCTTCCTCTCCTTTAGCGTTTTATTGTTGAATCATCCTATTCTTGCTCGTGTTTCTATTTTTGTATTCATATTGTCATTTTGCTCAGGCTTTTGTGTTCATTTTTTTCTTTTGTTGTAAAATGTTCAACTTTTTTGTAGGGCATATCTCATGGTGATAAACTCTTTTAGCTTCTGTTTGCATGGAAAAGCCTTTATTTTCCCTTCATATTTGGATGGTAATTTTGCAGTATAGAGTATTCTTGGCTGGCAGTTAGTCTTTTAAGATTGTGAGCATTTCTTTCCTTGAGAGATACTGGAATGTAATCTGAGAAATGACTAATTTAGGTGTGTTTGTAAGTTTTTTTTTTTTTGCTTCCTATAAATTATTTTCTTTATCATTGATTTTTGATAATTTAAAAATGATGTGTCTTGGTGTAGGATTTTTTGCATTTAAAAATTTGGGAGTTCTTACATGAAATCCATATTAATTAATTCCTTAGGTTTGGGAAATTCTCAATTATTATTATTATTATTATTGTTTTGAATTGGGGTTCTGCTTGTATTTCTCTCTTTTTACTTTCTGGGGTCCCAGTTGATCTCTTCTAATTGAGTCTGATGTTTCTCAGAGTTTCCTTAATCTTGTTTCTCCCTCTTTTTTCTAATTGGGTGATCTGTTCATTTGAATCTTCCATTTTGAAGTTCTTTCTTCTGATACTTTAATTTGATTGAAAACACTTTCAAATTTCTCTTCATTCACTCAGAATCTTCTTGTGATCCTTTAATATTTTCAGTATCTTTTGTGAAGAACTCTCTTTGCCCCTGATTTTGCAGCCTGTCTTTGGCTAACCTTCTAGTATTTCATTTAGCATTTTTAATATTGTTGTTTTGAAACCATTGTCTGACAGAGCCTCTATTTTTGTATTCTTTATATTTGGTCAAGAATTTCTGTTCTTCTCATTTTGCTTCTCCTTCTTGTGTTCATGTGTTCCCTGCTTCCTCGATGTGTGTGTTGTCTTATTTGTCTTATTTACTTTTTTTTTTTTTTCTGGTCAGGCAGCTGGGATTTAGTTTTGTTTGTTTCACTTCTTAGTATACCTTGATATGAGATACAAGAGAGTTCTGGACTTAGTGAAGTTGGTCACCTCTATTTCCTTTCCTTTCTCTCTGCAGCAAGTTGTGTCTGGTGTTTTAGTTGATTTAACTTTAAACCTGCCTTCCTGCTGCTCATTTCTGCCACATATTGTGATATGTGAAACTTGAGTCTCCTGGTGGGAGAAACAATGTCGATACCACAGGGCTCATGTTCCCAGACTAAACTGCGCCTGGTGGACAGACACCACAGAACCTGGGAGGGGCATGTGCATCTTTTACCATCTATGGCCACCAACAGTTGTTGCAGCCTTGTCCCTCTCGCCCCAGCCCTCCACTGCCTCAACTTTTCTGCAGGGCTGCAAGATCCATGTACCTTTTGTTACTTTCCCAAGGGATTCATGAGTTATCTCACCAGTCCCCCTGCTATTGGGTCTGCTGTGGATCCTGACCTGGCTCAGCCTGTATTCTCTTTGATCTCTTTTAGGAGCGGGGAGGGGGAGATTTTTCCATTTCCACACTAGTAGCAAAGATCCCATTGTCCCTGTTTGGGTCTGTGCCCACTGAGTTCCCCTTGCCCTGGGGTTGGAGCAGAGCCTATGTAAGCAAAGTTACTCCAGGAGATTTCACAGTGCCCCAGAATGTCCCATTGTGGCTTGAATAGCCAACCCCCAGCCAGTTGTCCCAGTCATACTCTCTCCTTTGCTTATTCCCACTCCTTCTCCTCAGTGATCACCAACCTTAGTCGGATATGTCTGTGAAAAAGTCCCTGCACTCTACTAGGGGAACTTTTGGGTCTTCCTTTAAGCAAACATTATTTTTTGATAGTTGTTTTCAGGGAATAAAATGATCCAAATATCTCTAACCTGCCGTGTTGTGGGTGATGGAGTTTAGAGCTTCAGTTTTTGTATGTAAATGTAAGGATTGGTATGATTTTTTTAGTGCTTATTAAGAATAAATGTGTAAGTACTTAGCTTGGTCCTTGGCCTGAGAGGGCATCCATACATAGTGGCACTTTCCTTTATATTGGGTGCAGGAATAACAGGTACCTAATGATTATCTAATCATTCACCTGGAGTCTATAGTCATGTGTCTCCTGTAGGGCTGTAGCATGTCTGAATGACACTGTGCTCTCATTCCTAATGGAGTGACAAAAGTCTACCACCACCCAGAGAACCTCTGAGAGCAGAGAAGGAGATCAGAGCTGGGGTCAGTCTCTGAGGGAAGGGGAATGACCTGGTCCATTTGGTTATTTTTTATCTGTAAAATGAGAATGTTGAATTGACTGATTCTTAAGGTTTCTCTCATCTAGTTTCTGTGATCTGACAGATCAGGTCCAGGAATGTATCAGCTATTAAATGAGCCTTATTTTGATCTGAGATTGAGAAGACACCTATGCCCATGCGATTTGGCATGCTTTTAGTAATAAAATAATCATGTATTCATCTAGATACATTATCCAGTAGATAGTCAGTAGTGGCAGAACAGATGCAAAATAAAAATTGGGCTCTTTGACCATCTGAAACCACAGGTGTGGCCTGTTCATGGAATTCCCAATTTGGGTACTAGTAAATTCCATTAAAATTAGCACATTCAGAACCTTTGACATCATGATGGGCTCAGTTGGCCTGCTTGATCCCATGGTGACTATCAGAGGAAGAATAATTGTGTTGGAGTAAACAGGCACTGAGTAAAGGACTTGACAGGCAATTGCAGTGTGGGATGCCTCCTTCCCACACAGAGTCTGGGCTTTTATCCCAAAATTCAGGAATACAATTATGATTGGGGGCGTGGTGAGAAAAAGATGCATTTTGATGAAAATCCAATTAAAAGAACAATTAATTAGGTAGTTACTACTCACAAAACACCATGCTTGATGATTTTCAGTATGCAAGGACAAATCAAATAGGCTCCGTGTCCTGAAAGAATTTGTAATATAAGAAGGTGGGTGTTGGTGGGATAGACACAAAAAAACAATAAGGGGATAAATCCATATTCCCAAAAGAAGAATAGATTGAAATGTATGCTAATAACCTGGAAGTAATATTTGAGTAAAGTGTGACTGCCTAGTACCAAAGATACTTGAAAACCAGGTAGACTATGTGAGGTTCTCTGACACCTCCACCTCACCTATCCTCCAATATCCTTTGCTGCTAAAAAAGAAATTGAAAAAAATTGGTAAATGGTGACATTTTTTAGTAAATCATATTTAAATGAGACAGCTGTATTTTTATGTTCCATGCTTACCCAAATCTTATTTAATTAACCTACTTAGACTTGTCGATTGAGGTTAATTAGACCCTAGGATTGATGTTAATTGCCATTGTAAACTGCCAATGTTATAAGGCAGTACATTTTGGATTTGGTTAAAAAAATGAAGTAGAGAGAATCTATTTTTCTTTCTTTGCTTATTTTTGGGTATATGCTTCCTCTTCTTTAGATAAAACAGCATTCCTCCATCCCCAATTGTATTTCACGTTGTTTTTGTTGTAGGTAGAGGGGTTATGAAGAAGTCATTAATTCCTTAGTATGTAAATAGTCCCTTTCTCTTGCTGCTTCTTTTTCTTTTTCCCTTCTAATTATGTCCCATCCAACATGCATGTACCTATATATATATATATATATATATATATATATACAGGTGCATTCTCTCTCTCTCACTTTCTCTCTCTCTCTCTCTCTGTTCTTAATTATCAGATATTTTCTGATTTTCTAGTTATTATTAAGGTCACTTGAGTGGTTCTACATTGGAGTTTATACTAAATTTGGACAAGATATTTTGTCCAAAACTCTCAGTGAGGTGAGGTTCAATATGTCTCAAAGAATCCAGCATGAACATTTTTATTTGGCTTCTGCAGATAGTTAAATTTTCATGAAATTTTTAATTAAAAGGACAATCATGCTTAAAAATACATTTTTTCCTAGTTAGTGAGCCTTATTTATGTCTTTTGCTAATGCAGACATGTATAGAGATAGTATCAGTTTAAAAATATTTTGAATGTACTACATGCCAACTCTCTATCAAATAATCAAGATTGAGATTGATGTTCAAACAACATACAAAAGAGCTCATTTATTTCAGCTCATAATTTAATAATCCAAGTTTTTAAACCAGATTTGTCATCTCTATTATATTTTCAAAGTGGCTTCTTGCTGTTAAGAGAAGTGTAATTAAGTATTTTCATATTTATTCTGTAAACAAATTTGTGTCATTATTAACATGTCATATCCTATGCTAGATGCTAATGTGGCAGAGATAATACACAGTTTCTAATCTCAGGAGGCTTAAAGGGTATAGCAGAGAATGGTCGGGGTCAGGACAGACTCCATTGACTAGAAAGCAGGGATTCCAACTGTGACTGGGGTTCTGGAATTGTGAAGCTTCTTAGACATAATTTCAGTAATAATTCCTGAGTAATGAGTAGGAATTACTCATGTTCGAGTTAGGGGTTTGCTTTCAGGCAATGCTGAGGATATTTTTCACACAAATAGTGTATTCTGGTTCTGATATCTTCTTCTTGCTATACTGTGATACTGGTAAAGGTTAGAATTGATATGAGCCATTTATCCATAATTTATATTTTATCTACTTCAAAAATTACTTGAGAAATGGATGATGTTGCTGCTGCTGATATGTGTAGGTGTTTGGATATTTACATAAACTAGTGATATTTGAATGAAAACTAAGCACCATAGTGTCAGAAGAAGGAATGGTATTAAAATCACAGACCAAGTTTCATTTGTTTGTTTGTTTGTTTGTTTATTTAATACCTTCCCTAAGTGCTTACACCAGAGTTTTGCTGTTATACTACGAATACTAAGTGCGGTGAATGAGTGAATATCTTGATTCTCTTGTTTCTTTTTTCCACACCATTTCTTATGCCCTTTTGACCCTTTTTCTTTTCCTCTCTCTCTTAACCTCAGAAACCTCACTCATTTATGAGTGTCTATTTACTGTTTTTATATTAAATAGTAAATACCTGTTTAAATTGCCAAGGCAATTGTGCATTAAGAGATGCTAATCAGACAGTGAAAAAGGCAACCACACACTTTTGGTGAAAATGTGGAAAAATTGAACTTCTTACACACTTGTTGGGAGTATAAAATGGTATAGTAGCTATAAAAATATATGGTGTTTTTTAAAAATTAAATACAGATTTACCATATGATCTAGCAATTGCACTTTTGGAATTGAAAGCAGTGTTTTGAAGAGCTATTTTTACACCTAAGTTTATAGCAAAGTAATTTAAAATAGCTGAAGTGTGGGAGCAACCCAGGTGATGTCAGATGAAGAGATAATCAAAATATGGTACACACAGTAATGGAATATTATTCAGGCCCAAAAAGGAAAGTCTGCAATATGCAACAATAGGGATAAACCTTGAGGACATTATATTAAGTGAAATAAACTAATCAAAAAAATTGAGGGCCTCCCTGATGGCGCAAGGGGTTAAGATGCAACCTATGAAGCTATCCACAGCCACTAAAGCAGGAGTTTGATCCCTGGCCAGGGAGCTACCCACATGGCACAGCAGACCTCTCCTGACTTGCCCGCTGCTCCCCTCAGCAGTGTATTTCACAATCTGCTTGTTCTGTTCCCCGCTCTGTCTCTGGTGAATCCTCTCACCCCCCCCACCTCTGGCCTGTGCCCTAGTTCTTGTATGCATAAATAAATAAATCTTTAAAAAAATTGAATATATTGTATGATTTGATTTATGTGAGATACTTAGAGTAGTCAAAATCATAAAGACAAAATATAATGCTGGCTTTCAGTGTCTGGTGGGAGGGGAGAATAGGGAGTTATTATTTAATGGGTGAAGAGAGTTTTACTAGATGAAGGTTATTGGGATGGATAATGCTGATCATGTGTTTAATACCGGTGAACTGTGCACTTAAAAATGGTTAAAATGGTAAATTTTGTTATGTGTATTTTATCACAGTTAACATATAAAAATAAAAATGATGGGGTCATACAGAATATGTTGACTAATAATTATAACTAAAAATGACATATTGAAGTTGTCATGGAAGTCAAGAGACAATGAAGGTAATTGCTTGACTTGAGTTGTTGGAGAGCAATTCTTGGGAGGATGTGGAGTTAGAGTGTTTGAAGGAAGGGGTTATATGATTTGTTTAGGCAGAGCACAGGAAGAAAGAACTCTAGGAAGAGGAAGAAAAATAAATGCAGTTAGGTGGGAATGGCTACCCATTTATGGGGTGTGGTGAATTAATCACCTAGGGTAGAATGGGGGCAGGCAGAAGCATCAGACCTTATAGGAAAGATTCACTTGTCTGCCTTAGAAGGTAAAATTTGATCCATTGTTAAGTCATTGGAGATTTTTCATCAGTACATGGCAGCATAAGAATTTAAAATTGGCTTACCACTTCCATGACTATTTATTAATTGCCCATTACATGTCTACCACTATTCTAGACATTTTGCAGGACAGCTAAGTAACTCAAACCTTTGCTTTCAGAAGATTTATAATCTCACTGGGAATATAAAATATGCATGCATAAGTAACAAAGATCATTATGTCTGTCTAAAATAAGAATGTAGCTCATTTAGAGAATCTGTGTAGTCAATAATCGTCAAAAGTCATTGTACTTATTATTTGCCAAGGTCTATTATAGGACTTTACAAATATTAATTCAACCAATCCAACACCTTCAAAAGATAGGCAACATTAGTATCCCTATTTTACAGTTGGAAAGGAAGACAGGGAGAATTTAAACATCCAAACCAACTAGTGGATTAAATCCAACTGTGGATCTGTGGTTTGTGAGTGCCCACAACTCTATCATGCCTCTAGAATTATTGGATAGATTTACTGAGACTTGAAATATACCAGCTCTTTAAATCCTCAATATTTGGTTTAATCTGAAGTCAACATAAATTGTTATTTCTAATCTATTATAGACATAGTGTCAACATTGCTGAACTCTTATTTCACTGCATGATATGAATGAAATGCAGCTGTAATTGATTTGGGATACACTAAAAGTTGGCTTAAACCTAGGATACTTGTTGTGATGATTTATGGCACACCTACACTTCTGTAGACAATTTGAAAAACTAGCATTTCAATGGTGTTTATAGTGTCATAGCATTTATAGTCTTATACAATACACATGATACTGAGAGGACCACAGGCCCAGGAGTTAGAACCCTGAGCTCTGAATGGGGTTGCCAATTTTTTTATGTCAAACCCTGACCCCGCTTCTGGATGGAGAGCTCACATTGCCTGATGTCCCCAATTTCCAGATGATTGAATAAGATAACAATGTGGAAACTCCCAGAAAACCAGGAATCTGGGCTTGGCACTTTAACTCTCTATAAAAAGGCGCCTATGTGAAAAGGAGAACATAACTCTTTCACAGGGTTGTTTGGAGGATGCAAGAGATATGATGTGTGAAACTCAATGTGCTGAATAGACATTAGCTACAGATACAACATCAAATGTTAGGCTAATGTAAAGTGGTATTATTTTTATTTTTCTTGGTTGTATCTCATAATTCTGTGAAGAAGACCATTTCCAAGCTTCACTGGGAGAGTTCTGGAATACCACAGCAGGGTTTGACTGGTGTTTTCTTTCCATCAATTTGTTTTGAAAGCAGAAGTACTGGAAATATTGCATAAAAACCCAAGCTGGCTAGATTTCAAGACCTATTTCTAGACCAGAGTGGCTTGGATCAGGTTGAATAAGATTCTGAATGTTTGGATGTGGAGAAAAAACTGAACCTTAGTAAACTGAGAAAGGACAAACTGAAAATTTTCAAATTATTGGATGGTTTAGGGATTCTGGGAAAATGTACATTAGCAGTTAGAATGCAATTATCAAGTTTGTTTTTAGACCATGACCAAAGGGTCAGCCTTTGTTTTCATTTCTTTCTTTGGAAGTGAAAGAACAATTGTAATTAAAGAAACAACTTATTTAGGTCAGTTTTCTGATCAAATTTTGCTAAGGAATTATTACATTGGTAATGACTAGTTTATGCTCATTTAAAAATCTTTCTTGGGTGATACCCTGGACTCTAGTTGCGGAGGGTGCCAGAGTGGCCAGAACCCTTGGGACCTTCTGTGAGACCCTGCCAATCCCTATCCGGGTGTGCAGAGGCCTCACAAATTCCTATGTGAGCACACCAGGGCCTGCCAAGACTGATGAGACCACAGTCCATGTCAGGGAGGGTAGGAGAGCAGACAGAGGTATCACAAAACCCTGTCCAGATGGTGTCACTAATATGTGGAATATAAAGTAACTAAATTAATATTCAGATAAAAAGCTTAAAAACTAAGCCCAGAGCTGGTTGGGGAGAATTAACAAAGAGGGAAGAAAGCACAGTGGACTGAGGTGGTGGATTATGGGTGATTTGGTGGTGGTTACCCTATTTTGATAATATCTGATGGAGGTATCCCAACATTACCTCAATTAAAAATAAATAAAATCATTTGTATATATTCAAAAGTTATAGTCATTAATGGATTCATAATGAATAATTACAATGTGTCATTATAATTTTTGTAATATATGAGTGATTTTAATAAAATAATTATTATTGCATGCATGTCATTATGGTTACCTTGTAAAAATTTCCATTTAATACCTTTTATGCATGAGATGGTATTGAGCACTGAGAACAGAGGTGAACAAGGCAAGCTTCCTGGCTTCAAGGAGCTTGTACTTTGTTAGAGGAGGTAGAAAAGTTGGCAGTAAATGGGATGCATTTTACACTGAGTATCTTTTCATGATGGGGGAGGCCTTTTACTTAGAGAAAATGATATGCCACAAGCTGTTCAATGCATGTTCTTCACGTTGGCTCTTCTCAACCATTGCACCATAACTGTGGGAATTTTAGAGAGGAGAAAATTTACTGTGCATCCAGGTGTCTGGATCCACCTTTTCCACCAGTCTTCTTCCTAGATGTGTTCCTGTATCCCCTCGTCTTCCTCTTTATCCGAGAAATCATAAGAAACTGGTGTGCCCACTTGGAAGACCCATAGAATCTACAAGGGGGATTGATTCCTTTTGTACAAAGTGACCCACTTAAGATGGGCAGAGAATGAGGAAGGCGGAGTTTCTGTTTATGCTTCGCAGGGGAAGCACCAGCTCTCTAGCTGCTGCTGGAGTATGCACCGGTGTCCACCTCTGTCCCTCTCAGAGAGCTCACAGGAGAGTAACATGCTACACAGTCCCATGAATTTTTAATGACTTGAACTTGAAAACTAGTTTCAGAAGGTGAGCAAAATACTACGTTAATTGAACACTGCTGCTATGGCTTCCTCTCCCAAAGTAGTTTTCAAGGAAATATGGCTGAAATATCAGCTGTCAGATGATGAATATTTTAAAGCAAATTCTATTATGCACTCAAGGTTCACTCAGCTCAGTAATGAGAGTAATGAGGACAGTTACCTTTAGGCAAAGGAAGTGAGATCACTCTTGCCACTTACTGGGGGTTGATTTGACAGCCATCTGCTCTGAGGACCGGGCTGTGTCTGGGGAAATCACAGCTGCTTGTCGTAACCTCACCCGGTAGGAAAAACTCTTACCTTACAATGGTTACATCTCTTTCTGGCAGAAAACTGGCTGCAGACTATTTTTATTCCCCTAGCTGAGCACTGAGGTAGAATCCATTACCTGATGAATATTCAATGGGTGAAGTTTAAAAAAAGAGAACATCTCTGCTCTCCTGCAAAACCCTCTGTGGCCCGAACAGAAGGAAATCACAAAGGCAAGAGAGGAAAAGTCAGGCACATCTCCTTCCTCCTCGATACTAATGCTATTCACAAGATGCCGGGAAAGGCAAAAGGAAAGGGGATAAGTTTTCAAATTATTTCAGAGAAGTAGCCTGAGAGAGATGAATACTGCCTTGAAATTAAGAGAAAATGAAAAGTGAGCCTAGTGTATCCCTAGATGTTGCTACTTCTGATTCCGTAGAAGCTTTTTGGTCTTCCTTTGAGTTTGCATTGGAGGTTTAGGCACTAAAGGGAGAAAAATAATCACATTATGCTGATTCAGTAAGACAGCCCTGACACAGTCTGCCAGCCATCAGTGACACCGACCACGCTGTCAGGAGTTGGTAAGGAGCACAGGACACATTTTTATAAAAGAGACAAAAAAGAAACTTTTTTTTTTCTCTACAGGTTGTGTTACAAAGTCAGTTTTGCTAACTGTGCAACTATTATTTGTCAAGCTGCATTGGAAATAGTTGATTTTTCCCCCCTGCTGTTTCAGCATGGTTTGATGGATGATGTGGCTGCAGAATGACTAACAAACCCCAGAGAAAAGAGAGAAGGCACCATCTGTTTTTCTCATCATCATACGTGTTTCTAGCCCCTCCTCATCACACCATTTCTCTTGTCCCTCAATACATGCTTACAGTACATGGTTCCCTGGTTGTTCCTAACCCAGCCCCCGTTGGCACTGGAGTTCCTACATTTCTCAGTTACTACACAAAGATGGTTTTCTTGTGAGCAACAATAAAAGGAACGAAGAAGTCAGGCACCCATTGTAAAAGAATATAGAACATATTTGAAAATAAAATCTATTGATAACATGGTTATTGCGATTTTATTCCAATTAATGATGTACCATTAATTTACATCTTTGTTTGCTTTTTGATATTATAGGATTTCTCCCTTCAGTTGTGGTCAACATAATTTTCCCATCACCAATGTACCCATAGTCCTCCATTGTGTCCCCCTCCTCATTCTGTCCCCACTATTTTCTCCCTACCTTCCCCTTGTGCCCGCCTCTTCTGGATGTCTCAGGTCTATGGTCAGCTCTCAAGAGGTCAATATTAAAGTTTGTCTTTGTCTGATTCTTTGGTTTACCTAGTTTCCACATATAAAGGAAACCATCTTGTGTTTATCTTTCTCCTTCTGGCTCACTTCACTTAGGAAAAGCCCTTCCAGTTTCATCCATGTTGCTGCAAATGACATGACTTTATCTTTTTTGATTGCTGAGTGGTATTCCATTATATGTATGTATAACCTCACATATTCTTGATCCACTCATCTGTCCTGGGCATTTGGTTATTTCCATATCTTGGCTATTATAAATACTAACATAGAGTCAAGTTTTCTTTTGAAGTAGTGTTTTTGTGTTCTTTTTTTTTTTTAAGATTTATTTATTAATTTATACAAGCACTGGGCACAGTCAGAAGCACGGGAGGGTGAGAGAATTCACCAGAGCCAGAGCAGGGAACAGAACAGGCAGACCCACGAAACACACTGCCGAGGGCAGCAGTGGGCTGCAGGAGAGGTCTGCGTGCCATGTGGGACCCTCACCTGGCGGCCAGGGATCGAACTGGTGCTGCTGAGGCTGCGGGCAGCTTTGCAACCCAGCGCTCAACCACTACGCCACCGGGGAGGCCCTGTTTTGTGTTCTTTGGGTGGATACATAGGAGTGGAATTGCTGGGTTGTATGGTAGATCTACTTTTAGTGTATTGAGGAGATTTCCATAGGGACTGGACAGTCTGCATTCCCACTGATAGTATGAGAGGGCTCCTGGCCAGCACTTGTTTCTGTTTTTTGATTTTTTTTTTGATATGGGCTATTCTCACAGGTGTGAGATAGTATCTCTTTGTGAGTTGGATTTGCATTTCTCTGATGATAGTGATGATGAACATTTCTTCGTATGACTGTTGGCCATCTGCATGTCTTTTTTGGAGAAGGGCCTAATATTTAGTTCTTCTATCCAGTTTTTGATTGGGTTATTTGTTTTGTTTTTGTTGAGTTGTATGAGCTTTTTGTAGATCTTTGATATCATCCCTTGTCAGATATGGGTTTTTTTTTTTTAAATTTCTTTTTTTTCTTTTTTTTTTTTTTTAAGATTTATCTATTTATACAAGCACTGGGTACAGTCAGAAGCGCGGGAGGGTGAGAGAACTCACCAGAGCCAGAGCGGGGAGCAGAGCAGGCAGAAGGACTGAAGTACACTGCTGAGGGGAGCAGCGGGCGGCAGGAGAGATCTGCACACCATATGGGACCCTCCTCTGGTGGCCGGGGGTCAGCCGGGGATTGAACCGGAGCTGCAGAGGCTGCAGGCAGCTTCGCAACCCAGCGCTCAACCGCTGCGCCACCAGGGAGGCCCTTGTCAGATATGTTTTACAAATATTTTCTCACATTCATTAGGGTGTCTCTTCATTTTGATTACTTTCTCTTTTACTATACAGACGATTTTAGTTCAACACAGTCCAAGTTGCTTATTTTCTCCTTCATTTTCCTTGCTGCTGGAGATGAGTCCGTAAAGATGTTTCTGAAGTTTATGTCATGGAGTGTTTTGCCTTTGTTTTCTTTTATGGCTTTAGGTCTTACATTCACATGTTTTATCAACTTTGAGTTGATTTTCATGTATGGTGTGAGATAAATGGTCTAGTTTCATATTTTTTCATGTGGCAGTCCAATTTTTCAGCATCATTTGTTGAAGTGGCTTTTCTTTGTTGTAGGTTAGTTGTCCACAATTTGTGGTTTTATTTCTGTATGTTCTATTCTATTCCATTGGTCTGTGCTGTCTATTTTTATTCCAGTACACATACCATAGGTTATTGTGCTTCCTGACACCTGGTCTTTAGTAGACCTATTATAGCCTACTCAGTCACCAGAAACCAATGGTGTATGTATAAATTCCCTCAGTTTACAAATAAGGTAAATGAGGCTCAGAGTGCTTAAGTGGTTTCCCCAAATCACATAGCTTTACATGAAGCAGTCATTTGAATACTGAACCCAGACTAGTATAACCCCATAATTAAATCTCCACTTTTTTTCCTCTCTGGGGAGATGTGAGGTAAGGCGGTAGATTGATCTTAGGTCTGGTGGACTCTTGCAAGGACTTCTATCCACCTTCCCAGGAGAGTTGGAGTGTTGGGAGGGGTTTGAAAGAAACCCTTTCTTGTCTATCCCTGGCTTCTTGATTCCTGGTCTGGCTGGTGACAGCATGGCTACAGGCAAATGTTTGTGATGTCTCGGTTGGCTAAATACACACAGGAAATAGGAAAGTTGAAGTGCATGAAGAAGTTCTAGCATAAAATCTATAGTCACCTAGAAACTGTGGGGGTGGTCAGGAGGCTTAGGCAGGTCTTGGCACACAAAAACTGGAATGAGGATGCTGGATGATGGAAAAAATGAGTGCACATATTTGATTCCAGACTCCAAGTTTGGCAACTTAATAACAGAAACATGGAGGTCTAACTTTCACTGAAAATTACCTTATGAAGTTTGTCCAGACCCATAAAAATGCTCTGGGTTTATGATACATAAAAAAATGCCTAATGGAAGTGTTGAGAAGTCAACTGTGGAGAGCAAATCAGTCTTTCTGCCATCACATTCTTATGCTAAGCAGTGTCTTTTGGTGCAGCTTTCAAAAAGGAGAGCCTTCTTGGTTATCTTAGAAGTAATTACTAGTACTTATGGAGTGTCTGCTGCAAGTGGGTGCTTCACATGCTTCGCTTCTACTTCAGATATAAAACAATCCCCAAAAGTAATTATGATTTCTCCCACTTGCAGAAGAGGAACCGATACTCTAAAATGTTGACTGATTTGCCAAAGATAACATAGCAAGCATTGGGACAGGAAATTGAACTCAGACTGATTCCAAAGCCTGCATTTTTGCTAGTTCTCTGATTTCTTTACTATATTCAGCGAATCTACTCTGTAACATTCTTTACAATTTTAACATGTCTAAAAGGGGCACCATCAATCGATCTCATTAAGGCCCTCTCTATTGATTAGATTTGTTGCCACCGTACTGAGTGTTTTCCTATCGTTCTACTTTTTGCCCATGGGTTGACGAAGTTTCTTTTCTATTCCTGTTTAGGTGACTGACATATATGTCAGTTGTCTATAGGTGGCTGAGGTTTCTGTGCTTTAAAGACAACTTTCTCCTTTGGGCTCCTCTACCACGCGCCCAGTGCTTGTGCCAGAAGGCTTTGTCTTTCTCATCTGGGGTTTCCCTAATTCCTCTTTTTGTTTGTTCTCAACGTGGCCCTTTGCATCTTCCTCCCTTTCTTCATACAGTCTCATCTAGTCCTGGAAAGGACAAGTAGTTCTGCAAACATGACACAGAGGAGATTGTTTTGGAACTTAGGACACATTTTCCCCCTAATCTTCTCTCAGGTTTGGAAGAGAAAATAATCCTTGGGTAGAAGAGTCTGGGGAAACCAGATGGCTAATTCCAGATAACCTGAGTTGGAACTGCACATAATACATTCTCCTGTGAGCAGTCTAGCCAAGTACTGTTGGGGCTGACATGTATTGTTTGGCTTCCTTTTAAAGGTAAAGGCTACAAAAAACTCCCCCAAAAAACCTGATTTCAAAAAAAGTGAGATACTGAGCCTGAGAAGAGGCTCATGTAAGTGAGCAGTCTTGAAATTGAAGGGTCACTGTTTCACGGTGAATCTGGCTCTTTGCTTAGTTTTAAGGTATTCTGGTAAATATCCAGTGAGATGTTGGAGATGGGGAGGGGCTGTATCCCTATCAAGTTGTAATGAACTGAACATTTATTAGCTAAATATTCATCACAAGCAGGCAAAACAATTTATAAACCTGTTGTGCAACTTGACAAATTTCCAGCTCCTGGCTTTTTAGAAATTCCTAACACAAAGGATCTGTCAAGGCAAGCCCAGTAGCACCCTGGAGGAGCGTCAGTTCTCAATGTCATCAAGCTCCCAACTGTACTTCACTGATTGGGTCAGACTTGGCATGTTATTACTTAGGTAAACCACAAGCAGGCTCATCCCTGCCCACTTCCTGAAGCATGACAGTGTTTTTGAACAATTAATAGTGAATATGCATCCTCTGAGTACCTTTAATTTCATCAGTGAAAGATATTTTCTAATATTTGTCATGCTACATAAAAGTCACTAGCTTTGGGTCTCCCTGGTGGCGCAGTGGTTGAGCGCTGGGTTGCGAAGCTGCCCGCAGCCTCTGCAGCGCCGGTTCGATCCCCGGCTGCTCCCTGGCCACCGGAGGAGGGTCCCACATGGCGCGCAGACCTCTCCTGCTGCCTGCTGCTCCCCTCAGCAGTGTACTTCGGTCCTTCTGCCTGCTCTGCTCCCCGCTCTGGCTCTGGTGAATTCTCTCACCCTCCCGCGCTTCTGACTGTACCCAGTGCTTGTATAAATAAATAAATAAATCTTAAAAAAAAAAAAAAGTCACTAGCTTTACCAAAGGAAAACCATTTTTTAAGATTTATTTATACAATTTATTTCAATAGATTATCATTTATTTTCTTGACATGATTAGGAGATGAAGTGGGAAGTTGGCTCAGAGGGGAAAAAATCAAGAATAATTTTGAATTATGAAGTCAAAAAGATTAACTAGCAAAGATGTTCTTTTTTCAAAAGACATCACATGGTCCTTTTGTTGGTTTATCACTGATGGATGCTCATTCACCAAGTATTAGTTTTTAAAACATTTTTTTAATTTGCTTGTTGCTCTTTTTAAAATGGTGGTGAAATACACATAATACAAACTCCATCATCTCAACCATTTTTAAGTATACAGTTTAGTAACATTCATTTAGTGCATTTGCATTTTTGTACAACCATCATTAGCAACCATCCGTAGAAGTCATTTCATCTTGCAAAACGGAAGCTCATTACCATTTAACACTAAATGGTAATTTCTTCTCCCCCCTCAGCCCTTGATAGCTATTATTCTACTTTCTGTCTCTGTGACTTTTAGTACTTTAAGTGTCTCACCTAAGTAGAATCATAGAGTATTTATCTTTTTGTAATTGACTTATTTTACTTAGTATGTCCTTCAGTTTCATTCATATTATAGCAGAGGTCAGAATTTTCTTCCTTTTATGGCAACATTATACTGTGTTGTATGTGTAGGCCACATTTTGCTTATCCATTTATCCTTCAGTGGACACTTGGGCTGCTTCTACCTCTTGTCTATTGTAAATAATGATGTTATGAGCCCAGGTATACAAATATCTCTTTAAGATGCTGCTTTCAATTCTTTGAGGTTTTTTTCTTATTAATTATTTTATTTTTTACATTGTTTTTAAACAATATTTGCTTCCCCCACGCCCTCATGTGTAGTCCCCATAGTTCCCTTCACCAATGCACCCGTGCACCATCACCTCAGTCCTCTGTGCTCCTCCCTCCCTCCCTCTGATCCCTCGCCCTTCTCCTCCCCTGCAGGATGTCTCTGATTTATAATTTTCTGTTTTTGCTTTGTTGCGTTTTGTACTGTTATTATTTTTTATGCTGATGTTTTATTTAGTTCCCCTATATTCCTGCTATAAGTGAAACCATGCAATATTTTTCTTTTTCCTTCTGGCTTGTTTCACAGAGCATAATTCCTTCTAGCTCTATCCACATTGCTGCAAATGGCATGAGTTTATCTTTTTTGATCACTGAATAATATTCCATTGTGTATATATTCTATATCTTCTTGATCCAGTCATCTATTTTTGGGCATTTGGGTTGTTTCCAGTTTTTACCTACTGTAAATAGCACTGCAATAAACATAGGTGTATAGATGTTCTTTTGAATCAATATTTTTGTGTCCTTTGGGTAGATCCCTAGGAGTGGAATTGCCAGGTCCTATGGTAGCTCCATTTTTAGTAGACTGAGGAAACTCCACACAGCTCTCCATAATGGTTGGACCAGTTTGCACTCCCACCAGCAATGTAGGAGAGTTCCTTTTTCACCACATCCACGCCAACATTTGTTGCTTGTTTTTTTGATATGTGCCATTCTTACTGGTGTAAGGTGGTATCTCAATGTGGTTTTGATTTGCATTCCCCTGATTATAAGGGATGTTGAACATTTTTTCATGTGCCTATTGGCCATTTGCATTTCCTCTTTGGAGAAACGTCTTTTAAGTTCTGCCCATTTCTTGACTGGATTGTTTATTTTGTTTTTGTTGAGTCGTGCGAGTTCTTTGTATATATTGTGATCAGTGCCTTATCAGTTGAATGGAGTGCAAAGATTTTTTCCCAATCAGTGGGGTGTCTCTCTGTTTTGGTTAATGTCTCTTTTGCTGTGCAGAAGCTTTTTAGTTTGATGTAATCCCAGGTGTTTATCTTTTCGTTGACTTTCTTTGCTTTGGGTGATGAGTCTTTAAAGATGTTATTGCGATGGGGCCTCCCCTGGTGGCACAGTGGTTGAGGGCTGGGTTGTGAGGCTGCCCACAGCCTCTGCAGCGCCGGTTCAATCCCCGGCCACCGTCCCACATGGTGCGCAGACCTCTCCTGCCACTCGCTGCTCCCCTCAGCAGTGTATTTTGTCACTCTGCCTGTTCTGTTCCCCGTTCTGGCTCTGGTGAATTCTCTCACCTTCCCGTGCTTCTGACTGTACCCAGTGCTTGTATAAATAAATAAATAAATCTTTTTTTTTTTTAAAAAAAAAGATGTTATTTTGATGTATGTCCTGTAGTGTTTTACCTATATTTTCTTCTATATATTTTATGGTGTCAGGTTTTATGTCCAGTTCTTTTATCCATTTTGAGTTGACTTTTGTGCATGGTGAGAAGTAGTGGTCTACTTTCATTTTTTTGCATGTGGTGGCCCAATTTTCCCAGCACCATTTATTGAACAAACTGTCCGTGTTCCATTGCATGTTCTTTGCTCCTTTGTCAAAGATCAGTTGTCCATATAAGTGTGGCTTTATTTCTGGGCTCTCTGTTCTGTTCCATTGGTCTGTGTGTCTGTTTTTGTTCCAATATCAAACTGTTTTAATTATTATGGCTTTATAGTATAACTTGAAGTTTGGAAGTGTGATACCTCCTTTCTCTTTTGTTTTCATCAGTAGGCCTTTGGCTATTCATGGTTCTTTGTGGTTCGACATGAATTTCATCAGTATTCTACTTCTTTGAAGAATGTCATTGAGATTTTTATTGGAATAGCATTGCAATTCTTTGAGGTTTAAACTCAGAAGTGGAATTGCTGGATCATATGGTGATTCTATTTTTCATTTTTTGTGAAATTGTCATATTGTTTTGCAAAATGTTAGTTTTTGATGGTAATATTGATACAGAAGAACTCAGTATGTGGCCCTTTCTGATGCAGTGCTGCCAAACCATTCTGAACTAGGCTGACTGGAGAGCACATAGGAGTTGACCAGTCCTAGAATTAAAATGTTAACTCACTGCCTCTTACATAACATCGCAGTGGTTATTATAGCTGGTGACTCACAGCCACATGGCATCCTGTATTCTCAAACAGAATGGGAAGCCAGTTGACAATAGAGATCAAGTCTACTTTTTCGTTATTTTATCCTTTGGCTTCTGATAATTACTTACTTAAAAGAGGTAGCAAGATTAAAGAAAAAAAGAGTACTAATTCCAGGATGGAAAACTGATCTTTTTTTCCAGTCCTGGTTTTCTTTTTCTGATAAAGGAATCAAGAGCAAACCCACCATTCTTTTTCCTTGAAATTGCCAAAGTCTAGTATTGACTTTCCAAGGGTGATGTGTGGTTCAAACCACAGAACTAAAAACATACGTGTCTCTTTCATAAATGAGTATTGTCCTGCTTACAGGAACTTTGACTAGGGTTTTTCTGGAGAGAAAAAAAAAAGACATCTCATCTTTGTTTTTAATTAAGGCTGTCACCAGTTTTTTATCCCAAAGTGTCATTTATGGATGGTAGTTTTCTAAGGGTGGAGAAAATGGGACATTTTGAACCTATGATTTGCAACCAGGTAATGCTATTTCTCAGGTACCTGAGACCCTCTCCACCAAGTTACACACAGCAGTGGACTGGCTCTTCCCAGACATACTGAGACAGAAACATTACCTTTTGTACTTCCTTCTTCAAGTCTGATCAAATAGTTTTATTATGGGTGGGGAAAGGAGAAAAAGAGAAGGTTAACAGGAGGGAGGTGGAATAGTCTTGTCTTTTCCTCTTAGATTCTGAGCTCAAACTGACACCTCACCCTGTCTCAACTACTAAGTGCGTCCAGCCTCTTACTTTACAATTAGTTACTCAAGGAGCATCAGATCAAGTGACAAAAACCTGAGCCCTGAACCCTGTTCTCTACGCTGCAGGCTCCTACTGGGTACTGCTTGCAGGGATTTTGTCTATGGTTTTTCTGGAGAGAAAAAAATAAGGCATCTCATCTTTGTTTTTAATTAAGGCCGTCACCAGTTTTTCATCCCAAAGTGTCATATGCAGAAAATCAAAGAAGCTTTTGTATAAATAATAAGAAAAAATGGTTTTACCTTTTAGTAATGGAAAACATTTTCAAGGAGAGCTTCACAGCTCTGGTAGGCTTGGCACTTCATTCAGGTGAAATCTCTCAAAAATTGTAGCATAATTTGTAGTTTTGTCCAAGTATTTTTATGATAGGATATTAACAGTCTCATTTTAATAATATCTTAAGGAAAATGAAAAAAAAAACATACAGGAACCTCTTATCTAGGTCATAATATGAATCCTGATTCAACTACAATGTGAAAGACTTTCAGCTTTTTAAAAATTGGGCTTTGTTTCAGTTTGGTTATAGACTTGAAAAGGATTCTGTGAAAAAGATTATTCTAGGGATTTGTTTTTGTTCCCACCAGTTTCTCTAGAAAACTTGATCAGGGAGGAGCACAGGATGATTTTGTTTCATTTGACCTGTCAGATCTGAATCCTCAGCCAGAGATGGGATAGGATCATGAATTTCCTCCAGCAGTTTGCTATACTGAGTATTAACTATAAGTCATGGGAATGGAGAGCTATAAGCTCAGTCCCCTTTGGGGCTGGTTTGTCTCTTTTGGGTTTGTTGTATTAAACGGACTGAAATGTGTAAGTTGGGGAGTCATACCTAACTTTTATTCTCACCTTGAAAGCTATCTCTAGGCCTTGTCAAGAGTACCCAAGCTGATGGTCACTGCAAATGGCAGCATTGCCTGAACACTAATTGTACATTTTTATTTTGTCAGGTTTCTCCAGTACTTACCCCCTCCCCCAAATCTGACCTTATCAAAAATATGGCTTCACTGAGTTTCACAATTATGACTCTTCTCCTATGTTAGCAGATTTGGGAATAGGCTTGAAGCCCAGAGGGTGGAGCTGCAGGTACTCAGGTCCATATTCCAGTGGAATTCAGTCTTAGAGTGTTATGCTTTGGCATAGACCATCCTGCATGCTCATGTTGGCAGGGAGAGTATCTTTTTGGCTGTCCCACCTGGTGAATGAATCCCCTCAAATTTTTTATGTTGAAACCCTACCTTTCAATGTGATGGTATTGGGAGGTGGGACCTTTGGTAGTAATTAGGATTAGATGAGGTCATAAAGATGGAACCCCGATGAATGGGATTAGTGACCTCATTGGAGTCATAAGAGAATTTGTTTATCCTTTCTGCTCTCTAGTGTGAGAAGATACAATGAGTAGTTGTCAGTCTGGAAACCCAGTAGTTGTCACTCTGGAAATCCAGAGGAGGACCCTCACCAGAACAGTGTCTCAGATTTCTAGCATCTAGAACTATGAGAAATAAATCTCTCTTGTTTATAAGTCACCCAGTCCACAATATTTTGTTATGGAAACATGAGCTAACTAAGAAACCAACCTTACAGATGGAGAAATTGCTGAAGGTCACAAATGGAAAGCCAAGTTTCAAATGAGAAGACGTTTTTTAGCCTGGGATTTCTTTTATGACATGACACTGCCTCCTGGAAACTGGTGTTAGAAAGGAACGAATACTTGATGCGAAATCCAAAGATCGAGGTTTGAATGCAGTTCTGGTTAATTCTTACTCCTGAACACTCAAATATTCTGAGCCCGTTTCATTTTCTGTTGTGTGAGAATATACTGTTCCTACTGCACAGGATTGCTGGAGGGACTAAATTTAAAAAATGCAAAGTAACAAGCTTGTAAAGATCCCTCCAAGCCTCTAAAAGCCCACAAGGCTATTAAAATTTTTGAAGTTGGTTGCATTTTGCCAAATTCATGACTTAAGCACTGTCTGTACAAGAGGGTAGTCTGGAAGGATGGAGGGAAAACACTGGGAATGCAGCTGCCTTGTTCTGTATCCTTAGAGCAGTAACAAAAGAATAGGACCTTAATACAGTGAATTGAAAAATCTTCCCATGATGTTAGGTACTTTCTTCATTTGAAGTTGAATGGGTGAAATAATAAAAGTCACAACTGCTTCCTTACAATGTGAATTCACTGATTATCAACAAATACTTGATATTATGCAACATATACCAACCACTATTCAAGGGGCAAGTTGCAAGCAGGAATTGACATTCTCCTTTTTTGTATGGTTCTTACATTTGGGAAATCAGACATAATAAATAAATGATGCCACAGTACACAAGAAATCATTAGTACTATGATGAAAACAAAACATGGTGCTACTGGCAGGAATGACTGGGAGCTCCTTTATAGGAGGAAAGAGAAGGCTTTTATGATGTTTACATCTCATCTTGAATGAAGGAGCTGGCTCCACAAGGATTGAGGAAGTATATGGGAGCAGAAGAATCAGACGGGCATCTTGATTATCTGTGCTAATGGAGAGAAACATTGATATGAGTATTCTGAAACTGTGGCTAATTCAAAAGTGGTAAGTATTTGGCTATATGATTATAAACACACACTCAGAAGGCAGATGCATTTCCGCACGTGGCACAGGCACATTTCTCTCTCAGAAGCTCAGATTTGGTTCTTTGTTCTTGGTCCTGCCTGGGAAGCAAAGAAGCATTGTGGGATGTCTGCAGCTGTAGTCCTCACTGAGTGGAGAACTGTGAGGTCTAATTAGGCAAGTTTAGCTTCCCAAAGGAGGTTAATTATTCTCTAGGTTTAGAAGGCAAGGACAGAGAGAGGACTGGAAAGGTTGCATGAGGACAAACTTTGGCTGTAGCAACTGGCAAGCAAAATTTGGGGCCAATGAGTAAGAAGGTTTGGCCAAAGCAGAGGTTTTCTGAGAAACTAAGGCAAAATGGCCACAGCATATAGGTAAGAGGGTGGGGTTTAAAGGTGGGTTCAGTCATTTTGATTTCATGGGGCAGTTCTTAGACATGAATTATATAGAGTCCTGACAGTGCTTAGAAATAGGTGAATTTGTTAGGTAACACATATGTCCCTCTCTCCAGAGAAGGATGCCCAGAAAACCTGTTCCCTCCCTCCCATGCTCATCAGCACACTCATCCCACCCCTACTATTGTGCCCAGTTTGGAGAGTGACTGGAAATCTACCTCACTTGTCTGGTTAGATCTGCTCCTCCTTTCAACTGTAAACAACCCCACTCCTGAGAGCCCAGGTTTATGATGTGAGGCTGACCATCACAACTGATTGGCAGAAGTACCCACTAGGATTTAAAGTACCTATGCTAGAAAAAGCTTATATTTAGAGTGTCCATAAATTGGTGGAAATGAGGGATAAACCTAATGCTTAGGTCAGTCTTGGATGATAAATAGGAGTTACCACTTGGCAGATTATAAACAAGGAATCAGAAACCAGGCCAACACTCATCATCTGGTAGACATTGATTAGGAATTTTGTTTCCCTGTTTACTCTCTTTCAGAAGTAAAAGTTACCCTGTGATGTTCCTTACTTAAAAGTGTTTGACAATCTTGTCATTTTAGACTGTTTGAATGTGATTTCTCTCTATCTGTGTGTCTCTCTCTCATCATGGATTGAAATTCAGGAATCACTAAAACCCTTTCAACCTCATGCAGAACTCAGAAGGGTTATTTGGACCTTTTAACCCCAGCTGCCCCTCTGGTCTCCTTTTAGTAGAGATGTAATTAAATCTCAAACCTGAAATTTGGAAAGAAAAAAAAATAATTCTAGTTAGTTACCACTTTCCAATCATTTTCCAATGTTGTCTTTTTCTTTTTTGTCATTAATTCATAAAAATAAATGACTTTAAAAAATTCTTTTGTATGAGTGGCTCTTTTCTGGAATTTGGGGGAGGGAACTTAAAAGAGAAAAAATGGCACATTGAAATTCCAATGGTTTTAACCAAGCTGACCATGTAAGTGTATGTGACCCATGATTCCTTAGTAAAGGGAAATAGGCAATTTATAAAGCTTTTTATTAAAAAAAACTGTTGAGGAGGAAATGCCTGCCACTAAGTGATAGCTGTAGTACTCACTAGCATGGCTATATAGTTGTAATAAAGCACTACTACTGTAAATGATTACTAAAAGGAACATATGAATAATATTCTGTGCCTAAATATTTCATGTGATAATCAGTTAATCTCCCAAGAAGACAAAATTACAAAATTTGCAAGTTGCATAACCCTCAAATATCCTTTGTAAGCTCTGCCTCCCAGTGTCAATGCTGAACCTCTATTTCTATGCCAGATGCCCTCTTCTGCTTAAACCCACCTGGGCAGAAAATAAGTGACTGATTATTTTAACAAATAGTTGACTGTATATTTTGAGTCCGGTGATCTGATAAACCAATTCACCAGGAAGTGAGGCTCCATAACAAGTATCTTTTTGAAGCCTACTTGTAGTTGGATATAATAACAACAAAAAAAGAAAATGCAAAGTTACATCGATACGATTCAAAATTGAAACATTAGTTGAAACAGCAAAAGATTGGAAACAACTCAAATGTCACCATAGGCCACTGAAAACTAATACATCCTCAGAATAGAGTACTATAGAGTTATAAAAAAGAAAGAACAGGGCCTCCCCGGTGGCGCAGCGGTTGAGCGCTGGGTTGCGAAGCTGCCTGCAGCCTCTGCAGCACCGGTTTGATCCCTGGCTGCTCCCCAGCCACCGGAGGAGGGTCCCACATGGCACGCGGACCCCTCCTGCCGTGCCCGCTGCTCCCCTCAGCAGTGTACTTTGGTCCTTCTGCCTGCTCTGCTCCCCACTCTGGCTCTGGTGAATTCTCTCACCCTCCCGCGCTTCTGACTGTACCCAGTGCTTGTATAAATAAATAGATAAATCTTAAAAAAAAAAACAATTGTTTTATTACTGTTTTGAATTATATTGCAAGATATTTTATTAAGTAAACCTAGTAAGATGAAAAGAAACCTGTGTATAGTATACTATCTTATAGTTTAAAAAGGAAAGGTACAGATACACATATTCGTGTTGGTGTATATATATATATACACACACACATATAAATATACACATATATATTTATTTTAATTTTGGGGGCTACATTATTTCTCTTCGATATGTGCACATGTTCCACTCACCCTTCACCAAACCTCCTTTGTCAATAACCCATCTGCCTCCTTCCAAATCCCCTTTGGCCTCTTTCTGTGTCCTCTGGTAACCATTACATTCTTTCACTGAGTTCAAGATTTATTCGGACTCTATTTGCTTGTGTGTGATTTTGGTTATTTATATTCCACAGATGAGTGGAACCTTCTGATATCTGTCTTTCACTTTTTGACTTTTTCACTTAAAATTATCACCTCAAGGTCCATTCATTTTGTCCCCAAAGCACCTAGTTCAACTTTTTTCCATAGCTGTGTGTGTATTCCACCATTTTTCCACAGAGACTGAACCAACTTGCAACTGTACCAATTTGCAACTGCACCAAGTCATCCTACCAACAGCAGATGAGAGTTTCTTTTTCACCACAACCTCACCAACATTTGTGGATTCTGTTCTTTCTTGTATGGACCATTCTCACAGGATTAGGGTGACATCTCACTGTGATTTCGATTTGCATTTATATTATAATACTTGATGTTGACAATTTTTCATCGGTGTGTAGGCCCTCTGAATGTCTTCTTTATAAACTGTTTACAGGTCCTTTGCCCATTTTTTGATTGGGATTTTTTTTTTTGTCATTGGATTATATACAAACTTTGTAAATTTTGGTGATTAACCCCTAGTCAGAAGTGTGACATGCAAATATATTTTCCTATCCTGTACACGCTGCCTTTTGTTTTGTGTGTTTTTAGTTTGACAGAGTCCCACTTGTTTATTTGTTTTTGCTTCCCTTGTCATGAGTTTGCATCCCCAAATACATCTTTGAAGTGGATATATTATAATGTGTATTCACTATATTTTCTTTCAAGTAATTTATGGTTTTAGCTTTTATAGCCAGTTCTTTATTTCATCTTGAATTACTTTTTCCATATAGGTTTAAGGAAGGAACTTGTTTTATTTATTTTTGCTAGTGACTATCCATGTTTCCCAGCACCATTTATTAAAGAGGCTATCTTTTCTCCATTGTATAGCCATAGCTTTTTTGTTGAGGATTAACTGTATATATTTGCAGGGATTTATTTCCGGACTTCTATTCCATTGGTCTGAGTTTCTGTTTTTGTTCTAGTATAATCTTGTTTTGATAACTGTTGCTATGTAATATAGTTAGAAGTCAGGAAATGTGATACCTCAATTTTTTAAATTTTCTCTAAGATTACTTTAATTATTTGGGATTTTTTTGTGGTTCTATTTCCTTAAAAAATTAGTATTTTGGTATTTTGATAGTTATTGCAATGAATCTATAAATTGCTTTAGGTAATATGGTCATTTTGATGATCTAATTCTTCCAGCCCATGAACGTGGGATATATTTCATTTCTTTGTATCATTTTTTATTTCCTTTTCCAGAATTTTATAGTTTTCACTATATAAGTTCTTCACCTCCTTCATTAAGTTTATGCGCTGGTATTTCATTCTTTCTGGTATGATTATAAATGGGATTTTATTACTTATTTTTCTTGATACATTTTTATATGTAAAAATGCAACTAATTTTTGTGTAGTGATATTGTATCCTGACATTTTACCTTATTCATTTATTATTTCCATTACTTTTTTTGTAGGTTCTTTTGGTTTCTCTAAGTATATTAACATGCCATATGCAAATAGTAATAGTTTTACTAATTTTCCAATTTGGATTCTTTTCATATTTATTTCTTACCTGACTGTATTGAATAGTACTTCAAATACTATGTTGAATAATAGTGGTGATAATGGTCATCCTTGTCTTGCTCCTGGTCTTAGTGGAAATGTTTTAGCTTTCACCATTGACTGTGATGCTGGCTGTGCATTTGCCATATATGGCTTTTGTAATGTTTAGATAGGTTCTATTTATTCCTATTTTATTGGGTGTCTTATCAGAAATGGATGTTGACTCTTGTTGAATGCTTTTTTCAACATCTATTGAGATGATCATGTGACATTTATCTTCTTTTTTTTGTTGACATGATGAATGACACTAAATTATTTGCATATATTGAAACAGCCTTGCATCACTAGGATGAAGTCTACCAGATTGTGGTGGATGATTCTCTTAATATGTTGTTGCATTCTCTTTGCTAGGATGTTGAGGATTTTTTTTGTGTTTATGTTCATATCAGAGATATAATTTTCTTTTTTTAATACTTTTTTGATTTTGGCATCAAGGTAATATAGGTCTCATAGAATGTGTTGGGAAAGTTTTCCTTCCTCTTCTATATTTTTGAAGAGTTTGAGTAGGATTAAGTATGAGGTCTTCTTTGAAGGCTCCCTAGAATTCATTGGAGAAGTTACTTGGTCCTGGGCTTTTTTCTTGGGGAGATTTTTATTACTCTTTAAATTTCAATATATGTACCTCGACTGTTTAAGCTGTCTACTTCATCCTCATTCAACCTTGTGAGGTTGTATGAGTTAAAAATTTGTGCATTTCTCCTAGGTTATTCAGTTTTCTTGCACAGATACTTTTAAAATAAGTTCTAATGATCCTGTGCATTTCTGCAGTATCTGTTGTATCTGCAGTATCTATTTTGCCTCAGTCATTTCTGATTCTATTGGTTTGAGTTTTCTCTCTTCTTTTCTTTGTAAGCCTACCTAAAGGCTTGTCAATTTATTTTTTCATGAACTGGTTTTATTGTTCTTTTGGACTGTCTTTTTATTTTCTATTTCATTTATTTCTGTTTGATTTTTATTATTATATTTCCTCCTCCTGGATTTTGGAGAGTCTTTTGTTCTTCTTTTTAAATTCCTTTCCAGCTGCACATTTAGGTTGTTTATTTGAGAATTTTTTTATGTGGGCCTGTATTGTTATAAACTTCCCACATAGTAATGGTTTTATAGCATCCCATAGGATCTGTTAGCATGTTTCTCCATTTTCATTATTCTTGAGACACTTTAAAAAAATCTTTACTTTGATTTCTTTTTTGACTCAGGATTTGTTAGAGGAATTTTGTTTAGTTTCTACATGTTTTGGTCTAATCCAGTATTCTTTTAGTGGTTAATTTCTAGCTTTATATCATTGTGGTCTGTGAAGATGCTTGGTATAATTTGTACTTGTGTATATTTTCTGAGACATGTTTTATGTCCTATTACATCATCTATTTTTGAGAATGTTCCTTGTGCACTTGAGAAGAAAGTGTCCAGTAAATGTCCAGTAAATCCATCTGGTATAACACTTCATTTAAGGCCTTTATTTATTTGTTAGTTTTCTGTCTAGATGATTTAGCCTTTCATGTCAGTGGTGTGTTGAGGTCTCCAACAATGATTTTCTTTTTTGTCAATATGATGTTTTGGTTCTGTTAATAGTTACTTTATATAACTAAGCACTCCTATGCTAGGTGCACAGATATTAATAACAGTTATATTTTCTTGCTAAATTGTTCCCTTGATCATTATATTTGTCAGTCTTTGTCCTTGATTAACTTTTTTAATTGAAAATCTAGTTTATTTGATATAAGAATAGCAGTTTCTTCTTTTCTCTTTGAATTATTAGCATGTATGATCTTACTGAACCTTATACTTTTAGTTTGTTTCTGTCTTTAAGTTTTAAATAGATCGTTTGTAAATAAAGTTTTAATGGTTGAAACTTTTCATCCCACATTAGTAGTCCATGTCTTTTTATTGATGAATTCAGACCATTCACATTTAGGGTGATTATTTTTCCGTTGTTCTTTTCCCATTTGTTTCTGTCTGCTCTTTCTTTTTTTTTAAATTTTTAAAAATTTATTTATTTATTCAAGAGCTGGGATACAGTCAGAGGCACGGGAGGGTGAGAAAATTCACCAGAAACAGAGCGGGGAGCAGAACAGGCAGACAGACCAAGGACACTGCTGAAGGGAGCAGCAGGCGAGACTGGAGAGGTTTGCTCGCCATGTGGGTTTCTCCCTGGCGGGCTGGGCATCGAACCGGTGCGCAGAGGCTGCGGACAGCTTCACAGCGCTGCGCTCAACCCACTGAGCCACCGGGTAGGTCTTCTATCTGCTCTTTCTAGATGACTTTCCTTAGTATTTCTATTAGTGTCTTTGTTTCTTCTGCTGTAGGTCTTTTTCTGGGTTTTTGGTTAGTGGTTATCATGGGAGTTTTACTTAAATTCCTATGTGTTAAATCCTTTATGAGTTGGTGTGTACTAATATTTAACTACATTTCTGTCCATTTCTCTCTTCCCCTTGCTATTCTATTGTTGACTCATACTATTCTTGCTCATACTTCTGGTTTTGCATTGCTAGTTTCATTTTGCTTAGGAATTTGCATTTAATTTTTTCTTTTATTGTAGAAGTACTCCTTTTAACGTTTCTTGAAGGATAGGTCTGTTGGCAAACTCATCAGCTTGTATTTATTTGGGAAGACCTTTATTTCACCTTCATATCTGGGTGATAATTTTGAAGGATGGGAAACCTAATTTGGGAGATTTTGTAAGTAATTTTTGCTTCCTGAAAAATTTATTCTTTATCTTTGATTTTTGATAGCTTGAAAATGATGTGTCTTAGTGTAAGTCTTTTTGCATTTAAAAAATTAGATGTTCCCTCTGCTTCCTGGATATCCATATTTAATTCACCCCTTGGGTTTTGGAAATTGTCACTTATTATTCCTTTGCTTCCATTTCTCTATCTTCACTTCCTGGGATCCCAATTATCTTCAGTTTCCTCTTCAGTCTGATATTCCTCATAGACTGTCTTCATTTTTCCTTTTTTTTGATTCTCTTTTTCTTTTAAAGATTTATTTATTTTTATATAAGAGCTGAGGTATAGGCCAGAGGTGCAGAAGGGTGAGAGGATTCATCAGAGACAGAGCCAGGAGCAGAACAGGTAGATGACCGACATGCACTGCTGAGGGGAGCAGCAGGTGTGACAGGAAAGGTCTGCCACGCCATGTGGGACTCTCCCTGGCTGGCCGGGAATCGAACCCACACTGCAGAGGCTGCAGACAGCTTCACAGTACTGTGCTTAACCCGCTGCACCACCAGGGAAGCCCAATTCTCTCTCTTTCTAAATGGCTTATTTGGTCATTTGAATCTTCTCTACATCTGAACTTCTTTCTTGTGTTAGTTTTATTCTATTTAAAATGCTTTCAAAATTTGTCTTCATTTCATTCAGAGTATGCTTTTGTGATCTTTAATATATTCAGTTTCTTCGGTAAAGAACTCTTTGTTCCTGGATTTCCTTCCCAAGAACTTGCTCTTGCCTCTCTGCCTTTGACTGATCTTCTAGTAGCTCATTTAGCATTTTTAATATTGTTTTAAGTATTTCTCTAATAGGTCCTCTGTTTCAGTATGCTTTGTATTTGTTCCAGGACTTCTGTTCTTTTCATTTTGTTTTTCTATCTGTGTTTAAATGTTCCTTGTATCCTAAGCATGTGTATTGTCTTATTGCTGTGTGTGTATGTGTGTGTGTTTGTGTGTGTTTATGGTGTGGTTGGTGGCACATGGAATTTCGTTTTGTTTCTCTTCTTAGTTTACCTTGTTTTGAGGTGGGAGCAGGAAGGGAGTTTGGAGCTTTAATACTTGATCTCACTTTCAGGAGTAAAGCTGATCACTTCTACCTCCTCTTCTTTAATTCCATAGCAAGCTGCATTCTGTGTTTAGGTTGTCTTAACTTCTCACCCCATCCCTCTGCAACTACTCTCTGCCAAGGGTCATGACTCCTGGTAGGTGGAGATAGGTCTTGACCTCCTGGCTCATGCCCTAGGACTAGGCAGGTACCACACCTGGTACCATGCCCAGGTGTGGCAGGCATGTATGCGCCATGTTTACATTGTTTACTTTCCCAAGGGATTCATTAGTTATCTTACAAATCTTCTCTCTGCTATTGGGCATTTAATCGAGTCTAAATTAATTAGATGAACCACTGGCTCAGCTCAGTGGCTCTTTGACTTCTTCTGGGAGAGGTTGGAGATGGAACTTTCAGTGTCCATAGAAACTGTGGAGCTCGCAATTCCTGGGTATGTATCCACAGAGTTTCACTGCCTCAGGTCAGGTCTATGCCCACACTTGTGTTAGCAAAGTTCCTCAAGGGAGTTTCACAATGAGCTGGTTACCCTATCTTGGCTTGGGTTGACTTCCAGCTGGAATATCTACTCTCCCAGTCATGCTTCCCCTAACTTCCTCTCACTTCTTCCCCTAAATGGCAACCAACCTTAGTTCAAGATCTCTGGGGAAATCTTGGAACTCTAGAAGTGGGACAGAGCATCTGCATATTCCTTTGAGCAAATATTTTTTCTAGTTGTTTTTTTGGGGACAGGGTGATCCCAACCTCTATTCTTCCACATTGTAGGTGGAGTCTATATATATTTTGTAGATAGTAAATGTACATACTTATATGTACTAAGCCAATACCTAACACACTTTACTCAAGGACCTCCCTGGTGGGGCAGCGGGTTGAGCACAGCACTGTGAAGCTGTCTGTAGCCTCTGCATCACGAGTTTGATTCCCGACCAGCCAGGGAGATACCCACATGGCGCGGCAGACCTCTTCTGTCTTGCCCACTGCTCCCCTCTGCAGTGTATTTCAATCTGTCTGCCTGTTCTGCTCCCCACTCTCTCTGGTGAATCATCTCACTCCTCAAACCTCTGGCCTGTACCCCAGCTTTTGTATGCATAAATAAATAAATCTTAAAAAAAACCCAAAACCAACAACAACAGGGCCTCCCCAGTGGCACAACGGTTGAGTGCTGAGTTGCGAAGCTGCCCGCAGCCTCTACAGCAGTGGTTCGACCCCCAGCCGCCAGCGAGGGTCCCATATGGTGCGCAGACCTCTCCTGCCGCCCGCTGCTCCCCTCAGCAGTGTACTTCATCAGTCTGCCTGTACTACTCTCTGCTCTGGCTCTGGTGAATTCTCTCACCCTCCCGTGCTTCTGACTGTAACCAGTGTTTGTGTAAATAAATAAATAAATCTTTAAAAACAAAACAAAACAAAAACAACAAAACACTTGTCTCCTCCTCCATGCTGTATGGGTATAAACAGAGTACTTAACTGCCAATACATGCACAAATATCTATGTAGGTATATTTACACCCACACTCAGTCCTATATCCTTTCCCATCTGAGAAGGGAAATCCTGTCATTTTAAAACATGACCAAGAGAATAAAATTCTAAGGACAAAACAGCAACAAACTGTTAAATAATATTGAACCATTTTTGTAATCATTTTCTTTATAATAACATTGGCATTGCTGGTCTATAGCAATTAAAGGCATATTACTGGCTACAGCAGTTACATAATTTTGTTAATGTCAGTACGAACTAATCTCAGTGTAAGATGAAAAGTTATACAAATACAAAATCATAGGGATTAGGTAAAAACCTCAGAATCCTTCAGATTGGTAACCTTCGTTATACCAACCTTGGTATGAACTAATGAAATATTTTTTTCTTAAAAAAATGGTAGGGGGCGGGGAAAGGAGAGATTGGGGTCAAAATAAGAGGGTAGCAATTGTATGGGGAATATAAAAATAAAATTAAAAAATAAAAAGATTAATTGAGAAAAAAAAAAGGTATACCCTGTTTTGGTCCTAGACTTAGAAATAATGATCAAGTTATTATTAATGAATGCTTCCAGTGGGTAGATTATTGTCTGTAACCTCACTTTTATATCTCAAAACTAGCATTTCTCAGAGTAATGACTTATTATAGGTCTTACGCAGGAAATTAAAAAATAATGAGCAAGTAAATAAGTTCTCAAAAGTCATATCAACTAGAAGAGGCTGCCACTGAAAAAAGAAGAGACAACTTTAGTATTGATAAATAAATAGCTGCAACAGATTAGGATAGATCAAATATGCATAAATTAGTAGAGCACCATACTAATAAGAATTCCTATAAGGGAGCTGGTAAAACAAGTGATAATTATGGAAAATGGTAAATAAAGGAGAAGAATCAAGACACTTGGTTCCTCAGAAAAATATTCAACCTCTGTTTCTGGATAACTAGATACTCTATCTCTATAGAAATAGTATAAAAAAGTGAAATATAAAATTAGGATATGATTTTGCAACCCTGAATGAAGTAATATATCTAGACAATAATCATCAGTGGTTAGCATGAGGGAGTCAAGAGTTTTATATCTCTTTATATAAGTTCACAATACCACATATAAAGGACTTTAACCAAAAAATGGAACCTGAATTTGATCAAGTGTCTAGATTTAATTACCAGTTTACAGGATATACAGGGGACATGGGAATACTTTAAATGATACCACAAGTATATAATTAGCAAAATTCAGAACTTGAGAAACTTTATAGGTCATCAGTACCAGGTAGCCAATGAATGCATTGCAAATAATAATAATAGCAATAATAAGGAGGAGGAGGAGGGAGAAACATACAGATTTAAAAGTGACTGAGGAGATATATCAACCATTTCTAATGTATGGTTCTTGCGTAAGTCAGAATCCAAAAAAAAAAAAATTGAGACAAGGAAATTTGAACACGGGATCTTTGATGTTATTGAGGAATTAATATTCAGTTAATTTGTGGTTTGAAGGTCAGCGTGGTATGTTTGGAAAAGAAATACTAGAGACTTGAAGAAGTACTTACAGGTAAAATCATATTATTATACTTAAGATTTGCCACAAACTAATACCGTATGTGTCCATGTAAAGGAGGGATTGGGGCAGGTAGAGATAAGCAAGTTGAGTTTGTAAATATTGAAGTTCTAAATATTGATGCATTTGTGAGGGTTCATTATACTGTTCTTTATTTTTGTGTATGTTTTGAATTTCTCATAATAAAATAAAAGAGTGAAAATAGTATAACAAAGAGAGAAAAACCAATTTAACCCAAAGAATAGATAATGGTAATTTCAGGCCTGAAGGCACCAGAGAATGCTTTTCTGGGCCCCTCAGATCATTACCTGTGACCAAAAGGTCTGTCTTTGCTGGGTGCCCCTGATTAGGATCTATGCCTTTGGCAGATCTATTTCACTGTGCAATTCAGTATATTCTTCTGGCTCTCTAAAAAATGTGTCTGTGACTTCCTCTATAGGACTGGTTGAGTCCCATGTGCACTGTTAATCAAGTTTGGTAAACTGCCACAAAGTTCAGGGATCACTGAAGTCCCTTGACTCTACTCAGTGCTATCGATTATTGCCTGCATCCCTATGGGCCTGTGACTTCCCTGAATGGCCTGAGGCCTGTGTTTCCTGTCCCTTAAGGAGCATCCTGTATGTTCAATAGTTTCCCTTGCTGCAGGGAATGCAGTGTGATGCCTAATAAAATGTACTGAGCAACAATAGGGTTCAAGGTTGATTTCTCCTGCAGAGGAGTTAAGACTTACCTGCTTTCAGTATCCTTCTCCCTCTGGTACTTAGCCAGACTTGAAGATTTTCAGAGCAATTGGTTCACAAACTGTCACTGCTAACACTGGCTTAAGCCTTGGAAGTGACCCCTCTCCAGTCTGGATTATTTATGTGTATCCTGCAGCCTTGCTAGGGAAGTGTGTTTTGGCCCCCAAAGAAAGATTACTGTTTCCTGTATGACCTCAAAATATTTCCCTCACATGATCTTCACTGGGATGCTTTGCTGAAGCTTTTTATTTTAGTTGCTAACTTTTTAAGTTGCTTGAGATTGTTTCATTCCTAAGGTACTAGGGGCATCTCTTTGGGGATCAATTATACCCAGTACAAATAGGTTAAATAATATATGCTACAGTTTGTGGTGAGTTCCAGAAGTCTTTGGAACAATGATAACTACACTGACCAAGGTAATCAGGACAGAATATATATTTTATGATTGAAACTACTAAGGTCTCATAGGATCATGGTCATGGTCAGATCCAACCTGGGTTTGGATATTAATTTTATCATAGCTGTGTTTCTGTTTACTTCACTTAATTATACCACTTATCTCAGGGGGCCATTGTAGAGATATCTGTTTGCTTGCCACATAGTGACCGCTCATAACATAGTAATTATTCATATACTATTTTTAAAAATTAATCACAATATAGACATGATTCTTATAGTGACAATTTTCAAAGCTCATAGCACTCATATATACATTTATTACAACCCCCATTAGTACTTTGTACTCTAATTATTCATTGATAGTTTACTAGCCTAGAATAAATGGCAAGCACTCTCTCTTATTTGATTTTTCTTCTTGGCATTTAGCACATGCCTTGGCACCCAGTAGTGCTGATTGAATGGTGTGACTATTAGCAGCAGCAAGTGAAACTTCCCTTTTTAGTCATAAAACTGCACATATGTGCACTCTCACATACCTCCAAATCCATGATAAAATACTGATGATACCCGCACACTGGATTGATTCCCTTTTACGTCTTTCCAATTGGCTATATCAAGCGACTTCAAGAGATACTGTAAGAGGAGTACCCTGGCTCTTCATTCAGTGGTGCATTGGAGATGGTCAACCCTGGTGCAGGTCAGTGGGGAGTGGGTTTTGAAACCCGCACCTGTTGTAAAAATGCACCAATCAGGTTTGAAACTTGCCATGCTGTTGGGAGGAGTTAAGGGATCTTGAAAGCTATAAATGGCAGGGGAGCAGATGAATTCAGATACTCTCACCTGGGAAGACCTTTACTTCTGATCCTCCAGCGCCACTGTCAGGCCATGGCTCCTTCCTCTGACTCAACTGATACCACCTTCTGACTGTCCTCATTGTCCTATGCCTGGTGCCTCTAAAAGCAGCTGGTCTGTACCCCAATATCACCTGCTGACTGGTGCTGTTGGCCTATGCCCAGAGCCTGTAAGAGCTATGCCACTGCCTGATCCTTGACATTGTGTGCTGATTAGTGCCATTGGTCTGGGCCTGGTGTCTCTAAGAGAGCTGTTGACCAATGGCTTGTACCTGTGCCACCTCTTGAGCTGCCTCCTATGGCTATTGCCTATAGCTCAACCCACCCAGCCTTTGGAGGGCTGCCCCTGACTGCTGTGGCACTGTCTTGGCATTGTCACCTGTGACCATCTCCAACTACCTCTGTGAGTCCACTGCTTATAGTGGGCTACCAGCTGCAAGCTCTCACTGGAGAGAGAGCAGCTTTTGGTTTGGATGACTGGATACCGTGGACACTATCTGGGGTAATATAGATAGTCATTTGTGGCCTTAGAAACTCTTTCCTTTTTTATCTTTTCCAGTATCTCCCTTATAAATAAAACCTGTTGTTACACTCTGTGGTTGAGCCATGTCTTGCAATTGTAAGAACATGGGTAAGGACCCATCAACTGTGACATTCCCCAGGTTTGCATGGTTTCTATGCCCGTTGTTGGTCTTTGCTTCTTCTTTACACTGAAAAGATAGAGTTGAAGTAAGGCCATTGCATTGTGCTCAGAGAAAAATGAATTGTTTTATAAAATGAACTTGCTGTTTTTCACATATATAAATACATAAAATTAATATACATATTAATTTTGCAGTTTTTCTTGCATTTGTGGGCTTCCAATCCAGGATTGTCTTGAATTTTTCAAAGGCTCTTCTGACATTTGCATTTCGTTCTTATGGGTCTAAGAAATGGAGCACATTCTGTCTGCATCATGCCTATTGTGTTATGGTGTGGGACAGCAGAGGATTTTATGTCAGATTTAGATAATGAAGTATGTCTGACGGGTACAGAGACTTTGCTGCAGGAAGATGAGTGGCAAAGGCTTTCTGTGCAAAAGTATAACTCTTTATTAAAATAGTAATGGAACCACAGATCCTGAATTAACTACAGTTATATAGCTATTCACTTAGAGAGAAGGCATTATTAAAGCAAGATTGAAAGAAATCTCTTTTCAAATCTACAATGTTCTTAGGGTTCGATTACTCATTTTATTTCCCTATGGGTTCACTTCCTAGACTGTACCTCTCTTCTGGTCAGAAGTCCTGTGCTGGCATGACCTGGTCTCCTTGTACTGAGGAGAGCCTTGACTGTACTTTTTTGAAGTGCTATGAAGTGGGTCTACTTATGTCCACTTACTATAACAACAACAAAGTTAACAAAACACCAAAATATCTTTTGTTCCAGGTACATGGGAAAAGTATACAAACATTTTACTACACCTTTTCCTTTGTAAGCATAATATCTTCAAATACTTCTGTCTTTCTGGAAAAAAATTAATTTCCTACTGCAGTTTTTTTCCCCATTGTGCATCTACATATTTAAACATGTACACATATATACACATACCATTATACAACAATAACACATTCTTTCAGTCTTTACTAGCATTTGGAAACTTGTAGTGTCCAGATTACTCTTTCAAGGAAGGAAGTATGTCTGACGGGTACAGAGACTTTGCTGCAGGACCATTTCCTGCTGATGGAAATCAGCAGCTTATTGGATGGACACAGCTTTTCTTAAAATACAGAAAGTCAGCTTCAGTATATTCCAACTTCTCTTCTGAGGACCTTATTAGTTTAAGTCACATCCATGTTTTCTAAACAATCCTGGTATATGTGAAATATACATTTGTCAAGGCAAATAAAAAAAGTTCCCACATTATTAAAATAGTAATGGAACCACAGATTCTGAATTAACTACAGTTATATAGCTATTCACTTAGAGAGAAGGCATTATTAAAGCAAGATTTAAAGAAATCTCTTCTCAAATCTACAATGTTCTTAGGGTTACTCATTTTATTTTCCTATGGGTTCACTTCCTAGACTGTACCTCTCTTCTGGTCAGAAGTCCTGTGCTGGCATGACCTGGTCTCCTTGCACTGCTGTCCAAAGATAGAGAAACATTCTTGCCAATTTCTCCCTGGTAGCATTGATTCTAGCATTTCCCCAGTAGATGGGGGACTAGAAGAACTGGAACATATAATCTTAAGAATTAGATACAATCCATATCGACAAACCCAACTGACTACTTCAAGGCATTGAGGACAAAGTCCAGGGGCAACATCCTGATTAAAGGCACTCTTCCAAAGTCAGAGCTCTGCATAAACACTATTATGTGTCACTGCTGATTTTTCCCTTTAGCACAACTGAAAATAAATTGCTTATATTGTGCTGGTCATCCCATCTTGAATGGAATTCCCCAAGTGCAGAGAACACCAGAAGTAAGACTGCCTTGCTCCTGAAAATTGTGAAGTATATAAGGTTTATTTTTGCTACAATCTTCCTTTCCTTGTGTCCTGATTTCCTGTAGCCATTCCTCAGGCTCTAGCCTGTGTCCAATTCCCAAGGGCCTCCTTACTGTCAGTTAATAATAGCTTTCAATGCTGTTATTCTTCTCAGAGTTTTTGCATTTTAATAGGGTCCCCAGGGATTAAAATGCCTCTAGAACCCAAAGAGTGAATCTCTAATAGTGGAATTTAGGTATTCATGACAAGCATTGTGGAAGATTTTATAAGGAAGGTTCTCTCAGAAGACAAACACTCTGACAGCCTTCAACTCAATTGTCTTGGTGTGGTAGGGTCTACAAAGGAGTAGGAGAATGTGAATTAATCAGGAATGAAATACTACTGAACTTTACTGAAAAGAAGACCTTAAACTTTGCTAATTATAACTCAGTGTTTTAATCAGTTTTCCAGTAAATGAATTCTTGGTAAAATTGGAGGTATTTTCTTGCTGAGAAAATTAGGCAGTAGCTTAAGGAAAGTTCTCTCAAGTGGTGGTACAATAGGGGATCTGAGATTATTGGGATGGAAATGCTGAGAGATCTGTGTTCCAGGTCTTATCCCCTTATGGAAGGAAGCAATCACATTGACACATTGTAGAATCTCAGGATTAACTCTTAGATACAGACCTCAAATGATAATTAACTTCTGGTGTTTCCATTTACATTTTGTATGTCGACAAAAAAGGAAAAGAAGCCAGGATATTATTCTCATCATTGTCCAGCACAAGAGGATGTCAGATTTCTGTATTTTATCTGAACCCTCTCTATCACTTTTTTTTTCTCCCTTGCTAAGTAAACAGTGGAGCTTCATCCATTATTCAGTTATCAGAGACTGTCAGGATTTTCTGGCTGTGTGGAACATGGGAGTTCTTACATTTCTTTAAAAATGTGGAAAAATGTATTTGCAAAACTGCTGGAAAGAGAATGAAAAAAGATATCAACTCCTACAATATAATTAATCCTTGAGAGCATCTCCCCCAGAGGGCTAACTTGAGTTTTTTCTTAGTAAAGGGAATTTAGTTTTCTTTCTTTTCTTTTTTTGGTCATTATTCATACTTAACTACCTGTGGCAAGTACTGTGGAGGAGAGAGACTGTTGTAAACAGATTTGGGGCACAGAGGAAGGAAGGACTTTGAATCCGTGCCCCATGAGATAAAGCATAGAGCAGCTGTGCATGATTCCACCGCAGCGCTGTAAACACACTGCCCTCCACACCAACCAAGTGAAACAAACTCTACTCTTATAGTTCTTGGAAGGATTTCTGAATGTTTTTCATATTGAATGCTGTAGTTTGAAGTCATCTTTTGGGGAGATTTTTCCAGGTTAAAACTTGCAGATAGAAGAATATTGAAAGGAATATAAAATTTTATGTGTGTGTGTTATTGTTATCACCATTAGAGATGGTGCCCTTATATTTGGAATTAGAGAACAAATTTCATAAAGAGAAAATTGAAAAGCAAGAGGGATAAGCAGGGCCTCCCTGGTGGCGCAAGTGGTTAAGAAGCAGCCTATGAAGCTATCTGCAGCCACTGCGGTATGAGTTTGATCCCTGGCCAGGGACCTACCCACATGGCGCAGCAGACCTCTTCTAACTCGCCCGCTGCTCTCCTCAGCAGTGTATTTCAGTTGATCTGCCTGTTCTGCTCCCCACTCTGTCTCTGGTGAATCTTCTCACTGCCCCCAACAACTCTGGCCTGTACCCTGGTTCTTGTATGTATAAATAAATAAATCTTTAAAAAAAAAAAAAGGATGATGATACACTGCTTTCTCTCCACACCTTTAATTTCCCCGCCTTTTTAGAAGGGCTTACCGTGGAGAGAATTTATAGCTGAACTAGCAACAACAAATGTTGGTGAGGGTGTGGAGAAAAAGGAACTCTTCTGCACTGTTGGTGGGAGTGCAAACATGTCCAACCACTATGGAGAGCTGTGTGGAGATTTCTGGACCTACTAAACATAGAGCTTCCATATGATCCAGCAATTCCACTCCTAGGTATTTACCCAAAGGACACAGAAACATCAATTCCAAAGAGCACCTGCACCCCTATGTTTATAGCAGCACTGTTTACAATAGCTAAGCTTTGGAAACAACCCAAATGCCCAAAAACAGATGACTGGATCAAGAAGATGTGGTACATATATACCATGGAATATTACTCAGCATTCAAAAAAGATAAACACATGCAATTTGCAGCAACATGGATGGCGCTGGAAGGGATCATGCTCAGCAAAATAAGCCAAAAAGAAAAAGAAAAATACCGGATGGTCTCACTCATAGCAGGAATCTAGAAAACTTAAATAAGGGACCAGGAAAATGAATATAAGAAAGTGAAAATCAAAATCAACATTAAACTATGAACCAGAGACAGTTTTTGGGGGGTGGGGGGCGGGAGGGGAAGGATTGGGGTCAGAATGGGGCGTTTGCAATTGTATGGGGGAATATAAAAATAAAATTTATTATTTAAAAAAAAAAAAAGGATGAGCAGATGTTCACAGGAGCCTTCTAAAATCTTAAAATGGACCTAATCTCCACTTTGGGATGATGTCTCCATTTGCAGATGATAATTTTTATAGTCTAGGGACTTTCAAAAAATCACAGAGCCTGAATTGTTGTCTTTACTCTGTTGTGGTAGGGTACATGGGGGTCTGGACATGAAAACCTGGTTTAATTTAATTTAAATTTTTAAAAGATTTATTTATGCAAGAACTGGGGTACAGGCCAGATGTGCAGGAGGGTGAAAGGATTTATCAGAGACAGAACGGGGAACAGAACAGGCAGACGGACTAAAGACACTGCTGAAGGGAGCAGGTGGTGAGGCAAGAGAGGTCTGCCGAGCCATGTGGGTTTCTCCCTGGCTGGCTGCGAATCGAACTGGCGCTGCAGAGGCTGCAGACAGCTTCACATCACTGTGCTCAACCCACTGCGCGACTGGGGAGGCACAAACCTTGTTTAATTTTAGCAACCCATTTGCTGTTAAAGAGATAAAGAGTTTATCTCTTTAAACAGGAGATTCATTGCACTCTCACATTCCATAAATAGCTGGGGTTTTTTTGTTAGTAAATTGCAAAGCACTATTGGAGGATAATATGCATTAACAAAGCTAGAATATACTATTAAATGCTGTAGAGAGTGCTCAGAACTGAAATGGATAAGTCTGCATTAGAACAGGAAAGGATATAAACGCATTTCCTTTCTTTTTTCTTTTGATAAAGTGATTATTGTCAGAACAGTGCATTACTGTAAACTTAAGGTAATAATAGTTTAAAATTCAATGAAAAATTCTTTCATGATAAAATGCAGTTGTTCAGGTAGAAATAGTGAGAATAAATGACAGTGGACTCTCAAGAATCACTTTGTTTTTTTTTTTTAAATTAATATTTTATATAATTCTTATATCATTTTTCATATTTGCACAATGTATGCATTATCATTTTGGATGTATTCCTCATACAATTGCACCCTCCCTTATTTTGACCCTAGTCCTTCCTCGCTCCTTCCCTCCCCCCTTCCCACCGTGGTGTGTCTCTGGTTTATAGTTGCCTGTTGATTTTGATTTTGTGTTAATTAGTCTCTTTCCTGGTGCCTTATTTAGGTTTTCTAAATTCCTGCTACGAGTGAGACCATCCATTATTTTTCTTTTTCTTTCTGACTTATTTTGCTGAGCATGATCCCTTCTAGCTCCATCCATGTTGCTGCAAACTGCATGTGTTTATCTTTTTTGGTTGTTGAGTAATATTCCATTGTGTATATGTATAACATCTTCTTGATCCAGTCATCTGTTTTTTGTGCATTTGGGTTGTTTCCATAGCTTAGCTATTGTGAATTGTGCTGCTATAAACATAGGGATGCAGGTGCCCTTTGGAATGAATGTTTCTGTGTCCTTTGGGTAAATACCTAGGAGTGGAATTGCTGGATCATATGGAAACTCTATTTTTAGTGGGTTGAGGAATCTCCACACAGCTTTCCATTGTGGTTGGACCAGTTTGCACTCCCACCAGCAGTGCAGGAGAGTTCCTTCTTCTCCACAACCTCGCCAACGTTTGTTGTTGCTAGTTTTTTTAACATGTGCCATTCTCACTGGTGTAAGATGGTATCTCATGGTAGTTTTTTTTTTTTTAAGATTTATTTTTATTTATTTATACAAGCACTGGGTACAGTCAGAAGCGTGGGAGGGTGAGAGAATCCACCAGAGCCAGAGCGGGGAGCAGAGCAGGCAGAAGGACCGAAGTACACTGCTGAGGGGAGCAGCGGGCGGCAGGAGAGGTCCGCGCGCCATGTGGGACCCTCCTCCGGTGGCCGGGTAGCAACCGGGGATCGAACTGGCGCTGCAGAGGCTGCGGGCAGCTTCGCAACCCAGCGCTCAACCGCTGCGCCACCGGGGAGGCCCCTCATGGTAGTTTTGATTTGCATTTCCCTGATTACAAGTGATGTTGAACATTTTTTCATGTGCCTGTTGGCCATTTGCATTTCCTCTTCAGAGAAGTTTCTTTTCAGTGCTTCTGCCCATTTTTGGATTGGATTCTTTTCTTTGTTTTTGTTGAGTCTCATCAGCTCTTTGTAGATTTTTGTGATCAGTCTTTTATCATTAGTGTTGTGTGCAAAAAAGTTCTCCCAGTCGGTGGGGTTTTTCTTTGTTTTTGTTATTGTCTCTTTTTCTGTGCAGAAGCTCTTTAATTTGATGTAGTCCCAGCTGTTTATCTTTGCCTTCACTATCACTGCTTTGGGCAATGTGTCTGTAAAGATGTCTTTGAGTTGCATGTCATGTAGTGTTTCACCTTTATTTCCTTCTATATATTTTATGGTTTCAGGTCTTATGTCTAGTTCTTTAATCCATTTTGAGTTGGTTTTTGTGCATGGTGTTAGGTAGTAGTCAAGCTTCATTCTTTTGCATGTAGCGACCCAGTTTTCCCAGCACCTCTTTGCTCCTTTGTCAACGATTGGTTGACCATAAATCTGTATGTTTATTTCTGGATTTTCTGTTCGGTTCCATTGGTCCGTGTGTCTGTTCTTGTTCCAATACCATGCAGTTTTGATGATTATGGCTTTGTAGTATAGTTTGAAGTCTGGGAGTGTGATGCCTCCATTCCCTTCCTTTTTTTTTTCAGGAGAGCTTTGGCTATTCAGGGTTTTTAGTGCTTCCATATGACTTTCATCAATAATTGTTCTATTTCTTTAAAGAATGTCATTGAAATTTTTATTGGAATAGCATTGAATCTATACATTGCTTTTGGTAGAATGGCCATTTTATTGATGTTAATTCTCCCAATCCATGAGGAAGGGATGTCTTTCCATTTCTTTGTGTCTTCTTCTATTTCTTTTAACAGTGTTTTATAGTTTTTCAAGAAGCACTTTGTACATATAAGGAGAAATGTTGGGAAAGGTAATCTAGTTAGAAAGATCCATAGCTTGTGAACAATCATAACTCAAAATCACCAACATATCCTTAAAGAGAAAAGGATGTCAAAGGAAAATTAGACTTTTGCAGTCCTGTATGTTTTAATGTATTTGTCAGTGTCTGCATGAAGACAAAGAAGATGCATGTGCAAATCTAGACACTGAACAAAAAGATGGATGAGGGCCTCCCTGGTGGCGCAGGCGGTTGAGCGCAGTGCTGTGAAGCTGTCCGCAGCAGGAGCAACCCACATGGCAAGCAGACCTCTTCTGTCTTGCCCGCTGTTCCCCTCAGCAATGTATGTCATCAGTCTGCCTGTTCTGTTCCTGCTCTGTCTCTGGTGAATCCTCTCACCCTCACACGCATCTGGTCTGTACCCCGGCTCTTGTATAAATAAAATAAATCTTAAAAAAAAGATGGATGAAATTATCAAGATTTAATTTCGAATCCAATGGAAATGAATACCTGAACCACTCATAATTCAGATACTAGGTAGCAGGCAGATAAAGATAAACACATTGGAGAGTCTTACAATTAAAGTAGGAGATAAAAGCACGAACAACCTAAATAAGACATAATAAATAAGATGAAATTAAACAGGACTCACACATGAATTTGAATCCCTTTTCTAATCTCGGGCAAATTATACTTATTTTCTAACTTTTTTTTTTTTTAAAGAGGCATGTATTATTTATTTATTTGTTTGTTTGTTTATACATGCCCTGGGTACAGTCAGAAGCTCAGGAGGGTGAGAGAATTCACCAGAGCCAGAGCGGGGAGCAGAGAAGGCAGAAGGACCAAAGCACACTGCTGAGGGGAGCAGCGGGCAGCAGGAGAGGTCTGCGTGCCATGTGGGACCCTCCTCTGGTGGCCGGGGAGCAGCAGGGATCGAACCAGCGCCGCAGAGGCCACGGGCAGCTTCGCAACCCAGCGCTCAACCGCTGTGCCACCGGGGAGGCCCTTATTTTCTAACTCTTGATATTCTTGTTTATAAAATGGGATAATGGTAATACCTACTCCACAGTGCTTTCATGAGGACTTAATAGCAAAGTTAATGTCAAGTACTTAGCATAGTAACTCTCTACACATTTTAGCCATTATTGTTATTATCATCATTATTATCAACATAGGTATGTGTTAAGAAGACTATAGTAATATATTTTATGTTACATATTATTATGTAGATAATTATATATGTTATTCATTATATATATATATATGCATTGTAGTAGAAGTACCTGGTTTTGTTAAGTCACTACAAATTTAAGCACGATATGATGAATTTTAACATTTTCACAATCAATTGTGCGTGGAATGATTGAGGAAATTTGGTTTAACAAATATTCATGTGAAATGTATTGAAGAGTCTTCTGACAATTTAGCCTTATTTTAACCAGTAATGTAAATTAATTACTGAAAAACAACGATGGCTGAATTGATAAAGGCATATTGCCCAGGTCAAAGAAGTTAAAAATTCTTTCATACTCTAAAATTGTACACTCTATATGAAGACCGTGTTCAGTTCTGGAGAGCAGATTCTGAGATGACTGGTTAGAAATATCTCTAGGGTCTTGAAAAAGCTGATGAAGGATAGGATCTAGGCATAAAGGGGAGATTTGGCTGGGCCAGGAGGACATGTTAAGATTGTACCTGAGGGATTTTAATTTATTGAGGTGTCTGAGTGACAACACAGAGAGGAGAGAAAATTTTAATTACTTAAGGTGCTAAGATGAGGGTCACAGGATGCTATGTAGGGCCACCACATCAGGAAGCACCAGTATTGGTCAACAGGCAGAAAAAGCAAGGGAAAAGCATGGAGTATAGATTTCATAGTGTTTTCCATGGAAAAAGCAATGAGGGCAGGGAAACCAGCTTAGAATGGGCAAGTTTCAATAATTACAGTAGACTCTGGGGCATGTAGGCTTTAAAGTTTGATAACTTTTGAGCAAGAATGTCTCACATTTAACAACTTTAAAATGGAGTAATAAATTACCTATTTTATAAGTTCTTATAAAATGGGGCTTAAAATAATTAATGTTTGTAAAGTACTTAGTATAATGCCTAACATATAACATCCACCTATATTTTCATAATTAAACTGAAATGTTAGTTATTTTTCCTTATCAGTATTCACTGTCATCATCATAATCATTATCCTAATCGTCATCACCACCATTGTCATCTTTTTAAAAAATGCACAAGTGCTTTGAAATCCTTCAGAAATTGCTTTCTTCTTTAAATTTATTTTCTTGTAGATCTTTATTGCAAATTAATTGGTGTTTGTGTTTGAGTGTGAGCATAAGTCTTAATGTATTGGAGTGTTCCTTAGTGTAAGATTGTGTGTGTTGGTAGATTCAAGTTTGGAAAATTCTGTTTGGTTTTAATTTCATTTAAATTAATTGCTTCATTTGCTGAACTAATGCCTGGCATTAACATACAATTATTCCCTTCTACCCTCTTAAATATACAGACAAACATTATGATTATGTTGTTAAAGTGAATGTTAAAATAATGATTAATACACAAGGGGCCAATTTACTGGGAACTTCTAATCATGGCTTCCTGCAACTGGGCCTCTGTTGGAAATATATAATTACATATCAGCAATTGTAGATAACTGAATGCTGGAAAACTGAACACAGGTCAATAGAAACCAGGCCCCAAGCACTTTTCAATATAGAATTTAAGTAAATGAAATTGTCTTGGGTATAATCTTATTTATCTTTGTCTCTCCTCTTCCAGTTGTCCTGATCTCACCAACCCTGACCAGCATTTCAAAATAGTCAGAATGCTCAGTAAATGAACAACAGCTTTCTTTAGTTGGAAATAATGTAAAATAGCCAGTGTCACTTGTTTGGGGCAGGTGGAGAGTAAAGTATTGGATATAACATAATTGCAGTCTTTTTTTAAAAATAGGTCATAATCACATCATACTTTTCTCTATATTTTGTGCAGTGAAAGATGTGAAATGTGAGGTTTGTGAAGTAGCAAAATATTAAGCATTCATGGTTTAATTGTTTTGCTTATGGGGGATATATGTGTGTGTGTGTGTGTGTACATCATATACTTTTTACGTATATATGTATGTGTATATATAAATTTTGCTGTGTGAACATATTACCTGATAAACTTAAACAAACGCCAGGTCAACACTTATTCTGGCATTAAAGTGCTAAATGGTAAATTGATAGAGTGAAAAGTGTGTAGGTTCCAAGTGGGAGATCTGGACTCTGAGTCTGGATCTACCAGTAAGCTAGTTGATGAGGCTATCAACTTGCCTCAGTTTCCTTATTTTAAAAACCAATAGTTTGGTCAGTAGATAATCTCTATAGTTCTTTAGAAATGTCTCTGACATTTTCAAGTGTTTATATTTGTATTTGTTCATAGATGCTTACTTTGAGGTCCTTCCTCCCTCCCTCCCTGCTTCTCTTTCTCCCCCCACCACCGCCATCCTAATTCTCCATTCATTTTCTTCCAACACATCAATTGAGCATAAACAAGTCTTGTGCTAGATTAAGTGAAGAATAGAACAGATGTTCTCTTTGTTGTTGTGGAATTTACAGGCAACTATTTAAAAAGTATACATATAATACAATTTTATGTTTATTATAAGGAAACTAAGAAGAGAATTGAAGTGTGTTACAGACTTGGGGCATGATTTGTTCTATGGTGAACAGGAAAGGTAAATGCTTCGGCAGTTTAACAATTGAGCTGATGATGGAATGATAGGAAAGGAATTAGCTAAGTGAAAGAGACTGGGATGGAGGTGACTGTTATTTTTAGAGGGAACAGCAACATTATATGAAAGCCTTGAAGCAGGAATCGTAAAGGACAGTGGGAAATTGAAGAGTCTGGAAAGAAAAGTTAGGACAGAGTGACTGATATAGACCAATCTAGGGCTTTTAATTTTTTTATTCTAAGAGGAATGAACAGCAATCAAATGATCTTCAAAATGTTGGTATTGAAGTATAATAGAATGTAAAAAACAAATGTTTCTGTACTGATCACTCAACCTGATTAAATTTGGGTGGCTTGCCATAATTTTCTCTTTTTAAAAGGAATGTAACACTGTGGCTACATGTGAAGCTTTTATATATATATATTTTTTAATCTCACTTTTTCTTTCCAGAGATACTCACCCTATGGAACTTTTATCCACCGTTCATAGTCAGGCTTTCTGAATAGCCATAAATAATACATGGCTTTGTGTAGCTATAAATAATGTAATTTTGCAAGGTTTAAAACTAAGCGTACACTTTGTTTTGTAACTTGTTTTTTTCATAAAACTGTTTTTGAGATTTATGCATTTTTATATATCAGGTTACTTATTTTTAAATGCTATATGTCTTAGTGTGGGACTATACCATTATTATATAATAACTTTATGTTTGCTTTCTCAACAAACTCCTTGTGTGACATTTAATAATTATTTCCATAAATTCCTTACACATTTTCTTAGTTTAATAGCAGATACTGATATATTTGAGAGGAATATTTAAAATTACACATTCTGTTGTATCTTAAGAAGTTATATAACAATAATAGTCTATGATAAAGCTATTATACTCTTTTATAAGATAGTTTATAAGTTTTTAAAAATTAGATACATTTCTGGTAACGGTCAACAAAGTCCTGTCACACTGAGTATCCCACATAAAATGATTACATGCATTGGACAAACTTAAGAATAAACCAGTCAAAATCAACAAGCAACTATAAACCAGAGACACACTACAGGGGTAGGAGGGTAGGAGGGATTACGGTGAAAATAAGGGAGGTGGAAATTGTATAGGGATTATAACCAAGATGAAAATGCATGCATTGTGCAAAAATGAAAAATGATGTAAAAAATATATAAAATGAAAAAAAGGTAAAAAAAGAAAAACACTTGAGTTATGGGAAGGTGAACCAAAGCATGACTATTATACAAGGGAGTTCACACCTGGAAGAAAGCAGCAATCTTAGATGAATGTCCCAATTTTAAAGCAAACAGGGAATTCTCTACCAGGGAGGCAGCTAAAATTTTGAGAAAACCTATGCTATTTCTGGAATAAAGAACCAGAGGACAAAATTCGTCAGCTACAGTGTCTGAAAAGTGAAGGAGGAATCTCAGAAAAGAGAGAGTTCAAGAGGGAATCCCCAAATCCTCCCTACAAACTAGCCAAATCTTGGCGGACTGCTGAACCATATGTGTATATATATGTATACATACGATGTAGATCTAAAAGAAGTGAACTGAGATTTGAGCTGCTATTGAAGACACAGTTTTCAGTTTCAGTCTAATCATGTTAATTGCCTCTTTTTTCAGTGATATTTTGGTTTCTTAAGAATTAACATAGTAGGGATAACAGTGAAAAGGAAATAATGTGATCCTGCTTGGTGCTTTAATCTAAAGGAAGAAGTGGACACGTCCCTAAGACGCCTATTTTACTTTAGAATTGATTAAACTTAGCTTCAGGGAAAATCAAAAGCTCATAAACAGATTTAAAAATGAACAAGAAGGACATCATTTAAATGGCTAGAATCCTGTTCAGTACTATTTGGCATCATCACTAACTCCTAATTCTCCTCATTTGATTAAGAGATACTATCTAAGACAATTGAATCTATATAATGTGTTGGGTGTGATGGACATTTTAACAATGTTAATTCTTCAGCTTTCCCAGGACTCTGGATATTTCCAGCTTACACATTGGGTTTTTGCCTGTGACCTGCTCAGCACTCAAGGCCTGAGGTCAGAGTTGTCCTCTACTATCTATTATATATACATTGACAGACTTCTTGTCTTTTATTTTGGCCTGTTAAATTTAATCTTTTTCTGTTGTTAATAGGGAATCTAGTGTTTTTTTTTAAAGATTTATTTATGTATATAAGAATGGGGTACAGGCCAGAGGTGTGTGTCAGGGGTGGGGGTGAGAGGATTCACCAGAGATAGAGTGGGGAGCAGAACAGGCAGATTGACTGAAATACACTGCTGAGGGGAGCAGCGGGTGAGTCAGGAGAGGTCTGCTCTGCCATGTGGGTAGCTCTCTGGCCGGGGATTGAACTTGTGCTGCAGTGGCTGTGGATAGCTTCATAGGTTGCCTCTTAACCCTTGTGCCACCAAGGAGGCCCGGGAATCTAGTATTTTGTTGTGACAGTTTCTTGAAGAGAATTGTTTGTAATTAATCACATTTTGTGTAAAGTACATATTTTGTAAAATAAAAGACTCAGAAAGCTGAATCTAATAATGACCTAGGTAAACCAATTGGGACATTTAATGTAGAAAATTTAGGGCTGGGATCAAGAGGCAGATTGGAATCAGTCCCTTTTGGCTGTTTATATAACAAATGCCACAGGTGAGGTCCACTTATCTTAATGAAGATATAAGCATAAGTACAAATTTTCCCTTCATTAGAACATCCAAAGTCAACTGTTACTAGAAGATGCTATTTTCTTCTCTTGAGTGTCCCGTTTTCTTTTCTTTTTTTTTTTTTAAGATTTATTTATTTATTTATACAAGAACTGGGGTACAGGCCAGATGCACGGGAGGGTGAGAGGATTCATCAGAGACAGAGTGGGATACAGAACAGGCAGACTGATGAAATACACTGCTGAGGGGAGCAGCAGGCGAAACAGGAGAGGTCTGCCGAACCATGTGGGACCTTCGCCGGCCAGCCAGGATCGAACCGGCGCTGCAGAGGCTGTGGCCAGCTTCACAGCACTGCGCTCAACCGCCTGCGCCACCAGGGGAGGTCTGAGTGTCCTGTTTTCTTGTCTCTTCTTCAACTCTGCACTCCCTTTCTAGTTCCAAACAACTCTCCATCAGTCAATTCCTCAGGAACTGACTCATTGGAGTCACCCCTACAATGCACCATTTACCAATTTTCTTTTTTTGTTGTTCTTAAAAGAAATTTTTATTGAGATGAGAGTTTATAACATATAAGTTTCAGGGTAACAACTTTATACTTTGACATCTATCTACACTTACATCGTGATCGCCAAAAGTGCCTGCCATCCACCTCTATAAAATTAACCCTCTTAGCCCATTTTACCTACCTCAGTCCATTTCCCTATTGTAACCCAATCTGTTCTCTATATATAAGAATTTGTTTTTGTTTTTTCATTTCTTTGTTTCTTCATATTCCACAAATGAGTGAAATCATACAGTATTTGTCTTTCCATTTGACTAATTTTATTTAGTATAATATTCTCAAGGTCTATTAATGTTGTTGCAAATGGCAGTTTTCATCTCATTTTAGAGCTGAGTCATATTCTGTGTCAGTGTGTGTGTATCGTATCTTATTCATTCTTTCTTTGATGCCTATTTATTTAGGTTGTTTCCATCTCATGTAGTAAATAGTGCTGCAGTGGACACAGAGAAAAATTTATTTTTCAAGTAAGTATTTTTTGTGTGTTTGTTGGATATTTTCAAGTGCAACAGCTAGATCATATGGTAGTTGTTTCTTTAATTTTTTAAGGAGTCTCCATACTGCTTCCCATTGTTGCTGCAATATTCCCATCACCAATGGTTTATCACTTACTTTTTCCATACCTTCACTAACACTTGTTTCTTATCTTTTTGATAATATTCATTCTAATGACTACCTCTTTGTGTCATTTTTGGACATATATCATTTACTGAGCTTTAACTCAGTGACTTTTTCATTTATGTCTATTTTTGTTTCAAAATTTCTCACTTTAAAAATGGAAGTCATGCCTATTTTGTAATTTTGTCAGGTGGTTCTATAATTTTGTCAGGTGATTTCACAAACTTAATTTACTCTGAGGCATATAGCTTTTTTTGTTGTTGTTCGATATCCAAAGGGCAGGTTTATTATAAAAAGGGAGAGAAGAGTAAAGGACATGTGCACAGACACAAGCAGGCAGAAAAGTTGCCCTGGAAAAGGTACAGGTTTGTTAAAAGAGAGGTTGCACAGTCACAGGCGGGCAGCCTTGGGAGGAGAGCTGCCGCTGTCAAGGGAGAATGTCTGCGAGGAGAAACACCTGCACAGTCACAGGCAGTCAGGAGAGCTGCTGCCTGGGGCATATAGCTTTTGAATGTTGATTTTTTTGGACTGTCTTTCTCAATATTAGATTTCTTCCTATATTTTGGAATTTTGCTTTGTAGACCTATTTTGAGTGGGGCACTTTTATTCAGTTTTTCTTCTTTCTGTTCCCTCCTGGGTTAGTGATTCTGTGCTTACCTTTCCCCAGCATCTGAGGACCCCCTTCTCTAAACCTACCACCTACAGGTTTTCTGTTCCGATCCTGGGGATATTGTGACTTACTTTCTGACTTGATTAATAACCACAATTTATCTCTTCCTTTTCCTTCCTTCACTTATAGTTTATTAAAAATTTTAACCTCAGCTCCCACTCAGATGGTTAGTTAGTTTGGTTTCTTTTTATAAGTGGGGGTATGAGCTTTTAAGAGATGCTAGACCAGATCGCCCTTCTTTAGTGGAATAATTTTGTTTTCTTTGCCCTGCTAAAACCAAACTACAAACTTCCACAGCTTCCATCCAGAATGGGTGCATAGCAGAGCCCAGTGATTTATTGCTTTTCTGTTTCTGGTTCATGGAGAGATTTATTTTACTTTTTGAGGTTTATAAATACCTTTAATTTTTATGTCTTTCTGTTTTATCTATTCTTTCTTCTGCATTAGGGTTGAGGGAGGTGTGTCACTTACATAGGTAAAATTATATTCTAAAAAGAGTTCTCTGGTTTTGTAAAACAATTTGAACGGCATATCTGGTAGGCAGGGAAAGAGATAACAAGGTTATTTCATAGTTCAGATGAGGTGATATATTTTTTTTAATTTTTTTTATTAAATAATAAATTTTATTTTTATATTCCCCCATACAACTGCACATGCCCCATTCTGACCCCAATCCCTCCCCTCCCGGCCCCCACCCCCCAAAAAGTGTCTGTGGTTCATAGTTTTTTGTTGATTTTGATTTTCACTTTCTTATAGTTATTCTTTTTCCTGATCCCTTATTTAAGTTTTCTAGATTCCTGCTATGAGTGAGACCATCCGGTATTTTTTCTTTTTCTTTTTGGCTTATTTCGCTGAGCATGATCCCTTCCAGCGCCATCCATGTTGCTGCAAATTGCGTGTGTTTATCTTTTTTGAATGCTGAGTAATATTCCATGGTATATATGTACCACATCTTCTTGATCCAGTCATCTATTTTTGGGCATTTGGGCTGTTTCCAAAGCTTAGCTATTGTAAATAGTGCTGCTATAAATATAGGGGTGCAGGTGTTCTTTGGAATTGATGTTTCTGTGTCCTTTGGGTAAATACCTGGGAGTGGAATTGCTGGATCATATGGAAGCTCTATGTTTAGTAGGTCCAGAAATCTCCACACAGCTCTCCATAGTGGTTGGACCAGTTTGCATTCCCACCAACAGTGCAGGAGAGTTCCTTTTTCTCCACAACCAGATGAGGTGATATTGACTAGGATGTGAGGGATTGCAGTTGAAATAAGAGAAATATGTTCATGCAACTGGCTGCTGCTAAAAACCTTACAAGATCCATCGAAGGTGGAGGTGGGGCAGTGTTGTCCTCCAGGTGTCCCTATGTCAGCATTATGTGTTCTCACTAGAGTTTTTGAGGTGTTCCCCTTCTCATTTTGATCTTATTCCTTTGCTCCATCTTTGTCCATCACTTTTTACTTGAAAATATACCTTCTGCACCTATCCTCTTGGCTAGTGATTTTTCTACCTCTCATCCCCTTTCACAGTCCTCACAGGGTCAGTGCAGTCCAGGGAGGGTGTTCAGGCCTCTTGCAAGAGGACCCCAAGGGTGGCTACTAAATCTATTCTCCTGGGATTAGCAGGAGTATGGGATTATGTATACCCCACCTGGTCCACCCAGCTCCCCTACTGTCAGAAGTGGACTTCTGAACTAATGTTGAGGGCAGAGGTGGCTCAAGGAAACACGAAGGCTCCTCCATCCATTCTCTTTCTAGATACAGAGAGCCTTCTATCTGGGAAGTTTGTAATGGAGCAATCTCATTCAGTGTGATAATTTATTTTATTTTTATTATATATACATATTTACATTATTCTTCCTTTTTGTATAATATATGCTTTCTCCTTTTCAATATAGTCCCCATAAAATTACCACCACCAATTCACCTGTGCACCAATACCATAGTCCCTTATGCTCGCCCCCTCCCCTGCAGAATGTCTGATTTATAGGTGCCTGTTAATTTTTTTTTAAGTTTTTTTTTTTAAATTTATTTATACAAGAACTGGGGTATAGGTCAGAGGTGCGGGAGGGTGAGAGAATTCACCAGAGAGAGCAGGGAGCAGAACTGGCAGAGGGACTGAAGACTCTGCTGAGGGGAGCATGGGTGAGGCAGGAGAGGTCTGCCATGCCATGTGGGTTTCTCCCTGTCCAGCCTGGGATCGAACTCATGCTGCAGAGGCTGCGGACAGCTTCACGTCACTGTGCTCAATCTACTACGCCACCAGGGAGGCCATAATTTTGTTTTTTAATTTATTATAATTATTTTTCCCTGGTCCCTTATTTGGTTCCCCTACATTTGTCCTATAAGTGAAACCATCTGATATTTTTCTTTTTTTTTTTTTTCTGGCTCATTTCACTGAGCATAATCCATTCCAGCTTCACCCATGTTGCTGAAAATGGCACTTTATCTTTTTTGATTGCTGTAGGGTAAGGAAAAATGTCAGGCTTTTCTGCCCTCCTGCCATCAGGATAGAAGATGGATCCTTGCGGTTCTGAATGCATGCCTGATGGCGGGCACCTGGAGTAGGGTGTGGCATAGGTAGATGGGATTCACCTGGGCTAAGACTTCTTTTTTTAAGGGCGGTGTCACGGGGGTGCCAGTAGAAGCCGAGAAGAAGCCAAGAAGGAACAGAAGCCAAGAGAGAAGCAGAGAACACCGGAGAGCCCAGATAGAGTGAAGACTTGCTGGGGACTGGGAGGCCTGCCAGACTCCCGGCCCCCCAGCACCCTTGCCTGCTGTGTACCTGGTAAATCCTAATAAAAGACCTGCAAAAGCCACTGAGGATTCTTACTCCTCCTTTACCCGGTTTGCCGGATCATAGAAAACCTGCTCTGTGTCCAGTCCTGCCTTTACAATTGCTGAGTAATATTCCACTGTGTATATATACCACATTATGATCCAGTTATCTGTTTTTGGCCATTTGGGTTGATTTTATATCTTACCTATTGTAAATTGTGCTGCAGTAAGCATAGGGGTGCAGAGGTGGCTCAAGGGTGTCTCCTCCTTCACGTGAGGTCTCGTCCCTTAGCTCCCAGACCTTGTCCACCTCCTGTGCTGTATGACGCCTCCAGCATTGTCACAGGCTCAGTATGCTACTCCTCAGTCCTTCATGAGGTCTTCAGAGGGCTCCACACCCGTCTGCATCGGTCATCCTGCTGACTATGCCAATTGTAGTGGCAGAAAGGGCACAGAGCAGGTTTTCTGTGACCCCAGCAGACGGGGTAATGAGAAAGGAGTCCTGGAGCCCTTGGTGGCTTTTGCAGGCTTTTATTGGGTTTAGCAGGTACACAGTAGGTAGGGGTGCTGGGGGGCCAGGAGGCTGGCAGGCCTCCCAGTCCCTAGTGAGTCTTCACTCTTTCTGGGTTCTCAGGCGTTCTCTCGTGGCCTTGTTCTCTCTGCTCTCATGGTTCTGCTGTTCCTTCTTGTTCTCTTGCTTTGTTCTCCTGCTGGCATCCCCGTGGACACCACCTTTATAAGCCCAGTCTCAGCCCAGGGGTATGCACTTACATAGGCCCACACCCTACTCCAGGTGTCCGCCATCAGGCATGCATTCAGGACCACAGATCTACCATCAATCCTAATGGCGGGAGGGCAGAAAAGTCTGATGAACATTTACTGACCCTACAATAGATGGTTGGACTTCTTTAATAATGCTTGCTCATTGGGACAGTAAGAAACTTGATAAATATAAGCATGAATAGCATAGAAAAGTAGGTGCTTTAAAAATATTGAGTGAAGGGCCTCCCCGGTGGCGCAGCGGTGGAGCGCTGGGTTGCGAAGCTGTCCACAGCCTCTGCAGCGCCGGTTTGATCCCCGGCTGCTCCCCGGCCACCGGAGGAGGGTCCCACATGGCGCGCGGACCTCTCCTGCCGCCCGCTGCTCCCCTCAGCAGTGTACTTCGGTCCTTCTGCCTGCTCTGCTCCCCGCTCTGGCTCTGGTGAATTCTCTCACCCTCCCGCGCTTCTGACTGTACCCAGTGTATGTATAAATAAATAAATAAATCTTGTATAAATAAATAAATAAATCTTTAAAAAACAAACAAAAAAAACCCCTTTAAAAAAATATTGTGTGAATGAGAGAAATTGTAATAACTTATTTCATTTATGTCCCTCCCAGCCCCCACCCCACACATCACTCCTTGTGACTGTGAATATACTTGAGATTTTATGTATAATTTTGACAATTTTTGGTGCAAATATTAGAATGCACATCATTTTTAACCTTCAAATCCTAGCTAAATTGGACACTACTAAGCTTGATTACTGCCAGTGTGGGTTAGACTTACAGGGAGAAAATTAAATAAGGGAAATGTCATTTATGTATAAATAATATCAGTCCTATGAAAAGAATGCTTTTTATTAGATGAGTCAATGAGAGTGTAACTGAATTCAGCTTCCCTGGGGCCTCTAGACAGAAAAGATGTCTCTGTCCCTGGGCATCCCATGAACCAGGTCACACCTGGAAATACTATCAGAGATAAAGGGTTAATGAATATGAACAGATATGTGATTAGCTGTAGCTGAGAATAGTAAGACATGGCTGCTTTAAATTTTAATCTTTAAAATTGCTAAATTAAACAAGAAATTCTGTTGTTCAGGTGATTTTTCTGGAAAACTATTTCTTCTTCCTTAACCATTTTATTTTCTTGCCCATGTAGCTAATAGTTCCATTTATTAATGACTCTCCCTACAGGATCAGTTTCATCATTGGCAGCTTTTCAGAGGGTTAAATTGCTTATGTACTTCTCAGCATTGTCAATCCACAGACTATGATAATTAGCATCACCAAATACTGGCCCCAGTTTGAAGTAATTTACAATCTCATGTTTCCAATCGGTCATTTTTTATTTTACATTTTAAAAGGACAGGTTTACTAGGAAAAGGAGAAAGAAAAAGAGAGGCACTTTGTAGGGTAAAGAAAATGTCAGGCTTTTCTGCCCTCCTGCCATCAGGATAGATGATGGATCCTTGCGGTCCTGAATGCATGCCTGATGGTGGGCACCTGGAGTAGGGTGTGGGCATAGGTAGATGGGATTCACCTGGGCTAAGACTGGGCTTTTAAGGGCAGCATCTTGGGGACGCCAGGAGAAGCCAAGAAGCAGCAGAATGAATGGAAGAGCAGAGAAACAGAACACCAGAGAGCCCAGAAGAAGTGAAGACTTACTGGGGACTGGGAGGCCTGCCAGCCTCCCGGCCCCCCAGCACCCTTGCCTGCTGTGTACCGGGTAAATCCCAATAAAAACCTGCAAAACCACTGAGGACTTCTGACTCCTCCTTTACCCCATCTGCATGGGATCCTAGAAAACCTGCACTGTGTCCATTCCTGTCCCTATACACTTGCATAATCAAAGGCAGGCAGGCGAGCTGCCCAATGTGTGATCTTTAAGGAAAAGCTTGCCAAAGTGCTAAAAACTTTTCATGAATCTTGTGCTTTTCAACAAAAGAAACTATACATTCTAACTTTATTGTAGTGAAATAAATACAACATGAGCTGTGGGACATCAGTGTCTAGCCCCAGAACGCTGCTTATGGGCAGTGCAAAAGGCAGCAAGTGGTGGGCATTTTACCATCCGCCACCAGTGACCCCTCTGGGGCTCAGGCTCCAGGCAGAGGCCAGCAGTGAGGATGACAGTGGTTGCCCTACATTGTCCTGGCAGCCCTTGGTTCAGAGCTGCAGGGAGGAGCAAGGGGCCAGCCCCAGCACTGAGGCTCCTCCAGCTGCAGGCAGTAGACAGGCCCAGGCATTTGGCACCTGGGTTGTGGAATGGACCAATCAGGTATGAGCTATGAGCTCATTGGTAAATGGTCCAATCAGCCAGAGGATTGAAAACAGACCCATCAGACTCATAAGGTCAGGGCAGGAGCCAGCTTGGGGTGCTCAGACCTTCAGACTCTGAGCTCGAGAACGACTCTGTTCCTGGCTTCTGAAAAAGGGGAAGCATCCTCCCATTGACCGCCAGGGGAGTCAGAGAAGCTGAAGAGCTTTGCAGAGGCCTAGCCTGCCACACCTGCCTACAGCCTGTCTCTGACACTGCCTGAAAGGTGAATCGGAGGCCCCACGCCTGGTGTCTCAAGCTGTTTGTTGTTGGTGAGGGCCAAAAACTCACAAAGAGCTGTTGACACGGTGTTTCTGACTCTACTGCCTACTGACCAGCACTACTGCCCAGTGCTTCCCAGCACTGCTGATGGGTGACTGGTACTCAGTCCAGGTCATTCCAGAGCTGTTAATCATCTGGCACCATGACCTGGTGCTGCTGCCTCCATTGCTGCCTGGTCCAGCATCCGGTATTGTCCATCCCACGGCTGCGGCTGCTGTGGTGTCATCTCGGTGGCCCCACCTGTGAGCACCTCTAGCTGCTTGCTGGTGGCCATGAGTTCCAGGCCCTCATTGATGGGCCAGCACCATTTTGGATGAGCAGCTTCTTGTTTGGGACTTCTGTACACTGGACACTCTCTGAGGTGCAATAGCTGACCACTTGTGGCCTTAAGAACTCTTTGTTTTCCTAGTTTGTTAAATAACCCTCTTTTGGTTGTTGTAAATCTTGAAATTCCCTCCAGTTAGCCATGGGGTGACATTGTCCAATTTCTTTTCAGCAGGTGGATGACACAAGAGTTTGAAGACTTCCCTCTCCTCCCCTTAAGAGCTGGTTTACAAACGGTATGATTACTTGTGGGGTGTTGAGAAACCCTGTGTTTGTTTTTGGGTAACTTTAATCAATAGTGACAAAATTCATGTCCGATACAAGGTTGTGAGAACTGAGAAGATACATTGTTTATAGGGAACTTGTTCGCCCCTCAATAGGCTTGTGTTCAAGTGCATGTATTTCATCAGCTTACTGTGATAGCGAAGTGTGATTTGGCTGTGCGTGGCTGGCCTCTCTGGAGCTTCATCCAGGCTCTATTAGCAGTTTCTCCTGGAGGGTTCTCAGCTCCTGGATCTTGGATTTCAGATACCCAAATTCATGTCAAAAAAAGGGGTTTAAGAAATTTGGAGAGTGTTCATTTATGGTGAGGAACCTGGGACTGGGATATCATTTTATGTCTTTGCTGGTGGTTACTTCCTGATTAGAGTTTATGTCAGCTGTGTTTCTCCAGAGAGAAGATGTCTACTTAGAGCTCTCAAAACCTCTTCTGGTGGTGCTGCAGCTTGAAATGTTTTTTAAGTTGATTCATGAGAGTAAGGGAGAGTGAGAAGAAGCTCTCAGGGGTACTGAACGTTGGATTCTGGAAAATGTCCTCAGCCATGAAGGCAACTTTGCACAGCTGCAACTTAGCTAGCTGTTAATTATCCATCTCAAGGTAGCAGGAGCAAAGGGTTTTGGAGGAAGTTCCTAAACCCCCTTAATGACCCACTTTTGTCCCTACTTACTCCATGAGGCTGGAGATCTTCCAAAATTAGACGAAAGTTTAAAAGTATATATTCTGTTGAGGTGACACTCTGAATTTCATTCCCAATAAATTAGAATCACCCTAGTGGTCAAATATAAATATGGAATGGCGGTCTTGCTCTTCAAACTTTAATATAGGGGTTGATGCAGGGAGGGAGTTCAGAGTAGCTCTGGGAATGTGAAGACAGAGGATGGAGGAAGCTGACGAGAAACCGCATATCTGAAGTGATGATGTAGAGAAACATTTATGGTTCATCATGTACAGGTGCATGCTTTAGTACTTGATTCTGTTCAATCCTCTTAATAATACATAAAGTAGGGATTATTCATTCCCCTCCTATGGATGAGGAAATAGACTTCAGACTGATGATGATACTAGAGGTGATACTGTCTCCTTTGCTAAATCTGTCTTTTAATCATTGCCATTCATCTCTCTTCCACCCTCTGGCATTCCCTATCCATAAATTACTTTCCCTAAAGCATCATTGTACTATGTATTTATTTTTGTTTTTCCTTCCCCCGCCCTCCAAGGTCCTAATGTCATTTTGATTAATTGCTGTATGCTTAGAACTTAGAGCAAAAAAGGACTAAATATTCCCTTGTACATTTGTGTGTGTGTATATATGTATTTATCTTTATTTCCATATCTAGAGGTATAAATACTATATCTTCATCTCCAGAACATTATTCTTTTATATATTGTATAATTTTTAATTAAAATTTTAATTTTAATTTTGGGGTTACATTTTTATTCCATATGTGTACATGTTCCACTCACCCTCCACCAAACAAGAATGCTAATACCCTAACTACTCCCCTCCCCCCTTCTACCCCCTTTCCCTCTTCTACTCCCTCCCCCTGTTCCTTCACTTTCTGACTTAATTCACTTAACATAATTATCTCATGGTCCAATCATTTTGTCCCAAAGGCACTATTTCCTCTTTAATAGCTGTGTAGGCTTGAATGACAGATAGTATCCCTTAGTGTCATTTTGGGTTTGGTAGTTGATTCATGAGTTCATGCCTTAAAATATCCTTTCTTGAATTAGTCACTACAATTTTGTTTTTTCACAGCAAAGTGAATGCAGCAGTTATCAGAGTCAGCTTGCTTTTACCGAGATATTCAGTTAGCTTCTATTGTCTCACCTAATCTAACTTTAAAACTTGATTTGGATGTGGTGACTGTTTTTTGAGGTCTTGATCAAATGATTGGTATGTTCCCATGATCAGATGTTCCCAGTAATGACAAGCAGTGGTGTTTGTAGCGTCCCTGCCAGGGTCTCCCTTGGGCCTCCTCTCTCTTTATCCCCTTACCGGTGAGTCTCAGAACAACTCCTCAGCTCCGCCATGCCAGAACTCTTCCTCTGTAGCCATCAGAATTAGGGGAAACCCAACAAGTCTTCAAGAAAAAGGTGCCTTAAACAGAGGGGAGAAGGGTAAGGGAATAAGGACCCCATAGGCCTATTGTGTTTCTCATCTCTAGGTAGCTTACTTGGAGGAAATAAATGCTGAGAGCCAGTTTGCACTTCAAACGCAATGCAATAAAGCTACAAATTTCAATTCTTACTCTTTCATTTCTTCCCTTTTTTCTCCCCTCTCTTCTACCCTTTTTATTATTAAATTCATTTGATATTCACGAGGTCCAAGAAGATTTATTTATTTTTTAATGTTTTTTAAAAAGCAGAAGTCTAGATAATATATTGACATTATCATTTTCTCCTCAATACAGACTGACTTTCTATTGACATATAATCCTGTCATTTATTAATGGATTCATTTGTTTATTTCATTTATTGAGATATACTTTGTTCAAGTCCTAGAGTGTCAAAAGAATGAAAACAATGATTAGTATTTAGTGAGTGTTTTTAATTACCAGTCTCTATGCTAAATAAAAGTATTTAATACACTAAAGACATTCACTAAACTGTCCCAGCAGCTAAATTATTACTGCCTGTTTTCCACATGGAAATTGAGGTTTAAAGGATATAAATAACTTGTTCAAGGTCAGCAGAGTCAGAGTTTACATATAGCCATTTGATAATAAACCCTAGTCCTGCCCTATGCTATCCTCTTAGTAGGCCAGTGTTCTTAAACTTCAACTGCATTAAAATTGCCGGGAGATTTTTTTAAACTATATTTTCTGGTTCTAAATATATACAAAAAATATAGTCTTCTAAATCTCCTAGTCGACTTCTGCTCAAACTAGGGTCAGTCTAGCTATTCTGGAACATCATTCTCAATCTTGAAAACAGATAGGAAAAACAGCAGCTGTACAGAGACTGTTTATTTAATCCCTCATGTAAACACAGTGATGGTGACAGATCATCACTTGGCCTGTCAACATGATTGTGTTCCAGCAGGGGCCTTGTCCTCATCTGAGCCCACTGACCTTTTCCTGTGTCTGCAAACAGTGGCAATGAGGAAACAGAAGGCGCATATGAATGAGGAAGTGATATTGCGTTGCAAAACATGGATAAAACAATTGGCATTGCAATTCCCAGGACACACACACCCCACTGGATTGCAGAGGTACACACTTTAGAAGGAGGTTTCTGTTCTCTGGCTGTGAGGGTATTCACATTTTGCAGCTTTGGATTTGTCCTGACTCTAAGGAAGCTATTTACAGTTTTTTCACAGCGGGACGATTTTATGAGCCAACCCTCTCATTTTTATGAGGGTCCCTGGGGTAAAGGAGTTATACAATTTTACACCAGCACATGGACTTCCGTGAAGTGCAAACAATATAAAGTAGGCCATCCAGACCAGGAAAGCAGGTAATGCCAGGCAGTCGTGATTTAAGTTCAGTTCAGTGGTGACCTGGCTTATTACTATAAGATAAAGGAATGAAGAGTCTTCGCAGGGAGGAAGAGCAAGTGAGTGGGAAATAAATAATTCATTGGGCTCCTTCCATAAGCCATAAGTTGAAGGAAGAGAATGCCTGTTAACAAAAAAAGACCCAAATTTCAAATGAATGATGTTTTTTCAAATTAATTTCATATTTGTTTGTTGAAGGATATGACACCACCTTCTATCAAGTCTGGTCAGTATTCCATCAGAACACAGAAGGACTTTCAGATATTACCATGGCTTTCTATGACAAACCAACTTTCCCAGTGAAACTTAAGAAACTGGGTGTGCTTGTATTTATAAATGAGCTTGCTAAGCTTTAACTTCATAAGATAGGGTTAATTATGAACTAGACTATGGATCTTAAATCTATTAGAAGACTAAGTAGCTGGTGACTGCCTCGATCAGTCAGCTTTCAGGAAATGAAACAGGACTTATTTACATTTAGAGCAATGGCCAGCTTCTTAATCACCTCAAAGCATTTAAAAATTAACTTTACTACTACCAGCTCAAGAGGCACAGTGAACCCTGGGAGGGCCTTCGCCGCTCTGTCTCCTCCTTCTTGAGCTGACTATTCACTATTTAGCTTGTGTTTTTTTGCCTGAGTCTGCAAAACCCTGGAAAGCTGCTTTCTGTGTCAGTTTTGCTAAATGATTGGTGGTTTATTTGGCAAGTCTCCTGACAACAATCTCTGAAATCTCACCAGAGTTGCTAACGGTCACCAGGACATCTGAGTGTATGTGCATCATCCTGGTAAACTCTTCAATATGAAATGTTTCAGCTAAACTGGTTGCATATGAAAGGTTACTATGGATTATGCATGCTGGACGAGAGCTATTTGTTCTCACAGGCTGTGTGGTCACTTTTAAATTAACTCCAGTAATGATTAGATAAATGTTAGGTTAGAAATTGCTAGTGAGTCAATAAAAAGAATCAGAGCAGTTAGAATAATAGATACATGCTAGATGCAGCTTTGGTCACATTTTTAACACAAGCTACCATTCAACTAAAAATTCTTATAATTTAGATGTTTGATGACCTCAACAGACAGCAGTATGATTTACTAGTGGCATGTGAGTAATAGTAATACCTTTCCTGCCTTACTCAAAGGTTTGTGGTAAAGGGTCAGATTTTTGTCAACCAAAAGGAACTCTAAAAACATAAGATATTTTAACATCCCATTACTTAATATTTCAACATCATGTTTGCTGATTACTTGTGTTTTCTTTAAAAAGTTGAAATGATATAAAATGCTATCCCTTTAAAATACTGTTTTTATATAATAGGCTACAATGTAAAATGTAAAAATATTAAAGGAAATGGTTTCCTGAAGGAATTATTGAAAAAAAGGGACCTATTTGCTGTGTTATTAAGAATGTCCTTTTAGTTATAGAGGAAAGTAAAATGCCTGTACTTACAGATTTCTATTCTTTATATTTGGGAATCCTTCTTGGTATGAATTTGGGTAGAAGTGATTCCTTCCCTTCTGCTAAGTTACGGTAGCTATGAGGTCGATTAAGCTCTTGGAGTTTCAACTGTCACCAAAAAAGCAGGTGTATCTAACAAGGCAAAAGGAAGGATATTTAAATTCTAAGTGGCCATTTTGGAAAAATATGCAGAAACCAGTAACTGGTTCTGTGTCTTTATTAGAGGACAAGAGCTCTGTACTTACACTTTATATTGTGCTGAGTCTGCTGGAGAAAGGTTGGTTCCTATTTCTTCTGGGCCTTCTCATAGCAAGATGTTTATCTCTTGAGGCTGTCCTGGTGTGCCAAGCTATGTATAAATTCATTCTAATTAAATATGCTACTCTCTAGGGGGAGAAGCCTTCATTATAGGGACTTATTTCAGATATGTGCATATCTATATTTTAGTGATAGGTACCAGTGCATGTTTGCAAGCCAAGGGATATACCATTCCCCTCTTTTCCCTCTCATTTTCCATCTTGCTATCTAGAGACTCACACAAAACTAATCCCTTGGGATTGAACATACTTTCAAATATGTGAAGTTAAACCTTTCCCAGACACATGCATCTTTCCATTATGAATAAAATAAGAAACTTTCTATAGCTCTAAAATTTAATGATGCCATCACTAATTCAGTCACTTGGTTCAGTTAGGAATTAATGAGTGCTTTGCGATGATAAAGATAATAAACACAGTCACAACCAAGTATGACATATCGATATACATATATGTATATATATATTCCAAAGAAGAAAAGCAAATCTATAAATTGGTGGTCAAAACTGTGTCCTCCACTAGCTTGTTTTTTAAAATGAAAATTACTGTCAAATCTGATATCAAAAGTTATAATGAAAATTACTGTCAAAGCTTATATAAAAAGTTATACTCGAAAACCAGACTAGCTCATTAACCAGATTTTACATCAACATTAGAAGAGGTAAGAAAAGATCCTAGAAACACATTACATTCTGAGGAATAGTTCTGTGTCCTTCCCCGCCTTGTTCTCCAGAGCCAAATTTAAGTCTGGTAAGATAACATGAACCCAGTGGCAAGAAAATTCAGGTCAGGTTTGTTTCTTCTTTTTTTTGTAAGATTTATTTATTTATGCATACAAGAGCTGGGGTACAGGCAAGAGTTAGAGGGGGTGAGAGGATTCACCAGAGACAGAGTGGGGAACAGAACAGGCAGACTGACTGAAATACACTGCTAAGGGGAGCAGTGGGCAAGTCAGGAGAGTCTGCTGCGCCATGTGGGTAGCTTCCTGCAGAAGGCTTCCTCATGTTGCAGAGGCTATGGATAGCTTCATAGGTTGTGTTTTAACCCCTTGCACCACCAGGGAGGTCCAGGTTTGTTTCTTTTTCAACTTCACAATGAATCTAGAAGAGAGAAATAGAGTGACCAGACCTTTGGAAAGTAGTGTCCCCCTTCAATTCAGGGATTTAGTTGTTGCAAGACACTATGTGCCTGATAAGACAGAAAAATGAGCCAAAGTGTATATACTAAACAATTTCTACATGCAATCATCTTCATGAGTCTTTGAGTTATTAAAAAACAATCTTTGATATGAAGAAGAATTTACTTATATTTAAGGTCTTTGTTAATTTTTAGACTTAAAGTAAATGAATTATGCTGAAGAGACTTACACTTGGGTGAAGAAGAAAATTATTGCTGTGGTGATACCTGTGAAAGATACTAATCAATAGTCTGTAACTTAAAAATCTTCTGTTATAGTATTTTTCAGTTTCTATTAAAGTTAAAGCTGATTTCTTTGTCTTGCTCTGATGACCTTCCTGCTCTTATGCATTCAGATGGTATATGCAAATCCTCTGCTTTTTTTTTTTCCTGAAGATTACCCACAGACTCATGATCAAATTTGACTTTACTCAATATTCTTGTGTTGGGATTTATTTGGACTCATTAAGGGTCTTCCTTTTGAAGGAGAGGTCAGATATTTTGGTCCTTGACAATAAGGATACATACAGAAAATTATTTCAAATTGGGCCAATGATAGTCTAGTCCCACATGCATTTTTACTTTAATTTTCCTTTTTTAAAGGTCTTTAGCTTTAGGGATAATACCCTTTGTCCTCAATTAAAATCTTGCAAGAATTTCCATTTCTCAGTGACCAAAGTAAGTCAAAATCAGAATAATCCTTATGAACCAAATTCTTTGGTAAATGGGGTGGATGAAGCTTTTGATCGGTACGCTATGAGATCACTAATTTCTTTTTCTTTATTCATGGGGTATTTTTAATATACCACCTCAACATTATAAAGGCATATCTATTTTATTCCAGATAGTATGTGGTACATCAAAGTTTGTCTTCAGAATCTGTTTTATTGAAACTTTAGAGGTAATTCTATGTGCCTTTGCAAAAATCTTTTTTGTAAAATTGAGATGTGATGTATAACATTGTATTAGTTTTAGGTGTGTACATGATTTGGTATATGAATATGTTATGAAGTTACTGTGACAATAAGCTTAACATCAATCTCCACACATAGTTACAATTTTGTTTATTTACTACAATGCAAATTAAGATGTATATTTCAAAGTTGCTATGAGAATATGACACAATTTTATCAGGTATAGTGAATAGAACACTACATCCCCAGGACTTATTTCTCTTGTAACTCTTGACCACGTTCACCCATTTTGCTCATATCCCATACTCTACTGCTGGCAATCACTAATCTCTGATTTTGAATTTTCTTGATTCCACATGTTATAAGAACATACTCTATTTGTCTTTTTGAAATATTTCATTTTAGCATAATGCCTTCAGAGTCTATTCTTGTCACAAATGGTAAGATTTTCTCAATATAATTTTATATTATGTACTGAATATATATGCCTATATACATATTCAATATATATATACACACATATGTATCACTTTTTCATTCTTAGAATTGTACCAGGTGTGTGTGCTTATTTATTTTAATTTTCCCAACCAACATCAGTTATATTCCCTTGTTCATTATCCTCCCTCCTCGGGATTTTTTTTTAAAGATTTATTTGTACTTACTTATGCATACAAGAACTGGAGTATAGGCCAGTGGTGTGGGGGGTGAGAGGATTCACCAGAGACAGAGTGGGGAACAGAACAGGCAGATCCACTGAAATACACTGCTGAGGGGAGCAGCAGGCAAGACAGGAGAGGTCTGCTGTGCCATATGGGTAGCTCCCTGGCCAGTGATCAAACTCGGTTTGCAGTGGCTGGCAATAAATTGATAGTACTGAGACTTAACCCTTTCCACCACCAGGGAGGCCCCTTAAAGATGTTTTTTGATGTCCACTAGTTTTTCAGTGTTTTACATTGTCAAATTATAAATATCCAGCATTTGCTTTTATCATTGACTTATTTTGCTACACACAATTCTTTCAAAATGGCCGCATTTCATCATTTCTTAAGACTATGTAGCTCTCCATGGTATGGATATATACCACATTTTCTTGGTCCAATCATCCATCAGTGGATATTTAGGCTGCTTCTATGTCCTAATTATTGTAAATAATGCTGCTATGAACATCGTGGAATATGTAGAATTTTGTATTGATGGTTTCTTACTCTATGGATATATACTTAGAATGGGATTGCTGGGTCATAGAGTTTTAGTTTTTTAAGGTAAATCCAGATCGCTTTCCATAATGGTTGCACTGTTTTACATTTCTACCAGTAATGTAATAGCATTCCCTTTTCTCTTCATTCTTGCCACCACTTTTTGTTGGAGGTCTATTTAATATATGCCATTATCACAGAAGTGAGGTGGTATATCATTGTGGCTTGAACCTGCAGCCCTTATGAGAAGTGATTATGAACATTTTTTCCCCCATGTATGTCTTTGGGCCTTCTGGATAGTCTTTTTGGTGAATTTTCTGTTTATATCTGCTGTCTATTAATACCACCTTTTTTTTCTTTATTCATTTAATGACTGCTTCCATATTTTGACTTCTGTGAATAATGCTGCAGTGAATATGGGGTGCGATAATATTTCCCAGAGAGCAATTCCATGTCTTTTGGATAAATACCCAGATGTGGAACTGCTGGTAGTTTTGTTTTTTTAAAGGAACTCTCACTGATGTCTTATTTGGTTCCCCTATATTCCTGCTATAAGTGAAACCATCTGGTATTTTTCTTTTTCCTTCTGGCTTATTTCACTGAACATAATTCCTTCTAGCTCCATCCACATTGTTGCAAATGACATGAGTTTATCTTTTTTGATTGCTGAATAATATTCCATTATGTATATACAAGATATCAGTGTAAAAAAATAATAACAGTACAAAACACAACAAAGCAAAAACAGACAATTATAAATCAGACATACTGCAGGGGTGGAGTTGGGAGAGGGATCAGAGGGAGGGAGGGAGGAGCACAGGGGACTGTGGTGATGATGCACAGGTGCATTGGTGAAGGAAACTATGGGGGGGGAGAAGAAAATGTTTAAAAATGAACAATGATGTAAAAAATAAATAATAAAAATAAAAAAAAATAAAGGAACTTCCATACTATCTTTTGTAGTGGCTGTACCAATTTATGTTTTGATCAGCAGTACACAAGTGTTATCTTTTCTTCACATCTACACCAACATTATTTCTTTTTTGTTGATGGCCATTCTAAACAGGGGTGAGGTATTATCTCATTGTGGATTTGATTTGCATTTTCCTAATGACTAATGATGTTGAGCAACTTTTCTTTTACCTCCTGATCATCTGTTTTATTTGTCAGAATGTCTATTAAGATCTTATTTTTCATCAGATTTTTTTTTCTTTTGAGTTTATTTTTAAAGATTTTATTTATACATACAAGAACTGGGGTACAGGCAAGAGTTGTAGGGGGTGAGAGGGTTCACCAGAGACAGAGTGGGGAACAGAACAGGCAGAGCAACTGAAATACACTGCTGAGGAGAGCAACGGGCCAGTCAGGAAAGGTCTGCTGTGCAATTTGGGTTGCTCCCTGGCCGGGGATCGAACTCGTGCTATCGTGGCTGTGGCGAGCTTCATAGGGTGAGTCTTAAAACCTTGCACCACCAGGGTGGCCCTTTTCTTTTGAGTTTTATGAGTTCTTTGCATATTTTGCATATTAGCTTATCAGATATGATTTTACAAATATTTTCTCTTGTTCTGTAGGTTTCCTTTTTATTTTGTTGATGACTTCATTTGCTGTATAGAAGCCATTCAATTTGATGTAATTTGAATGTTTCTTTTTGCTTTTGTTGCCTTGGTTTTTGGTATCAAACTCAAATGCCAAAGCCAATATCGAAGAGTTTACCCTCTGATTTCTTCTAGGATTTTTTTGGTTTTAGGTCTTATATTTTGGTTTTTAATCAATTTCAAGTTGGTACAGTTTTACTTGGTTGCGTGTGGCTATCCAGTCTTCGCAGCACCAATTTTTGAAAAGACTAAACATTTCTCATTGTATATTCTAGCCACCTTTGGTGTAAATTAGTTAACTATATGTGCATGGATTTATTTCTGGGCTCTCTGTTCTGTACTGTCAATCTGTCTCATTTTTATGTCAGGATCATATTTTGATTATTGTAGTTTTGTAATATGGTTTGAAATTGGAAAGTGCAATGCTTCCAGCTTTGTTTTTTTTTTTTTCCCTCAAGATTTATTTGGAACATTGTGTGGTTCCATATAAATGCCACTGGACTTTTGATAGAGAATGCATTAAATTTATATATTGTAGGTTTAGGTGGTATGGACAATTTAACAGTATTAATTATTCCAATCCAAGAGCATGGACTCTTTCATTTGTCTTCTTTCAATAGTGTCTTATAATTTTCAATATATAGGTCTTTTGCCTCATTGGTTTGATTTATTCCTAAGTATTTTATTCTTTTTGATGTTGTAAATGGAAGAGTTTAAGTGAGGCTGCCTGTAGAAGGACCAGGATCCTATTTTAGGGGGATGTCCCAAATAAAGTGATAACCTTATTTCAGAAAAAAAATTCCTTAAAGCTCTCCCCACAATAGTCTCCTTTAGAGAAGCAGCTGTCTGTGGGAGGTATCAGAAGGCTGCACAACAAAGCCAGCTGACCATGGTCTAACCTTGCTATGAGTGGCACATCTTCTCTTACTGTTTGTTTCTTCTCTTGCTCACTCTGGTTAAATGATAAATCAAGTTGGCAGGAACATTGTTTCTATTCATTTGCTAGAGTGCTGGGCACATGGAACACACTTGATGTATATTAAATGGTATTACTGTGATCATAAGACAAAGATTGGGAAGCAAGGGAACCATCCGAAAAACAGAAAGGAAGTAGAAGTTGGAAAATATATATAAGATTGGGAAAATCACTCACTTTTGCCTTAAGTGGCTTCCAAAATATACTGTGTCTGTGACAGGTTTGAATGGGGCCATTATTCATGAGTGGTACAGAATGTGCAAATTGTATCAAAATCAAGCTGTGAGGATGACAGGAAATAGAATTCAGAGGAGCCTGGTGGTGTGGCAGCCAATGAGCAGCCTGACGGTGCAGTGGATCTCAGAGGTAGCAGAACTGCCAGCACAATTATCCTGGACCTTGTCACCTTAGCCAGCTTGGCACCTGGGTCATCACTACAGGGGGAGGATGGAACTGGGACTGCTGGCTGGATCCTGGTTTTTTTTCAGGCTGCTCTTTGTCCTCTGATCTTATTCTGGAGTGTTGGATGGGGACTCTTGTTAACCAAAACACAAGATAAGAAAGTAATGGTTTTAAAAAGAGATCATTCTGACTAGCTGCACAGATTTGCTGGCATTAAAAAATAATCAGTAATTTGAAAATGAATATTCATATCCTATAATCTCCCCAGCATTGCATTGAGCAATGGCCTTTGGGAATTTAAAAGGCCACACACTGAGAATAACTGGTCCCTAGAAGTTGGGGTGAATTTCTCCAATGACCTGAGAATATATTTTCCCCAGACCCCATAACAGGGTGCTGACCAGAGATGGTCCATAGGCTTGAGTTTCAACATGATAGCACCACCTCCTTAAGTTGGTTAATACTTAGCTACTATGATTAAGAGCAACTACATTGTAGTATCTATCTATCATGTAAGTGCCTATAATAATAACTACATTCTAGTGTTTATTATGTGTCTGGCACCTAATTCATTTTGTCATCACAACTTTAGGGCATAAGTCCACTCAGCATTCTCATTTTAGAAATAAAAGGAACTAAGGCCCAGAAAGACAAAGTAATTTCTTAGTGGTAGGAAACCAGGGACCATGCTTTTTTTTTAACCACAATACCAAACTTCCTTTTAAAACAGAACTTGGCTCCTGTTGACTGCTCCTGAGGTTGTTATAGGTGTGAGGTGATCAGATTGCCACCAGCTCAGAGTCCTCTTCTACAAGTTATTTCCTTGTGGCCAGAAAACTGTGGTCAGAACTCCAGTTTGGCTGAATAAGACTTCTGTCCCCTGTTAAAATAGCAAGTCCCCTTGAGACTGCTTACATTAAATGTTAACTTGCGTCCAGCCTTGGTATCAGTGAGTCTGGAGGCTGTTTATGAGGTAGGTTTACAGGGGAGAGGAAAAGACATCCTGAGGCCATGTCTGGAAGAGGTAGTGAGTAATGTTCTGCTTGTGAGCACCTGGTAAAATGAAGGAGATCATAAGACGGGACCATGAGGACTCCTCTGTCTTACCATTTTTCCCAGCTGCTAACATGACATAGATTGCTTATTTTCTGAACAGCCTTTTAGTGAGTTGTTTTAATGCTGTTATGTGTTGGGAATTACAAACTAATGGGCCACCTTTGATAGTCAAGAAGTGTAAGAGAGGTCATGTAACCAAAGAGTAAAAATCCAGTGCCGACACCCCAGAACCCTACCTACCTGTATAAATGCAGTCTGTTTTCCAACGTGCTGGTAAACTTTACAAGGCTATATCACATATGGTCCTGGCACTATATTAAACACTTCATTGCGTTTCCTCCTTGATTTCAGCATGGGTGTAAGGTCAGCATGGGTGTAAGGCTCTTCTTGGTAGTTTTCTCATTAATCGCTGAAACTTTCTAGTGGAGGGCTTATTGTTTAACTTGTAGTTTCCAATCTCCTCTCCCGAAACCAGGTTTAATGATTCTTCCTTGCCTTCCAGGTATGCAGTGAGGGTTAATTAGATAATGTTTGCATAGGACTTTGAAGATGAAAGCCCCATATAATTGTTGTTACATACCATCTCTTCCAGAAACCAGGAATGCTTCTACTTTAGGGAACATAAACGTGTCTTTACTTGTATCATACTCTTTAGGGTAAAACTTGTCAGACTTAACTTGTCATCAGTGAACTAATGATATTGTGTAGAGCACAGAGGATCAAACAGGAAAAATAAACAACAGCCACTAAGCACTCCTTGGATCACCAGGAAGCAGCTGTCAGTGGGCTTGGTGATGGAGGGAGCCCACCCATTCAGTTGTTAGCTGTCAGGCAGCTCTCCCATAACTGGACCCCAGCACAGGAAAACAAGGGTCAGTAAGAGAATGTCATGGGTTCATAGGACAGAAAAGCAGAAAAATGATATTTTATAAGAGCTAAGGTAGAGAGTGTCATGGGAGGATGATTATATAAAGTAAAAGATTCCTCTTACCATGTTTGAAAAAGATTTCACCTCCTGACTCATTGCTCTGCCTCTTGTGAAAATTTCAATATATCAACCCATATTCCCTCCACTGTCAGGCTAGTTTCTCTTTTCATCCTGGCATGCCCGTGCTTATAAACCTTTGGTATTGTTCACTTGCTTAGAATATGAAGTTTAGTACTTTCACACACTTACTATGACCTTCAGGACCCTCTCTTATCTGGTTTCTGTTGATTTTCCTGTTTTTTTCTCTCACATTTCCCTGTGTGGGAACTCTTTCCCAAACTAGTTTATATCACTTTACCACATTCAGGCTAAACACCTACCCTACCCCCAGCCACTACATTTTACTCACAACAAATCCTGGAGATTCAGCCCAATTCCTCATACCTTGTTGACTGTCTGATTATGCAGGTTCCAGGTGCTTTTCATCGTCTCTTTCAGTGTTGTTAATTTACTTATGCTTTCTTATATTGGTGCATACCTGTTTACATGAATATTTCCTATATTGCTATTTGGACTACAAAGTCAGGGAGATCCAGGCTTGTTTCTTACCTTCATATAGAGCACTGAGTCAGCAACTTTCAATTCCCATAAGGAAAGGGAGTTGTTACAATTCCTAACACAACACCTGGCATACATAAAGGCTTTGTTCCAGTTTTCTATTGCCAAATAACAAACCATCCAAACTTACTGGTATAAAATAGTAACAGTTGTCCTTAATATCTCTTTTAGTGCTAAGAATAACTTGGCTCGGCTAGGAGGCTCTTGCTTGGGGTCTCTGTTGGTATTACAGTCAAATGATAATGAACCGGGTTCATCTCTAAGTACTCTATTTACACATCCATTGCCTGGGATGGGGACTCCCAAATAACCAGAAGAGCCAGTGATCCTTAGATGTGTCTCCTCTATAGTTTCTCCCCATGAGCCCTCTCAACACTTCACTTCCAGGGTAGCTGGAATTCTTGATGACTTCCACTACAAAGGCAAGAAAACTGGACTTTTTCTCACACATCCTGGGAGTGCACTTCCACTGCATTTTCTGCTCAATAATAGCGTCTTATGCTGCTCTATATTTGAGGGGAGGTAGAAGTACTAGAGAATGTGTGGACATGATTTAAAACCTCCATAGAAACTAGTAAATACTTGTTGACTGAGTAGATGAATACAATGGCTTTTTTTTTCACTGTTTCCATAATGAAGGACATTGTAAGAGCAGGTAGAAATTTCTTGCTATTTCCTTTAACAATCTTAGATGTTTATCTGTTTTAACCTGTTTACAACTTTTGGGAAAACATGGGTTTCTTTTTGTCCTTCTTAGAACATGTTATGTTTTGCTGTTGATTTGACAATCACTCACTTGTAGACTTCATTTCTTTAAGTATTCCTTTTTGTGGTTGTACCCTCCCCCCTCCCCAAACACCCAATGGCATTAGCTTTAATGAAACCTTGCCAGCATCTGAAAAAACATGTGGTACTCCAATGTCATTGGTAACTTTTTTTTTTTGATTTTTTTTTTTTAAGATTTATTTATTTATTTATACAAGCACTGGGTACAGTCAGAAGCGCGGGAGGGTGAAAGAATTCACCAGAGCCAGAGCGGGGAGCAGAGCAGGCAGACTGACGAAGCGCACTGCTGAGGGGAGCAGTGGGCGCAGCAGGAGAGGTCTGTGCATCATGTGGGACCCTCACCGGGCAGCCGGGGACCAAACCGGTGCTGCAGAGGCTGCGGGCAGCTTCGCAGCCCAGCACTCAACCGCTGCGCCACCAGGGAGGCCCTCATTGGTAACTCTTATTTCTTGTTCACCTTGTATCTTATTTCTGTTTGGGGTGAGTTAAGCAAGGTTTTAGAAACTTTCTCCAAGCTTCTAAATTACTCAGTGAGTCCATGAAGAGTAAAGTTATCAATAAATTATAACAACTTTGATATTAAGAAGATGCAAAAAGTAGTCTCTGACTTCATACCACTTTAGATCCTTTATTGTTAAGCTGCTTATTAGGTGCCTCTCAAAAATTTATCATCAGTTATTGTTCTTGACTTTCTGAACCCCGATTTATAGGATTTACTAAACCGGTAGTTACTAGATAATGAAAATTTTCATCTTTTTTTTTCTTATTTCCAACTTATTTCTAATTGTGTGGTTGGAGTTACTTAGAGAAAGCCACTCTGTCTAGAGAGGTACACTATGGCGATGCGCATTGATTTAGTAGTATTGCTAGTTTACATGCTCTGCCAGTAAGCAGCGCACCTGGAAAGCTCCATGGAGGATAAGACACTTACTAGAACTGAATTTTGTGGGATAATATGGTTTCCATTATTACTTGGTGCCATACTCCAAAGAGTATTGTAGATTGAATTCTGGGATAAGGTTGTTCTTGGCCCAGGAATGGGCCTGGCTGAATTTATTAGATGTGAACAGGATCTGGGTCCATGTGAGGGCAGATTCCTAAGATGGAACAGAGTATAAAAAGGGCTAAGACAATAACTTAAACCAAAAAGAAACACTCGGATCTGATTGTAAAAAGTGTTAGATAACCCTGCTCAGGGCTTTGTACCTTACTTTTTAGGAAATGCGTGGTCATGTTAGGTGGGAAGAATGTTAAGAGGGCGATTGATAGTGAAAACATGTGGGATTGAGATATGATGCTGGTAGAAATCAGGAGGGATTGGAGTATGTTTGAATGTGAAGGAAAATCTCCTGTGGGTAAGAGATCTGGATATAATAAATCTACGTGGTACTCGTTTGCTTGTATTAGCTCCCCAAATGTCTTATCTTGTGTCCAGAATTTCTTATAAGTAGAAAATGGGCCTCCCTGCTGGCACAAGGGGTTAAGATACAACCTATGAAGCTGACCACAGCCGCTGCACCACGAGTTTGATCCCCAGCCAGGGAGCAACCCACATGGCGCAACAGACCTCTCCTGACTCGCCCGCTGCTCCCCTCAGCAGTGTGTTTCAGTCAATCTGCCTGTTCTGTTCCCCACTCTGTCTCTGGTGAATCCGTGCACCCCCTGTACCTCTGGCCTGTACCCCTGCTTTTGCATGCATGCATAAATAAATCTTAAAAAAATAAGTAGAAAATGGCTTCTATGTAATTTAAGAAGTTAAGTTTTTAATAGTGCATGTTATTACATGTCTTTGTGGGTTCTATTTTATAAAGAAAATATCTAAAATAAAAAGCAAAAATCTAATTTTCTTAGTATACTACTGTTCAACTTATGTTTCACATTTCTTATTCATGGCCTATGTAGCTATTAGAATTTCATGATCAATTCATAAAACATTGACTTAGGGTAATTAAATCAAACAGCATTTAAAAAATAGCTTACAGCTTTAAAAATTATAAAAATTTAAATGTTTCCCTATACCACACACATGCACACACACACACACATATACATGCATACATATGCTCTCACTTTAACACACAGTGTAATTCCATGCAGACATATTAGCTGACTGTGTAGTGATTTAGCATTTAGTCCTGCTTCTTACATCTGTTTGGACCTTGCATATTTTGCTAGTGCTTAAGCTGTCAGCTTGCATGCAAATACCTGCTTGGAGAGGACTGTGGTCTGTGCTGCTTTGGACCTAAATTGATAGGATTTAGAATTGAAATGCCTCAGGTAAAAATTCAGTCAAAAGAAAAACATTACAGCTATTTAAAGCATGTTGCTGACAGCCAAGGATGCTTCAGGAATGGAGGAGCTGTTGCAAATAAGGTTAATGGAATTAACACTCAATTACCCCTTGACTATGAAAGACTATCAAGGGGGGTTCCCACTCAGCCAAATACATTTTTGAGTTCAGTTAATTTTAGGTTAACCCCTTCCTTTACATTAAAGACAGGTAATTTACTGTCTCCTTTCCTCCCCATTTAAAAATGTTCTCTTCATTATTTGTAATTGTGTTGGCCTGTAAGTGTACAATATGCATTAATACGCCCAACATTGCTTCTTGCTTTGTTCACATTAAAATAATTATTCCAGTCCCAGACTCTTATTTTTCTCTGTCTTCCAAATGCATTACTAATTTTTGGTTCCCATAGGGTACTCAATCTCATGTGCTAATAGGGGAATCTCCTTCATATGAATGTCTATGAAAAAATATATTTTCTGTGTATTCTGAACTTGATCTAAATATTATTATCCTGTATACTAGTTTGAACGTCTTTTATCTGTTATTTTTCCCCAACATTCTCATCTCTGTCCTTGGTAATTAATCATCTTTTACTTCTAAATATAATATGTATGGATAAACCACACTTTAAAATTATTTTCCCTTTATTTTGTTATTGTAATAGTTCTTATATATACCTTTTTGTTTATTGGACTATCTAGAGGTACAGGTCTCAAAATCCCTGTGCCTACGGTGTGTGCTAAAACAATGTTACTATAAATTGCTAGATTGCTCACCAAAAGAGCCATAATATATATTGGCAAAGTCACAAACTGATGTGAAATTTCATATTTTCCCTAATGCTTGCTGACACTGGCTATTACCTGAATATTTATTATCCGTGTAACTCTAAATTGATGCTTATATTTTGTAATTCTCTTACTACCTATCAGTGAGTACAAGATCTCTTCATATCAGCCATCTGTCATCCCGTTTTTACTTAAATAATTTGAATATTTACACCCTTTGTCCATTTTGCATGAGATTGCCTCTTTTTACTGATTTGTGGGAGCTTCTTAGACATTCTGGATCTTTTGATTAGGTGCATTAGAAATGTCTTCTCAACATGTATTATTACTTGCCTTTTTATTCCTTGCTTAACTTTTTTATTGGAGTAATACTGCAGGTTTTATGTGCTCATCATTTTGAATCAACGTGTGTGTGTGTGTGTACGTGTGTACACATTATCAAGTGAGTTCAGGGCTAAAATCCTGTCACCTGTCTTTTAACCTATATCTACCATGTATTCCGTGCAGCAAAAATCTTTAATTTTGTGTAAGTAGACATACCTGTTTCTTCTGTTCTATATACATTTTTTTCTGATATGCTTAAAAAAATTCTTTCTTCTAGGGTTATAAAACTATTCTTCTCCTTGCCCCTCCAAGTTATCTGAATTCTTGCTTATAGCGTGAGGTAGAAGTAAAATTGAATGCATGTTTTCTTTGCTTCTATTATAGCTCATTTTTGAAATTAGTATGGGTCTGTTTTTAAATCCTCCATTTTGTCCCATTATTTCTTTTTTGCAACTGGAAAAGAAATACAAACTTTTATTTTTTGTGGCATATAACAAGTCTTAACATCTGATAAAATAATCTTAACTTCATGGCTCTTATTTTTCAGAATCCATTATGAATTTCTTTTAAGATGCTTTTTTTTAATTTTTATAAATTTTATTCTTATATACCCCATACAATTGCAACCCCCTTATTTTGACCCCAATCCCTCCTCTCCCCGCCCCCCATTATGAATTTTTATGGTAACTACATTAGTATAATCCTCAGTAAATTTTTTGTCTTCTACCTCTGCTCAGGTAGAATACTGTCTTAAATGGCACATTAATTCAGCAAAGCTAATTTGAAATGTCCAAATTTCTAGAAAAGGAGTGCATTTCTGTGCTGAATCAAGCTTTCAAATTCTTTAGTGGAATACCTGATTGTCTTGAGAGACTCTTCTCTGAGCCCTTGTTCATTCATACATGTACTTAACCATTCACCAAAAAGTAATTGCACATCTTCTATAAAGAAGCACTTAGTTGTCAGTAAACATTGCCAAGCTTCCACTTCACTTACATGTTTTAGACAAAATAGCTATATTCCTTTGTTGGAAGGGACTTAACAACTGCTTGGACAATGAGACTTTGGGAGATTCATATTTTGTATTAAAGAACTCTGCTTACTTATTTCAGTAAATGATGTTGATTGTGTTACAGTTTGATGTCAGATATGGATCCAAGTGTTGGCAAAACTTCTTTGCAAATATGGATGTTAGTCTCTGTTCTACAGTCATTTTCAGATCTGAAATGAATTTGTCATTCTTGAACAGGGGGCATGGAAGATTTCTAATTATACAAACTATGGCAACTGTGGGTCTGGTGATGAAGTGGCATTGAGTGTGATAACTTCTTGGGGGAGACAGATGTTGAGCAAAGCACTGAGGAAAGGGAGGTACATGGGTTATTGGAGAAATTAGAAGGCAGAGGTCATGGTAAAGTGATGCAACCACGTATGTGGTTATATTTTTCTGGTTGAAATATACCTGAGCTGAGGTTGAACTGAGCTGAGAGGTGAGCATGTCAGTATTGGTAGACTTGAACTACTATTGATGATATTATTATTGTGTGCTTTTTACCTATTTACACAATGTAAAATGAAATCATATATTAGCTACTGATTTTAGAAACTCTCCTTATGCATATTAAGTATTATCTCTTTTTGGCACATGAAGAAACAGGCACAAAAGTTTAAACAGCCTTAACACCTGTTACAGTGGGACTGACACTCAATCTGTATGTTTTCTGACTCAAAAATGCCCATAATTTCCACTCACCTCACAGCATGGATCAGAGCTTTCAATATGAGATCAACATCTCAAACAGGCCTATAGCTTCTTTTATATCAAAGGACTCAGTATTTTAAAACCCTATTTCTTTGTCTTAAGGAACCAGTGCTCTGACAGAGTCCCCTTAATTAAGGAAGAATAATCTCCCACCCCACTTAAAAAATAATCTCAGTTTTTAGCTGCTTTTGGGACAGACAATGCATTCCCAGGGCCTTTCACACTCATCTGACCTCTCCAGATTAGATGGTCAGTGAGAAAGCATAGCAGGAAGAAAACAAGTCCTGAATTCCTTTCTTCAAGAATGTGTTCCTGTGCTTTGCAGCTTCCTGATTTCATAGCATAGGAGAATTCAATTAGTTAACATATAACTGACCCATTGTTTAGTTGGATTGCCAAAGGGGGTCCTACTCTTAAGAGAGCAATATGATAGCAGAGGAAGACAGAGCTGGAGCCTGGCAAAGTTATCCAGGTTGGGGGAGCTCCTGTTGTGTTAGGCAGGGCCTGCTAAGCTGGGAGTTAAAGATAGCACATCTTGTAGACTCTAGGCCAGAGGGTTGGGACTAGCTGTGATTTACAAAGTTGTGCATGGTTCTGTTTTTCAGAAGGGTGGTTTTCATAGCACGTTAGCCAGCAGGGATTCTGTCTGTACTCATCAGAACCTTAGATGCTTTGAATTTTGATTTTTTTTTTTTTAGATTATTTTTTAAGACCAAAACATTTCATCATTTCTTCCCTTAATTCAGGCTCATCTTTTTTTAACCACACTAATTTCCAATATCCTAAGAAATGATTTCCAAAAAAAGTAAAAGAGAAATAAAACACATTTTGTAATTTGTTGCTATAGTATCCAAATTTTTTACTTTTATACAGTTTTGTTGAGGTCTAATTGACATAAACAAACTGCATGTATTTACAGTGTAAAATGTAATATTTTTTATTTTAAATAAAAATTATTTTCCAATCATTAATTTTTTCACAATATAGAATTTCTCACCTCAGGTGTAGTCACCATAATTCTCCAATTTTCCCATGATAGTCCTTTGTGCTCCCCGCCCCCCCCCCCCCCCCGCCCTGGGTTTTCTCACCTCCACATACCCTCTTCCACCTCTCTTGGATACCTCAGATCTATGGACAGTTTTCAAGGGTCAGTTATAGAGTTTGTCTTTGTGCAATCCTTTGTTGGTTTTTCTATATCTCACGTATTAGTGAAATAGTCTGGTATTTATCTTTCTCCTCCTGGGTTATTTCACTGAGCATAATCCTTCCAACTCCACCCATGTTGCTGCAAATGGCATGAGTTTATCTTTTGTGATTCCTGAGTAGTATTCCATTGTGTATATAGACCACATCTTCTTGATCCACTTAGCTGTTCTGAGACATATGTCTTTTGAACTATCTTTTTAATTTCTATTTCATTTACTAATTCTCTAGTTTTTATTATTTCCTTTTATTTGCTTTTGATTTTTCTTGTTCTAGTTCCTGGAGATGAGAGACAAAGTTGTTTATTTGGACTTTTTTTTTTTTTAATATCTTGATTTGGGCCTGTGTGGCTATATACTTCCATCTTAGTACTGCTTGTGCTTGTGACAAATGTTCTAGAAGGGTGTATCTTAAGTATCATTTGGCTCAAGGTATTTTTTTTTTTTTTTTGTGGGACCCTCACTGGCGGCCAGGGAACAAACCGTTGCAGCAGAGGCTGCAGGGAGCCTCGTAGTCCAGCGCTCAACTGCTGCGCCACCAGGGGAGGCCCTGTCTCAAGGTATTTTTTGATTTCTTCTTTGATTTCCTCATTAACCCAGTCATTTATCTGTAGTATATTTTCCCAACTCCATATATTAAAGTATTTTGTTTCCTTTTGGTAGTTAATTTCTAGTTTGATACTTTGTGGTCAGCAGATTCTTGGCATGAATCTTTGGTTGAAAGAAAAACCTTTTTTGAATTGCAATATAGTTGAAAAATTTAAAATGGGAAATATAACACCCCAATCACAGATAGATCATTAACAAAATTATAGTTACCATATATTGAGCACTTACTTTTTATCTTTACTGGTATGAACATACTTTAATCATTTTGCAGTTGAAAAATAACTAAGGTTATACAAAAAACCATTATGAACTTGCTCACATGGCCCCTATAGGACAATGAGTAGCCTACCTCCTGCGATTTTCTTACATATTTTGATTTCTCCCTCAGCCTATCTTCCTTAAATGGAAGATTTTAGGGGCAATAGTTTTCTTAAGATTTTTGGTTCTAGGGTTATATTATTGCCACTACATACATAAGAGAATCAATTGATTGAGCTGCTAGTGAATCATAAATAAAGGGGATGCCTATTTTTGGTAAGCCATTGCTTTGTATAGGAACACCCATACAATCTTTATCATTTAGAAAGCAGTAACACGTGATTTGGTAGAACTTAGAGAGTATCTTACTTAAACTTCTCATGTGTTTAATGATAAAGCTGAAGCTGCAGAGGTTGAGCAGCTTGTCTAAGATTATACAGCTGGTTGTGGATAGAATCCTTGCAATCTAGGCAACTTGACTAGTAGAAAATATGCCGTAAAATCCAATGATTGATTTATATTTGATCCTAGAATGTAGATTCCATGAGGCAGAGGATATGTGTTATAGTTACCACAATGTTCCTAAACCTAGAATATTGCTTAGCATATTATTAATATTTAATATTTGTTAAATGGTTGATCCTGAGCAGTGATCCATCGATCACTCTAAGAATGTCTATGAATAGGCAGATGTACCTTTGTAATTCAGTATTCAACATTCATTATTTTAATATTTATTGAAGACATGTGTCAAGCATTTAGCTAACTACTAGGGCTATAACTGAACACAAGTATGTATAGTCTCACTCAGTCTTCATGGAGCTTGCAGTTTCACTGGAATGACAAAAAACCCACAAAATACAGGTATAATTACAAATATGACAAATGTCATATGAAGATTTATGATTAAAGGATCTGCGTGGTAAGGCAGGCCAGAGAAAATTTCTCTGAGGAAGAGGGATTGCTTTGAGATGTAATGCTGGAGGCATTGACTAGTGAAAAGTCATGTTGTTATTTTTGATTATGCGAGAGTAATGATGATCATAGAAGAGGGGTGTGTGTGTGTGTCTGTGTGTGTGTGCGCGCAGGCGTACATGTGAACGCATGTGAGAGAGAAAGAGACTTTCCAAAATATCCTTTCCATAATTTGGGGGGAAGCCAGAGTAGATTATTACCTCAAAGGTGCTGATATAGACGTTTAAGTATAGACATCAAAGTTAGAAATATTGGAGAGGCCAAGGGATAGATTAGAGATGACCAATGAGGAAATGAGGTGTGGTCAGAATTCCTCCTCATTTCTGGCTTGAGTTGATGGATGAATTTTGATACTATGTCTTCTCCCAGGTAGAGAGCACTAGAGGATGATCAGGCCCAAAAAACAGGGTAGGGGTTAGAATGAGGAGGTTAATATAGGAGACTATAATAATGATGAAATGTAAGATTTCCTTGAAAAATTACTTAGATACCTCTTAAAATTTGGGGGTTTGACTTTATTATGTTTTGAAGTATTTACAGAATTTAAACACAATTCTTTATATTTAGATCAGAGTCATGAAGAACAGTTACAGTGTCTTAGATGCGAGAGATAGGCAGGGAAACATCCTGTTCATTTCAGAGTTGAAGAAACTGAGGACAAGAGATCTAGTGTGACTTCCTAAGGGCTCCCAACAAATTACTGACAGGAGGTAGAACTGCTTCCTCTGAGTGCAGGTTTTTTGCACTGCACCACCTGCCTCTTACTATCTGTGTTCTTGTTGCTGAATAAAATTTGAATTTTTAACACTAGTTAGATTGAGTTCAGGTTTGGGAGTATCCTGTAAAGAAGAAAAATCATTTTCTTCCTCATTTTTACTGAGCAGCCTTAGCCTCCCTGTGGAATCTGGAAGCTGATGAGAATCCTGTCATGGCAATCCACTAGCCCTGTTTAGGGCCAGGAGATTTTAACCAGAAACCAGTATCTTATCTCATATTTCAGATCCACACTTCAGGATGGGATTCTGCAAATATATTTTTAGCCACAGGGTAACACCTAGAAATGTTCTGCTTTGCTAGTATTGTGGAAGTACATCTACACTCCAGAAATTTTAAAGACTTTGGACCATATTATATTTATATTACATATCAGAGCAAAATCATTCTGCTAAAAATACATACTTTCTAACTATATCTAAGGTATAACTAAATCTATAATCTATTTAGGTATAACTAAATCTAAGGTAACAGAGTCAGGGAATGCAGAGATGAGAGGCAATTTCTAGGTAACTAAGTGAAACTACTTCCTCAATAGTTGAAGTAGATTCATAGTGGCAAAAATAAAAACCATTAACTTATAATTCTATTCTTTATTTTAGCAGTGTATATTAAAGGCATAGGGTCAGCTTATGACATGTCTGAGCTGATAATTTTAAGTATTACTATTTTTTAAATTGTATTATATTTTCTTGAAGTAACTTTTTTTTTTAACAGTATATTATTTAGATTGTAGGTTCACTTATCTTCAAATGTGTGTTAGCACACCACACCCACCACACCCACCACCAAAGCACCCATTCTCTCTCCCATAGTCCATGGGCTTCTTCCCCCACCTGCACCTCCTGGTAGCCTCAATTATACAGTCAGATTTCTGTGGTTTGTTTTGCTTTAGTTTTGTCTAACCCTTCTTTTTGTTTCTATTTCACACATGAGTGAAATCCAGTATTTATTTTAGGATTGAGCCAATTTGATTTATTCATATAACTGAGCTTTTGAAAAATCACCCAGACAATGACTGATTTCATTATGCTTCTGTTTTACCTCAGCTAAAGGAGGAGACCTAGTAGAGCGCTTGCATAAGTTTTCATTTGAAATATGTGGACATCCAGATACTCCTTAAGGATTCCTATTCTTGGTCAAGGTCAAGCAAGACCAGTATAAACACATTCTCAACAGTCAGTTGCACTGGTAGGCTAAGCAGACAGTTATCTGGTATGGTGAATTGAGGGAGACTAGCAAGGGTCTCAGCCTCCAAACAGCTTCTTAATGGCCAGGATGGTTCTGTGCACTGTTCCCTTGTGTAGTCAATTGTTTAAATAGACTCAATATACATCATAATATACAAATATAATAGATATATTTAAATATTAGACTAATAGAAATAACAGACAAATATAATATCTCATGCATTTATCAGAAAAAGGAAGTTTGCATGTTATTAAATGTAGCATGAGCACTGGCTGTTTGGTATTGGACAGCTAATATAGTCAATAGGAAATAAAAATAAAATCTTCATCTGCTTCGTAGCACTGGCCAGCTGAAACTGCAACTTAGCACTTTGGTTTCAGGGCATTCATATTGGCATGGTACCACCACCTATTATAAAATGTTTGCTTTTTTACAGAGGAAAATGAAACTATTTGTATTTGGTCCATATGCTTATTAATTATTTTAGGCATAAGGTAATGATTAGGTTTTTTAAATTGTAGTTTTTGAGGTAACATTGATACACAACATTGTATGATTCAGAAGTATATAAGTTCATACCTCTTCAGATATATCTGTTATTGTAGGTCTCATAAAATTTGTGGGATCTTACAGAGTTCATGGTAATTCTAGTGTCCTGTGGTCATAGCCAGAGCTTCTTAGTCATGCCATCATTCATCCTGTTTTCTTATCTTAGCAACTCCAGAACACCTCATTTTATGTCATAATTCTAGTGATCATTTATTTCCCCATCTTTATTACGGTGTAACTGACAAATAAAAATTGCATGTTTAAAATACAATTTGATGTGATACACATATTCATTGTGAAATAATCACAAGTCAAGTTAATTAGGATATCTATTGTAATTATATTATCATTTTCTTTTTTTGTTTTTGTGATGAGAACACTTTCAAGATTTATTTTCCTTGAAAATTTTAAATATACAATACAGTATTGTTAACTATGGTTACCATGTTGTAAACTAGCTCTCCAGAACTTATTTATTTTGTGTAATTGAAACTTTGTACTCTTTGACCAAAATTGTGCACATGGTTCAGTAGATGGTCTCATAAGAAAACAGAATATTTGAAATACCTGGCAAAAGAATGCTTGCCAATATGAGCAATAGAAAATGCAGCTCAAGTTACTTAAAAATAGGGAACAGTTATCATTTCTCACAATAAGCTTAAAGGAAGAACATCTCCATGGGAAGCTAATTCAGTGGCTCAATAGGATTTCAAGGGTCAAGGTTTTCCCCCATCTTTTCTCTCTGCCATCCTCAGCATCTCACCTTTTGTTCTCAGACATGCTCCTTCATGATTGCAAGATGGCAGTTAAAGTGTTCTGTCTTCATACAATATTGTTTAAGGCCAGAGAAGAAAAGAAGGTTCATTCCTTTGCATGTCCACTTTTAAAAGGGATGAACATGTCCCCCAAAGAACTATCAGAAGTTGTATGTGTTATGAGCCAGAACCTCAACTTATGCCCTTCCTAACCCACTATTTGGCAAGAGATCAGGTAAACTGGCCATCTTCCTCGAGCACGTGGTTACTGAATACACGGTTGGATTGGGTTACTGGAGCAAGGTGTAGGTGGAAGAATAAGTGTTTGGAAGGCAGTCAACGACTGTCTTTTATGTACTTCCAGCCATGATAATACTGAGAATTTCACACCCTAATCAACCTTTTAGGATGATTGCATCATGGCCAAGAACTTTCATTTTGCTTTAAATGAAGCTACTGTGGACAGAACAAGATCTGGTCACATGGTGCAGTCTCCAGTCTCTCTCAGTCTTGCTTTGTATGTCTGGATACATGACCGCCAACCTCTCTTGTAGAATTATCTTGGGTTTTCCTTCTTAAGTGACCTAATTGATAAAGTGACCTAACTGAACTTTCAGAGAGGTAACTCCTGCTGGATGAAACGTGTGGTAGTGAAATGTTTTTCATCTAGATGTTGTTATATGTGCTGGAAATAGTTTTGTCATTCCCAGGTTTTCTGGTTCATCCTTCTAAGCTGCTTCAGCTTTGCAACTTGACCTTCCTCTGTGGTTTGATGGGAGGTGTATGACCTAGTGGGGAAGATCATATTGTTCTTCATTTCAGTCAGTGGAGAGTTGTGAAAGAAAAAATGTGCTCCCTCGGGGTACAGATTGAGTTACTCTGGAAAATGGTGCATTTGTGTGATTAGGGAGATCACTGAAAACTGCAAAATAAAGGTTAATGAAACTGAGTTTTGAGTTTTAGGATACACAAAGGATTGAATTCTAAATACTTAAATGGAATGAAGATAGAAATATATGAAAGTTCTAATCTCCTCATACTTATTTCCTTTCAGGAAAAAATAAAAATAACAAAAATAAAAAGTAAACAAGTTGGAAAAAAATACCTATTTCCATTAAAGGAAATATGTAACAACTTGTTGCATATTTGTATAATGTCTATAATTGTTTTAATTTTTTTTTAAGTTTCTGGCACACATTCCCAGACATATTGCTTAATAATGATTATCTTGGGCTGTCTCAGGTATTTCCTGTTACATTTTGCATCTTTCCATGAAGCACACATCTGGGTGAAACATTTTAAACCGGACATTTTATTTCCTTAAAATAATAAAACCGCTTTTTTTTTTAACTAAGTAATTGTGTGTTCTTATGTTGTCTTTGTAGTTTGACTAGTGCATCTCTAGATGAAGTTTTCTTTTAAAATGATTATTTGAAAAAAATAATATATTAAATATTTGGACATTTATTAGGGATGTAGAACAAACATCTAGTTACATGCCCAAAGTGTTCAACTTTGTCTGATTGGTTGACAATGTGTAGATTTATATAAAATATGATAGGCTACAACAATGCAGTTGATTTTTAGTATAAAAATATTCTGCAAATACCACTTATCAAATGAATACATAATAGTTTCAAAGAAAGGGGAGCCTTGTCAAGGTTGTCATGAGCATGTGACACTGTGGTTATTTAGTCACTGGCTGAAGTTTTTGGGGAAAAATTAACCATTTGGAACCACTAAATTCCAGGTAAACAAGATGTCACTTCTATGCTGTGGGAAGAAATATCTGGCTGTCTGTCTGAATATTTCTGCAGCTGCCAGTTCTTTGGCCCCTGCTAGATTTCAGATGGGCTGTCATAGATACTCAGATGAATTATATCTTTCACATAAAAGCAGATATAATATGTAACACCAACTCAAAACCCTGACTTGAAAGCAATTCATAAACATTGCCTTTATGTTTTGCTAAAATACCTATATTTTTGTTATATATTGCTAGGGGACAAGATTAAAAATTCTGTGATATTCATTCTAACCTAACAATTGGGAAATGCTTACAAATCGACAAGGAAATCATTCCCTCTTTCATATCTTGTTCAGTACACACCTCATGGATTTTCTAGATGGCAAAAATGATCAAGATTCTATTGTTAACAGCATAGTATTAATAAAAGTATGAATTTAGTTTGAAAACATTTTATAAACCCTTTTTAAGTCTGTTTATAGGTTGTTAAAGCAGATAGTGACCTTTTACTAATTTTCATTTCAACTATCTATATAAGACTAATCATTTTCCCTGAGGTATTGGTTGTTTTGATGCCATTAACAATAAATTGAAAAAATAAAACATATTTTTAGGTTCCATTATGAGTCAGTCACTTTCAAATGCATCCTATGGGGTCTGGAGTGTTATCCTTATTTTTAAATGAAAAGATTAAGTTTGGTGTGATTAAATTGTTTGCTCAAATCCTCACTACTAACAAGTGTCACCCTGGGGTTTGAATCCACACTTGCCTGACTCCAAAGCCTAACTCTGACATGCCATTCAGACAGAACATGAGAAATATTTCCTCTGCCACCTCAACATACTGAAAGAAATTCAACTACTTAAGTCAAACATAAGCTACTGTGCATTACTTTTCTTCCAGGAATCTCAAATTACAGATCAGCAATCTGGTGTGACTGCTACTACCTCATGCTTATTAAACAGAGTAACACAGTCTTCAGTGAGTCAAAGGAGGAACAATGTGGAGCCGAGGGACATGCTCAAAGACCTTCTCAGATTTATTGAAAGGAAGATTATACAGTGTCCTCCACTTTCCAACAATAAAGTTACAATTTCTAGGTCTAACAATCACCCCTTTCAGACTTTTCTAAAGCTATGCTTTCTTCTAAAGTATGAAAAGCTATGAATGTAGTGAGAAATGGTTTGTTTATTCTTTCTTTATAGACTGCGAAAGTTTCTTTTTAAAAAATGTGTGCATTTATAAGTAATTTATATCCAGTACTACAATAAAAATATATACCTGTAACTCTTACACAATTAAAAATTAAATAAAAAATAACACAAAGGTAAATACCATAAAGGCAGCAATATTTTATTTCTGAACACTAATGGACTGCCTTTTATACTCCCTGAATTATAGTCATCTCATCAACTCAAGTAAAAAATCAAATTCTTTGGCTTGACATATTACCGTCCATGATCTACTCTGTTTACTTTGCCTGCCTGGTATTCTGTCATTCCCAACATATCCAGCATTCCAGCCAGTCGAATATTTGCAGTTTCCCCCATGTGCTAGGCTCTGTAGGTCCACACGCTTTATGGTTTGCATTAGTTATTTCTTATTTCTGGAATGTCCTTTGTTCTCTGTGTTTACTATGTTTTCACAGGAAATAATCATTTTTTGAAACGCAGCTAGAGTGTCATCTTCCCTGGGAAATCTTCACTGATAGGTCCACACAGCATGAAGCATTTTGTCAGCACATGAAGTATATTTCATAGGTCTGTTATCAAATTTCTATTTACATATCTCTTAGGCTTAACTGATATTTAGCAATTTTTTAAAAAATATTTTTAATTGAGGTAATATTTGGATACTCCCACCAGGTATTGCCACTGTAGTGTACCCACCACCAAATCACCTATAATCCACCACTATACTCTTTCTTCCCTCTTTGTTCTTAACCCTTCTCTTCCCTCCCCCACCTTGGTGCTTCAGTTCTGTAGTCAGTTATCAAGGGTTAGTTTTTCAGCTTGTCTTTATCTGACAGTTAGTTGCCTTATGTTACACATATTAGTGATACAATCTGGTATTTATCTTTCTCTTTCTGACTAATTTCATGTAGTATTATCCCTTTAAGATCTATCTATGTTGTCACAAATAGCATGAGTTTATCTTTTTGATTGCTGAGTAATATTCCATTGTGTATATATACAACATCTTCATGAGCCACTCCTCTGTTCTGGGGCATGTAAGTTGTTCCTGTAATTTAGCTGTAGTAAATAGCACTGTACTAAGCCTGGGAGTGCAAGTTTCCTTTCAAATTAGTGTTTTTTAATTTTTTGGATAGATACCTAGGAGTAGAATTACTGCATTGAATGGCAGATCAGTTTTTAATGTTTTGAGACATCTCCATGTTTTCCATAATACCTGAACCCATTTGCATTCCCATAGGCAGTGTAGGAAGGTTCCTTTTTCTTCACATCCTCATCAGCATTTGTTTCTGGACTTTTTGGTATGAGCCATTCTCAAAGGTGTGAGGTAGTACTTCACTGTGGTCTTGTTTGCATTTTCCTAAACAATAATTGATGGTAAACATTTTTTCACTTGCTTATTTGCAGTATGAATGTCTTCTTTGGAGAAGTGCCTGTTTAGTCCTTTTTTTACCCATTTTTTTGATTGGGTTGTTTTTGTAAAGTTCTAAGACTTCTTTGTATATCTTTGATATTAGTCCTTTGTCAGATAAATGGTATGCAAATATTTTCTCCCATTCAGTAGAGTGTCTTTTCATTTTAGTTGTGGTTTCTTTCACTGTGCAGAAGTGTTTGAGTTTGATGTAGTCCCAGCTGTTTATGCCCTTTGTTTTCCCTGCTGTTGGGGATGAATCCCTAAAGACATCACTGAAGCTTATGTCATGAAGTGTTTTGCCTATGTTTTCTTCTTTGCATTTTATGATTTTTAGGCTTTACATCCAAGTCTTTTATCCATTTTGAATTGATTTTTGTGTATGGTGTGAAATAGTGATCTAATTTCATTCTTTTGCATGCAGCTGTCCAGTATTCCAATACCATTTATCCTTCTTCCAGTGTATATTCTTGTCTCCTTTGTTGTAGATTAATTGTCCATATATATGTAGGTTTATTTCTGGAATCTCAATACCATTCTGTTGGTCTGTGTGTCCGTTTTTGTTCCAGTGCCAGGCTGTTTTAATTATTATGGCTTTATAATATAATTTGTGGCCTGGAAATTATGATTCCTCCATTTACTTTATTTGTCAGAATTGTTTTTGCTCATGGAGTCTTTTGTGGTTCCATATGAATTTCAGTAATGTTTGCTCCAGTTCTTTGAAAAACACTATTGATATTTTATTGGGATTGCATCGAATCTATATATTTCTTTGGTGAGGATGGCCAGTTTGGCAAAATTGATTTTTCCAATCCATGAGCAGGGAATATTTTTCTATTTCTTTGTGTCATCTTTTTCTTAAAGTTTCTTTTCAAAGTATTATAGGGTCTTTGAGGGTAATATCTAACTGTCTAATTTCAGCACATGTGAAAATTTGGAAAGTAACAAGGTAAAATGTGTTGATTAGGCTGCACATAATATAGTTATAATACTGCTAACATGAGATGAGTTAAGCTGTCTACTTTCGTTTACATGGTTTCATTGCAGTAATCTCAATCTGTTGATTTTTTATCCTTGAACATATTGATCATCTCATCATTACTGTTTATTTGTGTTCTTGTATATGTGAATGTATATGTATATAGGTGTGAATATGTAAAATGTACTTGTATTTTGTGTGTATACATGCATGTGTATGTGTGTATTTTATGTATTTGTGTGGGTAGAAATGTGTGCCTGTATGTGTGCATGCATGTGTTTGTGTCTGAATATTTGTAAACAACTATTCTGAGTGATATTTTCAAGCTAGTTCCCTAAAGATGATCCTGTTTCCTCTTGCATTAGGAAACCCATTATATAGAGACTGAAGAACCTGCTGTTTTCCCATTAATGTTGAAATTTCCGCACATAGGTAGAAGGGGCTCTGGACTTGGAATTTGAAGACCTAAGTAGAGCATCGTTTTTCTCGCTAGCTCATCATGTCTACCTGATAATAGTTTCCTTTTGTTCAGTCATAAGACATGAGGAGTGGATGGAGACGAAAGGTTGCTCCTAATCTGAGTATCTCATGGAACATTGCTGTGTGTGATGGTGAGACAGAGATAGGAAGCTGTGAATTTAGTACAGCAGTGTGTGAGCTCAACAGTGGCTACAGGATAGGTACCTGCTAGTTCACAGGATCTCTAAACAGGTCAGAGTTAAATTATAATTTTATGAAACTGCAGGTTTATAAAAATGACTTAATATCTTATGCTAAAACTGAGATCCTATAATCATAGCATAAAAAAGCACTGAATAAATATTATCTTACATGAATTTAAAGTTCAAAAATAATTGAAATTATTGAATAGGTAATGGTAAATTACTAATCATTTATTAAATAAGAAAATAAAGATAATAAGGAAAATATGGTATAAAAACTCCTATAAAATATGAACTAGAAATACGTGGGCACATTTAAGATCACATGGTGAAGGCATTTTCACTGTAAAATGTCCCTTGATAGAAATTTTTCCTATATTATTAGAAATAATGATAATATTTTTTAAATCTTAAATTATTCACAAGAAAATAAAAATCATACTTAGATATGCTTTTTAGCCACTGTTGGTTATGAGAAAATTAAAGGCAATAAACATCTTTTTAGCATATTATAGCTCTGCAACATAGGTTAATAACATGATGTCTTAACATTATATAGTATTATAAACTTTAAAAGTGACCTTGCTCCATGTTATATCCTCAAGAAATATTTAGGTTCAATTTTAATTAATTTTTGACTATTTAGTCAATGTTGGACATGAGGTAAAAAATGCTTGGCTCCTGATTGTCTAATAATTTAGGTGTATTTTTATCTTCATTTTATATATATGTATGTATGTGTATATATATATATATATATGAGTTGAAGAAATAAAACCTAAATAATATTGTTTGCTTTGGCCACCAGGACTTGTAGCAATGAATTTAAGACCTCAACTGGTATCTACACTATATATGTTTTTTAAATTATTTATTTTGTTCATCTGTTCTTTTCTTTATCCATGTTATTTTCTAAACTGTTTTGTGTATTTTGTAAATCACCTCAATGCATTGTTTTGTTTCTTTGATTTTGTTCTGATAAGGGAGAAAATCAAATTGCTGGAATAGATGATATTTAATGATAATATTCACCTTAACTATTTTGTTGCTAATCTGTGAGGCAGATCTGGAACCCAGGCTACCTGGTGGGCTAAATCTAAGTGATCAAGAGGGATTATTCCCAAAAGTGCAGCTCTACCTTCAAATAATTCATGAACTGGTTGATGGGAGAGAAAGAGAGAGAATTTAAAATAGAAAACAAACATGCTAATGGACAAAGAAATTATTTAAGTGGCATTAAAAAAGCAAAGATAGTGCCTTCTCAGACTTGCCCACTTTCTTCATTTCTTCTGTCAACACCTTTGAAGTTTGCAGCCTTGAAGTCAGAGGCCAGGCCTGACTTCAATGGAGTTAAAGGAGAGAAGGCAGGTCTGGCCACGCAAGATTCCAAATCAGAGGGAGTTTCTTTCAAAAGAGGTAATGTGGTTAGCATGTGGCACTTTTCCAAACAAAAGTCTTACAAAAAGTGGGGTGCAAAGAGGGGGGAAGTGCTAAATGAACTTACCCAGCCTAATTGAACATATTTTGTCAACATGCTCTTTTAGACCTTCTGCTGAGACCAACTTGGACTCAGTCAGTGTGGCTATAAACAGAATCTGTGAAACTGAAAGACGTGAGACAAAACCTTGGACCATAGAGATGGTCTCACTGTTTGCTACTGCTCTTCTGTAATTTGTATCTATATGTTTATGCAACTCCATGTGTATCAGACAACATAATTGTCGTTTTATTGATTCTCTAGAGTAAAAAAGAGAGAAATGACTTTAAAAATGCTTTCACATAGGTTTTTATTGTTTGTTGAATAGATACATAATGACTGAAAAATAATGAAGCAAATAAAAGGAATGACAAGGCACCTGATATAAGAATGTTGTGCAGTTTTTGTTAGAGAGAAGATCCTAATTTGGTCAGAGAGATAACCAATCCCTTAATATGAAAGTACTGTATAGCAGGGTTGTAGAGATGCAGAAACTTGGAAATCTGTGACCTTAGATATTACTTTTCCTAGAGAAAATCAACATGATATGGGACAAGTAAAAACACTGAAATAGTTCTCATAGAAAACAGATTTATGGTTTCAATAGATTAACAAATAAAAAAGAAATATTGCCAATAATAGTATACACAAAATTGGAAGCAAGAGTAAGACATGTGCTCCACACTCAAGCACAGACAAAGCTCAAACTTACTAGGTAATGAAAGGAAAATACACAGCAGCAAGTTGAACTATATTACTTGAAAATACAGAAAGTCAGAAAAGAGAATGTAAGTCAATAAATCACAGTTAGCATCTGAGCAGGGTGTTCCGAAGGCAAAGGATGAGAGGAGGTCATGAGAAAGACCTTTAGCATCATCACAGTGTAAGACTAAAGGAGAGGCTCTGTGAGGAAATAATATAATAGAAGAAGTAGGGTAATAACAAATTGTAGTGACATAAGATTCTGTATGTTTTGCTGCATATAGACAATTTGAGGATGACAGGCAGGATGGAAGGGTCAAATGTCTTTAATAGTAACACAGCTAATTCTTATTTTAGTAACGTGAAACTTGGGAAGAAGTAAAGGATTATGGGTACTTTGGTGGTGGCACAATAACATACATTGGAAGAGGTGTGAATCTATACCCTTAAATCATATAGAGTATTGTAAACAAAGCTACTTCAATAAAAAAATAGAATTTTTAAAAAAGAATGAAGGAATAGTTTCAGATTACACAAATTTTTCACTTAAGTGTATTTAAACATAACAAAATCTAGGGGTTTAAGCATCATTCTTTTGGTAATCTCTCCTTGACAAGAAGAAAAAAGCATCTGAAAATCTTAGTGGAGGGGAGGGTAGAAGAAGGTTAAAGATTGGGAATCCAGAAAAATGAGGATAAGCCAGAGGATGGATGTAAATCTTCTTTTAACCCATGATCATCAATGAATTTCTCTTTAGTCTGTGAATTCATTTCTTCTTTTTATTTGCCCACTCATCAAATTCTTACTATTCCTTACCTATGGGGATGTACTGCTGTAGTATCTATTGGGAATGTTATAATAGATAAAGGAAGAACTTCCAAGACATGTAGGATCTGTGGGACAATTGAAATAAGTTTACTTTTTTTTTTGAAGATTTATATATTTATGCATACAAGAGCTGGGGTACAGGCCAGAGATGTGGGGGGTGAGAAGATTCACCAGAGACAGAGTGAAGAACAGGACAGGCAGACTGACTGAAATACACTGCTGAGGGGAGTGGCAGGCTATACAGGAGAGGTCTGCTGCACCATGTGGGTTGCTCCCTGGCAGGCTGGGGATCGAATTTGTGCTGCAGAGGCTGCTGATTGCTTTATAATGCGGTACTTAACCCCTGGCACCACCAGGGAGGCCCCAAGTTTACTATTTTGGATCACAGTTGTTAAGCATGTAATTTGTAGAAGCACTATTTTGTGGGTAAGTTGACAAACTGGGGTAGGCATGAAAAGCCCTTATTCTGGAAAGGTTATCTAAATTAATTATAGGTGAAAAGTTGAGTGATTTGATTCTTGTAGGGCCAGAAAATTCTGAACTAAGTTTTCTTTTAAACACCCACTAGAATTCTCTTCTAATAAAAGTAGGGACAAGGTGGGGGTTGGGGGGCCCCCCACCCACTACCTTCACTTTTGTAGTCCTGGTTACTAAATTTAGAAGAAAAAGTTATGAAGACTTCTTTGAAGAGTTTCTCATAATGCGTAACAGGAATTATTCAGTTTAATGTGTTGTCCTTTTTCTTAATTTTGCATTTACAAGTCTTTCATTTCAAATGGACTTTGATCTTTTTTCTAACTAGTGTTTGGAGAAATATAGGCTGTATAATTTGTGTCTAGTATATAGTCTATTGATACAAGTGTCAGGTATAAATTCACCCACTTATTGGGTTAGTCTAATTTATTGTTACTAGATTTTCATGTCTAGCCTAGGGCTGAGTTGCAAGAGAGACAAAGTACTTCCACATTTCCTTCTACTTGCCAAAAATTTCTCTGTGTCATATTACTTTGAGTCTTTGAGATTTTTTTCAATTCTAGCTTAACTTTATTTGTGAGCAGAATTCATTTTGTATGTTTTTTTTTTTAGCTCTGAAAGACATTTTAGAAATTTTGTCATTTATTTAGGCTTTGCAAATTATTTAAAGCAATGTCCTCTAATCAGCTAGAGTACAAGATTTATTTTTTGTGCTATATGAAAATAGTATCAAATGAAAAGTAAATTTAAAACCCCCCATTGTATCTACTAGCAAACTCTTGTCAAACCATCATGTTCGTTAAATAAAGAGCTTCCGCAAAACAGACAATTATAAATCAGAGACATCCTGTGGGGGAGGAGGGAGGAGAGGGATCAGAGGGAGGGAGGAGCACAGGGGACTGAGGAGATGGTGCACGGGTGCTTTGGTGAAGGAAATTCTATGGGGACTACACCTGAGGGGGTGGAGGGAAGCAAATATTGTTTAAAAATGAACAATGATGTAAAAAATTAAAAAAAAATTAAAGTAAATAAAGAGCTTCTAGTTAATCTTGTGACCAAGGAAACAGACTTGTGTGGGGATCCTGGGTGACTTGTTTTTGATAGAGGAGCTAACCAGGCTGATTTGGACTCATCTCTCTCCCTGCATGTTCATTGTGCCAGTCTCCTTCAGAGACTACCATCTTCCTCTTTACGTAACTTCTGTAAATTTCATCCTGCTTATCTACTCTAACAATTCGGATCTGTTGGCTCTGCTGGCTATGGTAGAGATAACAGTACCTCAAGGAGCCATGACTAATATGGAGAGCTGTGAGGATTTCTTCTGATTTTTTCATATACACGGGGATTTTAAAATAGCAGGCTACTACTGTGTTGTCTCTTCAGTGGTGCTGTCTTAGTGATACAACTAAAGATCCATAAACTTCCATTCCTGGGCTTATCTATACTAATTGCGTACTGTACTACAAACCTCTTCTCAGACATTAGAGTAATACATATTTGGGAAAACTGCAGAAGGGGATATTCTAGAACCCTCTGAGAATGCATCTGTGGACATGCCTTACTCTGAAATTACTGGTCTCAGGTAAACAGTCAAATCGTTAAGTGCAAATCTGATTTATTTCCTGAGAGAAACTGAAAATGTTGAATGGTTTCCAAAACTGTGAGTTATGTTTTGTGTGTTTGTTTCCCAAGCAGCCCTGACTTTCCTATTTTTTTTTTGTCTTGATTTTGTCTTCACTCCTGAAGTGTTGACCTCTCAGTCATTCATATACACTCTTGGTGATGCAAAGCCTTTCCTCTTCCTCACTGTGGGGAATTCCATCTCTCCACTCCATCCATCTCATTGTACGTCTTTATTGCTTAGTGTAGAATTCCTGATTGAATAATTCTACATTTAAATGACTTAGATTATTTTAAGGGTTGAGAAATTATAATAGAAATCTTGCTAATTCCTGTGCTTAAAAGCAAAACAAAAATATAATTGATAGTTGTTCTTTCTTCTTTATTGTCCATGAAGTATGTTCCAATCAAATTGTGGATTTGATGTAAACTCTTCCATTGCAAATATCTATTTAACAAAAACTTGTTCTTAAATTTTATATGAAATTTATGCACTGAGAATTAGTGCGACAGATAATACCCTATATATTCTTTTGCAGTTGATCTGTTTCTGCAAACTTTGTTGAGATTTTGGGTATTCTAGTTTCCCATGATGTGATCTAAGGATACATTTTCTGTAACTGGCTTTGTTCCTCACACTTGCTTGGTGAGGGTTCCCACTGTAAAAATAAAGATGCTCTAAGTATGAGCTAATGATTCCTTAACAGAGACTTTGGGGAGCAATTCCAACCTCAAGAATTCCCAAGCTTGAATATTGATGTATTAGCGATGTCTGTAGTCCATCCATGGGATCCCAGAGAGCAAAAGGATAGTCTCAATTTGAAATGCTCTGTTCTTTCTCAGAGCTTTCCTTTGTGAGCATTCTTTTGTACACTCAGCAAAAATCTGTTCTAGTCAGGCACTGTGCTAAGAACTAGAACACTTGCCTCTACTTACCTCTATGTGGTGTTGTCTTAGTGATACAACCAGTGATAGGCAAATTTGATATACAAACATGAACATACAGATTTTGTCCAAAATAAACCTATAAACAAGTGGGTCAGAAAGATGTACCTACAGGATTACAATTCAGTGTTCTATGTGTCACTTTGTATGCATACTTACACATTTACATTCAGGGGCAGCTTTATAGGTTTGGACCTTTCTTTGTCATAGAGGATCTATTCTTAGATGAGTTCATGCTTGGTTTAAAACTCTGGTTTTGCCATCTTGAAAATCTTAATTTTTGAACAATATACCTTGTGCCTTGTGTTTATTTTTTACACTGGCTTCATAAAGTATGTAGCCAGTCCAGTTTATATTCATACATTAGTTCCTCCTGTTTTTTTTTTTTTTTTTTTTTTGAGATCCTACTAACTGCCAATCCCTGTTGTAAGTACAGGGATACTTAACTGAATAAGACAGCAGTTCATGTCTTGCCCTCATGGAGCTTACATTCCATTTGTGCGTATAAGACCATAAAGCAAGACAAACGAATTTTAATTTATCATGTTTAAAGATGGTGGTTACTAAGGAAAACTAGAGCAAGGTAAGGTGGACCAGGAGTATTCAGAGGAGTTGCAATGTTCAGAGCTGGGTTGTAAAATGTGTTTGCTGTCATTGGCATGACTTTATTACTGTAGCTAGTCTCACAAAGCCACAACAGACTTGCAGAACCCAACTGAGTACCATACTAATGTCTTTAAGAATTGTGGTATTTCTAGAGTAGGAAAAAAATGATTACTCAATCTTATCTCCCCAAATTAAGTGATGAAACACTCATACACAAAATGGTAGCGCTCAAAATATCAAGTGAAAAGCTGTTAAAAGGATCTTTAGAGTCAGAGAGAAAGAAACTAGTACGTTGTGAGAGGGCAATGACACAAAACAAACAAAATCCCCAAATCCAAACAAACAGGAAAGGAAAGTAACTGAACCTGAAAAGGGGGAAAATAGTTTCAAATCTGAGGAAAGAATTAAGCAATATGGAATTTCAATATAAGGTTGTAGGTTGAACGCCCATCCCTCTGTGTATTATCAATTTGTTGCAATGACTTTTACAGTATAATTTTTTTCTTTTATTTTTAAACAATATTTGCTTCCCATGCACCATCACCACAGTCGTCTCTGCTCCTGCCTTCATCCCTCTGATCCCTCTCCCTCCTCCTCCCCTGCAGGATGTTTCTGATTTATAATTGTCTGTTTTTGCTTTGTTGTGTTTTGTACTGTTACTATTTTTTTTTACACTGATGTCTTATTTGGTTCCCCTATATTCCTGTTATAAATGAAACCATCCCATATTTTTCTTTTTCCTTCTGGCTTATTTCACTGAGCATAATTCCTTCTAGTTGCATCCACGTTGCTGCAAATGGCATGCGTTTATCTTTTTTGATTGTTGAATAATATTCCATTGTGTATATGCACCACATCTTCTTGATCCAGTTATCTATTTTTGGGCATTTGGGTTGTTTCCAGGTTTTACCTATTATAAATGGTGCTGCAATAAACATAGTTGTACAGGTGTTCTTTTGATTCAATGTTTTTGTGTCCTTTGGGTAGATCCGTAGTAGTAGAATTGCTGGGTCATATGGTAGCTGCATTTTTAGTAGACTGAGGAACCTCCAGACAGCTTTCCACAATGGTTAGACTAGTTTGCACTCCCACCAGCAATGCAGGAGAGTTCCTTTTTCGCCGCATCCTTGCCAGCATTTGTTGTTGCTTGTTTTTTTTTTTGATATGTGCCATTCTCACTGGTGTAAGGTGGTATCTCAGTGTGGTTTTGATTTGCATTTCCCTGATTATAAGTGATGTTGAACATTTTTTCATATGCCTGTTGGCTATTTGCATTTCCTCTTTGGAGAAATGTCTTTTAAGTTCTGTCCATTTTTTGACTGGATTGTTTATTTTGTTTTTGTTAAGCCGTGTGAGTTCTTTGTAAATCTTAGTGATCAGCCCTTATCAGTTGAATGGAATGCAAAGATTTTTTCTACAGTATAATTTTATGAAGATTTTTGCAATGTGATTTTTGATACAACAGCTGACAATGTTTCAACCTGTCCCACCAATTATTTGGACAAGAACTGACCTGTCCCTCAGTGCCAAATTTCTCTGGTTACTATTTAATCTTTACCCGCTAAATTGGAAATCCACACTTGCTTGGTTTAACCTGAATGCTCATCTTGGGTCATTTGGGCTGCTATAATAAAATACTACAAATTGGATAGTTTATTGACAACAGAAATTTGTTTTTATAGTTGTGGTGACTGGAAATCCAAGATTGGGATGTCAGCAGGGTTAGATCCTGATGAGGCCTTCTTCCAGATTTAAGTTGTCTTCTTCTTGCTGTGTTCTCACATGGTGGAAGGGGCAGGGAACTCGCTCAGGCCTCTTTTATTGTGCCTTTTATCCCATTTATAAGGGCTCCACCCTCGTGACCTAATCACTTCCCAAAGGCCCCACTTCCTGATACCATCACATTGGCATTAGGTTTCAACACATGAATTTTTTTTTTGGGGGGGGGCATGTGTTACAAATATTGAAATCACAGTAGTTCCTTAGTGGGTCATAGTATCTTTGAACTCTGGAAATAAGAAGAAAAATCATAGAAAAGATAAAGTAAATCTGTCCCACAATGCTCCATTTAGAATTCTTCTATATATATTTGGGCAATTTAAATAGCAGCCAAATCAGGATATCCAATAAATAGACTTTATGATTCAAATTAAAATTTTGTCAAAATTATGCATTTGGTAACATTTTTGATTTATAAAAACATACATTTTAGAAAGTTTTTAGATCTTAGGAGCAACTGGTACCTAAAAGAAAAAAGCGGTATACTAAGTTCATATATACAGTTTAAGCTATTAAGGGAATTAACTTCCCTTATAGAATATCCTTAAAAGTAACAAATTTATCAGGTTGTAAGTAATATGTTATAAATAGTTAAGATATATAAATAAATGAATCTTTTAAAATATTTATAAAATTATAAATTAAACTCAAAGTTTTTGAATTAGTAACATTGATAACTTTATATTAAAGTCTAAAATAAATATAATCTGTGCCTGAAATTGATCTCAAGGACACCTAAATTGTGATATTTGAACCAGAAGAAGAGTTCACAGTTAAAAGTCTAAGAGCCCAACTAGAAGTTGTTTTTTTTTTTTTTTTTAATTTTTTATTTTAAGTCCTAACTTGTTCTTTGCCAATCATAAAGCAATCAGGACTGGAGGGAAAAAGCTACCTTTCCTCTTGTAAGATACATGTCTATTTTCCAAAACCTGAGAAGATTGATTTTATCCAAAGAAAAGCTACTAACCAATGTTTGATATTCCTGCAATTAAAAATGCATTCTTTGAGCACTAGCTATCCTGGATTTCTAAGAGATGAAATGACAGGTTCCTAGTCCCAGTGGATGCTATTGTCTTGTCATGGAAGCAGGTATGTTTAATAATGACTAAGGAACAATGCAGAATGACACATGCTAGAATAAAAAGCTTTGCGAGATTGAGGAATGGAGAACAGAATTCTGTTGGGAAGGAAGGAAGGAAGGAGGGAGGGAAGGAAGAAGGTTTGAAAGACATTTGAAGAAGGGGCATTTGAGATGTATGTCAGATCTTTAGAATACCTACAGATATGTTGGGAGAGCAGTCAGTTGGCCAGATCAATGTGAACAAAAGTGAGGAGTCTTCAATGGATGGGTCTGGCTAGGGACTGATTAGAACATTGTGAGAGTAGGAGTGAGGAGGGAAAGTAATGGTAGATAATTTTCTGTATGTTTTGATCTTTGCTAATGCTGATATTTTTCTTCCCTCAAATTTCCCTCCTGTCCCAAGAACACCTCTTCCTCCTCTGTTCATTCCTCCTACTGCCACTCAGGCCCAGAGTAAGGACTCCAATGTTTTAGATAATTTCAACCTCCCCTAAAATTCTTGTGCATACTAATTATTTGTAATTTGATGATATATTGTGTTGGACAATGGTGAATTGTACAGGGGGAGTGATACTTATTCCCAAGTCTTTTTTTTTTTTCCTAGGAGGGAGAATTTTTTTCCTAACACACTGGCTCCTTGCCCTGATCAGTGAGCCTGGGATGAGAAACTGGGTTATTATAGCTTGACCCCTTCCTTATTCTCTTTTGGGGGCAGGATGCCCAACACATGTTTTTTTTCCCAGGTTGAAAAGTTTTCTGAGGACAACTTCAATGTGACATCTCGTGGGTCTCTACAGTGCCCATGACTTTGTGGCTTTGTCTAATTTTGAAGTTGCATATTAGGAAATCCAGTATTGCCACACCAAGTGTACACTTTCTAACCCAGCCTTTCTCAGTAATGAGGGTATTATTTAGATCTTTATCCTCCTGCTCATTGTCTATTTTTCATTGATTTAGAAAATGATTATCATAATCATGAAATAAATATATTTTACAACCACAATGAGACCATGAACACAAATAGGGATAATATGTACTTTGCCCATTGTTTGGGTCACTCATTTATTCTTTCAACAAACGTATATGGGTTGTCTAATGCGTCCTTTGTTGATAGATGATATTTTCCCCTTAATAACATTAGTTATTCCACCAAAATTTTAGGGACTCAAATACTTGTTGATTGAGTGTTAAAGAATTTGAACTTGTGGAGCCTCCCTGTGGCACAAGGGTTAAGATGCAGCACTATGAAGCTATCTGCAGCCACTGCTGCACGAGTTCTATCTCTGGCCAGGGAGCTACCCACGTGGTGCAGCAGACCTCTCCTGTTTCGCCAACTGCTCCCCTCAGAAGTGTATTTCAGTCACACTGCCTATTCTGTTCCCCACTTTGTCTCTGGTGAATCCTGTCACCCCCCCCACACCTCTGGCCTGTACCCCAGTTCTTGTATGCATAAATAAATCTTTAAAAAAAAAGAATTTGAACTTGATTCCATGGGTAAAGGAAGGTAATTAAATGTAAAGAAACAATATCAAAGGTTTCCTCCCCTTTTTCTCCTCTTGGAGATCAGGTTTAAAATCCAGTGGCAATTAGAGATAACTTTGACTTAACTGCACAGTTATGTATAAATAACTTGCTCCTTTCCTATGTGTAGATTTTGCTAGGATTAGGCTAATGATGTCACAAAAAAATCCTGTTAGTGGGAGAAGTAATGATTGGCACAGAAAGGGTAGGTTGGGACTATATCAAACATACTTACATAAGTAGGTCTCATCAGATAATGTTGAAATACTTAGGTATAGTAAGTGCCAAAAACACCTTTCATAAGTTGGCCCTTTGTTATTTCCTTATATCCTTGCAGGATACCTAAAAGATTATGATAACTAAACAAAACTGTCATTGTTACATTCCTTTTCTCTCTTTTTTTCATTAAATTTTAGAAGTTCTCATGAGGAATTCACATTTGCATTAAGCCTGAAAGATGAGTTTTTTTATATAATATATTTATATTTTACATCATCGTTCATTTTTGTACAATGTTCACTTCTCTCAGGTGTAGTCCCTGTAAAATTCCCACCACCAATTCACCCTTGAACTATCACCGTAATCCCTTGTACTCTTCCCTCTCCCACCCCTGCAGAAAAATAGATGACTGTATCAAGAAGATATACATACACAATGGAATACTACTCAGCAATCAAAAAAGATACTCATGCCATTCATAGCAACATGGATAGAACTGGAAGGGATTATGCTCAGTGAAACAGGCCAGAAGGAAAAAGAAAAATATCAGATGGTTTTACTTATAGGAGGAATATAGGGGAACCAAATAAGGGATCAGGAAAAAAATAAATTAACAGGCAGCTATAAATTTTTTTCTCTTTAAAGCCATAGCACCAGCTCTGCCAATCAGTTCATCTGGAATAGTCAAGCACTTTTTTTAATATTTTTTTTATTTCATATATTTTTTACATCATTTTTCATTTTTGCACAACGTATGCATTTTCATCTTGGTTATATTCTCCATACAATCCCCACCCTCCTGATTTTGACTCTAATCCCTCCTCCCCGCCCCCCCTGCCCCATAGTTTGTCTCTGCTTTATAGTTGCTTGTTGATTTTGATTTTTACTTTATTATAATTAGTCTTTTTCCTGGTACCTAAGAATCCAGCTCTTTTGATAGGTGGTCCCAACTAGGTCCTGAGTTTTAAATGTGTAGTAACAAGATATTGTAGTAAAATCTAGAAGTGGAAGGATCACATCTTTGGATTCATTCATTTATTTTTTCTTGATTAGTATGTTACCATTTTTATTTATTTTTATTGCTATTGAAGTTGCCATTATCTTACATCCTTGCTAGTGTTTGACAGTATGTGATCACCGTAGCCCTCCCACTGCCAAAGCACCCATAGTTCTCTACCTTAGTCCATGGTGTTCTTCTCTATCCCCATCTTCAATCCTTTCCTTCCCCATCTGAAAGCTGAAGATCAGTTTTCAAGTGTTGGTTTTAAAGGTTGTTTTGTCTGACTCTTTGTATGATTTTTCTATATTCCGCATATAAGTGACACTGTCTGGTATATATCTTTCTCCCTTTGGTTTATCTCACTTAATATTAGCCCTTTCAGCTCAATCCATGTTGCTGAAAATGGCATGAGTTTACTTTTTTAAATTGGTTAGTAATATTCCATTGAGATTTAGGAGTGGGATTGATGATTTGCAAGGCAGATCCACTTTTATTCTTTTGAGGAATCGCCACACAGTTTTCATAGGCCTGGACCAGTCTACATTTCCACCAACAGTGTAAGACAGTTCTTTTTTCTCCACAGCTTTGCCAGCAATTGTTTTGGTCTTTTTGACATGAGCCATAATCACTGGTTTAGGTGGTATCAGTTTGTGGTTTTGATTTGTATTTCCCTTATGATGAGTGATTTGAACATCTATACATCTTTAGAAAAGTACTTGTTTGGTGCTTCCACCCTTTTTTGATTACTTTAATGTTTCCTTTTTTGTTGATTTGTGTGAGTTTTTTGTAGATCTTTCATATCAATCCCTTGTCAAATGTATTGTGTACAAATATTTTCTCCCATTCAGTAAAGTATCTCTTTGTTGTAGTTATAGTCTCTTTTGCTGTGCAGAAGAATTTTAGTTTGATGTAGTCAAAATTGTTTATCTCTCTTTTGTTTTCCTTGCTGCTGGGGATGAATCTGTAAAGATATCTCTGAGGTGTATGATTTGCCTGTGTTTTCCTCTATGTATTTTGTGGTTCCTTGTCGTGTATCCAAGCTTTTTATCCATTTTGAGTTGATTTTTGGTATGATGTGAGATCGTGGTCTAGTTTCATTCTTTTGTATTTATAACAGAATTGCAACATGTCAAGTACTTGCCTTCCAGATAAATGGTGCCAGAGACAAAGGAAAATCATCTTTCTTCTTATGCCTGGGAAATTTTAACCCTGCTTAGTTATGTCTGGGAAAAGATTCCTTTTTGGGCTTCCTGCTGTTAGGAGGGTTGACCCAACCCAGGCTAGAATTTAGCTCAGAGTATGTGAAAGTGGGACAAACAGACTACAGGCAGAGTCCATGTGGCTCCACCCAAAATCTGGAGTCAGATACCACATGTTGCTGGAAAATAGTTCCTTTTTTTTTTTTTTTTTTTTTTTTTGGGTCAGGGGCATTCCGTGTAATCAAAACCAAAGGCTTTGTGGTCCTGTTCAGAATAATGTGTGACTTTTCACAATGTGTTGCAGAGAGCTTGAATGAACATGTGTGTGTTTAATTTCTCCACCATGTCCACCTCCACAGCAGGGACTGGTGCTGAATGTGATATTGGTTTTCACCAGCTGTTTGGAGATTGAGACACATGACAGGTGGGTGAGGCTGGCAGACTCAACAGCTTGCTTTCTGACTGCCAAGAAGTAGATTGGCTATCTACGAATGGGGTCAGTCTGAGGAGTTGGATGCCGTTTGCTTGGCAAGGACAGTGTGGCCACCCTGATAGGGAAAAACACCAGCATCTCCTGGCTGTGCTTGGGTGGTCCTGATTGCAACTACTGCAGGCACTGTCAGACCCTGTACAGATCATTAAACCTTGTGTCCTGCTACATCAGTGTACATTTATAGGTTGATAAACAACCTGGAACACCTCTTCCCTTCAAGGTGTACTTAGTTGTCACACACATAGGGTCTGAAATTCAATCATTAGGATTTCAGTTCTCGGATCTTGACTATTTTTATAAAGCTTTAAGGAGTCTCCATTGACACAACTCTTTCCCAAGTAGTGGCTAAGCAAGAGTAAAGCTCTTATCATAGGGTGAGCGGTTACAGGAGAGGAAGAAAGCCATTAAAGCATTAGTGTTGAAAGAACAATGGAAGAGAAACTCAATCTTGTTCATAGCCTAGTGCATAGCTGTACTTTATGCAGGGTCAGACCAATTGATTTACTCACATTACTGAGACAAATATAGTCTAAATATTTTGTTATTGAGATAAAGCAAGATTTTGTGCTGTTCTGTTAAAAGCACTCTTTTATTTAAAAATGTTAGACAAAATGAGGTACCTTTAACATTAGGAAACAGGATAGTGATTGTAAGATTTCTGATGTCAGGAACTGGAACAGACTTAGGAACTACAGGTTAGGAAGTGACTACTTGGAAGGATATAATCAAATGTGTCAAACAACTTGATTTCTGCTATTACATATCTGCTCTCTCTGTTCTACTCCAAGACAAAAGTAAATTGAACTAGAATTGGAGAGAGTGCCCAGAAAACTGATGAGATTCCTGTCACTCAGTTGGATTCATTAGGTCTCTCCTTTTGGGCATACATGATGAAGGTCAGGTGGAAGGTCTCTGGGGGAAAAATGGGCATGTTTCACCATTGGGCATGTGCCTGCAAGATGAGAAAGATTCAGCAGGTCTTACTTGCATCAAGACCAGGGAAAACCTGTGACATAGTGCCTTCAGTTAATGACACAGTGGTTTTCCACCTGCCCCCCAACCCCCATCTGCAGTTTTGCTTTGTGTGGTTATAGTCAATGGCACTCCAAAATATTACATATCACAGAATATTTTGAGAGAGAGCACATTCACATAGCTTTAATTTCAGTGTATTGTTATAATTTTCTATTGTTGTTAATCTCTTACGTGCCGCAGTTATAATTAAACTTTATCATAGGTATGTATAGAAAAAAAAATGTTACAAAGGGTTCCAAGCTATGTGGTTTCAAGTATCCTTTGGGGATCTCAGAATATATTCCTCACAGATAAGTGTACTGAACTGTATACTCAAAAATTAGTTAACAGGATAGCTCTCATGTTAAATGTTCTCACCACGATAAAAAAGATATCTATTAAAGTATTCCTGCATGTTTTTGAAAATATTCTTTGAAATGGTTTCAAAATCAATTTCAAATATTTTTATAATACCATTTTTTGGGTAGTATTTGTGTTCTATATTCTGATTCAAATAATTGTGTCTGTGGGAAGTGACCTACCTTGAGAAAGCATTGTTTACCTAGAAGCTTTTTATGTTGAGTGAGGTATGAGAACATAGGATAGAAAAAAAGCATTTCATAGGTACTATTCCCTTAGTTGCCATGTACCACTGGAACTGCCCTTGCTAATGTGTCTACTATCTCTTCTTTGCCAAGCCAAGTAGAAGAATCTTAGTCTGTTTCTTCATTGCCATTTGCCACCATGACTGACCACTCTCCCTTTGAATTCTTTTCTTGATTTCCTTCTCTAATACCACTTTCTCCTTACTCATTTTCAAAAATTCCATGAGATTGGACAGACTCTGATGTTCGATAGTGTTTGGGCAGGATTGGCTTGGACTCGGGTGGAGTTAAACCTGGAGAATCCTTTGGCCGCTGAGAGACTTGGGGGGAAAACAGACACTGGCAAGAAAGAAGCATGAACATGAAGCCTCACAGCCATGTTTTCAGTGGTTACCTAGGACTGGGTGTTTGCTATGTATGCTATGTGGAAAGGAATGCTGCCCTGATCAGAAATGTAAAACCGTATCTGGAAATACAGAAACCTATTAAAATATGATCTTTTCCTAAGAACTCTTTTAAAATATGTATTTCAAAGTTGTTTTTTATTCTTAATTCCTTGTGCATTGTTGCTTTAGATAGCTTCTTACTGCCATGCAAACCCTGAGTGTGGGAGGATAATTTATAGTCATAGCCTCCTCTCTCTGAAACAGTGTTCTGAAACATCAATCCGTGGCTCCACACGCAACACTGATGAACTGAGGACCGAGTGGTAGACACATCAAGACCCATGTTGTTTGGCAGCGTTTGGCCCAGGGTGTTGTGTGATGTTCAGGATCCTCTCTCTAACAGATGCCGTTTAACACCCCACTGCACTTAACTCCTGTGATGGTTTTTGTCTGTCATCATGCATTTTCCATGATTTAATCCAAATAGCCAATGCCAAAAAAAGAAAGAAAATACAGCAGTGGTGAATCATTAAGTGATTCTTCCAGCTGTTTAACTATTATGTCTGGCTCCACAGCAGTTTTCTAAAAGGCTAAGAAAACATTCTGTTTAGACTTTCTAGGGTTGAGAGTGTACAGATCACTGATTTTTCATAAATTAATCTTATTACCACCTCTTGGAGCAGTGCAGCAGAGAAACATAGGGAACAACTAAAGGGTAAAGTGTTTTCGTATAATAATAATAATCACACATGGGAGTCAGTAGACCTATGTTTAAATCATGGATCAGCTGTTGATTAGCTCGAGGCATTGAAAGCATGTGACCTCTGAATGTGTGTCTTTATCAGTAATATGAAGAAATTGTCTAAGTTATATAGTCATTTAGGAAATTAAATAAATGTATATAAATTGGAAAACATACATAGGCTGTAACTGCAGGGCAGGCCATACTTGAAACCTAGTGCTTATGAGTATTCGCTGGTTTTTTCTCCCCTGTGAAGTCTATGCATTGTGCTTCCCCAGCAGTTGGGGTGTTGAGGAGTGCACAGCAGGCTGCTGTGTTGAGCCAGATGGTCCAGGTGTATTGCTTTCATGAAATTTACAACACAGGGTTATTTACACCTGTCACAGCTGTCACTCATTACAGCTGCATCAGACAGCATTCTGTGAGAGCATGGATCTGTCACAATCCAGTTGTACAGAAAAGCTTGGTTCCCCTCCCCAATGCCTTCCCCAGTCAGCAGCTATTCTCATCAAGGAGACCCCACTTTACACTCTTGTTCCCTATTTCCCTGCCATCCTAGGAGACTTAAGGATTTGGGGGAGGGTGTTCTTTCCTCTTTTTAAAAAAAACCACTGGGCCTATAAGGGAATATTCCAAAAGTTGCAAGGCAGGACATAGTCCTGAGGCTGTGAAACATGAGTCACCATTGTGTTGCTAGTTAGCAAGGACTCCTGCCTTTAACCTCTCCAAATACCAGCTCCTGTTTATGATAAAGAAATATATTGAATAATCTCTAAGAAACCTATCAGCATTTTATACATCTGACTTTTATATCAGGGAGAACTCACCCCAAGTACTAAATTAAGATGCCAGAAATAACAACAAGAAAAATAAAGGAGAGCTCAGTGACACAATGAAATTTGATTTCAATTCATGTCTATTTCCAAAGTTGTCACTGTGGCTGAATCTTATCAAGGGTTTTGGTTTAGAATGAGAAAGACTCAAGGGAAATCTAAATAGCAATTAATAGGAGCATAAACCTTTGTCCATGAATGTGAGGCAAAATGCTACATGAGAACATGAGAAAAATCTAGTTGGTAGTAATACACATATTCAGAAAAAATAATATAAGACTATTTTACTAGGAGTTAGATGGATGTTAACAGAAGAGGAATTTATTGACAAAGAAAATAAAATTATTTCTATTTTCTAATTATTTTGTTCAATTGTTGTATTATTTCAGAAAGAGGACATGTTACAGAAATAGAAATACCTAGTGTTTCCAAGATTTCTTTTTTTTAAAGATTTATTTATTTATACAAGAACTGGGTACAGGCCACATGCACGGGAGGGTGAGAGGATTCACCAGAGACAGAGCCGGGCACAGAACAGGCAGACTGACGAAATACACTGGTGAAAGGAGCAGCAGGTACGACAGGAGAGGACTGCTGCGCCGTGTGGGACCCTCGCCGGCCGGGATCAAACCAACACTGCAGAGGCTGAGGAAAGCCTCACAGTGCTGCGCTCATTTGCCTGTGCCACCAAGGGAGGCCCTCAAAGAATCTTTGACCAGTCATAAAAATTTAGAAAAATTCAATTACATTACCCAGTGACTTATAAATTTGTATATTGTTGGGGGTTTTGACCAAAGGAGGGGCCTTAATTCTATAACAAGTTGAGATACTCTATTACATATTTTACATCACTTCAGGAAAGACCATGAAGGTAGATCTCTATTCTAATTATCAGAGGAATTAGGCTGTAGCCTTACTCTTCATAGAAGTTGAAGTTAATAGTGATTTGCGATGTAAATACTTTCTGATCTCATGAGTAGTATGGTAGTAGTTTCATAAAAATGAACAGAATCCATAGAAATCATGGTTGTTAGTATATGGGTAAAGTGGTATCCTCCAGTGCTGTTTCATACCTTACTTCCCACACATCCAGTAGTGCTGCGACCTGATGACCACTGAATACAGTCAACCAACCAGTATGGTTGTTATATCACTTAGGAAATGTCCTTTGGAGACTCGGCCATGAAGGTCTGATAAATTTTCCTGCACTCTGACAGCAAGCTGAAATAGCACAGATTTCTCCTGCCTTAAAGAGATATTATTTAGAAGAGTTTATAAAACACCCCTTTCTTTTAAGTCTCTTTTCCAGTGCAATGCTGGATATATCCCAGGAAAATGTTTGATTCATCTTTCATTTTTGGGTCTATATTAACTAAAGTGATTGCTATATAAATACATTTGGTATATTTGTATCATTTTATCCTTAGATTTCCTATAAAATAAAGTGTATACTATTACAGTAAATGGAGAAATAAATTAGAAAGGACATTTGATTGGTGATGACTATTGTGGACTAAAGCACAATTATCTGGAATACAGTCAATGGCACATTTGCTTACCTTAATTTTTTTTTTACTTTATGATGATCTTAAGGTCAACACAAATCATGAAATATGTTAATTGAGATAATTCTCAGAACAAAGTTACAGAAATATAAATATCTAGTGATCCCAAGAATTCTTGACCAGTCATAAAGATTAGAAAAATTCATTTAAGTTACCCAATGACTTTTCTTGAGGCTACTTTGAAATCTGTTTTTTTAAAAAAGATTATTTAGTAACATCTTTTATCTAATAAGCACATGGGAAATGCATGCTTAAATAATCCAATATGAATTAATAGATGCAGGAATCCTGTTTTTCACCATGCTCTAGAATAGCTTGAGCTCTTCCTCCCTGAGAACAAGTCTGTATTTGAATCTTTGAGTAAATGAAGATCACTCAAATTTTTGACTGGTGCTCTGAATTTTAGGAGTTTCTCTTTAAGATAATCTCCAATAACCCTTTGTTGTTGGCCATTTACTAATTTTTATGAAGGTGTTTCCATGATGCCTGCTTACAATGTGACAGCCAGTTATTCTTACTCCTTACAGGCTCTGGTAACTGGGTTTCCATTAGACTTCACCTTCTTTGAAGTCTTTTTACTTTTCCATATTCCATAGGCTGGTCTCTGCTTTGGGCTACTCTTTTTCTACTTTGTACAGCAAACTCCTACTCATATTTCAAAGCCTTATTTTCACCTTTGTGAAACCATCCTTCATGTCTCCAAGGAATGAAAATTTCCTTTTCCTATGTCTGCTAACAGCTTTGGAACTGCTCTCCACAAATCATTTACTACTCTTTTTTGTTTCTTTGCAAAATTATTTTCAGCAGTAGCTGGGTGTTCCTCAAGAAAAGGACTTTTATCTTTATCAATTTTCATAGCTCTGACACAATAGATACTCCCCATGTGGGGCTGTCCTAGTGACACACACGCAACTGTTTTAAATTCCTCTCCAGTTTCCTTGTCTTTGCTGTACAGGGCAGAGCTGCGATCTTATATTGATTCATTTCTGTGTTCCTGAGAGAAACTCTCCATGTTGGGCAATTTGCACATTGTTAGAATCGCTAGTAATCCCAACCTTTCCCTTGCTTTCTTTCCTGGAGAGTATCTCTCTGGAGAAGAGATGCTATGGAGAAACTCCATAGCAACCATCAGCACTGCTAGTACAGTTTAGTGTAGCCAGGCTGACACATTCTTCTAGTTATAGTAATGGAAAGAATAGGAATTTGATGTTCTTCATGTAACGCAATAAAGACAGGGACCAGGCAGAAGCTTGCACACAGATTATTTAACACGTTTTGTAGTTTAGTGGGGAAAATTCATTTTGTTTGATGACAACTGCAGAAAAATATATGGAAAAAATTATAGGCAAAATAATAAGATAACTTAAAAGTAAAAGCTACCCAATGGAATAGTCATTGTCCCTATGCCTAAAGAAGTTCATCCAATGAGATGACTTTTTAAAATGCAGGGAAGAAATGCATACTTTTCTATTTATGGAATACATTGTGATAGCCACTGACCGACAGTCTAAAGGAGACTGAGTGACAAATAATGAAATACATACCTGAGCTTTTTTTTTTTTTTTTTTTAATTTAACATTTCACCTTCACTGAGATTTCACATCCTATATTGCTTTGACTGCAGGGTTCTAGGAGAGGAAGAAACTTTGTGAATGTTACAGAGTTGGACAAAAATTGACAACTAAGTAACTTGCAAACTTGAGGCTTTTACTTTTTTCTTTGTCCCCTAAAGGGAGTCCTGGAGAAAGAATGTATTTTGACAGGGGAGACCTTGGCTTCTCCTTGAATTTCAAATAGCTCTGCTTCCACCCTGTCCTCACCCTAAGTAGACCTAGTTGTAAGTTTTGCATTTAGAAATGGAGCTGTTGTAACCCTAAGAATGAAACTTTTCTTAATATTCCAACCCAAAGCACTGTTATTTCCTCAAGGAGCACACATATTGGTAAATGTAATGACTAAGGTTAATGGTCCAACACATTCTTAAATTTTAGAGATTGATTAAACGTCAAGAATTTGTGGGCCAAATCATTTTGAATGAAAAGACAGTTATGTTTTCTGTTTTTTTGTCTTCTCATATTTAATCTTGTTCTCTACCACATCATCCCCCTGAATTGAGTCATCTGTGACCTTTCACCTTACATTCAATTCTCCTTCAAGGGTAGACTATGATGTGGTAGGGACAAAAAGAAACTGGGATTACTCTACTATACCCCACTTCCATTCTCCTTATGTGGGCAGCCCCACTTTATACAACAGTGTAATTTGGAGGAATCCAATTCTCACAAATGGAAGCAATTGAAATATAAATAAGCTTAAAACGATTAGGTAAAATGTATGGAGAGTCTACAAAGAGTAATTAAGGGGCCAGGGAAGCCCTTTGGAAAGTATTTAGTATCCCTGAAGTAAATGACACGTTCCCATAACCTCTGGCATGGCACAGGCAGATTGGCAGGCTGACCCACTCTGAGTTTGGAATAGCTTCATTTCCCCCAGGTATTATGTCATATCCTAAAAAGTGTGTCTTGCAATCCAGTTGTTTTGGCAACAGGGTCTTAATATCTTGGCTTGTTGTAAATTGTGAGCATGCAAGATGACCAGAATGAGGGTATTATTCCCGGGTGCTCTCAGGGCGTCTTGTGTCTCTTTACTTTGGGTTCACATCACAGGTACATTTTGCCTGCTTGATTGTTTCTTTCCTTCACTAGACAGCGAGTTCAGTGAGGCAGGAATCCAAACTTGCTTCAGGATTGTTTTGGCACTTAGTTGTTTAACAAAATTTGTGAAATGAATGAGTCTCCCCAGTTTCATCCAACATAATGGTTGCCTTGGAAACCGCTGCTGTGGCTGTGTCTAAATCTGGCACGTGGCTTGGGGTATTCTGCTTTCAGGACTCTTCCTAGGGACCACAGTCATGCTAGGGTTTGTCCTTCAATGGCACTCATAGTCATTTTATCTCTTTTAAAAATTTTATTTGTGTAACATTGTTTTATAATAATGCATTGATTCAGAGATAGAGAAACACACATCTTCAGATGTATGTCACCACACCATACCCATCACCAAGACACCCTTAGTCCCCTACCATAGTCAATTGCCTGTATTCTACTCTTTTCTCTCCCCCTACCACCACCTTAATTCTACAGATTTCTAGGGTTTGTTATTGCTCTGGTTTTGACTGACACTTTCTATTTCTCTATATTTTATATAATATTACATAGATGAGTGAAATGATAACAATAGTTTTCTTTCTCCTTCTGACTTATTTTGCTTAGCTTTATCCTTAGTTCAATCTATGTGGTTACAAATGCTAAGTACTCATAATATGTATTGCTGAGTAGTGTGAGTGTTCCACTCAAACTTCATTTAGTTGTCCTTAGACAATTAGGTTGTTTCCATAATACAGGAGTGCATATATTCCTTTATATAAGTATTTTTTGCACTTGTATGCAAAATTATATGCAAATTATATTATGCAAAATGATATTTTGCATAATCTTCATGTAGATACCAAGGAGTGGAATTTGTTGGGTTGTATCAGATCTTTTTAACATTTGAGAAAACTCCATACTCATTTGCATAAGGAATGTACCATTTGCATTCCCAGCAACAGTGTACTAGTGTTCCTTTGTCTCCACATTCTCAACAACACTTGTTTCTAGTCATTTTGTTATGAACCATTCTCACATGTGTGAGATAGTATCTCATTGTGGTTTTAATTTGCATTTCCCTGATGATTAGTGATGACATATGCCTGTTGGTCATCTGAATGTCATTTTTGAGGAAGTGCCAATTTAGCTATTCTGCCTAATTTTTGTTTGGGTTATTTGTTTTCATTTTGTTGAGTTGTGTGAGTTCTTTACATGTATTGGATATCTGCCCCTTGTGAGATATATAATGTGCAAATGTTTTATCCCATTCACTGGGGCATTTTATTAATAGTTTCTTTCACTGTGCACAAGCTTTTTAGTGGACACAATCCCATCTGTCTATATTCTCTTTTGTTTCTCTTACCATTGGCAATGAATTCCCAAAGATATCACTGAAGCAAATGTTGTGGAGTGTTTTGACTGTTTTCTTCAATGTATTTTATGATTCCAGGCCCCATATCCAAGTCTTTTATCAATTTTGAATAAATTTTTTGTAAGGTGTGAGATGGTGATCTCATCATGTTCTTGTGGCTCTCAAGTTTTCCCAGCACCACTTGTTGAAGACAGCTTCCTTTCTCCAATTTATACTCTTTGCTCCTTTGTCAGAGATTAACTGTCCATATATGTGTGAATTTATTTCTCGACCCTCTATTCTATTGGTGTGTGTGTCTGTTTATATCCAAGTATCATACTATTTTTAGTTTTGTAGTATAGTTTGAATTCTGGGAGAGTGAAACCAATCTTTTTTTGTTGGGATTGTTTTGGCTATTTGGGGTCTTTTGTGGTTACATATGACTTTTCATACTGTTTGTTCTGTTCCTTTGAAGAATGCCATTGAAGACTTGCTAGCAATTGCATTGAATTTGTATATTTTTGTCTTTCTTCTACCACCTAGGTCCTTTGTGCATTGATCCTCCATTTAGATTAGTCTGCTTCCATAGCTTTCTTTAGAAAATTTTATCTCCTCTATTAATCCTTTCTAATTCTACAACTCCCTTATTTTCTTGTTTAAATCTTCAATTTCCTGTTCATTAATTTTATTTCTCAAGACATTATTTCCAGAAGCCCGCTGCAGAGAAGGCTACCTATGATATCTGTGTGGGGAAATACACAAGAGATCATTCTAGGACTAGGCAGGCACCTTTGTTGTCCCCCAGATCAGGCACAGGTAACCCTAGGATATATGAGATTGCATAGGTGATAAGAAAGTGTTTCTCCTCCTGTTGAAACCAGTCATAAGCTGTCAGGATGCCTTTCATTGAGCTGGATATGCTCTCATTGTAAAGTATGCACTCCATGGCCCAGGCCAGACTGCAAGAAAGCCTGGGAGACCCAGTGGGGGAAGGGTGGGTATCTTTCCTGGTAAACTGGTACAGTTCCTGAAGTATTGTCTCTCCTATCCTTTCTGATTTTCCATCTCTCTCTTCTTGGAAGACACTGGTACTCAACTCTATTCTAGATGTGTGTGCTTCTTCCAGGTGCCAACCCTCCATGTCCCCGAAAGAAGTAGTAAATCAAGGAAACAGCCTGTCTGCCATCTTGGCATCCTCCCTACAATGATTTCCTTTTTTATCATTAGGTGGGCATGTTTAAACTGATACACTCCAATCTGCAACTAGCACACTGATACCTATGTTTACAAGAGGTTGGGATGTTTGACTGCATTGTAGAATGAGTGGTCTGCAGGAAGCTAATCATGGGGGCTTCATACCACCAATCTGCTTTTCCCCATTACTCTCTTCTGAGCAGCCAGTACACCAAGATCAGTGTGTTTTCTCATTATGTCAACTATCTATGACTTTGACCTGAAAGATTTACTTCCAGAATTTAAAGCACCAGACAACCATGCCATTGGAAGAGGATGATAAAGTATGGATATGTTTAGAAATTGCACATAATGTGACTCATTTGGAATGTAGCAAATGTAAATAGTAATTCCAGTGCACAGGACTCACTAACTTGAGTGACCTGCATCCTTCTTCTCCCCAAAATGAAGGGGATTATTAAAAGTAATGGTTTTTCTTATAGAGTGACTGTTGCTCAGGGTATTTCTATCAAGTAAACACACAATCTCTCTTTCTCATACAGATACACACACACATGCATGCATGCATGCGCATACACACACACACACACACACTTATTCACAGAGGCTAAGCAAGTTCTGAATACTGTTTCTCAACTGTTTGATTCAGTGATTGTCATTAAGCAGTAAACCCACACAAACCATGCAGTCCTCATGCTTCTAAAAATGTAAATGTCACTTTTTTGGTCTTTAAAAATTATTAAGCAGAAAGAAAGATAGCAATTTTTAGTATTTGCTTGGATGGTAAGATGCAGGAGAATTAGCATTACTCTTGAGAAATGCCATTGGTTAGCTGGAGGGAAAAAGGATATCAATTATACATAATCTAAGAAGCCTCTGCATAATAATCAGGCCCAGTAGGGGCTTTGGGGCAGCTTCGTTATTCTCTTGTAAACACAAGAGCCCAGATAGACATGTCAGTCAGGAGTAGTGGCAGCAATTCCTCCTTTTTAACACCTTCACATTCTATTGCTTCAATATGCAAACAAGGCTGTTTAGTTGAGGGTAGAGCTGGTGCTAATGAGCTCCCTGCACTAACCCTGAAGTAAAAAGGTTCTGTTTCACAGCTGCTCAGAGACAGCTCCTCTGGGCATGTTCAGGTATTGGAAAATAATGCCTTTTAAACAGAGAAATGCCAATCAGGATTTTGTGCATACTTTCCTTTTTCTCAATGTGCTAATGCAATTACCTCATAACTTGTGAACTACCAATGCATTTGTCTGGTGTTTTCTTTCAAATGATATATCTGGAATGTGGATGTGGAAAGAAAGTGCTTGAAAAAATCAGTTACTGTAAAAATAAGCTCTCTTTAATTCCTAGAGGATGCTATCTCAAAGCTAATGCATTTCTGCCTTAAAGGTGGACTGTTATTTTATCTTCTTTACAAAAATATATTATTTCTTTCTGCTTGGGTCACTTCAATGACTTGAATGTACAATTCAGATCAGGAAAGGTTTCTCAAGCCAAAGGATTTGTGCCCCAACCTCTGTGATTTAGGAGTCATCATGGGTCCAGGGTCCTGGGCATCACTCAGCTAGGCAATTCCATAATTGACTGAGCAAAGACACACAGGGCCAAAGAGTGGGGGGTGGGGGGGGTTGGGCAGAAAAGGAGGTTTCATATATCAGTTGAGAGTTTCAAATAAGATACAATACATGATGGTTTTTCAATATTCAATTATTCTCATGAATAAAGAAATCTTTTACACAGGAATATTCCCCCAATTCTCACTGGATTAATTTACCATCTATAGAAGCCACTCAACTTTGCTGGCTAAATAGCACAGTATGTGATTTCTTGTGTAATTACAGGACATTCTCCTCACCATTAATTCAATCAGGCCCATGCCTGACACAGTAGACAGGGCCTGTCCATTGTGTGGGTTAAATGGATGTAAGTACAAACACAAAATCTCAACCCTTAATATTTTAATTCATTTTCCATAAAAAAGAGGTGCTGTATTTTCTGTTCCTTAGTGAACCAATCAGTGGGTGGGTTCCTAATCACTGTCTCCATTTATGACAATATAGCCAGGTATTACACAGTCAGCTAGAAAGCCTTGTTCTGGAATATTTCATCACTTAAATTATTTATTTTGTTAGCTTTATGGTGTATCACAACCTATTTGAGACAGGTAGAGTGGACTCCTTTCTGCCACAAGGAAGCTCATTAAATGGCCATCATGGCCGGTCAGATTTAATTGCTTCCACTGAGTAGTTCTCTGTCATGACTCAAATCCCTGGCAAAGCTGCTGACCCCAATTCTCAGGGTGATTTGATTCACCTCTAACTTGAAAAATGAGAGTGGGATAAGAGTTTGCTTACATGTTTTAGCATATGGTTAAAACTGCGCAAGGTGGAGAGTTGCTGTAGGAAACAAATCATTGGTGATTGCATGTGAAAACAGTTAATGAAAACATAATTTAAAAAATTTCATTAAATTATAAAACTGTTCAAATATTTTGAAGGAGATATGTTTAAAAGTTGAGGTATATTATATACAAACTCATTGCTGTTTATGAATAGAACTAATACATTAATAGTGCTATAGTATTCAAATTTGATGCCAGTTACTGTTGGTTATGAGTTCTTGTATATCTGAATAATACATTAAGGCCATGTCATTGATTCTGAATAAAATAAAAAAGCTATTAAACCAGAAGAATTTTAGATTTCTTAAGTGTATGCTATATTAGTGTAATGCTTAGATTTGTCTTGTGCTTGAATATGAGGTATTTCGTGGCATGTAAATACTGAATATAGACATTTTACTAGAACTAGTTTTGAATTCTGGCTCTGTGACATTGGCTATGTGATCTTGATTGGGTTATTCAAACTCTACCACAGTTTCTTCATTGCAGATTAGGTGTAATAACAGTACACCTTACATTAAAAGATTATTGGAAAGAATTAATGGGTGAGTACATATAAAACTCTATACATTAGCTATTAGAGTTAATGATTTTGCTTTGGTTCTTCACTTTATTGCCATTTATATGTTAGAGACATCTAGATATGTCTTCACTTGTGATTACCATTTTATAGTTCTCTGGACCTAAAATTTGCTGACCAAATGTGAAATAAATAGTTTGTCCTGATAATCATTTATCCAATTTCATTGTCTTTAATATTGATACTTAGAAATATGGTTTGTATTAAAGTTTGTACCATGATGAAGCACCTGTTCATGAACTCATCCATTGTTTTATAAGCTCTTTATGATGGCTAAAAGAATCCTGGCCCATTCTTGCAGTTATATGAATCCACCTCTTATACTGCTAGATCCTGCATATAAGCAAAAAATATGGCGCTATTTCAATTGACTCTCCCTTGTAGTATAAAATGAATTAATATTTTTATTCACCATTAGCAAATAGTAATTATAACAAATTGAAAAAACACATGAAGGAGGCAAGCAGTTTTTCACGATAGTGCAATTTAATGAGTTGTAGCATCACCCAACCTTTTATGTGCCACATTCTGGATATGAATAGGAGAAACAGGTGACTCTTGAGAAGCTGGTATAAGTTGTTGATAAATAACTGTTCTCTGTTGAAGGGTACTCTGATGACTTGGCAATTGTGAATAGTGCTTCTTTGTACAGAGGTGTAGATATTTTTTTTCAAGTACATTATGGTTTGGGTTCTTATGTCCAAATGTTTAATCCACTTTGAATGAATTTTTTCTGTATGGACTTAAATGTGGGTCTTGCTTCATTTTTTTTTGTAAAATGATATCCATTTTTCCCAGCACCATTTATTAAACAGATAATGTTTTCTTCATTATATGGCCATAGCACCTATGTTGAAGTTTAGCTGACTTTATTCATATAGATTTGTTGTTGGACATTCAATTCTATTCCATTGGTATGAATTTCAGTTTTGTTCCAGTACCATACCACTTTGATTACTGTTGCTGTGTAATATAGTTTGAAGTCAGGAAATATGACACCTCCATTTTTCTTTTCTCTCATGAGTGTTTTAGCTTTTGGGGGCCTTTAGTGGTTCCATATAAATTTAATAATTTTTCTGTTTCCTTAAAAAGAGCAAGGTATTGTGATTGTTTTTGCATTGAATCTGTAAATAGGTTCAGGGAATATGGCCATCTCAATGATGATAATTCTTCCAAACCATGGTAATGGGATATCTTTCCATTTCTTTGTGTCTTCTTTAATTTCCTTTGACAGAGTTTTATAGTTTTCAATGTACAGATCCTTTGCTTCCTTCATTAAGATTATTCCCAGATATTTAATTTTTTTTGGTATGATGATTGTATTTTGGTTTCTCTAAGTATTTTAACATGTCATCTGCAAAATAGTGACAGTTTCACTTCTTTTCCAATTAGAATTGCTTTTGTCTTTATCTTGCCTAGTTGTTTCATCTAGGACTTCCAAAAGTATGATGAAAAACAGTGGTGATAGTATACATCCCTGTCTTGTTCCTGATCTTAGTGATTTTCTTTTCTTTTTTTTTTTAAGATTTATTTATTTATTTATACAAGCACTGGGTACAGTCAGAAGCACGGGAGGATGAGAGAATTCACCAGAGCAGGGAGCAGAACAGGCAGACCGACAAGGTACACTGCTGAGGGGAGCAGCGGGCGGCAGGAGAGGTCTGCACACCATGTGGGACCCTCGCCCGGGGATCGTACCGGGGTTGTAGAGGCTGCGGGCAGCTTCACAACCCAGTGCTCAAGCGCTGTGCCACCGGGGAGGCCCCAATCTTAGTAATTTTCACCACTGAGTATGATGTTGGCTATGGGCAAATAGATATTTGTATAGGTACTTTTATTCTCATTTTTGGAGAGTTTTTTAAATCACAAATGTATCTTGCCATCTTGTTGAATGCTTTTTTGGCATCTATTGATGTGATCATATGGTTTTTAGTTTCTGTTTTGTTGATGTGGTGGATGACATTGATTTGTGTATGTTGAACCAGTCGGTATCCCTGGGATGAAGCCTACTTAATTTTGGTCGATGTTTCTCTTGATATGTTGCTGTATTCAGTTTGCTGGGATTTTCTTGAGTATTTTTACAATGATGTTCATTAGAGGTACTGATGCCTGATTTTCTTTTTTTGTACTGTCTTTGTTTAATTTTTGGGATCAGGGTAATATTGCCTCATAGAATGTGGATTTGTTTGAAGAATTTGAGTAGAGGGGCCTCCCTGGTGACACAAAGGGTTTAGCACCTCACTGTGAAGCTATCCACAGTCTCTGCAGCACAAGTTCAATTCCCAGCCTGCCAGGGAGCAACCCACATGGCGCAGCAGACCTCTCTTGTCTCTTCCACTGCTCCCCTCAGCAGTGTATTTCACCCAGTTTGCCTTTTCTGCTCCCCACTCTATCTCTCCCCCTTTAGTACCCCCCCCCAGCATCTCTGGCCTTTACCCCAGCTCTTGCATGTATACATAAATCTTAAAAAAAAATAATTTGAGTAGAATAGGTATTAGATCTTCCTTGAAGTTTTCATAGAATTCACTAGAGAAGCCATCTGGTCTTGGGCTTCTGCTCTTGGGGAAAGTTTTTATTACTCTTTCAATTTCAGTATTTACTTGGGATTGGAATATTTGTTTCATCCTGATTCAATTTTGAGAGTTTGTATGAGTTTAAAAAATTTGTACATTTCTTCTAGGTTGTCCAATTTGCATAAAGAGTAGATTCTTATGATTCTATATATTTCTGCAATAGCTATTGTAATTTTCCCTCTTTCATTTCTGATTCTTTTAATTTGGGTTTTCTCTCTTCATATATAGCATTACACAAAACCACTGGTTCTCAAACTGTGCTACACATTAGTATCACCTAGTGAGCTCTTAAAAGTATAACTATCACCAATGCACATCAGTGAAGAAAAGTCTATGGGGACTACACCTTGGGGGAAGGGGAGAAAGCAAACATTGTTTAAAAATGAACAATGTAAAAAATATGTAAATAAAAAACAGTGTACCTGTCCAGGACTTGCTCCATTTCAATTAAATCAGAACCTGGGGGAGGGGTTGAGGGGGAATCATAGATATCATGAGTTTTCTAAACTTCCCGAAAGATCCCAATATGAATCCAAGTCTAAGTACCAGAGGTCAAGATAGCAGTGCTTTCCAAACTCATTTGGGTATAAAAATTACCAATGGCCCTTATTAATTACACAAATTTCCTGGCATATTCCAAAGAAATTTTCATTCATCAAGTCTGTTTTTTTCCTAAAATTGTATATTTTGAATAAGTAGAAGGGACTAGAGGAAGATTCTGTATGAGTGAAGGATATTTGGGGGGATTAATGAAAATTTCTGAAATTTTTTGGGGAGAAGGATTAAATAAGAAAGTGAGGGAAGAGAATTATAAGCGCAACAGTGTTACAAGCTTAGATTTCCTTTTTACATCTTAAGAGAAATACATATGAATGATTGTAGTCATGTTACTATTTCTTGGAAGGTGGGGATATAACATTGTGGTGTCATCTTGAAGATAGCAAACTCTCTTTTTGGACTGCACTCTGAAAAACAACTTGTCATCTTATGAAAAAATCAAGATTTTTTCCCCCTTGTTTTAAATGGATAGTGGTATTTTTGTCCCATTATTACAAGCCCTGCTTACTGTTTTGCAAGATAAGCAGAAATAGCAAATGACCGCCAGGGTTTCACTATCTAATCAAAACTCACTTAATCACTATAAATAACTCTAAGCAACTAGACAAGAAATACTTGTTCCTTATTTTCTGTGGCCCTTGTTTGCACAGATATACTTTACAGATCTCAATCAAAATTCATTAAGTATTTTGACGATATAAAATAGGAAGGTTAAAATGATATCCTGCTCTATGAAATCATTCCTGGTATTTCTATTCCTTCAAGGCATTCATTTTTTTAAAAAATGCAGTAAGACATGCAAAATAGCTTTGTATTTTGTCTCGCCATAAAAGTGCCTGCAGTGAACTTTTTCTCTATTCAAGCCAATTGTTATTTAGTTCAAGGTATACCAGATATGTTATCTTGGAATTTTCTTTTAGCAAATGTTTATTAAATGGCAGTTATCGGTCTTGATTAGATTTATTGCTGGAATGAGTAGAAGGTTAGAGTAATTTTAGTATGTCATGCAAGCTAGTGTTGAAGCATTTGGCAAGGGTTAAAGTAGTATGTTACCAAAAGAGAACCCTCCAAAAACCCAAAATATATTACTTCTTTTATCAGTTTCTAGAAGTGGACTATCTCATTTTAAGGCATTTTTTTTCAACTCTATGTCTCTACAAATGACAATTTTCCAGGGACTCCCTTATAGATTCTCATAACATCTTACCATTTTTTTTTTATTTCAGAAATTGTAATTTTTGGTGTGATAATTTGACAAGTTTTCTTTTCCTGCTGATTTGTGCAGTTCATGTAGGCAGGCCTCCGAGAGCTTTGTTTTCTTTTTCTTTTGGTTTTTTTTTTTTTTTTTTTTTTTTGCATTTAAAGGGCACATTTATTAGGGGAGGGATAAAACAGTTAAAGACACTTGCAGAGACACAAGTGGGCAGGAAGAAGTGCTTTGTTTTCTGCTGGCATCTCCCTTTTCACACAGAGTAGGTGCTTGGTAACTGCAGGGGCATAGCATGTGAATGAGGTGGTCCTTCCAAGCACAGATGGGTAAATACTTGCCTTGCATCATCTGAAGTGCTCTAAGGCACACTTTGTGCCTCTAAATATTTCTCTGGTCAGATCCCCATAAAGGTTTTTCTAAAATTAAGCCCTGGGACCATGTGAGAGGAGACTAGACTAGTTGTTCACATATTCCTAAAAGAAATGTAAAACTTTCCTCAGGCCCCAGGTGCTCAATTACTTTTCTTTTCATGTCCTTTGCTTTGCTAAAATGGAAACTGGAAACCCTATTGAATTCTTGCTCCCAACTCTTATCTCTAAGGGTAGATCTCACAAATCTCCTCTCTCCTCAATTTCAATCTTCAAGAACCAATCAGAATTGAATAGCAGTAATTTGTATCTCTAAGGTTCTGTAAACCCAGGTGTCTGGCATTTTATGAGATCCAGGCCTCACTGGTGCAAGGCTCCCCTTCCCTGGAGGCTACAGGCTGAACAGCTCTGCTTTCCAGGACCCTGGGGACGTCCATGTGATCAACATGACCTGAGATCAGTGATAAAATGCCAGGACTTCTCCTTTGTTTTGTTTTTATCCTTCCTTTGCAAAAGAGAGACAAAACATTTTCCTGTCTTTTATTTTTAAAAATGTGTATATTTGATATATTTAAAGAATCAGAATCACCTCTTCCCATAGCCTCTTAGCTTGTGAAGAGGGCCTTTTAAATACCCATGCTTTTAAAGATACAGGGAAACACAGTCACTTTAATAGTCATTTTCAGTTCTTATATATTTCTTTGCTAATCTACTCCAGTGCAGTTTAAGCCTTCCTGGAACCCTGAGTGAAGTGGGTCTCCAGTTAGATTTGCAGTCACAGAAATGTTGGGATTCCTGCCTGCTTTTTAAGTCTTAAATCAGCCACCGATAGGTTTGTAATAGAGTCATGAGTAACTCTTCTAGATATTACAGTCTGAAAACAAGTCCAAGTGACAAAAGATAGCTTTTGAGGGAAAGGCACCATCTTTTAGGTTAAATGGTAGTCCATTTGGGTAAGTTATTTTTCCAAGTCTTCATGAGTGATCTGGAGAAGGCCAAATACTTTCATAACTGTACGTTTCATTTTCTGACATTTATAAAGAAGGAACATCCAAACAGGTGAGTCTGTTAAGGAGAATTCCTATGGACTATAACCAATCAAAAGGGATGGGATGGAAGGTTTGTATTCCTATCCCTCAACTTATTTCTACTCAGATATCCATCTTCTTGGTGAATGGTTGGATTAGATGGCCGAGTGGTAGGTAGTAGGGTTTTTCAAAACCTAATTGTTATTAGCTGCTGGCTACCCCCTTGTTTCTTCCCTAAGTCATCTCTTTTGGGAGTAGGTGGAGGAAATTTATTTTACTGATTATTATTTAATTGAATATATTCTTAAATGATGTCAGCAGGCACATACCAAGAAGGTTGTCTATTAGGTATCTTAGCTGAGTTTGATACCAGAAAGCCCGCTGGTCTTGGTTCCCTTGGTCAATAAAAGAAAACAGAGATTGAGGAGAAGGAAAGCAGTTTAACTTGTCAACAAATTGAGGGTGGTAGAATTTAGAAGAGTGCAGGGATATTTACAGTGACAAGAGAGCAGAAGTGGACGTGGGCAAGGGTCAGCGTGTCCCTTCTTGCAACACAAGCATCCTCTCACCATCATCTGGTGGCCAGCTACTCTGATGCTATCTTTGGAGCAAAGCCCTTTTCTCTTGGAACGTAGAAAACTAGGGTTTATTAAGCCTAGAGGGAAAATAAAGGAAATGGGAGAGTTTATCTGGTAGGACAGAGAGAGACATACACTTTGTTGCTGCATCCAGGTGATTTCAACATCTTGAACTTTTTGTGTACTATTACATACTATGCACCAGCAATTCCTAGCTGATAGAATATTTATTGTGTACTTACTGTAATATTTGCTGGGCCAATATGTGAATAAAATAGAGCCCCTACCCTCAAGAAACTTCTAAATAAGGGAAGAGATGCACATATACAATTGGGATAATAGGAGTGGTCCAGACAGTAAATATGATTTAAGGGCAATATGTGGACCGTATAGTTCTGCTGACTATTTCTTTCTGTGCTTGTGATCATCAACAGTCTATGTCTCTGTAAAAGTGTTAATCATAAATATTGGATTCCTGTTTGTAATAAAGCTGTGCAATTCTGCGCTAGCAAAATATTTCAAAGTTCAGATGAAATCCCTTGAGGTACCTTGTGAAAAGTACCTATTTGCTAAAACTACTTGGAGTGAAATTCAATGTCTGACAAAAGATGCCCTCTGGGTGAAGTGTGGGAAGTGTGCTCTCCTCTCCCCTCTTTCTCTTTTATTCTCGTTCCCTTTTTGTCTCACCTTTCCCTCATTTTCCCTGACCCTTTTGCTCATTTTAGTAGATTTCCCAGACTAATTGGGATCCTTTGCAACAGAGGGTCAGTGAAGGCTGGAAGAGAAAGGACGCATATTCTGAATGAAAGCAGGACCTTATTACAAAAGCAATTTGCCTGTAAATGAAATTTTATATATGACAAATTTAGTGCCCAATTTCAAATTCACAGCAATTAAATCTCAACTACATCATCTAACTGTACTAAGCTTAGTAACTCTGGGATATAGTTTTGCGTGTTCACGTTATAATTGCTAAATTATAAAATCAGACAATTTGCACTGGTTCTATAGAGCATTAATATCAAGTAGTGGTGTTCCATCATGAGGAGAATTACTCTCAGTTCTTCTTTCAAGAAGTAAAGTCATTCCTATTAACACTTGATGAATGAAATACACAGGGGTGCCCAGGAACCAGATTTTCCTATTCTTTTGGATGCTGAATTAATCTGTACAAGGAAATACTTGATGGAAATTGTTGGGGATGCTTCTGTGTGAGTAAAAGGAACTGAAAGGAATCCATAGCCAAAGGACAAGGTTGGATGATTGTGGGCATATGGGTCAGTTCATTTTGATTTTAGAATGATTGATTTTACAAAACTCCATAATAGGGCAGGAAAAAGGGATACGATTGATAGGTATATACCTGCACAAAGGACATCTTTTGGGTTTTGTCAAATGATTTTTCTGCTTTTCTTATATGACCATGTGATTTTTCTTGTTCACCTGTTGATGTGGTCAATCATATTAATTGATTTTATAATGTTAAATCATTCTTTGCCTACCTGTAATAAATCCCATTTTATTGTGGTATATAATTCTTTTTATAGAATGTTGGATTTGATTTGTGAAATACTTCTATGAGCATGCCTATTTCCATAAATTTCATTTGTAATAACAGCTCTAGAAAGCTAGAGTATTTATCTCTGATTTTCTTTAGGAAGTGAAGTTCAGGGACACCTGTACTTAGGAAAGTCTATTGGAATGGAAGACAGCCACCTAGGTTATAAGCCCTCCCTTATGCATTTCCCAATGACTAGGAAAACAGTGAAGGGAAAAACAGGGAGTATCTTCCATGTTCTTACTCTGAACACTTTACATAATTGGATTCTCAGAGGCTATGGCTCCATCTAAAACTGGACATAAAGTTCATGGAAGAGGTAGCTATATGACTGGACCAGATCCACTAGTCTTGGATCTGATCCAGACCCAAGATTTAATAAACTACAGAGGACAAACCATCTTCCAGGATAAAGTAAATGTATGTTAAATATTTTATTTCCAGTAAACAGGTATTTGTTGGCCTGATAATTTGATTAAAGCTAAAACTACTTAGAAAAACTTGTTCTGCCTTTCCCACCCCACATCAACTCATCCCTCATATTACCCATAGACTCTTTGTTTGTCTGAAAATCTTACAGCCAGGTGAATTGTATAAAAGTAAAGCTTTTTACATCTTCATTGGAAATGGCTTAAGCTGATCGTCACCCATTCCTTGTCCTGAGATTACTATGGCTTTGCCTACCTCTGGTGCTCTGAAAACAGCTATGACCAGAGACATGAAAGAGGATTCCCCGTGACTAAAACTCCTAGATTTTTCTCAGGAGGTGTGAAAATTACAACACTATCAAGTTTATTAAAAATATACTCATCCCGTAACTATGAGAAAACATTAAAAAGCTGTGTAAAGAAAACCAACATTCAGCCTCCCTGGTGGCACAAGGGGTTAAGCACCGCACTATGAAGCAATCTGAAGTCTCTGTAGCATGAGTTCAAACCCCGGCTGGCCAGGGAGCTACCCACATCGTGCAGTAGACCTCTCCTGTCTCACCCACTGCTCCCCTCAGCAGTGTATTTGGTCAGTCTGCCTGTTTTGCTCCCCACTCTGTCTCCGGTGAATCATCTCACCCCCTGCATCTCTGGCCTGTATCCCAGCTCTTGTATGCATAAATAAATAAATCTTTAAAAAAAAAAGAAAACCAACATTATATTAACAGTATCCCCAACAAAGAACACTAGCTTTCATGTAGAAATCAATTAATGGTATGAAAGAGTCCATATTTTCTCATGATGAATTTTAAAAGTTTTAAAATTTAACTTAAACTTTTGTAATGAACTATTAAAAGTTTACCGAAAAGATGTCCTACACGTCATGCAGGTATATATCTATCCATTGTTTCCCTTTTTCCTACCCTACTATGAAGTTTTCTAAAATCAAATAGAATCGAAAATGAAAGAGGAGAAATTACAACCAATACAGCAGAAATTCAGAGGGTGATTAGAGCTTACAATGAAAATTTATATGCTAACAAATTCAATAGCATAGACGAGATGGACAAATTCCTAGATTATATGACCATTAAGACTGAATAGGAAAGAAATAGAAATCCTGAATAGACCAATCGCCAGCAAGGAAATTGAAACAGTAATCAAAACTCTTCCAAAAAACAAATGGTCAGAACCGGATGGCTTCCCAAATCAATCTTAGTAAACCTTCAAATATGAACTAATATCCTACTAAAACTATTCAAAAAAATTGAAAAAAAGAGCAATATTCCCAATTCTTTTATCATTGTAATTCTAATTTCTCTATCTGATAGGGCTAACATAGCTTCCATGTTACGACTTGGGGTTCTGGGGAATTTGTTCTTGGTGTTGTATTATTTACTTGGGGACTCATGTTGCCATTTTTTGGATTTGTCCTATCCAGCATTAGCTTTGGAACCCAGTTGCTGTATGTGGGGTTTCCTCTGGGCATGGCTCCTCCCTCATCAGTGATCAGGTTACACACCACTCTGGGCTAACTGCTGGCAGGGTCCCTGGCCATTCTGGCTCATTCCCAGAGGTGGGTCTTGGCTCTCACCAATCTGCCAGGGGTCTTGTAGGTCCTGGGAAGTGTTGGCAGGGTCCTGTAGAATGTTATGAGGCTTCTGCTGGTCTGGGTGGGGGCTGGCATGGTCTCTGGAGGCCTCTGACATCCTCTCTAGCACGGATCTAATACCTCACTGGTCTGCACTGGCATTGACGGGGTCTTGTAGAAGTAACAAGACCTCTGCTGGTCTGATTAGGGGCCTGTGGCATCCCTTGTAAGGTGGTGAGTTCTCTGGCTACTCTGACTCCCTCTCCTACTTACATTCTTCCTTTTTTTTTTTAACTTCTATAAGCATTGTCAGGACTGTTGCCTTGAATTTCCCTTTGGTCATGCTCATCATCTACATTGAATCGGGGCTCCTCCCAGGGTTTTTTTTTGTTGTTGTTGTTGCTGTTGTTCTGTCCCTCTTTTTATATTGTTTGTGGTTTAGTAAGGATAAATATTTTGCTGGTTTTTTGGTAGTTGTAGCCAGGGGCCTGTTTCCAGCAAAGGATTGTAAGTTTAAAAGAGGACCAGGGTACCCAACCACTATGGAGAGCTGTGTGGAGATTCCTCAACCTGCTAAAGATGGAGCTTCCATATGATCCAGCAATTCCGCTCCTAGGTATTTACCCAAAGGACACAGAAACATCAATTCCAAAGAGCACCTGCACCCCTATGTTTATAGCAGCACAATTTACAATAGCTAAGCTTTGGAAACAACCCAAATGCCCAAAAATAGATGACTGGATCAAGAAGATGTGGTACATATACACCATGGAATATTACTCAGCATTCAAAAAAGATAAACACATGCAATTTGCAGCAACATGGATGGCGCTGGAAGGGATCATGCTCAGCGAAATAAGCCAGAAAGAAAAAGAAAAATATCGGATGGTCTCACTCATAGCAGGAATCTAGAAAACTTAAATAAGAGACCAGGAAAAAGAATAACTATAAGAAAGAAAAAATCAAAATCAACAAACAACTATGAACCAGAAACACACTATGGGGGTGGGGTGGGGAAAGGAGCGATTGGGGTCAAAATAAGGGGCTTGCAATTGTATGGGGAATATAAAAATAAAATAAATAAAAGGATCAGGGCAAAAAGAATTAAATGATCTCCTCCAGTAGATTTAAGAATTTAAAATTTCTGTTGTAGAGCATTTCCTTGTGGAGAATGACAAGTGTTTTAAATATCTTAGCGTGGGATAGGAGATGGCATGTATTTCGAATGTCTCAGTCTGGGTATAGGGTGGTAGGTATTTAGATACTTCATCTGATCTTTAGTAGTTTTCTCTTCTATAAGGTTCTTTGGCCCAATTCTGGTTATAGATATTCTGTCTATTTTGGATTGTGAGCAACTTCCCCAATATTACTTTTTTTTGCCAATATATAATTTTTTAAAAATTATTTTATATAATTCTTACATCATTTTTCATTTTTTCACAATGTATGCATTTTTGCCCAGTATTACTTTAAACAAAGTTCACTGACAGTTTTTCCTACCTCTTTTAGTCTGAGTGTTGCTCCTCTTATGTAATTTGATAATCATTTCCACTCCCTCTTAGGGGTTTGGGCTTTGTTTTTGCATCAGTTTTGTTGTGTCTGTCCAAAGGAGGTGAGCCTGGCATCTCCATTCTGCTGTGATTTTGGCAGGCTCTGAAGGACTATTTTTAAGCATTTTAAAAATGATTCCAGATTTCTCTCCATTAATACTGTTTTTTGCAGGATCTACTTGATGATCCAGGTATGACATAACTTTCCACTATAACTGATGTAAATGTGAACTATTCTTAGAACCATGTGTGCTCTAGGAATTGTTCTCTCTCCTTTTTGGTGGCTCTTTCTCTGGCATTAATAGTTTCTCTGTATGAATACATAGACAGTATTAGATCAATGACTCATGTGGATACCCTATTTGAAATCTCAAGAGTTTCATTCTATGTAGCTTTTACTTCTTTGATATTCTGCGCTCTAAATTCTACCTAGCCACCCCAAGTATTTTTTTTAAATATTCATTTATTTATGCATACAAGAACTGGAGTGTAAGCCAGAGGTGCAGGGGGTGAGAGGATTCACCAGAGACAAAGTGGGGAGATATACTGAAATACACTGTTGAAGGGAGCAGCTGGTGAGACAGTAGAGGTCTGCTGCACCATGTGGATTTGCTCCCTGGGTAGGGATCAAACTTGTGCTGCAGTGGCAGGCAATAGCTTGGTAGCACTGTCTTTAACCCTTGAGCCCTTGGGAGGCCCCCTCACCAAGTATTAAGCTCTGTCTCCTCCAATTATTGAGAATGCTATCCTATGCCCCACCCCACCTTTTTGCACTGATGCTGGGGTACTCTCTAGCCAGTGAACTGGGGACATTTCCAGGATTTACCTCACTTGTTTTCCTTCCTACAGGGATCACCATCCTGCACTGTCTGTTGTCTAATATTTGAAAACTGTTTTATGCATTTTGGTGTCATTTTCTAGAACAGTAAGTCTGATACTTTTATTCCATTATTACCTAAAGCAAAGGTCCCTCTCTCAGCATCTTACTACATTTCTTCCAGGCTTCCAGTGCTGCGTGTGTAAGAACACACATTGCATATTAGGATAATATCTACAGAACTTTTAGTCCTTCTCCCTGACTTAACATGTATTATGAGCAGTTTTACATGTTCTTTCCCTCTTGGGATGATCTCTTTTCCAATTGTGCCTTTTTGGATTCTCCAGAATATATAGGAATGTTGGACTTTCCGTTCTGCTCATTTCCTTTTTTTTAACCCCCGTAATTCTTCCTCTCTCATGATCCCTGTTCTTGCTACATAAAAAAAAAAAAAAAAAGATTTCATTGGGAAATTCTGCTAGGTAATACATGAATATTGTTATCCTAATTATGAAGATACCAATTGTGTCCTTACATATTTAGGTCTCTTACTTCCATCAAGGCACTTTTAAATTCAGAACCACAACAATGAAATAAGTGGTAGTTTTTACATATTGCAGTTGAAGAGGTTAATAATCAATAAACTTAAGAGGCAGTATGGAAAGGTGAGAGTGGATTTTGTACTTTGAATCTTCCTTGATTCAAATACAAGTCAACTTTGTGCTTTAGTTTTTTGATCTATAAAATGAGGTTAATAAAAATAACTGCTTCATAGGTTTATTTTGAGTGTTGGTAACTTTCCACATATAAAATCCTGAATTGTTTCTAGAATATAATACTTCTTCAATAAATGTTTGTCTTTAATTCACACTTTAAGGGACAGGTATGGAGCAATCAACCTAAACTCATGCTTAGTTCTTCCAAGTTGAAGTATAAACTTTTTCCTTAATATAAAGGTAATGTAACTTTAAATTAGGAGCATTAAACATCTTGGTCAATTCTTTTGATTTCCATCTGGTTGCTAGGCTCACAAATTCAGTGTGAATTTTTGCTCTGGCTGTGTGAGTTTGAGTTGTACTCTGAAGGCAATTCCTTCTGAAATAATTTGTAATGTTGTTGTGCTAGATATATTGGATATTAATTTTCATGTTTTTTACCAAATTCATTCCCTTCTCTCATCAGACTTATTGTATATCACTAGAAATACAACTCCCACTTCCTGGTAGAAATTAATGTGAGTGTATTGACTTGGATATATGTGAAAAATGTTGTCGAGATAAAATAGATTTGAGAGACTTAACGCATCTCTGGATTTCCACATTGCTTCTCCTTTTTTTTTTTTTTTTTTATTAAGGCCAGATAGTAAAACTAGCCATCACATGTTTTATACCTAAATAAAAATTTAGTTAAACTGTAGATTTAAATTTTCTGGGATTCAGAAATAGTTTCCATGGTATTATTTATTTGCACTAAACAATTATTTAAATAGACAAATGAAGTATTTTTTGAGAATTATCTGACACCAGCATTGGGTTAGTTTTAGATTGTTGATAATATTTAGAAACTGGATTTAGTTAGTTTTATTTAAATTAAGAAAAAAGATTAATGTCTTCCATATTGAAGGAAATGAATGAGGGTCTAATAGTCTATACCCATTGTTTCTTCCAAAATTACTTGCAAGTAATTTTGATAAAGATGCCATTCATTGCTAATTTCATATTGACAGAGAATCTTATCAATCACTTCCTTTAGAAAACAGTAGAGGAGGAATCCCTTTACATTTATAGAATTACATTTACATTACAGAATAAATGTTACATTTCTTAGGAAGAGGAACCCTTGGAGAGTTGCTCCTTTTTATGTCTTTCCTAGATTAATAACTGCACTGACATGTGCAGAAAATATAGAGTCTGATTGCCTTTTCTTTCTTGTCCTCTGACCTCTCTAGGGAAATCATGGTTTCCCTTCAGAATGAGCCAGAAAACATTCTTGTTGTTACTAGTGACATTTCTGCAGTGACATTGGGAAGACTTCTCAGTTCTTCTAAGTTGTGCAAGTGCAGAATGGGTACCACAAGTATGCTGGAAACCTCTCTAGGATGTTAAATGGCTCTGTTTACTTACCTGATGAGTTCTCTTGGAACTGCATTTCCTTCTTTTGACTCATAGATGTATGTAGTACTTCAACTACTCAGGGATACCCCTTATAGTTAAGCAGGGGCTCATTAGCTTATAATCAGACACTGGTATTATCTGACTTATTGTCAGTAAGTATTCATAACATCCTGGGGCCAGTTCAAACCACCCGAGGAGGGATATTAACTATAGCTTGAAACTTCAATTGTGAAGATAAACTTGAATTGTATGGAACAATCTATGAGGAGAAAATCTCTAGAATACATGTAATCAGTTCTCTCAGGTTCAAGAATCATGTGACCCTCTCATTAACTAAAAACAAAATAAAACTGAACACATACATAGGAGAATAGAACAAAGCATAAGTCATATATTAGAACTCACTATGTGTTATGTGTCAAGGTCCACTCAGTATTTCCGGATATACAAATACAGAGAAGACCTGCCTGTGTCTTCATGAACTTCACAGTATAGTGATAAAGATGTGTGTGAGAGTTGAGTTCCTTTTTCTCTTTGTGTGAAGTGGATGGCCAGAACTGATGTGCCCTGGGACCTTGGTGGGTTATGTAGCCTTCCTGGGGAGCTCCGAATACACACAGGTCTGCAGGGTAATCTCTAGTGTTGTATGCCTGGGATTGTAGATGTGACTTGTCTTGGGCTGAGAATCAGGAGATCTTGTTGCTTGGTTTCCTCCCTCCTGATCCAGATGCTCTCCTTTGTTGTGGTGATGGAATGCCTCCAAGACTCCAGGAGACAGAAATACTAGGCTCCTTTTGGGGGTTTCCAAATGTCCTTTCATATTTCCAGAAGAATTACATGGAAGAGAGTGGAAATACCCCTCATTCTGTAGTTTCCTTATTACTCAAATTAATTTGGGATTAAACAAAATTTTAGTATTTTGTGATATATAAATTCTAAATTGAGGTGGAAATATTTCTGTATCATGGGAAATTACTCAAGAGGCAATAAAACTGCTTTTGCTTATGGCAAATTTTGCAAATTTTTACTCAGTGAAAATTATGTGTTTTTGCTCAGTGATGAAGCTGGCAAGATACCAGATTTGCCCATATCTTTCCATATGGTGATTTTTGAGCATTGCATTTCCACTTTTTCCATGTACTCTTTTTTCCTCTGGGCTTATAATTAGAGCAAGAGGGGCGAATATTTTAGCAAAAATGAGGTCTCAAGAATCTATGAACCTGAGAATTGCATGAATCCAAATCTGCAGTCAATTCTTAGTGCCGTTCATGTTTCTAACTTTGTTACATTTTAAATGTATGAGCATTTGGTAAATTTATATAAACTATCACCTACAGCTCTCTGAAAACAAGTTTATTTAAGCATTTGGGTAAAAGCATGTGGTAATGTCTAATGCCATCTGATCCTGTTTAAAATACATTTGTTATCCCAATTGGTAGAATAGCAGGCAGATTAAAATAATATGTAAGTGTCATAACCTATTATGAGAAATTAGAAGTCTTCTTCATTTGAATAACTTAATTTACCCTTCCCAACTCTAAGAAATAATAAAGCAAAAGATCAAACTAGAATAATCTCAAATAAATCTGACATAATTGTTTATATTTCATTTGAATCTGTTGAAGTAATGATACACTGAAAATAAATAGTTTGTATTAGGAAAGCTAAATCTTTGCTTAGCAATAGTAATTTAAAAGGTGACTTGTGCAGCTATAGAAATTTAGAATAATTTTTTTTTGATTCATCAACCAGAGAGCAAACATTTAGTTAGGAGTAATGAATAATTGAAGGTTATTTTCACTTGTGACATAACATGAAAAAATGTGTAATGCATACTTTGAAACCAAATCTTTTTTGATGACTGCATATTAGGAAGCTTTTCTTTCCAACTCTATTCCTAACCTCAGTTGTTCTTATTAGAAATAAAGGAAATGGTAGAGACTTGATCATTAGTTTTGATATTTCAGATGATTAGGGTGGTGTTCAGGATGGTGTGTGCATGTGCATGCGTGTGTGCTTGCAAGACAGGTATCACCACTTCTATCATTGTATTTCTGAGAAATAGGTTATTTCTGAAATTGCTTATATTTTAGAACTTCAAAATATGAGTCTCTCCACTACTCTGACATTTCTATCCTTAAAGAGGAATATGCTTAAAAGGAAAAGCTCTTGTGACTGAGTCTTTTCAGGACTATTTTTTCATACGTGTAAACAGATATGATAGTCACATATGTGAAACTAAATATGTGGAAGCCTTTAAAAATTTTCATTCAAATTAGTTTTGAAGTAAAACATAGGCTTTTTTATAAATCACTAAAGGTGAGAGATCTTTGTCTCCCTAATTCCTTGTTTTTTTCTTATGCATCCTTTAGCATCTTGCTAACTTCTGTTGTCAGTCAGCAATACAAACAAGAAGGATGAGAATCTTGGTAGTTAAAGGGTAACACCCTTTACTTTCCCTTTCAGGTTCACAACCATTTGAGAATTAAGAACTAGAAGAAAAATAAATGAAATCTAAGGTTCATTTAATTACTGATAAAGCCAGTTGGAGCATGAGTGTTGACCTGTGGGCAAAAAGAGTTGTTCAAATGTCCCACCTAGATTAGATCAATTTATATCTTTGGTCACTGGTGGCCCCGGGCATCTCCAAACTGCCACTACAGGACATCCCCCACTTCTAGGCAGGGAGACTAAAGGCATAGAGTCTTTTGCAGGCAGACTGCCTTTGAGGAGAGCAAGAAGAATGTGCTGAGATCAGCTTCCTTTACAGACTCATTTGTTAGAAAGTTGCCTATTACCTGATGTTGAATGAGGCAGGGGACAAGGAAGAGGGGCTAGAAAGGCAAGTCTTACTCAAGTGCCTTCCCAGGGAGACATACAGGTAGGGGAATAATGATCCTCTCTAACATCAAGTAGAATGGATTAATTCTTTGAACCACAATATACAGTAAGACAAGCAATTTATGTAGAGACTTAGATCTGCCTTTAGTGTATTTATCTCTGGCAGGATAAGTTCCTTTTGTCCAAGGCAGTCTTGTTTGTGCTGGTTGGCCTGGAGTAGTTGTTAATAGAGCTCCTTTTACTCTCAGACCTGTGTCAGTGTGGATGATAAATTATACAGTCTCCGCAGCTTCTGGGGATAAAGAGGTCAATAGATAGAATCTCCTTAAATGGTTCGACAATCAACTCATACTTGTGTTATTCTTGGAGTTTGAGATTGTTTTTCAGGATATTCATTTGGTGGAATTTTATATTAGTGAGAACTGAAACCATTCATCATTGTGAACAATAACGACAGTGTTTGCAGCAATGTGAAACCACTTCCCGTGTAACTTTGGTGAAGACCTTTCTAGACTGCATATAATGTCCTTCTAGACCAGACATTTTTTTCATTTCAGAGATGGTGATTTAAAGTGAATTTCCTCCCTTTCCATAACCACAGCTGCAGCATTTATTGACAGGCTTTGTCTTTTATGAAATAGGGATTATTATGGCATTAAGTCTCCAGAGAGCAAGGCATTCCTCAAGGATAGAAAACATAAGAAATAAACTGAGGAGTGAGGGATAGAAGTAAGCCTAAGAAGACATTATGAATTGTCCTGTAGAAGTTATATTTATAGCAGGATATACAAAAGTACTCCAGCCCTGCGGCATGGGTAAAAATGAACATGTGACTGGAATCCAAGGCAAATTATTTGTACAAGAGGGAAGATTATTGTCAGCAATGGCCCACATGCACACATATATTGTCCCTGATGTCTAGTCGAAACTTTAAAAGTGTCTATTAAAAGTGTTGTGATTCAAGGTCACAATTTGAATTTCTTCTATTAACTGATGAAAGTTTCTGGGCTATGTCAGAAACCATTTCTTTTTCAGAGTTCCAAACCAAAAGACTTGTTAACTGGGTAGCAGTCCAACCTGCTGTGCTGACATATTCATTTCTTACTCAACATTTGAGAAGTACTTTGGTTGCAATTAAAAGTTCTGCAAGTCTGAGGTGTTACAGAACTAAGATAATAAACATCACATTCCACACCTTTCTTCAGAATATATGACACAACGATACTGAAGAAAGTGTTCAGCTATCAATGATTTTATTTGCATACAATTATAAACTTTTAGAACTAGCAGGATGCCTAATGACAATTTATTCCAAGACTTCATTTCACTGATTAAGAAACAGGATCGGAGACCCAAAGAAAGTAGTACTAGATAAAAGGAGTAAGTGTGAAGTCCAAGAAGTGGAATGCAGCATATTGTATTTAAGAAATAAAATAAATTCACTATGGTTAAATCTCCCTAATGAACACTGATGCAAAAATCCTCAATAAAATTTTAGCTATCAGAATCCAACAATGGATCCGTAAGATAATTCACCATGATCAAGTAGGATTCATTCCAGGAACACAAGGATGGTTCAGCATCTGAAAATCAATCAGTGTTATCCAACACATCAACAAAAAGAAATATAAAAACCATATGACAATATCAATAGATGCCGAGAAAGCTTTCGACAAAGTGCAACACCCATTAATGATAAAAGCCCTTGAAATTCTTGGGACACAAGGAACATACCTCAACATCATAAAGGCCATATATGACGAGCCAACAGCCAGTATCATTCTCAATGGTAAAAAGCTGAAAGCATTTCTAGTAAGATCTGGAACAAGACAAGGATGTCCACTCTCACCACTGCTTTTCAATATAATACTGGAATTCTTAGCCAGAGCAATAAGATAAGGGAAAGATATACAAGGAATCTAAATAAGAAAAGAAGAAGCCAAACTATCACTATTTGCAGATGATATGATAATATACATAGAGAACCCCAAAAACTCCACAGAAAAACTAATACAACTAATCAATCAGTTCAGTAAAATGGCAGGATACAAAATCAACATGCAAAAATCAGTAGCCTTCCTATACACAAACAATAAATCTGAAGAAGAAGAAATAAAAAAAAACCATCCCTTTTATTATTGAAACAAAAAAAATCAAATACTTGGGAATAAATCTAATAAAAGAGGTAAAGAACCTATACAAAGAAAACTATAAAACACTGTTAAAAGAAATAGAAGAAGACACAAAGAATGGAAAGACATACCCTGCTCATGGATTGGAAGAATAAACATTATTAAAATGGCCATCCTACCAAAAGCAATATACAGATTCAATGCTATTCCAATAAAAATTTCAATATCATTCTTCAAAGAAATATAACAATTATTGATGAAATTCATATGGAATCACCAAAAACCCTGAATAGCCAAAGTTCTCCTGAAAAAGAAGGGAATGGAAGCATCACACTCCCAGACTTCAAACTATACTACAAAGCCATAATCATCAAAACTGCATGGTATTGGAACAAGAACAGACATATGGACCAATGGAATCTAATAGAAAATCCAGAAATAAACCCACAGATTTACAGTCAACTAATCTTTGACAAAGGAGCAAAGACTATGCATTGGAGCAAAGAAAATTTGTTCAATAAATGGTGCTGGGAAAACTGGGTCGCTACATGCAAAAGAATGAAGCTTGACTACTACCTCACACCATGCATGAAAACCAACTCAAAATGGATTAACGAATTAGACATAAGACCTGAAACCATAAAATACATAGAAGGAAATATAGGCGAAACACTACATGATATGCACATCAAAGACATCTTACAGACGCATCACCCAAAGCAGTGATAGTGAAGGCAAAGATAAACAGCTGGGACTACATCAAATTAAAGAGCTTCTGCACAGCAAAAGAGACAATAACCAAAACAAAGAGAAACCCCACTGACTGGGAGAACATTTTTGCACACAACACTAACGATGAAGGACTGATCACAAAAATCTACAAAGAGCTGATGAGACTCAGCAAAAACAAAGAAAATAATCCAGTCAAAAAATGGGCAGAAGAGCTAAAAAGAAACTTCTCTGAAGAGGAAATGCAGGGGCCTCCCCGGTGGCGCAGTGGTTGAGCGCTGGGTTGTGAAGCTGCCTGCAGCTTCTGCAGTGCTGGTTCTATCCCCAGCTGCTCCCCGGCCACCGGAGGAGGGTCCCACGTGGCGCACAGACCTCTCCTGCCACCTGCTGCTCCCCTCAGCAGTGTACTTTGGTCCTTCTGCCTGCTCTGCTCCCCGCTCTGGCTCTGGTGAATTCTCTCACCCTCCCGCGTGTCTGACTGTACCCAGTGCTTGTATTAATAAATAAATAAATCTTTAAAAAAAAAAAAGGAAATGCAAATGGCCAACAGGCATATGAAAAAATGTTCAACATCACTTGTAATCAGGGAAATGCAAATCAAAACTACAATGAGATACCATCTTACAACAGTGAGAGTGGCACATATTAAAAAAACTAGCAACAGCAAATGTTGGCGAGGTTGTGGAGAAAAAGGAACTCTCCTGCACTGTTGGTGGGAGTACAAAATGGTCCAAGCACTATGGAGAGCTGTGTGGAGATTTCTTGACCTACTAAACATAGAGCTTCCATATGATCCAGTAATTCCACTCCTAGGTATTTACCCAGAGGACACAGAAACATCAATTCCAAAGAGCACCTGCACCCCTATGTTTATAGCAGCACAATTTACAATAGCTAAGCTTTGGAAACAACCCAAATACCCAAAAGTAGATGACTGGATCAAGAAGATGTGGTACATTTACACCATGGAATATTACTCAGCATTCAAAAAAGATAAACACATGCAATTTGCAGCAACATAGATGGAGCTGGAAGGGATCATGCTCAGCGAAATAAGCCAGAAAGAGAAAGAAAAATACCGGATGGTCTCACTCACAGCAGGAATCTAGAAAACTTAAATAAGAGACCAGGAAAAAGAATAACTATTAGAAAGAAAAAATCAAAATCAACAAACAACTATGAACCAGAGACACTCTATGGGGGGTGGGGGACGGGGAAAGGAGGGCTTGGGGTCAAAATAAGGGGGTTGTAATTGTAAGGGGAATATAAAAATAAAATTTAAATAATAAAAAAATAAAAATCTTAAAAAAAAAGAAAAATAGATGACTGGATCAAGAAGATGTGGTACATATATACAATGGAATATTACTCAGTAATCAAGTAAGGGGGGGTGCAATCATATGGGGAATATAACCAAAATGAAAATGCATACATTGTGCAAAAATGAACAATGATGTAAGAATTATATAAAATAAAATATTTTAAAGAAAAAAATTCACTATGGTTAAGTCAGAGTATGAGAGAAGGAGGGTGGTGAGGTGAATCAGGAGAAATATGCAGTAAGCAAACCTTGGAATGTAGGGAAGTTTTAGAAGCCATGCAATGGGCTTGGGTTTTATACCAATGGTGCATGAGATAGCACCATTAGGTGCTTGTATCTAGAAGGCTAACTGAGCACGCATAAGAGATCTGGAAGGTTGAGAGTAAGTTAGCATTGAATCAGAACTTGTAAAGAACTTCTGGAAGTTAGAAAGTAAGGGGAAGTAAAACCTATAGCATGCATTGGAGAAAACAGGTAGGAAGGTAAGGATTATCAGCTCTCATATTCTGGGGGACACATTTGGGGATAACGGTAATATATAACTGTAGACAAAATACATGAAATTCATCTGCACTCATTAACCTAGGTAAACTAGTTTTTCTGGCATAAAAAAGAGCGATGATTTTTTTTTTTTCTGGGCAAGAACACGAAACTAAGGAAGTTCTTTTGTGCTTCATACAAAAAACTGCACATAGATTTTTGTGTAAAAATTTTAAGAATGGCTATCACAAGCACACTATTAGTATTTAACACTACTGAAATACTACAGGAAAAAATGGAATAATGAAAAATTGATATAATCAAAATCAAGAACATAAACTAAAAAATGAAAGCAATAATAATGAAAAACAGAAAACAAGATGGCAGAATTAAGTTTAACATTAATCCTAATAAATGTAAATTAAGTCCTGCTATTGAAAATGGGTACTCTCAGAGAATAAACAAGGGCATCAAAACCCACAAACCTCTGTAACAGAAAAAGCTTTAAAAATAACAAAAATGTCTTTTCCCTCAAATTATATTCCCATCTATTTAACAAATCTTAACAGAGAACTCTTAAATATGTATGGAAAATTGAATCTTACTAGAAAAATATTACTTGATTATGATGCATTAAACTCAAGAATATAAGGAATGTCCAATATTGGGAAATATGTTACTGTAATTATAATAGAGAAAAAATAAGTTATCACAATCAATCATATAAAATAATATCCATTTTAATCCAGTACTTTTTCATATTGATTTATAGAAGTTCTTTATATATTCTGGATGTTGATGCTCCCTTTCATATTTATATTGTGAGCATTTTATTTAACAGTGTCCTATAGTTTAAATAATATAGGATCTAGAATGTTGTTGCATGACTATAAGTCTTTTGTTTGCAGGTTATATATCTTGTTAAAGATAGACTTTCAATAACAAGCAATTTTTTAAATTCTATATTTTCTTCTAATTTTATAATTTTATTTTGCTACAGTGGTGTTTGTAATAGCAATAAATAGGAATAAACTGTCAACTGGTGCATTCATATGTTGGGGTACTCAGCATGACTTAAATGATTAAGCAGAGTTAGATGAATGTAATGTGAAATATATGAACAGTTATAGGAATAGGGTATAAAAAGAGCTTGAAGATATGTTAAGTGAAAAAGAAAATTACAGAATATCAATTCCATTAATACAAAAAGATGTCTTTATAAAATACAAATGCACAGAGAAGGTCTAAAATTTTACATATAATGCACACCAAAAAATGGTTCCTTTTGGTAAGGAGAATTAAAATAGCATTCATTCTAAATACTATGTATTATTTTATTTTATTTTTTTTAAAGATTTATTTATTTGTTGATACAAGCACTGGGTACAGTTAGAAGCGTGGGAGGGTGAGAGAATCACCAGAGCCAGAGCGGGGAACAGAACAGGCAGACTGATGAAATACACAGCTGACGGGAGCAGTGGGTGTGGCAGGAAAGGTCTGTCACGCCATGTGGGTCCCTTGCCGGGGGCCAGGGATCCAACCGGCCCTGCAGAGGCTGCGGGCAGTTTCGCAGCCCAGCGCTCAACCACAGCACCACCAGGGAAAGCCCTACTATGTATTATTTTAAATCAGGAATGTAGTTAGAATAAAGACTAAGAAATAGGGATAAAGATAGGGGAAACTGTACTCTAAGAATCATTTTTCAAAGGCATCAGACTTAGAGCATTACTGCTTTCCAGCAGGTACACATCCTCTGACTTAGCCTGAGCAACAAAAAGGGCCCAGGAGTAAAGGCCAGCAGAGCTGGGATAGCCTTGATCTACCACATCTGCCACCTCTGAACTGTGTTGAACCCTATTGCGTCACTAAAGGGCTGGAGTAAGATCACCAGCTAGAGAGATCTCATTCAAGAGATCTGGGTTTACAGAGACATAGTGCAGGGGAGGAGGAGGGAGAGGGATCAGAGGGAGGGAGGGAGGAGCACAGGGGACTGTGGTGATGGTGCACAGGTGCATTGGGGAAGGAAATTCTGTGGGGACTCAAAATGAGGGGGTGGGGGGAAGCAAATATTGTCTAAAAAATTTAAAAAATGATAAATGTTAAAATAAAAAATAAAGAAAAAGAAAAAAAAAGAGATCTGGGTTTAAATCCTGGCTTCCCCCTTCTGCATCTCTTTTTCTATTTGTGTGAGAGGAGCAACAATTACATATTTTATTTGGTAGTTTAAATGAGATACACTCTTCAGCATAGTGCCCAGTTACTATTTCTTCACTATAAAATGAAGGTTTCTTTATTCTAATGATCTTTCATGATTAGGTTTTATAGGTATTTTGAAGCTGAGGAAGGTGGTTGGTAGAATAGTTTCTCTTAGTCACTTTTGTCAGTTCCATGAAGAACCTTTACTCTGACAGCCTCTCACAAAAGTCTGTTAGATTAGATTAATTGTTTGCTGTGGATTAAGCTGGATTTTTAATTATGCCTTGAGTAAGATCCTGGTGTGATTTATGCAAGGCTATGTTAAGACTTTATTTTCTGATAGTTCTGATAGAAGGAATGGTTATTCTTGGAACATGAAAAACACATCAGTAGCCACAGCTGGTTTAATTATGACTAGGAAGATATCAGAGTGGGGGGAAAAGGTGAGGTGTATGATGCTATGAAATGCTAATTAGAATTTTTTATATATGTTGGTTTGTAAAACATTATTGAATATAAGGTGTTTTTGCAAAGACCTTGAGAAGGAAAATTGCTCTATTTTATAAGCTTCTGTTTTCATCTGAAGATAGTAACTTTCCAAACCAGACTGGTCAGGAGAAGAAACCAACTTTCTGCAATTGTTCTGTAGTTAGATCTTTATGATCATGGTGACTGGATTGAAAAGTGTTGATTAAGGGCTCTGCGGGAAGGTAACATGTGCAGAATTATAAAAGAGAGATCGCAGTGATTCAACCATTGGGTCATTTACTTTGGCAGTCATCATTAGCATGTGACAGGACTGTGCTCGATGGAAAAGGGGAGACATCCCAGTTATGATCCATAGCATTTGATTGTTTTTCCAATCCCACTCCTTAGGTAATTTTGCTCCTTACTGCAGTTTTTTGCATAGTTGTTTCTTCTACAAGAGTTTAAGTTGTCTGCAGGTGGAAGTATACATTTATTCATAGTTAATCCTGTAGAACTTAACACAGTATTTTGTTATAAATTATTTTAAAATGCTGATTGTATTGAATTTCCAAATATCTGGTACCATGTCCATTTATTCCACACATTCTAGTTTAAACAGTTGTCTATAAACATGGTGTTCGAAAACATATGAAGTGAGCCCTAGGTGGGAAACCAGAGCTATATCTGGTACCCGTGACATAATCCTGAGTCATTGGAGTGCTCATGCCTATTGCCATAACCCATCATGCAGTTGATGTGATACCAGGAAAAAGACCATAAGAGAACGGAAGAGGGTAGTTCCTGGGTCCAGGGAAAATCCACCTAAGGTGCTGAGAAACCTTACCTGAGGACACACCTTTATTGAACAAATGTAAAGCCTTTAATCTTAAAGGCTTGCACCCATCTAGAATGGGTGCAACTCATTCTAGAGCAGGCCACACTCATTTTCTGGATCGTTTCTCTCCTCTCTCTTCCCCCAACACTCGCGCCCCCCCCCCCAGTACCAAGCCCCTGCACCCACCCTCCAATCCCCCATGGGTTCAGCTGACAGCATCATTGGTCTGAGAGATTTCTAAATGACTCTTCTTTAAATACATTGACTCTTACTCTGTGTTTCACAAAACTATTTGAATTTATTTCTGGCACTATAGTTGGAGAGCAGTGCTAAAAAAGCCTGAGTTTTAAGTGCTACCACACCAACACCCCTGCCTGCCCCCACCCAGATGAAGAGGACTCTACAGAGCTGAAATCAATCAGCTCTGAGGCAATTGATTAATTTGAACACTTCTTGGTATGAGTAAATTTTTCTAACACCATTCCCACAAGATACTTTTCAATACCCTTTATTCTCCCCCTTTCTCCTGAGAGAAATAGATTTTGAATTATATTATATAGAAATACCATTTATTCTCTTTACCATGGTAGCAAGATTACCTCTTGGCCTTGGTAAGACTCAGACTAAATCATTATTGGTCTGTTTTTCCCATTAACTGGTGAACTGCAGAGTAAGGAGCCATCCATGTAGATTACATTTTGAAGCTTAGTTGTCAGTACTTGCCTGATTAATTTCTTTAGTCCTGATACTAGACCAGAGGCAGAGAGCTGCAGTTTGGTAAAAAATGTTAACTGCCTTCTTCATTTGGACTGATTGATTGGTAGCTGAATAGAAGGCATTTCTTCTGGCTCAAGATTAATGGAAATTCCACTTTAGTTGCTCCCACTGAAAGCATAAGCTTTGTTATACTCATACAAGGAAAGAAAAGATCAGGTTTCTTCTTAACTGTTCTTAACAGCTTTTTCAGAATCTTAGTTTTTCTCCTCTCAGCTAGCAACGAGAGCTGGTGACAAGACACTGACTCTGAGTTGGGGGATGGGATTAAAAGTTGCTCCTGTTTCCTCCCTAGTCAGTGAATTAATAAATAGTTCAAAAAAAAAAAAAACAACAAAAACAAGTCAACTCAGATTTCCTCTCTTAGCAGTGAATAACATTCTGGAATACGTTGCCAGGGCTCAGAACTGCAGTGTTTGTGATTGGTCCCTACTTCCCTCCCCAGCATGTGAATTCATTTCCTCTTCCTTTTCCTAAGCCAGAGTTGTGATGTTTCCTGCTTGCCTGAGTATCATTCTCTAAGGGACGGGTCAAATCTTTGTTTCAGTTCTGCAATATAAATGTTTGATGTAAAAATTTAACAGGACTGAATGTTATGTGAGTCATTTAAAAGTTGGAACAATACAATGAGAACTACCTTCAACCTAATAGCTAGTCTTTGATATTAAATAGCTACTTAAATGTGGAGTGGGGTAAATTTCAGTCTCATGCTACTGATGCTGAAACCACATGTATTGAAATAATAATTTAGATGAAGAATTAAGCTTAAAATCTGAATTAGTTCCATGTATAATTTATTGCTAACAGTTATCAAGTGATTATGAATAAGGAGCTTTTCTAACTTATGTGCATTATCTCATTAATTCTGGCAACAACCCTAAAGGTAAGTATTATTATTATTATTACTATTGCATTTGAGGCAACTCTAGGTTAAAGAGTTAAGTTTCATGGTTAGGAGATAGAAAAAATGGGATTTGAACTGGAGTCAGCTTGTTCTAGGTGAATACAGTAAGACATTATGAGACAGGTTAAGTAGACTTTGAGGTTGGAACATGCTACTATTGGCTACTAATCGTTTAATAGTAGCTTCTGAAGTGCTATTTTATTGAAAAATGTAGTTGGGGCCAGGATTACCCTTCTCATCTTAACATTTGCTTTCATTTTACATTCTAGAAGATTTGCAAATGCATACATTTCAGTTGATGGATAGGTGATAGTTTTAGAATAAAAGCACCTATATTACTTCATACATAGATGGGTAGGAACTTAAAATTGGCCTTGAAGAATGTGCATATTTTAGAATAATTAAATGGAGTGATTATAGCAATTTGAGCTGCTATTGTGTAGTCTAGATGAACTGAGCCTTTTCAATATTTTCTGCAAAATACCTGCCATTTTTTTCCTAGCTCTTGAGCACTTATTTGGGGAGATTCTCCTTTATATACAGATCTTGGTGGAAGGGAAGTTCCCATGCAAGCAAAAGGAAAGGACAAATATCTCCTCTCCCTGCTTGTTGAGGCTGCTGTGATCCTGACGTGGCCAATCAAATTCTCACCAAGACTGTGAGGAAAATTTTGGACTTTTGTAGTGGCAGTTGAGTGTCCATGGAGGCAGCACCAACATTGGAACCCTAGTCAGATTATATTGTGCAGCTGTGGCTAGGTTCTGGGCTGCCAGTGATGCTCTGCTGTTATTGCTATTGTTATTTTTTTAATTTTTTGGCCAATAAAAAATGTACAACTGGATTTAAATCTGCAATGTATTTGTAAAAATGAGTACAAATCAGGGCCTCCCTGGTGGCTCAAGGGGTTAAGCACAGCACTGTGAAGCTATCCGTAGCCTCCACAGCCCGAGCTCTATCCCTGGCTGGCCAGGGAGTTACCCACAAGGGGCAGCAGACCTTTCCTGTCTCGTCCACTTCTCCCCTCAGCAGTGTATTTTAGTCAGTCTGCCTGTTATGTTCCCCACTCTGTCTCTGGTGAATCCTTTCACCCCTGCACACCTCTGGCCTATACCCCAGTTCTTGTATACATAAATAAATAAATATTTTAAAAAATTAGTACAAATCATATTACAGAAAGTTTTGAAACAGATACTCATCCATAACCACACTATTCTAATTATTAGGTTTATGTTTTTTAAATTCTTTTTTCAACCTATATATTTTTTTGTACTTATGTTTCATCCATCTTTAAAATGTTGCTAACTGTGATCATAGTTCATTCAGAGAATGTCATTTGTCATAGATTCTGGAATATCTATTTGGAAAGTGTTTAATGGTGGCACAAAGGGTTAAGCACAACACTGTGAAGCTATCCACAGCCTCTGCAGCCCAAGTTCTATTTCTGGCTGTCCAGGGAGTTACCCACAAGGGGCAGCAGACCTCCTGGATCAGATATACTCCCTCCCCGGTTAGAATTTATTTTTTTTAAGATTTATTTATTTATGCATAGAAGAACCGGGGTATAGGCCAGAGGTGCAGGGGGTGTGAGAGGATTCACTGGAGACAGAGTGGGGAACAGAACAGGCAGATGTACTGAAATACACTGCTGAGTGGAGCAGCAGGCAAGACAGGAGAGGTCTGCTGCCCCTTATGGGTTAGCTCCCTGTCTTGGGGATCCAACTCAGGAGACCATAGCTGTCATAGCCTGAGCCTTAACACCTATGCCACCTAGTAGGACCCAGTTAGAATTTATTGAGCTAAGCATCAGTCCACTTTAAGGAAAATCCTGTTAGCACATAAGGAACAAATGTATGTCAGAGGCAGTACATTTACACGAGGATGAAAATGTAAGCACCCTGAGAGAAGATAGATTTCTAAGGGGAAAATTGTGGGTGGAAAAAAAAAACACTCATGATTTGATCTAATGCATGCATTCAAATTGGATGGTCACATTTAAATTATACAGATATGCATCCATGTGCTGGCTATAGGGAGATAAGGAAATACTGAATAGTCTCTACTCTCAGAATTATTTATTTTAGACTTTTTTTTAAAGATTTATTTATACAAGAATCGGGTTCAGGCCAGATGTGCAGGAGAGTGAGAGGATTCACCAGAGACAGAGTGGGGAGCAGAACAGGCAGAATGACGAAATACACTGCTGAGGGGAGCAGCGGGTGAGACAGGAGAGGTCTGCCACGCCATATAGGATTCTTGCTGGCCAGCCGGAATCAAACCCACGCTACAGAGGCTGCAGACAGCTTCACACTGTGGTGCTCAACCATCTGCACCATCAGGGAGGCCCCTCTCAAAGCTTTTATAATCAAGTTGGTGTGATAAGACATGTGGCATTGGACAGTTACAGAACATAAGTGGCATAGACATAAGAGCAGTGGGTGTCAGGGACAGTGAGATTTGTGTTAAGAAGGATTTCTTGGACATGGGGACACTTCAGATATATCTGGGAGTCTGGGCAGGATTTAGGTGGATGAAAAGAAGATGCAAGAAGGGCCAATATTGGTAAAGATTTGATGTAGAAGTGGAATGTGCTTTGATGTATAATGAATGGTAAAATAATGAGAACATGGACCAGTAGTCCTCATCTTTATGGTCCTGCCTGAGATCACTTTATGTTCTGAGAAATTGTTTATGTGGGTAATTTCTATCAGTTTTTACTGGATTCAAAATTAAAGTGAGAAATTTGGAAATACTTATTACTTTATGTAAAATCTCTTACAAAGTAAGTGTTTTGAGGAAATAACATTATACTTCCTAAAACAAAATATTTTTTTGAGTACAGTAGCATTGTTTATGCAAATCTTAATAGAAGACAGCTGTGCTCCTTTATCTGCTTCTGCATTCAAATTATTGCAATATGTTGTTTTGATTGAAAAAACTGAAGGAAGTCTGACCTCACATAGTTAGTGGTTAGAAAGGGGAGTAGGTTTTTAAAGCATTGTCGGGTAATTATAAATACTCTTCTTTGATATTACACTAGAATTTGACAAGGAATAGTCTCTTAAAAGTTAGTTGCATGTTGTAAAATCTGAAATCATATCAAACTTTTCATACTCTGCCTCATCATAATTCATTGATAATTGTACACTGTGGATCTTTTTCTACCTGTGTGTGGTTTTGTAGCATCATGCAGTAGTTACTTGGAAAATATTAGTTCATTGAGTTGTATAGAGCTCCCAAATGCTCACATATTCTATTAAACCAAAGCGTACTGCCATTTATTGAACAAATTTTCTTCACTCCAATGCATATTCTTTGCTCCTTTGTCAAAGATTAGTTGACCATAAATCTGTGGGTTTATTTCTGGATTTTCTTTTATTTTTAAAGATTTATTTATACAAGCACTGGGTACAGTCAGAAGCGTGGGAGGGCAAGAGAATTCACTAGAGCCAGAGCGGGGAGCAGAGCAGGCAGAAGGACCAAAGTACACTGCTGAGGGGAGCAGCAGGCGGCAGGAGAGGTCTGCGTGCCTATTTCTGGATTTTCTATTTGATTCCATTGGTCTGTGTGTCTGTTCTTGTTCCAATACCATGCAGTTTTGATGATTATGGCTTTGTAGTATAGTTTGAAGTCTGGGAGTGTGATGCCTCCATTCCCTTTTTTTTTTTTTTTTTCAGGAGCGCTTTGGCTATTCAGGGTTTTTGGTGATTCCATATGAATTTCATCAATAATTGTTCTATATCTTTGAAGAATGACATTGAAATTTTTATTGGAATAGCACTGAATCTGTATATTGCTTTTGGTAGGATGGCCATTTTAATAATGTTTATTCTTCCAATCCATGAGCAGGGGATGTCTTTACATTTCTTTGTGTCTTCTTCTATTTCTTTTAACAGTGTTTTATAGTTTTCTTTGTATAGGTCCTTTACCTCTAATTAAAGAGCGTCTGCACAGCAAAAGAGACAATAACCAAAGCAAAGAGAAACCCCACCAACTGGGAGAACATTTTTGCACACAACACTAATGATAAAGGACTGATCACAAAAATCTGCAAAGAGCTGATGAGACTCAACAACAACAAAGAAAATAATTCAGTCCAAAAATGGGCAGAAGAGCTAAAAAGAAACTTCTCTGAAGAGGAAATGCAAATGGCCAACAGGCATATGAAAAAATGTTCAACATCACTTGCAATCAGGGAAATGCAAATCAAAACTACAATGAGGTACTATCTTACAGCAGTGAGAGTGGCACATATTAAAAAAACTAGCAACAACAAATGTTGGCGAGGATGTGGAGAAAAAGGAACTCTCCTGCACTGTTGGTGGGAGTGCAAACTGGTCCAAGCACTATGGAGAGCTGTGTGGAGATTTCTTGACATACTAAACATAGAGCTTCCATATGATTCAGCAATTCCACTCCTAGGTATTTACCCAAAGGACACAGAAACATCAATTCCAAAGAGCACCTGCACCCTTATGTTTATAGCAGCACAATTTGCAATAGCTAAGCTTTGGAAACAACCCAAATGCCCAAAACTAGATGACTGGATCAAGAAGATGTGGTGCATATACACCATGGAATATCACTCAGCATTCAAAAAAGATAAACACATGCAATTTACAGCAACATGGATGGAGCTGGAGGGATCATGCTCAGCGAAATAAGCCAGAAAAAAAAAGAAAAATACCGGATGGTCTCACTCATAGCAGGAATCTAGAAAACTTAAATAAGGGACCAGGAAAAAGAATAACTATTAGAAAGAAAATATCAAAATCAACAAACAACTATGAACCAGAGACACTCTATGGGGGGTGGGGGGCAGGGAAAGGAGAGATAGGGGTCAAAATAAGGGGGTTGTAATTGTATGGGGAATATAAAAATAAAATTTAAATGAAAAAAACATAGCATACTGCCATTTTATTAAAAAGTTTCTAACTAACAGAAAGTAGTCAATCTCCTGGTGACAGAGGCAAGTTTTCCAGCTTCTTATTTCATCTGAAAGCTAGAATTTTACTATTGGTGATAAGTTCTGTTGGTTGTCTTCCTTGAAGTGATACAGTAATGCCATTCATTTTAGAGACAATATCTGTCAAATATTCAAATCTGAAGGACTATAGTTTGTCTGTCTTGGTGTGCTAACATAACTCTGAATATGTTTGAATATATACCCCTAAATCACACACAAGTTTGTAAACTATCAGTAATTAATGAATTCAGTATAAAGTTATACAGTTAAAAAATTAGTTCAAGCGATTGCACCTACTTTGGTATGCAATGAAAGTGTTTTGTGCACAATTCCTATTTTGTCATAACAAATATAAAAAAGATGTGCATTCAAGGTTGTGATTTAGTAAATTAATTCTTCACATCAAGGACATAATTCTTGTGCACAATCACTTTTCCTTACTGTAACTATGTGATAATGAAGATTATAATCAGTGATCACCATTGCCATTTGGAGTCTTGATTCATGTGGTGTCAGCAGTTCTAATCACCATTGCTTTTGCACCATCAGTGAAAATGTCACAAAATGGAAAAAAAGCAAATAATATGTCTGTTATTATGAAAATAGTTTTGATCCCTTGACCCCTTGGGGCCGTTAGGAGTCTGAGGACACACCTTGAGAACCATGGACTCAGATTTATAAAACGTTTTAGGTACCAGGAGTTTTTCTGTGATTTAAATTAATAATTATTAAGTTATTTAGTTTTCACAACAACTTTCCTTAAGAAAGAGATTACTTATCCCTACTTATCCTTACTAATTTTTGTCAGCTTGATTAGACTATGGCAATGGATTCTTTGGCCCAACAATAGTTTAAATGTTACTGTGAGAGTGCTTTTTAGTTGTGTTTAACATTTAAAGCAAAAGATTTTAGGTAAAACCAATTACGGTAGTTCCAAGACCCCTAATGGATGCCTGAAACCACAGCTAGTACCAAGCCCTATATATTTTTTTTCCTACATACACATACTTAATGATAGCTTATCATTAAGTATCAATTTGGCACAGTAAGAGATTTATAATAATAACTAATAAAATGGGACAATTGTGACAATGACTATAGTAAAGTTAGGTAAATGTCTTTTTCTCTCTCAAAATATCTTACTGTACATAATATTTTCAGACTAAGTTTAAGCTTAGGTAATTGGTACTTATGGTAAGTGAAAGTGGATAAGAAGGGAATACACTATAATGAGGAACAAGCCTCATGTAATCAGTTAAATGTGGTAAGAGAAAAGACTGGGGTTCCTCAAGAAGGAAGGAGTGATGCCTCCAGGCTGACTGGACATCGATGTCCACATGTAAGTTACAACATGTGCTCTTCCCTGGGTCTCCAGGCTTCCAGCCTGCCCTGTGGATTTTGGACTTTACAGCTTCCATAATCACATGAAATCACATAAAAATTACATGAAATCGTATTAAAAGCTCCAGGGTAAAACTAGTGTGCAGGTAGGGTCAAGAACCAGTAAATTAGATGGCCTGTGGGAAGAGAATAAAAGTGCTAAGAAAGCACAGAGAGCTCTTCTTCCTGGGGCATAAAATGTAACCACCTACAAGGGACAAATTATCCAGGAACCATATTCACACTGATTACATGTCTTTACCCTGGGCATTCCCTACCAGCTCATTGGAACTTTCAGTTTCAGATAACCTTTAATTTATGGAATTCCTTTTAAGATGTCTTTGTGTATAATGCATTTCCATCTACTGTCCGTCAAATGAATTTTTCATTTTGAATGGATATGACCAATATGAATAGTCAGAATTGAGTACCTGCTGGACATGAAGGAGAGTCACCCTTCTATTCATAATTACCTGATGTCATTGGAAAAAAAGCTTTCCCCTGGATTCACAAAAGACTTTGGTTTGACATATTACTTTACCTTAACCATATGCTACTCTGCAGGCTAAAAAAAAAATAGTATCTTTTGAACACTGACTGGAATTATATTCATTTTCCCCAAAGATAAATAGATTCTGTTGAACACATTCATTTTTCAAAGACCATTCAGATCATGAAACTTACACTTGATCTTTAGGTGGGTGGTACTTTCAGAGACAGATTAAGTAAGTGGAGGCAAATTAGTGAAGGTTGTGCCCCTGAACTAAACTCCCCTTGGCTGAAAGACCATCCCATTGTTGTTGCCAAGGTTCCCCCTGTTAGAACCTTGGCCTTTAACTCTTGTCCTAATTTATTGAGGTAAGCTCAAAGGTAGAGCTATTTTTATCTTTGGGCACAATAATAACCAGTAGCACATGTAGAAGTATGTTGGACAGCAAAGATGTAAGAGATGTCAGTATTTGCCTTTGTTTTTGCTCCCAGGTGCATTTCCCATCCCAGAGGAAGTGTGGACAGGGACTGTGTGTGTGTGTGTGTGTGTGTGTGTGTGTGTGTGTGCTGTGGGTGAAGTTATGCTACTGCCCACCAGCAATGCTACTGCGCTGCAGAGCATAGCCACCGTGATGATCTCAAGCATTCTCACTGCTCACCACTGGGGAGCAAAGAATACCACTTAGAAATAACATCTCGGGCCTCCCTGACAGTGCAAGGGGTTAAGACACAACCTATGAAGCTAGCCACAGCCACTGCAGCATGAGTTCTATCCCCAGTCAGGGAGCTATCCACACAGTGCAGCAGACCTCTCCTGACTCACCCACTGCTTTCCTCAGCAGTGTATTTCACCCAGTCTGCCCTTTCTGCTCCCCACTCTGTCACTGGTGAATCCTCTCACCCCCCCACAACTCGGGTCTGTACCCCAGTTCTTGTATGCATAAATAAATACATCTTTAAAAAAAAAGAAATAACATCTCTTACTTTACCTGCCTCAAATAATTAGTGAATAACAGGACTAGAACCCTTGTCCTAACTCTTAATACAATGCTCTAAAGACCAAAAATATATATATCTGCTTCTTTTTTACCAGGAAAGAAGATTAGTTTGTGTAGTACTTTTGGAAGGAGTAATAAAGGTCTTTTGGAGATAGAGGATAATAGAGGTCCTTTGGGCATTGGGGCTAGCTGCCAACTTTGAGTGCCAGTGTAGGCAGATGCTACTCCAGGGGTTCCTCACCAGCAATGCCAGTTGAACACAACACAACTGGAGAACAGGAAGTCCTAGAAAGCTTTGGGGTGGGGGTGGAGATTTGTACAACCTCATACTCTTGGGCCTGTCACATGGGGGATCTTGTGGCCGGTAGTGAGGTTGGCCTGGGTTGTGTTTCCTCCACACCTACCTTGCCTGATAAAAAGGTCCATGGAAAGGCAAGTTTATTGTTTTTATAACATGTTTATAACACTATTCTGAGCAGACAAGGGAGAGGTAGAGTTGGAAAGAGGGAGCCAGACAGAGTCTACATGGGAATGGTGGCCTGGCCAAAGGTGGTGTATAGTGTGGGCAGAACAGAATATAACCGAAGGAAAATTGCGTGTCTTTGCTGTAGGAACTGCATGCCTTTTTTCTTTTTGTAATCTGAACAACACATATTCTTGTAAGAACTTTGTCATTAACATTATTAAAGTGAGAACAAACATTCAGATGATAGGAAGCCAGTCCATAAACTTTTGGCCACATTGTTCTGAGGTCTGACCTTGGTGAAATGTGGCAGGGGAGTTTGGGATTCTGGTATACCACAGGCACCCTTGACCACTCCCGTTCCCTAACAACCCATGCAAATGAATTTTATTTTTCCCCTGATGAAAATAGCCTAAATTAAATCATGCTATTACACAATGATGGTGAGAAATTATTTTATGAACATGGGCAGTCATTGCCACATTACAAATAGTGGCAAAAGCTAAAAGCAAGTGAGGTATTCAAACTGGAGGACAGTTATAATATATCCCTATAACAATGTTTGTAGAAATGGTATCTCAAAGAATATTGAATGACATGGAAAATGTTCAAAATAAATAGTAAATGAGGAAATGCCATAAAATCATATAATCATTGTGCCTCCAACTTTATAAAATGTTTGTATTTATGTGTGTGTATATGTATATATATATAAATAAATATAAAATGTATAAAACACTTTAAAGAAACTTCAAAACATTAGTTGTGATCATACCTGGGAAACATTAAAGATGATTTTAACTATGTTTTCACTTGTCTCTATTTCTAAATTGCCTATACTGAATGTATTTTTATTACCAGAATAAACAGCATAATTGAGAGACTAGTATGTCTCAAGGTTGCATATCTCATGGCACCCAATGTTGAGCAAAATGTAGTCTCTAGTGTGTATTCAACATTGAATGGCATAGTTAGATGTTATTATGATATGAAATTTAGTAGAGGTATGTTCAAATGTAAAGGGAATTTAGAGGAAAACATGCATCTGGTTGGGTTATGATCAGAATATAGACAATGAGTTGATATTGAAGAATATTAAAAATTGATAAAGAGACACTTTTCTTTGCCTTCCTGATTTGTGACTGAGTCTATGTAGGACTATCAAGCATTTCTCTTTTCTCATTAAACAATGAGTTGGTTAGAAACGCCATGATTTGTCTTAATGAAGAATGCTTGCTCAGTCCTAAGATTTTTAGAATAGTGCAACCCTAACTTCTTTATAGCCTGGTGGATGGTATTGGAGCTTCCTGTCCTTTGGCAGGAAATAGACAGAAGATCATATAGGATATCTTCCTGTATTCTAGTCTGGGATTCTCTTTAAGCATGGAATTGCAGATGGTGTCTTGTTTTCATGTAGACATTGTTTTGTCTATATATTGAGTAATCATGTAGTTAACAGAAAAGAATTGAGTAGGGGCTGGATCTTTTTGGCAAAATCTGTCAATTGTTCTCTCCAAATGCTGGAGCTATGGTGAATCTGAATTCTTTTTTTTTTTCTTTCCAATTTCCTTTGTCCAGAGCAATTGGAGCCTGTAACTCTGCTGTAGGTGAGTGAAGCCCCACAAGAGCACTAACTTCCCATGTGGTTAGCTCAGGTGGGAAGGAGGCAACCAGATAGCTGGCAACAATTCAGTATCTGAGAGCTGAGGTGCCAGTTGTTTTGAAGTAACAGAATAAAAATACCAGTTCAAAAACAGCAAACAAAGGAAAACTGATGGCTTCGAAAAACTGTTGGTGTATTTACTTCAGCTGAAGCTTTGAACTCAGATGTATATTAGGTCCCTTCTCTCTCTTTTCAAAAAGTAGAAGAAATGTCAAAAGATCCTAGTAGGTGAGGACTGTGAAGACAGACCTTGCTTACAGACAAAGTTCTTAGGCCTCCTGATCTGCTGGTTCCTGCCAGCATCATGGTTGAGGAGACACTGATGTCGCTAACAGACAGAGAGAGGGGATGCATAGGACACCTATTAGTCCTGTGCACGCAGAGTTCTGCTTTTCTTTTCTTCTTTTTAGACTATTAGTCTGAGATGGCATGAAAAAGGACTACAGGGTGTGAGAAGAGGAAATAATTACCAGATTTGAGCAGAAAGAGAGCCACCTCTGTTCTATCAAACTAACAGAGGCTGCATATGATGTTCATTATTGGGTAATATGGTCTACTTTGTAGGCCAATTCAAATAACCAGGAATGGAAGCTAAACATTAAGCAGAATTAGGACACTCTTGGGCATTCCTGGACTTGGTGCTTGTGGTACTATCTTAATGAATTGTAGCAGAAAGAATAATAAAATCTTAAAACTGTCCAACTTCTCTTAAGAAGTGATAGCCTAAGGTGTTTTCCTGGGTTTTGCCAGTATGAGGATGTGACATGAAGCTATTTACTTTGAGAAATTAGCCAAAACCATTGTTTTGCTAATATATCCTAAAGATAGAGTCAATGATGGGCTGAAAAACTAATTTATTAAGATGAAAAGAGGAGCAAGGTTTGGGAAGAGAAGCTAATATTAACTGGATAATTGAATTAATTATCATTGTTACTTTGGGATTTGAGTGTGATTGTGTGTATGCCTGTATGTGTGTATTTAAGATGTGGTTTTAAGAAAATGTGCCTAAAGTGGTACTATGAAGTTAACTCTATTCAAGGGACTTTATGTAAAAATTTGCTTTTTTAATGGATATATAAATTTAATGATGGCATTTAGCCATTTGTTGTTTTTCCAATTATGTATTCCCCAATAGTTATTTTTCTCTAAAATGAGAATCCATGTATATAAGAAATCTTTCACATGTAAATCACATCCTAATTTCATTTTGCAAAAATATGCATTTTTATTATAAAACAAAATAGTATAGGCATTGAAGAAACATGTTAAGGTAAATTTTATCATTTATGTAATATTAGATTATAAGATTCAGTGTCCTACATCGATTTACATTTTGTACAGTATTATTTATACTATGGTATTGTGCTTTATTATAGTGTGGAGGATGCCATGTTTCTCCCAAATGATTTGGAGAGATAATCTTCTGACTTAGTGTCTAAGATAAGCTATATAAAACATGCCTCCATGTATGTTTTTTTGGTATAAAATCAGAAGAAGCCTTTTCAAAATAGGTGAAAATAGTAGGATGTTACATTTCTTGTCTTTAAATTAATACATATCTCTATGCCCATGTCACTGCATGCTTGATTACTTTAAGTTACTCAACTAAAAAGATACCATTTTCTCTTACAGCCAAGCTAAAGTATGAATTAGGAAATAATTTTTTTTAGAAAGTCACATCATTGTTTTAGATGGATTCTGTTAGTCTGCCATGGGTAATACTCATAAAACTTTTTTGAATGGGGGCCCCCCTGGCGGTGCAATGGGTTAAGCACAGCACTGTGAAGCAAACCGCAGCCTCTGTAGCATGAGTTCAATCCCCTGGCCAGCCAGCAACCCACATGGTGCAGCAGACCTCTCTTGTCTTGCCCGCAGCTACCCTCAGCAGTGTGTTTCAGTCAGTCTGCCTGTTCTGCTCCCCACTCTGTCTCTGGTGAATCTTCTCACTTCACTCCCCTCCCCCGCACCTCTGGCCTGTACCCCATCTCTTGTATGCATAAACAAATAATAAAAAAATAAATCTTAAAAAAAAACTTTTCTGAATGAAGCCCAAAGAAGAATCTTTGGAGATTTTCAACTTCAGCACTGTGAAGACCTTTTATTATGAAAGCTATTCCAGTGGAAATTGTCTTTTAATTGAATATTCATTTATTTTTCCAGTACCTCTGAACTTCCTGTTTTCGGTTTCTCAGTATTGACACCACATCACTGAGTAGCCTTTCAGCTCCAATCACTTGGGTTTCTTGGGTACCACTCTGTGGCTGGACAGTCATTGTGACTGTGCTAGAGTAGTTGATCTTCTGCTTCCCACTCTTTCCTCAATATTAAGGTCAAATTTCAGGGTCCAGCCTTTATAAAACACTTTTTTATGATTTCTTTATTAACTTCCTTCCTTTTTGCTCCCATTTTATAAAACTTGCATTTGGTTGCATTGCTCCTAGTATGTTGTGAGTTTGTAGGGAGAATGTATGCTGTTTTACATCCTGTACCTACTGAACATTGCAGATGAAATGAGGTTATACATATGACACCATGACAGGGTGTTTCAGGGAAGGGAATGGAGCAAATATAAGGGATATGGAAAGGTTGATGGATGCAAATATAAAGTGGAGTTGTGTTAACTTCTCTAAAAAACTGCATGTTGTGAGTAAAATATATTGATGTCAAAAATTGCTTTAATTACCTACTAATGATTTGGTACAACTTACCCTATCTCTTTTCCTAGTCATCCTATCTATAAAATGGGATTGCTACAGAGTTTATTATGTGCCAGTCACTCTTCTCATAGTCTAAAATGTACTAACTCTTTTAATCTTAAATCCTACAAGAGATGGGTATCAATAATAGGTTCATTTTACAAAAGTGAAAACAGAGGTAGAGAGGGCAAGCAACCTGTAAGTGGTAAAACTGGGATTAAAACCCTCACCATCTGCCACAAATATCATTGAAAATACATTTCACAAGATGGCTTCTCAGGTCAAAATGCTTCATTAGATATCATATAAAATGCAAATATTAGATATCTTAATATTGAAGATAATACTGTTATAAATATATGCAACTTGTACTAGGTTTTTTTTTTTTACTGGCTAGTTTCTGTTATATTTGAGACCCTTGTTTTGATCCATGTTATATTAAAACCCATGGTGGGGGCCTCCCCTGGTGGCGCAGTGGTTGAGCACTGGGCTGCCAAGCTGCCCGCAGCCTCTGCAGCGCCGGTTCAATCCCCGGCAGCTGGGCGAGGGTCCCACATGGCATGCAGACCTCTCCTGCCACCCGCTGCTCCCCTCAGCAGTGTATTTCCTCAGTCTGCCTGTTCTGTTCCCTGCTCTGGTTCTGGTGAATCCTCTCACACTCCCGCGCTTCTGACTGTACCCGGTGCTTATATAAATAAATAAATAAAATCTTTAAAAAAAAAATCCATGGGGTAATGAGCTGTACAATAGAGGATTATATATGACTGGAGAAGTTGAAGTACTCAACCTGAAAGTGACTTTTCCCAAACCTACTGATTGTTTCTGTTTTGAGTGTATGGAAGGAGAGTGTATTGATCCCCTAAGTGAGAAAGTAAGAAGTGCCCCTTCAAAAGGAGCACATTGGGAAATTTCTCTGCCATCTTTGGCACATTACTATTATTTAGGAGCAAGGATGTAGGAAGCCTGAGTTAGATGGAGGTCTGCCTTGTGTGTCTAGCCTTAATGTCTTTACTAAGGGCTCACTGTGATAGATCTCTTATTTCACTGAGTGGAACAATTTTACCAGTAGAAATGTGACAAATGTCACAGCTGCATCCTTTGTGAAAAGAACATAGCAGGCGCACAACCCCCATGGCTTACAGTGTGTTTCATAGCATGCTAAAGCAGGATGATTTGCTGAAGTTTAGTTAATAAAATGTATTTGTTTGACTTACCTAGAGGTCCTTTCTTTGGCTTAAATTGTATATTAAGCCACTATCTGTGAATAGATATTCTGGCAATATGATCCTTTTGTTTTTACTTTACAGAAATTATACAGTTTCTGGGTCATTAATATGATTTTACTCCATCTGTTTTTTCAGTGAGGTAATGTATTTGCATGTGAGAGTTGCCATTCAGTGTAGTTTCAGAGGAGAGCAATGGTATTGTGGACTCTGAAAAACAAATGAATGACCTGAGAAATAAAGTTGATGAACAGGAAATGGAAATTTAAGTTTAAATAATAAAGTCATAGATATGAAAGATATAGAAAGATGAATAGATGAGGTAAAAACATCGTTAGGAAAGCTATAGAATCAGAATAGACCAAATGAAAGCTTAAGTAAATGGCCTAGAAGATGATACTACACAAAGGACCCAGGTCGAAGGAGACACAGTCAAAAACTAGCAAGAGTTCATGACAAAAATAATATTAAAGGTATTCTAATCAAGCTTGTATCAGATATCTCTGAAGCAACCATAAAAACAAGGAGAGATTAGAATGACATATTCAGAATACTTAAAGATAAATCTGCCCACCAAGAATACTATACCTTGTAAGACTCTCATAGATATGAGGAAGAAATAAAGATCTTCCTAGAAAGAAGCTGAAGGAGTTTGCAAACCCTAGATTTTGCCCACAAGAAAAATTGAGGGGCCTCCCTGGTGATGCAAGAGGCTAAGTCTCAGGCCTGTGAAGCAATCTGCAGCCACTGCAGCATGAATTTGATCTCTGGCCAGGGAGCTACCCACATGGCACAGCAGACCTCTCCTGTCTCCCCCACTGCTCCCCTCAGCAGTGTCTTTCAGTAGATCTACCTCTTCTGCTCCCCACTCTGTCTCTGGTGAATCCTTTCATGCCCAACCCCACACCTCTGGCCTACACCTCAGCTCTTGTATATATATATATATATATATATATATATACACACACATAAATAAATAAATAAAAAGGAAAAGTTGAAAGGAGCACTCTTACCTAACTTAAAGAGAAGACAACTCAGAAAAAGTGAATAAGGAAATAAATAGAACCAGAAAACTAAAGAAAAAAATGACAACAGAAAATGCTCATTTATATAATGTAAATGGACTGATCTCACTAATTAAAAGGCATAGAGTGGTAGATCAGAAAACAAAACCCAACTTTCTCCTGAATCTATGAGACAAATGTGAGATGCAAGGATAAACATAGACTCAAGGTAAAAGGTTGGAAAAAATCCTAAAAGCAAACAAGACTTAAAAAAAAAAAAAGCAGGGGCAGTGATACTTGCATCAGATAAAACAGACATACAATTGGATGGATACTATAATGATTATGGGTTTACTAACATCAGGAAGGCATACACTCATCAATATGTATACCCCAAACAAAGGAGAATCAAATACATAAGGCAAACTGAAAAACAGATGCTGTAGCAAAAAAAAAAAAAAAAAAAAAAAAAAAAAAAAAAAATTGTAGGGACAGCAACACACCATTCCACAAGAGGACAGACCACCAGACAGAAAATCAACAAGGAAACAACAGCATTAGATAAAGAATTCATGGTCTAAGAATCTTAGATCACATGGACTTAAGAGGCATTTGTAGGACATCATATTATACAAAAAAACCTGAGTATACATTCTTCTCAAGAGCACATGGAACATTTTCCAGGATAGATCATATTAGGTCACAAAAGAAGTATTGATCAATTCATGAATTGAAATTATATCAAGTATCCTCTCCATCACAGTGGTATTAAACTACAGCTACAGAAAAATTTCAGAAAACCATCTCATAAGTGGAGACTAAATAACACACTACTGAATGACTATTGGGTTAATGAGGATATGAAATTGGATATTAAAAATAGTCTGAGATGAATAAAAACAAGTATAAAACTTACTAGAATCTATGGGATTCAGCCATATCAGTGCTGAGAGGGAGCATATAGAAAACGGTCCCACTTTAAGAAAGAAGAAAAATTGATAATCTAACCAATACCTTAAGGCACTAGAGAAGGAAGAACAAACAAAAACAAACAGCAGTAGAAAGAAGGAAATAATAAAAATTAGAGTTGAAATACATGAAATAGATATCAAAAACACAGTCCAAAATATTAATGAAACCAAAATCTTTATTTTTGAAAAAATGAAAATATAGATAAACCTCTAACTAGGATCATAAGGAAAAAAAAATAGGGAGAAAAATCTTTACAAAGAGAAGAGAAATAACATTATACATCTCAAAAGTATAGAGGATTACAAGACCTACTATGAATATCTATATGCCAATAAATTGAGTCTTCTAGAAGAACTGCAACAATGTATTGGAGGGCTTAATGCTAAATGCAATAAGTCAGAAGGCAAAAAACAAGTACCACATGGTGGAATATAAAGAAGCAAAGCAAATGATCATTCATAATCAAGCCAAATATAAACACTAGAAATCTGACTATGAAACTGAGGCTATCAGAATGGCTGGAGATGGTAAAGAAGAAAGGGATGAGATGAGGTTGCAAAATCTACAATGGTGGAGGACTGTAGTGTCCTTGGTGGTGGAAGTGGTGTGATAGTTATACACCCTAAGAGTGTGTTCCTGTATTTCTAAATTACGTACAGTTTGTCAACTAATGTCACCTTTAAAAAACACATTAAAAATAAAAAGCTTCTGGGCCTCCCCAGTGACATAGTGGTTGAGTGCTGGGTTGCAAAGCTGCCTGCAGCTTCTGCACCACCAGTTCGATCCCCAGCCACCAGGCAAGGGTCCCATATGGCACGCAGACCTCTCCTGCCGCCCGCTGCTCCCCTCAGCAGTGTATTTCGTCAGTCTGCCTGTTCTGCTCTCAGCTCTGTCTGTGGTGAATTCTCTCACCCTCCCACACTTCTGACTATGCCCAGTGCTTGTATAAATAAATAAATAAATCTTAAAAGAAAAAAAAAGAAAAAGAAAAGAAAAAAAAGATTTATTTTAAAAAAATTAAAAATTAAAAAAAAGCTTCTGTATTTCAAGGAAAGATTATTAAATTTACTAATACATTTTTCTCTCTGGAGACACATGAAATTGAAAATTACTAATTATGAAAGAGCCAAGTAAATATTTAAAATGTAAAGTGTATTTTACTTTCAGTCCTATATGTTACAAATATTAACAAAAATATCAAAAGATTTAAATTCTCTGAAGTCATTATAGCTACATTTGCATAAATATCTTGTTTCACATTGTGTGTGTGTATATATATACACATATACGCACACATCATATACATCATCTACATACATATGTGTGTGTGATGTAACCCTTTTAGACGTAGCTCTAACAGCAGGAAAGCAAAAATCACAGCAACAATTGTATCTGCAAATTAAACTGAAGGGATGTTGTACTAATAAAGGCTACAATACAATGAAACTTTATTTGTTGAAATTTTCATTTGCACTGTGATGTTTCATCCTGTAACAACTTATTAATAGGACTTAATTTTTTGATCTATGACCAATTTTTCTATTCATGTCATAAAATGAAGGAGCAGCTAAAATACCAAATTTGGAAAAACAGTGTAATTGTCCATGGGAATATTCTGTGATTGATCACATTATTTGTGATGTGACAGATGCAAATGAAGGTAGAATGAAAAGGGAACACACTTTTTTGCATACTAAACAGGGGAAAATGGTGGCAGAGAAAATCTCTAGTTACTGTGTTTTGATGTCAACTCATAGTTCTCAATGTATGTCTGAAGTAGTTTACCAGATGAATGATGCCACTATTTCAAGTATTTCATACTTTTAGTTGGTTTAGGAAGTAAAGTTGAGTTAATCTCAAAGAATATTTGAAAGCCATTACAGATAATACAAAAGTGGAAGAATGACAATGTGTATGAATTTACTGTACAGAATTCCACCCAATCAACTATATTCTTAATTTTTCTCTACCTGAATCACACCATTTAATCTGAAATGGAAACTATAATGCAGTTTTCGGGGCAGACTAGTCATTTTTTATGTAGCAAGCAAGATCTTCTGGTGTTTCAGCAATGTGGTCCCATTTGAAAGGCGTCAAAGCTAGGTTTCTCCCAATACTTCTCCCAAGATGGGGTAGAATTAGTGCGTTATTAGGAAGGGATTCTGAGCTATCTGTTTTCTCTTTGGCATCCTCTGCTGTCTTAAATCTATTTTTCTGTTTTGCTGTGTACCGGGTAGACTGACACATATGTATCTGTGTGCTTTCACTATTGGCAAGTTGTAAAGTAAGGCAATCAGAGACTAGAGGGTGAAGGACAGAGTAGAGGAATTTACCTTCACTTGGTTCCCTTGATTCATATTTGGGAGTAGCTGTGTCCTTCCATGATTGCAGATTCTGCCCTGTTTTCTCATCCAGAGATCTAGCCCTTACAGGATCTGGCCATATTACCCACCACTAGCTTTTTCCCCTTCTTACCACCCTAAGGGTGGTAATAACTACCCACAGTTGAAAATTTCCGGATGCCTCCATATTGTTGGTCGATACCCTTAACACTTCCCACACCTTCAAAATTGTCTCATTAAAATCTCTTCAATTGAATCATCAGAGTGGAATTCATTTCCTGCTGTGACCCTGACTAACACAGGCACAATGATGCTGATATTGTATGACAGATGAAATGCATTATATACTTCTCCAGTGTTTACGTTAAGATCAAGGCTGTAGGGGCTACAGAGATTTGATTCTGTTCTGTGATGACTTCTGCTTTGTTCAATAATAGTTACAGTATTATAACAATTATAAAATAGTGATCAGGTAGGCCTGCATTTTGAGAATAAATTGGTTAAGGATGTAAGAGATGATTATTCTGTGTCTAGGCAGTAGTCTCAAGAAAAATGCAGAAACTATGACCTATTCACCAGTAACCCAACTTCCCCCATTTGGACTGAGGAGTCCAGTATTTAATCCTAACTGAATAAAAGGAAATGTCAGTTTACCTATTTCAATGTCTGAATCTTTTCCCAGGAAAATTCTAATGCATAGTGTTAGTGACTAGAGCATGGGCATGAAAGAAGGGTTCTTTACCAGAGATGAAGTAATGAGCAAAGGGAAATGAAGATTTTATTAATTAGTGCAAATACCTCTTGGAAGCTATTTCGTGTTTGCAAAAGAGTTAAAAAATGCCAAGGCTGTCTCTTGAGGTTACTTGGGTTTTCTTTTTTCTTTTTCTTTTTGTAGAGCTTCAGCTATTTTAGTCTGCATTTGCTTCCACAGATAAATTAACCATCATGCCCTCTCTTTTGGGCTTCCTGATTATCAGCTTTCTCTTAAATTTGGCCAATGGGAGATACTAGCAGGAAATCAAAGCTTGGGGGGTGGGTGGGTAGGGGAAAGGTATTTGGGATGATTTTCTCCCCCATCTCGCCCTTGTCTGTGTCTCTCAGTGATCATAGTGACTGCTGGGTACTTCTGCTTCTCCATGCACTTTTTTTTTTTTTAATCTCCTTACCCTTTTAACCCTACCAGTATTCACATTTTATCATTGTTCAAGTTCAGGTATCTCAATATTCCTTGCCAGCTACCTCCGTATCATCCACAACTCTTTCTAACCCCTTATTAAAGTACTTTTATTTGAAATACCTGTCTGCATTGAAAATATTTTTGTTATCCTATATTCTTGAATTTTTATTCTTTCAGTAGTGTTTCCTGTGAACTAATAAGCAATTGACTTTATTGTTGCAATTTTAGAGTAATAGTTGATCGTGTAACATTTTAGAATCCTATCAAAGCCATTAGAGCAGAAACAAGCATAGTAGCATTTATGCATAAGAATTGAGCAATGAATGTACTTTTTGTAATTGGAAAAAAAATGCAAACCAAATAAAGCCAAGAATAATCCCAAGGCAACCCTCTCAGTAGCTGAGGATGTCTTAGCTGTGGTTTGTTGGGGGAGAAAAAGCCTCTGTAAATGTACAAAAAGAGGAGCAGTCTATCTTGCAAACAACTGTGCTGCATGTAGGTCCTTTTAGACTGAATCAAAATGAGTTGTTTTCCTGATTTATGAAAAGACCAGTCATATGAACTTTTGAATTTTTGTTCTTATTTTTTTACTCCTTTAATTCTATTTTAATATAACATTTTTAAAAACTTTGTTACTGCTGAATAGAATGATACAATTTTGTATAACTATTACATAAGTATTTATAAAGAGTATCATTTTAATATTTTATTTTTAAAAAAATGAAACATTGGAAATACACAGAGAAACAGAACTGGAAAAATATGGGCAGAGTGCCCTGCAGTTCTGACAGGAAGAAAAAAAAAACTCAAAGCAAACAGGAAGTGAAAGTTTGGCCAGCAAAGTAAAAGGATAAGAGAAGAGAGAATGGTTAAGTTTTAGGGTAAGACAACTCACTCTCTTTTCTCAATAAAATCAGTAGAAAGTTAATGGTGCTGAGCCATGGATTTAAAAAAATGTTGAACTGATATCTTGAAAGAATAGGCAATAGATTCTTGAGTGGTGACAATAATAGCTAATAGGTGATACAAAATTTGGAAGCTAAATTTATAGTAGCAGAGACAAGCAATTTCACAGCAACGTGGGGCCATTTTGACAAGGCCATTTTAAATAATCAGTTTTGACATAACTGCACCAAAATAACCATATCAAAGAGTAAAGTCATGTTTTAAAATTATATCCCTGCCTCTTAGTCTCTCACACACCGACACTCTGGGACCTTTGTATTTGTTTTATTGGTGTTTGTTTTGTTTACTAATTTACTTATTTTAAAGAAAATTAAAATTATGTCATTATTATCACTAATGAATTATGTAGCTTTTGTAATCATAAAAAGTATATTTAATTTGTAGATTTTTAGATTTATTAAGATACAATTCAATTACCATAAATTCACCCTTAAAAAATGTGTAGCTGGCGCAGTGGTTTAGCGCTGGGCTGCGAAGCTGCCTGCAGTCTCTGCAGCACCAGTTCAATCCCCCGCCACCGGCAAAGGTCCCACATGGCTTGACAGACCTCTCCTGCTGCACCTGCTTCTCCCCTCAGCAGTGTACTTCGTCAGTCTGCCTGTTCTGTTCCCCACTCTGGCTCTGGTGAATTCTCTTACCCTTGCGCACTTCTGACTGCACCCAGTGCTTGTATAAATAAATAAATACATCTTTAAAAAATGTGTAGTTCAGTGATTTGTAAGTATATTTGTGCAGTTATTACACAGTCGACCCATGTTAGGGCATGCCTTCACTACTTTTCATGGTCAAATAATATGCCATTCTTTGGTTATACCACACTGTTTATTCCATTCATCAATTGATGGACATTTGGATTGTTTCCATATTTTGGCTATTATGAATAATTACATTACAAACATTTGTTACAAATTTCATCTGTGTGATATAATGTATTGTTATATAATTATTTGTAATATTCCTATATAATTTTTTTTATTTCTGAAGGGAGAGAAAGAAGAGAAAAATAATCCTCTTTCATTAAAAATCTCCTCTTTCATTTCATTATTGGTTTCAATAATTTGGCTCCTCTCAATTTTTTTCTCTCTCATCAATCTAGCTAAAGTTTGCCAATTTTATTCATCTTTTTCAAAGAACCAAATCTTGGAGTCATCAGTCTCCCATATTGGTTTTCTATTCTCTGTTTCTGTTCTCTGTTTCATTAATTTCCACTCTAATCTTTATTATTTCAGTCACTGTGTTTGCTTTAGGTTTAGTTTGTTCTTCTTGTTCCAGCATCTTAAGATAGAAAGTTAGGGTACTGATTTGAGACTTTTTTTTTACTATAGACATTTACAACTATAGATTTTTTGCTCACGCACTCTTTGAACTACATCCATATGTCTTTATATTTTGCATTTTTATTTATCTGAAAGTATTTTCTAATATTCACTTTGATTTCTTTTCAGACCTACTATTAATTTAGCATTATGCTAATTCCCACATATTGATATATAATTTTACTCCATTATAGTCAAAAAATATTTTTTACTATTTCTCTTTTAAAATTTATGGTCTACTTTATGGTCTGTCCTGAAAAGATCACTTCTGCAAGTCCTTGAGAAGAAATATGTTCTGCTACTGTTGAGTCACATATTCTAGAGATGTATCTTAGTTCTATTTGTTGAGCATTGTTCTAGTCTTCTATTTTTTTGTTGATCTTCTACCTAGTTGTTCCATCCATTATTGGAAATGAGGTATTGAAATATCCAGTTGTTATTATTACATTATTTATTTCTCCCTTTATTACTACATTATTTTTTACTTCATGAATTTTGGTGTACATTTTTTATGTGTGTATAACTTTCCAGTTTTATCTTTCTCATGAATTGACATATCATTTTAAAATAATGCCCTTTTGTCTCTATTAACTTTTTAAATTCAAAATATGATTTGCCTGAAATTTGTTTCACCACCGCAACTTTCTTGTGGTTGTTATTTGCATCACATGTATTCATTCATCCTTTTACTCTTGATCTATTAATATTTTAAATGTAAAAGTGTATCTCCTATAGAGTGAAGTTGCATTTTGGTTTTTTATTTTTTATTTTTTTGACCCAGTGTGGAAATCTCTACCTTTTGAGCAGATTGTTTAATCCATTCAAATGTCGTTATTATTGATCTAGTTGGATCTTCATGTGCCAATTTACTTTCAGTTTGCCTTGACTCTTGTTTTTTTATTCCTCTAGTCTTTCTTTTTTACTTTTTCTTGAAGTGAATATTTTGTAATGCAACATTTCAATTTATTTACTGATCTTTTTCACTGTTAAAAATGTTCTTAAGGACTTACTCTATGGTCTATCATATGTATATTAACCTATCGGAATCAGCTTCAAATTTAACTTAATTCCATTGTAAGAAGAATTGTTATTCCTATATAGTTCTATTCATTTCTCTGAAAATTATTTTGTGACGTTAATGTTATACATATTTCATCCAAAATGTTCCAAACCCAGCATTACATTGTTGCAATTATTACATTACATAGATGTATGTCTTTTAAAGAAGCTGAGAAAAAAAGGAGAGCAAGTATGTTATTTTTGTTATATTAGCCTTATTTCTAGATCTCTTAATTTGTTCCTCTGAATTTGAGTTTCTATCTAAATCTGCATTCTTAATCCACCTCCCTTGACTCATGCTCACCTCATAGGTTAGAGGTCTCTAAGGGGTAAGGTTTAAGGACAGGATGGTGTTGCATATGTTACTAATAGAAAGCTTATCTTATGTTGTCTTACTTTTTCAGATTGTGTCAAAATGTTGAATATCAAAATAGCCTATGACAGTGTCAGAAACTCCCCATTATATTGAAATAGCCCCAGGTCAAAAATATTACAACATGTTCCACAGAAAGAATATTTTTGGGAGCCTCCAATTTTGGGTAAGGGAGGGAAGGATAGAGGAATATAAGCTGATAAGATGTTCAGTGTTCCTTTGAAGAGGATCAATGTCAAGATATTCAGGACAGAATGGGAAAATGAGGAAATTAAGGCTTGTGTCACCAGCATCAGACATATCAGAGCTCATATATAGTGAAGTGGAGGGAATTGTGAGCTAATATTATCTAGGAAGCCCACACTGTATGTATGGAAGTCCACACTGTAGAATAAAAGACTGATACTTAGGGTCTACTGTTAGTAAGACTTCTTATGTAACTTTTTTGAAAATTTTAAATATTTCCAGGAGGACTGAAAAATAAGAATATAACATATAATAAATGCCACGACAGAATGGCAATTTCATGAAATTACATGCTATCAAGAATTACTGAAAAAATATAATGTAATACAATAATAATTATTTATTGTAAAATAATAAAATACAAGTTATTTGCTCATGTCAAATTAACTCTTGAGATTTATTGAACTGACCCAGAGGCTTAAGGCCTTGAATTTGACACACACTGTTCTGAGCCATTCATTTTTTCGCACTCCAAATGTAAAATGCCACTCGGGAATCATGTTTTCTGAAGAAGAAAATAAGGAAGAACAAAGATTGTATCATTTCTGCTTTCATTAAATTTAAGTGAACTTCATTCCCTCTTCTGTTGAATGTTTCAACATTTTATCAACTTAAGTATACATAGTCTTTCAGTTTTCCAGCACTAAATAATGTTAGATATTTAGATTTAGTGTGTTCTTGAAGGTCCTAATTCTAAACATTAAGAAGTTAATGCATAGTATTCTTATGACTTAGAGATGCATCCATGAATCGGTGTTTCTTTAGAGAAAATGATCCTACTAACATATATTGAAATAGCCACTTCCAGTTTATTGTCCACTATATACATGTGCAGATGTACTTGTATGCATTCACATATGTTTGTATATGTATACATTTGTATGTTAGCAGAAAAGTCAGCCATATCTATTGAGTTTAAGTTACTACTCATGAATTTATAGCTAAAATAATCTAATTTTTTGTCATGTTTTATATCACTTTGTCACTACATGATAGGTATTGCATATGGAAGGGTTTTTCAGCACTTTTCATTGTGAACTTATGATAGTGGCTCAATGAAATTAAAGGATTGTTATGTGATACTTATGGAGACAGCTAAAAATGGCTTCAAAAATGCATTCAAAATTAATTTGTAAAATTGGAATGTCTTGATTTAATATGCGTATTTTTTAAATTAACATGATAATTTTAGGAATAATTTCAATAACTAACTCATAATATCAAACATTCTCCTACTAATAGCTTTCTCTTTTGTCATTTGTCAACCTATTCTTTATTTTAACTGAAATGTGTGTGTAGCATACACTTCATTAGGAAGGACATTCAGAGAGATTTTAGACGAGAATAAAGTAAAATCAGACATTTATTTAGAATGAGAACAGATGTTTTCCCAGTAGTCTTGCATTCCTAAGTACAGGCCAGTATTTGAGTGCCAGATTTGAGTGTTAGTTCTCAAAAACTAAACACACTGAACTTAATGCAAATTAAATTAGAATGAGAAAAGTAATTATCCAGGACTAACAATGGCCAACTGAAGAAACAAGGTGGCTTTTCTTTATACAAGGAGGATTTCTAATTAACAAGGTAAGTTTCATTGAGATATTTTTCTTGAATTATAGTTTAAGGGGTAATAATACTGAGCTAGCTATGTCTTCTTAGTCTTCCTGGTCCTTTATTCCTAAAGGTACACTTGTGAAAACAGCTGGATGGGCTTAAGTAATAACTTCCTTAGTAAAATCTGCTTATTAGGAGATGTGGCTTAATACAACTACATTGGACTATGTGCTGAAAATAGTTCTGCTAGGTGGGAGGGCAGGTGGAGGCCACACTGATAAAATGTAGGACAATCTTGGTTCAACAAATTGTGTAGTAGGCTGAAAATATTTTCTTCTTCCCTTTCTCTCCTGCCTTTTTTGTTTGTTAGTTTCCATAGGAATTTGGCAGGGAAAAGAGACTGAGAAGAAGGAAGCTGATGATTTACTGCATTTGCTTAACATTGATTCATTTATTTATCTGAGCAAGCGCTGATCTCACATCCTGAAGATTTACTGCACAGATGCACAGGGTGGAGGATAACCCAGGGCAATCTTGTGGGAACCCATAGTAATGCTGAAATCCGAGGCTAGATCTAATTCCCATGTGAATCAAGCTTGCTCTTGATGTTGTTTTTGTGCAGTAGGGGATGTGATTTTGATTGGGTTATATTTGAACTGCACTGTATGGTAATACACCCCAGTATGGGTCTGGATTAAACTTCATCTGCAAGAAAGTATTCATTCTCAGAGTGACAGGTTTTGAATGCTAGGGGTGGAAGAGATATTTGGTTTAATTTCCTGATTTTATAAATAAGAAATTAAACATCTTGCCCAAGGTCACACAAAATTAGCATCTCTCTCCCGATAACACAATAGCTTTTAGTACCTTGGGAGACATTACTTTTTAAACAGATTGTAAAAAATATCAGTTTTGAAATAGCTGAGATTTCTTCAGCTTTAGTCCTGATTTGGGGAATTTCTCAAATGCCTCTTCTATTCTATTAGAGATACCCTGAACACGACAACACACTTCCTTGAATCTTTTAGTCATACATGACAGCACATTAATTTGTAGCTATTGCAAATTTCAACAGCTATAACTATAGGACTCATCTTCTGCTAGTGCAAAAAGCATGATAAAGTTTACAAAAAAATTCTGTTTAACTGAAAACATGGTTTTCTGTGGAAGGGATACACTAATAACTGTTAATTTTATAAGTGAATAGTTAGGGATTCACCAGAAAAAGTAATTGTCCATGTTTATATTCCTTATTACTCCCATAAAAGGGAAAATGATAACAATTTATATCCATTTGGAATTAAGATAAGGAAGACAACAATAGCGTCTTGAAAATACTCTTCCAAAGAGAGTAGAGAAGTATAGAGCTATCAGTGTAACCAATTTCACAAGAGAAATTAAATTTAGAGCATGGGTCTTTGGGACTTGACAATTGGGCTTCACCACTATTCGGTTTATGGAAGATCTTAACATGGAATAGTGGGATTGAGACTTATTGGCCATCTTGCCTTAAGCTTTGTTTTGTAGATGAGAGCAATGAATGGTATGAGACTTGTAATTTGTTCAAGATCCCACAGTTATTTTAGTGGTCTAGTGGCAAAACTCATTGATTCAAGACAGTCTTTCATCTGCCCATGCATGTGCTATGCTCCTCCCAAGGTAAAATATTCCAATATTCTCAGCCTGGTCTCTACACAGAAATTTTCTTCCTGGACTAAAAGAACTGTGGCATAGTCAAATTGTTAAAATGTAAGTTTGGATCTTGAAATCTATCCCTGCCTCCTTCAAATTCTAGACCACTGTCCTTGTATTAAGCCTGCCTGTCATCTTTGGGAAACCCAAACTTGTAAGATTAAAGTAAGATTAAATGGAGTTAATTGTTGTTGTTTAGAATTAAGTCAGATTCCTCCATGGATAATTTAAATCCCAACAGGTATCGAAATCAAACTGTAAACTTTGTCTAATCTATACATTTAAAGTTTCTATATAAAATATGAATTTGTGAATGGGAGTTGATGGCAGTAATCTGGGGAGTTAGAGGATATTGAATGAGCTGTCATATTAATGTAAGCTGATTTAGATTCCAAGAAGACATTTGTGACTGGAACTTTATAAGCTAAAATGATGGGAGAATTATGTGTAGAGAGGTTATGACAGACTTAGCCTCAGGAGTGACTGTAAGGGCAACAGATTGTGTCTGGAGGCGAAATCCATAAGTATATAAAAGAATGCTTTCCATGAAGGACATCACTGGGGCAAAAGCGGAGTTAAATTTGGAATTTTAAAGGCATAGAAAATTTCATGATCAGAAAAAGTTGCAGCAGGTGCATTGAATCATAAATTATGAATTTTTTAAAAAGTACAATCACATATCAGTCATCCCAGAAAAATAACTGAGGCATTGATTTCAGTGATACCATTTTGGAACATTTTCAGTACAAAAGCTTAAATTTCCAATTCTGTTGGCATCTTTGGTCCAGACTTCACATTTTCAAATGAAGGACCACTAGTTAATAGTAGATCTATTGTAATTAAAATGTCTGAGGCAGTGGCTCAGAAACTTCTCTCATTAAAAGGGAAATTCTTGCAGTGAACTTCATAAGCTCCCTTGCTTTAATCCTATGCTACAATTACCAGGAGTACAAAGGTGACAGTTGATATCCAGAGGGTCACTGCTTCTGCTGGAGGAGCATAGCATGACTCAATGGTGACTCACTTATCATCTTGATGGGATAAATGAGATGTAGCAATGCAGGTCTCATGCATCCTGAGGCATGGAGTGAAAAGCTAGCAATGATTGCGGACTCACTCTATGCCAAGCACTTTTTTTTTTAATATTTTATTTTATATATTTCTTACATCATTTTTCATTTTTGCACAATGTATGCATTTTCATTTTGGTTATATTCCCCATACAATTGCACCCCCCCCCTTATTTTGACCCTAGTCCTTCCACTCCCCGCCCCCTCTACCCCGTAGTGTGTCTCTGGTTTATAGTTGCTTGTTGATTTTGACTTTTACTTTTTATTAATTAGTCTTTTTCCTGGTCCCTTATTTAAGTTTTCTAAATTCCTGCTATGAGTGAGACCATCCGGTAATTTTCTTTTTTTTTTCTGACTTATTTCGCTGAGCAGGATCCCTTCTAGCTCCATCGATGTTGCTGCAAACTACATGTGTTTATCTTTTTTTGATTGCTGAGTAATATTCTATTGTGTATATGCACCACATCTTCTTGATCCAGTCATCTAGTTTTGGGCATTTGGGTTGTTTCCATAGCCTGGCTATTGTAAATAGTGCTTCTATAAACATAGGGGTGCAGGCGCCCTTTGGAATTACTGTTTCTGTGTCATTTGGGTAAATGCCTAGGAGTGGAATTGCTGGATCATATGGAAGCTCTATCTTTAGTAGGTCCAGATATCTCCACACAGCTCTCCATAGTGGTTGGACCAGTTTGCACTCCCACCAGCAATGCAGGAGAGTTTCTTCTTCTCCACAACCTCGCCAATATTTGTTGTTGCTAGTTTTTTTAATATGTGCCATTCTCACTGGTGTAAGATGGTATCTCATGGTAGTTTTGATTTGCATTTCCCTGATTACAAGTGATGTTGAACATTTTTTCATATGCCAAGCACTTTTTAAAGTCCATTCATACATATTACCTATGTTCCAAGTTTTCTCTATACAAAGTGTACTGCTATCTGTCACCACTTTCAAACAAAGAAAGTTGAAATAACTTGTCCCTGGTAAGAAGTGGTCAACGTGGGATTTGACCCAAAAGCATTTGCATGGTTACTAGCCATGCCTAGTACTACCAGATTTCCTGAACCCCTTTACTTACACTTGGTTCCTGTTTTCTCCTAGAACATCTTTATCCCTACCTTCAGTCAGTGGGCTCTTGGTGTAATCACATTAGTCTTGTTCTCTCACATTTATGTCATGCCCCAGGAATATGATTTTACTGTATCAACAAACTATCAATAAGTTTCTGAACTGCTCCCTCAGCTTAATTTACAAAAGAGCTACCATTAGCTAATGATTCATCTTTTCCCCTCAGAGTATAAAAATTAGAGCAAATATTGCTCATGAAAAAAGATGGAGGTTTAAACTTTTGCTCCTAAAACGGTACTATTCTGACCCTCAAATTATCCATGCTGTTCAAATTCCAAGTTTAACTCTATTTTTTGCCTGCAAATTATTCTGTAGTTTTTATTTGAGGGCAGAACCAGAGTTAGACCATGGTTTACTGTGATGCCTCGTCTGAAAAACAAATGCCTGCAAATATAGAGTTAGGTCATTTTGATTAGATTTTACTCATTGTATCATTGTGTCATATATTCATTGTATCATTCAATACATTTACTGAATTCCTGGTATGGTGAGTGCAGGAGAGTACCTGGTTGATGGGTTTGTAATCCAGCAGCAGCACCATGCAGTATCTACCATATTATGCTATAAATTAAAAAAAAATCGTTAGCTTTCACCTATTTATTTATGTAGTTGGCAAAGGAGTGATAAGTGTATCCATTACTCAATTTAAGAACAATTGTATCCCAATTGTAGCCCAATAGTTCATTTACACAATGGTTATTTGAAACCCCAAATATATTTTCTTCCTGGCTAGATCACAGAAATTGCAGCTGAATGGCATTTTTCTCCTCATTGTCCTGTATGTATAAATTCTGATAACACTGGAGAGGAAGATGGTACATCAAAAAGAAGAATAGAGACAATATAAAATTATGGCATTAACATGGTCTGATTCTGAGCATCAGTTTGCTTATCTGTAAAAAAGATATTAGCAAACTCTCAAAAGCGTGAGGCATAGTATCTAATGCCTCCTTTCTCCAGTAGACACTTTCTGCTTCTTATCCATTTTCTAGTACCCTTGTTAACAGACTCTAAACTTCTCCATCTATATCAACCCCACTTTATTAGCCCATCCCCTAAAATTTCTTTCACCAAAATTATCAGTTTCATTGCCAACTCTTCAAGATTCTGATTCACTCATGACTGTTGATCTTACCACAGTTAGGAGGAAAGCAATCTGATAGAATCTAAGTGAATGATGGGCTTGACTTGATGGTCTCTGAGCTCTCCTTGAATTGGTTGCATGTTTTTAAAACTGCTTATTATCCCCAAAGCAGTTGTCAGTAATGTGATTTCAGCCAGCATGCCTAAGTGAAGTCAAAACTTCAGGCACAGTAGGGGAAAGATATTTTTGGGCTGGTGAAGGTCAGCTCATTCTGTGAACCTGTCCCTGGTCAGTTACATGCTGCATTTACTTGTTCACAGTACCTTTCCTTTTTTACTTTTGAAACTCCAATTTCTCTAAAGCTTTTTACCTGCTCAGACTGGCTTTTTTGGCAGTAGCACCAGGGGTTCCAGAGGTGAGGAGACAGGGATGAAGGGGCATTTGCACACGCTGTTCAAATTCCTGTGTCATTTATAGTTAGGTCTCTATGAGTATTTCAGATACCCATTATAACATTGAGATAATAGCTACGGGATTGTTTAGATGTGAGGGTAGATAGAAATGTTTGTTGGCAGTGAAAGTATAAATTAATGGGACCTCTAAAGACTCTCCAGTTGCCTTAGAAATAAGTTTTGTAAGAATGATTGACTTACAAATATTTTTACCAAACTGAAAACCTTTAATGTTTGAATTGGCATGCATCTTAGAGATTTATTTTGTCCTAGTCTCTCATTTTAAACACCAGGAAACCAAATAGCAGAAAGGTAAACATGAACGACCTCTGTAATTGCGCTTGTTCTCATCTTTGGCTCTTCTGCAGAGCTGCAAGAACAGATGTGGAATGACAGCAGTGAAGCCTGTCCATATTACTAACTTGAAAACAGAATCCTTCCCAGATGTTAAGCTTTAGAAAGAAGCTGTGAGTAAAGGAAAGCAGAGAGCTAAATATATAACAAGTTGTCTGAGGTGTGAGGCAAAACTCAGGAAGGGAAACTTCTACATTTTCATGCTCAGAACTGTTAATGTAAGGCAAGTCAATGACATAACTCATTTCTCAGCTCAAATTAGCAGTGGTTGGAAATGTAGAAATGACATTAGAGTTATTGTTTGGAAGTTCAGCCTGTGCTCTACAGTGCTATCACATAACATTACAACCCTGGATGTTTTTGAAACCATTCAAACCTGGGAAATGTCAGGGTTTGTGGGTCCATGCCAGTGCACTTAAAACTGTAAGATGTGACTCAGAGAGTGTAACAGCAACAGGTTATATTTTCAGGGGTGATACAGGAAAAGGTAACAGAGGTTCTGAAGCCACAAAAGGCCATCTGTCCTAACCCAGACAGCATCATGTAGTCCAACCCAAAAGCTGCTGTGAATGCATTGCCCCTCCCGTGAGAACCTGGAGCTGGGGGCACACTGAGAAGCAGTAGACTGGGACCCACTCACAGTGGTGGCCTGAGATAGTCGCAGGTAGCCCTGCTGAGGCAGCACCACAGCAGCCAGGAGCAGCAGTTTGGAGGCCAGTTTAGGCAGTGCCCGAGGCAACAGCAACGGGAAGCACTGGGAACTAGTCAGCAGGTGATGTCGAGTATCAGACAGTGGCAAAAGGCTCTTTGGTGGACCAGGCACAGACCAGTGGCAGGCTGCTCTTGGAGGCACTGGACAGAAGCCAGCAATGCTGATCAGCAGACAATGCTGGTTGTGCCAGAGGCAGAAGTGGGGGTCTAACAGTGGTGGTGGAGGAGAAGAAGTTTTCCCAGGTGAGAGTTGGAGCTCAGACAAGAGTCCCCTGGGAGAGTGCCTCAATCCAGCCGCTGGCCTGACTTTTCTGGCTTCCAGGTTGCTTGGATTTAAACCTGGTTGGTGTGTTTTCAAAACTGGCATGGTTACAAAAGCTGGTAGGTGCCAGTGCTAGTTCAAACCTCTTTGGTGCATTTTCAAAACTGCCATGGGCGTCAAAACCTACTTACCACTGTACTTGAAATCTGACCTGCACCAAGGTCAGGACCTTGTGCAATGGGGACAGGCATGCTCTTCTGCACCCCCAAACTGCACTCCCAGCTCCTCTTTCCACTTCATTGGCTAATTAAGGAAAAGATTGCAATTCATCAAAAAATTCTAAAAATAATTGATTCTTTACCTCGTAGATTGCATGAGCATTTCAAACTAGGTAATCTATGTAAAAATATTTTATAAACTGAAAGTATACATAAAGCAAGAAGTCCTCATTCTGCTGACCAGCTTATACATGATATTTTTACCCTGTCTCTCTTCCACCAAAATTGATGAAGTTTTTACTTCAGGCTCACATAATTCTCATGATGTCAATCCACTATTAGAGCTTCAGTTTTTTATGGCTGGGACTTAAATGTACAGCCAGGGGGAATATGAGGGTCAGAATCAAAGCTCAGTACATTTTCAGTTTTCCCTGCTCCTTCATATCCTTCTGAAAAGAGCAGGTCAGTGGGCAAATGCTCTAGTGCCTGCTGGGGATATATGACCCTAAAAAAAGTAAAAAAAAAATTAATTTTTTTTGTGCCCCCAGCAACAACAGTTAGCAAACCAGTCAAGTGTGGATGTTACTGAGCCTGCAGTCATAATTGTCATTCGAGACAAGTTCTTAGAACTTTGTGCCTTCCTCTTGGTAAAACGTTTTTATTACATTACATGATTCTTGATCGTCATGGAAAATACCAATATTTCTCCTGGTAAATCCTTAAATTTCTACTTTTCTCTAGTTTGGCATTTTGACTTAATCAAACATTAATCATTGCAAAGAAATTAAAGAGAACAAAGTGATTTTCATTGTTTAGTCCTTTACTGTAGTAGTATTTGAACTGTGGTGTCCAAATCATATTATAAACATTAATAATTTCTCCATTATTTCAAAAGTTTATAGATGTATGGCCTAGTCACTTGTAGAAACTATCCAAGAGTATGTTCATTTTAAAATTACCCAGTTAAATAACAAAGGGAGTGTATTCATTTGATTTTCTAATGCATGTATGTTTAGCGATTTAAAAATAAATTATAGGGCCTCACCTGGTGGCGCAGGCGGTTGAGCTCAGCACTGTGAAGCTGTCCGTAGCCTCTGCAGCACTGGTTCAATCCCGGCCAGCCGGCGAGGGTCCCACATGGTGCGGCAGACCTCTCCTGTCTTGCCTGCTGCTCCCCTCAGCAGTGGATTTCGTCAGTCTGCCTGTTCTGTTCCCCGCTCTGTCTCTGGTGAATTCTCTCACCCTCCCATGCATCTGGCCCGTACCCCGGTTCTTATATAAAATAAATAAATCTTTAAAAAAATAAAAAATAAAAATAAATTACAATTTTTTAACATTTTTTGCTTACATATATTTTGAAGCTTTATATAAATAATTCATAATGTCTCCATTAACCTTGATGATGCATGTTGCATAAACTACCTGATATTTTAACAACTCGAAGAAGAGGAATCTTACAGCAAGGAAGGATTTGCAAGTGCAAATACATTATTCCTGCCCATAGGTTGCCTTTTCATTTTTGTGGGTTTGTGTGTGTTACAAAAGATTTTGATTTGATGCAGTCATTTGTTTATTTTTGCTTTTGTTTCTCTTGCTCTTGGACTTGTGTCCCCAAAATTACCTCTGCAGTTGCCATCCAGGTGTGTATCTCCTATGTTTTATTTATTTTATAGATCAGGTCTTATATCCAAGTCTTTAAACCATTTTGAATTAGTTTGTTTATGGAGTTATGATGTAGTTTTATTTATTTTTTGATGTGGCTGTACAAGTTTTCTAGCACCACTTGTTAAAGAGACTTTCATTTGAACATTGTATGGTCGGTCATGTCTTCTTTGTCAAAGTCTAACTTCAGTCCAACTTTAGTTTTGTGTGGGTTTATTTCTGTGCTCTCCTATTCCATTGGCCAGTGTTTCTGGCTTTGTTCCAAGACCACACAGTTTTGATTACTAACTCTGTGTAGTATAGGTTAAAGTCTGAAAGTACAGTATCTCCGTTTTACTTCTTTTAGCTAAGTGTTATTTTGGCTATTTGGGGTCTTTTGTAGTTGCTTGTTCTCTTTCCTTGAAGAATGTCATTGAGATTTTGGTAGGTATTGCATTGAATATGTAAATTGCTTAGACAATGTGGGCATTTTAGAAATCTTTCTTTTTCCAGTAAAATGATACCTTTCTATTTCTTTGCCTCCTACTATAGTTCTCTTTGTCTTACAATTTTCTGTATATAGATCCTTCACTTCCTTTGTTAAATTTTCTTCCAAATATTTCATCCTTTTGGGTGTGATTATAAATGGTATTGTTCGGTTAATTTATCTTAATTCTAACTCATTGCTTCCATATAGAAATTTAGAAGATTTTTGTGTATTAATTTTGTATGCTGGCTTTTATCTCTAGTCAACTATTATTTTTATCATTTTTTTTAATAATCTTTGGATTTTCAAGTTATATTATCACATCATTTACAAATAGTGATAGCTTTACTTTTTCATTTCTAACTTGGATTCTTTGTGTCTGTTTTACTCAGTTAATTGTTCTGTCTAGGACTTCCAATACTATGTTGAATCTAGTGTGAAAGTGGACATCCTTGTCTTGTTCCTGATGTTATGGGAAATGATTTCAGCTTTTCACCATTAAGTATGATGTTAGCTGTGGATTTGTTATACATGGCCTTAATTATGTGAAGATAAGTTCTTTTTATTCTCATTTCATTGAGAGCCTTTAATCATAAAGACACATTGAGTCTTGTCAAACACCTCTTCTTCCCTTATTTGCAAAGCAAACACTGTTCACTGCTTGAGATAGTCCAAATTCTAGGGCCCTCCTTTCTGGCCACCCTCTCTGCAGTGCACATCATATCTCCCAGGCATGAGGGGTGAAGTTGGTTCTCACACCTGCACAATCAGCTGTCCAATACTCTACAATTGACCTATTGGTCTCAGGGTCCTTTTGCAAGTAGGTCTGCCCTCCATACCACTGTGGAAAAAAAGAACGTTTGCTTGGTCTAGTCACCCTCACAGTCTTTGCCCAGTTCTCAGCTTGTTTGATTTAGTGGTATGGCTGCTGCTCAGGCCACAAACCCTTTACTTCCTGCTTCTTCCACTGTAACATGAGAGTAGCCAACCTTATCTATGGTATCCATTTTGCAGTTGACTGTCACCAGTGGTGAATTGGTACAACTTCCTCCGAGCAAAACTTAGTTTCTCTATAGCTGCATTGAGGGGAACCATCCTTTTGTGCTAGGTTGCATGTTGAGTCTTGTTACCATTTTGGGCTTAAATTCTATGTATGTATAGCTATACCTACTCTCTTTTTGTTTCCACTTGCATAAAATACCTTTTTACAGTATTCACTTTGAGTCTGTTTATATCCTTAAAGCTAAATGCAGCTTCTTATATGTAATATATAATTGGTGCTTTTTTTTTTTAAACAGTCACTATATTTCTTTTTGTTGTAAAATCTATATATTCATATTTAGACTAGTTATTGATAAGCAGTGACTTATTAATTCTACCTTACTGTTTTCTGAGATTTTAAAATTTCTGTTTTCCCTTTATTGCTGACTTCATTTATGAATTGATGGTTTTTTATTTTGGTATGCTTTGATTTCCTTTTGTTACTCTATAGTTTTTTTTGTTTTGTGGTTACTATATAGTATGTGAAAAAACATTATGTATACATACCATCTCTTTTCTTCTAACAATAATTTAACCTTGATTATGCACAAAAACTCTACCTTTTAATTTACCCTTTTTGTTTTTGATATCACAAGTTTTGTCTTATGCAGGTACACTTCAGAGATATTGTATGTTTAGTTCCAGACCATGGTAATAAAGTGAATATCACAAAGCAAGTGAATTTTTTTCAATGCATATAAAAGTTATGTTTAAACATAATGTAGTCCATTTAATGTACAATGCATATGTCTGAAAAAGCAATATATATACATAAATCTTAATTTAAAATACTTTGTTGTTAAAAATGCTAAGCATCTGAACCTTCAGTACATCATATTTTTTTTTTTTTTTTGCTGGTGAAGTGTCTTGTAAAAATCACAATATCTGTAAAGCACAATGGAGTGCAATAAATATATGCATATATTGTGTGTAAGTTAACAAATTATTGGACTTGTAGCAAATTTCAATACTTTGTCTTTTAATTTCTGAACCTAAGCAGTTAACATACACTGTATTAAATTATTAATATATTCACTTCCTTTTAGCAGTGTTTTATATATTTTAATATTACTGAGTAATATCCTTCAATTCAGATTAAGGAGCTGATTTTTTTTTCTTGGTAAGGGGAATTTAGTGATGGTGTATTCACTCAGCTTTTGTTTATTTGAGAAAGGCTTTATCTCCCCTTCATTTCTGAAGGACAACTTTGCGTGTAAAGTGTTTTTTGGTTCACAATTTCTTTCTTTCAGAATTTTGAATAGGTCATCTTATTCTCTTATGACCTGCTAGCTCTCTGCTGAAAAACTGTTGAGTCTTGTGTGTGTTCTCTTATATAGAGAATTTTTTTCTTTAGCTTTATTAAAAATTCTCTTTGATTTAGACAGTTTTATTACAATGTATCTGGCACATTTTTTTGGATTGAAATTTAGGGGTGACCTATTAGTTTTATGAATTTGGATGGCCAAACTTTTCTCCAGGTTTGGAAAATTATCAGCCATTAAATCTTTAAATAAGCTTTCTCCTACTTTTTCTCTCTTCTCCTGTGGGACTCCTATAATGGGACCAATATTGCTCTGAATAGAATTTCCTACCTCCTATGGATTTTCTTCATTCCTTTTTCTTTTGCTGCTCTTGGATAATTTCTGTTCATTTGTCTTTAACTCATTGTTTCTTCTGCTTGGGACAGTCTGCTATTTGAACTTTCTATTAAATTCTTAAGTTCAGTTATTTTATTCTGCAGCACCTAATTTTTAGTTCTTTTTTATGTTTTATGTCTGTTAAACTTCTCATTTTGTGCTTACATTGTATTCCTGATATCATTTAATTGTGTCTCTTTGCTTTCTTAGAGTTCTGCATCTTTAGAACAATTATTTGAGTTATTTACTGGGAATCTCTGGATCGCCTCTTCTTTGGGGCTAGTTATAGGAGGTTTTCCTTTGGTGATATTGTACTTCCCTCATTCTTCATGATCCCAGTAGCCTTGCATAGGTGTCTAAGCATTTGAAAAGCAGTAACATCTTCCAGATTGTCTGCACTAACTTTGGTGAGGCTAGTGGTGGAGGGTGCCAACTGTGGGGATGTGAGACAACACTGCAGGCAAGAGGGTGTGATGCTCCTTGGAGTCCACTTGGTTTCCCAGCATTGACAACCATTACTATTTGCAAATACTTTGAGGAGTCTGTATAGCTAAAAGTACTGCTGGTGTCTTCAGTGACATTTCTAGGTCCAGGAACTAGAGATCAGTGCAGTTAGTAGTGATGACTGGAGCTGATGATAGGCTTACATTCAGGTGCAGGGGTCAGCTTCACCTACCTGTTTAGTTGTAGGAACCAACTACAAACATACACGTACTGGTGAGAACAGGGCAAGAAGCAAAACCCAGGACCAGCTTCCACCTAGCATGTGCACTGCAGTGTATTCCAGCAATGAATACTGACAAGTCAGAATGTGCAGGTGTACAACTCAGGGGCTTGCTGCTGGTGAGTGAAGTGGTGCAGGTCAGTGACAGAAGACAGACCGCAGTGCCAGGCCCATGGCAGTCCATGGCTCTCCTCAGCTGCACAGTCTTCCCCTGTTCATTTCAGTACAAAGTGGTGTTGGGAGTCATGCTCGAAGCTACAAATGTACAACGCCGGGGACTAGCCCTAAAAATGCATATAGAGCAGAAAAGGTGAGTCATGGGGGCCACCATGAGACCTGGGCTGGTTGCTGGTATAGTTCTTGGCTGCAGGTGGGATGAGTGACAGGGAGTAGAGGGGAGGAATTTAAGCATTTGGTGTTAGTGAATGCAGATACCTATGAGGCATGTTGATGAAATGACAAGGGGTCTGCAGCTATGCTGACAACTGGTTCCTTTTTCAGTGATGAAAGCTTCTTGGATGGTCTGTATCACAGGACACTGTGAACACTGATTGCTTGGCTTTGATGCTTAGGTTGGAGCATACCAAAGCAAGATCTTTGTGCAGTGCCCTAAATGCTGCAGAAGTTGGTTGCTCACCCCAGTCTTCCTTCTACTGGCCAGGGAAACTCTTTATAACTGAGAAGTTCCTTGACTTTCAGCAGTGTCCGCCTGGGGGACAGGATGAGATGATGCCGGCAAAATGAAGCTGTATTCCTTCTCGTCTTGAGTGGTTTATTCTTTGGGTTTTGGTCCCACTGTGTTGCTAAAATTTCTTAAGTGGGCTACAGAGATCTCCAAGCATTGTTTTTGCTTCTGGATAGTTGTCCAGTTGTTTATCTTTGTGAGGGGATGGAGGATGACATCCCCTATGTTGCCATTTATGTGATTTTACTCTTCAACTAACTCTTAACTGGTTCACAATAAATCAATAATGTGTGTGTGTGTGTGTGTGTGTGTGAGAGAGAGAGAGAGAGAGAGAAACAGAGACAGAGACAGAGAGCTCAAAGGTGTTAAGAAATCAATAACTGGACCTCCACAGTGGCGCAGCAGGTTGAGTGCCACGCTGTAAAGCTGTGCAAAGCCTCTGCAGCATGGGTTCAATTCCTGGCCGGCCAGGGAGATGCCCACACAGCATGGCAAACCTCTCCTGGCGCGCGCCCACTGCTCCCCTCAGCAGTGCTTTCGGTCCATTTGCCTGTTCTGCTCTCCACTCTGTCTCTGGTGAATCCTCTCACTCTCCCATGCCTCTGATCTCTATTCCAGTTCTTGTATAAATAAATAAATCTTAAAAAGAAGTCAACAACTGATAAATCTCAGTGAAATGCCTTTTTTGATTGTAAGTTTGAAATTTCGTCAGACTACTTCTAGTTGATATATTGCAACTACCATTTGAAATAAAAAGACAAGATGAAGCATCCTTTCTTTTTGGGAGCACTGGATTTCATGTGACACTTATCCACCTAAATGAAACATTTTTTTCCCATGAAAAATCCCCCTCAGAGAGTGATAGAAGCCAAACCTGTGACAAGACCCATAGCCCACATTTTTTTTCATTTATTTTTTACTATCAAATAAATTGTATGTTACATTATTTAAAAATTAATGTGCTAAGTTCCAGTCTGCTCAGAAGTTGGAAATCATTATTTCTCCTGCTGAGTAATGGACATTGTACCAGGCAAACCCCTGAGCTCAAGCTCAAACCCCTGCAGACTCCTGAGCTCAAGTTCCAGGCACAGCTCTAGAGTCAGATCCACTCAGTTGAAATCTGGTTCCGTAACTTAGAAATCATGTAAAAACTTCGATTTCTTTAAACTCTACTCCCCACGTCTGTGTTAAGTGAAATAATGGTATAGAGCATTTAATAGACACAAGTTCTCCAAAGATACAACCTAATATTTTAATAACATTTTGTGAATAGCTCAGGCTTTAATATCATTGATAGTCTATGCTATCTGGCGAACAAAGCTTTTTTTTTTTTTCTTTCTCCTCTCAAAATAAATATTAACATTATGTGAAGGATAGGATAGATTATATGGTAGCAAAAATACCTCAAATTTCTATGGCTTGAGTGAATAAACAAAATTCCCTTTGCAGTTTGACAGGTACTTTGCTTTCATTCAGATATATTCTGTCAGTTATGCAGGTGGAGGTGATCTTTTTTTTTAACGGTTTCTTCCCTGGCCTGGGATCGAGCACTGAGACTTAACCTGTAAGTCACCATGGAGGCCCCCTGGAGGTGGCCTTTACCCCTCCTTCTCAGGAAACGTAACCTCCTCAGCTGTAGTCACAGGAAGCAGAGGACCCAGAGAAACACATGGAAGATACTATCTTGTTTGGCTCAAACTACTGAGTCCATGTGGCAGCCTGAGGATCTAATCTGGAACTTGCCTTGGTATAAAATCTGTTTTGAATTCTTAGAGATGATGTAGACATACTAATTAATGATACTCCCTAGATCTTTTCTCCTCTTGGTCACCCATTGCCACATCATAGTTTCATGTCTTCAGTTTGATCTCACTAACTTGTTTTCTTAGTTACTGCCCGCCTTGTCAGCTCCACTTTTGCCCTTATTCCCCCTTGTTTTCTCCATTTCTCCTGTGCTCTTCTCACATAAAAGGGCCCTTCTATCTGGACCACTTGACATCTGTAGCAGGGGTTAAAGATGAGAAAAGAGGAAGATGAAAGTAAAAAATAAAAGAATTATGGAAATAATGACTTTATGTAACCCCCACACAGAAAAAAAAAAAAGGAAAACAAAAAATTCTTCCTTTTTACAGGTCGCTACAGAACTAACCTCATTATCTAATGTTATCTGATTAGATAAATCTTTTAGGAAAAAAAATATATATAAAAATCTGAACAGCTTCTGTTTGGAAGCAACGCATCTCTTGGAAAAGAGATCTTAGTTACTGATGGAAAAACTTGATTGGGTTCCTGTGTATAAAGTGTAGTTAAAAATTCATGACCTGATTTTATCAATATTCCTTTTTATAGGCACAACTGTGCATGTGCAATTTCAGGTGGAACCCTCAATATCCTTTTTAATGTGTTCTAATTCAGGTAAGTATATAAGCCCCAAGTTGTGAATTTATCACTCACTCATTTGGTTTCTTTAAAAGGTGCCCACAGTCAGGGTAGATCCAGCAATTATATTGGAATAGTGTAAGTGGGATGATTAAAATTGATTGGAAGTACTGTGGGACTTGCCTTAAAACTGCATTTTTCTTGGCAAACACACTGTTTCTTATAGATTTTATGTTTATTTATAGCAACTTTACTAGGAATCTAAAGCCTCACCCCTCCCAATCATTGTTGCATTTTACAAAATGGTTAGACATTTTCCATTATTGTTCTGACAGCATGATCACTTGTTTTATCTCTTAGTTATACAGCATCATGTTTTATCAGATCTCTCTGTCTGCTCTTAGCAAATCTTGGGAGTAGGTGTAACTTATAGCTACCTCTTTCTTGGCATCTGTTACCATGATTGATGTAGTTGATTCTCAATAAATATTTGATGGATGATTTAATGTGTATATTCAGCAATGAAGCTGACTGGTCTCCAAGTGTCAGGTGGGGTGTGTCATAGTTGAATAGTCTCAAAAGGAGAATGTAAATAATAGTTTATTTCTTAATTGTTTCATATTTTGGCTTATAGTTTTAAGTGTTAGGCGATTTTGGAGCAGCCTTAAGGGTTAAATTATCTTTAGTTAAGTACAGACCCAGGAATGGCTGAGTGTGCCCTAGTTTCAAGTCTTTGAGCTTGCTGGTGGTCCAGGATAAGATTAAGAACCTGGATCCACAGCATGGGGCCAGTTATTATAATATAGTTATTATAATAAAGTGGGGGGAAGTTATTTTATAAAGTGAAAATCAAAATCAACAGGCAACTATAAGCCAGAGACATTTTGCAGGGGCCAGGGAGAAGGGAGTAGGATCAAAACAGGGGTAGGAAGAGCACAAGGACTAAGGTGATGGGACACAGGTGAATGGGTGGTGGGAATTTCACGGGGACTATAACTGATATGAGAAAGCATACATTGTTAAAAAAATGAAAAATGATATAAAATACATAAAAAAATAATAATAAAATAACAAAAAGAACCTGGATCCCTAAGAACCTGGATCTACAATTTCCTTTTTGGTGTTCCTTGCATTATATGGAAAATAACATGGCTGAGAGAAAATCTTCTCTTATTTTAGTCTTGGCCTACAGTATGACTTTTTACTGGAAGTAACTAAAAATATCATTTAAGCTTTGGCGACATTTTAAAAGCATATTGATTAAAAACCATGGCCATGTGAGAAAATCTCTGGAGTGGTAGGATTATTGATATCAGTGTGTGAATTCAAAGAATGGGATCTGGTTGTTTCTGATACTTTGTGCAAAAGAGCCATAGAAAGAGTCATACAGTCTCAGAACTGGAGGGAATAGGAAAAGAAAAAATTCTGAAGGAAATACCCCAGTTTTAAAAATTAATTTATTGTTCATTGCATGAAGAAGTTAAATATTTATTATGGCTGGCAATGTAACTGATTTCTCATTTACTTTTTTCTAAACCAAAACTCTTTGCTATATAGTTCTCACTTGGGGCTTCTGACCTTGACATTATTCACAAGAATAGAATTTTGATTTCTGATGCATGCTGGTAAATAAAGGTGTCTGTCCCTGCAAAATGTCTTTCTTGAGTTTTTCAATTATTTTTTTGATTGGATTCTTTTATTGTGGCTATTTGCCTTAAAACACATGTAGAACTGAGATTTTTATCCCCCTCTCTTTATTTCTTGATTGGATTTTATTAAGAAAAATGTGGGAATAATCTGGAATAATAGCTTGATACATTGATTCCAGAAGATGAGGCAACTTTCACCTTTAAAATAAAAACAATAATTAAAAAAGTATCTACAAGTCCATTTTGCTTTTTACAAACTCATTTAATGTCAGTTGCTAGAATTTCTGTCTATTTTTACTACTTTAAATATGAGTCCTAAGTTTTACGCTTCCTCTGCAATTCTGGGAGAATTGTGGAAGGCTTATAAACAGTGATTTATGTTTCTTTTCTAGGTTTAGTGTCTCCCCCATTGTCACATCTTTGGGGACTTTCAAGTGTTAGGCAAAATATTTGTTATCATTCAGAAAGAAAAATACTATTTTAATTGATAAAAGTCTAACTTGCCCTCAATAAAATGGGTTTTGTTAATGAAAAGACACTGATTCCTAGTCAGTATTAATATCTGTCAAATACAAAGCAAACATCTTAGTGTTAATCCAGGTAGTGCTATATCAATTAATTGCAAAATATTTCAGCATAAATTAATTATTACACTTGACTTAATAATTACTCTAATTTCTATCAGCTCTAGGTTGGAATTATTTTCAAGTAGAGAGTCTTATTGGTTTTGGGGCAACAATTTTGTAAGAGAATGTAAGAAGATGCTTAGTTTCAATAACCATTGTTTCTCCCCATGTTTAAAATTGTGAATGTTACTTGTCCAACGCATCAACCTTTAGCTTCTCTGTAAGCCAAGCAGCTCCAGACGTTCTGACCTTCTGACTAAGAGATAATACATAGTAATTGTGGTATTAAGTCACCAAATTTTGGGTGGTTTATTAAGCAGTTTAGATAGCAGAGATACATGCATTCTTTGGCCACAACTGTGTTGTTTAATTACAGTGGATTTTAAAGGTCAAAGTAATGAATGCACCTGCACTAGAAAGGTTAAACCAACAATGTCTTTTAAATGTTTAAGTGCCCCCTTTGCTGGAGATAGGCAATACTCTGAAATCTATCAGGGAGGCCTTCTTCAAAGCCTCTGTTAATAGCTGTTCATTAGGTATGGGTCAAACCTGGCCTAGGTTTAGTTTCTATAAACATCAGCAACACTCCTTCTATTTTAAGTTTTGACCTACAATAATCTCTTGATCTGTGGCTGTGTGTATGTCTATCTGTGTGTGTGTCTGTGTCTTTGTACGTCTATCTGTGTGTCTGTCTGCGTATGTCTTTTTGTGTATTTATGTGTGTATGTTTACATCTCTCTGTGTGCTTTTCTATCTTAACATTTTATCTGAAGGAATGATGGTATTTTGAATGCTCTATGTACAAAGTATTCAGTTCTTAGGAAGAAAATATTTTTTATCTACTGGGCTTTAAAACAGATGTGGAAGAACTCAGTATAAAAGAATGAATAAGAGAAGGGAGCGGAGCAACATGGCGGCGAGGAGACGCTGCGAGTAAGATCTCCCATTAAAAAAAGTTAATAGGGAGGAAAAGCGGCAGGTCCCAGTGAGAACTGGGACACGGAAGATAAACAGGTGACTCCAGCAAACTGCCCGAAGAAGAAAGTTGCCATAAAAGAGGACCAGAAGGGAGGAAAGCACAGAACCCTGCTCCCCTCCCCCGCCCACAAAGTCGGCACTCTCCGACCGGCAGAGAGGAGGAAAAAAAAAAAAACAAACTAAAACGACCAACAAGAACAAACTACGCAGCAAGTGGGACTGTGAGTGGAAAGGAACTATTTCAGCCACCACACCCTGTGAACGGGAGCTGTGGAGAATCCTGCAGGATTCGCCGCGGGGGTGAGCTCCAGGCGCCATTAAAGAGAGCCCCCCCCCAGGAGGAGACCAGGACCAGCACACAGCCCAAGGCCGCCCGGTAAGCTTGCACGCAAACACGGATCCGGATCGCAGCTGCCCAGGTCCCCGCGCCTGCGACCTAGGCTTGCGGGGAGACACGCGGAGGTCCTCACTGAGTGAGCAGGAACCAGGCGCCCAGGCACGGGAGCGGGATTCAAAAGGCGCCATTCCCGTGCCACTGAACTGGGCTACAGCCCGCGTCCTGGAACTGAGGGCTTTGGAACTGAGACCCAGGGCACGAAATTAGGGGCGTGGGTTCCCCACGACGGTGGGGCACAAGGCAGACACAGCACCCCAAGGCCATTGAGGTTTACCCTACCATTCCCGCTCTGGTCCCTGTCCCATGGGGTGGAAAATCAGCTCCCCAAGGGCTCTAGGAGAGATCTCTGGCGCCGCCTAGCAACTTGAAACCAGCAGAGGCTCCTGGAGGAGCCAGTGGCCAGCTGGGGAGTTAGCCCACGCCGGGCCCCTTCCGACCAGTAGTCTGAGCCCACAGGGGGAGCGAGCACCCACAGCCGGGGCAGACCAGGCGCGCAGAAGAGTGTGCCTGAGACCGGACGCACAGGGAGTGTGTCCCACATCACCATTTTAGAACAGGGACATTACTTCAGTAAAAACTACCTGCAGAAGGCTTCCTCAGGAGCCAGAGGTGAGCGGGGGAAGTTCGCCCACACCAGACCCCCTTTGGCCTACAGTCCAAGCACAGAGGGGGAGCAGGAACCCACAGCCGGGGCAGACCAGGCGCACAGGGGAGTGTGTCCCCACATCGGCATTTTAGAACAGGGACCTTTCTCCAGTAAAGACTGCTTGAAACTGACATATGGCTCCTGGAGGAACCAGAGGGGAGCAGAGAAGCTCACCCAAGATGCCGGCCAGTCCCAACAACACAGTGTCCCAACGCATACGGCAAATTAGAAAACAGACAGTAGGGAGTAGAAGAACCACATGCAACCTAGCAACTCCCCAGGGAAAAAGCACACCACAAAAAGAAAACCAGCCCCCAGAATGCAACGACAGTTACTTGGAAGAACTTCTGAGCCTTCCAGAAAGAGAATTTAAAATTGCTGTGATTAAAAAACTGACAGAAGTCATAAAGGAAAACAATGATAAGGGAAAAATAATCAACGATCAGAAGAATGAAACTGAGTCCCTAAAGAGGGAAAACAATGGTCAGAAGAATGAAATTGAGTCCCTAAAGAGGTAAGTAAAAGAAATGCAGGAGATCAAAGAATTAATGGAAGAACTAAAGAATTCTGGGAAAAGCAATGAAAGCAGAATAGATGAAATGGAAGAACGAATAAGTACTCTTGAAGACACAGAAATAAAAAGAACCAAAACAGAAAAGGAAAGAGAAGTATGAAGGAAAAAGAACGAAGAAAGACTTCGGGAACTATCTGACTCCATGAGGAAAGGAAATATAAGAGTTATAGGAATACCAGAAGGAGAGGAGAGAGATGTAGGAACAGAGAAAATATTCAAAGAGATAATTGAAGAGAACTTCCCAAGTGTGAAGAAGGAGCTGAAAATTGATATACAAGAAGCAAGAAGAATACCAAACTTCCACGACGAAAGGAAAAATACAGCAAGACACATAATAGTAAAGCTCCCAAGAATCCAGGACAAGGAAAAAATAATGAAGCTGGCAAGAGGGAAGAAACAGATAACATTCAAAGGAAAGCCAATCAGGCTGACATCAGACTTCTCCGAAGAAACACTACGGGCAAGGAGACAGTGGAGGGACATAGTCAACAGACTCCAAGAAAACAGATGCCAACCAAGAATACTCTATCCCGCAAAGCTCTCCTTCCTCTTTGAAGAAAGAATATGGACCTTCCCAGACAAACAGAAACTCCGGAATTTCATTACAACTAAACCCCCACTCCAAAAAATACTACAAGGAGTCCTAAAGCCAGAACCTCAGAGGGACGAATAACAATGAAAGAAGGCCAAAAAAAAAAGTTATTAAAAGAATAAATAAATAAAATCAAAGGAAAGACAAACACAATGGCAAATACAGATGCTAACATATCAATATTAACTCTAAATGTAAATGGACTAAACTCTTCAATAAAAAGACACAGAGTTGCAGCCTGGATTAAGAAACAAAACCCAACCTTTTGCTGTCTCCAGGAAACACATTTAGCTACAAAAGATAAAAATACGCTTAAAGTTAAAGGATGGAAAACAATCCTACAAGCAAATGGACCAAAAAAGAAAGCAGGAACAGCTATACTTATATCAGATAAAACAGATTTCAAACTCAAAAAGATAAAAAGAGACCCCAATGGTCACTACATTATGATCAAGGGGACAATACTTCAAGAAGAAATAACACTCATTAACATATACTCACCAAACGAAGGAGCACCAAAATATATCAGACAACTGTTGTCCTCTCTGAAAACAGACATCAGAGAAAACACATACGTAGTGGGAGACTTCAACACACCACTATCAACAATGGATAGATCAACAAGACAAAAAATAAGTAAAGAAACCAAAGCTCTAAATAAGGACCTAGAGCAATTGGGCTTAACAGACATCTATAGAACACTAAACCCCAAAAAAACGGAGTACACATTTTTCTCAAGTGCACACGGATCATTCTCCAGGATCGATCACATACTGGGGCACAAGACAAACATCAACAGATACACCAAGATTGAAATCATATCAACCATCTTTTCTGACCATGAAGGCATCAAACTAGAAATAAACCATAAAAAGAAGGCAAGGAACTTTCCTACCTCATGGAGATTAAAATCCACACTACTGGAAGACCACTGGACTAATGAGGAGATCAAAGAAGAAATTAAAAAATTCTTTGAATTGTACGACAAGGAGGACACCAATATCCTAAATGTATGGGATGCAGCAAAAGCAGTAATAAGAGGAAAATATATAGCAATAGAAGCTCACATCAAGAAACAAGAAAGAACTCAAAGAAACAACCTAATCTCGAAGCTCAAAGATCTAGAAAAAGAACAACAAAAAAACCCCAAAACCAGTAGAAGAAAAATAATAAAAACCAAAGCAGAAATAAATGAAATTGAAACTAAAAAAACAATCCAAAAGATCAATGAAACCAAGAGCTGGTTCTTTGAAAAAATCAATAAAATAGACAAACCCCTAGCCAGGCTCACAAAGGAAAAAAAGGAGAAAGCACAAATACACAGGATCATAAATGAAAGAGGAGAAATCACAACGGACACAGCAGAAATCAAAAGAATAATCAGTAACTACTATGAACAGTTATATGGAAACAAGTTTAACAATCTAGAGGAGATGGACAAATTCCTACAACTCTACAATCACCCAAAGCTAGATAAAGAAGAAATAGAACACCTAAACAGACCAATTACAAGCAGCGAAATTGAAATGGTAATCAAAAACCTCCCCAAAAACAAAAGCCCAGGACCTGATGGATTTACAAATGAATTCTACCAAACATTCAGAGACGAATTAGTGCCTATCCTTCACAAACTCTTCCAAAAAATTGAGAAGGAAGGGACAATACCAAACACGTTCTATGAAGCCAACATTACACTAATACCAAAACCGAACAAGGACAACACAAAAAAGGAAAACTACAGGCCAATCTCCCTAATGAACACTGATGCAAAAATCCTAAATAAAAATTTAGCTATCAGAATCCAACAATGTATCCATAAGATAATTCACCACGACCAAGTAGGATTCATTCCAGGGACACAAGGATGGTTTAACATCCGAAAATCAATCAATGTTATCCAACACATCAACAAAGAGAAATATAAAAACCATATGATAATATCAATAGATGCTGAGAAAGCTTTTGACAAAGTGCAACACCCATTCATGATAAAAGCCCTTGAAATTCTTGGGATACAAGGAACATACCTAGCCAGTATCATTCTCAATGGTGAAAAGCTGAAAGCAATTCCATTAAGATCTGGAACAAGACAAGGATGTCCACTCTCACCACTGCTTTTCAATATAATACTGGAAGTCCTAGCCAGAGCAATAAGACAAGAGAAAGACATCCAAGGAATCCAAATAGGAAAAGAAGAAGTCAAACTATCACTATTTGCAGATGATATGATAATATACATAGAGAACCCCAAAAACTCCACAGAAAAACTAATTCAACTCACCAATCAGTTCAGTAAAGTGGCAGGATACAAAATCATCACACAAAAGTCAGTAGCCTTCCCTATACACAAACAATAAATCTGAAGAAGAAGAAATAAAAAAAAAATCCCTTTTTTTATTGAAACAAAAAAAAATCAAATATTTGGGAATAAATCTAACAAAAGAGGTAAAGGACCTATACAAAGAAAACTATAAAACACTGTTAAAAGAAATAGAAGAAGACACAAAGAAATGGAAAGACATCCCCTGCTCATGGATTGGAAGAATAAACATTATTAAAATGGCCATCCTTCCAAAAGCAATATACAGATTCAATGCTATTCCAATCAAAATTTCAATGTCATTCTTCAAAGAAATAGAACAATTATTGATGAAATTCATATGGAATCACAAAAAACCCCAAATAGCCAAAGCTCTCCTGAAAAAAAGAGAAGGGAATGGAGGCATCACACTCCCAGACTTCAAACTATACTACAAAGCCATAATCATCAAAACTGCATGGTATTGGAACAAGAACAGACATACAGACCAATGGAATCCAATAGAAAATCCAGACATAAACCCACAGATTTATGGTCAACTAATCTTTGACAAAGGAGCAAAGACTATGCATTGGAGCAAAGAAAGTTTGTTCAATAAATGGTGCTGGGAAAACTGGGTCGCTACATGAAAAAGAATGAAGCTTGACCACTACCTCACACCATACACAAAAATCAACTCAAAATGGATTAAAGAACTAGACATAAGACCTGAAACCATAAAATATATAGAAGGAAATATAGGCGAAACACTACGTGATTTGCACATCAAAGACATCTTTACAGACACATCACCCAAAGCAGTGATAGTGAAGGCAAAGATAAACAGCTGGGACTACATCAAATTAAAGAGCTTCTGCACAGCAAAAGAGACAATAACAAAAACAAAGAGAAACCCCACCAACTGGGAGAACATTTTTGCACCCAACACTAATGATAAAGGACTGATCACAAAAATCTGCAAAGAGCTGATGAGACTCAACAACAACAAAGAAAATAATCCAGTCCAAAAATGGGCAGAAGAGCTTAAAAGAAACTTCTCTGAAGAGGAAATGCAAATGGCCAACAGGCACATGAAAAAATGTTCAACATCACTTGTCATCAGGGAAATGCAAATCAAAACTACCATGAGATACCATCTTACTGCAGTGAGAATGGCACATATTAAAAAAACTATCAATAACAAATGTTGGTGAGGGTGTGGAGAAAAAGGAACTCTTCTGCACTGTTGGTGGGAGTGCAAACTGGTCCAACCACTGTGGAGAGCTGTGTGGAGATTTCTGGACCTACTAAACATAGAGCTTCCATATGATCAACCAATTCCACTCCTTGGTATTTACCCAAAGGACACAGAAACATCAATTCCAAAGAACACCTGCACCCCTATGTTTATAGCAGCACTGTTTACAATAGCTAAGCTTTGGAAACAACCCAAATGCCCAAAAATAGATGACTGGATCAAGAAGATGTGGTACATATATACCATGGAATATTACTCAGCATTCAAAAAAGATAAACACATGCAATTTGCAGCAACATGGATGGCGCTGGAAGGGTTCATGCTCAGCGAAATAAGCCAAAAAGAAAAAGAAAAATACCGGATGGTCTCACTCATAGCAGGAATCTAGAAAACTTAAATAAGGGACCAGGAAAATGAATAACTATAAGAAAGTGAAAATCAAAATCAACAAAAAACTATGAACCAGAGACACTTTTAGGGGGGCGGGGGCGGGAGGGGAGGGATTGGGGTCAGAATGGGGGGGCTGCAATTGTATGGGGAATATAAAAATAAAATTTATTATTTAAAAAAGGATAAAAAAAAGAATGAATAAGAAAAAGAAGGAAAGCTTCCACTTGACTCCTTTATCCCCATGAATTTTAAATTAAAAATTGTACTTAGTGTAGTACAGTATAAAAAGAATAAGGTCTTTAGATCTAACTAAATATTAGAGTAATTGGTGGGATTTTTCACAATTGCTCATATCCTATGATATGCAGATTATAATTTAAAAATTTAATCAACAATTGTTACCTCGTCTTACTTCATCAAGGGCAACCTCATCTCTGTTATGCCACATAATTCACTCTAAATATAAAATCCTATCCCCCAAAGATAAACTTATTTATAGTACAAGTAAAAATTATTCTATTTCCTGACTTGTGTGGTATTTCTTACACAGTTTCGATGTCTTCTGGGAAAAGATCCACAGATCATTGACAGCAGAAATTTTTCCTGGTTTAAGCCTCCCCAATCATCAGGGAATAGCTGTGTTCAGGCATTGAGGAGAAAGAACATCCCATCCCACTGCTGTCTTTATTTGGTTCATATTAGCAAGAAAATGGACTGTTAGTGATTATTAAAATATATATCTGTTGAATATATTGATTAAAAAACTATGTTCCCATGTAGTAAAGAAAAATCATTATCAATTTTAGATATAAAGGAGAAATAAAATACAAGAAATTAACTATAAACCACATATTTCAGGAACACATGCAGGTTCTGGAGAGCGCTGTAGGCATTCACTAACTATTTGTGATGATTAATGAATCTGTCTTAGTAGCATTATGCCAAACCAAAGCATAGCCCAGTGACAGTCACTTCCTGGGAAAAGGTGAACATCCCAATGCTCGTTGGTACGTTCTTATGCAATTTCATCCTGAGGCATCTTGCTCCATATCATCCTCTGTCTGGATGGGGCAGACTTTACATCTCCAGTTTGAGTCATTTTATAGCAGAAGTGTTTCTTGTTGGCCTATCATTTAGATGACAACAATTTAAAAATCAAGTATTGGTAAATTCTAATGTAGAATGATAAATGATCAACAATCAGGTTAATAGAATATTGCCTTTTAAACAAAATGAAAATATTTTTAAAAGTTTGCAAAATATTTTACTGTACAGACTTTTCACTGCAGGGGAAAAGGATTATCTTTATTACACAGAGTTTTTTTAGGCACTGTGCTCGATGAATTTAGAGATGTTTTCAACACAGAACCTTGAGGTAGTAAAATATGCATAGAAATGAAATCAGGTATAGTGAGTGAAATGTTGATAATAGACATCAGGGAAAATGGTTTCAGTATTTCTATTAATAATAGATAATACTTATGGATTTGTGTGCAAAGTACTCATCTAAGAATTTTCACTTTATTATTTTTCCTGACTCTTGCAAAAGCCCCAAGTTCCTCATCATTATCTTATTTTTGTTTTATGCATAATGTTGAGGTACAACGAAGTTAGGCGATTTGTTAACTGTCATAGAGTTACTTGGCAAATTGAAGATTCAAGCAAAAGCACGAGGCACCAGATGATGTAACCACTATACTTTTGGCCTGTGGAGTAGAGCAGTTGCTTCTGGAGGCACCAGTGGTCACGTAGGAGTGATGATTGTAACTAAAATGTGTCATAATCAGGTAGGCTTTTCTCCAGGTAATTTCAGACTTTCTTTTTTACAGAGTAGGGGAAAGTCATCCTGCTTCTTCCTGAAAATACAGACCCTGAGTATGAAGACAACTTTCATAATCCCAATTTAGCAACAGCCTCAGGCTGTTCTTAACATTGGCACACTGCCTGACTAACTCACACTGACAGTGATGAACATATTTTGGCTGACACTTTACCAAAATTTGGGCTTATTTATCTCATTAATGCTTTTCTTTAGGCAAAATATATTTGTAATGCCCTTTTCTATTTTTAAAATGGAAATGTTTCCCTTTTACACGGAGGCAGATGACCCTCTGTGACAGGTAACTGAGAAGCAGAAGATAAATAGTTTAGAAGCCCCTTAGCACAGTGTAAAAATACAGTCCCCCACAAAAGCAATATCTTTATAAAAAGATGTTAGTCTGATTTGAGATAGAGCTCCCTGTATATGATTTTGGTATTTTAATGTATTGGTTTGAGCAGAAGTTACCCACATTCGTCAAGAATTCCACCACAGTTCTGAATATTGTTCCTGGTAGAGGGGATGTGACTGAGCAGTGGCAAAAGGTCCTTTCCACTGAGGAGGTTTCTCAAGGTGTGTGATTAAAGCTATAATCTACCCTTAAGCCAGAGGTTTGGGCTTCTAGTAATAAAGCAACTTTGTTCTGGATACTATAAATTCCTATATGGGCAGCCATGTCTTGTGGTAGATCACTTTCCTTGAGAAGATTCAAATATACTGAAAATCCAAAGATAAACCATGAGCATGTATCTTTAAAGTATTAATGTATTTTTCAAATATTCTTAAAATAGAATTATTACTTAGCAACAGGTGTGAGCATCTTGGTTTGAGCATGTCTAAGCATGAGGTAGAAGTGGAGGAGGATTAGGTTTAAAAAGACAAGCAGTCACTCTTGAAAAGAAAAATCCCTATAGAGGAAACTCTTTGGGTGTCCAGATGTCTCATGACACAATCGTCAAATTTATCTCTATTACCTTGATAAGTTAGTCATGATTATTTTGAAGGTCTGCAATTATTGTCTTAACTTTGTCCTGGTTACAGATCAATATTGATAAACAGAGGCCTAAGATACTGCTTTTTTTCTGAAGAACTTCTCTAAACCCCAATATTATTAAATATCTTCTTGCTGATGACAAGGTTGAAAACTGCAGCCCAGTAATTTTCATCTTTGTTTTTTTGTTTTGTTTTGTTTTGTTTTTTTAAGAACAGGTTTATTAGGGAAAGGGACAGTAGAATAAAGGACACTTGCATAGATACAAGGGGGCAGGAAGAGTTGCCCAAAGGAACAGGATTGCTAAGAGAGGCCTGCATGGTTGCAGGTGAGCGGCCATGACAGGTCACGGGCAGGCAGGAGGCTGCTGCTCTGCAGAGGAGAGAGTAGGTGAAAAGAGGCACCTGCATAGTCACAGGTGGGCAGAGGAATTGCTGCTGCTGTTTTTTTTTTTTTTTAAGATTTATTTATTTATGCATATAAGAACTGGGGTACAGGCCAGAGGTGCAGGGGGTGAGAAGATTCACCAGAGACAGAGTGGGGAACAGAACAGGCAGATTGACTGAAGTACACTGCTGAGGGGAGCAGCGGGTGAGTTAGGAGAGGGCTGCTGCACCATGTGGGCTGCTCCCTGGCCAGCCGGGGATAGAACTCATGCTACAGAGGCTGTGGATTGCTTCATAGTGTGGTGCTTAACCCCTTGTGCCACCAGGGAAGCCCAATTTTCATCTTTGGAAATGATGTAATGCCATATCATATGAAGATCCAGTGTGCTTAAAAGATACAGACCATTCCCCTGGGGTATTTTAACTGAACCTAACAGAAGATTGATAAACAGCCTTAGTTTGAGTATTTCAGAAGGCGCCTCATGGGCACATTATATTATGCCCATATTTCCAATCCTTCTCATTAAAAATCATACATGCAATGGCAACACTGGCCATGTAAGCATTGTGGTTTGTCAACACCTCTGTAAATCATGGACCAGATGGAACGCACATAAGTTTATTGGGTGAGGTTCTAAGATTTTGTGGGCAGGATAAAGACAGAATTTATACTTGTGAGAAATGGAAGGGGGAGGGAATAGAGCATTAGAGAGAAGAGAGAAGCCATGAGCCTTGACAAGGGACTTATCAGTAGGAATTTCAAGGAACTGAGACTTAATGTGAGGGATGGAGAGAGTAAAGGATAGTCAAAGGTCAGAGAACTTAAAATCTTAACCACAAGGTTAAATTCGGTATAGTGCTATTTAGAGCTGAGATGGAAAGTCAACTTTACCCTTCTCTCTGGTAAACCTCTCAGGACATGAGTGTTACAGCTAGTTGAATAAATTCTAAATAGCAAAACAAATAGAGCAATTATAAAAAAAAATAATCTTATTTACAAAATGGCAAGAAAATTTTCTATCATGGTTATAAATCTTCAAATTGGTAATTTACAAATTACTTTCAAAAAGAAGTGCTAGCTTTTTTATTCTGAGTCCTAAGAATGACAGGCCTGTTCCAAATGCTTCATGTATATTTTCCTTTGTGCTCACATAAATAACTCATCAAGGTTAGGAAAGCAATGAGTTAATCCTATTTGTGTAGATCCAAGTGGAGGTGATATATAGGAGAGGATCTCCTTCAGAGTCCAGAGGAGAAGGTGGCATCTATCTTTAGTCTATTTGACAAAAGCAGTAATTTTTTTCCAAAAGTTTCGTGGCACAGATACTGTAAGCACCAGGAAAACCTATTCATAGTCCAAGGAAATTTGCTGCCTCAAAGAGAATCAGTAGGGATGGGAAAATATCAAGTATTTCTTTCTATCACTACATTATGTTGGAGTAAATTTACAAATCAACCCTAAAAACTAATATCCCAACAAATAATCTGTTTAATATTCTGGTGGAGGGAATATTCTTTAAAATATTCTTTCATCGGATTTTACACCCCCTTTTGTATCCAAATGCACAAAAGCAAGGTTTAAATTCTAATTGGAGATGTTTTCAGTAAAATTCAATCTCAATGATAAAATTAGGTAATAATATTCTTGCATAGGCTACTTTTGTTTTTCTTTTTCCTACTGAAAACAGTGGTTTTCAAATATATTGTCCTGAATGTCCAGTTTACTTCTTTGGTGTTGAACTTAGACAAGACTAGCAAATTAGAAAAATTTTCAGAGAATAAGCACCCCCAAGAAGACAAAAAGATTGGCTTTGAATTGAATAGATTTAAGGGATTATGCTGATTAACCAAAGAGAATGTTTATTTAATGGTAATCTTTATATACACATGCATGATTGCTAAACAGGAAATGGCCAGTAACTCTTTTCTGTCTTCACTTGAAAAATCATAGGAAAAATGGAATTAAGCAGCAGCAAAATGGATTAAATTCAGGCTTAAAAGAGACCTTGACAAAGGGATTATTAAATATTAGGAAAAGAATCAGAATGTCTACTCTAGAGGTTTAACAAAAGTAAAATAGACTATCATCGATATGTTTATTTTTTTTAAAGTTTTATTTATTCATGCATACAAGAACTGAGGTACAGGCCAGAGGTGGTGGGTGAGAGTATTCACCAGAGACAGAGAAGGGAGCAGAACAGGCAGATCTACTAAAATACACTGCTGAGAGGAGCAGCAGGTGAGACAGGAGAGGTCTGCTGTGCCATGAGGGTTGCTCCCTGGCCAGCAGGAAATTGAACGCTGCAGAGTTTGCTGATAGCATCATCATGCTGTGCTTAATTGGGCCACCAGGGAGGCCCAATTTGTGTATTTTAGATAGGTTTTGCTTGATGGCAAGCAAATTCAAAATTTATTCAGGTTTCTGATATCTTATGTTATTTTGACATTTAAATTTGTGAAACACAATGCTAAAAAGCATTTGATCATGGGAAATAAATTGCCAGCCAAACCATAAAACAATCTGTTCTTGCTCCATTTTCTAGGAAGCAAGGTTACCCTTGAGATATTAGTATTTTCAGATTTTCATTTGAAATTTTCTTTAAAGATCTTATAAAAATTGAGAAAACATCAATTAAAATTTAAAAGAAGCATGTAACTAGATGATCCATTCATTTTTTAAAATAAGTTTTTAGAAGTTTTTTTTTTTAGATTTGCATAATCTTTGTGAGAATAATACAGAATGCTCCCATATACTGCTCATATTAAAGAGTCAACACTGATAGATTATTATTATGTAAAGATCATATTTTATTCATATTTCTTCAGAGTTCACCTAACGTGCCTTTTCTGGATCTCATCCAGGACACCACATTACATTTAGTCATCATTACTCAGGCGCCTCTAGATTGTTAGACTTTATTTCTGGTGATTTTAATAATTTTGAGAACTACTTGTCAGGTATTTTGTACAATGTCCCTCATGTGAGGTTTGTCAATCATTTTTCAATGTGTAGAGTGGGATATGAGTATTTGTGAGGAAAATTACCGAAGCAGAGTACCATTTTCTTCACATATCATGGAGCTATGCTATCAACAAGACGAAAATAACTGTAGGTGTTGACTTTGATCACCTGGCTTAGGTAATGTTTGTCATCACTAAGTTTGTAGTACAGAGTTATTCCTTTTTTCCTACTTTTTATACTATATGCCTAGGTAGGCCGTCAATATGTGCAGCCCATACTTCACAAGAGAGGTGTTATACTTCACCTTCTCAGGGACAAAATATCTACATAAATTATTTGGAATTCTTCTACAGGGATGTTACGTTTCTTTTCCCTTATTTATTTAATCATATGTTTATATCATGGATATTTATTTATGCTTTGGTTATAATCAAATACTTCTTTTGAGCTATTTATTGCTCAAATTATGCCAGCTTTGGTCATTGGGAATTCTGCATATTGACTCAATTTTTTAGCATTCTTTGTTTTTTGGCACTACAAAGTACTCCGGCATACCTTTTCTATTTCCTGACTCAAACCCAGAACCAATAAGTTCTCTACATATCCCTGGTTCCTTTTATAGGAAAATGATATTAGAAGCCAAGATATAGGTGTTTGGTGAGCACAATGCTTCTGTGTGTTACTGCTTCTAGGAATACTGATATGGCAGGTAAAGGAAATGCATGTACATTAACCTTCATATAAACACACATTACAACTTTCTTCCTTAGTTTACTTGAAAACTCCTACTCCTCTGGAGAGTAACATGGTTTCTACCATTCACCATTCATATGTTCAAGTGTTCCATTCTAGTGTGTGTGTTTGTGCATGTGTGCATGCATGTATGTGTATCTGTGTTTCCTACTGGGGTCCAGGTTTACAATTCTGGTGTTGATACGTATATATAATCTTAGATGCCTGTAGGAAACAACTGCATCTACTATAACACAGTGCTTATGTGCAGTTCCTTTAAGTCAACATCTTTTCCCCTTATCTCTTTCAGTGAAGTTGTTTTATACATCTGTAACACATATAATTTTTTAAGATTTTATTTATTTATACAAGAGCTGGGGTACAGGCCAGAGGTACATGCAGGTGAGAGAATTCACCAGAGATAGAGCAGGGAACAGAACAGGTAGATTGACTGAAATACACTGCTGAGGGGAGCAGCAGTCTAGACAGGAGAGGTCTGCAGCGCCATGTGTGTATCTCCCTGGCCAACCGGGAATCGAACCCATGCTGCAGAGGCTGCAGGCAGCTTCACACCGCTGTGCTCAACTTGCTGTGCCACTGGGAGGCCCAACACAGATAATTTTTTGCTAGTCTGTAATCTGTCCAAGTATCTTCTAAACTCATGAACAATTTTTATATTTGTTATATGCAGGTTGGGTCTTGGCAGACACCAGAGTTTTCCATTTTGCAGAGTAAAAGTTTTTCATTCTAATATAGTACAATGCATCACTATTTTTCTTTCATGAATCATATTTTTGGTTTTATATCAATACACTCATTACAAAATCCAAAGTTATAGAGGTTTTACTCCTATGTTTTCTTCTCACTATTTAGCATTGTCATTCAGTTTTATGATTCATTTTGAGTTAGTTTCTTTGAATGGTATGCGATCTATGCTCATTTTCACAATGTTTGAAGTACTGTTATTGAAAGCCTATCTTCATTGAATTTTCTTTATTTTTGTGTCAAAGGTCAGTTGACTTTCTCTTTTGGTTGACCAGTTACATCCCAGGATAATAATCATTGATTTAATATATTGTAGGTTTGTTGTTAATATGTAATGGAAATTAGTTTTGTATTTAGAGCATTTGACTTAAAATGGTGGAGATTATCAGGAAAAGAGATTTCTAAAGAGCTGAAATAAGTTGATGTCATATAAGTTTATGTTAAAACTAAGCATGGGGAAATTCAAGTGATTTGATTGACATCAAGTTAAGAAACTTGATATCAAAGAGAAAAAAGAAAAAGCATCTAAATGTCCTACACATTTATTGTGAGTAGGAGTCAAGAATAGATTGGAGGTAAACTTGAGGTCCAGACAGCCATGTTGAGGATTGTCCTGCACATCAGGTGAACCAGCACTGCAGTAGGATGGTTAATTTTATGTCTGCATCTCACTGGGTAATGGGGTGTCCATATATTTGTTCAGATGTTATTCTGATTTTTTTTGAGTGACATTGACATCTAAATCAATAGACTAAGTAAAACAGATTGCCCTCCCTAATTTGTATGGCCCTCATTGACTCATTTGGAAGTCTGTTTAGAACCAAAAAGTTGACCATGTGCTGTGTAAGAGAGAATTCCTCCTTTTTAGCATGCAGATGTACCTTGGCTTTTCCTGGACTCTTTTGTCTGCTGGACTTTAGACTAGAACTATACTATGGGCTCTCGAACTTGTTGACTCACCCTATGGATCTTGGGACTTACTAGTCTCCTTAATTATGTGAACCAAATTCTTATAAAAAAATTTCATTTTATCTATCTCTGTCTATCATCTATCTTCTTCATCATCACCTTCATCATCAGCATATATAGTTGCTGGTTCTACTTCTTACTCATAAATCAGGCTTCTTTTTATATTCCTATTCAGTAAAAATTGTAGAACCCAATTATCATTTTAGAAATGATTAAACATCTTGGCAAATGAAGGTTTTTTTTTGTTTTTTTTTTTTTAGTCAATTAGCTGAAACCTACAGCAGAACCACTTTACCCCTCAGCACATTCCTTCATGTTATCCCAGGGTACAAAGCCATATTCACAGTGGCTGTGGATCTGAGTCATACACCTAACTATGTTATGATTTGCTACCATTGAGCTGTCTTGACCACAATAACTTTGCACTAGTACTCATCCAGCAAGGTTGTGCAAGATAAGAAAAAGAGATACAGATCAATATATGGCTTAGGAAGTAAAACACACTCTACTCCCTTTTTGCTCTTGAGTGGTGGACTTAACTGATTTTAGAGTTTCTACAACCTCTTTCTAATACAGCATCCAGAATTTGCACCTTGTAAGAGAAGTTTGCTCAAGGCACGTATCCAAGTTATCATTCTGCTTTAATGGAAGAACAAGATTAAAAGAAAAATGGGCGCATTGAGAACAGAAGACAGAACTGCATTTCACCTCAGTCTGTTTTAGAAGTTAATTTCTTCTCAAAAGAGACATTAAGTATTTTTACCCGGCAGACAGACTAGCTGTTTAAACCCAGCGTGGGTCATGAAATGGAGTGAATGATTAGATATTTGCACTAGTCATAGAAAGACAAGGTGTGTATTATTTTCCCTTGTATTTCATCATGAAATATAAGCTATCCTTCCACTGAGTATTTGCTTAACCAGGTCAAAGGAATTTGGAATTCAGAAAGAGGAAAAAGCAGCATCTGAGAACTAGGAATGGCATATTTGCAGGTGTTCTGGACAACAGGAACACATTTGTTTACTTGCCCTGTACTGCACCAAATCTTCCCTCACTTGGATCAGTCATTCTAACCAGTTCTAACCTTTAAATTAAATTAAGAAATAAAACCTATGACAAAAATATATTGTGACCAGTAAACATTCTATTTTAGATTAAATAAGCTTCAAACTTACAATAATTAAATTCATGTTCTATGAAAACAATTTGAAATAAATTATATAACTTTTTAAGTTTTTTTTTTTTTCTTATACCCAAACTTCTGGTCAAAATTCAGTAACTTTAAGGCATTAAGGGTTTAAAAAATGTCCTACAATGTTTTCAGCTTTTGCCCCCCGACAATATTTTGTATATTTGGAAACATATTTTAATGTTTCTGATTGTGATCAGGGCATTGTCATTATTGAAATATTTTAATTTTTTCACAAATCTCATTTTTCCAGTTATTATCAATTTGTATTTCACTTTAGTTACTCTATATCTGAAATAATGAAACTTACATTCTAGAGAATAAGATTACCAGGTCTCAATCAAGTCTGTGACCATGAATATAACCTAGGTGAAGAGTCCGTATTTCCCAGTGCCTAGTGGAATGGCCAGATGCCTAAAAATACACTACAGCATAGAGAATCAACAGAATTTAGTAGGGAAATTGTTACCATGTTTTGCCTACTTAGAGGAAAGACACTGCGCATTATTCAGTTTGGCCCACAGTCCAGGGAAAATGCTGAGGAAAGTTCCAGGAAAATGGTATTGGTATTCCAGTAAAATGAGAACAAATATTTTACTGTTAGAAATGAGACAGCAAATTTTAATGAAAAGGCAATATTGTCTCTATCATCACACATTCTATAGCTAAAAATACTATTCACTAAATTATAATTTAACCTTAATACCAAAAGAATATTGCTCAGTCTTGCCATGTATGTAAGAGCAAAAGTCCTTCTTATTTGTGATTTTTTAAAAAAAATCACGTGTGTCATAATTTCTGTGTCCACAACTTTTTTTTGAAGAAATATTTATTTATTTATACAAGAACTGGGGTACAGGTCAGAAGCTTGGGAAGGTGAGAAGATTCACCAGAGACAGAGCACAGGCAGGCGGATGGAAGACACTGCTGAGGGGAGCAGTAGGCAAGACAGGAGAGGTCTGCCGTGCCATGTGGGAATATCCTTGGCTGTTGGGGAATCGAACCAGTGCTACAGAGGCTTCGACAGCTTCACAGCACGGCTCTTAACCCACTATACCACCGGGGAGGACCTCACCACTTTTAATGTCAGAGACAATGTGTGTTGTGATTCTTTTGCTTCAGTGAGTAGATTCCTCATTCTTTTTCTCTCTTGATTGGTTAATTCTAAAAAGAGTTATCAAGAAGTAGGTTGTTCTACAAGAACTGAGAGGTTCTATAAGGGCTCTTGGTTGAAGAAAGATGCTCATCTCGTAGAAAATAAGGGAATACCTCCTTTATGGAATACATGCACCCATTTTGTGATTTATAAAAGAAATAATGTCCCTTTAAAAATCTGTAAAGCAGTAATAAGCGAAACTTTTTGTTTAGTAACTTGTAATTACCAATTTCTACATGCCTTCAAGATGTTTGCAACCTATTTGTCCATCTTATATTAGCACACCAAACTTTTCTTAATTACTGTAGGGTACATTCATAGCATCACTCCTGATTATTCAGTACGGTTTTCAGACTAAAGTAGTAGGGATTTCAGTTATCCATGATCAAATAAATAATATTCTCATGTGATGTGTTTTGGTCTGTCTATTAATTTCCTTTCCAAGTAGACATCTGGTTTTAAATTTGACTGCATGTCAATCTTGAAGGGCAGCATTCACAATACTGGATTTCTGTCCTGGCTTGTAACTTCAGCACAGGGATATCAGAGAAACAGTACAATGGCACGCTTGAGGCAGGATTGCTTTTCAGAATATTATTTTTATTTATTTATTTTTTATTATTATTTATTTATTTTTTTATTTTATTCTGGGTACAGTCAGAAGCGCAGGAGGGTGAGAGAATTCACCAGAGCAGAGAGCAGAACAGGCAGAGTGACAAAGTACACTGCTGAGGGGAGCAGCGGGCACAGCAGGAGAGGTCTGCGCACCATGTGGGACCCTCACCGGTGGCCGGGGAACGAACCGGCGCTGCAGAGGCCGCGGGCAGCTTTGCAGCCCAGCGCTCAACCACTGCGCCACCAGGGGAGGCCCTTTCAGAATATTATTTAATTTTGGTTGTTGGCTCAACTCAGTCATGAGAAACTGCTATTTCTAGCTGCACTAAAGGCTCTCCCACAGTTTAATTCTTTCCATAATTTTTTAGAGATTCTCCATCCAAGCACCCCTGTTATGTACCAAAGTATGACAATGACTTCACACCTCAGCTAGTTCACATCTGCCAGGAGAGAAAAGCATTTGCAATTGATTTCAGCATCCCTAATATCATCCTAGCAAATTTTCCTTGTCAGTCACTTTGGAGTCTGCTGTGTAAACCCAGATTTTCTCAAGGAATATAGAGATTATATGCAAATAGTTAAACTGCACATATATTGACTTGTCTGTTGACATCATACTTATATTTACATAACTAAGGGATGAAATTAAATCTTTGCTTAAAAGTAAACTGGAAAAATTCATACATAACATTTATATTGTTAGGATATTTTCACTAGATATGAGCATAGTAAAAGATATGTACCTTTACCATCCATCTATTTATTAAACACCCTATGCAATTACTATCTTATCTTAACATCAGAATCATTATTAATCTTTACTTATTTTAGTATTTTTTTTAGTTTTCATAGTGTACTTTTTAACTTTAGAAACATTTAGAATGTACAAATGTCAAATTATGTCAAATTATTACAAAAGGTCTATACTAAAGAATAGATTATTAACATATGCCAGCTTCTAATCATTCATATAATTTCTCATTTCCTATTATCAGTCCTGCTCACAAAACAAGCATTAATTTTAGGCTATCCATTAAAAATAAACATGATGGATTTGACAAATTATGTATTTTATTTTCTTCTCCTTTATAAAAAAAGTAGCCTTATAAACTCCAGGTGATTTCCAGGAGGCAGGTTCACTAAGAGAGTAAATGTCTCTGGAGATCTACTTAGCTAACTAGCATGGCAATTAACCCCATCACAGAAATCTCATCATTGATCTCACGTAGTGAGTTGCTTTTTAGGATTCTTTTACTGGATGAAGCCAAGGCAGGATTTTGCTTTTTTTTTACTTTCCCAAGGGTGTTTCTTTTTCCCCTTCCAGATCAGGAGGAGCACACTTGTGACCTTCTCTTCATGTCTGCCTTCCTTCCAGTCCATATTCTCCTGGTCCAGGGATGAAAGCACCCTAAGGGTTAACTGCATTCTGACTGGTCTCCTCTCTGGAAGATGGGCAGTGCTCCTGGCCTTTCATGCTTCTCCTGGCCCTCCTGTCCCTCCCCTAACTGCTCTCTGTCCTACATGAAGTGGTGCATCCCACCCCCACCATATCTCTCATAAGCACATGCACATAGCAAGTCTGTAGGAGGTGGCCTTCTTTGTGTCTAACTCCACCTTGATCGGTTTCACATAATATTTAATAGTATTCACAATTTATGCTATACCATTTATTCTAAGCATACTCTGTTTTTAACAATTAGAAAATTCACTGACTGCTGGTTAAATATGGTAATAGGGCAAATCTGTCAAATTTCTACAGAGCTACAGGTTAAGCTAGTATATTTAGATTAACTAAAGTACTAAGACCTCAAAATTTTTAATTTTTTTTAACCTCTTGACATATGTCAGCACCAGATTGATTTGATAGACCAAGGTTTTGTAATCTCTGTATCCACTTCTGATTTATACCAAGACAGCATTTAAGACTTAGGCTTCTGTTAATGTGAAGCTGTTCACCTTAGTAGGTGGTCAAGTCCAGCCTGTTGACGTATGATTTACATTTCCTGCAAAGTCAGGTAAGCAAATTTTGGAGTAGTTGGGCAACAGATATTTATTAAATACTTTTCCATATGTAGTCTTTTTTTTTAACCAGATAAAGGCCCTAGGGACTTAGGTGTTCCCTGCCCCCAAGGTCATAGTAGATTTTAAAAATATTTATATTACTTAGTGCCAAACTGAGTACCTCATGCAAATGCAAATGGATCCCCATGACCCCAGGGACCACAGGGCAAGGTGGCTTTGTTAGACTCCAGTGAAGCTGCCTGAAGCCAACAGGCCCTAGAACCTAAGTGTGAGTGGACTCGGCATTTCTCCTTTTCTGTGTGGCTCTAGGATTCTAAAATGGACCAGTGAGATGCATACACACTTAATTATGTAATTATTTGAATATAAAAATGGAAAATGAGCTGATTAGTAATTGTCCAATCAGATGCTTAGGATTGAAAACCGTCCAACCAAGTTTGTAGGGTGGAGTCCTCTGAAGGGGATAGAAGGCAGAGCAAGAGCCAGCTTGATTCATTCTGCTCCTGGCCTCAAAAGAGAGAAGGATTCATTGGACTACCTTTGAAGGAGGCAGCAGCTGGTCTTCAAAGAAATATCCCACTCCCAGAACAAAGAAGAATTCTACTCCTGACCTTTAAAGAAGAAGCAGTTTGTTTCCAGCCTCTAAAGAGAGAAGGATTCGGCAGGCGACCTCTAAAGAGACAGAAGAATCACATACCTCGATGGGATTCAGTGAACTCCAGACCTCCAGGGACCTTCATAGAGACTCAGCCGCTGCATCTGCCTCCAACCCTACCTATGTATGACATTGCCTGCAAGGAGCAGCATCGGGCTCTGCCCAGCTTCTCAAAGAGCTGAACACAACCTCTGTTTCTCTGGGTCCCTCCTGATCCAGCATCCAGTCCAGCCTTCAGACTGCTGCTGTGGGTTGTGGTAGTGTCACCTTGTCTTCCATGAGCAGCCTTTGTTTTATACTTCTGGACACTGTGGACATTATCTAGGGTGCGATGGCTGGCCCCTTGTGGACTTAGAAGCTCTTTACTTTTCCCTAATCTCCTGTTTGTTAAATAAACCCTGTTGTTGTTGGACTCTGAGCTTGTGTGGTCTTGCAATTATGCACACGGGTGAGAACCCATTGACAGTGTCCTGTCCCCACCCTGGTGACTATCCATGGAACTGTTTGAGCGCTGTTTGAGCTCTGTTTTCAGTGTCTTTTGCACTGTTTCAGAATGAGCACAGGATCTGAAGAGCTTTTTTTAGACCTGCTTACCAGGCCTCCTCTTTTTTTTTTTTAAACTATGGTGTAACTAAGTGAAAGGAGGGAATGGGACTCTGGGTGAGGGGCCACCATTTCAGGCAAGGCAAAATTTGTATTGGACCTTGTTCATTCCCTCCTCATCAGCAGGAAGGATTAAGAATCATTCCTTCCAGCTTCCAGAGCCACATGTCTTATCGAGGGCCTTCAGGGGTCCGTTTCTGTACTTTCTAAGTATCAAAATGAATTCTTGATATATAAGTCTTTTGAAAAAATATTGAACTGCAATGTCTTTATAATATTAGTTAATTAACTAAAAGGAAGTTTAACAATAAAATATCTCTTGCAATTTTGTTAAGAGTCAAGTAGTCTCTTTTTTGTCTTTTATCCATTTCAAGTTGATTTTTGTGTATGGTGTGAGAGTGATCTAGTTTCACTCTTTTGCATGTGGCAATCTACTAGGGAGATTGGCCTATACTTTTTTTCTTTTTTGTTGTATCTTTGTTTTGTTCTGGTATTAGTGTATAGTTGGCCTCATAAAATTTATTTAGAAGTATACCTTCTTTCTCAATTTTTCTGAAGAATTTTGAACAGGGTAGGTATTACTTCTTTGATAGTTCAATGACACTTGCTTGTGAAAGCATCTGGTTCTGTACTTCTTTTTTTTGGGAGGGGGGAGCTTTGATTACTTTTCCAGTTTTCTTGTTATTGGTTCATGTTTTTGATTTATTCCCTATTCAGTCTAAAAATCTGTCCATCTCATCTAGGTTTTTGAACTTGTTTGCATATAAATGTTCATATTAATCTCTTTTTAACCTCTCAATTTCTGTAGTATCTGTTGTAACTTCTCCTATTTCATTATGATCTTGTTTGAGTCTTCTGCAATTTTTCCTTAGTGAGTCTAATAGAATGTTGACTTTTTTGTATATTTTTCAAAGAACAAGCTTTTGATTTCCCTAATCTTTTGGACTGTCTTTTGTTTTCTATTTCATTTCATTGTTTTCTATTACCTAGTACAAGGTAAGGATGACACTCACCACTTTTAAGCAGCATAATTCCGGAAATTCTAGCCAGAAAGATTAACTAGGAAAAAAAAAAAGAAAAGGATCCAGATAATATAGTAAGAAGCAAAATTGTATAATTTTTGCAAATGACATTAGTTTATATGTGTAAAATCTTGAAGGTTTCACAAAATATCTGTTAGAACAAAATTAAGCAAAATTACAGAATACAAAATCAATGTACACAAATAAATTGAATTTCTATACAGTAACAATAGATTATCTGAAGAGGAATTTAAGGAAACAATCCCATTAATAATAAAAGGAAAAAAGAAAAAAAACCTTAGAAATAAAGTTAATGAAGGAAATGCAAAACTTATACTCAGAAAATTGTAAAATACTGATAAATGAAATCATACATAAATAAATGGAAGCACACATATAGTAGAATGGATATTGTTAAAAATGTCCATTTATTCATGTATTTAGTATTTTTTAAAAAGATTCATTTATTTATACAAGAACTGGGGTATAGGCCAGATGTGGGGGAGGGGGAGGGAATTCACCAGAGACAGAGTGGGGAACAGAACAGGCAGATGGACCGAAGATACAGCTGAGAGGAGCAGTGGGCGAGGCAGGAAAGGTCTGCCAAGCCATGTAGGTTTCTCCCCTCCGGTCAGGAATTGAACCGGCACTGCAGAGGCTGCAGACAGCTTCACAGTGCTGCGCTCAACCCGCGGCGCCACCGGGGAGTCCCTATGTATTTAGTATTTAATTCCTCAAAAACTTAAAAAAACAAGGATGATCATGTGATTGAGCAATAATAGCACTTCTGGTTATATATCCAAATTAACTGAAACCAGGATCTTGAAGTTATACATGCACTTCCACATTCATTGATGAATTCTTCAAAACAGCCAAGATGTGGTATCAACATAGGTATCTATTGATGGATGAGTGGATAAAGAAAATGTGGTGGTTACACACAATGAAATGTTATTCAGCCTTATAAAAGAATGTAATTCAGTTATTTCCAACAACATACATAAAGCTTAACAAAATAAGCCAAAGAAATACATATGCATTTGATTACACTTACAAGATGAATCTAAAATGTTCAAATTCATGGAAATAGTGTGGTATAGTGGTTGCCAGGGCCTAGGAGGAAAGGAAATTTGGGAGGAATAAGTCAAAGAGTACAGTTTCATTTATACAAGATGTGTAAGTCCTAGAGATCTATACAGCATAGTCAAAGTGCCTTTACTGAACAATGCTGTATTATGAGCTTAAAATGTTACTGAGGATAGATCTTATGAGTTCTTATCAGAAAATAATAACAGGAGATTGATAAGAAGCAGTTAGGATTAAAATAAGAGAGTATGAGGAAATAGTATGAGGTGATGGTCTGGTTTTATGGCAGAGGTTGTGGCAATGACATTATGGGTGTATAATTACCTCTAAATGCCTCAAATTGTTTACATTAATTCAAGATTTCCTTCATCGAAGCAAAGAAAATAGAATTGTCTTAAAATTGCTTTCCTATAAAATGGTAATTATAATAGGCCTGTATACATACCTACATATGTAGGTAGGGGTGTGTGTGTGTGTTATATAATAGTAAATATATTGTGTCAAGTAGAATAGAAATTTATTTGATCCAAATTAATGATTTTTATGACCTAAGCCTCGAAAATTTAATAATAGTGACTGTTCTGTTTAGTTATGTTTTGGTCTGCCAATCCACAATTCCAACAAATATAAAAAATGAAAGTAGGAAGAAAATAACTAATCAGTAAGATTTCATAAGTTTTATCATCACCTCTCAGTCAGGAAAAAATAAGAGTAAGGAAGCCTGAGGTAGAGAAATGAGGACATAAGTAAATATTTTGTCTTGGGAAGGAAAAGATAAGGGTAGTTAAAAAACCGATCTAGGTACATAATGTTAGCAAAAAGGGTTAACTGAAGGTGAATGAATTTTTGCAAATATAAAGGGGAAAATATGTACCATGGAGGAATGCTAGCACTACTTAGCGAATTCAGAGTGCTTTTCATCTTCAAAGGCTCTTGCATGCTAACTAATTAATCTTTCCAACACCCTGGTGACATAGACATGACAAACAAGGACAAAAGTGGGTCTAAAATGACTAATCTACCAAGCTCACTGGTTGAGAAAGAATTATGGAACCATAGCAATTAGTAATGAGAAATATCCTAGGTAAGGATGTTATACAAGAGTGTGTGTGTGTTTGTGTGTGTATGTACTTTTAAAATTTGTTTATAGAAATGTAGAACAAATAATATAATTTTAAAAAAGAATTTTCTTTAATCACTACTTAAATTGAATTAATGTGAAATTCTCAAATAATAAGGTATTTCCTTTTAATGACATTCAATTGATGCATTTAGATAAGTACCAACTATTTAAAACTTCAGTGGAATAAAGAGACTTACACTTGCTGGGAACTTATATCCTGCCCAATCCTGTAGCACGTGATGTACATATTTTTTCCAATTAAATAGGTGATCTGAAATTTTAATTTACTTCCCAATTGTTTATTTTTGAAATTTATAGTTGAGACTGTAGTTAGGCTTATTTTTAAGTGTCCAAGCCTGGCTTCTCTTTCTTGGCTTATATGTGTAATATTGTGACTCCTGTTTACTATTACCTTATTTTGACAGTAATGTATTTTACCCCAAACTTGAAGAAGAAAATGGCATGAGTTCATAACCACCCTTGGATGAAGAGCAGTACCATGCTGTTGGCACTCTGAGGTGACAGTAGCAGGGAGTCATTTACAGTAAAAGCAATTCCATTTCAATTTAATGGGATAACAGCAATGAGTCTCACTATTATAAGCCTGCTGAACATATGCACCAATCTTCATTCCTTTCCTGTACGACAATTCTCGTGGTGGGCATCATTGGTCTTACTATGTTGATCTTACCGTTGTTATTTTGAACTTTGAAACAGTGTTGATATACCAATTAAAACAACCAAATATTTCCAAAGGAAACCTAGCTGCCTTTTCTATATTACAGATACAAAATTTGCTTTCCAATATATTGAGACTGGAAGCAACAAAAGGATTGAACTCTTGCCCTTATCTTTGTGTTAGTGCAATGACTCATTTATTTTAGCAGTTAACAATCGGGGGCCTCCCTGGTGGTGCAGCAGGATGAGTGCTGCACTGTGAAGCTGTCCGCAGCCTCTGCAGCACAGGTTCGATTCCTGGCCGGTAAGGGAGAAACCCACATGGCGAGGCAGACCTCTCCTGTCTCACCCACTGCTCCCCTCAGCAGTGTCTATGGTCCGTCTGCCTGTTCTGCTCCCCGTTCTGTCTCTATTGAATTCTCTCACCCTCCCATGCCTCTGACCTGTACTTTAGTTCTTGTATAAAAAAATTAATAAATCTTTAAAAAATTTAAAAAAAATTAACAATTGGTTGCTGAGTACTGCTGTGTATATATATGCCGTCTTAGTCACTAGTGATACAATCATAATTAAGACCTGTCCTCATGGAAGTTACACTAATGGAGGAGACTGACACTTTAGCAATCATGATGAAGAGCTGGCCATTGCCATAGGGTCATAAAATTCATCATTACACTACATTCCAATCACTTAGATAAATTCTATTGTTTTAAATTTCTTCCTGAACTTTATATTGCTACCTAGAGTGATTTTATAGCTGAAAAACTACCTTTTTTCTCCTTTTCAATCTGTTAACAAATTCTCTCAGTTGCTCTTTGTATGGAACCTTTTTTAACTTTTACTTTCAAATGGTATTTAAAGTGTATAGAATTTAAGTTTGACAGTTGTTTTCTCTTTTCATTTAAAAAATACTCCATAGTCTTGAGTCCATAATTACATTGAAACATCAGCTGTCTTTGTCTCTCCTTTAAAGATACTTTTTAATGTTTCTAATATTTTCTTTCAGTAGCTTTTCTATGAGGCAACTGTAGGGTTGTGTTTGTATGTGTGTGTTTGTGTTTAGCTTGAGAGTGAGAGATTTTTTTTAATGTATTGGTTTGGGGGGGCAGCTTTTGAAAATCAGTGATCTCTTAAAATACCTTTTCTCCTTTTTCTCTTCTTTTGAAGCTTCAATTACATGTATGTTATAATTTAAAAATATTAAATATAGCTGTCTTAAAGTCCGTCATTGATTAATAAATTTGCTAAATGATAATTCATTTTAGTATTTTCTCTTGGTCATGATTCTTAGCATGCTAGTAATTTTTTTCACTTAAACAAAACACATTGTATGGAATCTAAAAAATATCTGTATTTTTTGCAAGAAAGTTTACCCTAGAACCATACAGTAGAATCTGGTGTCATTAATCTGATCAGGAATTGAGTTTGATCAAGGCTAGGTTATAGTTCTTGTAAGGCTAAGTCTACCTTCAGTTGTTGCATATTCCTAGGATGTAGACTTGGATAATTTCCATTGAGACCCTAAATAATTGTCTAGGATTCCTTTTAATTGATATTCCTAGACTGAAATTTCTATTACTTTATAATGGTGTTATATCAATGGAGAACATGAATATTCTATACTCTGAAGTATTTTTTTTTTCCTGGGAGTGTCAAGATAGATAAAGGCAACCCAATTAGGAATTACAGGAATACTTTGAATATTAGTTAATGAAGCCTGGCACAATAATAAGAATTTATATGAAAGGACATATATGGAAAACATTTTTAAAGAAGAATGGGTGAGAAAATTTGATTATGGAAGGTTAATGTGTCAAACTTTCTTCAAGATTATGAGATATATTCTTTAGACAACAGGAATAATATGATTGTAAGTTGAAAGTTAATTTAGAGATGAAAATTTTATTTGAAAGTAATGCACACATAGTAGATGATTAAAAATTTAGAGATGAATGCGAGCATTGTTTAAGGACACTCAGAGGAAGGAGAGAGAAGGAGATGGAAAACAGAGTCAGAGTGATTATTTACATTTTAAGATGAACCTGGTGACAGATGATTTCTCTTTTTACTTAGCCAAATGTGATCCATAATATATAAGTCACAATGACATCATAGGAAAACACTTTGCGTTAAAGCATACACAAAGTTTAGTATTCATAAGGGACACAAAATAAAATAAAACATGAAGTAATTTAGTGTTTTTTTTTAATTCTTCTTTCCTTGTGGCAAATGAACTAAAATTACTATCAGCATGTTTGTTGAGACTATAAGTCTTCCATCATTAATGAAAGATTTAACTTATTTTTTTCCTTTTTAAGGTTGGAAGTACAAAGATAACTTGTTGAAAAGTATACATAGAATTCTTAAATTTAGGGGAGTTTAGGGTGCATCAGTAGAACAACAGAAATCTTGTCAGTGTTGAAAGTAAATATACTCTGAGTCAAAACGCACTGTGGAACCGGTGGTATGTGATAAGATATGGAGGCTTGTAACTCTCCTTGTAAGTGCTAGAGCTGGAGTCTTAATAATATCCTAGTTCTTTGAGCTTTCTGACAAGGAATGCTTGAAAGCATGCAGCACTGCAGCAGACTAATCAGTCAACTTCCAAGACAAATAAAGAAAGAATTTTTCTATATTAATCTTCAAGCAATATATTTGCCTCAGTTGTCAGTCACATTTGCTAAGAAAAAAAAAAAAACAACCTAAAATTAGTAGTCTCTGCAGTATTGAGTAATTTAAAGAAGCTCATTGGAATATAAAGGAATCCATGATTTGAATAAAAAGTAGTGAACTCGGTTAGCTCTTTTCATAGTTTTTCAGAATTCTAATCTGACATTGACAGGTAATTTGGTGGAAAAATAAAACAATTGGAAAACATGTATTTGAAATTATACTTTGTGATTTCTATTTCTGCACTGTAAATATAAATATACATGTCTCTGTACAGCTTTAATTCCATGATAGAAGCCAAGATTTATGGGTTTTTAAATTTACCAACGTTCTGTCCATAAAATTCAGTCTTATAAAGTTTACCAGGCTGCTGTATTTGAACATGTAATCTAGACTTTTCAAATCCTCATCTTCGTTATTACTTATCCTTCATTTAGCACCTATCAGTAGGAGCTATGCATATTCTTATAAATTCCAAAACAGGATGGGGCAAAGGGCAACAACATTTTTTGCTAAACAAAATGATATTTAGCATGAAAGCATTAGCCATATTTTTATGTTTGCTTTTACAATGCAGGTTAGTACCAATCAGTCTATCCTTACCTGGCAGTGCATTGATATCACTGAGGGACTTTAAAAAGTACAGATGCCCAGGTTCTGGTTTAATTAGTTTGAGCTACAATCTGGACATAGGGATTTTTAAAACTCCCTGGATAGACATAAAATGTAACCTAGAAGAAAACTCAGGAAATACAGTTCCCTAAAGTAAGTCTTAGAGTTTAAGTTCTTAGAAAACCCTGTGTGAATTTTTATCTCATAAATAATATTTAATGTTTATGGTTCTACTTATTAAAATATGAATTCAGTTTGTTTTGGGGAAGTGTATAAAAAACACATACCATGTTTTATATGTGTTACAGATAAATTTGCCAGATTTAACATATAAAATAGAGAATGTGCAGATATATTTGAATTTCAGAAAGTGAATTTTTTTAGTATGTCATATGTAATATTTAGGACATGCTTATACTTAAAAATTATTGCAATTTATTTTAAATTCAAAAGTACTCACATCCTGCGTTTTACTTGACAGTCCTATTTACAGGGCAAGCAGAAAATGTTTAGCAGTTCCATTTTAACAAAAGTATTTTTGTTGACTTGTAACCAATCAGCTGTGAAACCATTTTACATAGGTCTAATCACAGTTCAATTACACAGAAAAAGCAATCTAGCCATTGTGGCTCAGTCTTTTAATCCACCTCACTAAATCTCCTGGCCTACTTATTCATTTAAAAAAATCACTCTGTCTAAGATATTTGTAGAAGAGATCAATTTCAATTTCCTTTACTTCTTGAATACATAGTTTGTAATTCCTCCAATAGAGATTTATCAGTTTTCTAATACAGTTCTGGGGTAAAATCTGGGTGCTAAAGGAGTTCATTTCTAGTTCAACAGAGTGGTCTAAATTTTCTTAAACTATAGACCGATTTTCTCTCCAGCCCCCAAGGAACTTGTTGATTTCAGCAGTGTTTACCTTTGCTTCAAATCATTTCCACAATTTCCAGACCAGCTGGCTCTTAAAAATCACATGAGAACTGGGGAAAACTGCACTTAGTCTGCTTCAGAATCCCTCCCACTCTCCTCTTCTCTTATTTGAGGGAAAGATTTGTGTTTCTTATAGATGCTAGAAGATAGTATATGGAATCATGATTATTTGGCATCTGCAGAGAAGGCTGTAGATTTCTGAGTTAAGTTCTTTTCTACAAGAAGGGTAGAAAAATCTGTCAGGTAAAAAGATGAAATGACTTCTACATGGAGAAAAGGGAAAATAACTGAATTTTTATTTCCTTATTAAAAACATATAATATCATTTTAAACATAGCAGTACATTTAGTATACTATGTGCTTGCATGTTACTATCATTTTCTATTATTATTCAACTTTGCTTTAGAAAGTTTACACTGATATTGTATCTTTGTTCCATTATAGTAGTTGGGACATAACCCCCTTCCAATATCCCCCCCATATCCAGCCACCCCTCCCTGTCCCATAGACGTCATAAGGCAGCAGTAGTAAATCTCATATGAAAGAATATTCCTTTGCAGGCACTAAGTGCTTGCTCTTGCCACTATTAATCAAAATATTATCTGCAAAATTTATATTGTGCAAAAGACTGTATAATACATTTGCTTATTAGAATTTCATTTTTCTACCATGCCTGTACAAAAATTTTCAGATTTAATTTAAATATTCAGATGAAAAATCTCCTTCTGTGAGTGATATGCCAGAGATTATAATTTTGTCTCGAAATTAGCTTAATTTAGAAAGCATCATTACATCGTTTTCAGTGTTTAAAAGCCAAACCATCAGCTTCTCTGGCTATGAAACATTCTTCTTGCTGTGGCAGCCTGCATCTTTTCTCACCAAGCTTTTCCTCTAACTGCTTCTGCAACTGGTGGGGATTACACCTCTCATCCATTTTGTTTCTTGCTTCTTGTGTTTTCCTCTATTTTTTCCAAGTTCAGATCCTTCTAATAGGAGTCTCTTACAATTTTGCCTAACTTTCCCCTTTTTTCTATTCTTGCTCTATCTCTGCACTGAAAAAGCTATTTCCTTTCTCTTCCAAGTGTCTTCTTTGTTGGATGACTTCCTTTCCTTCTGCAGTGCCTGCTTTTTCAGGAAAGCTGTTAACAATGAAATTTACTGTTCTAATTCTTTGGCTTATTTTTGCAATCCAGTTTATGTCCTGACATTACTCTGCTCCTGCCACCTAGATTAGATTGATTACAGGGGGAGGAAGGTGACTCATTCACTACTAGAAGCATTCTAAAATGTTGGAACCAAACCTGGAATACTTTGATTCCACTCCCCCTTTGGAAGTAGTGCATTTTTCATTTTTTATGAATGTTCAATTGTATTTTTTAATATAGGTAATTAATTTTAGTATATAACTCTGTATATAAGTCAAAGGAATAGGCTCATACCTCTTCAAATGCATGTTACCACCTCACACCCACCACCAAGATTTAATGCTTCAGAATGAACTAGAATCTTGGCCAAACTCACCAGTAACTGGGTTAAGAGGATAAACCTGAGTTACATTTAGCCTTCCGGTCTTTCTGTCCCACGAGTCCTGCAATGGAGTTTTATTGCATGTGAAAACCTTTGTGACTGGGACTCAGTAAAACTACTTGTTTATGGTTCATGATATAGGGCAAGGAGTTGGGGTAAGGGAAAATGATAGGTGCACTTTCTTCTTTTCCCTTCAGCTTTCACAGAATTCTTCATTCTGTTTTCTTTCTACAGCCTTTTCTATATAGAAAGTTTTAGAAAGTTGGTTTTAAATTACTGGTAGTTGAAGTTATGCCATCTTTAGTTAGCTGCATGTTGGCCATTTTTTGAAATATAATATACATTAGAGTTGAATTGTTGTGCTTATTTGATGATTTGTGCTTCAGTATCACACAGACCAAAATGAATGTTCTGTCACTCTTACCTCTCAAGTAATTCACTCTCCTGAAAACTGTATTGTGACCTTCTCTTACAAGCACTTGGGTAACTTAGAATTTAGAATCAATCCTCAGGTCCCAGCACCCCTGACATCAACTATCTTCTTACTATTTTCTAAGACAATACTTTTTCCCATGAAAAATGTATTATGATGACTCTCACTGTCAATGGGGTTGTCTCAGACAGAACATTTCATGTCTGAAAAGTCAGTATGTCCTTTCACAGTGAGTCCACAGCAACTATTTGTTGTCAAATAAGTCAGCAGGGACATTCTGGCAACTTGGAAGTGATATTTATGTAGAAGGATATTAAGAACTTCTAAGACACAATTAAATCAGACTAGGAACCATATTAGAAAAATGTGCCAAATTTCTATAAAAGTAGGTCACTATTAGTTCCTTAACATTATTTTGGTAAAAGTTGAAATTTTTTTCCTGTGTATTTTATGGTTCTGAGTTTTTCTACAAGTAACCTTTTTTTGGTTGAAAGTCTTTCTTCTCCGTGTTATTGGCTTGAAATAACATGTTCCAGGCTTTCATTTTAAGTCTGTTTGTCTTTAGATCTGAAATGATACTCGTGTATGCATATTGTATATAGATCATACTTTTTCATCCATCCTGTCATTCTATGTATTTTATTGGTATGTTCAGACCATTAACATTTAGGGTGATTATTGATAGATATGAGGCTCATTTACTGCCATTCTATCTTTTCTATTTTTTTTTTTTTTGGTTGTTTTAGCTTTTCGTTGTTTCATTTTCCACATTTATATAGGCCTTTCCACTTGGATGACTTTTCCTGGTGGTTGTCTCAGTTTATTCATTTCTGTACTAAGAGCATTTATTCTAGCCTTTATTTTGTGGTTATCATGAAGGATATATTGAACTTCCTATATCTAAAATAATCCTTTATATGCTTTTATTGACTCACTGTCATTAGCCTATAAGGATTCTGTCCTTTTCACCTACTTCTTTACATTTTTTTGATGTCTCATATATTCTTGATTATACTTCTGATTCTGTATTACTAATTATCACCTTACTCAAGATTTTGCATTGTTTTCATTTTTCTTTTCACGTAGAACTCTTTTCAACAATTCTTGTAGTGCTGGTATGGTAGTGACATACTCCATTAGCTTTGTTTATTAGGAAAGCTTTTATTTCTTCATTATATTTGAATGAATATTTTATAGTATATTCTATCTGCTTGGTCCTCAAATTATGCATCCTTTATATAGGTAGATCTCTGAACAACTCTTTCAGCTTTTCCATCTTATGGACAGGTATTCTTTGTTTCCTAGGCCTATGTGTTTTCTCTTTGCTTTTTATCTGGTTGAACCCTGTGCCTTAGATTTGTTTGTTTATCTTCATTGTTTAATTTTGCAGCAGGTGAGGGAAGTGTACAAAAAAAAAGGAGGGCAAAGATTCAGCCTCACTCTTGAAGTGGAGGGAGGTCTGTCCCAGGAGAGTTTAGATTCCTTTTTGTCCCCTTTCTCTAGAGCAGGTACTGTTCACTACTTCAAGGAGCCTAAATTCTAGGACCCTGCCTTCTTGACATTCTGTGGCAAGCTCCAGGTGTCTCTCTCTAAACTCCCTGAAGAAAGGGGCAAATGGGACTCCATTACCTGAATTTCTGGAAGTGATAATATCTTCAACAGAAGCAGTGATCACAGCCCCCATGTGCATGTAGGTCTGCAGTCACGCCTGAATGAAAGATTTCACCATGCCTGGTCCCAGCACTGCACTGTCTGTGCATGACCTTCACTTTTTCAGCTAAATCAAATGGTCCATACCCTAACTGTAACTTTCTTACCCTCTTATTATTTTGACCCCCACAATTGACCACCAGTTTCAAAGAAAAATATCCATGGGTTCGTGCCCCATCATCTGATCTGGTGAATGTCCTGTGAGCAAAATTTAGTTCTTCCTAGTTTTACTTAGGAGAAAGTTTTATCAAAATCCATATCCATGTAGTAGGTAGAATCATTTCTTGTTAGTGCTTGGTAATATTCCATTATCTGTATATGTCTCACTTTTTATCTGTTTTCCAGTTGAAGTGCATTTGGTTGCATCCCAATTTTGGCAATTTATGAATAATTTTATAGACATCATGTGCAGGATTTTATTTGTGGAGATCTTTCAACAACTTTGAGTAAATCCCAAGGAACAAAATTGCTGGATCATATAGTATACAAATAAAAGTCCTGTTACTCCAGATACTCAGTAGTATTTGATGTTTTCAGGGCAGTGTTCTGGATTTTGTCCATACTCAGTATAGAGGTACCTTGTCTTATTAATTTGTGTTTTCCTGATGATGTATGATGTGGGGTATCTTATGTGCTTATTTTTCATTTGTATATATTCCTTGATGAGATATTTTTAAAGTTTACATCCATTTTTAATTGGATTCTTTTATGTATATCTCAGGTTTAAGAGTTCTTTATGTATTTTGGACAAGAGTGCTTTACCAGATGTCTTTTACAAATAGTTTTCCCATTTGTGAGTTTTCTCCTCAGCCTCTTGATGTTACCGTTCACCCTCACTTGAGGAAGGATGACAAGAGTGGTTGGGAGTTAGGTATTTCCCTTTTCCAAAAATGATTAGATCCTTCTAAAACCCCAGGAGGTTACAACTCTTAAGCTTAACTGCTAACCAGAAATACAAAGAGGATTTTTCTTCAATAATCACTGTGAGAACCAGTGAGGTAAAACACATAGAAGTGTTCCCACTCTCCTCCAGGACTGATTTCCACTGGAGTTTTTAAGTCTGAGTTGTCTACACTATGCCTTCATGAATTCATCAGTTGCAATTGAGTTTTCCCCGCTCATCCTGTTTCACAAAGGATTCAGCATTTGAGTATCTACTCTGGAAAGTTGTGATTCTCTGTATTTGCCTGCCTGTTGGTCCTTCCAATTTTAAAAGTAGTGTTTTGTCCTGTGACCTTATTTCTTGTACCGATCCAAGAAGAGTTGTAGATTTTTCAGTTTGTTCAGCTTTTCATTTGTTTGGTAGAAGTGGCAACTTCCAGGTTACTTAATTCTGGATCTAAAAATAATAACACATAATGTTTAACTTTTAGGAAATAAATCACTATATATACACATATATGTATGTATGTGTTTATATATATGTGTGTCTGTATATATTCTGCTGCATATATATGTGTGTGTATATTCTGCTCCATATATGTGTGTGTTTGTGTGTATTCTGCTGACATGTGCCTTTTTACCCACCAATTTCTTTTGAGATTCACTTATATTGGTGGATGTAGCAGTGCTGATTAACTTTCAATGCTCAAAGATAGTCTATCTTGTAAATATATCTAGTTTGGTTTATATCTTCAATTAATGAGCATTTAAGTAATAAAGTTATATTTAGTTTTTTGTCTTACAGTAATTATATGTCATTTCATATATATTTCATGTTTACGTATGTAGAAAAGTTTCTTGCTTGCTCGCTCCTCTTGCATGTATCTCTCCTCAAGAATACAATTGTTCGATTAGAGCATCCTAGGCCTTACATGGTATTGCCAAAATGTATTTGAAACTACTTTCCATGGCACTTAGCATGATCAAGCTTCTAGATTATTCACAATTTGCTGGGGAGGAAAGTAATATGTTACTGTGGTTATTATTTGTTTCTGTTGAGTTGTGTGAGCTATTTGTAGATCTTCAATATCAGTCTCTTATCAGATATATGGTATGCAAATATTTTCTCCCATTCAATAAGGAGTCTCTTTGTTTTGGTTGCTGTCTGTTTTGCCACACAGAAGCTTTTCAGTTTGATGTAGTTCCAGCTGTTTATATTCTCCTTAGTTTCCCTTGTTATGGGATATGAGTCCTCAGAGATATTTCTGAAGTTTGTCATGGAGTATTTTGCCAATATTTTTAATATATATTTTTTGGTTTCATGTCCTGAAATCCAAGTCTTTTATCTACTTTCAGTTGATTTCTGTGTATGGTATGAGGTAGTAGTCTAGCTTCATTCTTTTTATTTATTTATTTTTATTTTATACATTTTTGCATCATTTTTCTTTTTTGCACAATTAAAGTAAAAATCAAAATCAACAAACAACTATAAACCAGAGACACATTGTGGGGGCAGAGGGAGGAGGGAGTAGGATCAAAACAAGGTGGGTAGGAATTGTATGGGGACTATAGTTTCATTCTTTTGCATGTGGCAGTCCAGTTTTCCCACCACCACTTATTGAAAACTTTCTTTGTTCCAGTGTGTATTCTTTTCTCCTTTGTGTGTGATTTTATATCTGGGCTTTCATTTTGGTTCTGTTGGTCAATGTGTCTGTTTTTGTTCCAATACCATGTTATTTTTATTATTATGACTTTTGTAGTATAATTTGAAATCTGGCATTGTAATACCTCCATTCTTCCCCTTTTCATTCAGGAGAGCTTTGGCTTTTCAAGGATTTTTGTGATTCCCTTTGAGATTCAGCTATATGTGTTCCAGTTCTTTGAAGAATGTCATTAGGATTTTAATTGGAATTGCACTGAATCTGTAAATTGCTAGGATGGCTATTTTGATAACATTGATCCTTCCAATCCATGAACAGGGAATGTCTCTCCATTCCTTTGTGTCTTCTATTTCTTTTAACATTTTATAATTTTCCTTGTAGACGTCTTTCTCTTACTTGTTAGATTTATTCCCAGGTATTTAATTTTTTTGTAGAGTTGTAAATGGGATGGTCTTCTTAATTTTTTTCAGGATGATCTTCTTAATTTCTTCCTCTTCAGACTTACTGTTTGCATATAGGAAGGCTGCTGATTTTTGTGTTGATTTTGTTACCCGCTACTTCACTGAACTGATTTGTTATACTTAGTTTTTCTGTAGATTTTCAGGGTTCTCTATATGTGTTACTATATCATCCGCAAATAATGATAATTTTACTTCTTTCCCAATTTGGGTTCCCTTTATGTCTTTTTCTTGCCTAATTGATCTAACTAGGTCTTCCAGTATTACATTGAAAAGGATTGGTGAGGGGCCTCCCCGGTGACACAGCAGTTGAGCAGTGGGCTGCACAGCTGCCCGCAGCCTCTGCAGTGCCGGTTTGATCCCCGGCCGCCAGGTGGGGGTCCCACATGGTGTGTAGACCTCTCCTGCCTCGCCCACTTCTCCCCTCAGCAGTGTGCTTTGTCAGCTGCCTGTTCTGCTCTTGCTCTGGTGAATTCTCTCACCCTCCTGCGCTTGTGACTGTACCCAGTGCTTGTATAAACAAACAAACAAACAAACAAATAAATAAATAAATAAATAAATCTTTAAAAAAAAATAAAAGGGAGTGGTGAGAGTGGACATCCTTGTCTTGTTCCAGATCTTAATGGACTTTCTGAATTGAGTGAAGAAAATTTGCTTAATAAAACAAAAAAGAAACCCACCAAATTAAAGAAAGGGTTGCATAAATTTGACCCTGCTGAAGTTAAAAACTTTATCATAAAGATATATAAAGAAACTTAAAAACAACATGTTTGCAATAGAGACAATCAAAATTGGAATATGTGAATAATTCCTAAATAATTCCTAAATAAGTGAATATAAAAATGTGTAAGATATTTGAATAGCTATTTTACCTAATAGGTATATGGGTTGCCAAAGACCTGTGAAGTTGCTCAGTGTCACTATAATGAAAGAAATGTACATTGATACTGCAATATCACTTTTCCCTTTGAGTAACAAAAATGAAGCAACCTGACAATGTCAAGTTTTAGATAGAATGTGTGTCAAGTGTTTCTTTTGTGTTAATATTGGGAATACAAATTGGTAGTGCAACTTTGAACAAAACAGCACTGATTATAAAAAAAATCTGGAAATAACCCAAATGTCACTTGACAGAAAATATTTAATTGTATCTTTTCAACTACATGTAATAACATCTATAAAATCTACTATCATTTTGTTGAATCATAAAGCAAGTCTTCAAAGACAACCTACAGGTTGATATCATTATTTTTGAAATTCAAACTAGGTAAAACTAAACTATATATTTTAATTAGGTGTGAAATATATGTAGTAACTCACCCACATTAAGAAATGAGGTGGTAGATAAAATTCAGGCATTTGTTGCTTTAAAAGAGAAGCACTTGCAAAAATCTTAGTTTTGTATAATATTCTAGTTTTGTGGTTAGATGGCAATTTTAGTGGCTCCTGTTATAGGCATGAAATTAAGTATATTTGAATATAAGTAAAATTGATAAATATATGAACAACAGCCACACATAAAATGATGATGGTGTAAGATGAAAAAGGGATTATGATTACTTCACAATGTCTAGTAAATAAGTAAAAATTAAATAAGTATTTACATCAAAATAGTTTTGATAAGGAGAGGCCACTGTCTAGAATGCCAATAGTGCTCTGAGAATCCCTCTCAGTTCTTCCTCATGAGTAGGGTGCTTAGTAGTGGTAAGAGTTTGAAATTATATGCGCTCCCTGTACCACAACAAAAGATTTTCATTGATTTCTTTGATCAAACATAATATTGAAAATACTGTATCATAGAATCTGCATCTGGCTAAATAGAACCAGTTATATCAGTCAATTGTCATTTTTATGGCTAATCATCATCTTTAAGATTTAAGATTCAAATTCAAATGATGGATAAATAAGGTGAAATTTTAAATAATTCCTCCCTTGTCAAAATTTCATATTGGCAGATAATGCTAATATAAAATACTGAAACACAAACACATACACAGGGTACTAAAAGGGGCAATTGTTTTATATTTGTTAATTTCTTATATTTTTTCGATTTATTGGCATGAGATTATTCATCGTAGTCTCATGATCTGCTTTATTTCTGAGATGTCTTTTGTAACTTGTCCTCTTTCATCTGTGATTCTATTTATTAGCTGTTTCTCTTTTTTACTTTTTGTGAGTTTACCCAGGGATTTGTCTAATTTGTTTATTTTTCAAAGCAATAACTTTCAGTGATTTTTTTGCACTCTTTTCAACTCCTATTTTGTTTATTTCTACTCTAGTTTTTCTTTTCTTATACTTTTTTATTTCTTTTCTCATTTTGTTTGTTCTTTTTTTAATCCCCTAATGTGCAGAGCTATTTTATTTATTTGAGCTCTTCCTTGTTTATTGATGTAGACCAGTGTTGCTCTATACTTCCCTTTTAGCATTGCTTTTGTTGTTTTTGATATGTCCATCTATGTGATATTTTTTTTTTCTTTTGTCTCCTGTCACTTTTTTATTTCTTCTTTCATTTCCTCATTAACCCAAGAGTATTTTAGTAGTGTGTTATTCGACTTCACATATTAGAGGTTTACCTGACTTTCTTTTTTTGGTTGATTTAGTTTAATACTGCTGTGAGGAGAAATGATACTTGATATGATTTCAAGCTTTATGAATTTATTGATAATGTTTTGTGATCCAACATATGGCTTATCCTGGAGAATGCCCATGCTTACTTCAGAAAAGTATGCACCTTGCCCCTTGGGTGCAATGCCTTTTAAATATCTAATAGACCCAACTGATCTAATTCCTCATTTAAGGCTATTGTTTCCTTTTTGATTCTGTCTAATTGATCTTCCCACAAATGTCTGTGGTGTGTTCAAGTCCCCTGCTTCTATTTTATTGTGATCAGTGTCTGTCTTTAGGTTTATTGATAGTTGTCTTACATATTTTGGTGCACCTTCATTTGATGTGTGCATATCGATGAGCGTTATATCTTCTTGATGAATTTTTCCCTTAATCATTATGTAACATTTACACTTGTCTGTTGTTAACTTTTTTAACTAGAAGTTGTCTTATCTGATATGTCTATCCATGCCTTTGTTTTGTTTTGGTCTCATGCTTGCAGGATTTTTTTTTCTATGATTTACTTTGAACCCATGTTTAATTTTGGAACACAGATGAATCTCCTGAGATAGCAAAAATGTGGGTTTTATTTTCTGATCCAATCAGCCATTCTTTTGCCTTTTTATTCTTGAGTTCAGCTCACTTACATTTAGAGTGATTATGAATGTATGGTGTTTTGTCACTGCCATTTTGAATTTATTAGTCCAATTTTATTTACTTATTCATTTTTGTGTGTGTTTGCTTCATTTTGATTTAGATATGATTTCTCCATTCAAAATTTCCTGTAGGGGAGGTCCAGTGTTGGCATACTCATTCAGGTGATTTTTTTGGGGAAACCTTTATTTGTACCTTGTATCGGAAAGAGATTCTTCGAGGATATAGTATTCTTAGCAGGCCATTATTTCTTTGACATTTTTTTCTTTATATTTTTTGTTGGGTATATTTTATATGCTACATTGTGGAAATTTAAGACATACCAAGAGATCTTTCAAAAAGCAAAGCAGACCATGTCATTCTGCTGCTGCCTTAAACTCTTACTTTAAAACAAGGCAAACCATACTGGTAATCAGAGCCTAAATGCACAGGTTAGGAGGCAGACAATATAAACTATTGATATAATCTTGGTTCCTCCATTTATAATCTTTATGATCCAAATACCTGACCTCTCTGTGTCTTCATCATCTGTAAAGGGTACATATGGGTAGGACAAATAATACAAGGTTGTTTTGAGGAAGGAGCTTTATCATTAAGTACATAGCTAATGCTCAACAGATATTATCTATCACTGCTATTATAATTATCACCATCATCTTCATCTCCATCATCATCCTTGAGTATTTTGAATACATTATTTCTCTCCAGGTTTGTATGGTTTTGTCATAGAAGACTGATGTATGCTTGATGGGTGTAACTTTTTAAGTTACCTTCTTTTTCCCTAGCCGCTTTCATAGTGTTTCATTGCTTAAACTCTTGCTATTTTCACTGTCGTGTATTTTGTTTTAGGTCTCTCTGCATCAGGTAGTTGATGTCCTTTTAGTTTGATACACTTAAAAATTTAATTCCTTTCCCAGATTTGGGAATTTTCCTCTGTTTTCTTGAATAGGCTCTCTGTCCCTTTTTCTCTCTCTTCTGGGAGACACAATCTTCTTATTTTGGCGTTTGTAATGGTGTCTGATAATTCTCTAATGTCTCTTCATTATTACATATTTTTTTACATCTCCTTTCTCCTCTTCCACCTCAGTCCCTAGTGCCTTATTTTCTTCAAAGCTGCTTATTCAATATTCCATTTTCTCTATTCTGTAGCTTTCTCTAGCATACTTGATCTCATTTCTTAGCTCTTTACCTCCTGAATCTATTATTTTCTTATTTAATGTTTCATTTTCCACCATCTATTTGTTGATTTTATTTATGAGCTCACTAATTTTTTCCTATATTTTATTGTTTATCATTTATCAGTTTTTCCCACTTGTATTCCTTTGACTTGTTTTACTGAGTTCTCATATTACTTTGACTTGCCTTTCTGAATTTTCTATTATCCCTATGAGTTTCTTTATTATGGGAATTTTGAACTCTATGTAATAGGAAAATATAGTCTTCCATTTTTTGGTGTGTTTGGTTCTGAAGTGTTGTTTTCACCTTGTGTTGTCATACTGTCTTGAGGTCATATACATCCATGTTTCATACATTTTTGTCTCCTGAATTTGCTAGTTGAAGTGTCCCTATTTTATTTTTATTTTTAATATCATTAGCAATAACTTTTGGGATTAAATTACTTTGCTTTCCCATAGGTATTGCTATGATTGTTTGATTTTATTTATTTGTTTATTGGTTTGTGTCCTTTGATGATATCTGTATGTACTCAGATCTTTTTTGTCTCTTCTTAGTAAGTAGAGTGGGAGAAAAACTTAGAGGTACCCTCCTATTGGTGTGGATGAATTGGGGTTGTTCTGGCTCATGTTTGTTGACCCTCAATATCCCTTCAGTCTGATGTTTGGGATGAGATACTTTGCAGTCCATGTACTCTCTGTATTTCACAAGTTAAGCACCAGTCACAGAGGGTGGGTAGGAGGAGTTTAGATCAGAAGGCCTTCTCTGCTATTATCTTTCTGGGGACTCAGCCTGGTGGGGCATCTAATGCCCCTGGTGGGGCATTGTCTTTTGGGGTCCTGTGTGTATGGGCTGCTTACTGGTCTCACTGCCTTTTGTTGTGGTCTGCTGGGGCCTACCGCACCAGCATTGTTGTTAGTCCTACTCTTTAGCTTCCTGGGGCTTGCCAGGATCTGCTGGAGCTCTGCCTGTTTACTCCATACCCCTTCTCACTGGGGCTCCCTCCTCTGGATATTCCTCCTAGAGTGGGCTGTAATCATCTGGTTTTCTTTCAGGAGTTACTGCCCTTGTTCTGCTGCATTCCTGCTTTGACTATATGGAGGAAGTGAGCCCACGGGACTGTAATCTTACAACTTCCCAATACTACTAGGTTGAGAAATAACATTAAAAGTATGTTTCTTATTGGGCCTCCCTGGTAGCTCAGGCAGTTGAGTGCCACACCGTGAAGCTGTCCGCAGCCTCTGCAGCACAGGTTCGATCCCGGCTGGCTGGCGAGAATCCCACATGGTGCAGCAGACCTCTCCTGCCGTGCCCGCTGCTCCCCTCAGCAGTGTACTTCGTCAGTCTGCCTGTTCTGTTCCCCACTCTGTCTCTGGTGAATCCTCTCATCCTCCTGCACATCTGGCCTGTACCCTGGTTCTTGTATAAAAAATAAATAAATCTTTTTAAAAAATGTATCTTATTATAAAAATACACTGTAAACATTTTCAAAGAATGTTATCTTCATAGACAAAATCACTATAAATATAGATAAAAAATAAAAACATTAATTACCTAAGAACCTAAAATCTCTGACCCAAATTAACATTTGGGCAGGGTGGGGGAGGGGTGGAGGATGACAGTTGAAATCACATAACTTAACAATATTGTATAATATTTTTCCTCAGCTTTGCTGTTTCTTTTCATCAAAAGATTTTTTTTACATATCTGAAAAATAGGACTTCACCTAATTTCTCTTATATTCTATACAAAATAAACCTCTAGCAAACCTCAAATATATTTTTTTTAGTTTGATTTGTGCTCTTTTCTATTGATTTTAGCCTAGATCTCTCTCATGTTCAGCTATAAATAATCTGTTATTTTTCTTCAAAATGTCTGTTTTTTGTCTTAAGTTTGCTGCAAGAATGACACTTTAATAGTTCTTGCTCAGGGCATCTTTTTTTTTTTTCTTTTTGCACAAGAAACATCAAGGTTTCTACTCATTTTCATCCTTACAGTACTATATCTCACATTTTCACACTTGGAGGTGTATCTTATGTCTTGCTGTTTCAACTGCTGCCGTGCCTGGGATAGTGGCATCATCTTCTGTTTTAAGTGCATTGCAGGGTCTCAGCAATTGTACCATCTACCTGACTTGGGTTGACATATTAATAAATTTTTTTCTGCCAATTGAATTCTCACCTGAAACTATATTATAAAAGAATTTTACTTTAAAAATATAAAATAAGACACAAAATTTAGAAATCTTAGGGTTTTTAATAGTAACTTATATTATCCAAGGCTCATCCTATGGTAAGAAATAAAGCTAAACATAGTATTTTATTTTCTGATCAATTATCAAGTTGACCTGGTTTGTGAGATCCAGTGCTATTTTTTGAAATTTTAAAAAGTCATTAACACATCCTCCACAAGTTCTAGAGAGGATGCACAAAAAGAGGGCACCTGTTACACTGTTGATGTGGTGTAAACTGGTGCAGCCATGATGTCAAACCTCTGAATTTACCTTAAAAAACTAAAATGAAATACCACATGACCCAGCAATCATAGTGTAGGGTATCTATCCAAAGAACATAAAACCATCAGCTCTAAAAGCCATATGTTCAGCAGTGTTTTTTCCAGTATTATTTACAATTGCTTGCGCATGGAAACAACCTTTAAATGTCCACTGACAGAGGAGTTGATTAAAAAGATATGATAAATCCACACAATGGCATATTATTTAGATGTAAGGAATTGGTGCTATTTTGTCATTTACAGCAAAATAGAAGGAATTCAAGGAAATTATGTGTAGTAAAGCCTCTTAGAATGACAAAAACAAATATTGGACATTTACATGGCAGAAAATTTGACAAAGCAAAATAAATGAAGTGAGGCTTCTGTGGTTAAGGAAGCAGGGAGGAGAAAGGATCAAGATGATACAAGGATAGTGGTCTGGAAATTTTTTTTTAAAAAGAAAAATTAAGGGGCCTGGTAGCATAAGGGTTAAGTCTCAGTGCTATCAAGCTATCACCACTATGGTCTGGGTTCAATCCCCAACCAGAGAGCTAATCCATATATGGCACAGCAGACCCCTCCGGTCTCTTCCTCCTCTGTTCCCCTCAGCAGTGTATTACAGTAGATCTGCCTGTTCTGCTCCCCACTCTGTCTCTGGTAATCCTCTTACCTCCTGCCTACACCCCAGTTTTTATATGCAGAAATAAATAAAATTTATTTTATATATTTTTACATCATTTTTCATTTTTGTACGATGTATGCATTTTCATCTTGGCTATAGTCCCTGTGAAATTCCTACCACCTATTCACCTATGAACCATCACCATGGTCCCTTGTGCTAATCCCACCTTTGTTTTGATCCTACTCCCTTCTCTCCCCCTGCAGAATGTCTCTGGTTTATAGTTGCCTGTTGATTCTGATTTTTACTATATTGTAATTACTTTTTTCCTTGCTCCTTATTTGGATCCTCTGCATTCCTCCTATAAGTGAGACCATCTGATATTTTTCTTTTTCTTTCTGGCTTATTTCACTGAGCATGATCCCTTCCACTCCATCCATGTTGCTGCAAATGGCATGAGATTGTCTTTTTTGATTGCTGAGTAATATTCCATTATTTATATATACCACATCTTGATCCAGTTATCTATTTTTGGGCATTTGGGTTATTTCCATAGCTTACCTATTATAAATAGTGCTGCAATAATCATAGGGGGGCAGGTGTCCTTTTGAATGAATGTTTTTGTGTCCTTTGCGTAGTGACCATGAAGTGGAATTGCTGGATCATATGGAAGCTCAATTTTTAGCAGATTGAGGAACCTCCACACAGCTTTCCATAGTGGTTTCACCAGTTTGCACTCCCACCAGCAGTGTAGTAGAGTTCCTTTTTCTCCACATCCTCACCAACATTTGTTGTTGCTAGTTTTTTTAATATGTGCCATTCTTACTGGTGTAAGATGGTATCTCATTGTGGTTTTGATTTGCATTTCCCTGATTACAAGTGATGCTGAACTTTTTTCATATGCCTGTTGGTCATTTGCATTTCCTCTTTGGAGAAGTTTCTTTTTAGTTTAAGTCTTCTGTCTATTTTTTGACTGGGTTATTTCCTTTGTTTTTGTTGAGTCTCATCAGCTCCTTGTAGATTTTTGTCATCAGTCCCTTATCATTAGTATTGTGTGTGAAAAATTTCTCCCAATCAGTGAGGTGTCTCTTTGTTTGGGTTAATGTCTCTTTTGCTATACAGAAGCTCTTTAATTTGATGTAGTCCTACCTATTTATCCTTTCCTTCACTATCTTTGCTTTGGGTGATGTGTCTTTAAAGATTTTACTGAGGTGTGTGTCATGTAGTGTTTTGCCTATATTTTCTTCTATATATTTTATGGTTTCAGTTCTATGTCTAGTTCTTTAATCCATTTTGAGTTGGGTTTTGTGCATGGTGTGATAGTAGTCAAGCTTCATTCTTTTGCATTTAGCAGCCCAGTTTTCCCAGCACCATTTATTGAACAAACTTTCTTTGCTCCATTGCATATTCTTGCTCCTTTGTCAAAGATTAATTGACCATAAAGCTGTGGGTTTATTTCTAGGTTTTCAATTTGGTTCCACTGGTCTGTTGTCTGTTCTTGTTCCAGAACCAGTCAGTTTTGATTATTATGACTTTGTAGCATAGTTTGCAAAACTTTTTTTTAAAGATTTATTCATACAAGAGCTGGTGTACAGGCCAGAGGTGTGGGGGGTGAGAGGACTCACCAGAGACAGAGTGGGGAACAGAACAGGCAGATTGACCAAAGTACACTGCTTAGGGGAGCAAGCAGTGGGCAAGTCAGGAGAGTTCTGCCGCACCATGTGGGTTGTTTCCTGGCCGGCCGGGGAATCAAATTCATGCTGCAGAGGCTGTGGATAGCTTCATAGATTGTGTCTTAATGCCTTGCACCACCAGGGAGGCCCTTTGTAGCATAGTTTGAAGTCTGGGCATGTGATACCTCCATTCCCTTTTTTTTTTTTTTTTTTTCCAGGAGAGCTTTGGTGATTTGGGGTATTTGGTAACTCCATAAGAATTTCATCAGTATTTGTTCTATTTTTTAAAAGATTTATTTATTTTTATACGAGAACCGGGGTACAGGCCAGATGCACAGGAGGGTGAGAGGATTCACCAGAGACAGAGTGGGGTACAGAACAGGCAGACTGACAAAGTACACTGCTGAGGGGAGTAGCAGGCGAGACTGGAGAGGTCTGCTTTACCATGTGGGATTCTCGCCAGCCTGCAGGGATCAAACCCGCACTGCAGAGGTTGTGGACAGCGTCACAGTGCAGTGCTCAACGGCCTGCACCACCGGGGAGGCCCTATTCTATTTCTTTGAAGAATGTCATTGAAATTTTTATTGGAATAGCATTGAATCTGTAAATTAATTTTGGTAGGATGGCCATTTGGATAATGTTAATTCTTCCAATCCATGAGCAGGAGATGTCTTTCCATTTCTTTGTGTCTTCTTTTATTTCTTTTAACATTGCTTTATAGTTTTCTTTGTATAGGTCCTTTACCTCTTTTGTTAGGTTTATCCCCAAGCATTTTATTTTTTTGTTTTCAATTATAAAAGGGATGGTTTTCTTGATATCTTCTTCTTCAGATTTATTGTTTGTATATAGGAAAGCTACTGATTTTTGTGTGTTGATTTTGTATCCTGCTATTCTACTAAACTGGTTGAAAATCAAAAAAAAAAAATCTAAAAAGAAAAATTAAAATCATACCAGCTAGGGAAATAGAAAAAAACAAACCTAATAATATTTTAATTGCCAACTGTGATCTTTCAGCCAGTCTCTAAGAAATCAGAGATGTCAACATATATACTTTGGCATTTGTTGATCAGTCATCAACTTTTCAAATTACACACTGTGTAGAATTTTTTCTACTTTCCCATATTTCAAAATTAAACAAAAATTTATATTGGCTGATACTACAAGTGGGCACTTCACAAAAATACATTTGATGAAAGATTTCAAAATTTCAAACACTTAAGATAATATTTTTCCATAACTGCTATAAAATATTCTGTAAATGTTAGGAAGTTGCACACTATTCAGCCCATATTTGAAACTTATTTCTGGAACAGATATCTCTATGGAATGTATACCACCTATTGAGAGAATCTGTATTAGGGAAGAATGTGACCCTTAGAATCAAGCAATGGCAATTTGAACTCTGGTTATACCACTTCCTTATTAATTCTTCTTAAAGCCATTTTTCAGGGAGTTAATGAAACAACATATATGAAATATGGGGCAGTTTTGCTGATATATAGTAGGTGCTCAATAAATGAAGCATGTATAAAATTGGTCGTTTTGGCACAACACTGTTCATCATTCAATATATTTTTATTCTTTACTCTTTATATGAGCAAATGATTTGAAATTGGTCATTATTCAGAAATTAAATTTAGTTGTCTTGTTCTTGCATAAACCATTAAATTCTAGGTAGGTGACTTTCTTTTACTATGATTCCAACAGTTTCTAAGTTTCTGACCTATTCACAGCAATATTTACCTCTTTGGGGGGAAGTATAACCTTTGTCTTGCCAGAAGTTAAGTTTTGCACTTTTTGAAATTCCCCAGTAAGAGCTGCTGACAGCTTGAGTGGGCAAAGAAAAACCCTATTTGAAAAGGCAGCTGTTTGATTTGACCATGGCATCTTCCCTTCTGGAAGTGTCATGACAGACAAATGATGGTATATCTTTTCTCAGTTTTTGGTATATCCTGTCTTACAGCTGACATGAAATGACATCTCTAATCTTTGTGCACTTTGGGTTACAGCCCCATATGTCAAAATAAAAGCCAGCAGGGGAGACTAGGAAGTCTGACTAAATACCCTTGTTCTGTGATCCACCCTCCTTCAGACTAGTCAGTCCACACTTGTGGCAGCTACACTCTGAGAAGGGAAAGCAGCTGGTTACTAGCAAATGTTGGGCTTGTATGGCTCTTTAATGAGCTGTCAAGAGTCAAAGGGCATTGTGTGAAAAAAAGAAATATGTGAATATGACATGTTTTGTGAATCTTAATACTATAGCAAGAAATTGAAAGTTTTGTAATTTTCATCAGCAAGTGGGAACAAAATTTTTTCATGTGTTCTTTGTTATCCACATAATCAAAGAGCACAACATGGAGATAATTCCAAGGAAAGAATAATGCCCATGTTATTTTCATTTGACTTCAGAATCCTGTTTGTGGTTTTCTTTGGGCTGCAGAATAGATTATTTTTTTCAGGTGAGAATTTTTTTTTTTAATGTTACTATTTTCTGAGCTTGGCAGCTGCCCTGGATTAAAAGCACTGTAGGGGCAAAGCAATATGCTCAGAAACCTTTTGAAGGCTAGTCTACATGCAAATCACCAATTAATGGTAGTATTTGTGATAGTGACAATGCCAGCAACTAAAGTATGTTGATCACTATATATCCGGCATTTTTAGAAGTTCCTCATTTTTATCATCTGTAAAATGAGAAGAACAATAAATATTATGTATTTCAAGAGTTTGCTATGGGATAAAGTTAATACTTATAGAGTTCTTGGACTATATCTGAACACATAAAAACACATCAGCTTTTATTATTGTGTGTGAATTCATTGAATCCTCATAACAATTCTGGAAGGTCTGTCCTATTGTTGACTTTATATTATAGATGAGAAAACTGAAGGACAGATGAAGTAACTCATTCAAAGTCACAATAGTAAATGGCAGAGCCAGGATTAAAAACCTGGTGATTAAAAACCTGACTAAACCTGCTCAGATTGAGTTATTTTATTTTACTAGACAGTTCTTGCAATTCTAGGAATTAATGACTTAGAATTGTATCGACACGATTAAAGTTCCTTGGTATCTGTGATTAACTATCTGAATTGGATCACTAGACATCCTCCATTTTAATCCCCAACTGCAAAATGAGGGAGATGACGTAAATCCTCTCTAAAGTTCTTCCCAACCCTAGGGCCGCTCTACAGAGTATATGTTTTATCCTCTTAAGCAAGTCACCTAATTTTGATCTCCAGACAAAGACAAATTGATTCAAATTGTACCAGAAAGATTTTTTTTGTAGTAATATTTTCCCGGTCATAAGGTAATGAAACACTGAGAAGCTTTTAAATCTAGTTACCTAAAGCACTATAAGAATGTTGACACTATTATTCAGAATTGTCAGTGGACTTTTATTGCCCAGAGGCTGAGCGCAAACTAGGTTATAGGTCTCTTGCAACTAAGTGATTGTATTTTTCACTGCTAACTCCACAGTAACGGTTAGCATTTTATGGTGCTAATCAAATTAGCCTCAGCATCAAGTTGTGAGTTTAGTGTTGGTGAAAGGAAGCAGGCACAGGCAGCACTTATATCACCGACCCACCAGAAGGGAGGCAGATGCACAAATTAAATATGTACAAATTCAAACTATGGCCTTCAAGAAAGAAGGTTACCAGAGGGATTGGCTTTGGCCCTAGACCAAATTGTGAAATATGGTTAGGTTTTCTTCATATTAATACTACTCCACTCTTCAGGGTGCCCAGGAACAAGAATTTCTTGTTCCCCTAACCATTCCCTCAGTTTCAATACTTTGGCAAGAAAAACAGGGAGGGGGTTCATGGTGGTTTAAGGTGTAATAACTTGGGTAATATTTTTTTATTTTATATATTTTTACATCATTTTTCATTTTTGTACAATGTATGCATTTTCACCTCGGTTTAACTTCCTGTGAAATTCCCACCACCCATTCACCCATGATCTATCACCATGGTCCCTGTGCTCTTCCCTCCCTTGTTTTGATCCTACTCCCTTCTCCCCCTCACTCAAAATGTCTCTGGTTTATAATTGTTGATTTTGATTTTTACTTTATTATAGTTTTTTTTTCCTGATCCCTTATTTGGATCCTCTATGTTCCTCCTATAAGTGAGACCATCCAGTATTTTTCTTTTTTTCTGGCTTATTTCACTGGTGCGTTTATAGTTGCATTCATTATGTAGTCCAAAGATTTCATTTGAGAGGAGAGTTTAGATATAGAAGCAAGATTTTCCTGAGTGAAACACTTTCTCATTACATTAGAGAAATGACTTATCATCCTACTTCTCATCCACACAAGGACAACCTTGTGTAGAATAGGGAGAATTAGAACTATAAATGAAAATTTATTTCAAAACTATTGTGATGTGGATTAAGATATTGGATAGAAATTTTGAATTTTTTTGTTAAAAATTTTTCTAAGGAAAACTTAAAGTTATGTTTAATGGCTCTTACAAGTTATTTGAATTAATTACAGTAGTGGAAGTGGCAGAATAAGACAAAAGGAAGTTAACGTAATAAAGAATAATACAATTTTAGCTGTAATGATTTAAACCTAGACTCTTGCAGTAGGTATGCTCATTAACATATGAACTACTGTGATTGCAAAAAAATTCTTACTTAAAAAACAATTTAAATATTTATATTACCATTTTGGGTAATATATCACACATATATCATTTTCCCTGCTTGTTTCAGTTAGTTCTTATTAACAATCATGTAAAGAATTACCAGAAAGAAACCTGTATTTTTTCTTTTATTTAAAAGGTCCAATGGTCATGGGTACCGAATGGTAGGAGAATTATTGGAACTACACATGAGGGGACAAATCAAATACTGTATAAAAATCAACAACAATATAAGAAAATAAAAATAAAAATAAAAGATCCTATATTTAAACTATGGTTAGCTTGCAGTTATTTTCTAGGGATTCATTATTCTCTTGGATTTCTATAATTATATTTTGAGTAAAATCATACAGGAATGTTTTTTGACATAGAAATACAATTTTCTTCTCTGTTATTATGGTATCCAGCTCCATTATGTTAAGAACTGGTTGGACTTTCATGACTATCTACTATTTTAGGCTTCATGTTATACAACTTATTTAATCTGCATAAAACACTGCAAAGTAAATATCAGAGTATCTATTTTTAAGATGAGGAAAGTGTAGCCCAAGAAATAAAATTAGTTGCTCAGGATACCAACATTTTTTAATGATACAAAGTTATTCAGCACAAGGCAAGTATGATTTCAATGCCCTTACCATTTTGGTCTGTGAGAAGAATGCATTTAACAATCTCTCTTCTTCTGCACTACTTAATTTCTGAGACTGGCCACTCCTTTGCTTTTGCATCATAAGTACTGGTAAGTAAGGGTCCAACCATATCCTGTAAACTAAATACTTTCTCCATTGTATAGATAATAAAAGAAGACAGATTTGTTTAAACCTATTTTCTAGGAATCTTTTATAACTATCATTTATAGCTTTATAAATGACCTTAGAAATCAGTTTTTTTTTCTTTGTTGGGGTAACGTTGGTTTACAGAACTATATATCACTTAGAGGAATGGGTTCGTATCTCCTCAGATATATGCTGTCACCTGACTCCCACCATCAAAGCACCCATAATCCTTTACCCCAAAGCATTGGGCCCTCTGCCTTTTTTGTCCCCATTTAACTGCATGTCTTATGGTAAGATTCGTTAGGGGTAAAGAAGTCTGGGTAAATTATATTTCACTAACTGAAACCTCTGGTATATGTCCAATCTATTTTTCAGCTGTTGCCTTTTATTGGCTATTAATATCTATCATTGTCACTATTATCATCTCATAGCAGAATGATGTATGTGTTGATTTCCTAACATCCTAAAAGTGTTCTAAGATCTCCTTAATTTTTGACAGAAATATCTAAATAATCTGATCATTTTTGACTCACTAAATCCTGGAACCAAATCCTTGAATGTTAATGCTCAGAGCAGATGTAATCTTTGGAGGTGACCTAAGATTGCACAAGTCTCTTAAAAGTCCCCAGCCACCCAGCCTACATAATAGCTGGGTTTCTCATGCTTCTCATGTTATTATAGGATGCATTGGCTAACCCCATCAATATCTTCCTCTACCTGTGCGCTCAAAATGCCAACTTTGTCTCCATGAGCTGAGTCAGAACTGAGGGACTAATGAATATAAACATGGTTTTATTGACTATTTGCCTTTCTAAATTTGTTTGATGAAGATGGCACTACAGATCTTTGAGGTATCATTTATTAGCCTGCTTAATACCATCATCACTAGTCTTATTAGGTTATATTCGGCTGATAAATCTAGATAATTTGTATAGCATCTCAAAATATTCTGTTGTTCAAAGTTGAATATATGTAAATAATCTTAGCCTGAAGGCTTTATGGTTTTATGTGTAGATATTTTAATGATACATTTATTTTTATACATATTTTATTAATTTTACAAAAAAATTAAATTTTACAATTTTTTTTATTTTTTATTTATTTTTTCTTTTTTTTTCTTTTTTTTTTAATAATAAATTTTATTGTTATATTCCCCATACAATTGCAGCCCCCCCATTCTGACCCCAATCCCTCCCCTCCCGCCCCCGCCCCCCTAAAAGTGTCTCTGGTTCATAGTTTTTTGTTGATTTTGATTTTCACTTTCTTATAGTTATTCATTTTCCTGGTCCCTTATTTAAGTTTTCTAGATTCCTGCTATGAGTGAGACCATCCGGTATTTTTCTTTTTCTTTTTGGCTTATTTCACTGAGCATGATCCCTTCCAGCGCCATCCATGTTGCTGCAAATTGCATGTGTTTATCTTTTTTGAATGCTGAGTAATATTCCATGGTGTATATGTACCACATCTTCTTGATCCAGTCATCTATTTTTGGGCATTTGGGTTGTTTCCAAAGCTTAGCTATTGTAAACAGTGCTGCTATAAACATAGGGGTGCAGGTGTTCTTTGGAATTGATGTTTCTGGTCCTTTGGGTAAATACCTAGGAGTGGAATTGCTGGATCATATGGAAGCTCTATGTTTAGTAGGTCCAGAAATCTCCACACAGCTCTCCACAGTGGTTGGATCAGTTTGCACTCCCACCAACAGTGCAGAAGAGTTCCTTTTTCTCCACACCCTCGCCAGCATTTGTTGTTGCTAGTTTTTTTAATATGTGCCATTCTCACTGGTGTAAGATGGTATCTCATGGTAGTTTTGATTTGCATTTCCCTGATGGCAAGTGATGTTGAACATTTTTTCATATGCCTGTTGGCCATTTGCATTTCCTCTTCAGAGAAGTTTCTTTTTAGCTCTTCTGCCCATTTTTTGACTGGATTCTTTTCTTTGTTGTTGTTGAGTCTCATCAGCTCTTTGAGGATTTTTGTGATCAGTCCTTTATCATTAGTGTTGGGTGCAAAAATATTCTCCTCAGCTCCCATTCACGGGGTGTGGTGGCTGCAATAGTTCCTTTCCACTCACAGTCCCCTTGCTGCGTCCTTTGTTCTTGGTGGCCGTTTTGGTTTGTTGTTTCCCTCCTCTCTGCCGGTCGGAGAGTGCCGCCTCTGTGGGCGGGGGAGGGGAGCAGGGTTCTGTGCTTCCCTCCCTTCTAGTCCTCTTTTATGGCCACTTTCTTCTTTGGGCAGTTTGCTGGAGTCGTCCTTTTATCTTCCGTGTCCCAGTTCTCACTGGGACCTGCCGCTTTTCCTCCCTATTAACTTTTTTTAATGGGAGATCTTACTCGCAGCGTCTCCTCGCCGCCATGTTGCTCCGCCCCCCCTCAAATTTTACAAAATTTTACAAAAAAATTAAAAAGAGTATATTAATTATACTCTCTGCACTTTTTTTTAAGATTCATTTATTTATACAAGCACTGGGTACAGTGAGAAGCGCGGGAGGGTGAGAGAATTCACCAGAGCCAGAGCAGGGAGCAGAGCAGGCAGAAGGACCAAAGTACACTGCTGAGGGGAGCAGCGGGCGGCAGGAGAGGTCTGTGCGCCATGTGGGACCCTCCTCTGGTGGCCGGGGAGCGCCGGGGATTGAACCGGCACTGAAGAGGCTGTGGGCAGCTTCTCAACCCAGCGCTCAACCGCTGCGCCACTGGGGAGGCCCCCTCTGCACTTTTATCCCTTACTATATCGTGGAGCTTGCATTGTATCAGTGCAAATAAGAACATAATGCTGACAGCTAAATTTAAGGACAATTACCATTCCAAGAACTTTGCAGTATTGACTCTCTAATCTCACAACAATCCTATGAGCAAAGTACTAGTACATCCCAATTTAAAGATGAAGAAATTGAGGCACAGAGAGGTTAAATAATTTGAGGTCATATATCTTGTAAGTGATGGAGCTGGAATTCGAATCCTAGCCATTTTGCTCCAAGTCCATTACTTTTTTTTTTTCTTATTAAAGCCTATAACCTTTTACTATATTGATGTATCTATATTTGTTTTTGATGATTTTATGAAGTTACAATATTGTAGCTATTTATGAAATAGTTTACTTAATTAAAAATGTAAGATGGTTGATGAATCATATTGTTGCAATTGCCTTTATCTTGACTATGTCATTAATATGTTCATTAATGTATTTCATTAATATTATTCATTCCCCAGAAAACCTTGAAAATTTTCCATAGTTACCTCTTTGTTTAGTAAAGATCCTCAGGGTGAAAAGTCTTGAGCAGTACACCCATGGTAATAAGCAAACTAAGAAATAAGCACACAGATATTTAACCTAGGGACTTGGGTTGAAACTGTCAAGTTAACTGGTGTATTCTAAATAAGCCGAAATTAAAGGTGTGTGGCAAACTCATAATAACGTCCCCCTATTGCCACTGGGTTTTAGTTTATAGGCAGATTTAGTATTTTGTCCATCCATGCCCCTGGGATGAATGGAAAGAATTCATGAATTGCAGAGTCCCATTCTGTCCGAATGTTTTTACTCAGATTATAAAGGGGCCACCACACAAAGTCTGTGGAGCTTGTGTCTATAGATAACATGTAACACTTTGAAATTTAAGAACATTTTCTTCCATGCATTTTTGTTGCTTGATTATAATTAATTTCTTGATCCATTTCTCAGCTCATTCTAATACCAAATTCATAACCAGTACGTACTGGCTCATAGACTGTGGCTGTGGAAAGTAAATTTATACAGCCTGGATTGAAAAACCATGTTTTTTCTTTGTAAAGCTTACATGTCTAAGCACTCATTTAATTCAGTTGATAATGAGGCAAAAAGTTGAATTTTATGTTGTCTAGGAACACAGAATAAGTGTATAAGACACGCCATAGAAATATGCTTGTTGAAACAAACCAGTCAATAAACTTTAATTTACTGAAAACTGCTAGTTGGCGCTACTGGAGCATTGCTATAATTCTGTCATAGCAAACTTATATCACAGTTATTATTTTCAAAAATAGCAACTCTAGAAGAACTAGATGGTGCATATAAACACAAAGCCTCCTTCTTTTCTTATCTATTTAAGGGAGTTGATACTTGGTTAAAATAAGACATTTATATATATTTGTAAAATCTAAATAATAGCATTTAACATTACTAACTTCTCCCTCTCTACTTTCAGTACTCACCATACCCTCTCTGTAGTTATTCAGAGAGGTTATTCAGGTTATCTACAGAAGGAATTTACTTCTCTGACCTATGTCCCAGCAATATACCTTACCTACATGAACCATTCAAGAAATAGAAAGACAACAGGGGTTATGAAAAATAATTTTCTTTCCTTATGAGGGAGGTAAAGGGAAAAAAGCAGCAAAAATAGCATTACTCATTATTATGGATCCATTTTGCTGTTCTCAAAAGATTGAAGTTTGTTTCCCTGAGTCCTTTTGAAAAAGACCTTTCCAAGCCAAGACTACTGAGATCACCCCCACAGCCAACCTTCAGAAAAGGAGACACTCAAAAGGGCAATTTGTTAATAAGCAGGACCTGATAATGACTGTAGGAGGAAAAGGGGAAAGTGAGTCATATTCCCTGACTCACCAGCTGCAAATGAAAGAAAATTAATTAGTAAATCTAGCAGGAGATTGGGTTGGATCCTGGAGCCTTTTGCTCTACATCTGCTTTCTCTAGCTCACAATTCTCTGCAGTGCTGCTCAACTAATGAATGCTCCTGACCTCCTGCCAGATTTCTGTTTAATTCCCGACAGACTAAGGAGCATCTTGCTATACTTGCAGTTTTTCCGAGTCTATTGGGTTCATGATTTTGACTGACCATGGTAAAGAGAAAAAGAGGGTTGAGGTACAGATCTTAGTGTTAACAGCAGAGCCTTTGCAGAGTTCCTCCAGAGAGGTCTTCCCAAATCTGAAGGCACAAATGTATTTATTTATTTATTTATTTATTTATTTATTTATTTATTTATTTATTTTATTAAAATCTTTTTTTTTTTAATAGAGGCATGTATTTATTTATTTGTTTGTTTGTTTGTTTGTTTTTTGTTTATACATGCACTGGGTACAGTCAGAAGCGCGGGAGGGTGAGAGAATTCACCAGAGCCAGAGCGGGGAGCAGAGCAGGCAGAAGGACCGAAGCACACTGCTGAGGGGAGCAGCGGGCGGCAGGAGAGGTCTGCGCGCCATGTGGGACCCTCCTCTGGTGGCCGGGGAGCAGCCAGGGATCGAACCGGCGCCGCAGAGGCTGCGTGCAGCTTCGCAACCCAGCACTCAACCGCTGCGCCACCGGGGAGGCCCCACAAATGTATTTAACTAGCACCAGGAGAAAAAAAAAAATCACAAAAAATATTTGGTCAACTTTCTTACCCATTTTGTAATTGTTATAAGTTAAGTTTATTTTAAGAATAATTTTTAATGCCCTAAGAGTACTGATTACATTCAAAGTCTAATGATTTTTTTTTAAGAATTTTGTGATATGGTTTGAGATGCATGCATACCTTCTGAGGTATTCATAAGAAAGTGGTATTATATATGATTAGGGGCAAAGAAGAAAAAAGGTAATAATTCTAAGGTCAATTAACCATTTATAGAACCAATTTTGTTTATATTTATTTGGCATTTTATGTGCTTGGTATTGTCAACATTCAGAAATGATTTTCTTAGTACTGTGTCTAGCCAGAACACTATGGGCCTTTAGACAATGCTTTTAAAAAGAATATTTCATTGTTGTTGTTTTTTTTTTCTGCAGTCATTTGTGATTAGTTTCCAGTTGTCTGGAAGAATTTTACTTATAAATAAGATTCATCTTAGACATAAAGCAGAGATGGGGCCAGTAACTGTTTAGAAATCTCTGAGCCATATTTTCCCTAAGACGTGAAGAGTACCCCAGTTTTAAAGGTGATTAGAGACAAAGGAACATGTTAACTTACATTACATACTTACATTATGTATTCTTCTTTGTTCTCTCTCTAGGCAGAAAAATAACATTTTTTGAAGATTTATTTATTTATGCATACAAGAACTGGGTTACAGGCCAGAGATGTGGGGTGTGATTCACCAGAGACAGAGTGGCGAACAGAACAGGCAGATTGACTGAAATACACTGCTGAGGGGAGCAGAGGGCGAATCAGGAGAGGTCTGCTGTGCCTTCTGGGTAGCTCCCTGGCCGGGTATTGAACTTGTGCTGCAGTGGCTGCAGATAGCTTCATAGCCTGCATAATTTTTTTTTTTTTGCTTCAGAAATTGGTTGGATACTAACAATAGATATATTTTTGGAGATTCTAGTCCTCACACACTCAGCTCCGGCACAGGTGTGTCTGCATTTTCCAGATGCCAATCCTTGATTGCCTTGAATGACAGTCTAACTCCAGGATCCTCTCCATCTGCTGTCTTCTCTCTTTTACTCAATAGGTGTGATTTATCCTTTCTTGGTTAACCTGGCAGTGAGTGTTTAGTGATTCACATAGTCCATATCATTAAGTTAAAATTTGTGCAATTTATTTGGAAGAATGACAGATGAAACTAAACTTGAAAAGTGATTGTAGGGCCTCCCCCTGGTGGCACAGGCAGTTGAGCACAGTGCTATGAAGCTGTCTAAAGCCTCTGCAGCACAGGTTCAATCCCGGCCACCGGGGAGGGTCCCACATGGCGAGCAGACCTCTCCTGTCTCGCCCGCTGATCCCCTCAGCAGTGTATTTCTTCAGTCTACTTGTTCTGTTCCCCGCTCTGGCTCTGGTGAATCCTCTCACCCTCCCATGCCTCTGGCCTGTACCCCAGTTCTTGTATAAATAAATAAATAAATCTTTAAAAAAACAAAAGTAATTGTAGAACTGAAATTTCCCCTGTCATAAAGTCATAAGTACAAACTCTAACCATTTAGGGAGAACAAAAAAATCAAATGATTTTTTAATGCCCTCTCTGTTTCTAAATATATTCTAATTAGTTACAGTTAAACTACTAGGGAATTATAGCTACCATGACATTGAAGAAAGTGCTCACTTCTGACATAATTTACCCCATTTCTTTATACTTCATTTTTTGTTAAAATTTAGTTAGAAGTCAGATTTTCATACCCAGGTTAACTGGGGTTAATGAAATCCGCAAAACCACTAAAACGAGGGGACTATTGTATTTCAGTAGGTTCCCAGGTATCCATGTAGGGAAAACAGCAGAGGGAGAGTAAGAAAAGAAGACACTGGGATAGACACCGGGCCCAAGAGAATAAGACTATTTGAGCCATCTGCATGCTAGATCTGTGAACTCAACCTGTCCCAATACCTCCTATTGTAAATCAAGTTTTATTGCAATACAGTCATTGCCTATTAGTTTAACAGTTATGTCTGGTAGCTTTCCTGCTATCGTGGCAGTATAGTTGCTACAGAGCCAATTGAACTAATGAAGTTTATTTTTCAGACCCTTTACCAACTTCTGCCCTATTTTGTATCCTTCTTTGAGTTGATTTAATGTGAATATGGCCCCTATAACCATGTCTTCTAAGAAGGTGCATTCACAGCTTCTGAGGGAGACCTCAGGAAGTGTACAGAGAATCAGGTAACATCTCAGATACGTTACCAAGTCCTTCATATTTTGAGAAGGGGGTGAATTATCCAAATGAAGTGACTTTTATAATCTACAGCATGGGCTCTGAGTCTCCAATATTCAAAATTCTATCTCTTCTTGGGCCTCCCTGGTGGCACAGGCAGTTGAGTGCAGCCCTGTGAAGCTGTCCACAGCCTCTGCTGCACCGGTACAATCTTGGCCAGCTGGCGAGGGTCCCATATGGCGCGGCAGTCCTCTCCCGTCTTACCCGCTGCTCCCCTCAGCAGTGTACTTCGTCAGTCTGCCTGTTCAGTTCCCCACTCTGTCTCTGGTGAATCCTCTCACCCTCCCACGCATCTGGCCTGTACCCTGGTCCTTGTATAAATAAATAAATCTTTAAAAAAAAATTCTATCTCTTCTTTTAAACTTCTTTCACCTCATGGCACACATATCCAACTGAGTGCCAGACAGTTCTTCCTAGATGGCTGAGAGGTATGTCTTACTTAACCACTTTCTTAAAGGACCTATAGTATCACCTCTAATCATAACCCACATATTACTTTCTATTTTCATACTCAGAATAATAAATGTTATCAGCCTATTCATGTAAGTATTTTATTTAGTGCTTTTGCTTTATTCAGGTAAATACTTAGGAGTACAATCTGATTTCTTCATTAAGCAAAAAAGTCATTCAATTGTTTACTTCAGTCTTCACACATTAGAGACTTAGCAACTTTGGTTTTGTGGTTGTTTTTAGTTTGATACTATTGACACCAGTGAAGATACTTAAAAAATTTCAGTCTTCAATTTATTGACACTTATTTTGTGCTCCTACATGTGAGTTAACTTCAGAAAATTTCATATGCATTTGAGAGTAAACTGTACTTGACATTTTTGGGGAAGGGGTATAATGTCTCTAAATGTCCATTGTACCGACCTGATATAATTCCTGACTTAAGGCTATTGTTTCCTGTGGGTCTGCTAATCCTAAGCAGCCTGTTTGGCCACCAATTTGTTACTTGCAGTTCTGCTTTCCTATATAAGGTCAGAGCTGCCCTGTCAGTCAGTCATAGGAGCCAAACCTTACAAGGTACCTTTCAAATCAACCAAGAGCTTAAAGTTTGATCACTCTGGGAAGGCTATGCATCAGGAGGTATGACTGGGAATGTGGGGGGCGGGGGGCTGAGGACCCCAGAAGCTGATCAATGGAAAGCCATGTTGATAAGATTGAAACCATGGCTGGGGAACTAGGGCTTGTTCTCAAATGCAATACCAAGTCATCAAGCAGATGAGAAGTGCCTGGAGGGCAGACTCACAACCCCAGATACTATAGAGGACAGAGCACCTTTTCTAGTTTCATCCCTCCCTTTCCTCTTTTTCCTCCTTCCCCTCACAACTGATGCTGTATAATTCTATCCAAAAAAAGGCCAAGATCTTGCTCTTCAGCAGCATCCTACATTATGTAGCCTGCTCCACGACTCCCATTTCTTTATCAGTGTGGTGTTGCCTCACGCAACAATTTCCTTGTTTATTTTCTGTCTAGTTGACTGTCCATTGATGTAAGGGGGGCACTGATGTTATCTACTACCATTGTTTCATGGCCAATGACTGTGTTTTCAGTTTTTTAATAGTTTTCTTATGTATGTTGCTGTGCCTTCTGATGTAGTGATCCCTTATATAGTGATCATTATATAGTGTCTATCCCTGTCTCTTGTTTCCTTTTTAAACTGGAAATTTATATTTTGTATGACTAATCCTTTTTTGGGGACCCCCTATGCTTGTAGGATTATTTTCCAATCATTTACTTTGAATCTGTTTTATTTTTGAGCTGAGATGGGTTTCCAACAACATAAAGTTGGGTTTTGTCTTCTGATCAAGCTAACCATTCTGTGCATTTTGTTCGGCATGTTAATTTCATTTACACCCTAGTAATTATTAATAGATGTGTAACAGGGTGGTCCCCAGGAAAGGGGGAGGTTCCAGGTTCCCTGTCCACCCAAAAAGGAGGGTGGAGCTGAGCAGGGAGGAGAAGCAGCTGCAGAGGACTGAGGAAGGAACGAAGCAAGATGGAGCCAGAAGGAGACCTGGAGGAGGCACATGGAGCTGAGAGACATGTGAAGAAACTGTGCTTGCCTTTTGGTCGTGGACTGGGTGACACAGATGTGGGTGAGAGACCCATGGGGAGGTGACAGTGGCAGTTTTTGTCTTGACTTTGATTTTGCTCTTTTCCTTACAGACTTGTCTGGTTGTTTCTGATCCTTTTCTGTGGGTCCCCACTGGAAGGTGCTTTAGACTTGTGGCAGGTTTTGGGGCCTTGTTCTGGGCCAATCCTGCTTGGGTGGAATTTCACCCACAAGGGGACGGGTAACTTTGGGTGCTTGATTTAGAAACTAGATTCTTTGCCTTTCCTGTATTGTTTCCTAATTTTATTAAAGTTCCTTTTCATTAAAGTCTCATATGTTTTTGTGTTGATGCAGCGGGTGGCAGAACCCATTTAGAGCAGGCAGGTTTGTGGGGTCTGGGCTGCCCCTTTCCCTCCCCTGTAACAGATTAAGTTTGTTTCTGTCATTTTACCTATAGTTTTCTGTTTATATCTATTTATTTCCTTATTTAAAATTTTGAATTTTTATTTATATAGGAGTGCTCCTTTTCAACATTTATTGTAGTAGAGAACTAGTGTTTGCAAACTAGTGTTTGCAAACTAGTGTTTGCAAACCGCTTAACCATTTGTTTGTCTGGGAAAGACTTTATTTCTCCCTCATATCTGAAAAAGTGCCCTGCAGGATATAGTATTTTTGGGTGACAATTTTTATCTTTGCCTATTTGGAATGCATCATGCCATTCTCTCTTTGCCTATAGAGGCTCTCCTGAGAAGTGTGATAGAAGCCTGATGGGAGTAACTTCATAAGTTACCTGCTTCCCCCCACCCACTCACCCCCAGCAGACCTAAATTTCTTTGTCTTGAACTCATGCTAATTTCATTGCTAAGTGTCTTAGTGTAGGTCTTACTGCATTCAGGTAACCAAATTTTCTTTTAGCTTTATGGTTGGTATATTTAATTTCTTTTCTAGCTGTAGGAAGTTTTCCATTGTAATTTCCTTAAATGGGCCCTCTATCCTGCCCCCCCCCCTTTTCCATTTCTGGTATTGTCAGGGGGAAAAGGATGTCCTAAAGCTAATTCCATACAGGCTTTGTGGACTCTGCCCCCACTCCAGACCAAAGCCAAAAGACACTGGGAACTCCAAATCCCATCACCACCGAAGGGAAGGTGGCTGGGACCTGAGGGTGGGGTTAAGCAGCCAGGTTTGGTATAAAACCAGGCATTTGGGCTTTGGGGGATTCCTCATTTTGGCTCCCCACCAGCTCGCAGCCCGCAGCCCGAGGCCAGCTCTGAGAGGGCCTTTGGGTTTCCGGGTCAGAGGATTGGGTAGGACGCATTAAAGACTTTATTTCCCTATTTTCTCCCTGAGTTGTACATTTCCTCAATTCCTTTTCCCTTGTAAATAAACCTTTTATTAACCTTTTGTGTGTGCCTGTAGTGGAGTATTAATAAGTCCCTTTTAAGCGCGCGGGTGAGGACCCACAGCCAGGCAACCCCTTTTATATTGGGGCTGCTCCGTAACAATATAACCATTATTCTTAGGTTGGCTTTCTTAGTGTTTTCGTATAGTCTGAATTGCGTCTTCTATAATTTTACCTCTCATTTCTCTCTCCACTTCCACTGGGTTCCTGAGAACATTACTATGTTTAAGCTTACTGATTCTATATACCATTTGATATATTGTACTTCTGTAACTTTCTCCATTTCTTTATCTCCTTTATTGAGCTCTTTACCTCTTGCATTTTTGTCTTATTATTTAAAATTTTGATATTTTTTCTAAGTCATTTTTTCCTGAATTTTGTTTAGTTCATTGATTATCTTTTCTGAGTTCTCTTGTATTTATTTTCTGTGTCTATCTGAGTTTTCTTTTATCTCTTTGAGTTTCTGTCATAAAAAGGAAATATCTAGGAAAGGAAATATCTAAATTTCTTTTTAAGAATTTTTTTTTACACTGATGTCTTATTTCCCTATGGGGAGGGAAGGAAATATTGTTTAAAAATGAACAATAAAGTAAAAAATAAAAAATAAAATAATTGAGAAACCTAAAAAAAAATAATTTCTGCATTTAAACCACAATTTCAACAAAATAAAGATACTGGCTTCCCCATGGGAAAAAAGAAATTACTAAACCTTTTTTTTTACATTTTAATTGTGTTTATTGAGGTAGCCTTGATTTACAACACTGTGTATGATTTAGGTCACACCTCTTCGGATGTATGTTATCACCTCTTCAGATGTATGTTGTCACATCATACCCACCACCAAAGCACAGATAATCCTCCACTAGAGTGCAGTGACTCTCCTCCCCTCTTTCTCTCATGATTTCACCCACCCCCTTCTGGTAATCTCTGTTTTGTAGTCAGATTTGCAGAGATTTGTTTTATTTTTGTTTTTTTTTTTATGTTCGCCTACTTTATTTTTTTTTTGTATTCCACGTATGAGTGAAATCATCCAGTATTTCTCTTCTCTCCTTCTAGCTTATTTCACTTAGCATTATCCCCTCAAATTCCATCCATGTGATTGCAAATGGCAAGACCTCATCTTTAATGGCCGAGTAGTATTCCAGTGTGTGTGTGTGCCAGCCACATCATCTTAATTCACCCATCTATTGTTGCACACTTAGGTTATTTCTATAGCATGACTATTGTGAATAGTACAGCAATGAACATAGGAATGCGTACCTCCTTTTGAATTTGTATTTTCGTATTCTTCTGGTAAATACTTAGGAGGCTAGATCACATGTTGATTGAAAAACTACTTTTCATTGTTGATTAAAAAACTACTTTTTATAGTCTATAAACTTTAAAACACTATTAGGTTCACAGAAAAAATATCTGCAAAAAGTACAGAGAATTTTCTCATAACCTCTCACTTCCGTTCCCAATTTCCCCTATTTTTCACATCTTGTATTAGTGTTTGGCATATTTGTTACAGTCTATGAGCCAATGTTGAAACTTCATTGTTAATTAAAATCCATAATTTCTTTCCCCTTGAGTGGATAGGAGGTAATGGTTCACTTCAAACAGTACAGTGTGGCAGAAATAATGTAATGTGTCTTCCAGTAGTGGATAAAATTCAGTGTGGCTTCGTTCATGCTCATTCTTTTTCATCACTTGATCCATAGAACCCAACTGCTGTATCATAAGGCCAACATATCACCAGCATTTATGGAGAGAATCACATGGCAGGGAACTGAAGTCTTCTGCAAAAGTCACGTGAGTGGGCTATCTTAGACTTCTTCCACCATTGCTAAGCCTTCCAATGACTGCAGCCCTGGCCGATATTTTGATAGCAACCTCATGAGAAAAACCAGACCCCTTAGGTAAGCTGTTCCCAAATTTATGACTCACAGAAACTATATAACATAACAAATGTCCATTGTTAGATAGGCACTTGGTTTCATTGCAGTAGTTAACTAATACCAAAGGAGGGGAATTTGTTAGAAAAGCTTTTCCCAAATCTTAAAATCTAGAAAAGGGAAAAAGCTTGGGAGTAAACAGAGAAGTAACATCCACAGAATATGGAATCATGAAAATACATGGAGCAATGGAAATGCCAGGTTCAAAGTTCTTTTTTTGTTGTTGTTGTTGTTAGATTTATTTTATTTATACAAGAACCGGGGTACAGGCCATATGCACAGGAGGGTGAGAGAGGATTCACCAGAGACAGTGCAGGGAACAGAACAGGCAGACTCATGAAAGATACTGCTGACGGGAGTAGCGGGCGAAAAAGGAGAGGCCTGACCGCCATGTGGATTGCTTGAAAGCCGGCGGGGATCGAACCAGCACTGCAGAGGCTGTGGACAGCTTCACAGCACTGCGCTCAACTGCCTGCGCCACCAGGGAGGCCCAGGTTCAAAGTTCTTAATAGTAACTCTGATATTCTAGGCAAAATACTGTTACTTTAGGATGAAATATTTTAAAATTTTAAGAATAATTTTCCTTGTAAGCTCAATGTTTAGGTTGTCTAGTCTATCTATCCATCCATCCAATTTCCCATGTCACAAACGTGGGAATCAGGTAAACTGTTGAATTTGATGTTTTTTATCTGGATACCAAATACTGGTGACTTTGCAATTTACTTTTTAAAATGTGTCTCTTCTTCTGTTACTGTTTTTGTTCCAGTACTCATTGCTTATAGCTTGAAATTCTGCAATAGCTTCTTTACCACCTAAAATGTGTTCTTTGCAGTGATAAGAGTAATCTTTTAGAATATAACTGTAATTTTGTCTTCTCATGAATTCCACAGAGAATCTATGATTAGACTGTCTCATGAGTATTTATTTCTTAATCTTTTCATATTCTCCTTTGTGCCACCTGATCTAAAATATTGGCAATTTTCTTAATTCAGTGCTGTTTCATAGTTCTTTACTCCCCTATAAGTGCAAATGCCAATTTTGCTACTTAATTGGCATATGCTTTGGGCTCATTCCTTACATTCTCTAATTCTTGGTACCCTCACCTATAAAATAAGGACAGTCACAGGATATGATCAATTGAATTGTTTTGATGATTAATGTCATAATGCCTGTAAAATAGTTGGATGACTTCCTGATACATACTAAACGTTTAATAAATATGTATTATCTGCATGAGATTTTCCTTTTACCCCCATCCTCTTCTTTTCATGATTAACTCCTACTCTTCTTCAAGAATAAATATGTTAGCACTTTGGGAAGCACTTCATTCAACTGCAAGGTTGATTTTGATGCCTCCTTTTTTGTGTTTCTTCAGACCCATTGCCATAAGAACTTGGCTGTTTTATCATTGTTGTTTTATTTAAGATCGTCAAACTCAATCTCTCTCAACTTACTTCTTAGTATATATTCATTTTCTAAGAATCTGTTCTTAGTATATTTAGAGTAAATGCTTTTATGTAAATGAATGTACAGAGAATGACCAAATAAAACTGGAAATTGTCTCTACCTATAAGTGAACTTAATTGTACTGTGGGATCAGTCTCCCCTAAAGTGTCAGAAAGGCTTTTCTTGATATCCTTAGAGGACTCTTGTCACCTTGGTGTGGGTACAGGCCAATCAGGATCTTGTGAGCCTCTGGTGTGCTGAGAATAATGAGGGTCTTGAAGGCAAGAAGTTGCCTAAGTCCTCTGCCTCTCCAAAATCAAAGAAAAGATACCTAGAACAATGTAGTTCTGAAGGTCATATCCAGCTCTAGTTTTATTAGTAAACATTCCTTCTTTACCTGAGAATCTTATCTTGATTCTAAGAGTAAGGATGAGGAGCTTCCTCCATGTCTTATGAAGACTTCCCTTCTTTCCTTGACACCCATGTCCCCAAACTCAGGCTAAATATTCCTGGCACACTCTATTATTCTTTAGAAATTTACCATATAAATTCTCTATAGAAAATAAGTCAATAAGTTACCTGTTTTTTCTTTGCTAACCTGTCTGATGCTATTTTGATTATTAGTTCAGGCTGAGAAAAACCCAGAGGGGAATGAGGTGATTTCTTTGGTGCCCTAACAGTATTTTTCCATTTTTGTGCTCTCAAAGTAGATAAAAATTAGTGTACACTTGCCAAAGTTGCAAAAAGTTTGAAAATGTCTAACATAGGTTACAAGATTTCATGGTAACTATTATTATCTGTTAAGTTACCTAATTCAACAAATCCATCAGACAACAAAGTTATCTAATTCAACAAATCCATCAGAATGCTAAAATTCTAAAATTGAAAGAAATTAACCAATAACCCAACAAGTGCAAAGTTTTTTTTTGTGGTATTAGCATATATAAGGTAATGCATTACATTAATTATGTGTAGTAGAAATGATATCAATATTTTAATATGTGTTAAAACTATTAGATAAAAACTTAGAGTTGATAATATAGTGTGGTTACACTCCATACATTTTTTGAAATAATATATTTAAAATTGATGAAATCAAATCTTCTGCAAGAAACTTATTACATTTAAGTCCCTACTATGTATGTTTGTATAAAATCCAAACCTACTTGCCCTGGAAATACATTATAGTGGATGTGGAGATGTGACACCTGGATCTCCTTTTGAACTAAAACACTGATTCCCTTTGCTAAAAGAACTCTGAAGGAATTGCCCTTGACAGAAGAAACTCACCTTTCTCAAGGTCATGCCTCCTCCCAGGGGCCATGTATATTCAAATGCTGGTCTAGTCAGGGGGTCTAACTTCTCAGTTCCCTCTTTTCAATTAAAATCAATTATGAAGGGCCATTCCAGCTTTTGAGCATGTACTGAAGTTTTTGTTGTGACTATAAGGCAATCCATTTTCCTTTTTCCCATAGGTGTTAATATCCCAGACTCCTCCTAATAAATCTGGGGCATGCTAATCCAATCCCTCTCTGGGTGTTGTCTTCTTGGGCAGCATTTCCTAAAGCATATATTAAATCCTCAAGTTATTATTATGATTGCATTTCCATGATAATAACATGACTTTTTAAATCACATATGCACCTATTTGAGCACACACTCCATCACTCATGCGCTTTTTCACTAATTCATCTAATTTAGTAATTCACTAATTCATGTCTTGTGAGTTTACTTTTTGTGACATTTCTAGTATTTAGGAACTATGTAATCCTAATTTGCCAAAATCAGAAAGACCCTATTTCTTGCATTCTAATGTGAATGAATTTTTTTCCCACTGTACCATATATGTGGTAAAAGACCTTCTTATATCAATAGTTGATGACATCTCATTATTTTTGTTGGCCAAATAAATTCATGTAGTAGTTGACACTTACTGTTAAAGTGCAAATATGTTTGCCACTCTTGATGATTGACTACACAATTGAAATCCCCAGTAATATTGTTGCTATATAATTTCTTTTTTTTAATTTTATTTTTATATTCCCCATACAATTGTACCCCCTTATTTTGACCAAAATCCCTCCTTTCCCCACCTCCCCCATATAGTATGTCTCTGGTTCAGGTTGTTTGTTGATTTTGATTTTTTCTTTCTTATAGTTATTCTTTTTCCTGGTCCCTTATTTAGGTTTTCTAGATTCCTGCTATGAGTGAGACCATCTGGTATTTTCTTTTTCCTTCTGGCTTATTTCACTGAGCCTGATCCCTTCCAGTTCCATCCATGTTGCTGTAAATTGCATGTGTTTATCTTTTTTGAATGCTGAGTAATATTCCATGGTGTATATGTACCACATCTTCTTGATCCAGTCATCTAGTTTTGAGCATTTGGGTTGTTTCCAAAGCTTAGCTATTGTAAATTGTGCTGCTGTAAACATAGGGGTGCAGGTGCTCTTTGGAATTGATGTTTCTGTGTCCTTTGGGTAAATACCTAGGAGTGGAATTGCTGGGTCATAAGGAAGCTCTATGTTTAGTAAGTTGAGGAATCTCCACGCAGCTCTCCATAGTGGTTGGACCAGTTTGCACTCCCACCAACAGTGCAGGAGAGTTCCTTTTTCTCCACAACCTCACCAACATTTGTTGTTGCTAGTTTTTTTAATACGTGCCATTCTCACTGGTGTAAGATGGTGTCACATTGTAGTTTTGATTTGCATTTCCCTGATTACAAGTGATGTTGAACATTTTTTCATATGCCTGTTGGCCATTTGTATTTACTCTTTGGAGAAGTTTCTTTTTAGCTCTTCTGCCCATTTTTTGACTGGATTATTTTCTTTGTTTTTGTTGCTATACAATTTAAAGATAGATGACTGGAAAAAAATGTGAATCCTAATTGTTAACTGTAAACCTTTGTTGATATATTTATGTGATTAAGAGAGCACCAGTATCAAAATTTGCAGAATGATTTCTAACAGCTAATGCAATAATTGACATAGAGGATATTAATGAATACTAAAACCATAATGTAATAAATCATTAAGGAGATGAAATATTGACATGGTTTTAGAGTACCTTTGATTAATTATTAATTTTTAAGGAAAATATGCCCTTTACATTAGGGATATGCAGCATTTTACCAGGAATATTTAACCTCGATACATTTATGATGAAGCCTTTAGGTAGAGCCAAAATGTGATGCATTCTACAATAAGAAGGTTTGGAGTTTCCAACCAAGTCAGTGTAAAACACACCATACACAAACATACACATACTCACACACATACAAAATGTAGGGTACTATCCCAGGCTAGAAAAGACTCATAGATATGATAGCAAATTTGACTGGATCTTAGAGGAACAAAATGCTACAAAAGACCGTCTAAGAACAATCGAGGAAGTTTAAATATGGATTGTTTATATTACCGGTTTTGAGATTGTCTAGGTAAATTAAATCGCAAGCTGGCAGGAGAGTTGCCCAACATCCTGCGGAACAGATGGACTAAATCACAGCTGGCAGGAGCTGCTTAACATCTTGTTTTAACAACTCATTTGATATATTCCACCAGACTAACAAATGGCCACATCCTGACAGATGGTACCCTATCTTTACCATTCTGACTCCATATATTGGCAGGAGGTACCATATATGCTGATGTATGATTGTTGCTTTAACAACTAATAACCGTACCATTTCCTAGAAAGAGGGTAACCAAGACCCCCACATGCAGAGGTAGTAAAAATCCTGAACAATGATGACCACAGTCTCATTAGCATGTTAAAGCACACACCCTTGGATAGAGACTTAAAATGCTAATGAGTCATGTGATGTGTGAAGAAGTTTGTAACCTGTCTGCTAATGCGCCAGTGAAATACAACTCAAAATATGCTATGATGCAGTCCCCTGCCTTGATAGTAAAAAGCTTTACTAGCTTCCTTCCAAGAGCCAACACAGGGACTTTCTCTTTTGGCGCTGCCTCCCTTGTTCTCAAGAATAAGTTTAATAAAGTCTTGTCTAGATGTAGCCTGTCTTGTCTCCTTGTTAAATTATTTTACAAGAGGTGAGAACCTCTATGAAGTTCCCAGGTCAGTAAGAGTTGAATGTAACTTTCCTTAGACAGGATTAAATAGTATTGTATCTATGGTACATGTCTTCTCATCATAGTAGAAGCCTACTAATATATTTAGAAGTGGCATGTCACTTGTTTTCCAAAGGGCTATCAAAGTACAAATGGAGAAGGCTAAATAAAGCTATTGTGCTATATATGCAATATAGATCAACGTTTATAGGTGTTCATTATATAATTCTTTAAACTTTCCTATAGGCTTGACAACTTATAACAAAAATTTGGGGGGAAATAATACTGATACCATATATGGAAAACATACACATAAATAGATGCACTCAAATTTGTATAATGGGTGCCAGCAGCTTGGAAGAATATCCTGGAGGTAATAGAAGACACTTTAAAAAAAAAAAAAGATTTATTTATTTATGCCTATAAGAGCTGGGGTACAGGCCAGAGATGCGAGGGGTGAGAGGATCCACCAGAGACAGATTGGGGAACAGAACAGGCAGATTGACTGAAATACACTGCTGAGGGGAGCAGCAGGAGAGGCAGGAGAGCTTTGCCTCGCCATGTGGGTTTCTCCCTGGCCCGGTGGGGAGAATTCGTGCTGCAGAGGCTGCGGATTGCTCCATAGTGCAGTGCTTAACCCCTTGCGCCACCAGGGAGGCTCAACAGAGGACACTTTCAAAAAAAAATTGCATAATTAGTGTTCTTTCTGGTTTAGAGGTTGCTATTGTGTACAAATTATAAATAACAACTCATAATCAGCGTAGGTGGTAAAGATTTTTTAGAAGTAGTTCTACCAATTTTGTTTGCATTTTCATTTTTATGTATACTCATGAGTGTTATATGATGTCTAAATAATTCTAAAAGAACATTTAATTAACATAAAATAAATGTAAAAGGATTAAAGAGCATTTTCAATAAATGGCAGAGTCTTTCTTAGTGATACATGAAAAAGATGCTGTGTTGTTTATTAGTTGATGGCATCTTAGATTGGACAAAATATGGTCAATAATTGTAATATACAATATTCTCAAATGGAACAATGTCCTCATATATGTCAAAATAACAAAATATTTTTATTAATTTTTTATTTTTTACATCATTGTTCATTTTTAAATAATATTTGCTTCCCCCCATCCCCTCAGGTATAGTCCCCATAGAGTTTCCTTCACCAGTGCACCCATGCACCTTCACCTCAGTCCCCTGTACCTCTCCCTCCCTCCCTGTGATCCCTTTCCCTCCTCCTCCCCTGCAGGATGTCTCTGATTTATAATTGTCTGTTTTTGCTTTGTTGTGTTTTGTACTGTTGTTATTTTTTTACACTGATGTCTTATTTGGTTCCCCTATATTCCTGCTATAAGTGAAACCATCCGATATTTTTCTTTTTCCTTCTGGCTTACTTTACTGAGCATAATTCTTTCTAGCTCCATCCACATTGCTGCAAATGGCGTGAGTTTATCTTTTTGGATTGCTGAATAGTATTCCAAAGTGTATATATACCACATCTTCTTGAGCCAGTCATCTATTTTTGGGCATTTGGGTTGTTTCCAGGTTTTACCCATTGTAAATAGCGCTGCCATAAACATAGGTGTACAGGTGGTCTTCAAAATAACAAAATAATTTGCAACATGAATTGTTGCGGTTAGTCTAACAACATTAACAACATCAATTGCTAAATTGTGATTAGATATGCCAAAGATTTATATGCAGTGAAAATTATGTTTTCTTTATATTAAATGAGGAAAAGCAATTGGCATAAGAAAAGCATAACAAAACAGAGAAAACCATGAAAACATAACTTGTTTCTTATATTTAACATTTTATTCTGAACATTTTAAAGTATGAATATTTGTAGAAAGGATAGAACAATTAAACCTCAAATACATCATCCAGCTTTGATAATTACTAATATCCGTCTAATATTCAACATCTCTTTTGAAAGTACATAGGAAAGTGACCTATATTTAGATAGGAATAGGTCCAAAGGCTTCCCAAGTTTCTTTCGGAACTATGATTTTTAAATTTGAAATCTCAGTGGATATTGAATGCAAATATATTCACAATATTTGCATAAACATATGTCTGTATACATATATATCTAAATAACGATACAGTTATATAGATACAAATACATGTATATGTGTTTGATTGCTTGTATTTTCTGTGGTTCTATTTTATTTTGAAGAAATAAAGACTTGCTCTAGGAAATGTAAACCATTTTAGAATTATCAGCACTCAAATGTTCAACCTTAAGTTTCCTGAGGTAATGAATATAATGCAGATAAAATCCTATGGTAAATAAGTGATTAATATTAACAATACCTAAAGGGGGAGATCCTATACCTGTAAAACACAATCAAAGTCGTAAATCAATGTTACCTCAATAAAAATAATAAAAATAAACACATGAAAAAATAGAAACTTCTGTGAGATAGTCTGAAATAAGCAGAGATTATTTTCTTCTTGGAAATGTAAAACTGGGGCCTCCCTGGTGGCACAAGGGGTTAAGCACTGCACTATGAAGCAATCCACAGCCTCTGCAGCACAAGTTCGATCCCCTGCCGGCCAGAGAGGAATCCCACATGGCACAGCAGACCTCTCCTGCCTTGCCCGCTGCTCCCCTCAGCAGTGTACTTGGGTCAATCTGCCTGTTCTGTTTCCCGCTCTGTCTCTGGTGAATCCTCTCACCAACCCCTTCAACTAAAAAAAAAAAAAGAAAATATAAAACTGGTAGATAAAATCACAAGTTGAGGATATTGAGCTAATCAGACTCTATACTGACTTACTAGGTGACTTATATCATCTAAACATGATATTGTACCACTCTAAACATGATACTGTACCTCCTTCTGACTCTAATTACAAAGGTTCCATAAGTACAATTTGGTTATCTGGATTTTTATTCATCTTTTTCTTATATACCATGTTCTATTTGGTTAATATGTATTCTTCTGTCTCTGAGGAATTGCTGATTTGGATATAGTTGATCTTTCCAATATAAGGCAGCTTGAAAATGTGTTTTTAATCAGATTAAAGAACTTGTATTTCAACAAGCCAATAGCATGAGGATGTTATCTGACTGATTCACTACCACAGTACTTTCATATCCTGGGGTGTGGGATAAACCATGTACCTAGGTCTGATCTCACGGCAGTCTATTTTAATTTCATGTTAATAGCTATGCAGAATGTCTAAGTGCAGCAAATCAGTTGAACTCCAAGGATATACTGAGTCGTTGATTTTGAGCACAGCAGTATCTTTACATATATAAAATATTGAGTAAAACAAATGAAATCATCTTTTCTACTTTCTTAACATTAATGTTTTCATTTCATGAGTTTGATGGAGATATGCAAAATATGAGATTATTTTCAGACTGTCAATGCCCATCAGTAAGAACCTGTATGACAGATATTAATGCTTAATTTTTTTTCTAAATGTCAGATTTTCATTAATAGGTTGTGCAGAAATAATTCCCCTACTAACAACTATTTGACTGATTGTTGGCAGAGAGTGGGGTTCTGTTAAGGTTACTAAGAAAAAATTTTTTAAAACTGTCACATAGAATAATTTACAAATGAAAATTTCATGACAGTTTCACAACATCCTGAAAGACTGATCATTAATAATCTTCACATATTAGTGGAGATACACATCTATAAAATGCACAGTTCTAAATTAAGTTGAAATCTTGAAAATAAGCAGACACTATCAAAATAATTCCAACTGTTTTAGAGAAGCTGAACAAAGGTTAAGGTCCCCAAATCATTTCTGAAATGATAGTTTCCCCTTGGTCCAATTAGGGAACCTGAACATGGTTATGTTGTGGTTCTCAGGATGCTAATTGCACATAAAATCTCCTTCCAAATCATAACACATGTGCTATGTCTAAGTCTCCATCCTAAACAAAAGATGAATTATTAAAATGTGGTGAGATTTCATGCAGAATTGGCAGTCAGCTTAGAGGGCAATAATTTAACACTTGCACCATGAAATTAAAATTTACCTCCACTCAGTGTAATTCCACTGACCAGCAGCAGGCAGTTGTATTTTTATTTTATTTTACTTTTACGAGGGCAGAGAGATTTAATTACTTCAGTTGAAACAGTATGGCCTACCACTGCCTGTTGACAGGGCCTCTGGTGCAGGCAAATTATGGAAGATAATGTTACTGCTCCACAGGCTTCCTGAGAGGTGCCCTGGTCCCTGAGCTCTGAGCTGAGTTGGAAAAGACCAGAGGCAGCTGTTCAGTCTCCTACCAAATACTCACCTTTTTGTTAAAAAGAAAGGTGCTTTGAGGATCAGACTTGCTACTCAAATCTGCTGCCTCTGTAATCTCTTGCTCTTCACTTTTGTAAATTCTTGCTTTTCATGGAAGGCAAGGCTTTATCCAGTTCTTTGCACAAAGCAATAAGTGTAAAGTGTACTTTCCTCTAAAATGAGAACTATAAACAGTTAAATATATACTTTTTGTTAAAGAAATAAATCACAGCTTAGTTTTATTTAGGGTAACAAACAGAGTTTATAGTGGTGGTTTTTTTTCATATTCCTTTCTCCCTGGTGCCTGTTCCTGGATCAGTGAACACTGTCATGATTCCCAACCAAATAATAAGTCCAGGTTTATTGCTGTTGAATTGATGCACAATTCAGATTACTGTGTCTGAGCAGAAAAATATGGAAAGAATTACACAGTCGGTAAGCATTTGCTATACAATCAGATTTTGAAAAAACACAAACTTTAAAATGTGGAGAATGCATATCCTATATTTACATTTTAAATACATGATGCTACTAAAGAAAAGTACAATTGGGAGACATTGTTTCCCTTTATCTGAGGCAATGACATTCCATTGCCTTTTAACTATTCAGTTGCTTGAAATATCCCCCCAGGGTCAGTTCATGGGTGTGTAGCCTGTGCAGTCACACAAAACTCTGCATTTAGAATCCCTCCCATTTGGCTTAATGCTCAGCTGGCCCTGTCTGGAAATTCTTAATAATTTTTGAACAAGGGGCCCTTCATTTTCATTTTGAATCAGGTCATGCAAATTCTGTAGCTGGTTCCGGGTTTCCCTAAGAGTGTATAAGCTGATGCTGTATGCCAAGCTCTTAATTTCCCCTTCTCCTTCCTACAAGTGTGTTGTATGGTTCTTGTCTGGGTTATGAGATTTAGCCTATTTTTACGTTTCTGCACTGCTTCTTATGTTCCATTTTCATGGTGTTTAGATTATAGCAGACACGAACTTCCTGTGTCTCAGTGTCGGTCATGAATCAGACTGGGAGCTGGGACCACAGGGCTGTCAGGGGAGCTGCCTGGTTCCAACTTTAAAATAACAAGTGCTTGACAACTTAGTTTACATAACTGCAAAATTGTGGCCGTATTCTAAAATACAGTTACAGATGACATAATAACTAAGGATTTAATTTATTTAGACTTTTTCCTTGCAATGTAATTTCCAATAAATAAATTTCCTAGGGGCAGAAAGACATGGCATTTCAAATACTCACATTTTCCTCCCTGAGTTTGGAGCTGCTTTCCTTTCTTGGTAGTTAACAAATGAGCACTACACCTCATAATTTTACTTTTCCCTACATTCTACAGCTTATGCGCAGGGCTTGTGAGAATACTTGGAGTGCTCATAGAGTATGTTAGACTGAGTTTCACTTCATTTTTAATGTTTTCTGTTCTGTTTTCCTGCTATATTTTTCACCTAAGTATCCAAAGCAGCATTGAACATTACATGTCAGAGAATATCAGAAATGAGAGTTTTTAAGGCATTTTAGCAATGTTTATAAAATATATTTTATTTGTACATGGGTGTTTTCAGTTATTTTTTAAATTAAAGGTTTCAGTCAAAATGTATAAAATAAAAGAGAGGAAAGTGAAAGTAAATAGTGGAAAACATCCTATTCCCGCCAGAGAAAAGAACAATTGTTATCTTGCTATTATTTAATATTTATATAAGGGCAAAGCCATCTATGGCCAAGCACAATGATGAAATTATGCCAAAGATGAACACAATCCCTGCCTTGAGGTGCTTTCTGCCTAGGGTTGGGTCAAGAGTGCATTCAAAGGAAGGAAGTGAACTGAAGAATCCAGAATTCCACAATGTGGTGCCAAGACACCTGTGGTCTTTGAACAATGGCTTTGGATGGAAAACGTTGGAGAAATTTTTCTGAAATATAGAAAACCGTATGGTTAGAGTTGAAAGTTACAATTGTATGTGTGCCTATAAACAAATAGACAAGGATGAAGTTCTTGTTAATGTTTAACAAGTATTGAATATTTAGATAAGAAGTTCTTAGGAAATTGAGAGGATTCTGTGAATAACCATTAAGATCTTGAGCAGAAACCTAGCCAGGACTGGCTTCAATCAGCAGACTTCAGTTGCCAAGCTGAAGAATTGGTTATAGAGGACACCCCTGAATGCTTTAAAGGTCAGATTTTGTCTATGAAAGGGAGCTCTGAAGAAATCAGACTCCTCAAATTATAACTTTGAGAATTCTATCTGAAATGAATTGTGTTAGACTGAACAAAATATATTATTTCATGTTTCTTCATTTACAACCACAGAAATTACATTGTGGATGAAAATTTTGGTGACAGAAAGTAAAATAAAGTCAGATCAAGACAGTTTACATTTTTGTACAGCACCTTCCCATATGTATTTTATTTTCACTGAAGATACTAATAATCGACCCTCCCCTGGTGGCACAGGTGGTTGAACACAGCACTGTGAAGCTGTCCACACCTCTGCAGTGCGGGTTCTATCCCAGCCGGCTGGGGAGATACCCACATGGCATGGCAGAGACCTCTCCTGTCTCTGGTGAATCCTCTCATCCTCCCATGCATCTGGCCTGTATCCCTGTTCTTATATGCATGAATAAATAAATCTTTAAAAAAAAAAGAAAGGATACTAATAATCAATACAAGATGCTTTATAATGTAGAACAATATAGTGAATAAATGATAGGAAGAAGTAAGGGAGAAAGAACTATTTTTTTGGATGGGTAAATATCTGAAAAAAAATTTAAAAAGTAGTATAGGAAGAGCAATAAATCCAACTCTTCAACCCAAGACTACCTGACATCTCTCAGTGGCTTTTTAGAGTCAGCCATCTCATGAGAAACTCTTCTTACTTTGGGTATTCTACCTGGAAACAAATAACAAATTTCTTCTCATTTATTCATTTATTCATTTACTAGATTTGCATCTTTTATAGTTTCTAAATCTTCTGCATTGATTTTCTTTTATATGGTGTGGAATGTTAAAATAGGTAATTCCTGGGTACACAGAAAATAGTAAAAAAGGATACAAGTAGAGTGATCATACATAAATTCTTGCATATATGGTTAGATTAGTTTATATTTAGCAACTCTATTATCTTACATTTGAATTAGTAGGCAGCAGTTTGTTGTTTATTACTTATTTGTCATTTACATAACTATATAGCTTTGGGATTACAGTTTCTCACCTCTGTATGTGCGTGTTCTTCACTTACCATCACCAGAGCTCTACTGCCAATGCCATATCCTCTCCTCTCCCCATTCCTTTCTTCCTGCTCTCCTATTCCCTGACAACCAGTAAAATGTATCACAGAGCCTAAGAATTATTGTGGCTGCACTGTTATTTTGTTTTCTTTGGTTATTCCATAAATGTAACTGTCTTTCACTTTCTGACTTATTTTTTTAGACCCATCCATTTTGTTCCAAAAGGCACTATTCTCTCACTTTTAATGGTGACTAGTATTCTGTGGAGTATATATTGCATACTTTCTGTATCCATTTGTCTTTTACTGGGTGTTAAGGTTGGTTGCATGACTTGAATGCTCTGAATAATGCTGTTATGAACACAGTGCATAAATCTTTTCATATGAGGGTTTTTTTAAAAGATTTATTCATTTATTTATGCATAGAAGAACTGGAGTGTAGGCCAGAGGTACAGGGGGTGAGAGGATTCACCAGAGACAGAGTGGGGAGCAGAACAGGCAGATCTGAAATATACTGCTGAGGGGAGCAGGGGGAGAGACAAAAGATGTCTGCTGCACTATATGGGTTAGCTCCCTGGATGGGGATCAAACTCAGGACATAGCACTAAGACTTAACCCCTAGACCACCAGGGAAGTGCTGAGGTTTTGTTTTTTTTGTTTTTTTTTGTTTTTTTTAAGTCTTTGGGCAAATACCTAGCAGTGGTATTGCTGGATCATTATGGCATTTCCATGGTATTTTGTTTTTATCTTAATACTGTTTACCTTAGAGGTTGTACCAAATTACATTGCTATCAGCAGTGGATGAGTGTTCCTTTTTCATCAAATGATTTTCAGTGAGGTTGCCAAGACTGATCATTCAATGAGAAAAGAACAGTTTTTTCAATAAATTGTACTGCAAAACTGAATATCAACACAAAATACACAGATATCTAAAAAAAAGTGTGAAGAAAAAGAGCATAAAGAAAAGCATGTCTTATATACAAAAATTATCTTCAAATGGATCAAATCTAAATACGAGAACCAAATTTATTTCTGAAATCTTAAAAGCTTTTGAAGATAGGGATATCATGCAATATTGGGAATGTACTTGCTGTCACCAGATTATATACGTTAACATTATTATAATGATAAAAAGAAATGACAAAGTGTAAAAAAGAATACACAGGAAAAAATTTTGGAGACGTTTCTTTTTTCTTGCTTTGGCAAGGGATGTTTATCCACTCATTCTTAGTATTTTAAGTAGGAAATTGGAGCTGCCCATTGACCATGGTACTCTGCTACTTGTTGGAAGCATATTGATTTTATTGAATAACTTACCAATCAATAACTGACATTAAAAATAAAATTAGCCCAGTTAAATAATTAATACATACACTTAAACATAGCCTGCAGACCTTCACTGTAGTTTTAAGACCAATTAAATATGAATATCTTCTAAAACTGAAAAATGTTATAGGATCACCTCATAAAAATTGGATTGAAACAATAAAATCCTAAGCAATACATCAGGTAGATATCAAGATAGTGAAGAGAGATGAAGATTTTTGATTTTATGAAGCCAGACTGTAACTTTCTGAGGGGACATTTGACAATGTTTGGAATCCCTCTGAAAGCTTAGCACAAGCTAAGAATTACTAAATGGTCCTCATTTATTTCTCTATCACTTACTGAATAATCTCTTTTCTAGGTGTTGTAAGCAAGCTAGGATAACAAAAAACTTGACTGTTCTTTCATTAGAAGTGACATTAGAAATCATTTCTCTTGGAGAAATTCCTATTAGTCAGCATATATGGATTGTTTAGAAAGAGCCTGCAGATACCTTTGCCCTAGTAAAACTAAACTAAACTACTGAAACACTAAACAACTCGAAGCCTCAGAGTTGCACTCAACTTTGGGTTCGGATTTGGTCCTGTATTCCTGAACCTAAAAGATAGTTTTTCTTAACTGGACCAGAAAATTTGCTGAATTTGTCAATATAATTTTGTTGCATTTAACTAAAAGGAAACACTCAAGGGAATTTTTCAATGGTCCTTGAGAAAGAGAATTGAAATTTCACCTACTTTACAAGAAAAGGATGTGGAAATTTTACATGTATCCATTTGTATATGAATGTGTAGTTTCTTGCTGCTAAATGCCCTCATGTGCCACAAAATTCAGGATGAGATTTAAATCACGTTAAGACATAATACATGGTAGTGAGTCTATAGGGATAGAGAAATACAGTCTTACGAAGTCACCAGTCTCTACCAAAAAAGAACCCAATAGCTGTGAAAGTGAAGTTGGCTTACTTCAGTTCAAAAAACTTTAATAGCTAGCATCTGATGAGTAGGGAAAATATTGGCATCATGCATGTTTTAAGGATTAAAAGTGATAATCCATATTAACTGCTCAGAACAGAGTCTGACTCGGGGTAAGCCTCCATAGATGTGATCATTGTATAAATATGTTTTTTGTAATATTTCAAACATGATTTTTTCAGAGGTACCTTCAGTCTTCATAATAGTAATACATTTAATAACCAGTAGTGATAAGTTGTGGGTTATTCTTTCATTAATATAGCGCATTCCAGTCTTTTTTTCTTCTATTTTAATAATAGCTTCACATTGATGTATACCTCTATGCACTAAGTATTTTGGAAACCTTTCAGTCATAACCACACAGTCAATTCCATGAAGCAATGTCTGTATAAAAATCACCACATAGTACTTTGTTATTTTTTTAGAAGTTTACACAACTTTATGATACAAATATTTTATCTATTCTTCAATTTTATTGCAGCTTTGTACAATGGTTCTTACAATACAATTTTGCATAGCATTTTTATTGTAAAATTAGTAACTCAAGGTTGTTTTAATAAGCATTTCTTTAACAGAATACAAGTGTGAATACTTTCTTTCCATGTCTATTTTTGCCTTTATTATTAATTAAACCTAAAAATTTTAGCACTATAGACATTTCTACTTAATGTTTTTTCTTTTTTACTAAATGGTTATAAGAATAAAAATAATAAAAACAGCTTAATTTGGCGGAAAAAAAAATCCCTGAAAGGAAGATTGTCAGAAACAAATAAGCAATTAGAGTGCTACAGGTGTGTTGACAAGGATAAGAAAGGGGGTTATGGGAGAGTCCTATTAAGTCTAGAATACTTGGAAAACAGTTTTTATTGGGGATATAATACTCATATATACAGGTTTCAAAGACTCAGTAAGAATATATCAGACAAGTGAATTTAATGAAGTGGAGCCATGGAAAATTTATAGTTATCCAGACCATTCATAGCAACCAACCTGATAGATGAAACTACACACCTTCTCCCACATTTCTGCTTTCTATAATAGTCATGATTCTTCAAAAGTACGTATTTAGTAATAGTGATAAAGCTTAACTACTATTACATAGAAATTGTGCTGTAAAACTTACTTTAAAAGTCAGTAATTGACAAGAGTATGCCCTTTACCCTTCCTCCTCATTATTTAATTCCTACTTTGTGTGTTTCTATGTCCCACAGTATCTCGGTTGCATGTGACAATCACAGTTGGGGAAGAAGGGAATTAAAAGCAAATAATTATAAGCTAACTGACAAGTCAGAAGATGGTGAGTTTACAGAGAAGAAAGGACCAGGTATATCTAGAAATACATCAATACTTGATTGAACATAAGTGAACAGTTTCATTTAACAGCACACAGATGCATCACACATTATTCCATAAAGGCTTTCTATTGTGAATATTGGATGTTATGTCATCAATCTCTTCTATAAGCAACTTAAGAAGATCTCTAGTATGGGTGGACTCTGACTAAATTTAAATAGACTGTGAAGTATTGATAAGTGCAGAACTAAAGAGATGAAATTTATAGGTCATTATTTTGAAGAAGAGATTTAGCTTGGAAATAAATGAAAATTAACTAATTAGAGAGATATTCCATATAAGTTGAATAAATACACTAATAGGATCTTTAAGCTCCTGGCATAAACCATAATAGGCCCTTTATTTTTATCAGTTTTTTTTTCCCAACAAATATTAACTGTGCTTTCTGCTTTGGATAAGGTCACAAATGAAGTGAGACACACTGGATTCTTTCAGTGTAGTAGGAGGAAAGACACTAATATAGATACTTATGTGTACAGTATGAATGAAATGAGCAATGTAGTTGAGAAAGGACAAAGCTAATTTCACAGGTAACACAAAGGAGATTTCTCCAAGGATATGAAATTTGAGCCAGACCATGAAATATTTCTAAAGGAAGAGATGGAGAAAAACATTGCAGTTATAGAACTGAATTTTAGAGTTTCATGAAGAAAGTATAGCATTTTATGCCTAACGATAATGATGATGAGTAACTGTCTTAACATTTACAGATGATTTCCTATATGGCAGATATAGCCGAAGCATTTTAAATATATTATCTTTTTCTAAAATCCTCATAATTCCTTTGTGAATTTTATTCTTCTATCAGTTTTCTATTGTTCTATCCCCAAAATAGTCTCTTAAGACAACCATTTGTTTAGCTCGTGACTCTTTGTTGGCAATTCAAACTAGAGTCTACAGGGTGAGTCTTCTGGTCTCACCGGTCTCCCTCATAAGTCTATGGTCAGTTGATGGGTCATTTGGGGCCTGCTGGTCTAGAATAGCCTTAGCTGTGCTGTTTCCTTGGCTCCATATGGTATCCTAGCATTGAAGCTGAAGTTTACTCACTTCACAGCTGGAGAGGTTTCTATGAGAAAGAGTGAACAGTGCAATTCTTGAAAGTCCATGTTCAGAACAGGCATTTGATCATTTGTGCTGCTTTACTAGTACCCAGAGCAGGTTATAAGTCACCAGATAGCCCTGATTCAAGGTGAGGGAAATAGACTCTACCTTGTAACTAGAAAAGTTAAGTCACAGTACCATGGGCATAGATCCAGGAAGAGTATTGTGACCATTTTTACAATTAAGCTTCCATAGTACTGCTATTGTTTCTGCTACACAGATGAGAAAAATGTAGAGTTAGCTGAGAGACTATAAAGTAGGTGAGGCATGACTTAAGCTTTGAGTTGACTTATCTAGAACCTGAGCTTTTCTATGAAATAAATTTCAAAATTATATGGACTTACAGATGTACGGAGTTGAATGTGAAAAACCAAGTATTGTGTAAGGTTAATTGTAGAATCTAGGTTGCTAATATCACTTCTAAAATTCATTCAACCTTCCTATATGTTAGAAAATTTTCATAGCATTATCATGGAGAAGAAAAATTTAGACTCCAGGACTTTAAAACCAAATATTGAAACTAGGTTCTGGGTTTGAATTGAGAGTCCACTGCAAGCTACTTGTGTAATCTTGAGAACCTTCCAGAATGTTCTCAAGTGTCAATTCCCCTATCTAAACTGAAAGAGATATTGGCATAGAATCATAAAATTGTATTTGAAAATTTAGCTGTGATGATGGTTTCACTTACATATGTATATATGCAGATGTAATAAAAGCCACTGAATTGCACAGTTTAAAGGGTTGAGATTGTGTGATATGTGACATGTCTCAACATAGTTGTTGCCAAAATATTTGCCAAAACTGTTTAGCATTGACAACTATAACATATAAATGCTCACATTTTTTTTTTAGTTTAAGTGTTCTTCCTCAGATACAGATTATTAACATTGCAGGATTTTTCTGTGAACTCACATATAAAACTAGAGGGTGGGTTAATCGGTAGAGAAAGGGGACAATTCTGAAGGATAGAATTGGACTTTTAGTGATGAACATAATGTAGTACATACACTACATTTTTCAGTGGTGCACATCTGAAACTCACATAATGTTATGCAATGTTGCTTCAAGAAAAAGTACATTGTACTGGGAAAAATCTATTTCGGTAACATATTTATGTACTTCAGTCTACTATTCAAATATCAATTTGAATTAATCTGTAAGATTATAAAATTCTAAATGATGTCTTGTGAAATATGACTTTAATATGTTATTAAAATGGAAATATGGGAGAGAAAAAAATTGGTTAGAAGTATGATTTGAAATAACTGCTTTTAGATTAAAACTGGCAAACCCCCTAAGTCATGTTAATTTTAAGTATTAAAAAATATAGTACTTTCACATATAAAACTATTAACTGTGTTGGCTGACAGTACATAAGTTGTTAATTTAAAGTAAATTAAACATAAGTTTAGTTTTATTGTTTACCATAACATACGTGTGTTTTTACAAAGATAAATAATAAGGAAACTCTGAAATAAAGAGAAAATCTGGAGCAAAAATAAAATATGATTAAATTATTAAACCATTCCTCAGTAAAGAGACTAGAAGTACAGGAAGGAAGGAGGGAATGGAAGGTTCTGCAAAATTCATCAGTATGCAGTGATTCTACAAAAGTCACAGGATCAGTACCTAGACGATCAGCTTTGCTTTCAATTTTTCTCCCGGTAAAGCTTTCCCAAGTTTTGCTGAATGATGTCAATGCAAAGCTTTTCCAAACTTCCTGGACATTTTACAAGCAACTCACTGGAGATGCAAAAAAATATCTGGGGTCTTAGCCAATAGCATTCCTCTGTGAATACTGGCTTTCAGTTTGCTTTTTATCTTTCTTAATTGGAGTTATGCAATCTTAAAGATTTACAGTTAAAAAGTCAAGCAAAATACAAATTTGAAGAAGTAACAAACATGAAAATGATAATCCTTTTTAACCCTGCTGTGGACATGATGTTTTATTCTTATATAGAAACAGGCTGGAATTTTTTAATGCAAGCATGCACTTTAATTAATTCTAGAGTATAATAAATCCCCAGGCTAAATCTTATTGGCACTTATTAAGTGAAAGTTTTAATCTAACGAGTTAGTGGGGAAAAGTAGAATTAATGTCATTTAAGAAAAAGCGCAGATTTCTTGAACTGGGGAACAAAGGACAAAAATACATTAACAAATATCATAGTTTTCTCTGAAACTTAACAATATCATAGTTTTCTCTGAAATTCAGGTGGGTTTTTGTTTTGTTTGTTAACAACATTTTACTCATTGATTTGTCTTTTTGTGTTCTCTATTTTCATTGTCTGTGTGTTTCAGTGAGCACCAAATATGAGATCTACTAGGCATTTGCTGTATGTTATTTTGGGTTATTAGACAGTGTCTGATGATGCCGACTCCTCATAGGCTTAGCAAGCACAGGATCCAGGAGAGACATTTTTTGGGAGAAAATTGCTCAGGAAAAATATATGTCTTCTTGACAAGTCTTTCCAGGTTGGATGTCCCTGAAAGTATATGGGGTGGTATCCCTTTAAGTACAAGGAAAGGGCAGATCCCGCTGTTAGCCCTGACCCTCTGACAAAATAGTCAGGCACTGTTTGTAAAAAGAGCCAAGTAATTAAAAGTATCCCAGGGTTATGGTGAAATAGGGCAAGTAGAATACGCTCCTGGATACCAGCTCTTTCAGGATCGGTTCTTTTGTGTTTTCTCTCTATTTTGTTTTCTTTTTTATTTCATATTTTCATGGCACAGTTTCCCCTCTCCTGCATTGTTCTTCTTTGCTTGTCAGGTGGTAAAATAATAAGTACCATTATTACTGCTTGTCTAGCATGAGGCCCATCTGGAGCTGTTTGTTTCTAACCCTCAAGACACCCAGACTCCTGAACTACATTTGTTCCTCTTAATTTCAGAATGAAACATTAATGATAAAATGTAGTATAGAAAGATTCATAAGTAGAGTGACTTAGCTACCCAGGGAAAGAATGAGAGAATATTCATCATTTCACATGTATTTTTCTTTCTTTTTCCTCAAGATGATATTTCTAACAAAGAGAGACCCAGCTTTCTCATATCTTCGCTGCCTCTAGGTTGACCATATATCCCAATTAACTTAAAACTTTCTGGGTATATGCCTGTTGTAATGATTAATTAATAGCACATCTTTTCACTCTCAAAAGGGTTCTTAATTAGATGATAGTATGATTATCCTAGCACTCTCTTTTGTTGAACTGTTGGGTAACTGCTCAACAAATAGAGAAATTCTCATTTTGTTTAAAGAGTTCATAAAGAAATTCTCTGGGTAGTCACCCTTGTTTCTGTTATTAAATAACTATTTGTACTGTCAACTTTGAGGTAGAAACAATTTGTTACTGTTCAGTATGTCCCCATATCTGTAAATTATATTAGGAAGTAGTAGAATACGTGGACCTTGTGTCAGGTAGAATGAGTTTGAATCTGTTATATCACTTAATACCTGTATGACCTTAGCAAATCATTTAACTTCCCTGAGCTTAAGTTTTCTTTTCTGTAGCAAGCACATAATAATAATGTCTGCTGTGGGTTGTGATAAGAATTAAATAATAGATGGCTATAGTTATATACTTATATTAATCCATGTATCTGTCCATCCAGACATTTTATTCCTCTATACATTATTTAAGCACAATGAGTGACACTGCAACCAAAAGTGGTTTAAAATAACAAGAATATATTATGTTGATTGGATAAAGCTCTAAATTTAAATATTGTAGGGTTAACTAATTCATTTTCTAAGTTGAGTTCATTCTAAAGGCTGGTTCCTCAGTAATGCAGCCTGGCTGTATTAGTTCCAGGCATCATGTACACACCCAATAGCATCCAGGGGCCTAAGAAAGCATTGCCTCTCATTTGCTCTCTCTCTTATGTCTTTACTAAGGAACTTCACCCAGAAAACTCTCTTTAAGCTTCTTCTCCCTCCTTGTTGGCTTCCACTTATCTGCATAAAATGTGGTATTCCTAATAGTGCAAGATCCCACCAGCTATTAACATCTGTTTTGGCTTGGTCTACTCAAAAACACCATAGTCCTAAGCTTACATGGACAATCTTCCTATTTCTTGATCTATTTCAGATTCACCATACCATTTTTAGATATGAACTAATGGAGACTGTAGAATAAGAAAAGCTTTGGGTTTAAACTCATATTCACCATTAATAACACAGTGAATGCAATTTATTAAAGGAAAAAGCTCTTTGTAAATGACAACGAACTATAAAAATCCAAATGATGGTTAAAATGTATTTGATGAACTACTATGACTAAGAAGAACTTTCTTTTTCTTTTTTTAATTAAATTCAGGGACAGAAGAATATAAACCAAAACCAACCTTAAAAATCTGACTATAAATGTAGAATAGGATGATGGGAAGTAAAAGAGGTGGGGAGCTAGTGGTCTTTGGTGAAGGATTATGAGAAACAAGCAGATCTCTAGCTTCTTGCCAAGGATCACATTCTAAGATGCTAGGTTCTTTGTAAGAGTCACTCTCTAGAGATGGTGCAGATGTGGGGAAAACTGCTTTGTGTAGAATCACGGCTTCAGAATGTGAGTTGTCAGACAATAGAATGAAGGATGGGTGCTTGGAAAATTGGTAACTACTCTCCATCATGTGAGAACAACATGGGAAAACTGGCATTCATTTCTCAGATGTCACATTTGTTGTTATCATTCCAGTACTTTGGTTTTTATCCTCTTTCCTGTCTTCTGGTCATTTTGCTGCTTTTAGCTGCTTGAGCTTAAGGTGGGTAAGAAATGAGATGGAATTTTAAACCTGTCTATTTTAAAGTCTGGTTGACAGTTATCTTGTGACACAATGGATAGAGGAGTGGATATGAATTCTGTTATTTGATAGGAATAGCAAATAGACTGGAAACATTAGTTTTAGCTGACTTTCAGTCAGTCACTGAAATAAGTGACTGACTATAAAACCATCCAGCATCTCCCATGGGTTACCCTTACTTTAGGTTCAGAAATTATAGAGTAACCTTAATTATTTGATATCATTTTGTATGGTTCTGTAAGAACATCATGTGAACTAGAAATTGCATAGACTTGGAACACAGAGATATTTGACTTCAGATTTCTGCTTTACTCCATACTGAGTGGAAGGTGTTACAGACCCTCAGTTTCCTCAGTTGGTAAATGTGGCAGATAAAATAATCATCTTTGCCCCAAGGAAAGAAAAAGTGTCCTTTTTTGAGGATTAAATAAATAATCACATTATATCTTTAAAACATACTATGAGTCACACTGCATAGCACATAGTCAATATCTAATGAGTGTTGGATAAAAAATAACTGGTGCTCAATAAATGCTATTTCCCTACTTTCGTCTTTTTCACTTTCCCAGAATTCTTAGCAGCTTGACTACAGGAGAACCTACCAGATAAAATGTCATCTTTTCCTTTCTTTTTCATTTCTCTGCCTCTATCCAGGTTGATGAGTGATCTCTCCCCTGTCAGAGCTGTTAGGAGAAAATACAAATGGGTAAGTACATTTTCCATTTAGCTCTCAGTTGTCTTTGAACTAGGTTGGGTGAAAATGAAGCCCAACTTCTGGGATTTTTACTCTTTTGCAGGACCCTTGAGAGAAGAGATGAGTTTTACATCTGTTGCTGGATGTGGTAATTTTGGGTTGAGGAGGTGCATCTCTGCTGGAAGACACTTAGGCCCCTGGCTCTCAATCAAAACAGCTCTTCCTCTGGGTGCTTTGTTTCACCCTAGAGACTCCCAGTTGAGATGTTGGTTGTCACAGATGTGAGAGTGAAAGCAGCTGATAGAAGAAGCAGAATACAGAAACTCAACAGCTAACATCCCAAACACACTCTAATTGAATGATTAAAAAAAATAATAAAAGAATGCCTGAACTTAATAGATGTAACATGCAACCTCTCAGTTTCTAGAAAGGGTTTCCTCACCAGATGAGCAGCACCAGGCACTGAAGAGTCCAGAAACTAGTTTATATTTAGAAAAAACAAAACCCAAAAAAACTCCCTGAATTCTCCCCAAATTTTGTGTGATTTTTAATGGGATTCTCTTGGGATTTTAGTGGAATGTAGTCAGAATGGTTGACTGTCTAATCTGCCTTTTAGAAAATGTATCCTGCACATAATGGAAGGAGGAAAAATGAATTTAAAGCCACCTGGATCCAAATAAAAAGGTTCACATAGCAGGGTTTTCAGTGGGTTCCCAGATTTGAGGTATGAGCCAGAGGATTGAGATGAGTACTGCCTGGGGCAGGAGAGAGGTAATTTGAACAGGCAGGCTTGACTGTAGTTGACATTACCTTTTGTTTTATAAATCCCAGTCCCTGATGAAGTCCCGTTAAAGAAAGAAATAACAGTGAGAATTGTTTATGAAAAGTCTGGGTAGTTGAGAGTTTGGCCTTCTGTGGAATTGCTCCACTGATAACCAACAGCTCCATCATTTCCAGTGTACTGTGGCTGGTTTAGACTTTTCTTTTTCTTCTAAGACTGCTTCTAACAGCTGGAGTCAGGGCGCCTCCCTGCCTCCCCACCTCTGTTTCATTTCTTGCTACAGACCATCTGAGAGGGGAGTTTAAAATTACTAAATTTGGGGGTGGTAAGGAGCTTTATTTTCCAGATTGAACTGCCAAAGACCTCAAGGAAATTGAAAGACAGGAGAGGGGGGTAGGGAAGACAGGAAGGAGGGAGGGAGGAGGAACTGGAAGGGACGGAGGAAGAGTGAGCTGCTATTTCTGATAAAAGACATTTCTTAAATTTGTTGGCTGTATGGTTATTAAGCTAAAGTCACTGGTTATTCTGAGTATTATTTATTTTCTTTGGCACTCAGTCAATGCTGAGCAGAGGAGTGAAAATATGGTGACAAGATAAGGATAATGAGAGGAAGCAAACCTATTGTAAGATAGCCGGGGACTAAAACTCTTATAGAATGTGTTTCCCCAGAGGAGGGAAACAGGAATATTACCTCATTGCAAAACAGTCATTAAACCATAATTGAATGCTTCACAGATGGCAAGAGCTAACATTTAGCAATGTCTGACTTGACTTTTAGTGAAAGTTAAAAATTAAAATCACTCTCCTGATGCAACAACACAAATTATAGAACAATACCAGAGAGCTTTTCTAGGATGATTTAGAATGTTCTTTGGTTAAAAAAAAAAAAAAGAAAGGAAGGAAGAAATTATTACCATTGCTCCTCACAGAGTATCATCTTGGGAAATGTATCTGGAAGGGGAAATTGTTCAACACAAGGTCTTCTTGGAGACCTATGTCAAGTAGGTGGAATATTTGTGAGTCATTAATCCCGGTTCTCCTTTCCTCTTTCCTGCAGGTTCCACATGCCCCTTCAGTTGCATTACACTAGAGTAACACAGAAACAGCAGTATTCCATCTCTCTCTCTCTCTCTCTCTCTCTCTCTCTCTCTCTCTCTCTCTCTCACACACACACACACACACACACACACCATTATTTCATATCTTTTCAAATGTATATCAAAGAAAAAAGCTTAAAAAGCCTTTTCAGTATTGATTAAACTCATATTATGCTTAGAATTTAACTTTCCTAGCTATAATAGTGGGACATGAATAGACTGACAAAATGATTATTCTGCACCACTTATAGAATATTAGTTAAGTTGGGCTGTTCTATACTTAGCTTTCCATGATGCTACTCCATATTTTCTGACTAAATAGGTCAACCTTCAGTCACTTATTTAATCATTCAGTGACTACTTATGCCATGCCTACAATATGCCAGGCTCTCTGCTAGAGGAAAGGCAGTTCCCATCTCACAGGAATGTAGCTAAGTGGGGAAGGAATTATCACACCATGCAGTGCTTAATGAAAGAATCTTGTGTGGTACACTGTGCAAAACTTAAGAAAGCACCCAGCTCAGCAGTGGGAAGAACTCCATAGAGTTAACAGCCTCGTTCTATACATCAGAGACTGAGGCAGAGGAAGAGCAGTACCAGTGTCAGCAGAGGGGACAGAGCTTGCAGACAGTTTATATTATGGATCTAAATTCTTAACTGCAGGGGGTGGGCAGACATGGCTGCATTTTGTAGAGGATACAGGCATAATCAGACTTAACCACTAAAAAGTGTATTACCTCTGTTTGGTACCATACATGTTGAACTTTAAATTATCTAGGGGTTTTGGTTCAATTTAGAATCTAATTCAGCAGGTATGGGATGTAGTTGATTTGAAGAACATAATATGAATATCCAGGGACCAAATAACCCCAAACCCTCCTGCCATGTTACTTAGAAACACTAGGTAAAATATATTTTTAAAAAATCCCTACAATCATTTCATTTGTATGTGGAATATAAAAAAACAAAACACAAGAACCAGACAAAGCAAACTAAAAATCCTGACTGTAGAATTGAGGCTAAAAGGTGCAGCAGGTAGGGAAGAGCAAATTGTGAAGGGAGCCTTGGTGGTAGGTATGGAGTGTCAACATAACTTGCACTTTTGAACCATATACAGTGTTGTATACCAACACTACCTTAGTAAATATAATTATATTTTTAAAGCAAATAAAATTGCAACTCTAAAATATCTTCTAAGTGCATGCAGAACTTTCAAAAAAAATTTTATTCCTCATGGGGCAGGGAATAGGAAGCATGAAAATATAAAACAAAAAATGAAAACAAAAGCAAGATTTACTATTCATTGGGACCTAGGAGATATAAAGAGCAGTAGTAAAGGTCATGGGCCCACTTGGGTGAAATTATCACATGCTCATGAAGACAGGACTAGAGAGGGCCAATCCACGTACAAGGACAACTGAGTCTCAGTAGTTGTCAGTATCAGTGCCTGCCTCTTGTGTTGCGCATCCTAGGTGCCTTTTCTCCATTCCTAATCCTGGCCCTACTCCTACCCCAGAGCTTTTGTTCTCTGTGCATTAGCTGCTAAGACAGGATTCCTTCTTCCTCATGCCACTTCTCTCCCCATTTTCTTGTGATTGGCTCCTTAATTCAGACGCTAATTCAAAGATAAAGGCCAGAGTCAGATTTCCCTGACTCTGTCATGTGCTGTATAACAACACCAATGCACTTTTTTTCCTCTTTCAAACATCTATCACCATATGAAATTATTCTTTAATTTGTTTATGAGTTTATTGTTGGTTTTCTGACTAAAAAGAGGGAATAAGAAATAGGCTGAATAATGAAGGCTCAGCTTCAGGGAACTAAGTTGGAATACTGATTTCATGAAGTGACTGTTTCAAATCCTGTCCCACTGAAATGCATGATATACAGAACCTGATCCGCTTTTGGCAACTGAAAAACACATAAGAGATATTGTGCAAATCTGCCCCAGCTGCACTGTGGTGTAGACAATATTCCCAGGATCTGGGCTGGGGCAAGGATATACTACTAAAAAGGGAAAGATCGGATGTGTTGAAAATAGGAGGGGAAGAGCGCACATTTTTTTATTCTAGAGAATTTGAAGGGATCAGGATTGGGGTGCTGGAACTAAATTAAGAAAAACAATGGCCATAGCAATGGGAAAAAAAAGGTAGTTGACTATTGAGGTCCCTCAGAGCAAGGAGCTTATAAATGTAACCTGAGCCTGAGAGGAGCACCAGTGGCTTAATGGCATGCCACATCATCTGTGTGGGACTGTAAATTCTCAGTACAGGGATTGTGTGTGAGTGTGTGTGTGTGTGTGTGTGTGTGTAAGTGTATGCATGTGCTTTTTCTTCTGAAAACTGCTTAGACAACATAGATTTATGTAGGACTTTCAGCAAGTTAGCATCCTAAAAGAATTGTGTTATCTGTCCCCATCACACTTACCTCAAAATGACACTAAGCATAAAAAAAAAAAATAGATATTTCCTCATGAAGTTTTCTTTTAAAGTTTCTTCCTTTAATAAAATTGTAAGCCCACAGGTAGTTACAAGAAATTACAGACCCAAAGTATTCTCAGTGACTATACTTGACAAATTACAATCCAGTACAACAATCAGGACATTGACATGATTGCAGCTCATCTCTCTTACTCAGGTTTCCTGGTTTCACTTCTATTCATCATGTGTGTTAATTTAATTCTAATTAATTTCATCACATGTGTGACTTTGTGCATTCACCACCATGGTCAAGATGAAAATCAGGCCCATCAGTACAAGTATTTTTCATGTTTCACTTATGTAACCATTCCAGGAGTTAGAGGGATTTGGGGACTGATCAGGGAAAAGGTCTGACCAAATGGCAGTAGCCCACACAAGCTTTTGTTGGGCAATTCTTTAACAGGATCTATTGTTGGGGGACTCCCTCACAGGACAAGACTGTCTAGAGATTAATTCGTGGGGATCACTACTCAAAAGGAGAGGTGGGCAAAGGAGTTCTCAGGGGAAAGGTGGATTGGAAAGAGGGCTTATATGTCTCTGTGATGTTACTTAGCAGCACAGAGGGGAATCTCTAATAGGTAGCAGCGGCTTGAGGTCTTTATAGTGCAAGGACTTATCTATGACTAACAGATGTTTGGTGAGTTTTGTAGGGTATGTAAAGCAAGAAGGTTTATATGGCTTTATATGGTTAAAAATCTACTTACTGAGGACCTTCTTAGTGGCACAGAGGGTTGAGCGCCATGCTGTGAAGCTGTCCACAGCCTCTGCAGCGCTGGTCGGATTCCCAGCTGTTCAGGGAGATACCCACATGGTGCAGCAGACCTCTCCTGTCCTGCCCGCTGCTCCCCTCAGCATTGTCTCCTGTCTGTCCATCTGTTCTGCTCCCTGCTCTGTCTCTGGTGAATCCTCTCACCCCCCCATGTCTCTGTCCTGTGCCCCAGTTCTTGTATAAATAAATATTTAAAAAAGAAAAAAGGGGGAAAAAAGAAAATGCTAACTTCTATCAGGAATGTGTGAAAAAGATCCAATAAATTCTAAAACTTAAAAAAAAATCTGCTTATTGATTTTGTACTTAAAACATTTAAAGGTATACAATTGTGAGCTTGGTGCCAGCTGGTTTTGTACTAATTGATGTTAGCCTTTTCTCAAGAATGAAACAACTGACAGGTCAATGTTAAAGGCTACCTTTGGTTCATTTGTATATTAGATACCCTCTTGCTTCCTACCACCACATTGCCAACTTTCGTTCCTAAACCTTGTCTAATCTAATCTCATCTTCAGTTTTATTTTTTTGAATGTTATTTCAGAGTCATCATACTATGTCCTAACCTTTAAAATTGGCATTTTATTGAACATAATTCCATGGAGATCCATGCAAGTTTCATTCTTTAGCAATAGTTTATTACTTTTTTTACTGTGTAGTAGTAGTTTATGGTAAGGAATTACAGCAATTTGTTTAATCACAACAATTGAAAGACATCTGTTTTCAGTTTTGGGCTATTATGAATATTGTTCAGGTTTTTGAGTAAATATAAATTGCTACTTATCTTGCATAGCAATGACTGAAATTGCTAAGGAAATGACCAATCTATTTTCTGGAGTATTTGCACCACTTTACAATTCCACCCACCATAGACGTGATCCAGTTTCTCTAAATCTTTGCTAATGTTGTCATTGTCCTTTTTTTTTTTTTAATTAATAAATTTTATTTTTATATTCCCCATACAATTGCAATCCCCCCATTCTGACCCCAATCCCTCCCCTCCCACCCCCCGCCCCCCTAAAAGTGTCTCTGGTTCATAGTTTTTTGTTGATTTTGATTTTCACTTTCTTATAGTTATTCATTTTCCTGGTCCCTTATTTAAGTTTTCTAGATCCCTGCTATGAGTGAGACCATCCGGTATTTTTCTTTTTCTTTTTGGCTTATTTCACTGAGCATGATCCCTTCCAGCGTCATCCATGTTGCTGCAAATTTCATGTGTTTATCTTTTTTGAATGCTGAGTAATATGTCCTTTTTTTTTTAAACCATTTTGATACTTACACAATTCTCTCCACTATACCTTAATCATAGAGATGCCAGTGGGTGTTTTTATGGACTTGGTAGAACCTATAGGACTCAAGGTCTATACTCTGGAATCTCCTTCAAGTTTACTCTACACTGCGCCAGGAGTGTTTTGTTTTGACAAAAACAAATCTGATCATATAACCTGCCTTTCCAAAACTCCTTAATCATTTCTAATTGTTATTAGAATAAAGGAAGACAAAAAAACGTTTATTAATCAAGCTGTAGAACTGTGCATGGTATTTCAAATGATGAACATTTAATGATGAGTGCCAGTGTAAGACTATTTCTAGGCAAGATATTTGTGTTCTTGGAGTTCACTTTGAATGATGTGGGATCCATGATGTGTGTCTCCAGCCTTACCAGGAACTGCTCTCATTCAGGGTATAGGGCTTGCTTTCAATCTCTCCTGCTTGCTCTGCTTTCCCTTTGTCACATACCCCCTCTTTTCTGGTTATTCATCAGACCTCAGTATCCCAGCTACAGGGAAACTTTCCTTGACTTGCACAAATAGGTACCATTGAAAACATACACTCTCAATTGTATTTTTTGGTAATATTTTTATACTTGATCATGATTATGTAACTAATATCTTACTCTACCAATTAAATCTAAGTTTCTTGAGGTCAGAAGCTGCCATTTTTGCTGGTTACTTTTTCACTAGTGCTTGTCACAGGATTGATGTACAATGCCCATCTGTATATATTTATTAAATGAGTCATTTCTATCCCTTTGGTGATGTTAAGAGAATTATTAACATTTTTTAGAGGCACACATTCTTTTAGGAAGTTATTTTAAGGCCTTAAGAGAACAGTTTTATGTCAAGATAAAACTTTCTAATTTAATTCTGATGTGCTTTTTTAAAAAAAATATAGCTACTTGAGCTGGTAGTTTAAGTACTGAATTTCATCTTGGTCTTCATGTTTTCACAGTATGACTTAGCAGTTGTCCTGCTGACTGGGCTTCAGAGACACTTATAAAAAGACAAGTCAGTTGCTACATAATCACAGAAAGTAAATAGAGCTTTGGTACATTTTAAAGCTGCACATCTTAAGAAGAACTCTGTAGAAATGACTCATAAATAGTTTCCAACAAGACTCTAGTTAAATGATGATAAAAATCTTCTTAAGTCCCAAATATGTGTAAATGAATCCCGATTTGGCTTTGAATTATGCTTTTCCTTTTATTTGATTCATTTTGAAAGTCAGCATAGTGTCATCATTGTTTCTTTCAAAAGTAGCAAATGCATCTAAATGTGGACATATGGAATTAGTATGCTTCTGGTGGATAGATTAATCCCCACAAAGTTTGAAAACATAAAAGCCAAACTTTTGGCATATTTTCAGCTAGACTCTGAGGCATCAGACTAATGGATCTTAATTTTAATGCATGGATATAAATCTAATCGAAAAGGCTATTTATGCATATTATAAATTACTGATGAACAGTACATGAAATCCAGTCTGAATTGTCCATTCAAAACCCACATCCAGGTATTCAGACTTGTTATGTATTCACTGTCCAAGTATTCTTTTTCCACAGGAAAAGAACACATATTTCCATATGTTAATTTAACAAGGTAGAAAATTATTTTGCAGACACACTGACAGATGATGACTTACTCCATATACAATAATACTACTGTTCAAGTTTTGTTCTGTTTGAGTTTTCTTTAGCTTATTTCATTCTAGTCCCTTTACATAATTCTTTGCTAATCTAATATTTTCACCCAATCATGTTTAAAACTCATTGCTCCTACTTCTCTTACTTTTTAAGCTAGAACTCCTAGAGACTGGCTTTGAATGTTCTTTCTTCCTCTCCTTTCACCTATACATTTCAAATCTTTTGACTTTGCCTTCTAAGTGGCTTAAAGTAGGTCATTCTAGTGGTCTCAATTATTTCTGCCACTGACCTACTTCAATTTATTCTTCTCTTTTGCTTAGACCAATGCAATAGACTCTTTGCATTATCTCCTGCCTTCCATATTCTTCATGTTTCAGTGTATCCCTGACATAGTAATTAAGCTGATACATTTTAAAGATACAGTTCTAATCATGTCACATTTTGGATTCTCTTATTGCATACTACAAAATAAAACCCAAACTTCATAGGCTAACTCCATTCTTTCCAGTTCAATGCCTGCCACCTTCATTTGTATATCATCCCTTACAGATTATTTGCAGTTTACCATGCATTTGTAATTTCACTCATGTTCTTTACTTGGCATTGTTTCAGTCTTTTTCTGTCTGACACTGTCTTCATTCATCTTTTGAGTCTGAACTTCAGTACCACCTCTTTCCAAGTCTTCTTTAAGACAAAGCTGTCATTGCACTTTTATCTTTTTTAATGATCTAAGTATTGTATTTTCATATATAATGAATAGTGTTACCTAGCACTATCAAACATTTCTTAATTAACTACCAAAGTGTCTAATTTCAAAAAAATATATCAAAACAACATACATGCTTTGGCTTAAACAACTGAAATTTATTTTGTACTGTTTTGGTGACTGGAAAGTCCAAAATCAAGGTGCCAGCAGAAAGGGTTTCATGTCTCTTCTTTTAAAGGCAATACTTTCATGTTAAGGTCTCTACCTTCATGAGCGAAATATCTTCATTATCTCCAAAAGGCTCTATCTCCAAATACCATCACATTGAGGATAAGGACATCAATATATGAATTTAGGAGGAAACAAATATTCAGTCCATGGCACACAACAACCTTGTGCTATGGATGAAGAAACTGAGGTTCAAGGAGTTCATCCATAATCACACATGTAGTAAATGTGAAGTCTGACCAGAATATGCAGTCAATTTTGATATTTTATTAATTAAAGATTTTGATAAATTAACTATAACTACTTTTGTACACTATCTTCTAACATCTTTATATCCTGATGCCTGGTGCATGTAAGATAATTGTCTTAGGTCAGGCTTTGGATAAAAGAATCTAAGTTAGATGCTTTTATGTAAATGCTTATTGGAGAGTATGCCTGTGATCAATAACATAAAGGAAAGAAGGAGGCAGAAGTGGAAAAAGCAAGGGATTGAACTGTGATGCTTTTGCATCAAAAGTCTCAGCTCATCCCACTGGGTAAAAACTGCAAAGGGAGCATTGGTATAGCTTATGGAAGTGACTTGGACATTTTTCCCTCTTTGACCAGTCACTGAATGCAGGCTATATTAGAGAGAGGTTGTAAATCTGTGTGAAGTAGCTGCCTTCAATTGTAGACCATTGACAAAATATTGTTAGAATCTGGAGGGGAATTAATACCTCATTGTTAGTGAGGAGATCCTGGGCTCTCCTGGTGGCATAGGGGTTAAATTCTCAGTGCTAGCAAACCTTCTCTAGCCACTGTGGCATAAGTTGGATCCCAGCCAGGGAGCTGACCCATGTGGTACAGCAGACCACTCCTTCTCACCCGCTGCTCCCCTCAGCAGTGTATTTCAGTAGATCCACCTGTTCTGCTCCCCACTCTGTCTCTGGTGAGTCCTCTCACCCCTCCACACCTCTGGCCTAGACCCCACTTCTTATGTATGCATAAATAAAATACATGTTTTAAAAAAATTAGAAAGGAGCTCCTAGGATCCACCACAGCATCTATATTAGTCAGTCATTCTGTCTTATCTTTTTATATTCTTGAATTGATCAAGTTACCCTTCTCTACTTGATTTACCATTACTATTTGGGAGGTTAAATTCAATATTTTTAGTGAATACTTTTATGTTTTTAATGTACATACTTGACCATTTGTTTTGAAGTTAAAAACTATCTCTAACTTCCAGTTGACAGAAGGGCATCTGATCACCTCCAATCATGCGTATGTTGTTGTTTATCTCTTTAATTCCACTGTGTTTATATATACTGTAATTGGTCATTATAATTGCTGCTACATTGTACAGATTCTTTAACATATTTACCATTCATTATTTCTTGTAGCCTAACCCCTTTTCTGGGTTTAAATTTATTAAAGTATCTTCTTTGGCAGCTCTTTCAGTGAGAGTCTCTTAAATATAAATTCTCTCAGTCTTAAATAATCTGAACTTCTTTGGTTTGCCCCCAATTTAGCAGGTTATAGAATTCTAGGATAATAGCTATTTACTTTCAGCATTTGAGAATATTACTCCATTTCTCCTGGCTTGTAATACTACCTTTGAGCAGTCTTCAGTTGAGATCAATTCCTGATGTGGTAAATCAATTAATTACTGAATTTGGCTTGCTAAGATTTTGTGGAGGATTTTTACATCTAAGCACCTTAGGGATATTACTCTATATTTTTGTTTTTGTCATTGTCTGCTTTTGGTTCAGAGTAATATTGGCCTTACACTGGGTTTGGAAGCATTCCCTCTTCTTCAAAAATATCATTTAAATAGGCACTTTTCCAAAGAAGATGCACAAGTAGTCCAATAGACACATGAAAAAATACAATTTCTGGTTTTATCACTAAATGTCCTTAAATTGTGCCCAGTATTAATGTTAAATCATTGGTAACTGAGGAATTTCAAAATGTTATTACTATTCTAAGGGAAGTTTTAATGTTGTCAACATTAAAGTATTCACAAATGGTGTTGTCTTTTTAAAACAAAAAAATTGACTAATTATACTTTAATAGTTGTATGTGACTAATTATACTTTAATATGTGACCAAAGAGTTTGCTGGAATTCTAAACTTCTAAATAGAGTGTATTGATGCCATATGAAGGTAAATTAAGATATTTTCAAACTCATAATCCTTAGATACCTGGAAGACTACTGCATCTAAATAGGAAGGTAGTAGAAAATTTAGTTTACTTGGTTTAATATAGCATAAAGGCAAAATTTAAAGAAAAAAAATTTGTAAATCAAATATACCTTTTTGGCAGAAATAAATGATTTTATGAGTAGACTTTTATATAAACTAATAAAAACTAGTAGTGTGACACTGGCTCTCTGAATTTGAAGTTACTGGAGCTCAGGAATAACTAGCATGCCAAAATTGTGACCTGCACTCATAGTAGCATTGTAAAACTGACCTAGTTGTCAAATTGGTCAAGTTTTCCCAGGTACAAAAGATCAAAAGCCAAGAACTAAAATAAAGTAACCCAAATAAAAATGTCAAGCATATTTGACTCTTGTAACTTATATGAATGTTCTGTTATTTGTAAAAACATTGATATCTTTGTCATCAAATAAGACCAACTTTTATAATGACTACATTTAAATTGTCATTTAAATTCAATCCTGAAATATTTCCCTCTAATATAATGAAACATTTACCAAAATTATTTTTTTAAGGAAATCTGGTTTTCAAGGTAAATACCAACTAAAATGATCTGGAATTCTTAATAGTTTTAAAACTATTATGAGAAACTGAGTTCTTTCTTGTATATAGGTATTGACTCTTAAATAACTAGACATTGACTCATAAGTAACTAGTAGTTACTCAGAAGTAACTACTTATTATTAAGAACCATAGAAATCATTGTTATGTCATATTCCTAACACATCATTTTTATTGTTGAATTAATTATCTCATATTATAAAATGATTAAGGTACCTAACTAAGGACATATTATAATTTTTTTTAAAAAACTAAATAAAATATAATGATGATGCTTTCAGAAGTGAATATAATGATGCTTTTCAGTAGTGAACAGAACCCATGGCTATTAACATTATTAAGATAACCAGTCAAGATTGGATTTAAACTGTTTTTTTCTTCTTTTTCTGAGTTCCCCTAGTTTTTAAATATACTTTCTGTTTCAGGGTATAGTTAATATCTCAAAATTTAATCAATGATTTTTATAGACTAAAATCAATTTATATTACCTTAAAAGGAGTCTTGAAATCATTTTTATGTAAGCAGTGGTTAGACTACTTAGATTTGAGAAGTATATTTAGGAAAAACTATTTTATTAATTGATTCAACTTTATTAAAAAGAAAATAAATTTTGGCTTATATTAAGATCGACATTAATATAAAATTTTAATTTACATGTCGATCCTCAAATATTGTAAGCTGAACCTGACCATGTATTTTTATGTTTATATTTTATTTGCTTTTTTCATGGATGGAGTTAGAAGAGATAAAGCTAAGTGAAATAAATCAGAGGGAGAAAGATAAATACCAGGTGGTATCACTAATAAGTGGAATATAGAGAAACCAGACTAAGAACAAGAGAAGGACAACCTTAATGCTAACTCTTGAAAACTGACTATAGAGAGCCTTCCCAGGGGTGCAGCGGGTTGAGCTACACTGCAAAGCTGTCTGCAGCCTCTGCAGCATGGATTTGATTCCCAGCTGGCCAGGGAGATACCCACATGGTACAGCAGACCTCTCCAGTCTTGCCCACTGCTCCCCTCAGCAGCGTGTTCTGTTCATCTGCCTGCTCTGTTCTCCGCTCTGTCTCTGGTGAATCCTCTCATCCCCCTGCACCTCTGGCCTGTACCCCAATTCTTGTATAAATAAATAAATCTTAAAAAAAAAAACTGACTATAGAACTGAAGGATCCAAAGGTGAGTAGGAATTGGGAGAAGGTTAGGAACAAAGAGACTGGGGAACATAAACGAATATGGTGGTGAGTTGTAGGTGGTTTCTCTGGGTGGTTCCCCACAGTGGTGATACCTAATGGAGAGAATCCTAATATTGCTATAATTAAAAGAATTAAAAAGAAAACATATTTTCCTTATATGGGGAATCTCTGTTATTAAGTAACTATATCAAAGGAGCTTGTTTTTGTTTTTTTTTTATTTTATATATATTTTTACATCATTTTTCATTTTTGCACAATGTATGCATTTTTGTCTTGGTCATAGACCCGTAAAATTCCCTCCTCCCTTGTTTTGATCCTACTCCCTTTTCCCTTCTCCCCACCCCCCCCACCCCATAATGTGTCTCTGGTTTATAGTTGCTTGTTGATTTTAATTTTTACTTTTTTATAATTAGTCTTTTTCCTGGTCCCTTATTTAGGTTTTCTAAATTCCTGCTATGAGTGAGACCATCCATTGTTTTTATTTTTCTTTCTGGCTTATTTTGCTGAGCATGATCCCTTTTAGCTCCATCCATGTTGCTGCAAATTGCATGAGTTTATCTTTTTTGATTGCTGAATAATATTCCATTGTGTATATGTATCACACCTTCTTGATCCAGCTATCTATTTTGGGACATTTGGGTTATTCCATAGCTTACCTATTGTAAATAATGCTGCTATAAACATAGGGATGCAGGTGCCCTTTTGAATTAATGTTTCTGTGTCCTCAGAGGAATTTGTTTTATTAAGTAGCCAATATAATTTCTAATTTCAAATATTCAAGACATATGAAGCTAACTCCTAATTAGAGGAGATGAGCAAGAAAATAACCAGAAATTAGTTATTATTTCAAGCAAAAACAAAGTAATTTGGCATATTATTTAGCTTCCACTTATCTACATATCTGATCATAGATATTCAGGGATCAAACATTGAACCATTATTTTTACCTTTACTCAGGCAATTTATTACATTCAATGCTAATGTAAAATTTGCCATTCTGCAACTTGAATAATAGTGCTACATCCCAGATAATTAATAGCCATCAATCATACCATATGCTGAACTTTTGTTTTAAAGAAAATTCCATTGGCAAGGATGTAGAGGAAAAGGAACTCTCATTCACTGTTGATGGGAATGTAAGCTGAGACAGCCTTGATGGAAAATGGAGATTTCTTTCCTTTTTTTTTTATACAAGAGCCGGGGTACAGGTCAGATGGGAGGGAGGGTGAGAGGATTCACCAGAGACAGAGTGGGGGACAGAACAGGTAGACTGATGAAATACAGTGCTGAGGGGTGCAGCAGGCGTAACAGGAGAGGTCTGCTTGCCAGGTGGGTTGTTCTGAGGCTGGAGGAGGTGGGTGGGAGGCGTGGGGATCAAACTGGCACTGCAAGGGCTGCGGACAGCTTCACAGCACTGTGCGCAACCAACTACGCCACCAGGGAGGCCCTCTTTTTTTTTTTGGAGAGTTCTACAAAAAATAAAAATAAAAATGCCATAAAATCTAGTGATACCTCTGATAGGTCTTTACCCAAAGACTATGAAAACTCTAATATGAAAAGTCACTTGTATTCCTATGCTCATAGCACTGTCCACAATTGCCATGTCATGGAACTAACCTAAGTGTCCATCAAAAGATGACTAGATAAAGTCCACACAACACTACTCAGCTATTAAAAATTATGAAATAGTACCTGTTGCAACAAAATGGGTGGACTGGGAGGTGAATATTCTAAATGAAATAAGTTAGAAAGTGAAAGTCAGATATTGGGTGGTTTCACTTATCTGCGGGATAAATTAACAAAAAAAAATCCACATACTGGAAAAATTTAGCAAAAAAAAATCGTAGTGGAAAATGTATTGGTTACCAGAGGGAACAACAGGAGAGGATGGGGAAGGAAAGGGGGCAGGCATTGGCACAAAATGTTTGTTGGAGGGTGAGTGAAACATGCACAATATGGAGTAAAAATGTAACCTTATGTTATATAGATATAAATGACTGACAAATTTAATCAAAAAAGGAAATCCTATAAATAATAATAGCAATACTAATAAATATTCACAGGCTACCACATGGGAAACAATATATTGGGCTCTATATATTCACAATGTAATTTACTTCTCCAAGTAAATTTCAGAGAGATTAAATAGATTGTCCATGGACATACATACAGTTTATTGGTAACAGATCTAGGATTTAAACCCCAATCTGTTCTATTTCAAAACATGTGCTGTCTTCACTATACCACTACAAGGTCAAGAAAGATAATTACTTCTGAATTTGTATAGATATGAATATTTATACCTACACTCACTAACGAAAGGTAGAATAGTATTTTCTACTATGAAAGATCAAGAATTTTATTCCGAATAAATTCATTTTGATCTCTTGCTGATTTTTGTTAACACTGTTTTTGGTACTTCAATTAGTAATACCATTTGTAATTTTAAAGGTTACTTTTAAGCTTGTTTTCTTGATCTATAAAATTTAGATGCTATTTCTTGATGTCACTTTACATTTGTGTCATGATTTCTGAGACAGGATTTCTTTCCCTGATGTTTCCAATTGCCTTTCTTTTATCTTAGTGATAAATGAAGTGTATGACTTCATTCTACCACTAACATCAATCAAACTTTTAAAATATAGCATTTACTAAAGTAATTCTTTTTTAAAACATTCTACTTGGATTTAAGGTAACTAACCACTGCCAACCTGAAATTACTTTCCTTTGTATTCTTGAATTAAATATACTGTTTCTTGGATACCGTGTCCTATATTTCCTCATTTTGCTAGGTAATGTTATATAGCTTTTTCAGAAGTAATTTGTAAAATATAAAATTTCTAAGCCTTCACAGTTGCAAAAATATCTTTATTTATCTTGCAGTCTTGATAGTTTATTGGAATACAGAACTTCAGATTCAAAATTTTTGCCATCAGAACTTAAAAGGCATTTATCCATTTTCTTTCATCTTGTGGAACTGCTGATAAGAAACCTGATAACAAATTCTGTTTATTTCATTTTGTAACTTGTTATTTCTCTTTACCAGCTTATATAATCTTATGTATTTCTCTGTATTCCGGTTATTTGTAAAAAGTCTTTAAATCAGTTTCCTTGTTTAATGTACTAGTAACATATGGATTCTCCTATTGACCAGAAGTGACTTCCCCATACATCCTCTCTCCTCCAGTGCATATTTTCACATGTATAATCTGCCTTTTTGTTTGTTTGTTTTTCCAAGAAGATATTAAATCACAATGATAATGTATGTAATGATAATATATGTTGTAATTTCTCCTCTTTCATTTATGATCCTATTTGAGTTTTCTTTCTCTTTTTCTTTGTGAGTCTAGGTAGAGGTTTGTCTGTTTTGTTTATTTTTTCAGAGTATGAACTTTTGGTTTCATTGATCTTTTAGACTGTCTTTTTTATTTATAGTTCATTTATTTCTGCTTTAGGCTTTATTATTTCCATTCTTCTACTAGCTTTTGGTTTTGTTGTTGTTCTTTTTCTAGTTCAAGATGGGGGTTAGTTTTCTTTTTTTGGATTATTTCTTGTTTTTTGACGTGGGCCTGTATTGTCATATACTTTCCTCTTATTACAGCTTCTGTTGTGTCCCTCACATTCTGGAAGGTTGTGTCCTCATTGTAATTCATCTAAGGTATTTTTAAATTTCTTCTTTGGTTTCCTCATTAAGCCAGTGGTCTTTCAGTAATATGTTGTTCAGTCCCCATAATAGCAATGTTGCTATTAAATTATAGCTAGCACTTGAAGCAAGCGTATGAAAACAAGTTGGTAATTTGAGGGCATTTGATAGGTTAGCATATGTCACAAATGTAGAGAATCATGTAGAATACAATGAGAAAATTTCTGTAGCCTATGTTTAAATTTATAATACTGTGTAAATTTAGAGAAAAATCTAAACATATGGATATTGTTCTGTTTTTAATTTCATATACAGATTAGCTAAAGATCCCTTCATGTTTTGCACTCCCTCTTAAAATTTGTAAAAAAAAAAAAAGTTTTAGCAAGGTACAACATAGTTTGGTGTAAATATTATGCCTCAAACTGAAATGAAATTGGTCACTGTGACACAGAACTCTATCTTGATTTACTGAGGATTTCTAGATTTGTGTACCACAAAAAAAAAAAAAAACTGGAAACAACTATGCCTTACTCAACATTTGTTTTGGGTTGTAACATTTCCAACACAATTTTCTCCAAGCATGGAAATTTAAATGATGCCTTAGGAACATATTGAATCATCCCATGAAATCTTCTCTGGGGTTTGCTTGCCAAATTTCACCTTCCAGATGCAAATCCCTACTTTTGGTAAGTGGATCTGTGCTTTCAAATAGTGTGTCAAGAAATATAAAAGGTTTTTTCCCAAGTATGCTGACAGAAAACAAACCCTTTATAAAGATAGAATAATTTTTAGTAAGAAAACACAATTTCAGTGTTGTGTTTATAAGAATCATTCAAATTTTAGTCAGTTTACAAATGAAGTTGAATACATGCAATTGAATATGTGGCTATAAAATATTTCTTATCTCTTCAGGTTGCCTAAGAAAAGAAATTTTCAAGGTATCACTCTGTTGGTCATTAAGTAGTGATTCTGTACCACTTAATAAACATACACACATTTGCACACACAATTTAGCTCATACATCCTCAATATGCATCAGAAATCTAAACTTCAGTTGTAAAATGTGAGCCTCTTTAGAGTTTTTTCTGTTCTCTTCATGACCATTAATTGAAACTCAATCTCTTTTGAGCCATCTGAATTTGCAGTCCATATAACAGGTTAGGTTGTCTGGGAACCAACAATATTGAAATCACCTGTTGTAAGTGCAGATTCTTGGGTCCTGTCTCTGATTTTCTGAATCAGAATCTTTTTGAACAGGACCTCTACTGAACTCTAAGAAACCACACAAGTGATGACTTTGCACAAAACTGCCTGGCTGGTAATAGGTGCTCAATAAATGGGCTGATTAGCTTGCTGACTGCTTGTACAATTGATTTCCTGGAAAGCTGGTTATTAAGAGAGCAGGGGGCTGTTTATCTTTGCCTTCACTATCACTGCTTTGGGTGATGAATCTTTAAAGATGTTGCTGAGGTGTATGTCATGTAGTGTTTCACCTATATTTCCTTCTATAAATTTTGTGGTTTCAGGTCTTATGTGTAGTTCTTTAATCCATTTTGAGTTGGTTTTTGTGCATGATGTGAGGTAGTAGTCAAGCTTCATTCTTTTGCATGTAGTAGCACAGTTTTCCCAGCACCATTTATTTAACAAACTTTCTTTGCTCCATAGCTAAGCTATGGAAACAACCCAAATGCCCAAAAATAGATGACTGGATCAAGAAGGTGTGGTACATATTCACAATGGAATATTACTCAGCAATCAAAAAAGATAAACTCATGCAATTTGCAGCAACATGGATGGCGCTGGAACAGATCATGCTCAGCAAAAAAAGCCAGAAAGAAAAAGAAAAATACCGGATGGTCTCACTCATAGCAGGAATTTAGAAAACCTAAATAGGGGACCAGGAAAAAGACTAATTATAAAAAAGTAAAAATCAAAATCAACAAGCAACTATAAACTAGAGACACACTATGGGGGTGGGGGGAGGCAGGAGGGATTAGGGTCAAAATAAGGGGGATGGAATTTTGTGGGGAATACAACCAAGATGAAAATGCATACATTGTGCAAAAATTAAAAATGATGTAAAAAATATATAAAATAAATATATATATACCTAAGGGGGAAAAAAGAGCTGGGGGCAAAAAAAGAAAAACAACAACAATAAAAAAAAAAACAAACATACTTCAGTGAAAACTTCTAATCAATGCATCAAACTTAGGTGACCTAATTTATATTGTTAGGCTCATGACTCAGACAGGGGCCGGAGCAGAGGAGACCAAAATGGTATGGAGGCATATATCCTTGCCTGAGGGAAGCACATATGGAACTGGGGTGCTCCCTGTAGGCCAGTCCTCCAATAATAAAAAGAGGACCAGTGCTCTGGATTACATTCTTTTCCCCATCCCTGGGGAATGATTCAGACCTCATGGAGCACACTGACAGCTCAGAGACAGCAGAATCTGCACCCCAAAGAACAGGGATATCAAGAGTGCCACAGCCACAAGCCAATTTCCCAGCCCCCCAGCACATTCCAACAAGTGAATGAACGCAGCCAGGCCCCTTCCATCCTCTCTGACTTAGCAACAATAATATGAGGTCTCTGGACCTGTGGAAACTGGTAAAGGTCAAAAAATTAAAAGAAAACCACACTTCCTCTTGCTAGAAAGGTAATAGTTATAACTCAATAAGTTATTACTATGTACTTAAACAGGGAAATCTAAAGCAGCAAAATTGGCAGACAAAATAAAGCACATGACAGTTTGAGACATCCAGGGAAAATAACTTCTCAGAAAGAGAAGAACTCTTCAGATTGCAACAAAGAAAATGGAAAAAATAACTCCTACCTAGATAGAGAGTTCAAAAGCCCTATAATAAAGAAAATAAAAGTTGTAAAAGAAAACACAGAAAAGCTAGTAAAAGTGATACATGAGAACTCAGAAAAGCTAAACAAAGAGATACAATAAAATTAAGAAAAACAAGTGACTTGAGAAATAATGAACAGAAAATAGAAATTGAAGATTTAAAAGATTCAGAATGTAAACAAAGCAAAAACGTAGGAAGTAGAATAGTCCAAATGGAGGATTGAAACAGCAACCTTGAGGACAGTAATGCACAAAGGATCCAGGTGAAAGAAAAGGAGACATGGGGTGGGGGTGGGGGCAGGGAAACAGGAAGAAAGATTTGGATAATTATTCAACTCCATTAGGAAAGGAGACATAAAAACAATGGGTGACAGGGCCTCCCCTGGTGGCACAGCAGTTGAGAGCTGGGTTGCGAAGCTGCCCGCAGCCTCTGCAGCGCCGGTTCAATGCCCAGATACTGGGCGAGGGTCCCACATGGCGCGCAGACCTCTCCTGCCACGCCCGCTGCTCCCCTCAGCAGTGTATTTCGTCAGTCTGCCTGTTCTGTTCCCCGCTCTATCTCTGGTGAATTTGCTCACCCTCCCGTGCTTCTGACTGTACACAGTGCTTATATAAATAAATAAATAAATAGATAGATAAATAAATAAATAAATCTTTAAAAAAAAAAAAGAAATCAGCCCATAGATCTAAGACACTAAGGAGGGGAGAAGTAGGGGGAGATGCAGAGTGAGGGGGTGGGGAAGAGCATGGTGGAGTGTGGTGGAGGAATGTGGGCACTTTGTGCCTTCACTCCAGGTGCTGATATATGCATGGATTTATTTATGGACTTTTAATTCTATTCCATTGGCCCTATCTGTTCCTTTTTTTCTTAGGGTTGCTTCTGTACTTCAAGACCTTTATGGTTCCATGTAAATTTCAATAATTTTTTTATCAGTTTGTTTGAAAAATTTTGCTGGGATTTTGATGGGATTATGCAAAATTTGCATGTAATTTTAGACAAGATAGTGATTTTGATTATATTTGTTCTCCCCTTCCTGAGCCCAGACTTACTTCCATGTCTTTATTTCACCATGTGAATCCTAAAATAACATCTTGTAGTTCTTATCATGCAGGTCTTTTACCTCCTCTGCTAGGCTGATTCTGTGGTATTTAATTCCTTTTGAGGCAAAAAAACAGAGCTATTTTCTTAGTTTCTTTTGTTTTTGAGTGTTATTTATTGAAAACTATGAACTTTTGTGTGTTGATTTTGTAGCCTGCCGCTTTGCTATATTCCCTTTATTGTTTCTAATAACTTTTTGATGAAGTCACTAGGATCTTCTACCATATATCATCTTTGAATAGTAATAGTTTTACTTCTTATTCTACTTGGATTCACGTATTTCCCAGTGTTTGATATCTCTGGCAAAAACCTTTAGTAATAAGTTTAACAGAAGTGATGGTAACGAGTATTCTTCTTTTGTTCTGGATCTTATGGGGAAAACTTTCAGCTTCTCACTATTGAATATTAGCTGTTGTTTTTTGATATACAGCCATTATTATATTGAGTTAATTTTCTTGTCCCATTTTGGTTGGAGTTTCTCTCATAAATAGGTTGGAATTTTATAGGAAAAAAAATGGTTTAATTACAATATTCTTAGGGATACTTTTTTTAACAGTCATTTGCTTTTTTATTAAGATTTATATATTTATGTATACAGGAGCTGGGGTGTAGGCCAGAGGTACAGGAGGGAGAGAGAATTCACCAGAGACAGAGTGGGGAGCAGAGCAGGTAGATACACTGAAATAGGCAGATCCACTGAAACACACAACTGAGGGGAGCAGCAGGCGAGACAGGAACGGTCTGCTGAGCCATGTGGGTATCTCCCTGGGCTGGGATTGAACTCCCACCGCAGTGGCTGCAGATAGCTTCATAGTGCTGAGACTTAACCCCTTGTGACACCAGGGAGGCCCCTTTATGGATACTTTCTTATAATAATTTGTTGTGAAGATAAGAGAAGAGCATTGACATTTACTTAGCATCTACAATGACTCTGCTTGGTGATCCTGTAGTATTTTATATTTTTATATGTAATTGAGCATGCATGAAAAATATTATAGTTGAGAAAGTCATTTCAGAGATGCTGAGACAGATCAAGTGGCCAAGCATCCCAACACTGTACTCTTTGTCGTGCAAATCAATGATTGTCTAGTGTGAGTAAGGAATGAACATACAGACAATATATTGTAAACAGGTAGCTAAAACTAAGGGGTATTTCCTAGTTATAAAAGGCTTATAATGGCTTAACCATATGAAAAAAATACATCCATGTACAACTATTTGGTAAACACTTCAACAATACATGATTTATGCTTACTGACCTGTATATGGTAGAAAATTGCATAATTTTGACTCCCCTAAACTGAACCTACTAATAACCTACTGTTGACCGGAAGTCTTAACTGATGACATACATGGTACATTAATACCTATTATGTATGTTACATGTATTATAGATACCATTATGATAAAATAAGCCATATAAAAGGAAATGTTATCAAGAAAATCATAAGGAACAAAAAATATGCTCACAGTACTATTGTATTTACCAATATGAGTTTACATCATTTGTTTCCAAAATGAATAGTCTGTCAGTACCTACATCGGTAGGTACATATCATGCAACTCAAACAACTCAACTTTTTCTTGTGCTAACATGATTTTTCTCTTTTTTGGATGAACATACAACATCTCTAATGACACTTGTATGGGTTTTATTGCAGTGCACTAACCATGATGAGAAATATGCAAGAGCTGCAAGAGATCACTTTTTACTGAAGTACATAATTCACTGGCACAGTGAAGTACTCACATGGCGATGATTAGCACATCATGGCATTTTAAGTGAACACACACAACACTTAAGTTTACCACAATAGCAAAAGAAGTGGCTATGAAATTGCAGTGAAATTTTGTACTACAGTTAATTTTATGAAGTTATGGCTTAATACTATGTCTTATATAGTATCAAGTATATATATGCATTTCTTTTAGCTGAAGGTGGAGCCGCATATGGTCTATAATTGTGTGCATAAACTGTGGTCCATTTTAACTTTTTGTAAGATTAACATTTTATGGTAGTGTTATAAAAATAAACTATTAGCTACATATAGTTCATACATTTGTGACATAGTCTTTTCTTATTTTTTCAATGTCTCTAAGTTATATGGTTCATCTGTGAGGTTTTTTCCTTCAAATTACTGCAAATCTCCAAAAGCTTTTCAATATATTTATTGAAAAAAAAAATCATAGTAGACCTCACAGTTTAAATCAGTATTGTTCAACTATACAGTGAGCAACTGTATAGTTGTTTAAGAATAAATCATCTTGAGACTGAAGATCAGTGAATACTAAAAGTGAAAAAAATATGTCAAGCAATTTACACTGGAGATGGGTGAATTTGAGTTGGAGATTAATAAGTAGGAGGGTTTGTTGGTGCTGTATAAACTGAACATTTCTAGAGGGTAGGAACTTAGCATATCAGTTCCTAATAAACCATATATCAGATTTCTGTAAACATAAAGGCAAAAGTACTAACTGGTGAAAAAAGTTACCCATTGTATATTTATTGAGCATATTATGTAATATGAAAGAAATATTGAGAAAATGTAATATGAAAAAAACTGGCAAAAAATGACACAAAAGCTATAAGAAAGGAACAATTATTTGATTTTCTGTAGAAGAAGTGGTCAGTTCATTTTTTGTGTTACTGGCAAAAATGGTGTAATGGTAGCAAATATTTGTAAAGCTTTATGCTGTGTTGTACTAAATAGTTTACTTGTATTATCTCATTTAACCTTTAAAATAACCTTCTGCAGTATAAGTGTTATCTCCACTTAGGGTCCTTGTCCAAAGTCATACAAGCAGGAAATGACAAAGACAGGATTTAAATGTAATTTGTCAAATGTCAAGACGGGAAAGGATTTGAGTTGGACTCTGAAAAGTGAATTGAGTTTCATTACAGATGGTTTGAGTTGGCAAGCCTGCGTTAGGGATATGAAAGGAATTAAGTCCTAAAGTTGGAGGAGAAAATTTAATTTGTTGAAATCTTCTCTGTTGAGGACTAGTGAGAGACTAACTAAAAAGGTAGCTTGAAATAAAGAAAACAAACAAACAATAATGGTGAGAGAGGAAAAGAGAGAGGAAAGAGGGGGACAGGGGAGAGAAGGAGAATCAAGGGGAGAAGGAAGAATTCTGTGTGCAATTTTGCATAAAGTTAACATGAAGTGTGTCTCGTAATCTTAAAATTTATGATGGACTTTTAGGAGTAATCAATTTAATGTCAATGATCTTTTGATAAAGATGACTTACACAATATCTGACGAAGGTAATTTACTTTTGACATCCTTTAAATCAGAAAAAATATATATTATTCAAAAAATTAGCAAACTATGTGCCTGATTCAAAATTTAGTGACTATTATCATGTCACATATCAAAGATTAGATTGAGTGATTTTTTTTTTTCTGATTACTAAGAAGATACTTACACCAGGATGCAAGTTCACCTGTGCTTCCTGCAGCTTCAGTTCATTAAAGAAGTGGTCTAGAAATTTCAAAATGAGATTTAAAGGATCCCCTGCATACATTTTACCATTTTCCTTATTTTTACCTTCACCTCCACCCCTCTTCAGTGCAAATTTCTGACAAAGCCTGTTCTCTGTGAAAATATCTCCTTCTCATTTCCTCACTCTACCTACTAAACAACTGGAAGAACATTGAGCTTCATCATAACTTTTTAGGACATTCTCTCTTTTTGGTTTTCCTCACAAAAAAAGCATGTGAGGGTTACTTGTTGAGATTAAACTGTAACACTGAGCAACTGTTCCAAGAAAATTTCCAAAATAGAGAAAACTTGTCAGTTTGCCTGCATTTCTTTCTTCTCCTCTGCCTTGCTCCCTGGCTTTCCGACTCACACATGATGGAGTTGATTATTTAAGCCAGTATCAAGAGGGATTAATAAAATCCTCTTAATACAAATTTTCAAGAAACAAACGGGTTTCATAAATGTGTGTTAATCTGTTTAATTCAGATATTGAAAACATACTACTCTGGTGTGAGTCACATGTGTGCAGCACAAGTCCCCCCCAGGAAGGCAACCAAAGGCATGAGGTGTGGAATGCAGCCTGTGGTCAGGGTGCTTTATGGGAGGTATCAAAATGCAAAATAACTGATCCAAATTAGGAGCAGTTCGATTGTGGAATGAACAAGCTAAGTTCTGGTCTCTGTGTATCTAAAGGACTCAAGGGAACCTTAACACATGCCTGGATGAGTGGACCCAGCCTTCCTAAAGGCAGTGTTTTAGGTAAATGCTTCAGCAAGTGGAAGTTTATTCACAGTAGGACTGTGGCGCATATATATCATTTGTTGCTGTTTGCTTGGTGGCTTGCTAGGCTCCTGTGACCCCAGACGCACATCAGGATAGATAGGGTCCTTGTCAGTAATTTATTTACTGATGGCACAGTTATCCAATGTGTGTAGGGTTACTATGTGTGATGAGAATTTTGTACTAGTTTTGTGGAGATGGCATGATAAAAATAAAAATAAAAATCTAGTCCTTCTCTTTTGGAATGGCACTGCTCTGGTATATAAAATCCAGTGGTACGGAAGATAACTAATCTAGGTGCACATCAACTAAATTTTTTCCATAACTTATTTTGAACTTTTTCTAGGAAGGCATAGGCTGAGTGAGAAGTCTCCTGAGCAGGGAACACTTAACAACTGTGATTAGTCCCTTCCTCTGCCACACTTAGCAACTGATTTGTAGTAACTGACCTCAACCTCTAAGAGCTTATTTCTTTTTCTTCAAATAGAAAAAAAAAAAAAAACTACCTGTCCTACAAATTTCACAATTCTGTTCCTTTAAAATAAATGAATAACATATATGTTACTTTGCATTATATTAAATCTCTGGAAAGCTCAGGAATAAATTGTACATTGAACAGAGTGAAATAATCCTGAACATTTTAAAAATATAAAAATGGCAATATAATAATTTTAAAGATTAAATCGATCTCTATGTGAAGATATAAATGGAGACAAGTTATATTCTATCTGTGATAATTCTTTAATATGTTTATTGTTGCTAACCTATGACATGAAATTATATACTTTACAACAAAATGCCATAATTTTATATGTCTTCCATGACCTTAACATGTAAATTTGCTTACAGATCTTACAAACTGGTCTACACAAAAATTTCTGCTTTGCTACATCCTCATTTCCCACTTTGGTTTATATACAATATCTGTATTTCATGAGCCCTGGGGCAGCAGGATCACACACTGATAAGAGATAAATTTGAGATTGGCTATAACTCAGACCAATCTTTGCCTAGAATAACCTCTAAAAATCAGTCTTTAACCTTCTGGACAATGAGTAGATGCAGTTCACTCCATTTCCCTGTAAATTAATCCAAACTGATTTGAATGCATTCATTTCAGATACTTTGCAGCTGAGGTCATTTCTTGGTTGCTTGTGCTGAAACTAAACCAAATCTTTTACTTTGGGGAATGTTCAATTGGTAAGATTCAGAGTAGAGAGCTTCAGTTTTCAGACCTCACAGCAAGTGATTACACAAGTGAGACACCTGCATCAATCCTTTCCACCGCAGGCAGCATTTTGGTTTGTGTTACTTTGCTAAGTGCTGGATTCAGATACCATGTGTAAACTGAAATGCACCAAATGTGTCTTTGCTGATATTTTTAGAGTTGCTGCTACAGGTTTAAATATTTAGGTCAATGTCATTTGAAACGTAACCTATATTACTTTTATCATTATATTCGGTGTTAGACGTTCCGTTGGTATAATGACATTAGCAACAGTAGAAAAAGAAATCGCAACCATCTTTAATTCATCCCCTAGCAAATGTCAGATATTGTTAAGAGCTTCACATAAACTAGTAATAATCCCAAGGAACTTTGGCAATGTGTACTTTTTTCTCATTTCATTGATGAGAAAGCTGTGTGCTGATTTGAGCCTATTTTCAAATGATTCCAAATTCAGACTCCTTTTAACACTTAAACTGGCTACAATTAGTTTCATAAATAATAACTTAGCATAAAAATATACCTGACTTTCATAAATAAAGCATAGCAATTGTACAAGTTACAAAAACCATGGAAGATCCTGCTCTCATGGGCATATGGAATTTTACTTGCCCTTTTGCATGAACTGAGGCCCTCCAAGTCATGTTTCTGTGTTGGCATTGGATGATAAATTATTCTGGTGACTGGTGATTTAGTGGAATTTATTTCCTCACCCAAACTGGAATATTGTGCAAAGCAACGAACTTCATAGTGGACAGAGTTCTACTTTGTAACTGGGACCAGGTGCCCTGCCTTTTCATGGGTAGCAGAAATCCAACACACTCCTTGAGTGCTCCCCATGCCAGGAAAATCCAGACACCAACTGTCTTGGGGTTGAAAGCACTTTTAAGGAAAAAAAAAGTAAATGAAGTTCTGCATAAAGTATTTGAACTTTATCGTTCATTAGAACCCTCAAGCCTACCAGGTGAAAGATGAAAACCAGTTTGTGTTGGCATCTGCTTTAAGGTTGCCAGTTTCTTAGGGACTGAATTCCAACCTCCTTCATCTGGTGGATAGTTGTCATGCACCCCAAGGTCTTCTACAGAGAATGGCAGAATTTATTCAGAACACAATGGCACAACTAAAGCCACTATCAATTTTTATTTGAGATAAAACATCAGGTGAAGAAGTCTTCCTGATGACAGATTTTAATTATGAAAAGATAAAAGTCTTAATTCTACTTCTTGCATGAAAAAATAAGAACATTATATTTAATTCACACCCTAATTCTCTTCCATATCACTCTTTTTTAATTTTTTTTTTAGATTTATTTTTATTTATTTATACAAGCACTGGGTACAGTCAGAAGTGCAGGAGGGTGAGAGAATTCACCAGAGCCAGAGGGGAGAGCAGAGCAGGCAGAGAGACGAAGTACACTGCTGAGGGGAGCAGCGGGCAGCAGGAGAGGTCTGCGCGCCATGTGGGACCCTCACCCAGTGGCCGGGGATCAAACCGGCACTGCAGAGGCTGCGGGCAGCTTCGCAGCCCAGCGCTCAACCTCTGCGCCACCAGGGGAGGCCCCACTTCCATATCACTCTTTATGAAATAATTCTGAGAACATAAAAATGAGGAAAAATATGAATAAGCCTTTAAGGTAGAAAAATTGTCCAAACACCAGCATGTTTGAAGGTTTCCTTCTACACATGACGCTAATGGGATTTTAAATGGCCCTAGAAGAACAACTCAAAAGTTGCCTGTCAGAATTAGTGGTATAGTTTTTTAGTAAGATGTGGGAATGATCCTAGAACTCACAGTCATCCTCATTTTACAGTAAAGAGTGAATGCTGATATGCATTCTACTTGCAGTAGAAAAGTTCTGTTTGAAACCTCTGTCACTGTGGGTTGTGGTGACAGTAGAATTCACGGTTACAGGTTATTGAAATTTATAAAACAAAGCAGTAGCAACAAAAGCAATTTTCCTATTCAATGCAGAAGCAAAGTACTGAAATTCTTACAATGTGTGAGAAAATATGGAAAGAAGTAAATGATGAAATGACGAAATGTATGGAGGCAAACAATTCCTGGATTGAAAAGAGAGCAAATTAAAGGTGAACTAGTGGTAATAGGGAATATTCTGAAATAGAATAGAAGTAAACAGAATTTCAAAAGACATAAGTGATCAAAGTCAAATTGACTTAAGAAAATGAAATAAACAAAACACGTATTATTTTTATTTATAGGAATGGGCAATACCCCACACTTAGCCCACACAGTGAGCTTGTGAATTCTTGAGGTACATGTTGCTATGAGAATGGTTTTTAAAAATTGGTGGTTGCTTGATGCTCTTCTTTAGGCATTTCCTTCACTATTTCTTAATAACAGTAATAGTTAATATTGATTGTCTTTGCCGTGTTCCAGAAAGGGGGCTAAGTATTATAGATGATATAATTTAATACGTGTAACAAACCTATGAACTGAGAATGCAAGAGATTCAATATTGGTATCAATCTGAGTTACTTCTTGTGCACATGACTCCCACATGTGAGTGCTTCATCACTGTATGGTGTATCTCCTTTTGCAAGGTGGCATATTAACCTACGATAAATATAAAACATAGGTAAATTTTTTTGATGATGGGATACATAAATTCTAGTTGTATTTTGCTGAAACAAAGTCAGAATTTTCTTTAAAAGACAGACAGAAAATACAATAAAGTGCATATGTACAAGACAAGAAACAAACATCAGAATGGATAATCACACTAATGCGAGTCTCTAAAACCAAGAGCTTAATAACTTGACCTGTTAAGGAATGAAAAAATTGTAAGCAACTCAGACATGTAGTTGGTTTGATTCACCACTCATTTAGTGCTTCTACAAGAGTATAATATAGTCAGCCTATAGTTAAGCAACCCAAACAATTTTTTTTTTTTAAAGATTTATTTATTTATATTATACAAGCACTGGGTACAGTCAGAAGCGTGGGAGGGTGAGAGAATTCACCAGAGCCAGAGCGGGGAGCAGAGCAGGCAGAAGGACCGAAGTACACTGCTGAGGGGAGCAGCGGGCGGCAGGAGAGGTCTGCGCGCCATGAGGGACCCTCCTCCGGTGGCCGGGGAGCAGCTGGGGATCGAACCGGCGCTGCAAAAGCCGCGGGCAGCTTCGCAACCCAGCGCTCAACCGCTGTGCCACCAGGGGAGGCCCACAACCCAAACAATCTTAATTCACACTCCATTTTGCTTTAAGCATGTAACTCTGTTAGGGTCAAATCCATGTACAAGTGGCTCACACCAAGTCGAAAAATCTTGGAATCTGAATTTCTAACTTTAACAATTAATTTCTTTCAGGAAGCATAGGCTTTTCTTTATTGTTCTCTTTTAAATTGTATATAATATGTACAACATGACAACTTTGTTTTTCTGAAGCCTCACAAAATCCAAATAGAAGTTCAGTTGATGAGTAGTATAAGGGCAAGAAGGGACACAGTGCAGGTTTTCTATGATCCCATGCAGACCAGGTAAAGGAGGAGCCAGAGTCCTCAGTGGCTTTTGCAGGTCTTTTATTGGGGTTTACCCGGTACACAGCAGGCAGGAGCCTCCCGGCCCCCAGCAAATCTTCACTCTATCTGGGCTCTCCGGCCTTCTCTGCTTCTCTCTCGGCTTCTGATGCTTCTTTCTTGGCTTCTCTTTCGGCTTCTCCTGGCGTCCCCGTGACACCGCCCTTAAAAGCCCAGTCTCAGCCCAGGTGAATCCCATCTACCTATGCCCACACCCTACTCCAGGTGCCTGCCATCAGGCATGCATTCAGGACCGCAAGGATCCATCATTTATCCTGATGGCGGGAGGGCAGAAAAGCCTGGCATTTTTCCTTACCCTACAGTCCACCCCCTCAGGGTTTTCTACCATATAGTCTTCATATATACAATTTTCTTAGCAAACATAAACAATGCAGCCATGGTCCACAAAAGCAAATACATCACAATATAACAACAAAATACAACAGAACACAAGTAAGTCCAGGTAGGGCCCCAACCTAGTGGCAAAAGACAATTATTGGTATCAGCAGATGAGCCACCAAATCTGCTGCTGAAGGCACTGCTCATGCGAGGGAAGGGAATCACTCACGGCATCTACTGTAACACGCCAGGAGCCATCAGGCTTCCTGGCCTTTTTTGGCTATAGTCTCGGCTACAAGCCACACACAGCATCCACCCCCAGGATGCACTCACTCCTGGATTGGGGATTCTCTACTCTTTGGGGGTAATCGCCAACCCTCAGGGTTTCTGTCTGCTGTTGCTTTAACACTCGGCTTTCGTAGCCACCAATGCAACTCGCAGACCCCTGCACTCAGGCCAACCCACTGCACAAGCACATGGGTTGGGATCTTTGGATACAAACTATACATTCAGCTTGGGCTCCACGCCAAGCCACGTTCCCCACCCATCCCCCAAGGACGGGTTCCTCAGCTCCTCACCCTCAGTCAACAACAAGCAGGGCATCACCCACAAGTGATTTTATGAGACTCACTGTCCTTCCTCAGCTTACTTAGTGCTTTAATAGCCACTCAGGGCTTCCCAAACTTAGCATCAGTACCAGCTTTTGCCTTCTCAATTGGCTTTTTTCCTCTGCTTAGCTGCTGGGCATACACAGGCTGCTTTTGGCCATCAAGGCCCACTGGCCACCCCCAGATTCCCAAAAAAAACATAACCCGCCAATGTCCTCCGCCTTCTGGCAGGATTGTCAGTCATTTTTCCTTACCCTACAAGTAGTTACAATGATACTGTACTCATTTATACTCATGGATTTTGTGCTAGAAAACATCATAAAGGAAAATGTTTAGCAAAAAAAAAGTTAAAATAATTTGAATAGAAAAAAATATTTAATGAGATCTTCCTCACTTTCTTTTAGTAGTAAATTAAATTATTAGTTTAGAATTTTGCCTTAATATCAAAATATATTGGGCTGGTGAAGACCAAATTTATTTATTTTCTAAGGACCATTAATCTCAATTGTAAATCTCTTCTAGGGAAGGTAGCATGATATTTGATGAAGCTGGTAAGTCATCAAAGAACTGCTTCCTAGTTCTACTTGATACCCCCCCAAATATCAAACTTATGAGGCTTTTTTCCCTCTCTTTGCCAACATGATATGTTTTTCTTAGTTGATGTAACTTCCCATATAAAGGATAAAGTATGAATACTAATTTATTTTAGTATGGGTTGTTGTAGGGTAAAGAAAATATCAGGCTTTTCTGCCCTTCCGCCATCAGGATAGATGATGGATCCTTGTCCTGAATGCATACCTTATGGCGGGCACCTGGAATAGGGTGTGGGCATAGGTAGATGGGATTCAGCTGAGTTAAGACTGTGCTTTTAAGGGCGGCGTCACGGGGACGCCAGCAGCAGCACCAGTAGCAGCAGCAGAAGCCGAAGCAGAAGCCGAAAGAGAAGCCGAGAAGCAGCAGAACGAATGCTAGAGAGCCTAGATAGAGTGAAGACTTGCTGGGGGCTGGGAGGCCTGCCAGCCTCCCAGCCCCCCAGCCAGCACCCCTGCCTGCCATATGCCTGGTGAACCCCAAATAAAAAACCTGCAAAACTACTGAGGACTCTGACTCCTCCTTTACCCGGTCTGCATGGGATCAGAAAACCTGCACTGTGCCCAGGTCCTACCTTTACAGTGTACACACCACAAACCTGTACAGGCACCTCTATCCACATATATAATCCTGGAACCATATTGTTCTTTCTGGTCTTTCACTGTTCACCTTTTAAATTATTCATCTTAACATTTTAAGCCCTGAAAAATTAAAAATCATATAAATTTCTTATTTTCATATTTTGGTTTATTAAAGTTTTAAGATACTAATTGAAAAAGGTCATAGGACAGCTGTTATTAATTATATTCAATCAGCTCTTAATTATTTGTGTCAACACCTTGCCTTTGTGAACGTTTGAGAGCTAATAGAAAAAGTCATTTAAATTTTGACATTACTCTGTGAGACAAGGTGTGGTTTTAAATGAAGATGATAAATGAGTTAAGGGACTACCAGCTGGGGTATGGAGAGGTATTTATGGCGTATTAGCAACCACATTTGCTTTTCTTGAGAAAAGCAACCACTGATTGTTTGCTGCTGTAGATTCAATTTTCATTAGAAGTAATTTTCACTTTTATTTTCTACATGTTAATCAGCAGTAAATTTGAAAAAGTACTGCCCCAAGACTGTTCTCAAAATTTGTATATATTTATTTCATTTGCTTAATTTATTTTTAACAAAATCTTAATGCGCAGGAAAATATGGAATATAGAATGCACATATTTCCCGATGTTTGCACCGTTCTTTCATTGAGTTAATGTTATTAACCTTATCTTTGCGCATCCCACTTTTTCTGCTGTATTTTATGTTGTCTACCTGATACACATAAATGCAAAAGATATGCCATTTGATGTTTTGGGGAAAGAAAGAAATTTATTGTGGAGCCAGGTCAGCAGGAGGTAAGAAGCCCAAGACTCAGATCTACTGTCCCAAAAAACTGGTGGGATGGACTTAAATCATATTTGGTGAAGCGGGCTTTAGAATAACAAAAGAGTTGAATTTCATTAGCTGGGGAGTAGTTTGGGGGCACAGGAGTGTGGGTTTTGTAGATCACTGGACAAAGTGGACAGGGCACAGAGGAATACAGAGATGGTTGAAGGTCATAATGTGGTGGGCGCTTTTCCATAATGCCTATTTTCCACCAAAGGGAGAAATATCACTGTTTTCTTCCTGTTATTGTTGCAGCTGCTCTAGTTTTATTTTTCTTCTCTGTTCATTTATTAATGTTCATAATTTTTACAGACTAAAACACTGAAAATAAATCTAAGGCAGAGCCTATTATGATGCTTTAATGTTGACAGAGATAGTCATAACATGTAAGGCTTTTAGCATAAATATTCTTTTTACTGAACTTATGCATAATTATACTTAAGAATGTCCCTTGTCTTCATTTTACCCTTTCATGAAAGGAGGTATTAAAATTTTATCTTTTTAACATCTATTATAATGTTAAAATTTCATCTTTATTAAATCTACTAATTCTTAGTAGTATAACAAAAACCATTAAGTTTTCTTTAAGTTATGCTGCCCTTCCATAAAGTATTTAAATATCTACAAATACTGTAAAATTGATTTTAATCAGTCATCTATGAGGAGGTCTCTGAAACTAATTTTCCAAGTCATTATAAGTACTATTCTACTGCAAGCAAAATAAATTTTCTGTTAGATTAACCCAATTCTATTTGAGAAATTAAAGAACTAAAAACTATTTTAGGGCCTCCCCTGATGCAGCGGTTGAGCGCTAGGCTGAGAAGCTGCCCGCAGCCTTGCAGCACCAGTTCCGATCCCCAGCCACCAGGGAGGGTCCCACATGGCACGCAAACCTCTCCTGCCACACCCGCTGCTCCCATCAGCAGTGTATTTCACCAGTCTGCCTGTTCTGTTCCCTGCTCTGGCTCTGGTGAATTCTCTCACCCTCCCATGCTTCTGACTATACCCAGTACTTGTATAAATAAATAAATAAATCCTAAAAAAAAAATCCTACTATACCTTAACATGTTTGCTTTCTAACATTCCAGAAGTAAAAAACAATTTGAGTCATTTTTTTGTTTGTTTCATAAATCCATGTTGTAGCTATACATGTCTGACCTCAGTGATTTGAGACAATATTGGAACCATTTCTGCCTACTTTTCTAGGATTGGTGTGTTTCTATATAAACTTTACAATTAGCAAACTTTTAAAATATTTTTAAATATGATACTAGCCTGACCAAAATACTGGAAAGGAAAAAAAAAAAACTTTGCTAATTAACATGGAGGATCCATTAAAAACTGGACATTTTTAGATGCATAATTTTGTATTTTACTGAAATATTTATAAATAAAACCCAAGAGTCAGACCTTTTGTGGGGAATTTCATTACCTATAACACAACCTGCCTTATAGCTAATTTTACATGAGGAAACATTTCATATTGTAATAAGCTCCATAAATTATAAAACTGCTCTATGTGATGAGAGTGCAATTCTGACAATATATAGAAATCATGCAAGAGTAACTAACTTACATGGTAATTTCATAGTTCCTGTATCCCAGGGATATCTCAACGAGTACTCTTTGAAAATGTCACAGTCCAGAAGTCTATTGATAAAATAAAAACTATGAAACTCAGTGTCAAAATGTGAGTTTCCTGCTGTAAGTGTTCAGTTATTTAGACAATCTTTTTGTTTAGGTCATGTGAAATGCAGAAATTCTGGGAATTAAAAAAAAAATCAATCTCATGTAACTTTAGAAAACAGCATAGTGTATCTGAGAATATTACATCCATATAAACCTATGTCATCTAGATAAGAAACAATAAGATAGATTTTTGTGGAATTAGCCTCACTGTTCTAATCAGATTTCATAATCTAAAACTGTCAGCCAAATGAAACTAAATCATACTGGTTTTGAAATATGTGGTTAGTCTGGAAAATTTCTTCAAAAGCAAGGGTCCAGATAAATATATGTATTATAGTTTCCTTATTGATTACTTACTAATATGATCTGAATTGATGTGATTCCTTTATTGACAGATTGTTTGCATGGTTTTGACCCTTACACAAATATCACTACATTTCCTTTAGGAGAAAGATTAAAAAGTACAAAGATTGTTTTACTCCCTTGCAGAGTTTACTTTAAAGGGTTTTAGTAAAATAATCACATACCATCATTAATTATAAAGCCAGTCATAATCTGAGGCGAGGTAAGGCAACAGTTTAGATGGGTGCAAATGTTAGAAACTGTAAAATCCATGGAAAATATCCTGGTTTTCCAGTGTGATAAATTCATAAATTCTCCCAAACTGTTAGTATATAGTTCATTACTTTGTTTAATGAATACAAATCTATGATGAGGAAACAACTGAAATATCTCTATTGAATTACAATTATGTCAACAAAATTAGCCATTTCTTTTGAGTTAAAAGATTTGAATGGCTCAAGGGCCACCATCTGTTCACATTTATCCACTATGTGTCAGATATGACAGTTTCTGTATATACAAAAGTGAATAAAACCGAGCCTTGGATCTCAACATGCTCTTTATATTTGTAAATGTGAACATTCTTTCCTTTTTCAAGAACATTTATCCCTTAATAATAACAACAGTAATAACAAGAGCATAAGCAGCGCAGAAGCGACAGTGTGACTTTCTTTTCCAGTTCACTTCTCACTTCCATGACAAAGACTTTTTTTTGGTAAAAGAAATTGTGTGTGTAAAGGTATAAGTGTGTGTGTGGGGGGGGGTCTAATCCAAGGAACTAGACATGAATAGTAATTCTCAGAACTTGACTCCTAATCCTAGGTCTGGAACAAAACACAGCAAAATCTAGGGGAACTAGCTAGTTGAATTCCACATTTCTGCTTTTTACTGAATGAGGATTCTTTTTTTTTTAAAGATTTATTTTATTTATGCAAGAACCAGGGTACAGGCCAGATGCGCTGGAGGGTGAGAGGATTCACCAGAGACAGAGCAGGAAACAGAACAGGCAGACTGACGAAATATGCTGCTAAGGGGAGCAGCAGGCAAGACAGGAGAGGTCTGCGGTACCATGTGTGTATCTCTGCAGCCAGCCGGATCGAACCTGCGCTGCAGAGACTGCGGACAGCTTCACAGTGCTGCGCTCAACCTCCTGCACCACCAGAAAGACCCACTACACTGTGTTAGTGTCTTAAGGTCAGTCTCAAACTTATCTTTATTGCAAGAATTCGAAGAAATTGGCAATCCACCCCAAGAACAGCAGATAGATTTCACCATTTCACTTCAGTGTAAATGAAAACAGATTGTGTTTTCTCCATACTCCCAACAGAAAGTACTACTACTAAGCAATTCCAGTCATGTCTTTCTTTTAAGCTATTTCTTGAAAGTCCCAGAATATTTATAAATAAAATTCATAAAGATGAAAAACCAGTTGTTAAGGCAGGTATACATCAGCATGTGGGCAGGATTTGAAGAACTGACTATTAGACAACTTGATATCTTGAGTTTACGTGAATGCTGTATAATAAAACAGGACAAAGATACCTATTGATGTGGTGTGCAATTTTTAATACTTCTCTTTTAGAAAAATATTATATTCCTAAAAAAATAGGATAGCCTTATCTTAGAAGTGTGTTCTTACAGAATCTAATTTGCATAAAAATGAAAGATAAATTAAACCTATGACATCTAATTGAAAAAGAAACAACCTATTGAATTTAGTGACAGGGTTGTCAGAGAAGCTATGTACAACATAGTTGCATCTCTGAGGCCTGAGTAAATGGATTTCAGGTATATAGTAGTGAACATTGAGATATTTTGAGGGGGAAAAAAGGATTAAACCCACATTGTTTTATTGAAACTCTTTCATAAATCCTAATAAATCTGACCATATTAAATTCCAAAGATGGCATTAGGAAGTGTGGAATACAAAATATAGTAGGCATAATACACAAAATTGTTAATATAAATAAATCACAGTTCTCCTTAAAACTTATTTTACTGTTTTGTATTAAACTCATCTTTCTTTGAGTGAATGAAAAAAGAAATCCAAATAAGTTTTCTTTCCTATTTGTTCAGGTCTATGATGACCTGATTTCAAACTTTTGTGAAATTGTGAATAGCATAAATAGATACTTTTATTTCAAAATCAACCAGAGGTTAGAATTCCTGTTTTTCCTGGATTATCAAGTGCTTCAATGTATACTACAGCCTTTTTACAGATAAGACATAGTGAATTCAAGTATATAGTAATAACTCTAATGTTTTCAGTCCACTTAATATTAGTATTCTCACATTAATTTATTATTATTTCAGTATTTTTAATAGGACTTATTATATATTAACACTGTTTTAGGTGTTAGAGATACTGTGGTAAACTATAAACATCTTGCTTACAGTCATGGGGTGATATATTTGTTTTTATAAAGGGCAATGGGAGATTATGAATACATTATATAAAGTGGTTGAGGAAAGCAGGGGAAGATCATGTAATGTTAAGGCATTCAAATTATAGATTTGAAGCTACCCACTGAGAATGACTTTTTTAGAGTACAACAACAGAAAATATGACTTTTGAGTAAAGATAAGAAGGAAGTGGAGCCACCCATGTGGATTTTTGTTGCTAGAGCTGCTAGAACATTCCAGGTAGTAAAGCAGTATATTCCAGGGGCCTTAATTAGAAATGTTTGTGTAGTGTTTGTGGGACAACAATTGCGGTGCAGTATAAAATTTTGTTTTTACTTTAGAAGAGATAGGAAATCTACCTTAGTTTTCATGCAATACCTTTCTCCTATGTAAGGCTAAATATTTAGGCTTTATTAGGCAGACAGTCTTTGCCACAACTCCCAATTTTGCAGTTGTAGTACTAACACAACCACAAATAATACATAAAATGAATGGTATGGTTGTGTTATAAAACTGTATTTTTAAAAATTATTAGTGGAGGAGATAAGATGGCAGAATAGGAGAACATGGACCTTCAATTAATGACAGTATATTGACTAGATAGAATACCTCTATGAAAATTCTTGAGACCAGTTTAGAAACTACAAGATCATTATAAAACTGGAGGGAATTCCAATAAAGGGTAGGGAATTTCATGACATTTGTCTTAAATGTCTATGCTCCTCCCCCTGCGAAGCCTAATGCAGAGTGAATCAGAGGAAGCACCTCCTATAGGCTTTCTGCCTTGGGATGGAAACAAAAGTATGGACTGTGTATCCAACATGCTGGTGTATCTGGGGATGCCTGAGAGACTACGTTTTGTGTGACTAGATTAAGACTGCTACCTAACCAGCGCCAGAATGTAAAGATGCTGAAAATACAGGTAATCATGCGGCACATTAGAACCTCAGTTGTTCAGGCTAACACCAGGGGGAGCAAGATGTGAGTAGAGGTTTGAGAGGTCCAAGAGCATCCACCCAGGCTGATTGGTGCACAAAGCCAGTATGGTACACAAAGTGTGGGGGAGGTTATCTTTTCAAATCCCCACATTCAAGGGACAGGGTACAAGGCATAGAAAGATATAGGTTAGCATGGACTAATCAAAGGCACAAAATTAAAAAATTGAGAAACTGACCCTAAAGATGCAGAACCTTCTACCTAATCAGTGTTTGAACCCGGACAGAGGGAGTTCTTTTTGCTGTAGATTCATCCATGATGGCTTATGCACTGCAAATCCAGTAATGTTCCCCAGTCACTACCTCACTCTCTTATTTTCCTGCTTAGGAAAGAAATTGTAAACCTGAAGTCTCATAATGAAGACCAAAAAATATAAATATTTGTTTTTTTGTTTGTTTGTTTGTTTTTCCTTAGAATTGTTCTCATCTTTTCCCCTTCAGAGTCTAAAAATCAGATTGTAGGTTTGATTCTGTTTTTGGAAGAACATTTTCATTTTTCAGAATACACAAAGCTGAGATTCTTGGTAATGCAAATGTTAGAAACCACATTATGTTAGAAACTACATGTTAGGAACTTCTGGGTTGACATGTGAATTAAAAACAGCTCTCATTTTGGTAAAATGGTTTCAACTTCTTCAGTTTCAGAAGTTTCAAAACGTTCAAAAGTTTATTTGAGTATTTGAACTATCATCTGTCAGTTCAATTATTTGCCAAAAAAGGCAATAAGATGAATCTGAAAGATATAACTGCATTAATAATAAATCTACCTATGTCGTGGGGTATCCAGAATATGATTCTTCTAAGTCTTATAAGTGTTTAGCTTTATCAGCATTTATTATTTGTTTATTCATTTATTTATTAATACATATACTTTATTGCATATGAACACTTTGTAGACAGGAGAAGGATGTTTCCTAAGGAATGATACAGAATCAATAGACAGATGCTCATTAAAACTTAGAAAAAAAAACATAGGATTTTTGATGAGTATATTAATCCAGACACAGTTAATTTTTTTCTGTGTCTAGACCTCATAAGACAGATAAATGTTCCCCATGATTACAGAACTACAAAACGGCCAAAGCCAAGAGAAAAATCTTCCTTTTCATGGTTTCAAATTAACACAAAATCCTTTAGGCCTCCGTAGGTATCCAAAGCACATTCTGCACCCACGTTATTTTTAGTTTAATGCTACTCTCCTGTTACTGGCAGCAAGATTGAAAACTGTCATTACTGACATAACCTGGTTATTTCAGAATATAGATTTTCACAGCATTTTCTTCTAATGGCACAGATTAAAAAAGAAAAAATTGTTTTTATGTTTAAAAGACCAAGATCTCCTGAACCACAAAGTAGTGGCTTATGGTTTCAGAGCAATACAACTTCCTGCTGTGTCTAATGGGTGAGTGCCTGTAGACTTCTCTTGAACTGGGCTGCCACTGGGCATTGATGCTAATTGGCCTTCTGGGAGAGACACTCAGCCAGTGTGTGGGCCTTAGCACCTCCTTTCATTTGGAGTGAAATATATACTGTCAGTAACAAAGGACACACACATCTTCAATGCCTTCTATGGACAGTTTTCCCCCAGTGAATAGACTCTTAGATCATATGTCACCTTGTTACCTCCCATTTCTATACTGCCAACATTTTAGAATGTTGAAGTTTACTACTACTAATAACAACAATAATAAAGTATTGATAATTCTTTGTAATTTGAATTTTACTTCTTGGAATGATTTATAGGAAAAGAATATGCTGAATATATTAATCAGAATTTCACTTGCAGAAATTGTCAACAGGAAAGTGTGTGTGGGCATAAATATCCCCCCACAGTGTCTGATGACTTTGGACACTAGGGGCAGCTTTGTGCTCATTTGTGCTCTTCCACAAACCACAACACCCCGTTTGACTCTTTCGTGCTTTGTGCCCTAGTGGATAGGGTTAGTAACCTTCCTGTGTTTGGTTATTGTTCTATAATTCATGTTCTGCTTATTTCTTTAAAATAAACATCTGTTAGTAATGACCTCATGAATATTGACTAAAATAGAAGCACTTTCTCAATGCACAGATGTGCACACTGTACTGTGGCATCCATGCAAAACATTTGTCTGAAGAAAGAAGATAAATTGCAGTACAAAAAGGGCAACATCATTAATATCAATCTTGATCAATTCTTAAAAGGCTCTTCCTATATAAGGCATGGGTAGAACTGAAAAATCTATGATTGGAAACTAAAGCTGGACTCTAACTATAGCCTCACTTATAAGTTCATTCACCAATAATGAGAGCATGATATTAAAACTTTTTGAATTCCTTTATTTCACATTTAGCACTAATAATTGAATTTTCCATAAAAATATGACTGTGGGTGAGTCATTTATGATTGCTGGATCTTAGTGTATTTGTATGCAATAAATGGAATGGTTTCTGAGGTACATTCCCATTAAAATTATTGTATTGGTTCTATGGTTTATGCAGTATCAGAATATACTTATTTGAACTCGGTTGCAACAAAATAATTTAAGTCATTTTCTATTATCAACAGTTAAGATGAACTAATGTAAGTGTATCCCATGACATCTTTGCTTTCACATATTCCAAGTATTGAGATGCTCACATAAAATAAAATTACTTAAATTCATATATATTTGAACTGTTCCATATAGAACTATTTTTAGGAAAACAGTATTATAGACTATACAGCCAGCACTGATTGCTGCCTATGTCTTGTATGGTTTGCATTTTCCATTTTCATCAAGTTTCCTTGCCAGTCGTCCTGTACCTTCTTTCAATGAGCAAGTGAGTTTAATTGTTTAATTAAGAAATGTAGATTTCCTTATGAAACTTTTGTGTAGATATGTTATTAAACTTTAAATTTACAAAATGGGATTGATAAATGTAATAGGAGGAAGACAAATACTGGATGATATCACTTATATGTGGAATATAGAGAAACCAAACATAGGGTTAGGCAAAGATAAATTATAAAATACTTGAAAGCTGACATAGAACTGAGGCATCCAGAGATGGGAGGGCAGAAGGGTGAGAACATGGTAGGGAGAGATCACAGTGGAGCATGGTGGAAGACTACGGGTGCTATCATGGTGTGTTTCTGTGGCTGCACCGGGGAAAGGAAATCCTATACTTCCAAAGCACCAACAAATATGTTAAGCAATGCTACTTCAAAAAAAAAAAAGTAGCACGGGGATATTTATTAGTGGTATGTGAATTCAGTTCCAGACTGGATGTGCTGCCATATAATTTATGTAATGTTCTCTTAGATCTAGTTTTGATTCAGACCTACAGGAGGGGAGGGAGTCATAACTTACTGAAAGAGATGTGTATGTTTAGAAAAACTGGTTGATTGTGCACTACACATGGACACAAGTTCCCACATCCTACTTAATTTTTTGCATATCACACTAAAATCATTCTGTGCTATGATAAAATTACAGCTCCTTAGGATGCTTCCCCAGTAAATATGGGAAATCCTGTTACTTCCCATGTACGCAAGCTATTCCAGTGTTGTCCAACTCATCCTATCTTCCTATGTTACCTTACCTCTCTTATTCCCTTAATTCTTTACCCAAAAATGTTCTCTACCTTACTATCTTCTCTTCCATGCTTCGGCAGACACCAACCTCTGCAGTCTGACTTCAACTCCTAGTTTTCTACTGAATGTTCCCTCAATAAGATCAAAAATGTGTATATTTTTCTTCTCTGACTCCATGTCTCGTAGTATTTGACAATCTTGACTCTTTAATGTGGACACTTTAATGTGGAATTTAGTGAAACGGTTCTTCATTTATTCAGCATTTGCCTTTCTGATTTCCTTCTTCTCATTCCCATCAGTGCATTTCTATCTCAGTGCTGAAGAGAACAAAGAGAAATTTCTTAGGCTGTATGGTTATTATGCTGCTTCATTCTCTTCTGGTAGTCAGGCAGTAGGACAGTCTCACTGTAGCATGAAAGTCATAGTAAGAGAGGGAAAAGTGAACCCAGCAAAGAACCACCACTAAAGCTTCTATTGCTACATTTCTATCACATTTTATTGGCCAAATACAATCACATGACTAAACACAACTCAAACTGAGGAGGAAAATACAATCAACTCCCTGGGAGTGGAGGAAAGGCAGACATAGGTGATGATTACTACCAACTCTACGCTCTCCTTTTGTCCACTTTGTTATTGTTGAAGTTTACTATTCTGGATCTCTGCTTTTCTTATCTGTGGTATTTTTAGGTTAGAGTTTAGAGCTAGGTTTTGAATCCTCCTGAAAGTGGGTGAATCCAAAATATCTATTTACAATTTTGATCTCTCTTCTGAATTTCCATCACTTAGTCCCAATGCACATCTATCCAAGTTTTAGTATTCCAAGGGTTGTGCAGAAGAATGAGACAGGTGGGAAGTTTTCTATTGGACATTCCCCCAAGAAGATCAAAAGTGTGTATATTTTCCCACTAAGATCTGATACAAGGCAACAATGTCCTATGTAACAAACTATTGGAAATCCTAGCTACAGCAATTAACTTAATCAATAGAATGATAAATAAAAAAATCCAAATTGGGAAAGATGAAGTAAAGCTATTGTTATTTGCAGATGTCATCACAATATGTAGAGAGAACCCTAAAAACTCCATAGAAAAACAAATTAAAGAAATAAACCAGTTCAGCAAAGTGGGAGATTACAAAATCAATATACAAAACTCACTCACTTCTTATAGGCAAACAATGAGCTACAGGGGAAAGAAATTAGGAAAATCTTCCCATTAACAATCAAACTATAAATACACCATTAAAAGAAATAGAAGACATGAGAAATGGAAAGATATGCCTTGCTTATGGATTGAAAGAATCAGCAGTGTCAAAATGGGCAGCCTACCCAAATTCAATGCAATAAGATGACATTCTTCAAAAGAATTGAGCAAATGTGGCTGAAATGCTTATGGAACCACAAAAGACCCCTGAATAGCTAATGCTATCCTGACTGAAAAGGGAAAAATTGGTGGCATTACATATCCTGACATCAAACCACACTATAATGCCATATTAGCTAAAACAGCATGTTACTGGAACAAAAGTGGACACCTAGGCCAATAGAATAGAGATGAGAACTCAGAAATAAACTCACACATATATGGCCAACTAATTTATAACAAAGGAGTGAACATAAACTAGAACAAGAAAAGTCTCTTCAATAAATGGTGTTGGGGAAATTGAACTGTCTTATGCAAAATATAAAACTAGACCACTATCTCACACTATACACAAAAATCAACTCAAATGGATAATAGACTTAGATGAAAGACTAAAACTATGAAAATACAGGCAAAACACTCCATGACATAAACTTCAGAAATATCTTTGCAGATTTGTCCCATGCACCAAGGAAAACAAAAGACACTACAAACCAATAGGACTATATCAAACTAAAAAGCTTCTACACAGTGAAATAGACCTTACCTAAAACAAAAAGACACCCTACATAATGTAAGAAAATATTTGCACACCACGTATCTGACTAAGGACTGATAACAATAATCTAAAAAGAACTCATACAACTCACAAAAAGAAAACAAATAATCAAAAACTGGTCAGAGGAGGGCCTCCCTGGTGGTGCAGCAGGTAGTACACAGAACTGTGACTCTGTCCACAGACTCTGCAGCATGGGTTTGATTCCCGGCCACCCAGGGAGATACACACATGGCACGGCATGTCTCGCCTGCTGCTCCCCTCAGCAGTGTATTTTGTCAGTCTGCCTGTTCTGCTCCCCACTCTGTCTCTGGTGAATTCTCTCACCCTCCTGTGCCCCTGGCTTGTACCCCAGTTCTTGTAAAAATAAATAAATATTTTTTTAAAAAAAACTCTTTCTGACCAAATGATAGACAAGCTCTTTGAGTCATCTTTTGACTAGGCTTCGTCATTGGGCCCTGGCTTCAGGCTTCCCAGTCTGGTTGTGGCAAGAATCTTGCTAGGAGTCCACCAACAACACAGTACAATAGAAGAATTTGGACCACTCTCTCCCCTAAACATAGATGTAGGACTACATCAAACTAAAAGGCTTTTGTACCCAAAACAAACCATCTCAAAACCAAAAGGCCACCTACAGTCTAGGAGAAGATACTTGCCTATCACACATCTGACAAGGGGCTAATTTCCAAAATATATAAAAGTGCTCACATCATTTAACAACAAAAAAAAAAACAAGCAATCCAATAAAAAAAAAAATGGGCATAAGATCTAAGTAGACACTCTTCACAGAAGGCATTCAGATGGCCTACAGACATGTGAAAATATGCTCACCATCACCATCCAGAGACGTGCAAATTAAAACCACAATGAGATATCACCCCCATGAGAATGGCCTATATGACGAAAGAATGGAAACAGAAATGTTGGCTAGGAAATGAAAGAAAAGGAACTCTTTTCCACTTGTTGGTGGGAATGTAATTTAGTGCAACCTCTACAGAAAAATGGTATGGAGATACTGTAAAAAACAAAACAAACAAAAAAAAACTCCAGTGATACTTCTGTTAGGTGTTTGCCCAAAGAATAGGAAAACTGTAATGTGAAAAGATTTATGTACTCTTACATTCAGAGCAGCATTATCTACAATAGCCAAGTCATGCAACCAACCTAAGTGCCCATCAACAGATGACCGATAAAAAAAAAATTGTGGCATATATATATATATTCAGTGGAATGCTACCCAGTTATTTTAAAAGATAAAATAATAACTTTTGGGACAAAATGGATGGATCTTAAGGTGATTGTGATAAGTGAAATAAGTGGGAGAGAAATACCAGGTATTTTCACCTGCTTGTGGAATATAAACAGTAAGAGAACACATTTCTGGAAAAGCATAGTAAAATTTTTTAGACTCTGAAAAAGACATACTGGTTACCAGTGGGAATTGGGGAGGGCAGGATGGAGGGAATTGGGGGAGGAAGGGAATATGTCAATTGACACAGTAGCTTTATATGCACATATGGAGGTGTGAAAATGTACTACCAACATTCTGTGTAAATGACTGATACATTAATAAAAAAATAAAAGTTAAAAAAAGAAACCTGTTAAGGCAGTTTACAGAAAAGCCCCTCCCTTGATATTTGCTGGTCTGTCTACTCATCATCAAATTCCTCACCCATCCCCATCTTCACTAATAAGCCCTTAGTCTCCTTTCTACAAGAATTCTCTAAATTCAGTTCAGAAAAATGTCCCACCTTTGATAGATGCTCTTAATGATTTTCCATCCACTGACCTCTTCACTCTGCTGAATGGCAGTAAGTACTCAACTGTCTTCTCTGTATCTGCAGTTGAGCCTAATGTCTCTCCCTGATTTCCATAGTCCTGACACTTACTAAAATAAAGTCTTCTTTGCCATCTGTGGCTTGTCTACATTTTCTTAGAATTGTCTTTTGAGTGCCAATATCTTTAGTTTTGTTGAGGTCCAGTTTACAAATATTTTCTTATACAGTTCAGGTTTTTTGTCCTGTTAGAAATAATTGCTTATCCCAAGATCACAAAGATATTTTGTTTTCTTACACAACTTTACCTCTTTGGGTTTATAATAATTGTATGTTCATATGTGGTAAAATGTAATATTTGGGAATCATTCTTTCCTTTCTGTTTTATATGGATGTGCAGTTGTTCCAGCATTATTTATTGAAAGAGCTTTCTTCCTCTTTTGAAGTGCTTTCTCATGCCTGTGTAAAAATCAATTCACTATACTAATGTGGGTCTATTTTGGGACTCTATTTTGCTCCATTGATCTATTTGCTTATCCTTACAATACTGTTACACTGTCTTGATTATTTTAACATTCTAGAAAGTCCTGAAAGCAGGTATTGGAAGTCCTCCAACTTTGTTCTTTCTCAATTTTGTTTTCTAGAGATAGGAAATGTCCATAAAAAGAAAAATAAAATCAGCTTGTCATGTTCCCGATGGTATTATGACAGTGATGTTTTGAATCTAAGAATCCATTTTGGGAAGATTTAACACCTTAGCAATATTGAGTATTCTGTTCTTTTAACATGTCATGTTCTTTTAACATCCCTTTATTTAACTAGGGCTTCTTGAATCCTCTAGGAGAGTTTTGTAGTTTTCAGTGTAAAAGTCTTACACAAAGTTGTTATATTTATTGTGAGCACATATTTGATGTTGTTATAAATATTATTATTAAGTTAACTACAGTTTTCCCCTTATATACAGAAATAAATTGAATTTTTTGCTATCCTTTAACTTTGCAAATCTTAATAGTTGTTTATCTTTTCTAGGTAAACAATTATGTTGTACGCAAATAAAGAAGTTTTGCTTCTTCCTTGTTTATCCATGTACTTTTGATTTCTTTTCATTGTCTTATTTCACTGCCTAGGTTCTCCAGAACAATTTTCAAAAGAGACAATTGTAGTGAATAGTCTCACCTTATTCTCATTCTTAGGAGTCAACATAGTCAGTAGTTTACTGTTCACATGTGAGATGGAGATTTTTATGTTGATATCCTTTACTAGTTTGTTCCCTTTCACATTTTGATACAAATTTTTATCATGAATAGGTATTGAAATTTTCTCAAATGCTTTAATGCACATAAAGATATAATCATATGATATTTCTTTTTATTCTGTTATTATAGTGATCATATTGATTTATATTTTAATATTAAACCAATCTTGCATTCTTAAGTCTCCCCCCTGAGTAATGCTCTGTTATCTTTATGATATATATTGCTAGTGTTTAATTTGTTAACATTTTGTTATTTTTATATTGACATCTGTAGTTTTCTTTTGTCTTTCCCACACACCACCCCCGCCTCCGCCCCCGGCTTTCCTAGCAGGGTAAAATGGGCCTCATAAAACAAATTGGTAAGTTTTTCCTGAAATTATATTTTCTAAAAGATTATCTATAGACCTCATATACTTTTTTTTCCTTAAATATTTCATGGAGTATAGTGGCTGAGCTAAATGAACTTAGTCTTCTTGCAGGAATATTTTTAACTGGAATTCAATTTCTTTAATAGTTACAGGGCTCTATAGATTACTCTTTTGCCCACTTGTCCAAATACATTTGTATTTGTAACCTTAAAATCAAAGTGTTTTCAGATCATTTTCAGCCATGTACAGAGTGGGAAAATATTTGATTTACCTAACACATATTTTTCCAACTGAAGCCATGCAAGTATCTGCTCTGCTTTCTTGTTTCAACTTTCATACTATAGACAGATGTCCTTTTCTTAGTCTATGTAGTGTCACTGGTTTTTGTATTTTTGTGGCATTTTTTTATTGTTAATGATTTACTGCTTAAAATTACCCTCTAGTATAGTACTGAAATGTTACCTATTATTTCTAAAAACAAAAAGATTGTGATGTGTCTTAAGGAGAAAATATTTGTATTAATTGTACTTCATTGAGACAAAAAAAACTCTGCCATTGGCCATGAGTTCACTATTAATGAACAATGTATAAGAAATAAGGTATATTTAAACAGAAATATACACAAAGCAAGATTTCACAGACGGGTTGATGAAAATGCTGTGATCAGAGTACTTGGATTATTTACCTCTTCATTATAGGGCATGCAACTATATTCTTCTGGCCTAAAAGAATATAAATAAACACATATGTTTTAGGAAACTTTATTTTTAAAGAACAAAAATGCATTTAAAATTCCCTGCCAGGCCGCTCCTTCCACCCTCTACACACACACACACACTCACACACACACACACCATGCAATCCCTGTTTCTTATTCCCAAATATGCACTAAACTTGTTATATTCTGGTTTCTAGTTTCTTGACACATTGATGATTAGACCCTAAGTTGGTCACCTCCAGTACCTTTCATCAAACTCAATAACAGTCACAATATCCAGACATCCCTACATTAATGATGGCCTATATTTATGTTTGTCTGTGTATATAACTAGATGTTTATCTAACTTGTCTTTTTGAGAGCTGGATTTTGTCTTTACCAAACATTAGTTCTCCCTAACATTAGCAGAAAGTCTACTCTTCCAGTGGGTATTACCTATACATCCTGCAGCTCACTTAAATACATATTTTAGGTGACATTCCTAAAAGGCATGTATGATTGATGTGTGTTTGTGCAAGTATGTACCTGCACTCATGTGTGTGTGCGTTTGTGTGTTTAAATTAGGGGTGACATAAAATGTTCATAGAGAACACAGTTACAAAATTGAACTTTCTTGTGGGAAAATGCCCTTCTCACATAGTGTGAAATTGGATTATAAAATCATCAATTCCTTTAAGTGAGAAAGTCTGTTATTTTTTTAAAGTCTTGTAAATATTCTTTGTGTCCATATTTTGCAGTTGAGTAGTATGCAAAATGCAGCATTGCAGTAATCATATATTCTGGTTTTTAAAGAGAGTTCTGTGTTCAAATAGTTGTCTTTTTCATAAATTCCCCATGTAATGATTTATTCAAGTTTTTTTTTTTTTGCAGAAAACAAGATTGTTTTATGCTCAAAGCCAAGACCCCCAAAGAGTTACAACAGTTATTTTTCCTCTAAGTATGAACTGCAGTCAGATATGCTGATGAAATTGAAAATTGAAAGTGAGGGCAAATAGCAAGATGAGTTGTTACATGAAGAAGGCGATCCTGTGAGGAATAGCAGAAGACCAAGAATTCAGAAAGGAATATATACAGAGGTTAGGTAAAGACAAGGTTGAAATAACAATTATAAAAGCTATTTAGAAAGGCCAAAATTACAATTTTACTAGAACCTAGCCAAATATATATTACAAAATATACCAACAGGTCCTGATTTTTGCCTCTTTACACATTTGACAATGAAACTAATTTATATTCTTAGTCTTCTAATCAGACGGTTTCCAAGAGGTTCTTGTAATCTGCTGTTGAAACTTGCTTAATATTTTGCTGGCCTTGTGCCAAGTGGTGTGAAGTGTGTCAGCCACAAGGCTTATGAACCCTTTAGCAAAAGTATGCAGAGATTATGTGATTCATTTGGTCATGTCTAGTCTTCTCCCTACTGACACAAGAATGCACTACAGGAAGAAACAAGGGTACTCTCTTACAAATTTCTCTATGTACATGAGCCCAAAAGACATTACAATAACAATGAGGCTTTTTTAAATACCACAATTTTAAATATCCTGAATGATCAGCTCAGATTCCTGGTTAAGTATGTGCTAGAACCAGGTTCTTTCTCTGTTTTCATGTTTTCTCAAAGCCTTGAGAGGGATTATGTACCTGGGGGTGGCAATAACTGCTACAAGAGTTAGATAACTTAGGTGATAAGTATTCCCAGTCTGGAATATAGGTAATATATTAAGAGCATCCAATTTCTATTTAGAAAAAAAAATGTACTTGCGGCAAATTTTGTTGTCAATAATAGTCCTGAACATGGGGAAGTCCATGGCTGTTCTTGGCAACCTGTTACTAGTTTTTGAACTAGTCCCTCTCTTTCCATTATCATTGTTCATGGTTCATTGGCTGTCATAATTTTTCACCCAAATCATTATGATAGCTTTTTAACTGATTTTCTACTTAAATCTGGTAGTCCACTGATTCTCCAGGCAAAATTCTGGTTATTTTCTAAAATTTCCTCCCCTGATAAAGTGCAAACAAATTATTATCTGATTCTACTTAGGTCTTTTGCTTGGGATGTAGCTGATCTTTTAGTCGGAGATTAGTTGAGTTCATAGTTTAGTTTAAATTCTTTAGTGAAGTCTGGGATTATATTTTTTAAAACCCATTGATTATTATCTCTTGCTATATAGATATAGATATAGATAAATATATATATATATAAATTGTGTTAAGCTTAACACACTCCTTAACAAAGTATTAAACAGACTTCTTAAATGTACTTAGTATAAAGCTGAAGTCTTTATTTTTCTCATCTGATCCACTCTATTTCCATTTGTATTATTGTCCAGTGAGTTTCTAAAGCTGGAACCTTTAAATTAGGTAATAGAAATAAAAGAAAGGAAGGAATGGCCATGCTAATGTCAGACAAACTAGATCTCCAGTTAAAAAGAGAGAGAGATAGGGACGGGCACTATATCATGATAAAGGGAACAATACATCAGGAAGACATAACACTTATCAATAAATGAGGAAACACAAAAATATACTAGGCAACTACTATCAACTGAAACAGACTTTGGGAAAAAACAGTTGTATTAGGGGACTCAACACCCCCACTCCTACCTCTGGACAGATCAACTAGATAGATAATGAATAGGGACACAATAGCCATAAACAAAGATTTAGAGCACCTAATAGAAACATATAGGACACTGCACCCCAAAAAACCCAAATATACATTTTTCCCAAGTGTATATGGGGCATTCTCCAAGATCAACCATTTACTGGATCACTAACACGTAGCAGCAAATTCAAAAAGATTGAGCTCATACCAAGCATCTTTTACCACAAAGGTATCAAGCTAGAAATCAACCACAAAAAGAAAACAGGAAAACCTCCAATACATGGTACCTTAAAATTTAGTTTTGAAAACACTACCTCACCAATCAATCATCAGATTCTCCTAATAATACCCTGAAGAGTTTTGATTCCATTTTTCCGTGACATTATTTCAAATTTTTTATTTTTGCTTCTGTCTCCCCTGTTCATCTGTTACTTCCTTAAAGGCAGGATATAGTGGGCACTGACATCACTTACACTCCTGTACAGTTGGAGGTTGCTGAGTGGCTCCATGCATTTATGAAGGGAGGACTTGACTGCATTCACACTATTCTCTGTCAGCACCTCTGTTCATCATATTGTATCTCTTTTATGACATACGAACCATACAGGGTGACATCTTCTCTTCCCAATTTTATTCCTACCACAAAATAGGCAAATTGGTAATTTGCTAAATGACAAAGAAATTTAGATTCTCCCTATCATAGATTATTGTTTATCCTTTATTAAAAATTGTAAGAATTTTTCTGTGTATTGCTTCATTATATGAAGAATGTCTATGAAATATTGACTAAGCATCTTTACAAAATAGCATTCATATTATATTTATGTTTTATAAAATTCAAGGCATATTCTATTTGTATAGATACTTGGATGACTGGTCTGTATAAGTTTATTTTATAGCTTTTTTTTTTTTTTAAAGTTTTTATTTATTTATTTGTTTTTTTTAAGATTTATTTAGTTATTTATACAAGCACTGGGTACAGTCAGAAGTGTGGGAGGGTGAGAGAATTCACCAGAGCCAGAGCAGGGAGCAGAGCAGGCAGAAGGACCGAAGTACACTGCTGAGGGGAGCAGCGGGCGGCAGGAGAGGTCTGCGTGCCATGTGGGACCCTCGCCTGGCAGCCGGGGATTGAACTGGCGCTCCAGAGGCTGCGGGCAGCTTCACAACCCAGCGCTCAACCACTGCGCCACCGGGGAGGCCCTATTTTATAGCTTTTTTATACAAACATACATTTTAAAAATTTCTTATGATTAATGTACATTGGTTTTTTTAGAACAAATAATTCCATTAAATAATATATTGCATCTCTTTAATTAGTAATTGCCAAATTCCTGAACAATCTCTTCCCTTGCCCATTACTCTGTAATGAAAAGAGGTAGAGATTGATGATTGTGCAATATTTTAAGCAGTGTTCTTTCATCAAGAGTGTGAATGGATTGTAGTTTAACAGTTAGCAGAGTAAAAGATGAAGTTGGAAATTGAGTGTTATATGTGAGTGGCAGGAAAGATTGGTGTGTCTGTGTTTATGTTCTGATGGGTGCATTTATAATGCATAAAAGAGTGAGAATGAAGAAAAGTAAAAGTGTTGACAAGTGCTTTTCCTTTTCTGAAACTCCAGTGATACTGACACTCTTGTCTGAGCAAATAACACTTTTTTAAAAACAGAAAATAGACGAATAGATGAAATTTGTTTAGCTAAAAGAAAATAGCTTATAGGAACAGGATCAATTAATATGGAAATTCCTTTCCTCTCTACACTTTTCAGAAATGGTTTAATGAAAAGGACATAAAATATTACTCTATAATTGCAGATAAAGCAGAAAATGTAAACATATATACACATTTGCACATACTTAAAATTAAGATTTTGAACTTGTTACTATTTCTAATAAGAATAAAATTGTGTTTTAAAAATTATATTCAGAATGGCAACATAAATATGGAGCAAGTTGCAAAATACTTTGAAATTTTCTGATAATGAAAAAAGCAGTTCACCATAAATAATATTCATCAAATTAATAACCACGGATTAACAATTTAGTTAGGAAATATGTCCAGGCTCTGAGAGAAGGTGGTAATCATAGGAGTAATCTATATGCTTCTCTTTCCTGAAACTCTATCTAGGAAGAATATTTAATTTCTCACTACTGTTAGACTTAATTTTGAATTGTATTGGGCAATAGTGTGCTTTAAAAAATAATAATGTGTGCTCGTTCATGAAAAAAATTATTTTTATATAGTCATTGCATTTTTTTAATTGGCATAACATTGGGTTTCCATAATGTATACACCTTAGAGGTATAGGATGACACCTCATCAGATGTATGTTACCATAACATACTCTCCACCCACAGTCCAGTAGCCCATTGAACCCCTTCTACTTCCTGATCTCTACCCTCTTCATCCCACTCTAGTAGCCTCAATTCTGAGGTTGTTTTTCTAAGGTTTGTTATCTATTTAATTCTGTCTAACCCTTTGTTTTATTTTCTATATTCCACATATAAGTGAAACCATCTGATATTTGTCTTTGTCCCTCTGACTTAGTTCACTTAGCATAATCCCTTTAGTTCTAACTTTATTGACACAAATGGCTAAGTTAAAATTTTTTTTATAGCTGAATAACAATCCATTCTGTATATATACCACAATTGTTAATCTACTCATCTGTTTTGGGGCATGTCTGTTGCTTCCATAATGTGACTTTTGAAAACAGTGTTGCAATCAACATAGGAGTGCATATAACCATTCTAATTCGTGTTTTTACACACTTTGAGTAGATATCTAAGAATGGAATTGCTGGATCATATGGTGGGTCTATTTTTAATATTTAGAGAAATCACCATACTGTCTTTCATAAGGGTTAAAGCAGTCTAGATTCCACCAAAAATGTTGAGGGTTGCTATTTCTCCTCATCTTGCCATTTTAATATGGCCCATTCTCACAGGTGTAAGGTGGTAACATGTTGTGGTTTTGATTCTCATTTCCCTGATAAATAATGATGATAAACATTTTTTCATGTACTTGTTAGACATCTGTATGTCTTCTTTGGACATGTGAATATTTATGTCTTCTTTGGAGAAGTGAATATTTAGTCCCACCATTGGGTTATTTTCTTTTTGTTCAGTTGTATGAGTTCTTTGTAGATCTTGAATATCAGCCCCTACATTTATGAGGTCTGGATATTTTCTCCCATTCTATATGGTGTCTATGTTTTAATGATTGTTTCTTTTGCCTTTGTTTCTCCCAATGTAGCTTTTAATTTCTTTTTTGATTTCCTAAAATAATGCATTGGTCATTCAGTAATGTATTTATAAACCTCCACATATTAGATGTTCTCATTTTCTGTTTGTGGTGATTTATAGTTTAATACCATTGTGATCAGAGAAGATACTTGATATGTAACTTCTACCTTTATGAATTTATTGATACTTGTTTTATAATCTAGCATGTGGTCTATCTTGGAGACTTTTCCATGTGCATTTGAGAATATGTAGTCTGTTTTGTTGGGTTGCAGTGCCCTATAAATATTTACTAAGACCTAGTGGTCTAATTCTTCATAAAGTTTGTTATTTACTTGTTGATATTCTGCCTGTTTAATCTATTCATGTAGACTGTTGAATTCACCTACTACTATTGTCTTGCATTTTTCTCTTGTCACTTTTTCGATTCTTACTCTTATTTTTATATTTTATTAACCACATTTTTATCACAAGTTACTGTCTAGTTTATTTATGATTAAACTACTTGAAATTCTTTCTAGAATAAGCTAGTATATAGTAAACACCAACTGTCATTAACTAATTTACAGGAATATTCATTTTATACATAACTGCTAAGATACCTGTCCAAACCTGTCATCTTTGATTTCAATTGCAATAACCAATGGAGTTTATTAGTTCCCATGAAGTATCATCTAGTCCATTTACTTTTTCTTCAAAAAATCATAGTGCAGTAGTAAGTATCTATGTCACTTTATAGTATATGAATGTACCATGAACTTTAGCTCATTTAAATTCCTGCAAAAATCCTATGAATGAACAAGGAAAGATACTGCTATCTTTTATTTTATGGATGAAAATGCTCAAAAGCCTAAAGAGTGAACCTTAAATTACAGAACTTACATGTAGCAGAAGCTCGTGTCCTGCTTCTACGTCATCAAAACCCGAAAAACAAATCGCAATTCTTAATGCTTCTCCCAGGAAATTAGGGTATATACCAAGTAGTTTTGGGTGTGATTGTTTTTCATCAGAGGTAAAAACACCACCACTGCCAAATTTTAAGCATTGCTAGGACTTTGAAACTGAAGTTGATAATTATGTACATGATTTTAGAAATTCCAATGCTTTTAATAATTAAATGAAGAAAGACAGAATTATGGTTTCTCAAGAAAATGCTTCCCGACATAGCTAAAAGCAGAATAGGTGGGAAACGCATCTAATAAGTATGTTCTAAAGGGCTGGTGATATCTGTAGGTTTCATGTAGTGAATGAAAGGTAGGAGAACACTCACATATCATCTTGAGTTAGTTCCATCTTAACAGAAACCAAATATTGTATCTCTTTGAGAAGGGGCTGTGAAGAATCTTGTGAACAATTGTCTACTCACATTTTTCCGGGCCACTACAATTTTGTAGCCCAAGAACTACTCTGAGTGAACCAAAGAACTGCATTTCCAAGTATTCTTACAGCTCTAGTATTGATTGCTTGATTCTGTCCAACTATCCCTTGCTATAAACAACCCTGCTACAGCCTGCACTATTGAGAAGCAATGATGAATTATTTAACAGTAACTAATCAATATAAAACAAGACTCACCTTTGTTATAGCAGCACTACTGATAGACTGCTTTTCCATTTTAATTTTTTATTATTTTGCATTGATTTCTGAAACAATTCTGTATCTTACTTTTCTTTCATCAGTAAATGTGAGCTGAGCCCTACCTGACTAGAAATCTAATATCCTTTTTGAATTACAAATTACCCAACTCAATTAAGGAACAATTAGTTCAGAGTTTAAAAAATCACTCAACTTTACTCTGATCAAATTTAATGAGTGTAACACATTAAATAATATATTTTGGGAGGATACATATAGAAAAATCTGAAAAGACAAGATTATTTCTGCTGTGTGTGTTTTAGGGAGTAGGGCCTCAAATTTTCCCATTTAGCCTGGGGAAATTCAGTCCTGTGTGGGAACTTGTCCTCTAAATCCTGTCACATCAATGGAAGAATAGAGACCTTAGGTTTTTTTTTTTTTTTTTTTTTCTTTGTTCCTTTTTTCCTTTTTAGGCTTTAGTTGAGTTGTCTAGAATAAAACAATGGCCACTACATTCGGCGCTACTGCACCTGAGTGCTAACCACAAATAAGTCAAACATAAAATAAGATCTTATCATACATATAAACAGTGAAGAAGAGAGAGAATGAATCAGGAGTCAGGTACAGTAGACACACAAATACACATAGATGTGTGCAGCCTCTGTGTAAATTAGACTGAAATTTAGCACAGTCTAAATTTGATCAGTGGTGTTGATCAGTCCATTCACTTACTATATTTTTAGTTAGTGCTGTTTTATCTTTATTAAAGCAATAATAAAATGAATTTGTATTTGTAGATAATTCATGTGAGTTGAAAATTTATGTGCTAAAGATACTTGGTTTGCTATACTTATTAGCCAATATCTGTTGTTTAATGTATGGTTTTGTTACAAAAGAAATGCAAATCCTTTGCCAATAATTAGACCCATGCATCAGTGGAAAGAAAATACCAATCACCCTACTACACACACTTGTCAAATAACAACCATTGTTTAAATTTTGCCTTGCACAGTCTGCAATGCATTCTCTATCAAATTTTTCTTGCCATATCTAACTCACCCATGTTACTTTGAGTAAAATTCTCCTATAAAGATGTGTCTGCTCATGAGCTTTTATTTTTTTTTGGGGGGGGGTTGATTTTTAATTTCCATGATTGCAATTGTTCTATTGAAATTTTCTGATTATTTTAGATTCAATCTTCATAAACTGTATTGTTTTAAATTTTTTCAAGATTATCAAACTTGTTAGAGTATGTATTCTTATAGGGATCGCTTATGAGCCTTTGTATTCTATGCTACCTCTAGTAATTTCTCCTCTTTCACTTCTCTTTTTCTTTTTCTTTCTTTTTTATGGATATATGTTAGTATTCTTTAAGGGACAAACATACAGATAAATAGGCTCCAGTAAGGAAATTTTAATTTCATGAATTAAGAAACCACTAAGTTACTTCCATTTTATCTTCAGTGATGCTATAGAACTTTATCTTAATTCTGGGATTTCAGGTAATATTCAGTTCCCACAACTACCACAAATGCAGAAAATCCCCACTTGAATCCTTTTAATTATGTACCAACAAAGGAAACATGATTTACAAAGCCACCCGTGTATCTCCAAGCTTCAATGTTTCCCAGTGGATCCTTTATTCCCCCATGCAATCCTTCAATCTTCCATTACTTACAATCTGGAAGTTGCATTTTGTCTTGGCCACATTCATGGCCATGTTCATGTCAATTGGCCATGTCCAACACCAATCTGACCACTCTGGACCCTCAATATTCAACCCTCTAGCTGGAGTCAACTGGAAATAACTCCTCTTTCATTTTTAATTCTGTTTATTAATGTTTTCTCTCTTCCTTCCTTTGTTAGCCTAGCTAAAGTTGTATTGCTTTTTTTCTTATCTTCTCAAAATACCAACTCTTAGTTTCTTTGATCTTTTATATAGTATTTTTATATCTATTTGATTTACTGTTGTTCTAAATTTTATTATTTCCCTCCTACTAACTTTAGTTATTGTTTGCTCCTCCTTTTCAAGTCATTTTAGGTGTAATATTGTTTGGTGAACATTTTTCTTGTTAATGTAGATCTGTATTGAAATTACATTCTTTCTTAAAACCATCTTTGCTGCTTTTCCTGATATGTATACTCATTTTCATTATTCTTGAGGTACTTTTTGATTTCTGCTTTAATTTCCTCTTTGTTACAATCCCTATTAAACAGTACACAGTTTAATCACCACGTTTTTACATTATGATCAGAAGGTTTGCTTGGTCTCTTTTCAATATTTCTAATTCTTTTGACAATCAAAAGTGTCCCAATATGTGGTCTATTCTTGAGAATGTTCCATGCACACTTGAAATAAAAGCACTTCTGTGGTTTATGGCAGCAATGTTGTGTAGTTATCTGCTATGTCTGTATCTATTATATTTATCATCTCATTTAAGGCTGTTTATTTATTCTTGTTGATTTGTCCATTGATGTAATTGGAATATTGAAATGCCCAAGTTATATTGTGTTATTGCCAGTCTTTCTTTAGTTCTATTAATAATTATATAGGTTGATGTTCCATCATTTGTGCATATATATTTATTAGTATTATGCCTTCTTATTGAATTAGAACCTTAATAATTATATAATTATATAATCTATTTCTTATTACCTTTTTTAACTGAAAATCTCTTATCTGACATTAGCACAGTTTTTCCTCACTTTTTTTTGATTACCATTTGCTGTAGAGCAGACTACTAGACTTTAACTTTAAGCCTGAGCTTGTCTTTGTTTGTTTGTTTGTTTGTTTGTTTTTAATTGAGTTATTTGGATACCCCCATCAGGTGTTGCCACCATAGTGCTTCTACCACCAAATCACCCCTAGTTCACCACCATACACCACTGTGCTTCCTTCCCTCTTTGTTCTTGCCTGTCTCCCACCCTCTCCCTGCTTTGGCTGCTTCAGTTCTATAGTCAGCTTTCAAGGGTTAGTTTTTAAGCTTATCTTTATCTGACTCAGTTGAGTTACTCTATATTCCACATGTTAGTGACACCATCTGGTCTTCATCTTTCTCCTTCTGACTTATTTCACTTAGCTTTATCCATTCCAGTTTCACCCATATTACACCATATCTTCTTGGTTCACTTATGTCTTTTTTGGGCACTTAGCTTGCTAACATAATTTGGCTGTAGTAAATTGTGCTACAACAAACACGGGCATGCACATTTCCTTACAAATAAGTGTTATTGATTTTTTTTTTTTTTGAGTAGGTGCCCTAGAGTGGAATTCCTGGATTGTATCACAGATCCATTTTTAATGTTTTGAGATACCTCCACGCTACTTTAAATAAACATGACCAGGCTGCATTCCCCCCAACAATGTAAGAGGGTTCCCTTTTCTCCACACCCTCACTAGCACTTGTTGTTCTGGTCTTTTCAGTATAATCCATTCTCACAGGTGTGAGATGGTATCTCGTGGTCTTGATTTGCATTTCCCTGATGAGTGATGAACATTTTTTCATGTGCCCATTTGTAGTCTGTATGTCTTCTTTTGAGAAGAGTGTGTTTAGTACTTCTACTCATTTTTTGATTGGGATATTTGCTTTATTTTTGTTAAGTTTTATGTGTTCTTTGTAGAACATTGATACTAGTCTATTTTCAATTGTGCAAATATTTTCTGAGCCTATCTTTGTAGTAAGATGAGTCTTCTCTAAACAACAGATTAGACTGCTTTTCAATTCATTCAGATACTCTATTTTTTAATTGGTGAGCTCAAGTCATTTATATTTAAGATGACTATTGACATATAAATGTTTATTACTTTTTTTTATATTTATTTTTAGATTATTTTGTTTTTTAGTTTGCTGACATCTTATGTGGCTGAGGGAATGAGGATGTTTTATTGCATAAGGAAATCACAGCACACATAGGCCAGGGTAGTGGCAGGAAAGCCACAGCACAGGGTATATATGATTCCAGCAGACCAAATGGGTAAAGTGGCTTTCTCAGGCTTTTATTGAGCTTTTACATGCAGTGCAGCAACCAGGTACACAGCAGGCAGGAGTATGGGGGTGGGGGTGGGGGTGGGGGTGGGGTGGGGGGGGATTGGGGCCAGGAGGCCAGCATGCCTCCAAGCTCCCAGCAAGTCTTCACTCTGGGCTTCTCTGTCTTCCTTTTTCTCCTTCTCTCTCCTGCTTCTGCTTCTCTCAGTGAATATCTCTAAACTGCTGTAATGGCCGATGGAAGTAAACAACACAACTTATAACAATGTAACAAATGGCAGGAGGGCAGAAAAGCCTGAAAATCATTTACTCTACAGCCAGAATATCAAATACTGTAACTTTTTTACTTTCTAGGGACAAATATACCTTCTGTTTCCTGCTAATTGTAGGAAAAATTAATTGATACCCTTTCTTCTACTAAAACTCAACTTTTAAATAAAAATATTTATTACTTTTATTAAAATCATAGTATCAGTGACTTAGTCAATAGAGGTCCTTTAAAAGTATAGATTTAGGATACCTCTTTAGCCAAATATTATTGGTAGCTACCATAAAATTAAGGTACTACTAGTCAAACTAAAGAATATTCTATGAACAGGAAAAAATCTCTAAAAAAGGAAATTACCGAGCCATGGTTGTAACCTAAAGCATGTACAATCATGATTTGGTCATAATTACCATTGATTGTGACATGATGATGTAATCTTCTATGTCAGAATAATAATACATCCCAACAAAACCTTAGAGTTGGAATGTTGGATGTTATAATGTAATATTACTTCAATAAAAAAATTCAAAAAAGAAAAATGGAATGTTTTAGACTATGAAGCAATTGAGATTTATAAGCATGGTTCATTGCATGGCACTTGTGCACATGGACCGGGTTTAGGGTTCCTTGGAAGAGGCAAATCTGCTTGTATGTGCCCTGAATTCATGTTTAAACTTCCTTCGGGACATCAGTGTATTTCACAGATATTTTAAATTACCTTCCCCTATTATGTTCCCAAAGTGTTTTCAGAGTCAGCAGGGAAACTATCCTTTCTCAAACACAAAGGGACAGTGAGATGCATGACTCTTGACCAAGGTCACCAAGTAAACCATGGACAAAAGTGAGGGCAGAATTGGAATGTAGAACTCACAAGACCATTGTGGTTTTTTGTTTTTTTTTTTTTTTTTTAATCTACACTGGCAAGTATGTCAATGGGTTCAATCATATAATTTGACCTAGAAGTATTATTAGTAATGATTTATAGATAGGGTAGAACACATAACATTTACCATAAAATCGGCCTAAAACAAACTATATAATTACTTCAACTCACTTTCCCTTTCCTTGTTTATCTAACAGAGGAAGGACTAATAATGAGTAAAACTAGAGAAGCAAACAAGAGGAAGGAAATACAAAACACTAGTTCAAGTAAGTAAAGAACCATCTCCTGATTAATCAAAAACTGGCTGTGATTAGAAGCAAAGATAATGCAGTCTTTACTATGCAAATATTTAAAGGAAAGACACACCAAACAAAATGTGTGTTTGAAAGATATTTCCTTATTTATAGAGGCTGAATTTGAACAAAATAATCTCTTCTAATTTGCATCTTTAAAAGTCAATTGGCATTCCATATCTGTGAGTATCAGTGAGTCCTGTGAATTTGAACAGTATGGTTCTACTGCAGGCTTTGTGGGCTGGTGGTTTCAAACAAGAATTCAGTCTCTGCCTTGCTCTGAAAACTTCCTTTATCCACCAGCATTACTGTGCTTGCCACGAGTGACATAACCTTGAAATTATTTGTTACATTTTCCAATGAACAAACCCAGTCTGTTAAGGAATTGGGCAGCCTATATCATTAGCAAAGAGTACAATAGTGGACTCAGAATTCAGTCTTGACTGGTGGGACCAGAGTATTACTTGTTTCTCAGAAATCTCTTTTTTAGAAACAATCCAGTTATTTTCACTGCACTTGTGGGACTGGGTTAGCTTCTGGAGGTTGTTAGAGAAGTGGCCCACCTCCCACACTGCCTGAAAGCTGAAGTTCGCATGATCTTCAATATATTCCAGTCAAGATAATGTTGATACTGATTTTAAAAAACCCTTGTCAAACAGTGTGGTCTTTTTTAAAACCAGGTGTGTTTGCCCTGAAACACACTCCTGACAATCACTGTTAGTGATTTTCTTTCTGATTATAAAATTAATATACTCCTGTGGCAATTGAAAATACTCTAAAGAATCAAGTAGAAAAATCAAATTACTATCTTCCCAAGATGAAACAGTGAACACACACGCATAAAATTATACAACTAAAAGCAATGATCATATAATAAATGGGTTTGGATTCAGGATAATAGGAATACCTATAAAATAACAACTCTTACTGACTTCACAATATTTACAAATTTAGATTTAAAGTTGTATTAAACTTTCATTACTTGTTGACTTTCCTTTTCCACATGTTGCAAATATCACGTTCCTTTTCTAGGCAATTTTTTCTGTGCTCATCTCTTACTATATTCTGTTGAGTTTTTCCTGTTCTTTAATTATGAGAGCTCCTTTCACATTAGGGAAATTAGTCTTTTATGATATAAGTTGTAAATTTTTGGGTATTCTTTTTGTTTACATAGAGTATTTCTTTTTCTTTTGTATGTGAACTTTTATTTCCTTTATTTGTGTTCCGTTCTGTTATATTTTGTCTATGTACTTATCTTGAATTTTTATGTAATCAAATTTATGAGCCTACACAACAGTCTATATTCAGTGTTTCTTAACCAAAATTCTATAAAGTAGAATGTTTTAATTACCTTAATTGTTTCTTCTCATTAAAAAAAACTATATAGAGTAAAGCACTTTTAGTGAAAGATACTGCTATTTCATACTGAAGAGAAAAATTGCAAATCTCTTATTTAAAGTTTAATGTCATGTTTTCTCTTAAATGGAAATGTTAACACTATGCACACTTGGGATTTAGCTATTTCAATATCATGAATATTTGATTAATCTATATGGTTTTGCATTATGGAGATAAAGATCAATATCAATTTCAAATGGACTAAATAGTTCCCATAGAAGCTTAATATAACTCAAAATTCCTTATATTTAACTAACTGCAGAAAGCTATCTGGGGAATATGTAGATATAAGTCTTATATACTTCTAATACAGGGGCTAAAAATTAGGAGTAGCATCATATTTGTTAGCTTAATGCTTGCCTCACTTCATATAGTCAATATATCACGTAATAACTTGAGGTGAGTAAAAATTTGCAACATTGGGTCTCCCCGGTGGTGCAGCCGGTTGAGTGCAGCACCGTGAAGCTGTCCACAGCCTCTGCAGTGTGGGTTCGATTCCCAGGCAGCCAGGGAGATACCCACTGGCGCAGCAGACCTCTCCTGCCTTGCCCGCTGCTCCCCTCAGCAGTGCTTTTGATTGTCTGCCTGTTCTGCTCCCTGCTCTGTCTCTGGTGAATCCCCTCACCCTCCCGCACCTCTGACCTGTACCCCAGCTCTTCTATAAATAAATAAATTCTTTAAAAAAAAATTTGGAACATTTTAGTCTGCTCTGGACAGCTGGTACAATAGTGTGTGTGGATATTTGTGTTAACAATCAATTTGCTTATTCAGTATCAGCTACATTGGGTAAAAGTATGTTTTGGTTTAGTTTTGCCTGACTCTATTTTGTTTCTTTATATTCCACATATGTGTGAAATCATCCAGTATTTATCTTTCTCCTTCTGACCTACTTTTGCTTAGCATCTTACCTTCCAGTTTCATCCATGTTGTCACCAATGGCAAGAGTTCATCTTTTTTTATAGCTGAGTAGTATACCATAGTGTGTGCAAATATACATATATACATATATCATATGTTAATCCAGTCATCACAAACACACACACACACCCCCAAAGGAGATTTCAATAAAAGGAAATAAATATGCCATTTTGGAAATACTAGTCTTTATTTAAAAGATACATTCTTTATTATTTACCATCTTTTGTTCCAAAACATATTCTGAAATTTAAAATACACGTGAATAGATTATGACTATTTTAATTGTGCTTGTAGGGTCTTAGTCATAATTTGTTATAGATCTTTCTGACACCAAGACTGTTTGAGTTCTGCTGCTTTCATTGGCCCCTCTGTTTCTCTTCTGTGGCTTTTTATATGTAGTTCAATACCTTTCTGACCAACACTGGCTCATCCATTTGTTTACCAGAGCAGAGGGCTACCTGACAGGTTCCCTGCCAAAAATGTGTTCTTCTCTCGCCAGGATGCTATTTGATCCTATCACAAGTATTGGCCAACTGTTGAATAAACACAGGTTAGTGAAAGTTCAAAGTAGAATGGCATGTGAAAATATTCATGCCTGCTCAAATAGAACCCTGCAGTTCAAATGATGCTTGAATATGTATATGCCACTTGGAAAAATTTCATTAGCTATGAAATCTAGCCAGCATTGGTTGAATTTCTAAATTTGCTTTTCTAACTATTCTATATATTTTCAAGAAAAGAAAGAAGAAGGGGGAGCAGGAGGGAGAGAGAGGAAGACATATGAGGTGTTTTGTCTTCAGTAGTGAGGAAACAAGTTAAAATTATATTTGAACCTTAGGTCCTATTCTGTGAGTACAAATTTCAAGATATTTTCTTTGCTTTTTGACTTTCCTTTTATTTTAGATACTTGTGCTCGAGTTGTTATTTCCTCTTGCATTCATAGCTAAACGTAAAACATTTTTTTATAGAAAAGTCTATTGGCTACTTTAATATCCCTGACAAATGAAATACAATGTTTAGCATGACAAAAACACAGACCATTTTTGTAACTATAACTCTATGCCTGGCACTGTTTTTAAGCATTTTATATCCATTAAATTATTTATCACAGCAGTTTATGAAATGGGTATTGAAAGTAAGCCAATGGAAATAGAGATTACCTTACTTGCTTTAGGTTGCATATTTAACAAAGGATAGACTCTTTTAATAGAATCAGAATTAGAACATAGACTATAGATAGGAGAGGTCTACCCCCCCAAAAATATATACTTTAACTGCTGTTGATAAAGTCATTCTACCATCCTTCCCATCACACTTTCCCTATATCAAGCTCTGCTGAAGTAACTGGGAGCACTTGGGATCTAAGGAGAAGTTGAATTGGAGATACATTTAAATTTGGATTTAGTGATATGTGTACATGATTCACAGTTACTGTTGCATATAATGTTACTACTAGCTCTCATGGTATAGAAGAGTTCTAGGAATAATCTTATGTCATACTCTGCTAATTCACTTGACAATGTAATAAAAAGGTGCAAAGATAAATGTGAAATGTTACAAGTCCAGTGGGGATAGTGGTACATATCCCTAAGGTATGTCATATGTAGAGGAAACAGGTTTGAAATGTATGTAGCAGAAGTTGTCTTCCAAACCTAACAGCAAGCACATAGATTAAGTGGAATTTATAGTTTTTCTCTAATTTGACAGCAATCTTAAACATTTCTTTTACATTACTATGAATAAGAAGTGAAGCTGAAATAAATTTTTCTTTTTTTTCTTTTTTTTTTTTTTTTTTGTGGGAGCCTCGCCGGTGGCCGGTGGCCGGGGAACGAACTGGTGCTGCAGAGGCTGCGGGCAGCCTCGCAACCCAGCTCTCAACCACTGCGCCACCAGGGTAGGCCCAAAATAAATTTTTCTAAACAGAAACCAGAAACATTTTAATCAATCATAACAGAATTCCTAATTTATCTTTCCATATGATCAGAGTAAATGGAGTATAATATAATAGGAAGCAGCAATCAAAATGTACACAGTAAAAAAAAAGGGGGGGGAAGTGTTTTAATTAAAAAATTTTAAAAATGTTGCTTTTCTAGGTTTTATATGTGTGTGTGTTTGCAAATTTGTAATGTGGCGATTTCATATATTAAATGTCATACCAACTGTTGGCCTAATTCTATGTTGTTCTTTTATTTAAGGAGTCCCTCAGTCTGTAGTAGCTTCAGATTAGGAAGGTTAAACATAAGTTTGCTGGGAGGATGGACTTTTACTTATATGCATGTACTTTTTAGCACATGACCCAAGAAAATTATTACTTCTCCTTTAAAAATAGTACTTAATGAGATAAATGAATTTCATTGACTAGTCCCAGGGAGAATCTAGAAGAAACTCTTTCATTGTGAAACTTTAAAGCACATAAAAATAACTACCTAATGGAAAATTAATTCCCAACAGGAACACAAATGGAAGGGAGGGAGAGAAGCAAGGAGGGGGAGGGGAGGCAGGCAGGCAGGCAGGCATGGAGGACTAAGGAAGGTAGGCAAAAAAATGAAAACAAGCCTCATAGGCAGTTAAGGAAATGCAGTTTAAAAAACAGTGAGCTACGTTTTACCTTTAAGTTGTTGAAACACCTAAACACACACAATGTTTTAACTGTTGTATAAACAGCCACCCCAAATTTAGTGGCATAAAGGAACCATCAATTTACTATACTAATAGATTCTGTGGGTCAGGAATTCAGAAAGGAAACAAGAGAGACACTTTGTTTCTGCTCCACAGTGTCTGGGTGCTCACCAGGTAAAACACAAAAAGCGCATGTCCCAAGAGCAGTTGAAAATTCTCTCTATTGAATGAAATGGTCTTAGAAATCACACTGCATTACTTTTCCCCATCATGATTCCACTCAGTGTTAGAGGAACCAAAGACCTTAATTCTTGAGGGAGGAGTGCCAAAAGCACAAGGTAAAATGAGTAACAGCTTTGGGAAAATACAGTAAGTCATATATACTAATAGCCCATTTTAATGAGGATTTAAGGAAATTAGAGTAATTACAATTTTAAACAGTCTGGACACTAAATGTATTTTATAATACATTGGCAAAATAATGCTAGGTTTCCAAACTAACTCTAGGGTATCCTAAAGAAATATCCATGATTGTTTCTATTATCCATAAGTGCCAGAGATCACCAGCCTGTGAGCAGTCTACCATTTTTTGATCATATATGAATTTTGACAGTACAAACCTCTAAACCATAGGGTTATCATAGGTAGTTAGCGCTCTTAAATTGTCCCTGTCACCAATCAGACTTCTACAGGGTCTCAGAGGGACCTTTATGTTCCTTTGACATATGTTGCAGTCAACAGTAGTTCTCCATCCTGTTTCTTGTCTTGAATGTATTCAGTGTTGCAGACTTTGAACACTTGGTAGTAATGAAGGTGGTATTATGGATTGCAATTATTTTCACTGAGATTTTTCTGAATGTTCTAAATTTTCTGTAGTGAAGCTAATTGGAATCAGAAAAAAATATTAAAAGGAAACTAAAAATTTCTAGTTTTTATCATATGCTAATTGTGGGGGAGCTTTTTGACCATGCACCTTACAAATGTTCTTGCCAAAGAAATTTAGGTAGATAAATGATGATAGATAGATTTGTGCAATGACATAAATGTAGCATAGGATATATATGCTATCATATATGTACATATATGTATATAAACACATATATAAAATAATGCAACTACTTCCTATGATCCCCCTGAGAAAAATTTTGATCCCTTTAATCCATGCTTCAGGTTATATCCAGTCAGAAAGAACCTTGGAAGATGCAAATTTGATCATGTTTTTTCCCTGTTTATAATCTTTCTCTGCTGTTGAATACAGGACATAGTTTCTCCTAGTGCTTGAGTGCTCTGGTAGAAACTGATCGCTGCTTCCCACTTCATTCCTATCTCTTAACACTACACCAGCTTCCACACCTAAATAATCTGGGCTTTAAATGTTCCTTTAAATACTCCTTCAACCTGTCAATGTGCTTTACTTGGCCCATAGAACATTTTCAAAATGTTTTTTTTTTAATTTTTTTTATTTTTTAATTTTTTATTTTTTTAATTAATAAATTTTATTTTTATATTCCCCATACAATTGCAATCCCCCCATTCTGACCCAAATCCCTCCCCTCCCGCCCCCCACCCCCCAAAAAGTGTCTCTGGTTCATAGTTTTTGTTGATTTTGATTTTCACTTTCTTATAGTTATTCATTTTCCTGGTCCCATATTTAAGTTTTCTAGATCCCTGCTATGAGTGAGACCATCCGGTATTTTTCTTTTTCTTTTTGGCTTATTTCACTGAGCATGATCCCTTCCAGCGTCATCCATGTTGCTGCAAATTGCATGTGTTTATCTTTTTTGAATGCTGAGTAATATTCCATGGTGTATATGTACCACATCTTCTTGATCCAGTCATCTATTTTTGGGCATTTGGGCTGTTTCCAAAGCTTAGCTATTGTAAACAGTGCTGCTATAAACATAGGGGTGCAGGTGTTCTTTGGAATTGATGTTTCTGTGTTCTTTGGGTAAATACCTAGGAGTGGAATTGCTGGATCCTGTGGAAGCTCTATGTTTAGTAGGTCCAGAAATCTCCACACAGCTCTCCATAGTGGTTGGACCAGTTTGCACTCCCACCAACAGTGCAGAAGAGTTCCTTTTTCTCCACATCCTCGCCAACATTTGCTGTTGCTAGTTTTTTTAATATGTGCCATTCTCACTGCTGTAAGATGGTATCTCATGGTACTTTTGATTTGCATTTCCCTGATTACAAGTGATGCTGAACATTTTTTCATATGCCTGTTGGCCATTCGCATTTCCTCTTCAGAGAAGTTTCTTTTTAGTTCCTCTGTCCATTTTTTGACTGGATTATTTTCTTTGTTGTTGTTGAGTCTCATCAGCTCTTTGCAGATTTTTGTGATCAGTCCTTTATCATTAGTGTTGTGTGCAAAAATTTTCTCCCAGTTGGTGGGGTTTCTCTTTGTTTTTGTTATTGCCTCTTTTGCTGTGCAGAAGCTCTTTAATTTGATGTAGTCCCAGCTGTTGATCTTTGCCTTCACTATCACTGCTTTGGGTGATGTGTCTGTAAAGATGTCTTTGATATGCAAATCACGTAGTGTTTCGCCTATATTTCCTTCTATGTATTTTATGGTTTCAGGTCTTATGTCTAGTTCTTTAATCCATTTTGAGTTGGTTTTTGTATATGGTGTGAGGTAGTGGTCAAGCTTCATTCTTTTGCATGTAGCGACCCAGTTTTCCCAGCACCATTTATTGAACAAACTTTCTTTGCTCCAATGCATAGTCTTTGCTCCTTTGTCAAAGATTAGTTGACCATAAATCTTTGGGTTTATTTCTGGATTTTCTATTCGATTCCATTGGTCTGTGTGTCTGTTCTTGGGCCAATACCATGCAGTTTTGATGATTATGGCTTTGTAGTAGAGTTTGAAGTCTGGGAGTGTGATGCCTCCATTCCCTTCTTTTTTTTTCAGGAGAGCTTTGGCTATTCGGGGTTTTTTGTGATTCCATATGAATTTCATCAATAATTGTTCTATTTCTTTGAAGAATGACATTGAAATTTTGATTGGAATAGCATTGAATCTGTATATTGCCTTTGGTAGGATGGCCATTTTAATAATGTTTATTCTCCCAATCCATGAGCAGGGGATGTCTTTCCATTTCTTTGTGTCTTCTATTTCTTTTAACAGTGTTTTATAGTTTTCTTTGTATAGGTCCTTTACCTCTTTTGTTAGATTTATTCCCAAATATTTGATTTTTTTTGTTTTAATAATAAAAGGGATGGTTTTTTTGATTTCTTCTTCTTCAGATTTATTGTTTGTATATAGGAAGGCTACTGACTTTTGCGTGTTGATTTTGTATCCTGCCACTTTACTGAACTGATTGATGAGTTGAATTAGTTTTTCTGTGGAGTTTTTGGGGTTCTCTATGTATATTATCATATCATCTGCAAAGAGTGATAGTTTGACTTCTTCTTTTCCTATTTGGATTCCTTGGATGTCTTTCTCTTGTCTTATTGCTCTGGCTAGGACTTCCAGTATTATATTGAAAAGCAGTGGTGAAAGTGGACATCCTTGTCTTGTTCCAGATCTTAATGGAATTGCTTTCAGCTTTTCACCATTGAGAATGATACTGGCTGTTGGCTTGTCATATATGGCCTTTATGATGTTGAGGTACGTTCCTTGTATCCCAAGAATTTCAAGGGCTTTTATCATGAATGGGTGTTGCACTTTGTCGAAAGCTTTCTCAGCATCTATTGATATTATCATATGGTTTTTATATTTCTTTTTGTTGATGTGTTGGATAACGTTGATTGATTTTCGGATGTTAAACCATCCTTGTGTCCCTGGAATGAATCCTACTTGGTCGTGGTGAATTACCTTATGGATACACTGTTGGATTCTGATAGCTAAAATTTTATTGAGGATTTTTGCATCAGTGTTCATTAGGGAGATTGGCCTATAGTTTTCTTTTTTTGTGTTGTCCTTGTTCGGTTTTGGTATTAGTGTAATGTTGGCTTCATAGAACGTGTTAGGTATTATACCTTCCTTCTCAATTTTTTGGAAGAGTTTGTGAAGGATAGGTACCAATTCGTCTCTGAATGTTTGGTAGAATTCATTTGTAAATCCATCAGGTCCTGGGCTTTTGTTTTTGGGGAGGTTTTTGATTACCATTTCAATTTCGCTGCTTGTAATTGGTCTGTTTAGGTGTTCTATTTCTTCTTTATCTAGCTTTGGGTGATTGTAGAGTTGTAGGAATTTGTCCATCTCCTCTAGATTGTTAAACTTGTTTCCATATAACTGTTCATAGTAGTTATTAATAATTCTTTTGATTTCTGCTGTGTCCGTTGTGATTTCTCCTCTTTCATTTATTATCCTATTTATTTGTGCTTTCTCCCTTTTTGCCCTTGTGAGCCTGGCAAGGGGTTTATCTATTTTATTTATTTTTTCGAAGAACCAGCTCTTGGTTTCATTGATCTTTTGGATTGTTTTTTTTGGTTTCGATTTCATTTATTTCTGCTTTGGTTTTTATTATATTTTTTCTTCTACTGGTTTTGGGGCTTTTTTGTTGTTCTTTTTCTAGATCTTTGAGTTTCGAGATTAGGTTGTTTCTTTGAGTTCTTTCTTGTTTCTTGATGTGAGCATCTATTGCTATATATTTTCCTCTTATTACTGCTTTTGCTGCATCCCATACATTTAGGAAATTGGTGTCCTCCTTGTCATTCAATTCAAAGAATTTTTTAATTTCTTCTTTTATCTCCTCGTTAGTCCAGTGGACTTCCAGTAGTGTGGGTTTCAATCTCCACGAGGTAGGAGAATACCTTGCCTTCTCTTTATGGTTTATTTCTAGTTTGATGCCTTCATGGTCAGAAAAGATGGTTGGTATGATTTCAATATTGGTGTATCTGTTGATGTTTGTCTTGTGCCCCAGTATATGATCGATCCTGGAGAATGATCCGTGTGCGCTTGAGAAAAATGTATACTCAGATTTTTTTGGGTTTAGTGTTCTATATATGTCTGTTAAGCCTAAGCACTCTAGATCCTTATTTAGAGCTTTAGTGTCTTTACTTATTTTTTGTCTTGTTGATCTATCCATTGTTGATAGTGGTGTGTTGAAGTCTCCCACTACGTATGTGTTTTCTCTGATGTCTGTTTTCAGAGATGCCAATAGTTGTCTGATATATTTTGGTGCTTCTTCGTTTGGTGAATATATGTTAATGAGTGTTATTTCTTCTTGAAGTATTATCCCCTTGATCATAATGTAATGACCACTGGGGTCTCTTTTTATCTTTTTAAGTTTGAAATCTGTTTTATCTGATATGAGTATAGCTGTTCCTGCCTTCTTTTTTGGTCCATTTGCTTGTAGAATTGTTTTCCATCCTTTAACTTTGAGTCTATTTTTATCTTTTGCAGCTAAATGTGTTTCCTGGAGACAGCAAAAGGTTGGGTTTTGTTTCTTAATCCAGCCTGCAACTCTGTGTCTTTTTATTGGAGAGTTTAGTCCATTTACATTTAGAGTTAGTATTGATATGTTAGCATCTGTATTTGCCATTGTGTTTGTCTTTCCTTTGATTTTATTTATTTATTCTTTTAATAACTTTCTTTGGCCTTCTTTTGTTGTTATTCGTCCCTCTGAGGTTCTGGCTTTAGGACTCCTTGTAGTATTTTTTGGAGTGGGGGTTTAGTCGCAATGAAATTCCGGAATTTCTGTTTGTCTGGGAAGGTCCATATTCTTTCTTCAAAGAGGAAGGAGAGCTTTGCAGGATAGAGTATTCTTGGTTGGCATCTGTTTTCTTGGAGTCTGTTGACTATGTCCCTCCACTCTCTCCTTGCCCGTAGTGTTTCTTCAGAGAAGTCTGATGTCAGTCTGATTGGTTTCCCTTTGAATGTTATCTGTTTCTTCCCTCTTGTTAGTTTCATTATTTTTTCTTTGTCTTGGATTCTTGGGAGCTTTACTATTATGTGTCTTGCTGTATTTTTCCTTTCGTCATGGAAGTTTGGTGTTCTTCTTGCTTCTTGTATATCAATTTTCAGATCCTTCTTAGCGTTTGGGAAGTTCTCTTCAATTATATCCATGAATATTTTCTCTGTTCCTACATCTCTCTCCTCTCCTTCTGGGATTCCTATAACTCTTATATTTCCTTTCCTCATGGAGTCAGATAGTTCCCGAAGTCTTTCTTCGGTCTTTTTCCTTCGTACTTCTCCTTCCTTTTCTGTTTTAGTTCTTTTTATTTCTGTGTCTTCAAGAGTACTTATTCGTTCTTCCATTTCATCTATTCTGCTTTCACTGCTTTTCCCAGAGTTCTTTAGCGTCTCCATTAATTCTTTGATCTCCTGCATTTCTTTTACTTCCCTCTTTAGGGACTCAATTTCATTCTTCTGGTCATTAATTATTTTCCCCTTATCATTGTTTTCCTTTATGACTTCTGTCAGTTTTTTAATCACAGCAATTTTAAATTCTCTATCTGGAAGGCTCAGAAGTTCTTCCAAGTTACTGTCGTTGCAATCTGGTAGATGGTTTTCTTTTTGTGGTGTGCTATTTTGCTGAGGAGTTGCTGGGTTGCATGTTGTTTTTCTACTCCCTACTGCCTGTTTTCTAATTTGCCGTATTCCTTGTGACACTGTGTTGCTGGTACTAGCCGGCATCTTGGGCGACCTTCCCAGCTCACCACTGGCTCCTCTGGGGAACTTCTGCTGGGTTCACAAGTCTCCAGCAAAGACAGGTCCCTGCTCTGTCTCCTCGGTGAGCCTTCTGCTGGGTTCACACAGTCTCCAGCAAGAAGGGTCCCTGCTGCAAAATGCCAGAGCCGGGGACGCGCTCCCCTGCACGCCCGGTCTGCCCCAGCGGTGGGTGCTGCTCCCCTCTGGGCTGGAACTGCAGGCTAGAAGGCGCCCAGCATGGGCAAGCCTCCCAGCTTACCTCTGTCTCCTTGGTGAGCCTTCTGCTGGTTCACACAGTCTCCAGCAAGAAAGGTCCCTGCTGCAAAATGGCGATGCGGGAACGAGCTCCCCTGCACGCCCGGTCTGCCCCAGCGGTGGGTGCTGCTCCCCTCTGGGCTGGAACTGCAGACTAGAAGGTGCCCGGTGTGGGCAAGCCTCCCAGCTTAACCTCTGTCTCCTCGGTGAGCCTTCTGCTGGGTTCACACAGTCTCCAGCAAGAAGGGTCCCTGCTGCAAAATGGCGATGCGGGAACGAGCTCCCCTGCACGCCTGGTCTTCAAAATGTTTTTATTTGTTGCTGATGTATACAAATTGGGAGACTTTATGTCAAAATATTTGGGTTCTCAGATTTTCTTAAAATATGATGCAGTGGGGCCTCCCTGATTGCGCAAGGGGTTAAGACGCAACCCATGAAGCTATCCGCAGCCACAGCAGCATGAGTTCAATCCCCAGCCAGGGAGCTACCCACATGGCACAGCAGACCTCTCCTGTCATGCCCGCTGCTCCCCTCAGCAGTGTATTTCAGTCAGTCTGCCTGTTCTGTTCCCCACTCTGTCTCTGGTGAATCTTCTCACCCCTGCACCTCTGGCCTATACCCCAGTTCTTGTATGCATCTTTGAAAAAAAAAAATATGACACAGTGTGCCAACAGTTGGTTTGTGTTCTCATTACTTCCTTTGGGCAGGTAAGGGCGTTACAGATTGCAACAGTAATCATTACCTGTATTGTACCATTCCAGATCACTTCACTAATGTGCACCACATTGCTAACCCTCATACACATTGAATTTTATAAACTCTGCTAAAATATATTAAGTTAAACATAGATAAAATACAAATCATTTTGCCTTTTCACCTGGGTGTTTTGGTATGATTTAGAAAAAAACAAACATCACATCTTTTGGCTAAGAAAGCAGAACTTATTTTTTTTATTCATTTGTTATTATTCATTTTAATGAAGTACTATTGTTTTACATCGTTGTTAATAATTTCACAGTACAGGATTTCCCCCCCTCACCCATCACTATCACCCCTCTGTCCCTTCTGGATGCTTCAAATCTATGGTTAGTTGAAAGCATAATTTAAAAAGGTTTCTTAACTCTAAAGAACTGTAAGGTTTAGAAATTAAATTTGGTGTTTTCTTTAGACATTCTTCTCTGTTACAGACGTTCTTGCATAGCTTGTTCCTTGTTTAATGGGTGTTAGTCTAGATCCTGCTACCAAATTCAAATCTCATTGTTGACAGGAGTCAATATCATCATGTTTATATTTGGAAAAGCTCTCAATAAGTTCTGATTGATGTTTTGATAAAAATGCATTATTGTAGAGACTATGTAGATATTCTTGGAAAATGTAGCAGGTCCATTGTAAAGGTTGATTTAGACAATCAACCAGTTCTATACAATGCTTTGCAAAATGTCATTGTCTGTTTCCACATGGTAGAGAGTAAAATAGTCCTTTTATGTTGCAATCTAAATCTGCATTCCTATAATCCCAGGAGCTTCCTGTAACCCAGGAGATTCTCAAGATAAAAATAGAAGGAATTTTTTTCTTCTATGGGGAAATAAAACAGAAAATCTGTCAATAGGTTCCAGCTCTAAGCCTCTAGTATCATCATGATTTGCATGCCAAAGGGAAGCCTCCAGGCTGAATGACCCTCTCTGGGGATGGGTGCAATCCCAAACTAGAGACTGACAGCTCCAGCTCTTGGTCAGGGAACAAAGAAAGGCTGGCTCTGCAAGTACCCCTGGCACTCTTATCAGGCTCCTGGGAAGAGGCAGGTTTCCTGGGGCAGCCCAAGAACTGGAAGTTCAGGAGGTTGTCAGTGGTATAACTAAAGTATGAGTAAAGGCATTATTAACCCTGTTTTAGAGAAAAACAGTAATTTGTTGAGATAATGATAATCAGAATAGTTAAATGCTGCTTCTTTGTCCCTTACTTTTCAACTGACACAGGGTACATTAATTTTAGATTCATTTTCTTTTCTCAGATGAAGATATGTGTAACAGCTAAGTGACAGTTTTTAAATGCGTGCATACATTTCTATAAACAACACAAAGAAACTCTTTGCAGCTACCATTTATGAAAAATGTATTTGTCAAAATTGTAAAAAATGAAATAGATGCAGAAGTCCCTGACCTCAGAAGGAAATACAAATGACTGTGTCTGTAACAGAGGAATTTCCATTAAAAGGGGTGTTAGGTGGAAAGGATGTCCTAAGCTAATTCCAAGCAGGCTTTGTGGACCCCACCCCCACTCCAGACCAAAGCCATCAAGACATTGGGAAAGACAAATGCCCTCACCACCAAAGGGAAGGTGGCTGGGACCGGAGGGTGGAGTTAAGCAGCCACGTTGGGTATAAAAAACCAAACACGTGGGCCTTGGGCTCGCTCTCTCCTGGCCTCCTGGCTTCACGGCTCCTGGCTGGTGGCAGCTCTCAGAGTGCCATTTGGGATTCCAGATCTGCGGATCAGGTAGGACTCATTTAAAACTTTGTCTCCCACTTTTCTCCCTGAGTTGTACATTTCCTCATTTGCCCTTCCCTTGTAAATAAACCTTTTATTAACCTTTCGTGTGTGCCTGCAGTAGAGCATTGATAAGTCCTTTTAAGTGCGCGGGTGAGGACCCACAGTCAGGCAATCCATTTTGTATTGGGGCTGCCCTATAACAGGGGCATTTCCAGGTTCCCTGCCCCCCCAGTGAGGAGTGGAGCTGAGTGGCAGGTGAAGATTTAGAACACTTGGAGAGGAAAACTTAGGGAGACACAGGAGGAGGGAGAAACAAGTGGAGCAGAGAGACATGTGAAGCAGGATGCACTTGCTTCTCAGCTTTGGATTTTCATCTGGGACTTGGGGGACATAGAAGGAGACACGTGGATTTGAAACATGTAGAGACACTTGGAAGAGACTTGTGTGAGAGACATGTGGGGAGGCTGACAATTGCAGACTTTCCCTTGATTTGTACTTTGATTTTGTTCCTCTCGTCCCAAACTTGCCTGGCCCTTTCAGCCCCTTTCCTAAGGTTCCCCACCAGAAGGTACCCTAGACTGGTGGCAATTTTGCAGGCCTTATCAGTCCTGCTTTGGGGCAATGATGTTTGGATTTACCTATGAGGGCATGGGTAACCTTGGGTGTTTCATTGGGAAACTATAACCTTTCCTTTCTTCCCTCTCTATCCACAAACTTCCTACTAAATATCTTACAACTAAGAGTATGCTTTGTCTTTATGAGGCATATGGCAGAATCCCTTAAAAGCCTGCAAGTTTGGGGCTCCAGGGTAACCTCAGTCTGCCTGTTTACATTTTCACTCTAAGTCTTCATCACTAAAACAATTATATCATCCTCTACATGTTGGCTTAAATGAACCATTGACCCATAGTAACACATTCATTTCTGTCAAAATACATAACAAACAAATGAGGAAAATGACAGGACCATGCTCAGATATTATAAAGATCTTTGGTAATTGGTAATAGGATTTATGTGATTCCACACATAATCTAAAAGTCAAGCAATAAAATGAACTCACCTTCCCTCCTAGTTGTGACATAATGTCTAGGGTGGCATCACTAAGAAGGCAGCATAAGGAACCAAACCTCTGTCCTCTGACAAAGATCAAAATGAAATAGTTATCCATGAACAAATAACAGGGGTAGGAAGAGCACAAGGGATCATGGTGCTGGTTCACAGGTGAATGGGTGGTGGGAATTTCACGGGGACTATAACCGAGATGAAAATGCATATATTGTACAAAAATGAAAAATGATATAAAAATATATCAAATAAAATAATAATTTAAAAACTGCACTGTGAGAGTTCTATATCCAATTTAAAAATACTATAGTAACACAATGGAAAAAGAAAATGTAACTGAAAATAACCACACAAGAAAACAAAGAAGATGGCTACAGTTTGCCTGCACTCTTCTATTCCATTTATATATGGAATATAGATAAAGAAAATAAAGGGTCAGATAAAGCTGAAGTAAAAGCTTAAATTTGAGAACTGACTATGGAAATGAGGCACCCAGGGTGGGAGGGAGAAGACGAATCTAGTACAAAGTGGGGCATGAGCACAAAGGTGTGTACTTTGGTGGTGAGTACACTATGGTAATAACACCCCAAGAGGGGATTCTGTACTTCTAAAATACGAACAATTATTCAAACCAATGTTACCTCAATAAAAATAACTTAAAAGAATAATCAAATATCTTCTTTAAAAAAATCCAAAATATTACTTATAAGTATCAAACTGAGATAGCAACATCTGAAGAACATTTGCAGATACACTTTGCTCTCACATGCTTTTTGAAGACAAAAGACAAAAAATACTAATATATTCCTCTTGATGTATGTGACAATGTTTAGAATATTTTAGAATCTGTATTTTGTGCATAGATGCATATTTCTGTTAATTTATTTTCCGGAGGTAGGTTCAACTTTGCTTTTAGATTTTTATTTTTAATTTTTGTCTAGAAAATCTGGGGTGTACGCAAGTGGTGCAGGGAGGAGGGGTGAGATGATTCAGCAGAGACAAAGTGGGGAGCAGAACAGGAGGATTTACTGAAATACACTGCTAAGAGGAGCAGTGGGCAAGACAGGAGAGGTCTGCTGAGCCATATGTGGAATGAACTCAGGCCATAGTGGTGACAGCACTATGACAACCCTTAGGCCACCAGGGAGGCCCTGCTTTTAGAGTTCAAGATATTAATAGGAAACCAGTTAAATGAGGAGTTGTCATTATCACACTCCCTGATAAATATTTTACTAGTAGATCATATGTGAAACATTTTGAGAAGTTTATATGTACTATGAGCTAAGAACAAGAATTTATCAACCACAGACTGTAACTAAAATATTTCCTTCTCTGTCACCTAAAGAAACCCAATTTGAATATTTCTGTGTCATCATATAGCCGAGCCAGTGTTTCTTTTTTTTTTAATTTTATTTTATATATATTTTTACATCATTTTTCATTTTTGTACAATATATGCATTTTCATTTTGGTTATCATCCCCATAAAATTCCCACTCCCCTTGTTTTGATCCTACTCCCTTCTCCCCCGGCCTGTAGCATGTCTCAGCAACATGGATGGAGCCGGAAGGGATCATGCTCAATGAAATAAACCAGAAAGAAAAAGAAAAATACCGGATGGTCTCACTCATAGCAGGAATTTAGAAAACCTAAATAAGAGATCAGGTAAAAGACTAATTATAATAAAGTAAAAATCAAAATCAACGGCAACTATAAACCAGTAGTGTTTCTTATTTCAAAATTCTAGTTTAGAATATTACTTGGAATTTCGCATTTTCCTCTTTTTTGAAATTAAGGAAGGTCTTGAAAGACCTCAGGGGCTTAACATGGAAAATAGTTGTAAAGCGTCACTATGAGAATTACTCATTTACTGTAAGTCATGAAAATGTTGACAAATGATATAATAATGCTCATTCTCTAAATGGAAAGAGTGATGTCATCTTTTCACTTTCCCTCAACTTCTTATCTCTTGGTGAAACAACACCAAGATCTGGTAAGTACGGATTTCAGAGAGAAGTGGAAGGAATACAAATAGCCCTTGTCCTTCTTCAGATGGAGGAGTGCACATGTGGTGTTGGACACAAAGAGATGTACGCTGGGGTTAGTAGAGACTACTTTGACTTTGAAGAGAGAAATTGAATCGGAGCAGATGTCTAGGAAAATAAGTAAGGAGAAGGTCACTTTGATCTGATCATTGATTTTAGGAGGAAGGAATTAAAGGTGTATTTGATGTTTTCCTTGTGTTGTTTAACCCTAGTCAGTGACAGAAGGAACACACTACTTATGAGACAGAGCCTTGTGTGCATTAAGAAAGAGAAACCTCTGTCATGAGGCTACATTGGGTATAGAAATTGCAGTGTGATAGCAAGCAAATGTTATACTACATCAACAATAGTCTAAGGGAAATTAAACTAAATAAATTATATTTGTACTTTACGTTGAATGTGGGAGGTAGCAGAGAGAAAAGATTCTAGTAATTTTTTTAAATATTGCAAATCTCTTTACGGGAGACAGATTTCTTTTTTTTTTTTTTTTTAAGATTTATTTATTTATTTATACAAGCACTGGGTACAGTCAGAAGCACAGGAGAGTGAGAGAATTCACCAGAGCCAGAGCGGGGAACAGAACAGATAGACTGACGAAGTACACTGCTGAGGGGAGCAGCTGGCACAGCAGGAGGGGTCTGCGCACCTTGTGGGACCCTCGCTGGCTGCCGGGGATTGAACCAGTGCTGCAGAGGCTGCAGACAGCTCGCAGCCCAGCACTCAACCGCTGTGCCACCAGGGGAGGCCCGAGACAGATTTCTTGATCAGAGGCTATAAAATATACCATTAACATTTCCCAGCTTGGTATGTCTTTATTTTCACATTTAAGTTAGTTTAATTTAATACTTTAGCATTCAGCATTAAAGAAATTTGTCTTAAAATTAACTATTATAATTTACATAATGGATTATCTTTTGAAATATTTTAGAGAGAAATAAATGAGACATAATTAAATATATGTCTAGATGATATTTGAAATTCCATTTAATCTGTATGGATATGGATGGTTATGTTTTATAATATATGTTTATATATTATATATATACATATATTATATATGTATATATATTATATATTATACATTTACACATATATACATAATAGTTCTGTGTGTATTATAATTTTTATTCTGTGTTCTGTATAGTTATTTTTAGCTTCATTTTATGAGTAAAATTTGGCAATTATGCTGAGAAGTCAGGGAGATAAAATATAATCTATATCTTTCCTCTGAATAATGTTCATGCCAAACTAACAGAGGCTAAGTACAGGGGGAACTAAACAAACCTTAGGAACTAAATATGAAATAGCCTTGTCAGAGTTCTGTTAGCACACTATTATCCAGCACTATTGTTACTGGAGTTGACCCAAATGCCAGTTCCACCAACATGTGACTGCCTTGGTTTGGTTTGGTTTTTTTAATTTTGGTATTATTTTATTATTGAGGTAAATTTGTTTTACAACACTGCACATGGTTCAGAGATAGAGTTTCACACCTCTTTAGATGTATGTCACCACACAACACCCACAACCAGAGCACCCATAATCCTCCACTATCATCCATGGGGACTCTACCTCCATACCCCACAAACCCCAATACTCCTCTGGTGGTCTCAATTCTAAAATATGTTTGGTTCAGTTTTGTTTGTTCCTTGCTTTGTTTCTCTATATTCTACATATAATGACACCATCCTGTGTTTGTTTTCCTCCTCCTTCTGATTTATTTCACTTAGCATAATACCCTCCAGTTCCATGGATGTTGTTGCAAATAGCAAGATTATAGAATTTTTATCTATGACTAGTATTGCATTGTGTTGTTTGTGTTGTACACATTTTTTTACCACTCATCTGTGGTTGCAAGTTTTGTGTAAATTCAAAAAAGGAAATATAGTGTATTATTCTGCAATATAATCTGAAATAGATACTGATATATTCTATAGCATAATTACATATAATGCTTTATTCAATCAGAAGAAAACAATTAATAAAATGATAGTTGAAACAGATCTACAGTTAATTCAGTTTTTTACATTATCTGTGATTAATAGGTGAATCAATCAAATGACTAGAGCAAGAGCTTCATTGGAAAACTGTAATTTAAAAAAATGAATCCAATGAAAATTTTAGAACTAACTATGAAGTAACAAAAATTATCTGAGAAATGTATCAGATTAGATACAATTATAAATTGAAATGTAAATTGTAAATGTAAATTGTAAATTCAATTCAATTTTAAGAAAGAAATCTGAGCCTCTAGCACTCACAGGCAAATGGATACAAATGTAGAAACAAGCTTAAAGAATATATTTTAAAATTTGTGAAAAATGCAACATATACAATATTTGGGTATGAGGAGACGAGCTAGAGAATTTAGCACTAACAACAAACAGAGATAACTTTTAAAATGATGAGTGAAATATTAAGTCACTTATTTAAGAAATACACAGGCTCTTAAGCAAGATATATACAGGAAAAGCCATAGCGAGGCAAAAATTGCAAAATTTTAAGTAGAAAGGAAAGACAATTTCTTGAAAGTAGAGGAACAAAGATATTCTAACTTTGAAATAATAACTATATCTGATAGATAACACCAAAAACGTTGGAAGTCAGAAAATGTTAGAAATTGAGTGAATATAATTGAAAATATAAGTAAATGCCACCTGTATGAAAATAAGCATGTCTCCTGTTGTTTAAAACACAGAGGGAAAAAATGAAAAACAATAGCAAAGGTATCTTGAAAGGAGAAACACAGTTATAAGGGTTTTTTTCATTGTTTGGAATATAGATAAATTATTGATTTGTACTAAATCTAGTAATTCAAGAGTGCAATTTGTAATACCTAAAGAAGTCACTGAAGTAAATGAAGAATTTATAACTAACAAGATAGCAGAGGAAAATTCCAGAAAGATTAAAAAATCCAGAATTAATCCAAATGAAGTCTATAATGGAAAGCAACAGGAATATAGAAAATAGAAGACCAATAGTAGAGTTTATTTAAATCCAGTTTAGAAAACAGTCATAGACAGATATGATATGCAAAAACTGCTTAAAGAAAGTTGGCACAGCTGTATTAATACCTTATACAGTAGATTTTAAGGAACAAACAGTATTATTAAGTAGGTCATTTTTAAGCTGAGTCAACTACTAGTAAGATGTATAATTCTACATCTGAATGCTCCTAATAGTGTGGTCTCAAAATATGTAAACTCTACATTTTCAGATATATAAAAAGGGAAACCCACAATCATAGCCGGGAATTTTAATACCCTTCTCTTAGTAACTTCTGAAACAAATATACACAAAAACCATATACATAACAAATAAATGTACAACTAATACACAAAAGGGTATATTGAAATGGTCAAGAAGCACATAACAAAGTTCAAACTCATTATTCACCAGAAAATGAAATTCAGAGCCATGTTATAAAAGTGCACATGTCCAATAACTTAGTTTAAAAATACTGACAATGATGCACCTTGGGAATTGTGGAAGTCATGCGTACTGCTTGTAAACTGTAACTATCACTTTCAAAAAAGCTGTTTGGAATTATTCCTTAAATTTGAATGTACACATGGCCTATGGCTGCGAGAATTTTACTTCTAGTGTATAGCCAACAGAAATACATCTGTATATTCACCAAGAAATAGGCACAAGATGTTCATGGCAGCAATAGTAAAAGACAAAGACTATATCAAAGAGAAATGCCCACCTCTAGTAGAACAACACAATCAATGTTGGTATCCATATAAGGGGTTTCATCAGCCAGGAGAATGAATAAATTAACACCATGTCCAATAGCTTAAATGAATCCCAAGCAAAATAGGAGGTGAAAGAAGATACAAATAATTCAAATCACTCCATTCTATATAGAAAAGATTGAAAATACATCATGAAGTTAGAAGAGTAGTTGTCTTTGGAATAGGAAGAAACAATAATTAATGGGAGAATGCATAAGGGAATTTCTTTATAATAGTAAAGTTTTATATGTTGACATGAGTGGTATTTTAGTGGTAATTTATTTTTGTGATAGCCTATTAAATTATACATTTAAGAATTTTTCACTTTATAATATGTATGTGTTAAGTTAAAAATCTACTTTCAATATTAATGTACATATGTATTAGTACTGTTGAATAAAAATTGATTTTCCTGATTAGTAATACTTTTTTACTAAATCATCAAATTTTAGTTTAGTTTTAGGTTCCCCTAATGCAGAAAGCCTTGGAGTACCCTTGTACTTTTTTTTTTTTAAGATAAAGTAGCATTTTAAGAAATTCTTTTTTTTAAGATTTATTGATTGATTGATTGATTGATACATGCATACATACAAGCACTGGGTACAGTCAGAAGCGCGGGAGAGTGAGAGAATTCACCAGAGCCAGAGCAGGGAGCAGAGCAGGCAGCAGAGCAGGCAGAAGGACTGAAGTACACTGCTGAGGGGAGCAGCGGGCGGCAGGAGAGGTCTGTGCGCCATGCGGGACCCTCCTCCAGTGGCGGGGGGAGCAGCTGGGGATCAAACCGGCACTGCAGAGGCTGCGGGCAGCTTTGCAACCCAGCGCTCAACCGCTGCACCATAGGGGAGGCCCCCTTGTATGTTTTTAAGCAACATTCTCCAGTAGAGTCAAGCTAAAGATATACTGTCTAAACATATTAAGAGTTACATAGATAACCTTCTGAAGTGTTGTATCAGTTTTGTTTAAATGTTTAAATTTTATATGGCATGTGTTTATCAGGTTCCTGTAGTCTGAAACCAGATATGTGTGGTGCATCCTGCAGGTCATAACCAGCTTTCCCTTGTTACCCAAGGAGCAAGACAGGCCAACTTTGTTGGCTCCACTGGCCCCAGTGCATATAGCCTGAGGGCTGCCCGTTGCATATTGCTCTGAAAGCAGCAGCAGTAGGAGTTTCCCTGCCCACAGCCCAAGCACACTGCCTGTAGACAGTACTCAGACAGGATGCTCTCAATGTGGCAACAGCATCCGGCATTTCCACCACCTATCTCTAGCATGAGCAGCTCTGCTAGGGCTCAGGCAGCCAGCAGTGGCCAGCAGCAGCTGCAGGAGGCAGTAGTTCACCCACCACTCCAACCCAGGGCATGCAGCCACACGGGGGCTGAACGGGCAAGGTCATCCCATACCAAAGCATGCTCCAGCAGCAGAGGCAATCCCCAAACCCTGCAGCTCCTAGCCCTGACTCAAGGCTGCTTGGAGGTGCACTGGGCCACACTGGGACAGCTCTGACACAGAAGCTCCCTGAAGCTGCAGGCAGTAGAGGCCCATGGAGAGCCAAGCCAACATGGTGGGCCCCCTGCAGCAGCTGGGACACATGTCACTGTGCTGTTGTAGGCTTGCCCTCTTTTGCATTGTTACACCTGGTCCAGATGAAGGGACATGGTGCAGTGTGCCTCCAGCCCCAATGAGGACGGCTCTGGCCATGGTTCCACTGGCCCATAAACCTGCCCTAACTTCAGGGCAGGAGAAGTATATGGAGGCATGGGCTTTTTTCTTTTGTATTCGGCACCTGGATTGTAAATGGACCAATCAGTTTCCAGTTCAGTTTTTGAGTTAATTATTCTGATTGAAAAATGGAAGTGAGTTGTTAGGTGCTGACACAAATCGGATGTTTACTACTGAAAATGGTCCAATCAGGCTTGTAGCTTGGGGATTATATGAATTAATGTGTTTAACATGCTGGAAAATAGAAAATCTTGGACTAAAATTCAGATCTGTCTCTTAATCAAGCAGGCTTCTTTTTGATCATTTTAGTATGAATTTCTACCATAGGAACTCTGCATAGCTTATTTATTTTGTGATATGCTTTACATGGATTTATAACTGCTCCCACTACTATCTTTGATCTATCCACTGTATTGGATAATTTACTATATCAACAAGAAAATTGTGATCTTGTGCTAAAAATATCCTATATCATATCTTATAGGGTAAACCACTTTCTCTTTTAGTTAGAGAAAAATTATAAAAACTTTAACTGTATTTCATATAACATGATCTAGACAATTGCAAACTTTATCACAAATGTTGCCAACATGAGTAACAAAGGACTTGGAAATGAGAAATTAACCATATATTCAGAAAAGCTTAGGAAGCAGTAACCAGATTTACCTGTCAAAACAAGGAAGTATGTTTCAAAAAAAATTGTATTTTACCTCTAAAATTTGGCCATCATTATTCTTGTATATTTTATAGTATCTTGGGGACAACAGGTTATCATGACCAGACTAAGGGGGGTTTGTTGAATGAGTTCATGCATAAATAACAACTCCATAATGCTGGGAACATTTATGAGGCTTATTATGTTTCAGTTCTTGTTTAACTGGCAAGTCCCTACTTGAGCAGTGGAATCCTGCTGATTTACTACTTATAAGGAATAAATTACAATTTAGAACTTGGATTTTTCATGGTTTTCTTTGTGTCAGCATAAATAAACTTAGCCAATGGGTTATTTCCTGTTGCCTATTAAACTAGCTGTAAGTAAATGTTCCCCAGCTTTTGAGAGAATATCAGCAAGATGAGAAGACTGAATTGTTTTACCTGAAAGTGTTTATAATGTTGGCTATTTGGGAAATAAATATCAGTGCTGCAAGCTATCAGTATTTCCTGATACTTACTTTAGCTTATACCTTTTATTTTCCATCATCTAAATAATATTATTGATGCCATTATTACTGAGGATCGAGAAAGCATTATCGACAAACTAAATAAACAAAAATATCTGCTCATCTTAAGATGCTGCCCAGTGTCATTATCATATCTGTGTATTTTTCTCTTAACAAAATCTAGAGTGATAGTTTCACAAGCTTTGAGGAAAAGTTCACAATTTAATAATTACTGAAAAGGAAAGTAAAATGTCATGTCTACATTTTTATTCAGAGTGGTTTCCTAGCTCCAAATCCCCCATTTCATTTGCAGAAACAGCTTTTGGATGTTAGTTAACATTCAAGGAATAGTTTCAAGTTTTACAACTGCAAAAGGGTCATTATTTTTATCAGTGTGCTGGAAGTTATTTTGAGCCTGACTATGGAGGGCCTGATTCAACAAAATCTCAGTCTGTGTTCCCCAGCAGGATACTCAAACCATGGGAATTCAACAGAGGAGTGCACATGAACTTCTATGATACTAAACCAGGGCTGAGTTTCCATTTAATCCTTCTCAAGAAATAAAAGACACTTTGGAATTAAATGGCAAACCTTTTAACTAGGCACCATCCACAGAAATGGCCAATTAGCATTTAAACTGCAGAACTGCATTATGTAAAAGGAAATGAGTAACTGAGAAAAGAAAATATCTTCCTTATTAATTAAAAAGGTAAACCAAAAACATGGAGTTATAAAATAAGCATTATCTTCTAGGGCAGGAAAGTTACCATAGGTCTTTTGTTGCAATAGAGAATAAAAAAAGACCCGTATTATTTACTTTTTCTCATACTTTAGCTTTCCATGCCAAAATTAGCTCGAGAATGATATATGAAACTGCCCTCCAATTATAAATTTTATATCATGTTTGTCAAATAACTCAACAGCTCAGTTTTTAGGTCTTAAAATTGATTTTTAAATATGTCCTTGAAAACAAAAATAACATTTATGAATGGCCCAGATTCAATTTTTTGTATTCATAAAATCGCTGACCTATCAAATTTTCATCCCAATCTTCAAGTTTGTACCTCAGCAGTTTGGAGGTCAAAAAAAAAACCAAGCGTTAGTTTAGGGAAAAACATATATTTCTAACTGGCCTTCAGATAAAGGAAAAGTTTAAAACTTTTGCTTTCCCCATGAAATATATCGGAGTTCCAAAAATAAAAATGGTTGGAAAACAGTACTACAAGGAAATATGTCCCTAAAAAAAAAAAAAAAGGGCAGGGACAACTATAGTTAGATGAAAAAAACTACCAGCTAAAAGTGGAAACTCATGACAAGGATGAACATTATGTAATGATTTCGGTATCCATACATCAAGAAGCCATAACTCTCATTAATATATATGCATCAAATGAAGAAGCATCAAAATATATTGTGCAAATATTATAAATCTAAAACACATTGTCAGCAACACAATAGTGATAGGGGATTTCAACACAGTAGTTATCAAAGGAGAGTAACTCAACTAGAGAATAACTCAACATGGAAACAACAGCCTTAAATGATTAATTAGGCCAGATGGACCTAATAATTATTTGTATGGTGTTGCACCACTCCACCCCCCAGAAAAAGCTGAGTATGCATTCTTCTCAAGTTCACAATGGAAAATTCTTGACCATCAACCTCATGTTGGATCACAGAATAAGTGTCAGTAAAGTCATGAAGAATGAAGTGATATCAAGTATTTTCTCAGATCAAGATGGTAAAACTAGAAATCAACCATTAAAAAAAGAAATAAATAGCCTCTACTATGTAGATAGCATAAAATAGATTACTGAATCACTGCAAGATTAACAAGGAAATCAAAGGACAAATTGTAAGGTAGAGATGAATGAAAATGAAGACACAGGCTATGAAGAATGATGGGACTGGAGAAAGCAGTACTAAGAAAGAAATATATAGCAATACAGAAGTATATCCAACAGGAAAAATCTTAAATAATCTAGCCTTACATCTATGGAACCAGATAAAGAATAACAAACTATATCAAAAACCAGTAGAAGGAAGGAAATAAAATAATTTAGAGCAGAAATAAAATGGAAATGAAAAAAAAGATAATCCAAAAAATCAATGAAAACAAAAGCTAGTTCATTGAAAATTTGAACAAAATGACAAACCTCTAGGAGGTTCATAAGAAAAAGGAGGTGAATACTCTAAGAACTAAAGTCAGAAACAAAAGAGAAGTCATAAGTCATCTCAAAAATACAGAAGATCATAAGGAATTGCTATGAATATCTTCATGTGAAGAAACTGGAATAGCTAGAAGAAATGAACAAATTTTTAGAAGCATGTAATCTTCCAAGACTAAATCAGGAAGAAATAGAAAATGTGAACAAGCCAAATAAAAGCGAGAAAATTGAAACAGTAATTAAAAAATCTCCCAAAAAATAAAAGTCTAGGACCAGTTTCACAAGTGACTTCTACAAAACCTTCAAAACATTAAGGTATTGGAATAAATATAGACACAGTGAATCAATGGAATGAAATTGAGAGACCAGAAATAAGCTCATATTTTATATATAGACAATTTATGACAAAGGAGCCAAGAGTATATAATGGCCATTTTGATAAATAGTATTGGGAACACTGGACAGTTATATGCAAAGGAATGAAACTAGACCACTACCTCATACTATATTCAAAAACTAACTCCAAATGGATTAAAGGCCTGAAATCATAAAATACATGAAAGAAGACATAGGCAAAATACTACACAACATTGGGTTTATATATGTCTTTGAGGACTAGACTCCAAAAGCAAGGGAAACAACAGCAAAAATAAATAAATGGAGCTACCTCAAACTAAAAAGCTTGTGCACAGAGAAAGAAGATATCATTAACGTAAAAAGACCGCCTACTGAATGAGAAAATATATTTGTGGATCATACTTCCAACAAGGAGCTAATATTCAAGTTCTACAAATAATTCATACAATACAAAAAAAAAAATCCAACAGCACAGTTTTTAAAACATGACAGAAGAGCTAACTAAACACTTCTCGGAAGAAGAAATATAGATGGCCGACTAGCACATGATAAAAAGTGTTCATCACTTATCATCAAGGAAATTTAATCAAAATCACAAGATACCATCCTACACATATTAGAATGGCCAATATTAAAAAGACCAGAAACAAAAAGTTCTGGTGAGTGTAAGTGAAAAAATGACTCCTTGCACATTGTTGGTAGGGCTGTAGACTAGTCCATCCCTATATAAAACAGTATGGAGGTTATTCAAAATACTAAAAATAAATTTATCATATAATCCAATTCCTCTTCTAAGTATCTACCTGAAGAATGCAAAAACCCTGATGCAAAGGGGTATATGCACTTCTTTGTCCAACCACAGATGAGTAAATAAAGATGTGAGATAGGTATACAATGGAATACTACTTAGGTATAAAAAAGATGAAAACTTGCTTTTTATAGCATCATGAATAGATCTTATGGGAATTATTCTAAAGGAAGTAAGTCAGGAGGAGAAGACATACCAGATTATTTCACTCATATGTGAAAATATAAATAATAAAAGTAAAGCAAAGGAATAGATGAAAATAAAACAAAACAAACCCTAGGAATCTGTCAAATGAAGCTAGTAAAAGGGGATGTTAATATTAAGAGAAAAGGGGGTAAGGCTATATGGACAATACTAAGGTATTATTTTTATTTTGATTGTGGCACTGGTATGGTAACATACATCTCAATAGGTGAACCTATATCCCTAAATCAAATGTATGATTGTAAGCAATGTTAACTCAATAAATAAATAGAATCCAATCTTTAAAATATAGTGCTAGGATGAAGAGTTTAAAAAAAGGTTATCTGGCAGATACTTATTTTGAATATCCTTCCAAGCAAAAACATTTTAATGCAATTTTGTTCACAATATTTTATTATAAGGTTACATGATGTCATATTTTGGATATAGAATATTTTTATATATAATAGATATCCACTATATGGACAAAGAGCAAAAGATGATTTCACTTCTATAGGAATGAGAGGGGAAAAAGAAAATTTCAGCTATTACTGTAAATTCATTAAACACTAAAGAAAATTCAATGAGTAAAGAAATACAACCCTGAATCTTAAAAGTGTTATTAGCAGGGTGTTATGAAAGAATGTACTGATTTGTCTGGATCTGAGCTGTGTTTGTTTATTATGAAACACTACTGCTTTTCTGAAAAATGGAAACTTTTTACAGTTAACATGAAAACAGAAATAAGCCAAATAATTATTGTAATGATGGAAATAGTTGGAAATGCTATGTTCAATTTCATATTAAATCGAAGTCAGAGTAGTGTTTGGCCTGGCTTGCTAATGCTTTCTGTAACCGTAAAATTTGGCTGCAACAGGGCAATACAATACTGGTGAGAAAATGCTGAAATTTTACCATTCTTTTTTTTAAAGAAGGAAAGAAAAGTCCAAAGGAATAAAACAAATGCATGTAAAGGGGTGAATATTTACTCCCATCATAATTGAAGAATCATATTTACTTTGGATTAGAATGCAAACTTTAGACAAGGCATGTGCTGTGTTAATGTCCTTAGGCACTATTAGGTCTCTCTTGGCAAATGTCTGGAGGACCAGGCAGGACACACTGTCTCTGCTTTTGGCCACGTCACGCTGGCTCACACTCAGTGTGAAACTGACTCTGATCTACTTTAGAGGGGATAGAACCAGGAGACATCATACACGTCAAAACAAAATAAAATAAATGTCCACCTTTCTTCTTGACTTAGCTCCCATAGTCACTATGAAAGCACAGACTTTATAACCTTAACACAAGAATTCAGCCTAGAGTTCTTGCAAAGAACTCTCTATGGTAAATCTTCTTCCATTTTTTTGCCCTCTCTCTTGACTGACAAAGTAATATTTATTTCCTTGAGAGGCTCTGAAAATAACTTGACTTAAAAATATTGTTTGTTTTTCCTCCTGTACTTCTTGGATTCTTTTCTAATGAAAACAAAAACAAAATATGTATTCTTGGTGCAAAGTCATTTTTCCTTTGAACCTAAAAGTCCTAAAAAGGCACCCACCATGAACATTATTGCAATCCAGAAGTTTCAGGATGAGCAACCAATATGATTAAAAAATACCTTCCTAGGTTTAAGGTGTTTTCTCTTCAAGACATTTGACCTTGCCACAATATCCCCCTTAATTTATTTGTGAAAAACAGGTGCCCCTTTGCAGTTAAAAGTCCTCATTTTTTTTTATGCAGCTCATGTGTTTTATTGACTCAGAGTCTTACATGCAACAAATGTAAAAAAAAAATCTAAGCTATACAAAGACATTTAAATTCTGAATTATTTGTCTTCATCCTTTTTTCAAAGGGCCCTGAAAAGAACTCTGTGTTTCAAATACCAAAGGTAGGAATTACTAAAAAGAGTTATCACAAAGTGATTCAGAGTACTCTAAATTCACTATATTGTATAAGCAGTGGTGGGATAATCATCCATCAGTAAATTAAAGCAAGATTCCTATGTTTTGGGGAGGTTGAAGTTGTTAATGAGTCAAATGTCCTGTCTTTATTCTTTCCTTTTTTTTAATTGAGGCAACATTGCTTTATAACATATAAATTTCAGGTGCTCATCATTGAAAACCAGCATATATCTATATTACATTAAGTTCACCTCTAAAAGTCCAAATCAGTTTCCTTTTGTGTCCTAACTTCTGCCAGTTTTCTCTGTTTACAATGCTGTTAATTTTATAGCAACCAATATTTAGGTGATATTAACAACTTGGCATATCCAAAGATTTGACTATTTTGGAGTTAAATTATTTTGAATGACATACTTTTAATTGTATTTTCAGAGCTGCTTGGTTTCTTTTTGGTTTTTTCTCCTCTTCAGTAAGTAAGGGAACCTTTAGAGAAGAGTTACTTTTGTTTTCACAGAATACTTAAATTATATTTTTTTCCAGGATTCAGATTAAATCTTATTGTGCTCAAAACTCAAACTGGTGATTTGGGTCTGTGTAATAAATTAGTTTGCTCTGGTGTTTTAACTTATGTCTTGGTAAACTAGCAGCAAGTTTAAGTGTAGTGTTGTTATTTACAGAGGTTATAACTATGAGGAAGTTATTGCTAGAATCTGAACTTTGCTGGACCATTTAGCTGAAAATACATCAGTGTTCAAAATAGAAGTATGTGTATCTAATCACGTGCATAAACAATAGGACAAGGTTACAATATCTGGTACTTTTATGTAATTTTGAATACCTGACATTAGGTTTCTTAGCAGGGAAGACCAGGTTGGACAGTGAAGCTGGCTGGGTTTAGGTGACCTGAGAAAGGGTGCAGAATCTTCCTGTTCTCTTCAGCCCTTAGGGAATTGGGAGATTGCTTTTCTGGTTCTTGTTCATTTTTCTCATTAACTTTTGTGCAATGAACTTTTGGGTATTTTTTTTTTTATTCCCTTTCCTTCCAAATGACGTTGGGACTGAAGGGATTATGTATAGTGTGCCCTTTCCTACTGTAATAATTCTTTCCTTTGTGTAGAGTTAGTTATGCTTCTTAACGTTTTCCTCATACCTGCCATGATCCCTTGGCAGGATCATGCATTTCTTGGGATAGAAAGGAATTTGAGGGGTTACCTTGAGGAAAGGAAAATAACATCTGCTGGATGACTGCCATGAGCTAAGGCCTGTTGAGATGGCTACACAAATTCTCTCAGTCCTACAATATTCAGACTTGGTAATTCTGGAGTTGGAAGAGACATAACTGCAGTCTAATCCAATTCTTCTGTTTTGTTCAAGAGGTCCAGAGAGGTGAAATCATTACCTAAGTTCCCATACCTTTACTCAGTGCATGGGATGTAAAACAAAAAAAAAAAAGTCATCATCATCATAGCAATAAAAATGACCTGCTCTTCTGTTAGAACAACTAACAATTGTTTCCACATAAAAGTCTACATATGACATCTTTTAAAATATACACATGTAACCCTACCACAGTGTTACCCAATACCTGCCCTCCACTAGCCCCTGGCCCCAGACCTCTACCAATGTCTAGTATTAGAATTATCTTCATTTTGGGGTCAGGACACCTTTTGGAATGATCTAGGTTCTAATTTTCTGCTCACTGATAGAAAGCTACTCTGAGACTGTGTGGGAGGTGACCAGAATGTCAGACATTATGAAAGTCATTTACATCTAAGCCCTGAGGTATATACTCAGAGAAAGCTGCCTGGATCACAGGAGGAAAGAAATACTGAATTGCTCGTGAGAAAATTATGTGAGAAACTATTGAACAAGACTCAGTGTTAAGCAACACAAGAACCTTGAAACTATTTTGAAACAGATGCTTCTGAACCTCTGGTGCAAGAAGGAGGGACAGAACAGCCTCTCGTATTTCTTTTGCGCTCTTCTATTTTCAAACAATGAGAACAAGAATGTAGGTAAAGTAGCTTCTACCCACTTGATAACAGTGACATAACAGCATATTTCTTAGTGTTCCTTTTGGTTCAGTAAATCCCCATCTACTTCTAATTATTCACAATTTTGTCCTCCTTTTTTCTTAAATTATCTACAAATTGTTTCTACCTCTTTTAGGACAGTTCAAGAGACTCCCACAAACAATTCAAGCTATCTGATCACATCTTCCTTATTTCTCCTGTCTGTTGAGCCTGTCTACAACACTTAAACATTTACAACCTTTTACAAGAAATGTTATTTTCCTTGTCTCTGTCTATCCCTTTCAAATTCTGCAGCATTTAAAATTTACTTCTCTTAGTGCATTCATTTTTATATATACTAGTGATTTGTGATTTGCATTCATATTTACCTCTATCAGTTGGTTGTAACATCCTTGGAGGAAGATACCACAGCAATCAGAGCTTTGGAGCTCTACACCTAAAGACTCATAACTCTAGAAGATTTAGAATACTACAAATGATGTTAGATATTAATTATTAACTAAATAATAGCTAGGAGTGAAATTGCTAAGTCATATGATTTAGTCCTATGAGAAACCACCAAACTCTTATGCAAAGTTGCTCTTAACATTTGGCATTTCCGCCAGAAATGTATACCTCTACTTCCTTGCCTGTATTTGATATTGTCTACAGTTTAGCATTTCAATAAATTAATAATTTTTTTAATTTTGCATTTAGGTCTGATTCACTTCAATGTCTTTTAAAAAAATAATATCTTCGGATCAAGACTTTTATTCACTTGAATTGTTCTAGCACCATTGGTTGAAAAAATTAACTTTTCTCCACTTAGTCTTTTCACTTTTATCAAAAATCTGTTGACCATAAATGTGTGATTTTATTTTGGGGCACTGATTCCAGGGATTCATGTCTTTTTAATTAAAAAAAAAAAAGCCAGGTAGGAACATTTTAGGATTTGTGGGTCACACTGATGCTGGGCAAAGCCAAGAAGTACACAAGGACCCCAAACTTATGAATCCATTCTAAGGGTTCAACCACTCACCAACTTCAAGGCAAAGAAAGCAGACTGGTGGTGTGCTCAAAGATCTTTGGTGAGATGTTCGAAAGACTTAAAGAGAATGATTAGAAGATTTCAAATAAAAGACATTTGCTCAAACTCTGAAATCACCCACCTTCATAGGCAAAAACCCAGCCAATCAGGCAGGGTCCAGAGCTGGGCAGTCAAGAGCAAATCCAAGTACACTCTGGCAGGAGTCACTAGCAAGGGGTTATTCAGGTTCCAGAGATTTGGGACAGAAGGAGAGAACTGAAATGCATAATATACAGTCCAAACTGTACCACCATGAAGTCATGCTGACTGTTGCCATTATACTTGAAGAAAGAGCCCAGTTGCCAAGGCTATCCCATATGTCTCCCCTGAGTAGTTCCACACCAATATATATGGCCTTCCTCCTACTTCTCTTTCAGCTGCTCCACTCAGGATTTCCGGTTGATGGCATGTTGGGAGCTGTAATCCCAGGTATCTGAGATAGTCTCCTGGAATTGGGGTTGGGGAAAATGGAAAATTCTCTCAGTCCTAGCAACACATTTCCCCCTATAACAATGCAATCTCTGTGCAACTAAGCAACTTTACCACTGTAGTGTGAAAGTAGTCATAAATAGTACATTGATAACTTAGGATATGTTGCAATAAAGCTTTATTTACAAAAATAGATTGTGGGCTAAATTTGTCCTGGGGGTTTTAATCTCATCCCTAATCCATTCTGTTCCACTTATCTCTCAATTTTTGTGCTAGTTTAATTTTTTCTTGACTAATGTAGCTTCACAGTAAGTCTTTAGCTTCATTTTGAAAACTGCTTGATTATGTTCCTTTCCACATATATTTTAGAACCAACTTGTCAATTCCTATAACAATCTGACTGGAATTTTGGTTGAAATTAATGTTGAATATATAAATCAATTTAAAGACAATTCACATCTCAGCAATGAGTTTTTACAATAAGCATGGTGTCTCAGTTTCTTTGTCTTATTTTTATTAGTTTTATTTTTCAGCATGTAAATGTTTAACATATTTTGCTAGATTTTTAATCTAATAGTTTCCTTTTCATGTGCTTAAAAAGATTTTCAGTTGTTTCTTGTTAATATATATTATATTAATATATATTAATATATTATATTAATATATATTATCTTAATATGTATTATATTACATATTGTATTAATATATGTTATATTAATATATTAATATATATTACTGTGATCTACTTATTGACTCCATATCTTGTGACATTGTGAACTCAGACATTCATTTCCATAGCTTGTTTATATATACTGTAAAATGTTCCATTAAGATAATTATATCATTTGCAAATAGTTTTATTTCTTTTATTCTGTCGTCATTGCACTAGGTAGGCCCTTGATCATAAGTTAATGGGAATGGTAAGAGCAGATAGTCTTTTTGCTTTTACCAATAATAAGTGGAAATAATTCAATCTTTTACCATTAAGTATGATGCTAGGTATAGTTTTAATTTTGCCATCTTTGTATATTTCTTTTTTCTGCAGTTGAGGAAGTATCTGTATATTCATAGTTTGTAGAGTTGTTTTGACATTCATACATCCTGAACTCTGTGAATTTTTTTCCTACATCTATGAACTTTTCAAGTTATTTCTTCTTTATTAGGTTGATAAAGCAAATTTCAATTTTGAACCAGTGTTTTATTTCCTGGATAAGTGCTGCTTGGAATGATAAATATATTTCTTTATATTTTGCTAGATTTGATTTGTTAAGAATTTTGATTTTGTTGAGAATTTTTTCTAATTCTCTACATCTTATTTCATTTCTTTTTCTAGGTCAGACAGAACGAATAGCCATTTTACTTAGCATCACTTACAGTTATTTTGGAGCTGTGTGATTACCTCTGTCAAATGGACAGAAATTATGTGCATCATTATGACATGAAAAATGGATTCTGTGTCTCTGTTTCAACTTTTGCCAAGGTGATATTGTTGCTATTATAGAACCTCAAAAAGTAAACACATTGGATCCTGGAATCTACTTGAAAGGCAACACCCCTGGAGAACCCTTGGTATTGCAGTACATTTAGGATAAGTAGACGAAAAATATTGTCATTTGTGACATTATGGATGGAACTGTGGTTAAGGGAATTATGCTAAGCAAAGTAAGTCAAAAAGGGAAAGACAAATACCAGATAATTTCACTCATAGGCAATGTAAATAAATTAAACAAAGGAAAATATAAATCTAAAGCAAAACCCTAGAAATCTGACTGCAGAATTGAGGCTACCTGAGAGGAACTGGGGAAGACTAGGGAGCGTAAGAGGGAGGGGGTCCATCAGAGAGTATGAGGGAGAATTATTAATGCTTTGGTGTTAGACATGATGTGGCAACATACATACCAAGATGTGGGAACCTATACCCCTAAATCACATACAATGTTATAAACCAAAGTGCACTCAAACAAAAATTACAAGTTAAAAAAAAGAAAAAATTGTTAATGTATTTTGAGATTTGGAGGTTATTAATACAGTATTAATTATCCTATCTTACTAACTATGTAAGATTTCAATGAGTTACTTCATAAGAAGAAATGAAGTGTTGAACAATTAGCATTGGAGGTAAAATAATTCAGTTCCAAAACATGCATTTGTGTCCTGATGGCTCTTTAGAGACAAAATATCCTAATGAATCAGTGCCTTCTAAGATTTAGTCAAGAATGCGAATTTTCTAATATGTTAAACTGATAATTCTTTGTTTTGTTTACAATTACAGCTCCTAGATTCTCCTTTTGGTGCATTTCCAAATTAGAACAGTCTAGATTTAAGATTTCTATCATGAGTAAACAATAAAAATTCTCCTAGTTAACTTTGTCTATTGTCAAGTCTAAAAATGATCAGTCAGTATATTCTATTATTAGGAAAGGTTATATATAAGTACAATGAACTTTCTCAGTACAATTTACATATGTGTTCTTTGTTGATCACCTTTTAAAGCTAGAAGGAACAATAGGTAATTGCATTCCATGAAATTATCTTTCTGTCTTAAGTTACTTTTTTTTTAAAGATTTATTTATGCATACAAGAGCTGTGGTATAGGCCAGAGGTTTGCGGGGGTGGTGGCGGGGGGAGGGCTGTGAGAGGATTCACCAGAGACAGAACGGGGAACAGAACAGGCAGACTGACTGAAATACACTGCTGAGGGGAGCAGCGGGCGAATCAGGAGAGTTCTGCTGCGCCATGTGGGTAGCTCCCTGGCCGGGGATCGAACTGGTGCTGCAGAGGCCACAGACAGCTTCACAGGCTGCATCTTAACCCTTGCACCACCAGGGAGGCCCTGTCCTAAGTTACTTTTTGCTTTAAATTGATCACTTTTAGTCACTCAATGTCAGATAAATGAAACAAATGGACCACACTGCAAAATAACAACAATCGTAAATCATAGTTTATTTTTCATTTTTAGTCAACTAAAAATGAAAAATGAATAGGGAAATTTTGCCCAATTATCAGTTGGTTGGTGTATCACTTTTCTTAATATATGCTTAAAAAAGAATACATGTAATCCAGACTTTATTAAAGTCTTAAAACTAGGATTTCACAAAATGTAAGACTTACACTGCCATGTACCATTGCATCTTAACTTAAAAAAAGTATCTTAACTTAAAACATAATCATTCTGAGGATTTTTTTAACCACCACAAAACACTGGTATGAAGGAACATTTTTGACAATTCTATCCATTTTGCTTCATCTTGCAGTGGGTAAAGCTTCTACATGCAAACAGATTGTCCCTTTGGGTAATTGAAGTTCACAAACGGACTTAATGGCCTGCCCATTGCAGGGCTTACTCCAATAGCTGTTCCGTTTGGGCATGCAGAATATAAACGTATTTTCAGTAACTGGTCACAGAGTTTCTAAGGAAACCAGTGTTATAAATACTATTCTTACTACACACATCATTTGGGAATACATAAGCAGATGTTGAACTTGTATTGCATCGGGATTGTAAATCTCAGTAGCAAGAGTCAAACACAGTCCTCACAAGGAGTGGGCTTATGATTACCTACCATACATTTTCCAGATGTTTCCCCCTGCCTGCCATTATCACCTAGATCATGCCAGGTTCTATTTCTCTTCACTTTTCCCCAGTTTCTTATAACCAGAAAAACTGTCCCCACAAATTTAGACATCCATAAATTCTCTTCAAACTGTTATTTTCATGAAACACAGTATAAAATGTAAAGTTACATAAAATCTACTGACCTGGTAAAAATTTGTTTAGAGAGGATAGTCCCACCTCCCCTTCCACATGAGAGAAATTTTCACAAAATCCTGTGTATTTGAGATTGTTACAGATATCCAAAAAGCATGGATTCTAGCTCATTATAAAGCATTTTTCTATATATTCCTAATATTAAAAGGAAGTTTTTTATAATGGGGTCAGGAGAAATTAGAACACACTTTTATTTTTAGCAAGCTCTTCTCTTTCTGTCCTTTTCCCATGTATTCACATTTAAATTCAATGATGTTATCAACCTCATAATATTAAGAGGTAATTAGAGAAAGGTTAATCCTATGGGATTTTTCATCTTCAAGAAGAATTATTAATCCAGTTAAATATCCCCCTTTCTAGAAAGAGACATTATTAAGAAATGGACTTCCTGATGCTGCACTGACCATTCCATCACATTCTACATTTCAGTCAAAGAAGCAAAATACATATATCAACATTATTCACTAGCAGGCAAGACCATAATTTGGTCAGTATTGCTGTTCAAAGGTAAATGCAATCTGAAAAACTCAATGAAACTAAAAGCAGAGAAGGAGGGTTGGCATAGTCCTAAATTCAAGTGCTTTAAATTTTCCAGTGATAAGAATAAAGTGTTTGCATGCCACAAGATCTTTGGTTAAACCCTAGCTCAATCATTCTGGTTATGATATCAAAATAGCAAAAGCCTCTGAACTACATACACATTTTGCACAAATCCTTGCCATTTACCTGTACTGATTTAGTTTGGCAGTGAACATTCTAAGTGAAACACCAGCTTAGAAATAATACAGCCGAATCAGTGCAATCTAATGCCCATTGTACTTCCCATAAATAATTCTTGCTATATATGTGACCTAAGTTCTCAAAACTATGATCTATGCTCACTTACTTCAATGCTTGAAGAAAGGCTTACAATTTGGTAAACTGCTCTATGAATAGCCCTTCCAGAGCAATGGTGTATGCATACTGGCTTTGAAAGCCAATGTTGTACTTTTTAAAATATTTTTCTAATAATCTTTATTATATATTCAACAATAATTTAGAACATTATATATAATACATATATATGCATATATGTGTAGTAAGTCTTATTATTCTTAATGTGCCCTAGACTCATTCACATCTAATATCTAGAGTTCATAAGCAATTAAGGTTGTTTGTTTCTGTGATTACTGCAAGACAATATCACAGTGATATGCTGGAGCTGGTTCATACTAGTTTAAAAGCACAGGCTGTTCTAAATTCACAATTTTTGCCATCTGTAAGATGTTAATCACTTTTTTTTTTCCTTTTATAGAGGCATGTTTTATTTATTTATTTGTTTGTTCGTTTTTCGTTTATACATGCACTGGGTACAGTCAGAAGTGCAGGAGGGTGAGAGAATTCACCAGAGCCAGAGCGGGGAGCAGAGCAGGCAGAAGGACAGAAGTACACTGCTGAGGGGAGCAGCGGGCGGCAGGAGAGGTCTGCGCACCATGTGGGACCCTCCTCTGGTGGCCGGGGAGCAGCTGAGAATCGAACCGGCGCTGCAGAGGCTGCGGGCAGCTTCGCAACCCAGCGCTCAACCGCTGCGCCACCGGGGAGGCCCAAGATGTTAATCACTTTTTAGCCTCCCTGGTGGTGTAGAGGTTAAGTCTCAGCACTGCCACCGATATGGTCTGAGTTCAATCCCCAGCCAGGGAGATAACGCACATATGGTGTAGCAGACCTCTCCTGTCTTGCCTGCTGCTCCCCTCAGCAGTGTATTTCAGTCAATCTGCCTGTTCTGCTCCCCACTCTCTCTGGTGAATCCTCTCACCCCCTGCACCTCTGGCCTATAGCCCAGTTCTTCTATGCAAAAATAAATAAAATCTTTTTTTAAGAAAGGTGTTAATATCTTTAAGCATAATGGGAGAGTTCACACTATGAAAATTGGTAAATGTTACAAGCGAGTATTTCATTTTATCTCCCAAAATAGTTCCTAGCACACCTTTGGATGGGGATGTCTGCAGAACATAGACATGAAACTACTCTGAGTGTTAGAAAAGCCAAAGCAGAATATCAGATTGAAACTGAAAGGCTCATAGATCCAAATGAATGCTTTCCCAGGTGAATTAGGTGAGCCAATTTTGCGAAAATGGCAACAGAGTGAAAATATTGGCCTTGCTTCCTCCAAACGCTCACAACTAAATTGCTATAAAACAAAGCAAACAAAAAACAAAAAACAAAACAAAAAAAGCCATTGAGGGAAAAATATAACCAAAACAAATAGCAGGATCATCAGTCCATTGGAAAGGGGTAGGACTAACATTAAGTGAACTTTGTTTAGATCGATAGTGGGGTGGAGTGAGCACTGCACAAAGCCCTCTATGGGTATTGACTTGGGCACATGCCAACACTGGGGCTCCTGGTAGCCAGCACTCTACTAGACTGAGGGGGGCTGGGGGGACTGGGGATGCCGGCAAACAGGATGGCGAGTTCATTGAACAATTATAAAATTTATATGGAATCAAAGAAGACCCCAAATACCTAAAATGATCCTGATAGGAAAGAAGAAAATGGAGGCACCACACCTCCTGACTTCAAACTGTTTTACACAGCATCACGTAGTCAAAACGCATGGTATTGGAACAAAAGCAGAAATGTAGACCAGTGGAACAAAAGGAAAGCCTAGAGGTAAGCCCATGCAATTACGGACAGTTGATATTTGACAAAAGAGTCAACCATCCATATACAATGAAACCACAGCCTTGCAATGAATCCTATGCAGTGTTGTAAATTACAGTTACCTCAATAGTCTGGTGAATCCTCTCACCCTCCCCCCCACCCCCTCCCCACCTCCGGCCTGTATCCCAGTTCTTGTATGCATAAATAAATCTTTAAAAAAAAAAAGGGCTCTTCCTGCCCGCTTGTGTCTGTGCAAGTGCCCTTTATTCTTCTGCCCCCTTTCCTAATAAGCCCGCTCTTTACATATTAAAAAATATATATTTTGAAGGAAATCCAAATCAAGAGATGATCAATTTGAAAGGATAAACTCTCTGTATACCAGGATAATCACCGATGTCCCTCATAGCAAGCAATTACTGACTCTAATATCATGTTAAATTATTTACAAATTATCCAAGAAAAGATCATTTCACAGAGAATTACTGAAACCAATGGGGGAAAAAAAGAGAGATATAATCCACTTAGTAATTTTTGGTAATATTTACCAATATTCGCTTTTCTGGGTTTATGTAGTTCTTTTTTACAACCAATACCACAAATCTTGGCACTACCATATATCTTCAGCTTTTATTTTATTTTATTTTATTTGTGCAGGAAAATAAGTTACTTTAGGATTTATTTGTTACGTGGAACAAAGAAACAATAGATGTTCAAGGAAAATGTAATTTCAGGCAGTGTTTTACAATTCAAAGTTTCAGTTTCTTTTTCATGTGTTGTAATAAACTTGTGTCTTTTTTAGGAATGTTGGAAAGTGCTTGCTGTTTTTACTCTACAGTTTTAAAAGTAAATACCAAGTGATTGCTACAGGTACCAAGAGGAGATGTTGAGATAGTGGTTATAAATCCTACCTGAAGGTAGGATTGAAGGTAGGATTGTCTTACTTGGCAGGTAAAACAAAGATGAGGGAAGCAAACAAAATTCCAAATGCTGTCAAAAGCTGATGCAATTGACAATGAAACTGGTTCCTGATCAGAGGTGTAGAGCATTAAGCATGTGGCTATAATTTGTCTGATATATGTATTTAGAATTTTGTCCACCATTTCCCAGAATTCACTTTGATGTTTCCAACACATTTTCAATATAAAGAATGTGATCTGCTAGAAGCTATACTTTAACACTTTCACCAACATTAGGTGAACCCTTCCGTTTGTTCCTTTTGTAGTATCATTACATCTTATCAGTCTTATTAAAAGGCTTCACATCTAACACTCAGACTCAGTATCACTCTTGGTGAAAATTTTCTTTTTTTTTTTTTAAGATTTTATTTATTTATTTATACAAGAACCCTAGGGTACAGGCCAGATGCGCGGGAGGGTGAGAGGATTCACCACAGACAGAGTGAGGAACAGAACAGGCAGACTAATGCGCCATGTGGAACCCTCCCCGGCTGGCAGGGATCGAACCGGTGCTGCAGAGGCTGTGGACAATTTCACAGTGCATAACTCAACCGCCTGCACCGCCATGGGAGGCCTTCCTGGTGAAAATTTTAAAAGGGATTTTTTAAATCATTTTTGCTTTTTTCCCTCTTAAATGATGTAGCTATTTGCAATCCAACTTACTATCATTACTATGTACGAGGAATCATTGCAAAGATTTTTGAGTATCTATTCATACTCATATGTACATCAGAAAAATCTAACCAAATATTTTTAATAAAATGAAAGCATTAGGAAACTAGTTTTGTCTCTCCACCATCATCCCTTGTGTCCCTCTGCCCCTTTCCATCACTGTCCTCTCCCTTAACCTCAGAGCCCTCAGAATGTTGATGTCTAGTCATTTTTGAAAGCGTTTTACATTGTTGAATTTTCTGTTAAATGAATGTCCGATATTTGTTTTAATCATTCTGACTAGCTTTGTTCTAATTTTTTTTCAAAGCCCCTTCATTTGTTGAAAATGGCTATAATCACCCTTTCTTGTGACTATGCAGTATTTCATGGTCTATATGCACCACATCTTTTTGAGTGATTCATCTGTTGAAGGTGATTTAGGCTGCTTCCATGTTCTAGCTCTTGAAAATAATGCTACTGTGAATATGTTTTTGTTGTTGTTTTTGATGGTTTCATATTCTGTTAATATATGCTAAAGAGTAGGATTGTTGGGCCATAAGGTATTTCTTTTTTTAATTTCTTCAGGTAGATCCAGATTGCTTTTCATAATAGCTTCACCAGTTTACATTCCCACCAACAATATAATAAGGTTCCAATTCCACCACATCTTCTCTAGCACTTGTTGGGGGTGTTTTTGATATGTGCCATTGTCATGTGTGTGGCATGGGTGTGACATAATTGTCATGTGTGTGACGTGTGTGACATGATTGTAGCTTCATGCTACATTTCTCTTATTAGAAGTGATGAGGAACATTTTTTATATGGCTTTTGACCTTCTGAATATGCTTTTTAATGAATTGTCTGTTTATATCTATGCCCTACTTGTTAATTGGGTTATTTGTTTTCTCTTTTGAATCATGTTTTTATATATCTTGGATATTAATCCCTCATTTGTTCTATATTGTGCAAATATTTTTTCCCATTCAGTAGGGTGTCTATTTGTCTGGTGTTTACTTTCACTACATAGAAGCTTTTAACTTGAGGTAATCCTAATTATTTTTGTTTTTAAGTTCCTTGCCATAGGGTTAAGTCACCAAAAATATCTTTATTGTTGACATTGTGGAACATATCACCAATAATTTCTTCTATATATTTCATTGTTGCAGGGCTATATCTAAATCTTTAATCCATTGGAGTCTTCTTTTTGTGTATGAGTTTGAGAGTTATCCAACTTCTTTTGTGTGTGGCTTTCCAATTTTCCCAACATCATTATTTTCCCCATTTTATGGTAATTTATATTTTATCATAGATTATGTGCTGGTGTATGTGTGGATTTATTCATGGACTATTGATTCTGTTCCATTGGGTAATTAGTCCAAGGTCTATTTTCTGTGCCAATACCATATTGTTCTTAATACTGTTGCTTTATAATCAAACTTGAAATCAGGTAACATGATATGTCCATTTCTCTCCTTTTCTCAAGGAGAGAAAGTTGGATTTTACACATTGAGATCTTTTTTGGTTCCATATAAATTTCAATATTTTTGTTTTTCTTTGAAAAATGTTGCTGATATTTTAATAAGGACTGCATTAAATATGCATATCACTTTAGGCAAGATAGTCATGTTGACTATATTTCTTCACTGACTCTCCACTCCATGAGCATGGGATATTATTCCATCTCATTATGTCACCAGCCAAGTCCTGCGATAATATATTGTAATAGTTCTTTTATAGGTCTTTTACCACTTAGTTCATTTCAACATATTCTTTTTGAAGCAATTATAAATGGAGTATTCCTTAATTTGTTTTGCTTCTTCTTAAGTGTTTGTTTATAAAAAAAAAATTGTGTGTTTTTGTATGCTGATTTATAGCCTGCTACTTTTTTGTATTCATTTATTGTTTCTGGTACTTTTTTTATTTACTATTCATTTATTTTTTTAATAAATTTTATTTTTATATTCCCCATACAATTGCAGCCCCCCCATTCTGACCCCAATCCCTCCCCTCCCCACCTCCCACCACCCATAGAGTGTCTCTGGTTCATAGTTATTTGTTGATTTTGATTTTTACTTTCTTATAGTTATTCATTTTCCTGGTCCCTTATTTAAGTTTTCTAGATTCCTGCTATGAGTGAGACCATCCGGTATTTTTCTTTTTCTTTCTGGCTTATTTCGCTGAGCATGATCCCTTCCAGCGCCATCCATGTTGCTGCAAATTGCATGTGTTTATCTTTTTTGAATGCTGAGTAATATTCCATGGTGTACATGTGTTTCTGGTACTTTTTGATGGAGTCTTTAGGATCTTCTATATATCATATATGTGTGTGTGTGTGTGTGTATATATATATATCATACACACACATATATATATCATATCATATCCTCTGCAAATAGTGATAGTTTCACTTTTTCATTCCTATTTGAATTCCCTTTACTTCCTGTGTTTTTCATGTAGTTCTGGCCAAAACCTCTAATACTCAGTTAAAAGTTGTGATGACAATGGGCGTCCTGTTTGTAATGGATCTTATGGGGAAAGATTCCTTTCAATTTTTTACCACTGAGTATTGCATTGGCTGTTGGTTTGTGATATATGGCCTTTATTTTATTGAGATAGGTTCCTTCTATTTCTACCCTGGATTTTATGATAAATGGGTGCTGAACATTATCAAATGCTTCCTCTTCATCTATTGATATTATCATATGATTTTTACCTTTACTTTTGTTAATGTGATATATCAATTAATTGACCTATATTAAACCATCCTCACATCCTATGGATGACTCCCCATTGATCAAGGTATATAATCCTCTTTTTGAATTTCATTTCTAGTACTTTGTTGAAAGATTTTGTATCAATGTTCATTAAGGATACTTTTCTATAATTTTCTTTGATGTCTTTGTCTGGTTTTGGTATTAAGGTAATGTTGGCCTCATAAAATGTATCAGGGAGCATTCCTTCTTGTATTAAAAAAAAATTTGAGCATGGTGTACTTTAGTTTTTCTTTAAAGTTTGATAAAATTCACTTGGAAAGTCATCTGGTGCTTTATTTTTGGAAGATTTTTATTACTGTTTCAATTTCTCCATTTGTGATTGGCTTAGTGCATCTGTTTTCTCCTGGGTTAGTTTTGGGAGATTATGTTGATTTTGAAATTTTTCCATTTCTTTTAAGTTATCGAATTTGTTAGCATATAATTGCTCATAGTAATCTCATAATCTTTTGTACTCCTGTGCTGTGGGTGATTTCTCCTCTTTGTGATTTTGCTTATTAATATGTGCTCTCTTCTTCTTTTTTGTTGTTAGCCTAGCTAGGGATTTATCTATTTTGTTCATCTGCTCAGAGAACCAGCTCTTGGTTGCATTGATATTTGTGTGGTCTTTTATTTTTAAAAGATTTTATTTATTTATTTTCACATAGAAGAACTGGGGTGTAGGCCAGAGGTGGGTGGTGGGTGTGTGTGAGAGGATTTGCCAGAGACAGAGAGGCTGATTGACTGAAATACACTGCTAAGGGGAGCAGCCAGTGAGACAGGAGAGGTCTGCTGTGCCATATGTGGGTTAGCTTCCTGGCCTGGGATTGAACTCAGGTAGTAGCAAACTCAGCTATAGGTGATAGCACTGAGACTTAACCCCTAGGCCACCAGGGAGGCCCTATGTGGTCTTTTATATCACTATTTCATTTATTTCCACTCTTATTTCCTTCCTTTACTAAATTTTGTTATTTGTTCCACTTTTTTTTCAATTTGCTTTAGTTGTGATATTGGTTGTTTGGGATTTTTCTTGTTTTTTAATATGGAACTTTATTACAACTTTCTACTCACTTAAAACCACTTTTGATGTATCCCATAGATTCTGTTAACTTGTGTCATCATTTTTGTTGTATCACATTTTTTTAATTTCTGCTTTGATTCTCTTTTATCCAATTGCTCCTAAGCTGTATATTGTTTACTCTCCACGTATTCACAATTATTCTTGCCTTTTTTCTTATACTTGATTTCTAGTTTTATGATATTGTGGTCAGAGAAGGTAAGAGGTATAATGTCAACTTTGTGATTTTTATTGACAAGAGACTTGTGTCCCAAGATATGGTCTATTCCTGAAAATGTTTCATGCACACTTAAAAAATATATGCCTGTAGTCGTTAATTGTTGTATAGATGGCTGTGAAACCTATTTGGTCTAGCTCATCATTTAAATCTGTTGTGCCCTTATTTATACTTGTCTTCCTGATCTGTCCATTGTTGCAAGTGGGGAATTAAGATCTCCTATTTTTTGTTGATGATATCTCTCTTAAGTTCTGTTATCTATGTCTTGTGTATCTGTATGCTCCATCATTCAGTTCTGTTTATTTTTGGGTCTTAGGCTTTAATCATACTATAGTGACTTTTTAAAATTTCTTTGTGTGTTTCTTAATTGAAAGTCTGTTATATCAGATATAACCTTTCCTGATTTTTTGTTGGTTGTCATTTTATTGTAAAACTGTCCTTCAACTTTTAATTCTAAGTCCATGTTAAGTAATTTAGCTGACTTTTGCCTTCACATTCATTGTTCTGCTGCTTTATTATTATAAAGCCCTCAGGATTTCTTTCATGTGTGGAAGGCGTTGATGAATTCTTTTAATTTTTTGCTTTACAGTGAATCTCCTTACTCTTCCTTATAACTTGATTGTTAATATTTCTGGGTAATGGGTTCTGTACCAGAAGTCTTTTTTGTAAGTACTTTGAATATCTCTTTCCAGTTCCTTCATGCTTGAGATGTTTCTGCTGAAAAGTCAGCTAACTGACTTGTGCCCCCTTATAGATTACCCACTTTTCTCTTGATATTTTTGATATTCTGTCCTTGTCATTTATTGGAGCTTTACAATTATATTTCATGGATGCCTTTCTGATATTATTTTGTATAGAACTCTTTAGGCCACTTGAATGGCAAGTTCCGGTTCATTTCCCAGACTGATAATGTTGTTCAGTGATTATTTCTTTAAATAAGACTTTTAAGCCTTTCTTTCATTCTTCTCCTTCTGGGGTACCCGTGGTATGGATACTATCTTTCTTAATGTTATCCTGGAGACCTCTAACTCTGTTTTCATTTTTAAACTCTTTTCTTCTCTTATGCTCTCCAACATTGTGTTACTTGGCTCATTAGTTTTCTCCATAGCTTTTGTGTATCTGCTATTGAGCCTCTCAATTGTATTTTTTATTTCAATGTAGTGCTGCTTATCCATTATTTCTGAATGTAGCTGTCTTATATTTTCAACTTCTTATTCTGTTGTTTTACAGCCCACATTTTTTTTTTTAATTTTACATCAGCTTTTCCATGACTGTTATTTTGAATTTCCCTCTGTCAAGGCTATTTTGGATTTTTTTCCTGGCATTTGTACTGTGTTCCCCTCTCCTCATTTTCAATTTAGTATAGATTTTAGTAGGGATAGATTTTCAAGTGTTGGACATGCACCTGTTGGTATAGTGAGGAACTGGAACCTGTGAGGGGTGGTAGGTTTAAAAGAAGACTAGAGAAATAGCCATCATATGACCACCTCCAGTAGACTCAAGAACTTTTATTTGCTGTTGTGAAACATTTCTTTATGGGGAGTGACAGATGTTTGGGATGTTTCAGCCTTGTTTGGTGGGTAAAAGCGTTTCAATTTACCTCAGTCTGGGTTTCAGTAGTACCTTCTTCTATACAGATGTTTAGGAGCTCTGATCTGATTCAGCCTACAATTCATCTGTGTTTTGAGCCTCAAGTTCAAGTCAATAGGTCTTCACACTGCGATACCACCTCTTAGGTAATAAAATACATCTCTAACAAGTCCAAAGTTCCAATATTTTATATTATAATCAATGTTTCTTATCAATTAATACCACAAAATCCATTTTAAAAATACTTAAAAGAAATAAAAATGCATGGAATTTGTATAGATATTTTATATACATATAATCATTCACTCAAGACTTAGTGGACCCCTACTATTTTCCAGTCTTTGTAGGCACTGGGGATACTCTGTATCACTTCCTTATTTCTGTGAGATGTGAAAAGACTCATTGACCAAATTATAGTCTTACCCTGGACTTCCATGTCTATGTTCTCAGTCTACTTCTAGTAGGAATCTTGCTAGGTCAGTTTAGAAAATCCTCCCATCCTTGATATCTGATCAAATTCCTAATTCTCCACCATCCCCATGTGCTATGTGGTCACCCTGGCCTGATTTCTGTATTAATCCTGTTAATTTAGTTTGACAAGAATATCCCCCTACTGTTGGTTGATGTCTTTTCTTAGTAATTTTCTATTCACCACCCCTGCTTCTTGCTCCCAGCCTGTTCCCTACTTATTCTTGTGTTGGAGTTGATGGTCCTACCACCAATCTCAACAGTCTTGAATAAAATCTACCATTTGTTTTAGAAGTTTTAGAATATTTTTAGCAGATAATAAAGCTATACTTCTAAGGCTGTATGTATAATTATCTTTTGAAAAACATGTATTTTTAGCATCTCAGTGAATTGATAATGATAGTATATACTTTCTAACACTGTATATAATATATTGAAATTTAGCTTCTTCAAAAGTCTGAGCCACAAACATTTAGAATGAAAGAAATCAACACATTTTTCTTGGCCCAAAAGTTGATGGGGTTTCCTGTTATTTAACTCTTTATGTTTTTGCCTCTGTGTTTTCATCATTATGGAGTCACTGGCATGAGAAATCAATTGACATATGTATTCTCTGGGGTCATGTACATTATTAAATACCAAATTTAAAAACACTTATTTTGAATGAGCAGTTAATGATTACATGTAGACATCAGTTCAGTATCCAGTAAGTGGAACTTCTGATTTAGAACATGATGTGAAAGAAGAGTTATCATAGTATTTTTAGGAACACTACTTAACTGTAGAGATTGGACTCTGTTCTACTAAACCATTGTTGGAAAAGGTCTTTTGTAGTGGATACAACTAGGGTCTGGACAGTTGGTTCTGTATTTATTTTAAAATGAAACTAACATTAAAGTTTTCATATATTTTATGGGGCCTCCCTGGTGGCCTAGAGGTTAAATCTCAGCACTATCACTGCTGCAGCCTAAGTTCATTCCCCAGCCAGGGAGCAAACCCACATACAGTCCAGCGACCTCTCTTCTGTCTTGCCCACTGCTCCCCTCAGCAGTGTATTTCAGTAAATCTGCCTCTTCTGCTCCCTACTCTGTCTCTGGTGAATCCTCTCACTCACTCCTCATCCCCCACAACTGTGGCCTACACCCATTCTTCTACACACACGCACACACACACACACACACACACGCAAAATTAAACAATGTTTTAGATAAGTCTTTTCAGATGCTTTACATATTTATTCATATTGTTTTATTTTTCTAAAACAAATGGTATTTTCCAAATTACATTTTGAAAAATTTGCTACAAAATACTGCCCAACAGCAGATGAAATAATCAAACAGAACTTATATAGTATAATTTTCCAACTTTTGGTGGGTTAATATGGAGAAGTAGTCAGAAAGTAGCCATTTTCCTTAAGAATAATAGAATAATATCCTATTATCCAGGATATTCTGTTCAATACCCATTTTACCAAAGAATCTCCTGGATCTCAAAATCACTCTCCTTTGTCATATATGATTTAAAATTAATAATACATACATACATACATACAGGTGTCCCCTTTCACCTTTTTTTCTTTCATCTTAAAATCTTATGCATGTATCAAACTATTTTACCTTTTGTGCAGTATACTTGCACTGCTATCTTGGTATTTTCAGTTGAATACACAGCTCTAAACCTTGGAACACTCTTGAAATGCTGATGGTGCTTCTTCAGTTACTGAAGATTTAATTTTAAATGTAGTACTAGTGGATAAGATGTTCTAGTACTTTGTAGAACATCTTAATAAAGAGTGTGTGTAAATATTTTCATGTCATTAGTTGCAAAAATCTACCCCAAATATTATCAGTTATTAAATTATTAAATGCTTTTTAAAAAAATTTTAAATGCCCTGTGTTTAATAAAGGTATAGTTTTTGAGTTGTTATGCTTATGTAACCATAATTTTTCATAAACTTTAGAATCCAGATATTGAATAATTTTAATTCATTGGAAAAGAGTCAGTGTCTCCCTGCCTCCGTGTGTGTGTGTGTGTGTGTGTGTGTGTGTGTGTGTGTGAAAGCATTTCTCCCAGAACAATTGAACAATTTGCAGGATGCTAAAACTCTCATGCTTATTTTTCAATTGTGTGACAATTGGTATGCTGCTAAAGAATAATTTCTTCCTAATGCTACTGTTGCAAATTAACCTAAAAGGATCCAAATTATAGTATCAGTTCTTTAAAATACAGCATGTACTCTGTGCTGTGTGCTGAAGAAAACAGGCATTATGTTAGAAAGCATTCTAATCTGTTAGTCTCCTTGAAAGTGCACTATCTATACCCCAGTAAAGTTTGTTCACATTTCCTTAATAAATTTCATCAGAAATTATCTATTCTCTTGAGACATTCCATCATGTGTTTAAAACTTTGAGAGAATGAGAAGTGTCAGACAGTACAGAACTATTCACTCAGTGCACATTATCAGCAGCTATCTACCAGTATTTTCAGATATAAAGTCTGTTGTAATTGTCCCAATGGAATTTTGTAGAACATAGACAGGGTAGTCTAAATCATGACAGTGTGTAGGTGACAAAGATACTTCATTATCATGGACAGATATTGATTTTGGATACCCATAAACATGATGTAGCCATCAACCAAGACTACATCATTATTATAGTTCTCACATTCATTCTGGACTTTGCTAAAGCTTGCATATATTGAAGTAAAGGAAAGGAATATATATAAAAATAAGCTAAGTTTCAAACTTTAAAAAATCAATTATTACTATTTCTTCCCAAAATCCAAAGGCTTTCAATTCAGAAAACATAACTAGCTTTTTCAAAATAGGCTTTAGAAAAAAATTAAAATAATTTGGATTATTTTGCTATTCCCTTTCCCACGTCTTGATCTTTCTGAGGGAGAGTTTCTGTGGTGGGTTTTCCGCCTTTTATCACTTTGTATGAATTTGCTCGTGCATTTCAATTTCTCCTGTAACTTTTAATTGTGACTTTGTTTGCCATTTGCTTTAATCCTTATTTAACCCATGAAAAAGCCTTAGAGAAAACCTCCTATAGTGGGTCTTAGAACTAACTTAATAAGATACTTGTCTTAAGGACTGGTTTTCAAGGTTGACGAAGCCGTCTTTCTTTTGCTTACTTACCTGATTTGCAATGCTTTGGGTTTAATTAAGTGACAGAATAAATTGACCACTGCTATCAGAAAGCGTTTTGATCCAGATTACTGGAATGGAAATTCTGCTTTGCTTTCCTAGTAAGTTAGAAACTGGAATCTTTCACCATTAGATCTGACAACAAAAATTTACTCCATAGCCCCTGATATAGCTTGTAAGGAGCAACAAGCCGGTGTCTATGTGACCAGAGGTTATAACATTCTGATTAATTATGCTGTAGTCATGAATCCGCCCTGGTAGATACAAGCTCCATCCATCCATTTAGCTGTCATTCTGATCATGAATGTAATGCTATTATGGTGAGGGCCAAGTCCACTGTTCATGCCAGATGTCGTTAGGAATTCAATCCATCCTATGTATGAACACTGACTCCTTCAAACAGCAAGATGTTGAGTGAATTACAAATTGAGTGGTGAGTTTTCTTGGCATTTAATTATCCAGCTCAAAGAAACATACTTCCCTAATTGTTTCTGAGGTTACTGCCTAGCACATAAGTGAAAGGGATTTTGAAGGCAAGGTATGACATTGCAGCTGTAAAAACATTTCAGTCTCTGTGTGTGTGTGTGTATGCACATGCATACCTAATCTTAATTCTTATATGTCAGTAAGAATTAACTATCTTTTACATGTGATTATAAATGTTAGATGCCATTTTAGGGAGAAAAATCACTCATAACCATACAGTCATATCTATATTCACTTGTGCATATTATTTTTTAAATTTATTTATTTATACAAAAACTGAGGTACAGGCCAGAGATACGGGAGGGTGAGAGAATTCACCAGAGACAGAGTCGGGAGCAGAACAGGCAGACTGACGAAATACACTGCTGAGGGGAGCAGCAGGCGAGACAGGAGAGGTCTGCTCTGCCATGTGGGTATCTCCCTGGCTGGCCAGGGATCAAACCCACGCTGCAGAGGCTGTGGACAGCTTCACAGCTCTGTGTACTACCCGCTGCACCACCTGGGAGGCCTCACTCTTGCATATTGTATTAAAATCCTTGTCCACATATTTACATGCATGCAAAGATCAAAACAAGTGTTTTATTTTTAACTTCAGAAACAATTGTATAGTTACTGCTATTGATTTTGTTTGTCTCCCACTTTCAAATATGTTCTGGATTGTCAGAAGGAATCTTATGTCTTTATAACTCAGCCTTTTCAATCTGATCTTTGGAGAAAGTATAGCTTCCTTTGAAACGATACAAAGTCCCTGCAGTCTGTTCCTAGGTTTTTCTTTAGCCCTGTCGACAGTTCCACAATTCACCCACTTGATGTTCCAGCTCCTCAGCATCCTGTGGTCCATCACTTTCCTTACCAGAGATCCTGCTTATGTTGAATGATACTGACTCATCTACTCTGGATGCCTCCTCTTATGCCTCTTGTCACTGATGTCCTAATATTTAACATTTCAACTGTCCTCCAAGGCTTTTCCTTTCTTTCATTATTAAAATTGTTATGTATTTGGCATAGAACATTGTATTTGTTTGAGCTGTACAATGCAATGATTTGATATATGGGCAAACTGAGAAATGATCAACAAAATAAGTCAACTTCTATCATTACACAGTTACAAATTTGTTCCTGTGATGAGAACCTTAAAGATCTATGTTCTTAGCAACTTCCAAGTGTACACAGTATTGTTAATTGTAGTTGTCTCCCCAGGTCTTATGACAGATAAGACCTTCTTACCATCTTTGTCAATTTTGCCCACCCCTTGAAATCCCACTGGCAACTACCAGTTTTTTCACTTTATTATGAAATAAGACCTGAAATCATAAAAACATATAGGCGAAAAATGATCTATGCTTTCTTTGAGTTGGGATTAGTTTTTGGCTTTGTTTTTTTAATTTTTAAAATTTTATATATTTTTTATATCATTCCTCATTTTTGTACAATGTGTGCTTTCTCATCTCGGGTATAGTCCTGGTGAAATTCCCACCACCAATTCACCCGTGTCTCATCACCATAGTCCCTTGTGCTCTTCCCTTCCCTGCTTTGATCCTACTCAGAATGTGAGTTGGGATTAGTTTTTGATTCCACAAACAAGTGGAATCAGACAGTATTTGTCTTCCCTGTGTGACTTCTTTCACTTGCATAATGCCCACCAGGTTCATCTAAGCAATGCAAAAGTTGAGTCTGGAGCTTTTATAGTATCAGGTTGAAAATTGCTCAAGAGAAGAAAAAGATACACAATGATGGAGTTATGGCAAACAGATACAAGATCTCAACTGAAATAATTCCTATTGACTAAAGCTCAAACGATTTCAGTTAAAACCAAAAAATAAAGTAACATAGATTTTAAAACTAAAAATATACAAACCCCCAAGTCCTCACTGATATAAACACATGATTAAATCACATGATTAAATATATTTAAGATGGAAGCAAATGAGGCAAATATTCAGTGTAGAATTCCAGATCATTTATGATTAGATATTCTGTCCTGAAGGAAGTGGAACATTACTCTCCACTCCTTAAGGGCAGATTGGACATAATAGATCCCAGAGTATAGTATGGAAAGGGAGAAAAACAAGAATAGCTTTATAGTGGAGAAACCTGAAAAACACTATCTCAGGTAACATAACCAAAGCTAACTTTATTTATGCATCCATTTATGTATTTCTTTTATTGATGTAACATTGGCTTAAAACATTTTATATGATTTAGGGGAATAGGTTCACACCTCATGAGATGTATATTACCACTCCAGCTCTACCATCCAAGCACCCATTGTCCTTTATCATAGACCATTGTGCCCCCTCCTACCTTTGTTCCTATCACTACCCTCCACCCCCTCTCTAGTAGCTTCAATTCTTCAGGCATATTTTGATTTAATTTTGTCTGTTACCTTGTACTTAGTTATTGTTGCTGTTTGTGTGTTTTCTTTATATTCCACATATGAGTAAAATCATCTAGTAATTGTTTTTCTCCTTCTCACTTAGTTCACTTGGCATAAAGCCCTCTAGTTCTCTCCATCTTGTCACAAATGGCAATAGTTCCTTTTTTATAGCCATGAAGTATTCTGTTGTGAATATTTACATCTACTTAGTCCACTGTTCTGTCAATGTGAATTTAGATTTGTTACATAATTTGGCAATGGTAAATAGTACTGCACTGCACATAGGAGAACAAATATTCATTTGAATTAGTGATTTTGTATTTTGTGGGTAGATACCTAGGAGTGGAATTGCTTTCAGCACATGGCATATCCACATTTAATATTTCGAGGCAAGTCCATATTGTTTTCTCAGGGGCTGGACCCATCTACATTCCCACCAACTGTGTATAAGTGTTCCTTTTTTCTCTATACCCTCACCAACATTTGTTGTTTCTTTTTTCATATGAACAGGAATGAGGTGATATCTCATAGATATTTTGATTTGCAGCTCCCTGATAATGGTCATGTTGAGCATGTTTTTATGTGCCTATATTTCTTCTTTGGAAAAGTGCCTAATTAGCTCTTCTGCCCATTTTATGATTGGGTTCGTGTGTGTGTGTGTGTGTGTGTGTGTAACAAGATTAGGGTTGTTTCATTTAAAAATTGACTTTAAAAGTGAAATTCTCTCTTACAGTGGTCTATTTGTCTTATAATAGAGAAAATACACATGAAATGAGTTTATTTTCTACTATCTCTAAGTTCTCTATATAGTTGATCTTATTCTGACCCTAAAGTGATATTTGCAGCTGCATTTCCACAAATATTTCAATTCTCAAACCAAATATAACTTCCTAGAGTTGCTGGCTGTATGACCTGCCAGGAAGCAAAAGAAAACAAAAAAAGAAAAGAAATTGAGGAGAAGAAACTATTCCTATGAGATTATTGATTCCAGATGTTCCAATTACTCCTTTTAGTTACTTTATTGACTTAAGTTATACAAATCCTCCTTTATAAATCCTTATGCAGTAAGGCTAGCAAGATCATAGTCTGTTTCTCCTAAACTCTTTGCAAACCTTTAGTACAGTTCACACCTAATAGAGGAGGAAACAACAATGTATTAGTTACGCTAAAATGTATGGAACATTTAAAAGACCTAGTAAATGATTAAATTTTCATCCACTGAGAGTTGATGTAAGTCAGCACAGCACAATATTCTAAGGCATTTCATGTTTTTCACTTTTTATAGAACATAAGCCACACTGCAAATTAAATTTGATTAAAATGATGACACCTAATTATGTCTCCTAACTGAAAAAAAAATACCCTTTATCTCAAAATCAGTTTTCTCAATACTTTCCATGACTGAATTTTAGAAACTTCAGGAAAAGTAGACCACATACATTTTATCTAATCATTAGCGAATTTGTTAGATGTATCTACAACATCAGTCCTGCATAGCTTGCACATGCAATTAAATATGGGGTAGTGTTCTATTCTACCTTTTTGTTTAAATCTGAAAAGTCTTGATGAAATAGATCATGTTTTCAAATTTTTTCATAATGGTATTACTATAAAATTCTGAAGCAGGATTTTTTATTTGTTGCTAGCATAACACCACAGTAAAATAAATGTCTACTTAATGGGTCATCAAAAATGAACATATGATGGAGCATATAATACATGCATAACTCTAGGGGAATGAGTGACCTAATTGTGTTAGCAGAAATATAACTTTATTTTTTAATTTATATATAAATTACATTATTGTTTATAATGTATATTTATATATATTACATTATTTTTCATTTTTAAACAATTTTTGCTTCCCCTCCCCTCAGGTGTAGTCCCTGTAGAGTTTCCTTCACCAATGCCCCGTGCACCATCACACAATGGAATACTATTCAGCAATCAAAAAAGATAAGCTAATGCCATTTGCAGCAATATGGATGGAGCTAGAAGAAATTATGTTCAGTGAAATAAGTTAGAAGGAAAAAGAAAACTACTCAATGGTTTCACTTATAGAAGGAATATAGGAGAACCAAATAAGACATCAGGGGAAAAAATTTAAATTTATTAACTCAAGGCAGACATTCTCTGGCCTATTATTGAAAGGTAAGAGAAGGCAAGGTGGATATTCAGCTGTTCACCTCATTAGAGATAATGTGTGAAAACAAAACAATAAATACTCTGCCTGTCTGTGAAGTGTGGGAGTCCCGAGTGAAGATTCATTGTCCTGCAACACTAGACAACCAATGGAAGTTCAGAGAGCTACAGTACTTGAAATCATCCCATTTCAGGTGAAAATATCAGGATATTTGATTTGGGGGGAAGTGATCTCATTTATCACAGGAATTCAAAAACTTAATTTATACTACTGAATTTTGGGATGAAAATAGAGCAAGAATAGCCTTGTTCTTTCATCATCTGACAGTTGAGTGGCAAGTAGAAAATGGGTCTCTAAGGACTTAAGACCAAAGACACTGGCCCAAGTGGGAAATTTTTCAGTCTTTTAGGGTGCTCCAGTTGCTATTCCTATGGAAAGAGGAAAGACGGAAGGACTTTCATGTTGCTTTGAAAACACATCGCCAGTGACATTCATCAAGACATGAATGTCTATGGAGCAGAGATAAGTAAAATTTAGAGATTTTTTTTATTTTTTAAAGATTTATTTATTATTGCATACAAGAACTGAGGTACAGGCCAGAGATGCAGGGGTGAGAGGATTCACCAGAGACAGATTGGGGAACAGAACAGGCAGATCTACTGAAATACACTGCTGAGGGGGGCAATGGGCAAAACAGGAGAGGTCTGCTGCACCATATGGGTCACCTCCAGCTTCATAGTGCTGACGCTTAACCCCTTGTGCCACCAGGGAGGCCCCTAGAGATCTTTTTAAAGGCGATATTGCGTGTTGCCCAATAGATCAAAGGAGAACGAAAAGGTGAATAGATGGGATACAGAGAATTTTTAGGTCACTAAAACTATACTTTATGATACTATAGTGGAGGGTACATGTCAAAACTACAGATGCAGGGCACCAAAAGTAAACCTAATGTAAACTCTGAAATATGGGTGATAAGGATGTAGTGATATAAGTCATCATTTGTTATGATTGTTCCTTTCTGGTGCAGCATTTTGACAGTGGAAGAGGTGATGTGTATGTTGGGGCAGAGGTTATATGGGAAATACTTGTACCTGCTGCCAAATTTTACTATGAATCAAAAATGTCCACTCTCACATCTTTGTCTTGTTCCAGATCTTAATGGAAATGCTTTCAGCTTTTAGCCATTGAGAATGATACTGACTGTGTGCTTGTCATATATGGTCTTTATGATGTTGAGATATGTTCCTTGTATCCTGAGAATTTCAAGGGCCTTTATCATAAATGGGTGTTGTGCTTCATCAAAAGCTTTCTCAGAATCTATTGATATTATCATATGGTTTTTGTTTTTCTTTTTGTTGATGTGTTGGATAACATTGATTGATATTCGGATGTTAAACCATCCTTGTATCCCTGGAATAAATCCTACTTGGTTGTGGTGAATTATCTTATGGATACATTGTCGGATTCTGATAACTAAACTTTTATTGAGGATTTTTGCATCCGTGTTCATGTGGCCATTTCTTGACCTACTAAAGATAGAGTTTCCATATGATCCAGCAATTCCACTCCTAGGTATTTACCCAAAGGACACAGAAACATTAATTCCAAAGGGCACCTGCATCCCTATGTTTATAGTGTAAATAGTGTTTAGCAGCACTATTTACAATAGCTAAGCTATGGAAACAACCCAAAGGCCCAAAAATAGATGACTGGATCAAGAAGAAGTGGTACATATACACCATGGAATATTACTCAGCAATCAAAAAAGATAAACACATGCAGTTTGCAGCAATATGGATGGAGCTCGAAGGGTTCATGCTCAGTGAAATAAGTCAGAAAGAAAAAGAAAAATACTGTATGGTCTCACTCATAGCAGGAATTTAGAAAACCTAAATAAGGGACCAGGAAAAAGACTAATTTATACAAAGTAAAAATCAAAATCAACAAGCAACTATAAACCAGAGACACACTATGGGGGAGGGGAGAGGGCTGGGGAGAGGAAGGATTAGGGTCAAAATAAGGCGGGGTGCAATTGTATGGGGAATATAACCAAAATGAAAATGCATACATTGTGCAAAAATGAAAAATGATGTAAGAATTATATAAAATAAAATATAAAAAAATGCTCCCAAAACAGTCTCTTAAAAACAAAATTATAAGGAAATGTGAGTTCTCCTCTAGACAGCATGCTAAAATAAAATAATGAAAAATAAGGTAAGGAAATTATATTGATTCCAAGTTGTGGTACTCTTTAAATGCTAAAAACAGGATTTTGATTTTGATTCTGTAAACAATGAAGGACCCTAGCAAATGTGATAATAAGTCAATGAGTCACAGATTCAAAGTTTAGTTGCAAAAGGGATTTACTTTTATTAATATGTTTTACTTTTATTAATATACTTTTATTAAAACTCAAAACAAAATGAAAGAAAAACAGCTAGTTTCCTTTGCCAGCAATAATTCACTGGATTGTGTTTGAACTCTTTTGCTTAAAATTCTAATCTGAATATAAGAGATCAATTGATATTTTTCCCTGGTCAAAAAATATCCCCAGATGGTAGGATATAGACTTAAAATTATAATGGTCTCCAAGTTGGTTCTCTAACTTTTGTGATAAAGATTTACCTTGGCTGTGAAGTACACATCAGTTAATAAAACACTTATTGAATAATATTTAGATTACTTAGATTTACCTATAGCATTTAAAATAATCACACTTCTGGATAGAATAGCTTCAGTGTGATATCCCCATGTATTTTTAGATTTTTCTGTTTCACTATAGTCATGTATGCATGTAATAAAGGGAAAGCTAATTATTGAAGTGTATTCATGTTTTTCAAGAATTGTTATACACAAGACTTCAGATAATTTTAGCTAAGAAATTGCTTTAAAATTCAGACAGCTTATTCACATAACAGTTGGAAAGCTAATAGGCTCCTCATAAAATTGAACTATTTTATTTTATTTAATTTTTAAATAATAAATTTTATTTTTTATATTCCCCATACAATTGCAACCCCCCCATTCTGACCCCAATCCCTCCCCTCCCGCCCCCACCCCCCAAAATGTGTCTCTGGTTCATAGTTTTTTGTTGATTTTGATTTTCACTTTCTTATAGTTATTCATTTTCCTGGACCCTTATGTAAGTTTTCTAGATTCCTGCTATGAGTGAGACCATCCGGTATTTTTCTTTTTCTTTCTGGCTTATTTTGCTGAGCATGATCCCTTCCAGCGCCATCCATGTTGCTGAAAATTGCATGTGTTTATCTTTTCTGAATGCTGAGTAATATTCCATGGTATATATGTCCCACATCTTCTTGATCCAGTCATCTATTTTTGGGCATTTGGTTCTGTTTCCAAAGCTTAGCTATTGTAAATAGAGTTGCTATAAACATAGGGGTGCAGGTGTTCTTTGGAATTGATGTTTCTGTGTCCTTTGGGTAAATACCTGGGAGTGGAATTGCTGGATCATATGGAAGCTCTATGTTTAGTAGGTCCAGAAATCTCCACACAGCTCTCCATAGTGGTTGGACCAGTTTGCACTCCCACCAACAGTGCAGAAGAGTTCCTTTTTCTCCACACCCTCGCCAACATTTGTTGTTGCTAGTTTTTTTAATATGTGCCATTCTCACTGGTGTAAGATGGTATCTCATGGTGGTTTTGATTTGCATTTCCCTGATTACAAGTGATGTTGAACATTTTTTCATATGCCTGTTGGCCATTTGCATTTCCTCTTCAGAGAAGTTTCTTTTTAGCTCTTCTGCCCATTTTTTGACTGGATTATTTTCTTTGTTGTTGTTGAGTCTCATCAGCTCTTTGCAGATTTTTGTGATCAGTCCTTTATCATTAGTGTTGTGTGCAAAAATGTTCTCCCAGTCGGTGGGGTTTCTCTTTGTTTTTGTTATTGTCTCTTTTGCTGTGCAGAAGCTCTTTAATTTGATGTAGTCCCAGCTGTTTATCTTTGCCTTCACTATCACTGCTTTGGGTGATGTGTCTGTAAAGATGTCTTTGATGTGCAAATCACGTAGTGTTTCGCCTATATTTCCTTCTATGTATTTTATGGTTTCAGGTCTTATGTCTAGTTCTTTAATCCATTTTGAGTTGATTTTTGTGTATGGTGTGAGGTAGTGGTCAAGCTTCATTCTTTTGCATGTAGCGACCCAGTTTTCCCAGCACCATTTATTGAACAAACTTTCTTTGCTCCAATGCATAGTCTTTGCTCCTTTGTCAAAGATTAGTTGACCATAAATCTGTGGGTTTATTTCTGGATTTTCTATTCGATTCCATTGGTCTGTGTGTCTGTTCTTGGGCCAATACCATGCAGTTTTGATGATTATGGCATTGTAGTATAGTTTGAAGTCTGGGAGTGTGATGCCTCCATTCCCTTCTTTTTTTTTTCAGGAGAGCTTTGGCTATTCGGGGATTTTTATGATTCCATATGAATTTCATCAATAATTGTTCTATTTCTTTGAAAAATGACATTGAAATTTTGATTGGAATAGCATTGAATCTGTATATTGCTTTTGGTAGGATGGTCATTTTAATAATGTTTATTCTTCCAATCCATGAGCAGGGGATGTCTTTCCATTTCTTTGTGTCTTCTTCTATTTCTTTTAACAGTGTTTTATAGTTTTCTTTGTATAAGTCCTTTACCTCTTTTGTTAGATTTATTCCCAAATATTTGATTTTTTTTGTTTTGATAATAAAAGGGGTGGGTTTTTTAATTTCTTCTTCTTCAGATTTATTGTTTGTGTATAGGAAGGCTACTGACTTTTGTGTGTTGATTTTGTATCCTGCCACTTTACTGAACTGATTGATGAGTTGAATTAGTTTTTCTGTGGAGTTTTTGGGTTTCTCTATGTATATTATTATATCATCTGCAAATAGTGATAGTTTGACTTCTTCTTTTCCTGTTTGGATTCCTTGGATGTCTTTCTCTTGTCTCATTGCTCTGGCTATAATACTTCCAGTATTATATTGAAAAGCAGTGGTGGGAGTGGACATCCTTGTCTTGTTCCAGATCTTAATGGAATTGCTTTCAGCTTTTCACCATTGAGAATGATACTGGCTGTTGGCTTGTCATATATAGAATTGAACTATTTTAAAAGTATGGTACTGGTGGAGTACTAGAGATTCTACTAACAACCTATTAGAAACAATAAGTCAGAAAAGTGAAGTGACAGATTACAAAGAGAAAGTCATTTTCAAAAGTGATTGATACCATTGATTATTATATTCATATTTTATTTTTTTAAAGATTTATTTATTCATTTACACAAAAACCGGGGTACAGGCCAGATACGTAGGAGGGTGAAAGGATTCACCAGAGACAGAGCAGGGAACAGAACAGGCAGACTGACGAAATACACTGCTGAGGGGAGCAGCAGGTGTGACAGGAGAGTTTGCCGCGCCATGTGGGACACTCACCGGCCAGCAGAAATCTAACCGGCACTGCAGAGGCTGCGGACAGCTTCACAGTGCTGCATTCAACTGCCTGCGCCACCAGGGGAGGCCCTATATTCATATTTTAAATGGTTTTTCAACTATCAGTGCTAAGATTATACCTGTTATATCACAGTATCCAACAGAATTTTAAAAAAATAGAGATAGTTATTGCTGCATAGTGATAGTGATGTCATATAGATAAGGATTTTTATTTTTAGACCACCAAATTATTATGTGCACTAGAAAAGTCTAGCATAACATGGGAAAATATAGAACCTGTGACAGTGCTGTCATATAATATTAAGTTTTTCAGAAGATTTGCTATACCTGAAACTTTCCCATGGTGAGTAACATTATAACCAAGGAAATCAATGTATTTAATATTGTGAAACTGAAGTTCCTCCTTGCTAGAACTATTACCCATTGACTGCAGGTCTGTCTGCTCTGCAGGTTGGCTGGGAACTGAGAATGCAGAGAAGGAAATTGCTACCTAGAGGAGGGGCACACAGAGTGCAAAACTCTAGTTATCTAAAAAAAATTTTTCATACTTCATGTATGAAGTGTCCTGTAACTAGCCACTGAACTTCAGCCAAGTTCTCATGTCATTGCCTCCCCCCTCCCTCTGTTTGTCAGCAAATAAAATTTAACTCATCTGTTCTCAACCCCGGCCCCCATAATCTATGAAACCTAATTTTCTTCCTTAATGGGGAGGTAAATTTGAGTTTCTCTACTACCAACTTGTCATTTGATTGATAAATAAAGCTGATCTCCCAAATTCCTGATGTCATTCTGATCTATGTGCACAGGGAGAGGACCTTATTGCTTGGTAACAGTAGGGAAAAAGGTTGAGAGTGAAATGACTATTTCTCTCTGGGGGATATATGCATTTAGCTTGTAACACTAGGGACTCCATTACTTATGCTACACATGAGACTACTGTCTCCTAAAAATAATAGCACGTCTGGTAAAGCACTACATGATAAAAGCAGGCAAAAGTGCACTAGAGTTACGTTTTGAACAGACTTGTGCTATGGCAAATGTTTAAAGGTGCTAAACATTTTGACATTCAAAGAGCTATAAATATAATTGAGACATTTTGGGGATACCCAACTCAAAACAAAATGAAAGAAACAACTAGTATCCTTTGCCAGCAATAATTCACGGGATTGTGTTTGAACTCTTTTGCTAAAAATTCTGATCTGGATATAAGAAATCAATTGGTATTTTTCCCTGATCAAAAAATATCCCCAGGTGGTAGGATATAGTTTTAAAATTATAAAGGTCTCCAAGTTGGTTCTCATACCAAAGATGCTTAAGTGGCATGATTTGCTAACTCCTATGGTAAATTCAAAGGGAAAGAGAGGGTTTAGGTTCACAAACTTAGGAAAGGGAGCAAGCAGGATGGTAGAGCACAACCTTGATCTAGTATTATGTAATGTTCATTTCCTTTCCTCCATTTGCCAATCAGTCTTCCCTACCTGTAATGTGATGTCAGGGACAGAGTGTTGGGCAAACAAAGGGTTCATACAGAAGAAAGTAATGTGTTCATGGACTCCTGGCCAGTAGTTTGAGGAGGGCAGGTGTTACCAGTGATATCTTATGCTGCCTTGTTTTAATATCACCCCTCTGTCTAATTCATAGTCACATATATTCTCCACTATATTAAAAGCCACACTATTAATAAAATCCAGTGATTTATAATTTATAAAAAGTATAAGTGTGACTAAATGCATGTATGTTTGCATAATAAATGCATATAAGCAATAACTCATCTCCAGAAACTACATTACATTTGGAATGGAGATTTTAAATGTGTTAGCCTTCTTAATGAAACTATTCTACTATGCTTCTACAGTTAGATTGCAATTACATAAGAATAAGTGAATTATGGAAATAGTCTAGCTTTTCAGAAAACAAAGTGTTATAAAATGTCATCATGAAATAAGAGGTAAAATATGGCATTTTATTGCTTTCATAGAATTTAGATTATTTTGACAGCCAAAATTATTAAAGGGTTTAAATAACTATCATGTACATGATGAACTTAAATGACTAGAATTTTTTATTCTTGAAATAACTAAAGCAAACATGAGTAAAATATCTGATAGTATGAATGCTGTGGGTAAAATAAACACTTGCTTAACCAAATCATAGAATGTTAGAGAGAAAAATGCATTAGGAATTTAATGCAAAATTCCACAAGGTAATCCCAAATAGAATTTTCTTTGTGTTTATTATTTTCAAACACTGAAACCATTGCTTTTCTCTAATTTACTGCATGGCCTTCGAACCCTGGATTGGCACCCCCTTTGTCCTCACGATGACATTTTCTCAGTCATGAATTGAATCGATCTTTGTCTGCTGTACATAATATGAAGATGGTTGTTATTTAGTGTTAGAAGTTTGGGAGGCCAAATATAAAATGGGAATTAATTCTATTTTATTAAACTTAAAGAATCTTCCTCATATCAAACATATAAACGTTGCACTTTCCATTTCAACCCATTTCTTCTTAGAGATTGTTTTAAAGAAGATTTTCTTTCTGATTAACTGTCAGTTTGAGTTTGGTTCTCAGGGGAAAAAAATTCATTTCTCAATTTCTTCTTCATATTCCTTGTAAGAGGCTATTTCACTTCAATTTAACATATTACTTTCAGCCATTCAGGCACAATATGATTATCTAGCATGTTTGTTCATTTAAGTTAGTTAATACACATTTTTCTCTGTGCCGTCCTTTTGTGAGCTACTATAAAACCAAAGAACAGGCAATGTCTCTGTTTTCATAGTGCACTATACTAGTTAAGAAGACAGGAGTTATGTAATGATTACCTAATGTATGATGAGGACTATGACAAAAAGGAATGATATGCAACATGTAAAAGAGAACTTAAAATGAGGAAAGGAACATCCTCTTTTACATGGGAAATTATGAACGTTCAGAAACTAAATATTTTAGACCAAGGACTATGTAGACTCAAAAGGAGTTTGCCAAATGTGAGGCTAAAGAATCAGACAAAGGGTAGATATGTTGCAAATACAAGGTTTAGAAAAAAATTAAAATGATGGGAAGATACTGCTTTTCTTTCAAATGCTGCCAGTGTATTTGCAGTTTGGATAAATACTCTTCACTCCCATGTAGGAAAAGTGTTGGAAGGAAATGAGAATGGATGCAGTCAGAGCAGTTTGAAAACTTGCTGCAGTAGTATGAACAAGAATTTGTCTGAACTAGGGAATGGGCAATAGAAATAGAAAGGCATATGAATACATTAATTTTGTTATTTATAAGATAGTATTAGAAATACTTGGTTTCTGATTTCACTGGTTTTACTCTGATCCACCAAGGCCAGTTTCTGATATCTTTTTGCTGGGTAGATGCTATTCATAGGAAAAATCCAAAAATGGATTAGGTCAAAATGATGCACTACTTACAGAAGAGCTCCTCATCTTTGTATGCATGTAATAAAAAAAAAAATAAGAAGCTATTTTACAACACCTTAGTAGTCATTGGTGTCCTTTCACTTCTTGCAGCAGTAAAACGGAAGATGTAAATATGTCTTTGTGCAGGACTAATGGAAGATTGAAACTCAGAATTAACGAGGATTCTGATTATTCTACAGTGCGAACACATGAAATCAACATTAAAAAGTGATGTATGTGAGGAAACATGTGGTACTCTCATCCACTGCCATCTGAAAGCCACATGTAATATTTTATCAAATAGCAAAGAGAAAATAGACTAGCAATGGCACTTTTGTATTCTGAGACCGCCTGTGCAGCCAACTGAACCATGCAAGTGTTTATTTTTCTTTGTTACTCAATGAACAGAAACTGAAAGATGACTAAGGCCAGAAACAGTTTTCATCTTTCCCCTCTTTTTCCACTTCCTTTCCTCTTGAGTCCACAAGTCATGAGTGAAATTTCAAAAGAAGTATTTTATTGTACTAGTTAATTTCCAAGACAGCAAACACAGAAGCAACATCACAAATTCATAGTATGAGATGTCTTTACTGGAGACAAAATGGAATTGGAAGAATTCTCTTTGCCTTGCCTTTCTTTCTGGTCACTAACGAGTAAATTTCAAAACATAAGTTAGAAGAGAAGGAAAGAAATAAAAAAAAAGTGAAAAGAAGTAAAGAAAGAATGAAACGGGAGATTTGTGTTGGGGACAGAACACTTCTGTTTCATTTGTAAAGATTATAAAACACATCCTCCAAAGAGCATCAGTACACTGGGGACTGCTGTGGTCCACTTTCTGCTGTGTACCAGGTGGAAATTAATAAAAGATAAAATAAATATAAATATAAATAAAATAAAAAAAATTTACATTTTTAGAAAGACAAGGTGACTTCTCTTTTCCTGCAAATGATAGGAGAAAAACTTGGGAGAATTACAAAGGAATAAGCAGCCTTATTTTCAGAGGATTGTGAATAACTCCTTCACTTCACCCCTTGTCTCACTACAACTCACAAAAATTGTATATCAACTGACTTTGGTAACTGTACTAACAAGTTCTAGTTTGTGTTAATGTGATTGCTGACAACATTATCTGTTACCTGTCCCATATGTTTTTTTTTTTATTTTTTAAAGATTTATATAAGAACCAGGGTACAGGCCAGATGCACGGGAGGGTGAGAGGATTCACCAGAGACAGAGTGGAGAACAGAACAGGCAGACTGATGAAATACACTGCTGAGGGGAGCAGCAGGCGCGACAGGAGAGGTCTGCTGTGCCATGTGGGATTCTCGCCAGATGGCGGGGATCGAACCTGTGCTGCAGAGGCTGCAGACAGCCTCACAGTGCCGAGCTCAACTGTCTTCACCACCAGGGAGGCCCCCCTTTTTGTTTCTGTTCCGTATGTTTTAATGGTGCCTTTCTAAAGATACTGTGTGCAAATGTCACTTCATATTTTTGAAGAAGGTTTGTTCTAATCAAAAGAATGGGTTCACTATTAAAAGCAATAAAATCTGTTTTTCAGAGACATTATCATGAGAGTTTTTTTCACTTGTACTTATAGAATAAGCACAAACTTTATGATCATGTTTGGAAATGTCACACTTGTATAACCTTTGAAGAAAGACTTCCAAATAATTGCTTAAAATATTCACCCCCTTGTTTAATTTATTATATACAGGACCTTAAAAATCTTGTAATTGTAAAAAGTTTCTTAAAGTGAATTCCACTTCCTAATTCTCTAGTAGCAATTTATAACACTATTAAAAGAGAAAAAATAAACACAAAATGTCCTATCTTATTATACCTTGATCCTTTATTAGACTATCTTTACTTCTATTTTGGAACGTAAAACTCAGATGCCACTTCCGTTCATGTCTGATGTCCATAGCTTACAGAGAGCCACCATCAGAAGAATCTAGATATTTTTGCTCTAAATTTAGAACTGAATTCTAATCAGAATTTTTTTTCATACAAACTGTCAATGCTTCTTGTCACAGAGAATAGATATTTTAGAGTAATTTCTTAAAAGGCAAGGCAAGAAAGGTCACTGAGGATGCACCCCCACCAATACATGCTGTTGTTCCTTACTTGTTCCTTACCAATACATACTGTTGTTCCTACATCCTATTGTTCCTAACTGGTGGTTTTAGCTGTGTTCCATACATCAAATAAGTAGGCAGGCACAATGATTAATTCAGTATGTTTTAGTTGTTAATCTAAGCCAAAGGAGAGTGAAAGCAGTAACTGACAACATCTTCCATTTGCCAGTTAATTAATGAATGTTATGTAATCTCTCTCTGACTGCTCAGTCAAGTTATAATTAACTACTCTATAATTTTTAATTTGTCTTCCTAACTAAGTTACAAAAATCTTGAAGATTCTAGACTATATTCTCATATTCTGTATCTTCATCATATCTATAAATTTACATGTATTTAGAACTTTAAAACTATTAGCTAATAAAGCCAAATGGTTCTCTGATTTAGCAGTCATAAAAACACATTATAAAAATAAAATAAACCTGTAATCATGTAAGAAAGCATCTGCTAGATTATTGCTTCCCATTGGGATAGAGATGTTACACTTAAGTGATTTTCTTCCTTAACAAGAGAAGATCATTGATATTCAGAAATGATCACACTCTGTTTAGGCAGAATGCAGAGGAGTTTAACTGCAAGACTTACCTCCTGCCCAAATATATAACAAAATGATATAGAGATAAAAACAAAAATTCTTCAAGGATGATCATTTTCACAAGGTAAACTGGCAATGCAGCCAAAGTAGGAAAAAGTTTCACTATAACTTGGTTTGAATGCTACCAGGTAGCACTACACAAAGGGAGAAGGGGATGCTGTGATATGTGATAAAAAGGGCACAAAGAACCTAATCACAGTAACCAGCCATGAAAGAATTATCAGTTGTGCCACCATGTTGTCTAAAGAAGCAAGAACAAAACATCAATTATTCAATGTCTACATCCAGTCATGCCACAGCACTATTTGAATGCATAGACAATGTGTGTTAAGTTAGGTGTTCTGTTCCAAATCACAGATTTGTTGAACAATTATACATCTTAAGAAGTAGCTATGTTTATGATCACAGAGCAGAGTCAGAAGTATAAATTTGGGGCCTCCCTGGCTCAAGGGGTTAAGAAACAGCACTATGAAACTATCTGCAGCCCCTGCAGCACAAGTTCGATCTCCCGGCCAGGGAGATAACCCACATGGTGCAGCAGACCTCTCCTGACTCACCCACTGCTCCCCTCAGCAGTGTTTTTCAGTACATCTGCCTGTTCTGCTCCCCACTCGGTCTCTGGTGATTCCTCTCACACACACCCCACACACACATCTCTGGCCTGTACCCGGTTCTTGTATTCATAAATAAATAAATCTTTAAAAAAAAGAAATTTAAATTTGGGAACCGTAAAAATTTACTTCAAAATATTGCTTGCAATTGGGCCCCCAGGAGAAGAGAAAATGGAAAATGGCTCTAATTTCATCTTTCTCACTTGAAATTATGAGGAGGTATTTATAGTCTCACTTCAGTCAACTGGCAGCAAACCTTTTCCTATGATTACAGAATGTTTCCTGACATAAGTGAAGAGAGTGTGTTATAGGAACACATGGGGAAAGGTGAGAGTACAAAACACTAAAGAAAATGTTTCCATTGATACAAATTCATGACACAACATGATGATATGCTCATAAAGCAAGTCTGAAAACTGAATTATTTAATTCTGGATCCCGTGAGGCCTAACGCATGAACTTGCAAAGTGTGAGATTTTAGGATCTGGTGACAAATGTAGTCATCAATAAATTTTGAAATCTAGTGAATTCTGTCAACATGACTTCAACATGAGGGCTCTGAAAAATAGATTTATTAAATAAAGGACTAAGCAAGTTGGGAATTGTGTTGGGATGAATGAAACTTTAAACCTTTCAGGATAGTTGAGCACAACTAAAAGGAAACTGACATTTACTTAATATATAAGTAAATCATGGAAAGTAGATTTTATAAAGATTTATTTATGCATTCAAGAACTGGGGTACAGGCCAGATGCATGGGAGGATGAGAGTACTCACCAGAAACAGAGCGGGGGAACAGAACAGGCAGACCGACAGAAATACACTGCTGGGGGGAGCCGCGGGCGAGACAGGACAGGTCTGCTGCACCATTTGGGTATCTCCCAGGGCTTCCGGGATCAAACCCATGCTGCAGAGGCTGTGGACAGCTTCACAGCACTGTGCTCAACCGCCTGAGCAATCAGGGAGGCCTGGAAAGCAGATATTTAAGACTACTACCTCATACCATGCACAAAAAACAACTCAAAATGGATTAAAGAACTAGACATAAGACTTGAAACCATAAAATATATAGAAGGAAATATAGGCGAAACACTACATGACATGCACCTCAATGACATCTTCACAGACACATCATCCAAAGCAGTGATAGTGACGGCAAAGATAAACAGCTGGGACTACATCAAATTAAAGAGTTTCTACACAGAAAAAGAAATAATAACCAAAACAAAGAGAAACCCTGCCAACTGGGAAAAAATTTTTGCACACAACACTAATGATAAAGGACTGATCACAAAAATATACAAAGAGTCTGATGAGACTCAACAAAAACCAAGAAAAGAATCCAGTCAAAAAAATGGGCAGAAGAGCTAAAAAGAAACTTCTCCAAAGAGGAAATGCAAATGGTCAACAGGCATATGAAAAAATGTTCAACATCACTTGTAATCAGGGAAATGCAAATCAAAACTACAATGTGACACCATCTTACACCAGTGAGAATGGCACATATTAAAAAAACTAGCAACAACAAATGTTGGCGAGGTTGTGGAGAAAAAGGAACTCTCCTGCACTGTTGGTGGGAGTGCAACTGGTCCAACCACTATGGAGAGCTGTGTGGAGATTTCTTGACCTACTAAACATAGAGCTTCCATATGATCCAGCAATTCCACTCCCAGGTATTTACCCAAAGGACACAGAAACATCAATTCCAAAGGGCACCTGCACCCCTATGTTTATAGCAGCACTGTTTACAATAGCTAAGCTTTGGAAACAACCCAAAGGCCCAAAAATAGATGACTGGATCAAGAAGAAGTGGTACATAAACACAATGGAATATTACTCAGCAATCAAAAAAGATAAACACATGCAGTTTGCAGCAACATGGATGGAGCTAGAAAGAATCATGCTCAGCGAAATAAGTCAGAAAGAAAAAGAAAAATACCGGATGGATGGTCTCACTCATAGCAGGAATTTAGAAAACCTAAATAAGGGACCAGGAAAAAGACTAATTTATACAAAGTGAAAATCAAAATCAACAAGCAACTATAAGCCAGAGACACACTACGAAGGCAGGGAGAGGAAGGATTAGGGTCAAAATAAGGGGGGAAGGGGTGCAATTGTATAGGGAATATAACCAAAATGAAAACGCATACATTGTGCGAAAATGAAAAATGATGTGATGTAAGAATTATATAAAATAAAATATTTTAAAAAAAGACACAGCAAAAGAAAATGTAGGATATTAGTTTGTAAAGTTGACTTAAAGTTGGGGAGACAGCACAATGGACTGTGTGGTGGACTTTGATGCTTGATTGTGGATGCACTACTTTAGCTCTATTGAAGAGGTAGAACCTATACTACCAAAATACTAAAAATGATGCAAACCAGGGGCCTCTCTGGTGGCCTAGGGGTTAAATCTCAGTGCTGTCACCACAATAGCTCACTGCAATGGCCTTAGTTCAGTCCCTGACCAGGGAAGTAACCCACATATCATGCAAGAGACCTCCCCTGTCTCACCTGCTGCTCCCCTCAGCAGTGTATTTCAGTAGATCTGCCCGTTCTGCTCCCCACTCTTTCTCCGATGTGTCCTCTCACCCTCACCCCACACCTGCACTTCTGGCCTACACCCCAGATCTTCTATGCAAAAATAAAATAAATCTTTAAAAAAACACTAAATAATGATGCAAACCAATGGTACTTCAATAAAAAATAATAAAATAAAAAGATTGATTTAATTCCATGGTTTATTAATATCAAGATATTCCTTATTGAAGAATACCATGATGGAGTACCTATGACATCATTCTTCAACATGTGTTCTTTTTGTCTACTATAGCTATGTTTTTTTGTATTAAATGTCTACATTGTGATTAATAAAATTAAAGGATTTTCTCCTAACATAACAAATTCAACTTTCTATTTTATTATTATTAGGGCATTCAGGAATCTTAAAATAATTCATGAAGAAGAAGATAATAGCTATTTAAGGAAAATAGTAGGTAAATCTGCATCATGGGGATTTATCTTTCCATTATAAAGTTTAAGACTATACATTCAATATATGTCACAATGAACAATTACCATTTAACACTGGACTCTTCCAGAATGCGTGGCATATCAAAACCTCAAAGAGACTGAGATATTTCAGTCATAAAAAATATTAATAGATGTATTTAGTGTTGTGAATTTTAAAATATTTGCTATTTACATTACTCCATTTAGTAAGCTTACTGATTCATACGCTTTGCAATGGACATTATTATGTTTTGTCTCAAGATCTATAATGTAGCCTCCAAAATATAATAACCTCTAATAACCTGTGTGTATCATATTTGTGCATATTAGCTATATTATGACTTAGCCACAGGTTTTTCCAACTATGTCCCTTCCTTGATCCATATCCATCAACATGCAACTTTTAGTCTTAAGTATTAAAGCTTCTTTAGCAATATTTTTTAGCTGGAATAATAAGATAAAATATGAAATTCTATAATTAGTTTTTTTTTTAAAGATTTATTTAATTTATTTATTTATACAAGCACTGGGTACAGTCAGAAGCGCGGGAGGGTGAGAGAATTCACCAGAGTCAGGGCGGGGAGCAGAGCAGGCAGAAGGACCGAAGGACACTGCTGAGAGGAGCAGCGGGCGGCAGGAGAGGTCTGCGCGCCATGTGGGACCCTCCTCTGGTGGCCGGGGAGCAGCCGGGGATCGAACCGGCGCTGCAGAGGCTGCGGGCAGCCTCACAACCCAGCGCTCAACCGCTGCGCCACCGGGGAGGCCCCCTATAATTAGTTTTATCAGATATTATTCACATTTTATCTTATCAATATTTTTTAAAGATCTGATTTTTTTATAATTTTATTTTATTTTTTAAAGATTTATTTATTTATTTATTTATTTATTTATTTATTTATACAAGCACTGGGTACAGTCAGAAGCGCAGGAGGGTGAGAGAATTCTCCAGAGCCAGAGGGGAGAGCAGAGCAGGCAGACTGACGAAGTACACTGCTGAGGGGAGCAGCGGGTGGCAGGAAAGGTCTGCACGCCATGTGGGACCCTCGTCTGGCAGCCGGGGATCGAACCGGCACTGCAGAGGCTGCGGGCAGCTTCACAAGCCAGCGCTCAACCACTGCGCCACCAGGGAGGCCCATCTTATCAATATTAAAGTAAGAAAAACACTTACATTTGTGAAAATGATGGGACAATAGACCTGTCATATTTGAGAGATTATTGGTTGTATGGTAGTATTAGAGAAAAACTAGATAAGCAATTCTAGCACTGAATTACATAGACAGGGATATAGAGCAATTTTTTTTTTAAGTGTGTGGGTGAGGACTCACACTCACGCCATCCAATCTCCTTTTGGGGTTACCCTGCAATAATAACATGGATGGAAGTAGAGTGGATTTTGCTAACTGAAATAAACCTGAAGGAGTAAGGCAAATACGGGATGAATTCACTCATATGTAGAACAAAATCAAACCGATAGCAAACCCTAGAAATCTTATTTTTTTTTAAATCTGTTTATTTTTTATACAAGCACTGGGTACAGTCAGAAGCGTGGGAGGATGAGAGAATTCACCAGAGCCAAAGCAGGGAGCAGAACAGGCAGACAGATGGAGGACACTGCTGAGGGGAGCAGCGGGCGTGTCAGGAGAGGTCTGCGTGCCATGTGGGACCTTGCTGGCAGCCGGGGATCAAACTGGCACTGCAGAGGTTGTGGGCAGCTTCGCAGCCCAGCGCTCAACCACTGCGCCACCAGGGAGGCCCTAGAAATCTTATTTTAGAATTGCAGCTACCAGGAGAAGAGATGGAAGGTAGAAAGCAAATGGGGCAGCTATGACAGAGGCCTGGGTAGCTTACTGGTGGTGGGTGTGGTAATGTGCATCTGAAAAGGTATGATTCTATACCTCTCAATTATACACGGTGTTGTAAATCAGTGTTACCTCCATGAAAAAAATAAAACAAAATGAAATTGTGTTTGAAAAGGTATTTCTAGGGGCTTCTGTGGTGGTGTAGGGATTAAGTTTCCAAGCTATCACTATGAAGGCCTGAGTTCGATGCCCCGCCAGGGAGCTAATCCACATATGGCACAGCAGACCTCTCCTGTCTCACCCACTGCTCCCCTTAGTAATGTATTTCAGTAGATCACCTATTCTGCTCCCCACTCTGTCTCTGGTGAATCATATCACACTTTCCCCCACACCTCTGGTCTACAACCCAGTTCTTCTAGATAAAAATAAATACTTTTTTAAAATGTATTTCTAAAGATACAAATAATTAGCTTCTTGTTGTTTATTTGATGCAACTCTAAACTCAATAAGAGCCTTTTACAGTTAGTGCCTTTTTCTAATAAGCTACTATTATTGACTTTCAGAGAAAACAATATCTGCAAAACATTCTGAGTCTCATACAAGCATGAACAAACCAGAGGCAAAAGAATTGTACAATCTTTAAAAGATCGCTAGAGGCAATAGTTTGAGCAGTGGGAGCAGATCACCAAAAACTCATCTGTCCAGTAAATGTTCCTTATAACAAAATATATTCAAAGTACAATCCAGAAAAATAGAATCAATATCATGCAGCTGCTGCCTGCAACTGAGACCTTGCTAGAAACAAGTCACATTTCTGCCACTTACACAGAATTATTTACAGACATTCCACTGCCTGCAGGAAGAGCATAAAACCCTTTAATAAGCAAAACTAGTGACAACATAAATATTTCACCATGTCACTCTCAAGGTGCAAACTGATTTGTCTTCTAGAATAATTCAGGAAACAAAACAAGCTTCTGTATAATAGAAAATCCAATGACCTAACATCTTATTTAAAAAAAAAAAAAGCTACAATTTCTGTCATTGAAACACACAAATTATACAAGATTCATTCTTCATTTGAATCTTAAAAGCACCCCTCCAAGTACTGACATACAATCTTGATTTATTCCAAATTTCACAACATAAAGTCACCTACAGTTGTCCAAGTCTACGTATCAATGCATTTAGATGACACATTTTTCTCCTGGTAATTTATAATGTAATTTCAGGAGAGACAAGTGAGACAGAGAAAATATGAGAAAATTTTAAGGATATTTATATGCAATTTTCCATTCTCTCAGCCTACTTTGACATTAATAGCATGACAGTATGTTCTAGAGAGTGAGTAAAGTAGAAAAACTCTCCTCTTTCCTCCTCCTATTCTCTCTACCTCCTTTACACACACACACACACACGCACACCCCTAGAATGTCCTCTCCTAAAAATTTAATTTAGAGTTTGCTGTAGGCTAAATGAAACAATGGAATAATATATTTCATTTTTTCACACCCAAATCCCCTTCTTTTTGTACCTTTCACTGTTATATGTCTCTCCCCCAGCCCTCACCCACCCTTAGCCTATGTGTTTCATTTGACTTACATTGTCTTATTAACGCTTTTTCCTTTGGAATGTTCTTGCTCCCATTAAAGTTCGATGTTCTGAATCTCCTTGTAATTTTAATTATACATTATGATGAAAAGAAAAACATGTAATGAATCAGTGCTTCATAATTGATTAATGATAACTCTGTGGGAATAACTGTTCTAACTGGAGAATTCCAGAGAGACAGAGTGGCAAATATGTCACCAGATTCAGTTTTACTCTTTTTAACACAAGAGCTGACCAGTTCAAATTTCTTTATATATTCATATATACATATTATTTACTACATTTTTCTGTATGCTTGTAGTATTTTATATTTAGAATTTTAAAAGATTACATTGATTAAAACACTGTATATGGGGCCTCCCCAGTGGCGCAGTGGGTTGAGTGCCGTGCTAATAAGCTGCCCGCAGCCTCTGCAGCGCCGATTCGATTCCCGGCTGGCCAGGGAGAAACCCACATGGCGTGACAGACCTCCCCTGCCTCTCCTGCTGCCCCCCTCAGCAGTGTTCTCGGTCCGTCTCTCTGTTCTGCTCCCCGCTCTGTTTCTGGTGAATTCTCTCACCCTTCCATGCATCTGATCTGTACCCCAGTTCTTGTATAAATAAAAAAAAAAATCTTAAAAAAAAAACTGTATATGGTTCAAAAATATAGGATACTGCTTCTTAAGATTTGTTGTTTTTTAAGATTTATTTGTACATATAAGAACTGGGGAACAGGCCAGAGGTGGGGAGTGGAGAGGGTAGAGGATTCACCAGAGACAGAGTAGGGAACAGAACAGGCAGACTGACTGAAATACACTGCTGAGGGGAGCAGAGAGCTAGACATGAGAGGTCTGCTGTGCCATGTGGATAGCTCCCTGGCCAGCCAGGATAAAACTCATGTTGCAGTGGCTGCTGATAGGTTCACAGTGCTGTACTTAACCTTGTGCCAACAGGCAGGCCCTGCTTCTTAAAATAAGCACATGCAATTTGCAGCAACATGGATGGCGCTGGAAGGGATCATGCTCAGCGAAATAAGCCAAAAAGAAAAAGAAAAATACCGGATGGTCTCACTCATAGCAGGAATCTAGAAAACTTAAATAAGGGACCAGGAAAATGACTAACTATAAGAAAGTGAAAATCAGAATCAACAAAAAACTATGAAACAGAGACACTTTTTTGGGGGGTGGGGGGCAGGAGGGGAGGGATTGGAATCAGAAAGGGGGGGTTGCAACTGTATGGGGAATATAAAAATAAAATTTATTATTAAAAAAATAAAAATAAATAAAATTTGAAGAGAAAATTTTAAATCTCTGCTAACTGCTTATAAGTTCTGCTGGCACAACTTGGAACTACAGAAATGTGATATAGTAAATATATTGTGAGACAATAGTTTCAGGCTATAATTCTCAGGATTTGGAAACATACAGTTATTATTAGACAGAAGCAAATCTCCTGGTTTTGTTGTTAATATGAGTAATGAAATACTAGCCATGTGGCAACCATCATACTAATTACTTTATGTCAATTTATTTTTACAACTCTTTTTTAAACTATTTAAACACTTGAATTTATGATACCCAGGTAAGAGATATTACATTAAAAATAGTACCATTCCTTGGTAACTATTAATGAAAAATCAGCTACACACCCAGATCTTAATGTTATCACCTTCTCAGATGGAATTTTTATGTCAACTTAAAAATATAAGTAGAATCTGTAGATTTTGAGAGACTTTTTGTACACACTGTATTTTATTCAGGATAATGTTTATTTCTACTTTTAAAAGAAAATATGTTGTGAGCAACATTTAGTGCCAACACTATGTAAACAAGAGCTGTCCTGAAATTAAAATCTACTTCCCGGGCCTCCCCAGTGGCGCAGCGGGTTGAGTGCAGTGCTGTGGCTGTTAAGCTGTCCGCAACCTCTGTGGTGCCGGTTCAATTCCCAGCCGGCCAGGGAGAATCCCACATGGTGCAGCAGACCTCTCCTGTCTCGCCCACTGCTCCCCTCAGCAGTGCTTTCAGCTTGTTCTGCTCCCCGCTCTGTCTCTGGTGAATCCTCTCACCCTCCCAGACTCTGCCTTGTACTCCAGCTCTTGTATAAATAAAAAATAAATCTTTAAAAAAAAAGCAACAAGTATTAAAATTTTTATTTAAAAAAAAACTAAAATCTACTTCCTACAGTAGTTCCAGCACCCCATACCTGAATTAACGCCAAGAAAGATAGACAAAACTAAACGAAAACATTTCCTCACATTTTCTTTGAATAGCCTATTTTTATCCTTAGTCCTGTATCTGTATGTCTTGCCCATGTAAATGACCAGTGGAAAACCCGTGAATGGGGAAGTAAATACATCAATTGTTGGCAAATTCTTCAGTTAACTTCATTTAAAAGTAGATTTAAAATTAGAAAGACCATGCTACCTTTTACCTTCAGTTTTTGCTCAGTGATGGAAAATGAAATATTGAAATTTATTTCCAGATAAGTTCACCTAAATATTGAACTTACATTTTTTCTTTTATCTTTCCAAGCAGGGGAATTTGGGGTTTTTTTTGCTTGTTTCTCCTTATTTGCATGTTTACATACTAATCTGTTCATTCAATAGAAACCTATATTTCCTTCCTTTTCTTGAATGATTTGATGAGAACCATCTGTGACAGTGTCTTTTAGTGTTAATGAAAATATTTTTAACTCCTTGGTACATTTTCTGTGCTCTCCCTAATTCATTCAGAATGATAGATATAAACAGACAAATTTACTCTAAAATAAAACTATGTCATGTTATAAAAATGCCCATTTAAGCAGAAGAGCTAAAAAAGGAACTTCTCCAAAGAGGAAACACAAATGGCCAACAGGCATATGAAAAAATGTTCAGCATCACTTGTAATCAGGGAAATACAAATCAAAACTACAATGAGACACCATCTAACACCAGTGAGAATGGCACATATTAAAAAAACTAGCAACAACAAATGTTGGTGAGGTTGTTGAGAAAAAGGAACTCTCCTGCATTGCTGATGGGAGTGCAAACCGGTCCAACCACTATGGAAAGCTGTGTGGAGATTTCTTGGACTACTAAACATAGAGTTTCCATATGATCCAGCAATTCCACTCCTAGGTATTTACCCAAAGGACACAGAAACATTAATTCCAAAGGGCACCTGCATCCCTATGTTTATAGCAGCACTATATATAATAGCTAAGCTATGGAAACAACCCAAATGCCCAAAAACAGATGATTGGATCAAAAAGATGTGGTGTATATATACACAATGGAATATTACTCAGCAATCAAGAAGATAAATTCATGCAATTTGCAGCAATATGGATGGAGATAGCAGGGATCATGCTCAGTGAAATAAGCCAGAAAGAAAAAGAAAAATACCGGATGGTCTCCACTCATAGCAGGAATTTAGAAAACCTAAATAAGGAACCAGGAAAAAGAATAACTATAAGAAAGAAAAAAATCAAAATCAACAAACAACTGTAAACCAGAGACACACTGTGGGGTGGGGTTTGGGGGCGGGTAGGTGGGATTACCGTCAAAATAAGGGGAATGGGAATTGTATGGGGACTATAACCAAGATGAAAACAAAAATAAATTTTAAAAAATGCCCATTTATCTGAGAGGTCCATCGTTTGGAATGATTGCTATGGGATACAGAAGCTTCTGCATTTAAATCATGCCTTCTCCATAAAATTTGATATTTTTGTTTTATTTCTTTTTTTTTTTTTTAAAGTCTTTTTTTTTTTTTTAGAGGCATGTTTGATTTATTTGTTTGTTTGTTTTTTTGTTTATTCAGGCACTGGGTACAGTCAGAAGCGCGGGAGGGTGAGAGAATTCACCAGAGCCAGAGCGGGGAGCAGAGCAGGCAGAAGGACCGAAGTACACTGCTGAGGGGAGCAGCGGGCGGCAGGAGAGGTCTGCGCGCCATGTGGGACCCTCCTCCGGTGGCCGGGGAGCAGCCGGGGATCGAACCGGCGCCGCAGAGGCCGCGGGCAGCCTCGCAACCCAGCGCTCAACCGCTGCGCCACCGGGGAGGCCCTGTTTTATTTCTTAATAGACATTGTGTTGAAAATGTATTTGCATTAGGTAAAATGATTATTTTGACAATAGTAATTTTTCTGTACATGACTATGGAAGTGGAATGTCTTCCCATTTCTTTGTGTCTTCTTCAATTTCCCTCAACAGTATCTTAGAGTTTTAAGTGCACATGTTCTTCACTTACTTGGCTAAATTTATTCCTAGGTATTTTTTTTTTATTTTTGCTATAATCATAACTGTCATTATTATTTCTCTTTCTGCTAGTTCTTTCTGTGCACATACAAATACAACTAATTTTTTGTATAGTGTTTTTGTAGACTATAACTATACTGTATGTATTTATTATTTCTAACAGTTTTGGGAGTCTCTAATTTTAAACCTTATTTTTATAACATGTCATTGCATATTGACACAGTTATACTTCTTTATTTTTTAAGTGAAATTTTAAAGTTTAATCACCTGGATAACAATGTACATCATATCTATTTGTTGACAATTTAATGATATATATAGTTTTCCAAAATATATCAACCTTGAAAGACAAATAACATAGTTACATGGCTTTCTGGAAAAGAATTCCCTGTTTTATAGTGGAATTTTTTTTAAAAGATTTATTTTTTTTATATTCCCCATACAATTACACCCCCTCTTATTTTTACACCAATCCCTCCTTTCCCCACCCCCCCCCCCATAGTGTGTCTCTGGTTTATAGTTGCTTGTTAATTTTGATTTTTCTTTCTTACAGTTATTCTTTTTCCTGGTCCCTTATTTAGGTTTTCTAGATTCCTGCTATGAGTGAAACCATCTGGTATTTTTCTTTTTCTTTCTGGCTTATTTCGCTGAGCATGATCCCTTCCAGCTCCACCCATGTTGCTGCAAATTGCATGAGTTTATCTTTTTTGATTGCTGAGTAATATTCCATTGTGTATATATATCACATCTTCTTGATCCAGTCATCTATTTTTGGGCATTTGGATTGTTTCCAAATCTTAGCTACTGAAAATAGTGCTGCTATAAACATTAGGGTGCAGGTGCCCTTTTGAATTAATGTTTCAACACAGTTATACTTCTTTTGAGTAGCCAAAACAAAGGACATAAACAGAGATATTATGCTCACTGAACTCAAACTATATTAGGTACAATAACCAAATAGTGTGGTGTTGGAATAAAAACTGGCAGACAAAACATTGTCATAGAGAGACCATCAAAAAGCAATACATATGTGGAAATTAATTTATGGTAATGGAGCCTAGAGCACACAATGGAAAAAGGAGTCTCTTCAATAAATGGTGCGCAGAAAATTGGAGGGCCACGTGCAAAGGAATGGAACTAAATTAACTCTTATAACATATTATAACAAATTAATTCAAAGTGGACTAAGTTCATAAATATATGATCTAAAACCACCAAATACATGAAAAAAACATCAGTGATAAGCTCTTTGACCTCAGCCTTAGTGATATCTTTCTGGATATTAGCAAGAGAAACTAAAGGGAATATAAACAAATGGAACAACTTCAAATTAAATGACTTCTGCACAGTAAAACAAAAGACAACCTAATTTTTTAAATTTTTTTTCTCTTTCTTTCTTTCTTTCCTTCCTTCCTTCCTTCCTTCCTTCCTTCCTTCCTTCCTTCCTTCCTTCCTTCCTTCCTTCCTTCCTTCCTTCCTTCCTTCCTTCCTTCCTTCCTTCCTTTCTTTCTTTCTTTCTTTCTTCTTTCTTTCTTCTTTCTTTCTTTCTTCCCCATACAATTGCAACCCCCTTATTTTGTCCCCAATCCCTCCTTTCCCTGCTGCCCCATAGTGTGTCTCTGGTTCATAGTTGTTTGTTGATCTTGATTTTTTTCTTTCTTATAGTTATTCTTTTTCCTGGTCCCTTATTTAGGTTTTCTAGATTCCTGCTATGAGTGAGACCATCCGATATTTTTCTTTTTCTTTCCGGCTTATTTCACTGAGCATGATCCCTTCTAGCTCCATCCACGTTGCTGCAAACTGCATGTGTTTATCTTTTTGATTGCTGAGTAATATTCCATTGTGTATATGTACCACTTCTTCTTGATCCAGATATCTGTTTTTGGGCATTTGGGTTGTTTCCATAGCTTAGCTATTGTAAATAGTACTGCTATAAACATAGGGATGCAGGTGCCCTTTGGAATTAATGTTTCTGTGTCCTTTGGGTAAATACCTAGGAGGGGAATTGCTGGATCATATGGAAACTCTATTTTTAGTGGTTTGAGGAACCTCCACACAGCTTTCCATAGTGGTTGGACCAGTTGCACTCCCACCAACAGTGCAGAAGAGTTCCTTTTTCTCCACAATCTCACCAATATTTGTTGTTGCTAGTTTTTTTAATATGTGCCATTCTCACTGGTGTAAGATGGTATCTCATGGTAGTTTTGATTTGCATTTCCCTGATTGCAAGTGATGTTGAACATTTTTTCATATGCTTGTTGGCCATTTGTATTTCCTCTTTGGAGAAGTTTCTTTTTAGCTCTTCTGCCCACTTTTTGATGGATTCTTTTCTTTGTTTTTGTTGAGTCTCATCAGCTCTTTGTATATTTTTGTGATCTGTCCTTTATCATTAGTGTTGTGTGCAAAAATGTTCTCCCAGTTGGTGGGGTTTCTCTTTGTTTTTGTTATTTTCTCTTTTGCTGTGCAGAAGCTCTTTAATTTGATGTAGTCCCACCCAGCTGTTTATCTTTGCCTTCACTATCACTGCTTTGGGTGATGTGTCTGTAAAGATGAAAAGTCAACCTAATTAATAGAAGAAGGATGTGGAGAAAATGGAACCCTCATGCACTGTTGGTGAAAATATAAATTGATGTAACCACTTTAGAAAATAGTATGGAGCGTCCTTAAAAAATTAAAAATAGAACCACCATATGTTACAAGTATCCCAATTCTGAATATCTAGCCAAATATGGTAATATGAATTTAAAAAGATGTGCCACTGTGTTCATAAAGCACTACCCACAATACTCAAGAAAAGGAAACCACCTAAGTACCTGACAATAGATGAATGTACAAAGATAATATTATATATCTTGATGGGATACTATGCAGCCACAAAAAATGATTAAATCTTGCTATTTGTTGCAACTTGAATGGACCTTGACTGATTATGTTACGTTAAATAAGTCAGAAAGAGAAAGACATATACCATATGCCTTTGCTTATTAAAGAAAAAAAAGCAAAGGAACAAATGGAACAAAAGAACACACTCTGACAACAGAATGCTGGCTATCAGAGGGGGATGGGAGAGGAACAGGTAGCAGGGTTAACTGATCATGGATGGTGACTGCACCTTTGGTGGTTGGTGTGGTGTACTGTAACTGTTGTTGAGGTGAGAGATTATACACACGATACCTATACAGTGCTGTAAATTAAACTTCATATATATATATGTATACATATTATAACATTTTTTAATCATGCTTTCTATTAAGCTGGAGAATTTTGGGTGCACTTGATTGGGCTAATATATAAATGTAAGCCTCCAAGTTGTTCTGGAACCACTGTTTTCTCAAAATGTATGCATAATACATGTTACAACAATTACTAAAGAAATTAGGAAGCTTCTCAAACTTGTTAAACCTATTTCTTCAGTGCAGAACTTCTCAGAATCTGCAACACAAATAAATTTCCAAACATGAATCTGGTAAGAAGTAACCTACCTGAGGCAGTTTTTCCCTCATATCTTTGTCCACACATCCTTCTGTGATGCACGTTTTTAGACTGTTCTTCCTAGATATATTGAGAAATGTTTCACAAAATGATAACTCTTCAAGGACAAAATGTACTGTTTGCAAAACCTCAGGAACGCTAGGCCATGGCTAAACCACTATAGCAGGAAAAGGAGAGCATGGGTGAGACTAAGGGTAGGGGCTCTGGGCTTCTTCCCATTTGTTATTTTTTTTCCCCAGCACTTGCAGGATAAGTGGTCCACTAGCAGTAAAGACATGCTTCTGGAAGTCTGAGAGAAAATATGATTTAAAAAATGAGGTAAACCAAAATTCAGCCAAAGGAAGGAACTATCTGGTGAAATTGGTAGTGATTGAACAATAAGGTAAAGACAATGGGGAATTTGAATTTGCATACTTAAGGAAAAAATAAATATTCCTGGCAGTTGTAAATGTTTTATAGTGCAAATCAGAATTTAGAAACTCTTTAGTGGTCAACAAAATTAAGGGTTGCTGTTGATGAGCAATTTTATTCTTTAACTATAAACTATTAACCATGGCTAATACTATATCACTTTTATTGCAATGCAATGCAATTAAGAGGAATCAAGATTTCTATATATGTGATCTATTTCTGGATTTATTCTTCCACATGTCATTACTTTTAGAACTTTTCTTAAAGTTTATTTATTTTTTTATTTTTTTTTTATAAATTTTATTGTTATATTCCCCATACAATTGCAGCCCCCCATTCTGACCCCAATCCCTCCCCTCCCGCCCCCGCCCCCCTAAAAGTGTCTCTGGTTCATAGTTTTTTGTTGATTTTGATTTTCACTTTCTTATAGTTATTCATTTTCCTGGTCCCTTATTTAAGTTTTCTAGATTCCTGCTATGAGTGAGACCATCCGGTATTTTTCTTTTTCTTTTTGGCTTATTTCGCTGAGCATGATCCCTTCCAGCGCCATCCATGTTGCAGCAAATTGCATGTGTTTATCTTTTTTGAATGCTGAGTAATATTCCATGGTATATATGTACCACATCTTCTTGATCCAGTCATCTATTTTTGGGCATTTGGGTTGTTTCCAAAGCTTAGCTATTGTAAACAGTGCTGCTATAAACATAGGGGTGCAGGTGTTCTTTGGAATTGATGTTTCTGTGTCCTTTGGGTAAATACCTAGGAGTGGAATTGCTGGATCATATGGAAGCTCTATGTTTAGTAGGTCCAGAAAACTCCACACAGCTTTCCACAGTGGTTGGACCAGTTTGCACTCCCACCAACAGTGCAGAAGAGTTCCTTTTTCTCCACACCCTCGCCAACATTTGTTGTTGCTAGATTTTTTAATATGTGCCATTCTCACTGGTGTAAGATGGTATCTCATGGTAGTTTTGATTTGCATTTCCCTGATGACAAGTGATGTTGAACATTTTTTCATATGCCTGTTGGCCATTTGCATTTCCTCTTCAGAGAAGTTTCTTTTAAGCTCTTCTGCCCATTTTTTGACTGGATTATTTTCTTTGTTGTTGTTGAGTCTCATCAGCTCTTTGCAGATTTTTGTGATCAGTCCTTTATCATTAGTGTTGGGTGCAAAAATGTTCTCCCAGTTGGTGGGGTTTCTCTTTGTTTTTGTTATTGTCTCTTTTGCTGTGCAAAAGCTCTTTAATTTGATGTAGTCCCAGCTGTTTATCTTTGCCTTCACTATCACTGCTTTGGGTGATGTGTCTGTAAAGATGTCTTTGATGTGCAAATCACGTAGTGTTTCGCCTGTATTTCCTTCTATATATTTTATGGTTTCAGGTCTTATGTCTAGTTCTTTAATCCATTTTGAGTTGATTTTTGTGTATGGTGTGAGGTGGTGGTCAAGCTTCATTCTTTTGCATATAGCGACCCAGTTTTCCCAGCACCATTTATTGAACAAACTTTCTTTGCTCCAATGCATATTCTTTGCTCCTTTGTCAAAGATTAGTTGACCATAAATCTGTGGGTTTATTTCTGGATTTTCTATTCGATTCCATTGGTCTGTATGTCTGTTCTTGTTCCAATACCATGCAGTTTTGATGATTATGGCTTTGTAGTATAGTTTGAAGTCTGGGAGTCTGATGCCTCCATTCCCTTCTTTTTTTTTCAGGAGAGCTTTGGCTATTCGGGGTTTTTTGTGATTCCATATGAATTTCATCAATAATTGTTCTATTTCTTTGAAGAATGACATTGAAATTTTGATTGGAATAGCATTGAATCTGTATATTGCTTTTGGAAGGATGGCCATTTTAATAATGTTTATTCTTCCAATCCATGAGCAGGGGATGTCTCTCCATTTCTTTGTGTCTTCTTCTATTTCTTTTAACAGTGTTTTATAGTTTTCTTTGTATAGGTCCTTTACCTCTTTTGTTAGATTTATTCCCAAATATTTGATTTTTTTTGTTTCAATAACAAAAGGGATGGTCTTTTTGATTTCTTCTTCTTCAGATTTATTGTTTGTGTATAGGAAGGCTACTGACTTTTGCGTGTTGATTTTGTATCCTGCCACTTTACTGAACTGATTGATGAGTTGAATTAGCTTTTCTGTGGAGTTTTTGGGGTTCTCTATGTATAATATCATATCGTCTGCAAATAGTGATAGTTTGACTTCTTCTTTTCCTATTTGGATTCCTTGGATGTCTTTCTCTTGTCTTATTGCCCTGGCTAGGACTTCCAGTATTATATTGAAAAGCAGTGGTGAGAGTGGACATCCTTGTCTTGTTCCAGATCTTAATGGAATTGCTTTCAGCTTTTCACCATTAAGAATGATACTGGCTGTTGGCTTGTCATAGATGGCCTTTATGATGTTGAGGTATGTTCCTTGTATCCCAAGAATTTCAAGGGCTTTTATCATGAATGGGTGTTGCACTTTGTCGAAAGCTTTCTCAGCATCTATTGATATTATCATATGGTTTTTATATTTCTTTTTGTTGATGTGTTGGATAATGTTGATTGATTTTCGGATGTTAAACCATCCTTGTGCCCCTGGAATGAATCCAACTTGGTCGTGGTGAATTATCTTATGGATACATTGTTGGATTCTGATAGCTAAAATTTTATTGAGGATTTTTGCATCAGTGTTCATTAGGGAGATTGGCCTGTAGTTTTCCTTTTTTGTGTTGTCCTTGTTCAGTTTTGGTATTAGTGTAATGTTGGCTCCATAAAACGTGTTTGGTATTGTCCCTTCCTTCTCAATTTTTTGGAAGAGTTTGTGAAGGATAGGCACTAATTCGTCTCTGAATGTTTGGTAGAATTCATTTGTAAATCCATCAGGTCCTGGGCTTTTGTTTTTGGGGAGGTTTTTGATTACCATTTCAATTTCGCTAATTGTAATTGGTCTGTTTAGGTGTTCTATTTCTTCTTTATCTAGCTTTGGGTGATTGTAGAGTTGTAGGAATTTGTCCATCTCCTCTAGATTGTTAAACTTGTTTCCATATAACTGTTCATAGTAGTTACTGATTATTCTTTTGATTTCTGCTGTGTCCGTTGTGATTTCTCCTCTTTCATTGATGATCCTGTTTATTTGTGCTTTCTCCCTTTTTTCCTTTGTGAGCCTGGCTAGGGGTTTGTCTATTTTATTGATTTTTTCAAAGAACCAGCTCTTGGTTTCATTGATCTTTTGGATTGTTTTTTTAGTTTCAATTTCATTTATTTCTGCTTTGGTTTTTATTATTTCTTTTCTTCTACTGGTTTTGGGGTTTTTTTGTTGTTCTTTTTCTAGATCTTTGAGCTTCGAGATTAGGTTGTTTCTTTGCGTTCTTTCTTGTTTCTTGATGTGAGCTTCTATTGCTATATATTTTCCTCTTATTACTGCTTTTGCTGCATCCCATACATTTAGGATATTGGTGTCCTCCTTGTCGTTCAATTCAAAAAATTTTTTAATTTCTTCTTTGATCTCCTCATTAGTCCAATGGTCTTCCAGTAGTGTGGTTTTTAATCTCCATGAGGTAGGAAAGTTCCTTGCCTTCTTTTTATGGTTTATTTCTAGTTTGATGCCTTCATGGTCAGAAAAGATGGTTGATATGATTTCAATCTTGGTGTATCTGTTGATGTTTGTCTTGTGCCCCAGTATGTGATCGATCCTGGAGAATGATCCGTGTGCGCTTGAGAAAAATGTGTACTCCGTTTTTTTGGGGTTTAGTGTTCTATAGATGTCTGTTAAGCCCAATTGCTCTAGGTCCTTATTTAGAGCTTTGGTTTCTTTACTTATTTTTTGTCTTGTTGATCTATCCATTGTTGATAGTGGTGTGTTGAAGTCTCCCACTACGTATGTGTTTTCTCTGATGTCTGTTTTCAGAGAGGACAACAGTTGTCTGATATATTTTGGTGCTCCTTCGTTTGGTGAGTATATGTTAATGAGTGTTATTTCTTCTTGAAGTATTGTCCCCTTGATCATAATGTAGTGACCATTGGGGTCTCTTTTTATCTTTTTGAGTTTGAAATCTGTTTTATCTGATATAAGTATAGCTGTTCCTGCTTTCTTTTTTGGTCCATTTGCTTGTAGGATTGTTTTCCATCCTTTAACTTTGAGCCTATTTTTATCTTTTGTAGCTAAATGTGTTTCCTGGAGACAGCAAAAGGTTGGGTTTTGTTTCTTAATCCAGGCTGCAACTCTGTGTCTTTTTATTGAAGAGTTTAGTCCATTTACATTTAGAGTTAATATTGATATGTTAACATCTGTATTTGCCATTGTGTTTGTCTTTCCTTTGATTTTATTTATTTATTCTTTTAATAACTTTTTTTTTTTGGCCTTCTTTCATTGTTATTCGTCGCTCTGAGGTTCTGGCTTTAAGACTCCTTGTAGTATTTTTTGGAGTGGGGGTTTAGTTGCAATGAAATTCCGGAGTTTCTGTTTGTCTGGGAAGGTCCATATTCTTTCTTCAAAGAGGAAGGAGAGCTTTGCGGGATAGAGTATTCTTGGTTGGCATCTGTTTTCTTGGAGTCTGTTGACTATGTCCCTCCACTCTCTCCTTGCCCGTAGTGTTTCTTCAGAGAAGTCTGATGTCAGCCTGATTGGTTTTCCTTTGAATGTTATCTGTTTCTTCCCTCTTGCCAGCTTCATTATTTTTTCCTTGTCCTGGATTCTTGGGAGCTTTACTATTATGTGTCTTGCTGTATTTTTCCTTTCGTCGTGGAAGTTTGGTGTTCTTCTTGCTTCTTGTATATCAATTTTCAGCTCCTTCTTCACATTTGGGAAGTTCTCTTCAATTATCTCTTTGAATATTTTCTCTGTTCCTACATCTCTCTCCTCTCCTTCTGGTATTCCTATAACTCTTATATTTCCTTTCCTCATGGAGTCAGATAGTTCCCGAAGTCTTTCTTCATTCTTTTTCCTTCGTACTTCTCTTTCCTTTTCTGTTTTGGTTCTTTTTATTTCTGTGTCTTCAAGATTACTTATTCGTTCTTCCATTTCATCTATTCTGCTTTCATTGCTTTTCCCAGAATTCTTTAGTTCTTCCATTAATTCTTTGATCTCCTGCATTTCTTTTACTTCCCTCTTTAGGGACTCAATTTCTTTCTTCTGACCATTGTTTTCCCTCTCTAGGGACTCAATTGCATTCTTCTGATCGTTGATTATTTTTCCCTTATCATTGTTTTCCTTTATGACTTCTGTCAGTTTTTTAATCACGGCAATTTTAAATTCTCTTTCTGGAAGGCTCAGAAATTCTTCCAAGTTATTGTCGTTGCAATCTGGGGGCTGGCTTTCTTTTTGTGGTGTGCTTTTTCTCTGGAGAGTTGCTAGGTTGCGTGTGGTTCTTCTCCTCCCTACTGTCTGTTTTCTAATTTGCCGTATGCGTTGGGACACTGTGTTGTTGGGACTGGCCGGCATCTTGGGTGGGCTTCTCTGTTCCCCTCTGGTTCTTCCAGGAGTCATCTGTCAGTTTCAAGCAGCCTTTACTGGAGAAAGGTCCCTGTTCTAAAATGCTGATGTGGGGACACACTCCCCTGTGCGCCTGGTCTGCCCCGGCGGTGGGTTCCTGCTCCCCTCTGGGCTTGGACTGCAGGCCAGAGGGGGTCTGGCGTGGGCGAACTTCCCCCGCTCACCTCTGGCTCCTGAGGAAGCCTTCTGCAGGTAGTCTTTACTGAAGAAATGTCCCTGTTCTAAAATGGTGATGTGGGACACACTCCCTGCGCGTCTGGTCTCAGGCACACTCTTCTGCGCGCATGGTCTGCCCCGGCTGTGGGTGCTCGCTCTCTCTGTGGGCTCAGACTACTTGTTCGGAAGGGGCCCGGTGTGGGCTAACTCCCCAGCTGGCCACTAGCTCCTTCAGTAGCCTGTGCTGGGGTCAAGTCGCTAGGTGGCGCCAGAGATCTCTCCTAGAGCCCTTGGGGAGCTGATTTTCCACCCCGTGGGACAGGGAGCAGAGCGGGGATGGTAGGGTACACCTCAACGGCTTTGGGGTGCTGTGTCTGCCTTGTGCCCCACCGTCGTGGGGAACCCACGCCCCTAATTTCGTGCCCCGGGTCTCAGTTCCAAAGCCCTCAGTTCCAGGACGCGGGCTGTAGCCCAGATCAGTGGCGCGGGAATGGCGCCTTTTGAATCCCGCTCCCCTGCCTGGGCGCCTTGTTCCTGCTCACTCAGGGAGGGCCTCCGCCGTCTCCCCGCAAGCCTAGGTCGCAGGCGCGGGGACCTGGGCAGCTGCAATCCGAGCGCCGCTTTCGCGCAAGCTTACCGGGCGGCCGGGGCTGTGTGCTGGTGCTGGTCTCCTCCTGGGGGGCGGGGCTCTCTTTAATGGCGCCTGGAGCTCACCTCCGCGGCGGATCCTGCAGGGTTCGCCTCAGCTCCCGTTCACGGGGTGTGGTGGCTGAAATAGTTCCTTTCCACTCACAGTCCCACTTGCTGCATCCGTTTTTCTTGTTGGCCGTTTTGGTTTGTTGTTTCCCTCCTCTCTGCCGGTCGGAGAGTGCCGTCTCTGTGGGCGGGGGAGGGGAGCAGGGTTCTGTGCTTCCCTCCCTTCTCGTCCTCTTTTATGGCAACTTTCTTCTTCGGGCAGTTTGCTGGCATCCCCCGTTTATCTTCCGTGTCCCACTTCTCACTGGGACCTGCCGCTTTTCCTCCCTATTAACTTTTTTTAATGGGAGATCTTACTCGCAGCGTCTCCTCGCCGCCATGTTGCTCCGCCCCCTCCTTTTCTTAAAGTTTAACAGGGATTTCACAGCAATTGTTAAGTAGAACTTCTGGAAATTTTAGAATTCTTACCTCAAAGGAAACACTAATTTCATAACTAAAAAAGTTAATATTCCAAAGTTCAAATCACAGGTAATAGCTCTCCTTTCAAATAAAGAAATGTAAATTATCATCAATGTTAAAGCTTAATTATATTGATTAATTTTTTACTATTTTCTAGTAAAGTTCAATTTCTTTAAAGGAGAATTAACTTCTTATAGATACTGAATCCATTTTAATGAAAGTATTAATTTTATTTAAAATTGCTCTTAAAATATGTTTTAACTTAATATCTAAGCTAGAATTTATTATCTAAGCTAGATATTATAGCTTACATATCTATTATTATCAGATATTTGTTAGCTAAGCAATAAAAAAAATTTACAATTCATTTTTACAAAAGGAAAGATTATTGATTGTTTTATTTTGTTAAACATAGCTTCCTAGTATTTTACTGCATGATATTCAGCTACTTAAATAAAGGTAGTTTTTCACTTTTAAAAATGAATATGGAAGGGCCTCCTCAGTGGCGCAGCGGTTGAGCGCTGGGTTGCGAAGCTGCCCGCAGCCTCTGCAGCACCTGTTCAATGCCTGGTCCCCGGTGGCTGGGCGAGGGTCCCACATGGCACGCAGCCCTCTCCTGCCGCACCCGCTGCTCCCCTCAGCAGTGTACTTTGTCAGTCTGCCTGTTCTGTTCCCCGCTCTGGCTCTGGTGAATTCTCTCACCCTCCTGCACTTCTGACTGTACCCAGTGCTTGAATAAGTAAATAAATAAATCTTTAAAAAAAAATGAATATGGGAAATGATTCATGTAATTATTTTATTTCAATAATTTTATTATAATATTTGTTAATTTTTACTAGATGCCATTGATATTACAACAAAAATTCTGTGGGTGGCTTATTTTTTTGAAATTATCTTTAAGAGTAGTCATACATTATATATTAATTTAACAAATAAGAACATTTATCATCAAAACAAAGCTTGCTAAGATGATAAATAATGGAGTTATGATTTGATTAAAATTTGGTCATTTGACTCCAGGGTTGAATACATTAACCTTGAAAGCTATATATCGGGTACAAACTACCCTGCCCTGGGGGTCATAGCTGTGGCCACACAATTCAGTTGGTCTTGATAATAGCATCAAATCTTTCTCTCATTCATTAAGCTAACTTATCTTGCAATCTATATTGAATCAAAATGTACATATTAATCTACATATCTTCTCTGCACCCTTACTATAGTATTAAATGTGAGTTATAGAGTCCTCCCTTTTTTCTTTTCCCTCCTGTCCTCCTCACTCCTCCTTTCAGAGGGATTCCTCCACAGAAAGGGCATTTTGGTAGAGGAAACAACATAAGCAGAGATGTGGAATGATGTATCATAACATCAAGACAATTGACTTGGTGGGGCAAGGTGTAAAAGGAGAGTGAGCCCAGAATAAAGGGAAGAGGTAAAGATGTCAAATTTTGTGCAAAGAAAGATCTTAATTTTAGAAGGATAAGAAATTTAAACTCTGTCCTTTTGGCAAAGGAAAATCAGTGAAAGATTTTAAGTAAGTTAATAGGATTATAAAATTTCTTTTTAAAGCACCAATCAGGGGGCCACCCTGGTGCCGCAAGGGGTTAAATGCACTATGAAGCAGTCCGCAGCCTCTGCTGCATGAGTTCGATCCCCTGCTGGCCAGGGAGCTACCCACATGGCACAGCAGACCCCTCCTGACTCACCCACTGCTCCCCTCAGCAGTGTATTTCAGTAGATCTGCCTGTTCTGCTCCCTACTCTGTCTCTGGTGAATCTTCTCACTTCCCACATCTCTGGCCTGTACCCCAGCTCTTGTATGCATAAATAAATAAATCTTAAAAAAAAATAAAACACCAACCATAGCAGCTGATTTGGAGATACTTTGGAGTGGGTCAGGACTGGAGGCAGAGAGAACAGTTAACAGGTTACTGCAAAAGATAAGCAACTATAAAACTAGCAATGAGGATAGTGAGCCAACAGTGGATCTGTTCATGGATTGGATGTGGTTAGTAAGGGAGTCTGAGAAGCACATCACTGCATCATAACAGCCATTATACTTTTGGAACTGGTCCTTCTGGCTTAGGTAGGTGATACTTAATGCTGACTAGACTCTTGGGGAAAAGAGGATTTTGCATGTTCATGTAAAATGTTGCAATACACATTCACTGTGTGTGACTCTATTTCATGCTGAAGACACAAAAGATAAATTACATATGGTTGTGTCACTCAAAAGATTCACACTCTTTAATCTGCTCAGTAAGACTTTAGATATATTTGCAGAGGCCTCAGGAAGAGATTTCAGCATCTACATGGTATCCAGTGCTATGTGAGTAAAGGCACTCATGAGAACTGGAAAAGTGAGAAGTGGACAGAAACAAGGATCAAGTCTATAGAACTACACATGGATTGTTCCTACAGGAAAACATGGAAGAGTCAGAGATCAGCAACCAAAAAAAGTACAATTAGGAACTAAACAAGAGAGAAGATTTAAGCTGGTACTTCCATAGACCTAAGAATGTTCCAGCAAAGTAAAAATCAGCCAAGTCCAATGGGTATAAAGATCAGGAAATTAGGATATCAGTCTGTAACTTTAGTGAGAGCAGCCTGAGGGAATGTTTGGAGTGATGTTTTATCATTCAGAATGCATTACAAGCTAGTAAATAAAAAGCATGAGTATAGACTATTCAGTTGAACTACTCTCTAACTCTCTTGGGACTTTTTATGGTATATTCTGGAAGGAAAGCAGTCACATTTTTTCTACTGGGGAAAAAAAGCATACAAGCAAAAAAAAAAAAAAAATTCCACATAACTATCTGACTTAAATAAGATTTGAGATTAATATCCAAGAAAAAATATCTTTTGCCCATAGCGTATAGCCAAGTCCTAAGTTTATCTTATTATATTATAAAATATTTTTAAATGCGTTTTGGAGAACAGATGAACATAATCAAGAGAGTACTACTAACCACAAAAATGCGTTTTGAAAAGCAAATCTAGGTCGAGTATAAATACAAAGCACTATTATGGACAAGGTTTAAATATATAGTGATAAATAAAATTAGATTACTATACAAATACTCTTTCTTTTGGTGTTATAAATAATTTATTTTGATCAATAAAAACTCATTAAATTGTATGATGGCTATTTAGATTGACATAGACTAGCCATCAAGACATTAAGATTTCCTTGTAATTTTAGTTTAAATAGGCATTTGTGGGGGTAGAGTATGCCACAGAAACACTTGTACAAATAACCTGGACCCCTGCCAACCTGTGGCTACATGAAATATAAACTGGGGTAAATTCCCAGACAATTGCTTTTTCTTGTGGAAGATACAAAGAATACCACTCTTATTTTAGTTTTTCGTAGGCATCAGTGCAATTTTTCCATCTGTATAGTTTTTGCTAACCAACTGACAAGAAATAGAGCAGAACTCCTGGTGGAACAGTTCGATTGAGTGGTTATCTTGTCATCATATTGTTAGGGGACACTGTAGCATAATGTACTTTTAAGGAGTCCAAAGAACCAGGTTTGAGAACAGAAACATCTTCCTTCATTTTCCCTTTCCTTTTTTCTAGAAATTCAACTCAAATCTTGAGTGAGGGCCTCCCCAGTGGCGCAACGGGTTGAGCACAGCGCTGTGAAGCTGTCCGCAGCCTCTGCAGCGCCGGTTTGATTCCTGGCCAGTGAGTGAGAAACCCACATGGTGCAGCAGACCTCTCCTGTCTCACCCGCTGCTCCCCTCAGCAGTGTATTTCAATCACTGTTCTGTTCTGTTCCCCACTCTGTCTCTGGTGAATTCCCTCACCCTCGTGTGCCTCTCGCCTGTACCCCAGTTCTTGTATAAATAAATAAATCTTAAAAAAAAAAAAAAGACTGGGGAAATTGTAGAAGGGATTGAATCAGAACTCCAAGAGGAAAATGGCCAAGCAGAATAGTGCTGGCCTGACAAATGGTTGCGGCCTAGGCGAGGAAGGTGGCTGAGTGGGGTGTAAGTGGTTCAGTGGAGGGTAGACACAGGAGGCAGATGTGATTAAAAATAGCAAATACACTGTATTTACAATACAGTGACAATAATGGGAGACATTTCTTACTATAGGAAAAAGGTGCTACAAATATGAAAAGGGGGAAAACTAAAATGGACACTAGTGTTGAATTGGAGTTAGAATTTATCAGTGTGAAATCATGGTTGTCAATACATAACTATAGATATAAATAAGAAAAATATAAATGCTGGTTGGTTATATATGCATATTTCTGACTGTCAATTTTATAGTCTGAATGTTATTTTTCCAGTGCACCTTAGAGAAATAGATGATTCTAGAACTAAGGCAAGAAAAATACAAAATGAGCCTGTAGTATCTTGTTCTGCCTGAGCATGAAGTGATCCAAGAATGCTGGGCATATGTCAAAATAATATATGTTGATTCAAAAGAGCTCTTACTGGCCAAATATGGAATGATTTAAGAATCAAAGTAAATAATGACAGCAACAGTTTATAACCTAGTGAATAAAAGAGCAATCCATTGATTCATACTGATATAAAAGATGAAAAAATAAGTGGGGGAAAGAGAAAGCTCCTTAACAAATAATGCCAAGTAATAAATGTAAAACAAATGGTGAAATTAGAAGAGCCCAATTAGGCAACCACAAATGTAATGTTTGATTATAGTAAGGTATTCACAATTTCTTAAAGTATTTGTCCCAAAATTGCTTGTTGAATGAAATGGGAAATTATAATGGGAATATCAGAGAAGCAACACTTCATCAACAATTGAAGTTAACATCTCCTACAATAAATAGGACAAGGTTAAATTTTGTAGCCTCCATGTAATGAAAACACCACATCACTTCTGAGATATTCCTGCAAAATACATAGCCTGTAGCTACTCAGGAGAATTCATACAGGGTGACAAGCTACAGGGTATCTGATCTGTAATCTTTGAACTTATCATCAATATGGAAATCAAGAAAAAAGTTGAGGAACTGTTCTATATGGAAAGACATCAAGAAATGTCACCACTAGATTTAATAACTGATTCTGAGTTGGAATCTATGGCAGTTACAGATGTGGTTGGAAAATTAGAAGAATCTTGAAAAGAAGTTTGGATTGGATGGTACTTAAGCATTCATGTTTATTTCCTGATAATGATGGCTACGTTACGGCTATGTCAGAAAGTGTATTTGTGGGAGAGGAAAGTGTATTTGTGGGAGAGGAAAGTGTATTTGTGGGAGAGGAGCACTGAAGTCACTGTCATTCTGTGACATCCTGTGTGCATCCTGATCTTGGATGATTCAGGACAAATATTTAAATTATTATTTCAACCTTTCTGTAAGTTTAAAATTACTTGAAAATATTAAGAAAATTAATCTCCTGTGTATATGTGTGTGTATGTGTGATATATATATAATATATATACCCACACAGATATATATATATATATATATATATATATACACCCATACAGTATGTAAGAAGTGGGATAATAAAGCAGAATAATAAGTGAAGATTGTTGAAGCTAAGTGAAATATGTATGTCAATTCATTATAATACTGTTTAGTTTCGAGCATATTTTCATAAACATAACAAATGACTTGATCTTTCCGAGCCACAGCACAATGAGACAAATACTAATTAGACATATTCAGAGTCAAGTGTTTTCAGCTTTGTGATATGCTTCTGACTGCTTTTATAGGCTTACTATAAATATAGCCTAAGGACTTCTTGCTGTACTATATAAGATAGAGATAGCAGATAAGGCTTACCAGCCAGGATCTAGGAAAACTTTGCTTAGTTATAATAATCAACTAGCGCACTATGACAGGAACCAGGGAATAGTGCACTTAGGACATAGAAACTGATCATTTCTCACCACCTCTAATGCTACAACTTCAGTCCAAGTCCCACCCTAAGGCAGTATGCTTTACAGCGCTGCCCTGCTCGCTACAAGGCCACACGCTTATACGTTCATTTTTGATGTTGCCTTCCTGCGCCATTCCAAATTCCAAGCCAGTCTCCAATTAGTAGTCTCCACAGCCGCTTTCTGGCCTCTTAATTGCTAATACAGACAATAAAAATAGTACAGAAACTCCAGAACTCACAGATTCCATCACTTTTGCTTGAATTATTATATCCTTAAAAATACCTTATTGTGGTTCCACTTGTCCCCCAACATGCCTCACTCACCAGACTGTTTTTAACGCAGTCACCAGGAAAATCAACTTAGAAATGAGACTGTTCAAGAAACTTCACTAACTCCCCAACTACTCAGTCAGCATTTTCCTACATGACTTCCACCCCTCCATACAGAGGTAACTTACTGATGGGATCTCTTAATATTCTCATTCTTCTTGCTTCTATCTGCATTGGCTGTTGTTTGTTTAGCATACAAGCATCTTCTCCATTATAATCTTTGTCCTTCTCTTTGTGTGGAACACTTTTCAACCTGATATTCATATGGCTTGCTTCTTTACTTTCTTTAGGATATTAATTTAAATATGCAACCCCAAGCTACCTTATTTGAAATACCTCCATTCTCTTTTGATGCTTTTTTAACAATAATTTTATTACCATATGACATGATGTATATTTTATTTTTTTATTCCCTTTCTTCCACTGTATATTTATAAGCCACATGGGGTCAGAGATTTTCTTGTCTGATTTTTTTCACTAATGTATCTACAGGATCTAAAACAACTCTTAGCACATTAATGTGTGATGATTAATTTTATGGGTCAATTTGGTGAGATTATACACATTTATTTAATCAAAAAAGTTGACAGTTTTTAATATAACTTACCAAAACTAACAAGAAAAATAAAGAAAATATGAATTGTTTTAAATATGGGCCATTCTCACAGGTGAGATGACCTCACTGAGATATTGACTTGCATTTCCCCAATAATAAATGATGATTAACCCTTTCATAAGTGTCTGTTAGCCATCTGCATGTCTTCTTTGGAGATGTGTCTAGTTCATCTGCCCATTTTTTAATTAGCTTATTTATTTTTCAGGTTGTATGGCTTCTTTGTTGATCTTTGATATCAGTCCCTTGTCAATTGTACAGCGTGCAGATATTCCATTCAGTAGGGTGTGTCATCATTTTGGTTAATGTCTCTTTTATTTATATTCTCTTTTGTTTATATTCTCCTTTGTTTTCCTTGCTGCTAAGGATGAATTTGCAAAGATATTTCTTATATTTGTGTCATGGAGTGTTTTGCCTATGTTTTCTTTATGTATTTCAGGTCTTACATCCAAGCTTTATATAAAGGGTGTGGAGAAAAGGGAACCCTCCTACACTGCTGGTGGGAATGCAAACTGGTCCAGCCTTTATGGAAAGCAGCATGGATTTGTCTCAAAACATTAAAAAATGAATCTTCTATTTGACTCAGTAATTCCATTCCTAGGCATCTATCAAAAAAATTCAAGAACACTAATTCAAAAGGAAACATATACTCCTGTTTTATCACAGCACTGTTTACTATAACTCAACTAAACAACCTAAGTGCCCCCAGGAAAGATGAGTGAATCAAGATGTGGTATGTATACACAATGGAATATTACTCAGAAATCAAAAAAGATAAAGTCATGTCATTTGCAATAACAGGGTCAGGAATTGCTAGTTGGTTTCCTCTGAAATGTTCATATTACAATGTTATTGACTGAACCATCTTGTCTCTGTGTGGTTGAACAAGATTATGAGATGCCATCAAATATTTTTTATTAATAAATTAATTTATTTTTTAAAGATTTATTTTTATTTATTTATGCATACAATAACTGGGATCTAGGCCAGAGGTTCAGAGGGTGAAAGGATTCACCAGAGACAGAGTGGGGAGCAGAATAGGCGAATGTACTGAAATACACTGCTGAGGGGAGCAGCGGGCAAGACAGGAGAGGTCTGCTGTGCCATGTGGGTTAGTTCCCTGGCTCAGGATTGAACTCAGGCCACAGTGGCTGGTGATAGCTTGATAGCACTGAGACTTAACCCCTGCACCACTAGGAAGGGCCCAAATTAATTTATTTTTAATTGAGATAATATTAGAATACCCCCATAAGGTAGTACTACAGTAGTGCACCCACCACAAACTCTTCCCTACTCTACCACCAAATACTACTGTGCTTCCTTCCCTCTTTATTCTTTCCTCCTTCTCCAACCCCTGCCCCATTGGTCCTTCAATTCTGTAGTCATCTGTCATGGGTTAGTATTTAAGCTTGTCTTTATTTGATTATTAGTTTAGTTACTTTAGATTCTGGATATTAGTGGCACCTTCTGGTAGTTGTATTTCCCCTTCTGACTTATTTCACTTAGTATTATCCCTTCCAGCTCCATCCATGTTACTGCAAGTGGCATGAGTTTATCTTTTTTGATTGCTGAGTAATATTCCATTGTATATATATATATATATATATATGCCACATCTTCTGGAACCACTCATCTATTCTGGAGCACTTCAGTTTCCATAATTTAGCTATAGTAAATAGTGCTGCAATAAACATGGGAGTGAAAGTTTCCTTTTGAATTAGTGTTTTTGAACTCTGGGGATAGATGCCTGGGAGTGAATTGAATGGCAGATCCATGACTAATGTTTTGAGACACCTCCAAACTGTTTTCCATAGGTGCTGAATCAGCCTACATTCCCAACAACATTGTATAAAAGGGTTCCTTTTTCTCCACACTGTTGCCACCATTTGTTTCTGGTGCTCATGATATGGGCCATTCTCACAGGTGTGAGGTAGTATCCCATTATGGTTTTGATTTAATTTCCTAATAAAAAGGTATAATGAGCATTTTTTCATGTACTTGTTAGCCACATATATGTCTTGTTTGAAGACGTGTCTACTAGCTCTTCTGCCCACATTTTGATCGTGATGTTTCCTTGTTTTTGGTTGTATGAATTCTTTGTAGATCTTGGATATTAGCTCCTTGTCAGATGTCTGATGTGCAAATATTTTCTCCCATTCTGTAATATGTCTTGTCATTTTAATGATCATTTCCTCTTTTTTTTTTTTTTTTACATTTTAAAAGGACAGGTTTATTATGAAAAGGGGAGAGAAAAAGAGAGGCACCTGCATAGTCACAGGTGGGCAGGAGAGCTGCCACTGCTGTTTTGTAAAGGAAAAAGGGTTGTGAAAAGAAACACCTGCATAGTCACAGGCAGGCAGGAGAGCTGTCTTAATGATCATTTCTTTTGCTGTGCAGAAGCTTTTTTGTTTGATATAGTCCCGTTTGTTTATTTTTCTTTTGTTTCCCTTCTTTTTTTTTTTTTTTGGAAACAAGTCTCCAAAGACATCTGTGAAGCCAATGTTGTAGAGTGTTGTACCTATATTTTCTTATTTGCTGATACAAAAATTGAATTTAATTAGAGAATTTCAGTTGTTTAATGAATCTGTGTTAATAATAATCCCAAAAGAAATAAAATGTTTATAGTAATTTATATTTTGTCAATTTAAGCTGTTTTTACTTTGTGAAAATTTTGTATTAATTGTTCACAAGCAGAGAGTTATAATAAAAATGAATACTGCATATAATAGAAATATGAATTGGGGCATTTATATAAGAATTTTATTTTGTTTATATGTGTTTATGAATATATTACTCACTATTAAGCAATTCCTAGAACTCAGCAATTTTAAAGGTATTTTTTGTCTCATGTCACAGTTCACATTTTAGTTCCATTCATATTCCATTAATATATTCAGTCATATGACAAGTATTATGAGAGATGATATATATTTTTTAACATTGCACTCCAAAATACAATAGAAATTGTTTGTGAACGGTTAGTCATATCTTACCCTAATAAGATACTCTTTCTATTTCTCAGGGAGACCTAAGTACCATAAAGCATTCCAGAAAACTGAGTACTGTTCCCTAAATCAGAATTTTGCAAAAATCCTCAGTAAAACATGATGTACTAAGCATTTTAGTTTTGTTGGCCATATGAGCTCCGTGGGAACTACTCAACTCTGCTATCATAGAGAAAAATCAACAATAAATCATGCCTAATTGAATGGGTGCAAGGGAATAGTTTGTTAAACCCCACCCTACAAGAAAGATATTGGATCAGCCATGGTTGGCACATATATTTATTTGGTAAAAAGAGAACTTGGATTTTATTTACACTAGAATAACACGAGAGAAAGGCCAGTAAACAATGCTCTAAAAAAGCAAATTAGCCAAATGTTTTTAACCATAGTAATTTCAACTCCTTTATTTCTTATGAGAAAACTTCTCTACATAGTTCTAATATTAATTTAAAAATAAAAAATACATACTTTTAATAGTGGTAATAAACCATGTCAATACATTTATAAGAAAATGGGCAATAATAAAAGTATTTCATTTAGGGGTATATGATAAGTTACATAAACTAAAACTAAAGTTAAATATTATTTGTTTGACACAATTTAGGTTTAACAATAAATTAGAATCAGCATAATGATCAATGACATGGATTTAAACAAATTTGACGTGCTCACTAGGAACTGCTTGAAGTGGAATTGATTTATTATCTGAGATCTTGAGATATTGACTTGTCTGAGACATTTATTTTCACTTTATTCTGGTAAGTTTGCTAAGATCATAGGAAAATGTTGGAAAGGGGAAAAATGGTGATAAAGAAACAAATTTTAATAAGTGGTATTTTTAAATGTATTTATAGACAATACTTTTAGTTTTTTTAAGGTAAGTATTCAGTTTTGGACTTACTTTTTATGACTTATTTGCATTTCAAATGTTCCAATATTTACAAGATTATTGTATGATAGAAAAGTGATTCTAATTAAAATTTTGAAAATGATTGTGCCTACAGTGAATATGTAAATGTTAGGGAAATTGAATATCATATTCATACAGATCTATACTATTTTTAGTAATGTGTAGCTATTTAACTGTTAAAATATAATAGTTGACTAACAAATCAATAATGGACAATATACGAATATTCAAAGAGTTGTAGTTTTTATCAAAATATGTTACCAATTAAGCAATTAAGCACGCTATTGCTGAACCGCAGAACAAAAGAAAAATACACAAAAAATCAAACACAAAATCTCTATGCTTAAAATCCTTTAGAGGAGAAAATCGATTTTTTTGAAATGTATCTTCAGCAATTCAAGTTAAATATTTTTTTAAAGATTTATTTTTTTTATGCATACAAGAACTGGGGTATAGGCCAGAGGTGCAGGGAGTGAGAGGATTCACCGGAGACAGAGTGGGGAACAGAATAGGCAAATCTACTGAAATACACTGCTGAGGGGAGCAGTGGGAGACAGGTGAGTTCTGCTGAGCCTTGTAGGTCACCTCCCTGCCTGGGGATTGAACTCTTGCTGCAGCAGCTGCGGATAGCTTCATAGTGCTGTGACTTAACCCCTTGAGCCACCAGGGAGGCCCCAAGTTAAATATTTTTTTTAAAACAGTACTGCATTCATTAATAACTACGTATCCATCTATAATTTAATTGAACACAGAGCATAGTTCACCTGCACTTTAACATTTTCTGTTCTTTTTATTTAAGCACTCAGAATAGTGAGTGACATTTTAGGCACCTGGTTTCAACTAACTTAAAAAGAAATACCCAGAACTGTTCATAGGGTTGATGGGTATATAAGAAATGATTCTGTTTTTTCACTTATAAAATTGATGTTACATTTGAGGCAATTTTGAAAAACATTCTAATTAGACAGAATAGCTACTCCTATGTTCACATCTGCTGTTATTGAAATGTTTGCCTAAAGGATATAAATAATTTGAAATTTGAGTGATTCTATATAGAACACCTCTTGTCATGAGCTAAAATCAATATGGGCAGACTACTATAGATTTCATAAAAATAATTATGTCTGACCTTATAAAATACAATTCCATGTGTAATGATTTAAATGTCTACAGAGATATACTCTTTAAGAGTGAATCTAAGAAAAAAAATTCTTCATCTTTGTTCAATTCTATACCAGTAAACAGCAGATACCTTATTTTTTAAAAACATTTTTTATCTCTCATGTACTAAGATGATTAGTTTTTGGTTAATGAGAGATATTCATAGTAAGATATTCATAGTCTTCTGTGATAGGATACTTTTCAAGACAATTTTCTACTCTGTTCTTCACAATCCACAATACTCCCTACTAACAAACATTATCTCAGGATCCACCAAAGAGGTAGCTATTGCTTTCCCCTGGCCTGTTTGATTAGGGTTTTTATAAGAGGCATTGGTTAAGTTACATAACTTAAAAAATAAGCACTGATTTTTACATTATAGTATTAAACACAGAGAATTTTAGGCATTTGGAGAGTAAAATCTTCACTCCTATTTATATCAATATCATAAATTCAGGGATCACTGAACTGTAGTGTTTAAATCATATGAGGATTAGAATAGTCCCCTCTAATATTTTTATTGTTGTTATATTGTTTTCTTCAGTGATACATGATTCTGAAAATGGGTCCCAAAGATCTTTACAGAGAAGCTAGAGCGTGGAAGCTTAATGCAAACATGGAGAAAACTCTAATAAGGGAATGTGAAATTTTCTATTAAGATTTTAAGAGACATGTAGCATTTCCAAGAATTATGCAAATATATCATGCTGTGTGCCACTTAGCACATTTTATTATCTCATGGATTAGTGCAATTTAGTGGTTGAGCAGTGAAAATCTCTGACAGAGTTGTTAAAAGCATGAGATTTCTGTAGTCAGACTACTGACATTAACAGCTTACAAAATGGGGACAACTGTAACATAAATTAAGAAAAACTACTAAAGAGATCTCTCCAGAATATGGCAAATATTTGATGGGACTCTGATGTTCCCTCATATGTGTACAATTTCAGAGCTATATTTTCTGTTATTTTGAAGATTTTATTCCCACATTTTTAGGAACATTTTTAATACTGCCCTGATCAACAAGTTCAAGATGACAGTACCAGAGATAAATCATCCCAAAACTTGATATTTGTGCCCATTTAATCAACAGCTCCATGCTTATAGAAAGTAAGATTGAAATACAACTAGATATAAGAGGGGAAAATAAATAACTATGTCTCTGCAAATATACAAGATATCCTGTACCTCTTCACCACTTCTCAAAGTTTCCCAAATCCAGTAATAGGGTCTGTGCAAGAGTGTGCAATCTGTTCCATTTAGAAAACTTCTGCACTTGATTTAATTTCTGGTGTTAAAAACTTTTAAAAACATAATCAGAAATTTTAAATATTATATTGTCCTTGGGAAGTTGAAAACTCTTGGATAAAGACTGTTTTAATATCTCAACCAACCCAAGAAGAATTCAGAGGGCAGGGAGAATTTCCCCTGTGCCCCAGGACTACCACATAGAGATCTATGATTGAACATAGATATCATTTCCTGAAGAATAATACTCCACAGAATACACAATGCTTCCTTGAAGGCAACGCTTCACTGTATCTTTAGAGTGCCTTTTCAGCACTCCATGAATCTAGTTGCTTTTTTGTGATATGATATGTTATGTGAACAGTGGATTTCATGGTAATGGGTCCACTTTGACATATGCTTTACTGACTAGCCTGACCAGATGCTATATAGCTGTGGGATTTTATGCCAAAGATTAGGCATTCTGTAAGCCTCAAACAACCAAATAAAAACATGAGCAAGAAATTTGAATAGACACCAACAAATAGATGATATATTAATGATCAACAAGCGGTAAAAAGATGCTAACATTGTAAGTCAGCAGGTAATGGAACTTAAAATCACAGTAAAATGGTATTCTACCAAAACTATAATGGATACCAAAAAAAAAAAAAAAAAAAACAGTTTTTGATGTAATAGACCCTGAACTCTCATAAACTGTTAGAATATAAAGTGATGCAATTAATTTGGAAGGCAGTTTGGCAGGGTGGTGGGATTTTTAAATAAATTTAATCATATACTTACCTTTTGACCCAGATAGTCTATACTGAGATATTTATTCAAGAGAAATTAAAAAGTGCCTACACAAATTAACATGGCAGTTTTATTTGTGTTATCCATGAACTGGAAATATTTACAAATGCCCATCAATAAGTTAAAATATAAACATATTGTGGTATTTTCACATACTGAGTGTGAGTACTAATCAGTATTAAATACTAATACTAATCAGTAATAAAATGGAAAGAACTACTGATTTTTGCAACATCAGCTGCTGAAAGAATGACACAAAAAGTGTACATATAGCAGAATTTTTTAATTATGAAATACTGTAAATTAATTTATAGTGGAAGGGTATTATAGGTCAGTGGTTGCTTGGGACCAGAAGTTAGGGGTGAGGACTGGCTGCAAGAGACTAGAAAGCTAGAAATCATCAAAATCTTGATTGAGGTGGAAGTTACACAACTGCATATACTTGTCAAAATTCATCAAATAATCCACTTAATATTTGTATATTTATTATATTCAACTTAAACTTGATTTATGTTGATTTTAAAAATTATCTGATTCCAAAAATAATTTGCTATAATCCACTATTTTTTTCACATATTCTAAAATTATGTGTTTTGGAAGACCTTGTAGTAGATGCAAAAACTTTCAAATTTGTAAAGAAATGTGCTTAAGCGGGTGGTTTTGAGGGGAAATCCTTAAAACAAATAGATCTACATCTAATTAATACAAAAGATCTAAAGTATATGGAGTGCAGTCAATTATCAGTGTGGTTTGCTTTTCATGTTAGTATTGATTAGTTATCTGATTATTGCTTCATGAAAACTTATATTGCTCTATTACCATGAAATGCTAATCATGAGTAGGCGTCAGCTTAAACCTAAATTATACAGATTGTATACTTTCCTGTTTCAAAGAGGGGATTTACACATGGGATGGAGACCTGAACTAGAAAATTGTCTCCTAATTCCCTTCCAAATTCTGTACCCTATATTATGGAAAATATTTCAACATTCTTATTTCACTTCACCCTACATACAGATAGGTTAAGGGGGAATGTGAAGTTCTTAGACACTTTTAATGTTGTGAGAGCAATCTCTGGACTGGCTATTTCCAGTTTTCAGGGGGAAAAAATGTGTTCTTAGAATGATTAACTAGTGTGTGGTGGGCCAGAACTGTGGCAGAGAACAACTCCTGACCTTCTGACCTAGGCAAGTTGAAGTCATTTCCTTTTTGGAAATCTGTGATAAAAATTATATATGTATTACCTGTTTCAGGCGGCTCTGTAAGCAACATGTTTTACTCTAAATTCATTGGTATTGTTTTAAATCCAATTTTGTAATTTTGCCCCTTATTAGGTTGAGGTTTTATAATTTTTAAAGCATTTTCAGGAACATTTTTCTGAAACGAACCCTGCATCAACCTTGTAAAACATTCATAAGTGGAATTATTACTTCCGTTTTCCAATTAGTATCAGTGGAGTTCAAACTTAATTTTTGTAGATGAATTTAGCCCACTATTTTATGTAACCAGCTTTGTTTTGCTGTGATCTTCCCTATCACTTTTGGAAATAATTTCCTGAAGTAAAATACTTGTTTTTCTCTTTGTTTAAAAATAAAGGCATTGGGGATTATGGGTAAAATATGGAGTGTTTACAGGTTGGTTTGCTGCACAAATGTATGTCACTAACTTTATATTGAATTGTAGTGATAAGTTCAATTATTTTGCCACATATTTCCCCTTCATGCTAATGAATCATAAAATGCAGAAGATACTTGCATTTTAAAATTATTTATTTTACTGAAGTAACATTGGATTGCAGCACTATCTATTGACATGATTCAGAGGTTTAGGATCATACCACACCACACCCTTTTAAAAATATTTAACAGGAGAAATATGGGGGCTTAACATTTCATTCTAGGTACATTCATATCTTCCAACTGATACATCGCCAGAGATTTACAATAGAACTTCCTGACTAGAGGCCTATGCAGGTAATATGAAACACCACTGTATTTATATAGGGCTCTTTCTTAGACATCATTTCTAGAACAAAATAAAAATGATGAAATACTTTCAAAAGTTGTGTTATAGTGCTTTGGGAGGTAAAAGAAGATGTTGTAATGATGTTTTTATATTTTATCTACTAAGCTACATTATAAGAGATCTTTTATAAAGTGGATGAAATCTCTGTCTCATAGTCAAAAAAAAAAGACAAGTCAGAATTTAACAAATATATCTGAAATATCAATAATTATTATTAAATTGTCTCATGTAGATGAATTTTCTTACCTTGTATATTGGATATCTACTCACAGTTTTCTTACTTGTCGCTTCCTACCACCTTTTTATTAAATAAAGAGATAAAATTTCATGTAGGTGCAGAATTTCCTTTGTTTGCATTAATGCTCTGTCTACTGTATATCACCTGCCCTGGCTTTCTACTGTATGGATGTCAACAAAGGGATGTGCTGTAACTCAAGCCAAGTATAAGCAGAAGGTTTTTTCATTGCTATAAATCAAATTGGTTTAACCTGTGATTAGGTTACAGGAGAAGCCAGGTTTCTGATGATTGTGTTCCCTGCTGAAAATTGCTAGGTTGCTCTTTTTTTCCCTGTCATCTTAAGTGGGTTTGGAGCCCCTTACAAGTCCAAAGCAATACTACTTAGGCAACCACAGTTTTCTAGTGTGAATTAATAGGCCAGATGTACTTAGCAGATTTGACCTTTGCTTTTATATATAATGCCATTTTAATTGATTTGAACTTCTTAAGGTTGCAGGTATTAGATTACTTTATAATTCTTTATTGTAATCAGCAGGGTGGTAATTTTATTTTTTTATCTCCTAAATTCTGTCATTCTCATTGCAAGTTTCCTAATGAAAATCTATAAGGAATACAAATTAAACCTACATATCATAATCCCAAAATACCACTACTTTCAAATTCTAGAATCATTGCCTTGGGCATTCATTGAATCATGCCTGTCTTACAATAGGATACAAGGATAAAAGGCTTTTTTTTGCAACAAGTGTGGAGTACAAAATACAAAGCCAATTGTCAGTTGTGTGCATGCTCAGAACAAGCATTCATAAAGAGATGCTATTTCCTTCCTACCATAAATTAGGCATGTAGAAAATACTTGCAGCACAGAAGTATGTGCTGCCAGCATAGAAATATGTTAAATTAGCTTAAAGGTAATATATCTGATAAAATTTGGAACTATTATGAAACCCACCACCAAGGCAACCACAGTCCTCCACCTAGTCCATTGTGCCTCCTACACATTTTTCTATGAACATTATCCTCTTCTTCAGGCAACCTTAATTTTAGTTGGATTTCTGGGGTTTGTTATCAGTTGGGTTTTGACTGGTGGCTTTGTTTTGTTTCTTGATGTTCCACATGCAAGTGATATATCACGCGATATTTGTCTTTCTCCATTTAAGTGTTATCTCTTAGCATGATCCCCTCCAGTTCCATCCATGTTATCACAAATGGCAAGAATCCATCTTTATTTTTATCGCTGAGTAGCATCCCATTGTGTTTATATACAATTTTTGAATCCAGTCATCTGTCCTTGGGTACTTACATTGTTTCCATAATTTGGCAATTGTAAACAGTGCTGCAGTCAACATAGAAATGGACATATTCTTTTGAATTAGTGTTTTTGCATTCTTCCTGTAGATACCAAAGAGTGGAATTGCTGGTTCATATGGCAGATCTATTGTTAATATTTTAAGAAACCTCTGTAATGTTTTCCATAGAGGTTTATGGTTACACACTCTGGGAGCTGGACTGGAGTGTGTGCAGGGTAGAAGGTCAAGACTTGACTTGCAATAAGATTTTTTTTGCATTTTTATGCAATAAGATTTTTCCATTATGTCAATTTGATATATATAGTTTCAGTTCTAATTTTTCTCACACCTGTAAGAATTTCACTTCTATGTATTTCTTCTTCTCTCTATTTCCCAATAATTCTATTGAGAAAAATGGAGCTCGAAGAGGAAAAAGAAGTAACAAAACAGAGAAGAGGAAGGAGTCTGTTTAGACAACTAACGGCATCCAGAAACAGCTCTGTCATGTGAATTGCTTTCTTCTGTCTCATGGTGAGAATCATTGATAAATGGGTAAGAGAGGTATTACAGTCAAGCACAGTGCACTGCCCTGTGTTTTTTGTATAAACTTATTGTCTTCATCACTAAGGCCATCTGATCCTGTGTTTTGTGAAGGAAAGTTAAAAAACACCTATTGGGCCTACAGAAAGTTGAATAGGTTATTAAATATGTTCTGAAACATCTCTATACCAATCATCTGAAACATTCTATTTAATTATGTCTCAGAGTCAAGCCCTAAATTTTGGTAAAAATAATTTTGACCAATAGAACTGAATAGAAAACTCAGAAATAAACCCAGAGATTTATGGTCAACTGATCTTTGACAAAGGAGCAAAGAATATGCACTGGAGCAAAGAAAGTTTGTTGAATAAATGGTGCTGGGAAAACTGGGACGCTACATGCAAAAGAATGAAGCTTGACCACTACCTCACACCTTGCTCAAAAACCAACTCAAAATGGATTAAAGAGCTAGACATAAGACCTGAAACCATAAAATACATAGAAGGAAATATAGGCGAAACACTACATGACATGCACCTCAAAGACATCTTCACAGACACATCACCCAAAGCAGTGAAGGCAAAGAAAGTGAAGGCAAAGATATGCAGCTGGGACTACATCAAATTAAAAAGCTTCTGCACAGCAAACGAGACAATAACCAAAACAAAGAGAAACCCGACCGACTGGGAGAACAATTTGCATACAACACTAATGATAAATGACTGATCACAAAAATATACAAAGAGCTGATGAGACTCAACAAAAACAAAGAAAATAATCCAGTCAAAAAATGGGCAGAAGAGCTAAAAAGAATCTTCTCTGAAGAGGAAATGCAAATGGCCAACAGGCATATGAAAAATGTTCAACATCACTTGTCATCAGGGAAATGCAAATCAAAACTACCATGAGATACCATCTTACACCAGTGAGAATGGCACATATTAAAAAAACTAGCAACAACAAATGTTGGCGAGGTTGTGGAAAAAAAGGAACTCTCCTGCACTGTTGGTGGGAGTGCAAACTGGTCCAACCACTATGGAGAGCTGTGTGGAGATACCTGGACCTACTAAACATAGAGCTTCCATATGATCCAGCAATTCCACTCCCAGGTATTTACCCAAAGGACACAGAAACATTAATTCTAAAGGGCACCTGCACCCCTATGTTTATAGCAGCACTATTTACAATAGCTAAGCTATGGAAACAACCCACATGCCCATAAATAAATGACTGGATCAAGAAGATGTGGTATATATACACAATGGAATATTACTCAGCATTCAAAAAAGATAAACACATGCAATTTGCAGCAACATGGATGGAGCTGGATGGGATCATGCTCAGTGAAATAAGCCAGAAAGAAAAAGAAAATACCGGATGGTCTCACTCATAGCAGGAATTTAGAAAACCTAAATAAGGGACCATGAAAAATAATAACTAATAAAGAAAAAATCAAAATTAACAAGCAACTATAAGTCAGAGACACACTACACGGGGAGTGAGGGAGTGTTGGGGAGCGGAGGGATTGGGGTCAAAATAAGGGAGGTGCAATTGTATGGGGAACATAACCAAGATGAAAATGCATACATTGTGCAAAAATGAAAAATGATGTAAGAAATATATAAAATAAAATATTAAAAAATAATAATTTTGAGTCACAAAATCAGAAAACATGGAAGATACCTTCACCAAAACATAGGGTGGCCCATTTCATTTTTCATATGAATATGTATTTTATTTTTACATAGGGCAAACTTGAGGTTACTTCACAATTTTAGAGATAACTTACTCTTTTTTATTAAATTAAAATTTGTCACTCACTTTTATTTTTTTCCCACCCCCTGTAACTCAATTTTAACTCACACAACCATTTTGTTGTTTTCTTTGTGATAGGAAATGTTGCTGATTCAGTAAAAGTTATATTTGAATATTATAATAATGTGAGAATTTTAAATTCCATGCTAAAATCTAGAGTATTTCAATTCAATTTAACAAATATGTATTGAGACTTCAGTAGGCCTCCTTCATTAATGCACTACTCTGTTTTAGCCTTTCAGATACAGTGTGGTCCCTGCTCACAAAAGCAGATGTACAGATGAATAAGGTAGCATTCATTAAGATCCATAATTAAATTTTCCTAAAAATAAAAACACAAGGCCTCCCTGGTGGCGCAGGCAGTTGAGCGCAGTGTTGTGAAGCTGTCCGCAGCCTCTGCAGCACGGGTTCAATCCCAGCTGGCCGGGGGGATACCCACATGGCACGGCAGACCTCTCCCATCTGGCCCACTGCTCCCCTCAGCAGTGTATTTCAGCCAGTCTGCCTGTTCTGTTCCCAGCTCTGTCTCTGGTGAATCCTCTCACTCTCCCACATCTCTGGACTGTGCCCTGCTTCTTGTGTTGTATGCATGAATAAATAGCTACTTAAAAAAAATTTAAAAAGCAGCACAACCTGCACTCTTATTTTTATAGCAACAATATCTACATAGCCGTGACATAGAAAAAACTAAATGCTCCAAAACAAATGAGTGGGTGAAAAGCTATATACACAATGGAATACTATTCAGCCATCAAGAGAGATAAACTCATGCTATTTGTGGCAACATGGATGAAGCTGAGATTATTCTAAGCAAAGTGAGCCAGAAAGAAAAAGGTAAATACCAGATGGTTTCACTTATATGTGGGATCGTGCAAAACCAAACAAAGGGTCAGACAAAAACAAAATGTAAGACTGATCCTTGAAAAAAGACCATGGTTCTGAGACACTTAGGATGGGAAGGAGAGGGGGAGAATAGAGAATTGAGTGTTGGATGACTGTGAGCACTTTGTTGATGGGAAAAGTATAGTGATCACACTGTAGGGAAGAAATCCCATGTTGTGAAAGAATAAAGGATTAAAAAAAAAAAGCACAGATGGAGTGGCTGACTATACCAGGAGATAATGAAATTAAAAAGGACTATGAAGGGTCATTGAAGTCATTTTTGGAAAATGAGTAAGAATTCACCTGAATAACGAGGTTTGTGTGTACTGGAAAATATATTGTTTAGAAGAGCACACTCATATAAGGTAGCATGTAGACTTTTAAGGTAATCAAGCTTGGGGAGATAAGTGGTAGATAAGGAACAGAAAGTTAATTAAAAATGTTTCATGTTAGGGCCTCCCTGGTGGCGCAGTGGTTGAGCGCTGGGTTGTGAAGCTGCCCTTAGCCTCTGCAGCACCAGTTTGATCCCCGGCTGCCGGGTGAGGGTCCCACATGGCATGCAGACCTCTCCTGCCGCCCACTGCTCCCCTCAGCAGTGTATTTCATCAGTCTGCCTGTTCTGCTCCCCTCTCTGGCTCTGGTGAATTCTCTCACCCTCCCACGCTTCTGACTGTACCCAGTGATTGTGTGAATGAATAAAATAAATCTTTAAAAGAAATGGTTCATGTTAGTATTTTTTCAGTATAATTATGAAAATAATTATTTTTTACATAATAAGTGAAGGCTTCATGGAAATATTAAATGTTCAATTAATATTAGAATCTCTCAATGTGATTATAAAACCAATTTAATTAAATGAACTTACTAGAAGCATTTCTCTTTGTGATAGCATCAGTTAAATTTTAAGGTTCCCAAATAATGCAAAAGGTATAACCAAAAGTGGACTTAGAGCCAGAAGTCCTGGCAATTGAGAGTCCTACATCCCCAGTCCTATATCTTATTAGCTATGAGACCTTCTCAATTCTGCTAACTTTGTGTTATTTTCTATCTGTGCAATGAGGTAATGATGAGTGTTTTCTTTGGTTTATATATTTATTTATTATTGAATTAAAATAGTTACTATTTTCTATTGGATTGTCTTTTTTTTCATATTAACTTATGGGAGTGATGAACTTATTTTATATGAGGCTTACTCCAGATAAATTAATAGAAAATGTCTATTCCAATTATGTTGTTTTTTTTTTTAGATTTATTTATTTATTTATTTATTTATTTATACAAGCACTGGGTATAGTCGGAAGCGTGGGAGGGTGAGAGAATTCGCCAGAGCTAGAGCGGGGAACAGAACAGGCAGAGTGACGAAACACACTGCTGAGGGGAGCAGCGGGCACGGCAGGAGAGGTCTGTCGCACCATGTGGGACCCTCGCCAGTGACAGGGATGGAACCAGTGCTGCAGAGGTTGCAGGCAGCTTCGCAGCCCAGCGCTCAACTGCTGTGCCACCAGGGGAGGCCCTATTCCAATTATGTTATTGCATTATGACTCTCTTGAAGATGTCTTCTAATGAGGAAACATTCTGGTTGCTTTTTTTTTTAATTGGTCAGACACATTACTTATCATTTTTATTGAGGGAACATTTATTTACAAAACTGTATATGTTTCAGATACACACTTTCTCACCTCAGCAATTGTTTATATCATACCATGCCCACCACCAAACATCCCATTACCATCCACCATCAATTAATTAATTGCCTCTCCCTGTTTCCCCCACACCTACACTTCTGCTCTGGTAACCACTATTCTGTTGTTAGAGTCTTAGGATTTGTTTTTATTTTTTATGTTTTGTTTGTTCATTTTTCCTTTATTCCGCAGTTGAATAAACCATGTGATATTTGTTTTTCTCCTTCTGACTTACTTAACATAATTCCCTCAAGATCTATCCATGTTATTGTTAATGCCAAGATTTTATCTTTTTTTAGTCTGAGTAGTAATACCTTGTGTTTATATACCATAGCTTTTTTACCCACTCACCTATCATCAGACACTATGAGTTACTTCCATATCTTGAATATTGTGATTAGTGCTGCAGTGAACATATGGGCACTTTCCTATTCTTTGGGCAGATTACTATTTTTCTATACTTTGAATAAACAGCCATAAGTGGGATAACTGGGTCATTTGGTGGTTCTACTTTTAGTATCTTGAGAAATCTCCATGCTTTTTTCCATAATGGCTGCACCAATTTACATCTTTACCAACAGTGCTTGAGGATACCTTTTTCTCCACACCCTCTACAACATTTATCATGTATTGACTTTTTAACAATAACCAGTCTAACAAGTGTGAGGCGAAATCACTCACTATGGTTTTGATTTGCAATTATTTAATGATAAGCAATGTTTTGAAATGTTCCATTATTTGTTGGCCTACTATCTTCTTTGGTGAAATATTTATATAGACAGTGTGAACTTTTAAAAATCAGATTGTATTTTTTGTTTTGTTTTGTTTTGTTTAAAGATTTATTTTTATTATTTTATATGAGAACCGGTGGGGTACAGGCCACAGTTGCAGGGTGTGAGAGGATTCACCAGAGACAGAGCAGGGAACAGAACAGGCAGATGGACTGAAATACCCTGCTGAGGGGAGCAGCCAGCGAGACAGGAGAGGTCTGCTGCGCCATGTGGGATTCTCTCCAGCCGGCCAGGATCGAACCCATGCTGCAGAGGCTGCGGACAGCTTCACAGTGCGACGCCCAACCGCCTGCGCCACCGGGGAGGCCCTACTTTCGGTAGTGAATTGTATGAGTTGCTTATGTATTTTGGGTATTAAAACCTTCTATGATGTTCTGCAAATATGTTCTTCCATGTAGTCGTCTGCTTTTCCATTTGTGTACTGTGATTCTTTCACAGTACATAAGTATTTTAGTTTGATGTATTTCCCTTTGCTTATATTCTCTTGATTTTTCTTTCTCTTGATTTTGGAGACAAAGCCACAAAGCTGATCTCACTGACTTTGTTGCCTTTGTTTCCCTCTAAGTGTTTCATGATTTGAGGTCTTACAGAAAAGTCTTTTATTTTTTTTAATTAATTTTTTTAAAAGATTTTATTTATTTATACAAGAACTGGGGTACAGGCCAGAGGTGTGGGAGGGTGAGAGAATTCACCAGAGACAGAGCAGGGAGCAGAATAGGCAGAAGGACCGAAGTACACTATTGAGGGGAGCAGAGAACAAGACAGGAGAAGTCTGCCTGGCCATGTGGGAATCTCCCTGGCCAGCTGGGAATCAAACCGGTGCTGCAGAGGCTGCAGACAGCTTCACAGTACTGTGCTCAAGCAGCTGCACCACTGGGGAGGCCATAATTAATTTATTTTTTAACAAGGTAAAAGGTAACATTGGGGTATCCCCATCAGGTATTACCACCACAGTGCATCCACCACCACAGACCATTATGTCTCCCTGTTCTTTTCCCTTTCCCACCCCTCCCCCTTTGTTGTCTCAGTTCTGCAGTCAGCTATTGAGGGTTAGTTTTTTAGCTTGTCTTTATCTATTAGTTTAGTTACTTTATATTGCACATTTGTGACACCATCCGGTATTTATCTTTTTCCTTCTGACATATTTCACTAGCACTCTCCTTTCAAGCTCCATCCATGTTGTCACAAATGGCATGAGTTTATCTTTTTTTGGTCCCTGAGTAGTAGTCCATTCTGTATATATACCATATCTTCTTGATCCACTCATCCGTTCTGGAGAACTTAGGTTGTTTCCATAATTTATCTATAGTAAATAGCACTGCAATAAACATGGGAGTGCAAGTTTTCTTTCAAATTAGTGTTTTTGAATTTTTGGGATAGATGTCTAAGAGTGGAATTACTGGGTAAAATGGTAATCCATGTTTACTGTTTTGAGATACCTCTGTACTTCTTTCCTTAAGAGCTGGACTGGTTTGCATTCCCACCAGCAGTGTAGGAGGGTTCCCTTTTCTCCACATTCTCACCAGCACTTGTGTCTGGTCTTTCCAATATGGGCCATTCCTACAAGTGTGAGGTGGTATCTCTTTGTGGTCTTGATTGAATTTCTTTAATAAGTGATTGTGAGCATTTTTTCATGTGCCTGTTGGCTGTTCTTTTATCTTCTTTGGAGAGGTGACTGTTCATTTATTTTGCCCATTTTTTGATTGGGTTATTTGTTTTGTTTTTGTAAAGTTTTATGAGTTCTTTGAATATCTTTCATATCAATATTTTGAAAAAATGCATTTGTGGTAGATTACTTCAACATCCACTCTCACCAATAGACAGATCAAATAGACAGAAAATAAACATGGATACAATATCCTTAAAGAGAGAATTAAACCTTTTGTACCTCATAGATACATACTGGGCACTGCACTCCAGAAATAAAAGCAGAATACACATTTTTCTCAAGCACACATGGGCCATTCTCCAGAATAGACCACATTTTGGGATACAAACGTATCAATAATTACATGAGGATTGAAATCATACCCAGCATCTTCTCAGAATATAAAGGTATGAAACTAGAAATCAAAGGAAAGCAAGGAAATCTCTTAAAACGTGGATATGAGGCACACTTCTTGGATAGCAAAGTTTATTTGGCTTTGGCAGGGAGCCTGCCTGTGTATTCTGGTGAAAAAACTCTATAAGAAAAAAATACGCATAATTTTTAAAATGCTTAAAGTTCATTTCTTATGTAAATATTAAATTAACGCATGCCACAAATGCATTTCACTCATTGATTATACAGTGAGATAGTAAACCTAGGATCAAAAGCCTATGAGGAAATAATTCATTATCATTTTTTTAAAACATAATTTTGAAATGAGATTAATAGATTAGATTTAAAAAGCTTTATGCAGAGACAAAGAACCGTAACTTAAGCAATTATCTTTTTACTTAACAGAAATCTATAAATTAATATGTAATTTCTCAGTTTCCAAGCTCTAATCAAAATCTACTAGATAGCTTAATAATCCTTTTATCATCCTGTTAAATAATTCCTGAACATAACATTACAAAATACATTTCTCACTCCCTTTTCCATTATTCTCAAGTTTTGAATAATTTTTCTATGAAACCAAATACTGCAAAAGAAATTATAAAATAAGCATAAGGTATCTTAACTAAAATATATTTGATAAGTTTGAAGAAAATTCTAGATGTTAAAACTCTTCTAATCTCTCTTTAGTCACCCTTGTTCAAATCATGTCTCCTGAGAGTTTCTCTTTTTATTTTTTATTTTTTATTATTATTTTTTAAAGATTTATTATTTATTTACACAAGAGCCAGGGTACAGGCCAGAGGCTGGGGAGGGTGAGAGGATTCACCAGAGACAGAGTGGAGAACAGAATAGGCAAACTGACGAAATACGCTGCTGAGGGGGGCAGCAGGTGAGACAGGAGAGGTCTGCTCATCATGTGGGTTGCTCGGAGGCCGGCTGGGATTACACCGGCACTGCAGAGGCTGCGGACAGCTTCACAGCGCTGCGCTCAACCGCCTTTGCCACCAGGGAGGCCTGTTTCTCAATTTTTAAAGTGAAGACAGACTCCAGACGATCTTTGGGTTCTGAGATTATTTGTTCAATCTGATATTAGCTGATATTCCTGTGTTGTAGAGGTAGTGTTTTCAAAATGGTAGATTCTGAACTATAAGTTTTTACTGTTTTTGGGTCTTTTTAACATTTGCACATTTGAAGCAGGATCATGATTTCCCATTAAAGAGAAAGAGAAAAGAAGGAGAAACAGAAAGAAGGAAGGTGGCATCAGAGGACGCCCCTTGCTTCACATGTGGGAGAATGAACCTGGGGTGGTCCAGGTGGTCACAGAACTCCATGTTCACCCCAATGATATGGGGTGAAACCAGAGTACCTCCTGAACATCAGACACTAATATGAGCCATGTGTGGCAGAGAGGCTGAGAAAATTCAAATCTAGACAACAAAGGTGGGTGGTAAGAGGCAGACCAGCTGGGGCAGAAAATCGTGGTTCATACCCTACTCCCATGATAGGGCAGTACTGGGGAGAGCAGAGGAGCTTAGTATGGACCTTACCATGGGGAGATATATGCAAAAATTCTAGGGTGAGCCAGGGGGATAGGGCCCCCTTTAAAGAAGACAAAGCACAGAAAAGCATGATTCCCTCCCTATATCCATCAGGGCTTGAGCCAATTGTAGTGAAACTGAAATTTCAGACACCTGAAAGCATAGTGGTAAAGTTGCATAGTTAGCTCTGCTGGAAGACTGCAGAGTTAAGGGTGGGAAATCCAGAAAGGCAGGTTATCAGGGGTGCCACAGGCTTGACCTCTCCCCTGCCCCCATGCTGTTTACTGGTGATGACCCTCCAGGCCCTTCTCCTATCCCAAGAAGAGTAAGCTATAGATTAGTTCTCCCTGACATACAGCACCATCTACTGGAAAAGTGGAAGCCTGCACTCTTAAGCCTCGAACACATAATTGAACCTGAAAAAAAGACAGAAATCGATAATGGGGAGATGGAAAAACACAATAAATGGCACATTGAGTCTTCAGAGAGAGAACAAATCTCCAGAAACCCATCACAGAAACATGGGAGATCTTTACTTCCTACGAGATACAGTGTTCAAAATTGCCATGAACACTGCAACTGTCAGTGGCACAAAACTCCCTTAATGGAGGCCCCATATTTAAAAGCCATCTCTTGGAATTCAAAGTGCTCTGAGAGGGAGATTGTTACTATCTAGATTAAGCTACTATACTTTAGAGAATGGAGTTAACCTTGTTGAATTTGACAAAGTTGACAAGGACATAATAAATCATGGCATTTTCAAGAACATTCTGAGTACAAAAAATATGGTGTGATTTTATGTGTGTGTGTGTGTGTGTGTGTATCTGTATGGAGAATGCTGGATTTTTAGAAAAGAAGATGTTTTGTTCCTAGGAGAGCAAACTGAGAAGTCCAGACTGAACTCAGGATCCCATAATTTGCAAACTGGTACATCACAATCACCAGGATAAATGCCAATTGAGAGAGAGAAGAAATATGGAGGAAGTTTAATTGGAGAGGAAAACTGTGAGTGCGAGAAAAGGGAGCAACCACTGCCACTGAGTCAAAAATGATGGTTCAAACCTCAGCAGGAAAGACTGGTTATTGCAGATCTAGCCATGCGAGCATGGGGTGGTGACACAGGCAGACACTTTCACACTTTCCAGTAAGGAAGACAAAGACCAGAAAGACTTTTCCAGTACCCACATCACCTGGGAGTGGACAGATAGGGTGTCTTACCAACATAAAAGAAGCTCAGTTGGAATGTGTCAGGGCTGCATGGAAATGCTGGAGTGCTCAGTGATGAAAACAAAACTCAAAAAGTCATGGTCCCAGCATCCATTTTCCTATGGATGGGCAGATAGAGGGACTGAGTAGGTAAAGTGAAGGGAGGTTAGAACACATCTTTTTTGTGTTGATGCCCCACCCTGACAACTGCAGGGAAACGGATCTAAGGCTCAGAGACAAGGATGTATGGTTGGTACAGGCAGAAGCCTGGCAGAACATAACACACTCAGGAGGTAACAAGCTCCTACCTACACAACTAAGACAGTCAGGTACACATTAATTCTCCCTAATATACAGCACCATCTACTGGAAAAGAGTGGAAATTCTACACCCATAATATCCCAAAACAAATAGCGGGGAGAAGAAAAAAAATTCAACAAAAGGCAACCTGAGAATTAAGGGGAATACTATGGTACAGAGAACTCAACAACAAGGAAATGGAAGATCTCTCCTTCCTATCAGACACAGAGTTTAAAAAAACAGAGTTCTTGACACAGAAATTCTAAGAGATGGAAGAAAACAGAAAAAACAGATCAAAGACATACAAGAAAATTCAGAAAAACAAATACCTGTCCTGAGAAATAAATTGAACAAGCAGAAGATCAAAATTAAAAATTTTGCTATGAAAATACCAGGATCTAAAAAGATCAATAGTGACCTCAAAGATAGCAATGCACAAATAATCCAGGTGGAAGAAGAGAGATAAGAAGAAAATGAAGGAAAAACTGTGATAATTATCTAACTTCATGAGGAAAGATTATATAAGAAAAATGAGTATGTCAGACAGTGAATAGGAAAAGGGAACAGAGATATTATTAAAAAAAAAATAGCAGGAACATTCCAAATCTGGAGAAGGAGCTAAATGCACAAGCCCATCAAACTAATAGAACACTAGGATATTTAGATGCAAATGATAGTTACACTAAGACACACAGTAGTGAAACTTCCAAGAAATCAAGAGAAAGAATATTGATGCTGACTAGAGAGAAGAAGCAGATAACATATAAAGGAACCCAAATCAGGTTTACATCTGACTTCTCTGAAGAAATACTATAGGCAAGAAGAGAATGGAGTGATCTGATTAAAATAATTAAAGATAAAAATGGCCAGGCAAGAATACTCTAATATCCAATGCTCTCTTTCAGATATGAGGGGGAAATAAAGGCCTTCTCAGACAAACAGAAGATGAAAGTTTGCAAACACTAGACCACACCTTCAAGAAATGTTGAAAGGAACACTTACATCTACACTAAAGAGAAGAATATCCACAAAGAACTGAAAAAATAAATAGATAGAACCAAAATATTAAGGACAAAATGATAGTAGCAAATTTCATATATCTATAATCACTATAAAAGGACTCACCAATTAAAAGACACAGAGTGGCTGGTTAGATCAGAAAACAGAATCCAACTTTCTGCTATTTCCAGGAGACACACCTGAGCTCCAAAGATAGATAAAGGCTCAGGATAAAGGGCTGTAAAACAATTTTACAAACATATGGGTCCAAAGGAAGGCAGTGTCAACCATACTTATATCAGATAAAAAGATACCCAGCTAAAAATTTAACAAGAGACAGGAATGAACACTATATGATAATTAAGGAAATAATATTTCAGGAAGACATCAATATTACACAAAAAATAAAGGTGCATCAAAATGTATAAGGTAGTTACTACCCAATCTGAAAAAAAGCAATGGGAAAAACACATAGGTGGTTGAGTATTCAATACTGTGCCTTCACCAATAGGCAGATCCATGAGACAGAAAATAAATAGGGACACAATAAACTTAAAGCAGATATATAGAAGACATTGCACCCAAAAAAAGATGAATATACATTCTTTTCAAGTATACATGAGACAGTCTCCAGAATTGATCACATGTGGGGATATTAAAAATATACAATACATTCATGAAGGCTGAAATTATACCAAGCATCTTCTCTGACCACAATGGTATCAAATTTGAAGTCAATCATAAAAAGTAAGCAGGATAAACCTCTAATATATGGAGACTGAACAATATAGTCCATAATGACCATTGGGTTAAGACAAAATCAAAGAAGAAATTTAAAAATAACTTGAGAGAAATGACATGAGGACATAATCTTCTAGAATTTATGGGACAAACAAACAAATCATAGCCAAACCAATAACAAATCCTAGAAGTCTGTGTTGAAGCTACCATAGGGTCAGGCAAAGGGTGGAGTTTAAAGTGTAGAGAGTGTAGACCTTTGGAGAGGACTATATATGCCTCAGTGTTGGGCACAGTGTGTTAACATACATCTGCCAAGGTTTGATCCTACACCTCTGAATCATATATCATGCTATAAACCAATGTTGCCTCAATTAATAAAAAGATTAACTCCTTATTTAATAATAGGTATATTTAATATCATAAGAAAAGTCACTTGGTACACTTTCAAGTAACAAGACACCATTGTAGGGAGTGGTCCTAGAGCTACAATGCCCACAAAAACTTTCTCTGATGATGGAAAAATTCCATCCTCTGCGTTACCCAACACGGCAGTCACCAGTCACATGCAGCAACTGCACAATTAATAATGTAGCCAGTGTGATTGAGGAACTGATTTTTTTCTTTTTCTTTTATATATTTTTACATCATTTTTAATTTTTGCACAATGTATGCCTTTTCATCTTGGTTATAGTCCCCATACAATTCCCAGTCCCCTTCTTTTGACTGTAATCCCTCCTACCCATCCCCCCACCCCATAGTGTGTCTCTGGCTTATAGTTGCTGTTGATTTTGATTTTTTACTTTATTATAATTAGTCTTTTTCCTGGTCCCTTATTTAGGTTTTCTAAATTCTTGCTATGAGTGAGACCATCCAGTATATTTCTTTTTCTCTCTGGCTTATTTCACTGAGCATAATCCCTTCCAGTTCCATCCATTTTGCTGCAAATTGCATGAGTTTTTCTTTTTGATTGCTGAGTAATATTCCATGGTGTATATGTACCACATCTTCTTGATTCGGTCATCTATTTTGGGGCATATGGGTGGTTTCCATAGCTTAGCTATTATAAATAGTGCTGCTATAAACATAGGGTGCAGGTGCCCTTTTGAATTAATGTTTCTGTGTCCTTTGGGTAAATACCTAGGAGTGGAATTGCTGGATCATATGGAAAATCCATCTTTAGCAGGTTGAGGAATTTCCACACAGCTTTCCATAGTGGTTGGACCAGTTTGCACTCCCACCAGCAGTGCAGGAGAGAGGAACTGATTTTTTTAATTTCAATTAATTTCTAGACTCATGTGTGACTAATGATCTAATTTATTAGAATATACACATCTCGAGTGTGTACCAAATTTTCTTTCATTATCGAAATATTAGTCACAGAAAATTAATGAAAAAATGAAGAGCAAATTGGTTATGTGATTTTATGAAGATCCTATGAGCGACTTTACATATTTTTAATCTTCTCACTATTTTTCCAAATAGTCAAAATAAACCATGTATTTCCATACACATACAGATACTTACACACATTGATATATAAATATGAAAGAAACAATAAATAGGAGGAAAAACTGCATATTTATGTTAGAACCCAATATATTTTCCAGTGTAGCAACAGTAAAAATATATAGATCACTTTCAAGAATATCCTAGGTATGATAATCCCAGCAGAACAGTAGAACAGGCAGATGGACCGAAGTACACTGCTGAGGGGAGCAGCAGGCGAGACAGGAGAGGTAGCGCCATGTGGGTAGCTCCCAGGCTGGGAATCAAGCTCGTGCTGCAGTGACTGGTGATAGCTTGATAGCACTGTCTTTAACCCCTGAACCACCAGGGAATACCCATATATTTTATTTCTCTGTCTTGCTCTGATTTCATTTCTTTCTTTCATTTTCTCCATTCTTCTTCTGTTTCCTTTGCGTCTCTTCTACATTTCCTTTTCTTCTTAAGGTATCTTTTTTCTTGTATTTGAGGTCAAATAGTATGTGGTACAAACATAAGGTTACCTTTAAAATGGAAAATACAAGAGTAAATGATGTTAGCATACTTTAGTTATTTTTCCGTCTATAACTAGGTTTACTAGTTATAACTTAGTGTTGTGTCATATATTTATGTGTATATATATAAATATGAAGAGTTTGAGAAAATATAATGGATAAAATTTTTTAAATATATGTTAGATTAGTTCCAGAGATGTGAAAATTCATAACCTAGTAGCCTTATATGAACCTAATTAATTAGGTTATTATTCCATATGTGATTTCCTCCTGTTAAAAATGGTAAGTTTTCTTTGACTCCAATTTAACATGATACACATTTTTCAACCTAATTTATTAGGTTCATATATTAAATATAGCATAAGAAATTATGCATATAAAAGACCTTGTGGACTGAAAAATGGGTTAGAACCCCTTGATTTGTTTTAGTGACATAGGGAGATTAATTTACTAGCAAACATGTTTTGAGGTTTACAGCTCATGTCAGTCAGTTGTCTAGACATGGGGGCAGAACAGTAAGTAGAACTAAGTCCCTGAGATGATTATAAATGCTTTGATAAAACTAATATCTCTGTGAATCTCATGAGTCTCATTATTTACCATTACTTATATCTGTCAATTTATACCTCTCCGGCACATGACTGATGCTATATGAGTGTCTATGAGTGAACCATGTCATAAAAGTAGCCACTTCATTATTTCACTTTAAGACTTTAGGTCTTAAATTTTTAACTTTCAATCCTACACTTTGAATTAAAAATAGTTATCTTCTCATACACCTCATGAATAAATAGTTCCCTAGAGCTTTATGTCCATCTCAATGATAAATTTACAATAGGCAAGATAGAACTAACAGACCTGCATAAGATGACAGAATTTGAAAGTTACTATTCCATATGTGATTTCCTCCTTTAAAAAATGGTAAGTTTTCCTTGAATCTAACTCAACAGCGTACACATTTTTCAAAATCCATGATATTTTTCGCAAAATTTTCAAAAATTTCACATATATTTTAACCACCTTGTTATATGTCAGTACTTTCTTTAGTTTTTTTTCATGATATAAATGACTAATATCTTTCAAATATATGGCAATATCCAAGTCTAAAACACATTCCTGTTTTCTAAGGAGCTACTTCATAAAGAATATTATCTGTACAGTCGCATTAAAGTATAACCTAATGACTTTAGCAGAAAGTAATTTTTTTATATAACATTGGTTCACATTGTTGTTTGTGTTTTAGAGGTATAGGATCTCCCTCTTCAGATGTTGTTACCACACCACATCCACCACCCAAAAAATACCCACAGTCCATTCCTTCCCAACTTTGTTTTCACTCCTGCTCCCCTCTCGCTCTGTGAGTCTCAGTTCTGTAGTTAGGTTTCTAGAGTTTGTTGTTAGTTTGGCTCTATCTGACCCTTCCTTTGGTTTCTCTATATTCCATATGTAAGTGACACCATCTGGTATTTGTCATTCTCCTTCTGACTTATTCCCCTATGGAATGATTTTTATTTAAAAATTCTGAAATTTGGAAAAGCATACTACTTCCTGCCTGAAAATATTTTTTTCTGGAATCGTATGTCTAAGTGACCCTTTTTTTTGGCAATTAGAAGTAAATATTATCAAATGGAAGAAACAAATAATGTTGGAGAAAGTAAAAGAATACATAATTCAGCTCTGGTTGATCCTTTCTTGGTTTGAAAATTTTAAGAATATTTTCTGGAGGCTTGACTAGAATTTTAGAGATGTCAATGGATGGTTTATAAAATTGAAGGTATTTAATCTCATTCTAGTAGAAAAAAAATTAAAATCTATATGAAATTCAGACAGAGAAAGCTCAATGTCATTGTTGGACTTAGAGCTCCTATAGAATTACCTTCCATCAGAGCAGATTCTCGAATACAGTATGCAGAGGAAACGTTCATTCTTGTTCTCCCAAGTATCTCCTTGTTCTTACAGTGATTATCTGCAAAGTATAATGTTTCATTTCAATGGGATATTTGACACATAGACTCAATAGGTCTCCCACTCATATTTTACTTTAATTATTATGCTTACTAGGTACAATGCTTCCCTTTATTTATAAATAGCCTTTTCAAAGGAAATCAATGTCTGACAAAGTTTGGGGTGCAATGCATTTTTCACATTAGTGGTGACATCAAACATCTACTTGTTAGCTCTGTTAACCCTTCAGTCACAAATTTTAGCCATAATGGCCATATATAACTCACTTTTCCTGATGTTCTAACTTAAACTAAGGTTGACAAATCTAAAAAGAGCCTCCTTTGATTTAAGCTCTTGGGCCTACATTGTGTTTCTGTCACAGAAGTGATGGTAAGAGGGACTAATTAAAAGTCCAGTGAATGTGCCAGGGTTAAAATCACAGACTCTGCTCATTAACTGTCGTTTACCTAAGGATATTTCCAAAGAATTCTTTCAATGTCTGAAAAGAACAGAAATTGAAAGGGGCGGGGGACAAGTTGAGAGAACCATTTATAAATATTTCATATTAAAAGTATGATTTTTAAAAATCACTAATAACATCAATGGAGGAATCCAATTATAGGTAGAATTTTAAATACTTTTTTTTTAATCATGGGTATACATGCAAATATATGAATGTGTATGTGTTTTAAGGGGGAATATCCTTCCTAAATCTAAAGAGAAGAAAAAGAAATAGGAAAAAAATCAAAGCCATTTTGTTAATTGTCTTTTTCCTGCTGTTTCCATGGTAATACTGGCTGCCAGATTTCTCTGCAGAGTGACAGTCCAACAATTCACACACTACACCCTTTCAAGCACAATGAATGGCCGTGAAAGAGGTCGACCAGGCACCATTCAGGAAACATGTGATATCTACTCAATGCACTACCTTTCATCCACATTTTCCAAATTGCAGTTAATTTAATTCTAAACAAATGGCTAAGGGGTACAAATGAGGATTAGAAGGAAAAGAACATCTTGCGCTCTAATGGTGATGGTTTGTGTGAAGAACAATATAGCACTTTCTTCTGTTGCCAAGATGGCTGGGTGTAAAGATGCACTTTCCCTCTTCATCTGAGGCCTTCATTTATATTCCATATCAACAATGAGAACCACGGCAGAAAATTTCTTGGCAAAACAGAATTTATGTAGATTTTGGCTTTCCATTTGGAAACACTTTTGATACAGTATGAAGTAATTTTATTTACTATGAAATAAAATATAAGACTTTTTACTGACATTTATGAGCTACCAGCTTTCATAAGTTTACCTTTTCTTAATAGTTAGTATCCTTCAATTTCAGGAGAAGAAAAAATAGCTAATTATAAAGTTCCTGTAACAAAATTCAAGGAATAATCTTTATGCAGTCTAGAGTTGTCTGTGTTTCTGTGCTTAAATATCAATAAAGTAGGACAATTGTTTGAAAAACAAAAAAGGTAAAATCATGTCCTACAAACTATTTCATCTTATTTGAATGAAACATGACTTATCTCCCATGTTCATGCAATTTTTCAGATAAATTCCTCAGAAAAATTAATTTGAAACAGCATATATAAGTTGATATTTCTATTTTTTAATTTAAGTTGGTATTTTTGTTCCATTTGGTGGGTTTTATGTATTAAAATATGAAAAATTTGGATGAAGATATACTAGTCAGAAACCAACCTCAAAATTCCATATTCAATATCAAAAATTTAATGTTAAGTATGAGTTTTATGTATTAAAATATCATGAATAATTTGGATAAAGGTACACTGGTCAGAAACCAACCTCAAAATTCTATATTCAATATCAAAAAATTAATGCTAAGCACATCTATTTCTCTTCTGTTACATCACATTTTCTACAATACCATTCTTATTCATATATACTGATACAGAAAAACAAATTCCAATGAATTTAATAGTAATTCTTTGTCTCCTTTACAACACAGTTGTTTGAAATATGAGCATAGCATAACCATAAAATTGTCTCCACTATGATGATGGCATAATAGGCTTTTAAACCAAATGAATTATTTGATAAGTAATACATTGATCTTCTGAGTTTCTGTGATTTTTGACCCCATAGTAGTTTTAGAAGAATACACTTTTACTTGGTTATTATTTGTCAGTTATATAATGTGTTAAGAAATGTGTTGCAACGACTTTAGTTTCTGAGTGAATTAGTATTAGGATTTTAATTACACATAGTCCTAAATTTTTTTTAGAAGTTTAAATGATACCAGGATCACAGCATTCCAGAGGTTTCACAAAGTTCTTAAAATTCTTTCATTACTCATTTCTTGTACTTTTTCACCCTCTAATATTTAGGACCCTTGGATTTGACAACCTGTATTTATTGACTACACAGTGCAAAAGGTCCTTTTCCACCTGTAGAAGAACTGGCATCAGATGTTACCCTGCGAGAGAGCTGTGTTTGATGCAAATTCAGGTGGGAAGCCACTATTCCTATTATTTCTAAAAGCTTTGATCTGCTGGATGGAATCTTGGTGGTTTTATTGTGAAGAGGGATAGAAATGCATACTTTTAGTAAATAGGTCAAGACTGCCACTCAAAAACATCCACAGGCAAAGGGCATCTCACTGTGAGAGTGCCAGCAAGGCCAGGCCTGCAATCATGCTCCTGTTCATCTAAAACTAAATGAGGTTTTTTATGAAAGAAAAAAAAATATTGGTTTTTTTGGGTGTTTTTTTTTTTTGTTTTTTGGGTTTTTTTGCCTTTGAAAACTTTAATTGGAAGTTGGTGTATACAAGAAATTCTACTGAATTGATATTTTGACTTTTTTTAATTTTAAGCCTAATTATCTGCTTTATAATGCTTTCATTCTTTATCTTTTCTTTTTCACTCCTTCCTGTCTTGTATACTCAGTGTCTGCCTCCCTCCTTTCCTTCCCTTTTTTAAATTTTTTTATAAAACTTAAGAAGAAATGTGACCTAAAGACACTCTCACTCACTAGCTCGAACACCCACGTAGGTGAACGTGGATGTTATGACAACATGGACATCTGGAAAATTAGAATAAAGGAAGGCTAAATCTGCTAACATTTCACTGGAGGGTTACATCATTTCAATTGTTCTTCAGTTTGACCCCCTGCTGGATACATGACTTTCTTTTCTCTTCCCTCCCAATCTTCCACTTTGCCACAAATCTCTCTACCTCTAGCCATGCTATTCTTCTTTAACTGAGTTTAGGTAACGTTATATATAGGGAACTATATTCACTACCTAAATAGAACCATAAATGCAGCACTGTCAGGCCATGCTCCAAATTGCAACCAACTTCACATTTCCAAAGGGTAAAATTTTGGATGATGTCACTTCCTGACAAAAGTCTTCAGTGACTTAAATGTTCTCAGGTCACCCTAAGCAGGGAACTGTCATTTCATGGTCCGGCCTGTGCTCACTTGTTAGCTTCTCTGCACATTCTCTGTAACTCTTTAGTGTGCCGGGCCTCCCTGGTGGCGCAAAGGGTTAAGACGCAGCCTGTGAAGCAATCCGCAGCCACTGCAGCACAAGTTTGATCCCCGGCGAGGGAGCTACCCACATGGTGCAGTAGACCTCTCTTGACTCACCTGCTGCTCCCCTCAGCAGTGTATTTCAGTAAATCCCCCTGTTCTGCTCCCCACTCTGTCTCCGGTGAATCCTCTCACCCCCCACACCTCTGGCCTGTACCCTAGCTCTTGTTTGCATAAATAAATAAATCTTTTTTTTTTTTAAAATAACTGTTTAGCATGCCATACCTTTGTTTTTATTTTATTTTTATTTTTACATATTGCATTTTCTCTTTGGTAATGCCTTTACCCTCTCTTTCTTGGGTCACTCTTTCCATTTTTAATGTTGACCTAGTCATGACCTCCTCCAAAACAATATTTCCAATAACCAAAGGCAAGATTGTTCACTTGTACCATAGGTATCTGTACAGCCAATATTACCAGCTCACTCATCCTTTCATACCATAGTCCTATTCATTCATTCTCATTCATTCGTGTCCATTGTGCTGCACAATTAACATGACATTAGAGAGGCTTTATTAAACTGTTTATTTAATAAGTGAATAAAGAGTGATAAGAAAGTAAAGGTGCAGCCAAATACAGAGTGTGACCTCTGTCTTGCAATAAAAACTTTTTAGCAAACATATACTTGCACTAGTAATACACACCTACTACTAGTAAAATAATTAAAGTCTCTAAAGAGCAATATTTAAAATAAAGTATATTAATTCATAAGTCCCTGTATAATTCAATCAATCACATAAAACAGATTCAAAGTATAACTCTCAATTTTATCATATTTGCATAGATTGTATAGCTCCTGGAATTTCAGGTGCTTTTGTATATCCCTTTCTGAAGTGGCTTTGTGCTGGAATTCATGGGTTTTGTTTGTTTCTTTTTCTTTTGAGTTTTTCCTCAAAAAAACAGCCTATATGATTTAGAGATATAAGATTACACTCTTCAGGTGTATTTCACCCATAATCTTCCACAGGGTCTTTTATGGTTCCACATGAATTTCAGTAGTGTTTGTTTTACTTCTTGGAAGAATGCCACTGAAACTTTCATATGGATTCCATTGTATCTATATATTGCTTTGGGTAAGGTGGCCATTTTGATAGTGTTAATTTTACCAATCCATGGAGCAAGGAGGATCTTTCCATTTTGCTGTGTCTTCTTCCATCTATTTTAACAATGTCTCTTACAGTTTTCATTTACAAGTCCTTCACCTCTTTTGTTACATTTTCTCCTTGCACTTAATTAAAATAAATAAATAAAATAAAATGTAAATGGAATTGTTTTTCTTTAGTTCTTCCTCTTATAGCTCATTATTTTATGCTGCTGATGTGAACTTTATTTGATTTTAAAAATGATACTCAACAATTCTGTATTCAGTTCCTAGTATGTTGTTATCATTTGATTAGGTACCAATGCAACATGGATGGTTTTATAATTGTTCTTGATATCGTATTTAAATTTTTGTTGTTATTGTTCTTTTTTTTTAAAAGGATTTATTTATTTATTTATTTATACAAGCACTGGGTACAGTCAGAAGCGCGGGAGGGTGAGAGGATTCACCAGAGCCAGAGCGGGGAGCAGAGCAGGCAGAAGGACCGAAGTACACTGCTGAGGGGAGCAGCGGGCGGCAGGAGGGGTCTGCGTGCCATGTGGGACACTTGCTGGCGGCTGGGGATCAAACTGGCACTGCAGAGGCTGCAGGCAGCTTCGCAACCCAGCGCTCAACCTCTGCGCCACCTGGGAGGCCCTATTAATTGTTCTTAATAGTATATATTAAAGTATAAATATTAATATATAATATACTTGCACAATGCATTTTAATATGTGTAATAAACACTAACGTACATATTTACTTCAGTTTTTGTTCCCACATATTCAGGGACTGTATATTATTCTGTAATATATTTGAAGGTTGGAGTTTATGTGTTTTAATGCCCCTCCCATTCTTCTCCCTTCCCTGCACTAATATCCTCTGCCAATAATATATACATGTATATAGAGAGAAGGGAGCATAGAATCCTACATTTTAAAAGAGCTAAAAGAACTTTAAAACTTTAAAGAGAAAACCATTGTTTGACTGAATGTCTGCTTCAACATTGTCACCAAGTGGTCACATTTTCAGGCATGAACATCTCCTGTCATGGTAACTCAGTGCTTCTCAAGATTTTACCAGTTTGTACCAACTCCTTACGGTTTCCAATCACAATGTCAAAATAAAGTTCAATACCTATTGATCAGTGAATACCTGAAGATGAAAATTTTATAACTTCTGAATTTTCTCTTTTTACTAAAAATTCCTAATTTAATGACAAAATGATTAGACAGTTTATGGGCTTAGACTTTTGGAACCATGTACAAGTTATGTAGCTCCACAATAAAATGTTTTCTTAGACTCTGATCTTTTCATCCCAGTCATCAAAATCTTTTATTGGTCCCTAATTTAATATACATAACATATAATATTAGATGTTATAGATAAAATATAATATAGAGATAATATACAATGTTATATATCTTACAGATATCTGTTATATACAATAAAATTATAATACTAAATATTAAAATAAGAGTATATGGATTATATGCAATATTAGATACTATAAAATTATAATATTAGATATTTATATAATATAATGTTAACTATGAATATTATATATTAATATAATGTATATTAACATATGATATCGATATTAATAAAATATATTACATTACATTATATAGTACATATAATATAATCACAAATGTAAATTTATTTTAAATATAAATATAAATTAGATATTAATATAATGTTATATAATGTTAATGTGTATTGATATATGTTATTATAATGTATTGAAAATGAATATATATTAATACAATGTTATTTTATATATGCTATATGATATTGTAATATAAATAATAGATACTAGTATAATCCTTAGAATCATAGTAGATATTGTATATAAAATAAAAATTATATATAACATTATGTATTTTGGAATTATAATACTAGATATTAGTATATTAATGTAAATATTCATATTAGATATTAATATATTAGTTCTTGGCATTAGTATAAATTATGTTTTTAAATAGGTACTATTATTATCCCCATATTACAGATGAAGAAACTAAGATGCCAAGAGGTAAAGTAAGTTGTATAAGATCATAGTGTGTAGCTATTAAAATAAAATTTGAGACCAGAATATTTAGCTACAGAGTTCTTCCATGTGATATATTGTCACCGTGTTATACCACACTATGAATATTTGTCCACTAATATCATCACTATGACAAGTCTATAGATTGTTTTCTCTTTGATATGGTCAAAATATACCAGGGGATTTGTGTCTATCCTACAAAGCTCAGGTGAACATTATCAAAAAAATTATTCTGACAAACTCTACTAGACAACATACTACTGTCATGTGGCACATATCATTTTTGTAAATTCTAGTTCAATTAAACTCTGTCTTACATTATTTTTGCATTTTTAAGAAACTAGTAAATCACTCAGTAATATATTTTACATGTAAGTATAAAATGCATATTTTAAATTATAACTATATTTTAATTACAAAAGTATATGTTTAAATATAAAATCATATTTAAATAAATACACTAAGAGATGGCAAAGATGGAGTATTATTTAATAAAATTATTGCAGTTTATTTTGGAAATATTACTCTTTAAGTCTATTAATTTGGTGACTTGCCTGGGAAGATAAAATAATATACATCCTCTTTAAGTTACAATATGTTATTTAATTTCAAGATTAAAAGAAATGAGGGGAAACTGGGAAATTTTACCACACTATCTTCAATAAAAATGGTATTTTTCAATTTTTATAAATAAATGTAAGTTTTCCTTACTCTTTTGGAAGAAATTTAGAAACTGAAGTGGAGATAATTGTATAGTTTGCAGGGACAGAGTGACACCATGTGGAACAAAGCAGAAACAGAGTTCCCCCCCCACAAGACTGATGTGGTTCCCCAGAAAAGCACAGTCTGAATAACAGACAACTAAAGCCTAGCTTTTCAAGGAAGTCCCCAACATTTCCTAAATTCAGCTGAGATTTCTTTATTAAAAATGTATGTTCATTCTGGTTCACAGTGAAGAAGGTATTTGAAGTGACAGTGGAATATATAACATTTTATAAGAAACACTTTATACTCAAAGTAGAGAATAAAACCAATGGTAAGACATGATTATATCTAATAAATGTGAGTGTGTATTCACAGTCTCTTTTACACAGCACCCACAACATACTTTATCCATACTTGTGTATGGAAACTTCAGTAATCTAAGAGTACTTAAAATAAAACTCATAGCTTAAATAATTACTAAATATACTTTCTCCTCAAATACTTTCAGAAAAATTCACAATTGTTTTATACTAAGGCCATTAATAGAAATCAATTTCTTCTACAGGAAGAGTCCAGACTTCACTGATTAGCAGGTACATTTGAGATGACGTTTGGGGAAATTTTTAGCTTAAATATGTTTTGAAGAACTATCCATCAAATAGTTTAACATTTATGGAAAAGATCATATTTTTCTACTGACCTAGTGATAGGTTAAATCATACCACTATGTCTCAACAAAATCTCCAGAGAAAACTATTTAAATACAAATCAAAGACAAATACTGGATGATTTTTCTGAGAAGTGGAATATTTAAAAAAAAAGGAACAAACTAAGCCTTAGAAATCTGATTGCAGACTGCAAAGGGAAAGGGTGGTGTCAGAAAGCAAATTTGACTTGTGCAAACTCCAGCAGGTCTAATGAGGTAGAGTATAAATCTTTGAGTTAAGTTTCAAATATACTATTTCTTGACTAGTAAATAATGAAGAAAATTAATGTGATGTGACAATGTATTATAGAGACATAGATTTTGAAAAAGATAGAGGGAAAGAAGGTAGCAAATTAAGGTTTAATGGAGAAGCCATAATAATTTTACTGGGGTAAGTAAAACTCTATTACTTTTAAACCACTAATCTCCTTGATCCTTTGACAATAAATAATTAAATAATGTTTCACTGTGTAGTTGATCAAGGCAAAACATTTCGACTGTGACTGTTTCAGTATAAAGCATTATAAACTATCGTGTTAATGTATCTTTATCAAAGAAATAAAACAAGTTTACTGTTTACAGTCAGCCTTGTTTAACCTGTTTACCATGACTTTTATCCCTTTAAAATTGAACTGATTTTCATTCCCATTTTATGCATATAGATTTAGAAGATAAGATTTTTATAATTTTTCAAAAGCAAATACTGCTAACTTTTTTGTAATAATATTGCTCGTTTCCTTGGGATAAAGGAAACCTCAAAATCAGTGACTCAATTCCTGCTATGTGTTATTCTTACACTTTCATTAGTTCCAGATCAACTGCCAGTTTTAAAGCTCCTATGCATACAGCACTGCAAACCTGAAGTCTAATAAACCTGGAATATTCTTGGAAACCAAAGACTGTGAGCTCTGAGTGTTGAGAATTTATGTTTGTCAGGCATTGCAATCCCCCTAACCTCAGGAGACACTAAATAACCACGACTGGATAAAGCTGATTTCTGTTAACAATGAAATTTTACCCAACTCTATCAACAAAAATTTAGTCTCCAAAGTAGAAGATGGAGTTTGTCTTCACAGAAAAAAGAGAATTCTCGACTGGATGTCACAATGTTTTCAGAATAGAACACTGCATCCAGAAAGCTCAAACTTAAGTGTTTAAGTAAAAAAAATATATTTGAACATACAAATGAGATCTTTTTTTCAGGGACAAATCTATGTTAGTGTGTATTTTTTGTCATCACTGAAAATTTTTTGATTCTCTGACATAGCACACACGTTTAAGTAAAGGAAACTGAACAATATTTTCATTATTAGAAGAGTCTGGCATTTATTACAAATTTTCTTATCATTTTAACTTGCACACATTATAATTGATAGGTCATTCTACTCACTAGTCAAGTATGATTCAGGTCTCACACCTTACACCAGAAATTAAAAAACAAAAAAACTGATCAAGCAAGTTCAAGTCTCTCCCTCTTTTAAAAAAAGTATATACAGGGCCTCCCTGGTGGTGCAAGGGGTTAAGCACAGTACTGTGAAGCAATCCACAGTCTCTGCAGTACGAGTTCGATCCCCGGCTGGCCAGGGAGCTACCCACATGGCGCAGCAGACCTCTCCTGACTTGCCTGCTGCAAGTGTATTTCAGTGTATTTCAGTCAATCTGCCTGTCCTGTTCCCCACTCTGTCTCTGGTGAATCCTCTCACCCCCTGCATCTCTGGCCTGTACCCCAGTTCTTGTATGCATGGATGAATAAATCTTTTTAAAAAAAAAAAGGTATAGGGACTCCCCGCAGCAGTTGAGTGCTGGGCTGCAAAGCTGCCCACAGCCTCTGCAGCACTGGTTCGATCCCCGGCCTCTGGGGAGGGTCCCTCATGGCGTGACAGACCTCTCCTGCCACACCTGCTGCTCCCCTCAGCAGTGTACTTCGTCAGTCTGCCTGTTCTGTTCCCCGCTCTGGCTCTGGTGAATTCTCTCACCCTCCCATGCTTCTGACTGTACCCAGTGCTTGTATAAATAAATAAGTAAATCTTTAAAAAAAAAAAAAAGGTATATACATTAAGTGTGTTTTTTGTTAATGACAAAGTTGAAGCAAGTGGGAGTGAGTTTAGACATCCTCAAGAACTCTGAGTCATCACCCAACTTTTTTCCTGTGACTATTCTAGCCATAGTGAAAAAGACACAAACATACAGTGTAATCTTCTGGGAAAAAAAAATCAGAAGCATAATCTTTTCAAATAGACATGAAGTCTGAGGAAATTCTCTCTAAAGAAATAATGTTTACCTCACAAAAATCTGCAAAGAGCTGATGGAGACTCAACAACAACAAAGAAAATAATCCTGTCAAAAAATGGGCAGAAGAGCTAAAAAGAAACTTCTCTGAAGAGGAAATGCAAATGGCCAACAGGCATATGAAAAAATGTTCAACATCACTTGTAATCAGGGAAATGCAAATCAAAACCACCATGAGATACCATCTTACACCAGTGAGAATGGCACATATTAAAAAAACTAGCAACAACAAATGTTGGCGAGGGTGTGGGGAAAAAGGAACTCTCCTGCACTGTTGGTGGGAGTGCAAACTGGTCCAACCACTATGGAGAGCTGTGTGGAGATTTCTGGACCTACTAAACATAGAGCTTCCATATGATCCAGCAATTCCACTCCTAGGTATTTACCCAAAGGACACAGAAACATCAATTCCAAAGAGCACCTGCACCCCTATGTTTATAGCAGCACTGTTTACAATAGCTAAGCTTTGGAAACAACCCAAATGCCCAAAAATAGATGACTGGATCAAGAAGATGTGGTACATATACACCATGGAATATTACTCAGCGTTCAAAAAAGATAAACACATGCAATTTGCAGCAACATGGATGGTGCTGGAAGGGATCATGCTCAGCGAAATAAGCCAGAAAGAAAAAGAAAAATACCGGATGGTCTCACTCATAGCAGGAATCTAGAAAACTTAAATAAGGGACCGGGAAAATGAAAAACTATAAGAAAGTGAAAATCAAAATCAACAAAAAACTATGAACCAGAGACACTCTATAGGTGGTAGGGTGTGGGGAGGGGAGGGATTTGGGTCAAAATAAGGGGGTTGCAATTTTATGGGGAATATAAAAATAAAATTTATTTAAAAAAAAAAGAAATAATGTTTTCCTTATTTCATTGTTGATAATTTCAAGTCAGCTTCAGAGGTCTAAGTAAATACATTCATTTTAACTTTTTTTTTTAAGATTTATTTATTTATTTATACAAGCACTGGTAGAGTCAGAAAAGCGCGGGAGGGTGAGAGAATTCACCAGAGCCAGAGCAGGGAGCGAACAGGTAGACTGACGGAATACTCTGCTGAGGGGAGCAGCAGGCACAGCAGGAGAGGTCTTCGTGCCATGTGGGGCCCTCGCTGGCGGCCGGGGATCGAACTGGCGCTGCAGAGCCTGCGGGCAGCTTCGCAGCACAGCGCTCAACTGCTGCACCACCACGGGTGGCCCCATTCATTTTATCTTAACAAGGATGCCTAGTCAATATGTTACAGGTCCTGGTAATACTTGTGTAATTTTCACAGTTGACTTAATTTTTACAGTTGACTTGACTTTCTTCTTGGTCTCCTGTTCTGTAAAAACGTTGTAAATCAGATCCATAGGGGCTTAGTGAAAGACTTAGCTCCTGTTCTCACTTGCAAAGTAGCACTTCCTAGACCCACCCTTAAGAGAACACCTGAATTCTTACTTCCTTCTACTGTGAAATGGTTCCTGAAGGCAGATCGAGATGTCAGCCCTTCCACCATGAATCAACTCTGGTTTCTCTTCCCCCTACCGACGTCCAAATACCCATATTGAAGCTGCTAAAATAAATCTGACAATAAAATGGAGTTGTACAGACTGTTAGAGAGTTGTTGTTTTTCCCAACCCTCACAGTGCTTCTTTTCTCCTTTTCTTCCTTTCCTCAAATGCCTGGGCTACTGCCATGTGAGACAAAATATTTGTGCTATATCTGCTCTCTGCTTGAGGCAGGGTGAGGCGAACAGGGGCTGCCAGGCATCAGACTGATGGTGTGTGGAGAACGAGAGCCAGCTTCGCTGGCAGCCAAGAGTTTCTCCATGGGGATCCCACATAATACACTTTCCAGATTTCTGGGCCTTCATCCAGTCACACACTTCCCTGTATGCAACTCTCCTTCTACAAGAAAGTGGTAGAAGGAGAGGGATAGAGGCAAATGCATTTGTGTGCTTATTTACAGCTTTAACAAGTGTATTACACATCTGTTACTTTAAGAAGTAGCCAGGGACAGAAAGGCAATCTGACTATTTATTTCTACAAAGTCTCACTCATCCTTTTCTGGGATGGATGCTTAAAGTTGGATAAGGGCCAGTCTAAAAGTGTGATATGTCTTCTAGGGCTGACAGTCACTGAAGTCGACTTATGTGAATGTGTTTAAAAAAAAAAATAATAAAACAAAGAAACACCACCACGTCTCCCTGGTGGCACAAGGAGTTAAGTCTCATTACTATGAAGTTATCAGCAGCCACTGCGGCATGAGTTCCATCCCCAGCCAGGGAGCTAACCCACATGGCACAGCAGACCTGTCTTGCCCACTATTCCCTTCTCCTGTCTTGCCCACTATTCCCTTCAGCAGTGTATTTCAGTAGATCCACCTGTTCTGCTCCCCACTCTGTCTCTGTCTCAATGACTGCAGGATGCATTGGGGATGAGCCAATGGGAGATTGCACCCCAGTCTTTTCTGCACTCCATTCCATCTGCGAATGAAATGAAGTGGTCTCGCCTTTCTTCATGAGTCCAGTCCCTGGGCTGGAGGGTGACATGTCAGCCCCATCAAGCCCTGACTCAGTCACTGTTTGTGCCACATACAGGTGTGTCCAGTCTATGGAACTTTAGAGCCAAATGCCCTGAGAGGTCTCCTCAACCAATTGCCTGAGTCTGTAGAAGAGGAAGCAGGGCCAAGGGCCCCAAGAGGCCCCCAGGGACCACAATCATATATGGCGGCTTCCAATCTGTTCTTCTTCCTCAGCTAATGGACAGACTAATGCATTTGTCAGAAGAAGAGTGAGGCACAAACTCCAAACCAGTGAATGATGTCCTGAATGACCGCCATCTCCACCTCCATGCAGACAAGATCTCAGGTTCCTTAGACTGCAGCTCCCTGCAGGCCTGAACAGGATTCCTGAGCGGGCACCTGGCAAGAAGGAAGGAGCAAGGCAGATATATATTGGAGATGGACTGAAGGAGAAGGAAAAGACACATGCACAGATGCTTTTCAGACATTAGTGCTCTGGCAGATGAGCACAACTATGGCAGCTATTGTCTTGACTTCATGGTAGATTATATGGTACGTTATAAATTTGGGTCTGCCCTTATAGCCTAGCACTCTGGAGACTGCCTGGCCCCTTTGTTGTGGATTCCCTCCAGAAGGTGCCCAGGACTCCTGGCAATTTTCAGACATCAGCTTCCCCACTCTACGCCCAGCCTGTTTGGTTGAGCATTTGCCCATGAGGGTGAGTTTTGGAGCTTGATCCAGGACTATGTTATTAGAAATCCTCGTGCCTCTCTCTCTCTTTCTCTCTTCTTCCTCTTCCCTTTCAACTTCATACTAATTAAAGATTTTTGAGCACACTAACAGTCTGCTTTCCTTGTCTTTGTAAACACAGATGGCAGGAAAGAGTGACACAATGGGCAGGGTGAATTTTTCACCTTTACAGTTAGGGTGGCTGGGTCCCCTTCAGTCTGGCCTGAGATTTGGAAATGAGCCTCCTGGGTGCAAATTGAGATATAATATGACCCAGCAATCCCTTTCTAGGGCATGCAAACAATGAGAAACTATCACATCAAAAAACTGTATGATTGATATGTTTGGAAGAGGCTTCAAAATCTACCTCAAAACTCCCTAAGGGACCCCCTCAAGCCCTTTGGTCCGTATTTGTCTTCAGCCCCCTCCTGTCTTCTCCATCCTTGGGTCTCTCAAGGCCCTCTAGCTGCTAATCTCTGACTAAGAAGTACCCAATGGCTATTGGGGACCCACCAGGACATGTCCCACCTTCCCTCAAAGACCTCAAGCAAATTAGGGAGGATTTGGGAAGGTCTTCACCAAACACAGACAAATATATAGAGGGCTTCCAAAACCTGGGGCAGGTTTTTCAGTTGTGGGCCGACATAATGCTCATTCTTAAACAGACTCTCCCTGGCTCAGAAAAACGTTCGGTGCTAGAAGTGGCTGTAAAGTTCGGGAACCAACTTCACATCACCAATGATTGATATCCCAAGGGATAGGGGGTAGTCCCCCCAGACAGATCTGGGATGGAACTATCAGGATGAGGAAAACAAACCCTCACCTAACAACTTCTTTATTTGTGTTACTGAAGGGCTAAGGGCTACCCAGTCCAAGCCAATTATTCCAAGCTGTCTGCTGTAGATTAGGGGCCCAATGAGAATCCTTCCATGTTCTTATCAGAACGCCCAAAAGAAATAAGTCAGAAGGAAAAAGAAAAATATTGGATGGTTTCATTTATAGGAGGAATACAGGGGAACCAAATAAGACATCAGTGTAAAAAAATAATAACAATACAAAACACAACAAAGCAAAAACAGACAATTATAAATCAGAGACATCCTGCAGGGGAGGAGGAGGGAGAGGGATCAGAGGGAGGGAGGGAGGAGAACAGGGCACTGAGGTGATGGTGCACTGGTGCCTTGGGGAAGGAAACTCTATGGGGACTACACCTGGGTGGGGAAGCAAACATTGTTTAAAAATGAATAATGGGGCCTCCCCTGGTGGCACAGCGGTTGAGTGCTGGGCTGTGAACCTGCCCACAGCCTCTGCAGCGCCAGTTCGATCCCCGACCACCGGGGAGGGTCTCACATGGCGCAACAGACCTCTCCTGCCGCACCCGCTGCTCCCCTCAGCAGTGCATTTCGTCAGTCTGCCTGTTCTGTTCCCCACTCTGGCTCTGGTGAATTCTCTCACCCTCCCGCGCTTCTGATTGTACCCAGTGCTTGTATAAATAAATAAATAAACCTTTAAAAAAAAGAAAAATGATGTAAAAAATAAATTTAAATTTTTTTAAATTAAAATTTAAAAGTTTAGAAAAAAAAACAAAAATTCTGCTGACAAAATTTTGGAATCATCTATGAACCTACTGATCTGACTGAATAAATTTTGTGACTTAGAGAAAAATTAAAACACAAGAACACCCAAGAGAGGCTTTACTTCAGCATACTTCTCTTCACCCTAACATGACATCCAAAGAGCTAGTTCTAAAAGACAAATTCATCACCCAATCTGCCCCTGACATTAGGAGAATGTAACAAAAGCTAGCTTTGGGGAAAAAAAAAATAGCTTTGGGCTCAGAAACCACACGAGAGGTGGGCCTCCCCGGTGGCGCAGCGGTTGAGCACTGGGTTGCGAAGCTGCCCCCAGCCTCTGCAGTGCAGGTTCTATCCCCGGCTACCGGGCGAGGGTCCCATATGCGCGCAGACCTCTCCTGCTGCCCGCTGCTCCCCTCAGCAGTGTACTTCGGTCCTTCTGCCTGCTCTGCTCCCCGCTCTGGCTCTGGTGAATCCTCTCACCCTCCCGCGCTTCTGACTGTACACAGTGCTTGTATAAATAAATATAATCTTTTTAAAAAAAAAAAAAGAAAAGAAACCACACTAGAGGAGCTTATACAGGTGGCCAATTCCATTGCAATCGAGATCAGGAAGAGTCACACCTGCGGGAAATGAGAGAGCAACATAAAGTTACTGCCCAGTGGCCTCTTCAAGGGCTGTGGGTCTGCTAATCATAAGCAGCCTTTCAGCCACTATTTTTGTTACCTACGGTTCTGTATCCCCATACAAGGTCAGAACTGCCCAGTCCATCAGTTATAGGAGCCCAACCCTACAAGGTGCCTTTCAAATCAGAAAGCTTGATCACCCTGTGTAGGGTAAGGTACAAGTATCAGGCTTTTCTGCCCTCCTGCCATCAGGATGGATGACGGAACCCTGCGGTCCTGAATGCATGCCTGATGGCGGGCACCTGGAGTAGGTTGTGGGCACATGTAGATGGGATTCACCTGGGCTGAGACTGGGCCTTTAGGGGCAGCATCACGGGGACGCCAGCAAAAGCCGAAAAGAAGCAGAATGAACGGAAGAGCAAAGAAGCAGAGAACGCCAGAGAGCCCAGATAGAGTGAAGACTTGCTGGGGGCTGGGCGGCCTGCCAGCCTCCCGGCCCCCCAGCACCCCTACCTGCCATATGCCTGGTAAATCTAAATTAAAAACCTGTAACAGCAACTGAGGGCTCCAGGACTCCTCCTTTACCCAGCCTGCTGGATCAGAAAGCCTGCCCTGTGTCATTTCTGTCCCTTACACCCCGGGAAGGGCGTGCATCATGAGGGATGACCAGGAACGCCCAGGGGCCCTTGACCGATAAATGTACTCCCGACTTACCACAAGACTGGGAATGCCCAGAGAGCCACTGACTGATGTATGACAAGGGACCCCAGAAGCTGAAAAGTGGAATGCCTTGATAAGACTGAAACCATGGCTGGGGAACTAGAGTTTGATTTCAAGCTCAATGCTGAGTCATCAAGCAGAGAAAAGTTCCTGGGGGCAGACGCATCAACCCTGATACTATAGATGACAGAGCACTTTTTCTAGTTTCACCCCTCCCTTTCCTCTTTGTCCTCCTTCCCCGCTCAACTGATTCTGTATGATTATCCTAAGAATAAAAAGGCCAAGATCTTGCTCTTTCGGCAGCCTCCTGCATCCTACAGTTTGCTCCACAACTCCCGTTTGTCAGTGTGGTGTTGCTAACGCAACAGCAGGCTTCCACCCCAGCATCCTTGAAGAGGCCCTTAACAGCTGCCTGTTTTGGTTGTGGCAGCAAAGACGCTGAAAAAAAACTGCCCTCATAATAAACCCCGGGGCCCCCCAAAACCCTGCCAAGAATGCAAGAGTGATGACTGGAGATCAGAGTGCTCCCTGAGGTCAAGGGCTCAGGGGTCAGGTCAGGCCTTCCAATTGGGGCCCTGGGCTCCCCGCAATTCCTGCTAGGATCGCTGCCATGAACACCATTCGGGAGCCTCCAGTTATTTGGGGAGTAAGGAACTGGATACCAACTTTTTATTAGACACTGGGGTCACCTACTCTGTCCTCTCCCACCGGCATCAGCGCTCCTCTCAAAACACCACTGTGCAGGGTGCATCCAGGCTCTCGGTTTCTGTCATTCAGCCCCTGAGCTGCTCCTGGAACTCCCATGTCTTTTCCCATAATTTTTTGGTTATGCCTGACTTCCCCACTCCATTCCTGGGCGGGGACATTCTGGCCCACCTGGAACCACTATACTTTTTGCCCCAACCCAGCCAACTCCCTGTTTGCCCCTAATAGAATCAGAAATAGAACTACCAGTGTGGGCTGAGCAGGGAAAATTTGGGCAGGCCTGACGGTGCTCCCTATCCAAGTACATTTCACAAACACGTCATGTTTTCCAAGGCAGAGACCATATCCCGTCAGGCCAGAGGCCAAACAGGGCTTCACGCTTATAATTAACAATTTTAAAGCCCAAGTTCTTCCAAAACCCTGCAACAGCCCTTGACACCAATTTTAGGGATGAGAAAACATAGTGGGGAATAGAGGTTGGTCCAAGACCTCTGCTTAGCGAATGACGATATAATTCCTTTACATCCTGTAGTTCCCAATGCCTCTCCCCTCCTGGCCCAGATTCCTGAGGGGAGCAAGTGGTTCACAGTCCTTGAGCTCAAGGACACTTTTTTTTTTAAGATTTATTTATTTATTTATACAAGCACTGGGTACAGTCAGAGGCACGGGAGGGTGAGAGAATTCACCAGAGTCAGAGCGGGGAGCAGACAGGCAGACTGACAAAGTACAATGCTGAGGGGAGCAGCAGGCGGCAGGAGAGGTCTGCACGCCATGTGGGACCTTTGCCCGGAGGCTGGGGATCAAACCGGCGCTGAAGAGGCTTCGGGCAGCTTCGCAGCCCAGCGCTCAACCGCTGCGCCACCAGGGAGGCCCATTCAACAACACTGTTTTAAAAAAAAAAAGATTTATTTATTTATGCATATAAGAAATGGGGTACGGGCCAGAGGTGTGGGGCTGAGAGGATTCACCAGAGACAGAGCAGGGAGCAGAAAAGGCAGATTGACTGAAATACACCGCTGAGGGGAGAAGCGAGCGAGTCAGCAAAGTTCTGCTGCACCATGCAGGCCCACGTCCCTGGCCAGGATCAAACTCGTGCTGCAGTGGCTGCAGATAGCTTTACAGTGCTGCATCTCGACCTGTTGCACCACCAGGGAGGCCCTCAAGGACACTTTTTTTTATAGACCCCTGCACCCAGGCTCACAGTTCTTGTTTGCGCTTATCGATCCATCAAGCCCTGCTTCCCAGGGAGCCTGCACTGTCCTTCCTAGGGTTTCCAGGACAGTCCTCATTTGTTTGGACAGGCCTTGGCCTGGGGCTTAGCTGACTTTCCTGGCCAGGGCCCACTGCTTTGCAATATGTAGATGGCATTCTCCTCTGCTTAGACACTGAGGACCAAATACAAAAAGGCAATTCCCAGATACTTGACTTCCTGGATTCTTATGGGTATAAAGCTTCAAAATCAAAGACTCAGGGCCTCCCCGGTGGTGCAAGGGGTTAAGACGCAATCTATGAAGCTATTCGCAGCCACTGCAGCAAGAGTTCAATGCCCGACCAGGAAGCTACCCAGACCAGGGAGCTACCCACATGGCGCAGCTGCTCCCCTCAGCAGCGTACTTCGGTCAATCTATCTGTTCTGTTCCCCACTCTGTTTCTGGTGAATCCTCTTACCTCCTACAACTCTGGCCTGTACCCCAGTTCTTATATGCATAAATAAATAAATCTTAAAAAAAAAATCAAAGGCTCAGCTTTGTCAGCCTACGGTTAAGTATCTGGGTCTAATAATATATGAGGGAACCCGCGCCTTGAGTACAGACAGGAGAGCCCCCATCTCTAAAGTCCCTCTTCCTACCACCTTAAAATAAAGGTTTTCTTGGGCATTACAGATATCATCAGATATGGATTCCCATATATGGGGAAATTGCATACCCTCTTTACAACCTTCTACAAAAGGCCAGTGAGACTGGACAGGGCACTTTAAATTGGGGACCAGAAGCAGTAAAAACCTTCCACAAATTAAAAGAGTCTCTATCACAAGCCCCAGCCCTTAGTCTGCCCACTGGGGATAGCCTCAGCTTTTATATGACTGAGAGAAAGGGTATGGCCCTTGGGGTGTTGACTCACTTCAGGGAACCATCCCACAGCCAGTGGGATATCTAAGTAAGGAGTTGGATCTCATAGCTGGGGGGGTGGCCCGCTTGCCTAAGAGCAGTGGCAGCAGTGGTTACCCTAGTCCCTGATGCCCTTATATTAACCCTTCAAAGGGACCTCTCAGTTTTGATGCCTCATAATGCCCATTCCCTCTTAAGCACAAAAGGGGGGCTCTGATTGTCTGACAGTTGGCTCCTAAGATATCAGACCCTCTTACTTGACGGTTCATGTGTCATTTTTTTTTTTTTTACATCATTCTCCATTTTTATACAATGTATGCTTTCTCCTCTCAGGTGTAATCCTGTGAAATTCCCATCACCATACTCCCTTGTGCTCTTCCCGCCCCTGTTTTGATTCTACTCCCTCCTCCTCCCCTGCAGAATGTCTCTGATTTATAGTTGCCTGTTGATCTTGATTTTTAATTTATTATAATTACCTTTTTTTTTTTCAGATCACTTATTGGGTTCCTCTACATTCCACCTATAAGTGAAACCATCCTATATTTTCTTTTTCTTTCTGGCTTATTTCATTGAGCATAATTCCTTCCAGCTCTGTGCGTTATGCTGCAAATGGCATGAGTTTATCTTTTTTGTTGCTGAGTAATATTCCATGGTGTATATGTACCACATCTTCTTGATCCACTCATCTATTTTTGGGCATTTGGGTTTTTTCCATATCTTACCTATTATAAATAGTGCTGCAGTAGACATAGGGGTGCAGGTGTCCTTTTGAATTAATGCTTTTGTGTCCTTTGGGTAGCTACCTAACAGTGGAATTGCTGATCATATGGTATCTCCATTTTTACAAGTCTGAGGAATATCAACACAGCTCTCCATAGTGGTTGGACCTGTTTGCACTCCCACCAGCAATGCAGGAGAGTTCCTTCTTCTCCACATCCTCGCTAGCATTTGTTGTTGCTAGTTTTTTTAATATGTGCCATTCTCACTGGTGTAAGGTGGTACCTCATTGTGGTTTGATTTGCGTTTCCCTGATTACAAGTGATGTTGAACATTTTTCTTTCTTTCTTTTTTTTAACTGGCCACATTACCAGCGGGAAAGACATCAAGGGGAGCCTCATAGTGCTATTCCCCACATGGGGGCCTTCTTGGTACCCCAAGTCCTCAGGTGGAAGGAGCCCTCAGGAGCCCCATCACCTACCCAGTTATCTCAGGGGCCCTGGAAGAGTGCTGATCCTCCCACACCCACTACTGCAGTTCAATCTGCACCATTTTGTTTCTTCCATTTTTGTTTTTTTTTTTCTTTCCCATCCATCAAAACATCACAAGGGAGATAGCATAGCGGGGGCCCTGGGAAGACTACTCTGCTCAGCTCTAACGCGCCCCCCAGTGGAACAGACTAAAACAGCAACAACCTAGATCTCGGAGCCACCACCTGTCATGCTTAAACCATGCTCCTCCCTCAATCCAGCCACCTTTCTCCTCTTCCAGGAGGAGGAGGGTGAAGGGAACAATCGCGGCCATGTAGTGCTCCAGACCTACGCAGCTAAGGATGCCCTGCAGGAAAAGCCCCTTGATTCACCGGGTTGGACCCTCTGCACTGGTGGCAGCTCTTTTGTTGGTCAAGGATATAAAAAGGTAGGAGATGCAGGGTCCTCCCTGGTGGCTCAAGGGGTTGAGCGCAGCGCTGTGAGGCTGTCCGCGGACTTTGTGGCGTGAGTTCGATCCCGGCCGTCTGGGGAGCGATCCACATGGCGCCGCAGACCTCTCCTGTCTCACCGGCTGCTCCCCTCAGCTCCCCTGAGCAGTGTATTTCAGTACATCTGCCAGTTCCGCTTCCCACTCTCTTTGGTGAATCTTCTCACCCCCCATGACTCTGGTTTGTACCTGTACCCCACTTCTTGGGAAAAAAAAGGGCAGGATATGCAGTAGTCAACCTAGATAAAACCACTGAAAGCACAGCTTTGCCCTCTGGCACCAGTGCCCAGCTGGGTGAACTCATAGACCTCACCTGTGCCCTGGCCCTGAGCAAGGGAAAGATCCAACATCTACATGGACTCTCAGTATGCTTATCTAGTCCTTCACCCATGCAGAAGGAAAAGAAAGCTATTATTTAACAGCTAACGGTCACCCATTAAATACCAGAGGTGGCGGCAATACACTGCCTGGACACCAAAGAGATTCTGATGCAGTCTAAGTTCAGGAAACAATCAAGATGTTGCTGCCACCAAGTGGGCAGCCATGGCTAATAGTTCTCCCCAACCAGCAAGGGCCCTCCAGGCCCCATTAACATGGGAACCCCCACGCTGGGCTGATAGGCCTATTACACCCCCTGACGAGCCAGAGTGGGCCCTGTCCCAGGGGTTTATGCTCCCTCCAACTGCTCGTTCCAGACTGAGGAGGGCAAGCTTCACTTCCCCTCCTTGGCCCAGTAGAAGAATCTTAAGAATTTACATCAATCCTTCCACCTAGGACAAGAAAAGATATGCCAACTTGGCCAACAGTTGTTCACTAAAAAAGACTTGTCCAAGACAGTCAGGCATGTGGTTGGTAGCTGTGAGCTATGCCTCAGAAATAATCCTCAAGCCTTCCCTCCCTTCCCCAGCAAAGACAGGAACACTTTCCAGGGGAGGATTGACAGATGGATTTCACTCGTTGGCCTAAAGCTGAGGGAAATCAATAGCTCTCCTTCTGGTAACCACCTTTTCTAACTGGGTGGGAGGCCTTCCTCTTAGGTGGTGAAAGCCTTGCTAATGGAAATGGTCCCTTGCTTTGGGCTGCCCCTGGGTCTGCAGCGGGACATTGGCCCTGCCTTCAGGGCATCTCCATGGCCTGTGTTTCTGCCAATCACCTTTGTTCAGGTCCAAAACACTCCCCAAAAACTTCATGGCCAGCTAGGGAGCTACCCACATGGCACAGCAGACCTCTCCTGCCTCACCCGCTGCTCCCCTCAGCAGTGTCTTCGGTCCCTCTATCTGTTCTGCTCCCCACTCTCTTGAATTCTCTCACCCTCCCCTGCCTCTGACCTATACCCCAGTTCTTGTATAAATAAATCCTTAAAAAAAAAAAAGAAAAATGGGCTGAGTCCTTTGGAAAGTAGTACAGGTGCCCATTCTTGACTAATGACTTACAGTTTGACTCTGAGACTGCTCTCCAGGTAAAGCATATAACAGTTCTGGCAAAATTCCCACAGGCCCTGCAACAGTTAATGGAAGATGCCCTTGGCAGGCTGGTCGGTCACTTTTCTCTCCAGGGGACCTGGTGCTGGTTAAATCTCTCCCCTCTCTCCCTCTCTAGAGGCTTCGTGGGAGGGACCCTATACAGTAATTTTTGCCAATTCTACCGCCATAAAGGTAGAGGCCGAGAATCCTGGATTGATCACTCAAGTGTTAAGGCCTAGGAAACTGCACCTGCTGCACAGCAAGCTGCTGCCCCTCCTTCCCAGTATAGCCGTGAGCCCCTTGAGGATTTGAGACTCCTGTTCTGCAGTCCAGATCAGACCACTGCGAAACTCCCCAACCCCACCCTTCCACTCCTACATGCCTGGTCTGACTTATGGTGCCTTCACATGCAACTTTTCAAGACACCTGTGATGACTCCCCTGAAGACTGCCCGCTTATGGAGACCCACCTCTGTCCCTCTGTCACTTGATGACCCTGTCCTCTTCACCCTGGCCTTAATGACTGTAACCAGTGGCACTGTGCAGCAGAGTTGGTCATCCAGTGGAGTGCCTCACACCGGGCGACTGTGTCCCCTCTCACCTGGACTCTTTTTTATTTTTTTAAAGATTGATTGATTGATTGATTTATACAATCACTGGGTATAGTCAGAAGATCAGGAGGGTGAGAGAATTCACCAGAGCAGAGCGGGGAACAGAACAGACAGACTGACGAAGAAATACACTGCTAAGGGGAGCAGCGGGCGCGGCAGGAGAGGTCTGTCGCGCCATGTGGGACCCTCACCGGCAGCCGGGGATCGAACCGGTGCTGCAGAGGCTGCGGGCAGCTTTGCAGCCCAACTGTTGCGCCACCAGGAGAGGCCCCTTACCTGGACTCTTGACTACAGTCCAAATGGAGAACTGGGTACTTTCAATGGCTGGAGCTGGGGTCCTGTTAAGATAATTCTCAGAGGGGCCTCCCTGATGGCACCAGGGGTTAAGACGCAGCACTATGAAGCGATCTGCAGCTGCACAAGTTCAATCTGCAGCACAAGTTCAATCCCAGGCCAGGGAGCTACTCACATGGTACAGCAGACCTCTCTCAGCTCACCTGCTGCTCCCCTCGGCAGTGTCTTTCAGTCAGTCTGCCTGTTCTGTTTCCCCCTCTGTCTCTGGTGGATCCTCTCACCACCACCCCCGCACCTCTGACCTGCACCCCAGCTCTTGTATGCATAAATAAATCTTTAAAAAAATTTAAAAAATTTTTAAAATGTTAAAAAAAAATAATTCTCAGATCCCAGGGTCCCCTTTCTCTCTGGGCTCCTCCTTCCTTCATTTGGGTCTGTGGCCATCCCACTTCCACTTTTAAAAACCTCTCTGTCGATGCACCTACCCCTATACTGACAATGTCTGGCATGTCACCCAGTGTGTCCTGGCTCATCTAATGCACACGGATGTACAGGTCTTCCACTCACACCCACGCCCTCATCTTGGGCCCTCTCAGTGGAGGTGGGCATTGGGTTTTGTGGTCTCTGCCATCTTTGGCACCAGGGCTGCTCTGGCCCCCCTGGGTGTCTTTGAATATCATGAAGTCACTCTCACAAACCTCACCGAGGAAGTTGCTGACATCTTATTTCACACCAGGCACTCTCTTGAAAAACCTCGAGGGCTCCCTTCAAACCTTGGCTAATGTTGTTATGGATCATTGCCTAGCCTAAGATTATCTCCTTGCAGAGCAAGGTGGGTCTGTGTTGTCATTGATGAAACCTGCTGTACCTTCATCAATCCTAGCTCACAGGTGGAGGAGGATATCGTGCCTCAGGTAGACCAGTTTGGTCAAATCATCATGAGGGTAAGAGTGCAGAGAAACAGAACAGATATGTTGAAATTTTGCATGGCACAGTGTTAAGTGTTCTTTGAGTCTGAGCCTCTCTAATCTTTGATTCCCTGAGACCACAGTGGGGCAGGCCTGGTGCAGGGTCAGAAATGCACCTTGGAACCCTAGCATCTAGTCATACACCCACCAGACTCTCAAGCCCCTCAACCTGTAAAATGACAATAGAAGATGCAGGACTTTTGTGAGCACAGCCTTCGTCTCAGGAGAAACTGACCTGTGTGTGTGAGAATTGATTATGAAATGAGGTGTGATTAACAATTTATATCATTTCTCCCTTTGTCCTTGGTGGTTCCCATGGGAGATGACATGAGCCACATCTCTGTGGTTATTGTGAAGCACATGTCAATACTCATGAAGCATCTGATCAAAGGGCAAGAACCACTTTATAAAATGGTTGAGTTCTACTGAGACCTACAGATAATGTCGTGTTGATTAAATCCCCCAAGAGCACAGACGCTGTGAGACACTGTTGTTCTCCTCTTATGCAAGATTACAAGGCAAAATCAAAATGACAGAAAGTAGTGAACAGTTTGTTCTGACTCTTTAACAAAAATCAAAGGAAAGAGGAAAATGATTTGAAAATGGCCACAGTTTAATGAACCCATTTTGCTCACCGTCATTTATTTACCCTGTCTGAAAATAAAAAAAAAATAATACTCAGTACGTTCTCACACCTGAAAGTGCAAGTAGTTCACAAAATAAAAGCATACATAATCCAGTGTCAAAAACTGGTGACTTATAGAAATCACCCCTGTTTATTTTTTCCAACAAATACAAATCACTCCTGTTTATTTTTTCAAAAAAAAAAAAAAAAGAGAAAAAACATGGTTCAATAATTCAGTGTTTGGGTCATTGGCAAATACTGTCAGCATCATTCAAGATCAGTGTTCCAGGCTGTGGGCTCTGTGGCATGTGTTCATGGCCCGCAAACCTTCCACAGTTCAAATACAACAAGGTATCCGCACATGGAGGTTATGTGAAAAACAAGATGCGCTATCACAATGCACATAAAAAGAAAGTCTTTGAAAAATATCCAAATCTTTCAAGGAATGAAGACACTCCTGTTTTACTGCTGGTTTTCTTCCTTTTAATTACTACTTTTTGGTTTTTGAAGTAAACTTTTTTGCTGTAAGGAAGGAACTGTAGGCCTTTGTGAAGTGGAAACCAACAGACCATTGGCTAATACATACAGTTTTCCTCCCAGACAAATAGCTTTTTCCCCCGAAAAAAAAAAAACAAAAAACAAAAAACCTTCTTTCATGATTTTTGTCATGGTTCAGAAAAGTAAAGAAAATGATTCAAGTATTCAATTCCTATCAAAAATTGGTATCAAAAGTAATAAAGGACCTAATTTCTTTTACAATTCCATGTTTAAAAAATAACTTAAGCAAGAGGTCCGGCCCTTTACTTGTATAAATACCACAGCATAACTAGAGTTTCTTAAGACAACGTGGAGAGGAGTCAGTGTTTAGCACCTCGATCATCGATCTTAACGTTGGGAACGTCTCTGACACTGATGGAAGGGTCTTATAAGAAGGTGAAATACTGAAAAGGAAAAACAGACAGAAAATTAACACAATTTTACAAAAAACACAAACTTACATTACATTTATTCCTATTATTATAACCACTTTCTACCCACCCCACATATGTGACATCAGCCTGTATTAGGAAAGCTGCGAGGAGCTGTGAACATAACAGATCCTTCTGCAGCTGGGGACGGGTAGCTCAGCAGATTCAGATGATGAGTTGCTCTAAAGTTCAACCAGAGCGGGGGAAGGAAAAATGCTGCTTACTCAGTAACTGTAACACACACATTTCCTGCTGGGTGCATGCTGAATGTGGACTCACAGAGGATACAAATTTCAGGTCTAGCCTCACTTCTCACTAGTTTTAGTCATTTCTCTAAGCCCCACTTTCCTTACCCATAACAATAGGGGCCACATTCTTAGCCCAAGACTACCACAACTGTAAGTATGCCACAGTACACTGTGAAACTGTAACTCTACGTGTAGGGCAGTGTTGTTATTCTTTGCACAAAGAATTGTTGAAGGATGAACACTGTAAAATTATGTAAGGTCAGAAGCAAGATCTTTGGCCTTATGGTCATTATTACCAAAATGTGTGCAAACCAGTCAACCTGAAACAAGAATATATTGAGACAAGGTATAACTGTTAGAAAATTTCACACAAAGTTATCAGAATATTTATAAATTGAACAAGAGTGTGTACTACAGACATAAATTTCTCAGGTTTAAACAGAGCATAAATTACCCAGCAATCTTTAGAGTGGCTGGCTGTCAAATAGATGTGAAAGGCAAAATTGGAGATGGTTATGATACAAAAAGCATGGAGGAGGAGCAAGAAGAAATAAGAAGAAACAGGGCAATCTGCTTATTCTTTGCTAGCTCTTATGTATCAGTGAATTTAATTTCATCCCATATTTATACACTCCTCTGTAGTGTGTCACAAGGTGACTCAGGATCATACCTGGCTAATATTTTACTGAGTCACATGGTAATGCTCACCTCCATTCCAATAAAGTACCACCTTCTCACAGTACAGCGTGCAGTAAAAGCACAGCTGAACACTTGGAATAAGTCTAAAATGAATTCAGCTCAGAGTTTTAAAATTCTCTCCTGCATACTGAATAAAAGTATGGCATAAAGAGGAAATTAGCCCAAAGAAACAAAAATCTGCTTATATAAATAAGACATTTGTAACTTCTCTTTCACAAACCAGTTTCCTGATAATTTTTATTCATTATTCATTTTTATCTACACACTCACTCTTAAGACCCAAACATTTTAACTTTGAAAAAGCAGATTAAATGCACTGTATAAAAACAACTCATAAAAATGTGCACAATTCAAGTTTACGGAGCTTCACAAAGCATGTAGCTCCTCCCTCTTTAATAGTAGTATCCTTTTGTTGAACCCATCAAATAGTTACCTTTTCAAGTTCATCCAGCTTTTAGCTATTTTGCTAAAGGCCTCTGAACCAGGGGCTGTCATAGCTTCAAAGTCGACTAACTGAAAGGGACAGAAAGTTAGGAATGTGATTAAATATGGAGGAGAAGGGCTCACTTTGAGATCTGTTTAATACAAACACTTAATCCACAGATTGGGATTTCAACACACAACCATTTACCTCTCCAGCTGCAACATACCTTCCCTTTGGGAATTTTTCCTGCCACTTCTTTTCCACTTGCCATCAGTGCTCCCACGATCACCGAGTAAGCTATTACACTATTTAAATAAAGAATAATTACCAATCAGCCCAAGTCTACACACAGTTGTCATGTTAAAACTCACCATGGACTTACCAGCATAAAAGATGATTCTTTTTTAGGAATATCTTGAGCATTAAACATAATATTTTCACTTGCTTCAAAATATATATACTAATTGCAAAATTATTTACTGATTTGAGTAAATGTGAGCAAAAATATTCTTTTTCTGTGGTAAAAAGTGTTTCTTCAGGGATTTTTTCCCTCTTGGTATTTCTATTCATGTGAAATATGACTTAGATATGTGCCTACTTGTATTTCTACAAATTCATGAGGCTTGGTTTTTAAATGCATGTACAAAATATATTGTAAATAGAAACATATTAATTTTATAAGGCCCCCAAACAGAAAAGCAGAACACATTCTCAGAAAGTCCTAGCAGATTGGTCTGAACATACAAATAACTCACTTGTGCTTCTGATAGTTACTGCACACTGACAGCATGCCCCACACAAGCACCCCATGGCGAAGACAGCTAAGAAAGGCTTGTGTCTGGCTGAGGAGAGAGACAGCGTGAGCACTGGCAGAGAGAGTTTCCAAGTACAATGAGTAACACTAAAGAAACTGGGTCAATCCTGGGGGTCACCTACCAGGGAAGACCCCACAGAGGCCACAGACATGTGTGCAGCAGCATCAAGACCTGGGCTGAAGGAAAGGAAGCGGTGAAGGCAAGGAGGGAAAAAAAAGTGCAGATATAAAAGATAAAAGGCAGGGAGGTGTGATGGAGAAGGTCAACTGGAGGACCCCTGAAAGGTTTCATGAGGTAGAGAAAGGGTAGATAAAAGAGAGAAGTGATGAAGCCAGAGTAAACCACAGAAGGACAGAGACTGGCACTGGGCAAGATGACATCAAGTTTGCACTTGGTATAAAGAATTATAGGGCACAGATAGGGGAAGAAGCAAAGTCTGGAAGTAGGGAGACTAGTTAAAAAGGCTGTGGTAAGAGATGACAAGGGGCTAAAATCTGGCAGTCGCTGTGAGCACAAGTAGAGAATAGAGGTTTAGGAGGCAGAATCAATAGTACTTTGGGAATTAATAAATATAGAGACTGGTCTCCCTGGTGGCGCAGGGGTTAAATCTGGCACTATTAAGTTATCACCAGTCACTACAGCCTGAGTTAGATCCCTGGCCAGAGAGCTAACCCACATGGCCAGATAGTTAACCCTTTCCCATCCTGCCTGCTGCTCCCCTCAGCAACGTGTTTCAGTAGATCTGCCTGTTCTGCTCCCCACTCTGTCTCTGGAGAGCCCTCTCACCCCCAGACCTCTGGCCTAGACCCCAGTTCTTATATACATAAATAAAAATAAATAAATCTTAAAAAATAAATACAGAGACCAAGTGGAAGATGACTGGAGGCTGTACTTCTTTCTTTTTTTTTTTTTTAAACTTTTTTTTTTTTTTTATTTTTTATTTATTCAAGCAAGCACTGGGTACAGTCAGAAGCGCGGGAGGGTGAGAGAATTCACCAGAGCCAGAGCGGGGAGCAGAGCAGACAGGAGGACTGAAGTACACTGCTGAGGGGAGCAGCGGGCGGCAGGAGAGGTCTGCGCGCCATGTGGGACCCTCCTCTGGTGGCCGGGGAGCAGCCGGGGATCGAACCGGCGCTGCAGAGGCTGCGGGTAGCTTCGCAACCCAGCGCTCAACCGCTGCGCCACTGGGGAGGCCCCTGTACTTCTTTCTTATGTCACACATGAGCCAAAGATCAGCTATGAAGATGAATGGTAACTTGTAGTGTATTTGCACAGTGAGTAAATGGTTGATAAAAGGGGGTGCACGTATGTCTTATGCACAACATATATTCAGTGGGCACAACTGATATTACAATATTTATATTCCTATATTGTCTCAATGTCTTTCTAACATTATAACAAAAATGACTACCTCATTTAGGAAGTTCACTTTCTAAATATTAAAGATTAAGATTCAAGTATATTATTTTGGCCAAAACACCTTAAATTTAAACATAGGCTAGCAAGAAAATATCTGATGGTTTCACTTACAGAGGAATATAGGGGAACCAAATAAGGGATTAGGAAAAAAAAAAAAAAGACAAAACTAGCAGGCAACCATAAATCGGAGACAGGGGTGGGAAGAACACAAGATGGTGATGGTTTAGGGGTGACTTGTTGGTGGGAATTTTACAGGGACTACACCTGACAGGAGGATCAAACATTGTACAAAAATGAACAATGATGTAAAATATAAATAAATATTTAAAAAAATAATAAACATAGGCTAGCAACAGCATATGCCATGTACATAATTTACTAAGCAAAGTACTAGGTAAAAGAGGATAAAGAGAAAACCTACAGATAAATCTTTTGCTTTAAAAAACTGATGGACATATTTCACAGGAATTTATTTTAAAAAATAAAAATGGTATCAGATTCAAAAGTATAAAACTGGTGATTCAAAAGTATAAAACATTAGAACTACACGTCAATGAATGCCCAAAAATTGGGGGACAGAGTAGAAGAGGGTAGGGTAACAGTTTGGACACACATCTCTGAATTAAAATACAATGAGCACAATGTACATACTGTATGTCAGCACATTTTTGTTGAATGAATGAACCCCTGCCACGTAAAATTTAAGCATATTCTATGAGAACTATCATAATTCTTTGAAAGATGTGGCAGATCAAGGAGAAAATCTTGGAGGGGATTTTGAAAATAAGGGTGTTTCTTGCCATTGCATATATTAATTTTGAATCTACATCCGTAAGACTAAGCAAAAAAAAAAATGTGTCTTTCAATCTAAAAACTTTAAAATTATAGGATATTACTCACCTGGATCCTCTAGAGAGTGGCATTAAATTATAAAAGTAGTAAACTAAGGATAAGATTAAGTTACAAACGGCATCAGCCTCCTAAAAAGAAAAGACACAAGTTCATGAACTTAAATACCAGATTATATATAAACTAGTTTTTTGTTAGGTAACAAGACACATAAGAAACCTATCAGGAAAAGGATAATTTCAATTCCTTGCCTACAAAACATTACTTTCTACATTGTTAAATATTTTTATGTGCTTTTGTAGCATTTATACAATTCACTTTACAGCAACAGTTCCCCAGATATTTTTTATTTATTTTTAAAAGAACTGGTTTATTAGTCAAAGGAGAAAGAAAAAAGAGAGGGACCTGCATAGTTACGGGTGGGCAGGAAGCTCCCCAGATATTTTTTTAAGTTACAACCTTTTCTGATAAACTTACATTTCACTAATCTTTAATGTAAGTTGAAATGTCAAAATATACACTGAGTTACAATAAAACAAAGCACGTTGTAATACCAAACCTGCTTTCTCCAACTACAAGCCTCACAACCCCAAAAGAACAAAAAGCACCCTCCCAACCAAGGATAGGTGCTAAATATGCTTACTTATGTATAAAAATCTAGATGCTTCACTAAATGTGTGTGTGTGTGTGTGTTTGTATTAACTGACTAAACACTAGAAAAATAAAGTGACATTTCAAGGGCCATGGGCCATTCCACAGATGGATAAAGTGCCCACCATACTATTGGCCCAATGGCAGCTGCAGCCACAGAGGGGCACTTCTTGAGTCAAGGAGGGCAACAGAGGAAGGACTCACAGACAGGAAAGGCCACTAAGAGCAGCGTAAACCAGTTTCATCATGAACCAACTTTTCCACTTAAATCTTGACAAAGTCCAGACTTATGATAAGAGAGCACAGTGCGTAAGCAGTCCTCACTTCCCATAACCCGCATTTACTAAAAACGGAAATTGTTTTCCAAAGGATATAAAGAAGAGTTATTTATAGGTAAATTAAAGCTGATTTCAAGCCCAAGTTGCACTGTCCCAATAAAAGGGTAGAGGCTTTTAAAGGTTTACAAAGGAATCATAGGAAGCATGGATAAAATAAAAACAAAAACCTACCCCAAATTCTGATGAAAGAATGAGTACTTTTCCTTTTGCTGTTAGATCTTTATAAAGTGCATCTATTTCAGCATGATATAATTGTGTTCTTTCTTCTGTGGTTTGAGTTTCCACAGAAAATAGTATATTGCCAACCCTAGGTATAAAAGATCACATGTTAAAGGCATGTATTATACAATTCAAAGAAGCCCACACAGAAAGTTAAAAGGAATTAAAAAGCATGCTGATGTGGGTGGTGCAAGGGGTTAAACACAGCACTGTGAAGCTATCCACAGCCTCTGTAGCATGAGTTCCATTCCCTGTCAGCCAGGGAGCTATCCACATGGTGTAGACCTCTCCTGACTCGCCTGCTGCTCCACTCAGCAGTGTACTTTAGTCAGTCTGCCTGTTCTATTCCCCATTCTGTCTCTGGTGAATCCTTTCCCCACACCTCTGGCCTAAACCCCAGTTCTTGTATGCATAAAAAAATAAATCTTTTAGAAAAAAGCATGCTGATGTGGCACAAAATATGTCTAAAATGTATCCTGCTTTTCTAAAGGCAGATGAGGTATGTTTAAGTGTGCAATTTTTTCATAACATATATTTTTCTCAGTCTAACCATATGTACTCATTATATGAACTTAAGCTAATACAGAAGGAACCAACACATAGTAAAGAATGACCTTAAATGCCTTATCAATATCTTATTAGCCATTCTGTTATGATTGAAGATCAGAGGTAAGAACTGTGTATGGAGAGAAAGTTTGGATACTTTGCTATTTTTTGTCTTTTTAAGCTTCTGCTGCATACTTAGCTGCACATGAGGCTCTATGGAGGCTATACATTTGATACAACAGGTATTTATTATGATGCCAGCAGCAAAATGCTGAGCATAGTTCTTAAAACCCACAAAAGAAGAATAAAGCCCAGCTGCTGCCTTTATTGAGGAAGGGAGGGAGAAACAAGGACACAAATTACGAGACCATGCTTCGGGCCATAACACAGTTCATCTGGGTTCAAAAGAGGGACACCAGATCTTATTTGGAAGACATGGGAGAAACAGGGAATGCTTCATGGATGAAGCAGCCTGAACATGGGTCTTAAAAATCAGGGTGGGAGTGACAGAGACCACATGTGGGAGTAGGAAGTAACCTCAAGGAATAAGCTGTACAGCTGAACTAGCACTGCAGCGCTATTTATAAAGTGAGAAAAATGGGAAGCACCTAAATTAGTCAATAACAGAAAAGAAAAAAAAAAAACAGGAGAACCTACGGCAGAACCTACAGAGGGAATACTATGCAGCTATTAAAAATGCTTGTAAGAATAGGATATGGGAAATTGTTTAAGATAAAGTAAAGATAAAGGTAGAAAAGAAACAGGTTAGAAAACAATATGCATAGTATAATCTCAGTTTCTAAAGAAAATTGTTTTTAGTCTTTATATAGTCCATCGTAAGATTGCACTACCCATGAAATACATTAAAACTTGCAGTAAAAAATTTAAAATGACTTTCAATTTCCTAATCTTTCATCTTTTTTTCATTTTATTAGTAGAAATCTTCCCCATGATGAACTTGGGAGAACCCAGAAGAATGCATTCCACAAACCACACTGGACACTAAATATCTGGATAATTATTTGGATTTAGACAGAAAATATTATCTCCTGGTGTCATCCTTCAAGTGTCACAACTGGATCCTGACAGATTTCATTTCACGATAAAGCTGACCCTCCCAGGGCACATGTGAAACATACACATCCTGACCCTTCACACCCACATGCAGGAAGCATACATACTTGTCGCCTGTGATAGTAATTGTAAATCCATCATATTCCTTCCCTTGATCTTTGAGGCTGGGAACTTTGGTGTTCACAGTAAATCCATCCTTTGTTTTAGTATTAAACTGCTTTCAGGGAAAAAGAAATTTCATGTTACTGGAGTATCATTCATTGTAACACCCTCAGCAGCTACTTTAAGCAGTGACTCCCTCCCCTGTTTTGAAAAGGGGGCTCAGAGTCACTCTGTCACGGGGTGGGGGAGTAGATGGGGGTGCCTCTGTCTATGCCCATGCTCCAATGCCAACCCCAACCCTCTCCCTGTCCCGCTGCTAGAAACCACGGAGAACCTCAGCAGAAAGGGCTCCTAGGCTGTCCTCAGCAGCCTGCTTTTAAGAGCTCCCTTTGGCGCTCTCTCTCATGTTCAGATCAAGTGGCAGCAACTCAGGTTCTTAGCAGAAGAGCTGTACCCAATATCCCGGAACTCAAAAAGCACCTTATGTTTCTGAAAGTGCTCAAAGTATAGCGTGATGTTTCTTCTGAAAAGTATTCAGAATTATATTTGTCAACTGGGGAATTTCACACCAGCACACACTCCAACTCTGCAGATCAGAGAAGTCTGTTTCAGTAGCTACACAAAGCTAAGAACAGCCCTCAGGAGTGATGAGTAGGAACATAGTTGCAGAAGTCAGTGCTTTGTTTAAAATATTTTTGACAAGAAGGAGGGAAGCTGAGGTATATTCTAACTCCCCTGAAGTGTCCCTTGTTTTGAATTCAAATGTTCCTAATATTGCTACACCTACTTTTCCTTTCTTAGATCTGCTTGCTATTCTTTCCCCTTTCAAATGAAATATCACTTTGTTGTAGGTATCGCCTTTAAAATAGAATACAGCGCCTCCCTTGTGGTGCAAGTCTCAGCACTATGAAGCTATCAGTAGCCACTGCAGCACAAGTTCGATCCCCAGCCAGGGAGATACATACATAGTGCAGCAGACTTCTCCTGACTCGACCGCTGCTCCCCTCTGCAGTGTATTTCAGTAGATCTGCCTGTTCTGCTCCCCACCCTGTCTGTGGTGAATCCTCTCACCTCCTTCTCCCCTAACCCCCCACTGCAACTCTGGCCTATCCCCCGGCTCTTGTATGCATAAATAAAATAAACTTTTTTTTAAAAAAGATAGACTAGAGCTAAAGTTCTAAGAACCAATCTGAGATCTCAGTCTTTCAGTAGACGAAGAATTACTAATGTCATATTTGAAACCTGTCACTGTTGTTCCTACATTTCCTACCTACCTTGATTTTTCTTTCCTCTTAATCAGCTATTTCTTACAGACTTGCTTTTGTTGTTTTATTTTATTTTGCTTTATTTTACTTGTTTTATGAAGAGTCACTCTGTCATGGGGCAGGGGTGTTGTGGGTGGGCACTTTATTTTATTTTAGTTAATACTCAGTGTATTTGTATTAGTGTTTTCAAGCAGTATGCTTATACATTTTAAAACACATACAGCATGATATTAATAAGCATGTATTTAACAATTGAGAGTTTTTCTTTTTAAAGTGCTGTAGCTTTTATCCCCTTTAAAAATACCTACAGTGGGCCTCCCCTGGTGACGCAGGTGGTTGAGGGCTGTACTGTGAAGCTGTCTGCAGCCTCTGCAGTGCCAGTTCAACGCCAGCCTGCTGGCGAGGATCCCACATGGCGTGGCGCATCTCTCCTGTCGCGCCCACTGCTCCCCTCAGCAGCATATTTCGTCAGTCTGCCTGTTCTGTTCCCAGCTCTGTCTCTGGTGAATCCTCTTACCCTCCCGCACATCTGGCCTATACCCTGGTTCTTGTATAAATAAATAAATCTAAAAAAAAATACCTACAGTGATTTTGATGACAAATTTACCTTCATAATTGGAAGAAGGTCTTCTACTTTGTGTACCTTTTCCAGAGCTTCTCTAACTTCCAACAATCCTTTAGGATTATTAGCTCTTTAAAAAAGAGAGAGACAGCAACTAAAATTAATACAGTTGTAGTAATTATTTTATAAATCATTCTTCATTATGAGTAGTTCAATATTAAAAATGGGTCACAACTAAGATTCCTAAATAGTAGGGTGGTTTAATCCTAATGAGTTTGGGGCTATCAATGAAAATTTCAAAAATAGATAGTAGCCCATCTAAAAGTGAAACAGGGACAAAAAGACCGAGGTGACAGCCAGCGTTTGTGGTACACTGATGGGTCTGGGTTTAGTCATAAAACCTTGATTCCCCTACAAATTCTGATTAGAAGTCAATGTTTTTTTCTTTCTAAAGTTGCTCAAATAGAAGTATCCTGCTAAGTTTTCATACCAATGTTGTATCTATGTCATACTACCTTTGAATTATAGGACAATGAATATTAAGGTTGAAATCCCTGATAAAGAAATGCAACAAAACATTCTGCTTTTCAGGAGAGACTAGAGAAGTCATAACATTGTGTATTAGATTAAAAACTCAGATGAGATCCATGGAATTTGTGAAGCTACTGAAACAAAAGTTGATAAGTGGTTATGAAGAGTTTTATGATTCTAAACATTCTGTTAAAATTTGATATATTTTGCTTAATGTGTCAACAGGCCTAGTTTTCAAGCTTCATAACTATAACTAAAATAAAATATATGAAATCTCTACATTACTATGAAAAAGAAAACTGAAGGATTACCCATGATAAACAAGAATCCTATCTTTAATAAAATGAAGAATTTTCTCGAAATATTCCAGGTATCTCATGTTAATCACCTGACCCCTGAAAGAAAAAAAAAATATGAATTACAGAGGCATATGTTCCAAATAACATCTAATTTAAAAATTCATTCAAATGAGTAATAAGTGAGAATAATATAGAAAAATGTTTGGGAAATCCACTTGTTTGTGATCAATGAACGGCGGAAGCAAAGAAATATCTTTGCACGACTATCAGCTCTTGATGATTTTGATAGAAAAGGCACCAAATTCAAACAGAGAAGCCAAAGTGGGAAGAAAAATCCTCAAGTACTTAAAGAAGATTCAGACTTCTATGCTAATTTCCTCTATGGATTGCTTTACTTTTTTGGTCACATGCCTTTCCCTCCTACTTGGTTCCTCAGCAGCATTATCTGCTAACATTCTTTCTTACTGTCTAGCCAACTAGCAGTTTTCATCTCCTCTACCCACTCTAAATAGCTTCACTACCCCTCACCCCCATTTTTAAAACTCTCTCCCAAAACTTCCTATGCTAACAGATACTTTTAACTGCCTTACATGTGCTAACAACATGTGCACATCAGATCCTCCCTAGACACCACGCCCTGGATTGCCCAAGGGCATGGCCAACCTCATGTTCATATTGTCCAAGAAGTATTGACTCCCACTTCTCCGGCAGCTCCTATCTCCAAACATGTCCACCTATTTTTTTGTCCTGTTGCTACCTGAACTACTGAGACAGCCACTGATGTGAGGCAGCAATTGGATGGCTTCCTTGTCATCTCATGCTCTCCCCTATTTCTAATCTACCACCGGTGCTCATGACTCTGCCTCCTCAATATCCATCTCTTCCTGTCTAGTTCACTTCCACAAAGCTTTCCATCTCTGGTACTTGTTTACCTGAATTATTATGCAATGTTCTAACCCCTTCCCTTGCCTCCAGGGTTGCTGCTCCTCTCTAACCTATCTGCCACCTACAGCCAAGATGATCATCTGAATTAAATCTGTTCACGTCCATTTCAGCTTACAGCCTCTGAATAGCCCTCTATCATCTTCAGGAAGAAGAAAAACAGCTTCAGCATAGACTACAAAGTTATTTATATTTTTGTCTCTGCCTGTCTTTCCAGCCTCGACTCCTAATACTCTCTTAATTGCAAACTAATCATCAGTCATCATGAATTAGTCATCCTCTCCTGACCATGCCTGACTCACTTAAAGGTCCATGCCTCATCTGCCTCTCTCTGCTTCTTATCTTTCCAAATAACACAGGCAGCACCTGAAGGCTAGTCTAGGCACTCATTTTTTATGTCTGCACACACAACCACATTATATTTGACACATATATAGAAGTCCACTGGTCTCTCTTGCTACACCATGAAGTGAGGAACTGTATTTCACTTCTATATCACCATGATGCAGCATAGTACACTGACAGTGGCCCTCAATTAAAGCTAGTTGAGTCTATTGACAAATGTCCTATTTCTATTAGAAATAGGAACATACAAGTCAAAAGGAAAAAGAAATGTATTTTTACAAATAAAAATAAATATATAAATGACATTTCCATTAAATTTAAATATCAAAGCTGTATAGAGTAATATTTTCTTAATTCAGGCTTCTGGATCAGAAACATTTTAGATGTGATACCAGCACATTTATAAAATGTAAAATGAAATTCAGTGAGTCCCCTGAAGCTGATATTCTCTGATACTAACTGTTTATTTAGAAGGTAGCTAAGCACAAGAAGAGAGGACTGAGGAGGGAGAGCCTTACCCCGACCCAAACTTGCAGAGTCGCTGGACAAAACCAGCTCTTCAGTTAACCTGGTTTGTACTTCCAGGACAGCAGCTAAGTGCCCAGTGTTATTAATCCAAACCCTTTGTGTGTGGGGAGTGAGAGAGGAGACCCTCCCCTATCACAACAGATTTGTCAAGGAATTTTTGAGTCATGACACAGCATCAGGATACTATGGAAAATGCAATGTTCTCCATCTCATTAATTTCTGTGATGTTTAGAACCTTTTAAAGACTGACTTCCTAGGCAAAAATCTGGCAATGTACCCTTCAATTGCACTCTGCATCAAAGAGGAGAGCCTGGAGAAGGAGCATGGCAGTACTCCATTTCTTTCTGCAACTGAGCTAGCTGAAAGGAATACATATGGGACCCTGCAGGGGCCAAACTGGTCTATGTATCCCTTGTCACCAAGAAAGTCACCAAGAAAGTCACCAAGAAAGAAGCACTGGGTTTCTCATCGTCTCCATGACCTGTCTATTTAGAATAAATTCCTATGAAAATATAAAAGATGCACACAGGTAAATACCTGATTAAATTAATGTGATTGTTGAAACCTCTGCTCAGACTTCGTGCTGGCATTTGATCTAACCATAGCACTGGCTGGTCTGGGTCAGCAATCCTATAAAAATAGAATGTGTTAAAGATGAAGACCTTATAAAATCTAGAAATGCTCAAAGCATTCAAAATAAAATGTGTAGAAGTCTATGCAAAGGTGGGAGAAAGTAATTGTTTTGTCCATTGTGGGAGAAAGTAATTGTTTTGTCCATTATATCTAAAAATATGAAACACCAACTGAAAATCCCAAATAGATATCCCAGTTGGGCCAGGCAAGAAGTCAGTGCAGGTCTACTAGAGAGTTTTGTTTTTCTCATGAAAATGAAATCAGTGATTCCTTCTCTAAATTGACTGGTTAGCCAGGTATACACTTCAAAGGGATCAGTTCAATCAAGTTCATTCAGAGTTAATGATACTCTTTCAAAAAGACTACATTTAAAATGCTAAAACGCTACATTTAAAAATGTGCTTGGAAACATAATTCCTATTTCATAAATATTAACTGAGTGTATTTCAAAGTCGAATGATGCTAACAACTTTTGACAAACTTTAGAGAAGAAACATCAACTGAAAAGGCCTATTGTTAGTTAACAAAACAGGATACTGAACCTGTAACTAGAGGAGACGTATGTTACTTTACAAGAATTAGAGTTTACTTTCATATAAAGTTAGTTACCGTCTCCACTTCACTGCGATATCGAACATGTCTCTCCACTGCATTAGTCGTGTTTTTCCATTCATGCGAACCTTCGAGTTGGTCCATGTACGTTGCACAGCTTGCATGACTTCCAATGCTGCCAAACCCATGGCTAAAAGAAAAAAGTATTGAAACCAACTGAGTTTGTAAGTACAATTTGGAGGGACTAATTTTCACTCACTTTATAGTCTCAGTCACAACACCAGAGTCATTACATAAAGAAAGAATCACAAGTGTCGACTAGTTAATAAGCCAGGAGAACTGTTACAGCTGTGATGGTCTTACTAAAACTAAAATCTATCACAGGAAACTAGAGATACCACCAAAGATGTCTCCCCCAACTCTGCCTCCCACTGAAGCAACTTGGGGTTCAAATTTTCCCTCACTTCTAAAGTTAAGGAACAGCTTCTGTGGATCAGCTATCTCGAGGACAGTAGTAACTTAAGATGTATATTTTCTATTCCACACTATATTCTACATCTACACTATTGCAACAGTGCACTAGCACAGGCTGGATGTGGTCCTCTTTCAGAGTAAGTGATCACACTGAGATTTTGGGCAAGCACAGAAAATAATTTTTTTAAATCTAAATATGATTTAACAAGTCTTGTTCTTATGCCAGAAATATTTCCATTTTCAGAGAGTTGCAGAATACCTCTGTGTATCCTCTTGTTCGGAAGGAAACCAGGAGTTTCGTATTGCATTAATGATCCCAAACGATCAGCTACACAAATCAGTTCTTGTACTTCAGGCTTATAACTCTCAAAATTCTGATGTAACACATCTCTGAAAGAAACATTACATATGTGATCAGGACTTCTCCATCAGACAACTGGCAGTGCAATGCCACCTGAAAAACAACTACTCTCTCCACTGGAAATTAATCAAGAAACCTGTGACCATTAAATATTTACCTCAGTGCTTCACGCCCAACCACACACAAATTAAGACCAAATATTTATTTATGTATGTGCACAACCACCATCACATGCTTGTTGGTAACACTGCTAACTAGTTGGTAATTTAGAAGGCACCTGTGACTATATTTGCTTTGCAAACTTCTCCATGTGTGAACATCTGGGATACCTTCTGAGAAAGGCATCATTAGGCAGTAAACTCAAATGTCATGTCACTTTTCCCATAAAGCTCATAAGAAAATCTATAGAATATATTGTTTAGGGATATGTAGTTTACTAACTTGCTGCTTTTACATGTTATATTCTGAGATTAAGCCACACTGTTATATAGGTCATTTGCTTATACTGCTAGATAATATCCCACAGTATCACATGAATCCATTCTTGTGTTCATGGACATTTGGGATGATTTCCAGTTTTATGTTAGGTTAGCAGGCATGTTTACACCATTGCAATCTGAGTGAGCCTGTGCGAGTATGCCCTGTAACAGAAACGAGTCCTGTCCAGTGTTGGCTTCCACCCTGTGCCCTGAGCTGACAAGACAGGCTCTAGTACACGTGACCCTGAACTGGAAGAAGCAGGTCAGAAAATGAATGAATGAATGAATACAAGAGATTGTTTAATATTAGAAGTGTTTTGGGTCTTTATTTAGAAGTATGGTGATGTTTCTGTTATCATAAATATCACAGAGGAACTAACTTTTATATCAATTAGCCTATGGCAAAATTGGTTTCATTATACCTCGTTCTGCTTAAAGTAGCAGTTTCCAAGAACCTATCAACAACTTTAAGTGAGGTTGTACTATATATTTATACATTTTCTAAAGTTAAAACATGTTTCTATTCCTACAAAAAGTCCTCAATGATACGATGTTACCTTTTTTAAGCATGGAAGAACTTGGTTGGCTATATTTTATTTAGTATTCTTACATCTATACTTACATTCTTACATATATACTTATAAGTGAGAATGGCTTCTATTTTTCCTTTTTATACAATCCTTGCCTGTTTTTGGTATTGTCATTATATTGGGCCTGCAAAATAATTTGATAATATTACCTTCTATTCTCTTGAAAGTTTGCTGGGACACCCTGCAATATCATTTTACTGAATGTATGTGGTACTTTAAAATGTATTTGGTACATTTTACTGAATGTATGATCTTGTGATCATAAGTGGAATATTTTAAAGTACCAAATACATTTTAAAGTACCACATACATTAGTAAACTACATATCCCTAAACAATATATTCTATAGATTTTCTTATGAGCTTTATGGGAAAAGTGACATGACATTTATGACAAGATCATAAGTGGAATATTTTAAAGTACCAAATACATTTTAAAGTACCACATACGTTCAGTAAAATGTACCAAATACATTTTAAAGTACCACATATAAAGTTATATGTTATACCACATTATAAAGTACCACATAAGTACCACTTATGATCTTGTGATCATAAGTGGAATATTTTAAAGTACCAAATAAGCATCTTAAAGAATTACATAATTACTCAGATATTTTATTTCTTCTCAAATCAATTTGGTAAATTGTGACTTTCTAGGAACCAGACCATTTATTTCTGATCTGGTTTATTAAAAAAAAAAAAATTATTTGCATACAGATTTTCTTGGCATTCTCAGCATTTTAATATCTGCTAATCTTTGGTTTTATCTCCTTTTAACTTTGTTGCTTATACTTTTTAGGTTTTTTTAACTAAATTTAGATTTTTTAATTTTTTTAATAAAAAAAAATCAATCTCGCTAGAAATTTCTGTTAGTGATAAAAGACAAAAGTTTTACTTTGGTGAATTTGTCATATATTCAGTTTTCATTAATTTCTCTCTATACTTACTTCCCCTCCTTTCTGCTTTCTTTGCTATTTTCTCTACTTCCTAATTCTTACACCTTATCTATTTGCTTTATTCCCAATGTAGTACTTAAGGATATTAATATTTTTTGTATTATCAGTTTCAATGCATTCCACAAATACTGGTATTACATTAAATTACTACTGTGATTTCATTCTTAATCCATACTTCAATACATATACTTCTAAATTTCCAAATAAAGCGGACTTTTTTCCCATATATATATTTTTAAAGATGCTGTGGTCAGATATGACACCAATTACTTTATATTTGAAATATCCATAGTCAGTGGTCAATCTTTGTAAATGATCTAAGTATACTTGAAAAGACTATGTATTCTTTAATTAGTGGGTACACAGTTTTATAGTAGACTATTTAGTCAGGTTTTTTAATTGTAATGTTTGAATAGACTAAATCTTAACTAGCTTTTTTGAGTTATCAAAAATTAGAATCTCTTACTATGATACTTGTTTATTTCTCTGTATATTCACGTTTTGATTCTATTTTTTTATCTATGGTCATTTTTTTTTTTTTTAAGATTTATTTTTATACAAGAACCGGGGTATAGGCCAGATGCGAGGGAGGGTGAGAGGATTCACCAGAGACAGCTAACAGGGAACAGAACAGGCAGACCAACGAAATAAACTGCTAAGGGGAGCAGCGGACGAGACAGGAGCAGTTGGCTCACCATGTGGGTTGCTCCGAGGCCGGCAGGGATCGAACCAGCACTGCAGAGGCTGTGGACAGCTCCACAGTACTGCGCTCCACCACCTGCGCCACCAGGGAGGCCCAATTTCTGGTCATTTTTGATAATTTCCTATTTCTTGCTCATGTTTCTAACTCCATCATAATTTCACTTGGAGTTGTTTTTGAATGTGTATTCAACAATTCCAATATCTGAAGGACTTGTAGGTCTAAGTCTATTGCTTGTTTTGCTGTTGATACTTGCACATAATTTCGGTGATCTTGCTTTTTGATTCTCACACTATGATCTTAGTTTGTGAGAACATGGAGCCCAAATTGGCACTAATTTCTTGACAGGGAGGATTTGCTTCTGCTGAAATCCTAGGAAGGCCTCCACTATGAAATCATGTTAGTCCTTTGAAGTTCAGCAAGCTCATCTGTCTGTGCCTCAAGGCACTCCATGACAGCAGCTGTTAGATACTTATGCAGGACATTTTCTTCCTTCTAAATTTGATTCTCATTTACCACTCTAGTTTGAATACCCCTCTTTTCTTTCCTTTTTAGAGAGTAAAGAGGCTAATATTTAGATATGTCTCCTAATTTTTAATGCATTGCTGAGTCTCCCAGGATTAATTTAAATTCTGTTTTTCAATGGCATAGTCCTTTAGACATACCCATTTTAATGTATTGCATCAGTAGTAATGCAGCTCTGTGATCTCAAACTTTCAAACGTAATTTCTCTTAACAGTAACATAGTTAAAAAAAAACACATAGCAAAAACTGTCAGTAAGTATGTGTACATTTGAAGTTTGTTTTTTTTTTTTTTTTTAAGATTTATTTTTATTTATTTATTTATACAAGCACTGGGTACAGTCAGAAGCACGGGAGGGTGAGAGAATTCACCAGAGCCAGAGCAGGGAGCAGAGCAGGCAGAAGGACCGAAGTACACTGCTGAGGGGAGCAGCGGGCAGCAGGAGAGGTCTGCGCGCCATGTGGGACCCTCCTCCGGTGGCCAGGGAGCAGCCAGGGATCGAACTGGCACTGCAGAGGCTGCGGGCAGCTTCGCAACCCAGCGCTCAACCACTGCGCCACCGGGGAGGCCCCTACATTTGAAGTTTTAAAGTGGCCCAAAGCTAGCAGGGAAATTCAGATTAGAAGGAAAAATGATACTCAATGGTAAGTTTTAAGGAATTTTATAAACTAAATATTTGCAGACATATCAAATCCAAAACCAAATTCATTACAAATATGAATAGTCACTGGTTGATCAAGAAATATCATGATGAATTTATAGCTGAAGCCTGAAAAAGGAAAAAAAGTCATCTTCTTACTTTATGTGGGGTTGCAATCCTGGCTGCTCTTCATAGTCTTCTATGAGGAAAGGCAGATTTTTAGCCCAGTGGTCTTTAAAGTTTCCAGGCAGATCCACATCAATGTTATATTCCGTAAGGGGCGTATCAAGGTGTGCATGGAGATATCGAGAATACTCTGCAGACAAGAAATGAGATTTGACATTTCCAAGTACTGCTAAAGAAATATTTTTTATAACTAACTGCTATACAAATACATGTAACAGTTATTTAAGAATTCATAATGGAGACTTCCAATTTTGGTAAATCACCATTATATGATAAGATATTATATGACAACCAGGGTAACTTGAGTTACAACAGTCAATCTGTTACAACAGAGCCAGTCAATCTGTTTTCACTCTGGCAAAATGTTAATCATCGCATGAACTACACAAAAGATCTCACATTTCAATTCCAGAGTCTGAGAATTCAAGCTCAGCGTCAGAAAGAATCTGATTCTGTCAAGTGATAGATCCACTGGCTGTATATACAATTTCATCCACTGACTGAACAACTACAGTTTATCTCCACAGACACAATGTTGAAAGAAATGAGATGTGGAGTGCCCAATCCTTGAGACTATAAATCGCAAATCCAAGTCCTACCAAACCAGGAATAAAGGAATTGTAACTTAGAGTACACGGCTGTGCTATCCAATGTGCAGACCCTAACCCCCTGGCTATTTTGTACTTAATATGTAGTTAATGTGACCAAGAAACTGACTTTATTTAACTTGAATTAAATTTAAAAAGTGGTTAATTCAGCAGAAAACTTATATACATTTGGAACAGCTTACATATATGAATCTTTTTTCAACATTAAATTTTATAATTTATAACTGAATCAAGCATTTCCAATGAAAATTCAGCATCCAAATTGAGATGTTCTGAAAGTGTAAAATACACACCAATATCAGACTTAAGTATGAAAAAGAACGTAAACTATGTAATGAATGGTGTTTTCATATTAATTTATGGTGAACTAATATTGTGATGTGCTGAATTAAATAAAATGTATTATTAAAATTAACTACAACAAAGGAGAGATGAGGCATCTCATATGAAAAAAAAATATCTTTATGTATGTATGGCAGAGAAAGGTAAGACTATGACTAATAAATGGATAACCAAAAGATTGCTTTCTTCTTCATCCCCACTTAAATTCTGATACAAAATAATGACAGATCAAAGGGTGACTCATGAAGGGTAACTTCCCTGCATTCCTATCTTTGGATGAGATGTGGCAAAACCCAGATGACTGTCATACTTCTTTCAAAATGGTTTTTTGACTTAAGGAAAAATTTTATTAACTGTAGAAAGAAAACATAGGAAGTGGCAGAAAAAGCACTGCATTGGTCTGTAGAAGACAAGGATGCCACCTCTAAGCCAGATACCATTAACCAGGGAGTGACCGCAGGCACATTATGGGGCTTCTTCAAGACTCAACTGTCTATTACAGAACAAAAGACAGACAAGCATTATGATTTCTACAGCACTGAACATTAAAATTTAAAAATTCTGCCATTTTCTGACTTACCTCGCAGATATTTTACTTTAAGATACTCTGGGCTAGCCTTCTGACCTGGGAGGGGATCATTCAGCATAACTTTAGTTTGTGCTTTTATCCCTTCATAAAACTGTCCCATTGCAACATGGCTAAGTCCTTTCATATACTGGCACACCTCGTTATAAGGCTCAAGCTGTAGGCACCGCTGAGACAGGAAGGAGAAAATATTGCATTAGTATCAACATAGTTTATGAAATTTTAAAATGCTTTATTCTTTAATCTAAAATTAGAAAAGTTTTCCCTTCTGTTTAATTAAGACCAAATACATACGCTGTAAATTAGGCAATGGTTTTTGGTTTCTTCTTCTTTGACCCACCCTCCGCACACCAGCATTTGCTTCACTAAACTTTTTATGTATACATATTTTTTCACATCATTTTTCATTATTGTACAATGTATGCATTTTCATCTCAGTTATAGTCCCCATGAAATTCCCACCACCCATTCACCTGTGAACTATCACCATGGTCTCTTGTTTTCTTCCCACCCCTGTTTTGATCCTACTCCCTTCTCCCTCCCGGCAGAAGAATAATCCAAGAACTTCAGTTATAGCCTCTCACTTATAGATACTCACCTTGAAGTTTTTAAGGGCTTCCTGTAAGCTGCCATGGTGATAAAGCATCATTCCTCGGAGTTGGAGGGTCTGTACATGATTTTGGTTGAGCAATAGTGCCTTTTGAAAGCTCTCAGTGGCTGCTTCAAAATTGCCCAGCTCTCTAGGTATTTAACAATTATGAAAAAAAAGAAAAAAAAGGATTGACATTTCAGTAAATGTGCAGAATAAGTTATCCTTATGATTATGGTTCAATATGTGAACACTTTGATAAGTGTGTTCTCTTTCTTATTTTACCACTTACAGCTATGTAATGTTTGATAGATCACATCCCACTAACTTTTTCTAATCTTATCAGAATATGGGATAACCAAGGCAGTCTTGAAATTCTTTTGGGGAAAACTAATTTATTGATTTCCATAGGCAAATGCTCATTAAATCCCTTTCAATTCATTGTGTGTTTCTAAAAACTCTGTGAAAATTGTGTTAATTGAAAGAAACATATACTTCTCCTTTGGAAGAAAGTAGGGAGGTTGCATTCATACAGATATTTATTCTGAGTCAAATGCACAGGCTTAAAATTCTACTTTTTATCACTTAAGTTCCTTAAAATTTAGAAATCATTATGCAATTTAAAATTCTAAAAAAAAAAGAAGCATATTTAGAATTGTGATCATTTTATAGTGGAAATGGTTATTACTGACCAGTCCTCTTTTACATTAAATTTTTACAATATTAATACTTTCAAAATATGATAAAATATTTTGAAAATACTTTCAAGTATGATAATATTCTATAAATAATGATTATTTTTTAAAAATATAACACCCACTTACATTTACACAGCACTTTACTATTTAGTAGGTGCTTTCAAGTCTGTTTTCAACTTATATTTTCAACAATTCTGTGGGGCAGGAAGGATAAATAACATCCCTTAAACTCAAAACAAAACCCAACATTTCTTTCTTCAAGTTAGTGAAAGCACTTCTCCAAATATTACATCAGATAAATTCTTGAATTTAATCCTACCCATATAAGATATCTGAGTTTTGAAGGAAATTTCTGTTACTTTCTTTCTAATTTTTATTGTACTTTTTAGATATATATTTTTATTTATTTATGCATACAAGAACTGGGGAGTAGGCCAGAGATGCAGGAGGGAAGGTGGGTAAGAGGATTCACCAGAGACAGAGTAAGGATCTACTGAAACACACCGCTAAGGGGAGAAGTGGCAAGACAGGAGAGGTCTGGTATACCATGTGGGTTAGCTCCCTGGCCGGGGATCAAACTCATGCCACAGTGGCTGCTGATAGCTTGATAGCACTGAGACTTTAACCCCTGTGCCACCAGGGAAGTACATTATTGTATTTTTTAAAATGAGAACTTAGAAGTGCAGAGAAGCTAAGCATACCCAATTGTAGAAAAGGCAATCCAGAATTAGAACCAAATCTCTTTACTCCTAAATCCTGAGCCCCTTTCATCATGCCATACCATCTCATCTTTAGGTCAGAGTGTAAACAAATATCTAGAGTCAAAAGTCAAAATAGTTCTTCAGTCAGGGCAATGCATAGATTCAGAAAGACAGGTAATAGGCACTTCTCATTCCTGAAGGAGCTATATCATTATTGTAACTTTCCTATCCCTTTATTTTAGGACTCCTCAAACCGATCATAGTGGTTGGGGAATTAACCTTAGTTACTGGCTAAAAATCAATATCATCTATAACTCAACAGCTTATAATGGCACTATTGATAACAATAACCCTGGAAAGGCTAATCTTCAATGAACTGAAGTTGTTTTAAGATACATACATCAGAATATCCCCTGACAAGCAGCTCTTTCTAGATTCCAGTGAGAATCTCAACAAGTATGCACATGCCTATGTCACTCAGAATGTAATATCTTTTCAAAGATCACTGTTAGGGTCTCTCTGGTGGCACAAGGGGTTGGGTCTTGGCACTATGAAGCTGTCAGCAGCTACTGAGCATGAATTAGATTCCCAGCCAGGGAGCTAACCCACATGGCACAGCAGACCTCTCCTGACTCGCCCACTGCTCCCCTCAGCAGTGTATTTCAGCAGATCTGCCTGTTCTGCCCCCACTCTGTCTCTGATGAATCTTCTCACCCCCATCCCCTGCATCTCTAGCCTATATATACCCCAGCTCTTGCATGCATAAATAAATAAAATAAATCTTCAAAGATTTATTTGAAGAGCCCTATTACATGAGGCCATCTTATCTCCCCAACTCTACACCCTCACTTCTATCCCAATAGCCATTACTTTACTTACCTATAGGCCTGCCCCAAACTTTTATATGCATCAATAAAATCAACTTTTTGCTTCAAAGCTTCTTTGAAGGATTCAATAGCTTCCTAAAAAAAGTATATAGAAAATTATTTCATTTGCATAAGTTTTAAGTTTCATTTAAAACACTAAAGGACTTAATTATGTATTATACATGATCTCTGAGTGATTTTTTTCTTTTATAAATACAAGGACTTAAAAATTAAAAGAGAGAGGTAGAACGTACAATAAAGATAAGGCAGGAGATTTTAATTTCTATAGCAAACAAATGCATTACTACAAACAGTAACAGACAGAGCCTTACGTTCTCCCTTTCAAAGTGGGAAAATAGTTTCTCACTACCTATTCCATTAGGACTTGGAATACTAATGATATCAACTTCATACTAATAACATTTCCTTAACTAACGAAATCCCTAGAAAACTAAAGTAAGCCTAATAGTTGTGTGAAATAGTTCAAAATGATTATAAGTAGCAGCATTTAAAATCGAACCAACAAAATAGCAAGCCCAATGTAAAACTGTTTTAAAAACAAGCAAAAAGGGCTCCTAGATTAACTGAAGAATTGCTACAAGAAAAAAGCAAGGTAAAACAAAACAAAATAGATGCCTTAAATGTCGGGGGCACTTGGGACAGAGTTGTGCCAGTACGTCCCCAGGTCTGCAGGGGCACTACGCTTTAGAGAGAAGCCGTTAGGACACATAGTGCACTGGGAACTCTCACTGAAAACTACTAATATGATGTATTATTCTGTTTTAGAATCAACATCCTAGGTTTAAACCAGTATTGAATGTAGTAGCATCATGACTTGACTATTTACTACAATAAAAAATTAGGAAGACATTTTACATATTTCCCAAGGAAAAGATGCATCTTACTTAATTTAGTAGCTACTAAGTATCATGCTCTGTAATAACTTTACTAAGAAAGATTTTAGAACTTGTGTGATAGATTGTTTCACACCTGATTAGGTAATTTTTCATAGCAGAAAACTACAAAAGATGTCTATGCCTTGCACATAGTAGGCACCCAATAAATATTTAGTATTTGGTAGGTGCAAAAAATGGTTTTGCGAAAGAAGTTTTTTTAAATTATTCATTCCTTACTTCTTGATATTCTCAGTGAGGAGTGCAGCAGGGCAAGAGAAACTGGCTTTCAAAGGCAACAGTGGGACTACCACTCACTTATTAAGGAATCCCAACGAACATCTATTAATTGTAAGCATAAGAATGGCTAAATTTTAACATTTAAGAAATGTTAAAGATCATTCTTAGTTGGTCTTCCTGCTTTGTTACTGTCTTGATCTTTCAGGATTTTTACAACTGTATTTTTAATTCAACAAACATGTATTGAGCACCTACTATGTGCCGGGACAAGGTGAGGAACAGGGGACATAAAAGTGAGCAAGTCATTATCTCTGTTCTCTAAGAACTCACAGTCTAGTTAGAAAGCCAATTATTGAACCAGGTTATCAGAATACGGACTAAGAGCTACAATATAGATATGAGTAAAAGTCTCTGGGAATAAAGAGAAAGAAACAACTAACTGAGCCTGGGGATACCAGAACAAGCTTCACAGAGGAAATGACAATTGAGTCAGGGGTCTTGGACAATGAGAAGGAATCTGGCAAAGAAAGAGGGATTCTGGGACAGGGGAAATGCTACTGTGCAGTGGCACAGCAGGCTCAGAAACAGACAGAAATACAGAGCCACAGGAGTAGGGAACACGGGTGGGAGTGGGGGAGAAGGGAAGAGACTGGGACCAGGCCAGAGTGGTAAGCAGGGGCCAGAGAGGGCGCGGCCTCTGCCGTGCTCTGCATTCTGGGCATTAGCCCACAAGCTGTGAGGACAAAACTTACTGGAGATATTATCACTAACAACACAGAAGACAGACAGGAGAGGGGAGAAAATGGAGCCCAAGTAGGAGGTAGCTACAGTAATCCAGGCAAGAGATAATGAAAGCTCAAAGTGAGAAAAGAAGGGTCAAATTCAGGAGACGGTTCTAAGGTAAACTAAGACAGAACTGGCTGGCTATGTGGGTATGGGAGTGAGGCAGAAGGGACAGGAAGCTTTTAAGCTGAAGAGCCTGGGTGGTGGTGAGAGCGTTAACCACAGGAGGAAGGACAGCTGCAGGGTGGGTGGGAGGAGGTCAGGAGTCCAGTTGGGGCTTGTTAAGGCTGGAGTGTGTGGACGTCTAGTGGAGATGCCCAGGAGACATCTGCTGCCCACTGCACTTACAGCATGCTTGGACGCCACAGTTCTTCAAATTCTGATTTCTCTTCAGCTTTTAAGAGTCTTTGGTTTCGGGGTTCCTGTCTAATCACTGCACAGCTCTCTACCTCATTCTGCCAAAGAGGGGACATAGCAGAATCAAGATTTTAAGCCATTGGGAACAAAGAAACTACGTTTGAATCACTCTGTAAGCATATGACTGGCTCTGAATTCATTTGCACAGCGCATGTATTGTCACCACTTTAAGTCTCCATCCTTCTTACTAGCCGGTGGGCAGCCATCACTCTCAGGCAGTTTGTTGTAACTAAGAGAATAATTTCAGAACTCTCAAGTCAAGGCTGACAAAAATAAGGACTGTTGCTCAGAATATACAATTTTTGAAATATCCTTACAACACAGATAAAACAGAACTCCATGGAAAAGTGTCTGCAGTTTTTTCCTAGGAAAATAAAAAATGTCTGATAAATCTACTGTACTGGACACTTGCAAAATTTGTAATATTATATTGCCTGATATATTTTAATGTAGTATATACCACAAAGTAAATGAGCAATCACCTACTTAATTTCTAAATTGCTATTGACCTAGAGAGACCACCTTTAGGGTATAAAGATAGCTCAAGCTCATTGGTCCATTTAATATCTTGTCTCTACAGTTAACAAGAGAAATAGAGATAACTGAACTAAGATCATTAATTTAATGAAGGCATGTCACCACTGACTCAGTTTTCCAATCTGTGTAACTGGGACACCCTCTGCTCCTTCTATACTTCATGGGGATGCCGTTGGGATGAATGAGACAATACGTAAACACTCTGACCTCCTCGGACAGCAGATCTATAAAAATGCAAAGAAAAAGTTCCCAACTATTACACACATTGATGCTGTGTTTATGAGCATGGTGAAAAGGAGAAAGGACCAAATACTTTGGGATGACCGTTTCACTGGGGAGCTTCTAATGCTCAGAGAATGAAAGCAGTGTTTCCAGGTTCTTATCATGTAGATCTGGGCTAAAGAGCCAAACTGAATTTTAATCTTGTCCAATTTGTGGCTAGTATCTCTGTTACAGAGAAATTCTCATTCCCAAATAACCTGCAGAGCCCAGGCCCAGCCCACATTCCTAAACCTGGTTTTATAGTAACAAAGTTTAAAGGGAAATCACCTGTTTGCAATTGTTAACTTCAAAAATATTTCAAACTTCTTAACACTAATAGTTGGTATTTTTTATATTTTTAATATTTTCTCCTCCATGAGGTAGAGGTCAAGGGATAAGATTTGAATATGATATTGTGATTTTGAGTTTTTTCTTTTAAATCTAAGGTGCCTGAGAGAAGATGAGAGGAATAGCGGGCAGATATGAAATGAACTGGAAAAGTCAATCTGGCAGCTGCAAAAGCACATTTTATGGACTCTCAAATCCTGAGGCTGCCAGCCTGAATCCTGAGGGAAGAGAGAAAGAGAGCCCTTATGAGGACTAGCCTCCACACACCTGCAACATGCATGTGAGGAGTAGGAAATTTTGCAAATTATTTTGAGGGAGTTTTGTTGTTGTTGTTGTTGTTGTTTTTAGAATCTATGACATTTAATTTTTCACATGTGAAATAATCTGTAATGATTAATACCTGATTCACGTTTACAGCTTACAAAGTACTTTTCACACGCATCATTTTATTTAATGCTCCCAATCACTTCAACAGGCAGAGTTAGAATCATCTCTACTTGATAGATGTGGAAGGAGAGGATAAAAGAGCTTAAGTAACTTGTCCCACGGTATATACAATTAATATGATTGAGAGGAGAGCTCAAACCAAGGCCTTCCAAATCCAAATTCAATGCTCTGTCCTCGAAATTCATTCATTCCATTAATACTTATTGAGCACCTACTATGTGATAGGCACTGTCTATAACACTAAGGATTTACAACATTCGGTCTTTTTCAACCAAAAACCTTGCCCCCGACCTCTGGTGCATATATGTGTGGATATGTATGTTCCTCAAAGTATTTGAAATGATAAAATACATGTTCCTCCTGCCAGAAGTACCCTTCCCTGCCACATGCTATTGAAATGCCTCACAGCTTTCAAAGTCCAGATTGAGGACGCCCTTTGCTCTGAAGACTCTCGACTGCCTCATCAGAATGAAGTGTGTTCACCACTGCAGGCTAACTGTGTTGGCTCTTAATCTGTCTTTAGTCAGGCAGTTTTGATGTGTCCTGTACTAGAGCACTTAGTATGTGCCAAGCCTGGGGCACTCAGGAAGGCAAGAGAAGAGACCCAGAGCTTCACTCTCAGGAACGTTTCCAACCCCCTCAATGTTGGCACAGAGTTCCTGCACAATAGAGTCTCAACATGTGCTCAGAGAATGCAGAATCAAGGGCCAGGAGCAGGAGGAAAGGAGAAGCTGGTGACACTTGTACCCCGCTTTTAAGATAGTTTAAACAAGCCTTTCTAAGTATCCCTCAAATCACCTACCAATTGCAGTCAATCTTCAAGTGATAGTAAAAAACAATCAATTGCAGAAAGGTCCTCCAACCTGTTCCTGCAGCCTCTGGGGGAGCCACATGAGGTCTTACCACCTGGCCTGGAATGTCTCCTCATCAGGTTTTCTGTCCCTAAGCTACTCAGCCACTGCCGTGTCAAATCCACTTCCTAAAATGACAGATTTGGTCTCAACTATGTATTTCCTTCCAAATCTAGATTTCTACAGTTCCTTTGGGCCTATAAATTAAAGTCAAAATGCTCAACGCAGTACTCCAGGCATTTTAGGACCTCCCCACAACCAAGTCTCCAGGCCCTGCTGCCTTAGGTTCAAACCCTACTATTTACCACTCTCTAAATGTGGCTGTATTTCCATGTCTCAATATATCTTCTGTGCTCTTCTCTGTCTAAAGTGCCTTTCTTCCTTCACCTAAGCCTACTCCATCTACAAGGTGCAGAACAAAGACTATCTGTTCTCTGGAACGTTCTCTAACTCCATAGTTTAAATGAAGCTGTCTTAGCTGTTTCCTAACAACTTCTCTTATTTACTTTCTTTAGTGTATTTACCATACCATAAATTCTATGTAGAAAAAACTTTGTAAACTGCATCCTTTATACGTGTAAATTATTACTTCTCCGTCTTAGAGGCTTTTATTCTCGCCCCTTCTGTAGCTTCCTCCAAGTACCTACCAACTAGTAGGAGCTCAATAAATGTGTTGATTCAAACTACTTGCTATTAAATAAACCAATTAGATAGACAAAACATGTCAAATGAAATCCCACTAACTTCTTCCCATAAAAGAAAGCAAAGTCATACTGTACACAGCACTTTCACCTTTAAAAGTCCTCTGTGAAAGAAAGTTAAACCTTTGTATAGCATAGCTATAGGCTGGTTTTTGTTCAATTCTAAGGACTGCTGAAAATCTTCATGGGCTGTTGCATAGTCCTACAAAAAGGAAAGTGGGGAAAAAATGAAGTAGTATTCATTAGATATTTCAACATTTCCTACTTTTGATTGGTAGAGAAAAAAAAAAAAAAAACCAATTCATTCCATGCCATTTTGGGCTTTCTTTAAAGGAAACATTTCATGACCATAAATATTAGTTGAATGCTTATACCTGCTTGCTGAAATAGTTGATTTTATTAGAAAATAGGAAAAACTCACGTAGGTTTAATGCAAGAATATTGTCTCAATTACAAAAGGAATATTATTTTTAACACTAATAAAGTCACAATCATTTAGAGAAGCTTGACAAATTATTTTCTGGAAACAAGAGTTTTATATTATATATTATACACATAATACAGAAATATTATCCTGAATACTTCCAAAATAATTATGAGTTGTGCTAAGATTTTAAAAATTTATTTTCTCTTGGGAAATTGCTATTAAAATTACTGTAAACCTACAAAAATAACTGTGACATTCATAAATACTACTATGAGGATAAAAGATAATCTCATTAGATTAGGTCATTTACATCGAGAAGCTAGAGTCTGGGAAATCATGTTAGCTCAGGATATGGTTCTTGGGTTGCGATACTCAGAGATTTAAATTGTACCTCTAAGTTTTATAATCACATTGTTAACATGCACTCCTGCTCCCCTACATCCACATTTGCAAGAAAAGTGAAAGTATTATCTAAGAATCAAATTTTTCTTCTCTATCTCTCTCTGTCTCCTCTTCTAGTTCAGATATAGTTACCGCTTACAATTCAAGCAAGAAAATGAGTTCTCAGTAATTAATATTTCTCCACTGGATTCAGTTTCATCTAAATAAAACATTTCTGTAAATGTCTTGTATCTCAAACATATTCCTCAATAATAGCAGCCTCAATAGCAGCTTTCTGAAATAAAAAGTAAAATGAAATCTGTATTATCATGAAAGGAAATGAGGCAAAAAGAACTCACTTCTGAGATGAAGTAGAGGGTCCCCCGATGTCTGTATAGCCGTGCTGACGGTTGAAGCTGAATAGCTTTAGTGAGATCATTCACTGCTTCATTAATTCTTCCCAGAGGAGACAGAATCTATAAATCCAAAAATATAATTAGGGAAGAAAAATTTCAATCGTCAATCCTAAACTGCCAGTGTTTTTTTTTTTTTTTTTTACTTCAATTCCACTTTACTATACTCCAATAACAGTATTACTCTCAGCAGACTAGAACCTTGACCCCCACATACTATGCAGTGAGGCTCAAAGTCAACAAACTGAAGGGTCACTAGTTCTTGTCCAGCCAAAGGAGAGATGGATGAACTATGACTGCGGCTACTGCTTTTTCATTGTTCCGCATTCTGGGTTATAACAGAGGTTGCTTTTCTTGAAGAGTGATCCTTTCTTTCCTCAACCTATCTTTTATCTTTCAAATCAAAACTTGGCATAGCAGAACTAGTTTGAAACCATTAATCTTTGAATCATTAAAATAGAGAATGTGTTGAACACAGATTTGAGTACTCTATGATCCTTAGCTATTCCCCTTGGTTATAAGTACTAAATGACAATATTTAGGATTGTAGGTGTTTTGTAAGTCCTTTGCATTAACAGTTCTTAACTCATCAGTCATGATCTGCAAAGTAGGAGGAAAAAAAAAAATCTGCAAGCCTGTTTGGAAAGCTTTTCTGACCCAGCAATCAGTTTATGTTCAAGCAACACAGTACAGAAGACAGTTCAGATTGTTACAGTACACCACAAAGATGTAAGAGGATCCAAAATGGGTATCAGTATTCACACAATCAAGCTCAAGCATTTTACCCTGAAAAAATGTCTTAAATTCGAGTTTAAGTTCTTCTTTTAACATAGGGCATGTCTATCAAATTTTACTAACGGGCTTCCTACTCTGAAAAACCAGCAAAAGAAGATTCAGGGAGGCACAGCACTAGTGACAGGATTTGGGACACAGTAGAGGAAAGAAACAAAATGTATGCCTGGGAATTACAAAAAACATATGATCAGGATTATATTTTGGGATGAAAACATCCCTACCTAGGTTATTACCTCCTAGTTATATAACTGAATTATCATAGCCTGGGTACAATAAGAATATGCATGATGACCCAGCTAACTAAAACAGATTAAATTATGTCCATTAAATTGACTATTTCAGAAAGTATGCAAATGAGAATACCCATAAAATAATTTCTAATATATATACATGGGATGCTAAAATTTAGCTGAAAAATCACTTACATAATGACATTTTTGCCCAGTAACGTCAAAAAAAAAAAAAAGACTAGTACTATATATTTCTAAGGCATCTGAAAATTACTTTTCTGATTACCATTATCATTTCTGGATACACAATTAGCTTTTAGTTAGACATACAATTTTTAAAATTCTGCTAAATAAGTCTAAGTACATGTAATTAAATTCATGCTGTATCATAACATTTTAATATAACATCAAAGTAATACAGGAAAAAGTGTCAGCATCCCTTCCCTGGTGCAGAGAATCACAAATCAGCGACCAAATGCTCATATTAAAGACCACTCTCATGCAGTGCAGAACAAATTACAATCACTTAACCCTCATACAATTATAATCCAAAATAGACGAGATAATATCATTAATTGAGAATTTTATTCAGAAAACCAAATCCCCAAAGTAACATGAAATTCACTTTAAGAAACTGAACTATAACACATTATTATTCTGGGAACAAAAATATTACAAATGCAGTTTTTAAATCACTAAAACATTTAATGCTACCTTTAACTGTCAAGTTTTCTCCCCCCAAGAGAAAAAAAAATGTCATTTTTTCCCTTCAGTTTGACTATGAAATCTTGCAGATTAGATGATTGAAGATGTTTTATTCAAATGGAGTACATTAACATTAAATTCTACAGCATTTAACATGGTCAAATGTGCAGTAAAATAAATACAGCATGAAACACGGATAATTTAGTACTATTTTATGGAAATAGCAAAATGAACACATTACATTAATAAGAGTGCATTTGCACACCTTTCTCTGACCTGAACACTCATCTTCCCCCATCTCTCAAAACACTGCCATTACCTCAGTGAGGCCTCTGCAGACAGTCCCGACACCCACCTCTCCTAGAACTCCAGCAGGCCATGTCTTCCTGTTGCTGAAGAAGTACCTCCCCTCAGTGTCTACTCTCATAAGTAGGACCTGATATTTTCACCACATTATCTCTCTGTCTCCACCGCAAGTCATAAATTTAATCAAATTCTGGTTATAGTCAACCTTATATTGATAGGTATGTCTCATAAGAATTATATGTACACGTACATACATATATACACAGATAAGCACACACACATACACACATTTAAGTCTATGATTTGCATTTTACCATATAGCCATGTTACATTTACTAAAGTATGTCATACAGTAACTACCATGAGTGATATATTTTTCAATAACATTGATAGTAGTAGTACATGTGACAATCATGGTTATGTTACATCTTACTATTATATTACTATTAAATTAGGAGTCTCACTCTAATAATTTCAACCAGGTTTAAAGACATTTAGTACCTATGAAGGAACACACAATAGAATAAGGGAGTTTTAAAATTTACAAGTAATAAAATAATAGGAAAAAATCTTGAGATTTAACTAATCCAATAATGACAAAGGGAAAAAGAAAACCAAACTCACTTCTGCACGCTGCTCAAATACCTCTGGACGATCTGGTTCCAAGGTAATTACTCGGCTCAGTTCAAACAGAGCAAGCTCAGCATTCTTAATGTCCTTGAAAAGGCATTAGCTTAGTATGAGATATACTGTTACTCAAAACCAAGTTGAATAGATTTTCTGAAAAAATAATTTACTCATGATATAACTACTTTTTTAGAAATAAATATGAACTTAGTTTCTGTATAAGAGATCTGCCAAGTTAAATAAGTTATATTCTATTTATTAAGTTTACTCAAGACTTTCTACTCAAAAATAGTAAGTTGGACCTGTCTACTATTATAAGCTCCAGAGATAAAAGGATATTTTCTAAATTTAACCTATTTAAACACTGAATCAACAAATTTTAAGGGACAGATATGTGGATACCAGCAAGTGAAATGATGCTGACTGGTGATAATGCACGAAAAAAGATGGGTCAAATCTGTGTCTATCAAAACCCACAAGACCATATTTCTACATTTTAAGAGGTCTACATAAATTCTCTTTCACATTTGCAATTATTTGTACCTTAAAAATATATGAGCATGTTACTTTCACATTGAAAATACAAACAAGTTTCTGGTCAAGATGTAAAATTAAGAGATGAGAATTAGGAAGAAACAGCTTCTCTCTCACTTTTACCAGGGCAACTTCAGTCATTTATTGATGCTCTTCAATAAATGATGAAAGTAACATTGTTTTCTTCCTAAATATCTACTTTAGTTTCAAATCTGTGTTCTTTTCGATCTTCTATGTCTCAGAAGTATACAAACATTATAAAAATTCCCCAATAAGGCAGGACCCCATTAATACAGTTCTTTTAATGGTCAAAGATATCAAAGTGGGGTTTCTCCTTCAAAGCATAATTTCATTGGGTATTTTTAAAAACACAGTAAGATCAGGAAGTTTAAAAATAATGTTCTGTACTAAAAATTGGGTACCTGAATCTTAGACTATTTCATCATTTACTATATAATCTTAGGAAAGTCTTCATTTTTATACAATGGTGCCTTTGTTTGAATAAATCTTCGTGCCTTTCTCAGAGAAATAAGGGTAATAATTTGATCACAGCTACAAAAATACACCTATCTAGAGAGAGAATAACATAGGATAACAAATAAAAATATAGTTTACAAAATACTTTGTTCCTTTATCCAAGCTTTAAAATTGTGAAAGGAACTCAAAATCTAAGTCCTACTGTGCTACTGATTCCTAGTCTCCCCATTACCAATGAGTATGTCTTAGGAATTCAGTCAAAGTTTCATACTTTACTTGGTCTATGTCCAGTTCATCACACAAAAAATTTTTGCCTGGCAAAGGCTGTCCTTTTGGAGTAGAAAGTATGGCAAATTGGCTTTAGAAGACCTGGTTTGAAATTCCCAGTCCACCACCCTAGCTATTTGACCTTGAGTACATCCTCAATTGTCATTTTCTCATCGTGAACTGAAGCAACATCACTGGACGTTCCATCAGAGCTCAAGGAACAGTTGAGAGTTTCTACCAGAACCCTGGTCCGTGTCAGGTCATGTAGGCACTATGGCAAGCGTAACTATTCCAATACTCACATGTAGTCCCTTCTTTCCATAGGCTATCCCTCGGCCATAAATTGCACTAACCAGATCAGGCTCCTCCTAGTCAGACCAAAACAGAGACACGTCAAAAACTATAAACAAAAAAAAAAAAATCAGTTTCTGCTTAAAGTATGTTAAAGCCACAAGTGACAGCTCTACTTCTTTATGCTACCACCACTGATAAGTCAATCCACAGTCCCCAACCAAAAGTCTATATTCTAAGACACATGAGTTTTTCATTTAAAAATAGTGAGTCAATATTACTGAGCTCTGTGCTAGTTTCTTTCAACGTCGTTGTTTTATTTAAAATGCAATCCTCTCCACAGCTCTATGATTGGCAGCACCAGGAATCATATCTTACAGAAAAAATACTCAAAAATAAACAGATATGAGCAAAAGATTGGGTAATGTCTCTTCCTAGTTTGTCCCTTTCCATATAGCCATGCAGTAATCTGGAAAAAGAAAGCCCCCTCAGTGCCAGCATAAAGAGGAATGAGAAATAAGTCAGCTCCACAGTCTGTCAGGGATTAATATAGTCTTTTATACTAGTGGGTCAAAATTAAAACTCAGATCCTTTCTACAATCTTCCCCCAGATGGACTAAGTAAACACCTCTGAAGGCCCCAGGACAGAGCTTCTGCTGCTCCCACTATCTCATTCCTACACACAGGTCACTGGTATGAACTGTCATCCCTACAGAGTAAAATCACTCTTCTCTACATTTAACCTTTGCAATTTTCACTTCCTCTCTGAATCCTTCACTATATATTTAAGAAAGAAAATAAACAGCCTCTGGCTACAGGGTCCTGTGTGAAAGTTTTGACACTGCTGAATAATTTAACTGAACTGTACCAGACAAGACATTTTAATGCCTAATCTATTGTTCTGTTTCAAAACTGAGATAAGGTGTCCCTCAGTGCCGCTGAAAAATAACAAGGAAACGATATTATTTTTAGCTTCTCTTGGAAAATTAAAAGATTTACAAAGAAAGGACCACATTCTGGATTTCTCATGTGCAAAACTGTAAGGAGAGCTGTCCCTTGAGATGAAGGGGGAGTATGCTTACCCCAAGCCCACTCTCCACTTTTATACTATGTTAATTCACTTTGCTCATTTAAGTCACCTTCCTGGCTCCCATATAGTTAGTGATTAGTGATTTATAAATTATATGTAACTGGCATGAAATGTTGTTCATGCTATATGTTAAACGGAAAAAAGTACAAGTTACAGAACCACAGAGAAATAAAGTTACTTATAAATAATACCCATATATGACTGTATGGGTGAGGAAGTGCCCCAAAAAATACTCTCCAAAAAACTAACAGCAATTTTCTCTGGAGAATATAATTGCTAGATACATTATCAGTCTCCTTAATAAACTACTGTATTCCTTTTAATTGTTTAAAACAAACATGTATATCTATAATTAGGAAAAATTGTCTATGTATTATTAAAAATTTTATTTAAATTTTATTATAAATAAAAATGTTCATGTAAATAGAAAATTTATTATAAATTATGGACAATTTAGAAAACAAAAAGCACCAAGAAAAGGGATGTATACCCTATAATCTTGCCACTCAGAGATAATACTTTCAACATTTAAATATCTTTCCCGACTTAAAGAAAGGCAGAGAAAGTAGTTTGGAGGGAGAGAGAGTTGGGGACAGAGGGAGGGGCAGAGCAGGAAAAATAATTACCCATTAACACTGTCTTCATATTTTTCAGTATGGATAATGCCTGCCAGAATATAGAAAAAGAACAGAATAGAATCTCGACCATGCTGGGAGGGGGCAGTAGCTCATTCCCTGTAACATTCTCTAGCGAGAGGAAAAACTACTCTCAGATTCCTAGTATCTCAAAATATACCATCTAAGCTTTTCTCGTACAATTGAGTAAAATTTTATACCCAATGACCAAGAGGTAAGTCAGAAAAAGGCATATGTAAGTAAAAAGTTATTCTAGATATTACCACATAAAAGAAATCTTCCCAAAGATGAAAGAAATCCTGGCAATTTCACTTACTGAATATATCTGGTGTCTCTCCCTCCTGATCCATCAGCCACTGCTGTATATTTGAAACTTACTCTCTTATTTAGGCTACTGTGATTGCTTAATCATTTTCTTGTTTCTTCCAACCTATTCTCCAGACCCGCACCAAGTTACCTAACAGTAAAGTCTGATGGTGTCACTTCCCTGGCTGAAATTATGCAATGGCTCCTCAATCCCTATGAGAGTAACATTCAAACATTCTTTTTTTACTTTCTAACACACAGTAAATTTATTTTGTTCTGTAACCTAGCACACACACACATACATACTTAATATACACATTCATCAGAAATGAGTTTTACTAAGTCATATCTAGCCTTTCTTACATACAGAATACTTTGATATTTTCTAGCTTAATATATATCATTTTTCAAAAGTTCTAGTCCTAACTCACCAATTAATTCCAGGGCCTACTAAAGAGTAGCAACTCATAATTTGAAACAATGTGGTAATATCTAAGTGTCTTTGCAGATAATAGTAATCATTTTCCTGCCTTACTGTTCAGCCTCATGTCTTCTACACTCTCATTTGCAATTCATACTCTAGAATAATCTAAATGACTTGAGAGTTCCCTAGATACAGAAAGCTCTCCTAAAGCTCATTGTATTTGCAAATGTTATTCCCTTTACCTAAAACACCCACGCATTGCTTCTGTGCCCAAGAAAGTCCTTCTAACCTTTAAGTCTCAACTCAAACACTAACTCCTTCCAGACTCCCCTGGACAATGAATATGCTCCTTCTCTTCTGTTCCTAACTACCTGCTATGTGAATGACAGTTATACATTCAACAAATTCAACTCAGAGTCTACTATTAACCACATCCAGATCCATGTGATAGGGATACCATATTAAGTGAAAGCCAACACAGAAGACAAAGGTTCTTTCTTGCCTTCTTTGTACCTAGCCAAAGAATTACAAATATAAATGTGAAGTATGTAAAGTTACATCTTCAATGCAGTAGTAAATGGTGCTTTGAGAAAATGCATGAAGACCTAGACATGGTTAGGGAGGATTCCCTATGGGAGAGATACCTAGGTTAAGATCTGTTGGGGATGGGGAAATGCCAGAGTGCTTGGTCCAGCTTGGGGAGCAGACTGTTCAAAGGTCCCAAAGGAAAAAAGATCATGCCATCTGTTCCAAGATGAGGCTAAAGAGATAGGCAGGGATCTTATTAAAGATTTTTATCTTTAACCTAAAAGCAACAGCAAAGAATATGCTTAAAATACACATGTACATATGTTGTATGCATCTGGATGAAAAGGATACAAGACGAAAGACCAGGAAATGATGATTGTGTGTTCTGACAGATGATTTGAACAGAGCCAGGAGAAGCAGGTACATGTAGTAGATACTTTTGAGGTATATAGAGCTGGTGCTGAAATAAGTAGCACACAGATGTGGAGCAAAAGACCTCTTATAATCAAATGGAAGGTCATGCCATTTACTAAGGCAACACTGGAATTTGACTAGGAATTGTCTCTCAGTTGCAGGGGGGCATATGTGCAAGGACCAGGGGAACATGTAGTCAATTGGAATCTTTGAGTTGAAGATGCCTTTCAGAGATCCAAATGTACATAATCTCATTAAATTCTCTTACTCCATTGCTATTTTGCATTTGCACATTTGTCATCCCACTGGAATACAATATTCTCAGGGGCATGTCTTTTCATTTGGGGTTTGTAGCACCTAGCTCAGAGCCTGGGACATAATGAGCCTTAAAACATGGCATTTATTATTTTGCAACAAATACTGACCACATGTTAGACAGTTAAGAAAATAGCAGTGAATATTAAAGACTATTAGATCAAGGCTTCTTCTCCAGGGTCTATTCTTCTCAGAGAGGAAGAAGCAAGATGACATGGCCAGAAACAATGAGGTGCAGCTGATGGAGGAATAAAGGGAGATTCAGGTTCAGCACAGCAAAGCTGTATGACAGATGTACCATCTGCAGCTTCGCTTCGTAGCCCAGTGCTCAATCGCTGCGCCACTGGGGAGGCCATTTGTTATAACATTTTAATAGCAATAAAAATGTTTAAACCTTTTTAAAACAGCCATTCAAAAATTAAAAGCAGTAGAAATATTTGAACACTGACAACTTCCTGAATTCAGTCATTATTTGGGCTCTGAGGATTTTACATTTGGCTGCCACCAGCAGTGATGACTAGAGTGGTCCCACATGTGGTCCCTCTCCAGCACACCCCAAGTCATCCCCTAGTCTGTTCATGAACACAGCTGGAACTTAACTTCCAGTAATGCCAATGATAGATAAAAGTGTATTTGTTTTTAAAAAGTATTCAAACTTTGGAACCCTTAATACTACTATACTATGATATGGCAACAACCATAGTAAATATACATCCTCGATATGGTAGTAGAAAAATATTCTAAAAAGAAATAGTTAAATGAATAGAGAAAACCTAAATATCTTACAGATGTACACAACATGAAGATTTTTCTCTTTTCAATTCTAAATTCTAAATTTCATTTAGAATTTTTTCCCAACATCATAGGAGATATATATATATATATATATATATATATATAGCCTATATATGGCCACATATATATATATATATATGATCATTATCACATTATCACAATTACAGTCTAGTATTAAGGGTTCCTAAATTTAACAGATTGTATTACTTTTTTACTGACATAATTATTTTATCGATTGTTGTCTTTGGATGTTAACCATATGTCAAAATTCTTTATAAAATGTCATACTGAATTATTTTCTCAAATAAAAATGCCTATTTCTAAAAACAAATTGGGCTCAGAATATCAAATTTCAAAGTAGTTTCTGAAAATACAAGTTTAATGTTTATATTTTATAAAGTTTTCAGAATTTTAAATGTAAATATTTCAATCTTTCAATATTACTTATGTTAGGCAAACACAAAATCATAGCGTAAGATAGTCATATCCACTTAGATGTCTCAATTCTCAAACTATCAGCTCTTTAAAATCCAAGAAGGTCTTATATACTATTCTCAGTATTAGTTATATAATGAATTTAAATTTTACAAATATTTATTTTTCCACAAGTCTGGCTTTTTGATTAAAACTCAAAAGACACTGGGTCAAAGACAAATAAGGCAAAAAGTGACTATACAGCAATGTGATGAGGAGTAAATTTTGCCAAAGTGGTGGACAAACATACATACTTATATAAAGATGTTAACAAAATCACGTGCAGAGGAATGTTTTATGTTTTGTCTAATGTAAAACAAACAAAATTCTTCCATGAATTTGATTCTACCAGAATCAGATCAGGACCAGGTGAGCTCAAGGTCACACAATTATTAGCAAAGTCTAATCACCTCATCTTTTGCAGCATTTATGTTACCCAGCCCTGCATGGGCAAAGACCAAAGAAAAACAGAAATCAAGAAATGGTTCTACTTTTTAAAAATAATATCATTGATGCGGATCTACTGACAAATGGGGAAGAACACTTATTTAGAGAAAACACTAACTCATAAAGATATAAAATCAGGAGTTTTCACAATTTAGATGAACAGATGGCTCAAGTCTAGAAGTTGTACTCAGTTAGAAACCTTAGTGCTCAAGGAACATTTTTTTTCCTTTATAGATGTACTAAACAAACCATATTTGGATAAATATTCAAATAAACACTTTGAAACAGCAAAGATTATGAAACCATCTCATAAGATGGTCGACTGACTGTACACCTAAGACAACAGGAATGTATAAAAGATTTACATCAAAAGGTCATTCTGGAGTTTAAGTAGCCCTCATGAATAGATCCAAATTTAACACTCAACGATCTTATAAAAATGGTTGATCTAGTTGAAAACTCTGAGCCCCCATGTTGCCGTTTGTTTTCAGCTTCCTAAGAACAGAATCAGATTCCACGCTCTGCTGCTTCATAGTGGAGTTCCAGGCTGTCCAAAAGAAAAGTTATGTCAAGAGTTAACTCAAAACACCCAAAAGGTTTGGGTGGGAACAAGCATCACTGTGCAGATTTTTTTTAAGATTTATTTTTATTTATTTATGCATACAGCATACAAGAACAGGGGTGTAGGCCAGAGGTGTGGGGAGTAAGAGGATTCACCACAGACAGAATGGGGAGCAGAACAGGAGGACTGACTGAAATACTGCTGAGGGAAGCAGCAGGTGAGATAGGAGAGGTCTGCCGTGCCATGTGGGTTAGGCCCCTGGCCGGGGATTGAACTCATGCTGCAGTGTCTGCTGATAGCTTGATAGTGCTGAGACTTAACCCCTTGGGTCACCAGGGAGTCTCCATCACTGTGCAGATTTAAAAGGACATTTATTGGCTTAAAAATTCAGAGTATGGGAATGTTTGGAAGGACCTGCAAAGAACAGGTGCTAATATCTATTCGCACATCCTGACAAAAAATTATTCCCCAATGATATTTATATTTAGCTCAGTTTTAACCTGAAGCGTGAAAGGCAGGAGAGAGACATCATTGCAAGCTTGCAAAAACACATCCCCACTCTTCTGAAATACTGGGTAGGAAACAGTGTTGTTGGAATAAGGATTAATTTTATTATTGTGAGAAATAATAGCACAGCATTTGCCAATAAAAGAGCCAACAGATTGAAAGAATAATACGTTTAAAATACAACATAAAATTAATGTATGTAAATTTTGATTCACGTTGAAAAAGGAGTATTAGTCAATTGGGGAAAAGCAATAACTATTCATTGGACACTTGCTACCACCTATTTGCACAGGTTCTTGATAATATCAGCTATCTAGCATTTGAAGAAATCAATAAAAAATTCTTTAATAGGAATCATATGCATCAATTTCAAACATAAGTCTTAATAGTGAAATGTTCTGTCCAGAAAAGCAGGACCAAGCCTCTCATTAAAATTTTTGAAAAGAATTTTAACATTTATCTTTGTATTTATTGTGGTCATGTAATACAAAGAAAATGTGCCAAACTTTCACCAAGCTCTATCACCATGCCTCTAAATTTGCTCCTTTTTATCATGCCAGTATGTCTTGTAAATGTGAATTTCCACGGAGTCACGATGTGGAAAAGATTGGGAAACACTGAAACACAGGGAAAGAGTGACATCACCAAAAACAGCACCCGCAGGAAAGCCAAAGGGCACTCTTGTTGCACATAAAAATGTGTTATAAAGGAGCACCCAGTTCTTTCCTCTTTCAACCAGAAGTATTTCAACTTTTTCCTGCTCTCCCATTCTTTATACTCCTGCCCCATCAATACCTCAAGTCAGCAGAAAACCAGCTCAACTTCAAATCCACACATTCTCAAAGAGAAATTTCCCATTTAAAAGCAACCCATTGTATCACAGACTGATGAAAATACATATCAAATTTTAATATTACCATTTCTTGGCATAAAGAAAGACATTCTGTTCTACGTTCCAAATACCACTACGCAATAAATATGTTTTACAACAACAAATGGACAACAAAGGCATATTAATACCATCAAAATAAGATTGTAGAGGAATAATGACATTTATTGGATAAAATTACGTGAAAAAGTATTACAGAATAGTACATATAATTCGGATTATAGAACACAAATGCATACTTTGAGGTCATAAACAAACAATTTTAATAATGGTAAAATGGCATAATTAGGAAACTTTGTTAATCAAGGTTTTTCTTTAACATTGTTATATTACTTTCAACTACAATATCAATAATAGTTTTCAATAAAAATAAACTGATAATACATCTGCACTCTTGTATAATTTTCTGCTGTTGGTTACCATAAATGAACTGACACACACTCCTATAAATCATCAAAACCTCCCTTTCAAACAAGGGTCAAGTGTTAACTGTGTAAAAGTGCTTTTATACCTTTACTAATATTGCAATACTAAACAGAAAGGTGATTTTTAAACCTATTTAAATCTACCCTTTGTACTTAAAAGTCCAATGAACACTATTATGCCACTCAAACACACAGTTACTTGGATCTGAGGGCTTTAAAATACAACTAAAAACATCCCATTAATTTTTTGAGAACAAAGAATTATCAACATAATTAAATCTGTTTTAAAAAGGAAAAAAAGCGGAACAAAAATTTCAAAATTATTAATTGTAAACTATTTTTTGGCTCCCATAGACAAATATGCCAGAGTAGCTTTGAGTAGCTAAAAATTTACTGAACACTTATTATGCGCCCAGCACTGGGTCCTATTGTCATTTAGCGTAAATCTAACAAGATTCTGTTAGTTATTATTGTCCCATAATTCAGGAGGTTTAGTAATTTGCTGGTAAGCAGCAGATTGTATTAGAACTTCAGTGTCTCTAAAGTCATTTTCTTCACTGTACTCCACTAGGCAAACATATCAATATGGATAACAGTCAAGCATCAACAAGCATATAGTTCAACAATGATGGGAGGTATAATGTCAACAATATTAGTCGGCATGAGGGGTCTCTTCACAACTCTTGCACTTGTGTATTTATTTAACCATTTCATCTTAACCAGATTTTAACAGGCATCAATCAATAAAGGCTTCCATTTAAAAAACTGTCATAATTATACTTTAAGGTGAGAAAAATCCAAGAGTAAAAGTTAACCCTAAAAATCAACTCCTGCACAGAAAGTAAACATCCGGAATTCCAACATTTCTAATGTCTATGACTTATGGAAGATAACAAGGTAGAGAGAAAAGTGAACAAAAATTAATTTGGGTTTTTTTTTAACTTGCATTGAATCCCATTTTTGACACATGTTGGTCAGAGATCATGAAGCAAATTACTTGGTCTCTTCGATATTTTCTCATTTAAAATAAAGTAATACTGCAAAGATTAAATGAGAGCATGGCATAACCCTGTACCAAGAATGTGCTCTGTCAGGGTTGATGTCCTTCACTTTCTTGACCGATCTTAAAATAAATGTCTTATTGCAGCACATTATACAAAAATCTACATTTTTGTTATAACTGTAAACATGAAATAAACATAATGAAGAAAAATAATTACCTGAAGCATTGTGGAAAAATGTCTTATTGCTTCATCATAGAGACCACTGCCAATCAACACATAAGCAATAGCTATGAAACAAAATACAAAAACATTAAAGAAAAAAGGCTCTCAGACGGAGATCAATAACTTCTTTTTAAAAGATTTATTTATTTATGCATACAAGAACTGGGGTACAGGCCAGAGGTGTGGGGGGTGAGAGGATTCACCAGAGACAGAGTGGGGAGCAGAACAGGCAGACTGACTGAAATACACTGCTGAGGGGAGCAGCAGGCAAGACAGGAGAGGTCTGCTGCACCCTGTGGGCATCTCCCTGGCTGAGGATCAAACTCGTGCTACAGAGGCCATGGATAGCCCCAAAGTGCTGCTCTCAACCCCATGCGCCACCAGGGAGGCCCAATAACTAATTTCTTTACTAAATATAAAAGGCAACTCCAACAACCAGAAGTAGAAAAAGAAAACTTAGAAATTAAAAAGATATAACTTAATTCTTTTACCACTCAGGACTTGCTAATCAATCTTCTGCTTCATCTGGATTTAAATTATTAAAGTCATTTATAAAATATCTGCCTATAAGGCCTATAAGAACTAATTCTATTTGTCTAAGCCCATCACTCACTTTCAAATATCAAGTAACCTTTTTTGATATTCCCTAACTATATATCAAAAGAGCTAGTAATAAGCCTGAACAATATACACAAAACATGGCAATGTGATTTTACTGTGAAACTTAAGAGAAATAACCAAATAGCACCACAAATCTCTATTCCTGGGGTTGCTTAATTTACTGCCAATTATCTAGAAAGAACAAAAACAGAGGTTCAAATTAATATATATATTTATATAATGCCTAACTGTAGATCATGCACACTACTGTAATGCAATGGTAGCCCTTTCCCTACCTCTTGTATTTAAACAAGTCAAAACAATGCTCAAAATATATACTAAAAATAAATAAATAAATAACTTGATCAAATTGTTCAAGTAACTGGTATTTTTTAAGTTAGTCATGACTACCTCTTAAAATATGGCAATATTTTGACTAACTTTTTCACTTGACAACAAATTTTAATACTCTAGACCATATTTACATCTATATTTGCCATAATTCCCTAAATCCCCAAGTAACCCTGAAAAAAACTGTATGTCTCACTCAACATTATACTATTTTGATCATATTTCTTTGCAAAAAAGTTTTATTGTAACCCTCTAATTCTAGACCCTAATAGGTATTCTGAAGATGGGCAACTGAAATTTTATTGTCAATAGAGTTTAAATTTCCTGACATTAGAGTAGTTAAAACATAAATGCAGTAGAAATACTAAATGCAGAGATTTAAACTATAAATAACCCAGGAAAAGTTCAAAACCATTCATTATCATAATTATACTAAGAGCTTTGGGGGGGCATTCTTCAAAATAAAAAAAGGACTGTTTTTAACCCAATTTGTTCTTCAAAAAGAAAAATTAAGTTCAAATGCATATTCAGAATAATAAGAATGGACACTATTCAGATAAGTGTATCTGTTTAGATAACCAGAGATATCTTTGGAAAGGTCCAGAATCATTAGCAGCAAAAGAGCAACATGAATAATTACATGTATCACACTTTTTTTTTGTTTTTATTTTTTTATTTTATTTTATATAATTCTTACATCATTTTTCATTTTTGCACAATGTATGAATTTTCATTTTGGTTATATTCCCCATATAATTCCCACCCCCCCTTATTTTGGCCCTAATCCTTCCTCTCCTCCCCTGTCCTCCCTCAGTAGTATGTCTCTGGTTTATAGTTGCTTGTTGAATTTGATTTTTTCTTTATTATAATTAGTCTTTTTCCTGGTCCCTTATTTAGGTTTTCTAAAGTCCTGCTATTAGTGAGACCATTCAGTATTTTTCCTCTTCTTTCTGGCTGATATTGCACTCTTAATGTGTGCCAGGCACAGACCTAATCATCTACACATATTAACTCATTATTGCAAGAAGGTAGTTACAATTATTATCCCCATTTTGCAGATAAGGAAATGAAGCAGCAATTAAACAAACTGTCCAAAAACAACATGCATTCAGTGAGACAAAGGAACCTAGCTTCCTAGCTCTGGGTCCTACCCTTCTTTTTTCAAGACTTAATTATTTATACAAGAACTGGGGTATCAGGCCAGAGACACGGGAGAGCGAGAGAACTCATCAGAGACAGAGCGGGGAGCAGAACAGGCAGACGGATCAAAGACACTGCTGAGGGGAGCAGCGGGTGAGACAGGAGAGGCCCACACCATGTGGGTATCTCCCTGGCAGGAGGGGAATTGAACCTGCACTGCAGAGGCTGCGGACAGCTTCACAGCACTGCGTTCAACCCGCTGCGCCACTGGGGAGGCCCTGGGTCCTACCCTTCTAACCAACACACACCAAAATAAATCAAGGCTGGATCAAAACTGCTCTGCACTGGGCTGGACTGAAAAATGGTTTAGATTCCATAATGATTAGATCAGCAGAGAATGAAACACAAACTTGTACTTTCTGAATGCAGGAAGAAATAACAGCTGTAGGAGATCAATACTGAACATTGCCCATGTTTTGGTTGCTGAATTCCACTCAAAATCAAATGTAACTCCCAAATCTTTCCATTTAAAAGTAAACATTTTTTAGAGAAAACCCCCGCAGTGCCATTTCAAAAAAGCTCTAATCCAAATGTTGCGCAAATAAAAATAAGACCTGGATCTATATTTTGTTGTTCAGAGTTCAAAGAAAAAGAATAAACTTGTATAGCTGGAATTCTCACAGAAATTGTTACTCACATCTACTCCACATCTCCCAGCACCATACATGTTGATAGAAGTTGTTTTTCTAAGAAAAAATGCTATGATACAAAAGATCCTAAGCCAGCTCAGGGTCTAAACTATCGTAGTGTCCATTTGAAATGTTCTTAGAATGTAGAGGCAGCCTGGCACACATCAGGTCCTTAATTAATTATTTAATACACAAATATGTGGCTGGACAGAATCCAAGGATTTCAGGAAAGACCAAGATCTGATGCATTAACAGGTAATTAAGTCTCATGTCTACTCAAAGAGTACCACCAAAATGTAATTCATACTTTCAAAGGGTCAATTCTTAACTACCTGCACTAAAAGAGGAAAGGAGTCAGTACAAGAAGAGCTTGGTCTCAATGGGAAGTGTATATGCCTGCAGAAAGGCTAAAATGATTATTTGAAAATCAGAAACATTTTTCTGCATGTGCTTTAGGTGACAAGGCCCCTCAAGGGAGCATGTGCTTATATGAAGTCAGTCCACCTGCACACCCAATGTTGTTTCACGCCTTCAAAAGGAAGCTGACAAGGCAGGGAGGGAGACACCCAAACCATACAGACACTGGTGACATCAGCCTGTTTTTAAAACATACCATGAACAAGCCAAACAGCATGACCCATTTGCAGATGTGAAATCATTCAATTTGTCTACACCCATATTCTGTTGACCCAATCCAATAACTGACTGGTATCATGAGTAAAATTCATTTAAATCTAGCTATTTTATTACACAGAAATCTAAAGTAGGTATGATTCTATTGTTTTCATTTCTATATTATTCATAATAGATGACAAAATATAAATACCCTTTAAATGAATGATAGCAGCTCATAAGACCTCATCAGCATAATTATTAATTCCCACTAGAACGCAGAGGTGGAACAATCCCTACCAATCATTCCATCCAAATCTTTTACTTCATGACATACACGCAAGGAGGACTCTCACAAGGGCTGAATGCCACTCATACTGGCAGGCTCAAGGCTGTGTTCTTTCTGCCTCACCATCCTGCCAACTTGCTCTGCATATAAGCATAAATTCTAGAAAATACCACAGGAATATCCTGGTTCAAGTCTCACCTAACTCTTCATTTGTGCTGTCATTATCAGTAGCAAACGGGAATCTTTTTTGTTCTGCAATAGACTTGGCCTGGCTCTGAAATAAAAACAAATAAACATACATTTCAGCTTATCACAAATGAAGTGAAAACTTAAAATACAAACCTGTATTTAAAAAAATTAAAGCTACATTTGATTTATATGGAAGAAAATATTCGTTTTAAGTCATAACATTTATGTACTTCAGGGCACAGTTTGTGGCATAATTTATTTGCTTTTTCCCCCTTATCATTAGCAGGTCTGTTTTTCCAGGAGTAAATATTTTCTTTTTTTTGTGTGTGTAGAAGAAATGGGATGTAGGCCAGAGGACAGAAATGAAATCCCATAAAAAGAAATCATTTCCAAAGTAACATCAAGAGTACACTGAAGGGCATATCTGATTTAAAAGTTTTTATTATGTTAGAAATAAAATCTCTAACAGAAGTGAGTAGGAAAAGCATAGCATGAACAAATAAATTCCTCAGCAAAAATCATGTTTCCTATTCTCAATACTGCATGTATAGACATCTTTTGTGGATGGTGGTAAGATCTGGTATGATTTGCACAATTGTACTTCTATGTTTACTTGAATAATTATTTGATTAGTGATTGTAGGAGTAAAGAGCACACAGGGATAGAGGTTATCTAGTTCACCAATTTTCTTCATCAGTACTGGCACATAATAGGTACTAAATAAATATCTGGAGAATGAATGACTTCCATATTTTAAACCTATGGAAAAAGTTTTATAAGCTTTCTTCCAATGGCTACTAGATAGCAAAATTTCAAACGAAAAATGTAACTAGTAGAAAATTCTTGAATTGCTATTAGTAAGAATAGTTTAAAATTAGTTTCTCATCACTCTAAGAATCCACTTGCCTACCTGAGGTGGAGATTGTTCAATTTCTACTTAAATGTTTTCAATGATAATCAACTCACTACTTTACAACACAACATTCTGGGTTTTGACAAGTCTAATTAAAAAGTTTTTCCATATTCCAAGTTAACTGTACTTGGTTCACTAGGTAAAACCAGTTGATTATTCTCTAGTTTGATTTTTCTACCTATTTTCAGTAATTCTTACATGAAAAGGCAGACATTGTCTGGAAAAGAAAGAATATCCTATAAGGAAAATTTTTAACCAAAGACACAAAAATATGTACGTGATTGTCAAAGGAAAGGCCTGGAGAAAAAATGTGTTAACTTTGGGTACTGAAAAAAATAACTCAGTTTCATAAAGTTAAGTATAAATAAAAAGAAGATCCTTCAAGAGGCAGCTAGCTAACATGAATTGTCGGATGCAGACATAGTGTCAGATAGTCATTCCTGGAATGGCAAGGTCTCCTGTACAGTTTAGTTGGTTCTGATGAAAAAAAAAAAAAAAATAGAGCTATGTAAAAGATACCCACACAGGCAGAGGTTGGAAAATAAGATTATACTATCATACTTCAAATACATACTATTTCTAGACATATGGGTTAATTATGAGCTCCCCTTTATTCTTTGGAACTTAAATGATCAACCATACAATTTAAAAGTCATAATAATTCAATGTGAGCAAATACTAGATGACCTAACTTTATCTTATACACAGTGAACCAAATCAGACCCAATTCTCAGTTGATAACCTGAGGTGACTTCCAACATTTAGAGTTAGTGTCATCGTGCTTCAGGTCACAAAAACAGGAGGCATGACAGAAGATGCATACCAGAATCTTTTCAGTGTTGAGGGAAAGCAACGAGTCACAGGGTGGCGTTCCTTTGGGTTCGCAATCTGGATCATGGAAGTTCAAAAAGGATGACTCTGAAAAGCAAACATTCCTTGTTATTCTCCTCATCTTAAATTTATGGCTCTATACTATATATTGGAATGCTAAGGATCCATATAACCAAAATAAAGACGAGTCTAGAAAACACTAAAAGGAGCATCTTATCTTCTACCATCACAACTGTGTAATATTTTAACTTCCAAATATATTACACACTCATCAGTGATCTCACAACCATTCTGGAAAAGATCAAAGGCAAGTTTCCCAGGTTGGTAAAATGAGGTTTAGATAGGTTAGAATTGTTCTAAAGACAACAGGGCAGAAAGAGTACTAGTCAATACCCTTCTCACTATACACAATGAATTAATAGAATTGCTGAGATCCTTTTATTAGACATATCCTATCCGGCAGCATTTACCACATGTTAAAAAAAAAAATCACAGAGGGCCTCCCTGGTGTGCAAGGGGTTAAGCACCGCAGTATGAAGCAATCTGCAGCCTCTGCAGCACAAATTCGATCCCCAGTTGGCAAGGGAGCTACCCACACGGCACAGCAGATCTCTCCTGACTTGCCCACTGCTCCCCTCGGCAGTGTATTTCAGTCAGTCTGCCTGTTCTGTTCCCCACTCTGTCTCTGGTGAATCCTCTCACCCCCCGCATCTCTGGCCTGTACTCCAGCTCTTGTACACATAAATAAATAAATCTTTAAAAAAAAAAATCACAGAGAACAAAGTCAAATCATGATAAAATGTTTAAAAATATGCACTCAGATTCTAGAATTCAGAACACATATTTAACTCCTAAATTTGTGCAAGAAAAAAATGATCCAATTAAAAAGAATGGGTACCAGAAATGAATATCGAAAGCACAGAAGCAAGATACAAACAGACAATGAATAGATAGTCCTGGCAAGAAAAGGGAATTGGTGCTAGAAAATAAAAATATGAGGGTGGAAAGTCAGTCATTAGACTGGGGAAAGCCTTGTACCCAAACAAATACTTTAGTCTAAAAGAGAATTAAGAACCAATAATGGTTGTTTGTAGGTATTTGGAGGATTAATTTGAAGAAAGGTTTTTTGGAAATATATTAACCTATAACATGTTTCTCCAACCTTTAAAAAAAGCTAATATTTGAGAACTTCCCATATGCTAAGCACCACGCTAAGCACTGAGTATATGTTGTCTTATTGTATTCTAATAATCCCTCTACTTTGTGCAATTCATGTCAGTTTCAATAAAATTGCATTGTATAATTTTAAATAGCTACATCACATTCTATTGCATGGAATTTAACCAGACCTCTATCATTGGATAATTAGGATGTCCTTTCTTTTTTTAATATGTTTCAGTAAGTATCCTTGACCTTTGTTTTTGCAATATACCCAACTAGGCAATTAAATTCTAAAAAACATAATTACTGGGGCAAAGATGGAAACGATTTTATGACCATTCAAATGTTACTCCATTTTCATCCCAGTATGTAATAATAATTTCATTCCCATTAGCAGTGTACAAAAGGTCTATTTCCCTCCACTCAATATTGCCATTCTTTTTATTGCTCCCAATCTGAAAATAGTACTAGCTAAGAGTAAACTTTCTGTGTATTGGCATCTCTTCTTTTGTAAATGCCTTTGCTCATATTTAAATCATCTGAATCTATTCTGTCATTAATGTCAGTCTGTCATCCGATTACCTATTGCCCAAATGGTTAACTGGTTATCCCAGTATCACTTAAATTATCAATTTTTTGTTTTTGTTTTTGTTTTTAAAGATTTATTTATCTTATACAAGAACTGGGCCAGATGCACGCGGGAGGGTGAGAGGATTCACCAGAGACAGAGCAGGGAACAGAACAGGCAGCCTGACTGAAATACACTGCTAAGGGGAACAGCAGACGAGGCAGGAGAGGTCTGCGGCGCCATATGGGACCCTCGCAGCCAGCCGGTTACCAGCGCTGCAGAGGCTGCAGACAGCTTCACAGCACTGCCCTCAACTGCCTGCGCCACCAGGGGAGGCCCTAAATTATCAATTTGAAACACCACCTTTATAATACCTTGTATCACTGGGTCTGTTTCTACACATCTTTAAAAAGGGAATCTTTGAGATTATTCAAATCTAACTTCTACAGCAACTGTGACAAATGACTGTCAATGCTATACATGGACATTTACTCTTTGGAGTATAATTCATATTCATTGTAGAAAATATGGAAAAATCACGAACAATAAATAAAAGCAATTCAGAATATCACCACACATTGAGAATGGCTGAAAATTTTGGTGTATGTAATTAAGAGTAGTAATACTGAAACCAGAAGATCTGGAGTGCGAAATCCTGTTCTCTGCCACTACTTACTAGCTCTCGAGTACTGACCTAGCCTCTTTAATCTTCAATTTCATTTGTAAAACAAGCCTAATCATAATCCACTACACGGGGTAGTTGTAAGATTTCCTAAGGAAATATATGTAAAGCAGGTGGTACACAGTTGCTGGCACACAGGAGAACTAAGAAATGTTTAGTGCTATTATTATCACTGACCTGTGAGAACTGAATGAGAATCACGGATTTGTAGCCTGCTTTTTAACTTAACTATATAAATACTTTCTCAGAGGATTCCATTTCTTCTATATTATTTAAATTTGAACTTAGTGAGATTGGGCCTCCCTGATGGAACAAGGGGTTAAGTGCACTATGTAGCAATCCGCAGCCTCTGCAGCAAGAGTTCGATCCCAGGCTGGCCAGGGAGCAACCCACATGGCGTAGCAGACCTCTCCTATCTTGCCCACTGCTCCCCTCAGCAGCGTATTTCAGGAGATCTGCCTGTTCTGCTCCCCACTCTGTCTCTGGTGAATCCACTCACCCCCCATACCTCTGGCTCATAACCGAGCTCTTGAATGCATAAATAAATAAATGTTAAAAAAAAATGAACAGTGAGATTATATACCACTTTTTAAAATTTTTTTAATATTTTTTTTTATTTATGCATACAAGAACTGGGGTATAGGCCAGGGTAGGTGAGAGGATTCACCAGAGACAGAGTGGGGAGCAGAACAGGCAGATGGACCAAGGTACACTGCTGAGGGGAGCAGTGGGTGAGACAGGAGAGGTCTGCTGCGCCATGTGGGTAGCTCCCTGGCTGGGGATCAAACTTACGCTGCAGTGGCTGTGGATTGCTTCATAGGTTGTGTCTTAACCCCTTGTGCCACCAGGGAGGCCTTATATACCATTTTTAATATTTTTAAAGCAAAATTTCACTTCTCTGTAAAAAAAATGCATTGTGCTATTTCAAGACTTTCTAATCCTTGTAAGGGTTTCTTCAGATTTCAGTATCACAGTTCTTTAATTATTGTAGCCTTACAATAAATGTATATATTTTAGTAAAGCAAAGCCTGATCAACCTTTTTTCAAATATTTCTTGGCTACTGGGATAAACATTCTTCCTTCAGGTAAGTTTCAATCTTTCTGTTAAGGTTCCAGAACAACAACAACAACAAAAACCTTCTGTAATTTCTATTATCATTGTATTAAAATTATGGATTGAGGGGAGAAACAATTTACTTCCTTACAAAATTTAGTCTATTCAAGTCTTTTATTAACAGGTGAAATTTTATATAGGATTTACACATTTAAGTTTGTTGTAATTTTTAAAAAGTTGATTATTGATTCAATACATGTTTGCTGAGCATCTAGTCACTATCAGCCTCAGTGGTCAATCCAAACAGAAATGAGCACTGGCCTTGTATTCACTGGAGGAAATGGATAGTAATCACTTACACAAAGAAATGTAAGGTAGCAAGGGCTTATAAGGAGTAGCTATGCATAATAAGTGCCTGCTTAGGGAGGTCTTGTCTGCATGAATAACATCAGCACATATTGATAAAGTCACGATGTATAGGCACTCTACTAATTCCCATTTTAACAGTGAGGAAAATGTGGCAGAGAAACACAGAAATTTGCCAGTGACCATTCTCTAGCAAAATAGTAGAGGCGGCATTTGAGATGGAGTCAGTTTTGGAGTTCTCGCTCATAACATGAAAGGATTAAGGGTGAGCTGAAGGAAGTTAAGGATTTAAAAGGTGGAAGTCCACAGAATGCTAGCAGGACTAGGAGAGTGGGCAGAAATACAGCATATTCTTAACTGGCTAGAGCTGTATAGTTTATCTGCCCACATTAGTGAAGTCTTAACAATGTTACTCATGTCTCAATTTATCCGTTGATAATTGTCTCATCTGCATGTGATTTTATCAAAGCTTTTGAAATATTTATTCTCATTTAGCATCTTATATTACCCCTGCCCAAAAGTATTCATTAATAACAGTGATAAAAGGTACTCCTGCTATTCCTGACATTAATATTACATCTAGTGACCCAAAATTTCCTCAACTTCTGATAAATTTTTCATTTAACATTTATAAATATTCTGTAGGAAGCTGCTCTATCTGGCCAGGGGTTGAGTGGTATGTTTTACTCTATCAAGAAGTATTCTCCTAGTCTTTGTTTTATTAAAAAAAAAAATTAATGAGGAAAATTGGCTGAACTTTATCAAGTGAGTCTGCAGTTTTAAGATAATCATTTGATTCTTCTTCTTTAACCTACTAAGGTAATTAAATTTTTTTAAAGGTTGAACCACCTTTGTACTTATAGAATAAATTTTAATTGATTGAGGCAGGTAATTCTTTTTTTTTTTTTTTGCATTAAAATATGGATTCTTTATTTTCTGTAATCTTATGTTGCTCTCAATTTTTCCCATTTTACTAGGCAGTGGAAAAATTTAGACTACCAAGTCAAGTAACTGTCAGACTAACATAATTTCTTGAAGTACTTCCAGAGTCTTGCAAGGTTTTTTTCCATATCCCCTTCTCCAAGTCAACTTAACCTCTGGATATATATAATAGTTTGTGTCCTAATGGCAGAGGGAAGAACAAGTCCTAAATCATCCTCAAGAACCTGGTTTTTGAGGTTCTTTGCAATTTAAGATTATTTACATGTCTCTGGTATATATCACCGAAATTCATGGCTGATGGAATTTGTCCATTTTCTTTTATTTATTTATTTGTTTGTTTGTTTGTTTTATTCTTTTAATTGCTTCCTGGCTTCAGTTTACTAATATTTTACTTGGATTTTTATAACTCTCACACCTTTCTATTCCCGCCACCCCAAACTGTGTTAGATTCTGGTAATAGCACTTTTCACTGATTTGGTAAGGTCTGTGATAGGAAAATTGCTTGTTAACTAGAATAGGAGTTGTTAACTAGAATTGTCTAGAAAGGGTTAAATTTACCCTTCAGTCTAAAAACATCTCGTGTACAATGGCTTCAAATATTTTACAATAATCCAATCAGTTGTATTTAAATGGTATAGATTTCCATGAAAATAAGAAAATTCTGTTTTCCTCCTTGCTTAACTCATAAAAGTAAAACTAACAGTGATTACTGCAGAAAGCATATTACAAAATGTCATCTTTTTCTTATTATGATTTTGCCAGACATTTCTTTATTACTTCAGATTTTTAATCTTATTAGCAGAGATTTCTACAGTTGTCTCTTAACCCTAAGCACTTCTATAACTGCACATATCCTGATTTCTAACGTACATTTACATTTGCTGTCCTATTTATATGTTAGTTTGTTTATATTTTTTGTTTTTTTTTAACTAGCCCTTAGAACTATTTATGAATTCTATTGTTCTGTTTCTAATCCATTTGTTCTGGCTTTGTTCTATTTAGTCCTTCCAAGTGCCCTTCTTGCCTCTTCTTGTTTCTCAGAGTTAATCTCCAGTTCATTTATTCCCTTTCTCCTTTAATACTAGGAAGCCGCAAAGCCTTAAGCAGGAAAAAAGATCACCAACAGCTGTTTGAGGAGAGAAGGCCAAGTGAGAGACTGTAGTCAGTTAAAAAATGGGAAAAGTCCAAACAAAGGGAGAGGCCACTGGGTTGAAATGGAGGGTCATAGTCTAAAGAGGTACATGAGGTTAAACAAGAAAGACAGAGTTTTGAAAAAGATTAGGAATGAAAACAGGAAAAAGGCACCATCGTTTAATTTGTGCAGGTAGGAAAAAAAGGACTGAATTACAATGGAAGCTTAAGAGAGAGAAAGGTTTTAATAGGAAGTGGAGGGTGAACCTTGGGCTTAAGTCACTTGCTCATTAAGACTCAAAATTGTCAATGTCTTGTTTGTAGTTAGGAAGTTCCAGAGAAAGATAAGAGCTACACATGACTTTGATAATCATTAACTTATGGTGGATGATAAAGCAGGGAATGTGGGCTGGATCGCTAAGAAAATGTAGGAAGCTAGAATTTAATGAGAAGGAAAGAGCTGACCCTGGTGGAGACAAGATATTTAAAGGGAGGGCAAGGGGTGCTCCAGTTGGTAATTCACCTTTTTCTAAAGAACTACCCATTTCTTTGAACTGTTCTCCATCTTTGCCATAAAGCTATACACAGAATGATTATAATGATTTTAATTTTTCATTATACCCCCTCACACCTTAAGTCAAATATTTGTTTCTTCTCTTTTTTCTTCATTAGTCTTGCTAGATAATTTTCTAAACTTTATCAGTAATTTCAATGAACCAGCCCTTACATTTAATTCTACTTGTTCCTGATTTCAAATATAATTAGTTTGGAAGCAAAGTAATAAATAGAGTGGATCAGAGCACAGGTCATGAGCCAGACTGATTCAGATCAGATGCCTAACTGGCTGTTTAACTGTGTGCCAAGTTCATCAATATCTTTTAGCCTCAGTTTTCTCATTTGTAAAATAGGAATAATTACCACCAAATGCCCTCATATATGCTTCACAGGATTAATATAATGGGAAAGGTATAATGCCCACAGTTCACAGAAAATTGATTGTTAAATGTCAGTATACATATAGGCTAAAATTGCTAGCGGGGCAGGGAGGTTCTTGAGCTTCCTAAGTTTATTTTGGTCATCAAAGTACTATACAGCTTTAAAAATGCTTTAACAAACATTACTTCTTCTGGTCTCTATCTTCTGAGATAGGCAGAGTATACCTTAGACTCATTGTACACATAGGGAAATAAGCCCAACATTAAAGGACATGTTTTGGGTCATTAAAATAAAGAAATAGCAAAGACAATACTTGCCACAACTGTGCTGCAGGACAAATCAACAAAGGTCCCTGGTCCATTTGTCACTGCTCACTCTGCCACAGCTTGGTCCTTATAATAAACTTTAAATACAGCAATGTGACCAAACTTCTCTCCTCCCCTCTTAAACCCCTCATGAGGCTCACTTTAAGAAGAGCAATTTTGATGAAGTGATGAGAAGCTGACAGGGTTCAAAAGAGAAGTGGAGACATGGAGACAATGAATATAAATATCTCCTTTCAGGAACTGGGCTGCAAAAGGAAGTAGAAAAATGAGGTGTGGCTGGAAGGACATGTGGTCCTGTCTTTGTTGCTTGTTTTATAAAGACGGGCGCTCTTACAACCATTAATGTGCTGATGGAAGACAAGAGAGAATGGAGTCCCTTGCATAAGGAGCACAGACAACTCACCACAACAGGACCAAAGGCTATCAGTACAGCTGCAGGCAGGCTGACAGTTAGGATGGGGGTGTGGGGGAGGTGCATGAAAGTTCTCTTCAATTGCTTCTTTCCCAGCCATATAAGAGGAGGGAGGCTACTGCCTCCAAGTGAAAAGAGGAGGTGGCACTGGAAGTGGACATATTTGTCTCACATTCATTCTGAAAGTGAAAACCAAATAAAAGTTTGCAAAGGAACCTCCAAAGGAACAATTTTTATAAGGAATTCAAGAGCAGCCTGGTCATACTCATCACCCAACCACCTTGCTCCAGTTATATGGCTAGTATGCCTGTCACCCGAAAACAAGGATAAATGGGCTTTTCCCCATGAACAGGCTAGAATTTGGAAATCAGGTGCCCAATATGTATTGAAAATTTTTTATCCTAGGTATAGGGTATCTGGGAAGAGCAGACAGCAACTTGAGGCCAAGTAGCTGCTATGCAGCCATCAAGTGTAGTGCCTTTTGCCTTTACCAATCTCTGCATTTGTACGACTACCACTGTTGAGGGCAGTTTACCGTACCACTGGATGGTCCCAAGAGGTATATTTCTTTTAGAATAACAGGAAAATAAGAGGGAAAACTTTCCTCTGAATTATTTATTTATTTTAATTCTAAGAAGGGCCTCCCTGGTGGCACAGGGGGTTAAGCACAGCACTGTGAAGCAATCCGCAGCCTCTGCAGCATGAGTTCGACAGCCAGACAGCCAGGGAGCAACCCACATGGCGAGGTAGATATCTCCTGACTCGCCCGCTGCTCCCCTCAGCAGTATACTTCAGTCAATCTGCCTGTTCTGCTCCCCGCTCTGTCTCTGGTGAAACCTCTCACCCCCTCCCCCCGCATCTCTGGCCTGTACCCCAGCTCTTGTATGCATAAAAAATAAATCTTAAAAATAAATATTTTAATTCTAAGAAAATATATTCTTTGGTACCTGACATTTAAAAATTATCATAAAACAACTTGAAAATAGAGGCTTCCCAATGAGAATTAGACTATAAAGTCAACATCTAGTTACTCCTTTAGAAAAAGAATCTGCAAAAACCAGCTTTTAGAGACAGAATGGCTTTTTAATAAAGCATGAATGTGATCTAGTCAAAGCTGTATTAACCCACATAAAAGCATGAACACATGTAAAGAATGATGAAAACTGAAAGGAGTTGGTCAGCCACACAAATGAAAAAAGTGGTCCAGAAACAAATTATCCACAAACAGAAAAGTGTGCCTTAGCAACAGACTGGGCAGCGGCCTTACCCACAGAGGCCGGATTGAAGATGCATCAAATGCTCAAAATGGAACATGTACTTTTAAAAGCTGAAGAGCTTCTCATAAACTCATACATACTGTCAAATACCCACTACTGGGGGAGTTAAAACATCCGGGCACTGATGTGAAATTATCAGTGGCATGAGAATGGAGTCACTTCGAACATACCAAACACAAGCAGGAAAAATTTTCAAGAGAAGCCTACTGGTCTTCTGTGTAAAAGAGATGCTGAGCAGGCTAGACCAATACAGGCTAGACCTTCCAATGTCAACATCCTGAAGGTCTAAGTAAAGAACACCAGCCCCTAAGCAGAGTAGGCCCATTGCACAGTGCTGGTTCTTGAATCAAAACTAAAACCAGACCAAATATTTCCAAATGAAAGTAGGGTGACACAGAATGAAACTTTATTCTGAAGTTTAAAAAGAGATATCAGTTATTGGGCTTCCCTGGTGGCGCAAGGGGTTAAGCACAGCACTGTGAAGCTATCCGCAGCCTCTGCAGCATGAGCTCGATACCCAGCTGGCCAGGGAGCTACCCACATGGCACAGGAGACCTCTCCTGCCTCACCCGCTGCTCCCCTCAGCAGTGTATTTCAGTAGATCTGCCTGTTCTGCTCCCCACTCTGTCTCTGGTGAATCCTCTCACCACCCACACCTCTGGCAGGTATCCCAGTTCTTATATGCATAAATAAATAAATCTTTAAAAAAAAAGAGATATCAGTTATTGATTAGGAGCCCTTTTAGGTTTCATACGTTGCTTGTGAAAATTTATCAAGATACATACTTATGATACATGCATATCTCTGCATATATGTCATATTGCAATAAAAAGATAACAAAAGGAAAATTCATTCACCCAAAGTGAAAACATTAAAACTCTGCTTTAATCATTTCTTAATTTATTCTACATGCAAGACACACCCAAACAAGTAAACAAGATGTCCTATTTAAAATGTCATGGTGTGAAAGGGGGGAAGTTTTAAAAGTTGGTCAGCTGACCAACAATTTACCAATGCATACTGATACCAAGTGATCTTTATACAGAATGAACTCTGTCACTTCATGCAGTCATGGCTCATGCAGAGTAGATTCTAACACCCAGGTCATGTATCTTTTGCCCTCACCAAGAGAGTAAAAAAATTAACCCTATTACTCAAAGTTGAACACTAGTACCAGTACATAGCTTTTAAGAAATAAGTGTAATTCTTTTTTAAAAAGATTTATTTATACATACAAGAACTGGGGTGTAGATCAGAGGTGCAGGGGATGAAAGAATTCACTAGAGACAGAGTGGGAAGCAGAACAGGCAGATCTACTGAAATACACTGCTACCAGGAGCAGCAGGTGAAACAGGAGAGGTCGGCTGTGCCATGTGGGTTAGCTCCCTGGCTGGGGCTCGATACCTTGATAGTGCTGAGATTTTAACCCCTGTGCCACCAGGGAGGCCCAAGAAATAAATGTAATTCTAAAGTCAATATAGCTATATTAAAAAGCTATTGAATATGCAAATGCCAAAAACTATCATCTTCATGGAGCTCATGCTACAATATGTGAATTCTGAACCCGAGAACTTTCTAAGAGATGCTATTCAGTTAGCAAAAGATCCAGATTAGCCAGAACTGAAAGGAAATAATACATGGCTATCATTATCACTCCATGCCTCCATCTCTATGATCAAAATAAGCAAGATACTTAACACTGGCAAATTATTCATGGATGCCTTAAAAAAAAGATCAGTAGAGGTTTGCCAGAAAAATATATGTAACAAACACTAGGGGAAAAGGTGTTACTCCAGCATAAAATTTGGTCAATTTCCTTGTATCCAGAACAAAAAAAGAAATAGTTCTCATTATAAAAGTTTCTCTCTTCTACTTCTGCCTTCTACTTTGAAGGCATGGCAATGATTTAAGAGCTGTGTGCATTAAGATCAACTACATATATTTAAATGCCTGATTACTCAATTAAGAAAAAATTATATATAATGACCATAAGTCTTACTGACCTTGTCAAAAATTGCTGAGCAAGATTCCTAGGTATTTCTATATCTTTCTGACAGTTAACAACTCCCTAACAGGACAGACATTAATGTTCTTAAATCCACAAAGAACTACGGAAAAATAAAATCACACCTGGGGTTATTAATTTCAATAAACTAAAAATACTCTTTCAGGGTGCAAATTAATAATTGAACTTGACTGAGGTATTAATCATGGACAGCGCTAATGTGCTCAGCTAATGAAAGTAGCTATCTGCAAACTGCCAAAAAGATATCAAGTACAGACTTAAGAGACAGACAAAAAGTCTCTAAGACAGCAGTAAAAGGAAAAATCTCATAAACCCAATTGTTGTTATTAATACTATATTTTCAAAGAAGGAAAAAAAAGAATTTTAAAATAATTCTAAAAATGTGTGTGTTTGAACTGTTAAAATACACTTTAGACTGCCTGTAAAGAGCACATAACAACCTACTTAATACAGACAGAGACCACATTAGAATGAGACGCAGTTTAGGTTTGCTAGAAAGAACCGAGGTCCTAAATTTAAATCAATGGGCAGGCTATAACTTATCTAAATCTTAATTTACCAAATCTGTAACATTACAGTGTCAAATTAAGATACAGCTAAGATCTCTCCAAATCTTTTCTATTCAGGTCTCTGCTCATACCACCTTGCCAAAGGTGGTCACCTGGCCACCTCTCAGAGTAGCATTCCCACATTACTCTTTATTCTTGAAAACATTACTCTTATTCTTGAAAGCCTTTATCACCAGTCTAACCTATGCTGGTTTCTCCTGCAACCGCCTCCCCCCACCCGACTTCTACTCCAGCTCTTTCCCCATGGTCTAAAACACTGAGTGACATCTAATAAGCACACAAATGGCTTTTCAGAAAAAGAATAGATCCTCTGTAGTTCAAGTTCAAAATATTAGGTTCAGTGAAGCATCCTTGCATACATGTAAATATAAAATTCTAAAAGTTAAGAATATCACTTTCAACAAATTTAAGGGTTTAGGACTTTATCATTAATATTACTAATAAACTGTGCAAATATTAATGGGGAGATAACACACACATGGTCAAGAGGGCAGGTTCAAGTGAAGGTTCAAGTTACCCTTCACTACACACCTGTCTTAACTTCTCTTTATCTCAGTTTCCCCTTAGGTAAAATGAGGATAAAAACAACACCTATTTCAGTAACAACAGGATTAATTAAGAACATATATAGTGTTTACAACAATAAACTATAATTGTGGGGAAACTTGTGTTCATCATTTCTTTCCATAATCCCAAGCTAAAAACAGGGCAAAAGCAGTAAGGAAAAGGAAAATTTATTTTTGTTTCAAAAATATGTACATTATATATTTTTAAAAGAGTAAGATTATTTCCACCACAGGAAAAAGAAGGAAGATCAGAGCTATGTAATTACAACACGCCTTTCAAATAAAAAGCGAGATGTAAAAATGTAAAGGAGAAGAAAATGTCAGAGGGAGGGGTGTGGCACAGGAAAGTGCAGGCTGAGACTCAAGGCCCTAGGGAAAGCCCAGGCTGTGGTCTATACAGCTGCAGCTCAGTGAGCTGCTCCCTGGGGGCCTGATTTCCTTTGATGGTGGTCCACACAGTGCACCATTCAGACAGCAGGGCTGCCACCAGCTTCAGACTTTGGTTCTGCAATCACTGGGAGTTGTGTCTTAAGAGGATACATATACAGCTCAGTAGATGTGCAGATGTAGACTCGAGCATACATCAACTCAAGCATTTGAATCCAAAAGTTGTGAGAAGACTTGAAAAGTGGCTATACTTGCTGTTTCCATGTTCTGTATAGGGGCTGGCTTGTGGGTGGATGAGCTAGTAAGTGATGACATGATTAATAGTTGGTAAGGACAAGTCTGTTCGATTCTGAAGAACTATTAGTTCTGGGCCCTGGCACTTATCTAGACCTTTGTGTTAATCACATGGGGGCTCTGGATACAGAATGAGCCTCTCAGGCTACAAAACAGCTATAAATCATGAATTTGCTCCTACATCTGTTCTCCCTAGGACTGAGAGGGGCTAGAGCAGGTCTCATAGGGTCCAGTTTCTACCCAGTCATCCAAAGAAAGAAGGAGAAATGAGAGACATTTCTGGAGTCTCCACAATGAGAGATGGCTTTTGTCACATACTGTGGCCAGTAAATCTAAGAGAGCCCCACATAGCATAAGTAGTTGGCTCTGGGAATTATTTACTGGGGCTCAAGGCAGCAGCACCCAAGTCACGTCAGCACCTGTTGGCAGCTACTGGGACATTCAAGACAGCTCAGGGGAGCCTGTCTGAAAGACTCATGCCACTCATTGGCAGTAGTACATTTTTAATTCCAAACTAAGACATTAAGTACTACATGGGGGAGATAAAAAGAAAGTTCAAACATTTAAGTAAATCATCCTTCATTATATGGTGTTTATCCTTTGAAGGACAGAACATTAGATAATGGTCTCCGTATGTGAGGCACTGAGAAAGGGTAGATGGATAGGAAGATTCCTCCAAATGCCTAGTTTATAAAAACCTATATTTATCCCTATCTCGGAAAAAAGTTTAATACAGGTCAGAGTTGGCCCAAATTAGGACTCTTAGACACTGGCATAAGTCTGATGTCACAGAGTAAAATGAGTCATCTAAAGCAATAATATCTGTGGACCTCATAATATGAATCAATTTGTATTTTCCACTGTCCAGAATCTGGGTCTTTCAACCAATGAGATCACATGACTACAAAAAGGCAGGGGAGAGGAACATTTACACACATATGCTAGTATATACTACAGATGTGTTTTCCGACCTATTAACAGAGCTTAAGACAAAGCTTTGCCACCTCAGCTGTCCCTTTACAGCTGTGGGACCTCAGGCAAGTGATACTTTCATTCTGCCTCCATTTCCTGATCTGAGAAAAGGTGCTACCATCCGATGAGGTATAAACCAGGAGACTAGGTTAATGAAACTAAAGTTCTTACAACAGCACCTGGCATACAAGCACTCCATTTATGTTAGCTGTTTCTAGTTTTCCCCATAGCACCCTTGTGAAGAAAAAAAAAAACCCTGTAATTAGTTAATGGTAACAGTGTCTTCAAATTACAGAGGAGGCAACTTTGCAAAGACAGATTATTAACTTGTTTGAAGTCACAGAAAGTGATAGAGGTAAAAGCCATTCTTTTTCCACTATGTAATGCTGGCCATGTAATTTATGCTGTTATTAGCCAAGGTCTACTAGAAAATAAAAAAAAAGTCACATATACTTCAGTAAGTGAGTCTTCCTCGAGAAATCAGATTGTGCTAGAAGGAAATCAGAATGTGTAATCTTAACATCCAACAGCCAAAAAAATACTTTTTGTCTTCCCAGGTACAAGATGCTAAAGAACACTGCTGCCAGGCCATAAATGCACCTTAGCTCCTAGTGATTAGGTGTGTTTCAACAGCAAGCCTTAAGGGAACTCACCTAGGGACAGAAGAAAGGAAAGGGATTGAAAGATAAAAAGATCCACTAAAGAAGGTCAAAACAAACAAAAAAACACATACGTATTTTGTCCCTGAGGCATCTGTCATGACTGGTTAAACTGAAGCCAATCTTGCCCTATCTTAATGAATGAACTGGCCTAGTTCCAATACGCACACAGCTGTGACCAACACAGGCTCGAGGCCTGCCTGCGGGGCTCTTTTTACAATCAGGGAGACACCTGACAGATCACAGGTCAATCTTGAACAACTGGAGACAAAATATCAACAAGCAGATAAAACGGGCATACTCTTTTGTCTCCTTTACCTTCCAGGGATAGAATGTTTAGACTGTTTAAAACAAGACCTCAACCTGGAAGGTCAGGAAACAAGATTTCCAGACCAAAGCCGGACTGGACATCCCCACCTCTCCTCTGGGCCCCAAGAAGCAGCGCCCTAGGGCCTGATCCTCCTCAGTATGCTCCAGTCCTTCCGTCCCTCCCTCACTACCTAGGCCTGCTCAAGGGAAAGAGCGGGAACAGGGGCTACTCCGGACCACCTGCCATCTCCTCGACCATCCAACACCCTTTCAACAGTTGCTAGGACTCCGGTGAGGCCACCCTGGCCCCGACAGCAGGTTGTCAGCTCTCTTCTGCATCCACAGCCGTGCCCACGGCGGCCAGGGAGGAGGAGGGCGCGCAGCGGCGTGGGTGCGAGAGGCTGGAAGCGGCCCAGGTGTGACACCTCGCGAAGCCGGCTCCACCTGGACTGCACTTCGCGGCTGGCAGCGGCGAAGCCCAGGTGACCACACACCGGTCCCCGGGCCCGCCGCCCCCACGGCCCCGCTGGCCCCAAGGCCCGGGGCGCCCCGGATGCCCGCCCGTCACCGCCCACTCACCGCCGCACTCAGCCGAGTACTGGTCCCCCCAGTCCCCGGACGGCGGGCTGCAGCCGCCACCGCCCGCCGGGGCCTCCTGCTGCTGCCGGTGCTGCAGTTCCTGCTTGAGCAGAGACAGTGGCGAGTAGTGTTCCGTGGCCAGGGCGCCCGATCGCGACCCGGGGGACAGGACCCCCAGCAGCAGCAGCACCAGGACGCGCCCCGCGGCGCCCGCAGCGGCCACAGCTCCGCCCCAGCAGTAGCAGCAGCAGCAGCCGGCAGGTGCCATCTTCCCTCAAGGCGCATGTGCGGCGGCCCGCGCCGCGCGCTGCGGCCTCCCAGACTTAACCCGCGGCGGGCAGGTGGGCCTTAGCCAGAGGGGCGGGAGAAGGACTGGGACAGTCCCTTCTGGGAGTTGTAGTCCCAGCTCCGTCACCCTCGGCCCTCTTTCCGGGGCTGGGACTACAAATCCCAGCAAGCATTGCGTGGCGCAGGCTTTCCGGCCAGGCGTCTAACGTCCTCAGAATCGGAAGTTCGCGGCCGAAGTTGCGTGGAAATGGGCACTGGTGGGCGGACTGGGCTTCGGGCTAGCAAGGGAAACACGGATGAGGTGACAGCGACTCCTACTGCTGCGTCGGCATCCTGCCAGTACAGGTGCATCGAATGCAACCAAGAGGCGGAGGAATTGTACCGAGACTATAAACACGGCGTGCTGAAGATAACCATCTGCGTGAGTTTTCCATTGTGGGATGATCTTTGGGAGAAAATGGCTCGGGGGGCATGTGGGGACTGCGAGAAGGGATGCAATCTGTATCCGTTTTTTAGAGCGATAAAAATCAGCGAATGTCAGGGCCCGCTAATGCAGTCTTCCCTTCCATGCTTGACTCTCCTGGTCTGGGTCTGTCTGGTCGTTGCAGGAATACCGGTGACACCCAGCCTAAGCGAACAGATCCTAGGGCAGAGGTGGGGCTAGGTTTTGCAAAGAAATGTGAAGATCAGATTAGGTTGAAATTTGAGTTGATGCCATAGCTATTTCATGATTGTTATTGTCCTTTTGCTAGACAAATTGAACTCCTTATCACCCTCCCTTCTTGATCTTTCTCCATACATAGCACCTGTCGTCTAATATTCTTTGTAATTTGTTTATTATTTATGATCTGTCTCCTACCACTGGAATATAAGCTTCCCAAGGCCAGCGATTATTGCGTATTCATTAATGTAGCTTGACCCAATCAGAAAAGCGCCTGACACATAGTAGGTATCCAATAAATATATGTGGAATGAATGATCCACTTCTGGATTTTTAAGATAATCATATTCTTGGTCATCGTGAATATAAGCTTTTTGTCCAAAGAAAAGCTAGTATTTGTTTATCCATTTTAGTTAATCTGTAGTAATATAAAATAACCTTTTATTAATTTTTTTTTAATTTTTGGCATTAAGTTACCAAAATTGCCTTTCTAATTATCAGATGCTGATTTCTCTGTCCCTGTTCTGATAGAAAGACAGAATAATTATTGGCTCACTGTTTAGGTAAATAGCTACACCTTTTTTCTCTCATCCAGGAGAGATTTTAGATTTTGGACTATTGAATGGCTGTGCAGTTCTTTATGGATACACTGCTGTACAAAGTCATTCCCTGCTGAAATTATGTAATATCCTTGTTTTTGTTATGCTAATGCATAGTGATATGAATGATAGCATCACACAGAAAAAAAATCATTTAATTGATTCTAGGTTCTACAGTTAAACCATAAAATAGTTACTAAAAGGCTTTCTGAGTCCTGAGATTAAAAATTAAAAACCTTTTAGATTTTAAGCTATATTTTATGAAAAAAAAAATAACGAAAGTTCTAGGCGGTTACAACAGGTACCCCATACTTCCCTGCCATATTTGGAGTGAGCAGTATAAATAGCCTGGTCTCCTATCTGTATTTTCATCCTTAACAACTTTCCCTTTGCTCTTCCTCTTTTAGCCCCTGCCATTCCTCCCAGTTCCTTTTTCTGTGTTTCCCTGGTTCCCTCCATTGAATGGTAACATGCCCCTTGCTTTTAGTCACTATTCTTTAGCTTTGCACAATTTACTAATAATTATGCCTAAAGATATAGTATTTTTAATATTCTACACTGTCTGGTCTATTTTTAAGTGTTCACATACTTTATAAATTTAAAACAATACTCCTTAGAGATTTCTCTTAAGTTTCAGTTCTGTTCAGTACTATAGTATTCAGTTTCCTGTGCTGGATGGTAGGTGCAAAGTGAATAAGACACAGCCCTGCCCTAGAGCAGCTTAAAGTCTAGTGAGTTCATTTGTGGGATAGGTATTTGCTTATTGTAGAGCTAAAACAAAACAGATTTGAGTATGAGGCGTTGGAGGAGAGAGCCTAGTTCTGGAGATGACAAGAAGGCAGAAACACAAGAAGATTCATGAAAAAGTTGGTCAGGTCATTTTATAATCTGAAAGACATGTGATTCTTTATGGAATTGCAGAACATAGCAGCAGAAAGTATGTCAAATCCATGTTAAGATTGAGGTGGTAGGGCCTCCCCTGGTGGCACAGGGGTTAAAGTCTCAGTGCTATCAAGCTATCACCAGCTTCTGTGACATGAGTTCGATCCCTGGGCAGAGAGCTAACCCACATGGCGCAGCAGACCTCTCCTGTCTCACCCACGTGCTCCCCTCAACAGTGGATTTCAGTAGATCTGCCTGTTCTGCTCACCACTCTGTCTCTGGTAAATCCTCTCACCCCCACACATCTGACCCACAATCCAGTTCTTATATGCATAAATAATAAATCTTTAATAAAAAAAAAAAAGATTGAGGTAGGAGGAGCAGTATTGGAGTTCCCAAGGTATGAAGGTCTCTGTCCTATTAGGATTTCTTAAAGGACAGCTTTCTCTTTCAGGATATTGTAAATAGTAAGTAATATTGAATGTAACAATTTTACCCAAGAAGAAAATGTACCTACTGAATTTAGCTATCTCCCAATAAAATGCTTTACCATGTTTGTTTTGTGTTCTTATGGTTTTTCTCCTTACATTTAAGGTGAAAGGAACAGCAAACAATAGAGGCAGAATAAGATAAAATTGGCCTGTTATTAGGGAGGGAACCAAAAAACGTGAATGAATTGTCAATGGTTACACTATACTGAGAATGCTAAGAAGGGGAGAAGAGTCTAGTGCACAGCATCTCACCTGAATCCAGACGCTGCTGCTTCCATTTGGGTATAAGTCACCCTGTGCTCATTCCATTGGAGCACTAGTTAGTGCCATGTTGGTCTTCCCTTGCTAAACTGTAAGGTCCTTGAGGATAGAGATTTGTGTCACAAGATGAATAGCAAGCACCTTGGAAGTATCTGGTCCATAGAAATGGCTAAGTAAAGGTAACTTGTTACGAATGTAATAGCCACCCCAAAAACATTTGTTGGACAAGTGATTACATTCAGAATAGCTTAACTTCTGTGTCTCCTGCTGCTAGTTTCTGCCCACCTCCCCCTAAAAATTGTGCAAATCCCGTTTTAGACTTGCGATGCTGTCTGAAGATGGGTCTTAGAGACCTTCTAGAAGACAAAGAAAAAACCATTAAGCCCGTCAGTGGTTTCATTTTAAAGTGAAGTAACCTAATTGGTCTTATATGGGTAACACAGGCAGGTAATCTAGAATCTAAACAGCTCTTTCTCATGAATATAAAATCTCTGATTCTGTGATTTGTATTTAGACCTTGGCTTTGCTCAGGTAAAAAGCAGCAAAATTATTAAGCTTTCATACCTCAATTTTATTAGGTGGATTTAAATTTATTAAGCTTTCATACCTCAGTTTTATTAGGTGGATTTAAATTTGAGGTCTAGCACATCTGCCTTCATTGTTTTCACTTGATGGCTGGAAAAACACCCATTTCTTGCAATGACATGAAGTAGAAATACTCCTTGAATTGGAAGAAAATTAATTTTTCATTACACTTGGAGTTCAGAGTTAATATTCTTTAGCGAACTTCATTTTTCTTCTAGCACTTTGATGTAATTAAAGGGCCACTCTGTCATGTTTGCACATCCATCACTTTTTCTATTTTATCCTCTCAAAGTTTCAAAAAACTTTGAATTATAACCATTAGTTTATGCAGTAGATAGTAGCCTTGATGCAGTTCTGTAAGTGATGTTTCAAATGTTACATAGTTCTAATGAGACTGTCTTTATATACTTTATCAGCAATTTATATGTTCTGTTGGTTTTGGGATTTCATAGCATTGTAATAACATGCCCCCACCCAAAAACAAAAAAAGTTGCTGAGAACCTAGGGAGCTGAGCCTGTAGGTCACCCCAAAATGGTAACCTAGAACCAGGTGGCACAACCCAGTTCCTTACACACAGTCCAGCATTTGCCAGTGTCTTTTGTACCAGAGAAAGACCATTTTTCTTACATAGTTCTTATTTTGGAGGGAAAAACAGGCTTCTGTTAGTATCTCCACCCCACAGTTGTTGGCAGTGTGCCACACCTGCTTGTAACTCTCAGAATCTCTTGGTGCAGACTGACTCTTCTGAATCCTTTTCTCCAAAACATTAGATAACAGTTATTTCATGCACTATAGAAGTAGGGCCATGGAACCAACAGGCAACAATTTATCAGTGAAAGTACATTATAAAATTGTCTTCCAACAATTCCTACAAATTGAAAACAGAATTTTCTGGGATACTTTACTGCCTAAAATAAGTCTTTAAATCAAATTAAATATGAGATCACAAGATTTTAAGTTTACAAAGTTGTATTAGTCATTTCTGAAGTCAAGTCTTACAGAGATGGACATTTTGTATCTGAATAGAAGATTATTTAAATGTCGAAACAGTCTTACTGCTAAAAAAGATTTCAGTTGCTTGTTCTAATATTATCTTGCTTTATTTCAGAAATCATGCCAGAAACCTGTAGATAAGTATATCGAGTATGATCCTGTCATTATCTTGATTAATGCTATTCTGTGTAAAGCCCAGGCCTACAGGCATATTCTTTTCAATACCAAAATAAATGTAAGTTGTGGTAATTATTTTATTTTCTAATTTTACTTGATGTTTTTGTATATGAAAGAATAATACTTTGGAACAAAATTAAGGAACATCATTATTAAAAAATTTTAATGAGTGGGTTTTTTCTCAATAATTTCTAGAGGTTTCTAGAAATAGCTGACTTTGGTTTTTAAAAAGGTGCACAATATTTAGTAAATATTTAAGAATGTGCTGGAAACTGTAAGCCATAATCTGGATCACCTTTTAACATGTCTTCTTTTAAAGCAGACATCAATTATTTTGAACAAAATAAAATTAAATATATACATGTGCACAGAAAGTATATCTAAAAGCAAATATTAAAAGAGAATATTTTAAAACATAATTTTTGTATTTTATACTGTGCTGTTGAGGGAATGCAGGAGGAGAATAACAACATTTTTTTAATTTTATTATGTATTTATTTTTTAAGATTTATTTATTTATTTATACAAGCACTAGGTACAGTCAGAAGCGCAGGAGGGTGAGAGAATTCACCAGTCAGAGCAGGGAACAGAACAGGCAGAGTGACGATGTACACAGCTGAGGCAGCAGCGGGCGCAGCAGGAGAGATCTGCATGCCATGTGGGACCCTCACTGGTGGCCGGGATCAAACCGGTGCTGCAGAGGCTGCGGGCAGCTTCGCAGCCCAGCACTCAACCGCTGCGCCACCAGGGGAGGCCCAAGAATAACAAAAACGTTCTAGGGCCTCCCTGTTGGCGCAGGAGGTTGTCTCAGCACTATGCAGCTATCCACAGCCACCGCAGCATGAGTTTGATCCCAGGCCAGGGAGGTGACCCACATGGCACAGCAGACCTCTCCTGTCTTGCCTGCTGCAATGTATTTCAGTTGATCTACCGGTCTACCTGTTCACCCTACTCTATCTCTGGTGAATCCTCTCACCTCCCCCCCCCATACCGCTGGCCTGCACCCCAGCTCTTGTATGCATACATAAATAAATAAATAATCTTTTAAAAAAAAGTTCTAATGAAGTTGGCTTTTTCAAGATACACATTTATTTAGCATATTGAATTGTGAACTTTTGACCCAAGTAATTTGAAAATCAGATAAACAATGGTTACTTTTATAATATATGTTCCAAATACCCGCAACATGTATATAAAAAAACTTTTTTGTTGTTTATCTAAAATTCATATTTAACTGAGTATTATTGGTTTGGTTGGGGCTAGTATTCTTTGCTAAATTTGGCAACCTTAAATTTGGACTAATATGGACAATAACAGTACAGTTTATTTATCCCTGAGCTCCCCATACCCAAGGTAAATAATTTAGGTAGATTATAATTACTAGAGCACTGATTCTCAAACTTTGATACACATTAGAATTTCCTGGTGGGGAGGGAGAGGACAGTGGTTAAATCTTCCAAGCCCAGGCCTGACCCAGAACTAGTAAAATCAGAATCACTGGGGATGGAATTCAGGCATCTATATTTCTTAAAACTCCCCAAGTGATTCCATAGTGCAGCCCTGAGAACCAGTGTACTACCTGAAGGGCCTCAGCAGCTGATGCCCTTACCTGTCCCCGGACTACCTTGTGCTTGCACACACTTTATGTTGACAAAGGTCAGCCTATAGGAAAAATAAATAGAAAAATGTCAAATCATGTTCCCTGGTCTCCTCTCTCTTTGCCACAATTTCATACCTTTTAGAATTTCAGCTTACCACCATTCAACTGCAGTATGTTAGCTAATATTCATCCAGCCTAGAAGCTTTTAAAATTTCAACTAGTTCAAAGACTAATAGTTTCTTAGGGTAAATCTGTTCTTATTGTTGCTTTCACCCATCCATGAATCACAAAAGTTCTTGATTTTTGTGTATAGGACTGGGATTGAAAATAGCAAGAAAAGTGACTTACTGTTTAAAAAAGTGATTCTTAACAAGGGATATGCATTAGAATCCTCCTTCCCCCAGGACTGTTCCAAATTAGGTGTAGCTAGGATTTACTTCCAAAGATTTTGTGTCACTATTAAGGCCTAGACATTTGTATTTTGAAAAATCCTCCCCATGTGATAGTTCTAGTGGACATTGCACAGAAAAAGAAGCACTGGTTTGCAAACTCAGTGTGATTATAGGTTTAACTGGGAAGTTATGAATTTGAAAAATTACTGGATGGGACATTTTTTAAGACCATAAACAAGTAGCTATGCCTGTGCCAGTGGGTATTAAGTACAATTAAGTGTTTCTTATCTAACTGAATGGCGATGTCTTTTGACCACCAGATGCATGGAAAACTCTGCATATTTTGTTTGCTTTGTGAGGCATACCTGAGATGGTGGCAGCTTCAAGATTCAAACCAGAACAGTGACCCCGACGACTTTATCAGATACGCTAAGGAGTGGGATTTCTATAAAATGTTTGCAATTGTTTCTCTAGGTAGGAACAAGCCATACTTTCAATTAGTTAACTCACATTTACTACTCTGATTAAAAGTAACATGCGTAGTCTTAATCATTGGTAAGACTGAGTTTTGATAAGACTTAATCATTGGTAAGTTGAATTTTTAACTCGACCACTGACCTGCTAGGTGAGCATGTCTAAATTATCTACTTTCTTACTTTTTAATTTATCACACAGATAGTGTGGAAATAATTATGCTTACCAGATTAGAGTTTCATAAAATATTTTAAAACATAGCATTGTTGATAAAATTTTTTAAGTTCTCATCCAAGTGGAAGATTATCTAGGTACCCTCTTTATTAAAAGAGATTTATTGTCAGATTATCCAATGTACTGTACTGCTTGCACTGTATTAATGCACTGTATTCAGAGAAAACTTATTATTGGTTGGACACCATGCAGGGGCACTGGCTACTCCCTAGAATTCCTTAAGTTCAAAAAATGGCTTTTGTTGAGAATTTGAATTTGTGACATAGGTCAAAATTATGTTGAATTAATTTCTATGAATAGTGTATTACTTACTGGTTTTTTTCATGCTGGCTCTGCTTCTAAAATTCTTTGATTATAGTGAAACATTATTTTAGTGACATTATGTCTCCAGCCCACTCTAACACCAAGTTTCTGGACCGTTCATCCTCTAGACCTCTTTTCTTCTGCCCTTACTCCTTAGATCCTCTCATCTAGTCTCAATGTTTTAAAATTCATCTATATGTTGCGAATTCCCAAATGTACATAATAATATTAAAACATCCTTGAATAGATCACCTCATTGAAGAACTAGAATGTAGTATAATTTTAAGCTTTAAAACAAAGCCTCTTAAAATTTCTGAAGATGATCTGCTTTATGTCCATAATTTTTAATATTAAAAGATACAAGCTTGTGTTCAAATTGTTTGGCATTCCTGTAGTGCCTACTCTATAGTGGATATTTTAATAATCAAAAATATTTTTCTACTATTATTTTTTGTGTTTTAATATAATAATTAAGTTAATTATTAGGTTATAAAACCCTAAAATAACTTATCTAGAATAACTTACCTAACTATAGCGTGTTACAATTTAAACACTTGCTTTTACAGTATTATCGACATAATGTTCACAACTATGCTCTTTGTTAGTTAAGTTAGGGGTTCCCCCCTATCTACAGCTGTTGAAACAAGTAGGGAGGACAAATCATTTTTGCAAAGTCCCACAAGACTGTTAGTGTCAGCACTGAGCCAAGGCTTGTCTCTTGGTTGCCTGTCGCTTATTTTCTCCACTGCAGCACTTTAGACTAGAAGGCAGCTCCTACTGAGTTCACCTGACCAAAGAAAACCTGTAGAAGGGGCCAAACATGTGCTTTGTGGACAGTTTTGCAAAATCTGAGGGCTGGTGTACTTTCATGACTCTCCCAGGTTATAAGATGGGAAGATGTAGAGGTTATCCCGTGTCCCTCTATCCAGTGCAGGAAATCTTCGCTCTAAATTCCTGTAAGAGTAGCTCCTGGGACCAGAGACAACTCACCACAGTTTTTACTTCTACTACTGGCTTATCCAAAACCCAAGTTGTAAGATCTGCCTATTTGAGCAGATACTTGCAGTTGATAAGTCCGTCAGTTATTTTGAAGAGAGATAATGTATGTTTCCTGAATAATGTATCAACTTTCATGCAGGTTAACCACCCTAAATTATTTTTACAGATCCTAATCACCTATATTTGGAAATCTAGTCAGGTTAGATTATCTATCCAAGTCTCAGCTCTATCAAGCTATGCCAGCCACCACAGCATGCATTCCATCCCTGGCCAGGGAGCTACCCACATGACACAGTAGACCTTTCCTTTCTCACCTGCTGCTCCTCTCAGCAGTGTATGTCAGTCAGTCTGCCTGTTCTGCTCCCCACTCTGTCTCTGGTGAATCCTCTTACTCCCGCACCTCTGACCTGTACCCCAGTTCTTGTATGCATAAATAAATAAAATAATTCTAAAAAGAATAAAGGAAGTTTTTAATGTAGGTAAGAACATTCAAAAGCTTCTGTATAATAGACACTCGGTACATAGTAGAAAAATGAACAAAGTAAAACATCTTCATGTGTAATTCTTTGGATGAATCCCTTCTTTTTTTTTTTATTTAATTTATTTTATACAAGCACTGGGGTATAGTCAGAAGCGCGGGAGGGTGAGAGAATTCACCAGAGCTAGAGCGGGGAGCAGAGCAGGCAGAAGGACCGAAGCACACTGCCGAGAGGAGCAGCAGGCGGTAGGAGAGGTCTGCGTGCTATGTGGGACCCTCCACCATTGGCCGGGGATCGAACCGGCACTGCAGAGGCTGCGGGTAGCTTTGCAACCCAGCACTCAACCGCTGCACCACCGGGGAGGCCCTGCATCCCTTCTTTCTCTCAGAAAAACCTCCAATCTCCCGTTTTATTTTTGCCACAAGATCTCTAGAATCTTACCTCCTAGAAGGAACATTAGAATGTTGATAATTATAATTCTAATGGAGTTTTTCTTCACTGGATGATAAAATATTTCATCAAAAATATTTCTGTTTCTGCAGCTGTAGTTAGGTGGAACCCATTCCTTAACCTAATAACTTCTGAAATCATACCAGCAGAAATTGACACAAAGGCAGGGGCTTATTTTTTTTTTCTTAAAAAGAAAAAAGGAAAATTCAATCTTCATAAAGCATTTCTTGTGAGTCAGTTGATAAATTATATTTTGGAATTGTGGTTTTTTGTTTTTAAGGGACTATGGTTTGGATAGGAACATTCATATTTTTATTTTCCATTTCCTTCTTAGAACAAACTGCCTTTTTTATTGGCATTTTTACTTTCCTGTGGGTTGAACGATCCTTTACAGCGAAAAAAAAATCCGACTTCCTTTTGCTGTTGAAAGCCTTGTTATTATCTAGCTACGGAAAACTCTTGCTGATTCCAGCTGTCATTTGGGAACACGACTACACACCCCTGTGCCTCAGACTCATTAAATTATTTGTCCTCACGTCAAATTTTCAGGCAATTCGAGGTATGTTTGTGTTTTATTCTGTCCTCTCAGCTTTCAACCTAAAATACCTAAACCCTTGTGTTGGTTTTTATATAAACTGTCAAACACTGATATTCTTCATAGAATACTAAAAAGACTTAACATTTCTATAGTGCCTTATACATAGTACACATTTAGTACTTGTTCCATTCATCCAAATGGTACTTTTTACTTTTGAAAGTGCTTGTATATGCTTGGTGTCTGTCCTGTGGGATGAGGAGGGTAGTCATCTTACCTCCATTTTACCAATGAGCTCATGGTGACTTGTCCATGGTTACATGGCTAGCCACTTGTCAAGTCAGAATAGGATGCCAGGTGTCTGCCCCTGGCTCCAGGCAGCCCCCACTGTACCAGGAAAGTGTACAACCCATCCTGTGTGTCCTCATTTTCCCCAAACATTGTAAGAAGTACAATTTTAAAAGAACCTATTGTCTAATACTTTTTTGTCATTGAGTAGAAATTTTTCTTCTCTTTATAACCTTAGGACCTATTCTTGTTTTCCCTTTTAATGTTCATGGGACTCTTTTTCAATTTGAGGAGAAGTTGATGTTTTTGTTATAAGCAGATGCTTTGATTCACTGAAGATTAGCAGATGGAAAGTAGGAAATTATTAAGACAGACTTTTCTGAAAACAATTTCATGGAACAATCTCATTCATACTACTACATAATTTACATCATTTAATTAAACTCTTAAGAACTTACTAGTTCCCTTTTCTTTTCCAGTGACCCTAAACATCAGCCGAAAGCTCTCCTTTTTGGCCATCTTATGCGGCTTACTGCTGGAAAGCACCATGGTCTACTTCTTCCAGAGGATAGAATGGGATGTTGGAAGTGACTGTGGCATCTATAAATCTCAAGACTTTTGAAGAGGTACAAAAGCATCTCAGTGCCCATGCATTTAGACAAAGTGTCCTCAAATTGGACAGATGTCATGGTAAAACAAATAGGAGCTATCCATACCCATTACCTGACATCTCATTGCTTCTAGGTCACTTCCATCTCCCTCAAGGACATGTCTCCCGGGACCCTTCACTTTAATTCTTTTGTCATCCACATGTGAGCAACATCAATGTTTTTGTTGCTTGTCTCATAGTTTCCCTAACACCTCCTTACCAACTCACTCCTACTGAAGTCTGTCCCACTAACAATTGTCTCCTACTCTTTTCAACCATTCTCCCCCCTCCCTTCCACCATCCCTGCTTTTATTGATTTTTTTAGCTCTAGTTCCTTGCCTCTTAAGTTTTCTCACGCCACTCTTCTAAACACACTTGGAAGCTGTAGGCAGCTGTTACTCTTCATCAGTCCTTTGACATCCATCAGCTTCCTCCTTACCTACCAGACATGCCTCATTAGATCTGTTTGGTGAGCCTCACCATCTGTGTCCTCCATCAAGCATGGCAAGCGTTGCTGGTGCGGGCCATCCTGCATTTGCACAAAACCACCACTGAACCTCTGTGTTCCTTCTGTCTGCCATGACCTCTTCCATCAAATCATCGTAAAGCTGCTATTCTGCAGTCTTCATGCTCCTTACTCCCATGTCTGCTCTCACTTAGCTAAGAATTAAGACTTAAAATTCTTTGATCTTCCTCCCTTTTCATTTCAGAACACCTATGATCATCTGTCTTCTTTCCCCTCTCCTCCCTACTATCTCAGAGTTGTGTTCAGTTTCCTTTCTGGAACAGTTTCCAAACTGTAAATGTCCTCCCTCTGGTTACAGTCAGTTTCTGAATCGCAGCCCATCTCTCCCTGCAGCCTATATTAGGATGTAGGATCCTGGAGCCAACTCTGGAAGGCTCAGCTGGGGTGTGAGTGGATGTAGGTGGTGAGGAAAACACAGAGAAGGAAACAGGCTTGTCTGAGCACATGAGGGAAAGCTGAGGTGTAGTCCTGGCCACTGCTTCCTCACTTATACATACTTCTTATTGATGGCACCTCTAAACCTTCTCTACCTCTCTTCAGCCTCCCTTCCCACTCAGTTAAGCCTGTTCCTTTCCAGGTTCAAAGACACTGTCTCTTCTTTATCCTGTCTCCTCTAGAGTATCTCTTCCCCTGTGCCATCATACACGCTCAGCTCTTTATTCTAGAACAGTTGACCTTGGCCTATTTCCCCAAGACTTTTTCTTTTTGTAAAACATAATCTCTCATAGTTTTTTGAATCTGCACTCTTAAAAAAAATCAAGAGAACAGCCATTTGCCAAAGTCTCAGAGCCCTCTATCTCCCTATCTCTGCTCCTTTCCCCAACTTGATCGCTCAGATCCCCACTTCTGAAACACACCACCTATTACCTGTCTGCTGGGTCTTTCTTCACTGATTTCTCCATCTGTTCCAGGGATCATCCTCAACCCTCTTCCTTCTCTTGCTGCATAAACATTCAGGTGCAGCAGTGCCACCACTGGGACTGCTCTCTCATGACTTGTTCCTTCCAGATCCCATAGCTCCAGCTCTTGCCCCGCTGGTCCCATGTGCCCTTCCACTACCCTGCAGCACCTTGGAAACTGAACTCACTATCATCCCCCGCTACCCACCCAAACAGAAACCCCTTCTGTCACCTTTCTCTGGAAAGTCCCCACTCATCTTCTCACTCAGACCCCAGCTCAGCTTTCGTTGTCCCCTGCCTAAATGCTTATAATAACTCCCCACCAGCCTACAGCCCATGTTGCCCTGTAGATCTTCATAAAGTGCCATTTCTGATGTCCCTTCCGATTTTTCACTGTTATTGCTGACACAGTAGTTTCTAGTCTCTTCCTGGGAACATCCTTTAACTGTCCATAAGAGTTTATGTGGTCCTCTGTCTTGTGGCCCTAGTTTTTTCCTCATAGGCATGTTCCTACCCACATTCTTAACTATAACCCTCTCCTCATCTCATGTTTTATGCTCTCCCCAGCCTGGAGCTTCCTTACCCTCCCCCTCTTAAATAGACACACTCACCTTTCCTCCTCCATGGAATGAAGACTTTCCAAAAACTTGTCTGTAGTGTTCACTACTTCTGTTGACCTCCCAGTGCCAGCTCAGCCACAGAAGTCATGTGTCTAGGACCTTCCAGACAGTCCTGTGCCAGATACTTTGCCCCATCTTCAGAAGTGCTTCTATGGTCAGGCTCTCCCTTAATCATTTCTGATTGCGAAAACAAAGTCATCTATCGAGCAGCCATTTGAAAACCATTCTCCTCCTTCATTTTATCTCATAGTTTTATGCTTGTCTGTGTCTTATATTAACATCCCCTTGTGCTTCAAATGCCTGACTCTCCCAATCTGGTCAAAAGTTTGCTGCCAAGAGAAACCAGGCCTGAGACTACTCTGTGTCTTCCATCATACGGGGCCTGCCCTAATAAGTGTGTGTTGATTTGATTCTCAGCACAATGTGCCATTCTAATGTGCCATATCTTTTATTGTCCACAGTTTTATTCTTTACTACCTGTGGCATGACCAGCTGTACCCAAAAAAGAGAAGACAAAATATAAACCAAGTTCCTCATTGCTGTTGAGCAGAATGAAGCAAAGATTTGGATACTCTTCCTGAAAAAGAAAGCAGTGGTTATGGCATTGGAAACCCCAACCTACCACTCCTGCCCACCCATTCCCTCACGCCCATGCAAGAAACAACGATACCATATACAGGTACACACATTCACATACAGAAACACTTGCACAAACACAGGGAATGTTGCTCAAACACAGGGAGTGGTATATGCCACAAGTGAATATTTATATATTAGCAACTTCAGTCATTTGAATTGAAAGAGGAACATGAATTTAGATTCACACATAATAAAGATGTGTTTTATTCCTTTGACCTTTGTATAGCTTTTAATTTAAATGTTAAGTTATTGACTTCAAATAATGTATTTTAAATAATATGTTGTTTTCCTACAACAATTGGAACACTTTTCTCTTAGTAAAGTCAAAATAATCTCAGCTTTTATAAACTTTCAATTCAGTATCTTCCCTCTGTTACAGCTATTCTTTAAAATAGGCTGATCTGAGGCCTCCCGGGTGGTGCAGCGGTTGAGCGCTGGGTTGCAAAGCTACCTGCAGCCTCTGCAGAGCCTGTTTGATCCCCGGCTGCTCCCCGGCCACCAGAGGAGGGTCCCACATGGCGCGCAGACCTCTCCTGCCGCCTGCTGCTCCCCTCAGCAGTGTACTTCGGTCCTTCTGCCTCCTCTGCTCCCCGCTCTGGTTCTGGTGAATCCTCTCACCCTCCTGCGCTTCTGACTGTACCCAGTGCTTGTATAAATAAATAAATAAATAAATCTTTTTAAATAAAATAAGCTGATCCAAAAATAACTAAAAGCCACTAAATTGTTCCCTTACAGGAGTGAATTGTTACTCCATAAAGCCTTTATTAAAAAATAGATAATGGGCCTTCCTGGTGGCACAAGAGGTTAAGCACAGCACTGTGAAGCTGTCCGCAGCCTCTGCAGCATGAGTTCAATCCCAGGCCGTCCAGGGAGCTACCGACATGGCACAGCAAACCTCTCCTGTCTTGCCCCACTGCTCCCCTCAGCAGTGTATTTCAGTCAGTGTGCCTGTTCTGTTCCCCAGTCTGTCTCTGGTGAATCCTCTCACCCCCTGCACCTCTGGCCTGTACCCCAGTTCTTGTATGCATAAATAAATAAATCTTTAAAAAAAAAGATAAAATATCCCTTTTTTCTCACCCTGTTTCATTTGTTCATTCATTCATTATTTATACCAGATAATTACTAAGCACCTACTGTTTGTATATCAGAAACTATATAAAGTGGTGAATAAGACATGACCCTCTGAAAGTTTACTAAATTGCAATAGATTTAGAAATGAGTAGGTAATTGCAGTATAGGGTGACAAGAACAGTAAAGGGGCCGGTCTAAGGCCTAGGGAAACAGAATTGGAACATCTAATCAAGTCTCAGGAGTCAAGACCTACCCAGGGGAAAGAGAAAATAAAAGAACTTCCCAGTGTCTCTGGTAGAAGGCTGGCGAAGTCCAGCGGGGTAGGGAGCGTGTAATATGTGTGCAGTTACTGGAAGTATACAGTACATCTAGGTGCAGGGTGGCCAATGGGAATTTTAAAAGTTGTACTAGGAAGTTACATAAAGGTCCTGTGAATTGTAATTTATCACAAAGACTGTCAAACCAACACAGGAACAAAACCAACTGGGGTAACGTCACAGACTAGCCACAGGATGGAGGGGACTGTTGACCACCAGATGGAGCCATAAATATTAAAAAGAGGGAAAACATGTTGGATGACATGCAACCAGAGGGAGTGAACAAAACAAGTGTTAGAGAAAATGACAAAAAACACATCAGTCATAACTTCAAATCTTCAGTCTGCTGACAAATGAAGAGAACCACATCACCCGTTTATAAATTCACACTCAGTACATCCTCAGTCTATCTTGAGCACCATATAGGTAGTCAATAATCTTTAAAAAAAACAAAAGGGGCCTCCTTGGTGGTGCAGATGGTTGAGCGCAGCGCTCTGAATCTGTCCGCAGCCTCTGTGGTGTCGGTTCAATCCCCGCTGGCCTCGGAGCAACCCCACATGGCGAGCAGACCTCTCCTGTCTCGCTCACTGCTCCCCTCAGCAGTGTATTTCGTCAGTCTGCCTGTTCTGTTCCCCACTCTGTCTCTGGTGAATCCTCTCACCCTCTTGCGCATCTGGCCTGTACCCGGCTCTTGTATAAAGAAAATAAATCTTTAAAAAAATAATAATAATCTTTAAAAAAAAAAAAAAAAAACAACTGGAAATGCTTCCTGGGTATCAGTGAGTTGTCCGTGAGTGGTAGTGAGTCAGGCTGTGGTGTGTGTATAGAGAACCACAAAGGAAACCCACCTGCTCTCGTCTTAGACTCCTTTCAGTGTTTTTGCACTACTCTTCAGAGTGTAAAGAGAAAGTGTAAGATTCTAGAAGAAAACAGAGGCTGCCTGTTAAGTGGCCACGGGGTACACTAGGAGAGAGAGACTAGTTCTCCCTCCCCCTCTGTCCAGCCCAGGGAATCCATCTTACCTCTTTTTTTGGCCCTGCCATTTTTTCAATTTTTTTTTTTTTTAATGAAAAGTTTCAAAGACGAAACTATTGACAAAATTGTACAGTGAAACCACATAGAAAATATTGAGGTATGATCTAACAACAAAGAAGGCTATTTATAGAAAAATGTAGCTGAAAGTATAAAAATTAAATCACTTTTTGGTATCGCCACCTTTATTGACAAGCACTTGCACTCAAGCCCCCCTAGAAGACTTGCCTGAAAATCACAAGCATGGATCACCCCACAGTGATCACCCCACTCCAGCTGGCTCTGGAGTTTTCAACAAGCCAAAAACCAAAGAGAAAGTACTCAATTTATGAGAGCACAGTACAGACCAATAAGGCACATAGAAAATAGACAAGTGTTTTGTTAAGAGATTTTCTATTGAAGTGTGAAGCCCTTTGAACTCGTTTGGGAAGAAAACATGGAGGTGTATATAAAAGCCAAAGAAAGGGCATCTTTAAAGATATTTATAAGATGAGCAACTGGAAAAGTTAAAAATTCTTAATCAGTCTTGTATATAAAAAACAGGAAGCTTAGAATAGATAAGTGTTTTGCTCAAGGTCACACAAGCAGATGGTGACAGAACTGGCACTAAAATCTCCGCCTCCACATCTAGTCCAATGGAGGATCCCTGGATAAGGAAATTAACCATCTTTCAAATACAATTAGGAATAGAGAACAAGAGATTTTAAATAAGGAACTCAAAAGACTAGACCCAGATTAATATAAGTACTTCCAGGGAACCACAGAAAAAATTCTCCAAGCTCTAGGAAAAAAAAATGAGCATTTACTGAATTCTTCCCACAGTCATGGTCCTGAAAAGTTGTGTTGTATCTTTCTGATATCTAACATCTAACTAAAACCTCTTCTTATAAAATTGGAAATATATTTTGAAAGAAAAAGTTACCCCACGACTAAATTTGAAATGGTCTTTGATTCTTGAAGAGACAAAAAGGCATAACAGCAAGAACCTCAGTACACCAAACAGGGCTCTATTTCTTTATTCCTATTTAACATTCAATTTCTGCCAGGTCCTGTTGTGTTAAGGACATTATGATAACTAACTCATAATTCTAGAAAGTGCCTGTTGATGCTAAGAGCCATCAGGAAGTGTATCCTCAGTGTGTTGAAAGGGTTAACACAGGGCTTCCCTGGTGGCATAGGGGTTAAGTATCAGTAGCTGAGCCACACATGGTGCAGCAGACCTCTCCCGTCTCACCCACTGCTCCCCTTAGCAGTGAATTTCAATAAATCTGCTTGTTCTGTTCCCCACTTTGTCACTAGTGAATCCTCTCACTCCCCTACCCCAGCCCCCCGCACCTCCGGCCTACACCGCAAGTTAAGTAAATAAATAAATCTTTTTTAAAAGGCGGGGGCATTAACCCACAGTGTCAATAGCCCACAGATGGAATTATAATGTCCCATCCTGACATGGCTAACTAAGTAGCTGAAGGGGGAAGACCATAAAACTGCCTGAAAATCTGTATTCATTTCCTGTGTCTTGGTGGCTGAAAACAACCAATTTATTAATTTCTCACAATTCTGGAAGTAAGAGGTCTAGAATGCATTTCACTGGGCCCAGATGAAGGTGTCTGAGCGCCATACTCCCTCCAGAGGCCAGGGGAGAATCCATCCCTTGCTTCTCCAGCTTTTGGTGGCTGCTGCCATTCCGTGGCTTGTTCCACACCACCCCAGTCTCTCCTCCATCATCACATCACTTCCTCCATATGTGTGGAGAGGCCTTTGCCTCTCTTTGAATGACATTGGTGATCGCATTCAGACCCCACCTGGGTAATCCAGGCTAATCCAGTGATCTCAAGAACTCTAACTCAATCATGTCTGTGAAGGCCTTTTCCCCATTAAGGTAGTGTTCAAGTCTGGAGATTATATCTCTGAGGGGTGATAATTCAGCCCACCACAAAATCATTTGACTAATAACAGCCCACTTCCAACCACCACCACATGTATACACACCTCCCAAACTAAGAAGGGCTCTCCTGGGAAACAACCCTTTATCTCTAATTTCACTGACATCACAAGGAGGCAGATTTCAGGGCACTACAAAGAGCTTCTGAGGGGCACCTGGAGACATGGAGACCGGTTGGTTCTTGGAACTACTGGTGCCAAAGCTCTAGGATGGGTATGTGTGACACTGTCCATAACATGTGACCCTTAAGAGTGCCTGGCAACATTTGAAGAATGTCATTCTGACACTTCCTCATATTTTCCAGAAGTCACCTTGTATAAGGCAGGACAGGACAGAGTGCAGGTTTTCTGATCCCATGCAGAACAGGTAAAGGAGGAGTCAGCGTCCTCAGTGGTTTCGCAGGTTTTTATTGGGGTTCACCAGGCATATGGCAGGCAGGGGTGCTGGGGGGGCTGGGAGGCTGGCAGTCCTCCCAGCCCCCAGCAAATCCTCACTCTATTTGGGCTCTCTGGCGTTCTCTGCTTCTGCTTCTTTGCTTCTCTCATCGGCTTCTTTCTCAGTTTCTGGCGTCCCCGTGACGCCGCCCTTAAAAGCCCAGTCTCAGCCCAGGTGAATCCCATCTACATCTGCCCACACCCTATTCCAGGTGCCCGCCATCAGGCATGCATTCAGGACAAGGATCCATCATCTATCCTGATGGCGGAAGAGCAGAAAAGCCTGACATTTTCTTTACCCTTCACCTTGCTTGTACACATATGACAGGAAAATACCAAGACAAATACCTGCTCTAGAGCTGAGCATTCACTATCTATGCATGCCCTTAAATTGAGCTCCAAGTAAAATCTGCCACATTTGTGTTCTGCAAGCAGATAAAACTTGTCTTTTCTCACAGCAGATGCTTCCTGCGCTGATTTGACATCTGGTGGCGGTGTCTCTGTCTTGCCCTTATAATCCCTATTTGCTGATTTCTAAATCCACTTCTTAGAAAATTGCACTTCATTGCGTTGTGTGAATGTTTATAAAGCCACCTTAAATAGTTTTTGGAAAAAGCACGGTCTATAAACCATATCACTCCATTTAAAATAAGTAATTGTATACGCCCAGGTACATGTCTATGAAAGTGGGGTATGCTTCTGATGGAAGCTGCAAGAAGAAAAATTTAGGAGGAACGGTCTTACAAAGACAGACACCAGAGGTTGGGATAAGGATGATGAATGAATCATAAACTAAACCCAATTGAGTCAGAAAAGATTATCAGCTAGAGGTGGAGGCAGACCAACCCCAAGTAACCACAAGGCGATAATTTCCACAATAATTCCATCAAAGAATACCCCTTGCTCTAGCAAAACGCCACTCTCCTGCCCGCCTATGTCTATGCAGGCGTCTCTTTCCTGTTCTCTTTTCTTCCTGTGTGCTGATGAATAGGATCATCTGCTGAATTCTTTCTCAGAGGGGCCCAAGAACCCCACACACCAAACCTCATCATCTGAACCCCAATACTTCTATCCTTTATTCTGCAGCAGGGGGAGATAAATTGCAGCTTCCAGGTCTTATGTCAGCCTGTCCAATCTGAGGCCCCAGCACAGTGGAAATGCCTTGATGAGGGTGGATAAGCCTGAACAGCTATTTATTGATTTTGGAGGCAGTCCTTTAGGGTGTGACTGATAGAAGCTTCTTGAGAGAAGTTACATGGCATATGACTGCAGGGGCACTGAGTTTAATCATTACCTGCCTTCTCTGGTGTTTCTGCCAGAAGGGCAATCAGATCATACACATCAAGGACCAGCGTCCAGGGGAGTATCGCTGGCAGCCAGGTGTTGCTGACATACAGTAACTGCAAGTTGAGTCTTGTGGGCGAGCATCCTCCTCATCTCCCAACTCATCTCTATGTAGATTCCTAAGACATCTACACTTAGGGGCACCTGATAAGTGGGCAGTATCACTAGTCTGCCCTTCACCCTCAGATCCCCTTGCCTTTCATACCATCCTAGGACTTAGGAATTTCAAAGGAATTTTCTTGTCTCTAACACAAATGATGCTCTGAAGATCATTTTAAATCGTCCTCCCTTTCACCCTTTTGAAAACTGGAGCCCCTCTGGCAGCTTATCATCCTGAAGGCAAGAGGAAAAGGGCATGGAGGAGGAGGTGCTTTTGTCCCTAAGTCCCAGAACTGAGGTGAACTAAGGTCCATCTTGCCCCTTTCTCAGGCTGTGCCCTCCTACAGAACAGACCATGTGGTGACTGTGCTTTAACCATGTCTATTTCTTTTTAAAGATTTATTTTTTATTTTATTTTATTTTATTTATTTATTTATACAAGCACTGGGTACAGCCAGAAGCACGGGAGGGTGAGAGAATTCACCAGAGCCAGAGCAGGGAGCAGAACAGGCAGAAGGACCAAAGTACACTGCTGAGGGGAGCAGCGGGCGGCAGGAGAGGTCTGCGCGCCATGTGGGACCCTCCTCCGGTGGCCGGGGAGTAGCCGGGGATCGAACCGGCGCTGCAGAGGCTGTGGGCAGCTTCGCAACCCAGCGCTCAACTGCTGCACCACCGGGGAGGCCCTCTATTTCTTTTTTTTAAAGATTTATTTATTTATGCATACAAGAGCTGGGGGACAGGCCAGAGGTCTGGAAGGTGAGAGGATTCACCAGACAGAGTGGGGAACAGAACAGGCAGACTAACTGAAATACACTGCTGAGGGGAGCAGCGGGAGAGACAGGTGGGCTGGGAATCAAACTCGTGCTGCAGAGGCTTTGGATGGCTTCATAGTGTGGTGCTTAACCCCTTGCACCACCAGGGAGGCCCCTAACCACGTCTATTTCTAATACAAGTGTTCCTCCCACAAAATCACCTTCCCAGTAACAATGGTTTTGTGGTGCTCAGGCTGTCTACGTCACTGACTTTCCTTAGAATTTGTGTCTTGGAGATGGAATGGGAAGCGGGGAGAGAGCGTCTTTGAGCTTCTGCTTAAGATCAGCAATGCTGGCTGCTCGAGTTGGCATTTGCCCTTATCCTCTCCTCTCTAGAACTGTAGCTCTTCTTTATCCACTGTTATTTCATACTTTCATCTTGCTGATGTCACTTTGTCCATGTACTTAATAAAAGTGTTTGCTCAACATTCTGTGGATATTAAGCTTGTCTGCACACGTTCCCCAGGGAGCAGGAGAACCAGCCAGGAAAGGCAGTTTCTAGGGACCTGTCCTAAGTTGACCGGCAGCCGAAGAAGTGAGGTGGAAAGGTAATAGCCTTATTCCAGCGGGTGAGAACAAAGGCATCGGGCAGGCAGCTGACACTTTTCCAAAGCCCACTCTAAGTGGTTGGGACACCCACACGCTCCTGTAGCATTTTCACCCAAGAAACACTGAACCAGCAGGTGTCACCTGTTCTACAAGTGTAACCTTAGTGACATAACCTCTACCACCTCCATAAAGAATAAACTCAGATTCATCTCTCTGAACTCAAAGTACAACCTCCGTGAAAAGAAGACTGGACAGGTTAGGGCTTTTATAGTCAACAAGTTTTCCCTGGACAGGAAGATGAATTTGAATTGCCCACAGTGAAGAGATGATGGTTGCTTAGTCTTTCCACCTCCCATAGACTTGGCATGTTTATAATCACAGGCTCCAAAAGAAATTAGGCCTGTAAACAAAGTCAGAACAAGATCCAATATGAAATGCTGCACAACAAAGCACTAAATTATAAAGCACAGTACTAGAAGATTAAGGGGCTGTATCAGGTAATCCCCAAGGGTTTCCCCTTCTCCCTTGTTCCTTAAACAGATAGAGGACACACCTGGCATCGGAGAACTCCAACTCTGCTGCTATTTAGCGTTGACCTACGGCAAATCACTTAACTAGTTTTGATAATAGAAAGCATATTACTATACATGTTTCTGGGGACTTTGTTTTATGCCATTCCCTCTTTTTTTTTTTTAAGATTTATTTATTTATGCATACAAGAACTGGGGTAACAGGCCAGAGGTGGGGGAGGGGGGTGAGAGGATTCACCAGAGACAGAGTGGGGAACAGAACAGGCAGACTGACTGAAATACACTGCTGAGGGGAGCAGCGGGCAAGTCAGCAGAGGTCTGCTGCGCCATTTGGGTAGTTCCCTGGCCAGGGATCAAACTTGTGCTGCAGTGGCTGCAGGGAGCTTCATAGGTTGAGTTTTAACCCCTTGTGCCACCAGGGAGGCCCCTCACTTTCCCTCTTGAAGTTAACTTGCTTACCCTTCAAAGCCAGCTGAGGTTTTCTCTCCGCCAACGTCCTCAAGTACTTGTTGAATTCCCTCCCAGGCCTCGGTAGTACTGCCCCAATCTCTATCCTTAACCTCATTACATCTGCCAGAGGCTCTTCCCGTTATTCATCTGTGTCCAGCTCAAAATGCCCCAGAAAAGTACTAAATAAATGTTAGTCGAGTGAAAGACATCACCCCAGGCTACTGATCAATGAAAGCAAAGAGTCATGTTGGTAAACTGACTATAAATTCCACTGGAGACAGGAGAACTCTATCATTTGTGAACAGCAAAATTTAATTATCAACAATTCTCGGTTCCCCACACATATGCCTGAGAAAGGCACAGGAGCGTTGCCCTCCAGTGTGTGGCCACACAGCACATCACAGAGTCTTCATCTTTCATCAGCTAATGCTGGACAGCCTCGCCCATTGGGTGTACTATTGTTCACTGAGTAGCAAGACTGTCCCACTCCAAACTTAGTGGCAAAGATTTATGCCAGGTAGCAATAAAGGACACAGGGGAATTTATTTTCTAATCATCTGTGGAACCTTCGCAAGGAAGATGTATTAGAAAACACTTTATGGTTCGCTAAATTTTAATATTCCTTGCCAAGCAGTATTTACAACAGTACACTATGTATCAAGTAAGAGAACGTTTGGTTATTTCAAATAGAGTATTAAAAACTGCAATGGTTTATGTATATATGCCACTTCACTGCAGGTGTGAGGAATGTACTAGCCCTTCCAAGCAGTAAGGGAAGCCCCTCGCTTTGCCTTGATTAAAATTCCACTTCAAACTCTGATAGATGATCCTGCAATGACAAAAGCACCAAAACTCAAAGGCATGGTGAATCACTGCAGTTCCAGAAGAGGCCAGAGCAGACAGACCCAGGGAAAGCAGGAAATCGGAGCTAGAGGGCACCCTCAAGCCTGCCCCACCCCTGCAAGCACCCCTCCCTGGCCACTGTGGGCCCTTCCTAAAAGGCCTGGTCTCCCCATCCTTGTCTGGGACCTAAGGCAGCCAGACTCTTGTTTAATGGTATCTGCTGGGCTGATGTTAAGTTGCACTTCCCCAGTGCCAAACAATGGAGTCATCGGGAGTGTCTTGTGAAGATGCAGGGCCTGACGTAGGCTGGGTATTCCATTCTATCTCTAACATGTTTTTGGTGATGCCTGCTCCATGGACTATATTTTGAACACTAGCTATGGACCACATCTGCATTAGAATCATCTGGAGGATTCCTAGAACCACACAGAGATGCCCAGGCCTCACTTCTCACTAATTAAATCAGTAAGAGGGGGCCTCCCTGGTGGCACAAAGGGTTGAGACGCAGCACTGTGAAGCTATCTGCAGCCACTGCACTATGAGTTTGATCCTAGCCAGGAGGTGACCTACATGGCACAGCAGACCTCTCCCGTCTCGCCCGCTGCTCCCCTCAGCAGTGTATTTCAGTCAATCTGCCCGTTCTGCTCCCCACTCTGTCTCTGGTGAATGCTCTCAACCCCTACATCTCTGGCCTGCACCCCAGCTCTTGTATGCATAAATAAATAAATATTTTTAAAAATTAGAATAAATTAGGAGGGTGGGAGGTAAAGGACTGAGCCAGGCTCAGTAATTTTCTAAAATCCCCCCAAGCAATTCCAATAAGGTCACAGTTGAGAACAGCTAACCTAAACGCCCCACTCGTCATCGTTAGACAGGGGCCCACCCTCAAAAGGGTAGGTTCCTCAGAGAGGTCACCTGGTTTTTGCAATTTTCTGGTCCCCTCTGCAATGTTCTTGTCACCACTTAACAGTTATATCCTATGTTGAAGGCAATTTATTGCCATCCCTCACTTCACTATATTCAACACAGGAAACATGCCGGAAAGGCTCTTCCTTCTCTGTACTTCACCCCAGTTCCTGAAACAGGGTTGTGTACATAACAGGTTGTCCATGGGCTGGTTTGCAATGATGAATTTTACTTCCTTTCACTGTCCCTAAAGGGCCGTTAATATGGAATTGTTACACCAAAAGAAGGGGAGAAAAGGATCTGGGGCATTCAGAGCCAACAGCACCAAGTGCCCCATAAGCAGTGGCCTATTGAGGCTCAGACATCTCCAAGTGTAAGCCAACAGGAATAAAGCTGCTTTCAAATGCATAAGGGCAGTGAATTTTCTTTCAGTGTTTGATTAGATTCAATCCACACAAGTTACAAAAGTTGGTGATTCTGAATTCAGACCAAAGCAACACACAACTACAGTTTGGCATTTTATCTTCATTTTAAGCCTGCACAGTGTAAAGTGTTCATAAAGTATTTTAATAAATATATTAAGGCTTAAGGTGATCACTATTTTGAGTGAAGGATGGGGGTTGCTTTTTAACACTGGTTTACATTCAGAATCTTTAAAAACAAAAACATTTGCTATCTCACAGTCAATGATACAAAACACTAGCTTGTTCCAGTTGTTTCCCTACCACTCAACACATCTTCACATTATCTTCTTTCTTCGTGTATCTGATGGACAAAGAGCATTGTAATTTTTTTTTTTTTTTGAGGGATTACTAGAATGCAGCTAATTGGCATGATGTGAAATGTTTTCTCAGTAAAAAGCTTTCACTGAGCCACCTGGACAGCTAGTAATGCAGCTGACAAATAAATAAAGCTCTACCAAGAGGTTTGAAAAGCTCAGGAAACAGCAAGAATGGCTGCGGAACAAACATACTGAGGAAGGGCAGGCAGTGAAATGTTCCCACCGCACATTCTGCAAAGAGGGCACAAATCATCTACCACTAGCTGCAAGGCTGTAACCAGCAAAAAATCTAGCATGAAATCCCAGCCAAGGTCTCTTCCAGGATCTTCTCGTTATGTTCTCATGGCAAATCCGAGGTTAAAGTGCCCCAGGATTAGAGTGTCAAGGACCTCGCTGAGCACCTCTGGATCACCCAAGCAAAACACCAGTCATTGAGAGAGAATGCCACGAATTAAACCTGCCTATAAATTAAACCAGTGGCACTGGCGCCACGTGCCTGCGGATGGCCCACCATGGAGAGCTGAGGTGCTTTCTTACAAAAGAAGCAAATGTCCACGGGTGTGTCCGGTTCTCAGCATGTCCCCTAAAGCTGCCTCCTTCCTGAGACCCTCTAGATGGACTCCAGAATCCAATCACTGCTGGAGTTGGGGGAGATGGACAGTGACAGGTCCCTTGGGGGGTCTAGCTCCCCAACATCAGGCAGGGCATTCTGCTGCAGGAAATACTCCTCCTCATCATCAAAGAAGCCGTTCTCCAGAGCAGAAGAGCAGTCAGGGCTGGATGCTGCCTGGCACGCTCCCTTGTATTCCTGAATGGACTCGTAAAGGCTGTATAGCTGGCAGAGCAAGGACATGTCCAGCTGTCGGAGACCAACCTGAAGGGGAGGGGAGAGGAGGTAAAAACAAGAAGTCAGCACTCAAGTTTAATTTTAGTTGAACACTCAGCCAGCAATATGCTCGTGCCAGCACATTCTTTCCATACAGTGAGTGACTCAAAGCATCACTCAGATGCTTTGGGTTTCCAGTTTTGAGAAAACCTTCATTGCGTGATGCCCACACCTCAGACATTGCTCAGCACGTCAGGAAAGGAGCACACCTGCCAGGCACGGGCCCCAGCCTGCGGAATTTATTCCCCGGCACACCCTGGGAGGCAACAGCATTGCACATTCTGTCAGCCCCAGCCGGTTTCACTCAGGATGCCAAGGCAGAAGTGTGTCATTTCCTCTTGCCACGATCAGATTCAGAGAAGACCCACATGTGCCACCCCTTCTCCAAATCCCTGGGGCCTCAGAGTCCCCTTGCTGTGACGGGCTCATCAATCACCTTCACATGCTGCCCCCTGGAGCACCCACCCCCTGACCAGCTCAGCTCCACGCTCTCAGAAGTAGTGAGACCCTTTCCTCGGGACAGGGCAAAGTATACCGTGAGATTGTGGTTGGGGGCTGAACCAGTCTCATAAGATGCGGAGCCTCCATAGAGCCTCTGGGGAACAATTTTCACAAGTGGTGCTAGAATAAGGCACATTTTAAAGTCATGTTATTTGTTTATCTTAAGTTCCTCCCTTCCCCCAAGCTCAATCCAAGAGAACCAGCACAGCCAGGACAGGAAATGCATCATTTCCATTAACCCCAAGAGAGAGGGGTTAATCCACTTGGAGATGCAGCCTGGAGCTGCAAGGTGATTCTTACTCAAGAATCACCCAGAGGTCTTATTCACTGAGCAGATTCTGACTCAGCAGGTCTGGGGTCACAGGTGATGGTGCTGGGTGGCAGACCTTGCTGTGACGGGCCAGGGGAGTTGTTCTGCACAGGATGCCAGGCCTGCCTTCTGCCTCTTGACCCTTAAGTAAGTTATCTGTCATGCTAAGTCTCAGCTGATGACAAAATAGAATCATTTCTCTTACAGTGATTGGGAAGATTAAGTGAAATCTCAAGCCATTTTAATAAACAGTAATCAAATGTCTCTTGTGTACCAAGCACAGGGCTAAAAGCACTGAAGATATTTGAGAATGTGCACGAAGGAAAACACAGAGGTGTTAGCGGATTCAGTCTTTGTAATTAGCCAGCAATGAGATTTTCCACATGAGACAGTCCAAATTTCACACGAGAGAGGCTGGAAACAAAAAAGCTGAAAGAAGCATTCATTTTATGACAAAACTATTAAGTTTCAGGTTAATCTTCACACTCATCCACCACTCTAAACTGCCCAACACTACCGGCTCTCTCTGCGACAGCTGAAACCATCATAAAAATAGGGAAGAGTCACATTTACTTAGCATATTTTGCTAAAGCAGCTCCAGATAAACAGGCAAGTTCTGTTGTTTCTGTGGCAAAACTCTTTATTCTAGAATTCCTTCTACTCCAGAACTCCTAAAAGCAGGTTTTTGTTTTTTTTTTTTAAGTTAATTCTGACAGTAGCCATATTTTTAATGATTTTATAGAGGAGTAATTTTTTTCATTGCGCAGAAGAACTGGGGTGTAGGCCAGAGGTGGGGGGAGGGGATGAGAGGATTCACCAGAGACAGAGTGGGGAGCAGAACAGGTGGACTGACTGAAATACACTGCAGAGGGGACAGCGAGCAACACAGAAGACATCTGCCGCGCCATGCATGGGTTAGCTCCCTTGCTGGGGATGGAACTCAAGCTATAGAGGTGATAGTGTTGAGACTTAACCCCTAGGCCACCAGGAAGGCCCTAAGAGCAGCTTTTCTTAGGAAAAGAACTCACACCTCAACAAGTCAGGGGACAGGGTCCCTAAGCCCACCTCTGCCATTTTCGGTGGCCATGTTGAAGCCAGGGCCCTCAAATGGCCTATGAAACAAGGCATTTACTGAATAAACCGATGCTAGCTCAAATACTTTGTGACTCAGTAAGAAAGCAGTAAATCTTGGAAGCAACACCCTCAGACTTCCTGGTGGGTTGCTGGGCCTGAGGGACAGAGCAGGGCTGGCTGGTGGACTTTAAAAGACAGAACAGGCAGGCTGAGCTTGGGGCTTTCCTGCTGGCTCCCTGCCTGTGGCTGTGGGTTCTCCTGGCTGGCTTCCCACCTGCCACTTCAGGGTTCCTGCTTGGACCCTGGGCTCAGGAGAGTGGATACTACCTGGCCTAGGATAATCAGCAGCCGGGGCATGTGTCAAACAATAAATTTTCTTTTCCAATGCCCTCTCCCTGTCCCTTTGCGTTATACCCTGAGTAAATAAAACCTTTTAGTTTCTCTTGTGTGTCTGCCTTTGTTGTTGGTTTTCTTTTTTTAAGATTGATTGATTGATTGATTTATACAAGCACTGGGTACAGTCAGAAGTGCAGGAGGGTGAGAGAATTCACCAGAGCCAGAGCAGGGAGCAAAGCAGGCAGAAGGACCGAAGTACATTGCTGAGGGGAGCAGCAGGCAGCAGGAGAGGTCACCGGGGAGGCCCTGTGTCTGCCTTTGGATGGTGTCTTGAATTCCGAAACTTGCAGATGAGAGCCCACCAGCCACCAACCAGGTCATTCCTTTTCCCCCAGGTCAACGCTGGGTCATCACTGAGCGATGGCTTTTGTCCTTAGTGAATGGCAAGCACTTAGGAGAGTTTCCTGAGCTGATCTGGCCTGACAGAGCCCAACTATTCATGATAATAATTTGGTCCAATAACCACCCAGCACTTTCTTCTAGACTTGCTTCTATTTTCCAAAACTCCTATAGAATTTGAAAACAATAACCACTCCACAATATTTTGACTCAGCAAACTCAGGGTTTAATGCAAGGAATATAAACTTCACTAAACAAAGCCACACCTTCCCAGAGTCACACCAATATTTGCTCAAAGTCATAAAAAAGATTTCATCTAGAATCCTGTAGAAACTTTTACTGAGTCACTCTGATACCAGTAGGGTTGGGTGATTCCAAAACACTATTTCCCACCTCAAGAACAAATAATGGAAAAAGACAAAGCCAGGAAGAAGTCTGACTTGTATGCTCCTGGGTTGGAGATGGGAGCTGGGGAAAACAAAGCCTGGGTTCCTTGACTGTACAACCCCTGCCAGGTTTCAGAGGTTCTGACTTTCCATGACCCCTAGCTACCCAAAGACCTATGACCCCATGCTAGTCAAAGACCTATGACCCCATGCTACAGTTCCAGGCTCTTCTCCCAATGTGCCCTTCCAACGTATCCCAGGCCTACCTAGGATCCACACCAGGTTGGGAATCAGATGGCGTTCTGGACCTTTCTGCATTGCAGCAGCCAGATGACTCACAAAGCTGCCTTGTCATCAGGTGGAATGAATGCTGGCCTAGAAACGAAGGTCTGACCCGCCTAGAACACTGTGCAGACCAGCACACTCCGATTACACAAACGAACAGATGCCAAGGATTTAGACTAATTTAACAGGGATTCAGACACATGCACACACCTACACATATCCCAGCTTCTCAACACCTCCTTCTTCTGGCACTAGACTAAACTTCCTCTAGCTTATTAAAAACCCTCCAAATTCACTAGGAGGACATGAGGTAAGTAGTGACGCGAACAAACGTGGCTTCTCAGCTAAGACACCTCTCCTCCAGCTGTGGTTGCTTAAACTCATTCACCAACCCACATCCCACAGTCTGGTCTGAATCTATTGTCCTCAACTATAGCTCATAGATTGAGGTGGCTTCATCCACACTGTCCCCTGCTTGTCCCCAATACATCTACCAAAGCCTCCTGCTCACCTGGCCCAACGCCAGCTTCTCCACTCTTTAATAGACTTCCATTGGCTGAGCCACGCGTGTTCCTTAATTTTCCCTAACTTCTCAGCCCCTCTTAACACTATTTTTTATTCTCTACCTTATACTATACTATGCATAGGGGGCTTTTTTTCTCCTAATGTAGGACTAGCTGGTATTGCAGAGACATATTTCCCTTTAGTTCCTCATGGGCCAGCAAAGAGACTCACATAGAAAGCAAGGCACCCTCCCAGAAATATCTGCTGCAGAGGCAGCCTGGCAGTGGGGTCATTCTGGGGTCACAGAGCCCCTACTATACCCCACAGGCAGACGCAGAAGCACCAAGACTAAACAGGCAGGCTTTGTGCCCAGCGAAGCCCAGGGGGCTCCTGAGGAAAGCCTCACACCACATGGTCCTCTCGTGGCTTCAGACACACACTCACCTCTTGCCTGGCAGGATCGGAAGACAAAAAACCAAGCATTCTCTCTGAGTGCAAGTTACAGAATCAAGCCTTCAGCAGCTGGGAGAGATTCACAGCAGTCAAACCCAGAGATTAGTCTCTCCACACTGAAGAGAGGAGGGTCTGGGGAAGAGGGAAGTGAGGAGGAACATCCAAGAAAACTGAAGTGCAGTTATGTTTCAGGGTGTGATTAAATCACCCACAAATAAGAACTTTCAGAAAAGGAGAGGGCACCCTCAGCAAGCCTGCAACCCCAGCACTGTCCCCCTTGTACAAGCAGGGGATCCTGTTGTCTTTGTGATGTGTTCCCACATGTCCCTGAAGTACTGCTGATGTCCAAATTCACAGCTAATTTGGGATTCACATCCTAATCTTGGATTCATAAAATACAACTCTTTCATGAAAGCATACTTTTAAAAATTCAGATAGGCTCGTTAAAGCAAAAAACAATTCTAAGATCCAGCCCCTTATTCTAGCTCAGCAAGGCAATTAAGAATAATCAACTAGTCTCCCTGGCTTTCAACTGCTTCCCCTCTCTGTTCAGGCTTCCTGCTTCCTTCCGGATCCTTCTCTTTTTCCCCGGACCCTGAGCAACCCTGCACCCCTCTGCACACACAGGTGGCCAAGCAATTCACAGCATCTCCAACAAGGGGGCCAAACAACCACATCCCCCTTGAGATGGTTTTAAGACTTCACAATAGTCTGGTTACATAAATATACATCAGACAGGGTGGTGCTCCCCAGCTGGGTTTCAGTTCCTAAGTTCTGAATGTCTCCAGAGGGTGCAGTAGGGGAGGGAGTGCCTCCCAGCTCTTGAAAAATTATAATAGGAACATCACCATTAGGACACAAGCTCAGATGATGAAAGGAACCTTCGAAAGGAAATGTTTGTTGATTCAAAACACAGCATCATGAAAAACTTTCAGACATTCTGAGGGAATAAAAATTTAAGAAAAATAGTCTGTTTTAAGAAGCTGAAAGTTGGGGTATCTCACCAGCACGTTTAAGAAACATAAACAAAAGTAACTTCTTCCCAGATAAGGCAATGAGTACAAAACAAAACAAACAGGAAAGGAAATGGTCTTATTTGTGCCTGGCTCCCGACTGCAGTCTATCTTTGGGTGGAACAGATCAGGATGCCAGAATGGGTTTGTCTCAGTAAGTCATTCTGAAAAGACAAACTCCCTCCACACCCTGCCCCACCACCCAAGCCACTGTCTCCTGTCACTACAATTCCTCACCCTAAGACCAAAAATACCCTCCCTTCCCTAGGTTGAGAGGGATGCACAGATCCACAGTTAAGCTACAGATTTAGGACCATAAGGGATGGAGGCCCCCAAATCTGGGGACAGACGAAGAAAAAGTGTGTTAACAATGAAAGCTGAGATGGAGACAATGGATGACAAAAACTTGGTTTAGAAAATTATAGTGTAGCAAGTCGATAAAAACTAGGCAGTCTTTTAAAAGAAAGAGCATTTCTGTATGTACTGGAGTGGAACAGCAACCAAGCTTTACAAGCAAACCTTGCTTATCACGCTTTGCTTTATTGTGTTTTACAAATAAAACATTTTTTACAGTTTGAAGGTCTGTGGGAGCCCTGCATCCAGCAAATCTGGCATTGGTGTTCCTGTAACGAGTGCTCACTCTGTGTCTCAGTGTCAGATTTTCACATTCTCACAATATTTCAAATGTGCTCATCATTATTGTATCTGTAGTGATAATCTGTGGTCAGTGATCTTTGATGTTACTTTGTCATTGTTTTGCTCTATAAACTACACCCAAATAAGATGGTGAATGTAATCAGTGACTGTGTCTAGACTGCTCCACCAACTAGCCACTTTCCCCATCTCTCTCTCTCCTCGACCTCCCTATTCCCGAGACACAACAATACTGCAATCAGACCAATGAAAAACCCTTCTGAGGCCTCCAAGCATTCAAGTGAAAGGAAGAGGCAGCTGCATGCCTCTCACTTTCATCAGAAAGCAAGAAATGATTAGGCTTGGTGAGGAGGCATGTTGAAAGCCAAGATAGGATGAAAATGAGGCCTTTTGCATCAGGTTTGCCAAGTTGTAAATGCAAAAGAAAAGTTCTTAAAGGAAATTAAAAGTCTTGCTGCGGTGAACACATGAATGATAAGAAAGCAGAACAGCCTATTGCTGATAATGGAGAAAGTTTCAGTGGTCTGGTCTGAAGGTCATACAGGACACAGCATTAAATGAAAGCCTAATCCAGGGCAAGATTCTAACTTCCTTCAAATTCTAGGTAGGTCAAGAGATGAGGAACCTGCAGAGGTTGGTTCATGAAGTTTAAGAATAGATGCCTTCTCCCTAACACAAAAAATGCAAGGTGAAGCAACAAATGCCGATGTCACACCAAGATCTCCAAGATCACTGATGCAGGTGGCTGCGCTCAACAACAGATATCCAATGTAGATGAAACAGTCTAATATTGGAAGAAGATGCTATCAAGGACTTCCATAGCTGGAGAAGGTCAATGCCTGGTTTCAAAGGACAAGATGGCTCGCTTGTTAGGGGCTAATGCAGTTGATGATGTTAACCTAATGCCAATGCTCATTCTGAAAGTCCTAGGGCCCTGAAGAATTATGCCAAATCTACTCTGCTTGTGTTCTATAAATGGAACAACAAAGCGTGGATGACTGCACATCTGTGTGCAACATGGTTTATGGAAGAGTTTAAGCCCACTGTTGAGACCTACTGCTCAGAAAAAAAGATTCCTTTCAAAAGATTACTGCTTATTGACAATGCACCTTAAAACCCAAGAGCTCTGACGGAGATGTAGGAGATTAAAGTTGTTTTCACATTTGCTAACACAACATCCTTTCTGCAGCTCATAGATCAAGGAGTAATTTCGACTAACAAGTATTATTTAAGAAATACATTTGTAAGGCTACAGCTGCCATATATAGTGATTCTTCTGATGGATCAGGGCAGACAATAGAAAACCTGGAAAGGAATCACCATTCCAGATGTCATTAACATGTGTGACTCACAGAAGGAGGTCAAAATATCAACATTAATAGGAGATTGGAAGAAGCTGATTTTGACTCTTCTGGATGACTTTGAGGGAAGTGGTTCAAGACTCCAGTGAGGAAGTAACAGCAGATGTGGAAAAAGCAGGAAAACTAGAATCAGAAGTAGAACCTGAATATATGGTTGACTTGCTCCAACATCATGTTAAAACATGAATGCATAAGGAGTTACTCCTGAATGAGCAAAGAAAGTTATTTCCTGAGATGGAATCTACTCCTGGTGAAAATGCAGTGAACATCACTAAAATGAAAACAGAAAGTTTAGAATATTACATATATTGTTGATATGGCAGAGTTGTTGATATGGCAGAGTTTAAGAGGACTGACTCCAATTCTGAAAGAAGTTCTACTGTGAATAAAATGCTGTCAAACACCATCTTATGCTACAAAGAATCGGTAGAGTGAATGATCTGCAAACTTCATTGTTGCCTTATTTTAATCATTGCCACCCCTTCAGCAACCTCCACCCCAATCACCCAGCAGCCAGCAACACAAGACCCTCCACCAGTCAAAGACTACACCTAAGGGAAGACTCAGATAAAGGCTGGTAACTTTTAGCAAGAGTTTTTAAACTAAGGTATGTACATTTTTAAAGGCATAATGCTATTGCATGCGTAACAGACAACAGTATACTACAAACATAATTTTTACGTGCATTGGGAAACCAAGAATTGGCATGACTGACTTTACAGCAATATTCACTTTAATGTGGTCTGAAACCAAGCCTGCAATATCTCTATGGTGTCCCTGTACTGTCGTAAGCACAAAAGTTGATGTTACAGAATAGTACGTGTCGTAGGATTTTACTTTATACACACATGCACACACATGTGCAAGCTTATGACTGGAAGAAAAAATATTTGTCAGCAGAACTCTTGGAAACCCTTGGAAAGTGAGATTGGGTATTTACAAGCTTAATTTTCTCCCCTTAACAATCATATTATTCTTAATTTGAAAAACTGGTAATAATAAAGTATAAAACAGATGCATGCTGCATGCAAGTAAGACCTCTGGAAGACAAAATGGCAATGTATCAAAAATCTTACTATAGAGTATAACTTTCTTAGCTGACTAGTTCATTTTTAGGAACTGTAAGAAAAAATCTCAGCTGTATACAACTGAGTAATCCTCATTGTTGTTCTGTGAGGTAGGCAATGATTCTATGAACACAAGGAAACTACAGCACTAAACACAGTCCGTGGTAAAGCCAGGGGCTGCAGCCAAGTTCATAACACACCAGCTCAGAGGTTGGGGGCTCTGACCATTAATCTGCACTGCCTACACAGACAACAAGGCGGGAAGGTGGCACAGTGTCCACTGTGCTATCGCAGACTACTGCTAAAATCATGGGTGATTTTATTTTTGCTTTTCTGAATTTTCTAGCATTAATATTACTCATTTACCATGAAAGAACCTTTAAAGGCTTGCAAAGTCTTCCTTTTAAAACAGAATGAATAAGCATATACAGGTTTTATTTTAGACACGATTTCGTAAATGCCTCAAATCTAATCAAGGTGTCTAGTATGTATCCGCAGGACTGGAATGTAATAAAGGAAGCAATGACCTAATGGATCGTAACCTGATTTCTGAATAAAGGATGTGTTGACAGAAGGAGGCCCAAAGACAAGACTTCACCAGTGTTGATCTACAGGGAAGGGTATTAACTCAGCCGCCCAAGCTTGACAGAAATGCTCCTGAAGGACCTCTGAGCGACCCTGTTGGGGGTAATTCTGTGTTCACTGAGCAAGCTTCTGCTCCATGGTATCATCTTTTACGCAACATTCTCTCCTGGGTGGAAATGCATTTATGCTACTTGGTCAGTTTCATCTCAGGTGAACACTTGAAACCCCCTCACACAGCTGAGGACTGAACTCTTCTGGGTCACGGTGATTCAGACTCAGAAAATAGATGAGGCTTCATAACTGCACCCCCAGATTAACCTAGTGCCAAAGCTCACCCTATCTCTATACTATCCCATAAATTCTTCTGTACTGGTAAAGCAGTTAGATTTGGATTTTCTGCTTAAAATGAAGGCATCCATGCTGATAAAAATCCATTCTGAAAATCCACAATTTTCATAAAGAATTCTTGTTTATCTCTAACCTATTGATGTTAGTACAGCTAGGCGCATTTTCTCTTCTGTACTAGGCATAGAAGAAAAGCAATTGACCACTATCTTTAAGAAATGGTTTTTTGCATTCTCTTACTTTTTTCTTAATTATGAAAAGAAAACATCCTAAGCGTATTAAAAAGCCAGTGGTTCCTAATCAGATGAACGGGTCAGCCCAAATTCATGTTGTTTTTTTTTTAAAGATTTATTTAGTTATACAAGAACTGGGGTACAGGCCAGAGGCACGGGAGGGCAAAAGAATTTACCAGAGACAGTGCAGGGAACAGCTCAGGCAGACTACTGAAAACACTGCTGAGGGGAGGAGCGGGTGAGACAGGAGAGGTCTGCCGCACCATGTGGGTATCGCTCTGGCCGGCTGGGCAGTCAACTCATGCTGCAGAGGCTGTGGACAGCCTCACAGCATTGCACTCAACCTGCTGCACCAACGGGGAGGTCCCAAATTCCATGTTCTAAAGCAGCAATCTTCAAACAGTCTTGGGACTCCTTCATACTCTTTAATATCATTGAGACTCTGAGTACTTGCTTATGTGGGTTATACTTATCAATATTTACCTTATTAGCAATTAAAATTGGTAAAATTTTAATATTGATGTATTTTACAACAAAATTTTTATGAATAATAATATTTTGTAAATCTTTTTAATGGTCAACGAATTCCTATAAGGGAGTTTCAGGGTTTTCCTGTCTCCAAAATTCCTGGAGGAGAATGAACATCGTTAGTGGGATAATGAGTTACAGGAAAGAAACAATCTTTCTGAGTCCCACATATTTATCACCTGGAAACATCTGGAGCATGTGGGCAAAGAATGAGGTGAACAGGAGGTCAGACTGTGGGGAATGATGTTGGGCAAGAGGGGGTAAATATCTGGCCTAGCCAGTCTCAGGGAGGGTTTCCTGTTCCTGGAGTCTGTGGTCTCTCTGTGGGGTTTTGTGAAATTTCTGTGAATTTTTTCAGACACAAAAAAATTCACACAAGATTGTAGAAAACTTAGCTCTTCAAACTGGGGTCTCAAGTCTCTGTAGAGTTTAGACTGGCATTCCAGGAAAAAACCCACCAACCTTTCTAAGTGCTGCTTGGTGGAAATGAAAGGTTTTGGGTCCTAGCCCTCCCTGAACATTCTTGCCCACCTCACCTCTAAGATCTATAGTAACACCTGCTCCAGGGTCCCGGAAGGGGCAGGAGGTAGAGGGTGGAGGGAACAGTACCAATGTCACTTTCTTATCTGAGGTCCTCTGTAAATGAAGAGTTGACCTAAGTGCCACCAACTGGGGCACTTTTGTCATTTAACAGATGAAGGTCTTTAGCCAAAAAGCTGGTGTGGGGGGTGGGGGGAGTGAGTAGAAGGCTTGGGTTATTTGTAAGAAATGCATGGGTTAGGGAAAATATCTACAGAGGTCCACAGGTTAGTAGAGAAACAGACAAAAGTTCAAACTGACATGAACAAATATCTTCAGTTCTTTACAGCTTCAAATATTGGGAACCTAAATATAACTCTCTTAGACATAAGCTCAAAAGTGAGCAAAAGGAGGCCAGTGACCCAGTCTGCCCCTACTGCCCCACATCCCAGCCCAGAGACACACATGTGCTTTCACATGTACAAATTCAAACTTTTAGTTTTGGCTTTCACTGGGTGGAAACTTGTGGGGACAGGGGGCAGGGCGAAGACAATTACCACACAGGACAACTATGGCCTAAAGACTTTAAGAACCATTGTATACAGGGCCTCCCCAGCCACGGACGAGGGTCCCACCAAAAAAAAAAAGAAAAAAGAACCATTGTATACAGCCTGATTTTTGTAGTATTAAATCTCCTTCTTCCAGTAAGGGATCTATAGCCTAAAATATCAGTGTGACTTTTCTAAATTGTATTATATAGTTTCTGATGGCTGGCTCTTAAGCTTCCCAACTCTTAAAGAACTTGTTAGAAGTGCAGATTCTGCCATATCCCAGATTCTGATTCTATAGGTATAAGAAAGAGCTTAGAAATCCTCATCTTAGCAAGTCACCTAGGGGATTCTGGGACTGGGCAGGCGTTTCGGGGTAAGAGTATGGTCATCCTTTGGAGGAACACCATGATAAACCATGCTGGTGGTAAGACCACTGAAAACAAAAAAATATATAAGGCCATGGCACATTCTCAGCCCTCTGATCAATCATGAACACCACTGCATTGGGAGCTAAAGCTCTCATTCCAGATGGCATTTCACAGGCTTGATTCCAGATTAGACCTTTATCATAAGCCTTTTTAAAAGCTCCTCTCTAAGACCCTGGTGTTACACGTAATGAGAACTCTGCTGGGATAGGGGCTCCTCAAGCTAATGGCTGTCTCCTGGAATACAACTTCGCAGACAAGCTCATAGGCACAGCTGTCTCAACCAAGATGCAGGAAAGATAAGTGTCATTGTTCTCACAAATCAAATTTTCCCCTCAGATTACATTCTTCACTTATATCACTGCAGTTCAGGAATTTGAAAGTTCTGTATGGATGATTTCTCATGCACAAGTGAGTGACCAAAATAAGTTTGACAGCTTGAAGGAAAAAAAAAATGAGGCACAGAGGTTCCGAATCAGAGCTACCAGAAGTTGCTGCCATGGATTTTAGAAGTAGAACGTAGGACCCCGCCCCAGGAATGCTGCCCCACAAAGATCCCCTGCCCCCACATCTAAGTCTCTCTTTCTGTGTCTGCACATTGATGTGACTCGGGTACCTAAGCTCGATGCACTCATCTCACGGAGCCACTGGGAAGGGCAGGCAGTCTGTACAAGGAAAGGAGTATGCCAGGGTCCCACTAACACTGTGGGCATCCAGGTCAAGGGCACCCTTCAAATAACATGTAGGATTTGAAAGAGCAACTGAGAGCTACATTAGTAAAGTTAGCCTGTGAACTTAGCAGACCCTTGAGGGCAAATCATTTCTATGTATTTAGAAAGAAGTCCGTGATGGGCATCTAGCATTTTAGCTGTCCAGGAGTATCCTGCTCCATTTCTGCAAACTGTTCTTTCTTTGGGCAATCTCCAGTTCTCCATCCCATCCACATGGTCACACCAACTTACCAACCACCCTGGGTCAGTAGTGGGTGACCCAGGTTACCCTGGCTACCCAAGCTGGGCCCACTGGCATCCTGTCACACATTATTTACAAACTGGAGCTAAGCAGCTTGGGTGAAACTGAGTCTACACACTATTAGCAGCCAAGGTTCAAAATGCAGGGGAAAAAAATAAAATAATTGCCTAAACTACAGCAATCATGGAATAATCTCCTTAATATCTAGGTAGTTTAGTTCTAATTCACCCTGTATCTTCCACAGCACTTTATATAGCTAACACTGATCTCCCCATGAATGTGCTCCAAAAACAGTGTCTAATATTTAATTAAACACACACAACAAATGCAACTCCTTGTTCTAAAGGGCTTTTTCTGGTCTATACCTAATCTGCATGAGCAATCACCATCTGCATGGCCCCTACAGCTTGCCAAATGGGCCTGTTGGGGAGAAGATAGAGAAGCGGAACAGGACAGAATTTCACGAGCAGTTACTAGAACAGGAAGAGTTGAAACCTGGAGTGAAAATCATGTCTCGCAAAGCAGATTGTCACCCTGGGGAACTCTCTACACATACAGGCTCCCCCTCAGACTTCCCCCAGGTTCCACTCACACCTTCCTTCAAGAGGTTATTTCCAGGCCAAAATCTCTCTTCCAGTTTCCAGCTCTACATTCTGAAATGTTTAATACACGCTTCCCCTGATGTAATGCCAAACCACCTTCTCCCCTAAAGTAGCCACTTCTTCTGACTCCCCTATTGCTGCAGTGGAGCCCACTTTCCAATGATGGATTGATTACCAAGGTTCAAAAATCTTATAATGCTGCCATGCAATGCCATAGTGTGTAGTTACTGAAGACACTATAGTACACAATTGACGCTTGAACTGTATATTGAACAATGCAGGGGTTAGACGTGCTCACCTCCTAGACGAAAATCCACATATGACTCTGACTCCCCCCAAACTTAACTACTAATAGGCTGCTGGGTACTGGAAGCTTTACTGATAACACAAAGTCAATGAACATATATTTTGCATATTGTATACATTATATATGTGTTCTTACAAAAAAGTAAGCTAGAGAAAAGAAAATGTTAAGAAATTCATAAGGAAGAGAAAATGCACTCACAATACTGCACTGTATTTATCAATACCGTAAGTTTATATTGTCTGTTTATAAGAAATTTGGCATGTAAGTGAACCAAAGTTCAAACCCATGTTGTTCAAGGGTCAACTGTATACTGACCCAGAAAACGTTTGCAGTATATATGGTACCCAGAATGTATGATGTGATCCATGCACACATATGCACACCCATGCAAGCAGGAGAGTGCAATGGATAAACAGGACTTCAGAGTGGGACACACCTGGTAGTTTGTGACCTCAGGAGAGTTACAGAAATTGTTAGTGATTTTTTAAAAAATATATGAAATAGACTGAGCATCAATCTCGTAAAGATAGAAGAATTAAATTAAAATGATGTATGGAAAGCATTCAAATTGTGTCTACTGAGGAGATACATCAAAATGTTAACACTGATTACCTCTAGATGTTGGAACTGTCATTTTTTCATTGTTTCACTTTGCTGCATTTTCCATAAAAAAAAGCTTAAGTCATCTCTGACCCCTATTCCTTACCCTGATACTGATATTTAATCAGCAATTCCTGCAAGTTCTGCTTCAGCAAAGTGTCCCCCATTTGACTTTTCACATTCACTGCCCCCAGTCTGCTGGAGACTCCCCCAGTCTCACCTCTAGCATCTCCTTGCTATCCAATTAATCCCTCAAAGTCCAACTCTGTGCCACTGTCCTGCTTACATCCTTTGCAACAAAAGGCATTTGGCAACGCCCTACAGGCACCTTCCCTGCACCCTCCCTCTCAGTTTAACATGCTTTTCCCCAGCTGATCTACTTAGACCACTCAGCTCCACTCTGCAGCTACTTTCTTAGTGCCCTTGACCAACCTCATTATTTTATAATCCCTCCCTGCCATCCACACCACCACTGCTAGAAGGGGGTCCCCCCTCAGTGCTCAAATAGGACTTTTTCAGAAAGAGATTAGCCACATTCTGCCAAACATCTAGTTATGTGCCTTGACACAGATTTGATCTCAATCTTTCCAATTAAATAGATGGACACAGACTAGTTTGCAGATAATTCAGGAATTCTAGTTCTTATCTTGCAAGATGGCCCCAGTGGGTGCCTCAGCTGTATGTGACCATTCAGAGCCCCATTGCCATGGTTAGTAATTCTCTTAAAAAGCTGTGAGACTACAGCACTATTTTTTAAAGGCCAAAATACTTTTAAAGACCTTGAGACATTTCTTGAAAGGGACTTGTCAAGGCCTGTAGCCACATCTTATCTTTATCTCAGTTAAATATCAGCAAGACCAAAGATGGCTGTTTATTTTCCTTGTGCTTCAAATAGTTAGGCTTAGCAACAGCTCTGGTCCAAGGCATAATTATAAGGTTGTGAATGCACTTTAGTCACACCAGGAGGGACCTGGAAAAATACTTTCGGGAATGGCATTGACTCCCAAGTCACCACAGCCTGACTCCCTCACATGTTTAGAAACCAGAACTTCACAACAGAGCAGTCTGAGGTTTTCCTGACTCCTGTTCAAGTATGGTACTTAACCAAGCACAATTCTTACTATTTCACTCCTATATTTATGCTACTGTCCAGTTCAGACTGTAAACACACTAGGTGTAGATTTATTGAATTAAAATGCAGTCACTGGCTGTGCAATGCTGGTGGCAAAGCTTATCAACAAACAAAACATCTGGCTTGGAATTTAAATCATTCTATAAGAAGGTTGGAAAATCTATTCAGAGAGAAATGGAAATCAGAATGTCTAATCCAGTAACAGAGTAAGGCACAGTATCTAATTGATTAACAAGTGTTTTCTAGATTTAATTCAGTCTTAGATATCACAACAGATACACTGCTGGGGGAAAAAAATGAATGCATTAATTGGAATTTTCTAAACAATATCTTCATGCACTAGATGAATATTGAAAGGATTCCTATGGCAAAATTTTTGTAAAATTTATTCTTAGGGGAAAAATTGCTTTCGTATGTTAGATTTCCTTTATCAAGTATTCTCCTATACTACAGAAAAAACCTGCAGTGGATGAAAAAGAAAGGCCAGATTATAAAAAAGAGAGAGGGTGACCAGGGGGGAGGAGACGCGGCAAGCAAGAGGGGTTAGAAAAGAGGAAGTTTTTCTGTTCTTTTCTGGCTCCAAGTCTGGAGACGCCACCCCAGTTCCTTCCCTGACCCTGCTTCTGGGGTCACCCTAAATCTCCGTGTCCAGTCCACAAACACCTTAATGTACATCCCAAGAACTCGGGAAAGCTAAGCCCCATTGTTTGGAGCCCAGACAAACCACATGGGCTTCACCCGAACAGGGAGGGCACCACCCACCCCCTCCTTTTCCAGCGAGTTTGGGTAATCAGCGTTACAGCTCTGGGGGGACTGAGGGGTGAGGGTTCGCGGTCGCAGCCATCTGTGGGCACGAGCCCTCCGGCTGTAATCGGATTCTGCACCCGCCGCCTGGGGCGCGGGGGAGGGGGCCGCAGACTGTTCCAATCTGCTGTCTGCACTCGCGTGGACAACATGCTGTCCTCTTCGGGGCAGGAAAACACCATCGCACACCGCTCCCGACCCCTTGGGCTCAGAGAAAGCCTCTCCCAGACTGGGAGATCCGTTCCACTCGGCAGATAGGTGACAAAGCCGCCCCCGCCCCGGGGTCCAGCGCAAACGCCGCGCTGCACCTCCAGCCGCCAGTTGGGGCTGAACTGGGGCGCCCGGGCTCCCCAAAGCTGCCTTTTGAGAATGGGGACCTCTCCCTGGGTGAGAGTCCACGTGCAGGCACGGAGAGGACAAGTGAAATGGGGACCGTGCCCCCCTCTTTGCGCGCCGCGAAATACCCAGAAAGGGGCGGGTGGGCGCGGAGACTTCCGGAGCAAAGCGCGCGCTGCAGCGAACTTTCCCCAGAAGGCGAACCCCGCCGGAAAGAACCCCCACCCCCAGCGCGCCCCGGCCCGCAGAGTCCCCTTACCATCTCTTTGCGGAGGAGCGCCAGCGCGGCGTCCAGGTTGGGGGGCTTGGCGGGCAGCGCCGCGCCCCGGGCCCCGCCGCCGCTCGCTCCCCCGCGGCTCAACTCGTCCTGGATGCGCGACTTCTGCGCGTACAGCCGCTCCAGGTGCCGCCAGCCCCCCGACGCGCCGCCGCCCGACGCCGAGTGCAGCAGCCCGCTCAGGCTCTTGGGCAGCGGAGGCAGCCCGTCCACGCGGAGCCCCCGGACGGCGCCCGGCGCCGCCCCAGCCCCGCTCATCGCGCCCGGGTCAGCCACGCGCGCGCCCGGCCGCCGCCCCGGCCCCGGCCTCCGCGCCCCTCCCCGTTCCCGGCGGCGCCCCGCCCACGCCCCTCCCCGCCGCGCCGCCCCGCCTCCCGGCGCGCGCCCCCTCGGGCCCGGCTCGCGAGCCCCCTGGCGCCCCAACCGCGCCCCCTCACCTCTGGACACGCCCACCTGCCCGCCGCCCCGCCCACCTGCGCCCACCCCCGAGCCCCGCACTCCGTTCCAACCCCGCCCCTCACTCCGGCCCTCCGCTCGGGTGCCCAACCCCGCGACTCCACCACCTCCAGACCCTCCCCGCACGTCCCCTCACCTGCCGGCGCCAGTCTGGATCTTATGCTGCGGCCCCAGGCCCCGCGAGGGAGGTTCAGGGACTAACCCCAAAGCTGCTCGCGATGACCGAGGGGGCCCCCACTTTAAAGGCTAACCAGTAAGGTCGGGAGAGGGGCGGGAAGGGGGAAATTGGGGTAAAGAGGACCCAGCTCTGGGCTGGCAACACGTCTGAGGCAGAGCGCGCCTGCGGTCACACCTTTCCCCCCCAAATCAGGACTTGACCAGGGGGGTTCGGTCTGAGGGACGTGGGGAGACTGAGTCCTCTGGGGAGGAATCCATTCCACTTCCAGTGGAGCTCAATGGCTTTCACGACGACTGGGATTCCCAGAGCCGGAGAATCACTCAGCACTTCTCAGGAAAAGGCAGCGTCCAAGCTACCGACGGCAGCTGTCAAATGTGGAACTAGCAAATATGAACAAACGTGTCTTTCACCCTGGCGGTGGCCACCATGGAACTGTTTCCAAATGGAGCTGTTGGGAAACTAGAGAAATGGTTAAATCTCAGAAACTACCTATGGACTCTGAGGCAAAAATAAACACGACTCACCTCAGAGAGGGAGAGAAAAGAAACAGGCTCTTCCTCTTGTAGTTGGAATAAAAGTGAGACAAAACCATATTAGTGACAGAAAAGGGAAAGAAGGGAGAACTTACTGTCCCACAAAATTAAAAGTAATACAGTATATTATAATGCCCCCTGAGTATTGGTTTTCATATAAAGGGCACTTAATTGTTCTAAATGCATCCAGTAGGATCATAATTATAATGTGTTCTGAGTGCTTCAGACACCTAACATAAGAGATACCTCCCCTTTTGGGAGCTTTTTTCCCTTTTAATATCTCCCCTCCCCCACTCCCCAGATACCCCAGAATCAATGTTTTTAACAAAGGCCAATGTCCTCCAAGGGGCCAAAGCAACTAGGTGGGGCTGACATGGAGAAGCAGGTGGTGTGATTTGAGCGTCTGAGGAAGGTTTCCCACCCCACCCACTGCCCAGAGTCTTCTACCTCCACACTGTGCCTCGCCTTCCACTAATTATATAGTCACAGTTCCGGCTTTCAGGTATTCATTCGCCTGTTTAAACTGTGGGTGTCTTTGGGGAAGTTACAAAATTGCTTGTATGAGAGTAAGGAGAGGAGGAATAGGGAGCATTTTGATCTTCTATTCACAGTCTGGCATGAATATCTTTCATCTGGGATGTCACGTTGCTGCAGTGCCTAGCAGAAATCACAGGTGTGGATAACATGAAAGAAAGAGAGTTAGGACCAGCTAGAGGGTAGCATGAGGTACCAGATGCCAGGACATGATGCCAACAACTTTATTATCTTTTTATTTTAATTCTATTTATTTTCTTACATTGTTGTTCATTTTTGGACAGTATTTGATTTCTTCGCTCAGGTGTAGTCCCAGTAGTTCTCCCACCACCGTAGTCCCTGGTGCTCTTCAGCCCGTTTTTTTGGTTTTGTTGTTGTTTTTTTTCTTTTTTAAGATTTATTTATTTATTTATACAAGCACTGAGTACAGTCAGAAGCGCAGGAGGGTGAGAGAATTCATCAGAGCCAGAGCGGGGAGCAGAGCAGGCAGCCTGACGAAGTACACTGCTGAGGGGAGCAGCGGGAGGTGGGAGAGGTCTGCACGCCATGTGGGACCCTCCCACACGACGGCCTGGGATCCAACTGGTGCTGCAACAGCTGCAGGCAGCTTCTGGGGAGCCCCCCCCCCCCCCGCCCCTGTTTTGACCCTTCTCCCTCTTCCTCCCCTGTAAGCCTCAGGTCTATGGTCACTTTGCAAGTTTTGTCTTTTTCCTGCCCCTTTGTTTGATTTCCCTGTTCCCCCTATAAGTGAAACCTTTCAATATTTCTCTTCCTCCTTCTGGCTTATTTCGTGTAGCATAACCCCCTCCATCTCCATCCATGTTGCTGCAAATATGATGCCGCCAGCTTTAAAGGCAGGTCTGGTACATACTGAATGAGGTGAACATATTGAAATAGCCCCTTAATATCAACACATAACACCCCAATATAAATAGAAATTTGTGCAGAATTTCTGCAGTACTGATTAAGACTTTATTTCTGAAAGCCTGAAACATAATTATGCAAGAGCCCACCAAATATTTTGATACTTGTGGGGGAAGTAAGTGTCTGTTTATTGGAAGGTCAAGGCACCATTTTTATAATCAGAATGAAATATAAATAACTTCTGAAAATATGTTATTTTCTTTAATTCTAGTCAATAATCCTAATAGTCTGATCTCAAACCAGAATGAGGCCCAGCCATTTCCTATACAGCTAAATCAGTCCCCCCACCTTTTTTTTTTCTTTTCTCTTTGTTTTGTTATTCAGAGATTCCTGGAAGCCAGAAAATACAGACGTAAAATCCAGTGCTCTATTCCCTAGCCCACACTTTTTTTTAAAGATTTATTTTATTTATTTATGCATACAAGAAATGGGGTGTAGGCCAGAGGTGAAGGGGAGAGTGAGAAGATTCACCAGAAACAGAGTGGGAAGCAGAACAGGTGGAGCTACTGAAACACACTGCTGAGGGGAGCAGTGGGAAAGATGGGAGAGGTCTGCTGCACCATGTGGGTTAGTTCCTTGGCGGGGATCGAACTCATATCGCAGAAGCTGTCAATTGCGTGATAGCATTGAGACTTTAATCCCTGGGCCACCAGGGAGGTCCTAGCCCACACTTCTTTGACTTTATAGCTCAAGTTTGGGGATCTGAGCTTTCTAGCACAAACCTTAAAGTTGCAGACATCTGTTGACAGTCCGTGCTCTACAGGCATGTTTACCAGCATTTTTTAGCCAGGAGCATGCTGTGAACTCAATGTGAACTGTCAAGGACTCACCAGAAGGCCTTCTCATCCCCCTCTATCCTGTCCTTCTACTAATCCAGCCACTTCTTCATCCTCGTGGCTAATCCCTATCCTCTTGTCTTGTGCTTTCCAGAGTATGGCAGAGTCCTTCATGCTTTTTATAATTCTAAAAGTTTAGTAGCTTAGGTTGTTGATAGAATGGAAAGAATCCGAAAAAAACACATTAAAAGTCTAATTGAACTTCCTTTTTACAGTTGATGACCTTAAATTCTGCTTAACCACACAAAGTTTATCTTCTTATCCACGTTAATCATTTTTCACTTGTTGCAGGACCTAAGTTTGAATGCTTTGGGAGCAATTGTGCAATCTCCTTGGCCTCAATTTTAGCAAATGTATTTATCTCAAGATGTGGTTTCTTATGTTGCTGTTATCTCTAAAGCAAGTTGTAAATTAAATTAAAAAATGTACACAGACAGGGGCCTCCCGTGAAGTGGGAGCAAAGCCCTTAATTTTGAATTTCATCTGGAGGCATCTTTGAGCTTGCAGAGTAGACACCATGAACAAAGCTCACCCTCCCCAAGTTGAAAAAATACATGGAGAAAAAGTTACCATTGAAATTAAATGGTGGCAGACATGCCCAAAGAATACTGCAGACATTTGTCCCTTTGCATATCTTTTGATAGATGAATGTGTGGAAATGGAAACTGGTGAGCAACAAAACAATACTGGAATGGTGGAAATACAAGGAAATAGTCTAATCATGTGAGAAGCCTTGGAATGAGTATAAACAGGAGCTGTGTTCACCAAAGAAATCAATTGCTTCCACGTGTCCCCTCTCCACAGCACTTTTTTACTCTGATATAAAAATGGGATCACATAAGATTTTGGCTGGCACCATCATCTCCCAAAAAGTGGCCAAAATGACCAACACAAAAAGAAAGAGGAGAGGTGCTCCCCCTTTTAGAAAACATGGAGTTGTTCCTTTGATCACATGCATGCAAATCTACGAGAAAGGTGATAGTTTAGATAGCAAGGGGATGGGCACTGTTCAAGAAAGAATGCCCCACACCAGAAGAGTCTCTAATGTTACCCAGCATGCAGTTACCATTGTTGTAAACAAACAAGGACAAGATTCCCACCAAGAGAATTCACGTTGGTATTGAGCCTGCTAGGCACTGGAAGAGCCGAGAGAGCTTCCTGAACATGTGAAAGAACATGATCAGAAAAAAGGTCAAAAAAAGCTGCTTGGGTTCAACTGAAGCACCAGCCTTCTCCACCCAGACAGGCACACTGTGAGAACCGAGGGAAGGGGCCTGAACCACTGGAATCCATTTCCTGTGAAGTCATGGCATGACAGGTGTGAGGGAAAATAAAATACCTTTGCACTATTAAAAAAATTGGGTCCCATAAATAGATAAGTAAATAAAGAAGTAAAAAGTATACACAAAGCATTTTGAAGGTATTTATATTACAACTTTGTCTGCACAGAAATGGAAGCAAAAGTTAGCAGGCAAGTGTAGACTCCTTTATGTAGTTGCTTTGTCTCCTCAACCATATTTAAGTTTATTAAGTCAAGGACAAGACTTTTTTGGTAGCTGCTATAGCTCCTAAAGAAATGCTGTACCCCTAGTCATATAAAATGTTTTTGAAGAATGTATCATTAGATGAAAGTTGTTGAGTACCTACTATGTGGAAACCAGAGTGTTAAGCTCTACGATGATCATAAAGATGGATGAGGATCAATTCAAGACATTCCATCGTTCACAGTCCATTAGGAGAGATCACAATGTAATAGACACAGAAATCAAACTTTAGTAAGTCCGAACAGGGAAAGATTCATTGAGGAGTTCAGAAAAAAATCATAAAAGAAACATTTTCATGGGGACTCCCTGGTGGCGCAAGGGGTTAAGCATCAGCACTATGAAGCAGTCCGCAGCCACTGCAGCACAAGTTCGATCCCTGGCCAGGGAGGTGACTCACATGGCACAGCAGACCTCTCTTGTCTTGCCCCACTGCTCCCTTCATCAGTGTATTTCAGTCAGTCTGTCTGTTCTGTTCCCCACTCGGTCTCTGATGAATCCTCTCAACCCCTGCATCTCTGGCCTGTACCCCAGCTCTTGTATGCATGAATAAATAAATTTTTTTTTTCAAAAAAAGAAACATCTTCACTTAAATTGGGGTTGCAGAGTAAGCAGACTTGGAGTAAGTGAAGCCAGACCAGGGAGGGGTAAGGAGAGTACTAGTTAGAAGGTCGGTTGCATTTGAGAGACAAGTGGCAACAAGGCTAGAACAGTGACTTGGACCTCAGACTGAGCAGGGTTTCAAAATGCATGCTAAGAACTTCAGAGTCTCCTTCTTAGGTAATGGGACGCTAGTGACCATTTTAAAGCAACACCATCTGAGCTTTAGAAAGATCATACTGTCCCTTGCATGCCCCAATATGTGGGGGCATGAGATTAAATACAAGAGGAATAGTTGAGAGGCTAATGCAACTTTGAAGCGAGGGGAAATGGAGGTCCGAATTAGGTGGCAAAAAATAAGAGTTAGGAAACAAAACTAACCAACACTTCTTTATCAAGCATGTTCTCATAGATTCTTCTTTCCTATTTGACTTATATAACCTGTGGGATGTGAGTATTAGTTCCATCTGACAGATGAGGAATAAGGGGTTCATCAAAGCCAGTTGCTTCTCCCCTTGCTCAGAGAATGGGGCCTTGCTACAGACCATTGTTTCTTACTGCAGAGATGCCAGATGCAGAACCCAGATGATTATTTGGTTGTGTAAAAGCCAAACCAGAATCTGCACTTAGAAGTGATGGCTGAAACACTCGAAATGGAAGAGCTCACAAGGGAAAACAATCCTTAACTAGTATCTGGAAACACTTTCACCAAGCCTTTCAAGTAAAAAGGGAAAAAAAGGCGAAAGAGAATGCATAAACCTAGAAACTGCAGTGAGTAAATTAAAACATTTGCAAAGAATCTATCACAAGCTTGATTTTCTGAAGTGTAAGATGATGAACCTCGCTCTGGAGGCTTAACCAGACAATACAAATGCCCTCCAGATATGAGAGGGAGCACAAGGGATTTCAGAAGTAATCAAATCTAGTGGAAGAGGAGATGAGAACTTGGGGCGGAGAATTAGAATAGTTACGAGTGAAAAATAAAAGCAAGAGGAGACTGTGAAATCGATGGGCAAGGGGGTAGAAGGGGAAAAAAGCAGAAATAAGACAGGAAAGATGCTTGGATTAACGTCATTCATTCATTCCTCCCTTTCTCCCTTCTGTCTCTCCCTCCCTCCCTTCCTTCCACTTTAATCTACTTTGTGCTGGGCAAGGAACTAGACTCAGAAATACAAGTAGGTTACTCTGTGATAAGTGAAAAACTTTCAAGAACATGGTAATCATATGTTAATGAGGTGTCAGTCGCTCTTTAAACATATGAAATGAGAAGGAGGGTCACGCTTGGGGAAGCCTGCCATTCAATTTTCAGACCTTTTAATTTTAGAAATAATGTTCCCCTGTGCAGGTTTCAAATTTAAGAAACGCTTTTACATACATTATGTCACTTACATCCACAAAAATCTTACTCAAAATATGCCTCCCCAACTATGGCAAGCCTGGTTAAGCAGCGCTGCATGACATCTTTGAACAACTCTTCTTCCTCAAAAAGGAAAAGCTAGAACGTTCCTCTGAGATGTCCCTTCTGGTGAAACAGCCTATGTTCTACAGCTGGCCTGTACTGTGAAGACATGATTTTGAGTAACTTTGCTCTGGATATATATGATCTGTTAGTATTTTTCTTAAAGGTAGTGTCCAGATGTAACTGAAGAATTCCAGATGTGTTTGACAGGTTTCAACGGCACTGGACACATTCCTCCATTTTACTGTTAGCCTACTTCTTTTGAACCCACAAATCAAATTAAAGTTTGGAGTTGACTCATCACATTTCTTAATAATATTGACTTTTATCCAACTTTAGTTTGAACCCCTTTTCAAGTAAGTTGCCCAAGAGGATAATAGTTATTCCCATAATTGTTAAGATGAAAAAAGGATAAACAAATGTTTATGAAGGCATAGAAATTTTCTGGAAGGATATGTAAGAAAATAGTCTTTTCCTTCTACAAAGTGGGACGGGGAGGTTTTGAAAGGAAGATTTTTAACTATTTATACCCTTTTGTACTATTTGCATTTTATATCCAACATGTAGTAAAATAGAATGTGCAATTATAATTTTATTCTTAACTATTTAGTCAGTGAAAAATTATTTTTTTTAAGATTTATTTATTTATGCATACAAGAACTGGGGTACAGGCCAGAGGTGTGGGGGGGGTGAGAGAATTCACCAGAGACAGAGTGGGGAGCAGAACAGGCAGACTGACTGAAATACACTGCTGAGGGTAACGGGGCGAGTCAGGAGAGGCCTGCTGCACCATGTGGGTATCTCCCTGGCTGGGGATCAAACTCGTGTGCAGTGGCTGCAGATAGCTTCATAGGTTGCATCTTAACCCCTTGCGCCACCAGGGAGGCCCCTCAATGAATAATTAAATGCCTCTTTTTGTATGAGCTTCAGCTAAGATGAAAGCATCTTTTCATGTAATTGGATCTTTTAACCTAAATGCAATACTTTATCTATATTAAATTTCAGCTTGTTTTATTAAATCTATTGAATCTAACTGAGAAAGCTTTTTGAAACTTGACTCTTTAATTTAATATGCCTCGTTCACAGAATTATCTCATCTGCCAAATTAATAAATATGCCATTTATGGTGATAATAACAGTGGTAAAACTTAATATTTTTAAAGGTTTGATATATTCTCTGTAGTAGGATAAGCATTTTTATAGACAGTATCTCCTTTTATGCATCATAACACTCCTCTGAGCTTGATGTAATTGTTACCATTTATGGATTGTGAAACCAAAGTTAAGAGTAAAAAATTAACTTGCACACATTCACACATAATCTTAGTGGGTAGAGCTGAGATTTGAAATCAAGGTTTTTGTGATTCAGAGTGAATAAGTATTTTTTTTCTAATTGTGGCAAAAACATAACACGAAATCCACCCTCTTAACAAATGTTTATACAATACAGTATTGTTAACTACACATACGTTGCTGAGCAGACATCTTAACCACTGCAGTATCCAGGCCATCAATGAAAATAATAAACAGAAGACAGTCAAGGACAGAAACCCATGCCAGAGAAACTCCTCCAGTGTGACAACGATCTGTTGACTCACTTTTTGTGTGTACATTATACTGTCACTCCACTGTAGGACTTATCAAGGGTTAAGGGTACATAAGATTAAGCTCTCCAATAGGAGAGCAACTAATTTTAAAAGCTACTGAGCTATTCTTGAAATGTGACTAGTCCCAATGGAGATATGCTGTAGGTACATAGGTACACATTGCATTCCAAAGACTTAGAATTAAATAAGGAGGTAAGATGTCTTCTTATGTTGCTTGGATGTTAAAATAATATTTAGGAGACATCCAGTTAAATAATATATATTTTTAAAATTCATTTCACCTGTTTATTTGTACTGGAAAATTTATAATTACACATGAGGTTTGCATTTGTGTCTCATGTTATAATCCTATTGGACAGTGTTAGCCTGAAATAAGTGCCAGACCCCCTTAGAATTCAGATATATGAAAGTGCTAAAAATAATAAAAAGCATTGTTGAATAAGATAAGTATCAAAACAGAAAGCTACAGACTCTAGAAGTTCATTAATAGGGATTGTCATTAACAGTCTTGAAAGGGAGTTGGATTTGTCTGAATCTTTAGGGAGTTAGAGACAGACTTTTGAGGACAGGGGTCAACATGGGGAGACCGTAGAGACGGGCAATGGGTCTGTGAGCAAGAATGAGCTTGATAATCTGGATAGAGCAGGTCCTGGAGCCTGAGGAACCCACAGAGACCAGGTGGGATCGTTATCCGTCAAAGCCACACTGGGTCTTGCTGATGGACTTGCTCTTCAGCACAAAGGAAGCATAGAGAGATATTTTTAGTGCAGAAGTGATGAAATCTGTGGGAGTTTTTTCCACCATAGCAATCTCACATATTTATTTATTACTGAACCAACCCTACTAGTATAGAAGCATAGAAAGAAAGATCATTTTTCCAATAAAACTTGTCCAGGTGTCCGGAGATGATTATGTTTTTAGCTGATCTGTATGGTAAGATGCTAGTGAGCTTGTTACAGTGTAAACATGTGTGCCAGCTCAAGTGACCCCTTAGAGATGCAGCTTGTTTCTTCTCTTGGAGTTGTCCCTGGTTTTATTACCAATTTTTATCCGAATCCGCTGGGACGATTCTACTTTTATTTATTGACCAAGAATCATATGATCCTGAAAACAGGGCAGGGAAGAGTCACACGTCATAAAATGCCAGACAAAGAGGGAGTGAAATCTGGGTTTTAGAGCATTAACCAGGCAGAGGTACAAAATGGAGACACTGGGGGAGGGGAGGAGCTGACACACTGAAAGAAGGAAAAAGCAGCTGTGAAGCTAATGTTTTAGTCCCTGCTGAATTAAAGCTGACCCCCAGACCAAGGGTCTGCCTATGAGGATGAGAGTTAAACAAAATAATGAAAAAAATAAATACTTGATAATTGATTGTATAGAGATTTGAGAATTATCCTCAGAGACTATCATTTTTTTTATCATGAATCAATGAATTGAGAGAATGAACACTGTGGTGGTCACTGGGACTTTCGGACACAATAAAAGCTGTTCTGTTGACACGATTCAAGTTGAAACAAGCCATTCAAAAGACCCCTTAATAATAGCTGGCATTTCCAAGAATTCTTTGACTGGAATGCTATTTGCAAATCCTGTTCAGATAAAAGCTTAACTAAAACTAAAAATCATGGAGTTTCCCCACTTGGCCCTCCTCACTATTTAAGTGAATATTAAATAATGGTGTTAAAAACCACCGCACAGAGAGTGGAGGAAGACTGGAATCTCTCCACACATATTGGCCAGGAATCCGCACAAAGAGCAAAGGGGAATTGGAATGCAAATAGAATCGGGAGCATCAGACAGATTTGATTGAGACAAAGTCATCAGTGTTCCATGTAGCCAAGTGAAAGTGAACGGTGCTTTATTCAACTCTGCAAATTAACAACTGAATGGCAGAGTGGTGTAGTCCTGCAAAAAGGTTACTACCCTTTTTATTCTTCCAGTGGAAAGTCTGGTTCCAAAGTTTAATTAACCAGTTAAACAGATTCATACACTCACTCCAGGCAAATGTATTAATGATAATAAAAATAACTAAAGTAATGGCTTACCTGTCATCTATCTTAAATACCCTGAGACCTGCCTTTATTCACTTCCCCCAACTTTATTGGCTCATTCACTTCTGTTTTTACATGTGTTATTTATTAAACATCTAACATGTGCCAGCCACATGTGATGTGATAGGAATACAAACAATTTCTCAAGAAGCATAGAGACTGGCACACAGGCTCAGAAGTTAAATATATTAAATTGGTCTTGTGATTGAAGTGGGGGTGGAGGAAGCCCAGTTCCCTGGGGATGATGGCAAGAGGTGCTAAAGATTCAGGCAGGGAGTGACATGATCCTGTTTTACAGTCCATTCTCATCATTCATGAATTCGGTATCTGTAAATTCTGCATGTGCAGATTTGCCTCTTGGTAAAATTTATTTGTAACTTGAAAATCCATACTTGCAGCATTTTCATGATCATTTGTGGCATGTTCAGGAAGGTGAAAATTTTAAGTTTCCCACTATGCACATTCCCAGCTGAAGTTAAACGAGGTGACACTCTGCCCCCTTGTTTGGGCTCTCATACTGCAGACAAATGTCCCTTTTGTGGGTTATTTAATAACCCCCCCTTTTTTATTTTTACATTTTTGTACTTCGTATGGGTGATTTTTGTTGTTAAATGGCTCCAGAGCTCAATCTGGTGTTCCTAAGTGTGAGAAAACTGTAATGTGCCTTATGGAAAAAATACCCGTGTTAGATATAAGCTTCATTCACGTGGGAGTATGGTGCTGGTAGCACTACATTAAGTTAGAGTCAAGAGTCAAAAGCTTTCTCAGATAGAATTGAATAGGTTTAATAAAATAGATTGAAATTTAATATAGATAAAGTATTGCACTTAGGTTAAAAAATCCAACTACACAAAAATGAATCAGCCACATATATTAAAACAGTGTCTTAAAACAGAAGTGCACATAAAACAAGGTTATGTACTGACTAGTTGATGAAAATATTATGACTAGTGGCTCTGGGGAATCTCATCCTGATTTTCCCTGGAAGCAATGCTTTAGTGTTTGCTAATTCAGTATTTTTGTAAACTGCATGGAGTCTAACTACTGTGAAAAGCAAGAATTGTACGCATTTTTTTTTTAAAGATTTATTTATTTATTTATACAAGCACCGTGTACAGTCAGAAGCGCGGGAGGGTGAGAGAACTCACCAGAGTCAGAGCCGGGAGCAGAACAGGCAGAAGGACCGAAGCACATTGCTGAGGGGAGCAGCGGGCAGCGGGAGAGGTCTGAGACCCTCGCCGGCTGCCCAGGGATAGATCCGGGGCACTGCAGAGGCTGCAGGCATCTTCGCAGCCCAGCACTCAACTACTGCGCCACCGGGGAGGCCCCGGTGTGCATTTTAGAAAGATTCTTTTGGCAGACTTGTGGTCATTGGATTGGAGAGCTTGTTGCTTGCTGTCCTGTGATATAGTTATCATAGCAGTTTATTTGAAAAAATGAAGGCCTAAACCAAGGTAGCAGCAACGAGAATCTGCTCATTAGTTCCTCCACTGTCTCTTGAACACTATAGTAGATGGGGTATATGGCAGAGAACACGGCAGACAAGGTCCCTTCTTCATGGAGCTTACTGTTGAGTGGGTAGGGAGAAGGTATGAGTGAGTGATTTAGTATCAGAGGAGACAGAGCCCCCAAAGGTGAGCCCAGGTTTCTGTTTTGGAAAACAGGGTGAATACTGTTGATTCTCCCCCCCAAAAAAGAACCTAGGGACCCCCCTGGTGGCCTCGAGGTTAACTCTCAGCACTGTCACCACAAAGGCCTGAGTTAGATCCCTGGCCAGAGAGCAACCCACATAAGGCACAGCAGACCTCTCCTGTCTTGCCCGCTACTCCCCTCAGCAGTGTATTTCAGTGGATCTGCCTGTTTTGCTCCCCTCTCTGTCTCTGGTGAATCCTCTTACCCCTGGCACCTCTGGCCTACTCCAGCAATTCTACATAAAAAAAAATAAAAAATAAAAATAAAGGAAGACCAGTCTTCAAAGAAGAAAATGAAGAAGTCACAGCACACATACTGAGTTTTGAAGTAATGGGGGAACTTCCAATCAGAAGTCCAGTGGCAGATGAATAAATGGGCCTAGAAATCAGGAGAAAGATCACTTTCTCATGGCCTTTGCCTGGAGGTGGGCTCCAGGCAAAATTATGAAATAGGGTCTCCATGGTGGCACAGGGGTTAAAGACAGCACTATAAAGCTACCACCAGCCATTGCCTCACAAGTTCGATCCCCAGCCAGCTAGGGAGCTACCCACATGGCGCAGCAGACCTCTCCTATATTGCTGGCTGCTCCCCATAGCAGTGTATTTCAGTGGATCTGCCTGTTCTGCTCCCCACTCTCTCTAGTGAATCCTCTCACTCCCTGCACCTCTGGCTTACACCCAGTTCTTGTATGCATAAATAAATAAATCTTTAAAAAAAATTAAATTATGATAGAGAAAAGGACCTCTGTGCTTCCCTTACTCTTGCAACTTACCCTCTGAGTGATCTCCTATTACTGATCCTGACTCTTAGGCCATGGCCACTATCACATGCTCACCCTTCCCACATGGGGCCTCATTGCTTGTTCCTTTGGGTCCAGTTCCTTTTTCTCTCACATCCCCAGCCAACTGACATCATCACTTGGGTTCTAGTCATGTTCTGATTCCCTAAGTGCAGCTTTCCATCCACAAGACTGGCAACCAGGTTATCAAAACAGCCCTGAATAAAAGCAATTGCTTGAGATTCCACTCCCTCTTCCCTGTGCTGGGTGTTCTACAAGCCAGTATCCCTAGCTGGCTCATTCTCTGGCTTCCATACCTGGGTCTGACTCTCTTTGGTGCCTTTACTACTAATGACCTTGCTTCTGGAGGGCCTACCTCATCTCCTATACCAGTTTTAAGGTACTTGCTGGTAGAGGTTGTGCTTTACTCATTATTGAATCATCCTCAACATGCAGCACAGAGCAAAGCACATAGTAGGCTTTGTAAAAAGATTTGTAAATGAAAGACTTTAAGGTAAATAAGGAGGATGGGTGATTTCATGGCAGGTGGGGTGGTAAGAGGATACACTGGTGAGAACAAGATTTTCTTCATCCCTTAAATTGTTCCCTCTAGGCCACAACCAATTTTCATCATGAAGCAAGGACTTTGATGTCTTGTTCTGTACTACATCCCCAGGGTCAGATGAAACCTGATATATAATAGGCACTCAATGATTATTTGTTGAATAAATTATCCCTGGATTTTGCTCTGTGACTCTCCCAGGTCTTATAAAATACAAAGAGGATTATACATACCCTCACATTCACAAATAATTTCTAATCCAGAATATGAGCAATCAGGAGATGAAGACTGTAACTTCAAAAACATGTTTGGGGTCACGGGTACTGGAGTCAGTCACTCTCCACCTCAAACAACAGGAAAACTGAGCAAGACCTAGGAAACAGCTGTATTTTAGATATTGCATAACAGGCAACAAGGGAGAGTGGTCCTTGAGAGAGTGATCACAAGTGAGGTGAATCCTACAACTGTCCTAGATTTCAGCCTGGAGGCACTTGCTAGGCAGAATGAGGAGGGCTCCATGCTAAAAAGGCAGAGATTGAAAGAGGCAGAGGTAGCTGGAGCTTGCTGGACAGAAGATTGGAAGGGGAGATCTATGCAAAGGGCTCAGAAATCTGCTCTGAAACACTGGGCTACGCTTCAGTCTTTGTGAATGCCTGGCTGCACATGAGTAGGAGTGCAATGAAGAACCACTCCTAGGGAGCTGTTGGCTAACTGACCACAGTATCTGGGTCAGGGAGACTTGGAGCTCTGACCAGCCAGGATGGAGGGGAGAGGTGAACTCTTCGCTCAGCCTGGGGAAAGCAGAAGTTCACCTCTCAGCAGTAAGACAGTGCTGTCTCTAGAAAAGACACTTGCTGTATTTAAATTACCCATTTTCTAAGAATCGGCTTCTTAGGATCATGAAAAGTCTAATTTTACTTTTCTTAATATTTAAATCTATAGCTTCACTCTATTCTACATGCTCAGATGCCCCAGAGACATCCTGACACCATCTACCACAGACTTAAAAGTAATTTATTAGGAAAATTTTAAGAATCAGAGCTTGACAGCCAAAGAACATTAATTTTCTATTCTACAGCATGGCATGCTATCTTTTTAAGATGTATACCATTTAATAAAAGTGAAATGCTTTATTTTAAGGAATAATTAAATTACTAAATAACATTCACTAAAAAATTGCTATTAATTCTTATTATTTGTTTAATATTTAAATAAATTAGTAGATGGTTTATTAAATAAAAATACATTTACTGGGCCGCCCCTGGTGGCACAGCGGTTGAGCGCTGGGCTGCGGGCCTGCCCGCAGCCTCTGCAGCGCAGGTTTGATCTCCTGCCACCTACGAGGGTCCCACATGGCATGACAGACCTCTCCTGCAGCACCCACTGCTCCCCTCAGCATTGTATTTCATCAGTCTGCCTGTTCTGTTCCCTGCTCTGGCTCTGGTGAATCCTCTCACCCTCCCGCGCTTCTGACTGTACCCAGTGCTTGTATAAATAAATAAATAAATCTTTTAAAAAAATACATTTACTGACTCCATTAAAGTAATTTAATACATAGTTATTAATTGATTACTTTTAAAAATAATTCTTAAAATAAATGATTTATTTTTCAGTAGAAATCTTAGATAAACAAGGAGGAAAATAAAGATGGTCTGTGATTCCCCCCAAGCCAGATAACCATTTTCATACTGTGTCCTTTTCAAAAAGTCCTTTCTCATGCGTTATCTTGTTTGGTCATCACAACAACCGATTAAGCAGACAGAGTGCATATTATTGTGCACATATTATGGATGAAATTAAGTAGCTGGCCTGAGGACACAGCCTAAATGGCCAGGAAGCCAGATGTAGGCTTTGATACCGTGACTGTAAATGCTCCTGGGCCTGCGAGCTGCAGTTCCCAAGGAACTGTTGCCCAAACAGTCTTTAGTTAGCTTTTCCAGTAAGGTAGAAAAGAGGCCAAGAAAATAGTTAAACTGTAACTAGGAAACAAACGTTTTAGGCTTAAATAAGAGAAACAGTATAAAGAGAAATGTTTTCAGTCATTGTTCCCTGAGACAAAGAAAGAGACTGAGTTTCATTATACTTTTGGGTAGCAGATTTTAAAAGAGAGAAGAAGACACCCTAATTTATATGTCTTATATTGACCAAGTAGATTGGTAAACTGCAAGGCAGCCCAGATCAGGAATTACATCGGGATAATTTGAGTTAAGTAAATGAGGTTGGGGATAAGGGAAAGTGCACCTGAAAATTAAAATGTCATTTTATCAATCTAAGAAGAAAGAATCCTCTTATTTCTGAATACTGCTTTAAAAAAAAAAATCACCTAATTCCTCAGTCCACGCATCTTTTTTTTTTTATATCTCCTTTTTTTTTTTTTTAAGATTTATTTATTTATGCATACAAGAGCTGGGGTACAGGCCAGAAATGCGTGGGGTGAGAGGATTCATCAGAGACAGAGTCGGGAACAGAACAGGCAGACTGACTGAAATAGACTGCTGAGGGGAGCAGCGGGCGAGACAGGAGAGGTCTGCTGCGCCATGTGGGTTGCTCCCTGGCCGGTGGGGAATCGAACTCATGCTGCAGAGGCTGTGGACAGCTTCACAATGCAGTGCTTAACCCCTTGTGCCACCAGGGAGGCTCCAGTCCGCGCATCTTAAAGTCATTCTTTCAGTTGTATTTCAGCTTTCCATGCAGCTAGGAGCCTAGCTCCTTCCCAGATTTTGCTTTATCCTTTTAGGTACTTAGAGCCTAAAACACTTTCTCAAATTATGAGGTCGCCCTATCAACCATAATGAGTTAGTAGCAGAGTACATCAAATGCAGAGGCAAAAGATTTGTTCTCACTCCCTTTGCCACCCCTATTTTAAGAGAAATTTTCTGCTTAAACAGAAAAAACACAAGTAACCAAATGACCAGCATCTCTACACCAGGTCTGATGTTTACATCTAAAGAGGACCCGGGAAGGATTGCCAACACTTGGACCACTGGGTGGTCTCCACTGTGGGTCAGGGTCCCCATAACAAACTCCTTTCTTCTCCAACAAGGCTCCCCCTCCTAATTGGTGTTTCTGCAGAGGGTAAAAAGATTCTGTTTTCAAAGCATTCCCAACTCATGGTCATAGTTAATCTCCGTGTGTATATTAACCTTCTGGTTTAGAGTTATCTGGCAAGCACTGGTGAGCATAGTGAATTCAACCAGCTGAGCAGATTTTGCCACTGCCAAGAGATCACACACTAAAAGTAAAGTGCATTTGTTATAGGATATTTTCTGCTTCAGTCTAAAGATATGGCCAATCAAACCTACAAGATTAAATCTGCATTTTTCTAATGATTCAGATAAATCTATCTCTTCATAAACAAAATTTAGATGGTTGTAAGTTTCCCTTTCTTCAGGTAATTGAAAGAGTACCAGGGTTCTTCAAGGTATTACAATGATGAATGGAAAGAAGTAAAAAAAGAAAATAACAGGACTTCATAGGAGATAGGCCTAATTCCTAATATATGTTGTATACTTTCAACATATAACCAAGAACATCCTGCATGAGGGACTGTCAAACTTAAAGGTGACTTTAAAAAACAGGTTTGGCAGAACTTGGGAGGCCTTTCCAATTTTAAAACTTACTACAATGATACAGTAATCAAAACACTGTGGAACTGGCATAAAGACAGATGTATAGACCAATGAAATAGAATTGAGAGTCCAGAAATAGCCTTCACATCATGGTCAATTGGTTTTCCACAAGGGTGTCAAGATTACTTGACGAAGAAAGAATAGTCTCCTCAACAAATGGTGCTGGGAAAACTGAACTTCCAACAGCAAAAGAAAGAAGGTGGACCCCTACCTCACACCATCTGTAAAAATTTACTCAAAATGAATAAAAAACTTAACAGGCAAAACTGTAAGACTCTTAGAAGAAAACCTAGGGGAGGTCTTCTTGACCTTGAATTTGCCAAGAGCACAGGCAAGAAAAGAAAAAAGCAAATTGAACTTTATAAAAATGAGGGGGAAAAATAAAAATGAGAAAAGTTTTTTAAAGAACAATACCAAGAACATTGAAAGATAACTAACAGAGTGGGAGAGAATATTTACAAATCATATAGCTGATAAGGTTTTATATTCAGAATACATAAAAATGCCTTGATTTCAACAACAAAAACTAAAATCCAAAGGATTGGATGGGCAAAAGATGTACATGAACATTTCTCTGAAGATACATAAATGGAAAATTAGCATCTGTGGAGATGCTAGATGCCATCAGTCATTAGGTAAATGTAAATCAAAGCTACAAAGAGCTACAATCTCTGTACCTACAAGGGTGGTATGATTTTTTAAAAAAGACAGTGACAAACGTAGGCACGGATATGGAGAAATTGCAACCTGCACACATTGCTGATAAGAACATAAAATGGCACATCCCTTAAAGAAAACAGTTTGATCGTTTCTCAAAAATTTAAAAATAAATTACCATATGACCCAGCAATTCTACTCCTAGGTATATATCTCAAAGAATTTAAAACAGGGACTTAAATGGTACACAAATATGTACATCAATCTTCACAGCAGCATTATTCACAATAACCCAAAATAGAAATCAACAAAATGTCCATTAATAGATGAATGACTTAACAAAAAGGCATATACAATGGAATATTATTCAGTCATAAAAAAGAATGAAGTTCTGATACATACCACAACATTATGCTAAGTAAAATAACCCAGACACAAAAGGACAAACATTAACTGATTCCACTTAGATAAAATATCTAAATCATAGAGACAGAAAGTAAATTAAAGGTTACTGAGAGATGGGAATAGGAGACTGGGGATTACCAGAGACTTTGTTAAAACATATAGGGCATAGATCGCCTCTCAGCCTTTTGGCTAAGATCAACTGTAAAACATATAGGGCATAGAATTAAAAAAAAAAAAAAAAACCATATAGGGCATAGAAATTTCCGAGTAACTGGAGATCATCCTGTAGCAGCCAGTGGGACCCAGGAATCCTCTTTATTGTCTGAGAACATTTTGAAGGTCCTTGTGATAAGTCTCACTGGGAAATGAACTTTACTTTGATCAAACTGTAACTTCTTTTTGAAAACCTATACCCTCTCTGAGCCAAAACAGTGAGACAAATGGCATAAATCTTAGTGCTCACTTATCTTTAAAACAACAAAAGTTCATCTTGGAGAAGATTGGTAGCATAAAGAAATGGAAGGTCCTTGAATCCCTGGGTGACAATTTGTGAAACACGGGCATAATGGTCCAGGCATAGTGTAAAATTCCCAAAAGAATGTAAACAAGTATTGAGTATTTTAATCTATGGACACTGAGGAAAGCAGAATGCAAATCTGTTAAATATGCAACCATAGGAGGCACCAGTGTGATACTAGATTTGGGTTTGATGCTCCTGGAAGCAAGAAATGACTAATCTAGCATAGCCCTGAAGTCCCGGATGTATCTTTATCTGTGTCCACTGGACTTTTTGACAAGCAGGAGAGGAGTGTTATACAGACGGGCAAACGCCATGAGTGATGAGTTTTTCTATGTTAAGTTTTCAATAATTAATTTTAGTCTTTCTTTACTTTCTGGTTTAACAGGTTATTATGGAGTTTGGACAGAGCTTTAAATAAATCAGTTTGAACCTTAATAATCTGAGCTCCCAAATCTGCTTATCTTTGAAAATTTTTTGCATCTCCTTTATATCTCCAATCTGGACTTCATTCAGATTTTATGGCAATAGCAAATCTCCATCTAAATAAGCTATGATCTCATTGTGAATAGAGGTGTTTTTAGAGACTTCAAGGAAAACTCTTTCAAGAGAACATTTAATTTGGCATTTTTATTTGCACAGTAAACCCCTCCCTATCAAGTTAGTGCTGTTGTGTCACAGGAGGAAAGGTATGGTTAAAGGTCCAAGGATGCCTGTTCCTGGAAACAGCTTTGAGGATTATGAGAGACAACGGCCATCTGAATAGTTTGTTGACTCCAAGGTTATGCTAAGGGCTAGTTTATGGGAAGCCCGGAATTAATTAAAAATTACACGATTGTCTTTACATATTTAGAGAAACTTCTCTTTCTGAATTTAAGTATCAAACAGAAAATTACATGTTCAGTTCTCTGTTGGAGTACTTTAGTTGCTCTCTCATTTCATTCCCCTCCCACCCCCTTTAGTGTCTTAGCTAATGCAGAACAATTTTCTGGGCCTCCCTGGTGGCACAAGGAGTAAAGATGCAACCTATAAAGCTATCCATGCAGCACGAGTTCGATCCCTGGCCAGTGAGGAGACCCACATGGTGCAGCAGACCTCTCCAGTCTCGCCCACTGCTCCCTTCAGCAGTGTATTTCAGTCAGTCTGCCTGTTCTGTTCCCCACTCTGTCTCTGGTGAATCCTCTCACCCTCCACACCTCTGGCCTATACCCCAATTCTTGAGCATAATAAATAAAACTTAAAAAGAAAAACAAAGCATTTTTTAAAAAAAGAACAATTGTTTTTCTAATGTTCTTTCTTTAAGTATCTTTGCCAAGAGATTTCTTCCTTTGGGGATTAATGATGGGGGGTGGAGGGCGGGGGGCACATCTAGCTGTTTTATCCTTATTACCGGGGTTTGGTCACCCTTTTCCACAGGGGCAAGCAGCACACATTTTGGGTTTTGCAGGCTGTAACATCTTTGTTGCAAAAACACAACACTGCAGTTGTGAGAGCAGCCAGGGACACCATGTGTAAACATAAGCATGGCTGTGTTCCCGTAGAACTTTATTTACAAAAGCAGGCAGAGGGTCAGATTTGGCCTACGGACTGTAGTTTGCCCAAAGTTTTGCAAGGTCGTCAGTTCGGAGTTTTATCTTATCTTTTAATGTACTCAGGGATGAGATGGAAAACCCGGGTTCCTGGAATTGAGGCTCTTTCCCATTCCAACTTTTGCTTGTATGTTAGATTAAGGCCATTTACAGGTCAGGAAAGATCTGGGGGGGGGGGTCACATCTGCTTAAGGATATACTTCTGGATGTTGTTTGAAGATAGAAAAGAGCTATTCCTGAAGCCTCCTATGGTCTCGCCTTTCTTTGCTTGCAGGGTAAACTCAGAGTTCAATTAGTTTTCATCGAAATATCTAGGGATAGCTTCCAAAAGATCTTGCCCAACATCTACTTTTTCTTTCTTTTTTTTTTTTTTTGTAATTGAGGTTCTTACTAACATACAAACTAACTGGTGTAGATCTGTGAGTCCTGGATTACATGTCCTGAAACTATTCTAAAGTTCTCTGTAAATTTCTCTCCACCCTATCTAGTTTCTCCAAAGGCTTTGGAAAGACTGACAATATCTCTCAGCACAGAGCAAGAACAGGGCTTAACATCAACCATAAAGGGTTTTCTCTATTCTGGGGAAAGTTAAATTTGCAAAGAGAGTTGAACTTTGAAGTTTCTGGCTGGGAAAAGGAGCTGCAGATCAGCGGGAGAGATGGGCAGAGGGAGAAGGAAGCGTATAGAAGGGAGAAAGAGGAATAATAAGACTAAAAGCTATGAGACTTGAGTTAGGATTAAGGGATTTTCAAAAGAGAGGCAGCTTTATGTTCACATTTTTCTTTGCCTTGGTCAAAGACTCTCTTAAGGAAGCAGTTTTGGCATACCCATTTCTTTCAGATGCTTTCTGAAACCAATCCAAAAACATGTAGAATATTATGTTTGGAAATGTCTTCTTTATGTTTTGAGGAATCTCTTAAATAAATAATTTTGTCAATCAAATAAGTTTTCTATCAAAAGTTCCCTTAAGTGGCTACTGTAACATTAAATTATCCTTGGGGAAACTGTCATTTAGAAAGATAAGTACAGGAATTTGTGTTATAGCATCAGAAAAGAAATAGAACTTTGGCCTGCATGGGATGTGCACGTAGATTGAGAACACTCCTGTAGGGTCTTGGAACAGCTGGCCCAAAGTGTTGCCTGTATATCAGATCATTGGTTCCCAAAGCCACTGGCTGAGCCGTGGAACTACAAACTCAACATATTGACAGTTACCAGAGGATGCAGATTTGAAGGGGAGATCTCTCCTCCAGACTTTTGTGGGGAAAACAAGGCAAGACTGAGGAAAGATCTCATATGCAGTTTCTTTAAAACAACTTTCTTGAGCTTTAGGTTATATATTACAAAATTCATCCATCATTTCTACTGAATTTGCAAAATTGTCTGATCATTAGTATGATCCAATTTTAGAAACTTTTATTCTCAATTCCCAGTTTCTACTCCCAACCTTAGACAGCCACTAATGCACCTATATCTATGTACACTTGCCCATTCTGGGCGCATTGTATTAATGGACTCACTCAATATATGCTCTTTCGTATGTGACTTCCTTTACTTACTATGGAATTTCATCATATTAGATTTTGATGACTGACCCAGGAAAAGTTGGTGTAAAAAGAAACCTGAATTTCTAGGTCCTTAGGGAAGACTTAAGGGATGGATTTACTGAGACCTCTCTTGTCTTCCTTCCTGTGAACTTCCTCCTTATAGACATGCAAAAATATGAGAGACAGGGTTAAATCACAGCCTTATTAGTGATAAGGCACATTTCAACCAAGGTTCAAGTTTTTCCAAATCTGATCAACATTTGTGGAGCTCAACAAAAAGAAATCAAAGCTGGGCCTCCCCGGTGGCGCAGCAGTTGAGCGCTGCCTTGCGAAGCTGCCCACAGCCTCTGCAGCGCCGGTTTAATCCCCGGCCACCGGGCAAGGGGCGAGGGTCCCACATGGCGCGCAGACCTCTCCTGCCGCCCGCTGCTCCCCTCAGCAGTGTATTTCGTCCATCTGCCTCCTCTGCTCCCCACTCTGGCACTGGTGAATTCTCTCACCCTCCCGCGCTTCTGACTGTACCCAGTGCATGTAAAAATAAATAAATAAATTTTAAAAAAAAAGAAGAAAGAAATCAAAGCCAATGTTTTCTTAGCACATAATGTGTTAAATAAATGATGGTTATTACTCATTCATTCAACATATATTGAATGCCTAGAATATGTAAAACTCAGTGCTAGAAATTAGTGATATAAAACATAAAGCTATATTTAATAAGAAAAAGGAGAGATATAAATAAACAAATTAATACTATTGAGTAGGATCAGTTCAATGATAGAAGGAAGTTACTAGTGTTGTAGAGCAACCCCGATACAAAACGGGGTGCCTGACTGTGGGTCCTCACCCGCGCACTTAAAAGGACTTATCAATGCTCTACTGCAGGCACACGTGAAAGGTTAATAAAAGGTTTATTTACAAGGGAAGGGGAAATGAGGAAATGTACAGCTCTGGGAGAAAAGTGGGAGACAAAGTTTTAAATGAGTCCTACCCGATCCGCCGATCAGGAATCCCAAAATGGCGCTCTCAGAGTTGGCCACCAGCCAGGAGCCGTGAACCCAGGAGGCGAGCGATCGCGAGCCAGAGAGCCCAAGGCCCACGTGTTTGGTTTTTTTATATCCAACCTGGCTGCCCAACTCCACCCTCAGGTCCCAGCCACCCTCCCTTGGTGGTGATGGGATTTGTCTTTCCCAGAGTCTTGATGGCTTTAATCTGGAGTGGGGGTGGAGTCCACAAAGCCTGTATAGGATTAACTCAGGACATCACTTCCCCCTAACACTAGGACAAAGAGGAAAGGTAGGAGACCCAAGCTGGAGGCAACACAGTTTTCTTGGAAAGATGAGTCCTAAGCTACATCTTGAAGATGGAGAAGTAAAGGAGGAGACATGTGATCAGGTCATGCAGCTGTGTAGAAGTATCCTGAGCAGAGAAAACCTGACTGACTCTGGAAACTTCAGTGTTCATTGTGTCAGAGATGAAGAAGGTTGGGTAAACAGGGTCGGGAGGTGGAACAATAGAGGGAGGTAGTCTTATGTCCTAAGCCAATGGAATTGAGGAACATTAGAATATTGTAATCAGAGTAAGTTGATGATTAGGCGCATAAGTGCTATATTCCAGGCTCTATGCTAAGTATTTCTCATATACTCTCTCATTTCTTAATAACCCCATAAAGTTAGACATTTTCCCTATTTTGCAAATGAGGAACTCAAGAATTGTAGAGATTCAGTACCTTGCCCAAAGCCACACAGATGTTAAGTGGCAGGATTGGAATCTTAATCCAGACCTTCCAAAGTCTAAATCATGATATTTGTATCTCTTAGCCATGATATTAACCAAAGAGAGCTTAACCATGAGCTTAACCAGATATTGTCTGGTATCAGTTTTCTAATATTACAAGAGAAAACACATGAGTCGAGGACAATAACAATGAGGAAAGAGACTGAAGTATATTCAAGAGATCCTAAGGATATGGAAACTGCAGGAATTGATAATTGAATGAAAGGGCAGCTAGATAGATAGTGATGCCATTTGACCAAGCACAGACCACATAGGAGTAGCAGACTTTACAGAATAATGATTTTTTTAAGATTTATTTATTTTTGCATACAAGAACAGGGTACAGGGTAGAGGTGTGGGGGATTAGAGGATTCAACAGAGACAGAGTGGGGGCAGATTGACTGAAATACACTGCTGAAGAGAGCAGCGGGCGAGTTGGGAGAGGTCTGCTGCACCATGTGGGTAGCTCCCTGGCCAGGGATCGAACTCGTGCTGCAGTGGCTGCAGATAGCTTCATAGGTTGCGTCTCAACCCCTTACACCACCAGGGAGGCCCAAAAATAGTGATTTCTATTTCAGTCATGTTGAGTTCAAGTTACCTGTGGGAAAATTAAGTGGAAAAGTGTAGAACTCTGAGGCCTCTGGGGTTTAAGCTCAGAAGAGATAGCAGATGGAGAATTAGGAGGAGGAAGTACATGCTTAGATGTGGGAGGGGTAATCAAGTGGGCTTAGCTGAGAAGAGAAAATGGACACAAACCAGAGCTCTGTCACCAAAGCAGAAGTGTTTGGGGGTTATTGATTTCCTTGACTAGGATCTAAGGAACTGATCTCCTATTAGCACATACTGAAGTGAGTCACTTGTCTTTTCTTCCCTGAGGGATTTCTGTATAATGTGAGTCACATAAGAAATATTTATATCAGATTGAATAATTCTGTTAATACCTTATGGAGTCCAATTTAATCATACCTTATAGATAATCCTAATTTAAAGCTTTTGTTTGTAAGCTCTTATAAAACAAAATAGAACAGACTCATCAAGAAAAAAATTACTAACAACCCTACCATGGAAGAATGTGCTCCTCAGAGTCAGACATTTGATTCAGACACACAAATGGAAATTTCAGAGCCCAGAAATCCATTAAATGGTCTTCTGCATTCATTTCTACTAACAGAAGACTTAAGTGCTTAGAGGATCTACTTATCCTTTATTCATCACATCTGTGCATTAATTTTTGAAGTCCATTGATATCATTATGTAAGTATCAAATGAGAAAATGCATCTCATGGTTTACCATAGACAGGGCTTCCCATAATATAGCACTGAAGACAGCAAGTTCTCATTCAACAGGCCAGAGGGTCCGCAATAAGTAGTTCCATTTTTCAGTATGAAGGATGTTCTTACTATCAGCAAAGTCTAAAAGAATAGCACCGGATGTTATGGACTTAATTATATCCTCCCACCAAATTCATTTGTTGAATTTGGTTGGAGGATACAAAATTCTTCAAATGTGACTGTATATGAAAATAGGTCTTTTTTTTTTTTTTTACTAGTTAAGCATTGCTTATTATCTATTTGTTTTGTTTTTCTGGTTTTGTATTTTTTTTTTATTATTTAAATATTTTATTTTACATAATTCTTACATCTTTTTTCATCTTTGCACAATGTATGCATTTTCATTTTGGTTATACTCCCCATACACTTGCACCTCCCCCCTTAATTTGACTCAAGTCCTTCCTTTCCCCACCACTTCCTCCCTCCCTCCCCCCGTAGTGTGTCTCTGGTTTACAGTTGCTTGTTGATTTTTATTTTTACTTTTTATTGATTAGTCTTTTTTCAGGTCTCTTATTTAGGTTTTCTAAATTCCTGCTATGAGTGAGACCATCCGGTGTTTTTCTTTTTCTTTCTGACTTATTTCGCTGAGCATGATCCCTTCTAGCTCCATCCATGTTGCTACAAACTGCATGTGTTTATCTTTTTTGATTGCTGAGTAATATTCCACTGTGTATATGTACCACATCTTCTTGATCCAGTCATCTATTTTTGGGCATTTGGGTTGTTTCCATAGCTTAGCTATCGTTAATAGTGCCGCTATAAACATAGGCTTGCAGGTGCCCTTTGGAATTACAGTTTCTGTGTCCTTTGGGTAAATACCTAGGAGTGGAATTGCTGGATTATATGGAAGCTCTATGTTTAGTAGGTCCAGGAATCTCCACACAGCTCTCCATAGTGGTTGGACCAGTTTGCACTCCCACCAGCAGTGCAGAAGAGTTCCTTTTTCTCCACAACCTCGCCAACATTTGTTGTTGCTAGTTTTTTTAATATGTGCCATTCTCACTGGTGTGAGATGATATCTCATTGTAGTTTTGATTTGCATTTCCCTGATTACAAGTGACGTTGAACATTTTTTCATATGCCTGTTGGCCATTTGCATTTCCTCTTCAGAGAAGTTTCTTTTTAGCTCTTCTGCCCATTTTTTGACTGGATTATTTTCCTTGTTTTTTGTTGAGTCTCATCAGCTCTTTGTAGATTTTTGTGATCAGTCCTTTACCATTAGTGTGTGCAAAAATGTTCTCCCAGTTGGTGGGTTTTCTCTTTGTTTTGGTTATTGTCTCTTTTGTTGTGCAGAAGCTCTTTAATTTGATGTAGTCCCAGCTGTTTATCTTTGCCTTCACTATCACTGCTTTGGGTGATGTGTCTGTGAAGATGTCTTTGAGGTCCATATCATGTAGTGTCTCGCCTATATTTCCTTCTATGTATTTTATGGTTCCAGGTCTTATGTCTAGTTCTTTAATCCATTTTGAGTTGGTTTTTGTGCATGGTGTGAGGTAGTTGTCAAGCTTCATTCTTTTGCATGTAGCAACCCAGTTTTCCCAGCACTATTTATTGAAGAAACTTTTTTTGCTCCAGTGCATATTCTTTGCTCCTTTGTCAAATATTAGTTGACCATAAATCTGTGGGCTTATTTCTGGATTTTCTATTCGATTCCATTGGTCTGTGTGTCTGTTCTTGTTCTAATACCATGCAGTTTTGATGATTATGGCTTTGTAGTATAGTTTGAAGTCTGGGCGTGTGATGCCTCCATTCCCTTCTTTTTTTTTTTTCATAAGAGCTTTGGCTATTTGGGGTTTTTGGTGATTGCATATGAATTTCATCAATAATTGTTCTATTTCTTTGAAGAATGTCATTGAAATTTTGATTGGAATAGCATTGAATCTGTATATTGCTTTTGGTAGGATGGCCATTTTGATAACGTTAATTTGAAGATAGGTCTTTAAGGAGGTAATTAAGTTTAAATAAGGTGGGCCTCCCTGGTGGCACAGCAGTTGAGCGCTGGGCTGCGAAGCTGCCTGCAGCCTCTGCAGCGCCGGTTCGATCACCGGCCACCAGCGAGGGCCCCACATGGCAAGCAGACCTCTCCTGCCGCGCCCACTGGTCCCCTCAGCAGTGTATTTCGTCAGTCTGCCTGTTCTGCTCTCCTCTATGGCTCTCGTGAATCCTCTCACCCTCCTGCGCTTCTGACTATACCCAGTGCTTGTATAAATAAATAAATCTTAAAAAAATAAGATCCAGTGATTGTAAGTACACCAATGATTGGTGTACTTATAAAATATAGAAATTTGGGCACAGACACAACACACAGGAAAAAAACTATGTGAAAACTCAGGGAGTTTGACCAGACTAAGGGCCAACCCTCCTGACACCTGATCTCAGACTTCCGGCCTCCAGAGCTGTGAGGAAATAAATATCTGTTGCTTAAGTCCCAGTTAAGTGGGACTTTGTTATGGTAGCCTCAGCAGACTAATACACCAAATAACCAATATTTTCTCTCTCTACATGACTACAAACCAACCAATGACTGGGCATGGGTGGAAAATTCTGGTCTGCAATGTTTTTATTGTGTGAGTCATAAAAGTGGACACCACCTTAGAAATGACTGCTTTAAATCCTTGTGTAATTATATATTAAAAAAAAAAAAAAAGAAGCAATGCTTCAGGCCAGGAAAAAACAAAGCTGCTTTCAAAGGAAGGCAGGAAACGGAAACCCTAAACTCCATCTGTGCGAAGGCCACAAATAAAAGCAGATGTGTCTGCAGCACACCTCGGCTTTTGCCTGGATTTTCTTTGGTCAGAACTTGGTAACTTGGCACCATCTCAGTGTGGCATTTATCTGCAATTGCTGGCAACAGAGAAAGGCAGACATCCTAGGCAGGTGGGAAGTGGGGGTGGAGGCAGGATGGTGGGTGAGGGCCGGAGATGCTCACTGGTAGCCCAGTCCACAGGCCTTTGTTTGAAAAGATGCAATTTCGCTAATGAGTGTTAGCTGAAAGAGAACTCTGTTTATTGTCTGCTGTGGTAGATTAAGCCGCTTTCAGAGGTAAGCAGGCAAAATCTAAATTTGCTTGCTCGTCCTTTCAGTTTCTTTTCCACAGGAAAATCTAATGAGTTGATTTTGAAAAAGACCTAAGCGCTTGTAGTTTTCGTATTTTCTTCTTCTATATGGTTTGTCATGTTGAACTGCTTTATTTTTTATTTTCTTTTTTCCTTCTTTCCTTTCTTTTTTTTTTAAAGATTTATTTATTTATGCATCCAAGAACTGGGGTACAGGCCAGAGGTGTGGGGGGTGAGAGGATTCACCAGAGACAGAGTGGGGAACAGAACAGGCAGATTGACTGAAGTATACTGCTGAAGGGAGCAGCGGGTGAGTCAGGAGAGGTCTGCTGTGCCATGGTATCGAACTCATGCTGCAGTGGCCGCGTATAGCTTCATAGGTTGAATCTTAACCCCTTGCGCCACCAGGGAGCCCCCTCCTTTCTTTCTCTTTAAATGTGATCTCTCTTTAACATACCTATCAAAAACATAAGATACACTTTCCATCTCAACCTCTTGGGCATTATCTGTTAACCCCAATCTTGTCTATAGTCCCCGAAGCAGGGTTGGACTGGGGTACTGTCCTTGGCCCACTGAAGCCAAAGAAATTATTCACCCACCAATTTGTAGGAACAAAAGAGTGGGAAGGGATGGCTGCTAAGAATTATTTACTCTGCTCACTTCAGCAGCACATGTACTAAAATTGGAAGGATACAGCGAAGATTAGCATGGCCCCTGCACATGGATGATGCACAAATTCATGAAATTCCATAAAATACAAAGAAGAAAAGAAATACTTACCAAGTGTCCCCTTTCTCCGCCTACCCACCCTTTCTCCACATCCTTTATTAGGTACTGTCCTGGGCAGTGTTCTAATCTGAAATAATATTCTTAACTGATTTCTTTTTTAAGTTTTTTTTATTTTTTATTTATGCATACAAGAACTGGGGTGTAGTCCAGAGGTGGGGGGGAGTGTGTGAGAGGATTCACCAGAGACAGAGTGGGGAACAGAACAGGCAGACTGACGAAATACACTGCTGAGGGGAGCAGTGGGCGAAACAGGAGAGGTCTGCTGCGCCATGTGGGTCACCTCCCTGCCTGGGGCTGGCTATATAGCTTGACAGTACTGAGACTTAACCCCTTGTGCCACCAGGGAGGCCCCCTTATCTGTTTTTCTGAGGCCAAATTAATCTTCTTTTTGGGTCCAGGCACGTAGGTCTGTCCCAGTTTTCTCGGAACCCCCTTCAGGGATAGTTGAAGACTCTGATGTTCAAATCATCTATCCTTTGACCAGGGGAAGGGTTAATTATGCAGGAAAATCCACAGGGATTGCTCTGCCCCAAGATCCCTGAAAGACTAGGCTTGCCAGTCTGGACCTTGTGAGAAAAAAAAAAACAACCCACAAGAGATGGGGTGGGGAACTTGGAGGAAAGGGAGTCTGTTAGCTATTGTGCCTAAGAACAAAGAAAACAACCTGGGGGGTGGAGTGGGGTGGAGTGTTGTGTTATCAGTTCTCAGGGAGCAGGGGTTGTTTTCCTAGAGGAGCTACCCTTGATAAGCAGCTCCATAGAATCAGATAGACCTGGCTTGAGTTCTCATCCAGCCCTTTGCTAACAGTGGCACAGTGGGAATCTCATCTGAAAGCGGAAGCCACAATTTTGCTGAAGGTGGGCTTGCTACCCGAAGGCACAGAAGTCAAAACAACCACGCCATTGGCTTTTGGGAAAAGAAAGTTTAATGCAATGCCTATCCCCTGGTAGGAGACTAGAACCAAGGCTTTCAAATCACTTCTCCTTGAGCCCGGACCTCTGGACAGTACTTACGGGGTTGAAAATCTAATAAAGAAAACACAAATTGGTAAACATCTGGTTGCTGTCTGCTAAATCATGGTGTGTGCCCTGAATTTAGGTCCAGAGCACCCTTTGTTTCTGAATGTTGCCTATCTAACCACAAGGCAGGCATCTTAGTTCTGTCCTCCAGGCTTATTTTTGGTACAGGCAATGAAGTATTGTAAAGGACCAAACTGGGTCTTTTGTTTGCACCCAGAAAGTCAAACTCTGAATCACAAGAGCTGTCTTTACATGAAGGAGTTTTATTTGAGATGGCCATCTAGGGAGTCAATAGAACAGGCATCCCAAAACAACTGACTTATTCTTGGTATGCTAGGGATATTTTAGCTAGTTAGCTATTGGATACTTGAACTTTTACCTACTTACTCAAATTCCACTCTGATCCAGAAAGGATTTAAAGCAATGACTGAGAAGTGGGGGGTGAGGAAATGGAAGGTCATGGAAATAATCAGACTGAGAGTTTGTGACCCAGATTATAGTCCAATTATTCACTCACTGTGACCTTCTGTTTCCTCATCAAGAGTATGAAGAATTTGGATTTCCAGCCATAATATTCAATGATCTGAGGAGAGAAGCCAATATGAGGAAACACAATGAGATAGAATGTAAAAATCTGTAACCCACAGCAGGGTCTCCTGGCATTCTGGAACCTCAGATTTTTTTCCAACTTTCCTAAGGACAGAAATGCAAGTTTACTGGCAAAAAAAAATTCTTAGCCCATCATAATCATCCTTTTGGGATTATGTAACCAGAGAGCATTTCTGTGATTCAGTACATCACAACAATTTGGGAAAAAAGAAAACAGCTGTCTCTTTTAAAAGACTAATCTATGCAAACCAGTCAATAAATCAGCATTTTAGAACCCAGAAACCCTCTGAGTGTTTGGTTTTTTATATCCATCTCTAAACCCCCCCTCAGACTCACCAATCAAAGCAATCAACACAAGCTACTTGGGGTAGAGTTAGCATTAGCTCCACCTCTTGCTGTGATTCTGTGTGCTGGTCATTCCTGGAACTTTCTTCAGTCTCTGAAGGCTAAAAAGTATCCTCCATAGGAACCATGCCACACTCCTGGGCACGCTTCTCACCTCTGCAGTGCTTCAGTCATCCATTCACCATAAGGCCATGCCACTCTACTAGATAACAGAGATATGAAGACCCAAGGAGTTACTGTCCTTCGGGACCTCATAATCTAACCCATGGAGGGAGCCAAGATACAAGCAAATAATCCACCTTATAACATAATGTTGTGAGCTGAATTGGGTTCCCACCCTTAAATTTCTATGTTAAAATCCTAACTCCCAGTTAATGTAGAATGTGAATGTATTTGGAGAAAATGTCTTTAAAGAAGTAATCATTTTTAATCTCCTTATAAGAAATTAGGGTACAGAGGGCAAACCATGTGAAGAAACAGAGAGAAGACCATCCACAAGCCAAGGAGGGAAGCACCAATGCCAACACCTTGATCTTGCACTTCCAGGATCCAGAATAATAGAAAAACAAATTGCGGTTGTTAAAGTCAAGGAGTCTGTGGTTACTTTTTTATGGCATCTTAAGCAAACTAATACCTACACATATTCATTCATTCATTCAAAAAAAAGATGTATAGTCCTTATTATGTCAAAGCCTATGCAAGATCCTGGAGCTACAGAATAGAATAAAATAGAATCATTATCTTCAAAAATTGTCAGTGAAAATATCAACAGAAAAATAGGGTGGTGTAAAGGCTAGTCAAATAAAAGTGTTATTAAAGAAGAATTCTATTTATTTACATCCCACATTCTTCTGAAAAATTGTTTCAAAAATATAAACAGGATAGAGATCTTCCTTGATTTATGGTGGGATTAATCTTAATAAAACTACCATGAATTGAAAATATAAGTCAAAAATGCATTTAATACACCTCATCTACTGGAAATGACTTAGCTTAGTCTACGTTAAACATGCTTAGAACACTTATATTAGCCAGCAGTTGGGTAAAATCATCTAACACAAAGCTGATTTTATAAAAAAGTGTTGAGTATCCCAGACACAGATGGGTATTTTGTAGACATGATGGGGTGCAGAGAAAACAAAACACAATATCCAAAAAATGTTGGCACAACAGTACACTGTGGAGTATGGGTTGTTTACCCTCATAAAAGAGGAGCTGACTGGGAGTCGGCACTCACAGCCATTGTCCAGCATCATGAGAAAATATAGTGAATATTGCTAGCCCAGAAAAAGACCAAAACTCAAAATTAGAAGTATAATTTCTACTGAAAGCATATTGCTTTCTCACCATCATAAAGTTGAAAAATCTTAAGTCAAACCAGTGTTAAGTTAGGTAATGTGTGTAATATATTTTATTTAACCAGTGTGTGAAAATATTATTTCAGCATGTAATTAAAATAAAAATCACTAAATATTAATTAAAATATGAAATATTTTACATTCTCTTCCAGTGCAAACAAATCCATGACAAAAAAAATTCCCTCAATTTGGACTAGTGGTATTTCAAGTGCTTAATAACTGTTTATAACTACTGGTTACTTAATTAGATAATGCAACTTTAAATTTCTAAACTATTATACTAAAAAATGACAATAGGAAAAATAAGAAAAGTCTTATTAGTACAAAAGAAGGCAAGGAAAACCAAAAGGGGAATCCAAAGCACAAATAAATTCAAATCTATCAATAATTACAATAAATTCAGAGATTAATCTGCAAAATTAAAAGACAAACTTTGATTAAATTTTTAAAAATTCAACTATATACCATATGCTGTTTTCAAATGCTTATTAAAATTTTCAAGGAAAATCTGTTTTTAAAATGCTAATAAAATAGATCTGGCAATATTAATCAAAGAGATAAAGAAAAAATTATAGGGCCTCCCCTGGTGGCGCAGTGGTTGAGCGCTGGGCTGCAAAGCTGCCCACAGCCTCTGCAGGGCCTCCCCTGGTGGCGCAGTGGTTGGCTGGGCTGCAAAGCTGCCCACAGCCTCTTCAATCCCCGGGCACCAGCAAGCATCCCACATGGCGTGTAGACCTCTCCTGCCGCGCCCGCTGCTCCCCTCAGCAGTGTATTTTGTCGGTCTGCCTGTTCTGTTCCCTGCCCTGGCTCTGGTAAATTCTCTCACCCTCCCATGCCTCTGACTGTACCCAGTGCTTGTATAAATAAATAAATAAATCTTAAAAAAATAATAATAATGATGTAGGGTTATGACTATCAGTGCAGCAGACTTAGAATATAATATGAATAGTTTCACACTAATAAATTTGAAAACTTAGATGAAATGGCTAAATGACAGGAAAAACACAAATTGTCAAACAAGCCTCACAAAGGAAGAGAAAAGCTCAATCATTTCATGATCAGTAAAGGAATAAAATTAAGAGTTAAAAGGTCAGTCATACACATCACCCAAAGCAGTGATAGTGAAGGCAAAGATAAACAGCTGGGACTACATCAAATTAAAGAGCTTCTGCACAGCAAAAGAGACAAGAACCAAAACAAAGAGAAAACCCACCAACTGGGAGAACATTTTTGCACACAACACTAATGATAAAGGACTGATCACAAAAATCTATAAAGAGCTGATGAGACTCAACAAAAACAAAGAAAATTATCCAGTCAAAAAATGGGCAGAAGAGCTAAAAAGAAACTTCTCTGAAGAAGAAATGCAAATGGCCAACAGGCATGTGAAAAAATGTTCAACGTCACTTGTAATCAGGGAAATGCAAATCAAAACTACAGTGAGATACCATCTCACACCAGTGAGAATGGCACATATTAAAAAAACTAGCAACAACAAATGTTGGCGAGGGTGTGGAGAAAAAGGAACTCTTCTGCACTGTTGGTGGGAGTGCAAACTGGTCCAACCACTGTGGAAAGCTGTGTGGAGATTTCTGGACCTACTAAACATAGAGCTTCCATATGATCCAGCAATTCCACTCCTAGGTATTTACCCAAAGGACACAGAAACATCCATTCCAAAGAACACCTGCACCCCTATGTTTATAGCAGCACTATTTACAATAGCTAAGCTTTGGAAACAACCCAAATGCCCAAAAATAGATGACTGGATCAAGAAGATGTGGTACATATACACCATGGAATATTACTCAGCATTCAAAAAAGATAAACACATGCAATTTGCAGCAACATGGATGGAGCTGGAAGGGATCATGCTCAGCGAAATAAGCCAAAAAGAAAAAGAAAAATACCGGATGGTCTCACTCATAGCAGGAATCTAGAAAACTTAAATAAAGGACCAGGAAAAAGAATAACTATAAGAAAGAAAATATCAAAATCAACAAACAACTATGAAACAGAGACACTCTATGGGGGGTGGGGAGCGGGGAAAGGAGGGCTTGGGGTCAAAATAAGGGGGTTGTAATTGTATGGGGAATATAAAATTAAAATTTAAATAAAAAAAGGAAAAAAAAAGTCAGTCATAGACGCCAATGTTTGCTTTATAGGCAAATCACTAGGCACTTGTTCGTATAAGACATTTAGAGTCAGAGCAAATCCTACCAACAATGTAAGGACAGAAAACTTCAATTTTACACAAAAAAAGGAGGAAAGGTTGCTCAAATAATTTTACAAAACTAGTAAAATTTTGATAATGAAATTAGACAAAGATATTACAGGTAAAGACTATTATAGGTGGTTTTCACTCATGAAATTATTTGCGAAATTAAATATTAGCAAACAAAATCCAGTTTTCATGATTTACATATATATTCATATTTATATATTTAAGATATATATTTACATATTACAATAGTAGAAATGCATACATATTTCAGGAATACAACAGGAGAAATTTGATTCATGTAGCTTGCCACATTGATCAACCTATTCATTACAGCCATTATAATCATCTGACATTGCTTTCTGACAAATTGGAAACATGCCTCACATCTCCCCTTGCTACACAACACCACCTGCAAGTCTTTTTTGAAGTTGGCATAAAGGAAAACACCAAGAAGGTTAGTGAGGACAATATCAGTGGGACTTAACTTCTCTGTTCCTCAGTAGTAATTTAGTGAGGAGGCCGGGCAGAAATGAGACTGCCAAGGGACTGAAAGAGACAAAGGAGAAGTCAGGACATTGTGAGGCTGTCAAGGATTAAAAACAGAAGTCATGGGGTGATACTGTCCCCCAGTTTCTGAGGTCCCTGATGTGCAAACCCCAGGTTGGCTTGCAACTCTATCATGCTACCCATTTGCATTTGCAATAGTATTGCAAATACTCCCCTCAATAACTTCTACCCCCCCTCAATAACTGCTACTCCCCTCAATAACTGCTCCAATAATAGTTGCCCAAGATAACCACTTCCTGTGTCTAGGAATTTCTACCCATAAGATGAAGCTTAAACTTCAACTTCTATAATATCCTCCTCAAGTCCCCCAGTTTGCTTCCTTCTATGTCATCCTGTAGAATTATAACCCACTTTTACTGTCTAGCTCTAATACCATTTGACAAGCAGCACTTATCACATAGTGATGTTATTATTTTTGAAGATACCAATCTCTTCCCATGCCTGGCATATATTAATAGCAAATTCTCTGCAATTGTTTGTTAAATAAATAACAAGATGTTATTATGCATTATGTACTGTGTTTTGGTGTTTGTGAGCTTCATATTCATCTATCGTTTAAACTATGAGATACTTTTATCGTCCACTTATTAAATTACAATTGAGGAACAGAGAAGTTAAGTAACGTGTCCAAGTTCACACAGGCAAGTAGATAACCAGACTAGGGTTCAGACCCAGGAAGTCAGTTTCCAGAAGGTCAGCTCTTAAAGTGCTCTCATATGGTTTGGAGATCAGTCCCAGGAAACTTTATCACTTAGTTTAAAACACTTGTTACAGGGGGGGGCGGAGCAACATGGCGGCGAGGAGATGCTGCGAGTAAGATCTCCCATTAAAAAAAGTTAATAGGGAGGAAAAGCGGCAGGTCCCAGTGAGAACTGGGACACGGAAGATAAACGGATGACTCCAGCAAACTGCCCGAAGAAGAAAGTTGCCATAAAAGAGGACCAGAAGGGAGGGAAGCGCAGAACCCTGCTCCCCTCCCCCGCCCACAGAGGCGGCACTCTCCGACCGGCAGAGAGGAGGGAAACAACAAACCAAAATGGCCAACAAGAAAAACGGACGCAGCAAGTGGGACTGTGAGTGGAAAGGAACTATTGCAGCCACCACACCCCGTGAACGGGAGCTGAGGCGAACCCTGCAGGATTCGCCGCGGCGGGGAGCGAACGGCTCCGGGCGCCATTAGAGAAGAACAAAGACCCCAGGAGACGCGCACACAGCCCGGGCTGCCGGTAAGCTTGCGCAGAAAGTGGCGCACTCGGCGCGCTTGAAAAGCAAGTGCAGACCAGGATCGCGGCTGCCCAGGTCCCCGCGCCTGCGACCTAGGCTTGGGAGACAACCTAGGCTTGCGGGGAGACCCTCGGAGGTCCTCACTGAGGTGAAGGTCCCTCCCTGAGTAAGCAGGAACCAGGCGCCCAGGCACGGGAGCGGTGCAAAAGGCGCCATTCCCGCGCCACTGAACTGGGCTACAGCCCGCGTCCTGGAACTGAGGGCTTTGGAACTGAGACCTGGGGCACGAAATTAGGTGCATGGGTTCCCCACGACGGTGGGGCACAAGGCAGACACAGCACCCCAAAGCCGTTGAGGTGTACCCTACCATCCCCGCTCTGCTCCCTGTCCCACGGGGTGGAAAATCAGCTCCCCAAGGGCTCTAGGAGAGATCTCTGGCGCCACCTAGCGACTTGAAGCCAGCACAGGCTCCTGAAGGAGCTAGTGGCCAGCTGGGGAGTTAGCCCACACCCGGCCCCTTCCGAACAAGTAGTCTGAGCCCACAGGGAGAGCGAGCACCCACAGCCAGGGCAGACCAGGCACGCAGAAGAGTGTGCCTGACACCGTACGCGCAGGGAGTGTGTCCCACATCACCATTTTAGAACAGGGATATTTCTTCAGTAAAGACTACCTGCAGAAGGCTTCCTCAGGAACCAGAGGTGAGCGGGGGAAGTTCGCCCACGCCAGACCCCCTCTGGCCTGCAGTCCAAGCCCAGAGGGGGAGCAGGAACCCACCGCCGGGGCAGACCAGGCGCACAGGGGAGTGTGTCCCCACATCGACATTTTAGGACAGGGACCTTTCTCCAATAAGGACTGCTTGAAACTGACAGATGACTCCTGGAGGAACCAGAGGGGAGCAGAGAAGCTCACCCAAGATGCCGGCCAGTCCCAACTACACAGTGTCCCAACGCATACGGCAAATTAGAAAACAGACAGTAGGGAGGAGAAGAACCACACGCAACCTAGCAACTCTCCAGAGAAAAAGCACACCGCAAAAAGAAAACCAGCCCTCAGATTGCAACAACAGTAACTTGGAAGAACTTCTGAGCCTTCCAGAAAGAGAATTTAAAATTGCCGTGATTAAAAAACTGACAGAAGTCATAAAGGAAAACAATGATAAGGGAAAAATAATCAACGATCAGAAGAATGAAATTGAGTCCCTAAAGAGGGAAGTAAAAGAAATGCAGGAGATCAAGGAATTAGTGGAAGAACTAAAGAATTCTGGGAAAAGCAATGAAAGCAGAATTGATGAAATGGAAGAACGAATAAGTGCTCTTGAAGACACAGAAATAAAAAGAACCAAAACAGAAAAGGAAAGAGAAGTACGAAGGAAAAAGAACGAAGAAAGACTTCGGGAACTATCTGACTCCATGAGGAAAGGAAATATAAGAGTTATAGGAATACCAGTAGGAGAGGAGAGAGAAGTAGGAACAGAGAAAATATTCAAAGAGATAATTGAAGAGAACTTCCCAAATGTGAAGAAGGAGCTGAAAATTGATATACAAGAAGCAAGAAGAACACCAAACTTCCACGACGAAAGAAAAAATACAGCAAGACACATAATAGTAAAGCTCCCAAGAATCCAGGACAAGGAAAAAATAATGAAGCTGGCAAGAGGGAAGAAACAGATAACATTCAAAGGAAAGCCAATCAGGCTGACATCAGACTTCTCCGAAGAAACACTACGGGCAAGGAGAGAGTGGAGGGACATAGTCAACAGACTCCAAGAAAACAGATGCCAACCAAGAATACTCTATCCCGCAAAGCTCTCCTTCCTCTTTGAAGAAAGAATATGGACCTTCCCAGACAAAGAGAAACTCCGGAATTTCATTGCAACTAAACCCCCACTCCAAAAAATACTACAAGGAGTCCTAAAGCCAGAACCTCAGAGGGACGAATAACAATGAAACAAGGCCAAAAAAAAAAAAAGTTATTAAAAGAATAAATAAAATCAAAGGAAAGACAAACACAATGGCAAATACAGATGTTAACATATCAATATTAACTCTAAATGTAAATGGACTAAACTCTTCCATAAAAAGACACAGAGTTGCAGCCTGGATTAAGAAACAAAACCCAACCTTTTGCTGTCTCAAGGAAACACATTTAGCTACAAAAGATAAAAATAGGCTCAAAGTTAAAGGATGGAAAACAATCCTACAAGCAAATGGACCAAAAAAGAAAGCAGGAACAGCTATACTTATATCAGATAAAACAGATTTCAAACTCAAAAAGATAAAAAGAGACCCCAATGGTCACTACATTATGATCAAGGGGACAATACTTCAAGAAGAAATAACACTCATTAACATATACGCACCAAACGAAGGAGCACCAAAATATATCAGACAACTGTTGTCCTCTCTGAAAACAGACATCAGAGAAAACACATACGTAGTGGGAGACTTCAACACACCACTATCAACAATGGATAGATCAACAAGACAAAAAATAAGTAAAGAAACCAAAGCTCTAAATAAGGACCTAGAGCAATTGGGCTTAACAGACATCTATAGAACACTAAACCCCAAAAAAACGGAGTACACATTTTTCTCAAGCGCACACGGATCATTCTCCAGGATCGATCACATACTGGGGCACAAGACAAACATCAACAGATACACCAAGATTGAAATCATATCAACCATCTTTTCTGACCATGAAGGCATCAAACTAGAAATAAACCATAAAAAGAAGGCAAGGAACTTTCCTACCTCATGGAGATTAAAAACCACACTACTGGAAGACCACTGGACTAATGAGGAGATCAAAGAAGAAATTAAAAAATTTTTTGAATTGAACGACAAGGAGGACACCAATATCCTAAATGTATGGGATGCAGCAAAAGCAGTAATAAGAGGAAAATATATAGCAATAGAAGCTCACATCAAGAAACAAGAAAGAACTCAAAGAAACAACCTAATCTCGAAGCTCAAAGATCTAGAAAAAGAACAACAAAAAAACCCCAAAACCAGTAGAAGAAAAGAAATAATAAAAACCAAAGCAGAAATAAATGAAATTGAAACTAAAAAAACAATCCAAAAGATCAATGAAACCAAGAGCTGGTTCTTTGAAAAAATCAATAAAATAGACAAACCCCTAGCCAGGCTCACAAAGGAAAAAAGGGAGAAAGCACAAATAAACAGGATCATCAATGAAAGAGGAAAAATCACAACGGACACAGCAGAAATCAAAAGAATAATCAGTAACTACTATGAACAGTTATATGGAAACAAGTTTAACAATCTAGAGGAGATGGACAAATTCCTACAACTCTACAATCACCCAAAGCTAGATAAAGAAGAAATAGAACACCTAAACAGACCAATTACAAGCAGCGAAATTGAAATGGTAATCAAAAACCTCCCCAAAAACAAAAGCCCAGGACCTGATGGATTTACAAATGAATTCTACCAAACATTCAGAGACGAATTAGTGCCTATCCTTCACAAACTCTTCCAAAAAATTGAGAAGGAAGGGACAATACCAAACACGTTCTATGAAGCCAACATTACACTAATACCAAAACCGAACAAGGACAACACAAAAAAAGAAAACTACAGGCCAATCTCCCTAATGAACACTGATGCAAAAATCCTCAATAAAATTTTAGCCATCAGAATCCAACAATGTATCCATAAGATAATTCACCACGACCAAGTAGGATTCATTCCAGGGGCACAAGGATGGTTTAACATCCGAAAATCAATCAACGTTATCCAACACATCAACAAAAAGAAATATAAAAACCATATGATAATATCAATAGATGCTGAGAAAGCTTTCGACAAAGTGCAACACCCATTCATGATAAAAGCCCTTGAAATTCTTGGGATACAAGGAACATACCTCAACATCATAAAGGCCATCTATGACAAGCCAACAGCCAGTATCATTCTCAATGGTGAAAAGCTGAAAGCAATTCCATTAAGATCTGGAACAAGACAAGGATGTCCACTCTCACCACTGCTTTTCAATATAATACTGGAAGTCCTAGCCAGGGCAATAAGACAAGAGAAAGACATCCAAGGAATCCAAATAGGAAAAGAAGAAGTCAAACTATCACTATTTGCAGACGATATGATATTATACATAGAGAACCCCCAAAACTCCACAGAAAAGCTAATTCAACTCATCAATCAGTTCAGTAAAGTGGCAGGATACAAAATCAACACGCAAAAGTCAGTAGCCTTCCTATACACAAACAATAAATCTGAAGAAGAAGAAATCAAAAAAACCATCCCTTTTGTTATTGAAACAAAAAAAATCAAATATTTGGGAATAAATCTAACAAAAAAGGTAAAGGACCTATACAAAGAAAACTATAACACTGTTAAAAGAAATAGAAGAAGACACAAAGAAATGGAGAGACATCCCCTGCTCGTGGATTGGAAGAATAAACATTATTAAAATGGCCATCCTTCCAAAAGCAATATACAGATTCAATGCTATTCCAATCAAAATTTCAATGTCATTCTTCAAAGAAATAGAACAATTATTGATGAAATTCATATGGAATCACAAAAAACCCCGAATAGCCAAAGCTCTCCTGAAAAAAAAAGAAGGGAATGGAGGCATTACACTCCCAGACTTCAAACTATACTACAAAGCCATAATCATCAAAACTGCATGGTATTGGAACAAGAACAGACATACAGACCAATGGAATCGAATAGAAAATCCAGAAATAAACCCACAGATCTATGGTCAACTAATCTTTGACAAAGGAGCAAAGACTATGCATTGGAGCAAAGAAAGTTTGTTCAATAAATGGTGCTGGGAAAACTGGGTCGCTACATGCAAAAGAATGAAGCTTGACCACTACCTCACACCATACACAAAAATCAACTCAAAATGGATTAAAGAACTAGACATAAGACCTGAAACCATAAAATATATAGAAGGAAATATAGGCGAAACACTACGTGATTTGCACATCAAAGACATCTTTACAAACACATCACCCAAAGCAGTGATAGTGAAGGCAAAGATAAACAGCTGGGACTACATCAAATTAAAGAGCTTCTGCACAGCAAAAGAGACAATAACAAAAACAAAGAGAAACCCCACCAACTGGGAGAACATTTTTGCACCCAACACTAATGATAAAGGACTGATCACAAAAATCTGCAAAGAGCTGATGAGACTCAACAACAACAAAGAAAAGAATCCAGTCAAAAAATGGGCAGAAGAGCTAAAAAGAAACTTCTCTGAAGAGGAAATGCAAATGGCCAACAGGCATATGAAAAAATGTTCAACATCACTTGTAATCAGGGAAATGCAAATCAAAACTACCATGAGATACCATCTTACACCAGTGAGAATGGCACATATTAAAAAAACTAGCAACAACAAATGTTGGCGAGGGTGTGGAGAAAAAGGAACTCTTCTACACTGTTGGTGGGAGTGCAAACTGGTCCAACCACTGTGGAGAGCTGTGTGGAGATTTCTGGACCTACTAAACATAGAGCTTCCATATGATCCAGCAATTCCACTCCTAGGTATTTACCCAAAGGACACAGAAACATCAATTCCAAAGAGCACCTGCACCCCTATGTTTATAGCAGCACTGTTTACAATAGCTAAGCTTTGGAAACAACCCAAATGCCCAAAAATAGATGACTGGATCAAGAAGATGTGGTCCATATATACCATGGAATATTACTCAGCATTCAAAAAAGATAAACACATGCAATTTGCAGCAACATGGATGGAGCTGGAAGGGATCATGCTCAGCGAAATAAGCCAAAAAGAAAAAGAAAAATACCGGATGGTCTCACTCATAGCAGGAATCTAGAAAACTTAAATAAGGGACCAGGAAAAGGAATAACTATAAGAAAGTGAAAATCAAAATCAACAAAAAACTATGAACCAGAGACACTTTTAGGGGGGCGGGGGCGGGAGGGGAGGGATTGGGGTCAGAATGGGGGGGCTGCAATTGTATGGGGAATATAACAATAAAATTAAAAAAAAAATAAAATAAAACACTTGTTACACTAGGGGGAGATTTTTCAAATGACCCTGTGCAACAGAGGAAATCAACAGTTTGCCTATATAGCATTTGTGACTTGCTAACAAGTGACTTCTGGGGCCACAGAAATCTAATACAGCGTCTTCTCAGCCCATTTTCAGGTGAGCAGTTACCCTGAGATGATTTTGATCACCATGACAGTAACATGGAGCTTAGAATGCAAGAAGGATGATAAAGGACTGTTTCCTAAGTCATATTTTGCTCAGCAAAAACCACACATATGTTGAGACTTGGTGATTATTCATTTTTTCCCCCTCTAGGAATTTTTTATATCTATTTTGTAAATAATATTCATTGCTCACTAAGGACTGGCCAGTTCCCAGGCATTATGCTGACCACCCCATTACTCCATGTGGTCCAGGTATGGACACAGAGATGCAGGCACCACAGAGGAGGAAGGCCAGGGAGAGAAATAGTGTAGGGTGTGCACAAATTCCACACTGTGTGTGGAGGCAAGGGAGCCAGGCTCTGTCTCGATTTGTCCTTCATGAACCCCAAATGCCTAGGAGAGCAGCCCACTGGTGCCCGCCCAGCCCAACTGGGGTCCTGGCTGGGTGTCTGGGTCATTAGCCAGCTGGAAAAAATCGTTATTGCTCCTCCTTCTGCAGCAGTGACTGGTCTCTGTGTAAATCTGTGAAATCTGTGCTTGTCACAGATCAGAGAGAAAGAAGGTTCTCAAGAGCACCCTCTGCTCAGATTTCAGGGTACATGGGAAAGTGGGTCTGTCACAGCCCACAGCTTGTTCTGTGGTCACAGTACCAAACCCCAAACCCATCCTTCTTCCTGCCACAAAGACTGCTTGGTTTGGGGACTGAGGCTTGCACGTGTCCCCAGTTTGGGAGGATCGTGATGCAGTCTTATTTTAAAAAGGAATAGAGTTTAGTTCTGAGTAAAGCCAGTTCAATGGAAGAGTCCCTGCAAATTTTGTGAACATGGCTGGCAAAAAGGAAGGGGCATGGGCAGTGGAGACCGCACCAGGGCCAGATTGCCACTTTTTCCATTACTGCTTTATCAATTGGCAAGTTATTTAATAGCTCCTCATTTTTTCTCATTCATTAACTGCCTTGCTTCTCCCATCTATAAAATGGAACTAGTAATGTTTCATTTGTAATTGTGGAAATTACATAAGAAGATGAGCCCCCAGGGCCTCCCCGGTGGTGCAGCGGTTGAACGCTGGGTTGCGAAGCTGCCCACAGCCTCTGCAGCCCGGTTCGATCCCCGGCTGCAGGGCGAGGGTCTCACATGGCACGCAGACCTCTCCTGCCGCCTGCTGCTCCCCTCAGCAGTGTTCTTCGTCAGTCTGCCTGCTCTGCTCTCCGCTCTGGCTCTGGAGGATTCTCTCACCCTCCTGAGCTTCTGACTGTACCCAGTGCTTGTATAAATAAATAAAGAAAGAAATATTTAAAGAAAAAAAAAGATGAGGCCCCAAATTGCTCGGTAGTTGTTCAGTGAATGACAGTTATCATGATTAGAACATTTGTAAGATTAAAGTGTGATATTTAAAAAAGAAACACTGCCATATATTGCTTAACAATTCCCAGTTTAGCTGCCAAAGTGAAGGAAAGGAAATGTATGAGGGAAATCACTTAATCTCTTAACCATGTTTCTTATTAAAAAGAAAGAAAGAAAGAAAACAGCTTAATTTAGGTCACAATGTGTGGATTAACAGCTGAATATTTTTAAAGGATTGGAAATTAAATTGCTCAGTTATCTGGTGATCTTCGAAATAAAGACAGTTAAATGTACCCTCCTGAAGATTCTTGAACATTGTGTAATTAAGGACAGTGCTCGTCTCCAGAAAACCTAGCAGATCAGTTTCTCCCTCTTCTGCAACCTGGTCCTACAAGGGAAGTGCTGCATAAGGAAATTGTTAGGGGACAGAAAGAGAGATAACCTGGGCCCCCAAACCTGCCTGCACTAAATGGGTTCTGCCATCCACCACATAAAGACAAAACATACTCTTAGCACGTAAGAACTTCAATTAAAAAAAAAGAACTTTGGTACAATTAGAGTGCAACAGAGAGAGGAGAAAGAACGTAGTAAAAATAGTTTCCAACTAAACCCCCAAAGTTAGCCATCCCCTCCTGGGTAAATGCCAAGCCAAATATGGTTGGCTTAAAGCAGGGCCACTGAGGTCCAAAAGCTTGCCACAAGTCTAAGGCACCTTCTGGCAGGAAAAGAGGCAGAAGGGGCCAGATATGTCTAGAAGGAAAAGAACAAACTCAAAAACAAGTCACGAAAAAGGCTGCCATTGTCAGCTTCCCCACAGATCACTCACCCATGTCTCTGTCTCTTTCAGATGTCTCCTTCCATGCCCCCAAAGTCCCTGGTACAAGTCCAAGGCCAAGAAGAAAATGCAGCTTCTTCACATGTCTCCTCTCTGTTCCTCCTCAGTCTTCTTTCTTCATCTCTCTCTACTTCCTTTCCTTCCTTTTCCCAGTCTTTTCTAGCTTCTCCTCCCAGTTATCGCCACCCTTCCTTGGGTGGGGCAGGGAACTTGGAACCTGCCCTTTCTGTGGCTATCACACTGTTATAAAATCACTACAAGCATCACATGATTGCCTTTACCTCTCACTCTTAAAACTTCCTAATTGTGGGCCTCCCCGGTGGCGCAGCGGTTGAGCACTGGGCTGCGAAGCTGCCAACAACCTCTGCAGCGCCCATACTTCTCCAGCAATGCCCGCTGCTCCCCTCAGCAGTGTGCTTCCTCAGTCTGCCTGTTCTGCTCCCTGCTCTGGTTCTGGTGAATTCTCTCACCCTCCTGCGCTTCTAACTATACCCAGTGCTTGTATAAATAAATAAATAAATCTTATATATATATATTTTAAAACCCTCCTAACTGGGTGCTCTGACTCCTAGACCTAAGAAAAAGGACATCCAAGAGGGTGGCATGGATGGCATCTTATGCTGGAGCAGCACACTTTGTCCTCAGCCTTCTAAGAACACTTTGAAAGTCTACAAGGGGGGCAGGGCCTCCCTAGTGGCACAAGGGGATAAGCACAGCACTATGAAGCAATCTGCAGCCTCTGCAGCACGAGTTCGATCCCCGGTCAGGGAGCAACCCACATGGTGCAGCAGACCTCTCTTGACTCACCTGCTGCTCCCCTCAGCAGTGTACTTCTGTCAGTCTGCCTGTTCTTTTCCCCACTCTGTCTCTGGTGAATCCTCTCACCCCCCTGCACCTCTGGCCTGTACCCCCCAGCTCTTGTATGCATAAATTTAAAAAAATCTTTAAAAAAAAATAAATAAAAGTCTACCTGAGGAATCTACCTCATTCTTGGGGGGAGAGAAGTCCCAAACAACTCACAGAGGCCCCATGGCTGTATAAATCCCCACTCTTCTCCCTTTCCTATTTTGCCAGGTTCCACTGGCTACCTGCAGATGGAGCTGCTCCACCGATTTCCATGCTCTTCTGAGGTGCTGGTGACCTCATGCTGCCCTCGGCCCTGGGCCCCCATTCAGGCAGAAATTCCCATTAGACACCCTGCATGGAAGATAGGACCTCGCTGGCAGGTATTGTGCTGGCCTGAATTGGGCCAGCTGCTGTGAGGCATTTTGATTGATGTGAGTCTGGATGAGACCTTTACAAACCTGATTTCCTTTGGAAAGGCAGCTTGGAAAATGGCTCTGCTGTGTATGTGTGTGTGCGCGTGCGCATGTCCTGCACACTCCTTATGACTTTCAAAGCAATATATTTTGGCTATAATTGAATTCAATTCTTTTAAATTAAATTTGGGGATCTCCAAAGGGTAAAGAACAAAACAAATTCCATATCCCTGGACTTTTAACAGAAGACCTATCCAGACCTAACCATATCGAAAACACACTACAGGTACTCATATTTTCACCCTGGATCAAGTATTTCCTCTGAATAAGGAAATTTAGCAAATTTCAATGATGCATCCAGTTTTTCCAACTTGAGAAGCTCATTGCTGTCCATATGGAAAAATTCAGCTTTACCCCAGGACATCAGACAATGTCCAACCCTTGCATTTGCTCCCCTTCCTACCTCCCACCCCCTGCTATGCTGGAAAATGAGGCCTGGTGATTCTGGAATTCCATAGTCTGAACAAAGACAAGGGTGCTAAGACTTTCTGGGGCAGCTGCATCTGAATAATACAGTTAGCAGGGCAGTTGCCACCAGTCACATCCAGTGGCAATGAGATTAATTCATTGAGGTGTTTGCTTGGAGAAACTGTCCACTTAAAAAGGCAAATGGTTCTGAGAGGGTCTAATTATTTCCTTACACACCCAGCTTTGGCATTTCTTGAGAAAGATGTCAGGACACATAGCAAACTTTTTCTAGTTCATAGTGATAGAGGCTAAAAGTAGAAAATTTAGGATGGAGAGGTCACAAGACCAGAAACTGGAGGTGGGGGTAGAAATGATTAGCATAGTTGTTAAACCAGCTACAGAAATGAAAAATCCTTAGACCCCAACTGCTATAGCAAGTATCCAATGCAATAAAGAGTATCTGGAAATATGGACCAGACGTGGGGGTATGGAGGGTGAGGGCCATTGAAGAGAATCACAGGTCCTTACAAGTCAACCTAGTCACACCCTAGACGTAATTAATTTAGCAATTGATAGCAATTCCACAAAGGACACTAAATCAGTACAATTACTGAACTGGCAAAATGCAAGCCTCCTGCCTACCTGTGACCACTCAGGCGCCTCTTTTTCTCCTTTTCCTAATAAACCTGTCCTCTTCAATTATAACCTTTGCCTGAGTGTGTCTGTGCAAATGTCTACATTTCCTGGGTAAACTTGCCATGTACCACTGAAAGGGGAACTGCTGAAAATTTTCTCAGAGGTAACCCAGGGACCCTGATATCTGATGTCTCCAAAACAACATCAATAGCACATCAGACTAGGAGTTCAGATCTGCATCTCACTGTTTTATGTTTTCTTCCACAGTGTCATCTTTCTCAGCATACTTTCATCAACTGAGGAGGTCCCTGTCCACGTCATGGTTCGTACTCAGTGCTAGATTTCCAAGACATTCGTGGAGACCTCAAGAGGAGAAATTATTGGGATCTGGAAAAAGGTGTGTGAAAAGTGAACACACCAACAACGGTAGGTGCCTAAAAGGGTGGTCTCCAGGGAAAACCGGGGAGGGGGGGTGTGGGGGGGTACCCACGTTCCCTGCCCCTCCAAGAGAGGGTGGAGCTGAGCAGGGAGGAGAAGCAGCTGCAGAGGAGACTGAGGAAGAAAGGAAGCAGGATGGAGCCAGAAGGAGAACTGGAGGAGGCACATGGAGCTGAGATACACGTGAAGAAACTGTGCTTGCCTTTTGGTCCTGGACTGGGTGACACAGATGTGGGTGAGAGACCCATGGGGAGGTGACAATGGCAGCTTTTATCTTGATTTTGATTTTGCTCTTTTCCTCGCAGAGTTGTCTGACTATTTTTGCTGCTTTTCCATGGGTCCCCGCCAGAAGGTGTTTTAGACTTGCAGCAGGCTTTTGGGCCATTCTCTGAGCCAATCCCATTTGGGTGGACTTTTACCCACGAGGGGATGGGTAACTTTGGGTGCTAGATTTGGAAACTATATTATTTGTCTTGTCTGTATTGCACATGAATTGTATTAAAGTTCCTTTCCATTCAGAGTCTTATATGTTTTATCTTGTGGCAGATGGCAGAACCTATTTAGAGCAGGCAGGTTTGTGGGTTCTGGGGTGTCCCTCTCCCTTCCCTCTAACAAAAGGAGAAAATAAAGTCAGACAGTGGTAAAGCAGAGTGGGGCAACTGAGAATAGAGGCTCCCTAATGATAATTGGGCCCCACTTCTATTCCCAGAGACTCCAAAGTGGTTTTGGTCTCTGTGCTATCTAAGGCTCTGTTAATAATTCATCCTTCAAATGTATGCACCATCCCTTCCCTGTCCCTGGTAGACCTACACTTACAGCAGTCAGGGCTCCTATCATTAATTCTGCAGCCATCCAGCTCACTAGAAGATGACAATGATAGATTCCCTATTATAGCTTAATATTTAAATGATTAATTTTAAAAATTAAAAATTACAGGCTCTTTTACTTTCATTTGAGTTGCTTCTAAATTTAAATTCAATTTTTAATTAATAATTTTGAGAATTTATTCTGATTACAAAACCAACACTTACTATTCACCCATGTTCATAGCAGTATTAGTCACAGCCAAAAAATGGGAAAAGCCTACTATGAATTCAGTGTATGTGTCTCCCTTCCCCCAGATTCATATTTTGAAACCCTAACCCCAATGTGGCTATATCTGGAGTAAGGAAGTGATTAAAATTAAATGAAGTCATTAAGGATCTCTCTCTCCCCTGTCAGCACACACTAAGGAAAACCCAGGCGGGGACATGGCAAAGAATCACTTGCCTACAAACCCATGAAAAGAGAACTTACCAGAAATGCAATCATTAAAATCTTGATTTTGGACTTCCAGAACTATGAGAAAATCAATTTCTGTTGTTTAAGCCACCTAGTATTTTGTTGTTGTTGTTATGTGTTACTGATCCATACACTTGAAAAAATGGTTTAGATGGTAAAACTTTATGTTATGTGGGGCCTCCCTGGTGGTGCAAGGGGTTAAGCACTGCACTATGAAGCAATCCACAACCTCTGCAGCACAAGTTCGATCCCCAGGCAGCCAGGGAGCAACCCACATGGTACAGAAGACCTCTCCTGACTCACCCGCTGCTCCTCTCAGCAGTGTATTTCAATAGATTTGGCTGTTCTGCTCCCCACTCTGTCTCTGGTGAATCCTCTCAACCCCTGCACCTCTGGCCTACACCCCAGCTCTTGTATGCATAAATAAATAAAATAAATCTTTTTTTAAAAAAAGTTATGTTGAGGGCAATGGTGTATGTATGAAGCTCATAATTTAACAAGTGGTATTATACAAAAGAATCATTTTTCTTCTGTTTTCCCAATCCCTGAATAACAAAATATGTTCCATGAATATCATCTCATTTAGAAAAGAGAATTGAACTAGTAATTATTAAAATGGAAAAATCGTATGAATAAAGATACTCGAACTCCTGATCAAGGAGATGATTTATTAAGTAAACCTGAGCTTACTGCCTTAAAATCTTAGTTTTGCTATGATTTATATTTCCTGCCAGGAACACTCATATTTCAGCTATAAATAGAACATGGCAGCAAATAGACTGGTGTTTTAATTAGGTCATTCCCGAGTCTGCATGACTTATTTTCTTTGAGGCTTTGCCATTTTTTACTTCAGATTTGGTCTCTTTGTGATGATGATGCAATAGGACAAAATCTACCAAGCTTCCAGAGAGTTCTATTGATGGTCTGCTGCTTTTCTCTCCCACCTTCCTTCCCTCCCTCCCTCTCTCCCACCCTCTCTTGGTCTGTCTCTCCTCCTCCCACCCCTACCAGGTTCTTTCTCTCCCTCTCCTTCCTCTCTCTGATGCTCTGTCTCTCTCTCCTTCCAATGCCCTCCTCTCCCTCCTCCCTCCCTGACTCTTTCTCTCTCTCAGTGACTCCCCTGCCTCCCTTCCTTCCCCTCTTTGCCTTTCTTATTTTAATTTTACAGCTATGCAAGATCTGCAAGTGGTCCTTGCTCTTAGACCTTATGGGTGCTTGCTCTGTCGAGTTGAGACCAGAGGTTAGGTTCACTTCTGACCACCTTCTCATCTGGGACTAAGCATCCTAAATGGAATTTGACTTATGTCTGGCTCTCCTATGGCAATTTACCTTCTTTCCTGACCTTTGCGACTGATTATAACATTAGCTCGTGCACAACCAAGGGATACCCAAGGATCTAAATTGTTAAGGTATGCATGCTCTTAAAGGAATTCAGCCACCTGCATGCACAAAGGCAAAGAAAGCATACTCTTAGTGTGAATGATTTTTAGAAGAATTAGTGGGTGGGAGGAAAGGGAATGGAGACAAGGGGAGAGGAAGGGAGGGAGGGGAGAGGCAGAAGAATATTCCTAACAGAACTCCAAAAATTACCCATTCTTTCATGTGTAAATTACCAGCCAAATAGGCTTAGTTTTGGGCAACTGAGGCCCAAAAGCTTGCCTCAAATCTAAGTTAGCTTCTGGTGGAGAAACACAAGAAAAGGGTTACACAAGTCCCAGAGAGCTGGGACAGAGGGAAAAATTCAGAATTCAAAATGTATCACATAATTCAACATGAGGTCAAGATAATGGCTGTCATTATCACTGTCAAGGACCAGGAGCAGCCTCCCTACTTGTTTCTCAGCCATGTATCTTCCAAGTATCTGTTCTAAATGTCTTTATATGAGTCTTGTCCCATGTGTCTCCTCCCAGCAGTATCAAGCACAAGCTGGAGCCACATAAGTAAGAGAGTGGGCCTGCCCACCTTCTGTGTTAGTATATAGGTCCACAGAGCTACTCCACTCTGCCCCTAGTTTACAGCAGCTTCCCCCAAACAGGAAGTCCAGTCGATGGAATGCTAGAATTTGTAATCCATGGTGGCTATATGTAAATGGAACCAAGGAAAATGGTGACTCCCCTTCACAGAGATGCATCTGGAACAACAAGGGAGTGAGAGAATGTGGCAGAAGAATGGAGACAGATACAGAACTAATCTACTACAGGACTGATAGTGTTCTGGCTAGCTTCTGAAGAGATCAAATCCTTTCTAGTCAACATCACTTCACTTTATAGTTTTTGAGACTGGGAAAGTTCCTATCACCAAATCCCCAACATCTTACCCCTGACAATCACATGGTAATATTGCAGCAGGGGAACAAAAGACTTCATTCCCAGTGGTGACAATTTTGGTGACTATGGAGTCATTGGAATTCCCATAATTCTACCAATAGCTTTTGAGAGACTAGTCAAAAGCTCTTCCTAATATGCATAATATGCATATATATGCATAAACCAGCTTCACAATTCCCAGCCTCCTCACCAGCCTCCCCAATCCTTTCTGGACAGATTACCTTCTATATTTGCCCTAGTGTCATTTGGCTCCTGTTGTGGCTCTGTGGGCGGGACACACACCGCTGCATTTTCAAGCCCAGATCTGCTTCCTAGCCTGGGAGCATGGCCAGGAAAAGACCAGCTGTTGTCTTCATAACTCACTTAGCAGGAGAAACTGACCTGAACTGAACCCTTCTAGTGGAAAAACTGGCCTGGTCTGATGAAAAGCTATTTCAGTCTACATTTGTTGTGGGACAGTTGGCGGAATTATTTTCCAGCAGGTTGGGAGCTATTTGAGGGTCCCTGGCACTGTACTTTTAATCTTTGTATCTCCAACGCTGGCACACAAGATTGTACTATAAACATTAACTAAGTCTAATTGCATCCTTATATTGGAACATTTAGGAAACAAGCAAAAGATACCACATAATGACAAAAAATCATGGATTGTTCAGCCATCCCACCAGTCAGTCAGTCAATCCTTCATTTAACTAACAAGTATTTATCAAAGCCCAATTATGTATCAGACTTTTTGCCATGAGTCAGGATGGTAAGACATGTAAGGTCAGGTAGTCGCTAATCTTGTTAAGTTCACAGCCAAGTACAGAAGATAGATAAGTGCACTGGGATTTCAGTACAGTGTGATAAGAGTGCTGATAAAATCATATGCAGTGCAAGGGCATAGAAGTGAAACATCTGACCCCGTATGACATGATCAGATTTGCATTTTAGAAAAATCACTCTAAACACTAAAGATATTACTGACTGAACATCAGAAAAGGTGAAGCGTAATTGCTGCAAGATGGAATAGAGCATTGTAGGGTTTATTTACGTGGTCCTGGCTTCAAGCTACACATGGTAACTAAATAAAACAATCCTCAGGAGAGAAAAAGTTCAAATGACCTGAATGTGATATGCAATCAAAGACACTACTCCATGACCACATATAGCTCCTGTCTACACTCACCAGATGTAAAATATATATAAATAAATTTTAAAAAAAGACAAAAGCTAAAAAAAAAAAAAAAAATGGCACCACTTTCCTCTTGCTAAGCAATCTGTCCAAGATAACTACATGATAATGTTGTTACTTCTGATATTACTAGAGGTCTTGGTTCCATAAAGCATAGTTTGCCTTTAATTCCCTAAGGAGGGCCTTTTTGAAAAAACTAAGAAAGAAGAAATTCTAACCTTCATCACCAGCAAGTGCTCCCATGGAATTGGCAACTGCAGAGTTGATGCTTATGAACAAAAGACACATGTGCTCCGGCGTCAGCAATGGGTGTGTCTGCAGAGCATTTGAAGATCCAGCCTTCCTTCTGCTCTCTAAAAATGAAGGCAGACGGCCTTCTTGTTGGCCTAGGGGTTAAGTATCACACTATCACCGCTTTGGCCTGAGTTTGATCCCCAGTCAGGGAGCTAACCCACATATGGCACAGAAGATCTCTCCTGTTTCCCCTGCTGCTCCCCTCAGCAGTGTATTTCAGTAGTTCTACCTGTTATGCTCCCCACTCTGTCTCTGGTGAATCCTCTCACCTCCTGCACTTCTGGCCAGTTCTTGTATGCATAAATAAATAAAAATAAATATTAAAAAATAAATAAATAAAAATGAAGATAGAAATCAGGATGTGCTTTGTTAACTCTAGCAAAGATCTTTCAGTTCCAATAGGTTCCTCCTTCACATACTTATATAGCACAGTGCACCATCATAATTCAAATATTTTGACAAGGTAGCAACCAGATGGGCTGAAGGACTGTGAGGAAACAGGAGGTGTTAGAGTATTTCCTGCATAAGAAATGATGTTTCATTTTTAAAGCCCACATTTCCCCTCCTGGCTATAGCCCAGAGACTCAGGCAAGGGCTATCATAATGACTAATGTACTTCCTTTAATGGACCCGCTAAATACAAATCCAGTCATTTTTACATCATAATCAAAACTCTTGATTCTTCTGTAACCATTTACAAGACTAGCAGGAACTGCGGTTTCTTTCTAAGAAACATATGAGCCACTCCTTCCCCCCACTCCCCAAATATGTAAGAAATCCTAGGCATGTTCTCAGGAGCCTACTGTTACCTGGCAGGGGATTAGGAGGAGGTTGGACTTGTCTCAACAGCCATCAGAGTGACCACTCTAGGATCTGTTGATCTCAGCTTCGTGAACCCTAAGACTGCCTCCACCATAGGGAGCTTGGGGTCCACAGTCATTCTGGTCAAAACAGAACAGCTGCCATTGTCACAGGGGCTGCTGTATAGACCTGCTGGCCTAGTGCAGACTCCTGCAGTGTCTCTAGGCAACAACCAACCATCCCATCAGTTAAAGCACTCTGTGTCACACTCTGTTTGGGTTCCCTATCCTCATCTAAATGGCCTTCCTTCCAAAGTATTATGATTCCTATATTCACTCAAGATCCATTTCCTGGGCCTCCCTGGTGGCGCAACGGGTTAAGCACCACTCTATGAAGCAGTCCGCAGCCTCTGCAGCACGAGTTCGATCCCTGACCAGGGAGCAAATCCACATGGCACAGCAGACCTCTCCTGACTTGCCTGCTGTTCCCCTTAGCAGTGTATTTCTGTAGATCTGCCTGCTCTGTTCCCTACTTTGTCTCTGGTGAATCCTCTCACCCTGTACATCTCTGCCCTGTACCCCAGCTCTTGTATGCATACATGAATAAATCTTTCTTTAAAAAAATCCATTTCCTAAGGTGAATCCACAGTCTTGGGACAGGTGGTTTGGGTAAGTTCTACTGCTGTGCTTGGAACCAAACCTTCCTAGATTCTCTGGTTATTTGTGATCCTTCTGCCTTATCTCCCAAATTACATGGTTTCTTGCATTTTTGCAACTTTATAGTAAAACACTCCCTAAATTCTTGGATCTTTGTTCTAGGTTTTTGTCTTTTGGTTTTTTTTAAAGATTTATTTATTTATTTATACAGGCACTGGGTACAGTCAGAAGCACGGGAGGGTGAGAGAATTCACCAGAGCCAGAGCGGGGAGCAGAACAGGCAGAAGGACTGAAGTACACTGCTGAGGGGAGCAGCGGGCTGCAGGAGAGGTCTGTGTGCCATGCGGGACCCTTGCCCGGTGGCTGGGGATCGAACCGGCGCTGCAGAGGCTGCGGGCAGCTTCGCAACCCAGCGCTCAACCACTTCGCCACCGGGGAGGCCCATGTTCTGGGTTTTTTTACTCTTCTCCTTCATGCTGGGTCACCTCTCAAGAACAATAAAATATAGTCAAGAATATAAGAAGGAATGAATAAAGATAAAACTAAAACAGTAAAAATAAAGTACAACAATAAATAAATAAATAAATAAATAAATAAATAAATAGCAAATTATTTAAAGTCAACAAGAGAGATGAAAAGTCCACATGGTGTGCCCACTCTGCCTCTGCAGCCACATGGCTGCCCACACTCCCTCTTGCTGCTTGTGCTCAGGACACCTTCTTTTAATTTCCTCCTCTTGTCAAGCCCTTCCCCATCCAGTTCTTTATATATTTCACTCCTTTGCCTGTTATATTATTAACATGGTTACTCATTTAAAAAAAAAAGATTTATTTATTTATGCATATAAGAACTGGGTTACAGACCAGAGGTGTGGAGGGATGAGAGCATTCACCAGAGACAGAGTGGGGAACAGAACAGGCAGATTGACTGAAATACACTGCTGAGGGGAGCAGCGGGCGGTTAGGAGAGGTCTGCTGTGCCATGTGGGTAGCTCCCTGGCCCGGGATCGAACTCGTGCTGCAGTGGCTACGGACAGCTTCACAGTGCTGCGTGTTAACCCCTGCACCACCAGGGAGGCCCTTAACGTGGTTACTCTTAACCATCTTTCTTCTTTTATGTTTTAAATAGTCTTTCAACTTTGAGACAAGTCTAGATTCAGATGCAATTGTAAGAAATAATACAAAGAGCTCTTGTGTCCCTTTTACCAAGTTTCCCCCAATGATAACATCTTGCATTACAGTACATTATCACAAACAGGCAATTGACATGATTATATTTCATCAACATTTAACCAAATTACAAACTTATCAATTCACATGTGTGAGAATGTGTGTGTACTTAATTTTATACCATTTTACCCAGAACATGGATCACAAATTCAGGATAAGGATCCATCACAAGGATGCCTTGGGAACCCTGCAGTAGTCAGAGGCTCCTCCCTACAGCCTCCTGCTTCATTTTTTTTTAAAAGATTTATTTTTGTTATTTATTTATGCTGTCAGTAAATCACCCTTCATTTTTTTTAAAGATTTATTTATTATGCATACAAGAACTGGGTACAGGCCAGAGATGTGGGGGGTAAGAGGATTTACCAGAGACAGAGTGGGGAACAGAACAGGCAGACTGACTGAAATACACTGCTGAGGGGAGCAGCAGGCTAGTCAGGAGAGGTCTGCTGGGTCACTTCCTTGGCCGGGATCGAACTAGTGCTGCAGTGGCTGTGGATAGCTTCATAGGCTGCATCTTAACCTGTTGCCCCACCAGGGAGTGCCCTACACTTCATTTTTTTAAGTCTCTGCTTAAACCTCATTTACTCAGATCTTCTTTGATCATCTACCTTTTCCTGTTAAACACTCAATGGTAACATCTTTATAATTATGTTCATAATTATCACAATATAGTATTAGGAGGAATGGATTTAGTGCTTTGAAATGTCTTTAACTGGTAAGCAGTTTTCTGTCCCTACACCCTGCCCTCTATTCTGTCTCCAATGAAGTGGGAGGGTAGATAGTACTTCAAAAAGGAGAGTATAACCTAGGAACTGTCTTCACCCAACAAAATGGGAAAGTTAAAATGTCTCCATTTTTGCTCCTGTGGACTATGGGAGAAAGAAAAGGATGGAGATAGTAGAAGTGCATGGAAACATCCACGTGCTACCACCTCATTTTCTGGGCTAAGTTCCAAGGCAAAGAAGTGTGACCCATCTCTGAGTGAAGGAAAGCAGTACGCAGAGAGAAATTTGCTCAGTTTTCCATTTGGGAACTCTGAGAGGAAATGTCTGCTCAGGTAGGGGCAGAGCACAAGCAGGCTGAGGGAGCCTCTGTGAGCCCTCTGGCATCAGCAAGGGGCCCCCTGCCATGGACGGGTGCAGAAGTACCCATCATCTCCTATATGGGAAGCTGGCCAAAAGGAAAATCTGAAGCAATCGGGGGTGAGAGGCACAGTGACACCGCAGCCCAGGGCTGCAGACAGGCCACCAGACAGGGCTGAGATGAAGGTGCCATGTTGGGAAGAACAGGAGACAGCACAGATTCAAAAACAAATGAGCTCACTAATCACACCCCAGCCTCTTTTCTCTGTGCTATGTAGGCAAATAAACCTCCTGCATACCCAGAAGTCATTTTGGAAGGAAATTGGTGGAGGGTGAGGAAATCTGAAAGATGGATTCTTCAAAGCGAACTGACTTAAAGTACAGGATTGGACTGAGTTTCACAGCTTGGAACACATTTAAACAGTTTTTCCAGGACCCAGCAGGTGACTTTGGGATGATTAGATCAGTTTTAGGGGAAAAGGAAATTTTTTCCAAGTCTGAATGTAGTGTTGGTAAACTGGCAACTCTGTCACAAACATATTGTTTGGTGTGATTATTTACTTAAAATCTACCTCTCAGTTTAGATTCTAAATTCCACAGAAAAGGGAAATGCTTTGTGGCAGTTGTTTTTATTGCACTATCTGCAGCATTCAGCATGTGGTAGGCACTCAAACAGTATTTATTACAAAAATTAATGAATACCTACAGATTTAGTGCTGTACTTTATTAATGATTCACCAATCCTGCTAGGCAGGTCTGTCACTTAAAATTCACTGAATATATTCTACACATTTCAAGTGTCCTCCAAGATAAAATGTTTCATTGGGTTAGTTTTCCACTATAAAGCTGGTCAAGGGTCTCCCCGGTGGCGCAGCGGTTGAGCACTGGGCTGCAAAGCTGCCCGCAGCCTCTGCTGCACAGGTTCAATCCCCTGCCACAGGCGAGGGTCCCACATGGCAGGCAGACCTCTCTTGCCATGCCCACTGCTCCCCTCAGCAGTGTACCTTGTCAGTCTGCCTGTTCTGCCCCCCACTCTGGCTCTGGTGTATTCTCTCACCCTCCCATGCTTCTGACTGTATCCAGGGCTTGTGTAAATAAATAAATAAATCTTTAAAAAAAAAAAAAAAAAAAGCTGGTCAAGGCCAATACTTTATTGTGTCATACATAATACTGAAATGACTGATTCTCCCCAAGAGTGGAAGGCTTTGCCACTAACTGGCTGTGTAATCTAAATAAGTAATTCAACCTCTTTGGCAGAAGACGGGGGATATGGTCTCAAGTTTTTCTCTTTTCCTCCCTAGGAAGAAAGGATTATCACTCCTGGTATCAATGATAGATGAAGAATAACTAATAAATATGAAATTTGCATGCTATGAATACATGCCTTCAAAAAAGGAAAAAAGCTTATTGCTCAACTACTCTATGGTATTTAAATACTCCTTTCCAAGGTTGTGCTGGGAAATCCCGGGCCTGCTTTTGACTGTGTTCAATAACTTACATGTCCTATAGGAGGGGTAGCGTGTAAGTATGAAAAGAGAGGCTTCCTAAAAAGTAGCTGCAAAGGAAGTCAGCATGAAGAGCTGGTTTCCTTCTTAGACTAAGTATGGACCAGAACCAAGAAACATCTTCCAGCAACTCACTTTTGCTTTAAAGAACAAAGCACTAATCACTTTACAGGCCTGGGAACAAAGGAATGGAAGCTATGATCTTGGTTAGGATCCTTTTATTAGGCCGTGCTGTGACATGACAGTATTCCCAACAGGGTTCCAACCCGAGTTTCATCTGGTCTAAACCTCTTGCTTCTGTCCCCATAAGTGTGCATTGTATGTTGTGTTATGCAACTGGAGACATTTATTCGTGAGAGTGAGACCTCTTTAAAAAAAAAATGGCAATAGCTGTTCACCTGCAAGATTACATTCCAAAAAGAAATTATTTCAGTAGTTGTGCTTTGTGCAGGTAATAATATATGCCAGAGTTTATTTCAGACTCTATAATCTATTTCACTGGTCTATAGGTCTGTCTTTATGTCTATATTACACTGTTCTGACTACTGTAGATTTGTAGTAAATTTTGAAATCAGGAAATGTAAGTACTCCAGTCTTGTTCTTGTTTTTCAATATTATTTCAAGGTTATTTATAAATCCTTAAGATTCCCTATCAACTTAAGTATGAATTTCTTTATTTTGGCAAAAATTACCATTAGGATTTTGATTGGTATGGCCTTGAATCTTAGATTGGTTTGGATAGTTATTGACATCTTTAATATTAAATCTTCTAGTCCATAAATATGGGATGTCTTTCTATTTATTGGTGTCTTATTTCTTTCAGTAACATTTTATAGTTTTCAGTGTACAATTCTTTCATCTCCATGATTCAATTAATTCCTAATTATTTTATTATTTTTGATGTAATTGTAACTTGAGTTGTTTTCTTAGTTTCCCTTTTGGATTGTTCATTGCTGATGTGTAGAAATGAAATTGACTTTTGTGGATTGATTATGTATCCTGACACTCTTCTGTATTCTTTTAGAAATTTAACAGTTGTATGTTTATGTACAATATCTAAGGTCTTCTACATATGAAATCATGTCTTCTGTGAACAGAAATAATTTTACTTCTTCCTTTACAAATTGGGTACCTCTTATTTCTTTTTCTTGCCTAATTATTCTGGCTAGGACTTTCAGTAATTTGTTGAATAAAAGTGGTAAAAATGGGCATCCTTGTCCTGTTCTTGGTGTTAGAGAATAAGTTTTTAGTCTTTCACTTTTGAGTATGATGTTAATTGTGAACTTTTCATGTACGACCTCTATTGTATTGAGATAGTTTCTTCTATTTATGGTTAATTGTGCATTTTTATCACAAAAGACTATTGAATTTTTGTCATATACTTTTTCTGATCATCAATTTAGATGACCATGTGTTTCCCACTCCCCCACACCCCCATTTATTCTATTAATGTGATATATTACATTGAATGATTATTGGATGTTGAACCATCCTTGTATTCCAAGAATAAATCCCATTTGGTTGTGGTGTATAGTCCTTTTAATGTGTTGTTTAATCCTGTTTGCTAGTATTTTGTTGTAAAATTACTCCATTTTTACAGATGAGGAAATTAAACCCTAAGAGATAAAGACGATTTTCTCATGGTCACTCACTTGGTTTGAGGTTAGAGGTGGGATTCAAAACTAAGCCTGACTGATTCCAGAATCCATGCTATTTTCATTGTGCCAGGTTGCATCTTATTTCTCCATAATGGGGAACAGAGGGGAAAATGTGGGCTACCAAATATTAGCTCTGTAATTTTAACAACAGGAGAAGCAATAGAAGAATTTAAGCAGCAATATAGTGTGCGTGTGTGTTTATGTAGGTGTGCACATGTGTGTTTTAAATAGCTATACCTGCTATATGAATAATGGATTAAGAAGGCAAGAGTGAAATGAAGAAGGACACTTAGGAGGGAGTATCAGAATAATCCAGGAAAAAGATAATGGTAGCCTATACTAGAAAGCTGAGGATGGAACTGGCAGTGAATGGGCTGAGTAGATAACAACTTTACAAGTAGAACCAATAAGAGTCTCAAAAGACATGGAAATAGTTTTCCATTTCTGGGCCTCTGTTTGCACATCTGCAAAACAGGGATAATGATGTCTCCTTTCCAAGGTTATTTTTTAATGTTTAGATAAAATAAGGAAGACAATGCCTTCTGAACATCCTGAGTTTTAATTAATGGCAACATGAATGGCCCTTAGCCATGGAGTAGCACCTCCCATCTCAATGGTCACTTACTCCCTTACCTTAGAGTCTTCAAGTGCAGCTTTTTGGCCAACTATTCATTCCTTTTATTGCTATAAATATTTCAGATGCAATAAAACCTTCAACAAGTTGTCCTATGATTTTATGCTCTGACTAATAAGGAGGCTTTCATTTCCTCTATGACTCATCAATTCCTTTTTGTAATTCCCTTCTAAATACATCCAGTATTGACATTTCTAATGTCCTTGTATTTTGTGTCTCCTTCAGCAAACTCAAATCGTATATTGAATTCTCTGTCTTCCTTTTCTTCGTCCTTGGCAAGCTTAGTGACCAGAGTATTGTTAGTGAAGACACCCAGCACTATGAGGAGTGTTCTGTAATGGAGTTTCCCCCATTATCAGAATTGCTCTACTCTGGTCATTTCTGGAACCAATGTGCAGACAGGATAACCCCAGTAATCCTGTGTTCCTAATGGTGGTGCGATTTTTCCAAAACACCCTAACAGGAAAGAGGAAGAAGATAATGGCAATTTCATAAATTCGACTCTTGTCTTTCTGAGCTCCACATTCTTCCACTTAACCAGGAATTTGTCTATTTCTTGAAAAATGAGAAGCAAAAAGCACGAGTCTTGAGAATCACAGTGTGGTCCATGCATCCTGACCATGAGAGTACACAGAAGGAGTTGCTACATGTTGCCTATAGAGACAAGTTGTAATCTTCTTTACAAGGACTGCAGTCAGAAAGGCTATAAACTGCACTTTATATGCAAGAATGTCGTAAAGAACTGAGCAGCAAGAGCCAAAGTTTTCCCAGTGTTTTCCACCCAAAAGACCCAAAACCCTCACTAACGCTATAAATACCAGAATGGTTTCATCTTTGAAATCCAGCCAGTTCTAGGCCTTGCTTAAATAGCCTGGAGACACTACATACAATTCATGGTAAAAGAGCCCTTTATGAGTTTGCTGTTGCTGGAAGCCAGAGACAAGGGTGACTGGAATGTACTAGAATATCCGGGAAACAACAGAGCCCAATTCTGGGGCTAATCTGCTTCATGGGTCCCTTGGGACTGAGTTCAAATCTCTACCATGTATGGGACTGCAGGCTGTCTGGTTAACTGTGGTTAACCACAGCCAGGAATTGCTGGCGAAAAGGAGCAGGCACCCTTTTATGGAGACACTTCTTTTATAAGTCATCATTGGACATGTCACCTTAATGGGAAGTTGGAGTTTATTAAAAGATCAGGAGATGGGCCTCCCTGGTGGTGCAGGGGTTAAAGATACAGCACTATCAAGCTATCCCCAGCCACTGCAACATGAGTTTGATCCCCAGCCAGGGAGCTAACCCACATGGCACAGCAGACCTCTCCTGTCTCCCCCACTGCTCCCCTCAGCAGTGTATTTCAGTAGATCTGCATGTTCTGCTCTCCACTCTGTCTCTGGTGAATCCTCTCAACCCCTGCACCTCTGGCTTATATCCCAGTTCTTGTATGCACAAATAAATAAATCATTTAAAAAAAAAACAGGAGAAGCAATAGAAGAATTTAATCAACAATTTATAGTGTGTGTTTATGTAGGTGTGCACATGTGTGTTTTAAGTAGCTGTACCTGCTCTATGGATAATGGATTAAAGAGGCAAGAGTGAAATAAAGAAGGTCAGTTAGGAGGGGGTATCAGAATAATCCAGGAAAAAGATAATGGTAGCCTATACTAGAGAGCTGAGGATGGAACTGGCAGTGAATGGGCTGAGTAGATAACAACTTTACAAGTAGAACCAATAAGAGTCTCAAAGGACATGGAAATTTCTAGCCCTGGAAATGAGGGATTTAAACCAACAATGGAACTGGATCAAGGTGTAGAATCCTTGTGGTTCTGAGTAATGTCTTATTGGGAGAAGCACACCAGTATGAGCAAGCACAAAGGCTGGGAATGGGATTCAAGTGAAGAGGAAAGAGAGCAAGCAAGCGTGAGATAGGAAATTAGAAATAGAAACTCAAGTCCAGATGGGGTCAACCCTGCAGGAACAGGTATGTGGTTTCCCCATCTCCAAAGATAGGTATCACACCCTCAGCCAACAAAATGCCAGATGTCTCCATAATTGTACCCAAACTCCAATTTACTGAGTCTATAGCACTTTCCAGGTATTATGCAGGCAGCATCTTCATGTCCTATTTGCCAACCAAGGGCATAAGATTACCACCATCCCCCCAGATTCTACAGATGTGGACAATGAGGGTCAGAAAAGTTGAATCGTTTTGCATAAGGGCTTTAGGTTGGTAAGTGGTGAGGTCAGGACCTCAAAACAGCCTCAATCCAGAACCCTTACCCCTTCCATCAAAGCACCTCACTTTGTTGGGCTTAGCTCAGGACTGGGCAGGGCTTACTGTGACACTTGTAAGAAGCTTGTTGGCCATCCCACTCCTCAACCTACTCCCAAGTCTGGCCACAGTCCCTATTATATCATATTCCTTCCTTGGTAATATGCAGCAGGGGAGCCTATCAATAGTGCTCCGTCCTCCAATGTCTAAATCCCAGATTTTCTTGCAGTTTTATAGCCTAGAAAAGATGAGGGATTGAAGAGCAGATCCTTCCCTCAGGACCATTCCTTAGGGAGCATGGTTGCGTTCTATCTAGGTCCTTTCTGTACTTCCTCACTTCTGCAGGAGCTTTGTCTCATACCCCAGGCCAGTAATTTTCAAATTTTTTTTTTTTACCTGATCACATTTTTTCAATGATGACATTGATATAGCTCCCAGGGGTAAACAGAGGCAGGCACTCTGACTTCCCCTGGCTCCCGACACCTATAACCCATTCCAGACACTCCAGTTTGGAAGCTCTACCATGTGGGAACCTAAGTAGGGGCTACTTGTAGTTTATCACTATCACCCCTTCACTTGTTTCCTTTCCTCTCTGCCTTGTTGGGGACAGAATCCCAGAATGACTCAGCTTCGCATTCTGATATTTTCTCTTTCTCAACTCTATGCATTGGAAATTTTTGTCTGCCTTCCATCCCCCTCTACCCTCATTCCCATCAATTTCTTTGAATCAGAGACCCTTTGATGTTTTATTTATGTAAAATGTCTAGCATGTGTCTGACACATCATAGGCATTCAAAATATGTTAGCTTGGTCCCCTTCTGTCCTGTCCTAACATATGTAGCAGGAAAGTAACTCAATCACATGGCAACAATACATTCTCAATTTTCTGGGACAGTCTCCAGAAATAAATAATTTTATACTTTTCAAAAGGAAAACATTTAAAATGTATAATTACATAGAATTTAATTTTAAAAGAAAGAATTATTCAAGCATCATGGCTGGCACAGTTCTGTGATGGTCCCCCAGAATTATTGCCCCCAAACTATGCATATATGGGTGAACCCCAGGACTGTGTATATAGTAGAATTTACTCTTGTAATCATGTTATATTATATGTCACAGTCAACTTTAAAAAAGGGAGATGGGCCTTCCTGGGGGCACAGTGGGTTGAACGTCGTGCTGTGAAGCTGTCCACAACCTCTGCTGTGGGAGTTCGATTCCCGGTCAGCCAGGGAGATTCCCACATGGCACAGCAGATCTCTCCTGCTGCGCCTGCTGCTCCCTTCAGCATTGTCTTTGGTCCGTCTACTTGTTCTGCTTCCCGCTCTGTCTCTGGTAAATTCTCTCACCCTCCCATGCCTCTGAACTGTATCCCAGTTCTTGTATAAATAAATAAATCTTTTTAAAAAATAAATAAAAATTAAAAAGGAAGATTATCTAGGTGAGTCTAACATCTTCATGTGAGCCCTTTAAAGGCAGAGTTATCTCTGGCTGGTTGCTGAGGAGGAAATCTGAGGTTCAACATGCTATTGCTGGCTTGAAGATGGAAGAAGCGTGTGGCAAGAAGTATAGGTGTCCTTTAGGAATTGAGAGCTCATCCAGCTGACAAAGGAATGGGGGCCTCAGTTGCAAGGAATTTAAATTCTGTCAATGACAAGAATGAGCTCAGAAGCAAATTTTTCTCCACAATAGCCAGACAAGAACCCAGATTGGCTCACGCCTTGGTTTCAGCCTTGTGATACTCCACACTGTGAACTCAGCCACAGCAAACTGGTTATGTGACTTACAGAACTGTGAACTCTGTGGAAATAAGAAGACAAAATGTAGTTACAAATGTCAAGGGACTCTATGATGGAGCCAGAGGGGCCATAAAAGAAGTGTAACTTACACACACCTCTACCCAGATGTGGTCTCAGAGATCCTAACTACAAATAAATATCCTGGAAGGCTGGCAGGCACTGCAGTTTCAGTAACAGTCTTGAGAGACTAAGCAATGGGTCAACCATACAAAGACAGTCACTTCTTTGAGTCACCATCAATTATAACTGCTCAAAACAATTTTGGAGACTGCCTGTGGAGCCTTTAAATACTGTACACCTCCAGGGCCATTTGAGGTGCATAGTTCAGTTTTACACTGACCCTGTATTCCCCCAAATTGCAATTCCTAGCACACCAAGTAAACCACTGTTTTTCTTCAGTTTTGCTTCAATTTGACAGATCATGGGTCTTTTAAGCTGCTAAGTTTGTGGTGATTTTTTATAGCAATAGAAAACTGATTCAAGTTTAACTTACATAGAATAAATTCACTACTTTTAAGTGATCAGCTCAATGAGTTCTGACAAACTGATTCAGTCATGCAAGCACAATCACAATCAACATCAAGAACATTTCTATCACTCCACATTTCCCTGTGCCCGTCTGCATTCAAATCTTTTCCTCAATCCTCAGTCCCTGAACTGTCTTCTGTTCCTGTTTTGCCTTTTCCAGGTGTCATATAAACAGAGTGAGAGTAGATAGTCTTTTGTGTCTGATTTATTTCACTACACATAATGCTTTTGAGATTCATCTGTGTTGTAGCATGTATCTGTGGTTCGTTGTTTCATTGCTGAGTAATATTTTATTGTATACATATGTCGTAATTTATCTGTTAATCTATGTGTGTTTGGATTGTTTTCAGACATTGGCAATTATGAATAAAGCTGTTCTGAACATTTGCATGAAAGCTTTTCTATAGACATATGTATTTTTATTTCTCTTGGTTAATATCTAAGTGTGGATTATATGGTATATTCGGCAATTTATTAGAAACTGCCCATGGAAACTGTCCCTTTTGCATTCGCATCAGGAATGTATGAGGATTATAGTTACTCCAGATCCTCATCAATGCTTCACATTGTTAAGAGTTTTTAATTTTAACTGTTGACTGAAATGATCACTTGCTGTGATGCAAATGCATTGTAAAAGAGAAGTTCATTAAAGAGGTTATTCAGATCAAACACACCTATACCCAGAAGACTAGTTTCAGATTTCTTTGAGACATTGGTCTCCTTCCTTGGGATTTTGGCCTCCCTATAGAGGTAAATAACATACACAAAAAGAATACATAACTAGAGGCAGCCACTTCCGTTTCCCTACTGAGGAAGCAAACATGGCGAAGGCCGCTGATAAAAGTGTAGGCAGCGGGAAGAAAGGCCTGAAACGAAAAGCCATTAATGAAGAGCCCCAGGAGGCTGCAGTCGCTGAGGATGGGACGACCGAAAGTGGGGTCCAACCCCCGAAAGCGACTGCTTCCCCCCCCGACCGAAAGTGGGGTCCAACCCCCGAAAGCGACTGCTTCCCCCCCCCACCGAAAGTGGGGTCCAACCCCTGAAAGCGACTGCTTCCCCCCCCACCGAAAGTGGGGTCCAACCCCTGAAAGCGACTGCTTCCCCCCCACCGAAAGTGGGGTCCAACCCCCGAAAGCGACTGCTTCCCCCCCCCGACCGAAAGTGGGGTCCAACCTCCGAAAGCGACTGCTTCCCCCCCCTGACCGAAAGTGGGGTCCAACCCCTGAAAGCGACTGCTTCCCCCCCACACCGAAAGTGGGGTCCAACCCCCGAAAGCGACTGCTTCCCCCCCCACCGAAAGTGGGGTCCGACCCCCGAAAGCGTCTGCTTCCCCCCCCACCGAAAGTGGGGTCCAACCCCCGAAAGCGACTGCTTCCCCCCCCCCCCCCCCCAGGCTTCAGCCGGCTTCAGCATTTCGGAAATTAAGAACAAACAGCGGGGGCGCTTGATGTTCACGCGGTGGAAACAGCAGCAGCGGAAGGGAAAATTGGCAGCTAAGAAAAAGCTTAAAAAGGAAAGAGAGGCTCTTGGTGATAAGGCTCCACCAAAACCTACACCCAAGACCATTGACAACCAGCGAGTGCCTGATGAAACCATAGTAGACCCTAATGATGAAAAGGTTGCATATGATGAAGCTACAGATGAATTTTCATCTTACTTCAATAGACAGACTTCTCCCAAGATTCTCATTACAACATCTGATAGACCTGATGGGAGAACTGTGCGACTCTGTGAACAGCTCTCTACAGTTATACCAAATGCACATGTTTATTATAGAAGAGGACTTGCTCTGAAAAAAATTATTCCACAATGTATTTCCAGAGATTTTACAGATTTAATGCTTATTAATGAAGATCGTAAAGTACCAAATGGGTTAATTTTGAGTCACTTGCCAAATGGCCCAACTGCACATTTTAAAATGAGCAGTGTTCGTCTACGTAAGGAAATTAAGAGAAGAGGCAAAGACCCCACAGAACATATACCTGAAATAATTCTAAATAATTTTACAACGCGGCTGGGTCATTCTGTTGGACGTATGTTTGCATCGCTCTTTCCCCATAATCCTCAGTTTGTTGGAAGGCAGGTTGCCACATTCCACAATCAACGAGATTATATCTTCTTCCGGTTTCACAGATACATATTCAAGAGTGAAAAGAAAGTGGGAATTCAGGAACTTGGACCACGTTTTACCTTAAAATTAAGATCTCTTCAGAAAGGAACCTTTGATTCTAAATATGGAGAATATGAATGAGTCCATAAGCCCCGAGAAATGGATACAAGTAGAAGAAAATTCCATTTATAAAATACTGAGGGAGCAGTATTGGATTTTGCTGAACACCTATCTTGAATTGGTGACAGAAGACCATTTTCAAAAGAGCATTTCCTAATTTTTTAAACCTTCTTTCATGTCTGGACAAACTATCAAGAGCCTGCCACAAATTCCGTTTTTGTTTATGATACAGCAAATACAAATAAAAGTCATTTTGGTGCAAGTTTAAAAAAAAAAAAAGAATACATAACTATTTTTTCTTAACAAAGGAAAGAAGAAGTCTAGTTAATTTCTAACATTTTCAGTTAACTAAAGGAGGTTGGTTCCGAGCAATCTTAATTAATAAAGGAGAAATAATGTTCATAACTTCAAAGCAATCCCTTAATCTTTCAGAGCTTATTTAGCCAAAGCTATCTGTGTTTGGGATGCTGTAAGGACCTAATTTCTTATCCTAAAAGAATGAAGGCAGGGTAAGGCCATTATCTTTTACTCCTTCCTGCAACTCACAAATATGACAGCCACTCAGTCTGTGAACTTCTCCAGATGTCCCTTTGTTTCTCACCCCAGGGTTCTGCACAGTAAATAAGAATTATTGTTCAACGGACTCCAACTTCTTGAAGAGGCTTTGGCAGAGTGAAGGTAGACATTTTCCAACAAAGTAAAATGTAGAATTTCTTTTCCACCTAATTTTTCATGTGACTATGCAGCAGGATATAATGAGGTTTTAATTTGTATTTCCCTGATGACTAATGTTGCTGAACATTTTTTCATGTGCTTATTTGCCATCTGCATTTCTTTTCTGGTGAAGGGTCTATGCAAGACTATCACCCATTTAACTGGAAATTTCTGGATATGAGTCCTCTATTAGCTGCGCATTTTATAAATACTTTCTTCCAGTATGTAGCTTGTCTTTTTACTTCTTTAACAGTACCTTTTTTTATTAAATAATAAATTTTATTTTTATTTTAACAGTACCTTTTGAAGAGCAGAAAATTTCAGTTTTGATAAAGCCCAATTTATCAACATTTTTATGATTTGTGCTTTCTTTTTTCGATCATATCTAAAAAAATCTTTGCCTGGCTGAAGGTCACAAAGCTTTTTTTCTAAGAGTTTTATCACAGTAGCTCTTATATTTAGGTTTAGAATTTTTAATTGATTTATTATATAAGATGTGTGGTAATGGCAAAAATTTGTCTTTCGCATATGAATACCCCCACTGTTCTAGAATCACTTAGTAAAAGACTGTCCTTTCTCCACTGAATTGCTGTTGCATCTTTGTAAAAAATTGATGACATGTGTGAGTTTATTCTATTTCAATTGTCTATATATTTATTTTTAAGCCATACTTGTGTTAGTATAGTTTCACAGTAAGTCTTTAAATTATGCGTGTCTCTTCAAACTTTATTCTTTTTTCAAAATCTTTTTGGTTATTTTGATCCTATGCATTCCATAAAAGTTTTAGAATCAGCTAGCTAACCTTTATGAAAAAAACTTCAGGGATTTTTGTTGAGATTGTGTTGAACAATAGACTAATTTGGGGAGAATGATATTGCAACAATATTGAGTCTTCCAGTCTATGAATGCAGTGTATCTCTCCATTTATTTAGGTCTTCTTCAATTTCTGTCAGCACTGTTTTATGGTTTTTAATGTATAGGTCTTGCATATATTTTGTTAATATTTTTCTAAATATTTGCTAATGCTTACAGATGATATTTTAGTTTTTAAAACAATTTCATTGTTAACATGCAATTTGAGCATTGCTAAGTCCACTTACTAGTTAAAATAGCTTTTCAGTAGATTCCCTGGAATTTTCTATGTGAAAGACCATGCCATATGCAAAGAAAGTTTTACTTTTTCCTTTGTAATTTGAAGACCTTTGCTTTCTTTTTCCTGCATTATTGCATCATACAAGTAAAATATTGAATAAAAATGATGAAAGTTTTCCTTGCTTTGTTCTTGAGTTTAAGGGGAAAATTTTCAGTTTTTTCCCCACTAAGTATGCTATTAGTTGTAGGTTTTCCACAGATGTGTTTTTTTTTTTTTTTCAGGCTAAGGAAGTTCCTGCTACTGTTAGTTTGCCCAAGTATTCTTAATCACATATGATGATTATTGGTATTATGTCCAATTTGACCTGAGTGAAGAATTGAAATGATTTGTGTTATAACAGATGGTCATAGACAGAACAACACTGAGAATGTTAGTATCCTGTGAGTTCTTTAAAATCCTGTAAAAGGATGTGGGCTTTCAAAATATATGGACTACAAATTAGAAGCAAGATATCTAGATTTCAGTTGGCAAGAGTGTACCAGATGATATCCATTATCATTTTAAATTGTGTCTCCCTTACTTGGCCTGCAAGTTCCATGAAGATAAGAATCATATCTGTCTTCTTCACTAAGGGATCATGACATATGGCAGGTACGTAACATTTATAAATGAGTGATGACATGAAATCAGAAAAGTGTGAGTCAAATTTCTATTCCACCACTCAATGGCTAAGCATCCTTGAGTAGTTACTTAATGTTTTCCATCCTTTACATCTGAAGGGTAGATAGATGTTCAGAACAGGTCTTTCCAAGTTGTGTAACTTTGGGCATGTGGATTATTTAAGCTCAGGTTAATTGAGGCCCTGCAGCCTTGGAAGACACTTTTACCACTCCCTAAACCTTAACACTCCCTTAACCTTTCATTCTTCCCTGAAGAATGAAAATTGAGAGATATTATCCAGAATTGGATTTTTACCAGAAAAAAAAATCTTTTTTTTTATCAGAGCAGTCTATCTATATGGCAGGTAAAAACATGTAGTTACAGAACATCTGGTCTTTGTCACATGGGTCAGCCTCTTCTCATCATGTGAACCCCAGTTCCCTATCTTAACTTAAGATACATACCATCATTTCCCTCACTGGTATCAGAATTCACATCTATGCAGGTTCTCCGTATCTCCATACGTAGGTAATTAAATTTGTTCTTTTTCCCCTACTAATCTACCTGATGTTAATGTGATTGCTTGATCAGCCAAGAATAACCCAGAGAGGTGCGGGGATATTTTTTCTCTACCTTGACACATTCTTATCTATAAAATGGAATGGTCATAATCCCACTCTACAGGGTTGCTGTGGTGATTAAATTGGGGGGGGGATATATAAATCGGGTGTAAATCTCATGCTAAAAAACATAGAGCAAAAGAAATGTAACTTTCTTTTGTCTCTATTAGTGAATTTAATTTCTATTTCAGCCACCATTTTACTGGGTGATAGAAATTTATTATCTGTCAGTTAAGTGTTCTCTCAGTCATTTCCAGGCTAACACTGTCTTCTCTTTCTTCTGTCCTCCCTGAAGTTAACTTGAGTTCTGGAGGGTGTGCCCTTGTAAGAGTGTGTCTATGTGGAGTCTAAGCATCTAGTTTCATCTGTCATCTTCATACACAGTGGCACCTGCTGAGATATCTGGTTTCCATTCTAACTTCTGGTCATCAGGTTCTGGTAGACTCTAACTAAAAGTCCACTTTGAATTTGCCAATTTTCTGGGCTACATCTGAGCCACAATAAGCCACACAAATAACCATTCTTGTGCTCTAAAGTATTTGTGGGGATTATAGGCCCCCCTTGGCCTGCTGTCTGCACACAAGGTGGAGACCTTTTAGTATTACTACATTTTCACCTGTCTGGATTTCCTTGAGTCTTGTGGGTTTTGGGGTCTATTCTCAGAAATTAAAGCTCTGAATCTTTCTAATTTTAGGTCTCCTGATCTACATGAAGTATCTGTGAATCCCTAGCTCTCCCGTGTAGGACCTATGTGAGGACAAGGATGTACAAATCCCCAAAGTGACATCCCAACAGCCCAGCTCAGCAACTCTCTTCTAACTCTACGGAATGTTTTGTCTTTTTAATGGAGGCAAGGAAAACTGATTCTAATGGATTTTATGCTCTTCTAAAACTATTATTAATGACATAAATTATATGTATTGAGAGTTATTTTGACCTCAGATTTTTTTATACTAAATATATAAAAATTAGTTACTTTCTCTTAATGTATTGTCTTTGCCATGAGTTCAAAAATCTTGTTTAGGAGTCATAAGCCAAGACGTGAGCTCTCTTTTTCCTTTCAGGTTCTAAGATAATCATTCCCTTGCAATACATGTGGAGTTTCAATTGGAGGAACTTGAGATAAAGAAAAATGATTGAAATTTTAAAATTATTGAAAAAAGTAGAACTAATTATGATAAATACATCTAAATAATATCCAGTAACATGTATATAAATGATATACACTATTTGATCATGATTTTTTCATTTAGTAATGTTTCACTGAAAGCCTTAAAATCAGTGTTCTTTTTTTCTAAGATTTATTTATCCATTCCATGCATACAAGAACTGGGGTATAGGCCAGAGGTGTGGGCGGTGAGAAGATTCACCAGAGACAGAGTGGGGAGCAGAACAAGCAGATTGACTGAAATACACTGCTGAAGGGAGCAGCAGACAAGACAGGAGAGGTCTGCTCTGCCATGTGGATAGCTCCCTGGCCAGGGAGCTATCACAGTGCTGTGTCTTAACTTCACAGTGCTGTGTCTTAACTCCTTGCGCCACCAGGGAGGGCCCTAAAATCAATGTTCTTAACCCTTTATCTCTGCACAGTGTAAATACTTAAAGTCTCTCTTTTGTTTCTATTTAAAAAAAAAACCCTTATTCTCTATTTTTTAGAGAATTTTAGAAAATTTTAGAAAATTTTACTGCTATGTTTTATTTCCTCTAGATATTAAGTTCCTCTAGAGCAAAGATTATATTTTTCTTAGATACAGAACCCATTTTCTGATAGATTGGTTTAGATAGTTCTTCATCTTCTCACTTACTTTCTCTACTAACCTCAAATACAGATCAGTACTCCAGCTGAAATAGTCTACTTGTAGTTCATTTATTTACTCAGATCTACTAAGAATCAATCTTATATCATATGTTGGGGGGCTGAATAGTAAAATAGCAAAGCCTAATGTTTGTTGGGTATGTGGCACCCACATTTCTAAGTGTTTTAAGTGCTACCCATAAGATGTTTCCATTCTTTGAGAAATATACTGCTATTATGTTCATTTTATAGCATTTTGCTAAGGCTTTTCCAGCTGGAGCCAGGATTCCAACCCATGTAGACCAGTTCCAAAACGTACATGTCTCCATAATGCTTCAGAAACCAGAAGATTTGTCATATTTCTACCCCAACCTGAGGGATCCTTAGGTAAAAATAAATCAAATATGATTATTGCTAGAAATTATAGTCCACCTCAGTGTGTAGCAATTTCCCTGTCATAAAGTAATGCTTTGGGCTACTGAATTGGATGGTGACATAATTTTGCATGGTCTTCCATACTTTGCCATAAAGAAGATACTCTGCCTGGTGACCTAAGTATTTTTTCCCCTTGTTGGTATATCCTTGCAGGATACATGGATAAATAAAGTTTTCAGAATTTGAAAGCACTTCCATACAATACTCCAAAACTTTTTCTCTGATCTTATAGCCACCAAGTAACCAACATGTATAACACTTTATAGTTTATAGATCTTAGAATTTGCTCTTTGTTTTAATATGGGAGGCTGTTGAACTTACAGGCACTACCAAGTACATTCTAACACCCCATCGATTTCCTGTCTAAAAGAATATTGAGTGGACAGAACAAAGACATCATGGAGCCCTGACTTCTGCTGTCTTTGGTGAGAGGAAGTAGGGAGTCCAACAAAGGTAAGTTAATGGCCCATTAGAGTTAGTGGTTAGGGTGAGAGCAAAGATGGAGGTGAAGTTTAATAGATTGAAAAGGTCAAACTCTGACTAGGAAATAGCACCCAAGAATGAAAAGAACAAAACGAACAAATAATCAATATCAGAATCCTATAGAAAGAGATTGAGAGCCAAAAATTTTCAACATCCAAACAGAAGTAGCTAAAATGTGCAGCTGCAGGCTTCCCTGGTGGTGCAAGGGGTTAAGACGCAAACTGTGAAGCTGTCTGCAGTTCTGTAGCACAAGTTCAATCCCCGGCAGGCCAGGGAGCTACCCACATGGCACAGCAGACTTCTCCTGACTCTCCCACTGCTCCCCTCAGCAGTGTATTTCAGTACATCTGCCTATTCTGTTCCCCACTCTGTCTCCGGTGAATCCTCTCACCCCCTGCACCTCTGGCCTGTAGAATTTGCTCTTTGTTTTAATATGGGAGGCTGTTGAACTTACAGGCACTACTAAGTACATTCTAACACCCCATTGATTTCCTGTCTAAGAGAATATTGAGTGGATAGAACAAAGACATCATGGAGCCCCAGTTCTTGTATGCATAAATAAATAAATCTTTTTTAAAAATCCAACTGAACAAGGGCAGATGAGTCGACACTGTCTTCCCTTTCAAAACCCCTATATTTTATGAAAGAAAAACAAGAGTAACCTATATAAGAAGGGTAGAGGTGTGTTTTATAGAACCCATGGTATGAATATAGCTGAGCCTCAGAACATACAATGTTGTGGGATGCTCAGAAAGTCTTCTGTCTTCTGTCTCTGCATTTCTACTTCATTCATCATTTGTCTTCCTTTGCTTATTTTCTAGGACCAAAATAGTTCTTTAATTTTGGTGTTATAGTCCCATTCAAATTCTTTCTCTGGATTCCAAATCTGCATTCTGGCATTCCAGGAAGAAAAGATTCTGATTGGCCCAGTCTGGTCAGGTGCCCACTCTTGGACAAAACAATTGTGCTCAGGGTTGGGGCAAAGCATGGTCACCATCTCCCAGACCAGTCCATGTTGCTGTAAGGAACATATGAAATAATATTATGTATGGAAGGGGGTGCCATGAAAATGTCAAGTACTATTATCATATCAAGTACTATTCTCATGTTTGAAATCTGTAACCAAGGGAGGTATTTGAAACCCAAAGTGCTTTTATATACCCAAAGATATTCTGGGTATATAAAGAGTTTTGGAAACTGAAATCAATTTGCTTCATCTGAGACTTGATTCTAAACCATTTTACTTACAAACAATGTTGTGAGAGGAGGGTAGGCTTTACAAGACTACTAGGGAGAGATCTCAGAGTCAGCAGGGAAAGGGTAGTGGTCATTATTTGGTACTTTTCAAAAAATTAATACAGAAATTGTTAAATAAAAATCAAGGATGTTTGAAGAAGAAACAGTTAATTTTTTTAGATTCCTCTATAATCTGCCTTCCAGAAAAGAAGACAATTGTATACTCCAGAGAAGATGTTTTGTCTTCTTCCTGATAATTGTTTCCCATTAGCTTTGCCACAAAAAGATATTGGTGAGCTGTGCATGGAGATGGAGGTAGCTGCTTTCTTCTAGTTACATTAAACTACTTTAGACCATATGGTTCCTGGGCTGTAGATTGTTATTAAATTCCTTGAATTCTTCTATACTGTAACAAACAAACAAAGATAACTAAGGAAACAATCATAAGCTTTCATTTAAAAATATGTTCCAGATATCCTTATGCTTGAGATTACAGCATCTATTTTTAGCAATAAAATATTAAATTCCATTCTGCTTCATACTTGAAATTCAAATGGCAGAGAAGATTGATTGTCTTATTTGTAACTTGCTGTGTTACCTAGTGTAAATTATTTAACTTATCTGTGCTTTCTTGGAAGGAGTGACAGTCATTCTGCCTTTTGAATGTTTCTGGGAAACTTAAGCATAAAAACCATCCTTAGTACAAAGTAGTTCACAGCAGATGCTTTTTCTGTGCCTCAATGACAGTACATTGTGGAGTTATCATTAATATACTGTTTGGCAGGTCCAAATGTTTCTCTTTCAAAAGATAAAGGGCCATAGACAACGCAATAACTGGCATGACATTAGAGGGACTTGCATTCATGACCAGAAATTAAAAATAAGCCATCATTCTAACATCCAGAAGTAGTTTAGAACAAAGATAAAGATAACTAATGGAGGGTGAACTACATAGGAGTAATGAGGTTAAACATTAATCAGATCAAGGGTAAGTAAACGGTATTAAGAGAAGATGCACACACAATCACCCCAACGAACAAAACCACAATTACCTATTTAAGTTTAAGATTTAAAAGAAGAAAATTTAAAAGTAAATAAATAAAAGGAGAAAATTCCCATGTGTGTCTGTTGACATCTTCAACAACAACAACAAAAATTCCAACTAAGCTATTCTTTTCAGGGAATGTTACGGGAATGGATATTCTCGAACAGCCAATTGTTTGGTCCACAAAGATGGATAAATGAGATAGAGTCAGGCAATGGTGGAAGAAATACAACATGGGGAACAAGACAGATACCATCCCAATCTTTAAGGATCTTCTTACTAAGAGGAGAGAAATAGAAGCAGAATTTATGGGAATAAAACAGGGCACTTCCAGGATCATGTTATAGGTGCATCTAAACCTCAAAAGTAGGGGTAGCCCTGGAAGGACAGACAATTTCATGTTCAACAGCCATTGATGGGGACCAAGAACCCTGCAAGTCTACATTCTTGAGCTCCCGTCTATTATCCACCAGTAATTGCAAGTTAGAAGGCAAGTCCCCAGTGGCAATTGTGGCTTAATGGAAAAGGCTTGAATTTGAAGTCATGCCAGTTCTAGTTCCACCATCACAAGTTGCATAACCTTGAGTTTCTTCACCTGAGTTTCCTTTTCTTCAAGTGGAAATCATAAAACATTTTCACAATTCTAAGTGATTGTGAGATCATTTTAATAAGAAAATTTCAAGGTAAGAGTGGGGAGAGAAGTATGTGTCAATTGTAGCATATTTCCTGATTTCATCAACATTAAAATGTAAAAACACACACATCATAAAATTGAGGAAATGTGGTCATGTGTAATTTCCAGAGTTGTTTGTGAGAATTAATTGAGATTATATATAAGAATACTTTTCACACTATGCTATGGACTGAATGTTGGTTTCCCTGCAAATTCATATGCTGAAATTGTAATCCCCAATATGATTATATAGGATGGAGGGGAATCTCTGGGAGGTAATTAGACCATGAAGGTGGTATCTTCTAAAATGGGGTTAGTGCCCTTAAAATAAAACACAGGAGGGCCTCCCTGGTAGCACAAAGGGTTAAGACGCAACCTGTGAAACTATCTGCAGCCACTGCAGCACGAATTTGATCCCTGGCCAGGAAGCTACCCCAATGGCACAGCAGACCTTTCCTGACTCTCCCTTCAGCAGTGTACTTCAGTCAATCTGCCTGTTCTGTTCCCCACTCTGTCTCTGGTGAATCCTCTCACCGCCCTCCCCCTGCACCTCTGGCCTGTACCCCAGTTCTTGTATAAATAAATAAATTAATTAAAAAAAATAAAACACAGGAGAGCTAGTTCTCCCCCCTCCCCTTCTCCATGGAAGGATAAAAAGAGAAAGCAGCAGTTTACAGATGAGGAAGCTGTCCTCATCAGACACTGGAACTGCTGCCATCCTTGACCTTATCCCAGCCTCTAGAACTGCAAGAAATAAGTTCTGTTGTTTAATTCACCCAGTCTATGATATTTTTGCTATAGCAGCCTGAATAGACTTGGACACACTATGCTACTTGCCTTCCCTTTGCATGGCCCTTTACTGATATATTAGTGACTTGAAAAAATGGACCTGTCATTCAATCTTGGAGTAAAATTTTCCATGACAGTAATTTTTAATAAGTGGATATATCATTCTTAACAACATAAACAAAGATTTTCAGAATCAAAGGGAAATTTAAAGTTCAATGTATTGTATCCTTAAATTTTACAATAGTAAAAAATGAGGATCAGATAAATATGTGACCTTTCTATTTCTAGATAATTTGGTTCATGGCACAAAAAGAGGATTTTTTAAAGATGATGTTGACAATTGTCAGTAAGTATAGTTCTATACAGTGAAGTATTGGGATTGGTTGTGTAACCTCAATTCATACAAAACAACTATAGAATGCCAATTCCCCAAAATGAGCAATGCATTTCAACATTGCAGCACAAGGCTAAAGTGATTTAGGTCATGGCATTGAGGTGGTTGGGATGGAGTGCATGTGAGAAATGAATATGTGTTGAATCCCAACATATTAGAGCAGCTTCTTCCCCAAGAGGAAAATCAAGTTTATCATCCTTAATGACAAAGTTGCTGGAGTTGTAGTTTCTTCTGGAGAGGGAAAGATTTACAACATCCTCTAAGAAGCTCCCCTCACCCCCAAGCAATTTACCTTGGTCTGAAAATGACAAAACAGAGTGGATCTCAGGCATGACTGCTAGTCAGGGACAGGCCTGTTTATAGTAAAACCATAAGAAGTTATTACTTCCCTTACAGTCACCAGGAGGCTGGGCTGGGCTGGGTAAGTGATGACAGTGCTAGAATCACAAGAAATTCATTCAATCACATACCTCCCTATACCCATTCCCCAGTATCTCTGACACGATATTATAGCAACTTTATGGAAGATTTATCAGAACGTTGTGGGCAGGATCCAGCTCATTAGGGCTGTATCTATAGAAGGCAGATTAGGACAGGGCTGGCACCATCTCCCACCTGGGGATACAGATACCTGGTATATTATTTAGTAAATTAATTAAATAATTACTCTAAGCTCCCTGTAGCTTAGGGGAAGTAGAATCAGGTCTCTTAACTCTGCTGTGCTCTATCTGGCACTAGGTTAACCTGCTCTTCAACCTTAAGAAAAACTGGAAGTAGGGCAAAGCTGACCTGAAGAGTCGCAGTATTTTAAAGCTGAATGTAAGACAAGAGATCAGTGCTTATACCATCACTGTATTTAGTTCTCATTCATGCATATTATTCTACTTAATTGACTGATGTAGGATTGAAAAAGAAAACATAAGCCAGTTGCTCAGAGCGGGGCGACTGATCAGCGAACGAGCCGAGGTTACTACCGAATCCGAAAGTTCTGGGCGGTTCTGACTACTGTGAGAAGAACAACACCCGGGCCTTCGTCCCAGGTCTGCCTGAGGCGGGTCCGGTTCCCTTAGGCATCTAACCGCTGCGAGGGCTGCAGCTTTTTCCTGCCTCGACCCGCCTGCCGGCGCAGCTCCATCACACCGTGACTGACAGACACTGAGGCTCCACGCCTTGCGCTGCGGCGCCTGCCTGGTCTTTGTTTGGAGTACTGGGGAACTGAGAACAGAAGGAGGCGTGACTTCAATATTCAAAGCGTTTTAAAAACAAACGATTTCCTAATTTGTATCTGTCTCCTGCCAGCGTGAAACTTCTATAAGCAGAACTGACTGAGCTGTGAGCCTTTCTTTCTGCCTATCGCCACCCACCATACCCCTGGGCCTCGCCTCCCCCACCCTTCCCTAGCCGCGGAGAGAGAACAGTCTAGCAGCAGACGAAACAGCCAGGACCGCGGGTGGGAGGCTGTTCCCGCAGCTAGTGGCTGGCGTTGCAGAATGTAGAGATTTTCCCATTCATAAACTAGCATCCCTACTCACCTACTTCCCGCTCTCCCCACACCGCCCCAAGCTCAGTGTGTGTGTTGGGGGGTTGGAGGGAAAGGGAAACGATTGTTGGGTCCAGGTTGCTCTGTTCCAGGGGGCCATGGGCCTAAAGTGGGGCGCTCTCCCTCTTCGTTAGGAAGTCCCATTTTTAAAATCCCATCTCGGGTCTTCACTCAGTCTTTACAGACGATTGACAGCGACCGAGGATGAACACTCTGGTTTGAAATGAAAGGACAAAATGGCTTTTGATTCAATCCATCAATAAAACCTTACCCTTCCACTTCAGGCTGTCCGACATTTTGTGACTTGCATTTTTTGGTTCTATCATTCATTTAGGAAGCGACTGTCAAGCCACGCTACCTCTCCATTTGTAAACAACTGGCCTTTTTAGGTCCCTGTCTTTTACCCTTTTATGGCGCTGGGTGGGGGCACGGGAGTGCGCCGGGGAGATGATGGCAGGGGCGGGGCGGGACAGGGGATTGTGCTAATTCAAGATGCAATCTCCATCCACATAATAGATTGTTATTAACAATGATCCTCGTTGCAAAACCCTTAAAACTGCCCCTTGACTCCCCTAGCAGCAAAAGGAGAGCCCTTATTCGCTGAGCTGTCGCTTCCTCTTCCCCTCCTTCATCGCCTCTCCCCCTCAGCCCTCTCCACTACTCTCTGCTCTGGAAATTACAACTCCTCAGAGCGCCGGGCCGGGAGGCGGCGGTGGTAGCAGCAGGAGGGAGGCGGGAGGGGATTCCCGAGCCAGCCGGGCGCCTGCCCTCCGCCCGCCGGCTGCAGAGTCGCGCGGCCAAGGTCAGAGGCGCCGCAGGAGAAGCAGCTGCCAAGCTAAGAAGGTGGTCAATCCTGGCACGGGGAGAAAGCCTCAAGGCGTAGTCGGCAGGTAACGTCCGCCGCCGGGGATGGAGGCGATCTGAGGTCTCTGGGGTGGCCGGGTCGCGCCACGGAGTCGCGGACGCAGAGACCTGGCAGGTGACTGCCCCACTGGCCGCGCTAGGAGCTGGGGCGCCACCTTCGTCTCTGGCGCTGTCCGCCGCCTCGTGGTGCTGAACCGAGCTCCGCGGACAAGCGGCCTGCTCGTCTGCCTGCTCACCTACCCGCCGCCCTGCTTGGGGGCGGGGCAGGGCTAACAGGGGCCTCTGGGCAGCTGCCCACTGTAGCCCAGGGATTGAAAGCCGAGACTTAGCAGACAGCATCCCCCGCCGCTGGTCCTGATGTGAAGAGGAGACGCGTGCTGCAGCCAGCGGCGGCGCTAGTGCTGATTCATCACCTAGAGAGCCTTGCAGGCCACCGGGAGGGCAACAGACCGACTCCGGACTCTGGACGCAGGTTGAAGTCGCTGGTGCAGGAGCCTTGCGGACAGAAGGTGAGGACCCCCTCCCTTCTCTTACCTCAAATTGTCTTAGGGCGGCGGCTCCAGGACAGAGAGGGGCGTGCCCCGGGGTTGTGAAGTAGTCATGCCCGTGTGATGCCCCCGCCTTCCGTCTCACCGGAGCTACCCACTCTTATTCTCCGCCAGTCTCCGGACCTTGAGCCATTCCACTCTCTGCTCTGAATACCTTGGGCTGCCCGTGCCGCGATGGAGGAGGAACTGAAGTGCCCCGTGTGCGGCTCCCTGTTTCGGGAACCCATCATCTTGCCCTGTTCCCACAACGTCTGTCTGCCTTGCGCTCGCACCATCGCGGTGCAGACTCCGGACGGTGAGCAGCACCTGCCCCAGCCGCTCCTGCACTCCCGGGGCTCAGGGCTGCCCGCAGGCACCGCCGCCGCACCCTCCCTGGACCACGACGCTGCAGCTGGCCCAGCCTGCAGCGGCGGGGGCGGGACCGCAGCTGGCGGCCTGGGCAGCAGTGCGGGAGGTGGCGGGGACCACGCGGACAAGCTAAGCTTATACAGCGAGACAGACAGCGGCTATGGCTCTTACACCCCCAGCCTCAAGTCCCCCAATGGGGTTCGCGTGCTGCCCATGGTGCCGGCACCGCCGGGCTCCTCGGCCGCCGCGGCTCGGGGTGCCGCTTGCTCCTCGCTGTCGTCCTCGTCAAGCTCCATCACTTGCCCACAGTGCCACCGCAGCGCCTCCCTGGACCACCGCGGCCTGCGAGGATTCCAGCGCAATCGCCTGCTAGAGGCAATCGTGCAGCGGTACCAGCAGGGCCGCGGTGCCGTGCACGGGGCGACACCGGCCGTGGCGGTGGCCATCTGCCAGTTGTGCGACCGCACGCCTCCCGAACCAGCTGCTACGCTCTGCGAGCAGTGCGATGTGCTCTATTGCGCTTCCTGCCAGCTCAAGTGCCATCCATCCCGGGGACCCTTCGCTAAGCATCGCCTAGTGCAACCGCCGCCGCCTCCCGCTGCAGCCGAGGCCGCTTCTGCGTCCCCAGGCGCGGCCCAGGGCGCCCCCAGCGGAGGCGGTGGCTGCAAGAGCCCCGGGAGCACCGGAGCTGGGGCCGGAGCGGCGGGGGGCGGCGCCGCCCGCAAGTTCCCTACATGCCCCGAACACGAGATGGAGAACTACAGCATGTACTGCGCGAGCTGCCGGACCCCGGTGTGTTATCTGTGCCTGGAGGAAGGCCGGCACGGCAAGCACGAGGTGAAGCCTCTGGGGGCCATGTGGAAACAGCACAAGGTGAGCGCCCTCTGGGCTGGACGCGGGAGCATGGGTACAAAAAAGGGTGCGAGAAAGAATCTTGGCCTCTTTCGTCCACAGTAGGCAAAGGGTCAGTCAGGGAGTCAAGCAGAAACCCCTTTTTCCCTCCTTCCCAAACTCAGTTGTTTGACACACACTTAAATGAGCTCCTGGTACTCTAATTTGAGCGTTTTGAATGGGAAGGGTTTGAAATTCCCCCCTTCCCTGAGATTTTATCATTCTACACTAAGAGCACCGAGAACCAGCAAAAGGGCTCTTTCACTCCTAACCTTGACTAATAAATTTCTTGATGGCCCCTTCTGATTTATGGCATGCAGGGACACCCCTCACCCCCAACACACACACACACAAAGGTGCTTCTTAAGTGTGGGCATTACCATTTACCTGTAAGGAAATGGCAGATGCCTCCTGGTCCTTGGTTGATCTGCTCTGAAGGCAGAAAATGTTCTAACTCAACCCTCAGTGAAAGGATACACTATTTCCTCCACAGCTGAATTCCCAACAGCTTCCAGAGCAGAAATTTTCCTGCTCTCGCAACTAGTCTTCAGCACTATCTACCCCCATTGAATTGCCTGTCATGTGAGAGGGAATATATAATTGTTCATGAGTTTTCTTACGAATTCAAGTGTGTAGCCTTTTAAGAAAGGAGCATCATTTTCTCCAGAGGCCTCTTACTGGGACCATACGGCTCATGGCAGTGGGTGTGTGGTGGAGTCACAGAATGAGCTTTTAGTAGGACAATTAAGCACACTTTCATCTGCAGACTGCTGTAAGCCTCATTGGTTTGCAGCAGCCCGTGGGAATGGAACAGCCTCTAAAGGCAACCTTCATAAACTCGTGGCTGTCAATGTGTCTTCCTATGTGACATGGAGAGAAAGAGAGAAAGTTTCAAAGTCAGTTCAAATCCCAAAGCAAAAGTGGAGTCAGTTCTTCTAACAAACATTCACCTCAACTTTCCATCCAAAGGACACACTGAGCAATCAGACACACTGGGGTTTGAGGTCCATGAACCAAACCGGGCAGATTTAGGGTCCTTTGTTCAATGATCCCAACATATTATTCAATGTCTTCTTTCCCATAAACTCTCATCCTGCAAAGAGTCAGGAGGCCCTCAGATTGCCCAACAGGAAATATTGTATTCTGATTGATAAAAGAAAATAAAACATTTTACCATGGCTATCTTGTATCTTTCAACTAGAAATGGGCAACAAGGAGAACATAGATGAGAGAAGAAGGGTACTACTGGCATTCAGTGGGTAGAAAACTCTCCAAACCAATTATCCAGCCACAAATGTCAGTATGCTGATGTTGAGAAGCCCTGCTGTGAATTTACTCAAATCTGGACCCAAATCTCAGGGCTTTTAATTCATGTGCTGTAAGTGTTTAAACACATTTTAAAACTCACTGAATAATAATATCTATCTCAGATCATTATTGTAAGGAATAAGTATAATACTGTTGAACTTGGAGCACATTACCTGACTCACCAAAACCAATATGTGTTACTGTGCTGGTCCGTGGCAATGTTATTTCTTATTTTTATAGTCCTAATACTTACAACTACTACTAGGTATGCAGAAAGCTACAGGACAGAGGCAGAGAGTGTCTATTTGGCTTCATTGAGTTGGTTACCTGAAGAAAACAGAGCCAGTGATTTTTGGTATTACTTATGCTGAGTCCTAAAGTAACTTTAAACTAAATGAGAATGTCTGGCTTGAGTTTGTTGCCATTCATATCACATTTTGTTGCATATTGCTTCACAGTAATTGTAGCTGCTTTGCTTATTTCATCTTTCCAGTGAAGAGATGTCATTCTACATATAAAATCTCTTAAAAAGAGGCTATGATCATTTGCCAAGGCGGGGAGAACAGGTTTACATTCAGATTTCACAAGCTGCTAAATTTTCACAACCCAGAAGATTAGAACGAATTCTGGGTGTTACCTCCCAAATCTTTAAACTTGGTGAAGAGTGGAAAGCAAAATGAGTTGAGATGAGAGTTTGCCATCTTAAAAGAGATTAAATCTCTTACAAGGAAAAGTTATAAGGATCCTTATAAGAATAATGAGCTATGGTTTCAATAACCAAGGTCATGCAGGGAAAAATCATTAGTCGTCCTTGATATGGTGTCAACAGCAGTTTTATAAAATTTCTGTCCTGCAAAATTATGAGGAATATGGAAAGTACATGTGATATTTGTTTAGTAAAGTGGGACAACTGTCTGGGTAGTGGGGTAACATAATTATGAGGAATCTAGCATCTCAATTTTTACCTGTTGCCTCTGCTTCAAAGAACGAAGATCATTCTTCTAAATTCAGAAGGAATGCATGAGATACTTTTGTGAAAACCCATTTTCAAGATGAATAGTTCTGCTGTTCTCTTTTAGCAGGTGCTGTTTTTCCACAGAAAGGGAAATTATTGAGTGTTTGTTATGAGCATCTCTACTAGGGACGGCAATGAAAATAATAGATAAGGGAGGGAGCCCCGGTGGAGCATTTTGTCTTGTTGTTTGGGCAGGCAGGTAGTGTTGTGAGCTATGAGGGTGGCTACTTTGGAAAGGTATACTATAACATTCAATTTCACTGTCCTACTGTGGCAACTTTAGTTTCTTAGTAAAACTGATTAAAACTAAGTTTCTGTAGTGTGTGTGTGTATGTGTGTGTGTGTGTGTTGCTCTAAAATCCCAGCAGCCGTGACAAAGGCTTGTTGCTCTAGTAGAACTAGAATTGGGGAAGGAACACTGCCTGAACATTCCTGTGAGTGGAGAAACTTTCATCAAAGCTTTGCTTGAATTCCTCTCTGGCGTGACTGGAACCTGTTATCTCATTAATGATTCTAGGCAAAGTGACAAAGAGGTGGCACTGAAATCTATTTTGAAACAAGATTGATTATCACCTTTTAAAAACAGTGTAAAAAGTTTAAGAGGTAGCTAAACACGTTTTTAGATGATTCTTCTGGAAGAGAACCTCATGTCAAAGAACTTCTGATGTGAAGAAACTCTGTGTAGTGGAAGATAGAACAGGAAAGAAAGCTTTCCATGAACACTTTTGTTGTTTTGCCTATTGATTCTGGAATTCTAATTTTCCTTAAGCAAGGAGGATGGGCCTCTGTGGGTTATATCTCTTCCCTAGTGTGACATGTCATGAATGTCAACAATGCTTGTAACTTTTGTTGGGTACAGATAGTCCATCTTGAATTAAAATGGGTAGAAGACAGGAGAGGTCTGTTGCGCCATGTGGGTAGCTCTCTGGCAGGCCAGGGATTGAAATAAATAAGTAAATAAATAAGTAAATTTAAAAAATGGGTAGAAGCTGATTCTGAACTGATGTATGGAATGCTGGATAAGCCCTACATCAGAAGTCGTTTGAGAACCATGGAAAACAGAAGAATATTAAAACAAAAGCTCATGGAAACCCTGAGATAATGGATCCCAATGAGTCAGCACTTCCAAGAGCAAAGAAGATGGTGATGCCTGAATCCCCAAGGAAGAGGGGACTTCAGGTCACTCCTTGTCTTGAGGATCTGCCAAAAGGCACTTGTCTTCTTGGCAAACTGGTCTTATCTGTCTTCTACAAACATAAGGGCAGGCTTTTAGCTTTTAAAGTCTCAGAGGAAAAGAGTTCCTCCATTAGAAGAAATGACACATGAAGGACAAAGGCAGAAGATGCGACTAGAGCTCTACTTTGATCATAAGTATACTTATTTGAATACTTATGGTACTTTAAACATAAGTAGTAAGTGCTCATTACTAAAAACTAAAATTATAGATATAAAAATATAGAAATTAATGTGGGGGTCTCCCTGCTGGTGCAAGGGGTTAAGCACAGCACTGTGAAGCTGTCCGCAGCCTCTGTAGCACAAGTTCAATCCCCGGCCTGCCAGGGAGTTACCCACATGGCACCTCAGACCTCTCCTGTCTCACCTACTGCTCCCCTCAGCAGTGTATCTCAGTAGATCTGCCTGTTCTGTTCCCCACTCTGTCTCTGGTGAATCTCTCATCCCCTGCACCTCTGGCCTATACCCCAGTTCTTGCATGCATAAATAAATAAATCTTAAAAAAAGAATTTAATGTGATCCCCAAATTCTAATTTGTAAAGAAAAGCATTTCTAATATTTTATGGTTTTCCTTCTAGAATTCTATTATACATTTATTTTGTAACTATTTTTTCTTGAAAAACACAATAGAAACATCTTTCTTGTCAATTAGTGTATATCCTTTTTGATGACTGTATGCCATTCCATCATTAGGATTTATTATTTTATTTGATTGACACCCTAATATGGGATTTCAGCTTGTTTTCAGTCTTTTGCCTCTGTAAACACTTTTCTAGTTAAATGTATGCCTGTATTGTTAATTGTTTCCTAAAGTTAAAATTTTAAATATGGAGTTTATATATATTCTACATCAAATGATTTCTGGCTTGAAGACATCTGATTAATGTCTTCAAATTGACTGCTTGAAGTTTTTGCTTACTTTTTTTTCCCATCAGCAAAATTGTATAAATAGTAAAAATTCATGTAGACAGGGACTATCGGGAGAAACGATAAAGTGTATTGTCATTACATTATTATTATTTATTACATTATTCCTGAATTATTTTTTTAAATCACAAGGATGTAGATTTTTATATATTAAACTGCTAATAGGGATCTTTCTTCCCTTAAAGATTGGTTTAATATGTACATTTATTGCCCCATAGCCTCTCTGGGGTTTTAAGGCCCATAAAAAAACCAAGCTTTCAGGACTCACTGAAGATGCTTTTGGGTAGGGGGCCTGGGGGAGAGATAAAGTACTTGCCAAAAATCTTCTGGGAAGTCTGAAGTCTATACCTCAGATAGACTGATAGTTGCATAGTAGCTGCTGGTTCTATGCCAAGCATTGGTGAACAGAAATCTGTTGAGCTATATAGAGCATGTGGCATAGAAATATGTGCAATTTGAATGAAAGCCTGGATTTTTCAGAAGTTGAATCTTTCGCTGACTTTGAAGTTCTGGAAAATGAAGTGCGTAGGCTGACTTCAGTTCCATCTGCCCCAGACTGGCTAAGAACCAATGGCAAATCTGCTCAGATCCCTGGGATCATGAGCCAACTTCAATAGCTAGAGCCTGCCACATCTTCTCACACCACCTACTGTGCTAACATCACCACTGTCTTTAAAGCCATCTGGGATGTAGCCTTGCTTCATGCTTAGATTTAATTTCAAGCAGGTCAGTAATTCAGGAACAGCTATTAGAAGGTGCCTTCATGTTATGATCTTTGAAAGACATGCTTTCCATATCACCTTATACACCTGAAAAATCAAAAGTGGGTTTGAGAAAAGAAGGTAAGAATCCATAAATGTGGAGACTTCTTTCTGGAGACTATTTATAGAGATATGGGGTTTTAAAATTGAGAAAGTCCTTAAAAAACTGAGTGGACACCGCTTCTGGCACTAATGATGAATGAATTCCATATTGTCCACTGTGGTGTTCACACTATGGCTAAGGTACTATTATATTTTTAGCCTACAGGAAGAAGTCCTTTATGTGGGGAGACATGCATGGTGAGGGGACCTTATCTGTCCCAACAAGCCCAACATATGGAGTGTTCTAGAAAGGAAAGTGTCAATCTCTGAGACAGATTTAGGGAAAGGGCTTACAAACTGTGGCCCATCATCTATTTTTATAAATAAAGCTTTACTGAAACACTGTCATGGTCATTACTTACATATTGCCTGGGACAGCTTCTGGAAGAACTGAGTGATCTTAACAGGGAATTGTAGCCAGCAAAGTTGAAAATATTTGATATTTGATATCTTTTCCCTGCTGACCTCTAGACTAGAACCTTGTGACTCAGAGGTGTTTGCTCAGCAGTAGCCATAGCAGCCAGGAATTTACTGGTGATGCCTACACCCCAGCTCTTGTATGCATAAATAAATAAATCTTTAAAAAAATGTTTTGAGAAACCCTGATAGGAATGCTTTTGGTCTCCAGGGTCCCTTGAGGACTTCACTCTGTCAAGTTGGCTGAGTAGTGTGAGCCTCAGGCCTGAAGCTGATTCTCAGTAACTGGATTCTCAGGGGGTCTGAGAAGCTTGAACTATGGACACCTGATAGGTCTTTAGGTTCAGCAAATTCTGGATGCTGGGTGACAATATGGTGCTCCCAGGCCACCTGGACCAGAAGCGGCAGGTCTCTGAGGGGTGGAGCTGTGTGTGTCTGAGCCAGGTTGTTGGGGTTCTGGAAAGGGTTCTGGCAACTTTTTTGCTGCATTTCTGGTATTAAACAGAAATATGTTTACTGTTCATTTCTCTGGATTTCCATTAGTTTGTGTCTAAGTTGTTCTTCAAAGCAGCAAAGAATGCTTTATCCCCTCTTTAGTCAGTTTTGAGGACCTTCCCAGGGAGGGGTGAAAACTGAGAAATCTGTCTGAGCAGGGAGGATATAGACAGACATTGGGAGGGGAGCTCATGAATTCACCTCTCCCTGCTTGCAGTTTCCTCTTGCAAAGCTAAAACTGTGCGGGGGTTTTTTATTTTTACTTCCTAGGATAGACTGTTTCCTAACAGAGATCATAAATTCCTGCCTCCTCATTTTGCAGATGAGGAACTGGAGTTGTACAACAAGTTGTGAAATGGTTCTGTAAAAAGATCCTTTTAATGTCCTCATTGTACATTTTGAGTCACCAAAAAATGGAGCAGAATGCTATGTTTGTGTCTGAGCAAAAACAGGCCTACAGCATCACCTATGGAGTGATTATGAATGAAGTAAGTTAGGGTTGGTTGACACCTACTCTAAAGAGGGAGGCCAGAGGGCCTCCCCAGTGGGGCAGTGGGTTGAGCGCAGTGCTGTGAAGCTGTCCGCAGCCTCTGCAGAGTGGGTTCAATTCTAGGCAGGCCAGGAAGACACCCACAGGGTGCGGCAGACCTCTCCTGTCTCACCCGCTGCTCCCCTCAGCAGTTTTATCAGTCTGTCTGCCTGTTCTGTTCCCCACTCTGTCTCTGGTGAATCCTCTCACCCTCCCGTGCCTCTGGCCTATACCCCCATTCTTGTATAAATAAATAAATCTTAAAAAAAATAAAATAAAGAGGGAGGGCAGAGTAAGAGGGGGACACAACCTCTCATTCAAGTATAATGGGGCAAATGAAAGTGGAGATAAATGTTAAGGAGCAAACAATGTATTCTGTTTAGAATAAATTTGATTTAAAAAGTTGGAATACTGAGGGGTAAAAGGGGAATCTATTACATTAAATAACCCTGCCTCTTTGTTTAATGGGTGGCCACAGAGGGGAAAGTTAGCTTGGGGAGAAGAGTAGAAAAGGATCCACAAAGGACAAGAACAGGTCAGGTGGGCTGATGCGCTGAGGAGTGTGGCAGGGGTCTCAACAACAGATACAACAGACAGGAAGTGGCACCTGCCAGCTCTCACTCCAGAAGGAGGGGTTGGGCCTTGGTCATATGGCATCTACAGTACATGTCCAGGCAGTGCATATATAAAGTTTGTATTAGGTAATGTAGGCAAATTTTTGTACTTATTATATCTCCTGACTCTGGCTTATAGTTTGATTATGGACAATATCTTTAAAGCCAGGAAATCAATAAAATATGAAGAATCAGAAATGAAAGCCCTCTTAAAATGGAGAACTGTGGCCCAATAAGTTATAATAAATCAAAGTCACTCAGTAAATTTCATGTTACCTCACAGCAGGCAGGTATCTGCCTTATCTGGTAAGCTATGTCTTCTAACAAAAGGCCATTTCTAGCACTTACTACAACAGTTTAAAAGTGAATGATGCCACTTGACCACCAGATCCTTTTTCTGAGCTTGTGCCTTTAATGAGTACATATTCTTCAATTCACCTAATATTCAACCAACAAGTAAATCGTGAATGCTTGTGTCATACCAGGCATTCCAAGGACTGAGGTCACACTTGAATATGCTCTCTTCTTTCAAAGAGTGTAAATCTAGTACAATAGAAAGAAAATCAACAAATACACAGATAAATCAATTGGATAATTTCTGGTAATGCTAAGTACTAGGATGGAAGTAAGATAATGTGATATAAAATACATGGGCAGGTTGAAAAAGGATCTCTGAAGGGGCTGTGTTCAAGTTCAGGGAAGAACCAGCCCTGCACAGTTCTGAAGGCAGCTGGTTTCCCAGGGAAAGTAAGACCAAAGCCCCACAGTGGAAGATGCCTCACGAATTTAAAAGACAGAAATAGGCAGTGCGTTTGGAGTGCAATGAAAAATATGAGTAAGTGGCAAGAACAGAGAGACAGGCAGGGTCAAGAGGACACAGGTCCTGGCAGGCACAGGGAGCAGGTTTGACTTTATGGGAAATGCACTGGGAGACTGTTAGAGGGCTCTAAGCTAAGAAGTGATGTTTGTTTTTTAAAAGATCATTTTTACAGTTTTTGGGGGGAAATGCATGCAAAAAAAAGTGGATGCAGAAAGGCCACTTAGAGGACTTGGGAATCATTTGGGCTATAAATATGAGGACCACAATTAAGCTAAAAGCAGCAGAAATTAGGAGAAGTTAACACATTCAAATCCTGCTTGGGGTTCCCTGAGCTTCTTGGACTTGTGGTTTGGTGTCTTCTATTATTTTTGGAAAATTCCTGTCTGTTATATCTTCAGGTAATTCTTTTGCTGTGCTCTCTCTCTCTCTCTCTCTCTCTCTCTCTCTCTCTCTCTCTCATCCTTCTAGGATTCCACTTACAGAGCTGTTAGACTGTTTGATGTCTCACAGTTTTGGGGTGCTCTATTTTTTTCTCTTTAATAATTCTATTTCATCTCAGTTACAGTTTCAATAATTTCTGCTGACTTATCTTTCAAGGTCACTGATACTTTCCCAGGCTGTTTCCCAACTCATTAGCCCCTTTCCATATTTCCTCTGAATTGTCTCAGCTGTCCTTCCTTTTTCCCAGAAATAGGAAACATCTAATGGTGTGGGTCCATGACTGTTACCTGCATCTCCCCCAGGATGATAGGGTTCTTTTCTCCTCCCTTCCTCCAGCCGCATTTTGCTCATAGTGTGGGAGAGAGGGACAGGATTTGCTACTTGTGCCCAGTAACTTAAAGTTTTTGTTCTAGAGGAAATAAGGGTTCTGGCAGGGTTTCATGCTTGCCTGCTGTGCTTGTCAGAGCCCCTGTCAAAACATCTTCTGGGGTTTCCCTTTTTTAATCAAATAGGCATTTAGTAGATTGTGTAACTCATGAGGATTTACTTTTTGGTTGCTAAAATGCTTGGAGTTGAATATTAGGTGTATATATAATAGATGTAATAATGTTCTAAGTATTTTTTTTTAAGATTTATTCATTTATTTATTATTTTATTTATTTATTTATACAAGCACTGGGTACAGTCAGAAGCGCGGGAGGGTGAGAGAATTCACCAGAGCCAGAGAGGGGAGCAGAGCAGGCAGAAGGACCGAAGTACACCGCTGAGGGGAGCAGCGGGCGGCAGGAGGGGTCTGCGCGCCATGTGGGACCCTCCTCCGGTGGCCGGGGAGCAGCCGGGGATCGAACCGGCACCGCAGATGCAACGGGCAGCTTCGCAACCCAGCGCTCAACCGCTGCGCCACCAGGAAGGCCCATGTTCTAAGTATTTTGACCTTTATTTCTGGCTATATTTTATGCTCTCCTCCACATAATTTTTCATTCTTTTAAGTTATATTCTTTAGAATTCTACAAACCATTCCTTAAATTTCTTTTGAAATAACTAGATTAATAAATAAGCAAACAAGAAACCTGCTTAAAGAAAACAAGAAAGCTTTTAGAGAATTTCATTATGACAGTCCCCTACTTTTGGGCAGTACCCAGTCAATGAATTTTTTGGTTTTGGGTTTTTGTTTGTTTGTTTGTTTGTTTGTTTGTTTTGTTTTTTTAAGAATCTGAATGTTGCATGTTCATATTGAAGAAAGGGGACCTCCCCAGGTCATTGGGGCATCTGACAACTCTCTTTCAGTCTCATACAATAAAGAGTCTCCAAAATGACAGTGCCTCACCTGCCCAGCAGGATGATTCATCTTATTTCACATCTTTCTTGTGAATATCATGACATACCACCAGCTCTTTTTTGAAGGCTGTGATTATAATAACCTCTCACATCCGTTTCCTTTACAAGTATTTGCATCTTGTCACTGATGTTTGTTCTCCACACAGACTGACTGTCCAGCAGGGTTCCATGCCTGTAGCTTACCGAGAATGCAAAGATACATAGACGAGAGTCAAGACACACTAAAGGCAAGAAATCCGCTCTGGAGGGTGTCAGGAACCACAAGATGTTTAAGGTTTTAGCCTATGCACAGATTAGAAAATTCACCTGCCAGGGCCTCCCTGGTGGTGCAGATGGTTGAGCGCAGCTCTGTGAAGCTGTCTGCAGCCTATGTAAAGTGGGTTTGATCATGGCTGGCCAGGGAGAAACCCACATGGCGTGGCAGACCTCTCCTGTCTCGCCCGCTGCTCCCCTCAGCAGTGTATTTTGTCAGTCTGCCTGTTCTGTTCCCCACTCTGTCTCTGGTGAATCCTCTTACCCCCCGCATCTCTTGCCTGTACCCCAATTCTTATATAAATAAATAAATCTTTTTTTAAAAAAAAAGCAATCCAACCATTTAGGCAAAACAAACAAAAAAGTTGCTAAAAAAAAAAAAAGAAAAGAAAAAGAAAGTTAACCTGCCATAGTTTTGTCAGTGCAGAACGAAGACCTGAAGCTCCTGGGCCAGAGAAAAAGAGCAGTTTAACTAAGAGCAATAGCAGTAGGCAGGGTACCAGCCTGTTTGTGCCAGCAACCTGAGCCGCATTGCACAAGGCAGTGTGAAGGTCAAACGACACCTGTACACACGTTAAGGGGAGGAATCCTGAATTTAGGGGCCCAAATCTTTTATGTAGGACACAAATATGAGGTTCTTTGCTCCAGTGGCAGCAGCATTTCGACTTCTTAAGGTTGTTATCTATACGATCAACCTCGGATAGTCAGTCAAAAGAGCCATCAAGGCCCCACTGGCAAAACCTGCATAAACGCAAGAGACCTATGAAGGAATATCTTCCAACAGGAGGGTTAAATCAAGATCCAAATGTCCCCACGAGTGATTACTGCCAGGATCTCCTTTTCCTCTAAACTTCTGATTTCAGTTGGGGTATACATGCCTCAGGAACACCTGGGTAAAACATGCAAGATCTGTGCTGTCATCAGTCAGGTTTTTTTTGCTCCTTTGGAATCTGTGGGATGAAGATGGTGATGATGGAATGAGAAGCAGAGCAAATGCTACTTCTCAGCCCTACCTCTAGAGGGCTCCTCCGCATAACTCCCGCCTCTGAAATAGATCCCTCTTCTTTCAAATTGATGCTCAGTAATAATCATGGTGATGTTGGTCAGAGAGACTTTCCTTTATTAAGTTCTTATGATGTGAACTGTCTTGAGTTCTTAAAGTGCATAATCTCATCTAATGCAAGGTCATTCCGTGGGGAGAGGATGGAGTGTGTGTTACTGTGGCAGAACTTGTTGAAGCTGTCTAATATCAGCACTCTTTTTTTTTTAAAAAAGATTTATTTATGCATACAAGAACTGGGGTACAGGCCAGAGGTGTGGGGGTTGAGAGGATTCACCAGAGACAGAGTGGGGAACAGAACAGGCAGACTGACTGAAATACACTGCTGAGGGGAGCAGCCAGGGAGACAGGAGAGGTCTGCTGCACCATGTGGGTATCTCCACAGCTGGCGGGAATGGAACCCGCAGTGCAGACACTGTGGAGAGCTTCACAGCGCTGCACTCAACCGCCTGTGCCACCAGGGAGGCCCTAGACTTAATTCTTTTTTTATGTATTTGTTTTCTTTCCCCATAATCCCATAGATTATTTTCCCTGTCACTCCTACACTTTCTGGAATAGAGAGTGTTGACCAGAGGTGACAAAAGACTTCATCTTAATTATTTGGGTTTGGGGGAATTTTTTTCCTCTCTCCTGAAACTTTTTCTGGATACTTTCATTTTAATTAAAATCCATTTATTCTGTTATGATAGAAACATAAATCTAGCATTTCCTGAGCAAGTGTTAAAGTGGTATCTATTTAGCATACCTCACAGGTATGTTTTCTCCTAATATTGCCACACAATTGAAGGCCATGAAATCCACTTTTTATGGTAAGTTATCCCAAAATATAAGAAGTAAAATCGCATGACCATTCTAACATTATATTATATGTCAAATACAGAGCTGAAACAGAGCTCTTGTCCTTGCTTCTGAGACTTGATTCATTTTATAAATTTCCCTGTCATGTTGTCCAACTGAAAAAAAAAAGCCTAATTCATTTATTCAACAAATACTGTGGACTATACCTCTTTGTACTTCATACAAAGATGTAGCACACAAGGTTTCCATCTTCTAAGTCCTCACAATTTAGCGGAAGCAAAAGAAAATATCATATAACATTACAATATAATGAGGTATGGGGTGGTACAGGGTCCAGAAAGGAGCATCTCCCCAGTTCAGGAGGGAGAGGGAGGTAAGCATGAGGCAGGATGAGGGAGGGACACTTGAGTTGAATTTTGGATGACTTTGGGAGCTGGAAAGCAAAGGAAAGGGCCTATCAAGCAGGGGAACAGCATGTGCAAAGGCACAGAGTTATGACATAGCCTGATGGGTCATGCTAAGGCTTTTGTCTTGAAGGTGGTACCAGCTGCTGCCCTTGCCTGTTAACTTCAACAGGAACTAGCAAGCCCAGGCCCCAGGGAACCATAAATATTTCCAATTATTCTGGGTCTGCTTCCTGCATATGTTTGCTCTTGAGGGCCATTTGACCCTTGTGCCAGAATGAGAAGTAATCATTTATTTTTAATGATCAGAAGTCAGTTCCCAACAGCATTGCACACATCAGTTCTGCCTCTTTTATTTTTGACCTGTGCATTAAGTCTAGCCAGGCAATTTCAGTTGGTGGCGCTGACATATCAATATTGGCAGCCTGAAGATGCCTGTTGTCAAGCGAGGTGCTCCCCCAGTATGCCTCTGGGCAGGAACTCCCTGAGAACTCCTCAGCTGTCAGCATTTTGGGAGTTGGAGACTGAAGCTGAGTTGTGGGTGGTGAGAGTGGCCTCCTGCCATCACCGCCTCCATGGGGTTTGTATTTATCAAGGTTCAGCATGAATCACTAATTATAGCACGGCTGGCTTTGCGTTTTTTAGCCTCCTGACCACAAAGTCAGAGTTCTTTTTATAAGCAAAAGTACTCTGGTTGACTGGAATTGGAGAGAATTTACTGGGACAATAGTACTATTTTCTGAGCACTCACAGAATCAGTGGGAGCTTTGAAACCAGGTTTGCAGTGAAAACAAGGGGCAGATCCACATACAGTCCTGCTTGTGTGCCAGGTTCCATTCGCGTTTACATGTATGAACTCAATCCCACAATTACACTATACGGTATCTACTGCCATCATCTAAGAGGGTGAATTAATTTCTCACTCTGAAGTCTGGGTCCAGTGAGGGACACAGGCAAGTAGATGTATACTTGGCTCATGACAGGGCAATAATTAGGAATAAAATGAGAGGCAGGGGATAAAGGGGGTACAGAGGAGAAAGAGACCCACAAACTCATAAAGTCCCACAGCTGCATTTCTGAACCTCAATTTAGACTGACCACTAGGCTGATGAATTTTTTTAATTTGGTCACCTGGCTTTTGAAGCCTGTGGCTGACAGTTCAGAGAGAACTATAATACAACACAAAGCCACTTTCTGCCCAAAGGGGGTTGCTCTGGGACTCTTCCCACTATTGGCAGGTAGCTCAGGAAAGAGAAAGCAGCATGGGGTGGAGGAACTCTCCACTCCTCAAGTAGGGAACTCTCCAGTCAAGCAGAGGCAGGGCATGGGACAATATCTGAAGTTCTGTCTGATGTGACTAAATTTGGGCCAGATCAGCCTGGGGTGGCAGTTACTGAGAAGTAGTGGTTACTGTCATGATCTGCAGGCTTGGGTCAGACTGCCAGTGCCCAGCACCACATGGGGCTCTGTGCCCTGGAAACGAGGTTCAGAGCGGCTATTCTAATTAAATCCAACATGTGAGAGGTTGTGATTTGAATAGCTCAGGGGAGGTAAGATAACATCTAGAGCAAAATCAATTCACTGACACAGATATTTATGGAGCACAAGGTCAGGCAGACAGATAGTTTGACCCAGCATAAAAATATTTATATTTTAAACTGTTCTTCTAACGTAGAGACTCTACGGGAATATAATTCTAACATTAATGAAATAGGAAGATGTAAAATGCAACTTTAGGTTCAGGTTAAGATCCATTCAACCATAAGAAAAAAATTCATCTTCTGCCTGGATATTTCCTTTCTTTCCAGGAGTCTGATCTAACCGACATTGTAGAAACAAAACAATCCATTTCTCATTTCTCACACTGCAGGCTCCTCTCTCAGACCGGAAAGGGACAATTTTCAGGGTCCTCTGCTGGCCCACCAAATCGTCTCTGTGGAAATAAGACGCTCATGTCTAAACAAACTTGAAACAAAATACAATATGCTATAAACCCCTAATACATTGCCAAAAAATAAGCTGGGACTCCCTGGTGGTGCAAGGAATGAAGCACAGCACTGTGAAGCTATCTGCAGCCTCTGCAGTATGAATTCAATCCCCAGCCGGCCAGGGAGCTACCCACATGGCGCAGCAGACCTCTCCTGTCTCGCACACTGCTCCTTCAGCAGTGTACTCCGGTCAATCTGCCTGTTCTGTTCCCCACTCTGTCTCTGGTGAATCCTCTCACCACTACCACCACCACCACCACCACCACCACCACCACCACCACCACCCCCACACACACATACCCCTCTGGCCTGTAGCGCAGTTCTTGATGCTCAAATAAAATAAATCTTAAAAAAAATTTAAAATAAATAAATAAGTCACTATCTCTGGAGAAATGATTTCCACCTTCCCCTAAAAAAACCTTTGCACCTTTCCACTAGAATAACCAAGTCCATTTTCCCCAATGCTATCCCTTGGGCAAGGAGAGCTGACCTGTGGCCATTTCACACATGAAGTAACTGGGGTAGGGAAAAATCCAAGTGTGTGCTGTGGGAATATCCAGTCCCCACATGGTCCAGCCCTGATCCAGATGAGCCCACTGGTGGGTCCTGGGAGAGCGGGTCCTCGCTTGACCTCTCCAGATGTACTGAGAAGAAACAGAAGGCAAGATCTGGCAGCAAGAGTGGAGGGCTTGGAGCCAGTGCCCACTGAGCTGTGAGATTATTTCCCGTTCAGCTGGGTATTTGCCTAAGGTCACTGGTGTCCTCAAAATCTGTTCTTGGGCTCGTCGCCAAGGTCTTAGGTCTACTTGCCAAGCAGGGAGCAGATAAACTGGCCCTGGGACAGATTGGGCTGCTGGGAGGCTGGCGCTGGGAGAGACTGAGGGTGCAGGACCCTCACTCACACGGCCTCTAAGGGCTTCTCACTGGCAAAGGGCATTAGCAGCACGAGGGATCTACTGGGATCTGTTCTATCATATCAGGCATGTCTAGTCGAGCAATTATTCTGCTTTTTGTTCAGCCATCAAACATTTTTTTTGAGCCCCTACTTTGTGCCTGCAATGCTGGCTAGAAATGAAAAGACAGAGCGGGGAACAGAACAGGCAGACTGACTGAAATACACTGCTGAGGGGAAACAGTAGGCGAGACAGGAGAGGTCCGCTGCGCCATGTGGGTAGCTCCCTGGCTGGCTGGGGATCATACTCGTGCTGCAGAGGCTTCAGATAATTTCATAGTGCTGTGCTTAACCCTTTGCATCTCTGGTGAATCCTCTCACTCCTCACAACTCTGGCCTGTCCCCCAGTTCTTGTATGCATAAAATAAAAAAGCTTTAAAAAATAAAATAAAATAAAAATAGAAGTGAAAAGACAAAAGGCAAAGTCCTCTGCCATCAGGACAGTACAGGATAGAGGGAAGCAGCCTCTCCTTGTGGGTGAACTAGTGCTGCCTCCGTAGGTCCCATCCTTTGGGTGAATGTGGCAAGGAGGGATTTGCTATTCTTTTCTGGACACTCAAACTTCAATTTGAAAATCCCTTTTGTTAAAGATAACTCACAGGGACCATGAATCACGCTAAGATCGCAACCTTCCAAGGCCAGTTCTCTGGGAAAGGCCTGAGTTGTTCTAAGACTTGTACCATTCCATGAATGGGTATAACTATCTCTGCTGTCTAGAACAATAACCGCTGGTGCCCAGTGGTGGTTGAAAGTTAAAGAATATAATTTTTTAAAGATTTATTTATTTATGCATACAAGAGCTGGGGTACAGGCCAGAGATGTGGGGGGTGAGAGGATTCACCAGAGTCAGAGTGGGGAACAGAACAGGCAGATTGACCGAAGTACACTTCTGAGGGGAGCAGCGGGCAAGACAGTAGAGGTCTGCTGCGAGATGTGGGTTGCTCCCTGGCCAGCCGGGGGATCGAACTCATGCCACAGAGGTGTGGATAGCTTCATAGGTTGCATCTTAACCCCTTGCACCTCCAGGGAGGACCCTTAAACAATATCAAATTTAACTCAGCCCCTAAATTACATCAGCCTCTTTCAAGGGCTCAGTAACCACACAGGGGTGGTAACTGTGATATTAGACAGCACAGACAGAATGTTTCTGTCATTCCAGAAAGTTCCACTGGATATTCTTCCTGCATAGATCATTGCAATGGAGAGTGGTACACATGAGTAAGCTATGAAGGAGAGGGGCCTAAATCAGCTGAGGTGGGGTAATGATGATGAAGTCCCTGGTGAATGGAAAAGCTTCCCCCAAAAGCTGCATCCTAGCAGAGCCAGTCTGAGGCTCCTGAGGCTCCTCAAAACTTACCTTGGCCTCACCTTGAATGTTGGAGCTCCGCAGCTCTGAGGCCCCTTCCTCTTCTTTCCATATTGCCCCCTGTGTCCTCTCATCCACTCTGTGGCTTCACTTGCCATCTTCTTCAGAGATTGTTTTCAGTCTTATGGCCTTGTCTATACAGCCTAGTGGATCTCAAACTATATCAGAACACCCAGGAGGGTTTTTAAAAGACAGATTCCTGGGCCTCACCCCCAGTTTGACCAGTAAGCCTGGAGTGGAGCTACAGAATGTGCACTTCTAACAAACTCCCAGCTGATACTGATGTTACTGGTCCAGGGAAATACTTTTAGAAACACTGATTCAGGGCCTCCCTGGTGGTGCAGAGGTTAAAAACACAGTTCTATCAAGCTATCACCAGCCACTGAAGCATGAAGTTCCACCCCAGCCAGGAAGCTACCCACATGGCACAATAGATCTCTCCTGTCTTCACTGCTGCTCCCCTCAGCAGTGTACTTCAGTCAAACTGCTTGTTCTGCTCCCCATTCTGTCTCTGGTGAATCCTCTCACTGCCCCCGCCCCGCCCTCACCCCTCTCCCCCACACCTCTGGCCTACATCCCAGTTCTTGTAGGCATAAATAAATAAATCTTCAAAAACAAAACAAAATGCTGATTCATTCATTCAACAAAGACTTGTTGAATGCTACTGTGTGCCAGGAGCGCCTCCTTGGTATAAACAAACTAGGCAAATTTCCTGCTCTAGGGAACTTGTATTCTAGGGAGCAGAGAAAGGTAGTAAACAAACCTGCATCGGGTGATGAATGTTACAAAAAGAATAAAGCAGGGCAAAGGGAGAAGTTTATATCATAGAGACATCAGGAAAAGCCACACTGACAAGATGACATTTGAGCAAGACCTAAAGAGAGTAGCGGGGAAGAGGAGAGAGGAAGTATACGACCCTGGCCTTTCAGGTTTTGCCCTCAGCTTTTTAATTAGAAAAATGTTGAAAATCAATGTCTTCAGCCTCCTCAGGCTCATCACTTTTGAAAACAAATTTGATTATGTGTATATGCATTTTGTTAAACAGAATTTGATCCTAAAGATCATAGATTTGATCCCAGCTTGTTGTTCCACCTTTGGGTCCCAGAAAATGAGGGGTCCACACCCTTCTCAGTGGTGTGAGGGTCCGTAGGACTAAGGGCACTCCCACCAGGAGACTGTATCCCCTTTCTCGATGATGCCTTAAGATTCTGATTTCTATGGCTCCAGCCAGTTTCACAGGCCTCTTCTTCAGCCCCCTTAGTCCCTTGGCCAAAGGTAACTACATAGGGCTGGGGTGGGCAGAGCTTGGCCTAGGACCTAGGAGTTCCTAAGGTATAAGCTTCTGAGGGCCTCACTAAAGAGGGATAGAACTGCCATAGGAGGAGGGGGGCCAGACAGAGGCAGCCAAGGGCCCTGATTATCTTCTTGTCCCGGATTCTGCAAATATCAGGGGTGATCTATCAGTCTGAACAAATGGCTGAGTACTTCTTATTCTATCCAGCTCCAGACTCCAGACAGAAGAGTACAGGCAATCAACACTTGTCCACCATTGTTGGAAAAATAATCCCATGCTGTAACAACCACAAGCCAATAGCTTACCAGGGAGATCAGTCCTCTCCCCTCTTATAAACACAAGCCTTTAAGATGAAGTGCCAACTGTGTGGCTTTAACACCTAATTTTTCTTTTCAACCTGTGATATCTTTTTTAGGCCCAACTGTCTCAGGCTTTAAATGGAGTTTCCGATAAGGCAAAAGAAGCCAAGGAGTTTCTTGTTCAGCTGAAAAACATTCTGCAACAGATCCAGGTGAGTGTGGCTCCAGCATTAGGAGGCAGTCGGTGTAGGAGGAGTCCAAGAAATGTCAAGAAGGAAAGCATTTGACTAGTGATGGGCATTATTAATTGTTCTAACAGCCTTGGATGTTACATATTCAATCCATTGTCACCCCAGTGAGTGACACCTGATACCATGGACATCATAGTCATACCTGATACAGAAAAGGGCTATCTCATGAACTCAGAGATTTGTAGGAAGAAAGCAGGGCAGCTGTAACAGCACTCTGCATGGCCATGTCAGTCCTATGTAACATCTATAACTAGTGTTTTTGTACCCATGTCATCAATGCAACAATAATGCTTGCAAATGGGGTATCAGTTACTACAGAAATGTATTTATTGAGCATCCAGATTTTGTCACGAACCAAGCCTGATGCAGATCGATAAGACATAGTCTCTGGCCTCAGGAGCTCTGTCTATAGAAGAGAGGTGCTGTATGAATGTGCACGTGTGAAGGAGCAGTTTATATGGGTGACGGGCCTTAGCATGCCAGGGTGTGGTCAGAGAAAAGGCACTGAGGGCCCTGAGATCTCGATCCATTGGTGAAAACCTCTCTCCTAGCACAGAATTTTTTTTTTAAATTTATTAATTTATGCATACAAGAACTGGGGCACAGGCCAGAGGCGTGGGGGTGGGGGGGGGTGAAAGGATTCACCAGAGACAGATTGAGGAGCAGAACTGGCAGATTGACTGAAATACACTGCTTAGGGGAGCAGCGGGCGAGTCAGGAGAGATCTGCTGCACCATGTGGGTTGCTCCCTGGCCGGGGATCGAACTCATGACGCAGTGGCTATGCACAGCTTCATAGGTTGCGTCTTAACCCCTTGTGTCACCAGGGAGGCCCAACACAGCATTCTTGTAGCAGAATACAGCTACAGGTCATTTTAAGTCACGTTTCTGATGTTTGAGAGACAGGAGATGTGGGCAGTTGGTGGAGCTGCCACCACAAAGTACACAGATTGAGTGCCTTAAACAACAGAAATTTGTTTATTATGGTTCTGGAAGTTGGACATCCCAGATAAAGGTGTCCATAGGGTTGTTTTCTCCTGAGGTTTTTCCCTGGGTTTGTCGATGAGCTTCTTCTCCCTGCGTCCTCACACGGTTGTCCCTGTCTATGCTGTGTTCTGATCTCTTCCTCATAGAAGGACATGTGTCAGACAGTGTCAAATCCACCTTAATGACTTCCTTTAAACTTGATTACCTACCTCTTTAAAGGCCCTGTCTCCAAATACAGTCACATTCTGAGATGCTGGAAGTCAGGACTTCAGCATGTGAGTTTGTGGAGGGACATAATGAATTCATGCTGATCTAGAGATCTAGAATTTTTTCTTACAATTAAGATAGACCCCACAGAGAGAACACATCTTTTTTATTTGTTTTATTGTTTTCTGACTATAAAAAGCAAAAATATGTGTTACAGAATTTTGGAAAGTAGAGAATAATCTATAGAACCAAGAGAAAGCTCACCAATATCTCACAACCTGAGGTGTCCAGTTCTCCATTTCAATATCTTGTTTCATGACTTTAGATACATGCATGCACGTATATAAACCCTATATGGGATTTTGCTGTACATAATTTGTAGACGGCTTTTTCCCCCTTCCAAACAACCTACCTATGGGCATTTTCCATGGCATTAAAGACTCTCTGAACAATGTCTGAGTGACTATGGACTATTCCACCACAGACATCCCAAGACTCATCCCAAGACATCCCAAGACATCCCTCCTCTAGCTCCTGTTTACATGGTTTCCAATGTAATAACCTTACTGCTAACTCTTGGAGAGCTTCTCTCAGATTTCTTTGTCTCTAGCATTTGCCATATTCTAGCATGTCTTCTCCCTCATGCTCTGTTTCCCGTAGGAAAATGGCCTGGACTATGAAGCCTGCCTGGTCGCTCAGTGTGATGCGCTGGTCGATGCTTTAACTAGGCAGAAAGCCAAGCTACTCACCAAGGTTACTAAAGAGAGGGAGCACAAGCTGAAGGTAAGAACCAACATATTCAGTCCCTACCACAGTTTCTGTACCCAGTGTGAGGCACTGGATACAGGAGGCACTGGATCAGTTTTAAGTGAGAGAGTGGATGGATGGATGGATGGATGGATGGATGGATGGATGGATGATGAAGGGTGGATGGATGATGAAGGGTGGATGGATGAATAAAGGACACAAGAAAGAAATGAGCATGTTTCCCCTGACCTACTTACACTCATGTGACATTCCCTGAAGCTAGTCAACACCTATGCTCTCCCTCCCAAGATGAAGTCAGACACCCTGAATCCTGCTGTTTTCAGGTCAGAAGCCTACCCTCTCCCATCTTCTCTAAGTTCTTGTTTTCTAAGGGACTCCTCTTTTTTATTTTGCATAGAAGAACTGGGGTGTAGGCCAGAGGTTTGGCAGGTGAGAGGGCTCACCAGAGACAGAGTGGGGAGCAGAACAGGTGCATTTACTGAAATACACAGCTGAGGGGAGCAGTGGGCGAGACAGGAGAGGTCTGTTGCATCATATGTGGCTTAGCTCCCTGGCCAGGGATCGAACTCAGGCTGTAGTGGTGATATCAGTGAGACTTAACCTGTATGCCACCATGGAGGCCCTAAAGGACTCCTCTTGTTCTCATCTTGCACACCAGAAGTGACCAGTGACAGGGATGGTCTGCTCAGATCTCTACCTCTGTCCCCTTCTTCAGTCTCTCTGTGATAGCTCATGCACTCAGTATTATTGCTGCTAATAATAACATGACCAACATCCACCACAGGCCAGGGAGGGTTTACTGAGTCCAGGCAGGTGCCCCCTGAGTACTCTGCATTGACAAAGGACTGCTTCATTGTCCAGGAGGCTTGATCCATTTTATAGACATTTCCCAACTGAATGAGAAAATAATACTTTCGGTGAAGGATTATGTGTGTTTTGGTGGTGGGTATGGTGTGGTAATATCTGAAAAGGTATGAAATTCTTAAAATCATATATATATAGAATCATATATATATTATATATATATAAAACTTTCAAGAAAAGGATTGAGTGTTTATGATGGTCCATGGCTTACAGGAAAAGCAAGTGAGCGCATCAAGTTACCCCTGGCCTCCCAACTGTCAATAGTAAGAAGTTATCATTGGTCAGTCCACATGGAGAGTTTCAGGTGATACCCCTGTTCTGCTTTACTGTCCAGAGTTCAGGAATTTTGCTCTGTTGGATGTTGTGCTGTGGGCGGGGGAGCAGAGCTGTGAGAGGAGAGGGTGCAAGATCTGGACCAGAGCTGCCTCTTCCAGGGCTTTCTCTATGCCATTTCTCTGACTCACTGCAACCAGACTGCTCTTCTCTGATGAGGCAGTTACCAGGGATTCATTTATCACAGATGGTCTGGGACCAGATCAATCACTGCACATTGAAGCTGCGCCAGTCAACAGGACTGATGGAGTACTGCCTGGAGGTGATCAAGGAGAATGACCCCTCTGGGTTTCTGCAGGTGAGCTGGTTCCCCAAGGACACTAGGTGGACTGGTTTCCTTCCTCCGACTCCATCACTACCCACCCCCGCCCGCCAAAACTAGTTGAAGTCTTAGAAAGGTCCCTCCCAATGACTTGGAGATGGGTAGATTCTCCTTTGCTCAGTGACTCCAAAAGATGTAGGTTTTCACCTTGGCTCTGCCTTTCACTAGCTGTGACCATTTCTGTTCCATATTAAACAAGGAGGTCAAATGTCATCATCTCAAAGGCCAAAATGCCAGGCTTTTATGCTTGGACTTCCATCGGCCCTGATGCAATATTTTCCCCACAAATGGGGAAGGAGAGTCTTTCTGAAATAAGTTAGAAAGATTACGCAGGAAGAAGTGAGTTTGCAGAATCCAAATGACACATTGCCCAATACGCAGAGTCCTGTAGACCTGGACAGATGACCATTGCCTGCAGGGTCCATGTAGCTTTGCCAAGGCGTCCCTCCAGCAGCCAGGCTCAAGGTCATGAGCATCTCTGAGGAATATGGCAATGATTCAGATGGGAGCTCGGTCCTCTGTGGAGAAAATGATGAATCCTCTTGATTAGTGCTCAAGAAACATACAGGCACATGTCCAAATGTTTGAATGAGGAGGACTTTCCAGCAGCGTACAGGAGAAGAGAGCTGAAGGTGCCACTCAGTGAAAAATTGGAGCAGAAACACTCAGAGGAAAACACTCAGGAATGGGGTCACAGTGAGCTTCAAAATTCTGGTGATATAAAAAATATTTTCTTCAGACCCAGAGATATACCGTTAGCATGTTTGCCTTCACAGAGTACTAGGTCTAGCAAAAGAGGCATAAGAAGAATGCTTTTGATATTTTTAAAAGTATCAGCTGCTTCAAAAAAGGGTTTGACCTAATTTCTTTAAATAGTAAGTGCTTCTTTATGGTTAAAATGTACATACTTTTAAAACACGATTGAAACCGTACAAGGCATGTTATCTGTGCAGTGTCATACTGGTGAGGACAGTCCATTCCCTGGGGAGATGGGAAACCTTTTCTCTTTCCTCGCCACTGGCTACATAATTTTTCCTTTGTAAGTGGAAACCTTGAACTCTGTTCCCTTTAAGATCTCAGACGCTCTGATCAAGCGTGTCCAAGTGTCTCAGGAGCAGTGGGTCAAAGGCGCCCTGGAGCCAAAAGTGTCTGCGGAATTTGACCTGACCTTGGACAGTGAGCCGCTGCTGCAGGCCATCCACCAGCTGGACTTCATTCAGATGAAATGTAGGGGTGAGCCGCGGTTGGCCCAGCTCAGTGCTTCACTCTGAGGGGGCAGTGGAAATCTCGTGATATGTGGCATGAGGCAGGGAGGAGGGGGAAGCCAAAATCACAGACCCAGTTTCAAGTCCCACCTCAGCCACCCATTGGCTATGTGAGACCTGGAATAGGTAGCACCCCAGGATGAGTTTGTAAAGGTGGATCATCTGTTCATTTAGAGACCCTTATTGAATGTCTGCCATGTGCCAGACACTACTTTAGGTGCACAGGACACAGCCTGAGCAAGACTACAAACTCCATCACAGGACTAGAGAAGAAAATAGACAATACACAGACAATCTATAACAGCATGTCTGATAGTGGCAGGTGCTAAGAAGAAGGTGTTTTGCAGGGGATGGGGACAGCAATAGATATGAGGGGGAGTATTTCGAAGTGAAGAGAAGGGAGATGCAATACAGGGGAAGAACATTCCAGGCTTGTGCAAAGGCCACGGGACAGGAATAAATTTTCTGTTTCCCAAGAAGAGCAGTAAGGTCAGAAGTAAAAGCAGAATCAGGTAGAGAATGATAAGTGATCAGACAGACGTGGGGAACACAGGCTGTGGGTGTAAGTTTGCATAACTTGCCCCAGGTTACAAATTAAGCAAATGATGGCCCAAACCAGAGACTTGTTCCCAAGTCTGGCTCTCCAGAGATATCAAGAGTCCATTTAAGAGGAGAAATAAAGCTGTTTGGGTTGTTTTTTTTTTTTTTTTTAAGATTTTTTTTTTTATACATTTATACATACAAGAACAGGGGTTTAGACCAGAGGTGCAGGGGGCGGTGAGAGGATTCACCAGAGACAGAGCGGGGAGCAGAACAGGCAGAACCACTGAAATACACTGCTGAGGGGAGCAGCCGGCGAAACAGGAGAGGTCTGCTGCGCCATGTGGGTCACCTCCCTGGCCAGTGATAGAACTCACGCTGCAGTGGCTGGCGATAGCTTGATAGAGCTGTCTTTAACCCCTGCACCACTAGGAAGGGCCCCCCCCTTTTTTTTTATAACTGAAGTGTTAAAGGACTGAATGCCACACCTACAGAATTTGTGAATTCAGGAAGATCCTTACCTGCGAAATATGTGGCCATTTTTAAACCCTCAAAAAACAAGTCTCTTGCACATCTCCATGCTCACTCCCCTCTCAGCTTGCACCTTGGGTGAGATTCGGAAATACCACCTGCTTTAGGTGTAAATAAGCAGGTGCTGAGGAGTGGGAGGACCCTGGCCAAGTGGGGTTGCTGCTGCAGAGGGAGGGGTGGCTCTGTAACATGGGAATGCAGAAGGAAGTTGGAACTGCTTTGAATGGGATGGGATAGTGGAAATCACTAGAAGCAAAGAGATAACTCCTGCACACTCAAACTGTGGCTTGGAGAATCAGGCTGAGCTCTCAGCAAGTCCTGAGAGCAAGTCTGTAACCAAGACATCCAACTAAACCATCAGGATTGCATCCAACTAAACCATCGGTTGACCCCAGAAGATGGTGTCCTAATATTAAGAGCCAAATTGAAATCTGTAGCTCTGAACACTGGTGTTCCAATTTTTCCTTTAAAATACGTCCTTATAAACTGTATTTCTAAACTCTTTGACACTGAACACCACTAGGAAATAAAAACATCAATAGGAAAAAACAAACATCAGAAGTTATGATACATGTTATGATTCAAATCATAACATGATACATCAGTTATGATTCAAATCCTTAATTTCATGGATTAACTGTCTAATGCTCTAAAATTACCTCTCTTTCCCGAATCTGGTTCCCTGGGCTTTAAAAATGCTTCTAGCCAAAGACTTAAATATGGTTGTGCATCTTGCATAGGCAACCACCATTCCCAGGTGTGAGCTGCACGCTGGCCCTGGAGAGAAGGTTTGTGTAGGCCTGTGCTGAGGCTGGGAGATTATGGATGTAGCTTTTGGGGTACTCGGGAAATCCTCACAGGTCTGAGAGTCAAACCAGTGCTTCTCAATGGACAGGTCGGGGAGAAGACAGTCCTTCCTCAGGGCTATAGACTCAGAGATGGGGGGCGACTACTGGGTCTACCCTTGCCCCCAGATTCCAGGACACCCCCCCTAGGTTGAGCAGGGCACAATCACCCATAATTGCCCTCACCCCAGCCCATCTTGAAGTGACACAACAGGCTGAGGTGTGCGTGCAAGAAGCTGGGGGTCCCCACCGGGTGACCTGGGGTCCTGGGAATACAGAAAGGGGATGCATGGGGGCATCCTGGCACCCTGAGCAGAGCATGGCACATTAACCAGCCGGTTGCCATCACAGTGCCGCCCGTCCCGCTGCTGCAGCTGGAGAAGTGCTGCACGCGCAACAACAGCGTCACGCTGGCCTGGAGGATGCCGCCCTTCACCCACAGCCCTGTAGACGGCTACATCCTGGAGCTGGACGATGGTGACGGGGGGCAGTTCCGGGTAAGGCTCAATTCGGGGGGTTCTGACGAGGCCCCTGAGGTGTTGCTTTTCACTGATACCTCTCAGAGAGGACATCGATTCCAAGGACGGAGGCCCGGGGGTCTTTTCTCATGGGAGATTGGGCTTCTCTACCAAGGGCTAGTTCTGAACAGCCTCAGCAGGCAGAGGTGGAGCCACCAAGAAAATTGGGGATGACATATCTGTGAAGACTGACCCAGCTCTGAGGCAAGCTTCAGAGAAGCTGTCTCAAGCATGAGCCTTATTCCCAGTTCATCCCATCAATCCAGTCATTTCTGTTCTTCAACATTTGCCCACATAGCCCCACTCATGCAGCTCCCTGTCCCCTCAACATTCTGTCACACCTTGCCTTGCCTGGCTCACAAATTATTTTACCTGGCATGCCCTGGCTTGCTTGCCCTCACCCCAGCCCACCCTGAAACTGAGACTCCCAGGCTGACGTGCGCAAGAGGCTGGGGGGGTGGGGTCCCTGCATGGTAGTTGTTGGGGCAGGATAGGCACAGTGTAGATTATCTATGATCTGAGCAGGCCGGGTAAAGGAGAGTCCTGGAGCCCTCGGTGGGTTTCTCAGGCTTTTATTGAGCTTTTACATGTACAGCAGCAACCAGGTACATGGCAGGCAGGAGTGCTGGGGGTCCATGAAACCAGCAGTACTCCAAGCCCTCTGCAAGTCTTCACTCTGGGCTTCTCTGGCCTTCTTTAACACACTTGTCTCTCCTGTCTCTCTCCTGCCTCCTCTCCTGCTTCTGCTTCTCTTGGTGACTATCCGAAATACTCCTCCCATGGCCCACAGAAGTAAACAAGACAGCTTACAACAATGTAACAACTGCAGGTGCCCCATCAGGCAGGGCAACCCTAATGGTGGGAGGGCAGAAAAGCCTGAAAACTATTTACCCTACAGTAGTCAAGGAGATAATTCAGCTCCCTTTCCTTCTGGGGGCCCTGGGCCCAGGGATAGGATGTTCTCAGGCAGTGTCCCAGCTGGTGCAGACCTGCCACCTACCTCTATCTCCCTAAGACCCATCACGCCTCACAGATTCTCAAGGTTTGCTTCTGACTTGAACATGATCTGTTTTCCTGCTGCCACTCACCCAAATTTTCCCTGTTCAATAACTCCATTGGGATGATAATACTTTGAATGTTTTAACAGGAACCAACAGCAAGAGAAAGTTTCCAAGTAACATAGGCACCTAATGAGCAGCCTTCCTCTCTTGTAGGAAGTGTATGTGGGGAAGGAGACCCTGTGCACCATTGACGGGCTTCATTTCAACAGCACCTACAATGCCAGAGTCAAGGCTTTCAACTCATCTGGCGTTGGGCCTTACAGTAAAACTGTCGTCCTGCAGACTTCTGATGGTAAGCACTGGGGCATCCGGGGGACAGAAACAAAACCAGGGATAAGTTCCTAAAGGAGAAAAATGGAGTTCGAGACCCAAACCAAATTTCGTCTCATAGACCAGGAAAAACCTATCAGCTGCTTAAAGAGGAAGGAATGAGGGAGTGGAGGCTATAGTTGGGGGTGAGGGACCATAAGTGGGTAGGACAGTTCCAGTGAAAGGGAGTTGCATGGCTGCCAGGGTGGCATGTGCTGGCCCCTACATTCAAATCCTCCAGGCAGCGGGCCCTGACCCTGGAATTCCCAACTCGAGAGGTCAGATCTGATGGTTTCCATATCTGGCTGGGTCTTTTCTGGTTTCACACAAGAGCACATCAATATTCCATTGGGTTTTGACTATTGGAGTCCTCAGCAGGGAGCGATGATACAAAGAACATGTCCCAAGGGATTCTGCCCCTCTGAGCCCAGCACACCCCAGCCTGAGCTGCAGAGGCTCCAGAATGAGGCCTGTCTTGTGTTCATTGTCATCATTTCTCCCTGCACATCCTTTGGTTGCTCTAAGAAAAGTGTCACATGCCCAGGCTGTCTCTCAGAGTCATTTTATAAATCATCAAGCAGTCACTTGCTTTTTGCTCCTCCAGCCCTGAGACTTGTGTGGCATGTTGTGTTGGTAATTCTAGAGTAAGGGCCTCATTTCCCACAAGCTGAGGGCTTTGGAGAGCAGAAGGGGGCGCTACACCATGGACTGGAAGCAGGGAAACAACTTTGTGACTGTGGCTACGCCCCGACACTTGTTCTGTGTCTCACGAGGCGGGCGTGGCTACTTGCTTAGTTGAGCTCACAACAGCTTATGCAGCAGGGAAGGGCAGAGAATATTAGGAACCAGAACTCCACAAAATGCATCTAGGTTTGGGACTGCGAGGTCTGAATGTCTGTGTTCCTTGGCACAGTTGGGTCCATGGGACTGGAAACTTGGAGGCACACAGAGCAGAGAGTATGCATGCACATGTTTATTTTTGCATGATAATCACACAGGGCAGGATATTTGATGTCAGTGCCCACTTGCTGATAGATGCAAGTAGGTTTGTGGCTCTAAGTCCAGGTTAGAGATGGCAGGTTAAATCCGTCCTCCGACCCTCTCCTCTTGCCTCCACCTTTCCAGTGGCCTGGTTCACATTTGACCCCAACTCTGGGCACCGGGACATCATTCTATCCAATGACAACCAGACAGCCACCTGCAGTAGCTATGACGACCGGGTGGTGCTGGGCACGGCTGCATTCTCCAAAGGCGTGCACTACTGGGAGCTGCACGTGGACCGATATGACAACCACCCAGACCCTGCCTTCGGAGTGGCCAGGGCCAGCGTGGTCAAGGACATGATGCTGGGCAAGGATGACAAGGCCTGGGCCATGTACGTGGACAACAACCGCAGCTGGTTCATGCACTGCAACTCCCACACCAACAGGTGCGCGGTGAGCCCTCGCTGGAGCTTCTCAGACATAGGGTGTTTGGGGCTGAGGGTCCTGAGGGCCCAGCATCCCTTCTGCTACGCCAAAGTTCAGGCGTCTGGAATGTGGGGAATGTTTTTAGTCACTTTGGTGTCCAATTTCCAGAGTTGGACTCTGACTAGGTAGAAATGGCCATTTGCCTATAGCCCTAATGAGAGTCCGCAGCAGTGACTAAAGTGACGTCAGCATAAGTCCATTTCCAGGTCCTTCCCCTGCTGTGCTTCTCCTCCTGGTTCTATTCCACTTTCCAGACCACACTTGAGAGGCTGAAGAGCCAGTAACTCCAGGGCTGTGTCCAGGTGTCTGCAGAGGGAGCAGGTGCCCTTGCCATGGCCGGTCATTTACCTGCAGTGACCCCTCCCACGGCCCCACCTCCCTTGACCCAAGGCAGTGTCCTCCAACAAGGTGGGCATGAGAAGGGCAGGGATTATTGGGGAGCTCACTGATGACGGTTCGGTCAAGCCACCCCCACCCGCCCACCAAACTGCTGAGGCTGGCCCTGGGATTGGCATTACCAGAGTAGACACAGGAAATTCAGATTCTCGGGGAGAAAGTTCCTTTGGGGCTGCTGTAGGAAAGATGCCCTTGATGCCTGACCTCTTCCAGGGACTTGGGGTGCCTGGATCTCACTCTTCAGACACAGAGAAGGCAGTGGGCCCCACTCTCCCCTTGTAGCTTGGTATTCTCTCTCTCCTCCTCCCACCAGGGATATTGTGCTCACATCCAGCCTGTGAATGTGTTTGTGTGTGAAGTGGGGTGGGGGAGGGGGATGGTATGACAAAGGAACCAGAAATGGTAAGTTGTAGCTACCCCAAATTGCCTCCTTGCTTTGGAGTCTCCTTCTTAGTCCCTTGAGGGTCATGTCCCAAGGTAGGAGAGGCAAAGAGCTGACTTCACCAGGCCCTCACTCCAGGCAAAGTTTGTCTGGAAGCTTTCTGTGTTCTGGGTCCATCTGCATCTCCTATAAACCTCCCTAGAGTCCTGATCTGGAGCAGGGTTTGGAAGGAGACTGAATACCGCCCACCTGCCTTTTCACTGGCAGCGCCCTCTGTCTCCAGAGGCTGGGGAAGGGGCAGGTATCTCTGTGTCTCTGGACCTTCTGCCTGGACACTGCAGGCTATCTGGGCCCTGCATGCTGACCAGGTGCAGAGGCTGACCAGACCCAGCATGTGGACCAGCCCTGCAAATTGACCCAACTCTGGGCCTACTCCAGCCTCTGCTGCAGACCACAAAGGGCCTGAGTCTGGACACACCAATTTCTCTTAAGCCAAAGGAGCACCCAGATTCACTCAGTGCTAGACACTGCAGGAAGAACCTGATTTATATGATCTCACTAAGTCCCCACAAATGTACTGTTTTTTTTGTCATTTCACAGATAATGAGACCAGGGCTTAGAAAGGGTAAAAATAGTAGCCCAAGTCACAGGCAAATTAAGGGTACTGTCAGGGGTTAGCTCAGAATCCCGATTCCAGTTTGATGTATGCATGAAGGATTGGGGGAACATGGCCTTCAGTCTGGCACCCCCAGCACAAACCTTAGCTGTGAGCACCCTGGGCGTGAGGCATATTCCTGTTGCTAGAGCCACCCGGTGGTCACTCTCCAAACAGCACCAAAGGCCCTTTCGCAGTTCCCTTTTCCCACCTGCAGGATCCTCCTGTCCTGGGATCCCCAACACACCTTTTGAAAGCTGCCCACCAAAACAAACCCTTCTGGTGGGGAGTCCACCAAATCCTCTGCACGACATTCCCATTCTCTCTGCCTCCCATCAGCCTCCAGCTGATCTGCTCTGTCCCAATCAGGAAAGGACAGGTAAAGACTAAGACCCCAGCCCTCAGCTAGGAGAGGAGCCTGAAGAACTTGGCCTGTGGAGAGGGGCCCGGTCAGCCTAGGTCCCCTGGAGAGTGCTGCTCACTTAAAGATTCTACTCCATGGAGGCGGTAGGAGTCCCACCACTCATGAAATGTAGAATCACCAACGTGCATCAAGATCTTCACAATTAGGGCCTCCCCGGGTGGCGCAGCGGTTGAGCGCTAGGCTGTGAAGCTGCCCGTAGCCTCTGCAGCACCGGTTTGATCCCCGGCCGCTGGTGAGGGTCCCACATGGCGTGCAGACCTCTCCTGCCGCCCACTGCTCCCCTCAGCAGTGTACTTCGTCAGTCTGCCTGTTCTGTTCCCCGCTCTGGCTCTGGTGAATCCTTTCACCCTCCCGCACTTCTGACTATTCCCAGTGCTTTTATAAATAAATAAATAAATCTTTAATAATAATAATAATAATAATTAAAAAAAAAGATCTTCACAATTTACATCCTCAAGGAGTCACCTGTGGGCTAGGGACTGGCTAAAACTGAAAAGTGTACCAAGTTAGTTCTTGTCCTGGGCAGGTGAAAAACCTTCCTTCTCTTGCTCCAGTCCACATTTGTTTGTTTTTGTTATAAATTTTTTAGGTTTATTTATTTATGCACATGAGAGCTGGGGTACAGGTCAGAGATGCAGGTGGTGAGAAGATTCACCAGAGACAGAGTGGAGAACAGAACAGACAGACTGAAATACACTGCTGAGGGGAGCAGCGGGTGAGATAGGAAAGGTCTATGGCGCCATGTGGTTGGCTCCCTGGCTGGGGATCGAACTGCAGAGGCTGCGAATAGCTTCATAGTGCGGTGCTTAACCCCTTGCGCCACCAGGGAGGCCCCAGGCTCCACATTTGTAAGTAGGAGCCACTCAGGAAAACCCGAGCTCCGTGGACATGCAGGTCTCTGGCACTGTCAGTAAAGAGACCTTTCAGTAAAGAAAGACCCCTGGCTCCCCTAGCACAGGGAGCCTTTGATGAATGGAAAGGTGTCCTGTGGGACCCCTTATCAGGCGAGCAGACCTCAAGAGAAGACTCATGGCCCAGAAGAGCAGCTCTTGCACACCATGGGGCTGTGTGTTTAGGGAAGGGTCTCCCAACACCTTCAAAGTGATTCTCTGGAGCCTTCACCTGCACCCCAGCCAGGTGTGGTGATGAGGCTCCCCGGGGCTTCTCTTCCCAGGACAGAAGGCGGAGTGTGCAAGGGGGCGACAGTCGGCGTGCTGCTGGACCTGAATAAGCACACCCTGACCTTCTTCATCAACGGGCAGCAGCAGGGCCCCACAGCCTTCAGCCACGTGGACGGAGTCTTCATGCCAGCCCTCAGCCTCAACCGCAATGTGCAGGTACCACACGTCCCTCTAGGGTGACCCCCACCCCAGGCCTGGGAGCCTCCTTAGTGCACCTAGGCCAAGTGGGCCATGAAGAAGCCAACTGCAGTGCCTGCTGTGGTGAGAGTTTGCCTACCAAACTTGGGCATCCCCAGGAGACCAGTCTCTGAGTAGTCAATTCTTTTTTTTTTTTTTTTAAGATTTATCCATTTATGCACATAAGACCTGGGGTACAGACCAGAGTTTTCAGGGATGAGAGGATTCACCGGAGACAGAGTGGGGAGCAGAACAGGCAGATTGACCAAAATACACTGCTGAGGGGAGCAGCGGGCGAGACAGGAGAGGTCTGCTGCGCTATGTGGGTCACCTCCCTGGCCAGGGATAGAACTTGTGCTGCAGAGGCTGCAGTGAGCTTCATAGGTGGCGTCTTAACCCCTTGCGCCACCAGGGAGGCTCTGAGTGTTCAGTTCTTACTGGTTCACCTACAAGCAAGCAGAAACTGGACAGCAGCTTGTGAAGGAACAACACAGGGAGGAGGAAGAGAGGATGGGGGAGGGAGCATGTAGTGATTCCATTTTCTGGGAAAGCTGCATTGGGGGGATGAAGTCATGCACAGTCAGTGCCCCTTGCCCAGCTTGGATCCAGTGGCCAGCTGCATGCTGGGACCTTGCAGGTGGGGAATGCTGAACCTTTGTGTGGTTTTCCCCTGAGAGGAGAAATAACATAGGAGAGTTGGGAGAGACCAGGTCTGCTCACTCCTTGCTGGCTTTCCCATGAAGCAGGCAAGAAACTTGTCCTTTTTCATCTCAGGCTGGGTCCAGTCCCAGAAGAGTGCTGATGGCTCAGGGGTCCCAAAACAGACAAAAGAAATGGGTCCCCAGTGTGGGTGTGATGGGCGAGAGAACCGTGGAGCAGATTTGTTTCTGGCATAGTGCCCCTCCTCTGGGGAGGGCTTAGTCCTGCTTTGCAGTGGCCATTGGGCCTGGATGCTGATGGGTCTGCATCCATCGTGTGTCGGTTGATTTGGACCCTGCTCATCTGCAAAAGGGCTTCGAGGCAGCAGGAAATATGGACACCTCGTCCCCACTGTTAATAAAACCGAAGCAGGAAGGGAAAGCGCCCTGGAGAGAAAGCAGAAACAGACAGTTGATCACGTACAACCCAGTGGTGAGAGATGCTGACTCTCCATGCAGTCAAAATCCACGTAGAATTTGATACTCCCCTCCAAACTTAACTAACAGCTTGCTCTTGACTAGAAGCCTTTCTGATAGCATTTTTTTATATTTTATTTTCAATTGCAAATGACACCATGAGGTCTGTTAGTATTTGTATGGGTAGGTTTTTATCCATTTAATATATATTTTTTTAAGATTTATTTATTTATGCATACAAGAGCTGGGGTACAGGCCAGAGATGGGGGGGGGCGTGGTGAGAGGATTCACCAGAGACAGAGTGGGGATCAGAACAGACAGACTGAAATACACTGCTGAGGGGAGCAGTGGGCGAGACAGGAGAGGTCTGCTGCACCATGGGGGTTTCTTCCTGGCTGGCGAGGAATCAAACTCATGCGGCCGGGGATCGAACAAAAAGCTGCAGTGGCTGCAGATTGCTCCACAGTGTGGTGCTCAACCCCTTGTGCCACCAGGGAGGCCCTCCATTTTATCTGTTTATAATAGATCTCTGTCTGTAGTATGGTAGCAAATGACAAACTAAACTATTATCTGCATACATTTTATGCACATATCTTTTCCTACTTTTTTCCATATTTCTAGGCTATCTGGTTTGTCTGTGAGCTTTTTCAAATTGCCACAAATCTTCCCTGCAATTTTCTAATGTATTCATTGAAAAGAAAACCCGTGTGTGGGTGGGCCCGTGCAGTTCAGACCCGTGTTGTTCCAGGACCAACTGTACAACCGTGAGAACCAGACCCCAGGGCATCAGCTCACCGGGGCTCCTGGCAACCAGGACACAGTGGAGAATACAGGCAGCTGTGTGGTTTTCTGAGGAAAGAGCCTCCAGCCAGCTCCTAGGAGACCTTACATTAGAGTCACTGAGCAGCATAATAAACAGCGGATCCACAGTACAAAGGCGCCCCAGGTTGCTGCCAGTGGGACCCCAAATAGAGCGAGTAGAGGGAGCTGCTGACAGCCCCTGTGCCATGAGGGCCAGGGGGTGGGTTCCACAGGCAGCCTCTCTCACCTCCCTTTCCTTCCTATCTTCTTTTCCAGGTCACCCTGCACACAGGATTGGAAGTTCCGACAAACCTGGGGCGGCCAAAGCTGTCGGGCAACTAGCCTCTCAGCTCCAGCTCTGCTCCTGCTCTTCTGGGGACAGCCCCGCATCCCTCACTACGTTGACATGATGAGGGCAGGACGACCAGGTCACGGGTGCAACCCAGCAGCCACTGAGTATGCTAAGGACATGTTTTCTTTGAGGGACACGGAGTGGGTCTGCAGGCCACGTTTGTTGAGGCCACTGTTGGGGGTGACCGTGGGTGCGTTTCACCTTTGTTCGCCCTGGACGTTACAAATACTCACGAAGAAGGACCTTTCTCGAGGGAATGAGGAAGTATTCAGGGTTTATGGTTATGTTTCCTGCCATCTGGTTTCACAGCCTGTCTTTCAGGCCATAGAGGAAGGTGGTGGGAGGGAAAAGCAGACTTTGAGATTGACTTACTGAGAACAAGAGGCTGGGAGACACTTTGTAATCACATACCCCGTGTCAACCCTCTGCGAGCACGATGCTCCTTCACAGCCCCAAGCCTGCAGGTTCCCGTCTTTGCCAGGACAAGTTATTTGATTTTTTTGGGTCCTGGAGTCTTCAGTAGGTTACACCACTCATAGACCTAATCCAGATGGGACATTAATCGTTACTCCTTTTTTGCTTTTTTGCCTCTTTCCTTGAACTGATGAGAACATTTTTAAATGGTTTCTTTAAGTCCTTCATTAATCAAACAACCTCTCTCTCTCTCTCTCTCTCTCTCTCTCTCTCACACACACACACACACACACACACACACACACACACCCCTCCAAAACAGTTCACTAAAATTCATTCATTCACTCAGTACTTAGTTCTTAGACATACACAAACTACTACTGGAATTTGAATGACTATATGATATGTCCCCCTTTAGTAGGTAGCTCTTTCTGGAACGTACTCCCCAAAAGGTTAACTGCAAAGCTGTCTCATTTGCTCTCCGATTCATATGCATATAAAATGGGAGACCCGGGGGAAGCCTCTTAGAGGCTTTAGACCTTTGTTTTAGACCTACCCCACCATAGTCAGGAAAGCAAGAAGTGCCCCCAGGGCAGGGCAGGTCTGCCACGGTGGTGTGGACAGGACCTCTGAAGAAGGCAGGAAGTCGATAGCAATATTGTGTTCCTAGTCCCTCAGCTTCCTGGAATGAGCCCCGGGTGAGCTGTGTCCCATTGACCAAGGGAAGGCTCTGGAAGTGGGGCCTCCTCTCCTTGCTGGGAACACTAACCTTCTCCCTTGAGATCCCTGTTGAGTCATTTCCATCTCTTGGAAGGATCTCGCTCCAAAATCTGAGCCTGGAGCTCTCATGGTCCCCAGAGCACCTTGCAGCTCACCCCCACTCTCTTCTTCTCATCGCCTGCCACCTCCATCTTCATCTGGTTGGTCAAAGATCTTTCTCCTTTTTAAGAGAATATATTTTATCAAGCATTTTGTTTTTGAGGTTGAGGAGTCACTTGTCTATTTGCTGGATTGGATTTTTATAAAACTTAGCCCGTAAACCGGCACCAACTGTGTTAACTCGGTTTCTAGCTGCTTTCCGAGCCATCCAGCCGTTGCTGGGCAGCCCCTACCCTCCTTCAGCAGATCCGACAATCCTACCTCAAAGCCAAGCTCTTGGCCCACCAGGCTCCTCCAGGCACCTTCAGGAGTCACTTGGTGCTGTATTTAAGCCTCCGTCACTGCCTTGGGGCCCTGGAATCCATCACCCGCTTAGAGGGGAGTGGAGGTCTTCCCTCTTGGTTCTTGACACAGCAGGTAGTTTCCAGGGTGCCTGGGGGCATGCTTCATCCTATTCTGGAGATGCGACCAGGGATTGTGCACAGCCTGGCAGCCAGGTCCTCCTCTGTGCAGGTCTCTCTTCTCTGCTTTCACTTCCTTCGGCTTCACTCCTTAGCCGTAGCTCTGGGTGGACTCTGCTGGGAGGGTGGGGAAGGTTTCTGAAGGTGGATCCTGGGCTTTCCAGACCCATCTGCTTCGGGAAATGTCCCCTTGTCTTTTGGAAAAGGGCCAGTGCGCCGGAAGTGAAGGTGCTGCTGGAAAGGCAGCTAGGGAGGGCAGCCGGGTGGGATGGCTTTGTACAGTGGAGTCTGGATGAAAGGCTGGGGAGCTCCTGGAAACAGGTGGTCCTGGCTCCCCATTTTTTGAGAAGACCAGTTTGAAAACTGGGCTTGGTAACACTCTCAGGAGAGCTACGACCTAGGTCAGGGGAGGTGCGGAAAGGGAGAAGGTGGCCTCTTTAGGAAGAAAATTACCTGAAATTCAGAAAGAAACCACCAGGACTCCCTCCCCTACTTGCAGCAGTCACAGGAGCCCTGTGAGCTTGGGGAGCAGATGAGAGCCTTTTTCCAGCTTCCTAGCAGCCCAGAAGCAATATGGCTGATACCAGGGATCATACAGCCAGCTCTCCTGTCTCCAGCACAAAACACTATCAGGGACAAGAGTGGACCTAAAGGTGAAGGCAGCACACTTCTGTCTGTAGGGATCAGCAATGAAGAGGGAACTCATCAACTCCTACGGCCTTATGTCACCCTCCAGAAGCCCCTCGGATTTGGAGAAGCCACAGGTCATGGGATTCTCGCCATCGAATTCTCTGTTACTTTACCAGATGGTGACACTTTTGTACATAAAAATTTTTATCAAGATGATGCTTTGGGGGCTCTGGCTGAGGAATGCATTACTTGGTGTCCATCTATCAAGCAGTTTCAGTGAGAAAGGAATTCAAGGTGATTTAAAAGTCAAGTTCCATAGCATTGTAAATAATGCCCCTGTGACGTGGTTCTACAGTTTGTTCTTTGCTAGTGGGCCAGTTTGGTCAAAGTGTATGCCTTTCCTTTTCATATGAACCGCTTTAAAAAATCTCAAACAGCATCTTACTGTATAGCATCACAGCTCCTAATTCAAAGCAAACTAAGGTATTACCCAGAGCTCTGCTTGCCCCGCCCCTGTCCTGTTTGGGAAAATACTGATTCCAGCTGAAGCAGCCATCAGTCATATACTTACCCACAAAGTAACTGAGCTAAAAACTATGAAACTGTGCACAGTGCTAGGCTGACTCTTCAGTTCTGTGTACTGTGTAGTTGCTGCAGCAGTGCCCTCAGTCACCCAGAGCCCACCGAGGTTGGTTGAGGACCCTACTTTCCATAGCGAGTTTGGGCAAAACTGTGGCATTCACCACGAGTAAGGGGAATAGGCCCTTCCCTCCTGTTCTTGGTGCCTGGGATGCCCCAGCCTTACGGTGCCCCTGCCCTCTGCCTCCCAGAGCACTCTCAGGAAAGGATCAGAATGCAGGATCTATGCGTACTTCCTCTAGGGATACTTGCATTTAAGCCTTAAATCTAATTGTTAGTGAAAGGCTTGGTCCCCTGTAAAGGTGTGTTTCAGCACAAGTGAGCAGGTGGCTCCCAGCCAAAGTTGCTGCTGGCCCCATGGCTACTGCTGACTGCAAGGTAGAACTGGTGGATAAAATCCTTGGCAGGGAGTTTGACTATTACAAGGCCCACGGAGGATGCCAGGATTTCTCAACCTCACTGCTGTTTTCATTTGGGGGTGGGTAATTCTCTGTTGGGGGGTCCTCCTGTACCTTGCAGGATGTTTAGCAGCATCCTTACCCTCCACCCCTAGATACCAGTAGCCATCCCCAAGTTCGTCATTACAACCAGAAGTGTTGGCAGGCATTGCCAAATGTCCCCTGGGGGACACCCCTGGTTGAGAACCATTATAAATAAGTTATATCAGTAGTTTGTCAGGTGCGGATATGCAGAATGATGCATGGGGCGTCGACTTCAGGGAACTAGAGCTGCAGGGTTTCATTTTAAACCCCAAACCAGAATTGTCCCTAAGTCTATAGTGTTGGGGAAGGTAGGAAGAAATGGAGTGAGCCACAAACAGCAGCCAAACTGTTAGACCTCACTTTGTATTGACTGACAATACCCTGAAAACCCCTCTCCATTCTTAGGAAGCAAAATTCCTAACCCTCGTTTTTCTTAGCTACTTTTGACCAGATACACCTTTGACCAGATGCCACTTTTGACCAGATATGTGGCCTTTAACTGTTTTAAAAAAAATCTATTCAGATATCATTAGAAGATATTCAAGCTCAAAAAAAAAGAAAGAAGATATTCAAGCTTTATGCTGATCCTGGGAAATCCCAGAGCTTTATTTATTTTTTGCAAGTAAACCAGTAACTTTTCACTGATCATGTTCTGTGACAGTTCCTCCTTGAAGAAAAAAGGATCCTGGCAACTTATAAGTGGATAATAAAGTAGATAAAGAGTATATTTGGGGCAGGACATATTGATCAGGTCCCAGATACTTGATTCTTTTTAACTGACTTTGATCTTGACTTATGGTATAAGTGGGGGCAAAGCTCTTAAATAAATCTTCCTGTGCCTCAGTATCCCCACCTGAAAATAGAACTAGTCATACTAACCTACCTCCTCTGATGTAATGTGAGGATTACAGAATAACACTTTAAATTTAAAAAAGGATAGTCTTTCATCTACTGAGTCTAGGCTGATTCACATTCAGTTTATCAGGCCTGTGTAGTGACTTTCCAGAGTATTTTCTGACCAGTGTCTTCCATCCAAGCTTCTTATGATGGGAGCAAATATTTATGTATAGCTGCCTGGCCTTGAGGGAGTAAAATTGACATTTAAAACAGGTTTCATATGGCCATCAAAAGCAATGCTCCACATGTGCCCATCCCCAATGAGCCTGATGTAATGGTACTCTTACAAAGTCTGTGAACAGGCTATGTGTTCGCATCTCATATCTCAAAGGCATCTGCATGCAGAGGCCCCCTTAAAACATAGAAAAAGATTAACCAGCCTTCCTAGCTCCTTGGTTACCTTCAGTTCTGGTATCTAAAGGGGGTCCCCCAATCTGTCGTATGTCCTTTGTTTCCAAAGATTCGGCAGAGGGAGCAATTTTGAAAATCAGTGTCAAAGAGTACAGTGAGATACAACTGAAGAGCAGTCTAGAAGGCTGGTTGGGCTGAAAGGCAAAGGGGCTGGTGGTCATCACCTGGCTGGGATGTCTATTAAGAGGGATTCCCAGTTTTTTCAATGAATGACTTCAGTCAAGAGTGGGGGTTGAGGCTTACAGGAAAGTCTCATCTGAAGGTGTCACTCTTCTATCAAAGGGCACTGCCCACTGAGGACACAGGCAGTCTAGCCTAGTCCTAGGGAAGACCCAGGGGGTACATGGGCAAGCAAGACAGGCACCGTTTACCAACCAGGCCCTCAGGAAGGGCTGAGGTTTGGAAAAGTGATTTCGAGCAGCTGTGGGAACAGGAACGTGGCTTCCAGAGTGACAGTCCTGCCAGAGAAAGCCTCTCTAACTCCTCCCACATCTGGTGACCAGACAACCCAAGACCCAGACTCTCAGTACCAAGAGGAAGCTGAGAGAAAGCCAAGTGGAAAATGTTAAATGCATGATGTAGAATTGCTGCTTTCACACTATTGTATTAAGCATGAGAGATGTTTGTTTAACGTTGGCAAAGGAATTTTAAAAGTAACAAAAAGCGTTGTATCCTTGTTTTGGCTGTCAGCACAATTTCATTTTTTCCTGCCTTTCTTTACCCATTTTCTCCCTTCACCACCCCTTCCCCATCACATCCACTTTCTGTCACTAGTTGTTGGTATTTGGTGGCAGCTCTTGGTCCCGCTGGTGTTCACGTTCCACTGGGAACACGAGGGGGGAAGTAAGGGGAAAGGAAAGCAACTTTTTTCTAATTTTTGTATTGGTATCCACAAGCGTTTGTATTTTTTGAATTGCAAACACTGTTTTCTGGTCTTTTGGGGGTTCGTTGAACTTTGTGTATTGCCTTTTGGAAAACCTAAGTTTTACCACAGTCTTAAGCAGATTTGAAATAAATTCTTTTGACACTGCCAACAACTGAAAGATGGCGTATGGTCTGTAATTACTGCTCAGCAGCAAGGTCTGCATTTCTCCAAACTGGCTCTCCCTGACAGTGAGAGGTGGCAGAAGCTGTGGGGGGGGGGGGGTTGGGGGGGGTAAGGGAGACATGTCTGCCACCCATAGGGCCCAGACCTTGTCAGGCAGCAGGGTCAAGGTCACATGCCCAGGAAATCTTGATGTGATTATATATGGCTCTAAATGATAAGGTACCACTTCAAACTGGGGAGTTTATAAAACTCATTTTTGCAAGAGGTAATAAGGCTTGAAACTGGTAACAGTTAACGCATGGTTAAGATTAATTCATGAGGGGCCTCCCTGGTGGCCTAGGGGTTAAGTCTCACCACTATCACCCCTGAGGCCTGAGTTCGATCCCTAGCCAGGGTGCTAACCCACTGGTGCAGCAGACCTCTCATATCTCGCCTGTTGCTCCCCTCAGCAGTGTATTTCAGTGGATCTGCCTGTCTGCTTCCACCCGGTCTCTGGTGAATCCACTCACCCACCACACCTCTGGCCTACACCCCAGTTCTTCTATGCAAAAATAAATTAAAAAAAAAATCTTTAAAAAAAAGATAAATTCGTGAATAGAACATTGATCACGGGTTACAAGAGCAAACAGATTTGGGGAAAGTATCCTCACTAACCTGTGTATATGAAGACTAACCAGCCCTTTTTACCAAGACTGAGCCTGGGTGTCTGACCTGAGCCCCTTGGCTCTCAAGAGTTACCATCACACATGACCCCGACCACCCTGAGACTTGGCCTCATCCTTGGATACTGGCCAGATTGCTCAAGGGCTCAGCTGGGTAGCAGACAATGCAAACTCTGAGATTATAGGGCAGGAATGTTCTGTCCCTCAAAGCCATCACCTTGGGCTGCACTACATAATTTTTTTTTAACTCTATTGCCCTTGCTGGATGTGGCTGGGACTTCTCAAAGTTTGTGGTATTTTTTTTTTAAGTCTTCAGTGATGGTGATTTTGGCTTTTTTCCTCATTATTAAAAAATTCAGATCTAACCAAGTAAATTATAAACTTTGGATCAAAACAGATGCACATAAATGGCTGACTTTCTAATGTAACTCCAAAGGCATTACCCATTGAACAGCTCAAAATATGTTTTGAATTGAAGCCATATCGGAATTAGTATTTATATTCCAGGTTTGTTTTTTTTTTTAAAAAAAGATTTATTTATTTATGCGCATACAAGAACTGGGGTACAGGCCAGACGTGCGGGGGGGGGGGTGAGAGGATTCACCAGAGACAGAGTGGGGAGCAGAGCAGGCAGATGTACTGAAATACACTACTGAGGGGATTGCTTCATAGTGCTGTGTCTTAACCCCTTGCGCCACCAGGGAGGCCCTATTCCAGGTTCATTTTGAAAGGCAGTATTTGTTAGGATATATATTTTGGCAGCTTTTAAGAGTAATCTTTTTAAAAAGGTGTAGAAGTTCCCAAATAGGCGTTAGATACCCACTAGGAAAAATCTCAGGAGCTAGAAATGACTATTAGAGTAGTTATAGAATCAGTTTAACGCCCTTTCTTTTTCTTTTTTTTTAATTTAAATATTTTTTTTATATTTTATTTTATATAATTCTTACATTTTTCATTTTCACACAATGCATGCATTCCCAACTTGGTTATACTCCCCGTACAATACCCACCCCCCTTATTTTGACCCTAATCCTTCCTCTCTGTCCCCCCCACCAAAAGTGTGTCTCTAGTTTATGGTTATTTGTTGATTTTGATTTTTTCTTTATTATAATTAGTCTTTTTCCTGTCCCCTTGGTTAGGTTTTCTAAATTCCTGTTATGAGTGAGATCATCTTATATTTTCCTTTTTCTTTCTGGCTTACTTCGCTGAGCATGATCCCTTCCACCTCCATCCATGTTGCTACAAATTGAATGTGTTTATCTTTTTTGATTACTGAGTAATATTCCATTGTGTATATGTACCACATCTTCTTGAGCTAGTCATCTATTTGTGGGCATTTGGGTTGTTTCCAAAGCTTAGCTATTGTAAATAGTGCTGCTATAAAAATAGGGGTTCAGTTGCCCTTTGGAATTAATGTTTCTGTGTCCTTTGGGTAAATACCTAGGAGTGGAATTGCTGGATCATATGGAATCTCTATCTTTAGTAGGTTGGGGAATCTCCACACAGCTCTCCATAGTGGTTGGACCATTTTGCACTCCCATCAGCAGTGCAAGAGAGTTCCTTTTTCTCCACATCCTCGCCAACATGTGTTGTTGCTAGTTATTTTAGTATGTGCCATTCTCACTGCTGTAAGATGGTATCTCACTGTAGTTTTGATTTGCATTTCCCTGATTACAAGTGATGTTGAACATTTTTTCATATGCCTGTTGGCCATTTGCATTTCTTCTTTGGAGAAGTTTCTTTTTAGTTCTTCTGCCCATTTTTTGACTGGATTATTTACTTTGTTTTTCTTGAATCTCATCAGCTTTGTATCAATGGGGATATAAAAAGTGTGGTCTCAAACTAGAGCTTCACTTACAGTACAGGTTGCTTTCTTTTAGCTCCTAAACCTGAGTGTTTCCAGAGGGCCCAGTGATCACAAAACTACTTTCAATTGCTCGGTAAATTAAAAGGTAAAAACAAAACCAATGTAATTTATACTTCAAATTTACATGCTCTTTCAGAATTAACTACACTGGGTGTCTGGTCCCCAAATGTATCTCTAGATGCCCAAAGGCTCATAATGGTTCATGGAAGGTGAAGATGAGGTGGGGCCATCTTACTCTCCTGGCTCTGTTGAAAAAGAAAGGGACTGATGAGTCCCTTTCTTTTAATTTACTGAGTTCCTTTTAATTTACTGAGCAATTTAAAGTACAGTTTTGTGATCACTGGGCCCTCTGGAAACACTCAGGTTTAGGAGCTAAAAGAAAGCAACCTGTACTGTAAGTGAAGCTCTAGTTTAAGACCACACTTTTTACATCGCCATTGATAAAGTTTCCTCTAGCAAGCTGAGCAGCAAAGAGAAAAGACAATGGAAAAATAGTCACCCTCAGGAAGACAGTTGTGATTAAGGTTCTGGCATAGAACAAGGGGAAGAAACTTGGGCTGCAGTGCACAGGTTTAGTTCCTCAGTGGTCCCTATCCCACCATTTCCCCTGCAGGGGACTCTTCCCAGAAGCATGGTCAGTCCTTGTTCCACGAGGCACGACCGCCTGCCATTACTCCCAGGGACCTACTTAGGGAACTTGCAATTCCCACCTCCACAAGTCTTGGCCCTATGCATCTGGAGACCCTGCTTCCCAAAAGGGGAAGCACAGGACATGTTGCCTCCTGGAACCAAGGTTGTTGCCTGGCCAAGAAAAGCCACCACCTGGTGATTGACACCGAACATCAAGTGAAGATAGGGTTGCTGTCACCAGTGGTGCGGGGAGGGATTCCCAACTTTTTCAATGAATGACTTTGTTGTGCACCCCATGGATCCTTTCTGGAATCTTCTGATACTCTGCAGTTTTGATGGTAAACAGACAGGTGTGGGACCCCTGGGCTGAAAACAGCCTGGTGACCTTGTGACTCAAACACCCCAGGGATGAGGGTCTAGATTACAACTAGTAGAGGTGCTAGGTAAGGACAAGGGGAGTCCAGAATGAATAGCAAAGGAGGCAGACAGTGATTGTCAGCTGCAGCTCCAAACCAAGCCAGAGGCCTGGAATATTATTTCCCACTAATCTTTCCCATCTAAGTTTTCCTCACTGGTATTCTGGAAAGCTTTTCTCCAAACTTGGGCCTCCCCTGGTGGCACACGCGGTTGAGCGCAGCGCTGTGAAGCTATCCACAGCCTCTGCTGTGCTGGTTTGATCCCGGCCGGCTGGCGAGGGTCCCACGTGGTGCAGCAGACCTCTCCTGTCTCGCCTACTGCTTCCCTCAGCAGTGTATTTCAGTCAGTCTGCCTGTTCTGTTCCATGCTCTGTCTCTGGTGAATCCTCTCACCCTCCTGCGAACCTGGCCTGTATCCCGGTTCTTGTATAAATAAATAAAAATCTTAAAAAAAAAAAAAAAAAAGCTTTTCTCCAAACTTACATGACACACTGTTCTGTGACAAAGGGTAGACTGCGGTGATCACACTCAGATCCCCCTTCATATGCCCATGGCTGCTGATGAACATGGTGGGGCTCAGCCTGCAGATGTTAGTCCTCTACAGAGCTGCCTCACACACATCCCAGGATGGCCCATGACTGATGTGAGGGTATTAATGCCCAGTTCTCTCATTGCAATGCTGGCAAACCCAAGTTGAGATGGCCACAGCCTCCTCTGGATCTGTATCACAGCTTGACACTCCTCTTGGGCCATTCCTGTTTGCTTACTTTTGTTTCCATGCTGAAAGCAAAACATTGTGAATAGTTTACGCTTGAATTTGCATCCTTTTCCAGAGTTTAGACTAGACTGGGACTCTGGTCACCTAATATGTCCCCAAATGCCCAAGGGCTGACAATGGCTCCTGGAAGGTGGAAGTCACCTTCATCACCCAGTTCTGTTGAAAAAGAAAGGGAGTTAAACTAATCTTATCCTGCATCCACTCTAATAATCATTTCTAGCTCCTGAGATTTTTCCCCCCTAGTTTGGGGATCTAGGTATCTGAGTATCAACTTTTTTGGCAATAAAAGCCAAAACTGAAGACTTTTTTTTAAGGTGACACAAGATTTGAGAAGTTCCAGCCACTTTCAGGAAGGACAACAGCAATAAAAAATTTATGTAGCACTGCTCAAGGTGATGGCTTTTTTGGTCAAAAGTTGCCAAATGGCACTTTATTTTCTTTTCAACATTCTGCTCTGCAGCTTCCTTGGGCCTTTTACCCAGATACTGAAACGCCCTGTGCTGGTGCAGACCATGCAATGCAGGCCCTCAAGTTCTCCTTCTCCATGGTGAGCCTGGCTTTCTCCTTGTAGACATTTTGTATGGTGCTTTCTCCCTTCTTGGCGCTGCAGGCTTTGTGGGGAAGAGGATGCACCTGGGCCTTCACTGATGTAGGGGACTAGTTGCACCTCCTGGAATCCACCGAGATCCAAATAGTCTGGGTCACGTCCTTGTGAATGCTGGCCCCTTAATTCTTCCAGGCTAAAGCCCCTGCTGGCATGCACCTTGGTACGATGCCAGGCAGGATAGGGCTATTTGCCAGATGCCAGCCGATGCGGGGTGCCTTAGCTTACAGGGCCTTGCCTCAGCGTTTCTTCCTCTCCAGCTGGTTGAACCACTGCCAGCGCTTGTGGAAACAGGGTTTTAGGATCATGCCATTCTGCCTGGGTACCACAGCTGCTGCCTACAGGCCTCCTCTGAGGGAGACTGGCCAGCGGAAAGGTCCATGATGGTTAATTTGATGGGGAGAATATTCACTTCAATGTAGGTACTAAGATGAATTAAATTCACATCATGTTATTTAAGAGTCGAGACCATTAACACCATAAAAGTTGTACTTTATTTACAGAACTTCTTACAAAGTAGATTTTATACACTGGGTAGGCTGACAATAAAACTGTTAGTCCCCTAAGATAGCTGATGAAATATCACATTCCCTGTTCTTTCATGATATAGCAACATTATTTTTTATAAAATTAAAAGAATTTAAAGGTTACTCTGAGCACTTACTAATCAATAAAATTATGGAAAATCTTATTACAAGCAAATAAACAAAACACCAGTGAAAATGTCACTAGAATGAACCTTTATGAAAACAGTAAACATTCTTTTCAATAGGTTTACTTTATATTCACAATGCAGCAGTTATCACCATAAAAAAATTCAGTAACTAGAAATTTCTTTCCCATTGGATTTTTTCTAAAATAAAAAAGCAATCAATGAAATATGAAAAAAAAGATTAATCTGGAAGCCTCTGTAGGGGTCCAGCTTCAGTACAATGGTACTTTCCTGTTCTTTGCTTTTATATAAAGTACTTCATTTAGCCACTCTGGAAGAATTTATTTTCCTGATATCAACTTGGCTCAGAATCAATGTCCCATTTTTGAATTTTCCAACCTGTCCGGTCCGTCCACTCGACAAAATACTGGGAGCTGATTTCTTCTTTTTGGATTTCCTGCATTTGAAAAGCAAGAACAGTATCACTGTCAAGCTTACAAAGAAGAATGACAGCACCAAACCCCCAGTCCCTTGCCATGCATGGTGCCCTGCCCAGCTGGAGTGCCTCTGGTCTTCCTGTGGTCCCTGAGACATGCTGACGGCCTCCCTGCCCCAGAGCTTCTGCACTGGTTTCATCTATGTGAAGTGTTCTGCTGTCAGATCTTTTTTGGATGTACCCTCCTCTTCATCCAGTTCTCAACCCAGATGTCACCCCTTAAAGTGACATCCCAGCTCAGTCCTGAGATTGTCTTTCATGTCAACCTTGTCACATAGCCATCAGTATCTAACAACCCCTTATCTATCTAATTTGGTGTGCTTCCCTTACTACTATGTTGTCTCATCAAGGGCAGGGATACCCTCAGTGTGATCATGGCCAGGTTCCCAACACCTAAGACATCTGTGTGCCTGTCACATATGGGCTGTTAATAGACAGACATACAAGGCCAGAACAAACAACCACCTGATGGCATGTACAAGTTCACTAGGAATCCAAGAAAAGGTTAACACAAAAGGAGTCAATTTTGAAACAGTAATTTGAGCAGAACAAAAGCTAAGCAACAAATATGAAGCAACAAAATCAATGCCCCATTACTTAAATCAAATGTTATGCCTCATTTGGCAGTTGGCAGGCCCAGGCTGTGCTCTCCTATCAGTAGGCTCTCTTATGAGCAAGCAGAAGTCTTTTGTGGGAAATGCCCATCTCAGCTTTTCCATGTGTCACTGGAGGTGTCTGGTCTTTGAAAATGGGAGACTGGAGAAGGTTCCTAATTCAGTTCAATCTTGGACAATTTACTAAATTGTGTCTTCCCTTAAAGGACTTGATTAGGAAATAAGAGAAACAGTGAAGCCCTCTATAGGCGAGATCATGTTATCAATCAAGGTATTATTTTCAGCACTAATTAACAAGTTTATCCAGATCATTCTACCCCAATATCTGATGGTTATCACTCACCTGTCTTCCTGCCCTTTCCTCTTCTTTTTCTTGAAAAAATCTGTGTCCTGGGCCTGGTTTCAGAATTTAAGATATATATGTGTCAGTAACTGAGGATGGAGACTCACACAACAAGAGGCTTGTGACCAGAAGCCACAGAGATGCTATTTATGTTTTACATTTTTCTCAAGAAGGCATATTAACAATAACTCCAAGTTTCATCCAAAAATTCTTTTAAGAATGTGAAAGTCCATTCCAGAGAGAAAAGTCAAATCTTCCATTCTGGGTGAAAGGAAGGTATAACAGCTATTCCCCTAGTGATTTTGCATAGGACTTTGTGTTCTATACAACACAAAATGCAGAAAAATGACTGGGTGCAGAAAAAAGGTCAAAGCAGCTTACATGATCCAAACAGGACTTTCAAAGTAAACCTTACTAGATGCAGCTGACTTGAAGAAGTAGAAAGGATTTGATCATTTAACTCTTGATCCTGTTGTCACTTAAACTGCTTCCCCAGTAGCAGGGCAACATTCATTCCATTGTGGCAAACTGCAACCATCTTTCTGTTTTAGTTTAATAAAGAAAAGACTATTACACTTACCATTTTCTTTTCCTCGTTCTTTGCTGCCTTTTTTTCTTTAATTTGCTCCTGTAAAACCTTGTAATTCACATAACTATTTTTGGGAGGCTGAAATGAAAGAAAAAGGAGACATACCATAATTTTTTTTCTTTTGTAAAATTTCCCAGTGACCCCTACCCTGACTTGCCACGGGCTCTCCCCATTTCTGGGCCCTATTTGGTGATGGAAGAGAGGAGCAGCCCCTCACCTTCGCACCCAGCATAATGGCGCGCTCCCGTTCCAGGATTCTTTCCTTTCCTTTTCCATAACCCATGATCCCAAAACGGTGCACTTCCAAGCGAGCCTGTAGACACAGAGCAGAATCAGACCCAAGAGCATTCCCAAACCTCCACAAGAGAAATACCTCCCTAGTAGCCAGGCACTCAGACACCAAATGATGTAAGTTAGATATTATACTTCTATGTCTTCTCACAACCTGCAGTGTAGACACAACTAGCAAGTATTCTGTTATCTAGTGCTTTAAGGAGCTTTGCGGAGGTCTCTTACCACAATGTTACCATAATTTACCCACATTGTTCTCCCGGGTTTAATTTGAACAGTTGAAGCAAAGAGTTCTATTTGCACAAATTAGTGACAGAATGAGGATTAAATGCCGAATTCTGCAGTACTTTAGGATGTTCTCAAAAACAAGCTGTTACCTAAAAGGCAGTAAGTTCTACTTGACCATACCTCATTTCAGCCTTCAGAGCTATTCACACTTAGAAACAATCACAGCAGTTTCAAACACAGATAGTGTTTTTTCTTTAAAAAGAAATTGTAGAAGAGAAAAAGTCAAGGATACATCCTCTTAGAAGCTCGATTACTGGTTTTTTTTCCTCATGCATTTTAAAACCCATTTGCAATCACAAAATACATGTATCTCTCCTTCTCTTACCACTGTCATCAGCATTGCAGTCACAAAACCACTGTTTTAAATGACTGCATGATATTCAAACAAGTAAATGTGGGGTGATTTGTTTAATCATTTCCCTAACCATGGATATGTAAATATATGTTGTTGTTTTTGTTATTACGAAGCTGAAAAATCAACAATTTCAAAATACATACCTTTTCTAAGTTAAACTCTTGTATATTCTCATCTTTCTGGAGGACATTAGTTTTGGTCTGAAAAGAAAAAAAAAATCCTTACTAAGATCATCTGTTACTGTATCATTATAGCAACTTTCAATCACAAAGTAGACATGTTTTAAAATGCCTCAAAACTGGCCCAGAAGCCTGAATACTAAACAACAACACAAGCATGTTGCTCAAATGCCTAATTCATAGTTAATGAAAGAAAAACAGAAAAATTCTAAGGTCTCAAAGAAAAGATTTGTGAAAAGTTAGGAAAAAAAAAAAGATAGCCAGACAGAGAGATCAGTGGACCTATGTCTGTATCTCAAGTGCCACATACAGAGAAAATTCTGTTTTGAAGGGGGTTTAGGAAAGATAGCTGTTTGAGCAGGAATTTTACAGTGTAGAAAATGTATTTAAAATAATTATTTCCTGCTTTTCTAACCCATCCAACAATTTGAAAAATGGTTAATAAAATTGACTGTAGTTGAGTACTTCTTCAGGAAGATCACGTTTCTAGAAATGGTGGTAATGTGGCAGTTTATAATTCCCAATAGGAAATGAAACAAATGCTTTCAAAATATATGACTCTACGTCATTATATCCCCTGCCTGTGGTTACCAACCCCAAGCACTGATCAAAAGCTAGAGATCTTAAGGAAAGTGGATTGTCAAATCTGGCCAAGAGTGGTCACTCCTCAACCCTCACCCCTAAAACTGGACCAACAAAAAACTATAAAGGCAGTGCCATTTCTAGAAAAGGCACTGTATGCCTTGCAAGACCATGGTGAAGGAAGTTGGTGAACCCTAAGCAGCCAAGAAACTGCTACCAGGGTGGAGAGTCCTGCTCATCAGGGTGGGCTCATGATGGGTTAAGCCCAGGGAAGTTCCGTGCTCCCTGCAGTCTCTTATCTCCTACTTTTCCCTTCTCCAAATGGGAGTTAAACTTTATCTTATCCTGTTTCTTCCCCCACCACTATACTTGGGTCATGTGGGTCAATCACTGAATGTTTTCACCAATGAGGGCTTCTGTTTCCACAAGGGGCCTGTATTAACCCCACAGGGGTTATTAGGAGGAAATAGGATAAGACACTATGTGCAGGCAGCACAGGTCCAGTAAACAGAAAGACATGACCGATTCAGTGACTAAGAATCAACAAGCTCTCACTGCTCATCTGCTCACAGATGGGACACTGTGGGACACTAACGGATGGACCACGTGCTTATGGTAACAGAGGGTGGGGTGTCAAGCTCTACACATATGCCCTGACTCTGCTGCTAGTCACAATAAATGCATTTTCCATATTACTTTATCAAGATTCCTAACTCTTACAATGCTTACTATTTTCTTCAGACAAATCATATTTCACATTCAAATGCCTTAATTAATGTGATGGTATAGCACAGGGGACACAATGAGGGGACTAGCCATTTATCTACCCTGGAAAAGTATTACTTCCTTTGCCATGACTAGAAAATTTTTTCTAGGAAAACCAGATTTCTATCTGGTGAGGTCACAGATGCCCTCCACTGACCTGTTACTAGACGATCAGCACAAGGAGTTATTTAAAGAGGATCTAACCTCTGGAACAAGACAAGGATGTCCACTCTCACCACTGCTTTTCAATATAATACTGGAAGTCCTAGCCAGAGCAATAAGACATGAGAAAGACATCCAAGGAATCCAAATAGGAAAAGAAGAAGTCAAACTATCACTATTTGCAGATGATATGATAATATACATAGAGAACCCCAAAATCTCCACAGAAAAACTAATTCAACTCATCAATCAATTCAGTAAAGTGGCAGGATACAAAATCAACACGCAAAAGTCAGTAGCCTTCCTATACATAAACAATAAATCTGAAGAAGAAGAAATCAAAAAAACCATCCCTTTTATTATCGAAACAAAAAAAATCAAATATTTGGGAATAAATCTAACAAAAGAGGTAAAGGACCTATACAAAGAAAACTATAAAACACTGTTAAAAGAAATAGAAGAAGACACAAAGAAATGGAAAGACATCCCCTGCTCATGGATTGGAAGAATAAACATTATTAAAATGGCCATCCTACCAAAAGCAATATACAGATTCAATGCTATTCCAATCAAAATCTCAATGGCATTCTTCAAAGAAATAGAACAATTATTGATGAAATTCATATGGAATCACCAAAAACCCCGAATAGCCAAAGCTCTACTGAAAAAAAAGGAGGAAATGGAGGCATCACACTCCCAGACTTCAAACTATACTACAAAGCCATAATCATCAAAACCGCATGGTATTGGAGCAAGAACAGACATACAGACCAATGGAATCGAATAGAAAATCCAGAAATAAACCCACAGATTTATGGTCAACTAATCTTTGACAAAGGAGCAAAGACTATGCATTGGAGCAAAGAAAGTTTGTTCAATAAACGGTGCTGGGAAAACTGGGTCGCTACATGCAAAAGAATGAAGCTTGACCACTACCTCACACCATACACAAAAATCAACTCGAAATGGATTAAAGAACTAGACATAAGACCTGAAACCATAAAATACATAGAAGGAAATATAGGCAAAACACTACGGGATTTGCACATCAAAGACATCTTTACAGACACATCACCCAAAGCAGTGATAGTGAAGGCAAAGATAAACAGCTGGGACTACATCAAATTAAAGAGCTTCTGCACAGCAAAAGAGACAATAACAAAAACAAAGAGAAACTTCACCAACTGGGAGAACATTTTTGCACCCAACACTAATGATAAAGGACTGATCACAAAAATCTGCAAAGAGCTGATGAGACTCAGCAACAACAAAGAAAATAATCCAGTCAAAAAATGGGCAGAAGAGCTAAAAAGAAACTTCTCTGAAGAGGAAATGCAAATGGCCAACAGACATATGAAAAAATGTTCAACATCACTTGTAATCAGGGAAATGCAAATCAAAACTACCATGAGATACCATCTCACACCAGTGAGAATGGCACATATTAAAAAAACTAGCAACAACAAATGTTGGCGAGGGTGTGGAGAAAAAGGAACTCTTCTGCACTGTTGGTGGGAGTACAAACTGGTCCAACCACTATGGAGAGCTGTGTGGAGATTTCTGGACCTACTAAACATAGAGCTTCCATATGATCCAGCAATTCCACTCCTAGGTATTTACCCAAAGGACACAGAAACATCAATTCCAAAGAGCACCTGCACCCCTATGTTTATAGCAGCACTGTTTACAATAGCTAAGCTTTGGAAACAACCCAAATGCCCAAAAATAGATGACTGGATCAAGAAGATGTGGTACATATATACCATGGAATATTACTCAGCATTCAAAAAAGATAAACACTTGCAATTTGCAGCAACATGGATGGCGCTGGAAGGGATCATGCTCAGCGAAATAAGCCAAAAAGAAAAAGAAAAATACCGGATGGTCTCACTCATAGCAGGAATCTAGAAAACTTAAATAAGGGACCAGGAAAATGAATAACTATAAGAAAGTGAAAATCAAAATCAACAAAAAACTATGAACCAGAGACACTTTTTGGGGGGTGGGGGGCGGGAGGGGAAGGATTGGGGTCAGAATGGGGCATTTGCAATTGTATGGGGGAATATAAAAATAAAATTTATTATTAAAAAAAATAAAGAGGATCTAACCATGTTGCTGCAAATTGCATGTGTTTATCTTTTTTGATTGCTGAGTAATATTCCATTGTGTATATGTACCACATCTTCTTGATCTAGTCATCTATTTTTGGGCATTTGGGTTGTTTCCAAAGCTTAGCTATTTTAAATAGTGCTGCTATAAACATAGGGGTGCAGGTGCCCTTTGGAATTAATGTTTCTGTGTCCTTTGGGTAACTAGGAGTGGAACTGCTGGATCATATGGAAGCTCTATCTTTAGTAGGTTGAGGAATCTCCACACAGCTTTCCATAGTGGTTGGAGCTGGAAGAGATCATGCTCAGTGAAATAAGCCAGAAAGAAAAAGAAAAATACCGGATGGTCTCACTCATAGCAGGAATCTAGAAAACCTAAATAAGGAACCAGGAAAAAGAATAACAGTAAGAAAGAAAAAATCAAAATCAACAAACAACTATGAACCAGAGACACACTATGGGGGTGGGGGGCGGCGGGGAAAGGGGAGATTGGGGTCAAAATAAGGAGGTTGCAATTGTATGGGGAATATAAAAATAAAATTTAAAAAAAAATAAAGAGGATCTAAGCACTGTAATTAAATTCTTGGCCAACTGTGAGGCTAAAATCCCTGGGTCCTAGAGAGAAACCAGCCCGCAGAAGAGGGGGGCACAGCCCCCAATATCCCTGCTTTCCCCAACACAGGCCCCAAGGAATACCTAGTCCTTGCACCAGAGGCCTCGATTTATCCTTACTGTGGGACATCTGAGCTGAGGGGCTGTGCGCATCAAGGGTAGGGCAGGGTTCTTGGGTGGCAGCTATTATAGCTGCTGATGAGTTTGTGAGTAACTATTGATGTGTTTTGGAGAAAATGACTGGGCTCCAGATCCTTCTGGTCTGTAACAAAAGCAAACATTTGGAGAGAAAAACCTTTGGCTCATTATCTTCTGATCCTGAAACTATTAGCAAGACCCTACCATTCTCTAATAATATAAATTTTTAATTCATAGCTTTAACCCTCTTCAGTGCACTATTCACAACGTGTTCCTGGACTTAGAAATCATTGGCAATTTCCTGACTTCTTTCCCCTCACGCACTGTAGCAGGAGGCACTACTCTTAAAGGCCATATTAGATCATCTTTACTTCTACTCACACAGGAGAACGGGGCTTCAATGCCTACCTGAAATTAGGCAGGGCTACATGACCTTCTTTGGCAGAGGGGACGTATGTCTCTTCAAAATGGAGCTTTTAAGAGTCTTAATCAACTCCCCTTCTTCACTTAAGCAACTAGTGTTGGTGGAGCCCCTATTATCCTGGGTTGCTAAGTAAGGATGGGATAAACAGGGTACTCTGTCCCTGTCAATTTGGAAGGACATGGAATACAAAAAAAAAAAAAAAAAAAAATTAACTTTTGCCTTTAAACCAGTGAGATGTAACCATTGTTTGACCTATCCTGACTAATACAATCTTACCGTTCCACGTGGGCAAGAAAGAAATGTTTGGAAATTTTCAGGACTTGTATGCTTGACATTGAAAAAAGAAAAACATCCTGGCTGTACCCAGTGCTTCTTATAAATAAATAAATAAATAAATCTTAAAAAAAAAAAGAAAAGAAAAACACTATAAAAAGAAGGAACAGTTTGGGGGAAATGTGGTAGGAGGCACAGGAGATGAGCAGTCAGTTCACTGGACACAAGTGATCTAGTCTATGGACAGACATGCTGACCCAAAGTAGCCTCTTCTGCAGTGATTAGATTTTTATTCTATTAGTTACACTGTCCAATTAGAGTCAGTGAATAAATACCCTTTCTTTAAAATACAGGCAACTCTTATTGAGGGTACATGATTTCAGCTAGATTAGTGTCTTCCTAATACCTCACACCGAATCTACTTAAGAACAGGGGGTATGGTACGAAGCTGAGAGATGTGGGAACATGGAGGATTTCCAGGTAGAGCCCCTGCGGTGTGATCTAGATATTACAGAGATTTTAATAGCAGTAGGAACCAAGGGCAGTAGCTTGGGAAAATGTCTTTATGTCTAGTAAAGGTTCTAGGTCAGTGCACTAGAGTTACTGAAAGGACAAAGAGCCTAACCTGTATTCTTTCACTAATGCTGTAGTTGGGCACATGGTTTTTAAGCCAGAAAGACTGGGTATGAACCTAAACTCTGCCGCTTACTTCACATCTATAGTCCTTTACCTGGAATCCTTAGAAATATTTAAAAAAATCTGAATTTTCTAAGTAACTCGAGTACACTGACCTAGAAGCTGTGAATATACTTAATATTACATACCGCTTCCAGTGCGGTCCATCTAGTAACCCATCATTAAGCACATTCATATTTCCATAGCCATGAAAATATGCACAATCAGGACAAATGGAACAAACAAAATTAATATTTTCAAGTATATTTTTATATTTCTTTTTTTTTAAAGATTTATTTATTTATACATACAAGAACTGGGGTACAGGCCAGAGGTACGGAAGGCAAGAGGATTCACCAGAGACAGAGTGGGAAGCAGAACAGGCAGATCTACTGAAATACACTGCTGAGGGGAGCAGCGGGCGAGTCAGGAGAGGTCTGCTGCGCCATGTGGGTTGTTCCCTGGCCAGCCGGGGATGGAACCCATGCTGCAGAGTCTGTGGATAGCTTCACAGTGCTGTGCTTAACCCCTTGCACCACCAGGGAGGCCCAAACAAAATTAATTTTTAACCTCATATTGAAGTGAAAAATGTTTGAAGTTATGTTGAAACAAAGCCTCAATGTAGACAGAAAGTTTCGGGGAGTAACTGATAAACGTTCTCAAGGCCACACACCTGACTTACACCAGATAACTGCTTAGGAATTTCCTGCTTACTTCAAAGTGTAAATGTACCCTGCATAGGCAATAAACACTCTGTTAGCTAATTGCTCAGGGCTCAGACTTCGGAGAAAGATCTCCTCTGGGCCTGCCAGCATTAATAAAGATCTTCCCTTCTCCTCTCTAAGTGCTGCCTGGTTCCCTGAAGGAATTCTGCCATAACAGTATCAGTTCAGATCTGATTTTGCTGCAAAACAAAACTGTCGAACTTAAAAAAAAAAACCAAAAAACCCAAACATCCAATTGGTGATTTCCAAGTTCTGGGGCTTTGAAATTGCAGATATGGGACTGTGGAATTAAGGTTTAAATGCAGCAAGTAATTTAACTTCTCTAAGGATCACACTCCTTTGTAAAATGCAGACAGATCCCATGAATTGTGAGATTGCAGTGAGATGATGAGTAATAGTTAATGAGTATAAATAATCATTTTAAGTATATAATAAGTGCCCCATAAATAGTCATACTGTTAGCAATTCAATACATGCTCAGAAGCAGCCTGAGCAGCTCAGTCCAGACCACAGGATTGAAAAGTTCCTTCTGAACTACAACACATCGTCCGATTATTTCTACTATGTCTATCACTTTTTAATGTAGGCTAATGTTCATGAAACAGGGGCAGCAAATGTGTGTAAAAATGGATCAATGCCAAAAGGTGGACAAATTGTACTGATAATACTGTCATCATTTTAAATCACACATGACCAACTCTTTTAAGAACACAGGCATTTTCTTCCTCATAGGCAGTCTGGTACTCATTAAAGAGTGGGTTTATCTATTAATTCCTCAAATTACAAGTCCAGGCAATTCCATTTGGAACGCCACTCTAATAAATTCCTAATTCAGTCTCCTCATGTCTTTTACTAATTTATTTTTATTTTTATTTTTGCGTAGATGCACTGGAGTGTAGGTCAGAGGTGCATGGTATGAGAGGAATCACTAGAGACAGAGTGGGGAGCAGAACAGGCAAATTTTACTGAAATACACTGTTAAGAGGAACAGCGGGCAAGACAGGAGATGTCTGCTGTGCCATATGTGGATTAGCTCCCTGGTCAGGGATGGAACTCAGGCCAAAGCGGTGACAGTGCAGAGACTTAAACCCTAGGCCAACAGGGAAGCCCTCATGTCTCTTATTATTACCCATAATCAACCTATTTACTATACAAGGCCTAAGTGATCTTTTTGAAATACAAAATCACATCATGTTATGCCCTTACTTAAACTTTTTGGTGGTTTCTCACATATTATAAACTGAAATCCAAAGGCCTCACTACCGCCTACAAGACCAGGCAAGGGCTGGCCACAGCCTGTCTCTTCTACAGTTCACACCATTTGCCCCTCTGTTCTATTCCCACAAAGCTTCAAGCTTCTTGAACAATATCAGGCCTTTTCACACTTCAGGTCACTTGCAAGGATTACCTGGATTACTCTTCCCTGCTCCCTTTAACAGACCTGGTGTCACCTGTTGTCACCTCATCACCTTCCTCAAAGGATACTCTGGCTATTACTATCACAACCTTATCTCTTTCCTTCAGAGAGTTTATTACTCCCTTTAATAACACTATTAACTCACTTGGGGTTTGCTCAACTTCACCAGTAGACAGTCCACCCCACGAGAATAAATGGGAAACTTCTAGGTCAGATAATTGGATTGTTACATAAATGGTCGCTAACTTTCCATAGCCCATTAAAGATCACCAATACCAATAGGGCTAGGGAGTAGGAGGGAGTCAGTCGCCAAGCAATGCTCCAACACCAGCTGAACACTTGTGTCAATTCTGACACTATCCAGAGGTAGCATCATATCCCATAGATCAAGGGTTCAGTCCTACAAGACAGCCCTCCTTGTCAGATGCCAATCACAAGCCCAGGTTGCTATCTGTACTTCTGACCAACTGGTTACATATCAGAGGTTTCCACTACCCCACCTTTAGTTCAAGTAATTTGCCAGAGTTGCTCACGTAACTCAGGAAACCCATTTATTTAAAAAGATCCAGATTATTATAAAAGTATATAACTAAGGAATAGTCAGGTTGGAAGAGGTACACAGAGCAAGACATGGGGAAAGGGCATGACCCCTCTATGCCCTCACAGAGCACCAACAAGAGTTCACCCACCTGGAAGCCCGCTGAACCTGTCTTTTCAAAGGCTTCATTATATAGGATGGATTAAATCGCTGGAATACAGCAAGTGGTTCAACCTCCAACCCCTGGAAGCAGGGAGGTGCTAAAAGTTCCAACCCACTAATCCCAAAGGTGGTCCTTCCACATGCCCACATCCTAAATATCTCCAAGAGTCATTTCATCAGCATGATGAAAGACATGTTTACCGTTCTCATTTCTTATGAAATTGCAAGGGTTTTAAGCCCTTTCTGCCAGAAATAGGACAAGGAAAAAATATGTATTTCCTATTATGAATCACCGTATCACATCCATGAAAACCAATTTCAATACACAACACAATTTAATAACAGTATCCATAGCACAAGTGTAAACTCTGGGTAAAGCAGGTCATCTCCTGGATTGAGGCAGGTCAGCTGGATTTTGTCCAGCTCACCAGCACCTCTTCATTTCTCCATGTTCTTCAATTTGACAAGCTGATTCCATGATTATGAGCAGAGGCCATCATTATTTTATGATATTGCTGATTCCATGACTGTGTGAGATGTCCACTTCAGCAGGGGCCACAGCTGTATTTTACTATGTTACACAAACTCTTAGCATAGCATTATTTATCCTAAGTATCCCATCTGACTCGTCTTTATGTGCTCTGTATGGCCAAGACGTGCCAAAATAACTAGTGTGATATGCATTGGGATTTATTTACATATTCTAAAATCTTCTCATGGCCATATGTGTTTTTATTATGTCCATAGTCTGTCTCTTTCGCTAGACACATTCACATTTTCAAAGGATAAATTTTAAAAGGAAGAGAGGGTAGAACACCAAGACAATTAAAACAATGCATTCAGGTCAGGAAGTCCAAAATGTAGAACGAGCTTTGGTTCCTGAGAAGAACCAACTACATGGAAAATGGACTTATTTGGAACAGGAAAAAAAAAAGCTACAATTCAACTGCCTGCTGTGTGCATTCTATTACTGAGAGACAGGGAAATGTAGACTTATTCAATGCCAACTTTTATGTCATTTCTATTAAAAAGAAAATGTTCCATTCCAGAAAGAGGAAACTGAAGCTAGAGACATTTGAGGAAACCAGGGAGGTACCTAGATACTTTATGTTATCAAATTTGCAAAACAGAATTATAGTGCAAAGTAGTGTGTTCCAACCTTTTTAACATCATGTCACACACAAAAAATACTAATATTTGCATGATATGCTACAATACACTGTGGTAATATTAATAATTGTTAGCTTCAATGTGGTACCAGACCCCACCACCCCATTTGTACCTGAGCTAAGTCAGCACTGGACCACCAACCCACATGGACCACAGCAAAGGTGATACCCCCCACACACCCATTACCCATGCCTGGACAAAGTTCAATGACAGCCCCCCGCCCCCCCCCCAGCCTGAATGCCCACCAGGCCTGCTGTGCCCAAAAGGTCCACTTATGCCTGCAAGGCCTGCAGCAAGGCCCCAGTTAAATAATCCCAGCCACACAAAAGCTGGCTAGCTAAAGGACCACCCCGCAGCAGCTAGAAATCCTCTTGGAGTCTTGGGTTGCTGCTGGCACTGCACACTTCTTTCCACCCAGTGTACACCAACATGACAGGGAGTCATGTTGCACCAGCATGTGCACCAGCACATGTGCTGCATGTCCACCAGCACCCACTCAGCACAATTTAGTCCAGGGCCAGAAAGAGGGCCAGCAAATCCTGAAATATGACCATAAAGGAACCTTGAATAGTCAAAACAATCCTCAGAAAAAAGAACAAACATGTAAGGTTTCATACTCCCTGACTCAATAATACAAAGTCTTTGTCCACTTTACACTGTATCCTTTTGCTGTCATAATTGTAAGTGTAGCTATCACCACATACATAAAAAGCAATTACCTTGGGGTTCTCTTCTTGACCCAGCTTCTGTTTTCTTTTTTTATTTCTGCTGTGAAATTCTACCACTTCTACTCGTTTCCTGTCATTCTTCAGGGGAGAGGAAGATGCTTCGACACCAGGGCCTGCAGATCCTGAAAGGAAGTCAGCGGGGGTTTCAGCAGCAGGAGCACACTGCAGCTCCTCTTTGAGTTCCTTGAAGAAGCTGGAAGCATGCTTCCTCTGGCCTCTTACAAGAGTTCCAGATGGGGGAGTTGTTTCTGCCACCAAGGTCGCTGGGGTCCCTACATCTCTCTTCTTGTTTTCTCTTTTCTTTCTAATCCTTTTCTGTTCGGTCTCATCTTCTGTTTCTCCTGTTTGTTTAAATCCAGAAAGGAAAAATAAATATCTTAAATCTTAGCTATCACCAATATCCAATCACTTGTACTTGCACTTGTACATATGCTACAAACACCCAGATACAAAGAAAAAGATTGGTTTTTCTTCAAATAGGATTATATTTGTACAATTTTCTGAATCTAAAATTCAAAGACATTTTCCTATGTCCAAACAAGAAATGTTATGGCAAGAGCTTTAGGGACAGGTAATCCCAGTTGGCTTATGCTTTATACTAAAAATGTCCCGACACTGCAGTCAGTGCCTCTTTCTAACACATTCTATGATGGTCTTACTATTTTACTATGGTCTTACTATTTTATTTCAGACATGAATTAAGATGAACCTAAGACAACTGACTTAATATGAATGTCTTTGTTTTCTATTAAATCCCCATATCTCCTGTTTCACCTGTTAAAACTGACCAGTCTTCTGAAGGTTCTAACAAGAATTCTAAGTAACCCTCATTAATCATCCACTATACGAATATCAGAGTTCTCTAAGTATCATCTGTTTATAATAGCTTTTATTTGCACTGCCTTTTATTCAATGAATACATGTTAAGAAAAATACACATTAAGTTGCTTAAACTTTGGCATTAGGGAATATTAAAAATGAGTAAATCCAGTTCATGCCTTCTGAGCTCCTAGCATAATTTCCAGCCTGTGTTGACACAAACTATATTTAGGATTTTGAATAGTCTTTTCCCCTAGATTTTAAACTTTTGAAGACCAGAGACTAAGTTTTCTGTTCTCCAATACTTCCAAGGGTACAGAGATGCTCTGTCTATAGTACAAGTCAATATAAGTGAAGGGAATGGAGCTAAACACTATGAAAATTGGAACTCGGGCTCTGAAAATTACTAAATAGGTGAATTTCAGCAAGTTTTTGACCTCCAGTTCTTGTTTCTACATTTGGAATAATGGGGTTAATGGCACTATTTATTATATAGGGTTGTTGTCAATATTAAATGAGTAAATACACGACAAGTATGGTATATGGTATACCATACTTGGTATATGGTAAAGTCTAAATATTATTTTTATTGTTTAAGTGAGCCTAGAAGTTTAAGCAATGGCTCCAAAATAAAATACCTTTGCAACATCATGCTTCATAGGTAACATGTTTAATCCTTCAGGCCATGAGGTTATCTTTGATGCAAGAACAAAGGATATGACTTTACCTGGGGCAAGTTCTGCAGTGTGTGTAAAACTGTCTGCCTACTGAAATACCAGTCCGATGCCAATCTTTAAGGATAAGCTTTTTTAATTCCTTTTTCCCAGTGAAGATAAAGGAGGAAGAGCCTAAGTCGGCAACTTTTGGAAGAAAGATTTTTGGGAAAAGCTTCATGTGAAAACGTCCTCTGAAGTCTCTGGCGAGGGGCAGCGAAGGATGAGGCCCCAACGTAACAAGGTGGCACCCTCGCACCAGGGTCAGGAGTGTATCCGGGGTGGACTGGAGGCGGGGGCGGGGGCGGGGGCTTCCTTAAGGTCCAGGGGTTGGGGGTGGCAGGGAAGGTGGTTCTTTCCAGAGTCCCGAGTGCATCACCTCCGTTAACTCTGAAAGCCCTGATGCTTCTGACAAGCACCTAGATTGGTCCCTGCACCAGGGACCAGTCCCCAGATTTGATCCTACAAGGGTAACTCAAGAGAGCCCGACCGTGGGGGCGGGAGAAGGGTGATATGAGGCGTGTGCTCGGCCCAATATCAGAACCAGGTCCGAGAAGCTGAGGGGCGCTAGACGAGCAAGAACCTTGAGCCTGAAAGGGGAAGGCCGAAGAGTTCCGCAGGCGCAGTAGACCCTCGGCGCCTCCAGTCCTCTCTCCACGTGGGCTCCGACGCACCGCACTCACCAAAGTCGTAGAGGTTCTGGAGCAGAGTGTCCAGAAGCGCCTGAGAACCCGGAGGCGCAGAGGCCCCCTCTCCCGGCTCCTGCGCCATGACGGGGTCTGCCACCGCAGAACCAGGCCACACGCAGCCAGAACCCCAGCCCCGCGGGGCCCAGGCTTCCGGGTTCCGACGGGCTGCGCGCGCGCCGCAGGTCTCCGCGCGGCTTCCGTCCCGATTAAGATGGCGGCGCCCGGGGTCCTCTGGTGCGGCCGCAGAGGGTGCCACCGCCCTAGGCGAGGTCGGGCCGCCCCGCGCCAAAGAACCGCCCCCAGCAGCACCACCACCACGGCTTAGCGCAGAATCCCCAGACCCCGCCCGGGACGGCTGCTGCACCATGGATTCTTGCAGTTCATCTAACTCTCGTTTCTCCATCGGCTCCACCAGTCCCGGCGCTGTCGTGCTCCCGTACTCGGTAGGCGCCCGGGGGAACGAGGCCCGGGGCGGGGCCGCGAGAGAGGACCCCTTTCTCCGGGTACCGGCTTCCTGCGGGCCACGACCCAGAGTTTAAAGACTGGGATCTGAGGCCGCGGAGGAGGGGTTAGGTGGTTGACTTGTTTCCAAGGCAACGGTGTATCGCTGAATGGGTGTCTGTGTGTGAGCTTTTACAAGTTTCTACCGGTGATGGTTCTCCTGGTACCTTTCCACTTGTCCCTTTCTCTTTCTTTCCATGAGGCGCTGGGCCTTCGGAAAGGCCCTGACATAGGATTGAGGGGTGAGAATTGGTGTGTCCCCATCTAAAAGGAGGGCGTATCCTTTTGGGCAAACCTGAGAAACCTGCAGGTCTAACCCTGCCAGAGATAACCTGTGACTCCCCGCTCCGCCCTTTTGCTGCTGCGATATTCTTGGGAGAAAAGTATTTGGCTTGTATGTAGAAGTAGAGTTTTTAAGACTTATTTTTTAATCGAGGAAGATTTGGAATTTCTGGGATTTTGCCTTCCATCCGTCATTATATTTTTCCCATAAGCTATTTTGGAGACAATTAATGCCACCCAACCTCTCTCCAGCTTACCTTATCACCCTCTCTCGCCTGGATTTTAACCATTATTATTCTGCTAACAAAATGTGGCTTACTCACCATTTTTATGAAGAAATTATAAGGGAGAAAGTTTGTAACAGGTTTGCACAATTCCTGAGTAACTGATTTTTTTTTAGCTGTTAAATTAATTTTTATCTACTTTAGAAGGAAATAAAAGAATATTCTAAAGCCATGTTAACCAAGTTCTGTTATACTTCGTTAGTGTCAGTATCTAGCTTAATATGTTAATTTTGTAGGAAGGTCATAACAGGTAAAACACATTTTAAAAGCAAGATAAACGAAAAACCCAGTCTCAGAAGACATACATGTGTGTATCTGTGGCTACCTTCAGTATAGGTTAGAAATGGAAATTTCTGCTCTCTTGCTATGGAGCACTCCGGGCTTATAATTGCTGTTAACTGCCCACTTTTCTAAGCCATGTCACCTCATTTTAACCTCTCTCCTGGACATCTTTTTATCCTACAGTTCTCAGGTAGGAGTAAAAACTCATTTTCTGACTCTGCTACTCTAGGGCAGGCAAATAGGGAAGAGGGTTGCAGTGGACATCTGACTCACTTTAGGCTGCTTTTCCAAGCCCTAAAGTGGTGTGTGGATTGACTGCAGTTTTCCACTTGCATATTAAAGAGTTGAATGTGTTTTTTTCCCCTTTTTTTTTTAAAGATTTATTTATTTTTTAAATTTATACAATAGCTGGGGTACAGGCCAGAGGCACGGTAGGGTGAGAGGATTCACCAGAGACAGAGTGGGGAGCAGAACAGGCAGATTGACTGCAATACACTGCTGAGGGGAGCAGTGGGCGAGACAGGAGAGGTCTGCTGCGCCCTGTGAGAATCTCCTTGGCCTGCTGGGAATCTAACTTGCGCTGCAGAGGCTGCAGACAGCTTTACAGTGCTGTACTCAACCCACTGCGCCACCGGGAGGCCCTCCTCTTTTTTTTTTTTTTTTTACTTCCCCATTCACCAATGATTCTTTAATCATGAGACTTGTCAACTTTTTAAAATGAAAGGCTAAGGCAGTTGTTGGTGATGTTTTTCTGCTTCTGAAGTTGGACAGCAGCCCTCATTATCTTGTCTCTTTACTTTTATAATAGCCTAAGCTTTTTCTTATTTTTTTAGGCTGTCCTTATTTATTTCTTCAGCTATACTGTTACTGTGCAGTACTCAATCTAATCTGAGAGTATTTAAGATATTGCTGATTGCAACAAACATTGCAGCAATGGAAAATACAGGGTCCTAATCATTATTCTCACTGTTAAAAATCCAGCCCTTGCCTTCAGGGATTTCAAAGGAAGTCATGAAAATAAATAATCACAATTAAGTGAGATAAAGACAGTGTGGGAGTAATGAGAAGGAGCACCTGACCTGTTTGGGGACTCAGCAAAGGCTTCTAAGGGAAGGTGACACCTTAGCTGAGTTTTTGTACTAGGCATGATATAAGAAAACTACTCCCTGGCATATTTGGGGGAACCAAATAGTTAGGTAGAATAAGGAGGACATGAGGGTCAAAACTAAGGAAGCAGGCAGAGGATATTTCCTAAAGGATTGCAAATGTTATGCTTGCACACCTTTAAGAACAAATGTTTTATAAAAGACCATTTTAGTATCATCAAATTTGTATTTTTGAAAATCTGAGGCCACTAGCATGGTTATTTGTGTGGATAACCTCTTTTATTTGAGTGGATACTATAGAAAGAAAATCTGATTAGGGGAGAAATCTGTTGCTATAACATGTAGATAAGAGCCCTGTTATGGTAATTTAGAGAGGGAATGAAGAAAAAATTTATAGTGGGTCTGGAAAGAGCAGAGCTGGTGCATTTGTGTAATATTTAGGGCAGTGGAGTATGGTGATTAAGGAAAAAGAGACAGTCTGAATTTGACTCCTGGTTTTTGTTTTATGGTGGATAATGTGAGGCCTTTCACTGATAAGAAATATGGAAAGAAGCAGGCTCAGTCAGGGTAATACAATTTCAGTTTATAGGCGGTCATTTTGAGATGTCGGTGGCAAAATTAATGACTTTAACTCTTAAAATATGTTATGGGTCAGGTATATCACAAGGTGTTTGGGAGAAATCCAAACAGAGAAACAGGGAAACAGAGCAGAAGAGGAAGGTCTGACCTAAATATATAGATTTGGCAGGCATCCACAGGTAGATTGAATCTGATGCCATAGATCTGGTTGAAATCTTTAAATGAAATCATGGAATGGAGCTGGGTAAACCCTGGTACCCATAACCCAAATTATGACTGACTGCTGCAATCTGAATGAAAAACCTGGACTCTTTACAATAGCCTTTAAGCCTCTACATAGTCAGGCGATTATTACCTCTGATTTTAGTCTTGCTTACTAGGCCTCACCCTCACTGGTCTTCTATTTTTCACACAGTAGGCATGCTGTCTCCCAGACTGCTCACAATCCCCCATGTATGATATACTGTGATTCCTCAGAACTTTAGTTCCGTTGAAGCTGGGACCTCAATAATAGAAAAAGCTGGCAATGCAGAGTTCTGAGAAGACATAGCATGCCACACATGGGGACATTCACCTCCTCAAAGGGACCTTCCCCAACCAGTCTGAGCAGCTCTCCAATCACTTTTCATCACTTGGTCCAATTTTCCAGTGTTGTGCCACAGTAGCCTTGCACTCTTTTATTTTTTTTTTTAAAGATTTATTTATTTATGCATACAAGAGCTGGTGTGTAGGCCAGAGATGCGGGGGAGGGGGTGGCATAATAGGACTTTCCAGAGACAGAGTGGGGAGCAAAACAGGCAGATCTACTGAAATACACTGCAGAGAGGAGCAGTGGGCGAGACAGGAGAGGTCTGCTGCACCATATGTGTTAACGCTGTTTAATCGCCCTGCCCAGGGCAATTGAACTCAGGCTCAGTAGGGCGATTGAACTCAGGCTCAGTGACTGGGGATAGTTTCGTAGTGCTGTGACTTAACCCCTTGCACCACCAGGGAGGCCCCTGCACTAACTCTTACAGCTGCTTGTTAAATTTTCATGAAGTTTGCAAGTGTGTTGTTACAACAGCCATTTTTGAAAATTAAGTTATATAAACTTACAATTTAAAAAATTATGTTAAAAGCAAAAAGTATTAAAACTCAACACTTTCTAGTTATTTTACTAAATTTTACTATTCTCTGTATTCCTTTTTTTTTTTTAGAAAGATTTATTTTTATATATTTATGCATACAAGAACTGGGGTGTAGGCCAGAGGTGCAGGCAGGTGAGAGGATTTACCAGAGATACAGTGGGGAGCAGAACAGGTGGATCTACTGAAATCCACTGCTAAGAGGAGCAACAGGTGAACTCAGGCCGCAGTGGCTGGCAATACCTTGATAACGCTGAGAATTTAACCCCTGTGCTACCAGGGAGACCCTATTCTCTATATTCTTGAGCTTACTTATGTCTATCACACTGTAAGCAGAAATCCTATCTAACGTTGGGTACTGTCTGTCTCACCCTAATTTCATGTTCAGTGAGGTTGTATTGGAGGCTGAAAACTTGCCTTCGTGGGACTGTAGATACCACAGAAATTAGCAAACACTGTAATCAGGACTCTCCTACCGTTAAATGTATCGAGATGCTGCTAGCGGTATCCCTGAATAAACTTGCCTTGGTTGTTTGTTGTCTGTCTTTCCTTAAGGGAATGGAAGCTCCCTCAGTGCACATTTCTTGTTTGTCTTTGTCATGCAGTATTTTCACAGTGCCTGGTACGTGGGCTCTCAGTAACTATCTTTTGAATGAATGGATCCCCCCAGAGCAGTTGAAAGAGAGGTACAAAGGGAGGCCCATTTAGCTGTCAATAAGGAGAAGCCTGCTCTACAAATTCAGACAGGGAAAGCAAACAATGGGAGGCAAACGTCATCTAAAACTTCTTACATGTAGTCCTCTTGATACTGTGTTCCTGGGTGAGTAGGCATAAATATATTTTATGACAGTACGTACTTCTCCAGCATGGTATTGAGAAGACCATTTAGTGAACAGTCACACTCAACCCTGGCTGCATGTAGGGATTATTTGGAGTATTTTTAAAAATCTGATACTGAGATACCACTCATAGACCAAAATAATCAAGAAACTCTAAGGAAAGCCTGGCCATCAGTGTATTTTTTTTAACTGTCCTAGATTATTTTCATGTGTTAAACGTGATTATTTTCATGTGTTTCATGGGTTAAAAACTATTGGATTACATGTTGGGGAAGGGTCAGATTGGGAGAATTTTGAGCTTTAGCCTGTAAATATTTGGAAACAAACCATCATCTTGAACCAGAGTTCAAGAAAAGACTTCCTTTACTAATTTATTTTTTTCATTCTATAACCAGTGATTGAGTTCCTACTAGAGACTGGAGATACAAAAATGTAGGACAATTACCTACCCAGACAAGAAGTTCACAGTCTGCCAGGGGAGACACCAAATAGGGGTTTGAATGGAATGTTTTAGCTGCTGTTGTGAAAATGTATTGTGGGTCTTCACAGGCTCAAAGGAGAAGATGACCAGTTTGGTAAAGTTAAGGGGAGAACCAGGAAGTGGTATACAGAAGCTGTGGTTGATGGCTAAGGATTTTGCAGGCAACAGTGGGAAATAGCCATTTGTAAATAACGGGCACCTCCTTATGGTACTCCTAAAAGAGACTGTGTTTGTCCTGTTATATCCCCAATACATATCACAGTGCCAGGCAAATATAATAATAATGCTCAGATATTTGGTAATAAATGCTATTCTTTTTTTTTTAAGATTTATTTTTTATTTCTACAATAGCTGGGGTACAGGCCAGAAGCACGGGAGGTGAGAGGATTCACCAGAGACAGAGTGGGGAGCAGCACAGGCAGACAGACCGAAAGCGCTGCTGAGCGGAACAGCGGGCATGACAGGAGGTCTGCCACGCCATGTGGGAATCTCCTTGGCTGGCCGGGAATCAAACTGGCGCTGCAGAGGCTGCAGACATTTACACAGTGCTGCATTCAACCCGCTGCGCCACCAGGGAGGCCCATGAATTCTTTATCAAAGATGTAGGAGTCCATCAGAAGGCATAGCTTATTTAAGGAACTTCAGGTCTTTGTGTAACTGAACTGTTGAAAGAAGGGGAAATAGCTGAGAGGTGAGTGGTGGGGAGATCATGAAGGGCCTAGGGCCAGGTGGTAAGAAGTGTGAATGTGACACTGCAGATAACAGAGAACCATGGAAGGATTATAAATAATCATATTTGGCAAGATTTTCAAAAGATACATGCCTGCTACTGTCCCTTATGGATTCTCGTCCTAAGGACTTGTCTCTTCCCTCCCTCCTTGCCTCCTCCTCTGTATAATCTGTTCCATTGTTCAATTATTGACCAAATATGCTATATTTCATGGCTAGACATTAGAAATACAAAGATGATACAAACTACCCTGTTCTCTAGATAATTGCATTTTAGGAGGGAGACAAACATGCAAGCAATCAGTGTTATGGGACATACATCATGATAGATATATTATTACATAAAGGAGTCCTTGATAAGGAAAGCAAAGTAATTTCATGTGGGGACCTCAGGGAGAGTTTTCACAGAAGAGTGGTACCTGCACAAGGATGCAAAAAACACAAGGGCCTTCCAGGCAGAGAGATGTACATGTACAGAGGCCCAGAGGCATGTCAACAATGAACTGTGTTCAGAAGTGCAAATCTTGCACTGTTGAATAGATTATGAACGTGATGGATAATGAGTGTGGGGAGGGAAGGAAAGGTCAGATCATATGATGCCAGAAGTGACTTATGTTTTATTGTGAAGGAGGTGGAGAGTCATTTATTTTAAGCAGGATACAGTTTGGTTAGAAATGTATATTGAGGGGCCTCCCTGGTGGTGCAAGGGGTTAAAGCACAGCACTGTGAAGCTATGCACAGCCTCTGCAGCACGAGTTCCATCCCCGGCCAGCCAGGGAGCTCCCCACATAGCAGAGCAGACTTCTCCTGTCTTCCCCGCTGCTCCCTTCAGCAGTGTATTTCAGTCAGTCTGCCTGTTCTGTTCCCCGCTCTGTCTCTGGTGAATCCTCTCACCACCCCCCACACCTCTGGCCTGTACCCTAGTTCTTGTATGCATAAATAAATAAATCTTTAAAAAAAAAAAAGAAATGTATTTTGAAAAGCTTGGAGGAAGGGCTCAAAGGGGGCATTACAGGCAAGAGACCAGCAAGGAGGGTATTGTACTTAATGGGTCCGACAGGATGTGTGAATGAGGATAGACATGACACATTCTTGAACACCAGCCATGATTGGATGGATTGACTGTAAAGGGTGAGGGAGGAGGGGTCTGGAATAATGCAGAGGGATGTAGAAGGCATGGCAGCTATTAATTGAGATTTCAGGAAACTAATCAGGTTGTAGGATTGTGCAATGAATGACTTCGGTTTTGGAAATGCTGAAGGTGAAACTTTTGCAACTAAATGTGTCTATCAGGAACTCATGGGAGAAGAAATCAGGGCAAGAGATTCAGAATCATATAATTAGTATTTGAAACCAGTTGGGTAGGTGAGAGTACTCAGCTTACTGTGTGTAGTGAAGAAAAGAGGGTTGAAGATGTTGACATATTGAGGTAAGTGGAAGGAAAGAAGACATTTGTAGTTCTTTTCTGGGGAGGGGAGACTTGAAAATCACTAGGTTAGAAAAATGAGGTGGATTTTCCACTGTGACAAGAAAGTCATGAATTAAAAACCAAAGTGGAAAAATTTCAGGATGGTTGAAAGTTGGGAAAGGAGGGAACTCTGGGGAAAGGAGTCACATAATAGAGAATGATGAAAACTAGAAGGCGGTCAGGGTTTAAATTAAATTAAATGTATGTATTTGTTGTGTTTTTTTTATAATAGCAATGAATGAAAAATAATCTAAATACCAGATATTAAAAATAACATTATGGAAGCAACTTAAAAGACACGAAGGACTGTATATGACATTAAATGAAAAAAATCAGATGATAAAATGTTTGGTAACAAAAAGGAAATGTGTCTACATACACAGAAAAAAGGATTTACTAAAATAGTTTCTTGGTCCTAGGAAAACAGCTGATTATAATTTTCTTCTTTGTGCTCTTACTGTATCTTCCAAAATTTTATAATGAATATAAATCATTGTGGTAATTAGAAAATTATTATTTTAAGAAGGTAAAGAGCATAAAGGTGATTGTTTTAAAAACATATTTATTATAGGGCCTCCCCAGTGGCGCAGCGGTTGAGCGCTGGGTTGTGAACCTGCCCGCAGCCTCTGCGGCGCCAGTTCGATCCCCAGCTGCTCCCCAGCCACCGGAGGAGGGTCCCACATGGCGCGCAAACCTCTCCTGCGGCCCGCTGCTCCCCTCAGCAGTGTACTTCGGTCCTTCTGCCTGCTCTGGCTCTGGTGAATTCTCTCACCCTCCCGTGCTTCTGACTGTACCCAGTGCATGTATAAACAAAACAAACAAACAAATAAATAAATATAAATAAATAAACATGCCTCTATAAAAAAATTAAAAAAAAAACCCATATTTATTATAGGGAAATGCTCATAATTGAAAAGACAAGGAAACTATATTTGCTATGGTCCCTGTTTTAAATAAAAAATAGATGTATTTCTGTGTGACAAAAAAAAGTAAGGAAACTAGTAAATGTTAAGAGAATTATTTCTGGGGTATGAAATTGTAAGCAATTTATATTTACTCATATTTTTCGATGTTTCCACATTTTCCCTAATTAACATGATGAGAATAGTATAGGATAGTGGTTAGAGCCAAGTTCTGTGAAGCCATAAGGTTGAAGTCTGAACTATGACTCCACCCTTTGCCAGCTCACCTTGGGTGAGTTATTTCACCTTTCTGTACTGTGGTGACCCATTGGAAAATGAGGTAATGAGAATAACTGCTTCAACAGGTTTATTGTGAGGATTATTCCTTTTTATAGGTAGAGTTATTAGAATAGTGCTGACAATTAGTAAGTAGCTTTACACGTTAGCTGTAATTCTTGTCACCACCATTGCTTTTATAAATCAGAAAAACAAACTTTGAAGCATTAACAATTCAGAAACTGATAGCAGTTTTAGGACCTGGTTGGACAGAAGCTGAATTGCAGTGGGTTGGAAAAAGAATCCAGTTAGAACAAATATAGACAGCTCTATAGTAGCTTAAAGGGAGCACATTTTTCTTGAGTGAATCTTCCTTTTCTTTGTACCCATATAGTTTTATTTAATTTGACATAACTTTGGGTTTTTAATATATACTTTGATTTAATTTTTAAAGCTTTGTAGAAGGGACCCACAAAACAAGTTTATCAATGTGATTGTTAATGCCTTATAAAATTGATCATGTTCTTTCTAGCTTAATGTCTCATCTTTGTTATCTTTGTTAATTGTCCTGAAAGGGTATTGGCTTTACAAAGATAGCAATCACAAATATAGCAATAAAATATTATAATTCAATATGAATTTATTGATCCTAATTATCATTACATTTCATTTTCTTAAGATGTGAAAATCTAGCATTAGAACCCTCTGCTCTTGTTCATATGTCATAGAATAAAAGTTTTGGCAAAGATGAAACCTTACTAATGTAGTATCTAATCTGTCCTAATATATGTTACTTTACAGTAAGTTCATTACTTGCTTTCATTTGCCTTATCCACAGAAGGAGCTCAAAAAGTGGGATGAGTTTGAAGATATTTTAGAAGAGAGGAGACATGTCAGTGACTTGAAATTTGCAATGAAATGCTACACACCTCTTCTCTATAAGGGCATTATTCCTTGTAAGCCAAATGATATTAAATGTACTGTTCTCAATTCTGAAGAGGTTCATTATGTTATCAAACAGGTAAGTGATTCCCCCTTGACTAGCGCCACATTTGTTCATTGTCAACAAGTTCTTCTCTTGATTCTATGAACTTATTTTGCTATCTTTAATGTTTCTTTTTAGCTATAGCTCTATTCATCACTTTCATCAAATATTTATCATACCCATAATGTATGTTAGCCTCTTTGCCAGACGCAGGCTTTCCAGGTAAAGTGAATGAAGAAAAGTTTTCCTTGCAGAGCAAATCACTTTTCACTATGGTTTTCAAACCTTACTATACACTAGGATTACTCAGTGAGCTTTTAAAAATCCCTGTGCATTGCTCTCACCCCCAGTACTAAGTAAATCAAAATCTCAGGAGGAAAGAGCCAGGCATTAGTAGTTTTTATTTATTTTTTTTTTATTATTTTTTTATTAGTAGTTTTTAAAGATGCCCAGTTGACTCTAAAGTAGAGCAGTTTGGAAACCACTGACTTATTTTAAGAGTAAAACAACATGCATATTCACAGTACTGAAAGTACTTCAATATGACCAAAATGAAGAGAACAGAGGAGGAGTAATGATAAGAATTGAGACTGGAGAAGTAAGCGGGGGCCACATCATGAAGGATTTTTAAGCCAAATGGAAGATTAGATTCTATCCTATCTAAAGTACAAAACCTTCAAAGATTAGATTGTTGTAGATTAGAATGTTGCTTTATCATTTTATGTTCAGAAGCACCATACAGCTAAACATGGGGGCAGAAAATCTGTGACACTCTTGCAGTTATCCCTTTGTGGGATCATAGCTGCCTGGACTGGTAAGGAATTTAAGAGGTGGAGTGACCTTGTTTAATGACCATTTCGATGAATGAAGTGGAGGAAAAGAGAGAATCGAGGATGATAGAGTCATTCACTAAGATAGGAAGCTATTACAGGGAATGGGTTTGGGAGAGAAGCTAAGTTCTGTTTTGGACATGTCACTTGAAGATTTCAAGGTAAGGGGATTCAGTTGGCCTTATTAGAACATCCTTGCTGGCTGGGACTCTATGTCATATCCAGGTGCTCTCATGCCTTGAGGTTTACTTAGAGATCTTGCTGCTTTGACCTTTAATTGGAGTTTAGTCAGTTTGTTGCCCCAGGAAAATTGTTTATTTTTGCTATTTGTTTTCTTCTGATCTGGACAGATGACCCATGCTCCTAATCTTTTTGTTTTGATCTGCCTATCATGACCAATCTTGGAGGAACTTAATTTTCTCAAGTCAAGTGTATTTGTTTCCTTATCAGTTAGACTCTCGATAGTAGATCTCAATACTGGCTCTTTGTTAGAAGCACCTGGAAAACTATTACAAAAAGTTCTGTGTTATGATCCAGTAGTACACGAATTACATTAAGGCAAGAATTATTATCATCTATTCATAGTATACATTCAATAAATATTTCTTGAATTAATGAATTTTTAAAAATGTTTTGGTCCTGGGCCTCCCCGGTGGGGCAGCGGTTGAGCACTGGGTTGCAAAGCTGCCCACAGCCTTTGCAGTGCAGGTTTGATCCCCGGCCGCCGGGCAAGGGTCCCACATGGCATGCAGACCTCTCCTGCCGCCCACTGCTCCCCTCAGCAGTCTAGTTCGTCAGTCTGCCTGTTCTGCTCTCCACTCTGGCTCTGGTGAATTCTCTCACCCTCCCATGTTTCTGACTGTACCCAGTGCTTGTATAAATAAATAAATAAAATCTTTAAAAAAAAAAAATGTTTTGGTCCTGTTCACAGAGGTTGTGATTTAATTGGTCTGGGTTCGTACCCAGGCATCTTCTCTAGTTTTTTGGTTTTTTCTTCTTTTCCTAAAATTCCCCATGTAATTCTAATGGTCAGATTAAGTTTGCTTACTTAAGGCAATGTTTCTCAAACTTGGCTGAGAAAAATCACATAATCTAGATAGATTAGAATGGTGATAAATTCACAATTGCGTAGCACATATGGGTTCTCTGTGTTAACCCAGTTAGGTTTGTTTCTCTAGTGAACTCTCTCCCACTCTCCAAAATGGTGGTTTCAGTAGCCCCATTCTTCTTGAACCTCTAATCTCAACCTCCTCCTCCTACTCTCAACAGATAACTTTTCTTCCCTCCTCCCAGGGAAGACTTAAACCATTATATGAGCACTCTATCATCTTCTGTGATTAGCTACTAATTTACTGGCATCTAATACCCATCATTTTCTTCTTTCCTCCTATTAAAATGGAAGAGAGATCCCCTTCTCCTGTTTGAGTTTAAACCCAACTTTATGCCTTTGCCCTGGATTCCATCTCTTCCTGCTTACTCAAGGACTTTGCTCTATTGTCTATTCCCTTAAATGTCTCAACATGCTCCTCTTTATTACTCTTTACCACCCACATTTAACATGCTTTATTCTTTTGGCAACTGCCATTCTGCTCACCTGTGCTTATGCAGATGTTTCTCTTCAAAGCAACAGAGGCAGCTCTCCTTCCAGGGCTGCCCGCCTGTGACTATACAGGCCTCTCTTTCAAGAAACCTGTCCCTTTTGGGGGTACAGGCCAGAGGTGTGGAAGGTGAGAGGATTCACCAGAGACAGAGTGGGGAGCAGAACAGGCAGATCGACTGAAATACCCTGCTTGAGGGGGAGAAGCGGGCGAGTCAGGAGAGGTTTGCTGCGCCATGTGGGTAGCTCCCTGGCCAGGGATCGAACTCGTGATACAGTGGCTGTGGATAGCTTCATAGGTTGCAGGTTGCGTCTTAACCCCTTGCGCCACCAGGGAAGCCCTATTGTTAGTATTTTAAATATCTTCCTATGTAGATGTATTTTTTTATAATATTTGGATGTAATTATTTTATATGTATATATTATCTATGTGCATGCGCACAAATATAATAAGCAAATAATAATATAAATAACCTATTTGTATCCAGTGTTTCAGACCAGATTGCTTGAGTTTAATACATATATTTTTACATGTCCACTGGACTATCCACTTGGAAATTCCAAAAGCATCTCAAATTCAAGATGTCTAAATCAAGCTCTTTGACTTCTGTCTCTAGCTCTGTACCAAATACTCATCCCCCATTCAGGATTGGCCCCTCCATGTGCTAGTTGCTTAAACCAAAAATGTGGATACCATTTTCACCTTCTTGCTTTCCTTTCATATGCGTAGTCACTAAGACTGCAGATTTGCTTTTCTAAATCCCTCTTGTCTAGTTCTTTCCTTCTCTACCCCTTCTCCAACTCAGGCTGCTGCTGCCTCACCGAATGCAGTAACAGCCATCAAAAGGGGGTTCTGCCAAGGAAAGATGTGATTAGTTTCACATTTCAGAGACCACTCACATTTGTAATGTAGAGCTTAGACTGAAGAGGGTTAAGACTGGGGACAAGGAGTTATTAGATTCTTGCTTAGCTTTTAAATCTTATCTTAGGTTTCCAGGAGGAGGGACCTGGAATGACAGACATATCTGTTGAGCAAATAAGATGCCCAGTTGCACAAGATAAGATGTCAGTTCAGTCTTTTGTTTCATTCCAGTCTCGGAGTAGTTGGCTTTCTTAGGAACGAATCAGCCTATTTGTTCACTTGTGTTCTTCATACCTCCACAAAGCCCCAAAGAAAGTATTGTCTTTCCTACTCTTTAGCCTTCTCCATTGGCTCAAGCTAGCATAAGTCTTTTCCATGTAGAGGAAAATCTTCTCTTTGCCATATATTCTTCTTAATGCTCCATTTCTCTCTTTCCCTTCCTACCCCAACTCCTCAGAACTGTCACTGTCATGTCCCAATTTCAGCAAGTTGCTAAAATTCATTCAGGAAAGGTTACTAAGGATGTCTAGGGATCCTTTTTAGTCTTCAGTTCATCCTTTACTGTGTCAGTTATTGTTGCACACTCTTCTCCTTCAGGATCTCTTTTGCCTGCACATCTGTGATATTACACATTATAGTTCACCTTATTTACCTTCCTCGTGAATCTCTTTTAAGGTTTTCCGTCTGCCAACCATGTGTTTCTCAGTGTTGAATCTTTAGCATTCTTATCTTCCTCTCTACAGCTTTTCTACCCATTGTAACCATTCTTACCATTTCAGTTTCCATCTGTAGTCTAATTGATGCCTGGTCATTATCTTCAGCCATGGCTAGATTATTAGGATTCAGGCTTTTATCTCCAACTGTCCTGTTCCCTGCTGGATATCTAATTTATATGTACCACAAATACCTTGAAATTAGTATATCTGCTTTCTTACTCTTAACCCTTGCTTTCTACACTGCCTCTATCTCGGGTCTGCATTCCCTATGTCAAAGGCTATCTCCATCATCCATTCTGCTGCCCAAAACTAAAGCAGACATCATTCTGCCCTTTCTCTTCTCTTCGGCACCTGTTAGTACTGTTATTTGGGCCTTTTCCATTCCTGACCAGAACTGTTTGGATCATTTTCCAAATGTACTCCCTTTTCTATACTTGCTTCCTGAAACCGATCCTTCCTGCAACCCCCGATTGCTCCATTTTCCTTTTGTCTAGTTCTGCCCTTCTGTTCTCTCTTCCTATCCAATCTTGTTAGAATTATCAGACTAGTTATTTCACCCTCATCCTTAATTCTCTGTGCCCCCGTCTACCCAGTAAAAAAAAAGCAGCCCATGCTCTGTGCCAGTGCACTTTCTCTGTTCATACAACCTGTCACTAACTGCCTTGGGGAATGGGCAGAGCTGTGCAAATCAGTGTGCCTCAAGCTCAGGTCCCCGCCTTCTCCAGTCCCTCTTCTAGTGCTGCCTGTGCTTCCCTTCCCTGCAGTGCTGCCAAACCTTCATGCTGCCGTAAGCTCTTATATACTCTAGCTCTCTTGCTGCTAGTGAGCAATCTGTATTTTCCTTTGGAATAATGAAAAGTTTTAGAAATTATCTTCCTCAAATTCCTGCTCCTACTCTTCAAATGTATATATATCAATAACCATCTCCATGTGTGCTCTGTCGTCTAGGGTAAGAGAGAGACAAAGCATCTATTCTCCTGGTCAAGGTGGGGGTCACATCCTGTTGCGATTCCACCCCTTTCACCCTCTTCTGAGGGTGCAGATTTGCTTTCCTTCTGGCGGGCATTCTCTCCCTTTTCTGTGTCTTCAGACTTCTCACTTGACTTCTTCCTTTTATGTATAAATAGATTTATGGCCGCTGAATGTGCATTTAAAAATTGTTAAAATTTTGTATTTGATCATAATTTTATTTTAAAGATTTATTTATTTATTTATACAAGCACTGGGTACAGTCAGAAGCGGGGGAGGGCGAGAGAATTCACCAGAGCCAGAGCGGAGAGCAGAACAGGCAGACTGACAAAATACACTGCTGAGGGGAGCAGCGGGCGCCGCAGGAGAGGTTCTGCCATCCGTGTGAGACCCTCACCGGTGACCGGGGATTGAACCAGTGCTGCAGAGGCTCCGGGCAGCTTCGCAGCCTGGCGCTCAACTGCTGTGCCACCAGGGGAGGCCTGTATTTGATCATATTTTTTTTAATGAGATGGTTAAAAAAAAAATAGGGCCAAGGCCTTTCCAACTTAGGAAAACATTTTTGCTTTAACTGTTACTCTCTCTCTTCTCCTCAATCACACATTTTAGTTACTCATTTATGGGCACTGTTTTTACTTCCTCACCTCCTGTTCATTAAGTCTAAGTCCATTTATGTCCATTTTCTTCTGGCCAGATTACTAGACCTTTCTTGCTATATATCACTGAGTAAAATAAAGGAATACTGATTAAGAGAAATCAGTTTATCCTAGTTCCACACTCTTGAGCCAATTGAATGAAGCTCTTAGTAAGATAAGATATGGAGCTGAGAAAAGCATGATTACACATTTGTGAATGTTCTCAATGCTGAATTGTTTATAAAGTTACTGAATTGTTACTTTAAGATGGCTAGTTTTATGTTAATTTCACTTCAACTTTTACTTGGGGAATCTGAGACTTAGTCTCCCATCCTTCAATCCTCTGTGCCTCATCCTAACGCAGAGCATTCTCCTTTGGAAAGGATAAATATTATTTATCTCTTACACTTCACTTTTTTCATAGTGCTTGTTTAGGGAGATGTTAAAGGATCTAATTAAGCTTCCTTGAGAATAGAAGCTATGACTTGTTCATCTCCAGGCTCTTAACAGTCCTACCACACAGCCAATATTTTGTTCTCTTTACAAAAAGATGTGGCATGACATAGTTATAGAGTTCCATTGTGAGATCAATAATTTCATTAATTATCCTTTGGTAGTTTGGGGATTTTTGTACCAGTGGCCCATGTAGTTTCACATAGTCTCAATAGTTATTTCAACATAATCTTGTACATTACCTTGTAATAGCATTCAGCAAGTAGATGAAGTGCTGCAACAATCTACTAAGAGAAACTACTAAAATATATGTTTTAGGACACTAGATCAGGAGCAACAGTTAATTTTAGAGAATTAGGGGGACGCTTATTAACAAATCAAAAGGAAAGGTGAGTTGTTTTCTTAGCCTAAAATGCTAACTTAGAAAGCCAATTCCCTTTTAATTTCTAGTCTTTAAACTTGTCTAAATAAGATCATTTATCTATTTTTGTTATATTGGAAAATAAATTATTTCCATTTAAGCTAAGAAAATTTATCATTTTTGGTTTATATAGTTTTGGCCTATTTGGAATTAGTCACATTGGCTTGAGTAAAAAGAGTTCTGGCTTCTTTATTTCAGACATTTTCCCCTGCTTTCCCTTTCCTTTTAGCTTTCCAAGGAATCCCTCCAAACCGTTGATTGCCTCCGAGAGGAGGTTTGTGAGATCTTGGATGAAATGAGCCACAAGCTACGTGTAGGAGTCATCCGGGTTTTTGCCTTTGCCCTGAGCAAAATATTTAAGCAGATTTTCTCAAAAGTGTGTGTCAACGAAGAAGGTATTCAGAAAGTAAGTATTGCTTGTTACAAAACAATCCTCTTCTTAAACCCTTCACAATTTAGTCAGTTCAAAGACATCTCATTGCACAGGAAACAAGCATGCCCTTGTCAATCAGGCAATCTGTCTGGGCAGAAGAGGCACTGCCTCTCTGGAGGGTGCTGTTTTTTCACCTTTTCCCTTTAACCTACAGTCTTTAGACTAACTTAACTTTAGACATCTAAGATTTACAGACTAATCTAATGTCAGATGTTCACAAAGTTATTGAAGTAATAAAGAATTTCTGATCCACCTAGATCTCCCTATAGCTCTCCTTGTTCCCTTCCTCAAAGGTGTGTTTCTTCTTCTCTTATAGTGTAATTATTGAAATAGACAAATGACATTGATGGAATACTAATAATACAGACCTTATTCATATTTCACCAATTGTCCCAGTTATAGCTAGCATAATACAAGAAAATTCTACATCGTATGTATATTCAGCTTCTGTTATTTCTTTAGACTCTCAATCTAAAACAGTTCCCCAGTCTTTGTGTTTTATGGTTTCAGTTTTGAAGAGAACAGACCAGTCATTTTATATTGTCCCTTGATTTGGGTTTCATGTTTTCTCATGACTAGATTCTAGTAGTGCCTCAGGAGCCACATCGTGTCCTCCTCAGGGCATCAGATCAGGGGTCACCTGCTATGTGTTCCTCCCGTTTCCGGTCATGTTCCCTTTCATCATTTGGTTAAGGTGGTGTTGGCCAGTTTTCTCCACAGTAATGTGCCTGGTTTTCCCTTTGTCATTAATAGCTACCTGTGGAGAACTACTTTAAGAGTGAGTTAAGTGTCCAGTTTTGCATCTTACTCATTTTTTTATCCCCCGGTGATTTTTACTTGAATCAGATATTATTCTAATAATTCCCAAATGGTGATATTTCTAATTTCTATTTGATAGCTTGATTTTTTTTTTCTGTAAGAAAGAACTTTCGCTGTGAATATTGTTTTGATATTCATTTATGTCTTTTAATACTTTTTTTCTCTTCCTAGGAAGTTCTTACCTTTTTCGGCTTTCTACCTCATTCCTTTTAATGTTTGTTTTTATCCAGTCAGTTACTTTATTTTCAAGTATTTCTCCTTTTTCTTCCTATGACAGTTTTTTAGATTGTTGACTTAGTCTCTAGATTTCTATCGAAGAATGTTTGGTACAGTGTTTAGGGCCTAGGAGAGTCAACTGACCGTGGCTTTACTGATATAAATTGCCTTACCTCCATTAGGTATATTTAGCTTTCAGAAAAAGAGCGATAATAGATTGATATTCCAGTATTTTTGAGGCTGGTAGCCTGAGGAATATATCTGGAAGTTCAAATGCATCTCTCCAGACTCCATGGCACCCATTTTCCCTGGCAGTGAGTCCAGTGTATAAATAGAAAAATACCACACCTCTCACTTGTCCTAACAACTCACAGATTTTTTTTTTAATCTCCTTAACAGAAGCTTTACTCTTAATTCAGATGACTTTAGTTCCACTCCAATCTCCATTTATTAGGTGCTTGACCATAGTGCTATCAAACAATGAGTGCAAAATGCTTAATATGGTGCCCAACTAATTTGTTATTGATCATTACTATTATGATGATGAAAATTACATTTTTTAAATGTTCTTGCCTTATGTGAGATTATTTAAGTGTAGTACTCTGAAATTTGTTTTATGAACATAATAGGAGAGGCAGGAAAACATTTTTAGTACGCCTCTATACACACATTCTTCCATTTTCTGATTTGAGATATAATTTTAATAAAATGAAAACTGAGGTTATTCAAAGTGTAATGTTTATTTTAAAGCTACAACGAGCCATCCAGGAGCATCCAGTTGTTCTGCTGCCTAGTCATCGAAGTTACATTGACTTTCTGATGTTGTCTTTTCTTTTATACAATTATGATTTACCTGTACCAGTCATAGCAGCAGGAATGGGTATGTATTGTTTTTCTTTGTTTTAATTATAAAAATTAAAATGTTCCTTGGTTTTAACAATGATTTAACAATACTGAGGTATTTAAAGAATATGATGAAAACAGCCTCCCTCTTCTTCCTTCTTATCCAGGTGTTTGGTTATGTTCTGTGCTATGCTTTATTATGCCTAAAGTAACATAAACAAGCATCTGTGCACTTAGGGGTTGTGTTTTAAGTTTGAAAAATGAGATTTTGCTACCTATATGTATCATCTGTCTTTGTGTTTTCTATTTACTGATATGTCAATGGCTTTCTCTGTAGCTCCATAAATAGATCTTTTCTTTTACATATTTTTTAATTGTGATAAAATATATAAAACATAAAATTTATTATCTTAACCATTTTTAAATGTATAGTACAATGAAATTCAATCTATTCACATTGTTGTACCACCATCACTGTATCTGTCCACAGAAGTCTTCATCTTACAAAACTGAAATTCTGTCCCAATTAAATACTAACTCCTCAATCTATTTTACCCAGAGCCCTGGCAACCACCATTCTACCTCTTTGGCTTTGATTACTCTAGATAATCTCAGATAAGTAGAAAAATACAGTATTTCTCCTTTTTTTTTTAAATTTTATTTTTTATTATTTTTATGCATACAAGAGCTGGGGTACAGACCAGAGGTGTGGTGGGGTGAGAGGATTCACCAGAGACAGAGTGGGGAGCAGAACAGGCAGATGTACTGAAATACACTGCTGAGGGGAGCAGTGAGCCAGACAGGAGAGGTCTACTGTGCTATGTGGGTTAGCTCCCTGGCCTGGAATCAAACTCTTGCTGCAGTGGCTGCGGATAGCTCATAGTGCTGAGAAATAACCCTTTGCACCACCAGGGAGGCCCAATGAGAGATACATTCTGAGAAATGTATCGTTAGGCAGTTTTCCCATTGTGCAAACCTCACAGATAATTACACAAACCTCAGTGACATAGTCTCCTGCACACCAAGCTGTGTAGTCAGGCTTTCAGGACCACTGTTGAATATGCAGTTCTCCTTATTGACTGAAATGATGTGAAGTGATGCATGACTATCCCATGTTTTGTGTATCCATTCATCTGTCAGTGAACGGTTGGACTGCTTCCACTTTTTGGCTATTGTGAATAGTGCTGCTATGAGTATAGGTATACAAATACCTGTTCGAGTCTCTGCTTTCAATTTTTCTGGATATACACCCAAGAAGTAGAATTACCATGTGGTAAATTTGATTTTTGAGGAACCACCATGTTGTTTGCCATAGTGACTGAACCATTTTACATGCTACCAACAGTGCACAAGGGTTCAAGTTTCTCCACATTGTCACCAATGCTTGTTATTCACTGTTTGTTTTTTTATAATAATTATTCTAATGGGTATAAAGTGCTATCATTCGTGATTTTGATTTACATTTCCCTCATGATCAGTGATATTGAGCATCTTTTTATATACTTGTTGGCCCTTTCTATAGCTTCTTCAGAGAAATAGCTGTTCAAATCTTCTTGAGTTTTATAATTTTAGGGCTTTCACTTAGGGTATATAATAAGGATTCAACTTCATGCCTAGTATTTTTAATAACTATAATATTCATCAGAGTAGACATAATTTAGTGATTTTACTGTTACTGATAATTTCACAATATATTTTTGTATCATTGCTTTTATTTCTGTTGGATTGCTAAAGCAAATAAATTATTTATCATCTCCCTTTTATGGTAGGTGGGAAAGCTGGGATTCAGGCATATACCTTTGTTAATAAATGCAGTAAACAATAAAAACTGTTAGGGATTTAAACATTTTAACAGCATTTCATCTGTATCAATATGTGAGGAAGTTATATGAAAATTAGGGAAATTTTTAAAACATGATAGAATTCTTTTATTCTAGATTTGCTTTATTTAATCTGTACCACTGAAATAAGGTTGATATTTTTAACAGATGGCTAAAAAGAGAAAGGGCAGAGTTGATTTGACCTAGCTCTCCAGAGCATGAAGAATACATGTTGTCTGTTGTTCCAGTCAGCAGTAATGCTGACTAAAGAAATGGACAGGATGACGTTGTTAAGCTTCAGTCACCCTGTTTCCAGCTGGTCTGGCTGTAATCTCAAAAGTACTGAGGGTCAGATTGGGGGCTTGCAAGATAACCTCTCAGTGAGCACCTACTCACAGAGCCCCATCTTTTCTGAACTTTATTAATGTCACTTCTTGCGATAAATCTCAGAAAATATGTTGTAGGAGTATCTAATGTGAAATCTCTCATTGTAGAGTTTCAGTTTAGATCTTTATAGAAATTTTGTTTAAGATATACAAATAAATATTAGCCCCTTTCTTTATTTTTTAGACTTCCTAGGAATGAAAATGATTGGCGAGCTGTTGCGGATGTCGGGCGCCTTTTTCATGCGGCGTACCTTTGGCGGCAATAGACTCTACTGGGCTGTGTTTTCTGAATACGTAAAAACTATGTTACGGGTAAATACACATGGGTACCAAGTTCTTTCAAGCTGTATTTCCTTATCGCTGAAGTTTGCTGTCAGAACTTATTTAAACTCTTAAAACTCTTACCTCCTGATGGACCACTTAGCTATCTTCCCCTCAAGGAAATATGTTTAACCTCAGCAATCTGTTTACTCTCTCTTGTTTAAGTTTCACTGTGAGGAGTGTTTGTTCAGAGGGCTGGGGAGGGAGCTCGGGAAAAGGAATCAAAAGAAGCTTTTATACTTAGAGAGTAGGCAATGGGTTTTGTGTTTTGTTTTTTGTTTGTTTGTGTTTTCTCTTTGAAGAATGGTTATGCTCCTGTTGAATTTTTCCTCGAAGGGACAAGAAGCCGCTCAGCCAAGACATTGACTCCTAAATTAGGTAGGTCCCTTACAAATGGAAGGAAATGTGCAAGCCCGAAGGCTTCAGATATGGTGTCATCTGCTAAACAGAACTTGACACTTGTATTTTGGAAGGTATTCTTTCCTTTATTAGTGTCACTGTTTCTTTAATATTAGTGTCACTGTTTCTTTAACTGCTTAAATTTATGAACTTAGTATATATAGTATACCCTTTTAGTATTTTCCTGTTTATGTACCCTTGCTCGCTCTACTCATCCATATGTATGAAAAACCATTTCTCTCTATGTTTATAGGTCTTCTGAATATTGTGATGGACCCATTTTTTAAAAGAGAAGTCTTTGATACCTACCTTGTTCCAATTAGCATCAGTTATGACAAGATATTGGAAGAAACTCTTTATGCTTATGAGCTCCTAGGGGTTCCTAAGCCAAAAGAATCTACAACTGTATGTAAACAACAGCCAAGCACAATTTTATTGGAATTTAGAGAAAATGCTAGTTTGTATATCAACTGATTCTGGATTTACTTTTTGTTTTTTCCTTCCCCTGTTGTGATACTCTTAGGGACTGTTGAAAGCCAGGAGGATTCTCTCTGAAAATTTTGGAAACGTCCATGTTTACTTCGGAGACCCTGTGTCACTTCGATCTCTGGCAGCTGGGAGGATGATTCGAAGTCCATATAACCTGGTTCCCAGGTGCAAGGCCTGTGTTTTCATAACTGACACTGCAACATGGGTGAAAGTCTGAAAGTATAAGTTGTGATTCTTGAGTTGACCTCTTCTAGAACTGAAACTTTTCTGAGTTCACATATTAGGGAAGCAGAAAGCGTCAATTAAAGAATTATATGTTGGCCAAAAAATAAATAAAACAATTAGCTGCAAGATATAGATATCAAATATGTAAAGTCAGGCAGTGCTTATTCTCATCAGGGGAGCCAGGACCCTCACTAATTTGCAAGTATATAATTATTAACAAGTGCCTGTATGGGAAGTGTTAAGAACTAGTAGGCCAGCCAAAGTGTAAACTAAGTATTGTTTTCAATTGTCGGAAGGATTGTATAATACTAATGGGAATGAGTCCTTATATCCAAGAAGGTTATAGTTTTATGGGCAAGGAAATGCATTAGATTCTTTTAGGATGAAGGTACAGAAACACTTTTGGGTTTTCTTAATTTAGAGACATACAACTTAATTTAGAGAAACAGAAACCACCTGCCCAGCAGATCTCACATAACTGCAGCATCATTCACTAATTTATCTGTGGCATCAATAGCCACAGAGCAGCGAGCATGTCTTGCTAACAACTTCACTAACTGTCAAAAGCAGGTGTTAGCTTTTTGCTGCCACAGACCTTTTTTTCTATGAGTCTCAAACTGGGTCGGCAAATTGTTATTTAATATAAGGCACTCTTACTGACTGCAACTTTCACGTCAAACCACCTTATTAGGTGACTGTTTTAGGCTATATACATATCCCTGCTTCAGCCAGCTCTATGTATTGATAGGTTGCTGATGTCAATGGTGCAGGGAAGACTGTGCAGTCCTTGGCAGATGCCCTGCAGCTAGTTTAGCAAAGTGGACGGCCAATCCAGGGCAGACATGAGCAGTTATAGAAACGTTCAAAGTACCCCTGAGTACTTAGAAGACAGAGTAGTTCAATGTACTAGGGGAGGCATCATTTTCACAGAAGAAGTAATAGTTTTCCCATTTACAAAACAGGAAAAGTTTTGTTTTTTAAAGATTTATTTATTTATTTATTTATTTATTTGTTTGTTTATTTATTTATGCGTAGAAGAACAGGGTGTAGGCCAAGGGTATGAGGGGGTAAGAGGATTCACCAGAGAAAGAGTGGGGGAAGAACAGTCAGATTCACTGAAATGCACTGCTAAGGTGAGCAGTGGGCAAGACAGGAGCCGTCTACTGTGCCATATATGGGTTAGCTCCCTGGCCAGGGATCAATCTCAGGCCGTACTAGTGATAGTACTGAGACTTACCCCCTAGGCCATCAGGGAGCCCAGGAAAAGTTTTTTTTCATGCAGCAAGAAATAATAAGATACTATTCCCTTGAAAATATTTTGTCACCAGTCAAGATTATACCCTAGAGAATGGACAGATTACAATATAGTAAAGCAAATGTGACCTGCAGTGACCAAAAGTACAAGAAACTTTCTAAAGGGTCTGTCTTCCTTTCCCCTCTCTATTTGTCAAGGTAGAACTGTAATTTGTTGTTCCATACTCTTTCTTTTAGATACATTCCTCAGAAACAGTCAGAAGACATGCATGCCTTTGTCACTGAAGTCGCCTACAAAATGCAGCTATTACAGATTCAAAACCTGGTTCTGAGTCCATGGGCCCTAACAGTTGCTGTTCTGCTTCAGAATCGACCTTTCATGGACTTTGATACTCTGGTGGAAAAGACTTTATGGCTGAAAGGCTTAACCCAGGCCTTTGGGGGGTTTCTCACTTGGCCCGGTATGTATGTAGGATGTCTGGGATGAAAATGCTTGCTTTTTTTTTAACTCTTTATTTTAAAAAGTTCTAACCTGGACATGAAAGACTTATTTAGGACTTTGAACAACATATTGTTCAGAGAAAAAAAAAGAAACCTACCAACCCTATAAAGCTGACCTTAGATCTGAGGCATCCAGGAGGGGAAAGGGTAGGGAGGTCTGAGGACAGGAGGAGGGGCAAGCACAGTAGACCATGGTGAGGACTGTGGTGGGAGAGCTACGGTGACCACACCTGAGAGGAGAAATCCTGTGCTGTCAAAAAATTAACAAGGATGTAAAACAGTGGTACTTCATTTAAAAAATAATAAATTGGGCCTCCCTGGTGGTGCAAGAGGTTAAGCACCTCACTATGAAGCAGTCCACAGCCTCTGCAGCATGAGTTCGATCCTTAGCTGGCCAGGGAGAAACCCACATGGTGAGGTAGACCTCTTCTATCTTGCCCGCTGCTCCCCTGAGCAGTGTATTTCAGTCAGTCTGACCGTTCTGTTCCCCACTCTGTCTTTGGTGGATCCTCCCACCCCCCACATCTCTGGCCTGTACCCCAGCTCTTGTATGCATAAATAAATAAATCTTTAAAAACAATAAAAATTTAAAAAAAATAAATTTAAATTAAATTAAAAAATAAAGCTGCAATTAGTTTTATTTTTTTTAAAAAAGGAAACCTGATATGTCCTTACCACTGCAGGACATTGGACACAGCATGTTGATTATTTGGGAAATATTATTTCTCCCTATGACTTTTAGTATGTTGAGAACTAGAATATGAGGTCCTTGCCTGGTAGAAAATAATGAATCTTTTTGTACTCTATCATATGCTCTTCCCTCATACACTAATCTCTTTTTATATATTTTTTTTATTTTATGCATACAAGAGCTGAGGTACAGGCCAAAGGTGGAGGGTGAGAGGATTCACCAGGGACAGAGTGGGGAACAGAACAGGTGGACCCACTGAAATACAGTGCTGAGGGGAGCAGCGGACGAGACAGGAGAGGTCTGCTGTGCCATGTGGGTTAGCTCCCTGGCTGGGGATTGAACTCATGCTGCATTGGTTGCCAATAGCTTCATTGTGCTGAGGCTTAACCCCTAGGGCCACCAGGGAGGCCCCTACTTATCTCTTTTTAAGCCACATTGTTTTTTCAATCCATTTATCTCACTAGATTAAAAGTATTAAAGGACTGGTCTAAGAGAACTTGATATAATTCTCTGAAAAAATAACTTTATAAAAACCTCATTGGAAGTATGGATACTGTTCTGGGAGGTTGGGGTGTATATGATAATAGCCTAAGTTATTTTTAGTCTCTTTCATTTAAAGTTGTAGAGACTATAGTGGGAAATGCAATCCTTTCTAGAACAGATCATTATAGTCACTACTGCGAGCTTATTAAACCTGTATTGAGTAACTGGTTGGTACTGAGTAATACAAGGGATACAAAGATTAATAAGATAAAACTGTATTCTGGAGACTCTCCTGGCTCTTAGGGAACAGAGGCAAGTAAGTAAGGTGTAAACAAGCAAAGAGGGTTCAGGGAAATACAGACCAGGAACTATGGACAAAATGCAGGGGGGTTCTGAGAATATTGTGTAGGAAAGGCCCACACTGAGGGAAGATTGCATAGAAGTGACTTGATTTTGGTGGAAAAATAGCTCTTCAGGAGGACAAGTAGGAGAGAAGCATTGTGACCTTGGGATTAGGAAATGGCATGACAGCACTGGTATCCCTTGACCAACAAATGCAATGGTAAGAGCGTGTGACAGAGGAGGCTGTGCACAGGGGCTCTACCCTGCCGGCCTTTGTGCCACAGGACCTGGAGTGGAATCTTTAGGTGATGGGAAGAAGCATGATGTTAAACAGGGATATAAGACTGATGGTGCTTTAGAAAAAAACATTGTATCAGTTTTAAGATGGACTGCAGTGGGGAAAGACTAGAGGCAGGGCAACAGCTGAAAAGCTGCCCTGCCTGGATGAGAGATGAAGAAACCTGAACCAAGGCAGAGGCCAAGTTGGGGTGAGGCTAAGTTTATGGTTAGGGGAATTCCTACAGAGCTAGCTGCCAGTTGAGTGTTGTCACCAGTAGGAAATAAAGATGAATCAAACACCTGGCCTCAATATTTTATTGGTCTAGGTAGGAGGCAAAGAATATATTGATTGTCATGAAAGAAGAATAAACTCAAAGCTGTTTGGCCGAGCAACATATGAAAACAGGCACCTGTCTTTCTTGGTGTTTTACTTGTTCAAGATGGGTAAAAATGTGGCCAGTCCATAGCTAAGAGTATCTGTGCAGCCACTAAAATGACTGCAGTTATGAAGTGAGAGCTGATTGGTGACTTCAGTAACAATAATAATGTAGAGTGATTAAATGTAATTCCTAATTTAGAACATGTTATATGTTCAGTTCTTTTTTTCCTCAGATTATCCCACATTCCTAAAAGTTCCACATTTAGTGCTTTTTATGATGTATAATATATCTTATAATTATAAAATGTATATTTACAATATCATTATCATTGGCAAGTTGAAACAAGGAGAGTTCAGCACAAATATGATGGAGTCTCCAGAGGGAAAACCTCACCTCTCACTGATACCTTCCATGAAGCAGCATTGGAACTTGTTTCCCAGCTTAAGTAGTCTACCTTCTTACAACCTGTCACCCAGCTCATTGGCTCTGGGAAACAGTAAAATGATTTCCCTTGCCAAATGTATTGGTTAAGTATCACCATCCCTTGGCAATCACCAAGTCAATATAATGTCAGATGATGAATTACCAGAAATGGTGTGGGTCCACTTTGATGTGGGAAAATCAGAAAATCTCCTTTGCATCCTTCTGTGCTCATGCTAGAGAGTATCTCTTTGGGTCGCTCCTTGGCGACTGCCCTGTAAAGATGCAAAGTGATATCCCTGCCTTCTTGAAAATGGTCTAAGCAAGGTAGGAGTATGTGTGTGTGTGTGTGTGTGTGTGTGTGTGTGTGTGTGTGTGTGTGTAGCATGTCTTTAATTATGGGCCTTTTCTTAGTACTGTTAAATTCTCCTCTATGTGCTTTTCATTCATGTTAAGTTGCTATTTCAAAACTTTGGGCATTCTTGGTTATTGGGGAAGTGTTGGTTTTCAGAATGGGATGGGATGTGTATTTCAGAATGACCAACAAATTTGGGATAGATAAGAAAATGAATTACATGTCCTTAGAGAATTTTGATTTATGAAATAGTGCTTTGAAAATATACTTCACCTATGGTATCATTACCTCAGTTGGTTGAACCTAAAATTAGTACCTGGCACTTTAAAATATACATGTCAAATCACCAGCATTGATACAAACTAGACCTAAGACTTCAACAGTGACCCATCTAGTGTCCCTTTTTGCCTGAATGAATTATCTTTGTGTGCAGACAATGAACCTGCTGAAGAAGTTATCCATTCTAGCATTCTTCTGCATTCCAACATCGTCAGCCTTGTCAAAGACCAGGTGATTCTGAACATGAACTCTGGAGACTCAGAAGTGGTTGATGGACTTATTTTCCAGCACATCACTCTCCTCACGTGCTCAGCTTACAGGAACCAGTTACTCAATGTTTTTGTCCGTCCTTCCTTAGTAGCTTTGGCATTGCAGATGACACCTGGCTTCCGGAAAGGTAACTTTGGGAGTGTGGTCTTGAATTTTGGAAGAGTTCCATGCAGGGAGCAACATCTGGAGCTTTATGATGTTAAGTCGTGTATGTGCAGTCTATACCCCCACAAGGAATAGGCCCTGTACACCCAGAAACTGTTAGTTTTCCCCTTAAATGCATGAACACCTCTGAGAATTTAGCAATGAAATGCACCTAAGAAAACCTCTAATCTAACCTACTCCTTTTATAAATAAGGAAAATCAGATTTAGAAAGTTGCATAATTATGTAGGGAAGGATCTGGAACTAGAACACAGGTCTGATGTTCTTGTTCTGCTGTAAGAGTCCCCTCCTCTGACAGAAGTCTGTGTGAGTGAGCAATACAGCAGCATAGGAGTGCTTTTTTAGACTCATAGTACATTCTAGTTGCAATAAGGAAAAGCTGTTTTGTTAACAGAAATTGTAGACAAGGCCTGGGCATTGCTCCCCAGGCTGCTGGGTTAGAATCACTAAAGGGTGAGCCCTATCCCCAGAGGTTCTGAATAACTTGGAGTGGAGTTTGGGCCAGGCATTGGTGTTTTTGTATTTTTCAAAGGTCTGTAAATAATTCTAAGGAAAAGTCAGTGTTGAGGGGCACTGGGCTCAGCCACACACCGTTAGCCCTAGAAGGAAGTCAGAGGTCCTATGTTCATACTGTCATTTTATGGTGAGGAAAACCAGAGAGGTCAGATGATTTTAATTTAGGATACAAACTCCAGTCTTGATCTTAGTTCCATCTGCGTTTTCTTACTTTTGGAATTCAACCAAGGGGCACAGCTGGTTTTGTAGGGGTTGTGAACACCTTGAGACTAGAGGCAACAATTTATATCCATATGCTTATCTGTTTTTATAATGAGAAATTTCATAGCATATGTCAGAAAGATGAAGAAACCTTTGTAGTTGGTGGGCGAGGTAGACTTACATGTCTGGAAAACAAGTCAGTAGTTTCTTTTATTATGTGTTGGTGTATCCTAGTGCTAAAGATAGAGTAAAAACATCAGGAAATGTAAATCTAAAAGGGAATGGACAATCCATTCTTTTCCTCTCTACTGGGGAACCATGGGTAGGGAAAGTGAAATGGCCTGCCTTTAAGCCTTGTGGTATCATTCCAGACTAACAGATTAATAGAGGTGTGGTTGTAGCTTAGATTCGACCATTAAAACTATGCTAGATTAAAGCTTCCTGTAGGGGCCTTACTTAATTCTTGCCCCTGGCATTCAAATAATACACCTTGAAATTATGCATTTTGGAATATCATGACTTCTTGGTAGTCCCTGAAAGCTTAAAATGCACTGTTGTAATTTTATGTAATAAATTTATTTCCAGAGGATGTCTACAGTTGCTTTTGCTTTCTACGCAGTGTTTTCTCAGATGAGTTCATCTTTCTTCCAGGAAACGCGCTAAAGGTAAATCCTTAGTGCCAAAGAACAAGTGTATTTGCAGTGAGAATTCTAGAAATGGGTTCATCAATGTGTCTTCACTTTCTTCAAGGTTACATGGGGCAAAATTCAGAAGAAACTGGGCACACAATTCAGTAAATTCTAGTTCTATTGTTGGTCAAGTGTTATCAGTAATTTAGGGATTATTTGGTGAGGGGAGTATCATTCTTTGAAACATTAGTACAACCACTCTATTTTGGTAAAGACTTACCATCACATCTTTTCCTGCTAACTTGTTGGAATGAGTTGGACCTTTTGATTTGAGATTAGAGAGCAGTAGTCTTATATGATGGTGTAGACAGCTAATGAAGGAATCTAGCTGTCAGAGCTGTACTGATGGTCTGTAGGGCCGGGGGCGGTGCCAGGTTAGAAAGTGGGTTAGGTGTCGGTCTGCTATGCTTAGGAGCACAAATTGTATTCAATAGAGAATGAGGGTGACTTTTGAGCTTTAGCATAATTCTAAGTATTTTGAAGACTTGCTCTGTGCACTTCCTATTTACATTTAAGGAATGTGATTGTACAAAGTGAAAGAAGTCATCATAAATAGCTCATAAATTTGTTGTGTGTTTGTTGTGTTTTGAGTGTTAGAACAAATACTTTTCTGGCTCCTGTGTAACAAGCAGAGCCATCTGGAAAAGGCTGTGGAATTAGCTGCGTTCTCTTGTTCCAAGGGCACATGACAGCCTATTGAGACCAGCAGCATACATGTACACTTAAATTACTAAGTGCCTTCTGTCTTCTTCCCTTCCCTTACAGGACTTTGAAGAAGGCTGTTACCTACTTTGTAAAACTGAGACTGTACAATTGACAGCAAGGGACATCCTAGTTACAGAGAAAGGAAATACTGTGTTAGAATTTTCGGTAGGACTCTTTAGGCCTTTTGTGGAATGTTATCAGGTATGTAAATGTTTTATAAGTTCTTCATCCTCCCATATCAAATATAACTTAAGAGTTGCCCACCTTCTGCCTATTTCTGGTCTGAAATAGGTAGATGGTAGAACTAACAAATTGATTAACAGGATGAATGATTTCGCCTCTCAGGTGAGCCTTGCTCCCTGTATAAGGCAAAAATGGGATGGTCCATTACAGGCCCAAGAAAGTAACAGCTTAATGAGACCAAGAGTACCATGTTCTACAACCACAGTTACACCCAAACATTGTCTTACTATATATTGGACTGTATCTTACCTCTCTTATTCATAGCAAACAGTGAGGTGTTTGATACATAGTAGACATGGAATGATAAATTATATTACTAAATGCTCATACTGGAAGGGAAAGAAAAAGTTCATGTGCATGTTATCTGAAAGAATTGTGAGAGCTCTAATGACTGGTAAAAGAAAAGGGATCTTCAATATGCCCAGCAGGAATTGTGCCAGGATTGAGAGGGACGCAGGGAGTGTGAGAGACCCATGCATATTTGAGAGGAGAGGGCTCTCAGCTCTGTGCCTGGTTAGAGGCTGGCAGAGTGGTGCTATGGTCAGTGAAGTGCCCCGGCAGCCCTCTGGCACAAAACCCAGCACTTAGTAGGCATGTGCTAAACACAGCTTCTACCTTTAAGCACCTTTCTGTGATAGAAGTCATCAAGTATTTTAGGGCCCACCATGTTATTAGATGTTTTTAGCAAAAAAAAACTAAGTTACAGAACTCCGGCCCCTCCCTTCTTAAAATATGTTGTTAATCTGATAATTTGTTTAATTTGTAACCCATTAAAGTGGGAAATTATTTTGATAAATGTCAGTACTATTTGAAACTTTTTCTTTTCTAATTGTAAACAGTGATATAAGCTCTAGAGAGACCAAAAAATTCTGTAGCTTTTCTATGCGCAAACCTTGTAAGGTCTTTATTCTGCTCCAATGTGACTTGTCTTTCTTGTAAGAGAGGCACTGTGAAATACTTCCTGTTCTGTTTTATTTGGCGGCTCTTTTATCTTCTTTTCCTCTCATCCTTTCTCTTAAAATCAGATAATTTGCAAATACCTCTTGAAAGAAGAAGAAGAACACTTCACTGAGAAACAGTACTTAGCTGGAGTTAGGAAATTCACAGGTCAGCTTCTCGATCAAGGTTAGTCACACCTCTGAAGGAGACGATATCCTGTAGTTTAGATCAAAAAGTAGTTCACTCACTCTTCCTCCCACTCTGTTCTAGGTGCCTCACAGTGTTACGATGTGTTATCTTCCGATGTACAGAAAAATGCCTTAGCAGCTTTTGTGAGGCTAGGTGTGCTGGAAAAGAGGAAGGTGTAAGTACTGGGCAGGACTCCCTTGGATGCTGATGCTAAAGGGATAGTGACAGTTGATAGCAGCTGAACACAAAATCTAACGAGACGTAAAAGTGTATGATCTGGTAAACACTATATTGTGTTTCATGTATACACTCCTGGTTATTTTCATCAACATGAGCTACCACGCAAATGTTATGTAGCTATGAATAAAAATGATTGAAGCAAAAATGATATATAAGAAAACTTTTTGGAGAGTGTAGTGTAGTGCTTACATGTACACATATAGATATATGTAAATAAACACCTAAATGTATATATAGATAAATATTTACTCTTTTGAGTGAATGAATTTAAGAGCAATAAAGCTTAATGCTAAATGCTCCCAGAATTATTCTTAGGTTGCCTAAAGAATGAAGTCATGAAGTAGGACAGAAAAAAGGGACCAATCAACTATTTAAAACTTGAGAACACTTTTAAAAATAGTCTTTATCAATAATGAAAGTTGTTCTTTATTCCCTGTAGTTTGTGCATTAAGAAAACTTGTTTCTTTTTTTCCTTAGAAATAATGACTGTGTATTTTATGTGAATGAAACTGCCACAACAAGATTAGAAGAAATGCTTGGTAAGTACACTCTAATAAAATATTATTGTATTTATCAACCTATATAGTGAAACAAAAAAATATACTGGAGCAGCAAATACTTCATCAAAATGAATATCAACAATTAAAGCTTTAACATAAGCAGAGGAATACTTATAGCTAGAATGTTCTCCAGAAAACTAAGCAGAAAGCACAAAGAATATTAATAGAGAAAACATCAGCTTAAAAGAGGCAGCCTTGTGCAGCAAAAAATTATACTCTTCACATAATAAGGGTCCAAACTCTAGACCTTTCACATTGAATCTTGATGGACATGCAAAAAATACCTCCATGTCGCTGCATTCAGTCTCTCCCTCTCCTCTTGCATCCCTTCTTTCCCACTGAGGAGCTGGGTCCGATGTCTGCATCTCTCACATAGGCTTTCTGAACTCAAAACTGGAAGAACAGCCTATCCTTGCTCTTCCCCAGAGCCTATCAGCTTATAAAAAAAATAGCCCTGCCCACAAAGGCAAGGTGGTTTGTGTATGGTATACAGTAAGGGTCAGAGTGTTGATACCAGCAAAGAGATACAAAAGGTCGGGGAGAGAGAGAATGCTTCTCAGAGGAATGACGGGGTGATTTTAGAAGGGGAGGTTAGCATTTACAAAAATACCCCAATCATCTGCTGATTATATTGAAGAAACACTTGATCGCTGATATTCTTGTAAGTAGTATCTTTTACCTAATCCTTACTGAGTACCTTTGTCTAACATACATGGAAGAAATTTAGATGTATGTCTGTTGAGATTAGGGGAAAGCCAGGAAGAAAAGGGCAGAGGAATCTAGTTGACATAGTTCAGGAACATGAAAATACTTGTTTCTTGTTGAGGAAAATACATAGGTTGAAATCCCAGTCTCCTGTCTTTATTATATCTGAACTCTGTTAACATGTAACCTTGAAATTCAATTTTGAATTTGTTAAGAAAGGCACATAACTAAAACATCCTGTGAGGAAGGTGGAATTTACTTCTTAACCATGGAAGGCAAATATGTGGGTATGAACAAACTAGACTTGAAATTTAGAAAAGTGACTTAGTCATATCCTGCCTCAGAGCCAGGCTAGTGGTGCTGGCCCAGCCTCCCACCACTTTGAGATGCTGCTTTTCCTGTCAAGGGGGCTGGCCCTCCATTGGTCCTCTGTCTGCCTGGAAAATTTGGCTCAAATGTGAGGTCTTTCTCCTTTGTCAGTGACTTAAGCACTTGAAGGAGGGAGGGCAAACTTCCTATCATTTCACATCTTTCTTTTTTTGTCCTAGGTTGTAAGATACCAGTAGGAAAACCAGTGACAGCAAAACTTTAATAATCACTGAGCGGTTATGGAAAATTTGTTCATATAATTACTGTCATCCAAGGAGTCTTATTACAACAACCAGAAAAGTAAGGGAAGAGACTCATGTTCTCATCCTCCGTAAGACTCTGAGAACACTGTGCTCAGGTGAGCAGAAGAAATGATGGGTTTAAGAAATGAATGTAATCTCCAGTACAATGGTTAAGGCATTTGTATCCAGCTCTGTGTGTGTTTTAAAATAAAAGCCTTTTGAAAAAACACAGTCCAGCTCCTGTTTCACTAAGACTTTTCAGTGTTGAGTGCTGACTTCCAAATGAGAGCACGACATCAATACCAGAGGCTATTGGTATTAGAAAAGGAAAAATAATACATTTAAAACATATGTATGGAGAATTTACATGGTTGTGCATCCTAAAGAATAACGGAGCAGACCAGGAATATTTATGCTGTATTTTAGGATCTGAGGCATCAAACACAGAGAAGGGGGGATGAAAAAAAAAAGACTACTAGAAAAAGACTACTATTTTAAAAAAAGACTACTAGAAAGGATATGTCTTCCATTTCTTGTGGTTTTAAGTAAAGTTGCTGCAAACAAATACAGGTTTGACAGAGACAAATAATAAATTAGCTATCTTATATTAAATTTTGCCACCCACGGGCCTTAATTAACAAAAGCATGTGCACCAAAGAGAAGTTTTGTGTTGTGTCATGAATAGACTTAAGAATTCAAGGGAAGGGCCTCCCTGCTGGCGCAGGCCGTTGAGCACTACGCTGTGAAGCTGTCCGCAGACTCTGCAGTGCTGGTTTGATCCCCACCAGCCACGGAGATACCCACAAGGCAAATAGACCTCTCCCGTCTCCTGTCTCACCCGCTGCTCCCCTCAGCAGTGTATTCAGTCAGTCTGCCTGTTCTATTCCCTGCTCTGTCTCTGGTGAATCCTCTCACCCTCCCACACATCTGGCCTGTACCCCGGTTCTTATATAAATAAATAAATCTTAAAAAAAAAAAGAATTCAAGGGAAGAAAAGTTTGACTTAAGATAATTAAACCTGGGCAGCTAGCCACCTCTGGAAGTGACATTTAAGCTCAGAATTAGGATGAGCAGGAGCCAGCCTTCAGAAGTATGGGGTTGGGGTGGTGGAGGAGCGGACAGAGGGTGGGTTGTTTGATTGTGTGATCAGAATGTCCTGGGGGTTGGTTCTGAAAGACGTGACAGAACAGTGTCACTGTGTTAGCAGGCAGGCTAAGGGGGACCCTAGGACCCCCTAACTTGCCAGATGGGGGGCCTGAAGGCTAGAAGAAGCATCTGTTCTTGCCTAGGTCCTTAGCCCCTCTAGGGCTAAAAGAAGAGATCAATATATCCTAAGCTTCTGCCCTTTTCCTAATTGAAGAAACTTGATGTTCTCCCTCTTATGACCTAGAAGAATGCAGTTTGGGGGTCTCATCCAGCTTCAGTTTTATCAGTAAACATGTTCTAAGAATCTCATCTTTATTCTCAGAGTAAGGATGAAGTCCCCCCTTCTCTGTGTTTGATGCCTCAGATCCTAAAATACAGCATAAATATTCCTGGTCTGCTCCGTTATTCTTTAGGATGCACAACCATGTAAATTCTCCATACATATGTTTTAAATGTATTATTTTTCCTTTTCTAACCTATCTGATGTTTTAATTACTCATCCAGCCCAAGAAGAACCCAGAGGGGTATGGGGTGCTTTATTTTGCACCCTGACAGCACCCTGCACTAGAATGTTTGAAACCATCCCAGTAGGCCACTGGAGCCCCTGTGTGCCTGTTTAAATAAATCTGTGAAGACCTGGTGAACAGACATAGCCTTGCTTGTATGGGACGTTCAGGAAACAAATTAGCATCTTCTACACTGTCTGGAACAAAACCAGCGGGAGAACAGCTCCTGGGGACCAAGAGCCCTATTGGAGAAACCTAATAGCAGTTATTGACCACGGGACTCCCTGGTAGCCTAGGGGTTAAACCTTGGTGCTATCCCCACTATGGGCTGAATTCAATCTCCAGCCAGGGAGGTGGCCCACATGGCGCAGCAGACCTCTCTTGACTCGCCTGCTGCTCCCCTCAGCAGTGTATTTCAGTGCATCTGCCGGTTCTGCTCCCCACTCTGTCTCTGGTGGGTCCTCTCACCCCACCCCCTCCTCTGGCCTATACCCCAGCTCTTGTATGCATAAATAAATCTTTTTTAAGTGCTTTAAAGAGTTTAAATTTTGAAAAATTCAGTCCTATTTCAGGTCAGTAGTGCTATGCCCTAGATTTTCCAGTTGCAGACTTTTTTATTAATTGTAGCAGTGCCACATAAGAAAATATTTGTGTGTGCTTGCAAACAGGTTGGTTTTTGTTTCTGCCTATTTTGTGGCAATAGGATCAGTTTCCAATAGACCAATCAAGGCCCAAGTCACTTGGGTAGATGGGCTTGTCTGGGCAGCTGTGCAGGCTCCTACAGCCTGCCCCTCTGCTGAACACAGCCATCATAATGTAGCCACATGGCTGAGGGCAATCCAAGGACCCCAAGTGGATAAGGGGAAAATCCCATTATACCTATTCCAAGTGTTTGACCACCTGCACACACAAAGGGAAGGTGAGCAGACTCAGCGTGCTCAAAGGTCTTTAATTGGTCTGAAAGGGCATAGCCAAAGAAAGAAAAGAAAAGATTTAAAATTACAGTTCCCAATCAAACTCCAAAACTACCCACCTCCTTGTGAGCGAACACCCAGTCAAACAGACTCAGCTAAAAGTGGGGAAGCTGAGGCCCAAAAACACCAGAACAAATCCAAGGCACATAGCAGCACGAACCACAAGACAGAAGTTAGGCCCCAGAGAACTGGGACAGAAGGAGAGACACAAAATTCAAAATGTACCAAATAATCCAGCGCAAAGTCAAGTTAATGGCAGCCGTTGGCAGTGCAAAGGACCAGGGGCACTCCCCACATGGCTCTCACCCAGGATTTTTCTCTAGGTGTCTTTCCTTAGGTATAAAATGTTGGGATTTGGCATAAATAACCATTCTCTTTTTCTTTTTTTTTTTTTGACACTATTCTTAGTTTCAGATAAACATGTTTGTGAGATGGAAATTATACTCCAAAATTCATGAATTAAAATGGAAGGTCGTGATTTGCTCAAAAAAAAAAATTAAACTTATTTTAACTAGGGTACTCTTTGTCATGTCAAGTGAAGAACTGAAGTGAAGGGAAGTCTGTGGGGGCCTTGGTCCTACCTGGAGCCCTCACTGGCTTGGCTCAGTCCCTGGCGGAGGTAAAACTTAAGACTAACACTTATGGGTGCTTACTGTGTGCCAGGAACCTTTAGAAGTAAGTGCTTTATAAATATTAGTTCACTTAATCCTCACACTACTGTGAGGTAGATACTGTTAGTATTATCCTCCTATTAACAAGGAAAATGAGCAGCAAGAAAGTTCAGTCACAGGATGAAGGCAATTGTTTTGCATTTCACACATACTTTTTGTCAAAAAATCTTGGGTTAATAAGCCCAACTCTCGGGGCCTCCCCAGTGGCGCAGTGGTTGAACGCTGGGCTGCGAAACTGCCCGCAGCCTCTGCAGCGCCGGTTCGATCCCCAGCCGCCAGGCGAGGGTCCCACATGGCGCGCAGACCTCTCCTGCCGCCCGCTGCTCCCCTCAGCAGTGTTCTTCGTCAGTCTGCCTGTTCTGTTCCCTGCTCTGGCTCTGGTGAATTCTCTCACCCTCCCATACTTCTGACTGTACCCAGTGCTTGTATAAACAAATAAATAAATCTTTAAAAAAATAATAATAAGCCCAACTCTCATTTCCTTAAAAACAAATCTCATGCCTGAGGGCTAATGACTGAATTGCAAAGGCCAGAGCTGCTCCCTTTGGGGTAAGGAGTGGGAGGGTGTCATTTCAGCTGCCTTGGAACCCCTTCTGGCAAACTGAGGTTAGTTTTGTCATTACTTCCTTTCTTTCTCTCTCTCTCTCTCCCACTATCCTTTTAAAATCATCATCGTGGTGAGCTGGTGACTCAGTATATATACCTGTTAAGTATGTGGCTGAATAACTTTGCTTGTTCTTTTTCTCATCCTTTTTCACCATTCAAACAAAAAAATTAAGCTTCATTCTCCTTGTCTTGATGAAAATTAGCAGCAAAGTAGAAAGCAAAGTATTGCCAACAAAATATTACCACTTAGCCTTGTTTTTAGTGATTTAATAAACCCAAGGATGAAAACAGGATTTGCTGGAAGAAGCAGAGTTCCATCAAAGGAGCAAACACACACAAATAAGAGAGGGGAGGGTGGCTTTTTGGTCTATAAAATATATCCTAGGGGTGGCACAGGGGTTAAAGACATGGTGCTTTCAAGTTACCACCAGCCACTGCAGCAGGAGTTCGATCCCCGGCCAGGGAGCAACACACATGGCGCAGCAGACCTCTCCTGTCTCACCCGCTGCTCCCCTCAGCAGTGTATTTCAGTAGATCTGCCTGTTCTGCTCCCCACTCTGTCTCTGGTGAATCCTCTCACCACCCCACACACACCTCTGGCCTGTACCCCAGTTCTTGTATGCATAAATAAATAAATCTTTCAAAAAAAAAATCACAAACCCCACAAAATATCTCATAGGCCCACTGGAGGAGATGGCCAGACCCTAAAAGGAACAGCCTCAAACATGGTTCATGAGTGCCAGGGCTGTAATGTGGGGGAGCAAATATCTGCTACCGTAAAATAGGTCTTTTTGGTCAAAGATTGATTTCATGGGAGTGGTTTTGAAGGTTGTGGGAGGATGCTTTTATAAAAGACATTTAAAGGGGGTGTACCTGGAAGACCTAATCTCCTTATCCCTCTTCCATGGAGAAGGCAGAAAACTACACACCTTTGTGTCTTCTCTGAAGGTTCCTACCTGACCTCCCTTCTCTTTCCAGAAAAGCCCTTCAGTTTTAGCTATTTGAGATGTCACCCGAAGCCACCTGGGCCAGTTACTTTTTCTTTCTTTGTTTTATTGTTTGTGTGTGTGTTTTCTACACCCCAGGATATAGGCTGGAAGTGCAGGGGGGTGAGAGGACTCACCAGAGACAGCATGGGGAGCAGAACAGGCAGATCTAGAGCCAGGAGAGGTCTGCTGCACCATATCTGGGTTAGTTCCAGGGCCTGGGATCGAGCTCAGGGGATAGAAGTGGTAGCTCTGAGACTTGACCCCTATGCCACCAGGAAAGTCCTGGCTGCAGCATTTGTAACTAAACAGTACTTTGCCTCCAGTCCTAACAATCAGAAACCATAATGGAGGTAGACTTCATTTACAACAGCACAAGCAAATGAATACCAGGCAGAAACTCACCAAAAAAACATGCAAAATCTACCCCCAGAAAATTTCAAAATACTATGGAAATAAATACAAAAGGCTACTTGCATATGAAAATTCAAAATTACAAAGATGTCAGTTTTCCTTAAATTAATCGATAGACTTGATATGATTTCAATAAAAATGCCAACTCTTTGTGGAATGGTAGAAAATGCCATAAACTTATTCACAATAAAACTTGAGTTATGAATACGTGATAATACTTAGGGAAATCCGGAAACAGCAGGCGACCAGTCCTGACAGTTACTAAATTATAAGTCTCAAGTTAATGAAAACTACTTCATATGGGCACAGAAATAGGAATATCAGTGAAATAAAATATAGAGCCTAACAATCTACCCAGATACAAATGTAACATTGTGGGGCTGCTAGACTTAAGTGGCCCGTTCAGCCACCATTATAGTTACCTGCAGTTCTGCATTCCTACACAAAGGTCAGAACTGTCCAGTCACAGTCATCTGAGCCAAACCTTACAAGGTGCCTTTCATATCAATCAAGAGCAGAAAGCTCGATCATTCTGGGAAGGGTATGCATCAAGAGGTATGACCGGGAACATCCGGGGGGCTGAGGACAGATGCATAAACTTACTCCCGACCCATACATCATGAGGTATTACCGGAAATGCCCGGGGGGCCGAGGACCAACGTATGACAAGGGACCCCAGAAGCTGACCAGTGGAATGCCTTGTTGATAAGATTAGGACCGTGGCCAGGGGTCTGTGATCCGTTTTCAATTACAACGCTTGGTCATCAAGCTGATAATATGGTCAGCAGCCTCATGTCCCCCCAAGCCCTAAATGACATTCCTGAGTTTTAACCAATCCTTTTCTCCTTGTCCTCCTAGCGCGTGTAGCTGATGCTGTACGATTACTCTATCAACAAAAATGGCCAGGATCTTGCTCTCAGCAGCAGCCTGCATTATGTAGCCTGCTCCACGCCTCCTGTGTTTTTGTCAGGGTGCTGTTGCGCGACCCAACATAACATAAAAGTAATAAGTTATTAAAATGATTTTTTAAGTCAGTGGGGAAAAGGACAATTCAAATTGTTGCAACAACTTGATCATTATTTGTGGTGCAAGTGGTTCTTATGATAGTCTTTACTTGAAAATAAATTAGGTGAAGGAAAATTTCAGATATTAAAAAAAAATTACTAGAAGAAAAACATGAATGAGCGTGTGGGTAGCCACTCCAGCAATTACTAGGCTGACAGGCTCTCCCTGTGAGTGGCCCCTCCTGCTCTCCTCTGGCCAAATCCAGGGAAAGGAGGCACCCTGCTGGGGGAAGGCAGCCATTGATGCAGTCTAAGCCCAGTCCAGGGGGAGGCACTGACAGCTGCATCAGGAGCCCCATATTGAGTGGAGGTGTAAGAGGGGAGTCCTGGAACTGGGGCACTGTCTCTAGCTTCACAAGGTAGTACAAAGAAACATGAATAAATGTTTTAATTTTTTTAAAGATTTATTTATTTATGCATACAAGAACTGGGGTACAGGCCAGAGGTGTGTGTGTGGGGGGGGGGGGAGGGTTTGAGAGGATTCACCAGAGACAGAGCGGGGAACAGAACAGGCAGATTGACCAAAGTACACTGCTGAGGGGAGCAGCGGGCAAGACAGGAGAGGTGCTACACCATGTGAGTAGCTCTCTGGCTGGCCAGGGATTGAACTCACTGCAATGGCTGCAGACAGCTTCACAGTGCTGTGCTTAACCCCTTGTGCCACCGGGGAGGCCCAATGTTTTTATTTTTCATTTTGTTTTGAGACTGGCTAAAGTAACTATTATTTTTGTTTCCAAAGAATTCTGTGGGATGAGAAAGGGTTCACACTGTAATTTTTTTTAATTGATATAACATTGGCTTACAACACTATGCATGAATCAGAGGTACAGGATCACACCTGGCGATTCATAACAAGTTAAAATATACTACCTACAAAAATACATGAAATGAATGAATGACAAAGTCTACAACACTGAGCACCCATGAAGGATTAATTTCCTAAATATATCATCAGTTCCTACATAATATACAGATAATCAAAGAATAAAATGGCAAAGGACATAAACAAATACAAAATTGTCAACCTCGCTCATTAAGATTACAAACCTACTATTTTTTTTGCAGATAAAATTAGCAAAAATGGATTAAAAAATACTGTTTTTAAGAAATGAATAAAGAGGGCCTCCCCGGTGGCGCAGCGGTTGAGCGCTGGGTTGCGAAGCTGCCCGCAGCCTCTGCGGCTCGGGTTCGATCCCCGGCTGCTCCCCGGCCACCGGAGGAGGGTCCCACATGGCGCGCAGACCTCTCCTGCCGCCTGCTGCTCCCCTCAGCAGTGTACTTCGGTCCTTCTGCCTGCTCTGTTCCCCACTCTGGCTCTGGTGAATTCTCTCACCCTCCCGAGCTTCTGACTGTACCCAGTGCATGTATAAACAAAACAAACAAATAAATAAGTAAAGCATGCCTCTATAAAAAAAAAAAAAAAGAAATGAATAAAGGGCTTCCCTGCTGGCTCAAGGGGTAAAGTCTCAGCACTCCAAAACTATGGGCAGTCACTGCAGCACGAATTCCATCCCCAGCCAGGGACTTAACCCACATGGCCTCTCCTATCTCATCCTCTGTTCCCCTCAGCAGTGTATTTCAGTCAATCTGCCTGTGTTCTCCCACTCTATCTCTGGCCTTCACCCCAGCTCTTGTATGCATAAATAAGTAAATCTTCAAAAAAAAAGAATTGGCAAGTCAATGAAAGCAAGACGCCCAACAGTATGTAGAGTACGATCCAATTTCTGGAAAAAGATGTACAAGAAACTTACCAGTATTACCTCTGGTGGGGGGAGGTAATGGGAGTTTGGGTGGGATACCTTGACTTTTTTACTTCATATGCTCTGCATGGATTCAAGCTTTATTAACACAACATGCATCACTTACCGGGCCTCTCTGGTGGCGCAGGTGGTTGACCACCGCACTGTAAAGCTGTCCGTAGCCTCTGCAGCACGTGTTCGATCCCAGCGAGAATCCCACATGGCGTGGTAGACCTCTCCTGTCTCGCCCGCTGCTCCCCTCGGCAGTGCATTTCAGTCAGTCTACCTGTTGCTTTCTGCTCTGTCTCTGGTGAATCCTCTCATCCTCCCGCACATCTGGCCTATACCCCAGCTCTTGTATAAATAAATCTTTTTTTTTTTTTAAAAAAAAAAAAAAGACAACATGCATCACTTACCAAACTTTTCTTTCCTCCAATATTGAAATCATTGGCATTGGGGCTGTGATAGCAGCCTATTCCCTGTTTGTCCCACTCCACAACCTTGTCAGCACTTAACTCCATAAGAGCCTCACCTATTCCCACTTCTGTGTCTTCTGCTGGTCATGATCTTTGTGCATCTGGTTTTTCTTTTTAAAGATTTATTTACTTATGCATACAAGAACTGGGGTACAGGCCAGATGCGCCGCAGGGTGAGAGGATTCACCAGAGATAGAGTGGGGAACAGAACAGGCAGACTGACAAAATACACTGCTGCGGGGAGCAGCGGGCGCAACAGGAGTGGTCCGCAGCGCCATGTAGGACCTGTGCTGGTCAGCCAGGATCGAACTGGCGCCGCAGAGGCTGCAGACAGCTTCACAGAGCTGTGCTCAACCGCCTGCGGCACCAGGGGAGGCCCCATCTTGTTTTTCAAGGAGCAGCTCCAATGCCAACAATTCCATGAGGAATTCCAAACAATGCAAAATAACACTGCTCTTTCTTCTCAGTATTCCCACAGAACTGAATCTGCAATATTCTTTTTTGTAACACATTTGCATTCAATTTACTTTTTTTTTTAAAACTATCTTTTTTTTTTTTTAATAGAGGCATGTTTTCATTTATTTATTTGTTTGTTTGTTTGTTTTGTTTATACAAGCACTGGGTACAGTCAGAAGCGCGGGAGGGTGAGAGAATTCACCAGAGCCAGAGCGGGAAGCAGAGCAGGCAGAAGGACCGAAGTACACTGCTGAGGGGAGCAGCGGGCGGCAGGAGAGGTCTGCGCGCCATGTGGGACCCTCCTTTGGTGGCCGGGGAGCAGCCGGGGATTGAACCGGCGCCGCAGAGGCCGCGGGCAGCTTCGCAACCCAGCGCTCTACCGCTGCGCCACCGGGGAGGCCCTGCATTCAATTTACTTTTAAGCATACTAAAAAGAAAGCAAAGCTGAATTTTATCCATCCCACCCCACATTATAGTGAATGTGAGGTGTAGTATGTAATAATTTAAAATCAACTATATTCCCTTAATATTTTATTTACTCACCTAAAAACAAATGATGAAATCATTTATGGTGGCAGTTCCTAGGTCATATGGCCTACATAATATTTTTTTCATTTCGAGAAGTGCAGATGGTATAAACTCCACCTTTTTAGCGTAAAATGGTATTTTATATATTTGGAATTTCCCATTCCAGGGAATCCTTAAAAAAACAAAAAAATCCTGAGATCTGATTTAATCACAGTTCTGATAGTAGCACAACACTAGCAGCTCCCTATTTACCACTCCAATATGAAAAAAACAAAAAAGCCTAAAGCTTTTCTTTTTTTTTTAATTCATGTTTTTTTTTTTTTTTAAAGATTTATTTATTTATTTATTTATATATACCAGCACTGGGTACAGTCAGAAGCATGGGAGGGTGAGAGAATTCACCAGAGCCAGAGCGAAGAGCAGAACAGGCAGACTGACGAAGTACACTGCTGAGGGGAGCAGCGGGCGGCAGGAGAGGTCTGCGCGCCATGTGGGACCCTCCTCTGGTGGCCAGGGAGCAGCCGGGGATCGAACCGGTGCTGCAGAGGCTGCAGGCAGCTTCGCAACCCAGCGCTCAACCGCTGCACCACCAGGGAGGCCCAAGCCTAAAGCTTTTCAAAACATATTTCAATAATAAGAATAGAACATTAAACTCTTAATAGAAATAAAACACTGTAATATCAATCAATTTTATCCAGTGTAAAAAAGTTTTAAGCTTTATTTTGATAAAACATTTTAGATTCCCTCATATCACAGTGGAACAATAAGAGAAATGTACATATACTGATTTTATACTACATGTCAAATGCCACCTTCCCAATCCTAGGTAAGCAAGTTGCAAAATAAAACTGGTGATAATTTAACGACAGGTAGTATTTTAAATAAAAATTAGTGAGTTTTCAGCACTTACATAAAATAAGGCTTTAATCAAAAACAGACGTAATTCCACAGGGTGTCTTTTTACAACAGCAATTAATCCAATCAAGTCTGTGATTCCAAGCTCAAGTGATAGTGTTATGTTTCAAGCAAACAACAAATCAACCTTCAAGTGGTTTATTAGCATATGTACTATATTTGGACAATTTCTAACTGCATTCAAGTTTTAGAACTTGGAGTCTAATTAAACAAGAATTAGAGAAGCGCTCAACTGCACTTTGAGGAAGGCAATGTAATTGCTCTGTCTTCGCACAGAGGTACATTAATAACATAGGTGGTTGTTAATCAATTCCCCACACTAACTGATTCATCAAAAGCATATCCTTCAGCGACAACTTTAAAGACCACACAAATTTTAACAGAAGAACATTTTGTACTTCCAGTTTTCAAAAGCAGATAATACTATGAAGAAGCAACCGTTTAAATATTTGAGTACACACATTTAAGTTTTTACAACTTCATGCCTTAAGAGAAGCTTTGATTTCAGAAGTATCAGTTCATGGACCCAGCATCAAATATATACACAACACCTGTTTCAAATACAATGTAATTTCAGAAACTATAAGAAGCACAAAATAGTCAGAAAATTTTGATCAAAATTCAAGTTTCCAGTGATCTTAAAAAAGACAAATTATAATTGTTTTTGATTAGCAGTGATACCCAGTTATGGTTGTTATCTAGAAAATCGTTAAGTTGTATGAAAAAAAATAGTCAAAGAAAATCTATAATTTTGATAATTTTCAATCTTCTAAATATGCACTGCTTAAAATAAGGTTTTATCTGGAAGGTAATTAAGTCATGGAGCTTTACAACCTTTAGCCACTATTTGGAAGCTATTTTAGGTTTTGCATAATTCCCAATCTTAACACCACTACTTCTGTTCAAATAAAGGGAATGATCTTTTGAAGTCATTGCATTAGAAATGGCACTTATGGACAAGAAACACAACTATAAACTAGGGGAAAAATGGATCTTAGCTAAGATGATTTTTCTTAAAGTAGTGGAATGTTGTATCGAGATACAATAGAAACAATAGTTTAGAAGCCTCGGGAAGCTTAAATTTCTTTAGTAATTTTTGTTTTACTAAACAATCTGAAGTAAGCACATGGTCACCTTAAAAACAAAGCAAGAAAAATAAAGAAAAATGCAGCATGAAGCATTTAATAAGAGTCTCCAAAGGCTCTTTCCCTCCCTTTGCTGGGGGTACAATGTCTAAATTTTCTCCACTTTGTTGCAAAAAAAAAAAAAAACCAAAAAACAAATCTGCTCAAAACAACCATCCTTCAGAACAATATGTAGCCAAAATCTGAAATCTAAAAAGTATTTTAAAGAAAACTGTTCTCTCACTTGCAGGAGGTCTGAGTCACTAATCTACATTGAAAGTGGGAGAGGATCTAAACAATTATCACAATCCTTAAGATTTTCAAGGAAATGTTCCAAATCAAATATCCTAAAACCACAAATTAACCACTGAAAATTAGCCATTCAAACTATGTTGGAAACATTTGCAGAACTGTTGCTTCCTCTTGTATAAGGATAGAATATTTGAGGCTGCACACTAGCCAGTTTCAAACAGGAATGCTTTCCACCAAGACTTACCCTGAAGTCAATTTTCCTAACTCCCTTTTCTTCCCTAAATTGTTCCATTATGTTTTAAGGTGGGCAAGTACATGAGGCAGGGTGTTTCACATGGCAATGAAACATTTAAAAACCTAATGATTTAGTCAATCAGGAAATTTCACACCACACAAACACTATGTTTTTATAGATACTAACATTTCTCTGTGCTGCATAATATATATTGTGAGAAAGTGAGTTCTGACTCAAAAGATAAGTTGAAATGCTATATTGTGACAACAGATTCATTAGAGTTGGCATAATTTAAAAGGAAAGCATAGTACATGTTTTAATAGTTCCAATGTTTTTGTTATTTGGGCTTTATACAACACTTCTTTTTTCTCTTTTCGACTTTGCCTTTCTCAATGGGCATCTTTTATTTTAAAGTTGTGCTTGAGGCTCTGAAGAATATGCTAATGAAATATAAATATAAATAATACATGAGCAATACATATGTATACACATCAACAGGTCCAAGCATCAGACCACGGACGTTGTACTCTCCGGATTCACACGAATAAGTCTAGATGCATTTCTCAGGTCTTGAAGTTGCTTTGCCGGTTTCCCCACACCTTCTTCAAACCTTTTTTCCACTACAGGGAGGACTGTTTCATACAGAAAGGATGCGTTCTGTCTGATAAAAGCCTTCTTCTCTGGATCCTGCTCACACCGAAGACTATAATCCACATGCTGAACAGCAACCAAAATGATTTCCACCAGACTCTCCAAAAGTACCATGTGCAGCTCCGGGAAATACAGCTTCAGTGCCTCTTCCAAGAAGCCCATAGTCTGTTTGGTGAAAGCAACCACTGTGTAACTCAGGTTCACCCAACAGTCATCCCCCGTATACTGCTCAAAGTTACTCACCCCACAACTCTTCATCTCCTCTTTGAGTTTACCCAAGGCCTCTGGAGTCATCAAGTTCATCCTCCTCCACATCTCCTCTGAATTGCGATGTTTTGTGGCTTCAATAATGATCTCCTTGTAACTGTGCAAAGCCCCTTGGATGTCTTTCACCAGCAGGGCATGGATGATGAAAGTGAGGTCTAGTCCAATGTCGCCCAGTTGCTGACAATGCTCTTTTGCCACCTTTACACATTCCGCTGCTGTAGAGAGACTCTCCTTACTGTCAAACACTTGCTTGCTGAAAGCATCCACAAACATGCCCATAGCTGATCTTGCCCAGACCACAAAGGCAGAGTAGCATCCACTGTCGGTGCCTGCAAAATCGGTCTCAAATTCCCTGGCAGTCTCGAGAAGGCTGGTAAAGAAGACATGGCAGAGCTTATGAATGTAAAGCAAAGTGGCACCTTCAATGCGAAGTTGCCTTATCGCAGTATGCACAGCTGCTGCCCTATTTCTCAAAAACAGCTCACAAGCCTTTGTGCACTGGCCAAGTCGAATTAGTTGAGAAACTGCCCTGCGGGTGGCCTTGGGACCACCTCTCAGGGACCGATCTGGAGAGAGTTCAAACACTAGCACTTCAGTGAGCTGTCGGACACGCTCATCCACTTTGGCCCTTAGTTCTTTTACTGGAGGTGGACTGGGCTTATCCTCTAGATAATGGTTCAACTTATCCAGCAGGTCGACGGCCCCCTCAAAGTCCCTCTGGGCAATGCAGACATCCAGGTCTTCAGGTAACTCCTGGATCCATTCCATTGAGAGGTCCACCTTCTCTTCTTCTACCTCCGGAGCAGCTGGTGTGTCATCTTCTTCATCCTCAAACGGGTTACTACCCTTGCAGGTCACCTGGGGTGGCCCTCGAGGGGCCGCTGCTTCCTCCTGCTCCCTCCGCCTTTTTTCACTGAGGGCCCTCTTGGTTTCCTCCAGCACTTCCAGCCACTCTCGCTTGATTTTAGCATTTTCCGCCTGAAAAATACGGCTCTCGGGGAACATGAGCAGCTTGAACATGTCCTTCATGGGCGGGTTGTCCTTGACATTGACCACGGCCAAGCCATCTAGAGGATAAAGGGCATTGTAGCGATACATCCCCCGCCGCTGTGGCAGCCAAGTGGCTACGAGCAAACAGTCGTTCATGAGGAAGCCGTGCACCCGCTGCAGCTGGGCCATGTGGTCTGCCTCGTATTCCACCAGGTCCCCGTTGTACACTAGGTACTGCCCCGGCGTCTCGAGCAGGTGCCTGCAGCCTTCCACCTTCTCAAGCAGGGTGGTGAGCGTGCGCTGCTTCCCTTCCTCGCCCGGACCGGCACCGTCGCGGGAGGCGACCCCCGGGAGGGGGAAGAAACCGGCCTGGCCCCGGAGATGGTCTCGGCCCCCCGCGCCCCCGCCTCCTTCCTCCCCTCCGGAGGCCGCGGCAGCCCCGGCGGCGGCGGCGGCAGCCGGCAGCAGGGTAAGCGGGATGCTCTCGAGGCTGCTCTTCTGCTCCGTCAGCAGATGGCTGAGCTGGTACATCTCGCTCTCCAGGTAAGAGATCTCGCGGGCGGTCTCTATGAACTGCCGGTAGTTCTGGTAGACGTTGCGCTTCAGGTTCTGCGCCGTCTCCTCCGCCAACGCCTGGATGCGCTGCCGGTGCTCCTGCAGGTCCCGGTCCCCGTCCGACTGCTGCGAGAGCTGCTTCACGTACAGCCGCGCCTCAAAGCCCCCGGATTCCAGCTGCCGCCGCAGGCGACTCGCCCCACTGTCCGACATCGCCATCGCCATTTCCGGCCGGGTCTCAGGCCGTCACTGTCACTATCGCCGCCGCCAGCGCCGCCACAGCCCAGACCCGCCCGAGCCCCACCGAGCTCCAGAGTTGAGGAAGCAGGATGGAAGGGAGACGAGGACGCCTGCGCCCGGGTCTGAGCGTCACCCACCGCGCCTGCGCAAGGAGCCGTGACGCAGGGACTGCGCCTGCGCAAGAACGCCAGGGTTCTAGTACGCACGCGCAGGAGGCGCGGTAGCGGAAGTGAGTGGAGGGCGGGGCAGCCAGACGGCGATATTGAGATTGCGTGGGGTGTGACGCTGAGTGCCTGGCGAAGAGTCAAGACAGTAATGGCTTCTTGAAACCTTCAGCCGAAGACTTCGAAGCTCAATTTTGAGCCCATTTGGAGGTGTCGTGTTGATTTCTTTTCTCAAGGCCCAGAGTTTTGCCGTCGGCTTTTGGGCCCAGCGGTGTTCTCGGTCTCGAGTCGGTCTCCATTGACTTCTCGCGAGATCTGCGCGCAGGCGCGAGAGCAGCCCGAGAGCCGGTTTCTCCGAGGAGTTCGACCCGGCCCTGAAAGCCTCTCGGAAGTGCTGCGCGGCTTCACCGACGATCGAGCTGGGCCGGGCGGATCCCGTCTGGGCTCCTGACAGCGATGGATGACGATCTGGTTTTTGCGCTGCGGCTTCAGGAGGAGTGGGACATGCAGATGTCTGAGCGTGCTCTGGCCCAGGAGCCCCTGTCGCTGGTGGACGCGTCCTGGGAGTTGGTGGACCCCACCCCGGATTTGCAGGCCCTGTTTATGCAGTTCAACGACCAGTTCTTCTGGGGCCAGCTGGAGGCCGTCGAGGTGAAGTGGAGCGCGCGAATGACCCTGTGAGTCCCGATCCCCGCCCGGGAAGAGAGGCTGGCTGGGATCTCGCCTGCAGCCCCTCGCTCGGGGCTTCTCTCCTCCTTTCTCCGCCCTCCCTCCCTCCCCCCGTGGCCCTCGGGGCGTTGAAAGCGGCCGCGGTGCTTCCTGTCGGTTTATCTCCCCCTCATCTTCCGCACTGACAACTTTAAGAAAGCTGTGAGACGCACCCGGATTACGATTTGACTGATAAGGGACAGATAAGGACTTTTGGGGGCCCTTCTCGCACTTGAAAGTAAATCATCCCACTGCTGGTTTGTCTTATGGTAGTGATTCAGGGCCCAGGAGAGAGAAGAAAGCAGATTCTGGCGTAAGAAAGATCTGAGGGTACTGTGCAATCTGGAAAGATGGGTGTTGCTTTTTCCTATGCTTGTTAGGATACTTCCACTCGGTAGTGGGTTCCTGTGTTAGAATGGGGAAGGGGTTGACGTTTCCATATTTCTGGACTCAAGGGATCGTCATTGATTTCAGTGATGTCTCTCAACGAATCCCCTTTGTTACAGGCTATTTGAGAAACGCTGATTGTGAAGTAATCTGTTCCTATACTTGAAGGGAGTTAGCAAGTATGAAATGGAAGTTTTATACTACTATGGTTGTTTTGAATTGATAGAAAATAACCTAAAGAAAGATTAAGAGATGACATAAAATGGTGTTTAAAGTACAAATCTCATTCATGTAGGATTCTATTATAATTTTGGAGCTGTGCTGTTGTTGCTCTGCCTGTTACCAACACAAACTGATAATAGCTTGTAGGGAGGAGACTGGGAGCAGCAGATTATAGGATGCTCTTTGAACTCTTGCAGCCCGGCTAGGGTGAGGGAAGCCACTACTGTACACCCTCTCCCTAACTGGGGTGAGAGGCAAGTATCTCCTAACTAAGAGGGTATACTTGCAGGAGCGCCATCTGCCATGAAGTTCTCTGAATGTGAGCAGCCCAAGAATATTTAAGGATTTGCTCTTTCCTCTCTATTGCCATTTTATGTATATTTAGTAAATAATATGTTTTTGTGGTGATTGTTTTCCAGGTGTGCTGGGGTATGCAGCTATGAAGGGAGGGGTGGAATGTGTTCTATCCGTCTCAGTGAACCCCTTTTAAAGTTGAGACCACGAAAGGATCTTGTAGAGGTATTCTTCACATAAATTAATTCTTAACTTACTTATTTAGACATGATTGTAACTGATTTAGACTGCTGTGGATAACCTGTACCTCTTAAAAAAAAATTTGTTTTCCTTCAGTGCAAATTTTAATTGTGTGTCAAAAAACAATGACTATATTTTTATATAACACTTCACAGTTTGGCTTTCAGGTATATTGTGTAACTTGATTTTTAGGACAACCACTGTTATACTTTCATTTTCTACTAAATGAGGAAATTAAGGTTCAGAGAGATTAGGTAAATGGCTTAAGGTACTTCTTTAGAAGCAGAGAAGAATTTAGGATCCACATTTTTCTATTGAAACATAAATTTTTTGTTTCTCTCCTGTGGAGCCATCATGCAGCTTTCCTCCCAGGACATAAAACTGAGCTGGCAGAATGAACCAGTGTGAGGTACACTTCATATTTAGATCTGGTGGTCACTCCTGGTAGAAAACTGGGGCATATAGGAATTCCTAAGTGCTGTGGCAGATGCCTGAAATTCCCTAAGACACAAAGATATACAATGTCACTTTTCTTGTCCCAGTTATATTACTTGAAACATGGGCATATAGCTACAAAATATAGAACGGTACCAAAATACTTGATAAATAAAAAGAAAGGAGGAATAATGGAAGAAATCCCAGATACAATAAAGAGGAAGTAGGCATAAAAAATTACACAATTATATTAAATGTAAGTGGACTGACATGGAGTCCATTTAAAGACATGGAGAGACAGATTAGATTAAAAGACATGCTTTAAAAAAGACACATGCTACATTTCAAAGCATGGAAAAAAGTTTATCATCCAAACACAATAATAGAAATGTGTGTATCTATTAGTACCAGACTGAAATGAAGATTTTTAAGAGGAAAAAATGGGGACATTTTGTAATGATAAAGCAAAATGTATTAAACAAAAGTAGTAACAAATTTAAACTATATGAAGCATCAATTAGTAGAAGCAAAAGGAAAATTCAGTCATAGTTTCAGATGTTAACAGTTCTCTTGGTAACTCAATGAATAAGCAGGAAAAATAGGACACATAAAACAAATAAAAATTGAAAAATTAGCAATCATTCTTACCACAAGCCCTAATTAGAACAGTCTGGGGAATGCACATTAATGATATCAAGTGAGCATTACTTGTAGGCAAAAAGTTACCAAGTTCAGAGATAAGAAGGAGAAGCGGAAACAGTAAGACTATATTGAAATTGACTACCTAGCTACCAATGGGGTTTGGAAAAGGTTATCTGGCAGAGGAAGTCAAGAAAAGCCCATATATGTGGATTTTAGTACTACGAATATCACCATTCCTATCACTCTTTATTGAGCACCACTTGTGTGCCAGAGTTAGGACTGTATTAACTAGTGTTAGTCTAGTTAATCTAGTATATGCCTTTACCACAATCCTCCACGATTAGGATACATTTTAGGAATAAGGAGCAAGTAGTTACTGGTCCAAGGCATCATGTATGATAAATACCAGAACATTGTAATGATTTCGCCTGTCCTGCTGTACTACATGGCCTCATCACTACTGGCTTGTAACTATTAAGTACTGTTGATGAAAACAGGTGAACCTTACAGGACAGATTGGATTCTGTCTGACAAGTTGGGATAGTAAGGGAGACTACTTTCATCAGAAGGAATGTGAATGCTGTCCAAAAAACGTGCATCCAGAACAGTTTATTTACTTAGGACCAGAACTAGTTGCTTTGGGTCAGGTATAGAACAGTGTGGGGAAAAAAGGTGTTTTGGGAGCATGTTGTCTAGCGCTTGAGTCTAGCCTAACTGGAAGATAGTAGATAAAATAAAAATAGGAATATCTGGTATGATGTCATGTACCATTTTCAGTATGCATTTAAATGGAGCCAAAATCAAGAATAAATTTGTTTTTCCCTTTATAAAAATACTTGAGGAACTTTTGAATTGTAAATGGTATTTACAAGGGGTGTTTTCATAAAACAAGTTAAAATGTTTGAGACTCCCATTTTCTGTTCCGCATAATTTGATGAAAGTAAGATTAATTAATTATCTTTCTTCTGATAAATTTTTTTTTTTAATTTTTGAAGGCATATGAAAAAGGTATGATTGGGAAGACCTCTAGGATTTTTGGTTTTTTAAAAATGTATTCGTATTTTTTTTTTTTTATAGGTTTCTTTTTTTTTTTTATTTTTTTAATTAGTAAATTTTATTTTTATATTCCCCATACAATTGCAATCCCCCCATTCTGACCCCAATCCCTCCCCTCCCGCCCCCCACCCCCCAAAAAGTGTCTCTGGTTCATAGTTTTTGTTGATTTTGATTTTCACTTTCTTATAGTTATTCATTTTCCTGGTCCCTTATTTAAGTTTTCTAGATCCCTGCTATGAGTGAGACCATCCGGTATTTTTCTTTTTCTTTTTGGCTTATTTCACTGAGCATGATCCCTTCCAGCATCATCCATGTTGCTGCAAATTGCATGTGTTTATCTTTTTTGAATGCTGAGTAATATTCCATGGTATATATGTACCACATCTTCTTGATCCAGTCATCTATTTTTGGGCATTTGGGCTGTTTCCAAAGCTTAGCTATTGTAAACAGTGCTGCTATAAACATAGGGGTGCAGGTGTTCTTTGGAATTGATGTTTCTGTGTTCTTTGGGTAAATACCTAGGAGTGGAATTGCTGGATCCTGTGGAAGCTCTATGTTTAGTAGGTCCAGAAATCTCCACACAGCTCTCCATAGTGGTTGGACCAGTTTGCACTCCCACCAACAGTGCAGGAGAGTTCCTTTTTCTCCACAACCTCGCCAACATTTGTTGTTGCTAGTTTTTTTAATATGTGCCATTCTCACTGGTGTAAGATGGTATCTCATGGTAGTTTTGATTTGCATTTCCCTGATTGCAAGTGATGTTGAACATTTTTTCATATGCCTGTTGGCCATTCGCATTTCCTCTTCAGAGAAGTTTCTTTTTAGTTCCTCTGTCCATTTTTTGACTGGATTATTTTCTTTGTTGTTGTTGAGTCTCATCAGCTCTTTGCAGATTTTTGTGATCAGTCCTTTATCATTAGTGTTGTGTGCAAAAATGTTCTCCCAGTTGGTGGGGTTTCTCTTTGTTTTTGTTATTGTCTCTTTTGCTGTGCAGAAGCTCTTTAATTTGATGTAGTCCCAGCTGTTTATCTTTGCCTTCACTATCACTGCTTTGGGTGATGTGTCTGTAAAGATGTCTTTGATATGCAAATCACGTAGTGTTTCGCCTATATTTCCTTCTATGTATTTTATGGTTTCAGGTCTTATGTCTAGTTCTTTAATCCATTTTGAGTTGATTTTTGTATATGGTGTGAGGTAGTGGTCAAGCTTCATTCTTTTGCATGTAGCGACCCAGTTTTCCCAGCACCATTTATTGAACAAACTTTCTTTGCTCCAATGCATAGTCTTTGCTCCTTTGTCAAAGATTAGTTGACCATAAATCTGTGGGTTTATTTCTGGATTTTCTATTCGATTCCATTGGTCTGTATGTCTGTTCTTGTTCCAATACCATGCAGTTTTGATGATTATGGCTTTGTAGTAGAGTTTGAAGTCTGGGAGTGTGATGCCTCCATTCCCTTCTTTTTTTTTCAGGAGAGCTTTGGCTATTCGGGGTTTTTTGTGATTCCATATGAATTTCATCAATAATTGTTCTATTTCTTTGAAGAAAACATTGAAATTTTGATTGGAATAGCATTGAATCTGTATATTGCTTTTGGTAGGATGGCCATTTTAATAATGTTTATTCTCCCAATCCATGAGCAGGGGATGTCTTTCCATTTCTTTGTGTCTTCTTCTATTTCTTTTAACAGTGTTTTATAGTTTTCTTTGTATAGGTCCTTTACCTCTTTTGTTAGATTTATTCCCAAATATTTGATTTTTTTTGTTTCAATAATAAAAGGGATGGTTTTTTTGATTTCTTCTTCTTCAGATTTATTGTTTGTATATAGGAAGGCTACTGACTTTTGCGTGTTGATTTTGTATCCTGCCACTTTACTGAACTGATTGATGAGTTGAATTAGTTTTTCTGTGGAGTTTTTGGGGTTCTCTATGTATATTATCATATCATCTGCAAAGAGTGATATTTTGACTTCTTCTTTTCCTATTTGTATTCCTTGGATGTCTTTCTCTTGTCTTATTGCTCTGGCTAGGACTTCCAGTATTATATTGAAAAGCAGTGGTGAAAGTGGACATCCTTGTCTTGTTCCAGATCTTAATGGAATTGCTTTCAGCTTTTCACCATTGAGAATGATACTGGCTGTTGGCTTGTCATATATGGCCTTTATGATGTTGAGGTACGTTCCTTGTATCCCAAGAATTTCAAGGGCTTTTATCATGAATGGGTGTTGCACTTTGTCGAAAGCTTTCTCAGCATCTATTGATATTATCATATGGTTTTTATATTTCTTTTTGTTGATGTGTTGGATAACGTTGATTGATTTTCGGATGTTAAACCATCCTTGTGTCCCTGGAATGAATCCTACTTGGTCGTGGTGAATTACCTTATGGATGCACTGTTGGATTCTGATAGCTAAAATTTTATTGAGGATTTTTGCATCAGTGTTCATTAGGGAGATTGGCCTATAGTTTTCTTTTTTTGTGTTGTCCTTGTTCGGTTTTGGTATTAGTGTAATGTTGGCTTCATAGAACGTGTTAGGTATTATACCTTCCTTCTCAATTTTTTGGAAGAGTTTGTGAAGGATAGGTACCAATTCATCTCTGAATGTTTGGTAGAATTCATTTGTAAATCCATCAGGTCCTGGGCTTTTGTTTTTGGGGAGGTTTTTGATTACCATTTCAATTTCGCTAATTGTAATTGGTCTGTTTAGGTGTTCTATTTCTTCTTTATCTAGCTTTGGGTGATTGTAGAGTTGTAAGAATTTGTCCATCTCCTCTAGATTGTTAAACTTGTTTCCATATAACTGTTCATAGTAGTTATTAATAATTCTTTTGATTTCTGCTGTGTCCGTTGTGATTTCTCCTCTTTCATTTATTATCCTATTTATTTGTGCTTTCTCCCTTTTTGCCCTTGTGAGCCTGGCAAGGGGTTTATCTATTTTATTTATTTTTTCGAAGAACCAGCTCTTGGTTTCATTGATCTTTTGGATTGTTTTTTTAGTTTCGATTTCATTTATTTCTGCTTTGGTTTTTATTATTTCTTTTCTTCTACTGGTTTTGGGGCTTTTTTGTTGTTCTTTTTCTAGATCTTTGAGTTTCGAGATTAGGTTGTTTCTTTGAGTTCTTTCTTGTTTCTTGATGTGAGCATCTATTGCTATATATTTTCCTCTTATTACTGCTTTTGCTGCATCCCATACATTTAGGAAATTTGTGTCCTCCTTGTCATTCAATTCAAAGAATTTTTTAATTTCTTCTTTTATCTCCTCGTTAGTCCAGTGGACTTCCAGTAGTGTGGGTTTCAATCTCCACGAGGTAGGAGAATACCTTGCCTTCTCTTTATGGTTTATTTCTAGTTTGATGCCTTCATGGTCAGAAAAGATGGTTGGTATGATTTCAATCTTGGTGTATCTGTTGATGTTTGTCTTGTGCCCCAGTATATGATCGATCCTAGAGAATGATCCGTGTGCGCTTGAGAAAAATGTATACTCAGATTTTTTTGGGTTTAGTGTTCTATATATGTCTGTTAAGCCTAAGCACTCTAGATCCTTATTTAGAGCTTTAGTGTCTTTATTTATTTTTTGTCTTGTTGATCTATCCATTGTTGATAGTGGTGTGTTGAAGTCTCCCACTACGTATGTGTTTTCTCTGATGTCTGTTTTCAGAGATGCCAATAGTTGTCTGATATATTTTGGTGCTCCTTCGTTTGGTGAATATATGTTAATGAGTGTTATTTCTTCTTGAAGTATTATCCCCTTGATCATAATGTAATGACCACTGGGGTCTCTTTTTATCTTTTTAAGTTTGAAATCTGTTTTATCTGATATGAGTATAGCTGTTCCTGCCTTCTTTTTTGGTCCATTTGCTTGTAGAATTGTTTTCCATCCTTTAACTTTGAGTCTATTTTTATCTTTTGCAGCTAAATGTGTTTCCTGGAGACAGCAAAAGGTTGGGTTTTGTTTCTTAATCCAGCCTGCAACTCTGTGTCTTTTTATTGGAGAGTTTAGTCCATTTACATTTAGAGTTAGTATTGATATGTTAGCATCTGTATTTGCCATTGTGTTTGTCTTTCCTTTGATTTTATTTATTTATTCTTTTAATAACTTTCTTTGGCCTTCTTTTGTTGTTATTCGTCCCTCTGAGGTTCTGGCTTTAGGACCCCTTGTAGTATTTTTTGGAGTGGGGGTTTAGTTGCAATGAAATTCCGGAGTTTCTGTTTGTCTGGGAAGGTCCATATTCTTTCTTCAAAGAGGAAGGAGAGCTTTGCGGGATAGAGTATTCTTGGTTGGCATCTGTTTTCTTGGAGTCTGTTGACTATGTCCCTCCGCTCTCTCCTTGCCCGTAGTGTTTCTTCAGAGAAGTCTGATGTCAGTCTGATCGGTTTCCCTTTGAATGTTATCTGTTTCTTCCCTCTTGTTAGTTTCATTATTTTTTCTTTGTCTTGGATTCTTGGGAGCTTTACTATTATGTGTCTTGCTGTATTTTTCCTTTTGTCATGGAAGTTTGGTGTTCTTCTTGCTTCTTGTATATCAATTTTCAGATCCTTCTTAGCGTTTGGGAAGTTCTCTTCAATTATATCCATGAATATTTTCTCTGTTCCTACATCTCTCTCCTCTCCTTCTGGGATTCCTATAACTCTTATATTTCCTTTCCTCATGGAGTCAGATAGTTCCCGAAGTCTTTCTTCGGTCTTTTTCCTTCGTACTTCTCCTTCCTTTTCTGTTTTTGTTCTTTTTATTTCTGTGTCTTCAAGAGTACTTATTCGTTCTTCCATTTCATCTATTCTGCTTTCACTGCTTTTCCCAGAGTTCTTTAGCGTCTCCATTAATTCTTTGATCTCCTGCATTTCTTTTACTTCCCTCTTTAGGGACTCAATTTCATTCTTCTGGTCATTAATTATTTTCCCCTTATCATTGTTTTCCTTTATTACTTCTCTCAGTTTTTTAATCACAGCAATTTTAAATTCTCTATCTGGAAGGCTCAGAAGTTCTTCCAAGTTACTGTCGTTGCAATCTGGTAGATGGTTTTCTTTTTGTGGTGTGCTATTTTGCTGAGGAGTTGCTGGGTTGCATGTTGTTTTTCTACTCCCTACTGCCTGTTTTCTAATTTGCCGTATTCCTTGTGACACTGTGTTGCTGGTACTGGCCGGCATCTTGGGCGACCTTCCCAGCTCACCACTGGCTCCTCTGGGGAACTTCTGCTGGGTTCACAAGTCTCCAGCAAAGACAGGTCCCTGCTCTGTCTCCTCGGTGAGCCTTCTGCTGGGTTCACACAGTCTCCAGCAAGAAGGGTCCCTGCTGCAAAATGCCAGTGCCGGGGACGCGCTCCCCTGCACGCCCGGTCTGCCCCAGCGGTGGGTGCTGCTCCCCTCTGGGCTGGAACTGCAGGCTAGAAGGTGCCCGGTGTGGGCAAGCCTCCCAGCTTAACCTCTGTCTCCTCGGTGAGCCTTCTGCTGGGTTCACACAGTCTCCAGCAAGAAGGGTCCCTGCTGCAAAATGCCGGTGCCGGCGACGCGCTCCCCTGCACGCCCGGTCTGCCCCAGCGGTGGGTGCTGCTCCCCTCTGGGCTGGAACTGCAGGCTAGAAGGCGCCCAGCATGGGCAAGCCTCCCAGCTTACCTCTGTCTCCTTGGTGAGCCTTCTGCTGGTTCATACAGTCTCCAGCAAGAAGGGTCCCTGCTGCAAAATGCCGGTGCAGGCGACGCGCTCCCCTGCACGCCCGGTCTGCCCCAGCGGTGGGTGCTGCTCCCCTCTGGGCTGGAACTGCAGGCTAGAAGGCGCCCAGCATGGGCAAGCCTCCCAGCTTACCTCTGTCTCCTTGGTGAGCCTTCTGCTGGTTCACACAGTCTCCAGCAAGAAAGGTCCTGCTGCAAAATGGCGATGCAGGAACGAGCTCCCCTGCACGCCCGGTCTCTGTATTCGTATTTTTTAGAACAAATTATGAAGCAGCAGGCTTAAAGCCTTTGTTAATTTTGCACCTAAATGTCTGTATCTTTGGTGTGGAATGAGCAGAAGCTTTTCTTATTAGTTCTAAAATGCCACGTGATTCAATATCTCCAAACTTTAGAAAGCGTGCTGGGAGAAATCTTGTTCCATCCCATTTCTCTGTTATCCTGAACTCCATATCTACTATAGGATATTTACTGGTTTCTTTTTTCTCTAACTGTTCTGTTTTGCAAATTGTCCTATCTGTTCTTATGACCCCTCTCCCCATATAACGTAACTTCTGACATAGAATAGTGTGTACTCTCTGACTTTTGCCTTTTTCATTAAAACAATACACTATGTAGTTTTCTCCAAGTCCTTTCACAAAGATCTTCTTTGTTCTTTTTTCCTTTTTTTTTTTTTTGGTTTCAAAGAATTCCATTATGAGGATCTATGTTAATTGTATGTTCATTCATACATTTTGGAAGTTGCCAAACAGTTCCCAGTCTTTTGCCATTGTAGAGAACACCACAATAAAATAATTGTATAGATATTGCTGGGTCAAAGGATAAATGCGTTTGTAATGCTGTTAGATGTTAAAATTCTCCTTCACAGGAGTTGTGCCGTTTTGTACTCTGACCATTAACATTTGGCAATGATTATTTTCCCTTAAATTTTACTAAGGTGTTTAGAAGTTTTATTAAGCTTTATAAGATTTATAAAGATTGTTATTCTTTATTAGAAGTGGTAACTGGTATAGTTTAAATTTGTATTTGTTTTTATAAATGAATTTGAACAATTTTTCATATTTTTTGGATCATTTATATTTCTTTCTCAGTTCATCATGACCTTTGCCCATTTGAAAACTGGGTTTTTGGTCATTTCTCTCTTGACTGTAGGAACTCTTTTGATACTGGAAAGTAATAACTTGTGATAAAAATTGCATATAAATTTTTCTGAGTTTGTCTTTTTACTTTATTTCTGGTGGTTTTTCTCCCTACAGAATTTTTAAGTGTTTTGTAGTTGAATTCACTGATCTTTGTTCTTCTGGATTATGATTAATAGTTAAAAAATCTTTCCTAAAACAGGGAGGTCTTACCTTGGGATCTGCAGCACTTCAGATATTACTTGCAAAGTTTTGTGAATTATGCTTAGGTAATTTTTCCAGAAAGTTTTTTTTTTTTTTTTTTTTTTTTTACTTGTATCAATTTCTGAAAGAAGCCTGTGATCCAAAGAAAGTTGAGACCCCAGGTAGCATAAGAAAATACATACTAGTTTCAAAAGCGCCATAACAAATTAATTTGCTTTCTGTTTCAGACCCTCTTGCATGAAATGATACATGCCTATTTATTTGTCACTAATAACGATAAAGACCGGGAAGGACATGGTCCTGAGTTTTGTAAACATATGCATCGCATCAATCGCCTGACGGGAGCCAATATAACAGTACGTAAAGCCACATACATATATGCTACTTGGTAGGCATATATTCAGTAATTTTGGGGATTTAAGTGAAAATAGAGAACTTTTTATAAACAAATACTATCTTTGAGAGTTCCTATAGTAAGTTAGATTCCTGAAGCTGATTTACCTGTCCAAGACTGCATGGTAAATGGCAGCAGAGCCATGGAAATCCCTGAGGCTCTGACCACTACTGCTAGGGTAACATTTCATGCCAAGTTGCTTTGGGCTGCAAAACCTCTCTTCTAGACTATTAGAATTACCTTTTGTTTACTTATTCTAATCTCCTCATTCTATACCTGCTACCATTCTACTACCATTTTATATGTCATTTCCTTCATCAAGTCTTTTTTGATTCACATTTCTGTGTAATGTTATAGGAGGTGGTAGAATCTGGGGTCAGAAAAGCATGAGGAGTCGGACTGCTGGGGTTCAGATGCTGTTGGCTCCACTGATTATGAACCATGGAACCTTCTTAACTCTTCTACACCTCAGTTTACTCACGTGGAAAATGACGATAATGACTATTTATCGATTGGATCCTTGTGAGGATTAAAGGCAAAGTACATGCAGCATATTTTAGGAGTTTGAACACTAAGTATTATTTTTATTATTATTTGTTTTATTGAGTAACTTTACTGTTCCTTTTTTCTTACCTCTCACAGCAACCTTGCTCGTGTTTCTAACTTTTCATCTCCGGGCCTTTGTTTATATATCCTGTCCCTAAAAAGTGCCACTTCCTCTGTTCTCTGTCAAAATGCTCTTTGCCTTTCCAATGGGATATAACATTCTCCTTATTTGAATCTCCTCAGTGGATAACTTAACCTTTTATAATATTTTATTTTCACACCTCTAAACACAAGGTGCCTCTTACCACTGTCTACATATGTTTCAGATATACAATGTAGAGGCCCTCTAAGGACTTAATAAACATCAAATCGAATTGAACCATACAAGATATTGATATCTGTACAGGTTAAATTCTTTGATGTTTGGATATTTCCTTCCTAAAGACAGTGAAGGTCAATGTGATGGAAAATGAAAAGTGCTCACCCTCTAATCTCTTTTAGCTATTAGTTTCTATTTTTCAATTATTGAATAGTTACTTCAACATCAGGAAAGTGAAAGTGACTTGGATTAAAAACAATCACATAAAATCCATGTTAGCAGAATCATCATAGAGTTGCTAGTATGAAAGGCTTTTAGTGCCTTGATTAGAATTTATACTTTAGGGGGCTTGCCTGGTGGTGCAGACGGTTTAGTCCCAGCACTATGAAGCTATCGCAGCCACTGGCACAAGCCAGGGAGCTAACCCACATGGCACAGCAAATCTCTCCTGTCTCACCCTCAGCAGCTCCCCTCAGCAGTGTATTTCGGTAAATCCCCCTGTTCTGCTTCCCACTCTGTCTCTGGTGAATCCTCTCACCACTCTGCACCTCTGGCCTACACCCCAGCTCTTGTATGCAAAAATAAATTAAAAAAAAAAAAAAGAATTTACACTTTAAACAAAGCCTGGTCTATTTTGTATTTTTCTGTTGGGAAAGGATGTATTCTTTTATTCTGGGTGGCTGTGTATTTTACTTAGCAGAGAGGTTTTACTTAGTAGATACCCCTTTTACAGGTTACATCCTATTACAGTAAACTCCTTCGAGTATCCAGTTCCACACTGTGGAACAATTTTATTTTACTGACTATATATTAACGGTCACATTCCCAGGCTGTAAGGATTACAGGAGTTGAAAAGAAAACAGTTAATTCCCTGTCTTTTTTGTCAGTGAATTATTAAGGGAACCTCTCTTACCCTGAGTGATATGGTTTGATATGACATACCTGTTCACTTCAAAATCTTTGTCCTCTAGTCTCAAATGCACATAATATAATGTATATTGGTCTGCATGCTTGCCAAATAATAGAAACTCTGCTTATGATGGAGAGATAGTGTGCCTGAAACTATCTGTAGAGTTAGGAAAGCTGAATGTTCTTCTCCACAAGAGGAATTAGAAAGTAAAATCATTGGTTAAAAAGGTCTCATATAGGGCCATATGGCGCAGCAGACCTCTTCTGTCACGCCCCTTCTCCCCTCAGCAGTGTATTTCAGTCCATCTGCCTGTTCTCCCCACTCTGTCTCTGGTGAATCCTCTCACCCTCTGCATATCTGGCCTGTACCCCAGTTTTTGTATGCATAAATAAATCTTTACAAAAACCCCAAAACAGTCTCATATACAGGTGTTCCTTATCTGAGATAAATAGTAATGTTTCACTGAGAAGGCAGGAGAAAAAAGTATTCAGTCCTGTAGGAGTATTTTTAAGTGGTACCCTGCCATCCTCAGTGGCACTGAGGTAGGAGTTAACCTTTTCAGTCAGAGCTCTTCTTTTTAAGTCTTCTGCTTAGGCCTCGAGTAAGATTGCAATCTAGAGGTTAAAAGAAAAGGATATAATTTAAGGATTGAAAATCACATTTACAGAAAATTTTATGTGACTCAATGAATGAAACTTCTTATTTACTCAGCAAATTCTGAGAGAATCTTTCCTGTACCACGCCTGTATTAACCACTAGGGATATACAAATGAAAACATTTGAATCCTGAAGAAATTTTAATCTCAAAACAGATAAAATGACGTCCATAAGGCTTATTACAAAAACACTTGAGAACAGAGCTGTGAGGATGGGAGAGCAGGTTTGGCCGAGTTGGTATCAGACAAGATGCTGGTGGTGGTAGAGTCTAGGATATACAGAAAATTGTCCTTCAAGAACCCTTTGCTACTGTTACTTATAGGAGAAATTTTCAGTTGAGCAGTGGGAATGATTCTATTTCATTATGGTATTATATAAAAATCTTGCCCTCATCCAAATTTTTCATCATTTTAAAATTTAGTTTCTGAAACTTTTAGCATTTGTAGACACTTTTTGTGTGGCTTTTAAAATTTTATCTTCTAATAACATTTTTCTGTCCTTATACGGTTTATAAAGTATTAAATTGACTGCTGATGTTTTGCATTAAAATGAACTTTTATCTTTTTTAAAGATTTTTTTTATGTATACAAGAACTTGGGTAAAGGCTAGAAGAGTGGGGAGTGAGAGGATTCACCAAAGACAGAGTGGGGAGCAGAACAGGCAGATCCTACTGAAATACACTGCTGAGGGGAGCAGTGGGTGAGCCAGGAGAGGTCTGTAGGTTGCTCCCTGGCCAGGGATTGAACTGGTGTTGCAGCAGTTGCGGACAGCTCCACAGGACAGCTTCATAGGTTGCGTCTTAACCCCTTACGCCACCAGGGAGGCCCTAAAATGAACTTTAAAGCAGCAACCAAACATAGTTGCTGTTTCTCACAAAATAAAACTTCAGAAAGCTCTGGGAAATTTTGCAGATCTATTTTCTTAAAATTGTTAATTTACCTTAATGCTAAAATCTTTTCTCTCAACCAGGTGTACCATACTTTCCACGATGAGGTGGATGAGTACCGGCGACACTGGTGGCGCTGCAATGGGCCCTGTCAGTACAAAAAGCCCTACTATGGTTATGTCAAACGTGCTACCAACAGGGCACCCTCTGCTAACGACTATTGGTGGGCTGAGCACCAGAAAACCTGTGGGGGCACTTACATAAAAATCAAAGAACCAGAGAACTACTCGAAAAAAGGCAAAGGAAAAACAAAACTAGGGAATGACCCAGTATCCACACCAGAGACTAAAGGTAACTGTATATTTTTTTAACAAGGTCATGACTACAGCTGCGATGTGAAGACAGCACTGTCTGTTAGCAAACTGTTAATACAGACTTGAGGATTGCTTCTAGTAAAATTTTCAAGTGAGGACGTAAGAAAAAAAATCCATTTTTTATGAAATGATGATGGAAAAAATACATTTTGCTCTATATAGACATGAATAAAAGAAGAAATAATTTCCACTAATAGTATTTGAGGATTAGTCCCTTTCTCTGTCTTGACTCTCGAGTCATTAGGAAACAGAAGGCAAAAAGATTGCCAAAATAAACTGTAATTGGAGAGACAATGCCCGGAATGTAAGTTCTAACTACACCCCTTCCTATCAGTTGGATTCTGTCCAAGTGACTTCTCCTATTGATGTATGTATTTCATTGGAAGAAGAATGGGAAAGGATATGACATGCATATGCTACTTACTTCATCTTTAAGGTTTGTCCCTCTCCTATGAAATTTTGAGTTACCACCTTTGGAAGAGTAGTAACCAAGTTACTAAATTACTATTTCTTCCCTAGAGCAATTATTGAGCTGATGTGATAAGACCCAGGAACATAAGCTAGTTTTCCAGATCTGAAATGTTAAGTAAGTTGAGCAATGAAAGAATTTATATGAGATTATATCTCCTCATTTTTTGTGAGTAGGATAAGAATATGATAGTAGCTTTTTCCTGCCTGGGACTAAACTTCAGGGATACTAAGAAATGTTCAACTAAAAGTTATTTTGCTGTTTGCATGCTAGGACTAGCATCTTTGCATGCTAGGACTCCTTATCTCAATATGAGAGGATTTGTTTTGCCCTTTATGCCCTTTTAATACCAGAACTCTAACTTCTGAAGACCATCCTCCCATTACTAGGTAATGATTATATGCATCTAAGTTAGATGAACTAGTATTGTTGAAAAAAATTCATTATCTTAACATTTGTTGTTGTCTTAATTTTGAGTTGAGGAAACGTTTCATTTGCTTCTTTTGCAGATAAGTCCAAAAGAGGTGACACGCAGCCATTAATCCCTTTTAGTGGAAAAGGATATGTTTTAGGAGAAACAAGCAATTCCTTGTCATCTGGGAAATTTACCACTTCACATGCCATTAATAAAACCCCAGATCTTTTAAGTCAAGATCACTCAGCAAATGCCATAAGACTTAATTCTAAAATGGAGGGGAAATTTGAACAGAGTGGTTCAGGTAAAAAAACTTCTCATCTAGTCTCCCCTATTCTTAATAACAATCACCAAAATGTGTTAAGCAGCTACTTTCCTAGAGTATCAGTTGCCAATCAAAAGGCTTTCCGAAATGCGAATGGATCACCTACAAACAACGTAACAGTTGCTGACATCACGAACACCATCTCTGCGAGTTCTCAAAGAAGGGTTACATCTTCTAAGATAGCCCTGCGAAATTCTTTAAAAGCAGTGGAATCAACATCTGTGACTGCATCCCACGATGTGAATAGGCCTGAAGAGAGATTCCCGAGTAAACGACCCAGGCTAGACAACAAGAGTGTGTTTGACAATTTTTTTATCAAGAAAGAGCAAATACAAAGTGGTGGCAATGACCCAAAGTGTAGTTCGCATCCTGTAGCCACAGCTCAGAATTCTAGCAGCTCATCCAGTCAGAGCAGAATGGTCGCTTGTCCTGTTTGTCAGAATGGAGTTGTGGAGTCTCAAATTAATGAGCACTTGGACTGGTGCCTTGCAGGTGATAGCATCAAAGTCAAAAGCTGAAAAATCCTTGAAAAACAAATGAGTCTTACCTCACTAGTGTAATGTGTCAGCCACTCAGGAAATTCTGGTTAATACCAAGATTTTTGGGTTATAGTGTAGTTCATGCAACCAATACAAAGTATTGTCTTTATATATTACATGTGAAATTATAATTAAAATTTTTATGTCCAAAGGTACTATATTCACTCTTGTCTTACATGTACTGTTGCCCAGAGATGGTTCTGCATATCCATGTATAATTTTTAAAGACTTATTCTTTCACTGAAAGGTGTTTCGGTTTGTTAATCTTTTTTTTGTGTGTACTTTATATTTTCCTGAAAATATCCAATGAGGAATCCTGTCAGCTAGTTAAATTGATTATATTGATTAAATTGATATCTTTATTGATACTAATTCATTCTCAGAACTGATGTTAACATTCATATTCTCAGAAATATTGACCAAAACCACAATCTGGAATACAAAATACATTAGTTGTTTTAGGGTAGGATTTCAGGGTTTTTTTTTTTTAAATCTTAACAGGACATATATTTTCTATGTTAAAATATTTACATTTCTGCATTTCACTAAAGGGTGGCAGCAGATTTCAGATTAAAGTTGATAGGGAATATAGTACGACACTAAATTTGCAGAATTTTACTAGTAACAAATAGCCCTGTGATTCTGTAGGCTAAAGTTAAACTGTTCTCTCAGAAGTTAGCAAAATGGATGGTTAAAACTTGGTGCAATTCAACTGATTTGTATAACAACAAAGTTGTCTAGCTTCTGTAACAACAGAAAACAGTATTGGGAACCTTAAGCCAGAGTTGTAACCACCGTCATAAAAGGAATACCACTTGTGCATTAAAACAAAGTTTTAAAAATCTTATTTTCTATATTATAGCAAAGAAACAAAACTACTTTTATCAATTGACTTAGTCTCATGGCTGTACCTCCAGTATGCTGGCGTATTTCCCAAATCGTAATGTAATGCACATGGTTTGTTTTTTTACTTTGTGTAGCATGACTTACTTATAAATAAGGTGCATGGATTTTAGGAGCTCAACAGGATAAACCTTGCCTTAGTGTTCACCTGTGTGTGACCACCAAATTGGAGAATACTTAGGTTAGTGCACACTTTTCCTCATACCTCTCCCCAGTTAATGCCTACAATCCTCAGGAACAAATTATTTTTACTTCTTACCACAGATGACTTGTTTTTGAACTTCATAAAGTAGTATCTTTGTTCTATGTGTAGACGTTTCTTTTTAATTGCTCTGTATTATTTGTATGAATATACCAGAATTTAGTAATTCTAATATTAATGAACATTTATTTCCTATTTGGTACTGTTTATTAAGAATAATGCAGCTAAGAAGATTCTTTTTCATTTCTATTGGGCATATGCTCAGGATTGGAATTGATGGGTCCACAGGATATATTTATGTTTGTTTAGCTTTAGTTTATAAATACTGCCAGTTTGCACGCCTACCAGCAATGTATGAGAGGTAACAATTGTTCAACTGTCTTAACAGTTTTATCAGTCCTTCTGATTTTAACCTGCTGATTGAATGTTTACAAATTTGATATTTCTTACAAGTTTTAAAAGATAGTATTTAATAAATATTTTAAAATGTTTTAAATGTGTATTGTTGAATATATGCAACTACACTTTCAGAGGATCATTTTCTCTAAGTGATTGGAGCAAATTGTGTTCACTTTTTGAGTCAAAATTGCACAAGGTTCTGGGGCCATGAGGTAACTAAGACAGTTTGTATCTTCAGGCAGCTTTCCAGCCTATTTGGGGAGTGAGACCAAAGCAGGTTAATTTCAGTATGGTAAGTGCTATGATGGGTTCTGCTAGGTGCTGTGGGAATTTCAGGATTGATCACTATAGCTGAGGGCTTCAGGAGATGTTTTTTGGAGAGGAGTTTTGAGTTTACTAGGGTAAGTTAAGTTAGTCTGGTAAAGAAGGGTGGAAAAGGTCTTGCAAAAGAGAACTCGAGAAAAGGCATGTAAATAGATCACCACATGCTACTGGGAGAACTCTTAAGCTATTCCAAATGAACATTACAAAATAAAATGTGATGTGTAAAGTGGTAGATAGACTGCACAGGACAGGGCCTCCCGGGTGGCTCAAGGGGTTAAGCACCGCACTATGAAGCAATCCACAGCCGCTGCAGCATGATTTCAATCCCCGGCCGGCCAGGGAGCAACACACATGGTGCAGCAAGACCTCTCTTGTCTCTCCCACTGCTCCCTCGGCAGTGTATTTCAGTCAGTCTGCCTGTTCTGTTCCCCACTCTGGTGAATCCTCTCACCCGCCGCATCTCTGGCCTGTACCCCAGCTCTTGTATGCATAAATAAGTAAATCTTTAAAAAAAAAGTGCACAGGACAGAATCACGTCCTTCACTTTATGGAGTCCCTAATAATATCTGTTGATTCAGGTGGAGTTTGGGCCGGTGAATGGGGATTGGAAAGGTTTGTAGAAGAACATTCGAGAAATGTCTTGATGGCTTCTCAGCAGGCAGCATAGATGTGAAGGACAGTGGCAGGAGGGGAGAGAAAAGGATGGCTGTGGGAAATATGTAGGCAGCAAAATCAAGAAAAGGGATGAGGGTGGAAAGCCTTGGGAGGGGAATGTGACAGGGAGCTGGCACTGGAGCTCTGGTGGACGGCGAGTGAAGCATGAGCACATAGGGAGTTGTGAAGTTGTTCTTGCCAAGATTATATAGTTCTGTAAATGCTAAGAAAAATAAGATGTGCAGTTGGATGAAAAGGTAGTTGGATGAAAAGGTAAAGTCAGATGTTGGTCAGGCTTAAGGGATGATGGAAATATTAGGCAAGAAAATTGAAGTTAATTTTAAATTTGGAATTAAAACCTTTCCTTCAATCCATGTTAAAATCTTTTGAGGAAACAAACTCTGAGAATTTGTACTGGAGTCATTTACATTAAAAAAAAAAAAACAGTTTTCTGTTGGCTTAGATGTTCCCCTTTCAAGTGAAATGTTTATCCCAATAACTGCTGGTCATTCTGGGTCAACCTTTAAGTGCTATTGCCCTATATATTGCGGTGTTGGCCCAGAGTGAATGAGAGTACTTTCTATATAAAAACTCTTAAAAGTCAAGGTTATAATGTTTTCAAAGATAATTTTAGAAAATTTTGTTTTGCTTTTGCAGACTATACATTTCCTAACTGGACATTTTAAAGTGGGTGGGAAAATATGACAACTGATAATGTCTTTTTTTTTTAATGATTTATTTATGCATACAAGACCTGGGGTATATATAGGCCAGAGGTGCAGGGAGGTCAGAGGATTCACCAGACACAGCGTGGGGAACAGAACAGGCAGATTGAAACACACTGTTGAGGGGAGCAGTGGGCGAGTCAGGAGAGGTCTGCTGTGCCATGTGGGTAGCTCCCTGGGGATTGAACTTGTGCTGCAGTGGCTGTGGATAGCTTCATAGGCTGCATCTTAAGCCCTTGTGCCACCAGGGAGGCCCCCAACTGGTAATGTCTTAAAAGTTTTGAGATTGTATTTTTTTTTTCCAGAGGCTATAGGAGTTTAAATTAGAGGGGACCTCCTTGGTGGCACAGGGGTTTAGTCTCTCCACTATCAAGCTATCGGCAGCCACGGTGGCATGAATTCAATCCCCGGCCAGGGAGCTGACCCACATGGTGCAGCAGACCTCTCCTGTCTTGACTGCTTGCTCCCCTCAGCAGTGTATCTCAGTAGATCTGCCTGTTCTGCTCCCTACTCTGTCTGAGAGGAGGTGAATCCACTCACCTCCCTACACCTCTGGCCTACACCCCAGTTCTTGTATGCATAAATAAAAAATAAAAATAAATCTTAAAATAAATTAGAATGTCAAAAAAATGGTGGTGTACCTTCCTGCAAATTTAGTACCAATCTGGGATTCTGTACCTCTGGCACAAGTGGTATTTCATCCCTTTGGGCTACTCAGAGAACAAAGCTGAGCTCTTTGTAGTTTGTTAATCCTGGGAATTAAGGGGCAACCATTTCCTATTCTTTGTTTTGGATCTTTAACCAATAAGGGTTATGTTTGCCTTCTTAGCCTTAAGTTGTGATTGTTGATAAAAGCTGTATCTACCCAAGTGAAGTGAAATTCGAATAAGACAATTATTACTACAGATTCAATTGCTTTGGAAGTTGAAATCTGGAGAGGATGCAAATTAGCTCTGGCTTTATTTTTTCTAACATTCCACTAGAATGTTAAATTATATAATTATATACTTCATTATCACATCTTCTGAAATGAAAAGTAAAATACTTGATATTAAGTGACTAGAACCATACCATAGTTTACCAATGTTGTATACTGTAGGGGCAAATTTTTTTTCATTACTAGTGTGGAACCTATCAAAATGTTCTCTTGTTGAACACCAGGAGGCGCTCGTGGTAAACTAAATTTTTCTAAAAACCTGAAAGCAAAGAGAATCCCAATGGATGACATACTAGCTAACAACTAGAACAATAATTGCTCATTGTAATTCATAGACAGGAAAAGATAGGTTACAATCAAGTTCTGGGGGAGGGGACACAGGCCAAGAATGTGCTTGTTTCAACTAACAAGGATATCTCTGGGGCACTTTAATCGTTCTACATGTCTTCATTTCACCTTTTCATTCTGAACTCTAACATATACTCCAGTCTTCTACGATAAGAGAAAAGCCAGTCACCAGTACCCAGATATGACAAAACATGCTAATTCCCAACAGGGAGTCTTAAAGACAAGGCAAGACCTATGTTTTTCTACTAATTCTGATACGGAACTTTTCCTTTGAATATGTCTAACATTTATCACTATACAGTCTAGATTAGTTTGAAAGCATCCTAGGCCACAACGTCCTTTTTCCCACATCAGAGTTCAAAAAAGAACAATGATGAACCTCTTAGATTCTTGGTGGTAAGTGAAATGGGTAGGCACTTCTGAAGCAACACTCCTTTTGCAAAAACACATCAATGAACACAGACTCCCACATTTCCCTGGATAATCAAAATTTGTGTATTTTTGAGCTAGAATAATCTTAGGACCCAAATCATTCCAGGTTATAAGCATTCCTTGCAAAATACATGAAAATCTGCATTTACAATGAAACTGGGAGGGTAACTTTTAAAAGATTCCTCAGGATTTTTAAAAATGTTTATACATTTGCTATAATCCAATAAATATAAATGTATGCATATACACACACACACTGGTTTCCAGAAACTCATTTATACTCACCCACTCCTGTTCAGTGTATTCTTACCACCACATAAATAATAACCTGTATGAATTCACAAGAGAATCTAGCTTCTGACACGGTGTTGGGAAGTCATCCATATTGCTGTGTATTTGTCATTTTCTGCTCTCATCACTGTACAGTATTTCACTTTGTAAGTGTACCACAATGCAAATACGTGTGTGTCCATTCTTTCTCTGTACCTGTTTTGTTGTGTTCTCTTGATCACTTTACTACTTTGCCCCCAATGCCCTTAATTGTATTTTTGATGAATTTATTGTCCCTTGGACACCTTAAAACTTAATCTTGTGATCACTTTTTCAATTTCTTTCCTGATGTTCATCAACTTGTTTCATCTTCCTAGGGTTTTTCTTTTGGTCCATTTTTGTTCTGAGATTTTGAATCTCTAATTTCAGGTATTAATTTGTATTTCTGCCAAGTCCTGTTTAAACATACTTACTTCAGACCGGATCATTTTCTTCTGCCAATGGCTGAGGAATTTCCATCAGTTGTAATTCTCATTTTATTTTCACCTTATAACAGCGTTTATAGATGTCATCCTTTTTCTGTTTGTTTTGAAATTATTTTCCTTGACTTGCAAAAAGTTGGTCTGCGTAGGAAGGTTAAAGTGTGTGTGGGGCTTGCTGGGTTTCTGATTTGAGAGTGCTCTGTTGATGCAGCAAAAGGCAGTATTTCTTAAAAAGAGCATTTTTTGTGAGGTGGGTGTGGTTGGAGGCTCTTCTGATCTGTATTTTTTTTTCTTTCTGAAGAACACTTGCTTCCTTCTTTCACGTTACCAGCAAGGCATCAGGAGACATCTCTCCCTCTCCCAGAAACGGTACTTTCAATCCCAGGAACTTTCAAACTGATGTCCTGGTGTCAAATTTATCAGAATTTCCATGACTTGTGGCAGGGCCCTATGTACTGCCACCAGTCGGCCCTCATTGCTCTTGATCCTTTGCCTTTTGAGTTTCCACCCAAGTCTGCTTCCATGTGAGTTCTGATGCTGCTCCAGTTTCAAATGCTTATTTCCTTGCTTTCACGTAAGTTGACCTTTCCTCTGTTTCTGTTATACTGCAGGTATGGGTGACAGGTGACTTTATTCTTCTTGTCTGTGTGGTATTGAGATGATTATAAAAGAAACTCATATTTAGCTGAGTATTTCTTGGAAAGAAATATTTTCCTTGGGAAGACATATTCAGATTTAGCTGTCAATCTTTTTTTTGAAAATCAGAGGCCCAAGTGCCTCCCCTTAAATATTAACACACAGCATTGCAAGGAAGATATGTGAGGAAGACTTCTAACAGGAAAAGATGTTTTTACAAAAGTTAAATGCTGTATCCACTACACAGAACAGGCTATTTTTATAATTTAGAGAACAAAAGAGCTCTTGAAAAGATTAGATAGCAGACTTTCATGAAGCCCTTGGTGAAAGAACTGGAAAATAGATGTCCCCGAAGTAAGTTGAAAGACAAAGACACTTAGTAACTAGAAGAGAGTGACAAATTCAAAACATGAGATGCAGGGTCAGAATGCCAGGAGTTCCACAAAGAACAGAGAAGAACTGGGGGGGGGGGGATAATGAATGTAATAACTTAAGAAAATGTTCCCCAAAATAGGGCATGCATTTATAGCTTGTATGCCCAGCAAACTGGCTCAGAGTCAGCATGGGCTCAAAAACACTATAAATCCACAGAGAAAAAGATTACATGAAATGATATGGGAATAAGAATGATTTCAGATTTCTCAACTTCCTCACTGCAACCTAGAACCAGTGAGGTAATGCCTTCAAAATTCCAAGGAAATGATCCCCACACTAGAATTCTAAACTCAGGCAAGTTACTGATGAAGTTTGAGAGTAAAACCAAGCCTCTGAGCTCATGAAATACACCATTCATACATTTTTTCACAGGAGCTATTAGAGGATATGCTCCACCAGAATAAGGAAATAAGTCCAGAAAGAGGAAGACAGGGGATCCAGGAAGCAGGAGATCCAACACAGAGTGGTAGAGGGGCTCTCCAGAACGATGGAGAAAGATCTAAGGCAGACAGCTATGTGCCAGGCAGAAAGGACAACCACTCCAGATTGCTGCAGGCTGGATGCCACAAGGAAAAAGAAAAAATAAAGACATAAGGGAAAAAGTAAACGGGGAGAAAAGTCACCATGGTTTTCTCTGTCTCAGCTTTGAATAGCACAAACAGCTGTGCCAGAGACAACCTGAGCTGCATGGATGCAGAGCTCTGTAAGGGAAGGGTATAAGAAGAGGGCTGGAAAGACCTATGTTCTTCCATGTGAGGAAGTTAGTACACAACTAACACTGAAAGTCACTGTGTGGCAAGGTAATTATGCTATTAAAAGAATCAGGCAAACACCCAAAGAATCAATCACTTAAACCAATCAAAATTTGTTCTCAGAGGAAGACCAAGAAAGGCTACTGTTTTCCTTAACAACCCTTATAGAACAAGTTGACTCAGCTGCATGTATAGCTCTGGAACAGAAAGCCTGTGTTCAAGTCCTGGCTCTCTACTAACTAGCTACTTAACTGTGAACAAGTCCTTTTTCTGAGCCTGTTTAAATTGTAAATGGAGATAAAGTTTGCTTTGCTTTTTTTTTTTTTTTTAATAGAGGCATGTTTTATTTATTTATTTGTTTGTTTGTTTTTGTTTATACAAGCACTGGGTACAGTCAGAAGCGCAGGAGGGTGAGAGAATTCACCAGAGCCAGAGCAGGAAGCAGAGCAGGCAGAAGGACCGAAGTACACTGCCCAGGGGAGCAGCGGGCGGCAGGAGAGGTCTGCGCACCATGTGGGACCCTCCCCCCATGGCCGGGGAGCAGCTGGGGATCGAACTGGTGCCGCAGAGGCCGCGGGCAGCTTCGCAACCCAGCGCTCAACCGCTGCACCACCGGGGAGGCCCTGCTTTGCTTTTTTAAGTTCCGAAAAGAAGAAAATTGGAGAATACTTCTATTTCCAATTAGAATCCAGTAATTCCTTATCCAATAATCATTGATATCTTGTTCAGAGTTCAAAAATCATCCTTTCGATAAGCTTTTAGCACTGCCTGTAGCTTTTTAAAGATTTATTTATGCATACAAGAACTGGGATACAGGCCACAGGTGTGTGTGTTGGGGGGTGGTGGTGAGAGGATTCACCAGAGACAAAGCAGGGAACAGAACAGGCAGATTGACTGAAATACACTGCAGAGGGGAGCAGCAGGCCAGACAGGAGAGGTCTGCTGCGCCATGCGGGTCACCAACCTGGACAGCCGGGGATGGAACTCGTGCTGCAGAGCCTTGCGCCACCAGGGAGGCCCTGCCTGTAGTTTTGTAGGCTCTCCCTATTTTGTGAATGCCTTATCTTTGCTTTTTAATTTACGAAATTTTTTTGGCATGCCCTTCACACATATCATGGTCTAAATTATACCTTTGAATTTCACCATATTTCAGGTGAGATTTACTTGCTGGCGATCATTAAGAGTATGCACTATATTCAAAAGCAGAATCTAGGGAATGTACTCCTGATCGTAAATGTCTAAAAATCTATCCTTTTAGAAATGGAGGCTGGACAATATTAAACTACCTGCAGCCACTGCAGCAGGAGTTGGATCCCTGGCCAGGGAGGTGACCCACATGGCGCAGCAGACCTCTCCTGTCCCGCCTGCTGCTCCCCCCAGCAGTGTATTTCAATAGATCTGCCTATTCTGCTCCCCACTCTGTCTCTGGTGAATCCTCTCACGCCTGCATCGCTGGCCTGCACCCCAGCTCTTATATGCATAAGTAAATATTTAAAAAGAAGAAATGGAGGCTGGATATTTATTTCTGAGACTTTATAAACTAATTGAAAAAATAAAAACACCCACTGTGTATTTATATTATTAAATATGTGATTTAATATATATCATTGCAGTCCATACCCTAAATACAGCTCTCACTGTTGGACCATGCACAACATGAAAGCAATCAATATTTCATTTAGGTCTCGTACAATGCTCTTTAAGTTTGGAGCTATTGTGCTTATTTTCAGATGAAAAATGCTTAGAAGGTCAAAAAATTAAGTGGCTAAGTTCAGAACTAAACAGATTTGTCACTCTTGTTTGTCACCATCTATTGGGCTTTTTTACATACTAATTTAATTAATCTTCATCTCTAACTTGTTTGCTCTCAGCCTCTCCTTTAGCCCACCCAATTATATTTTAGTGTAACTCTCCAAGTGCCATAAATGCTGGACAATAAGAGAAACACCACACAAAGACTTTTTAAAAATAAGATAAATGAAGATGTGCTTTGATATTGATCTCACATTATGAGCTCTTATATTTTAATCAACAACCACACAAATGAAACTTTATTGTATACACACAATAGGACACTTGTGACAATTAGAGATAGCCTCGTGCCCAATCCTTTTTGCAGCAGCCACACTCTATGAATGTTAATTTAAAAAAAATCCTCTTACAAAGGCAAGAATCCAAACACAGGGCTCATGGATCCACAGACAGTCCAATTACCCCAGGATGTTTCTAAAATTGATGAGCTCCTATGTTGAGTGTTATTGTTTATAAAGGAATATCAAATGTTCTGGACGAAGCCAGAGATGTGTGACAGAAAAGCACAATATCTAATGGAAGGCCCACTAGGAAAGTCAGTGTATGATACAAGGGTTACAAACAAAAACCAGAAAAAAGACAGCTGGAAATAATAACCATCATTTTTTCAAAAACATTTATACAACTTTTTAATTAGATTAGCTTTACAAGCAACTTGAGAGCTCTTTCATAACGGAACACTGCTTTTCAAGTCACATGACTTTACAGTCTGTATTAGAATCCTGAAATTCTTTGCCTGCTGTTGATAAAGATCTGTGTTTTACAGCTGGTTAATGCATTGATCAAAAAACAGCATTATGAAACTTGACTTGAACCAGGTTTATACACACGTAGGCCACAGAGTTTTAAGTTTTGTTTTAAATAGAGTCCAGCTTGGTGACGTGTTAATGGTCCCACTAACACGAAATGAACAGATTTTAAAAGGTCATTAAAGAAATGACTATGCTGACTTTTTGATTCTTTCACAATGATCTCCAAGAAATTTTAAAAACTTTCCCCCAAATACAAAATTTAAGACCTGTCTGGCGAGTACAACCCACAGATAGTAGAATCTGATATTTTGCACAACAGCAGAATACATATTTGAATGCCAGAGGGGCTCCCAGATTAAAAGGCTGTTGCTGTCCACTTTGACAATTCAACCTCCCATTAACATAACAATTTCTGCTAGTCTTAAAAATGATATAGTGCTTTTTTGAGTTGTGGCCCACTGGAGTACCCTACACTGCAGACCAGATGGCAAAGAACTTGCACTCCAGGTTGGGCTGGCAGAGGCACTTACTGTAGAGATGTTACATTGTATTATCGGGAACAAGGAGAGGAAGTGGAACAAAACTGAATAAGAGCACGGAAAAACAACAATAAACTATAATTTGCTCCTGCAAGTTTTCCTAAGTGAGATCACAATACTGAATATTTAATCCCACCCTAAATCCAAACTGTCAGTTTCACTAAACAATTTTTTTCATGTTTTACATGAACAATAGCAATCTTTTAATAAAAATTACTGAGCTTTCCATAGAAAAGGTCTCTAATTGAATACAAACTATACAGATGCTAAAACGGTCATAAGTTGAAATATACAGAAATATTTCTGTACACTCACATTATTTTGGCAAAGATGACCAAGGACAGAGAGAGAAAACCAAAGTGAGCAAGGTCTTACACCCATAATTCATGCAAAATATTGATACCACTGTTTGGGTAGGGTCTTCAGGGAAGAAACTAAAGTCTAAGATATCCACCCCAATCAATACATTAAATAACAAGATATCTGGGAGGTCTTGTGTGATTTTCTAATATTCTTTTTCTGAAAAGTAAAAAAGGAAAACCCATAAAACATAAAAATAGTGTCTGATTTTTTGCCTTTTTTTTTTTTTTTAAAGATAAACATACATCTTCCAGCACTGATAAGAGGTCAGCATCACATTTGGGAAATGAACGCTTCAACAGTGGTCTGAGGAGTCACTGTAACAGTGTGTCAAAATACAGTTCAGTCTCCCCCTGATGAGGTCCCACAGATACAAGGTTGTGATCTGCAGGTCAGATGGGTCACAGGAGTAGGTAGGAAACATAAGTTAGAATTAGAAGTACAATCAACTTGAAGGGAAGCAAAGGAAAAAGACTTAGGAAGAAAATATTATCTCCTACATCTATAGGACACACCTGAAAAGTATAAGAAAGCCCTTTTCTTGGAAACTTGATGTTGAGGATAACCTCAAGTTCATTTAGTGCCAGTCACTTTTTTTTTTTAAATTTAACTTAAAAGATAAAACCTTCTTAGTATGTATTTTTTTCCTTATAAAACATGAGCGAAAAGTTATTGGTAGTAAGTAGTGATGATTTTACTGTTATGTTCCATTATTAACAATGTCAAAAAAACAACAGCAGCAATCTTTAAGATTTCAAATTAGTGTGAAACAGGAATACAAAACAATCTGACTTTTCAGCTGGTAATTAAAGTGCTCCTATTCTTATCTGAAGTAAAAAGAAAATTAATCATTATCAGTCACTGGCAACAATCATTGTAAGATGTCTTTTAGGGCAAAATTTAATAGTTCAAAGAGATTTACAAAAATAGATTGATGCTATTTTGGGAAATAATACTGTAATTTTTTTCTCAATTCAGTTTTGATAAATTGTACCTGATCATACAAAAATTATTTCAAATTCAAACTTGACTATATAAAAAAGGGAGAGATGAAATGAAGTCAGCTAGATGACAGATCTGGCAAAATATAAGAATGAAAAAATTCTACCTAGAGCGCTTATTCATGTCTAGACGTAGATAACATTTTCAGTTGATAGCTTATATTCTTCCCATAAGCAATCACAGGTTTGGAGTCAATCATGCAGTACAAAGCGACACAGTCAAAATCTTCTGTTTGATGCAACACAAAAGTTGTTTCTGCTTCCTTATTAAAATGCCAACTGGTTGTCTATTTTGTCTTTATCTCGTTTATTCGTATTCACAAGTTAAACAAATAGCCTCAACAATTATTGTAGGTGAAGTGGGGTATTGCTGGATCAAAGGCTCTACAAGATGTCTTTACTGATTGTATCAGAAGGTTTATTGAGTTCAACCCTCACACCTTTTTCACCTGCAAGGTAAAAAAAACAAAATAAAACAAAGACCATTAAGTGCCAGAGCTTCTATTACTACTTCCCACCTGATCCTAACATTAGGCACCATATTTCAACTTTGCAAACATATACCACTGAAAACTATCACTCTTGCATTTTAACCTACCCTCAGCATTACATCATAAAGAATGTGTTACTCTGAACTAGTAAACCTTCAAGGGAAAACCCATCCTCTTTACACAGAGATTTTTTTCCTTTTGTTTTAAAAGCAATATGGATTGCTATAAAGTAGCAGAGTTCGGTATCACTGAAAGCACACCATTGGGCTTCTGCCACAAAGAATACTTTAAAAATACATAGAAAAGGCTTGAACATTCAGTTTTTATAGTTTTATAAAAGCTTGATGTGAGATGGTCAATGGCTCATGAAAATAAAGCTAGTTAATAAATCATCAAACACTGAACAGACTTTTGGAGATACACAGTAGGATAAAATAAAAGACAGGTTAAGTGGTCCATTCAAGGGAAAAACAAGACCCATTGTGTCAGGAGACAATTCATAAGTGGGGCAGGAACTGGCACACTGCAAGACCTTCAGATTTAGTATAAGGGTGTTGGCCAGTGATGGACACCACTGACAGAAACTCTACATGCCCATCAGATTTACTGAATTCAATTCATCTCCTTTTTATTAGTTTTCTTTATGTCCACACTCAACATGGAAGACCTGGAGTACACTTAGAGCATCTGTATTTAGAAAGGAAAAGATGTTAACTTCCTTCTAAGGGAAGAAGGACAGGAAGTCACGTGGTAATTAGCAAGAATGTGGCAGCCTGTGATCAAAAAGGATAATCACAGAAAAACTGCTTATATTTAAATAATTTTCTGACTTCTTTGCTTCAAACTTTCCTGAACTTTGAACAATTTCATTTGTTAAAAATAACAAAGATTTCTTTTGAAAAGTTCTTTCAAATAAGGGAATTAGGAGTTGGACAAAAACAGGAGCAAGTCTTCATGGTGTGAATAAAGGCTGTGTCTGCGCTCAGTGAAAGCACCACCTGACTGAGGGGTGTTTTCCTTCCAGTATACCCTGGCCCCAAATAATGTTTACCTGTTAGATATTTTACTTTAGCTCGTGCTCTCTCATCTGCATCAAAATACCAAACAGTTATTGCGTACCTAAAAGAAAATTATAATAGGGTAAGAATGATCACATTAGGGGAAAAAAGTGGTATGCTGTTGCAACGGTCTATTAAAATTTGTAATGCCAAAATTGGAATGCTATCAGAGGACAAATGAGCGCAGTTGACAATCCACTCATCTAGTAACCTCATGATTAAGAGTACAGCAGAGAATCAGGAGTGGCTAAAACTGATGTGTCAAAGTTGATGCATTTTTATGATTTTATTAGTACCTACTTAACCTACTTCATTATTTGTAAGCCCACAGCAGATCAGAAACAGCAACAAGAAGGCAAAAGAATGGCTATTACAAATAAAAGCACACTGTCAATAGCATAAAAGAAGAAAAGAGAAACAGAAAAGGACTCAAAGACAGGGATCCTTTAGTGAAAGGGAGGGTTAATAGCTGAATAGCTTCTGAGGACCTCACTATATTATTGCAAAGAGTATTGACAGATGTTTATAATTTTATAACCTGGAGTCATCAAATTATGCTAAGATTTTTTGAAAGGATTTTATCAAAATAATCATACTATGTTTCAACATTTAAAGTTTAGCTGAACTTTATTACCCTGAAAATTTCATTACTTGGAATATTTCATCCACAAATAAATGAGGAATCTGGTTTATTAGATACCACAAAGCCCATAGCCACATCTTTTGGTATCAATAATGGAGGAAATGTATACATACTACAGGAAATGGAAGTATGCTACAAATGATCAAATCCAGAACATAGTTATTAGTTAAAACATTGTTCATATTCTGTCTGGTATTCATAGGGTGAGGGTAGGGAGACAACTTTGACCAAGTGAAGAGTTGGCAAATGTGACAGAATTAAACCATGTAACATTTTTAAAGTAAAGAGTCGAATGCAGAGGAGAATCAAGAGTCTGGGAGTTCGGGCCTTCCTGGTGGCCTAGGGGTTAAGTCTCAGCGCTGTCACCGGAAAGGCTCACTGCAACAGTCTGAGTTCAAATGACAGCCTGAGTTGGATCCTCGGCCAGGGAGTTAACCCACATATGGCACAGCAGACCTCTCTTGTCTTGCCCACTGCTCCCCTCAGCAGGGTATTTCAGTAGATCTGCCTGTTCTGCTCCCCACTCTGTCTCTGGTGAATCCTCTCACTATCCACTCCAGCACTGCACCTCTTGCCTGTACCCTAGTTCTCCACGTATAAATAAATAAATCTTAAAAAAAAAAAAAAAGAGTCTGGGAGTTTGAACAGTTGAGAAACTGAGGTCCTATATCATTCAGTGGCAAGAGAAAATTCTGAGTCATAGTCCAGCCTCCTGACTTCCAGGCCTGGCTCTCCAGAGCTCCAGTGCCTTTCTTACTACATAAGCTCCTCTATTTTTCCCACATATGGGAAATACATAGATATTTTATATCTATATCTATATATAGATAGATACTAGGGATATATAATTTCCCATCTCTTTTGCCCATGCCCCAACGTTTTAGATACTCAGGAATCAAAGTTCTATTATCTCGATCAACCTTTCTCTATAGCCATAAATCTTTATCAGAAAACAAATGGAAGCTACCGTATGTCTTTTTATTTTTCCTAGCTTACCTCCCACTGATCTTTCAGGAATTCTTCTCACATTAATCTCTGCAGTAATTTAAACAACCTTGCTCTTCACTCCCAGGGCTTTACTAACACTCTGTACTCCTTGCTTCTTGTCATGTTAGGCCCAGCTGAGCACCTCTCTTTACTGTGACATCTTACTCTGATATTCTAATCTCATACCACTTTCTCCCCTCAAATTCCTACAGCACTTTTCTTCCATAATCATTTGGCACTTATTCTTAAAAATGTGTTACCACTTCTGTGAAAAAGGGCACAACTAAACCATACTCAAGATTCCACATAAAGGAAGGCCTATGAAGTCATTTCTAGGCCAGAAAAGGTCCTAAAGTGCTTAGCGGCAACGCCAAGAGCAGGGTGTTGAAGGAGTCAGGGTCTCAGGAGGTGGGTCCTCCCTGGTTTCCAATCTTGGCTTCTCATGATCTCTAGCCCAAACTGCTTGGCTTGTACTCACTATGGGATTAAGGATGAAGGCAACAAGGCTCAGGGAGAAGCAAGAAAAGAGGGAGAGGTGACAACAAAGTCTTTAGAATTCTATTACCCCAACTCTCATGGGGGTCGGGTGGCGAGGAGTCACTGACAGGTGTGCCGGTCTCACCAGGTCGACACAGCTGACGCCAGTGGTTCACTAATGTTCAAAGTCCTTTCTATCATGAAAAACTGGTATCTAAATAATAGTTTTTCTACAAATATTTACCTTTATAGCAATGTTTATAACATCTTCCATATAGTCTTAATATGTCAATTATGTAATGGTAAAAAGAAAAAAATTTAAAGTTTACATTTAAATATGATAGGCTTAGAATACTGAAACTTACAGAAAAAGAGTATAATAAGCCTAGCAGATGCTTGATATTAAAGCCAACAGGTTATTTTTATAACATTAAATCCCATAAAAGACAATCTTCTCTACTTTTCTTTCCTCTGTTCATATTTTCTCTTATACTGATTGCTTCATTTTTGTTTTTTACTTCATATTTTGCTACTCTATTTTTCTACATCATTCCTCTCTTTTTCCCCCTCACCATCCCTTAAAAAGTTGTGCTTTTCATTTTCTATCTAATCTTTCCATCCCTCACAAAATGAGAATGGATAATAAAGAGAAACATAAAACAAGAAGGAGGGGCTGGAAAGATGAGAGGGCCTGTGCTTTGATATTTCACCCCAACAAGGAGTGGCTGTGAAAAAGAAGTCACAACATTTAGTGCTAACTGCAAATAAAGCTCATAAAGTTACTCAAAATAGTTAGGACTGGAGCATTATAATAAAGGTACCTGAAAAACAGGAAGGTATTATTAAAAAACTATGATGTTCAGCCTATGTATCCCCCGAACACCCTACTATATACCAATTTTTTCTTAACAGGGATAATACCTTGGACATTCCTGGTGGCGCAGGGGTTAAGATGCAACCTATGAAGCTAACCACAGCCACTGCAGCACGAGTTCGATTCCCAGCCAGCCCGAGAGCAACCCACATGGCACAGCAGATCTCTCCTGACTTGCCCCGCTACTCCCCTCAGCAGTGTGCTTCGGTCAATCTGCCTGTTCTGTTCCCCACTCTATCTCTGGTGAATTCGCTCACCCCACTACACCTCTGGCCTGTACCCCAGTTCTTGTATGCATAAATAAATAAATCTTTAAAAAAAAAAAAGGAATAATACCTTGTAGCATATGCTGGTTGTACTTCATGAGGGTTGCGACGGTCAGACCAGAAAAACAGCAGTCTATCAAATTTGGGTTCAATGTCAGCAAACTGGGCCTTGCCTTCTGGAAAAATTCGCAGTATACCTCCACTTACCTAGAAAAGAGCCAAATATGTGAGCACGGGTAACTGAGAAAGCTACAAAATTAAACTTGGGGGAGGGGAGGAGGGAAAGGACATTTCAATGACTTAAAATTCTTAGTTGAACTATTCACAAATACATCTGAATCAAAAAGTATGAAGGCAAGCTGAGATTCTAAGCATACCTGTTAATATAAAAAAGAATTCATTTCTTGGTTTAGGGATTCTTAAATACTTAATGAGACATACGCATGATCTGAATTCAGCTTAAAATGATGCTTGAAAGTTTTAAAAACTGGTAAACATCGCTTATTTATGGATACTAATGATCTGCATAACCTAGTCATCAAATGTAGCCATTTCAAATCATTTGACTAAATTACGACAAATGGTTAAGTATGTCAAATAGTGTCATACTTTAATGTTCAATAGATAATAGGAATGTCACAAATGTAATATCTCTTATTTAGAGAACTTAATGTATCAATAGAAAGTAACATCATTTATCACTTTTATATTATAATCACAGTCATTATTAGAACCTTTAGTTCTTTCTTTCCAGACTGGACCTGATACAGTGATAACTACCTGCTTGTAAAATGGATTCTATTCATAAAGGATTACTATTAACCCAAATATATGTCCTCCTGTATTTGTGATAAAACTCACCTATTCATTCCAACACTGACTGTCTATTGTCCTGAGTCCTGTGACGGTCCCTGAGTACAGATCTCGTCTTCATGGTATTTATAATCTAAGGGGAATTAAAGTGAGGCAAACCCGACCAAACTGAGTAGCTCTTTACCCTTGAATAAACTAAACCCCTAAGCATGTAAACTCTTAAAATGAAAGGAACTTTAACACCTGATCAAGACACCACAGAGATTGAACCTATTCCTATAATTCTACAGTTACAGAAGTTGTTTACCAGGTATATCCTATGTAGGTTAAGTTCAAGTTACTTGGGACCCTTGCCTACCTTCTCCTCCAGGGTTGTTCAGAGTGAAGCCCAAGACACATATGTAAACATTAAAGAACCTCTAGATTGTGACTAAACATGTCTTCTTTTTCCTTCCCCAGCCCCCTTCCCTTTGGCCAGAGTAACTGGGAAGATCACAAGGCGATCTGCAGAAAATGTTTAAAGATAGGTTTCAATCTTCCTGTGGGAAACCCTGACCTCTGTGTTAGATGGTCCTTCTACATGGTCCCAGAACACTCTGTTCTGCATTTTGCATAACCAATTGTAATTATCAGTCTACCAATCTGTATCCTTGATCAGATGGTAAGCTCTATGAGAGCTATGCTATTTTTGCACCATAGCCAGCACTGAGAACATTGTTTGGCATACTGCATATATTCAGTACAATGTTGCAATGGAAGTTTTCAGTTCTACATATAGAAATACTAAGGACTTTCTTCCAGTTTACGTATTAATTTAAACCCTGTGTATTAATGCCCCTGGCTCTTATTAAATTAAAGAGAGTAGCCTAGATTCTAATGAAATATAGAAGTCAGGATTGATCAAATGTGTTTCTAGCTTTCTAGACAATCACAAAATCTAAAAAAATAAATAAAATTTTAAGTTTTAACCAGATAACAATCTTTTATGTGCCTTGGCGCAAAGTGAATTACCAAATTTATTTCTCTATTTCAGACTCTGAAAACCATAAGGGAAAAACCATACTTGTTGACATACTGCCTCAAAATCTAGTGGCAGTAAAACTTCCCTGTGAAAACTCTTTAAATTATTAGTATGGTATAGAAAGATTACTGGAGCACTGAAAATAGCTCCTAAACCTTAGGATATGCTTTTTCTGGACAGGACAAGGTTGTTTGTACACTTAGGACATGGTGGTTGTCCATTTGTGTGTATGTTATGGGGAAATGGGAGGTATTTCAAAGGTTATTTAATTAAAAGTCCACTGAGCTATATACACTGTGTTCACTTTTGTATTTGAGTATTTTGCTCCAATGACAGTAAATTTTAAAAGCTTTAAAAAAAGAAATCAACCAAAATTATGTAACACCCAATGCAGTAACACATAACATACCTCTAAAGTTTAAATCATTTAAACTGAGTGAAACTCAGAGAAGTTTTAAGATGAAATATATTTAAAACAGGAGAGATTAAAAGCAGTACACATTCTGGTTGACTTTAAGGCTTTGTTAATATTGACAAACGTCTAGTTTTTCCACAATCAGGATAAGAAGGAATCCTGTTTCCAATATTCAACAACCCAATGACATATAACATCTTTACAACAATGTAAAGAGTAAAAGGAAAGTGGTAAGTAATCCCTAATAATTACTTAATACAGAATCTCACCCAAGTCGTTATAAAACAATCATTTTCAGAAGTCTTTATAAAAAAATATTTAAAGGAAGATAGCTGAGTAAGGTATTTTTGTAAGGTATTTTTGTAAAAGTTAAATTTGGGGTGAAGCTTCAATATATGAAGAAGGAAATCTGCTTTTTGGGATTTAATAATACCTGTTTCATTTTACAAAAATCTGCTCCTAATACCTGAGAATGAAACAAATCTAGGAGAGAATTTTTTAACTGTTCTGTGTGCTAAAAACAATTTCACTGTGAGGAGCATCAATCTTAATACTTGTGGGGGAAAAAAAACCAGCCTGTGAGAAAAAAAATAAATGCTCAATTAAGTTGCTTACCTTTGCATCCCAGTCTTTATTAAGATAATATATACATGTCACACATCTTCCGTCTCCATTTGGATTATCAACATGACGTACATAACCTGTTCCATTGCCTGGATAACAAGCAACCATGGCCTGTAATAATAACAATAATTTTAAAAGTTCATATATGAATAAAAAGGGAAAACAGCATATAAAAAAGATCTTTGATACTTGGTTACTATGAATTAGTCCTAAATTCTTCTCCCTAATAAAGGTCATATTTTGTGGATAAAAAGAGAGACTTTCTATGTTGATGCTTATAAAGAATACACGGGTAGTAGGCTGGTAAACTATTCACGGTCTGATAAGGTCGGCTTCACAGTGATGAAAAGAGCCAACACTGAAGGACCAGAAAGCAACACTGCAATGATGGCCTGACTGCCAGAGCCACTAGTCCCTGACCAAAACCCCAAAGGCCAGAATGATTGCAATACCCACTTTCAGGATCTTTAATCATAATGATCATCTTATCAAGTGTTTTGGTCCCGCACCATGGAGATTTCTATCCTCCCTGAGCTCACTCCAGAACACCTGTATTACTTGTCTGACAAACATATCATCTGATACTATCTCTGAAAGGAAACCAATTTGGGCAGGCAAAATTTAGAAGGTCAACTCTAAACATTAACTCATTTAATGTCAGTAATTTAAAAAAGGCTGAAATGACAATTTAGTATGTACACTAACACCTGTTCAAATTAGAAAGTAATGTTTTCATTCAAATTATAAGATACAGTTCAGAAGACTGAAGGATGTTAACACAAAGGTGGAAGAACAAAATAAAAAACACCAAATAACTTACATGCTCTAGGAATGTAGTTAAGTAATAAGCAACTGAAATTACTAAGGGTGATTATAAAAAACAAAAATGCTCAAGGCTATCAGTTATTCTTGAAATTTTTTATTTCTCCAATTTCCTCATGTATTAAAAAGCCAATGGGTCAATATTAAGTTTAATGAATTAGTATAAAGTTATCAAACCATAATTAAGTTACCTCATCATTTAAGGCCAATGGCAAAAGTTAATTTTTAAATGCATGTACAACAGATTTGTGAATAGTGTTCCATTTCTTTTTTTTTTTTTTTTTTAAGAGAGGCATGTTTATTTATTTAGTTATTTGTTTTGTTTATACATGCACTGGGTACAGTCAGAAGCGCGGGAGGGTGAGAGAATTCACCAGAGCAAGAGCGGGGAGCAGAGCAGGCAGAAGGACCGAAGTACACTGCTGAGGGGAGCAGCGGGCGGCAGGAGAGGTCTGCGCGCCATGCGGGACCCTCCTCCAGAGGCCGGGGAGCAGCCGGGGATCGAACCGGCGCCGCAGAGGCCGCGGGCAGTTTCGCAACCCAGCGCTCAACCGCTGCGCCACCAGGGAGGCCCAATAGTGTTCCATTTCTAAGAGACTAGGAAGCATTTTACATCTGAATGCTGGGGGGAAGGGGAGAATCACTTTTTTGTAGACACCGATCTTTATCAGTGTTTACTCTTTATCAGAAGAATTTTTGGACAATATTACATATCTCTTCTTTTCTTGATTCTAGAAAGATAAATGCCTCCTGCTGGGACTTGAGGTTGGAAATAACAAGGAGAATGGTATGGGCTTAATAATGGTCAATAAAAGATAAACCCAAACAATTTTCTTATTTTTAGTACTAAGGAAAGGCTTATGTAGCAGACCTTGAACAGTCACTATAAGACACCATTTAAAAAGTTCAATTAATCCATTTGTGATTGAGACAATTACGAATTATATGATACAATCTTATCCACAGAAAAGAATGAAGAAAAAAACCTAACCAAGCCCAACTCTTCCCAGAGTGTTTTCATCTTAAAAAAGATAGTTCTAGGTCTCTCCAACTACCTGGTAATCTCAGCATCTCTGTGCAAAGAAAAAACGGGAAAATCTTGTCTCTCCCATCTACTGTTGTGGCAACCTACTCTTGAGCACCTACTATGCATCTGCAAAGTCCTGTGACTAAAATGGCGGAATGAAAGTCTCTTGCTTTCATTTACTATGAACCTAATGGGTTAACTACATACTGTATAGTTAGTTTGATATATAATGTAATGTTAGGTAGTGATGTTATCTTGTCATAAAACATTAAACAAAATTAAGCTGAAAAAAGAAAGAATCACAGAAACTGAAAGAATGATACTCTAGAACAGTGGCCAGGGAAAACTCTCTGAGGAGCTGAGCTTTGAGCAGAGACTTAAATGAAGGGAATAGCGAACTATGAGTCCTCACTTAACATCTTCAGTAGGTTCTTGGAAACTGACATTAAGCAAACCAACTATAAGGAAAGCAGGTCCTTGAATAATGTATAATGTTTCTTTCAACTTTGGTTGGCTAGGACTGCTTTTTTTGTCACTAATGTTAAAATGAAAGACATTGAAAGAAAGGACTATTATTCAAGGACCTGCTGTATCTGCAGGGTGAGCTTATCTTGCAAGTGCAAAGGCAGAAATGACTGGACAGGGCAGAGAACAGCAGCAGACCAGCTGCAACAGAAAGCGCAAGGGCAAATAATGATCTGAGAAAGGACCCGGTACCTGGGTTCCAGCAAGCCAGGTAAGGATTTTTGACATTGTTTTAAAAGTGAAAGGAATCTAATGGAAAAAATATCACCCATTACCTAATATGTTTTGATCTATGCCAGCATTAAGTAATTTACGCATTGTAATTCATCTGACACACTATATGACATAAGTCGTATTGATTATCATCATCCTCATCTTCATTTAACTTTTTTAACTGAATGAAGGCCATCCATTTTCAGAATCCATGTAATTAACCACGATTGTACTATTTGAGGAGGGAGACAAGACTCAGTAGCTACTGCAGTTTCCAGGAAAAAAATAAAGACAAGGTGACTAGTGTAGCAAAGTGGGATGCATTTCAAAGGCAAAAAAACCAACATAACGTGCTAATGGATTGGAACTGGAGAGCAAAAAGTGACTGAGGTTTTCAGTTTATGTTCTGGAATAAATGGAGTTAACTATTTACTAAAATGGAAATATTAAGTGAAGGATAGGTAGGGAAGGAATTTCTTAGCCATGGTCATGATAAACCAAACATCCCAGAATAGAATGAAATTGGAGACACCAGGACTATGCCCCCATATGGAGTCCGTCAGTCTTAGTCATTTCTAAACTGCTCTCTTTATAGAGCCCTAGAGATACATGGGGCTACCTGGGAGCGGCAACTGGAGGGGGATGTAGTAAAAAGAAAACAGGTCAAACTAGCAGTTTTTGTGGGCCTCCCCTGGTGGCGCAGCGGTTGAGCACTGGGCTGCGAAGCTGCCCGCAACCTCTACAGCACCGGTTCGATTCCCAGCCACCGGGCAAGGGTCCCACATGGCAAGACAGACCTCTCCTGCCACATCCGCTGCTCCCCTCAGCAGTGTATTTCATCAGTCTTCCTGTTCTGCTCCCTGCTCTCGCTCTGGTGAATCTTCTCACCCTCCTGCACTTCTGACTGTACCCAGTGCTTGTATGTATGAATGTATGCATAAATAAATAAATAAACAAATCTTTTAAAAAAACTAGCAGGTTTTGCTTCAACCTTCAGAAGTGGGCAAGTTTTATTGCTTTTCTTTATTTGAACTCAAAGTAATTAAAAAATTCAACATTTATCTCTTTATTGGGATTCAAAGTAAGGTTTTATGAAAAAATAAAAGATACGAAAGAAAGAGTAGCTATAAACAACCGTGCTATTTAAAATTTACAATCCCTATTATGGTTCAGTTGTCACCATCTAAAGGTATTATGTGATAGAAAACCCAGAAATAAACCCACAGATTTACAGTCAACTAATCTTTGACAAAGGAGCAAAGAATATGCATTGGAGCAAAGAAAGTTTGTTCAACAAATGGTGCTAGGAAAACTGGGTCGCTACATGCACAAGAATGAAACTTGACTACTGCCTCACACCATACACAAAAACCAACTCAAAATGGGCTAAAGAACTAGACATAAGACCTGAAACCATAAAATACATAGAAGAAAATATAGGCGAAACACTACATGACATGCACATCAAAGACATCTTTACAGACACATCACCCAAAGCAGTGATAGTGAAGGCAAAGATAAACAGCTGGGACTACATCAAATTAAAGAGCTTCTGCACAGCAAAAGAGACGATAACAAAAACAAAGAGAAACCCCAGCAACTGGGAGAACATTTTTGCACACAACACTAATGATAAAGGACTGATTACAAAAATCTACAATGAGCTGATGAGACTCAACAATAACAAAGAAAATAATCCAGTCAAAAAATGGGCAGAAGAACTAAAAAGAAATTTCTCCAAAGAGGAAATGCAAATGGCCAATAGGCATACGAAAAAATGTACAACTTCATTTGTAATCAGGGAAATGCAGATCAAAACTATAATGAGATACCATCTTACACCAGTGAGAATGGCACATAGTAAAAAAACTAGCAACAACAAATGTTGGCGAGGTTGTGGAGAAAAAAGAACTCTCCTGCACTGCTGGTGGGAGTGCAAACTGGTCCAACCACTATAGAAAGCTGTATGGAGATTCCTCAACCTACTAAATATAGAGTTTCCATATGATCCAGCAATTCCACTCCTAGGTATTTACCCAAAGGACACAGAAACATTCATTCCAAAGGGCACCTGCACCCCTATGTTTATAGCAGCACTATTTACAATAGCTAAGCTATGGAAACAACCCAAATGCCCACAAATAGATGACTGGATCAAGAAGCTGTGGTACATATACACCATGGAGTATTACTCAGCAATCTAAAAAGATAAATTCATGCAATTTGCAGCAACATGGATAGAGCTGGAAGGGATCATGCTCAGCGAAAGAAGCCAGAAAGAAAAAGAAAAATACCGGATGGTCTCACTCATAGCAAGAGTTTAGAAAACCTAAATAAGGGACCAGGTAAAAGAATAACTGTAATAAAGAAAAAAATCAAAATCAACAAGCAACTGTAAACCAGAGACACACTGTGGGGTGGGGGGAGGAGAGGAAGGATTGGGGTCAAAATAAGGAGGACACAATTGTATGGGGACTATAACCAAGATGAAAATGCATACATTGTGTAAAAATGAAAAATGATATAAGAAATATATAAAAAAAATAAAAAATAAAGGTATTATTTGAGATGACCTTACCACTTTAGCCTTATCTGGCATTAGCTCTGCTCTAGTGACAGGATACAGCAAAATTAAGAGAAAGGAAGAAAGCAGAGTTGGGTGAGCACTAAATAGGGCCTGCATTTCATGTGTCAATTCAACTTGTCAATATGAGCTCTAGAAAAGACAGCAGTATGTCACTATTATTATGAGAAGGATAAAATAAAACACATCAATGTAATCCAGAAAACAAGAAAGCTCATTAATTATAGCTAAAAGCTGGTGGCTATATTACATATGTGAGAGGAAGCAAGGCAATATAGCTCTGGCAGGAAGAGTCGCAGAACACAGACATGCTCCTCTGTCCCTTAAACTAGAGACTTCGGGGGAAGAAGGGTCTAAAAGCCTACCTAGAAAAAAACAGATTGTCATGGAAAATCTGAGCCCTGAAAGATCCAAACTGCTAGAGTTCTAGGGTAAGAAAATTTTTTAAAGGAAACTTGTAAAGATTTGGAAGGGTCATAGTTTCATTCATACAACTGTGTGGCCTAATAATGAAAAGAGTGAAACTGCATTTACTGATTCATGCTGCACTGAGACTCCTCCCCATTTGGATTTTAGAAAATATAAAAAGGTATTTGTTTAAGTCTCATGAAATCTGGCAGTTACTATGTTTTAAAACAGTATTTGTATTTTAATAGTTATCATTAACTACGGTTTTGTATTAGCAAAATTTAAAGTTTCTTAAATATAATAGCTTTTGCAGTTTTGAAATAATATTCACACTCTAGTTAATTAGTAATTTTTTCATGATATATATATGTGTATAAAAAGATTCTGATATTGCTGTTCTTGTTTTGCTTTAAATATGCAGAATACTTTGAAATACTCTATTCACAATACTTTTAGTAAATTCAATTTATTTTCTCTTAATCTCTTGGTGAAACAATTAATATTTCATTCTATACCTGACTTTACCCTCTTGAATATCTTATTAGTCAAGAAGTCATTAATAATATTTTAAAATGTTCATGGACTACCTACCATCATATCACACTACAAAAAGGGTCAATATGATATTTGTCTGAAAGGACATAATTGGAAAGAAAAAAACCCACAACAACCACCTGGCGTACACAAATGATAAACTGGACAGAGAAAAGAGCAACAGAAAGAGTTCTGGAAAAAAGAACTATTCCTGTGAGATTAAATAATAGGGAAGGTGTCAGCTACATAGCTACACAGGAGAGCTAACTTTATCTGTGGTTTAGGAAGATGAAGAAGGCCAAGGCAAACAAAACGAGCATAACAAACATAGGAAACATTAAGTGACAGGGGAGTACTTTTATAATGCTCTGCTGTTACTTACCTTCTTAAATAGGTGAAGTTAATTGGGTAGAAATAGGATGAAATTTTGAAAATTAAGCAGAGGAAGTGAAGTAGGACATGAAAGGCAAGCAAAGGTGAGCCACTGTGGGCGTTAGCAGAATGGCTACCATGGAAGCTTTTAAGAAGGCAGCTTCCTTCTTCTAGGACTTATATGAAAGATTATTATAAGATAAAGTAGGCTGCTATGGTCTGAATGTGTGCATCTCCCCTAAATTTATATGTTGAAATCCTTACCCTCAAAGATGAGGTGTTAGAAGGTGGTGCCTTTGATAGGTGCTTAGGTTATAAGCGTAGATCTCTCATGTATAGGATTAATGTCTTATAAAAGAGGCTTTGAGAGATTCTGCCCCTTCTATCAGGTGAGGGCAAAGCAAGAAGCTGCCAGTTATGAACCAGGAAGTGGTCTCCGCTGGAAGATAATCAGCATGATTACCTTGATCTGGGTCTCCGAAACTATGAGGAATAAATTTTTGCTGTTTATAAGCTACACTTACAAAGGATAGAATAATTCCAAGGGATTAACATTAAAGGTACTTGTACTAAGGATAAGGAAATACATTAAAATCTATTAAGAAAAATGAAAGTATCTTGAGAGATTTGTTAGGGACTGAAGTGACGCTCCCTTATTGTCTTTTGGTTCTTCCTAAGGAGGAGCAGGACTAGACATGATTGTATACTCCTATAAGGTTTGGTGTGAAGGACAGCAGAAGAATCTTGACACTTGCCTGGAAAAGAAACAATGAAATTGTCTACTTATAATTCTGAGAAATGTTCCTAATCTGCAATTTCTGAGAGACACCAACTTTAAATATTTCAATTTCCCACTGGGAAAAGCCTAAATATAAGCAAAAAGTTAAATACTACTTTTTTCCTTTTTAATATGAAAATACACATGATGGAGAATGTTCTTAAGACTGAAACACCATAAATTTGCTTTTTACTCATGGGGATAAAAAGAAGAAAGAGGTTCCTTTGAAAACAATTATTTCTGGCACTGGAAGGCTTGTATTCAATATGAAGTTGAACTAGGAAACTTTTCCTCCTCTTGAAGTCTTTTTAAAGCTAAAAGAACTAAAATTGTATGGTCTATTAAAATACTCTTTTTACCCTGAATTAGGGGAAAATGCTTTACTATTTGAAAATTTATCCTCTTAAAAATACATTGCCCTAGGGTACATAACACAGATATGCCCTTTGTAGATTTTGACAGCTAACCTGTACTAAGGAGTTATCTTAGCACAGATATCTCAGTTGGTCTTCACAACAAAATCATGAGTAGGAACTATTAATCTCTTAATTTTCGATATTAGAAAACTAAACTACAATGAGAATAAAAACTTGCCAAAAGCCAAGAGACTCTAAGTGGTAGCAAGGAGGTCTGGAAAGAAAAACCAGATGAAACTGATAACACAGGCTCCCAGTGACTCCTCTACCTGCTAGACTGACATATACTCATGTATCTCGGGCAGTCCTTCCATGCTAAGATGCATGAGGTTTTTTCCCATTCTCAAATACAGGCAACAACAGGTCATCAATAGAATAAAGAGAGATTTGTGTTTACTACTAGAATAAGCTAATTTTCAAACTGCAGATATCAAAGATACCTGCTTATTTTAGGTAAATCTCATTTCCTAAAAGAGATAATTAAAAACTTTATTAAAATTTTTGAATTTTGGGCCTCCCCTGGTGGCGCAGGCGGTTGAGCACCGTGCTGTGAAGCTGTCCACAGCCTCTGCAGCGCCGGTTCGATTGGTTCGATCCAGCCAGCCGGTGAGGGTCCCACATGGCATGGCAGACCTCTCCTGTCTCGCCCGCTGCTCCCCTCAGCAGTGTATTTCGTCCGTCTGCCTGTTCTGCTCCCTGCTCTGTCTCTGGTGAATCCTCTCACCCTCCTGTGCCTCTGGCCTGTACCCCGGTTCTTGTATAAAAATAAATAAATCTTTAAAAAAAAATTTGAATTTTGTTCATTGAATTCATTAGCAAATTAAATGGGGAAGGGCAATCTCTGCATTAAAAAATTTAAATCTCTTGACTTATTTGCTAAACTTTAGTGTTATAAATAACATATCTCACCATAAATAAACTTAGACTTCATGTTTTGGGAGGTAGAATTTTCTAATCTATTTCATGGCAAATTACGGGAACCCCCACTGTATATGTAGATGCAGCACATGACTGTAATAGACAAAACCTTAACTAATTTCAAGTAGAAAGAGTTATGGAGAGTGTTATGATGGACCATGGAAGAACTAGTATCTGAGCTAAGTATTAAAGAAATAGTAAGTTGGCAAGAGAGCACTTCAAACAGTAAATCATATAAGGGAGGTTTAACACTCAAGAAAATACAGAACACACTTGGTGACAAAGAATATTCACATTTACTACAGCACAGAATTCTTAGGAAGAGGGAAGAACTTCAAATTTACACATAACTTACAAATTGAAAGGAGGGACTGGACTGTGGACCAACCTGCAGCCTTCTTAAGGAGGAAGACTACATTCCACGGGTAGAAAGAAGCCATCATTTTTGGGTAGGGAGAAACGATCAGAACTGTACATCAGAAATATGACAAGTAGAATGACAGACAGATTAGGAAAAGGGGGCAGGAAAAAAAAAATACTGAGAAGACCAGTCAGAACACAAGTGAAACGACAGGACAATGAAAAGAAATGACAGTCTGATACAAAGGAGGAGTTTCGGGAAGGGTGTGGGAAAAGACAGCAGGGGCAAAGTAGAATGGGGAGGGGTCATGAACATGAGAAGTGAAAGGACCTGGCAAGTGCTTTCACAGAGCAAGGGATGAGGTTGAATCAAAGACAGTTTAGGAGGGTCTGTGTGGCTGGCTGAGGTTAACAGACCATTAGTGCAAATAAGGAAACTTGGTTTGGAGAGATGTTTGATTTTTGGACATACTGAGGTTGCCATGCTGGTAGGCCATCCTGGTGGAGATGTTCAAGTGGCAGTTGGAAATACAAAACTGGAGCTCCAAAAATAGGTCATGGCAGATGTAGACTTAGAAGCCATCTTCACATGGAATAGCTGAAGCCATGTGGCTGTCAGAGATTGCCAAGGTAGAGAGAGCAAGGAGAAAAGAAGAGAAAAAGGACAGATTCATACTGAATAAACTTATTTAGAGTAAGAACTATATCAACCATTTTGTTGCTTTATTATGATCATAGGCAAAATGGTTAAATAATTGGTCAAAAGGTGACTTAATATAGATGATTTTTGACTAATTTTTAATTTTTTTACTAATTATAAACATGTGTTATAAAACAGGACTTAAAAGGGCATTTAGTGGCCTCCCCAGTGGTGCAGCAGGTTGAGCTCAGTGCTATGAAGCTGTCCACAGCCTCTGAAGCACCGGTTCATTCCCGGCTGGCTGGAGAGATACCCACAAGGCGCAGCAGACCTCTCCTTTCTCGCCTGCTGCTCCCCTCAGCAGTGTATTTCAGTTTGCCTGTCTGTTCTGGTCCTCACTCTGTCTCTGGTGAATCCTCTCACCCTCCCGCGCCTCTGGCCTACAGCCCAGTTCTTGTATAAACAAATAAATCTTTTTTTTTTAAAGGGAGGATTAGGTTGTTCCCTGACAATTTATTAAAAAAACCTTATTGCCAATAAGGTACAGTGTACGTACTATGGCGACTGACAAGAGTTTTGGAACTCTAGCTTTAGAAACATTTTTTTTTTTTTTTTTTTTTTTTTTTTTTTTTTTTTTTTTTTTTTTTTTTTTATAGAGGCATGCTTTATTTATTTGTTTGCTGGTTTGTTTGTTTGTTTTATTTATACATGCACTGGGTACAGTCAGAAGCGCAGGAGGGTGAGAGAATTCACCAGAGCCAGAGCGGGGAGCAGAGCAGGCAGAAGGACCGAAGTACACTGCTGAGGGGAGCAGCGGGCGGCAGGAGAGGTCTGCGCACCATGTGGGACCCTCCTCTGGTGGCCGGGGAGCAGCCGGGGATCGAACCGGCGCCGCAGAGGCCGCGCGCAGCTTCGCAACCCAGCGCTCAACCGCTGCGCCACCGGGGAGGCCCTAGAAACATTTTTTATATCTTCCTAAAATTAAGTTCCTAGAAGTGAAATTATAAGGTTTTAATTTTTTTTTGTTACTAAAATGTTCTTCAGAGTGATTATATAATAGTTGATAAAGATGGTTAAATGTGAGCTGGACAAATTAAGAGTCTGCTTCTCGCTGGGTTGCGAAGCTGCCCGCGGCCCCTGCAGCGCAGGTTCGATCCCCGGCTGCTCCCCAGCCACCGGAGGAGGGTCCTACATGGCGCGCGGACCTCTCCTGCCGCCTGCTGCTCCCCTCAGCAGTGTACTTCGGTCCTTCTGCCTGCTCTGCTCCCTGCTCTGCTCCCTGCTCTGGCTCTGGTGAATTCTCTCACCCTCCCGCGCTTCTGACTGTACCCAGTGCTTGTATAAACAAAACAAACAAACAAACAAATAAATAAAACATGCCTCTATAAAAATAAAATAAAATAAAGTTAATATAATTTAAAAAAAAAAGAGTCTGCTTCTCTATGAATCCTGTTAAGACAGTCTAGAAGGAAATCCTATACTGCCTTTAGTTTCTAGCTAGTCTACATTCTTATCAATAGAAACAGAAATAAAGGAACCTACAGCAACAAAGTAATATACTGATACAACTTTTCTGAATGGCAAAATTTTAGTTAAATATACATAACAGGAAAATGTACAGTTTATACAAATGTAGGGTAGGTAAGACAATATCCCAAATAAGATTCAATGTAATGTAAACTGAAATCAACACAATGAATTCTACTATGACTAAAAGTAAAGCCTACTTTTGAAATGACAAAAACCAACTATACCATACAACAGTAATAAACAACCACCACCATTTATCAAGGTATCACTCTCTGCCAAATCACAGTGCTAAACATTTTACTTTCATTCTTTCATTTAATCCTCACAATCCCTGGGAGGCAGGTAGTAGTCATTTTACAGAGTAAACTGTAAAATGGGAATAAGAGTTTGGCAGAATTGATATTTTAAAGGAAAAAGTGAGATGTAGGAATTCTGGTTGAGCATAAACTTAAACAAGCCACTGTGTTGCCAAAAAGGCTACTGCAACATTAAGCTATATTAAAAGAGCTCTACTAGATTCTATACACGTCAGGTCCTACCTGAAGCCTGTAATCATTTCTGGGGATACATCAGAGGAAGGATACTGACAAAGCAGAGTAAGTAAAAAGTAAAATGGTCAAAATGGTGAGGACAAAGTCCAGTACGGAACAGTGGCAGGAAGTGAGTAGTTTAGCCTAGAGAAGACACATTCCCAATCAACTCTAATCTCTGGAGTACAGGGCCCAAGTTCAATTAAAAAAAAAATAGCACTACATCTTATGTGGTGCTTTCCAGTTTGCAGAATGATTTTTACCTTCCCAAAAGGCTGCACAAAATAAAGGAAGAACAAAGAGATTAAGAACAATAGACTCTGGAAGAATATATAGAGATTAGATTGTCTGAACTAGAATCCCAACTCTGCCCCTTACTAGCTGGGTCACTCTGGGTAAGTTATCAATATTTAACTTTTCTGTGCCTGACTTCTCGTTTGTAAAGGAGAAATAGTAACAGTATACCACTAGCAAGATTAATAGAGTACTCGTCTCTGTGAATCCTCTCACCCTCTGCACCTCTGGCCTGTACCCCTGTTCTTTGAAATTTTCAGTGCTGATACAAAGGTATTTATTATGGCCTTCTCTGCAACTTTCCATATGTTTAAAATTTCAAAATTGTATGTGGCATTTTTATTCAATATCTTTTTTTATGAGAATCACCCATATTATTGTGTTGTTACATTGTCATTGTATGTTATCTTTTTATTATTCTCATTGCTCTCTGGCATTCCACTACATAAATATATCACAAGGTATCCATTTTTCTCTAGGTAAATATCGAAACGTTTCTATTTTCTGACTGTTACAAACTGTGCTGTTATATACATTCTTATACATATCTTCTTATACTTTTGCTAGTTTTATGGGGTAAAACTATCAAGTAAAAATAACGAACAGGCTTGTGCTAAAAAAAAAAAAAAAAGATTAACAGAGTGCTTAAAACACTGCCTGATGCACAGATGAGGTTATTGTTAGCTGTGACCAATGGAGAAATGCCAACCTTTAGAACTTTTTCCTCATTTGAAAAATAAGGACTACCACTATCTATCTCACAGAAATATGAGTTAAACAAGACAGTCTGTTTTTGCTATTTGTACCTAAGATTTAACACACCTGGGTACCTATCACCTCTCCAAAGCGGTGACCAAGCAAGAGAGCTTAGTTATAGAGGGTATGGGGGGGGGGGGCGCAGGAGGAAGGGAGGGGGAGGGGAGGGGGGACGGAGGGAGGGGGGAGAGAGGGAGGGAGGGAGGGGGGAGGGGGAGAGGGAGAGAGAGGGAGGGAGAGAGGGAGAGAGAGAGAGAGAGAGAGAGAGAGAGAGAGAGAGAGACAACACACACATATGTGCTGATTTCTAATCCTGGTCCTACCACTTACTAGTTATGTGACCATGGGCAATTTGGACCATGGCCAACTGTCATGTGGATTCATACTTGCCTCAAAGAATTGATGAAAGGTACATGTGATAAAGCACATAAACTATTCAATGTTCTGCCTAGCACTGAGTGAGCAATTAGTAGAAGCTATTCTATCACTGGCTCCCAAACCCATTTTCATGACCTCTCGAGTTCCATGTCTATATTTCCAGTGGCCTGGCTGTCTCTACCTATAGTGCCCTATTCAACCTCAAATTTAACATTTCCAAATTTCATCTTATCCTATCTATCTCATCCTCCCCCTTCTAAAACTCCCCTTATTGGAGATCAATTCCTCACTGAGTGTGTTCTATGTAGTCTCTAATAACCAGAATCTTGGAGACCTCCTAGAATGAACCTTCAGGGTGGTGTTAGCCAACCAATCCCTAAGGCCTGTGAAATTACTTACAGCCTGACAGGACAGAATTTTTCTCTTCCTGGTGGATAAGAAGGGCAGAACTCCAACTTCAGGGTATGAAGTTTCATTGGCTTTCAAGAAGATCTCCAATCCTTCACCCCTCCTTTTTCTCATCCCATTCTCCTTGTATTTCTTTTCTTTAACTATATTTTATTCTCTTTCATTTCTTTCAATAGTCAGGATAAATTTTTTGCTAGTCCTCGTATTTTTTCCCCTAACTTCACTCTGCAAACTAACAAATTTAGACTAAACTAACCTTTATAACTCCAAGGCCAGAGCTACTTGGCACTTGCGGGAAAAGCTACAACCACGCAGACTGACATCACTAAAAGTGGTCATCAACTTAACTGGATATTTGAGAATGCTCAGCAATTTCTACATCCCTGGTCAAATTTGTTTGCATTCTTCAAAATAGCTATTCCAAACCTCTATCACCTTCCTCTCTTAGTCACTATTTCAGTCCCAACTTAATTCACTGGATGGAAATGGTTCCTATTTAACTGAGGTAGTTATGGGTAATCAGGTAAACTTCAGCTTCTTGCTCTTAGATTTCTAAATCTCTCAACCTATGAGCCCTATCACTTAATTTCCCTCAGTCAGATGGCTAGTCTGTATCATATACACAATACAGTGATGGAATAAATAAAAGAGGCATTCTTTCTTCTATGTAGGTTAACTCTGCTTCTTATACTGCTTCTGAAATTTTTAACATGCTTACAAATCACCTGGGGATCTTATTAAAAACTCGTATTCTGATTCACAAAATCTGGAGTAGGCTATGAGTTTCTGCACTTCTTCCAACAAATTCCAAATACTAATGCTGCTGGTTTGGGGTAACACTAGAGAAGCAAAGCGTAGATTTCATCTTGTCTCACTTCTTCAGAGGCTTTTTACTCTGTATCTACACCGAATCCTCCTATACTTTATCGTCAACCTCACTTGTCTTTCAGCTGCTTGTTCCCCCAGCATATAACACAACTGTCTTTTCTATTTTAAAATAAACTCTCCTTTTATTTTTTAGGTAACATTCAACCTTTTCAGTTCCTAGGCTCCTCATGCAAGTTTTCTATTAAGAAAATGAAAGCATGTTAATGGCTCCCACACTTTCTTGGTTCAGAGAGAGTCCTTAGTGTCAAGCAATTTTTTAATGGCATTTCTGGGCCAAAAGAAATGATCTAAAACTCCCCTTTATTAAGTAGTACAGGTCAAACCACTCAACAATTCAGCACCTGTTGAACTGAATAACTTTTCAAATCTTGGAATCAGATTGGACATGACAGCCTTATTTCTTCCTCCACATGGATTTTTAGGTGGTACTTTATCAGAACAAGCACTGAAAACCCAGTTTCACAAAGGTCTGAGGTCACCAAAAGGAATATATTGGTCTAATGTGGTATCTCAGAGATGTTGCTGGGATACCACAGCACCCTTGCGAGTTTGCTACAGTGTCCTGGTGTGCCCAATATGAGAACTGTGGGTTTAGGTAATCCTCAGAATAGCAGCATCCCCATTGCCTGGGAGACTGCTGGAAATGAAGAATCACAGAATCAACTTCAGACCCAATGATTCAGAATCGCTAACAAAATCTCCAAGTGACTCACAGACACCCTTAAAGTTTGAGAGGTGTGGGTCTATAGTCCTTGCCTACATCGTCTCACCATTCACACTCAACTCACCGCTTTTAGACTTTTGCTCTCCCAATTCTAAAGATATTACACTATGTAAAATCCCCATATAATACCTTCCTCCCATTTTTTAAAATAAAAACAGTAAATGTTTTTCGGTTCTAATCCTAATTAAGCTTCTCTGCAGTGTTTGATACTACTGATCATTTGGACTGCTGTTCTTGGTTTCTAAAATGCCAAAGTCAGTTCATCAGTTCATTTTCTTCCAACATTATTTCTCTCCCTCACTGTCTCCCCCAACCCACACTTTTGTTTCTCCCAAGGCTTCTGTAACTAGCCAATTCTCTTGCTATACAATACTCTTCCCTTAGGAAGATACATTCAATGCTACTATCTATAGCTGATCACTATAGTCCTCTGTAGTTTCAGACCTAGTTTCATGTTTATAAAATATAAAAATCTGTACAATGTACAAAGGCATATTAAACTCAATAATTCCAAAGCAACTTATTTTCCTAGCTTTTAAGTTGCCCTTCCTCATATATTTTTTCTTTATCAAAATGGCATCCTTGGGCAACCAATTTTCCTGGAAAAACTTAGAAAAATGCACCCCTGACTTATACTTTTTTGTGGTTTTTTTGCCTTATACATTCAAAGAAATCGAATATCTTTGCCTTGTCTCAAATCTGTTTGGACTTCTTCATCTCCAATGCTAATTGCTACTGTCTTAAAGTTGTACTTAAATTGCTACTATGTATCTTAAAGAGACCCTTATCTTTTACTTTGCTTCTTATAACAGCATCCTAACTTGTCTCTCTACCTGCGGGCCCCTGTCCTGCTCTAAACCATTAAAGCATACATTTTCTATGCTCCACCCAAGTTAGCTTTTAAAAATTAATTCTGATGTCACTGCTGTCATCTAAATCCTTCAATAGTTCCCAATGCCTAGCAGTGCTCTTCAAACAAATGGCAGAAAACTTTGGAGATAAAAATCTTTTTTTTTTATAATTTATTTATTTAAAGATTTATTTATTTATTTATACAAGCACTAGGTAGTCAGAAGCATGGGAGGGTGAGAGAATTCACCAGAGCCAGAGCGGGGAACAGAGCAGGCAGACCGATGAAATACACTGCTGAGGGGAGCAGCGGGCGCAGCAGGAGAGGTCTGTCATGCCATGTGGGACCCTCACCAGTGGTGGCCAGGGATTGAACTGGCGCTGTAGAGGCTGCAGGCAGCTTCGCAGGCCAGCACTCAGCTGTTGCGCCACCAGGAGAGGCCTAAGATACAAATCTTTTAAAAAGCTCACTATAAGGCCTCCCTAGTGGCACAAAGGGATAAATCTCAGCACTTCGAAGCTATGGGCAGCCACTGCAGCAGGAGTCTGAACTTTGGCCAGGGAGCTAACCCACATGGTGCAGCAGACCTCTCCTGGGCTGCCTGCTGCTCCCCTCAGCAGTGTATTTCAGTAGATCTACCTGTTCTGCTCCCCACTCTGTCTCTGGTGAGTCCTCTCACCCCCCCCCCCCACCCCGCAACCTCCGGTCTATACCCCAGCTCATACACGCATAAATAAAAAAAAAAAAACCTTTAAAAAAAATTTAGAAAATAAAAAGCTCACTACACACAAGTTTCATTTCTTGCAAGCCTCATTTCAATTTTGCATTGTATTATTCCATGGGTAGTCACTAAAATTATTAAAAGAATGTTTACAGTTACCAATTAAACTACTTAATCTTTACCATGTGATAACTGAGTAAAATTGACACAATCAAGGAAGATACACAGGTGGCTCCAAATTGGCATAATGCCACTAGGCCAGTTATTGGCAAAATACAGTCAAATCTGGACTACTATCACTTTTTAAAATAGTATTTCACTGGAACACAGCTGAATTCAATCATTTATGTTGATGATTCTTTTCAAATTACAATGGGAGAGCTGAATAGCTGCAACTAAGCGCATATAGCCCACAAAGCCTTCACTATCTGGTCCTTTAGTGAAAAGTCCATGGAGCCATGCATTCAACTATGAAGACTGCTAAGGCTATGACTGTGTTTTGCTTTTAAGCCTCCAGCACAGATTTTAAAAAATGTAAAAAAGAAAACTATTTAACTTAAAGAATTAGAAGGTTGCTAGTAAGATTTTCACAGGCTCAAAAAGTTGACATAGAAAGTCCTAAGTCCTAAGGAAAATACACAACAGGGGTCAAACAGAGAAAACGGAAATGCTAACAGAGAGGTAAAATAGACCACTACAATACAGAGGCAAAGCAAGTTCTGAAGAAGCAATCCCATCAGACCTAAAGCAGCCTTCCCAGATATATATGCACCCCTATGTACAACAGCCGAGCTATGGAAACTGCCTAATAGCTAAGTGATGGAGACAGATGAATGGATTAAGATGTGGCATAGATACATAATGGAATGCCACCTAGCTATTAAAAAAATAAAATAAATCCTGTCATTTGCAACAACACGAATGGAGCTAGAAGGGACTGTGTTAAGCAAAAATAAGTCAGAGAAAGACGAATACTGAATTACATGACTCATACGTGGAATATTAAAAAAAAAAAAAAAAAAAAAACCAAAGCAAAGGAAAAGATAAAAACAAACCCTTGAAAATCTCAGAGCAGAACCGGCTACGAGAAAGGTGGGAAACGCGCAGGCCTCAACAGACTATGATGGAAGATTTTTGGTGTTTTGGTGCTAAGTGTGGTATGGTATTTGCAGAGTTGTGAATCTATCACTGTGAAACATAGAGTCGTATATTAACATTATCTCAATAAACATTTTTAAAAATAAAGAGGCCTTCCCAAAGAACTTCCGTACAGCACTGTATCACAAACACAAACATCTATAGTCTCTACAAATGAGTTAAGAACTAGCATTCATAGCAACTGCTATGAGTCATTATTTCTGAAACCTTTGTAACCTTTTTTTTCTTCACCAAATGATGAGAAACAATACACTTAAACCAAAATATTTTAGCTAAGACTAGGAAGATTATCCTACCTTGCAGTTGATATTTTTAAAAAAGGATTACTTGAAAAAGTATTATATGGAGTTGTAATATGGAACAACGGAAAGGAGGGCAGGAGGAAGGAAAGTTAAAAACACAGAGTACTTACTTGAAGACTTGAACTAACAAAAGAACCATAAAATACCCTAGTAACAATGTGGCACATCCTAGAACAAAAAGTAGTTCCATTTACTGAAATAAAGAATGCCAGATGAGAAGGAAATAGAAAGCTAAATTGAAGTCGCATAAAAGATCTCAAATGCTATGCTAAGGAATTCAGGCTAGATTTTTCAAGCTATAAAATGCCTTAAGTCATCTAAGCAAGCACTGATAACAATCTCAGCTGTCATTTAGGACAAGAGTCAGCAAATTACAACCTGTGGGCCACAGGTGGCCCACCACCTACTTTTGTAAATTAAATTTACTGGAGTATAGCCACACTCACATATTTACAAATTGTTTATGGCTGCTTTCCAGTTAAAACAGCAGACTTAAGTGGTTGTAACAAAAGTTGGATGTATGGTCTAAAAACTATTTACTATTCATTTAGCCCTTTAAGAAAAATCTACTGACCCCCTACTTTAGGAAGGTTAATTTGATGAGAAAAATGAATATAAAAAATAGATTACAAAGGTCGAGGAATATGGAGGCAAGATGACATCCATAGCTACTGAGAAGAAACATAACAACAAGGATAACAAGGATCTAAACTTCAGTAGTTAGACCTGAAAGTCAAAGATGGGTGTTTAGACCTCTGTGTAGGTAAGAAGAGAACTTCGTAGTGAGAGAGGAACCAGAGACAGACTGAAACAAGAACATGAATCAACTCAAGGCTAAGATATCATGACTGGGAGGATGTAGAAAACACAAATTTTAAAAAGCGGAACACGTAATAGAGAGCAAACTTCAGAGGGAAGGTGACAGAGGATTAGTTTCATGCCAGAAATGTAAACTCTAAAATACCAGTAAGTTATTCAGAAAATACACATTAAGAGTATGAAAAGGAAATCCAACTAGAGAAATAAAATTATGAATCAACAGTTCAGTTATGGTACCCGAAGAGACAGAACAGGATGAGAGCAAGTAGAAGACACAAGCTAGAAAAGACAGAAGGAACAGCAGATCCCACTGACTTAGCAACTAGTGTCAGACCCAATACTTCATGTTATCTCTAATTTTCCCAAAGTCCTACACCAAGGGAATTATCCCTATTTGCATATGTTCCACAGTATTTCCAGCAACAATATTTATAATAGCTAGGGTATGAAAGCCACCTAAATGTCCACTGACAGATACTTGGATCAAAAAGATGTGGTATATCCATACCATGGAGTATTACATGGCCATAAGAAGGGATGAAATGTAGCCATATCAATAAAATGAAGGGAGTTTGAGAGAATTATGTGTAGTACAGTAAGTCAGAACAATAAAAACAAACACTGGGCATTTACATGCCAGACAATATCATAACATAAAGCACTTACAAAAACCAGTGGCCATCAATAAACACCATGAGGGCTCTGAGGTTAAGAAGGAAGGGGGAGGGCAAGGGATAAGGGCACATAAGGAATGATGGTGTGGAAAAATAAATAAAAATAAATTGCTCTGTGAGCTTTTGCTGGTTACTTCACCTTCACGATTATCTTAAGAAATTTTTGTTCTTGTTATAAAACCAAAGGCTTGCTTGGCTGGACATGCTGATTAAAAAAAATAATAAAACAAAATTATATACTATATATCAAAAGAATGTTCCTTTAAGTGAATGGCTGGTATTTTTTCTGAGCAAGAGTTTGTCCGTGTTGAAATTAAAAAACATTCCAAGGGTGCATTTTTGAAATTATTTTAGTAAGGAAAAAGAAAGACTTGTTTGATAAATACTTGGCTTATCCCCAAACTTTTTTTTTTTTTTTCAAAGATTTATTTATTTATTTATACAAGCACTGGGTACAGTCAGAAGTGCGGGAGGGTGAGAGAATTCACCAGAGCCAGAGCGGGGAGCAGAGCAGACAAACTGAAGTACACTGCTGAGGGGAGCAGCGGACGGCAGGAGAGGTCTGTGCGTCATGTGGGACCCTCACCCGGCAGCCAGGGATCGAACTGGTGCTGCGGAGGCTGCGGGCAGCTTCGCAACCCAGTGCTTAACTGCTGCGCCACCCGGGAGGCCCTCCCCAAACTTTTTAAAATGAAGAAATTTCTGTAATGTAGAACAAGATCAAGTAGGAGACCTGGAAAGAGACACAACACCCCTTAAAACATGCACAAATAGAAACATACTTCACATGTCTTTCTTAGCAAGGAAGTCAAAGCTCTGTAATCAGACTATCTTGTTCTGCCCTTTGTCTTTGCAACTTCCTGGTTGTGTCATTAGAAAGAAGTTTTTTAATCTCGCCATGCCTCAGTTCCCCCAATTGTGAAATGAGCAAAATGACAGTACCTACACTTCTGTAGCTCTATAAAGTAGATAAATCTGGGTAGAAATAAGGCTTGGAACACAATAAATAACCACTAAATGTTGGCAATACAACTTCTACATTTTCTTGTAAAAGCACAAAAATGTAAAGGTAAATCTTCAAGAGTATCTAATGCAGAATTATTTGTCATAACAGTAAACTAGAAATAACCTAAACTTCTACCACAAGAACTAGTTAAATAATTTTTAACTAGATTGGCACAATCTTTCACTTAGCATGTTCCTGAGATTCACTGACGATATTACATAAAAGAGTAGTTAATTTCATTAATTCATATCACACTATAATGCACCACATTTTGTTTATCTAGTCAACAGATTATGGATACTTAAGTTGTTCCCTATTTTTGGTGATAATTAGTAATAAATCTCAAATCTTTTTATGGACATGTTTTTATTTCTCTTGGTAGATATTTAGGAATGGAACTGCTGGGTCATTATGATAAGAAATGGTCAACCAGGTTTTCTTCAAAATGGGAGAACCATTCTGCATCCCCACAAATAATGAATGTATACATCAATGTATGAAGATTCCAGCTGCTCCATATCTTGCCAAAATTTGGTATTGTCAATATCTTAAATTTTAGCCATTTAAGTGTATATATCATATTGTTGTGCTTTTCATTTTAATTTACCTACAGTCAATGATGCTGACTCTTCTCATGTGCTTGGCCATTCATATATGTTCTTTGGTGAACTATGTTCAAGTCTTGTGCCTACTTTTCTGTTGGTTTTTTTTCTCTCATTATTGAGTTTTAAGAATTCTTTTTATTTTCCAGATACAACTCTTTTGTTAGATCTATGTTTTGTAAATATTTTTTCCCAAAAGGATGTCTTTTTTTAATGGTATCTTTCAATAAGCAAAAAGCTTTTTTGTTGATAGTCTAATTTGTCAACTTTTTCATTTGTGGTTCATCTTTTTGTTTCTTAAAAAAAATCTTTGAATGGACCTTCCTGATGGCGCACAGGTAAAGTCTCAGCACTATCAAGCTATTGCCTGCCACTGTGGCATGAGTTCGATCCCCAGCCAGGGAGCTAACCCACATGGTGTAGCAGACCTCTCCTGTCCAGCACCTGCTCTCCTCAGTGGTGTATTTCAGTAGATATGCTGTTCTGCTCCCCACTCTGTCTCTGGTGAATCCTCTCACGCCCCCATACCTCTGGCCTTCACCCCAGTTACTGTATGCATAAATAAAAAACATGAATCTTTAAAAAAATCTTTGACTATCTCAGTCATGGAGATTTTCTTTTATGTTTTTTAAAAGTTATATGGCTTTCCTTGCTACATTTTTATCAATGATCCATTCTGAATTAATTTTTTGTATGAACTCAGGTAAGTGTTGGGTTTATTTTTTCATACAGATATCCATGCATTTCCAATACCACTTACTAAACAAAAAACTATCCCTGCTTTGAATTACCTTACCATTTTTTTAAAACAAACAAAACCAACTAATATTTTGAATGTGGGTTAATTTCTGGATTTTTAATCCCATCCACTACCAAATTATATGTCTATACTTCTTTAAGTCATAGGTTATTCAGGAATGTGTTCTTTAATTTTGAAATATATGGGATTTGTAAGATTTCCATCTATTAATTACTTCTTCTAATTTAATTTCACTGTGATCTGAGAGCATACGCTAAATGATTTTAATTCTTTTCAAGTTTACTAAGACTTGTTTTATGACTTAGCCTGGATCTATCATGGTGACTGTCCCAAGTATGCTTGCAAAGTATGTGCTTTAAACTATTTTGTTGAGGAATGTTCAAAAAATGTCAGGTCATGGTTAATAGTGTTCGAGTCTAAACCCTTATTGCTTTTTTCTACCTGTCCTAACAATTACGAAGAAAGAAGCATGAAATTTCTGTTTACAATATAAATATATTGTAAATATATTATACTACAGCTTCTTTCTATTCCGCTAGTTTTTTAAATGTATTTTTAAAACATTGTTATTTTCATAATCAGAAGACACAAAGTCGCAAAGCAGCAACTTCTTTTCAAAATGTAAAAGATATAGATGCAGTTAAAGATACAGATGCAATTACCAAACTACAAAGATAGCAAGTGCTAAAATTACCAAATATTACTCTCCAATAATATCTAGACAGCATAAATTTCTATAAGAAATAATAGATATGGTCAGGTTTAATTTCAGTTTCCCAATTCCTTATATTTATTTTTTTAAAGATTTATTTATTTATACATACAAGAACTGGGGCACAGGCCAGAGGTGTGGATGGTGAGAGGATTCACCAGAGACAGAGTGGGGAACAAAACAGGCAGAATGACTGAAACACACTGCTGAGGGGAGCAGTGGGCGAGTCAGGAGAGGTCTGCTGTGCCATGTGGGTTGCTCCCTGGCAGGGAATTGAACTCGTATTGCAGTGGCTGCAAATTGCTTCATAGGTTGTGTCTTAACCCCTTGCACCACCAGGGAGGCCCCCAATTTCTTACATTTAAATATGCTTTATTTTCTTTGTGAATGACTAAAATAATTTTATCCAATGTCAACATAAAAAAGCTACTTCCTATAATGCATGAGTAGTTCACTTCTTAATTATCTCATGTTTCAACTGCTAAAAAGTGTGGAACCAACAAATATTTTCTAAAATCAAGGGCAATATAAGCTTCTTCAAATGCATTTTTCACTATGGTACAATTATTATACTAGTCAAATTCAGCACACAGACACCAAAATAATTCTGTGACAATACTAAAGGGTAACAAAGTCATAAAGCATAACTAAAAAATAGCTAAGTCCCAAATACACCTTAGTATTTCAGGGAAGGAATAATTATGTCAGGATTTTGTTTTAAAGCCTCATATTATAGAATATATGGTAAATAAAAGAAATATTAATAGTAACAAATTACAAAGCAATGTTATCTGTGTTTACATCAATAAGAACTATAAAATAAGGATAAGCTCGTTTGTGGTATGAGCCAATCATTTTGTAGGCACTAGCTTATTTGTGTGCACAACTAGCTTTTAAAATTAAAATACGGGTTTCAATTTTTTTTAATGTAACGCAAATAATTAATGATTACAAATGACATACCTGTTGCCATTTGACTTCATTCTAATAAGGGGGAGAGGACAGACAGAAAAGATCCTTTGATCATGGTATCCCTCAGTCTGAGTTATTTTATTACTCACAATGTAACAAAACTCTCTGAAATTCAATTCACGATGTCCTCATCAACTCACCAGTTTCTTTTATTAGTGCTAAGGCCGTCTGTCAAAATATCTACGCAACAATAGATTAGTCTTAATTAAAAATAAGTTTCTGATATCCCATTGAATGAAAGTCAAGAATTCTAAATTTAAAAATGAGTGTTTGACTTGCAATGTTAATCAATATGATGAGAGTAAAATAATAAAGTTTCAGAGTGAAGGGCAGCTAATGTCTAGTTCAAATAACTTGAAAAGCACAGCTAAGAGCTAAATATACAATCACCTTACGAGCTTCTTACAATTATCCAACATTTGTTCTGTTAATGAGGTCAGTATTATTCTCTCTTCATACATGAAGAGACTGGAAGAAATGCTGAGTGTACTGTTTAGAGCTAAGAATCCAAATAGTTCTAGCAGGTCCTATTCCCATTCCTGACTTCTTTCAAAATAATCTTCTCTGCCTACTGTTCTACCTTTCCACAGACATTGTTTTTTTTTAAGATTTACTTATATATTTTTTAAAGATTTATTTATTTATGCATACAAGAGCTGGGGTGTAGGCCAGAGGTGCGGGGGTGAGAGGATTCACCAGAGACAGAGTGAGGAGCAGAACAGGCAGATCCACTGAAATACACTGCTGAGGGGAGCAGCGGGCAAGACAGGAGAGGTCTGCTGCGCCAATTGGTAGCTCCCTGGCCAGGGATTGAACTTGTGCTGCAGTGGCTGGTGACAGCCTAACAGTGCTGTGTCCCCAACCCCTGTATCATCATGGAGGCCCCTCCATAGACAATTCTGAGATAAAAAATGCCTGCAAAAATCTTTAGAGGAAATATTCATTAAACAAAAACCCCACCATAATTATGCATCTTCACAGGACAGTTCCTGAAAACAAGACATAAAAAACAAATTGTTCTTACATATTTAAAGATAGTTTCTACCAAAATTATTATGAGATGCTTCAGACCTAACAATTATAGGAACTATTTTTAACATAAACAAAACCAACTACTTGAATTCTAGTTTCATTTTTGTTAGCAAGGGCACTCCCTCCCATCTCTCCCTGTGCAGCTGTGGGTACATGATAAGGTTTTTATAATTTTTTAAAATTCAGATTAAACTTATTGAAAAGAATCACAGTCTAGTGTTAACTACTAGTGAAAGGTCTTCAGTCTTTTACATTCAAGTTGAACATCTAGAATTCTAAACCAAGGATTAACCTAGCAGATGCGCTTGAAGATGTATTGTCTCCAGGAAAACATTCCCCTTAAGGTCACAGGTCCCATCTTGGTTGACTGTGTTGCGGCCAGATTGTAGAAGGCAACATTTTCAGAAGTCTGTACATACATACCACTAGTTTTAAGTCAAAATGTATAGCACTTTATCTTTGTCTCTATAACTTAAGTTGACTACGATCCTGGGGGGGTGGGGGAGTGCAAAGCAGAGTTATATAGATATGGGGCAAGAATAGCAACTGAATAAACATAGAATGCTCACTGTCATAACTGGGTAGCTTAAAAGTGTTTTTATTTTGTTTTGTTCTTTAGAACTCTTCCTGTAACTGTTCTTAATGTACGTTCTGTGGACGGGCTTTAGTATAAGCAAACACCTGTGTGTGTGTGTGTGTGTGTGTACGTTCAATTTTAGAACAAGATGGTGCATGGCTTCTACTGATTCCATAACCATGAAACAATGTTATGAACCATTAACTTAAACAATTACCTTGAAAAAAATCTTGTAAGCTATTGGGGGGGAGGGGTGCTATTTTTCCTTATCAACTAAAAAGCTGTGTAGTCAGAGCATGAAAACACATTTTAAATTTCAAAATTAAAAAAACTGGGCAGAGATATTCTTTCTAAACATAAGAATGCTTGAATTAACTTAAAGACCAAATTCAAATGATTTTTACAATGTCAGATTTCTATCAGGTGTACTAACAGTGCCCATTTATAACAGTTATATCAACTCTTTCCCCCAAGTAGATTAAATGCTTGAATATAGGGATGTGGTAAAAGTGAAAGGCTTTCTGACATAAAAGAACTACTTTTCATCTTGTTTAACCTATGCCCTCCTTTGCTAAATATAAAATTTAAACAATTGTTTTATTTGAAATTATGAACACATATCATTCAAAAAGCCAAATTAAAACCATGATAACTTTAGAAGCTTAAAATTTCTGCTTCTGAAAATTTTATTTTGCACATCAGTCATTTCGCATCAATGCTGAGCTATGTGTCAGCTTGCTAGCCACATGATTCTCTCTTCTAAGTCATATAGGTCATTTTCAGCATAATTTCTATTATGTTGCTTTCTTTTATTTTTTTTTTGAAAGATTTATTGATTGATTGAGTGATTGATTCATACATACATACAAGCACTGGGTACAGTCAGAAGCGCGGGAGGGTGAGAGGATTCACCAGAGCCAGAGCGGGGAGCAGAGCAGGCAGAAGGACGGAGGGTGAGAGGATTCACCAGAGCCAGAGTGGGGAGCAGAGCAGGCAGAAGGACGCAAGCACACTGCTGAGGGGAGCAGTGGACGGCAGGAGAGGTCTGCGTGCCATGTGGGACCCTCCTCCGGTGGCTGGGAGCAGCCGGGGATCGAACCGGCACTGTGGAGGCCCAATGTCGCTTTCTTTTAAAGTGGCACTTGCTCTTCAGGGAGTCTCATGCCATTAGTGGGGTTAGGGAACTAAGGTACAGGCCTTCCCCCCTTGAGATTCATGGATATTCAGGGTTCTAAAACAATCGATAATCAGATCAACTGACTTTGGGTCTAGGAAATGGTATAAAACTTCATTTCACCTTCAAAGAAGACCTTTCTCCCAGTGCTTGGAGTTAAAAATAGTTTAGACCATGTTGGAATGGGTTATTTTTATCTGTTAAATAGGGACTAGAAATAGTCTCTATTTTCCAGATTGAAAAAGGAAAACAGCATAGTAAGCATCCCCAAGGATGAAAACCCTCATGGACTTTCAAAAGGTCTTGCTGTAGTTTTAGAAATTGGAGGGAAAGATCAGAAGCAAAGGTGTGGTCAAACAGGACCAAAAGTCAGTTGAAAGAAATTTACAAAATCTTAATATATGAATAATAAGTAATAGAAACAAGATGACAAAACAGTATAAAACAATTCCACTTCAGGGAAAAAAAAAAAAAAGGTATATATTTTTTTAAAAAAAGAATTACTCCTTTATTGTAAGATTTTTTAAAATTTTATTTATGTTTGCATAGAAGAACTGGGCCAGAAGTACAGTGGGTGAGAGGATTCACTAGAGAAAGAGTGGGGAGCAGAACAGGAAGATCCACTGAAATACACTGCTGAGGGGAGCAGCAGGCAAAATGGGAGATTAGCTCTCTGGCTGGGGACAGAACCCAGGCTGCTTTGTGGCAGGAGGGCCATGGCAGTGGTAGCACTGAGACTTAAACCTTAGGCCACCAGATAGGCCCCGTATGTAAATTTTTGAGAAAAGAGAGATCAATGGCAGTTTAGAGAATGGGGCTCAAGCTAGATCCTAAAGGATGTATAAGATATGAATTGTGGGGAAGGAACGTGGGAATTGTAAACCAGTCAAAGGATTCACAGTTGTGTTGGAAAGAGTGAACATGGGAGCAATAAGGAGAAATGGTCTGGCTGAAATAGAGGTTATATTTCAAAAAGGAATAGCAAGTAAAGTGGACAGATGGTATGGGCCGAAGCAGTTGGTGAGCATTAAATGCATAGGAATCAAATTGGACCCTTTTTGTATATCTTGAGGATAGATATAGCTTGTTGGTAGATTTATGTAAGAGGAAGAGTGAAGAACAATTTCTGAGCCAGTGGATGGCACTCATAATGGTGGAATGTGATGTCACCTTTATGATAGGAAGTGCAGCTCTCCAGGCTCTATGCCCTGAGCAGGGGCTGATGGAAAAAGGGGGAAAACTGAGGTTTTGGCAATTAAACCACTGTGGGGAGGGGTGCCTATGGAGAAGTCTCCAGCTTGAGACATGCAAGTTTGGACTGGACCTAGGTCTTTGCTCAGTGGACAATACCTAGGTAGGATAGAGAGCAACTGGCCAGCCTGTAAATTCACTTCCTCTCTCAGCTCTCTTTTCTCACTCCCTGTGTAAATAAATCAAGTTCTTATTTCTCCCCGTGTACGTGTATATGTGTGTGTGTTGTGTGTCTGCTTTTGGGGTGGTCTTGTGTTCTTAAGCCCACAGGCAAGGACTCACCACTGGGAGACCCTGTTTCCCCCAGGTATGCTCCATTTCAGTGTATAGGTGGTACTTAGAAAAGGTGGTACTTGTAACAATCCAAGTCGATAGTGATAAAAATTTCATTTAGGGTAGTGAAGTGGAAATCCAAATACATTTACTGAGTGCGCACTGAAGAAGCTGAGTGAGCATCTATCCTCAAACAAACCTTTCTGCATGAGATAGATTTATTAACTCCTAACATGAAAAAGAAGGGTCCTATCTCCAAGTAGTTCATAATTGGAAAAGGAAACCCACCCGTGTGGGGCATGTTCTGTCAGTGATAAGAAGTGCCATGGCAATAGAGGAGACAGAATTATAATTCTGCTTAGAGGCAATGGGGCAAGAAATAAGTCAGAGAAACTTCCCTACCACTTTTCCATATGGAAAGACCCAGGGAAATGCACAGAGATAGAAAATGAATACAGCATCAGGGAGTCGGCGAGTAGGTTTTATGGCTGGAGTAGAAAATACATGATGAGAAATGTGAGGTTCTTTTAAACATGTCTGTATGTAACATAACAAGACTTTGGGAGAAACCAAATATTTTCAAGCAGGAAAATGACATGATCTGTGTTTTGGAAAATAATACCAGGGGCAATAGAGAAAAATGGACTGGAAAGAGAAAAGCCAAGAAATTAGGCTTTTGTAATCCTCTAGGACAGAGGTGAAGATGGGCTTCAATAGGTTTTTATCTACTATAACAGGGCAATAGATAAGCTAAGAACTAAGATTCAGGAAAACACTGTAGTTAGAAGTTGAGACGAGAAGGAAAACTCTAAAAAACATAATGAGGAAAAATAACTGAAAGGTTCAGACCAGGCTAGTAAACTAGTGATCAAAATGCTGCTACTGAAGCAGCAAGAAGACCTAGTCTAAGGAGAAAAAAAAAAATGGCTAATCAAAAAGTAATTTGCAAGACATCTGTATCAGAGCAGTAGTTCTAATTAACAAAAGTTAGTGAAGGCATAACAGAAGGTAAAAAATACCTAGAGATAAAACAGCATGATTATATGATGAAACAAAATCCTAGCTATCATTTTAGAGAAGCAAGATCCTAGCTATCATTTTAGATGAGGGGGGAGTAAAAATTCAGCTGTACCGTCAATCTTTTAATACTCCAAACTCTTGATTAGACCTTTTGAATAAACTAGCTAGATTTGATATTTCCTATCTAGGTTTTATTACACAAAAATCAGTCTTAAATGGAAGTTGTTTGAACTGAGATTATAGGTTCCTGGATTGCAGAGCTCATATATGGTCTTTCAGGTTTTAGTTTTTAAAATCATGTCATACACAATAACCCTGGAGTCAAACGCAAAGCTTCCCATCCTTAAATGTGTGGATATTATACTCTAACTTACCATAGGCATTTGTATCCATATGTTAATGGAACTATTTTTGATATTTTAAGATCATTTTGCCTAACTTTTTATTTTTATTTTCAACAATATTTTTCAAGTTTGACTCCTGACTTTGACCCTGCTCTAATGTATGCTTGTCTCTCACGTTGAATTATTCCATTTTCCCCAGTGTTTTCCTGTGTACTTCTTTCTACAGGGATTTGTATCTATAAGCCATCTTAAGCAAGTCATTCATGCAAGAAAGCAGACACATACTTTTTGATAGCACCAGAAGTGCTGCAACATTTCCTGCAGTAATTTCTGTAGGCAGTTCCAGTGGTAGAGCTGATGAGAGTATACTGTTAAAAGCCATAAAGCCTTTGATGAAAAAAGGATGAGCTGAAAGATCAATAGCAATAGCAGAAAGCACAGCCAATTTGAAGGAATGTGGATAAGTTGAGCGTAGAACTTTATTCCTGTGGCTTTATGGTGGCAAACTAAGTACCAATGATCTATTAAAAATGGAAACTGAAAAAGTGGGGCAAGAGAAGAAAAGCAGAAGTGTTAGGGCAAGATAAAATAATCATTATTTCTTGCTCAAGCCAAAAACCTTGGGGTCAATCTTAACTCCTCATTTTCTCTCATACCTCACATGTAATCCTTTAGCAAATATCACACACTATACAATTAAAACAATCCAAACTCCAGCTCACTCCCACCACAACTGCAGTTACTTATCTAGGTTAAGCCACTTATCACCTAGTGCCTAGACTGATGCAAAAATTTCCAAACCGGTATTCCTGCTTCCAGTCTTGCCCTACACTGCACCCAGACATCTTCTAAATCAAACTCTCCAATGGTTTCTCATATCTCAGGATAAAACCCAGAGTACTTCTCATGGCTTTTAAGACAAAACCCTACGTGAAATGATTTCATTTCCTCCCTATTACTTCACTGATTACACATCCTATCATGCTCCTTCATTCACCCCACTACATGAGTACATACGAGTACATGTATTTTGTTTGTTTGATCTGGGGCAGTGACTAAGGAAAAGGAGAATTTCAAACTCATGGAGATTTTATGACCTCAATGAACAAATGAGGTTACACATATTATCCAATCTTCAGAAATAAAATTACAATTTGGTTCTAGAAAAATGTGATAATCAAGTACAAAACATCCCAAAGGTGGCAGCACCAACACTTCAGAGTTTGGACCAGGAAATTCAGTGTGAAACTGTTATAAGGGAAGACTTTGGTTAACCATCTATCAGTTTGTTTCTTCTGCTTTGTTTACAGAAAGGTTTTATCTGGGGTGAGAGTCAAAAACAAGCTATGAATAGGGCTCAATAAATTATCTGAATGTGATCCCGTATTCACAATGTTTCAAGTACAGAAACAAGGGCAAAGTGGCAAAGAAGGCAAAATGCAAGCACAGTAGTAAAATGCATCACGAAAACTGTTCAGGAATGTGTTCAAATGAAAGGGAGACTGAAAATTAAACAACTAAGATGATAATCTAAAGACAGGCACAAAAGCTTCAGAAAGCATGGGAGAAGTTGAAGAAAGATTTTAAGTCTTTCTTAAAATGGGATAGGGGGGAAAAGGATAAAGAAAAGAGAGGATGAATATGTATGTCAGATACACTAAATGGAAAAACAGCTTCTATTAAAGAAACTAGAAGGCAGGCCTGCTTCAGGGAAAATGGCTTTGAAGTGTGAAGAAAAATATTTATAGAATATCTACAGAAAGCATCTAAAGGAAGAAAACTTAAACTAGAATGCCAGATAAGCCAATGTATAAATAATAGGAGTAAAAGGGAGAGGAAAAAAAAGTCTTTTGTAGTGAAGCTTATCCTCAAAAACGGTATAGAATATACCAAAATTAGTTAGATAGAAAAATGTATTTTTTACATGAGATGCAGCATGAACTTGCAGGTAAAAGAATGAACCAAATCAAATGTCAGTGGGTTTTGTCACTAACCAGCTAGCTCTATGTCCTTGAACAAATTACTTAACCTAACTGGTACTTACTTCCTTGGCATAAAAAAATTTCAGGGAGTGGGGGGAAAGAGGCAAAAATTAGTGCTCATTCCAGTCCATTTCTGTCCAGTTTATAAGAGGGGGAAAGACATGGACACATAGAACTCTTGAAGAAGGTTTCAGACAGAATCAAAAGAATTTTCCAAAAATGAGAAGAGTAATAGTTAACAAGTTTTGCCTGCTGCTTTATAATTTAAAAAGTGCTTTCACATGCATGAATTACATGTACTCCTCACTGGAAGCCTGAGAGGCAAGAAAGACAAATATCATTTAATACCATTTTACTAATGTAGTAATTGAGATTCATAGCGATTAAGGAACTGGCTCAAGGTCACAGAAACAGGGCAGAACCAGGTTCCAACGTAGATCAAACAGCAGTACAAAATTCATTACACTTCTACATTTAGATGTCCTCTCCTTCATGTGACTAAGGCTTTACAGGGTATTTTTGTGGCTTTATTATAGGTAGTAAATAAGTGAAGGATTATAAAACAGAAAAAAGCCACAAAACTTTTAATTTAAAATAAAACTCTTTCAGAATTAAAGGACTTAACTTATACATACATTAATTCACCAAACGCAATGTTTTCCTATGAAGTTGAACCTGATTCAGTCGCAACTTATTAAGATGACTTTCAGTCCACATCTTTTAAATTGTAAAGCACTATGCAAATCTGTTATATAACTGCAGTTGTAATGTTTTCAGCTTTTCTACATAGAGAATAACTGATCTTGGTATAACTATTAAAACATAAAACCAGAGCCTCCCCTGGTGGCACAGCGGTTGAGCGCTGGGCTGCGAAGCTGCCCACAGCCTCTGCAGTGCCAGTTTGATCCCCGGCTGCCGGTGAGGGTCCCACATGGCACAAAGACCTCTCCTGCCATGCCTGCTGCTCCCCTCAGCAGTGTATTTCGTTCCTCTGCCTGTTCTGTTCCCCGCTCTGGAGAATTCTCTCACCCTCCCGCGTTTCTGACTATACCCAGTGCTTGTATAGACAAATAAATCTTTAAAAAAATTAAATAAAATATAAAACAAGCTACCTCAATTGTACATCCTAGATGCCAAGAGTATAGAGAAAAAGTGGCTGAAGTAGACTGAGTTTTGTTTGTAACATCTAAGAGGACTGTCACCGCATCTCTGTTGTAGTGATCATAAAGCAACAGGATTTTTCCCATGCTATATCCTCTAAAAGTCATCATCAGCCAGAGCTGACTGTGTAGTAGTACAGTAGTAGTGAAAAATCTTAGGAATATAATCTGCTGCTTATTGGTCTAAACCTAAAATTATTACTCCTATTCTTTATGTACATTTTAACTGAACAGAGTAAGTTTCGGATTGAATTCTGAAGACATGGCTCTCATGCCATAGTATTTTTCTTTAAGTAGGTAAATTTTTTCCTTCACAGTGGCTAAAAATTCCACCTGAATAGTTCAATATTTTCCCAAGATCCTATTCCTCTTCATTCCTCATCGTTCTCTACCTCCAAGTCAAGGCACCTATGATTTCTTAGTCCACACACGACTCTTCACAAATCAGGAGATCACCATTTCTTCCTACTGGTCATTACTGCAAATTTTTTGATGGAAAAAGGGTGTGAGAAAGAATAATGGACCAAAGGGCAAAGGGGTGCAAGGGGAATCCCCCAAAAAGGACCAGAGAAAGTGGAAACTGGAGCTCAATGGATACAATCATGTTCCTGTTTTTTCTCCTGCATTAGTTCATCCTTCCTTTGTAGTTCCTCTTTTAAAGTTGATGGACCAACAGTGGCCAGATAAGCAAGTCTGAAGTAGAAACTTGTGGGAAATCAAAGCCTACGCTGAATAAGCCACAATTATACAATATCTGATTATAAAGCACTGACACACACAAAGACCATACAAAATAGATAAAACAAATGAAACAGAACATCATATTTTCAGTCAGAAAATGTGAATTTAAGTCTTGCTCTGCTGCATGATTACCAATAGGTAAACTAACTTTCTTGAGCCTCACTTCTCTAAACAATAAACAGAAATAATACATCAATGATCTACCTATTTTACAGAGGTGCTATGAAAACCTAAGTGAGAAAAACACTACACATTTTGTTGGTGGGCAGACTGAAGAGCACTGCAGGATCCCCAAAACTGCATGTTCTAAGTGGGTTCTGCCACCTGCCACATAAAAAAATACATATACTCTTAGTGCAATAGACCTTCAACAGAAAGGAACTTGAACAGAATTAGTGTACAACAGAGAGAAGAGAAAAGAATACAGTTAAAACAGGGCCACCGAGGCAGGAAAGCTTGCCACAAGTCTAAGGCACCTTCTGGTGGGAACCACAGTAACAGGGAAGAAGGGACCAGGCAAATCTGGAAGAAAAAGAGCAAAATCAAAATACAAGTCAAGATGAGGGTGCCATTGTCAGCTTCCCCACAGGTCTCTGACCCATGCCTCTTCTAAGTGTCTCTTTCCATGTTCCCAGGTTTTTGGTGATAGTCGCAGGCCCAGAGGCAAGTGTGGCTGCTTTCTTCACATTTCTCTCTGTTCCACGTGCCTCCTCCAGGTCTTCACCTCCTGTTGTTCTTCCCTCCAGCCTTCTCTCCCAAGTCCATTTTAAGCTTCCCCTTGTTGCTCAGCATCACCTTTTCTTAGGTGGTTGTGACAAGGAACCTGGAACCTCCCCCCCCCCACCTTTTTAAAAAAGATTTATTTTTTATTTATCTATGCACACAAGAACTGGGGTATAGGCCAGAGGTGCGGGGAGTGGAGGGGAATGAGAGGATTCACCAGAGACAGAGCGGAGAGCAGAACTGGCAGATCTACCTAAATACACTGCTGAGGGGAGGAGCAGGCGACAGGAAAGATCTGCCATACCATGTGAGTCAGGGATGGAATTCATGCTGCAGTGCTAGGCTACAGCTTGACAGCAGGGAGAGTTTAACCCCTGAGCCACCCTGGAGGCTCTGGAACCTCCCCTTTCTATGGTTTCTATGTTACAATTGGAGGCACACAACTTTGCAAATCACTTTAATGTTGCAAAGGATAATAAAACTCTTAACTGAAGAAACTTCTCTGCAATCACAAATCATGCTCACTTCAACAGAATCCTCCAGACAGATAGAATATGGGTACTAGACTCTCAAGAGTTATACTGAAATGAGCATGATTCAGGTGGATAAGTAAAGTGGCTTTTCCGTCACTATCTGAAATAAACATTGAATACTCACTAGCAATATAGCCCAACCATAAAGTGCAATTACATTACGGCTAATCCTATTCCTCATTACCAACAAAACATGTAAATCAAATTTTAGTTCCAGTAGTGTACTAAGTAATCTACAGCTCCTCAGCTAGTATCTTACCTATATCCAATGCATAAGAAAAAGCATGGGGATTGGTATCTGGATGACCTAAATTTGAATCCCAGCTTGGTTATCACTAGGTCCTGGCCAACTCTGAGCTGCGGGAGTCCTCAAACCTGAAATGTAAATTAGGCAAACCACCTACCTCACAGGTTTAAGATTATTATGATGGTATCGGTACAGAGCCTAATCTAGTGTCTAGCACACTGTGGTTGCTGAAAATGTGGTGGCTGGTAATTTGACTGCTTTCCCAGTCCCCCGAAGCCAGCTTTTTCTTTTTTTTTTTTTTGGTTAACTTTTTGATTATTATTATTATTTTTTTTTTATAGAGACATGCTTTATTTGTTTGCTGGTTTGTTTGTTTGTTTTGTTTATACATGCACTGGGTATAGTCAGAAGCGCGGGAGGGTGAGAGAATTCACCAGAGCCAGAGCAGGGAGCAGAGCAGGCAGAAGGACCCAAGTACACTGCTGAGGGGAGCAGCGGGCGGCAGGAGAGGTCTGCGCACAATGTGGGACCCTCCTCCGGTGGCCGGGGAGCAGCCGGGGATCGAACCGGCGCCGCAGAGGCCGCGGGCAGCTTCGCAACCCAGCACTCAACCGCTGCGCCACTGGGGAGGCCCTTTTATTATTATTTTTAAAGATTTATTTTCATTTATTTATGCATAGAAGAACTGGGGTGTAGGCCAGAGGTGGGGGTGATGGTGAGAGGATTCACCAGGGACAGAGTAGGGTGCAGAACAGGCAGATCTACTGAAATACTGCTGAGGGGAGCAGGGGGCAAGACAGGAGAGGTCTGCTGAGCCAAGTGGATTAGCTCGCTGGCTGCAATGGCTGGGGATGGCTTGATAGTGATGAGACTTAATCCCTTGCACCACCAGGGAGGCCCCAAAGCCAGCTTGTTTGATTGAAATTACATGATCAAATACAATTACCAGTAACTCTATGAGTCAAGACGTACAATGAAAAGGATTCCCTAAGATCATTCATAGATCCTGAAATTATTTCCCTAAAAATAACAAACTTAAGATCAAATCTGAAAAGTTTAAAATACATCCTTGCTTCAGCTAGTCCCTTATCACATGATAACTGTAGTTCAGTGATGTAAAATCTCCACTACTGTTCCCTTCAGCCACTAACACCTGAACAAGGAGATGGCTATTTTCCAAGAGCCTCTTCATAAGAAGCAACTGCTCTAGGGCCTCCCCGGTGGCGCAGCGGTTGAGTGCTGGGTTGCGAAGCTGCCCGCGGCCTCTGCGGCGCCGGTTCGATCCCCGGCTGCTCCCCGGCCACCGGAGGAGGGTCCCACATTGTGCGCAGACCTCTCCTGCCGCCCGCTGCTCCCCTCAGCAGTGTACTTGGGTCCTTCTGCCTGCTCTGCTCCCTGCTCTGGCTCTGGTGAATTCTCTCACCCTCCCGCGCTTCTGACTGTACCCAGTGCATGTATAAACAAACAAACAAACAAATAAATAAATAAATAGATGAATAAATAAAACATGCCTCTATTAAAAAAAAAAAGCAGCAACTGCTCTAAAAAAAAAAAAATAGGCTGACTGCTCTTCCTTCGCTGAGAAGAACAAGTGAAGACAGGCAGATCAGAGACAGGATGACTTACAACTTGGGAAGTTAAATTAACTAAGGAAAGCAGATGAAGGAAGATTTAGGACATTATCCTCTTCATGACTTAAGTTTATGCCCAAACTATAGACTTTACTGAGTTTTCACAGTGCTAGAGAAATAGCCACTCAGCTCGTTCCTTTCCTGCTGCAGGGCACAAGACTTTATTTCAGATTTGATCCATGACAAGGTTTTAAAAATACATAAAATGAAAATCTCTTTAAAGATCAAGGTTGAGGTTTAATCAGGGTCCTTTTGCTTCCAGCTTAATATTAAGCAGCCATTCACATTTTTGAGACTATATAATATGAGGACATGTGCCTTCATCCAACTCTGAAATGGTAACTGGGTAAATCAGACTTTATTGCATTTCACCCCCCAAAATTCAGACAGTCTGAGAGTCACATGTAATGACTGTTAACATAAATGATCTGATATACATGAAAGAAATACTGGGAAGAGTCAGTGTGTGTAAGAACACGCACATGTGATCATCTCCTAAGAAAATCCCTCAAAATCCACAAAATCAGGCACACTGATGGTGGAAGAGGGAGGAAAAGGGTGTCTTGGGGTGGAGCTGGATACAAAGAAAAGATTAAGATCTGGGAAGTAAAATGAAAAAGAACTACAAGAGCGTATTAAGGAGAAAAGAGTACTGTTTACTATACTGAGGAGGGCCTAGGGATTAGACTAGGTAGAACGGAAGAATCTGCTGGAGAAAAACTACAGCAGTAAAGAGAAAACAAAGAGATTTCACCAAATTGAGACATCAGAATGAGTCTTCCCTTCTGCTTCAATTCCTTGCCTTTTTTTTTTTCCAGGAAGCTACAAACCGGTTCTTTTTCAACTGAGGGATTATATTAACAAAGCAAATAAAGGAAACCTATGCTAAAAATGTAACCTACCTACACTGAAAGGTTTGAAAACGGAAATACTTCTTTCCTCATTTGGGAGTGGGTTTCCAAACAGAAGGGCCGGGGAGAGGGCGAGAGCAGTAAAAGGGGAGGGGGAGGGGAGCAGCCCAGCGCTTCGTGAATGTAAGGAGTGCTTTGACTAAATGCTCATTTTAAATTTACCCCCCCCTTTTTTTTTTTTGTAAAGACGGGCACACTCTTAACTAAACACAACAGTGGACTGTGTAAGTTAGGATCTGGTGACTGGCTCAGACACCACAGAGAATTTCCCAGTGTGCAAACACAAGGCAGAGGCAGAACTGGCACTTGCTCTTGGATAGTACCCTAACATACCCCACGGGAGCGGCTACCATTCCAGTATGGTTCAAATTGGCTAATAGATGCCATGGGAGAGAGAAAACAGCCGAGTTAAAGGGAAAGTTTCAGCAGAGCCTGAAAAACCAAGCAGATCGGACAAGCTGGTGGAAGAGCAGTAGATGGGAAAACAGTGGGCTCAGAGAACCGGGCTAAGTAGATCAACACCCACCAACTCCTTCACGGGGTGCTACCCAAGAGGCTGCCGTCGCGGCAAGGGGGAGCTGCCCGCCCAGAAAGGGATGTCCAGCGCAAACCTTCACTGAGCGCACACTTACTTTCGTCCGGCCATTGATTCTGTAGTTGCCCAGCTTCCCGTTACAGTGGCGGATCAGGTCGTCCATGCTGCTCATGAGCAGCCCAATGGTTTCGCAGCCGGGCTCCTTGCCCTCGATCCAGGTGATCTTATCGCCTCGGATGTCCTTGGACGAGTCGCTCTTCTGGCTGACCAGCTGCCCGTCGGTGAACTTGCCGGTGTCGTGCAGGGCGCGCACCTCGTCGCCGATCTGCTGGCCGGTCTCCTTGCCCAGGAAGTCGTCCACCACGCAGATGCCGTGCTTGTTCATGCAGGGCACGATGTACTCCAGCGCCAGCTTCAGCGCGGGCAGCGGCTTCGTCTGCCCATTGGGCCGCAGACCGCCGCCGTGGCTCAGACCCTCGCCCGGCGTGTTGCTCGGAGGGTACAGGTTGGCCTTTTCCTGGTACAGCGACGGGCGGGCCAGCGGCTCCTCCTTCGCGGGCTCCGTCTCGGCCGCCGCCCCCAGCCCCGGAGCGCCGGGAGCCGAGCTCGGCGGGGACGCGACCTCGGGCTTGGTCTTAGGCTTGGGCTTGGCCTTGCTCGCGTCTCCGACGGCCCGCGGGCCCGCGGCCTCGGCGGCAGCACCGTCCCGGCGCGGCGGTGCCTTCCTGGCTTCCCGGGCCCCGCCACCCCTGGGCGGCGGCGCGGCGGCCGGCGGCGCGGGGCCCGAGGGCGGGTGCTGGCCTACTATTCCCTGGCCGGGGGCGCCCTCGCCGCCCTGGCACACGAGCTTGTGCTTCTTCCAGTCCTGGCGCTGGTGCTCCTTGCTGCAGTAGAAGGAGCTGCGGCAGCGGCTGCAGCGCAGCAGGTTCTCCATCTTCCCGCACAGCTCGCAGTACTGCCGGTCTCGCTCGCTCGGGCTCGGCCCGCCGGGCCCGCCGCTGTCATTGGCCATGGCGGCGGCGGCGGAGCGGCCGAGCAGCTGAGGCGGCCTGTCGGCCTCGCCCGGGGCCGGGAAGCGGGCGGAGCTGCAGGGGCCGTCACTGCGCCATGCACACGTCGCCCCTCGCCTCCGGGAGGCCGGCGCCCTCGGCCCGGCGGCTTCCTCGTCCTCCGCGTCCGGCCGCTCGCGCCGGCGGCCGCCTCAGCGCCTCATCGCCGCCGCGGGCTGAGGGAGAGCGGCCCGCGCGGCCGCCGGCGACCTCCGCTCGGGCGCAGGGCCGCGGCCGACGAGCCCCGCCGTCTCGGCCGCCGCCGCCTCAGCGTCCAGGGCGGCCGGGCCCGGCCTGTGGAGGAGCGTAGGGCGTGCGGGCGCCACTCGCTCTGCGCGCTCGGCACGTACGCCACGGCCCCGCGACGACCCTGGCGGGCGGCGCGCAAGGGCGGAGGGGCGGGGGGAGGGCCGAGGGGAGGGCCGAGGGGGCGGGGGGCGCGCACACGCGCTCGGGCAAGGGCGGCGGCGGGGCCGCCTCCGCGCGCCTGCTCGGGGCGGGGCTGGGCCTCGGAGCCGGGGCCCCCGCGCCCTCCACCCCCGCAGCCGGCCGGCTCCGCCCAGGGAGGACCCCGGACGCCGGCGGCTGGCGCGCGGCCGCCTCCTGCCTCGGCCGGCGAGGGGACGCCGGGGGGCCGGCCGGCGAGCGGGGGCGGGGCGGGGGCCGCTCGGCGGCCGCGGAGGGGGGGGGGGCCCGGACGGTGCCTACACCTGCTCGGGAGAGCGAGCGCCGCCCGCCAGATCCGCGCGGAGCTGGGGTGTTTTAATATGGCTGCTGTTTGTTGGGGGCCGGCCGGGTGTGCTCTAGGCGCGCTCTAGACGAGGTGGTCGGTCCTGGAGAGCCTCGTTTTGCACGAGACAAAACGGAAATGGAGAGAAGTAACTTGTCCGAGATCACCCAGCCCTGGGACTGAATCCAGAAATCAGACTCCGTCAGCTTCCCAGGATGCTCTTTCTAGCCCCCCCAACACGGCGTCTATTTAAAAAAAGCCTGGAATGGTTAAAAGCCAAAAGGGTTAGGGCAGCTTTCACCCGAGCCCCCTTTTGAGTCGAAATTAATGATGCTGAAATTTTGATGTGTTTTTAGCACTTTAAAACTTTGTGAAATCTTGCCAGGTGCAAAATTTAGTGAAGAAATTTTGGGACACCCGGTTAAAGAAGGTGATCAACACTCATTCCAATGTTCACGTTCAGGCGAAGTGATGGAACCCCTGAATATGGGATTTTGGTGGTAAAGAACCGTTACCACATTAACGACTTTTAGAAAGAAATCTCTTTTTTAATAGACTGCTGCACTGATGAATACAATGCTCTAGAAGGTAAAAACCTTGCCATAAATAAGGCAAGGTGTTTCTACCTGACATTTACTTTAAAAAAATAAAAATGGCTGGGATTTAGATTTTTACAATCTTTATTCAACACCTCATAATGTGGTAAATGCTGTGGTGGGTTTGTGTATCTTTGGCTCAGACTGCAAGTAACGTCAGGAGTCTGAACTAAAAAGCCTTCTAGACTTATAAGAGCTGAAATGTGTGGGACAAAGGCCAAAAAAAAAAAAAAAAAGAATAAGGAGTTATACATAACTTTGCAGAATATTTTTAAAACACTAACCAAATCCCAAAACATAAAAGTTCTTCATCTACTGTACACAACTTAAAACTGTTAACTAAATTCTGCCACACAGATAAACAGTATCCTGCATATCCAGTCTGGTGAAGGAACACAGCAATTCCAATTGGTCTGGCTTTTGGAAGCCTGATATAAGTATTAAACTCAGCTTCAAATACCAAACCAAATTAAAAATCCAATATTCTTTAAAGAATCAGATCAGGTGTATCTCTTTTGTATCCAACTTACCCAGAGCTTAATGAAACACAATAAAACGTCATTGTTTTAGATACTACTAACTAGCCTAGTCAATAAATGTATTAAGAGCATGTTAAATGCCATACTACCTACCCTTGGCACACAAATGAATATTATACTGCACACACTCAGGAGATGTACAGTCGAGGGCAGGGCCAGGCAGGTAAACAAATAAAGGGAGCTTGGAGTCAGTTCCCCTAGAGAGGAATAAGATTGGGAACAAAGAAACAAGCAAGGATTGCTAGCTCTGTCCTTTGCACTAATCAAGATTCCAAGCAAATTAATTTAGAAATTCTTGAAAGTGTGAAAGAGCTATTTAATGACTTCAGAAAAAAAATTAAAAGTGTTTATATATGTAAGTTATGTAAAATATAATTTAATTACCAGTAAAACTTAATACTTCTTAGACTGTTGATATTCAAGGGCAGGAACTTTGCTAGGGAACACTCCATGAACACTTAATTCTTACAGATTTATTTATAGGTATTGAAAGTAGTCCATCAATTTCTTTAAGAATTACTAGTTAAGTCTGGTGCATGCAAACAAGTGTATTTATGTCTGTATCTGCTCTTTTCATATATTATCACTGATATCTATAGCAGATAGCTATAATAAAACCTTTGTTAGCTTTCATTTTGTTCCACTTGCATGTACAAAATTACAAACTTAAATGTATAAAATCACACGTACTTAATCAGTCAAGACACAAAATTTTCATAAATAGAACAGTCAAATATAAAATGCTATTTAAGATATTTCTGAGGCTCCAAGTTTTCAGAATTAACCTTATTCAGACTCAATAATCTGTGAAGGAATACCAAATTAGTGAACAGATGAAACCATCTGGTGTATGTGCAATAGCCAATAGTTCATCAACAAGTTTTTGGAACTCTATTGGCAGTATAGCAGTCATCCCTTATTCAGATATTATGGAGAAGATTCATATTCTCATGCAAGAATTTATAAACACTGATGCAATACTCACTATTATGTATGTACCAATCTCTGTCCTAAACATTTTACAAATATTAACCTCATGTAATCCTCACAACAACACTATTATGCCCATTTACAGAAGGTGAAACAAAACAGTGTCCCAAGTCTAAGATGATATGATTAGCAGCATTAGGTGGGTTACCTGATACTCTGAGTTGAGCAAATGCTTGTGTCTCCTGGAGCCACAAAGTATTTTTTTTTAACAATTTTTTTTAAGATTTATTTTTATTTATTTAGGCATACAAGAACTGGGGTGTAGGCCAGAGGTGCGGGGGATGAGAGGATTCACCAGAGACAGAGTGAGGAGCAGAACAGGCAAAATCACTGAAATACACTGCTGAGGGGAGCAGGGGGCCAAACAGGAGAGGTCTGCTGTGCCATGTGGGTCAGCTCGCTGGCCTAGGGATAGAACTCATGTTGCAGTGGCTGGTGATAGCTTGATAGTGCTGAGACAAGAGACTTATTAAGTGACAGAGGCAAAGCTGAGATAAAATTCACAGGACAAGTTAAATGACTCTTGAGACAAGCCCAGTGGACAGAGTTTACTTTAAGGGACTAATCCTCTTCCTCCTCTAAACAAATACGTGAAAAATCCACATGACGGTATCATTTCTGCTCAGGAAATCAAATATACGATACTTAACTAATGACCTCTTGTTTCCCCATCTGTGACTATCTTGTTTTAACATGTTACAGAGAACAAAAAATCACAAGTATAACAGGCATTCTACCAAGATAAACAGGAAGATGATCTTTGAGTTCTGGGAAAAGTAACTAAAAGTCTGAGTCCTTTTCTAACCATAGTGAGGACGTACAGAAGTAGGTGTCATCGGGAAACAAGACCTGCTCTTCTCTGCTGGGGGTTCTGCCAGATGCATGCATGATCTGTGTGCTTCCCTACATGTGTGGAGCCAGCCTTACTGTTTACTAAAGTTGTTGCCTTTAAAAGATTTTTTAGGGCCTCATGGGTGACCCAGGGGTTAAGTCTTAGCACAGTACCACCGCAGGGGCCCTCCTGCTGCAAAGCAGCATTAGTTAGATCCCAGGTGAGGGAGCTGACCCACATGTCACAGCACACCTCACCTGTCTCACCCGTTGCCCTCCTCAGCAGCGTATTTCAGTAGATCTGCCTGTTGTATTCTCCACTCTGTCTCTGGCCTACACCCTAGTTCTTTTATGCAAAAATAAATAAAATAAAAATCTTACAATAAAGAAATAATTCTTAAAAAAAATTTTTTTAAATGACTGCTATATACTCAGGAAAATATATCACCCAACTTTATCAGCTTAGGATTTAAACTTGCCCACCAATTCAATTAAAAGTTAATCATCTCAGCTTAAGAACTATACACTATGAACATTTCTCATGGTGTTATTTACAATAACACATTAACATTATTACATTACAGTCAAATATAATTACATTAACACATAATGTCCCAGGTTCGTGAGTAGTTTAAAAAATTTACTCATAAACTTAGATTATATTAATGTAATTATTCCACAAAGCTTTTTTTCCTAATAAGCCTTGCCTTAACATTGAACCAACTTTTAGTGCAGTCCAAATCAGTAACTTAATACCAACTCAGATTGGAGACAGTGAAATAATTTTTTCTGTAACCTTTTTTTTGTGATAAACTTACACAAAATAGGGATAGTAATATAATTAACTTTAACCCTTATTAGTTTGACAATTATCAATTTCAATAACTATCAACATTTTCACAGTATTCCTTCCCCCCCACATTTTACCTTCATTTTTTTGAGATATAATACATTGCATGAGCTTTAAGAGTATAACATAATGGAGGCCTCCCTGGTGGCGCAGCGGTTGAGCACTGGGTTGTGAAGCTGCCCGCGGCTCTGTGCTGCCGGTTCGATCCCTGGCTGCTCCCCGGCCACCAGAGGAGGGTCCCACATGGCGCGCAGACCTCTCCTGCCGCCCGCTGCTCCCCTCAGCAGTGTACTTCGGTCCATCTGCCTGCTCTGCTCCCCGCTCTGGCTCTGGTGAATTCTCTCACCCTCCTGCGCTTCTGACTGTACCCAGTGCATGTATAAACAAAACAAACAAACAAACAAATAATACATGCCTCTTTAAAAAAATAAATAAAAATTTAAAAAAAGAGTATAACATAATGATTTGATATATATGTGTACTGCGAAATGATCACAATAAGTTTATTTAACTTAAACCTGGTTTAAGTTACATCACCACATATAGTTATAATTTTTGTGTGTGGTAACTTCTAAGATCTACTCTCTTAGTAACTTTCAAATATGTAATAAAGTATTGTTAACTATAGACAACATGCTCAAGTGGAGATTCCTTATCTTATAACTTTACCTCATAACATACCTTTAACTTATCTTTATTTCATAACTTTATCTTAATTTTTTTTAAAGATTTATTTATTTATATGGACAAGCACTAGGTACTCAGAGGCGCAAGAGGGTGAGAGAATTCACCAGAGCCAGAGTGGGAGCAGAACAGGCAGACTGACTGAAATACACTGCTGAGGGAGCAGCAGGGGAGAGGTCTTTGCGCCATGTGGTGCCCTTGGCCGGCCGCCAAGGATCAAACCGGTGCTGCAGAGGCTACAGGCAGCTTTGCAGCCCAGCGCTCAACTGCTGAGCCACCAGGGGAGGCCCAACTTTATCTTAATTTAACCTCCTCCTCCCCCCTCCTCCCACAGCTCTGTGGTGACTCCAAGGATCACTCTTCCTTCTTTATTCATCTAAGTCTCTCTCAGAAGATATGTATGGACTTTTTGTTTTGTTTTATTTGTTTGAGGCTGTTTCCTCCAGTCCCAATTATCTTTAAGCCCTTTCCATGTTACGTACCAGAAACCATTCCCGCAGACCTGTGTTTTAACACATAGTGTTTGACAGTTTCTTACTGGGATGATTTTTTGTCTGTGTTGGCCTACGTCCTTGACTGCAATCTTTTCTCTCAAGTGAAGCAGCTGAAGTCACACTTCCCCTGCTCCTAGCACCCACAGGTTTGTAGTAGCTGGCGTTTGGAATTTGGAGTTTATTTCCTTGCTTAAAGTTTATATTTGAAGTTTCAGTTATTCCCTGTCTCCTACTAATACTGAAACCTGGATGGTGTATAGTTTTATTGGTATTCTTTGCTGATTTTATGGATTTGGTGGCGGCCTTATAGACAGGTTCTGATTCAGACTTTATGTTCCAGATCTGGAAGCTGTATTTGGAATCGCCTCTCTAATACCAAAATATGCCAATTTAATGAGTTTATGGAAGCTTCACAACAAGAACATTTAGAGCAGGAATTAACATTGCAGCATGTAGCAAGGGTTTTTAAATTTTTTCTGTAAAAAAATTTAAATATTTTAGGCTTTGGGGCCATCCTACCTCTGTGGTCCAGCCATTCTGCTGCAGGAGCACAAAAATAATCAAAGACAAGTAAATAAGTATGGCTATGCTCCTATAGATCTTATAGCAAAAACAGACAGTAGGTCACATTTGGCTCAGAGGCCATAGTTTGCCAATCCCTGGTAGATACCAGTTCCTAGGAAATGGCTTCAGAGCAGATAAAAGTAATTACAAAATGTTATGACAAGTGGGTCTGCAGAAAATTCAGAGGCACTATTGGTAAAATAGTAATTTAAGTTTTGTGGAGTTTCTCATTTAATACAAAAATAGAAGCCTGTATCCTCCATTTAAAAAGCAAAAAGATAAAGATCTATCTTAGAATGTTGTGATGCAACAAGTATGACCATAGAAGATATTTAATGATGGCAAAATGCCATATTGTTATATAATAACACCATTCAGCATTTAATTGTCTTGTTGAATGAGTAAGTTTTAAAAACTGATTACAAAACAGTAATGTAATGTGATCTTGAAGAGACTGAAGGGATATTTACTGAAATGATTTTTCTTTTTTTTTTTTTAAAGATTTATTTATTTATTTATTTATAAAAGCACTGGGTACAGTCAGAAGCGCCGGAGGGTGAGAGAATTCACCAGAGCCAGAGGGGGGAGCAGAGCAGGCAGAAGGACCGAAGCACACTGCTGAGGGGCGCAGCGGCCGGCGGGAGAGGTCCGCGCGCCATGTGGGACCCTCACCAGGCGGCCAGGGATCAAACCAGTGCTGTGTAGGCTGCGGGCAGCTTTGCAACTATCTTTATGATATTTTTCCCCATCACCATCCCCTGTATCCCCTTGTCCTTTTCCTCCTTCCTTCCCTCTTGAGCTCAGAGCCCTCAGGATGTTTCTTAATGTCCACTGGCTTTTAAAATGGGTTTTAAGAGTGTTTTATATTATCAAAGTGTATGCTATGCAAACATCCATTATTTGTTTTTATTCTTCTGACTTACTTCGCTGCACATAGTTCTCTCCATTTTGTTGAAAATGGCAGCAATTCATCCTTTCTTATAGCTATATAATACTCCATGGTATGGATATACCACATCTTATTGATCCAACCATCCATCAAGGGGACTTTAGGCTGCTTCCATGTCCAAGCTGTTGTAAATAATTGTGAAATGCATGGGGCTTTGTCTTGATGGTTTCATATTGTGTGGACATATGCCCAAGAGTGGGATTGCTGGTTCATATTTTTATTATGGCATTTCCAGTTTGTTTTTTTTTTAAGATTTATTTATTTATGCAAGAACTGGGGTATAATTCAGAGGTGTGGGAGGGTGAGAGAATCCACCAGAGACAAAGCAGGGAGCAGAACAGGCAGATGGACTGAAAGCACTGGTGAGGGGAGCAGCTGGCAAGACAGGAGAGGTCTGCGGTGCCATGGGGGTATCTCCCTGGTCAGCCGGGAATCGAACTGGTGCCACAGAGGCTGCAGACAGTTTCACAGCACTGCACTCAACCCGCTGCACCACCAGGGAGGCCCAGTTTTTGTTTTTTAAGGTAAATCCAGATTGCTTTGCATGATGCTTACACTAGTTTGTTTTCCCACCAATAGTACAAATGTGGTTTTTTTTCTCTGCATCTTCTCCACCACTTTTTGTTGGGGATCTTTTAATATGTTCTATTCTCACAGGTATGAGATATTTTCCAAAATGTTAACAGTGATTACTTTAAATGGCATGGCACGTGTAATATTTGTTTCTTTCTTCAATTTTCTCTTATTCTGCAATTACTCTACATTAAATGTGTAAAATATTAAATATATTTATTTGGGCTTAAAAGAATCAAACAACAAAAGAATTATGTATAATAGAACAAATGTTAGTGATATAGAAATTAAAAGACTTAAAAACAAAAGAAATTTTAGTAGTTGGCCACAGAAAAAACGTGACACAATTACTGGACACAATATGTTCCAATAGAAAGAGGATGGATTTTGGAGAAAACTATGTTGAAATACAAACTTCCATAGTGTTTATGTGATATTTGAAAGTTAGATACCTTCTTGAATCTCAGTTTATCCATCTGTAAAGAGGAAATAATATTACCTGCCTCAAATTATCTAAAAGATAATTTAGGTGACTAATTCAAAGCACATTTATGCTCTACTAGCTTTCCAAACTAATTCCATAAAACCACTTTCAAAAATTTGTGTTGAGCTGAATTTCCACTCATTTTTGCATTTTTTTATAATCATGTGAGAAGTCTGCTAATGTGTAATCTCAAGGCTGTACAATCAAAGACTACAAAGTGAAATCCAGCACCCTTTTAGAAACTACTCTTTGTGTGCTTACTACAATCACCATTACCATTTTGAATGTGTATATTAGTTATTAGTATTGTAGAAATCACAGCAGTATTATGGATAGGATTAAATAAATGACTAATAGCACTGGATGAATTATTAATTGCTAAAGAGAAGATTTATTTCTTGACCAAAGCTGTTTAAAATGAAATTTCTAAAATGTTTCCTTTGCCACTTATGTTGCACACATCTTAGAAAATCAATTCTTTATCAACTGCATTTGGAAAATTATTTTCAAAATCATCAAAATATTCCAATACTCTTCGGGAATATTTTTTGTCGTTGAGCTCTGTATGAAATTTTCCATGCACTCTGATTAAGTTGTTTTATGAACACTTTCAATATTTCATAGGGAAGTGGAAACATACCACTTCCACAAGCAAATTTTAACTAATCCATGAATAACACTATAACAATGAAATAAGGAGTTTCAGAAGCATTTTTAATAAATATTTTATAAATATTTACAAAATGTTTTGGAAATATTTTGTGAGAATAATCTGTATAATATTTAAATGATTCATAAATACAATGCCATTTTATATTAAGTGAATCCAAAATTGAAAGAGAAAGACCAGCTTCATCAAAAAAAAAATTGCTTTCTGGGTCTCCCCTGATGGTGCAGGAGATTGAGCACAGCGCTGTGAAGCTGTCTGCAGCCTCTGCAGCGCCGGTTGGATCCCGGCCGGCCGGGCGAGGGTCCCGCATGGTGCGACAGACGTCTCCTGTCATGCCCGCTGATCCCCTCAGCAGTGTATTTCATCAGTCTGCCTGTTTTGCTCCCCGCTTTTTCTCTGGTGAATCCTCTTACCCTCCCGCGAATCTGGCCTGTACCCTGGTTCTTGTATAAATAAATAACTAAATATTTTTTAAAAAATTGCTTTTTGGCCTTGCTAACTATGTAATTATGTTTACCTTTTTTTGGTAACACATTTGTTTGACATTTATTAAATTAATTAATTAATTAATTGATTAATTAATTTTGCATACAAGAGCTGGTGTGTAGGCCTTAGGTGAAGGGTGGTAAGAGGATTCGCCAGAGACAGAGTGGGGAACAGACAAGGCGGATTTACAGAAATACACTGCTGAGGGGAGCAGTGGGTGAGAGAGGAGAGGTCTGCTGCACCACATGTGGGTCAGCTCCCTGGCTGGGGACCGAACTCATGCCACAGTGGCTGGCTATAGCTTGATAGTGCTGAAACTTTAACCCCTGTGCCACCAAGGAAGCCCCCTATGTTTAACTTTTTGAAGAAGCAAATAAAATATCATTTTACAGCTTAGAATATAATATTAATATCCTATTGCTATAATTTTGAAAAAAAATTTTTTTAAAGATTTATTTTTTATTTATACAAGAACTGGGGCACAGGCCAGAGGCACAAGGAGGGTGAGAGGATTCACTAGAGACAGAGTGGGGAGCAGAACAGGCAGACAGACCAAAAGCACTGCTGAGGGGAGCAGAGGGTGTGACAGGAGAGGTCTGCTGCGCCATTTGGGTATCGCCCTGGCCTGCTGGGAATTGAACCAGCGCTGCAGAGGCTGCAGACAGCTTCACAGCGCTGTGCTCAACCCACTGTGCCACTGGGGAGACCCCAATTTTGAAAACTTTCTAAGCAGGACATAAAGCCATTAATTATAATTTAACTTTATTCTTTAAATATAGTTAGATCTGAAATAGTGTTATGTCTAGTCATTATTTTGATAAATATATTTACAAACAGCTTGGAGTGATTTTTATCATTCTTTTGTGGGACTATGTGGTAATGGATATGTGTTTTGAATAAACATGAAATATTTTTTAAAAGTTCCTTCTTTCACTTAATCAACAAATACTTTTGAGGGCCTACCTTGTGTGATATGCTGTTCTAGTTGCTAGGGATACAATATGAACAAAACAAAAATAATCCTTACTTGCATGTAACATAGAGTGAGAAAGACACTCAAAAAGAAAAATATAATTACATCACTTAGAAAATTATCATACTAAGCAAGAAAAATAATGACATGGCATCATGTTCTAAATAGAATGACTGGGGGGAAGGGAGCCAATGGTCCATGGTAAAAGACAATAGGTGCTTTGATGGTAGACATGGTGTGGTCACCTACATCTGAGGAGGTGTGAACTCATTCCCTTAAATGATAGACAGTGTTGTAGACCAATGTTACCTCAGTTTTTTTTTTTTTTAAAAAAGGTATGCATGGGCCTCCCCAGTGTCGCAGAGGGTTGAGCGCAGTGCTGTGAAGCTGTCCGCAGCCTCTGCAGCATGGGTTTGATTCCTGGCCAACCAGGGAGATACCCACATGGCGCAGCAGACTTCTCCTGCCTCACCCGCTGCTCCCCTCTGCAGTATCTTTGGTCCATCTACCTGTTCTGCTCCCTGCTCTGTCTCTGGTGAATCCTCTCACCCTCCCACACCTCTGGCCTGTACCCCAGTTCTATATAAATAAAAATAAATATTAAAAAAATTTTTTTTTAAAGGCATGCAAAGGAATAAAATAAACTGACTACAGGAGGCTTTGCTGAATGGAAAGGAAAGCAGAGAGGAGCTTGCCATACAAATCTGTGAGTAGAAGGAAAAACTGACACCAAAGCCTGTTCTTTGGTGAAATAACGACTGATGTTCCAAACGATAACAAGGAAGCCAGTGTAGCTGGAATAGAGAAAACAAGGGTTAGAGTAGCAGGAGACCAGGTCATGGAAGTAAGTAACAGACAGAGCACAAAGGACATGGTGGCTGCTGAACTTTGACTTTCACTCTTAAAGCCAGGAGAGATCATTAGAGGGTTTTCAATGGGAGGCGTGACATAATTGGACTTACATTTTAACAGGATAAAATATAATTACCGCAGTTTTATTAAGTGAATCCAAAACTGAAAAAGAATTGCTTTCTGGCCTGCTAACTGTGTAATTATGTTTAACTTTTCGAAGAAGCAGGTGAAGACCCAGAGGAAAGATCCAGAAGGCTAGTGCTGTCATCTGGGCAAGACAGTGGTAGTCTGGATCAGGGTGGTGCAGTGGTGTCAATGAGAGGTAGCCCAGTGCTTTTGAAGGAGAATTTGTGAACAGAGCAGCTGTGGGGAGAAGGAGAGAGAGGAGACACCAATATTTTGATTTATGTATGTATTTATTTATACCTGGGCAGCTACCAGAATGGAATTACCACTAACTGTGATGGGGAGAACTGTAGAGATGCTGTTTGAAGAAGATACCTATCAAGATAACAACTTTAGACTTGTAAATTTGAAATGTATTTGACCTACCTAAATGGTGGTGTCAAACAGAGAGTGGATACACAGGTCTGGAATTTGGGGGAGATGCCCATACTAGGGATATAAATTTGGGAGTCACCTCCAAGGGGATGGTACATAAAGCCATGAGACTCAAAAAGGATCAACAGTGAGAAAGAGAAGAAGGCTGAGGGGCATGGTAGGGACGCTCTGACACCTACACTTCAGAGCGATGAAGAGGAATCTGAAAAAAGATACTGAAGAAGAGCAGACAGGAAAATAGGGAAAAGAACAGGAGAGAGTAATGTCCTGCAAGCCAAGAAATGAAATGACTCCAGGAGAAGAATGTGACCAACTATGACAAAGAGTGCTGATGAGTTTAGATGAAGACGGAGGAATGTGGTTTTGAAAAAAGTAGAGATAGTTGATGACCCAAGGTGAGCAGTTTAGAAGTGGGGGCGTGCACACCTTCCTGAAGAAAGGAAAGAGAGGATTAGAGATAATATGAGTATAGCAAACAGAAATAGGGCAGTGGAATTTGAGCAAGGACGCGTTTGAAAGATGAGAAAAAAACATGTTTGCTGAGAGGAAAGATCTAGGGAATTCTTATAAAGAGTGTTTAATGCTGATCTGTGATTTTCCTTGAAATGTTAGGATGGCAATAGCAGCAGGGGGAGGGAATTAAAGTGCAAGTCATCTCCTGAGGGTAGCCACAATTTGTACTACAAAGAAGCTGTGGTTGTGGTTGTGGTTGGTGATTAAGATTTCCCTTACAATTAATCACGGTCCATTTGTTAAAGAGCTCCAGGACACTACATAATGCTTAATCTTCTGTTATTACTACTATAACTTATATAAGGCAAAGCAGAACAGGATTATACTTCATCTACATTGGAGGCCATTATACATTACTATGGTGGGTGCCATACACATACACATACACACACACATATACATGTTTTGAACACATAGCAACATTCAATATGGCATAACTATCTCTGTGTATATAGAGACATATATGTATGTAAATATATATATATATGTAAATATATATATAGTATATCCACTATAGCTATTGAGGGGGAGTAGAAGGCAAAACTGGGGTTATGCTTGGTGCCTTTGGTAAATATCTTTTTACACACATCCTTTCATCTTCTGCTGAAACAGTGCTTTGCAAGCGTGTGCCCTCATTCCAATACTCAATTAAAGTAAGGCTGTTCTTCACTCTACTTTGGTTTCTCAGTAGCACATAGAAGATAAAATTTTGTCGTTTAGATTGGAATTTTCTGAATGCTTATCTAGAAATTTAGATCATTTCTGTGTAATTATTATAGAAAACTTTCTTACCGCCCAGTTAATTCTAACTCTGACACCCAAGCAGCTATCTTTGCCTGGCTCAAGCTGACTCCTGAAGATAAGGAGCTCTGCTCTGCTGGGCTGAAGCATGCAGACCCCAAGGAGCCTTGCTAGATCTTCCAAATTCTCTCTAGCTTGAGTAATATGTTGTTCATCCAGGGCCTGGGGAAGCTACTTGCTGTCTAATGGCTACCTCAATAATCTGGACAGTAAGAAAACACCTCCTGAGAAAGAATAAACCTGCCTAAGGAATGTAGGTCTTTTTCCTCTCTGAATCCATACAGCCTGTTTCTCAGTATTTTCATTCCTGGGATTGTCTGGTGGGTATTGCCATGGTTAGACATTGCCAGTTGAGCATAGCATTCTTTTTTTAAGTCCAACTTTTGTTAAAGATTTATTTATTTGTGCACACAAGAACTGGGATGTAGGCCAGAGGTGCGGGAGAAGGGTGAGAGGATTCACCAGAGACAGAATGGGGAGTAGAACAGGCAGATTGACTGAAATACACTGCTGAGGGGAGCAGTAAATAAGACAGGAGAGGTCTGCTACACCATGTGGGTAGCTCCCTGGCCGGGGATCAAACTCGTGCTGCAGTGACTGCAGATTGCTTCATAGTGCTGAGACTTAACCCTTTGTGCTACCGAGTATAATATTCTCTATGATGGAAGCTGGACACAACCTGCCTCACTACCCTCAACCCTTGGCTCCAAGCAGGACACTTCTCCCCTCCCCCTGTTATTTGTTCAGAGTTGGCATGGAACATGGAACATAGAGGCTGCTTGGCGTTCCTGGCCTAAGGACATCTCAGTGGGGCACAGGGCTGAGGCAGAGCTGCAGCACTGACAGACAGGTGCAGTCAAAGGGAACAACCTAGGTTCCAATGCTGGAGAGCCAGGACTTTTTCAGGACCTATGTGTGCTGGATGAGGGTCAAGCTGCCCACGAAAACAGATACTGAAAGAATAATGAAGTCAAAAGCAGAAAGCCAAGTGTTTGGAAAAAAGCAAAATCCAGAAAGAGAGAGAGGGAGAAATTGAGTGCAGAAAAGTATTGATAACTGGAAACAAGAGATTGGGGGAGGGGGGTGGTTGGATTCCATCTTAGTCAGAAAGGTCAGGAAGAGACAATTTGGGCAAGATGGTGTCTTGAATGGTAGTCAGTCAATATTCAGGCTTCCAAAAATTGAATCTATTTCCAGTTCTTTTCAATGCCTCCCCCTACTTCTCATTACCACTCTAGGTTGGGCCACTCTTATGTACATCACTGGACCTTTCCTCTTTAGTGTTTCAAAGATGTGGTTGACTGGGGACAGAGCCAGCCTGCCCTAGCCCTCCCTAAATTATTGTAGCTACCTCCTCTGCAATGTGGGTTCAATCCCTGCTGGTTGGGGAGATATCCACATGGCGGGCAGACCTCTCCTGACTCACCCGCTGCTCCCCTCAACTGTGTATTTCAATCAGTCTGCCTATTCTGTTCCCCACTCTGTCTCTGGTGAATCCTCTCACCCTCCTGCACATCTGGCCTGTATCCCAGTTCTTGAATAAATAAATAAATCTTTAAAAAAAAAAAAAGAGTGACAGAGACATAACTAAATGAAAGAACTTTGGATCTCTGACTACTAAGAGCAGGAAGCATCTAAAAAACAAAAAACAAAACCCCCTACTCAGTTGCAAACATTGCAAACAACTATTTCTTATCAGAAAAGAAAGGCTGATCCACATAGAATTTGCAAAATAGTACTGAGAGTTCCTTACCCAGCTTTCCTCAGTGATAACATTTTTTTTTTTTAAGATTTATTTATTTATTTATACAAGCACTGGGTACAGTCAGAAGCGCGGGAGGGTGAGAGAATCCACCAGAGCCAGAGCAGGGAACAGAGCAGGCACAAGGACCAAAGTACACTGCTGAGGGGAGCAGCGGGCGGCAGGAGAGGTCTGCGCGCCATGTGGGACCCTCCTCTGGTGGCCGGGGAGCAGCTGGGGATCGAACCGGTGCTGCAGAGGCTGCGGGCAGCTTCACAACCCAGCGCTCAACCGCTGCGCCACCGGGGAGGCCCAGTGATAACATATCTTAAAAAAATTTTTATATTTATTTTCTTACATTGTTAATTTTGGACCATATTTGATTTCTCCTCTCAGGTGTCCTCCCTGTAGTACTCCCACCACCATAGAAGCCATGATCTATCACTACAGTTGATGATATATTATGTAAAAAGAAGCATAATTACCAAAACAACAACAAAAAAGACATTTATACAAGGATATTGACTAAACTATAGACCAAATTTGACTTAATGTTTTGCATAGCATATCTTTTCAATCTCTGTAATTTTATCCTTGGTGTATTTCTTGGAAACAACATATCATTAAGTCTTACTTTTTGTCCAATAACCACTGCCTTTGAATGAAGTGCTTATTCCATTTACTTTAATGTAATTATTGATAGATTGGGTTTAAGGATCTTTTCTTGTTATTTGGTTTTATTTTTCCATTTCTTGTTTCTTCATTCTTCTTTCTTTTGTGTGATTCATGTATTATTTTTAGCATTTTCTTTTACCTCCTCTATTCACCAAAAAAATTTAGTTATATCCTATATATGTTATTTTTAAAAGAGGTTGCTAAAGAAATTTTATTAAGTATATTTCAGTTACCACAGTCTATCTTCAAATAATATCTGATTTTATTGATAGTATATGAACCTTATAATTGTATACTCTTTTTTTTTTTAAGATTTTTATTTATTTATTTATACAAGCACTGGGTACAGTCAGAAGCACGGGAGGGTGAGAGAATTCACTAGAGCCAGAGCGGGGAGCAGAGCAGGCAGACTGACAAAGTACACTGCTGAGAGGAGCAGCAGGCGGCAGGAGAGGTCTGAGTGCCATGTGGGACCCTTGCTATGTGGGACCCTCGCCTGGTGGCTGGGGATCGAACTGGCACTGCAGAGGTTGCGGGCAGCATCGCAACCCAGCGCTCAACCACTGCGCCACTGGGGAGGCCCTGTATACTCTCATTTACCCACGGCTACCCTTTGCAATTTTATTGTCTTATACTTTCCTTCTATATATACCATGAACCCTACAGTATATTAATTTTTGTTTTAAAGCCTCAACAATATTTTTAAGGAAAAAATAAAACATCTGAAAGATAAAGGTATTTAAAAACATTTTTAAAACCATATATTTACCACTTCTAGTACTCTATTCCATGCTTGCATATATACTGAGTTTCATCTGGCATCATTTCCCTTCAGCCTGAAAAACTTGTAACACAGGTCTACTGAAGATAAAATCTTTCCTCTGTTGCCAATAGAAAATGTCTTTGTTATCTTGTGTTTTTAAAGGATACTTTCACTTGATAAAGGACTGTAGATTAAGTTTCCTCTGTCATCATTTTATCTTCTATTTGCCATTGTTTCTGTGAAAAGTTAACCATTGTTCCTTCTATTTAACACACCATACTCCCCCCCTTCTTATATTTGTTACTTATTTTTGATTTTTATTTTTTGAATTATGATGTGCCTAGATGTAAGGGTGGGGATGTTTGCTCAACTTCTTGGGGTTTACGAGTTGATGGTTTTCATAAAATTTCAGAACATACTCAGTCATTATCTCATCATATAATTCTTCTCCATTCTCTCATACTCCTCTTCTGAGACTTCAATTACACATTTATTAAACCATTTGCTATTGTTCATGGACTTTGGATATTCTGTTTCCCATGATTTTTTCTTAGTTTAGACACTTTCTATTGTCCTGTATTCAAGTTCATTGATCTTTTTTTCTGCTATCTCTGGTTGCTATTAAGCCTACCTAAGAATTTTTCCTTTTCTGATATATATTTTATTTCTAACATTTCCCTTGGCATTTTTGCAAGAGATTCCATGTCTATGCTAATGTTTTCTATATTTATATGCATATTGGACACCTTTTCTATTAGACCTTTTAGCATTTCAACAGTTATTTTTAAAGTTCTTGTCTGAACATTCCAGTGTCAGGGATATCACTGGGTCCATTTCTATTGACTGTTTCCTTTCAATCCACTCCATAAGTCACATTGGCTTCTGAATGTGTCTTGTAATTTTTGATTACATACTGGAATATATATAGTAAGAATGAAATAAGTGACACTTTCCTCAAGAAAAGTGCATGCCCCTTTTGTGTCTGGGCATTGGAGTTAGGAGATGAGCCATTTAGTTCAATAACTGACCTAGGTCTGGGCTTTATTGCATCTTTGGATTTAGTTCACCATTGTCTTTAAATTTTCTCATGGTGGAATCAGTATTTTCTATAATGCAGGTTTTAAGATCTGAGCAATGGCAAATTTCCTGAGATCTCCATGTACTTTACAGCTGGACTACCAGTTGTTTATACCATGGGTGATCTCTTTCTGGTTCATAGCTTTGCTGCTAACCTTTGGAATTATTGAGGAGTTCTCTTTATTCTCCAATACTAGCCTCAGCGTTCTCTACTTGAAGAGATCTTTTTCTAGTTTCTTTGCTATTAGTTTTTGCAGGACACTGCTCCCCCACCCCCACCCCACTCTGTGGAGACCAAGATTGCTTGAGCAAAGTATCTCTCAGTTCTTTTTCTTCTCTCCCAGAATTTGAACTTCTGTCAATTCCCCTTATTCTCTGACCCCTCATTCCCAAGCTGCCTTACACTTAAGAAAGGTCCTGCATACCTGAAAATTGATCTCTCTCACTTCTATCCTGCCCCAGCCATTGACTAGTAGGAACAATACCACTGAGTATATATTAATGTGTTTTTTTCCTCCTATGTTTCTACATTCATGGGTCTCTCCTTAGTCTGAGATGGTGACCGTAGAAACAGGGAGTGATAATTAGGACAGCTACAAAAGAATGTAAACAGAAAACTGAGTTAATATTCAGCTGTAATATTAAGATGAGATTTCACACAAGACAGGCTTTGTCAAACTAGAGGATTTTTCAAATTCCTTCATTTCCCCCTTAGCTGACTGCAGACTTCACCCCAGGGTGCTGTGTAGACAAATGTGATGAGGATGATATGGTCAGACTGCAGAGGCCAGAGGAAAGAACACAATAAAGGACGCTGATTTCTAAGGAAGCTTTTCCCTTATGACCTTGAGACCACAGCAAGTTCCTCCTTTTCCTTTCTTGGGAAGCAAGGATAAAGTAGAGAGGGAATCTGAGACTGGTATTTTTATGTTAAAGAGATGAATATGAAAAGGAACTCTTTCAGTTCCTGCATCAGGCAAAGATGACCTTATTAGGAAAAAATAAATTTTTATTTCATATTACACAAACAATAGGGGTTTGTCAGGAAGACCAAATCAGTTAGAGAGAAAAATAAATTTTTTTCTGAGTTGTCACTTGAATGAAATGTACAGGCCTGCATTACACATGCATAGTAACACTTGCAAAATTTTACATTTTTTTTTTTAAGCTTTATTTATTTATTTATTTATGTATTTATGTATTTATGTATACAAGCACTGGGTACAGTCAGAAGCGTGGGAGGGTGAGAGATTTCACCAGAGTCAGAGCGGGGAACAGAACAAGGAAGTACACTGCTGAGGGGAGCAGCAGGCAGCAGGAGAGGTCTGCGCGCCATGTGGGACTCTCACTGGTGGCCAGGGATCGAACCGGCGCTGCAGAGGCTGCAGGCAGCTTCACAACCCAGCGCTCAACCACTGCACCACCGGGGAGGCCCAATTTTACATGCTTTTCTTCTAAGCAAGCAGGTAAACTCTGAAATAAATAAACCAAAATATTTTTTAACATGACTTCTAGAACACAGGGCTCAGAAGACATGAGAGGAACAAATTAAAGTAGGTTACTAAAAACTCATGCTTCAAGGATTTCAAACTGGCACTGTAAAGACAAGGATAGACTTTTTCACACTAAAGATGTATTGCTCACTTTGGGAAAAGAGCAGACATCAGTTATTTCCATAGACATTACAAATAATCGCTGAACTGTCAAAACAAGACAGAGATACAGCAAAATATTTTTTAATTTTGGAAGTTTTATGACTTCTTTACGTTACTAATGGGTTTGTAGACATTCTTTGGGTGAGGACGAGATTAAATAGGACCAGAATTTCTATTTCACATCAAGTCAAGAATGTATTACATGTAGGGCACCTCCATGTAATAGTATACAGGACCCAATAATAATTTCTATTTTAAAATAAAACAATAAAATAGATACTTATAAGGCATCATATAATGATTGTTAAAGGAATGTGATGGATTGAAAAAAAGGATAAGGTTCTGAGAAGGAAATGCATCTCTAGGTTAGTAGAGACTCAAAGAATATTTTATTGAATGAATAAATGAGCCTCACCTGTGAGGAGACAAACCTCTATGGATAATGTTAATTTGAAAGGGAGAAAGGATTTGGATATGAAAATGAGTAAGGAGCTCATAAGTAAGGTAAGAGGTATATTTTAAGGGGTAGAAGCAGCACAGGTCATGTCTAAAGAACAATGATAAAAGTACTTTGGATGGAACAGGGATTCCCTGTAGCTGAGTTTCTGACAACATCAGGGAGCTTCAGAATGGAATTAACCTGAACTAGTTTGACTTCAAATAGCCCCTAATAGGTAAGATTTCATATTAAAGTCCTGAGTGTGAATTCACATCTTGGGGATTTCCAGTGAAGTTAAGAAAAATTGTTTATATCTGATGATTAAATACAGTATTCTGAATTTTTAAAATTACATTGCAGAAATGCTAAGATCAAGATTAACTAGATTTAAAAAAAAAAAAAAGCCCATCCCCTGTGATTACATTATACTAAAGAACGTGTTCAAAGGCAAGACGAAGTAAAAGATAAAAAAATCCAACTGTAAATGACAAAGCTTGTATCTGCTGCAATATCTCTTTTATAAGTGCTCAAGTGCAGGTTCAATAGTATCTGCAGCTTCGGATTTGTAAGCAGAATTAACATTGTATGCTTCCTTGTTTTGTAAACTGATACAATTAGTAAAGGTGAGTGGGTGACAATTACCAAGAGTTCACTGTTTTCCAAGAAAAGCAGAGGTTACACTAACACTTAAGATGTGGTGAAAGGTGAAGGTCTTTCACTATAGGTCCACTGACTGAAGTTTCATCTCATCTTTGTTGTACAAACTACATAGATAATTCATCATCTTTAATTTCCAATTTTGGGTCTTTAAACTGCAGCAGGTCTACATTTTACTTAGCATTTCATTGTAAGATCAATGAGAAAATATCCAATTATTTTTGTGTACTTTGCATGTTTTCCCCATGTCTGCACAGGTTTTCTCTATTTCCTTCCACATCCCAAAGATGTACAGGTTAGTTTTATTGGCATGTCTAAATTTCCCAGTCTAAGTGAGTGTGTGTGTGCGCGTGTGCATGTGTGTAATGGAACAGGGTACTGCTCAAGGTTGGGTCCTACCTTGCATCCTGAGGTGCTAGGATGGGCTCAACACACCCCACGCTGAACTGGAAAAGCTGGGTTAGAAAATGAATGCATGAATGCTAATGATAGTTTTATATTAGAAGTATTTTGGGTGTTTATTTAGAAGTTTGGTGACAATTTTGTGATCAGAAATATATACAGGGGGCCTCCCTTGTGGTACAGGGGTTAAAGACAGTGCTATCAAGCTATCACCAGCCACTGCAGCACAAGTTCGATCCCCAGCCGGCCAGGGAACTGACCCACATGGCCCAGCAGACCTCTCCTGTCTCGCTCACTGCTCCCCTCAGCAGTGTATTTCAGTGGATCTGCCTGTTCTGCTCCCCACTCTGTCTCTGGTGAATCCTCTCACCCCTGCACCTCTGGCCAGCACCCCAGCTCTTGTATGCATAAATAAATCTTTTTTTTAAAAAAGAAATTTATACAGGGAATGTAATTCTGGTTTATGTGATTAGTCTATGGTGAAATTGGTTTCATTATGTGTCATTTTGCTTAAAAAAAAAAATAAAACCAGCTTCCAAGAACCTATTGATGCCATTAAGGACTTACTATACAGCAAGAGACAAAAAACATTAAGAAGTGAAGCATTTTAAGCTTTGGAAACAACCCAAATGCCCAAAAATAGATGACTGGATCAAGAAGATGTGGTACATATACACCATGGAATATTACTCAGCATTCAAAAAAGATAAACACATGCAGTTTGCAGCAACATGGATGGAGCTGGAAGGGATCATGCTCAGCGAAATAAGCCAGAAAGAAAAAGAAAAATACCGGATGGTCTCACTCATAGCAGGAATCTAGAAAACCTAAATAAGGGACCAGGAAAAAGAATAACTATAAGAAAGAAAAAATAAAAATCAACAAACAATTATGAACCAGAGACACACTATGGGGTGTGGGGGGCAGGGAAAGGAGGGATTGTGGTCAAAATAAGGGGTTTGCAATTGTATGGGGAATATAAACATAAAATAAAAAAAAAAGAAGTGAAGCATTTTGAGTGAACAATTTATCCAGATTTAAATTTTTCCCATACTTGTCCCACCCATACTAAATTTTAAAGAATTTTGAAAATTGTTTAGTAATCTCCTATTCCTGAGTATATTCAAACTTTCTGATTTGTATTCAAAGAAACAGTTTTTTTTTTTTTAAGATTTATTTATTTATGCATACAAGAGCTGGGGTGTTGGACGGGACAGGAGAGGTCTGCTGTGCCATGTGGGTTAGCTTCCTGGCCAGGGATCGAACTCATGCTTCAGTGGCTGCTGAAAGCTTCATAGTGCTGAGACTTAACCCCTGCACCACCAGGGAGGCACAAGAAACTGGTATTTTTAAAAATTTTATGAGTATTAATTTTTTAAATGTTCATTTAAATGTAACAGTTATAGAAATATATCATCTAGTATAACAGACTTGGGAACAAACAACTTAATGATTCTCCATATATATGAATGGGGCTTGGTATATATACAAAATTCAAAATACAGAAATCTGTGTCTGTAACAGAGAGTTGCCTACTAGACCAAGAACCATCAGCCACACTGCCTGACTCTATTTTATTTTTTTCCTTTAAATATTTTTTAGAAGGCCTCCCTGGTGGCGCAAGGGGTTAAGCACCACACTATGAAGCAATCTGCAGCCTCTGCAGCATGAGTTCAATCCCTGGCCAGCCAGGGAGCAACCCACATGGTGCAGTAGATCTCTCCTGACTCACCAGCTGCTCTCCTCAGCAGTATATTTCAGTCAGTCTGCCTGTTCTGTTCCCCACTGTCTCTGATGAAGCCTCTTACCCCCCGCATCTCTGGCCTATACCCCGGTTCTTGTATAAATAAATAAATAAATCTTTAAAATAAATAAATAAATATTTTTAAGCAACTTCTACTCAATTAAAAGAAAGATTTTTTATAGCTCAGAGGTCTTTTTTTCTTTCCTACATCAACCATGTCATGAATTCATACAGAATGGGTTCCAGCAGCTCAGTGAGTTTCTCTAGGTGGAGCAGGTTGGCGCTACAGTTGAGCTCAGGTAGCTTTCTCTTAGCTTCCTTTTTGCTCCACTTGATCATTTTTCTTCCATGCATTTCAGGAAGCTCTGCTGGCTCTTACAGTGCTTAATATGCTCACTACAAACATGAATTCTCTTGGTGGAAATCTTGCCCTTTACTTGTTTACAACAGTGCATGCTGGTAACATTAGAGACCTCCAGTGTTGCCATGGTAATGTGTGGGGCATTCCTTCCTGAACAGTGTTCATCCCCTTGATGTCTACAGCAACACCTTTCTTGTAAATTCTCATTTCTGTGGCCAAAGGAAAACTCCACATTTTTTTTTTAAAGATTTTATTTATTTATACAAGCACTGGGTACAGTCAGAAGCACGGGAGGGTGAGAAAATTCACCAGAGCCAGAGCGGGGAACAGAACAGGCAGACTGACGAAATACACTGCTGAGGGGAGCAGCGGGTGGCAGGAGAGGTCCCCGCGCCATGTGGGACCCTCACCTAGTGGCCGGGGATCAAACCGGCGCTGCAGAGGCTGCGGGCGGCTTCGCAGCCCAGCGCTCCACCGCTGCGCCACGGGGAGGTCCAAACTCCACATTTTCTAAAAAGCCTGGAGTACATACAGTGGTCGCCTCTCCTCATTCCCTTTGTGTGGGTCATTTTAGCAATTTTCTGGGATATGGCAGTTCTGGCTAAAAGGGAATTCCTTCTCTTTTATACAAACATTTAATACCTCTATAATCTCCTCTAGTCCTGGACTTTAAATACTATCTATGACAGCTCGCAGAATCGTATCTTTAATCTAGAAATCTTCAGCCTCCTTTATCCAATATCTCATTCCTCATTTCCAGATAGCTATCCAGTATGCACTTCATGTTGAACATATTCAAAATAAGATTTTTCATTCCATTTCCCTCAAATTTAACCCTCTCCTTTCTTGCCCATCTTGTAAAATGTAGCTTTATTCTTCTAATGGTTTAGATTAGTAACCTGGGTGTCATAACTTACACTCAATAACTATATTCTGTCAAGCTTACTTTTGAATTGTATATCAAATCTAACACTCTCTCCACTCCTAAGAGAATAGTGCTCGGCATCTAAACTTCTTGCTGAGACCATTACAATAGTATCCTAATTGGTCCTTCTATTTCCACCCTAACCCTCTATTGTCTGTGCTCTGTAAAACAGCCAAAATGATCCATTCTGAAATGTTGTTAGATCTTGTGACTTCATTGCTTGAAATCCATGCGTGGACCCCCATGTCATTCAAAAATAAAATCTGAACACTTACCATAATCTCTCAGGCTCACCGTGATCTGCATTCCAAACTCACTCTGCTCAATCTCATTTCCTAATGCTCTTACCTTCCCTAGTCTCACCGGGTCACACTGATTCCTTGAAGTTCAAACCCATGTTGATCAATGGGCAACTGTCCTGCGCATGCTCCCCACCCTCCACCACCAGAGCCTTCTGCTTACTCTAGGCTCTGTCTGTAATGTTCCTCCCAGATACCCATCTAGCTCCTTCACCTCCTTTAGGTTTTTGTTTAAATATCATCTTCTCAGAAGCCTTCTTTCACTAGTCTTGTGGGTTTTACTAAGACAATATTGACAATAATATCCACATTTGCTGACTCATTCACCCCACCTCTAGAGGCTGCATCCAAGTATATCTGACATGTGCTCACAGACAAGCCTAGCTGGGCCTCTCTGCTAGCTCCAGCTGCCTCTTGGCTGTCCTACTTTAGCCCTGCCCATGAGAACAGTGCACAGCCCTGCTCTAAGTTTGCTCTCTGCTGTGCATTTGAGGGTATCTCACACAGTCTCTCCCAAACCCTCGCTCATGTCTTTGTGCTTCCATTCAGGTGCCTAAGCACACAAAATTTTTCCTACTTCCATCAGTACAAAAGTAAAAGTCCATTTGCCACCCTCACTACTATCTATACATTAGTTTAAGTGACATTAAGATGCCATTCTAGATGAATTGGAATTTTTCAGAGTCTTTACAACAGTAAAAATTTTTTCTTGCTCATTTCACAGTTCATGTTCCCAGCTAGGCTGCTTTCCGCATGGTTGTCAGGTCCCAAACTCCTACCTTCATGGGTCCCATCCTCTTCCAGATCCTTGGTGTTATTTCCATTCAGCCAGTGGATTATGAAAGAGAGAGCGTGGGGTGGGGAGTGGGGGATGGTGAAGGAGTTATTTTACGGATGAAAGTTGGCAGAGTCGTGAATTACTTCTACATTCTCTATCTCAGAACTTGTCACATGGACCCAGAAAGATACAAAGGAATCTGGCATAGGCAGTTTGTGGACGAGCAGCCAATTCTCAATTAATGGTTCTACAGTATGAAAAAGAAGCAAGGATATTTGATGACCGACTTATCCTCTCTTCCAGTCACCTTGCCTGCTTATCAACTAATTGGTCTTCGCTAAGTTTTGTGTCCTTTCTAAGCCCTGTTTTGGGATCTGTAAAAGGGGATTGAAAACAGTCTCTTTTTTTTGCTATATGTCTGTGTAAGGCTAAGTAACCATATACAATGGGTAAACAAGGAAATGCTATCTGTGAGTACAGAATTCATGTAGGCCCACATGAATTTTAACACTGTGCCATCACATAACAGCAGCTGCATGAAAATCCACAAACACAGCTGAGTCAGCAATCACTTTCACCCCACATGGTTCCTCAGGGCTTAATCCTACCACATGTTGTTATGAAATTGCTTATCTCATTGCTTTCCCTGATGTTTGTGCATTTTTACTTTGTCTCCATAAATCAGTAACCACAACCTTTCTTTACATCTCCATTCATAAAGCTGCCTTCATTCTTTCAATAGCACTGATACCTAAACCAGATAACTATAGCACAAAGAAAGAAAAATACAGCTCTATATCACTCATGTGTATCAGTGGAAAATTCTCAACAAATTATTAGCAATAGAATCTAACACCACTCTATGAAAATAATGTATCATGTCAAGTGAAATTTATTCCAGAAATGCAAATTTGGTTCAACATTAGGAAATCCACTAGATCAATCACTTAACACATTGGTCCATGATCCACCACGTATACAATCCTGGTCTCAACAAGCTTTCCTTTCAGCCTAGGTATGTAATAGGCCATACCATCTAGGTTTGTATAATTACACTCTATGATGTTCACATATGACAAAATCACCTAACAATGTAATGCTCGGAACATATCTCCCTTGTTAAGCAACACATTAGTGTACTACACATTCTGTTAATAAATCTAAGGGAAAAAACCATCATGATCTCTACTAATTAAAAAAAAACCACTTTTACAAAATTTAACAGACATTCAAGATAAAAACACTCAAGAAAATAGGAATTGAGGGTACTTTCTTACCACAAATATAATAGGTGGTCTCTTTTTTTTTAAAGATTTATTTATTTATGCACATAAGAACTGGGATACAGGCCAGAGATGCGGAGGGTGAGAGGATTCACTAGAGACAGAGTGGGGAGCAGAACAGGCAGATCTACGGAGATACACTGCTGAGGGGAGGAGCGGGTGAGACAGGAGAGGTCTGCTGCGCCATGTGGGTCACCTCCCTGGCCAGGGAAGGAACTCATGTTGCAGTGGCTGTGGATAGCTTCATAGTGCTGAGACTTCACCCCATGCACCATCAGGCAGGCCCCAGATGGTCTAATTCATAAGTTAGTGTCTTATTTAATGGGGAAATGCTAGAGATGTTTCCACTAAGGTGAGTAACAAAGCTGGAAACCCACTCTCTCCATTACTCTTTGACACATTGGCCATTGGCAATAGCCATGGGCAATGGCCAATGCCATTAGACAAGAGAAACAACTGTAGGCACATGCTCTATATTCCATTCAACCCGACTCTACGCCATGATCTAATCTGGCTAGAATGAAATCCAGGCTATAATTACTGCAATTTTACTGTCTGCTTTATCTGGTTTCTCTGTGGCTTGATTCATTCCTATTCAAATTCCTCAGGGATTAAACCTTCTGGGTTCCTACCAGAGATTCTACACATTGGTACACATGTCATGAGGTAGCAAAAGGAGAGAATTGACTGAGCTCTCACACACATTTCATGCCATCTTCCTGTTTTCAGTCCTGTACCTCATTTTTACTTTTGCTTTTACAACCTGAGCCTTTTCGTGGAATAGCAGAATGGTTCAGCTCTTAGCTTTTTCACTACCTCCTCTGCACACACTCTTAAGTTGTGTCTTTTCTACCATACCTCTCTTACATTCAATCTGAAGACTCCAAAAAGTTCTTGAAATGTTATCTGCTACCTCTCCTTTCCTATACCTTTTATTCCTATGAACTTATAGATTTACTAATTATTTTATTACATTTATTTTTGTGGAGACTAAGGAGGGAGAGGAAATAAAAATATGTAGTAATTATTAACAGTGGATGATTATTATGGTAAAGCTGTACATGAATGAAAATTAAGTTCATGTTTCATTAAAGGAATTTAAATCATGAGATGGCAATGATATAGCAAAAGTGCAATCACTATTCCTATGTTTCAATAATGACCAGAACATTTAGTTGATTTCCTCAAGGCCAAATTATTTGCAAAACTTTATGTCTTAGCACAAAGAGTTTCTTTCTCTCTTTCTCTCTCTTTTTTTTAAAAAGATTTATTTATTTACACAAGAACTGGGGTACAGGCCAGATGCGTGGGAGGGTGAGAGGATTCACCAGAGAAAGAGTGGGGAACAGAACAGGTAGATTGACTGAAATGCACTGCTGAGGGGAGCAGCGGGAGAGACAGAGAGGTCTGCTGCGCCATGTGGGATTCTTGCCGGCCAACCAGGATCGAACTGGCACTGCAGAGGCTGCAGACAGCTTTACAGCTGTGTTCAACCGCTTGCGCCACCAGGGAGGCCCTCTTTTTTTTTTTTTTTAAGATTTATTTATTTATACAAGAACCGCGGTACAGGCCAGATGTGTGGCAAGGTGAGGGGATTCACCAGAGACAGAGCGGGGAACAGAACTGGCAGAAATACACTACTGAGGGGAGCAGCAGGTGAGACAGGAGAGGTCTGCCGCACCATGTGGGTTGCTCTGTGGCCGGCAGGGATCAAACCGGTATTGCAAAGGTTGTGGACAGCTTCACAGCGCTGTGCTCAACCGCCTGTGCCACCAGGGAGGACCTCAAAAGAGTTTCTTTCTACCTCTAAATCTAATAGGAAAAAAAAACCCCACAATTTTCTGTGTAAATTATTTTTGCTAAGTTTACATCAGTCAATAGATGCGACTCACTTTCTATTACAGGTCAAATAAGTAAAGTCCCACTGGGATAATTATTAATTGGTCATTCACTATTATATGTTATAATGGAAATTTTGGAGATAATACATGTGCCCTGACCTCTGTAAGAGGAAATAAGATTCATCATTTGTAAAGCACCTCCATTCATTCTAAGCACTTGATTATTTCTTAGTTTTCATCAAAGTCCTATCCTCCCACCTAGAAGTGTTTGTTATAGTCTTCTCTCTCTCCCTTCCCCCCTCTTTCTCCCTCTTCTTCTCCCTCAACACCCAAAGCATAAGGAATATCTTTCAGTTCCTTGAAATTACCAAGGTCTCTCTCATCTCACTCTGCTCTTCATTCAGCTTCCTCTCATACCCCGGTGACAATATTACTACCTCTGGGATTTTTTTCTCAGATCATTACAAGAAACGTTAAGTGTTCCTATTGTGTGCCTTCATCATTTTCAATATTTTTCCCACTGTAGTGCTTATCATTCTGTTTTGTGATTGGTGACTTATTTGCCTGTATCCTCCCATAAAATGTAACCTCCAAAAAGTCAAAATCATGTCCCTTTTGCTCACCATATTATTCGAACAGCTACATTGCAAATATAAATTTTGTAAAATGGTCCTACTGTATATAAACCAAATATTTCCCTATAATCAATAAGTTATTAATTAATTCATTTATTCATTAAACTACAGATAGTCCTCACCTTGCCTCATTTCAATATACCCAAATTTCAGTTAATGGAGTTTAGTTCAATGACATCAGTTCTTCAACAACCTGGTTCAAATTTCAGTTACAGGGGCCTCCCTGGTGGCAGAAGGGGTTAAGACAGCACAGTAAGGCTGTCCACAGCCACTGCACATGAGTTGGATCCCTGGCCAGGGAGGTGACCCACATGGTGCAGCAGACCTCTCCTGTCTAGCCTGCTGCTCCCCTCAGCAGTATATTTCAGTAGATCTGCCTGTTCTGCTCCCTACTATCTCTGGTGAATCCTCTCACCTCCTGCATCTCTGGCCTGTACCCCAGCTCTTGTATGCATGCATAAATAAATCCTTAAAAAATTTCAGTTACAGTAACATTCAATAGATTAACTGATTAATCACATGAAATACCAACTTTGTTGCTACATCTTCAGTTTTCACATTAGTAAGTAAATAACAAAAGCACATTGGGGGGCCTCCCCGGTGGCGCAGCGGTTGAGCGCTGGGTTGCGAAGCTGCCCGCGGCCTCTCCGGCGCCAGTTTGATCCCCAGCTGCTCCCTGGCCACCGGAGGAGGGTCCCACATGACGCGCAGACCTCTCCTGCCGCTCGCTGCTCCCCTCAGCAGTGTACTTCGGTCCTTCTGCCTGCTCTGCTCCCCGCTCTGGCTCTGGTGAATTCTCTCACCCTCCCGCGCTTCTGACTGTATCCAGTGCATGTATAAACAAAAACAAACAAACAAATAAATGAATAAATAAATAAAACATGCCTCTATTTAAAAAAATAAATTAAAAAAAAAAAAAGGCACATTGGGCCTCCCCTGGTGGCACAGCAGTTGAGCGCTGGGTTGCGAGGCTGCCCGAGCCTCTGCAGCGCCAGTTCGATCCCACAAAAACAAAACAAAACAAAACAAAAAAACAAAGGCACATTACTATCAGTGGCCAATCATGTCACTTCTTTCAAAGTGAGTTGGGGACTGTTCAGATTCTTATTCAATGTGGCTCTGTTATTCTTTTCAGGTACAGACTGCAAAGTGTGTAGTTGTGTTGCTCCTGTTTCCCAATGTTAAACCCATATGATATTTTATAAAATGGATAATTCAAAAAGGAAATTGTCCAGTGAGGATAAAAGTACAACCGAGGAAGAAAAGTGATTACACTGGAAATGAAATCCAAATCTCACATAAGTGCAAGTTACAAGAATTCATTCACCACGGGAATGGTGACACCACAGCCACTTGAGAAACTAGATTTGTAGCCATCAGTAGCTAGTGAAAGCAATCTTATCAACATAAATGAAGAAAGTAATGGTGTCCAGAAGGATGAAGATGTCCTGGGGAATTGGTGCTGGTAAAATAACTTCACATTAAAAGAACTCTAAGAGACATTTTACCTTATTGAAAGCTTAAAGGATAAAGGGTTGAAAGTTAATCCAAACTTTAAAAGGACTATGACAATCTGACAAGTGTCAGAAAAGACGCCCATCACAGCTGAAAATTTATACAATGAGAAGGCAAGCACCAGTCAAACTACTCTTGATTGATTTTTTTGCAAAGAAATAACACTTGATTTTTCCATGTTTCTAATTTTTAAATTACAGTGTACTAAAGAAACATTTGTTTTACTATTTTTTCTCACTTTGCTCTACACTTATAACTGACATCAGAGATTCTTAGTGTTTTAAGAAAAATGTTAATGGTCATCAAACATTGTAACTTTCCCATTGGCTATTAAGAATACTTTGCCTGCATTGTAAGCAAGTACAATATAATAATTTTTTTTAAGTAACACTTTGACTGGTTTTAGCTTGCGCATTCATTTTACAGGTCCATGCTCTTGTGCAAAGTAAGGATTGCCTGTAATTTACTGAAGATCCAAATATGCCTGGCACTATTCTAAGTTCTGGTTTACAGTGGTAAATAAAACAAAGTCTTTGCTCGCATTTGTCTCATTCCAGTACATGCAACTGCTAATTTTTTTTAACATATATATAAGTATTGCAGAGGCAGGAAGGGATAGAGCAGGATCTCTATGATCCTATGCAGATGGCATAAAGGAGTTCTGGAGCCCTCGGTGGCTTTTTCAGGGTTTTTATTGAGTTTACCAGGTACACGGGAGGCAGGGGTGCCGATGCACCTTTAGGCTGGCAGGTCTCCCAGTCCTCAGCAAGCCTTCACTCTTTCTGGGCTCTCTGGCATTCTCTCTGGCCTTGTTCTCTGCTCCTTTCACTTTCTTCGCTCTCGTGGTTCTGTTCGGCTCTGCTGGCGTCCACGTGATGCCGCCCTTATAAACTCAGTCTCTCAGCCCAGGCGTACCCACTTACATATGTCCACAACCTACTCCAGGTACCTGCCATCAGGCATGCATTCAGGACCACAGGGTTCCATTATCAATCCTAATGGGGAGAGGGCAGAAAAGCCTGATACTTTACTTACCCTACAAGTATCAAAGGAACATAATAAATGAAAAGGAAAAGAAATTATATTGGACTTGTATTTTTACTACATTAAGGTAATAACCCGAGACACAGACTTAGAATGCTCACACTAATACATAAAAATAAAACTTTAGAATGATTCTGTACTGAAAGCTGAGGAAATATAAAATATGAATAATGAAAGCAAGAACTATGATTAGAAGGAAGTCGTCAATGACAGGTAAACTGTCTGTAATGTTGGGGTTACCTTGATGAAATCGTTATATTCTCTATGCAACTGGTTCTCAGAAATGCAGGCACAAACACTTGATTTTGTCAGCACATCAAGAATGGTTCAATCCCGTGGAGATCTAGAGAGATAATGGTATAAATCCAGATGTCACTATATTAACAAGAAAAATATAAGGGGCAATGTGACCAGAACTTTACATCCCATGGACAGTAAATTTTAAAATTTTGACTTCTGATCAGAAGGTTCCTTAATGAACATATGTAGTATAATCTGGCAGTTGTCTACCTGGCATACATTCTCCTTCTAACCCCACCATCTTCTTCCTAGTAGAGTTCCAACTCTGTTCATATACGGGCATGAAAAGAGGAACCTGACTCTATCGTCAAATTGGGATAGGTTCTATCCAACTAAGCCAATAACATTAATTTTCCTCTTGTCAAGTAATTGACTCTGGGGGTGAAATTTAAGCTGATCAGCACATGATATTTCCATGGCAATAATAATCAATGCAATCGTGGGCATCTGACCGCTACTAACTTAAATGAACCGATGAATAGTTTTTCTCCACGCACTCGCTTCCCTTCCTCTTGTACTATTAGTGGAAGACAGTCTGGACAAGCTAGCAGATACAGGGCAGGCCAATAACAATGAAATAGAGCTAAAGCCTTCATTATGCTGTATCTAGGGCCTGTCTTAGGTTTAGACTTTCTGTTCTATGAGCTAATACCTTTTCTTCACATTTAGGAAGAAAAGTAAAGATTTCTGTTACTTGCAGCCAAGAGCATCTTCCATATTCAGCATACAATCAGCATAAAAGATGTTAGTTGTGTGGCTCATCAGTTTAGTCTAGATAGTTCTGGATGTACCTTTCTAACCTCTCATTCCCTGATGCTCACCATCTTTTTCTGATTCCTACATTCTCCATGTAGATATATGTAGGGACAGGAATGGACACTGAGCAGGTTTTCTATGATCCCGCAGACCGGGTGAAGGAGGAGTCAGAGTCCTGGAGCCCTCAGTGGCTTTTTTGCAGGCTTTTATTTGGATTTACCAGGTACACGGCAGGCAGGGGTGCTGGGGGGCAGGGAAGCTGGCAGTCCTCCCAGCTCCCAGCGAGTCTTTACTCTTTCTGGGCTCTCTGGCGTTCTCTCTGCTTCTTTGCTTTCCTGCTTTTCCACTTCTAGGCTTCTGTTTTGGCTTCTACTGGCGTCCCCATGATGCTGCCCTTAAAAGCCCAGTCTTAGCCCAGGTGAATCCTATCTACATCTGCCCATACTCTATTCCAGGTGCCCGCCATCAGGCATGCATTCAGGACCGCAAGGATCCATCATCTAACCTGATGGTGGGAGGGCAGAAAAGCCTGACATTCTTTCCTTACCCTACAATATATTAATACGAATGATTCCAAAGCAGGTTTTTGCTTGTTAACTCAGCAAGAATAATTTTCTCCTTCTGTTTGAGGCCTAAAAGGTCTTCTATATTTAAGGTAACTTTATAGAGTTGACACAGTACATGTGCCTGTAATTCAGTTCTCACTCTCCCCGTAATAGGATATAATGTAGGTCATGGACACATTTCAGGGATAAACATTTCTTCACATTCGAATTCTTGGTTCAAATTAAGGTCTTCATCCAGTCTACTCAAATCTCCCCTCCTTGCAACAGATTCTCTTATTTCAAAGCAAGATATATTTTTAAAAATAATATACTGTATAAACCTGGATGTTTTTCAAGTACAAAAGAACAATAAGTGACTTTTCCTCAGATAATCTCCAAAACACAAATGTAATGTCACCCATGGGACTGCTATGAATAGATACTACCAGAGTGCTAGCTACAGATTCCAACACCAGTAAATTGTGACATTCTTGGGGATTAACTGTTCTTCTTAACTTGACATCTACAAAAATGTAGAACCATCATGAAATACAAGATATTTTTGCACATGACTGTCCTGACCCAAAGTCATCTTGAGCCAAGACAGAGACCTGGAATAGTACTTGTGTGTTAACTGAAAACTTTATGACAAGAATGAAAACAAAATCGACAAACAGCATGTGAATATCTCCAAAGAAGAAATTATAGGTGAATTATTAAACTTGAATAGCTTCATTTTTCTCCAGAATTAAGACAGCATTTTTAAAAGAGTCAATAGCCAAGATTTTGAGCTAATAATAAAATAAAATTTGTATTTACTCATTAAATACTATACATCAGGTCACAACAAAGAAGCTTTATATGTTATCTCATTCTGTCCTCACCATAATTCTGCAAAGCATATAGTGTTCTACTTATTTTCCCAGTCTAATGAAATTGTCTTATCCAAGTTCCATAGCAAATGAGTGCTAGGAATGAGAGGTGCTTGCGGGTCTGCCTGGCTTCATGCTCTGTATTTTCTCTGCTTCTCCAAGCAGCATTTATTTGTGTTTTTCTCATGACTGGTAGAACATGCATGCAATTATTTACATGGAGTTTTGAATGAACCTTTAAGAAACCCTGAAGTATATAGATTCAGTGCTACCTAGAACCCAGACTTTTTCCTTCTCTATGTTAAATCCTACAGCCCAGGCTTTATCTAGATGGGTTTAATTACAAAGTCACGTGGTTGATATATTTGAGTTCTATTGTAGAACACTTTACAAACCACTGATATAATCTGATTTCTATAAAGCCAAGAATACATTTTTAAAATACGACATATGACAGGGCCTCCCCTGGTGGTGCAGCAGTTGAGCGCGCTGGGCTGCGAGGCTGCCCGCAGCCTCTGCAGCACTGGTTCATTCCCTGGCCGCCGGCGAGGGTCCCACAAAAAAAGAAACAAAAAATTGACATATGACAATTTGTCACACTAAAAGATGTGCCATCATCAAAAAAGATAAACTCATGCAATTTGCAGCAACATGGATGGAGCTGGAAGGGATCATGCTCAGCGAAAGAAGACAGAAAGAAAAAGAAAAATACCGAATGGTCTCACTCATAGCAGGAATCTAGAAAACTGAAATAAGGGACCAGGAAAAAGACTAATTATGATAAAGAAAAAATTCAAAATCAACAAGCAACTATAAACCAGAGACACACTATGGGGGCGTGGGGAGGAGAAGAGGGATTAGGGTCAAAATAAGAGGGGGTGGGAATTGTATGGGGAATATAACCAAAATGAAAATGCATAGATTGTGCAAAAATGAAAAATGATGTAAGAATTATATAAAATTTAAAAAAGCCCATGCACCAAAATTAATTATGTGAAATGAAATATATATTTTATTAATAAAGACATCATTTGACTGGTAGATTAAAAAAAGTCATGTATTACTCTCAACATGTAACTAAAATTGATATTGGTATAAGATTAATTGTTGATAAATGGTCTAACAGGAAAATACTAAGAAGGAGATAACAGGGAATAATGTAAAAACTAAGTGAACAGGATTTATCATATTAAAATTTTTTTTAATATTTATTTATTTATTTATTTATTTATTTATTTATTTATTTATTTATTTATTTATACAAGCACTGGGTATAGTCAGAAGCACGGGAGGGTGAGAGAATTCACCAGAGCCAGAGCGGGGAGCAGAGCAGGCAGAGGGACCGAAGTACACTGCTGAGGGGAGCAGCGGGCGGCAGGAGAGGTCTGCGCGCCATGTGGGACCCTCCTCGGGTGGCCGGGGAGCAGCCAGGGGTCGAACCGGCACTGCAGAGGCTGCAGGCAGCTTCATAACCCAGCGCTCAACCGCTGCGCCACCGGGGAGGCCCAATATTATATTTTTTAAAAATAATATAACATCTATATAATAGAGAAATAAACATGAAAAATATACTGCAATAGGACATTCCCTTATAAAATAAAGATGAATTAGATAAAAAGAAACAAGGATATAGTGTAATTGCATAATAAAATGAGATAATTCATTCTTACATTTAGAACATCGCAAAATGAGTTTTTTAGGACATTTATGGACTGGGAAAAATGATTATGTATGAAAACACATGACAGTCTTAATAAATTCTGTGAGGTAGAAATCCTTCAGACCCTGTCTAGTGGCCACAATAAAATAAAAATGAAAAGTCACTAAATTCCTAGATTAAAAACGAAATCAAAACTGAAAATATAAGCTACATTTGTATAATCTTAAATACTTGTATTTGGATTTACTCTCAATTTCAAATGAAGAAATTAAAATAAGTAAGCTCAACATGAAAAAAAAACCCCAGCAAATCTGAAATAGGTAAGGGGGGGCTTTAATTAGGAAAGAAATCCAAATCAATATTATACAATATAGAAACACCAACAAATAAAGTAACAATAGAAGTATAGATTTGCTGACCAACAGGCATATGAAAAAATGTTCAACATCACTCGTAATCAGGGAAATGCAAATCGAAACCACTGTGAGATACCACCTTACACCAGTGAAAATGGCACTTATTAAAAAAAAAACTAGCGCCTCCCCTGGTGGTGCAGTGGTTGAGCACTGGGCTACAAGGCTGCCTGCAGCCTCTGCAGCGCAGGTTCGTTCCCCGGCCACCGGCCAGGGTCCCACAAAAAAACAAACAAACAAACAAACAAACAAACAAAAAAAACCACAACAAAAGACACCCAAAAACCTAGCAACAACAAATGTTTGCAAGGATGTGGAGGAAAAGGAACTTTCCTGCGCAGTTGGTGGGAATGCAAACTTGTTCAACATCTATGGAAAGTTGTATGGAGGTTCCCCAGTCTACTAAAAATGGAGCTTCCATATAATCCAGCAATTCCACTCCTGGGTATCTACTCAAAGGACACAGAAACACTAATTTAAAAGGACACCTGCACCCCTGTGTTTATTGCAGCACTATTTACAATAGGTAAGCTTTGACCACAACCCAATGCCCAAAAATAGATGACTGGATCAAGAAGATGGGTATATGTGCACAATGGAATATTACTCAGCAATCAAAAGGATAAACTCATGCCATTTGCAGCAACACAGATGGAGCTGGAAGGGATTATGCTCAGTGAAATAATCCAAAAAGAAGAAAAATATTGATGGTTTCACTTATAGGAGGAAGGTAGAGGAACCAAATAAGGGATCAGGAAATAAAAGTAACTATAATAAAGTAAAAATCAAAATCCACAGGCAACTATAGATCAGAGATATTCTCTAGGGGAGGAAGAGGGAGATGGATCAGGACCGGGTGAGCACAAGGGACTATAGTGATGGTGCATGGGTGAAATGGTGGCGGGAATTTCACAGGGAAAAAATCATACATTGTGCAAATATGAAGAATGATGTAATAAATATATACAAAAAAGTATTCACAAAAAGTGAAAAAAATAAAAGATGTGCCATCTATTTATTTATCACTTATACTTTTAACAACAATAATGTGTGAAAGTGTTTGCTTTTCTTTACTCTTGGCAATACTGAATATTACCAAACTTTAAAAATTTTGACAACCTGATAATGTAAATAGCATTTTGTTTTAATTTACATTTCCATAATTGAGAGTTGGCCACAATGTCACTGATTTCTGTCTGTCTGGTTATGTGTTTCGCTCATTTTGTCTTGAATATTGATTATTTTCTTACTAATTTACAAAAATTATTTTTATCATAAGGTAAGGTAATAAATTCTTTGACATGTTTTAAAAATAACTGTTCTAACTAGTCATTTGTCCTGTGACTTTGTGCCTGAGTTTAATTTATCAAAATGTATTAGTATTGTAAAGAAAATTAATTATAATCAATAATCCCATTGTTTTTTCACAAATTTTAAATATCAATGCAATATTTCACTGATCTTTAGCTGCAGATCTCTTTGAAATTTTAAACTGCCTGAAATCAGAGTATGTCTTAAAATCAGTAAGTGTTGTCTGTTGATGGGAGCTGTTATTGCTTGTGTGTATATAAATTGTTCATAGTTGTTAACACTGACTTATTCTATAAGGAAGGGAATTCATCGAAACTTGGCTTAGTCTAGCCAAGTTGACACATTACAAAGCCATTACAAAGAACATATGATTTTACATACTAATACAGGGAACTACATTTATAGAATCCTTTTTTTTTAAAGATTTATTTATGCATACAAGAACTGGGGTACAGGCCAGAGGTGTGGTGGGTGAGAGGATTCACCAGAGACAGAGCGGGGAACAGACCAGGCAGATTGACTGAAATACACTGTTGAGGGGAGCAGTGGTAGAGTGGTAGAGTCAGGAGAGGTCTGCTGTGCCACGTAGCTCCCTGGCTGGGGATCGAACTCATGCTGCAGTGGCTGCAGACAGCTTCATAGGTTGCATCTTAACCTCTTGTGCCACCAGGGAGGTCCCTTTATAGAATTCTTAAGATTTCTAACAACTTTTAGGTTATGCTGATGATCTCTATCTAATATATTTATTAATGATTTGATGAATGTATTACTGGATTTATTGAATATAATTTTATTTACAACTTTGCAGTGACATTTATTAGTTAAGTTGGGCTGAGGGTTTTGTTTTTTCCTTTTGGTGCTACTTTTATCAAGTTTTGATAAGCTATAGCAACATTAAGCAAATTTTATTAAAATATTGAAAGCATTTTTTCTTATGCAAAAATTTAAAAAGAGATTTAAAATAGTTTATTTTATATACCTCTTGAATTTGTAATAATAAGTGTTGAAGCTAAGGGCTTCATAAAAATGATGAAATAAGAGTTACAATATTTTGTGGCATTCCTGAATATGTAAGGAAAATGGAGCTGTATAGTTTTCAATTTATATTCAATTGATATTATGGTTATTCCAAGGATCTGGGACAATTTAAATTCTAACAGCAAAAAAAAATAGAATGTCATTTCATTGACTCTCCAATTTCTACTTTTCAGTTATGGGGGAGGTACATAACATTTATTCATGTATATTAATCCAATATGCATCTATGTGACCTACGTTTTCTATATATTGAGTTATAAATGTTTGACAAATAGAAAAAACATTCATGCTTTATCCTTTCTTGGGAGTCACCTCCATATAATATTAACAAGCAAACACTTATTAAGTGAATATTGTAACTGTAATTGCAACCATCATGTTAACATCTCTGATGTATCAGATACTTTCCATGCATCATCTCACTTAATTACCTTCATACACAGATGAGGGAAACTGAGGCCCAGACAAATCAAGTTACATGGCTGGAAGTATGAAGCTTCAACTTGATGGTAGAACCAGTGTTCAAATTCAGCTCCAGCTGATTCCTCAAATTCTGTTATTTTGCTCCACAGGGCTGCCTCTAAATATAAGCCCTGCTGCAATCCAAGAACATACCTTTGCTTCCAGTGATCATCTCAAATATGTATAACTTAGTAAAGAATTACAAAGGCTACGTGCAAACCAAGAGTCAGTTTTTCTTGTTATACAGGTACCTACTGATCTCTGAAAACCAGGATAATTTATTATGAAATATCAAGTGTGAGAAACTGTATTTTTTTCCTTTTTTACCTTTTTTAATTTTTTACATAATTGTTCATTTTTAAACAATATTTGCTTCCCTCCACTCCCTCAGGTTTAGTCCCCATAGAATCTCCTTCACCAATGCACCCGTGCACTATCACCGCAGTCCCCTGTGCTCCTCCTTTTCTCCCTCTGATCCCTCTCCCTCCTCCTCCCCTGCAGGATGTCTCTGATTTATAATTGTCTGTTTTTACTTTGTTGTGTTTTGTACCGTTATTATTTTTTTACACTGATGTCTTATTTGGTTCCCCTATATTCCTGCTATAAGTGAAACCATCCAATATTTTTCTTTGAGAAACTGTATTTTCAATAGATTTGAAATCCACATGCATGTGTCAGAAAATGCCTACTTTCACAGTCTTATCTAGGCATTTTCAATAGAGTGCTTTAAAAAATTAAAGATATACATTTCATTTATCTCTCAGATGCCAGATAAGAGAGCATTTCTGTTTTATTTCTCAGAGTCCTCAACAGTTTCACCAAAACCAGAGGCAGATATGAGATTAAGATCAGATGCTCTCCAGGTAACATTGACCTGCCCATCACTGAGTTCTGAGTCAAGTCAACAGCATGACACAGACTATTAAACTTATGTAAACTTCAACGTGCACCAACGCAGGTACAGCTCTGCTCCCTGCAGTAGTGGGCGAAACCTTTAGACATTGAAGGTGTGTCATAGACCCAGGAAAGTTGCAGGGGAAGTTTCTGCTTGGCTCATGTCATAATAGATCTATTTGTTTTGCCCAAACAAGTTGATTTATTTAGGGATTTGCTAATTTACCTTGGCCAAACATGTTGATCAAACTTCATCTGTGCCAAGCAGAATTAGGCCATGCAATATATCAGTAAGAGAGACAAAAATAAAACTTGTTTGAAGTCAGGTAGCCTAACTAATCACATAAGGAATGTGTCTTGCACTTGAACACACCCTTCATCAGAACTTTCAGTTAGTGAGACTTATAATTAAGAAAAGGCAGACTCTTTTATTACAGATGGTTTCATCAGTTCTTGTGCAAATGTCTCATGAAAAGAGCTCACGATCTAGATCAAGTCCACATGTAATTATTAAGTGCCTATTAAATGTTTCCTTTAAAACAAAAGGAAATGGAGAAGAAAAGCGTTAAATATATAAATAAAATAAAAGAGAGAAAGAGAAAGAAAAGAACGTCGATTTTCTCCCAGGTGGGTAGCAGGGAGTGTTTGGCCTTCTTTCCAAGAACCCCAAATTAAAGAGCCCAAGTCAATGGTGCCCTTTTAAGAGTAAATAAAGTTACAGTGAGCTTCCAAATGACTGTGTCTTTCAAAGTACCTTTTATCCAAGAAACTCAAATCAAGGTAATCTTTGAAGTTGGCAAAGAGAAAAAGGCCCAGAAAATATCCGTGAAGAGGAGACTTCTGTTTCCTCACAAGACTGCAGCTATTGTAGTAGAGGCTTCTGGCTCTATCTCCCCAAATAAAAAGTGAGAGCGAAGCAAGGATTTGAAGACGCACTACAGAAATTATGAGAAATTCCAGTCTAGGCCGATGGGAGATTTCCCAAACTGGTGTGAGTGAGGGGATTGTTAGTGGGGGATTCAGCCTGGGGAGGAGGATGGAATGGGGTCCATGGATCCAGGCCAGAGCTCTAACTCTAACCTTGCTTCTCCCCTGCACTGCTTTGGAGGGACATCATGGAAGCAATAATCAATCTAGCTGTGGTCTCAGAATATCATTAGAACAGCCCTGCTAGCCTGAGGGGAGTTGCTGATGAAAACAGGTGCTCACTGATCAGACTTTCTTAGGAGCTCACCCCACACTACATTGTGTTCATTGGTTAAAAAAAAAAAGATTCACAAATAAACTCTTTTATAGCTCTTACAATATGCAATAGAGATAGTTCTGCCTGACTAGTTTTATTTGCTGTATATAATTTCAAATAATAAGAAATAGGTAATACATTTAAAACATAGCTGTTAACTTAAAAAATGTGTTTTCTCTGCCTTATTCTAAAAACCTAGTATTGGCAAAGACCAGTGATTCACAGAGAGACTGGCAAATAAACATGCTTGCTATTCTAGTTTTCTATTACTTTTGTTTCAAAAGGCCAAAACAAAATGAAAGGACTCTAAAAATATGTATTCACAAAGACACTAAAGAACTACAATTAGATTGACAACTAGACCAAAAGCAGTGCAAGACAGAATACAATGGAGTGATAATTTTTTTTATTAATTTTTTATATTTTTATATTCCCAATAATTTTTATTTAAACAGCTGAAAGAGAATAACTGCCAGCTTAGGGTTTTATGCCCAGAGAAAATATTCTTCAAGATGTAAAGAAAAAGAAAAAAAATTTAGACCAACAAAGATGGAGAGAACTAGCTATGAATAGACCTGTACTAATGGAAATACTAAGTGGTTTTATTCAGGTAGGAGAAAATACAACCTCAGATGAGAACTTGGAAATGCAAGAAGAAATAAAAGCAATGCAAATGGTAAATATTTGAGTTAATCCAGTTAGTTTTGATTACCTAAACTAATAGTTATGAGAATAATATTTCTTATGGAATTTAAATATAGTAATAGAAAAATTTGAGACATAATAACAATAGCATAATAAAACAAAGGTAAGGAAAGGATCTTTGCATTGCTCAGGATGAAGGTAAAATTACCAAATTGCATTTGGTCTTGATAAGTCTAGAATGAAAACTGCAATTTTCTGGGAAACACTAATAGAAAATTAAAAGAGATATAATTACAAGGCTGAGAAATGGACGAAAGTCTGGGGAGGGAAAGGATTTTTGAAAATTAAGTCAATTCAAAAGAATGGAAACAAGGGCAAAAGGAGAGATAAAGAGAAGATGAAATAAATAAAAAGCAAATAGAGAGGTGATAGATTTAAGCTGAATATATCAGTAACTGCATTTAATGTAATTAGACTAACAGATTCAACAAAATTACAAAGAGAGGCACTCAAAAGAAAAAATGAGGGCCACCCTGGTGGTGCAAGGGGTTAATACGCAGCCTATGAAGCAATCTGCAGCACTGCAGCACGAGTTCGATCCCTAGCTGGCCAGGGAGATACCCACATGGCACAGCAGACCTGACTCTCCCGCTGCTCCCCCCAGCAGTGTATTTCAGTCAATCTGCCTGTTCTGTTCCCCACTCTGTCTTTGGGGACACCTCTCATTCCCCACACCTCTGGCCTGTACCCCAGTTCTTGTATGCATAAATGAATAAATCTTTAAAAAAAAAAAGAAAAAATGAGCTCTGTGGTATTTCTAAATAAGCTATCTAAAATATTAGGATACAGAAATGCTAAAGATGAAAAAAGAGATAGTAGGCAAACTCTAACCCAAAGAAAGTTGATTGCTGCTATATTGATATATAAAAAGTTGATTTTAAAGCAAAAACTGTTACTAAAGATAAAGAAATTTTCTTCCTAGTGAAAAATGGTTGAATGTCTGTGTATAATTTGCACATAAATATATGTATATATAATTTTTATGGAACTAACCTGGACATATATTCAGAGCCTCTAATAACATCGTTTTGGTCAACTTTGCTTTGTTATAGTGTTGATGGGGAATAAGAGAATTCTAGCCAATGTGGAATGAAAGCTCATTATGTGATGATCTGGTTTCACTACACAAAGTTAGGCTTAAAAGTCCACAGTTTCCAGGAAACTATCGATGATGATGAGCAGCATGGGGTCCTGGTAATGTTCCTTCTTTCTTTTTATTTTATTTTTTTTATACAAGAACTGGGGTACAGGCCAGAGGCACAGGAGGGTGAGAGAATTCACCAGAGACAGAGCAGGGAGCAGAACAGGCAGGCAAACCGAAGACACTCCTGAGGGGAGCAGAAGGCGAAACAGGAGAGGTCTACCAGGCCATGTGGGTATCTCCCTGGCCATCCAGGAATCAAACCCACGTTGCAGAGGCTGCAGACAGTTTCACAGAGCTGTGCTCAACCCGTTGCACCATTGGGGAGGCCCAGTAATGTTCTTTCTTGACTTGGTGGGTGTCACAGCAGATTTTTTCCTTTAATAATTTATAGGGACGTATTATATTTTATGTATTTTTCTTTCGAGTTAGATTGTTATTTAAGTTTTCTTTAGTAAAAGGAGGAAAACTATCTCACAAGGAAAATCTGAAATTCTGTAAGGTATGAAAACAGGTAAAAATGAACAAACTGATGGTATAAAGGAAGATCATAAGCCTAAATGTATGTCACATGATGTAATGCAACAAACTACAATTCAATGCATGCAAGTCTGGAGGGAAGTGCCATTAATAGTTTGATTTTTTATAGAAGAATAATTTTTTGAGTATTGTTAAGTATAGATATAATTTCAAAGAAAGTATCAAATATAAACAGATGTATTTTCCAATCCAGTGGAGAAAGAGAATACAAGAAATAAATCCCACAATTTTTTAATAATGGAAGAAAAGAGAGAGAGGTCAGAAAAAGTAAGACAAATAGAAATCAAAAAAATTTTGGTAGAAAGAAATCCTATCAGTAATCATAATCAAAGTGAATATACTTATCTGTCCAACTAAAATATATAAGTTTTCAGTCTGAATCAAATAACAAAACAAGTCCTTGTTAATGAGACACTGTTAAGACATAGTAAAAGTAAAATGAATATACTATAATTTATTGAACTAATCTAGTTCTATTAATGAACATTTAAGTTGCTTCAGAAGTTTCACTATTACAAGCAGTGCTTCAGTGAAAAGTATTTGACCATGTATCTTTGTTGTTCTATTTCTTAATAGTTTTTCTACAAAAATGCACATATTTAATAGATTGATATAATGTATGTAAGTTTGTCTTGCTTTATTATGTATTATCACAAAATTTTCAAATGTAATGAAAATCTTTGTGAGTTAAATGTAATATTTATATTATATTCCATTTCATGCATGTGTCATAATTTCATCAATATAAGGGTTCCCATATTTGACCATTTTAAGTTATTCCCATCTTTGAGTAATGGAAATGATTCTGCATTAAACATTTCTATCTATAAAGATTTATTTGCAGGGAATAAACCTAACAAAGGAGGTGAAAGAATAATAAAACACTGTTAAAAGAAATAGAAGAAGACACAAAGAAATGGAGAGACATCCCCTGCTCAAGGATTGGAAGAATTAACATTATTAAAATGTCCATCCTACCAAAAACAGTATACAGATTCAACACTATTCCAATAAAAATCTCAATAACATTCTTCAAAGAAATAGAACAAATACTGATGAAATTCATATGGAACCACAAAAATGCATGAATAGCTAAAGCCCTACCAATGAAAACAAAGGAGAAAGGAAGTATCACACCTCCAAACTTCAAGGTATACTACAAAGCCATAATAATTAAAACAGTTTGGTATTGGCAAGCAGCGAAATTGAATTGGTAATCAAAAACCTCCCCAAAAACAAAAGCCCAGGACCTGATGGATTTACAAATGAATTCTACCAAACATTCAGAGACGAATTAGTGCCTATCCTTCACAAACTCTTCCAAAAAATTGAGAAGGAAGGGACAATACCAAACACGTTCTATGAAGCCAACATTACACTAATACCAAAACCGAACAAGGACAACACAAAAAAGGAAAACTACAGGTCAATCTCCCTAATGAACACTGATGCAAAAATCCTCAATAAAATTTTAGCTATCAGAATCCAACAATGTATCCATAAGATAATTCACCACGACCAAGTAGGATTCATTCCAGGACACAAGGATGGTTCAACATCCGAAAATCAATCAACGTTATCCAACACATCAACAAAAAGAAATATAAAAACCATATGATAATATCAATAGATGCTGAGAAAGCTTTCGACAAAGTGCAACACCCATTCATGATAAAAGCCCTTGAAATTCTTGGGATACAAGGAACATACCTCAACATCATAAAGGCCATCTATGACAAGCCAACAGCCAGTATCATTCTCAATGGTGAAAAGCTGAAAGCAATTCCATTAAGATCTGGAACAAGACAAGGATGTCCACTCTCACCACTGCTTTTCAATATAATACTGGAAGTCCTAGCCAGGGCAATAAGACAAGAGAAAGACATCCAAGGAATCCAAATAGGAAAAGAAGAAGTCAAACTATCACTATTTGCAGACAATATGATATTATACATAGAGAACCCCAAAAACTCCACAGAAAAACTAATTCAACTCATCAATCAGTTCAGTAAAGTGGCAGGATACAAAATCAACACGCAAAAGTCAGTAGCCTTCCTATACACAAACAATAAATCTGAAGAAGAAGAAATCAAAAAAACCATCCCTTTTGTTATTGAAACAAAAAAAATCAAATATTTGGGAATAAATCTAACAAAAGAAGTAAAGGACCTATACAAAGAAAACTATAAAACACTGTTAAAAGAAATAGAAGAAGACACAAAGAAATGGAAAGACATCCCCTGCTCATGGATTGGAAGAATAAACATTATTAAAATGGCCATCCTTCCAAAAGCAATATACAGATTCAATGCTATTCCAATCAAAATTTCAATGTCATTCTTCAAAGAAATAGAACAATTATTGATGAAATTCATATGGAATCACAAAAAACCCCGAATAGCCAAAGCTCTCCTGAAAAACAAAGAAGGGAATGGAGGCATCAGACTCCCAGACTTCAAACTATACTACAAAGCCATAATCATCAAAACTGCATGGTATTGGAACAAGAACAGACATACAGACCAATGGAATCGAATAGAAAATCCAGAAATAAACCCACAGATTTATGGTCAACTAATCTTTGACAAAGGAGCAAAGACTATGCATTGGAGCAAAGAAAGTTTGTTCAATAAATGGTGCTGGGAAAACTGGGTCGCTACATGCAAAAGAATGAAGCTTGACCACTACCTCACACCATGCACAAAAATCAACTCAAAATGGATTAAAGAACTAGACATAAGACCTGAAACCATAAAATATATAGAAGGAAATATAGGTGAAACACTACGTGATTTGCACATCAAAGACATCTTTACAGACACATCACCCAAAGCAGTGATAGTGAAGGCAAAGATAAACAGCTGGGACTACATCAAATTAAAGAGCTTCTGCACAGCAAAAGAGACAATAACAAAAACAAAGAGAAACCCCACCAACTGGGAGAACATTTTTGCACCCAACACTAATGATAAAGGACTGATCACAAAAATCTGCAAAGAGCTGATGAGACTCAACAACAACAAAGAAAATAATCCAGTCAAAAAATGGGCAGAAGAGCTAAAAAGAAACTTCTCTGAAGAGGAAATGCAAATGGCCAACAGGCATATGAAAAATGTTCAACATCACTTGTCATCAGGGAAATGCAAATCAAAACTACCATGAGATACCATCTTACACCAGTGAGAATGGCACATATTAAAAAAACTAGCAACAACAAATGTTGGCGAGGGTGTGGAGAAAAAGGAACTCTTCTACACTGTTGGTGGGAGTGCAAACTGGTCCAACCACTGTGGAAAGCTGTGTGGAGATTTCTGGACCTACTAAACATAGAGCTTCCATATGATCCAGCAATTCCACTCCTAGGTATTTACCCAAAGGACACAGAAACATCAGTTCCAAAGAACACCTGCACCCCTATGTTTATAGCAGCACTGTTTACAATAGCTAAGCTTTGGAAACAACCCAAATGCCCAAAAATAGATGACTGGATCAAGAAGATGTGGTACATATATACCATGGAATATTACTCAGCATTCAAAAAAGATAAACACATGCAATTTGCAGCAACATGGATGGCGCTGGAAGGGATCATGCTCAGCGAAATAAGCCAAAAAGAAAAAGAAAAATACCGGATGGTCTCACTCATAGCAGGAATCTAGAAAACTTAAATAAGGGACCAGGAAAATGAATAACTGTAAGAAAGTGAAAATCAAAATCAACAAAAAACTATGAACCAGAGACACTTTTAGGGGGGCGGGGGCGGGGGCGGGAGGGGAGGGATTGGGGTCAGAATGGGGGGGCTGCAATTGTATGGGGAATATAACAATAAAATTTATTATCTAAAAAAAAAAAACAAAAAAAAACAGTTTGGTATTGGAACAAAAACAGACACACAGACCAATGGAACCAAATAGAGAGCCCAGAAATAAAACTATACTTATATGGACAACTGATCTTTGACAAAGGAGCAAAGAATATGCAATGGAATATGGAAAGTTTGTTCAATACATGGTGCTGGGAAAACTGGACCTCCACACGCAAAAAAAAGAGAAACTAGACCACTACCTTTCACTGTGCACAAAAAATCAACTCAAAATGGATAAAAGAACTGGGCTAAGACCTGAAACCATAAAATATATAGAAGAAAATATAGGTAAAACACTACAAGACATACATTGCAATAACATCTTTATTTTTTTTAAGATTTATTTATTTGTGCATAAAAGAGCTGGGGTACAGGCCAGAGATGTGGCAGGTGAGAGGATTCACCAGAGACAGAGTGGGGAACAGAACAGGCACATTGACTGAAGTACACTGCAGAGGGGAGCAGTGGGCGAATCAGGAGAGGTCTGCTGCACCATGGGGGTCGCTCCCTGGCTGGCCGGGGATCAAACTTGTGCTGCAGAGGCTGCGGGTAGCTTCATAGTGCGGTGCTTAACCCCTTGCGCCACTAGGGAGGCCCCGCAATAACATCTTTAAAGACTCATCACTCAATGCAAAGAAAGTCAAGGAAAAGATAAACACCTGAGATTACATCAAACTGAAAGGCTTCTGCACAGCAAAAGAGACATTAACCAAAACAGAGAGACACCCCACTAATTGGGAAAAAATCTTTACACTCCAGTCAACTGATAAGGGACTGATCACAAAGATATACAAAGAATTCACACAACTCAACAAAAACAAAATAAACAACCCAGTCAAGAAATAGGCAGAAGAACTTAAAAGACATTTCTCCAAAGAGGAAATGCAAATGGTTATCAGGCATATGAAAAAATGTTCAGCATCCCATATCATCAGTGAAATGCAAATTAAAACCACATTGAGATACCACCTTACACCAGTAAAACGGCACATATCAAAAAAACAAGCGACAATAAATGTTGGCAAGGATGAGGTGAAAAAGGGACTCTCCTACATTGCTGGTGGGAGTGCAAATTGGTCCAACCACTATGGAAAGTCGTCTGCAGTTTCCTCCGTCTATTAAAAATGGAGCTACCATATGACCCGGCAATTCCATTCTTAAGAATCTACCCAAAGGACACAAAGACATTGACTCAAAAGAACACCTGTACCCCTATGTTTATTGCAGCACTATTTACAATAGGTAAAACCTGGTAACAACCCAAACACCCAAAAACAGATGACTGGATCAAGATGTGGCATATACACACAATGGAATATTATTCTGCAATCAAAAAAAGATAAACTCATGTCTTTCGCAGCAACGTGGATGGAACTAGATGGAATTATGCTCAGTGAAATAAGCCAGAAGGAAAAAGAAAAATATCGGATGGTTTCCCTTATAGCAGGAATATAGGGGAACAAAATAAGACATCAGTGTAAAAAAAAATAATAACTACAAAACACAACAAAGCAAAAACAGACAATTACAAATCAGAGACATACTGCAGGGGAGGAGGGAGCGGGATCAGAGGGAGGGAGAGAGGAGCACAGGGGACTGAGGTGATGGTGCACGGGTGCACTAGTGAAGGAAACTCTATAGGACTACACCTGAGGGGATGGGGGGAAGCAAATACTGTTTAAAAATGAAAAATGATGTAAAAAATAAAAAAATCAATAATAAAAAAATAAAGATTTATTTGCATCTATGCGTAGTTTTAGGGGATAGTCCTGGAAGTGAAATAACTGCAACAAATTTCAAAGCTCTTGATGTGTATTGAAAAATTATTTTTCAAAAACTTTGTAAATTTTACATTGACATCAGCAATTTGAGTGCATGTATTACTGGACCCTTGCCATTGCTTACATTATTAAAATCCTTTTCTGGGCCTCCCCTGGTGGTGCAGTGGTTCAGTGCTGGGCTGCGAAGCTGCCCACAGCCTCTGCAGTGCCAGTTTGATCCCAGGCTGCCAGCAGGGTCCCACATGGCACGCAGACCTCTCCTGACACTCCCGCTGCTACCCTCAGCAGTGTACTTCAGTCCTTCTGCCTGTTCTGCTCCCCGCTCTGGCTCTGGTGAATTCTCTCACCCTCCCGCGCTTCTGACTGTGCCCAGTGTTTGCATAAATAAATAAATAAATAAATAAATAAATAAATCTTTAAAAAAAATCCTTTTCTGTCCTTAAAATCATACACAGAACATATTGTACAACTTTTTTCACTTAGTACAGCAATATAAATAATTTGTGTGTTTCAAGCTTTTGGTAAATTTATTTTCATATTATACTTTGCAAGTGGACAGTGATTTGGCTCATGTCCTTGTTGGATATTTAGACAATTTCTTCACTTACTGTTTCATAAGTGAGGTCATTCTAATACTAGTTAGGTCCTAGTGGCATGAATCTTTAGAGGAGTAGACCAGACGAACATCCTCTGTGTGACAGAGAGATGAACAAGATCTCTGTAGACTGAATTCTTGCACAGAGCAGTTGAATTGACATAGCCTTGAGGTAAGAATGTGTTCTTATGAGGTGAAAGTGAACTACTTCTAATGCTCTTTCCTTATTTGGGGAGAGAAGAATAAATTGATGAGAGAATGTTTATAACTTCAGATATTGGGGGCTATTGATTTGCATTTGAAAAGAGATCATATCTAAAATAGCAGCTGTAATTGGAGCCGCCACCCATAATTACACGTATGATAATAACTACCCCAAACTCATTGTGTGCTGGTGAAAGAGGCAAGTTAAATAGGGATGTGCTAAGAATAATCATTCCTGCTCCCTGCAAGTCTTTGATGATGGCACAAATCTCAGATTTCTTTAAAAATGTGTTTGGCTTTACCCTGTGGTGGGAAGAGTTTCAAAGACTTCCACTCTGCTCATTCTACAATTATGGCATATATTTCACAGATCAGAAGGTTATGTGAAAATTCTGTCAGCATTGCATACCCTACTATATTTTGTATCCCAACTATATATTTGTTTGTTTAGGAAACAACTGTGGAAATGGTAAGGTGTCCATTTAAATCACCAGGAGGCATACTCATGTAGAATCTGTATTCATCAACATGCATATTTACCACGGATCATAGCAGACTTCTGGAGTCCACCCAGCTAGTCCTTGCTGTAAGTGTCCTGGTAAATAAACACAGTCCCTTAGGGGAAGTCTAGGAGAAGAATTTACAGATAGTACTGGTGATGTTACTACTGTGTTTTCTTCAAGAGTATCTTCAAGCAGTTCTCAATGAATTAGGATGGGAATTAAGTGACGGGCAGTGATGTTTAATAATGAATGCTTAAGTAAAATTTCAGTTTTCAAGGAACTTTTAGAGGGTAATTTGTTTCTAAGGTCTATGTGATCTAGAACCTTTCTGATTATCTTGCTATTATGCCAATCAAACCTTATTTACTTTTTAAAAAAAGATTTATTTATTTATGCACATAAGAACTGGGGTACAGGCCAGAGGTGCAGGGGGTGAGAGGATTCACTAGAGACAGAGTGGGGAACAGAACAGGCAGACTGACTGAGGGGGGCAGTGGGTGAGACAGGAGAGGTCTGCTGCGCCATGTGGGTATCTCTCTGGCCAGCCGGGGATCGAACTTGTACTGCAGAGGCTGCGGGTAGCTTCAAGGTGTTGTGCTTAACCCCTTACACCACCAGGGAGGCCCAAACCTTATTTATTTTTAAAATATTTCTTCTGGCCACTGCCGAGGATACCATCAACCTTATTGAAATTCATTTCAATGACAGAATCATCTCCAGACTACTGAAAAGTCAGTTATAGTACCTGGAAAATTCTTACAGCTTTCAATATTTGTTGCAACTTTAGGATCTTTCAAGTTTGTAATGTGAATCCTCCCTCCCCCGCAAAGAAGGCAGGGAGAGACTGAGGACAAAGGCAAGCCACTCCATATTGGTAGGTGGCAGTTTTGATTAACAGGAGTTGTCTGTACCCTCCGGCCAAATCTTAAAAGTTTATATAGAGGCTTAACTGGATTTAGTCACGTAAGCCCTCCAGATGGTCTCAACAACATATTTTGTCTCAGGAATATGTCCTTGGGCATCTTCTGGGATGGGGAAGGTGAGTGGAATGCACATTCCGTGGAAGGCAAAGGGGTAAGGAGCCTCCAGTTGTCCAGGTTCTGCTTGTGGGTCAATAGGCAGTCATATTTTCTTGATTGCCTTCCCTAACTCCACTGTACTTCTCAATACTATAATGAAGACAATGTATTCAGAATTCTATTTTAATATGATAACTCCATCCTAAATTCCTATCGTCCTTTCTCTGTTTTATAATAAAGGAATTTCTTGTAACTTCAGGTGACCACCATTGAGTCTAGGTTTCAGATAACTGAGCATGCAAACTATGAGAATGACTCCTATTGGCTTGAGAACTTATCATTAAATATTAGTCTATCTAAAATTATTTCTCTTTCTTAACACTTTCAGGATGCATTTCATTGATCTTCATAGTTTTACATTATAAATCGACAGACATCTTTTGGGGTGTAAGACTTTCCCTTAAAGTTTGACTTTGTAATTGACTTTCAAGAGCCTGCTGGGATTGATCCTAATTGTAGAAGCAGAGACAAATATGAGGTGGCAGAAATGAGGCATGAGGCAATTTGGCCACCACTGACAAGGTAAATGAGGTGAGGTCGTCGTGAGATCTCCAGCAAAGCAGGAACATTTTCATCAGGTATGTGGGGTGGGAGTTTCCACTTCTGCACACAAGAAATGCTTAACAGAGTGTGTAGTCTACATCCTCCAAATTCTTTTCTATTTCCCCATTTCAACTCTTGGAGTCTTCCATTATAGCCCACTTAGCGAGATCTTGTGATGCTATAAATGCAATTAAACTTTGAATTTTAACAATCCATAGGATCATAATTTGAGTCTGATTTTATGGTACCTCAGTTCTGAAGCTAATAATACACTGGAAGTTCTTTTAACATAGTTTAAAATCCTGCTTCTGGGCCTCCCCTGGTGGCACAGTGGTTTCGCACTGGGCTGCGAAGCTGCCCACAGCCTCTGCAGCGACGGTTTGATCCCACATGGCACGCAGACCTCTCCTGCCATGCCCGCTGCTCCCCTCAGCAGTGTACTTCGCCACTCTGCCTGTTCTACTCCACGCTCTGGCTCTGGTGAATTCGCTCACCCTCCCGCGCTTCTGACTGTACCCAGTGATTGTATAAATAAATAAATCTTTAAAAAATAAAATAAAATCCTGCTTCTTTATTCTCAGTCCAAAATTTTTATCTTCAGGCTTTCCCCATATTTCTTTAACATTTTCAGCACTTAAAGGAAAAAAGACACTTGTCCCACAAAGTCTTCCTTCAATAGGCACTCCCTTACATTGACATAGGTAATAAGGTAACTCTTTTGCTTCTGCATGCTAGAGTCTACCTGAGAAACACTTTCACTGAACCTTTGGTGTCTTAATAATTATTAAGCCCAATAAACATTCCTTCAGGATCTGTGGCCTGCACCTATTCCTTGTAACATTTTCTAGATCAATTAGAGTTTTTCTTTGCAACGATACAATCCATTCTAATAGTTTATCAGAAAAGGAATATATGAAGGGATGTTGGACTGGTTTCTTAAAGTGAAGTAGTTCTGGTAAAAGGAATACACATTTAATCCAAGGATAGTCCTTGAAACCTATCACGTGATTTCATGTGAAGCGATTATCCGGCAGAAACACTTATGAAGTCAAATTCATTCACCTTTGACAATTTTTGAAATGGTAACAAAGTCCCACCCGGTTCTGATTTCATTAACATTAAAATTTTTTTTCTATGAAAGCCATCAGTGAGATTAATTCTCTGTGCCTATTAGTTATCTACATGCAGGTATCTATTTTGCTGCTGTTCTTCTATTCCATCCAAAGTATGTATTTCTATCTTAGGAACCTAGAGAGATTCACTTTCTCAGGAAATTTTATTTTGAATTTAATTTTTTTATTCCTGGTCTTCACTTGACCAGAAATAAAAAATATCCCACATGATACTATCCCCTGAGTACCAGATCCTGTTACTTCATTTCTACCCTCATTCATGGACAAAACCTTCTCAATACATATAAACAATACATGCAACAATCACCATTATGCCATAGAAACAATGGTCTGGGTAGAGAAAAGGAAAGAAAAAAATTCTTTTAATAAAGTACAGTAAACAAGGAAATAGAAGTTGAGCCTACAGTTCTTGTTTCTGCAGCTGGTCTGAGGTGAAAATTGATATTCTTCTCCCTTACATTTTCTCCTTTCTTATAAATGTTATGGCAGGTTTGGCTCCAGAACCTAGCAGTAAAGTCAATACCACAATTTGCAAGTCATGATTTTTTGGTTTCCCAGTGTACATGAAAGCTATGCTTACACTCTACTGTAGTCTATTAAGTGTACAATAATGTCATGTCAAAAAACCCACAATGCACATCTTAATTAAAAATACTTTATTGCTGAAATATGCTAAGCATTACCTGAGCCTTCAGGGAGTCATAATCTTTTTGCTGGTGGAGAGTTTGGCTTTGATATTGATGAATGAAAGCGGGTTGCTGTGGCAATTTTTAAAAATAAGCCTACAGTGAAGTCTGCCACATTGATTGACGCTTCACCTGAAATACTGCAATGTATTTAGAAATATTGTAGTACTGGTGCCTCCCTGGTGGCACAGGGGTTAAAGACAGTGCTATCAAGCTATAGCCAGCCACTGCAGCATGAGTTCAATCCCTAGCCAGCGAGCTAACTCACATGGCACAGCACACCTCTCCCGTCTTGCCTGCTGCTCCCCTTAGCAGTGTAGTTCAGTAGAGGCACATGTTCTATTCGCCACTCTCACTGGTGAATCCTCTCACCCCCCACACTTCTGGCTTACATCCAGTTCTGTATTTATAAACAAATGAATTTTTAAAAAAAAGTAATACTGTAGTACTGCAGATGATAGTATCTTTGGCTAAGGGGATAATAGTATAATTTGAGAAGACTGGTTATAATCTGAGTATATGTTGAAGGCAGAGCCAATAAGATTTAGTAATGAATGGTGTTCTATTGTGCTTGGTTCATATTAAGAAAATACTATAGTCTGGGTGGCTTAAACAACAGAAATTTATTTTCTCACAGTTCTGTAGGCTGGATATCTGAGACCAGGGTGACAGGATGGTCAGATTTTGGGGACACCTCTCTTCATAGCTTGCAGATGGCCACCTTCTTGCTTTGTCCTTACATACATTCCCTTGGTGTGTGCACATGGAAGAAGAGATCATTCTCTTTTCCTCTCCTTGTAAGGTCTCCAGTCCTTAGGATTAGGACTCCACCTTACCGGCTGTGGAAAGCTTCATAGTTTGCATTTTAACACCTTGCGCCACCAGTGAGGCCCCCCTCATTCTTTTTAAAAGAAACTCCATACCCTTTAGCTATCAACCTATCCCCGTCCCCCATGCTTCTCAGCCCTAAGCAACTATGAACCCACTGTCTCTATAGATTTACCTATTTTAAACATTTCAAATAAATGAAAATATATATATACTATATGGCTTCCTGTGCTGGCTTTCTTCACTTAACAATACTAACCATATTATAGCATGAAGAGTATTTCATTCCTCTTTGTTGCTAAATAATATTCCATTGTATACATTTTATTCATCCATTTATTTACCTGGCTGTTTGGGCGGTTTCTACCTTTTGATTATTATGAACAGTGGTGCTATGAACATATATGTACAAGGTACATACTTGTGAGTACAATTATTGGGGTTATATGGTAATTTTGTTTAACTGTTTGAGACTGTCAGATTATCTTTTACAGCAGCAGTATCCTTTTACATTTCTAGCAGCAATGTATGAGAGTTCCAATTTCTCCATATTTCACCTAACACTTGATATTTTGTTTCTTTTTTTTTAAATTACAGTCATCCTAGTGCATGTGAACTGATTTCTCACCGTGGGTTTTGCCTATCCATCTTTATTTCCTCAAATACCAGCTCCCCTCTCCTACTATGCCCTAGCATTCCTTGAAAAATAAATCTGTGAATTGGTATGTTTACACATCAGAATACCACTTCTGATCCTATAGGTGTCTTCTAAATGTTATGATTATTTAAAAAAATGGCATTCAAGAGTCTGGCAGTTCTCCATGATATTCCCCAGAGTTTATATAATAACCATTTAAAAAGACAGTTGCAGACACAAAAATCTTTTAAGGGCCTATATTTCTCCTAAATACATATATCTATATATCAGTGTATAGATACATATTTTTCAATATCTCAAACCAATTTTTGATGTGACTTATTTCTTGTAAAGGTGACAAATGACATTTTATATGCTGAATAAAAATAAGTGTGCTGGAAAATCCTTAGACCTTTATTGAGAATCAAGCAGGGCAATTAGAATGCAACAATAAGAGAAGGAAGGAACATCATTCCAGAAGAAAGATCTTACTGACAATCTACTTTCCTCTGCCTGACTTGGTGTGTTAGTTTTCCTCTGAAACAAAAAAGCATGTCTTGCCAAATTTTAAAAATATATGTATGCATTTGAAGAAATAGAACAAGGAAACAGGGTAGAGATGCCATCAGCATTTATCACAGAGGTTGAAATTTATTTCCTAACTAATAGCTACCTTTGGGACACATGGGGTAACTGCATATGCAAATAAATGCTGGGAAAGTGTTCCCTGGGATTCACCTCTATTAAATGTTTTGAAAGTCATTGTGGGTTATGAAACAGTGTTCTAATCGTTTCATTTATGGGAAGCAGTGAAAGAGCTCTAATAGTTGAGCAGGAGTGGTGACTGGAGAAAGGTAAGAAACTTGGCTAATCCAGGTTTTGGATTTATGAGTACAATTATTGGGGTCTTGGGTGTTGCTATTTAAGTAGAGGTAGGAAAAATACCCTTTCCCAGACTATGATAAAATAAACATTAACTCTAAAAATGTTCAAAACTCATTGGCTTCCTTGGCTCTAGAGCCAACACATTTAAATGATTACATTTGTATTAGTTGTCTCCCCCCCTCCCATGATCAAGTCACTCTAATGAGAATAATGATACTGGTGGATATGTAAGGTCAGACCTCACATAAACTCAGAATTATTTGCCCAACATCCACAAAGTAGGGTTTCGCCTGGGTGTCAGGAAGCTTATTTTATCTATAAGGGGTTTGACTCCTCAATTCACGTATTCAGGTATTCAAAATATGATGGGTGGTGATTACTTTTTTCAAAGTTGAAAAAACTTACCCAGACCACAAAGCTTTCCCATCACATACTCCTGTCAGGAGCTTGAAATTACTGTGCTAGTCTAGCCAGTTAAATGTTCTTTCGTTTCTAAACTAATGAGGAAAGACGGTATACACTACGGTTATTAGGAGAAAGTACAATAAAATCCTGTTTTCCCTACTAGACGTAGGCTAATTGGAACGTCATTCTTCAACAAATATCTCTGAAGGCTTACTTGGGCACGAAGCTTACTGTATTGGGGGTGGTTGTGCACAAAGTCTAATAAGATATCAGAAGCTGTCTAAAATAAAAGCTCACCATTCATTAGTGCACATCTACTAATATTATTACTAGCCTTTCTGTAAGGTTAAATTTAACTAGGCTAAATTCTCAGCTAAAATTTAAATGAGTACTTACTGTGTGAAAGACACTCTTCTACGCAGCAGAGTGGTTAACTCGTTTTGTCCTAAAATAATCCTGGGAGGAAGATTTGCATTTTACAGATAAAGAAACTGAGGTACAGCGGTTAATGATACCCCCAGAGTCACACAACTGCTTAGTGGTAGAGGCAAATTTGAACGCAGGCACTCAGGTTCCGAAGAGCTAGGTTAGGGAAAAGGACAGAGGAGGAGGGAGGGGAAAGTACAAGGCAGGCTGGGGCCGAGGGGAAGAACAGAAAGGCGGGTTAATACTAGCATTAACAGAGTGAATAAGAGCAACGCCATTCACTTACTGAATTGCATGCTTCCATCACTTTAGTTCCTGGCATCACCGCCAGGAATGGAAAGTTTAACAATTCCTAACTTTGTAAGGTCCACCTTAGATCCTAAGAACTTTCCAAACCACTGCAGGGGTTAGTGGCTCTCTCACAAGCCTGCAGCGAGCATCACGGAGATCGATTTCTGCAGAACTTCAACTCCCAACATACATTGCGCGGGAGGGTGGGTCCACGCTCAGGGAACACGAGGGTGCTACAAAGGTGCCTTGAAAGGAAAAAAAATTACATACGTTTCTCGCCACTTCCCCACATTTACATAAACCTCACCTCCAGTAAGCGCATCATCTTTTTTTTTGTTAACAGCGCATACGGTGAAGCGTGGAGAGTTGCTTTTGTCTTCAGGCACAGCTGAGGGCAGGCGCGACGACGGAAGCCCAGTCGCGAAGTCCCCGGATGTAGCGAGGCGACAGTGGCGGCGGGGTTGGACGGAGGCCGGAAGTGTGCGAGGGCCGAAGGCAAGAGGCTTGGGTGGTTGCGGGCGCTCACTTCCGGCCAGTGCGTAGACTCCGGCCGACTCTGAAAGGCCCTCGGTCGGCTCTTCTCCGGCTGCTAGAGGCACCTTGCGCGCTCCGCGAGCTCCAGGGCGGTCAGTCTCCACTCATCTCACCGTAGGCCTTGACGACATGAGCAACAAAGAAGGTGGCATCCTCAACAACATCGGGCATTATGTATTCAAAGGGGGAGGATCTCCAGGCTTTTGGTCGAATTCTGCACTTTTCCTCACCCTTGAGGGATGTCCTCTCCGCTGCAGGCTCGGGGGGTGGCGGCCCTGGCGATTTTCCCGGTCACATTGGCTCTATTTACACCTCTCATTTTCTTGTATTTTTGAGATGTATTTTTGATCTTAGTTCGGTAATTGCTCCACCTGGTGCCAGATCAAGGAACCCTTTGGTTGAGATGAGCTTAAGGTTAGGAGGGAAAAGGCAGGGTTTCTCTTCTGTCTGCTGAGAAAGCCTGGAAGGAGAGGGCTTCCGTGGGTTTCTGGTGTTAAAGGAATTGGTAGTTATGTTTTGACAGTTCTTGGTGGTGGAAGAACTCTGTCCAACTTTTTTCTTTTTCTCTACGTAAGGATCAGGAGGGTTCAGGAAAAGGAAGCATGACAATTTCCCACATAACCAGAGAAGAGAAGGGAAGGATGTTAATTCATCTTCACCTGTGATGTTGGCCTTCAAATGTAAGTTCTTTGTAATGTCAGTTGGCTAAGGGGAGAGAACTAAAGAGGTTCTAAATAACAAGAATCATTTAGCTGTGTAATGAACAAGAGAACAGCTCCTAGGAATTTAACATGTGCATATGTGAACCTTTTAGTTTTCCTGGAGGTTTTGCGATGGTGTTAGGTCTACCATGAAGGTGTAGATTACAAAAATCTTGACTTCTTTCTCCATTGCAATTACAGAGGTAAAAGTTAATTAAAATCAGACCTGCCACATAAATAAAAATTATTGGTACTCCCTATAGGACAAGCAACTTCTAGGTCTTTGGAGTGACAATGCTTTGAAATAACACGTTAAATAACACGATATATGTATACACACGCATATAAAGTGTATATGCACATATAATTAATTTTTGATGTATCTTGATTTTATTTCCTCAACTACACTTTTGAAGGTAGGGACTGTGTTTTTGTTTTTTACTGCGACTCTTTGCATAGAATGGGGAACTCATATCTGTTAGTAAATCATCTGAATATTTATATATTTCACATTCCCCATTTTATGGTATATTAACATGACCAATTTCCTCATTTAAAAACAAAATTCTTCCTCTTGTCTAATATCCATCGTTCTGTACCTTATAGTTTCTGTGGAAATCTGAGAGGGGCTTAGCTGTTCTAACTTGCAGTCCTGTGAAGGTTTTTCTGGGGCTAGAGGATTCATAACTGTTTACAAGTTAGGTCAGCTAACAACCAACTCTCAGTTCCTCTCTACATGGCTCCCTCCGACAGTGCTGCTTTAGTGTTCCATGTTATGGCATGTGGCTTCCCCTGGACAGAGAGCAAAGGAGGAAGGTAGAATCCCGTTGTGTCTTAATCATACATCATATGTTGTCACTTTGCTACATTCTTGTAGTTAAAAATGAGGCAAAACCCCCTCTGCCTCATATTTAAGGGGAAGAAAATTGGCTTCCACCGTTTGAAGGGAGGAGTCTTAAATAATAATTGTAGACATATTTTAAAACCACAGCACCTTCAGTGAACTTTAGAGGTGTAAGACAACTAATTATAACTGAGTCGAGAGCATACTGATAAAGCTTTATATTCATGGAAAAACTACAGTGGGTCAAGTCTTCCCCATGTTTACACACTAACACACCCTCTGCTGAACTGTTTCTTTCCAAGCATATTTGCCATTTTATGTTTCTGCCTGCACGTATTTATCCATATATACATCCTTCAAATATTGAACACCTTCATTCTAGCATGTGTTAGGAGTGAACAAAGAAAATGGTGGTTCCTGATTCACTTGAACTTTTTACATATTTTTTATAGCATGATTACATTTTATTTGTTTATATTTTTATCTCATTGCACTGAGTTCCTTAAAGATAGGAACAGTTTATTTAACTTTGTCATCATAATACATGTTAATTGTTTGGAAATATTAGGCAAAATCTAGCCTAATTAGTATATCAATAATTAAAGACCGTATGTATTTAGGCCCTTTTCAGCTACTAATTGGTTGTTATTCAAGTTCTAGGTTTTTGTTTTTTTAATTTATGCAAGATACATTTGTTTGGTATCCCCATAGGAAAACAACTTTGTAGGTCTTTGGAGAGAGATACAGTTTTGAAATAAAGCACTTAAGAGAGTTAAGTTTGGTTTATAAGAGTTAAGTGTTATTTTAACAATTAGGACTTGAAAATTCAGGCAGTTGGTGTTAGAAGTTACGAATTTTTAATTAAAAATTTAAGTTTCTGTTTTAGAGATATTTGTATAGTGTATGATAAGATAATTAAAAAATATGTAACTTAGGTAGTTGGAAGTAATTTTTGTAAGTAATTATGTGTGATAATTTTGTAGTACATTATATTTACTGGATCAGATATTTTTTATAATATGTGTATCTCATTGTGAGTCTTTGAGTGAGAAGACCCAGTTAAGACATACCTGTATTAAAGAAAGAATATTGTGGTTACTGACAAAGCCTTTGATTTCCAAGTACTTTAAAAGTAAATAAAGTTTATCCTCTTCATTTTTATAGACTAAATAATAGTTGCTTTATCATATATAGCAACAATATTGTTGGTAGTCTTCAAGTATAGATGTATGCTTATAGTCATAATAATGTGTTCTTAGCATTTCAGCAGGAACTTGATGCAAGGCACGACAAATATGAAAGACTTGTGAAACTTAGTCGGGATATAACTGTTGAAAGTAAAAGGACAATTTTTCTCCTCCATAGGATTACAAGGTGAGTAAATAGCTTTAAAATTTAAGATAACAGACTAAGTGCTGGACCCATAAAATTTGTTAATCATTGATATCGTTTGAAATTATTGTTTGTAATACCTGTCTCTCAATGGACAGTAACTAGCTGTTAAAATATTATTCAGTTATTTAAAAAAAAAAAGTGAAATCCTGTCATTTACAACAAAATTGGATGACCTAAACTCTTTTTTTTTTTTTTTTTTAAGATTTGTTTATGCATATAAGAGCTGGGTACAGGCCAGAGGTGCGGGGCGGGGGGGGGGGGGGTGTGTGAGAGGATTCACCAGAGACAGAGTGGGGAGCAGAACAGGCAGATTGACTGAAATATACTGCAGAGGGGAGCAGCGGGTGAGACAGGAGAGGTCTGCTTCGCCATGTGGGTTGCTCCCTGGCCGGCTGGGGATCGAACTCCTGCTGCAGAGGTCATGAATTGGTTCATAGTGCGGTGCTTAACTCCTTGCGCCACCAGGGAGGCCCTGTACCCACTTCTTGTATGCATGAATAAATAAATCTTTTAAAAAAGTAATTCTTGGTTGCAAATAAAAGAAACCAGCTTAAACTGGCTAAACAGAGGTGGTAAGTGAATTATACAGATTCTGGAATATCTTATGATGGCAGCTGAGTATCTTCATAGTTCATCTCTGCCTTTTCACTTCATATTTCATTGTACCAGCTTTCTTTGCATCTCTATTCCATGAGAGGGCAGAAAGTGCCCACCCTGTAATTCCCAGAGAGATTTTTATTACATATTTTGTATGTCTCTAGGATAGCTGTGATTGAGTTTATATTATGTGTCTTTTTATTAAAAAAAATTGGGCCTCCCCGGTGGCGCAGCAGTTGAGCGCTGGGCTGCAAGGCTGCGCGCAGCCCCTGCAGCGCTGGTTCAATCCCCGGCTGCCAGCGAGGGTCCCAAATGGCGCACAGACCTCTCCTGCTGTGCCCACTGCTCCCCTCAGCAGTGTACTTTGTCAGTCTGCCTGTTCTGTTCCCTGCTCTGGCTCTGGTGAATTCTCTTGTCTTCCTGCGCTTCTGACTACCCAGTGCTTGTATAAATAAATAAATCTTAAAAAAAACACAAAACATTGAAGTATTCTGTTCACTAAGTTTTTTTAAAATTTATTTGTTTATGTATATTTTACATCATTGTTCATTTTTAAACAATGTTTGCTTCCCCTCCCCCTGCCCTCAGGTGTAGTCCCCATAGAATTTAAGATAACTAGTGCTTTTTTTTTTGATAACTAATGTTTTTATTTCTATTACATTAAGTGGAAGCAAATTTAGATATAGATTCATTGGAATGTGGCAGTGTTATCTTTTTCTTTTTACCCGACTTGAGTCATTTTTTGCTTTTTTTGTGGTGAGTTCTCAGATAACTTTATACATTCTAGCTTGTTATGGAAAGAAGCAACACTGTTCTGCATAATTATGAACCTGTTCTTAATTCTATAAAATAATTGTCATCAATACTCAATAGCTTAGAGAAAGGACTGAAAGGAGAACTTAATATTTTAGTAAAATTCATGTGATTATATAAAGTCATCTTGTTAGTATTTGCCCAATAAGAAAATTATAAATGCTTATTCTTATAAATGTAAAAAATAGTGTCAGAAAAATAGTAAATGACAGAAAAGTAAAGATATTGAATGAAAGTAGTCAGTCACAACATGCTAGCTACTATCAATGAGCAGATTTCATATTTCATACCCGTTTTTATCATAGTTAACACATAGTTACACATAGTACAAACTTTTTATGATCAATAAATGGAGATGGTTAACCAGAAACATTATGAGCTACAGAAAAGTAAAAAGTACTTTATGAAAGAAATCAACCAGAGTACATGAAGATAGCTATTAATTAGCAGATTTCATATTTTAACTTACAAATTCATTTTCTTTACTACATAAAGGAAGGTAGCTCTTCATTAGAGAATTCTGGTAATTTGTGTCTTTCAAGTAATTTTTCCAGGTCATCTCATAATCTATTATTCTTTGAGTTCAGTAGGATCTATAATGATTACCTCTCTCATTCTTGATGTTGGTAATATGTCCACCCTTTTTCCTAATCTGTCCAGATGTTTACTATTAGTTTTATTGATTTGAAGGACCAAGTGTTGATTTCATTGACATTCTGTATTTCTTCGTTTTCTGTTAAATTTGTTCAGTTACTGCCTTTTTTTTCTTTTGCAAATTTACCGTTTATTTGCTCTTCTTACTGTGAAAGATGAGATCAAAGAAGAAATGCTGTAAATTTCAAAATGCTATAAATTTCCCTTTTAAGTTTCAGTCTGTGCTAGCTGTAGCCTGCAGATTTTGTTACGTTTTTTCAGTTTCATTTAATTTAAAATACTTTCTCTTTGATTTTATGTTATTTTATTTCTAAAAGTGGGGATTTTGCTGACTTCTTTATTTTATTGATTCCACTGTGGACAGAGACTATACTTTCCAGGACTGGAATCCTTTTAAATTTACTGGACTTGTTTCTGACCCAGAATATGGTCTATCTGGGTAAAATGTTCCTCGTACACTTGAAAGGAGACATTCTGGTGTGGGATGCTTAAAATGTCAGTTGTCTTGCTGGTTGATAGTGCAGTGTTTAGTCATTTATGGTTACTGATTTTCTGTATTTCTGGTCCTTCAATTATTGAGAGAAGAGTTGAAATCTATTCACTGTCATTGTGGGTTTATCTTTTCTTTTTTTGCATTTATGCAATTTTTGCTTCATGTATTTTAAAGCTTTTTATTTTGATATATTGACATATTGGATTGTGATGTTCACTTGATGAAATGATCCTTTATTGCTATGATGGCATCCAGGGAAATATTCTTTGTTTTCTACTTTGTTAATACAACTATTGTGTTTTCTTTTGAATGAGCAGGGTATACCTTTTCCATCCTCTTTGGTTTTAATCTGTCTGTATTTAAAATGTATTTCTTATCTTTCTTGCCTTTTTATTCATTCTGACAACTTCCTCCTTTTTTTTTAAAAAAAGATAAAAGTTTTTTTTCTTTTTAATATTTATTTATTTGTACAAGCACTGGGCACAGTCAGAAGCGCGGGAGGGTGAGAGAATTCACCAGAGCCAGAGCAGGGAGCAGAACAGGCAGACCAACGAAGTACATTGCTGAGGGCGGCAGGAGAGGTCTGTGTGCCATGTGGGACCCTCGCCCAGCGGGCCAGGGATTGAACCAGCGCTGCAGAGGCTGCGGGTAGCTTTGCAACCCAGCGCTTAACTGCTGCGCCACCGGGGAGGCAATACTTCCTCCTTTTAATAGAGGTGTTTAAACCAGTTACATTTATGTTATTTATATTCATTGTAATTATTGATAACATTGGATTTATAGCTAATACCCATTTTCCTCTTTGCTGCCTATTTTGGCACAGGTAATATATTAACATAATTCTTCTTTATTTATTGGTTTATTAGCTATATCTTTTTTGTTTGTTTTTGTAGTGGCTGCCTTAGGATTTATAACAGATACCTTTTTTTTTTAAAGATTTATTTATGCATACAAGAGTTGGGGTACAGGCCATAGATGTGGGGGGTGAGAGGATTCACCAGAGAGAGTGGGGAACAGAACAGGCAGAGTGACTGAAATACATTGCTGAAGGCAGCAGTGGGCGAGACAGGAGAGGTCTGCTGCGCCATGTGGGTAGCTCCCTGCCTGGCCAGGGATTGAACTTGTGCTGCAGAGGCTGTGGATTGCTTCATAGTGCGGTGCTTAACCCCTTGCGCCACCAGGGAGGCCCCTATAACATATATCTTTTAACCTGTCGTGGTCAACCATCCTCACTTTGCATAATTCTGTGTTAACTTAAGCTTGTGCATCTTGGAACCACCTCTTTATTCTGCATGGTTCTGTAATAACAGTCACTTCTCAAATTATGGTCATAGTATTGATATGCACAGGTTGCTTAATACTGTGTAAAGTAAGCACTGCTTGCATATCACTTTGCGTACAGTATAAAGATTTTATGATAGTATACTTTTTTCATCCCTCATGTACAAGCTTCACCTTTGTGCTATTATTGTAATACATTCTTTTTTTTTTTTTTTAAGATTTATTTACTTAGGCATACAAGAACTGGGGTACAGGCCAGAGGTGTTAGGGGTGAGAGGATTCACCAGAGACAGAGTGGGGAACAGAACAGGCAGACTGACTGAAATACACTGCTTAGGGGATGGGAGCAGAGGGCAAGCCAGGAGAGATCTGCTATTCATGTGGGCAGCTCCCTGGCTGGGAATTGAACTCATGCTGCGGATAGCTTCACGGGTAGCGTCTTAACCCCTTGTGCCGCCAGGGAGGCCCTGTAATACATTCTATTTCTGTATTTGTTATAACCCAAACAATACGTTATTAATTTTACTTTGAACAGTATGATTTTTTAAAATATGGAAAAATTATATTTTCCACATATTTACCATTCCTGGTACTTATGTGCAGATCCAGATTTTCATCTGGTTATTTTTTCCCTTTACCTAAAGAACTACTTTAATATTTTTTATACTGTCTATCTGTTGGTTATGAATCAGCTATTTCTAGCCTTACGTAACGTATGGAGATTGCCTGCTTACATTGGTGGGTCTTTTTTCAGCCTCGGGTAGTTTTCTCACATGCCTGTGCTGATCAGAACTCAGCTGGATGCTTGAGTGAATCCTTTGTAGATCTCTGAAACTCTGTGTAACTGTCTCCTTTTTGTTACTCCTGCAAATATTAGCTATTTGATTCCCTGAACTCCCAACTCTTCCATTTTACTCCCTAGACTCCACCTACTTTTCTCATCCCTGCACTGTCATTTGGAGGAAACTCTCCATGGAATAATATGGAGCAATCATAGGGCATGTGACCTTTCTTGCCCCACTCTCTTAGGCATCTTTCTCCCAAGATGCATCTTTATCCCAATGTCTGAATACCATTGTTTTGTGTGTATTTTTTCTTTTTAGTGGAAAGATACATCCTGTCCATGTTATACTCCATTCTGACTAAAAGCAGATATCTCCAGATATCATTTTTTTTATGAACATAGTTTTTCATGTAGTTATGAGCATATAAAATACGTGTAATTTTGTATATGCTTTTTGTTTTTCTTAATAGTGTGGTATAGCATTTTCCATGTTTTTACATACTTTTAATAAAATATAATTATGGCTTTGAGAAGTACTCAAATACATGCATTATTTATTTAGTCCTATGTTATTATTATTTAACTTTTTCTCTTCTGAAGTATCTGGCTGCTCTTCTAAATATTCCCAATATCTTGATTATAGTGCTCCTGATATGGAAGAAATATTAACAGAATCAGACGTAAAATTGGATGGTGTCAGACAAAAGATACTGCAGGTAGCCCAGGAACTCTCAGGGGAAGACATGCATCAATTCCATAGAGCCATTACTACAGGTAAGTCTAGGTTCATTTCAATGGTAACATTTTTTTAAAAAAGATTTATTTATTTATTTATACAAGAACTGGGGTATAGGCCAGAGGTGCGGGAGTGTGAGAGAATTCACCAGAACAGAGTGGGGAGCAGAACAGGCAGACGGACCAAAAACACTGCTGAGGGGAGCAGCGGGTATGACAGGAGAGGTCTGTCACATCATGTGGGTGTCTCCTTGGCTGGCCTGGAATCGAACCTGCGCTGCAGAGGCTGCGGACAGCTTCACAGTGCTGTGCTCAACCCACTGCACCCCCAGGGAGGCCCAATTTTTTTTTTTTTTTATATTGGTGGTATACTACATGATTTATGTATGAGTTGCATGAATTTGAGTTGCATGAATTTAATTGACACTTAGTGAATATTGTGGGCTTTAAAAATTAGGACTTCTGGGGCGTCTCTGGTGGCACAGGGATTGAAGTCTCAGCACTGTCAAGCTATAGCTAGCCACTGTGGCATGAGTTCGATCCTCGGCCAGGGAGCTAACCCACATGGCGCAGCAGAACTCTTCTATCTCACCTGCTGCTCCCCTCAGCAGTGTATTTCAGTAGATCTGCCTGTTCTGCTTCCTACTCTGTCTGTGGTGAATCCTCTTACCCCCTGCACCTCTGGCCTACATCCAAGTTCTTGTATGCCTAACTAAATAAATGAAAGTAAATCTTCGAAAAAATTAGGACTTCTGAAAAGTAATGTAAAGGTAACTCAAAATGCTTAATTGAATTTATTATTTTTCTAGCGATATAGTAATGGTCATGGATAGATTTTATTTTGTCATTGATAAGTTTTAATATAGCAGTTGAGAAAAATAGATTTAGTAGAATGAACTTTATTCTTGACTGTGAAGGGTATTCTGTCTGAGCACATGTCATTTTTCCCATAGGGAGAAATGGCATTAAGTTTTAGTTTTAATAGGTTCATTAAAGTTTTAGTTTTCATAGGTTCATTAAAGAGTATCACCTAGTCAGGTGTACCTCAATATCTCATAGTGTAAGTCTGTAGTGGGAATCATGGGGTAGTTCTGGGTTTTATATACTTAAAAAGGTTCAGGGAGTACTGGGTCTTGGTGCTTATCGTCATTTGTAAATTGGATAAATTAGCTAAATTAAAGTACTTGATTCTTTTTTGTCTTTCTCAATATGAATTTACTGATGGGAAAGAGTATATAATGCAGAAAGCTAAAGTCAGATTGATTCACATTTATAAAAGTATATGAAAGTTGTATATTTCTTTACATTGAATGGCTGATTCCACTGGGTTTAGGTTATTTCAGTAGTGAAAAATTAATTCATTGAGTTCATAAGAACTCTAATGTCAATATATGTGTCCAGTTCTAGTCTAAATATTTATAATGTCAGCATTTGTTTTTCAGAAATGTCAACCTGTAGTGTTAAAATGTCTTTTCATATCTGTAAGAGAAATACTTGCATATATCGTTTAAAGTTGGGGTATGTTATTAGAAACTGAAGTGATAACTCATACAACTCTTTGAAGAATCATTATAGTATATTCCCAGCGAAGACACATTCTCACAATGATGGTTTATTATTTACTATCAGGGATTTATTTGGTTTCTTAACAGCATACATAATAAAAAAGATTTAATGTATTTAGTTTGTATTGTCAAGTGATACAACCTCGAATGTGACAAACTTGGCAGGTTGATAGAGATCAGAGGTATTTGTGGAAAGAAAGGTGATGTGAGAACTAACATAAGACTCTAGAAGAAAGCATGAGAATATCTTAATGAATTTGTGGTAGGAATCAGTTTTTTTTTTTAAGATTTATTTTATTTATACAAGAACCTGGGCACAGGCCAGAGGCGCAGGAGGGCGAGAGGACTCACCAGAAATAGAGCGGGGAACAGAACAGACAGGCTGATGAAATACACTGCTGAGGGGAGCAGTGGGCAAGACAGGAGAGGTCTGCTCGCCTTGTGGGCTGCTATGAGGCTGGTGGGGATCGAACTGGCACTGCAGAGGCTGCGAAGAGCCTCACAGTGCTGCACTCAAATGCCTGCGCCACCAGGGAGGCCCAGCAGTCAGTTTTTTTATGACAAAAAGAAAAATGGATTAGTTGAATTTCATTAAAATTAGGAAATTTTCTTTTTCAAAAGATGTCTGAAGTCTGACTAACATAAATATATGTTACATAAAGGACATTTTGTTGGGCAAAAGAGAATCATTTATGAATCTATGTGAATTTCAAGGAACAAAATTAGGGAGCTAAAAGACTTAGTGGTTACTTGGGGATCAAGCTTGGGGGCAGGGGTTATTGACTAGGGGGCAGGAGGGAATCCTTTGGAGTGGTAAAAATGTTTTATATAGGTACATAGATATCATGCATATATAAAATGTTACCAAGATATATACACTTAAGGTTCATATACTTTATGTAAATTGTTGACTGCTGACTTCTTAGCTCCTTTTTCCAGAGCAGTTCTTTGTATCGGGAGATGACATCAATAATAATTTACTGCATGACAGTCCTGAGGTAGAAATATGTACCATGTCGAGTGTAAATAGCTTCGTTGTTTATATTAATGTTACTAAGCCAAAATCCCTTTGGTGAGGTTTTTCTTGGGCACTGTGTCATTTCTAGTTGGATGCAGGGCAGATATGTTTGTGGCAATTTTTGCCTTGTTCCATCCAATGTCCTGAAATTTTTATATGCCTCTTCTAGTAGGGGTGGAGTGGGGAGGAGGTAAGCTGGAACATCCAGCGTATTCACTTCTGTCAGTTCTCAGGGTTGATTGAAATCCAAAAGTCGCATCTCAAGACTGCAGGTATATTGTAGATCTTTTCAGGGATATAGATTAGGAGAAGTGGTACTTACCATTTGTTTATAGGTGAATATTATAGTCCCAGTGAATTACTATTACTGCTTACTCCTCCACAGCTTTATCCGTACTAGAGAGTAGATCCATGTAGGAAAATATCTTAGTTACAGTAGTACTGCTATGTATAAATAGGTATACATGTGTAATCTTGAGGGTTACCAGGTGGTTGAATTGGTGGTGGGGAAACAAGTTGGTTCTCCTAGTTTCGAGGAAGTTCTTGATCTGAAGAAGCAGATCTGAATGTCTGAATGTCTTACTTCATCAGAATAAATGAGAAATTCCATCCTATACCTTCTTCAAGTGTCCTAATTAACCTCGATAATTAAAGACAAGTGTTTGAATAACTTCCATAATGATTATTTTTTTCTATTACATCATGCATTAAGCCTGTGTTGTAAAAATTCTTGGCAATGTAATAAATATAATAAAAGGAGGATGTCTATTGTGGTCAATAGACATCCACTGTTCAATTTATACTTAAAAGTTTTGCATTTTTATAAAAATTTGTGTATTTTCCTTTTAGTGTTGATGCTTCATCTTATGGTACCATATTTTTCATATCTTGAGTAAACTTTTTAATTCCATTTTAGTCCTTCAGTAAGCCCTGCTGATCCTGACAGCTTTAAAGTTCCCTCACATATGTGGTTGAAAATTCTAAATTTCCTTTTTTTTTTAGCCTAAATAACAGTCTATTAAGTATGTCTTTCATTCATCAATGAGGAAAGTATAAGGAAATAATTTTTTTTTAAAGATTTATTTATTTATATAAGCACTGGGTACAGTCAGAAGCGCAGGAGGGTGAGAGAATTCACCAGAGCCAGAGTGGGGAGCAGAACAGGCAGACTGACAAAGTACACTGCTGAGGGGAGTAGTGGGAGCGGCAGGAGAGGTCCGTGCACCATGTGGGACCCTCTCTGGCGGCTGGGGATGAATTGGTGCTGTAGAGGCTGCGGGCAGCTTCACAGCCCAGCGCTCAACCGCTGCGCCATTGGGGAGGCACTAAGGAAAGAATTTAAACGAGACAAGGGCCAGATAGATACAAAACGAAACCTACAAAGTTGTACTTGGATTTTAGAAGGAAAAAAAACCAAACTGAAAAATGGATAAAGCTTAAAAAGAATCCTAATTTCTGTTAAAAAAAAAAAAAAAACAGAAATGGAGGAAAAAAACGTAAAAAAGACACTGAGCCAGTAGTATATTTCTTAAAGCAGGAAGGAAACACTGCACTCTTGAACATTTAATAAAACAGGAGCAATCTTCAAATTTTTCTACACTACTGTTTCATTGAGGATTATTATAAATCAGTATCATGCTATTTAAGTTTTTATTTATAATTGGTAAGTTTTCTTTGAAGATTACTTACTGATTAAAATGTAAGGATTCCCTTTATCTCACTTTTCTAGCAGTTTTTAAAAGAAAATGAGGTTCTTTAAATTGAAGCAATAAAGATGTGTTTTTCTAACAAGTAACAAGATGTGTTTTTCTAACAAGGTAACAAGTAAAGCAGTCAGATAAACAGGTATCTGGGACTTAAAAATTTGCTGACAGATTTTTTTTTTAAATAAAATAAGCTTCTTTATAATTAGGGTAGCATTAACAATATGATGCTTATGAATAGCTTGCTGCTCGTAATTGTTAAATGCTTGTTTTGGTATTACTCCAAATAGTTGTTCTTTTGACTTGAAGATAAAACAATTCTGGCAATGAACTAAAGCAGTTCTGTGCTTTTCCTCATTAAGAATAGTGCTAATGGCACGCAGAGCATTTCCCTAGGGGATACTTGTGTGAGCTCAAACATTGAGTATCCTACTAATAATTGAACAACAACAAAAAGTTAGGTCTGTTTTCTACACATTTCTTATCAGAGTAGATTACAGATTGTCCCAAGGGATGGCTAAACAAATGAGCAAATAATTAGTTGCTTGAAATAAATCACTTACAAAATTTTTTGTACCCTATCATGTTTTTTTTTTTTTTTTTCCTGTTGAAAATGTAACAGTTGGTGGAAAATGTCTTCCATCTCAAAGGAAAAAAAAAAATCTCATCTTTTTCTTCAAAGTTTATATCACTATGATGATAAAAACTGTCACTGTGTTTGAGGCATTTTGGTGCATGAAACTTAAGTTCAGTCCCTAACTGATATTTTAATTCTATCTGAAATGCGAATGATAGCCGTCAGAGATATCTTTTTAAACTAGTGTTCTTTATGTTCTTGATCTCATTTAATCTTGGCAGCATCTCTAAGTCATAGATACTATTTTTACCATTTCGCAATTGGGGAAATTGAGGCTTATTGTTATGATGCTTGTCCACAGTCACATAAGTGTTTTTTTTTTTGGTTTCTTATGTGGATTTAATTTACCTACTGGTTTTAGAACCTAACCCTTAGTGAAAACTTCATCTTAATCTCCTAAATGTTAATATATTTCTTAAAAACCCAGCACACATTATAGTTCTATGTTTTCTCCCATAGCACTTTTTGGCATGCTATGAAAGCACGTATTTCGCTATTGTCTCTCCTTCTCTACTAGCATAAGATTCTACAAGTTTCTGTAATAGCTTTTTGTTGTTTCTTAATGTATATCACATATTTAATAGGTGTTTGATAAATACTGACAGAATAAAGAAAAAAACTAAAAAACAAAATAAAAAAAAGTATAGGGGAAAGGGAATAGTCTAGGAAAACCTGTACCTTTCTGGCTTGACCATCTGATTGAATGGGGATGTTATTTGTTAAGAGGAGAAAACGGGATGATGGAATGGGTTTGGGGTGTTATTAATTAGGAATTTGGGGGATCCATGTAGCTACCTAATACAGTTGGGTCTAGAGAACTCGGGTCTAGAGAACTCAGGTCTAGAGAATAGGTCTAGAGAACTGAGGATATAGGGCTACTCTGCAATTGTAGCCTTAGAGTGATCAGCTTATAAGCAGTATTTGGATTTATAGACATGGGTAAGATTGCCCAAAGAGAGTGTAGAGTGAGAAGAAAGGCAAAGATTGGATTCTGGGGAACCTTAACTAATGGAAATAGAATATTTTGTGAAATCACATCCCAGAAGAATCAAGAGAGGATAGGATTCAGAGATTTGGTAGATTGACAAATCTGTTCTTATTGTGCCCTGAGAAATTGGTATGGAACATAGGGCTGTGGTTTAGAATTGACGGGGAGTGGGAGATACAGAAATGACTGAGTGGAACAAGGGTAGAAACTTAACCAGGAATATTTATTTATTTATTTATTTATTTAAATAGAGGCATCTTTATTTATTTATTTGTTGTTTATACATGCACTGGGTACAGTCAGAAGTGCGGGAGGGTGAGAGAATTCACCAGAGCCAGAGCGGGGAGCAGAGCAGGCAGAAGGACCGAAGTACACTGCTGAGGGGAGCATCGGGCGGCAGGAGAGGTCTGCGCGCCATGTGGGACCCTCCTCCGGTGGCCTGGGAGCTGCTGGGGATCGAACCAGCGATGCAGAGACCGCGGGCAGCTTCGCAACCCAGCGCTCAACCGCTGCGCCACCGGGGAGGCCCTAACCAGGAATATTTAAAAGTTATGCTACTCATTTTTGAAAGTTTACTTGATCAATAAAGGTGATCAGAAATATAGCTATGGAAATGAATGAAGTATAAAATTAGAGTCATTATTAGGATTTTGCTACTTAGTTGCATCAGAATGATAATTGGAGAAGCAGGACACAATAATTCATTTTGATACAGTGTTACGGCCATTTTGGTTGTTAAAAACATATTTTTGTGTGTTGATAGAATATAATTAACTGATGAGTAGTAAAATTAATAAGTAAATTTTAGCATATTTAGTTTATCTCAGGTAAAGATTCTATGATACTGGATTGTTTTGCTACTACTGGCATAATAAAATGCTACAGGTTAAATGATTTAAATACAAAGTTGTTTTCTCACAGTTCTGGAGGCTTGAAGTACTAGAACAAGGTGTTGGCAAGATTGGTTTTTTCCTGAGGCTTCTCTTTGATTTAAGACTGTTTGTGCCCTCACATGTTAATTCTCTGTGCATGAGCATCCCGGTGTCTATCGTAACTACACCAGTCTGTTTGAATTAGAGCCTACCCTAAAGGCCTTATTTAAGATTAATGACCTTTTAAAGGCCCTATCTCCAAATGCAGTCACATTTTGAGGCACCAGTGGTTAGGGCTTCAAAATATGAATTACAGGAGGATATAATTCAGCTCATTATATACTTTTTGGTTTGTGAACTACAGCTAGGAAGCAGCTGCAGGATTTGCTAATTTTTGGAGGGAAAACTAGGGAGTTGCTTTCATTCCAGGGATGGAGAAAGGGAATTCTCGTACGGCTGAACTTTAGCTCTTTTCTGTAAACCACCAAAAGAAATGGCCTGTCTCAGAAGCAGTTACTATTGGGAAGTCTACCGAGAAACAAGGATATAAGCAGGTGTTTCATGCAAAGCATATTTCTTAGGTTGCAGTACTAGGGTTTGTGGTGGTTCCAGAAGATTTGCTTTATTTGAGACCTAATCTCTGGTGAGAAGGGGAGAAGCTCTCTGCAAATAAGGAAGAGGCCTGGGCTAAGGGAATTTGTCTTCTGTCTTGTGAAATGTCCTCCACCACCACCAAGTAACACCATAAAACCCCTTTCTTTTCTCCTTCTAATCCCTATATCTCAATGGTTGATGAGCTAGGAACTGAAACTTGGTGAGTGGTAGGAGAGGAGGAAGTGTAAATGGAGGCAGGCCTGTGAATCCCAACACTGGCAGGATCTTCAGTTTCCTGTTGACTCTCATTTTAACGGAGGAAGTACCAGGGAGAGTTTGTTGATCTCCAGTATCATGGCTTAGACCAAGGACATCACTTAATTCGAGAAAGAAAAATGAAAAGATCTTTTCAAACACCATCTAAAAATCTAGAAATGACTTGAGTTAACAGAATGATATGGTGAATAATTTATGCTGTATCTTACAAAACTTGGTAAAGCAGTTTTATGATATATGTAGTTTAAAGTAGTAATGGAATAAAGAATTATTTATAATTTGGGGTTTATATATTGATTTATAGAATTTGGATTCCTGTTAAAATATTTTGACTGTCATTCCAAAGGGGATTGACAGTGCTGATGAATTATCTACTGCAGATTTGGGTCTCATGTTTCATGCTATTCAGTGAGATAGGAGGACATGTAATCCCATATTATTAGGATAGTCATCTCTGGGGGAATTACAAGATTGCTACTAATTTTTCTACTCACTCAGGTTTGCTTTTAACTCATAAAACTTACTCAGTGGGTGAGAGAGAGAGAAGCTTTGCTGCCAGACAGACCTGGGATTATGTGCTCTGCTACTCCTTAGATCTGCAACCTTGGAACAAAATATACAACCTGTTTGGATTTCAGCTTTCTTACCTGTAACATGGGAAGAGGAATAGCTGCCTCATGAATTGTTTTGAAAAATAAATACGTTTATGGAAAGCATTTCTTCATTTGTTTGACACATAACCATTAACAAATGCTTGTTCTCCTCCGTCATGGAATTTATGCAGAATGAATTTGTGTTAAATTTTAAAGTTTATTTTCATTTTGGATAGAAACTCAGTCATACTGATATGCTCTGCTCCTCAGTGCTAGAGTAAAAAGTCTCACTCAGACAAAATCCAAATTAGCAGAATTGGGTTGAAGTTTTATTGTTGGAGTATAATTGTATTTACTTTACAAAGCTGAGGCTTACAGGTTATCTTTATTTTTGTTGTTTTAGCAGAGTGGCCTGTATATAAACCTAGGTCTGATTTTACTTTAACATTTCAGTGACATGGTGAAGCTAATTTTTAAACAAAATCAGGTGGTATTCCTATAAATGATTATAAATGCAATTTAAAAATTGGGATATAGTTTACATACCATAAGATTAACCCTTTTAAACTGTAGAATTTAGTGGGTTTTAGCAGCTAAGCACAGTGTTGTGCTGCTGTCAAATTGCAATATATTTCTGTCATCCCAAAAAGAAATTGCCTACCCGTTAGCAGTCACTTTCCATCTCCCCTCCCTCACCCCAGTAACCACAAAGCTAGGCCACTTTTAATCTGCTTTCTGTCCCCATGGATTTGCCTATTCTGGAGAGCTCATAAAATTGAATCATGCAATATATGGCCTTTTGTGTTGGCTTCTTTCATTAAGCATAATATTTTCAAGGTTCAGCTATGTCACAGCATGTATCAGTCTACTTTATTCCTTTTTATGACTGAATAATACCCCGTTGTACATGTATATCAGTTCATTTGTTGTGGTCATTTGGGTTGCTTCAACTTTTTGGTTATTGTGAATAATACTGCTGTGGACATTTTCCTGCAAGTGTTTGAACATATGCTTTCATTTCTCTTGGATATATACCTGGGAGTGAAATTGCTGAGTAATGTCAAAAAACTTTTTCAAGCACTTAAAACCTGGAAAGAAATTCAATTTTGTAAGGAAATCTGTGTCTTGCCTATATACCTTTATATATGGTTTTTGATGGAGATTTGGACTAAATGTATATTGCTTAAATATAAAAATAATCAAGTCATTAATTGTGTTCCCTTGTATATGTTCTGATAGGGAGAAAGAGGAGAAAAATAACAAATTACATAAAAGCAACCTACAGACTTATGTCCTACTGGCAGCTGGTTCCATAAATAATCCCAACTGGATTTCATCCAAGACAAAAGCAGAGGGGAAGGCATTGTTTGATGGAATATGGCAGTAGGTTGAAAATTTTCACCTTGGGGACTATTCACTGAAAATAGCGGATGTCCTTTTCATCAAGTTGCAACATGACTTGTTTAAACATCCTTTTACCTACATGTGACCAAAAATACTTTTCAGTGTTTGGGGCTCAATGTCCTTGAACTTTCTCGATGGTATATCATGAACCATGATATCTATGGAGTAGAAATAATCACCTTACCTCTGAAGTAACTTAAATGACACGTATCCCAAGGACAATTTAAATAATGACTTCAGATATACTTGAAAATGTAGTATTTGACAGCTCCCCATGTTAACTGTGACTAACACCACAGAGGGCTCTTGTTCCATAACCTCTTTTTCCCACAGTAAAAAACAAAATTCTAAACTTTTTCAGTTTGAACTCTAAACTTGTAAGAATATCGCTTTTTTCATGGACTTAATTCCAAAGTACATTAAATTGACCATCTGGGTAGTCTGAATATTCACTCCAGATTTTAAGGTATTTTTGTCCAAGTTTAGTTTGATAAAACTTGTGTAGAGGAGCAAGGTGAGATTTTAGTAGCAATTTACTAGAGGTTTTTTCCTATCTTTGGGGATGAGAAAAGGAGCATAGCCATGAAAGGAGTGATCTTTGATAATACTTGCCAACTGAAACATTTTATTGAAATGTAAGTTTCATGTAGTGGGTATAAGGAAACAAACGCTGCCTTGACTAGGGTGTATCAAACTTTTAAACATTTTACATGTAGAAAAAGATTTGAGAGAGGGCATGGGATCATGAAAGTATTTACTATGAGACACTAGAAAATAAGGTTAAATAAAGTGTGAAGAAGAGTAAACTGGGGATTTAGTGGGGGAAAAAGTGAGAAAAACTAAATATGTTTTATGTTCCAGAATTTATATGGAGTTGAATATAAAGAAGCAAATAAGCAGGGAAGGGCATGAATTTTTAAATTATAGAAGCTTTTTTTTTTACTACTCACTATAAGACCTGGGTGAATTTTTTAACTTCGTTGAGCTACAGTGTATTCATTCATAAAGGAAGGGTAGTACTACAGCCTTGTAAATTTATAATGAGCATTAAAAGGATGTAAAGTAACAGATATGTGTTGACACTCAAGACTTAGTAAACTCTACTATTGTTTTATTTTTTAAAAAGACTCAGAAGCTTCTAGGTATATATACAAAAGAATTGAAAGCAGGGACTCAAGCAGATATTTATATAACCTTGTTCATAGCAGCTTTAGTCACAGTATCCAAAAGGTGGAAGCAACTCTGTCCATTGAATAACTGGATAAGCAAAATGTCATATGTCAATGGCATATTTTTCATCTTCATAATGATGTAAATTCTGACATATACTATAACATGGGTGAACCTTGAGGACAGTATGCTAAATGAAATCAACCAGTAAGAAAGGGACAAATACTGTATGATTCTACTTATATGAGGTACCTAAAGTAGTCGTATTCATAGACAAATAAGAATGCTGATTTTCAGAGGCTAAAGGAAAAGGGGAAAGCATAGTTACCATTTAATGGGTACAGTTTCAGTTTTATAAGATAAAAAGAGTTCTGGAGATGAAAGATGGTAGGCATGGTTGCAAAAAAAAAAAGTGAATGAACTTAATACCATAGAAAGTACGTTATAAAGTATTTAATGTAGTAAATTTTATGTTATTTAGGCTACTTGGTCAATTTAGTATTATTTCATATGCTTTTGTTTGGCTCACAGGGATAAAACAACTCTTTACCGCTTAAAGAATTCAGCCATTGCTTTTCCCATTCACAAAGGAACAATGTTTTACTGTGTATAGGTTCTCCTGTAGTTTGTATCTTTGTTAAAGTTCATTCAGAATCAGGACTAGCTTGCCTTTTCACTGCTTTTTTTTCCCTATCCTCTCCCATTACTGAAACTTAATTTTTTTTTCTTTTCACTATACGAGGCATTTCAAATCTATGGTCCCTGCCTTAATAGGAATTAAACCCCATTCCTATTCTTGCATGTCCAAACACTCCTTAAAGAACTCTGTTAAACAAAGTCCTGCTTAATAGTCCTGGGATGCTATTCTTAAGCATCACGACAAACCTATTCTCTTTCCTTAAACATGATCTAATTCTTAAACATAGTAAAAATAGTGGAGTATGTAGCAAAATTTGTTCCCACAAAATGATTTAAGCCACCTTACTTAGAAAGGTGTTGTCATTAGAATCCTTTCCATGCTGTTTTAATTAACAAGTTTCCCTTGTTTACCACTGTGTTAATGATTATAGTTTATATAGTGTTTTAATTATTTCTCTACTGTATTTTGTGCTTTTTCCCAAAATGTACAGAATAAAACTTGTGTTAACATAAAGAATGTTAGGATCAATTTGGACATTATACAAATATTGGTTTCTGTACCCATCTTTAAAATGTAACACTTTGGGGCCTCCCCTGGTGGCACAGTGGTTGAGTGCTGGGCTGTGAAGCTGCCTGCAGCCTCTGCAGTGCCGGTTCGATCCCTGGCCGCCGTCGAGGGTCCCACATGTCACGCAGACCTCTCCTGCCATTCCTGCTGCTCTCCTCAGCAGTGTATTTCATCCCTTTGCCTGTTCTGTTCCCCGCTCTGGCGAATTCTCTCACCCTCCTGCGCTTCTGACTGTACCCAGTACTTGTATGCATAAATAAATAAATAAATAAATAAATAAATAATTTTTTTTTTAAATAATAAATTTTATTTTTATATTCCCCATACAATTGCAGCCTCCCCATTCTGACCCCAATCCCTCCCCTCCCGCCCCCGCCCCCCTAAAAGTGTCTCTGGTTCATAGTTTTTTGTTGATTTTGATTTTCACTTTCTTATAGTTATTCATTTTCCTGGTCCCTTATTTAAGTTTTCTAGATTCCTGCTATGAGTGAGACCATCCGGTATTTTTCTTTTTCTTTTTGGCTTATTTCGCTGAGCATGATCCCTTCCAGCGCCATCCATGTTGCTGGAAATTGATGTGTTTATCTTTTTTGAATGCTGAGTAATATTCCATGGTGTATATGTACCACATCTTCTTGATCCAGTCATCTATTTTTGGGCATTAGGGTTGTTTCCAAAGCTTAGCTATTGTAAACAGTGCTGCTATAAACATAGGGGTGCAGGTGTTCTTTGGAATTGATGTTTCTGTGTCCTTTCGGTAAATACCTAGGAGTGGAATTGCTGGATCATATGGAAGCTCTATGTTTAGTAGGTCCAGAAATCTCCACACAGCTCTCCACAGTGGTTGGACCAGTTTGCACTCCCACCAACAGTGCAGAAGAGTTCCTTTTTTTCCACACCCTCGCCAACATTTGTTGTTGCTAGTTTTTTTTAATATGTGCCATTCTCACTGGTGTAAGATGGTATCTCATGGTAGTTTTGATTTGCATTTCCCTGATGACAAGTGATGTTGAACATTTTTTCATATGCCTGTTGGCCATTTGCATTTCCTCTTCAGAGAAGTTTCTTTTTAGCTCTTCTGCCCATTTTTTGACTGGATTATTTTCTTTGTTGTTGTTGAGTCTCATCAGCTCTTTGCAGATTTTTGTGATCAGTCCTTTATCATTAGTGTTGTGTGCAAAAATGTTTTCCAGTTGGTGGGGTTTCTCTTTGTTTTTGTTATTGTCTCTTTTGCTGTGCAGAAGCTCTTTAATTTGATGTAGTCCCAGCTGTTTATCTTTGCCTTCACTATCACTGCTTTGGGTGATGTGTCTGTAAAGATGTCTTTGATGTGCAAATCACGTAGTGTTTCGCCTATATTTTCTTCTATGTATTTTATGGTTTCAGGTCTTATGTCTAGTTCTTTAATCCATTTTGAGTTGATTTTTGTGTATGGTGTGAGGTAGTGGTCAAGCTTCATTCTTTTGCATGTAGCGACCCAGTTTTCCCAGCACCATTTATTGAACAAACTTTCTTTGCTCCAATGCATAGTCTTTGCTCCTTTGTCAAAGATTAGTTGACCATAAATCTGTGGGTTTATTTCTGGATTTTCTATTCGATTCCATTGGTCTGTATGTCTGTTCTTGTTCCAATACCATGCAGTTTTGATGATTATGGCTTTGTAGTATAGTTTGAAGTCTGGGAGTGTGATGCCTCCATTCCCTTCTTTTTTTTTCAGGAGAGCTTTGGCTATTCGGGGTTTTTTGTGATTCCATATGAATTTCATCAATAATTGTTCTATTTCTTTGAAGAATGACATTGAAATTTTGATTGGAATAGCATTGAATCTGTATATTGCTTTTGGAAGGATGGCCATTTTAATAATGTTTATTCTTCCAATCCATGAGCAGGGGATGTCTTTCCATTTCTTTGTGTCTTCTTCTATTTCTTTTAACAGTGTTTTATAGTTTTCTTTGTATAGGTCCTTTACCTCTTTTGTTAGATTTATTCCCAAATATTTGATTTTTTTTGTTTCAATAAAAAAAGGGATGGTTTTTTTGATTTCTTCTTCAGATTTATTGTTTGTGTATAGGAAGGCTACTGACTTTTGCGTGTTGATTTTGTATCCTGCCACTTTATTGAACTGATTGATGAGTTGAATTAGTTTTTCTGTGGAGTTTTTGGGGTTCTCTATGTATATTATCATATCGTCTGCAAATAGTGATAGTTTGACTTCTTTTCCTATTTGGATTCCTTGGATGTCTTTCTCTTGTCTTATTGCTCTGGCTAGGACTTCCAGTATTATATTGAAAAGCAGTGGTGAGAGTGGACATCCTTGTCTTGTTCCAGATCTTAATGGAATTGCTTTCAGCTTTTCACCATTGAGAATGATACTGGCTGTTGGCTTGTCATAGATGGCCTTTATGATGTTGAGGTATGTTCCTTGTATCCCAAGAATTTCAAGGGCTTTTATCATGAATGGGTGTTGCACTTTGTCGAAAGCTTTCTCAGCATCTATTGATATTATCATATGGTTTTTATATTTCTTTTTGTTGATGTGTTGGATAACGTTGATTGATTTTCGGATGTTAAACCATCCTTGTGTCCCTGGAATGAATCCTACTTGGTCGTGGTGAATTATCTTATGGATACATTGTTGGATTCTGATAGCTAAAATTTTATTGAGGATTTTTGCATCAGTGTTCATTAGGGAGATTGGCCAGTAGTTTTCTTTTTTTGTGTTGTCCTTGTTCGGTTTTGGTATTAGTGTAATGTTGGCTTCATAGAACGTGTTTGGTATTGTCCCTTCCTTCTCAATTTTTTGGAAGAGTTTGTGAAGGATAGGCACTAATTCGTCTCTGAATGTTTGGTAGAATTCATTTGTAAATCCATCAGGTCCTGGGCTTTTGTTTTTGGGGAGGTTTTTGATTACCATTTCAATTTCGCTAATTGTAATTGGTCTGTTTAGGTGTTCTATTTCTTCTTTATCTAGCTTTGGGTGATTGTAGAGTTGTAGGAATTTGTCCATCTCCTCTAGATTGTTAAACTTGTTTCCATATAACTGTTCATAGTAGTTACTGATTATTCTTTTGATTTCTGCTGTGTCCGTTGTGATTTCTCCTCTTTCATTGATGATCCTGTTTATTTGTGCTTTCTCCCTTTTTTCCTTTGTGAGCCTGGCTAGGGGTTTGTCTATTTTATTGATTTTTTTCAAAGAACCCGCTCTTGGTTTCATTGATCTTTTGGATTGTTTTTTTAGTTTCAATTTCATTTATTTCTGCTTTGGTTTTTATTATTTCTTTTCTTCTACTTGTTTTGGGGTTTTTTTGTTGTTTTTTTCCTAGATCTTTGAGCTTCGAGATTAGGTTGTTTCTTTGAGTTCTTTCTTGTTTTTTGATGTGAGCTTCTATTGCTATATATTTTCCTCTTATTACTGCTTTTGCTGCATCCCATACATTTAGGATATTGGTGTTCTTGGTGTATCTGTTGATGTTTGTCTTGTGCCCCAGTATGTGATCGATCCTGGAGAATGATCCGTGTGCGCTTGAGAAAAATGTGTACTCCGTTTTTTTGGGGTTTAGTGTTCTATAGATGTCTGTTAAGCCCAATTGCTCTAGGTCCTTATTTAGAGCTTTGGTTTCTTTACTTATTTTTTGCCTTGTTGATCTATCCATTGTTGATAGTGGTGTGTTGAAGTCTCCCACTACGTATGTGTTTTCTCTGATGTCTGTTTTCAGAGAGGACAACAGTTGTCTGATATATTTTGGTGCTCCTTCGTTTGGTGAGTATATGTTAATGAGTGTTATTTCTTCTTGAAGTATTGTCCCCTTGATCATAATGTAGTGACCATTGGGGTCTCTTTTTATCTTTTTGAGTTTGAAATCTGTTTTATCTGATATAAGTATAGCTGTTCCTGCTTTCTTTTTTGGTCCATTTGCTTGTAGGATTGTTTTCCATCCTTTAACTTTGAGCCTATTTTTATCTTTTGTAGCTAAATGTGTTTCCTGGAGACAGCAAAAGATTGGGTTTTGTTTCTTAATCCAGGCTGCAACTCTGTGTCTTTTTATTGAAGAGTTTAGTCCATTTACATTTAGAGTTAATATTGATATGTTAGCATCTGTATTTGCCATTGTGTTTGTCTTTCCTTTGATTTTATTTATTTATTCTTTTAATAACTTTTTTTTTGGCCTTCTTTCATTGTTATTCATCCCTCTGAGGTTCTGGCTTTAGGACTCCTTGTAGTATTTTTTGGAGTGGGGGTTTAGTTGTAATGAAATTCCGGAGTTTCTGTTTGTCTGGGAAGGTCCATATTCTTTCTTCAAAGAGGAAGGAGAGCTTTGTGGGATAGAGTATTCTTGGTTGGCATCAGTTTTCTTGGAGTCTGTTGACTATGTCCCTCTACTCTCTCCTTGCCCGTAGTGTTTCTTCGGAGAAGTCTGATGTCAGCCTGATTTGCTTTCCTTTGAATGTTATCTGTTTCTTCCCTCTTGCCAGCTTCATTATTTTTTCCTTGTCCTGGATTCTTGGGAGCTTTACTATTATGTGTCTTGCTGTATATTTCCTTTCGTCGTGGAAGTTTGGTGTTCTTCTTGCTTCTTGTATATCAATTTTCAGCTCCTTCTTCACATTTGGGAAGTTCTCTTCAATTATCTCTTTGAATATTTTCTCTGTTCTTACATCTCTCTCCTCTCCTTCTGGTATTCCTATAACTCTTATATTTCCTTTCCTCATGGAGTCAGATAGTTCCCGAAGTCTTTCTTCGTTCTTTTTCCTTCGTACTTCTCTTTCCTTTTCTGTTTTGGTTCTTTTTATTTCTGTGTCTTCAAGAGTACTTATTCGTTCTTCCATTTCATCTATTCTGCTTTCATTGCTTTTCCCAGAATTCTTTAGTTCTTCCATTAATTCTTTGATTTCCTGCATTTCTTTTACTTCCCTCTTTAGGGACTCAATTTCATTCTTCTGACCATTGTTTTCCCTCTCTAGGGACTCAATTGCATTCTTCTGATCGTTGATTATTTTTCCCTTATCATTGTTTTCCTTTATGACTTCTGTCAGTTTTTTAATCACGGCAATTTTAAATTCTCTTTCTGGAAGGCTCAGAAGTTCTTCCAAGTTATTGTCGTTGCAATCTGGGGGCTGGTTTTCTTTTTGTGGTGTGCTTTTTCCCTGAGGAGTTGCTAGGTTGCGTGTGGTTCTTCTACTCCCTACTGTCTGTTTTCTAATTTGCCGTATGCGTTGGGACACTGTGTTGTTGGGACTGGCCGGCATCTTGGGTGAGCTTCTCTGCTCCCCTCTGGTTCCTCCAGGAGCCATATGTCAGTTTCAAGCAGTCTTTACTGGAGAAAGGTCCCTGTTCTAAAATGCCGATGTGGGGACACACTCCCCTGTGCGCCTGGTCTGCCCCGGCGGTGGGTTCCTGCTCACCCTCTGGGCTTGGACTGCAGGCCAGAGGGGGTCTGGCGTGGGCGAACTTCCCCCGCTCACCTCTGGCTCCTGAGGAAGCCTTCTGCAGGTAGTCTTTACTGAAGAAATGTCCCTGTTCTAAAATGGTGATGTGGGACACACTCCCTGCGGGTCCGGTCTCAGGCACACTCTTCTGCGCTCCTGGTCTGCCCCGGCTGTGGGTGCTCGCTCCCCCTGTGGGCTCAGACTACTGGTCGGAAGGGGCCCGGCGTGGGCTAACTCCCCAGCTGGCCACTGGCTCCTCCAGGAGCCTCTGCTGGTTTCAAGTCGCTAGGCGGTGCCAGAGATCTCTCCTAGAGCCCTTGGGGAGCTGATTTTCCACCCCGTGGGACAGGGAACAGAGCGGGAATGGTAGGGTAAACCTCAACGGCTTTGGGGTGCTGTGTCTGCCTTGTGCCCCACCGTCGTGGGGAACCCACGCCCCTAATTTCGTGCCCCGGGTCTCAGTTCCAAAGCCCTCAGTTCCAGGACGCGGGCTGTAGCCCAGTTCAGTGGCGCGGGAATGGCGCCTTTTGAATCCCGCACCCGTGCCTGGGCGCCTGGTTCCTGCTCACTCAGTGAGGGCCTCCGCGCATCTCCCCGCAAGCCTAGGTCGCAGGCGCGGGGACCTGGGCAGCTGCGATCTGGATCCGCGTTTGCTTTTCAACTGCACTGCTTTTCAGCGCGATCCTGATCCCGATCCGCGTTTGCTTTTCCAGCGCGCTGCTTTTCCGCGCAAGCTTAGCGGGCGGCCCAGGGCTGTTTGCTGGTGCTGGTCTCCTCCTGGGGGGGGGCTCTCTTTAATGGCGCCTGGAGCTCACCCCCTCGGCGAATCCTGCAGGATTCTCCGCAGCTCCCGTTCACGGGGTGTGGTGGCTGAAATAGTTCCTTTCCACTCACAGTCCCGCTTGCTGTGTAGTTTGTTCTTGTTGGTCGTTGTAGTTTTTTTTTTTTCCTCCTCTCTGCTGGTCGGAGAGTGCCGACTTTGTGGGCGGGGGAGGGGAGCAGGGTTCTGAGCTTTCCTCCCTTCTGATCCTCTTTTATGGCAACTTTCTTCTTCGGGCAGTTTGCTGGAGTCACCGTTTATCTTCCGTGTCCCAGTTCTCACTGGGACCTGCCGCTTTTCCTCCCTATTAACCTTTTTTAATGGGTGATCTTACTCGCAGCGTCTCCTCGCCTCCATGTTGTCCTATTCCTAAATAAATAAATCTTTAAAAAAAAGTAACACTTTGAATTACAGCTTTTTTTGCATGAGTTGAGACTGATGATATAGGCGGGGATAAAATTAAGCAGGATTTTGTAAGCCATGTTATGATCTTTTGCTCTATATTCTAAGGACCATAGGGAACTATTCAGTCTTTAAGCAGGGATAATGTGGTCATAGTTCAATATTAAAAGGGCAAACAGTCGATGGTATGAGAGTGAATGGGAAGAGGTCAAGAATAGATAGGGGAATGCCTGGAGGCTTTTAGAATTGGCAAAAACAAAGGGGAGCATGTTTGGAAGAGAGATTGTGAAGTTGTTCTTGGTATTTATTTTGAGGTCCCGCTAATGGGATTGTCAAGTATACATTTGGAGCATAAGTAAGTCTACACCAAAGGTGGAAAATTTTGGATGGTAGCGTTAGTTGAAGCCATGTGGAGATGAATTTGAGAAAGCCTGGGATTAATAAGAGGCAGAGATAAAAGATGACATGGCCAGAGAGGTAGAAAAAGAGGAAAGCCAGAAACCAAAGGCAAACTTGTTTAAAGAAAGGAAGAAGGTATTTGAAATGCTGAATGCAGTTAACACTGAAAGAAATGTCTATTAGACTTATTAAATATGTTAATCCTAGTGAGAGCTGTATTGGTATAGAGATGGACCCAAGTTAGAATGAAGTAGATTGAAAAATGTGAGGTAAGGTTATTGAAGAAATGTAGCCAGCTACTTCAATAAATTTAACTGAAAGAGTGGAGAGAGATGAGGCAGTAGGTCTGAGGAAAGATAGGGCCAATGAATGGGAGAGGTCTGAGTGTGTTTAAATATTGACAGCATCCAGTAGAAAACGTAAGGTGGAACACTAGTACATTAAAGGGAGAATCTATAGTGAGCTTCCTGCTGAAATGGCATTTTCATCCTTAGCCTGGGTATAGTGACTGACTTCAAAAGATGCAACTCACCTCTGCTATAGTAGCAGGTAGGGGTGGAAGGAAACATAATACCATTATTTGTTTTTCTAATTTCCTATTGTTTTCACAGGGTGCAAACAAAACTATGCTATAATTTGAACAGGGAGAGTCCAGTATAAGGAATTAACTATTTAGGGATTACCTACTAAGAGGAAAACTGAACTCTACATCATAGACATGTTAGATAGAGGGAGCAGCCACTACTCCAGGGCTGAGGCAGATCATTCAAGGAGGGAACAAATCTGGATGAGTCCAGCCCTCATCTGCAGTCCTCTCACACCTCCCTCACATGAAGGTCTGGCCTGCTGGATGACAGAGAAGTTGCTAAGGCACTGCACTGGTGGAACTCTCTGGGAGGGTGCCATGCTGTAAAACTCCTTGCCTGAGGAGGAGGTGACTCAGAGGGAAGCTGCCACTGTGAGCTGCTGGTTGCCTCACACTTAAAGGACTGCTAAGAGGGTTGCTCCAAACAAGAAAGAGCTTTTTCTTCCTTTGCTGTCCAGCATTCTCTACCCACAAACCTTAATATTATTCTAGTTGGCAAAAGAAAAATGTTTCAGGGTCTATATTCTGTTATCCATTTCCTATAAATAATGAACCTGAAACAAGTTGACAAGTGGTACATATATTATTGGTCTTTTAAAGATTTTTTTTTTTTTTTTGCAGTAATGATGAACTTCTTTGTACATAAATCTTTGTGCACACATCATCTTGTTTAGCTCATTTTTAATGAGGCTAACTGTATTAATGCTTATTTAGGAATCTGATTAGTGGTCTTTAAGACTTGCTATTTGCTTTTGTATATATGAAGTATCTCTGGAAAGACATGAGAAATACAGATTGTCTTTAGGGAGGGAAACCAATGGTCACCTATTCATAAGGCTAAAATTTTATAAAAATATTTTTTATTGTAAACATTAAAGATGTTATCTGATTTGTAAAACTCAACTTTGTTTATATCTCAGCATGTTATAGTTTATTCAATTGTCCTAGTTTGTCATATCCTATTTTTTCAACTGAAGACACCTATTTGCTGACCTTACTTTAACATTTGCAGCTCAAAATGAGTCAGGATATTTTCATTTAGTTACTTCCTCTTATTGGCTGTCAAAATCAGGTCATCCATTTCCCTTTGTGTTTTTGACCCTTGTTTGGCATTTTGATGGTCAGCCTCCTCAATGTTACTGCCAAGCCTGATTTTTAATGTCAGTTCCTGTGAGGTTGTGTGAGTAGTGGGATGCTGTAATAGAAGTGTTAGAGAGACAGATACCAGTGATTCTACTAAGTTACAAGTTTTCTTTCCTTAATCAGAATCCATCTTCTTTTCCTGTTTTTACATAAATAAAGACTTCCAGCCTTCTAGAAGAGTATTTAGGACAGTTTTCTAACCTGTCAGTAATAATAATCACTTTAAGACTTTGCCCTGTGCCTATCAACTTGCAGATTGACATAACAAAATAATACTGAGAATTGTGGCTATCAAATTCAATTGTTTTGAAACATATGAAAAAATATTTACAGAATGGTTTTTGACTTTTACCAAAATTTATTTTTAATTCAGTGTTAATTTTGTAGAATTTCATCTGGTACAAAATAAGCAAAACAGCTTACTATTTTTAACCTTACTAAAATAGAAAGGAGTTATCCTTTTTAGATCCATTTGAAGTATGAGAAGAAAAAAAGGTATTTTATATTTTGCTGTTTAATCTCAATTATTTTAAGTGATTTTCAACTATTAAAATGTTAAGAAAGACCCAAATGATCTAGTTTTATGTCTAATTTGACTGAGTCATTTTGTGATTTAAAGAAGCAAAAATTAGTCTCCTGTATATTTTCTATTAAAGTCTACCAGATTTTTTTGTAATGGCTCTTTTCTGAATAAAAGGAATTTTCCCCTGAAAGTCTTTGACATTTCTCTGTAGGAAAGAAAGTAGGTTTTTAACACAAGTAACTCATGAAGTAGGAAGAACTCGAACACTTTTACTTCCAAACTTCTATAAAGTTCAAAGGAATGTTTGCCATGTTTAGTGCTTAGCCTCCCTGTTCACCATCTGTCACCAAGTGATTCTAAGTACTGGGTTGTTGGAAAAATCATGACACATTTTTCTGTGTTTTTTTCAAGCAAAAATGCATTATGATTTTTTTCGATGGCCCCAAATCTAGTGCTCGCATTATAGTAGGCATCCTTTATAAACTTTTTTGAGAGCTAGGTGATAATCAATTTGAAGTTCTGTATTCTGACATTTTCTTATTAAGTAGCTATTCCTTAGTAATTTTCTTGGTTGGTTTTTCAGGACTGCAGGAATATGTGGAGGCTGTCTCTTTTCAACACTTCATCAAAACACGGTCATTAATAAGTATGGATGAAATTAATAAACAGTTGATATTTACAACAGAAGACAATGGGAAAGAAAATAAGACCGTAAGATTTTAAATTATATTTCACATTTATTACATAATTTATATAACAGCATAATAATTACAGCAGATTCACTGGCTTGTAATGTTAAGAATATTGAGGTGGAAATTTTTCCTGAAGTGTGGCTTCATGGATTCCCAACTCGGGAAGTGGTATTTTTAAATATTTTAGTTAGTAAATAGAACAACAGTGGATATCTTGGAAAACTGATACTCTTAAAGCGTTAATTATTGAGTGATTATTGTTTAAGTGGGCCTTTGGTTTTACTGTATTTACCATGTGCCCTTTATAAGCACTATCTCATTTAATCCTTTTATTAACCTAGTGAGGTAAGAATTATTACCTTCATTTTACTAAGAAGGAAATAGGCATTTAGAGAGTTTAAGTAACTTGTCCAAAATCACACAATTAAAAAGTATACAGCTAAGCTTTGAAACTATCCAAGCCAGTGACCTTGTCCATTCTGCCAGTGTTTCTCAAAGTATATTGCAGGGAAAACTACACCAAATATCTACCTCAAAGAAATGTTTGAAGGGATTTGGTAGAAAGGTTTTAAATTAGGCAGTATATATCACATGAACATAAGTGTGCAATAGTTATTATTAAAGAAGTTAAAATTGTTATATAGTGAGCTGTTAATCACTTACGCAGTTCATAATTCTTCCATCTAAAATATATGTGGTTTTTCTGAATTAGAAGAAAATTTTGCAGTTTGGCTTTTAAATACTGTTTGATTCTCTGGGTTTCAAGATAACACTATTTAGGCAGTACACTTAAGGATGAAATAAAGTTTTCCCTTTATTTTTCATATTTTTTCGTTTTGTTATTTTAAAAATATAACTAAAAGATTCAGTATAGGTAGGAATAAGATGGAAGAAACTGTAGAAATAATGCATAAATATTGACTGAAATTTAATTGTACAGAATGAGACTTAGTTTTGCATGACAGGTATAACTTTAAGGAAGACGTATTTTCTCGTAATTATATAAAGTTTGTTAAAGAGAAAATTCGTTTTTTGAGAAGTAAAATTCCTTCCTATTTTCATTCAGTTAGTGAAGATTGAATTACAGAAAGAAGTAATGTAAACCTGCTTCTTTCAGATAGTAACTACACCTTCCTTTCAGGTTCTTTCTAATTCAAAATAGAAATATCAGGGCAAAATCGTAAAAAGAAACTGAAAGAAGTGTACTGTTTTTAGGATCTAGGTAGTAAATTGCTCTAAGGTTATACATATGTACTTTATGTCAAGACTACATTTATAATAACGTTCCTTTTAGTGCTAAACACTGTTGGTGGTAAAAATTCTGAGAATTTGATAGGGGAAGACATTTTGCTCTGACTTGCTTATTGAGAATATTGCCAAAATCATTTAATTTAATTTGATTTTTTAAAACTTTCTTAGGAAAAAATTTCAGATATTTAGAAAACAGAATGTAACACACATTTATATACCCATTATCTTGATTCATAAGTAACTTTGTCATATTTGCTTTGTCTTAATTATTTTTTGTCACTTTAAATCATGGGTATCATGTTTCATCCCTAACTACTTCAGATCCATTTTGAAAAACTGCGTTTTAAGTAATTTTCTTTTCCCTGGTCTCTGATATTATTAGTAAAGTAGAATTTATTTTATTGACAATTTATTAGTTGAAATTTGTTAATTTTTTTTTAACTTGGTGTTTTTCTCTAAAATCAACTTCTTAGTTAAAACTAGGGAATGCCTTCTTTCTAATAATAGAAATGAAGAAGGTTATTGTTTTTTAAATAGAAGTTATTTTTATAAATGACTTATGAAATACAATTTCCTTTACCCCAATCTACCCTTTCTAAAAAAGGTGCCAGTTCTTAAGAAGAAAACAGCAGGTATTTTTATATCATAGTACAGTTTCACAGGCATTAGGATAATTGGGAAGTGACTTTGGGTGTTTGTCCAGTTCCGTGATTATTTAGCTATGTTACCTATGGTGTTCCTTGGACCTCATTTCTCAGTGACACTGTAAATTATAGGTGAAGTTCAAGTTCCTTAATGTGACTTTCTACCCTTGTCTTTCTAGACTAATCCTCACTCAAAAGAAATGCCTACCAGCTCCTCAGATATCCAACCCAGTTCTTACCTGTATGCCTTTGCAATTCTCTATCCCTAAAATGTCCTCCAATATGGTTGTTACTTCACTAGTTAAGTCTCATACAGACTTTTAGTAGCAGTTTAGGCTTTGTCTTTTTTAGAAATAATCTAGTAGAGGAGAAAAATTGATGTGGGGAGAGGAGATTGACATGATGTTGGTACTGGTGATAGCAGCTAACATTTATTGAGTATTTACTTTGTGTTGGGCATTATGCCAAGAACTTGGTAAATGTTATCTCATCCTTAAAATAAACCTCTGAGGTAGGTACTGTTATCCCATTTTACAGATGAGGAAACTGAGGTTTAGAGAGATGAAATAACTTGCCCAAGGGCATACATCTTATGAAGCAAGGTCCTGGAAGAGGTGGGAGGAGATGGGTCAAGGTCATTTGGAAGAGTTAACCTCAAACAAGAGGAGGGACAACTCATCATCTGATACTGGAGGATAGAAGGTAAAGATGGATGTGGACATACATAAGTTTTTTCTATCTGTTTGTTTGTTTTTTGGTAGGGACAAGTTAATTAAGAGAGCTTGTGTCAGGTGATCTGGCAAATGACCAAGCAAGTGAAAATAGGCAAGATTGTCTACTTGAGAGCAAAGAACTTTGGGATTGAGTAGGGGGCTAAGGAGAGCCATGAAGGTTTGAAATAGTATTTGAGGAGACTGGAAAGAGAATCATCTAAGAATAAGTAAAAGGGCTGGTGAGTAATTTGTAGCAGTATAAATTAGAGTTGTGATTATTAATATTTTTAGCTCAGTGATCTTCAGCCACTTGAACAAAGCACTAACAAAAGTAGGTTTTAAAAACTGAGTAAAGGTTGTGTTTTTGATGGGCAACTGCAGTAGGAAAACAGTCTGAAGGAACTGAGGAGAATTCATTGAGAGGGTAAAAAATAATGGTGGTCAGTGCAGACTGGGGAGAGAGAGGCCGGAAAGGAACTAAATGACTTAGGGAAATGTGAATGGCTCACCAACCTGGAGGGCTTTTTCATTGTGATCCAACAAAGTCATTAGACCTAGTTAATAAGAATGTATATTTGATTTTTTTTGTCAAGTTGCAAATAGTTGACTTTATAATGATACAGTGGTAGATTTCAAAATTTGCCTGAAGTCATTTGCTTCAACTCCCAACCCAGGGCATGAATTCTTCTTGTAACCTGAATGGTCATTAAGCAAAACAGATCCTCTTATTTAAAGATTAGTATGACTGATCAGCTGTTGATTTTGTACCCTATAATAAATGTGATACATGCATTTTCACTCTTTTTCATGGTGTGTTTTCTTTGTGTGTGTGTGTGTGTTGTGTTTTTTTTACCAGCCCTCCTCTGATGCACAGGATAAGCAGTGTGGTACTTGGAGACTGAAAATCACACCTGTTGATTACCTTCTGGGAGTGGCTGATTTAACTGGAGAGTTGATGCGGATGTGTATTAACAGTGTGGGGAATGGGGACATTGACACCCCCTTTGAAGTGAGCCAGTTTTTAAGGCAGGTGTATGATGGGTTTTCATTTATTGGCAACACTGGGCCTTATGAGGTTTCTAAGAAGCTGTATACCTTGAAACAAAGTTTGGCTAAAGTAGAAAATGCTTGTTATGCTTTGAAAGTCCGAGGTTCAGAAATTCCAAAACACATGCTGGCAGATGTTTTTTCTGTTAAAACAGAAATGATTGATCAAGAGGAGGGCATTTCTTAGAAGATTAGTCACCTGTTATTCTCTTGAGAACCCCTAAGAGAGACCAATTTGTAAGACTGTTACTTAGTATTTCATTTGACTTTATTGTGACTTTTACATAGAATGTTTTCAGTTGTACTTGTTTTAAATTGTATACAGCTGTACATAAAATTGTCAAAATGAATCATTTTGTATATTTTACTCATGAAAGTGTGCACACAAATGTTTGCATATATGCCTATTTGAATTTTGGCTGGTTAACTTTCATCATTTATCTTTGTGAATGTGAACATGCTTCAGAGTGCACTTTCTGCCAAACCTATTTTACTTTGTGTGCATTTGGAGTGGTAATATTTAGTGGGACCCACTTTTAATTAAATTGGTGATTTTGTTATATATAGAGATTTCTTATGCCTCTGGACTTGAGCTTCTGTTTAAATTTCTTGGTAATATTGTGGCAAACCTCCAAAGTAGGTTTATTTCATAGAACAGTAATTAAAAATTAATTATTTGTCAATATACTTTAATTTTATAAGGTTATTGTGAAAATCCATATTATATTCTGGCTGATTTAAGGGCATATTGAATCCATATGAAACAGCTTTCCAGAGAAATTGAGATATCAGATGTTAGTTTTAATTTTTGTCCTTTATCAGAAAATCTGATAGAGAATTGGAGCTAACATTGTAATAATTTTCACTGGTGTTTCAGTTGAATTATATACTTGCACATACAACTGAAAAGCTTTTAGTAATAATTATTTAGCAATATTTTTGTTGTCATATTACAATAGGCATGTTTCCTATTCTAGCATCTATAAGAAATTAGATTTAAGTAATTAGAATGAAGTTTTGAAATTTATGAACTAAGTTAATCTTAACCTTTAAAAGTTGTCCGATTGTGTTAATAGTATAAAAAGTTGCCAAAGAAAATTTACCATATACAATTCAGCAATAAGACAATTGTCCACATTGTTGGGAATAATGGTAGTGTCTAGTAATATTTAGAATTGGGCTTTACCTCCTGAAATTACTTCTAGATTATTCCCTGTGATGTAAAACTGACTTGAGCATGACCTGTTGGCTAACATAATATTTCCTTTTGTTTTGTGAGTTTTGAAAATTTAGATATTGAATTTTATATTTGGAAAGATTAACTGCTCTGTTTGCAAGAGCAGATGCTTTGAAAGCGTAATTTTCCAAAAAATAACACTTAAAAGGAAAATAAAACATAGACATGCCTAATAAAGTAAGTTGGTTGGTTGTTTCGGTGATGGTGGATTTTTTAATTTTGGGTTTACTTATTCTAAGATACACTGCTGAAATACCATCTGTCTCATTACATATTTTTTTTTGTCACTTGAAGTTAAATTTATAATGTTAAAGTAAAATAATGGATTAATAAATGTTTTATAGATGCTTAAAATTGAAATCTTCTGAATAAACTATCAAAATACAGAAGTTCAGCTTATTTTTTGGTCATACTGAAGAAATATTTCATCAAACTGTTGTAGAATTTTTGGCCTACCTATCCTAGTATGGAGACATAGAACAACATTAATAGTAAAAATGCGCAACCCATCAAGAATCTATAACAGGGTATCCCTGGTGGCACAAGGGATTAAGTCTCAGCACCATCACGCTATCAGCAGCCACTGCAACATGATACCTTGCCAGGGAGCTAACCTACATGGCACAGCAGACCTTTCCTGTCTGGTCCACTCCTCCCCTCAGCTGTGTATTTCAGTTAATCTGCCTGTTCTGCTCCCCACTCTGTCTCTGGTGAGTCCTCTCAACCCCCAGCACCTCTGGCCTACACTCCAGTTCTTATATACATAAATAAATAAAAATAAATCTTTAAATATATATATGACAATTTTGAATGTAATATGTGTATAGACACACACTTAACAATAGAGCCCAAAAATTCATGAAGCAAAATTTGATAGAAATGAAGACATAAGTAGACAATTCAGAAGTAACAATTGCAAGCTTCAATACTCATTTTCAATAATGGATAAAAGAACAAGGCAAATCAATAAGGAGATAGGGGACCAAGTACTATACACCACTTGGATCTAACAGGCATATACAGAATTCAACTCAAAAATAAGACACATTTTTATCAAGTGTACATGGAACATCAGCACAAAATGTTAGGCCATGAAACAAGTCTTAGTACATTAAAAAGGGTTGAAATCACACAAAGGATGTTCTGTGACCACAAATGGAATGAAATTAGAAGTACATTGGGCAAATTCACAAATACGTGGAAATTACATAACAAACTTCTAAATAACCAGTGAAACATGAAATCAGGGAGATTCAGAAATACTTTAAAAAGAAAAAAAAGACAACATACAACTTATGGGACGCAATGAAAGCAGTTCTCAAGAGGATACTTCATAGCTTTAAATCCCTACATTAGGGGCCTACCTGGTAGCACAACCAGTAAGACACAACCTATGAGGCTGTCCGTAGCCTCCGCAGCATGAGTTCGATCCCTGGCCGGCCAGGGAACAACTCACATGGCGTAGCAGACCTCTCCTGACTAGCCCGCTGTTCCCCTCAGCAGTGTACTTTGGTCAATCTGCCTGTTCTGTTCCCTGCTCTGTCTCTGGTGAATCCTCTTAACCCCCACACCTCTGGCCTGTACCCCAGCTCTTGTATGCATAAATAAATAAATTTAAAAAAAAATCCCTACATTAAAAAAAAATCAAATCAACAATCCATGCTTCTCCCTTAATAAACTAGAGAAAGAAGAGCAAACTAAACCACAAAGCAAAAAGGAGTATGAAGATTAGTTCAGAAAGAGAACAGAAAAGCAATAGTAAATATTAGTACAAAAGTAGTTTTTTTTTTTTTAAAAGACTAACCTAAGGCTAAACTGATCAAGAAAGAAAAAAAGATGACTCAAAGAACTAAAGTCTGTCATGAAAAAGGAGACATTACTACCGCTCTTAACATAAAAATTGTAAGCTACATGAATAATCAATTGTATACTGGCACATTGCATAATCTACATGAAATGGATAAATTCTTAGGAACTACTAAAACTGATTTAAGAAGATGTTGAAAATTAAGCAGAACTGTAACAGATTAAATTACTAGTCAGAAAACCAATATAGAAAAACCCAGAACTAGATGACTTTACTGTTAATTCTGTCAAACATCAAAAAAAAAAATTATTTATGCATACAAGAACTGGGGTGTAGGCCAGAGGTACAGGCAGATCTACTGAAATACACCGCTGAGGGGAACAGTTGGTGAAACAGGAAAGGTCTGCTGCACCATGTGGGTTAGCTTCCTGGCCAGGGACTGAACTTAGCTCATATTGGTGATAGGGCTGAGACTTAACCCCTAGGCCAGGGAGGCCCTAATTCTGTCAAATATTTAAAGCAGGATTAGCACCAGTCTTCAAATCCTTTCAAGAAAAGGGGGGAACACTTAACTCATTCTATGAGACCAGTGTTAGCCTCCTACCAAAGTAAAATAAAGACATTACAAGATCCCTGTGTATAAATGCCAAAAAAAAAATCCTTAATAATAAATCATATCCAGTCACATAAAAAAGATTCCATGACCAAGTAGAATTTCATCTCAGAAATGCAAACATGATTCAATGTATGAAAATCAAATAATACATTATAGCACGCAGAGGAAAAATACAATTCTATAGCAAAAAAAGTCATTTGACAAAATCCAACACCCTTTCATTATAGAAAACACAACAAAGTCAGAATAGAAAGGAAATTTTCATTCTGATAAAGGACATCGATGAAAAACAACATTGGTGAAAGTATGGTGAAAGAACTGAAAACTTTCTAAAATCAGGAACAAAACATGAATGTCTAATTCTATTGAATATTGTCCTGGAGATTCTAGCTAAGGCATTTAACTAGAAAAAGAAAGAAATGACTTCCAGATTGGAAAGGAAGAAGTAAAACTATTTGGAGATAACATGATCTTATATTTAGGAAATCTTTGAAGGACCCTCAAAACAAACCCCCAGAATTATTAGAAACAATAAATGAATTCAGCAAAATAGCAGAGTGCAATATCGATGTACAAAAATCTTATTTCTCTACACTAGCAATGAAAAATTTGTGGGGTTTTTTTTGGAAAATTTTTTTGAAAGTTTTTTTTTTTTTTAAGATTTATTTATTTATTTATACAAGCACTGGGTACAGTCAGAAGCGCGGGAGGGTGAGAGAATTCACCAGAGCCAGAGCGGGTTGCAGAACAGGCAGAAGGACCGAAGTACACTGCTGAGGGGAGCAGCGGGCGGCAGGAGAGGTCTGCGCGCCATGTGGGACCCTCCTCCAGTGGCCGGGGAGCAGCCAGGAATCGTCGGACCAGCGCTGCAGAGGCTGTGGGCAGCTTCGCAACCCAGCGCTCAACCTCCGTGCCACTGGGGAGGCCCAGCAATGAAAAATTTGAAAGGACAAGTCTATAAAAGATAATACATGAGGATAAATTTACTCCAAGAAACAGGCATACATTTTCTTTACCTTAGATTAGGCAATGTAAGTATGACACCAAAAGCAAAACCATCCAAAGAGAAAAAACTTCCATCAAAAGTGAAAGTTTGTCTATTAAAGGACACTACTAAGAAAGTGAAAAGACAACCCACAGAGTTGGAGAAAATGTTTGCAGATCATACATCTGATAAAAGCCTAGAATCTAGAATATATAAGGAACTCTTATGACATAATAACAAAAATTAAAAAATAGACAAAAGATTTGAATAGATAGTTCTGTAAAGATAATATACAATTGGCCAAAAACACATGAAAAGATACTCAGCATCATTAGCCATTCAGGAAATGCAAATCAAAAATCCCCTCAAGGATGACTCATGCAATACTGTTATTTATAAGCTTATATATTGTCCACAATTCCTGCTCACAGCTGCCAGAACCCTTTGAACTTCCTTAAGTGTTGAGGGTGATAATGATGTCTTTTGTTAAGAGGTACTTGGAAGCACCTATGGATGGGGGCTGTTTGCTGGGGAAACCAACCATGTGATTAGAGAGTTGGAACTTTCATTCCCATCCCAGACCTTTGGGGCGGGGAGAGGGACTGAAGGTTGAATTCAGTTGCCAATGAGTTAATCGTGCTTATGTTATGAAACTTCCATTAAAAAAAAAACCCCAAAAAGACGGAATAAGAGAGCTTTCTAGGTTGGTGCTGGGAGAGTAGCATGGAGAGCTCCCTGTTCCCCTTGTCTTGCTCTACATATCTCTTCCTTCTGGCTGGACCTGTCCTGTATTCTTTTATAATAAACTGGTAGTTTATTAATTGGGTTTCCTGAGTTCTGTGAATTGCTCTAGCAAATTTTTGAACCTAAGGAGGGGATTGCAGTTGGGTAAGTAAAACAGTGGACAGTGAAACCATATATAAGGGAGCAACTGCTTTATACGAATATGGGCAGTAGCATTATTTATAAGAGCCCAAAGGGGAGACAACCCAAATACCACCCATCAGTGAGTGAATAAACAAAATGTTGTACCCCAACAGTGAAGTACTCATATATAAAAAAGAACTAAATATTGATATTTGCTGCATTATGGGTGAGCCTAGAAAACATCATGCTAAGTAAAAGAAACTAGGTACAAAGGCCAAATATTGTATATTTCACTGATAGGAAATATTTCAAATGCAGAGTGAGGGAGATTGGGAGTGACTGCTAGTAAGTGTGGGTTTTTGTGTTGAGGTGATGGAGATATTCTGGGATCTGTGATATGGAAAATCTTGTGGTGTTTCATGTGGTTGCAAAATCTTGTGAATATACTGACAAAACTGAATTCTACTCATTTCGATGGTGAAATTTATGATATATAAATCCCAGCTCCATAATAATTTTTAAATGTTTTTTAAAAAGTGTATCGGTAGGTTCCTTGAAATTTTGCTAGAAATTGTCTGTGAAACTACTTGGGCCTGATATTTTGCCTTGAGGAAGTTTTTTTTTAAATACATGCTTAGTTTTTTTAAAAAATGTGTAGAGTTACTCACATTTTCCATCATTTCTTAGTGGTAAGTTTTAATAAATTGTGTTTTTCTTAGGATTGTGCCATTTTGTTTCCATTTTCAAATTTTTTGACAAAGTGTTGGTATAGTGTTCTTTATGATTATATCTTGGCTATATGTCTGTATCCACAATATCTATGTTGTTTCTCTTTACATACATTTTTCAGTTCAGTTTTGCTAGATGTTTCTCCATTATGTTCCTCTTTGCAAAGAATTAACCTTTGCTTTTTTGGGTTTTGCTTTGTTTTTGATGGTCTGTTTTCTTTTTCATTTATTTACACTCTTATTTTACCTTTTTTGAGTTTATGTTCTAATTTTTTATGTTAGATATCTTTTACATTTTGATTTTTTTTTTTTTAGGCTTTTCCCCCACTGGATCTTGACCATTGGCTTTATAAATACTTTTAATACATATGGAGTGCTTATTAGTAAAATATTATGCTGACTAGTCAAATGTCTCTATAGCCTTAAATCGATCCACCTTGATCTCTTATTTTTAGAGGCATAAGAATTGCCTTCCCCACCCCCCAATTTGGGTATTACGTAGGTACCTGATTAGCTTCTAGTCTTTTCTTTGTTTTATTGTTTTCCCAATTCAGCTATTAATTCTGTGGTCTCTAGATGAAGCAATACTTGGGCCTTAGGAAGTAGTGGAAGTTTTTGTCTTTTTTTTAATGGTGAAGAATTTATATTTAGACTTAACTTAGCTGGACTCAGTTTATCTGATCCCAGTTTCACTGGCAATATCCAAAGATATTCAGGAGACAGTCAAGCATATCTCCATCAGGCCTGATGAGGGTGTTGACCTTGGCAACAGTCAGTGTCACAGAGCTTCTTTGTTTTTGGCTTCATCTTCATGAAAAGGGTCTTTGAATTTTTTTTTTTTTTCAAAAACAGCAAATGAAGTTGAATGAATGTGCCACATTTATAGCTTCTCTTGCCCCCTAGTGAAAGTTCTCATTGTGTAGAATCACACTGATATTTTAAGTGAGAGATTACCTATTGTGATTGCTCCCTTTGCATATATAATTGGTACTCATTAAGAGAAAGATGTTTTGCCTTTGTGGAATAAAATAAATGTACATAGTTAATTTTCAGCCCATACCATCTTCAAATTTTAGGATGAAGGTTATTTTTTTCAACTTTTATTATCATTGGATATTTTTATTGACATAGAATTTGATATATAATTGACAGAAATATTGTAAGTAATAATTGTAAGTAAAATATTGTAAGAAATATTGTAAATGTAAGGTTAAGGTGTAAATGTGTTGATTAGATACATTTATACATTGAAAAATGATTACCACTATAGTATTAGCTACCACATCCCTGTGGTTACCTAGTTACCATTTTTTTTGGTGTGTGGTGAAAGCTTTTAAGATTTACTCTTTCAGGGCCTCCCTGGTGGCACAGCAGGTTGCACACAGCACTGTGAAACTGTCTGCAGCCTCTGCAGTCCAGGTTCCATTCCTTGCTGGCTAGGGAGATACCCATATGGCATGGCAGACCTCTCCTGTCTCGCCAGCTGCTCCCCTCAGCAATGTTTTCGGTCAGTCTGACTGTTCTGTTCTCCGCTCTGTCTCTGGTGAATTCTCTCACCCTCCCGTGCCTTTGGCCTGTACCCCAGTACTTGTATAAATAAAAATAAATCTTAAAAAAAAAGATTTACTCTTTTAGCAATATTCAAGTATAGTGACCCTGCATTATTAGCTATAATCCCCATGTTGTACATTTTATCCCCTTGTTTGTCTTATCACTGGGAGTTTGCACCCTTTGTGCAGTATCTTCCAGTTTCTCCATTATATTGTGTACACATGCATGTGCATGTACCTGTACACATACCCACAGGAGTTTTTCTGTGACAGCTCTTAGTACTGCTGTGTGTGGATGGAAAATGGCTGAAACACTATAGCAACATCAATAGGCAGAACCCTAATGACACTGACCCTTCGGGAATGAAGATTTGGGTCATCTGTCAGGTAAAGAACCTCAATTAGTTGAGGTTTGAAGGCAACAGGGAACAGAATGAGGAGAAGAAAATGATAAGTATCAACTGTAACTTGAGGAGCAGATGCAGAAAGTGGAACTTCAGTAATAGTATATATGTAGTACTGATTTTGTGTTTTTATTTTATAAGTTCATCAGTTGCCTTCCCTTTGCCCCCACCTCACTTTGTGCTGGTGGTGGTTAACCTTTTATTTATTTTTTAAAATATTTATTAATTTATGCATACAAGAGCTGGGGTACAGGCCAGAGGTGTGGGGGGTGAGAGGATTCACCAGAGACAGAGTCGGGAACAGAACAGGCAGACTGACTGAAATACACTGCTGAGGGGAGCAGCGGGTGAGTCAGGAGAGGTCTGCTGCGCCATGTGGGTAGCTCCCTGGCTGGGGATCGAACTCGTGCTGCAGTGGCTGTGGATAGCTTCATAGGTTGTGTCTTGACTCCGTGCACCATCAGGGAGGCCTGATGGTTAACCTTTTAATTTGGTCTTCAAGTTATAGGATAGCAAAGGTGAGTTGTATTGAATATTAAGAAAGAACATCAGAAATGGAGAGTAACAGGTAGAATTTCATCTTGTCCCTTTCAGGAAGACAAGACGTAGGAGAGACGTAGCACACTTAGACCTGGTTATAGGGGTTTATGTGAGTGCCAAGACCTCCTTTCTGAAATCTGTATTGTAGGAACTGGAAGCCTGGAAATCACATTTCCTTGATTCTCTTGCTAAGAAGGTTTTATCTGCAGCCTGCCAATGAGAGGCACGTGTAATATTTGAAAAGCAAAAGAGGAACGGAAGCCATTCTTGTTCCTTAGCATCAGAGGGCCAGCATGAAAGTTGATCTGATGGCATACGTGAGGTTTTGCAGGAGCTTTTGCATTCTGTTAATCACCTGCTTCACTGCTGCCGGCAGCTGTGGTTTCCTGCAGTTCCTGTAACTTTTTGATTTCCTGAATTCACTGGCAGCTTTCCCTGACCTTCCTTTCCACCAGCTCTTCCAAGGCTTTGGAAGCACCTGTATTAAATCCTTTCCAGATTGTAATACCTAGAGTGTTTTCTGTTTTCCTGACTGAAAATTGACTAATAGAAACAGTTTTCAGATATGAAATACCAATAATTATTAAGTAGAGGAAGCGATGTCTCATTTCTCTTGAAAGAAAAATGCAAGTTAAAACTTCAAGTACTCACTTTTTACTTATTTGATGGGCTGTGATTTGAAGATTGATAATACCAGGTTGATGTGGGGAAAATGGCCACTCATGTTGCTGTGAAGAGTGGAAACCGATCTGTGAAATTGATATTGACCTATGGGGGTATTCTGGCACTCTATCAAGTCTATTCACACATTTGTGAAATTACAAGTTCAAAATGCTTATAGCACAGTTTTAAATATTAAAGAAATGAAAATATGCATATCCTAGAGGTTAAATAAATTTTGGTATGACCATACGATTAATGCTATAAAATGCTATAAATGCTATAAAATGCTATAAAACCATGAAAAAGAATGAGACGGCTTTGTACATATAGTTATGGAAAGATTTCTGAGTTACAGTAACTGAAAATAGAAAAATGTATATCTACAACGACTGAGTGAGAAAGTCTTTTGCAATCTCATGGATTTAAATACTATTTATAAACTGAAAATTCCAACCCAGACTAAAACACCCAAATGTTTGCAATGGCTCACAAGGATCACACACTCTGCCCTCCCCTGCTTCATTTTTTTTTTTTTAAAGATTGATTTATTTATTTATACAAGCACTGGGTACAGTCAGAAGCGCAGGAGGGTGAGAGAATTCACCAGAGCCAGAGCTGGTTGCAGAGCAGGCAGAAGGACCGAAGTACACTGCTGAGGGGAGCAGCAGCGGGCGGCAGGAGAGGTCTGCGCGCCATGTGGGACCCTCCTCCGTGGCCGGGGAGCAGCCGGGGATCAAACCAGCGCTGCACAGGCTGCGGGCAGCTTTGCAACCCAGCGCTCAACCGCTGCGCCACCAGGGAGGCCCCCCTGCTTCATTTTTAACGCAGGGGATAACTCACATTAACACAGGGGTTGACTCACTTCATACCAGCCTCACTGAACTCCAACTTAGGGATCTTTACAAAGTCTGGTTTTTCTACCTGGTTTGCTCTTTCCTCCAGACACCTGCACACTAATTCCTTCATCACTTTTAAGTTTTTGCTAACATGCCACCTTCCCAATCAGACCTCCTTCGACCTCATTTAAATGGCTATTTGCCACTGGCCTATTCCCAACCAGTATTGCTGCCTTACATATTTTCAGAGGATGATTTTGCAACCTCTGCATTAGAATATAATGTGAGTGGTACCCTTGAAGTTGTGGAAAGTAGTATATTCCCTTATTACATAAATATATAACTACGTATTATGCTTATCATTTGTCTCCCTTAACAACTATGTAAGCTCCCCAAAGAGAGGAATGTTATTTGTCTCCTTTACTCACCTGTATATACCAGACATATTGAACAATCTGTGACACATAGTGAATATTTGTTGAAAGAATAGACAATAGTTTGTTTTCAAGTTTTTGGTGGTACAAGCTATACTGTAATTATGTGTCAACACGACTCAGCCATGGAATGCCCAAATAATTGATGAAACATTATTCTGAGAGTGTTTTTAGATTTGAGTTGGGAATACCATTTGAATTGGCAAACTGAAGCAGATAGCCTTCCTAATGTGGGTGGAACTAACCCAGTGAACTGAGACAGAGTAGGAGGAGGGAATTTATACTTTTCTTGGTTCTTAAAAACCAGTTATTGGACTGGAACTTATACCACCTAGTTCTCAGGCCTTCAGACCTGGACTTAGACTACATATCAGCTCTCCACTCTTCAGCTTGCTGACTGTATACCTTAGGGTTTCTCAGTTTCCGTAATGCATGAGCTGATTCCTTATAACAAATTTCTTTATACGCACATAAAACCAGTTGATTTTGTTTCTCTTTAACACCTTTACTACCATAGCATTCTTAGCTTACCTCCTCGTGAGCACACACAAGAATTTAGATAGATAGATTACAAAAGGGTGAAATTACCTGATATTAGAATATCAAGTTCAGTATTAGTAGATGTTGCTAAAGTGCATGTACCAACCTATGCTGCTTTTTGCAATTGTATGAAATTGTGTGTCCACATAATTTTGCCAATCCTGATGGCCAATTTGATGGGTTTTAAATGGTGTTTCTTTTCATTGTTTTTTTAAAAAAATTTTTTTAAGATTTTTTATTTATTTTTATACAAGAGCTGGGGTACAGGCCAGAGGCTCAGGAGGCTGAGAGGATTCACCAGAGACAGAGCGGGGAGCAAAACAGGCAGATTGACTGAAATACACTGCTGAGGGGAGCAGCTGGCAAGACAGGAGAGGTCTGCTCCACCATGTGGGAATCTCCCTGGCTGGCTGGGAATCGAACCCGCACTGCAGAGGCTGCGGACAGCTTCACAGCGCTGCGCTCAACCTGCTGCGCCACCGGGGAGGCCTGTTTCTTTTAATTCTTATATAATTGTGTACAGTGTAGAAAAATCTATAGAAAATGTAATTCATATTCCACTTGAAGAGATAATTATTAGCATATTGTTAGCTCATTATCTTTTGAATCTGGTTTCACTTGGCATGTGTGTATGCATGTCTGTGTGCAGCAAATATATATTTTTATATGTAAATCTATGTATTTATAGATAGATATGGACATTTGTGTCAGTGTTGTTTATAATCACAAATACTTTGAAAGTAATCCTTCACATTCAACAACAGAATTGATTGAGTAACTGCATTATAACAACACGAAGGAATATTGTAGCCATTTAAAAACACCTGGTAGATACATTGACTAACATGTAAAGGTTTTGACATTGGTGAAAAAAATTGTATTATAAAATATTACAAAGAGCACAATTCCTTTTTAGTTTAGCTATAATTATAGATGTGTGTTTATATACATATGTCCTTGAAATTGCATCTTTGCCTGCATCTATGTTTAGAATAAATTGCTGAAAGTAGATAGTAGTAAAGGCAATGGGGAGTTCAACTTGAAACCAGGTGGGTAATATGAATGTTTTTGTTATTTTATGACAAATTGAGTTGTTTTCTTCTGGAATGAATATCAACTTTTTCTCTTCTAAATTCTTGTATTCTGGATATGTAAGATCTTAATTATATGACCATATCGTTATTTATACATGGTTCTTTCCAGACATGTAGGTATCAGAATATTTTCTTCCAAGGTTACTAAGAGGAGGTCTTTGGCATGACTTTCCTACCTAACTCCACCCTGTCATAGTTAATAGGAATTCCATGTGTCACACGTGCTCCAGAGTATCAGTACGTGCGCCGAAGGAGAAAGGGTTCTCTGTGATTACTTTTCAACATGAAAGTTTAAGTGTATATGTCTCACAATTATCTGCTCCATTTACCAGTACCCATTCCCATCCTGCCTCAATGAATTTAATGAGATTAGCAGATGTTATTTCTTTAATTGTCTTTAGAGTATTGTCAGGTAGCAACATTGTTCTGGGCTTAATAGAAGTAAAGCACAGAACAGCAATGAGATGAACTAAAATTTATGCGAAAATATTCCGAAGGTCTTCCAGCTTCCAGTTACAGTCTACCTATACTTTTCTAAAGCCATTTATATAACAGAATGCTACATCAGAAACCTCCAAAGTGAAATCGGCTTTCAAAAAATCAAAACAGAATTGGTTTATTATTCAAGTATTATTTTTGTTAAATTATAAATTATGTAAAATATTACTATTCTTGTTTAAAAGCATTGAAAAAAGATGTTTCCAAGAAATTATTGTTAATATTAAATTTCACAGTAGTATTATGATTATGTAAGAAAAGACTTTTTTAGATATGCATATCAAAGTATATAGGGATAAACAACATGCAGTCTAAGCTTTGCTTTAAAATTCAATGGAGGGCTTCCCCGGTGGCGCAGCGGTTGAGTGCTGGGTTGCGAAGCTGCCCGCAGCCTCTGCAGGGCCGGTTCGATCCCCAGCTGCTCCCTGGCCACCGGGTGAGGGTCCCACATGGCGCGCAGACCTCTCCTGCTGCCCGCTGCTCCCCTCAGCAGTGTACTTCTTCAGTCTGCCTGTTCTGTACTCCGCTCTGGCTCTGGTGAATTCTCTCACCCTCCCGCGCTTCTGACTGTACCCAGTGCTTGTATAAATAAATAAATAAATCTTAAAATAAAATAAAATTCAATGGAGGGCCTCCCTGATGGCACAAGGGGTTAAGACGCAACCTATGAAGCTATGTGCAGCCACTGCAGCACGAGTTCGATCCCCCGCCAGGAAGCTACCCACATGGTGCAGCAGACCTCTCCTGACTCGCCTGCTGCTCCTCTCAGCAGTGTCTTTCAGTAGATCTGCCTGTTCTGCTCCCCATTCTATCTCTGGTGAATCCTCTCATCCCCCACATCTCTGGTCTGCACCCCAGTTCTTGTATGCATAATAAATAAATCTTTAAAAAAATAAAATTCAATGGAGAGGGAAGGAGGGAGAGAAAGAGAGACAGATGGGTGAATAATTGAAACTATGACAAACTATATGATGGGTTTATGGGGTCCCATTGCATTAATCTCATTTTGGGAACATCTGACATTTTTTTCATAATAATTTCACAAATTTAATAAAATAAAAGATGGTTTCTTTTTTAAAAAAGATTTAATTATTTATGCATACAAGAGCTGGGGCACAGGCCAGAGGTGCAGAAGGTGAGAGGATTCACCAGAGACAGAATGGGGAGCAGAACAGTCAGATCTACTGAGATACACTACTGAGGGGAGCAGCAGGAGAAACAGAAGAGGTCTGCTGCGCCATGTGGGTCACCTCCCTGGCTGGGGATTGAACTTGTGCTTCAGTGGCTGCCCATAGCTTCATTGTGCTGCACTTATCCCCTTGCGCCACCAGGGAGACCCAAAAAGGTGGTTTGAGAGAGAGAAAGAGAGAGAGAGAGAGAGAGAGAGAGAGAAAATGCTGGGTGTCTGAGAAAAGTCATCTGACAAAGGAAGAAACTTGACTACTGAAGCCAACTTTTTAATGAATGCTTCCTGCTGCCATCTAATGGCACAAATATAAACATCTATAGGTGTGTACATGCACATACTTGTATATAATGATCACACATATGATGTACACACAGATACATGTGTGAACACACATCCACACTGACACATGTATACACACAGTTTTCATGCTGTTTGCCTGTCTCTGGGAGCAGCGGGAGAAACAGGAGAGGTCTGCTGCGCCATATGTGGGTTAGCTTTCTGGCCCTGGCCAGGGGATGGAACTCAGGTGGCAGCAGTGATAGCGCTGAGACTTAACTCCTAGGCCACCAGGAAGGCCACCTTGAACATTTTTCAGTATGGCACCTAGATTAAGTTCCATGTCCAAATGACCAGAGGGAGGGTTTTATTAAAATGGAGCCAAATACAGACTTCTTATGTACCTGTCTGCATGAGTTAAGTTTGTGTACAGTTTTTGTATTAAGACAGAGTGATTGGGATCGAAAGTCAAGCTAAGAACTCAGGGCTATAATAAATCAGCCAGGAGTGAGGAAGTGAAAGAGAGGGAGGAGGGAGAGAGGTTATCAGAAAACCTGGGAAGACTCAGAGTTAGTGACTGAAAATGTAGAATGATATCAGAAAATCAGAAAGATGCCACAAAAACAGTGAATATAGGGATTAGGATCATAAGGGCATTCTAAAACCTAATGCTAATGTTCAAACTATAGAGAGCCTGTAGGAATGGGAAGGAAGGAGTAAGCATGAAAAGAAAAAAAGGACCAGTGTGCAGGATAGATGGCAAAAGGGCAGAATGTGTGTGCAAGGGTCTTTGCCAAGGTCAAGGGTCTGGACAACACAGATGTCAGCAACAAGAAACTAGTTTTATGATAAGCAAGGCAATTGCATTTTCCAGGGAACTTGCCTCATTATGAAAAGGAGGAAGAGATCCATAAATCCAGCCAGTCTAGAAAAAAGAAGGGGAAGGTGAATCACTTGGCTTACATAGCCCCTCAGCATGTGAGTGCTTGCCTCACAGATGGCCAACCTTCATTTTTGTTCATTCAACATACTAAACTAGACAATTAGAAATGGAAATGAATGCCACTGTCCTTTGTCTTGAGATGCTTATACATTCACGGGGAAATAAAATGCCTTCAAGGAAAAGTGAACGATTATCAAATGCCTAGTATGTACTGTCAAGTTCTAAAGTGGTGGGAAGGAGGCCTGTCTGGAGAGATTTGACATCTGGGACAGTGGTCCTAAAAATGTGGTTCTCAGACCCGCAGCGTCAGTATCACCTGGGAGCTTGTTAGAAAGGTGGATTCCAGAGTCACTAAGCCAGAATCTCTGGATGTGGGTTCCAGGAGTCTATTAAATAAGCTCTCCAGAAGATCCTTATGGATCTGGAAGATTAAGAGGCACAGAGTTTAGGAGTAAAGAGGGAAACGGAACAGGACTGGGAGCAGGGAACAGCTCCCTGCTGTGAGTACTGATTAACACAACTTTTTTTTTTTTTTAAAGATTTATTTATTTATTTATTTATTTATTTATTTATTTATTTATTTGTACAAGCACTGGGTACAGTCAGAAGCGCAGGAGGGTGAGAGAATTCACCAGAGCCAGAGCAGGGAACAGAACAGGCAGACTGACGAAGTACACTGCTGAGGGGAGCAGCGGGTGCGGCAGGAGAGGTCTGTTGTGCCACATGGGACCCTCGCTGGCAGCTGGGGGATCGAACCGGTGCTGCAGATGCCGAGGGCAGTTTCACATCCCAGCGCTCAACTGCTGCACCACCAGGGGAGGCTTGATTAATACAACTTTCAAAGCTTTAGGAACTAGGATTCTACAGGAAGGGAGAGTAGGATGACTGGAAAAGCCACATACACACCTGGAATTTCAGAACTGAACTGTATCATTTTAGACTAGCATTTTCCAAAAATGTATTTATTCCTCAGAGATGAGATACTCCATGAAAAAAGGATTCTAAGACAATGACATTTAGGAAAGATTAAATTCTGTCTACCCCCCTTGGAAGTTTACAGTTCATGTAAATACATTAAAGACCTGAAGTGTCTTTTAAAAAATCTATTTAGCAAGATTTGATTCTTATCTGCAGACCACCAACAGCAACACCTCCTTGGGGCTGGATGGAGATGCTGAGTCTCAGGAGTGCACCCAGAATCAGAATCTTTATTTAACAAAACCCTGAGGGGATTGCTGCTGACAGAAAAACCAGAGGCATGCTAGTTTGACCCCCAGCACCGCTTTATATGGAATGTATAAAGAAGTCATCCTGTGGAACTCACTTCGGGAAGTGCTGTGTTAGCCAAAGGGAAGCCAATGATTTGGGGTCGGGAAGAATCACCATGAAAGCCAACGTATCTTTGCCTCCCTCACTACCCAAAGAAGGTATCTTCCCTGACTTTTTTGTGCTCACTCCCAGAGAAGCCTTCCAGTAATTCTCTCCTGCAGCAGATGTCATTCAGGCTTTCAGTTCCATGCATGGCTGTTCTGGCCAGAGCCCCAGCAGCCATCTGTAATATAGCGTGTTCAAGATCTTTGGTGACATGGAGACTCAACCCACTGCTTATTAACCTAGGGCCCAGCCTTTGTCCACACTAGTGATGGTGTTTTAGTGCTTATGTAAATGTTTGCAGTATTCTTGGGCCTCCGTTCAATGAAGAGCTTGTCATCCACTCTCCATCTTGCTGTGCAGTTTTTAGCCAAATTACACCATAATAGTCTTCTGCTTAATTGCAATTTGTTTTATTTAAGAAATGATTTCAAAACAATTGCTTTAAAATGTCAATCTGGGGCCTCCCCTGGTGGCGCAGGTTGTTGAGCACCCAGCTGTGAAGCTGTCCACAGCCTGCAGTGCCCGTTGGATCCCGGCTGGCGAGGGTCCCATATGGCGTGGCAGACCTCTCCTGTCTCGCCCGCTGCTCCCCTCGGCAGTGAATTTCGTCAGTCTGCCTGTTCTGTTCCCCGCTCTGTCTCTGGTGAATCCTCTCACCCTCCTGCATATCTGGCCTGTACCCTGGTTCTTGTATAAAATAAATAAATAAATCTTTAAAAAAATAAAAAAATAATATGTCAATCTGAATTATTCTCTCGTTGATCTAAATGTGTGCCTGTCTTTTTGAAAGCTGAATTTTTCTTTGAATCAACATGAACTTAGGGGTTCACTGATTAAACCAATGGTGGGAAAGTCCAGGATTTCCTGGAGTTTCGTGACCTTGAGAGTTGGTATGGCATTCACAATAGACCCAATTGTTGGCACCATTATATCCCAGAATATGGCAAAGCAAAACCTCTTTTTAAAAGGGATTAACTGAGAAGATGATAGCTATTGAAAGGTATTGTGAGCACAGATGCCGTAGGCACATGGAAGCTCTTACCAGAGATTCCAGAAGATGTAGCACCACCAGGAGGAGGGGCACTGTGGAAAACTCCCCAAAAAGTCCCCCCCAAGGAGCAGAAACAGGTCAAAAGTAAAACACAACAGGTTGTTGCATGATAGTGATAAAGGCAACAGGGAGTTCAACCTGTAGCCAGGAAGTGGAAGACCTCAGTACCTCCTTCCCAACATCTGCCAGCAACGCCTGCCTTTGTGTTGCAAGGAGGCCAAACGGGGAGCAAATTAAAGAATGGGGACCAGTTTCCTCTCTTTGTGCCCCAGTTCCCCCTCCTTTGTATACACCCTCCATCCTGAGTAAACTCTGGTCCTCTGAACTAAAATGGATAGCCTTCATCCTGTGGAGAAACAATTATTGCTGAGAGGGCCGCAGCCAAAGGATCACCAGAGGCTGCAGGTTATACGTGGGAATCGAGTTGATAGGCAAGAACTTAGGCAATTTAGCCTAAACCAGGCTACAGTGGAATTGAACAAAGTTGTTTTTGGTTTTCTTCCTTGCCGTGAAGCAGAACTTTTGTAGAAGAGTAACTCAGTCTTTTGGTTTTAGACACTTCAGCCATAATGGCCATATCAGAGGGGTTTCCCTCTGGGCATTTTTAGAAGGGAGGGTCTGACTCTAAAGATTTCCTGGGAGCTTCTGCCATCTAGTGCCTGGCATGAGAGATGGTGTCACCATGCCTATTGTCCTTCCTTTGTAAGTTTATGCATATCCAGTCAAGGTGAGAAAATTTTAAATGCATCAGATGGAGCTGAGTCTAGCAGACACAGAGCAAATTCTGTAACAATGGATGAGAGAGAAACAGGGAGGATATAGTGAAGTAGGCCTCAAAGCCTGTGTGTACCAGCAATTTCTGTTTCTTCGCTTTCACATCCCTCTCCTTTCTTCATTGTTCCCCTCTGCTGCACCTTCACCAGAAGCAAATCTGTCAAGTACCTTTCACTGGCCTTCCTTGCCTTTCTGTCCTGTCCATATAGAAAGGACACTGTGAGAGCCAAGCCTGTCTGACCGAAATTCTCTATGGAATCCAGTAGATGTCTTGTTTTAACATAGCTCTATATTCATCATTATCTTTTAAAATAGGTATTTATGAGCCTCCCTGGTGGCGCAGTGGGTTGAGCGCCGCGCTGTGAAGCTGTCTGCAGCCTCTGCAGTGCGGGTTCAATCCCTGGCCCAGCCAGAGAGATACTCACATGGTGAGGCAGACCTCTCCTGACTCACCCACTGCTCCCCTCAGCAGTGTATTTCAGTCAATCTGCCTGTTCTGCGCCCGGCTCTCTCTCTGGTGAATTCTTTCACCCTCCTGCGCCTGACCTGTACCCCTGTTCTTGTATAAATAAATAAATCTTAAAAAAAAAGACATCATGATTTAAAAAAAATTAAAAAAATACTTATGATGATAAAACAACACAAGTTCATTGTAGAAACTGGAATGCACAGAAAAGTAAAAAGACCCCACTTATCTCTATACCTGGATTTATTCCTTATTTTAGGGGTACCATTTGGAAAGTGGGCCTAGTGAAGAAATTCTGACATGGGAAAGCAAATTATTGGAAGAAAGACTAGAGGAGCTTCTAGAAGAGCCCAGGTAGGGATCACACCTGGACTCTGCTGTTGCCCACACTCCTGAGCACCTCCAAACACTGCTTTTTTAAAGATGCCGAGACAATGTATGCATTTCAAAGCCTGTTGCCTCAGACCTGCCACTGCGGGAGGATTGCCCTGGGGTGACCTGGTGAGCGGGCTGCAGAGCGCGCAGGGCGGATGCTGCGCATGCGCGGAGGCTGAGCCAGCGCACAGCTGCTCGGGCCGCTCACATGTACGTGCCGCCACAGCACCCGTGGCTGCATCTGGTATCCTCTTTGACTGCATCTGACATCGCTGTGACGGGAGGTCAGGCAGAAAATAATAACCTGTTTAAATAACAAATTCATTAAGTATTTTTAAATATGGAGAAGGAAAAAATATGAAAACAGAGATGGTTCATAACCCCACCTCCTAGCTAACTCCACTGGACACTAGAAAAATGACAACACAGGCTTAAAATATGCAAAACAGCTCAGGAAGGTTCCAAATGAAAAGTAAATAACCTTCCTACCCAACAGTCTCTTTTCCCAAAGGTAATCATTGTGTACTTATATGTGTGCGTGCGTGCTTATGTCCTTATCCTTTTAACTTTTATGCAATATGGATTTTTACTATTCATTTTTTTCTTTTTTTGCTCCCCTTCAGTTTTCATAGGGATGTTTCCATATTGGCATATCTGGAGGTAGTACTTTTTAAGGATGCATAGGATTGCATTTCTAAGGTACATTATTATTTTGCTTATTTCCTACTCATGGACATTTAAGTTTCTAGTATTTCACTATCACAATCTTACAGTGAGCATATATTTATATTTGTGTGGGGATATATTTGCTCGAATAATCTATAGGGTAAATTCACAAGAGTGAATGTGCCAAGTACTGCAGTATAGAAACTACCCTTAGAAAAGGATTGGTAGAGTTTTTTCAAATAGCCCTTTAAAAAGATTGCACAAATTTATACCCTCACTAAAAGGTGAATGAGTTTGAACAATTTGGTCTAGGGATAATGGCAGTATTTTTTTTTTTCTATAAATTGCTTGTTTGTTTTCTTTGCTCATTTTTTCAACGAGGTTCAACTTTTTTTTAAATAACTGATTTGACTGGACTTGCAAATGTGCAAATGTTTTCCTCAGTTTGTCCCTGTATTTGAGCTCTGTGTTTAGTTATTGGCTTCGTTTTGAAACAAATTCTAACATTTTATGTGACAAATTTGGTAGAACACCTTTAAGCTTGTGGATTTTCTGGCTTATTTTGATCCCTCTCCTTTTAATAAATAAACAAAGAGACCAGCAAACTGATTCAACCATGCCTTTTATTTAAAACACACACATGCACACACACATGCACACACACACTCCTGTTGTTATGAAAGTCCTATGTTCAATGAAGAAAGTTTATAAAATCCATATAAGCAAAACTTAAAGAATCCTGTAGTCTAATTTCCAGAAGCAGTCACTATGAATATTTTGCCAAAGAAAGTTCTAGCCCTTAATTTTATGCAATAATTAAGATTATGTTTTGTTCAGTTAGTGATCTATTGACAAAATAAACATGCTCCCTAACTTAAGTCTAGAGAGAACTTTAAGGTCAGTTACAGGATTTAATTTTTGTTGTAAAATATAATTGATAGTGCTGATTTGCATTCTGGTGCAAGTGCCTCATTTTTTCATGGACTGGTCGTGGTGACAATCTGTAATTGTGCATTCTCATCATCCCTGTAGTTTGTCAGATAAACTAGACCCTGAAAAGATGGAGCTTTTTAAAAAAAATAATAATTCCAAGGTATGTTGTAGTTTATGGATGATTAGGCTAGGCTTAACCATCTAAACTCTAAAAAACATTTACATTACTAGTATTTTTTTTAAGTCATAAGAAATTTTACTATATTCCAGTGTCTAGTATTACTCTCTGTTTTCATTTTTGTGATATTAAGATGAGAGTCTTAACTGTAGAGAGGCTTTTAATAATCTAATTTCTTTATGTTATTATGGAAATTTTTTTATATAGAATATGAAATATAGATTTTTTATTTTATATAGAATATAGGTTATAAGAATATAACCATTACTATATTCTTAGACTATACATGTCTGCTACTCCAGTTTTCTGGAGTAATTTTATTGTTATTTGTCTACTGAAGTATATATTTATATATGTACTGCTAATTGCTATGTGATTTAAAAAGAAATATATTACTGTAGAATGCTGTTGCAAATTCAATAAAGTTATATTTGAACAGGTTTTTTGTGGTCTCCAGAGAAAAAAAGATTTTGTTTTATTTATACTATAATATTTAAGTAAATGATTTTTAGTAAAATTACAGAGCCCTGCAATCAACATCACAATCTAATTTTAGAACATTTTTGCCACCCCAGAAGGAAACCTTCTGTCCGTTTGCAGCCAACCCCTCATTCATACCATCCAGCCCTAGGCAACTACTAAGAATGTTAATCTGTCTCTGTGAATGTGCCTTTTCTGGCTCTTGCATTTGGCTCCTTTCACTTAGTATAATGTCTCTGAGGTTCATCTACATCAGTTTGCATCAATACTTCATTGTTTTCATTGCTGAATAGTATATGATTGACAGGAAAGGCCACATTTGCTTATTCATTCATTGGCTGATGAATATTTGGGTGGTTTCCACTTTTTCAACTATTCTGAATAATGCTGCTGTGAACATTTTTCTACAAGTTTTAATTTCTCCCAGGTGTATACATAGCAGTAGAATTGCTGGATCATGTGTAAAATATGTGTTAATAGTTACCTCTATTAGAGGTAATTACCTCTAATAGATGGAGTCAGGAGTCTCTGAAGGAAAACCACTATGTGAGACATGGCCTGTGAGACATACAGAACCACTTATTATTGAAAAGTGAACACAGAAGTCACGGGATCTCCCAAAGCCTCCATGTAGGGACAAAGGAAGATAGCTCCATAAATATATTTTGAAGGCACCATGGAAGACAACAATAAAAAAAAAAAATAAATGTGTATATTGATTTTGCTACATGTCCTGTATAATCAGTATTATTGATTGTACCCCCAGTATTCCTCCCCCAATATATCTTCATGCACAGTTTCTACTTCTGACCATTTATTCCAGTATCTCTGAAGACTTGTTTTATAGTTGGGCACATGCTTTAGCTTGTGTATGTGAAATAATCTAGAGCAAGAGTCAGACATCTTGGATTCTAGTCTGTTTTAGTCTTGGTCTTCTCAAGTGGGGGTGGTGGCAGAGAGAAAAGCAATGCATCTCTTGCCATGTCACCAGGTTATTATAAAGATGAAGAAATATAAATGGCAGTGGGCATCTTTTGGGGGGAGATGGAGGAAATAAACGCTGTATTCATATTTTTAAAAATTATTCAATGCACTTCTAATTTTAATGTGTGACCCTCCTTTCCTTTCTTTATTTGCATTGTACAAAGAGTAGTCCTGAACAAAATGAATCACTCAATATATTGACTCAAATGTAGTCTTTCTTAGTCAAGGTTCAAATAGCAGAAACCATTGGACAGATTTTAATCAATAAAGGGGACTTACTGGAACAATTCTGGGGTAAGATAGCTAGATTCTAGAGACCCAGGGAGAAGAAGACCATCAGGAATTCCCAGGCCTTATCTGTTTCATTCTTCTCTTTTGAGATTATATCACCTTTGTTCCAGTCACACTCAGAGAATCACAATTCCATATTCTCAAAGAAAGAACTGGGGTCAAGGAAGCAGTTCCCTTAATATAGGAAGGGCTACCAGGAGCTTAATTAGTAGGTGAGTAGTTGCATTAGGGCCTTTGTTCTAATGCATTTGTTTGTTGTCATGCAGTATATACACTGTATTGTGTAGTAAACAAGATGGCTCAGGGTTCTAAAGAAATGAAGTTCTTAAAGAATTTCAGCCCATCCTGCTTATCATTTTATTTCTCTTTTTCGCTCGATTTTCCCTGACATCTGTATAGGAAAAATATAACTGTATTTTCCCCTTCTTGTATTCCCATGGCCGAGTCATGAGTAACCAAAATTCATGATCTCACAGGAAAGAGATGGTGTGATGAGTGTGGGACAGCCCAATGCTAACATAAAAACTTTGCTACAGTTTCTACACTCCCTTGTGATTTCTGAAGATCTTTGCAGCACACCCAAAGAAACTGCAACAAGGAATATCTCACGTAACAGGGAACAGGAAGAATCCAGGCAGCCTCCAGTGTGTACCGTACACACTGAGTGCCCAGGAAGTCCATTTCACCTAATAGGTTTGGACCTTGGCCAAACCGCAGCTTTAACAGTGACATAAAAATATATAATGTACATGAACAAATGACCAGCAAACTTCAACATCTGTTTTTTATCTTAAGTGTGTTTCTTTGTCTTGTCACTGGAAAAAATCCCGGAAAAGTCTTGAAAGTTAATTAGCTCCAAATTTACTCTAGGAAAGAAGGGCCAAAGAGTTTGGATGACAAATTTTTGTTTGTTCCAGCTGCCAAGCTGGTCTTTGACCCCTTAATTTAACATGGTGATTATTTATTTGCACACAACTCCTTTGTTTTTTTCAATATAGAAATCTCTTTCCTGGAAAAGGCACCTGGCTTCTGATTCCCATTTGCAAAGAATTTGTCATTTCTTTGCAAATAAGTTTTGAACTGTAAATCTATATAGATGCTGCAATATGTAATCCAATCTCTATCTAATCTAATATATAATATAGATTTTAATGTACTCTATATATTTCATTTATTAAATTTCTAAGCATTGCAAGAAGATATATAATAACAACATACATTATTATTTGAGTTTGTATTTTCCTCCACAATTAATTTTCTTTTAAGAACTCAAATTTCCTGCCTTATATAACTATTCTTACTATACACATATTCTGCTACCCACATACTTTTGCAAACTTTGTTCTTTTTCAGTCTATTTGAAAACATGCTATGTTGATACAGGTGGAGATGAAAAATTACTAATTTAAAATGAGCTTTTAAGATGATTGTCCATCATGTTAGTAAACCAAAATTTGACTTAAATCCATCCAATTCTTTTGTGACCACATAACTTCTGATGGGCAATCTCTTTTTTTTTCAAGATTTATTTATGCATACAAGAGCTGGGGTATAGACCAGAGGTATGGGGGGGGGGGCTAAAGGATTCACCAGAGACAAAGTGGGGAGCAGAAGGGGCGGATCTACTGACATACACTGCTGAGGGGAGTAGTAGGCAAGGCAGGAGAGGTCTGCTGTGCCATTTGGGTCACCTCCTTGGCCAGGGAATTGAACTTCTGCTGCAGTGGCTGCCATAGGTTCATAGTGCTGAGACTTAACCCCTTGCACCACCAAGGAGCCCCCCCCTTTTTTTAAAGGCAAATTGCTTCATATAATTATACAATACACTTGTCAAGGGGAACCCTGCTTGGCCTAGAGGAGGGGTCCATGACATGAACTCCCAGCAGGGCTAATGGGGCCTACCTTGCCAAGGGGAGTCCCCTGATAGGAGCCCAACCCCTCCCCCACCCTCCATTCGGCTAATATGGATTCCCCTTGGTGAGGGGAGCCCACACTTGGCTTAGTGGTAGGTCCATGAATTGAACCCCCACTGGAGGCATCTACTAATGACTATCCACATCTACTGGGAAAGGTAAGAGGGCCTTTACGATGGTTGACTTGTGTCTTCTAAACAGCAAAACTTTTCCACTCTCCTAGGCTCTCCATACTGTGAGATTTTGCAGGATTCTGAAAGCTGTGTCTGTGAACTGGCCAGGAAATAATCTCTCTGTGAGTCGTTTTTTTTTTTTTTTTTTTTTTTAAGAAGTGGGGTACAGGCCGAGTTGTGGGTGGATGAGAAGATTCACCAGATAGAGTGGGGAGCAGAACAGGCAGATGTACCGAAAGCAGCGGGTGAGACAGGAGAGGTCCGCTGCGCTATGTGGGTTGCTCCCCAGCCGTCTGGGGATCGAACTTGCGCCACAAAGGCCACGGACAGCCTCATAGCACTGTGCTCACCCCCCTGTGCCACCAGGGAGGCCCTCTCTGCGAGTCTTAATCAACCTCCGCTGCCCTTTGTTCTTTGTGGAGGTCCTGGGATTGCAGGTTCTGGAAGCAGCCCAAGGAAGCACAGTTTCCTTGCCAAAATCCATGTGAATAACAACCCAAAGAAGATCACTTTTCCTTTTTTTAAAGTATGACTCTGAGTGTCACTCATTCTCCCATTTAAATATTGGCACGCATAGCTCTTTTCTCCTCAGTGGATGGGGAGGGGCGTGCTCTAGGCTCTGGCTGCCAAAGAACCTGGCCCCTTCCAGGGATAAGCCTCTTCTTGCCTAGGAAGGACATTATAGAGTTATAGACATTTTATTACAGGCTGAAAATGTGAAGCAATATGTAAACCTTGTGGTAGCATAGTTGGGATTAAATTACATTGCTCTGGTTTCACAGCAACTAAAAATATACTTTAATTGGTAAAGTAAAATTTAATAATTACAGTAAAATAAATTTTACTGCTATGGCAACTCTAAACCACAAAGATAATAAAAGATAATCACAGTGTGTCACTACATCATATTTGTAGGTGACACGTGAGCTGAGAGAGTAAATTCTTTTTTTTTTTTTAAAGATTTATTTATATATGCATACAAGAACTGGGGTATAGGCCAGAGATGCAGAGGGTGAGAGGATTCACCAGAGACAGAGTGGGGAGCAGAACAGGCAGACTGACTGAAATACACTGCTGAGGGGAGTAGCAGGCAAGACAGGAGAGGTCTGCTGTTCCATGTGGGTTTCTCCTGGGCCAGCCAGGGATTGAACTCGTGCTGCAGAGGCTGTGGATTGCTTCATAGTGCGGTATTTAACCTCTTGTGCCTCCAGGGAGACCCCAAGAGATTAAATTCTCAGCAGTTGTTAAGAAAACAGCATTTTGGTCAGTTTCTGGGTCTTACTATTGGCATGCCTTTGAGAAACATAATCTTTTGTAATCTGCTTTGCCTTTTAGTGAGCTTATATTCATGTCTAGAGTTCTTTAAGCCTATTAACAAACACAGGATTTTATCATTTTTCATGGTCTTCAAAATTATTTTCACTATAGACAATGATCTACTAAGTCAGTATGTTATAATTAACTATCATGGGGTATTAAAATTTCTATTTACATTTTGTTTCTTTTTTAAAATAGATTTTTAAAAATTAATACATAAAATATTTCATTGCTTTGCAAAAGAAAGTGCTACACCACCACACAATATAGGAGGTTAAACAGGGTTCCTTTTAATAGCTGAGCCTTTGGAAGGCTTGTATGAACAATTCTTTTTTTTTTTTTTTTAAAGATTGATTTATTTATTTATACAAGCACTGGGTACAGTCAGAAGTGCGGGAGGGTGAGAGAATTCACCAGAGCCAGAGCAGGGAACAGAACAGGCAGACGACGAAGTACACTGCCGAGGGGAGCAGCGGGCGGCAGGAGAGGTCTGCGTGCCATGTGGGACCCTCACCCAGCGGCTGGGGATTGAACTGGTGCTGCAGAGGCTGCGGGCAGCTTCGTAACCCAGCGCTCAACTGCTGCGCCACCAGGGAGGCCCTGAACAATTAATTACAATTAAATCTTTTAACCACAGGTTGTAACCTTGGTGCAAAATAAAAAGGAGAGAAGTTGACCCAATAGAAACAATAGTAGGACTGTTAAAAATAAGTGTTTGCCTCACAGAGGCTTTGAAATTGCATGGAAGGGAAATAATCATTTAACCAAAGTAAAATGAAATAATTTATTACACTTTTCAAAGACTTGGCTTAAGGAAAAGCAAGCATTAAAAGAATTTTACTGTTTTAGGTAAAAACAAACTAAATTCCTAGAAATGACAACCATTCTAGCCTCTTGTAAAATTGATGTGAGCACAAAACAAGGACAGATGTACCCTCATTGTCTTACAAACTGAACTCAAATGATGATCAGATTGATAGGATAGTTTACTTAATCACCACTCTATATAAAATTCCTCTCTGTATTTTCAAAACAAAACCTTTCTACAGCTGCAGTTTGTTTTGTAAAGGCTCCACCCCCATGTTCAATGCAACACTGTTTATAATATTCAGATGAGTGGATAAAGATGTGGTATATATCAACAGATAGGTTGGAATACTACTTAGCTGTAAAAAAAGAGACAAAATCTTGCCATTTGTGACAACATGGGTGGAACTGGAGGGGATTAGGCTAAGTGAAATAAATCAGAAGGAAAGAGACAAATACTGGATTATCTCGCTCATATGTGGAGTATAGAGAAACCAAAACACAGCAACAGTCAAAACTAAACCAAAACAGATCCCAGAGTTAGGCCTCAGAACTGAAACTATTGGGGGAGGGCAGCGGGGGGAGCAAAGTGGGTGGGGGCCCAGTGGTCTATGGTGGAGGACTATGAGTACTTCAGTGGTGGTAGGTGTGGTAACAGATCAAACCAAAGTGCAAAAAGATTCTGGGAATTCTAACTTGATGAATTAAGGCCAGAGGATTTCAAAAGTTTCCTCTTTCTGGGGCCAGAGACAGGCTGCATCAAGACTCCCCTCTTCCTGGGGGTACATTTACCTGGGTAGTGTAGGGTGCACAGACTTCATCTGAATACCGTGAATGTTACAGGGTGTCTATCATACCCTTCACTTTGAAAGCTCTGTCTTCAGCCTTGTCCTTCTCTCAGGACATCTCCTTTTTTTGTGTGATCTGAAGTGGATCCGGGGCAGCCTCCGTGAGGAGTCTGGAGGACGGGATTTTGGGTATATCAGGAGAGGCCCCCGCAAAACCCCAACCTTCTCACATGAACTTCTCCCTAAAGGAAAAAAGTTGCACAGAGCAATTGTGCTGGAGGTACCTTGCATAGCATTTTTTAGTCAAGGTCTACCACCTAGTGGTCATTTCTGAGAAGCTCCTTTTTCCTTTATTAGAAAACAAAACACTTAGATGTATGCAGAGACCTTTGTGTTCTGTCAATCCATGTTTTGTTTCAAAATGTTAAGAGCAAAATAACAGTGTCACAATGGGAAGTAACTGTTGCAAAAGCTAAAACTCAGAGATCCTCAAAAAGGCTTCTTGGGTCAGGTACCCTTATATTTTAATTGTTCCATTTTATACAATTTGGATTTTTTATTGTAATATCTGTAGTATGCTCACATAACATGTATTTCAAATTTGTCATTACAAAATCTTGTTAAAAACAAAAATAGGGGGGCCTCTCTGGTGGTGCAGGCGGTTGAGCACAGCGCTGTGAAGCTGTCTGCAGCCTCTGCAGCACGGGTTTGATCCCCGCCGGCCTCGGAGCAACCCACATGGCGACCAGACCTCTCCTGTCTAACCCGCTGCTCCCCTCAGCAGTGCATTTCAGTCAGTCTGCCTGTTCTGTTCCCCATTCTGTCTCTGGTGAATCCTCTCACCCTCCTGCTCATCTGGCCTGTACCCCAGCTCTTGTATAAATAAAATAAATCTAAAAAAAAAAAAAATAGGAAGACACGACAATAAGAAAACAAGCTACCTAATTAAAAGCGGACCAAAGACCTCAAAGGCACCTCACCAAAGAAGATAAACACATGACAAATGAGCATATAAAAGGTGTTCCACTGGGAAGTACGAAATAAACAATAAGGAGATACATACCCGTTAGAGCAGTGAAATTCAAAACTGACAACACCAAATACTGGTGACAGGCAGGCTCCCTCATTCAGTGCTGTGGCAATGCAAGGTAGTAACAGAAACTTTAGAAGATAATTTGATGGTTTCTTACAAAACTAAATGTGCTCTTGCATGTGATCTAGCAATCATGCTCTTTGGTACTTAGGTTCCTTGGTTCTCAGGAGCTGAGAACCATGTTCACAGAAAATCTGCAGGTGGATATTTATCACAGTTTTATTAATCATCTTTAATGGCCCAAATTTGAAAGCCATCAGGATTTCCTTCAATAGGTGAGTGAATAGACTGTGGGCATCCAGACAGTGAGATGTTATTCACTGCTAAAAAGAAACGAGCTATTGTGCCAGGAAAAAGCTTGGAAGCATCTCCGATGCCTATTGTTAATCAAAACAGCTAATCTGAAAATGCTACTTTCTGTATGTTTCCAATTTTATGACATTCAGAAGAAGGCAAAACTGGAGGCAGTAAAGAGACGAGTGGTTGACAGGGGGAGACACTGAGTAAAATTGTCCAAGTAAAGCCCTTAGCTTAATGGCAAGAACTTGGGCATGTTTTTCACTTCTGCCAGCTTTTCTTATTCTTTTATTTTGCCTCCCAGTTGCTCCCCAGGTATCTAGTGATCAGAGGAGTATTCTTGCTGGGTCCTGTCCAGATTATTGCAATGAACTGTGCTGTTTCTGCAGCAGTCCTGAAAAAGGGCAGTTAATGACTAATGTCACCCCCCTTGCTCCCCACCCCCACTCTGTGAGGAAGGTATCCATGGGGAACAGAACTGCCTGTCCACTACCTTTCCAGGTCTTAGCTTGCTGATCTCTCATCTCGAATCTCCCCTCGACCTGTGCTCTCTTCTGTCACCCTCTTCAGCTTTCTGGGTCCTCTCTGTTTTTTATTGACCATCAGGTTATAACGTATACAAGTTTCAGCCTTGTAAAGCAATATCTTATATACTGTCTTATACCCACCTCCAGTTTTCTTGTTTCCATCTATCGGCATATCATTGACCCCTTTCATAGTTTGAGTCTGTTTTTCTTTCATTTACTTCAATCGTTTGCTTTGTTTCTTTAGGTAGCACATAAAATTGAAATCACCTGTGTCTTTCCCCACCTGACTGGCTTCACTCAGCACAATGCCCTCCAGTTCCATCCTTGTTGTTGCAAATGACAGGGTTCATTTTTTAAAAAATACACGTAACTGAGTGGTGTTCCATTGTGTATGTCTGCATATTCTTCATCCACTCATCCCTTGATGGCACTTATGTTGTTTCCAACTCTGGGCTATTGTGAATAATGCTGGGACACCAGATCACCTGCCATCCCGCTTCTGGGTATCTACTGTTTTTCTTTGTTATATCTCTTTCCTCTTTGTTTAGTTATCAGCCTGTTTACCATATTCTCTTCCCTTCCCCCTTCCCTAAACGTCCGCTCCCTTCTCTGCAAAACTTCTTGAAAGAGAAGCTGTACCTGCCCTTCTGTTTCTGCACCATGCATGCCCTCCTGAGCTCCTTCCATGGTGCTCCTGCCCCGAAGTGTAACAGTGTGGTCCCCAGGAAAGGGGGAAGTTCCAGGTTCCCTGCCCCACCCAAGGGAGGGTGGAGCTGAGCAGGAAGAGGAGAAGCTGCAGAAGAGACTGAGGAAGGAAGCAGGATGGAGCCAGGAGACACGTGAAGAAACTGCACTTGTCTTTTGGTCATGGACTAGGTGACACAGATGTGGGTGAGACCCATGGGGAGGTGACAATGGCAGCTTTTATCTTGATGTTGATTTTGCTCTTTTCCTTCCAGGCTTGTCTGGTTGTTTCTGACCCTTTTCTGTGGGTCCCCACTGGAAGATGCTTTAGACTTGAGGCAGGATTTGGGGCCTTGTTCTGGGCCAATCCCATGTGGATGGAGTTTTACCCACGAGGGGACGGGTAACTCTGGGTGCTTCATTTAGAAACTAGACTCTCTGCCTTACCTGTATTGTTTCCTAGTTTTATTAAAGTTCCTTCCCATTAAAGTCTCATATGTTTTGTGTTGATGCGGCGGATGGCAGAACCCATTTAGAATAGGCAGGTTTGCGGGGTTTGGGCTGCCCCTCTCCCTGTCCTATAACAGGAGCACTACCTGAAACAGCTCCCTCGGCTAGCCTTCTCTTTTATCTTCATGCTCATAGATGTCTCTGCAGTTTGTTTTCATTATCTACTCTCTTTTTCAATTCTCTTTCTGGTTTTCATGATATTGCTCTGGATTGTCACAGATTTGGTAAACTTCAGCAGTTTACAGAGAGGTTTTCCTGCCCCTAGTGTGTAGTGGGTCCTGGGGGCACCCCACTTAGATATAGGGGGACAACTCTGTGTTAAAAGTAACTGGCACGGGCCTCCCTGGTGGCGCAAGGGGCTAAGCACCGCACTATGAAGCAATCCACAGCCTCTGCAGCACGAGTTCGATCCCTGGCCAGCCAGGGAGCAACCCACATGGTGCAGTAGACCTCTCCTGTCTTGCCCGCTGCTCCCCTCAGCAGTGTATTTCAGTCTGCCTGTTTTGTTCCCCACTCTGTCTCTGGTGAATCCTCTCACATCCCGCATCTCTGGCCTATACCCCAGCTCTTATATGCATAAATAAATCTTAAAAAAAAAAGTAACTGGCACAATGGGAGCCAGGAGCCTGCTTTGGAAGGCTCCTGGAAGTGATGCCTTCACCCGGTTCTGCTTCTCTTCCCACCTCTTCCATACCCCCCCCACCCTTCCCATTTAGAAATGATGGAAGCCAGGTTTCAGTATTCTGTTCTCAGTCTACCGTCTCTCCAGACCTAGTGCTTCAGTGTTTACACCTGCACAGATGACTGTCGCTGAACATTTCTGCTGAGCAGGTGCTCTTCATATGTTAGCACTTGCTAGGGCTTTCTAACTATGTTCACCTCTACCTGAAACGTAATGGCAATGGCACTAAGATTTCTTTATCCTGACTCACACTTTAATCCTTCCTTTTGGGTTCCTTCCATGCCACCATCTCTGAGACTTCAGCATCCCACCTTCTGCTGTGTTCTTCTCCTTGTTGCCTCTCTTTCCTCTCATGTTCATCTCTCACCAAAAATCTGCCTGGTACAGATCTCTCTCTGCTCCAAAATCTTTCATGGCTCTTTCTTGCTAACAGGCAAAAATAATCACAAGTTCTCAACCTAGCATTTAAGGCTCTGCACAATCTGCCTTTAACCTCCATCTCTAAAGAGGTTGCCTCTGAACCTTCACGGAGAGAAACTCTTAGCTCTGGGTAAGTGGATCTCTATGGCAAGATGCCCAACTTTGCTCCCACTCTTCCCTTTGCCTGAGAGTGCTTGCTCTCTTCCCCAGTCACCTGAGTCCAATTCTTGCTCCCCTTGAATTCCTATGTCACTTTTTTTTAGGTGTTTCTGTATAGTCTCCAAAGAGCTAAGACCCGTGTAGGCAGAACCTGTATCTTGTCTGGCTGTAGAAAGTGTTTTGGAACATCTAGGACTCTTGGCTGCACTACTGTTTACTGATCACAGTGATGGATAACTCTGCTAGCTTCTTTCCCTCCCTTTCCCCTCCCCCAATTCCTTAAAATGAAGTTGAAATGATTTTTTTTCCAGCTTTCTCATATGGTGGTTATGATGGTTGAAAAAGCTAAAATATGATGAAATATCTTGAAGCCAATACATATGTTTATATTTGAACTCCCATGCAAATGTCGGCTATGTTTCTTATCATTTCAAATCTGTTGTAGTTCCTTGTTTGTCTGTCTATCCATGTGTAGGGTAAGGAAAAAATATCAGGCTTTTCTGCCCTCCCACCATCAGGATAGATGATGGATCCTTGCGGTCCTGAATGCATGCCTGATGGCGGGCACCTGAAGTGGGTACACCTGCACTAAGACTGTGCTTTTAAGGACGGCGTCACGGAGACGCCAGTAGAAGCCAAAAGAGCAGCAGCAGAAGCCAAAATAGAAGCCGAGAGAGAAGCAGAGAAGAAGCAGAAGCAGAGAACGCCAGAGAGCCCAGATAGAGTGAGGATTTGCTGGGGGCTGGGAGGACTGCCAGCCTCCTGTCCCGCCAGCACCCCTGTCTGCCATATGCCTGGTGAACCCCAATAAAAGACCTGCAAAAAACCCACTAAGGACTCTGATTCCTCCTTTACCCGGTCTGCTGGATCAGAAAACCTGTACTGGTCCAGTCCTGCCCCTACACCATGTCTCTTTCTTACTACAAATATTCAGATCTGTACCAGACTGTCAGCTTTAAGATTTGCTTGGAAAGCACAATTGCAAGGGACTTTTGCTCCTTAAGCCCCAGGACAAAAGAGGATTACCAGCTGGGCTCAGGGAGCTAGGTTCCTTCTGTCATGCTGCTCCAATGACTGGGTGCCTGGGAAGACCAGGTTCTTGCCATCTGTCAAGGCATCTGGCTCATGCTCAAGGACACAGCTCAGTGTCTCAGCTGACAGTACACATCAGACCCGGGGCATGAAGCTCAGGATCTTGGACATGTGTGATGTGGGACGATCCTTTTCCCTGTGTGATCCTGTGAGCACAGCTTATACCTCAGGCAGTTTCCATCACTATGAGAGACACCAGTGGGATGTGGGAATTTGGTCTACGCTCACTCTGTTTGCCACCACTGCCAAATAGTCTCTATTGTTGCAGACTTTTCTCAAACTGGCTGCATAATTAAAAAAAAAAAAAACTTATGGTATATAATAGTTAGATTGAAGTTTTGCTTTATTATAAGAAAAAAGTAAACTAACAGCATAAATGAGATACCAGATTTTCCTTTATCACATAAGGAAAATTGGAAGGAAGACATCCAAAGAGGATATGGCCACTCCACAAAGTCATCGGGGAAACAAACCAATTCTACTTCTCTGCTTTGCTGTTCCTAGATGGTGGCGCTTGTCTTCATGGCCCAAGATGGCTGCTAGAGGTCCCACCATTATATCCATAATCCAGGACACAGGATGAATGAAAGAAAGGTCTTCCTTTCCTTTTAGGAAGATTTGCTTGATGTCTCATAAAACACTGCAACACCAGATTGAAAGTTTCTTTAGGGCCTCCCCGGTGGCGCAGCAGTTGAGCGCTGGGTTGTGAAGCTGCCCGCAGCCTCGACAGCGCCAGTTCCATCCCCGGCTGCTCCCTGGTCTCCGGAGGAGGGTCCCACATGGCGCACAGACCTCTTCCTGCCGCCCGCTGCTCCCCCCAGCAGTGTACTTTGGTCCTTCTGCCTGCTCTGCTCCCTGCTCTAGCTCTGGTGAATTCTCTCACCCTCCCATGGTACTAACTGAACCCAGTGCCTGTATAAATAATAAATAAATAAATCTTAAAAAAAAAACAAAAGAAAGTTCCTTTAATCTCATTACAAGTCAGAGCAAGGAGCTCCTCCAGGAAAGGCTTTACCTTTGAGACCTCCCCGTCCTAATGTCTTATGTGTTCTTCCTGTTGTTAAGACTTAGCTTTCATTCCTGGAGGAAGGCCTTAGAAATATTAGAAAATTTCTAGTTAGAAATTGGGGGGCTCTTCACAACTGAAGAATGCAAATATTGTTGATGACAGCCTGAAGGTAGCTGTCAGGTCCCAAACTTATAATCTAAGGCATCAAGTTACCATTCAGGTAACAGACTTTCAAAATTTGGAGCACTTTGGTAACTAATCACAATGAAATAATCATTCATGGCAATAAATGATAGCCAAATCTTAATAGCTTAGTTCAATGTAAGGTTTTTTTTTTTTTTCTTGCTCAGGTCACATATTCTATGGAGGTTTACAGAGAGGACTCTAATAACAGAGTCACTCTGGAATCAGGATGACAAAAGCTCCATTTCAAGACATACTTCATTATGAAGAGTTGTTTCCCAGAAGAGTCATAAATCAAGCATTGGCTTCTAAAGCGTCCATCCAGATGTGACACCTCTGCCCACAGAGGTGACCACAGCAAGTCACATGACTATACCCAATTCCAGTGGGGTTGGGAAGAGCATTCCCATTGTGTGTCCAAGGCAGAACCTCAGAATTATTAGACATCTACTAATGGTTTAGTTCTATTCCCAATAATGTTCCAGTTTAATCCTTAGTGAAAGTTCAACTCTTAAGATCAAAACCTTACAAACAGGTTTACACCTGAAAAATAGTTTCACAACTTAAGCTTAATTATATTCCTGGGTTTACTGTTGTAAAACTGTGCATCACACATGAAAGAGGGGATCTTGGCTCAGAGGCTGTCTCATTAGTTGGCCCCTAAGAGCACACTTGGAGACTGGTCCTACCTGCCATGGAAGTTTCACTGGATCAAGGTAAAATGAGAAAAAAAAATAGGGATAAAGTAATCTTTTTTTTTTTTTTTCAGAAAGGAAAACTTCTTTCCACTTAAGGGAGTGTGGTTTATTCTGATATGATGTCTTCATGATTTTTTTTGAGATTTAAAAGGCTTTTTAAAATTATTAATGGTGGGGGGGGCGGAGCAACATGGCGGCGAGGAGACGCTGCGAGTAAGATCTCCCATTAAAAAAAAGTTAATAGGGAGGAAAAGCGGCAGGTCCCAGTGAGAACTGGGACACGGAAGATAAACGGACGACTCCAGCAAACTGCCCGAAGAAGAAAGTTGCCATAAAAGAGGGCGAGAAGGGAGGGAAGCGCAGAACCCTGCTCCCCTCCCCCGCCCACAGAGGCGGCACTCTCCGACCGGCAGAGACGAGGGAAACAACAAACCAAAACGCCCAACAAGAAAAACGGATGCAGCAAGCGGGACTGTGAGTGGAAAGGAACTATTTCAGCCACCACACCCCGTGAACGGGAGCTGAGGCGAACCCTGCAGGATCCGCCGCGGAGGTGAGCTCCACAAGCCATTAAAGAGAGCCCCGCCCACCAGGAGGAGACCAGCACCAGCACACAGCCCCGGCCGCCCGGTAAGCTTGCGCGAAAGCGGCGCTCGGATTGCAGCTGCCCAGGGCCCTGCGCCTGCGACCTAGGCTTGCGGGGAGACGGCGGAGGCCCTCCCTGAGTGAGCAGGGACAAGGCGCCCAGGCAGGGGAGCGGGATTCAAAAGGCGCCATTCCCGCGCCACTGATCTGGGCTACAGCCCGCGTCCTGGAACTGAGGGCTTTGGAACTGAGACCCGGGCGGAGGCCCTCCCTGAGTGAGCAGGAACAAGGCGCCCAGGCAGGGGAGCGGGATTCAAAAGGCGCCATTCCCGCGCCACTGATCTGGGCTACAACCCGCGTCCTGGAACTGAGGGCTTTGGAACTGAGACCCGGGGCACGAAATTAGGGGCGTGGGTTCCCCACGACGGTGGGGCACAAGGCAGACACAGCACCCCAAAGCCGTTGAGGTGTACCCTACCATCCCCGCTCTGCTCCCTGTCCCACGGGGTGGAAAATCAGCTCCCCAAGGGCTCTAGGAGAGATCTCTGGTGCCACCTAGCGACTTGACCCCAGCACAGGCTACTGAAGGAGCTAGTGGCCAGCTGGGGAGTTAGCCCACACCGGGCCCCTTCTGAACAAGTAGTCTGAGCCCACAGGGAGAGCAAGCACCCACAGCCGGGGCAGACCAGGCGCGCAGAATAGTGTGCCTGAGACCAGAAGCGCAGGGAGTGTGTCCCACATCACCATTTTAGAACAGGGACATTTCTTCAGTAAAGACTACCTGCAGAAGGCTTCCCCAGGAGCCAGAGGTGAGCGGGGGAAGTTCGCCCACGCCAGACCCCCTCTGGCCTGCAGTCCAAGCCCAGAGGGGAGCAGGAACCCACCGCCGGGGCAGACCAGGCGCACAGGGGAGTGTGTCCCCACATCGGCATTTTAGAACAGGGACCTTTCTCCAGTAAAGGCTGCTTGAAACTGACAGATGACTCCTGGAAGAACCAGAGGGGAACAGAGAAGCCCACCCAAGATGCCGGCAAGTCCCAACAAGACAGTGTCCCAACGCATACGGCAAATTAGAAAACAGACAGTAGGGAGGAGAAGAACCACACGCAACCTAGCAACTCTCCAGAGAAAAAGCACACCACAAAAAGAAAGCCAGCCCCCAGATTGCAACGACAATAACTTGGAAGAATTTCTGAGCCTTCCAGAAAGAGAATTTAAAATTGCCGTGATTAAAAAACTGACAGAAGTCATAAAGGAAAACAATGATAAGGGAAAAATAATCAACGATCAGAAGAATGCAATTGAGTCCCTAGAGAGGGAAAACAATGGTCAGAAGAAAGAAATTGAGTCCCTAAAGAGGGAAGTAAAAGAAATGCAGGAGATCAAAGAATTAATGGAAGAACTAAAGAATTCTGGGAAAAGCAATGAAAGCAGAATAGATGAAATGGAAGAACGAATAAGTAATCTTGAAGACACAGAAATAAAAAGAACCAAAACAGAAAAGGAAAGAGAAGTACGAAGGAAAAAGAACGAAGAAAGACTTCGGGAACTATCTGACTCCATGAGGAAAGGAAATATAAGAGTTATAGGAATACCAGAAGGAGAGGAGAGAGATGTAGGAACAGAGAAAATATTCAAAGAGATAATTGAAGAGAACTTCCCAAATGTGAAGAAGGAGCTGAAAATTGATATACAAGAAGCAAGAAGAACACCAAACTTCCACGACGAAAGGAAAAATACAGCAAGACACATAATAGTAAAGCTCCCAAGAATCCAGGACAAGGAAAAAATAATGAAGCTGGCAAGAGGGAAGAAACAGATAACATTCAAAGGAAAACCAATCAGGCTGACATCAGACTTCTCCGAAGAAACACTACGGGCAAGGAGAGAGTGGAGGGACATAGTCAACAGACTCCAAGAAAACAGATGCCAACCAAGAATACTCTATCCCGCAAAGCTCTCCTTCCTCTTTGAAGAAAGAATATGGACCTTCCCAGACAAACAGAAACTCCGGAATTTCATTGCAACTAAACCCCCACTCCAAAAAATACTACAAGGAGTCCTAAAGCCAGAACCTCAGAGCGACGAATAACAATGAAAGAAGGCCAAAAAAAAAAAAAAAAGTTATTAAAAGAATAAATAAATAAAATCAAAGGAAAGACAAACACAATGGCAAATACAGATGTTAACATATCAATATTAACTCTAAATGTAAATGGACTAAACTCTTCAATAAAAAGACACAGAGTTGCAGCCTGGATTAAGAAACAAAACCCAACCTTTTGCTGTCTCCAGGAAACACATTTAGCTACAAAAGATAAAAATAGGCTCAAAGTCAAAGGATGGAAAACAATCCTACAAGCAAATGGGCCAAAAAAGAAAGCAGGAACAGCTATACTTATATCAGATAAAACAGATTTCAAACTCAAAAAGATAAAAAGAGACCCCAATGGTCACTACATTATGATCAAGGGGACAATACTTCAAGAAGAAATAACACTCATTAACATATACTCACCAAACGAAGGAGCACCAAAATATATCAGACAACTGTTGTCCTCTCTGAAAACAGACATCAGAGAAAACACATACGTAGTGGGAGACTTCAACACACCACTATCAACAATGGATAGATCAACAAGACAAAAAATAAGTAAAGAAACCAAAGCTCTAAATAAAGACCTAGAGCAATTGGGCTTAACAGACATCTATAGAACACTAAACCCCAAAAAAACGGAGTACACATTTTTCTCAAGCGCACACGGATCATTCTCCAGGATCGATCACATACTGGGGCACAAGACAAACATCAACAGATACACCAAGATTGAAATCATATCAACCATCTTTTCTGACCATGAAGGCATCAAACTAGAAATAAACCATAAAAAGAAGGCAAGGAACTTTCCTACCTCATGGAAATTAAAAACCACACTACTGGAAGACCATTGGACTAATGAGGAGATCAAAGAAGAAATTAAAAAATTTTTTGAATTGAACGACAAGGAGGACACCAATATCCTAAATGTATGGGATGCAGCAAAAGCAGTAATAAGAGGAAAATATATAGCAATAGAAGCTCACATCAAGAAACAAGAAAGAATGCAAAGAAACAACCTAATCTCGAAGCTCAAAGATCTAGAAAAAGAACAACAAGAAAACCCCAAAACCAGTAGAAGAAAAGAAATAATAAAAACCAAAGCAGAAATAAATGAAATTGAAACTAAAAAAACAATCCAAAAGATCAATGAAACCAAGAGCTGGTTCTTTGAAAAAATCAATAAAATAGACAAACCCCTAGCCAGGCTCACAAAGGAAAAAAGGGAGAAAGCACAAATAAACAGGATCATAAATGAAAGAGGAGAAATCACAACGGACACAGCAGAAATCAAAAGAATAATCAGTAACTACTATGAACAGTTATATGGAAACAAGTTTAACAATCTAGAGGAGATGGACAAATTCCTACAACTCTACAATCACCCAAAGCTAGATAAAGAAGAAATAGAACACCTAAACAGACCAATTACAATTAGCGAAATTGAAATGGTAATCAAAAACCTCCCCAAAAACAAAAGCCCAGGACCTGATGGATTTACAAATGAATTCTACCAAACATTCAGAGACGAATTAGTGCCTATCCTTCACAAACTCTTCCAAAAAATTGAGAAGGAAGGGACAATACCAAACACGTTCTATGAAGCCAACATTACACTAATACCAAAACCGAACAAGGACAACACAAAAAAGGAAAACTACAGGCCAATCTCCCTAATGAACACTGATGCAAAAATCCTCAATAAAATTTTAGCTATCAGAATCCAACAATGTATCCATAAGATAATTCACCACGACCAAGTTGGATTCATTCCAGGGGCACAAGGATGGTTTAACATCCGAAAATCAATCAACGTTATCCAACACATCAACAAAAAGAAATATAAAAACCATATGATAATATCAATAGATGCTGAGAAAGCTTTCGACAAAGTGCAACACCCATTCATGATAAAAGCCCTTGAAGTTCTTGGGATACAAGGAACATACCTCAACATCATAAAGGCCATCTATGACAAGCCAACAGCCAGTATCATTCTCAATGGTGAAAAGCTGAAAGCAATTCCATTAAGATCTGGAACAAGACAAGGATGTCCACTCTCACCATTGCTTTTCAATATAATACTGGAAGTCCTAGCCAGGGCAATAAGACAAGAGAAAGACATCCAAGGAATCCAAATAGGAAAAGAAGAAGTCAAACTATCACTATTTGCAGACGATATGATATTATACATAGAGAACCCCAAAAACTCCACAGAAAAGCTAATTCAACTCATCAATCAGTTCAGTAAAGTGGCAGGATACAAAATCAACACGCAAAAGTCAGTAGCCTTCCTATACACAAACAATAAATCTGAAGAAGAAGAAATCAAAAAGACCATCCCTTTTGTTATTGAAACAAAAAAAATCAAATATTTGGGAATAAATCTAACAAAAGAGGTAAAGGACCTATACAAAGAAAACTATAAAACACTGTTAAAAGAAATAGAAGAAGACACAAAGAAATGGAGAGACATCCCCTGCTCATGGATTGGAAGAATAAACATTATTAAAATGGCCATCCTTCCAAAAGCAATATACAGATTCAATGCTATTCCAATCAAAATTTCAATGTCATTCTTCAAAGAAATAGAACAATTATTGATGAAATTCATATGGAATCACAAAAAACCCCGAATAGCCAAAGCTCTCCTGAAAAAAAAAGAAGGGAATGGAGGCATCAGACTCCCAGACTTCAAACTATACTACAAAGCCATAATCATCAAAACTGCATGGTATTGGAACAAGAACAGACATACAGACCAATGGAATCGAATAGAAAATCCAGAAATAAACCCACAGGTTTATGGTCAACTAATCTTTGACAAAGGAGCAAAGACTATGCATTGGAGCAAAGAAAGTTTGTTCAATAAATGGTGCTGGGAAAACTGGGTCGCTACATGCAAAAGAATGAAGCTTGACCACCACCTCACACCATACACAAAAATCAACTCAAAATGGATTAAAGAACTAGACATAAGACCTGAAACCATAAAATATATAGAAGGAAATATAGGCGAAACACTACGTGATTTGCACATCAAAGACATCTTTACAGACACATCACCCAAAGCAGTGATAGTGAAGGCAAAGATAAACAGCTGGGACTACATCAAATTAAAGAGCTTTTGCACAGCAAAAGAGACAATAACAAAAACAAAGAGAAACCCCACCAACTGGGAGAACATTTTTGCACCCAACACTAATGATAAAGGACTGATCACAAAAATCTGCAAAGAGCTGATGAGTCTCAACAACAACAAAGAAAATAATCCAGTCAAAAAATGGGCAGAAGAGCTTAAAAGAAACTTCTCTGAAGAGGAAATGCAAATGGCCAACAGGCATATGAAAAAATGTTCAACATCACTTGTCATCAGGGAAATGCAAATCAAAACTACCATGAGATACCATCTTACACCAGTGAGAATGGCACATATTAAAAAAACTAGCAACAACAAATGTTGGCGAGGGTGTGGAGAAAAAGGAACTCTTCTGCACTGTTGGTGGGAGTGCAAACTGGTCCAACCACTGTGGAAAGCTGTGTGGAGATTTCTGGACCTACTAAACATAGAGCTTCCATATGACCCAGCAATTCCACTCCTAGGTATTTACCCAAAGGACACAGAAACATCAATTCCAAAGAACACCTGCACCCCTATGTTTATAGCAGCACTGTTTACAATAGCTAAGCTTTGGAAACAACCCAAATGCCCAAAAATAGATGACTGGATCAAGAAGATGTGGTACATATATACCATGGAATATTACTCAGCATTCAAAAAAGATAAACACATGCAATTTGCTGCAACATGGATGGCGCTGGAAGGGATCATGCTCAGCGAAATAAGCCAAAAAGAAAAAGAAAAATACCGGATGGTGTCACTCATAGCAGGAATCTAGAAAACTTAAATAAGGGACCAGGAAAATGAATAACTATAAGAAAGTGAAAATCAAAATCAACAAAAAACTATGAACCAGAGACACTTTTAGGGGGGCGGGGGCGGGAGGGGAGGGATTGGGGTCAGAATGGGGGGCTGCAATTGTATGGGGAATATAACAATAAAATTTATTAAAAAAAAAAAAAAAACAAAAAAAAAAAAAAAAAATTATTAATGGTTATGTAAGTTGGTGGAAGTATTTTTTTAAGGTTTGTTTTTTATTTATTTATTGATAAAAGAACTGGGATGTAGGCCAGATATGAGTGGGGTGAGAGGATTCACCAAAGACAGAATGGGGAGCAGAACAGACAGATTTATTGAAATACACTGCTGAGGGGAGCAGCAGGCAAGACAGAAGATGTCTGCCGCGCCATGTGGGTTAGCTCCCTGGCCGGGGGATTGAACTCATGCCACAGTGGATGATGATAGCTTGATAGCGCTGATACTTTAACCCCTGTGCTACCAGGGAGACCCTGGTGGAAGTATTTTTTAAAAATAAACTTGTCAAAATAAAATGTTAGTAATATAACATTACTGACCCTCTTATTTTTGTTTACAATTTTTATTGACCAGCAGTGAAATCAGTTTAAAAGCCACTCATCTGGTTTCCTTCTTGTTTTCTTTGTTTTTTTTTTTAAGATTTATTATTTATTCATCCAAGAGTTGGGGTACAGGCCAGAGATGCAGGGGGTGACAGGATTCACCAGAGACAGATTGGGGAGCAGAACAGGCAGATTGATTGAAATACACTGCTGAGGGGAGTAGCAGGCAAGACAGGAGAGGTCTGCTGTTCCATGTGGGTTTTTACCTGGCCGGCCAGGGATTGAACTTGTGCTGCAGAGGCTGTGGATTGCTTCATAGTGTGGTGCTTAACCCCTTCCACCACCAGGGAGGCCCCTTCTTGTTTTCAAAGAAAGAAACTAGGAAATCAAACTCCCCCCCCCCCCCCCCGCCACATCTACCTGGAGAAATAACCCTGACTGGATTTTGGATTCTAATATTATATTGGCTAAATGGTGTGAAATTTTCTTCCCCAGGAAAATCCTAATGGAGATGTAAGCATTAAGTGTTTGCTGGAGAAGATTAAAGAGCACACTCAGTTCACACCCTGGGAAATGCATGGGGAGAAAGGGCTCACTGGTAAAACAATCTGTGGGCTGCTTAGCTTCAGGCACTTTGTTAACGCAACTGCCTCCTGTCTTGCACAGTTGTCCACTTTGAACTGCCCTCGTGGCTTCCTGAGCTGTGCGAAGCTGCATTCTCTGCAAATGTGACTTTGTTGAGCTGGGACATTTACAGGTTCCTGATGGTTGCTTTTGCCTCAGTGTGTGTGTGTGTGTGTGTGTGTGTGTGTGTGTGTGAACGTTCTCCTATGACGAAAAGGTAGGCCAGAAACATATGCTGATACGACAATACAGAAATCAGCTGTGAGAGAACTTGGGTCGAGGCACAATGAAGAGTGTTTTTCCCCCACTGAGAGGGGAGATAGAAAATCAAAAGAGTTCTGAAAGGGCTGAGCTTTCCAATGTTGAGGGGGTTGCCACGTGTAGTTGTGGTGATTAATGCTGTCCCTTGTGTATGAGAACTGTGAGAGCAGCCAAATATTATCTGGCAGGGATCACAAAAGACGGTTAGGAGGTGAGGGGGTTATACATATTTTGTGGAAGTGACAGGTGATATGGCTGATGGGGTTAAATTAATGGACTTTTATGAGTCAGTGAAAAGTGCAAGTATCTCTCTCTTGATGGGAGTTGGAATAAATACAGAAACTGAAGAGCAGCAAGTGGAGGAGCATACGTTGGCTCTCCCTCAATGAATAATTTAACTGTGGATGAAACTTTAAGGGGAGCGAGTCTTGTCAGTGGCATTCATTGTCTTGACCTTGTGTGTGGTAAACCAAGGCAAGAACAGACTGAAAAAAGATTGAGTGGCAGATCTTATTGCAGAATAAAATTAAGACATCCTTCATTAATGGCTTTAGCCATTTGAGCACATAAACCCATTTTGAATGCCAAGTCGCTAGCAGAGACTAATGAATCCCTGGGAGATAAAGACGTGTCACAAGTTAGGGGTGTCTCAGGATTTCATGTCTAGAATGAGAGCCCACAATTTCTCATTAATATAACTTTTAGACAATATGTACTGCAAAAAAAGTTATTTATATTATGTAGCCTAAAACTAAGATAACATCCTTTGGCACAGCCATTATCTGATGGTATTTGAAACTGAACCAAGTTCCTACTTCAGGCATTAACAAATGAGAGTCTTCATGTTGTCTGATGTTATTTCCTGAGTTTAAGACAGATTTCTTTTCTCCAATTCATTCAAGTTTATTTTTTTTTAAAGAAAAGATCTCCTCTAGACAATTAAATTTCCCAGAATTGTTTAAGCACTGTTATTGTTCTCAATGAGAATGTTTCCTATTTAACTCTGGCTATGTTACTTGGTGGGAATTCTCGTGAAGATCTATCATTGCCATACTCAGAGCATTTGCAGAAGACTTGAGAAATAAATCAACAAGCCTGTCAAGTATCAGAATCTCAATTTAGAACATTCATTCTAATAAGTCTCTGGCTAGAGGATGCAAAGATTAATAAGGCATGGCCTTTGCCCCAAGAGTTTATGACTTAGAAGGGGAGGTGAAAAGATACACCAATTATATAGAAAGCATGGTTAGCATGGTCTGCTTTTTCTTCTCCCACTTCTGGGCATGAAACTAAGGGAAGGTGGGTTGAGGTGGAATATGTGTGAAAATGCAGCAGTATGAATGACTTATTACCTAAGGGTAAGTCTCACCATGTGAAAGAGCATGAGAATTTGCATTCAGGTATCAGAGAATGCCATTTTTGTCTAGTGAGAGAGAGCATATCACAGTGGTTAGGAATATGGACTCTGCAGCCAGATTGCCTGGTTCAAATCCCTCTACCACTTTCAATGCTTGTGATCCTGGGCAAGTTCTATCCTCTCTATGCCTCAGTTACCCAGTCTGAAAATAGATGTGTAATAATTGGTTTGTTGCAGAGATGAAATAAGTTTAACAAGTTTAAATTGTGTAACACAGTGTCTGAGATGTGGTAAGTGTCCTGTAAACATTGGCTATAATTAATAAACTTCTAAGAGATTTCCAAATTCTAAAATACAATTTTTGAAGTTCACAGTCCTGGCAAAAGCATTATACCATTTTTCTCTCTGAGTTCCTAGCTTCTTGCTATAAATCACACCTGTAGTATTTAATGTTCCTTGTCTATCTAAATATAATCTGTAGATATGCATAATTTCAATATAGCAGAACTGCTGATTCTGCTAATGATGCAAGAGTCTAGGTTTCAGGCTCAGATTGCATTGGCATCTAAGATGTTATTCCATTTCTGCTCTCATGAAGAATTTGGTGGCGTTCATAAAGAAAAGAGTTCAAAAAAGTTCAAATTAAAAAAATATTGATAGAACAATTATCCATCACTTCATCATTTGTTCTCAGTTACCCTTTCTGTAGACACTCTTTATACATCTTGATATTCAGAATTTAAGTCCCCGGCAACACTCTACATAATAGCTACAATGGAAGCAATATGAAAAGCAGAGGGAATCTAAAGGTGTCATTTTTTTGTTCATAAGCAGCAGGTTACTTGGTGCCAGACCCTCACCTTGACATTGAAAGTGGACACATTTTGAGGGCCTCCCCGGTGGCGCAGCGGTTGAGCGCTGGGTTGCGAGGCTCCCCGTGGCCTCTGCGGCGCCAGTTCGATCCCCGGCTGCTCCCTGGCCACTGGAGGAGGGTCCCACATGGCACGCAGACCTCTCCTGCCGCCCACTGCTCCCCTCAGCAGTGTACTTCGGTCCTTCTGCCTGCTCTGCTCCCTGCTCTGACTCTGGTGAATTCTCTCACCCTCCCGCGCTTCTGACTGTACCCAGTGCTTGCATAAATAAATAAATAAATCTTTAAAAAAATTTATTAAAAAAAATAAAAAAAAAAGAAAGTGGACACATTTTGGGTTGGCTGTCCAGTTCACCGTCGTCTCTTACCTGTCCTTCATCTCTGTGTTCAGAGGACGTTTCCAGGCTGCTGTGCTTATCCTGTGTTCCTGTGTGGCTCCACTTCCTTGCCTACAATTGATGGCATTAGAGATACGGGCTCTGGACTCACTCTGGGCTAATCAGGATCTCATTCCTTGAAATTTGGAATCAACTCCATGAGGGTCAGGCTTTCCATGTGGCTGGCTTAGAAACATGTAACTGGGGAGCGGTGGGAAGCAGATGAGCAGATAGAAGCAGGGGGAAGTGAAATTGCCAGGGTCCTGCTGGTTTTCCTGTATTTGTTTCTTGTCTTTCTAGGGGACCAGCTTCATCATGCCTGAAACATTGCCTGTGTCCTCACCAAGATTCATTTTACTTAAGTTAGAGTATGCTGGTATTGGCTACTTGCAATTAAAAGAGTCTTAATTAAAGCAGCATGATGTGGTAATGGGAAAGCAGTCATAAAACTAAAGGAAGAGTTCTGTAAATCTCCATGCTGGAAATTTGGAATCAGTAGGTGTATAAGGCTTATAGGTTTTTTGTTTTTTTTTTTTTAAGATTTATTTATTTATTTTACAAGAACCGGGATACAGGCCAGATGCGTGGGAGGGTGAGAGAATTCACCAGAGACAGAGTAGGGAACAGAACGATATACACTGACTGATGATATACACTGCTGAGGGGAGCAGCGGGCAAGACAGGAGAGGTCTGTCGCACCATGTGGGACCCTTGCTGGCCGGCCGGGATCCAACCATTGCTGCAGAGGCTGCGGACAGCTTCACAGCGCTGCACTTAACCGCCTGCGCCACCAGGGGAGGCCCAGTCTTATAGGTTTATAGGATTCAATTGGGGAGGCAGACTCACTATGAATAGTGGGGAATAAGGAATATATTATAGAAATGAGACATAATACAATTGTTGGAATTACTAGAGAAGCAAGAGTCTAACAGGGGACTGGAGGTATCCAAGAAAGGCTTTTAACCAACCCTGTGTGGGTAGATGAGTACAAGCTTGCAGGATCCCTGTGCCTGCATGTCTAGCTGTTGGAGTAGGATCATGAAAGGGGCTGATATAGAAGTCTATGGAAGGCTTATGACTCTTTGTGTCTGTTTCCTAAGGGAGTGTGCAGAGAAGTGAGCCCCAGGGTGGTTGTTGTCAGAGGCATTAGAAGTTGAAAAGGATCTATGGGCACTGGACAAGGAAGAGAGAGGACAAACTGGAACGCACCTCTGCATCTCTCCTCAGTGTCTCAAACCAAGAATGATTGTTTGAACAAAATGGCAACTGCTTTCCTGCTACCTCCCAGATATCACAGTTTTGGCCAGCTGTAACTGGTTAACTAACCAGAGAAGGGGATTCTGCAAAGCTTACTTCCTAAAATAATCAAGTTGACAATAAAACAATCATGTACATAGGCTTTTGATAAGACTAGGAATATACAACTGGGCACTGTAGTTAAGATATAAGACCAGGAAAAAACATTATTTGCCAAATGATTGTAATGAGCATACATATTTGGGAACCATAGCTTCTTGGTATCACCATCCACCTGGCCTAGTCAACTAACTTAAAAACCATAGTCATCTCAGATGCTTTCATCCCAGTTATCCTCAACACATAGTTGCCAAGTTTTATATAATTTTGTTTCTTAAATACCTCTTGCACATGGCCCCCTCTTCTCTACTCTCTCATGTGGTAATGCTGTTGTGCATATGAGCGATCTGAAGCTTAGCAAGGTTAAATGATTTCCTGAGGTTCACAGCTAGGAAGTAGAGAAGTTGAGATAAGTATGCCATTTTCAGGGTGCAGAGCCTATGCTCTTAACCATGTGGTAGGAAGCCTTTCAGGCTGTGCTGCAGGGTTGATTAGATACATGTGAGGCCAGCACTGGAGGTGGGGAACACAGTTGAAAGTGAGGGGGAATTGATGGGAATGACTGAACTTGCTTAGTCTGAATGGCTTCTTAGATAGTAAGTGTTGATATCAGGCAGCAGTTGAAAATACAATAAAACCCAGTCTAATTCAGAAATAGTGGAAACAGAGGAGGGTATGGACACAAAAGACACTTCCAAAGCAACATGAACAGGATTCAGTCAGTGATTACAAAGAATGAGGTGAATGATCATGCAACATCATTTCCAGTTTGAGGGGAAGGCAGCAAGAGGAGAAAAAAAGCTGTCTTGGAAAAAAAGTTAGTATGGGAAAAACAGAAGGTTTGGAAATGCATGGGAGAAAATGTGAGACTCCTATTGGGAGTATTACATTTGAAAGGCCAGCAGAGCCTCTAGGTGGAAAGGTGAATCTGGAGTTTGGAGGGAAGTTTCAGCCAGAGATAGTGACTGAGGTTGCATTAGGGTAGTTGGAATCTGGGAAATCCTGAGATAGTCAGGGTATGATTCCAGGGAAAACTAACACAAGGGATGGGAAAAGAGAAGCCTCGAAAGGAGAACTGAAGGGAAGAGCAGACAAGTGGGAGAAAAGGGAGACATGGAGAGCTAGCTAGCTGGACAGACAGGAAGGAGAAAGATATTTATTTTAAGGAGTTGGCTCACACAACTGTCAGGACAGGCAAATCTGAAATCTTTAGTGCAGGTTTTAAGGTTAGAAACTGAGGCAGGAGTTGAGGCTTTGGTCTTAAGACAGAATTTTTTTCTTTTCCTGGAAATCTCAGTTTTTACTCTTGAAGACTTAAACTGTTTGGAAGAGGTGGACCCATGTTATTGAAGATATTCTTTACTGAAAGTCAATTGCCTGTAGAGGTAAACACATCTACAAAGATGCCTTTGCAGAACCACTCAGATTAGTGTTTGTTTAGAGGGCTGGGTTCTATGGCCCAGCCAACTTAATATATAAAAACTACACCACAGTTCAGTCCACATGTTCTCAACTTAACATCTGCATACATTTCCTGAAACCAGTCTTAATTTCTGAATAAAATCAATAACATAGTACTTTTATAAAAATGATACAGCTTTTCTTAGCATAACCAAAAATGTACTTTCTCCCTAGAAGAGTCATAGTCCTTAGTCCTTCCCTCTTCACATCCTAAAACTTGAAGTGTTGTAAGTTTATTTACTTATTTATTAAAATTTATTTTATTTATTTATGCATACAGGAGTTGGGGTGTAGGCTAGAGGTGTGAGGAGGTGGGGTTGAGAGAATTCACCAGAGACAGAGTGGGGAGCAGAACAGGCAGATCTACTGAAATACACCACTGAGGGGAGCAGTGGGCAAGATGGGAGAGGTCTGCTGAGCCATGTGGGTTAGCTCCCTGGTTGGGGATTGAACTCGAGCTGCAGTGGGTGCCTACAGCTTCATAGTGCAGAGCCTTAACACCTTGCACCATTAGGGAGGCCCAAATTTGGTTATTATTAATAAAATTTATGTTACATGATAAGTGGAAAAGGAAAGGAAGAAAACAGATAAAATATGTATAAAATTTCTTCATTTTCTTCCTGTCCTGATTAATATATACATATCATCATAATAAAATAAGGAAGAAATTCTCATGAAAATTACACTCTTCTGTTCTTTAACTGGTAATGTGGTTATAGCTGGTATTTGTGACTTCCTTCTTCAGTTACCCGTTCAGGTCATAGTTCTTTGCTTGGTGTGGAGGTGGGGGCTGGGGGTGACAGAAACCATGCTTGCAGAGCCTGGGCCATGAGTAGCCCTGTCTGAATTGGGTTGTCACAGTTTCCCATAGACCTTAATCACAGGGCATGGCCATCCCAAGAGATGCCTACATACAGACATGCTTTTTTCTTGTCTGTGTTATAGAATAGCCCCTTCAATTTCCCTTTGGTAGTTGGGATCAACCACACAGCTAATACCATAACTCTGTCCTTTGCCTGTTGATTCAGAGATGAGACCCCAATGTTGTGGGTGGCAATCTTAACTTCCAATTAAATGGAATCATTGTATATATTGGAGGAAGCATTCCTCCCTTTGAAACTAATACTTTTAGACCAACAGAGCTGAAAGCAAACTGCATTTGGTGGCTTTTGCTAACTGGAGAAGAAACATTTGCCAGATCAAGAGCTACATACCAGGTTACTAGGGGATATGCTAATTTGCTCAAACAATGAAACTACATCTGGTCCAGCAGCTGCAATTGGACTCACCATCTGGTTAGGTTTATGATAATCCATCATTATCCAAGATCCATCTGTTTTCTGCACTGGCCACAAAGGCATGTTGAATGGGGATATGGTGGGAATCATCACTCCTATATCTTTTGACTTGATGGTGGCACTATTTCTCTTCAAATTCCTCTTGGAATTGCTTCTGGTAAACTCTTTTCCTAGGTAGAAGTTGTAGTGGCTTCCATTTGACTTTCCCCACCAGAATATCACTCATTCCACAAGCATGGGTTCAATGTGGAGATTCTGCCAGTTGCTTAATATGTCTGTTCCAGTGACACATTCCAGAACTGGAGAAATATCCACAAGGTGGGTTCGGGGACCCACTGTGAAATGACTTGACCTAAAATTGCTCATCACCTGACTGTTGGATCACAGTAATGTGATTGTGGAAATAGAGTCAGTACAGAGCCAGTGTGCAGTAATTCCTGAAAAGTTTGATTATATCTCTTTCCACATTGGTAAAAGGCCACATGTCTGTCCCTTTGAGGAAGGCTAGAAAAAAAGACCCAAAGTGTACATATTTGGCAGTGCTATTCGGTCTTTCCTCTAGGAGACTAATGTCTTCATTCAAGGAATTCTGGGTCTGTAAAGTGACTGAAATCTGGAAACTGAGTAAAGGGTTGAGTCTCTCTGTTTTGTATTCATGTTAGACTTTTGCTCACTTAGTCTAAAAGTTTTCCTGTTTATACAGGTCAGGTGAGAATTTAATAGCCTTCCCATCTATTTCACTTCCGGAAACACCATGATCAAGTTGTCAGTGTGGTCAGTTGGTGGGAATGAGACTATTCTGGCTGCTGCTTTGACTCTGCTGTCCACTACAGCAATTATGTCCACCTTGCATTTGGTGATTCATTGCCACCACTTGGTCCCTGCCACTCTAGGATCCAATTATTCCCATGGCATTTAATGACTCCACTTCAAGGACCATAACACTTACTGCAATGTCAGATTACAGAGAAAAGTGACCAAGGATGCTGGGCCAATGTTATTTCTCAGAGTCCCAGCAAAAAAAGTGTCCTCTAGACACTCCTCCATCCACACCCCCCAGTGGGTGATGGGTGAGCAGCACTTACATGATAAATTTGTTCTAATACCCATTCTCCCTAATCTTTTTTTAAAAATTTTTTCTTTTTTTTACATTTATTTTTTACATCATGTTCATTTTTAAAGAATATTTGCTTCCCCCCACTTCCCCAAGTGTAGTCCCCATAGAGTTTCCTTCACCAAAGCACCTGCGCACCATCACCTCAGTCCCCTGTGCTCCTCCCTCCCTCCCTGTGACCCCTCTCCCTCCTCCTCCCCTGCAGGATGTCTCTGATTTATAATTGTCTGTTTTTTTTTTAAATATTTATTTATTTATTTATTTATTTATACAAGCACTGGGTACAGTCAGAAGTGCGGGAGGGCGAGAGAATTCACCAGAGCTAGAGCAGGGAGGAGAGCAGGCAGAAGGACCGAAGTACACTGCTGAGGGGAGCAGCAGGCGGCAGGAGAGGTCTGCGCGCCATGTGGGACCCTCCTCTGGTGGCCGGGGAGCAGCCGGGGATCGAACCGGCGCTGCAGAGGCCGCGGGCAGCTTTGCAACCCAGCGCTCAACCGCTGCGCCACCGGGGAGGCCCTGTTTTTGTTTTGTTGTGTGTTTTTTTTTTTTTTTTTTTTTTTTTTTGCACTGATGCCTTATTTAGTCCCACTATATTCCTCCTATAAGTGAAACAATCTGATATTTTTCTTTTTCCTTCTGACTTATTTCACTGCATTCTCCCTAATCTTTTGGTAATCTTCCAGAGCAGTATGCCAAGGCATTTCCAGTATTTCCCCTTCATTTAGTGTGGTTCATCTCTTGGTCTTTGTTTCAGTCAACTAACCAAACAAACTGTTTGAGCTCCTTGTAATTTCTCTCTCTATGGCACTGAATCCAGATTTCTGCTCAGAAGTTTATATCGTTAAATCTAGCCTGATACAACTTTATGTTACTTCCACCACTTTCCCTCCATCCTTAATAACCCTGCTAATATAGTCACTCTGTCCCAGGACACACTGACTTGTAAGCAGTCAAGTCTATATGGCTTCATTCACAGTTTCTTTTGAAGACATCTCTGAAGCTTCTCCTTTCATTCTAGAGCGATCCTTCCCATTCCTCCAGAAAGTCTTCCTCATCCTTCACAATTGCTCCTTCTTACACCTGAACTGCAACACATTTTGTGCCACGCCTTAGCTCTTGACAGGTCTACTGCATGTTATTTAGTTGTAAATGTGCAGGTTTATCTTCCTGACAGGAGATGAGCTTCTTTTTTTTTTTAAGATTTATTTATTTATGCATACAAGAATTGGGGCACAGGCCAGAAGTGCGAGGGGTGAGAGGATTCACCAGAGACAGAGCAGGGAACAGAACAGGCGCATTGACTGAAATACACTGCTGAGGGGAGCAGCAGGTGAGTCAGGAGAGGTCTGCTGCGCCATGTGGGTAGCTCCCTGGCTGGGGATCAGACTCATGCTGTAACAGTGTGGTCCCCAGGAAAGGGGGAGGTTCCAGGTTTCCTGCCCTACCCAAAGGGTGGGTGGAGCTGAGCAGGGAGAGAAGAAGCTGCAGAGGAGACTAAGGAAGGAAGGAAGCAGGATGGAGCCAGAAGGAGACCTGGAGGAGGCACATGGCGCTGAGAGACACGTGAAAAAACTATGCTTGCCTTTCGGTCGTGGACTGGGTGACACAGATGTGGGTGAGAGACCTGTGGGGAGGTGACAATGGTGGTTTTTGTCTTGATTTTGATTTTGCTCTTTTCCTCCCAAACTTGTCTGTTTGTTTCTGATCCTTTTCTGTGGGTCCCCACTGAAAGGTGCTTTGGACTTGTAACATAAAGTTGTATCAGGCTTTCGGGCCTTGTTGTGGGCCAATCCTGCTTGGGTGGACTTTTACCCACGAGGGGATGGGTAACTTTGGGTGCTTGATTTAGAAACTATATTTTTTGCCATCCCTGCATTGTTTACTAATTGCATTAAAGTTCCTTTTCATTAAAGTCTCATATGTTTTGTGTTGATGCAGTGGATGGCAGAACCTATTTAGAGCAGGCAGATTTGCGGGGTCTGGGGTGCCCCTCTCCCTGACGTGTAACAGTGCTGCTGTGGCTGCCAATAGCTTTGTAGGTTGCGACTTAACCTCTTGCACCACCAGGGAGCCCCAGGAGATGAGCTTCTTTTTCTTCGTCTTCTTCTTCGTTTTCTTTTTTTTTTTTTTGCATGTCTGAATAATTTATTATGCTCTCAGTTCAAGTCTTGATTATTACATGTCTTAGAAAATTCATGACAGAGTTCTGATAAGAGATTTCTTACCCTAGGGACACAAATTTCTATCCTTGGAATTCAAAAGAGACACATTCCAAAATTAGATTAAAGAAAAGTTTGCTGTCTGTGCACTCTAATAGCATTATAATCCTAATTTTATATCCCTTAATAAAATTTTATGAAAAATTACACAAATGATTATTTTGCATTAACAAAACATTCTAACATGTACATAAGCAAAAATCATTCCATTCAAATACATCTTGTTTTGCTAATAATCTGTGAAGCCCTTTAATAGCTACATTGACTTAGAAGTAACCAAATAGAAAATCCAGAAATAAACCCACAGATTTACGGTCAACTAATCTTTGACAAAGGAGCAAAGAATATGCATTGGAGCAAAGAAAGTTTGTTCAATAAATGATGCTGGGAAAACTGGGTTGCTACACGCAAAAGAATGAACATGCACAAAAACAACTCAAAATGGATTAAAGAACTAGACATAAAACCTAAAACCATAAAATATATAGAAGGAAATATAGGTGAAACACTACATGACATACACCTCAGTAACTTCTTGACAGACACATCACTCAAAGCAGTGAGAATGAAGGCAAAGATAAACAGCTGGGACTACATCAAATTAAAGAGATGAGCTGCTGCTTTTTTTTTTTTTAATCTCTGTAGTTTTTATGTACTATGTTGTGTTCAATACAGTTTAAGCAAACATAACAGAATAAAGGATAAAATGTTCAAAATCTAAGAGAAAGTATTAGATAATAGAATTAGACTCACATAGAGACATTAGATTCAGTTATAATTCTAACACCATGTGATTAATAAGTAAAGAAAAGAAATGACAACATTGAGAATTTCTCCAGAGAACTTGATCTATAAGAAATGTCAAATAAAAATCCTATACTGTACTGAAAATCCTATAATGAAATATATAATAATTGAATTTAAGATTTAACTGATTAGATGCAGAAGATAGATTATTGAAATCAGAAAGTAGAAAGTGAGTAGGAGTAGATGTTCAAAAATGATATGTGAGCCTAACTTTTTGACTCTTCTGAGAAGTGGCCTGGTCGGAGAGAGTCCTTTCCGCCTGCTGGGCAGCAGTCCAAGGCACAGCTCGTGGTCTAGGCTGAGTTCCTAGGCCCCTGAATCAGCTCCTCTCTACTTGGGTTCATTCAAGAAGGCTTCTGGAACAACCCTTAGGTAGTATCTGCCTGAAATGGTTCTTGCCCATCAGAAGCTCATCTCTTTGAAATCAGAAAGTAGATCTTTGAAATCAGAAAGTAGATCAAAGAGATGAGCTTCTGATGGGCAAGAACCATTTCAAACAGGTACTACCTAAAGGTTGTTCCAGAAGCCTTCTTGAATGAACCGAAGAGGAGAGGAGCTGTTTTGGGGATCCTAGGAGCTCAGCCTGGACCACAAGCTGTGCCCTGGACTGCTGCCTAGCATGTGGAGGGGACTCTCTCCGACCAGTCCACTTCTCAGAAGAGTCAAAAAGTTAGGTTCACATATCATTTTTGAACATCTACTCCTACTCACTTTCCCAGGACGCCTGTCATCTCCCTTCTCTCTCCCTACCTTGCATAACCAAGTCCCTCTCCTCGCCAAGCTTCCATCAGCCCTTGGGTCACTTCCCTAATCGCGCTACAGGGAGGTGCTCGGGGGAGGCCACCGGGAAGGCCTCGGGGCCTCTCCTTTCCTGTCCCCGCGCGCCCCCATCGCGCGCCCCCATGGCGCGCCCCCGCAGCGGGATCCTCCAGAAACGCGCCCGAGCAAAAAGCAAACTTTCCACAGGTCCCAGGAGGTAGGCTGCCTGCCTGCCCGCCCCGTCCCGCCAGGTCGCGTGCGTGAGTGTGTGTGTGTGTGCGCGCGCGTGTGTGTGTGTGCGCGCGTGAGAGTGTGTCCGCGCGCGCGCGCAAGGGGCCGGGGCTAGGAAGGAAACTGGCGCCTCGCGGAGCTGAAGGAAGGAGCCTCCCCCTTCCTCGCCAGCCCCCTCCCCACTTCCCGTCCAGCGCTGCGCTCGCCGGCCCTGGGGCGCCGGGCGCCTGCCCGCAGCCGGGGAGTTGGATGCGGCCGAGGCGGAGCGGGAGGAGCCGGCGGGGCGCATGCCGGGCGGGGGTCCTCAGAGCGCCCCGGCGCGTGGCAGCGGGGCCCTCCGCTCAGGTAGGGGCGCGGTCACCGGGGCCCGGCGGGGCGGAGGTGTCAGGCGGGGAGGGCGCGCTCTGGGGGGCGTGTAGGTCTGGGGGTGTGTCTCCATTAGCAACTTGGGTTAGTGCACCCCTTTCGAGGCGAGGGAAACTGAGGCAGGGCGCGTGGATTGCTGGTCTGGAGCCGCCAGCCGGCGCCAGGTCGAGCCGGGTCCTTGCTTGGGACAGCGCGGAGACCCAGGAGCGGCAGTTTTGGAAATTGCGCTGCTCGCACCCGCGCGCGGTGGCGGGTCCTGGTGGCGGAGCAGGCGTGGCTGGGGTTTGGATCAGCTCCCGGACGCCGCGCCGCCCCGGCCCCGGGTGGTGGGGCTCCCTCTTCCGCGCACCCGCTGGTCCGGGGACGCCCCGCCGGCGCAGGTCAGGCATCCTAAGGAATTTCGGGTTCCACCCGGCCAGGGGCCTAGCGGAAGAGGTTGGGGATGGGTAAGGAACGTGGTGCTGGCACCTCCCGAGGGTGCTTGCAAACAGTTTCGTCTCCTCCCACTTCCCAGTTGCGATTGTAACGCCCATTGCGGGGCTGGGGAGGGACCGCTCGGTTTTCATCCCCAGAGCACGGGTCACACTCTGGATTGGTACTGAAGCCAGTAAGTGAGGGTTGCTTTTCTAGCATGACAGGACTTCTGCCTTCGCACTCTTAAAATATATGCAATGGGATTTGAAACTTTTAAGAGAATGACATTTGGAGTCAGGGAGTGCTGTGTGGCGTCCTTATGGGGCCGCGAGAGGGCCGGTGACTTCAAACACTTCTCTCAGAACCTCTGAGAGCCTCGGATCTCTCCAGTGTAAAAGAAAATACTGACATCCTGGGCCTTCCTGTGTCAGATTTGTTGTGAGGGCACATTGCAAAATGTATAGTCAGTAGGAAAATGCTATTTTTTAAAAAGATTTATTTATTTATGCATACAAGAGCTGGGGCACGGGCCAGAGGTGTGGTGGGGGGTGGGGTGGGGTGAGAGGATTCACCAGAGACAGAGTGGGGAGCAGAACAGGCAGACTGACGAAATACACTGCTGAGGGGAGCAGCTGGCGAGCCAGGAGAGGTCTGCTGCGCCATGTAGGTTGCTCCCTGACTGGCCAGGAATCGAACTCAGGCTGTAGTGGCTGCGGATTGCTTCATAGGTTGCCTCTAAACCCTTGCGCCATCAGGGAGACCTGGGAAAATGCTATTTGGATGATCCCAGCATACTAAGCCCTGGAATTTGGGGACTGCCTGCATCTCAATCTTGGGCTTAGCCCTACCTTAGTTTCCCTGTTTGTACAATGGAGACTACGACAGTGTCCCCCTTATATGATTGTTATGGTGTTTAAAGGTGCAGTGGATGTGGATCACCTAACCTGGGGCATATTATATTTAGTAAGCTCTACATAAATAACTTTAGCTGCTAATTGTTACAAAACAAAACCTAAATAATTTGGAATGTGATGGAAATACCAGTTTGGATTTGATGAAAATATGAATAGCAGAGTGTTTTAAGAGAAATTTAGTTTTATTACATCCAGGCATGGCACATGAAGTCTGTTGAAGGTCATTTGAGAATCTGAGCAAAAAAGAGGTCAGGGTCAGCTGAGTTTGGTGACCTTGGGCCCCAGTTTCCTCCTTTATTTACCAAAAAAGGTAAAAGAAAAATGGGACAATAATTTCTGCTTTTTGTACTGTAAGAGTTGAATGAGGATCAAATGAAGTACAAGTAGCGAAAGCATCTTGAAGGGTATGGGGCACTAGGCAAATACAAGACATCCCCTCTATTGGGAGGAAATAATGGTTTCTGTGTTTTTTTTTTTTTTTTTTAGAGCTTACAGTGTGTTGGGCACTCCACTAGGAATTGCTTTGATGAAATTTGCCCTGAACATTTGTGAGACAGTTATTTATAAGCCTTATTATCCCTGCACAAAGCTGAGATTCAGGGTTACTCTGCTTTCCCCCTAAGTTCACATTGCTGTTAAGGGTAGAACCCTAGTGCTGGATCCTCTCACCACTGTGTTCTCCATGAACTACCGAATTGAAGCTACAATGATGAGCTATGTTTCAGGGTGGACCTATGTTAGATTAAGGTAACAATGTATCCTACATATTTATAGACTACAAAATAAAAGTGAATTATTAGCCCTGGCAGAAGAGACTTTGAAATGATGTTAATTTCTTTTATTCTGACTTTAGAATCCCATTTCAAACGATCTTTTTGAAAAAAATTAAACAATGAAAACTTACAGAGAAAAAAGGCATTAAAACCTTGACAGAACATATTGCAAGGACTCATTGCAGATATCAAACTAAATAGAATTTAGTCTGAATTTATGCTGTAATACTTAAATTTGTTAGCACCCTTAGGTTCCACTTGGGATTGAGGCTTTTGGTGTCATGGTTACCTTGCAGGACTGGGACTGAGGATGTTTCTGCAGGGATCTCAGAATTTACTCAAGATAACACCAGAAGGAAATAGACCTCCAGAGAAAGTCTGCATCTGAGAAAGAGTGCATGCCAGGTCCCTGTGCTACAGAAGCAACCTCTAATTTATTTGTTTCCTAAATGAAGCTTTATGTATTTACATGTATATATATATCCATACACATATGTATACACGAATATGTATAAATGTATATATATATTTGCTTTCCAAAAGTAAAACATGCTCATTATAGGAAGCACAGAAAACTACAAACAAGACAAAAACATTAAAAAAAATTGTAATTTCACCAGTGCAGACAAATAGCTTGGTGTTTCTGTTCTTGTAATCTATTCTGTGTTATGTTCATCAATTTATATCTGTTGCAAAATGGGATGCAAACTATAATTGTTTTGCTAAATTACAACATAATGCTTGCTTATTGCTTGAATATTTAAGATATTAATTTAGGTAAGTCAAATTTTATGATGCTCATTGAAACTTTTAAAATAAACTTAAACATTTGGTTGGAAGATTAGAGATTAAATTATTGAGGATTGAATTTTATTATAAGTTTTGATTAAAATTTGATAAAAGGCCTTCAGAGCAAGGAGAGAGTATTATGAGAACTTTAAATGATAGGATCTAAAACTAGCACAGTTTCTGAGTGTAAATACAGGTAACATTTTAGAGTAGGGTCATTAGTCCAGAGTTAGAATTATTCTTTTGCTATTGATGATGATAATTCAGTTTATTTTCAGGGTTCTCATACAAAGAATATTGCTTCCAGAGATGCCTTTGGCTGCCACCCTGGAGATGCACAGCGTCCCTCTGGCACAGCTGGGGCCACCTGTGGCCAGCCATTTTTCAGTCAGCACCATTTAATGCAAGACTTTTTGCCATTGGGAGTCTTCTGTTGTTTGTTCTTGATTTTATTTTATTTTTCTTATATGTAAACCTCTTTAATACAAAATTATAATAGAGAAAATGTACTTAAATGGGTAATCAAACTGTTTTTGATTTTAAAGACTTTGTGGTGAAGGTTCCTTAGCAAATGTTTTTTGGCAACAATCATTCAATTTTTTTGAATTCTTGCCACAGATACTTTGACCATACATATGCTTTGACCAATCACCATTCCAAACCCACTTTTTCTTTTGAAATCATAATTTTCCTCTTTGAGTACAGACTTTGCAATCAGCTTCCAATTTGTCACATCATGTGGACATGGGAAAGAAGTGTGCCTAACCAATGACTATTATTTATATTTGGCTCTGGAAGGCAGTCAAAGGCCTACATGGTGTGCTCAGCTGCTGACATGATCACTGGTTTTGTGTTGGCTTCCTTTAGCCTCACTGTCTTTCCTTTTGGCCACTTGCTTCCTGTCTTATCTCAGATATGGATAGTAGATATTGTGGGACTTCCTCTAATAACTAGGGTTGCTGGTCATTGAATGTTATAAACAGAATCATAGAACTTAATACTGGATGACGCTTCAAAAGATCAATTGGTTAAATCTCTTGAGTTCTGGCCAGCGAGGCGTCCTTAAGTGTGGTTAACAAGTGCAACTGCAGAAAACTGTGTGTTTGGTCAATATAGTGGTAGCCTGGTCTCAAATGAGGTAATTAAAATAAATAGCCCTTAATTATCTTTCTCATGTGAACTTAAGAGTAATTTCCTAGCACATAGCCTTGTGCTCATGCTGAAAATATGTGGATAAAAACTTATCTGTTTAACCCCAATACTTGGCCCTCCTGACAGAACTTTTACCCTTTATTTGCAGATGGGTTTGTATGTTCAATGAATGCAATTAAAACAGTGAACTCCATGAGGTGGGGATAGCAATCTCTGAGGATAGAAAGACCATTTGATCCTAGAATACTGGCAATTGTAAATGACAATGGAGATCATAGAATCTGACCTATGTGCCATTTATTTATTTATTTATTTATTTATTTATTTATTTATTTATTTATTTATTTATACAAGCACTGGGTACAGTCAGAAGCGCGGGAGGGTGAGAGAATTCACCAGAGCCAGAGCGGTCAACAAAACAGGCAGACTGATGAAGAAATACACTGCTGAGGGGAGCAGCGGGCGGCAGGGGAGGTCTGCTACCGCCAGGGTTAGAACCTGCGCTGCAGAGGCTGCAGACACCTTCGCAACCCAGCGCTCAACACCTGCGCCACTGGGGAGGCCCTGGCCTATGTACATTTTAGGCACAAAAAGTGAGGGATAGCAGCAGAGTGTTAGAATCTGGGTTTCTCGTCTCTTAGCTTTCATCTTTGGCCAGAGCCACCACCCCCCAGGAAGTGGCCAGAGTGAACAACACAAAGGGAAAGAGGAAACGCGCCTGCCACATGTCCTCTAGGCCTTTTAGAAAACATGGAGTTGTCCCTTTGGCCACATACATGCAAATCTAGAAGAAAGGTGATAGTGTAAACATCAAGGGGAAGGGCACTGATCAAAAATGAATGCCCCATACATGTTACCGTGGCAAAACCTTGCTTCATTCTGTAGTTCTGCAGAATTCATACCTAATTAAGAAATATTAAGTGAATTGAATGAAATCCTTGTTATTATTATTATTTTTGAGCCATCATGACTCTTAAAAACGTAGATTTTTGAGCAGCTACTATGGTCATACGGTCAATTGACCTAATCCACTTGTGCACTTCACCATTAACTCAACATTTTTAGAGTGCCTACTGGGTCCGGAATTGGAATTAGAGCCATACATGAATAAGGGCTCAACTTTTGACTTAATTTAGAGAAAATCTTGCTAAAAATAAAAACTGCCCATCACCTTGAAAAGTAGAGAGCCTTTGCCATTGGAAGCATTTGTGTTAACACTGGGTGATTCTCTGGTGAATATAATGGGGGAGTCTGCATGTGGCGTACATTGTGTGGGACAGACTTTGAGCTCTAGAATCTTCTGGGTTTTATCTTGTAGGGTTGGGATTGTTTAGGACTTAAGCTACTGTGTGCATTTCCTATTTCCTGCTTATTGGGATTTCACATTTGCCTCCTTCCCTCACCAAGGTGGCTCTATTTCAAGATACTTCGTGAGCTCTCCACAGTCAGCTGCCTGAGTGCAGCAGGTACTGTAACCCCCCAGGGATACACATGTCTAGGATTGATATTAATCATTAACATGATCATGTTCATCCAGGCGAACAAATCGACCAAGAGTAGAAATGTGCATTTGACAGGTATCCCTGCATGAAGACTAATTGCTTTCATAAGTGGAAAGGCAAATCCCTCAAGTTTAAAGAGTGAATTGTGTCTTGTATGTGGAATCTGAGTTTAAATTTTGTTTTGTGGGGGCCTGGCTGGTGGTGCAGGAGTCAAAGACACAGCACCATCAAGCTATCACCAGCCACTGCAACATGAGTTTGGCAACATGAGATAACCCACATGGTGCAGCAGACTTCTCCTGTCTCGTCTGCTGCTCCTCTCAGCAGTGTATTTCAGTAGATCCACCTGTTCTGCTCCCCACTGTGTCTCTGGTGAATCCTCTCATCCTCTGCTTCTCTGGCCTATACCCCAGTTCTTGTATGCATAAATAAAAAAATCTTTAAAAAATTTTCATTTTGTGACATGCACACATTTCTTTTTTATCACTGCTGTCTCTTAATTTGTGAGTGCACTGGTAAGATGATTTGGTACAATTTTGAGACTTTGGTTTTGATAGAGGAGAATATATGTGTTTTGCATGTATGAATGACATAGACTTCATCTTACTCAAATGCTGATGGGAAAGGAAGGACTACTTACAGTGGTCAAATGAAAAAGTAAGTATAGAAATAAATTTGGATTCACATGTTTTGAATACACTGTAAACTTAGAATTGTGAAAGCTGTTTTGTAATTATAAAGCCTGGGGTGAAAAGTTGACATATTTCAGTACTATTCTTTATAGTTCCCTAGTGCTTTTCATTATAGTTACCAGTGAGGTATAGAGAAATGTGAGACTGCTAACTTTAGTTATAGGTAATCTGCATTCAATTCAAACAGTAGTTTTGGGGGCTTTAAATTACTTTGAATCTTTATCCTTATGTTTTGCTTTGGTTATATAATTCTCTTTGAGAGACATAAACTTATCCATTTATTAATTCCATTGCATTTGTCTATTCAAAAATATTTATTTAGCATGTAGTATATATACATAGCCCCATAGTGTGCACAGTGGGGAGTTCAAAGATGTATTAGATTATCCTTAAGGACCATACAGTCTGGAGGGAAGATACAAGGAAGGCTGGTGTTCTTTTCAAGTGATTTAAGACAACCCTTAGAGCTTAAGGATGCTTTTCTGGAAGGTATCCTATTTCTTCCTAAGTCTTCCCATCCTGGTATTCTCTGCTTAGTAATTTTCTTCAGTCAGGCCTGCATGCTGCTGCCAGAATTATCTTCCCAAAGCACAGATGTGGTCAGGTTATTGTTTCTCTGTGCAAAGACTCATTGTTGCCTTGCAAGCAAATTCTTAGCTTCACTTTCCAGGTGTTTTGTAAACTGGGCCCCAAATCCCTAAAATTGGCTCTTTTATTGCACACATTATTCTGCCCACCAATAATATGATGGAGTCTATCCTCTTTGCCCTCAATCTCTGTAGATCAAAATGTCATTCCTCATTTAAGACCTAGTCAGTAATATATCCCAGCCTACCCTCCTTCTCTGGAATCCTCTACGCTTTCTCTTTTCTTCTGTTACCGTTTGTTATATATTAAATATACCTTTTTTACTTCAGTGTAAGCTACTGTAGCAAAAGGAAGCTGGCTGGTTTACTTCCTTACCTCCTCATTAATGTAGTATGCTCACAATTTATTCTACTCTCATTGATTTGAATTAAACAGTTTTTTATATTTTAGGTTGAATAACAACATCAGTTATTTTTCTCTTTCGAAACCAGTCAAGCGTTCTAAAATTTCAGTTCAGTTTGAATGTTTGTTGAGATGCACAAACCACATTGTGAGATATTGTGATGCTTTTAAGTTACAGAGACATATGTAGAATATTGTCCATACCACTGAGTGTTCAGTGCTGAAAAGAGAATTTATTCTGAGGAAGGTTCTGGATGTTGTTCAGGATATTTGGACATGCTCGGATACACCAGATCATTACAAGTAGCTAATACCTAGTAGATGACCAGTGAATATAGGTTGGATGAGAAGTAGAAAAGCAAGAAATCCTTCAATTTACAAGTTATCTGTAGTGATGTTTATTTCTAGGCATGCTAGTTTTGAAGATAATTTAGTTAAGTATTGATTTCTACACTTTTATATAAAATATGCTGCTCTTCTTCTAGTAAGAGACCTAGTAGTTCTCCATCTGTAGAAACTCTGCTTTAATATCCTGGCCATGAGTTGCATTTGCTTAATTTCATTGCTGTTCTCATCTCAGGCAGATCCATATGGCAGGACACAGGGTTCCCAGCTGTGTGGGGGCCATGACAAATGGGAGTATCCCCACTGATCTAACACTCATGAGTTCACCATCTACGCAGCCAATTAACTAGTCTTGGGAATTGGGGCATGAATTCTGAACTATTTCCCAATCCTGCAGCTTTTGTATCTTTCTTTATGTGACCTAAATGGTCGTTTGAATGGAAAAGTGGATAAATCCTATCAGTTTTACTCTCACTGTCATATTTTCTTGATTCTGATTTGGGATTATCTGCAAATATTACACACAACTATTTATTTTATGTAAATATTTTTGAAGCTTTTTTTTTTTTTTAAATAGTCCAGAGGTTTTTCCCTCACACCTGTTGTGCCATGTCAGGCCCCTTTCCTTCTCACAGTGTGCCTGTCTGGGTGGAGAAGGCTGGTGCTTCAGTTGAACCCAAACAGCTTTTTTTGACCTTTTTTTTCTGATCATTTTCTTTCACATGTTCAGGAAGCTCTCTCGGCTAGTCCAGTGCCTAGCATGCTCAATATCAAGGTGAATTCTCTTGGTGGGAATCTTGCCCTTGTTTGTTTACCACAATGGCAAGAGTATGCTGGGTAACATTAGAGACTCTTCCAGTGTTGCCATGGTAACGTGTGGGGCATTCCTTCTTGAACAGTGCCCATCTCCTTGCTGTCTACAATATCATTCTTTCTTGTGGATTCATATGTCTGTGGCCAAAGGAATAACTTCACATTGTCTAAACAGTCTAGAGGTCATCCAACAGGTATATCTCTGCCTTCCTTTTGTGTTGGTCATTTTTGGCAACTTACCAGAGATGGTAGTTGGTTCCCTTGAAACTTTTTGAAAAGCATAAGGTGATATATAAGAAAAGGTATTGATATTGCTCCTATTTTCCCAATTTGATTGAGGTGAAATAGTGTGCAGTGGAAATAAAATGAGATGTACCAAGGATGTTACTTTACTTTATGCTAATCTTGTAATATATTTATGCTGACATTGTTTTAAAATTTTTGTTCTGCTTTTTAATGAACAAAAGTTCCCCCTTCTCTTTTTTCTAATGCCTTGTCTAGATTAGGAAGCTGGCTTTCCCATAAATGAATCATTATAGAACTGGGGGAGGGGTAAGTTAGCTAGAAATTCAATGGAGAGAAACATATAGGTATGTTTTGTTAGTCAGGGTTAAATTAGTCCAGGCCTTGTCTTATTTAACTTCACATCATTTGTGTTAGACCTTTAGTAGAATTCTTACTGACCTGCATTGGTTTAAAACAACATGTGCACCTGATACCTGTATAATGTTACAAGCCAGTTATTTCAGTAAAAAAAGAATCTATTATAAACTTCCTAATACTGCCCCTGACATCAGCCTATAATCTGTTTGCTATATAGTTAGTCCCTTATACCTTAATCCAGGTCTTTCGTTCCTATGATACATGTGATTGGTGAGAAAACTAGATGCCTTTTTCCTTAACTCAGTGGGATAAAATCTTGCCATCACCTTGCTCCTGTGCCCATGAGGTTTTGCCACTGTGGGTATTTAGTCAGGTCAGACGGATGTGAGATAAATGAGAGAAAGTTTGTGGTTCTCAGACAGAGTCTCATTTAATGGATTTTGAAGCACTTTATGAACATTAATCCTGTTGGTTATAGGTTTAATTTTATTGTTTGTTCAGAAACATGTGAAGCACTTGCATATTAAAAGTTTATTAACTCATCATCTATCTGCCTAAGGTGTGAGATAGCTATAATTTATTCACTCATCAAAAGATACTTATTGAACATCTATTATGTCCTTGGCTTTTGATCCTTGGCCTGGCTATTGTGTTGTCTTGCTCTGCCTATCCCTTTGAGATGGCCAAGTTGTGTAGATTGAATGGAAAAGTGGATAAATCCTATCAATTTTACTCTCACTGTCATATTTTCTTGATTCTGATTTGGGATTATCTGCAAATATTATGTACAACTATTTATTGTATGTAAATATTTTTGAAACTTTTTTTTTTAATATTCCAGACGTCTTTCCCTCACACCTGTCCTGCCAAAACCTCACAATGGTTTTGATTATTCTCCTGATGTTGCCTGTTGGATTAATCTTTTGGTGCAAGATTTTATAACCTGAGGGCAGATGATATCCTGCCGTGAATGCTTCCAGAGACTGCTTATCTTGGAGAGAGTATTGGGCAACTGCTGTTACTGATAGAACAAAAGGTAAAGGGTTAGAACTGTCAAGGTGCCCCCTGCAATGCCCCCCATCACTGACAAGCCCATATGATGCTTCCTTGGACCTAAGCACTCCAGTGCTGCTTGTGCAGTTGCGGCTCATTGTGGATGACTGTTATCAAATATATAGTAGAGAGTGTTGGCGGCATAACAGCATATCTGGGGTGGTTCTGCAATGGACATTCTGTTCTAGATCCAGTCAATGTTTGCTTTGGAAGAAGTAATTTAATTTTTTTCTTTATAAAATCTTCATCTATATGAAATATAAACTCTGTAAGATTCTCCACTAGGACATTGCCTGGATTTAGGTTTCTCTGAGTCTTCTCTGATAGTTTTCCTCTCCTGTCTCAGAAAATTCATTGCTCTTGCTGGTATCATTTCATACCCAAAGAGGGCATTCTAACCTTAGAAGAATTGCAGTTCAGCAGAGCGCCTGCCATGGCTTTTCTCTCTAAACACAGGGAGTTTGACTTCTAGCTTGGCTTCTCAGGTGTTTTGGCTCCAGGGAGGAAAGACTCCCAGTTCCCATTTATTTTATAGAACCATTATGAAAATGAACCCAACCCAAGTGCACACTGGGACAGAGAGAGACCCAGCTGCTTGCTTTCCCACCAAACCTCATCGGCCTAATGTAGAGGACTACACTTTTGGTTTTGTCTCTTGTAAGCTATTTCCACTGAGGGAGAACTTCTGTGACACTGGGGACTTGGCAGTTGACTAATCCTTTGGGTGTTCTTTCAGCATTGTTTGCAGTGAATGTGGGAGTCAAAGGCCCTTCAGTGCAAAGAGAATGCCAGCTTGTTTCCTGGAACCCCAAAGGAGCCAGAGTCAAAGGGGCTTTTTGTTTCACCAGTAGGAAAAAAAAAACCCCACAGGAAATCTCAGCTTCAGATATTCCTATGTGGTCTCCTTGTCCCATCAGATTTGACTGTGCTTGGACCTCTGTTGAATGAGGCAGTAACTAGTATCAAAAATAAATAAATGAAAGATGCCATTCCTGGCAGCTGGGGTTGCGTGCATGTGGCATGTACACCCGCACGAGGAGGAACACTTCCTTGGACCTGGTGTTCAAGTGCTCCTAGTAGGGGACCCTGGGCGAGTGGATTGAAGGTAATAATAGCCCTTCATACTGTTAGGAGAATTGACTGTGGCCAAATGAGTAAAGATCTGACTATCGTGTCCTCCTCATCATTGGCATTCAGTGTTATTTTTGAAGAATTAATAGTAAATTTTAAATCCCCACAGCAATTCTGTCACTTGCTAGGTATGTGATGCAGAACAAGTAATTTAATTTCCTCTGTAAGCTGGAAAGCATTTTGCTTATTTCGTTGTGAGGATAACATGATATGATATAGGCAAAAGGCTTAGAAAATAGTAGCATATTAAAATAAGTGGTTGCAGCTGTGCACATGATATCCTGCGGAAGGGTGAGGTGCCAGTCCAGGGGCGACTAGGGCTGACATCAGGCTAGGGCCTGGTGCTGAGAAAGACATGCCTTTTTCTAATCCATCAGCTCAGAGGATGGATTTTTTCTTTTTCTCATTTGCCCTCCCAGAGAGGACCTCTTTTTATGGTTTATCTCCCCACAGAGGGCACCTTAAAAAAAATTGCATGATGGGCTATATGTACTAGCAGTGGCCCTGTCAATAGGATGAAGATGCTGAATTAGCATTCTTCTGGAGAGATTCTTCTGGAGAGCTTTGCCTGGCTCTAACTTGGTCATTTCACTTCAATTTCAATGATACAATTTCCTTAGTCAGAGGAACACTTCTGTTCTTTCCTTATTACTAAAATTTCTGTAGGCTTTTCCTGGAAGCCAAGGCTATAATTCTGTCTTCCAACATTCAGCTCCTTATTACTGCCCTCCTCACCACATCCACAATGGAAATTTGTTAATACACTCAGAAAAGAATGGGTCAGACTGGATGCTGCTTATTGGCTCTTGGGCCCCCGAATGCCCTTCTGAGTTCTTTGCTGCTGGGCTGGAAGTTTGAAACAACTGGAAGGTAGTACAACATCCAGCAACTTCCCCAGCTTCCTTCCGGTTAAGTTCTGCTAGTTAGAGCCACTAGGAGGCCAGAGGTGGGAAGAGAAATACTTCCCGATTCCAGGTTTTATAGAACCAGTTGCAGGTAGTTGCTGGAGCAATGCCAGAATATCAGAGGAGACTCAGAGAAACCCATTCCAATGATGGATGATTAGGACTCCAGATTTGGGACTTCTTGCAGGCTTCAGAACCAGTGGAGACAACCTCTTCAACAGAGGAGCAGATTGAACAGGCTCAGGCACACAGCCCAGGAGCATGAAAATGTGCTCTCTGGCTATGAGTCCTTCTTCCTCTTTGCTTCTGACCGCTCCTTCTCCTTTGTTCTCTTGCACTTCTTTTCATAGCTTTGCAATCAACTCCCTGTACTAACTGTCCTCTGCTTGATGTAATTGGAGTGGTCTCAATTTTCCTGCACTGCCTACGTGGGCTTTGTGAGTGCTATTAATTTGTTGGGTACTTAAGGGCTTGGTAAGTTCCTCAGAGTCTTTGAGCAGAGGTATGAGCCAGGTAAACCAGAGTTCTAGGAAAATTAATCTGCCCCACTGTAAGTAGGAAGAGGTTAGAGACTGAAGACCTGTAAGTAGGAAGAGGTTAGAGACTGAAGACCTATTGACTCTTTTAAAATAGGTCTTCAGTCTCTAACCTCTTCCTACTTACAGTGGGGCAGATTAATTTTCCTAGAACTCTGGTTTACCTGGCTCATACCTCTGCTCAAAGTCCTATAATTTTTATGGCAGCTATTTAGCCAAAGTATGGTTACCTAAAACCAAACCCCAAGGGCAAGAATCATTACCATGGGTGCCTGTTTGCAATCCTGACATTGCAGATGTCGGTCAGAGCATCATTCTCTCACCCTGCCTGGAGGAAGGCAGTTAACTCAGTGGTAGACATTATCAGCAAGCATACCTGACTTTATGGCAAGCTCCTTTATTGCATGTCACAGATACATTTTATACAAATTAATGCCCTGTGGCAACCCTGCATTGAGCAAGTCTATCAGTGCCATTTTTTTTTTCAACAGCAGGTGCTTACTTTGTATCTCTATGTCACATTTAATTAAAGTATATATATTTCTTTTGGCCGCAGTGCTATTGCACTTTTAATAGACTACAGTATAGTGTAAACATAACTTTTACATGCTCTGGGAATCAAAATATTTGTTTTGCCTTATTGCAACCCTAGCTGTGTTGCATTGGTCTGGGATGGAACCCAGAGCTATGGCTCCCTGTTCATCTCCCCTCAGTAGTTCCTTGTTTAGATCAAATCGGGGCCTTTAGCACAGGTCCCAACATTACATTGGCTCTTCCTCCTCTCCTGGGACAGTGGTCTGTTTACAAGGCCTGCCCCATGTTCTGGAATCAGGGGACAGAGACGGGGATGTTGAAATCATGTCACTTCTTATAAACTGATGGAAATATATGTGCTGTGAAAAGTGAAGATGAGCTGTAAACCTAGATGAGATTGTTATTGTCTTGGGAGGAGCATTTCTCACCCACAGGTTTTCTGACTTCTTTGAAGTAATGATTTTCGGAAATTTCACTTTGAAGGGAATGGGGGAGTAGATCTTAAGGGAATTGAAAGGGACTTTACAGGGTCAGCTGAAGGGAAAATAATACAGTTAATGTTCAAACATGGCTTTATTGTTTTTGTATAAAAAGCAAAGCATAAGCATTGTAAAAAAAGTCAAACTAGTCAAAAATACTTGGTAGAAGAAGAAATGATCACCAAAATCCCGCTTATTTCACTGCTGTTCTTTCTCTCTCTCTCTCTCTCTTCTTCTCTTTCTCTCTCTCTCTCTCTCTCTCTCTCTCTCTCTCTCTTTTTCTTTATGCATACAAGAACTGGGGTACAGGCCAGAGGTGTGGGGGGTGAAAAGATTCACTAGAGACAGAGTGGGGAGCAGAAAAGGTGGATCTACTGAAATACACTGCTGAGGGTAGCAGCGGGCGAGACAGGAGAGGTCTTCTGTGCCATGTGGATAGCTTCCTGGCCTGCCGGGGATCAAACTCCTGTTGCAGAGGCTGCAGATAGTTTCACAGTGCTGTGCTTAACCCCTTGCGCCACCAGGGAGGCCCCACTGCTGTTCTTTAATGAACACCTTTCTAGAGTATTCTCAGAGCCTGTGTTATATACATATACAATTTTACAGAAGTGGATTATGTTTTCTAACTTAATTTTTTCTGGCACAAAACATTTTCATGCTAATGAGCTAATGAATATTGCTTTCTTAGTGGTGGATGTAGTGTGAGAACATATGTTTGTAGAGGTATGAACTGATAACCCTATGTCATCTATGGTGTTGTAAATCAATGCGATCTCAATAAACATAATCTAAAGACAAAACAAAACAAATATTGCTTACATCATTATTTCTAATGACTATTCATTATTCCATGCCTGTGCTGTAATTCATTTATTTGGCACATTAAATGGGGATGTTTACAGTTGTCATCTTTTAGAACATGCTAATTTTTATTAAGATCTTGGATTTAAAGTGATGTTAATTCTCTAACAGATGTCTTGAGATATTCTGACTTAAAACATTAGAAGTTTATTTCTCTCCTAAGTAAAGTTCAGGTTCTCCCTCCATTTATTCACGGTCACCTTTAGTCACTAGATTTGGATGGAGAGGCCCTGCCTTACATGACCAGTTAGGGACTCAGGCTGTTGAAAACTGTGCCACCTCCAGGCTGTGACACCCAAGATTGCCCTGGTCTTGGACGCCCAGCCAGCAGATAGTGGATGAGAAAGCAGAGGATTACACAAGAGGTGTGTAGGGATCAGAACTGGAATAGGCAGCTACCCCTTCTATGTACATCCTATTGGCCAGCCTTAGTCACAATCAAATCAAAGCTTCAAGGATACTGGGAAACATCCCTTTGCTGTGTATGTGGGAGGAAAAAGCCTCTGTCAGAGCTCCCCCTTTGGTCAACAAATTCCTCTTTCACTTTTCCTTTCACATCTAGAACCCGCTTCTTCCCAGAAGGAGACATGTTAGGTCACATGTAGACATAGTGTCTGTCGTAGGGGTGGAGAGGTTCTTCTTAAGCTGGTCAAGCAATCAGAGTAACATCAGACAGGTTTGTAGGAGAACAAATTTAATGACAGACACATGGAGAATCTACATGCATGTAAATTCTAAAGTAAATAGGACATGTGAGTATTTATCCTGAAGAAGGATGATCTAAGGACCTGGGCCTTCAAGAAGAGAGAAGGGGGACTTCTATGATAAAGAGAGAGTGGGTCATAGGACAAAGGCCTGATGCTCTGTAATTTCATGTTTACCCTGCTGTATAGACAGGTTTCTCCTCTAGCAAGCTGTTTTGTTTTGTTTTTTAAATAATGCAAAAGCTAGGTAATTTCATTGCTGGTGGTTAAGGGAGTGGTAAGAATTTTTCTTGAGGGTGCAGGGCCTTGAATGGCCTTAGCTCGAAATGATCCACATGCCAAAGGGGGGAAGTCTTGGGGCAGCCTGCTCTGGACATCTTGGGTGACATATCCTTTGCTAGCTCACTCTTCAGGGTCTCTGGCCAATGTGCAGTCTTCTCTATCATACCTAAATCAGGGTCCTCACGGTTCTGTGATTTATGAGCTAAAAAAGAAGAAAGTTATTTGTCCTTTCCCCTAGCACCACCCAGGCTTCAGTGGTGGAGCAGAGACAGCATAACAGCACTAAAACCTCCCATTTTGAATAGGGTAAAATGGGAGATGCCTAGTAGACACAGGTTTCAAGTGATTATGGAAGCCAGTGGATAGCCAAGGTGAAGGCCTCCAATCAGGGGCAATTAGACCTTGATTCTGCTCTCTGAAAGAAATCTCTTATCATTTGTTTCCTATAACTCCTGGCTCTGTCCTGCCAATTTCCTTCCCATCTTTAGTTCTCCACGGCAACATTTGAAGTGGTCACTGGGGAGTCTGCCATCTTTAGAAAGCGGCACACAGTATTTGCTGCCCTTTGTTTGGTGACTTAAGGTTTCTTTAAAGACTCAAATAAATAATTAAAAAAATAGTCCAGGTTTGTTGTGTCTCAGGTCATACATTTTATCCATACTGTTTGTCCAAACAGTAGGTTTCTCTTCTATTTTCTTTCATTGAGTTCCTTACATGAATAACTAATCTAGAAGTTTTTGCCTAGACATTATTATCAAGCTTTATCTGTTATGTTACCTTACTGTTCCATGTCCTTCTCAATTAAATGGTGATTATGTAGAGGCCCCCAAGCTCAGGGAAGGAAACACTCATATTAGTTATTTTAAATTCAGTTTCTTTCTGTACTACCTTTGAGTCTTCATCACTCAAACCTTTTTCAATCTTATTTCTTACTGTTTGAGATTCTGAAGCAGTCAGCTTTTCCAACCCTTTCAGCATACAATTTTTGGGATTCTATCCCCTTCTATTTGTACTTGCAAACCAACAAATTTCACTGAGAAAATCTTTTTCTTTAATATTAATTTAATATTATATTTACTATTTCTTTAATTTTATTACAAATATTTCAACATTCCAAATTTTTTCCTTAGAGCTGCAAGCTCAGTCTACACTGTCTGTTTCTTAGTTATTGAAGGTGATGATGTTACCAAACATCTTGCCCTTGTGTAACTTGGGTCTCCATCTTTCCAACCTCTGATACCAGTTTTCTTTTTGTCTACGTCCTGATTACAAAGTTGGTACCTCTTATTTTAGGTAGTACTCTATGACAAGACACCAATTTCTATATTAATTAATGCCTGTTCTCAGTGCCATATCATTTTCAAAATTTATTTCTTGCTCACATATACTATAGTTTGAGGCAGAGTTGTTTTTGTGGGTAGTAGTGGGAGAGCAATTCATCAAGATGTGTGATTTTATATGTGCCAAACACCAGAATGTGTGGACATCCAAGAAACTGAAGAGACATATAGGCCTGCAATAAAATGCTGCATATACAGTATGCAGCCCAATCCCCCCTTCAACATCATCTGCCCTGTTGCCTGCTGGTTTTCAAATCCTCATACTTGATACATATGATTGTTTTTTTTTTAAGATTTATTTATGTATGCATGCAAGAGATGGGGTACAGGTCAGAGATGCAAGGGGTGAGAGGATTCACCAGAGACAGAGTGGGGAACAGAACAGGCAGATTGATCCAATCACGCTAGTGAGGGGAGCAGCAGGTGAGTCAGGAGAGGTGTGCTGCACCATGTGGGCCCCTGGCCGGCTGGGGATCAAACTGCAGAGGCTGTGGACTGCTTCACAGTGCTGTGCTTAACCCCTTGCGCCACCAGGGAAGCCCATTGATACACATGATTCTGACTTTAACTCACAGTTCCTACAAGTTGGCAATGAACATCCCCACTTTGGTTGTATCACTTCCCACTCTCTTGTCTGAAAGCGTTTTTCTTTCAAAACCTTCTAGGAAGCGTATTTATTTTTTTAAATGAATCCAGATTAATGACTTGTATCACTTGCCCTTGTTTATTACTCATATTGTCTGTACCACAACTAGCAATCACATTTGATATTTATTTGACACATGTATTTACACTTTATCTATTTTATTAGTTTCCCCAGCCAAGACCTAAAGGGGCTAATGCTCCTTTCAGAAACTGGCATTTAGCTCTGCAACCTTCATGGGGAGTCTTACTTTTCTGTTGAATCGGTAGATGCTTTACGCAGGATCTTAACCCTAAGGATTAGCTTGTGGAAGCATCACAGATATTAAGTTGAGCAGACATGGCTACGCTACTGAACTTTGTGAGCCTTAATTTCTTATTTCATATGTATTTTTAGATTTTAGGTCCATTTAATGTGCTTCCACTATGTGTCAGGCCATGTATTAAGGTTGAAAATTAACTTACACAATAGGCTAAGGAGGGGGATACTATCCTTATTATTTTTTTTTTTTCAATGAGAAAACTGAGGATCAGAGATACTAGGTAACTTTATGAACTTACCCAGTTCATAAATGGAGGAACTTGTCTTTGAACCCAGATGTCCCTGATTCCCTTTTTATTATTATTTTAAAGATCCACAAATATTAACTGCTGTCCACATTTCAAGCCTTTAACATCTCATTATGCCAATGATCTAAGTTGAAGCCCATCATTATTTCTCTCTATCCTTTAATGATTGTTGTGGTGGGTAGAATAACTGCCCCTTAGTCGTGCTTACATCCTAGTCTTTGACACTTCTGAGTAGGTTGCCTTTCGTGGCTCAAGAAGCTTTGTGGATGTAATTAGCAAAGGGCCTTCAAGTGACAAGGCTGTCTCGGATTATCCCTGTGCACCCATTGCAGTCACAGCACCCTTCCAGGTGAAAGAGGCAGGCAGAGGCCAAAGGCAGAGAGAGATTTGAACGTGCTGAAAGTGCTAGTGTTGAAGATGTAGGAAGGGACCATAAACTGAGGAATTTAGGCTGCTTCTAGAAGATAGAAAAGTCAAAGAAACAGATTTTCTCTTGGAACCTCCATATGTAAAGTAACATGGCCTGATTTTAGATCAGTGCCAACTGTTTTGACTTCTGATCTCCAGAACCAGAAGCTAATGAATTTGTGTTGCTTTAAGTTATTAAGTTTATGATAATTTCTGTTTTAAATAGCAGTAATAGGAAATTAATCCAATAGTTTTTCTGCTCTCCCAATCTGCTTGATGATTTCTGACTCATTCTTTAAAATTCTCTTTCACATCTTGCTGTCTGTTACCATTCTAGGTCATATTCAGGGTTCACCTTCCCTGGCTCGGTGACTACTCTGTATAGGTATAAAAAGGCGCTCTCTTCTGCTTAAGGCCATGCCTTGTTAATGGACCTTCTGGCTGTTTTCTCTTAAAAGTTATTCAAAGAGAAAAAGAAGAGTCCTTATGTGGTCTTAGCAGAACAGGGAGCAGACCTGCCTCCCTTGATCTGAATGCTAGGTGTCTTCAGTGTGAGCTAATACAATGCTTAGTTTTGGTGCTCATATCACATCACACTGGACACTCAGGTTGCTTATTAACTACATCCCCTAATCTTTTGACATCTTATTAAAACAAAAGATTTGTGAATTGTTCTTGTATCTCATAGAATGTCTGCCATTTTGAGCCATGTAGCTTTTGGCTCCAAGAGGAAAAAAATGTACTGAATTAATGTCTCTAGGGGAAGATTTAAAGACCTGGCTAATAAGGAGAGACAGATGGAATTCTGAGAGAAAGATGGCAAATTTTGGAACTAATCTAATTAAAGAGCTATGGTACTTTTCATTGGGGCATAAATAAAATATGACAATGATTGTCAGCTCAGAAACCCTCAGTTAATATCTAATCTTATTTTTTTAGCATTACGTAGAAATGTTATGTTTTAACAAATAGCAGAAACATATGAAAGAAGCTGAGAGAAGCAGAAGACACACAAGGTAGGCATCTGCCCATCCCCTGGTCCACCCCCTCCCTACATACTCTTCAGATGGCACGGGATCTCCCAGCCATTTCAATCTGTGGCATTGACAGCTTACAGGGTAAAGTCAAATGCTCTTAGGGAAAAGAAAAGAAAAGGCTTTCAGCCTCTCACAGTCATTATGGGCTCTGAGGATGACTGGAAATCTGTAGAGGAGACTTCAGAGTTAACTTTAGAGAAGGAGGTGCTGAGGTTATTGAACATTCTCAGACATGGACTGGCTCTTTCCATTTAAATTCAAAATGGCTGTGCCCAAACCCTCTGGGTTTCCTAGAATTTGTATTTAAATGTTGACGCATTCACAGGCCAATGTTCCCAAGCAATGCAGCTGAAATGTAGTACCTCCAAAGTAGGTAAACCAGCTGGCTCCCTTGCCACCATTGCTTGGTCACAGCCTGGCCTCAGGAAGACAGGAGCCCATAAACTGAAGGAAGTTCCTACAGAACAGTTAGGAGATAGTGCCCCCTAGAGGGAGAAGAGCAACTGGAAAAACTATTTCCTCTAACCTCAAGGCATTCAAGAGGCCTGCAGAGGTCTCATTCTTTTTGGTTTCGATAAATCTGAGACAATCCAAAGATACCCAAGGTATGTAGGGAAAAATTTAAAAATTTACACATTTGAACTTTGTTGTCTGTTGATCCCTTTGGGGTTTTCCTCTCTTTAAATGGTAGAACCAAGGTGTCAATGCTTCCTTACCTTCAGTGACCTCTCTACAGCCCTCTTATCCCTGGTAAGTTACACAGTAGTTATTCTGCTTGCATCATCTGTTGTATTAATATACACAAGTAATTGTTAAAATCAAATTACTTTTGACTTGAGTAAGTGTAATTCAGATTTACTGACCATAGGTTAGAGATTTAATTTAGGATTCTTATTCTTTGAAAAATTATCAATTCAAATACGAGGTTAGTAAGGAAGGCAGATTCTAAGACTTGTGGTGGTAGAAGGGGCCTTAGTTGTCATCCGTGCTGAGGGATGCTTTGTTGAATTATTCTGGGAACAGAATGGTCACTACTTTCAATAGATTACTTGTAAGTAGGTAAATGAAAATGTTTTGTAAACTGTAGAACATTCAACAAATATTAATATTAAATGTAACTAGTATTCTTTAAGAATTTTTTCCCTGACGTTGCCTGCTTTACATGAGCGCCTATCTTGCTTTTTGCAAATTATAGGTTGGAATAACTTTATAAATCATTAAGCAAATATTTCCACCTCAGGCTCTCATTCTTGTACAAATGTGGGTTGTGTTCTTTCACAGGTTGGGGGTCCAAGAGATGATTTTCATAGTACAGGCTGTGTTATGGAATAATATTGTTTCACATTCTTATATTCTACTTCTGTCAAGGAGAAAGTCTCAGTTTGCTGCTGTGTGTCTTTAAACTTCTCTAAAACTAAATTCCCTTTGTGATAAAGACAGAGCGAAGCAGGCTTGTCTCCAAGGCTTCATTGTCTGACAACAAAAAAATGCTGCTTTGTTTTCATTGTCTTCATTTGTATGACTATCTTTTCATTGGCAAGTGATTGTCCTATCTCACTTACAGTAGTATTGTCATAAAGTATACTTTAAAATATATTTACTGAAGCAAAAGGCATGAGCAAGTTTATACAAAAGTATAAAGGAAATATTGCATGTGTGATAAGCACCATGAAGTGGTGTGGGACCCACTGATGTTCGGAATTGGAATGCGTGGCTCTCTATGGTCTTTGAGATATGGGCCATTGATCAGAGAGCTGCCATTTGTAATGGACAAGCCTCAGTTTACTCAGTTTCACATGGCAGTCCTTAAAATATTGGGAGACAGTATTCACTTCTCCTAAGCTTTTCCTTCATTTAGGCCTCACCCTGCCAGATCTTCCCATGTTCTCTGTATGCTGCTCCTAGTCCCAGTTTTGCCAGAGTCTGTCTGATTTTCTCTTGGAGAAGTTCCCTGTTCATTGTGTTCCTAGAAGCAGTCTGTTCTGATATGAAGTAACCCTTCCTGAAGTCATATGAGGAAGGGAACTCAGGGCCCAAAGGAGATGATTAGGGATGACATAGAAAGAATTACAGTGAGGGTGATGGCTGGAAATTTTTATGAGGTACAACTGGGTAGAGATTCAGGAGCAATATTTATGTCCTCAGATGTGTTTACATCAGTGTACAAAATAGGAGTGGTAAGACAAATGAACTTAAAATATTCATATCAGGTGGTGAATATGGAAATATTTTTGATATTCTGTTGGAAAGTCTTTGAGGGTATTTTTGAAGCTAGCTTCTCTGAGCTTGAAGAATTCTCATCTTTAAAACTGGTTGATCAAGTGAGGTTGATAAGCCAACAAATGTCAAAATGATCTTTTTATTATTTCTTTATACCGTTGCTACTATATTTTTGATACTCTATTTATACTTTTCATTGTTGTCTATCCTTATTTATTTAAGAGGATCTAGTGGTCCCAGTTGTCCTTTCATAAAAGGACTTTACTATTTCTGAGTCCTCCACCTTTTGGCTTTATTGTCTGGATTTAACCATAAAGAGGTTTTTTTTTTTTTTTTTTTTTTGTTCCTCAAGAAGGCCCATCGGTGTTTTAGTATCCATATCTGTACACATTCAATAATAATTTTTTGTTTTCTTTATAACTTTGGCAACTTAGCTGGGTATAAAATTCTTGCATTTCCCCCCAAACCTACTCTATTAAGTGTCATTTGGCATTGAAAGTTGCTTTGGAACTCAGTTTGAATTCTGCCCTTTGTATTTGTGACTTGAGTTGTTCTGAAATTCATATAGGATTCATTCTTTTTCTTTGGTGTTCAGTGATTTTACCAGGTTTTCTTGGTGTTTTATATTTTTCTTAGATGCTGCTTACATCTTTTATAACTATAAGTTTAGATTAAAAAGTTTTATTCTATTATGTCTTTATTTCCCTATTACTTTTTAAAATTAGATTTTATTGATTAACCATTTGTTTGAAAAACTATCATTGAGTTTTACACCTCAATAGATATATACTTCATTTACCCACCATTAAATTTCTAGTGTCATTATTCTATCACATTGATATCTTCTATCCTTTGCTCTCATACACCTTCCCCTTCCCACTGGTAACCAGCATATCTTTTACGGAGTCTAAGAATTATTTTTGTTATATTTTGCCAGTTTGTTTTCTTCATTTGTTTCCACAAATAAGTGAAACCATTTGGTAATTGTCTTTCACTTTCTGACTTATTTCACTTAACATAAGCTATACCTCAGATCCCACTATATTGTTAAAAAGACTATTTTATCTTTTAAATAGCTCAGTAGTATTCCATTGAGTATATATTCCATGATTTCTTTATCTGATTATCTGTTAATAGGCATTTAGCATGTTCCCAAGTCTTGGTTCTTGTGAATGCTGCTATGTGGTTTCCTATTCCTTTCTCTACCCAAGAAACACCTATAGTCCACAGGTGTATATTATCTGTGTAAATATCATCTTCTCTTGAATTATTTTTCATCTACTTTTTGCCTTACATTTTTTTTTTTTTTAAGAGGCATGTATTTATTTATTTATTTATTTATTTGTTTGTTTGTACATGCACTGAGTACAGTCAGAAGCGCGGGAGGGTGAGAGAATTGACCAGAGCCAGAGCGGGGAGCAGAGCAGGCAGAAGGACCGAAGTACACTGCTGAGGGGAGCAGCGGGCGGCAGGAGAGGTCTGCGCGCCATGTGGGACCCTTTTCCGGTGGCCGGGGAGCAGCCGGGGATCGAACCGGCGCAGCAGAGGCCGCGGGCAGCTTCGCAACCCAGCGCTCAACCGCTGCGCCACTGGGGAGGCCCTTTGCCTTACATTTTGACATTTTCTCAAGCTGCTATTCCAAGTTATTGATTCTATTTTAAGCTGGAACTCTACTTCTTGTTGCCTTTGAGATGGATTTATTTTATGAATAAACTGATAGAGAACCCAGATATGGCAAACCTTCCTAGGTTGTTTTCTAAAATACTTTAATATTACTATTTCTCAAATTAACTCAAGAACTAGAGAGGAATGCATTGATTTTGGTGTATGCTATTAATTTCATTCAAAGTATTTTTCAGTAATTCCTCATAATTTGAGAAGTAATGCAGTGTTAAAAGTATGACTCTGGAGCACACTTCCTGAATTTTAACTTCTGGAAGTTAAACTAAAACTTCTGGAAGTTTTAACTATAGGAAGGTGCTAATAATAGGACTGTTAATGAGAATGAAATGAATTAATATTTGTAAAATGTTTGTAAGAGTGCCTAATATAAATAATAAGTAGTTACAGTTGACCCCTGAACAACACAGGTTTGAACTGTATGGGTCCACTTATATAAGAATTCTCACAATGGAGTCTGTATTTATGGATTCAACCAACTGTTAATGTTGGTTAATTAAATCTGCAGATGTGGAACCCACAGATATGGAGGGCTGACCATAAAGTGTCATTACAGCATTCTCAGATTTTGGTATGGTGGAAGTAGAGGATTGAGGGAAGGGTGTCCATATGTGTAATGAAATAAATTCTTCTTGGATACCAAGGGAGGACTATAGTTAAGTTTTGGGGGAGTCAAAATACAGGTTTTTGACTTAATGGACTTAATGGGATCCACTGTTCCTAAACAAACCCCACATTGTTTAAGGATCTACTGCATTTTAGTATCTAGAAAATGAATAGGGCTTGTGATCATGCATTTCCATTAAAGTCTCCTCCTCAACTTCTTATGATTTGTTCATTTCAATGGGCCCACAGAAGAGCTATTAACTTGTCTTTATTCCATCTTCTTGTCCCGGAGGATGCCTGGTTTGTTTGAGTTTTTATTTAGAATTTACATTAGAATTTCACTTAGAATCTATTTGGTTTATCCTTTAGAGTCTACTTTTTCCCTTCTTGATGTCAAAGAACTTGCCAATCTTTGTTCTTTGGTAGAACCATGATTTTCCAAACCCTAATGAGTATATTTGATACTGGGCAAAACCACGGGGTGCCCAGGGACCCCAAACTGTTAAGGGAAAAAGTCCATGTTGCCTTTTCTAAGGGACTGTGCCATCTGTGTCCATAAAGGCAAATTAGCCAACTTTTAGTGTGCTCAAAGATGTTTAGAGAGAAGAGGAAGGATTTCAAATAACAGACTCCCAGACAAACTTCAAAATCACCCATTTCCTCATAGTCAAACACCCAGCTGATAAGCAGGACCTGGAACTGAACTGCCAGGAGAATGGGTTCAAGACACCTCCTGATAGGAAAATACAAACAATAAGTTGGGCAGAACTCAGGAGACTGGAAGAAAAGAAAATACCCCAAATTCACAATGTACCATTCAAGCTGGATAATCCACAATGAGCTATCAAGATGACCACTTCCACTGTCTCTAAAGAGCCTGCCTGATGAACACTACAGCTGCCAGGATGAAAGACCAGGAGCAGCCTCCCCTCTTGTCCCTCCTTCCTTCTCATTCCCTACCACTACATATATGCTCCTTGCTCCTTCCCCCTTTTCAGCAGCCCAATTCAGGAATCCCAGGTCATGGCATTTGTGAGTTGTAGTCCAAGGAGAATGAGATGTTGACGATGGACAAAAATGATGCCCACTCCCATCATTACCCAAAACCATGGTGGTACTTCTCCCACTACTGTGGGACTTACATCCTATAACATATTTCTGTGATCATGTTCATCAGTTCCTTTGGCACTGGATCATAATTTATCCAACCTCTTTCAGAGACATGAATTCATTTGAAATGATGAGGAGTTCTCTTTCTATCTTTTTGCTTCTTGTGGGCTTTATTTTCTCCTAGATTATCCTTTGATGCTATCCCTATCTTTTGAATCTGAAGATCATGTTCTTTAACAGAGATGAAGGCTGAAAATCTGATCTGTGTAATTCTGCTCTGTCTTTTCCCTCACTTTGTGTTCCAATTTGTGGATCTGTCTCTGCCTGTTTGACTTTCTTGCCCAGGTTTGTCTGTTTGTTGGTTTGAAGCACATCTTTTTGCTGTCCTTAGCATATTTACAGAAGGTGTAACTCATTTTGGCCTTTAGTCTTTTTGACATTTTTCTCATTTCTTCCTGATCCTTTTGTACTCATTTCTTATCATTTCCCTTTTATTTATCTTTGCACATGCCCTTTGGAAATCTCTACCTTTCAGATAACCTCCCTTGCGATCTCAGATCTCAGTAGTACAGTACTTCTAGAAGCCCTTCCCACTTTGCCTGCCTGGGGTTATAGTACTAAATAAGTGCCATCGGCACTTATGAAAAAAATGTTCCTTGACTTTCTACCCTAGGATTCTGGTTTGAGAGGCCTGGGGAAAAGCTCAGAAATCTGCATTTTCACAGGCCTCCTCTGTGATTTCGATGCAAGTGATCCCCCACTCAAGCCACACTCAGCTAGTTTGGAACAGAGGTTGCCAACCTCTTTCCTTCCTTAAGCCGTAAGTAAGGGTGATAAGTGAGCATGCGGTTCTCCCTGGGGCTTAACCCAGGATTAAGCACATGTTCTTGGTTTGTTTGGCTTTAATTTTTCCCTTCTATTTCCATTCAAGAAAGACAACTGAATGTGGGTAAGAGTAACATGGTCTTAAGTATGAAATTGAGTCTGTTCTAATTACAATAAATTAAATAATTCACAGTCTTAATGTTTTATTGCTACTCCCAACTCATCTCTGGTGTGCTGATGGTGAGGAACTGACTCACCCAACCCCCCTTTTTGGGGTCAGTTTCTAACTCCTAGTTGAACTGTTCACTTTCTCCAGAGGCTTTCTCTCCCTTTCATGTAACTGATACATTTTGTGTGGTTGTCAGATTAAATCTAATGCTATTCACAAGGGGAGATCTTTCATTAGGAGTCTCTGCTTGAAGCCAAATATACCTCAGCACATTTTCAATTTGGAAACCTTTTGTATAAAGAACTTTGTAAATCATGCAAGGTAGTTACATTTGGACATTAGTGCTGAGTTGAGTTTCTCTTAGAGCTCCTAGTAATCTACTTCTTATAGGTTGGAATATTTCAAAGATAATCAGTAACATTATTGAGCAGTTATAATTTTGGTGTTCACATCTGAGTGTTAGCAAATGTGGAAGCAGGCCACATAGACTCTTAGAGCTAAGAGATCTGTACTTAGCCCAGACTCACAGGCGAAGTCAGTGCCTGTTGCAGGAAGGGGTTAAGGCTGAACAAGAGGCTTAACTTCCTGGGGTCCAGTTCTGGCTCCAGCACTAACCAGGTGGGTAGCTTTGGACAAATTACTTAACTTCCATGAGCTCAGTGATCTTGTTTTAAAAGCACTGATCCTTAACTTAGTAGGTTTTGGTGAAAGTTAAATTACATAAACTATGTTGAGAGCTTAGAACATATACAGCACTTAAGAGATGCTCAGTGAATACTGGATGACCAAATGGTCATCAGATTATCAAATTCATCAAACTAGTATTTGACATCTATTTTTAAATCCCATGAATTTTCTAGTTTGCATCTGGGCCTACCAGGTTGTGCAGGGATTAAAGTCTCAGCACTATCACTAATCTATCATCAGTCACTGCAGCATGAGTTCCATCCCTGGCCAGGGATCTAACCTACATGGAACAGCAGACCTTTCCTATCTTGCCTGCTGCTCCCCTCAGCAATATATTTCAGTAGATCTGCCTGTTCTGCTCCCCACTCTGTCTCTGGTGAATTCTCTCACCCCCCACACCCTCCGCAGCTCTGGCTTACACCCCAGTTCTTGTGTGCATAAATAAAAAAATCTAGTTTGCATCTGTTAGGTATATTGTAAAGCCTTATAGTTTGGGGGATGGGTGGGGGAGACAGAATATCATGGGTAGTAACCAGGCTGCTACAATAACAATATTTGATCCATATATCAAATACTAGAAAATAGCATTTGTAAACCTTTTCATTTCTACAGCACTTTAAAGTTTACAATGTGTTTTCTCTTGTCTCACCTCATTTAAACATAACCGCACAGAAGGAACTGATGTTCTGTGTTTCATCATCAGATAGATCTGGCCCAGGTATGTAGTCTCAGCTCAGTGGTCTGCCATGGCCTCAAAGAAGCTCTTTTTGCAGGGCATTGCAGCACTTGCTAGATCCATAGTGCTAAGCTCCAAAGGATGTTATAAGAAAAATAACATTGTGCCACCCTTCCTCCTTTTGGAGTCCTGCCTCCCCTGCCATTGCCCAATGTCACCCACAGTCCTCCGCCCTGCCCTCTCTCTCCCTTTCCCTGAGATCCTGCCCTCAACTGCAGGCAGCAAACTGGCAGTTGGCAAAAGAGCTGTTAAAAACCATCCACCATCCATCTCAGCATGGAAACCCCTGGGCTGAGCATAGGTGGGGAGGTGTGACAAAGGGGGGGGGCACCACTTGACAAAAAGCAAGTCCCCTGCCTGGTCACAGATCCCTGGGGTCTTGGAAATCCAGAGTGGGGCTACCCTGCTTGGGCAGGTCACAGCCCCAGTGGGAGCCTGGATGCCAGGGGTAAGGACCCACCCGACTACGGGTCCACGCTGTAGGGGCTGGTTGACCTGGCAGAGAAGTCGGAAATGCTACGTGAGAGCTGCGTGGTGATTGGCTGGCCGAACTGCCTACTGATTGGTTGCACCAGCAAGACCCAGGTGAGAGGGGCCTTACAATTGGCTGGCTTGTGAGGGTGACGTCAGAGGAGACATTGTGACTCACAAGAGTTCCACCTGGGAAGGTATATAAAGCCGGTCGCTGGGCCTACTCCTCACTTTGGAGCGATGGCTCTCTTGGAACAGGTTCTGTTTGCCTTGCTCTGCGCTTTGGCGTCCAACTCTGCCTGGCCCTCCAGGCCCATTCAGCTTGTCCCGGACCACCCGGCCTGTCCCGGACCACAGACCCAAACCCTCCTCTTGACCTTCATGCTTGAGATCTGTGGCCACTTGAGTCTCCGCACCCACACTAGATGACTGCAGGTGTCTAGTCACCCTCTGGGTGTCTCAGGGACCCTGGCCAAACTGGTCACTTACCTGGTTCCATGGTCAGAGAGCCATTGGCCGGGTGAGAAGAATGGCAGTGGCCCCCAGTCCACTGTGGCACAAGTCACTGTGCTCTCAGGACTGAAGCACCGAATACAGGTCCCTGGGTTTCCCAAGGACAGGCAGCCAGGCCTGGGAAACCAAGTCCAGCACCTGAACAGAAACACCACCCACCACGTGGGGCTGTGGCCAGGCCCTGCTGAGATGCCCTGCCCAGCACCTCTGCTAGACCCGGATCCCAGGAGCTTGAGCTCCTGGTGTTGTAAAGGCCAGGTGTGGCTGCTGCCAGCACCTACACGGACACCCAGCCCATCAGCTCTCTCACCAGCCATGGCCATGACACCAGGCCCAGCGCATATCACTTTCACCACCGGGAGCTGTGTGTGGGCCTGGTGTCCCCACTGTCTACCTATAGAACATCTTTCCTGGGACTCCTGGGACTCATCCCTCAGGCCACCATGAGCTCCAGGGACCTGGTGCTTCCACCGTTCACCTGTAGAACATCTGTCCTGGGACTCACCCCTCGGGCCACCGTGAGCTCCAGTGACCTGGTGTTCCCACTGTCCACCTGTAGAACATCTGTCCTGGGACTCACCCCTCAGGCCGCTGTGAGCTCCTGGGACCTGGTACCCCCAATGTCCACCACTGAAATATTGTTAGAGCACCAGGTACCAGGCCCAGCACACAGCTAACTTATCCAGTGCACAGAAAGGGAGGCCCCAACCCCAGAACTATCTGTCCTCCTCAGAGTCCTCCTCCCAGGGATGTGGCCTGAGGAGGTCCTATTTATGAGTCTTGTTGGTGGGCTCCAGAAGGGTAGTGGCTGGTGGCCAGGGGAGGGGGCCTGACTGGAACTTGGGACTGTTTATAGAATAGTCTCCCTCGTGGCTCCCTATGCAGAGATGCTGGTGTGCCCCTAGGTCAAAGACCTACAGCCCGGGCCCATCTTGAGTCAGGTGAACTGGGGGCTTTTTATGTGGTGGGCCCTTTCCTTTTTGGTTGTTAGGTGGGGGCCCCTTTGAAGAACTGAATCTGGAAGAACTGCTCCTGGGTGTCCAGCAGTGCTGCTACCCCTAGGAGGCTAGGGAGGGGCCTCACTGGGTTGCTGGTGGCCTTGTATTTTATAAATAGTTTTTTTTTTAATTTTTTTTTTTAAAGATTTATTTATTTATACAAGCACTGGATACAGTCAGAAGCACGGGGAGGGTGAGAGAATTCACCAGAGCCAGAGCAGGGAGCAGAGCAGGCAGAAGGACTGAAGCACACTGCTGAGGGGAGCAGCGGGCAGCAGGAGAGGTCTGAGTACCATGTGGGACCCTCTTCCAGTGGCCGGGGAGCAGCCGGGGATCGAACCGGCACTGCAGAGGCTGTGGGCAGCTTCGCGACCCAGCGCTCAACCACTGCGCCACTGGGGAGGCCCAATAGTTTTTTTTTTTTAAACAAACAAACAAAAAAATAGCATTGTGCCATTGTGACCATGTGTATACAGTTCTGCTACATAGTTAAGAGCACAGTGAGGACAAATTTATACCAATATACCTGTGACTATTAAGAATATGTTAAATTAATGCATAGCCAATATATCTATAACCAGTAAGAACACAGTTAAATGAAGGTATAGCCAGTATACCCTATAGCTATTAACAAAGCCTAATGACAGAAAACATTCCAAAAATAACCTTAAAAATCACCTTCTAACTACAGTGACAACACCTGAGGGAGGAAATCCTGTACTGTCAAATCATTAGCAAGGATGTAAAATTCACCTTTTAGGAGTGAGGATTTGTGGGGCATCCCTGATGAACCTTTGGCCCACTTCACCACTACGCCCATCCATACAAACTTACTATCTGATTTTAATCCTGTCGGCCCTTTACCAAGATTGATTGTGTAATTGAAAATGTCCCCACAAGCATAATCTCTGGATTGGTGGATTTAAAACAAAGTTGACTAGAGATTGAAAAGAATCACTCTCTTTTTAATTTTTTAAAATAATGTTTTTATTGAAGTAATATTGAATTGGAACATTAAAGTGTACATCATTATCAAATCAACAAATGTTGATTTATATCCGTACTATAGTTGAGTTCACCACTAAATGTCCAGTTATATCCATGACAATACAGTTGACCCCTTTTACCTGATTTATTCATTCCTTTCTCTCTTCTCTTCTGGTAACTGCTAATTTTATCTTATAGTCTATTTTGTAGTTTATTTTTCTTTTGTCTAGCTCAATCATTTGGATTCTCGGTGCCACATATAAGTGAAATCATACAGTATTTGTCTTTTTCCTTCTAACTTATTTCACTAAGCGTAACCCCTTCTAGGTCCACCAGTGTTGTTGTGAATGGCAAGATTTCATCTTTTTTTTTTTAATAGCTGAGTAGTTTTCCATTGTGTGTGTATATCATCTTTATCCAGTCACTTGAGTCACTTGTCAGTGGCACTTCGCTTGTTTCTAGCTCTTGTCTATTGTAAATAATGCTGTAATAAACATGGGGGTGCATATATCTTTTTGAATTAGTATTTTTGCATTCTTCAGCTAATACGTAGAAGTGGGATAACCATATGGCACTTCTAGTTTTAAAATTCTAGTGTTAGGAGACCCCATACTGCTTTTCCGTAATAGCTGCACATTTACATTCCCATCAACAGTGCATAAGGATTCCCTTCTCTTCACATCCTTGCCAACACTTGTTGTTTCTTGTCTTTTGGAAGGATATCTCTCTTTAGAAGATGCAATTGATGGTGAAAATTTGAGAACCATGCTGCTATGTACACAGCTTGTGTGTGTTTGGTGTAGAATCACACACACCTCTGTGTGCACTGCTTGTTGGCCATTAGGCTACTCCTAACCACCAACATGACACTTTCTTGATCTACCTCGCAAAAAGGGCATATCTGTTTACCCTCCATTGTTGCTGGGTCCTGGGGATCCTCACGCTGCCTTTTGTCCCAACCTCACCCTTGCTCTGGGGCTTCTGTAGCTACTAGTGTTCATTCTCAGAGAAGGGGATACAGGTGAGAAGGAAGATTTCATATGAAAACAGTTTTAGGTTGAATTTTGACCACAAGAAGATCTATATGCTCTTTTAAATTTTTCATTCATATACATATGTTTACTTTCAAAATTTCCTCAGTTTGAAGGTCCCTTGAGTTGGCTGGGTTTTCTAGAAGGTAACCATGTGCCATTGGCTTGCATCCTTCCGAGGCTCACTGGTTGAAGACTTACTCTGTCTTTGTTTTGTCTTCCAGCCTTCAGGGCCTTGCCTTGCTCCCTTGTCCACTGTGTGACATCATTTCCCTATGAGCTGGGTTCCCTGGGGGTTATGGTGAGTGTTCTACAGGTGTGTTCTAGTCCTTTTCCTTTTCCTCCCATTGTCTCAGTCAGTTATTTCTCCTTGTCACAATATACAACAGTTGTATGGAAGTCTCATCCCTTTGAGACATTTTTAGGTCTTGATGCTGTGTTCCACTATTGAACAGAAGAGGAAAAAGGGGAAGTCCACTGCCAGGGAGCTGGGACCCACCCTCTAGTCAACTATCCATTCAAATTTCAGTCTCTGCCCTGGAATTGTCAATTCACCAGCTACTACTTCACTGTCTGCCTGACCTGTCCTGCTTCCAACCTTTACTTGCACACAAGGAAATCAGGAAATACCTTCTCAAATCTTCTGGGCAAAGTCCAGGTATTTATGTCCACTACATTACTCCTGACTTACCAGGTCTGGTATACAGTAGAATTCTCAATAAATGCTATCATCTTTCCCCTTTTCTTATAGCCAGTTTAAATACAGCAAAGTTAATTAGACATAATTTATTTCCTCTAAGCCTATGTAGGCTCTTTTCATTTGTAAGTGCTCACAGATAACTTCATCTTTAACCTTCCAACGCTTATTTGATGTCTTGTCTGTGTGCATACTGTTTTGTAATCACTAGACTTCAATTTATAGGAACAACCTGTTTCCCCATTTAGAACAAGAGAGGGTTATTTGTGTGTTTCTAGTCTGTTGACATGGCTCCTATTTGCACAGATTTCTCAGAGGCCACCACAGCAATCTACAGTTCTCCTTTTCATGTTCCCTCAGTTTAATAAGTGAATTAAAGCCAATTTATTACCCAGGATCGCCTCATTTATTTCAAAATAGCCTGTGTACAAAGGAAGCTTTATTCCCTTAGTGAGTGCTAACTCAAGTTTTAAAGCCCATCCTAGTGAAAAACAGACTTAGCCAGTGGTTTTATCTATTACAAACCTTCAAAAAAAAAAAAAAGAAAGAAAAGAAAATAAAAAGAAAAAAAATAGGCCTTTGGATGTTGCCAGAGGGTGAGAAAAATAGCCCAAAGACTAAACAGGAAAATGAACGGAGAAAGGGAAAAAGCCCTGATTTTGAGTGTTTAGAGTATGTTAAATATCACATCTTTTCCCTTAATCCCTCCCCAAAGGAAAATGAGATTTTTAGAGCTCTTGGTCAAGGTATGGACATAGAGAGGATCTCTGGAGCTCTAGGGGAAAATATAGCTGTATTAAAAATTTCAGTTTCTTTTTATTCGCCAGAAATGCCTTACAGGTTGTCTGATATTTTCCTTATAGTTTTTTTTTTCCCCATGAACTGCTATGCTTTTATAAAGTTTACTCATTTTATTTTCTCTTCACTGTATTCTATTCTCTTAGGAATATAAGAAGATTAAAAACACACAAACAACCCAGAACAAAATTAACTCTGAAACAGACTGTTGAATAACATTACTATAACTGATTAACAGATTCTACCCTCCCCACACCCAACCACCCCCCCCACCCCCCCATACATGCAGAGGGAAAAGTCATTCAAGGTGACTTGGGTGCCATCTCAGAAAGGCAGGGCTGAAATGAGATCAGAAATAAGAAAAATGACATTGAATACCTCTGAAGAATGATTGCTAACAGAGAGGGTTGATCAGCTTGCAGCAGTAAACAGGGAGGCAAAGAGGAAGAATGTGTTATTTACATCCTCCTTCGCCCAGGAAATTGGGAGAATAGTAGGAAGGCTTCTGTCTCCTGGGCAGGCATGCCACTTTGCCTTGTGGACACATTTGCTCTGTGATGCGGGTGGATGTCAGAAGCTGTGCGATCATGGATATGCTGAGAGAAGGCAGTGTGGGCGGTGGCTCAGAGCACAGGTCCTTTAGGGGACCACCGCACAAAAAAGAGATAATTAACATTCCACAGATAAGAAAGCTGAGGTTGGGTGATGATATATTCTGACCTGTCAAAGAGCTCTAAAGGGCAGAGGTGGATTTAAATCTAGTCTGACTTAAGAACTCTCTTAGAAAATCTTCTGACTCCTTCAATTCTTGTCACTCTGGGATGCTGAACATTAGTTGCTTTTCTAGTGGAGAGCTAAGGACCAATTCACAAACTCACTGGCCAAGAGGAGAGGCCCTCTTTGCTTCACACTCACCTCCTTGGTACGCCTGTCTTTATGCAGCATGTGTGATCTCCCTGTGGTGAGTTTCTGATGGGTCCAGTGACCTAGCCTGGGGCTGGTCTACGCCCAGCTGTATTATCTAAGAGAGTGTCACCACCATATTCGGAATTCCAGCCCTTGAGGGAACAGCTAGCACTTTGGTCTTTTGCCTCCTCCGGCAGATGGCCCTTACCTGAGAGTTGATGTGCTATCTGAGAGTAGCGATTGGTAGCGACACCAGTGTCTCATTTCAATAATTTAAAAATCATAAAATATGCCACTTTGGGAACAAAAGCTTTCACAGGGAGTGTAGTGAGGATGTTTAGTTGCTTCCCACAGTGTGAAAAACATTACTATCACCAAAGCACACTTCAGATATTTAAACATCAAAGCATTCATGGAGGCTATTCTTAGCAGGAAAATGTATTGCTTTGTTCAAGACGACTCCATAAGTGAAGAGGCGACTCCGTAAGTGAAGAGGCATTAGGAAGATGAGAAGAGACAAGAATTCATTTAATTAGTTTGCACCATTTGAATGTATTAACGTTTAAGCAAACTCTTTACTTGTAAGTAGTGCAAAGGTTAGTTCCAGTCTAGGCCCTGCCTAGTTATCAGCAACTGCAAATGTTAAATGTGTTTAAATCAGTCCAGAAAGCTTTGAGCTTTCTAGATATAGTCATAGTCACTTAAAACTTGGAAGCTATGTATAGTATCTCAATAGGCAGTGAGATTAGGGATGTTTTTGAAGGAAGAATCCTCAAGTGTAGACGAAACACAATCATATTCTATTGTAGAATGTTTCCTTGCATCGCAGACCCACTTGGTAAAGTGGTCACCCCCAGGGTACAGCACAGGGTACAGATCTTTACAACATAGGACTCCTGTAATGCTGATTTCTTTCTTCTTCTCTCACAGCATTGTACCAATTTCCTGTATTTTCCTGTTCAGGAAAAATTACTGAATTTCCTCTTGTTTTGTAGCTGGGTCATACAACAGGACCTTTGCAATGCTATAATTGTATCATTTTTAAGGTCAGGCTCTTAGCAGAAGCCTTTGATGTGGGCTTAAGTTCTGAGCATTATAAAAATTTAGTGCAAAGTAGGGACTTCCTCGAAAGATGCTCCAGTCTCTAGGAACTACTTATGTGTGAAGTGCTGACAATTGGGGATCATTTTTTAATAAACACTTCTCAAATCTGGCATGCAAAGCGGGGCATTTAGAAAGCTATGAAAATAAGCCCATGCATAAAATATGGCATTAAAAAGGTAACTGAACTTTATAGATGGACTAGGGTGTGAGAGCTTGCAGCTCTTTGCTGCAAAAATAAGAGCAGAAACTTAAGTTGTTTAGTTATTTAGAAATAAGAGCTATAGAGAGAGCTCCTTCTGGTTCATCCATATTTTATTAGGGCAGCAGTTAAAAAATTCATTAGAAACACCCATCTGTAGCTAGCAGCACTCATGAGGAGGTTCAGATGGCGATCAGATTTTCAAGTAGCACTTTACATTAAAAGAAAGACAATCGTTTATAAAAATTAATAGCACAGGGGAAGGAGACTGTTGCGTCATCTTGGAGCAGACCCTTTCATATATCTTATGAATCTCTTGCTGCTAAATTCCTCAACTACCTGCTTCAACTGCAGAATGGAGATTCAGACTTAGGAAAGAAAGCAGAACACACAATATCAGATCAGACAGTGGAGCAGGTATAGGACAACCAGAAAACATCCCCAACTATCCCCACCTTGCAGGGCTGAGTGTGTGTGTGTGCATGTTGTAGATCCCGGTTGGTCCCTGGAATCACATTAGTAGAAAGGCTTAGCATAAGAGCTGATGTTGCTCTGCCTTGTCATTGCCTTGAACTCCGCCTCCAGGTGCCTTTATTTTGGATGATGTTCTTATATTTGTTCCTGAGCTGAAAATAAAATTGTTTCTGAATGGTTACTTGGTGCCCGGCATGGTATAGGGTAGTGAGATTTGTATTCTTAGTTCTCTTCCCAGAAAATCCACGAGCTGGAGTCCCATTTTACCGGTGAGACAATGAAGGTGGCAAAGAGGTAGCATTCACTCAAAAGTGACAGCTGAGTTTTAAATTCAGACAATGCAACTCCTGAGCCCAAGCCCATGCCCTTTACTGTGGCAAAGTATAGGTTCATAAATCATGGATGCATGTGTGTGCACAAGTTTTTTTAAAAAATAATAAACATTTAAACTTTATTTTGGGATGCTTAAAGATTTATAGACAAGTTGCAAAGATAATCCTTGACCCACTTTCCACTTCATATAATCATGGTACAGTTATTAAGACTAGAAAAAGAACATTGGTACAATGAACCAAACAAACAGATCTTGTTGGGATTTCCGTGCATTTTCCGCTAATATCTTTTCTTTATTTCAGATCCAAGCCAGGGTCTCACAGTGTTGCATAGGTGGGTTTTGACCCATAAAAACAAAAGTGGGTTGAATGTTGAACTGTTGCTGGGCCCATTGCTCCTTGCTGAAGATTAGGGAAGTAAGACAATGCACAGTAGTTCCCTGCCTCCCATCCCCTTCTTCCTGGTGGTCATGTTGTGGGATCCCTACCTCCCATTGTCTGATTAAAAGAGGAAATCCTATGTGTGGTTAAAGACTTAGAACAGACACATGGGACAAAGTCTAAATACAGACCACATTTTATGCATATGTAGCAGTTTGCAGATAAAGCCAGGTTTCAAGACACAAAGCCTGTTGGAAGATTCTGCAAGGAAACAACATCTGCACATCACATCAAGTTTATGAAGTGTTTGAATTCCAAGTAGCACTTTCCTTTAAAGCAAAGGCTCCCAGCTCTAGTGCCCACTGGAATAACCTGGGGGGGCTTTAAGAAGCATCCAGACCTGAGTCTTACTCCCCAACATCATGATCTCATCAGTCATGGGGTGTGGCTTGGATTTTGGGTTTTTAAAGGATACCTGGTTGGCTGGAATGCACAGCTAAGTTTTAGAATCACTGCTCCAAAATCTCAATGTTTCCACTGAAGAACTCAAACTGAGGACACCGAACACCAAGTATGCACTCACTATAAAGAGCAATACTTGACATACAGGGGCTGCATGTGGATCAAGTGATATCCCCAATCAACACTTCCTGGAATCACCTGTGGTTTCTTTTGGTCATTTCTGGTCACTTCTTTCTCAAGCCCCCTTTGGAAGCATTGTTAGCTCTTCCAATGCCTTACTGCATGCATACCCCTTGTTTCCAACTTTCTTGTTTCCAGCACTTGACCCCACCCCATCCCCGATCTCTCTCCCTCACCTGTAAGCCCCTGCACCTGCTCACAGCCTGCGGTCTGCCTCATTCTCCACCTGCCTGGTCCCAGCCATTCTGAACTTCATGGCTCCATTCCTCTACCCTTGCTGTTCCCTTCACAGGTAATGACCTTACCTTCCTTGTTGCCCTCTGTAGCCTCATCCTGTCAGCTCAGCTGCAGGGTCAGTCAGCTCCTTTATGAGGCCTTTCTCTGCCTCTAGTGATGGAATTGCTCATGTCTGTGTGCATCTGCTTGCTGATAAATATGCTTCTTCGTGGAACAGTGAGCTCCCTGAGGGCAGAGACCATAAACTCGAACATTTGTCATACACTACTTCACAGCTATAAAGTAAATAAGCATATATAAAGTTATCTTTTTACCATGTAATTATACATATATTTGCATGGGCTGTTTGAGAATGGTAATAAATTCAGCACCCATATACCCACTGCTCAGTTTAAGAAATGAGTTGTCACCTTAGAGTCCCCCTCTGCTCATCAGTTTATGCCGGTTTTATTGTTACTTTGCTTTTCTTCCTACTTTTGGCACATACCTGTTCCCTGTGTTCTGAACAGAGTAAGTTTTCCAGTTTCATTGTCTCAGGGCTGAGCTGTAGGCAGTCAAATCACAATCAGTGTGGATTTCAGCCACACTGTGAAGCTATGATAAGAAGTGGTATCTGCAGGTGAGGAGTCAAAGATACTGCATTTGGGTGACCAGGAGGCTGGTGGGAGTACAGAGCTTTGCTTTCATGGAACTCCCTGCAGCACGAGTCCTGTGCCTTACAGACCTGTTGGCTTCTGTACCTACAGTGTACGCTGCTTTGAAGATTATGGAAATGCTAGAGCAGGATAAAGTGGTTGAGTTTGCCAAGAGCAGCTGGTGAATAATCATGTTTAGGAAAACAATCTGCCTTCCAAAGGGTTGGGGAGTGTCAATTTAGAATGTGAGATGTCAGCAAGTCCAGTGCAAGATTCTGTGGCAATTATTTTATTGGCCTGTTAGGCTTGAAGATTTAAAGAGTAGTGGCAAGAATGGCTTTCTTTGTATGAAATTCTGTCTCTCTCTCACTAATATACCTATCTACATTCTATATAAATGTTTGTATATAAACACATACTCACATTTATATTATGTGCATGTAGGCTTGCACAGACACAGATATAGACACACACACACACACACACACCATGATACTTCATGCACATAGATGATGTTTCCTGTTGGTCTTTTAATTTTAGGCCAGACTTAGCTTCAGTTTGTCGAGGATGATGTTGGCTTCTATTGGATATGGGTATGCCCTGCTTTTTGAAAGTTTGTGATATGCCATTTCCCCTTTATAAAAGGCTTACATTAGTCCCTGTTTTTGCAAACAAAATAAATATCAAGAGGATTTTCAGTTTTACAACTAAAGACAAAAAAAAATATGAAAGCATTCATCATTGGTTTTGCAGCAGCCAGTATAGAAGCAGCAAGAGTGACCCCACCAGGCTCCTTCCCTGGGGGCTGCTTTCTACAGGCTGTGTATATTTCATGTCATCCCTGTTTTTACTATATGAGTGATATTCTAGGTTTGATGTGTTGTTCGCATCTGGGAACACTCAATTTTTGGTAATTGAGTGGAATGTTGATTGCTTCTTGGCTTTAGGAATGCTTCCTTTTGGATTGCCAGGGAAACTGAACTATATATGGTTGCATGTGTAATAGTGGAAGATAACAAGTTAAAAGAAAGACATTGTATACTAACAATGCTTTAAAAAATGAAGACATCTGTGTAACTAGTTATGATGACTTTGGAATGGGTTTTCCGTTGAAAGGTTAATGGCCCAGAGTATTTATTTGTCTAAATATTGCTTGGGGAGGTTGATGGAGGGTGGAGGACTTCTCCAGGATGTTAAGAAGAAACCGTGCTCCTTGTACCTCATCTTATAAAAGTCCTGATTAATTATTTTATGTGAGCAGAGGATGGACATAGATGCCAGAGATCAGGTTTCCTTTTCATGTGGTGACTTCACCTCCACAAAACACCATATACTCACTTTCCCCATTTTTGCCCTCTATTTGGTGCCTCCTGATCATGCTCCCGCTGCTCTATTCTCTACAGAATAGAGCACTTAAAGGGCCTCCCCTGGTGGTGCAGCCGTTGAGCGCAGAACTGCAAAGCTGCCCGCAGCCTTCGCTGCCCCCGCAGCCTCTGCAGCGCTGGTTGGATCCCCAGCTGCCGGTGAGGGTCCCACATGGCACGCAGACCTCTCCTGCCGTGCCCACTGTTCCTCTCAGCAGTGTATTTCGTCAGTCTGCCTGTTCTGTTCCCCGCTCTGGCTCTGGTGAATCCTCTCACCCTCCTGCCTTCTGACTGTACCCAGTGCTTGTATAAATAAATAAATCAATAAATAAATAAATAAATAAATAAATAAATATTTTTAAAAAAGAATAGAGCACTTAAAATATATGGATCAGATTATACCCTTCTTCTGTTAAATGTCTCTCCGAGTCTTCCTATTCTACCCAGCACAAAGGTCCAATCTCAATGCTGCCTCTGTGCATGGTAGTGTCTGGCTCCATCTTATCTCTTGTCCATCACCAGACACTTCTGTGCCACTCCTCCAGCTGGCCTTGTTCCGTATTCTCTCAGACTCTTTCTAGAAACCTCTTCTGTGACCTCTGTAACTTTCAGCCATCTGTCAGGTCTCAACCAAATGTTACTCCATTGACCAAAGCCAGGACCCCTATCATATAAATCTGACCTTTAATACCCCATCAGTATTTCTCTGTGGTTGCTTGATTACTCTCTCTGTTTCTCCAAAGATGGAAAACCCCAAGAGGGCATGACTCCCATGTTTGTGGTGGACACCCTTTGGATCCTCTATGAGGCAGACACCAAAAAGGGATGAAACATGATTGAGGGTAATGACCATGAAGGGTGAAGGAGCGGGAGCAGAGTAGGCAGACTAGATGGGACAGGAAAGACTCTCAAACTACAGTAGAGACTTAAGTTTTCACCAGGCTGATGGGGAGTTTTTGAGCTTATGTTTGCTTGTTAGTGTCCTTTGTCACATGGAATGTGCCTGGACTGCTATTCCCCTTAATTGCATGAAGTGGTTTTTGGGGTGTCACATAAATTAAGGAGTGCTTTGGAGATCATGGAGTCTTCTGCATAGCTGAAGGGCAAAGATCTGTCAGATAAATCAACTGGGTTAAACTGATTACCTCATTAGTTTAATTTCAAACAGAATTCTCCTTCTTCTGTGACTGAAGTAGTACATGTACACTGTACATTTCCTTCTGTGACAATTTCTGTCTCATGACTTACCTCTAAGGCTACAACATGAATAATTTTGGGGCAGGGATAGTACTCATGTCTGCATCCTCATATGGTATTTTGTGTTCAGTAAGGAATTGTTTTATTGCAATGCTTTACACAATTAAAATGGAAATGCATTAAAGGCTGATTTATTCTGTACCAGCACTTGTTTTGCTCACTAGATGCTTCTGATAATGACCTGAAGGCATTTCTGAATCCTCCAGTGCACTCTGAACTACCAGAAATAGATGACTTGTGTTAGGTAGTGTTTGCACTAAGTGTATATTATTGGACTGTGACGATTTGAAAACAAGTTAATCCACAGGGATTTTTTTTTATGATTTTAAATCTTTGGTTAACCTGAATATTTTATAAAAGTCTTGTGCTTCACCACGACAAATAGGATTAAAATTCCTTTCATGAAAATAATATATTCACTTATGCTTCCATTATACATTTATACCCAAGTCATGTTTTGTAAAATCTTCATGTTCGTGTTCTTTTCTGTCTATTCTCTTTGCTCTTAGCAGTGATCTCCAAGCTCCTGTGTATCCCCTTCCTGAGGCAGACATGTTTTACCCATAGGGCTTTAGAAATACTGGCGTATAGGGCAGTCAAGTGACTTGCTTGAGCCCAAATGAACATGTGTAAGTTTTAAGTTTGAGTCTTGGAAGTTTAACATCTTCCAAGTAAATTCATTGAGTATCCTGTTTTCTTAAATTGTGTATTTTAGATTTCCTATTTAAAAATGAATATAGGGCCTCCCCGGTGGCGCAGCGGTTGAGCGCTGGGTTGCGAGGCTGCCCGCAGCCTCTGCAGCGCCGGTTCAATCCCCGGCTGCTCCCCGGCCACCAGAGGAGGGTCCCACGTGGCGCACAGACCTCTCCTGCCGCCCGCTGCTCCCCTCAGCAGTGCACTTCGGTCCTTCTGCCTGCTCTGCTCCCCGCTCTGGCTCTGGTGAATTCTCTCACCCTCCCGCGCTTCTGACTGTACCCAGTGCTTGTGTAAATAAATAAATAAATAAATAAATCTTTAAAAAAAAAAAAAATGAATATAATATTCCTTGCTTTTTGTAAGTTCTTGTCATGCCTCTTTTTTTCTAGCCCATTTTCTCTAACCAAAAGAAATCAGAAGAGGATTTTCACTTGTTTTTACATAAGTGAAAATAGCATTTGTTCGGCGTTAATTTTGCAGCAGCCTTTCTAGAGGCAGCCCACACTCCCTGGCACCAAGCAGCCCCACCACGCTCCTCCCCTGGCATTCTGTAGGCTGTATATTTATCATCTCACTCCTGCTTTTACTATATGTTAGTGTATTTTAGGTTTGATGTGTTGAATTGGTAGGTTATTTTTTGGGTCTGGAAATGCTCAAAGTTTTTCTATATAAATAACAAATGGTAATTCCTTCTTGGCTTTACATCATTTCAGTTTACAAAAGGTTTTATGAGAATGCTCTATTTTCAGACAGTGGGGAATCCTCTACATGGTCAATATGTATTAGAATTCCTTCTCACTATATTTGAATTTTTGGGAATTATAAGGCTATCAGGAGGCTCTACATTGCATAAGTTGGGAACAATTTAGGTACATCAAAGAAAATAGCTACCAGTACTATTGTAGGCATTAATAAATTGGGGCAAGGGAGTGATATGGATCCTTGGTAAAGCCCCATGAACCAGGTGATCAGGACAAAGGAGCTGATGGGGAGAGGACCTCCCAAGAATGGGGAGGATTTGGATGGATGAGGGGTAGAGCATTAGAGTCAGGGCCGATAGGATTCTTGCTGATCTAGCTGATTAACAATGACTTCCCCCAATTTTCTCCTTAAGTTAGGTAAGCAGATGTCTCCTGGCACCTTGTTCCACTGCATATAGAAGCCTGTTGACATCTGGGTCTATTCCAAGCTCCTGTCTTTTATTCAATCTCAGAGCTCACTGGGCAGGATGGGGTGGGGTATTTCATAGAACCAGGCTGTTCATGATGGTAAGAACTCAGATACCGGGGCCTCCCTGGTGGTGCAGGGGTTGAGCGCTGGGTTGCGAAGCTGCCCGCAGTGTCTGCAGCACCAGTTCGATCCCCGGCTGCTGGGCAAGGGTCCCACATGGCGCGCAGACCTCTCCTGCCGCCCTCTGCTCCCCTCAGCAGTGTACTTCGTCACTCTGCCTGTTCTACTCTCCATTTTGGCTCTGTTGAATTCTCTCACCCTCCCGTGCCTCTGACTGTACCCAGTGCTTGTATAAATAAATAAATCTTTAAAAAAAAAAAAACTCAGATACCTGTGCTCCCCTCCTTAGAGTTGATCATGGAGAGCAAGCGTGGCAGGTGGAGAAGGCTGAGTGAGGCTTCCTTTCCTCCTCAGTCTTTCTGTGACCAGATGGGCTTTACACAGAAGAGTAGGCAGGACTGGTTTTCCTCAGCAACTTGAAAAGCTTGCTTATCCTTACTTCCTGCCTTCCCTTGCATGCCTTCTCCAACCACCATTCTCCAAGCTGAGGGCAGTTAAGTATCAGGAAGAAGTCTTCCTCTCTCAAGTCTGAAAGCCTCAAAACCCTTTCCTAACTGCAGGATGTGATGGCAGGGCTGGGTTTTTGTCATGTGGGACCCTTGCCGGCCGCCAGGGATCGAACCGGTGCTGCAGAGCCTGCAGGCAGCTTTGAAGCCCAGCGCTCAACTGCTGCGCCACCAGGGAGGCTAGGGCTGGGTTTTTGAACAAATCTAAGAGGTAGGATTTTAGCCAAGATATGTAAGTGCTAAATGATTTCTAGTCAGAGGAGACATCATAAACTTCCTCAAAAAATAAAAATGGAAAAAAAGTGAAAAAGGAAAACTTTGGTAGTGAAGAACTGGAGGTCTTTCTAGCGTGTCAGAGCATCCATCTTGGAATCCTAATGGCTCATTCTGAACATGCCCTCTGGATCCCAATGTCAGCTCCTCTGCCTTCTCCTAGTTAGAATTTTAAACTAGGGTTTGTGTGTGACAAGGTGTGGGATGTATGAGTGCTCAGATAGATGCAGGGCGGGGTCATCCCAAGCCTGACCTCTCCCTCTTACGTCCACATTTGAGTAACTCTTTTCTTATGTCTGCTCTTTTTTTTTTTTAAATTTATACAATAGCTGGGGTACAGGCAGAGGCACGGGAGGGTGAGAGGATTCACCAGAGACAGAGTGGGGAGCAGAACAGGGAGACGGACCGAAAGCACTGCTGAGGGGAGCACTGGGTGAGACAGGAGAGGTCTGCCGCGCCATGTGGGATTCTCACTGGCTGGCTGGGAATCGAGCCTGCGCTGCAGAGGCTGAGGACAGCTTCATAGCGCTGTGCTCAATCCACTGCACCACCAGGAGGCCCTCTGCTCTTTTTGGCTTGTTGCTCATACAGGACCGTGGTATCTCAGCAGACCCTCAACGGGAAAAATTTGGAGAACCCCAATGGGAACACAGGTTCCCATCAGGGAACTTTGTGCAACCCCTGGAACCTGATGACTTGGGGATTTTCAAAACCCCTTGGTTGAGTGGCTTTGGAAAAGGTTACTCAGGCTGAAGTGCCCTCAGGCATTTGAAAAGGATGGAAATTTCAAACAGATTCTTTTCCACTCAGCATTGCTCTTTCAACTTTAGAAGCATTCTGCGGGTGACTGGGACTTGGCATAAAAACAGTTAAAAGTCTATAAGCCAAAAGACAATATAGATTTCACAGGACTCCTTTTTCAAGATATGAAATTGCTGGGTTGTTTTCCTTTGGTAATTGAAGCCAGAATTCAATGTCCTCTTTACTTCCTTTTGGATTCGTGTTCTTTAAAAAAATATTTTGCCAGTTTTTCAGGGCATATTACATTTTGTCCTTCTGCTGCCCTCTCCCCCCTAGTTACCACAGGTCTGTGCTGCTGACTGTTCTGTGTACAAGACCCCAATGTACAGGGAGTACCCTCGATGGTGAAACCCCTGAAGGATGGGATAGGGTGTCCTTTGGACCAGAGAACATGATGACCCAAATTGGCTTATTCAAATTATAAAAACATTTAAATTGTGGTAAAATACACACATACACAAGTGCACACACACACACACGTTACCTTCTCAACCATTCCTAAGTGTACAGTTCAGTGACATTAAGTTCATTCATCTTGTTATGCAACCAACATCACCATCCATCTTCAGAATTTTTCTCTTTCTGAATTGAAACTCTGTCCCCATTGACGTTATCTGTACTGCCCAGCCTCTGCCCAGCCTCTGCCCAGCCTCTGCCCAGCCGCTGCCTAGCCTCTGCCCAGCCTCTGCCCATCGCCTGCTATGGACTACCAAAGTCATTCTACTTTATATGAGTACTTATATGAGTACTTTATATGAGTAGACTTATATTTTGTCCTTTTGTGACTGACTTATGTCCTCAGGGTTTACCTACATTATAACATGTGTCATAATTTCCTTCCTTTTTCAACTGAATAATATTCCATTATATGTATATGCCATATTTTGTTTATTCATCCATCTCATCTGTCAGTAGACACTTGGGTTGTCTCCCCTCCTTGGCTATTGTGAATAATGCTGCTATAATGGTGAATGTTCAGATATCTTATTGAGACCCTGCTTCTAACTTCTTGTCATTTCAAGTTATGCTAACTGATATACTTGGATAGAGAAAGAGCATATGTTTTAGAATTGAGGTGGGCCTCTTTTCAAATCTAGGCTTTGGGAAACTGATCTAGGAGTTCTAGGTCATACTCAAGTCTTCTGGGCTTGATTTTATTATTTATTAGCTGAAAATAGTACCCAGCTCCTAGGATTGTGTTACATGCTCCTCCCTACCTTTGCCCTGACTTCTTCTCCTAGCTCCTTATAACCTTTCTTTCCATTGCTCCCTGCATTGCACACTCCTAGAATTCTATGTACACTGGGTGTTAGTAGCTCTTTCTAGGGTCCCAGCTGTTGGTATGCTCAGTAGATGAGAGCAGGCCATTGGGTGAACATGTCTTGTCCTAAAGTGCTCAAATTCTAGAACAGGTAGCCTCTGCTCATTTCCCCAGGGCTTTTCATGACACCTATTCCAGAGACTGGTGTGTGTGCTGATGGCAACTGTGGGGTCATTTACACTCAGTGCTTTCTGTTGACCTCAGCAAAGGTCCTAGCGCCATCTATGTTCTGGGAGACATAGCAAGGTGTGTGAGCCTGCAGCGAGGCTTTGTTCTACTTCTCTCCTCAGGCTGCAGTAATACATACAACTGTGTTTAATGCTGTCGGTCTTACTATGCCAGCAGAGTCCAGAGACTTTGTATTGGTCATTTGACTACCATGGAGTTTTTGAAAATTCAAATTCTCTGAATCTCAGGTCGCTTATAATGTTTTTTTTTTTTTTTTAAAGTCAAATTTTCCTTTTTTTTTTTTTTAAAGATTTATTTATTTATACAAGCACTGGGGTACAAGCCAGAGGTGCAGGAGGGTGAAAGAATTCACCAGAGACCTAGCAGGGAGCAGAACAGGCAGAAGGAAATTCACTGAAATACACTGCTGAGAGGAGCAGTGGGCAAGACAGGAGAGGTCTGCCACGCCATGTGGGAATCTACCTGGCTGTCCGGGAATCGAACAAATGCTGCAGAGGCTGCAGATAGCTTTACAGAGCTGTTCTCAACCCGCTGTGCCACTGGGGAGGCCTGAAAGTCAAATTTTCTGAGCCTCTGTTGCAATGACTGAGTTACATGATTTATCAGGGAACAATTGAAATTAATGTAGATGAAGGCACATTATGATTAACACGGTGCTATGCAATGTGAAAATAATAACCAACACTTCTTATGAGTCTTACGTGCTGTTCTAAGCTGTCTACGTCTAACAACTCATTTAATTTAATGCTTATAGCAACCATCTAATCACAGGTACTGTTTATTTCCCCATTTTACTGATAAGAAAACTGAGGCAGAGAAAGGTTAGGTAACTTGTGGAAAGTCACACAGCCAGCAGTAGACAGCCAGGGTTTCAACCAGCCAAGATGTCAGAACTATGCTCTCAACTGCCACACTGCCGTGGCTCTTTGAAATGCCAGCATTTTTCATTGTTTCTATTCCTCTTGCATGGCTGGGGGCAGGGGTCGTTTGGAGGGGGAAGAACACAGCCCCCAATTTGGAGAATTCATCAAGCAGGGCCTCCTGTAATCCTCTGTGTGAGATGAATTGATGGGCATAAATTGTGCCACAGTCATGCAGGGACATGGATAGCTCAGATAATGAAAATTGACCTATTGTTCAATGAGTAGCAAGAATAAGTGATTTGATCTCATTTTGAGGCATGCGCTGACATTCTGGTTTCAAGTCATTTGCTTTCTCTGGGCTCACTCTGTGATGAAAATGCTGATGTACCTAAAAGACCAACAGGCAAGATGCTGGAGGGTTCAGAAAGGGCTGCCGAGATTGTATCTCCAATCTGCATGCTGACGTGTTGGCAAAACTCACAACAATGCCAGCTGCTCTGCTAAACAGAGGCGCTGAGATGCTGTGTTGTTTCTGTACATTCAAAGCAAACACTTCCCAAGGATCATCAGAAATGTTCATAGCAGGTTGGCCCTGAGTTCACTGAACCATCATCTCTCCTGGACAAATGCACTGGGAGATGACCTCAGGGATGTTCGGCAAATGCAGTTCCAGTTGAGCCGGTGAGAGCTGTGTGCTTACGGCACCATTTTCTGTTTTCTTCCCAGGCAACCAGGATTGTGCAGCACCTGCAGCATCTTTTCGGAGGAGGAGGCTGGCACGGAGGCCGGGCTACATGAGAAGCACAGCTGGGCCCCAGATCGGGTTCCTTGCCCCAGCAGTGGGCACCCCATTCTGGCCCCAGGGAGAGGTGTGCAGTGAGAAGTCTGAGTCAAGGACTGCACAGTGTGCACTTGACTCTGGAAGCCAGTGGCAAGGTCCCTCTGCTGGGAGCCCTGTCCCCAAGGGCACAACAGCCTCTATCCTGACTTCTCTGGGCCACCTACGCCTGGCCCTGAGCCCTGTAAGGGGAGCCACGGGGCTCATTGGGATTCAGCTTCGAGCTGCTGCCAAACTTCCCAATAGGATAACCAGGTCATGTGGCCCTGGGAACATCAGCTGTCAGGGGGAGCTTCCATCCATGGACAGTGCTGAGCCCCCAGACCTTAGCTGGGATGCAGCCTGCAGCGAAGGAGCAAGGGGCACCTGGACAAAAGGCTGTCTGGCCTCAGAGGAGGTGAGTAGTGATAGCTGCAGCCTCGCAAGTGGCCTCAAAGCCCCCTCAGCCCCAGAAGGCTGTCAGGATGCCTTCACCTCCAGCTTTAGCTTCATCCGGCTCTCACTTGGCTCTGCTGGGGAACGTGGAGAAGCAGAAGGCTGCCCACCATCCAGAGAAGCCAAAGCCCCTTGTCAGAGTCTAGAGGAGACGGAAGCCACGGCTGCTGACTTGGAAAGGCCTCATGCGGACCTTCGACTTCTCTCTCTGTCCTGCAGTCTCAAGACAGCTCAGGGCCCGGAACACTGTGTGCAGGCCGCAGCGGGCAGTCCCAGTCTGGCTTGTGAGAAACTTGCTTTATTGGCCACCGACACTGCCTCCTCCTGCTTCCAGGGTAGCATCTTGGGGGATGCCCTCCCCTCGGACCTACTTCTCAGGAAATGTGAGTCTGTGCTACTGGACTGCCTGCTGAGCCACCGGAGGCAGCTGGAGGTTGGTGTCTCCCCAACCTTTGGGGCCCTGAGATTGTCACAAGCTCAGATTAGCTCTGGGCAAAGGGCAGGACATGAGTGGTTCTGGGTTGACCGACTTCCTCCCTAGAAGCTGCAACAGCTCCTTTTGTGGCTGACTGTACAAAGATGTTGCTGCACTTCTGTCTCTGCTGTTTCACTTTGAACACCAGTCTGTTCTCGTTATTCACCCATCTTTGCTCTCTGCTGGGCTGCTGCCCCTCTGCAGTTGCTGGCCTAGTGGATGCATGCAGTTTAGCTCACCCTGCTCTGCTTTGAAACAGGGAACTGGGGCCAGGGATAGAGGGAGATGAAGGTGGCTGATGTTCAAAAGGGATCTAGTGATACGAAGATGCTGACTCCCATGTACTGGGTGCGATCCTGAGCTTCATGTCTCATCCTACTGTGGTGGGAACTGCATAGCATAGAATCAGGAGACTTCCTTTCTGGTCATTAAACTTCTTGGCCCTCAGTCTCCTTATGTAGAGATAACACTGCACAGATGGCTCTGTTGCCGAATGAAAACGTAAATGCTTTGGAAATTAGCATGGATGGATAAATGTAAGTCCCAGTGCCATGACGTTGCTGCTCCCTTTCTTATCTGAGAGGCGGGCATGGGAGTTGGCAGTATTGCTCTTCCCTGAAAAGCTCCCATGGAGCCCAAGGCAGAGCTGCTTTGTGGCAGACCCAGAGTGCTGGGTAGCTTATGCTCTTGAAGGCTGTTTTCCTTCTGGGTGTGTGCTTGTGTCTGTGTATATGTGTGTGTGTCTGTGTATACATGTCTGTGTATACATATATATATATATATATACTTATAAGCATATATATATACACTTATAGGCATATATATATACTTAGCATATATATATACACACATATATATGTACACATATACACACACATTTCTATACCTATATATATATATATATATATATATATATATATATATATATTATAGGCAGGGACATCATGTACCTGAGGAGGTGAAGTTCACATTCATTCCCATCAGTCAGATCTCATTTACTTTCAATTCTTTCCCTGTAGTGTTCCTGGCCCATCCATTTGCCTTGTGCTGGCCTGCAGGGCCCCTCCACCTGCCATCTGACTTATAACTCGGGGAAAGAGCAAAGCCATGCCAGACATGGGGGTCTCTATTCCCAAGTGGTGCACAGAATCCTCAAGTTTTATGTGACCCAAACTGAAGCTACTGTCATCTCCACCAAACCTGTTTGAAAGGGCCTTACTCTTGATACATATTTGTTGTTTTGAATGAAAAGAATCCATTCGTTTCCTTAGAGAAACAGCCATCATCATCAGTGTTCCCTGCCCTCATTCTCTTCATGTGGTCAACCAGGCTCCAAGATCTCACAGTCCAGTGGCCAGCCTGCCTCTCACAGCCATGGCCACTGCTTTTGTGTAATTTCTTGTTATCTTGCACCAGGGTTTTGCAAGAGATTCTTGGCATATTTACCTTCTCTCAGTGTCTCTCTTCTCCAGTTCATCCTCCCTGTGATCAGTAGTTACCTTCTGGAAGGTTGGTGGAATGGTGTGTTTCTGGGCTTGGCTGCTATGCTGGCTCATTGCTCCTCTTGGGATAGTGTGCATGTTCCTTATCCTGATCGTGGAAACCTTTCCCTGCCTGCTCCAATGCTTGACTCCTGCCGGCTCAGCCATCTGGGACTGCTTCCTGTTCCTGAAGACACCAGGGAAATCTGTGCCGCAATCTTGTGCTTACAGTTTTCCCTCTGCCTGGGATGATCTTCCTACACTTTCCCTATATTATCCCTCAGGTGTGACTCTAAGCCACTTCCAATGGGGTGTTTCAGATCAAATGAACTCCTCGTTCTGTTTCATTCCCACAGCACTTAGGACATGCCCCCTTACAGCACTCACTGACCCTAAATATCAATTTTCAGCACTTTGTGTTGGAGATCTTAAAAAACATCTCTACAACATACCACTGTTTCTCTATCTCCAAAATCCAATTTTGACTCAAGAGAAGCAAAGCAGGATGCTGTTATAATAACCAGCTCCATTTCTTCCCAAATAACCAACCAGAGAGAAATTCTCCTTGGCAATGATTCCACTGCGGTGCTCAAGAATCATCTGCTAGATTTTGGTAGCACCAACGCCAACAGTTTTTCCCTTCCTTTTATGTTCTCTCACTTGGCTCTAGATCACGTCTTCCTAAGAACCCAGAATTTTTGACAAATTGGAATCTGTGAAACCCTGAGCAGATGTGACCCCTTGGGAACCCAACCGTGCCCTGGGTTCACCATGCCAACTCTCTGAGAGAGGGTCACCGGGTCACAGGAGGACCTGGGAGCTGGAATTCCAGGGACTGTGGCTGGGGAGAGCCACTGTTCACTGAGAAATAATCAGATATAATATAATTGAAAAAACAAACAAACTTTTATTCAAGAATAAGAATCATGATTTGGACGTACGACCCAAGGGTGAACCCAGGTGTGCTCCATCAGGGCCAGGGCACAGGGTAGTTTTAAAGAATCAAGAAGAGGAGTGAACTAGGGTTTAGGTCTTTTGTTTGGACCTTTTGGATTAGTGGACAGGATTCTTCAGACAGGAAGCTTTAATGTGGGGTCTTTTGAGACCATCAGCTGGTCTTATTGTTTCTTTCATAATCACAGATAAGGAGGGAAAAGAGGGTGTTGCTGACTTTCCCCTAAGCCATCATTGGTCAGCAGAAACCGATGAGTGGGTTCACCACCCATTTTGTAATCACCAACAGGGAACTGCTTTGTCCTAGAATCTCCCTGTGGCAGCTACAGCCAAGATGGAGACTGATTCAAAGTAGGTTCCATGCTACTTTGACTCATCTTTTATTTTATTAATTTTTAAAAATTGTCTTTTTTTTTAATCAAGGTAATGTTGGATTACAATACTGTATGTGATTTGGAGATGCATTCATACTTCTTCAGATGTATGTCACCACACCTACCCCCTTTTAGATTTCTTGATATTTAGTTTTAGAAAGAAAATAAAACCAACCCTAGACTCATCCCTTCCTTTCTCATTTATTGCCCAATAGCAGCCTTTGAACATAAAGAATTGGTGATAACCCACTAGAGAGTTGTTTTATGGGGAAGGAGGGCCAGGTTGCTGGGGTTTGTCCACGCGGCGTGCTTACCTAGTCTGTACTTCTGCCACTTCAGGAGCTTTGGGGGAGGTGTGAGCCCTGCTGCCCCTCGGTGCCTACTGGGGTGCCTGTGAGTTGTCCTGTTGAGCCTGCAGCATGGCACGCTAGCGGGAGGGTAGCCTATTGCTGTCCCTACCTGGCTATGTGATCCGAGATTCTCACTTAATTGTTCTATGGCTCAAGATGCTCTCATAGAAGGCAGAGATAATGTTGCTAGATTGCCATGAGGATTAACATGGTCATCCAGAGTCTAGCTGAGTCTGGCGCTACACAGGTGCCCAGGGTATTGCCTGTTATTATCCATAGGAAAATAACTCAAAGTTAAGAAAATTTGACTCGAAGAAAAAGAAAGGAAGACTTCTCACCAAAGGAAGCTCAAAATTTAACTCATATCTCAAAGGACAGGCTCTGGACATAGTTTATTTATAGTTTAAGTATCATTGTTTATGGTAATTTAACACCTGGACAGGGGAACACATGATGCCATTTTCAATTATGTGAGTGTCTCTGTTGTGTGGAAAAGGAATTAACTTTATTCAGAATGGTGGGAGTGAGAAAAGGATCTCTGCCCAGGGCAGAGAGTTTATGAGCAGACAGATTTTGTTTTAATAAGAGGAAGAGGCTCTTGATAGCTGGGGTTGTGTGAGATGAGAGGGCCATGGGGAAGGACCTGCTATTTCTATTATGTCTGTGCAGAGGCCCCAGTTTCCTCAGTTGGGCTACTCAGAACTGGGGAGTTGGGCTAAGGGTCTTCAAAAGAATCCTTTGAAAGATTGGGATTCTAGGTGTTATATCATGAGTTCTTTTTTTTTTATTTAAATAATAAATTTTATTTTTATATTCCCCCATACAATTGCAAATCCCCCATTCTGACCCCAATCCCTCCCCTCCCGCCCCCCACCCCCCAAAAAGTGTCTCTGGTTCATAGTTTTTTGTTGATTTTGATTTTCACTTTCTTATATTCATTTTCCTGGTCCCTTATTTAAGTTTTCTTGATTCCTGCTATGAGTGAGACCATCCGGTATTTTTCTTTTTCTTTTTGGCTTATTTTGCTGAGCATGATCCCTTCCAACGCCATCCATGTTGCTGCAAATTGCATGTGTTTATCTTTTTTGAATGCTGAGTAATATTCCATGGTATATATGTACCACATCTTCTTGATCCATTCATCTATTTTTGGGCATTTGGGCTGTTTCCAAAGCTTAGCTATTGTAAACAGTGCTGCTATAAACATAGGGGTGCAGGTGTTCTTTGGAATTGATGTTTCTGTGTCCTTTGGGTAAATACCTAGGAGTGGAATTGCTGGATCATATGGAAGCTCTATGTTTGGTAGGTCCAGAAATCTCCACACAGCTCTCCATAGTGGTTGGATCAGTTTGCACTCCCACCAACAGTGCAGAAGAGTTCCTTTTTCTCCACACCCTCGCCAACATTTGTTGTTGCTAGTTTTTTTAATATGTGCCATTCTCACTGTGTAAGATGGTATCTCATGGTAGTTTTGATTTGCATTTCCCTGATTACAAGTGATGTTGAACATTTTTTCATATGTCTGTTGGCTATTTGCATTTCCTCTTCAGAGAAATTTCTTTTTAGCTCTTTTGCCCATTTTTTGACTGGATTATTTTCTTTGTTGTTGCTGAGTCTCATCAGCTCTTTGCAGGTTTTTGTGATCAGTCCTTTATCATTAGTGTTGGGTGCAAAAATGTTCTCCCAGTTGGTGGGGTTTCTCTTTGTTTTTGTTATTGTCTCTTTTGCTGTGCAGAAGCTCTTTAATTTGATGTAGTCCCAGCTGTTTATCTTTGCCTTCACTATCACTGCTTTGGGTGATGTGTCTGTAAAGATGTCTTTGATGTGCAAGTCCCATAGTGTTTCGCCAATATTTCCTTCTATGTATTTTATGGTTTCAGGTCTTATGTCTAGTTCTTTAATCCATTTTGAGTTGATTTTTGTGTATGGTGTGAGGTAGTGGTCAAGCTTCATTCTTTTGCATGTAGCGACCCAGTTTTCCCAGCACCATTTATTGAACAAACTTTCTTTGCTCCAATGCATAGTCTTTGCTCCTTTGTCAAAGATTAGTTGACCATAAATCTGTGGGTTTATTTCTGGATTTTCTATTCAATTCCATTGGTCTGTATGTCTGTTCTTGTTCCAATACCATGCAGTTTTGATGATTATGGCTTTGTAGTATAGTTTGAAGTCTGGGCGTGTGATGCCTCCATTTCCTTCTTTTTTTTTCAGTAGAGCTTTGGCTATTTGGGGTTTTTTGTGATTCCATATGAATTTCATCAATAATTGTTCTATTTCTTTGAAGAATGACATTGAAATTTTGATTGGAATAGCATTGAATCTGTATATTGCTTTTGGTAGGATGGCCATTTTAATAATGTTTATTCTTCCAATCATGAGTTCTTAATTCCCCCTCCCTTCTCCTTAAAAATGCAAATCTCAGGAATTTGAATGTTAGCTCCTTTTAAAATACAGTGGCCCCTTAGTATTTGTGGTTTCTATATTTGAGAATTTGCTTTCTTGCTAAAATTTAATGGTATCTTCAAAGTTAATGTTGGCATTGCTTTCCTGGGCATTTGTGGATATGTGCAGAATGGCTGCAAATTTGAGTCACTCGATGGGTGTTCCCAGATGAAGTCAAACAAGGCCACACCCTGTTTTCTTGTTTCAGGTCTCATCCCATAAAGGAGTTTTTTTGGTGGTCTATTTAGTGTTGTGCTTGTCATGTTTTTTGTGCTTTTTGTTGGTGATTTTACTATTTACAATGGCCTCCCAGCGTAGTGCTGCAGTGTTGTCTAGTGTCCTTAAGTCTGAGAAGGCAGGAAATTAGGTGCTAGAAGCTGGTGAAAAAGGAAAGAAATTGCCTGTCTCACCTGGGCTGTGTCACCGGTAAAGACATGCCCATCAGTGGCTGTGCTTCTAGCAAGATGGATGTTCAGGCATATCCAGGGCATCCATTCAGACACTTATAGGGTAATTAGCCAAGAGGGGTAAAATGAGGTGGGCATTGGTTGTGAATGAATTTTTCTTTGATCTGCTTGAGCTCTAGTAAGTGTTTAATAGTACCATAATTTGGATGTGGCGATGGTAATCCTATAGCTTTATGTAGCAGTTCAATCAACCATACAGCCTTTTTTCCTACCCCTATTATGAAGGACTAAGGAACTAGTAAAATTTGCAGTTATAAAGGTGTTAACATGATCACTCATTCTTTCATTCAGAAAATATTTTCCCATTAGTGCTAGTACAACACTTTGTGCTTGGCTTTGGAGATTATACTAGTTAGTATTGGCTAGAGACAGTCAGTCAGACAATATCAGAGGCTTAGTAAACAAGAGTCGTGTTTCTTGCTTATGCTTCACCTTCCACAGAGGTGGTTGGGGACTCTGCTCTGCAGAGTTACTCAGGAACCCACACTGGGCCTTGTCTGCATGTGGCCCCCTTAATCATTGAGACAGGAAGGGGACCCTGAGGATCCTCTAAGAGCAATTACATGTTTCAGGGTTAAATGGAGACTGCAGACAAAACAAAAAGATGGTGGGATCACTAAGATACTTTCTTGCAACTCCTTTCTTCCAGTGGCTCACACCAAAAGCCTGGCATTAGCCTGACTCTTTCTCACCTCTTCCCCCCTTCACTGCTTGTGATTGGTGAGTTGGTCCTGTTGGTCCTCTCTCCACCAGCCATTTTTGGAATATTTTCAGAATCAGATCACGTCTCTCCATCTCCTCTGCTCCTGCTACAATCCAAGCTCCCATCACCTCTTTCCTGGTTTGGTTCCATAGCTTCTTTCTAACCTGGCCACCCTACTTGCACCTCTATCTGGGGCAGTCAGAATGAGACTCTTCAAACATACATCAGATCACATATTTTTTCCTCAAAAGCACCAATGTCTCCCCATGACCTTCAGAGTAAAATCAGAATTTTTATTTATTTTTAATTTAATTTAATTTAATTTTTTTTGAATTCTGATTTTTTTAATTTTAATTTTATTTTTATATTCCCCATACAATTACAACCCCCTTATTTTGACCACAATCCCTCCTTTCCCCGCCCCCCCAAACCCCATAGAGTGTCTCTGGTTCATAGTTGTTTGTTGATTTTGATATTTTCTTTCTTATAGTTATTCATTTTCCTGGTCCCTTATTTAAGTTTTCTAGATTCCTGCTATGAGTGAGACCATCCGGTATTTTTCTTTTTCTTTCTGGCTTGTTTTGCTGAGCATGATCCCTTCCAGTGCCATCCATGTTGCTGCAAATTGCATGTGTTTATCTTTTTTGAATGCTGAGTAATATTCCATGGTATATATGTACCACATCTTCTTGATCCATTCATCTATTTTGGGGCATTTGGGTTGTTTCCAAAGCTTAGCTATTGTAAATAGTGCTGCTATAAACATAGGGGTGCAGGTGCTCTTTGGAATTGATGTTTCTGTATCCTTTGGTAAATACCTAGGAGTGGAATTGCTGGATCATATGGAAGCTCTATGTTTGGTAGGTCCAGAAATCTCCACACAGCTCTCCATAGTGGTTGGACCAGTTTGCATTCCCACCAACAGTGCAGGAGAGTTCCTTTTTCTCCACACCCTCGCCAACATTTGTTGTTGCTAGTTTTTTTAATATGTGTCATTCTCACTGATGTAAGATGGTATCTCATTGTAGTTTTGATTTGCATTTCCCTGATTACAAGTGATGTTGAAAATTTTTTCATATGCCTGCTGGCCATTTGCATTTCCTCTTCAGAGAAGTTTCTTTTTAGCTCTTCTGCCCATTTTTTGACTGGATTATTTTCTTTGTTTTTGTTGAGTCTCATCAGCTCTTTGTAGATTTTTGTGATCAGTCCTTTATCATTAGTGTTGTGTGCAAAAATGTTCTCCCAGTCGATGGGGTTTCTGTTTTTGTTATTGTCTCTTTTGCTGTGGAGAAGCTCTTCAATTTGATGTAGTCCCAGATGTTTATCTTTGCCTTCACTATCATTGCTTTGGGTGATGTGTCTGTAAAGATGTCTTTGATGTGCATATCATGGAGTGTTTCGCCTATATTTCCTTCTATGTATTTTATGGTTTCAGGTCTTATGTCTAGTTCTTTAATCCATTTTGAGTTGGTTTTTGTGCATGGTGTGAGGTAGTGGTCAAGCTTCATTCTTTTGCATGTAGTGACCCAGTTTTCCCAGCACCATTTATTGAAAAAACTTTCTTTGCTCCAATGCATATTCTTTGCTCCTTTGTCAAAGATTAGTTGACCATAAATCTGTGGGTTTATTTCTGGATTTTCTATTCAATTCCATTGGTCTGTGTGTCTGTTTTTGTTCCAATACCATGCAGTTTTGATGATTATGGCTTTGTAGTGTAGTTTGAAGTCTGGGAGTGTGATGCCTCCATTCCCTTCTTTTTTTTTCAGGAGAGCTTTGGCTATTCAGGGTTTTTGGTGATTCCATATGAATTTCATCAATAATTGTTCTATTTCTTTGAAGAATGACATTGAAATTTTGATTGGAATAGCATTGAATCTGTATATTGCTTTTGGTAGGATGGCCCTTTTAATAATGTTTATTCTTCCAATCTATGAGCAGGGGATGTCTTTCCATTTCTTTGTGTCTTCTATTTCTTTTAACAGTGTTTTATAGTTTTCTTTGTATAGGTCCTTTATCTCTTTTGTTAGATTTATTCCCAAGTATTTGATTTTTTTTGTTTCAATAATAAAAGGGATTTCTTTTTTGATTTCTTCTTCTTCAGATTTGTTTGTGTATAGGAAGGCTACTGACTTTTGCGTGTTGATTTTATATCCTACCACTTTATTGAACTGTAAAATCAGAATTTTTAAATGGTCTTCATGGCTCTTCATACCTATTACTCACTACTTCTCTGATGCCATCTTCTACAATTTTCTCCTTGATCAATCATTACAGATTCAGTGGCCTTCTTGCTTTAACGTTCCATACCAGGAATGCATCTGCTCCAGAGACTTTGCACCCACTCTTCTCTCCATTGTAAAGGGTTTCTCCCAGAGATCCTCATGATTTACTCCCTTATCACTTTTAAATCTCTGCTCAAACATCACCTTCTCAGTGAGATCCTATTTAAAATTACAACCCTACTGTCTACTTACATTTCTGACCGCCTTGGTTTTACTTTTTTTCTCCTTTTGTAGCACTGATCACTTTTGGAGGCAAAGCACTTTTTTATTATTTTAGCTTCTGTCTTCCTACATGAGAAAGTAAGTCTAGAGGGCTAAGAATTTTGTGCTGTTATTCAAAAAAGATAAACACATGCAATTTGCAGCAACATGGATGGCGCTGGAAGGGATCATGCTCAGCGAAATAAGCCAAAAAGAAAAAGAAAAATACCGGATGGTCTCACTCATAGCAGGAATCTAGAAAACTTAAATAAGGGACCAGGAAAATGAATATAAGAAAGTGAAAATCAAAATCAACAAAAAACTATGAACCAGAGACACTTTTTGGGGGGTGGGGGATGGGAGGGGAAGGATTGGGGTCAGAATGGGGCGTTTGCAATTGTATGGGGGAATATAAAAATAAAATTTAATATTAAAAAAAAAAAGAATTTTGCACTGTTTCTGCAGCACCCCAAATGCTACCTGATATCTAAGTAAATATTTGTTAAATGGATGTTATGAGTAGAAACAAATACAGATACAAGAGTAGCAGTATGGAGGAGTGATGCGTGAGCTAGGTGCTGAAGGAAATTTAAGTCAGGCAAAGGATGGGAGGGAGGGGTTTCTAGGGAGCAAGCCCAGATCCACCCATTAATAGGTCAAGAGTCCATCTTCAGAAAATCCCTGAACCTCCTGTTGAGAAGAAAAATAATTACAAATGAACATATTGGCAATTCTCAGGCAAATGATGGGGTCTTTGAGTATATTCAGGTTAAATATGACAATGCCCTTTTCTATAATGGAAACCTTCTGCTTCGTAAGAGGGTCTGGTGCAGTTCTTCTTGTCGTTCTCACCCAGCCTTCAGGACAGCCTGCTGAGTTTAAGTTCATGCTGTTCTTCTCTTGGTTTCTTTCCCAATTTTTATATGTTTATCTTCATAATTTTAATGTGATTTTTATAACAGACCATTTGGTCAGGTCAGGAAATCTGTATTCCTTTTTATTATGCATTTTTTTCATGCAGATAAGGGTACAGTGTGATGTTTTGTTTAAAATAACATTCTAACTCTGTGGATTTTATGCTCAAATTACACTTTTTCTTTATATAACATTTTTTAGAGAAATGAATGCATCTGGCATTGGAAAATTGTACATTTGCGGTTCCTTTTTTAAAGAAGAATAAAGAAGTTCAGTTTCTAAATAGTTTCTAAATGTCTTAGCTTTAACAAAGTGAGTTTGCTTGAATGCTATTGTAATTTGGTTTTTATTTCCCCCCCTTCATACCAACATAGGTAAAATCCTTAAGATTAAATCTTCAGAAACTTCAAGAAAAAGCAATTGAGGATGATGATTTTGATAAAGGTGAGCATTAATTTATTATTACTTCTTTTTTTCATAGTGTCCCATTTTCCTTTCCTTCTTCACTCATATCTATCTTCCAAACCCAAATGAATTGTGAAATACATCCCTTTGATCATTTCCACTCAATAACGGTTGACTAATTTATAGCACAAATTTAGTGGATTTTTAAAAAAGATTTATTTTTATTTATTTTATGCATACAAGAACTAGGGTGTAGGCCACAGATGTGGGGGGTGAGAGGATCACCAGAGACAGAGTGGGGAGCAAAACAGGCAGATTTACTGAAATACACTGCTGAGGGGAGCAGCAGGAGAGATAAGAGAGGTCTGCTGCACCATGTCGGTTAGCTCCTTGGGTGGAGATCAAACTCAGACCATAGTGATAAGTAGATAGCACTGAGACTTAGCCCCTACACCACCAGGGAGGCCCTGTTCAGGCATTTTTTTGAATTTAATTTAATTTTATATATTTTACATCATTCTTCTGTACAATGCATTCTTCTCCTCCCAGGTTTAGTCCCTGCAAAATTCCCACCACCAATTCACCTATGTGCCATCACCATAGTCCCTTGTGTAAGAACACATTCTCTCCCCTGTTTTGATTCCTCTCCCTCCTCCTCCCCTGCAAAGTATCTCTGATTAACAGTTGCTTGTTAATTTTGTTTTTTAATTTGTTGTAATTATTATTTTTTCCTGGTCCCTTATTTCATTTAGCTGACTTTGAAGCACTTCATGAATGTTAATCCAGTGGGTTATAAGTTTAATTTTATTAGTTGTCTAGAAACATGTGGAGCACTTGTATATTAAAAGTTGTATTAACTCATTCTCTGTTCCCTTATTTAGGTTTTCTAAATTCCTGCTATGAGTGAGACCATCCGGTACTTTTCTTTTTCTTTCTGGCTTATTTCGCTGAGCATGATCCCTTCCAGCTCCATCCATGTTGCTGCAAATTGCATGAGTTTATCTTTTTTGATTGCTGAGTAATATTCCATTGTGTATATGTACCACATCTTCTTGATCCAGTCATCTATTTTTGGGCATTTGGGTTGTTTCCATAGCCTACCTATTGTAAAAGACTAATTGTAATAAAGTAAAAATCAAAATCAACAAGCAACTATAAACCAGAGACACACTATGAGGGGGTGGGGAGAAGGGAGTAGGCTCAAAACAAGGGTAGTGGGAATTGCATGGGGACTATAACCAAGATAAAAATGCATATATTACATTGGGCAAAAATGAAAAATGATGTAAAAATATATAAAATTAGAAAATTTAAAAAAAGTTGTATTAACTCATTATCTGTCTGCCTGAGGTGTGAGATAGCTATAATTTACTCACTCATCAAAAGATGTTTATTGAACATCTATTATGTGCTAGACAATGTGGCAGGAGGAGGAAAGGAAGGTGGACACAATATCTGACTTTGCTGTGCCTATAAATACTTCATGCGGCATTTTGACTTCATACTCTCTGGGACCAGACTCAGGAAATGGAATGAGTTTGGAGATGCTAGGCTTTGCCAAAGGGATCATATGTATCGAATTACCATTGCAGATGGTGTTGGTACCTAAGCTAGAAAGAAGTAGTAGCGTGAGACCAGCAGATAAGGAAGTCAATCAGAAGGTAGAAAAGAAGAGTTAAAACGAGGCATCAAAATAGGAGTTGGGTCAGATGCTGACATAGCAGCTGAGTGGATACAGGGTAGGTTGAGTCAAGGAAGAATCTCAGGTATGGATGGCCTGGGAAGAATCTTAACGATTTTATTTTATTTTATTTTATATATTTTTACATCATTTTTCATTTTTGCACAATATATGTTGATTGCAAGATTTCATCCCCATTTATGCTGGGCATGGGAAAATGAGAATACTTAAAATAACTTCCAGGATCCCCCCGACACTTACATACTTGGTAGATACTCCTGATGATAACCAAGTTTAGCACACCTAGGTCTGGAAATAGACTTTCCAGACCAATGAATTTGTCACAGACCATTGGAATTGGGGCACTACACGAATGGGGAGAGGGATTCCCAAAACATAGCAAATCCTATATTAATAGGTTACCCAGAGCTGATCCTGTTTAGTGTTTTTATTACAGAGATTATTAAGATGGGGTTTAGAAAGTGACAGGGGTGTGGGAGGAAGGGGAGGAATTTGGGAACTCTCTAAACAATCCCATTCCTCTTTTTCCTGGCTGTCTGGATTTCATAAAGATGCCAGCTGGAAGATGGGAGGGGTGAGGCAAGGGAAAGTCTACCTCTGCCCTTCAGCCCTGCGAATAGCTATAGTTAGCGAGAAAATGAACTATTGCCGGAGCAGGGTGCACCTGATTACTTTTTGTCTGTGAAAGACAATTAAACCTAGTTTTGAGGGTCCCCTCTATTGAATAAATTTATTTTCTTTGCCATGGACTGAGTTTTGATCCCTTTAGCAATAGAGTGTTTGCTGTAGCAAACAAAGCTTGTGGCACAGGTAGACAACCAAGTCCTCTTCCTTTGATTAAAAACTGGTGAACTTTTAGGCCTCCCTGGTGGTGCAAGGGGTTGGGCACCACACTATGGAGCAGTCCACAGCCTCTGCGGCATGAGTTTGGTCCCTGGCTGGCCAGGGAGAAACCCCCATGGCGCAGCAGACCTCTCCTGACTTGCCTGCTGCTCCCCTCAGCAGTGTATTTCAGTTAGTCTGCCTGTTCTGTTCCCCGCTCTGTCTCTCATGAAACCTCTCACCCCCCCACACCCCTGACCTGTACCCCAGCTCTTGTATGCATAAATAAATAAATCTTTAAAAAAAAACTGGTGAACTTTCTGGATTTGGTTCTCTCAATGGGCTTCATTAAATGAAGACTTACTACTTTTGGTTCTTCTTCATATATCTCTGAAACACATAAGGCAACAAAGTTGGACAGGATACTCTGTGAAAAGAACAAAGACACACTTATTTAGTATTCCTGCTTTTTTTCTTCTTTCTATGTCAGTGTCTACTGGATCAGGAGTTTTGGGGGTAGGCTAGCATTCTGTGTTTTCTCAAGCTTTCCAGATGACAGAGGTGCATGTTGATGACTAAAGAAACACTGGGGCAAGGCTTTACTAGATCTAGGCCCAGGGTAGGGCAACTTGCTGAGTTCTGGAGGTAGAGTTCAGCCTTGAACTGTGCCCTCCTGACACACCGGAAGTTAGCAGAGTAGATAAGCACCCTGGAAGGCACTTTGAGACCATGTACCACTCATTCAATTTAAACTCTCCAAACCTGCAAACTTGGTTCAGGGTGTTGAGGATGGAAGTATTCTTTATTTTTTTTTAAAATTTATTTATTTTATTTATGCATACAAGAACTGGGGTACAGGCCAGAGGTATGGCGGCGGGGGTGGTGGTGAGAGGATTCACCAGAGACAGAGTGGGGAGCAGAACAGACAGACTGAAATACACTGCTGAGGGGAGCAGTGGGCACGACAGAAGAGACCTGCTGTGCCATGTTAGTAGCTCCACAGCCAGCCGAGATCGAACCTGCGCTGCAGAGGCTGTAGACGGCTTCACAGCGCTGCGCTCAACTGCCTGTGCCACCAGGGAGGCCCGAGATGGAAGTATTCTTATTCCGTGTGCACAGTACGTGGTGTACTCAGTCAGTATTTCCCAAGTGAACGAGTAAGTGACTTGCTACCTGCAGGCTGAGAGGCCTTGCATGGAAGTTAGAAGGAATGCAAGCAGAAAGCACCCTTGCCCCTTCAAGATGAGATACTCCCTTGCCCATCTGTAGTCACAGGATGGATTGAGTGAGGGGGAATATATTTTTGTGTAGAAGTTGGCTTATTATGTACAAATACCTATTAAGCATCCATTGGCTATAACAGAGCTTCTCAATGTTAAATGTCTATCAGAATCACCTGGGAACGTGTTAAATGCATGTTCTGATTCTGTTTCTAATAAGCTCCCAAATGATGTGCATGCTGATGTTCTGACAACCACACTTGGGGGAGTGTAGTGATAGGATATGGTGAGTAGATGGTGCCATTGTTACAGATACACAAAAATGATATATCATTTTGTATCTAAAATATATTGATATATGTTTGTATCTATATCTATATGTTATATATCTATATTATATGTCACTATGTATTTTCTATAGACAAAGAAATTTCCAAAAGGGGAGAATTACTTCTGTTAGATTTTGGGGTGGGCAAAGGATCAAAGGCTTATAGAGAAGGTGGTAATCCAGATGGACCTTGGAGGGTGAAAATGATGCATCTAGAAGGACATTTTAGAGAAGGTAAAGAGGCAGACAGGCTACCATGACTATGAGCCACCATCCAAGAGTTTGGTTGTTGAAATGAAATTGAATCTGGCTATCATCTGAAATGGATCACTGCAGGCTCTGGTGCATGAACTGGCACATAGTAGGTGATTGATAATTTCTTGTAAGCTGATTGCTAAGTCATTCTACAACATTGAGTTGGAGAATTTGTTGTAATGAGATTGGATGAAATAGGATTTGAATAGTATTTCCTTTCTTACCTACTTTATCCAGGGTTACTACAAAGTGTTTGGAATTATGGAGATTCTTCTTTGTATTCAGCTTTTATAGTCCTTGTGGGAATCACTTATTTTTTTTTGTTGTTAGGAGCCGCTGTGCAGCTGTGCCATGTCCCAGGGGTCGTGGTCTGCTGGGATCTGAGAAATTTGCAAGGAGAATCTAGAGGGTGACCTTATCTCCCTTGGTTTTGTTGCTTTTTTTTTTTCTTTCTAGTTTCACTCATAAAAATGACTTTGTGTTCCAGAGAAAGGAGCAACTGGCACAGAATAGAAAGTTCCATGTTTTATCTCATCAAAGTGCTGGCAAATTCATCCACTAATGCCTGTGGGGAAACCTTCTCAAGGCTCTAATTACATCTCTCCCTCACTAGGGAAGTAAAGTTAATATTTCTTTATATTCTTGCTTAAAGCTGGGAGGGCTTGGGAGAAAAAGAATAGTATGATGTGGTATTTGCTTAGGATCTTTCTTTAAAGGCTACAAATGCTACATCAAAGTCATTGCCTTAATGCTTGGCCCATGTCTGTGGCCAGCTAAGGGACAAGTATGAGACCTTGGGGTGCTGCAGAGGGTGAAGTGCAGTGTAGAAGTGGGAGATGAGGGTCAGGCTCTGTGACCTGCTGGCGGGAGAAGCGAGTAGCCATTTTTGATATGGCTACTGTTTTAGTACCTGCATAGATTTGTGGTCCCTACCATCCCCCAACCTGCCTAGGCCTACTAGTCCTTGCCTACCACTTCACTTCTGAAATGGTGAGAAGGCTGCAAGGAAGAAGAAGCCACATTTTGGGAATTCATCGGTGAGTCACCTCAATGTGATGTAAGCAGTACTGGCTTTACCCTGCTTCTTTGTTTCAACCAATATCAGTTCAGACAAGAATCTAGTACATTAAAATGTGAGGCATCTAAAGAAGAAGGATCGCAGCAGAGGCCAAGCATAGAAGTCTCCCCAAAGTATGACGAGCACTTGTCTAAGTTGAACAATCTTTGTTTTTTCTGAATTATTTTTTTAGCAAGCTTTCTTTATTCATCCATGGTAGCACTTTGGTGATAGGATTCAGATTATTCAACCTGACACCTTTCTTTCATGGGAAATCCCACTCTGTACCTCCTTAGGGCTTGGTATCTGAGTGGCTTCCTGGGGTCTAATGTTCAGAACCAGAATCCCTGCTTTCTCTTCTAAGAAGCAGATGTGATTGAACACAGCAAAAAACCCCAGATTCTATTGTACCCTATTTCATTCTGGTAGAAAAAGAAGAAATCAAGATTTAATAGAATCTGGTCATTTTGTAACCCCAGGGCTGCCAGAGTAAATGGGACGTGGATCCATTTTGGAGTGTAAGGAACAGATACGCTATTTTTGGCAACCTGTATTATTTGTGTTCCCACTTAAAAAGTGGGCTGCATTTGGTATCTGCTCAGAGAGACAGGTCCAGCAAAACCTTCAGATGTTTCCAAGAGAAAGAGCAGCACTGCATGGGGTTATGGTGTGGTTCTGTCTGCAGCCCCCTGCTCTACCATTTCCCTCCCCTCCTGCATGCCATCTGATTTGTTATCTCCAGTGTTTTCCTCCCATTGACCTGAGGAGGGCTTGCAGTGAATATCCCTCTGTTCTGCACAATGAGGCTTCCATTTCCAAACAAATGCTAATACAACAGCTCAAATCTGAAGGAGGTGTCACTACCTATTGAATCCTTAGTCCTTACGAAAGATTCCATTACCTAAACCTGCTAAGACAACAGTGATGCTGAAAGCCTCCATGAGCCGGGATCTCAGCCCTTAACTGACAGAATCGTAAAGTCTCCTGCAAACAGGAAAAGCAGCTGAGTGCAACCAAGAGAAGTTGATGATGTTTCTCATGTATTCTAATTCTGCGGGGTATTTGTGTCAATGTACAGCTGTTCCATGTCTGCTCCATGCTGGGCACGTTTCTGTGTGCCCCCTGCTTACATCCAGGATCACCGTGGGGTGAACTGTTACCATTTGTTCTCAGAGAGACCAGGGAAGCGGCTTAGAGGGGCTCTGCCTTGTGCTCTGGCTGTCTTGCTTTGCCTCCTGCCCTTTCCAGGTCTATAGCATTTTATATCCTAATGTGGAAATTAGAACTTTCTAGGAGTTATGGGGACAAAACTTCGCTAGGAAGTTTCTGTCTTCTGGACACTTATCTACTTGACAACCAGGGAAGGAACAGATGAAAATTTCACACTGGGATGCACAGGCAAATGCCATCATGTTCCATGATTTTATCTGAAAAATTAGGCCATTAGGAAATTAGGACTTGTGCTTGTTCAGGTTTGAGTCTTCAGCATTATTCTCCCAAGGGAGAATGGGTGTTGACTTCCTTTTAATTTAAGTAAAAGGTTGAAAGTTGGAAGATGAGCTACACATTGAAACAAACAAAAGAATTTTTATAGAATGCTGTTTCCCTTACTAGATGAGGTTGCTGTAGCTGCTTTTCCTGCTTGCAGGAGAATATGATTCTGCCAGTTAAGGGCTGACGCCTCGGCCAGTGGAGGCGCTCAGCGTCACCACTTGTGCTTGCAGAGGTGTGCTGGCCGCGCTCATGAGCTTTAAGGGCAAGTAGCTAATTTAGATAGCACCTACCTGACATATGCCATGCTCTTCCCTTTCACCTGTAACACAGAACATGATTTCAGTGATGCATTTTCTCTTTGCTGCTCCAGCTGGGTGCACACTCACTTCCTTCTTATATTTTGGCATTAAAGTGTGGGGTTTCTCAACCCTTTTGGATCTCTGAAGGTAGAAGCACCTGGGACTGCATGTTGACTCTTTTTTCTTTTCTTTTTTTTTAAAAGATTTATTTATTTATTTATGCATATAAACGCTGGGGTACAGGCCAGAGATGTGGGGGGGGGGGGGTGAGAGGATTCACCAGAGACAGAGCAGGGAACAGAACAGGCAGACTGAAATATACTCCTGAGGACAGCAGTGGGCAAGACAGGAGAGGTCTGCTTCGCCATGTGGTTTCTCCCTGACCAGCCGGGGATTGAACTCGTGCTGCAGAGGCTGCAGATTGCTTGATAGTGCGGTACTTAACCCCTTGTGCCACCAGGGAGGCCTGCATGTCGACTCTTGATGACCATGTCCAAACTGACCAAGTTCCGAAGGTCAGTGGTAGGACTCTGCTTTGCCTTCCCTGGCCAGGAGAAAATCAGGCTGTCCTGCAGGATTGTGTGAAGTGTTGCCACATGCATTATTCATGATGAAACCTGACAGCTCCAGGATGGGACGTGCTGCTGAATACAAAACACCAAGACAAATGAATGAATGGTTTTTTCCTCCACCTTCTCTCCCTAACTAGGTACTTAGTAGGAACTTGGAGACATTTTTCTGCTGAATGAGCTGCAGCACTGTTTAAATGGTTGTTAGCCAGCACTTGTGCTAATATAAAGATAGCATTTTGCCTTTTTATGTATCTGCCTATGAAATTCAGCAAGTGACCTTGTTTCCTAAGCACTGGAATCTGGTTGATGGAGCAGGATGGTGGGCAGGAAGTCTCTCTTGTACCTGACCCTGTATTTAGTTCTCACAAGTTTTCCTTGTCTGGCCAGTCTCCTGGCTGGGATCCAGGAGAACAAACTCACCCGAGGGACTGTCTCATTGCATGGGGAGCTCAGCCTCTCTGAGGAGGCCAGGGCAGATGAAGCAACTTCTGTGGCCAGCTCAGTGGGATGGAGTGATCGCCCCTCTGTGAGGACATTCAGGACTTTCGACACCATTCCACTCTACTTCTCAAATGTTTTTAAGGGGTGCTTCTCCTTTTCCTCCAGATTGGGAAATAGACTACAGCCCTGGCAGGATGTGTCTGTGATCAGGGGCAGAAGCCTAAGCAGAACCCAGTCTTCCCCCACAATCACTTCACGTCCAAACTGACTCTGTTTTTGGTATGCCTGCATGATTTTTCTTTCATGGCAGGGGTGTGTTAGTCACTCTGGCTGCAATAACAAATTATTGCAGACTGGGTGACTTAAACAAAAGAAATGTGTCTCCTCCTAGTTCTAGGAGTTGGATGTTCAAGATCAAAGTGTCTGGTTCCTAATGAGGCTCTCCTTGTCTTGTAGATGGTGTCTTACTCCTCCATGGCTTCCTCCATACCCTCTTATAAAGACACTAATCATATTAGATCAGAACCCACCCTGATTACTTCATTTGCGCTTAATAACTTAAAATCCCTATCTCCAAATAAAGTCACATTTAGAGGTAATCAAACTTTGAACTTCAATATATGAATTTTGGGGTGACACAAGCCCACAATAGGGCCCTGATGGACCCAGGGAAGATATAAATACTAAGCTCACCCAGGTGTTTCCACAAAAGTTTGAGTAATTTGGTTTGACCACTCTAATTTCATGTAGACATTTTACATCCAAAAGAATAATTTTGGATCCCTACCTCCTATCCCATACAAGTTGTATCACATATAAGAATGCTTCACTGACCTAGATAATAGGACTAAAGCCACAGCATTCTTAGGAAAAACATTGGGATAAATGTTAATGACCTGGGAATTGCCAATCGACTTTTAGATGTGATGCCAACAGCACAAGTAACAAAAAACCTAGGTAAATTGTATTGAAATTAAAACTTTTATGTATCAAAACACCTTATCAAGAAAGTGAAAAGACAACTGATGGAGTGGGAGACTATACATGAAAATCATATATCTGAGAAAGGATTAATATCCAGAATATATAAATAACTACTACAATTCAACAACAAAAATATATCTCAGATGAAATATAGGCAAAGGATGTCAATAGATATTTCTCCAAAGAAGATGTATATGCAGACGGCAGTAAAAACATGAAATGATGCTTAACATCATTGGTCAAGAGGGAAATGTGAGTCAAAGCCACAAAGAGATAGCACCCCAGGCCTGTTAGAATGACTCTGATCAAAAAGACACAAAATAGCAAATGTTGGCACAAGTGTGGAGAAAAGGGAAGCCTGTCCCCATTGGTGGGAATGTGTGATAAACTGGTGCAGCCATTACAGAATGCAGAATGGACTCCTCAAAAAATTAAGGATAAAAAAAAAATACCATATGATCCAGCAACACCACTGCTAGGTATTTATCCAAAGCAGATGAAAACCCCAATGCAAGCTTGTCTGTACTCCAGGCATGCTTGTCTGTCTGTCTCTGGTGTGGCGGAATATGTCTGCTATGAGAAGATGGGGCAGCTGCTGCTGAGCAGGTAGAAGCAGTAGCTCGTGTACCTGCTGCTGGTGAAACCTGCACACGGGGTCACTAGGAGTGACTGAGAGCAATGCATGGATTTCCAAGTGGGGGATGTTAATAAATACACAAGAAGATTAAAATGACAACAATGCACAGTTCATTTATTTAGTCAGGAAACATTTGTTGAATGCCTGCTGTTTCCAAGAACTTGGCCAGGCGATGGGAAGTGGAGGTTAATTAGACATAGTCCTTCCCCTCCCTCCTCCAAAATGCTCTAACATATTAACTTGATTTTGCTTCTTATTAGATTTTCTAGAGACCTTTGTCCTAATCTTCCCTAGGAAGCAAAGTAAACTTTGATTTCTCTCTGATTGTGGCAATGTCTAGGGGGCTTGTGTGTATTAGACTTAGGAAAAGTTCAATCCATCAGTTGGTTATTTTATATATATATGTATATGTATATATATGTATATTCGTAATACGGGGGCAGTTGGCCCACTTTCTATCACTGAATTGAGGACTGATGGATTCAATTGGCAGAATTGATTTTTCTATTTCTATATGAAGTGGCAATTAGAAATAATGAACTTAATTAACTTGGGGGCACTCAGTATATAACATCTTCATGAGCTGGGAAAAATTGACCAAGTGTTTATTTACATATTTAGTTTTAATGTTCTCTATATTTTCAGTTGACATGTAATTTCCATACAATGAGCTATGAGATAAATATTCATTCACTTGCTGTGCACATCTGGGTGAGGACAGTTCTGCAGGCAGAGTGCAGGGCCCCGGGACTGGGTGAGGAGGCAGTGTCAGGTGCTGCTGTCTCCTGTCATCTGCTCTTGAGCACTGGTTTGTTCCCGGATACACTAGAAACAGTAACACTTAATCTGCTGTGTGGGTGGAAAGTTAAAGTGAATGGTGGCACACAGATATTGAAAGATTATTTGTTCTTTTTCCTTTATTTGCCACCCTGGGGTGCTATGTATGAGAAAATGTTGTGTAAAATGTGACTGCTTTTGAATAATCTCCCTGCTGGCAGTCAGCATCAGCAGCTTGCAGAAAAAAAGATTGAATGATTTGACTACTTATTTTCTGTTTGTTAATAAGAAGTTTATTTGCACATAGACTGATTTCTTTCAAGCTGCGAAAAATTTGGAAATGATATATTATAAAGCAAGATATATTAAAACATGGAAATTATAACGAAGCTTTTAAAATTTGACTACTCTTCATATCTTCCTAAGGCAAATGCTTTTTTTCCTCTGCATCTAAATTTCATGACCTTGATTCTCTTTCTCTGCCTCATTCTCTGCTGTGTAACATTGGATGACATTGAGAAAATGAAATTGCAGCTCTGCTTGGGCTCTGAAAGAATTGGTGATCCTGGTCTTGAGGATGGATGGAAAAAATTGTAAAAGGAAGAAAATGAGACTCAGTTGAGGCACTAAACATAAGACTGAGGAAGATGCAAATGGAAGAACTTCTGTATTCTGGTCATTTTTCTATGGGTCTTTGCTGCTTTGTTGCCTGTCCTCTGATGGGCAGAGAAGGTTAAGGAGCAGTTCCCAAACAGCTATTTAATTGTCCCTTTAAAGTGGTCATTTACAAACATGGCATCCATTTCCTCCTCTGCATTATGGTGATGATACGGTGCCCCTGATCCTTTGTAGAGCTCCTTGCGCTGGGTGATTGCTGGACAGCTATTTTGTTTTTATAAACTGTTCAGGCACTTAATTAAATCTTGCATCATGTTTGATTAAAAAATTGACAGCGAATATAGTACCAACACATTCTGGGTGACAGAGACGCACACCAGAAGAAAACCTTGAGTGACTGCTCCCTTCTGATTTAATAAGCTCTGCAGCCTGCCTGTTGTTCCTGCTCCCCAATCAATGAGGGTGAAAGCATGGTGTGAATACCTCAACTGCTCTGGAAGCCCTGTCTTGGGAGATGAAATGTGACCCACTTTCTTTTCTTCAAGTGATCTAGAGAAATTTGAATAAGTTTTCTGTAGGACTTGGAGACAAAAACCTTTATGGCATATAAATATTTGAGGGTTTACCAAGGTCTTCAGTTGGAAGGGGGCAGACATTCTGCAGAACTGAAGGGTGTCTCATGGGTACAAAGTAATAGGAGGAATTGTCCATGTCTGCATTGGGCTGGTGGCAGGAGTTGGTGAGCAGGAGCCTCCACACACTTTTGAACCAGCTCCCCAGGCTGTCTCTGCCTCACTGAGCTGTCAGTGTGTGGTCTGGCATCACTTGGTCTTGTGAGTGAGGAGAGGCAGACAGATGGGGCCAAGTGGGAGGGCATGTGTTGAGAGTAGGCACTGAGTGGAGCTGTAGAATACAGTGGTGGAGAGAGACAACTTCAGTGATCTCCTAGTTGCCAAAACCCTCTGACTCCCACAAACTAAACACTTTTCAGTTCTGTGTGTTCTACATTCATCAGACAATTCTGGGATCTTAGTGTATTTGCCAGCTCACCTTAGCCTAAGAATTATTTTCATTGTACATTTGTTTCCTGACATTTGATTCTCTCCACGAACAAGAGGGACTTGAATAATCTAATACTGTTATCTAAAATATCTAACCTAAGATCTAGAGACTGTATTTTCCCTACCATCCTTTGTCTATAAATTCCTGGTCTCTTTTACACCTCAGCACAGCTCCTCCTGCAGCATTTCCTCCTACAGTATAATGGCAAGAGAAACTGGGAGTTGTGCTGGTTGCTCACCTTTCCCTGGACATTGACCACTGTATCTTTCTGGTTTCACATCCTCAATAGCTCTCCCTTTTGTCCTTACAGCCCACCCTTTTTTCACCTGGATGAACACACTTGTCTCTTATAGGTTCCTTTTTCCATCCTTTCCCCACTCAAACTCATCTTTTACATTGAAGCCAGTCTTCCTCCTAAAACAAGATCACTTTCCCACTTCACCTCTTCCCATGACCGACGTTTTTAGGATAAGTGTTAAATTTGCCCTGCAGTGACACCTTCTTGCCCTGGCCCTTCTCTAGTCTTCTAACTCCATTTCCTTCTACTTCTCTTCTCCCCAAGCAACTGCTTCTTTAGTCTTTCAGTATTTCCTGTGTGCTTTCTCATTCTGTCTGATATCTCTGTTGACACTACTCACTGCTCCCTTCTCCATTTAGACCTTACTAAGGCTCTCAGGTGACTAAACCATCAAGACTTGGTTTCAACATCCCTTATTTTGGGCATTCTGCACATTCCCTATCCTCATACATGTTTTGTTTTAATAAAGCTGTTGGCTGTTCCCTTGGCTGAACTGTAAGCTCCCTGGGGGAGAGAAGGAGGTGCTGTCTAATTTCATTTTTATCCCTAGCACCTAGTGTAATGGTCAGAGTAGACTCCCAAGAAATGGTTGTTCAAAACAACCATGTTCAAAATATGTTCAAAATATCTCTTCAATACAAATGATGGTTGTTCTATGTAGTGTTATTAATAACTGATAATTCTATTAATGCTGGAGTAGTAAAATATCCGTGCCTTTCTGGTCAACCTAGTTGAAAAATTAACAGGTTCTGCTGCTTACTGGCTATATAAGCTTGGATGAATGACTTTAATCTTTTTAAGTCTCAATTTTCCCATTTGTAAAATAGGATAATAGAGATACAAGAATTAAATAAGAAGGTATATGCTAAATATTTGGGTTATTTATAATGCTAGATCAATGTGTTTACTCCAGTTAAACACACCAGTAAAATAGAAGTTGTGAGTCTATATAGATGGTTTTTAAGCTTACTATCTCTGTGTTTTTCTGTCCAGATTTGTTTGCAAACAGATCAGTGTCATGGCAGCTGCTGGAATATTTTGGGGTGTCTAATTGAATGCCTTTTGAGAGTGAAGAGAAAGCAGAATGCTCATGGCAAAGGGACTTCTTAATATTTTACAGTAGATAAACAAAGTTATTTTCCGTCATGGCAATATATTGGGTGGAATGACCTTTATTAGTTGATGACAGTGATGTAGCAGAGGGGACAGTTTTCCACTTGACCTTTATACGATGTGCCAGCTTGTCTCCTAACACAAAATAAGTTACAATTGACAGGCTTGATAGAACACTAACCTGACAGAGGCTTATTGTTGGGAAGGAGACAGGCACTAAAGCAGCCCCCCTTTTTTCTTCCCACCCTCCCATTAGCTATAGAGCAGTGACTTTTATATCCCCAAGGGTGGCTTAGAAATGACTACTACCTAAGTCACTGCCAGAACATTTAGTGTAATGAGTTCCTCTGGGAGTTCGTTTTTAAATGAGATTTGTTCACAATGAATTTTTATCACCACGGACTTGTTTACTCTGACTGGACCACGCTATATTCTTTTGACTTTTCTGTCTTCGTGCGAGTGCGTCCTCTCTAAGACTTCACAGGATGTTTTCTTCCCATCATCTTTAGGGCCTCATTTTTGCCTTCCCCTAAACTTGACTACTTCTCTTTAGCTTTCTAGCACTGGATGATTCTCTCTTACAATTTTTCTACCTGAGGACTAGAATGAGGACTTTGCACATTTGCTCTTTTTCCTAGATAGCGGTGTGGCAGACGTGGTTCTGGGAAGCTGGTAGAAAATATGGCCTTGCCTTGAAGGATTGGTGGAGGAAAGTGCTACTTTACATTGACTTAGGTGTAGCTCTGTATCTGATATGAACTGCATGGACAACTGCTCCTTAGGAAGCCAGTAGAAGGGCTGTGTCATTATTTGGCATGGATGGGCCAGTGTTGGTCCAAACCATGAAAATTAAAAGTGAAAAGTAGGTATGTCATTCCGGAACTTTCCCCGGAGCCAGATCTCCTATGATGTGAGAAATCACACCTTCATCTGCTAAATGGGTACGATAACATCTGCTTTATCCACCTGGCTTGGCTCATGTAAGAAACAATGGGAATAATAGCTATGAACAGTGTGTTAATGAAAGTAAATGCCAATACATTAGCTGAGCCTGTCTAATCAGCGAGTTGTGGATCACATTTTCTGCTTTTTAATCTTTTTCATACAACAAAGTAAGACAATTTAAAAAAAGTTTTTCAAAAGGAAGAAATTAGAAGGATATATGCAAAAATAAAAAAAGCTTTGGAAAATTAGAAATTTAACACCTCTTAGTACCATAACTGAGGATTTGGCCTCATGTTCCAAGTAAAACAATCTGGCTGAGATTAGTTTTTATGCATATCAGAACCAGAAAGTCACTCACGTCTCTGGGATAAGAGTCTGTATTTATCAAAACAGAGGATGAAGGTACAAACATTTGGTTTTTCTTAAAAACCTTTCCCAATGAAATGTTCATTTATGTCATCTGAACTTGAAACAGCAACACAAACTTAGGGCTGGCAATATTTTTACATCTCCTCATCATTTTTGATATGTGTCTTTTCAGAAGACTGAAAGACCGTAATTTTTGAGCCTTTCTGAGGGGATCATAGGAATATGCCTTTGTGGAGATGAGAAGGCAGTAGCACCCCAAAGACCAGAGTACTTTAGCTTTTCTCTGTTGTGAGTACTTCGGTAAGGTTTCATCTCAAAAGGGGTCCCACTGTTGGAAAAAAAAGGCAATTCCCCCCCCTGCCCCAAGAAGTAACTAGAAATACTTGAAAAGCACCATCATAAGGACCTGAAAATGATACCTTGGAAACTGGAACTATGTGGAAAGGAAGGAAGAAATTCCTTCCAAATCTAGGCTTCTTTTTCATATTGAATGGACGCTTGACTTGTGTGTGTCCAGAAAACATAGTGTGTGAGAGATGTTCAGCCTAGAGGGGTGATGGCATTTGACTGGAATTGAGTCCTGAACAGGGACAACAGGATTGCCAAGCAAGCTTTGCTGTGAAACAAATCCTGCTCTTTATCCCCAGTGGCATGAGTGTTTCTGATTAGCTCCTGCAAGTGTGGTGTTCCAGCATCAACAGCAGTGTGCTACTGACGCCCTTAGTGCCAGCCAAGGATGTTATGCTGTGTCCATTCCACTTAGAGATATTCATTTTCTTCCTGGCAGCTGGGACCAATTGCTTTGGATCCACCAGGCAAGCCTCAACCTTATGAGTGAAACTCCTATTCATGAAACTCCCCAAATTTAAATAAAACAAAAACAGTTAGATATCTACACAGAAAGCCAACCGTTCCTTGTTTAGATACAATGAAAAGACAGAAAAAGGACTCACAGACAAGAGTATGTTCATTTAGGATAATGGTGGCATCCGATTCCACCTCCCTCTCCCTACCTCCTGGATAACATTTGTTAACATGAGGCTGTAGACTTGAGGAGTCTCTACCCAGCCCCAACTTCTCCCACTGAAGCCCCTTCCCCTATCAGGGAATACAAAACCATTATCATGCAACATCTGTGCTTGGACAATTACATTTTTGTATGGTTGTTAAAAAAAACACCCCCAGAAGTGAATAGAAAAATACACTGCGATTAATGTCAGTTATGGGAATTACACTTTGGGGTCCATGAGGACCCTAACTAAGCACTCATTCTCCCCTTGGTGGCAGTGTGTACTAATTGCAGGCAGAACATCTGGGCAGGGAGTCCCTTGGCTTGCCAACTCAGGTCTGTAACATGGTGATAATCTTTCCTTCTCTCTTCTAGTAATGTGGCTGTGAGGCAGAGGCACTGACTCTGGACTCACTTTTTTTTTCTTTTTTAAAAAATATTTTATATAATTCTGACATCATTTTTCATTTTTGCACAATATATGCATTTTCATTTTGGTTCTATTCCCCATACAATTGCACCCCTGCCTTATTTTGACCCTAGTTCTTCCTCTGCCCCCCGCCCCCCCCCCCCGCTCCACCCCAGTAGTGTGTCTCTGGTTTATAGTTGCTTGTTGATTTTGATTTTTACTTTGTATTAATTAGTCTTTTTCCTGGACCCTTATTTAGGTTTTCTAAATTCCTGCTATGAGTGTGGACTCACTTTTTATGGAACCCCTTTCCGGCCCAGTTAAGTGAGAGTCATTTCTGCTGTACAGTCTCACGTGTACATCAAAGGTTAAACTTGTTGTAACGTGTCTATTCTGTCAAACTTTTCACATAGTTTGCCCATAGCAGGCATTTAAAAATATTGATCCTATTCTGGCTAGTCTTACTTTAGAGTGCAGAGTCTGTTCTGGTGACTTCTGACTCACTAATCAGGTTATTACACCCTCAGCCATTGCTCAATGTCATTCTCAGCTCAGACTTCCTTTCCCTTTTCCGTTTCTCCCTCCACAGCTGGATGTCGACAGCCCTGGAGACCCGCTGGAGAGATGAAGGGCGGGAATTGATGTTTCTTTCTCTCCTTCCATCCTTCCTCCAGCTTTTAGGGGTGGTGAGGTGGCTATGTCTGCTTATCCCGAGGGCCTTCAAGAACTTGATGGCAAGATTTTTGTACTCAGTGCTTCTCTTTGACAATTAATTATCTTCATCAATGTCTTTCACAGTTTCTGACAGTGACCACAGAGAGGGCTACAGGGTGCACAGATGGGGAGGCCATCCCAGGTCTGCACAAACCCCGATGATGTCTCCAGTGATCCGGGTCCATGGAGGGGCCACAGTCAAGGGGAACTGAGGTTTTCTGGGTTATTGACTCCAGGATTCTCACATTTTATATCCATAAAACACATCTTAGAATAAGCAGGGTATTTTCCCAGTGTGCTGGAAAAAAATCAGGTTGGCAAAGTCTGAACTGGTTAAGGGTCCTTGTATCCATAACTCTGAGGAGATGGCACTGACCTGTGGCACTGGTGTCTTTCAGGGGAGGAGGCTGCTACAGTGAGTGCTGGAAAACCTACAAACTGGAGTCCCCTGCCGTTCCTAGAATGAGCTGTTGTAGGCCAGCATTGCTGAACTCATAGCAGTTGGTAGCAAAGTCAGAAGTGTGGTTGGTTTGTAGAGGTCCTGCCCCAGCACCACAGAGTTGAAAATAAAAGATAAAAGCTAAGAGATAATAGCTTAATAACTGGTGCATCTCCCCTGCCCCAAGTAACATCTTGCTTTTCCATGTTATGAACTAATTGAGAGGTAACACAAAAAATTTATAAGAGGGAGATCTAAATATCAACTCTTTAACTTATGAGGCCAACTTTACAGGATGTGGTTTAGATAGATTGCAGCAAGAGATCCCTTAATTCCCAGCCCCAGAATAAGAATTACCCATCAGCTGCAGGCAGTGAACAAACTGTAGGCTCATCTTTGGGGTCTGCGCTCTTGGAGGAATAGACAAAATGACTGCTTCCTAAGATCAGCTGGCCTTCAACAAGAAAGGAGGGGGGCAGAGACTGATTTATGTTTGCTTGTTCTTGCCCCTCAACACACCAACCAAGAAATGTACTCCATCGCCTTTGGCAGATGCCTCATGGACACCCAAAGAGCAGGGAAGAAACATTTCTACATAATGTAAAAGTCAGTGTTCTCAAATCAATTTTTTAAAAGATTTATTTATTCATGCATACAAGAACTGGGGTACAGGCCAGAAGTGTGTGTGTGTGTGTGGGGGGGGTGAAAGGATTCACCAAAGACATAGTAGCGAACAGAACAGGAGGACTTACTGAAATACACTGCTGAGGGGAGCAGCGGGAGAGTCAGGGGAGGTCAGGAGAGGTCAGGAGAGGTCTGCTGCGCCTCCCAGGCTGGGGATCAAACTCTTGCTGCAGTGGCTGCAGATAATTTTAGAGTGCCATGTCTTAATTCCTTGCACCATCAGGGAGGCCCCCAAATCAATTCTTACAGGTTGATAGTGTGCCTCCAAAATGCATTCAGGCCAAAACATCACTGTAGGTAGGTGAACAGCATGACACAACCCCTAACCATGTCTCTCTGCTGCTCTGTCCTAATTCAGGAGGTGATTTAAGAAGACCAAAAGAGAATGGGTGGACTGTATATCACAGATACAGTCTTTCTTAGCCTTTGACTAATTGAGGGGCAACATTGAGAGTTTACTCCACTGCAAGAGGGAAATCCACCCAAAAGGAGAAAGCATATAAGCATACATTGTACAAAAATGAACAATGATGTAAAAATATATATATGTGTGTGTGTATACACACATTTTCATGCATCAGAGACTCAACTAGGAGTACAGCTGGCATAATCATACAGTCAATGCTTGGTAGTTAATATTATTACAACTTTTTCTTAAAACACCAGCCATGTATGCCTGCTAGTGTCTGCAAGAAAATAAAATGGATGAATATCTAGCCAAAGAATTCTAGAGGAAAACTCAGAAACTCTTCATCATACCTTATCTAACAGCTTTTTTTTCTTTTCTGTTTTTCATAGAGCTGGTGCTCCTCACTGTAGTTTTCTACTGCATACCTATAGGTATTTCTATTGCTGATATTCTTACTGATACATATGATGGAAGTTAGTATACTAAGGTATCAAGGAGTTCATCGAAGGGCTTTATAACTTCCAGATACCTGAGAAGCTAAAGGTAACCTGCACTGTCTGCATATTTCAATAGAGGACTAGGAATGAGCCCAGAGGAGAGAACGAAGGTCTTGTTCATTTTACATCATAAAAAGTAAACATAGAGCAAGACTGGCCATAAAATCCTCTGCATTTGACAGTCCTCCAGGTTTTGGGTCACATTGAAAGTAGCAAATTTGAGTTGAATGAAATCGGAATCAACAGCTAGAACCATCAAAGAAATCTTTGCATCATTTTTACTTTTTGTAACAATTCTGCCAAACTTACATTTTTCAAAATTATTTACAGAAATTTTCTTCTTATCATTTCACAATAATCCAGTGTTGGACTAGAATTATTATTCTCGTCTATAAATTGAGAAAACCGATTCTTGGAGAGGTTAAATAATTCCAAGATTATAAAGTTGGTCCTAAAATTCATCACTAAAATCTGTATCTCTTGATCCTTAAACATTGAAATCATTTAAAATTTTGGATTTTCTTCTTATACTACAGGACTTTACACAGAGAGAGGAACACTCCCTTTCACATTGTTTGTATCATCCTTTTATACATCCTCTGATGTTTAAGATACCATCTTACACAATCTATGAACTTATCTTTTAGATTTCAGTTTTAAGGATTAAAAAGCCAAGATAGGTTTTGAGAGAATGCAAAGCATAACACTTTTTACTTCATCCCTGAATATTAAGTGCCTTTTGTAGCACACCTGCATTAGGTATTGGGGAGACAGGAGTCAACAAGGCAGAATCACCTTCGGCCTTTAGGTGCCCACAGCTTTTTCTTCCTGCTTCTGGTCAGCACCTGTTGGCAGTTCCCATCTGGGGCCAAGAATTAGAGTTCTCCACCAAGTAAGGGTCACTGAACTGTCAACTGCTTTTATTTTTCTAGCTCAGGGGTTTTGAAGCTCTGTACTAGTTATGCTTTGCCATCGAAGGGTGTAATGGCCAGGTACCATGACTTCATGTCATGTGGAACCACACAGGAACTTTAATTGGTTCACAAAGGCCCCTGAGGTCTTTCCTGCATCTGTGATCTGTTACTGTTGCATTCCTGCTCTGGGAAAAAATATTACCACAAACTCCAGTTTTATTTCTAAAATTGGTGTGGTATCTAAGGAGTCTGAAAAGATACTTCTAAAACAAGTGCTATAGAGCATTATAAATCCCTTAACTTCTCCTTACTCTTTCTAGAGGCAGTGCTTGAAGCCAGTGCATATGTAGGTTCACAGCACACTAAAAGCTTTGCTCTTTATTAGCCATTCTTATCATTGGCTGCTGTTTCGTGATTTCTCTTATTAACATTGCCTTTGAATTGAAGGTCACTGTTTTATTTGTATTGTGGTGCTTCAGCCAAAAGAAAACAGCTTCATTCTACTTTGTTCCAAGGAACTAATAGTCTAGCATGCTTTATTCCTTCTGATTGGATTTCATCCTAATTGGAATAGCTCAGGCTAGTGAAAATAATTTATTTAATCTTCTTAGTTTTTTGGGACTGTGCCATTGTATCTAGATCCCTTTATGCCACTCAAAGAATTTAAGCTGTTTGTGCTGCCATATCGTTAGCCAGGGACCAATTTAGTACAATCCTCTTGGCATTGAGCATCACACTGGTGTGTTCCATTTGTCCATTGCAGAAAGGGATTTGCACATGCATGTGGCTTGCCTTATATTTTTAAAATAATGATGATGGTGGTTGCTCAGTAGTGCATCCCTAATATCCTGAATTCCATTACAGATGAATATGTTAAAAGATGTTCTACAAAAAATAATTTAGTCTTAAAAAGATTACAGGTTGCAGCAATTACCATTAAAAGGGTGAGATAGCCTGTGGTTTTTGACCGCTGACAAGCAGATGTGTCCAGCTAATTTTTTATGAAAACACCAGCAGTGCAAATTACTTGTGAAAAGTCTATTCATAGAACTAATTGAATGCCATGTCCGGTTTCACAGTGAAAACTGAGTCCAACCAAAACCAATAGTGAGGAATAATGAGTAGGTATTTGAATCCTTTCATAAATTCATTTCATTAAAAATGACCTCAGCGCTCATAGTGTGTTCCCATGTCTGAGAGGCACATCAATCTACTCGATGGTCCAAGACCCTTCAACATACATGAAGGAAGGGCCTCCCCGGTGCCGCAGCGGTTGAGCGCTGGGTTGCGAAGCCTCTGCGGCCTCTGCGGCGCCGGTTCGATCCCCGGCTGCTCCCCGGCCACCGGAGGAGGGTCCCACATGGCGCGCAGACCTCTCCTGCCGCCCGCTGCTCCCCTCAGCAGTGTGCTTCGGTCCTTCTGCCTGCTCTGCTCCCCGCTCTGGCTCTGGTGAATTCTCTCACCCTCCCGTGCTTCTGACTGTACCCAGTGCATGTATAAACAAACAAACAAATAAATAAATAAAAATTCATGCCTCTTTAAAAAAAAAAATACATGAAGGAAGAGTCCTTGAAGGAGATATTCAAAAGTGACCATTTGGAAGGTCAACAGAGTCATTCTACAAGGTTACTGTTGATGTGGAAATGGTCCAAGAATCACTGGCTGACACTTTATTTTTTTTATTTTTATTTTTTTTAAGAGTTATTTATTTATTTATACAAGAACCGGGGTACAGACCAGATGCTCGGGAGGGTGAGAGGATTCACCAGAGACAGAGCAGGGAACAGAACAGGCAGACTGACGAAATACACTGCTGAGGGGAGCAGCGGGTGTGGCAGGAGAGTTATGCCGTGCCATGTGGGACCCTTGCCGGCTGGCCGGGATCGAACTGGCGCTGCAGAGGCTGCGGACAGCTTCACAGCGCTGCGCTCAACCGCCTGTGCCACCAGGGGAGGCCCACTGACTGACACTTTAAATTACATTATTATTTACCATAAATTTCCTATGCCCCTGTTAGTATAGTCAATATGCTATAAAGAAGTTTTCTTTTTACTTCTCCTCTTGTTACATTCTACCTACTAAACGTCAACATTCAGTCTACAGAGTTGATTCACTTATCAGCTGCGTATCTAAATTGCTAAGTGAGTTAGTAATTGCCCAAGTGATTAACCCATTTTGGTAATGACTGATCATATATCTAAATTCAATTAAAGTAAATAACATGGCATAAAAATTGTTTTATGTGGGAGTATCTGCCATTACATTCTAAATGAGATTTTTTTCAGAGTTTACATAGTCTAAAATGGATAACCCCTTCCTTCACCCACCTCAGTTTTTGTGTGTAGATTTGTTCTTTCACATAAAATAAAAAAGAGAGATGGATGAGCTGTATTCCAAGTCTGTTTCTCAATTTGTGCCTTCCAGAATTTTCAGAATTAGAAGGGACCTTGAAATATATTCTGTTATAACCCAATTTTTATGCAGTATCATTCCTAAAATAGTTTTATGTTTTTCTTAATATAGGAAGGTCATGTTAATTTTGTGCATTAAAAAACATGCATTAGAAAACTTTTAAGTGAAGGTTTCGAAGCTAACTGGGAAGTGCCACTAAAGATTTAATCTATTCAATTTATTCCATTAATTATCTTAGCCACATATTCACTTTGGGTATCATGTAGTAAGTTAACTTAGAAAGGATCCTTTAAATAAATCTGCTTCCCTACCTCATGGTTATAGCAATAATTCATGTCACGAGCAGGCAAACAGGGAGCCAGGCATTATACTCTCCATTGTCACAAAGTCATAAGGTAAGTTCTATTATAGGTCCATTTTGTTGTTGAGAAGACTGAGTCTTAGAGGATGTCTGACTTATTTAAAATCATGACGTCAGTGAAGAGTGGCCTTAGAGTTTGATTTGAGGTAGCCTCTTCAGAACCCATGATCCTAAATCCTAATCCTTGAGTATGAATACCTTGGAGTCCTGCTAAGCTCTTCTCTTGGCCGTCACTATAGCAAGACTTTTCTGGATTGTCCTGCTATGAGGAAGATGAGTGGGGACATACTATGTTCTTGAGACTGATAGCTTAATCAGTCTTGCCAAATAATGATAACTAACTATTTTAAAACATTGCTCTGCCAGGAGCTTCCCATACATCACATCATCTAATCTTTTTTTGCACAACTATCTAGTGTATCAGTTGTGTAGATTACAAAAACTGAAATTCAAAAAGATTGCATGAAAAGTGCCAAAGCATTGACCTCCTAGTTCATGCTAGTTGACCCCAGGTAGGTCACCTACTTGCCCTGCCTGAATGTCACAGTTAATGATTGCCTTTTATTTCTAAAAATGAATTAAAAATTAAATTATTAAAGAAAAACATAATCACTATAAAAGCATTTAGAGAGCTCAGAAATATTAACTAAAGAAAAAAATCCACTATTTTTCTCATGGTGCTTTCAGAGATAGCCACTATTAACATTTTGGTTTGTGTCTTTTCTGACTTATTTCATTGTGCAGTTGAGTAGCTTTTCTTCTCTTTCTTTCTTTCTTTCTTTCTTTCTTTCTTTCTTTCTTTCTTTCTTTCTTTCTTTCTTTCTTTCTTTCTTTCTTTCTTTCTTTCTTTCTTTCTTTCTTTCTTTCTTTCTTTCTTTCTTTCTTTCTTTCTTTCTTTCTTTCTTTCTCTCTCTCTTTCTCTCTCTCTTTCTCCTAGTTTTGTAGCTATTGGAAAGAATCTGAGGAATAGCTCTCCTTTTTGGGTGTTTTCAGTGCATGTTTCCTAACAAACAGCTGGGAAGGTGCATGGGTCTCTCTTCCTGTTATAATCAGTAGGAGGCAGGTGTGCTGTTGTTAATGGTTGTGGTGGTAGGAAAGCTAGTGGTGGTGATTGTAGGAGTGGAGGAGGTGGTGGGAGTAATGTTGAAAGTGTAGGAGATGTGGGACACATTTTACTGCTCTTTAAAAAAGTGGATCACGGGCCTCCCCAGTGGCACAGCGGTTGAGTGTTGGCTTGCGAAGCTGCCCGCAGCCTCTGAAGCACCGGTACGATCCCCAGCCAGCGGGCGAGGGTCCCACATGGCGCACAGACCTCTCCTGCCACCCGCTGCTCCCCTTGGCAGTGTATTTCGTCAGTCTGCCTGTTCTGCTCCCTGCTCTGGCTCTGGTGAATTCTCTCACCCTCCCGCGCTTCTGCCTGTACCCAGTGCTTATATAAATAAATAAATAAATCTTTAAAAAAAAGCCATTTAAAAAATCTTTCAAAAAAAAAAGATTTATAAAAAAAAATAAAATAAAAAAGTGGATAACCCAGTGACAGAGGGGTGGATTAAAAAGGTATGTGTGCACACAAATGGATGAAACTGGAGAGGATTATGCTAAGTCAAATAAATCAGAAGAAGACAGATGATTTCACTCCTATGTGGAAAATAGAGAAACAAAAGAACAGACAAAACTAAACCAAAACAAACCCTAGAAATATGACCGCAAAATTGAGGCTACTAGAGGTGGAGGGTGGGAAGGGGTGGAACACAGAGGGGAGAGTCCCAGTGGTCTTGGGGAAAGGACCATGGGCACTTTGCTGGTGGGTGTGGTGTGTGCCATACATCAGAGGAGGTGTGACCCCATCCCCCTAAGTCATGTACAGTGCTGTAAAGCAATGTTACCTCAATTTATTTTTTATTTTTTAAAGTGAGGGCTGACTGTATTTTTTTTTTAAGATTTATTTATTTTTTTATACAAGCACTGGGTACAGTCAGAAGCACAGGAGGGTGAGAGAATTCACCAGAGACGGAGTGGGGAACAGAGCAGGCAGACCGACTTAAGTACACTGCTGAGGGGAGCAGCGGGCACTGCAGGAGAGGTCTGTGTGCCATGTGGGACCCTTGCCCGGCGGCCAGGGATCGAACCGACGCTGCAGAGGCTGTGGGCAGCTTCGCAACCCAGCGCTCAACCACTGCGCCACCATGGGAGGCCCTGTTATCTCAATTTAAACAAAACAACAACAAAAAAGCAGACAACTGAGAATTGCCAGCAAGAGATTGAGCTACCCCAGATTCTGAGCAGTGCACATGGTCACATGTATGCAGTGACCCACTTTTTCTTAGCATCTGTGGAAACATCCTTTCAAAAAGGTTTGGTAGCTTTGAAAATTTAAGGCTTTTATAAAAGTAACCAACATTCAGTATGCTGGTTAATTCCCTAGGACTTTTGGTGAAAGAAACACTTTTTTATGAATTTAGTTTTAATAATTGAGGCAAAATATATTTTGGAGTGACCCATAACCAAACCACCTTTTCAGCAACTCTTGATCCTGAGGAATTTTCTCTTTTCTGACATGTCTGAACACTGCAGCTTTAATCATTGTTTGCAAGCTTACTGACAGCATGTGTGCGCACACACACTCATACACATACTTACACACACTCATATACACTCACACTCACAATAAGTCCTTACTTAATGTTGTTGACAGGTTATTAGAAACTGGGACTTTAAGTGAAATATTTAATAAAACCAATTTTTACCATAGATCTATCACTCGTATTCATTTATTCATTCATTCATTCACTTTCAAAGCTGCTTATTTCAGTTCAGGGGCGGGGTGGCTAGATTTTATACAGGCAGCTCAGGGCATAAGGTAGAACAACCTTGAGTAGGACCCCATTCCATTGCAGGGGTGCATCACCCACACACACCCTCATTCAGACTGGGACAATGGAAACAGGCCAGTGAATCTAACATGCATGTCTTTGGGGTATGGGAAGAAGCTGGGGTACCCATACAGACTTGGGGAGAATGTGTCAACTTCACACAGACAGTGCCCTTTACCCCACTGCCAAGGGATTGTTTTTTCTCACCAATGTTAGACTGAAACAACAGTGCATAGAACTGCATTATTGCAGGACCTACTTTGTGTACACACAGACTTGCACACACACACACAGTGCTAGTGTTGACATACCTGACATACCCAATACCTGGGGAAGTAGCTGGGATCACTGCTTTTGTTCCTTTTTTTAAAAAAAAAAAAAAGATTTATTTATTTATGCATATCAGAACTGGGATGTAGGCCATAGGTGAGGGGGCATGAGAGGATTCATCAGAGACAGAGTGGAGAGCAGAACAGGTGGTCTGACTGAAATATACTGCTGAGGGGGGTAGCCGGCGAGATAGGAGAGGTCTGCTGTGCCATGCAGGTAACCCCCCAGCTGGGGATCGAACTTGTGCTGCAGTAGCTGCAGATTGCTTCATAGTGCTGACACTTAACATTGACACAACCCCTTGCGCCACCAGAGAGGCCCCTGCTTTTGTTCTTTTGATCACTCATTTTATGTTGCTTGGTAAATTCTTGCTGAGAAAGAACAGATGTTACAAACCAAATAGCCCACTGAAATATTTCAGAGCAAATCAACAAATATATATTAAGAGCAAGGTGATAGGCTAAGTGCTGAGTGGGTAAGTAGTTGAAATATTGCTTGTCTTCCAAAATTGTTGAGTTTCCACCAAATGTTTGTTTTTCCTTTTGTACCACCAAAGTAATTTCTCAGTCTTCTTTCCACATATTGGTGAGCTTAAAATAGAACATTTCTTTTGATGTACACTGGAAATATCTATGACCCAGGGAAACCAAGCTTACCATAAGTAGTTTAAGCATTAAAAACTTGAGGACACCAAATCTCCGTTTTGTTTTTTTTTTAAATTTATTTATTTATTTATTTATACAAGCACTGGGTATAGTCAGAAGCATGGGAGGGTGAGAAGATTCACCAGAGCCAGAGCAGGGAACAGAACAGGCAGACAGACGAAATACAGTGCTGAGGGGAGCAGTGGGCACAGCAGGAGAGGTCTGTCATGCCATGTGGGACCCTTGCTGGCGGCCGGGGATCGAACCAGTGCTGCAGAGGCTGTGGGCAGCTTCGCAGCCCAGCGCTCAACCACTGCGCCACCAGGGGAGGCTCCAAATCTCCATTTTTATGCAGAAATTAAAGAGTAGCTTAAGTAACAGTAGGCTATTTAAAACTTTATAATATATAATACTTTCCTCAATGATGAACAACTCAAGATTTCACAGCTGGTTTTGTAAGAGAAACAGAAAAAATCATTCACAATCACAATGACAGATTGCCAGAAATCTTAGTTCCTCCCAGTTTTTAAAACATATGCAATTATAAATTATAGATAATGTGTATATAGAATTTTATATTTTGTTTTTTCCTTGTAATATTAGAATTTTTTTTAAAGATTTATTTATTTATTTATACAAGCACTGGGTACAGTCAGAGGTGCAGGAGGGTGAGAGAATTCACCAGAGCCAGAGCGGAGAGTAGAACAGGCAGAGTGACGAAGTACACTGCTGAGGGGAGCAGCGGGTGGCAGGAGACGTCTGTGCACCATGTGGGACCCTCGCCCTGTGGCCGGGAATCAAACCGGCGCTGCAGAGGCTGCGGGCAGCTTCGCAGCCCAGCAATCAACTGCTGTGCCACCGGGGAGGCCCGCAATATTAGAATATTTTGCAACAGTTTTAATGGTTGCTTTTTGACTTGCTATTCACCCATTTCATGAGTGGATATCCACCATTTCCCTAGAAATTGGATCTGAAACTATTTCCACTTTTGTGAGTTTTTTTTTGTTTGTTTTGGCCACTACATGCTTTCTGTGAGAAAGAGGTAGATGAAATGGAAAATAGGCTAACAGACATGTATGCACGAGTTTAATGCTTTCAGGCTTATATTTTAGGATATTGCATATAGTGCAGACCTGACCTTTGCAGTAAAGCATGATGATTCAGAACTTAGGTTTTGGGGTGAGATACCATGAGTTCATTTCTGATGCTACTTAGCTGTGTGACTAATCTAGAAAAATTTCTTTTTTTTAAAAGATTTATTTATTTATTTATACAAGCACTGGGTACAGTCCGAAGCACGGGAGGGTGAGAGAATTCACCAGAGCCAGAGTGGGGAGCAGAACAGGCAGACAGATGAAGTATACCGCTGAGGGGAGCAGCGTGTGCGGTAGGAGAGGTCTGCCATGTGGGACCCTCGCCAGTGGCCAGGGATGGAACCGGCACTGCAGAGGCTGCGGGCAGCTTTGCAGCCCAGCGCTCAACCGCTGTGCCACTGGGGAGGCCCTAGAAAAATTTCTTAAACTTTTCATGCACTACAGTCTTTTTGCTCTGTGTAATGAGAATAACCACCTCTCCCTCCTGGGGTCATTATGAGGACGGCATAATTGATGCATAGCAAGGTGCTTGGTGCCTAGCAGTGCTCACCCAGTGGCTGCTGCTGCTTTTCTCTGTCTGCAGCACTCCTCACCTGAATAGAAACACTCCTTTCTTCAGCACCTGCGCAGTACCTGTTGGGTGCCTGGCACTGAGTAGACCGTTGGCAAGGCAGAGATGAATATGGCTTCTCCCCCCCAGTGGGAGGACTCAGACAGGTGAGTGGGCAGTGAGGGCCACTGTGTGAGCAGGAAACTCACGGGTGGCCCCTGGAAAGCATAATAGAACAAGTCCAGAGCTGGACGACAGAAAAGGTGAAGGTTCAAATTCTGAATTTGCTACTCACTCATTTTGAGGCCTTGGGTAAATGACTTATATTCTCTGAATTTTAGTCCCTGCATTTGTATTCCTAATCTACAAATTGTTGTGAGGCTCAGAAATAATGTATATTATAGTGCCAGGCATGTAATATATATTCTCAAAAATGATTATTATGCTTGAAGTCTTCAGGCCCCAATAGTGACTGATTTTTATGATAATGAATCCAAGAAATTCCAATATTCTGAAATGTCAAAGACTGGCTCAGTTGTCTCAGGTTAGTCTGAAATACATATTTTATTACACTCTAATTCTTTGTAAACTGGTCATCTACACATGAGGAGTATGATAATGTGGAATTATTAGAATATTCCACTCTCAATGAATAGCATTTCTTGGCCATTATGTAAAAACCAAGGGAAAATGACTTATGAAGACATTGATTGCTTCTTAACTTTAGAGGGCCTCCTCAGAATATGCAATGATTGCCTAGCCAAGAATATGGTTTCTTCCATCTATCCTGTCATCCCATAGACAGAACAAGGCAGTAGGGAGCGAATCTATTTACCAGGATGTCTTTATATGTGAAGATTTCTTGCTGCTCTGTAAATGCTTATTTGCGTATTTATTCATAGATGGGGAAAGTACTTACTTGTCTTTCATTCTGCTTCCATATTGTAGCCCTAGCTGCAGGCACTTAGTACTGATGAAAAACAGGTGAATGCTGACCCTCAATTAAACCATAATAAATATGTTGCAGTAGCATCAAAAAAAATACATTTGCTTGATCCAAAATGGAATGAGATCATGGTTAACATTTTTATCGCTGAGGGTTTACACATAAAGCCTGTTATGTTCACAAATTGAATGTATAGTATCCATTAGAACATATTATTCCATGCATCATTTTGCTTATTTCTTGGTGGCAAAGTTAATATCATTTGTGGTTAACTTTGAGTTTGTTTGGTTTTGCTCTAGTCAGTTATGCTTGCCAGGTGCAATCAAAATTTCTAATGTTTCTGTTCTGTCAGCAAGATGGTAAGTCAGTTCCATTTATTCAGCACCTGCTGTGTGCAGCACCCTGAAAATCTGGCTTTAAATCTTAAGCTACAAACTGAAATCAGATTAACAATGTCTACAGAATGTTTGCAGAGGCTTAATAGAAGGAAAAGCCAGAGACAGTGAGTTATGTTCCCTCAACCACTGGGCCATATAGAACAATAGGATTGTCTTAAAGACACAGCAGGATTTTATGCAAAGAAAGGACATAAAAGTAACAAGGACAGCATGTAATAGGGCTGTGTTCAAAATTTTTAAAAAATCATTTTCCGCTTACAGAAAAGTGGCAAGTAAAGTACAAAGAACTCACATGTCTCACTCCGATTCCCCAGCCAGATGTGCAGACCCCTGACCACCTGAGACCCATGACCACCTGAGGGCGAGCTGCGGACACCATGCCCATCAGCCCTCGCTTGTGTATTTCCCCAAACATGACGCTTCTAAGCACACCCAAGATGCAACTCTCCCAGTCAAGATATCAACCTTGACACACCACTGCTCTCAGGTCTGCAGACCCAGCACATTGCCCCGAGGTCCAGCATTGTTCTCTGTCCTTTGTGGTCAGGAACACAATTGCATGCAATTGGCACATCTCTTCAGTTTCCTTTCCCTGTCTCTGATGACCTTGGATGTTTAAGAAAGGCAGACCTGACATTTTATTGGAAGCCTTCAACCTGGGTCCCTGGATGCTTCCTTGTGACTCAGGTCACGTAGCCCTGACAGGAACATCGTGGAAATGTGTGCTTCTTGGTGCATCTCCCCAGGTGTCACCCTGCCTAGATTTGTCCCCACCCCGCTGATGTTAACACCTTCATCATTTGTTTGAATCGAGTGAAACCCGTTCCAGGTTTCTCTACCGCAGACTTACATTTTCCTTTCGAGATGGATTAGTACATTAAGTGTGTGTGGGGGGATAATCTAAATTTACACTGATACCCTGCACCCCACCAAACCTCAATTCTCATTCATTGTATTATTCACTTGATTCTTAAGTTATCCCAAATTTGGCCTATGGGATCTCCTTCAACACGGCTCCTGCGTCTTTCTGGCGCGGCCCCATCCATCTTTAAGCATGCCCTACTCTTTTGGTACAAGAAATCCAGACTCATACTGTCCCTGTGTCAATACTAGACTCAGTTTATTTTTTTTCATGGAGCATGGTGTTTAGAAATCAGAAACTGAGTGTGTTGCTATTGGGGTGTTATTGCTTCTAGGCTTTCTTAGTTGCTATAGGTAGAACATATATATAAATGCACATGCACACACCCCTGTAATTATTTCCTTATATATCTGTGAGTAGCTATACTACAAAACACTCAGTTCCAGTACCTCCAATTCCAAAGTAACAGGCCTAAGTTCTTTATTCCTTTTCATAATTATGAGCACAGCTGACCTTCGAACAACACAGGGGTTAGGAGTGTTGGTCCCTGAGTGTAACTTCAGTCGGCCCACCATCTCCATGAGTTCCATGTCCTTGGATTCAACCATTGAATCTGTGAATGTGGAACATTGGATAGAAAAATATAAGAGGACTCTTGCAGTTCAATCCCATGCTGTTCAAGAGTCAACAATACATTCTCCAGTACTAAAATCCTGGCTGTCTTCGTCCTCCACCTACTTACCTTCTAAGCCTGACTTACTTATTTCTCATTGTAACCTATCTTCCCCTCCTGGCTGTCTGCACTACCTGCTGGTCCCTTTATCTTACCTATAGGCACTGGTAGGTACATTCTCTAGCATGCCAGCATGTTCCTTTGTGTGGCTTCCCAAGGTCCCCCTGCATCATGGGTGCTGGTGGGCACCCCACCTGTGTGCTCCTTCATAGTCCTCTTCTTCCACAGGATGATTGCAATGCAATTCCTCTCCATAGGAGGCAAGAGAAATTTTATTTATAATGTTGACCCCTGTACCCTCATGCCACCCAGAGGTGATGCTGGCACGTGAAGTGTAGCCCCCAGTAGCTGATAGCCTCTCAAAAGACTGGAGTAGGAGGTAACTTATAAATTAGAGATAATTATCAACTATAAAATTGATGGTGTCCTTCCCATAAACTCTTCTAATAACTTTAGCTATACACACTTTTGAAGGTGAGTGAGAGCCTAGAACATAACTAATCACAGGTATTTCCTGGGATAACTTATGTTTTCCTTTGGAATCCATCATGAATGTGATTTTTGGCTGCCGACTCACCATTTCCAGTGTTTCATTTGGCTGGATCAGCTTGCATTGTCTGAGGACTTTTCACCCGACAGTGGGAGGTTACACTTTAAAGCAGGGTGGGTGACAGAGGTCGGTCAGACTGGATTTCGAACATCATTGTGAGCAATCGAAGACTCATACTTAATGGTACAGCTGATAATCAGTTCATTTGGACAAGTCCTGTGTGCCAGCACGGGGCTGAATGCTTTGTATAGATGGTCTCATTTAATCCTCAGAAAACTGTATGAAGTAGATATTATTATCATTCCTATTTCTACACATTAGGAAACTGAAGATAAAAATGGTTGAGTCATTTAAAGGTCAGACAGCTAGAGATGGCAGAGTTAAGATATAAACTGAGATTTTCTCTTAGTCCATATGTAAGAGGATTGCAACTCATTGTTGCCACTGCCTTATGACTTAATTGACTTAATTGATATGTTATTTTAAATCACATAAGGTAAAAACTCTTAGAGGTTTTGATATCATATAGCAAAAAATAAGTAGATAAATAAAAAAAATTAATGACAATAAATAAAAAAAAATTAAGGGCCTCCCTGGTGGCTTAAGGGTTGAATCTCAGCACTATCACCTCTAATGCCTGAGTTCAATTCCCAGCCAGGGCGTTAACCCACATATGGTGCAGCAGACCCCTCCTGTCTAGCCTGCTGCTCCCCTCAGCAGTGTATTTCAGTAGATCCCCCAGTTCTGTTCCCCACTCTGTCTCTGGTGACTCCGCTCACCACTCCCACCTGTGGCCTACATCCCAGCTCTATACAAAAAGAAAAAAGAAAAAAAAATTGAAGCATAAAGCTTGGTGTTATGGAGCAGATCCCTTGGGGGTTGTCTCAGGAGACCTGCCAGGCCAGGCTCCACTGTACATTACAAGTGCGATGTCTGAAATAGCTCCAGCTGTCATTTTGAAGAAGGTGGCACAGATTGAGAAACTGGCAGGCACTTGTGACTTGGCCTCAGATGGAAGTAGATGATCCTTTCTGAATGATTCCTTGGCAAATTCTTTCAGCCAGTTTCTGGCTGTTGGTCCCAATGCATACAAGTTGATGGGACAGTGTCTCAGCTGAACCCCCAGAGACACACAGCCCTGCTGTCCAGGATGCCTGGTGCCTGCCCTTCCTCTGCCCAAGTGCCTGTCTTGGGAGCACCCAGTAAGAGAGAAGGGCCACAGCCAGGGGACACTGTGATGAATGCTCACCTCTGCTTGTGTGTGATGAAAGGTTTTGTTTGACGTGTTTTCAAAAAGACAAGCTTGTTGAAAACAGCATTTTAAGTTAAAATTAATTCTCAGGGAAATAGCCTACTTTGAAAATAGCCAGCAGGGCTATAGAAATGTAGAAGAGTTTTTGTGATCTAGAGGAGAAACCTCTAACATGTCTTCTCATTGTGGCCAAAGTAGAAAATGATACTGTTTGCATTGCACACCTGGGTGAGTTGATGGAGCTCAGTGGCCAGGGGTGACTGCTGGGATGTCAGAAGCTGGGGTCTGCCTATGAGCCAAGGAGAGAGGGAATCGAGGCTTCCCCTCATCTGCCTGGCATACACAGCAGGAGGGAAGCTCTGAGGGATGACCTTTGCAATCCCAGTTCTTACATTTCTGGGAAAAAAAAAATATACAGAAAGCTTTCCAGTTCTTAGGTGTTTGATTATGAAGACAAGTTGTCATCTGTGGGAATTTCAATTTCTGTATTTTCTTTTTTTTTAAATAAAAATTGTCTGATGGTGATTCTATATTCATACCTTGTTTTAGGAGACTTGAAGTCATTTAAAAAATGACTCATTAGTGTATCATTAGTGGCTCTATGGTTATCTATCACATGATAGACTTTGAACAGTGCTTCTAGGACTACTGAGGCTGGTTCTGTCTCAGGGGCAATTTATAAGGAAACTTTCTTCAAATCAACACTTGGACACTGATTTTTTTCCAACTGATTATTTACTACTCTTCAAAATCAGTGGACTTTTCTCCAAATCATCATATGGTTTTACAAATAGTATTACGTATCTTTGCATGTGGCGATCCTGATTTTGACCCTCATATGAATACATAAATAATAATCTTTGTAGTAGTAGAACAAAAGGTAGGAAGGTGATACTGTCAGTCAGAAGACAGAAGAGTCTTCACGGCACCAACGGAGAGACAGAAGTACTGGCTTAGAAACCAGTCACCTTTGCATTATGCCTTTAAGGTGAATGTTCACCGGTAGTGGGACTAAGAGACACGGGATTTATCTATTTTGAGTTTCATCTTCTTCATTCCTCTCTCTTCGTTTTGGGCTTCCAGCTGAGATGTTAAAACAAAAATTAGAAGAATTGGAGAAAGAGAAAAGCGACCTGCAATTTCAGCTTCCTTCCAGGCAGCCGGCCCTTCGCAGCCTCCTGCGCCAGCTGGGAGCACAGGCCCAGGCTGCCTTGCACCGGGCTCTGCAGTAAGTACTTGGGGTGGATCCCTCCGTCCCTGCTCAGCTCTCTTCCTCTCTGGGTTCCCATGTTGCAAAGACCTGGGGAGAGCTTAGCAGGAAAGACCTCAGCAGCTTATTCCTGGAAGCGCTCCCTTTGCTGGTTGGGCAGGAGGGGGTTTCTTCCAGAGTGAGGTTCCAGAGTGGGTCATGCACCTTTCTGTTAATTGACAAGGAGAGTCCCTTGACAAACACAGGGCTGGTGTTAAGCGTCTCCTGGAGGCAACCTTCTGAGAAGGTGGGGTGGATTTCCTCTTGTCATGGGCAGCGTGGTTATGGTCATGTGGAGTCTGTGAGAGCCACAGGTGGTCCCCACTTACTGAGGGATGAAAATGTACTTCCCTGAACTCTCCCTCCAGCTCCTGAGCAAATGTCACTCTTTCTACTACCCCAGGGTCTCCTGAGATAGGTCATACATATAGAGAGAGCAGCCATTACTTCTAACCCAGTGGCTCTTAGACCTGGCTGTCCATTTGAGTCATCTGGAGTTTTAAAGTATGCAGGTTCCATCCAGACCAATCAAGTCAGGGTCTCATTCCTGGCGTGTTTGAAAAGGGGGCCACAGCACTCACCTCCTGCTTGTTACCTCTCTTCCTGGGAAAGGCTGGAGAGGGAACAAGTTTGTGAGCCTATTCACAATTCAGGCCCTGACAGTCACAGATCATCTGGCCTATCCTTAGTAAGTGTACATGGCATTGTAATTCAGTTTACGTTGGTATCTCCCCATGGCCTGTCTTAACAGTGAGGGCAATTGTTTTCTTCTGTTTGGCTGGTAGCGGGTAGCAGAATGTCTCCTGATTTTTCACACGGTCTCCTGAAAGAGCAGGAGAATGCCATCTCCCCATTGCTGTTCTTTTGTCATATGAACATTGTGTTATCACCTCATTTCTGCACCCTTTCTCAGTTGGCCCTTCCCGACTCAGTTTTCTAGTTAACTCTTCCTTCCTTTTGGTCTTTAGGGCTATATCTTGTCATCCACCGCGATCTTGGGCTGTTTTAGAGGAGGGCTATGGTTGCAGTTCTCACAGTAGCCACCAGGGGGACACTGTGTCAGCCCAGCGCTCACATAACCCAGCGCCTGGACAAAAAGGTTTATTACAGGCTAGCGGCTCTCTCCTAGTACAGGAAATAGCATACTTTCTAACGAATGGTCCTTTTCCTGTCAAAACAAAATAGTTGCATTGATATGGCAAATTTTAAATACCAATTAGTAACACAAATAATTGCCTCTTAACCTTTTTTGGATCAAGTGTTTCTTTGAGAATCTGATGAAAGCTGTGGACTTCTATCACGAAGCCACATATGCCCGAACACACAAATGGCTGTGTGCTGGTCCAGGAGACTTGCAGATCTCTGAGGCTAATCCATTCATTTTGTGGAGGGTCTTTGGGTCTCAGGTTAAGGGAATTTGGTTCAGGATAAAACTTAAAGAAATGTAAACATTCCTGCACAACTAGGTTCTTTATTTCCCACTTTTTAAAAAATACCTATCTAATTTAGCTTTTTTTTTTTTTTAAAAGAAAGCACTGTATAATTCTCTGAACTTGCATAGAATAAAAGCAAGGCACACTTGATTTGTTGAGGTCCTTCCAGCAGTACAGAGAGTTCTACCTGTTACTTTCAGGGATTGACTGGCTCGTCTAATAGTAGATACTAGTACTCAGGTGGGCAGGTGGGCAACCCCACCCTCTGTTTCTGGTCCCTCACCACTCAGTGATATAATGGGTTTGCTGGGGTATCTACTCAGTGTAGTTACAAAACAGCATGATTATCTTGGGCAGATGATGTATATGTCTGAGTCATTTTCAATTATGGATGAACATCCTCCAGTCTTGTCCAACCTGAACTTCAATGATATATCCTAACCTGTTCAATGTTTGTAATCCTTTCCTTATTGGTCATGGCTGATTCCCTGGTTTAACAGAGACTTGGGGACCCACTGTGTGTAGGTGTTTACATGCTCACTGTCTTGTGGGCCTCTGCTGGTTCCCCAGAGGGCAGCCTAGGGCCTCCCCACTGCCTAGATCCTGATGTGAGTGTAGCCTCCTTCAACCTGACTGCACAAAAATGCATTTGGTCTATCATTCAGCCTTTTTAGGTGGGGTGCCTTCTCCCCAATGGGAGCACTTGTGGGGAGGATAACTTTTGTGATCCCCTTAATTCATGGGAAGCTCACAAATCCTTGCCATGCTGAATGTGGGCATTGAGGTCACCACCTTCCAGGCCCTCTCTGCCCCATGGTAGCTCTCCAGTCTCCTGACCCTGCTTAAGGGAGGCGTGATCCTCAGAAAGTCCTTTGCACAGCACACCCTGCAGTGGACACATGGTGCCCTGTGTTCTGATCCCTTGGTATGATGTCCACTCCAGCTGTGGACAGTTCTGTGCACACTGACTGCTTTCTACCTCAGGCAGGCAACAGGTTTATTTGCCACAGAGCTGTCTTAGAAAGTTGTGAGAAAAAGGGTGAATAATGCCCTCCAGGGCAACCCTGGACCACTGGGGTGGGAATTGCCTCTGGTCTATCTAACCTTTAGAGGGACAGTTCAGAGGCTTGTTTCACACCTCCCTCCTCCACACTGAAGATTCCTAGTAGAATTGAGATCCAGTTGCCCATGTAGTGATGAGCTCAAGTGTGCATCTTTCATTGATTTCTTTCTCACTCCTTCACTTTTGTTTCTTGGAAATCACTTCTCCAAAAAATTGTCCAAACTCAAATCTTTGCCTCAGACTTTGCTGTTAAGGGAATCCAAACGTAGGGATCCTTTTGGAGAATCAAATGTCAGGCTTCCTTCTTGCAAGGCACGCCCCATCTTTATGAGTGAGTCTAGTGGGTTTTTCTCTCCACTCCTCCCCCCTCCTCTCTCTCTCTTCCTCTTTGCCCCTAAGTGGAACCTTGGGAAGGGGAAGGAAAAACATCTTTCTCAAAGACTCTGCTCCCTACATGGCCAGTAGAGTGTGTGTGGAGATGATTGTTGATTGTGGTACCTTTGCTTACGCAGCCCCTGGGGTGAGGGCAACCTACCCCACTCTTAGAGATTTGGAATAGAGGGCATTTAGGCCTGTGTCCTTAGGCATTAGCTTCTAATTCTGGAGCAACTGGAAAATTCTACCTCAATATTCTCTCTTAGCACTCATTAGAAGAGGACAGAGAGAAATCTATTCTGGCTGTATCTTTTACCTAGTCAAAAAAGTTATCTTTTCCTTTTTCCTAAGAGAGGGGTTTGGCCTGCTATTATATATATGACTGATACTTTTTCTTATTAATACTTTACATATCTTTGATCATCAACCTATTTTTCCACAGGAACTTTCCCAAGGTGCATTAAAATAGGTGACATTTACAATCTAAAGTGTGTGTGTGTGTGCAAAGTGCCCTTTGTCAAAGACCCTTTCCCAATGGATTGCTTGAAGCAAAATGAAAGAAAGTCTAAAAATAAGGACATGCAGTGGTTTTCCAATGGGGCTTATCAAGGCAGAGCTCACGCTTGCCTCTCCAAATAGCTCCTGCTCACACACTTCCTTTCTGATGGAAACAGAAGCGATAACAGAAGAGATGTTGTAGAATGCATGATGCTTCTGGAACTGAGTCCCTTTCCTCCGGATCAGTTCTTCCTTTATTCCCTTTGAGCTTGTGGTTCATTATTTCCACTTAATTGGCTTTTGGGGACCATTACACCACAGAATTCAGTGACAGTCAGCCCTAAGTTTGTAGATTGGAATGAAGATACAACTGCATTAGATGAGAAAATGACTGCTACAGACACATTTTACCGGAGACATAAAACAAGATGGTTCCCATTATGGTACCTCATAAAAATGATCTGCATTACTAACATACCAGGATATATTTCTGAATCCCAAATCAGAGTTTGAGGTGGGGAACCAAATGGGCACAGGCTTGTGCCCCCTGTCCAGGAGACTGCCTCCTGATCCTTTTCACTGTCTTGAGAAGAGAAGGGAGGAAGTAATGAGGAGAGAAGTTGAAGTTGAAGTTGAAGTGAACGTGTATTAGATTTGGTGAATTATAAATAAAAGCCTCCAAGTAAAGGTATCCCAAGCCAAATTCACTCAAATTCACCTGAGTCTGTCATGAAGCAGGTGACTTATCTGGTCTCTCTCTGCCCTGTCCATATTCTCACTGCAATGCTTGCGAAGGCTCCTCCACTCCCCTACAAGCATAGGAAAGGCTATGGAGGGTTCTGGAGAGCTAGAGGCTGGCAGAAGAGGAGATGGTGACGTGGGCTCTTCACAGACTCACACTCACTGACTACCTGGCTCAGAAAATGTTGACACCCAGAAGGTGTCATTCGTTCATTCTTTTTCAATGCTGCCGAACTATGCACATGTCAAAGTCACGTGGTGAATGTTATCTCTGGGATGAAAAATAACTTCCTGAGAAATTTGGAACTAAAATATTTTCAGTGGGATGATCTTATTTGACAAATGGGTCTTACCTTTCTTTAAATGATTGGTGGAAAAGAAAGAAGTTAAAAGGTCAGGATTACCCATCACTGGGCTGTCCCCATGCCCTGGGGAATCTGTAGGAAACCTTGGGTCAGAAAGTGGGGTCTCAGACACCCAAGTCCCCATGGGCACTAAGTGCTGTTCTAACATCTTAGCTCTCATGTTTTTAATTCTGGCCCCTGAGGGGTTTGCTCATTTTACATACTGATTAGTTTATAGCGCAATGCTAATTTACACTGACATTAGGGATTACACATTGAGAATTATTAAATATAAAAGGAACAACATTGTAGAAGGATAGGGAGCAGGGCTCAGAGAACTGAAGATTTGAAAGATGGAAACCTGTCCTCTGCCTCGTTACTGAGCTACAGAGCATCCTGGGGCCATGGCTCAGTCACCTGTCAATGACTGTCTATACCCAGAGTCAAAGTGCAGGAGACAGAGAGAGGAGTTTGGTTAATCACAGGGGCTTTTCTTATGGATTAAGTAATGAATGTGATTAATGATAATATAGAGAATTCCCAGTTACCCACTTGTAGCTCCTCTGTAGCTAATTTTCAATTCTATGTTGATTTCCTTCACTAACTCCCATCCTGACCCAGATGGTATCTATCTAGGAAATTCTGGAGACTCTTAATATTTGCATAAGCAGAGCAAATTGGGAAATAAATTAGTGCAAAAAATGATCTAATGCAATAGAAAGCTGAATATAAATGACTTCTGGATTTTCTAGGCCATGGGCTCATTCAGTCACTCAATACATATTTGCTAAGCCCCTACTCAGTGCAGGTGAGTGGGGGCAACAATATGAGATTGTCGGGTCCCTCTTCTTCCCAGGGTCATAGTCCCACTGAACAGGCTCAAATTCTGGAGTTCAGAAGTGTAAGCACATCCCATTCCCACAGTGGTCAGTAGCTGATGATTTCATTCTGGAGACTTCTTCTGACACATGTGAAGATCCTCAGAATCATTTCATTTTTAATCCTCATTCTCCCTATAGGATGTCATGCCCACTGGGCATGAGCGTCGTGTTCATTTTCCCAATGCAAATGTTGCAGGGCAGTAAATAGCAAGTTCTCTGAGGGCAGAGGTTTTCTGTCTCCTTCCCTTTAAGGACCCAGGGTGAGGAAGTGACCTGCACACTGCACTCAGTGGTCATTTTGGGGATAAATTTAGTCTCCATAATCAGCCATACGGGGAACAGGGCATCACCACCATCATCATGATCATCACCATGACCATTTTAATTAAAGATTTATTTTTATTTATTTATGCATACAAGAACTGGGGGGTAGACCAGCACTGCAGGGGTTGAGAGGATTCACCAGAGACAGAGTAGAGGCAGAACAGGCAGATCTACTGAAATACACTGCTGAGGGGAGCAGCAGGCAAGACAGGAGAGGTCTGCTATGCCATGTGGGTTAGCTACCTGGCTGGGCATTGAATTCATGCTGCAGAGGCTGGTGATAGCTTGATAGTGCTGAGACTTTAACCCCTGGGCCACCAGGAAGGCCCCATTATCATGCCATTTTAAAATTGAGGAAGTTAAAGTTCAGAAAGGCTAGATAAGACCAAGGACACATAACTAGAAAAATGTGAAGTAAGGCTGAAATGGTATCTTCTACCTCCAAATGCTGAATTTTCCACATCATTCTCAGTTGTTTGTGTAAATAGGGAGTGAGGGAACTTAATCAATGGATGTGGGTGGCTTGAAGTCAGGGAGAAACCAAAGTTCAAAACCTTGATAGGAGGCTAATGGCATATGGTGTCCAGGAGAGGGTTTGAAAGGGACAATCAGTTAACTTGAGGTGTCATTGACTCCTCAATTCTTCTTGCTCTCTGTGCAGTGAAGAGCAAGTCAATCCCCTCTTTCACCCTGTTGAAAAAACTAATGCAGATAGTCCTGCTTTTCAAAAGTTTGCCTTGTGTCATTTTTCTTGCAAGAAATATCGTTAGTACCTGACTAATGGAAACAAACCCCATGAAGATTTTTAGTTTTATAATAAAAGATTAAAAATGAGAACTGTGTTCAGCATCTGTTTTGCTGTAGCCATTTTAAAGGCAGCGGGTAATCTGAGTGTGGGTAATGGGCCCGCCAAGCTCCTTTGCTTGGAATTGCTTCCTTTAGGTGGTGGATTTATTACATCACTCCTGCTTTTTGTATGTATTAGTGTTATTTTAGGCTTGATGTGTCATTTGGTATGATTTTGTAGGTTAGTTTTTGGGTCTGGGAATGTCAACAAAATTTCCATAAATTTGAATGATAATTGCTTCTGGCTTTATGCCAGTTCAGCATAAAGGTTTCACAGGTACACTCTACTTTTTGGAGAGTGGGGAAAGCCTATAATAATCTCTTTATCTTAGGTCTGTTGCTGAGAAGTGAGTGCCATAAAAATGATGTCTTGTGTACAGTAAATTCTCAGTCCATATTAGTTTACTTTACTATTATCAGTTAACAAAAAAAAGCTGATTACTACTACTATTACTATTTGGTCTTAAATACATAAAACAGTGAGTAACAGGTCTTAAAATAAATTTCTAAAATTTCCTGGTGTGTTATAATAAGTAGGCAGTTTCCAAGATTATTCAGGGAATTTGAATCGGTGTTAGATCTAGGAATATAAGCAAAGCTCCTTCTTAGTAACTGCTGTTTTCTAGCTTAGCAAAGCTGAAATGACATTTTCTACCATTGTTTTTAAAAATACTAGGGCTGCTTCATTGTAGAGCTTCGTTGACTCACTTACTCACTTACTCTATAAGTGCCACAATAAGATTTTGGGAGTGGGAGAGTCGTTTCCATCTTTCAGCTCCTACAGTAATTGGTTCAAACCTTGGGTTGAACATATATCCATGTCTTTTTATTTTCCTGTGTTTGTGCTGGTCTCTCTTGCTCTCTGTAGGCACCAAGTTTCTTTTACCGCTCAAGCCGTGGTAGGCAGGTTTAAGGCTTTTTCTTTTTCTGAATGAATGAAACAACCTGGGCGTAAGAGGAGGCAAACAAAGAATAAGACATATCGGGATTACTCATTTTCTTTTCTACACAATGTGGAGGGAGTGAGACCACCTTTGTGAATGTGCAACTAAGAACATGCAGCTTCGTGCTTCTGTTTGATGAGCCCCGAGTCGATGACCACGTGTCAGCTAAGTTCCACCTGTGTCAAAGGAGATTCCAGGGGAGGAGCTGACAGCTTTAATTCATGCTTCAGCTGCCAGAAGCTATAGATAGCTGCTTCTCTGCAGGGAAAATACCCTTGATCATTAACGTATGAATGAAATTTATTTCAACACAGACACGTTTTGCGCAAGGACCACAACAGGTTGGCTTTAAAAAATGATATGTAAATAAATAGCATAATTACTAGTATGTGTGGTAGACAACTTTTCTATTTCAGTTCTAAAAAAATACAGGTGCCTATGGAAAATGCAGAAAAGATTGACTTGTTCCACCACCCAGAGGGAAGAGCTGATAGTGTTTTGATGAATATTTTCCTACTTTTCATTTTATATACATGTTATTTTTAGAATAGTGGTTCACATTATACATAGTGCCATAATTCCTGCCCTTAAAATGTTTAATGGATATTTTCTTTGTGATTCTGTCTTCTTTGCTGACCTATTTTTAGTGGCTGCAGAGCCTTTGTTGGGGTGTCATCATGGTATATAGCTTTCATCTTCATTTGGGACCATAGTTATGGTATTTTCAGTCTTTGGCTACTAAGAAAAAATGTCATATCTTTGCAGTTAATCTTCATACATATCCATGATTATTTGCATACAAGGAAGTCATAGAAGTGGGAATGTAGGTTCCAAAGTCATACTATAATGAAATTCTAATCTTCCTTACTCTCATCAAGGAATTCTGGTTTATGAAAGTTTTGCAGCCTGTTAGGTGAAAAATATTTTTGAGTTGTTTGAATGTGTACTTAAAAGCATTTTTGATGATGTGCATTTTCCTTAGCCCTCATTAAATCTTTTAAAAAAATTTGATTGATGTAATCATCTTTTTCTTCTTGGTTTAACTCCTGAAAGCAACAATATTTTCCCATTTCCAGACATGTATGCCGCAATCACTTTCCTGGCATGTTGTTTCCCTTTAAATTTTAGTTGATAGAGGTTTTTTTTTTTTTTTTTTTTTCTCCCAGATATCTCTTCCTGGAATTGTTGACATTGTTCTGTTTAGGTTAAAGCTTTTTTTTTTTCCTCCTGTCTATCTGCATTGAGTTAAGAATCAAACACTTTAAGGATGAATTAGTCATCCTTTAATGATAAGTACCTCTAATACTTCTGCTTAAGTCACCAGTGTAAGGCTCCAGCTAGTGCCATATTTTACAAATTTTGCTTTAAGCAAATATCCCAACTCCTGTAAGAGTTAAGAAAAGAAGCCAAAGAAAGTTTAAGAGGTTTTCCATGGTCTTTCAGCAAACCTTTTCTGAGGATCTCTGACCCAATATATATAAATATACCATTAACCCACGTATCTGCTGATCATTGGTATCTTTTTCATCACAGCCAAGTTCAGCCCTGGATTTGGCTCTGTCTGCAGGGTCAAGTCAGCACTGTCCAGCAAAATATAATGCAAACCACACATGTGATTTTAAATGATCTAGTAGCCACATTAAAATAAAGAAAAAAAATCAGTTGAAATTAATTAAAAATATGTATTTAATAGAACCCAAGCTATCAAAAATATGATCATTCCAACAGGTGATGACCACTAATGACATCCCTGAGGAGATGGTTTGCACACTTTGTTTTCATACTAAGTCTAGTTTGGGGTGTTTTTTTCACTTTCAGCAGAGGCAGCACATGTGGCTGAGGGCTGCGGTGCAGTGCAGACCCAATAATAGTGGTTTGGCCTTGGGAAGAAGCAAAGCCCTGAGAGAGTGTAATTAAAATAAAAACTTACATTAGGGACTTCACCCTTATGACTTTTCTAAGGATAAGACCATCCAGGGGCCACCTTGTGAGATTTCTTTCTCAGCATTCTGGTAGATCTAAGGATTTCAGCTTCAACGTATCTATACCAATATGTATGTTTTATGTTTTAAGGGTTGGCAGTGACAGCCCCCAAACCACACTCAGAACAGAGCTGAAGCCATTGGTGCCCACCGCTCAGGACCACCTGCATGTGGCCATCACCAGACGAGACTGGCTTCTTCAAGAAAAGCAGCAGTTGCAGGTATGCAGGTGAAGAATATTCTAGAAATAGGACAGCAATTTCCCCTTACTCATGTAGGCCAAATGCAGCAAAGTGGGTCTTTGCTTTGCTGGAGTGTGGCAATTAGAAGCCTGGCCATCCAACCGTGAAGTACAGAGAGGAGAGGTGGGTGGAGATAACCGGAGGGCTTTTAGGAATCTCATTACAAATGAGGGCTTGAAAACTCAGCAGCGCTGTGCCTGTTTCAGACATTCCTCATTAACTTTGGAACATGCTTTCCTTGTCTGCCAGGCCAATTTGTCACCTTTCATCATTTTGACCTTTAGAAGTTTTTTTTTTTTGGGAGATAGAAAGAAATCAGTGCCGTGAAGTCTTTTATGGAAATCCCTATCAAGTTAGGGCATCCGTTGAAGGGAGACAGAGCTGTAAGGACAGACTGGGCAGGCAGGAGGGGTTGGCACAGAGCTTTGGATGAAAGGGTGGACAAAAGATGCCCAAGAATCATCCAGGGCCTTGAAATCCGGATGCATCCCTGAGCTACAGCCAGGAGACATTCAGGAACATTGAGAGTTGATGGAATCCCCTACAGGTAGGGAACCTTGAAGATGTGTGCACACCTGCTTGAGTCTGGAGGCCTTGAGACAGGAATGGGGAGCCACATTTTAGAGGCAATGTGACTTCAGAAAGAGCTGAGGGCTTTCAGACTGAGTTCAAATCCTGGTTAAAGCTTTAAATAGTTGAACAAAATTGGCAAGTTCAGGGGGGCTTGGAAACTTGCTCCTTCATCCTCACACCCCTACACCCCCACCGCCCCATCCTCCCCTCAGTTTTTCCAGCGAAGTTCCTGTAATACCAAGGTGGCAAAAGGAAACAAAAGTCATGGACTTGCAAATTTATTGATTATTTCATTATTCCAACTGATTGAGCACTTACACATTCAATGAACATCTTGTAAGGTTTGGAGAAATGAAAATGTGAAATCTGGTTTTTGGTTTTGAAAAATAGTCACCAATGAAAGGTCTACATTATTATTGATGAGCTCAGAGTGTACGGAAACTAATTTTAGCTCAGGGTACTTAGTGTTTGAAGGGAGTGTTCTTGGTAGAACTCTGGAAAGCTAGTCATTTATTCAGTGGGTGTTTATTGATTGCCTACTATGTGCCAGATGCTATTTGAAATGGTCATGATGCCTGTGAAGTTTATGTCTGGCAGGAAAGTCAAAGGTGGAAGCAAGTAGGTTAGTTGGGAGATAATGTCAGCAATACAGATATTTTCTTCTTAGAGTGTCTTAGCTGTGGATCTTCAGTACTTCCTCATACTTCCTCCTCTGCCAAAAGTGGGATCAGTGAAAAGAAATTGTAGGTCATCTCTACCGTGGGGTTGAGAGAACACAGATAAGAGTTAGGGAGACACCCAGGTTTAGAACTGTGCTCTTATCAGCTAGAAACCAATGTGTGCAGCACTGGAGGATGTTAATTAAAAGAGTCCCATTTTAAATTCAGAACCCTATGGGCAGTGAGAGGATGACCTACTCTAACACCATACCCACAATGGGTATTCAATAACCTGTTGCTTATTTTATTAATTGACTTCAAGATTGGATGATACTCTATGGATTCTTTGGAGTTTGGTTTGTTATATTCATGGAAATTAAATTTATTTAATATTTTTATGAACTTTAGATTGTATAATGCTATCTGCAGCATCTCATTATTTGTTTAATGCTGTCATCTTAAGAAGCTATGATTTTTGTAATCTTTATATACTAAATTTTCATTTAGGATTATCTGCCCTTTTTTTTTCTCTATGGCTAGTGTTTCCTACTAGCTCCCATCTCACACATATACATGTTTGCTGTCCTTCCACATGAAATGGACTGAGTCACTTATACATTTGCTGGATTTTCCACATCAAATTTTGGCCACCCCTCTGTAGTTATTTAATGCTTGGGAAGGGATGCTTGTTCTTATGCCAAATAATCAGAAATATAAAGTCGGCATGATTTTTCCAGTTCAGCAAATCTCCGAAAATCTGCCTGCTTCAGAAGCAGAACTTCATGGTTCTTGTGCATATGGCTGACTCTCACTTAAAGGATTCATTATCAGCAGAGATGTTTGTCACAAGCAGGGTTAATTTATAAGATCTGGTCTCTCCATTCTCTGCAGAGGGAAATTGAAGCCCTGCAAGCAAGAATGTCTGTGCTGGAAGCAAAAGATCACCGGCTGAGAAAGGAGATAGATGAGCTGGAGCAGCTCCTTCCATGGCAGGGCTGTGACTTGACACCCCTGGTGGGCAGGCTGTCCCTGGGCGAGCTGCAGGAGGTCAGCAAGGCCTTGCAGGACACCCTGGCATTGGCCAATCAGATCCCCCTCCGTGCAGAACCACCTGAAACCATAAAGAGGTATCAGTGATTTCCTAACTATTTTGCCTGGCTCATCAATTCTACCTGTTTATAGCATTGCTTGTGTCTGTTGTCCCTCCTTTATAAATATTTTCCAAGTAGTGCTGTATTTTTTTTTTTTTTCCAATGGAGCCACCATTGATATTCTGGACGGGAAGTCTTGAGCTTTGAAATATATTTTATGTCCTGACCACTCAACCTACTGATTTCCAGTATTACTGTCCACTTTAATGCGTGCCCTCCCATTTCCAAACACCTCCAGGGACACCTTCTCTCCCTTTGAGATCTATTAGAGCTCAATTAGTTAGAGATTTTAATGTCAGCCTTTGCTTAGGAGGATCGTGTAGAGTGGATTAACAACTCTCATCATGGGGGAAGGGAAAACTATTAAAAACTGGAGACTCAATGGCAGTGTTTCCATCTGGAAGAATGGATTATTATCAATGATAGCTAAAATTTTTTGAGTACTGACTGTGTGCCAGGTGCTGCACTAAACTTTACTCTGTGAAGAGCTTCTGTTATTTTATTTATTAGACAGATAAGGATAAGAAATTTTAGGAAGTTTAAAATTTGCCCAGAGTTCTCAATAAGAGGCAAAACTGATACTTAAACTTCTGTTCATTGATTCCAACCCTAGTTGTTTTCTTTTCTTATATCACTAAGGCGTGAGATTCTTCACTATGTTATGAATCTTATTCTGGCGAAAACAGAACACACATTTACATATGTTAGACAAAAAAATGAGTAGTACCCCAATACGTATGCAGGAGGTAGTAGGCTCAAAAGTGCTATGGGTGTAGGGCCACGAGAAAGTTAATCATCTGCTTGGTTATTATGCTGAAGAAAATGCTTAGTAAAACTTACCACCCAGAGTGGTTGTGAATATGGACTCTGCCATCTTATTATCAGGAGATGAACCCTCACTCAACCCCTTATTAACTGGGAACCACTTTTTGTTTGGGTAAAGTAAACAATAAATTCATTTATTTTAAAGATTTATTTACTTATGCTTACAAGGACTGGGATACAGGCCAGAGGTGTGTGTGTGTGGGAGGGAGGTGAAAGGATTCACCAGAGACAGAGTGGGGAACAGAAAAGGCAGACAGAGCAGAGGCGAGACAGGAGAGGTCTGCTTTGCCATGTGGGTATCTCCCTGGCCAGGGATTGAACTCGTGCTGCAGTGGCTGAGGATATCTTCATAGGGTGCATCTTAACCCCTTGTGCCACCAGGGAGGCCCAATAAATTCTTTGTAGAGTTGTTATGTGGATGAACTGAGCTTTCTTAATTGTGTCTGGATGGGAGTAAACACTTGAATATGCTTACCTTGTTTTTGTTATGGGGATTTCAGTCCAAGAGCCCTCAAACTGCTGTCTAAATGTATCTTAGACTAGTGAGTGAATGACTATCATGTGTACATGATTCACATCCTATCTAGTCCATAAAAGCAAGCCGCAGATGATATTCTGTGAGGGATATCACAGAATATCCCTAAGGAGTTGCTTAGGATTTCCTTCTATTCCCTTTCTAGTGCTAATATATCCCTGTAAACATAACTCCATGGCTCAATACCATGGAACAAGGGAGGAAATTTGGCTTTTTGTCACATTTGGCATGACCAGAGGAACTCACCATTGGATATGTGTTGTACTATCCTCCCTGCATCTTCCTGTGCTTCCTTATTCTATCGCCTCAGCCTGTAAAAATCTTTCCTACTGCTGGGGGTCTCCCTGGTGGCGCAGGGGTTAGACAGCACTATCAAGCTATTGCCAGCCATTGCAGCACAATTTCGATCCCTGACCAGGGAGGAACCCACATGGCGCAGCAGACCTTTCTTGTCTCACCTGCTGTTCCCCTCAGCAGTGTATTTCAGTAGATCCTGTTCCCTGCTTTCTCTGGGAATCATCCACCCTCTGCACCTCTGGCTTACACCCCAGTTCTTATATGCATAAATAAATCTTAAAAAAAAAAGAATCTTTCCTATTCTGCTTCCCTTGTTCTTCCATGGAAATCATTCTCTCTGTCTATACTTATACATATGTATAGGTATATAAAATATGTAGTTATACATTATGTATCACATGTGAATATACATAGGCACACATAATTATATATATCATATTATAGAGCATATGTATATATGTAATATGAATGATGGAATATACATGTAATTTTATTTTTATATTTATAAATACATAATTTTATACATCACCCTTAAAAATGAAGCTTTTTTGGTCTTACCATCCAGATGTGTCCTACATATTTCTCCCTTTGCTCTTAATAGTCCAGAGGTTTGTCATACTCCTCTCATCTCTCCCACAAGTTGACAGAAAAAGGGAAAAAAAAAGTTTGAGGGAAAAAGCTAGGGCAGGCTTAACTTAGAATCCATTGCAGTATTTAACAAAGCCTCTATGTTTTGAGCTGAATTCATGGGAAGTCTCCCTGCATGTGTGCCCTGTACCTGTACAGAGATGTACGGGTCGCAGAATGAGCTCTTCCTCACTGGCTGACTCGTAGCTTTCAGAGCAGCCTGGCATGGTAGGCAGGCGCTTCTTGTTATTTTCATTTTACAGTCAAGAAAACAAAACCCAGAAAGTTTCCCTGATGCAGCTACTAGGAGATCTTATGCACCATGATAGCTGTCTTTGGGTCTGAACTAATAAAAGATAGTTTCTGCTCACAGCTTCAGGGAAGTTATCTCTCTCTCTCTCTCTTTTTTTAAAGATTTATTTATTTTTACGTACAAGAGCTGGGGTACAGGCCAGCTAAGTGGGTGGTGAGGATTCACCTGAGACAGAATGGGGAACAGAATGGGCAGACTGACTGAAATACACTGCTGAAGGGAGCAGCGGGCGACTCAGGAGAGGTCTCCTATGCCATGTGGGTAGCTCCCTGGCTGGGGATCGAACTTGTGCTGCAGAGGCTGCGGATTGCTTCATAGTGCAATGCTTAACCCCTTGTGCCACCAGAGAGGCCCTGAAGTTATCTCTTTTAATCTAGAACAAGGAACTTCATAGTAGATAGGCTGATAGAGGTGAGTCCCAGAGTCAGACCTTAGCATTTCTAGTCTGTTCTTTTGCCTATGCTCTGCAGCTTGCTTTATCCAGGCTAGAAGTTGGACAGAACAGGGAATGAATATGTGACTTGCCCAGCCCTCTAATCAGTTGAACAGGCTCTGGAAAGACTTTTCAGTTTGTGGCAATCCAATTTTATGATGCTGTCAGGGAGACTGAGTATGAGGATGCCTGTGGAATACAGTGCAGTGCTATGGCGGCTCCCTGGGGATGACCCATCATTCCCAAAGCCGAGGTAACAGAGTTCAGATCAAGACTCGGCTCTCATTTTCTGTGCTGAGATGATCATGGAAAACCTGGATAGCTCAACAGCTCAGACCTTGAGGTCTCTGTGTGGGAGGAAATCCAGGAATGTGAGGACTAGTTGTTGTATGGGAGAGGGATGAAGGGGAGATAGGGCAGTGCCTCAAAGATCAAAAAGAAACACACCAATCATGGCCTTCTCCTCCTGGTGAGGTTGTGGCTGGTGCATCCAGGCTGGGACCCTGGTTGTGAGAAAGCGCCACGAGTACTTCTCAGAGTTTTCTGTCTCTGGAGAGTGATCCCCTGGGACATCCTTGGAATCTGGATGACCTTGCAAGAGCTGACCCTTGGTCTCTCCTTTATTACTTGGTGATGCAGGGCAGCACATCCCTGCCTCGGGACCATTTGGAGTGTACAGGCTGTTTTTTTGTGTTATAACTCTATGTCTAGTTTATTTATTTTTCAAATTATTTTTATTGAGGAAAAGTAGATACAGCTTTGTATCTGGTTGGGGGTTAAAGGTTCAAACCTCTACAAATGTATACTGCCCACCACCAGTGTCCAACAATCCTCCACCATGTTCTCCACTCCTTCTCTTCCCTTCTCTCTACTCACCTCCCTCCCCCTTCAGTTGCCTCAATTTTGCTGTCAGATGTTAACAGCTTATTATTGGTCTGGTTTCTCTGACCCTTTACTATGTTTCTCCATGTACCACATATAAGTGAGACCATCCTATATTTGTCTTTCTCTTTCTGACTTGTTTTGCTTAGCATAATCATCTCCAGGGTCATCCATGATCTTATAAATGAGAGGAGTTCACTCTTTTTTATAGCTGAATAGTATTCCACCGTGGATATATACCATATTTTTCTGATCCTTGGGCACCTAAGCTATTTCCATAACTTAGCTATTGTAAGTGGGCTTCAATGAATATAGGAGTACATATATCCCTTCAAATTCGTGTTTTTGTATTCTTTGGGTAGTATGTAAGCTTTGACGAGTCAGCTTTCTTTCTTCCATCTAGGAAAGTGAGGCATGGTGTTCCTTGCTAAAAACACCACTTAGAAAAGACCATCATTGTTTTATGGGCTTTCCACTTCATAAGGAAGAAATACCTTTTCTAAGCTAGTGGCTATGGTTCAGACTCCCAGAAATAGAGCATTTGAAAGAAGATTTTTAACTGATCAGACTTTTAACTAATTAGACTAGGTCAGTTAACTGAGCTTTTGCTGGGAGGTAGTGGCTGTCTTTTTAAAATGCTGACTGGGGGGAGGTGTATCCTGTGTATGCCCCCACCAGAAGAGTGCAACTCATATGCATCAGTAGCTGTCTTTGTTGCTTTTGAGACAAGGCTCATTTTAGGCCAGATGGAGAGATGCAGACATATTGTAAAAAAGAACAATCTTGATGTCTTATGAAGAGAGGTTGTGGAGATTGGAATTATTTAAAAAATTTAGAGATATAAGACCACTCCACATCATCCACGAAGTTTTTATTGTGATCATCATCCACAAACTTTTTTATCGAGGACTGCTATAAACTCAGGGTTTAGTTTGGGGAGAAGCTGCTTTTGATTTATCCAGCTCGATAACATGTAATTTCAAGGGAACAAAGAATATGTTTCTCAGTCTGGAAAACCTATACACTGAGCTTGAAAAGCATCTTCCTAAAAATACATTTCTGAGCAAATCATTGGTGGAGATTATGACTTGCATGGCCTTCATAATTTTTTTTTTTAAAGATTTATTTATTTATACAAGCACTGGGTACAGTCGGAAGCTCAGGAGGGTGAGAGAATTCACCAGAGCCAGAGCGGGGAGCAGAGCAGGCAGAGGGACCGAAGTACACTGCTGAGGGGAGCAGCGGGCGGCAGGAGAGGTCTGCGCGCCACGTGGGACCCTCCTCTGGTGGCCGGGGAGCAGCCGGGGATCGAACCAGCACTGCAGAGGCTGTGGGCAGCTTCGCAACCCAGCGCCCAACCGCTGCGCCACCGGGGAGGCCCTGGCCTTCATAATTTGTGACTAAATTTGGTTGGCAGTCTCTGGCCGTGTTACCAAAGGGATGGGAGTAGAAAAGTGTGCTGGTTTTTTATCTGGATATTGTAACAGAAAGCCAAGCAAGCAGTTTGAATGTTCCCATGTCTGTGCTCTGGATCAAAAATGTCCTAGCAGGATGGAATGAAGAGTTGTTTTCTCAGGGACATCAGAGCTGCCTTTTGATTGGAACCAAGAAGAATGGTTTTCTTCCAATGAACAAGAGAACTTTTTTTTTTTTAAAGATTTATTTTATTATTCCTATACTCTTTGATTTCACATTACCTTCAATTTGTTTGACCTTCCCTCATGCCAGTAAGAATAAATCATTATTGAAAAGGGGCGGAGCAACATGGCGGCGAGGAGACGCTGCGAGTAAGATCTCCCATTAAAAAAAGTTAATAGGGAGGAAAAGCGGCAGGTCCCAGTGAGAACTGGGACACGGAAGATAAACGGACGACTCCAGCAAACTGCCCGAAGAAGAAAGTTGCCATAAAAGAGGACGAGAAGGGAGGGAAGCGCAGAACCCTGCTCCCCTCCCCCGCCCACAGAGGCGGCACTCTCCCACCGGCAGAGACGAGGGAAACAACAAACCAAAACGCCCAACAAGAAAAACGGATGCAGCAAGCGGGACTGTGAGTGGAAAGGAACTATTTCAGCCACCACACCCCGTGAACGGGAGCTGAGGCGAACCCTGCAGGACCCACCGCGGAGGTGAGCTCCAGGCGCCATTAAAGAGAGCCCCGCCCCCCAGGAGGAGACCAGCACCAGCACACAGCCCCGGCCGCCCGGTAAGCTTGCGCGAAAGCGGCGCTCGGATTGCAGCTGCCCAGGCCCCTGCGCCTGCGACCTAGGCTTGCGGGGAGACGGCGGAGGCCCTCCCTGAGTGAGCAGGAACAAGGTGCCCAGGCAGGGGAGCGGGATTCAAAAGGCGCCATTCCCGCGCCACTGATCTGGGCTACAGCCCGCGTCCTGGAACTGAGGGCTTTGGAACTGAGACCCGGGCGGAGGCCCTCCCTGAGTGAGCAGGAACAAGGCGCCCAGGCAGGGGAGCGGGACTCAAAAGGCGCCATTCCCGCGCCACTGATCTGGGCTACAGCCCGCGTCCTGGAACTGAGGGCTTTGGAACTGAGACCCGGGCGGAGGCCCTCCCTGAGTGAGCAGGAACAAGGCGCCCAGGCAGGGGAGCGGGACTCAAAAGGCGCCATTCCCGCGCCACTGATCTGGGCTACAGCCCGCGTCCTGGAACTGAGGGCTTTGGAACTGAGACCCGGGGCACGAAATTAGGGGCGTGGGTTCCCCACGACGGTGGGGCACAAGGCAGACACAGCACCCCAAAGCCGTTGAGGTGTACCCTACCATCCCCGCTCTGCTCCCTGTCCCACGGGGTGGAAAATCAGCTCCCCAAGGGCTCTAGGAGAGATCTCTGGTGCCACCTAGCGACTTGACCCCAGCACAGGCTACTGAAGGAGCTAGTGGCCAGCTGGGGAGTTAGCCCACACCGGGCCCCTTCTGAACAAGTAGTCTGAGCCCACAGGGAGAGCGAGCACCCACAGCCGGGGCAGACCAGGCGCGCAGAAGAGTGTGCCTGAGACCAGAAGCGCAGGGAGTGTGTCCCACATCACCATTTTAGAACAGGGACATTTCTTCAGTAAAAACTACCTGCAGAAGGCTTCCTCAGGAGCCAGAGGTGAGCGGGGGAAGTTCGCCCACGCCAGACCCCCTCTGGCCTGCAGTCCAAGCCCAGAGGGGAGCAGGAACCCACCGCCGGGGCAGACCAGGCGCACAGGGGAGTGTGTCCCCACATCGGCATTTTAGAACAGGGACCTTTCTCCAGTAAAGGCTGCTTGAAACTGACAGATGACTCCTGGAAGAACCAGAGGGGAACAGAGAAGCCCACCCAAGATGCCGGCAAGTCCCAACAACACAGTGTCCCAACGCATACGGCAAATTAGAAAACAGACAGTAGGGAGGAGAAGAACCACACGCAACCTAGCAACTCTCCAGAGAAAAAGCACACCACAAAAAGAAAGCCAGCCCCCAGATTGCAACGACAATAACTTGGAAGAATTTCTGAGCCTTCCAGAAAGAGAATTTAAAATTGCCGTGATTAAAAAACTGACAGAAGTCATAAAGGAAAACAATGATAAGGGAAAAATAATCAACGATCAGAAGAATGCAATTGAGTCCCTAGAGAGGGAAAACAATGGTCAGAAGAAAGAAATTGAGTCCCTAAAGAGGGAAGTAAAAGAAATGCAGGAGATCAAAGAATTAATGGAAGAACTAAAGAATTCTGGGAAAAGCAATGAAAGCAGAATAGATGAAATGGAAGAACGAATAAGTAATCTTGAAGACACAGAAATAAAAAGAACCAAAACAGAAAAGGAAAGAGAAGTACGAAGGAAAAAGAACGAAGAAAGACTTCGGGAACTATCTGACTCCATGAGGAAAGGAAATATAAGAGTTATAGGAATACCAGAAGGAGAGGAGAGAGATGTAGGAACAGAGAAAATATTCAAAGAGATAATTGAAGAGAACTTCCCAAATGTGAAGAAGGAGCTGAAAATTGATATACAAGAAGCAAGAAGAACACCAAACTTCCACGACGAAAGGAAAAATACAGCAAGACACATAATAGTAAAGCTCCCAAGAATCCAGGACAAGGAAAAAATAATGAAGCTGGCAAGAGGGAAGAAACAGATAACATTCAAAGGAAAACCAATCAGGCTGACATCAGACTTCTCCGAAGAAACACTACGGGCAAGGAGAGAGTGGAGGGACATAGTCAACAGACTCCAAGAAAACAGATGCCAACCAAGAATACTCTATCCCGCAAAGCTCTCCTTCCTCTTTGAAGAAAGAATATGGACCTTCCCAGACAAACAGAAACTCCGGAATTTCATTGCAACTAAACCCCCACTCCAAAAAATACTACAAGGAGTCCTAAAGCCAGAACCTCAGAGCGACGAATAACAATGAAAGAAGGCCAAAAAAAAAAAAGTTATTAAAAGAATAAATAAATAAAATCAAAGGAAAGACAAACACAATGGCAAATACAGATGTTAACATATCAATATTAACTCTAAATGTAAATGGACTAAACTCTTCAATAAAAAGACACAGAGTTGCAGCCTGGATTAAGAAACAAAACCCAACCTTTTGCTGTCTCCAGGAAACACATTTAGCTACAAAAGATAAAAATAGGCTCAAAGTTAAAGGATGGAAAACAATCCTACAAGCAAATGGACCAAAAAAGAAAGCAGGAACAGCTATACTTATATCAGATAAAACAGATTTCAAACTCAAAAAGATAAAAAGAGACCCCAATGGTCACTACATTATGATCAAGGGGACAATACTTCAAGAAGAAATAACACTCATTAACATATACTCACCAAACGAAGGAGCACCAAAATATATCAGACAACTGTTGTCCTCTCTGAAAACAGACATCAGAGAAAACACATACGTAGTGGGAGACTTCAACACACCACTATCAACAATGGATAGATCAACAAGACAAAAAATAAGTAAAGAAACCAAAGCTCTAAATAAAGACCTAGAGCAATTGGGCTTAACAGACATCTATAGAACACTAAACCCCAAAAAAACGGAGTACACATTTTTCTCAAGCGCACACGGATCATTCTCCAGGATCGATCACATACTGGGGCACAAGACAAACATCAACAGATACACCAAGATTGAAATCATATCAACCATCTTTTCTGACCATGAAGGCATCAAACTAGAAATAAACCATAAAAAGAAGGCAAGGAACTTTCCTACCTCATGGAGATTAAAAACCACACTACTGGAAGACCATTGGACTAATGAGGAGATCAAAGAAGAAATTAAAAAATTTTTTGAATTGAACGACAAGGAGGACACCAATATCCTAAATGTATGGGATGCAGCAAAAGCAGTAATAAGAGGAAAATATATAGCAATAGAAGCTCACATCAAGAAACAAGAAAGAACGCAAAGAAACAACCTAATCTCGAAGCTCAAAGATCTAGAAAAAGAACAACAAGAAAACCCCAAAACCAGTAGAAGAAAAGAAATAATAAAAACCAAAGCAGAAATAAATGAAATTGAAACTAAAAAAACAATCCAAAAGATCAATGAAACCAAGAGCTGGTTCTTTGAAAAAATCAATAAAATAGACAAACCCCTAGCCAGGCTTAAAGGAAAAAAGGGAGAAAGCACAAATAAACAGGATCATCAATGAAAGAGGAGAAATCACAACGGACACAGCAGAAATCAAAAGAATAATCAGTAACTACTATGAACAGTTATATGGAAACAAGTTTAACAATCTAGAGGAGATGGACAAATTCCTACAACTCTACAATCACCCAAAGCTAGATAAAGAAGAAATAGAACACCTAAACAGACCAATTACAATTAGCGAAATTGAAATGGTAATCAAAAACCTCCCCAAAAACAAAAGCCCAGGACCTGATGGATTTACAAATGAATTCTACCAAACATTCAGAGACGAATTAGTGCCTATCCTTCACAAACTCTTCCAAAAAATTGAGAAGGAAGGGACAATACCAAACACGTTCTATGAAGCCAACATTACACTAATACCAAAACCGAACAAGGACAACACAAAAAAGGAAAACTACAGGCCAATCTCCCTAATGAACACTGATGCAAAAATCCTCAATAAAATTTTAGCTATCAGAATCCAACAATGTATCCATAAGATAATTCACCACGACCAAGTTGGATTCATTCCAGGGGCACAAGGATGGTTTAACATCCGAAAATCAATCAACGTTATCCAACACATCAACAAAAAGAAATATAAAAACCATATGATAATATCAATAGATGCTGAGAAAGCTTTCGACAAAGTGCAACACCCATTCATGATAAAAGCCCTTGAAGTTCTTGGGATACAAGGAACATACCTCAACATCATAAAGGCCATCTATGACAAGCCAACAGCCAGTATCATTCTCAATGGTGAAAAGCTGAAAGCAATTCCATTAAGATCTGGAACAAGACAAGGATGTCCACTCTCACCATTGCTTTTCAATATAATACTGGAAGTCCTAGCCAGGGCAATAAGACAAGAGAAAGACATCCAAGGAATCCAAATAGGAAAAGAAGAAGTCAAACTATCACTATTTGCAGACGATATGATATTATACATAGAGAACCCCAAAAACTCCACAGAAAAGCTAATTCAACTCATCAATCAGTTCAGTAAAGTGGCAGGATACAAAATCAACACGCAAAAGTCAGTAGCCTTCCTATACACAAACAATAAATCTGAAGAAGAAGAAATCAAAAAGACCATCCCTTTTGTTATTGAAACAAAAAAAATCAAATATTTGGGAATAAATCTAACAAAAGAGGTAAAGGACCTATACAAAGAAAACTATAAAACACTGTTAAAAGAAATAGAAGAAGACACAAAGAAATGGAGAGACATCCCCTGCTCATGGATTGGAAGAATAAACATTATTAAAATGGCCATCCTTCCAAAAGCAATATACAGATTCAATGCTATTCCAATCAAAATTTCAATGTCATTCTTCAAAGAAATAGAACAATTATTGATGAAATTCATATGGAATCACAAAAAACCCCGAATAGCCAAAGCTCTCCTGAAAAAAAAAAGAAGGGAATGGAGGCATCAGACTCCCAGACTTCAAACTATACTACAAAGCCATAATCATCAAAACCGCATGGTATTGGAACAAGAACAGACATACAGACCAATGGAATCGAATAGAAAATCCAGAAATAAACCCACAGGTTTATGGTCAACTAATCTTTGACAAAGGAGCAAAGACTATGCATTGGAGCAAAGAAAGTTTGTTCAATAAATGGTGCTGGGAAAACTGGGTCACTACATGCAAAAGAATGAAGCTTGACCACCACCTCACACCATACACAAAAATCAACTCAAAATGGATTAAAGAACTAGACATAAGACCTGAAACCATAAAATATATAGAAGGAAATATAGGCGAAACACTACGTGATTTGCACATCAAAGACATCTTTACAGACACATCACCCAAAGCAGTGATAGTGAAGGCAAAGATAAACAGCTGGGACTATATCAAATTAAAGAGCTTTTGCACAGCAAAAGAGACAATAACAAAAACAAAGAGAAACCCCACCAACTGGGAGAACATTTTTGCACCCAACACTAATGATAAAGGACTGATCACAAAAATCTGCAAAGAGCTGATGAGTCTCAACAACAACAAAGAAAATAATCCAGTCAAAAAATGGGCAGAAGAGCTTAAAAGAAACTTCTCTGAAGAGGAAATGCAAATGGCCAACAGGCATATGAAAAAATGTTCAACATCACTTGTCATCAGGGAAATGCAAATCAAAACTACCATGAGATACCATCTTACACCAGTGAGAATGGCACATATTAAAAAAACTAGCAACAACAAATGTTGGCGAGGGTGTGGAGAAAAAGGAACTCTTCTGCACTGTTGGTGGGAGTGCAAACTGGTCCAACCACTGTGGAAAGCTGTGTGGAGATTTCTGGACCTACTAAACATAGAGCTTCCATATGACCCAGCAATTCCACTCCTAGGTATTTACCCAAAGGACACAGAAACATCAATTCCAAAGAACACCTGCACCCCTATGTTTATAGCAGCACTGTTTACAATAGCTAAGCTTTGGAAACAACCCAAATGCCCAAAAATAGATGACTGGATCAAGAAGATGTGGTACATATATACCATGGAATATTACTCAGCATTCAAAAAAGATAAACACATGCAATTTGCTGCAACATGGATGGCGCTGGAAGGGATCATGCTCAGCGAAATAAGCCAAAAAGAAAAAGAAAAATACCGGATGGTCTCACTCATAGCAGGAATCTAGAAAACTTAAATAAGGGACCAGGAAAATGAATAACTATAAGAAAGTGAAAATCAAAATCAACAAAAAACTATGAACCAGAGACACTTTTAGGGGGGCGGGGGCGGGAGGGGAGGGATTGGGGTCAGAATGGGGGGCTGCAATTGTATGGGGAATATAACAATAAAATTTATAAAAAAAAAAAAAATAAATAAATCATTATTTTTCATTCCAATAAAAACTTACATGTATATCTATTTGAAGTTAAAAAATTATTTTATTTATGCATATAAGTGCTGGGGTGTAGGCCAGAGGTGCAGGGTGGGGCCTGAGAAGAGGATTCACCAGAGATTAAGTGGGGAGCAGGACAGGCAGACTGACTGAAATACACTGCTGAGGGGAGCAGTGGGCGAGACAGGAGAGGTCTGCTGTACCATGTGGGTCAGTTCCCTGGCCAGGGGTCAAACTCATGCTGCAGTGGCTGCTGATAGTTTGATAGTGCTGAAACTTAACCCCTTGCACCACCAGGAAGGCCCAAGAGGAGAACTGTTTTAACCCCCTGGGAAAGCAGCAACTCCACAGTACGGAAGTTGACAGAACAGGGATTTGCAAAGGACTTCACACTGTCTTTCTCTCCAGGGCCATGAGCTCTGTCCTTCTGGCCTTATTTGGTCCTTGCACCTGGAGAACTGGGGAGGATGGGCTGTGACCTTGTTCAGCACCCATGTGGCTGACTGTAAAGTGGGGCAGGAATAATCACGTTAATAACAGCAGTGATGATGTGAGTGCTGTGGATGATACTTTCTAGCATTCTTTAGAAAAGCTGGACTGGCTTGTTTTAGTCTGTGGTTGAATTCTTCATTCCTCAGCTTCTGGAATTTTTCATGCTTTATGTGAAATGAGTTCCAGCAGTTCATGGATGAATTATCTCTTGTGCAGTGGAAGAAACATGTCACATCTTTTTACAAACCAATGGTACAAACTGTGAAACAAACTCAACTTCTCGTTACAGCAAGGCTGGCTAGACTGTGGTTGGTGCACCTGGGACCTTGGGTCATGGCTGGACTGGGCTGGGCCAGTGGTCTGCACACCATGATGGGCCTTACTTTTCTGTTAGCTTAGCTGCTCAGGGCTCAGCCAGTGTGACTGACTACTTGGGGTGTTCAGAGCATCCCCACTGCACATGCCCTCCATCCAGTGAGCAGTCCAGGTTGATTTCAGGGCGCTGATTTCTGAGTGCTATTCGAAATAATGAAATTCAGCAGTTCACAACTAAGTGGGAAAAAATCAATAGTCCCATTTTCCCTTCAGATACATATCTTATTAGAGTGAGAAGCTACAAAGACTCAGCAAACCCTGAATTAGAAAACAGACAGGCCTGGGAGATTCTCCCAGTGTGGGTGTGAAGAGGGAGCTGTGTGTCCTGTGAGTGTGTCTGGGGTGACTAGTGGTGAGGCCAAGCCAAACTTGTCAAGGTGGGGACTTCAGGGGGAATGCCTCTGGTCTCAAGCTTCTCTTCTGAGTATTGTGATTGTGTTCTCTGCTTTTCTCCCTTCTCTGTCTTTGTTGTTCACTGGTAGGTTTGTTAAAAACAATGGCTTTTTGGGACTAAGAGCGTTAGAAATCATCTGGAGGAAGAGGAGCTTTTTGTGTTGCTAATACTGTTGCTCCAGGAGATTCTGGCCCACCCTCCTCCCTCTCTCCTTCCCTCCTTCCAGCCTTCCCGCCTTCCCGCCTTCCCTTTTCTTTTGACACAAAGACCTTGCTTTCCCCAGGAACTATGAGGCAGGAAGTCCATGCAGTGAGATCATGGCATATGAGCAATGACAGTCTGAAGTGGCCTCACAGTGGGTCTCGTTGATTAGACCGAGACCTCAATGTCTGGGATCCCTCTGCAGATGTGCCCTCTTCAACTCTCATATTTATCATGTCTGTCTTTCCTATTTAGATTTGTAATAATCATCATACCAATCGTCATTAATTTTAACATCAGTATTTACAAAAAGCTCATTTTTGCTTACAATAACAATATAAGGTATATTGGGCAATATATTTGCTTTACACCATTTTGCAGATGAGCTGCTTTCTAGATGGATGATTGCTCGTGACTAGCAAGTCACTGGAACACAGCAGTAAGGGTCTTGACAGCTCTGGCCATTTTCTGAAGGGGTTAGGATGGGGTGATTAATACTGACAACCTGGGGAACCCAGGGCTTGGAAGCAAGAGTTCAGGCTGTCAGTGGAAAGAAGTCCAGGTAGGCAGAGCAAGAATCTGTGCATCCGAGCAAGAGAGAGCAGATGCCATTTCAGGCCAGTGACAACTATCTCTGTGCCCCCCTGGTGAGGGGCATGGTGTTACCTGTGAGGTATTGGAGCAAATGGGTCTCTAAACACAGGCAGCCCAGGAGACCAAGCAGGCAACAGATTCAAGTTAGAGTCAGCTAGCAGTTTCAAAGACAGGAAAGTAGGAGGAAAAGAACCTACCAAGAGCAAGGTCTGGTGCTAGACGAGCTGGAATTCTTATTTACAAAATGAGGGCTTGAACTAGATGATGGTGAAGGTCCTTCCAGACCTTGATCATGTTGCACTTCTGGATTTTGTGAAATGGGTTAAAACAGACTGCTAAACACCCTCCCCTCTACCCCAAGTAATCTGATTCTAATAGCTCCCTGATAAGTCACCTTGCAAAGGTTCCTGGGTGGACCATGACTATCCAAAACCATGGTGGCTCTTTGCTTTCTGGATGGGTGATTGCTTGTGACTGACTAGTAAGTCACTAGAACACAAACCAGGCCCTGCAGCCATTGTTCAGGGTTTGGAGCACAACACCCACGTATCCTCCCATTTCCTTTGAAAGTCACCTCTATAGGCAGTGAGAAAAGTTGACCTATCCTCAACTTTGAAAAGAAGAGAATGGGTGGGAAAAGAAGTGATATCGGAATTGTCAGGCCTAGTCTCCCAGCCAGGAACAGATCCCAGGCTGCAGGGCAGCGCTGAGTTCCAGCCATTAGACCCCCACGGGTTGGTGTCTCACGAAGCCGCAGTAGGAACTTCGCAGACACTTAGGCAAGCAGGCGAGAAGAGGCAGGTTTGTTTAGAGAAAGAAAAAGTTTATTGAGGAGAAAAGGAACAGAAATGAAGCAGGACTCCCAGGCCATGAAACCAGGCCAGGGAGGGGCAAGGAAGCCAAAGTGGAGTGGTGTCTCAGGGAATCTAGACCTTCTTTCCCTCATTATTCTAAAGCTCCACCAGTCTCTTTGTGATTGGTTAGTTCTCCAGCTGTTTCACTTAATTTGCTACTGAGCAGGGGGATCTTCACATTCCTTATCTAACAGGTTTGTCTTTCCTCATTTGTTGCATCTTCCCCCTTGTTTGATAGATTTATCTTTATGGCCCAGTCTTCCAGACAAGCACCCCTGCATTTCAGAGAAAGTTAAACATCAGCTATTGAAGAAAAACAGGCTGCCGCCCACTGGTCTTAGTGCTGACCCCTTCTCATCTCCTCCTTGCATAAATGAGTCTGCTGCCCTAATTAAACCACTCTCCCAAACTCCACCATCCTTTATCACCTGAAGGAAATGAAGCCCAGCATTAACACATTCCTCTAGTTGTCCTTATCTCTGAAGCCTTCCTAAACTCTTCAGAGGTCCCCTCCTGCACTGTCCCTAAAACTGCATAATTACCCTAATTTGCCCTATGTCTCAGAAGGAAGGGACTTGAAACCAGCACCTGTCTGGGCTGTCTCAAGAAATCAGGCTTCTGATTTCTGTCTCTTTCTTGACTATGAGAAATTTAAGGAGAGAAATCTTACTTTACTTAGAGATTAAAAAGAAAGAGGTTTTGTGCTATAGTAAATTTCAATCATTTAAAAAAAAAACAAAGGACAAAGAGGGTGAAACAGTAGCTATATATTTTTAAGTATTGTATTTTGAAATTTTATAAATTATGCTTTATTTTCTTCCAGGAATTTGCAACATATTGTTATTATTAATTGAAGTAGTTCTTGAGCAGCTTGTAATTTGTAGACTCATCTATTCCTCTTCCACAATTCAGGCATCAGATTAAATTATTTTCAACCAGTATTCAATAGATTCTCAAAGTTAGGAGATAGTCATTTAAAAATGATTGCAGATAGTTCTTTTAATATTATTGTATTTGCAAGTCAACTCCTGGCAAACTTGAATTCGTGTGACTATTTTTAAAAGTTTTCTTCTGTCAATTTTAATTTTAATTTTCCATTATTTTCACCTTGAGAACTGTTCTGTATTTAATTTCATTGTAATTTGGATGTCATCTACTAGCCTCTATTCCCTTTCATCAGATTTTCTTATTCTTGACATATCCCGAGAATGTTTTCCTGTTTATAGGTTGTGTGTTACAATTCCCTCCTATAACTTTTCAGATGTTACTTTAATATGCCAGACTAAACTGTTCTTTAGACCTTGAGCTGAAAGTTTAAAGCTCTTCCAGCAGAAGGGAATTCACTTGTGTTTGGACAGACCCTTTTCAAGGAACCACTGGGAATAGCCCCAGGTTGGAAATGCCAGCTCCATGCTGGAGCTTAGTCAATTAAGAGCACTTCTTCTCCAAGTAGCTAGCGGGGTGATTAATGGATCCTGAGTCAATTCCTTGGCTGCTCTCATAAATGCAAACCAGAGATGCTGGTGGGAGTTTGGGGTGAGGGGGACTGGAACTGTGCCTTATTTATGGGGGGGTCATTTTTGGTGAGGCACTCCTGCCCTTGGCTGCCACTGAAGTGACAACTTTGTCCTTTTTGGCAAGTTTCCTCGGCTTCCTCTTTGAGTCATATTGATACTGGTATTTGAATTCTTATGAAGGAACTAAAGAAAACAAAAATGAACTTATTGACTGTAAAAACAAATTAGTGGTTACAGAAGAGAAAGGGGAGGGAGGGGTTAGATAAATTGGGTAGAAGTCATCAGTTGTAGGGTGAAGAACAGGATTGGACCTTTAGTGGTTAATTTAATGTAGTATATACAGAGGTTGATTTATAATGATGCACACTTCAAACATATAGTATGGTAATGCAGAGTTACTTCAATAAACATAAAAAAACTAATGCAGTATAGTGTTAGAAATTAGATAGCAGGTGGAAGTTATACACTCATCTATATAAATTACAATCTCAAAGTCATAACGAAGAGTAAATAAAGTAAGTTGTGGAAAAAGAACTCCTTATTCAGTTACTTTTCAACTAGATTTTCCCCTTGCTGTTCATTCATTTTATTCACCAATGACCTATTTTTGCAGTCTTTATCCAGTAAAATATATAGACCTTTTGTTTACCTACTGAAACATCTTAGGAAATAAGATTTATAATATTCTCCAGCTTCAGGAATCAGATTGATCTGTTGCTTTGTCAGCAGATTTTGAAAGAGTCTGGGAAATGTAAGGTTAAACCCTTTCTACAGGCTTTTGTTGTACATATGAGAGTGCTTAGCTAGATAGCAGGTAATTAAAGATGATTCAGAAAAGCAGAGTAAGTCCAAAGCAGAAAGTAAAACTTTTTGGGCAAACTTCATAGTTATAAAAGGTATCCATGTTCAGAAATTTAGGAAAAGCAGTATACATAGAAAAAAAAATCATTATTAAAAGGAAATGCATGCAGTTCAGGGTATTTTTTTCAACAACAATAATAAAAAACTCTGAGAACAATGAAATATAACCTATTAGATAATCAGAATTAAGGGGTCAGTGATTGAAATGGAAATTTGATATTACCTTTGGATCACGTAACAGAATAAACCCAGAGACTGGATCATTCCTGCTCTTGGATCAAATTGTAGTGTTTTAAAGACCTCTAGAGCCCAAGAATTGAAATCTTGTTTGAGTGTTTAAATACATTTGTGATATGCCAGTGGTTGAAAATATGGAGCCATCTTGATTATCAGTCTTCAGAAAATAAGAGACCAGTAGTACTCTGTTTTCTTATTGTAGAGAAAATAAGAGACCAGTACAATACGACCAGTTTTATTATTGTATGTTAAACAACTTGGGAAGAAAGACTTGAAAGGAGATTAGCAAGGATATGAACATAAGGCTGTTCATATTTTTGATTTCTGCTCTCATTTCTTTATTAAACAACTAAAATCTCTTACAGACAAATTGTAAGTCAAAATGTTTTTGGCACATGATTTACATTTCAGTTTGGAATAAGATTGTTTGAGAGGCACTGAGAAAGATCTGGTTGAATTAACACTTGGTATATCTGGAGAAGCCAATAACCAAGTTAATTGGTTGGAAATAAAGCTGTGAATTTTGATGGAACTGGACCTAGATGCAAGCTGTGACTCTGTAATGTCAGGCAGTTTCCCAGTGGGGATGAGAATTGGCAAGAGATGGCACCAGGCTAGGGTGTGTCTGTGCGTGCCCGTATGTGTGTGTGATCTATCTTATTTATATCAGCAATTTGGGAAAATCCAGCAAATCCACTAAATTAATGTTAGGGTTCTTTTCCTTTGCTCAGTATCTTCACAGCAATATCTTGACTCCTGAAACATTGGAAATCTTTCTTTCTTAAGAGTACTTGAGTTGCATGGATATGTTTTACTCAAAAGCGTTTATAGTCTTATAAACATGACATTTTAATCTCAGTATGCTGAGTTAGTAATCACAAAGACTAAAGAGTAACAGTGTAGTATCCTACCTGATATAGGATCAGATTTAGGATCATTAACATTCATAAAATGATTCAGTAAACATGTGTGAATCCCAAGTATGACCCAGAGGAGAGGAAGAATCCAAGTGCTACAAGTCCAAATATTCCTGTGGCCTATTTTGCTTTGGTTCTTTTATTTAATCCCCTTGGGCCAGAAAGGAAGACATCAAATATATTTACTTCCCCTGGGTTAAAAGTTCATGTGCTCAATATGTCAGATTACTCCAAAATGTTTTCTTACTCAAGTATGTGTATGAATAATATATTAAAAATTATTTCTAGACTTCATTCGATACAAGATCCCCCAAAGATAGCCTAGTTTTTGATGAGCAAGAGTGGAGTGACATGCAGTGCTCTTGACATGCTTCCCTCCACTGCCAAACCAGAAAGAGACTGTGTGCTGGGTCAGAAGTGGGTACAGGAGGGACAGTTGGGGGCAGTCAGTAGAAGTGCAGAGCTTCTGCCTCTTGGTCCAGATCTCTCTCAACTGCACCATGCAGTCTTTCCCAAGAGTAAAGGCTACAGATCACCAGCGTGATAGCTTTTTACAGTCATATAGAATGCTTGCTCTTAATAAATATTTGTGCCCTGGGCCTCCCCTGTGGCGCAGCGGTTGAGCACTGGGCTGCGAAGCTGCCCACAGCCTCTGCAGTGCTGGTTTGATCCCCGGCCACCGGGGAGGGTCCCACATGGTGCCCAGACCTCTCCTGCCCTGCCCCTGCTCCCCTCAGCAGTATACTTCAGTCCTTCTGCCTGTTCTGCTCCCTGCTCTGGCTCTGGTGAATTCTCTCACCCTCCCACGCTTCTGCTGTACCCAGTGCTTGTATAAATAAATAAATAAATCTTTAAAAAAAAAAATTGTGCCCTGTTCGGCTTTTACCAGATCATCCAAAGCCTGGAGGAATTCTTGACATTTCTGTTGTTTGGGCCCCATGTATATCCCACCAGGGACATGTGACATTATCAGCTGTGAGGAGAGGAGGGTCCAAAGGAAAAAAGAGGCCAAGTAGATAACACTCTGCTTTTCCAAGGGCTGTTTTGCTGTCACTTTCTTAACCACTTGCCCCCTATAGAAAGTTAAAGGACTGAGCACTAATTGGCAAGACTGTTACTGTCAACTGATTCCTGTCCTTTTTTTTTTTTTTTTTTAATTCAAGACCCAAGTAGTGCCTGTGGTAGCATAACTGTAATTTTGCCCTTTTTGTCATTTCTACTTTGCTTCAGTGACAGCCTATCATTCTTAAACATATTTACTAAATACAACACAGGGTGAAACTGAGGATGGGGATAGAGAAAGGGGGTGAGGAGAAGTCTGTCTGGAGATGAAATTGGTAGCGTTGCCCTCCTGCCCCCAGTGATCTTAATGTAGAACATTCCTATTTGGTATGACTTGGTAGTTTATTATTTGAGGGGGGTAGTGGGGGCCTGAGAACACTATTACCATTAACTTATATGGAAAATATTTTGAATGTTCCCAGGCCCAAAGAATAAGCTACCAAATTATACCAAATAGGAAATTTCCATCTTTGGATAGTGGGGAAACCTGTATTTCTCATCTCCTATAGCTTTTTGCTAAATCGGAATTTCAGATGAGACCACAGGCAGGTAGTTGTTCATACAGTTACTGGTAGACACAGACTTTCTATGCAATTTGATTCCAAGAGCTGAAAAACCTGTTTCTTGCTTCAAGAATTGAGATCTGGCCTGTGCATCTATCTCTGTCACTAGTGTTATATCTGGCACTTTCTATAACCTTCATGTATTTAGATTCTCCAATCCCTACAAATAAAATAACATTAGTAAAAGAATCTTGGATGGTAGGATCAGAAGCTTCTTAGAAAGTAGACTTCCTCATTTTGCAGGTAAGGAAATCAAACCCCTGAAGAAAGTCAGTTGTTCAGAGCCAGTGAGGTGGTGGTGGAATTCTCTGAGTGGCAGTAATACTCTTGTGCAGTAAGGGTCAGGTAAAATAGGGACAGAGTTTGTTCCCCAGAGGTTGGCTGTGGGACAGCTGCATGGTTGGTGTTTTAGGTAGACAACTCCTGCTGAGGCTGGTGCCGTGGTGGTCATGGCTGGGACAGTGGTGGCAGGAGGAGACACTAGCCAAGAGCAGAACACACTATGGGGTAAGGTAGTTTCTCCAGTACGTGAACAGAAAAGAGCCCATCTAGGCAACAGGACATTTGTGACCCAGAGGAAAAGTTTGAATGGATCTCCGGACATGGTCTCCCTCCCAGCCCTGGGATCTGTCCTGCACTGTGATGGGATTCACATGTGGACACCTGGTCTGCGTGTCCAAGAAAGATCCACACCCTTGGAAGAAGACTCTGCTTGGCCACTGTTTTGGCTGGCAGAATGGTCACCCTCAGGCGAATGCCCTGCAAAGAGGCCCTGCCAGAAAAGATTGTAGAGGGGTTAAATTCTACTTCAGAAGGGTGGAATTTCAGAGGAGGGGGCCTGTGACCTGGATCAGAGTGGTAACAGCAGAGGCAGTTCTTTTGTTGTACTGTTCTTTTTTGGAACAGTTTCTCACCTCCCCACCCCACCCCCACCCCCCTTGTCATTGAACCCAAATTGCTTGGCTGATAATCTCCTGCATGGATGTCTCATTCTGGCCCTTGACCAAGTCTTGGCTGGTACTATTTAGATTACTTACTTCAATTCCACTTTCTCTTCTAATTATTGCTGAAAAACAATCTGTCCCAGCCCAAATTGAATATTTTATTAGTGTTTTTTGATATCAGTTGGGATATTCTTGCAACACTGCACTAGTGGTTCAGGAGCCTTTTTTCTTGGCTACCCTAAAGCCTAGGTGTCTGTGACCTTCTGTACTAACCAATGGTTCCATGACCATTATTGTGAAAATCAGGGATCTTCTCATCACATTTTCATACAACCACCCACCATCGTCTTTAGCTCGTATGCCACAGAGGAGAACATTTACATTCTGCAAATTTCTGTTGTTGAAGTAGCTCTTAGTCTCTCACTTCGGTGGGTTGAAAATGAAACAGTCTGTGAGTCTGAGGCAAATAAAAGAGCCATCATGTCTGCTGTGACTTTTTTCCTGGACCCTGGAGCATCAGTATGTAGGAGCTTAACACGTATAATTAATCGTACTATTAAAATCTGAAACTCCCACATGTATTCATCTGCTGGGGCTGCCATAACAAAGCACCACAGACTGGGTGACTTCAACAACAGAAATATGTTTTCTCACAGTTCTGGAAGCTAGAACTCCAAGATCAAAGTGTCAGCAGGGTTGTATTCTTCCGAGGCCCCCCACCTCGGCTTGCAGATGGCTGGCTTGTCCGCGTCATCACAGGGTTCTCCTTCCCTACATGTGTGTCTGGGTCCAGATCTCCTTCTTTCATAAGGACACCAGTCATATTGAATAAAGTTATTGAACTTGTTTGTGTCAGTAAAGACACTCTAAGGTCCCATTCATAGGACACCCACAAAATGAGTTGGGGTAGGGGAACACAATTAATCCGTAACAGATGTTTTGCCCTCGATTTCCTTTCACCACTGCCAGCCCCAGGCCCACCTCTGATGTGCTTTCTCTGTCCCACATTGTTGACTGCAGTTTCAACTTTTCTAAGGCATCATTTATTGATTGTGAATATCTGTCAGTTTGTGAGTAAAGATTAATGTGTATTTACAAGGGATGCTACTGATTGCATTGTAAATTTAACACAGTTCTAAAGCAGAATTCCAAAAATCAACCTGGACCATAGCAGCAGTTTCTGAATAAGTGCACAGCTTCTAAGAGAGGCAATATAATTTAGTGGTGATGAGGACAGCCAGCTAGACTGCCTACATTATCATCTGCCCATTTACCGGTTGGTTAACCCTGGGGAAAGTACTTATATCTCCCTTTGGAGGAGTTTCCTTGTCTGAAATGTAGTTGTTATGATACTTCATAGAGTTATGAGAATTTAAAATGCTAATCTATGTGCTCTCTACTTGGAATACAGTAAGTGCTCCATAAATGTTTGACACTATTATTCCTACAGTGGCTGCTTTGAAAGGAGATATTGCTTTGGCAAATACTCCTCTGGTGTGTTTGCTTAAACATTATTACTAATTTGTGAGGACAACTTTTGTGTTTCCTGGGTTCAGTACAATTTGACCTGAGAGGACAATTCTTATTTGTCACTGACAGTACATAAGCTTAAAGGAAACATGGGGATCAGTGTGCATTGTTGAAGTACTTAGAGCTCTTGTTTATAAATTATGGTCTTCAAATTTGTATCCCTGGTCCCCTGAGCACAGTGTGTTGGTGGAGCATGGTGTCAATTTTGGGTCAAAGTGACATGATTTGAATCCCAGGCTGGATACACCACCTCCTTTAAAACAGATTCTCTGTTATCTATTTGGTGTATTCCACTTCTGTGTAAAATTTTGTTTGGAAGAGTTCTACTACTAAAAATAACTTGAAAACCACTAGCTCAGCATATAGATTATTCATCTTCTTCTGCCCCCCACTGCTTTCATTCAGTGTATACCCCAGGGATGCAACTAATGTTAATATTAGCCTGAGCAAAACATAATTAGGAAGGTAAATCTACTGCAAAAAGTAATATCGCATAAATTAAATAAATTAAATATAGATCAAATCAAATATAAAACAATGTATTCAATTATCTGCATCACTGCCCCCTGCTCTAACATGGATATTTGAGAGGAGACTAATTTTCTTTCTGGGATAGGGCCAGAACTGAACCAAGACTGAAGAGCTCTGTCAATCTCTAGAATGATCCTGCTTGACCTATTGGGCATTAGCTAAAGGCACTGCCATTTTGCTCAGCTTAGTTTAGTGTCAATAAGTCGACCCACTGCCTATCTATCTTAATTGTTCAAACTTGAACTAGTCTTTGTGTGTTTCTAGAAGAAACCTCTGCTTCTATTTGGAAGATACTACACTCAGGCAGGATCCATTATGTGGAAAAACATTGAAACGTTTTAGTTGATCAGATTTCTAGAAACTTGACCTGGGAAAGCACATTTCTGCTCAATGAAGTTTCTAGGTCTGGAGAGCAGGCACTATCAGCACAATGTCAGTTCTGCTGCTGGAATCAGAACCATCACAGTAGTCTTGGACACCCTCTGCCCTTGCCACCCAGCCTCTCCAGTGTGTTGGTCTGCTCCTGCCTGTCCCTCTCTCCTCTCAAGCTTCCCTGCCTTCAAGCAGTCCAATCTCCATTCAGCTGGTGTCTAGAATTTTCCAGGTGGGGTGCACATGCTGTTTCCCCTTGTTTTCATTGAGCATACTGATTTTTTGTCATAGTGTGACTCGTGAATTCAGAAAAACCTGCTGCCCTGCTGTTCATCGGCTCTCGTCTCTCCCTCTTGGGTTGAGTACACAACTCTATGAGTACAGTTCTATGAGTACACAACTCTCTGTAGAACATTGTGCTAAAGTGGGGATGACACTGGTGAGATTTTACCTGCCCCAGTTTTAGGCTACTGGCAATCGAGATGAGTTTGCTTGTATTCCAAAATCACAGACCAGTGGAGGCAATACCATTGTAAACCAGTTCTTACAGCTGAAGGACAATGACCAGCAACGGGCTGTCTAGCTCTAATACTTTGCGATGCTCACTGCAGAAACTTTCCCTGACCCCCTCCCCACACATACCCCAGAGAATCTGACCATCCCTTTCACACCTGACCATTTTACCAAGTGACCACCTCTCTTCTAGCGCCTCTAACAATATTTTGGGGGCCACATTTGGGTTCCCATCAAACAGCAGTGAGTTGTTGAGGGCAAGAACCATGTCTTTATATCCCAAGTTCCTAACTTATTAGGTGCTCAATAGATATTAAAGAATTTGAGTTTGTGAATGATTGAATGAATAAGTACATCAAATACTCTCACTGCTTTTCAGCATCAAAATAATCAGGTGACCTACTATTTCCCCTCCATTCTAACTTCCATCATTGTATGAACCTTAAAACTGGGTTTTGCCCAAAGTGTTTCTCTGGTTTGTCACATTCAGTGTTTCCTTCTCCAAATCATCTCTTAGACAGCTGCACGGCTAATTTTCAAGAAGATAAAAACCCCAATTTCTCTCAGATTGCTTTCTTGCTCAAAAAATTTCCCATTGCCTGCAGGATAAAGTTAGAACTTCTTGGCCTGGCATTCAATGCTGACTGCAACTTGCCTTGATGTTTCTTTAAAAATTACTTTAATTGTTGCAATAAAGTAAAAATCAAAATCAACAAGCAACTATAGACCAGAGACACACTATGGAGGGGCAGAGGGAGGAGAAGAAGGATTAGGGTCAGAAAAAGGGGGTGGGAATTGTTGGGGAATATAACCAAAATGATAATGCATACATTATGCAAAAATGAAAAATGATGTAAGAATTATATAAAAGAAAATAATTTATTTAAAAAATTGCTAACCACATTGAAAATATAACAGATACTCATTTATCTACCACTGAGATTAAATATTAGCATTTTCCTTATATTTACTTTGATTCTCTTTTCCTAAATGAATATACAAACATTGCAGATACAGATAGGCCTTCCCCTTCCACTTTTCCTCTCCCCATCTGCCAGAAAGACTCCTTCCTTTGGTGGTGTTATCTCTCACTACTCACCTACGTAAACCATTTGGTGAGTTGTGTCCACGAAATATCTCCCTGAAATTTCTTTGTTCCTTCTCTTTTCTTTGAGGGCTAGTTTATTTTCCAACTTGTCCAGCAAGCTTTCCCACCAGCCCCTTAGCTTCTAAATTGCTAAGGAAGTTATTATCTCCATTGCTCACTTGGAGACACTTACTCTGCCTGTGTCAGTTTCTAAATAGCAGCTTGATCCTAGTCTTGGGTTTCTGCTCCCTTTATAGTAATTTTTTTCCATCTTATTTTATGTTATAGTTGATTGCCTGCATGTGTTTTTTTCCCATTAGATAACAACATTCAATATAAGATCTGAGTTTTAGTTTCATTCATTCATTCTGCAGGTTATGAAATTCCTGCTAATAAGCTCCAGCAATTGTTTTAAGCACTGAGAATACAGGAGTGAACACAATAGGCAGTTGCAGTGATTGTGGGACATATAGTCTAGTGGAGGAGAGAGAAATTATGAGAGTAGATGAATATGTCAAGGTGGTTAAGTGCCAAGGAGAAAAAAGCAGCAAGAAAAAGCCTGAAGAGTGAGGTAATTCTATTGTTGATATACATTAAATGTAGTTATCTCTTATATGCTCTGCTTCTCTGCTAAATGCAGAAGGTGCCTGGTACATATTTGTTGAATTACACAGCAGACTCAGATATTTGATAACTTGCCCAGGAGACACTAAGAGGCCAGTGTACACCATTCTCCTTGGAAGGTGTTGATAGGATGCAAATTTTAATCCTTTGCTGTCAGGAGTACCTCTGGATTGTTCCTTCACTCTCTCAGTAGGCGTGCATGATAGACATAACAGATTTTGATACTGATTTAAGGAGGGAAAATATGCTTCCCAGTAGCCTGTTCATTCCATAGTCATATGGAGCCAATTTGATGTCATCCTTCTCACTGTTCTTCAGCCATTGGGCTGATGGAAGTTTCACTGTTTCAGTGAAGGCAGGTGCGGTGTTACTGAGCTATGACACCAAGAAGGCTAATGCTGTCTTTCTAATCCTTCTAGCCTGCAGGACAGGATAAAATCCCTCAACTTGTCACTTAAGGAAATCACTGCCAAGGTAAGTACTTTTCTATGTCCATTTTCCAAAAATATCTCTGAGGTTTTCTTTTGACTGATTTTCATGTCTAACTCACTACACACCTGGATTCCGGAAGAAATGTGGACTTGGGAAGATACTGTGCAGAGAAGGCACTGAGCCAGAAGAGCCAGAGTTGGGGTGGCTCCCTGTGGAGGTCTTGACTCTTGGGCTCCCAGGAACTGTTTGGCTTGGCCTTTGCTCCCAAAGGAGTTTGTCAGTGTTGGGCATGGAGAAAGGCTTCTGTGCCCCCATTAAATGCCTTTGCTAAAGCTCTGCATTTGGAAATTCCAGAGAAGATAATTGCGTTGACAATATTTTTATTTCTTTTGGAAAGGTGAGGTAATTAATAAATGTAACTTTTATAATTTCTGCCACTCCTTAAGCCAGTTATTTTTGTCAACATGGCTTAGATGATCCACAGTTACTGAAAATGATCTTTCCTTGTTTTTATGAGTAAATTATGCATGTTATTTTAAAGGTATGTTTGAAATTTTAATTTCCATATAAATCCTCCCATTTTTAAGTAGGAAGATCAGGATTAAAGAACTAAAATGCAGCTCACAATTTCTTGGCAAAACAGAAGATGGCGTTTTTCTAGACCTAGAAAGAAGATTCCCAAAACATTTTTAGCAAATTTGAAAAGCGTTAAGCAATTCCCATAAAATAATTTCCTAGATGGTATAAATTATAATTTCCTAGAAGGAATAAATTGCAAAGACAAATTTAAATTCTCTTCAAGTTCTAGATTTCCATGATTGCATTTTTCTGCCTTGTGTCTTATACATATAAGTAACCTCTTTTTTTTTCTTTAAAGATTTATTTATTTATGAACACAAGAGCTGGGGTACAGGCCAGAGATGCCAGGGGTGGGGGGGAGAGGATTCACCAGAGACAGAGTGGGGAACAGAACAGCAGATTAACTAAAATACACTGCTGAGGGAAGCAGCGGGCGAGTCAGGAGAGGTCTGCTGTGCCATGTGGGTTGCTCCCTGGCCGGCCCGGGGTTGAACTAGTGCTGCAGAGGCTGAGGATTGCTTCATAGTGCAGTGCTTAACCCCTTGCGCCACCAGGGAAGCCCAGCAAGCTCTTTTTTGTACTAACTGACATTAGTGCAGGGGTAATTTTCAAAAGCAATTTGTAAGATCTTTTTGATATGAAAAAATTAGCAAAATTGATCACTTCTAAAACATTGCTGTAATAAAAAACACTGCTGTAATAAAAAACATTGCTGTAAGAAAAATAAATAAATACCTTTGCTACAAAAGACTTTTAAGATGGGAGTAATTTGAGAAATTAGTTATGTTTCCTCTCAGGAGGACAGGGTTCAGGTCCTCACAAACATATGGCTATGGTATAGTAGGTGATTACTTTTTGCTTTTTAAAATTGACTTTGGAATCGTTTTGCCTATTTAATATGCCATTGACGTATCATGTCAAGACCTTGGTTTGTGTAGAGATAAAGTGTGCTTTCATTGTTCTTTGGGAGCACATGGTCAATTCAATTGCATAGTCAATGTGGTGCTTCCTGAGGGTAGATTACTATCTTAGATTACTATCTTCCTGAGGGTAGATTACTATCTACAGAGACAATCATACCCAGCTGAGTTATTGACAAACTGTGAAGGAGGATCAGTTATTCTGAATTATTACTAAAGGTGACAGAGAACTGGGTATGAATTAAGATTCATGTTAAGATTAATTAATTAATTAATATTCAATTCTCTGTTCTCTGTCACAGTTCTCTGTCTCCTTTAGTAATAAAGTAGACTAAGGTATACTTTAGTAATAAAGTATTTGTGTTTGGTCTGGGAAACAGAGTGGTCATGTAATAGCTGAAATGTAAAAAGAGGTCTCTGAGCAGAAAGCAAAGCAGACAAAATCTGCTGACCTGGAAGGAATCCTTTCTAGAGAAAGTGATCAGGAAGACCTGCCCAGGACCTTGCAGGGCCATGCAGCTAAGCCCAGGTTTGGGGGTGGGCTGTTGGACTTGTGTGTCATTGGTAAGCATCTCCAGTAACTCTGGCCTTTTCCCTACTTTTGGTATTTAATTCATTCTTGAAAAAACATTGAATGATTTTGCTAAAAACCATACAGTAACAGTTTGATGGGCATTTTAGCCCTGCATGAAAGAACAGATTCCTTTTAGCATTCAGTCTTGTTCAGAAGATGGCCTTGGGTTCAGGAACCTGAGCTGCTTGGGAGCTGCCCTGCCCTCCTTTGGAGCTTCCCGCAAAGAGAAGAGCAAGAGACTCACAGCACTACTCTATTTGGGGCAGTGGAGGTCATGAGTCCCCAGGCAGAACTCTGGTAAAGGGCATTTATCTTAGGCTTTTATATTGAGTGGGGCTAAGACCATTCCCCTGCCCAAGTGGATGATGAAGGGAGACTGACTCAGTTTACCAGTTTTGTTATATGTAGCAGGACAGCAAGTGGGCCTGAATTCCTGCTGTGTAAGTCACAACCATGCAGCCCAATTGCATCCATAACCCTATCAATATCCACCACTGTGACTTCTAGGCAAAGCCATAGGGAGGAGAGAAAAGGACAAAGCCTCCTGCATGAGGTAGAAATACTCCTGTATTTCTTTTGGAAATATGTGCCATTTATCAGGTGCATCCTAAATTTCTGTGTAGAGGTAAAAGATAGGGGGACTTTTAAGTTTGGTTTTCAATTTTTTGCATATCAGAACATATAGTGATTACACTATAATGAGTTTGTATCTCTACAGTGAGTATGCAGGTGTGCATATTACATAACACAGGCAGTGTTTATATAGGTGTATATTTTGTATGACATTTTATACAGTGTATATACAAACATATGCACGTGCACAAGACATTGGAATTGGTTGCTAATCTCCAGCTACTGTTAAAACTTTGGATTTGCCCATATACCAAAAATAGTTTACTTTGTTTGCCTAGCTGCTCTAATGCATTTACAAAAAACTTGTAATTTCTTTGTTTTTCCATAGGAGTAAGGAATTCATGTCTAAGATTTAAAAATGCAAATGTAAAAGTTCCATTTGATAATGAGTCCTCAGGCTCCAATTGAATTTGTAAATTCAAAGGAGATGCAGATTTTCTGGTCTGTGTGTGTGTGTATATGTGCGCGCACACATGCTTGCATATGCATGCACATGCATGAATATGTGTGTATGTGGACATATCAGTCAACAGAGAATTAAAACAACTACCCAGTCACACAAAATAACTTTCTGTCCACTGCGGGTTTGATTGACTGGTGACCTTGAGGTAAAAGTTGTAGTTCAACTGTTTTCTTTCTTTAGTCTATTAGATACATAGATCAGATATTCTTTTGAGTCCTCTCTCAAGGAAAGATGGAAACTTCCTTCCATTCATTACTTTTCTTGACTCTTATGGGTTACCCAAACCAAAGGTAATTAAGGGATAAATGAGATGGAAGAAATAGTTGGAAATAAATGGGATATCTGGAGATTGGTCGATATTAGATTACATTTAGCAGAGCCTGAAAGAATTTACATTGCAACTTAATAAGAAGATTTAGAGAGGTTGTTTCATATTAATAGTGACAGCTTGAAGGATAGATTTGCTCAACAAAGGAGAAACTGACCCAGTCATGATTAACAGAAACTGTTAACTAAAATCAGAAATATATTGGATGAGACATTAGTGTTATGACTGGTGTTACAGAGTCATAGAAATGTTCTTGAACTTCTGATGACATTCTTAGATGATGGGTGAAGATGTGCCAGTCTTTGGGTAGAGAGCCTAAGACTTACTGCTCGGGGGTTGAGGGTGAGGATGCTGTCCAGAATATCTTCTGTTTAACTCCCAGTTCTGACATCCTGCCAAATCTCAGTACTTTTGAAATGGGTCTTGGAATCCATACATGTGTATGCTCAGCTCTGCTGGTGCAGACTTTGGGTTAGAGGCTGCCACACTGTCACCTTCATCCAGAGAAAGAGTTTTAAAGAGAGATTTGGCAAATGATAGCCTCTGGACAGAAAATAACTTGTTTAGGGCCATGGAAGAAATACTGTACTGTTTCGGGCGTGTTGGGTGAGGCTTCCGCTGATTCTAAAAACAATCTCAATTTCAGCCTCAGATCAGCAAAATCTTTCAAGTTGATGGTATCTAGCAAGGTCTAGATTCTTTTGGGGAAATTAAATTTTTTATTTTCTCTGAGCTCTGTGAATCCAACTGGGTTATTTTTAACTATTGAATGAAATCTTAGATTTTTAGCAAGAAAAAGAGGGAGACTTCCCCGTGGATCATCCCAATATGTCTCCACACATGTCATCCTTATTCAGCTGTGCCATATGCTTTTGTTCAACTGGAATTGTTCTAGCTAGCTCATTAATCTCAGTATAGATAGCCATTGACTGTGAAGTTTAGCTTTAAACAAAAGAAAACATTTGGATGTTTTAGCTTCAAACAAAAGAAACGATAACCTAAGACATTTCGAAAAAAGAAACTGAGCTTTAAAATTTTTGCTATTTTTGATAAAGCAACGGACACACAGGAAGAATTTAGAGTACCCTGGAAAAATAAAATCACAAAAACTGCAAACCTCACAGAGATCTCCTTGCCCATTTTTCAAAGCTGACTTTTCAGCAAATATGAACCCTCAAATTTTAATTAGACAGCATCTCTCAATTATGTCTTGGTAAGTGATTCAATTTAGTCTGTTGCTCTGCCCTTGAGCTTAGAGGTTGTGGGCTTTTATTGATGCTTACTATCTGTGAGACACAGCAATGTCTGCTCTCACAGAGCTTGCATTCTAGCCAGGGGCCTAGAGGGTGGCCATTTTGATGTGCATAATTAGCAGGTCTCCCAGGTGACATTTGAACAGAGCCCTGAAGGGTGTAAGTGAGCTGAGTTAACTGGGGCAAGAGTATTTTAGGAGGAGGGAGTAAGTAGCTAAGGCCCCTGAGAAGGGAGCAGGCAGAGTGAAGAAATTTTTTTAGTTGATAGTTTCTTTGTTGTATTGGCTCATATCAATTTTGGTTTCCGGTGTGGTGAAAGGTACAGAACCTATTTGAATATGCAAATGTTTGCATTATTAGTCCTCCGTCCTCTCTTACCTTTCCACCTTCTCCCTTATTTCTTCCTTCCTTTCTTTTTGCATTCCTTCCTTTTTAAGAACTCTCCTCCAGTTACTCTTTACCACCCCTCTTAATTATTTATAACTCCCTTAATTATTTATAAACCCAGAAATCTCTCAACTGGCTGATTTATTGTCATCTGATTTTTACCTGAATAAACAATGACTCCTGGCTGTTTATCCCCCTCTAGGTGTGCATGAGTGAGGAACTCTGCAGCACTCTGAGGAAGAAAGTTAATGACATTGAAACCCAACTACCAGGCTTGCTTGAAGCCAAAATGCTCGCCATATCAGGTAACTGGAGAGAGAGGAGACTTATAAGCAGTTGGAGTAAAATAGTGATGATCACCACCAAATCCGTGTTTTGTCTTTGATTAGCATTTTCTGTGTAACATATGTCATACTCAGATATCTTGAAGCTTTTATGGGGAGTTTCCTAAAACTGATGGAATAGATAGGCATCATGATTTTCTCATGAAGTGGTGATAAGGCTCTTAAAAATACAGATGAACACATAATATACAATGTACTATTAGCATTGGTACTGTATTTTGGACTTCTAATTCCTAAAACAGGAATTGCATACAGTTTAGACACTAGATGCTGAATACCCTATAATTCTACCCAATGTTATATAGGATTATGTATCTATGGATGCTCAAAGAATATTACTGGGTGTGATCAACTGTTTTCTATAGGAGGGCAGACTAATGACATGAGACAAAGTAATATAATTAGTTTATTTTTTATTTGTTTTTATTTTTTTAAAAAGATTTATTTATGGAAGCACTGGGTACAGTCAGAAGTGTGGGAGGGTGAGAGAATTCACCAGAGCCAGAGCGGGGAGCAGAGCAGGCAGAAGGACCGAAGTACACTGCTGAGGGGGCAGCGGGCAGCAGGAGAGGTCTGCGCACCATGTGGGACCCTCCTCTGGTGGCCGGGGAGCAGCCGGGGATCAAACTGGCACTGCAGAGGCTGCGGGCAGCTTCGCAACCCAGCGCTCAACCGCTGTGCCACCGGGGAGGCCCGATATAATTATTTTAATAGTCTTGTTTTATTACAGAGCAATCCTAATGTGAAATGGGTTGGCCTGACTGTGGGTCCTCACCTGCACCCTTAAAAGGGATTTATAATGAGACTCAACTGCAGGCACACACAAAAAGGGTAATAAGGGTTTATTTACAAAAAGGGGAGATGAAGAAATGAATAACTTAGGGAGAAAGAGAGATAAATTGGTGAATGTGTCCTACCGGTGCTGCTGATCTGGGACCCCAATAGCACGCTGAAAACTGTTGAAAAACCAAGGTCCCCCAAGGTCCACATATCTTGTTATACACCAAGCCTGGATGCTTAACTCCACCCTCAGTTCCCAGCAGTCCCCCCTTCAGTGTGATGACATTATGGGATTTGTAGTCCTTGTTGTTGATACCGGAATTGTCAGGCCTAGTCTCCCAGCCAGGAACGGATCCCAGGCTGCAGGGCAGCGCTGAGCCCCAGCTGCTAGACCCCTCACGGGTTGGTGTCTCACGAAGCCGCAGCAGGAACTTCGCAGACGCTCAGGCAAGCAAGCGAGAAGCGCAGGTTTGTTTAGAAGAAAAAAAAGTTTATTGAGGAGAAAAAGAGCAGAAATAAAGTGGGACTCCCAGGCCAGGGAACCAGGCCTGGGAGGGGCAAGGAAGCCAAAGTGGAGTTGTGTCTCAGGGAATATATACCTTTTTTTCCCTCATTATTCTAAAGCTGCCCCAGTCTCTTTGTGATTGGTTAGTTCTCGGCTGTTTCACTTAATTTGCTACTGAGTGGGGGATCTTCACGTTCCTTATCTAACAGCTTTTTCTTTCCCCATTTGTTGCATCTTTAAATTTATGGCCCAGTCCTCTGGATGGACATCCCTGCATTAAAGTTAAACAGTTGCCCTTCTAATGTGTCCATAAATTAAACCACTCTCCATTTCTCCAATCTCCGCCTCCCTTTACCACCTGAAGGAAACCAGGACTAGCATTAACAATGTTGTCCTTGGTTCTGGGATGTTTGTTTTTCCTAGTGGAATGGGCTACTTTCCCTGGGTTGTCCTTATCTCTGAAGCCTCCCTAAATTCTTCAGAGGTCCCCTCCTGCACTGTCCCTAAAACTGCCTAATAACCCTAGCTTGCCCTGTCTCATTGTCATGGGTCTCTTTGGTCTGGGGTGGGGGTGGGGTCCATAAAACATTAGTGGAGTTTGTTCAGGACATCCTTTCCGCCAACAATTACAGACTGTAGATCTGTAGATCTCTGAAGGTTTTTTCAGTGGGTCATTTTTCAGTTTAATCTGGTAGTTATTAAGGGATGTATTTCCCCATGCATTAGTAGATTGAAAACCCCAGTGTCTGAAAATAATCACTTACCCTGTTATTTGCATAGTGCTTTAAAACTTTTATCTGCATCTGTTATTTTTCTTATTTTTACAACAGCAATATTAGGTGAGTGGGAGGGATACTATGGCATCCAGTAAACAGATCATGAGATTGGGGTCCTTGGTTGAGTTCACTCAACTAGCTAAGTGGTGCCAGATCAGGTGTTATACTCCATTGTAATCCATGTATTTTTTAACTGACTTATGTAATGACATCCTCTAGTATTCTCTGAGTTTTATAGGTTGAATGAACCCATAGCTCATCAACTTCAGAAGAATCATAAAAATTTAACAAAAAGGTATAATAATTACATGTATGGGTTTTAAATGGCATTTTAAGAAGGAATACAATAATTGGCAGCTTCTGCTCTTCAGGTCATTAAACAACTAATGTTGGCAGCTAACGAGCAATTTGGTTCCCGGTGCAGTCATGCGTATTATTTACAGCCAGTAGAACATGGAAATGTGAACGAGGGACTTGCCTCTTAACAGCTTCACATGCCATTCACTTGGAATTATTGCCCCATTTGCTAAAAGAAAAAAAGAAGATTGACTACAGTCTTGCTTCTGAGTTAGGGGTTTTGCCTTTCTTAATCAATATATCTTTTCCAGAAATACAGGTGGATAGTGTCTCTATTAAGCCCAAGAGAGGAGAAACATAATTCAGGCAATAGAGATAGCCTTCTCCCAAGTGGGAAAAACCTCTTTTTCAACTCCCAAGGAAAATCCCTAAGATGGTATAGAGCACATGGGGCTTGGCTTTCTGTTTACCTCTTTGATCAGCTGAGAAAAGCAGTGAGGCCTGATTGGATGAGGAATGACTGAGTTCACTGGGATGAAAAGTCACCTCTTAACCTGCCTTCTTTTCCTGCTCACTCTTCAGTCTCTTTGTGGATGGACCTTTCAGTCAATGGGTCATTTCCGGGGATTGTACCGGGCCAGACTGGTCATCTTCTTTTGCAACTTCTGTTCTTAATGGGATTTGTTTCCATTCGAGCTGTACTACACTGGGAGGGCCTGAGGAGAAAAAACTATTTCTCTTGGGATCCTGATGGGCTTATTTCAGTGCCTTCAGGATGGCAAACCTCACTCCCTTAGATGACAACCACAATGTAAACATTTCCAAAGGAAGCCTTCTCTGTTTTGGGTTCCCTTGAGAAGGTGGGTGTGGGGGGAGGCAGGTGGGGGCCATAAGTGAAAGGGCCTTGAGATTCTGAGAAGCTCTATTGGCTGGAGGGGATCTTAGAGAATGTTCTTAAGATTCTTAGAGGGCCTTTTGTTTGTCTGAACGTTTTTACGATTCACTGTCTTATGTCTCCTGTTCAGGTTTGAGCTGTTGGGTAAGGCCCTTTAGTATGCATTTCTGGCTCCCACCTTTCCATGTTTGACTCATCCACTGTTATTGATCTGATCCATCTGTTGAGTCATTGGTTATTTTTTTCTTGGGCTTTGACTAATATGTGTCACTCAAAAGATAGCCAATAAGAGTAAGTTATTTAGGAAAAAGGACACTCCTTTGTTGATTCCTGATCTCCAGATTCTTTTATTTCCATTCCTCTTTTGGGTTTCCCCTCAGCTTGAGATACATTTTCTTTCCCACTTTTCTCCTGTTATCTATTTCCAAGGCACAAATAGTTCAAATAACCATTTATTCTTAAATAACACATCAAGATGTCTCTGGCACCCCAAGCCATTTATTTTTTAAATATGGTTCTATCCAATTTCACTTTTCCTTTATAGAAAATAAAAATGATCTACACTTAAATATATATTCATTGCAGACAAAAGTGTTATCAATGGCAACCTGAAATCTTTCTTAGCTTATGATTTGGGGGAAATGATACCATTCTAGAAAATAAACTCGATTTTCTACATAAATAGAAAATGTTTCCCTCTCTAAAAATGTCCATGAGTTGGGGGCCTCCCCTGGTGGTGCAGGCGGTTGAGTGCCACACTGTGAAGCTGTCCGCAGCCTCTGCAGCACTGGTTCGATCCCGGCTGGCGGGCGAGGGTCCCAAATGGAGCGGCAGACCTCTCCTTTTGCGCTCGCTGCTCCCCTCAGCAGTGTATTTCGTCAGTCTAGCCTGTTCTGTTCCCTGCTCTGTCTCTGGTGAACCCTCTCACCCTCCCATGCATCTGGCTTGTACCCCGGTTCTTATATAATAAATAAATCTTTAAAAAAAAAAGTCCATGAGTTATATCAATGACTGGAGGAGATGATAGACCCTTTAAAGGTTTTTCAAAGATGATGTCTATATAAATGTAAATAAAGTGAACACTTACCAAATGAGAAGCAAAGGCTGGTATTCAGAACTTGCTAGAGCAGGGAGTCAGCCACTATCACTTTTGTGTTGGCAGAGACAGAGGCAGGCAGAAGAGTGAGAAAATTTTGTAGTGACTAAAAGGGAAGGTTTTTGATGCCATTGGACTGGAAGCTGTTGGCCTGGGGGAGCTGGAGGTATTAAGTGGAACACCCTATGTGATTGGTTAGTGGAGCATATTTGTTTTTTTTTTCTGGTTGGTCCTAAGTTGGACCATAGGAGGGACAAAAATTAGAGAAGCTGTCTGTTATTAATCAAATCGTGGCTTTTTGGGGCCAATTGTTGCAGAAGTTATTGCTTAGTTTGCTGAACTGCTACTGGAGATAAACAATCTCACTTCGTCCAGGTTTATTTATTTTCTGCCTTATGGCCTGCTGTCTCCCATGGCTGCTTAATATAGCTATGGGTTGGTTTCCGGGGTAGGTTACTGCAGACTGTGGGGTAGCAGTCTACTTCCATATATGAACTGGCTACTGTCTGTTGGTGTATTTAGTCTCTCACCAGGCATCACATGTTCTTAAGCTGTTTGAAGCAGCCTCTGTTTGATGTGAAATCCTGTGTGTTCCAGTGTATGTCCTCCCTCATCTTCTCTATGAAATATATGGCTGTCTAAATGTTTGATGTGCGAAACCAGTCCTGGGGCTCTGCTCACAGAAAATGCTTTTTGTCATCTCAGAGAATCAGTCACTGGAAGAAAGAAACAAAACTGACAGGTCAGCAAATTTCAGCTGAAACAACTTTCATGGGAAGGGGTGTGTGTGTGTGTGTGTGTGTGTGTGTGTGTAGGGGACAGTTTTGGGGGCTTATTTATCACCTATGTTCAGATACCTCAAGTTCACGTCTGGCAGGTAGTCTTGATATCACTGAGGGGAGGCTATGAATGATAGGTTGTGGACTTCTCTACCCATCTACTTGAGCTTAGAGCTCCTTAAAAGATCTGGTGTTATGCCAGAAAAAAAAGTAGGTTTCAATTATTTTTAGCACTGGTTTTATTACTTTTCTCCCAACAAAGAAGTATAACTCAAATTTGGGTAGGTAAAAGTGTATCATTGTAAATAAAATTATCTGTGGATCCAAGCAAGTATACTCTGTGCGTGTGTGTGTGTGTGTGTGTGTGTGTGTGTGTACTGAGTGGGTGAAATATCCCATATAAGCACATCCCCTTTGTGCAAAAGATGATTTGTGGTCTTCTTTGAACCAAATCACTTACTGAGCTGTATTTTATAGAATAAGCACCTAACATGAGTTTGGAGATACTGAGTTCAGTTTCATTAACTACATATGGGGTCTTAGAACTCCAAAACTTTGTAAGATCGGTAAAGTCATCCTCTGGGCTTCGGTTTCTTCTTCTGGAAACTAAAGACAATCATTGTAACATCCCTTTCCTGGATTGTTGTGAAGATTAAATAAGACAGTTGATATAAGAAGAGCTCTGTCGTCTATAAAATCAGGCTGTCAAATAATGGTCACGGAAAATAACCCCCAATACTATGCTGTAAAGGAGGGTCAGTATTTTAATTCAGAGATGCTGAGGATAAAGTTAGAAAGAAGAGTGGGTGAAATGAGCGCCAACTTTGTTGTATACCTAGAGGTTTTTGATTGTGCTATTGGTGGAATAAAATCTTTTGACAGATGCTTAAAAAAACCCACATGAATGCCCAAATACAGTTCGCTAGGGAGGAGGCAGGCATATGTGAGGTGTGATGGCAAAGGCGGGACATTCATCTCTACACAAATCCTCCTGTGGCATTTAGGAAAGGGCCCATTAAAGTTACGGAGATTGGGGTCACGGGGTCACTGATGGGACTTCCTTTAGAGATCAATGTTGACTTTTCTGAATTTTCATCACAGAGCTCTTGGCTGGCTTTAGTCATCAGGCAGGGCTAACATCAGGCAAGATTTACCTCATGGGTTTGAATCCCCAGCCAAAATGCTTATAAAATATTAACTGAGGGCAGTGTAGCATTTTATCATGGCTTGGGTTTTGATATTAACTGTCTCTCTGGGAATTTATACTCATTCTGCATATATAAAACTTCCACATCCATCACTAGGCATTTCCCCAAACCACATTTTTTAGGATCAAGGCAGGGACTCAAGTTTTAATTAATGATCTCTCATATTTTATTGAGGGGCCTGCTCTCTAGGGCTTGTCATGAATTGCAGGGAGGTCTGAGGATGGATTTCCAGAAAACCTTCTGTATATGCATTCCTTATATAGAGTCTCTTCCAGTTTGTTTTTTGGGGGGTCTTTTCTCTTTGAACTATTTGTGCAGGGAATGACACACTGGGGCACATTTTTCTAGTGTCTCTGGGGGCCCAGTTGGTTCCCACTTTTTTATTCACTCTCATGCTTGAAAATGTGGCTCGGCAAAAAATGTGGCCTAGCCTAGAAGACACATTTGAAGTGTTGACCTCAGACAAAAGTAATAAGTTAGTTAGACAACAAACAGGGTTTATGTAAAAACAAATGACAGGAGATGGGGCCGACTGGAGAGTGCGTACATGACATGAGCCACATGCCCTACCCTGAACCTAAGGCTAACTCTACCTGTATAACCTCCTTTGAGGATGACCTCTCTGGCTTCTACTGCAGGGGGATAGTGTTAGACTCTGGGTATGTTGATCCTGTAGTTAGCTGATTCGTGCATGCACAGCCATTCAAGAGCTTGGTGGGTGTTAGCTCTGTTTCTATTTACAACTCAAAAGCTTGTGGAAAGTCAGTCTGCTGTCCTCTGGTGGGACATTGCTTTTCCTAAATGATTGCAAATCCATCAGCTTGGCATTTGGGATCCTCCACCATTTGAATACACCTTCTGTGTAGGTGTCAGCTCTGCCCAGGTCTGGAGCCTCCTACCTTTGCTTTCTACCTAGGCTGTCCATTTCTTCTCTTGGATACCTTACATTCTTTCCTCAGGGTACCTGCCTTTATCTCCCCTTCTGGAGCAGTCTCTTTTCTCTGTACTCTCTTGAGTATTTCCCAACTTTTTTTTGCAATCCAGCTTATTTTATTTATTGTTAACTTCCTAGAGAGCACGTGGGTTCCCCAGCTTGTTCTGTGTTTTCCCGCACAGTGATAGATCACAGTCTTAAAAGATATTTATCCAGTCATGAAATTGGAAACTGGATGATTTCAGTGGCAGCAATGATATGTGTGAGGTGTTCAGGAGGCCACAAAAGTGGGAAAACCTTTGGTAACACTTGCTGTAGTTTTGTCAGAAATCTGCCTATGAAGTAATGATAATAAGGAAATAAACTGTTTAGTTTAGCACTGAAGAGGAAGCATGCAGGAGTTATATCTGAGTTGAAAACTTGTCCTGTGTTTTATTGTTAGGTAATCCAAACTATTTAATCCTCTAGATTTTAGTTCTCATGGCTGTAAAGCAGATCTGACATGTATTTTAGGAACATAAAATGCACTATTATTTATATACTACTAAGAAAGAAAACTGCTGTCAATTAAACAATGCTACAATGCTTTCTGTGACTTAGAAATTTTATCTTATATGTATGAAATAGTCCTTTCAGATGCATCAGGTTTTTGAAAAATCATGCATCTTTAAAAGATGGAATCTATAAGAGGAATTCTTAAAGAAGGAAAATGAGTAAGTTGAGGTTTTCCTAAAATGTCTACATATGGAGAGTCTGTGTTCTGAAATGCATTTTGACTCAAAGTAGTGAAGCTCATGTTTTCCTACATGTAATCACCCTTTGCACCACTGAAGGTATATTGGTGATGCAATTTTCCCCCTCCCTTTCTCTAAGAATGAACCACCATTTTCAGCAGGATTTTCTACCAAGGTGCTAATGTTGTTCTACAAGTTTTAAAATGCTGGTTAAAATGCTATTTTTACCAATCCATATCAACAGAAGTTTTTAGGCAATAACCAGGACTAAAATGGTCCTAAAGTGGTTTGTTCGTAACACCAGGGGACAGCAGATGGACAGCCAGGTCACCAAGAATAACAATCACATAATAGCATCTTCATCCAAACTGCACACCTAGCAGTTGTAGGACAAGTCTCTGTTTAGAGGAGAGAATGTTTGTAGCTCTTTGTAATTATGGTTATAATAAACTCTTAGAAAACATAATAGAGCCCTCTAACAACAATAACTGTTGTTTATGGAGCACTCATTATTGTGATGTATCTATTAACTTATGGTTTACATTTATGTTTACATTTTCCCTAATATATTTTTTTTATTAAGATATGATTTACAGGGGCCTCCCTGGTGGTACAAGGGGTTAAGCACAGCACTGTGACAGCTCCCAGGCCTGCCAGAGAGCTACCCATATGCCACAGCAGACCTCCCCTGTCTCACCTGCTGCTCCCCTCAGCAGTGTATTTCAGTAGATCTGCCTGTTCTGCTCCCCACTCTGTCTCTGGTGAATCCTCTCACCACCTGCAACTCTGGCCTGTACCCCAGTTCTTGTACATGTAAATAAATACATCTTTTTTTTTTTAAAGATATGATTTACACACAATGAAATGCACAGATCTCAAGTACACAGTTCTATGAATTTTGAGAGCTGTGTTTTCATCAGGCCTCTCAGATATTTTCATCACCCCAGAAACATAACCCTTGTGTTCCTCCCTATTCATCACCTCTCTCTTTCTAGAGAGCCTCTGTACTGATATTTTTTATCATGGACCCGGCTTGTCTGTTCTAGAACTTACTGTCAACAGAATCATGTGGTATGCACACTTTTGTATTAAAAATTTTTTTGGATACCTCCTTGTCACTGTGCATATGTACTGCATGTTTGAAGAATTTGTGCTATTGCTGAGTAGCTGTCCATTGAGTGAACATGCTACTGTTTCTGCACTCTCCTCTCATTTCCAGTTTTGGGCTGTCATGAGTGAAGCCACTGTAAAATTCAAGTACAAGTATTTCTGATGATACACTTTCATATCTCTTGGATAACTATGCAGAGGTAGATTTGTTGGATCAAATGATAACTATAGTTTTATGTTTGACTTTACAAGAAACTGCCAGAACTTTTTCTCAAAGTGTACAAATTTTTTTGTACATTATTCAGCTATGGGATTCAAGTCTTTCATCTGATATATATATTGCAAATATTTTCTCCCAGACGCAAAGATGACTGAAACCTTTAATCTCAGTTTGTCATCCTGGGCCTTTTAATTGGTGAGTAGAGCCCATTCACTTTTAGGGTTATTATTGATGTATATTTTTTTAATTATCATTCTAGTTTTTTTAATTTTTGATTGCTTAGTTATGCATACAAGAACTGGGGTGTAGGCCGGAGGTGTGGGGGGTGAGAGGATTCACCAAAGACAGAGTGGGGCACAGAACAGGCAGATCTACTGAAATACACTGCTGAGTGTAGCAGCTCGTGAGACAAGAGAGGTCTGCTGCACCATGTGGGTAGCTCCCTGGCCGGGGATAGAACTTATGTCGCTGTGGCTGGTACTAGCTTAATAGTGCTGTCTTTAACCCCTGCACCACTGGGGGGATTCCTCCTCTAATATTCATCTCTTTGACATTTGGATATTTGAATGGAGGAATACTATGTGATTGCTCTAATGGGTTTCTTCTACCCATAGTTCATCTGGGACATTTTTGTGTCATCATGTTTTACAAGGACATGAATTAGCGAATGGAACCCCCTAAAACAGATATAACAAATAAGGCGATAGGGAGACTGGAGGTTTTCCAGCTTATGGAGGAAAATCAATCAGTGTTTTTCCAGATTCCTCCATAGAAGGAGGAATATTATGAAGTTTGACATAATTAAAAAGTTTAGTGTGCTATATCTACACTGTTGATGCACGTTAGCTGTTGCTAAATCTTCCTTGTGTGGGGATACTGTAAAGCCTGATTCCTTCCTTCTCTCTCACAATGTGCTGCAGGAAACCATTTCTGTATGGCCAAGGAGCTCACGGAGGACATTAGATCATTAACATCAGAGAGGGAAGGGCTGAAGGGACTCCTTAACAAGCTGCTGGTGCTGAGTTCCAGGAATGTCAAAAAGTTGGGAAGCATTAGAGAAGATTACGACAGACTGAGAAGAGAACTGGACCATGGGGAAACAGCCTATGGTAAGTGGTTACAACTTTTGTTTGATGAACGGTTTGTGATGTTTATTGTTTGGTGTGGCTGAACAGGTTGTTCTATGCTTCATGTGCATGCCACAATGGAGGGTGTCCTCCAGCATTTTTCCTGGAGTATTTTGTTGGCAGGATTGTTGGCAAATGGGGTAGGATTACCTGTTGGTTTTTGTGTTGCTGTTCATATATGAAATTTTTTATAGTGTATTTTTAATTAAATATTTTTTATATTTATTTTCTTACATCATTGTTAATTTTTGACAGTATTTGATTTCTCCCCTCAAGTGTAGTTCCCATAGTTCTCCTACCACCATGGCACCCATGGTCCATTACCACAGTCCCTTATGCTCTGACCCTATTTTGATCCATATACCCCTCTCTCCCTGCCCTGCCCTGCTGTATTCCTCAGATATATGTTTAGTTTGCAGGTTTTGTCTTTTTTTCATGACCCTTTGTTTAGTTTCTCTATATTCCACATATAAGTTAAATCATCCTAAATTTATCTTTTTCCTTTTGATTTATTTCAGCTGGCATAATCCCTTACAACTTTAACCATGTTGTTGGAAATGGCTTTAGTTCATCTCTTTTGATTGCTGAGTAGTATTCCATTGTGTGTATGTACCACATCTTCTTGAGCTACTCATCTGTTATGGGGTATTTAGATTGTTTTCATATTTTGACTATTGTAAATAGTGCTGCAGTTAACATAGCAAAGTTTCCTTTTGAATTAGTGTTGTTTTTTTCCCTCCTCCTTTACCCAGTTTTTGCTAATAATCTTGTGATTACTTAGAACAGTTTCTCCCTTGGCATAGGCCTTGAGAATTTTCTGTGTTTTGCAATTACCATCCTTTTGTTTTTTGACTCAGTCTTGCTTACAAAATCACAGAGTAAAGCAGGCCGACTCAAAAAATTGAGAAAAGACCTTGAACTAGCTCTTTCATGAATAAGCTTTTCTGAGAGTGTTTTTCTTAGGAAGAATGTTGTAGAAGATGCTTCAGCTTAAGTAACTGCTTACCAGTGTAGTTAAAGTATTCTCATGTTCTCTTCATGTTCCAATTGTTAGAAGTAACTAAGGTTTCCTTGAGTTTTCTCCCTGAGCGATTGTCTGAGAAGATGTCAGTTCAGTACAAATTGATAAAATAAAAACTTTTTTCTTACTACAAATGTAAGAATCTCTGATGCATCAGTTTCTAAGTGCAGAATGATGTATGATGTAAATTCAGATGTCAAATATATTAGATGTTAGAAGCTATTTCTCCTCTAGTAAAAAAAGAAGAATATCCAATTTATAGGCTAATACATGGTACAGTCTAAATGAGGTAACACAGAGACCCTCAGATGTTTGCACATGTGTGTGAGTGGGTGTGAGTATGCACATGTGTGCTTCACTTGCATTTCTCTTAGGAGCTAGAAGTTGATGTAAGGAAAAGGGCATATATAGCATAACATGCCCTCATAATAAATGCTGTTTACTGGGAGAACGAAATACATATATACTATTAAATGACTATATTTTCATAGTATGATTCTCTAAAAAGAAATAAGAAAGAAATGGTTATATGAAGCAGCCACATTTGAAATAGGTCTATTTGAAAACACTACACAAATTGAAGGAAACAAATGTTAGTATTTAGAACCAAATAAAGAAATATGAAATCAGCTAGCAGAAATTAAGCGTGCCATTACACAGTGAATACATTTTGTTTTGAAGACTTTCTGAATTGTGTAGCGAGATTCTTCACACATCTACATTGGTTCAGAGCTTTCTGTTTTTTTCATTTCTGCAGGTACAGTCTTGTTTTTGCCAAACATATATTAGACTGTATTTGAACCTTAATATATAACTATAGTTCCAAGGAATGACTATCCCCTTCCCCATATATCATAGCGTGATTTATTGTCATGATGGGCATTGGACATTTGAAACAAATTTTATTGATTTAAAAAATGTATAAATAATGAAAACTATGAAAATTTTCATGTTATCACAACCTAATCTTTGGCACAAAATGAGGAAATGGTTATATCTAAGAATAAAGAAGACATGACAAATTTGGACAAATTTAGTCCAATGATGTTTTCATTTGAACGTTGAGCACTTGAAAGCCATTAATATCTCTTTAACAAAATGAGCTGCATAGTATTTTTTGAATCTCATCATTGTCACTTCACTAAGTATTTTCAAAATGATGAATAAAACATAAACAAATGGAATAAGAGATTGTTACCATGGTTGATTCTAAATTGCAGATGGCTCATTACTGTTATGAAGATTTTCTTTATCTTTTATATGTGGATTTTGCTGCTTCAGCTACTCTTTTCCCTATTCTTTTGGTTGGAGCTAATTTTTAACCAACCTGAGGTGACTTGGCTTTTAGAGAGCCAAATTAATAATGGTGGGTTGCTAAGAATGTAGGAGACAAATAAATAAATGATAAATTCCTTAGTAAACTGAAGCTTTTGCCTATTGAAATGTAGTAGGCTTAGGCCAAAGTCCATATCTTGTTATTTGTTGGGTTTTGAGAGTTAACAATTCAGAGGGAGCTCTATGCACAAGTTTAATTGTAGAGCAAATATAAAGGAATAGTACATGTGTGCATGTACGTACCATGAGCGGAGTTCTTTTATTCTCAGGTAAAACATTTGAAAATAAGAAAAGGAATGAGCAATATGTAGTTTTTTTTTTTTTTGTGGGACCCTCGCCAGTGGCCAGGGAATGAACCGGTGCTGCAGAGGCTGCGGGCAGCCTTGCAGCCCAGCGCTCAACCGCTGCACCACCAGGAGAAGCCCACAATATGTAGTATTCTTAAAAAAAAATCTTGATTTCCCAGCAATGGCTGTAGAATGTGGCATGCAGGGGAAAAAGGCAATTAGAAATGGACAGGCAACTTCAGGCGGACAAAGGATCAGGCTCTTCTGTGTTGTTATTTTGTGCTTTTCAACATGTGACTTTCCTTCCAAGAGAGATGATGCAGCCATGTGCATGAGCAAGCCCACCCAGTGTCCTGTTTCTATAGCACCTGGGGAGATTTGCAGTCTTAGGGACTGATGATAAGTTTCTTTCATACAGAGAACTCATTCATGGAATAAGAATAATGGCTCATGACAAATGAACTTGTTTTGCTGATCACTTACAATATCATTACATCTTATGTACCTGTCTAGGTTACCAGTGGTTATGTTTAAAAAGCACTGTTTTTATGTTTTATTTATTTTGATGTGTACCTGGCATGGTATTTTTAAATTTATTTAATTGTTTTAAAAGTACTTTCTTTGAAAAATTTATTTCCTTACATCTTTGTTAATATTTGGATAGTATTGGGCCTCCCTGGTGACACAGCAGTTGAGCGCTGGGCTGCAAAGCTGCCCGCAGCCTCTGCAGTGCTGGTTCAATCCCCCACCACCAGCGAGGGTCCCACATGGCACGCAGACCTCTCCTGCCGCCCGCTGCTCCCCTCAGCAGTGTATTTCATCAGTCTGCTTGCTCTGCTTTCTGCTCTGGCTCTGGTGAATTTTCTCACCCTCCTGTGCTTCTGACTGTACCCAGTGCTTGTATAAATAAATAAATAAATAAATAAATAAATAAATCTTAAAAAAAAATATTTGGATAGTGTTAGATTCTCCCCTCTGGTGTAGTTCCTGTATTTTTCCTACCACCATATCACCTGGCTCCACCACCAAGAGTCCCTTGTGCTCTTCCCTGCATGTTTTGCCTCCTCTCCCTCCCATTCCCTCTCCCATGCTGTATGGTGTGGTATTTTTTAAAATGGTAAAAATACCATAAATAATTGCTCATTTGCTGGGACCAGATCTTAAAACACAACAGTAGTTCTTTCTTCTTTTATTTTATGTTACAGACACAGATCTTAGATCTTATTTAAAAAATGTTTTAAAAAGTCATTTTCCAAATTAATGAGTGCAGTGATAAGTTTTGATAGTCTTTCATAGAAGATGCTTGGCTTGTCTGAGTTGAATAATCAGATTGGGGTGCCAGTAGACAGAACAATATGATGAAAAAGGACTGAAATATGCCAAAGTACTCAAGGGCAAAGGGAGACAGAGATCATTACCCAACCTGCTGACTTTCATCCCAGTGACACACACTCTCTGTGAAGTGGTGAGAGAGGGATGAGCTTTAACCCCCCGTGAGCTGTTCTTAAGATTTCAGGAGAACACTTTTGAATTCTGAGCAATTTTAAGTGCTGTGAACTAGAATGGAAAGCTAAATCTATTTTTCAATCCTTCAATACTTATGGAAATGAACTACAAACCTTTAATTATTGTGGATTCCAATTTTTTTTAAGGGAGGGTGAGATTAAAAAAAAATTCAGTAACTTTTTTACAGTTTGCTACATCTGCTCTTCAGAAAAAAGACAAGCCTGAGATTTACATAACTGTTTTTCTATCCCTTGTGTATAAGTTGGTAATCTGTATTGTACTTTATTAATATTGTTGATTTTTCACTGTAACTCAGATATAAAGGAAGCAGACGTCAAGGGGAGAGATTTAATCACAGAATAATCAGGGCTAGAATTTTAAATAGGACATCATTAGCATGTTAATGAATTTTCCCACTTTATGCCAGCTGCCCGAGTAGAAAAGACATTGCAGATGTAGCTCAAAAATCTGCCTGGGTGTGCAGCCCGGTGAACTGCCAGGAATTCATGTAGAGGATCCATAAAATACGTAAAGGGATTCTCAGTGTGAATATCAAAAGGCAGGATTTCATTTTTTCTGGGGATGATAGCTGGTTGTGTCCAGATTAAAATCATTTGCCTGTCAATTAGTAAGGAGAAAAAGGAAGGCAAATAAGGAGAAAGATAAAGGTAATAAAGTTGACGTGAAATCAACTTTTCAATGATGGTTTGAAGCAGAATCTATATTTTGTCTTAGATGAGAAAGCCCATATATTGGACTACTTCAGAACTTTTGAAATTGAAATAACTAGTAAAAGGAAGTATATATATTATTGAATATAACATCATCTACAAATAGTGATAGATTTCTTTTTATAGTTTTCCTTGCTTAATTGCTTTAGCTAGTACTTCTACTACTAGGTTGATTACCACTTTCAATGGTGAAAGTGGACATTTTTTGTCTTGTTCCAGATATTAGATGAAAAGTTTTCAGTTTTTCACCATTGAGTATGATGTTAGCTGTGGGTTGTTTATGTGGGCTCTCTCTATATATATCTATATATCTATATATCTATATATATCTATATATCTATATATATAGCCTTTCTTATATTGCAGTCTATTTCTTCTATCCCTATATGTTGGAGAGTTTTTATAATCAATGAATGTTGGATCTATTCAAGTGCTTTCTCTGTGTCACAATATTAAGAAAAGTCTTCCAGTTTGGAGCTCTTGTGCTTTACATGTTCTACATATGTAGGCAATGATTACCTTTCCGCATTATTGATATATTTAGAAGGAATTTTACAAGAAACATTAGAATAAATCTGTTTCTTTTTTTCAGTGAGTGGAAGGAAATAGAGATATGGAAAAACATATAAACAAAGACATAGACAACAAATTTTCTTAAAAATAAAATCTATTTTTATATTTTTATATTCCCCATACAATATAAAAATAAAATTTATTAATTAAAAAAAAAGCTGATAGAAATGAAAGACAAATTAGATCTACAATTGGGATTGAAAATGTTCCAAACTATTTTCTAAATAATCAATAAACAAGTAGAGATAAAATCAGCAAGGAGAAAAAAAAAATAAAATCTAAAAGTTTAGCCAGAAAAAATGTTAATGACTGTATTAATTAGTTTGGTTGGAAATATGATGTGATAATGAGCTTCCTCGGAGCCAGGACAGAAAAAACAATTGAAGCATCATCTGCTGCCTCATAAGCAACTTAAAACACAAAGTTTTCAGGAATATGAAGAGTGGTAAATTCTAAAGGAAAATTTTTTTGAGAGTATAATGTAATGTCTTTAGGGACAGATTTATAACAAATGCATAAGTCCTTTTCATGTGGCTGTTGTTTTACTCTTGGGTAAGACATTTGAGGATGCCTTCCAAAGCAGGAGTTCATGGATGGTCCGTGAATCTCTCCAAATTTTATTTTATTTTTTAAAAGATTTTATTTATATAGTGTAGAAGATCTGGGGTGTAGGCCAGAGGTACAAGGGGCATAAGAAGATTCACCAGAGACAGAGTGGGGAGCAGAAAAGGTGGATCTACTGAAATACACTGCTGAGGGGAGCAGCGGGAGAGACAGGAGAGGTCTGCTGTGCTATGTGGGTAGCTCCCTAGCTGGTGATCAAAATCAGGCAGTAGCAGTGATAGCACTGAGACTTAACCTTTAGGCAACCAGGAAGGCCCATGTCCAAATTTTAGACCTGTGGATCTATACATTATTTTTTCTACAAAAGATCCAGTTTTTCAAAGATTCTTAAAGGGATCATGCTAAGATCTTCCAAATTTTAAGAAACATCATGTTAAAGTCTAACACCTTTGAAGTGATTTAGTAAGAACTCAGGCTAATTAAGGTTAAATATGGAATCTTCCAATGATCTTAGGTGATCTGAAGGTGACACTTGCCTGGAAGAGCGACCAGAGAACATACTGTATAGGTTCACCAAATGTCACTTCTTTCCTTTGAGTGCTGGGCTCTCTTTGGGCCAAAGGAGTAGTAGAACTTTTAATAACTGAGGACTAAGCTTTTCATCTGACTGCTCCTCATGGAACGGGAAGAGTATTGCAGGTTCTGTATGTGGAGGAACTTAGATTGTGATATGAAAAACATCTTATTGATTTCTATCTTTCTAACTTGAACATCTTTGTTTAGATTTAAAATATATATAATTTGAACTTGTGGAGAGAAATTTCCTATTAAAAATTTGAAAACCGGGCTTCTCTGGTCGCACAGGTTGTTGAGTGCAGTGTTGTGAACTGTCCACAGTCTCTGCAGCGTGGGTTTGATCCTGGCCAGCCAGGGAGATACCCACATGGTTGGGCAGACCTCTCCTGCCTTGCCTGCCGCTCCCCTCATCAGTGTATTTAGTCAGTCTGCCTGTTTGTTCCCCGCTTTGTCTCTAGTGAGTCCTCTCACCCTCCCACACATCTGGCCTGTACCCTGGTTCTTGTATAAATAAATGAATAAATCTTTAAAAAAAATTGAAAGCCTTTTTTTCTTGACTGAACTTTCCCAGTTCTAATCATTTATTTTTGATTCATCATAATAGTTAATTATTTTATCAGGATCTCAGTTAAACAAAGATGTGTATTTTAATTTCTTGTTTGTTTTTTTTTTCCTTTCCAGTGCTATCTTTGCATTACTATTAGCTTTACTACTTTGCATTACTATAGCATTACTATAGCATTACTATCTCTCTACTGGCACTTTTGCCCATGAATTTCTAAGCTTGAAATTTGCAATTAACTTCCTTTCTCCTTTATTAAATAATTGTGGTAATTCTACTGAGGGACATCTCCATAATGTGTAAAATGCCAGGATTAGGATATAGAAGGCTGCAGTTTAATTTAGTTCTATTGTTTGATAATTATCTGCATAGCAAATGGCATATATAGGCATCGCTGTGTAAGATTTGATGAATGATCTTTAACAAATCACTGAATTTTCTCTGCTTCTCTCTTGCATCATATATGACTCAGTAGATCCAGAGCTCTCTTTCATTTCCATCCATCCATTCAATAAGCATTCATTGAGCGTTTATAATATTTCCACCCACTGTACTAGATCTTTGTGGTCCAGAATGAATCACACTGTCTTTGAAGCTACTGAAGTCATCTTTATTCCCATCTGGTCTTGAATTCTGGATTCTGTATTATACACATTTTATTTTTCATTTTTTTCTTTGCGCTCATTGGTTTCTGATCTCTTTTTCCTATTTTTATTCATGCAAATTCTCAGAAGTCCTTCCTGTTACTTCCTTTTATACCTACCTATTTATTTTGATTTCTTTAAGTACTTAACAATATTTCAATCACATACCCTCTAGGTGGGAGTGCAATGATGACTTAACTGTATTTCATTATTGATTGAAATACACAGGTTTTTTTCTTTTTACTTGCCCATGGAGCAAGAATTTGATTCTTTGTAATGGCTGGTACATGTGACTCTTAAGTATCTGTAAGATGTTCTGTTTTGTAAATCATTCTTAGCAACCATTGTCTGTCCCAGCCAGCTTGTATGCATGCACACACACACACACACACACACTCATACACTCCCTTCTGAAGATGAAATTCAAAATGGTGCTAAGTGGAACCTCACGATTCCTAGATTCCTATAGGAGAACCCATCTGCTGTGGTTTGGGAGAGGGAGGTGTTATATAGGACAGTCCTGAGTAAGACAGAACATTCCAGGGCCCTGATGTGCAACTCTCTTTCTACTCCCATTTTAATATGTCCCTGGATGGAAGAAATGTCACCCTCAGTCAATCAAACAACGTAATGTTATGATTTGAAAATAAAGCATTATTATTATTACTTGAACTTAATTGAAATTAGGAGATTTTAATTTTCTTATTCATCTTCTTACGGGTTTAAAAATGAGTTCTTTTCAGGTTTCTTCTTTATTTGCTCTATGGCAAACAAAACAGTTATCAGAACCCTTGTGTGCACAGATTAGTTATATCTGTTGTGGATATTGCATGTATTTGAAAGAAAGAAATCATCCTCTTTATGTTGTCACTTTCTCTTCAGTAACAATTGATGATGAGTTTTCTTTTGTTTTATGCCATTATTCTGGGTCAGGCACTGTGCTGAAGTCAACATATATTTAGTCATCGAGTCTTCTGGTACTTTGTATGGCTGAGCCAGTACAGTTTCCCCTTCACAGGTGAAGATGCTGAGACTTAGAGAGGATCAATCCCTTGTCCAAAAGCACGTGGACATAGGGTCTGGACTAGGATTTGAATCCCCTTTTTTTCCTGCAATTTTATGTTTTACATTTTGTTATGTTCTTTACGAACTTGATTCCTAACATGAGGTCTCTACCTACTCTCAACTTCACCACCCTGCCTAAAAACTGCACTCATAGTCAAACTGTGAATCAAAAGTTGAATAAAAATCAACTCTTGATACTAAGTTGATAAGTGCCCTGAAAACAGATTTTTTTTTCATTTTTGAAATTTCTAAGTACACTCTTATATTTCATGCCTGAAATGATGATGCATTTGTTGCAATTTTATACCAGATGGATGCTTCAACTCCATAGGAGGTTCTGAAGGTTATCACCCTTATGATAATCATATGTTTTGTATAAAACTCCAAATCCTTTGTTTTTGAAGGGTAACTGAGAGGGACTTAACATACTACCACAAATGAGAAAAAGTTCAACTGTAACAACATTATTGAATCGTTACTTATTAATGTTAAACCAGTTTTGGATAATTTTTCAAAAAACAGTAGAATGTTATTTTATGCTTTCTGTTCTAAAATGCTTAAATATGTTTCCCTTTATATTCCTATAAGTAGATTGGGACACTATTTAGTTGCTAGTAGAGCACTACTTTAAACCCTGTTTGATTGAAAGAGTTTACTAATATGTCATCCTATTGATGACAAAGAATTCAACTTGCCAAAATATCATGGTAATCTCTCTGGACTTCTTTGGAATGAGTTTTTGAACTTTAAATAAAGCAGCCTTTTGAAATTCTATGCATAGGGACTTTGAGGAATTAAGACTGATTTTTATTTGACTGTATCCAATTTCATGAGGTTTTGCAGCATTAAATTTAATTGGCACTAACTATGACATCTCTTATACTATTATGCATTTTTCAATAATTAATTTTGTAAGAAATATCTTGTCTTTCTATTTGGCATTGCCATGAGTTATGGCTCCCTGCCATTTTTGCTGTGTGTTCCCTCCTCTTTAAAGCTACCTGTATTTAGCAACCCAAGAGAGATAATATTCATTTGAGAGATCATCATTTTTTTGTTAATTTGAGTGTTCAAGTTTTCTTTACTCTTGTAAAGGAAAAAGAGTATGCTGATAAATGTGTACCTACCCTGACTGCTTTGTCATACCAGTTTCTACTCTATTGGATCCATCATATTTTTGTATTTGGGAATGACCATCTTGTCTCCATACACTTTCCTTCCAGATTTTTACATAATTGGGAGGGATTGGGTCACTGTGGTGGGCCAATGTGCTGTAATTTAATATTTATAGCATGGCAGAAACCATCAAGAGCTACTTAAAGATATACTGACTTGATATCATCAAAAATTTATAAACCAGATATTCAGTATTTCACATGCTCACATACTTAATAGAATGTAATTTTATTTTTTTGGCATTAAACTTTCCAGAGTCTTTACTCTTTCTTAACAACCAATCGCCTACTTTGTCTTAGGATTAATTATAACCAAACTATTTTGTTAGTTTTTCATTTTCCAAAATGATTTTAAGCTTTTGGTTATTTTAGCCTGTTTGAACATCTCTCTTTTCCAAGGTGTTACTATAGCTGCTTTATACTTCACGTATCCCCACATATTTTATTGTCCTTCCTCAAGGAAGAATCTAATGAAGATATATTGTGATAACAGGATGTGCTTAGTGAAAGGAAGCCTGATATTGCTTGGACAGGTGACAGGAGTCTTGAGCTTCTTTGTTATGCTATCTAACCCAGCACTTGACTTTGGTCCATATACACCAATTATATTAGCAAGGCAGATACATTGCAATTTGACAAATGTCTGTTTACCCTTCACCCAAACCTGTTTTTCTTTCATTGACTGAGAAACCATATAGGCTGAATATCAAACACCATGTCACCAAACTCTCCAATTTCCAGTGGTCTGGAATCCTGATAATATGTCAGCCTTTGGAAACGAAATAATTTTTCCTGTGGGTTATACAAGAATCCTCTAAATTTGAGGCTTATGACATTCCTGGGGTTACTTTAGTGGACTTCCCCTTCTTAGCCCTATTTTTTAACTTATTCCACAAAGAATATCATATCATTTATCATAGGAATGAAACACATTTTTAGAACTGAACAAAAATTGTCCATCATACAACTTAAGTAACACAACTGCTGGAAACATCTTGGGTGTCCCCTTAGAGCTGGAAAACGTGCAGACCGTTCACACATTTACTATACTCAGAGTGTGGACACAGCTCTGCCCTCGGCCTTATAGGATGATAATGAAAACAACGACTATGAATTCATCACCCTCCTTGCACAGATGCTGACAGTGAGGCTCAGTGAGCTGAGAGAGTTGTGGACGGAAAGTGACAAGGCGGGCTGACTCAGACCTGTCATACTCCTCACATATACATATTTTCCTGTTGCAACAGAGTTCCAGTTTATTATTTGTGATCTTTACAACATCCCCAGAGTCAAATTCCGTGATTTATTTAATCATCCCTTTCTTTTGGTGTGTTTAATGATCACCTTATGAATTCTTTTCTGAAGATAAAGGGCCAGATTGGGATTCCTGGGTCAAAGAGCACAATTGACTTTTATGATTTAGAACATGATGTAAATTGACTTCCAAAAGGATTATCCAGTTTAATTGATGCTACCAATACATCCTTTCCAATACTGGCAGTTATTTCTTAAAAAATTATTAGTATAATAGCAGTAATGGTATTTAATGCATGCCTTATTATTGATATATTTAACTAACAATGGGATTCTTGTGCCTTTATAAATCTTTTTCATTGTGTGCTGTCCATGTCCTTTTCCATTCTTTAGTGTGTGGGGGGAAGGGGAAAACTTGATTATTTCATCTGACTATAATATGGCTATCATCTTTTATCTTACTGGTATGTATGTGTGAAATTAATCCCTTATTATGATTCCTTATGGATCACTGGAAGAAATCTTTATAAAAAACGATAGCATATGAGATAACAGTTTAGAATGAATTCTGAAACTTCTTTTTTTTAAGATTTTATTTATTTTATTTTTGCATAGAAGAACTGGGGTACAGGCCAGAAGTAGGGAGGGGGTGAGAGGATGCACCAGCTGAAACTTCTTAAGGCATCTGGGTGAAATGTTTCAACAAGCAACAATAGTAGATAGTATTTCTGGAAGAAAAGATATTGTGTTTTTACTCTGCTTGTTAATATTCGGTGGGACTGGCCTTTCAAAAGAATGTTATCTTTAGGGAACTAATGCAGTTGGGATCTTAATAAACCTATCTCACTTTTTACAATACATTTGTGAAGGTATTATTTTATATTTTTATGGTCATTAAAATACAGATAGTTACCTTTTTCTGCATGGTTATCTCATGTTAAGAGCTTCACTATTTTGGCCTTTTTATTAGAAAACAGTTTCCAATTTTCTTCAAAAGATTCATTAGAAAAACAGGTCCTCCTGCCCAGAGGAACGTTTTCCTCCCAAAGCTTGCTGTCATTTTGGGGACTAAAGGAGAGTGTCTATTTATGGTGTGTGTGTCCGCTAACGCTGCAGTTTGAGGGAGAGAGTTAAAGGACATGGGAGATAAAGGGCTTCCCTGTTTTGGAAGAAGGCCAAATGGGATGACCTTTCAAACTGTCACCAGCCTTTCATGGAGATAGGCTGGGTTTGCCACAGCTCCCTCCCCTTCTCTCTGCAGACAATAAGCAGCACTGGGTATTAAGTCAAAGATCTCTTTGCCCTGGTGATGTGTAATCATAATAAATTACTGTGATTTAGGTTTCAGGAAGGCACCTCTGGCCTGTTGTAGCTGTGGGTATGATTCTCCCACCACCCTGACCACTTCTTCTCACGGCTTTTGGCCGATCCCCATTGGCTTCTACATTCTTTTCTGTTTTTTCCCTCCACCTCTGTAATATCCCACACCCTGCGACACACATGCACCCACTCCTACATTCCTTCAAAGCTTCACCCCAACCGCTCCCTCTGACTGGCTCAACTTCCCACAGTTTCCACATACTTGGGATGAAGGGTATGAAGTCCAGCCCCACATCTGTCCAGCGGGGGCTTCTGGTGCAGTCTCCATCACCAGGACAGACTTTCCCCACAGACTCCTGTAAGTACATTGCCTGTCCTGCTTGCACCCGTGTTTGTAGTCAAAGTCTCTTTGTTCTCGCCCTGCCTGGAGGTTGGCCTGCTACTGTGAAGGATCATTATCCCCCACTAACGTTCCATGATTATTCATTCCATTTTTGCCATGTTTAATGGAATATTTAATAGCATCTATGAGGAAGCCTGAAGACTATAAATAAATGCTGTCTTTGGTATTGAAAGGGTTTTATACAATATAAAATTTAGAGCACATTTTTCCTCTGGAGCCCTGACATTAATATTCATCATGAGCCCCAAAGTAGAAGCTATTATATTTTAGCATAATGAAGTTTACCATATGTTTCAAAGTCACTCGCAATTGTGGTTCTCATAATGACAATTAGAAAGGTCATCTTGTCTTGCCAAGCTCTGTTGGATATATAAACCAGCTCGTGGCTGTCAGTGTGAAATGGATCAGGACACTTGTGTGCAAATACAAGGAGACATGATACTTCTTTGTCCAAAATATGGTTGTTCACATCTAATTACCAAGCAAAGACCATGCCTGGGGTTTGCCCTTAAATGGTACACGGACACAGAAATGGAAACATCTAACGCGTACTCTGTTCTATGTTCTTACTGATTAAATTATATGAAGCATGAATTGATGGGGATCCTAAAACACTGGAAAAAGAAATTTGACATTAAGACACTGGTTGTTTCTGTTTTTTTTTTTTTATGCATTACTTAAAAAAATGATTAAAGTAGGAGAGCTGTGTTGTATTTAATTCTCCATATGTGGCCTTTGATGAAAGGATGGTGAGTCGGTGGGGAAGTGGACATGAGTCAGGGTACTATGGCTTCGTATGGAGCCTGGAGAGGAATAAATCTCTGCTAGAACCAAAGCAGGTCATTCGTGGAACCAGAGCCAGGATGGAAGGGGTGGGTCAGGGAGCCGATGCCAAAGGAAATGGGTCTTCTCCTGGCTTGGGAACAAAAAATTAATTGCTTAGCTCTGAATTATGAGAGGCTAAATTTTTGTATTCAAGCTTTTGAGTTTACCATCATTTAATCAATGGAGGGGAAAGACTGATAAAGTCTTGGAATTGTCAGTGTATACACATAGTCTCCATAGTTTTTGAATTCCTTACTTTGGAGAAGATTGGAGAAGATTCTGGCCCATGAAACAGCTGAGTGTTGCCACTTGATACTATTAAATGTCTCAGTTTAAAAACTGATTTGTTAATTCAACATCTATTCATGGAATGCAGACACTGGGGAGAGTTGCTGCTTGCTGGTCTCCGTTGGGTCTAAGCTGTGCTTTGGTGGCTGAATCACCGTCTGTCTAGAGTGATTTGTGGTCATATTTGCCAGAGGCAAATAATTAGCCCACATCACTCCAGGTACTTTCTGGGCTAATGAATTTATTTTAATTATTTTTACCATTAAAAAATGATCTTTCTTAATTGAGAGTGATAGAAAGAGAGGTATAAATATTTAATAACCCTGTTAAACATACATGGAGAAAAGAGACTTAATATTCATGTAAGCAGGAAGGAAAACAACTCTAGCATGAAAATGAAAAAGAGCTTTTTCCTTCCTTCATCCACTCTTTCCCCCCCATTGGCCTAAAGCTGTAATAATTGAGTGAGTGTCTCTGTTGTCATCTTGTGTTATATTTCTCACGTCCTGCTTGATGTGGATAGGGGTGGGTATCTGAGTCTGTTTCTAGAGTTATGTATATGACTGTATAACATCCTTTCTTGGATTCTACATTTTTATTGTGCATATAAAACCCTTATATGGATGTATTGGATCATCTTGAAGAACTATCAGCCTATGTTTCACATGCCTGTGCAGCAGTAGCTCTTGTAGAGCCTGCTGGTCTCTCATTCAGAAGCCTTTGCTGGCACATGACACCTCTTGGGTAATGGAGAACAATAGGGTGAACCAGGCAATGGAGAACATTAGGGTGAAAAGATCTGATTTCTGGCCTCAAGAAGTTTGCAAACACACAATCCACAGGATACCAGGTGGTGAGGGTGAAACAGGTAAGAGAAGAGGTGAGCAGAGATGAAGACAGCTAATTTTGCTGTGAAAAAGCCAGGGGAGCTTCACAGGGAAGGGAAAGCATGACTTGTGGCTTGAAGGTACGTGAGGGTGGAAGTACTGTTACTCAAGGCAAGAGAACAGCACAAACTGTCAGCGTGATACATTAGGGACACAAGATGAGGGATCAAATCTCAGCCCTGCCATTTAGCAGCGGTATAAATTGGAATACATTGCCATCTCTGAGTATCAGTTTCCTCCCCTGCAGTATAGAAATATGACTACTACTCATATGGGCCTCTCAGGGTGGTGAGAGGTTGAAATGAAATAATATATGTGACAGACTTGGCTCAGAGCCCTGATCCATAGCAAGGACTCAATCAATCTTGCTTAATAATACTATTGATCTGGCAGTACTGAAGGGCTCAGGAGTGACAATGGTAGGAGGCGAGGTGGAAGAAATGGGCAAGAGCCAGACCACAAGATACCTTTTTGCTCTGCTGGGATTTTCAAGATTTTCTGTAAGTGGAGGCTAGCCATTAAAGAAACTCAATTTCTGTGACCTCAAATGCCCCTGAACATTCTCATCTTATGAGGATGATTAGATGTAATCTTCTATAAATGTTCCTATCTTTAAAAAATGACATTATTTACCACATATTCACCTATTGTGGCTAAGATTAGAAGTACTGAACAATGCTAAGAGTAGGCATTGGAGCAACTAGGTTCCTTATACATTGCTGACGGAATGTAAAATGGTAAAGTCATTCTGAGAAAAGTTGGCAGTTTCTTCTAAACTCACCATGTGACCCAGTAGTTCTATTACCATACACATATTTGTCCTGTAGAAAGAAATATGAACAAAAAAATGCATAAGGAATGTTTGTAGCAGCAATAATCCTAACCATCCATAACTGAAAACAAGTCAAATATCCAAAAGAAGAATGGGATAATGAACTGTAGTGCACCCACACAATAGAATACTACTTGGTAATAAAAAAGGAACATGCAGTTAATATGTACACCAGCTCAGATGCATCTCACATGCATTATGCCAAATCCAAGTAGCCAGACTCAAAGGCCTTTACACTGCTTGACTCCATTTGTATGACACTCTGGAGAAGAGTCTCCTCTCCTCCTCTGGAGAAGAGTCCAAGGTTACAAACCTTCCAGAAGGCAGAGCTTGGCACATGCTAGTTTGTGTCACACTTCAGGTCTCAGGATTGAGCAGCACCTTTCAAGGAGAGGAAATGGTGGCTACTTTTCTTAGCTTCTTATGCAGGCTTGTACCCCATTTATCTAGTAGACCAGCCAGTGTCTGTTGCTCTGTAAGTTCTATTAGCTGAAATTTTACAAACAAGCAAAAGTTTTAAAAGACTTTCCTAAATGCTTCAATCTCAAGAGGGAGTTGTCTATTGAATATTTTACTCCGAACTTCCTGTCTGTTGGCTGAGTTAAATTTGTCTCTTTCCAGGGAACTACCTCTTCCCTAGAAGATTTCTATGGTGACACCTGTCAAAAGCGTATTCAGTTTTTGTTCACTTCACAGATTTAACCTGACCCCCTTAAACATCATTCATGTTATAACTGAAGGCAGCCCAGTGACTGAGTAGAACTGTTAATTCACTAGCATAGTCATAGTCAACCTTAGACCAGAGGGCAAGAGATAACTCCTCAGAGAGAGAGAGAAAAAAAAATGAACAAAATATTAAATAAAGAGAAACAGTAAGAAAGATGAAGAAATGTAACTTTTTTTTGCCCTTTTGATAGTTCTTTGTTCAAATATCTTTTGCCTCCACCTCTGTGACACCACCTTGAGATCATTTGTTTTATTACCACTTCCCCAGTGCATATATTGATAGAATAGGAGCTGAGGAAAGGCTTGTTGGATTAGAACTCCACTTCAGTAGGTACCAAATTTGACACCATCTGGAATTCGTGAAGTATGGCATTTCTAAGTATTATTCACCCAACAATCCTATATTCAGAATCACTCATGTGCCAACTCCTGGGGAGGTACTTTCAGAAATGATTTATGAATCACTCCTTATAAAATCCTAGGAAACATTTACTGTCTTTCCTAAATGAGGAAACTGAGGCCAGCTGTGATGAGCTTGTCTTCCTCAGTAGGCACACTGGACAGAGAACGGGCTCATGTATGGAGACATGCAAACTCACACCCAAGTCCTATCACATCATGAAGTGGGACAGGAAATGGAGTAGTTGTTTCATTTCTGTGAGACTAAGTCTCTACCTCATTTATTCATATAACCAGCAGTGGATCCAGGTCTTGTGGGCTCCAAAGCTTATACAATTTGGAGGTAGGTCTTATTTAAGAGAAAGCATATAAAATTGTGAATCAAAATTAGATACAGGGCTTGAAAGGGGCCCATGAAGCTGTAGGACCATGAAGCCAATGTGTTATTTGATTAATGGTATGTCTGCCCTTGGTTTCAACCCACTGTGCCCAGCCCTTAGAGGTAGGAGAAGCACTTGGAGAAGCCACCAGAAAACAAACAATTGTAGAATACAGTTGGAGGAATGTTAGGGTGGGAAAGCATGGGGTGCTAGATTTACGGACTATGTGATATGTAAGCTGTGACTTAAGACATGGAAAACTATGGAAAGCACTTTGAGGCAGAAGCAAAAGCAAGGTTTTATAGGTGAGAAAGAACATGCTTCATTTAGAGGCGGTAAGAACTTCAGTGAGACTTTTTTCCATGTAACTATTATGAATGTTCTTTTTAAAAATGGCGGTACTATTGGTTTATGATATGGTATAAGTTTTATGAATACAACTTAACACCTTGACAATGAAGAAAATAAAAACAGTGATTCCATACCGGCACCTACATGTTCATTACAAAATTACTCACAATAGCCAAGACTTGGAAACAACTTAAGTGTTCATCAGGATGAAAGGGTAAAGAAACTGTGTTTTATAAACACTATGGAATACAATGCAGCTATTAAAAAGATGAACTCTTGCATTTGTGACTGTTTCTTTAATGTAAAAGGAGTGGGGAGTGCTTAAGTTCCAGAATCAGGCAGGACCAGTTGTGCTTGCCTAAATTGAAATAGTTTGGAGATTATTTTATTTTTTTTAAAGATTTATTTATTTATTTATACAAGCACTGGGTACAGTCAGAAGCACAGGAGGGTGAGAGAATTCACCAGAGCCAGAGCGGGGAACAGAACAGGCAGACTGACGAAATACACTGCTGAGGGGAGCAGCGGGCGCGGCAGGAGAGGTATGTCATGCCATGTGGGACCTTTGCTGGTGGCCGGGGATTGAACTGGCACTACATAGGCTGCGGGCAGCTTCGCAGCCCAGCGCTTAACTGCTGCACCACCAGGGGAGGCCCTAGTTTGGAGATTATTATAAGAGCAAGATAGAACAATTTAACAGATGTTTTTCTCTTTAAAGCAGGGAGTGATTTGATCACATCTGCATTTGAAAAAAAGGTAAACACCTTGACCACAGCGGGTCTGACTGTGTTGTGTAGAGTGGATCCACACTGTGCTTGAGGGTCATCCTCTTTCAGGGAGATGAGCAGGGCTGTGTAGTGTCCTGGAGAGAGAAGAAGGTGACTAGAAACAAGATAGTGAAGACTGACAGGAGTGGGTCGGGTGTATATCTTTAGCACTTAGTGCCAGCAGGACTCTGTTTTGGATATTTAGAGATGGGAGCAGCAGGGTGATAATGACTGAGGAGTTGAGATTGAAGGTCAGAGTCTTGGTCTGGCCTTCAGGTTGGACATGTTCATCTAAACCAAGGTGATATAAACAGCAGATTTGGAAGAGATTATCAATTTCCCTTTAGCCAGTTGAGTTGGTAATTCTCATGTGACTCCAGGTGGATAGGTTGAATGGACAGCTGGTTGTTAAGCTGACTAAGGAAAGCCAGACTGACCCCGCAGTTTTGGGCTGATATCAGTGTATGGATATAATTAAAGCCATGGAGATAGAAGAGAATGCACAGGAAAAGCAAGTGCAGAAAGAAGGCCTAAGGGAGGTTTCCAAGGACATTTAGGGGACAGGCAGAGGAACAGGAGCCACAAAGTAGCATGAGGAACTGTAACAGGGAAGTAGGAGGATAGTTAAGAGTGACATTCTAAGGCAGTGAGGAGTATGGGTTGTTTAGTTAATTGGTTTCCCTTCCATTAAGGACTCACCTGCAGCCTTGGTAAAGTGGACTGTAGTGAGAGCCTCCCTGGTGGTGCAGGCAGTTGAGCCCAGCACTGTGGAGCTGTCCACAGCCTCTGCAGTTCAGGTTTGATCCCGGCTGGCCGGGGAGATACCCACATGGTGTGGCAGACCTCTCCTGTCTTGCCCACTGCTCCCCTCCTCAGTGTATTTCAGTCAGTCTGCCTGTTCTGCTCCCTGCTCTGTCTCTGGTGAATCCTCTCATCCTCCCGCACATCTGGCCTGTACCCCGGTTCTTGTATAAATAACAAAAAAATTTTAAAAATCTTCAAAAAAAGTGGACTGTAGTGATCAACCTGGGGGATATTGGTGTGCTACCTGGCAGCATGGGTGAGCATATATAAATTTGTTCCGTTTGCCATAACAAAGTACCATAGGGTGGGAGGCTTAGATAACAGAAATTAATTTTATCACCAGTCTGAAGGCTGTGAGACCAAGATGTCAGCTGAGTTGCTTCCATCTGAGACTCTCTTTGGCCTATAGTTAGCTGCCTTCTACCCGTGTCTTCACGTGGCTTTCCCTCTGTGTGTTTGTGTCCTAGTCTCATTGTTTAGTGGCACTGCTCACTAGATTAGGGCCCACCCTAGTGACTTTCTTTAGCTTTAGTTATTTCTCTAAAGACTGTATCTAAATACAGTCACATTCTGAGGTGCTGGGGTTAGGAAATCAACATAAAAACTTGTGGGGGAGGAGGCACCCAATTCAGACAGTAGCAGGTTATTCACTGCTACATTTTATTTTTTATTTTATTTATTTATTTATTTTTAATAATAAATTTTATTTTTATATTCCCCATACAATTGCAACCCCCCCCATTCTGACCCCAATCCCTCCCCTCTCGCCCCTCACCCCCCAAAAAGTGTCTCTGGTTCATAGTTTTTTGTTGATTTTGATTTTCACTTTCTTATAGTTATTCATTTTCCTGGTCCCTTATTTAAGTTTTCTAGATTCCTGCTATGAGTGAGACCATCCAGTGTTTTTCTTTTTCTTTTTGGCTTATTTCGCTGAGCATGATCCCTTCCAGCGCCATCCATGTTGCTGCAAATTGCATGTATTTATCTTTTTTGAATGATGAGTAATATTCCATGGTATATATGTACCACATCTTCTTGACCCAGTCATCTATTTTTGGGCATTTAGGCTGTTTCCAAAGCTTAGCTATTGTAAATAGTGCTGCTATAAACATAGGGGTGCAGGTGTTCTTTGGAATTGATGTTTCTGTGTCCTTTGGGTAAATACCTAGGAGTGGAATTGCTGGATCATATGGAAGCTCTATGTTTAGTAGGTCCAGAAATCTCCACACAGCTCTCCATAGTGGTTGGACCAATTTGCACTCCCACTGCTACATTTTATAAGAGAATTTAAAAATCAGATCATGTCTAATCCTCTCTGGGTCTTCTGGTCACATACAGGTCCCATCCCTGGGGAGATGGGACCAGCACAGGGGCATAGCCTTTCTGTGACCATGATTATTTAAACTAGCAGATGCATTTTTGTCCTCAGGTATGACTTGCAAACATGTATGAATGCCTTATTTCTCCTCAACCCCATATATATGATGCCTGGTTATCGGATCTTATTTCGGGCAGCAGTTAACCACAGCCAGCAGTTTCTATTCTGAAGGTTATGAATATATGTTGTTTTCATACCTTTCAGTGTCTTGCATGCAGCAAGCTTTCCAAAAATGTTTGTAGGGTGAAACAATAAATAAATGAATATTTATTTATTTATTTATTTTTTAAATAATAAATTTTATTTTTATATTCCCCATACAATTGCAACTCCCCCATTCTGACACCAATCCCTCCCCTCCCGCCCCCCACTCCCCAAAAAGTGTCTCTATATTTAAATGATTAGAGCTGACAGTCTTTTGACTGTCTCCTAGGGCAGTGATTCTCAAACTATAATGGGTATCTGGATCATTGGGGAGCTTGTTCAAATGCTGATTCTGATTCAGGAGGGTGCTGGGGGCCCAGGAGTCTGCATGTAAAACAGCCTTTGGGTAATGCTGCTGCTGTTGGTCTTTGCTTCTCCTGCACATGGCAGTGTTCTAATACATCTGCAAGATAGTCAGCCTGCAGGGTTAGAGATAATCTTGTGAGTTCATAGGTTGTCAAAAGATCTGGGTTCACAAAAGACAAAAAAACATTGATTCAAAAGAGCACCTGTACACCTATGTTTATTGCAGCACTATTTACAATAGATAAAACCTGGAAACAACCTAAATGCCCAAAAATAGATGACTGGATCAAGAAGATGTGGTGTATACACACACACACACACACACACACGGGAATATTATTCAGCAATCAAAAAAGATAAACTCATGCCATTCACAGCAATGTGGATGGAGCTAGAAGGAATTATGCTTAGTGAAATAAGCCAGAAGGAAAAAGAAAAATATTGCATGGTTTCACTTATAGCAGAAATATAGAGGAACCAAATAAGACATCAGCGTAAAAAAAATAATAACAGTACAAAACACAACAAAGCAAAAACATACAATTATAAATCAGAGACATCCTGCAGGGGAGGAGGAGGGAGAGGGATCAGAGGGAGGGACGGAGGAGCACAGGGGTCTGTGGTGCTGGTACATGGGTGCATTGGGGAAGGAAATTCTATGGGGACTCAAATCTGAGGGGGTGGGGGGAAGCATATATTGTTTAAAAAAAAAGGATCTGGGTTCATAGCCTAATTTGTCAAAAAAAAAAAAGACATAACACAGTTTTCAACAGTTTGTTTAGCTTTGCTTGACCTTTTGTTACCACCTAGTCTGGAGTTCTATAGATACTACTCCTTGAGCACGTACTACTTGCGCACATACTACTCCTTGAGCACATACTACTGTTGATACACATGACAACTGCTTCTTACAACAAGCCTGCAAGGTAGTATCAGTATCCTCCTTTTACAGAAGAGGAAACCGATGTTCAGAGAGGTTAAGCATTGTGGCCCAGATGCCACATTCAAAACCTGCAGGATTCTGAAGATGGTGCTCCTGCTATTACTGATGGTGATGATGATGGTGGTGATGATGATGATAACAATAATGAGGACAACGATGATGTGCTTGTCAAAGAATCATTCAGGTTCTATACAAGTGCATAATTTTACATCAAAGCTAATTATAGCTATGAACTTGCAAAGAGTATAGATACATTTTTGATCCTCTATACTATAATCTTTATCTTTGCAACACCATTCCCCATTGAACTTCTCTTGAAGTACTAATTCATATACTTATGGGCAAATTACAGTTGTTTCCTGGAGGCTATGGAAGAGCAAGGACTGAGATTTATTTTCCATTTTGTTCCCTACAGTTTTCAATCATTGTGTCTTTGGGGCAGTTTAAATTGAATTTGGGAAGTGTGGGGCAGGCTATCTCCCCAAAATCTCCCCACAGTGCTTGGCAGTGTTTGAAGGTCAACAAATCTGTGGATGCTTGAGGTTTCTCTAGCTTCATTAATACTAACTTATCCTGTTTTCTATGAATGAGTTCTTGTGAGGACCAGGTCCACATGGAGAGTGGACTTGCAGTTTGCTGAGAGCAGGAGTAAGCTGGGACTGGATTGATGCTTGCTGTATACTCCAGGAGGGGATAGAAGTAAAGGGAGGCATCAGGGATAAATGACAGGCGCTCCCCCGATGAAGTGTTTATTCTGTCCCCACTGCATCACCAATGGCTAAGTCAGGGACAGACGGAGGCACAAGCTATGATCCTATGACAGACAGCCCTTAGGGCATCAGGAATGAGGCCAAAGCTTGCCATCGAGTAAATCTGTTGACATTTGAAAGACGTCCCTGTCTGTGAAATGCATATCCCAAACAAGTTTGGGCTCGAGTTATTTAAAATGCCAGTAAATCATAAATTTCTCTCATATGTCTTTGGGGTGATGAAAATATTTCAGTGCGGCAAAGTTCGCTAAAATAGAGCCTCTGCTTTGACCCTGACAGGGAATAGTCTGAAATAACTGTGGATGGTTACAGTTGGAAAAAATAAACCAAAGATTTTGGAGCTGTGGGTACTATGGGAATGCAAAGCACATTGTCAGTTTAGTAAGAAATTCACCAAAAAAAGAGAAAAAAGGGCTTTTTCTGTGTTTTGTGAAATTGCAAAAGAGTAATAAATCAGAATTCTTTTAAATATGGTAAGAGTAGGGAAATTTTTATTTCAAGGGAGCATGGTTGGTTTATTTTTTCTTTTGCATCATTCTGATAGCTTTTCCAGAAAATCTAAGGCTCTGGCTTTTTGCTCTGTTTCAGTCAGTCATCAATAGGAGTGGGAATCACAAATAGCTCATTGTTTTAATTTTAGATTTCCTTAGGTTATCACTGTCACCTAGTCGTCTCAGACACCCTTACAAGGAAACCTGCATGGGTAGCATGTGATGGTCATAACAAGGGCAACCTTGTTTCAGGAGAGCACATCTGGTGAGGTCTTTGAGTTTCCAAGGGCCCTCTCTACTTTTCCAGAGCGTAAGACCTCCCGGGTGCTGCTTCTGCTCCTTTCATACATTTCAACCCATAATTAGTAGTTGTTACTGTAAATATCCATACATGTCTGTTTCAGAGTACAAGAGTGTCTGAGTATATTTCTGAACTGTATTTTTCTAAGACAACTTTAAGTGTGCGAGAATGCACTTGTGTATATGTGGCTATCTACTTTTAGACTCACATGTCTTCTGAGTGGATAATTCTCTTCTGTCTTCAACTCCATGTCCTTGAGAACCTGGGGACACAGATGACTGCCCTTGCCTCGACAGTTTCCTCTCCAAGAGGTGGGAAGATAACTCTGCAGCAGAATCTGGCGTAACATGGAGTCAGTGAGGGCAACTGAATCTTGTCCCTCAAGGAGCCCAACCCATGCTGGGGGAGAGTTTCACCCTTGTTCCAAGTGGGTGGAAATGTGATTGTTTTATAACTCCAAGGAACCGAAGACCCAAGAGTAGGGCCTCCCCTGACACAGTTATGCCCATTTAACAGGATTTATAGGACTTGGGAAGAGAGAGATCATGAAAAAAGAAGAGGTCAGTAAAGACAGCTATGTGCAAAGCAGGCCAGGTTGGTGGGAAAGGTGTGGGGGAGGGAAGAACAGGCACTGCTTCAGAACATCATTTGAGGAGAGTGGGATCTGAGTCTTATTTTACAAGATGCTTAGAATTGAACATTGGGATGTTGTATTTGAATAGGGAGGAAAGGACTGACTGGTTGGAGAACAAGATAAAGGATGAGCAGGGCATCTTCTCCCTTGTCAGGAAGGGTAATTAGGAGATTTTTCCCTCAAAGGTGTGTGACTAGTCTAGAAGATTCTAGTAGTGTGGAACAGTTGCATGATGAGGAGGGACAATTGTTAATTGTATTCTATAGCAGTGAAAACTGAGGCTTCGAAAGGTTCAGTGATTTGTTCAAGATCATACAACTAGTAAGTGGTAGAACCTTTTGTCATTTGAAAAAAAATTCAAGTTATTTATCATTTCATTTATACACTAGCGATATCTCATTTCACTATCTAGAAGTTACATTGGGAATGGGTTATATATTATTTATTTGAAGTCCATTTCTGAGCATTATTTGTCTTAACTTTTGGATTTGGAGGGTCTCTAAAAGCTATTGATTGGTTCACTTTCCTTTGCATGAGTGAAAGAAGAGTAGAACTATGCACAGGGATGAAAGGGTTCAAAGGATATGAAAACATATGCTGCTTCATATGCATCTTCCTTGTGTGCATTAACTTTCACCATAAAAGGGAGTGTATCATTATTAATTTTTCTAATATTTTGTAAAACATTCCAGTCTTGACATTTGGGGAATGATGTGCTCCTGGTCTTGTTTAAGTCAGGTTAAGCTGGCAAGAGTGGTTACTTCTAACTAGTCAGGCTTCAGAGCTTAACAAGGTATATTTACTTTTCAGTTTGGGTTTTCTCTGCCTTCGCGGGCATCAGCATCCTGGGCTGGATTTAACCCATCAGCGTGGTGATAATGAAGATAACCGCCAATTCTATCTCCAATATGGGGTGAAGTCGGGAGTGAGGATTATAGAGAATGCATTTGTCAGACTAGCAATGATAATGAGTAGGAAGAAGTCAGAGGCTTTTTTTTCTCTCAATGTGAAATAGAAATAGAATTGTAACTAAGTTTAAGTTTTTCTACTGTGCAAATCCCATCTAAATGGCAAGGGATTATGACAGATAGTTTTGGATTTGGGCCCAATATTTGACCTTATAGCAACTCTAAAAGATTAGACTGTAGTTCAGTGAAGAATGCCCTCTGGATTGGATTTTTAAACAGAACCAAATTAATTCCACTCTTTTTTTCTTTTAAGAGTAAAGCTGTTTGGGGATATGTGAAAGCTGTGCTAACATCTTTGCTGATATTTGCCTTTAGCATTCTTTCTGGAGGTATTTAGAGTTCTTTAATAAAATGTTGCTGTCCTTGGAAAAAGGACTAGAGAGAAAAATATTTGTCAGAGACAAAGTAATCAAACACTAGTATTGAAATGCTTCTTAATGGAGAGGACATAGGGAGCAGGCACAGTTTCTTGTTTTGAAGGTGGGTGAGTGACGAGGGACTGGTCATGCAGAGCCAGTGGGCTGGATATGGGCTATAGCTGGACTTGGGCTTGATGTGGGGCCGGGGCACCAGTTGCCCTGTCCTAGCTTGGTGCTGGGTCTGGGTCTTTGTGCCTGCATCCATGAATTTATGGTTGAATGTGAAATTTGGGGAGCCTGGCGCCCTAATGAGACAGAGCCCTCCCTTAAGAACCCCTTCAACAACTTCCTTGACGATAACAATCTGCTGTCTGTTGCAAAGGATGGAAATGACTGTAGCAAAGAGAAAGAAACCAAACTACCCACCCTCAGGGAGCGCACTGGTCAAAAACCCAAGGAACCTCATAAGAGATAGTGCCCCTTGGGCTGACAGCCAACCTACCAACTAACAAATGAATAAAGCAAAGGCAGCTTCTGCATGAGCTTTGTTGCTTAGTGAGGCCAAGTTATTTTAATCTTGGCTAGCCTCTTACAGGTTGTTTGATTGTATGTAAATCATTTAACTTCTTTCTCTCCAACTCTTCATCTAGAAAATGAGGATGTATAGTCACTGAAGAGTAACTGAAGTATAATATAGAATATATATATGTGTGATGTATGATGTATATGATATTATAAAGTATAATCAATGTGATAATATAAAGTGTATAAACCTTTAGAAAATGTCTGCTAAGTTGTAAAATATGTGTATAGCTCCTGGTAGTACTACCTATTACCTAATAATATCCATATTGTTTATATACTTCACACATGTGATATACCATGTAAATTACATATAGGACTACTTTTCTCATTTAACATATAGCGTTATATATATATATAAAGCTACAAATAGAATAACTGGCTACATTTATGAATTCCCATGTATCTGCTTGCTCCCAGCCTCTTATCCTTTTGTAAATCTTTGTACAAGTGCCCTCTATTTATGTACTTTGTGTCAGAAATTTCAAAGCTATCTCTATAATCCTATGTGGTGTGTAGTATGTCACCACATTCTTGGTGGTATATGATATAAGAATCTAAGGGAATTTTTTAGTTAAAGAAAAAAATTCTTGAGCTGGTTTTTAAAATGTTGGAGATAATTGTGGTTTTTAATGTCAAAGCTTTTTCCTTAAAAATTCTTTAAATTTCTAAATGACACTTTTGAAAACATACACCTTATTCTTGGCTTTGCCATTAATTTTTACTATACTGTACAGAATCACAAAAGAATATACTTGCAAATAATGCCTTTCTATAAATGACCTTAGGTCACTTTGTGTTAGTGGTAAAATGTTTCCCTGTTCGACAAAAGCAATTAATCTTCATTTTCATCAAAACAATCTTCCCTTCAAAGCTTGAAATTTTACTTCTCTTTTTGATCTCTTTTCATAAAAGCGGCTCTCTTCTTGTCTTGCGTTCGTAATGTAAAACTTATTGGAGGGCAGGGGTTAGGGATAAGGATAAAAATCAAGATGTTACTCGTATCCTGAAAACAATGTCCTAAGTGTGAATTTACTTTGCTAACCATGAGATTGTATTATGGGCGATTGTATCTCAAGGGAGGTGCTCCCTTTCCTTCCTCAGTACATCCATTTTACAGTCTACAAAAGTGAGCATCCAAGTTGGATCTTGATTCAACATTAAAAAAAAAAAAAAAAAAACCTCTCTTTACTGGACGTGTTCCCATGCATAGTCTAAAAAAGTTTCTCATCTCCGGCCTCCCTGGTGGCGCAGCGGTTGATCGCTGGGTTGTGGAGCTGCCTGCAGCCTCTGCAGCGCCGGTTCGATCCCCGGCTGCTCCCCGGCCACTGGAAGAGGGTCCCACATGGCGCGCAGACCTCTCCTGCCGCCCACTGCTCCCCTCAGCAGTGTACTTCATCACTCTGCTTGCTGTGCTCCCCGCTCTGGCTCTGGTGAATTCTCTCACCCTCCCGCGCTTCTGACTGTACCCAGTGCTTGTATAAATAAATAAATAAATCTTTAAAAAAAATTTCTCATCTCAAGTTCAATAGTTTGAAATCATAAGGCTGTGCAAATTCAAATCTAAAATCGTCTTTACAATGTATATGTTGTGAAGCTCAGACTGTAACACTCCTGTGATTATCTGGCTTTTGTACTTACAACTTTGTTTTCAGCTTGGTGTGTATGAGGAAGGCTTTGGAGAACATAAATTCATACAGATGTCTGTCCAGCTGTGTAAGCCTAAACAATTCATTAGCTGCTGGAATTATTGGGTGGGAGGTGGATTGACCTATTTGGATGGTGACCTTGATGAGCTTTTAGCTGCATCGAATATTTATGTGTCACAGTGTACTGAAATTGACTGAATCCTGTGACCTGTGGAAGGGGAAAAAGCAGGGCAGGAACTCAGTGCAATGAAGAGGGAGGAAATCAGTGTTAAGTTAGGGAACAAGGGGTCAGTTAAACACCCCCTTTCTCTACTCTGTATTCCCTCTGCTTCTTAGGGGTTACCGATTCAAAGGGATTGGTAATACAAAAACTCTTTGAAAGTCAAAGTTGTTCAAACAATTTGGTGGAAATCTGTATCAATTATTGTAGCAATGAATTTATTAGTATGCTATTTTAGTTGCTAAAAGCCCAGTTAGCTCCCACACATTGCTCTTCTCCCAGTTCCTGCTCCAGCTTACTTCAGAAGCATGACCTTCTGGTTGGACACCTGCCTGCAGAGTATGAAGGGTCTTATGTAGCCCTGACCCCTGAGAGCTGGTCCAACCCTGTGTGAGCAGGTGGTGGTGAAAGTTCCCAGCTCTGCTCCATTGGGGTATTTCACTTCACTGCTTCGCAGAGCTTTATTTCATAATCCAGAGACTCCAGCGTCAGTCCCAGCCTTTCAAACAGAAACCTTTCATTTCAAGAAATGAAACTGATATTCTTAAAGTTTTACAATTATTAAAGTCATTGAAAATGCTGATCTATTTATTTTAAAATTTTATATTTGTTGATCCAGCTTTCTTTTATTGAATTTACTTCCGGGAAAGAAGAACACAAAGTGCCAATTCTCCCTTTGTGAGGAGAGGCCACCCACTTGGGGCTCAGGACCTGTGGGTTTTGCCCCAGGTCACCATCTGCTGAGTGGTGTTGACCATGGGACTCACTCTCAGGGCTTTGGTGAAGGTAAACGTTTATACCAGATGAACCTTGACAGTGTTTTATTTTTTGAGATGCTGTGAATTTACACAGTCAAACCTTAACCTAGATTTGCTAGCTAGAGTCATGAAGTTAGCTGATGTCGGTTTACCCTCTCCTGGAATGGGCTCAGCTTGAATGCTGCAGACAGTTCTTGTTGGAAACAGACAGACCAATATGGAAAATCTCCCTAAGAGGGTAGAGTGCTGTTATAAGCCTCACCCCCTGCTTACGGAGGGGTTCCTGCTTCCTTCTCATCTGTTTGCATGCTGCCTGCCTGCCTCCTCACTGTTCTTTCCCGACCTCCCTGCTTGCTATTCCACTCACTCACCATTGTAGACTACTTTTTTGTTGTTCAGTGGAAGATTATAACTTGCAGCTAATGTCTGTAGTTTTCCTTCTTCTATTTACTTTCTTAGAAGATGTTGCAAAGCCCTGCTTTCTTCCTCATGCTCAATTTCTTGGAGGAAGATCGTAGGAGTTACTTACTCTCTGCTTCTGGCCTCTGTGGTGTTTTAATATCTGCTGCTCGACTCCTCAGGATATTCTTGTTCTGGTGTCTGGGGAGAGTAGAAATGTCAGAGAAGGAGCCGCTGAGGAAGACACTGGGGATAAGCAGCGGGGTCACCTTGACGGGTGGTATTGATCTATCAGTTATTTTCAGGGAAAGTTTTCCAAATCCAGAAGGTGCTTGTTAATTTAAAATACGTTCCTCTGCGTGCTCACTCACCATTGGGTGGCCCTGGGGAATGGCGTCTGAGCTCAGCATCTTATCTCAGGAAGGTGTATGGTTTTATCTGAGACATTTTGGAAACAAGCATTCTTTTGAGAATTCTGTTTCAATCTTCTGTTCCTTTTACAGGTTTTTCCCTCCAAGATTTTTGCAACATGCCCTATATCTATCTGACATACTTTTACTTATTCTTCATCAAGTCTCCAAATCTGTCTACCCTGCTCTATTTCTTTTCTATTCATTTCCATTTAAATTTTTGTTTTCTGTTGAAGCAATATTGTTTTAAGACTAATGGTTTCAAGTGTACAGTGTTATAATTCAACAGCTATATATTATACTATATTATGGTCCCCACCAAAAGTTTACTTTCCACCCACCACCCTACAATTGACCTCTTTACCTAATTTCCACTATGGTAGCCACCATTTTGTTCATTTAATCTAAGAGTTTTATTGTTTTGTTGATTTGTTTTGGTCAGAGCTTTTCACTGCTGCCTCAAGATCTCTTTTGCCTCATTTTGAAAGCAGATTTCTTTGTAACATTTCTTTTTTTCTTTTGCATTTTAATTCAGTTCTTTTCTTCTTAAGAAAACAAGAACCATTAAAAGATAGAGACCTCTGAGCACTGGGGAGTCAGGAATGCGGGTCCTGCTTTCAGTTTGACTTAGTCAGAGGTTGAAGTTCTGAAGGGGATGCCAGCCCAGCTCCTCATCAGGGCTCCCCACTGTTTCTGTTATTTCTGTATCATACTAATTCAGATAAAGCATGTGAAGGATCACATGGCAAGGTGACTGCTTGCTGTCATAACCTGTAAAAGGCTTGGTGATGAGGGAAATTTTGGGATTAATCTGGATTTGTCTGGCAGAAATCCAAACATCGTCTTAGACCAAGCATCTGTAAATGGTTCTGGACCTTGTCAACATTTGAAGGCCATTTTTATCAGTAAAAACCATCTCTTTTCTATTTTTTGTTTCTTAAAAAAAATCTGCATCTCTGTGTCCTAAACTGAATGGTTAGCAGTAGGAGTTTAACTGGGGGGGTCTCGGGTGAAGCCCCTGTCTAGATGGGAAGTGTTCAGTGCAGAGACTGATTATTTAACAAAGAACCAGGAAGCAAGAAGACATTTTCTGTCAGATGGCAGGTTTCTTACATTTTGGAGTTCTTTAAGAGTCTAGCCTACATTTTTTATTTTTTTGGTTGCTGCAGAAACTACCTAGCTCTTAGCTTATCTTTAATTTTAGTAGATCTTTTATGATTAGCATTAAAGATTATGATCTTTAATGATTATGCTAAGAGCTTGATGATGTCACTCAAAATCAGTGCAGATAATAGGATACACCAAAGATTGCGGATCCAGGAATCATTTTTCCATTTTCGTGTCCCACTGTGTGCTTATATGACTTGATTGTTAATGAAGAGGGTATTGTTCTGTCATCTTATGATTGAATATATTTAATTATGTGATACACTGTGTCCATTCTCTCCAAATACAATGATGCTTTAAGAATCTGATGGAGACCCATTGCCTCACAATAGATTCCTTTTCCCTTGAACTGTTGTTTACTCATCTATAGACTTAGGAAACTTTATAATATTGACTAGACCCAGTGGTGCACTGGTAAACTGATTTGCAATGTCTGACCCTCATGGCTGATTTCTAGCTATCAACATTGTATGAGTAGCTTTAAAATTTCTTGGAAATTTATCATGTTTTTCTAGGTCATGATCTGGATCCCCAAATACCACATAAGTCGCAGCAGTTATATTGCTTTGTAGACTATAAGCTTTATAACCATGATTTCATTTCTGCTTTACAAATATCCTTGTAATGCATATAATAGTATGTGTGATCATCAGATTCAGATTCCTGAAGGACAGAAGTAGCTCTGCCAGAGTTGTATGCCGGTAGGGGTGGGATTCTTGGTGCTCTTGTCATTCATTGCATTGTTTCCATTGTGAGGGTCCCTTGGTGGTATCATATTTGAACTTTAAAAAGGAATAGTCAATAAATGACTAGTTTCCAATTGTTTTGGTATATTATTCTTATCTAGTTACTTGAGAGTATCCTTTAAGAATGAGGGACTGATTACAAAAATCTACAAAGAGCTCTCACGACTCAACAAAAACAAGGTCAGAAAATGGGCAGAAGAGCTAAAAAGACACTTCTCTAAAGAGGAAATGCAAATGGCCAACAGGTATATGAAAAAATGTTCAATATAACTTGTAATCGGGAAATGCAAGTCAAAACCTCAATGAGATATCACCTTATACCAGTGAGAATGGCACACATTAAAAAAATAGGCAACAACAAATGTTGGCAAAGATGTGGAGAAAAAGGAACTCTCTTATATTGCTGGTGGGAGTGCAAACTGTTCCAAGCACTATAGAAAGCTGTGTGGAGGTTCCTCAAACTACTGAAAATGGAGCTACCATATGACCCAGCAATTCCACTCCTAGGAATCTACTCAAAGGACACAAAAACATTAATTCTAAAGGATACCTGCACCCCTATGTTTATTGCAGTACTAGTCACAATAGGTAAGCTTTGGAAACAACCCAAATGCCCATAAATTGATGACTGGATAAAGAAAATGTGGTATATATACACAATGGAATATTATTCAGCAATCAAAAAAGATAAACTCATGCCATTCACAGCAACATGGACGGAGGGATCATGCTCAGTGAAATAAGCCAGAAAGAAAAAGAAAAATATCAAATGATTTCACTTATAGGAGGAATGTAAAGAAACCAAATAAGGGATCAGGAAAAAACAACAACAACAATAATAAAACAAAACTAGCAGGTAACCATAAATAAGAGATATTCTGTGAGAGAGAGGGAGGAAAAGGGAATAAAACAGGGGAGAGAAGAGCACAAGAGACCATGGTGATGGGTCATGGGTGAACTGGTGGTGGGAATTTTATGGGGAACACACAATGATGTAAAGATACAAATAAAAAAGTATAAAAAAGAATAATAGCTTATTGAAAAAAAATGGGTGATTTGTTTCCACTTTGATATTTAGGGGTCATTTTTGTCTTTAAATAAAGCATTTTGTTATGACTGCTTTATAATATTTTATTAGTCTAAGGGGGCGTGTTTTTAGGCAACCCTTAGTTAATGCTCTGGAAGCTGGACAGGAGGACTTCCTCCTTTTCGTTTCTTAAAGAGGATTTAAAAAATGTTTTGAAGCCTCTTCAAGTGATCCAGGAAACATTCAGACATCTTTGTTGCAATTGGAGAAACATTATTTTGACAATGGTTTTACATCATGACTGAGAACATCTCAAAATGACTTGCAGTGTGGAATGATGATGAGGATGATGGTAGTGGTGGCAGCAGCTACTGTTGCCTGGAGACGTCCTGTGTGCCAATCATGGCTGGAAGTACTTTATAAATATTATTTAGTTTGCCTCTCACCTTGAGGGTAGATCTACTGTTTTCAGTTTGCTAAAACCGAGGCTTGTGTGGCTAAAACCTGCCCGTATTTACACAGACAAGGGACAGAGCCAATATTTGAACCACTATTAGAAGACTCCAAAAGACTTTGATGGCTTTTATGTGATAAAGTTGGTCACTACTTTTTGATAAGGGATAATAAATGACAAGCATGACTTCATCAGTTTATAGATCAGCACCAAGCAGCAGTGTGTACAGAGGGCATAATGATGCCCCTCGGGGCCTGCAGTGTCACTGCCACAAAAATGTCGAACTAATAAGTATTCAGTTATGATTGACATGGTTTATAAAACATTCTTTTCACAAAAGTCTAGTTCATGTCAAATTCAGATAAATTTGAACCATTACTTTTCATAAGACAATATGGTACTTTCAGCCCCTTTGTGGAGATTAAACTCATAAAACTTTCAAGAGACAGATCACAGTATCTTTCCAACACCGGAATTCTTAGACTCCGTCATCTGTTTCTTTGTCCTGAACTTTTTGAGAAAATAGGGTAACGAGTCCCTTGTCTCTACTCTGCAAGAATAATAAAGATGCTGCTGCCAAGGGCTAGTCTATTCCCAGTCCCCTGAGGCTTGATGGGGAGGGAAATAAAGTTCCAGCTCTGAAGGAAGCCTAAGAGAGGAAATTCAGAATCAAAGAAGGGATTCAATTCTTCCTTTTCTTGGAGAAATCACTGTGCCCCCTGAAGAGAGAATACTCCTGCTCTTGCATGTGGGAATTCTGTTTTAGTGCCTGTTCATAGAAAAGGGTGGCCATAGATATGTTTTTTTTTTTTTAAAGATTTATTTATTTATGCATACAAGTACTGGGGTACAGGCCAGAGGTGTGGGGGGTGAGAGGATTCACCAAAGACAGAGTGGGGAACAGAACAGGCAGATTGATTGAAATACATGAGAGGAGCAGCAGGTGAGCCAGGAGAGGTCTGCTGTGCCATGTGGGTAGCTCCCTGGCCAGGCATCAAACTCATGCTGCAGGGGCTGCGGACAGCTTCATAGGTTGCATCTTAACCCCTTGTGCCACCAGGGAGGCCCCTTAGATATGTTTAATGAAGATTCTGTTCATACATCTCTTTGCAGAGTATAGCTGCTAACAATTTATGAACAGCTGAGCTTAAATATTGTTTTTGCTTTACAAGATTAACCTTATGAAACACACACAACTCCCCATACGTATAAAATGATACTGGTCATTTTCCATTTATCCCAGTTCTCGGGGGAAGTTTTCAGATGAAAACAGGTAGAAATTTTAGAAGATTTCTTCCTTCTGCCCCACCCTACCTTCATATCTCTAATCTGGATGTTAAGAAAGACTTGGTCTTCCATTTATATGAGTTATCAGAGATGCTCTATTGTTCACCTACTGTTATGTGGGGCTGCAGTGCAGTTTTCAGCACTGCACTATGTTTGTGGGTGTTGAAAGAGAATGGGTAACTTAAGAATAGCTTAAACCCAAAACTGTCCATTGTAGTTCTTACTTTATTTTTGTTTTTGATATGTGAAATTAACTGTTCAGTCTTTCACTCTGCCTTTTCAAATTATTCCACAAAGAGAAAGTAGATTTTTTTTTATTTGGTGCCTAAATATTGTAGTCTTATCATAATTGATCTTTTGGGGGAAGTTTTTCAATTATATTGCTGTGAATAGTACGTGACAGCCAGGCTGTGGTACACCCCAGGACAGTTTTGAGCCCAGATCACAGTATAATGTCTGAAAGCTGTCAGAGACCTAGTGAGTCTGTTTTGGAGAGGAGCAAGTTGAGGCCCCATGAAGTCAGTTTCTTCACGAACATTCTGTAACTGGTGAGTGGGGGAGCTGTGATGAGAACTTGGTCTCTGATCTCTATCCTGGAGCACTTGAGATGCAGACATGCTGACTTGGTAATCTGGTGATTGCCATGTACTGACAGTTCATATCTGAAGTCAGCATGTCTTTTTCTGTTTTGAAGAGAGTTTTCTGGTGCCATTTAATCATGGCCACTCTTCACATTTGCCGAAGACCACCAAGTACATTGACTGTAATTGTGTTCACACTTGTTAGACTCTTGGTCAGCTTTAGGTGCTCAGGAAATCAGAAGGAGCTTAGGAAATCCTGGAGAATCACCCAAGAGGGGAGGTTGTGTGGCTTCTGAAGACTTTATTGCACTGTGTGTTTGTGTGTCTTAATCCAAGACAAAATAATCTTTAGTCCAATGAAATAATCATCAGGTCGAGATTTAAAAGTGTAAGAAGTAACCAGTCTGCAGATTGGCAAATATTTTCTTGGTAATATTGGCCAGACTTTTCAAATAATAATTCCCCATCCCCTCATCCCTTGCTTCTGGGAACCGCTGTTCTACTTTTTGCTTCTATGAATTTGTTTATTCTGGGTACCCCATATAAATGGAAGCACAGCACAGCTGTCCTTTTGTGGTAGAGTATTTTTCTTTAAAAGCAGAGTATTTTTCTTTAAAAGCAAAATGAACAAAACCTTTATGTGAGAGATATCAATTTCATAACCAATGTGCCTCTTTGTTTCACATTTGTACAGGTTTCTCTGGAAGCTTGGCCATATATTGGCTATTACCTTGAAAGTGTGGAGGGTCAGGAATCTCTTACTCTAGAGACAGTTTTACAGGAGTTTATAATTTTTTTTTTGCATGTGTGTGGTCATTTTAGATATCCTGTAAGTGTGTGCGGCCAGTACTTCTAGGTAGGCAATAGTTTCCATTGTTCTGTGCTCACTCTTGGATTACAGCTGTCTTCACCTTGGCATTACCTTAGTAGAAAGTGCACCGGGATCTCTCACTCCCCCTGTGTGTAGACCTCTGACTAGTTTGTGAGCAAGGCTCAGCACCATTCCTGCAGCACCCCACAAGCCCCCCAAACCCTTGCTCCAACAGTCCACATCTTGTACATTTAGGGCAAAAGGAGTTCTTCCTGAGGATGCTATTCTGCAGTGGGGTGATGGTCTGGACCCTGCAGAGCTAGAAGAATTGAACCCTCATTTCAGCTTCAATATTGGATGGCTAAGTGATAGTGGGCAGGTCACTTTGTTCCTACAGAATGGAGATTTCTCACTTGTCAAATTAGGAGATTGAAATTAATTTTTTCCAAAGTCATGTCAAGCATAAATATAAAAATTCTCTCATTTATTAAAAATATGGCAATAGGGCCTCCCTGGTGGTGTAAGGGGTTAAGCACACCACTATGAAGCAATCTGAAGCCTACGAGTTCGATCCCCGGCCCTCCAGGGAGCAACCCACATGGCGCAGCAGACCTCTCCTATCTTGCCTGCTGCTCCCCTCATCAGTGTATTTCAGTTAGTCTGCCTGTTCTGTTCCCCATTCCATCTCTGGTGAATCCTCTCAACACCCCGTATCTCAGGCCTGTTCCCTATCTCTTGTATGCATAAATAAATCTTTAAAAAAATATATGACAATAATAATGACTAATGGCTAACATTTGTTACAAGGTTCCAGGCACTTTCAATGTCCTTTGCATTTGTTACCACTACCTTGGGAGATAGGTACTGGGCACAGAGAAATTAGTAAGTATCCTAAGGACACCTGCAAACCAGAGAACGGTGACTTCAAACCAGTTTGACTTCAGAGCCCAATTCCCAACTACAACTAAGTTGAAAGGGCCTTGAAAAGAAATGATGTCACAATAAGAAGGGAAAGTAAAAAGCATGTCTTCTACTCCTAGCCGTCATGCTTTGTAGGGATTCTTTTTTCAACCTTGATGAAAGGGTGTAATTAATCTGTAATTAAAATAATAATAGGGTTTCTTAAATGGGAAGGGGATCCGGGATCCTTGCCATCCTTTGGACACAAGAGGGCGCTGTAGCAAAGCTTACTGTCTGGGCATCCTCTGTGCCTTAAGAGGGCACCCCTTCCTGGGATCAAGTGCAAAAGCAATGTGGCATTTCTAAGACTTCACTTCTGAACTTAGGTCAACCGGTCATTATTCCTGTAACATTCAGAATAAAAATAACAGATAAACCAACACAATCATGCTCATTGATGACATCACTCATCTTTGAAGGTCTGCTTTTGGATCTTTGGTTCTGTTACGTGATTGGGAGGGTGACCTCTTAAAACCCACCTTCCTATAATGCTCCAGACAGCTGTCTTAACAGTTATAGAACTCAGAACCATAATGAGGGATATTTTATTTAAATCTGCTTTTTTACCTTTCACTACTGATTCACAATTATTGTTAGTTATTATATCACCATTCTATGTGATTGGAAATGAGACAGATTTAAAGGAAGTAATTGTTTAATATCCAACAGATACACTGACTTTGCTTTAGATGAGAATAAGCAGTGGCAGAAGAATCAGGGCTGGTTCGTGTGAGGCTTCTCCCGGTGGCTAGAGGCTGGAGGCAGTAAAGAGCAGTTTGGAACTGTGTTTAAAAATAATAATAGAGGGAATAGCATGGTCCCCAGGAGAAGCAGAGAGCTCCTGCTCACACCACAGGAGAATCCCCGGCAGATATACAGAAACTTTTAATTAGTCAGGCTGCTGGTAAACCCTCCTGAGTGTGCAGGGCAGGAGGAGCTCATTTTCAAATCTGAGAAAAGAGGAAGCTCTGACGCACAGCCCGTGGCCCCTGTGTTTCGGTGGTGGTGTTATCCTCAGTCCACCTCTCTTACTCTGTTGTCATGGAAAATAGAACCTCTTATATAGCTATATTTATGGAGAAAAAAGAAGTTTTAAGTTCTGGCAAATGATAATAGCCGATGAACTGGAAAGTCTGGCTAGGAAGCAATTCCCTGTGCACAGCTTAATGCAGGGCCAGTCTATTCTGTCCTGTCAACCTTGAATCACCCGTTTGGTTGGAACCTTCTCTAGAAGAAAGCGAACAGAAAGCTGAGACCCTACGACTGGGAAGGAAGAACAGGAAGCCTCCACCCTCCCCATAATATCCCTCTGCTAATATGCTCTTCATTTTGCATTAGTGTCTTGGTACTGAGTAAACGTGGAAGCTCCTGCTTAGCCGATGGCAGACAAGGGGGAAAATCAGAACCTCAGAGAACACTAATCTCTGCAGAATAAAAGATAAAGACTTATTTCTGCTTTCGAAAACAGCCAGGGCCATGTGCCTGGGACTCAGAGGTGGGCTAGGGAGCCCCATCAGAACAGCCCCAACACTCCACTCTGCTTCCTGGCCTGCTCCCTCATTCCCTCTATTTTCTTCTTTTCCACTTTATCCTTTATTATTCTTTCCCCTTCACTTCCTTTATCCTTCTTTTGTTTTCTTTTTCATTCCTTTCTTATTCCTTTTCAGGGGTTGCCGTAATTCTGCTGGGCAGTCTTGGCTCCAATTCTAACTCTACTGGGTGCCCCTGCTCCTGGACTGGGCTTCAGGCTTGAGCTGCACATCCTCAAAGCAGCTGTTAGCTTAGTATAATATATATATATATATATATATATATATATATATATATTTGTTCTCATTGGGGGAGAGAGAAAGAAACAAATAACATGAAACCAAATCCAGAGCCTTTAGAAAGTGTCAGTGCTTACGTAGTTTTGAAGCTATTATAGTAAGGGAAATGCTGCAGGAAGCGAGTGATACTCAGGCCAGGAGTCGAGGAAGGTATGGCTCTCCCTGCATGGAAGAAGGGACCAGACTGTTGGATTCATAGTGGGGATCTCCTTAGGTTAGCAGAGAGAATGCAGCTTTGAAGGGACATAGTCTAGGATCCAGAATACTCAAAATTGTCAGGTTGCTGGAATGAATGTGTGAGTGACTGAGTGACTGAGTGAGTTAAAAGTAGTGAAGTAAGTAGGTGGCGAGACCTGGGAGAAGTATGGGCCTGAAAGATAAACTATCACGAGTGAGTCTCTGTTCTTAGCTCGGAAGCAGACTTGATAGTTGTTTCTAGCACTGAATGAAAAGGTGGGCATGACCCCTGACAAAAATTATCTAAACCACAAGCTGGTTTTCTTGTTTCATTTCTGAATCCTTGGTTTGTGGGACATCGGCAACATATAGCCCTTGAACCCTACTTTCTATGGCTTGTGGATATAGAATATTGTTTTGATCTGGAAAAATGGCCCATAAAATTCTTGATGCAGAGTACAAATCAGCAGTGGGTTGCCTTTGTAGTCAATGAGTCCCTGTCTGCCCACACCCTGCTTGCTTTTGCAGTTTCATTTGGACCCAAGCCCTGAAGCAATGAGAATTGACCTGGAATTTTTCTCCATTTTTGGGTAAGGTCTGAAAAAGTCTTATTTCTGGGGTCCTATGTATGGTGAACTGACCATGATTATGTCAGTTCTGACTGGTAGTCAGTGCTGACTGATAGGCTCCCAACCTGTCACTCTGTTGGAAGGAGTTTTCTATCCATCCCCCTGTTGGGTGGCACAGTCTTGTGCCTATGAGGAGTGGGAAGCCCTTGACTCTGGCTCAGTCTCTCATCAAGGAGTGTCACATACATTGCACTGCCTGGTGCCTGCCCGGAGCTCTGGCCCAGGAGGTGAATGAGAACTAAATTCAGCCTCAGCCTGGCTTGGAGCTGCCTCTGTCTGACTTTGGCACCAGGACCCTACCTCTTCTTTCCCACGAAGACATCCATGAGAGGGAAAACATGATTCTTGATGTGCCCTGCCCTGATCTCGAGCCTTCCTGCGGCTCACATTAGACCCTTTCTGCAGGGACTGACTGTGGCAATTCCCACTGGTTGATTCTGTGTCCACTTGACAGTGGATCAGACCCACTTGACCTGTGACCTTATACTATCAAACAGCATCTGGGTAGATGCTGGCTTGGGTAACTTTGAGAGAGTAAATATGGCTTATTTGACTTGAAACTCAAGGCTGCCGGGGGAGCCTACACCCCACCCCTAACCTGAGCTCAGCCAGCAAGTACCAGTTATCACATCATCACAAAGATGTTTGGTATTACCAGCAAATGGAGTTAAACATATACCACTGCTTCCTAGAAAAAAGCAGCTTTTAAAATATATCAACTATATGAACATAGAACATATGAACAATTCCTTGTAAGATACTACATCAGCCATGAATACTTCCTATTTATCTTTAGTAACTGGCCTGGAATTAATGATTATCTCTCATTATTAATTTAAATGTTATCTTCTTACTACAGCCATTTGGGCTCTTGGGAGTTTTATCTTCCTTCAGGATAGGGTGTCTGGACCCCTCAGGTAAGGGTGTGAGGGGAGTAGCCTGGATTTATGAGGGTCTTTGGTACTGCATGGTAGTGCTGTCTGGAGGGGTCTGAGCTGTCGCATGCCCACTGGGTTTTGTCTCACCCTCCCAGCCCAATTTTCTCCAAATACAGTTCTGTGTACTGAAAGTAGGACTCGGTTCACCTTCAAACCTGCATGACATCAGCAGGGCCAACTGGTGCCTGTGAGGGCTGCCCCCAGGCTGGAAGTCCACTCAGGGTGGGGTAGACAAGAGGTGGCCACTCGAGAGAAATAGAGAGTAGAGGAGGTGAGAAGATGATCAGAGTTGGTAGAGGAATTAAAATGTGTGTGAGCACGTGTGTGATGCACAGCCCCCCCCACGTGTGTTTGTATTTTAGCGTGTCAGTATGTGCATATGTACACACATACATGTGGCATGTGTGATGTGTGTGGTATGCATACGTGTGTGTGGAGTCTGTGCACAAGATGTATGTGGTTTGTGTGTGTGTGTGTGTGTGTGTGTTTGTGGTGTGTGTGGGGAGGAGAGTGGGAGCAATTCTGAATTGCTTCCAGAGCCCTCAGGGGCACCCAGTCAAACCCTGCCCCCACCATCTGCAGCTGCTCTACACGGTCTTGCTCTTCTCTGCTGCCCGTCCTAATCTGAAAGGAGAGTCGCTGATTGTTTGCAATAGATTCACTGGCAGAGGCTTGAGATTTCCATTTTACTTCCTATTTCTGTCACACTATGCCACATTGAGGCCCTCACCTAGGTAGCGGGACATTTGGGTGAGGAAGGCCTCGGAAGCCTTCTCCAGGCAGTGGCCCGAAAACAACCCGATGGAGGCAGTACACAGGGCGCTGTTGCCTGAGTAGACCAATTCTGATGTCTCCACGATGAGAATTTTCTTTGGTACTTGATCATTTACTCTATTGAATTATGTAAGCATTTTACTCTCTTTAACATTGGCTTTCTTTCATTCTTTTAAAAATATTCTTCATCTTAGTAATGAAAAAAAATGTACGTGTCACACCAGATCTTGTAGGGTTATTACTCTCTATTTGCTTGAAGATGCTATTTTATTACTCCCAGCTTCTTTTATTGATTAAATTGTACAAAAAGCTCCTGAAAGTTGAACTCTAGACTCCCGGTTCTCACTGGGGAGACCCCAGACCCCTTTCTCCCTAGATCCCTAAGACACCCACAGTCTGATGTGTTGGCTAGAGACGGAGTAACAGAGAGTCTTCATCCTGTGAGTGTCTACGTGATGGGCTGGAAAATATCTTTCTAGGACTGAAGTTGTTGCTATTTCCTAGACTTATGTTTATTTTCCATTTCTTTACCCACTACTGTTTGAAATTCTGCTGTTGTTTGCATACTGTTCGCCTTTTGGTCCCTCTTTCCATCTGTTCTTAAAAAAAAAGAAACCAACTGAGTTTTATTTTAAACCAATCCAGATGACAGGAGCATAATCTTGACAATGCTGTGGAAACCGGTAGAAGAAAATTCTCCTTAAATTACTCATCTACTCAACTCAATTTTCTATACACAATCATTGTTGGGGTTACTGCATATTTCAAGATAAGTGCCTATTTTTGAGGCAGGTTCCTTGTACCCCAGATAAGCAATTATTTAAGAAATTGGTTTTGACATTTGCTTTCGGTTTTAATATTTCTTTTTACATTCTAAAATAATCTCCCATTGCATGTGATTTCCCACTACCACATATAAAAATATATTCCAGGCATCCACTCATGAACTTCAGTTTATTTCATGCAGAGGGATGGTTATGGAAGAAAATTGTGTGAGGGGCCTTGACGTATTTCTCATGGGGTCATGGAAAGGGCTTCATGTCCAGCACCTAATCTACGCATGCCCTCTCTGTGTTCAGACCGTGACAGACCGCCTTCCATTTATTACCATTTTATGGAGATCTTAGGAGCCAAAGCACGATATCTAATATGGGATCTCCCTAAAAGATTTGGGAGTCCTTTCTTATCAGGGTCTCTGTAAGACATATGGGAGAGGAAGATCAGTGTAGATTTTATTTTTATTTATTTACTTATTTATTTTAGTATAAATTTATTTATTTATTTTTGTTTTCTTACCCGAGATGATTTTAAAACCAAGGGCAGCTATAGTCGGGACGCAGAGCTGTATTTGGCCTGGTGCACACAGGACTGGCACTTTCGCCCCTTCCTGTGATGTCTCTTGCCTTACATTCCTCTCCAGCCCCCAGAGCATCAGGTCTCATACAGCAGTCCATTAATGATTTGAAAACTAGAGTGAGTAGAGTATTCATAAAATTTAATTGATTTTTCATACCAGGGCCTAAATGGAAAGGTGTAGCGTTATACTGACAAGTTTTATCAATGATAAAGCACATTAGGAATACCATTGAGGAAAATTCAAATAATTAACGTCAAGCAACTGAGGAAAATGTATTCAACCACACAATCAGGTCTTTCCTGCATATGTCCTCTCTATGTGGGAACAAGACTCATAGAACAAAAAGCCATAGAGCAGATCTGTGGGGAAAATGTCATTGAAATGCTAAAAATTCCAATTTCTACTACAGGAAGAGGGTATCTCAACCCTTGAACCCTTGAACAACACAGCTGGTTTAAATGCATGGGTCCATCAATATATGGATTAAAAATTATAAATTATTGGAAAATTTGATTTGCTGCTAGTGTTAGTAATACATATAACATCTACAGTATGTTATATTATAAGACAATATTGCTATGGCTACTGACACACAATTCATCATGTAAGCTGTTAATGTAAACTTTGGTATGGATAAAATACAGTTCAGCATTATAAATGCATTTTTCTCTTCCTTATGCTTTTCTGAGCATTTTCTTTTCTCCAGCTTACTTTGTTGTAAGATTATAGGATATAGGGGCCTCCCCTGTGGTGCAGCAGGTTGGGCACAGCGCTGTAGAGCTGTTCACAACCTCTGCAGTGTGGGTTTGATTCCTGGCTGGCCGGGGAGATACCCACATGGCGTGGCAGACCTCTCCTATCTCACCTGCTGCTCCCCTCAGCAGTGTTTTTGGTCCTCTACCTGTTCTGCTCCCCACTTTGTCTCTGGTGAATCCTCTCACCCTCCTGTGCCTCTGGTCTGTACCCCAGTTCTTGTATAAAAAATAAATCTTAAAAAAAAAGAATATAGGATATAAACACATGCAACACAGGTGTTGATCAACTGTCTGTGTTACCAGTAAAGCTTCCAGTCATTCACAGGCTGTTAGTATTTAAGTTTCTGGGTAGGCAAAAGTGATATGCAGATTTTCAGCCGTGCAAACAACCAGCACCCCTAACCCCAGCATGGTTCAAGGGTCAGTTGTCATTTTAGACAGTGATGCTCAAATGTATGGACTGGCTGAAGACAGTAGCTAACACACGGTGAGGTGCGAGCTCAGGGTGCCCACCTGGTTGAATTCTGCTTGCAGACTTGTGTCCTTACAGGCAGGGAGCAGAGAACAGTGAGTGTTCTCCCAACCCTTATAAAGCCACTAACACCACTCATGCCCTTGTAACTTCATCTAACCCAAAGTTCCCACCACAATTATCATCACATTGGTTTGTAGCGTTTCAATATGTGAATTTTGCAGGGGCACACACATTTAGTTGATAACATATGCACACAGAAAAGTTCCCATTGGGCCATTTTATCAATTTTCACAGTGAACAAAGGTCAATAAATAGAACATTATTAACATCCCACAGCTCTTGCCCTGTACTGCCTCCCAGTCATCACAGTAAACCCTTTCCTAACTTGTAAGGCCATAAGTTAATGTTTTTGGACTTCTTATAGGTGGTGTCATACTGGTTTTATTCTTTTTGGGGGCTTCTTTCACTCAACAAATGACACAGCTATTTGCTGCTCATGTAAGAATAGTTTACTGCGTGAATATAAATTCATTTATTTATTGTTTTGTCTGTAGTTTCTGTGTTTGACTCTTTGAAACAGCACCGCTATTGACTACTTGATATTTCTATTTCTTCTTTCTGTTCGATGTTTTCCTAAGAGTGGAATTTATGGGACTTAAGGCACACATATATATTTAACTTTAATGGACCCAGCCACACAGTTGTCTAATGTGGCCATTCTGATTTCCACCCCTATCAGCATGGCAGGAGAGTTCCTATGGAATATTTTCTTCTGACACTGACATGATTTGATCTGCTCTGCAAAGACCACATGCGCTGTTCTGGGTAGAATGGGCTTTAGAGGCAGGAATTCCTGAAAAGACCTGTGGGAGGCTGTTCTGGTGGGCCAGGCAAAGAGCAGATGGGGACAAGCCAAGGCCAGCTGGGAGATGAATGCAGAGACTCAGGAGAGTCTAGTGGGGAAGAGTGGATGGCCCTCAGGGATGTATTGGGTGAGACAGTAGGGAGATGTGACAAGTAGCACCCTATATTGTTGCCTTGCACAATGGGTGAATAGAAGTGCTGGCCTGGACTCTGATGATGGACGAGGTTGGGGGAGGCATGGTTCCGAATATTGGGTTTGGATTGTTGAGGTGCAGTAGAGACATCCAAGTGGGAATCAGAGAGGCAATTAGACATGATGGCCTGGATTCAGGGAAATCTGGTGACATGTAATGTTGAGAGTCATCTCCATAGCATAGCGAGATATATCGCTGGATGGGAGTAGTAAGAAGAGAAGGTTCAGCTCCATTCTGTTATTTCTTAGTTTGAGAGCAGTTTTGCAAATGAAACTTTTGAAGATGTGAAAATATTTCTCTATTTTATTTTCATTTCAAGTTGAAGCTCATTAGGCAACGGTCTTTCAGGGCAGGGTAGAGACCACATTATGGCAGTTTCCTCGGACGCCTGTAACCCGTGCCCAGACAGGGTGGGTTAAGCCACAGAAGTGTTTTGTCTCACAATTCTGGGGGCTAAAAATCTAATATCCGGATTTGGTTCCTTCTGAAGCCTCTCTTCTTGGCTTGCAGATGGCTGCTTCCCCCTGGGTGTCCACCTGGTCTTCCCTCTGTGTGTCACTGTCACCTTTTGTAAGGGCCACCAACAGATTGGATCAGGACCCACCCTCATCACCTCTTTGTAACTTGAATGCCCCTTTGATGACATCATCTCATAAGAAAGTCACTGGGGGTTAAGCACCCCAACAAATCTTTTCTTTTTATTTTATTTTATTTATTTTTTATTTATTTATACAAGCACTGGGTACAGTCAGAAGCGTGGGAGGGTGAGAGGATTCACCAGAGCCAGAGCGGGGAGCAGAGCAGGCAGAAGGACCGAAGTACACTGCTGAGGGGAGCAGCGGGTGGCAGGAGAGGTCTGCGCGCCATGTGGGACCCTCCTCTGGTGGCCGGGGAGCAGCCGGGGATTGAACCGGTGCCACAGAGGCTGCGGGCAGCTTCACAACCCAGCGCTCAACCGCTGCACCACCGGGGAGGCCCCAACAAATCTTTTCTAAAGGAATTCGGTTTAACCAGTTACACCCCCTCAGTCAAGGTCCTACTTCCATGCCACAACCCACCTGGCCCTCACCATGTATACCATCACAGAACTCTAACTGGTACCCACTTTGTGTCAGATCCTGGCAACCAAGAAAGTCAGTTAAAATTTCCAGAGTCAGTGAAGATTATCTTATTTCACAAGTTTCCCCAAGCCACCAGAAAATTTGAAGCAAAACTATGATGATAATAATCACCCCTATTTTTTTCTGTGTCGGGTTCTTTAACTCACATCCTTGCAAATTCCCAGCACACCCTCACTACGGCCCTCAGATGTTGGTGTTATTTTCCACTCTGTTGAATCGACCAGCCACCTGGGACTAAGGACTCACATGCAGGCCACAGCTTGTTTGGTGGAGATGCAGCATCTGCACCCAGGCCTGCTGGCCAGTCCCCTCTCCTAACTTCTGGCTTGGGCCACAGGGGACACAAGGGGTGTTTGCTGTTTGCTCAGATTTTATGAAAACATTTTTTCTGGATGGAACAAGCCTTGGCATAGTGATTTTTAATAGTTACCTTCTGGGGAAAATGTACTATTCTCCTCATTCCAGTTGATTTATTTGCAGGGCCTGTAGTCAGGGTCCTTACAGCTGGGGAAAGAGATAATCTCTAAATACCCCCCAGAGCTGTGAGAAATGACCAGATAAAGAAGCATCTTTTTTGCAGGTGATCCTTCCCATCATCTATAACTAACTGGCCTCCAGAATCCCTCCTGTCCTCTCTCATTCATTTAGGCACAAGAAAGAGAAAAATGGACTCAACTGGAATTGGATTTGTATATCTTTCGGAGACAATGTGTTTGATTTTTCTGTTCCATGTATACCTCCAAGCATTTTTCGCACTGTTCTCATCAGTCCATTTGTAGCTTTCTCCTTGCACATATCCTTTGGGTGGCCTTTGAATTAACAAAACATATCACGTAGGAAATGTAATTTTATCATGTCATATCTAACAATAGTACCTGGGCATTGCAATTTGCATATTATTTCTTGTCTGCACAAGAATGTGGTTTCTGTTTTTGGGTAAGAAGGGTTCAATCACTGTCCCTTACCAGAGTTGCACCAGGGAACTGAATGGATAGTGAGCATTTCAACACATCCTTGGTAACGTTAGCCTCATGAATTAGCTAGGAAAAAAAAGATTCTTTATCTAGTGCAAATGTGGAATAGCCTAAAATTTAGGATAGCCTGTTATGTGTTCATCCCTGTGGCTGACATTCAGGCCTAACGATGCCTGTCATACACAGGATATGAGAGTTGGTACCTGATTGTACCAGATCTGCAGAAGATGGGGTGGGGTGGAGAGAGGAAGAGGAGAGAGAGGAAAAGACAGAGACAGAACACAAGAGCAAACATAAGGCAGTTCCTTCACTGGCTGATGGTGATGGAGAGAAACTAGACTTTTGGGGACCTCTCTGGTGGCCTAGCGGTTGAGTCTCAGCCCTTTCACCGAGGCCTGAGTTCATCCCTGGCCAGGGAGCTAACCCACATATGGAGCCACAGACCTCTCCTTTCTTGCCCACTGCTCCCCTCAGAAGTGTGCACCAATATATCCACCCCTTCTGCTTCCCACTCTGTGTCTGGTGATTCCTCTCACCCTTGCACCTGGGGTGCACCTGGGGTGCACCTGGGGTGGCCTGCACCCCAGTTCTTCTATGCAAAAATAAAAAAAAGAAACTAGACTTTTGGTGATGAGCCTAATGTAGTATATACAGGTGTTTACATGTAACTGACACCTGAAACCTATGTAATGTTAAAAACTAATGTTACTTCTAGAAAAAAAAAGTTCTGGCTCCCAAGGGGCTCCTAACACAGTGCTGAAGGCACATAGGACACAGCAATCAGAATACAGAGTGACAGATGTTATAAGGCAGGTACCTGCAGGATGCTGTGAGCAGAGACACATGAACGATAACAGATTTGATTGTTGTGATTAAGGAGAGCCAAGAAATGCTCCCAGGAGAAAAGGATGTTTATTATGAGTCTTGGATAACCATTCCTTCATTCTTTCAACCATATTTATTAGGTATCTGCTACTATGTACCAGACACAATTCTAGGTACAAGAAGTCGAACAATAGTCAAAAAAGACATCCAAATCTTCTTGCCCTCAGAGACCTCATGTTCTCTGTAGATAAGCGGTAGCCTGACAGCCAGGCAAGGAAGGTTCAGCAGGGCTCAGGACCTAAGAGTGATGTTGCCTTGAGTGGATATGGGGCGGGTCAGAGCAGGCACAGGCAGAAGCTGGGGGTCGGGTCACAAATGAGACATCTGTGCCAAGTCAAGGCACTTGACTTTCTCCAGAAGGCTACGAAGGTTTCGGCAGGGTCATGCCATTCATCTTAAAGCCCCAGACAGCTGTTTGCAGGACAGAGGGGGCAAGGCTGCAGGCAGGGAGCCTGCTCAGGATACAAGACAGAGGTTTGACTGGGCTGAGGGCACTGACCTGCAGACGGGAAAGCAAGTGTGGACCCATTGAAGGAACACCTGGAAGAATGATCACTGGGCTTTGACTTCAGCTCCATGGAGGGAGGGCACAGTGAGAATGAGGATCAAGGTGTGACTTTGACTTTCTGACTTTCTACTTGGCGATAGTGCCATTGACAAAGGGGTCAGATAGAGGACTAGGGTCAGGTATGGGGGAAATGTGATGAGTTCAGGTTTGTCCGTCTTCATTTTGGATCCCAGAATCCTGCAGGCTTCACCTGAGAGCACATCAGAAGTACGACAGCCTTCTAGTTACACTGTGAGTTCATTCCCTGGCCAGGGAGCTAACCCACATATGGAGCCGCAGACCTCTCCTTTCTCACCCACTGCTCCCCTCAGAAGTGTGCACCAATAGATCCACCTCTTCTGCTTCCCACGCTGTGTCTGGTGATTCCTCTCACCCCCTGCACTAGAATCACTAAAGGTGATTCCTCTCACCTCTCTGCCCACACTAGATTATATGGGGTGTGCTTGCAGAGCTTGCTTCCAAAGTAGATTAATCAAGAAGATTGTTTGCCCATAGCAAAATAATAAGGAAAACCAAAAAAGGCTCATACTTATTAAAAATACAGCATATGGGGCCTCCCTCGTGGCGCAAGGGGTTAAGATGCAGCCTGTGAAGCTATCTGCAGCCACTGCAGCATGAGTTCAATCCCCGACCAGGGAGCAACCCACATGGTGCAGCAGACCTCTCCTGTCTCACCCACTGCTCCCCTCAGCAGTGTATTTCAGTCAACCCGCCTATTTTGTTCCCTCCTCTGTCTCTAGTGAATCCTCTCACCCCCCCACACCTCTGGCCTGTACCCAGTTCATGTATGTGTAAGTACATAAATCTTTATTAAACATACAGCATATGGAAAGCCCTAGCTCGAATGGAGTTACTGACTCCAGATCTGGTGCTCTTCCGCTTGAACCCACCAGGTCTGTTCCAGGATGGGAATGAAGGGTATTACCAGCTCTGCTGCCATTGTACAGCTTCAGAATGACAATGATAGAGGCCAGCCCAAGGTGCCAACACCTAGGCCTGATATAAAATTCTGAGAGTGCTTTGTTTATGGAGGTGTCAGGGGAAGGACATTCCTGAATTCAGTATGTCCTCTCGGGGGCGGGGGTGGGGGTGGGGTGGGTGGGTGTGCTGAAACTGCATTCCACATATGCAGCCACTCAGTAAGTTGATGCTGGAGTTGACAGCGTCTTTGGATTCTTGCTATATGCAAATCCCCTCTAAATGTGAGAGAACAGGAGTCTTTCTGGGGCATTTTATGTCTGACACATACATTGTTGGTGTTTGATAACATGTTATGCTAATGGAACAAATACAGTAATGGGAAAATCGGAATGTAATTCTGGGTTGTGTCTTCAAATGATCCAGTTTTGCAGAGGGAATCGAGCCAATATGGGGGAGCGAAGTATTTAAGATAGGAATACTTGATTTGTGGGGGAATCTCATGGGAGTCTGTCCAGTCTCTCCTTTGCCCCCATCTCTATCCCTGGATTTCTTGCTTTCTTGGCCCATAGCTGACCAGCTTTAGAAGTTATTACTAGCTGGCAGTGCTCATCTTTGTGAAAGAGAGGGTTATAGGCTCTCCTGTTGATGCCTAGTTAGCAAACCAACAATTTGACACCAGCTGGCTGTAATAGGTATTTTTAATAAAATTTACCTTTGAGCTAAAATAAAAATCCTGCCTCAGAGATTCTGTACTGAAATGTGAAAAACTGACAGGTGGGATCTTTCATGCAAAACTTCTGCAAGAACTAAAGGAAAATATCTGATAAGATTGTTTGCCCATGGGGGAAGGATTAATTGGATTTTCTCTCTTGCACCCTTGTGTCGAGCCTGCTGTTATTATGACAGGGCCACAGACGTTTTAAAAGCTGAATCATAGTTTATATTTTTAGCATTTTTGAACAATCAAGGTAAGACTGAAGAAAGCAGGTGAGTGATTTCCTATGATATTCTTGGGATAATTTTTGTCTGTCTGAAATGTGAGGCCTGAAATATGTGTTAAACCTGATTTAGGCTGGCCAGAAAAGGAGGTGTGAGCCTTAACTGAGGACCGGGAGATTGGTTCTAGATTCCTTTCTTTCAAAAGCTTATAAGAGTGTCTTCTTATTCCACCATTTGTGGATGGTCTGGGTTATGTGTGTGGTCTGTTTCACCAGTTTCTGGGCCTCTCTTGAACAATAAGTCTGGGTGTTTATCCTGTGGGTATGCATTTAATGAATGAAAGAGTCTCTGAGGAGTTTCCTCTCTGATGGTGTCCTTGATACTAGTGGAGAAGGAAGCGGAGGAGGAAAGAATGAAGGGGAAAGAACCACTGGGTGCTGGTTCTTTAGTAATCAAAGAAATTAAGACCAGTCCCTTTGCTTGACTAAGCAAAGTCAAATTATTCTTACTCAGCCGTTGTATTCCCTTATAACTGTGGCCTATGTTATGGCTTATTAAACAATACTGGTATGGCTGCCTTGTTATGGTTTGCTTGTGGTATATCTGCAAAGCCCTTTGGTAATTTCTATGGGTTAAAGTTCCAGGTGAGGTTCGTTATTAAGAAAAGAATTTTCATGAAGGAAAGTTGCATCTGAGTTTTCAAGAAAGAATACAAAAGAGGCTAATCAAAATGTTCTCTCTTCCTTCCCCTAGAGTCTCAGTATTGTAGCTGAGTCAGCCCTGTTTGTGTGAGTAGTTCTAGACTTGTGTCTCCTGGAATGCAAATAATATGGATTTCTCTGTAAGTTTTTTTTGTAGCTTATTCCCCTTAGCTCAATTTGAAAAGTGATTTAAGATACCCAGTGCTTAACTCCAAAAGCCAATAAAACAGGATGAAGACATTGGACATGATTTGGAAACAAGCAAAACAGACCAGACATGTCTGCTTTCTCATTTAATTTTATTTTAAATGCAAGTTATTATTCTACTCTCCCAATATCAGACATCTGGTTCTTTCTTGAAGCAACTCTGAAAGACAGATGGGCCAGCCATTTCCTTAAGCATTGGCTTCTTCTGTGGCTGCCATTTTCCATTTCTCTCAGTGCTTCAACTTCTTCACATGCCAACCCCTGTTCTCCCTGGCACCAAACAGTTATCTAGAGTTCACTTTTTCCTTTCCATTTGATGATGGAAAGATGAACATAAGGTGCCAGACTGGATTCTTGTATTCATTGACAGATGGATTTGCTCCATTCATGTAGAGTTCCTTTTAGAATAGCTGAGTCCTGGAATATCCTTTAGATGAATGTGTAATCTGTCTTCCACAGATTCTCTCTCAAAGTGGTATGTTGTGTGCTATGCCATTAATTCTACAGCGCCAGGTGGTTACACCTGGCCACTAGTCCAGGCTTTCTGCTTTTTATTTCTGTTGTTTGCAACATGGAATATTTTTTGTAAATCATCACTCTAGGGAAAAACATGATTGAATTTACTGAAAATTTAAATTATGGATATCAAGTCAATGTGAGGGAGTGGGGACAATAGATCAGGGACTGACAACTACTACCTCTTCCATTTTAATTTATGATCCTTTACAGGTAAAGGTGAGCTGCTTCTTTAGAGTATGAGTATTTCTTTTATGAATAAGTGAGTTACATAACAAATTATTATATGTGTGAGAAGTGAATGGACTGTTGCTACACATATCAATGTGAATACACCTCATATATATAAATTTCAGTGAGAAAAGCAAGTCCCAAAAAAATGCATACACCGTGAGATCAATTATATAATTTAAAAATGTGCAAAACACTACTTCATGTGTGTTGAGGATACATACATAAGCCCACAGAAAAGAGTAAGTGCACAGACATGGTAATCACCTAAGAGTTGTCACTCTGGGGGCAGGCAGTAGAGCACAGTGCAAGCTAGGACTCATCAACAGCTTGCGTTTATGAAGTAGAAGATTATCTTAGGCTGTTTATTTCACAGTCTTCATCCCTTGTATAGCTTAGCATTATGTAATGTATTTAAAGAAAAGGAGAAAAGCTGAGGCAATGGACAAGGTAGGAGAATGGACAGGGATGGACTTATGAGGCAAGAAGAGCAACTGCAGAGTTTCTAGGTGACCCGCCATGCCTTGCTCCCAGGCAGCTGATAAGGGTGTTTTGCAGTATGTTTGGTGAGTGAATAATGTTTTCCTTTTTAGATGAGGAGAATGCCACTCTGTTCTGGAATCTTTGGGAGCAACCTTCCCTCCATGTTTGAGGGAAGGGAGACCCTGTGAAGTGGGTGGGGTGGGCTGGGCTGAACACACAGGATGTGACAGACTGATAAAATTGCATCTTAAAATCCTGAGTTCTGATGCTGCCCAGAGCTCCTCTTACTGTGTATATACATACTTCATTTGGTTGCAATTTTTCTTCGTTTTCTTCCCTGTTTCTTCCCATCTACTACCCCGAATGTCTTTCTGTCAAGCACAAAAAGGGCTTTAATAGAACACCTTATATGACCCAGTAGTGATGGTTTTAACTATGGGACTTTTAGGAAGTTCTTTTGAAAATCATCTTCCCCAAAGATTTTTATTTTGTTTTTTTAAAGATTTATTTATGTATACAAGAGCTGGGATATAGGCCAGAGGTGCAGGGCAGCGGGTGTGTGTAAGAGGATTCACCAGAGACAGAGTGGGGAGCAGAACAGGCAGATCTACTGAAATACATTGCCGAGGGGAGCAGCAGGCGAGACAGGAGAGGTCTGCTGCGCCAAAGATTTTTATTTTAGAAGAGTGATGTTGCTTAGTACTTGTAGTCCATATTTCAGGTTGTGCTGAAAAGGCTGACATTGGTTAATACTAAAGGGAACTGTGGTTTGTTTCATATTTATTGTTCTAGCACTTCTTGCTTTTTGGAATTGATGTATGAGAAATTGTTTCTCTTAGACTGCAGAATTTGCTTAGGGAATGTGTTCCCTTTGATTTGCTAAAAGTTTGATTTCTTTTCATGAGCTTTTCAAGGTATGCCATGGATAGTTGCTTTTCTACTGTACACAGGTTTAATGTAAGATACACATAGGTTAACTCTGTACCTGTGAGTGATCTGTGCTTTTAACAGTTCTGATCTTGTATAAGTAAAAAGCATAGTGACTACTGAAATGCAGGAATGGAAATTTCTTTTTCAGTGAAGTCCCACTGAAATTATATACTGAGCATACACAAAATATAGACTTGTCTACACAGAATTCATCAAGTGTAAAGCAAAAATAAATGTCAGAGAGATAGCACATCAGTTTTTTTTTTAAATTTTAAAATAATTCCATGGAGTACTTGGAATTCCTTAGAAATTACACTATCTATAGCTCCCCTTATAAGGTGCAGTGAGGATAATCAAATTCATAGAGGCAGAAAGTAGAATAATGGTTAACAGGAGCTGGGGGGAGGGGCAGAGGGGAGTTAGTATTTAATGGATTAATAGTTTCAGTTTTGAATGATGAATAAAATTAGTGAATAGGCGATGGACATGGTGGTGATGTTTGCACAATAATATAAATATATTCATTGACACTGAATTTTATACTAAAAATGGATAAAATGGTAAATTTTACTTTATGAATATTTTACCACAATAAAAAAGATAAAATATGACAATATAGACTCACAGTTTCAGACAAATTTCCTATTTGTTGGTAATCTCACCTGAGCTGTACTCTCTCTCCACACTGAATGCATTTTCAATTCTTTTCCTTTGGGTGCTGTGTTCAGCATTTAAAAATGTTTTAATAGCTAAAGCTATGCTCACGTTTTCCTCTCATGATAAAGAGTGGGGTATTCATTTTCCACCATCTGTTTGGCAGCTCCACCAAAGCCTTGTGGAAACTGAAAGGTAGAGGTGCTCACATCTGTGGGGAAAGCTGTCTTTCAGTGTTCTAACATATAGCGGGTTCATAAAATTTGAGTTAGAGTTAGGGCAACAGATCAGGAGTCGGTTGCTATTGACAAGAAAGCTTGTTGCTCACAGCTCCCAAGAACAAAGGGCGCACCATACCATAGGAGGGCACATGGGGAAGCCCCAAGGTCAATCGGGAAGCAGAGAAGAGGGAGGAACCATGAGCACATGCTTATATTGTGGTTTCTGCAGGAAGGAATGGTGAAGGCTGGTGACAGGCTTTGGAATGACTAATTTGATTCAATTCGGTGAGTTCTGGGACTTAGGGATTGTCCCTAGTTGCCTGATCCCTGGTCCTGGGTGATTAGGCCCGGAGAACAATGACCTCCAATGTGAAAGGTTGGGATTATGATTGGATGCTCAAGAGCTGACCGGTCTCTATAGGACCTCAAATCTGGGTCAAGAGAACATATGGAAAGCCTGCATTGCATCCAGGCCTTCTCTTCTCATGGGAAGTCTGATTGTTTCTGGATGTTACAGTGCCACAAATCCATGGGGACTTGAGTGTTCCATGCTTGAGTGTGTGGCCACCTCTGGCCTCTCCTTTCCATAATGCACACTTCAATCTCAGCACAACAGAGATTCCCCACGTATCTTCAAGAGTGTTTCCCTAAGTTTACTCCTTTCCAGGTGAATTGTTGGACCCAGTTGCTATGAATGTTTCTGGCTAGAGGTTCCAAATCCATCACAAAAGGAATTCCCTGTTAGAAAGCGAACCATTCCTCATTATCTCCTCAAAGCATTTTCTTTCCTCAAAGCATTTTCTGGCCTTGGTTGCTTGGAGAAAAATGACACCTCATAGAATATTTACACACCTAGGAAAGACCACCCAAAGGTAAAAAAGTATGGAAGCCTTAAGTGTAGTTAGTGGATGTCAGAAGCCAGAAGGATGACTATATTTTCCACAAAAGTAATTTAATATTTAGTCAGTTTCTGCCTCTTTCCCACAAAGGATTTCTTAATAATGTTGATACCATTCAAAGTGTTTTTACGGTAACAAGGAATTCTTGGTCGATCTATTCATTTGTGATTGTTATGGGCAGGAAATGTGGAGTCACAAAGGCATATGGGTGGCTCCTCTCACTTAGAAATTGTGTCCTGGAGAAAATATCTAAACCTTGTAGTGCTTTTGTATCTTTACCTATAAAATGAAGATAATAACACCAAGCTTGTAGGTTTCATTGTGAGAAGAACACCTGTGAAAAGATTAGCACTATACATGTTACACAGGGTGATGATGATGATGATAATTTACCATGTGATATCTGCTGGGCATTAAAGTGACTCAGACTTGGTCCCCATGCTCATGGAACCACTGGGGAAATGAGTGTAAAAGTAGAAAACATGATGCATTTGTTCATATGAAACATATGAGCTTTCTGGGACTACCAGGATATTTGATTGAAATCTTAATGGATGAATTAGAAAGTACTGAGTAGATAAAGTAGGTAAGCTTGATTAAATTAATATTTAAGAACATGGCATACTCAGGAATTAAGAGTACAATTAGGGAAGATTGTGGGAAGTTAATAGCAAGCAGTAAGTTAGAATGAAAACTTGAACCCAGCTTTAAATGCTGTTGTGTTTTGTGCATGGGTGTGGCTTGTAAAATTTAATAGTCTAGAAAACTTTAAATGTGACATAAAGAGGACCATCTTAATTAAGCAGGCAATTATTAAAATTTTCAACATAAAGTAACAGAATATAGGAAATAAAATGATTTTCAAATTATCCTTTTAATAAAAAGATGTATTCTAGTCAGCTATTGCCTTGATAATGTAGTATCACATCCCCAAATCTCAGTGGTTTTATATTTCTACTCATAAGATTAATATCTTACTTATCTTGTGGGTGTTCTGTGCATCTGCCATGTATTTGTGGGTGGGGGTCAGAGCTATCTTATATAATCTCTTCATTCTGGTAAGGGGTACCTGGGGTATGTTATTCTCATAGTGGAGTGGCAAGAACAAGTTGCCTGGTCTAATTCAGAGGCATGAAAGATGGCTGACACTGCTGTCAAAGAGTAAGAGGGAGAGGAGAATTTGTCACCAGTAGATACAGTCTCTCCCTGAAGGTAAATATGGTCTCAAAAATACCGTGAAGACATGATGTCCTATTCTGGATTCCGTAGATCTTTTCATCTGAAGAAATAGACATGGGATAAGAGATAGAAGAGCTTCCTTTTTATCAAGAAAGTATATGCTGGTATATGCATGATGAAGTCAAAGAAAGGAAGACTCAGAAGTGCTGGGTGGGATAGTGAACATATTAGCCCAAAACAGAGTAGGGACCATGATCTAACATACTTTATTTATTTATTTTAATTTTTTTACTTATTTATGCATATAAGGGCTGGGGTGTAGGCCAGAGGTGTGGGGAGATAAGAGGATTCACTAGAGAGAGTGAGGAGCAGAACAGGTGGATGGACTGAAATACATTGCTGAGGGGAACAGTGGGTGAGTCAGGAGAGGTCTGCGCCATGTGGGTTAGCTCCCTGGTTAGGGATTGAACTTGTGCTGCAGTGGCTGCTGAAGTTTTGTAGTGCTGAGACTTAACCACTTCCACCATTGGGAAGGCCCCATGATCTAACAAACTTTAAAGTGGCCCCAAATTAAAGACTGAATGTGGTCAGAGATCTCACTCTATGTACATAGGCAAATAGCTTGTCTCATAATTATTTGTATATCTTTCTTTGTGAATTTTTAATTTCTAATGTGAAATCTTTTAAAAAATAAAGAAAGGTATAGAAAAATCACAAAACAAACACACAATGGTAAGTATTAATCTTTATGTCATTTGATTCAAAGGAACCTGTGGTTTTATTTTTCTAAATTTTTTTTTTACATGGGTCCTCCCTGGTGGTGTAGGGGTTAAACAGCGCGATCAAGCTGTCCCCAGCCACTGCAGCATGAGTTCAATCCCTGGCTAGCCAGGGAGCAACCCAGGAAGCAACCCACATGGCGCAGCAGATATCTCCTGTCTCACCAGCTACTCCCCTCAGCAGTATGTTTTGGTAGATCTGCCTGTTCTGCTCCCCATTCTGTCTGGTGAATCCTCTCACCTCCCGCACCTTTGGCTTACACCCCAGTTCTTGCATGCATAAATAAATAAATCTTTAAAAAAATAAATTTTTTACATTAAAAGATATTACAAATACACTATTGCCCCACCCATGTCGTATTCTGAATAACTGAGTTTTTATTTTCCCCCACTATCTTTGTCATGCAGAGTTTTAAATTTTAGGTTAGATGACTTTATCATTTCCTTTATGGTTTATTCTAAATATTTCTTTTTAATGCTTCGCTACCCCAATATCATACAAATATTTTCTATTACAAAACATACAGGATTAAATTTCTTTTGTCTTCAAAAATTTTAATGGCTATTCATGTTCCTTTAGGATCAACTTATCCAATAGAGATATTTAACTGGATTGCATTGAATTTATATATTAAGCTTTTATGAGGAAAGTCAAATTTATATTATTGATTTTCCCTTCATGAACATTACATACAGCTTCATTTATATAATGTTTATTATTAATATAATTTTGTTGTTAAATTTATCCTGTGTATGGTTTAGGGTTTTTTTCCTATTATAAGTGGTAATTAAAAAGAAAAACCAAAATCACCCAATTAGTGTTTATTGCTCTATACTGTCTAGATAGGGAACCTTTTTTTTGTGTTTAACTTTCTATATTGTTTGTCCAGTTTATATTTAATTTACTTTCTTTATTATTTCCTTACTTCTAGTAATTTTGGGTTTAATATGTTCTTTAAACTTTCTTTTCTAAAACTATAAAATTCTCTTTAAGCATTACTTTAGTTGATGCCCACACATTTTGTTATGTTTGCATTATTATTCAAGTAAAATATTTTTCCTTGTGATTTCTCCTATGAATTATTTTGAAAATGGATTGTTTCATTCCTAAGTGGGGATTTCTAAGATATCTTTTTGCTATGACTTTCTAATTTAATTTCATTGTGTACAAAAAGCATTCTTGGGCATGATTTTAATTAAAGTTACTGAGACTTGTTTTATGGACCAACATATAGTTTATCTTGGGTAATAGTCTAATGTGCACAGGAAGGTGACGTCTGTGATTGCTGGGTGTGATGCCCTATAAACGAACTGGCTGATAGTGTTCAAATCTTAGTTTTACTGACTTAATATCTACGTATCAACTAGTCAAGGGAGTATGTTGGAATCTCCAACTACAATTTTGGATATGTCTGTTTCTCTTTCCAATTCTTTCAAAAATATATTCCATGCTCTGCTATTCAAGTAGCTTGATGCTTCAAATATGTTTATGCTCTATTTAAATCATACACATTTGAGATTGTTAAGTCTCTTGACAAATTGCCCATTTTACTGTTACAAAATGTTCCTCTTTGTTTCTGTCAATTCTCCTTTTTCCTAAAGTCTACTTTGGCATGGATATAGCTCCTCCAGTTTTTTTTTAGGGTGAGTATAAACATGAACTATCTTTTCCCATTCATTTACATTTAACCTATTTGTGCCTTTATATTTAAATTGGGGTTTTTGAAAGATACTTTAGTTTGATATTGCCTTTTTAAAGCAGACTGACAATATCCTCCTTTAACTGGAATCTTTAAACTCTTTATAGTCAATGTAATTATTAATATGCCTATTGTCTTGCTAATAATGTTTTTTCTGTCTTTCTCCATCAGTATTTTTTAATCTTTTTTACTTTTTCTCTGTCTTACTTTAGAATTAAGTATTTTTTAATATCCTCTTTGATCTTGTCACTTAGATTATCATGATTCCCACTCGGCTCTATTTTCTTCCGTGATTGCTCTAAGGTTTACAATTAGCGTCTTTAACTTAACACTGTCTACATTCAAGCAACATTAAATACTATATTTGTTATATATTTTATTATAATTAAATATATAATATCAAACATCTGTGCTAATTGCATTTATAATATATAATATATATTTATATGTGATAAGAATTTTAGAACAATATACTTGTATCTTTGCTCTCTTGTCTTTTTTGTACTATTGTTATTCCACTTTTTTATATTTTATAAACATAAATCATATGTTTATTGACATTATTGTGGATAATAATTTTAGAATAAGTGTTGTATGTATTAATACTTGGCTAAAATTTTGCTAATTTTTATATCCATCTTAATAAATCAGATTAACTATACTTTTGTTTTTCCATTCTACCGTTTTCAAATCTTAGTATTAAATACTGTACCAGTCTCATAAAATAACTTGTAAAATGCCCATCTCTTCATATTTTCTGGCCACTATCCGGGTCTACCTGGACGCTGCAGCGGCCTGGAGAACTGGTCTTCACCCATTCACTTCTGTCTTATCTTACACCTCTGCCCTCTGCCCATTTTCCACAATGTAGCTGATTGTTTTAAAACTCACACTCCTTGCTAAAACATGAAACAGTTCATGATACATTAATTGTTTGTTTCCTGTCTTTTTTCTGTTATCACACTGGCTGAAATGGGGTCAAGTGATCAAAAGGCCAGTATTGGGTGACATCAGTGTTTCTACCACCAGATTCCCACTTCCTGAGGAGTTTCCTTGGCACCAAAGTTGCCTAGTAACAGCTAACTTCCACCATCGTTTTCCAAGCACTTATGTGTGTGCTGTGAAATGGAGTCTAGTTGGGAAACATTTAGGGGCTGGTTATGCGTATTGCCCTGACATTTTCTGCATTTTCCCTGGATTGAGACCCAGGCTTGACCTTCGTGACAGGGATATTGTGTTTAAAATATTTGGTATAAAAATCTTCCCATATTCAAGTTATCTCTTTACAGAGGCCAGTACAATTATATCTACCTTCTACCGAGGGCTGTTCCTTCAGGAGACGCATCAATTAGTTGCCATTTCTGAAACTTTTGGAAAGGAAATTGGTCATGTGCCATATTTTTTCCATTTCAGTTTGTGATTTTCTTTCTTTCTTTTTTTTCTTTTTTTATAGAGGCATGTTATTTATTTATTTATTTATTTAATTTGTTTTGTTTTTGTTTATACATGCACTGGGTACAGTCAGAAGCGCGGGAGGGTGAGAGAATTCACCAGAGCCAGAGCGGGGAGCAGAGCAGTCAGACAGATGAAGCACACTGCTGAGGGGAGCAGCGGGCAGCAGGAGAGGTCTGCGCGCCATGTGGGACCCTCCTCCGGTGGCCGGGGAGCAGCCGGGGCTCGAACCGGCGCCGCGGAGGCCGTGGGCAGCTTCGCAACCCAGTGCTCTACCGCTGTGCCACCGGGGAGGCCCTCAGTTTGTGATTTTCATTGTTCCCACTTGTCCAGTACTTGGTGGTGTATCAGTTATCTTCCTGATGCACTATGGAAGTGGACTAAAGCACTGAGCTCCAAATGTGCAGTTTTACAGAGGACTTTGAGGCTAACCCAGTTTGTTTAAGTTGTATGGGGCACATGTGTTCATGCAGGAGAGCAGGGTGAAAAATATGTGTGTGGTCACACTTGGTTGGATCTCAGTGTCATTGTTTTCTTACCTCTCTCGGCACGGGTTTCCTGATAGGATTGGTATGAGGAATTAAAGTAGATGGTGTGTATGTAAATCATCAATACCATGTCTGGCTCTCAGTTGTTCAATAAGTCTTATACCTGTCATAGCCATCCAATAAAATTTCTACCACTGGAAATGGAAGCATTGCCTATATTAAATTGAACAATTTAGTAGAAGATTTTTTTTAAAAGATTTATTTATTTATTTATGCATACAAGAGCTAGGGCACAGGCCAGAGATGCAGGGGGTGAGAGGATACACTAGAGACAGAGTGGGGAAGAGAACAGACAGACTGACTGAAACACACTGCTGAGGGGAGCAGTGGACAAGGCAGGAGAGTTCTGTGGGTTTCTTTCTGGACAGCAGGGGATCGAACTTGTGCTGCAGAGACTGCGATTGATTCATAGTGCAGTGCTTAAGCCCTTGTGCCACCAAGGAGACCCTAGTAGGAGATTTTTGAGCACTGACTGGTGAGGTAACCTGCCTGTGGGCAGATTCTGTTGGTGAAAGAAAGGTGATTGAGAAGTTGCCCCACCTTCTGGCATCACTGACTTGCATGGGAGTTAGAATCACACCTAAACTGGCACATGACCCCAGGTGGGCATCGCAACAGCAGGTGTGCAGGGGGAGGCAAAGGGGTGATTAATGTTGTATAGCAGAGTTTTGCAAGACTTCAGAGAAACAGTGACACTGCAGTCAAATCTTTTTTTTTTTTTTTTTAATTTTTTCATAGTAGAACTGGGGTGTAGGCCAAAGGTGCAGGGGCAGGGGGTGAGAGGGTTCACCAGAGACAGAGTAGGGAGCAGAACAGGAGGATCTACTGAAATACACTGCTGAGGGGAGCAGAGGGCGAGACAGGAGAGGTTTGCTGTGCCATGTGGGTTAGCTCCATGTCCAGGATTGAACTCAGGCCACAGAGTTGATAGCACTTAGACTTTAACCCCTAGTCCACCAGGGAGGCTCTGTAGGCAAATCTTGAAGGATGAGTGGAATTTCATTAGACAGCTGAGGTGGGGCAGGGCACTTTCAACAGAAAGGAAGGCATCTTGCAGCCTGACCTTGGTGAACTGACTGGGACATGCTTCTGCCAGGATAACTGGAGGGTTTGTGTGAATCGTCCACCCTGCTCTAGTTTCTTTGTCACTGTCTTTTCTTCGAAATGAATGGAGCTTTTTCATCTCTTGTCCCTTATTTTTCTCCTCTCTGGGTTAGAGTGGCAGGTTGTTTTCTTTCCCTTTGATAAATTGACTGGCCCAGATAGTATTTCAGTTATCATTTATGGAATAAGGCCAAAATATTTCTTTCATATATATAGCACTGACAAAATTGTCCTTTCCTCTTCCTTTTCCTTTTTCTCTGTGACAACCTTCAGCCAATTTGTAACATCTGAAAAACTTCTTTAATGCGACATTTTGCAGTCATGTTTGTAGAGCCTGCTGCTGCCTTGGGCTGCTGTCAGTTCCTGAAAGCAACATCATGCTGCTGATGTTGAGTCCTGGGCCATGTGTTGGTGAGATTGGCAGACCCCCTGGTGACTGTGACAGCCTGCTCACTTCACACCCAATCACTGCCATTTTCAGGAACAGACGCAGTTTTTTTTTTCTGTCAGTTGCTCCTTTTGGGGTTAACTTAAGTCAGGGGTGTTTTATTGTTTTTGTTTTGTTTTTCCTAAAATAAAAAAAATATCTAGTTTCAAGTAGTAAACAGCAGGGTTTTAAAACTCATTCCTGGGATAAGGGGGCGAGGAGGCACTCAATTAAATATATACAAGCAAATGTGTATTGAATTTCATTACAAGCACATTTCTAGTTCATGAGAAAGAAATGTGTGGTTGCTGCCCTCAAGGAACTGATAATAAAATCAGGGAGAAACATCCATTCCTGGTAAGTAAAATAGCATGATGTATAAAATAGCAAGATGTAATCAAAGCAGTAAAGCAGTACAAAATGAAAACAGAAATGTGGATGGCGAAAGGGTTAAATATATATATATATCTCCAATTAGGTAAGTCATGTCTTTGACCTCTGAAAAATGTTAAGTCATGGCAATAATGTTTCTTATAATCACACATAATAATCCAAACGTACACATCTGTATACTTAGGATCTAAAGAAAATAACACACTGCTTCTAGAAAGAATTGCATATTCTTTTTTTCCCATTGTTTTTTTTTTTTTTTTTTTTTTTGTTGAGGGGCAACTGCAGTCCACTCAACTGGACAGAGTGTCCAGAAGGTGAGGGACACCCCAATACTGGTTGGGGTGTATGCTGAGCAGGGTGTGTGCTAAGAGGAGGGAAGGGTATTTAGATGGAGCAAAGATTTTCTTTCATTGAATTGTAAGGGAGACTGAAAAGAGAAAAACCTGGATTTTTACTCTTTTTCTTTGGAAAGTTTTGGAATAAATAGAACAAAATGTAATTTGAAAATTGATGGTGAAAGTCAACAATTAAAGTTGGAAGTAGTTGCTTTATATTCTACATCAATAAATGACTAGGCCAGATGGAAACCCCGGGAGACAGATATTGCCAGAAAATCCTCTAACACTGGCTAAGCCATGCGGGTTTTCCCAACTACAAACTGCTTATCTGTCCTGAGCATTTTTTCACTCTTGTTTCCAAGGAATCAGGAGAAAGTTAAAACGCTACTTCACGCCCTTTAGGAAGCTCTTGGGCAGTGGTTCTCAAGTTAATGTGTACATAAGAATCAGCTGGTGGGCTTGTTATAAACACAAATTATTGGACTATCAGAGCTTCTGATTCCAGAGGTATCGGGCTAGGAGAGTAGAAGAAGGTGCATTTCTAGGCAATTCCTGGATACTGATGTTGCTGGTCTGGGAGCACATTTTGAGAATGACTCCTTTTGAGGAAGTTTGGACCCATGACCTTCTTCCAGGTTAATTGCATTGGATTTATTTATCTCTGGGAACCTTAAGGTAAGCGGTCTTGGTCTACCACTTGATCTCTGCCTTTCTTTTGTTATTATTCACTGTGGCTATAAGTTTTCCCTGATTAAAATGCTGTATCTGTTTTTGGAAGGTCTGATTAATTTTGAGGATGATATCACTCTTACAGCAAGAAGTATTTATTTAGAGCTTTGCTCCCTTCTCTATCAAAACCTGTGGTTTGATTTCTTTATACATATATTTTAATAATGATCATCATTAGTGCTGAAATTAGAGATTAAAAAAAATCATAATCATCCCAGTGTATTTTTAGTATCTAAGCACGAACATTTGATTATTGTTTTCTGTGGAGTTTGTCATATGTTCCAGTAATTGCCAATAAAAATACTTTTTGGACAGATAGTGCCAAGTAGATTTGTCCACAGTGACCGAATATAGAGACTTTCCATTTTGTTGTTTTATGCATCCTTCTCTTCCTTTCTTCCCAAAATAGATACATAATATAGAAAACTGGATTTATTGGATTTTGGTCATGTTATACTGGAAAAATAAATGATTTTAGTGTTTCTGGGTTAAATATTTTGTCCCTCAGTAAAAGTTTCTGAAGTTGCACAGTGAAAATAGAATTCTTTCATTTATTATAGTGTTAATGTGCAGACTGTGGGGGGTCCCCAGGGCCATCCTAACCTGCATGCTCTAAGGGGGTTCTGTCATAAAGGCAAAGCATATTCTTTAATGAGAGAATTTTAATAGGATTAATGTGCTTAGAAGGAGAAGAAAAGATGATAGTTTGCCAATTAAATACCCAAAGTTACCCATCCCCTGTGGGTAACTATTTCCCCAATCAAGTAGGGTTGGCTCAAAGTGGGGCTGCTGAGGCCTGAAAACTTACCATAAGTCTAAGGCGCCTTCTGACAGGAAATAACAGGAAAGGGGCAGAAGGGACCAGGCAAGTCTGGGATGAAAGGAGCAAAATCAAAGTACAAATCAAGGTAACTACTGCTGTTGTCACCCTCCACATCTCTCTCACCCACATGTCTCTTCCAAGTGCCTCTACATCTCTTGACTCCACTTGAGTTCTTCTTTGTCTCTCCTCTATGAGTCCTCCAAGTCTTCAAGTCTTTTCCATGTTTTCTCTAGCTTCTCCTCACCACTCAGTTCCACCCTTCACTAGGTGGGGCAGGGAACATGGAACTTCCCATTTTTATGGAGATTCCTCTCTGCAACAATAGCATTAGCTGGGCCTCCCCGGTGGGGTAGTGCAGCGGTTGAGCGCTGGCTTGTGAAGCTGCCCACAGCCTCTGCAGTGCCGGTTCAATCCCCAGCCACCTGGCGAGGGTCCCACATGGTGTGCAGACCTCTCCTGCCGCCCACTGCTCCCCTCAGTGGTGTACTTTGTCAGTCTGTCTGCTCTGCTCTCTGCTCTGACTCTGGTGAATTCTCTCACCCTCCCACGCTTCTGACTCTACCCAGTGCTTGTATAAATAAATAAATAAATCTTAAAAAAAAAAATAGCATTAGCTCAAGATGAAGTCTTCTGAGTAGTTTAGTCTGTGTTTGGGATTTGAATTCAATGCTCCCCCTGCTGCCTTTCATGGCTGTTTTCCTTAGTAACTTTGGTTTAATCTCCTTTTTCCTTTCCTGGAAACAGGAGGTGGCTGTTAGCAGCTAACATTGAGGAGCCAAGAAATCCTAGCTCACATGTTTGGCATCTAGGGGGCTGCCATGAGGTCTGTGTGGAAGAACCTCAATGAGGAGAGGGGAATGAAAGCTGAGAACATGGAGGAAATAGGGCTGGGAATACTAGGATGTTAAAATCTTTCTGATTAAGATGGGAAAACTCTTCAGACTTTTCAAGAGTTGGGTGACATGATCTGATCCAAATTTTATTTTATTTTTTAAAGATTTATTTATTTATGCATACAAGAACCGGGGTACAGGCCAGATGTGTGGGAGGGTGAGAGGATCCACTAGAGATAGAATGGGGAACAGAACAGGCAGACTGACTGAAATACACTGTTGAGGGGAGCAGCGGGCGAGGCAGGAGAGGTCTGCTGCACCATGTGGGTATCTCCGAGGCCGGCTGGAATTGAACCTGCAGTGCAGATGCTACAGACAGCTTCACAGTGCTGCACTCAACTGCCTCCACCACCAGGGAGTCCCTGATCCAAATTTTAAATAGACACTGTTCTTGTGGTAAATGGACTCGAGGGAATTAGGCTGCGTAGAAGGGACTACATATGCAGCTACTCATAATGGCCAGTGTGGAGTGAAAATTCCTGTCCCTACAAGGCACACATTCCCAGGAGAATCAGTCTAGAAGCCCATTTCTCTCTTCTCCTCCATCACGGCTAGGCCCTGACCCTTTTCCACTGATGCCATCTCTGATACAGATATTCTGTTAGAGACTTCACTAGTCCTGTGGATACAAGTTGGGACACTCAAAAATTATTGTAGGGATTGACAGTCACACATAATTGTTGGAGGCAAGGCTTTCTTGGATATTATATTTCCCTCAAGAATTCATTGGAGTTCTTCATTCTCCCTCCTCCCCTCTCCTTCCCTTTCCTTCCCTCCCTTTTCCTTCCTTTCTTTTCCCTCCTGACAATTTAGATCTGAAGACATTAGATGAGGTAAAGCAAGTAGGTGTCCATGATGGAGGACCTGCAGTGTCCTGTCTGTCGTGTCCCTTCTGGAAGCTCAGTCTCTCAAAGTCCCTCGTGGTGTGGGAGTAAAATTGGGACTATCATTGTGAACTCAGAGTTTTCAATATGTGCACATAGGCAAAGAAATACCAAGTGAATGTGTGTGTGAGCTTATGCATTCACACACACATTCTAGCTCTACCACTGAGAGAAACTGTGAGTAGTGACACCCCCACAGCAGTAAACCTACCCAGAATCCAGTTCTTGGCTTCTATCTACACATTACACTGTGAGGAGTCCAGGATTTTAGGAGCAACTGCTGAGTACAAACAAGGAAAATATCGGGTGAGCCTGGTATATGTTGGGACAGGAAAGCAAGGAAGTGTTTAAAGAACAGTGGGGTACAATGAAGGATCCAGAATTCAACTTGAGTGGACTCCCACTGGCCAAAGTGGACGTACTTTTAGCATTAAAAAAAATGAAGATGGTATCAGGGGTTTATAACCAAAGAGGGAGTCCACATATAAATGAATAAATAAATAATTGATCGGTCCTTGAGAAGTAGGACATTTATGTAGTTTCAATTATGTTTCCTTTGAATACTCTAAATATGAAGATGGAAAGAATAGATTTACAGGGGAGAAGTCTGGCAGACCCCATCTTAAGTGATTAAGATGAACATTGTTGTAACATCATAGTAAATCCTGCGCCACCTTATAGGAAACAACTGGAAGAACAATTGTGCTATTGTTTACTGAAAATGCAAACTTGAATTTAATCATGAGGAAACACTGGCAATGAGTGGCCTGTAGTCTTCAAAAGTGCCAAGGTTATGAAGGTCCAGGGGAGACTGAGGAACCAGTTCACACTAAAGACCTGAGAACTGGAAGCAGTGTGGATTCTGAAGGGGGCAGGCGATCCTTTTGTTCTAAAAGACAGGATTGGAATTTGTGGCAAAAGTTCAAGGAAACCTGTGTGTTAGATGGTAGTCACCTGTCAGAATTCATTTCCTAATTTAGGTGTTGTCTTGTGGTTATGCAGGTTATGCTTTTATTTATAGGAAATAACTACTAAAGTATTCAGGAATGAGAGGGTATCGGATCCACAACTCTTAAGGGTGACTGTTGAGGGAAGAAATGTTCTTGGTGCTGTATTTGCAACTTTTCTGTAACGTGATAATTTAAAATCAATTCACTATGGGTATGGGTCTTGATCTGTGAATCAGCACAAGAAACCCAGCACCATGCTGAATGACTTGGCCTTTCTTCATGTCAGTGTGCCTCCGCCTTCCAAATTTCTCTCACATGGGTGTGAGTTTGGACACCCTGGGGGCCTGGTGCTTCCTATAAGTGGGACATGGGGTTCAAGATTCTATCCTTCTGCTCCTCCTCCTTCTCCCTCTTCCTCTACTTCTTTCCCAACTTCAGTGCCACAACCCTGTCACCTTCGCTCCCACATCCTCTTGTTCCTTCCTCCATTTTCGCTGGACACCACCGTAGTTTTCACAGAGCTTAAGAATGATTTTTGCCAGTTTATTTTCTTTGATTGTTTATACTCTGCAAATGAGTGAAACCATCAGTCACTGTCTTTCAGTTTCTGACTTATTTCACTTAGCACCTTCACCTCAAGAGCCACCCACTTTGTTGCAAAAGGCAGTATTTCATCTTTTTCAGGGACTGAGTAGGATTCTATTGAGTAGATGGTCCACCATTTCTTTATTCAATCATCTGTCATTGGACATTTAGGTTGGTTCCAGGGCTTGGTTATGATGAATAATGTTGCTATGAACATAAAGTGCATGCATTTTTTAAAAAAAAATTAATGAAGTATCATTATTTTACATCTTTGTTAATATTTTGACAATACAGGATTTCTCCTCACAGGTGTGGTCACCGGAGCTCTCCCACCACCAGTGCACCCATAGTCCTCTGCCCTAGTCTGTTGTGCGCTCCCCTGTGTAAATATTTTTGCCTTGGAGTTTTCATATTCTGTGTCTGTGTTCCACTCTCTGGCGTTACTTGCCTCTTTGTGCTTACAAAATGGCTACCCCCTCTCCATCATTACATCTGCCATTCCAGGCAGCGATAAGGCAACAGGTGAAAGGTACACACCAATTGAGTCTGCTAGTTGAGTAACCAGCTTTCTTACAAAACCCCAAGAGTAGCTTGTTTGTGTCCCATCAGTCACGATTGGGTCCTCTGGCAATCCTCTTTGCAAGGGAAACTGAAATCTAGTTCCAATTACTTTTGTTTTATTCTGAGTTTGTTTAATTTTAGCTAAGTACATTGCCATCCCTTTCAAAGCTATGTGCTTAACTAAAACACATTATGATGGGAGAAAACAACTATTGGGTAGATAACTGGTAGTCTTGCACAGCTCTCCTTGGCTTTTTGTGCAAACAAGTCACACTGTGTGACAGGGAAAATGATCAGGGTGGCGCTTGGCACCTTCTAAGTTGCACCTCCTCTCTTTTCCCTACCACAGAAAGGAACTGTTTTCTTTCAATTCTGGTATGTCAATCTTAAAGGACTCTGGTTCATCTTGGGTGGCATGTCCACCCCTGTGATTTCAAGGCATGTGAACCATGCTCTTCATCTCATCTTTACACCTGGGAGTGAGGTGACTTCTCCAAGGACAAGACAGCAGCCATTGAAAATAAGTTTCTCAAATATCTAATGGTTTCACTTATAGGAGGAATGTAGGGGAACCAAACAAGGGACCAGGAAATAAGTAATTATAATTAATTAAAAAATAAACAGGCAACTATTAATCAGAGATACTCTATAGAGGAGGGGGAGGGAGAGGGTTCAAAACAAGGGAGGGATGTGTTCTTCCACAGGGGACGGATGTGTTCTTCTACAGGGGACTGTGGTGATGGTGCATGGGTGAATTGGTGGTGGGAATTTTGCAGAGACTACACCTGAGAGAAGAAAGCATGCATTGTACAAAAAGGAAGAATGATGTAAAATAGATATAAAATAAAATTAAATTAAAAAGTAAAGGAAAAAAGAAAAGAAGTTACTCTTATAGGTTCACTTAATTTCTACCTTAAATTTTGAAAGACGTGATCAATAAATATTGGCAAAACAAAAGGAGAAATCCATTTTCAAGGCAGGAATGTGAGAATTGTGTCTAGTGTGCTGGTTGTGGTTACGAGCCGAGCTTGGCTATGGAATTTTGGTAGGTTACAAAGGGTGCAATAAGTAAGCCACTGAGATCTTGGTAGTTGAAAACTTTTATAGTCTCTCTAATAAGGTGGTTTCAAGCCTTCTGCCTGAAGGAGAAATGTTACATTGATAAAATACCCATCTCAAGCTATCTTTCCCATCCTATTTGTTTTTGACATTATATTAATTAGCATTAGCTTCAGCCAGGGCAGAACAGCCCAAATACTTATTTCTTGCAGTTGCTTAAAATAGACGTCCTTCTTTTTCTCTCGTGGAAAAATCAGGTGGGCAGCCCAGAGTCAGCACATTGCTTTACCGTTTCAGAGACCCAAGCTGCTGTTACCTTGCTGCTTCATGTGTGGCTTCAGCCTCATGTGCCATAGAAACCTGCTGATGTAGCAGCAGCATGGAGGCAGGGATGAAGCATTAGAAGCGTATGCACGCTCTCCCTGAAGGAAGGTCTCAGAAACTGTGACACTTCCTCTCAGGACCCTAAGGTCCTGGTCTTATGGCTACATCTAGGGAGAGCAAGAAATGTATTTCTGGAAGCCCAGCGACTTTCTATTCTGTTGACAGAGAGGAAGATGGATATTGGGAAGCAGTTAGCTGTCTTTGGCCAAGCACAATCCTCTTCTCAGTCACTCTATCTAAAGGTCTTCACAGGGATCACCAAGGTAGGGATTCCAGGAAGACCTGCTTGACATGAATCTCCACTTGTTCTTTGATAAGGGGGTGGATTGTGTTGCTGAAAACAACCTGGCCTGAACTTCAGCAGCATTTTTTTTTTACAGGATCAGGAAGAATAGCTCTTCTCCACAAAGCAGTTAGGATCTCTGCAGAGATAGGAAGTTTCACCAATTTTTAGCTGAGGTAGAAAAGAGAAGCAGACAATTCTCAAATGAAAGTTACTTTAACTGAATTCTCATAGCATCATAGCATCAACAGGTTGCCATCTCTGAGGAGTCTGAGTTTTTGCATCTCAAGGCTCTGCTGTTTCTGCCATATAGTATTTGCACAGCACAGCTAACCTTCTGTGACCTGCACGAGCATGTTTCAGCTACCCTGGGGCCTCTTACTTGATGCTACATTTTCCTTTTCTTTGGACAGTTGCAGTCTTTACCTGTGTCTAGAAAAGTTGCCAGAGCTGTACTTAATTCATTGCTTTTGTTAATGATGTAAATCCTGTGGACGGTGATCTTGTTATAGGGCAGCCCCGATATTGAACGGGATGCTTGGCTGTGGGTCCTCACCCGCGCGCTTAAAAAGGACTTATTAATACTCCACTACAGGCACACACAAAAAGTTAATAAAAGGTTTATTTACAAGGGAAAAGGAAATAAGGAAAATGTACAACTCAGGGAGAAAATAGGGAAATAAAGTCTTTAATGTGTCCTACCCGATCCGCCGACCTGGAAACCCAAAGTCACTCTCCGAGCTGGCCGGATGCTGCTAGCTGATGGAGAGCCAAAATGGGGGACCCCCCCCCCCGCCCCAAAGCCCACGTGTCTGCCTTTATACCAAACCTGGCTGCTTAACCCCACCCTCAGGTCCCAGCCACCTTCCCTTTGGTGGTGATGGGATTTGGAGTTCCCAGTGTCTTTGGCTTTGGCCTGGGGTGGGGGTGGAGTCCACAAAGCCTGTATGGAATTAGCTTTAGGACATCCTTTTCCCCCTAACAATCTTACTCCCCTTGAGAAGAGCAATTCAGTTTAAGTGGTTAAATGATGTTGGACAAGTTGATTAGCAGGACACCTATTTGAATCAGCACTTGGACAGATAGGCAAGTTTCTGTGCACCTGCAAATCTTTCCTGTTCTTTTCGTGAGTAGTAAGCTCTTGGTGTCTTTACAGGGTTTGATTTGTTTCATTATGTCAGAATTGCCTCTCTTCAATGACTGTTTTGATCATCCACCTCCTGTTTTGGGGTATGACATAGAAATGGAAATGAAAAAAAAACTATAGGGAATGATCAGGATATTAAAATGCAAATATGTTGTCATTAAATCATTTAAAAAAACCCTAAGCATTGGAAATATTAAGGCTCACATGAGACAGAGAGTGTTAGGGGGAAAAGGATGTCCCAAAAAAGCGTGCGGGTGAGGACCCACAGCCAGGAACCCGTTTAATATCGGGGTTGCTCTATAACAAGAGGAGGAACACAGCATTATAGCTTGCTCTGGGCTGGGGTATGCCTGTGTGCGCACATACATATTTCACTCTGCTGTGCACGTGAGTGCTCAGCCTCCTCCTTCCAGGAAATTGTGAGGTGATCATGGGTCAGGATCTAACACTTTTTGTCTAGCATGGCACCGTATGGTCAGTGTGGTTGGCCAAATTATTTGGACTGAGCCACCAGCCCATGATTTAGCCCACCAGTTCACACAGGATTTGGGACAACTCATACTGCCAGCTTACAAATTTCTTTTACCTAGAATGTCTCCTTATGTTGGAGTACAACATTTATAAGGCTGGCTTTAAAGTTTTATTTCACCTACATTTATCCTGAGGCCCCTCAGTTCAGAGAAATATATCTCTATTCACTGAAAGTTCCTTGAATTGTAGCAACTCAGAAGAAAAATTCCCCTACTGTTCTTCTTGGGCTGGTCAAGCAAACAAATTAAATCAGACAGATTAGTAAGAGAAAAGACCAGTGGGGAGCTTATGTGACTGTAAAATTTAGAATAAATTAGACTTTTTTTATTCTTGAGCTAATGAATAAGGGCCTGGGGCAACAGGGAGAGAGAAGGGGGTGTCACATAATGAGGGGAGGGTGACTCATCCCACACAACCAAATGCTCTAGATATTTGTCCTACAAACCACAGAGATAGATTTCTTTGATTAAAAGATTATTTCTGTTTCATTAAGGGAATGGTAACAGTTTCTCTTAAACCCTGCAGGCCCTCGACTGATCTTAGTTCCACATGCCAAGGTGATGTGTATTCGAGAAAGCCTGCCCGGACACCTTGGGAAAAATCTGAGAACATCTTCAGGAGGCTGATCCTTCAATATTTTTTAATAGTTCTTTGAATGTTTACAGGGGTGGTGAGACCCTGGGCCAGTAGGAAGGAAGAGACATTTGGGGAAGGAAGGAAAGAAATGGGGGTGGCCAGAAGGAAACAAATGCAAAGTTACACAGCCTGGAGGCAGCATGTACCAACTCCGCCTCCGGAAACCTCAGCAGCAGCTGTCCCATTGTGACCTAATTTTGGTTATAGATTCCTTTCTTATTTATATGTTTCTGCATTCCATTCTAGACAGTTTTTTCCTTGTATAACTTTCCGTATAGCCCCTCCATTTAAAAAATATTATGATTTTCCTATCCTAGTGTTTAAATTGTCCAACATTTGTTTTCCTTCAGATTTTACCCTTGGTTTGCCTTAAAAGTCTTTGGTGATGGATGAATCTTAATTGTTTTTAAGAAGTTGAAAATACCATTTCATCTCCTCTTCACTGATTTTCTTGATGGATCATGAATATAATTTATACATAGCTCAGTGACACTAATCTTGTTTTGTTGTTGTTCTTAAGACAACTTTGACAATAGCTTATACTCTATCTTTGATTCTTAATTTAGCATTAATAAAACACCATTCATTTTTCTTATCATTGATAATAGTGAAAAATGGGTTTAAGACTTCATCATGCTTGTTTTCAAATTCTTGGTGGATTTTCTTTTCTTTTTAGGCTTAAAAGGCTTAACAAGAGAGTCTGAGGTCAAATTAGCTCAGCCAGACACTCCGTGGCACAGACACGGGATATTTTGCAGGCAGTAACCTGAGTGTACATCCTTTTGGCTTGTGTAAGGAACTTTGCTATGGGGATTCGGTTGAAATAAATCCCTAGCTAATTTTATTTTTGTGGCAAAGGTATAGTGATGCTGACTCTGGTCAGAAGACCTTTCCCAATAAGCTCTTAATCTTCATTGGAATGAGTCAAAATGAGTTTCTTTGGGTGTCTATTTTTGGCTTGTAATCTCTCACAAACAGAATTTTGTTATAAAAATCATGTGCAAAGTAATTAAAAATAATTTTAGGCATGCCCTATTGTAAATAAGATTTGTATTTTTTTATTTCCCTGTGGGAATCTATTGTTTGCAATCGGTGCCTGAAGTTTACATTTCCAGGCCCCAGGCAAAATCTTTAGTTTTTTTACTACATCATTGTGTGGTGTAGACATACAATGGAATGCTATTCAGTCATCAAAAAAGATAAACTCAAGCCATTCATGGCAGCCTGGATGGAGCTGGAAGGGATTATACTAAGCAAAACAACCCAGGCAAAATCTTTGCAGGGTCTCTCTGCCATCCCTTTAAGGCAGGGTTTCTCAATCTCAACGTGATTGACATTTGGATTAGATAATTCATGTCATTAAGGGCTGTTTAGTACACTCAAGGATGTTTAATAGCATCTCTGCCCTCTGCCTAGTAGATTCTTGTAGGATTCCCTTCCCTGCTGTGGCAATGAAAAATGTCCCCAGACCTTGGCAGATGTTATCTGGGGATAGTTAAATTTGAATTTTGGATAAATTGGATTTTTTTAATGTGTATTCATAACTTAAAATTTACCATTTTCACCATTCTTAAGGGTACAATTCAGTGACAATAAGTACTTCACTGTGCAACCAACCCCACTGTCCATCCACAGAGTGTATCTAGATGAAAATTAAACTAAAACTTGTACCCATTAAGGAACAACTCTCCATTCCTTCCCCTTCATCTCTCAATCCCTGCCAATCACCGTTCTACTTTTTGTGTGATTTTGGTTACTCTTGATACTTCTGACAAATGGAGTCATGCCCTTTTGTGACTGACTGATTTCACTTAGCAGAATGTCCTCAAGAGTCATCCACATGATAACACGGGTCAGAATTCCCTTCATTTTAGGCTCAATGCTATTCCATTGTAAGGCTACACCAGAGTTTTTTTTTTTTTTTTTTAACTTGTCAGTGGATATTGGGGTTGTTTTCACCTTTTGAGTATTGGAAATAATACTGCTATGAACATGAGTGCTTTTGAATGATTTTTTTGGTGTATGTCAATTTTGGAATATATGTACATTAAAATTTTTTTTCTGATATTCAGGGCCTCCCTGGTTACACAGGTGGTTGAGTGCTGCACTGTGGAGCTGTCCACAGCCCCTGCAGCGCAGGTTCGATCCCGGCTGGCCAGCCAGGGTCCCACGTGGTGCGGCAGACCTCTCCTGTCTCCACCCTCAGCAGTTTTGTCAATCTTCCTGTTCTGTTCTCCACTCTGTCTCTGGTGAATCCTCTCACCCTCCCACGCATCTGGCCTGTACCCCAGTTCTTGCATAAATAAATAAATCTTAAAACAATTTTTTTTTCTGATTTTCAAAGTAACTGGGCATCCCGTATTTTGTTCTGTTGGGTAGAGACCCATGGCCTGAATCTCTGCCTTCTTTCCTTGGGTCCTGACTGGGCTTCATGGACAGAAGTCACACTTGGCATTGTCACATGTGACTTAATCTAGCTAATTCCAGGGCTCCCAGTATGCAGAATGTGGGCACTGTAACATCCCTAAACTTTGTGAGCCAATGACCAATTGTTCTCTACTTGGGAAAGGTGATGGAGCTACTAACCTTTCATTTCAGTGTGCTTCTCATCCACTGTATTCTTGTAAATGAATGCTCATTGGGGAGAAAATAATATCATGATTGGATTCTTGAAAGTCAACATAAAGGAACAAGTTGTTCACTGATTACTTGCTTCAAATCCAATGGCTTTCTCTTTGACCATTTTGCTTCTTTACCTCCCAGAGAAAGGCAGTTAGTAGCTTATTTCTGTCCTGATTGAGGACTATCCAGAACGGTATCTCTGAGGCCAAAAGATTTGGGTGAATCCTGGCTCTGCCGCCCATGTTGGGCACGTTACTTTTCCTCCACCTCATTTTTTTGACATGGGATAAAGGAATGATGCAAGGTCTTCCTTTCTCAGTGGGTCACTGTGAAAGGTAAAGGAAATAATTCAAAATCAGGTCCTCCTTTGGGGAAATCTGGCCCTGGGCAGATATTCAACCAGATAGTTGTTGAGCTGGACTAAGGTCTGAAGGGAACAAAGATAACAATAATCACCAATATTGACTAAGTGTTACTGGGTTCTGTGTACAAGCCTAAAAGTTTTACAAATTTTGGTGCATTTGATCCTCACATTGAGGCTTGAGGCTTGTGCCATCATGATTCTCTTTCATAGATGAAGAATGGGAGGCACAGAGAAGTGTAGTGAGTTTAGTGAGTGCTAGGGCTGGGATTGGCATCAGGGCACCCTGATCCCAGAGTGAGTAACTGTCCTAACCACTCAGTGCTGTTGCCTGCGGGATGGCACTTCTGCAGGAATCTGGAGCAGAATGATGTCTGTGAGTAGCTCTGAGGCAGGAGGAGACAGCTGCCCAGTCTGCCAGGTTATCCAGGAGAGATGCTTTGGCAATCCCCGGAGCCCTGCCCTGAGGAAGGATGCTCCTTCCAGAATACCTTCTGGGTGTCCAACCTTCTCAGAAAATCCAGCTTGTAAAGCATCACCAGGTGACACTCAGGCCACCAACCCCCAACTTGAGAAAATGCAGCATTTACTTTTTACAAAAGTCAAAATGGTTTAATCCACTTGTACTATACTTACTCAAGTTAGAATCAGCCAGCCACCACTTAGCTCTCCCGCACAAGCAGGAGACATGGCAAGCGGGGAACATGGACTCTGGGGCTCCTTGTCATCTGCTCTTTGGAGGACTCCTTCTTCCTCACTCGTTCGCAGTCACCAGTATTCCAAGGTGTCTGCCATTAAACTATGGTTTGAAAACAGGCCTTTTCCTTCTTTCCTCTGCAATGCTTTGCTTCGGAGTCTAGGAAGGAACAGTTGGTCATGGCCAATGTCACAAGCATCATCTCACCTGCTATGTTAAAAAATTTGTTGAAAAACTTACAAACAAACACATAGCCTTTCTGATTTGCTGTGTGGAGGGTCAGTTCAGACTCTTTCATATTGCTTATGCCCAAGCAAACATCTCTGCTGGGGCGTGAATTTGGTCAGTGTATATTCCTAATGTTATATCACATAGAAATCTGTCAGCAGTTAGCTCTATGGCTCTCACAACGCTCTTGTGACAGTTTTACATAGGACCTCACATGGTGGCACCTGAGTAGCCTGAGTCTAGAAAGAAGTACTCTGCTTCTGAACTGCTTCATCTTCTTCGAGAATATTGCTGGCAAAAGAGGAGGCTTCGCAAGTGCTCAGGGGCTATGTGCTTGGGTTCTGAGGTTGTAAAACTGAACATTCATTTGTGTTTGTTTGACAAGCCCTGTTGTGTGCATTTACTGGTTCTTTCCTCTATTCTGGGCAGAAGGGTCACTTATTTCAACATCTCTTTATTTTCTCCGAAAGCCTACTGATGATTTAATTATGAAATCTAACAATCTTGTCATGTAAATTATATAAAGTTAAAAAGATGAACTTTATCCCCATAGTGAGTAAGAGCAACAATTAATTAATGAAGGAGAGGCAGGAGAAGGGACCAGGAGAAGAAAGGCAGAAGGAAAGACCCCCTCCCTCCTGGCCCATCTGTCCCTGGGAGCACAGCCCACACAGGGCGGTTCCTGCACCCGTGATGGGGGAGCAGGAAGCCTGTACATGCAGCCCGGCTGTGTATTTGCTCACAAGTTGGAACCAAGAAGGAAAATTATGTTCTTGTCAAAGAAGACACATTTAAGCACAAGAGTTACAGGACCAAAATATTTCTCCTGGGCAGTGTATTGAAACTTTGGTGTTATGTTTGACAGTGTATGTGGGGTGGATGTAAGCGTATCTGTGTGGGTAAAATGAGGATGATGTGGCAATGTGAGTGGATCCAGAGGAAGAAGAGAAGGAGCATATTTCAAACTGAATTTTCTTTTTTCTTTTTTAAAGATTTATTTATTTATTTATACAAGCACTGGGTACAGGCAGAAGTGCGGTTGGGTGAGAGAATTCACCAGAGCCAGAGCAGGGAGCAGAACAGACAGACTGACAAAATACACTGCTGAAGGGAGCAGCGGGCGGCAGGAGAGGTCTGTGCGCTGTGTGGGACCCTTGCCGGTGGCCGGGGGATCGAGCTGGCACTGCAGAGGCTGCGGGCAGCTTCTCAGCCCAGTGCTCAACTGCTGCGCCACTGGGGAGACCCACAAATTGAATTTTCTTATAGAGACAGGCATGAGGGTATCACTCCCAAGCAGAAAAGAAGAGTGTCTCCTTGTTGATACAGTAGAAAGATACCTTCAAGTTTGTTTTTTTTTTTTAACAATTCCTTTGCTCTAATTATTGGCCTGCCACCTGTCAGGTCAGCATTTGTCTTCTGGATGAAGTGAAGTTGGGATAGTATGAGATTTTTCAAGTTTATTCTGGCACTTTGAGGTTCATCATTATGGTGCTATTATAGAACTTTAGAATTCATCTAGAAACTTGTCCCCTTCCCTTCCCAACACGCTCCCTGCAGTCAGAATGGTGTGCAGTTAAGGCTATGCAGGACCTAAATTCCAGGCATTAACCACCTCACATGCCCTGTTTGTGGCAAGACTTAAGACAATAGCAGGATTATTTAGGAATAAGCATTATTAATACTTAATATGCATAATTACTTCTTAATTTGCTTATACTTATTACTATTTGACTCCAAGCCAATATCAGCAGTAGACTTACCTCAAAAGCACTGGCATGTTATCCATATAATATATAGTATGCAAAATTCAGGTCAGTAAAACCAGAATTACAGTGTCAGGGGTGGCAGGAGCCAGGGTGCATAGTGGAAGTCTGCCTTCCCTACCCAGTCTTCATTCCAACAGTTTGCCAGGCTCGTGGCACCGGACAGTGGGGTCTGGAGAGCTAGGTATATGATCACAGATTTTATGAACTTGGTGATCCATCTTAGACCCTCGTATCTGTACATGCGCCAGTTTCAGTGTCTACCTTGTGTCCAAATGTGAAGCAATGGGACTGAGGGAGTAAAAACTTTTACACACAATAGGAGGAAAGCCAAGGGGATAAAAAAGAGAGAGGTAGCTTCTTGGATTTTTTTTTTAAGATTTATTTATTTATTCATATGAGCATGGGGTACAGTCAGAAGTGCAGGAGGGTGAGAGAATTCCCCAGAGCCAGAGCGCGGAGCAGAACAGGCAGATTGACGAAATACACTGCTGAGGGGAGCAGCAGGCACAGCAGGAGAGGTCTGCGCGCCATGTGGGACCCTCACCTGAGGCTGGGGATTGAACTGGTGCTGCAGAGGCTGCGGGCAGCTTCGCAGCCCAGTGCTCAATGGCTGCGCCACCAGGGGAGGCCCAGCTTCTTGGATTTTAAGGCAGGGATTTTTCCCCACTAAAACTAAGGGCTGAAAGCCTGGATGTAGAGAAGCTTCAAATGTGAACTCAGTTCTCAGGCTCCCTCTTGACCCCCTTCCAGGAAGGCCAGCTTCGGGCAATGAGGCTTTCCCAAGGGGATGATACATTGTCTTCATAACTTTGTGTAGTTTTCTCAGAAGTCCGTGGACTTCCTGGAATTTTTACTTAGAATTCCAACAATGGTTTTTAAATATCATGGTTTTCACCAATTATTTAGTGAGGAATGATTTTGCTATAGGGTGTTTCCAGAGCCTAATCACAAAGCCTTTGGGGATGGTGATAACTTATGAGTTGTCCTACCAACTAGCTGTTCTCCAATTACAAAGGAAAAGTCCCTTTCCTTTGAGATGAAGATGATGGGGCAACTCAAAATTCTCATACCCCATCTGGATTTCCACATCACTACAGTTAGAGCCACATAATCTCCGTTAAGCCCTTTATTGGTCTGTGAATCCAAGATCAATGCCAGTCCAATACATGAGGCATATATGCTTACATCTAAGTTAGAAACAGTAAAATATATGACCACCAGAGTATTTTTACTGTTGACATAGATATACCCTGTGTAACCTATGCTTCAGCCTCCTATCGCTTCATTTCTACCTAGGTAATTGAGGTGGTTGGAACCTTATTGTGTTCTGGATATCAGATCCAATATTGGTAATATAAATGGTGTCCCAAAAATTTTAGCACCAGTGTTGTTCTTGCTGTATTGCTGTCCTATGTCTTGCAGTTCTGCCTCTTTGTGGTAGCCAGCCTTCCCAGGAATGCCCCACCCACCTGCCTGTATTGCCAATATTCCTTGCTCCCAGGTTGCCCATGGTTGTGCTCCTCAGACTGGACTGCCATTCTGCAGCAAGAATTGTGCTTAGAACATGCAGGAGGTAGTGAAGGAGAGCCACACAGAAGTAAATAGATAGCCCAATAAATGTAAATGAGAGTAATGTAGCTGGGCTTCTGTGGGAACAGGGGGATATTTAACAAGTCTCCCAGGAGCTCATTTCCAAATGCTGAGCCCCTTTGGTCATGGGTGAGCAGACTCAGACTCAAGTACCTAACAACACCAGCCATTGACTTGATCCTCCATCACAGTCTCACTGAAATTTGTTTTTTTTTTTAATTTTAATTAAGTTTATTTAATTGTCATTTTGAAAGATATTTGTTGAGTATATTGTTTTTTATAATAAATTTTATTTTTAGTTTCAGCTCTCCCTTCAGCTCCACCTTTGCAGTTCTGCCCACTTTGCTTGCTTGGACCCAGCAGTTCTCTTCAGCAGTTCTCTTTTGGGTGGTGTCCAAGACACCCTACATGGGAGCATATTCTCTGGCTTAAGGAGCTTAACATGAGAGGAAATTTCTTCTATAATCTCTGCAATGTTCCTTTCTTGTGTTTATTCCGTTAAAATAAGGAAAACACCTATTAAATGAAAGACACAGGAAAGGGTAAAAAATAAGACTTGATCTCTACTTTCAGGACATTAAAAGTCACCAGTGGAGCTACACACAAAAGTGGGGTTGACATGATTACATAAAGCTTCTGAGACATAAGTAAAGTAAATGGTGTCATGTGCAGGAAGGTGCCATCGGGCAGTGACCTTTTGGTGGTTTTCTGCATAGGTATGATCACTGTGGAAGGCTGTGCCCTCCTGTGCTTGCAACGTGCTAAACTTCCACAGAGCCAGCCTCCAGTAACATTATTGTTTTCTTCATCCTTCCTCTCCTACGCACCCCCGCACTCCTGACAAAATATGGAAATCCTGCCCCCAAGTAGTCTTGATCACAATACACAATCTCACAGCCAAAAGAATGTATTTTTAACCCCGAGACTTCGAAAATGACTTAAATCACTCACGCTGTCGTCTATTAGTCTGCCGCTGCGTTGTTATTTTTCCCAGGCTAATGAGCCCTCGCGGCACTGCACGGCCAGGGAGTGGGAAGACAAGTCCACTCTGGAAATGTGCAAGGCATCAGCCTTTCTCAGGGCACGCCGTGGGGAAGGAGCTCAGGACAAGCACAAGATGCTTTTTTGCAGACTGTTTTTCAGCGGTTTGGGGTCAGTAAGCCCATTGTGACTCAAAGATTTTAGGGGGCAACAAAGGGGGCTTTTGTTGGCTTAAAAATCAAATGAGAAGAAGGAAAGCAAAAAAGGGTAAGATTGGGTTTCTTTTGAGACCGGCAAGAGAAAGTCGTTTTAAAAGAGGGCATGCCACCACTTCTTTTTTCCTCAAAGGAGAGCTATTCTGATTTCCTCACATCTTGTATTTAAGGGGCATGTGGTGAAGGAGTTGGGGATGGAGCGAAGGGCAGCTGCTCAAACCTGGCTGCTAATAAATATACAGTAGCAGGAGTCTGGATGACACAGAGCCCAGTGGGGCCAGCTGCAGTTTCTAGACATGGAGCCTGGAGGGAGAGGTGCCCTGAAGCCCCTGGGGCTTATTATAATTCAGCAAATTTGAGATGAACCAGGCTCTCAATGTCAACATCACTGAACAAGAACTTTTTTTTAATAGAATAGGGAATTGCAAAAAACGAATTGACAAAATGTTCCCAATATTATTTTGCTTTGTTTTGAATTGGAAGGACCACAGAGACTTACTTAGCCTTTCAGATTTACAGAGAAGAGGTGTGAGGGCAGAGACGTTTAGTAACAGTTGAAGATCACAGAGGTAGAGTTCACAGGAGAGCCATTGGTCAAGTGGAACTCTTCCAGCTGCTCTGGTGCTGTTTTTACTCTAACAATTTTCTCAGTGTTTGCAAGTGTGCCAGGCATTGCTCTAAGAGATTTGTGCGTGTTAAACACACTTCCTTGTCACTGTAACTGTGTGGGGTTGCTGCCGTTATTTTGATATCTTTATTGACAATGAACCTGAGACACAGAGGGGTTCAGTTTGTCACTCAGAGTCCCACAGCCAGGAAATGACAGTGGGGTGCCAGCTACACCATGAACCCCTGGAGCTGTGCTCCTAGCACTACCCCACACAGCCTGCTCAGCCTGCCATAGGTCTTGATAGCTGGTTTAGATATAAAGGTCATTTGTATCGTCACATCCCAAGGGGCAAATATATTCTAAGTTATTGAGGGAGAAGGGACCCATCAGCACAGATGGGCACCTAGTTGGCGTGTAAACTCAGGGCTGTTGCTTACTGCAGCTATTTGACAGAGGAGACAGAATGATGTCAAATGTAGTGCTGATGAATGTTAGACATTGCAAGTCAGATGCAAGTTTCAGGGGTCCACGGGTGAGCAGAGCTCTGAATGCAGGCCTAGGAACTTGTCCTCCTTTAGGATTTACTCTTAGTTCCCTTCATTCTGCTTGAATAGCCAGTCATCATCCTCTCTTCACCTTACCTGCTAAACTCACAACCGGGTGAGTCATGTTCTTTAGTCATTCTGCTTTCGATCCGCTTCTGGTTATTGGGTTCCCAAACTAGTTTATGCTCAAAGACTCACTTCGATTGTCCCATGGTTTTTTCTGAAAGGAACCCCAGAAAACTGAGGTAGTTTTGGCTGTCCAAGCTAAAGTCTGACTAGCCATGCTGGCTTTAGGGTAGTCCTCATTTTGTGGTGGTCTCTCACGTGAAAGAAGCCAGACCCATGACATTCAGGGTTCTTGTTAGAAAACCATCTCAGGTGGGGGAGTAGATGTGTTTGCACCTTGTTCTGATGCATGTGTGTCAGCATGCAGACCTACACAAAATGCCTTAGGGAATTGCTCATGCCATGGTGACCAGGAGAGGGTTTGCTAACAAACATTTCACTTGACTTAGTAGTTCCTGGTGGGGCTAATAAATATTGAATCAGTGAGTGAATAAGTGAGTGAATGAATGAATCAATGTGATAAGAAATATGTGATAAGAAATATGTGGATGTCTGTGCTGTTCTGACATGTGACAATCCTTCTGTCCATTAACGGTTCACTGTATACCTCAATTCATTATTCACCTGTGTAGCTATTGCTCCTCACTGTGGGGAGCCAGACTATACCACCAGTTATTGCTCAGCACTGACACCTAGTGCTACTGTCCTGAATTGCAGTCACAGTGCTACTGAGTCATGGCATGGTATGTTATGAAAATGATACTCTTGAAGTTATGCTGAGTGATAACACCCCCCACACCCTGCCCCAGGAAGATATTATCTTGCAAGATAACCCATTGCCATTGGGGTTTTTGTCTTATGATAATCAGGATCATCATATTAAATGATAAAAGACATAGGCAGGAAATACCATTATTTGGAAACTACTGATCTAGTCTCAGACTAATGTTTGTCCTGCATTTGATATTATATTATCAACTAATGGAATTACAGAAGTAATAGTTATGGTAATATTATTAGCTGTTCTGTACTGAGCATCTGTTGAACACCCTGCTAGACACACTATATATATATTACTTGCAATTCTCACAGTCACTTAACACATAGGAATAATTTTTCTCATTTTACATGTTAGGAAGTGGATTTGAGATTTGAAAACATGCATGAGTTCATGGAAAGGGTTATGTTTGATCCCATTTTATCTCAAAGTCTATGTTCTTTCTCTGAACCTCCATGGTTTCACCTAATTCAGGGGACAACGTTCATGTTCTAGCTCATGCTTACTGTGCTTCTGGAGACGAACAACATAGAGCCATCCTCTTTGTACTGTGCCTCACTGCTCTCCAAGAGCCAATTTTTTATGTCTATTCAGTATTCTAAACTCAATGGGTGACAGGCAATGAAATCATCCTAAAATGAGTAATACATTATCCTATACTAGATGTACTTAATATTTATCCAATGTTAAACACGGTATTTCAAAATTTCTATTTTTGTCTCAAAATCTGTGAAATCATGCCTCTGATTCCCAACTCTGGAGAGCACCTACCAAAAGTTGTGAAACTTCTTTATATTAAGCCCAGTTTATATCCATACTAGACATAAAATGCAAAAATATGCAAAATAGAGGCTAATGTCCCTGTATCATCCCAACACCACCATCATGACATTGATGATGAAATGGATGCTAATGGCAATATCAGGAAATGGTAAAAGTTAATTATTGGATACCCGTTATGTCTTTGACTCCTTACAGACACCTTATAAGGGAAGTATACATATTGTCATACTTTTAGGGGGAATAAATGATGTGGAGAGATATGGGTTAGCTTGCCCAAGTTGAACTGGTAAGTTGCAGAACTAACCCAAGTTATCCTGAGTTCAAAGCCTTGCTCTTGACCTCTTATTTTATGCCCTCTTTCAATTATAAGAAGAGCTTTGGGGTCTTACTTTGAAAACAAAAACAAGTAAGTGCTATAACAATACAACCAAAAATGATCCTATACAAAATAAATCATCCAGCCATTTATTGCCACCTCTAAAACAGTTCTGGGTAAAGCATTTGCCCTTTTGATTATGACATGCGAGTGACATCTCCTTAAAATTTTCATTCCCCACTTTTTGACTTTTCATGGTATCTCTGGTTTTTATAATATAATTTGTGAATTTCCAGAAAAAATAATTCCAAGCTTATTTTAACCTGGCTTCTTTTTAAATTAGATATATTTCATCAAATATAGTGGTCGGTGCTATAGATTAAATATTTGTATACTCCCTCCCCAATTCAAATGCTAAATCCTCATGCCCAATTTATGGCATTAAGAGGTTTTATGAGGTGAATAGGTTGTGAAGGTGGAGCCCTCAAGAATGGAATTAGCACTCTTATAAAAGAAATTCCATAGACTTTCCTTCTTTCCACCATGAGAGAACACAGATAAAAGACCAGGTGGTGCAAGGGGTTAAGGCACAATCTCTGAAGCTGTCCCCAGCCACTGCAGCACAAGTTCAATTCCTGGCCGGCCAGGAAGCTATACCCACATGGCGCAGCAGACCTCTCCTGACTCGCCCGCTGCCCACCTCAGCAGTGTACTTTGGTCAATCTGCCTGTTATGTTCCCCACTCTCTCTGGTGAATCCTCTCACCCCTGCACCACTGGCCTGTACCCCAGTTCTTGTATGCATAAATAAATAAATCTAAAAAAAAAAAAATAGAGACCGGGATGAGAGCTCTCGTCAGACACCTAAACCTGGCAACTTCTTGACCTGGGGCTTCCCAGCCTCTAGACCTTTGAGGAATAAACTTCTGTTGCTTAGAAACTACTCATCTATGGTATTTTTGTTATAGAGCTTGAACAGATTAACACAGTGAGGACAACTGTGTATAGTTGGTCCCTCTCCCAACCTCTCCAAATCTGAGTGAATGTAGGTGACTAAGCACCTCCTCTGGGATGTGTACCAATTGAAAGAGACCAGCTGGATTCTCTCTACAGTCTCCACTGCCCAGATCCCATAAAATTCTAGTTGTGAAACAGACTTAAGGAGAGGACAGGAAGCTAGAAGCCAGAACAGACCTACTTGTTCAACCTTTAACATGGCTGAAAATGGTCTCATACTATATCTGGAAGGAAAGATGGAGGAAAGAGATAGCCAAGAAAGTGGGGAGCAGAAGAGAAGAGGGAGGAACCACGGAGGAGTTATAGCATGTAACAGTAGCTGTGAGTGCCACTCAGTCGCAGTTAACCACATCCTCTGGTCTAGGGATATCATTTTTTATTTCCATCCTTTTCCTCTCCTATTACACAATCTCTATTTCTATCTTGTTTGGTAAAAGATCGAAATAAATGCCTTTAAAGAATGTGGTGGAAGTCTTAGCCACCCAGCATTATGGAAGCGTTTTTCAGTCTCAGTGTACAGCCATCACCTAGAGGCTATGCTCCTGAAGACAGTGTCTTCTGGTCTTTGTAGTCAAGCACACTCTTGAGGTGCTTGTGCTGAATTTTTTTTTTTTAAGATTTATTTATTTATTTATTTATACAAGCACTGGGTATAGTCAGAAGCGCAGGAGGGTGAGAGAATTCACCAGAGCCAGAGCAGGGAGCAGAGCAGGCAGAAGGACCGAAGTACACTGCTGAGGGGAGCAGCGGGCGGCAGGAGAGGTCTGCACACCATGTGGGACCCTCCTCCAGTGGCCGGGGAGCAGCCCGGGGATCCATCCAGCGCTGCAGAGGCTGCGGGCAGTTTTGCAACCCAGCGCTCAACCGCTGCGCCACTGGGGAGGCCCGCTTGTGCTGAATTTTAATGGGTACCATGTAGCACAGACAAATGAAATAAAAAGGGAGTGACTTTTTTTTTTTTTTACATACACAGATCCCAGTAGAAATATTCAACTTAGAAGGTAAAATCTTCTTAGTGTTAATGTCTCTAAAAGATACACTCCTTTATAGTTGTAAGATGTGTCTATTTTTTATATTGTTACTCATTAGATGAAAAACAGCTAACTCAATTATTATTATTATTTTAAAGATTTATTTATTTGTACAAGCACTGGGTACAGTCAGAAGCGCAGGAGGGTGAGAGAATTCACCAGAGCCAGAGCAGGGAGCAGAGCAGGCAGAAGGACCGAAGTACACTGCTGAGGGGAGCAGCGGGTGGCAGGAGAGGTCTGCGCGCCTTGGAGGACCCTCCTTCGGTGGCCGGGGAGCAGCCGGGGATTGAACCGGCGCTGCAGAAGCTGTGGGCAGCTTTGCAACCCAGCACTCAACCGCTGCGCCACCGGGGAGGCCCCAACTCAATTATTAAGTATCTTGTATGAATGATCTATTTGATGAAATTTGTAAATATATACTTCTTTATTTTGATCAGATGGGAAATTGTTTGGTTCCTATTAAATTGTTCAATTCTCATTCAATTTCCCAATTGAAGCTTGACTTCCACTTCCAAGGAGGTGGTTTGAAGGTTCCTGGAGGTGAAGGGGGTGTACCAGACCACCCCCATTCGAGGGGCAAAGCTTATTCTGGGACCTGCATCTTCTATTGGAGTTGACTTAGAGGGAGCTTTGGTGAAACTCGAGGAAAGGGTTTATCTCAGAGCCTCCTGCTCTTGTTTGAACAGCCTGCAGGGATTAACTGTGGTTGGGCCTGAGCCAGAGAGATAAATGACACAGTTCTTATGTGCTCAATTCAGAGGGAGCTCTTGCCAAAATGGGGGCAAGAAAGGATTGTGTTAAAAAGAGTTCAAAACATCTTAATACAGCAGGATGATCCACTCTGCTCTCTAGACTTTATGGGGAACGGTAGCATATCCTGAGTTTAATATGCAAGTGGCATCCAGCAGGGGAAGCCAAGCTACTTGGGAACAATGTTGGGTGGTCCCTTCCCCCCACCCTTTTTTGTAAACAGATTATTTTTCAATGACCTCATGAATACAAAGGAAATCAATCTACACAAGGGGTGGGGGAGAACACTTAATTTTGTTAATGTGGTTCTCAAAATTCAGATCCTGATTTTTTTCAGAGCAAGAAAGCTCAGATTGACAGGTAGGAATGTCTCACAAATGTACAGATTATTCTTCACATACAATAGAGGATTGCTTAACAATAGGTAATTTCAGAGAACATAATCAGTGTAAAGCCGTTTATGAGGAAAGCAACGAACATACCTTTAAAACAACTTCCATCCCTGTAGAATCCTGGCGTTAACTGGGCAACCCTATAAAGCCAATTCAGTTTGTAAGAGGGACTTTTGCTCTAAGTAAGAGTAGGGTTCCGAAGGGAAAATTAGGACAAAGATGAAGCACCATAAAATGCCCATAAAATAAAATATATAAGGTGTTATATAAGTGGTTTTTTCACTAATTTGAGTGAATGCACAACATTTAATGATACATGCGTGCAAAGTACATTTTCCAGTATTTTTATTGCATAAAGCAGTCACATAAAACATGCCTAGCTGAATGTATGGAGGTTACCCAGATGGCCCTGGACTTAGCCCAGCCACCCTCTATGCCTGCTTTTAAACACAGACTTGCTATTTCTATCCTACCTTGTTTTCCCACACTCTCGCCCCATTTAACCCCAATCCTCACCTGTGCAATTCCCTCAGAGTGGACCCTCTGCACCCTTGTCATTCCCCAGGTGGCAGCAGGGATAGAACAGAGGAGGGACTCTCTGCCCAGGCATGCAGTGACCAGGAGGCCACGTGCCATGATTGGGGGTAGATCTTATCTCCACCCAACCCACCAAGCACAGCATTGCATTCTTCATTTTCAGTGAACTATTAAATGTCTTTATGGGTGGAAGGTATATGGTTAAAAGAGCAGCAGAATTAAAATGGTAGCAGGGTGAAAGCTGGCAGTGTTGGTTTTCCATGAAGCCTAGCAAGTTCATCTCAAAGATTCAGCAACTGTTGCTGTCCTAGCGCCTGATGCCATGTACCTGTTACCTGTATCTCAACACCTGTAATTAAAAATAAATCAACAGGGGGCCTCCCCTGGTGGCACAGGCAGTTGAGCGCAGTGCTACGAAGCTGTCCGCAGCCTCTTTAGTGCCAGTTGGATCCCGGCCAGCCATCGAGGATCCCACATGGCGCGGCAGACCTCTCCTGTCACGCCCGCTGCTCCCCTCAGCAGTGAATTTCCTCATTCTGCCTGTTCTGTTCCCTGCTCTGTCTGTTGAGTCCTCTCACCCTCCTGCACATCTGGTCTGTACCCCAGTTCTTGTATGAATAAATAAATCTTTTTTAAAAAAACAAACAAATCGGGCCTCCCCGGTGGCGCAGCAGTTGAGCGCTGGGTTGCGAAGCTGCCCGCAGCCTCTGCAGCGCAGGTTCGATCCCCGGCTGCTCCCCGGCCACCGGAGGAGGGTCCCACATGGCGCGCAGACCTCTCCTTCCGCCCACTGCTCCCCTTAGCAGTGTACTTCGGTCCTTCTGCCTGCTCTGCTCCCCACTCTGGCTCTGGTGAATTCTCTCACCCTCCTGCGCTTCTGACTGTACCCAGTGCTTGTATAAATAAATAAATAAATCTTAAAAAAAAACCAAAACAAATCAACAGAAGCATTCCCCCCATAACCTTCTGATATTTAAACACAATAGCTCTATTTTCATAATCCCTTAAAACTAATTCATTTTTACAACCTTAATGGAATTCTGAGTTGGTAACTGGGCCTTTCTGGTATCAAGTGTAAAATAAAAAAAAAAAAAACAGCGCTTCTACTTTCCATGTTTTTCTTTTGCATTTTGGTCCAAGGTGTCACCATCTCGCTCCCATAATTATTTCATGGCCCTGTGATAAGGAGAAACCACTGGCTCACATATCTCTGAGTCAGATGACAAAATGAGTGTCAGAGAAAAGATCCTTCAATCCCTCAACTACAGAGCAACGTGAGACGGAAATGACTCTTTAATCTGCAGTCCAACAGGTTCTGTCTTCTATTAAGCCTGTACCCCCATTTTATTATATAGTTGAGCCAATTATATATGACTCACTGGGAAAGTGCACTTTATGATCTTGTCAGAAGAAATGGTTTCACCGGGATCATTTTAAGCCAATAATTTTATACCTACCCTCTCCTAAATATCTAGGACATTAACTTATTAACCATGCTAGTGTCAAGCCTAATGCCTTTTAAATACTGAAAACAAATACCAGGAAGCGAAAGGGATTGGAGAATAGATTTTCCATCAGCAGTTAGTGTTTTCACATATCAGGGGCTCAATCTCCGTGGATTTAGTAGGAAAGGGCTCCATTCTCTGCTTCCTCCGAATAAAGAGCTTTCATTTTGTTCCATGGGAGGGAGAATGTGCATGTGGGATGAGAGTTAGGCTGCTTATTTCAAAGCCAGGTTCACGTCTGTTTAACTGATGTGGTCCCAGTACCCAGTGTGTGACAGCATGAAATGCCTCCTCCACGCAGCTCTGTGGAGATGAGCAAATGGTGGCATGTCCAGGCTGTGGTTGGCAGGAGAGCTTGGGGACTGAAGGTGAACTGGTTTCAACAGCAATGGAGGAGCATGTGAGAGGCTGGGGAGCATAGCAGAAACAATGTGAAAGAGGACTCTGAGTGTATGTGTGCATGTGTGTATGTGTGTGTTAATGAGAGTCCAAGGCCATACAGGTAACCTCCATGCTTCAGCTAGGTATGCTCTGTGTGATTGCTCTATGCAATAAAATTATTGGAAAAATGTACTTTGCAAGCATAGTCCATTCAGTGATGGGCATTCACTCAAATTAGTGTTTGAAGGCAATTGGTGATCACGATTATTTCTATTGCCAAATCCAGATGACTTTTTCCAATCTTCTTTTCAGCACTCAATCCTGTTTACCACCTTATGAACATTTATTTTTCATTTGCTTCTACAGACCTTGCCTCTCTGGCGGTCTTTCTACTGCTCTGCCCACTCCATTTCTGTTATTTTTATTGAACTTTTTTACCCATTCTTTAAAGGCTTTTGTTTCTTGGGATTCTGTCTCCTGTCACCTTTTCTTGTCGTGCTACTGGACTTAAGTATTAGGCACAAGAGTGGCCTCCAAAGATGTCCATGTCCTAAACCCCAGATTCTATGAATATGTGATGTTACATGTCCAGAGGAAAGACACACCTACGGTCAGGTTTCTTGAGGTGGTGAGAGCATCCTGGATTATAAAACTGGGCCCAATCTAATGAGAAGAAAAAAAAAAAAACTCTTTAAAAACAGAGATTGTTCTCAGGGTTAAGGCAGTGGAGAGATGAGGCAGATGGGGAGTTAGAATATTTGAAGTATAAGAAGATTTGGATATGTGATTGCTGGTTTTGAAGATGGAGTAAGGGGGCCATGAGCCAGGGAGTGTGGGCAACTTCTAGATGCTGAAGACAACTCCTTTATACACTTTGACTTCACTCAGTGAGACTCTGGGCAGAGAACAAACTAAACCATGCTGTGCTGGGCTTTTTACCTACAGCTGTGAGACAGCATGTTTGTATTATCTTAAGCGGCTAAGTTTGTAGCAAGTTGTTACAGCAGCAAATGGAAACTAATGCATCCATCCTGAATGGCTTCACCTACTCACAGATTCAATTTACCATGTAAAGGATGGTAGCTCCCTATTCTCTACTTTGCTCAATTTCTACTTCTCATTCGTCCCTTCTGCCAGGCAACTTTCTTTAGAATTCTTAGATACACATTCAATTATACTTGTTAGAAATTGAACTAATTTTTTTTCTTCCTAAATCTTTCTTTTCTGATGTTTCCCATTGCCAATCACTAACCCAGAAACCTGGCATCAAGTTGCTTCTCTCCTTTCCATTTTACTCCCGTGATAGTCTCATCTCGTCACCCCTTTCCAGTTAATATGGTGCATGATACTTCCTTGCTTATCTGGCTCCCTGCTTGGAATGTGAGTTCTGTGTGTATTTTATTTTATTTATTATACACATACCAGGCACACATAACAGTTCCCAAATATCAGCCACCACTCTAACCATCTTTACAAATATTGACTTATTTAACATTATTTTTTTTCCATGGTTGTATTTCCAACCTCAAAACTAGTGCCCAGCACATAGTAGCTGCTCAATATGTTTTTGAGTGAATGGATGGATGAGTTCAACCTAATACTAGGCACAAGTCAATTGCCAATTGAAATCCTGCCAATTCTGTTTCCTAAATATCATTCCACCTTTCTCTAAACATGAGTATTTTCTGATTCCAGGCTTTCTGCATGACAGTAGCAGCATCCAGTCGATCCTCTAATATCAAATACCATTGCCTCAACCACCCACTCTCTGCATTGCAGGGAATTGTGCTCAAAGACTCGGGGACCTGGCTGTATCCTGTCATGCTCTTTGTAAGAATCCTGGACTGGCTGAAGTCCACAACCCCACAGGGATACAGACAGCCTTTCTTGACATGCTCTCTATTTTCTCTTCCTATCCTCATTTCTCATCACTTCTCTTACCCAGTTCTCTTTCCTTACACTTTACCTTTCAGTCAGCCTGAACACTCAGCTTCCCAAAGGTGCACATTCTCCCTTGCCTCCCAAGCCTTTGCATATGCTTCCTCACCCCCATCCACCTCTTCTTGCTACCTGTCCTATTTCCTGCTCATTGGTAATATTCCTACTCAGTTGTTCCTCTCTCCCAAAATACCTCCTGCCAGTGAAGTGCCTGTCTTTGTGCTCACTAGCCATTCTGTCTGGCCTGTCTCCTTCCCTTTCTCTGAGTGGTGTCAAGATCTCTTTATCAGTGTGATTTTATCACTAGTTCACAAGGTTCTGGAGGCCATGAGCTGGGGACCTCCATCTCTTTCAGCACCTAGCACACCAGCTGCTACCCAGCAGGGGCTAGTAAATACCCACTGAGTGAGTGAATTGGCTTCCTGAGGCTTGGTGAGCCCAGGCTAGACCATCTCACCAACCAAAGGGGCACTTGTTATGCCAGTATTGATTTGCAGGCGCAATTATATGTGTAAATGCATTTTCACTGTTCTGCCTTAGGACCCAATTTTTGAAAATTAGATTTTAAATGTCCCATCCTCCTCACTTACATCTTATGCTTCTAGACATTTAGCACATAATTTAAAATGAAAGGCATAGAAAATTGGACTCATTTAGTTTACTCTTCTTGAAGCCCATGTTAGGTTATTTTTAAATTCTCATGGATCTTGTGCTCTGTAGGGTGTGTTTGAGAGGGAGGAAGGAAGGGAGGAAATAAGCAAGAAAGGAGGGAGCAAGGGAGGAAGGAGGACACTCACTAGAAGCTATTAGAGATGCTGCATATTATTACACTTTGTTTTAATGCATTCAGTTTTCACATAGCATCACCCCAAATACAATTTCCAAATTCAAAGACTGAAAAGCAGATTCAACCCCAACGCTTGCTGTGTTATGTTCTCCACTGCAGTGAGGAGTCATGACCGGCTTGCACTGAGTCGTGTGGGGAGTTTTGACATTCATTCTTCTAAATTTCAGCCAACACAGGCCCCTGTCTCTGCCTTGCCCACTGCAGATGGCAGGTGGGAGTGGATTACATCACTGCCATTAGCAGAGCGTGCACCCCCTGACTTACAAATGCTGTTCTTATCAGCACCCATGTGAACAGTGGCCAAAAGGAGGTCCCTTTAAGCCACAGTTCTGAGTTTCTCTTTCCAGGTTAAGAGGGTACAAAACCTTCAGATCTTATGGATATTCCTAAATTGAGCTGCTCTGCACTATCAGGGTGAATTTGAGGGTTCCTTGTAGCTGGGAGGTGTGAGTTTCACTCTGACTTTGAATGTATAAGGCTCTAGGGGTCCCTATGTCTCTCAACACATATGGCTGCCTGCACATTCCCCCCAGGGATGCTAAATGCCCACTGCCAGTGCTTCGAACCAGCATGTTTTCCCATGTGCCATTTCTCTGTTTTCTGAAGCCACAAGGATGCTAAGTAGCCAGGCCAGGAGTGTGGAATCAGACACACTTTGTAATACAGTGAATAAATAATTGAATAAAACACAGAGAACCCACTTTGGGTTGCTACCCTCTTGATGCTTGAATTCTAATGGAAGAGACAGAGAAATATAAACAGCCCTGGGGAAGGCAGCAGTAACCTCCCATTAGAGGGCTGTACCTGTCTTTCTTAGCTGCCAGCTCTGCTGCATAGAAATGGCCAGACTTTCTGAGCCTCAGTTTAGGGTGTGATATTGGAACCCTCAGAGGCAAAGCCAGAGTGGGCACTCTTATTCCCAACTCCTCTTTGTGCTAAGCACCTAATATTGCCACTGTCCTTGATGCTTCTCCTGGGAAGGTGCCTCCTGGGAGTCTCAACACATTGTTTCTGGCTGTGGAAGATGAAGGATTATGTTCCCTGTTGGCTGTTTTGATAAGGCTGAAATCCATCTCTTTCGTAATGTTGTGTTCATAGCTGATAAGACTTGTCTCTTTCCTTTTCCCTGTCCATTATAGAATTAACTGCAAACGTTGGTGAGAACAGGCTCATCACTAATGCATGCATCTATGTGTGGGAGGGAGGCAGAGATGCAGACAAGGTGTATACACAGCATATCTGAATATTTAAAATTATCAGTTAGTCTAATAAATGGCTAAAAAGAGTAAGTATTATTCTCTCAAGCTGAGGTTTAAAAATGTAGATTTTGGGCCTCCCCAGTGGCGCAGCAGTTGGGCACTGGGCTATGAAGCTGCCCGCAGCCTCTGCAGCGCCAGTTCAATCCCAGGCCGAGGGTCCCACATGGTGTGCAGACCTCTCCTGCCGCCTGCTGCTCCCCTCAGCAGTGTATTTCGTCAGTCTGCCTGCTCTGCTCTCTGCTCTGGTTCTGGTGGATTCTCTCACCCTCCTGCGCTTCTGACTGTACCCAGTGCTTGTATAAATAAATAAATAAATCTTTAAAAAAATTAAAAAATGTAAATTTTATGATTACTCAGGGATACTGGGGCCTCCAGATTAGAAGACAATTGTCAATGAAAAGAGCTTGTTGCCCACAGTTCCCGAAGAGGAGCATACTATGCAGGGCCACAGCAAGAAGCACCAGGGTTGGCCAGGAGGCAGAGGGTGAGGGGGAAACAGGGGAGAGCCTTTATAGCTAAGTGCTTTCCATAGGAAATCATGGGTGAAGCAGGGTAGCAGATTTAGGATTGGTCGTTTAAGTGATTTTAGAGCTTTAGGATTTCTTAGCGGTCCCTCGTTATCTGTTCCTGGTCCTGGGGTATTAGAGAAGGTACATGGTCACCTGTGTATATGGGGTCATGCAGGAGGTGGTTGGGGTGTGGACACTGGGCTGGTTAGTTTGTATATGAAAGCCTTTTTCTCTGCAGAGTTCTTTACTATCTCTAGCAATTGACTAAGCCTGGGAGGGGCAGCAAAGTCCAGATGGCAAAGCATCATAAAATACAGGAAATTTGAAAATTGATTAACTCACTTCACTAACTTAATGGCAAGGTGACTAGGTATGAATTTAGAATTCTTGGATCCCTTGCAATGTGCTAGAAAGCAAAGGTGCAGGAGAATCAGCTGTGGCCCCCAAATCACCCCACCCTCCCCCAAGGGCTGCCTCCCTTCTGTGTCATCTGTTTTTTTCTCACTATGAGTGCCATGAATTCAAGCATGGGAAGCCCAGCTCACATAGCCAAGCTCTGTCCACCCCGCTGTGGTGAGATCTGACCACTTAGCCTCTTCTGGAAATAGGGGCCTGCCTCCTCCAGATGCTGGGCAGTCTCGGGGGAGATGATCCTCAGCTGTCAGCTTCTTTCAGGACTTCTGGGGCTCAAGAAAATGAACTTGCTTAGAGACATACCTGGATCCAGAGGGCAGTCAATGCAGGGACAAAAGCCTGGGCCGTGGTCACATCTCGGGACAACTCAGAATGATTTCCCAACTCCACAGTCCCCGGGGGCTGGATGAGGCATCTGTTAGGTCAAATCTATATGGCAGTTTTCCCAATCCTGCCCTACCCTCAGTCTTCCACAGGTGCTAAGATGAAGAGCTCTCCCCAATAATTGCCCCTGCTTGATAAACTCCACCGCCCTCCTCGCATCTCACCCTCCTTCCATACACCTGTGTGACAACCACCTGGCTTGTGGTGCCGTACACCCTCACGACGCCAGCTGGGGAGCAGGCTTGCCCACTTTCAGAAGTGGGCCCGGGGACATTTGGGTGGGAAATCCCAGCATCCTGGGTTCCTAGAGCACAGGACTGTGCTAGGCATTAAGAATTCATAAAAGCTAGATTGGAGCAAAAAGGATAAATCATGCCCTAAAAGCCCTTGGTGACTATAGAAGGTCTGCCAGATTCCAGAAGTGGAATGAGCATTGTGGGGAGAGGGTTGTAGCCCAGAGGACATGTTGATGAGTCAGAGGCAGAAAATGCCTCAGGAGGGTATTCCAGGCAGAGGGAGCAGTAAGAGCTGAGGTGCAAGTCTCGGAACTGCAGAAGGCACTGAACTGGCTCAGGGCACTACCACCCTGGAGGCAGGCATGTCACTGGCAGCAGGACACTGAGCCCAGGGCTTTGGAAGCTGTCAAGACTCTCCTCCCCTCTTCTCTGTTTTACTGAGAGTCAGGCTTCTGTTATTATGAAATCAAGGGATCCACAGGGACCCTCAAACTTGCATGCTCCTAAGGTATCTGGCCATCCATGTGCATAAAGGCACAGCAGACTCTTAGTGTGATAGATCTTTAATGGAATTAGAGTACATTGAGAGGGATGAGAAGAGAGGGTGCCTTTCCCAATAAGCCACCTAAAATTCCCTGTCCCCTCATGGGAAAATGCCCAGCCAAACAATGCCGGCCTGAAGCAGGGACTGAAAGCTTGCCCCAAGTCGAATGCACCTTTTGGTGGAGAAACAAGAAAGGGATGAAAGCGGCCAGGCAAGTTTGAGACAGGAGGAGCAAAATCAAAGTACAAATCGAGGTAACGGCTGCTGTTGTCAGCCTCCCCATGTGTCTCTCACTCACAGGACTCTTCCAGGTGACTCTACATGTCTCTCCTCTGCATGTCTCCTTCCACATCTCCTTCCCAGCAGTGCCAGGGTGCAAGGTGGGCTACAGTAGTATGTCTGCCTTATCTGGCCCCTCAGTTTGCACCCCTAGTTCCCAGTAGTTAGTCCAAGGCAGCTACATTTAAGTGGGTGTGGGGAACTTGGCAGCTCTCCCACCCACAACACTTTCCTTCTTGCACTGTGACTGAACCGTGGTTGCAGGCCGCTCCCAACCTGGCTGTTCTAACATTGGCATAGAGAACAAAGGTCCCCTTTAATGAGTGCAAATGTGAAAATTCTGGAGAAAGGAGCCTGATTGGTTCTTATCAGTGAGCCCTCAATCCAGGACAGACTCAGTTAAGATGGTGTGTGCTAAAATGTGCTGGCAAAGAGTGGGGCCGGGGGATTAGCTGTCCCAATGGGAGCAGTTCTGGGCAGATACCGCTCTGTGTGGAGGTGTGCACCTGGGTATGACATGCCATGGCACTGAGCAATGGGAAATCAGGACTGGAAAATTAGGCTTGTGAGGGGCATTTGGTGATGCTCAAAAGTTCCTCTCCTCCTCCCTAGTGCCACTCTGCCAGGGTCTGCTTAGTTACTTCCAGTGACAGTTCAAGGGCACCATGTAGTTGAGAGACACCCTGTAGTTGTGGATCTGATTAGTTTTAAATGGTTGCCATTCCTTGCCTTTAAGAACCTTCTAACTTTTCCTGCCAGTGTTCCAGTCTCTCTTCTAAACAGAGAACCCTAACTAGGACACTTTTGTTTCAAACAGAGGGATTCCAGTGTCAAACCTTTAGCAGTTATATGTAAAGCCTCTACCTTAGAAGGGAAAGCAAACACTCTCCTTCTGTGACAATAGAATTCCTTCAGTGAAATTCATAGCAACTAGGCGACTGTGCTATGCATTTAAAAAACATAGATTTTTGCCTAAAACAGAAGTAGGTCTGCATTTTTAATTTGCTCCTTGAATTAACTTCCTTCAAGCTTGGTCTTATCCTGAAAAGAGATTTAGAGAGTTACTGTGAGAATTAAATAAGATAATGCACACATTGGAAAGCGTTGAGCCAGGCTCCTACGTGAGCTCCTTTTGCTTAGCTTAAGAAGATTGAGTATGGATTTGGCATTTGTTGAACACAAATTGCTTGAGAAAATAGTATTCCACTTTAAAAACAAAGTCCCAAGTTCTATTCCTTGATCTATCAAAAGATATGAAGACAAGTAAATTATGTGTGTGGCGTGTGGATGCAAATGGTGGATGCATGTGTGTGGTGTGTGTATGTATATGGCACGTGCATGCATGTGTTTGCGTGTTAGAAGGAAATAAGGAGAAAGAATCAAAGCGAGTAATGTATTCTCAAATGTACACTACTAGGCAAGGCAAATAATAGACATTTTAAGCAAATTTTAAAATACATTAATCAATCTCCAGGTCACAATTCTTTCAATTATATGTGCTAGAAAGCAAGAAAGCCAACCCAAGTCTGCTGCTGTCAGGAGGGAGAACTGGGGATAGTTAGTCTGTCTTTCTCTGTGGTAAAAACATTTGGTTGGTGAAGATACACGAGTGGAGACTATAGAGCGAGGCTGCTCAGAACTAATAGTGTTAGCTTTTTTTTTTCTGACCTGCTTTCCATACCATGCACACTTGATTTTTCTTTTTATCATTGAGTAGTGCTGATTTATTAGGCGGTGTGCTTCAAGGGCATGAAGAGGTTGCATGTAGGGGCAGGTCTGAATTGGGAAAGTGAGAATTGCTGTATCAGATGACACCCAATTAACTAGTGACAAGCACAGCGGGTGAAATTGGAACTTGGGCTTTATCTTTTAGGGAGCTTAAGTACTCACTAAATATTAAACATTTTAAACCTGGTGGAACTTACCTATGCGTTTCTCCTTCGTTCCTCCTGCCCACTATCTCTTCCCGTCAAAGCAGGGGGGTGTTTGGTGTCTAGAGCATCAGGACGGACAGGCCCCTGAGGTGAACTCTGGGCTTAAGGGCAACAGTGCAGTGCTCCCTGCGCTAGCCCACTTGGCATCTCTTGGGGCACCTGCAGCCACATACCAGCACATAGGGCCAAACTGCAGACGTGTAACTGTAAGCATAACTTGGGATACAGTTGACCCTTGGACAATGTGGGGATTGGGGCACAGACACCCCCAACTACAGTGGTCCCTTGGATAGTGATTTCAGAACCCCCTATTTCTTTCCACCCTACCCTCTACCCCCACAAATACCAAAACCCAGCAGATACTGTAGTCCCTTGTAGTCAGCCTTCTGTATCTGCAGACTCAACCACTGACAACTACAGTTGGTTGAATCTATGAATGTCGATCCCGTGGGCCTGGAGTCTCTACTGTAATTATTGAAAAAATTCCACACATAAGTGGACTGGCACAGATCAAATTCATTGTTCAAGGGTCCACTGTATTTGGCTTGCTTTCCTATGGACAATCATGATGATACTTTATTTCTGGAAAAGCTTTTCCCCTGTCTGCCTTTGGCTGCCAATATGAAGTTTCTCTAACACAACATTTTCACTCAGTTTCACTTTCTCTGGATGAACCAGTATGTCTCTCCATTCACCTCGTAGGGAGGCTGTGATGGAGGTGGGTGTTCATGCTTTTGGACCGACACATTTCTTGTAGCCACACTGCCTTCCTTCGGTGTGGGATCATGTATTATATCAGGTAATCCTAATGTAAGCTTAGGGAAAAAAATGATTCCAAAATTATTGGGAAAGTAAACTGATAGGACATTAAATGCCTGATATTCTAAAACACAAATCTTATTTTATGGGAAGCTTCTGTTTTGGATTATCCATGCCTCCTCTGGCTTCAGCCAGCATGGAAAATCCTTTAAGATCTCTACTTCACTCACTTCCTCCGGGCAGCCTTTTTTAACCCCATCACTCTCCTTCCACAATGTTCCCAGAGTGACTGCTGCTTTATGTTTCTACCGTGAACTGAACTCATTGCTTTTATTAATCATCTGTTTATGTGTCTCCCTCTGTCACCAAACCTGGGTTTCTCCAAGTTAAGGGCAGCCTAGTGTCCACTTCTGCAGTCCAATGCCTCATGCACAACCTGGCATGAGGGGGCATTTAAGAAACATTAGATGGATATCAGAATGTCAGTCACAATCCCAAAGAGGAACCTACCTGCTCTCTGTTACTGCTTATTCATTCTTTAGGACCTACCTGACCATTTTTCTTCTCTCTGCAAATCTCAACATGAGAAGAAAGGAGAGAGATTGAACAATGCACTAAATGATAGCCCACAAATGAGATGTGAATCAATTGCTAATTTAGTGATGATGCATTTCTTTGTTTCCAACCTTAGAGAATTTACATTGACTAGTCTAAAGCCTAGAAAGGAGGCAACTTTTTTAAAACTCAGGAACACTCTCTAGAGGGTTCTGTCTAAATGACCACCCTACAAAGTGGTAGTAGAAATAGAAGCAAATCTATAGATGCAAATTCAAATCTATTTGTAAAAACCACATGATTTTGACATGTTATCATTGGGAAGAGTGGCTTAATGTCAATATAAATCCTAGAATATTATAAATCATGTTTTTTTCATTATGACTTACTTTGAAATCACCTGACCTATGCCCTTTATATATATGTGTCACATATATATTCCACAATGGTAAATTATTTTATGCTGATATCTTACTAACATTCTTCCCTGTAGTTTGTATACAATTACGTTTTCATTTGTTGATGGGTTTTTTGTTTTTTGGGTTTTTTTTTGCCATTGCTAGTTCTTTTTGTAACTTTGACTTTTATTTTGTACAATCTTTGGCCTCTGCTGAAATTACTCTGTCTTTTGAACACCCGCTTCATTTTATTGGTGGCAGAAATCCCAAAGGCATTTTCTTGATGTGCTTTTTTTGAGCTCCTCTTACGGTATTTAAAACTGAACCATGTGTTCTGAAGCTGTAGGCTCTGGAGACGTCCTAGTTATGTAACTGACCTTTGCTGCCCTCTGTTCACCGTCTATGAAATGGGGATGATAATAGAACTTGCTTCATAGATTCTATTTGTGAACATTTAGAACAAGGTGTTGAAGACAGTACCAGCTCATAGAAAGTGCTTAATAAAATGCTACCTAAATTGATACCATTATCTTGATACCATGCATTTCTACATACTGGGTTTCCCATATGGTGGTCAAGGTCACTTTGGTACAGGTGGGGATGCACTCAGGCATTGTATTTCCATCTTGCCCTTCAGTATAAAATTTGATATCTGTAGTACTTCAGATAAAGGATTCTGTCAGTTTTCAAGTCCTAAATCATCTTTTTAAAAAAGCTTTTGTTTTTGTTTTATTTCAGTTATCTACTTGCAATGTTTCTTTTTTTTTTTCTCACCACCCGCTTGTGTCCCTCTCTCTTCCCTCCCCCTCCTTATCCTTGGAGCCCTTGGGATATTTGTGGATGTCCACTAGTTTTTTGAAAGTGTTTTACTGTTGTCAAATAATACTGTTAAGTAAACATCCAATGTTTGTTTTTATTGTTCTGGCTTACTATACAGATTGTGTTACCACTTCATCTCCACAAGGGTTTAGTTACCAAAATAAGCAGAAGTTCCTTCATGAAAGGAAGAGTAATACTTTAGAGTCTCAGAATCCTAAAATTTCTCTCTGCCTTTCATATTTTACTTCTGGAAGATTTTTTACTAATGGGAGTAGACTCAGTCTTATCTGAATCAATTCTTGAATAATAATGGATCTTTGAAATCTGATGACTTATTTTTGTAGAACAAGGTCAGACCTCACTTGATAGATATGTTATTTTAGAAAATTCCAATAAAAGAACTAATGCCAGATAAAATTTGTGATTAATTCTAAACTGATGAAATTCCCTTTGGCTTCCATTTTCAAATTTGAGATTATGTATTGATCTGATAATGCCCTCCTTATTCATTGAGGGTGGTGGGGCAGAAGTTCCTGGAGTCACTGCTGTCTTCAATCTGATAGTAAGTCAGCCTGGGTATTACTCATTTCCTGTACTATTATCCTGATAAATACTGCTATCTTTTATTATGCAAACAAAAGATATAATGCAATGAAACCTAGTTAGACTTGCTTCCACTTAACATTCTCCTAACTTCCTTGTTTATGCTGAAAAGGATATTGCTGGATAACTTGGTCATTATTTTGCATTTGACCGATTGGGATATTTTTGGATTATTAGTTATAATGAAAGTTTTGGGAAAATATTTCTCTGCACTCACTGTATTCACAGTGAGTAATCACTGTGAGAGTCTGCCCCTACAGCTATCACTGAAGCCACATCTTTATTATTTTCTTATTTATTTTAAAAGATTTATTTTTATTTATTTATGCATATAAGATCTGGGGGTATAGGCCAGGGTGTGGGGGATCAGAGGATTCATCAGAGACAGAGTGGGGAGCAGAACAGGCAGAGCTACAGAAATACGCTGCTAAGGGGAGTAGCAGGCAAGACAGGAGAGGTCTGCTGCACCACATGTGGGTCAGCTCCCTGACCAGGGATTGAACTCATGCCATCATGGTGATAACACTGAGTCTTAACCCCTTGGCCACCAGGGAGGCCTTGCCACATCTTCTTTATACTTTAATAATGCCCCTACAGTGCCTTCTGTGAAGCAGGAATCAGGTTTCATTGCTGTGACACTGATTTGTGTTTGTGCCAAGGACTCTGCCAAATGTGTTCACAGATTTATCTCATTTAATTATCAATCAGTTTCTCTGCTTAATTGAATTCATAAAACAGATTCTATGACTTCCATTCTGATATTATGGCTTATATGTGGATATCAGATTCCCTTATCAAATGGGGAGAAAGAGGCTTTTTCTAAATCAGGACCCCTGGTGACCCCGGTCTCCTTTTTTTCTTTCCTTGCTTCCCAGCACCTTGGCTCACCATTACCAAATATCTTCTCCATCTCTGCTCTATTGAACCTAAGATTGTGGGAAAAGGAAGAAAGAGGAGAGAGGGTGAGAAGAGAAGCAAAGAACACTCTTTGTCAATGAGTGTGTCTGTGGGCATATTATTTAAGAAGTGAAAACCTAAACTCCCTGGCCTTTCTTGAACATTTAGTCCAACCTGGCACTTTTGGGCTGTCTGGCTGGGATCTGGGTCCAGGGAAGGTGATTTTTCAGCATAGCATCCTCCTATGTAGCCTCAGACAGGTGGAAAAACGTGGAACTGCCAGGCTGTTCCTGGGCAGTTCCTAAATGTCATGAGCTGGAGTTCAGGTGCTTAGATGAGTCAAGTATTTAGCATTCAGTTTTTTAAAAAAATAATTACAATGGTATACATCTGGATTATTCTGGATAAATATAAGAATGTGGCTTTCTTTTTCTCAAGGGAGGTGCTAGGCATTTCTTATCCTTTGGATGGAAAGTACTCACTTTCCAAAGTACCTTGTCCTCATTGTCCCTGTCTCTCTGCTTCTCTCCTCTCCTGCAATCTCTTTTCAACACAGCAACCATAAGCCAATGTGTTGTCCCTTTTCTGCAGTGTTTTCTGTTTTGCCCAGAACACTGAAAACCCTGCATTGGTCTTGCAGCTACTACAGCTGTATAACAGATCATTCCTGCACTCATGACTTAATACAGCCATTTATTATGTGCACAGATTCAGAGTGAAGGATTTAGAAAGAGTGGAAATGGCTTGTCTCTATGATGTCTGGGTCTCTCAGACTGAAAGCCCAAATCATCTGAAAGCTTACGTATCTGGTGGCAGATGCAGGCTATAGGCTGAGACCTTCTGACTGAAAACCAGAACACCTACAACTGGCGCCTCCTTGTGACTTGCGCTTCTTTACAATGTAGTGACTGGGTGCCCGGGAGAAAGCGCTGGGCACAAGCTAGATCCTGGCCCCAGACATTATATACCAACTATATTGACATAGTTAGTTGGTTGGGTTGGTCATAACCCGTTCAGACTCAAAGGGAGGGAAAGAGATTTCACCACTTCATGGAGAATGGTCAAGCCTAGAAGAGTGTGTGGGACTGGAAATATTACCGAGGCCATGTTTTGGAAATCCAGTGTACCACAGTGGCCAACATGACTAGACCTGGGTTCTTTCTCTGCCTTTGCCTCTTCTCCCTAAGGCCCTTCTGCTCCAGCCACATGCTGTGGAGCTTGCAGACTTCCTCCTGCTGAGGACCCTCAGACTGCTTGGTCCTTCTTCCTCAAGCTTTTACTCAAATGTCACCTTCTCAAAAATGCCCATCAAGGCTGCTCTGCAACCCCATTCTGATTGCCTTCTCTTTCTGTCTAGTACTTAGCGCCTTCCAGTACACTATGTAACTTTTATGTTTATTCTTTATTACCTACCTCTACCAGAATTAAGCACTATGTAGATAGGAATTGTTATCTCTTCTGTCCACTGGCTTATCCCACCAGCTTAGGACAGTGTGTGGTACACAAATATGTGTAGGACGTGAAACAGCATTCCTGATTGGGACATTCTGAATTAGCAGGACTTGTAGATGGGCCAGTAGCACATCTAGCTTTGGGGAACCATGTCTCCACAGCTTGATCCCCAGAGCAGGGTCTGGACACATAGTAGGTGCTACAGATAAATATCCAATGAAAATATTTGGAGAATAAACTTAGCACAACTTAATATGTGGATGAGCATAAATGACTAAGATAAGAGATCAACTTAAACAGTTCCTTTCATTGTTAAAATTTCTCTGTGAAGAACTACCACTGGTGAGGGTCCTCTGTTTCCTCCACAGGATGGGAGTTGTATCTCTCTCTGGTGTTCTTTCCTGTCCAGCCATGCTTTTGGCTACTGGGTGGGAAAGGTGAGAGGCACAGAGCACAGGGGAGTCCACAGCTGACATCGAGTGAGCTGCCTTTGAAAGCAAAGGGAGAGCAGTGATACCTTTGCTCCCTCTCTTCAACTCATGCAAAGACCCGGGATGCCCTAGACCCTGCAACACATCCAATGGATTTAAGTATTTTCCAAATGTCAGATGTGACCATTACTAGAGGCTTAACCTCAATTCTTTTGTTTTGGCTTTGAGTTGAGCAGTTCTGGGTTTTGTTCAATCTTTGCCTATAATTCCATCAACATAGGATTTTTGTTTTGCAGAAACAAGTGTGAAGGAGAAAACAATGAAGTACATGGCAGTGCTGGAGGATAAGCTGCACAGGTAAGGACAATAATTTCTTCCCCACAGACTCCATGGCCTGTGCAGATTCTTTATTAGAGCAGAGTTTAGTGAAAGCAAAGAAAAGGGCGGGCCAGTTTATATAATAAATGAACAAAGAAAAACACAGAAAAGGAGTCTTTTAATCCTGTAACGGGAGAAGCAGGTGCCATGCAAACATCTCCCAGCCCTTTCTCCTCTTATAAAAAAGTAAATAGACTAAGATGTTTAAAAGTGTGGGGAGATCACAGAATAGTCTTCATGTTCTGTAAGAAGAAGAAACTTCTTTGGTCTGCTAAATTCAGAATCATGCCTGGCTCTGTTTTTCTGTTCTTTGTAATGTCTGAAGGGGGTCTTATGAATTTTGACCCAGCTTATACATGTTTTGGAACAATATAAAAATGCACATCTTAGGTTCTGTTTTGAATCCCAAATCAAAACCAGCGTGAAAATTCCTGGTTGCATTTTTTTTAACCTAATTAGGATTCAGTTTTGAGAAACATTAGGGATGCTGCAGCATGTCAAGATGTTTCTGGGTTTTGTGGATGTGTACTCATGAAAATAAATCCCAGCCACCGGGGCCTGTTCCTAATTAGAGAAACAAGTGCGAGAATGTAATATGTGCTTTCTTCCCTGGGACTCATTTAGCTTTATGGAGACTGGGTTGCTACTATTTTGGAAATTGTTAAATAACTCTTTAAATAGGCTATGCCTTAAACCTTTGTCTGCTAAGATAATGCCATCAGCTAAAATACTGATTTTCCCTTAAGAGATGTTAAATTCAGCTGCTTTGCTGAGTTCTGCTCTGCAGAGCAAGCTAGGTACTATATGGATTTATCCTGATGATTTGGAAAGCAAGTTCTTTCCACTACTGACTGGTATTTCTGCACCTCCCATGCCCCAGACTTAGAGAGGAACTATGACAGAGAGGGTGGGTAGAATGTGGGGTGAGAGGTATCCTCCAAGGAAATGGCTCTCCTTCTTACAAGCAGGGTCTTGATCTGGGTCCCCCCTCTTCCTCTCCCATGTGTTCCCAGATAGGTTTCTGGTACATCCCTCTTGACTCTGGTTATGAGTATTTTAGCCTTAAACACCCCACACATCATACATTCCATTAGGTTACTGGGAGCCAGTTGGAGTAGCAAGAGCTTGGATATTGGTAGAGAGAGGCCCATTAAGGGCCTCCCTGGTGGCTCAAGGGCTCAAGTTTCTTCAAGTGCTGTGAAGCTATCTACAGTCACTTTAGCATGAGTTCAACCCCTGCCTGTTCTGGGAGCTATTCACGTGGCATAGCAGACCTCTCCTGACTCACCCGCTGCTCTTCTCAGCAGTGTATTTCAGTAGATCAGCTTGTTCCCCACTCTGTCTCTGGTGAATCCTCTCACCCCCCGCACCTCTGGCCTGTACCCCAGTTCTTGTATGCATAAATAAATCTTTAAAAAAAAGAAAAAAGAGATGCCCATTAAAATGTTAGCCCTTGGGGCCTCCCTGGTGGCGCAGCGGTTGAGCGCTGGGTTGCGAAGCTGCCCGCAGCCTCTGCAGAGCCGGTTCGATCCCCGGCTGCTCCCCGGCCACCAGAGGAGGGTCCCACATGGTGCGCAGACCTCTCCTGCCGCCCGCTGCTCCCCTCAGCAGTGTACTTCGGTCCTTCTGCCTGCTCTGCTCCCCGCTCTGGCTCTGGTGAATTCTCTCACCCTCCCATGCTTCTGACTGTACCCAGTGCTTGTATGAATAAATAAATAAATAAATAAAATAAATCTTTAAATAAATAAATAAAACTAAAATAAAATAAAATAAAATGTTAGCCCTACCACTGTCAACCACCTAATATCAGGTAAACACTCACCTTCAGCTTCTTATACAACTGATGGAAGGGCACCTACCTTCCACTGTCAGTGTGTGGATTTTATTAAGCACTGTGTAATAAACACTTACAGAGTCAGCAACATTCATTCCTTTTGCCTCCTACTTCTTATCGTCACTCTTCTTATCATCAGAACTGATTGGACAGTAACATCCAAGAACTCATCCTCTTCCCTCCACAACAAATCTTCCTGTTGTGTGTCCAACCCAATGGACACTCCTCCATCCACATGGTCATGTCCTGGCTCCTGGCTGCCTCTGCAGAATGGTGGACCCGATCATAGCCCCTGCCCCTACCTCACCCTGAGTTCCACCCTTTCTGCCTCTTTTGTATCCTCCAGCCCTCCTGCTGTCACTGTGCTGGTACGGTCCATCTTTTCTCACTAGATGCTCCTAGCAGCTGCTTTTTGTGTTTTCCTTGTCACTATTGTTGCTCTTTCCACTCTGTTCTGCAGGTCACCTTGAATGAGCGTTAACTTACAAATTTGGTCATTACACATCCCTGTTGTCTGAGGAGAAAGCCCAAACATATTACTCTGGCCCTTGTCCTTGTAGGGCCTGTATGATCTCGTGTGCCACCCTTTACCAGCCCCCCGCCCTACTCTGCTCATACTCGTCCCTTATGTTTTTCCAGTGCCACTGTCTTCTTTTCTGGAGAGACACTAATTGTAAAGGGTAGGCCAAGGAGTATTACTCAGGGAATTGCTAGGTTGTACCATGTCAAATTTCTGGTATTAGATTATTTGTGGCCTAGAAAAATGGTGATTTCATGTGTTCAACTTAATGCTTAGGCATTTAAAGTAATCTTCAGGAGAGCCATATGGTATGGCCTAAGACTGGCCAGTCTCCTTCCCCATGACACACTGCACCTGCAGGTGCATTCTGATTCATACCCCTCCATGCCCGTGTGCCAGTGGGCCTCTCCCAGCTCTGCCCCCACCAGTCCTTCATCTGTCTAACTCCTTTCATCCTTCAAGTTTTAGGAGTCTTCTCTTTGAATCTTTCTGTGATTCTCATTACTGAGTGATGTGTTCACATTAAATGATCCTTCCTGTTTCTCAATGTGCTTAATGTCAGGTATTGAAGATTATGTCCATCTTGTTTAGAATATATCTCCTGTGATTTGATAGCGCTGAGCAGTGTAGGGATGCCCAATAAATTATTGTCGAGTGTATGATTGAATCAATGAATGAGTGAATGAAATTTATTTGTAGACACCCCAGTCTCATCTTCTGTCATCCAGCCATGTGGATGCTTCACTCATATTTCTTACTCAGTCCTCAATAGGCTTGAATGACCAGGATGCTAACTGGTCCATTTCACAGCCTACTTCCTAAGGACAATTTCCCTTGATAGTCTAAGCTATTAGGAGGCTCAGATTTGCTTGAACTGGTATAATAGAAACAATGGAATGGAGAGGAGAAAATGCAGGTTGGGATCTGTAATCCCTCTGGCTGTAGGCAGAGTAGCAGAGGCTAGGGAACCAGTGCCCCTTTGATACCTGGTGCAGGTTGTTCTTGCTGCCTCAAAGCACAATGCAGTGGAAAGAGTAGTGATGGTCATGCTCTCCCTCCTGGGCCAGCACCACCCTCCCTACCAACTCCAAGGAGTAAGGGTTGGATGGTCTCCTAACAGTCAAAGTTCTTTTCATGAGCATCAGCATCTTGAAGTACAGAACGTGTTGTTAGCAACTGCATGGTTTGTAGCATAGTGATTGCTCAGTGAGCATTGCAAGATACTGACTAAAGCAAGATGAGATATGCAGATGAACATCTTTACTATGTATTCCCACTGTCTACAGCATCTCTTGGTCTTGTAGGGGTTTAGAAAAAAAGTAGCTATGAAGTGAATAGATGGCTCATTTCCCACTAGAATGTTGGAGAGGATACATGTCAGGATCGGTGCTACAGCAAGAGTTGGATCTGGCCAGTCGTGACTCCAGACAATCTAATTGACAAGGCTATCTTTGCTTCTATCTTGAAGTGCAGGCATATCTTTTTGTGTGTGTGCTTTGCAGACATGCATTTTTACACATTGAAGGCTTGTGGCAACCATGTGTTGAGTAAGTCTATAGATACCATTTTTCCAAAAGCTCTATGTTGGCTAGTGTCATGCCTTTTAACATGTATGTTGTTTTTCTAAGCATGTATATTGATTTTTAAGCATGTTCTTTTTTTAAGCATATATACTGATTTTTAAAAGACAATGCTATTAAGGCATGTACCTTTTTTAAAGACATAATGCAATCATTAATAGATTACAGTATAGCATAAACATAACTTTTTTTTTAAGATCTTTTTTTTTTTTAAAGATTTATTTATTTATACAAGAGCTAGGGTACAGGCCAGATGTGTGGGAGGGTGAGAGGATTCACCAGAGACAGAATGGGGAACAGACCAGGCAGAAGGGCCAAAGTACACTGCTGAGGGGAGCAGCGGGCGAGACAGGAGAGGTCTGCCATGCCATGTGGGAATCTCCCTGGCTGGCTGCTAATTGAATCCATGCTGCAAAAGCTGCGGACAGCTTCACAGTGTGGCGCTCAATCGTTTGCGCCACCAGGGAGGCCCTAAACATTACTTTTATATGACCTGGAAAACCAAAAAATTTACGTTATTCTCTTTATGGCCATACTCTCTTTACTGTGGTGGTCTGGAACCAAGCACTGAGGTGTGTCTATACCCTGAGACCTGCAGACCCACACAAACTGGGACAATGTCTCTCTTTCAAGAAAGTCAATGAATGAACAAGCTAGGAAGTATCTGTTGCTGTCAGCAGTTCAAAGGAATACCCTGCAGAGTATAACATGAAAAATGGGAAAACTTGAAATGGGGGCTTTTAATATATATTTAAGCGAGTATTTGCCTTTTAACAATGGAGTTGTAAGGTGTGGTCCTGTTCTCCCTCCTAACAAGGGGAGATGCTAATGGTGGAGTTCCTCCTCCCTGCCTCCATGCCCCCCAGTGTTTCAGGGAAGTCTTTTTTTCCTTTTCTTTTCTTTTTTTTTTTTTAAGGTTTATTTATTTATTTATACAAGCACTGGGTACAGTCAGAAGTATGGGAGGGTGAGAGAATTCACCAGAGCCAGAGCTGGGAGCAGAGCAGGCAGGAGGACCGAAGTACACTGCTGAGGGGAGCAGCGGGCGGCAGGAGAGGTCTGCGCGCCATGTGGGACCCTCCTCTGGTGGCCGGGGAGGAGCCGGGAATCGAACCAGCACTGCAGAGGCTGTGGGCAGCTTCGCAACCCAGCGCTCAACCGCTGCGCCACCGGGGAGGCCCCAGGGAAGTCTTTTTTCTTACCTACAGTGAAAGAGCAGAAAGATGACATCAGTTACGTGGTCAGCCCACAACCCACTCCCCTTTTGCTTTCCTTCTCATTCCCGTGGCTACCAGCTTTGACTCGGCTCATTAAATTGTCTCTCAGCCTCACAACGCTCCAGTTTTCCTTTGTCCCGCAGCCAGAATGACTGTTTATTACCCTGTTTACAGTTCTTTCAGGCTCCGTTTTTACCCACATCTTTTTTTTTTAAAGATTTATTTATTTATGCATGCAAGAGCTGGGGTATAGGCCAGAGGTGTGGGGGGTGGTGAGAGGATTCACCAGAGACATAGTGGGGAACAGAACAGGCAGACTGACTGAAATACACTGCTGAGGGGAGCAGCGGGCGAGACAGGAGAGGTCTGCTGTGCCATGTGGGTAGCACCCTGGCCAGGAATCGAACTTGTGCTGCAGAAGCTGCAGATAGCTCACAGCACTGAGATTTAACTCCTTGGGCCACCAGGGAGCCCTTTTTATCCACATCTTAACCATCTTCAGCCTATTGCTCCCACCTCAGGGTTCTAATCCCCACCGATGCCTGGCCCCAGTGATCCAAACTATTGATAGTTGGATTCTTTTAGTTCCCCCAGTTCACCTCCCTAGCAGCACTTTCTTGGAACCCCTACCCCGCTCGTCTCTGGGTGCACACTAACTCTCACTACTTAGCACAAGTTTCCTTCTCTCTAAAGCTACTCTGGTCATTGTCTTCTGCTTTTTCCTTGTTACCCACATGGGGAGCCACTTACAATAATTTGTCACGAGGACTTTTCTGTCTGGCTAGCACACCATTTGACATGCAGTAAATGTTCATTAAAATTGTATTTAAGGGCCTCCCTGGTGGCGCAAGGGGTTAAATTGCAGCACTACCAAGCTATTGACAGCCACTGCAGCATGAGTTCAGTCCCTTGCCAGGGAGCTACCCACATGGTGCAGCAGACCTCTCCTGTCTTGCCTGCTGCTCCCCTCAGCAGTGTATTTCAGTCAGTCTGCCTGTTCTGTTCCCCACTCTGTCTCTGGTGGATCCTCTCAACCCCCCCATCTCTGGCCCGTACCCCAGTTCTTGTATGCATAAATAAATCAATCTTATAAAAAAACAAAGGAAGCAATTAAAAAAATAAAATTGTATTTAGTGCAAGAATGGATGGATAAGTAGCAACAGTATCTTGAAACTTTTTTCAACTATTAGATTCAAAATGTCTAAACTACGTAGGAAGATACTATGCTCCAGAAATCCATTTGTCTTGCCATCAAATCTTAATATAATAGAATGAAACATGTATTGTAATATGTACTATATACATATGTATATGTATGGTATGTATATTTATATAATAGAATAACCCTGGGACTTATTCTTACTTCATTAGGTACATTTTTTTATAGAGGTAATTGTTAAGCATAATATTTTTGACCTAACTCACTTTCCCTTATAGCTGAAATTTGCTTTAATTTATATTTTCTCAATTACATATTGTTAACTGTCTTTCTCAAAGAGCCAAAAGAAATATTCAAGTCTTGTAGGCAAGTTACATTTCTGATTTATCATCTGTTGCATCTTATATCTCTAACCATTGTTTAGAAGAAATTGCTTACTGTCCAATGGCAAACTCATGTCTCTGCATCTTGGGCACCCAACCCCTCACCCTCAGGCTGTGAGTAGTGGTTCCATTTAAACTCACAGAATTTCCTGAATGCATGACTAATGGGAAGTTTTCTTTTCTTCCTAGAATCTCTTGGTTCTATCTCTGTTCCACGGCCCCCTCCCCCAAGCTGAAATAGAACTTTGCCACAAACAATAGATGCAATTTAGTCAACTATAGGTTATTTTTGTTCCCTTGTGCTCTTCTGTGTTTCTCAAGTTTTTTTTTTTTTTTGAGTGTGCATCGTACTTTTATAATCAGAAAGGAAAGCATAGGCATCATTAAAATCTGTTTTGAATGTGGAAAAAGTTAAATACCACCTTAAAGGCTTTTCTTTGCTCTAAAAGGAACTAGTAAAACTCATTGTTCTTAACCTGAAATTACTTTGAAATTTAGAGATGATATATTTTTCTAAAGATGACTTGTATTTTTATTCAGCTCAGTAAGCTATTTATTTCCTCCCTAGCAAACCATCATTGAGGTTATTTGAGGCCCCACATTTTTAATTTTTTTTTTTAAATCAAAATACCCACCACCATTCATTAGCTCTAAAGGTGATTTGGTTCTTCTAAAAAAGTTAACGTTCAATTTCTAGTTATCTTGACATTTCAGTATGGACGGCCAGATGCGCTGTGGTAGCTGGGTGAACTCACTCTGCAATGAACATCAGAGGAGGCCCACAGGGTGAACACAGTCATGGGCCCTGTGTCCCCTGCTCTTTCCTCATCTTGTTTGTCTGGATCATTCTGCCTTCACTCCAGAAGCCTGTAAAGCCTGAGAGTTAGCTCACTGGAGTTGGAGAGTAATCAGAAAAATTGCATTGACCTTTGTCTAAGCCAGCACTGTGCTCAGTGGGATGGACAAAAGAAAATGGAGGCAACGTCCCCACCCTCAAAGGGTGATTTATATGGGAGAAGCGCTTATATACAGACATTCCAGGGTGAGAGGACATTCCCCAGTGCACCTCAGAGCTCAAGGTTGGTCCCTCACTGCAGGCTCCCAGAGCCTGTCAGCCATGGCCAAGAGCAAGTATTGATGACCACACTGATCACGATCCAATGAAGATGGGTATTAGGGCTGAAGATGGACCCCCAGAGGACTTGTTTCCAATGTACACATGTCTGTTAGGGGGTGGGTGAAGCATCTCAGAATTTCTATTTTACTTTCCCCCATTTAAATGCTGTCTTTGAAAATTTTTTGAATGAATATAGCAGTACATGCAGACTCTTCCTAAAACAAGTATGAGTGCATGTTCATGATTTTCTTGCTGCTAAGGGTACATATAAAAATATCAGGGGCCTCCCTGGTGGCGCAGCGGTTGAGCGCTGGGTTGCGAAGCTGCCCGCAGCCTCTGCAGAGCCGGTTCGATCCCCGGCTGCTCCCCGGCCACCAGAGGAAGGTCCCACATGGTGCGCAGACCTCTCCTGCCGCCCGCTGCTCCCCTCGGCAGTGTATTTCGTCAGTCTGCCTGCTCTGCTCCCCACTCTGGCTCTGGTGAATTCTCTCACCCTCCCGTGCTTCTGACTGTACCCAGTGCTTGTATAAATAAATAAAAATAAATCTTTAAAAAAAATCAGCTACATTGCTGAAGATAATATTCATTTATGTATTCACTTTTTAAAAAGTATCTGTTTTCATTGGTATACCATTGGTTTACATTACTATGTAAGTTTCCGAAATACAACTTGACACCTCCTACATGTATTCACTGCCCCTCACCCACCTTCAAAGTCCTCGGTTCATTCACCACTATCGACTTGACCTCTCTGTCCGTTTCATCTGCTGCTCTTCTGTTTCCCTTCTGATAACCTCCATTTTATTGTCAGAGTCTTAAGAATTTTTTCTGTTGTATTTTTTTTTTTTGTCATTTGCTTTTTTCCGTTATATTCCTCATGTGAGTACAATCACTCAGGATTTGTCTTTCTCTTTCTGACTGACTTTTTTTTTAGCTTGGTCACTTCAACTTCTATTCGTGCTGTCCTTAAATGGCAAGATTTCATCTTGTAGCTGGATAGGATTCTATTGTCTATAGACACCACATCATCTTTTCCAGTCATCCCCATGTTCCCATGTCTTAATGGCTGTGTGCCAGGTGCTGCCAGGAACATGTTCTCTAACACTGAATGAAATATGACCACCCCAGCCAGCAACCTTCTTGATCTTCACAGTAACAAAGGAAAAGGGAGTTAATTCTATACCAGAAGAGTCAGCTCTCAGACTACACAAAGCAGATGAAAGAAGCAGAGGCATGGAGACAGAAGGGCAGGATTACTAAAGGCAGAGGAGGGGGGATTTAAAATGAGGTAGCTATATGGTGACTTCAGGCAAGAATTCATACATCTTATTGAGGTGTGAGGTGTGTGGTCTTTCACTGCATAATAGCTGAAAACCTCAGCGCCAACTTATCCTACGTCTATATTCCAAATTTGATCGAGTTATACTAGCTTTCATGATGACAGACCTGGAGGCTGCTGGCCCCTTTCTAATAGGAGTCTGACAATGAATGGAATTCTTTGAGATCCAACATATAATACTCTTTTATTTCAGATTATGCAAGGTGATTTTGAAGTTCCTGTACACCTGGGACCATACCTTTTTTCACCCACATTGAACTTATTTCAAAAGCTGCTGAAGGGAGTGACTATAAGAAATGACAGAACGTAAATAAGGGGCTGGCTGCCATGGGGACCCCTCCCTGCATGGCATAAAGAAAAGGAAAGCGGATACATGGGGATACCTCCATTTTTTTGTAACTTTTATTGTTTTGTCGTTGACCGATGCCTTCCTCTCTGCCTCTCAACAGACGCGAGTCAGACCTCCCTCTTCATGTGCCTCCTTGCTGCTTCTGTGTGGCCTTGATCCCTTGGTGCTTTGCCTCTACAGTCTCAGAAAAGACAGAGGTTCTCAATTTTTTCTTCCCTCCTTAATTTGGCATCACCCTCTTGAGTCCATTTCTATTCCCAGCTGAGAGCTATTGGTCCCCTCACCCCCACCTCCTTTCTTTCTTAGGAGAAGGAGCATCACCTCCTTTCTTCATCCCTGCCAGGTAAGCAGTGTCTCCACTGAACTGAATCCTGTCTGTCCTTACTGCTTCTGTTTTTTTTTTTTTTTTAATATTGTATTTATTCTTACATAGAAGAACTGGGATATAGGCCAGAGGCACGGAGGTTGAGAGGATTCACCAGATAGAGTGGGGAGCAGAGCAGCAGAACAGGTGAATTTACTGAAATACACTGCTGAGGGGAGCAGCGGGCGAGTCAGGAGAGGTCTGCTGCACCATGTGGGTCAGCTCCCTGGCCGGGGAATTGAACTCAGTCCTCAGTGTCTGCCTATAGCTTCATAGTGCTGAGACTTAACCCCTTGTGCCACCAGGGCGGCTCCCCTTCCCACTTCTGTTTAAGTGGATGTGGCCACACTGATTCTCCCTGTTCGGCTCCTGGTTGGTCTCTTATCTGCCTCTCACTTGTCCTTTGCGTATATTGTCTTGGGACATGAGTTTTCCTCTTATCTCTCCATGTTCTACCTTCTTACTTCAATTGCCTGTTCAGGGGCGGACTCCACAAGTGGAAACTATGAGACCTCACCCATTGGTTGATGGAGACATCCGTAGGAAGCACACACGTCCCTTCTCAAACTAGATGCGCTGATTTCTGCACATCATGTACATGAAAATCTTCATGGAAATATCCACTGTTGGATGTGCCACTTTTGAATTTTGAAGCAATGTGACTGCATTGTCTAGTTTTCTAGGAGAAACAGTGATCTAAAATATTATTTTGAAATTCATACTGACAAGAAACTTCTAGCACTTAAATCTGCAAAATTGTACAAAACCATTAATTTAATATATTTACATTTAATTTTCACCTTATTTCACCTCATGCCAGAAAAACTTGGAGTGTACTTAAAATAATAATTCTTAAATTTGTAGACATATGTAGACAGAAAGAAAAACCTATAACACATAATAAGATGGCATGAATTAAAAAATGGTAGGGAAAAACCAAGGATGTACAAGGGCAGGGAAAATGTTGCCAGTGTTTACGCAGGGATTAGATTAGCCACCATAGTCACTAGCCCAGGCAGTAGGATTCATGATACAGATATATGGCTAATGTTATGAGGAGTACATGTAAAAGATGTAACTTATGATAAGCTTTGCAGGAAGATAGTCAGTGCTCTTGCCTCCAAGTAAGCAAGGAAAGAAGCTGCCACCCCAGAATCTCACTTACCCCCCTCCTCTGGTCCACAAAGGACCAGAATCCACCCTCTCTTCTAGGTATGCCAGGCAGTGATGCCCACACAGGAGTTACTGAAAAGAGTCTCCTTCCTCCTGAGGTGTTTACTATAACAAAACACAGCAAATTTCAAACAAATATTCTCCCTCTGATCATGCACAGAACCAAAGACATTTAGACTTCAAATGCAAACTCTGGTACCCGATAGTCTAGACTTTGAGCCTACACTTTGAGTCAAATGTGACGACATCAGAATTGTGCACCATCACACTAGGTTAATAAATCTCTTCAAGAGTCAATTTTCCAGCATTACAATGAGTCTATAATAGAGCAAGTTAAAAATATTTCTCAGGTACGATAATAAAGGCTTATACATCATAGCTATTATTCCCTTAGCAATGTAGGGGCATAGCAGGATGTAGATCTCCTCTGAGTTCTTCCGGGGCTGGGCTGGTAATGAAAACATCAGACACTAGATTAGCAGGAGAAAAAATCAGTTTAATTGTGTATGTGTGGGGAACTCACATAGAGATTGAGGATTCTGCTTTCAGTGGGAGAGCTAAGGACTGGGATAGGGGCCTGGGCTTCAAGGAGCGAGGAGGTGAGTCACATGGGGAATGGGCCAGTGCTCTGTAACTGCATGTTCCCCCGCCTCTTAGAGAGGTTTCCTGGATCGAAAGTTTACTTCTGGGTGATAACCCTAAATGTGAGTAATACCCCTAATTGTCATTTTTCTAGGTAGTTAAGGGAGTGAAAAAAGTCTTTCCTGAGCCTGCAGGGACTTGCTTGACCTTCATTCAAAGTAATCCACGTGTACCTAAATAGCATGTCTTGGGGCAACCTGTTTTGAGATCCTGGGGTGGCTGATTCTGAGCATCTTCAGTAGCAGCTGCAATACCAGGAAAACTATGATACAAAAAAATCTATAATAAAAAAAAACTCATTTTATAAAATCAGAAGTGAACCCCACACCTTCCTGGTGAAATTATGTGGAGAGGAGAGATGTTTGCTTATAGATAATAAGCTCTGTTAAGATCCTGCCAAACCTTGTTGATTACCTGAACACTTAGCTTTTTCTACTCTCTGCCCTTTGGCCAGCTGTTAGCACCTCCTGCGGAGGGTGGCAAAGAAAAGAACTGAGGTATTGCATTCCTGTTAATGGTTACAACAAAGATTTAGAGACTTCCTTGGTTTCTATGACTGATTGGCTGGAGATCCTCAAGCAGACTTCTGCTTTTAGAACTAACCTGCCTGGTTGAAGAGTTATTGAAGTGAAAGAGACTCCATTCTGGGCTCTAGAGTTCCGGGGAGAATATATCCTCTCTCTGTGATTCATGGGGCACCAAAGCCCCTTGTCTTGACCCTCTTCAGTCTCAGAGATAGCATTGGGGAGAAGTAACTTCAAGATACTTGCTTCTGTTCCTCTGATATTTCCTTTGAGAAGGCAAAAAAAGGGGGGGTGGCAGAAGGAAAGAAGAGGAGGGTTAGATTGAAACCTCTGGGCAGCTTTTGAGGGGCTTTGAAGAGGAGTAAGCTCCTCTTCCCAGTACAAGTTACAGTGGCTAGAACCTGGGTGGCGTCAGTGACGTGACGGGGGCAGACAGTGTTGATTGCCACATCAGTACTAAAAGGTTGGGAGACATGTAATGCGGAGGTCTTAGTCACCTGTCATCATTGTCTTTTTCACTGATGTCTCAACATTTAATTGGACATGGTGCTGTTCCAAAAAGAGCCTGAGCAAGAAAAAGGATGACTGATTTTGACTAATAGACTGGAACTAGGCAGGAGACGGATTACCATCTTCTTTTTTTTTAAGGATTTATTTATTTTTATATAAGAGCTGGGGTACAGGTTAGAGGTGCAGGAGGGTAAGAGGATTCACCAGAGACAGAGCAGGGAGCAGAACAGGCAGACGACAGAAATACACTGCTGAGGGGAGCAGCGGGTGCAACTGGAGAGGTGTGCTGTGCCATGTGGGATTCTCGCTGGCTGCATCGAACCTGCACTGCAGAGGCGGCGGACAGTTTCACAGCGTGGCGCTCAACCCGCAGCGCCACCGGGGAGGTCCGGATTACAGTCTTAACAGAGACTCTGGTAACTGACTCTGCTAGAACCCTAAAGCTTCTCTGCTTTAAAGCTGAGATAGGATCCCTCTGCCCACTGAGATCAATTAAGAAATAAACCATTATTTAAGGGAGCCCTAGACTTGGCAAGATGCCCTGTGGTTCCTTTTTCCTTATTCAATATAGTTTAGTTCAGAAAGTTGGGGATATTGCCTTAGATTGAACTCAGGAAGGCAGGTGAGTGCAGGTCACGGGGCTCATGGGGTCCAGGTGCCATTGCTCCCTGTGTGCCAGCAGCCTTCAGCGTCACATTTTCAAAAGGGCCATTGTAATTAACCAACAAGGAATGTCCAAACTAAGATGATTTTCACAAGCTTAAGAGAAACCATGGTATATAACCAGAGCACTTGTGCTGTGTTTTGCCAGTAAGTTGTGAAATCTGAAAGAAAAATTAAATGCTGTATCAATGGAAACCTAGTAGGTAGACAACCAATTTGTCATTAATTAAAACGAGAAAGCTTTTAACGATCCAAGGAAGCATTGTCAAGCTTGTGAGATAGTTTAATTTGCTAACATGGTATGAACCTGTTAGCTTCAGAGGCATGATTAATAAAAGTAAGACTCCTCATGGAATTTCTCAGACACTCACTTCTCACTGACAGTCATTTTTAAGACTCTGCTCACTGCCCTTATCTCATGTAAAGTGAGATGACAGCTCTGCAGCAGCCGTGGCAAATGTAGGTTAGATAAAATATTACATTTCTCTGACTCATTTGCTCTTTTTTTTCCTTCTTCCCTTCTTCCTCCCCTCCCCACCCCCACACATCTTGAGTCATACAACAGCTACGTGAACATTAGCTACAAGACACTGTGTGTGCTGGGCTGCAGCCCGTTATATCCAGTTGCTCATCAGGAGAGGTTCTAAATCCCTTATCACAACCGCCTCAGGCGGAAAACTCGTCCTTTTTACCTTCTGTTAGGGCTGATGTAAAGATGACATTTCTTGAGCTGGGAGAATATTGTGATTGTATTGTATACTAAGCTTCAAAGAGAATTCTGTACCTTCCATTCATCTCTCTCTCTCTCTCTCTCTCTCTCTCTCACACACACACACACACACACACACACACACACACACACACACACTCACACACACTCACACATACCCCAAAACAAAACAAAACAAAACACACAGAGTCTTCGCCTTGAAGAAAAAAACATCAGTGGTACTTAAAAAAAAAAGACCCCAAAAGAAATCATAAAATTATTTACTGAACTGAGGAGAGAAGAGAATTACCAAGTGGGTGACAGCTACACAAAGTAATTTCACAGAGTTATTTCCTCTATTTTTCTTTAAATGGGAAAATAAGCCAACACCTGGTTGGAAGCTGTGTCTTTGCAGTACATGGCTCTGCTGGTGCAGAGTCATCCTGGTGCTGTGCTATCCCACTTTGCAAGTGAACTCAAGCCTGGCTGTTTTCATTGGCATTGTGTCTCTCTAGAATGTTCTTGATTGGTTGCTGTTCAGTGGAACTTTGTTTTCATGATGGTGTTTGTCTACTCTTGTAGTCACAGAATGGAAATTGTTCTAGAGTGTTGCTTTGGTGCAAGTGTGGCCATTTGTGTGGCTTATTGGGGTGTGAAGAGATGTGTTTCTATAAGTCATGTCACCCTCCTATTTGCCAAAGGGATGGGGTCTCACCTGGAGTATGTTTCATCTGATTCTGCACATTTGTAAGTGACTATGAATCTTTCCAACTAGAAAGGCTTAGTCAAGTCTAACTGTACAACTTCAGAAAGAACTTAGTCCCATCATAGTTTTCTGGGTTGTCAGCATTTGAACCCTCTGTGGCAGCTGTGACAATGGGAGGTTAGCTTCTTATCTCAAGTTACTTTAATCCATCTAGACTACTTCCAGTCAATCTACGCTAATGCTTCTCTTTGATGCAGTGGTACAATCTAGATTCAGATCCTGAGAGATGAACTGATGAAAGCAAATTGGTCAGGCATTTGGTTTCAGGCCCTGAGCTTCTCTCTCTGAGGTAAACTCTTAGTAACAGCCACCATATCTCATGAGAGGAGGTTTGGGGAGGTAGATCAAGAGAGGGACAATTACTGGGTCAGCCTGTTGTTTCCATGGTCTGAGGTGTTAGCAGCACCCAAACCTAGAAACAAGAAATAAATGAAACCAGTTAGAATGTTAAGCCAAAAACAAACTGTTCCTGAGATTAGTATATTGCTTCCAGGGCACATAGGCCTTCCAGCATGAGGCCTGTGAGACTAAGCTCCTTCTCCTCCTCACATGCCTTTTTGGCACCCTCACAATCATGCCCCCAATCCTCCCATCTGATGGGTCCTGGACATTTCTCATTTTTGGTGTCTACTAGGTCAAGTCTCTTTCGAGGAAAAATAAATACATATTTGGGGGGTGGCCACAATTGCATTCAGAGGCCTGGGAGCAGGAATTCCTGGGATTGGGGTTACTGTTCAGAACTAATTTCTGGCATGGTAGACTTTTCTAGTATCTTTGAAAACCACCATATTCCACGGATAAGGGACACTGCTGATTTAGTTTCCACAAACAGCGTCCGGCATCTTTGAAGATGTGACTGATAAACAACCCTCCTTATCAACAACCCTCCCAAAGCTTCATTTGATTCCACTTGCCTCTTGGAGTCCTGAATTCAGATCTGTATTAATTGTGTCATCACATGCATCTGTCCCAATTCTACAGCCACCCTCAATGGTGGGGTTAGCATGTTTTCCTCCAAAAGAAACTGTTAGATTCATGTTGGCATCCATTAAAAAAATTAATTGCATTAATAAAAATAACAATGAGACACTCTAGACAGTGCTCAGTATTTTCAGGGTTCAATAAGCCCAAAGCTAGAAAAGCTGGCTGCTTAATCATTGGCAGGCGAGTCACAATGTGGAGAGCCTTCCTCACTTCCACCCCAAGCTAACATCTTTCTCTATTGTTTTCTGACTGCTTCTGTGGTTCTGTCAGTAGTGACTCTTTTCCAGGCAGATGTGTTTGTCTCTCCAGTGTGGTATTTAGTACAGCTGTACCCCTTCCACTGCCATCCTCAGAGCTCACACACTGAGCAGGGTCAAATGGGGTGACAGAGGAGAGAAGCGTGTTTCCAGAGTCTGGAGGGCCAGGGGCGGGAGGCCATGTCTGTGTACTCACTTTTCTGTGATCTCAGAGTGGTACAAGCCAAGCTCTCTCTGCACGTTTAGACTTTGCACCTCGTCAGAGTCTGAGCTTGAATGAATGACCACAAAAAGATAGACATCCATGTAAATAGGCTCAGCAATCTGTGAAATCAATACTTTAGGTCATTTTTTATTGGACCATTTCTTTTTATTTTTCCCTTAAGTTGTAAAAATAAATACCATCTCTGTGTAGGTCCTCAGAAAATGTGAAGAATAAGAATAAGGGAAGCATAGGAACAGACATTGCTTTCCCTTGATATGCACATGGGTTTTAAGGGCGATGTTTGTATTTGAAATTTGGCAATGTGGGGGAGGAGAGGACATCCCCCCTCACCCCCCGCCAGCCTTTTGGGTATTTCTTGACCAGGTTGAGTGTTCAAATTTACATCATATAGATGAGTGAGAGAAAAGAACAAATTTAATTATTTATGTATGGAAAATCTACATAGATGTAAATTCTAAAGCCAGTGGAGCAGAATGAGGTTTCCTAAGGTAAAGAATGGGATGAGGGCCTGGGACTTCAAGGAGGGCTTCAAGGAGGGGGACTCACAGGATGAGGAGAGGATGACTCATATTATGATGACAAGATGCTCTTTAATTACATATTTGTCCTGCCATCTAGATAAGATTTCTCCACAGAATGGCTATTTCTTATAAAGAAAAAGCTATTTTTGGGTAATACCCCCAATTTTTATTCCTCTGGATAGTTATGGGTGTAGTGAAGATTTTTTGTGAGGCTGCAGGGCCTCTGTTGACCTCAGCTTGAAATAATCCACATGTCAAAGTGACATGTCTTTGTTAAGCCTAATCTGAGGAGGCCTCTTCTGCCATGTATGCTTTTTTGCCTCCTAACTTCCACATAAGAAGCCTGAGAAAGATTTAGGTATAGTTAGAGGAAGGGTGGCAGCATGGATGTAAAGGGTTATAGCCAGTTTGTTCTGTCAACCTTCAGATGTATCAGCCAGTGATATTTCTGCCACCTCTTTTAAGTCTAGCTTAGCATTATAGTAAAATGAGTCAATAATACCAATCCATATAGTAATTTTCTTGAAGAAATTTTAAAGCCTATAGAGCAATTTGAAGAACACTATTACCATTGTTCATTAGTGTACTTATTAAATGTCTAAATAACTCTCCTATTTGCACTGCACATCACTTCTAATATCTGTCACTTCTGAAACAGGAAAGGAGACCAGGCTGTGGTCCTCTTCTCTCCTGTGCTTCTCAGGAACAAACATCCTAACTATTTCGGTGCAGAGTGTTTAATGGGTCTGAGAGTCCCATCTCCAACTATATGGAGGACTCCAGGATCTTACGTGAACTTGAGGCATCATAATGTGCTGGGCAAGGGGAGTTTGTTTTATTATTATTTTATAACCTCTGGGGATCAGACTTGAATCCACCCTTTAAGCCCCAGGAGGGCATCTTGCCACCAATTAGCAGAAAATAGAGTTCTTTTGAGAAGAACTGTCTGTAGAATGGCCTCTGCAAATTTGTTCTTGAAAGAACAGGTCTAACTTTTTTTGCAGCTGCTTTGGAGGAAGATATAACTTTGAGGTAAGAAATGGAAGCTCTCCCTTCAGTTTACATTGGATAATAAGAGTTCTGAGTCTCAGTTCCTTGCTGCAGAAGAAACCAGCAACATAGACACTCATCCTGAGCTCAAGGACTATGGAATATTTGCACCCTTGGAGGTTAACCAGCTGTTTTTCAGGAAAGAGATTGCTTTATAGCCTCTCTGTTGGGCTTAACTTGATCCCTTTGGTGCCTCTTGCTCATTCTCTCAGGGAACCATCGTAATAAAACAAACAAAACAGACTATTGATGATTTCAATACACTCTAAATACTTATGTAGAAAATATATTTTAAAAGATTGTGATAATCATGCTAGAGATTGATTTGAGGCAATTTTCAAATGTTTACTGGGAAGCTGGAAATGACATGTAATGATAATATCAATAACTAACCTCTATTAAGAAACCATGTGTCACATAATACCAATAAATACTTCACATGGATTATTTCATGCAGCCTAGCAACCCAATGAGATGCAAACATGGTTACTTAACTCTGTAAGGCAATTGGAGCTCACAGAAGTTAAGCATATGGTCAATGGCCCAAAACCTTTGTGGGTTTGGTAGTTAGCACAACATTCTGGAGCTGGATATAAGACAGATGATGAAACTTAAAAACTATCCTAAAGATGGACTTTTTGATTTAAAATTCCTTAGTAAGACTAAAAAGGCAACCTAATTACTATGAAATTTTTCAAACATGTGTGAAACTATATATGTTGTAATGAATCCTCATGTAGGCATCATACAAATTCAACAGTTTTCAATACATGGCTATGCTGGTTTCAGGTCTGCTCCTGTTCCCTTTTCCACTGTGATGCTGAAACAAATGACCACAAACTTAGTCTGAAGCAACACAAATTTATTCTCTTCTAGTTCGGGAGTTCAGAAGTTCATCATTAGTTTCTCTCAGCTAAAGTCAAGGTGTGGGCAGGGCTGATTCTTTCTGGACACTCTGAGGGGAGAATCATCTTCATGACTTTTTTCAGCTCCCAGGGGCCACCTGCATTCCTTGACTTGTGGACTGTCTCTCCATCTTCAAAGCACATCCCTCCCATCATTGCTTCTGTCACCACCTACCCTTCTCCTTGGGTAGGTGGATCCACATCCTTCTACTTCCCTCTTAGAAAGCCATTGTGATTATCTGATTGGGCCTATCAGAACATCCAGGATTACATTCCAGCCCAAAGTCTTTAACTTACATCTACAAAGTCCTTTTTGCCATTTAAGGTAACAGTCACAGGTTCTGAATATTAGGGCTAGACATCTTTGGGGAGCCATTGCTCAACCTACTGAACCCACCTACTCCAACGGGAATATTTAGAAGCAAATCTCAGGCTTTTTATTTAATCCACAAGTATGTTAGTGTCTATCTTCAAAAAGATAAAGACAAAAAAAAATCTGTGATACCACTATTACACCTAAAAACATTAATAATCCTTCTTATTATCAGATAACTATTGTTCCAATTTTCTCTAATTGTCTCATAATTTTATTTTAGCAGGTGGTTCAGTCACATTAAAATACATGTCTTTGATTTCTTTTAATGGACGGTCCCTCTCTTTTTACTTTAGTTGCTTACTGTTGTTCAAGAAACCCAGCTGTTTGTCCTATTGAATTTGACTGATTGTATCTTTGGAGTAATTGACATGTTTCTATTTTCTATGTATTTCCCCATAAACTGGTAGCTAGTTTTAGAGATTCTATTGGATTGAAGTTGGATTTTATTGTCAAGAGTTCTTTACTGGTAGCAGAGTAACTTTATACTGAGTCAAAAAGGACATTGCTAACATCTGTCATCTCTCTCCTTTGGTGGTGAGGTTGATCAGAGTTCAGATGTTGGGATTCAGCCTTCTTGGATTCAAATTCCCCATCAGCTTTTACCTATTTTGGTGATTACTAACTAGATTCATCATTTCACCAGTGGCTTGAAAAACACTAATTATAATTCTGTCACTGTCCTCATTCTTTAAGCTAGAATTGTATAAAAAATAATTTTTCATATGTTAATTCAAAGATGACTTGTGGGACTGAACTTTTTATGTTGTGATGAAGACCAAAGTTTTCCTTTAGCTGAGAGAAATTAATGATGAAACTCTGAACTCCAGAACTAGAAGAGAACAAATTTGTATTGCTTCAAACTAAGGAGTCACTCAATAAGGCTGTTTTTCAAGAGATATAAGATGCAGTCACTTAGTTCACTTGTAATAATCCATGATTAGTGATATAGAAGGAAAAGAAATGTCTCAAAACTTAAAAAAAAATTGTTGAACATCTCTTGGATTGTCCTGAGCTACAATTTATGAAAGACATGATAGATGCTTGTTTTTTTTTCTTTATGCAGTAGTTTACAGAATAATTATTACTTAGGGCGAATCTGCCAAAGGTGAAAAAAAATGTGTATGTATGTGTATACTTGTGCCATTATGAAGTCATGGTAGTTTTTAACATGGGTTTGCTGTTTTGCTTCTTTGTACAACTTATTTTTTTCCTTCAAATTCTCCCATCTTTAGCTGAGAACTCTTTCAAGTTGGCCCCTGAGTCTTACAACATCAACTTAGAGGTTTCCTTGTTTTCTGATGTAACACATTGTTTCATGCCCATCTTATACATTTCCTGTCCCATATGAGGAGTTGGAATTTTTGGCAAGGAATTGTTGTTATTTTTAGCAGGAAATGATATTTAGAAACCACATCCTAGGTCCTGTGGGTGCACATGACTACTGGGTTGGTTAATTTTTTTTTTGGGGGGGGGACTTTTAGTGTACAGAGTGAGATTATTTTTTAGGCAGTGTAATAATATCACAGATTCATATTTTTACTTCTAGTTCAAATTTAGGATGTTAAGGTTTTATTTAACTTCTTAGATTTTATATTTGTATTTCTCTTAGGCTGAAAATTTTGGTTCTTAACATAATCAACATAATTTACTTATATACTTATATATCTACCTAGCTTTACATAGCAAATAGCATATTGGAACACATATTTAGTAATCTTACTATCTAGATACATAGTATATCTAAATATAATATATTTGATATTTCTACATTTTATATATACTGTAATGTACATTCACAGATTTTAGAATAATATTGATATTGTTATTAATAATCTAATAATTAAACACAACTTTAGACTTCACAGCAGTTCTTTTTGTTCTTAGACTATATCCCACAAGGGATGCAGAGTTAAATTACAGAGTTTTAAAGTAACTTAATTAATTCCCCTTGGTGTAGTTCATGGACTCAATGCACAGTTAGCTTAATGCATAGTAGGCTTATGTGTTTTATATTGTCTTCTATTTTGGTGGTTGCTATTTTTAGAAATACATACCATAAACTTTATGGCTTAGTGTAGAATATACAAAGTAAGAGATAACTATCATTTACTCTTCTTAACCTGTTTCTGACATCCCCCTACATGAAACCAATTTTATTCAATTTGGCCTATTCTTCCACTAATTTCTAATAATGTAGCGTATATGTTCATATCCCCTCCTTGGATGAAAGGTGCAGTTTTCACTATCTTGTTCCTGTCATAATCATTTTTGAATGTAGAACTTCTTAGACAAAGGAAGTAGAATCTATCACATAGTTGCTCACATTTTTAAGTCCATCAACCCATTTAATCACCTTTTTCATTGAGCTTGACCCAGAAGAGGGTCAAGTCCTGAAGAACTGGAAGCCAGACCATTTTAGATTTAGATTTTTCTGTTTGTGACCCATTCTGTCCTGGCATTTATATTTTATTCAAATATAATATATATTTACAAGTATATTTTACATATACTCAAAAGTATACCACTCCAAGCTCTCCCAGGACTGACAACAGTTATAACTAATTATATGTATTAATGTTGATGTTTTATCAAGCTGTGGTTTGCCAAAAATATTTTTTCCATGTTACTTTATGATAATTGTAACCATAACTTTAATAGTTATTTGGCATTACAGTAAGTGCATAGCGCTTACAATTTGCTTAACCATATTTCATCAAAGGGCATTTCATTGGTTCCTAACTTTTTTGATATATTAAAAAAATTATTTTTGCTTAAGAGCCTTAAAGCTTTTTTTTTTTTTTTAAACATAATGGGGACTCACACCATTTAATGAAAGGGCACCCGTGTTCTTTTCTGCTTTCCTCGGGTCCTTTTAACCTCAGGGGTGGAAGTGTGAGGAAACATGTAGTTTTTCCCCCAAAATGTCTTTCTTCTTAACAATTTCAAAAGAAGGAAAATAGAAGGGATAAAGTAGATAGGAGGTCCTTTAAGAAAACACCATTGGTGAAAAATTCTTATTTCTGATTCTTTTTAAAAATATGTCTATAATATCAGCCATGCATAAATGTGGCATTGGTATGAATAATGAGAAAATGATGTATGGATAATGAGAAAAACTGTGACCTGGTCAGTTGTCTTAGAACATTCTAGAGGAACAAAGTTTTAGATTGCCATAACACAGGTTCTGTGGTTCTTAGAACTTGTATTTATCCTCAGTCGGGAGGCTGCCAATTATTCATCACTCATCTTCTTCCACTGCTTGTTCAGCAACCCCCTGAAGCCACCGAGAACTCTGGAACGCACACATTTCTTTTGATAAGATGAGAAGACAATATACATTTATATTTTTTATTTTTTTTCTTTTTCTTTTATTTTTTTTAATTAATAAATTTTATTTTTATAGTCCCCATACAATTGCAATCCCCCCATTCTGACCCCAATCCCTCCCCTCACGCCCCCCACCCCCCCAAAAGTGTCTCTGGTTCATAGTTTTTGTTGATTTTGATTTTCACTTTCTTATAGTTATTCATTTTCCTGGTCCCTTATTTAAGTTTTCTAGATTCCTGCTATGAGTGAGACCATCCGGTATTTTCTTTTTCTTTTTGGCTTATTTCACTGAGCATGATCCCTTCCAGCGCCATCCATGTTGCTGCAAATTGCATGTGTTTATCTTTTTTGAATGCTGAGTAATATTCCATGGTATATATGTACCACATCTTCTTGATCCAGTCATCTATTTTTGGGCATTTGGGCTGTTTCCAAAGCTTAGCTATTGTAAATAGTGCTGCTATAAACATAGGGGTGCAGGTGTTCTTTGGAATTGATGTTTCTGTGTTCTTTGGGTAAATACCTAGGAGTGGAATTGCTGGATCCTGTGGAAGCTCTATGTTTAGTAGGTCCAGAAATCTCCACACAGCTCTCCATAGTGGTTGGACCAGTTTGCACTCCCACCAACAGTGCAGAAGAGTTCCTTTTTCTCCACACCCTCGCCAACATTTGTTGTTGCTAGTTTTTTTAATATGTGCCATTCTCACTGGTGTAAGATGGTATCTCATGGTAGTTTTGATTTGCATTTCCCTGATTGCAAGTGATGTTGAACATTTTTTCATATGCCTGTTGGCCATTCGCATTTCCTCTTCAGAGAAGTTTCTTTTTAGCTCCTCTGTCCATTTTTTGACTGGATTATTTTCTTTGTTGTTGTTGAGTCTCATCAGCTCTTTGCAGATTTTTGTGATCAGTCCTTTATCATTAGTGTTGGGTGCAAAAATGTTCTCCCAGTTGGTGGGGTTTCTCTTTGTTTTTGTTATTGTCTCTTTTGCTGTGCAGAAGCTCTTTAATTTGATGTAGTCCCAGCTGTTGATCTTTGCCTTCACTATCACTGCTTTGGGTGATGTGTCTGTAAAGATGTCTTTGATATGCAAATCACATAGTGTTTCGCCTATATTTCTTTCTATGTATTTTATGGTTTCAGGTCTCATGTCTAGTTCTTTAATCCATTTTGAGTTGATTTTTGTATATGGTGTGAGGTAGTGGTCAAGCTTCATTCTTTTGCATGTAGCGCCCCGGTTTTCCCAGCACCATTTATTGAACAAACTTTCTTTGCTCCAATGCATAGTCTTTGCTCCTTTGTCAAAGATTAGTTGACCATAAATCTGTGGGTTTACATTTATATTTTTTAAAGTTATGTATGTTTTCTGGTGTATAATTATTGATAGAAGTAGCTAATCAGTGAGTCTGTAGTTACCAGGGAAGCCTTTGTGGATCAGAACTTTGAGCTGCCCCTTCCAGAATATTAGGAGGGAGAGAGCCCCTCTGAATTAAGTCCCATGGACGGGACTGGCAGGGCTCACTCATGGGGCTGGATTGTTGTGGCCTGATGGACAATTCAGCTCGTCGGGTGGCCAATATAGAGGGGGCCTCTTTAGGTAGATCAGTACATTAACCTGGATGAAACAAGTAACAACTGGTCTATAAAGGAGAAGTGGAGAATGTTCTATGAAAAACAGTATTTTAGAAAAATTCATTGGCAATGCTATTAGAATAGTTAAGAATGAAGAAAGAACTTGGAATTAGAGAGGCTAGTAAGAAGACTATTAAAATAATAAAGTCATGATTCCATGATGACATTTAGATTAATATCTATGGAGAATGATAAAGCTACTAGAGAAGAGAGAACAACCGTAAGGATATATTTAAAGGAAAAAAAAATCTATGGGATTTAGTGACAGTGTGTGGAAAGTTAGCACAGATTGGTGAGTCCAGGATTTTAAGCATTAGTGATTGGGAGAACAGATAATGAAGCAATTGATTAAATCAGGAGCATTAGGATTGGAAACTCGATTAGAATGGAGGGGGATGATTTTACAAATTCTTCCCGATTTCTCTCTTCTTGCTTCCTCCTGTCCTCCCTCCCTACTTCTTACTTTTTATTATTTATGTCTCTATTCTTCTTCCTTCTCATTTTATATAACTGCCTAGTAAGTACTTCTGTAGCAGACCAGGAGTCCTCAATAAATGAGGCATAGTCTTTGCTGTCTTAAAAATTACATTAGTAAAGGAAGGAGGGAGATGAAAGAACAAGATAATTTATATAGTGATAAGTGCTGTGAAGAAGGCAAAAGAGGGCCATATCTTCACTGGAGACTGGGCAGAACTATTTTATATTGGAAATTATGGAAAGCTACTCCGAGGAAATGTCCAAGGAGTGAGCCATGTGAAGATTTGGTGGCATTTCAGGACATCTAGGCAGACAAATTATCTTCAGACAAGAATAGAATTAGAGTTTGTAAAGAATAAAAAGAAGGCTGAGGGTACTGAGGGTTCCTAATAAGGACAAGGAGATGAGGACAGAGAGTGTTTCAGTCAAACCAGGAGACAAAATCCAAATGGTAATTTGAGCAGGGATGGCATAACATAAAGAATTATTCATTATAATAGAGAATTGGAATAATAAGGGTTTCATCAGTAAGAAGTACAGAAAGCACTAAAAAAATATAGAGAAGGCACACCCCTCCATTCCCTGTATTTAGTCAGAGTTGGCCCAGAACATGGAGCGTATTTGATGTTCTTGGCCTAAAGGACTGCCCTAGGCACAGGGCCAGGGCAGAGTCCCAGTAAAGACAGACATGGGAGCAGTCAGAGGGGACAAAACATGTCCCAGTGATGGAAAATCAGAATCCTTGAGGCCCTCCCTACATGTGCCATTATGGGGAGAAACAAATACCACTATGGGGGAATCCCAGAGGGAAGAGGAATGACCTGGTTTGTGAATCTTCACCTGCGCATCTTAGAATCCTGGAAATATTCTAAAAGCAGACACACAAAAACAAAAAGGGTTTGTTTACATAGAGAGTGAGGAAAAGGAGAGCTGAGAGAAAAAGGAAAATTTATTGGCCAGCATGCTGCCAGATGCCATCTGTCCCACTCCAGATAGCATCCACTGAGCAGAGATCAGGTGCACATGGGAACCATACATAGGGGAAGGTGCTTGTTTGCAGAGTGGAAGTCTCAAGTGGGAGCTGTGTGCGGTGAGACACTGTCCATCTACTGAGCAGAAGTGAAAGCCGCATGTGGCATAAAGGATGGACCCACCTGTGCTCCATATTTTTAAAGTCCACATGGTCACTGCATGCTCCCCCACTTCCCAGCAGTCTCTGTTCAGGAAGTCAGGGAATGAAGCAGAAAGCTCTCTCTTTCCCACTGAGCTGGCCACCAGCATTACTCACTGCCTCAGATGCAGGTCCTCTAACAATGCTAACAGAATAGCAAAGTCAGAAGAGGACAGGCAAGTGTTGTGTTGGGTACTATCACATGAGAACTGCAGAATAAAGCAAAAATCAGTTATCAAAATATCTAATATCTATGTCTCTATCTATTTATATATAGCTGATCTAAACACAGGGCTATGATGGGGTGCTCCCTGCCCCCAGGCTAAGACACAGACCCCATTAGAGAGGGCAACACCTTGTTAGTTTGGATAGACAAGAAGTACTGTGGGGCCACACGGTATAACTTGCTGAAAGTCTTCTCCATGGAGTTTTCTGGAATACATCTTCTAGGATGCCAAAGAAGACTGTTCACAAGAGTTGTCTCACAAAGATATACAATGAGTGATGAAACTCAACAAAAATAAACAACCTAGTCAAAAATTGGGCAGAAGAGCTAAAAAGACACTTCTCTAAAGAGGAAATGCAAATGGCCAACAGGTATATGAAAAAATGTTCAACATCACTAGTCATGAGGGAAATGCGAATCAAAAACACAATGAGATACCATCTTACACCAGTGAGAACAGCACATATCAAAAAACCCAGCAACAACAAATGTTGGTGAGGATGTGGAGAAAAAGGAACTCTCCTGCTCTGCTGGTGGGAATGCAAATAGGTCCAACCAATGTGGAAAGCTCTGTGGAGGTTCCTCAAACTGCTCAAAGTGGAGCTTCCATATGACCCAGCAATTCCTCTCTTAGGAATCTACCCAAACAACACAAAAACATTAATTCAAAAGGACACATGCAGTACATACCGGATGGTCTCACTCATAGCAGGAATCTAGAAAACTTAAATAAGGGACCAGGAAAATGAATAACTATAAGAAAGTGAAAATCAAAATCAACAAAAAACTATGAACCAAAGACACTTTTAGGGGGGCGGGGGCGGGAGGGGAGGGATTGGGGTCAGAATGGGGGGGCTGCAATTGTATGGGGAATATAAAAATAAAATTTATTATTTAAAAAAAAACAAAAGGACACATGCAGCCCTATGTTTATTGCAGCACTATTTACAATAGGTAAGCTATGGAAACAACCCCACTGCCCAAAAATAGATGACTGGATCAAGAAGATATTGTATATATACACAAGGGAATATTACTCAGCAATCAAAAACGACAAACTCCTGCCATTTGCAGCAATATGGATGGAGCTGGAAGGGATCATGCTCAGTGAAATAAGCCAGAAAGAAAAAGAGTAATACCAGATGATTTCACTTATAGGAGGAATATAGGGGCTCCAAATAAGGGATCAGGGGAAGGCAACTATAAACCAGAGACATTCTTCAGGGGGAGAGATGGGGGTAGAATCAAAACAGGGCTGGGAAGAGCACAAGGGACAATGGTGATGGTATACAGGTGAATTGGTGGTGGGAATTTCACAGGGACTATAACCAAGATGAGAAAGCATTCATTGTACAAAAATGAAGAATGATGTAAAATATAAAATAAAATTTTAGTAAAAAAGAGTTGTCTCATTAGAGGCAGTCTGAAAAAATCTACTTGAGAATTTTTTGAAACTCTTGGCATCTAGGAGCTGCTTATGTTCAGGTGCTGAAACACTGTGCATGTTGCCGAGGTTTTATGCTGGAGAAGCTGCCACACAGCAGGAGAAAAGACACAGTCGAAGTTGTGTGCCTGAGGGAGCTGGGTACTGAAGAAGCTGCGGAAACTGAGCACTGAAGTAACCATCCACTTTCCAGAAGCAGCATACAGTACATTTGGGACCAGGAAGAAAATCCCCCTCCTCCTGCAGTGTCTCTGCAGTGCCCTTTATTGGTGAAACTCAGTGCCAGCTGGCAAAGGAAAAATATTTAAGGGCCCAGATACATTTTTGCAAAGAAGTCAATTAGGGATGCATTTGGGGCTAAGAGGCAATAAACTCATAACTGGCCTATAGAGATCGTGAGGGCCCTGGTCCTGGCAGGCCTTGTACTGGCAGTGATGATAGTGGACGTAACTGTGTGATCTCTATCATGTACAGGTACTGTTTTTAGTACTTTACATATTTTAACTCATTTTGTCTTCACAATGAGGAAGAAACTGTCATTATTTCTACTCAGAAAGGTTAAGCCACTTGCCCACAGTGGTACATTAGTGAGGGGTGGGGCTAGTATTTGAACGTGAGCAATCTGACTCCACATCTACCTGTCCAGCTCTTTGAAGTTGTTACTGATCTTTGAAAAGGCAATTATATCGGGAAAGAGAACTACTTGAAAAATCTTTGCAGCCAACCCATTTATGACCTAACCAGCCACATCCATTTTATATATTTTATAAACTTAGAAAGTTTAATAACTTTTAACACATGGCAAGAATGTACCAGGAAATACAAATTAGAATAGAACCTATGGGGAAGATAAAGAAATCAGATGATTAAAGTGGTTAAAATAATATTTTGAGTGTGGTCTGATGGACTTGATGAAATCTGTTAGCTAATTAAAAGCAGAGAAGAGAGGAAGTTTCAAAATTATTGTTGCAGATATGGAGAGATGCCATTCAGAAGATCCTCATCATTAATGGACAGGAGAAGGGACAAAAACCCCAGACCCAATGGATGGTCTTGCAGGGACATCTAAGTGGAGGTTTTCCTGTGCACCCAGCTTCGGGCTGGGTAGCCTAGGTAGAGGGAAGGAATGACATGTGGCTGTCCCTCGAAGAACTTACGGCTCAGACATGACTTCTTCATGATAAAAAGCAACCAGACCTCCCGGAAGAGAGGTCATGCAAGATGCCAAGAAAAGGCAGCTATTAAGCTGGATGAAGAGTTGGCCCAGACAGCTGGAGAAAGGAACACCTTTCAGGTTTGTGGCCAGCCTGAGCAAGGGCCAGTGATCAGAAGATCTGAAGTGATGCCAATTTGAGAGGAGACAAGGGCATGGTTGTGGGTCCTGGGGTCAGATGATCTAATCCTGGACTCCTCTACACTTTCTAGTTTTGTGATCTTGGGAAAATTATTGACCTTTTCAAGTTTTGGTTTTCTTGTCTACAAAAGGAAATAAAAGAGTACCCTGCTCACAGGGCTAGGAGGCAGATGAATTAAATATGGAAAGCATATTTTTTTTGATGGTGGCATGTCCTCAGTAAATGTTTGCTGACATTACTATCATTTGCAATCATATATGTTATACAATAATAGAATGAGGTGAAAATGAATGATAGTAAAAATAATAATTATTATTCATAGTTATTATGATTATTGAAAAGACTGAATATTGACTTCTTGGAAGAAGAATATAAAGCTTAGATATGAAGAGTGTCACGACAATCTGTATGTGTGTGTGACATAGAACTTGAAATGGTTTTCAGTTATACCTTTGTTTTTGTAACAGGCAGCCCAGGGAAATGTTCACTTTTGCACAAAATAATGAATGCCTGTTTTGTTTGTTATCATTTACAAGAACTACTGTTGTTCCTGTCATCTCAAGAGAAATGTTCCTACATTTGTACAAAAATAAGCAAGATCTAAGACGATAAAATGATCAGGTAAGGGAGACTTTTATGGGTCTCATGCTGTGCATTGGAGACCAGTCATGAGCGCCTAAGTATTTGTTTTGTGTTAGTTAGAACAGAAAACCAGGTTTCCTGGGTGGAGAGGGAAACTAAATATTTCTCATGTAATAAGTGAAAATATGGCACCACCAGAATAGGTTTTTTCCCTCGGAATGGGATTCAATTTCAACCCCACCACCTAACTCATTAGATAAACCTGAACAAACACTGGGATCTCGAGGGCAGAGATCATCATAATAATACTGTGAAGTGAAATTGTATTATACAATGAAATAAGGTGTGAAAAGTGCCCAGAACCTCCCCACCCTTCCACACCCCCTCCCCACCTTCCGGGAACAGAGAAGGTGACACATACCTGTCTCCTCACCCAACATCTTCTAATCCAGCCCTTCCTGTTCCCAGCTTTCCCCTCCGGCGACCTTGAGTTACTTATGACCAGCTTTGCATGAAACGACCATGTTTCTGTGGACCTTGAGGCAGACCACGGTGATTGGAATTTCAGTGGCTAGGTAGGCAATGTGGAGGAAGTGGTTCTGAGTCGGAGAAATGGCATACTTCTCGCCGTCCATCACAGTCCCGCTTATTCTTTGGTGACAAATATACTTTACGCTGCCCCGTGGTGTCTTCACTAGTGGCTGAAGGAATTGATGGCATTGTTTTCTTTAGAATGAGCCATAACATCCCTTTGTTCACAGAGATTGTAAATGCAGCTTCCTTCAGATTAGATAATGTGTGTTCAATATCAGTAGGAAAGAAACAGAGAAGTAAATATTTGCTCCAAGATGTCTTTCTGATGCCTTGAAAAATTAGTTAATTTCCTGAATCTGACAAGTCAGTTCCCTGCTATATCCGCCTCACATTTAGAGGCAAAAAGAAAACACTCCCCCACAGCAAGGAACCTGTCACTTGGGTATCCAGGAGAGATAATGTGACCCTGTGTGGTGGCATTGAATATTGATAAGGATATGACAGGCCATGCTTAAAGTTTGGTGTCACATTCAAATGACTGGCTGAGAAATGAAAAGAAAACAAAAAATTAATACCCCTCTTGAATCTCATGCAGATTCACTTAGTGTGGTTGGTTGCTGCTCAGCGGTCTGTCTCTTTTTCCCCCTCCATTAATAGTCATAATCAAATATCCATTATTGGTTTTCAGCAACAGTGTAATTGCTTTTCCTTCCTTATATTCTGGGGCATTCGGTCTGCTGGCGAGTAAGGGCAGTTGTATAACCGTTCTTTCTGAGTAAACTGTTAGAAGTCAGTGGTGCCCTGCAGATACTGATGTCAGCCGTTTGCTCTCTAGTGGAGTGAAAGAAGGAAATAATTTTATGGTGCTATTTTTAGCCTTCAATTTGGATTTCAGCCTTTGTGATGCTTTGTGTACTGGGGATAGAGCAGTTGATGCACAATTTAGCTGTAAGACTCTCGCTTTCTGCCATCCCCTGAAAAACTTAGTCTCCAGGACCAGATGTCAGCACTGCTCAGCTGCACTGCCCTTCTGGGGCCGAAAGCTGCGCCAGGCTGAAAGGGCTGAGGAGAGCGCTGGGGGGTCAGTGTTTGCCGGTAGACTCTGCTGCCAGAATTTGCCAAGTCTCTGATTTGCTCATGAAGGTTTTAACTCATGCTTTATATGCTATGCATTCAGCACTCACACAATCTCTACAGAGTGGGTTCCTTTGACGAGCCACACTTTTCTACCCAGAGATGGTGAATGAAAGTCAGAATGAGAAAAACCTTCTCTTTGCTGGATTTCCTGCTGAACAAATAGGAAGGTTCCAGACACCTGGGACTCACGTTCGTTTTTGTCAGTGGTGAGGGAAGGTTTTGTGTGTTAGTAATGAGCTGGTCCCAGACTCCAAAGGGCCTATGGAAAGTGCTGGTATTACCTGCCTCAGCTTGTCTTCTGTTGTGTACCTTGTCACATGTACTAAAATCCAGACCAGTTTGTGTCCCACAAAATCCTGCAGGAACATGCGGCTTGTTAATCCAGAGGCTTTCATGTTTAGTGTAAAGACCTTTGCTGCTCAAAGTGTGACTTACAGACCAGAAACACTGACTTCCCTGGATGTGGTTAATGTTCAGATTTTCATGTCCTACCTGGTTGATGAACCAGATCCTGCATTTTAACTAGCTCCCCAGGTGATTCATATACACTTGCACCACTTTTTCTTTCTTTAAGGATTTATTTTATTTATGCGTAGAAGAATTGGGGTGTAGGCTACAGGTGGAAGGTGTGAGAGGATTCACCAGAGACAGAGTGGGGAGCAGAACAGGCGGATCTACTGAAATACACGGATGAGGGGCGCAGCAGGGTAGACGGGAGAGGTCTGCTGCACCATGTGGATCAGCTCCCTGGCGGGGGGTCAAACTTAGTCTGCAGTGGCAATATTGTGATAGCGCTGAAACTCAACCCACTAGGGAGGCTCATAACTTTTTTTCTTTATTATAAATCACAAGCCCTTTTTAGAATCTCACAATATCTGTGGACCCTGTTCCCATGATGTTCCCCCCAAGATTATGCATGTAGTTTCAGTGAGTGCAGGTTCCATGGACTTTGGTAAGACCTTGCATTCACGGGAACTGAGGGTGTGCTCGGTGGAGCCTCCAAAAGCCCACCTTTCTGACCTGTGTTGCTGCTGGGCTGTCATATTTAGATTCGTCACTTGGATGTCCATGTCTTATACATTTCAGGAGCAGTAGCCTCAGTGGTAGTCACTAGTCAGGCTCGCCAGTGCCTTCATCCCTGTGGATCGCTTTTACCAATCCTTATTGTCACTTTTCTTCGTTGGCTACTTTGCTCTTTCACTTTCTTTTTACCCAGTTTAGGGACAAAAAGTCCTGGGTGTTTTATAGTGACTGTGCTGAACAGTGTCAGTACCGAATTTCTTCCCCACTGATGTCAGGCTTGTGAGAGGAGATGAAGCGACTCAGTCTTCTTGCTCTTTCTGCTGATGGTGCAGCTACTGAAAGCTCACTTCTGTGTCCTGCTCTGGGCTTTTTGATTCCCTTTAATCCTTGATCGTGACTGAAGGAGACTGCAAGGCAGACTGACCAAACCCTATGGGGAAGCCATTACGTGTTGGCTGATGTATTTATTTTTCAAGGGCATGCTCTGATCTTGAAGAATATGGATCTGTGGATGATTGCAATGCATGGCCCATTCCCAAACAGAGCTGTGGAGGACTGTAAGGGCAGGAAGGACACAGTGCAGGTTTTCTGATCCCATGCAGACCGGGTCAAGGAGGAGTCAGAGTCCTTAGTGGGTTTTTGCAGGTCTTTTATTGGGGTTCACCAGGCATATGGCAGGCAGGGGTGCTGGGGGGCTGGGAGGCTGGCAATCCTCCCAGCCCCCAGCAAATCCTCACTCTATCTGGGCTCTCTGGCGTTCTCTGCTTCTGCTTCTCGGCTTCTCTTTCGGCTTCTGCTGCGGCTTCTACTGCTGCTACTGGCGTCCCCGTGACGCCGCCCTTAAAAGCACAGTCTCAGCCCAGCTGAATCCCATCTACCTATGCCCACACCCTACTCCAGGTGCCCGCCATCAGGCATGCATTCAGGACAAGGATCCATCATCTATCCTGATGGCGGAAGGGCAGAAAAGCCTGATATTTTCTTTACCCTACAAGGACATACTGTGGCACTCCAAAGGGAGGAGTAACTAACTTTACCGAGAGGAGGGAGGGAGAGTTTCAAAAAGAAGATTCTTTTTAAGCAAAGTTTCAAGGAGTGAATAGAATACCTGAGATGAGGACTGTGGGATTGACGACCATGAGAAATACGAAGTTGGTAAGCTCAAGTTGAGGCAGTCATATGGTGAGACGTGAGGAAGCTGGTAGAACTAACAGCTCACACGTCAGCGCTGGGAGGAAAGGCACAGTGCTATGTATTTCATGTGTGGTACCTTTGAAGTCCTCTCAATCCAACCTTCCTTCCTGGGTGGGTAAGGAAACGTGCTCAGAGAGGGTAAGTAACTGGCCTGAGGTTGCACAGCTGTCTGTAGTAAAGCTGAGCTCCGACTGCTCACTGGTTCTTCTAATAGGCTGGGCAGGGGGAGTGGGCCCCTCCTGTGCTTAGAGGACTTGGCGTATAGCCCTGCCTGGGACCCAGGGGTTCTGATTTCTCCTCCCTCACTAGTTCCATCACTTTGCAACTGTACTCACTACTTCAGTGACCAAAACTGTCCTCAAGCACTATGTGTCCATCTTGCACTTAGAGGCACTGAGGTACAGGAGCAAAGAAGAAGAAATATTTCTTGGGATTGTCTAGTGCTTCCATTATCTCACATGTGATGGGAATCTGGTCACATTGTCCTTCTATCTTGGAGACACCTGCCTCTCTTGGAGAGGACGTTGGCCACTGGCGAGGCCCTCAAAGGCAGTGAAGAGCAGCAAATGCACAGCAGCTGGACAGTGTCCCCTTCCCAGCTGGGTAAGGGTCAGCTGCCTCTCCCAACACCACTGTCTGCCCAGAGGCAGTGTTTATACTGCTGGAATCCTGGAGGGGGGTTGAGATGAGGGGTTGGAGGCAACCGGGAGTGACTGGTGTGCGCTGCTTCTCAACGCTGTTCTCATGTTCTTCTCCTGTGGTGCCTCACCGCCTCCATGCCCTTGCTGTCAGGATGCTGGTTTCTCCCTTCTGCCCTTTCTTCTCATACCTGCCACCTGTCATTCCTAAAGAAGCCACGTTGGCACTCCCTGAGCCAGAGTGGCATATCCTTCTCATCTTCTGTTGCAGGCACAGGAATGTTTGGAAAAACCTTCTGCAGTTTGTGGCTAGGGAATGCCCCTCACCAGGGAAGCCCTTGCTGAGACATTCACAATGATGGGACTCAAAGGCCGCTTTCCTGTCTCCGGCTCCAGCTTTGTTTCCTGAGATTCACACTGAGCTGTCAATCTCCCCAGACTCACCAGGCACAGCGACATTGCTTATTCCTAAGTAGCTTTTACTGTTCTTGTTAGAACACAATATAGTTTCGGGGGCATTTCTATATTTTCTTTTTCCAACAACCAGATATATGTGTGTGCAGCTAACCCTTGCCTCTTTAACTCTTTGGTGTGCACATTTGTCTGATAAAATATTTGGGGTATGAGCTTTCTAGCAGGTTCGACTTCCTCCCTACTCTCCGGGCATTTATTAGAAAGTTCTTTTTTTTTAATTAAAGATTTATTTATTTATGCATACAAGAGCTGGAGGTACAGGCCAGAGTTGCGGGGCGGGGTGGGGGGCGGGGGTGAGAGGATTCACCAGAGAGAGTGGGGAGCAGAACAGGCAGACTGACTGAAATACACTGCTGAGGGGAGCAGCAGGCAAGTTAGGAGAGGTCTGCTGCACCATGTGGGAGCAACCTGGCCTGGGATCGAACTCATGCTGCAGAGGCTGCAGACAGCTTCATAGGTTGCGTCTTAACCCCTTGCGCCACCAGGGAGGCCCCTAGAGAGTTCTTTTTGAACTCTAATAAATGAATGCAGCATGTTCTGAGAGGCAGGAAGAAAAATGCATTTCATCTACAGTGTTGGGCCAGCTCCTATTCTTCCTGAGTTAAACTACTGGAATATACCCAGAAGATAAACTCTGAAAGGATTTATGAGGCTTGCATTCTCCTCGTGCTCTCTCTCTCTCTCTCTCTCTCTCTCTCCCCCTCTTCCCTCCCACTTCCCCCCCCCCAGCTTTCTCCCACCTCCCTCCCTCTCTCCCATCAGTCACCCACCAGCCTGCTCCACCTTTGCTGCCCTCCTTATGGGAACATGTTTATCCTGTAGCTTCCAGGACTAAATGAGGCTCTTACCCTTCTGAAGAGCTCTGATCAGGGAGCTATTTTCCTGACTTTCAGCTCACACCAATCAAACTGTGGCTCCACAAACCCCAAGGACTATGCAGAAGGGGAAAATTTTGCACCAACGTTGAGAACTATGCAAATTTTGGCAAAATGGCAAAAGGAAAAGAAGTGGACAAATTAAATTTTTTAAAAAATTTCTTTCTTGTTATAAAAGTAAAGGATGCTTGTAGCTTGTTTGAAAGATTAAAATACAGCAGCAAGGATAAAATGTAAAGTAAAAGCCTCTTGTCCCTCCCCCAGCCATGAGGAAGCAGTTTCAAGTATATCCTTCCAGAAATATCTCACTCATGAATGAGCACATATGCCTGCCCTTGGGTTATTTTTTTCAAATTCAAATGAGTCATAACAGAATATGATTTGTTCTGTGCTTTACCTGTCTTCACTTAATTTTTCTTGGTGGTCTTTCCATTTTAAGAGATCTAACCCTGTTGTGAAGGGTTATATGGTATGTATCAGTAAATCTGATCGACTAGTTCTTTCCAGTTGCCTATGTCCCATTATTTTTCACATCTCTTTTTCCTTCTCTCAATATATCTGTAGAGTAAATGTTTAGAGGTAGAATAACTAGTTCAAGGAACAGGTGCATTTTAAATTTTGACAAATATCACCAAGTTACTTTTCTAAAAAGAGGTCAAGCTAAAACCATAAATTATATGACTTTCAGATTTTCATTTCCTAATTTGTATATCTTTATATTGAGTGTAGCCAATCACCTTTTCATATATTGATTGGCCAATTTTATTCCTTTTACTGTCTATTCTTTCTACTTCCTCTTTAATGTTTGCTTTTTTTCTTATTGATTTTCAAAACTCTTTGTGAGCTAAAGAATTTGACTCTTGGACTATGTTAGAGAGATTTTTCCTAATAAGTCATTTGTATTTTGAATTTATTTTATGGAAATTTTGCTACATAGAAGTTGAATTTAAATGTGCCCGGACTTATCACTTTCTTTTTTTCCTTTAGAAATTTGGAATTTTGTGTCTTTCTTTTTTTAAGATTAATTTCTTTATGCATACAAGAACTGGGGTACAGGCCAGAGGTATGGGGGGTGAGAGGACTCACCAGAGACAGAATGAGGAACAGAACAAGCAGACTGACTGAATACACTGCTGAGGGTGTAACAGGGTGGTCCCCAGGAAAGGGGGAGGTTCCAGGTTCCTTGCCCCACCCAAGGAAGGGTGGAGCTGAGCAGGAAGAGGAGAAGCTGCAGAAGAGACTGAGGAAGGAAGGAAGCAGGATGGAGCCAGGAGACCTGGAGGAGGCGCATGGAGCCTAGAGACACGTGAAGAAACTGCGCTTGTCTTTTGGTTGTGGACTGGGTGACACAGATGTGGGTGAGACCCGTGGGGAGGTGACAATGGCAGCTTTTATCTTGATGTTGGTTTTGCTCTTTTCCTTCCAGGCTTGTCCGGTTGTTTGTGACCCTTTTCTGTGGGTCCCCACTGGAAGATGCTTTAGACTTGTAGCAGGCTTTGGGGCCTTGTTCTGGGCCGATCCCAGCAGGATGGAGTTTTACCCACGAGGGGACGGGTAACTTTGGGTGCTTCATTTAGAAACTAGACTCTTTGCCTTACCTGTATTGTTTCCTAGTTTTATTAAAGTTCCTTCCCATTAAAGTCTCATGTGTTTTGTGTTGATGCGTCGGATGGCAGAACCCATTTAGAATAGGCAGGTTTGCGGGGTTTGGGCTGCCCCTCTCCCTGTCCTATAACAAGGGGAGCAGTTGGGGAAGCAAGTGAGGTCTGCTGTACCATACAGGTTGCTCCCCAGCCCACCGGGGATTGAACTCCTGCTGCAGAGGCTGAGGACAGCTTCATAGTGCTGGCTTAGCCCCCCCGCACCACCAGGGAGGTCCCAGAATTTTGTGTCTTTCATAGAAAGATTTTCTCCGTGACAAAATTGTAGTCAAATACTTGAAAATTTCCATTTAGTCATTGGAGAGCCTAGAAATGAATGTGGCTCTGGCAAAGTAGAGTTGCCTATTAAAGCTTATGCTGAGACTTTAATTTTTAACATAGTCAACCTACTGGGATCACTTATCAAGGAAGCTTTTCCCTATTAACCTTTATTAGAATGGATGTTTTTAAACTTAATTGTCTTCTTTACTTTAAATTGGAAGATCCCCTTAAATGTAACTTCACTGAATGTTTAGTTAATGAAACACTATTGAGTGCCTGTCATGGTGAATACCTTCTTAAACTGTATGGTTTAGAGGGTTACCAAAAATAAGTTAAAAATATTCTCAAACCTCATTAAGTGCATATAGTTGAAGAAGGTACATGCAGACAAAGCCCAGACATCAAGGCAGATGTAAAAACTGTCTTAAGTGTACCACAAATGTCATGTGGGTTCAAAGAAAGGAGCCAGAAGGATTGTGTGAGGATCAGGGAAGAGATCTTTATTCAAGTGACCTGCGGTTGGGAGATCGGGGAAAGGTATGAGAAGTACTTATCTGTACTTAGAAATGTGTGTATTTGTCCTGGGAAGAGTGAGTGGTCCACTTGAAAGGCATCTGGGAACACAGGTGAGCAGGAGGGGAGGAGTCTGGCCAGGGCCCAGGCCATTTTGGGAAAGGTCTTGAAGGGTCTTGCTTTCCATTTGGCACGCAATAGAGCTACTGACTTTTTTGGAGCAAAACTACATGGACTAGATTGGAAGAGTAAAATATTTGAAGGCAGAAAGGCCCATCATTAGTTGTAATTTTCAGAGATGAAGAAATTGGATGTTTCATTTAGGGTGGCAATTTGAAAAGAGTAAAACTTTACCTGAAGACTATCCTCAGTTTAGGATTATTGGAGCACTGGTGATGGGCTTGCTGTGAATACATACATTTGTAGAGGCTTTATATAACACCCCCAAAGGAGATACAATGATGTAAACCAACTTTACCTTAACAAACATAATTTGAGAGAAAAAAGAGAAAAATATCAGTTTATCATCTGTGGTTGCATATGGTTGTTGAGGGAAACAAAGACAGTGAAAGAGACATGATTTTGGCCTTTATTCAATGTAAATCTCTTTGTACCTGTAGTGTGCCCTTGTTTGTGTATTCTGGTGTTAGGTGCTGGGACTAGAGCTGTAAACGTGACAGGGTTCCTGCTTTCAAGGGATTGAATTCTAAAAGGGGGAGAACACTGAACAAGGCAGATGAGACAGGAATAAAGAGGCCATGAATATAAATAGAGAAATTAAGAGGAGGATCTAGTTTGATGAGGATCTTGGTGACTTTGACTTTATGCCCTAAAACTGAGAGTTCAATAATTGTTTCAGATAATCATCTATCTCATTATGTCTGGCGGTATTCTCTTTCCCTCTTCACCAGGGTGTTTAATACTGTGTGATGCAGGGGGGGGGAAATAACTTGTTATTTGCAGCTTTAGATAGGCTGCAAAGTTGAAAAGGACTTGTAAAATCTGTGACTTTGTGGGGAGGATGATTATAATGATAACTACTCTTCCCTCTGCAAAGAATCTTTTATAATTACTGGCAAGTTGGAGGTCTTGGGTAAAAATGATCATTGGTCTCACCCAATCTATTTCTTACATAATGGGAGATTTATAAACAAATATAGCCACAGTAGTCACATCTTTGCCACTATAACATGTACATTTAAGATTGACTTCCATTTCATTGGTGCCTCCTACTAGTCAAGATTTGAAAACTTTTGTACTTTTTCTTCTATTGCTGCTCTTTACATATTGTGTGTTCCTTTTTACAACCATCCTCTGAGATATACATAAGAGAGATTATATTACAAATGTGGAAACTCAAATTGAGGTATTTTCCAAAGGTCACCAAACTTTGTAGCAGGAGCTAAACTCCAATAAGAGTTGTGTGATTTGGGTTGAATAGCTATGTGTTCATCTAAAATCAATAGGTATCCTGCCTCTTTCTGTCTTAAACAAGAGTAAAATGGACACTTGGGTTGACTGATTCAGTAACTCAGAACTGTTATAACAAAACCAGATTCCTTCCATTTCTTTTTTCAGTCATTTCTAGTGATAGTGCATTGACTTTGTCTGTAGGCTTGCTCCATTAGAGTCATGAGATAGATGTAGTGGTCTTTTTGTTTATTGCTGTAGGGGGAGAGGAATAATTACTCCCCAGTCATCACCACCCCAGTGGGTCACAAGTCATGGAATGATTAAGTGTAGTTCAGCTCTCAGGAGGTCCTTAACCCTGCACTATAAAGGCTTGTCCAGTAGAATGTCATGACTTGATTACTTTCATCTAATAACAATCTTCCCGAGGAACTTGGGAGTAATTAGCTTCCACTATGTCGCATGGAGGGAAGGCTGGTAACCTAAATTCTACCTGAGTTCTGTTAGGAAGAACAAAAAGAGGAAAAGATATTGATTCAGCAACCAATAATGTCCACTACAGTTCCTAGTCAAACACTCTTTCTTATACTACATTTTCTATTGTTTTCTTACCAGATGGCATTGGGGGGAGGAGGCTAAAATGTCCAAATCTTTGTTCAGGGAGAATTGTATTAGTTTTTCTTTCTTGGAAAATAGAAGACAAATTTAAATATTTCTAATAGAAATTTTTTTTTAAATTGGAGATTAAGTCATTTTTGCCTGAGGAGTGAAAAGATTTCAGAAACATGAGAACTATTAGTGTCTAAACCATTTGCAGTTAAGAGTTGAGTGCCAGTGGGCATTTCCATATTGCTTTGATATTTTACTCTGTAACTTCATGGTTTTGTTAAAAGGCCTTCTTATCTTCAGACTTTCCAAAGGACGATGTAAAATGCTAATACCCTTTAAATGAAAATATTAATAAGTCAGGAAAGACAGTTTGATGACAAGAGATGAAGCTATAACTGCCTGTATTAGATTCAGTATTTCCATACCTAAACTGGATAGAAGCTTGCCTGCAAAATTCTTGCCTACCCTCTCACCACCTTTCCCCATAAGTAACACACACATGCCTCAGTTCCACAGTCAGATGATCTCCTGGACCTCATTTTACTTCCAACTGGGAGAAATAACAGAAATGATGAATCTCAATTCTCTATTCAAGAACTTTCCCCCCAAACACTGAAATTGTATCTTCAAATTGCCTCATTACTGGCTGCGAAAACAGGATCTCACATAGCTCAAGTAGCTATGAATCATCACTTAAGGGATTATTACTAACAACCTAATTACTCTCCTGTGTAGGAATAGCAAAAACTTTGAAACCAACCTCTGCGTTCTTTAGTATAAATGGATTCAATAAGAAGATATTTTAAAAATCTAAATTTTGAAATTATTGGTGTGCCATAGGAAGCATTACAATTTTACACCTACATGTTTTATTCACCATTCAGCATACATCTCTGAAGTTGGCTTCCAAACTTTGATATGTTCATTCTAAGAGACACTTCATGACAAACTTCACTTTCACCTATAGACTACACATATTAAATTCCCAAATGGCAAATGGACATGAAAGTACAGTATTCATACCATTATCATGTAGAAAGTTGTTTGCAGGAGCAGCAAACTTTATTCCCTTAGGAAAGCTATGAGAACTGAGTTTCTGGCTCTTTCCCTTGAATCCAGTACTGCACATAGCATTGGAAGCCAAAGAAATACTGAGGGGTCTGTTGAGTTCCTACTCCCCAGGCAACTGAAGATGGTTTGGTTTCCATGTGGTGAAGAAACAGATAATAAAGAGAAGGAGAGATTTTCAGGTGTGCCCCATTTTTCTAACAGTGCTGGGAAGCCCAGTGCCCACCCTGTTGCTCCTATAAAGAGAAAGACACCGACCAGGTGATGAGACAGGAGAGAGAGGGTTAAAAACCAACATCTGAAGGGCACTGGCATGGGAGGATAGCAAATGGATGAATTGCCTCTTGAGCATCCCCCAGCCCTCCCTGTTTCTGGAGGGGGTACATCACTACAACTGAGGGGGGATGTATATTTCTGCAAGTAAGAAATACAAATTGTTCCACTGGAGGCTCTTTTCTCTGGGGTCGTATACCACCCTCCCACCACCTACACCTATAGACCCTTGGCATTATCCCCTTTTCCAAAAACCCATCATTAGCTTACGTAGCTAATATGCTTAAAGAAATATGAACTCAAAAGGGGAATGAGACTTAGGAAGGAAACTGCTATATAATAATAAACTGCAGGACTTATACCTGATGAACCATAATTAGTGAATTAGACACAAGAAGATGTTCAGCAAATATTTCCCAAAGATAAGGGAGGGTACTGGAGATACAAAGTAAAATAAGAAATTTTAATGAAATTCAAATAGAAATTCAGAGTGCACAATATAAAAATTGGAAAAAAGTATCTGTCAGTGGATTGAATGGCTAAATGAAGTTAGCTGAAAAACCTATCTATGAGTCAAGATATTATATCAAAATATTATGAGGCTATCAGGAATAGACAGAGGAAAACATAAAAGCTAAGTTAAGCCATAAACAGAACAGAGTTATAAGATCAATGTTTATAGGAAAAAAATTCCAGAAAAAAAGAATGTTATTGTTAGAGAAGAGGGAGGAATATTCAAGTGACCAATGACTAAAAATTTCCCAGAAAAATAAGATTTAAGGCATTAGATAGATGAGCTTAATAGAGTACAAACTGGGATAGAAAGGAAAGTGGAAACCTCAATTGGTTATAATTAAAATTTATAGATGACAAAGATAAAAAGAAACTTCTAAGAGAATATTGGCTATAAACAAATGAGAATTAGGCTGATCTTAGACTTCTCAATAGCAACATAGAGAGCAAGAAGGTCATGGAGTGATATTTTCGAAATATTGAAGCCAGCAGGTTGAGTAAACTTTTATTTAGTGATTCAGTGTGAAATAAAGATGTTCTCAGATCCATAAGTCCTTAAGTGGTTGACCATGCAAGATCTTCTTTGACGCACTTTCAGAGGAAGAAGTATTTCAACGAGATGAAAACAAATCCAGGAGGACAGTATATGTGAAAAAGTGCATGAAATAACCTCAGTAAATTTTACTGTCCATGAAATAGAGGATTTACAAATAAAACAAAAAATGTAGCTTGGCAAAAATCTAGAAGTAAAATGTAGCCTTGAAATATCTACAAACATATCTTGTTGGAGGAGGGTTGGGGGTGGTGAAGGTTAAGGGAGGTGAAGGTTCGCTAAAGTGCAAAGCAGGCAGGCTCCTTTTTCACCTAAGGGATTCCTTACAGGCAGGTGAGTCTGCACCACCAACTATTGGATAACTTGCTAACATCCAGGGGATTGTTCTACTTCACTGCTGGCCCGAGGATTCCCTTCCCTCCCGGAGATAGCCAACAGTAGCCTGGGGAAATGCCTTTGCCAAATCCAGCTGATACCAGTGGAAGCCCTCATGGGAACAGACAAATCCAGCAGATAAAACAAACAAAATGGAACAAAATAGCTCCCTCAACAAACAAACTCACTACAGTTATCTAAAATTAAAATGTCATTGGAACCATAGCCCATAAAAATAGAGCAGGGCTCTATTTTAGCCCATAAAAATAGAGAGGGCTATTCCTTGTAAAATAAAACATTTAAATAAGACTCAATCTGCTAACATAATGGCCAAAGTATCTGCGATACATGTGAAAATCTCTCATCATAATAAAAACCAAGGAAATCACAGCTTGCAGGAGAAAAAAAAAATCACCTGACACAACACAGAGATAAGTTAGATGTTGGAATCATGTTATGAGAATTTTAAAGCAACCATCATAAAAATAATCTAAGAACAATTACAAATTCTACTGAAATAAATAAAAACATAGAAAATGTCAGTAAAAGAATATATGTTATAAAACAAGAACCAAATGAATGTTATAAAATGAAAATTACAAAAGCAGAAATAAAAATCTCTTTGGAGACTAACTCAATAGTAGAGTAAAGGTGACAGAGGATGGAATCGGTGAACTTGAGAACAGATCAATAGCATTAACCCAATTTGAAAAAGAGAAACTAGACTAAAAAACAATCCCCAAAACAACAACAACAAAAATAGAGCCAGAGAAACCCAGGGAGCAATTACAAAAAATTCAACACTTCTATCATTGGATTTAAGGAAAATGTTGCCACTGTGGGGAACTGGGTAAAGGGTACATGGGGTTTCTATGTATTTTTTCCTCACAACTATATGTAAGTTTAATAAAAATTAAAGTTGGAAAAAAGAAGTAGACATAAAACTTTTTAAAAAATTAAAAAATCTTCATTGTAATAAATCACAAAAATAGCAACAATTGCACAATAATTATAGTATTTATGAATGCATGGGTTACAGCCACCAATCCAAACCCAGAATGAATTGTTTGAAAATTCAGCAAAAATGTTTTGTATTGGATTCAGCTTAAAAAAATGTTGAAAATAAAAGATAGTAAAAATAGAAGCCAGGAAAAATGGAACTAAAAGAATGTTGGAGTAACAATTACAATATTAGACTAAGGGGATTTTAATTTTAATTAATTAAAAATTTAAATAAATAAAATATATCAACAAAGATGATCATCATATTGAAAAGTTGGAGAAAATTTAGTGATTAGAACAGATTTATCTAACATTCTCTGAAATACATAAAACAACCAATAGAATTTGGGGGGCAATAGATGAATCAAGAATTGTAGTTGGAAATTAAAACTGGTAACAACAAAAGAATTCAAATCAGCATAAAAACAAATTAGCTTTGCACAGTGGTTTTATCAAAGCTAAAGAGGTTTATCTAAAGTACGATTATTGCTAATTGAAAAATATCAGATATATAAATTTTTTAATGATATAATGTGCTTTAACTTTTGACTCAATAAACAGAACGTTTATTCCTTTTTGACATATGTGGAACATTTACAAACAGCAATCAAGCATGTGATGATGGAGGAAACCTCGATTAATTTTATCAAGTATATTCTCCATCAGTATGTGATAAAAGTAGATATCAATCTATCACAAAGGAAGCTGAAGAAAATCTCTTCTATTTAGAAGTTGAAAAGCATGTAACTAAATAGTCATTAAGTTTAAGAGATAATCTTGAGGAAAGACAATGAAAGTACCACATATAAAATTTATGGGACAATAATGTTGTAAATTATGGAGATAAATCTGATGCAACTACGGAAACTATTAAAAGCTGGTAAGTTTGATGGTAGGTATACAAGTATTTGCTAAATTATTCTCCATATTTTTTGTATTTTTAAAATATTTAATCATTGAAAACTTAATAGACACACATATTGGACATAGCTAAAGTATTACTCAGAAAAAATTTAGAGCTTTGCCTGCATTTATCAGGAAATTAAAACGAGAAGAAAAGAAAACAAACAAGTGCTTAATGAAGCTACTACAAAGATAATAAATTCAGAAAATGAGAAAAAAAGAAAATAAAAAGATTTAAAAAAAAAATCAAGGTTCTAGGGAACAGATATCAACATCAAGATTCACAAAGCCAAAGCTGGATCCTTGAAAAGATTAATGAAATAGAAAACTTCTGATAATACTCAACCAGATAAATTTGAAAAGAAGTAAATAAGCAAAACATAGAATGAAAAGGAGGTATGTTTACAGACAGAAGGAATTTTGAAAATAAATTATGAACAGACATGATACAACATTCATGAGAAAAGGGATTGATTCCTACAAAAGATATAACATGCTGAGTTAGAAATGTTGAGAAACGGAAAAAGTGAGTGGAGGATAAACATTAAAGATGAGGTAGTGATAAAATGCCTTCACAGAGTGGGTGGGGTGGAGACACACATCTGACATTGTGTCAACCTATACCTCTTAAGTCATGCACAGTGCTGTAAACCAGTGTTACCTGGGTAAAAGAAAAATAACACATAGATAACTAACAGCAAAAAATAGAAATGTCTTCTTCAACAAAAGTCTTAGGAAAAAGAATGGGGAGCTCAAGAAAGGAATAAACAGATAATAAACATGAAAACATAAGTACAGAAAAGAATCTGAGTGACTTTGAAGTGACCCTAGTGTAGAATCACAGATCATATAAAAAGCCACTTTGCTCTTCTTGGATTAGATACAATTAGGAAACTGGAAATTAGTGCCCACCATAGCTAGGACTGTTGTTTCCCATGTGTGCTGGACACCACTCCCACTCTGCCTGGTATTGTCAGGTTTTTAAATTTTAGCTGTCTTGATGATGTGTAATAGTACATCATGCTGTGGTTTAATAAGTATTTTACTGATGATTAATGGTGTTGCGTATTAGTTACACACTGACCATTTAGATGCCCTCTTTTGTGAAGTGTCCATTCAAGTATTTGCCCTCTTTAAAAACTGGGCTGTCTGTCTCTTTGTTATTTACTTGCAGGCATCTTTGCATTCTGGAATGGGTCCTTTGTTGATTATGCATATTATAAATATCTCCCACTCTGTGTCTTACCATTTCATTCTCTGAATGGTGGTTTTTAATGACTATAAGTTCTTAAAATAATGAAGTCAAATTTATCATTTGTTTTCTTTATGGTTACCACTTTATGCTATTTGAAATCTATGCTTACTACAAAGGCATAAAAATATTCTTTATTATCTTCACTGGCTTTATCATTTTACTGCATTACATTCTGATCTTCATTCCACTTGAAATTGATGTTTATGTGGTATGATCCAGTAATCATGATTGATTGTTTTTCTGCAGTGATATCCATGTGGCATAGTACACTATTTTGAAAAGACTTTTTTCCTCACTACACTTTTTTTTTAATTTCTAATAATGCTTTCATGATTGTAGTGGCAGGATGAGCCACTGAGCAGGTTTTCTAGGATCTGAGCAGACAGGGTAAAGGAGAGTCCTGGAGCCCTCGGTGGCTTTCTCAGGCTTTTATTGAGCTCTCACATGTAGTGCAGCAGCCAGGGGTGCTAGGGGACCAGGAGGCCATAAGGCCTCCAAGCCCCCAGCAAGTGTTCACTCCCGGCTTCTTTCTCGCCTTCTTTCTCCTGCCTTTTCTCCTACTTTTCTCCTGCTTCTCTTGGTTACTATCTCAATACTCCTCCCATGGCCCACAGAAGTAAACAAGACAGCTTACAACAATGGAACAACTTCAGGTGCCCCAACAGGCAGGGCGATCCTAATGGTGGGAGGGTAGACAAAGTCTGAAAACCATTTACCCTACAATGATAGTCTTCATTATTCAGATCACCAAATTCCAATGTGGTAGGGGAGGTTCCCCATAGCAACAAACGATTTTTAAGGACTCAGTCCTACAAGACTGCCTCCCCCTCCAACTTTGGATGCAGTCACATGCCCAGGCTGTTACCTGTGTTTCCTTTTGATCAGCTATGGACCTGTGGTTCCTTCTTAGGACCTGTGACATCCTTCTTAGACTTCAGATGCCAGCCACAGGTCCAGGCTGTCACCTGCACTTCTGACTGACTAATTACAAAGCAGAGATTCCTACAACCTCCTCTGTGGGTTAATTTGCTAGAGCATCTTACAAGACTCAGGGAAACATTTTACTTCTTAGATCTCCTATTTATTGTAAAATAGTCAGATGGCTAGGCAAGAGCAAGTTATGCAGGAAGGGGCACTGAACTTTCATGCATGCTCTCGGCGTGTGAGCTACTCTTTCCAGATCTCCATGCCTTCACTGACTGGCAGCTCTCCAAACCCCCCCTCTTGGGTTTTTATGGACTCTTCATTACTTAGGCATGACTGACTAAATCACGGGCCACTGACAATTAAATTCAGTCTCTACTCCATTTCTGCTCTCTAGAGGGCTAGAGCTGGGACTGGAAATTCCAATCCTCTAATCTTGTGGTTGGCTCTACTGGAAACCAGCCCCTATCCTTACAGACTTTCCAGTGGTCACCTCATTAACATAATAAGAGACATCTTTGTTGCATTCATCACTTGGGAGATTCCAGGAGTTTTAGGATCTGTGTCAGAAAAGAGGTTGAAGACCAAATGTATGTTTCTTATTATAAATTACAATAGCATATTATTCCCATCCTTTATTTGCAACCTGTTTGTATTCTCATATTTAACATGTCTCTAGTAAGCAGCATATAATTGGATTTCCATTTTTCTACTCTAGTCTAACATCTTTGCATTTTAAATACAATATTTTTTGATTCATATTTAATGTAATTCCTAATAAGTTTTGCTAAAAATATTTCTGTTACCATTTCCCATCTGTATTATGTCTATTCTTGACTCTTCTACTGCTTTCCCAAAGCAACACTTAAGCAATACTTAATACTTATATTTAATATCTATTAATTTTTAAAGTTTTTAATGTGTTTTATAATCACCATAAAGGGGTCAGTATGAATCCTTGACTTTTTAGAGATTAATATAACGAATATTTCTACAACTTTCTGGATCACACAAGAACTGAGACTATTTTAATTTTTGTCCCTCCTTCCCTTAGTGCTGGATGTCATGTATTTAAATTTTATATATATTTTAGACTGAAAAGAAAATTAATATTGCTGTTTTTTGCATCAAAAGTCACCTACTTATTCTGGTTACTTACTCTCCCCAATGTTTTTTTTTTTTTTTTTTATTTTCTTATGGATGCCCTTGCTTCCATCTGGGATCCTTTTATTATGGCTATGCTGCCAAGGAATACTTTCAGTTTATATTTATCTGAAAATATCTTTATTTTATTTTTATTTCTGAAAGAAATTGGAAATGATTTATAATCTAGATTGGCAGTTATTTTCTCTCAATGTTTTCAATGTGTTTTATTTTCTCCTGGCTTTCACTTTTCTGTAATCCACATTATTGTCCTTTGAAGTGAATGTCTTTTTTTTTTTTTTCCCCTGGTTGCTTTTAAGTATTTTGGTCTGCCTCTGGTGTTCACTATGATAACTCCATTGCTAAGCAGTTTTATTTGGCATTTTTCTCCCCCTCCCCCTTCTGCTTTGAGATGGTAGTGCTTCTTGAGTCTGTAGTTTGATGTCCTTTGTCAATGTTTGAAAATTCCTAGCTAATATCTCTTCTCAGATTGCTTCTGCCTCATTTTCCTCTGGACGCATCACTGAGAGACATGGGCTTTAAACTAATGATGATTAATATGTTCAGAAAATAAAGGACATGATGGATAATATCAGTAACAAACTGAAATATATGAAAGGGAAGAAAAAAATCTTAAAAATGAAAAATAAAGTAACTAAAATTCAAATGTATTGTTAAACCAAATTGTAGATTAGATGGAGTAGAAAGAAGGATTAATAAATGGAAGTCATTGTATAGAAAATGTCTATCTTGAAGCTAAATGGGGGGTGAAAAGTACACATTTTTATTAAAAATCCCTGATTTTGGACTTTCCATGAAAAATCAAACTAGTTGTTAACATTGACTCTGCATTCCTCATAGCTGATGAAAGACCTTCTGAAAAGGATATGTTTTCCTACTAGTCAATGTCCATAACTCTCTTACTTTCTGCCACTGAGACTGATTATCACTTGTCATGGTTCCTTTCATTCCTATACTACTTCACTTATTTAATTGCCTGGATGAGAATGCATTGGTAGGATATGGCAGAGGAGGGATAGTATAGACAGATGGAAGAGCACATGGAAGCTACAGGAAGACTTGGGTAGGTGTGGGAACTCAAAGTCTGCAGGCCGAGAGCACAGAGCACAGAGCGGGGAATGTGTTGTATTGGGTCACTGAGTCTAGTAAAACACACAGGCTCCTAAGTATCCTTGCAGACCAAACAGCAAAAAAAGAACCTATAATTATCTCACTGTTACTTGAAAGTATGCAAATTTTGCCCCTCTAAATCTTCTGGTTGAAACACTTCATCACCATGTAAACTTAAGATGTTAACTGTATGGTAATTTGCTAACTTTTAGCCCGGTAGACAAGCTATTGACTGGGTATGATGAAACATCACTGAATTAATTTTTATTAATCATTATTTTTTTCTCCTCTGCTTTAGCTGCAAGTGTCCACTGCTTGGAAAAGTATGGGAAGCTGACTTGGAAGCTTGCCAGTTGTTTATCCAGAGCCTGCAGCTCCAGGAGGGCAGGGATAACCAGTCTGCAGATGATGAGAAGCAGGTGGATGACTTAGGGGGAGCCATCCCCCCTAGGCTGCACTGTGAACATGAGAGGAAGACCCCTTTGCAGGCCCTCGAAGAGTGGAAGGCTCACCTGACCACCTCGCCTCACTGTGCCATCACTGAACAGAAAGAGGTCTGTCTGTCCCCCCAGTCACAGCAGGGGCCCTACTCTGAGGGGTGCTTTGGTACCACTTTCCAAATGGGAGCAACAGGAATGGGAGGGCTTCCCATTGAAATGTACAGACTTTAAAGTTTTTAATAACTCTAGACATGATTATGAAATAATGTGGCTTTTTTTTTCTAAGAATTTTTTTTTTAAGATTTATTTATTTATTTATTTATACAAGCACTGGGTACAGTCAGAAGCGCAGGAGGGTGAGAGAATTCACCAGAGCCAGAGCAGGGAGCAGAACAGACAGATGGATGAAGTACACTGCTGAGGGGAACAGCAGGCAGCAGAAGAGGTCTGTGCACCATGTGGGACCCTCGCCTGGTGGCCGAGGATTGAACCAGCACTGCAGAGGCTGCAGGCAGCTTCGCAACCCAGTGCTCAACCACTGCGCCACCGGGGAGGCCCTAATGTGGCATTTTTGCAGAAATTTAAAAAGAGCTAAATTTAATGGCTACAGTTGGAATATATAGTCTAATAACTACCATATAGAACATATACATGTCATATAGAGCAGAGTTATAATATGCATGTGATATATCATATATTTAAAATCTATATCATATCATTTTCTGTTAGAATCAAACATTCAAAGACATGTGTATAACCCATTCATTGTTTTTGCCAAATCATCATGAATGCTTGTACTCTACTCATTTCATTTAAAAAAAAAAAAACCCTAATACTTGGCCTATGATATGTGTGTTACAAATTATTATTTTTATTTTTAACTAATTAATTAATTAATTAATACAAGCACTGGGTATAGTCAGAAGCGTGGGAGGGTGAGAGAATTCACCAGAGCCAGAGCGGGGAACAGAACAGACAGACTGACGAAATACACTGCTGAGGGGAGCAGCGGGTGCGGCAGGAGAGGTCTGTGTGCGATGTGGGACCCTCGCTGGTGGCCAGGAATCGCACCGGCGCTGCAGAGGCTGTGGGCAGCTTCTCAGCCCAGCGCTCAACCGCTGCATCACCAGGGAGACCCTGTGTGTTACAAATTAAAATGAGGGTTCATTTAGCACTTTACCGTAAGGTTGACCAGAGTGACAAAGATGATCTCCTCTTTCTGCCCAGCCTCCTTCTCTGTCTTCCCTGCCCTTCCCTTTCACTCACTTTCCCCTCCAATAATATTCTCTTTAATGAAAGGACTTGAGAATTGTTTTTTTTCCAATTTCAGCTCCATGACAGGAGCCCTTGGAGCTTTTTCTAACCAGGCTCCCAGGTTCTGACTATTGAGAGGAAATAAAAGCATGGTGAGGTTGGAGGGATGTGTCACTTCCTATTCATGCCTCACCTTTGGTGCTAGACCCTCCCTAGGTCTTGGTCATGACACCCCCACCTAAGTACACCCACCCCTGTGCTGACTGAGGGACATTGGTTTTACAGGGCAGACGCTTGCTGACAACATGTACTTATAGTCACTGCTTTTTGCACAGCTTGGAAAATTCATCCTTGAATTCAATATTTGAAATGAATAACAAATATTCACTTTGCTACTCCAAAGCAGGCTGTTGCCACTCTATAGAGTCCTGTTGACCTCATAAAATTTGGCTCTAAATTAAAGTATAGATGATCTCACCTTCTTTGTGAGTTAGCAGAAGTGCAGTAGGTAGAATTCTCCCCCTAAATCTAGCTGCTGCAGGTCTTGGTAGAGTTGTTGAAACCTTGCCACCTGTGGCAGTTGGATGACTTGAATATTCTGGTATGAATGGAGGTGTCCTGGGCCAAGGCTTTGAAGATTGGACTGGCTCTTCAAAGTGTGCTCCCAAGAGCTCCCTCCCCTCCTTTCACCTCCGTCCCTCCCTTCTGCACTGTGTCCATGCATCCCTCCAGGCTCTCTGGGGGATGACTTTCTCAGATATAGAAGTGTTATTCTTCCTGTATAAGGTTAGAACCACTTGCCATTTGGCTATAGGGAAATAGAGCTATGTTTGCCTAAAAGGAAGGACTTCAGAGTGAAGGACTTTATTTGAGATGACCATCAAGGGATCAGCAGGATAGGCACCCCAAAACTGGCTCCCTAGTGGTGGGAGTGCTGGGATTATATAAGGTGTGATGGAATATGAGCAGGGTGCAGGTCTTCACATTTTGGTCCAAGGAAGTGCTGGGCAGTCTAGGTGACCCAGGAATCAAGGTGTGTGACTTTCCCAGCAGGGTGTTTTCTCAGCAATCAGCAGATGTTTGTTCCTGATGCCACTATTAACTCAGGGGGACACAGAGAATTTTGTTAGGGATGTAACACAATCAGTTTTCCAAGTTGTTAGTAATGCAGGTGGAGCCAGTTAAATGTTAAGGAGGGAATAGGGGGTGCAATTCAGTGAGTTAACAGTTAATCCTAAAACGTGAATATGATTTAATGAGTTAACAGCCCTGAAGAGGAAATGCAAGAGTGGTTAGAGTTTAATTCTACTTATTCCTAATTTTTAGTCTACAGATATTTTCTATTGCAAGGTGGAGGGGATCTGGCTACAGAAGTACTATAGTGACTGCTTCTCTGAGCTCCATGACCTTCCAGAAGCCCTCCCTCCCCCACCCTCAGCACCTCTCCAGTAACTGAAATGCTGGATGTAGGGTAAGGAAAAATGTCAGGCTTTTCTGCCCTCCCGCCATCAGGATAGACCATGGATCCCTTGTGGTCCTGAATGCATGCCTGATGGTGGACACCTGGAGTAGGGTGTGGGCATAGGTAGATGGGATTCACCTGGGCTGAGACTGGGCTTTTGAGGGCAGTGTCACAGGGACGCCAGCAGAAGCCGAGAGAGAAGCAGAGCCATGAGAAGAGCAGAGAGAATGTGAGAGAAGGCCGGAGAGCCCAGATAGAGTGAAGCCTTGTTAGGGGCTGGGAGGCCTGCCAGCCTCCCGGCCCCCCGGCACCCCTGCCTGCTGTGTACCGGGTAAATCCCAGTAAAAACCTGCAGAAAACCACTGAGGACTCTGACTCCTCCTTTACCCGGTCTGCTGGATCCTAGAAAACCTGCTCAGTGGTCCTTCCTGACCATACACTGGATATATACTATAATAGTTTTTATTGCCTTCTTGGGGGTGTGGGAGAGCAGGGGGACCTAAAAGCTCTTGCTAATTTTCGGGGCCTTCTGCTGGTCCCTGCCCTGCTGTAGGGAACATGGGGGTACTCAGGATCTTTTTCACCTTCCGGCACCAGCCTCTACTATCATCACCTGCGGCTTTGCGTGCCTCTCATGTTGCATTACCCACACGTGATAATAATGTGTTATGGCAAAAAGCACTTGGGAGCGCCAACACAGGGTGCCTCCACCTAGGAACACAGACACTTGGACCAAGAAGCCAGAGAGCACAGGGCTCATGTATATGTAACTACAGACACCTGGGTGAGAGGAATAAAGAAGAGACTGCAGGGCCTTCCCTGCTGGCGCAGTGGTTGAACGCTAGGCTGCGAGGCTGCCCGCAGCCTCTGCAGCACCGGTTCGTTCCCTGGCCACCGGCGAGGGTCCCACCAAAAAAAAAAAAAAAAAAGAGACTCTAGGGGCCTAGGGCTCAGTTGCTGCCTGCCTGTCTCCCTGCCTGCTGGTCTGCTTATGTTTCCAGTTCCCTGATCCAGCATTAAAGGCAGGTTAGAAATCCCAAAGGCTTCAAAATTCTCTTTCTATTTGCCAGAATCAACCTGAGCCCAGTCTGGGATGGCTGCACATCACCTGCCCGTCCCATGTGCAGCACCTACTTTGCTTTTTTGGGTTTACATTTCTGGGCCAGGTATCCTTCAAAGTCGTGGCAGGAATGTTAAGATGATAGATGTTTGTGGAAAGAGAAAAATTTTGGGAATAGAAAGCAGAGATGTTATTGCCAGGAACTGGAGAATGGGGTTGATCCCAAAGAGTCACATGAAGGAATCTGGGAGTGGGGAGAGACAGGTAGGACTGTTCTGTATCTTGATTGTGTTGTTGGTAGTTGCATGACATTTAGATCTAAAATAAACATCTAGATATGTTCTTGTCTATAACTTGATACCCCAGAAAGGTGAATGAACATTTACGGAAGTTTTAAAAACAACATCTACCTATTTAAAACACAATTTTGGGACCATCAGAAGACAGCACAGTTTGGTAATCCTACCTAGGCCATTCATAGGCTGCATTTCCTCACCTGTTAAGACAAAAACAACAAAACACCCCCCACCTAAGAAAATGAAAACTATATCCTGTGAAGATATAAATAAAATAGATGCGTTTAAAACGGTGTGATGCATACACAGCAGAGGTTTAAATTGTGTGTGGTGTTTTATCTCTCCTTTTGGAATCACAAGTATGTCCAAGACTTTGAAAACAATATACCTGTCTTCCTTTATCAAGAAGCAGAAGTGAGCAATGAATTAGTGGCAGATATCCAAGAGAAGAAAGGTTGAAAAAAGGAAAAATCATGTTTGTGTTTGGATGGAAGATGGTGAGTCTACTGAAGGCGCAGAGAAACAATAAGCAAGGGTCTCCTTAGGAAGGTGTTTTTGTTTTCCTGTTTCGATTTTCCAGGGAGTCACTGAAGCCTGGCTACTTGTGTTTTTATCCTGTGGCTAAAATGTCTATTTGCTCTGCAGTGCTGAGTTGGTTTTGCATTGGAACTCCCTGCTGTGTCTGGCCATCTCACTCTGCTTTCTCTAGTCAAGCATGATGCCCTGAAGGCAGTCAATTTCTTTTTTACCCAAATCTTCCACGAAAAATTGCTGACTTCTTACAGAGGTCCATGGGGAGAGGATTTTCAAAACCTTCACTGTGCTTATCTGGCCAATGTGGTTCCGTGCATTTTAGTTGTACTTTGTTGTCACAAGAGCTTTGTCATTAATTATAGCTTTCAGTGTGTTTATGGTGCCTACAAGGCTGCTCAGCACCATTTCCCCCATTTTACAGCTGGGTCCATGAAGGCAAAGTAATTTGCTTCGGGCTTTGTTGTAGAGGAAATTAGCAACAGGGCTGAGGGCCAATTTTAGCAAGCGCTTCCTTAAATTATAAGAGCTCTCTTCTTTTTCAGTTTCATTACAGTTCTCCTCCAAGCCTTTCCTCCAACTCTGGAAACAATCAGCTGCTCTTGGCCCTGGCTTTTAGACCTTCCAGAAATTGCATGGGGGCCAGACAGGAGCTGGGGAAATCAGGGAGCCAGCTTCCTCCTCTGTGAAGTTGCTCTTTTGTGCTCCCTGTTCTGACCATAATACCTGCGTAATTCTTTCTTTCCTGTCTGCAGCCTGTCCTGCTGGGGTGCTTTCTATTTCTACTACAAAGTGGGGTCCACTCCCATGGAGTTTCCTGGACAGATTCACTCTCTCCTGCCTTCTCACCCCTGCTGCTTCTCTTTCCAGCCAGTAGGTAGCTGCCACCCAGAAGGCTAAATGAGGTCTAAAGATCTGGCGCCTTTGAGCCATTTCATGCAGTATTTGAACAGCCAGTGTGTTCAGATGTCTGTGATGGAAGCAATTAGCAATAAGATACAAGAGACAGTGCAACTTCATGGATTGTATTATTCTAGGTCTTCAAAAATTGTTGATATCTACCATTCTTCCATGTGAAAAGAAAGCTGGAAAAAGGGATTGGTGGTAAAGACATGTATCTTCAACCACCTTAACCTAATTTCTAATTCTGGAAATATCTCCAGTGGGCAAAAGGGTTTTCTTTCTGTCATGGCAAATTCTGAGCTGATTCTTTCTCTTCTCTGTTACTTCCTGGCTCTAGAATATCCCAAAGCTCACTTGAGCTCTCAAAGCATCAACTGCCTCACCATTGAAATAGGGTAAAAAAAGCAGGCTCTGAACGAACTGATTTCTTAATAGTTTTTCCACATCTGAGTTTGTGACAACTTCCAGCGAAAATGCTCACTTTTTCTTTTTAAGATTTATTTATTTATTTATATAAGCACTGGGTACACTCAGAAGCGCCTGAGGGTGAGAGAATTCACCAGAGCCAGAGCAGGGAACAGAACAGACAGACTGACAAAATACACTGCTGAGGGGAGCAGCGGGTGCGGCAGGAGAGGTCTGAGCACCATATGGGACCCTCGCTGGTGCCTGCGGACCGAACCGGTGCTGCAGAGGCTGTGGGCAGCTCCGCAGCCTAGTGCTCAACCGCTGCGCCACCAGGGGAGGCCCGAAAATGCTCACTTTTACCTATCAGGTAGATTTATTTCTTTTGACTGATGCCTTTGGGGAGAAAGCAAAAAGAGTGAGGTAGGTGACAATGGGAAGTTCTAACTTGATTCCAATTTAGTGAATCTCAAGTCCAGTTATTTACCCCAAAGAGTAGAACAGTAGAAGCAATCAGTATCAGAAATTGGTAGACTGATAAAAAACAAAAAAAACAGAGAATCATAAAAATGACACATGTGCATTTTACATATTTTTTTTTACAACCCAAAACACAATTTTCATTTTATTTACTAAACATTTCATGTGGGACCACTGCTGTGCATTTGTACAGGCCTGCTGCCTGCTAGTCTTGGTTTTCTACTCTGTCCTGGCATCCACCTGACCACAGTGCAACACGGATGATTTCCAGGTTGCTTTTCTTTAAAGTGGACTGGAAATTTAAAGGGCACTTGCAGGGCAATCCCCAGTCTCTTCCTCTGCCTCTCTTCAATATTTTTGAGTTTCTCTAAGGTTTTAAACTTGATTTGTATGGAGTCTTTTCACACTTTGCATAATATTTATTGAAATGATGTAATTACATTTATAAAGGCAACAGGCACAGGGAGGTTTAGGAACAGACAACTCCGTAGGAAGGGAAAGCCTAGGCTCATGGGGGGTCTCCTTGGTCACTGAGCAGAGAGGGAGCGAGTCTTACCTGGCACCTGGCTGGTGGGGCAGGGAGGGGCTTCTCCTGTTGCCAGTTAGCTGGCTCCTGCTGGTTCTTTCCATTAATTAATGCTCTCAGCCTGTCAGCCTCCCTCACCTGCCCAAGGAAAGGAAGTGAACTCCTTTGATGCATGCTTCCCCTCCTGTTGGAAAGGTATGGAACCACTTTCTGTGCTGCAGGGTCTAATTGTGGCACTTCTTCCACTAATTAAAAATAGTTCACTGCTTCTGAGGAAAAACCCTTGGGGGCCTTTGGAGCCTCATACACCTTGGAAATTCCTTGTCACTCCCTGATGAACACTGGAGGGATCAGTAGGGACAGTCACTACCGGGAGGGTGAGGACTCATTTGCCACACTTGTGACATAGAAGATTATCTACCCAACAGGCAGTGGTTTCCTTTGAGTAGCAGAGAGATTTTTTTTTAATCCATTTCTGGAAAATGAACTAACACTGTGCCTCTTTGTCATGGTGCAGCTGCATCTTATTCCCTCACCTTGGGGGACCAGGGCAGTTAGTCAGGAGCTTCCTGTCCTCCACTAGTTGTCAGAACTTCCTGCCTGTCTTTGTTGCTCTCTCTGAACAGGCATGAGGCTTGGGTTAGGGTTCTGGAACTCCCACCTGGGGGTGAAGAGTGTGCCACTTATAAAGGGTGACATCCAGAACCAGGGGGAAGCCTCAGCATTAGAAAAAGGAATTTAGTAGTCTCTTAATGGCACAGCTTAATGGCACATCTAGAAATTTTTTTTTTTTAAATCTCAAATGGACACAAATGAAAGTGGCCATTTGATTCTTTTCTCAAGTTAATTCTGTTCTCAAAGTTCCCCCTTGACTCGTGGTCATCGGTTCTTCTCAGCAGCATGCACCTGGCAGAACAGTTTCCCCTTCAATGGACTCCCCCAGTGGTGTCCAATTTACAGTTTTAAAAAAATGTATACAAAAGTCTTATGGTTTGATGTCACTATCCCCAGAATCTTCACCTAGTGTTACATAGAGATAGTGTAGTTACTTTTTAATGCTGTAGATCTCATTTAAAAATAGATTTTCCCCCCAGAAGGTTCTAGTATTGTTTGGTGTTATTTACCTTTGATGTTCAACACAACTGTGCTAAAAGGAATATAGTCCAAATTCTCTTGAATGATCATGGGACTATAACATATAGCTTTTCAAATATTTCTATCATGTAAACTAGAAACCATAGCCCAAGTAACATATATGAATTAACAGGCAGTTGCTTCTTTCATCACTTCTTTATCACATGACTCTGTAAATTCAGATCCTTTTCTCAGCCTCTTCTCTATAACAAGCCTGCAGATACTAGAAGACTGTTCATTGCTTGCTCTGACCTAAAGATGTCTAACTATTTCAGATGCTTTCCTTACCACTTGTGACATCTGGATGCTTTTAAAAAGAAAATGCATTTACTCAGGGTGTAACCATATAATTTGGATATTTAAATGAATATTTATATTCACATGGAGTAATAATGATGCACTTTTGAGGTCTTCATTTGTGCCTCTTGTTGCCATTACACAATGATTGTAGAACTCTGAATTTTTGTGGAAAGATGAATACTTCTAAAAACCATTTCAAATAGATGTGAGAGATAGTCTTTGTGGTATGTACAGGAGTTTGAGGTAAATCCTCTTTATGTGGGTAATGAAAAAAAAAGAAAGAAAACCATAGAGCATTCCTGGAATATATTTACCAAGCAAATATTTTGGAAAACAGCCCAAAGGAACATATTTAAGGCTGTGATTTTAATACTGAACTAAGGAAATGCTTTAATGCATCAGCTAGGCTCACGGATGGTGGTATTCACATCTGGTTCACCTCAAGGTATAGGAGAGGGAATGAAACTTAACAATGGAGCAAACATTGTGAAGCTCAAGTCGTATTTTTGATTTGTAAGTTGTATGTGTGCAGTGCCTGCCTGCTTCTGCAATTTTAGTTTTAAACTCAAATTCTGCTATGGCTCACAATCCTTAAATGTAAATGGCTTTGTGACCATAAGGGAAGATTTGCTTGGTCATCTGTTTTTTGTTATGAATGCTTTTATGGGTTGTCTTTGAAGAATTAAATATTTTTCTGGATAAGCATCTATTGCTAATGCTGTATTACCTGGCTAAGGAAAACAGGATCTGAGTAAACTGGTTGAGTTAAAGAGTAGGCTAGCCAAACCAAGATGGGGGCTCCTTCTCCTAATCCCTGATGCCTAGCAACAGGGAAAGCAATTGATGACTTTATTTTATATATATATATATAAATATAATATATTATAAATAATATAATACTTTATATATATATTTCATCGTTGTTCATTTTTATACAATGTATACTTTCTCCTCTTAGGTATAGTTCCCATAAAACTCCCGCCACCAATTCACCCATGAACCATTACCACAGTCCCTTGTACTCTTCCCTCCCCTGTTTTGATCCCCTTTCTCTCTCCTGCTCCTGCAGAATGTCTCTGATTTCTAATTTTGATGACTTTAAAGCATGGTACCCAGCACAGTGCATTTCATGCAGGAAGGGCAAACCCGAAAGGCACTTTGCTGATTTTTTTCTCAATTTAAGTTTTAGGTCATGGCAATACTTCTTATTTCAGAGGTTTTTTGGTTTCATTTCAGGCATCAACTACCTGTTCCCTTAGAACTACTTTTGACAGCACTCCAAAAAATCAGCTACTTAAATATTCTTGACCTAGTGACTGAACCCAAAATATAGTGCAGTTACTCAATTTCATGTAAATATTTCAAATGCATTTTCTATTCAGAACAAAAATAATAAATTTGATTTCCTCCTTTATATATAACCTGATGAGACATTTTTCTTATCAAAACAATTATTATTAATATATATCCCTTGCCCTTTGAATATGAGCTCTAGCTTTAAAACTTTAAATGTTGATATTTTTCCAAATTTCACAGGCAGGGACTTAACTTAGCTTTGTGGGAAATACTCCTTAGCAAAAAAAAGTCCTTGGGGACCCAGGCCATGCATATGCCGCCGAGTTTTTCTCCAGTGTGTGAGGTTTGGACATCCACTCAGACTAACTACTGGGTATATTTGGGGGTTTGGGTATTAACTTTTATAGATACATGATTTTATGAAGTCATTTTAATGGGAAAATCCTGCTCAACCAAGGAAATTCTATTTTCTGTTTTAAATCATGCTACCCGAGTTTGGTGAGTGAGACAGAAATTTGACATCTGCTTTAATTCAACACAGCTGAAAATTTCTGCCCAAATATTCAAGTCTACAGGTTTTGATCATGAGGTGAGTTAAGCAAATTATATTTGAAATATTGCCTGGCTGAGTGGTTGCTACTGAATCCTACCTGTGTGGAGGGATAGTAGGAAAGATTTAGGGCTTTTCTGAGGCTGATAAAAGGCACTGTTGTGTAGAAGTGCTATGGCAGGCACAGGGGACCCATTGCTTGCTTTAGTGGTAAGGGATTTCCCAGGCTAGGCTGTTTCTGTCTGCACCCAGGCATGGGGACTGTGTTCAGAGAAGTCTCCTCATGGGGTTACTATATGGCTCTTTATACTCTGGCAGGAGTGTTAGTGGGGGGCCTCCACTGGTGTGCAGGCGGTTGAGCACCATGCTGCGAAGCTGTCCATAGCCTCTGTAGCACAAGTTCAATCCCGGGCAGCTGGCGAGGGGCCCACATGGCTTGGCAAACCTCTCCTGTCGTTCCCGCTGCTCCCCTCAGCAGTGTATTTCATCAGTCTGCCTGTTCTGTTCCCTGCTCTTTCTCTGGTGAATCCTCTCACCCTCCTGCTCATCTGGCCTGTACCCCGGTTCTTGTGTAAATGAATAAATAAATCTTTAAAAAAAAGAGTATTAATGGGTAGACAGAGGGGCACCCCAGAACCCCCAAACTTGCTCGCTCTAAATGGGTTCTGTCTTCTGCATCAAGACAAAACATACTCTTAGTGCATAAGACCTTCAGTAGAAAAGAACTTTAAAAAAATCAGTGTTCAATAGAGAGAAGGGAAAAAATATAGTTAAAATAGTCTCCCCATGAAGCACCCAAAGTTACTTATCCCCTCGTGGGTAAATTCCCAGCTAAATGGGATTGGCACAAAGGGGGCTACTGAGGCCTGAAATCTAGCCACAAGTCTAAGGCACCTCCTGGCAGAGACCCATAGGAAAGGGGCAGAAGGGACCAGGCAAGTCTGGAAGGAAAGGAGCAAAATCAAGATCAAGGCTGCCATTGTCATCCTCCCCATGGGTCTCTCACCCATGTCTGCCTCAAGTGTCTCCTTCCATGTCCCCCAAGTCCCTAGTACAAGGCCGAGAAGCAAGTGCCGCTTCTACACATGTCTTTCTCTGCAACATGTGCCTCCCAGGTCTTCTTTGTCCATGCCTCTCCACTTCTTCCTCCTTTCTCCACCCTTCTCCCAGTCTTTTCCTGGCTTCGCCTCCCTGCTCAGTGCCACCCTTCCTGGGGTGTTACAGAGAACCTGGAACCTCCCCTTCTATGGATTTCACGTTGTTCCATGAGGGTGCCTTGGGTAATGGAGTCAGAGAAAGAGCATATCTTCCTTAAGACATGATGAAAAGGAAGTCTCCATTCTTTTTTCCCAACAACTTTTACTGAGTGATTTTTAAGAGCTAGGCAGCGTGCTCATGACTGGGACTACAGGAATGGCAGCGCGCCACCCTGCTAGCATGTTGTGGGGGGCCAGGCAGGTGTATGTGCACTGAAGAGGAGATGTGCTTGAGAGAGCCCCACAGTGTGGCAGGGACACCCCAAACCTAGCTTTGAGGCGGGAGGAGATTCAGGGATCCTGGAACATATCTGGAAAAGTGGAATGTGTGGGATTTGAAGAAAAAGGGTGTGCTAGGCAAGGGCAGGGGAGAAAGGTTCAGCAAGGAGACACTTTCCCTAGGGAAGCTTCATTCTGACCCATGGGGAAAGTGTTATTCTTTGGCTGGATGATGAGATGGATGTATAGAAAGAAAAAAAAATCATTTGAATTTCTGAAAAGACTGCCTGGTGGGGCAAATTACTGGAGAATTTTCAGAGACACTTTGAAATGCCAACCAACCTGTACTTTATCCAGTCAGAATTGCAAATCTTGCAAAATTCCATTTCAGGGAAGAAACCAGCGACTTTCTAGTGGATGATATCTTAATTATTAAGGATCAGTTGTGCGGTCAATGTGGGTGGGGTTTATTTCTCTGCATTTCATTTAATAATAAAATTGGAAGTGAACTATATGAATTTCATACCAGGCAGAGCCCAGTGCATGAACTAGTGGACGTGGCTCAGGGAATGCTCATTTGCTATCTGCCAGGGTGGGAGAAAGGATGACACATCAAGGCTCTCATATTCTTACTCAGAAAAAAGAAATCCTCACTGTCTTTCCCTAGTGACTGATCTGCTTTCCTCTGTGTCCAGATTTACAGACATGCAGCTAAAGGTCCCTAGCTCACCATCGCACCCTAAGTTGTTCTGGTTGCTATCTTCTCCACCCCATGTCTGGGTCCTGCAGCGAGCAGCCCCCTTACTGAGCTTTGAGCCCTCCGAGACTCGGAGATTTTGCAGAGGTCCAAAGGTGGAAGGGGCTCTCTGCTTTCTGATTTCTTCCTGTCATCACTCTGTGACCCTCTCCCTCCCTCCCTGGGCTAGCCCCCCAAAAACCCTTTCTGTGTTTGCCACAGTTAGATCCAGAGAAAAGAACTGGCTAGATGTGAGACCTTTATCTCAGACCCCAGCCTTTCTCATTGTTTTACCTTCAGCAAGTCACAGGATTGAGACCTTTTCCCTGTAGGTAAGAGGAGGAACTGAAGTAGATAGTTCTTTTTTTTTTTAAAAGATTTATTTATTGATTTATACAAGCACTGGGTACAGTCAGAAGCTCGGGAGGGTGAGAGAATTCACCAGAGCCAGAGCGGGGAACAGAACAGGCAGACTGATGAAGTACACTGCTGAGGGGAGCAGCGGGTGGCAGGAGAGGTCTGCGCGCCATGTGGGACCGTTGCCGGCGGCTGAGGATCGAACTGGTGCTGCAGAGACTGCGGGCAGCTTTGCAGCCCAGCACTCAATCACTGCGCCATCAGGGGAGTTCCAGAAGTAGATAGTTCTTATGTTCCTTACTGGCTCTAGGGAAGGATGTGACATTTGCACATGAGGTGACCTTGAAAATGCCTGCCTTAATGTCCTGGGGAAGAAGGTGAGTGTAAGATGAGGATGTACTTCCTACCTAGTTGTATCCCAAGCTGAGCCTCCTGACCAGTACACCTCACTTAAGTTCATTATTTTATCTTAAACAGAAATGCCAAGGCTGTTATGGAAGACAGTTTGAAAAGAAGCTCCCTTTCTTTCAAGACAAACCAGCAAGCAAAACTTGACACCCATTTTCTTTACTGATTTTTTTTTTTTAATTTTTTTTTTTTTTAATAGAGGCATGCTTTATTTATTTATTTATTTGTTTGTTTTTTGTTTATACATGCACTGGGTACAGTCAGAAGTGCGGGAGGGTGAGAGAATTCACCAGAGCCAGAGCGGGGAGCAGAGCAGGCAGAAGGACCGAAGTACACTGCTGAGGGGAGCAGCGGGCGGCAGGAGAGGTCTGCGCGCCATGTGGGACCCTCCTCCGGTGGCCAGGGAGCAGCCGGGGATCGAACCGGCGCCACAGAGGCCGCGGGCAGCCTCGCAACCCAGCGCTCAACCACTGCGCCACTGGGGAGGCCCTTCTTTACTGATTTTTAACTTCCCACCAAAGCTTAGACAAATAAAGCAGATAAAATCTTAGAAATGGATATAGAGTAGATAGCAAATCCCCCTGCTCTCCCTCCAGGGGCTTGCAAGCAAGTAAAGCCTAATACCTAGTGACTGAAAAGAACACACTCCAGGAGGTGTTCTCAGAGTCAGGATCACAAAACACTGGGTGCTTCTGGGGGAGACTGAGGACAGGGCCATTTAAATGGTGCCGTGGTTTTGACCTTCCTTCCTTGGGGTGATTGTGTCCCAATGCGAGTGTGAATCCCTTCTGCCTTTCGTGGTGGGAGCTCCTTGCTGTGCTGAGTGTTCATTAAAGAAAGAGGCTTTCTCCCAAACCTGGAGGGAAGCGAGGCCTTATTGCAAACAAGTAATTGCTCAGAATATGAACCTTCATTATTTAAAAACCCACACCAGGAGCCAGGGGCTTGAGAACTAGTGATCAGTGACAGTGGCTGCTCATGAAAATTTCTTTCTTGCTCTTCTCTGCCTCAAAGCCACAGCTCCCTGTGTGGATGGCTAAACACTTCATGCCCTGAGGCCAGGCCGGTCATTCACTCTAGTGAGTTTCAAGAACTAGTCAGTCTTGGCATCATTCTAACTAGGGACCTCTGACTATGCTGACATTTTTCAATAGTCCATCCACACAGTATCCTGGGTTGGGTGCAACCCCTGTAGCCCACTGCTCTAGCCACTATGGTTGCATAAAAAGTCACCCCCAACTTGGTGATTTCAAACAACCATATATACTTTGCATGGATATGTGGCTCAGGAATTTAGTGGGGGCACTATGGGCAGGGATGTCTCTGCTGCACAATGTCTAGGTGTTGGTTGAATGACTTGAAAATGGAGCCTGGAATCATTGGAAGGTTCAGTCCCAGTCATGTCTGATGACTGGGGCCTCCGCTGGGACTCTCAACCATTCATCTACACATGCTCTGTTCATCATGTGCCTCAGGCTTCCTTGCAACATGTAGCTGAGTTCCAGGGCAAGTGACCACCTATTATTGTCTGGTTTTGGAAGCCAGGCATGTTACCTCTCTGTGTTCTGTTCATCGAGGGCCCTCAAAGGCCCTTCCCCATCCAATGGAATGTATAAATGTTCTCTTGCTGGCAGAGATTCCAGGGTCTGGAAGGCCATTTGCTGTGGCCACATGTATGCTCTGGACACAGCAAGGAAATGACGTGAAAGTTCCATTTAGCCCCTCAGTGTAGGGTTGACAGGCAGGAACCCTGCAGCTTTATGCAGTGATACCTATGACTGTGGGCCCACGCTGCCCTCTGGGCAGATAGGTTTCCTTTGGCCAGAACAGAATCTCTCGTCAGATTCATAGAAATGTGCGAATCTGCAGGCACATGAGCTGTCACTTCTTGGTTAGGTCTTATTTTTTCTATTCCCAAGATTCCAACTGAGAGCATTGGAGTCAAGCCACCAACTCCTGAAATAATACCCATGCAAGCCACTTTTCACGTCCTCCCAGTTCAGGATCAGAATCAGTGAGGCCAACAACACAGGAGCCTGGGAGAGATTCTGTAGTTCAAGAATCAGCCCTGTGAGAGACTAGCAATCAGAGCTTCTGTTGCTGGCCCCCGAAACTGGAGCTGTCTGCTCCATTATGGCTTTGTGTTCTCTTAATCTTTAAAATTGTCTTTAAAACTATTTCCTCTGTGCTTTTCCACTGTGGTTTGAATTAGTGTTCTTGGTAACTCTTCAAATTTTAGAGATGCAGAAAATACAACAATGTAGAGAGAAAAAAATAAAATTTGCTGTAATACTGCCCCTTGGAATAATAACCGTGAATATTTCAGTGCTTTGCCTATTTGAGTATTTCCTCATCATTAAATATTCTTGTATTAAAATGACTTTAATGGCTAAATGCAAATTGCATGTGCCAGAATTTTAACTACTCCCTTTATTGTCAGATATTTAAGTTATTTCTTCTTTTAATGCAATGACTTTAGCCTTATTAAAATATATCTTATTTAACATATTTTTCTATATTTATTTATAAGGCTTAATACAAATTATTTAAATTTAAATATATAAATGTTCTTGATACATTCTGAGAAGTAGAATTATTGGATCTGAAGATATGAACAATTTGAAGTTCTTGCTATTTGGTCTCAAATTGGTTCCCCGAATTGACACAATTGCTGTCTATCTGTACACAATTTAAAAAGAAAAACCAGCCAGGATTATGTGTTGAGGGAGAAATCTACAACCATATTTTAAATTGATTTAATTCAGCTCTGATTTTTATTTGTTTTAGACTTAAGATGATTGAGTCATTTGTTTCCATCTAAGAGTATTTTAAATTCCTTGGTTCCATGTTCTAAGTTTTTCTTCTCTTTAAGTGTATTCTTCACTGTGTAAATTTCCCCACTAACACTGTATTTTTTCTCCTTCGTGCATGACTTGTGGTTTCACCACTGTCAATCATTTTCCTCCAGATGTTTGGTTTCTCAGTGTCTCTTTTATTTCATGCATAATTATGATGTTCTTCATTGTTCATTTCTCAACTTCCATGTAACTTGTCTATTTTGTAATTCTGCATCTTTGCATGATAAAGTTATTACTTGTAGGCTCAGTAAAATATGTATAGTGATTTTTGTGTTTGCTGTCTTCTCACCACTACTGCAGCCAATTATGAGTAAGTCTTCATATGTGCTTCACATGCCCTCCTGTTCATTTGTGTTCATTATTCTCAAAACTATGTGTTGTTGTCACTTGATTTCTCTTCTTTTGTACATACTATTACTTGGATTATATTAGACTCTTCTAATATTTATAATAATTATCATAGTTTGCATTAGCACTTTCTTTTTCTAATATGGTTCATCATTGGGGATATAAATCTTAAAGCATTCTGGAGTTTAACAGAGGATATTAAATTGCATATTTAATGGTTATTAATGATTTAAAGATTTAATGGCTACTAATGGACACAAATTATAAAGTTATGTAACCATGACTCTAAGGATGTTTTAACATTGAATATCACTACATTTGGGCATTTTGTTATTTTTGGGTATCAATTACAGCTTTTGTAGTAACTCTACAGTTCAATATGAATATATATTTTTACTACCTTCCCTTATGCAAAATTATTTTTAATATATCTTCTAAAACTTTGACAATTAGTTGGGAAACATTACTTCCTTTAACATTTAGTGAAGTTTTAATTATAAGTTCATTTTTTGTGTTTTTTTTCCTTTTCTTTTATCCTAAGATTCCTTCCCTTTTTTCTTTTCTTTCCTCTTTTTCTTGTTTATTCTTTTCTTTAAAAAAAATCTGTGCCTTCTATATTCCAGTGCTACACTTGTGGCCCGAGGATGGACGCACAACCCATGGCCCTTGCCACGTGTGAGAACCTATCACCTGTCAGAATTGCTGTTTGACAAGGTGGAAACTTTTGGGGGCATGGAAGGAAAGGTTGGGTTTCAGAGAAGGGCAGAGGAACAGGGACAGGCAGGAGGAACAGGGGTGCAATGGCTATGAAAATTATATTGTATGTGGGAGAGTAGAGGGGACACAACTAGCAATTTGTATGTGGGTCTCATGCCAGGTGGTGGGAGGCTGGCGTCTGGACTCAGCTCTGTGATGGTTACATGCAGCAAAGTAACCTAACAAGGGCACTCTCCTAGCCTTGCTAGGACACTAGTTGGAGGGGAGAATATTAGAGAAGGAGGAGGCTCCACAACTGTACATTCATGGTGCCCTGACACTGTGCTCGCCATGTGTCTGACATCACACCAAGAGCTCTGCATCCAGCAATGGCCACACGTCATCATCCTGCACTTAAGGAACTTAAGTCCTGATGTGGGGAAGAGGAAATGAACACCTTTAGTGGTGGTGGCAGTGGCTATATAGACAATAACACTACATGGCATTTAAAATCTCATTCGTATCTAGCTTTCAGCGGTTTGACCAGTATGAAGACATATGTTCAGTGTCCTATTAGATTTCTGTACCTTAAAGGAGTATTTCTGTTCATACACATCAGCCCCATTGCTCCTGTGACTTGCCCCAGCTCCTCTCTGATTAACATTCCTGTTGTATGATGAATCTGCCTGTGGATGCAGCTGGAAGACTCAGACTTCTCCCTTGATCAATGTACTTTAGGAGTTGACATACTGGAAATAGCACTTTGTAATGACTAGATAAGGGAAGTAATCTGTGGAGCCACATAGACACCATTTATCCATCGGTAATAATTTGAAATCAGTTCATGTTTTCTCAAGAATGACCTCCAGGAGAGACAAAGGTTCTAGCATAATCATACCAGGGTGTGGAAGCTGGAAGAGCTCTGCTGGAACATCTTCCCTTTGTGGACTACTGGATAAAGTGCCGATGTGTTCCTGACCCTGAAAAAGCCCATCCTTTACAAGTAATCTTTTTCTTTTTTCTCTTGCCAGGAATCTTACATCTTTTCTGCAGAACTTGGAGAAAAATGTGAAGCCATAGGCAAGAAATTATTGTACTTAGAAGATCAACTTCACACTGCAATCCATAGTCATGATGAGGAGCTCATTCATATCCTTTCATCTTGCAGATTAAAAACCTGCCAGGATATTTTGTAGAAGAAAGTCTGAAAAACACACACAACTTTTCCATGCCTCAGCAGAGGAAAACACATAGATACTGCTACTGCTGTTATTTATAGTACAGCATACATCAGATCTCTCATATTATCCATACTCTAAAAAGAGTAATATTTTCATTCTAGTTTTTGATAATTCAGCATTTTTGTTTATAAAATCTGACCACTAAAAATCAGCTATAAGATTCAGACGTGTGCAACAAGGTTTAAGAAAATACAGTTTTCAGGGGTGTGAACTGGGTTTGTTGGGGCTCAGATGGTTGTGAGTCTGACTGGCTTAGTATTCTAGGGACTTTCTTCTTACCAAGCAACCCAAACCCATCTTTGGCTTTCTTTACCATACAACACTGTCTTGTGTGGACTGAAGAGTATCACAGCAAACAGGACTTTAGATTATTTCCTTTTCAAGTTCTTCTTCAAGACTTAATACTCTTGGTATCACTTCTGCGCATACCTTCATCCGAACTCACTCTAAATGAGCAAGACAGTGTGAGGACACACTTTGTGTGCTTCCACACGCAGGCTTATAGCGTTTGCTGATTGGTGGACACAGTCAGTGTGTCACTGTGTGGTTCTTGTGAGGGCTGATAGATGGTGCACAAGGTTGAAAGATGTTCAGCCCCACCCTGTATCTTTTCAGTTATTTAATTCAGATACTTCTCCAGATAAAAACACTTCCCTGTTCATTCATCCTTTCTAGACTTTTATCAGATGAATTTGTGGAAAGTGTCGCTATTTTCATCTTTGCTTTTCACTGCTGTCTTTTCAGAATCTCAGTTTTTACCCTATTTTTTCTTGAGTGTGTGTAAGCATGTGTGTGTGAGATTGTATATATAATGTGTGTGATTGTTTCTCAAGGATGTGAGCGTGTGTATTCATATATGTATATGAGATTGTGTGTGTGTGTGTTATTATATGTAAGTCCAGTGTGTTTAAACAGTCTTAAAAGGTCCAGGATTAATCTTAGTTGAAAATATTCAGAACCACAGTTCAATGATAGATTTAACACTGTGTTTTCTTCCTCATTATGACTTTAAATCTTTGACCTTGCTTATTAAACTTAGCAGGAAATTTCTTCAACTTAATCAACGATTAACTTCAGGTTGCTAAAGATAGATTTTTTAAACCAGATATTTTATTCTTCATAGTTTCCTGCTTCTTACAGAACTAGCATTTAAGTTATTGTTATAAATGTGACCAAAGAAACAGTAGAAGAATTTTGTTTTGGTTTTTGTTTATTCGTGTTCTTGGAGCACACAGATTTGAGGTCTTATCAGGGAGCATGACCTTCAGCAAATGGGCAAGTGACAATCTGTATCTGGGTGCCTGTAAACAATGCCATGAACAGAGCCAATATACAAGGAGGAGTTCCTGGCCCCATGCCCAGCAGGCGAGGTTGTATCACAGTGGGATGTACCTCAGCTTGTGGTGGGGTCAGGTGGCCTCCTCTGAGCAATGAGGCTTTGTGTTGGTCTCTTGTTTAAAAACTTTCTAGATGGTTACTTTGATTTTAGGTCATTGGCTTTCCTTCTTAATAAGGTTGGGCAGCAGAGGAAGAGGCTGAGAGGGGACAGAGCTGTATTTAAACAAGGTTGTTTCAGTTTTCCCACAACCAGTCCAAGCCAGGTCATCAAGCAGCAGCATCCAGATCATGGACAACTGATGAAGTCTCTTTAGGCAGCAGCTTCCTCATCTGTAACATCTGCTAGAACATGTTCCTCTATTGAGGCTCAATTTAAAAATATGTTTCATATAGTTCTTATATGTGGTAAGTGCTTGGTGTTAGGTAGAAAACTATATTCTCCAAGTCCATTTGCCTTCCTAGTGTCTATGTCCCAAGTTCAAACCACATCTCATTTGTACGTAAGAGGTGGAGCTTGATTCAACTATTTTGGAATAAATACTTGACGGTATCAATGAACAGCTATACAATGACTTCTATTAAAAGTCATTTAATTCTAGGGCCTCCCTGGTGGCGCAAGGGGTTAAGACACAACCTATGAAGCTATTCGCAGCCACTGCAGCATGAATTCTATCTCTGGCCAGGGAGCTACCCACATGGCACAACAGACCTCTCCTGACTTGCCTGCTGCCCCCCTCAGCAGTGTATTTCAGTCATTCTGCCTGTTCTGTTCCCCACTCTGTCTCTGATGAATCCTCTCACCCCCTGCACCTTTGGCCTGTACCCCATTGTTGTATGCATAAATAAATACATATTTTTAAAAAGTCATTTAATTCTAATAAATCTGCTATAGATAGAAGTTATGATTCCTACTTCATAGTTGAGAAAACTGAAACTTAGCAATTATGTGGCTGGTCTAAGATTATTTCTAACAAGTCACAGAACTGTCCAGCCACAAGCCCTGTGTCCTACTTGGCCCATCGGGAGGCAGCTGTGCCTGTAAAGAAGTGGACAAGCCTGTTCTAGGGAGCATACAGGTTGCTATAAAAATTTCAAACCATAATAAAAGTATTTTATTAAGGTTATATTTTCTGAAAATTTTGCTGATCCTTGCTGAGCTAAGTAGAGACATAGAGGGACCATGTTAAATGAGAGCTGGGAAGTACTGAGGTAGGTGCTGAAGTCAACCTCTCCCCTGCAAACAAAAATCAGAATGTGGATTTCTTCCAGACTTTTCTCTGAAAGTCAGGCTTTGTTTTGTATCACTGATTGAGTGTAAATCCACAGGAGATAGCTTTGAACTCATAGAGTACAATGCTTAGATCTGAGGGGAGCATAGTGCCCTAAGACAGAAAGACATATTTACAAGGCTCTGTGGAGGCTCCTGACACAAACTAAAGCCTTTGTTTCAAATCAGAACTTCTCTAGAGATTCAAAGAGGCTGCCAGAATCCTACAGCCAAACTGACTGGTTGGTGTTTCCAATCTTGATCAAAGATACAACTCTGAGTGCGTCTGAGCTTGCTGTCAACAACACGAAGGCAGTGCACAGTGAGTGTAATATTTTTGTTTGATTCCATTAAGCACTCTGCCAGAGCTGACTGTGCTTATAATGTGGAGTGACCGTGATTAATATGAGTCTATGTCCAGGCGATGCAAGTCTTGGGCATGACAGACTCTCATTCTTTATGGGAAAGGCACTGAGTTTCTGCATAAGCCATGCTTGTGAAAAAGCATAGTTAGTGTGGTCCTAACAGACGGGTAGGTAGTGGGGCTGAGTGTCCATACAGGTCCTCTAGGAGTCGTGACTTAATATTGGGGCTGCAGGCAGCTGCTGGGAACCTCCTGCTTTGAGGAAGAAGACATTGGATTGACAGATTGAAGAGGTGGGTGAGAAACAGGCCATGTCTCCTCATCATCCTGACAGGCTCACTAAATTATATGTGACATGACCAAATAACAACACAAAGCCGTCAGCTACTGCAGCGGTGAGTGCCTGGAAGGAGCCTGCACCATTAATTGGAAGAGCCAGCATCACAGAGGTGACGCAGGCCTGGTGTCTGAGGATAGGACAGGAGGTGTGACTTCACTGCCAGTCAAGCTGGGATTTCCAGGAGCGTTAGTCAGAGTGTCTAGTACAATCTCACAGTCATTTTGAGTCCTAATTAGCAGTTACATTTTGAAAAACATTTGGAGTGTATGTAATGAATCCTCCATGTTCAAAATGCTTTAAAAATTTGTGAGATTAGGTGGATATTTAAGCAGGGCTTTCCAACTCTCTTTTTCTCCTTCATTTTCTACCATACACTTTAAAGAAAAAGAAGCACACCTGATTTAGACGCATTTGGCATATTTCAAAGCCCCCAGGGCAGTTCTGCTTGCCTCTGAGACATAGATGAGATGGGGACAGACTGATTCTATTTGTGGTTCTATTTACATCCATGTCCAGGAAACCCTTGTGGAATTCTATTCTCTCTGCTGATTTGGAATGCATGGTGCCCAATCGATTAGTTTTGGTGGCGCTTGATGGCATGCAAATACTCTAAGTACATCCAGGCACATGCACAAACATCACATTTCCTAAAGGACCCTTGTTTGCTTCAACTTTCAGACAAAGGAACAGTTTTTGGAGTTAGTGTTGTCTCCTTGGAAATGTTTTCCTCCTCCAGAGCTAATGCACTGGAAGAGGGACCATAAGTCTCACCATATTTAATACATGTATTCTGTAGATTAGAAAACTGAGAGTCTAAGAGGTGGTCATTTTAAGAATCATCTATGCTCAGATAATGAGGTATGGTGATCAGGGATCTTCCTTTTGATATTCACCCACACTTTGGGGCAGGAAGACGAAGAGTTGGTGAATCACAGTGGGGGAGGAAAAACCTTGAGGAAGTATAAAGAGGGCCCCTGTAGGGTTGCCAGATCCAACACACAGGGCTGTGGGGTATAAGGCTGAGGCTTTGCTCTTTGGTCTTAAACAACTGTGTTCATCACCTTCATCATGAAGGTGAATTTCCTGGTAATGTAGGCTGTGGTGACTGCAGAGGATTTAGTAAAGGAATAATTTACCAAATGAGAACAACTTTGAAGGATGTGTTGTTATTTCTTTTTGAACTCAACTAGATCAGATGAACTCAAGACTTACTTTTGAGTAAGCTACTAAAAGAATCGCTTGGCAACCCACTTGATAGCAAAGCACTCAGTTGTTGATAATACACACACACACACACACACACACAGACCCCTTTGAAAGAATTTGAGGATTTTGCCAGTGGCTGCCCTAAATAGCAATGCTGCCTTGCCACTGTATTCCTGGACCTCATCTGTGAAATGTGGTTTGTTGTGTTATCCCTTTACTAATTGTACACATGATTTGCACAATTTTACATAGAAGTTATAAATTGGCTTAATATGTGTATAGTCTCTCCCAAGGTGGTAAAGTATGATCTTGAGTTTCAAAGGGGTTTTAAAGATCTTGGCATGTCAATTCTTGTGCCAGTATTGTAATCAATGTGTTGATTTCCTTAGATGGCACATGTTTCTGGTGGTATGTCTGTTACAGAGGAACTTTGTTTATGACCATAGAGGTTTCTGTGGCACAAGCTTCGTAAGAATCATTCAGCCCTTTGGAGACTTATTCTTGCACTTAGAAGTAATGAGCACCTCTAGCATATAGACCTGAAATTCCAATACTGGAGTTTTTCTTTATTTGCTTTGGTCTTTGACACAAATCAATGAAAATTATGTCAATGGGTTTCAACTATGAATTTATTGAACTAGCAATCAAAAAATCTGATTCTACTATTGAATAGCCATACAATATGTCAAATGGGATAATTTACTTTTCAGTGAATCCATGAAAAATTGTTGTAAAATATTTTTAAAATTTATTTTTCAGTATAACCTACAAGTACTTATCTGCAGCCTAGGTATCTCCTGAACCTCAGACTCATGCCTGCTTCCTACCCAACATCCCCACTTGGCTGACAAATAGACTTCTCCAGCTTACCATGCCCCAAGTCAAATTCCTCCCACCCTGAGTAAACATTCCCAATCTTTTCCTTCTCAGTAAATGGCAAGTCTGTTTTTCCAGCTCATTACTTAGACAAAAAATCTGGGAGTCATTCCTGCCATCACATTCCTCTTCCAGTCCATCACCAGATGCTGTTGGCTCTATCTTTAAAAATCTCCAGCATCTGACTACCTCTCACCACCTCCATTGCCATTTCCTGGGCCCAAACCATGGTCTTTCCTTGCCTGAATTATTGCAATAGTCTCCTCTCATCTCCACGTTTCTGCCCTTGCTCCCTTTAATCTATCAATGATTAAAGCAGTGAGAGTGATCCTGTCATTCCCTGGCTGAAAATCCTCCCCTAGTTCCCAGGTCATCTTCCAGATACATGTGTGCTTGTTTTCTGCCCCGCTCACTGGCACTGAAGCTCTGTGATGGCAGTTATCTTGTTTGGTATAACTCCTGTGCTTGGAACACTTCTTAGCACACAGTAGGAGCTCAAGAAATGTTTGAATATTTGATGGAGTGAAAGAAAGATCAAGAATCATTATCTGCCCATTCATTTCTCCAACTGTATTAGAGAGAAATGTTTCAAGTGCTTTCTCTTATAAACACATCTATTTAAATATGAAGGTATGCTTTGTGAATATCACAGATGTATGGGGGGAAAAAACTCCAGCTTCTGTCCTATAACAATACCTAAAACTCTACTCCTGTTTCTGTTAAGAATCTTTTCTGACTAGAAATGATTTATTTCTTAGTCATTTCTGCAAAATTAGGCTCATTCTGTACAAATTGTTCTGAAACTTGCTATTTCTCTTTCCCACTCCACATTTTATCCTGAATGCTCTTCCATTTCCATACATTCAAAATACCTTTAAAACTCTCTTTTAGGAAGGAATCATATATACAGGTTGGTTAGAGAGAGGTATTTTGTAAATAAAAACATAATTTTAAAAAAATATTCATGTTGATGAATATTTCCCATAGGCTTACCCACTGAGGGTTCTGGGATTTCTGATATCTGGGCTTGTTTAAACAGAATCTAAGGTGTTTGCTACATCTACTGTCTTAGAAAATAAGGCTTAAATCTCAGGGTACCTCAAAAAAGGCACTATATTCCCACAAGAAAAAAAAAAACTTTAAACCTTAACTCTTCTTAATGAGATTCTGCATTTCTCAAGTGAGACAAATTAAAGCCTAAAATGATTTTCCAGCTTCCCATAGCTGGTGAGCCTACCCACAAGGACCTGCCTGACTCCTCCTTGTCTAGGGGAGATTGTTGTGTTAGTTTTATAACAGCCCTTTTCCTTTATGGTTTCTCTATCACTCTCTTTTAACATCTTTTCAGTGTGTTCTGACAGTGCCAGAACATTTTCCAGTTCTTCAAGAAACAAGTCATTTTGGTTCAGTGTCTCTCCTTCAAAACTTTGTCATCATTTAGCATATAACAGAGGGGTGTGTTGTCCCAGGATGCCTATCAAAGGTAATTAAATCTCAGGAGTTTGTCAGGATTCATAAACTGCCTAAGTTCCATGCTTACTCCTTATAAATGTAGCACAACTTTGTGATTAAATTGCAGCTTGGTATTCCGTCTGGGACCACTTATGCTTTTGCTTGTATAAAGTCATATGTGTTTTCACTAAAGATTAACAGCGCTGTCCAGAGAAATGGAGGAAAATGAAGTCTCTTAAAAAAAGAGAAAAAAGACAAATATTTGTTTTTTTTCCTTTCCTTGTACCTCCTCATCCTCACCCTCATTTTCCATCAAATTCAAGTGCAAGAAGTGAACCATCAGAACAAGTGTATGTAAATTGCACACATGATGAAGTTTGGTGAAGCTTCAAGAGGATGAAAGGCAGCCAGAAGCTTTTCAGGATGGGTTCAGCATTTTTTTTTTTTTTTTTTGCCTAGAAGAGTTTCATTTACATAGCTCCTATGATCCTCTAGAGTTCCTTATAAAAGGAGAAAGCTTTCTACAGTCACGAAATAAAGGTGTCTTTGTCTCTTGACATTGTACTTAAATAAAACACCACCATAACATAGATGGTCTATAAGTGCTAAGAGCTCAGAAAGCTACTTTTCCCCAAAGCTTTCTATTTCCTCCATGTCTGATCTCGTAATATTTAAGTGGTTTAACCTCATGTGATGATTTAATGGTATTTAAAGGGTGTCAACATATTTCTATGTTTCCCTTTGTTCCTGTTGGATGAGGTTGCTTGTTAAGTTGAAAAAATTCAATCCATCTCTCATCTTGTATTTATTTTAGAGTCTCTAGGCATGAAGGAAAGAGCAGAGAGGCTGATGATGGATAGACAGAAAAACCTCTATTGGTTTAACATTTCCCAGCTTAAACACCCAGAAGAGAGATGTTTCTTAAGAGCATGACAGCCTTATTTATTCTGTATAATTATTTGCTAAGTTATCTGTGATTAGTTTCTCTAGGAGAGAAACATTTAGGTTAGGAAACTAAGAACCCAATAGTTTACGAAAAAAAAAAAAAACAACCAGCCAACCAATCAACCAGAAAACCAAATTCCCTGCTTTCTACCAAATCTTGAGTATACCGGATGGCTAATTTAAAAGTATATGGGAGTATAATAACACACAGCAGCAGATTAGAACCTATAGGGGTTAAAAGTTGTTGTTTCATGAGAAAACTGAGCTCAATATGTGAACTGAGGATGATAGGCTGGCTGAGCATAGTGACCATACTTGTGACTCTGAATCTTGCCCTATGGTTGCTTCAAATCTTGGATTTTTGAGGAGGCTCTGATGTCCAGCCTTTGCCCTTTCTGCTATCAAGTGCTTGGATGTGACAGTTGCCCTGGCCCATTGGGGCGTTAGCAGGAATTATGGGTACACTGACCCTGTATCGTGAAGCCTCCCAGTTGGCCATCTGTCTCTGTCAAAGAGCTGAAGCTTCTTCCTTTTTTTTTTTTTTTTTTTAAAGATTGCTAGAGATAGTTTAATAACCTCCAGGTCTGGTAGAAATTGCAGTTGTTCTTAAAAGAAGTGTAAAATTTGTATTAATATTTAATTCCTATAAGTTGGAAGAACTTGAGGCTGCAATTAGAAGGCTGTGCCCATCTGCTTCCTGCAGGCGCTTATTAGCTCCCTTGGAGGCTGCAGAGGGCTGCCCCTCACCTTTGCGTGTGTTCCTTGACAAAGTGTGCACAGTCTCTCAAGAGGGAGCTCCAGATGGTGAAGGAAACGCTGCAGATCATGATCCTGCAGCTCCAGCCGGCAAAGGAGGTGGGAGAGAGAGAGGCTGCAGCTTCCTGTGTGACAGCTGGTGTCCAGGAAGCACAGGTCTGAGGCGTGACAGGATGGGGGAAGGAGGGTGAGTGACCACGTCAGCAACGGGAGGCTCAGCGGCTGCTCACACCTCCCTGTGTAACCAATGTGCCTGAATCAATTATGGAGAGGAAGAGCCTGGAGGGCTACCCACAGAAAGGGCCTGCGTTCCCTCTCCTGAGGCTGAGAGGAGTCCGCCCTCTGGAATACGGGGGGTGGGAGGGTTGATTTGGTAAGTTTCCCTCTATCATTCAGAGGCATCTTTACTGTGTCATTAATTGAAATCTCCTGCACAGGACTTAGAAATCTTTTTATCTCAGCCCCTATTAAACAGAAGTTGGTGTGAATTCTGCTAGAAAAATGCCTCTTTTCTGGCACCATCCTGCTTTCTGTAACAATTAAAATATCTCCTGATTGATGAACATGTAATAGGGAAAGCAGAATAAGTCTCTCTCACCAACACCCATGACACGTTCCTACAGGCACATGTTATAAGGGAGCTAATTAACCCCAGAATCTGGAATTAACAGCTTTCCCCCCTTACTTCTCCTGTGATTCACTATAACCTCAGAGAATTAACAAGAAAATTTTCAAAAGAATTTTTTTTTTTTTAAAGTAACATGCCACAGATCACGTGCAGCCTTTCAGCTTTATTATTGTGGCAAGGCCTATCCCTGCAGAAAGGGTCCCTGGGGTTTTGTCAGGATAATCTTGAAATTAACCTACATAAATGTGGGAAGGGAGTAGTGGGCATGAATGGATCAGGTGACATGTATAGACTTGTGAGCCTTGGCTGTTTTCCTCCCTAACTTGTTCCATTAAGTGCCAGGCAGCCATGGACGTGGAAAACCTTCAGTGCAGTACAGTATTCAGTGGGCAGTACATACTCAATAAGGCAGTGCTCAGGTAGGCAGGACTTGTTCACTAATCTGGAGCACTGCAGGCTCCTCCCTGTTGAGGCAGCTGCATACATCAGTGTGAGCTCACTTAGGCTTCACTTCCCAGCATCTACTTCCCCAAGTCTAGTAGAGGAAGGCAGCCTCTGGAGATGCTGCACATGAACCAGTACCCCTTTAGTCAAGAAGTTGGTGGAAACAGGCCATGTTATTATTTCTGCTGGGAACATCTCAGTGTGCATTAGCATATTAGACTGTGAGAAAGCTTATAGCGATGAAAGCCACTGGATTTTGTCTATGCCCAATCTTTCCAAGTTTAATGCATCATAGATTTTTTTCCATTTGAATCTTACTAAAATCCCAACAGTGTCAGGTTGTGTAGCACTGCATTCTCTGGGGAGATTGTGGCCCAAATACCTATTTACATCGTGTGTGTGTGTGTGGGGGGGGGGTGTATGTGTGTGTGTGTTAGAGACCAGGCTCACACTTTGGTGGAGTAATAACTTAATAACTACCTGCCACATTTTGATAAGTTTAATTAATTGATTGTTCTTCTGGTGCCTCTGTTTTCATTTATTCTTATAGGAATAGTGATGTTCTTGCCTACATTGGGATCCACAGGCCTGCAACAAATTTTGTCATTTCCTGAAGTCGCACTGTCATTTCCAGAAGGCAGCTGGTGCTTTGTGAAGCCTTCCGTGCTGTGCACTGCTTCTGTCCACACTCAAGGAGCTGTCCCTGCTGACGCCAGCAATTGGCCAAAGTCCAGGGAACAAAGCAAAAACCCAAAATTCACGTGAATTTGCTGATTGTATTTCTTATAGCTGTATCTTGAGCATTTAAAAACATATAATATGCATATTTTAGTAGTAAATACAATGAGCTTATTTCATGAATTCTGTTTTTTCAATGATGGACCAAATGTCTGAATTATTTATAGTCATGTCTAAAAATTATTATGTCCTACTCTTATGGCACTTGGAATCTCTGAATCCTTGAATTATTGCCAGTAAATCAAAACTTAGGAAGAGTCAAGATTGACCACATCTTTGATAATAAATCCCTAGTTTTACATTTATCTTTTCAAAATTGATCCCTCCCTGACACAAGCCATCTTAACAGTTTATAACAAAAGTGGTTAGTATTACTCAGCACCATCATGAATCTTGAATTCATGATCTATTTGAAAATTCTAGAAGCTAATAACTGTTCTGAGTATACCCCAACTTAAGGTTCTCTGGTCCCTTCAGTGGGCAGTGTGTTCATTTTCTTGTTTAGACTCTTGACCAAATTTTTAAGTACTGAGGCAGAAGAAGGGTGCTTCTGCCACATGCTATAACTCACATCGAGTCTGAGCTGGTCTCAGATTCAGCCAGGAAACCTGCTAAGGCCAGCGGGTGGGGGAAGGCACCAACAAGCTTCTCAGGACAAGCTTCCTTCTCTTTGGCCTCTTTGACCCTGGAAGACCCAGGACCGTTTATCCTAAACTGTAGTATAGGGCACTATTTGTCAGGAAAACCACAAAAGAGATTGAACTTAGAAACAACCAAGCATCAATAATAAAAATTTGAGCTTTTGTGGAGATAGTCTAGAGCATGAGTCAATGTGCAAATTACAAATGATGACTTAGAAGCTGATCTCACTGTGACATGAGGTGAGAGAATAAATAATCTATCACAAAGTCTACCATGCTGAGATGCTGGCATTCAAATGTCTTCCCATTTGTCTTTGTCTAGCCTGTTCTCAGTTAGGAACCATCCCGGTTCCTTCTAATTTCCTGAAATTTGAAGATCAAAATGATCTTTCCTCCCATTCATTTAATACGTAATATCAGAAACTTTGCTTCTGCAGCAAGGTGGTTTCCCCATCCCAGGAACACATATGAGTGGGGATTGTCCTAGGACCTTTATGACTGACACTCCTTTTTATTCTCATATCAATCTTATTGGGTGGGTGTTTGTAGATAAGGAAACTGAGTCTCAGGAAATTAACAAACTTTTATGGAGGCACAGAACTAGCAAACCTGGGGTAACAGTGGCACCTAAAGACAGGTGAGTCTGGTGCTCTTCCTTAAGTGCTCTCATGTCTTTTGAGGGTGGGAGCCATAAAGCTTATTTATTCACATAAGAATGTAGGGTCATGTTGAAGGTCCTGTCTGTGGAGTCAGAGAAACTGAGCCAAGGGAAAGCTGCACTTCCCAGCACCCAGGTAGGCACTACTGTTCCACTGCCAGCAACAAAGTCTGGGTTCAGACAGGCTTTGGCTATTCCACCCACCTGCCATATCCTCACACACCATGCATTCCCCACTCACCACAAGAGCCATGCCAAGAACAACCACTTCCTGCTTGACACTCGGCAGATTTTCTTGAAAATACCATTCAATTGGTGTGTTTCAGAAAGCATTCAAGAAAGTTACATATCATTGTTCCATGCCTCCTTATACAAATGATTAAATACTTTTATTTTTAATATCCTTACCATATCTGATCTTTGAATTTTATCATATAATTTATTGCTTAATGAAGTTCACTTTTTGTTACATGAAATTAAAACTGTTATCTAAGCTGTGATGTACCTTGCACATCTTTTTGTCGCCTGGATTGTGCATGATGGAAACATGTATCAGGTTTATTTATCTCATCTCTTTGTTACGGGATGATTAATTGTGCAGTTACTCACATCACCCAAAATATTTCTAATAAAGCAGTGCTTCAAAATTGTGTGTGTTTTCACTTTCAACACAGGTCCACACATTAGAAAAAATAGAATTTTCTAGACCCCTTGACAGAGGACATAGAAATGAACACTACTGCTAAAGTGGAGAATAAAACAAGAATGTGCACTTACCCCGCTGGAAATATCACACTGGCAATATCACCTCATTCGGTTACGCAAGAAAAATAAATGAAGGCTACAGTTTGGAAAGGGGAAAATGCAAAAGTAATCTTTAAGGCGATGTAATTGTAAGCTAAAAAAATCTAAGGAAGTTTTTACACAGTTCATAAAATTGATAGACAAAAATCAATAGGCTTTACACATAAAAATAGTAATCAGAAGATAAAAATGTAGGAAAAGTCCCTACTACTAAGAACTACTAGGAATAAATTAGGTATGAAATATGTCTGTCTTAGGTGAAGGAAATGTTAAGATCAGGGACTGACTAGAGAAAGATGCATTAAACTTTTGGATAGGAAGTCATTACAAATTGTTAGATTTCTTCAAAATAAGTAATAAATATTACCTGTTTCTAATTGAGCCATAGAAGTCCAGATGTCTCCAATATTGATTCTTCATCTAGGAACCTGAGCTCAGCTATACTTACACATGTGCAGAATTGCAGGTGTACATTTGCACTGTTAAATTAAGCAGGGGGACATTAGACTGAGTGGTTCTAATGCCTTGCTGGCCTATGTAAGCCAGCCAAATTCTGAACCTGTCAGTACTTCATGGTCACAAAATTGAAGCCTAAGGAGACCAGCAACAACATTTGAAAGAAATTGTTTAAAAAGATTCATGTACAATCCACCATCTTCATTTTTCTGGTCTTTGTCCACCCAAAGACATATTTTTGCCAAACTGCATTTTTAGTTTTTTTATGTTTAATTTTTTTGCCTCCATTTTGCTACAGTCATTTTTTAAATTTTTTTTATTTATACAAGAACCGGGGTATAGGCCAGACACACAGGAGGGTGAGAGGATTCACCAGAGACACAGTGGGGAGAAGAACAAGCAGACTGATGAAATACACTGCTGAGGGGAGCAGCGAGCAATACAGGAGAGGCCTGTGCGCCATGTGAATTCTCACCGGGATGGAACCTGCACTGCAGAGGCTGCGGACAGCTTCACAGTGCTGCGCTCAACAGCCTGCGCCACGAGGGAGGCCCTACACAGTCATTTAATCCTTGTATTTATTGCAGCATAATAGTCTATCAAATTGATCTACAATAATTTAGCCATCCCTAGAAATAGACATTAAATCTTACAAATATTTTCCTTTTATAGATACAGCTGCAATGACAGCTTTGTAATATAGCTTTTTCTTTCCTTTGAACTATGTCCCTAGGAGAAATTCCCACGAGTGAGACTAGTAGAATAAAAGGTAAGGATGGAACTAAAGATATTAAGCAGCCTTGCAAGGAGCTCATTCCTCACTTGCTGGGAGAAATCCCAACCAGGCATGGATTCACTTCATTGATTCCATAGTGTTCCTTCTCATCACGACTGTATCCACAATAACCACACCAGGCAAATCACAGTTGGATAATTCCTACTATTTGAAATAAACAGAGTAGACTCTGCCAATAGGTATTGTATTGATCTCCTTTGATGCTGCTCTTCTGGGTCTATGACCATGCAATTCAGTCTGTAGATCAAAAGTATGGGGTCATGCAGGAGCCCAAGATTTAAAGAGCTAAGCTCTGGACCAAAGGAGTTTTCCAGCTGGCAGTTGTGTGCCTTTAGACTTATCACTTGCTTTCTTGAGCTTTAGCTTGAACAGCTGCAAAATGAAGTTGATGGTAATAAAACATGACTTCCAGGGCTTTAGAAAACCTCAAAGTCAATATATATGAAAGACTTTTAAAAATAAAGCAATAGACACAGAAATTTAAAATTGAGGAAAATCTCTAGTATGGGGCTTGAACACAATCAATTTAAAGGGAATTCCTTCTCAGTTAATACCTTGTGCTCATCTTAAAGAGGGAAACTCCTGAGATGCACTCAGTGATTCAGGTGGAGGTGGCTGATGTTGGTCTAAAAAGAATACTTCTAATTATTGGCTCCTATTCCAGCCCCCATGATGGTCTCAGACACACAAGAATCTGAAAAGTTGAAACAGAGGGGGTCTCCCTGGTGGCACAGGGATTAAAATCTTGGCACTATCAAGCCACTGAGGCCTGGATTCCATCCCCAGCCAGGGAGAAAATCCACATATGGTGCAGCAGATCTCTCTTGTCTCTCCCCCTGCTTACTTCAGCGGTGTATCTCAGTAGATCCACCTGTCTATTCCCCACTCTGTCTCTGGTGAATCCTCTCACACCCTGCAGCTCTGGCCTACACCTCAGTTTTTGTATGCTTACATAAATAAAAATAAATCTTTTTTAAAAAGTTGAAGTACATGCTTTGGGTAACTTGTATTTCATCGACTCAACACAATGTAGCTGAGGGGTAAATACTCATATACCTGTAAGGGTTTTTCTAAAGAATCCTGCTCAACATGAACAATTGCATGCCCACATGGCCTTGGCCAGAGTGCTCCCTCTGTGGCCCTGTGCCCACCCATTTCACATCCTTGCCCCCTAACTAATGTGGGAATACAGATTCCAGGCCCTGAGTTAGCGCAGCTTTTGGTATCCTCCCTCCCAAAGTGGCGCTTTAATACCAGTACCCTTAATTTGCCTTTCTCCTTCACCAGCACCCAACTTCAAAGACCCATTTTCCTAACTTTTGTAATACTTCCCACTTGGGGCTTTTATTATTTAGCTGTCTTTTTAAGCCATTTTTTTGCATTTCTTCTTTATTTTTTTAACTTTTTTAAATTTATTTTTTTATTTTTTGTTTATTTATACAAGCACTGGGTACAGTCAGAAGCATGGGAGGGTGAGAGAATTCACCAGAGCCAGAGCGGGGAATAGAACAGGCAGACTGACGAAGCACACTGCTGAAGGGAGCAGCAGGCGACAGGAGAGGTCTGCGCGCCATGTGGGATGCTTGCCCGGTAGCCGGGGATCGAACCGGTGCTGCAGAGTCTGCTGGCAGCTTTGCAACCCTGCACTCAACCGCTGTGCCACTGCGGGGGTCCCTGCATTTCTTCCTTAGAGGAAAAAGGAAAAGTGCCAGTTACTGATTAATTGGTTAATTAATTAATTCCCGGTAAACTTAGGAATCTAAATCACCCTCTTCATTTACATACAACCATTAGAAGCAAGGTCTAGACTGTAGTATTTTGCTTGGTATTCCTCAGGGACTCCAGGCTTTAGCAGGACAATAATGTTTGTAAGGCTTGGCACGCTGGGAACCACGAAACCAAGACTTTGCTCTGCTTCTGTAGGAACATTCGAGATATATATATATATATATATATATATATATATATATATATATATAAAACCCCACAGTCTTCTTTATCAGGATGGAAACTTTTGATGCTTCGGGCTGGCTCAGAGACTCCTGTAGTTTACAAGTAGGATAAGGAAGAACTTCTTCACAGAGGAAAATGAAGAAAACTGGAGAGAAACTGATAACATGCTCTGTGGGCAAAGACACCTGTGCAAGTAAGAGGAGGATGTTTAAAAAAGAGAAGGTGACAATAAAACAGTACACTTTTAGGAAGTATAGGAAGAGAGAAGAAAATAGTTATGAGGCCAGGAGGTAGCGGGTGACATGTTATAAAACTGTGAGAATAAAAGGAAATGAAAAAGGGCTTTGTGCAATGGCAGGGCTTATAAGAAATAAGCAAGACTTATTCCTTTGCAAGGGAAGTCGGAAATGCATGCACCATCTTACTAGATGGGATTTTGACTTTCAAAAGCAAGTATAGGAAGGTGTCTCTTCCCTTTTCCTGACTTGAGGAGTTGGCAATTACCAGGGAGTCTCTCACCTTCAAGAGGTTTGAAATGAGTCCAGGCATCTGGATATTTTATGCTAGCACGATCCTGAGTCCTTCATATAATGAGACAGATGCACCACAGGTATGTCACAGCTGTGGGGAAGATTCTCAACTAGTCTACAAAGTCACTGTGAAATTGTTTGCCTGGTATTCTGGTATACCTTTCATGTTTCTGTCCTACTAACAAGCAACAGGCCATGGGGCAGGGCCTGGCTCTCCGAGTCAGTGCTCTAACTGGAATTCCAGGATAGGATTCCAAAGGTAGGCAGGGAAAGACCAGTGGAATGATTGTCCTAAACCAGGTGTTCTTGGAGGCAATATTGGAACAGCCACATGGGGATTGGAAGGTGATCCCATTAGGGAGCATGAGGCCAACACTGAATCATTTACTGGCTCTCCTCTTCACGCTCCCAACCCATCCTCCCTCTTTCTCTTGTTAAACCTCTGTCTTTTAAAACTGTCTATTCATTTATGATAGTTAGAGCAAATCTGAAATCATAGCCATTAAGAAGATTACTATCATCTTGCTCAGCCTCCCCAGGTCTTATCTTTTCATTTTCTTATGGTAGCAAGAGAATATGTCTCATTCTCCCATGATATTTTCCCTCCGTCATAGATTTCTCTGTCCTGCAGAGGAAGTAGAGAATTTTCTTGAACTGCTAAATGACTTCCCAAGTTGGGAAAATCATTTACAAAGGCATACTGAATGAAAGCTGTTTCCCCCCAACAATTCCTGGGGGCAGACTTGTGATATCTCTAAGTCTGACAAATGATGATGTTGGTATGAAATTTTTGCTTTGGCTCTTGAACCTTGATGGAAAGCTAAGGAGAACTGTCACAATGGACATATTTCACATACTTGATAATGATGCTTGTATGCATGGACAGAAGGACTAAAAGATTAATTCCCATTTAACTACTGAAGGACTATGAACTTTGACGATCTGTGATAGTTTACTCGGATATTTCTGCATCATGGTGCTCTTGGCTCATTTTGTGGTGAGACTGATCCCTCCACTTCATTAAACTTTTTTGGTACATGACCTGCCAAATCTAACAGCATTCCTATATGTTTTGATGGTTTGTCCCCTGTTGAAACAAACATTTTCCCTGTTGAATTTTTGTTTTCTCTGGGGATCTATGCTTGACATTATAGTCTTTAATATTCTCATCTTATAGCAAGCTTCATGCATTAATTTTCTTTCCTGTGCTTCCAAGAAGGATACCCCAAAGCCCTTGTACTCCAATATCTTTTCTCACTGGGCAGCTTCATCTGTTGCAACAATTTTAACATCTTTACAGTGATTATTCCCAAAGACATAAGATCCAGTTGACAAGATATAGTGGGCACAATCTGTATGTTAGGTACTGATTGTACCACATATTCACAGTTATGTATAGCTTTGTACCTTCAAAAGTACTGTTTTTGTCCTCTATTTGATGTTTAGAGTCTTCTGGTCATTTCCTGTACTACATGACAGTGATCTCAAGCTCAGTTTGTCTAAAAACAACTTCATTTTTTTCCTTTTGAAATTCTGCCTACAATTCAGCTGTTCTTTACCTCCGTTCCTGGCACTACTGTCTTCCAGGAAACTTTGACTAGAACCCCCACAGTTGCCTTCTTCTTCCTAATCCTATATCCAATCAGGCAAGTTCTGACTGCTTTTACCAATGTGAGTTTTTATATCTCGCTCTCTCTATCTACTGTCTGATTCAGATTTTAATCATACTTACTTGAACGATTGCTATACATTTCTGTTTGGTTTCTTTGTCTCTATTTTATTATCATTTAAATTTGTTGTCAAAGTTAGCTTACTGAATCAATGGTCAGACCAGGCCCAGAACCCTTCCATGATGTGCTATTGTTCAAAGAATAAAGTTTTTATTTAAGGATCATCCTTGTTTGTAATCAAACTCTCCTTCCAAACTGACCTTGAACTAACCTCCTTTCATTTGCTCTGAGTTGCTCACAAAATTTCAACTTAGCATCTGTTTCCACATGAAACTTTGCTTCTGACTATGTTCTTAGCCTTGAATCCTGATCTTCACTTTCTTAACTTATGCTTACTTGTCAATTGTGTGAAGGAAGAAAAGCAATCTAATATGAACTCTAGGTTTTGGGTCTGAGCAAGTTGGTTAATAGTAGTATCGGTTTTTAAGATCCTGGAGGCCTTGGGGGAAGAAGTGATATGTTGTGTGTATGGGGGTGGGAGTTGGGAGGCAGTAGGTTGTGGGTAGTTGTGTGGAGGGAATAGGGTATCAGTAGTTGGTCATGTTGAGCTGAGATGTCTATTAGACAGGCAGATGGAGAGACTGAATTGGAAGTATGAGTTTGGATTGGATCGGGACACATAGTTGGTATTTAAAGTCATGCAACTATGTTAGACCAAGTAGGAATAAAGGAATACTTAAAAGAGAAGTTCAAAAGGAGAAAAGGGGAGAAATCATAGGTGGCTGCAGAAATTAATCCTTGGGAGGTGTTTTGATGTAAAGAACTGCAGAGAGTGGGCCTCCCCTGGTGGCGCAGCGGTTGAGCGCTGGGCTGTGAAGCTGCCTGCAGGCTCTGCAGCACCGGTTCGATCCCCAGCCACCGGCGAGGGTCCCACATGGCACAACAGACCTCTCCTGCCATGCCCGCTGCTCCCCTCAGCAGTGTATTTCATCACTCTGCCTGTTCTGTTCCCGGCTCTGGCTCTGGTGAATTCTCTCACCCTCCTGTGCTTCTGACTGTACCCAGTGCTTGTATAAATAAATAAATAAATCTTAAAAACAAAAACAAAAACAAAAAAAAAAACCTAAAAAAAAAAAAAAGAACTGCAGAGACCTTGTGGCAGGTCATTTAAGGTCAGTGACATTCCAAGTGATTTGCATATATAATCTTAATCCTAATAGCAACCCTAAGGGTAGTGACAATTATTCCTCTTCTACATGTATAGAGCCTTTAAGTTATGGAGGCATCACTACCTATAAGGAGGAGAAATTGGATTCCTGCAGTTCAGATATCCACCAGACTGATGATAACAGGAATAAAAACACTCCCTCCCTTTTCTTGTTTTAGGATTAAAAGAGCAACCTTTAACTAAAGCATAGGCAAACCTGTTCCTCTTCTTCTTGCATATTATACACCGCTTAGGTAAACACAGAACTAATAGATCAACAGCTTGTGATTTCCATGACTGAATTATTTTATGCAGTCCTTGAAACAGCAGGAGTTGATGAGTGCCCTACTGTTAGTTGGTAAATTGCTTAATTGGTACTTGGCAGCAGAGTCCACCTTCAACCAGACTGCAACTTCCTCAAAGTTTATATTTAGGGTCTTTCTTCTTTTTATATTATTTCCCCTCCTTTTGAGCAATTCTTTTCCTCAACCCAAGAAGTTTGAAGGGAGTGTCTGATGGTGTGGGTCTGAATTTCTCTTGCTATGAAATGAGCTAGAGAAAAAAAAAAATTAAGACCACAGAAAGAGCCCAAAATTCAAAATTCCCTGGGGCCCAAAGTTGTTATCATCATTATTTTTATTGAGCTCCTATGATGTACAAGGTACTAGGTGCATAAAAATATCCTTAGTTATGAGTTTACAATGTATAAGGGCTGGTGTGTCTAGACTTCTTAAGGTCTAGGAACTCTGGCTTTGATAGGTTTTCCCCACCCTTAAGGCAATTACACCCTACAATGAATGTTGTTTTGTTTGAAATAACTGCTTCACATGGGTAAAAACTCTGTGTGTACATGTTTATATGTGTAGAGTTGGATCCATGACCTCTAAAACAATGCCTGGCATGTAAATGATTAATCAATACATGTTGCTCAGAATAATGGCTTGCTGTTAGTAATGCCCTTAGTTGATAGTTGATTATCCTTAATCCAGTATCACTGGACCTACTCAGAAACTTGTGAAATTAGAAATTCTGACCTACTGATTATAACCAAACATAGAGATGCTCTCATGTTTAATAACTCAAAAGAGTAATGAAATGGGGGCCTCCCTGGTGGCACAGGGGTTAAAGACAGCGCTATCAAGCTATCGCCAGCCACTGCAGCATGAGTTCGATCCCTGCCAGCCAGGAAGCAACACACTTGGCGCAGGAGACCTCCTGTTTCACCTGCTGCTCCCTTCAGCAGTGTATTTCAGTAGATCTGCCTGTCCTTCTCCCTAACTCTGTCTCTGGTGAATTCTCTCACCCCCCACACCCCTGGCCTTCACCCCAGTTCTTGTATGCCTAAATAAATCTTTTTTAAAAAGTGTAATAAAATGGACATTATGTTATGTAGATAATCCTTTGACAATTTTGATGTTGGGAATATTTTGTAAGTGATCTGGACCCAATTCTTTTTCATATTTTAGTTATTTTGATAAGGTAACACTTGTGGTGTTACCTTATGGTGTTTGTACTTGTGGTGTCTATACTCTTTCTAGGGAGTCTAATGCCCTGTGGTATTTAAAGCCACAGAACTATGTTAGACCAAGCAGGGGTAAAGGCACACTGTGGGCTGTGGAGAGGTGAGGGTAGACCATGTGGAGGCTGAGGAATGGAGGCAACTTGTTGACTTTGCAATCCAGCCAGTCTGTGTTGCCCAGGCCTGATGGACAGGGTCCCACTATGAGGTAGCAGCCTGACACTGTTTTGTTCAAGCCTGCCATACAAGTGTTCATGAACCTTTTGTTCATAACCCAGATATATGGAGAAAGGAAGGCCTCTTTCAGTTCCTCTCCAGGACCCCCATGGGCGACTTGCCTCTACCATATGTTCCCCTGAAACTGTGCTGCTGAGCTACTTGCCTTGGGGCTTGGTGCAAGTCATTTCTGAAGTGGAGTGCTGGGAGGTGTTGTGTCCAGATGGCACCAAATTAGTGTCTTGAGATCGACATTTGCAAGAATGATGCTTATAAGGAAGAAAAACAAAGGCGTCCTTAGGGATTTTAAACAATCTAGGGCTTTGGCTGGGGAATGGGTGAGGTAAGGAAGGAGGTTGACAGAAGGAGCCTGGAAGAAGGCAGAGGAGGCAGGCAGAGGAGGCAGGCAGGACAGCTAGACTCTTGGCCAATAGAGGTCAGCTATCCCACCCACCATGGCCAACATCACCTCCTCCTGGCCACTTGGAAGGATGCCAATTTCATCACCAGCAACATACATTATTGGTATGATTTTAAAAATGATCCCACTTGATTAATTTACACCTGAATCTGAGTTCCCCTGATATTAAAACGCTGCCTCTAGTAATGCTTTCACGAGCCAAAAAAGACATTGCTTACATGTAACTGGTGCTTATTTTGTACTTACTGTGAGTCAGGCATTATCACATTTAATTCACAAAGTCATACTAAGAGATAGATATTCTCATAATTTCTATAGTATGGAAAAATACATGAAGGTTTAGACATTAAAATAATTTTTAAAGAAAGTATTAAGATGTGGGATAATTGATGCTTTGGTGGTGGGCGTGGTGTGGGAACACACATCCGAAGAGGTGTGAACTTGTACCCTTAAATCAAGTCAACCAAAGTTCCTCAATAAAAATGATACATTTTTTTAAAAATAAAGAAAAATTTTAGTTAAAAAATTTAGTAGGTGGCATATCTGAACTGTGTAGTAAGAATTATAAAACCAAAGTCAAAAGTGTTTATACCTCAAAACTGAACTGCCTCCGTATCATTGAAGATTTGATCTCAATGCCCTTTTTGAAAATCTGAGCTCTTCTGAATTGATGAAGAGACACCAAACCCTTCACCATCCTAGTCTCTGTTCCTCGATTTTCATCCCGGTTTGTCAATGATCTGGCACCTAACACTCTACTCTGTTGGGTCACAGATTGGTGCTGGGTGGATATTATTTCCTTACTCCTATCAGGATGGCAAATATATACATACATGCATACACACACATATAAATACAAACACACACATATTTATTTATATGTGGCTGTCTTAGGTGTGCTCTCCCTGAAGCAGGTCCTGAGATAAGGATTTTAGTGCAAGTGGTTTATTTGGGAGGTGATTCCAGGAAGCTCCTGTAGGGAAGTGGAAAAGTAAAATAGGCAAGAAAGGAAACCAGTCAAGTGTATACTACTGAACAGGTCACTGCCATGGCAACTGAGCCTTAATCCTGCTGGTCAGCTCTGGAACACACCTTAGAATGTTCCCCGCCCAGGTGTGTGGAACTTAGAGTTATATGTGTTTCAGCTCTCATCTGTCAAGGGATTTACTCTACAGCACTGAAGCCCAACCCAAGTGCAGACCAAGAGAAAGTGCCAAGACAGGGCTTGCAGCAGCACACACGCTGGGATGGTGAGCCCCTGGGCTGAAGGATGGGCACCAAGAGAGTTGTGCCCATTGTAGTCTTTGGGCCCCTCTCCAGACCAAGGCAGAATCACTTGGCCAGAGACCCCTCCTTTTTGTTGAGCTTAGAGGAGAATTCAGAATCCTTCTCACAAGCAATTCTCCAGAAGTGATGTTCCCATTGATTGAAGCTGGTACACAAAATGGAACCCACCTCACCTTTTCCATTCATTGTTCCATGTAACTGCTTAGACTTCAGTTCTATTAAGTAATGAAGATGACCGCTAATACCACCTTCAGTAACACTTTTCTATGACTACATGACCAACCATATATATTCATGAATGTGACTTTGATCACATTGACTTTCTTATAATTTTTTTAATAAAAATTGGAGTTTAAATCCAAGTCAATACATTCCAGATCCTTTTTCTACAAATTGCTATTATTGGGTTCTTCAGTCACATACTAGTGAGGTTGCGGTTCATAACCTGCATTTAGGTCTTCACTTTGAATCCTTCTACATTTTATCATCTTAGTTTTGGTATCCATAATTTCAGCTTTTAGAAAGCTCCTTTTTACGATGTGGTTCTGTTATCCAAGAAATGAATCATCTCTCTAAACTTTTGGCAACTGCACATTTGATAATCAGGTTGATTTTGTTGTACAAAAATTGTTAGGAATATTTGGCAGGATGGGGATGAAGACAAAACCTTTGATTAGAGATTCCCCTTTCTATGGTATGTGATAATCATTAACTAAAGGGAAAGTTCTAAAAATTGGGGACCCTGGGGGTGTCAGGGAAATGCTGAAGGTTACTCTGCACACTGAACTCAGAGCTATTTGCTCCAACCTAATGGAGAGGACTCAGAGCAAAGACCCTGGCACTGTTCCCATCAAGATGTTCTATTGCCCTTGGTCCACTGGATCTAATTCTTTTTTTTTTTTTTAAGATTTATTTATTTATGCATACAAGAGCTGGGGTACAGGCCAGAGGTGTGGGAGGGTGAAGATTCACCAGAGACAAAGTGGGGAACAGAACAGGCAGATTGACTGAAATACACTGCTGAGGGGAGCAGTGGGTGAGTTAGGAGAGGTCTGCTGGGCCATGTGGGTAGCTCACTGGCCAGGGATCCAACTCATACTACAGTGGCTGCTGATTTGAAGTTAAGCTTCATAGGTTGCATCTTAACCCCTTGTGCCATCAGGGAGGTCCTGGATCTAATTCTTTTCCTTTAATGCATTTCCACAGCCAAGATGTAAATGTCAGCACCCTTCACCCCTCCCCCAACAATGCTAGTCAAGCCTTTTGAGAGCTCTGGCAGAAGCTAACGTATTAACCTGATTCTGGTACCACTTCATGATTGTTACTGCATTTTCAAAAGCACCTTTCCTACTCCCTCTCTTTCTGGACACGTCCTTCTATGTTTCTCCTTCAACATTTTCCTGGGGCTTGCATCTGCTCTGTTCTATTCTGACTCTCCCTCCTGAGAGGTAGCCAGCTGTACATTCCAGGCAAGGCTTTGAGAGGACACAGGGCCTGAAAATGTTTGTATGTATGTGTTTCAGTCAGAGTGTCTATGTGTGTCTGGGAGTGTTTGTGGAAGGAGGTGAGGTGAAGAGAGGGGGCTACAAGATTCTTCCAGTTGGCCTGGATGTCATAAAGCATGTTCATGCACAATGGCTACATTTCCAAAAGTGCCATTGAAATCAGAAGAGGCAGTGCCAGCCCCTGCTGCCTGCAGTTTGTTTGATGTGATTCTCTTTGTGCCTCTTCTAATGTCAATGGTGTCCTCTAGACCATCCTATTCCTCCTTGCACCCTCTGAAATGCCGTCTGTCCTCAGCAGGCTTTCCTTTTTAAGGGACAGTGTAGGGCTACAATAGATTGGCGGAGAAGGTGGCATAAGGAGGACAGAGCCCTCCTTGTTGCTGGTGGTTACATCAAGAGGGACTTAACTCCTTTGAGTGCTAGCACTCGTGACCTAAGACTCCAGATGCCTGTGTGTCCCTTTGTCTAACCCCACACACTTGTGCTGGTCATCAAAATGCATAATTTATGAAAGGACACATTATAAAGTCTTAAAAATCTTTTCAAGCTTTGTAAAACACACAAGCTATTTTTTAAAAAGATTTATTTATTTATACAAGAACTGGGGTATAGGCCAGATGCGTGGGAGGATGAGAGGATTCACCAGAGACAGAGCGGGGAACAGAACAGGCAGACTGATGAAATACACTGCTGAGGGGAGCAGTGGGCGAGGCAGGAGAGGTCTGCCTTGCCATGTGGGATTCTTACCAGCCGGCCGGGATCGAACCCGTATTGCAGAGGCTGCGGACAGCTTCACAGTGCGGCACTCAACTGCCTGCACCACCAGGGAGGTCTCACACAAGCTATTCTTCATGTGGTTTGTGACGTTTTTACATACTCCCATACATATTTCATGTACATTTACAAACACACATGCGCACAAACACACACAGAGTCACATTTTCCTCACTTCACATCTGTTGAGCTGGCCCTGAAGGACACAATCTAATTACCTGTTATCATGAATAAATAATGTTAGCTGAGCAACAAAGGAGAATGGGAATATGCGAAGTGTCTGGGCATATGCCACTCAGAATCTCTTTTTATAGTCTCGTCGGTTCCATTCCATGTACCTGTCCAAGCTCAGAGGACTAAGCCCTGGGGTGCAGGAGACATCTCCCTGTGCCCCTGCCCTCCACTTGAGAATGTATATCCTGGCTGACTTAGTTTCCTACAGTGAGATGAGAATATCAGATATGGTCATGTTCTCACCCTCACAGCATGGTGCTGATACATACAACTCTTTGTTCTCTGAGGGCAATACAACCTGTGATCTGTTTCCATTTATTTGCAATTCTTCCAAATTATTTCCTAAACACATGACATGCAATGGAACTGTGCTTTTCCTGCTCAGCTACATGGGCTAGTTGTGCTCCCTGTTTAAACAGGCAGCAATAACAGTGGCTGCGACCAATGACCGCTGGCAATGATAGCTAGGACAGGAAAGCTTCCATCAGCCATCCCCGACACCCGCTTGTTATCTCTTTCCAAGGGGTGCTATTCCACTTTTGAAACAATGGTGTTTACTTATAGGGAGTTCATTAGCATCTCTTAGCCCATTAATATTCACAGCCATATTGTAAAATCTGTAAGGCAAAGGCTTTATCATTTAGAGAGTGATATTGGTGTTCCCTGGCACCTCAAACACACGTGGCTAGCTCCTACAGTCAATTTTATGGCAGGAAGAGTTACTGAAAAATTAATGGTAGTGCTGTCATTTGTGCTGTTTTGACTTACCAGCGAAAAAAGGAACACAGAATTGCTTATTTTGCTCTCACAGGAAGCACTGATGGGCCAGGGTGATCTGGGTTCTGGCCAACTTACCCTTTGGGCAAGGTGACAGCTAAATGCACATAAAATGTTTAATTTGTTGCCAACCTTACAATTGGGGAGATTTTTCTATAAATTAGAGATTCTGGTTTCCCTGGGAATTGTTGGAATGTCTCCTGCCGGAGATGGCAAAGCCTGTAGGTGGGCCGCTTGTCAGAGGTGTTGGGAGGCAGCCCAGGTCCCCATGGCAGAGTCTGAGAGCTGCAGGGGGCAAGAAGCAGGGAGAGGACACCAGTGGGCATCTCCCTCCCTGCTTCACATCACCCAGCCAGCAGAAGAACCGACAGCGCAGTCTCCAACCACTAAAATCCACAAGATATTTCACAGCTGCTGGTGCTGTGAGGCTTCTATAAAACTCTGAGACCAGAAACAGGGAGCAGACCTTGAAATTTGGTTGAGATAGAATCTTTCACCAAAGTTGATCAATTGAGGGCTTAGAGACAGATAAAACTTCATTCACAATGAAAAAAATTAAATAATGTGTTGACAGGGAGTTGTTGGTCATTTGTTACAGTCAAGTTTTTCTATATAAAGATTTTTCCCATAGAAACTCCTCTGGTTTCTCCATGCATGTAGAGAATGGCTCCACTCCTAACAATATCTTCCTACTTAGAAATACATCACCCCTGAAGAGGATTTTGTATTTTATTTTCATAGTCTACTTATTAAAGTAACACTGATTCTTTGTATATAATTCAGAAAATTTAAAGAAAAAAAAGAAGAAAACAGTTCACCTGAATTCCTATTATTTAGGCCCACAGACTAATAAAGAAGCTCTGGAGTAACTAAACAGTTTCTTTGTCTCTCACTGTGATACATGTATATATATATACACACACACACAAACACACGCATTGTGTATATGTATACATGCATACGCACATGTAAACATGCATGTGTAATCCTATTCATCTGCACATCTATCTACGGACAACTATATAGACATAGTTTGCTAAAACCAAAATCTTCTGTTCTTTCAAAGTACAACTGAAGGGCCTCCCTGGTGGAGCAGTGTGTTGTGCATCAGCTGTGAAGCTGTCTGCAGCCTCTGCAGTGCGGGTTCATGCCCAGGACAGGGAGGTGACCCACATGGTGCAGCAGACCTCTCCTGTCTTGCCCGTTGCTCCCCTCAGCAGTATATTTCAGTCAATCTGCCTGTTATGCTCCCTGCTCTGTCTCTGGTGGATCCTCTCATCCTCCACAACTCTGGCCTGTACCCCAGTTCTTGTATGCATAAAATGAATAAATCTTTAAAAAAAAATAAAGTACAACTGAAGGCCTCCTTCTTCCAGAGAACCTTAGAATCAACTTGCCAGCACATTCTTTGACCTAATTCTTCACCTCAAAATGTGCTTCCCTACTGACTAATTCTTTATTTAACCTAACCTTGAGGTGTTAGCCTGCCAAGCGCCTCCTACTTGGATGTACAGAAAATGAAGACAGTGATGTGTAAGAGGTGGGATGTAAATTACACAGGAACTTCAAATACTGCACATTCTGCTTCTGAGCCACTTGAAAAGCAATGCCTTCGATTCCAAGGTCTCATCAGCAGAAAAAAGAGGTCCAATGGTGTGGACCATTGGATGGTGTGGTGGCAGGGTATCCGCCAGCCAGACTCCCTTTGGACAGTTCTGCTGTTTTTGCTCTGTGGTCTTGGCTCATGCAATTATTTAGTTATTTTGCATTTTTTTATTTGTAAATTGAGTGAATAATGGACAGAGAAAAGTGGTGGTGTTGTCATGATGAGATGAGTAATGTACTGACATAAAGCTAGAGCTTAAAGCATCAAATTTTCACCCTCAGCGAGATGTTTATTGGATTTGAGTCACTCAATCACATGTTCTGTTGGGAAGGAAAATAACAAAAGTGATCATGTTAGATATTAGTTTGAATCTCAAATGTGGGATGTAAATAGGGATTTAAAAATATTTTTGAGCTCTCTGGAGATAAAATATTTTTTGGCGCTTACTATAGACATCAGGCACAAAAATTCACTTCTAAATCTTGAAACACTTGAATACTTGTAAACTCAAAATTATATTTTGATGGTGACATTTTTAGGAAGTTATGGTTCCAATGGTACATAGAGATTTATGATTCTCAAATTTCAAAATTATTCTTCTCTCCCCACACCCATCAATTAATATCCCTTTACAGCAAAAAAAAAAAAAAAAGATTCTTCATTAGATTCTTTTTGGTTTTTTAAACTAGGAGATTAATTTACATCTTGGGGAAACAGAAAAATGGAAAATGCTAGGCCTTTGACAGAAATTGCACTTAACTGCCAACAGAAATAGATAAGATGAACAAATGACATCTAATAATGATTCACTAACCTCATTTTGAGAGTTTCTAACCAATGCTTTTGGCTAACTCTTCATCCCCAAATGGATAGACGGAGTCTATCTTAAAAAATGCTGTACATATACAGTCACTTAAATTATGACAAAGATGCAAGGAGATAGGATGGTCTTTTCAATAAATGTGTGTGATGGGGAGGGCAGGGAGATGATGAGTATCTCTCTAAGGGAGAAAAAAAAAAAAAAACTAGGAGATCCTACCTCACTCCATACAAAAAAATAAATTCCAGATGGATATTAGATAGAAATGTGCAAGGTAAAACAGTAAGTACATTTCTAGAAGGTAAAGAAAAATAACTTCATGACTGAGGAAAGCAAAGATTTTTCAGGACACATTGACAAAAAAATAGCATAAAATACTGATAAGTTAGACTTTGTTAGCATTTAGAACATCTGTTGATCAAAAGATACCAATGAAAGTAAAAAGGGAAATCAGTACCAAGTGATAGACATTTGTAAAATGTGTAACTGACAAAAGAAGGATAGCCAGAATATTTTTCAAAACTCCAACGGATCATTAAGAAAAAGATAGACAACCAATTAAAAATGGGCTCAAAACTTTAATGGATACTAAACAGCTCAACATATTACTAATTGAGAGAATAGGAAATAAAACCAGAAGTTATTACAACATCCCCGATTCACCCTTCCCCATTTTTGAATGACTAAAAAAATGTGGCTACGATTCCAAGTATAAAGTGTGGAACAAGGGGTAGTCTTATTTCCTGATTGATGCATACATTTCCATAGATCATAGATAATTCCTATAAACCAGCAATTCTATTGTAGATATATATCAGTGGAAATGAAAGCATATATGCCCCAAAAGGCATGTACAGCAGTGATTACAACAGCATTATTTTTAATACAGCAAAATCACAAATAATAGAGCAAATACTACACAACTATGGAATTGAATGAATTACTGCTATTCCAATAATACAGAGAAATTTCACAAATGTAGTGTTGTCTAAAATAAGTCATTTATGAAATATATATATTACAGGATTCCTTCTCTATAAGGCTCAGAAATTTTAAAACATAACATAGTTGGAATATAGGTTACTTTTAAGTAGAGCCTAATGATTGCACACTTAGGATTTGTGCACCTTTCTGTATAAGTGCTATATTTTAATTAAAATGAAAATCTTATTTAAAAATGAGATTTTTTCCACAGCAAAACTTACCTTTTGTTCTCATCTTTGAATTTATGAGCCATCAGCAGAAGCCCATCATAATCTAACAAATCAAGAATGCTACACTTTCCTTAGAGTCTTTTCAATTATTTCTTTGACTAAAATGCTAAACCCAAATATTTTATTGATAACTATTTTCTTATAATATTTTATACTTTGTATGATGAGAATCTAAGTTGATTTCCCCTCAAATTACTTGCTTGTTATCCCAATGCATTCAAAAACTCTGTATATAAAGGAGGTATATATTCAGTGTATATTCTTGCACCAGTACAATGCAATTATAATTGCACTGCCTTGTATCTGTAACTTTCTGTCTTCTCTTGACTATTAAAATGCTTTCCCTGACTTTTCTCCATATTCTTTCATATTAATTGTTCTGAAAAAAATTCAGAATCACTTGTTTATAATGCAAGAAGAGAGGAAAATTCTACTGATATTCCATAATCATGTGATTCACTTGGAGAGAATGATTATTACTATGATACTTAATTTTCTCATGCCACCGAATGTCTTCAACATTTACTAACATCAATCACCATTCACTTAATATAACAGAAAAGGAATAAGGAGATATATGTTTGTTTATAAATTTATAAATGACAGGAAGGATAGTCTTTTAGTAGTTATTCACCATGGTTTATGGTACAATCATTTTTAAAAAGTTTTGTAGTGATCTCTCAAAAATATTTCTCACTTTGAACCAATAAAATATTTCTAAGCATAGATCTTAAGTCAATCATTCAAGTATAGGGAAAATATACATGTACTAGATACAAATACAGCATAATTGATAATAGCAAATAAAAATAAAGAATAACCTAAATAACTAAAATTCAAGAGTGGTTATGTTTTCTCCAAGATCCCTTTTCTTTCTGGAAAACAGACTATTGCTTTGGTAGGGTGGGGGGGGTGGGAGTTTGACATAATCTACCTGCTGATGCACTGAAAAGACTAGAGACTTTGAGCTGACTTGTTATGTGTAAAATGTAACCTAATGAGAGAATCAAAGTCATACTGTGATTGGTTTGGGCTTTCAAGAAATTGGATTGCAGCTTTCCAGATAGAATGAAGGAAAAAATGAGAGGGTTGGAAAGTTAAGCAGGGAAGGCTTCTATGAACGTGTGTCCCTTTCTCTTGAGCTGACCAACCTAGAAGGAATGGACCAGCCTACCCACCATCACCCTCATGCTGGTGACATTAGCAAGTTTGTGAGCACAGTTTAAATGACAGGTTAAATGTCATATTAGTATGTGATTTGTCCAAGACAGGGTGGAGGAAGGACTTCAATCCAGAAGCTCTGAATATAGCTCTTGTCCAGTACCCTTACCTGTAAAACAGGAATTCCGATTGCCACTGGGCAGAGTAGTTAAAGGAATTAAACAGTAACAACACCCAGTGTGAACCAAGTGTCACAGTGTTCCCTACATACACATGGCTCCTTCATGCACATGGACCTTATTAGAACTCACTATAACACTACATCCAGCAAGCACTCTCTGCAATCCCTTGGACAAAAGAGAACAATAGAAAACTGAGCCAAATGACGCCATATGACTTACCAAAAGTCAGAGGGTAAAAGAGGCAGCTATGATTTTGCCCCAGGCCACTTGATTCCCAAGCCCTTGCACTTGGCATCTGGCAGGGCTGTGCCCTGAGGAGAGACTAACAGATGGAATCCCCCTTCCTCTTTTAGTGCATTCACCATTCAGATCTGGGCGCTGGCTTCTGACACTGAGGCCATGCTGCTGGAGGGATAGGGAAACAGAAGGAAGACTAGTGGTCTACTCCTCTCTTATCCTTGTCACTCTTCTATAAACATGTTTCCCTTTGGTTAATTTTCTATCAGTCTGAAAACACAGCCTGAATCTCCCTGTAGCCGGAAAGCTGCTCCTGCTTAGGCAATTCCAATAGCTTTCTGCTGGCAATTTCCCTGCCTGCATTTGGAAGTTCTTTCTACTTTAGCTCCACTAAAATTATCTACACTTATCTCCTTTCACACAGGAGCACACACCGTGTCCCCTGTGGTCCCTGCTCTTGTATTCCCATTTCATCTCTAGGTCATCACTGAGGGAAACAGGTAGCAAGCTGTGAAAGTAATTTAACTTCCTAAGTCACATTTTTAAAAAAGTAAAAAAAGAAATTGATGAAATTAATTGTCAGAATCTATTTTATTTAACCTGATATATCTAACAAATTATCTTTTCAAGATGTAATCCTATGACATTCTTAATGAGATATTTCACATTCTTTTTTCATCATAAGTCTTTGAAATTCGGTGTTTCTTTTCTACTTATCCAGAGCCTGAGAGCCTTATGTGACTTGTGATAACTGTAGAATAGTGTAGATTTAAACTTTGGTTCAGGCTCATTCCCCAAATGAAAAATCTCGCCCCTGCCCTCCAGCAGAATGAAATCCTGCCCATCACTCAAAGCCCAGCTGCAACTGTGCTGCTTAGAAGAAAGGCCTCCAAGTCCCTGGGTTTCGCCCCTTGACTGTGTCCAGGCATGCAGCATACACATCTAAACGTCCCCCCTAGAAAGTACCTTCTCTCCTCTTTCACACCTTCCTACCCCTATGCAGGCCAGCTCCCCACACAACACTCCTCCCAGCGAGTTCATTGTCTCGCCTCTGGAACTCTCTTACTTAACTCTTCCCAGCATTCCTGCACTTGATCACTGCTCCTTCTTGACAGTTGCTCTGCCTGGATTTTTTTGATTCTTGAAAAAAATTCTGTTGATTTTCTTCCTTCTACTTTGACCACTTCTTCTTAATACCAGGGTCTTCTATTCTTCTGCCATGTCTTATACATTTTCCTTAGAACTCTGGTCAACCTTCCTATTTTGCACTCTTCAATCTGTGCACAATGTTATCAACTCCTAGGGTTTAAATTATGACAAATAAGTTGAGTGCTTCCCTTATCTTCAGTTCCAGACCATTTTCTCCCTTTAGCTTGGTAATACAATTGTATACTTCACGCCCCCTTGGTATCAACGACCTTAATATGTGCGCCTACACATAGAATCTTATCTCAATAAGGGGCACAAACACACTGTGGCTTTATAAAATATCCCAGTTACCCCTGATTCTTTCTTCTTCCTCATTCCCAGACCAGATTCAGCAGCTCATGAGTGTTCTCCCTCGTATTCAGCCTCTTCTCTCCATCCGCTGGCAGCTATCTTATTCCAAACCAATAACTATCCCCCCTGGATTTTCACCTTTTGACAACTCCTTTTGTTTTAAGCTCAAAGCCTTTACCCGCAAAATCCAGCCCCTGAGCTCTTCTCCAACCTCATCTCTTACCCTCCTTCTTCTGTTTCAGAATACTCAGTCTGTCAATTTTGCATTATTAACAATTCTCATTGCATCATTTATGATAAATGACAATCCTCTCATTTCAAAATGGTGAGAAAACCACTGCTTCCTCGAAAACCGAAGTTGCCCTGCCCTTGGAATTGGCAATAGAATCCTGGAAAGTCCCAGATTTGTTTTTACATGCTCTTGGATGAGATACTGAGATAGAAATAGAATAATGGAAATGACTTAGATTTAATTTTTGGATAATATATGATTTCTCTCCTAAGGTGTGGTTGCCACAGTGGAAATGATTTTAAATGCATTTCTAGTATTTAGGGCTAGATTGCAATTCATATTCCCCAGAGAAAACTAAGTTCCTGCCCCCTCTCAAATCCCTGAGAGAATACTCACTAACCACTTGTAATGTTTTTTTTTTTTTAACCCTTTCACTTCAGAGAGGTCTAATTCCCAGCTTGAGTCTCTTCAGCTTTAGCTCAGTCTCAACAGATAGATGCCGATGTCACCTAAAGCCCTGCTGATTCTGTCCCCCTCAGAGAGAGCTTCACTGTCCCTGGGGGAGCGTCACTAGCCCTTCTCTGGTGCGCATGCTCAGCCCCAGAAGGCCTCCCACATCCGGGCAAATTCTGTGCCAAAGCATCAGGACCATGGCGGTCAGGAGCTTAGTCTTTTCAGGTGTCTTGTCTGTCTTGGACTGGACTGAGGGTATCAGTATGCTGTGCTTCTGGTGTGGGGGTTCGGGGGGAGGGAGAGGAGACGGAAGGGGTCTCCCCCTGCATTGCTTGGCAGGGCGCAGAAGACTGTCAGCGTCACCAGCTCTCCAATCAAAGCAAGCTTTGAAGTGCCCACACCTGACTCCAGACACACGTGGATGGCTTCTGAGAGCAAGGGAATGCGAGGTAGGGGGATTCCTTTGCTGTCTCCAGGGCAGCGCCTCCAAGCCACCTGGCCAGACATGCATTTCCCTCCCCCTCGGGGTTAATGACGCTGCACTGTTTCCCAGGAGTGAACACCTTAAATTCTGACAACAGATAATCAGTAAGGATCTGATCTTACCTGTCCTTTCCCGAAGAAGAGAGTAATATAAGAGAATGGTTTGTGTGTATGTGTGTGTGTGTGTGTGTGTATGTAAGAAATGAAATACCTAAGTCCATCTTCCTGGATGTAATGAAATATACCCCTTCCTGTTATGTGTTTATTTATTTATTTATTTATTATTTTTAAAATATTTATTTTTTTGTGCAAGAACTGGGATACAGGCCAGAGGCGGGGTGGGGGGTGGTGGGGGGTGGTGGGGGGTGGTGAGAGGATTCACTAGAGACAGAATGGGGAGCAGAACAGGTGGATTGACTGAAAAACACTGCTGAGGGGAGCTGGGGTGAGTCAGGAGAGGTCTGCTGCGCCACGTGGGTAGCTCCCTGGCTGGGGATCCAACTCATGCTGCAGTAGCTGTTGATTGTTTCATAGTGCTGAGACTTAACCCCTTGTGCCATCAGGGAAGCCCCTGTTGTGTATTTAAAGAATCAGCACTTTTATGTAAACTTGCAAAATTTTTTTCTCAATAAATAAGAAAATGCTTGTAATATTTCTTAGAAATACAGGATCTTTTTGTGCCTGGCAAATAATAGAGACCCTATAGATATTACTGAGGGAATAAACAAGTAATTCCATCTTCCTGTTTTTCTGCATTGAGAAATACCCTCACTCTTGAGTCACTACATCTATAATTAAGAGTGAGCATTTGCCAGTGTAAATCTGTACCTCCCATTGCCATTCTTGGAACATACATAAACTTTGGAAAGCCCCATTTCAGAATTTTTATTTCTTTGAATTTTTACAGAAAACTGGTAATTTTGATGTCAGGTGGTTCTTGATCTAGTTCTTTCAGCAGTATTAAGAATAAAAGATTACCTGAATCTGCACATTGCAAGTCACAGCATGGAGATGTGAGGGAAATAGACTGTAATGTCTGGGAAAATGATATTAGCAGCCTGGATGGACTGCATCTCTCTGGAAATTCCGTTTTGCTCTAAGAATGGAGGTAGGATGGGGGTATGATTTCAATTTTGTGCAAATGAAAAACATTTCAGAGATGTTGCCAGTGCCTTTTCATGAAAGCCCCCCTCCCCATGAGAAAGTTGATGGTATAAAAGTAGAAGGAGTGGGTTAAAGAGAACTTTCAGGTTTGGGGTGTGTTTGCGACAGAAGTTGGGGGGCACTAATGGGAGTGAGGATGACTCGGTTTGAGATTTCTTTTATTTGAAGTATGGAACTTTCAGATTAGTTTAGATCAAGTTGTAGACTTACTCCAAATACATCTAAGGAAAATAAGAGCTCCTTATTAATAAGAAGAGGAAACATAACAATTACCTGTCGGATGTCAGGATAAACATTTTATTTCCTAAGAAGATCCAGAGAGGTCAAATAATACAGCATGTCCTGTTCCATTTTTCCATGTTCATCCCCAAATTTGTGTCAGAAAATAGTAGAGATGAAATCACAGAGGTTTAGTACCCTTGAACCATCGTCCCTGTGCCCCCCAGTATGACCTCCCAGAGTTAAGGAGCAGGAAGTGTCTCCATTTGGGTAGCTGAGCTCCCATTTGCCATCTGTAAGCAGTTCCCATTCTTCCTAGGGGTGACATTGTATGATTATAAATTTCTGTTAATCAACAAAGTCAGTTGGAGTCTTATATTTCTCCACTCCAGGGTAGAAGCTTCATGCTGAAGATAAAATTTAAAAGACCATTTTGATATCTTATTACCTTCACTATTTTGCAAAAATAACAATTTCCAAGAAATGTGCTAGATTCCAGCTGTTCTCCCTCAGCCTGGTTCACAGGCCACCCTGCATTAAAAATTCAGTTTCCATAAGGAGGACTTCACAGTGTTGTCCTGTCTCCTGTCTCCATATTTTAACAAGGATAAAATATGAAGTTTGAGCTGGGAGCAATATTACAATTTTGATATCAGCTACTCTGCACATGTGGTTTTACCTCCCACGTCCTTCCTTTCCTCCAGAGGAAGTTTTCTTAAAGATTTTTCAGCAGGCAGATTTATTACTTGTCATGACTCGGGGATTATCTGTTGGACAGTGTTGCTATTTTCTCTAATACCAGCAAGTAAAAAGAGCAGATCATTTGGCTTTAAGGGACATAGACAGCATTGTAATCACTTCCACACTGTGAGTACAATATGCAGTAACACAAGTGTAATTCCATCACTAATTGAAAGGCTCTCTTTCATGGAACTAATATAGAAATATCAGAGGGTTGTCTGTCTTTTGAGGCTATTTTTCACCAGATGCTTTGTGGATGTGAGGGGATTAGTGAGGTTCTCTAGTCCAATAAACCATTATCCCAAAAGAATTGTTCTGATGGGGCATCACAGTGACATGCCATCATGTTTTAATTTTCATATACAGGGCATTCTGAAAAGTGCATTCTGTCACATGGAGACAGATCAAGACCTAATGCCAGAGACAGTTTGACACCTTTATCATCATTTTTCAATTACCGGCTTCTTCCTCCTTCCTCTCCCTGCACCATTTTCTTCATTCTTTCAGTCTGTTTCTTCACGTCAATTCTCTTTCCTTCCATCCTTTTCTTTAATCCTGCTTTCAGGATATAAACAATCCTAGTTCTTTTCATATTTGTCATTTCCCCCTTTTTAAAAATCCTCTGTCAAAATCTGACAATAAGAACCTAGCATTGTTTGATCTCACAGAAAGCAGGATCATGCTCAGCGAAATAAGCCAGAAAGAAAGAGAAAAATACTGGATGGCCTCACTCATAGCAGGAATCTAGAAAACTTAAATAAGGGACCAGGAAAATGAATAACTATAAGAAAGTGAAAATCATAATCAACAAACAACTATGAACCAGAGACACTCTATGAGGGGTGGGGGGCGGGGAGGGGAGGGATTGGGGTCAAAATAAGGGGGTTGCAATTGTATGGGGAATATAAAAATAAAATTAAAAAAAAAGCAGGACCTAAAATATCAGGAGAATGCCACATTTTTTTTTTTAAAGATTTATTTATTTATACATACAAGCACTGGATACAGTCAGAAGCACAGGAGGGTGAGAGAATTCACCAGAGCCAGACCGGGGAGCAGAGCAGGCAGAAGGACCGAAGCACACTGCTGAGGGGAGCAGCGGGCGGCAGGAGAGGTCTGCGCGCCATGTGGGACCCTCCTCTGGTGGCCGGGGAGCAGCCGGGGATCGAACCGGCTCTGCAGAGGCTGCGGGCAGCTTCGCAACCCAGCGCTCAACCGCTGCGCCACCGGGGAGGCCCGAGAATGCCACATTTTAATAAGTACCTTTATTTTTATTGTGGGATATTGCAGTGCACAGGGCTATATCTGTCGTTATGTCTGGATATGAAATAATTCCAGCAAGATCCTAGTTAAAGCTTGAAGGACAACAAAGCACATTTTTGCTAAACTTATATATTATTAAATTTAAGAAGCATGCCTAACCTCTAGGAGAGCCAACTTTTCAAAAACCCTATATGAACCAAAGGGGGAAAGGGCTAATTACCTTGTGTTCTTATTTTTAATAAAGCAAGTCTTGAAGGTTTACAAAATTTTATCGCTGTTATAATTACTATTAAAATTTTAATAAATAAAAATATACAAAATTATTTACAATTTAGTATTTTAATTTTGTAAAGTTGTATTCCCCATTAAGTTTTCTTATGGGAAAAGATGGGTAACTCAGAGGATAGAACCAAGAGCTTAAGGAGTAGTGTGAAAAGCCAGAGAATATAGATCTTGGGGACAACTGAGCTCTAGTCAAGGAACTGACCACAAATCCAGGAGGATTTCAGAATTGCAATGTACCAGTGACTTCCATGAACTTACCTTCCCCATGTATTTGAACAGGAGTACCTCTAATGGTTTTCCTGTGTCTACTCAGTCATCGTATGTTGGGTGTGTGGAGGCCAGTAACTTGTATCTTTAGTTTACAGACCTTTAGATTGAGAGGAACCCAACCCAAGCAAGTTTGCAAAAGGTCCTGACCTAAAAGACAGTCCCTTGGGTCTCAATCTTTTGTTGAATGCCACAGAGATAAGATTTTCTAGCAGGATTTTGAAAGGGTTAAGTATCTTTTGGAAGGAACATAACAGTAACTGTCCGGCATGTGAAATTTGCTGGTATTGAAGCATGTTTCCAAATTATTTGACTTTCCTCCCAGTGAGAAGAGGGATCTATGCCCCTTTTCCTTAAATATAAATTGGACTAGTTGTCACAAGTGAACATGATACTATAAAACTGAGATGACGACAAAGAGGCCACAAAACTTCTGTGTGGTTCTTTTTGGGACACATACTTGAAAACCTGCAATACTATGTAAGAAGTTTGACTCTCCTGAAAACACTATGCTGGGAAGAAGCCTAAGCCAAAGAGAAAAGAAGAGTCATATGGATATGTTAATAGTTACCACTGAGGAGTTAACTGACTGCTAACATCAGCAACAGACATGTGAGTGAAGAGATCTCCATATAACTCCTGCCCTACTCATCCAAGCCACCCTAATCTTGAGGTAACCATTGAGGCAACTTAATCCTGTAAGACAAAATATTTGCTGTCATTCACAATAGTAGCAGGAACACGTGACATTATTTTGAGTGTGCAAGGAATTGGTTCTAATTGTAAAATTTGAAAACATACAGAAAACTATAGAAAATAATGAAATAAAAAGCGTATATACACTATTCAATTTCATGTGCTATATTTATTTTAGCGTGTTTTTTTAAATAAAATATTGTAAATGTTATTGCAGATTTCATATTCTTTCTCCCCAGAGGTAACTGAATTTGTTTTTTGGTCATTTCCTTACAGTTTTTTATATTATTATTACAGGTAAAATATCAAAAATAATTTGGAATACTTTGCTTTATTATTTTAAACCTTATACAAATGCTATCTACCTTACAGAACTTGACATTTTGTAATTAGATTTATGTTTTCATTTTTAGGTCTTGTTTATTAATTTTCATTGCTGAGTAGTATTCCACCACATGGGTATATGATAATTTACTTATGCAATCTGTATGGGATGGATTCTTCTCAATATTGAAGTTCTTTTGTTTTCAATATTAAAGAAAATACTAGAAACAATACACTAACAATTTTGTGCTTGTCTTCTTGCACACAAGTGCAAACTACATTGGTCATATGCATAGAAGGGAAATTGCTGGGTTAAAAGATATTAAAATTTCACTTTTACTAACTTTATAATCTTTTACTAACTTTATAGTCTTGTCCAACGCTTTAGCTAGATGGTCAGGAACATGGAATTAACATGATTAAATAATTGTTGACAAGAAAATTTGGGGAAGAGGTCCATAGAAAAACTTCTTCAAATGGTCAAAAACATGGAGATATTAGTGCACCATGTGGATGCTCACTGAAGGGTGACCTCAGCAAAGGATTTTAATAATCAGGTAAAAAGGATGACTTAATTTGTGGATATGAGTCAGTCTTTCCAGTTACTCCTCCCATCACCCAAAGGAACAAAATGAGCCTGGTGGTAGGAATAGAGGTCATACATGGGTCAGTAACGTGGACTTCACTCACCAAGATTGCCTGGGCTGTGGCCATGGCTGATTGCTATCAGTAGAAACCAACACTGAATCTCCAATATGATACCATGGTCCAGATTTATCCGTCAGCTACCTGACAGCAGGTAGATTATATTAGATTATTTCTATCATGCAACACATTTTTTTTTTTTACTGGAATACACAGTTACTCTACAGTTCTCCCTCCCTGTATGCAATGCTCTTGCCAGAACTACCATCTGTAGACTGACAGGATGTCTTACCATCAATTGTATTCCACACTGTATTGCTTTTGCTCAATCAAATAATTTTACAACAAAAATAGTGTGGCTATGTCCCATGTTTGTGGAAATCACTCGTCTTATCCTTCTGGGGAAGTGGTTAGTGTGTTTCCAGCTGTACATAAGATACTTGTGTCATTGGAAGTGGAACTATGACTTTATGGTGTTAATTTGTAGATTAAGGATAGTAACCCATTGATAAGGGATTGACCTGTGATGGTTAATTTTACATGTCAACTTGATTGGGCCACATTGCTCTCCTGGGTCTCCAACTTGTCAAATGCAGATATTTGATCTGTCAGCCACTGTAATCACATGAGCCAGTTGCTTATAGTATATCTCAAATATTTATCTCTTTCTGTCTCTGTCTCTGTCTCTCTCTCTCTCACCCCACTCCCCACATATATCTTTTTGATTCTGTTATTCCAGATAATGCATTATATATTGCTCCACAATGTAAGATTGTACCAATTTACAATCTCATAACCTGCATGTGCATTCTTATTTTTCTATATCCTCATTGACAGTCAACCTTTCTCCTCTATGAAGAAATATGTTTTATCTTTTTAAAAATTATGTTTGTTCATTTTTTTATTATAATAAACATACATGTATCTTATATGTCCTAAAATCTAGATACTTTATGTATCTAAGTTCTATTTGTATGTGTATACATATATGTATATATTTTATTTATTTATTTATTTTAAAGATTTATTTATTATACAAGCACTGGGTACAGTCAGAAGCGTGGGAGGGTGAGAGGATTCACCAGAGTCAGAGCAGGGAGCAGAACAGGCAGACTGACGAAATGCACTGCTGAGGGGAGTAGTGGGTGGCAGGAGAGCTCTGCGCGCCATGTGGGACCCTCGCCCGGCAGCCGGGGATCGAACCGGTGCAGCAGAGGCTGCAGGCAGCTTCACAGCCCAGTGCTCAGCAGCCCAGTGCTCAACCACTGCACCACCGGGGAGGCCCGTATATGTATATATTTTAAATACTAACCCCTTGCCAGTTGTATGAGCTGAATGTCTTCTTATGGGCTTTGGCTTATCTTTTTTACTTTATTTATGACTTTAAAAAAATATCAATAAACTTTAATACATGAATGTGATCAAATATCTAATTTTCCGCTTCATTTTAATCAATGCTTCCTTACTAAGAAATGACAAAAATGTTCCTCTCTATTTTCTTCAAAGGTTTAAAATTATATGTTTTGTACTTAGTCTTTAATATATCTGAGATTACTTGATGTAAGATAGGAGATCTAAATTTATTTTAGTCCATAGGAATTACCAGTTTTCGCAGCACCTTTTTTGAAAACCTCATTGTTTATATATTATAATGCTGCTTAGATCTTTTATCATGTTTCAGTGTGTGTTCAGGTCAGTTTCTGAGTTCTCCATTGTATCACATTGGACTATAGTCTACACATGTTGCTGGCCTGTCATATTAATTTGGATAAATTATCTCATGTTTCTTAGATTTTTTTATGTGAAAATACGGACGATCATTTCTCTTTTCAATTTCAACTTCCTATTTCTTTTTCTTTTCTAACTATAATAGTCAGACCCTCCAAGGGCAATGTCCAGTAAAAGTGGTGATAAAGGCGATCTTTGTCTTCCCCCCCGCTAAAGCCCAGCCATTATACATGGTATTTTTATAGGTTTTCAGGGGATATAATTTGTTATAACTAGATAGTTCTCTTCTACTTTTAGTTTGCAATGAACTCTTATAATGAATGAGATTTGAATTTTATTTAACACTTTCCCCATATTCTTGAGGTAGTTACATTGGTTTTCTCCTTTAATCTACCCAGAGCAGGGATTTTACCTTGTTTAGTACTTAATATCCAGCTTCCATTAAAACTGTCAGCAAATAGTAGCAACTCAATAAATACTGGTTAAATAGATGGCTATAAAACATATACTCGTGACTGATAGTGCACAGAGGATGCCTAAGGGAGGAGGGTGTGCCGCTCATTTCTTAATTTCTAGCCTGCTATGTGCTTTCCTCTTCTGGCCGCTCACTCACTATCCCTTTTGCCATCCTCATGGCCTCCAGGAACACAACATACCAGCACCTTTCACAGTGTTCCAAAGTAACTGAACTCTGAAGAGGAAGGAAAAGCTGCCCTTCACTTAGCACTGGTGTCAATGTGAAATACTACACCCAACTCCCTGTCATGCATCTACCAGTATATTTTAAAAATTATCAGGGGCCTGTATAAGTGAATTGCAGTACAAGAGTGACTTGCTGTCACTCTGTGAGTCTTCTGGTGGCCGAAGACGTTCTCCTGGAAGCTTGGTCTGGCCTTCTGAATGTCAATTGCTTTGTGAAACCGTTTGCACAATTTCATATGTGCACCTCCACATTCCCAATACCAACATCCTATGCCACTACCAAAAGGACCTTCTTCCCTACCATTTATGACTTGCTGAAAATCATTCCCTATCTGGACCGTATCTTTCTTCTACACTTGGCCATCACTGTTTTTCTGTGGTTTTTATGACAATCTAATTTTGTCTAATATCTTTCAGCAAATGTCAACATGATTCATATTTCTGTGTCAGTGTAGCTCTCTTCCCACCTCCTCTTCTTCTCAAAACTTTTATAATCTTTATTCCTTAGGTCCTGGATTTCACAATGGTGTTTCCAGATGCAGGCCTTTTTCATTTAAATGGTTTTAATTGAGAAATTGGTCTTAAGGACTTTTCTAACATTATTTTCTTAGTAATGTATCTGTTTTCTTGGTGATTGCTTTCTGGAACTATTAGTAGTAGAGTGCAGGACCATCCCCAAATCTCATCTTAATCTTTTCTCTCCTTTGTTCCATCTCTTGCTATTTTGGGTCTATATTTTGGGAGATTACGTTGACTTTATCTTTCAACTTCTGTATTGAAATTTTCTTATTTTAGCAATAATTTTCTGTTAAATGTCAAGACCTCTTTCTCATTCTCTGATTGCTTCTTCCTCCCATTTTAGGGATGCAGTAACTTATTGAATCCCCAGGACTTACCTTTATTTTGAAGTTATTTTCTTTTTTTCTCCATGACCCCATTTTTTCTAAAGCCAGTTTTCTTGCCGTTGTCATTTATTTGACTGTTCCCCCCTGCTCCCTTCTTATTCTGTAGACTTCCTTTGGTTGTCTTGTGAGCCTAAGTCACTAGTTATTTTTGTCCCTCTCAAGATGAAGCAACAACAATGCTGTTAGCAGCTGTGTGGACATGGCTGACCTGTCAACAGTGCCCCAGCTTCAGGGGCTTAGGGCCTGAATATCAAAGGCTTCCTCTCAGCTACCAACTCTCCCAAGCCTGCTCCCTCTACATGGCCCTCAGAGAGGGAGATCACAGTGAGCCCATCCTTCTTGGGTTGGGTTCTTCCAGAAGCAGACTCTAAAGCAAGGACTTATAATGCTACAACTGTTTTTATTAAGGAGGGAAGAAACGTGCAAGGGAATAGGGAGGAGGGAGGAGAGGAGGAAGGGCCAAACACAGGGGCTCTCTGGTAGAGTCTCAAACTCCACCTAAGCCTTTGGGAAGCTCCAGTGGGTAAATGACCCCTGTAGTTTGTCCCACCTAAGGTATGCCCCACAGAGCCACTACCATGGGCTGTCCTGGGGCATGGAGGGGAGACACACTTCTAGGCCTCTGAAATGCAAGACTGGTTCAGTGCCTAGCAAGACCCCCTAAAGTTATGGGTGCTGTCCATAGCAGCAGTGAAAGCAGAAGCTGGGGTGAGGGGCATGGAGCTGTGAAAAGACCTGAGGGAAGTGGGCCAGAGAGAACACCAAGAGTGCCTGTGTTCAGCCCCAGACTGTAGAGATCCACCCTTTAACTGTGATGATCTTTTCTGAAGCTCTTTGTGTTCTAATTTCCTTGTTTATAAGTCAGGCATAAGGATAGCATTGTAAGGATTAGTTTATTTGCATGACATAGTGAGACTAGAAAATTATCTGAAAGGCTGGCTTCAGCATTCACATTGGGGAAGAGCCTCTTGGAGAAATTGAAAAGCCCACGCAGGAAGGGAGGGATTAGACCCTGAGGACAGCAGTGTCAGTAGGCCCTCCAAACCACCAGAGGGCAAAGGAAGGGGCTCTGCCTGGGAAAAGGGAGGATGGAGAGCTTGATATTTTGCTACTGAAAGGGAACTGAATAAGAAGAATGTTTATAACAGCTTTACTCATCATTGCCAAAATTTGGAAGCAACCAAGATGTCCTTCAGTAGGTGAGTGGATAAACTGTGGCTCATTGAAGCACTGGAATATTATTCAGTGCTAAAAAGAAAAGAATTATCAAGCATGAAAAGATAGAGAGGAATCTTGAATGTTTAAGCCGATCTGAAAGGGTTACATACTGTATGATGCCAGTTACATGACATTATGGAAAAGGCCAAACTGTGGAGACAATAAAAGGATCAGTTGTTGCCTGGGGCTCAGGGGAGGGAGGAAGGAGCAGGCAGAGCACAGAAGATTTTTATGGCAGTGAAACTGTTTTCTAGAAGACAATAACGGTGGACATAAGTTGTTCCATATTTGTTGAAACCCATAGAATGTACACGATCAAGAGTGAAGACTAATGTAAGCTGTGGATTTAGGGTGATGGTGATGGCTCAATGTGGGTCTACTCTGGTGTGCGATGTGGATAATGGGGGAAGCTGTGCATGCGTTGGGGTGGAAGACGTGGGAATGTGATTTCTGTTCGATTTTGCTGTGAACTTAAAACTGTTCTTCAAAAATATGTCTGTTTTAAATAAATGGAATGAAAGGCATGGAGAAGGGGAGATGGGAAGAGAGGAGCTGGCACATGGATGGAGATGGAAACTGGGTAAGACTGAATATGCACAGTGATGGCGACCCTGGGCACAGAGAGCTGTTTCCTTTAGTAACAGGGTAACCCCTAGGAAAAGGGGAGGCTCCCTGCCCCACCCTAAGGAAGGGTGGAGCTGGGCAGGGAGGCGATGCTAGAAAATACTGAGAGAAGGACTGAGAAAGGAGTAGAAGTGGGGGAGAGAGAGAGAGGGAGAGAGAGAGGGAGGGAGGGAGAGAAAGGACTGGATGAGGCACATAGAGCACAGAGGCATGAAGACATCACACTTGCTTCTCTGCCTTGGACTTGTACAAGAGACTTGGGGGGACATGGAAAGAGACACTTGAAAGAGACAGAGACATGTGTGAGAGACCCATGGGGAGGCTGACAATGGCAGCCTTTATCTTGACTTGTATTTAGATTTTGTCCTTGACTCTGGAAGGCAAGCCTCCGACTTGTCTGGCCCCTTCGGCACCTTTCCTATGGGTCCCCACCAGAAGCTGCCTTAGACTTGTGGGAAGCTTTGGGGCCTCAGTAGTCCTGCTTTGGCTGAACATTCCAGCCCTGTTTGGCTGGACATTCACACACGAGGGGATGGGTAACTTGGGGTGTTTAATTGGAAATTAATTTGAACTATATTATTTCTCTTCTCTATCACACACTAATTGTATTAAATTTCTTTTCTATTGAAGATCTTTGCACTCAGAGTATGTTTATTTCAATACAGATAGCAAACCTATTTAGAGCAGGAAGGTTTTGTGGGTCCTAGGTTGCTCATCACTGTACCTTGTAACACTCTGAAGATGTGGATGCTGGGCTGCCAAAACCTCTTTTCCTCCCAAACCTCTGTTTCTCTACTCATCACCTGGCTTCCTTGGGCAGGACACACCTGCATGTAAAGCTGGCTGATGGGAACTGAGCAGAGTGTGGGTCCCAAATCTGAGTCAGACAGTTATCTAGAGAGGCAACATACTGAGAAACAGAATCCAATGGAGCCATGAGCTCCAAAGCCCCTGGAGAATCTGAACAACCTTGGGTGAGTGCTTGGGGAGTTCAAGCCAGTGCCACCTAACTCCTCAAGGGGCACCACGGGCCCTATGGGCTCTTCTGTGGCAGGCCAAGTCCACCCTGCAGACCAGTCGGGGCTGTGGAAACTGTCTTCAGCCCTAGGAGCTTCACGAAGAGGCTGTGGGCTTGAGAATCCAGTGCCCTCCCTCCTTATCTCCTCCAGAGAAGTGTCTGCAGTCTACTCTCTTTGATGTCCCCCAACTTCATGGAGAGAGGGTTCAGAGGGGCCCAGGTAGTTTCCTAATAGAAATGTTCTGCCTTCCTTGTGGGGGCTGGTGCTGCCAGCTGTCAGCATTCTACACCTGCATCGCTGCTTCTGGGAAAGAACAAACACAAACCATTGAGGGCATATCTCACATTTGTAATCCAATCTTTTTTCTTCAGGAATTTCAAGTTGTGTATTTCCTATTTGGTCTTTAATAGATGGTCTCACTCATAGCAGGAATCTAGAATACTTAAATAAGGGACCAGGAAAATGAATAACTATAAGAAAGTGAAAATCAAAATCAACAAAAACTATGAACCAGAGACACTTTTTGGGGGGTGGGGGGCGGGAGGGGAGGGATTGGGGTCAGAATGGGGGGATTGCAATTGTATGGGGAATATAAAAATAAAATTTATTAATTAAAAAAATAAAATAAAATTTCAATTTTGAAAAAAAAATATCTAAAATTGAATGGTGTGAGATAGTAAATCAAAATTTATTTTTAGTCCACATAGATAACCAATTGTCACAGCGCCTTCACTGAAATTTCATTCTTTTTTTTTTCATGATTAAAATCATACCTCTCCTTAATTTTTTTATTTATTTAAATTTTATTTTTATATTCCCCATACTATTACAACCCCCTTAACATTCCTGATCTCATCGGAAACTTCATTCTTTACCTATAAATACTGTTACTTTTATCCTGCATCATGTTTCAGTGTCAATTTTTGGGTTCCCTACCATGTTATAGTGATTGGACCAAGCCTCCTTCTACCTCTACTTAATAAAGCTTCTTGGTAGATGCTGAAATGTGCAGAACGTACTGAGAAGAGGGTAGAAAAGATTTTGGAAGCACTCTTGAGGCACAAGAACAATGTACATGTCTTTCCATGTACTAACCCTCCGTGTACTGACCTTGAGTGAGTTAGGCAACAGCCTGCACTTCATTATGAACTAGTGAATGGAATAATAAGTTGTTTTGTGGAACTCAAAAAAGGATAAAATAGTCTGCTTAGGCTAGACTAGCATGGTAGTAAACACTTGGTGGAGAGACATCATTTGTTGCACCTAAACCCATAGCATGTCCAGGCTGGGGACAGTTCCAAAAGAGACCTAAGCATCTCGCCTGAGAGTATGGCAGGAAGGTTTCACAGACCAAGAAGATTTGTCCTTTGTTTTCTTTCCAACTGCAGTTATGAGGCCAAGTGCATTGTAAAGATGGACGTCATGTACGCAATTATGTCCTCTGACTTTTGATTCCTCTCACTTTAGCAGTTCCTCTATTTGATGCTTTGCTGTGACACATGCACAATTACCTCGGGCGGATCTGTGACTAAAGTAGGACCCAGAGGGAAATGCAGTTGTCAGCTGCAGCAAGGACATGGGGGAGCAGTAGGTTTTCTTCCTATCTGGACTCAGCAGCAGAGGCCAATGACATTCTTTAATGACCTGACACATTTGAAGGGTTCTTTTTTAAATTATCAAGATAAAACAAGAACATCTTAATCATACATCTAAGATGTTGGGACAAAGGATTACATTCTGGGGCCTCCCCAGGTGGTGCAGGCAGTTGAGCACTGCGCTGCGAAGCTGTCCGCAGTGCCGGTTAGATCCCGGCTGGCCAGCAAGGGTCCCACATGGCACAGCAGACCTCTCCTGTCTCGCCCGCTGCTCCCCTCAGCAGTGTATTTCGTCGGTCTGCCTGTTCTGTTCCCCGCTCTGTCTCTAGTGTGTCTATCACCCTCCCGCACATCTGGCCTATACCCTGGTTCTTGTATAAATAAATAAATAAAGCTTTTAAAAAAATGTTACATTCTGATTGTTCATTATATATTTATAAGAATGTAGAATAGACCTAATAAAGTGGACCTAAAACAATATGAAAGGATCTCCCCTTGTGGATCTTGAAAAGCAGTTAGGAAAATAAAATTAAATGTATGTAGCAATCATTAAGTAATGTGGGACAGTGTCTATTTTCTCATTAGCTTTGGTAGCTTTTACCAACATGATTCACCATTAACTCGATCCAGACTCTCCTATTACTAGCTCTAAATAATTTCTTCAACTCACTGGCATTTGGTATATTCCAAGCGTTGGACACATTTTTTTGAGGCAGTCAGAAAAACACAAGACATGCTTCCTGGAATAGAAAGATAATCATGCTTTAGGGACTCTAAAATTTATATTTATGAAACAGGTAAATAAACTGTTGGGGAAGGAATATTCAGATTGGAAAAGTAACTTAAGACAGCAGGCCTAGAAAGGCTGTGGTTTTATTGCTATTGCAACAGAGTGTATGTTTATGACAGGTGGTGGCAACTGTTACAGCTTTGCTTTATTTTACATAACTTGTAAATTTACAATAAAAGGAGAGGCAGCTTTTACTGAGCACCCTTTTGTGGTTTCTTGACTACTGTAATACTATTCCTTAGTTAGTTGGACAAATGAGTAGAAGGTGTGACCTTCCCCCAAGGTTAAATACTCTGGCGGGAAAGGGTTGGCATTAATTCTTTCCCTTGTGCAAAAATCTGGGAATTATATTTTAAAGGAATGAAGATTTAACTGTCTTTCACATAAGGTATTTGAACAAAAGCCCACAAAGGAGGTGTTCTTCTGTAACTTGTGGGTTTCTTGTCTAATGTGAAGTTGAGAGGCAGGGCTGAGGTGAATGAGACAATGAGACATTGAGGTGAATCAGACACAGACTCAGGGGAACTTTTGGAAAAATCTTCTCAGATACCAGTCAGAAGATTTGTTCAGACCTCCAGGAAGAACTTTGTTGCCTTCGTAGACCTCGGAAACCTCCACAGTGGATCTCTGCTTCAAACTGCAGCCTAAGCATTGCTCCAGCCTCCAGCCCTGCCCCTGACATCACCTGCTGACGGGTACTATTGCCTGTGCCTGTGGGCCTGGGCCCAGAGTCTGTAAAAGGCTATTAGCTTTCCCAGGGCTGTAACAATGTTAGTGAGCAGAATGAGGGGCACCCCAGGAACCCCAAACTTGCCGGCTCTAAATGGGTTCTGCCATCTGCTGCATAAAGACAAACATACTCTTAATGAATAAGACCTTCAATAGAAAAGAACTTCAATACAATTAATGTGCAATAGAGAGAAAAGACAACAGTTAAAATAGTTTCCCCATGAAACCCCCAAAGTTAGCCATCCCCTTGTGGGTAAATGCCCAGCCAAACAGGGTTGGCCCAAAGCAGGACCTCTGAGGCCTGAAACCTTGCACAAATCTAAGCACCTTCTGGTGGGGACCCATAAGAAAGGGGTAGAAGGGACTAGGTAAGTCTGGAAGGAATGAAGCAAAATCAAGATAATGGCTGCCATTGTCAGCCTCCCCATGAGTCTCTCGCCCACATCGCTGTCACTTTCAAATGTCTCCTTCCATGTCCCCCAAGTCCCTGGTACAAGTCCCAGGCCGAGAAGCAAGTGTGGTATCTTCTTCACATGCCTCTCTGTTCCACATGCCTCTCTGCTCCACGTGCCTCCTCCGACTCTCCTTGTCTTCTTCCTTTTTCTTTCCTAGCTTCTCCTTGTGGCTGAGCATCACTCCTCCTTGGGCGGGGCAGGGAATGTAGGACCTCCCCTTTCTAAGGAGATTGCACCATTACAGCTCTAGTGCCTGTACTCTGGCATCCAGCCCTGATCACCTGTGTGCGGCTCCTCCTCTGCACCTCTTGCTAGCACCGTGAGTTGAATCTCGGTCTAACACTCACTGGTGTGGGCACCGGTCCCAGGCCCTCATCAAAAAGGCCATCTTGCACAAGCAGCCTTTGTTTGGGACTACTGGATACTGTGGGCACTATTTGGAGTAAAGCAACTGGCTATTTGTGGCCTTGGAAACTTCATTTCCCCATTCTCCTATTTGTTAAATTAAATTGTTAAATTAAATTAATTGTAATTGCAGCCTGAGCCTGAGTGGTCTTGCAATTGTGAGTGCACAGGTAGAACCCAGTGACCTGCTCCCCCATCTTGGCACTATCTTTGGCGCTATTTGAAGTGCTGTCTAAGTTTTACTACTGTTACTGTTTCAGGACACCATTTTTATTGAAAAAATTGTCCCCCTAAGTTTCTTTATAGTCGTTCCCCTTCTTGCCTCCTTCTTGAATGTATGTTTTGGTGGGATGGGAGAAAGACAAGTATCATTGGGAACAGCAGAAACCCTGAAGAGGAAACTGTCTCCTCTATAGTATTATGTCTCTGAATGTTGAAATAAAATAATGAGCAAGAAAGAGACAAAGAAAAGCCTTAAGAAGGGTTGCATGTTGAGTGCCATTCTTCTATCCTCTGCTGAAGCCTGCCCAACACAGGAACAGTGCAGGTGCTGAACACTCAAACTGGGCCTGCAAGAATGGCTAGGCCATCATCATGGCAAGAAAAGATAATCCACCTAAGCCCTCTGTGATGTGAGGCAATCCGAGAAAGAACAGGCGAAAAGAAGCTTGAAGTCCAGACATCTGAAAGGAAGTCACCCTTTGAAGATTCTTTCAAGTACAAAACACACAGGGGCTCACATAATTCTGACACAGGCAGGGAAATAAATATCCACAAACACACACGTCGGGCAGAGCTGCATACGTGAGGCACCCAGCAGAGTTAGTTTTTGAGCCTTAAGCTCTTCTTTTCCCCACCTCCAACCTCAAAGCATGGAATCATAAAAATCCAAATAAATAAACCCTGTGCGGACTTCCAGGACACATTTGTCACTCGGTGAAAAGCCAGGGAGGGGACAGCAAATGCAGTCAACCAGCACTTGCTGACTGTCACTAGAGGCCCCAGGGCTGTTTCTTGGCTCCTTCTCTGCCATCAGAGGGCAGGTGGGGCAATAGAATGAGATGCCTTCACCTGGGGGTGGGTCCTGCAGCATTTTTCAAGATATTAGCAATGGCAGTAGAATATAATAGTTAAGTCATAGGTTCAAGTTCTGGAACAGCCACGATGCATAACTTTTCTCACTCAGTTGCTTTGTGTGGACCATGAGGATACCAAGAGTACCTGCCTTCAGGGTTAGTGTGAGGATGAAGGGCATCTATCTAATGCTGCATGAGGACAAAGGGACACACAGTAAGCACGTGAATGCTCATTTACCTACATGTGGCCACTAATATCTGCCTACTTCCCTCCAGATCAAACTGCATTGATTCAATCAGTGTCAACATGTTGACTTAACAACCTATCGATCTGGTCAAGTTAGTGAAAACAATCAGTCAAACTGGTGGCTTGACATTTAGTAGATGAAAATTGACCTTTTCTCTCCCACATTTCAAGTTATGATGTCATCTAGCTACAGTTTTCAAATCTGCGGCTGAGATCAGATGGAATAATTCATCTGAATGCACACTGTGGGTGGTGAGGGGGCTGGACAAGCAGAGTGTGTTGCTGTGTGTACTGGGCATGGTGCTTTGAGGAGTGTCTCTGGAGCAATGGTCTAGCTGAGTGGGTCTGCTTGCTAAGACCTCACCCACACACTTCTTCCCAGGACAGAGGATCAGGGCCTTGGAGCTTAGGCTGCTGACAAAGTGTGAGTATGTTTTCCTTGTAAACAGAGCATCAAGTTCTTGGTTTCTGCTTCAGACGTTAGTCTGTAGTACTTGTAGACACATTTCTGTGTGGTAGGCAAAGCCATGGGAAAAACTCAGAAGGGAAGTTGTGAGATTTATAAAGCCTTTGCAGGCTGCAGCTCCATCTGACATGGACTTAGGAGAGGCTGCACTCCAGGCTGGTCACTGGCCTAATTTAGGCTGCCTTATCCTTGAATCCATATCACTTCTCCATAACTACAACCTCAAAATCCTTCACTGATTAGTTTGTATGTCTACTTTTCACATTTAACTAGAAATCTCTTGATGTTAGAGAATATATTGCACCTACTTTATTTTTGTATTTCTCAGCATTTAATAAACCCTCAAAAAATGTCGCTTCAATGAATGAATGAATTGATGAGTGAATGGATTTTAACTGATTTCCAGAGTAGAAGGACATCTTTGATATCATCCATTTTGTTTTCCCCTTCACATCTAAAAACAAAGATAATTACCACCTCTCAAAAGTTAAGATGTTCAAAAGATGCCCTTACTAATTTACTCAGCAAATATTGTTTGAATCCCTATGGTATGGTGATACTATTTTCATCCTTTAGGATATAGCAATGAACACAACAGACCACAAAATTCTCTGACCTCACAGAACTAGCATTTTAGTAGAGGAGACAGACAACACATAAATAAGTCACTGCCAAGTAGATTAGTAGAGAGACCAGAGAGAAACAAAGAGCAGGTTAAAGGCAATCAAGAGAACTAAGGCAGATACAATTTCAAAGAGGGTGTTCAGAGCATGTCTTTTGACAAAGTAACATTGAAACAAGAGTGTGACAACGTGTGATGGGTGATAAGAAACACAGGGAAAGGCACCAGCCAATGCCACTTCCCTATGCGGGACCGAGCTGCACAGGGGCTATGTGGGACTCAGGGCCCACAGTGGAGTGAGTGGAGGGAAGGTATGAAGAGTTGAGGGTGGTATTGGGCCTGGCTTTTACTTTGAAGTCAGGAGACTTTGTAATCCCGTAGATAGAGACATGATTTGAATTATGTTTGAAGTTGTTATGATGGCTGGTAAGCATAGACAGTAGCAGAAAACAAACAGGAAACTGGGGAGGCCCCAGTCAGTAATCCAGGTCAGAGATGGTGTGTCTTCTCTCAGATGGTAGCAGTGGGTGTGGTGAGCAGCGGTTACAATATTTATGGAACTGTAGAGATGGAAGATTTCCATCCAACTCGGTGAGGAACAGAAAGAAAAGGCACTTAGAGATTGTGTACTTAATGCACTAGATACTCTGTGAATCATCTCAGTTACTTCTCTAAACACTTTTAGGAACTAGGACAAAGCAGAGTCTCTTCCCTCCATGCCATCGTGCATTCTATTGTTCTAAAATGCTTTATGGAACACATTTTGTTTTAGTTTGCAGGCCGGGGGACAACAGACCTCAATAAGCAATTTTGGCTTGGAGTATAGAGTTATAAGTGACATTAGATAAACTTCCTCATGTGTAAAATGGGGTTAGAAACTAATAGCTACCATTTGTTGAGGGCTAATGCATGCCTCTTGCAAATCTTCTAACAAAAAATGTGGTGTGCCTTGTTTTCCTCCATTTCACAGATGAAAAAACTGAGGATAGTCAGGATTAAGTAATTTGCTCTAAGTAACACAGAACAGTGGAGACTTGGACCACAGGCTGTCTAGTTCTCACTTTTTGCTATACATGTCTTTTCTCTGAGTCCAAGATTCTGACTGAGCTTGGGGTAGAGATGGAGAGCTAAGATGGTTACTGATTGGTGCATATGAATGTCCAGAAAAAGAAGAGAGAAAAGTTCTTTTAAGTGGGAATTCTAAGAAAAATGTAAGTTATTGCTCTAACTCTTATATTGCTGTTACATTGTCCACAGTGGGGAGAAAATGGCTGATCATGATGCATACAGGTTGATTGAACTCCATCAGGTCAATTAAAATGTTTTCTCTTCTCACCTTTTCATTGAGCTGACATAAAGACAGCTGACCAAACCAAGAGTCTTACCAAAGTCAGCTCTGTTTTTCCCTCCTCTCTTTGTCTACCCCCTGTCGAGCTTTTGGGATTTTTTTTAATCTTTCTCTTTTTTTTACTTCACTGTTTGACTTGAGTCAGCTCAAGTCCTTTGCAAACTTGACTCCCAATTCCCCAGGCACCCGTCACATTATCGTGGTGTGTTAAAGAATGCATATAAATAACATACTGGAATCTAAAGAAAATTTTTTATCCATCCACAGTCTCTAGAAAAAAAATTCCCTCTGGCTATATACATCTGGACTCCACATGAGCTGAAAGAATGATGCCCACAGTTCAGGTTTAGCAGTGTGAAATGAACGTCATGAATAACTTTGCCCCAGTACTGAGTAATAGTCACTGTTGCCCCAACATCACTAATGTAGCTTGAGAAGTCAGCCTGGGGGCTGTGATCTCTTCCTTCTCCCCTCCTGTGAGGAGAATGACAATAATCTTCGCCATCACCCACCAGTTGCCTCTCTCACAACTGTACATCTGAACAATTGGTCAGTGTGGTAACATCTGCAGGGAATTCTGACTCCAGCCTGCTGCAATCACCATGAGGTCTAATGTTGGCAAGACACCCCAGCAGAGTACAGCAGAAGGAGTGGACTGGAAAGCAGAAGATCTGGGAATCCCACATAGACACTGCTCTCCCCTTTTACCTCTTGGGTGTCTGAGCAATTTTTAACCCAGGGCCCAGCTGTAAATCACTTTAGTTCACTGTGGATAAAGAACAAGAAACTTAGCAGGGGGGTGAGAAAGGAAACACACATTATCATCAACTCTACACCATGCTGTGCCTGTGTTTATGAAAGGGAGAGAATAAGCAATAATACTCAGGGTGATCTAAAGATTTGGGTCATAGGGCTTCAGAAGGGGCTGAAATTCTGCTCTGTGCCTTTCATTGAGCCAGGACAAATAATTTCACCTAGAGGAAACATTTGAGATAAGTTCAGTTGTCAATAAAGAAGTAATAATGATAATTTGAAAATCATCAAATAAATAAACTTAACTGTTTTGCTCAGGAAGTCAGACTGGAAGGGGTGATTTTTAAGGAGATAGAGGAATTGGGATTATTTAAGGCATGGCCTGCTTCATTTTTGAATTTCTGGGAGTAGAGTTAGCCCAGTAGACAATACAGAAGATGATAAGTATTATTAAAACTTTGGAGAGGGAACAGAGAGAGTGGACTTCATTTTCAGGACTGGGGATAGGAAAGCAGAGAGGCTGACCCTCTTCCTAGCTTAACTTTTTATATAAGCCTATATGATTAAAATTTAATCCGTAGGTCTGTTGGCTGAGACCTCTAATAATAATATGACTATTTGAGTTTGATGATTGATATTTACTGTCATGGAAAATGCTTCTAAAATTTTCCCGGGGATTTTTTTTGGGGGGGTATGTGCTCTATTGACTTATTACCTTAAGAAAAAACGTGGGCCTCCCTGGTGGCACAAGGAGTTAAGTCTCAGCACTATGAAGCTATCCACAGCCACTGCAGCAACATTTTGACCCCTCACCAGGGAACTAACCTATATGGTGTGGCACACCTCTCCTATCTTGCCTGCTGCTCCCCTCAGCAATGTATTTCAGTCAATCTGTCTGTTCTGTTCCCCACTCTGTCTCTGATGAATCTCTTACCCCCTGCACCTCTGGCCTATAACCCAGGTCTTGTATGAACACATAAATTAAATAAATTTTTAAAAAAGAAAAAACTTTGCTAGTTTGAGTCATTCTCAATTGCTAATTTAACTTACAAACTCAGAAACTATTTATTCCAGCAAAAGCTTTGGATTCTCTAATTGTCAATGGAAAACTGGTAAATGTAATGAGGCAGGAAGCTGTGGATGGGCTGTGATATCCCAGGAGGGTATCACCCTCTTTGCCAAATATTTGGATCAACAACCAGCCATCAGCCACAGTTTGACGTAATTACATTGGAAGAGCTTTGGGCAGATGGTTGAGATGTTTCTGTTTATAGTGGAATCCTTTCCCCTACAAATAAATATATGTATTTGTTTGATATCAGACTAGGACTATTGAGATAAATAGCCTGTTCACCTCATTTTCTAAAATCTTTCCAGAACAGTCTCCCCCTAAATCCCCACTAACTTTTTGCCCCAAGTTTCTGCTGTAAGAATATGCAAAGATGAAAAGGCTAGAATGTTAGCTTTTAAACCTGTCAGTAAACCCTATAAGCCAACCAATATAAAGTGAGAAGGCGCAGAGCATTGTCAATTATGACAAGATAATCTCAGAAACAGCCTGCTCAAGTTCAAATTCAATACAGATGAAGAATAAAAAACAACAACAAAAGACAGAAACATGGCCTGGGAAGTAGAATGAACTTAGTTGACCTAACTCCTAACTCCAAAGCAAAAGGCATGATCTGTCCCAAATTTTAAAAATACAGAACTATCCAAGAATAATAATGGTATTCTGCTGGGAAAGACTTTTTTATCTTAGCTTACTCAGAAAAAATAGAATACAAAGCTTTTCCCAGTCTTTCAGCCTCATGTTGGGAATTCTGGTCTTTACCAGTACATTCCTAAGCCATGAGTGGGTACAAATAGCCTTGCGTGTAAGGAGGGGTGGCGGATTGATGGAGATACAAATGCAGCAAAGATCAAAATTGAAGGCACAGGGGTGGGTTAAGACCATGTGAATTGGATGCTTTCCAGAACTACTTATAGTCTTCTACATAACAAATCTGTTACGTTTCAGCACTCTATCCTGGCCTTGGACCTTGCCATTTCCTCTGACAAGTGTTGTCTCCTTGTCCATCCATGAAGTCTGAGTTGTTCCATAAAACTCAGGTCAGTGAGGGTCTACTCTGGGAAGTCTTCCTTTTGCCTGGTTGGATCAACAACCATTTTCCTTTGTGCTTCCTGCCTCTGTCTCAGTCACTGTCTTCGAGAGTATTACTCATGTTGACTCATTGTCTAGGATATTGACCTGTGAGTTCTTTGTGAGCAGGGCACTTTTCCTTATTATGTCTGTATTCCACGTGATGTCAAACTGTGATCTGCACACAGTAGATATTTACTGAATTGGTTTGGATTAGAATGAGTTGAATTGAGTTGAGTATTAAATTGCCTTTCCAGTGACTTGATGACTGTGAGACTCAATTACCAGTTTAAGTTAAACAGTTTTTTTTTTTTTGTTTTGTTTTTTGTTTTTTAATCCATACCTAGTAGGAGCTTGGCAAGGAACAAGATATTTTCAAAGTTCTAGTTAGCTGTATAAATTATCCTTTTTGTTTCTAATGATCTCTCATTAAATCAAATTAAAAATGACCAAAGATAAAACTCACTCCAACTCACATCTTCTCTATGGAGTAAAACAAAAACAAAACATTGTTTCAGAACATGGTGATAATGAATCATTCAGACTAAGGTGTCAGACTGATCTAGGTTAACCTTTTTGTTTCTTCTTTTGTAAAATGGAATTATGTACATCGAAACATTTAGCCCAAAGCTCAGCACAAAGTAAGACTCTAATGAATGATGATTATTGTTATTATCTACTACCAGATATTACAATCCAGGTTGACAGTCTCAGGAAATGTGCTGAGTATTTTCATTCATCTTTATCTTCTGAGTAAAATCTATCCTTTTGGCTCTTAATGTTTATACTTAGAGTACATTAATAATATAATTTGGACTTAACCTCTTGGTTATCAAGTTGGGTTTCCCCCCCAAGACTGATTTTGATTATGACATATAATAGGGAAATGATTAGAGATGATCAGTGGTTTCACAGAAATTAAAATAGTTAACATTTAAAAGGAACTTCTTCAAGACTTGTTTGGCGATAGCATTAACTTAATCCACATAGCAGAATAGGTTCAGAATGAGGTAACAGAATGTCAAATATTTGAATATTCACATTTATGTTAAGGTTTCCTCCCATTCTGCTTGTGTTACACCACCAGTTGCAATAAAGTTAGAACATTTCTTTGTTGCTAATAAGTAACAAACATATCTTTGCTCCTTAAAGTCTAGAGAGGACATAATCAAAAATGGAAACTATAACTCAATTCACAAAAGACTTTACCAGAAATGAAAAGGGAGATGGGTATACATTTGCCTCGTTTTGGATAACTATTTTGAGACACAGATTATGCTTACTCTGTGCCTGACTCAGACCTAACAAATTATGAAGTAAATTGAAGACATGATGGGGCACCTGCTGTCTAAACAAGATTGTGAAACCACTCTAACAATCATAAAAGTCTATGCATATGGAAATGAATGACTAACAGCAGGATTTAGCTATGATTAGGGTTAACTGGTTAATTAAAATTATTAACTAGGGTCTCAAGTACATTAGGAAAAATATATTCCCCAAGTAGTCATGTGAAATTATTGATGTCTTTATAGGTTGGATAGAACCAAAAGTGCAATTGATTTTAAAATGAAATATTGCAAAGAGTGAGAATAATTTATTGAGGTAAAATTTGCATAACATAAAATTAATCATTTTGAAGTGAACAATTCAGTGGCATTGTATACATTCACAATATTGTGAAACCACCACCTCTATCTATTTTCAAAGTAAAACCTTTAAGTGATGAGCAGTTTCTCTCCATTCCCTCCTTCCTTCAGCTTCTGGGAACTACCACTCTGAATTGATGATTCTATTCTGGATATTTCATGTAAATAAAATTATATACACATGATATTTGGCTTCTTTCACTTAACTTAATATTAATCCTCATTGTAGCATGTATCAATACATCATTCCTTTTGATGGTTGAATAATAATCCTTTATATGGACATACCACAGTATCTTACTTCATTTCTTAGTGAATATTTGGATCTGATATTTGAAATATTAAGTAGGATCTCATAGAAAACAATAAAAAATAAGTTCTCATTTTCTAGGAAGAATCAATGTAATTAAAATTGGCCTTCTATCATCTTTTGGCATGTCAGTTCACCTGACTTAAGCATTCAAGTTGTTTGACAGCATGTACATAGATAAAGGAAGAAATAGAGAAGGAAAGTGAAAGAGAGGTCTTTATGTGAAAGTGTGTGATGCTATCTTTGACTTCTGGGACTCCTGCTGAATCATGGGCACACCTGACTCAAGTCTGATCTTGACACTTATTCTTCTCCATCTTGACTAATCATGCCCCAAACTTTCTGATCTTGTTTTAGACTTTACAACCTTACTGTCAAGCTTATTCATCAGCTGTGTATGACCCCATAACCAGCTTCCCTCTTCCATTCTCTCCATGTTTAGATTTCTCTGATCTTGGCAGCAAACTTTCTAATTATATTTATAATCATATAAATAGAATAACTCTTTCTGGATTGCCTGGAACTTTCACATTTTTTAAATTGGAGAGGCTGTGGTCTGGAAATCTCTTAGTCCAGGCAAACCAGGAATGTTTGTCACCCCACTTATAAAGATATTAAAAGATAACTATGAAGAGAGAGAGGATGACCTATAGAACAAAGGCTCCTAGCCCTTATTATGAAGATTCTGCTTTTTAATATAAGCTCTCTGGTTAGATCTAATTGATGTAAACACATGTACAAAAAAAATCATTGTTTGTTTCACTCCAAATATTTTATCTATTTCCTTGAGTGGCCAGGAGCTAAAATAAACAATGCTACTCTTTGGAGGGATATTCTTTTTTGACTATGATATAACATACCCACAGCAGTTTTTAACATACTTCTCAGCCTGCTGTACAAAATACATATGTTAGAATGCATAGTGCATTTCCTATGTAATACAATGTAGGAAATTGAAGACTATCAAATCTCTTCATTCATTTTTTTTTTCTGAGAGCCTCACCAATCATTTAATGAATAAAAGTACAAATTAAACATAAAATTTGGGTAAATTATATTATGAAAATTTAAGAAAAACACTGAAATATTTTTGAAAATACAGATATTTTGTTTAATTCAGTTTTTTAAAACCTTCCACTGTAATGGGAAAAATCCAGTTTAAGAGCAAGAAAACTCATATGAGATCATAATTTAAATTTAATTTTTTAAATGTTTGAACCAAAATATAGGTCATCTATCTTAATTACTTTCTAATAACTTTTTTTTTAATTCAGTGAGTAGTGAGGGTGTGAACAATTGGCAAATGTCCCATTAATTGCCTTTCTGATTTAAAAGAGAGTATCTTAACAATTAGTGTATATATATATGTTTTAAAAAACTAAAGATTTTTTCCCTTCAAATTTTTCTTAACCATGAGGATAAGAATAAGCTAGAAAGTTTCTATGGGCAATTTAAGGTCAAGGATGAGGAATGAAACAAGCTACACAGCAGAAACTCATGAAGATACAATGTCTCAATGTTCAAAGTGGCCAGAGTGGTTATAGCTACAGAATGAGGTATTGGTAGAGCCTGTAGAATTGAATCCCTGAAGAGTTATAAGTCTAAACAGAATATCCTCAAGTTCTAATCGTGTTGTAGCAAATGGCAAGATTTCATCTTTTTTTATGGATGAATAGTATTCTATTATATATGAACATATCTACCACATCCATTCATCTAGCAATGAGCACATAGGCAGTTTCCATATCATGGCAATTATAAATAATGTGTCAATGAGGAAAGGAGTCAGATGGAGAAATCCATATAATTTCATTCACATGTAGAATATAAAGGAACAGAGAAAATGAACAAACAAACAAAACAAAAACAAATTCTTAGGTACAGAGAACAGATTGGTGGTTACCAGAAAGAAAGGGGGTGAGGGCTATGTGAAACAGGTAAAGAGGGTCAATTATAGGTTGATGGGTGGACACTACACTTTTAATGGGGATCGTGATGTAGTGGGTGCAGATGTCAAATTATAATGCCATGCACTTGAAACTTAAATAATATTATACACCAACGCTACCTCAATAAAATTCTTTTTAAAAATGAATTGTGTGTAACTGAAAGGATTAGGTCCCGCAAGTGCTAAATGTGACATAGTGAATGAAAAAGTAAGGATTTTTCCTTAAAATAGAAAGATGGAAAGCAAAACTTTAGTGACATGGTTGTAGATGAGAATTAGAGGCAATGGCATGAGTATCAAGCATTTGTACAACTTTAAAATCTTAGGACACTGAATCTTGGCAACAGATTAGAAAATAACAGTAACAGTGCTTTATGTCATTATTTGATAAAACTTTGGAGTTTAACAAACTCATCTACTTTTCACTTTTACTTTTCTAGCAACTTTGTAAGTCTAACAGTCTGCTTCAGATAGACATTTATTTTGCAGCAATTTCAAAGTGAAAGAAATGACCAGCACATCTCCTTTGGAGAAAAATTTGACAATATCTATACAAAATGAAACTGTACATAATTTCAGACCCAGAAAACTTAAATTCTATGAATATACCCAAGAGAAATGCTGCCACATCTGCCTGATGGAGATGTAAAAGAATTTTCATTGCAGAATCAGTACAAGACTTCTGAGTAGATGTGGCAATTCATGCTATGGAATACAATATAATCATTAAAAAACTACTGCAAGAGATAATATAGACAGGTAGCTCTTTAAAAACTAAACATTCTGCAGAATATTGCTTACAGCATGAAACCATTTATATGAAAGTTTAAAGCACAATACTCATGTTGTTCATGTTTCATGCATATGTAATGTATAGTTATAAAAAGTAGACTAGAAAAACATCAAATTGATAACAGTAGTTAGTGTTATAAAGAAGGGAGGTGAGTAGCCTGGGAATAGGAGAAAAAGGAATTTGCAGTTTGACTTGTAAATGTTTTATTTCTTTTACTTTTCAAAAAAGATAAAACAAACATGATAAATAATATTTGCTAATCTAGAAAGTAGGCCTGCATATGTTTATTTTAGGATTTTGTATAATTTTTTAAATTTTTAAAGTCTTCAAAATTTAAAATATGCTAGAAAGTAAGGAAAAAATAAAGGAAGAAAGAAAGCAGACAACCTTTGGGGACTGGCTGCGTAAATCTGAAAATCAAAGTGAAAACCCCATGGAAAACATCACAGGATGACCCAAATTTACTTAAAAACACCCAAGACCATGATAATAAACCAGTTGACAAATTCACATAAATAAATTTGAAAATAATGTCCTTTTATTAAAAATAGTAAAGTCTTTTGGAATATTTTGCTAGGGAGCCCAAGGTCATCAAGAGATGGCAGGGGCACATGAATAAAACATGGGGCCTGCAGTAGAGACAGAACCCCCTTCACAGGACTGGATGCAGGACAGGAGACTAGCTTCCTGGGCCCTAGAGAGGGTCAAGAAAGGTCTGATGTTGACCCTTTGTGTTGGCTCTGGTTTCCTTTGCCCAGTTTGACATTCTGGAGGCTCCAGTTAATTAACTAGCTAACTAATTTATTTATTTATTTATTTATTTTTGGAGGTTCAGATTTTAAATGCAAGACCCACCTGGTCTCAGCGCTTATGGAAACACTGCAGTGGTTCTCAGGGACATACTCTGGCTGGATTTGTTATCAAATAGAAGATGTTCATTAAAAAAAAAAAAATGACAGGGCCTCCCCGGTGGCGCAGCGGTTGAGCGCTGGGTTGCGAAGCTGCCCGCGGCCTCTGCGGCGCCGGTTCGATCCCCGGCTGCTCCCCGGCCACAGGAGGAGGGTCCCACATGGCGGCGCAGACCTCTCCTGCCGCCCGCTGCTCCCCTCAGCAGTGTACTTCGGTCCTTCTGCCTGCTCTGCTCCCCGCTCTGGCTCTGGTGAATTCTCTCACCCTCCCACGCTTCTGACTGTACCCAGTGCATGTGTAAACAAAACAAACAAACAAACAAACAAATAAATAAATAAAAAACATGCCTCTATTAAAAAAAAAAAAAATGACATACAGTAAGACCAACAGATCAGGAGACAACTGATTGAAAAAGCAGTCACAGTTACCAAGAAGGGGGTGGGGGGCAGTGCCAGGCCATATGGGGGCGCATGGGAAATCCAGGTTGCCCAGGAGTAAGGGGAAACAGAGGAAAGAAGCTTTGTTATGGTTTCCATGGGAAGAGCTGATGAAGCAGGCTAAGGAGGTTTAAAAGTGACTGGTTGGAAAAATTTCAGTGGACTCTGGCTGCAGGGGCTGTCATTCGATTTCTGGTAGCTGGCCCTGATTAAGGTAGGAGGATGGTGACCCCAGATGTGAAAGCCTAAACAGGAAGAGGCTGGGCGTGGGCTGTGGATTGGTTGGTTTGTACTGGAAAGGCTGGCTCCCAGACCTCTGTGTACTGTTTCCAGGAATTGCCTAGCCCTGGGAGGGCAGTTCCTCCAGGATCAGCAAGACTGCAGATGTCAAAGCATCTGAATAAAAACAGTAAGAACAAACAAATCCAATACTCTTCTGAGATGCAAATAAAATCTTGAAAGCAAAATTTAAGAAAAAACTATCACTATCAACAGGGTCTTCATTACACTCTCTCAGAGCCTGAGCATACAGAGGGAGGAGCTAGTATCTAGGTCTTGGGGTCCCATGGCCCCTCTGTATTAATAAGTGCAGGAGGACCTGGGGGTTCCTGTCCTGCAGAAGCTGGTGTGTTCTCGGGTGGTCAAGTTTAGAAATACCCACTGTGGTAGCTCCTTCATTTCTTCCATTCAGCCAACCCTGATGCCCTTTGGCTGGCAGCATCTGCAAGGAATGCAGAAAGCCCTGCACCCTGAGCTGTAGTAACCAGCGCTGAATGAAACCACTTTCTATTTTCCTGGGAGAAAGGAGGGTGGGGAGTCAGGCAGATGACATGACTTGCTGTGCCTTCAACCTAGATTAGTCACACTCTCCCTGCCAGGAACTCACCCATAATTACTGTCACTGGATCACCATGCTGTGCTTTCCGGCCCACCTCTTTCACTCTGTGTAGGCTCCGGCCCCCAAACCTGCTATTTTCAGCTATTGCCATTGAGAACAGCGTTTAATCATTATGATTTGATCACTGGCTGCACAGAAGATCCACCATGTTTATTTTTCCTTGTGCTGGGCTGGAAGGGAGAGGCCTTTTGTTTAGTTTATTTGTTCCTCCATCTCCTGCTGAGCAGACATCCTCAGCAAAAATTAATGATGAAATGTAGGGAGGGGGCAAAAGCCACGTCCAGGTATGAATATACCCAGGAGGCTGGAGGGTTTAAGAAAATCAACACTTCTTTCCCCTAAGATGTAGTGACGTCTTCACCTTGGAAGAACCGGAGAAAAAGTTTAAAAGTTTTAAAGTCAGAACCACAGCATGAAGGACCCAGAAAGTGAGAAGAGAGCATTTACATGCCCCATTTGACTTCCACAGTGGACATCCCTGTCCACTCACAGCCCTTCTGCCCGACCTTCCCAAGACGGTATTATATGTTTTCTTTACGGAGCCTGGTTCCCCAAAGATGATCACTGTAGAGGTCAAAGAAGACTTGCCTGTTTAATTTCTTTTTTTTTTAAATTTTTTATTTTTGTCTTAAATAATGCCTTGATCTCTCTGTGAGCTATCCCCCCAAATAAATCCACCAGTCATTTGTTCATAAGTGCCTTCAACTGTTCACCTGGGGAAATGGTAATGGCTTAAAAACGGAGGCAAAGTGGGATGGGAATGTCTTTCCTATTTCTCGTTCATTCCATTTCTGTGATGGGTCAGCTGCCATAAAAAATAAGCCGGCTAGCTGTCCACTAAGTGGGTCACCTTCAGTATTCTTCTGTGTTTGGCACTTGTTACAGAAGGAATTCCACAGAATCCTGGGCCCTGTTCCCTACAGCCTGCTCCTGTTCCTTGCGCCTGCCTGTTTGGTGTTGCAAGGGCACTATCTTTGGGGGTTCCCTGCAAAATGGTTCCCAGTACTAAAGTCATAAAGGGAGTGGGTAAGGGCACCCACATGCAGATATACCTGGGGGTGTCTCTGCAGGGGGTGTCTCTGGATGCTTGTTTTATTCATAGTGTTTGGCAGATTCAGATGTAGTAGCTTAGTCTGCTTTGTGTCTAACCCAGTGGATCAACCTCAGAATACTTGTGGACCTTAAAACCATTTTCTTCATAATTTCTAGATTTTCTACCCATATATCTAAATAAAAACTTGAAATTTCATCCAGGGAGTCCTTAATTGACTTTGACCTCTACACTTTTTACCAAAAAGTTATATTTGTTCATTTCCCTGTACACACAGCAATCAAGTTTTCTAAGAAAACTTTAAAATAAGGGATTAACTAGTTACTAGAAAAAATTTTGAAAAGAACAGGATACTGTGAGGAAATGTAGCATAAAATTGTTTATCATTTTTGGCATTAAATACTTTTCTGGAAAAAAGTTGTATGTAAACTATATTAAATAACATTTTTAATGTGCTGGGAGGCTCTTTTCTATAAACATCCTTTATAAACTGGTTTTTATGAAATACTGTGACTATTCGGAAGTGTTCTGTTTTGACAAAATTTACGTGTAGGAAAGTCTGTGCCTTTAAATATGGAGATTCTTACAAAGAAGCAGAATAAATAATTTTAGTGGTTTGTAACATGTTGTGCATTTCATCCTTGCCTTCAACAAACAGTTACCTAGTGTCCTCCTACACTATACCAAGGTCTGGAATGTTCTCTGAACCTAATGTATGTTATCTATTTCAAGGTGCTGTAAAAAGACTTATGGACAGTACCTGTAGGAAACCTAGAGCTTTGAGGACAACAACCAAAATATCAGTAATCTTCTACTATTCAGTTTTATCTGAAGTTAATTTTCTTTACTTAAAAATTTGATTTATTGGCTTTCCTTAGGAAAGAGCTGGAATACACTTGTATTCTTTATACCATTTATGAGTCTCACCATGAGGTGGAGTTGGTCATTTGGGGGCAGTAAGTAAGAAGGGATCAAGATTCCATGTTCTATAAGTATCTGAGTGGAAATGCTTTATTTTAAAAAATTCAATTTAAGTTATGTAGGGAAAAAAATCCCACAGGGATTTTGACAAAGGGAGTTCCTCACATCTAACCTGACAAAGTCATGACAGCATCTGTCTGAAGACTGGTGGTAGGTTCAGAGATTAATCACAGACACTTTGACTGCATCTCTTGAAACTCTCTGTAAAGTTTAATGGAAATTTAAAAAGAAGTGCATGAAAATACAATACCAGAATAATTTTATTGTTGAATTGACCCCTGTTAGAATACTGGCCCTGATGTATCCCTTCCATGGGGTGACTGGGGTTTTGACCACCATGGGGATCTGAGAAGAAGGTGGGGAGGGTGTTGATGGCATTTCCCATGGAAATGAATTTTTCAAAGATTCTCAGTTGAAAAGGGGTAAAGAAAAGGTGCTTCTTCATCTTTGAGAGGAGGCAGGGAAACTATAGGCCTATGATTATATTGTATATTTTTTCTTAAATTTCTCCATTTTAAATTAGATGATAGAAGTGCAAAAATTTGCAACTGAATATTAAAATTCATTAAACAAGTGTCTATTGACAGATGAATGGTTAAACAAAATGTGATATAGTAGTGGAGTAGAATATTACTCAGTCGTGAAAAGGAAGGTCATTCTGATGGATGAACCTTGAGGACATTAAGTTCAGTGAACTAAGTCAGTCACAATGGGACACACATTGTGTGATTTCACTTATATGAGCTATCTAGAGAAGTCAAATTCATAAATACAGAAAATAGAATGGTGGTTGCCAAAGGCTGGAGGGAGAGAGTATGGAGAGTTATTTTTTAATACATATAGTTTGAGTTTTGAAAGATGAAAAGATCTTTAGGGATGGTTGGTGGTGATGGGTGAACAACCTATGAGTGTACTTAATACCACAGAATTGTATGCTGAAAAATTTTATGTTTTATGTGTTTAACCACATATTAAATAATATATGAAATGTAATTTTCCATGCTGACAGGGATGATGACTGGTGGAACTGTTAAGGTAAAATATTCTTGAAATGCATTTGGGTGATATTTTATCAATTTGTAATTCATATACTAATAATGATCCCATGGTTAGAAATTTAACAATTTGCTAAGATTGTTAAGTGTGAGAATTTTTATGGTATCACATTTTCATAGTAAAAACCTGAAGCAACCCAAATTTTTATTAATGTGAGGCAGCTAAATAAATCTGGTGCTTCCACAAAAGAAATACTGTATGGACATTATCAAGGCAATTATGTCAATGAGATAAAAATGCAGAGTTGAAGGTGCAATATAGAAAATGTAGATCAGTATACAGAATTAATACCATTAAAACAGAAAAAGAGAAGTAAACATAGAAGTACACATAAATATATGTGTATGCATGTATGTGCTTGGGAAATTTTGGGAAACCTATCTAACAAAATGCTGATCGTGGTTATCACATCTGTCTCAAATATGGCACAATAAACTCATACACAAAAATAAAATAAGATAAACCTAATCAGTGATGAACTCTGAAAACTGTGAGAAAACAAGGTGTTGCTGCTTAGGAGACTTTTTCTTTCCCTTTCCCATGTTCAAATGTTCAAAATAATTATAGTAAATATGAAAAGCACATAAAAATTAAAACATTTAAAAAAAACAAAATTGAGGGCCTCCCTGGTGGCCTAAGGGTTAAGTCTTAGTGTTATCACTGCTACAGCCTGAGGTTAATCCCCAGCCAGGGAGCTGACCCATATATGGTGCAGCAGACCTCTCCAGTCTTGCCCACTACTCCCCTCAGCAGTGTAATTCAGTGGATCCACCTCTTCTGTTCCCTGCTCTGTGTCTGGTGAATCCTCTGCACCTCTGTCCTACACCCCAGTTCTATGCAAAAACTAACTAATTATTAAAAAAAAAAAAAGAAAAGAAGAAAACAAAACTGACACCTATTTAATTTTTTCTAAAATATATATACATCTAATAAAAATGAAAGAAAGAAAAAAGGAACATAAGCAAATGTGAAGACAAGTATCTGACAGAAAACAGCCCATGAGGAAGTGGCTGCAGACCACAGGGAACAGAGTTAGAGGTCTCAGTGGTTTTCCAGCTCTTGACTGTGGTTCCCACAGGACGCTGGGTAACACAGGAGTGTTTGACCAACAACCAGTTGAATACTCATTCTTGTTTCCCATTGTCCTGGAATTTGCCTACTCTTACTTTTGGCTTCACAGAGGACGCTGTGAGTTCTGAGCATGAAAAGTGACATTTATAACTCCCGCTGGAATTTCCACGTACCCAGGACCTTGCCGTGCCCAAGGATGAATCACAGCTTCTTAGAATTGTGGAAGCCATTTTGGAAACAGCTGCCAAATAGCTAGTGCTATTAAAAATAGCTCTCCCTCCCTAAAAAATGAATTGCTTATTTTAAGAAGACAAGAGTGGCTTGAATCTGTTCTGCTTGCATTTTTCATTTACTAGGCATAGAGCCAGTGGGTCCAAGAAAGCGCTGCTTGTCAGATGGGAATACCATCTGCACCAATGATGCCATATCCATGAAAGGATCTGGCATTTCGGGGCCAGGGCTAACCGGGGTGAAGTCTGAATCACCCAGTATGGAATCCATCTCCTATGAGGTTTGTACTGTAAGGCATGAATTTTAATTCCTTTCCCTGCATAGAAGTTTGTTCTTCTGCTTGGTGGTCCTGAAAGTCTGCTACATGCACTGGGATGGAGGTGCGGGGGCAGCGGGGGAGGAGGTGGTGGGTAAGATGGTCCACTGGAGTGCAGCATGAAAATACTAGAAGGTAAATTTACATTTTTTTTTGTTTGTTTTTTTTGGTCTAATGAAAATAGAAAGGACATTAAGCTTTACTGATATTTAATATGTAAATCCACAGTGGCATCTTGATGCAATCTGTACCAGGCTATTATCTTCCCTTGGAAGTTCTGCAGTAGGTGGGTGGCACCTCCTGGGCTTCTTTTTTCTATGCTGTAGTTGATGGCAATAAACCTATTTTGCACTTAAATAGTGTCAGAGATAAGCAGAGTCAAACACTAGTTAACTTGGGGAAGGCACATTTTAACTGATAATATGCTTTTGCAATAGGGAACTGAATTCAATCTCGATTTGCAGGGAGTGACTGCGTGTTGTAAAGGGGGAGCAAAGGACTGGAAATGGGGATGAGGAGGGGCCAGCCAGGTAGCATCAGGGAAGGGATAAATGACAGAGTTGGAAGGAGAACCTTGGTCTCTATAAAACCCATCTGAGTTTGCTAAATGACTCTTCTCAAGTCTGACTCCTACCTTCCCACAGGACTTGAAAAGGGGAGCCCAGTCTTCTGGTGTTGACTAGACTAATAGTAAATTTGTTTAGCAGATTAGATTTTCTCAGGCAAGTACTCTCAGAGGGCCTGGGGTTCATCCCAGGAAGGCCTTGAGCTACTATCAGCTATGTTAGTGTTTATTCAAATCTTTCATAGATGAAGGTTGAAGCCTAATCCACAGGGCTCAGAGGAGCCTGACTAGTTTGGGCAAGAAGAGACCCTGACAGTACAATCACATGTCACCTCACACTTTCAGTCTGCAACGTACCACGTACGGATGGTGCCAATAGTGACCGCATACAGTGATGGTCACTGCTGGCTACACCTCAGAGCCTGGGTGTGTGGAAGGCTATGCCACTCAGGCTTGTATGGTTACAGTTTGTCATGTTCCAGAAAGACAAGCTCACCTGAGGACACAGTTCTCCAAAGGAACCGCTGTCTACATGGCCATCTCGGTATTATCTAAGAAAGCAGCATCTTGATGTTATCTTAGAGAAGAGCATCATTGTAATATTTTGTAATGAGATGGGAGAATGATCATGAAAATAATTTTGTATCTGTTAGAGGTTCATAAGTAAGCTGAAGGCATGTGTATTGGCGTTGTAAAGTTTAATGTCAATTTTTCATTTATAAAAAGACAGTGGTTCCAAGTTTGGAGATAGTGATAACATATTGTCAGTAGGATGCTGATGCTTATTTATTTATGTAGAAGAACTGGGGTGTAGAGGTGCAGGGATGAGAGGACTCATCAGAGACAGAGTGGGGAGCAGAACAGGGGGAATTACTGAAATACACTGCTGGGGGGAGCAGCAGGCAAGACAGGAAAAGTCTGCTTTGCCATGTGGGTTAGCTCCCTGGCAGGGGATTGAACTCAGGCCAAAGTGGTAATAGCTCTGAGACTTAACCCCTAGACCACTAGGGAGTCCCCTGATGTTCTTTTTAAACAAAACAAACCATGAAACCAGGAATACCTGTCTGGGCCCCACGTGGAGGTGACAAATGAACCATGACAGAGCAAATGCTTTTCTGAGCAAGTCATTAACAGAGAACACAGTTTTGGAATAGTCTACTGGAGATGAGATTGATTTTCTAAAAATTATGTGTCATTCCTCCCCAGATCCCATTGTCTGTGATGACCCCAGAACTAGACCAATGCATCAGTCAGCACCTCATCCTGTGTCCAGCTCCATGGAAGGCCTGGCAGCCCCTGCCCTCATTCCCAACACTCCTGGCTCTCCCTCCTATGCCAGATGTGCGGTGCCAGGTTTCAGACACCTCAGCCAGCACAGAGAAAGACCTAGAAGAGCTTAAGTCCAGCCCACTGGCTCCCCCCAAATCCATAGACTCCACAGTTTCTGGCTGCAGCTGGGGAACATAAACCAGAAGGCAGTGGAGTTGAAATGGTTTCTTCCATCTTTTCTTATTCTGTAGAGTCTCCATTTTTTGAGCAAATATGCATAAAAAATATTTGTTTATATTTGTAACAATGCCTGAGGAGCACATGAGTGTGCTTTACTGAGGAGGCCGCCCAACCCCAAAAAGTTGAGTGTCCATTGCTTTAGGCTCTGAGCTTGATGGTACACTTACCCCTTAGGGTGGAAGCAGACAGAGGAAGGAGAGGTCCGTCTCCACTATCTGTGGGAAAAATGCTTTTTAGGGGTGGGCGTGGCCCTGTTCTGTTATATACCTTGCTTAGTCTGTCTGTGGTTGCTCTAGAAAAGGTTCTTTTCATCATGTGGTAGCATTTAGAAAGTAAGCAAGAACCAAAGTTGATTTGACAGGGAGCACTCTTGACATCAAGGCACCGCAGCTTCCTATTTCTCCTTTTCTACTCGCTGGTTTTACTCCACATTTCCTGTGAATTTATTAGGCCATGCTGTGCTTCTTGCTGCCAAGATTTTTCTCACCTGTGTGTACTCTACTCTATTTATTGCCATGGATACTCATTTAGTTGGGTTCAATAATGCCTTGACACTGAGAAGATTAATGACTCAATAATTGTCAAGACAAGATAAATGTGAGGTTAAATTGATTGTACCAATTGTTTCTTAGAGAGCTGGTGGAACATCTTGTTACACTTCACCTCAGCACATGTAGCTTTTCTGATGGCATGGGGTGGTCTCGAGTCCCGGTAACAGTTTCTTCTTTTTCCTTAATATTCTAGTACATTCTAAGATGCAGGCTAGAAAAATAGTTCATTTCTGTTTCTGGAACCAATAGCTAATGAGTGAATGACTAATAAGGTATGACAAATGATGTATCTGTTTGTCTAACTAGACTCTGCTTATAGAGCCATCGAAAGATTTTTGCCACTTATTTCTCTGACTCTGTGACTTGAATAGAGTACTTCCTCACCAAGAAAATGTGCCACACAATGTTTTTAGTTGAGTGGAATTTTGATAGAGAATACATTTCATTTTTGAATGGGAAAAAAGTAAGCTCTGATAAGGAAAAAGTGGCTCAGAGGAGAGAAGTGGATTGTGGATTGTGTCTAAGTAAGCTTAGGAGATATGCAGGGTTCTGGAGCCAAGTCTTTGTCATAGAATTTCACTCCTGCAGAAACAATGGATAGTGTGGGGTTTGGAGGCAGGACACTTCTCCGTGATCTGATTCTTCCCTTTGCTACCTCAGTCAGTTCTCTTAAGTGATCCGTCAATTCTTTGCCTCCAGCAGTGATGATGATGTTCTGGGATCACCTGCCTGGCACTGCCCTAAGCACTTGTACGGCCCTTATTTTGTCCTCTAGATAAACAGATGAGGCAGAAATACCAGTTTAAGCATCTTGAATAAACTGAGGCACAGAGCAGTTAAATGATTTTTCTGAGATCACATAGCTGAAAATTGAAGGAAGCAAGATTTGAATTTAACCATCTCTTCTACTTTAAAACATCCCCCAATTCTCTTCCAAATATCTACAATGGAGGAGTTAAAGATCTTTTGGAGATGAAGTGGAACAATGAAGAGTAGAGAATAAGGTTAGGGAAACTGAGAAATCTTATTCACCCAAGGAAGTCCCTCAAGATTTCTATACCTCACCTCTCTATATAATCACTTGTAGGCCATTTTTGGAATAGTTTGGGTGAGAAAATAGGAATTGAATGTTTTCAACTAGGAAAAATATTCTTAAGTTCTAAGACTGTAATAAAGAGAGAAAGAGAATGATAAGGAAAATAGGCAGGAAGGATAGAAGGAAGGAATGGAAATCCCCTGGCATTTGCTCAAAATTCAGTAAAGCTAGTAAGGGCATACTGAGGAAAAGGTTCCTCTAGTTTACATTTATAGACACTCAACAAATACTTGTCAAGTGAACAACCCTGCCTGAAAGTCAAGCTTTATACACTTACTAACTGAATGTATATGTGGTTTTTTTTCCTAGAGATAAACAGATACCTTCAGCAGGTATATAATTTTGGTAATTCTTTCAGTTATTCGAAGGACTGGCATCGGTTACCATATACCTTCTATCTCCAACTTAGAGTTGTTCCTCACAAAATCTGGAATCTGAGCTGGAAATGATTCCAATCTTGGGATTGTCTCCTCACTCCTCAGTTCCTTCACAGGACCTGGCCAACCCTTCTTGCTTTCTGTGGATGCTAAAGAGCAGGGAAGGAAATTTTTTGAAGACTAGATTTTTTGACTTTGGGAGGTGAGGCAGAAAAGTCAATCCTAAGAAAAACTGAGGAGCTTTCCAAATGTTTCATCTGTCTTAAGAAAGTAAACATATGCAGACATGTTTGGGAGAAGCAGTAATATTAAATAAGTCATGGTAAGCACGTAGGACTCCAGAATGTTCTAGGACACGAACATACAGGTAATTTGCTGAAAGAAGGTCTGTTTGAACTTGCCAGGAGACAGCCCTCTTGAAACTCCTGGTTGCAAGAAACTCTAACTCTGTCTGGGAATAAATACCCACTTGTCTCCCAGCTGTTCCCTACTTCCTGTTGTCCTGATACAAGTCCCATTCTGGATTGTGTTCCTGGATTGCTCTAATTTTCTTGTTACCCTCATTTGTCCACTTGTCAGGATTTTTCCTCCTTTTCATTGACTCCCCACCCTTAAGTTTTTTAAAAATACTTATTTATTTATGCATATAAGAACTGGGGTACAGGCTGGAGGTGTTGGGGGGGGGGTGAGAGAATTCACCAGAGACAGAATGGGGAACAGACCAGGCAGACTGACTGAAACACACTGCTAACCCTAACCCTAACGAGGGGAGCAGCAGGTGAGACAGGAGAGGTCTACTTCACCATGTGAGTTTCTCTCTGGCTGGGGATTGAACTTGTGCTGCAGTGGCTGCGGGTAGCTTCATAGGTTGCGTCCTAACCCCTTGTGCCATCATGGAGGCCCCCCCCACCCTTAAGTTTGAAAGACATATTTCTGCCATCAGAAAGATCTTGTTAAAAGTCATTTTGAGTAGGCTTCTTCCCTTATTAAAATCATCCTTAGAGCAGTGAAGCTATTCTAGGTGTACTGTAGCGGTGGATACATGCGGCACATTTGTGAAAGCCCAAAATGTATATAAAACCATGAGTGAACCCTAATGTGAACTATAACCTTTCAGTAACAGTGATGTGTCCAGGTAAGTTCACTGATTATACCAAATCTACCAGTTTGGTGAAATTGTCAGTAGTGGAGGAAGCTGTGTGTGTGTGTGTGTGTGTGTGTGTGCGTGCACACACGCATTGTGGAGAGTTTAGGAAACACTGTACTTTCTACTCAAATTTTCTGTGAACCCAAAACTTCTCTAAAAATGTAATTCCCATCAAAATAACTATAGCAAAAACAATACCCAGTGGCTCCCCACTGCATCTGGGGCACATGCACAAGCCATGCTGTTGCCATGTAAGGCCAGGCACTTGTTGCTTGACCTGCTGTTTCCTTTGCCTGGATTTCTCTCCACCTTTCTCCCGCTCCCACATCTAATTCTTACTCAGCTCAGCCTGCACCAACTCAAAGTTTTCTCTGACTCCCCTGACCGGGCCAGTTTAGATCTGCTTGGTAAAGGCTTGTTCATGCCTGCCTTCCACCAGAAGGTCTAGTCCCACAGGACTGGACACTTGCTGACCTCTTCATAGCTGTGTCCTCAGCATTTAATGCAAAGACATTCAAAGCATATTTGAGGAGTGCCTGAATAAAGAGTCTAATATTTACTCAGATCGGCTACATTCATTTCCTATTTAAAACACTCAAACCAGGAAGCGAGGCATATTTACTTCATTTTGCAAATAAACTTAAAAAAAAAAAAAGAAACAGTGGAGAGCTAGCATTAGAATTCGTATATTTTAAATTCAAATCTTTTCATTATCCCTTGGTGCTGATCTCTAACACTTAAAATTTATCAGTCACTTAGAAGTATTATATATACTTGCTCTAATTAGACCTTTTGTGAGTGTCAGTGATTATATTACTCATATATTAAGCTAAGACACTCTGACTTTTGCCAAGTGTCTATTTTTCATCCACACAGGCTTAAGTCACATTACTCCTGGTTGTAGGCATGTAAACACCCAGAATCACATGCATAGTGGACATATGAAGGAATAAACACAAGGATATTTCAGCTATGTGGTTTATAACAATAAAAAAAAAACCTTAAACATCCTGTGCATATCCTACAGATTAACGGTTAGCCTTTTGACCTTGTTAAGTACACTCAGTGTGGCAGAGGGTTGCTTTTTAACAAGGTAAAAAATGATAGTCTGGATATGTTTACACATAGTGGAGAAAGAGGGAATGTCTGCATCCCTGGCCTCATTTAGGAGAGTTCAAGGAGAGGCCAGAGAAGCAGGACCTCAACTGGGTTCTGGAAGACGCAGTAACCGAAAATTATCAAAAGTGAAAAATGAGAGTCTTGGGCTTTTAGCTTTAAAAATAAGCTAGTGCTCAAAGAAGTTTAACTCCTATTGATGAGCAATTAGATATTTATTTCACAAGGGACAACACAAACCCAGGCAGATGTGATGTGCCTCCCTCTCCCCAAAAGGCCAATGTATCAGCAAATATTCCAAAAGAAATGAACTTTTTCTTTTAAATATTTATTTATTTATGCATACAAGAATTGGGGTGTAGCTGGAGAGAGAGTGGGGAGCAGCACAGGCAGACTGACTGAAATACATTGCTGGGTGAGGCAGGAGGGATCTGCTGTGCCATGTGGGTTGGTCCCTGGCCTGCTGGGAGATCAAACTGATTCGGTAGTGGTTGGCAGTAGCTTGATAGCGCTGTCTTTAACCCTGCACTACCAGGGAGGCCCAAGAAATGAACTTTGAGGCTAAATAAATTACTTACAATCTAGTCTAGTTATATACTAGACAACATGGGTAAAACAAGAAGTCCTACCCACTTAGCAATTTGATAAAGATATTACCATTTCACTAATTTTGCATTTTATTACAAGTGCTTGAACTCAGAAAACATTTTCTCATGCTGGAAAAATTGCTTAGTCTTCATAATGTAAATCTAACCTATGCCAGGTTTCTAAATTATCCCTTACTCCAGATATTACCAAGTATTGAAGCTGTAGCAGCCAAGCTGCAAAAGATAAAAATGAGCAATTGATAGCTCATCAGAGTAACTCATCAGAAATTGATAGTGCATTTCAATATAATCTCAAAATATGTAATGCCATCAATAATTTTCTGGTAGTTGGAAATATATTTAATTTTTTAAAATGTATAAAAAATAGATTTCAAACAAAGAGAGTGCTGTCTTTTCTAATGAGAATATCCCCTAGGGTACCCTTAGGATGGGTAAGAATCTTCCCCTACTGGTCTTCTGGAAGGTCCTGTCTCTAGGTCATGCTATGATCATGCAGGCTTGGGCCTTTCCTGCGAATGAGGGGACCTGCAGGAAAGCGCAAAAGTTTGGGTCACCTGTCATAGTTCTGAGCTGAACCTTCCCTGGTCTCTGCAAGAGTAGCTGTCAGCAATGCTTCACCATTTTATTATTATAGACTTGTCATTTATTTCCTAGTCTATAGCTATTACTGGATATGCTTTGTAAAATAATATAAATATTTTACCTTATCATATAAAATGATTTCAGATTCCCCAAATGTTAATGGTTTTACAGGATTTCTTAATATCAGGAAGTTGTACTCATTCAAAACTGTTATCTAATTGACAGACCCCATCAAGTTTTACCTATTGTCCTATGGACTTTTTCCAATCCAGGATCCTGTTGTCTTGAGATTTTTCTAATCTGGGATCCAATTTGGTATTATAGCACATCTCCTCAGTTCCTATGTCTCCCTGGTCACTGTTCCTTTGTCTGTCGGGATCTTAATACACCCCATGGCTGCTGCACAGCATCACCACCTTGGGACCTTGAAGCCCAGAGGGGGCCTGCCGATGGCACCATGGTGGCTTCTCAGTCTACCTCGTGTAGGCTGGGCCTGGCCCGTGGTCTCAAGGGCCTCTGTGAAATCTGGGGAGGGGATCCAGGGTAGGGGCTGATCTGGCATGGAGGTTTTGCAAGGGGCTGGTGGCTATGTGCTGATTTTCCTACTTGACTGACTCTTCACTACTATACATATCCTCATATCATTGAGGATGAGAAGACCCAAAATATACATTTTCCTGAAAAAAAAAAAAAAGTACAAAGAGGCAGCAGGAAAGTCCCACTTCCATCAAGGGCTATCTCTTTTAGGACAGGTCAAATGAAATCCCCCATACCTCACTAGCTTCTTTGGTTAGGCTCAGCTAAGGAGCTGTGGAAAGATTTTTTTTTTAAAGATTGATTTATTTATACAAGAACCAGGGTACAGGCCAGATGCGCGGGAGGGTGAGAGGAGTCACCAAAGACAGAGCGGGGAACAGAACAGATAGACTGACGAAATATACTGAGGGGAGCAGCGGGCAAGACAGGAGAGGTCTGCCACGCCATGTGGGACCCTCGCTGGCCAGCCGGGATCCAACCAGCGCTGCAGAGGCTGCGGCCAGCTTCACAGCACTGTGTTCAACCGCCTGCGCCACCAGGGAAGTCCTGGAAAGATATTTCTTACAAAAGAACCATGAGAGTAAGGAAATAAGCCTTTCTGTGGCAGCTCCTAGTCCACTTCTCCCCTTATAGAGTTAACTTCTTGTGTTTTCACCTAACTGTCTTTCCAACAAATCCAAGGTCACTTGAATAATGAAATATTTAAATCTACTCAGCCTCAGAATGATGTTCTGTACATGACCTCACAGGGTGTTGGGCCGCTCAGCTCTAGTTAAGTAAAGATTATACTTAAGCCTTAATTCAATTTCTTGTTGCTAAATGTGAACACAGAAGGAACGGGAAATGAGTTCTATCACATATGCCTCCAGGAGCTGTGTCTCTCTTAGCCCCTCAGAACCGGGTCTCAGTTGCTGGGGCATATTTATTATCTGCACTGCACGCAGACCCAAGTTATTCAAATGGTGTTTTAGGAGCAGGTTTGCTGAAGATGATCCTGTGAGCCCTTGGGGAGGCCAGGTGGCACTGGGGGCAGCTGGACCCCAGAATCAGTCACTTCCAGGCAAAAGCAGCCTCAAGAGCATGCCCCAGAGTGTCCCATAAAGCAGAGCATGGGGCCTGAGATGTGAATGAGTATGTGGAGCATCCCTTTAGGCTTCTGTTAACTTCCTTTCCCTGTGGAACCTTTCCCATAAAATCTGCAAGTTAGTTCTTGACTCTTTGAGGATGTCAAAGAGAGCTCTGGAAACTGGAGAAATTAGCCTGAGAGAGCCTGATAAGTTAGAAGTACTGTAGTCAACCACTTTAAAGACATTCATTTGGCTAAATTTTATTAACCTAGAGAAAACATTTTCTTTTATGATTCCAAGAACTTTTATGACATATATGCCAGTGGAGGAGATCTATTCTGTACATAATTTTCCCATAATGCTCTGCATTGGTTACCTGTTGGGCCATGGACAAGTTTTCCCTCAGATGGGCCCCATTTGCTTGTCTACAATAGCTACTGGACTATAAGACTTCAATGATTCTTTCTGGTTCCACAATTGTACACGAAATCTTTAAATTATTGTCCGTGTACTAAAACTGTGGTAGATGAATGGTTTTTAAAATGGTACTAGGGCCTTTAATTGAATTTATTATATTAAATAGGGACAAATGATATCTGAGGAGGAAAGATTGGCTTTCTGCTTACCCCAAGTGAAGTAATCATTATAAAAAGCATTAATATTTTCCTGTAATTTTCTCCTTGAACAATTGTGAGAAATTAAGGGTTCATTTTAATCATTCAGCACCATGTTTATCACATTATTCATTTTGTATTTAGCATCTAAATTAAACGAATGCATTATCACAGGTAAACGCATTTGTTTTACAACGTGTGTGACATACTGAGGTATTAGCATTATAAAACATAAATAGCAATGACATTAGTGTTCATTTTCTTGAGCTCAGAAATGAGGTAGAGAAAATGAAATGGGATTTCAATACACAGCCTCGTCTGTGCCTGCAGCAAGACCACCTGCAAATCCAGGAGCTTTCATTACTGTGAAGCTTAGGCTGAATTTAATAAGATTGGCGAGCTATAGGGTAAATGGTTTTTCAGGCTTTTCTGCCCTCCCACCATTAGAATTGCCCTGCCTGATGGGGTACCTGCAGTTGTTACATGGTTGCAATTGTCTTATTTACTTCTGTGGGCCATGGGAGGAGTATTAAGATAGTCACCAAGAGAAGCAGAAGCAGGAGCAAGGCAGGAGAAAGAAGGGGAGAAAGAAACCCAAGAAGTCCAGAGTAAAGACTTGCTGGGGGCTTGGAGGCCTTCTGGCCTCCTGACCCCCTAGCACCCCTGCCTGCTATGCATCTGGTTGCTGCAGTGTATGTAATAGCTCAAAAAAAGCCTGAGAAACCCACTGAGGGCTCCTGGACTCCTCCTTTACCCAGTCTGCTCGGATCCTATATCCTGCTCAGGGCCCATCCTGCCCCTACTCGACGGCTCCTGATCTTGTGGGAGAGAGCTTTAATGGACATAAGACAGGTCCTGCTGGCTCCTTGGGTAATATGAAAGTATTGCTGTTCCAAAGACCACAGGACTCCAGTCCATACGCTGTAACTGGCAGAGGAATCTGGTTCAACATGGTGGCTGCTCAGATTTCTTAAGTCCCCACTCACCATTTCAAGGAGTGCCTACCTCCATGACCCCTTCAGAAGCCACTGTGTACCTGTAGTGCCAGGATGGTCACTGAGCAGGTTTTCTGATCCAGCAGACAGGTAATGGAGAGTCTTGGAGCCCTCAGTGGCTTTCTCAGGCTTTTATTGAGCTTTACATGTAGTGTGGCAAACAGGTACACAGCAGGCATGGGTGGGGGGTGGGGGATGCCAGGAGGCCAGAAGTAAGTAAGAGAGTTTGCAACAATGTAACAACTGCAGGTGCCCCATCAGGCAGGGCTATCCTAATGGTGGGAGAGGACAGAAAAGCCTGAAAAACCATTTACCCTACAGTACTGAATTTAAGATCATGGGGTTTCATTTCTTTTCCCCAACAACCATTTGTTTGGCATCAAGCGTGTGCCACAAAGATGACTAAAACAGGAGCACCCTCCACTGGAGAATCTCATCCTCAAGTCCAATGGGAAAGTGGAGGGGGGTAAGACTGGTGGTGTTGGAGATGGCCAAAAATGCAAATGAACCCCCAAAATGTAATAATGTCTTGAGTCGAGGCTCAGGCTCTAGGGAACTGTCATCTGCAAAAACTGGGTGTTAGTGACTGTCTTGAACAATGGGGTAAAGTTTTAAAGGCAGGTAACTAGAAATGCCAGGTTTGTAGGTCATAAGCTACTGCAGGCTTCTCTCTTCCTCTGTTCCTAAAGCAGAAGAGGCTGGCTGGGGTTGGGGTGAGGGAAGAGTGAACATGTAGTTTATTGCAAAGGCATACAAATAACAATGACACAGAAGGCTGTAAGAGGGAGGCAGGCTGCTGCTACTGCTTGGTTTGTCTCTTTGTTAGTATAGCTCCGAGGTGATGGATTAGCCAGACTGTCTGTTTTACATCCAGCTTTGAAGGTGCATACAGTTCAGGCAGCTGCACATTCCAAAGATCAATGCGAGTAAATCTGAAAAATAAGCATCTGTAAGAGAAGTCATAAACCACACTCTATCCCTTCAGGGCCTGGGCTGATTCAGTCTGTGGGAAATCTCCCAGATCCATCTTTCGAGGTCTTTGGGGATGTCCCTCCCCTAACCTCATGCAAATTTATCAGGCCTCTAACAATGGAGAAAAGTTGACTGCCACCCACAAGACTGAGGCGGTCAGTCCTTGGGTGGTGGAGTGTAACCGCATGTCTTAGGAGGAGCAAGAATAGGAGAAGACACACATGGACCATAAAAGAACCTGTCTGCTATCATATTCAGAAAAGAGAGAATTTTCATTTTGGTTCCCACTTTCTTTATTGTTTTTCTGATTCAGCTACTTTGAGAGTAAAGCCTGGTGATAAGCAATAGAGAGAGGTACCCATTTGCACAAGTAAGAGGCAGTGTGGCACATGCATTCCCCACCCCAGTGGTAGTGGAAAGGAAGGAGCCTGGGTGTGTCATTATCTGAATATCCCCTATAGGTTACAATCAGTGGTTGGGAATGTTAGCCCAACCGTGAGATGATATGCCTTGCTCAGAATAGTATTTCATCAAAACCAAGCTATTTTATTTTTGTCTAATGTGCTCGTGTCTAGTTAATCAACCCAGGGTCTTGTTCTAAAAACCAGAAACAAAAGTCTCCTTATAGAGAAGAAAACTGAACTTCTAACTTTTCCCAGGGTGCTATATAGTTAGTAATCTGTGGAGTTAAGTCTAGAATTCCAACTGGCTTCCATTTTCATACAACTGAGGGGTCTTCAACATTATATACAGGAATAAAATAATTACCAAAGCATCTTACCTTAAATTTCACTTTAAGCTCTTACAACTATTTAATGTTTCTGTAACCCACTTGAACAATGAAGGGCAGCAATGGGAGACTAAAGAGTTAAGAAGAGAGTGTTGAGAGACCAAGGAAGAAAGAAGAAGCACCAAAGAAAGGGCACCAGACTGAATTCTTGAGAATCCCAGGACTAAGTTGCTGCCACAATGAAAATATTATAGCTGTTCTTCAAAATTGCTGCATCTGATGCAGCGATTCCACTTCCGGATATATACTTGAAATAACGGAAAGCAGAGACTCTAACAGATATTACTCATTTATGTTCACACTGTTATTCACTATAGCTAAGAGATGGAAGCAACTCAGTTCCCATCACAGGTGAATGGACATAATGTGATATATACATAGGATGGAGTATTACTCAGCCTTGTAAAAGAAGGAAATTCTGATACTTGGTTAATAAGTCGGACACAAAAGGATAAATACTATATGATTCCACTTAGAATCATCAGCTACAAAGACACAGAAAATAGAATGGCAGTTACCTGGGCTGGGGGTGAGAGGAAGGGAGAGTTAGAGTTTAAAGGGGTCAGAGTCTCAGATTAAGAAGATGAAAAAGTTCTGGAGATGGATGATGGTGCTGGTAGCACAACAAGGTGAATGTTTGTAATACCACTCAGTTGTACAATTAAAAATAGTTAAAATGTCCTGTTCAATGTTATATACATTTTACCACAATAAAAGAAAGTAAAGAAAAAATTACTGGGCCAGGGTCTAAGATTAAATCATATAGTTCTGGGGAGAAAAAGATTTTCCAGGAAAAGAAATATCAGGGTGGCTACTGTGAGACACTGCTGGATAATAGTCATACTTGCCACATAAGACTGTGGTGACATTAAACTGGAATGATGCATGGGAAGCTTTGAAACAGTGGGTGACACATGGACGGCATTTGATACAATCAGTTCATTTTATTATTCTGGGCTCTGTATTATTGTGATTATTTCTGCTTAGAAAGTGATCTGCATTTGACTCTTCATACACAAACTCGCATTTTTAAACAAATTGACTTTTTAATAAAAAAGAAGTTGTTATAGAAAATATAGATAAGCAAAAGGAATGGCCTATCATATTATCAATCAACCATAGTTGTTATAATATTTGGGCATGAACCCAATCTTTCCACTATGTCTACATTTAGCAAATAAAATTATATAATGTGTACTACTTTACTATTTCTTTCTCAGTTAATTCATTTATTTAACAATTATTTATTGAACAAGTCATTTTGTCCAACCAGAAAGTACAGCACATACAAGGTCTTGAGGCAGACATTTACACTGTGTGCATATCTTTCTATATTTCCATGCTTTTAGAAACTTTTCTGTGTGATCTCTTTAGTGTCATTATCTTATTCCCCTGCATGAATATAGCATAATTTATTGAATAAGCTCTTATTTGGGAACATCCAAGTTGCTCTTGGTTTTCTCTTGGCACAAAGAAGTGAAATTCTTGTTTACAAATTCTTAGTTATATCTGATTGTTTGTTTTTTACTGATGTTTACTTGGTGACTATCAAAATTTCTGGCAGAGAGTGCCTTCAAAATGTTGACTAAGTAAATAAAATCTATGATGTTAGAAGTAGAATTGCTAATTCAAGTAAAAGCTAACTTTTCTTAAAGCCCAGTTCGGTTCTAAAAGCTTCACAAATTTTAATTCACTTCTTCTTTACCACAAGACTTTGAAATCATTCATATTAGAAAACCTATTGCATGAGTGAGGAAACAGCGGCCTGAAGTGATTGCTTGAGATCGCACAGCTAGTAGGTGGCAGGACATCTGACTTTGGAGCCTGTGCTCTTAAATACAATCAAATTACTCTGCAATACATCAAATGATTGTATTTGCAGATTGTTCTCCCCAAAACAGCCTATGTCACAACTCTAATGAGAAACAATGTCTTCATTCACATAAAGTCCAACTACCAACAGAGAGGGCTCTGCTCCAGAGAGTCATTCAGGGATCCAAGCTCCTTCTAACTTATAGTTTTATCTCTCCAGTCTTACATTCTTGTATTGGTTTCCTTGCATGTACCCACTTACAGGAAAGAGAGTTAGGAGGTCAGGCCAGGCTGTGGTTGTAGATGTCTTTTCAACCCTATCCCTTTGTTTCAACTCAGACATGGGGTCATACCCATTACTGATGGAGACTGAGATTAGTTGTAAGCCCATCAAAGGGGAAGAATCTTACAAAGAACTTAGTAGCCTAGGCCATGGCCTTTTGATCCTTCTGATCACCAGTTATTTATTTTCCCTTCCCATTTTCTTTTCCATATGAAACAAATGTAACCTTCCCATGAAGAACAACTCAAAAACCCACCCAATCACAAATGTCCAGGATCTCAGCAGTGTGTCATGACCCAGAAACCTACAAATTCAAACATAACTTGTATGGCCCTCTTCAGGCCCAACACATAATTGTGGATCGGGACAGGATAGCACAATAAACTTCCATGCAGGAGAGGGAAGCACAGGAAACAAAGAGCAGCCACTTGTTACAGCAATTTTGAAATTCTGCCAGGCAAGCATTACAAAATCCCTCTACCCTGGGGATAGGGGGGTTTCCTCAATTAGACCTGATTTTGTTCATTAGAAGGAACTCATTTGTACATTATTCTCTATGAAATGTCTGAAATTGGTATTAATGAGTTTGCCTTAACTGGGCTTGTTCAATAGAAATTTGCGGTACAATAAACAAAATCAGGACATAAGGAGATTGTGGCTATTGAAAAGATAGCATATTATTGTTTCTAAGGCAGGGGACGGGGCAGGGGCAGGGGGTAAATGCCACATCATAGGGGCCCACACAGGGTAGTACCAGGTCTGACAGGAGAAGAAGGAGGAAGAAAAAACATGGACAAAAGGCTTTACTATGGTTTCCGTGGGGAGGAATGGGTGAAGCAGGTGAGCAGGTTAGGACGGGTTACTTTGAATAATTTGGTAGACTCTGGTTGTATAGTGTCCCTAGTTGTCTGGTACCTAGCCCTGGAGTGATTAGAATAGGGGGTTTGTGACCCAGAGGATGGAGGCGAAGGGGGACTCAGAATGGGGTGTTTGCATTTGAAAAGCACACATACATATATATGAACCAAATAAGACATCAGTGTAAAAAAATAATAACAGTACAAAACACAACAAAGCAAAACAGACAATTATAAACCAGAGACATCCTGCAGGGGAGGAGAAGGGAGAGGGATCAGAGGGAGGGAGGGAGGAGCACAGGGGACTGTGGTGATGGTACATGGGTGCCTTGGGGAAGGAAATTCTATGAGGACTCAACTGAGGGGGTGGGGAGAAGAAAGTATTTTTAAAAAAAAAATAAAAAATAATTAATTAAAAAAATAAAGCACTATAAAGCTGGGGGGAAAAAAAAGCACACTACTACTGAGTCATTCGCTATCCCCAGGAATTAACTAACCCTGGGAGGAACAGTCGTTCAGGATCGGCAGAGCCTCAGCATATAGACAATGAAGAGACTGCCCAGCTTTTATAGCCTGCTTCCTGCTCAAATTTGAGGACCCAAGTGTTATTTTAGTCTCAACAAATGAAAGCTATTCATGGTCTGGTCTTCTTGTTTCCAAGGGTGTCTAATTCTCTCAAAATATTCAATAGCTTCTTGTCTCTTTGCAGTCAGGCAATAGCTTTACCAATTATTTGTTATAACTTAACACTGCTTGCTAACCATCCAGCTTACTACCTCCATTTCTTTCTCTACTTGATACTCAACCACTGAGCATTGTCACATACATGTTTTTCACTATAGCACCCAACTTTAATGCTCCATTAAACAAAAAGTCTCCAACAACAATGCTCGCTACAGTATATAACTTTAAATCACCATCCTCTGAGGTTCAACATGAAGAACTTTATTCCTTGCCCCTGATGCTGGGGTTTGAGAAGGAGCTTGTTCCATTCAGGCTTTTACTTCCTTGTAATTTCCAATCCTTTGCTGGATCTTCTCCCTCTGGTCAGCAGATAAGGGGAAGTGAGCAAAGACAGTCCCTTGCCTGGGATCTCTGGGCAGGACTAGAGAGGTGGGTCTGACATCTGTTCCTGTCCTTTGGCAAAAATTTAGTTGCATTGTCATACTTCTTTTTTTTAAATTTTTTTTAAATTTTTATATTCCCCATACAATTGCACCTCCCTTATTTTGAATACAATACCCCAATCCCTCCTTTTTTCTGCCCCCTCCCCCAGAGTGTGTCTCTGGTTCATAGCTGTTTTGATTTTTTCTTTCTTATAGTTTTCTTTTTCCTGGTCCCTTATTTAGGTTTTTTAGATTCCTGCTTTGAGTGAGACCATCCGGTATTTTTCTTTTTCTTTCTGGCTTATTTTGCTGAGCACGATCCCTTCCAGCTCCATTCATGTTGCTGCAAATTGCATGAGTTTATTTTTTGCTGAGTAGTATTGCTGAGTAATATTCCATGTTGTATATGTACCACATCTTCTTGATCCAGTCATCTATTTTTGGGCATTTGGGTTGTTTCCCAAGCTTAGCTATAACGTCTGGGAAATGGCCTCTTTTGTAATCCCAGAATATAAGAAAATGGGTTTGGGAAATAACTGGTTGATCTCCATGCCAAGAAGCCAGTATATTCCATGTGACTATTACTCAGGGGCCATGATTCCCAGAAAGCACTGCACTCTGAGTGGGTTCACACTTCTCTCAAGTCTTCATCAACACCAGGTACCATTTTGATGAACTGAAATGGTGTCTCAAATGTTTCAATTTCTATTTTCTGTGATTTCTGTATGGGGCTGAGCATTTTTGGGGTCTGTTTGCTGGTCAATTTTATGCCACTGTTCATGAGTTGCCTGGTTTTGTTCTTCATCCCTTTGTTCATTAGGGAATTCCTCTTTTAATCATTATAAGTAGATCTTATCTGATAAAGATATTAAACTTTATTTCTAGACATAACCAGATTTTTTTTCCCTGCTTGCCATTTTATTTGCTTAAAAATACTTAATTCGTTTGGAATTTATTTTGGTACATGATATGAAGTAGGGAATCTATTTTTTCCCCAAATGCTTAGTTTTCTTCTCTCCCAAATGCTAACAGCAATTATTGAATAATCCATTTCTCTGTCAAAAACTTACTGCTAAATATGAAGTTTATGTCCTTCACCAAGGAGAGCTGGGTGATTGGAGTATGCTGATTCAGTAGTCGTTGATGTTGAAATATCACTCTGAAAATAATCCCTAAAAACCCTGGTGAGCATCATCATTGGATTACAAAAAAAACATACTGCTGTTTGGCACCTGCAGTTCTATCTGCAGCAATGCCCATGCCAGGACACCAAACCTGGAACTGCCTAAGGGAGACCCAGGATATGCCCATAATTCATGGTCTTAGTTCTGTGCTGAACTCCTGGAGTCCTTCCTAAGTCTGAGGTCTTCTTCTGTGAGTGTCCCAGAAAAGAGATCTGTCACCAGCTTGCCCTTCCACCACCAGCTTTGGTTTGCCCTCAGTGCCCATTTTCTCATCTAAACCCTGGTTCTCCTTGATAATATCCCAGTTTTCCCTACTTGAGTCTTTCTGATTCAGCTTGTCCCCCAGATATTCCTACTTTGGCCAGGTGACTCTCTTTCTCTGTTCTCCTGATTACACAACAGGAAATCATTACCATTCTGCCACACCTGATTTCTCCATTTACCCTATTGCTAGAACTTCCATGTTGTAGGAACATAAAGTTAGAGCTGCAGGGGACCTCAGAGACTATATAGTCCTGTCCCTTCATTTGCCAATTGAGAAAAGTAAGATGAGTTTGTCCAGAGTCATAGAGCTAGTGAATGATAGGGCTAGGATTCACACCTGGGACACACACCTCTCAGCTCAGCTTTTTTCCCTGATTCTCAGTCCTGTCCATTATATATACCTTGAACTGTATAAGAACCTTAGTTCATCCTGCAGGAGAGGACATGTAAACATCTGAATATAGCTGTTATGACCAAAACCTCCTGCTTTGTAAAATTGTTTATATGATCACAGAGACATTGTGTATTAGAGTATAATCAATAAATGATTCTAAAAGATGAAACTATAATAACAATGCTAAGATTTCCACTATTATTACATTATAGATTTTTTCGATCAAGGAGAGACAGTTGGTAAGAAAGGACCAAAATTCAGTGCATATGAAATATAAATGAGATGATTTATAAATTCATTATGTGCCATCCATATCATTAACATTATGACTCTGTCATACAAATAAATGCACCAACTCAACAATTTATGAACCAAAATATGATTACTTTTCTATCCTCCTATTCAGAACATTATATTGGAAGCCCTCAGGGAATTTTTCCGGATGTGCAAGTGAGAAGGTGGAACGTTTCTTTTCCTGCTCTGAGATTTGTAGCCCCAGGCTTGTTCCCAGTGTTGGGTTAAGGGCCAGTTGGAATAACCATTGGTGGACATTTTCTAGTATAGCTACAGTAACAGTGTAGAGTGAGCTGACCTCACTGGACATTATTCCAGGTAGCTACATACTGACTTCCAGGACATTCCTCTGCTGTTCCCACTTCAGTTGTAACTTTGAGCTACTTTGTTGTTATTATTTTTTCCAAATCTTGAGTCAAGATATATGATATAAGAACTTCCTGGGTTTCATGTCATTGGCAGCTACTAAGAAATAGACCATTAGAAAAAATTGTGATGATCAATGTGGAAAGAGCAAGAATACATTCGGAGCAATGGCTGATCACACCTTTCATGGAAGTCAAAAGGAAATAACATGCAGGGGAAGTTACTTAATTTAGTGAGATGAGATTATTTTTCAGGGGCTCAGAGACTCCCCTTTCCACAGCACAGCCAAAGAATATTGCAAAAATAGTCACATTAAGTCAAAAAAGAAATAAAATGAAATATCAAAGAAATAAACTAACCATTTCCCTTTTTTCTCTATGGACTCAGTGATTGTCATATTATATTTTCTGTAAATTAAACATCTTAATTCTATGTTCCTCAACCATATTCTTATATGGCAGTGAAAGCCAGCCCAGAAATTATAGATGTAATTATTTCACATTTAAGACTGAAATTTTTTGGACTTGCTCATAAAAACCATGATAGAATAAAGTAACAGTCAGTGACCTACAAGTATACTAAAAACAGATAATAATATCTGGGCTAAAAGAATCTGAAAGTCCCTGTTCAGGAAGTTGAGCAGGAAATTACAGTCAAACCTATGAGGTTACGGTCCTGACTTTTTCCAACCAAGCTGAACCAGCAACATTTCCATCTGAAATGGTCCATTAAGTCTCCCAGGTCCTAGACAAAATTAGAAGCAAAATAAGAGAAACAATCAGGGAAGGAAATGTCATATATAAAAAAAAGAGAGAGAGAGAGGGATTGAATTTCTCTAGACTATTATCTTATGCCGTACATAAACATTAATTCAAGATAGATTAAGAATTTGAATGTAAGAACGGAAACTATAAAATATATAGAAGAAAATGTGGGCAGTAAACTCTTTAACACTGGTCATAGTGATGTTTTTGTGAACCTGTCTCCAACAACAAGGAACAAAAATAAAAGTAAACAAGTGGTACTTAAAGTAAACAAGTGCTTTTTAGCATCTACGTAGTGAAAGAAACCATCATCAAAAGGCAACCTGCTGAATGGGAGAATATATTTGCAAATTATGTATCTGACAAGGGGTGGATATCCAAATATATAAAGAATTAATACAACACAAATACAAAAATAAACAACCCTATTAAGAAATGGGCAGATAATCTGAATAGACATTTCTCAAAAAAAAAAAAAAAGACATAAAGATGGTCAATAGCAGATCTAAAGAGACTCATGATCACCTATCACTAGGGAAATTCCAAATCAAAATCACGATGAGATAACAACACCTCCCACCCATGAGAATGGTTATTATCAAAAAGACAAGAAATAAGTGCTGACGAGGGAGTGGAGAAAAAGGAACCCTCAAAAACTGTTGGTGGGGATATAAACCATTGCAGTCACTTTGGAAAACAGTGTGGAGACTCCTCAAAAAATTATGAGTTGAAAGAAATGCCATTTGATCCAGCTCTTCTGTTTCTGAATATTTACCCAAAGAATCCAAAATCACATATTCAAAGAGATATATTGGCCCCCTGTGTTCATTGCAGCATCATTTATGGAACTTGAGGTTTGGAAAGAAACTAAATACCCATTGACAGCTGATTGGATAAAGAAGACCTGGTATTTATACCCAATGGAATATTACACAACTATACAAAAAGATGAAATTTTGCCATCTTCAAGCTGTATGGACCTTGAGGGTATTTATGCTAAGTGAAATAAATCAGATGGAGAAGACAAATACCTTATGTTTACATTAAATGTGGAAAATATAACAAATGAATAAACAAAACAAAAACAACTCTTTGACTCTAAGAACAAAATGCTGCTTGCCAGAAGGAAAGAGGGAGTGGAAGAGATATATCAGATAAAAGGCATCAATTACATGGTAGAGAATGGAAACTAGACTTTTGGTTCAAACCATAACATAGTGTATATGAAAGCAAATTATAATGTTATGCATCTGAAACCTAATATAATATTATAAACCCATTTTATTTCTATAAAAATGATTCCATTTCCAAAAGGTCTTCTTTATAATTACTTACAATGAAGAGCAAAATTGATATATTGGTGTGACTAAATTCTCAGGGGGACCTTCTCTTATGTGAATGAAGGTGGGCAAACTGCACTGTCTTAGTAGGGCCTGGATTGTTCATAGCTGCAGATTGGGATAGGAATAACCAAAAAAAAAAAAAAAAAAAAAAAAGTAAGACTGGGGTGGAGGGGTTGCCATATGTATACAATTATGGTATATAAGTGTACATGTTCAAATAAACTACTATAACAGTCTAAAGATTCTAAATTTAGAGGTGATTAATCATTTTACAAAGGATCCTTTTTAAAAATTGGTATCATTATAGGATTTCCTTAATTAGCAGTGTTCTTTATTGCATTTGAAAATGGTTTACACTTACATTTGTATATAACTTTTCAAGACTACATCTATTACTTATAATCCTTTCATCCACGCATAACCTTCAGTGGGTGTATAGACCTTACATGTACAACCAATTATGTTTTAGCTAATTAACTCTATAATTTATAGCCAAATAAATCTATTACCTAATAGTTTGGTGATAACATGTAGAGATTCACACAAATGAGTTTATTTCACTGCCACCTCTCCCTCTGAGAGATCAGTAATGAGATCACTGAGATAAGTAGGACTTAATAGAGACAGTGGGTCAAATGTCCCTTTGTGACCTTTTTATATGTGCACGTGGCTCCTGTCTAGCCAGAGCCTCAACCCTAGGCTTCTGTCCAGCCATATCAAGCCTGCTCAGGCAACACTCTCAGATGTGACTTAAGATGCTACCACCAGGCTCTCCTCCCTAAACCAGCTCCATTACCTTGTCACTGAGCCAATTAGCGTTGCAAATTATTTCTCTGGATTAAGACTTTATCCCTTAAAGGGCCTTGCTAATACAAGCCCATTAACACACTCACTGTTTAATGTAATTTAGTTCCTCACCCATAGCAAGCTTGGTCCTAAGAGGACAAGATTAGAGAAAGGCCAAGCATAGAGTGCTTTGCAGGATGTGAGGGGAAGGTGGCTGAAGGGGGCACAGCTGAGAGCAATGAATGTGCCCACCCACAGGGAGGAGGAGGGAGGTGGCCAGGGGCTCAATGGAGGCCTGACCTTGGCCAGGTGCAGGACCCCGGGTGGCTGTCAGGGAGTAGGACACCCCAGAAAAATTTTCATGCGGGAGAGCCTGTTTTGATATTCTTCTACAGCTTTGTTCTGCGAATCATGCAGTATCAGACACTGAAAATAGTTTGGCATTCGGATGGGGCAAAGAGGGTATGAAACAATTTTTAAAAATAAAACTCAATTCAAATAAACATGATGGTTGTTTAACTTTTTGAGCCTTTGGGTGATTTTCAATGTGTATGTCATGATCATCTAGTCCTGAGAGTTGGCCTCATTTGATAGAGGCTCACATTTGCTTTTGACTCTTGCCTATCCTCTCCTTTTAATGGTCCACCAAGACTACTGGACATCTTCTTTCAGAACCTTCTCTAACTTTATTTAAAATAACAATAATGAGGGCCTCCCCGGTGGCGCAGCGGTTGAGCACTGGGTTGCGAAGTTGCCCGTAGCCTCTGCAGGGCCGGTTCGATCCCCGGCCACTGGGTGAGGGTCCCACATGGCACACAGACCTCTCCTGCCACCCGCTGCTCCCCTCAGCAGTGTACTTCATCAGTCTGCCTGTTCTGTTCCCCACTCTGGCTCTGGTGAATTCTCTCACCCTCCTGCACTTCTGACTGTACCCAGTGCTTGTATAAATCAATAAATAAATCTTCAAAAGAAAAAAAAAGTATATCGTTGATTTAAAAAAAATAACAATAATGATAGCAAAGTTTTTTTTCAGGCAGAGGTTTAAATGATTCAATATATACTAATCAATTTCCCATGACCCCCAAGGAGTTCTCCTACCCTTGTTCATTATAGTCCTTCCATGGTCTAAGGGTCCCGTATCTGCTTCTGCCAGTAGTTACTTTTAAAAAGTTTTTATTACCTCCTCGTTGTCTGTGTTTTTCCTTTTATTCCTATTGCTAACAATGGTTTTGAAGAATGAGTTCAATATCTTGGCCATTTCAGACTCATCATCAGCTTCATGTCCAGCTTGATTTATTAGTGGACCCATTTTCACTTCAGTATCTCTTTCCCCCTGATGCATTAGTTAAAAACCCTTCCATTGCTTTAACCCATTTACTAGCACTATATTTACAACTTCCTAGCAAGTCCCTCATGCTCTCCAAACAGAATCATCGCCCAAATCACAGCAGGCATTTCAGGGTTCTTTATGTTTTCTCTCCTTGGTAGAACTGTGGATTTTTTGACACTTAATTATTCCATTAGACAGCTTGGTATTTCTTCCAGGCATTGGTGGCTTGCTGGCTTTGTTTGTTTGGCGTGTGGTACATACATACATGTGACAGTCCTCAAAATAAATCACCCCAAGATTCTGAAAGCTGGTGTCCCCAGGATTCTCAGAGATGATGTCCCTCGAGACACCCTGCTCTGGCATGCAAGTTATTTCAAGTTGAAAGCAATGAAGACCCTGGAGGTTAAGGGGAAGCCCTTACTTTTCTCTAATTGCAGCTCCCTTTTGCTACCTAGATGAAGATGGGGTGTGGGGTATTAGTTAAGGGTACGATTATCTGTAGAAATGTTTTCTCTATCTGAGAAACCCATCTTTACTTTTAGAGTAAACCTGAAGTGGTTGCCTCCTCCTCATATGAAGCCACCCCCCCAACCCCGGTGCCTAATCACTGCAGCTCCCCTGTGCACATGTTATTAAATTGATCTTTTTCCCCCATTCTCCTACGCCATCTGATGTTTTAATGACTCAGCCAACCCAGAAAGAGCCCAGAGGGGTACAGAAAATTTCCCCTGTGTCCCACACCTGTGGTTAATCATCAGCGTGGTGTGTTTCCCAGCTCCACCCCCTGACTTCCTGGGTGAGTGGCTGCGACCAAAGGGCAGAGTGGGGCTGCCAGGTGGGCTTTAGAAGACAGAAGAGGTGGGTGGAGCTTGGGGCTTCTGCACCTGGAACCACCTGCTGCCCTCAGCTTTGGGCTCTCAGGCTTGGAGTTTCTTCAGCGAGCTCCCACCCTTGGCTCAGGGCTCTCTCCAGCTGCCTTCCCATCCGCCACTTCAAGGACCGTCTAGGCAGACTCCCTTCTTGTAGCTTCTGAGTGGAGACTACCGGGGCTGGGACACACAACTCCTGGCCTTGTGCTGGCCAGTGCGTTTTCTTTTCTTCCTCTTTGCCTCCTTTCCCTTGTCCTCTCCCTCTCCCTTGTAAACAAGTGTGCCTGCATTTCGGTGCTCTCCTGCATTCTGAAGTTCAAGGGTGAGGACCCACTAACCAGGTCATCCCCTTTCCCCTGTGTTTGCCCAGACTCATAATTTGTTCCTGTTGAGAGGCAATTGAGACTATGGCCTGCCCTCTGTCACCTGCGCCCCAGGGCGGCCAGCGTCCTGGCAGCCAGCCAGCTCAGTGTTGTCGCCTGTGGGGTAGCATTGACCCGAGCTTGTCATGGAGCCTCTTGCTCCAGCGCTGGAATAAACAGGGCCCGGGGAGTATGGACACTGGCTTGGTGTGTGTGTGATCCATGACCTGTTCCAAGGATCCACTTTCATTTTGGGTGTCCCGAAGTCTAAACCAAGAGAAACACAGGTAGACTCCCTGCTAGCCTTCCCCACTTTCCTTTTCAGGCATCTCCCACTCCAGAGAGTCCAGCCTCTTGGTCTGGATTCCTGAGTGCCTCGTGGCTCTCCACATGCACATCATGCCTCGGTTTGCCCTCCCAGGAGCGTGTATCCTCCAGACCATCCCTGCTCAGCCACCATTAGTACCTGGAGGTAGCCTTGGGGCTTGTCAGTTGTCTCTCAGAGGAGGTCGACAATGCCAGGGTGATGCCACCCATGGCTCTGAGAGCCTCAGACGCTCTTGGAAGAGTAGGGGTGGCCTTGTCCCTTTGGGCCCCACACACTAACTGCAGCCAGAGTGCAATGGACTCTTGCTTTACATAACAGGGTAGGTTCAAAGACACAAATTAAGCATCATGGATAGGTCCAATCGGGTGGCAGGGTGGCAAAGCAGGCAAAAGAGAGAATTCTTGCATTAAAATGACTACAAAAGAGGAAATGGAGAGTAGGAGGGACCAGAGGAGCAGAAAATGGAGTGGAGACCCTGAGGATGGTATTTTATGCATTGTCCACAGACACAGAAAGTAGAGCTCACCCCGTGTTCGTGTTCCTTGACTTTGTTCTCGGGTGTGGGGGGCAGGGCTTCCTGCAAGTCTGAGCGCTTCCTTCACCACCGGGCCCCCAGTGGTATGAAAAGGCCACTCCGCTCCCCCCCCCCAACTCCTACTCTGTGCATTTGGTCTTTCCCTTAGTCCCCAGGACTTCCCTAAGAAAAGCTCCCCACTTTTCCTGGGCTGGACCTCTGGGAGGGGTATGGTTTGCTCCAGTGTCAGAGGTCCTTGCTCAGCGACTCTGGGACTGAGCGCTCTGGACTCATCACCTCACCTAGTCCTCCCGGAGCCCACGATGAACCCCGCACTCTGCTATCTGGCCTGACGTCAGCCAGGACTCAGGATGAATGTGTCCAGGACACGGAGTGTATATGTCCAAAGTGTAGGATTATTACAAATCTCTCCTTTGTCTCTCTCCTTGGATGTGTTTGGTGTGATGTTATCATAGGTGGGAGACGCGGGGGACAGTCAGTGATTCCACAGATGGACATGGCAAAGGGTGTGAGGGCCCTTGGGGCCACGTGGCTGATGCATAAGGTCGCTGGTTTGGGCCTTTCTCCAGTGTCCACGAGAGAGCCAGCACCTGCGCCCCTGCTGCTCAGGTGAGCCTCCCAGCCAGAAAGGCAGCACTTGCCAGATGTATGAAGGGACTCTGGTTCTCTCCACAATCCTTTCTTCTGGAAGAACTTCTACAGGTGAGACCCAGAAGACAGAGGAAGGGGAAGGGAAATCAGGTCCTGTTGCCTCCCCATGCTGCTCCCCCACCGAGAGTGTGTTGTGAGAAGGAGAAGAGGGAGAAAAAGATCATTAAGCTGGATGTGAAGCTGACCTGTAGGACTGGACTGATTGTTTTGGCTACTGAAAGTGGCTGGGTATTGTGAAATCTGCCCCAATTGTCATTAAAGTGATGGGCAAGGGTGTAGTTGATGGGAGCGATTGAAAAAAAATGTTCACACTCAGATTCATACACGAGTCAGACAGTTCAATAAACTAGCTACCCATATCCTGCAGTGCCTTGCGGGCAGTGGCCTGTCTAGGCAGAATTAGAGGTGAGGCTGAGACCTCCATAGAAGCAAATACATAGTCAAAAACCAGCGATCAGATCATGGGGGTAAAGAGCCAGATGGAACGAAGATGCGAGAAGGAAGGAGGTGGCCTGGGGGCACCCAGGACAGCAGGCATGCCAAAGTGCGCACGGGCAAATGTGGGGTAAGGTTCATAGTGGAGAGAAATGTTGGGGTAAGGCCAGAGGCACAGGGGCTGAAAGAATTCACCAGTGACGTAATGGAGAATAGAAAAGGCAGATTTACTGAAATACACTGCTAAGAGAAGAATACACAGCAGGCGAGATGGGAAAGGTGTGCATCTGGAGGATTTCAGGCTCTCTTTCATACTCTGATTTCATGGGCTTTCTAACTTAGGGCGCCGGTTTGCACCAGTTATCTGCTGGGATGTCTGGTCTTGTAGACTTGCCTTTGACACAGAAACACGTCCTGGCCCTGCGTCTGCATTCCTGTGGCTGGGCTGGCTTTTCTGGTCACAGAGGTCAGTCCTATGGCTCTGCTTCCAGGGCAGCTTTATCCACTCCCTTATCTATTCAAGCCTCCCAAGCCTGCTTGCTAGCCTAGGGGTGGGGGCTTACTTTTTAAACTTATTCAATGATACCCTGACAAAACTAGCAAGGCGTAGGACAGTCAGGTGAAGGATCTGGAGTGAGAGAGAGGCAGTCAAAAATAACTTTTTTGCATGGGGCTTTTCACCTTAATTCCTTCTTACACCCCAGAACCCAGTCCCCACTGGTATCTGAATTCATTTTCCAGGTACAGACTTTGAGTTTTGGTAAATGATAGTGAACGTTCATTCCCAATGTTAACAATGCAAGTAACAGCTATTGTGTGATTACCATTTAGTGTTTGCACTAATCACATGAGCTAAGTATTATTATCACCCCCTAGTTTTATTAATGTGGCCCAGAGAATGTGGCAAGTAGGTAACTTCCCATCAAATTTGTCCTCTTTTCTATAGCAGGGTTCTTAATTGTGGCCTCCCTCTGCAAGGGACTATATTTCCCATCTCTCCTTGCATTGAGTACTGCCTCTTCCATTCTCTCCCCATCTTTCCATGGATACTGAGAACTCTGAGGTCCTCAGGAATGGAGGGGCTACAAGAATGAGGGAGACTGGACTTCAAATCAGGGTGTGGAGACAAGCTGTGCGCTAACCAGGAATACTTGTGTGGAATGAAGTGTAAACTTCTTTTATGCCAAACTACTGGGATTTTGAAGTTTTGGTGTGTTATGGCAGCTCGCATGACCACAGCTCAATCAGAGAAGTGGGGTGACTTCTCCAAAGTCATATAGCCATTGAGTGGGAAGAGGGGCAGTATATTCAGACTGCAGCAACACCTGCACCGCTCAGGTAGACTTCCCTTCACAGCAGACCCCATCTGTGGTTCCCATTTCTTTTGCCTGTATAGGCACCATGTCTGTCTCTGTACCAAACAATATTCATGGCAGGGCAGATGTAGTTGAACCAAGGAATGGACACAAGGTAACCACTGAGTTTGTGGGGTTTCCTCTGGGGTCAAAATATAACTGCAGGGCATTGTACTAGAGACCTGATACCAGCCCCGCCTCTAGGTGGGATGAGGTAGGAAGCAGGTCCAGTGAGCAGTGGGCAACATCTGGTTTCTTTCTTTCTTTTTTTTTTTTTTTTAAGATTTATTTATTTATGCATACAAGAACTGGGGTACAGGCCAGAGGTGCAGGGAGTGAGAGAATTCACCAGAGACAGAGTAGGGAGAAGAACAGGCAGACTGACTGAAATACACTGCTGAGGGGAGCAGCGGGCAAGACAGGAGAGGTCTGCTGTGCCATGTGGGTTGCTCCCTGGCCGGCTGGGGGATCAAACTTGTGCTGCAGAGGCTGCAGACAGCTTCATGGTGCTGTGCTTAACCCTTTTTGCCACCAGGGAGGCATTTCTTTGGATCAAATAAGAGGATGGGAGACCTTCTAGAAGGCTACCTGTTCACCAGGTGGCCCTTACTATCACGAGGATTGAAAATAAAGTGGGTGAAAGTGCCACATTAAAGACTCCAGCTGAATTAGGGAACCTCTCTGTGGGTGTCAGTTTTTGTCATTTTGTGTGGATGGATTTGGAAAGTAACTATGATGATGTGATGACAATAACTAACACTTCTCCAGGGATGCCTGGGATCCAGGTGCTGAGCTGTGCTGCACTATCTCTTTTCTTCCTCACGGGGTCCTCTGTGTGTCTGTCAAGAGAGTGTTCTCATGTCACCCTGTAAATGAGGAGAGGCTACGCCCTTGCCCAAGGTCACACCTTTAAGGAGCAGCCCGAGCCAGGACTCACACAGCAAATTCTGCCTGACCCAGAAACCTGCTCTCAATCACTGGTCTTCTGATGTTTTGAATTGTATAGTCCACCAAAAAAGAAAAGAACAATTTTTAATACATTTCATGTACAAACTATGGTCACTATGTATATCAATATAAGTAAAATGCAATTTTCTATCTGATAGAAAAAATAGAATCAACTTCTGTATTTCTTCCCTTGCCTGGGTGGTATGTCTGTGCCCCCCTGGATGGGCACATTCCCTTTGGAGACACGCTTTAACCACACTTGCTCTAGATTGCCTCCAGATGCTGAGCCAGATGTGCTTCATGACAGACTCCTTTTCTCCTTGTGAGCGGGCAGTTCTGCTCCAGGAGAGAATGTGGGCCACTTGGGAAGACAGGGAAACACTCCATCTCCACTTCATCCATAGTGTCAGCTTCACTCTGAGGTACCACATGGTTCTAAGACATTGTGGGTTCATGAGTCTTGAGAGATGTGATGACCACTAGACGGCGTGCTTCTTCTGTAGAAATCCCCATTCAGGGCTGAGAGGTGGAGGGGTTGCTAATGGCCTGTGGACCCCAGGAAGTGTTGGAACAGAAAGCTCAGTTAACATGCTGTCAGGTGAGCTTGGCATTGACCCAGAGGGAGGCCAGGTAAATGTTCCACAGGGAGATAAAATATCCTGATAATCCTATTTCCTTGAGGTCAAAAACCTGTATTTGTCTAGCTTGGCAAGGAGCTGGGACTGGTGGAGGACAGCCAGTGCCATCTGGACCTTCTCAGTGTGTAGACCCCCTTCCCAGGAGCACATCAGGATGTCAGTGAGGCAGGCGGTCCCCTCATGGCCAGCAAATCTTGGACGGTGCCATTCATAAAATATTGAAGCACTGAGGGTGCGGAGCACACACCAAATGGCAATGACAGGTTATGTGTAGGGGGCGTGTGATGGAACCCACCCAATCGCCATTCACTTGCCATTCTCATCCGGCTCAGGTGTACACCTCCTGGGGTCTAGTTTGTGTGAACTCACGCCAGAGGAGCTGACCCCATGGTTCTGAAATTAGCAAAAGCAAAAACGCTCTAGATGTGGATGGCTGCCTTGGAGGGGCACCACATGTATTTTTAAAACACTGTTCAGTGTCTTTGTAAATAAAATATACACCATAGTATCTTGGCCAAGGAGAGGATGGCAGATACAGCTTGCTCGTAAAGGTGTTTTCTATGAACTCCAAAAAAGCATTGAGTGCCAGGAAAGATTGCTGAGATATTGTGACTATTTTTTTTTTAAAGATTTATTTATTTATGCATACAAGAACTAGAGCAATAGAGGCTGGTACAGGCCAGAGGTGGGGTGGGGGATGAGAGGATTCCCCACAGACAGAGAGGGGAGCAGAACAGGCAGATTTGACTGAAATACACTGCTGAGGGGAGCAGCGGGTGAGTCAGGAGAGTTCTGCTGTGGTCACTTCCCTGGTCGAACTCATGTTGCAGTGACTGCAGATAGCTCCATAGTGCTGTGTCTTAACCCCTTATGCCATCAGGGAGGCCCCAAGAAATTGCAACTTAACAGAAATATGTATTTGGTCATTCAGATGACCAAATATATATTTCTTATATATATTATATATATTTGGTCTTCATCTACAGTTCCTGTCTCATGGCTCCCAAAAGCTTTGGAATTTCCTAAGTGTTGAAAATGATGAAGGTGTCTCTTGTTAATGAATTACAGTAACTTTTGAAGGACACCTGAGGATGGGGGCTGTTGCCAGGGAAACCAACAGCAATAGAGGCTCGGACATTCAGACTCATCCTCTGATTTCCTGGAAGGGGAGAGGTGCTAGAGGTGGAGTTCAATTGCTTAGGGTTGATGAGTTAATCAATCATGCCGATGTAGTGAAGCCTCCATTACAAGCCAAAAGGAGTGCTTTCAGAGAGCTTCTGGATTGGTGAGCCGATGAAGATTTGAGGGTGAATGCCAAGCTTAGAGAGAGCTTGTAAGCACCATTCTTTCCTCACACCTTGTCTTACATATCTCTTCTATCTTCTGTACCTGAGTTCTATCCTTTGTCATGAATATGTGATGTGTTGAGTAAATGAGCTACCTAAGTTGTATCATTCTAGCAAATTAATCAAACCTGAGAAGGTGTCTTAGGAACCTCTGGTCCATAGTTGGTTGGTCAGAAGCACAGGTAACAGTCAGGGCCGTAACTGGTGTCTGAAGAGCAGGGGGCTTTGGAGACTGATTGCTTAGCTGGTGGCATCTGACACTCTATTTGGGTCAATTGTGTCAGAATTGAGCCAAATCGAGTTGAATTCTCAGACCCTGCTGGTGCCCAAGAATTGCTTGATACTGTGGGGAAACCTCCACGCACTTGTTGGAATTGGGTCCAAGAACCCAACACAGTTGCAGACTGCATCCTGAACACGTTCAGGGCTTCAGAGCAGTAGAGCAGTCATATCAGGTGGAGTAGGATGAAGATGAAAAGAGGAGTAGTCAGGGAAAAAGGATAGGGCCGTGACATTAAATTACATGAAGCTACATTCTAACATTGGTGAGGCCTGCAGTGTAGACTCCAGATGACTTTCCTCTGGGGAAGTGCTGGTGACCACTGGGACTAGAGCAGGTCCTATGGACAGTCACTTCCAGATATGAGGGCCTGAGAGACCTTCTTCACCTCCTCACACAAGGAACAACATACACATGTACCCACAGGCTTCCTCTAGATGCTCGTTTAAGTTCCTAAAGAAAGAGGAAATCACAGAGTCATTTCCCTGTAACCAGTTGACATTGGCGTTCATGCTTCAGTGACATTTCATGCCTCTCCCACATCTGTGATGGCAGCGCCCCAAAAAGGGATGTGAGCTGGGAAGTGGGCGGGAGTGGCAACAAAAGCATTTATTTATATGCTGCTTAAACAGGTGGATCTGGGGGAAATATTTTGAGCTCCACTTAATGCAGAGCTAAACTGGGATAATTTGCTTCCCTTTGCTTCCTCAGATAGAGTTCAGAGAGGGAATTTCACGAACACCCTAGGAGGGCTCATACACAAAAGCTAAAGCAGAGAACCAAATGCAAAACACCACTGCAGGCATGGACTCAAGCCCTGGTGTGCCCAGCATCTCCAAGGCCTGGATTGAGGAACGGAAACTAGGGAGAGTCACCCCAGAATTGCGGTGTGGGACTTGCCTGCTTCCGCAGCAGAGATTCTCAATTTGAGTCCATGTTAGCATCCCCTGGAGTGCAGGTTTAAATGCTATACCCTGGGCCCCACCGCCAGATCTTCTAATTCTGTCCAGGTTCCTGAATTTTCCTTGTCCGAGTGACTTAGACCATGTGCTCCAGGGCCACACTTTGAGAAACAGGTATTTCTCAAATTCCCTCTCCCAAGAATTAGGTTAAAAGAGGCACCAGTTCAACATTCAGTTTATTTGTTCAAAGATCAGGTTGAAGTCCCTCTAATTTTCAGACCACAGAGAAGCAGCTGGATGGAAATGACCCATAGTCTCTCTAACCACAGCCAAGGGTTCCACGCTTATAATCACAGGGCTTTCCAAGTAGGGGAGACTTTGATTCTCAGCGTGACTTGGGTGAGCAGCAGCCAATTCTGGACAAGGACAAAGATGTGCTGGGTATATCTGCAGCTGCGCTTAGCATTGTCTCGCTGGGGTCCTGCTTCTGCAGCCCTTTGCCTGCTGCAGTTGGGGTGTCGTGGTGCAGTGGTTTAGCCACTAGGGTGTTCAATAGGACCTTTGTTTGCTTCTAGACCTTTTCTGACCTAAGTCTCAGTTCAACCAACAGGACTTTTGTTTTCATGCCCTGTCCCTCTCTAAGGTCAGAGGTCTGGCAAGTGGATCCAGCTTTAATTCTTGGTCTCAGGTTTCCTTCTCCATAATTTGTCCATTCTTCAGTTTCTGCCAGAACTTCTGGGACTTCACCTTTTTATCTACCTACAACTCCTCCCTGGAGGGAGGGTGTTTCTTATGGACAGGTCTGGATGGCCTTGAGCTCCCTGCCTCCCTATGGTCAGTGACACCTCCTGTTGGGTCTCAAATTCCCACAGGCACCTCCTGTGAGGTCTCAAGACCCCAATGTGATCTCGGGTGTCTTAGCCCCCTCTGTCTGTCTGGTCTTCCAGTTCCTGCCCTGTTCCCCTACCTTCTCATACTTGCCCCCCGACCCAGGTCTACTACTACTTGCTCCTGACTAAGTTGGGTTTTGAGTTTCTAGGTCCTGGTCCCTCCAGGCTTGACTACGGTCTGGATTCCACAGATTAAAGCCAGAGATGACTCCCTTAGGAGTATAATTATTATTTCTCTTTTGGCTTTTGAATTGGATTGACATATTAGAGTCAGGGCTTAGGAAACTGGTACTACTGTTGTTGAAGCAAAAAATATAACCATTAAGGAAAGAAAAATTGTGGGTGAGAATAAGGGAGACATGAATAGAAATGGGGTAATATTAAATCTCTCCCTCCACATCGCCAAATCTTTTGTTGTATCCTGGAATGTCTTTCCTTTGAACAAACTATTTACAAATGATTATGTGTAATATGAACCTTGAGCACAAAGTCACTACATGTCAGAGAAATGCTGAGTTAATCTGCTCTGCTGAACAAGATGTGGAGAACTGCTTTGCCTTGGAGTCCTTCTATGAATTGTGTTTCTTATTTTGTCCTGAAGGCCTTTTACACGAAGTGAAGGAATGCTCTTCCAAGGCAAAGAATTCCTGTAGGGTCACTCCATTACACATCATAAGCATGTTGCTTATGCCTCTACTTAGTGCTTATATTGTTTTCAAGAATGTAACTAACTCTTAAGATGCAGTTATTCCGTTAGATATTTGAAGAATTACATTTTTTAGAACCACTAGCTCTTATCACTTCCTGCTTTGATGTGAGCACTGAGCTAGTCATTTTGAACATGGAACTTCACACCAACAACAACTCCTCCCCCTGATGGGTGGCAATAGCCATATTTTAAGGTGAGGAAGGAAGTGGGGGAGTAACTTGTCCAGCGTCAGCCAGGCAGCCAGGGCCTGGGAGCTGGGGAATTGAACCCACCCTTCTAACTCTGACCCTGTTTTCTTTCATGTTGTTCTGTTAATTATTCTATGATTTTCCAACTGGATTTAAGACTCTCAAAAAAGTAACAGTTTGATTTATCTTAGGTTATTGGAAAAGAAATTACTTCTCCAGATTCTTAATCACAGCCTGGGGAGGGAGGAGGCTCCTAGTCCACACACATAATCACCCTCCCCACCCCCACAAGCAGGCATTTCTCAGCTTGAGTTGACAGAGTCCTTGAATACACAGAGAGGCTGGGAACTGACTATCAGGGCAGGACTCTGAGAGCTACACAAAAGAAAGGGGGCGCCCCAAGAGGAAGCAAGGGGACTGGAGATGGCAGGCAGGGCTGACAATGCTGCCTGCAACCTCTGGAGATTTAATATTTAACTTTAACTGAGGTTGCTGCCATTGAAATCCTCTGGGTAAGTTCGCTTTCTTGCACATGGGGTGAAGGCCTTTGAATGTAGGAAAGAATGTAGAAGAAAGAATGTAGGAAAGCCCATATTTTTACTGACATCAAAGTAGACATAAAGGGCTCAGCGACACAGAGATGATGACCTGTGTTCAGCTAAGCTGAAAGGTCATGGTCGGGGCATTGGAGCAGGCAAACTCCCTGGAAAATCCCAGAAATCTTCAGAAGGCACCTGGCTCTCTGTGGGGAGCAGAAGAAGGTCCTGGACTGAATTCATCTAGGGGGGGTGGGGGGGCGGGTTTGGCTTTTGGTGGTTGGTATGGTATGGTGACCTACATCTGAAGAGGTGGGATCCTATACTTCAGAATAACATACCATGTTGGAAACCAATGTTACCTTGAAGAGAAAAAACGAAGATCAAATAAATAAATCTCGAAACAGACCTGTAGGGTAAGTAAAGTATCAGGCTTTTCTGCCCTCCCACCATTAGGATTGAAGATGGAACCCTGCGGTCCTGAATGCATGCCTGATGGCGGGCACCTGGAGTAGGGTGTGGGCATATGTAAGTGGGTACATCTGGCCTGAGAGACTGGCCTTATAAGGGTGGCATCATGGGAACAGCAGAGCAAAAAGAAGGGAAAGACAGTGAAAGAGCAGAAACCTTCCCAGCCCCCAGGCAGCCCTGCCTGCCTTGTACCTGGTAAATCCCAATAAAAGCCTGCAAAAGCCACTGAGGGCTCCAGGACACTCTCCTTTACCCTTCTGCTTGGATCATAGAGATCCTGCACTGTTCCTTCTGGCCACTACAAGACCTCACTGGCTCCCCAGTCACATCTGCCTTCCTCATCAGGCCCAAACATATGTGTTCAAAATGGCCTCCTTCAACATGTCTGCTGACTCCCTGGCATTGCTTTTTTCCTGAAATGAACACTTGAGAAAGAAGTGTCTAATCCTGGATCTTTCTGGAAGGGATTACGTCCCCATGCCCAGCTCAAGGCAGCCTGAATATGTCGTAAATTCATTTTTTTTGCACCTACGTAGCATGAGTTATGTGCCCTACTTGGGAGAACCTGGCAATGTTCAGGCAACACATCTCCTGAGTTCGTGTGCCTCTTTCACATGCACGTGGGCCTGGCAGAGGGGCAAAGATGACAGATGGCAGCCACAGGCCCCCTCCAGCTGGGTGAGCCCACGTGTGCACGTGACAGCATGTTTGCGTCTTTCCGCTCCTAGCTTCTGGCCCGAGATGAGGAGTATGTTGGTAAATTCTGTCTCCCAAGTGGAAGAGGTAGTGGGAATATTTACAGGACCAACAGAAAGGCAGAGCTTATTGTTCTAGACATGGCCCTTCTCTGTCTCTCCCTGGGGATGCTGGACACCAGCCTGGTACAGGAGCCCACTCACCTGTCCTGCTGACTCAAAAGATACCTGCAGCGCTTGCTTTCCGCTGCCTTGTTAGCTTGCCCTGTGGCTCTGTTGCGCCCTTTAAATTCCTTTATTGGTAATAATAGGATTGATTCCAAGAATGATGCCATTTATTTTTGCCGTGTCTCCAGCTGTCTGAGGATGTATCTGGTGGTCAAGGGCTTCTTTCTCCAGGAGCAATCTCCTTAGTTCATTTGAAATCACTGTATTTTCTTGATTGTTTGATGAGGAGGGAAACAGAGGAGCAAATCCTTTGGGCCCAAGGAACCATGGGGAGGAGGGATGGTGATGACTTAGACCACATGTCTAGAGGCCTCATTTTTAACTGGGTGGTCCTATTACCCTTCAGTTTTCCAATTAGCTCTCACCCCGGCCCACACCTACTGATCCCTGTGCCATATAGAGGCCCGGAGATTGGCCAGTTAATGCTGACTACCTTCAGAGATACTTTATAAGATTCTAATCAGTGATTAAAAGTCAAGTTGAAACACCTTGATTTTTTCCAAAATGAAAAATCACCACCAAGAAAGAGGGTCTCCAGGACTAGTACGTCTGGAATCTTCACCAAACTTGCTCATTCCCATCTCCAGTCAGAGGTAGCTCGCTGCCCTCATGGAATGCACCCTCATATACATGCACTGTGAGGCTATGGAAATTTGAACTAGGAGCAGGAGCCGGTGAAAAGAAACTGTTGTTAAGAGTCCTGCAGAGCCTTTTTTGTGGGATGCCAAACCAAGATGCTACATAAATGAGTGTCTAGAATTCTCCATCTCACCTTCCTCTCTGCACCCACCTCTTCCTTCTGCAATAATGCAATGGCACAGTTTGTGAAGACATAGACAGATCGGCCCTGCCTTTTATTTATCTTATAAAGATCAGTTAATCATTTAACCCCTTTTTACCTTGGGCCCTCATCTGTAAAAGTGGCTTAATAATAGAAACTACCTTGCAGCATTTGTGAAGTGTGAGGAGGTAATGTAGGTGAAGTCCTTGGAATAAGGACTAGCACTTCGAGCTCCTTATGTTTTAGCCATTGCATTTGCAACATTGCAAATGTTAAGTCCCCTTGGAAAGCTTTCTGACATGGAAACTTGTCTGAACCATTCCTTTTCCTCCTGCTGGTCAGATAATGATCAGAATCCTTGGAGAGAGTTAGGAAGTATCCCAAAGAAAGCAGTAGAGGGATCTGCCAGTTGCCAGTCCTTTATACCCACATCTGGTTCCTTCCACCATCTCTCATCTGTGCCTTCAGGTCGATGCTACACATCATTACCTTCATATCCTAGCATCTCAACATCTCATCCTTCCCAACATGCCATCTCAGCCCACACCCAGCATTGTCACTCTTACTTCCATTACCTGGATAGATTCCCCACAGTACTTGCTTGTTCAGAAGCTCAGTTAGGGGACCTTGCCATAGGGGAATCTCAGCCACATCAAGCCAAGGTCCCTGCAATGGAAGGGGCTACCCTTTTAAATAATGGTGATGCAATACAAGTGTCTTGATTTCTTTCCCTGGTGAAGGTGATCAGTAGTGTGTGAGCTCCTGTTATGACTTCGGAAGCTGTGGATCCTCTTCACACTCCCTAGAGTGGAATCTGCAGTGTGGGTATTGGGAAAGTTTTAGGGGTGTTTTTTTCATACTGTCCTTTAATGAGCTGTAGGGCTTTATAAGTGTTGGGTCATTAATCCTGGCCCCACCTCCTTTAAAGAGACCTCTGCTTCTTTCTTCCTTTTCCACTTTACTTTAGTAGGAGATCTTGGATAGGGGTGGTATTAAGACTAAACAGATAATGAAGGTGATAAGTAGCCACTATGAGTGTAATCACACCAAGATTTCATTTTGAAATTATTTTGAAATTATGTAAATGTAGTAGAAAGCTTTCACTTTTCCTCATGCTCGCCTCTCTGCCTGGAATAATGTCACCCACCCTCACACCATGTTGAAATACAATTTATGATTTATTGTCTTTAACTAGACATTGTGAGCAGCTTTAGTTTCAAAGCAAAACTGAGCAGAAAGCACAGAGTCCCATATTCCTCCTGCCCCCACACATGCACAGCCTCCCCCACTATCAACATCCCAGTCCTCCCCAGAGCGAGACATTTGTTACAATAGATAGATTGACACTATCACCCACAGTCCAGTTTACTTTAGGGTTCACTCCTGCTGTTGTCCATTGTGTGGGCTAAAGTGACAGGCCTCCAACAGTACAGTGTTTTGCAGAATCCTTTCACTGAAATATAACTGACTTATTTTTCAGGCCAAAAGCAAATGTTTCTTACATCAATATTTCCATATTGAAATTTATTTATTCAATAAGCCTTTAGTGAATACTGACTGTTGAGGAACGAGGGACACAAAACTGAGCAAACCCAATTTTTGACTTTGGGACATCAGGTAGCACAGTAGAAAAGACAGACATAAATGCAGACTGAGTGCATCTGGGAGAACACTGGGTGAAATGAATGTTTGTAGGGTAAGGTAAAAGTATCAGGCTTTTCTGCCCTCCCGCCATTAGGATAGACGAGGGAGCCCTGTGGTCCTGAATGCATGCCTGATGGCGGGCACCTGAAGTGGGTACACCTGGGCTGAGAGACTGAGTTTATAAGGGCGGCATCACGAGGACGCCAGCAGAAGCCAAGAACGAACGGAAGCCGAGAGAAGAAGAGAAGCAGAGAGAACGCCAGAGAGCCCAGATAGAGTGAGGATTTGCTGGGGGCTGGGAGGCCTGCCAGCCTTCTGGCCCGCCAGCACCCCTGCCTGCCATATGCCTGGTAAACCCCAATAAAAACCTGCAAAAAAAGCCACTGAGGACTCTGACTCCCCCTTTACCCAGTCTGCTGGATCAGAAAACCTGCTCTGTGGCCTTCCTGCCTCTACAATATTCCTTCAGAAATTTCCATTTTTACTCTTTTGCACACACTCCTTTTTCTTAAAAAAAAAAAAAAGATTTATTTATGCATACAAGAGCTGGGGTACAGACCAGAGGTATGGGGGGGGGGTGAGAGGATTCACCAGAGACAGAGTCGGGAACAGAACAGGCAGATTGACCGAAGTACACTGCTGAGGGGAGCAGCAGCGGGCGAGACAGGAGAGGTCTGCTGCACCATGTGGGTTGCTTCCTGGCTGGCTGTGGGATTGAACTTGTGCTGCAGAGGCTGTGGGCAGCTTCATAGGTTGCATCTTAACCCCTTGCACCACCAGGGAGACCCCACTCCAACTTTTGATCCATATTTTTTCTGCCTCTTGAATCTCCTGCTGGGAAGGTGTAAGAGGCAGGAATGGACACAGTGCAGGTTTTCTGACCCAGCAGACCGGGTTAAGGAGGAGTCCTGGAGCCCTCAGTGGTTTTTGCAGACCTTTTATTGGGATTTACCCGGTACACAGCAGGCAAGGATGCTGGGGGGCTGGGAGGACTACCAGCCTCCCAGCCCCCAGCAAATCCTCATTCTACCTGGGCTCTCCGGTCATCTCTACTTCTGCTTCTTTGCTTCTCTCTCTGCTTCTCTTTCAGCTTCTACTGGTGTCCCCGTGACGCTGCCCTTAAAAGCCCAGTCTCAGCCCAGGTGAATCCCATCTACCTATGCCCACACCCTACTCCAGGTGCCCGCCATCGGGCATGCATTCAGGACCCCAAGGATCCATCATCTATCCTGATGGTGGGAGGGCAAAAAAGCCTGACATTTTTCCTTACCCTACAGAAGGTAATGATGTTGCAGGTAAATGACCATTATTATTTGCTAGGTTGATCTCCCCATATAACTTTATCCGTTGGTCTTTTGATATCAAAGGTATCGTGCCCTCTTGGCTGCTAAGTTCTCTATATTGTGAATTGGACAACTATACCCACAAGCCAGGAGTCCCATGGAGGCACCACAGTTAAGGTACAGCACCCTCTGAAGGCAATTCCTGCAGATAAAGACCTTAGGAAACCTTTGCAATTTACTGTCATCAAAAGTACCTAGAGGACATATGCAATCAATATGTGGATAAGTAGAAAATGAAGGTTCTCCATCAACATGGAATAATCTAGACACAGTTATCAGGGACACCTTCTGTGATGGAAGGATTCTGACATCACCAGCAAGGTGGAGAGGGCTTGTTAGCTACTTAGCCTGGAGTTTAAAGGAAGGTGGTTTCATTAGTATGTGGGCTCGCCTCTCAGATCTCTGCTTGAATCACAGTTCCAACAGAGCAAATACCCATCATTTCATTTCAGAGTGAGTCCCTGCCTTACTCAAGTCTCTTCTCAGCTGCTTAATTGCTGCCCCCTGGCAAAAGTACCACAGCCTGCCACCACTTTATTCACATTTGATGAAATCAAAGTTAAATAGATGGCCTGTTAACATTCTTAGCTTGGTGTTGGCTGGAGAAAAATATATAACTAAAAAAGAACTTAGAGACTGCCAAAAATATTCTCTCCCTTACATAAGATCCAAATGACTGAAACATTGTGGCTTCAAGGGAAAATGCTGGTGAACTGATGTGAAAGCTTTACTTTGAGGATAATCTCACCTGAGGCTGTCACTTTATTAAATTTCCCCACTTAACTTTGATCTAGAAAGAGTTCTGGCAAGGGACCTGGAATTTTGGACCCTAGTCACTAGCTTAAGATGGGCTTATTTCATTTACTTGGAATAAGAGTTTCTTCTCATGGCTTTCCTCATTACAGATATTGTCCTGCTGTGGTTTCACAATTCCATGGTATAATCATGGCACCACCCAGATTCAGATCACCCCACACGATAGGTCCAGTGTAAAGGCAGGAACTGGATACAGTGCAGGTTTTCTGATCCCATGCAGACCGGGTAAAGGAGGAGTCAGAGTCCTCAGCGGTTTTTTGCAGGTCTTTTATTGGGGTTCACCAGGCATATGGCAGGCAGGGGTGCTGGGGGGCCAGGAGGCTGGAAGGCCTCCCAGCCCCCAGCAAATCTTCACTCTATCTGGGCTCTCTGGTGATCTCGGCTTCTCTTCGGCTTCTGCTGCTGCTTTCTCGGCTTCTCTTTTGGCTTCTTCTGCTTCTGCTGCTGCTGCTGCTCCTGGCGTCCCCGTGACACCGCCCTTAAAAGCCCAGTCTTAGCCCAGGTGAATCCCATCTACCTATGCCCACACCCTATTCCAGGTGCCCGCCATCAGGCATGCATTCAGGACCTCAAGGATCCATCATCTATCCTGATGGTGGGAGGGCAGAATAGCCTGACATTTTTCCTTACCCTACATCCAGCCATTGACCAGACCATCCATGCTGGTACATGCACAGACTGATGTGGAGCATGCAGTGAAGGTGAGGGTTGGTGAGCGCAAGTCAGTAGCTGAATAGGTAGGCCCCACAGGGGACAGGACCTGCGAAGCAGAGAAAAACTTGGACACTACCTTTACCTCTGACAGGTCAGATAGAAGTTTGACTAACATCGTGGATAAATATATAACATGATTAAAACTCATAGTAAGAAGGACTATCCAATTTGCTGTGCATAGGAGTCTTTGTTAGAGAAGACAGACCCTGGGATGAGCTAAAATCGAAGACAGACCCTGGGAGGTAAAAGAGGTTATGCAAACCTTGTGAGAATGTGTAGAGTCCAGACTTCAGTAAAGAAGACAATGAGGAAATTAGCTGGGGTAGAGAGAGAGAGTAATAATGATAATAATAACTAATGTTTACATGGTGCTGGTCACTTTCCCAAGAATTTTACCCAGATTGGATTTATTTGATCCTCATAGCAACCCTGGAAAGTGGATGTTGTTCATAGCCCCCTTTTTGGATGAGGAAACTGAGGTCAGAAGTGCTAAATGACTCACCTGAGGTCAGACAGGTGGTCAGTGGCAAAGCAGGGGTTTGAAGCCACTCTCAGAATATGTGTGCCTCTCAGCTCCTACCTCCACTGTCTCTCAGAGACCCCGGAGGTGGGTGGGGCAAAGCCCCAAGCCAGGCTTCAGATGAGGGCCTGGGAGCAGCCCACATGGCGCAGCAGACCTCTCCTGTCTCACCCGCTGCTCCCCTCAGCAGTGTATTTCAGTCAATCTGCCTGTTCTGCTCCCCCCTTTCTGGTGAATCCTCTTACCTCCCCCCCACCCGTGCCCAGTCCCCATCCCTGCACCTCTGGCCCCAGCTCTATGCATAAATAAATGAATCTTTAAAAAATAAAAAAGACTGGGCTGAGAGGAGGGAAGCTGCTGTCGTGCTTCCACTGCTGAGACCATAGAGGGGCTGCTAAATGGGGCAGAGCCCATGGAAGGAATGGTTTTCTAAGAGCACAAAAACCTGAAGAGAAGGAGTCATTCATCAGAAGAATTGCGAGGTAAAGGAAGCAAGTGCTGAGGAGGAGGGTAATGTGAAAATTTAGCAATGATTAGGATAGAAGCCTTGAGCAAACACAGAGAGGAAAGGGGAAGAACTTGAATAACTCTGTGGGCAAACTGAAGTAACTCAAATCTAATCTGGCACAGTTTCCAAACTTCTGTGAGAATTGTAAGGAAAACACCCCAGAGAGATAAGCTGTTTTTTTTTTTAAAGATTTATTTATTTATGCATATAAGAACTGGGGTATAAGCCAAGGTGCAGGAGGTGAGCGGATTCACCAGAGACAGAGTGGGGAGCAGAACAGGCAGATGTACTGAAATACTCGGTTGAGGGGAGCAGCGGGCGAGGCAGGAGAGGTCTGCTGTGACTTGTGGGTTGCTCCCTGGCTGCAGAGGCTGGTGATAGCTTGTTAGCGCTGTCTTTAACCCCTGCACCACCAGGGAGACTGGAGATGAGCTGCTTTTATAAAACTTTTTATTTTAAATGTTTCAGTAGAGGAGTCCTGTTCAGGAATCATTTTCTGGGTCCAGGGCTTGTGTATCAGATTCTCTTGCAGTGCCTTGGGGAGGTGTCTACGATTTACATGTGCAAAGAGCACTTTCTAGATGAGGTTTTTGTTGTATGGAAGCCCACGGGCTGGGACATCTGTTGCCTGGTGTCTCCAGGAAAGAGAAGAGGAAGGTGAGGCCAGCAGAGTGGGCGAGCAAGTGTCCTCGGTGCTTACTGTAATCAGGGCTTCCTGTGGTTCCTCGCTGGTGCAGTTGAGCTCAATTGTAGGCAGAATTCTTCACCCTTGTGAGCCAGAAAACCCATTCCCTGTCTAGAGATGTCAAGAGGACCATTGTTTTTGCAGTGGGGTTTGAGGGTGTGATGGTGAGGGGAACTCTTTCCATACCCTCAGACAGCAATGGGAGAGAAAATTGGGAGCCATGGATAGACCAAAATTAGCATTGCAGGGACTTTAAATCTTAAATTGCTATTGGAACCACAGCCCATGATGTAGATCAGGAACTACATGCTAAATTTGCATGCACGTGCTCATGTGAAACAGAAAGTCTGAATAAGAGCAGCCAATTGTATCAATGTTATTATTCCAGTTGTGATATTAAATAAAATTTTATAAGATGTCACCATTGGGGGAAACTGGGTAAAGGATACATGTGATCTGACTGTATCATTTCTTACAACTCGGGCAGAGCTACAATTACCTGAAAATAAAAAAGTTTATTTGAAATTATTGGTTGAGCATGTTTAAGTGAGATTTTTTTTCCCAAAGTGTTAAAGAAAAACTTGTATTTGCTCATTGGTGATTTTTTGCTTTGCTTGGGGGCCTTTGACTCTCCGCAAATATCTCCTTCCCACCAAACACTTCAGAGAGCTAAAATGAAGAATAATATACAAATTGATATTGTCATTTAGGTATCTGTGCCTTTCCTGAAGTGACTGGATAAGTCCATTTCTCCTCTGCTCACTGTCTAAGGGTCTTCAGGGTCTGTTGGCTCCAATAATATTTTATATTTACAGAATGCAGCAGTATTATTCCTTGTTTGGCTTCCTACAATTGACTTGTTCATTGAAGGATAATTTTTAATTTTTTCCACTCATAGTAGTTTTAATCTTACATTAAACATCAGTTGTATACAAATTTGATTGTCCCCAAGAAGAAATTTGATGCTAAGGATTCACTTCTCAGTAGAATTCAAGAGTTTTTGTTATAAAATAAATAGTGTGGTCAAATGTGATTAACAAAGTGTTATTTGCCCCATCAAAAGTGGGTGTGACATTAATTAAAGTAGATCTGGGTTATATTGATAGATATCTGCCACTCTGTAAGAATTCTACAGTTATAATGCTGTAATAGTTAACAGGGCAGTGGTCAAAGGAAGCCCTAAAACAACTAGTAACAAATAGAGAATGTTGTAGGCCAGCCAGGAATTGACAACATTTTTTTTTTTTTTTTTTTTTTTGCGAAAAGCTAGATAGTAAGTATTTTTGGATTTCTATGTCTCTGTTGCAACTACTCAACTTTGTTCTTTCAGCGGGAAGCAGTCATAGGCAATCTGTAAATTAATGACTATGTCATGTACAACTTCATGCATGGAACCTGAAACTTAAATTTCACACAATTGTCAAGTTAGGAACTACTACTCTCTTTGGATTTTTCTTTTTTTTTAAGATTTATTTATTTATGCATACAAGAACTGGGGTACAGGCAAGAGGTGGGGTGTTGGTAAGAGGAATTTACCAGAGACAGACTGGGGAAAAAAACAGGAGAACTGACTGAAATACACTGCTGAGGGGAGCAACGGGGAAGTCAGAAGAGGTCTGCTGCGCGATGTGGGCCAGCTCCCTGACTGGGGATAGAACTCGTGCTGCAGTGGCTGCTGATAGCTTTATAGGTTGTGTCTTAACCCCTTGCACCACCAGGGAGGCCCTCTCTTTGGATTTTTCATCAACCATTTCAAAATGTGTTCAGGTCCTGCAAGAACACATGGAGGATGAACTTGACCTGCGATTCATAACTGCTGACACCTGCTCAAGGCCATGAGGCAAGCCTGGAAAATATCATCCCAGGCTTTGGAAAGAAAAACAAAGGAATTAAACTTGGTTATAAATATCTTAATGTATATTTAGCAGCATGATATCCACTGCGATAGTTTTTAAAAGACAATTAGCAAGAAGCAATTCTTAGTGGAAGGGGAGATACTTTTTGTTAAGAGATTACACATGTTCATATGTATGTATAAGTAATATGTACATATTTATGGTAATTAATCACACATTGAATAAATAGTCAACAATGGAAATAATTGAATCTTCCTTGTCCATTAATAAAGAGTGAACCTGTAGGCTATTAATTGCTCCTGAAATCTATACTCACAGCTGCTGACACCAAGGAAATACTCTACATTCATATTCTAAGCCAACGAGCCTTGAGAAATGCTGCTGCTGGAAATCTGAGAAAATCTGCTTTCATCTGCAGATTGCTTCACTGTGCAGTTGGAATGTGGGCACTGGCTTTGTCGGGGGTTGTCAGTCACAACTACTGATATTCAGGGTGAGACTGTAATTGAGTCACACAGAAATTCAGCTAATGGTCTTCAGAATGATGCTATCTCTCTCCAACCTGGGGGGAATCTGTCCTTCTGAAAGGAGCTGTTTATTCAGCAACTTACTCTAGGTTTTAGAGGAAAGTCTGAGCATCCTTAGGGGGTCTCAGAGATGACAAGCATTCATCTCCTTCAGTGATATGTTCAAGCCCAACAAGAGTTGTCAAAAAATCCAGGTGATTTTCACTTTAGAGCACACCTCAAATATTTTTCAGAGCCTGTTATCATTTTGTCATCCTTCGTTATGAAAGGCTCCCTACCCGTGGCTTGGGAATTCTCATTAAGAGTAAGAGGTGACTGCATTCCTTAACATAAGCTCTGTAAAGAATCAGTGTGTAATTGTATGCCAAATATAGCGGACAGAATTAAAAAAAAAAAAGCACAAAAAAACTGATGCATGACTTTAATATCGGATAGTGATTTGTTCCCAAAGCTACTTCTCAAAACTATTTTTTTAAACCCTTGTCTCCTAAAACACTCTCTCACATTATTTTCTGAACAGACTAGACTTTTGCACAAAACTTTCCTACGGGGAGAAAGGCAATACACTATTTCAAACCACAGGAGCCTTACCTATACCTGTGATTCTGATCGGTTTCCTCACTCCAGCTGTCCCTTTTGAAAGATTTTTTTACTTTAAGTAGCAGTTAGATCACATCACTCAAGATTCTTTACATTTCTGATTCTCAAATTTCTCCAGAGCATTTCATAGTGATTTACTATAGACCATTGACTCAGTTTTCCTCCCTAACAAGTCACTAGCCATGAACAATTCAATACTGTGGTGAATAATGACCTAATTATTCCAGTGACTTCTCCCTGACCACAGCCATAAAAGAGAACAAAAAAAATCTTCTTGATGCAAAATCCTTCTCAGGTCCAACTAACACAAAGTGGGGGTGATCAATTTATCAGTATCCCCGAAGAGGCAAGTAGACCTTTTTTTAGCAGAAATATGGGCGATCCTGGGTGGGTTAGGTGGAGGGAGTACAGGCTGACTGGCCTTCCAGGTAATCGTATGTGCTGGATTTTCTTCCTGGCCATAGTCATTCAACTTTGATTCTGCTTCGTATTATCCCAGCATCAACAATTTGTTCATGTCGAGTAGAAATGCCCCCTTGCACAGGTAGAGAAATGGGTCTAGGGGAGATAAACTCTGGTCCAAGCCATACACTTAGCAGGAAAAAGACTCAAAGTGGAAATCAAATGGCTGGTCTGACTCCAAATCATACTATTCACTCCTTTAAAATGTATAATTCAGTGGTTCTTAGTAGATTTAGAGATTATACAACTATTGCTACTGTCTAATTCCATAACATTTTAATCACCCCCCCCAATCTATGCCCATTAGTTACTCCCTGCGTTCCCCCCTCACCCCCCATGAGCCCCTGGCAGCCAAAAATCCTCCTTTCTGCCTTTGTCATGAATTTGTATATTTTGAACATTTTGTGGAAATTGAACACACAAAAATGTGCTTTCTGCAAAAGCCAGTGAAGGCTAAGTAGGGTCTGAGACTGCCTGGGTGACTGTTGAGGGGGTGCTCCAGGCATTTACAGAGTCTCTATCCAGTCCTTGATTGACTCTAACCTTCAGTGGCTACTCATGACAAAGAATGCAGACTTTTCTACTGAATTAATGCAGAAAGTTCACTAACAAACAAGGTCAGACAGAGGTGAGAGCTGTGGTTGGGCCTTGTTGGCCTTTCTGGGGGACCAAGCCTGCACATCCACTTGGCCTTTGGCCCACAGGGCCCTGCCTGAGCCCTCCAGGTGACATCTCTATGCACATCTCATTTCCTGAATTTTCATAAAATTTTTGGTGACTCTAATGTTGGCCCCAACTGTTATTCATGCCCTCAGGCAGTCAAGATACTAAAAAAAACCACTCTCTCAACAAATGTTCCTACTCCCATTCCCACCCTGGAAAAAAACTATTTATATTAGGTGAGATCTGAGCAAGGTCAAATAAAAATAGCCTTCCAGGAACTACAAGACAGGTCAAATAATAACAATTATCTGGTAATGGGGCTTTAAGACAAATTTCTGCATTGCTCCTTTACTTTCAGGATAAAACGGAAAGCCAATAATGGATCATGTCAAGTGGCGGCCATGTTACTGGTTTTCACTTGATTGTGAGTTTTGGTTTTAAGACTGCGGTGGTGCTAGGAAGGGAAAATGGACTTGGGAAAGTTAAAGCAACATAAAGCAGTTTGTTCTTACTGAGATTCAGTTGTTTTCCTTGATCTAGGTGCTCTGGTTTGCTACCTGTAGTTGGTTAAGTTCGAGAGTACTGAAAAAGGTCATTCTTAGAATTTTTGCCACTATCCCATTGTTCTGTTGGAGTAGAGAATTTTCAGAGGCACTTACTTTACCATTTTCACTGGTATCCAAACTAAGTTTTAAAGTGTGACTACAGACAAAGTTTATCATGGCAGAGGTGACAAATTAAGCAAAGAAAAAAGATAGGAGAGCCAATTGACATATGAGGGGAACTGCAAGTGGCTTGGTATTAGTGGAGCATAAAGTCGAGACAAAGGAAACAAAGGATAAAAAGGAAAAAAAGGGAAAAAAAGGAAAAAAAAGGCTGAGAAAATAAGCAGTGGCCAAGTAAGTCTGTGTAACACATTAAAAGATGTTTAAATTTTTATTTTCTATGTGATTGCCTTTCAAGGTCTCTTTGAAATCCCAGCTATTGCAGGAACACTGACACTGATCTGAGACTGGTAACCTTCCCCCTACTATACACACATCACTTACCAGCTATCAACATGTCTACTGATCAATGTTAAATCTTCCAAATGCATTCTTACTGGATCCTAGCACTCAGTACCTATGACTCTGATGGAAAAGTGTTAAGAGCTCAAGAGATATATATTAATCTGATTATTGGAGAGATTATTAAGATGTGCTAGCATGTTCTTATTTTAAGTAAAATTCTGGATGATAAAACTGTACCAACATTTTTCAGAAAATTAGGAAACATCGTAGATATTCTTGATAGGAAGACCCTAATATAAAGACTTATAAGCTTCCGTAGCGGTTGCAAGTATTAGAAAAGTGAAGATGAAGAGGGTCCCTGCTCACTTTCAGTGAATCCAGAAGTGGACTGTGGGAACTCAACTACGCAGCAACTAGGCAGTTCTCAGGAGACCTTTGCCAGCCACTGGTCAAAACTCACAGCTACTGTTTGGCAAATGTGAATATGCCTGCGTGGCAGCTGCTACAGAAGTATAATGATACATGTTCTGTCTTATATTTATCCATTTCTGTTGTATTTTTTTAATTGAGGTAGTATTGACTAACAACTCTGTATATGATTAAGAGGTGTAGGGTCACACGTCTTCAGATGTATGTTACACATACATATACACACACCACACCCACCACCAAGGCACACACTGTCCTCCATTACTGTCCATGGGGCCTCCCCTCCCCTTTGTGCCTGACTCTCACCCTCCTCCTCTGGTAGCTTTAATTCTACAGTGTGATTTCTAGGATTCATTCTGGTTTAGTTTTGTCTGTTCTTTTGTTTGTTTGTTTGTTTGTTTCTCTAGATCACACATTATGACTAAGATCATCAGTGTTGTCTTTCCTTCTGACTCAATTCACTTAGCATAATCCCTTCCAGTTCCATCCATGTTGCAAATGGCAAGTTCTCATATTTTTTTAGCTAAGTTTTCCATCATGTATCTGTATCACATCTTAATCTACTCATCTGTCATTGAGCGCTTAGTTTGTTTCCATAGCTTGGATACTGTGGATAGGGCTGCCATGAACATAGGAGGGCAACTATCCCTTCAAATTAATGTTTTTCAAGTCACTCTCAAACACCTCTTGTTGGTAGCATGGGATGTTTCCTATACTCCTGACATCCCCATTCAGTAATGAAGGACTGATAGCTCAGATGCAGGGAGTATGTCAGCACAAACTCCTCTGAGTCCTTAGAAATATCAGCTGACCTTAGAAAGCACCCTCTGTTGATGAGGACCGCCTTCCCAAGGCCATGTTCCCCTCTCAAGGCAACCGGCATTCAGTGACAGGCAGTGCAAGGACATAAAGATCCCATTCTCCTCAACTCAGACACCTCTCAAGAGCCAGGTCTGCTTCAGAACTCCCAGTGGAGCTTGAAAAAAACAAAACAAAACTCGTTTTGCATTTCAGAACACCTGGGTGCATTTGCAGAACAACTTCTGCCTCTGCCCAATCCTGTTTCCTTCACCTGCCCCACAGGTGTGGATCCTAAGAGCCCTTCCCAGTAAACATTTGCACACTCATTTTTACTACAGAGTCTGCTTCTAGGAAGAGCCTATCTTGCCCTGAGTTTGAGTGGTTTGAGAAGAGGCAAAGATGGGATTCTAGAGCTGGATCACCCTCTGGTCAGCTCTCAGTGAGGAGCACATCACTAGGTGAAGCTTGGCTAGCTCCTGGCCCAAAGTAACAGTGCAATTATTAAAGCTTTCACCGGTGGTAAATTCACTAATATATTGGCAGAAGGAAATGCCTTAGCTAGTGTAATGCTTTAAATGTTTGGAAAATTATGGGGAGAATAGCAATTATAAGAATGAGTGAATTGGATGGCTTTTGCCTGGGGAAACTGAAGCTTTGGGGAAGATAATGAAAGGAGTGCAGTGATGAATCGATGAAAAGTTAGAAGTGAAAGTCAGTAGCATGGAAATATGCTACTATCTCCTTAGCTAGAGGTCATAAAAAGCTTAGAATGAGGTCCAGGTTTTAATCTTGATTATAGCAAATTTCAGAGAAAGCTTAGTGCTCTCTGGACACCTGTACTCTACCATGACCAGGACACTGATTAGGAAAGATGGGTCCCTGAGATATGGGGTGGGAATGTGTTGGTTGCTAGAAAATGTTGGATCCCCCAGTTTTCCTGAACCATCAGACCAATGGAAATAGCCCCCGTCCTCTGAAGATGGTGCAGAGGCCTCTGTTTTGCTGGACAACAGATACCCCTCAGAAGGTGTTTCTCCAGCTTCCTTACTGGGGATGGAGATAATAACTGGGAATAAATCACAACACCAAGGATATGCAGATCCTGCTAAGGCAGGGAAGGACTCTAATGAAGTAGCCATAGGTCATAACCAAGATGTGCCTGCACGAATCTGTATAGTATGTGCAGGGTTGGATTTTGAAGGTTCTGAATTAATGGAGCAGAACATCAAATCGGATTAGAGGGAGTTTATCAATGGGGGGGGTCACTCTCTCAATCCAGGATTTAACACTTTGTCACAGATCCCAAGAGATGGTTCTAACACACTGTTAGGGTGACTTCTAGAAGTGTGGGAAAAGGCAAGTGGTTCACACTATATAGAAATGTTAGCTGAAACTCTCCAGGGTCTTCTGAAATATCAGCTGTCCTTAGAAAGTGCCCTCTGCTGAAGAACCACTTTGTCCAATGACAGGTGGTAGAAGAAGAGATGGAGTCTCAGCTGTGGGCATGCCAGAGTGAATGTACTATGCAAGGTCAGAGCTGCTGTAAGTGACTAAGCACCGTGGAAGGCGTGGAGGATCCTTCATCAGCAATACTAGAGAAATGTAGTGCAAGAACCAAGAGTATCACTGAGAAATTCAGTGTTATCTTTCCTCTGTAGCCGGGGTTGCTGTTGTAGAACTGAGCTGACTGGCAGCAATGAGCATGAGATGCCCAAATAATAAAGGCCTGGTGGCAGTGCTTAGCCATCAGAAATGATGCACAATTATTATAGTCCCCAGAGATATTTTAGATGAGTAATTAATAAGGGGTTTTCACAATCTATATCCAAGCACCAAGGCCTCCTGAGTGATCCTCCTCAAGTGGATCCCCATTATCAGTCAAGGCTCCGATAATAGAGACCATCCAATGGTTGACTACAACCTCATGTGGAACTTGAAACAGCACCACCCAGCTAAGTCATAGTAGATTCCTGGCCCTCAGAAGTTAGGGAGATAAGTGTTTTTTTAAGCTATACATTTTGGGGTCACTTGTTATACAACAACAGATAACTAATACATATCCTATGACTTCCCCAAATTTTTTAACATGGTTTTCAAGACACAATCTAATCTGGCCACTACTTATCACATCTGCCATATCTAGCCTAGATTCTCTCTATTCCAGACTTTTTTTTTTTAAGATTATTTATTTATGCATACAAGAGCTGGAGTACAGGCCAGAGGTGTGGGGGGTGAGAACATTCACCAGAGACAGTGGGGAACAGAACAGGCAGACTGACTGAAATACACTGCTGAGGGGAGCAGCGGGCGAGACAGGAGAGGTCTGCTGCACCATGGGGATATCTCCCTGGCCGACTGGGGATCAAACTTGTGCTGCAGAGGCTACAGACAGCTTCACAGGCTGTATCTTAACCCCTTGCGCCACCAGGGAGGCCCCTGGCCCAGACTTCTCTTTATCTGTTAGTCACCATGCTTCCACCACCACCAATGCAATGACTTTGTACAGGCTGTTCCCAACTTTGTTCACCGAAGTTAAAATCTACTCACTCTTCCCATTTCGGTTTCAGTCACTTCTTCAAGGAAACCTTTCATTTTCCAAATGACTGAATCTATTCTTCTATTACAAACCAGCATGGCCTCCTAAGCCTCTCTTCCATGGCATTTCCTTGTTAAATAATAGCTAACATTTACGGACAAGTTGCTATGTGTCTAGTGTAATGCTTTGTATGACTCATACAATCCACAAAAAAAAAAAAAAAAACATGGCGGGGCCTCCCCAGGTGGTGCAGTGGTCGAGCACTGGGCTGCGAAGCTGCCCGCAGCCTCTGCAGCACTGGTTCGATCCCCGGCTGCTGGCAAGTGTCCCACATGGCACGCAGACCTCTCCTGCCGCCCAGTGCTCCCCTCAGCAGTGTACTTCATTGTTCTGCCTGTTCTGTTCCCCATTCTGGCCCTGGTGAATTCTCTCACCCTCCTGCGCTTCTTACTATACCCAGTGCTTGTCTAAATAAATAAATCTTAAAAAAAAAAAAAAAAATCCATGGCAAGTACATATTTTCTCCATTTTACTGATGAAGAAACTGAGGCACAGAAAGGTCAAGAAAGTGCCTGGGATAACACAGTGACTGCATTTTACATCTATTTGAGCTGAGCATTGAATCCAATACATCCATGGCCCCCAGGAAACTTGGCTCAGAGGAGGCAGACTTCTCTCTCCTCACAGTGGCTGAAGCCTCCCTTCTTGACTATCCCAACTCATAGCGGTGAAAGCGTAAGGTGGCTAAGGAAAGACCCAGGCGGTGGGACTTCCAAGGAGTTGAAAACAGAAGCTCTTTCCCTCACTTTGGACAAGTGCATGAGACTCGGACATGCTGAGACCTGAGGACATGCTAAGCCTGTGTGAGGACAGATCTTTTTGTGGCTTCTACTTCCTGCTCCTTCCCTTCTCTCCTAACACAACCCTGCTCTTCAGAATGAACTCCTCAATAGCACAGAGTGCAGGCCAAGCGGGATTTCCAGGACAGAGTGCCAATCCCAGAAGAGCCAGACTTTCTCTCTGAGCAGCAGAAGCCCATTTCCTCAATGGGAGAGAGAGTGAGTCAGCAGAAAGGGCTAGAGGGGTCACTGGCTAAAGGCTGAGGAGGTCAGACTTCCAGAAGGACTGAACCAGCACAGCCTTGCCGGAAGCCAACGCCCAGGACCTTGTAGCCAACCCTCTGCCACTCAGGTCCTGCCAGACAGGAGCAGCAGGCACAGCCACCCAGGCAGAAGAGAGGACGGTGAGAAGAAAGGGCGTAATGCCAGACCATGGAGTCGGACAAAGGGTCAGTCAGTCCTGTGCCAACTGTGAGCTGTGCCCAAGAAGCACAGAAGCGGAAGAAAGCGTGGCAGCTGGCCCAGCTCCTCCAGGCACCTTGGGCTGCAGCCTCGGGTCTGCCCTGGTAAGCTGCAGTGAGCACTGTGCAAGGAGCACTGGGCCTGTGGGCCTGAGACGGGAGTTTGAAACCAATGACTTCCTCCTACCCACGTGACCTTGAGCAAATCACATTACCTCACCTGCTCTAAGCAGAGGGCTGTCGTGGTGACAAATTAAGTTGCATGCTTGGAAAAGGGCTACAAATAGCAAACTATAAATATGTATACACAGTATTGCATTGATGCTCTTCAATAGCTCTCTCTGTAGTGCACTTTCGAATATAGCAGTTCCCCCTTATCCGTGGTCCTGCTTTCCATGGTTTTAGTGGCCCCAATCAAGCACAGTTCTCAAATATTACATAATATATGATTTTTTGAGAGAAAGAAAGAACATATCCATATAAATTTTAGTCACTGTTGTCCATCTCGCCTTATTAACATAATTTATATATGTTATATAGATATAGATATATAGTTCAATACTATCTGTGGTTTCAGCATCCACTGGGGGTCCCCTGAGGATAAATGGGGGGGGGGCTATTGTGTTAAAAATATGGGCTCACTTGAAGACACTAAAGGCTAAACAATACTGAGGCAGTTAGTGGTAATCACAGACCAATTACTACCTCAACAAGCGGTATCTCACAGTCCATGAGAACTCCTGTGGTCTTGCTATTCACCCTGTTATTCACCTCCCAGTCCTTCTTGGAGGCACCCTGTTGTCTGTGCTGACCCACTCTCCTATGGTCTTGAGGCCTCTCAATTGCTTATTACAGTAGAAATGTCCTCAGACTGGGGCCCCTGCTGGCTGGTATCAGCAACCCCCCTGCTTCTCCTTCTGGACAAGTTCACCTCTGTCTCCATCCATTTCCTCCACTAGATACTGCTTCATCCAAGCACCCCCGACAGACATTACAGAAACCGTGCGTGTATTGAGTTGTAGCGAAAATAAATGTACATGCTGATCAAAGCTGGGCAGCTTGCCTGGGAATGTTTTCAAGACACCTGTGAGTGCACGTGTGGTGTGAACGCTGGGCTTTCCCCCTGCTGTGACAGGGCACACCACCCCACCTCTCTGAGGAATAGCAGGATAGCTGGGAAGCAAACTCCCAGGTCCCTTCTGCTCTTTCTAAACCTTGATCATGTGTAGCAATTTGAGTCCCTTTCCAATGAGATACTCTAGATTTTGTAACTCTGAAAGATTTGCATTCATCTCATTTAAGTTCACCTCATGTAAACAAATAGCTATGGCTTCCCGCTGTGAGGCAGATGTAGTTAGAAGCTGGACAAATGGGATTAAGAAGCAGCCCTGCCTCTGAGGAGCTCATGGACCCTATCAAAAGGGCTTTCTAAAAAATGAGGAGTAAAATTTCCATGTGGGGTCCTTGAAGACTTCACAAAGGGCCTCCCTGGTGGCGCAGCGGTTGAACGCTGGGTTGCGAAGCTGCCCACAGCCTCTGCAGCGCCGGTTCGATCCCCGGCTGCTCCCCGGCCACCGGAGGAGGATCCCACATGGCACGCAGACCTCTCCTGCCGCCCGCTGCTCCCCTCAGCAGTGTCCTTCGGTCCTTCTGCCTGTTCTGCTCCCCGCTCTGGCTCTGGTGAATTCTCTCACCCTCCCGCGCTTCTGACTGTACCCAGTGCATGTATAAATAAATAAATACATACATATATACAAATAAATCTTAAAAAAAAAAAAGGAGATTTTTGAATGGGGTTTTATTTATTATTTTTAAAAAAAGATTTATTTATTTATGCGTACAAGAACTGGGGTATAGGCCAGAGGTGCGGGCAGTGAGAGGGTTCACCAGAGACAGAGTGGGGAGCAGAACAGGAGGATCGACTGAAATACACTGCTGAGGGGAGCAGCAGGCGACACTGGAGAGGACGGCTACGCTGGCGGTGTGGGTTAGTTAGTTCCCTCCCTGACCGGGATTGAACACTTGCTGCAGTGGCTGCAGACAGCTTCCTATGTTGCATTTTAACTCCTTGCGCCATCAGGGAGGCCCTGAATGGGGTCTTGGTCCTTTCCTACTGCTATAACAAAATACCATAGACTGTTTGGTTTATGAACAAATTTATTTCTCATGATTCTGGAAGCTGTGAAGTCAGACATCAAGGTACTGGCATGGTCAGATGAGGGTGTGCCTCTCTTGTGTCTTCACCTGGCAGAAGGGACTGGGTTTGTTAGGGTCGTTTTTTTTATAGGACAGTAATTTTGTTCCCACCTCCCAAAGGCCACATCTCCTAATACCAACATGGGGATTAAGATTTTAGCGTATCAGGGCCTCCCTGGTGGCTCAGGTGGTTGAGTGCATCTCTGTGAAGCTGTCCACAGCCTCTGCAGCGCGGGTTCGATTCCCTGCCAGCCAGGGAGAAACCCACTAGGCGCGGCAGACCTCTCCTGTCTTGCCCGTTGCACCCCTCAATAGTGTATTTTGGTCCATCTGCCTGTTCTGCTCCCCACTCTGTCTTTGGTGAATCCTCTCACCCTCCCATGCCTCTGGCCTATACCCCGGTTCTTGTATAAAAATAAATAAATCTTAAAAAAAAAGATTTTAGCGTATGAAAGGGGGATGGTAAGAGGTTGCTCAAGAAGGCTGGAGCAGAGTTTGCAAAGACAATTGGTTCATGGTGGGGGCCTTGGGATTAGGCCTGCAGTGTGAAGAGTGAGAGAGGCCAGAGGGGCTGAGGAGCCTGTGTGGAGGGGACTGTTAACCCTCAGCTCTACTAAATTGTTACCCTGCAGGAAAGCAGGCTCAGCATGACCTCATCAAAAGATGTCAGCAGTTCAGATTTTCTACAATTTTAAATTTTTAATTATTGATTAAAAATTCAGGGTCTCCCTGATTTTTAATTATTGGTAATCAATTTTTAAAAAGATTATTCAGGGCCTCCTTGGTGGCCTAGGGCTTAAGTCTCCACACTATCACCACTAAGGCCTGAGTTGGATCCCCGGGCAAGAAACTAACCCACATGGCACAGCAGACCTCTCCTGTCTTGCCTGCTGCTTCCCTCAGCCGTGTATTTCAGTCAGTTCTCCTGTTCTGTTCCCCATTCTGTCTCTGTCTCTGGTGAATCCTCTCAAGCCCTCCCCACTAACCCCACCCCCATACCTCTGACCTGTACCCCAGTTCTTCTATGCAAAAAAAAAAAAAAAGGAAAAAAGATCATTTAGGCCAACTGCAGTAGATGTTGTGGTGGCCACTCAGAGTCCTCACCCTACCTGCCAGTGGCTCTCACCCTCCCAGCCTGTATTCCTCCTCACCCCTGCATCCTGTCCTCTCCCTCCCTTAGACTATATCCCCCCACATCCTGCATTCTCCCTTCCCCTTCCCAGGCTACATTTCTTTTTTTGATCACACATATTTCCTGAAGAGCACTAATCTACCGAACCTGACCTGTCACCTGAGACTAGAATTACATAAGTTCTGCAGTGCAGGGAACACCTTTAGACCACCCTTTTGAGGACTTACATCAAGAATTTGGGAAAAGTGGGTGCCAGGAGGGAGCCAGGAGGGGAGCTGCTTGGCTATGAAGTTAAGAGGAACACGAGGGCCTGGTAGAATCAGAATGTTATTCTGCACAGAATTCACTGTATGGGCCCAGTAGAAGCACCGACGGATTATAAATTAAGCTTTAGAAAGAGTGTACTGTGCAGAAGAAATGGGTTAGAGAAGAGCTATACCGGGGCATTGTAGCCTCTTAACCAGCCTCCCCGAGTCTACCCTCGCCATGCTTCAGCTCACCCTCAAATCAGCAACCAATAGGACCAGGTCTGGTCAGTCAGGACTGGAGGCAAAGTCTCTCTGTGTGATGGCCGATGTCCTGCTACTGCCTACATCCCTACGTGCCCCTCCCCCCACTCCCTTCCCTCCACTAGTTAGCCTGGAGCCCTCACCTTTCTGAACTTCATCAGGTGGATTCTTCAATTCCTGCCCTTGTCCCTTTCTGCTCCTCTGTTGCACATCCTGGGGCATGGGTCTGCCTCCTGACTCCTCTGGTCTCTGCTCAAATGTCATCACTTCCCCAAGGAAGGCTGCCCTGGACAGACACACACATGCACACACTCCCCTTGTCATGGCTGCTGCATGCAGCACCCACAGGAGGAACAAGCAGTTTCTAAACTCCAGCTTTCACTCCTCACCTAAGCCCTATGTGGGCTGCATCCCCTAGAGGAAGGGGCTTTGATTGGGCACAAAGGCCAAGCCATGTTCTCACACAAAGGAGAGGCTATTTTTCATTTGTCTATCTAGGATTTAGATGGTATACCACCATCTAAATTTGCACAAAGGAGTCTCACCCTGTTTTATATCTCTCTCCATTTATTTATCATCATCCTACATGTTATTAAAAACAACACTTACTTAGACCCCAAATGGAATCACTTGTGCTAAGGTCCCATGTCCCCAAAACCAAGATTTAATTACAGTTTTGACTGTCCCCCAAATGGAATCTTAAATGGATCAATCAGGACTCACCCAATCAGCACTAGTTAGGTGATCTGTCTGATAACCCCCTGTCATCCCTAAAGGAAAGTAACTTTACCATAACCTACCCATTTTTTTTTTTTTGCCCCATATAACTTGTTTGTTCCTGCTTCCTTCTGCTTATAATAGTTTTTCATTTTGTACAGTTCCTCAGCGACTTTCTATCTGCTATATTGGAAATTGCCCGATTCATGAATCATTGAATGAAGTCAATAAGATCTTTAAAATTTACTCAGTTGAATTTTGTTTTTTAACAATGTCATATATTTTATTTATCTTGTTTATCATCTGTCTCCTCACTCAAATGTAGTCTCCTTGAGTTTCAATCAATGTTATTTCCCCAGGGTCTAGAATCATGCCTGCTATAGAGTAAATGCAATATCTGATATATAGTAGCTCAATAACATATGTTGAATGAATCATGAGTGAGTAGATGGGAAGAAAGAAGGATGGAGGGAGAGAGACAGGGAAAGAAGGAAGGAAGGAGACATATTAGAGGCAGGGAAATGCACTTGCAGACTCTTAATAATTAATATGAAAGAGAATGCTGGGGACTAAGGGGGTAGTAATAACATTAGAAAGGGCTGCAAAGGTTCTGAATATAATGTTCTTTCCTTTTGACCCTCTCCAGCCAATTCTGTCAACCATTTCATCCCTGTAATCCCCTCTGCGTGCCCATTCCCAGCATGGTGATTCCAGAGGCCTACACTGCTCAGCTGGAGGAGGTGTGTATGGGTCTGTGTCTGTCATTTTATTCTCTTGGTTCCTGGTTACCTTTTTCATGTCCAGAAGCCATTTTTAACACATCTCCCGCCATTTCTCTCATTTGAGTCACTCAAGCCCAGCTGATTTCCTACTAGCGTGCATTCTTATTAAGTTCTGTCTTAGGGTCAGATACAGCCTGAAGGCACTGTTTCCACTGGGGTCCTTAAGCAAAGAGGCTTTGCTAGAAGCCAGGGATCTGGAACCTTTTAAGAAAATGTCCCTGGGGGCTGTGGCTATCCTGTCTCACCCCAGCCTTTGACCTCCTGAAGGGAGAGGCACTCCAGAACCAGGCACATCCTTCCTAGCTCTACTCAGGCTGTGCCAACACTTGTAGCCTGAGGGCAAGTAAGACAATAAGGTTCACAGATGAAAAATGAATCCAGTTTTTGAATAAGAAAGCCCATTTGGAAATGAAGCACAGCAGGCAGGTCAGAAACCCCTTTCCAAGCTGAGGCAGTTCTGTGAGGAGTCGCTGCTGCTTGCTCTGAAGCAGCATCGAATCAACAAACAGCAGCATTCTGGGGACTTGGGACCCGCTGATCAGGCATAGCTGCTTCTGTGTACTGGTTAGGCAGCCATGGGTCTGGGCATCTCCTTCCCTAGGATCCCTCTGGGGAGGGAGTGATTGTAATCTATACCTAAAAATCCAAAGGCAGATTTTCTATACCTGAAAGGAAATCACTGTCCATGAGAACTAAAAACTTCACCCACTGACATGTATAAAAAAGGTCATCTCACCCTCCAGTATACAGTAAGACAAAGAATCAGAATTTGATGACTGTCAATGTCTTTTCCCTCAGAGGTGTTAGTGGCAGGGTGGGATGGGGTACTGGTTAGTTGTGGGTTTGGAAGACTCCATGGGGAAATGTCTTAATTCAAAACTGGGGGACCGAGGTGGCTGTTCAGGCAAATCCACCCAGATTCATATAGTAAAAAGCAATAAAACAAAATTATTAGAATGGTCTGACTAGTAGTATGTTTTGCATTGGCTGTGCTGTGAATGGAGAGCTACCTCAGGGTACCAGGATTTACTAGTATCCCAAGAGGATTTTGTTCCGTTTTTAAAATCTCAATCTTTAAATTCCTGGCCAACTGGCAAAAACAGCACAGTGAGGAATCTTCTCTTCTCCATACTGAATTTATATTCACAGGATTTTTTTAAAGATTTATTTTTATTTATTTACGCATACAAGAAATGGGGTGTAGCCAGAGGTGCATGGGGTAAGAGGATTCACTAGAGACACAGTGAGGAGCAGAACAGGCAGATCTGAAATACACTGCTGAGGGAAGGAGTGGGCAAGTCAGGAGAGGTCTGCTGCGCCATGTGGGTAGCTCCCTGGCTGGGGATACAACTCAGGCCACAGTGGCTGGGGTAGTTTGATAGCACTGAGACTTTAACCCCTGAGCCACCAGGGAGGCTCCATATTCACAGGATCTTTAAGATTTCTGGAAATGTTCCTTAATCTGTTTTTGATCAAAGGAGGCAGTGCCTGGAGCTCCACTTAAGCCCTTTTGTTGGGGCTTAGGCAGCATTTAGGATGGGAGGCTGATCCCCAAGGTCTGGTGTGAGCCCCTGTGGGCTGAAATGCCTGTGATCTGATACAGATTAAATACAGTCTAATTGGCACTCCTGAGAGAACTCATTTTTGGATGAATTTTCTTCTGATTTTTTTTAAAGCTTCTCAAAAACCTCTTCTATAAATGATTCTCAAGGACCCTTGCTGAGAGAAATTAGTCTCTTAACCATAATAGAGGTAGGCTTTGGTCCAGGTTTATAGCAATTCTGTGTCTCTAATAATATCTCCCAATATTGAATCCTAAAATCTAAGTTTAGTTTAATTTCTCCTAAACCCTTTTCAGTAATGTATTTGAGGTTGAACCAAGAAGAGGGGAATGGAGAAGGAAATCAATTTCTTTGCTTCTGTCAAAACAATTAACTTAGAAATAATTTCAGACATATGCCCAAGGGATAATTAAAATATTAATCAAAATAAATGGGGAAAATCTAGTATTAGCAGCTTGAATTTTTTTGAAAGCTTGCTTAGAGGGAGCCCACTCTTTTTTTTTCTTTATAAAGACAACAATAATAATTATAAGGTTTCTACTTATTTTATCAGAGTATTAACTTCCTCAAAGTTAGATTTTACTTACACCCCAACTCAAATGCATAAAACCTCCAATATGAATTAATGGTGGATCCTCATTACAATAATATAAGCATATAATTAAGTTGAAGGGGGGAAGGTAATGGGCCTCTTGGCAAAGTGTAGGAAATGGCGGACAGAAAGTAAGCATCTGGGGAGCTCTTGGAATCCACTGGTCTGCTGCTTCTCAAAACAGTTTCCCTAGTAGCTCTCCCCAAAAAGCACAGAGGCCTTCAGGCCCCTTGGCATGGGATCCATTCATAGCTCAAATTATCTCAACATTGGTGTCTGTTTTACACTTCATCAGGCAACTTGTTAATTTTGATGTAGGTGAGGCCTCTCTGAACCACAAGGCTTTTGTCTGTCCTTGCCTTTCACGTGTCTTTATAAACAAGTGGTTGCTTTTTATTGATAACTCAAGTCACCCTCTCATAACTGTCCCATCTTTTCATCAGTTTGCTGTGTACCAAACACTAGGCTAGACCTTTGAGAAGCAGTAACTCATTCAATACTCACAAAATCCTTGCAAAAAAATTGTTATTATACCCATTTTGCAAAGAGCAAACAGACTTAAATGTGTTGCTAACTTGCCCAATCAATGGATAGTAAGTATATTTGAATGAACAGAAGCTCATTTCCAAAGTACAAATCCTTTCTGTTTGCCTACCTGTCTTTTTATCAAATTTAATGGCATCAACAATAACTTTCAAAATGAGACAATTTGCAAATGTAATTACCTATCTTGCTGCCTGCTTTTCTGTCCATCTAACATCAAGAATATTTTTTACATATAAAGTATATATATAAATATTTCCAAATTTTATCCATTGAAGGGTTTTTTTAAAACACGTTTTTTTAATAGAGACATGTTTTATTTATTTGTTTATTTGTTTGTTTGTTTTGTTTATACATGCACTGGGTACAGTCAGAACGCGGGAGGGTGAGAGAATTCACCAGAGCCAGAGCGGGGAGCAGAGCAGGCAGAAGGACCGAAGTACACTGCTAAGGGGAGCAGCGGGCGGCAGGAGAGGTCTGCTCGCCATGGGGGACCCTCCTCCAGTGGCCAGGGAGCAGGCGGGGATTGAACCGGCGCCACCGCAGAGGCCGCGGGCAGCTTCGCAACCCAGCGCTCAACCGCTGCGCCACCGGGGAGACCCCATTGAAGGGTTTTAAATGTCTATGTCAGTGCTATCTAATAGTTTTCTGCAATGACAAAAATGTTTCATCTGTGACAACAAATCTGTTAGTCACAGGTCACGTATGACTCTTGAGCCCTGGAAATGTGGTTCATGTAAATGAGAAATTCAATTCTTAATTTTAGTTAATTTCAATTTCAATACCTATGTAATAGGCAGTATAAATCTACATTTTTTTAATCACTACTCTGTTTACAGATATGTAATACAAGAAAGATCTTTCTAAAGCTAGTGTGATATCAATGTTGATCTTTTCCTTAATATTAATGAAATTCCTGGGAAGTAGACGAGCCTCGCCCAGGGGTGTGTATACTATGGATGGAGAGTTGGTTCTCTTAATAAATTCCTAAATGCCTGTACTGCCCAAATGGATTTGGGACACAATTTTAATACTCCTGTTTACATTTTATGCTCATGTCTATAAAGGGTGCATTTAGTGGAAAAACAAGAATACCTTGCTTCTAGTAAATTTAAATACTTCAGGGGAAAGTTTTTCTGTTTTTGATTTTGCTCTTTGCACACACCCACACACACTCACACACACCTGCTTTCCTAAATGACCTTTGCTTACAATATGCCATCCAAATTGTGGCCAAATTAGTTCTCAGTTATTCTAAAAGCAGAAACTCTCAGAGATAATGCAATTTTGCTATTGTTCTCTATTTTGTAGTATGTGATAGCTTGTATAAAAGGATTTATCAAAATATTATCAGAGAGGGGGCTCCCTGGTGGTGCAAGGGGTTAAGATGTAGCACTGTGGAGCTATCTTCAACCACTGCAGCACAAATTCAATCCCCGGTCAGGGAGGTGCAGCAGACCTGTCCTGCCTCACCTGCTGCCCCCCTCAGCAGTGTATTTCAGTACATCTGCCTCTTGTGCTCCCTACTCTGTCTCTAGTGAATCCCCTCTGGCCTGTACCCCAGTTCTTGATGCATAAATAAATCTTTAAAAAATATATATTATCAGAGAAACTAGCCCACATTCACTCAGAGACAGAGTAAGTTTCTCCTTTTCAGGGAAGCTGCTGCTTCCCCATCCAGATCCCTCTACTGACTAGATTTTCATTCTTCAGCGGCATTGAGTGTTGCCTGCTCACGGTAGCCCTTCTCCAGAGAATGGCCCTTGGACAAAAGGTACCCCCACAGTTGGGACAGCATGCCCTGCCCCCCTGATTCCATCCTCATCCCGCCATGGTGATGGACTGAGAGAGGCGCAGGATGAATACCATCCTTTACTCAAGGAGGGATCAATTTATTGGCATAGTTTCTTTGCGAGAGGCTCCTGTGGGATCAGATCAGGCTGATGACAGGTTCCAGCTGAGACTATATCCTTGCTGAATTTCTCCCTCTGCTTTCTCCATCCCTTCCCAGACAGCACACCCCAACAAATCCCAGGGGTCTGAATGCCTGGAATGGATCCTGCTTCTAGGGTATGTGACCTAAGCCACTATCTCAAAGGTCTTGGTTATTTACACAAACAACTTGCTAGCATCTAGACTCACATAACCCTCCTCTAACAAGCATAGAAGGCATTTTACTAATAAGTTTTGAGAAATAATAAAAGCCTGTATTTTTCTTTTCTGTGCAAAATTTATATGCAAGATATTCCAAAGGTGAGAAGTTTTATGTGATATATCCATAGTCTAAATTTGGAACACAAAATGAACTGTAAAATAGAGACAACCACTCCAGTTAGTCCATCCAAATGGCAATGGTCAACTGGACTGAGTAGATAGTTTGTCTCCAATATCTACAATGATTTAGAAATGTATGTTTTTCATAAGGTGATCATTTAAGATTTAGATTGAACAGATGAAGAGGAAAACAAGCATGATGGGGGGTGCAAGAATAAAGTGGTTTTAATAGATGAGGTTATGGTGACCATATCTCATTTCTTAAGCATGCATACAAACAAACAAATAAATAAGGATGACTTAGGACAAAGAGGTATATGTTTTTGGTATGTCCTATCTTATTCCTGATCCCACTGAATGTTAACTAAGATCAAAACTCTCATTTGGAATATACAGTGATTCTGTAAAAACATATCATCAATTTATTCATTCTTAATGAAAAATCAAACCATCAAGCAGATTGGATACTCATGTTTGCTGGTCAGTTTATTTTATTCCTCAGTTTTGCTGTTAATTTACTGTTCAGCTTATTATTAGCCTGCAGGCAAATTTGTAGGGGAAAGCAAATTAAAATCAGAATTTTTAATTGTGGACTCTGTGGAGCAGGGGAGATTAAATGACTTGAAATGCTCAAGACACCAATTTGTCACTGCCTGACTCATCCTCTCTCCCCTTGAGCTGCCACCTGCAGGGGGGCCACCTGTGTCCTTGGATCAGGTTGTACTCTACCTGAGCAATGATGGAGGCACCTTGCCAGCAGGGACCTCTCATTACCCTCTAACTGAGATTCCTTGACTGGCTACCTTTCTTTCATTCCGCATTTATATATTTTTTTCTATAACAATGTTTTGGTACTGTTTAACCTTTTTTTTTTCTATTGAAGACATACATGATCATTGAAAGACCTTTGAACAAAGTAAAGGTGTCCTTCTACCTAGAGATAATCTCTGAGCAATGGGAGTAGAGAGACTACAGTGGACCCTTTTGTTACATGGGAATTGGAGGTGCCAACTGCCGTGTAGTTGACAATTTAGTATAACATTTGACTCTCCCCAAATTTAACTATCTCCTCCCATTGTATCCTGGGGGGATTGGTTTCAGGATCACCCCCAAACCCTCCAAGGTTTCAGGATCAACCCCATTCTCGTGCTCAAGTCCCTTCTATTTGTTCCTCCATATCCACGGGGTCCTTATCCAATATTCCATACCCACAGTTGGTAGAATAAAGAATGCAGAACCACAGGATAGAAAAAAAATCCACATGTAAGTAGTTCAAAGCCATGTCATTCAAAGGTCAACTGTACTTGTCTTGTACTAAGGAATTTGAGTGTGTATTGAATTGAAGACATTGTCCAGTTCATCAGGAGAATTCAATATTATCTTTCTCCTACCTTTAAATATTCTTTGCTGGAAGAGGTCAGCAAGCTTTTTCTTTGGCAGACAGTAAATCATTTAGGCTTTGCAGGTCACCTGGTCTCCATTACAACCACTCAGTCCTGCTGCTGGATAGAAAAACAGCCACAGACACCAAGCAGATGATGGGAATGTCTGTGTACTTTTATTTGCAAAAACTACAATGATGCCATGAGTGAGCAGTTGTTTGTGACTGGGAAGAGCAGGAGGTGCTCTTGGAATGTTGGGAATAGTATGTGTCTTATAGTCTATGCATGTACACGACTTGTATACACATATGCTTATAGAATATGTGTGTATGTCTTAACTTCAGGGCTGATTTAACAGTTAAGTTCATTTCGTGTGTATTTGTATATTTAATTTTTAAAACTACATCAGCTATAATGACTGACATTTATTAAAAGGCAATGATATACCAGGCACCCTGCTAGTCCCTGTATATACATTGTCTCATTTAATGCTTTCAAAATTCCTCTAAGCTGGTTTCTAAGCCCCATTTTATAGTGAAAAGAAGACTCAGAGAGATTAAGAAATTTGCTCAGTCACACAGCCAGTGAACAGCAGAGGTACAGTCTACTGCCTTGATGATATTTTATAAATAGATACAGGAGAATAACATGCAGCTTTAGGAAATAAATAGCTAGATTAGGTATTACAGTGAGGATACACTGAGCGATTTCAGAAAGGGAGAAATCTGAGAGATGAGTATGAGGTGGACTTGTGCTATTTTAAATGACAGGAAGAAAGCAGGAGTGAAGGAACCCTTAAGTCTAGAGCATCTAAATATCTAAATGCTCTCCCTCCAGTTTGTGCTGCCATGTGCCAACAGATGGACTGGAAATAGAAGATTTCTCTTGCTCAGCTCATTGGTTCCAAATCAAAATTCACAACAGCTTAAGCATGGCTCATAATCAAAGGGTTGGTTTTCTTCTGAGAGTGACATACGGTTCTAGAATGAATCTGTTACAGGACCCATGAACCTAGATCTTGCTTCTTTTCATCTCCCTGTTATTGAACACTCAGCTAATAGGAATTCCACAAAACCCCAACAAGTCAATCCTCAGTGAGAAACCAACCCTCCATCCCGCAGGCTTCTTATTTTCTGGGCAAGGACTCCAAAGCCAGCTGAAACAAGATGGTGGCACAGAGGTAAATGGCCTAATTCCTGACCTAGAAGTGACTGAAGAATCACTAGCATGCTAAAATAGACACTGTGGGTGGAGACTCAATGTGCTAATGAGACGTGCAACTTACAAAGAACGTCAGCTCGCCTGTCCACGCCCCTGTGTAGCTCAGCCTAAAACACAATGTGATGCTGCTTTCCACTACACCATCCCACAGCCGGCCCCTTAAAACCAAGACCCCCTCTGCTTTCAGGTTTAGTGTGTGGCTCAGGGCATTCACAGTCCCTCTCCTATTGTGTGAAACACAACAGATGTTCCTCATTTGAAACTTATTGGCACTTTCAAAATTTGTGGGGGTTCAATTTACTACCTATTTACTTCCTCTCCTCCCTCTCTTCCATTCTCCCTCCACACAGTGATTGGAGAGTCCCTATTTGCAAGCCTGGTGCTGGACACTGCAATATCTTATTTTTTTAAAGTGATGGTCTCAATAGAACCTGACTCATATATAAGCTCGTGAAATTATTCATAAGTCCCCAAATAAAATTAGGAGAATATATAACTCAATAAACAAATATTGCAAAAATTAGGAACTTCAAATAAAACCTATTTCCAGCACAGGCAGTGAATATGAGCATTTGTAACATTCATCTGAGTCCCTGAAGGTATCAATAAACTTTTATATGGGGGAAACAATGTAGATACATGAAAATATACACTATAACATTTTATGTGTTGCTAAGCTGCACTTCATAAGCTCCCCGAGGCCCTGCAGTCATACCGGTGGGCTGTGGCTTCCAGCATTTAAAGGAATTCTCAGATATTCATCTTCCGCATCCCAGGGCAGTGCTTTCTCCCTTCATGGTGGCATAAGTTACTTTTGGCTTTGGGGGATTTGTGATTGCTGCTTTCAAAGGACTCTTTGCAGAATTTAGTGAAGGAAAAATTATACAAGAGATAATGACTTTTGAGAGAAGTGAGTCGTCTGGGTTCTCCATTGTAAGTGTGTGTGGGAATCGGATGCTTTAATTGTGCCTAAACACCTCTTCTATCCTGGTTTTGTTTATGGTTGTGTATATGTATGTGTCGGCAAAGAGATAGCTATAATAGCTGTAAATTGTGTTGGATACTGAGATTAATAGCTATAAAAATAGCGCTCAAGGGAATCAGAGGTCTGGTTTGAACATCTCTGTAATGTTCCTACTCCAAGAGCAATATTTCATGGGTGTTGTAAAATTTATAAGCCTATATTTGCGAGGTCTGCATGGTTCCAGCAAGGCAAGACTGGAAGTTTATTCTCAGCATCAGTGTCCAAGAGGAGCTGCGGGCATGCTGTTGCAGGCGTTGCTACTGGCACCTAAGACCTCTGAACACAGTATCAACATTTGCAGAAGCTGAAATCAATGCAGGGTCCTGGACGATACTTGGAAGGTGAAGGAAAAGATCAATTGAAAACTGTCCTTCTCTTCCAATAATGACTCCGGAGGGGGGAGGTGAGCAGGTGGGGAAGTGAAGGGACCACAGCATTATAATGGCCATTTCATTAATCCCAGTTCCTCCCCAGGCTGGACAGGAAAAGGGGAGCAGATTTACTCCATGTGCCGGTCCCCTCCGGGATGAAGACACAGCTGGCTCTGCTGGTGTGTTAGGGACAGCACTGGGCAGGCTACCAGAGCGTGTCATGGCATTTTCAGCAATTTTGTAAGCGTGTTGTTAAATGCAGTCACTGTAAAAATTTGTGGGGGTTAAGTTACCAATGGAATAAAACATTTTTTAAAAAGTTAATAAATACTCAAAATCCTTCATTTCCCAGTTTCACTACTATCTATGCTCTGCAGTTGTTGTTGGCATGTGCCATGCTGCTGGTGCACACCTCTGCCCTTCTCTAAGGTGGTGGGTCGTGTCAGGTGGTGACTTGTCTGAGATGGGAGTGTTTCCTCCACAGAAACTGGCAAATGGTAAGTATCAGCGTGCCTGAATGTGTTTTGCTGTGCTTTCCTTTTTGAAAGGCTAACTGTTAAACATTTACTAATCACTGTGGATGATCCTGTTTATTTCTATTTCTACAGTTATTTCTACAGCTTATCACCATAGCCATTCTGCTCCCCTTCACCCCTGCGCCCCTCAGCTGTATTCTCTGGCTCATTTTTCTTGAACACTGGAATAGACTTTCCTGGTGGGTTGAAGGGAATTTATTTTAGTGGGTTTGTATTGGTCTGAATGCAGGAAGGGTGCAACTTGTGCCTTTAGCCTTAGTGAAGTTTCTTGGTTGAATGTTAATGTCTTGGGATTAATAACAGGGCATCATCTAGTGATTCTGGTTCTTTCATTTGTCATCTAGAAATGATCCTATAAAAGTACAGAGGTGGAAGTCCAAACTGTTATCCCACAGGATACAATGGAACATGGTTAAGATCATGTAGGGTAATGATAAGTTGCTGAATAAATCGGGGTGTGTGTGTGTGTGTGTGTGTGTGTGTGTGAGAGAGAGAGAGAGAGAGAGAGAGAGAGAGAGAGAGAGAGAGAGCGTGCTTCCTGAGACCAGATGTTCCCTGCAAGTCACATCTGCCCCATCTAGACATTTCCCCTCTCAGAGCATCCCATGATTTTTGCAGTGATTCTAAGCATATCCAAAAACTAAAAAAATTACCCTAGCTCAGCAAATTTAACTTTAGGAAAAAATTCATCTTCTCATAGATTCCCTAAATAGAAATGGAAAAATCACATGAGGGAAATGTCATGTGTGACACAAGTAGGAAAGAGTCCACTATTTAAAAGAAAAAATAAGTTCTTAGGGTTTAAATTTAGCAAGATACCAAGTAAAAAATGAAAAACTTCAGTAAACCACAGCGTTAAGCACACATCAAAAGCAATGCACACGTAGCGATAGAGCCGGACAGCACCACTCCCACCCCGCCTAGATTCTGACAAACCACGTCACTCAGAGGTGGCTCAATAGTGTCTGCGACACTAATGATGGATTGAGCAAGTGATTCGCCTCCCAAATTCCTATACTGGACTAAACACCTGCAGAGGGGCTAGAACTAGATCAACATTGGTCTTGGATTATTAGAGAACTGAAATATATTCATACAGGAGTGTCTGCTTGTTCCTCAGGGGACTCAGTGGGCAATTTGGGGGTCACATCTTCCATAGAGCACTCTTTTCATAAGGGTTCAAAATGTTAACTATTGTCTTTGTCTAGAAAGCATTTGTTTTTATTTTCCCCTGAAGCCTTCAGTCACTGGATTTGGAAGAAGTGCGTTGACAATGGCGTTTTTTAGAGTGCACTGAATTCAGACAATAGTCAAGTCCAAGTCCAATGGGATGCTGTGCAAAAGAGTGAGCGGTAGCCTCATTGTGATGGGAACTTTTCTCTGTCCTGACCAGATGAGGTGGGAACTAACAAGAAACTAGGCCTTGGAGAATCCAATGACGAAGACAGCTGTGAAACAAAGGCACGTACATGCCCAGGATCTAATGAAAAATGCAACACCCTGCCTCTGGCCTGCACTTCATTGGTGCTTTGATGAGAATCTGTGTTTACAGGGAAGCTTCTGTCCGCTTTGCCTCCAGGCGATGGCTTACATTTCCTCTTCATAGTGAGAAAAATGGGCATGTAACTCAAGCAAATTTTGCAAGCATTACAGGATTCTTTCTATGCAATGGGGTTTTGAAAATTCCTTTAGAATTTTACCAGAGTTTTCATTAGCACCCAAGTGGCCTCCTTGTCCACATTTCTTTGTTTTTCAAACTTTTCTATGTAGCTCTAGTGGGAAGAGAGGCATTGTTGAGGTTTCCAAGTAAGAGGCCACATCTCTCTAGAATTGTTTGTGACAGACAAGTAACCTTAGCTTGGAGGATAAGTTCTTTCCAGTATTGCACCAGAACCTCTCCTTTTCTTTATCTTGTGTGTGTGTGTGTGTGTGTGTGTGTGTCTGTGTAGAAGAACTGGGGTGTAGGACAGAGATACGGGGGTTGAGAGGATTCAGCAAAAACAGAGTGGGGAGCAGAACAGGTGGATTTACTGAAATACACTGCTGAGGGGAGCAGCAGGCGAGACAGGAGAGGTCTGCTGCACCATATGTGGGTTAGCTCCCTCGCCAGAGATGGAACCCAGCCTGCAGTGGTGACAGTGCTGAGACACAACCCCTATGCCACCAGGGAGGCCCCAGAATCTCTCCTTTTCTTTCTCAAACCCTATTTTCCACAATTTTGTGCATTATGGATATCAACAGGTGAAAAAGCAATTCATTTCTATACCTCCTTCCTTGATTCCTCTTCTACATTTTCCCAAAGGCAGAATTTAGGTACATATGAATCAGAAAACACCACTCCCTGCAAGCTGTAAGACAAGAAAATGAAATCAGAAAATGCATTGCTCAATAGGATTTCTTTCTTGCTAGCCAGGGTCTTCTAATTAAACAGCTGATTGAGTGGTTTCACCCACATCTCCTACAGTGGGCATCATGAAATCTTAGCACGAAACTACAGTACTTTAGCTGAAAGATTTTTCACATGGTTTAAGGGAGAAAGAGCCTTTACCCCAACATAGCTCTGCCTCTTTTCTGATGCTAACAACTGGGTTTAAATATGAAATATCACTTTCCATGTCCTCTGTCCTTCAAGGACACCATATTCATCGACCTACACCACTCTCAGTGAACTCAGAGTCAAATTAGACCTGAGCAAGTGAAAATTACAAAACCAGCAGTCCCTTTCCTGTTGGTCTGTCAGCATGGAATGCCCGCTCTTTCCCTGCAGTGTTAATAACCAAATATGAAATATTTAAATGGCTGCAAATTGCATCAATTAAAATTGTTTCCATTCCAAGTAAGCTTAGATGGCTCACATGTTTGACTCAGTGTCTTTTTATGTTTGATATACTTTGAAGAACAAACAGAAGAATAAGCCTAAAAGTAGAAGTAACAGAAGACTAAGACGAAAAGGCAAAAATAACCGAATAAGCCTAAAAACCTGAAAAAATGATGGAATAAGACGAAAAAGCAGAAATGACAGAAGAAGAAACAGAAGAAGCAGAAGAAGGAGAAGAGGAAGAAATAGAAAAAGCAAAAAATGCTTAATAAACTGAAGAAAATGAATAAGAAGAAGAAGAAAAAGAAGATGTAGAATTATAAGAAGAACAAGAAGTACTAGAAGAACAAGAAGAACTAGGAAAACAAGAACAAAAAGAAGTAGAAACAGAAGAATAAGACGAAAAGAAAGAAATAACAGAATAAGCACAAAAAGTAGAAATAACAGAAGTATAGACCGAAAAGCAGAAAGAACCGAAGAATAAGCCGAAAAACCTGAAATAACGGAGGAAGAAGCCGAAAAATCAGACCCCATCATTTTCTCTCTTTCTCTCCCTTCTTCAACCATATGAACTCTTTGTTTCTTGAAAAACTAAGATAATTCCTACCTACGAACTTTTGCCCCTTCTGTTCCTTCTACTGAGAACATCTTCCTATATATATATATTTTTTTAATAGAGGCATGTTTTATTTATTTATTTATTTGTTTGTTTGTTTGTTTGTTTGTTTTGTTTATACATGCACTGGGTACAGTCAGAAGCGCGGGAGGGTGAGAGAATTCACCAGAGCCAGAGGGGGGAGCAGAGCAGGCAGAAGGACCAAAGTACACTGCTGAGGGGAGCAGCGGGTGGCAGGAGAGGTCTGCGCGCCATGTGGGACCCTCCTCTGGTGGCCGGGGAGCAGCGGGGGATGAAACCAGCGCCACAGAGGCCGCGGGCAGCTTCGCAACCCAGCGCTCAACCGCTGCGCCACCGGGGAGGCCCTTCCTATATATTTTTGCATTGCTGGGCTCTTTCTCCTCCTTCAGAATCTGCTTAAAAATAATCTCTTTAGAGAGATTTTGTCTAATCACACAATCTCTGACCCTGGCCACCTTCCACTGCCAGCACTCTATCATGCGATCCTGTACATCTCTTTAATTTCTTCATTACACATAACACACTCAGAACTGATCTTCTTTAGTCACATTTGTTTATTTAACCCCTGTGGGTGAAATATAAGCTCACAGAGGCAAGAACCTCACTTGTTTTGCTTACCTTGAAGCCCCAGAACCTGCAATGGTGCCTACACATGTGCTCAGTAGATAGTGTTGAATTAACTGGCCCATCTGTAAGTAGCAATAGAGGCCTGGGATTAAACCAACCCTGCCCTTATGATGCCACTGAATTAAATATTGGTCTTATTAAGTGCCTTTTGTCCAAGTCTCTGGCAACTTAGACTTCACCAGGTCCAGCCCTCTCACTAAATGTATCTTAGCACAATGCAAATTACACAGATTCCAATAAAACATAGTATTACAGATGATAAAATTCTACTTAGAGGCACCCTAAGAAAGTATTCTGGTAATGGTCTTAAAAGTCTGATGATCAGATGTTAAAATGGTGCTACTCACTTGTCATCAATGTAGCTGGTGATTTGGATTATTTTCCTGCAAAAGTACTAATTCAAGTTTACCTTTGCAGTTCTCTCAATTCCATTTCTCCTTCTCACCAATGGTTAATAACTGAACAGCAGATAGTGACTTACGTAGCTTACTACTAAAGTCATAGGTGCTCTGGGACCCAGAGAAGACAGGACAGTATAATGAGTATAATTGGGAAAAGCAAAGTCTCCTGTTGCAGACAGTCTGGGATTGAATCCTGGCTCACTCACTTTTTAGCTATGTGACTTTGTCATGCTCCTAACTTTTCTTATAAGGTATAGACTAATAATAGCATATCTGATTCTTAGGACTGTTGTAAAGAGCAAGTGAATGAATATAAGAAAAGTACTTTGAATAATATGGAACAGTGTCCTGTGTATAATGAATATTATGTTACCTATGATGACTGACCTTAAAGAATTTGCTGTCTGGGAAGGAAAATTGACACACACAGAGGAAGAGGTAAATCCCAAGGAATATAGGTGAACAGAAGGCAAGAGAGAGATTGTTCGGGATTGAGAAATTTGAAAATGATCTCCATCGAGTGAGATTTAAGCTTAAGCCTGGGGGACACAGAGCATCTCACCTGAGCTACTACAACGAAATTGGCCAGATAGTTCCAGCTCAGGTGTCACCAAGCACAGAGAACCTGACATTTAAGGTCACATGTATATTGTGGCTTTGCTTGAAGATTTTAAATTCATTTATTTCAAGCTCAAGATTTGATAGATGAAAGCACTATATGAGAGAAGGGTGACCTTTTCTAACTGTCAGCTTGTTACTAGAAGTCTGACAATTTTGGTTTTAATGTTACAATGCCTTGGACTTCTTCGGATTGGCTTTTGTGAAATGGGTTAATAAATCTGGTGTTTGCTCTCTTGACTAGAGAGGAACAAGAGGTAGCACCTTGAAGGAAGCCTTAATTCATGTAAGTATTCCCTATGCAGAATTACGGGGCCTCCCTGTCCTGCTCCCCAACCCTGGCTTTGAGTAGGAGTCTGCCTTTCTCACAAAATACCATCCAGGCTTTGGCTGTAGGGGCAGCTGCCCTCCCATCTTGGGATTCCACTGCTGGAGGCCAGAGGATCAGAAGCTGGGAGGGGCCTGCATTTTCTGAATTCCCTTTCGTTTTAAGTCAGAAAGAACCCCCATCTGTTGACTTCCTCCATGTAGAGCTCGTTGTAATGATTTTACTGGAGTATCTAGTGAGATTTTTAATGGTAGTTTCTTTGGTGTCAGGAGACAAGAGCAAGGGAGTTTTCCAGAAGAACTGCATCTGAGGGGAAGATGCTTTATTAGGCACAAATTGTTAACTATGTGATGTATATATACATAAATGTATATGTGTGTGTGTACACACACACACACACACACACACAGACATCACATAGATATAGTCCCGTATGTGTAAGTATAGACTTAAGGACATATATTCTTTTTCTGTCCAAATGTTGACTGTTCTGTGAAGGTATCTGATGAAATGGTACCTTAGAGGGAAAATGAAAGATTATCTCTTATTATGGGCCGTTTCCATGGTAGCTCCATCCCCTTGGGCAGCGTCCTAATGATGAGTTATTACTTTTTCACTAAAACACATTGTAGCAAACTGATTAATAATATAACTTGCACAGCAAAATAACAGGTTAATTTTTCTTTCATTTATTCTCAGATATGAACACACACTGATATGTGTGATCATTTATCTCAACGTCTGACTCACTCTTCCTCGCGGAGTTAACAAAGGCAGAGAAAGGAGGATATATTGACCCTCGGGGATTCCCTCAGGCATATTATGTAGGTGGCATCTCAGATGCTGCCGGAGAAGGGGTGGTTTAATCAGGAAAGTCCCTTTTTAAAACTGCCAGACCAAGTGTTCTAGCAGCTTTATTATGTCAGATGTGATTGTACCCACGGCACCTCTTGAGCTTACTATCAGAACTGATATTACAAGATGGCTTGACTGTTTACAAGGGCTTCTGGGAAGAAATGTGCTTGACATAATGAGAAGCCTCTTCCCTGGAGAAGTGACCAAATCTCTGTGATTTCTTTGTTTGAGCAGCTGGCCTTGGAGGCTTAGCGCATTGTCCTCCTTGTGGCCAAGAATTGCAGATGGCCCAATGCTCTTAATGGAATTGCATATGGGAGACTAGTGATGATGGGTTAAGATGGGAGCCAGGACAAAGCAACCTTGGCTGCGCCCAGCAACTAAAGGCTTATGAGATTCTCTCTTAGGAATTGTGACTGTATTTGCTAGCTTAGGAGGTTAAATCCCTGGATTTCATGCTGCTTCAACATTCCTCAAATGCCTTCCTCCACTCTTTTTAAGTTCCACTCCCCCAGTCCAATCTTGATATAGAGAAAGGCCATCTAACTTAAATAGTATCAACAAAGAAAAATAATCAAGAGAAATATTCCTGGCTTTCATGTGGGCATAGACAATTTAAATCCCCTAGTGGTACAGACATTAGATTCTCATCTCTGAGTTAAAGATTTTCAGCCACTTATTCATCATGGGTAAAGAAATTATAAGCTAACCCACAGTAGATACAACTTTAATAAATAACTAAGATATCCATCTTCTGCCCTAGGACTGCTAACACAGTTAAAAGTTGAAAAATAAACAAATTAGAAGGGAGGAGGGCGGAGCAACATGGCGGCGAGGAGACGCTGCGAGTAAGATCTCCCATTAAAAAAAGTTAATAGGGAGGAAAAGCGGCAGGTCCCAGTGAGAACTGGGACACGGAAGATAAACGGACGACTCCAGCAAACTACCCGAAGAAGAAAGTGGCCATAAAAGAGGACTAGAAGGGAGGAAAGCGCAGAACCCTGTTCCCCTCCCCCGCCCACAGAGTCAGCACTCTCCAACCGGCAGAGAGGAGGAAAAAAACACACTAAAACGACCAACAAGAACAAATGACGCAGCAAGCGGGACTGTGAGTGGAAAGGAACTATTGCAGCCACCACACCCCGTGAACGGGAGCTGCGGAGAACCCTGCAGAATTCGCCGCGGGGGTGAGCTCCGGGCGCCATTAAACAGAGACCCCCCACCCCCAGGAGGAGACCAGCACCAGCACACAGCCCCTGGCCGCCTGGTAAGCTTGCGCAAAAGCGGCGCGCTGGAAAAGCAAACGCGGATCGGGATCGGGATAGCACGGAAAAGCAGCGCGGTTGAAAAGCAAGCGCGGATCGGGATCGCGGCTGCCCAGGTCCCCGCGCCTGCGACCTAGGCGTGCGGGGATACATATGCGAAAAGCCTCACTGAGGTGAAAGTCCCTCACTGAGTAACCAGGAACCAGGCACCAGGCACGGGAGCGGGGTGCAAAAGACGCCATTCTGTGGACACTGAACTGGGCTACAGCCCGCATCCTGGACCTGAGGGCTTTGGAACTGAGACCCGGGGCACGAAATTCGGGGCGTGGGTTCTCCACGATGGTGGGGCACAAGGCAGACACAGCACCCCAAAGCTGTTGAGGTTTACCCTACCATTCCCGCTCTGTTCCCTGTCCCACAGGGTGAAAAAAAAAAAAAAACAGCTCCCCAAGGGCTCTAGGAGAGATCTCTGGCGCCACCTAGCGACTTGAAACCAGCAGAGGCTCCTGGAGGAGCCAGTGGCCAGCTGGGGAGTTAGCCCACACTGGGCCCCTTCCGACCAGTAGTCTGAGCCCACAGGGGGAGCGAGCACCCACAGCCGGGGCAGACCAGGAGCGCAGAAGAGTGTGCCTGAGACCGGACGCGCAGGGAGTGTGTCCCGCATCGCCATTTTAGAACAGGGACATTTCTTCAGTAAAGACTGCCTGCAGAAGGCTCCCTCAGGAGCCAGAGGTGAGCCGGGGAAGTTCGCCCACAATAGAGCCCCTCTGTCCTGCAGTCCAAGCCCAGAGGGGGAGCAGGAACCCACCGCCGGGGCAGACCAGGCGCACAGGGGAGTGTGTCCCCACATCGGCATTTTAGAACAGGGACCTTTCTTCAGTAAAGACTGCTTGAAACTGACAGATGGCTCCCGGAGGAGCCGGAGGGGAGCAGAGAAGCTCACCCAAGATGCCGGCCAGTCCCAGCAACACAGTGTCCCAACGCATACGGCAAATTAGAAAACAGACAGTAGGGAGTAGAAGAACCACACGCAACCTAGCAACTCCTCAGGGAAAAAGCACACCACAAAAAGAAAACCAGTCCCCAGATTGCAACGACAGTAACTTGGAAGAACTTCTGAGCCTTCCAGAAAGAGAATTTAAAATTGCCATGATTAAAAAACTGACAGAAGTCATAAAGGAAAACAATGATAAGGGAAAAATAATCAACAATCAGAAGAATGAAATTGAGTCCCTAAAGAGGGAAGTAAAAGAAATGCAGGAGATCAAAGAATTAATGGAAGAACTAAAGAATTCTGGGAAAAGCAATGAAAGCAGAATAGATGAAATGGAAGAACAAATAAGTTCTCTTGAAGACACAGAAATAAAAAGAACCAAAACAGAAAAGGAAAGAGAAGTACGAAGGAAAAAGAATGAAGAAAGACTTCGGGAACTATCTGACTCCATGAGGAAAGGAAATATAAGAGTTATAGGAATACCAGAAGGAGAGGAGAGAGATGTAGGAACAGAGAAAATATTCAAAGAGATAATTGAAGAGAACTTCCCAAATGTGAAGGAGCTGAAAATTGATATACAAGAAGCAAGAAGAACACCAAACTTCCACGACGAAAGGAAAAATACAGCAAGACACATAATAGTAAAGCTCCCAAGAATCCAGGACAAGGAAAAAATAATGAAGCTGATAAGAGGGAAGAAACAGATAACATTCAAAGGAAAGCCAATTAGGCTGACATCAGACTTCTCCGAATAAACACTACAGGCAAGGAGAGAATGGAAGGACATAGTCAACAGAGTCCAAGAAAACAGATGCCAACCAAGAATACTCTATCCTGCCAAAGCTCTCCTTCCTCTATGAAGAAAGAATAAGGACCTTCCCAGATAAACAGAAACTCCAGAATTTCATTATAACTAAACCCCCACTCCAAAAAATACTACAAGGAGTCCTAAAGCCAGAACCTCAGAGGGACGAATAACAATGAAAGAAGGCCAAAAAAAAAGTTATTAAAAGAATAAATAAATAAAATCAAAGGAAAGACAAATACAATGTCAAATACAGATGCTAACATATCAATATTAACTCTAAATGTAAATGGACTAAACTCTTCAATAAAAAGACACAGAGTTGCAGCCTGGATTAAGAAACAAAACCCAACCTTTTGCTGTCTCCAGGAAACACATTTAGCTACAAAAGATAAAAATAGACTCAAAGTTAAAGGATGGAAAACAATCCTACAAGCAAATGGACCTAAAAAGAAAGCAGGAACAGCTATACTTATATCAGATAAAACAGATTTCAAACTCAAAAAAGTAAAAAGAGACCCCAATAGTCATTACATTATGATCAAGGGGACAATAATTCAAGAAGAAATAACACTCATTAACATATACTCACCAAACGAAGGAGCACCAAAATATATCAGACAACTGTTGTCCTCTCTGAAAACAGACATCAGAGAAAACACATACGTAGTGGGAGACTTCAACACACCACTATCAACAATGGATAGATCAAGAAGACAAAAAATAAGTAAAGAAACCAAAGCTCTAAATAAGGACTAGAGCATTTGGGCTTAACAGACATCTATAGAACACTAAACCCCAAAAAAACGGAGTACACATTTTTCTCAAGCGCACACGGATCATTCTCCAGGATCGATCACATACTGGGGCACAAGACAAACATCAACAGATACACCAAGATTGAAATCATATCAACCATCTTTTCTGACCATGAAGGCATCAAACTAGAAATAAACCATAAAAAGAAGGCAAGGAACTTTCCTACCTCATGGATATTAAAAACCACACTACTGGAAGACCACTGGACTAATGAGGAGATCAAAGAAGAAATTAAAAAAATTCTTTGAATTGAATGACAAGGAGGACACCAATATCCTAAATGTATGGGATGCAGCAAAAGCAGTAATAAGAGGAAAATATATAGCAATAGAAGCTCACATCAAGAAACAAGAAAGAACTCAAAGAAACAACCTAATCTCGAAGCTCAAAGATCTAGAAAAAGAACAACAAAAAAACCCCAAAAACAGTAGAAGAAAAGAAATAATAAAAAACAAAGCAGAAATAAATGAAATTGAAACTAAAAAAACAATCCAAAAGATCAATGAAACCAAGCGCTGGTTCTTTGAAAAAATCAATAAAATAGATAAACCCCTAGCCACGCTCACAAAGGAAAAAAGGGAGAAAGCACAAATAAACAGGATCACAAATGAAAGAGGAGAAATCACAACGGACACAGCAGAAATCAAAAGAATAATCAGTAACTACTATGAACAGTAGTTCAACAATCTAGAGGAGATGGACAAATTCCTACAACTCTACAATCACCCAAAGCTAGATAAAGAAGAAATAGAACACCTAAACAGACCAATTACAAGCAGCAAAATTGAAATGGTAATCAAAAACCTCCCCAAAAACAAAAGCCCAGGACCTGATGGATTTACAAATGAATTCTACCAAACATTCAGAGACGAATTAGTGCCTATCCTTCACAAACTCTTCCAAAAAATTGAGAAGGAAGGGACAATACCAAACACGTTCTATGAAGCCAACATTACACTAATACCAAAACCGAACAAGGACAACACAAAAAAGGAAAACTACAGGCCAATCTCCCTAATGAACACTGATGCAAAAATCCTCAATAAAATTTTAGCTATCAGAATCCAACAATGTATCCATAAGATAATTCACCACGACCAAGTAGCATTCATTCCAGGGACACAAGGATGGTTTAACATCCGAAAATCAATCGTTATCCAACACATCAACAAAAAGAAATATAAAAACCATATGATAATATCAATAGATGCTGAGAAAGCTTTTGACAAAGTGCAACACCCATTCATGATAAAAGCCCTTGAAATTCTTGGGATACAAGGAACATACCTCAACATCATAAAGGCCATCTATGACAAGCCAACAGCCAGTATCATTCTCAATGGTGAAAAGCTGAAAGCAATTCCATCTGGAACAAGAAAAGGATGTCCACTCTCACCACTGCTTTTCAATATAATACTGGAAGTCCTAGCCAGAGCAATAAGACAAGAGAAAGACATCCAAGGAATCCAAATAGGAAAAGAAGAAGTCAAACTATCACTATTTGCAGATGATATGATAATATACATAGAGAACCCCAAAAACTCCACAGAAAAACTCATTCAACTCATCAATCAGTTCAGTAAAGTGGCAGGATACAAAATCAACACGCAAAAGTCAGTAGCCTTCCTATACACAAACAATAAATCTGAAGAAGAAGAAATCAAAAAAACCATCCCTTTTTTTACTGAAACAAAAAAAATCAAATATTTGGGAATAAATCTAACAAAAGAGGTAAAGGACCTTTACAAAGAAAACTATAAAACACTGTTAAAAGAAATAGAAGAAGACACAAAGAAATGGAAAGACATCCCCTGCTCATGGATTGGAAGAATAAACATTATTAAAATGGCCATCCTACCAAAAGCAATATACAGGTTCAATGCTATTCCAATGAAAATTTCAATGTCATTCTTCAAAGAAATAGAACAATTATTGATGAAATTCATATGGAATCACAAAAAACCCCGAATAGCCAAAGCTCTCCTGAAAAAAAAAGAAGGGAATGGAGGCATCAGACTCCCAGACTTCAAACTATACTACAAAGCCATAATAATCAAAACTGCATGGTATTGGCACAAGAACAGACATACAGACCAATGGAATCGAATAGTAAATCCAGAAATAAACCCACAGATTTATGGTCAACTAATCTTTGACAAAGGAGCAAAGACTATGCATTGGAGCAAAGAAAGTTTGTTCAATAAATGGTGCTGGGAAAACTGGGTTGCTACATGCAAAAGAATGAAGCTTGACCACTACCTCACACCATACACAAAAATCAACTCAAAATGGATTAAAGAACTAGACATAAGACCTGAAACCATAAAATATATAGAAGGAAATACACGTGAAACACTACGTGATTTGCACATCAAAGACATCTTTACAGACACATCACCCAAAGCAGTGATAGTGAAGGCAAAGATAAACAGCTGGGACTACATCAAATTAAAGAGCTTGTGCACAGCAAAAGAGACAATAACAAAAACAAAGAGAAACCCCACCGACTGGGAGAACATTTTTGCTCCCAACACTAATGATAAAGGACTGATCACAAAAATCTGCAAAGAGCTGATGAGACTCAACAACAACAAAGAAAATAACCCATTCCAAAAATGGGCAGAAGAGCTAAAAAGAAACTTCTCTGAAGAGGAGATGCAAATGGCCAACAGACATATGAAAAAATGTTCAACATCACTTGTAATCAGGGAAATGCAAATCAAAACTACCATGAGATACCATCTTACACCAGTGAGAATGGCACATATTAAAAAAACTAGCAACAACAAATGTTGGCAAGGGTGTGGAGAAAAAGGAACTCTTTTGCACTGTTGGTGGGAGTGCAAACTGGTCCAACCACTATGGAGAGCTGTGTGGAGATTTCTGGACCTATTAAACATAGAGCTTCCATATGATCCAGCAATTCCACTCCTAGGTATTTACCCAAAGGACACAGAAACATCAATTCCAAAGAACACCTGCACCCCTATGTTTAACGCAGCACTGTTTACAATAGCTAAGCTTTGGAAACAGCCCAGATGCCCCAAAATAGATGACTGGATCAAGAAGATGTGGCACATATATACCACGGAATATTACTCAGCATTCAAAAAAGATAAACACATGCAATTTGCAGCAACGTGGATGGCACTGGAAGGGATCATGCTCAGCGAAATAAGCCAAAAAGAAAAAGAAAAATACCGGATGGTCTCACTCATAGCAGGAATCTAGAAAACTTAAATAAGGGACCAGGAAAATGAATTACTATAAGAATGTGAAAATCAAAATCAACAAAAAACTATGAACCAGAGACAGTTTTTGGGGGGTGGGGGGCGGGAGGGGAGGGATTGGGGTCAGAATGGGGGGTTGCAATTGTATGGGGAATATAAAAATAAAATTTATTATTTAAAAAAAAAAGAAAAATAAACAAATTAAAGACTATATTCCAAAACTGATTATATGTGTGTGTGTGTGTGTATGTTTTAGTTACTACAACTGCATTATAAGAACAGCTATTCTTGAAAGAAAGAATGAAAATATATTATGAAGCATCTTCAGATTCATAGAGACTCTTTATTTATTTATTTATTTATTTATTTATTTATTTTTGTGGGACCCTTGACAATGGCTGGGGATCGAACTGGCGCTACAGAGGATGCGGGCAGCCTCGCAACCCAGCGCTCAACGGCTGCACCCCCAGGGGAGGCCCCATAGAGACCCTTTTTACTTCATCTTCATGTAGCTCTGGTGCCCTCTCCCAGATGAGGAGAACAGACTCAGTGCAGTAATATGATTTGTCCAAAGGGAGGATACCAATGATGCAGAGGCCTGGTTTTTGAGCCCAGTTCTGTTAAAGTTAAGACTTTCTTGCATTGGGTAGGTTCTCATTTGTATTTTATAGAGAACACATGTAAATTGGGGGTAAATCTAAATAGAAAAGATTTTAAGCTCTCATTTCTAAATGTTATGTAAGTAAGGAAGACAAAGGGATTGTTAAGATAAAATGACAATAGTCAAAATAAGAATTAGAAATGTTTGGCATTCAGACAGCAATAAAACAGACTGCCTTCGTATTGAGCCATAATTTGAAAAGAAGGATAGAGTTCTTTAATTGTTTGTTTCAGTTACTGAAGACTTGAAATGATTTTGGTTTATAGGTTGTAAATTGCAGCGTTTTATAGCCCTAGCTCACAAGTTAATCTGCTCCTTGCTGATGTGTGATCAACCAAGACCACAGTAGAAACTTCTCTCTGGTTTTTTGCTTCCTCATCCATAAAATGGGAAAAACTATATTAAGTTAAAGGGAGCTTAAAAAGTGTTTTAAATCAATTAGCCTAATAGCACTGAATTTATGAAGTGTCACAAGGGCAGATATGTGAGATATTATAAATTATGATGACATATTACTCATTTCCTTCATGAAGTAAAGCTTTCATTTTCCAGTTGATAGTGTTAGACATTACCCTAAGGTTCATGTCTCCCATGGTCTATGAGAAATCAAAAAGTTAAGTTTCCTACACTGGACAAATAGTAACGTAGCAGAATTCTTGATTTCTGGTTACATATTGAAGAAAAAAACAGAAGTCAATATAATTAGTTAAAATAATAGAAAAAAATCAATGAATACAAAAATCTGGTCTTTGAAAAGATGAATAAAATTGATAAAGAAGATACAGAAAATACAAATTGCCAATCCCAGATAGAGGAAATGTCACTACTGACTCTGTGGACCTTGAAATAATAAGCACATATTATAAAAAATTTTGTTAATAAAGTTGATGATGTAGAGGAAATAGGTTTTATAAAAGAAACAAACTATGCAAGCTCATTCAAGAAGAAATAGTGACCCTGAATATCTTATCTATTTAATCAATTGAATTATTAGTTTAAAACTTCCCGCAAAAAAACTTTGAACATGAATTCTTTCGAATATTTACAGAAGAAGTAATACCAATTTAACATAAACTCTTCCAGAAAACTGAAGAGAAGAAAGATGTCCTAACTCATTTTAACACACCAGTATTTTCCTGAAAACTTACAAAACAGTTACACGAAAACTGGAGACAAATATCCCTCATAAACATAAACACAAAACATTTTACCAAATTTTAGCAAGGTCTCCCTGGTGGCCCAAGGTGTTAAGCACAGCACTATGAAGCAATCCGCAGCCTCTGCTGTACAAGTTCGACACCCCCAGCCCCTGCCTGCCAAGGAGCAACTCACATGGCACAGTAGACCTCTCCTGACTCGCCCACTGCTCCCCTCAGCAGTGTATTTCAGTCAGTCTGCCTGTTCTGTTCCCCACTCTGTCTCTGGTGAATCCTCTCACCCTCCACACCTCCAGCTCTTGTATGCATAAACAAATAAATCTTAAAAAATGTTTTAGCAAATTGTATCAATTTGTTAAAAAGCAATGCTCATGACAAATTGGATCTGATCTCTTGATTGTCAGACTGGATAAATGTTGAATAACAGGTTTTCTTTTGATTAGTGTTTGAATCCTCTACCATTTTTTTCCATCCATTTATTTTTAAACTTGTACTACATTTACATTTAAATTGTCCCACACAGCAGTGCAGAGTGAATTGTTGTGCTTTAATCTCATCAGTTGCTAGTAAAGGATTATAGATTTTCTGTATCTTCCTTCATTCTGTACATTTTTACTTTTTCATATTTTGAAACTATTATTGGCTGCAACAATTAAGAAATGACTTGTCATTTTGTTGTTCTCGAGTATATTTTTCATTATGACTTTCCAATATATTTCTAGTAACAACTTTTACTTTAGCAGCTATTTGTCTGATAAAATGTATGAAAATAAAAATTCTTCATTAAATGATATCATTAAGAAATTTTAAAAATCAAGCCATCATAGGAGACTATATCTACAGATATATCAATATATATGAAAAGAAGGATATTGTAGAGTTCATAATGGCTATGTACATCAGTAAGAAAAACATTGGATACCTAAAGCAAAATGGACAAGGTGTTTGAATCTGCACTTTAAAAATGATATCCATATGACCATGAAACATATCTTAAAATTTTCTTGATGATATCATTTAATGATATCATATAAGTAGGGGTTATAGTACACACCCATTGAAAGAAACTTTACATGATGTACTTGTGTCAGATCCATAGGGAAAAGATTGTGTCTACTTGTTCATCTTTTTTTTTCAAAAAAAGATTTATTTCTTTATGCATACAAGAACTGGGGTACAGGTCAGAGGTGTGGGGGGGTGAGAGAACTCACTAGAGACAGAGTGGGGAACAGAACAGGCAGACTGACTGAAATACACTGCTGAGGGGAGCAGCGGGTGAGACAGAAGTGGTCTGCTGTGCCACATGAATTGCTCTCTGGCTGGGGATCGAACTCATGCTGCAGTGGCTGCGGATAGCTTCATAGTGCTGCATCTTAATCCCTTGTGCCACCAAGGAGGCCCTAATTGTTCATTATTGTGCATCTAGTACAGAGCCTAATTTCTAGACCAAGTGCAGTACTCAGCCAACATTTGTAAATAAATTAAAGAAAAAGAAAACTTTTATTTGATGTAGTTATATGGGTAGATCTGAACTCTGCCATCACTGCGGAGAGGTAGAGAAATGGCTCAAACTGGGGAAATGCCAGTGGTGTGAATACTGGTTCTTAAATATTCCTCTTGTTATAGAATACACGTTGTGAGAAGAAGCTGAGGAGTACAGGAGAGGAAGCTTCATTTTTCCTTTTTCTAGCAATGTGATAAGTCACAAATATGTCACAATCCCCTACTTCAAGTCCACCTTTGACGTAGTTAAATACAACTAATGGAAGTGATTTGTAATGATCTCCACCTGAGGAGCACGTTTCTTCCATGGAGCCCACGATTAGCTTTCCAGAACTAGAATTTATATATTGAAAGGAATACAATGGCGTTTCTTTGGAAATATTTGGGAGTTATCCTTGATCATTTTAGTAATTTGTACATGGGCCAAGGAGAAAATGCATGTGCTCACAGTTTGTATCTGTGTATAAACTACACTGGCACAACCTATTTTAACCACAAACCTTTGCATTTGATCATATATTGCCTGAAAGTTACTTACACTTTTCATAAAAGCTTTAAAAAAGATCACTCATCTATCAATAAACACTGAGTCCATTTAAATCAACATGGTGAGGGCCTCCCCGGTGGCGCAGCGGTTGAGCACTGGGTTGCGAAGCTGCCCGCGGCCTCTGCAGTGCCGGTTCGATCCCCAGCTGCTCCCCGGCCACCAGAGGAGGGTCCCACATGGCGCGCAGACCTCTCCTGCCGCCCGCTGCTCCCCTCAGCAGTGTACTTTGGTCCTTCTGCCTGCTCTGCTCCCTGCTCTGGCTCTGGTGAATTCTCTCACCCTCCCGCGCTTCTGACTGTACCCAGTGCATGTATAAACAAAACAAACAAACAAACAAATAAATAAATAACATGCCTCTATTAAAAAAAATAAATTAAAAAAATAATAAATAAATCAACATGGTGAGTGTTTCAATTCTCAGATATCTTACCTGGACTTTACCAAGCCATTAAGAAACAGGAACTAAACTGAGCCAAGATATTTCCATGCAGGCAGATCCGGGGAAGCACAGAAGCAAGGAGACCAGACAAGATCATTAGTACAATATTTCAGACAAGCTGGTAGCTTGGGCCACAGTGTTGTTAATGTTGGTGGATCCCAGGGTAGAGACTCCAATATTACACAGGAGGGAGATGAAAAGGAGTAAGGAAGCAGTCAGAGAAGTGTGGTCAAGGAGGATAAAGAGCAAGACTATGGGTCTTAGAAGCCAATGGAGGATAGCAGATCCAGAATGAGGGTGTGGCCAATCTGACCTAAGCGATGGACAGATAGAGGCAAGACCAAGAACACTGGATCTAGCTGATAATGCTTTTTGGTGGCTTCACAGTGGGGATGAGGGCCGGTTGGAGCAGGTGTAAGACAATAACTGGGGAGGAGCTGCAGACAGTGAGAATGAACAACTTTCCAGATATTTTGCTGCAAAAGAGAGCAGGGGAGTGGCAGGCCGCTGGTCAGTAAACTGAATTTTATTTATTTTATCATTATTATCTTTGAATGTGAAAAATATGAGTTACATGCTTAAAAATAAGGATGTGCTACAAAGGGGAGGATGGCTGGTTTAAGATAGAAAGAGGAGCTTAACTAGAATGATGTCCTTGAAAAGTTAAGAAAGGATGGAGTTTTAAAGGGACTCATGTTCTTAATTTACCTGGTCTCCCAGATATGAAAATCCTGAATCCCAGGAAACTCAGTCCTGGGCAAACCAGGACGGTTTCCCACACTTAGTTTTTTTAGCTTCTGAACAAAGTAATCAGTAATGAGAAAACTTGAAGTAGGGAAAAGGCATAGACAATTCAACTGGGGAAGGAGGTGCAGGGGGTTGGGAGTGAAGTAAGGGTAGAAAGAAAGAGTGGCTCTGTGGTGTACCTCCACGGAGAGCACACAAGTCACCACATACCAGGAGAGCAGGGAAGTATGTAGAGGTGACCCTATCCTTACAGTTGTTTTTTTTTTAAACTTCTGATCAAAATGATCAGCAGGGCCTCCCCTGGTGGTACAGCGGTTGAGTGCTGGGCTGTGAAGCTGCCCACAACCTCTGCAGTGCCGGTTAGATCCCTGGCCATTGGCGAGGGTCCCACATGGCATGACAGAACTCTCCTGCCGCACCCGCTGCTCCCCTCAGCAGTGTGTTTCGTAAGTCTGCCTGTCCTGTTCCCCGCTCTGGCTCTGGTGAATTCTCTCACCCTCCTGTGCTTCTGACTGTACCCAGTGCTTGAATAAATAAATAAATAAATAGATAGATAAATAGATAGATAGATAGATAAATAAATAAATAAATAAATAATTTTTAAAAAGCAAAACAAAATGATCAGCAAATTCCTTAAGCAACATAAATTTTGGGCTCGTGCAAGAAAAATCCAATTGACATCCAATAAGAAATAAAATAGGAGCCCTAGCTGGCAGCCAAGGAAAAGAGAAAACTTTCAAAATATTACCCACATCACTTACCATATCTCTGCAGTTAATGGAAAATCACATCGTGTGTGAGCTCTTTGAAAAGAGGTTTACTAGATAAGATCCTTTGAAAAAATCTTACATAGAGAACTATTGACCAGGACATTTGTTTTCCTTCTTTTCCCTTGCAGTGATTATAAACTTTGCTTGCTTGATAAGAGCCCTTCATGTGAAGGAGGCATAGATAATATCCTCATAGTTTGTTGGCTCATGCTCAAATGATAAATCATGTCAAGATAAGGAAATCATTTGGTTCTTTAAAGTTGAAAAGAAGATGTGATTAAAAATGTCATTTGGTGGATATATGAGAAGGTTTCCTATAATCAGTTACCCAAAATAAACCATATTATTTAGCGATGTCTGCAGGGAGACAACCAAGCAGATGTTTAAGAGAATGAAGGAAAGCTGAAAATATCTCTGCATATAAGTGCTTGGAAAAAGATGTGTATTGATTTTGGAGTAAGGGAGTGAGATATATGTTTAGGTTGTAAATGATCGCCCGATACTGCTTTGATGGGACAGAATTTTTCTTCTATATATTGCATAAATTAATGCTATAAACATTCACTTCAAGTCTAGGAGAGAAAATATGAGATGAAAGCTATGTATAATCAGCATGTTGAACTATAAAGAACATGATTTGTGTGGGGGGGAAAGTCTTTTTCAAATTCGCAAAATCACAAATTAGATCACAGGTAAAGGCTAGGTGTGAAGGAGAAAAGGAGAGAGGGGTACATTTAGAGTCACAATTAGTTTGTTGCAATTTCACCCTGGCATATAAGGCAGGGGTTTCTTTCTTAGACAGAGTAACACACAAATACAGGAGTGTTTCTTCTTTCTCCCCTCCCTCTGCTGAGCCCTCCCCTCTCTCACCACCCCCCCACTATTTCCCCAAATAATCTGTGGGGTTAGCATACAACCAAGGGGCACCCAGGGACCCCAAAATGTTAAGAAATGCATGCTCTGAAAGGGATTTGGCCACTCACACAAAGACAAAGGAAACAGACCCTTAATGCGATGATTTTTAATAGAATTGGTGTGCATGAAGAGAGAATAGGAAAGATTTTAAGTAATAGTTTTCCAATAAAACTCCCCAAATGACCTCTTCCTTCTTGGGCAAATGCCTGGATTCAGCCCAAAATGGGGCCACTGAGGTCTAAAATCTTGCCACAAACCTAAGGGAGCTTCTGGTGGGGAACCAGAAGGAAGGGAATAGGCAGGTCCTTAGAGAACAGGAGAGATTCAAAATTCAAAATACACAACATAAGCAAACATGAAGTTAATGGCTGCCGTCACTTCTGCCAAGGAGCAGGAGCTGTCTCCCCATGTCTCTCAATCACATATTTCTTCCAAGCACCTCTTCCATGTGTCTATACATGTCTCTCCTCCATGTGTATCTTCCAAGTCCCTCTTCATGTGTGTCCCCCCTCTATTTATATACCCACCTCGCCCATCCCCCAGGCAAGGCCTGGGCTAGGAACCTGCTTGGTCCTTGACCCTCCATTCCCTGGGCCTCCTCCCTCAGCAGCTCCATCTTCCTTTGGGTCTTTTTCCATCCCTCACAATACTGTCTGGTGTTCCATCCTCCCAGGGTGGCTGGTGGCTTCTCTCCAGATTACTCACAAACACTAAACTGATTTTAATTATTTAATGTTTGACCCTGCCAATAATATTGGCATCTTAGTCAGGAATTGTTGAGAACTGATGATATATTTTAGAAAAATGAACCGAGGAATTGTATAGAGGAAGGGATGAGGAAAGAAGAATTAGAAAGAAGGAGAACAGTTAGAAGCTACCACATTAGCCAGAAATGAAATAACGAGGGCAGCAGCTAGCACAGCTGTAGGGGGCTGGTGAACAGTCTCCTTTTGTGGCTGCCAGAATCTTTAACAGTTACTTGGGGAACATTGGAATGAATCCAGTCTTCTCGCGGTAGAAATTGGAACTTTAACGAGAGTGTAACCTTTCCAGATCTCGTCAGCCCCTGAGGTCCAGCCACAGGATTTATACTTGGCTACTAGGGCACCCGTGTAAAATACAAGGTGATGTTGTTTTCTGCCAAGGTGGAGAGAATGTAACAGAGCGATCCGATGACTTAAAGGCCGCAGGCAGTGTGAGCCACAGTCTCTGTCCTCAGAGGTGAAGATCAGTGTCTCTGAGGCCAACTTCCAATAGGAGTATGTGGGTAAGCCTCCCCGTACCAACAAGCAATTCTCACACCTCAGTAGGGAGCCAGAGAATTCAACTCAATTTGGACACTATCTGGGGATGGCATTGAATTGTAGACTCAACCTCCACTTCAGAACTAGCAGCAAGTCAGGCTGCCACCCAGGCTTCTGGTAAACTTGTTACAGATGAGAGGTGCCCTGTCCCCTTCCCCAGAGTTCAGGTGCCAGTCACAAGCCTACTGGTTATAAATCAACATTTCCCAGGCCATCCTCTTTGGGTTTGATTAATTGGCTCGAACAAATTGTGAGAACAGCTCAAAGAACTCAGGAAACCCTTTTACTCACTAGATCACTAATTTATTATCAAGGATACTAAAAGATACAAGTCAAAGGCCAGATGAGAGAAACAGAAGGCAAGGTGTGGGGAGAAAGAGCTTCCATGTCCTCCCCAGTAGCACCATTCTCCCCAAATCTCCGTTTTCACCAAGCAGACAGCCCTTTGAGTCCCCTCGTCTTGGCCTTTAGGGAGACTTCTTTACTTAGACATAATTACTTAAACATTGGTGACTGATTCAATTTCCAGCTCCTCTCCCCATCTCCAAGGTCAGGGGGTGGAACTTAAAGTTTCAACCCTCTAATTGCAGGAATGGTTCCTTGGCAACCAGCTCCCAACCAAAGGTGCTTTCCAAAAATCACCTTATTAACATAACAAGAGACACTTTTTAACACTCTCAGCAAAGGAAATTCCAAGGCTTTGGGAGCACTGAACCAGGAGCTGTGGATGATGACCAAATATGTTCGAGAAATACATATTCACATGACCAACACGTACATTTCTTGTTTATCTCACTGGGTCTCTGCTATAGTGATCTGCACGTGTGTTCTTGCTGTCTGTGAAAACTCCAAATTCAAATCTTTGAGATCCTATGAGCTCCCTACTATCTGTCGACACTTTCTTTTCCTGCTAAAAATCCCTAGAATGGGTTCCACTGTTGCAACTCTGAATGATTCTGCTAGCTGAATCATTAACAAGATGGTAAATCCTTGAAGTACCCTCTTTCACCTTGTTGACAACCCCTGCAGATTTAGAATATAAGAATTTCCTAAGTAGTGAAGACTAAACATTCTGACTGAGAATCATCTATAGGTTAATAAAAAATCCTCAGATCTTTAAAGTCAGATTGGGCACAAAATGGGAGCTGCAGAGCTCTCTGCCACATTGGGCTTTCTTTAAGTAGGTAACCTCGCTTCATGAAGTTCCATGTTCTTCACCTGCGAAGTGAGGATAGAGACAATATCCTACAAACCCTGTGCAAGAACGATGTGGACTTTTTTCAGATACACCTCTGTTAAGGGGAGGGACTTATTATTCGAACCTATAACAATCTTTTTTTTTTTAAAATTTATATATTTATTTATGCAAGAACAGGGGAACAGATTTGATGCACGGGAGGGTGAGAGGATTCACCAGAGACAGAGTGGGGAACAGAACAGGCAGACTGACGAAGTACACTGCTGAGGGGAGCAGTAGGCGAGACAGGAGAGGTCTGTCGCACCATGTGGGACCCTTGCTGGCCGGCCGGCCAGGATCAAACTGGTGCTGCAGAGGCTGCAGACAGCTTCACAGTGCCGCGCTCAACTGCCTGCACCACCAGGGAAGGCTCTATAACATAATCTTTTGTAACAGCCATAGAAAGGGGAGGTTCCAGGTTCCCTGACCCACTCAAGGAAGGGTGGGGCTGAGCTGGGAGGGAGAAGACTGGAAGGTTAAGGGAGAAGACCTTGTGGAGGCACATGGAGCAGAGAGACATATGGAGAAGCTTGTTTCTCGGCCTTGGACTTGTACCAGGGACTTAGGGGACATAGGAGACCCTTGAAAGAGACAGACGTAGGCCAAAGACCCACAGAGAGGCTGAAAACGGCAGTCTTTATCTTGCCTTGGGTTTTGATTTTTGATCTTTTCGTTCCAGACTTGCCTGGCCCCTTCTGCCCCTTTCCTACAGGTCCCCACCAGAAAGTGCCTTAGACTTGTAGCAAGCTTTAGTGGTCCTGTTTTAGTCCAACCCTGTTTGGCTGGGCATTTACCCAAGAGGGGATGGGTAACTTCGGGTGTTTAATTTGAAACTATTTTCACTGTGTTCTTTCTCTTTCTCTCCTCTCTCTGTTGTGCACTATTTGTATTAATGTTCTTTTCTATTTAAGGTCTTAAACACTAGAGTATGTTTATTGTGATGTGACTGATGGCAGAACCTATTTAGCGCAGGCAGGGTTTTGGGGGTCCTGTGGTGCTCCCTCAGCTGCTGCACTAACACTTTTTTTTCAAAGATTTTTTTATTTATGCATATAAGAACGGGGGTACAGGCCAGAGGAGCAGGCAGTGAGAGGGTTCACCAGACAGAGTGGGGAACAGAATAGGCGGATTAACTGAAGTATACTGCTGAGGGGAGCAGCGGGTGAGTCAGAGAGGTCTGCCGCACCATGTGGGTATCTCCCTGGCCAGGGATCGAACTTGTGCTGCAGTGGCTGCGGGTAGCTTCATAGGTTGCGGCTTAACCCTTGCACCACCAGGGAGGCCCTGTGCACTAACACTTTTAATGCCATGATGTTATCTTTGCAATTCCTTAAAGTTGAGTGATATTATTAAAGAGAATATTTGATGAGTTGGTGATGGATTTGCATAGTCACTGAAAATCTGTTTAAGTGACCTTCACTCTTTTTCTCCACCAGTTCAATCATAATTATTTACATAGCTCAGATAATTCCTGAGCATTATCCCACTCTACCCCAGGATAGTATTTCTAATTTTCCCACTCTGCAACTGAACACAGATCTGTGAAGACTGGTGAGGAAACTGGGGTGCAGGAAAATGAAACTACCTCCATGAGGTCTTGCAGAAGGAACAGAGATTCAAAGTTGGTGCCTGCCTCTGACCCCAAGTCCCAGTTCTTTCTTCTGTGCTGTTAAATAGCTCTCCTTGGCACAATGGTTGTCTCGGTTTTGTGACAGTATTGTTAACTGAAAATAAAATCTCAGTGACAGACAAAGAGTTTATTAGATAATCAAACTGAGGATTTGAACCCAGGAAGCAGATTTTACTCTGTGAGAACTGTTCCAATAAACACAAGTTTGAATTTAAATAGGTGGAAACAGTGAGTCATCAACATTAAGATGGTAATTATTTTTGATTGGTGGGGTTTCTAATTCTAAGTTGTCCTGAGCTGAAAATAGTAAATGCTAGAGGAAGGCCAAGCAGGATTTAATGCCTTCCTTCCTAAAGCAGAGTTGCATAGTCCAGGTCCCCCTTGCTAAATCTTCCTTGCCTTTACCTCCAAGCAGAAGATTCCTCCATACGGGATGCAGCCTGTGAAGATGGCTTTGCTCTCTTGCTGGAACAGGTCCCAGAAAATTTTATAATATATTCACAATATTAGTGCCAGCATATTCTCTCTTGCAGTAAAGATGTAGAAAACTTTCAATGAAGGAAAACAAAACACATTCAAAAATTATGAATCTAGGGCCTCCCCGGTGGCACAGTGGGTTGAGCACAGCGCTGTGAAGCTGTCCACAGCCTCTGCAGCGCGGGTTCGATTCCCAGCCGGCCAGGGAGCTACCCACATGACCTCTCTTGTCATCCTGCTGCTCCCCTCAGTAGTGTTTTCGGTCCGTCTGCCTGTTCTGCTCCCCACCCTGTCTCTGGTGAATTCTCTCACCTTCCCTTACCTCTGCCCTGTACCCCCAATTCTTGTATAAATAAATAAAGAAATCTTTTTAAAAATCTTTAAATAAATTTGCCACATCCAGCCAAAAAAGGCAAGAGAGCCTCTTCTTTCCCCTGGTACAGAGCCCGCAGCTGGCTTGTCTTTGCCTCACCAGCCCCAAGCTAGGCTCAACCTTGTGGTGGGCGGTTCATTGCTTGATTGAGTCAATGTGAGGTAGAGCCATACTCAGTAACTGATTGACTGCAGGACTTTTGTTAAATCGCTCACCACATCCTCAAGGGAAAATGGAAAGAGAGGAAAGCCTTGTGCTATATGGTGCTATTAAAATGCTTAATGCTGTCACTGAGAAAGTAAGACATGTAAGCAAACTCTGCTCAACACACAAGAAAACACCTTCACAATTTCCTAGGAGTGAGCTCAGCTCCTCTCCGTGCACAGTGCTAAACCCAATCAAATTTCCAGAGACTTCTAGGAAGAAGTGGTGACCATGCCCCTGGAGAGTCTCCTCCATGCACTAAAAGATATTCTTCCTCATGAGCTAGTGTACATTTTCCCTATGCATCCCCAATTAAAAAAAAAAATTGAACTGAGGTAGACTGTGCCACCATATCAGAATTGAGTCCTGGTGGGCACCCTGGCAGGTCACCAGGTCCTGGAGCTCTAATGGAAATAGACTTTGGTCTGGAGAGTGTATATCCACTGTGCTCGTTCTTATAGATGCTGTCCAGTTGGAGCGGGGCATTATCCTACAGATCTGAATTTTCTTGGAGAGAACTGAGGGGACATTGAGTTGTGACTGATGAGAAATAATGGTTTTGAGTATAAGTGTGTCAGGTGGAAATCCAGATGAAATCTGTCCGAGTAGGCACTTGCTTTTGTTTCGCCATTCTGGGCCAACATTCTTTTAAATTACAAAGCACAGATTTGCAGGAAACCCTCCCCTCCCCTCCCCTCCCCTCCCCTCCCCTCCCCTCCCCTCCCCTCCCCTCCCCTCCCCTCCCCTCCCCCCTCATCTCCCCCACTCCTTCCCCACCTTTCCCCCACCCCTCCCCTTCCCCCTCCACAACCCCCTCCTCCTTTTCCTCTTCCTCTGTTTCTTCTTTCCCTCTTCTCTTCCTTCTTCCTTTCTTTCTACATCTATTTCCTTCCCTTTCTTCTTCCCTTTCTCCTTTCTCTCTCTTTGCTGCTTCGTTCCTTTCTTCCTCCCTCCCTCTGCTGCTTCCTTTCTTTAACCACACTAGCTAATATACAAAAGTCCTGTTGAAGATCAATTCTATGGTCAGTGTTTATAACTGTTCTAATAGCTTTCCTAAAACTGAGATAGCAGCTCATTGTATTAATGAATTCATATAATTAAGCACTTCCTTCTGCAGAAATTGTGAGAGTATTCTAACATCTAGAGCTGCTTTGGCTGAGAGTCGAGGCAGGAGACTCAGCAAGACGTGACCCTCAGAAGCAAGAGTTGTGAGCATGGGGTTGGATTTGGAGAAAAGTGGGCTGCTAGGCCTCAAGGGGGTGGAGAGCACACTCCCCCAGGTGTGATGAATGGGCACGTGGTCCTTTTCTCCAGGTGATGGCAGGTGGCAACGCTAGCTTTCAGGTGAAAAAGCAGATTGGGGCTGTAGGTCAGAGATATTGCTAAAGGTTAATTAAATCTCCATGGGATGGTGGCAGCTGGAGTAATGGACTCACATTTTGCCATGAGTCATAGGGATGTTTATCATTATAAACACCAAGTACTAACTGCTACTTACTTAAACTTTCTCTAAGAAGGTCCTGTTTAGAATTTGTCCAACAAGATTTATTTCTGGTTCATTAGTGGAGTTTACTGTTTTATTTTTTAACTTAAAATTACTGTCATTGTATAAAAGCTTACAGTGTACTTTTATCGTAATAAACATATGTTATAAATCTTCTAAATAATCTTGTACATTCCATTTTCTGTAGTCCACACAATCCATAAATTTAAAGAAATAATGCAATCACATTAATTGGCATAAATGCAAACCAAGAAGTTTCATTTCTTTTATTTTTAGACTCCTTGACTTAAAATTTACTTTGAAACCCAGAGCCCCGACTGCACAGTATATGTAGGGATTTGGCATTCAGGTTTCAATTCACCTTACTTTTTTGTGTGTCTTCCTCAATGACAGAGGCTGGAAAGATATAAATTTCACTTTGTAGGCTCTCTTGCAGCTGGGGTTTCTGGATCTTTCATTGTAATGCACTAGTATTATTTGAAAAATGATGAGGTGGAGGGCTGCCTGGTGTGATCTTAGTTGCCTCTTGAGAGCTGCAATGCTGGACTCATACAGAGTCCACCCACCAGTTTCAGTGGTTCCGAGAAAGAAACTGCTAGATGCTGTGTTCTTGAATTGTACCACTGTCTTTACCCGTACTTCTTAGCAGAAGTAGTGTTTCTCTCCAGTAAGCCAATTTGGTGTTGCTGGGACTTATTAATTTTTCAAGAATTCTGTCAATTCTTAATTCCTGGCATTGAAGCCCCTTTTGTTGAAAATGTTAAGATATTTTCAAGTGAATGCATGTGAACCTTGACGGATCAACCTCTTGTCTCAAAACTAGTGCCCTCCAGTTCTGGGAATACCTACTGGTACATCACAGCTAAGCCATCTCCCAGGTGATGGTGGCCATGGTTCCAAAATTTCTCCTCCATCCCCTTATACTGACCCCTACTGCCAAGATTGCTAAGGCTTCTGAAGCTCATGAAGACTTTGGTGCTTCCACTGCTGTTGAAAGCTTAAGGTCACCAAAGGTCCATTTCCAATGGAGCGCCCAGCTAGAACAGCTCAGCAGGGGCTGTCCATCCTGGGGCATGCTCAATATGGCAGAATCTGCCTTCCTCCTGTTGTAAACATTCAATGACTCTCAAGACAGTTGTATACTCTTGGGTTTGATTTGGAGCTTCCCACTCTCTGGTGCTTTCCAGATCTACTAATTAAATAACAAATGTCACGAGCAGGGTAGGCTTGCAGCTACACTTATAATCATCTTTTTATTCTGTCAATTGAGAATTGCCACCTCTTCCAGTTTATGTCCCAATACCTTTTTCCACTGAAGTTACCCACTTTCCTCTTTGGACATGAAATAGTCCTTTTATCTTTACCTTCCATGTTCCAAATTTTTACAAAAATGTATCCAGTTGTGGATTTTAAAAAACATTTATTCTGTTTGGCATTTCTTGAGGTTTTTTTTTTTTTTTTTTTTTTTGTTATGATGAAGATCTCTCTCTCTTCTTCTGGAGAATTCTTGGGCATTGCTTTTCAAACATTGTCCCTCAGGGATCCTCTCTTTTCTGTCTTTAGAACTCATTGTATAAATATTGAAATGTCAAGATTAATCCTCCACATCTCTTCACTTTTCTTTCATGTTTTCTTGTTCTTTGTTCCTTTGTGATCCATTCTGGAAGATTCCTTCAATATGATCTACCATTTCATGAATTCTTTCTTGAGCTGTACCTCGATTCAATTCATCTATTGGATTCTTGTTTAAAAAACTCTTTTCCTTATTTCAAATGTTCTCATTTGTTATTTTTGCAACCATCCTTTCCTGTTTAATGGAATTATTCCTTACTTTCCTTTCCTCAGAGTATGAAAACACTCTCAGTTTTAAGTTGACCCTCACTGTTGCTTGTTACCCATCTTTCATGTCTTTCTCAGGTGACCTCTTGCTTGCTTATGGGGTGTGTGAAGATTTCTGGTGAGAAGATCTCATTGTGGTTTCAGCCTAGGCCTGGCAGAGACTGGACTCTGAGCTCCCACAACATGTGGAAGCCATGCTCTGGCCCCTGCCACATGAGGCTTGTTTGCTGCCAGGCATAGTCATGGGTGGGTATTTTTAGCCCTCATCCTGCCTGATCCCATGTGAGATAGACACCCCATAGGTTTGACCTGACTGTAGACACTATAGGGATGTGTGACAGTCCTGCATGTTCAATGATGGGCTTCCTTCTCACTTTGATATTTAGGGAGACCACCCCATTTCGTGTCTAGAGAGATTTCCTTGTTGTTGTTATTTTTTGTGTGTGTGTGCATGATTGTGTGTTATAAATACATTTTAAAATATTTGTCATATGTGTGAGAAGAAGAGAAGTTACAGCCTGTGCTCAAGTCAACATCTGGAATCTGAGGTCTGTTTAGGAATTTCTCAGGAGAGGCACAAAAGATCTGAGATGCAGTGACTGACAAGCTATCCCTTTAATCTCTGAAAAATGTAGGAATGGAAGGGGAAATATTGGGAGGAGCAAGAGAGGAAAGACGAAAAGCAGAGTTGCCTACAAAGGGCAAGGAAGATGGATGGGTGGGAGCTGCAGAAGATTATATCTGTTAATGTAATCTCTCCCTCTTTCATATTTAAATAATAATTTTGGTGTATATATTCTCAGGAAATAAGTTTAGTATGTGCTTATTGGTAAACAATCTTTTCATGATCAGTCATATCATAACATATGTACATGGAACTTTTTCTTAAATATTTATTTATTTGTTTATACAAGCACTGGGTACAGTCAGAAGCATGGGAGGGTGAGTGGATTCACCAGAGCCAGAGCGGGGAACAGAACAGGCAGATTGACGAAATACACTGCTGAGGGGAGCAGTGGGCGTGGCAGGAGAGGTCTGTGCGCCATGTGGGACCTCGCCTGCTCCCAGGGATTGAATAGGCCCCGCAGAGGCTGCGGGCAGCTTCGCAACCCAGCGCTCAACCGCTGCAGCCACCAGGGGAGGCCCTGTCCATGGAACTTAAGTCTCAGAAAATTCAATCATTTTATTGACTATCTAGTCAGCAACATGTGATTAGTACAGATTGCTTCTGCCTTTATTATAAAAATTGAATGTAATAAAAATCATTGTGGATTTTTGATAGAGGAAAGATGGAGACCTATCTTCCAGCCTTCCACAAATCCTTTGGAATCCTAGTTACTTTCTCCATGTGTCCATATGTTGAGGTGAGAATTCCTGGGGTGTTTTTAGATAGGATAGATGCTTGCCTGGGCCTGACGTGGTATAGGGACAAGTCTGCTCTCACAAAGAGCTCAGATTTACAGGGAGACCAAATTTCAGTGACACCTGCATAACAAAAATAGCAATGATACAAATTGGAGTGCAGAAAAAGGGGGCACCCAGTTCAGTTCAAGGTGACAGGAAAACTGGTTGAAGCAACATTTGTGCCATAGTTTGAGCTGATGTTCTTTTTTTCTTCAAGCTTATCAATATTTAGATTTAAAGGAAAATTTATATGCAATAAATATAATTTATACCCAGATCTAAATTGTCTAGGTTGGTGAGTTTTCACAGTTGCATATGGTCCCTGCTGGGATGGGCCCTTGAAATGGGGAGTGGTAGAGTTTGGGAACCACGTGACCAGCTGATTCCAGCAAGTTGTTCTCTTCTCAGAGTCCCAAGACAGGAGGTGAGCTGAGATGATAGCCTCTGCTGCCCTTGGAAAGAAAAGAGAGGAGGTAGTTTTCTTGTCAACTTTATATTTATATTGTGCTAGAACAGACAGGGCCTCTGGGTTTACTTCTGTGCAAATAAACAACAAAACACCATTTATCTGTAGCTCTGTGCAGAGCCCATACTCTCTCTGAGTTCTGGTGTCTTCCTCTGGGGATGACCCAAAGTTTCCCCAAATGGTTATCACAATGACAATCAGAGGAAGCATGGGAAAGCATCAGTTGAACTGTGTTTGTATCTGTGTTGTATCTGTGTTTGCAAAATTAATGTAAGAATTATTCATTAGACTGATTTCTTGAGTAGTTATCTTTTTAAAATGTTTTTATTGAAGTCAAACTGGTTTACAATATTATTCAAGTTTCAGGAACGTAATTATAAATCAGCATCATTATAAATTCACTACTAAAAATCCAGCTGTACCCTTCATTCTACAATTGATCTCTTTTGCCTCGTTTACCCACCTTCCTTCCCCCTTCCCTGGCAACCCACTACTGGCTCATTTGTTTACTTGGACTTAGATGTCTTTAGGACTATTGACCAGCACTATTTGGAAGGGAACTGAGAGCCCTGCAAATATTTGAGCAAAGATGAGTGAACAACAGCCACAAAAGCAAAAACTTTGTGCCTCCCCTCACTTCTGAAACCATCTCTGTAGCTCCCGAAAGCCCACAACCTAATAAAATACTTCTAATGGATTCTTCATATGTTTGTTCTTGTTCATCTAAGTCAAAGTCAACATGAACACAGCGTGTTATATGTGTGTTCAATGAAAGATAGAGTTGGTAAGAGAACAAAGATAAAGGCAGAATTGGAATCTAACAAAGCTACCAGCAGAGTTATTGAACTGTCGAAAAATGGAAATAAAATAATGCATCTAACACCAGAGAACGGGATATCTGGGGAAGATGCTGATATTTTTACAGCAAGAATGAAACAGAATTATAGCAGTTTTAGATAGTAAGGGAGCTTCGTAATTATTTTCTCCAGCTCTGTCATTTCACAGGTAAGAAAACAGAGACCTGGAAAGCCTGATTTATTCTTACCTGATGACGTTGTGAGTCAGACATTCAACAGGCTTGTTAGAACCTGGATCTTCTAAATACCAGATATAAATGATGGCAGCCAGTGGGACTTCTTAGTCATATTAAATAGCATGATTGTACTCAATGCTCTGATTAGGGCATTTCTTTCAAGAACTGAATAAGGCACACACACACACACACACGTATGCATGGATATATTTACAGCAGAAGTAGAGCTATTGATTAGAAGCCATGTGAGTAAACAGCACTGTAAACAGGAAGATGACACCTATTTTCAAGACCCCAGAAGGGAGAGTGCGAAAAGAAATAAGAAGAAATTAGAAACAAATGAAACAGTCAAACAAAAAACAGGACAGAAAAAAAATCTTAGGAATTTGCATCATTAAATATTTTCTAAAGGAAAAATATAAGAGAACTTCTACATCACCAGGGCAGATTAAAATCTCTTAAAGGATAATAATGAGAAAAGAGAAAGGGGGGATGCTATGGGGGAACTAGACAAAGGAAAGACTCCCTGGAGGAAATGACACCAGAATGAGGCAACCTCACAAGAGCGACAATGGATGATGACAAGGGGGCATGAGAGATGGAGAGGAAGAATGCAAAGTGAGCATCAAAGGGGCCTGGGCACCCGAGGGAGCAGAGAGGCAAAGTGTCTTCTCAGAAAAGCAATTTCTGACAAGGTGCATGCTAATAAGACCAAGAGGCAGCCTTAGCTTCTGCATCCATTATTCATGACCAGGTTCTAAAAGAAGTGCCCTCCTACCGCCAGCAGGACGAGAGGGAGATGATCAGTCCCAAGTGAGGTGGGGCCATTTCCTGCCGTGTATACCCCAATGACCCTGTGAGGATTTCCCTGATTCCCACCTGAGGGGAAAGATGAAAGAACCTCCTTAGGGGAGGTCATTTTATAAATGGAAAGTGAAGCAAGGCCTGGGAGGTGAGGGAGACCAGAAGGGGCTAGTCACATCCAAAGTGAGTAGAGAACAAAGCTGAAAAGTGGAGAAGCAAAATGCATGCTTCTCTGTTGGCGTGAAGATTTCACGTGACAATGAGAAATAATAAATGAAGGATAATCTTGAAAGTAAATTTTTTCTTAACACGGAATGATAATTAAGAATCAGACTGTATTTTTTTGTTTTAGGACAAAAGTAGTACCAAGATCTGGATGTGTGGCAACTCTTGGAAATGCTTGTCCATGAGAGACAGGCAGGTTAAGTCTCAAATTTACCTGAATTTACTTAGTTTATAATCAGAACTGCACCTGTCCTTTTGTCTCCTCCAGGTCAAGCAACCAAGCCTCTCTTCCTCTCTTTGCTTTTCATTGTCCTTTTTTTTTTTTAAAAGATTTATTTATTTATTTATTTATTTATTTATTTATTTATTTATTTAAGCACTGGGTACAGTCAGAAGTGCGGGAGGGTGAGAGAATTCACCAGAGCCAGAGCGGGGAGCAGAGCAGGCAGAAGGACCGAAGTACACTGCTGAGGGGAGCAGAGGGTGCGGCAGTAGAGGTCTGTCATGCCATGTGGGACCCTCGCTGGTGGCCGGGGATCGAACCGGCGCTGCAGAGGCTGCGGGCAGCTTTGCAGTCCAGCGCTCAACTGCTGCGCCATCAGAGAAGGTCCAATTTTCATTGTCTTTTGAATCATTTCTATGATTAGTTCACAGCTGTACTCTGTCTGCTTCGGAAGAACAAATTTACTTCTTCTGGTCTGGTGTCACCCGCTTGTGAGGTCAAACCTGAGTCAGGAATATGACCCCTGCCTTAGAAGTCACTGTGCTACATTCCTCGGGGCCATCGGTTGTGGGTTGTCTAAAGCTTAATGGAGCATTTTTTTTTTCTTCTGAGGATGCTGATGACGTGAGTGTCTGACTGACACTTTGGGTTGTTTTATATTATTAATAGTCTTATGATTGACCACTCCTGGATTGCTGGCCAACCCCAGCTGTGAGAATGAGAAACTCTCCTGACTCCTGCATGTTCCCACATTCCTTTCCTTTCTATATACTCTGCCTTCACTGGCCACTCTCAGAGGCAGCCTTTTCTGAGTGCTGACTCTGCTGTCCTCCTGACATGGCACCACTCGCTAATAAAACACTTTCTCTGTGGAAACAATCTCATGGTTCACACTTTGGCTCTCTGACAGTCAGTGATTTACCAGTTTGGACAGTAACACTTGGTCAGCACGCTAGTCCCTGGCGTTGTCTCAGTGGGTGGTTCAGCCTCCCCTTTGGGAGATGGAGACATCTGCATGGGGGTAACCATCCAGCCAACAGACCTTGGCCTCTGTTCTTTGGCTCCAGATGAGGATGTTGGTTGGCGGAGTCCTTTAATCCCTTTCATACAGATTGTCCTTCCTTCCATCCTTTAGTTTAACTTGACATGTCGCTTTAAATGATTGCCTTGAGATACCATATTTTTTTTCTCAAAACAGCAAGTCAGAGGAGCTCTGTAAGCCTGGTCACTAAGCAAGTCCAGATTTATTCCACCAGACTCCACAATGTAATATCCTAATTACACGCAAAAGTATGTCTACATAGTCATTTGTGGGTCACATGGTCTTTGGCACATGTGCACATGTGTCCTTTATAACAGGAAGAAAGAAAACCACAAGGCTGTTGGCAAAAGTTGTAACTTACTTTGGTGGTTCCTAAAAGCCAGTGCGTGCCTGGTTGGCCTAAGAATCCAGTATGCAACTTTGTAAAAATGCAGATTCCTGGACAACAATGTAGATTCTGGTACAGTTAATAGAGTGTGATGGCAAAACGATTATTCTGTAATGTTCCTGAGGAATGCCAATAGTTCACTAGGCTTAACAACCACTCAGTAAACCATTTCAGCAACATGATTTTTACCATGCTGGGTTCATTTTACATTCAGCTACGTACTGAATCTGTAATAACTGAGTGTTCATTTGTTCTTTCAGTGAATGTTTGAGAGTGTTCTATGTGCCAGGTACTATTCTAGATCTCAAAATAGAACATTGATCAAAATGGATGAAATTCCTGGGCTTCAAATGTTCATTGTCATTTATGCTGAGAATATAGTTACCTCTGCAGGATCATTCTATTGTTCATTTTTTCTTATACATGTCTCCTACTTCTCATTCCACCTCTGTCTCCTGAACAAATTTGCTAAATGGAAGCCAAAGGGAAGATTTTTAATACAACCACCAGTTATTGGAAGAAAGAACAACAAAGGTTTCTGCAAATATATTTCCTTCATGGACAAATCAGTGAAGAAAGGACTCTCCAGGAGGCCCAGGACAGGTGATCCCAAGATGATTCCTTTGGTATGTGGATTATTTTGATCTAAGGTCAGTTGAGACTTGTAGGCTCATGAGAAAATTTTAGCACTCCCCTAACTGCCTAGAAGATGAAAGTTGGGGGTATTACTCAGAATTAGGATTTTTATAAAAAATAATTTATCAGTAACATCAATTTATATGGCAGGGCAAATATCTAATTACGGAGATATTGTGTTTGCTACATGAGCCACCTCCTCGTCAAGGGACTCTCATCTCTCTTTGGGGGCTCCTATCTCTCTTCTTAGCTCAGCATATATACCTCCATTGTGCCCTAATTTGCTTTAGAGTCTAGAGTCAGGTAAGGTCTCTGTACATATGTAAACAAATACCTTCTTTTCTCCTAAGAATGTGTCTGATGTTAACTCAATTGTTCAACCAGCCTGAGAGAGACCCAGAGGATTGGGGGATTTCTTCTCTGCTCCTGCACCAGACACTGGAAGTCAAGGTGACATATGGACAAACAAGATGAATGTCTTGCTTTCCTAATCAAAAATGTCTGCCAAGCCAGAGCCCAGTGCCTCTCGTTGTTCATAATCAACATGTACTAAAAGACATAGCTGAGATTATTCCAAAAATAAACTGGTGTCATCCCATTCTTGGAGTTTTTGGGAGGGAGAGAGGACATGTGAGGCATTCGTGCTATGAGCGCACTCATGCTGTAATGAACTGTTGTGCTGCAGTGCAGTGCCCGCTCTAGCATAAAGGAAACAATGACAATTGAAGGATGTGAAAACTAGAACTAGTAGGAAGACATGGCATCAACATGAAATTCAACCTGAATGACTAGAAAAGGGTTTTTCACTTCTGGGTTCCCACCTGGTCTTTTCAAAAGTCTTCCACTCTGGTCACGGAGGCGCTCTCTCTACACTGGGGAGGGCTCACAGGCATAGCAGGGACTGTCAGACAGAGGCTCTGCCTGGAAAAGAAGGAATCCCAAATAGACTCGGAACTGGATTCAAGTAAAATTTATTTGCCTGCTAGGTTTCAACATGTTTTCCTTCGTCATCTGAGTTGTCTTACTTTAATTATTCAGAGTTCTTGCAAGATGTTTTATGGCTTCCCAAGGTAGAGGTGGAGCAGGTAATTTTACACTTGTGCTTAGTATCATACTGGAAGGTCTGAGTGACAGAGCAGAATGCTTTACCCATCTGCATTTATTAGAAAAGGGAAATGGATCAGAGGGGCAAGTGACTTGTCTGAGCTCATTCAGGGGGAAAGTGTCCCCAAACCTTTATGTTTCTACTATTTCAGTGTATCTATAACAAAAGCAAATATAAAAGAAATATTCAAAATACAAAAAAGATATAGAAGATACAAAGTCAAGTGCCAAGGGGAAGAGTAACTAATTGTAGCAGGTCAACCTCACAGAGCTGCATGAAGGGGATGCAATTGAATGAAACTTGAGCTACAGGTGTGAATCACTGAATAGAGGTGAAAGCTTAGAGAAAAAGGATCTCTTAGTGTTTGCAAAAGACACGAGCGCTTGTTCCATTCACTTTTAACTTTGCAATAAAGTCTTCTTGCTGATACAGTGGCAAAACAGTTCAATGATCGGTGAATGTTGCACAGGCAGCTCTATGGGGCATTTGCTCTTCACCTGGGTGGCATGCCCAGCACCCATATCTCCACCCTAGATGGTAAGCATGGCCTGGCCTCCCTGTCTGGGTGGCACAGTATGGTCTGGCTCAGGTCTTCTCTCTTGCCCTTTCACTTACACTGAAATGGGTTCTGCTTCTCTTTTGTCATTTGGTGAATTCTAAATACCCAACATGTAGCCCCACCACAACTCCTCCTCGGGGTGTCAGATTTAACACCTTGTTGCCAAAGTCCCAGATGTCATTTACTCTTGATCAATGCAGATGGCAATCTGGGGCAACATCGAGAGAAGAGGACTGGGCATCAAAAACTGTGATCCAGCCTGTGATCTCCCATGAACTATTTGTGTGAACTGGAATCTTCATTTGCTGTCTGCTGGTCCTTCCAGCTCTATCTGTGAATCTATCTCAAATATATGTATTCACACCATATTCAGTTTCACTCTGTCTTTGTATTTAATGAAGTTGCATTAATTCTCAAGATACCAGTTAAATGAACAGTTTGGACTATAACGAAAGGAAGCTCATGAATGAGACTGAAAAAAGGGAGAAAGAGGAGAACCGATAGAAAATTGATAGAAGAACAGAGTCCCAGAGGTGATAGTAGTCATAGAAAAAATAAGAATGGATTCTTTCTTGTATTAGTTCAAGGCCATTTCCACCTGCTTTTTCTCAAGTCTCAGGAGGAATTCTTGGACATTGTAGCAGAAGTCTCTAGCACTCCTCTGGCTACAAGAACATCTTCCTATATTTTGAAATGAAATTTAAGCTGGCGCTTTCTCTCTGCATAACACTCTTGTTTATATACCTCACAGGCATTGAGTAAGGATAAGTTAGATATCATCAAATCTCCTAAGTTTTTCAGAAGAAGTAACAACAATTGATTACATTTCTGTAGCCCCAACATCCAAAGTGCTGCTAATATGTGAAATATAAAGTAACTAAACTAATAGTCAGATAAAGACAAGCTTAAAATTTAACCCTTGATTGCTGACTACAGAACTGAAGCACCAAAGGGGAGGAGGGAGTGGGGAGGACCAAGAACATGGAGGGAAGGCAGCACAACGGTCTGTGGTGGTGGAATATGGGTGAATTGGTTATAGGTACACTATGGTGGTAATACCTGATGGGGATACACTAATTAATCAATCAATTAATCAATTGATTAATTGGGGCATCCCAATTAATTAATTAACCAATTAATTAAATTATCTTCATGAAAGATAACTTTTTTAAAGCCGTGTTTTACACTCTGGAGTGAAATCAGGAAAATATCATTCCAGCTCCATTTCACAGATTAGAAAACTGAGACCCAAGATGAGTTGACCAGCTGGCCTGATAAGTAAGCTGCAGAGTCATTGGACCTCTGGCTGTGGGTATTCCTTTCCAGGGCTTGAATCTTTAAAAATATTTTTTTTTCAAAGAAAGTATACATTGCAAGCTGTTCTCTCTTATTGCCCAGTAGAAAATGGATAGACTAACTTGGGACAGAGAGTGTGTATTAAATTTTGAACAACAAAAAAAGAAAAGGAGGAGAAGTATTCATCCAAACCAATAAAAGTTTTCAAGCTATTTTCCTTAGTATGACATTTTGATGTTTACTTAAATTGCTGAGAATGACTGGGGACTGTGAAGAGATGAAAAAGAGGACAGTCTGCACTTGGCCAAAGAGTCCCAGGGCGCCTCAAATCCGATTTTAACTTGAAAACATTTATATAATCGTCTTATTCAGCATCTCCATGGCGTAAGAATGATTGAGCAGGAGAATGTCGTCAGTGCCACAGCCTTTTAAATTGTATGATACCATCTTTAAAGGCTGGGGTCTTTGGCATGCCAGTGGCATAATGCCAGCTCCCCCAGGAGTGGGAGAGGCAAACAGTGGGGTGCATGGACTGTGCACCTTCTGTGGGAAAAAAAAATCCCTCTTCTTGCAAAGGAGTGTCAAGGGTACACACAGATGCTTGATCCATCCAAACTCTGGATAAGGTCAATGGCCATCTGTTAAAGGTCAAGGTCAACTTTCACACCCAAGTGACTATTCCTAGTCAGTTGTCTTGTTAAAAAGGGCTGTGTCACAAGGGCCTAATTTCATGAAATGTGCAGAATAAACACCCACATCCCTCACAGCACCTACTTGTCAAATTTGACACGCGTGCAAATTCTGTACACTAGGCACTATGACTACTGTTTACAGAGAGCACCCCCATAGTCTCCTGCTTGTTCTCAGCTCTGGAATTATTATAAGTGCTGCTCATGTATATACGCTAATCCCTTCCCACAACCCTATGGTGTTCACATTGCCATAATCCCCATTTTACAGAAGGAAAAACAGAGTGATAAAAATTATTTCCAAGTCCTTTAGCTATTGAGTGTTGCAACTAGAACTGTAGTCAGTTCTGTCAGATGCAAAGTTTGTGATCCTAATCACTAGGTTATTCTAACTTTCTGTGAAGAAACTGCAGTTCACGGAAGTGCTGGTTGCCCTATAGCTAAACTGGAGGAAGAAGGTAGACTCAGGCATCCTATCTTATGATGCTCTTTTTATTCCCACAGTTGTAGGCACAGGGCTGCTCATGTTGCTAATGTAAAACAAAGGGGTATGGCAGCAGCCTTCCCTTAGGCTCCTGCTCCTAGGAATGCCACCTGGACTCTGCTGCCCACACAGCAGCCTTAGTGATTCCCTACTACCAAGTCCATCACAGTTTCTCTTACTCAGTGGCATAGTCAACACCCTCACAGCACTGGAGAGGCCTCCCCAGAGCAGACACAGCTCCCTCTTTTCTATCTCTACCTCCTTTCTCTTAGCTTCCTGCTCCTGCCATACCCACCATCCTGGTCCACTCCACAGCCTTTTCACTTTCTGTTTTCTCTGCCTGGAAACACTTCACACAAGATTTTGCCACTTCTTCACTGCATTCAAGTTTGTGCTCAACTATCCTTCAGAATTTACTCTCACTGAGACCTTCCCTGAGTTTCTACAGCTCTCTATCCCCTTATCCAGTGTTTTCCTTTTTGTGACTCATTTCTATGTGACATATTATGCATTCACTTGTTGTCTGTCTTATTCTTTCAAAAATAAGTTCCTTGAGTACAAGGATAGTCTGTTATGTTTCACTACTTTTCATTCTATATCTATAGTGTCATCTATAGTGTCTACAATAACATCTGGCACATACTGGATGCCAAGTAAATATTTATGAGCAGAAAAGAGAGAGAGAGAGAGAGAGAGACTGTTGACAATCCAGTGCATGATGTAGTAGTACATAGTAGGAAATTTTAAAGATTATTTATAAAACAAAAAAGTAGATATGACTTGAAATAGGAATGCTAGTTCTTATATGATATGATCAGTGGAATATAAGAGCTTGAACAATTTTATTTGCTTTTCAGTGGCAATTCAGTGGCCATTGATAACATGGGAAACCAATAGCCAAGGCCTTGTTGGAATGAAACTAGGAACATATCCCTGAGAACATGTCGCCTGCAAATGAAGACAGCAGAAATGTCACTGGTCAGCAGCAATCAGCATCCTTGTGTGGTCACTATGGGCTGTGGGCTGTGGGCTCTTATGGGAGCTCTGCAGAAGAAGGCATATGAAGATGGGTTCCGAGCTCATCAATGCAGCACACTCAGACCCACTATTGCTGCTAAGCTGAGGGACCTGAGAATTCGAAACTCACTCCTAATTAATTTATGGCTGGTTTGACACACACAAATCAATACCTGTGTTATATCACTTTAATAGAATGAAAAACATCTCAGTAAACACAGAAAAACCATTTGACAAGATTCCAATATGTTCGTTATAAAAACTCTCAGCAAATTAGGTGTGGAAGGACTATCCCTCAATATAATAATGGCCATATATACAAAACCACAGCTAACATTATATTCAATAATGAAAGTTTGAAAACTATTCCTGTAAAATCAGGAACAAGGGCCTCCATAGTGGTGTAAGGGGTTAAGTTGCAGCACTATGAAGCTATCTGCAGCCACTGCAGCATGAGTCCGATCCCCGCCTGGCCAGGGAGCTACCCACATGGTGCAGAAGACCTCTCCTGTCTCATCCACTGCTCCTCTCAGCAGTGTGTACTTCAGTCAATCCACCTGTTCTGTTCCCCACTCTGTCTCTGATGAATCCTCCCACTCCCCACACCTCTGGTCTGTACTCCAGGTCTTATATGCATAAATAAATAGATATTTAAAAAATAAAAAAAAGATCAGGAACAAGACAAGAGTGCCCTACTCAACATAGTGCTGGAGGTCCCAATCAACAACCAGAAAGAAAAAAAATTAAAAGTGGAAGAAGAAAATCAATAAAAGACATCAGGTTTAGATGGGAAGAAGTAAAAATTGATTCTAGTTTTAGATGGCATGACGTTATATACGCAAAAGTCACTTAAAAAACTTAAAAAAACCATTTCACTTAAAAAAACCATTAAAGCTAATCAAAAAATTCAGTAAAGTTGTAAGATACAAAGTTGGCATACAAAAATCACTTGTGTTTCTAAATGCTAACAGCAAATTATCTGAAAATGAAATAAAGAAAATAACCTCATCTACAAAAGCATCAAAAACAATAAAATATTTAGGAATAAATTTAGCCGAGGAGGTACAGGGTCTCTACACTGAAAATTATATGACATTGATGAAGAAATGGAAGAAGACAGAAATAAATGGAATATATCCCATATTCATGATTAGAAGAACTAAGTTTGTTTGTTTTTTAATGTCCACACTATCCAAAGCTATATATGGATTCAATACTATCCTTATCAAGATTCAATACTATCCTTATTAAGATTCCAATGACATTTTTTTTACAAAAATTGAAAAATTAATCCTACAATATATACACAGAAAACACCACAGAAGACACCATAGAAGACACCAAATAGCCAAAGCAATCCCGAGAACGAGGAACAAAGAGGAAGGCATTGTGCTTCCTGGTTTCATACTTATATTAAAAAAGTAAAGTAATCAAAACAGTGTGGTACTGACTTAAAAACAGACACATAAAGAAAAATATTAGGTGGTTTCACTTATGGGAGGAATGTAGGGGAACCAAATAAGGGATCAGGAAAAAATGATTATAATAAATTTAAAAAACAAATTTAACAGGCTACTATTAATCAGAGACACTGCAGGTAAGCAGGGGAAGAGGGATCAAAACAGGGCAGGGAATGTGTTCTTATACAAGGGACTATGGTGGTGGTACACGGGTGAATTGGTGGTGGGAATTTAATGGGCACTACACCTGAGAGGAGAAAGCATGCATTTGTACAAAAAAGGAAGTATGATGTGATATATATATATATATATATATATATATAAAAGAAAAAAAAAACAGACACATAGATCAACTAACAGAATTAAGAATTGAGAGCCCAGAAGTAAACCCATGTTTATCTGAGTATATATCTGACAGAAATGAAATCACGATGGTATAGAGATTTCTGTATTGTTATTTTGTGGCAGCATTATTTACTATAGCCAAGACATGGAAACAACCAAAGCATCTCTTATCAGATGAAGGGATAAAGAAAATGTACAATTTACATGTAATGGAATATTATTTAGTGATAAAAACAAATAAACCTTGCCATTTGTGACAACATGGATGGGCTTTGAGGGCATTATCCTAAGTGAAATAAGACAAAGAGAGAGAACATACTGTATAATATCACTTATATAAGAAATCTTTCAAAAATAAAAATAAAAACCAAACTCATAAAAAACAATAAATCAGTTTTGTGCCTTCTGAGGTATGGTTGGAGATGGGGGAATTGGGTGAATGTTGTCAAAAGGCGCAAACTTCCAGTAACAAGAAAAACAAGTACTAGGGACACATTTTACAACACGATGTGATAACTGTGGTTAACACTGCTGTGAAATATATTTTAAAGTTGTTAAGAGTAAATCCCAAAGGTCTCATCACAAGAAGCATTTTTATAAACTCACTGTGGTAGTCATTTTACAATATAGTCAGCCCTTAATATCTGTGGGTTCTGTACCTCTGCAGTTAATCACGGATTGAGAATGTGTAATATGTACTTAGGCTTAGGATGGCTGTATCTGTACCGAACATGTGCAGACTTTTTCCTTGCCTTATTCCCTAAACAATCCAGTAAAATAATTTAAATTACATTAGACATTAAAAATAATCTAAAGATGATTTGAAGCACATAGGAGGATGTGCATAGGTCACGTGAAACACTGTGCCTCTGTACATAAGGGACTTGTGCATCTTAAGATTTTGGTATCCACAGGAGTCCTGAACTCAATCCCCATACCAAGCAATGTGCCTCTGTATCTGCAAGTGAGATCTTTATTCTGTGTGCCTTAAACTTACTGAATTCTATATGTCAATTATATATCAATAAAACTGAAAGAAAAAAATGACTCAAAATAACTTATTTATTTATAAGATTTATTTATTTATTTGTACAAGCACTGGGTACAGTCAGAAGCGCGGGAGGGTGAGAGAATTCACCAGAGACAGAGCGGGGAGCAGAGCAGGCAGAAGGACCGAAGTGCACTGCTGAGGGGAGCAGCGGGCGGCAGGAGAGGTCTGCGCGCCATGTGGGACCCTCCTCAGGTGGCCGGGGAGCAGCCGGGGATTGAACCAGCGCTGCAGAGGCTGCAGGCAGCTTCACAACCCAGCGCTCAACCGCTGCACCACCAGGGAAGCCCTCAAAATAACTTTTGAAAAAACTTATTTATTGTTATTGAAGTACCAATGTTTTATATTCTTGTTAGTGTTTTGACAGCACAGGATTTCCCTCCTCAGGTCACTGGAACACTCCCACCACCATAGCACCCTAGTCTTAGTATCCCACCATAGTCCATTGTGCTTCACCCCTACCCTCATTCTTATCCTTACACTCCCCTTCCCCCTCATCCTGTAAAAGTCACAGATCTATGGTCAGCTAAAATTTATCTTTGCCTGACACTTTGTTTATTTTTTCTAGATTCCACCTATAAGTGATACCATTTGGCATTGTCTTTCTCCTTCTAGATGATTGCACTGAGCATAATCCCTTCCAGCTCCATCCATGTTGCTGCAAATGGCATGAGTTTTTTTGATTGCTCAGTAGTATTCCACTCTGTATATGTATCACCTCTTCCATTCAAGAAACTTAAAAATAGAGAAAATCTCATCATTTTTTATTGTGGTTAGGACTCATTTGACTTAATCACAAGGTGTTTAGGTACAATAATATCTAAGTTTGACCCAAGAGAACTAAATTAGAAAATTATTTACTCTCAGTTTAAAATGTTGACCACTCTTCTTTGTGCCTTAAAAATAATTAATTAATTAATTAATTAATAATCCCCCTCAGGTGTGATCTCCATAGAATTTCCTCCACTAATTCCCCCATGCACCATCACTACAGTCCCCTGTGCTCCTCCCTCCCTCCAATCCCTCTCCCTCCCCCTCCCCTGCAGGATGTCTCTGGTTTGTAATTGTCTTTTTTGTTTTGTTTTGTTGTGTGTTCTTTGTGTCTTAACCTCTATATTAAAAGCATCCAGGCTGTGTATTCTGGTTGTTGCCAAGTCAGCCATCATCTCCTTTTACACTCTTCTCCTTTAAATTGATTATATTTTTACTGGAGAAAATTCAAAGAAATACATGCTCTTTTTCTTTTAGCCTCTGTTATACCTTGATAGCCAAGCTCACAGATAGTCTTTGAAAATCAAAGAACTTGAATTCACAATACATTTGCTAGTGTAAGTACTATAAACCAAGTATTCAGAGAATGTCAGTCTATCCTAGCCACCATTTTCTCCAATGCATACAAATGCTTTCCTTTTAAAATCATAAATCCTCCTCAACAGAACCAAAAATAAAGATTAAAATAAAAACAATGCATCTCATTGCTTTCTCTTACATAAGGCACAAACACTTTAAGAGCTTCTGGAAGACTTTACAGCAGCTGCAATAGGAGCTTGGCAGTTGGTTAAGAGGAAACAAATTAAATGAACTTACAAGCACAGTAGCCACTAAGCAGAGAACTCTTCCCCTCTGGGGAGAAAATGGAAAGTTGCTTCTTTCTGAGTGTGGGTTAATGCTCTTAGCAAATACCTAGTCTGGGAAACTAGTTCCTTTACCTCACCAAGCTTGCTGGCCTTTCTTCTCCTACCTTCCCAAACAGAGTTACTCCCTCCACTCTCAAAGTGTTTCTTTCTGACCTTCCTAATTAATTTAATCTAAGCTTCTCTTGAAGGTTGACTCACCTCTGTCCTCCTATAGTTATTCACATATCTGCTTTCCAGCGCCTCCCTTCAGCTCATTATCTTCCCTGTCACTGAAAAAAAATTATAAGCAGCCATATTTTCTAATACTTTAAAGACCCATAAGTTGAAGATAGCATCATTCCACACCAAACCACGGCAAAAATCTAGGATAAAGACATCCCTTCCCAGGGCTGGTGCTGTTTCCTTGAGGACGCATTGGATCAGAATTGAATGTCTCAATAATTCAACTTCTCCTGGAGAGAAGTAGCTGGAATCTGATCCACGGACATGCTGAAGGTTGGTTCAATAGATGTAAATCCTTTCCCTTCCTTTTGCTCTTCACTGATTTCCCAAATAAATTTGAGCTAAAACGAATGTGGGTAGGTGCTGGAATGTTACCAACAACCATCATTGCAACACAAAAGCTAGTGCAACCTGACATTTCCTTCCCGCCCTCTTGCTAGCAATGCAAGACTGGTCATGAGCTTCTGTCAGTCCTTTGTCAGCGGCTTCCAGCTGTGGGCTGTGGCACCCTAAACAGCATGGTCTGACAAAAGACATGACTTTCTCTAGTAAAAGGAAGGAGGAAACTAAGCCAGTTTTGTAGCTATTTCAGCCAATTTTTCCTCCCACATCCCACACCCAAGTATTTTGGCCCATTTTCTATGAAGCATAATGGCTAGAGAAGTCTATGAAGTGTGACCAAATTACTTGAAAAAAACAAAACAGGGTTTTATACAATAAATCCTCACTTGAAAGGTCACTTTCACTTTTCAGTTGAGTAGTCATCTTCCCAGGGTTCGCTTAGATCAGTTTACCAACTACCACCTGTAAACCACCCCCCCCATAACCTGGAAACAAATAATTCTCTGTCATCTTTCTATTCTAAGAATCACATTGGTTCCCTGATAACTATTTTCCTGCCTCTCTTCTCCCATCCTCATCCTTTTTTGGTAACCAATGTATATCATTTTATCTACTTAACATTCTTTCTTATATTTCACACCTTTTCTCTAAGATGCATCTTTAAGAAATTTCTTTGGTCCAGGAATGGCAAACTCAGTTTTTATTTCCTGTCTTCATTTTGCCCTTGTTTTTGAACAATTTATTTATTGTATAGAATTGAAGTTGACTTATTTTCCTTGAGAACATTGAAGACATAAATCCATTGTTTTCTGGGTTTCATTGTAATTGTTGTGACGTTATTAAGACAGCAGGTATTAGTTTATCACCCCTTTGAAGACAATGCTTTTTCTTTTCTGGCTGCTTTTAAGGCCATATTTGTCTTGCAATTGTGCACTTTTATGAAAATGATTAAGATTGAATTTCTTTTAATTTGGCATGCCTAGAATTAATTGAGCTGTTTGAGTCTGAGGACTGGTGTCTTTTATCAGTTCTGGAAAATCCTTGATATTATTTGTATAAATGTTTTTGTTATCTTGTCTCCCTTCTCTCCTTCTGGAACTCTGATTTGATGTATGTTAGACCTTCTTAGTCTGTCCTCCACATCTTTAGCTGTCCATGTTTTATATCTTGGGGTTTTTTGTATTGCATTTTAGTTAATTTACTCTGTCTTCCATCATACCAATTTCCTCTTCATCTGATTATAATATATTGTAATACACAGCTACTACATTTTAGCTTTCAATAATGGAACATTCTAGAAATTTTTATTTTATTTTATTTTATTTTATTTTATTTTATGGATTTATTTATTTATGCATACAAGGACTAGGATAAAGGCCAGAGGTGCAGGGGGGCAGTGTGAGAGGATTCACCAGAGACAGAGTGGGGCACAAAACAGGCAGATTAACTGAAATACACTGCTGAGGGGAGCAGCAGGCAGAGTACACACACATACACACACACACACTTGCGTCACCAGGGAGGTCCCCTAGAAATTTATTTTATATAGTTCTTTTTTTTATATAGTTCTTTTTTCTTTTTATAGAGGCATTTTATTTATTTATTTATTTGTTTGTTTGTTCGTTTATACATGCACTGGGTACAGTCAGAAGCACGGGAGGGTGAGAGAATTCACCAGAGCCAGAGCAGGGAGCAGAGCAGGCAGAAGGACCGAAGTACACTGCTGAGGGGAGCAGCGGGCGGCAGGAGAGGTCTGCGCGCCATGTGGGACCCTCCTCTGGTGGCCGGGGAGCAGCCGGGGTTCGAACCGGCGCGGCAGAGGCCGCGGGCAGCTTCGCAACCCAGCGCTCAACCGCTGCGCCACCGGGGAAGCCCTAGAAATTTATTTTAGACCTGCTGAGTTTTCTAAATTTTCCCTCCATTCTCTACATTCATTTTAAAGACTCTTTGCATTGAGACAAATGTGGTTATTTTAGCATTTTTATATAGTTTGCATATAATAGTTCTAATATATTAAGTCATCATTCACCTGTTTCTCAGTTCTCACTTATGGTGCATGTGTATTCATTATTATAAACTGTTAAGTTATAGTGAAAATCCTTGGAGAGTTAGAATGAAGGTGTTTTCTTCAAGTGGGGTTTGCATTTACTTTGCCAGATGCCAAGGGACTTTATTAGTCTAAAAACACAATACATTAAATTCATAGCTTGAAGGTTTAGGAATAATACATATGCTATGATTTTGGGTTACAAATACATAAGAAAGATTGCTTGCAAGATAAATCTTATCAGGAAGTGTGTGTGTGTGTGTGTGTGTGTGTACTTTGCTTTGCCAAGGATTCTTTCCTTCTAGTCTTTGGGAGTAGAGATAAGGGCTGTGTGGGAAAATGTAGGGTCTCTCTTACCCTAATTGTATAGCACTCTGTGTTCTCAGTTTTGTTGGAGGAGATTTTTCTATTAAGTTCCAGCTTTGGAAAGCAATTTAGTGCACTTTATTTCAGTCTCACCTTCGTTTTCCTTTTTCTTGGTTGGTATCTATCTACGCAGGACTGTCCTCTCTATTGAAATTAGATAAATCACCACACGGCAAAGGATAGGATCTGGCTTCCTGGTTGGCCTCAGAAAGGCCAGATGATGCAATTCAGATGTGTAGGATGTTAATTTCTGGTGGAACAAACCTTCACCAGCGGGAAATGAGAGATGGGAGGACTCTACACAGGTAAGTTCCCCTTCCTTCTCTCTTACCCACCTTGTGGGTCATTCTTTCCAGCCCTTCTAGAGAAGTGCACATGCTGGTTAAACACACCTATTGAGTTGCAGCTGTGGCTGTCTCTTGGTGGTCACGAGGCAGTAACTGGCACGAGACTTGGCACTACATCTCTGGGCATCACTTCCTGCCTTGCTTCCCTCACTTGCACTGTCCTGGGCTTGCTCCTCCCAACTTGTCTTTATGCTGCCCCTGGCTGTTTCCTAGATGACCACATCTGAGACAACTTCCTTGATGGTGAAGCTCTGAGCTTTAAATTCTGCCCCCCCAAATGCTGTGAGGGCATAAAATTAATCCTGGGGTTCACCTGGGTTGGTAAATTACCTCGGGGGGCTGGGGGAAATGTGTCTTTGATGCTCTGCTTATCTTATTTTCTCTTAAAGTTTAGCTTGGTCATTCCTTATTATCTTGTCAAATCTTTGATACCTTTTAAGAAAACTGCTTATAACTACCTAGCATTTTTGAATTCTTACTGTAGGATGATTTTTGGATCTGGACAACTTATCTCAGACCAGATGGTCATTCAGAGGACACAAGGCAGGAGGATTTATGGGATTGTCAATCAATCATCACACTGTTGAGTTCAAACAGAATGAACTTACTGAACTTTTTTTTTTTTAATATTTATGCAGTCTGGGATGCTATGATGGCTTCTCATCCTATTGGCTTCATCACCTCCACTAGAGTATGCACAAATCTCAAAAGTAGAAGTCTTTAGGGCTCATTGTTGGGGGCAGGGGAGGGAAGGGAGTTGTGCCTGACCTGAAGAAGTTGCCTATGGCAATGTCAGCTTCCACAGAGTAATAAATAAACAGAGTAAAACAAGTAACATAGCACAACAAAATCCTTTCCAAAAATATGTAAAAATATTAGAAATTATAGTCCCTCTTCTATCTGTAAGTCATTAATATTCTATTTGTAAGTCATTAATATTCAATGACTAGCCCAAGTAGGGAGTGATGAACTTGTAGGGGTAGAGGAGAAATTCCCTCCTAGCTCTGAGTGTTCTTCTTGGGCTGCTTGCCATCAAAGCAGCCTCAGAGAGATTAGTAGGAGGAAAGGACCAACTTAATTATTTATATATGAGAATCTACAGGGAGAATGGAGAGTCCAATTTCAGTGAGGGAAACGAGAGGTTGTATCTTGAAGTAAGAAATGAGATAGGGGCCTGAAGATTCAAGGAAAGAGAAGGGGACTCCCATCATGAGGAGAGGGTGGCCATAGGATGAACACCACATGCTTTGTACTTACATGTTTGCCCAGCCATATATATACATATGTTTCTTCAATAGGTAATTTCTGGAAGTAACCCTAATTCTTGGTAATACCTCCAATTTTCATTATTCTACGTACTTAAGGGAGTGGTAAAATTTCTCCCGAACCTCTAGGGCCTCAATTAACCTCACTCAAAATAAAGCACATGCCAAAGTGGGGAGGCCTTGGGGAGGCCTGTTCTAAGCACCTTCAGAGTCATCTTCAACTATTTTGTTATCCTTATAACACATGTCAATCAGGCACCGATTCTGTTGTTCTCCCTTCTAAATATGTTGGGACTCCACATTCCCATATCCGCTACCACTGCTCTGGTTCTAATATGGGTTCTTGTTATTTCATGGAGGATTGTTAAAAATATTTCTGATTTGAAAGAAAAAGAAAAATACCGGATGGTCTCACTCATAGCAGGAATCTAGAAAACTTAAATAAGGGACCAGGAAAATGAGTAACTATAAGAAAGAAAATATCAAAATCAACAAACCACTATGAACAAGAGACACTCTATGGGGGGTGGGGGGCGGGGAGGGGAGGGATTGGGGTCAAAATAAGGGGGTTGTAATTCTATGGGGAATATAAAAATAAAATTTAAATAAAAAAAGAAAAAAAGTATTTATGATTTGGTTCCCTCCTCCGTCTCACTTCCTACCAATGTGTCTTCCACTCTACCACCTGAGGGATAGTTCCTAGCAGAAATGCAAGCTATGTTTCTCATGCTTAAAACACTTTACCTACAACCCCTTAGATCCTACCTCCAGCTACTGTTTCCGTTCTCAGTCAGTTTCCCACCACATCCCATATTCTGGACAAACCTGATCACTTGCAAGCTGTTAAGCACACCTGTAGGTGTCAGCTTGTGTGAGATACTGTCTTTAAGTCTGGCATTTAAAGACTCAGAGAGACAGGAGTCGTTATAGTGAAAGAGGAGAGGGTCAGGGTAGATGAGGAATCAAAGATATAAGGCAGATTTTTCAAGACATGTTTCTTAAGCCTAACTAGCTTTTTCTTGTGACATGTGTGGCTACAAAACCAGTAAAGCCAGTCAAGGCTTAGAGAGAGCAGATCTGAGGTAAAAGCCTTTGATTTAAGCAGCAACACATGATTTCTCAAATGTTACCCTATTAAAATAGCCACACAAAATAAATGAAACTATAATGATCTATACCAATACACAAATATGAGATAAAGGTGGTTTTGGAGAAACTATGTTTACTTACCAAACTTTTCCTTAGATTAATTATTAATTACCTAAAATCTGAATTAATTTCCATCTTTTTTTTGCTTTATATTTAAAATAGTCACTTTGTTACTTATTCTTTCTGGGCTAGATGGACATCTTACCTTTCAGCTTACCTCCCTCTCCTCTCCTAGCTCATTCATATATGACACTTTCTCCGTGGGTGGTTTTAGCTGCTACCACTTGCTCACTGACTGCCTGTGCAGGGAGGCCTCCCAAACCTTCTCTGGTGCTTTCAAAATATCCACCAGTGATGTACTTTTTTTTCCTTCCCCCCCCCTTTTTTTTTTAAAGATTTATTTATACAAGCACTGGATACAGTCAGAAGCGCAGGAGGGTGAGAGAATTCACCAGAGCCAGAGCGGAGTACAGAACAGGCAGACTGAAGAAGTACACTGCTGAGGGGAGCAGCAGGCGTGAGGAGGGGTCTGGGCCATGCAGGACCCTCGCTGGTGGCTGGGGATCGAACCAGAGGCTGTGGGCAGCTTTGCAGCCCTGCACTCAACTGCTGCGCCACCAGGGGAGGCCCAGTGACGTACTTTTTGACTAGGTATATCATAGCCAATAAACAGGTACTTACATGAAGCTGTTTCCTCTGTATCACTTCAGATATCAGATCAGACATGACTTTCCTTTACTCCTCCATGTTCCTCACCTCCCACTTCCTTTCAGACACAGATTCACCATATCACAGAATTATTTTCTCCCTCCCATGTCTAAGGTTTTCCCATTTGAGGATTTGGAATTAAGCAAACTCAAATAATACCTTGTTGTTGGTGTACTCTTGTGCCTGCTTTGAAAATACCAATGAAGTTCATGTTCTATTTTTAATGTTTGTATTTTGTGTTTTAACATTATTATGAAAATAAAGTGTTGCTGTTTGGATTAGGTCTCACTCCATCCATTTCTCTTTCCTTATGATGCATCCTTTAGTTCTGGCAATCATGATTTGTATCATGAATTACTGCACCAGGTTTTAATACATCTTGAATTCCCTTGTTTTTGCTCCTCTTCATTCTACTCTTTGCTATGATGCCAGAATGATCATTTGAAAACAAACTTATGGCCATGTCCTTCCCATTTCACTGTTGTTATCCCAACCACAAGAAAAGAATATATGTATATATTCCATGTGATCACTAATCAAGAGAAATCTTATATTAATATCAGATTAAATGGATTTCAGAGTAAAAAGGGATATCATTCTTCAAAAGAACATTTCATAAAGCAGAAAAATTCACCAGTTATATAACAATCTTAAAGGCATATGCACCTAAAAATACGACTTTGAAATATACAAATATATAATATGTAAAGCAAAAAACTCAGAGAATTACAAGGATGAACAAATTCAAAATTATAGTTGGAATTTTCAATCTTCCTTTCTCAGTAATTGATTTAACAAGTAGATTTAACAAGTGAATCAACAATGGTGTGAACCATTTGAACGGTGTGGAGACTCCTATAATTGAGTAGGAAAACCTCTCCTTAGTCTTGTGGGGATTAAGCCCATATTGCTTGCTTGATGACTTTATTAAGTAAAGAGCCATTGTTTTTATTGTCTTCATTTAATCCCTGTGTTGGTTTTAATGTCCTAGGTGCACTGCCCTAAAACTGTAATTCTGACCAATAAAATTTTCCATGAAACTTTGAGCCTTGGCAGCCCTCAATTCCTGAGTCTCCTCATTTTCTCCTTAACTGGAAACTATCTCAACCAACATGGCAATAGCTATCATTCTTTCCCCTGGTCTTGCCCTCAATCTACTACTTTGGGGGCAGTAAAAACGAAGTATTTCATGACTAACTCTTTTCTTCAGTGGCACGCTGCATAGTTCTGTTCAGATGCAATTTAAGAGAAATTTGTTACTGAAACATTTTCTCTCTTAGTCATTTCCATATGATAATAGCAAACCCAAATAGGGCAAATATTATGTTCTGGCACAGGTGAAAGCACTTTCTAACTCATCATCACAATAACCTTGTGATATAAGTATGATTATATCCCATTTTATAGCTGAAGACACTTAGGCAACATGAAAATGAGTAACTTGTCCAAGAAGTAATAGAGAAAGGCATCTAACCAAAACAGTATGGCTCTAAGTTCTGTATTATTAGCCGCTAAGTCATATAGTCCTAAAAATTAGTTTCTCTAAAGGCACATGCCCTTCTCCTTCCTGAAATTTAAAAATAAATATTTTTAAAATATTTAAACAAACAAGCTTAAAATTGCTTAATTCTGTGGCTTTCACCAAAGTGGAGAGTTTTTACAAAACACTATTTTCCTCTTCCTCAGACTCATCCCTTATATACGTCTAAAATCAGAGTCAGTGAAACATGTCCATGCTTTGTTTCATTTAGCTGGAAGGATAATTTGACTGTCTCTGTAAAAAGGAAAAATGATAATATTAGAGAAAAAAATTGAGTGAGTGTGGTATTTTCAGGAGCATGTTCTTCTTTGGACAACCTGGGAAAGGAAGGTCCTTTGTAGTGGCTGCAGCATCTTCAGAAGTCAACATAGCACTACAGCTGCTTCTAGAACTCTTCATATTTCACACAGCTTGTTGCCAAGTTCCAAAAGAAGACACTAGTGACAAAGAAGGAGAGGAACACTAGTCCTTCTGACACCATCCACATCTGAGCTTTGTGCTCTTGGAGCAGGAAGCCATGTACATTGCCTGAGGCACCACCAGACAAGATAAAATCAGGGTGGGGAGAAAACCTTGGGTTGGAGAAAGCAGTAAAAGAAGAAGGAATAAAATGGGACCATACCAGGTTACTCTACTGCAATGGCCAATTCAAATGGTCAGGCAGGGAAGGTCCTTCCTCCCGGTCTCTGTAAAGCCAGTGCTAGGAGTTAAATCACATCTTGGGGGGTGGGGCAGCCAGGGAGGGAGAAAGGAATGGAGTGATTAAGAGGGATTAAAGCAAAAGTTCTCTTCTTAAAAATATGAAATAAAAAATGAAAACAAAGCTTTCCTCCCAGCAACCCTGTTATAACAGCAGTTAAGCATAGATTAAATAAAATACAATAATAATGATGATCTGATTCACACATTCTGGAAAGCCTTTGATGGCATCTGGAGCCAGGAGGGTGGCGGCGCGCCCTTGCTCCTGCATTTAATGTGGTGGCAGCACACTATTGTCTTGCTGCCCCACACTGCACGACCAGTCACGCTCTAACCACTCTGGTTCCCAGCAAGATTCGCACACCCTCTGAGGTTGTCCTTCCATGTTTGCCAAACCCTGACTACAAGGTGTGTTATTTCACATTAGTCATAGAGGAGGTTTGTGGGAAAGTTGAAAAAACCACTTCAGATGGTCCTCAAAACCAATGCCTGTCATGCAAGTCTCTGCAAATGTCCATGTTCAGTTCCTGCCACGTGCTCTTATATAGCAGATGCTCAGTTGGAAGGTCCTAGTTTCATCATCCAGAAAGAAGGAAGTCAAGGAATAAATGATGAAGCTAGTTTGTGGCAGATTGGGATTGTAACTGGGTCTTTCTGGCCTCACAGGCTATGGCTGCTCCTGATAGCAGCTACATACACCCAGCACTTAACTCTTCCCATTGACACCCATTCTGCTAAACACAGCACTGTGCACAATTGATAAGTTTACAGACTACAGTGTCATTTGTGATCCTTGCGATATGTTCTGAGCCTGGTTGTTTCTACATTCTCTCGTGGTTTCAGGCATTTGTGCCAGAAAGCTGAAATAAACATGCTCCCTGACTACCAGGCACATCCTACCTACAACAGATGGACCAACATGTGGAAGGAAAATTGAGGGGGAGGTAGGAGGGAGGAAATACGAAAAACAAAAAGAAGGCCGAGTGACGAGTAGAATACATTTTTTACCAGTATTTTATTCTGATGAAGTAAGATTAGCTGCCTAAGAAACCATCCAAAACACCAGCCCAGGATTTATCTGAGAAGAAGATGTACGCAACTTCAAAGGGCAACTGATTCAGAACTGCTCCATGCCATGCAAACCGCAGGTGGTGACTGAGGTCCTGCTATCTGAGATGACAGCTATCTCGGACTCCGGAGCTGCCCCGGCTGGAACTCCAGGGCAAACACAAAATGTCACAGACTTTCTGGGCAGCTAGTCTGGAGTGATAGTTGTGAGAAAATGACTGTGCCACATCTCCAAATAGCAGCCACCACCATCTCGTCATACCTCTTATATTTGTTTAGCACTGATAACATGTTTTCACATGCATGACTTCACCTGGTCTCCCTAATAATCCACGGCATAGCCAAGGCAAATAGCATTATCTTTGGCATAATGGGCCGTCTTTAGTAGTGTGGCATAACATGATTACGTCAGTTTTATCCAGGAGGAAATCAGAGTTTGGTGAAGTGATACCACCTACCCATGTTTACACAGGCAACGTCAAAACCAGGATTCCTACTCGAACTTCTGCCCCCTTATCTAGTATGTTTTTGGTGTGGTAGATACATTATGCATGTGTAAAATGATGAGTTTCCTGGGTGTATTATAAATATTATATCTTATAATCCAAGTAGATTGTAAAGGTTGAGAAATGTGGTTATTTGTTTTATTTGTAGCCAACACTGTCAATTCTTGATAATTTTTCTTTTTATGTGTGTGGCTCAAAAGACTTATACATGATTAGCAAGTTTTCATTATATAAGTAGGTGACATTGGGCCTCCCCTGGTGGCACAGGCGATTGATCGCCGCACTGTGAAGCTGTCTGCAGGCTCTGCAGCACCGGTTCGATCCCGGCCAGCCAGCGAGGGTCCCACATGGCGCAGCAGACCTCTCCTGTCATATCTGCTGCTCCCCTCAGCAGTGTGTTTCGTCAGTCTGCCTGTTCTGTTCCCCACTCTATCTCTGGTGGATCCTCTCAACCTCCTGCGCATCTGGCCTGTACCCCAGTTCTTGTATAAATAAATAAATCTTTAAAAAAAGAATAAGTAGGTGACATTGGTTTTTGATGACAAAAATGGGACTTTAGCCACACATTTCCATCTGAAGTTAAAAGCGTCAAGGTTAAGAGCTCTGGAGGCAGACAGTCCAGAGTTTGGCACAGCAGTTAGTTAGCCAATAGTGCCCTTGATTTCCTTAATTTATAAAAGAGATAGAAATGGCTGTCTTGTAGGATATTGTGAATAGTAAATGAGAGAATGTATTGGAAGTCTGGCCCTAGAGAGATGCTTTATTAGGTATTTTTTATTTTTTTTAATTTATTATATAAAATGTTTGTATGTTTTATTTTTTAATTTATAATATAAAAGGTTTTTTAATTTTCTTTTAGTCCTCCACCAAATCCCCCATGCTCACACCCCACCTGCCTCCACCCCTCCACCCTTTCCTCTCTCCATCTGGCAGACGCTGTCTTCTTTTTTGCCCATTTAAAAATTTCATTTCTTCTATTCTTTGCATGTAATTGTTTGTTTTTTGGGTGTTCATATTTTTCAGATGAATGCAACCATCTGAAATCTTTCACTTTTTTTTGTTGTTTTATAAATCTTTTATTTATTTATTTATTTATTTAAATAAATTTTATTTTTATAATCCCCATACAATTGCAACCCCTTTATTTTGACCCCAATCCCTCCCCGCCCCACCCCCCAACCCCCATAGAGTGTCGCTGGTTCATAGTTGTTTGTTGATTTTGATTTTCACTTTCTTAATGAAATCTTTCACTTTTTAACTGATTTCACTTAACATAATCACCTCAAGATTCATCCATTTTGTGCCAATTGCCACCACTTCATACATTTAAGTGATAGCTAGTATCCTTATCCTGGAGTTCTTTTCTTTAAACTTAAATTTCCAATGTTGATACTTTTCTTCTTATCAAAAGTTGAGGAGGGAGAGACTAAATAGCAAATGGCTAATCATTGCTTTAAATTGTTTAGTTATGGGTATTAACTTGGGGGACTGTCCTGAGTTCAAATTTCAGCTCCGGGGCCTCCCTGGTGGTGCAAGGGGTTAAGACACAACCTATGAAGCTGTCTCCAGTCTTTGCAGCACAAGTTCCATCCCCAGCCAGCCAGGGAGCTACCCACATGGTGCAGCAGACCTCTCCTATCTTGCCTGCTGCTCCCCTCAGCAGTGTATTTCAGTAAATCTGCCTGTTCTGCTCCCCACTCTGTCTCTGGTGATGACTCCTTTCACCTTCCACACCTCTGGCCTGTACCCCAGCTGTTGTATGCATAAATAAATTAATCTTTTAAAAAATCTCAGCTCTGCTCTGTGCCTTGGGAGTCATTTCAGCCTTCCCAATGCCTGTCCTCTCATTGGCAAAGTGGCAACCATCATGCCTACTGTATACTGTTGCTGTGAGAAGGGACATGAAATAATACTTGTTAGCTGCCTGGCCCAAAGCCAAAGCTGGATAAATGTTACCTGCTCTTCTGATTGTGGCTGGTTCCAAAGACTGAGCATGTTTGCACCTGACATTGCTGTGGGGTGTAGGGTGGCCTCTCCGCTCTCCATCTTGGCTGGCTGTGGGAACCTCTTCCTATTGCTCTTCCACATGTCATTATGCTTCCCTTAGGGTCCCTGCTAAGGAAAGTAAAAGTAATTGGAGCTATTTTGCCTGGAGAAGAGCATCTTAGCGGTAACCTAGTCATGCTCTTCACTAAGGATCATGAAGGAGAGGTTGACCACTTGTTCCCCATTTTGATGGGGGGCAGAAATTGGGACGTGGAAGCAAACTGCAGAGAGAGGAAACACTGAAGTAAGAAAGGGATTACTGCATAGAAAGTGAATCGGTCATGAAGGACAGTGGTCCAAGGGGTCAGGGAAACCTTCCAGAGACTTTAGATTGAAGAATGAAAACGCTCATCCTGAGTTGTTTTACTCTTTTTTTTTTTGGAGGGGGGGGTTCTCTGCTACAATGAATGATTCCATGTTTCTTCAGTTAATGATTTTTTCAATCCTTCTCATAATTGTTTCTTCAGTTAATCTGTCCATTTTTTTTTTAAGGTCAGAATCCCAAAGAAGTTCAGCATTCTGTACATTAGTATATGTTCAGCACATAAAGTATGTCAGGGTACGTATACATACCTCCCTTTGCTCCGTGGGTTCAGAGGAGATTTAAGAGGATAATATCTGTCACCCAAGCAGTAGACAGGCATGCTGGGACTCTTATGCTTACGAGGTAGTGGGAAGAGAGAACAGGAAACTGTGTCTAGGGGTGATTGTAGGGAATCAGACTGTTAGAGCAACCAATGTGATGGAAATTGAGGGCCACCAGAATTTAGACTCCATGAAGGAGATGTGCCAATGGCCAAGTTCTAAAACCTGGACCTGCCAGCCGCTGACTTGCATCCATTATTATTTATCCTCTCGATCACTGTGCAGGTGAGGACATTGAGGCTTGACTATTGAACTGACTTTGGTCTTTGAACTTGTTATTTTCTTGGATATTTTCCCTCAGATCTCTGCGTGACTTGCTCTTCTCATCTCTCCCAGGTATTTGTTCACAGGCCACCTTCTCAAGTGAGTTCTGTTCTTCATAACTCTCTCTTTTTTAAAAAACAAAGATTTGTTTATTTATGCATACAAGAGCTGGGGTAAAGGCCAGGGGTGTGGGATGAGAGGATTCACAAGAGACAGAGCGGGGAGCAGAACAGGCAGACTGACTGAAATACACTGCTAAGGGGAGCAACAGGCGCGTCAGGAGAGGTCTGCTGCGCCATGTTGATAGCTCCCTGGCCAGCTGGGGGTAGAACTCGTGCTGCAGAGGCTGTGGATTGCTTCATAATGATGTGCTTAACCCCTTGTGCCATGAGGGAGGCCTTATTCATGACTCTCTTTACTCTCTAAAAATGTCTGGTTTGTTTGCCTATTTATTTTCTCCCCCTAAACTCCTATCATTCACTGTAACAGAAAATCTCTCAAGCAACTCAGGGTGAGCGTTTGCCATTCCTACATCTAAAGTCTCTGGATGGCTTCCCTAACCCCCTGGATCACTGCCCTTCTGTGACCGATTCACTTACAAGGCAGTAATTGTTTTCTTACTTCAATGTTTCCTCTTTCTGCAGCTTAGCCTCCTACCTCAATTACTGGCCCCCAGAATGTAAGTCCCATGGGGCAGGAATCCAATCCATCTTCCACACCTTATTCCTTCTGTAAGTAGTGTAAAGAGGTGCTTATTACCTGATAGTTGAATGAAAGATTAAACTGACATATTCATAGTCCCCCAACTAGGGCAGGGCAGCCATGGCCTCTAAGCTTCAAGTCTAGTTCCCGTCCAGCTTTCTTCCTGCTTCCAGCAGAAGTGAAACAGGGTCAAAAATAAATTCTATGGAGTAAAATCAGAGCTAAGCCCTGCTGTTTCTTCCCTCTGGCCCATTACTTTAGAAGCTTCCTTGGACTTTCCATTCTACCATTTGTCTTGAAGTTATCCCCAGGATATATTTATTTCTAAATGAGCTGGCTGACAATGAGAACTTCATCTATGGGTATGGTTTTCTTATATTATTGATGATTTGCATGCTTTGGGACATTGAGTATGGCCCACCTCAAGTAAGGGGGCAGACCTGAGGCAAGCTGAGCTGTGGTCCCTCAGCATTTCCCTGTCAACCAAAGCCATGTTTTGCCGAGGGCTGACAAACCTCCTCAGGCTGTCTTCTCTGTTTTAGAGGGTTCAGTGGGACTCCAGGGCCCCAGACCAATTCATTTCCTCCCACTAGAAAACAGTACTCCCACCAGGCAAACATTTGATGCCCAGAGAGGCAGCTCTACCCCACCCCTCCCACACTCTTGGCTATAGTGTGTGAACCTGGTCTTCTGAGAACAAAAATAACATCCTGTGTTTGCTCCCACTTGGCAGGGAGACGGTTCCAGCAGGCCATTTGGCGGTCAGCCTGAGGAAGGAAATCTCCAGGTATTGGTGAGAAAGTTGGAGGCAGGTTGCTGCCTAGAGGGAGAACAATTTGTGTTGAAGTCAGGGTCACAAGGAAGAGGCAGCTGGGGGAGGTAGAAGTGGGGGAGGAGAGACTCTGACCTCTTCTGACCAGAGAGAAGTGGGAAGTGTCCCAGCTGCCGAGGCTTCCAGCTGAGACCTCACAACCCTGGTAGAGATTTATAGTCATGAAAGGTGCCCAAGCATTTACTCCAGACCACTTGGTGGAGGTACAAGTGCCAGGCTCCTCTGGCACCTCTGCCTTCACCTGTGTCACCTCATGCTGTCTGTTTGGAAGGCAGCCATATGGCCAGGGGGCAGCAGGCATGACTGAAAGTTCATAGGCATACAAGGTCTTGATATGTCTAAGTCATTTGGAGTGGATGACTTTATTCCTCTTTCTTCATTACCCACTTAGAGGTTAAAAAACTTACTCCCGGGTGGCGCAAGGGGTTAAGATGCAACCTATGAAGGTATCCGTAGCCACTACAACACAAGTTCCATCCCAGGCCAGAGAGCAACCCACATGGCACAGCAGACCTCTCCTGACTCACCCACTGCTCCCCTCAGCAGTGTATTTCAGTCAATCTGCCTGTTCTGCTCCCCACTCTGTCTCTGGTGAATTCTCTCACCCTCCCACACCTCTGGCCCGTACCCCAGCTCTTATATGCATAAATAAATAAATAAACAAACAAATAAATAAATAAATCTTTTAAAAAAACTTAATTCTACTTCTGTGTCAAGAAAAGGCAAGTTGCGGGCCTCCCCGGTGGCGCAGCGGTTGAGCGCTGGGTTGCGAAGCTGCGCGCGGCCTCTGCGGTGCCGGTTCGATCCCCAGCAGCTCCCCGGCCACCGGAGGAGGGTCCCACATGGCGCGCAGACCTCTCCTGCCGCCCGCTGCTCCCCTCAGCAGTGTACTTCGGTCCTTCTGCCTGCTCTGCTCCCCGCTCTGGCTCTGGTGAATTCTCTCACCCTCCCGCACTTCTGACTGTACCCAGTGCATGTATAAACAAAAAACAAACAAACAAACCAGTAAAAAACAAGTAAATAAAGCATGCCTCTATTAAAAAAAAAAAAATCTAAAGAAAAGGCAAGTTGCCATGTCTTTTTCCTTTTATTAAATAGAAAAAGCTTGCAAACTGAGAGTTTCCAGAAGGTGTTATTTAAGTGCCTCCCCCCATTTCATACCCAACAGGGAGAGTTGTAACCTTGAAAATAGCACCCGTCTTGGTTGGATGTGCTCACCTTGAATGACTGGAGTAGACAAGCCCCCTCCAATCCCCCAGTTTGGCTGGCAGCTCTCCCCTCCCCTCTTCCATGTTGCCCTTCTGTTCCTCTGATTCTTCCTCTCACACCACTCAGTTTCTATTCAGATCGAGTCCCAGAGACACAAGGGCATTGGGTTCCATGACCAGTGGAACTGGTTCCTAGCAACTATCACCCCTCCTTCTAGGAGCAAGAGCTGTTGATTCAGTTGTGCATAAAATGCACAGAAGCTATGAAAAGATGCTCTCTATCAATAATAAATGGGATAGAAAATAGGAGCAAACAAGTAAAAGGAAGATGAGGTGGGTGGTAAGCCAGTCAATTTTCTTTTAGCTGCCCTCATATCCATAAATGTCAAAGGAACAGCAACCCTGAAAGTTTCATAATCAAATAGAATGCCAGGAAGGCTGCGGCAGAGAAATCTCTTTTGCAGGAAAGGCAGAGCAACTTGAGTGTAATAGGCCAGAACTTATTAGGCCAGTGAAAGGAAACCTGAATTGAAATTCTATTATAAAAACGGAAAACAGCTATTGTAACTTTTGTCCTGAGCACCCCAATATTTGGCACAGCATGGCTTTTTGTAAAACTATATCCACATAAACAAATTGGAAAACAAGTTTTTTTTTTTTTTAATTCAGTGAAGTTTAGTTAAAATGGCTTTTTTTTTTGCAAACCAGAGCTTTCTTCTAAACATCTCAGTCATCCGGGAAAAGTCTCACTTAAGCTGACAAAGACAGAGTTGTGTGTTTCCCTATGAACACAACATGCTCTTCTACAACTTTCCTTTTAAACCCCGCTCTCAAAGACTGGTTTTCACTTTGTGCTCCTCTTCCCATGCCTTTCATCATTTAACACAGATCAAAGCCTTCAGCTGAGGAGAGTTCTTTCTGACAATGAAATTTCAAACATCAGCCAGAGGATAGATAAGGAGTTGAGGGGCTTCAAGGTGCACCCTTTAAACCATGCCCCATGCAACAATTGGGGCGGATGAGTTAAACCTCCGCCTCGAATCACTACCCAAAAAAATTCCAACAAGCTTTCAGGAGGAAAATTAGGGTGAGGCGTGTGCTATGTAAGTGGCATCTATCCCTGTCTCTTTCCCCTAAAGCAACTCAAACTAGTTCACTTGATTAACTTCAGAGACTTTGACTTTTATTTCAACCCTATGAATTAACAACAAAGTGTTTTTAGTAATCGTTTTAACAAAATGTTATGTTACTATAAACCTATGTGAATGTTTTAAAGCATTATTATTTGCTATTTCATCAAATATTTATTATATACCAAATACTTAGATAATATATACTGTGTGCTCTGGGAAATATAAAGTTCAACTTATGATCTAATTTATCAGGAGAGTTTGCTAAACTTGTAATTCTAACCTACTATTACTGGCTCTGGAAATGATCATTAAACAGGGTGGTCTGGGAGAAGCAACACTTAGAGATGGGCCGATCTGGGGGTCTCCAGGTCCACTGTCTTTCACCACTGTAGATCTGGATTGATAGATGGTAATCAACCATCATTTATTACACAAAGAGACAACCAAATGAGGTAACAAATGATGCTACACACGGAAGTTTGTGTCCCCTTAGAATTTATATGTTAAATCTTAACTCCCCAGTTTATGCTTCGAGTTAAGCAGTTTAGGTGACAAAGTCGGGAAGAGAGAGCCCTGTGAAGGGGATTGTGCCCTGTCAGAAGAGACAAGGAAACTGCTCTCTGCTGTCTGCCGTATGACGACCTCACAAGCAATCTGCTGTCTGAGGATCAGGAAACGGGCCCTCTCCAGAAACTGGATCTGCTGACATCTTGATTGTGGATTTCGCAGCCTCCTGACTGTAAGAAATAAATTTCTGTTTTTTAAGTTATCTCGTCTATGGTATTCAGTCATAGCAGCCAGAGTGGATTAACAAGTGATGTGTGAAAAAGGTCTTAAATGAGAAATATGATTTTAATAGGCAGATCAGAAAAACTGAGTCAAAAATATGGTCTATCCGAAGATGGCAGAAGTGAAAAGCCAAGGGGAGCTCTTGGCAAGGCTGAGAGAAGCTGGGGTGGAGGGCTGGAGTCACACCCAGAACAATCACCTCAAATCACCTTTCCAGCACTGTGTGCCATTGTCCCTTTTTTTTGTTTGTTTGTTTTATAAATCTATTCTCCTCTTTATTTTACTATTCAAATAATAGTTTCACAAATATCTGTTAGGCAGGTTTTAGATGACAGGAAGTTTTTTTACCTCTCACTCTCTCTCCCTTGGAACCTGATCAATACCCAAAACTGAAGAGTCTGCCTCTAAAACTGCACTTGCATCCATCATCCATCATCCTCCCCAAGCACTCCTTCAAAGGGCATCTGAGACCCCATGGGGAACAGTGGGCTTCGTGATCACCCTGTATCATCATCTCTGTGCAGGGCCTTCTTAATATTTCTCCGTACATCCAGCTTCCCCTGTAAGCATTCCTAAAAGCGGTCCCAGCCCACTTCTTCTAGAGAAGAGCCTTGGTGTGTTCCTGTCTGAACCTTAGTGGCTCCACAGTTACAAGCAGATAAAAGTCGAGGTTCTTGAATCCAGTTGAGTGTCATTGACTTTTATGAAGGACTCTGAGCGATGACAGAGCTTTAGTCAGGTGAGCCACATGGCCAGAATTATGCTTTGAAAATATTTTATCTATTAAAAATGAAGAAAATAGAAGGCACAGGTAAGGAATGTGTTTAAGGGCTGAGACAATCTGACTAGAGATACTAGTCTCAAATAGGTAAAATGAGTGACGAGAGAAGAGGAGGAGGATAGGGCAGCTATTTGCCAGGTAGATTTTACCATTCTCAGTGACAGGTTGGGTGTAGGGGAAAGGAATTAAGGCTCTGATGCTGCCCAGATTTCTGAGAGGTGACAGGGTTTGTTTGTTTGTTTGGTTGGTTGGTTGGTGGGTTAGTTTTTATTTTTGCCAAGACAAAGAAGACAAGAAAAAAAGAGCACTTCCACTTAGAGGTGGGTGTGGGTGGAGATGAAGTTATGTTGAGTTAATTTGGGTCATATTGAATGTAGGACACGCAGGTATAGATGTCTAGTGAGCCAATGGATTTGTGGGATAGGGAATTCGGAAGAGATGTTTGAGCTTGTATTCATTAACATTTCTTGTGTAACACACCACCACAAAACCAAATGGCTTAACACAACAACCATTTATTATTATCATAACTTCAAGCTGGTTGGGTGGTCCTGCTTATCCGGGCTGAGCTTGTTCAAAAACTACCAGCCAGCAGATGGACCAGTGGGGCACTGGCTGTTTTCAGAGGATCTCATTCACATGTTTGGAGTTGGCTTGTGGACAGCAAGGCTGATAAGGGTGCCCTTCATCTGCAGACTAGCCTAGTTTGTTCACAGGACAGTATTGGCAGATGTGGGGGTCCTGGAGGGGTTCCAACAGAATAAGCATAGGTGTGTAAAACCAGTTGAGGTCCAACCTCACAAAACAGCATCTCTCTCCTGCATACTGTTCTCCAAAGCAAATTCTGAGAACAGTTTCAGAAGTCAGAGGGATCAACTCTGTCTTGACGAGAGGAACTATAACTATTTCTAGTCTCTACTCAGGTCTTGTAATTTACTGTAGAGCTAAAGGGTAGAAACAGAAGTCATCAACACATGGATGATAACTAAAGTAACAGGAATGGTATAGTTTCCCTGGGAGATGGATATGGTGAGGAGAAAAGAGAGTTCAGGGCAGAATCTGAAACTTCAAAGGGCTTTATGAGAGATTGCAGAAGCCTGCACAAAACATGCACACATAGCCCAGAGCAATAGGAGGAAAGAGGAGATGGTCAAGTCACAGACAGGAGATTGTCTCAAAAAGGAAAGCATGAAGCATAATGCCGAGAGAAGGCACTAAGAAAAGATCAGTTTCAGCAAGGTGAAAAATAAAAACTAAACATCATGATAGAGATGTCTTTGGGGACTTGACCAAAGGAAAAATTAAAGCAAAATGAAAAAAATAGACTGAAAAGTGTATTTAATAAGAAAAGATATTTACACATTACACATCTGATAATGGTTTATATTGAAGGTATATAGTGACCTCATCTATTTAACCAAAAAAAGAAAATTGGACACAAGATCTGAATGAATACTTCCAAAGAGGAAGTATACAAATGACCGAGAGATTTTTTTTATAAATGTTCATATTCACTTATTAAGGAAATGCAAATCAAAACCACAGAGCCCACTAACAAGTTTCGGTGAAGATGCAGATTTAAAAAAAAGAGCACTTACATGCTGTTGGTGGGAATGTAAATTGGAGTAGTCATTTTGGAAAATGGCATGGATTTGCTCAAAAAATCTAAAAATAGCATTACCATATGATCCAGTAATCCCACTTCTGGGGATCGATCTAAAGAATTTGAAATCTCTGATTCTAAGCATTACATGTACCACTATGTTTATTGCTACACTGTTTACAATAGCTAAGATGTGGAAGCCCCTAAGTGCCCACTGATAGGTGATTGGGTAAAGAAATGTGTTATATATACAATGATTCTACATTATAGCTGTTCTGGAAATGTGAAAACTTTGCCATTTGCAGCAAAATGGAAAGAACTTGTGGGATTAGGTGAAGAGAAATTAATCAGAAAGATAAAGACAAATATTGGATTATTTCATCTAGATATGAAATATAAGGAACCTAATTACCTGAGCGGACAGAAGAAAATAAATATGAACAAGGGGGCATTGAAACCTCAGTGAAGTTACCAGAGGTGAAAAAAGTGAGGGCTGGGAACAGGATGGAGGTGGTAGAATGGGTGGCAGTGGATGTTTTGTTCTGTTTTGAATATATGAAATCAAGATGAAAACTAATATTCAGTTAACACTTATGTAACTGGGTAACATTTTTAAGATTAATTTATGGGGTTTTCCTTATATTTTCTATGTATCTCCATTATGACAATGCTTCTCCCTTCCCCAGCCATTCCTTCCTTCCCTGGCATAGAAGGGAAGCCTTGTGCTTGCTCCACTCTTTCAGGAGAGCTCTGGGGCAGGTCAGAAGGCAAGATGTCTTGGGTTTGTATTTCAATAGGCAAAGCTCAGGATAGAAAGAGGATTAGCCAAGGTCTTTCTTTGTTGAAAGAAACAGAGGGACTTGGAAGAAGGATGAAGAAAAGAGGCACTTGATGTGAAAAAAAGAAAGACATTTCCCAAGACTTAGGGAGGCCAGTGAGATGTGTGGATGAAAGTCATGGGGCACCCACGCTGTATCCAACAGCCCTTTGGGGCGTGGCAAGTTGACAAGCTCGCAGAAACAAAAAATGAGTGACGAAAATGAGATCACAAGGCCAGCGGTTCCCAGCCTCATCCAAAATTCTGTGACCCGAAGAGCCCATGGTGGTAGGGACAAGAGAGACCCCAGCTGGAACTTGGGGAGTAGATGGTATTGACTAGAATCTCCATCAGTGTGTAGCTCATTGTGTAACCTCAGAATCTTACGAAGATGTGGAGGGGAAACCCCAATTGTGTGAGATTTACAAACAGTGCTGTATTAGCTAACACAGAATGGTGATATTTCTCAAACACCTAGTTTTTTGAACAGAGATTTACACTAACCACGCCCACTCTGTGCCAGGTAAGTGTTAAATGTCTTAAGTTTGCTTGCTTATTTACTCTTCCCAGAAGCACCACGAGTTAGGTTCTATTTTTATTCCTATTTCCTAGATAAGGAAACTGAAGAAAAGAAACAAATAAAATTATGTTTTTATAGTCTCAAATTATTAAGCAATAGAGCCTAATTTTGAACACAGGCAATTGAAGGTCACAGTGTTCCTTCTTAACTACCATGTCCTTCGAGTGTGGATGGCTTAAAATGATTATCCAAACAATGTAGGCAGAACAAGAAGACAACCAAAAATGTGTATGCATGCACACATACGGTCATCTACAATCTCAGTACAAATATTATCCTCTTTTTTTCCGGATTCGGTGAGATTTAATCTGTACTTCCCAGTAAATTACCCATTTGTCCAATTTTCTTGATCCCATCTAGCAAGAAGTATTAGGAAAATAACAGTAATAACAATGATAGCAATGCCAGACTTAGAAAGAAAAGAAGGTTCCATAAGAGAAAGGATGAAGTCTATTAATCACTCAGGAATGGGTTAATCGACAATTGGAGCCACTTTTAATGAATAAGAAACTGATAAAAAGGATAAAGGGAGTGGGGATGGGGAGAATAATGAAAATAATATAAATGTAGCACAAAATGGGAGAAAGAGGACTTGTGGGGGGTGAAAAAAAGCACCGTGGCAGGGGAATGATGAGTAGAAGGCAAGAAGATGAGTATATTTCCAGCAATCCAGCACCAGGAAATCCTATTAGAAAGCAAAAATGAGATTATTGCATTTTCACTTAGCCATAATATGCAAATGACTTGATTTAACTGCTTAACATGTTGTTACTGAATTCTGAGAAATTCCCTTCATAAAATGTAATATTTTTGTGACAATATTGTCAGCAATGCCAGATTGCTTTCCTATTTTGGTGAAGCTTTTATCTGAGTCTAGTATATGTCATCTACTCCCAGATTCCAAATGATTGCTTTTATGTAATTTTTGTGTAAGCAAGAAATAATAACATGCTTAGAAATGTGAGAAATGTGTTAACCTTTCCATTATTTTTCAGTGCCCAGGAGAATTAGAGGGTGGGCCACAATGGGGAATGTAATTATTTCTCATGATGAATTTTTATGTATGTTAATATCCTTGAGAGCCCACATATCTGTTATTAACCACATTTGTTTATTTTGCTCTAGTCTTTATATCCCATGTGTTTAATCTGTCCACTTTAGAAGCTTTTTGCATAACTGACAAAGACTTATAAAGCCTGTAAACAAAGGATTGTGATATCACACTTTCTATCTCAGGCACATTTCCTCCTTGGTTATGTCACTCCATCACCAGCCATCTTTTTTTTTTTTTTAAGATTTATTTATTTATTTATACAAGAACCGGGGTACAGGCCAGATGCGCAGGAGGGTGAGAAGATTCACCAGAGACAGAGCGGGGAACAGAACAGGCAGATTGACCAAAGTACACTGCTGAGGGGAGCAGCTGGCATGACAGGAAAGGGCTGCCGCGCCATGTGGGACCCTCGCAGGCTGGCAGGGATGGAACCAGTGCTGCAGAGACTGCAGACAGCTTCACAGTGCAGCGCTCAACCGCCTGTGCCACCAGGGAAGGCCCATCTCCAGAAATCGTTAATGAAAGAAACTGGAATTTTAATCAGCGCAATCCCTAACACAATCACATCAAAATGGAATTTTCTTTTGAATTTGAAATCAAATTTCTATTGATTTAGATAGTTCATCTGAAAGAAGACAACACCCACCTCTCCAGGACTAATCCATGAGAAGTAAAGAAGGAAGCAAATGCAAGAAATGTTTGGCATTTTCACTAGCCACAAGCAAAGCACATCTACCTTCCCAGGACACAATCACTTGGAAATTCGTCAGATCCAGTCAATTAGTCCAGGCTCAAAATAACTTGGTCAGGAACAATAGTGACTTTCTCAGGAATAAAGACTTTTTCTAGGAACTGAATCAGCAACAAGGCCTTTGTTAATTTTATGTGTCAACTTGGTTGGGCCACCATACCCAACTTATTCGGTCAAACAGTACCACAGATGTTTCTGTGAAGCTGTTTTAGAGGAAATTAATATTGAAATCAGTAGACTTTGAATAAAGCAGATTACCTCCCACAAATCAGTGGACTTCATCCAATCAGTTGAAACCTTAATAGAACTAAGACACAGCTGTGTGAAGCACCTCTCTGAGAAATGTATTTTAAAAATGATGTGAACCTGGGCCTCCCTGGTGGTGCAAGATGTTAAGCACCGCACTATGAAACAATCCACAGCCTCTGCAGCACGAGTTCGATCCTGGCCGGCCAGGGAGCAACCCACATGGCCCAGCAGATCTCTCCTATCTTGCCCACTGGTCCCCCCAGCAGTGTATTTCAGTCAGTCTGCCTGTTCTGCTCCCCTCTGTGTCTCTGGTGACTCCTCTCACTCCCCACCCCCACATCTCTGGCCTGTACCCCACCTCTTGTATGCATAAATAAATAAATCTTTAAAAAAAAATAAAAATGATGTGAACCTATACCCTTAAATCACATACAGTGTTTTAAACCAATGCTTGGTTCAAATTAAAAAAAAAAAAAAAAAAGAAAAAAGAGAGCCTACCTGGTGGTACAGGGGTTAGAGTCTCAGCACTATCAAGCTATCACGAGCCACTGTGGCTTAAGTTCAATCCTTGGCCAGGGAATTAACCCACATGGCACAGCAGACCTCTCCTGTCTCAGCCACTGCTCCTCTCAGCAGTGTATTTCAGGAGATCTGCCTGTGCTGCTCCTCACTCTGTCTCTGGTAAATCCTCTCACTGCTGTCCCCCACACCTCTAGCCTACACCCCAATTCTTGTGTGCATAAATAAAGAAAAATAAATCTTTAAAAAAAGTGAAAGAAGAAGCATAAAGGAATAAGGGAACTTCATTATTTTAAAATGAACATATGTTTTAAAAAAACATAAAGGAATAAGGAAGTTTCATAAGGGTATACATGTGCCAAAACTTATCAAATTGTATAGCTTAAATATGTAGCTTATTGTGTTTTGATTACACTCAAAAAATCTGTAAAAAATTATATGCTAGTTACACCACACCACTGCTGAGCAAATGTAATAAATCACTGGTGTGTTTATAGACAAGCAAAAGGAATGATAGAAATTGAATGAAAGTTACAATGATCAGTAGAATCAAATATGAATTTATCTTTTCTTATTTGGGTTAAAAAATCCTGAAAAATAATGGGAAAAAATCAATGGCAAGGAATGGAACAAGCATTATGAAAAGAACAGGTTTCGAGGGAAATAAGGGGACTTAGAAGCTGGGGAGATTGTAAGAAGGGATCCCTCAGCATGGGGATTACCCAGCTGTGCTTTGAGGGCTTCAGAATTGAGCTTCTAGTAACCTCAACAAGGTACCAGTCAGGAAAGGCCAAGTCATGAAGTTCTTTTTCCTAAAGTGAACGTGGGATAACATTTAAAGATAAACGGGGTGGATGGAGCTGGAAGGGATCATGCTCAGTAAAATAAGCCAGAAATAAAAAGAAAAATATTGCATGGTTTCACTTTTAAGAGAAATGTAAAGGATCCAATGAGGGATCAGGAAAAAAAGTAATTATAATAAAGTAAATATCAAAATCAACAGGCAACTATAAACCAGAGACATTTTACAGGGGGGGTGGGAGAAGAAGGGAGTAGGATCAAAACAGGGGCGGGAAGAGCACAAGGGTCTATGGTGGTGGTGCACGGATGAATTGGTGGTGGGAATTGCACAGGGATTATGACCGACATGAGAAAGCATGCATTGTACAAAAATGAAGAATGATATAAAAATATATAAAAGAAAAAGAAAAAAATTAAGATAAATGGGTTCCATGTATTGAAAAGCCATTGCCTAAAGCCACCACTTCCATAAAAGGGCATATCCTTGAGACCTTGAAACTAGCAGGGAAATGGAAAGTGAGATTTACCCAGAATTAGACCAAATAGATGGATGGGGGAGACTAGGAGACAAAATCATTTCTGGAAGATCAACAGCAGAAAATGATGTCCCTGGTGATAGGACTGAACCTGTTTAGGACAGCTGTGACCAGAATGCCCATGGAGCACCGATGGAGGATGGAACAAAGATGTGGGTCCGGGGGGGTCATTTGTAGAGGGTGATCTGCCTCTCCATCACTGCATCTTTTCCCAGCATCTCCATCCCAGGACAATGCAGAATCAAATGACCACAAGGCTACCACAGAATGGGGACCAGTCTCCATGAATAGACTATGGGAGAAGACAGAAAGCTGAATGAGATCGGCTTGGTTCCCAGATGGAAACCAAGAATGGTTAGAAGGAACCACGAAGGAGAAAAAAATTATTTGGAGGACAAAGCACTTGTCCATTGTAAGTTAAATGTCAGGGCATAGTTGGTAACTGCTCCGTAGGTTTTGTTGCAACTGGGCTCTATTGATGGATGAAGTGCAACACAATGTCTAATAAATCAAATTCCAAGGACTTTGTGAGGACATTGATTTCTCATAGGCAAAGCATTCAATGTTTTAGTGTAAAGGAAGAGAGCATCACCTAAATCCCAGCTGCCTGCCTAGCTTCATGCCTCGTGGTCTGACTGGGAAGGGACACAAGTCTCTTGGTATTTTGGGCCATAGATTTTAAACGAATCAGGTGACATGGGCTTTCTCATTTATAGTTGGTAAATTATTCATAATGGCAATAAACTCAAAATAAGGACCAAAGCTCATGTGGATCTCAGCTGGCATGCTCATCTGGGTTCCTTCATCATTTCTGCCCAACAGCATCTCTTTCACAGAATCTTGTTCAGCAGGAAAAGTTTTGAGGAAATGAATTCAAGATTCTTGTGCATAGGAAAGACACAAACTTCTCCCATTCCAAAACCAAAATCTGCCCGGTTGCCATTCCATTGTAATTGTTTATACTATGTGGCCTGAGTTCTTATCAAAGGAAGGTAAGACTCCTGCTAAGAATGCCCCAGGACTGCAGAAAACAGCTCTCTCACTCTCTCTCTCAGTGTCATTGAGATGGCAAACTTGCCTTTTACTAGCAGTTTGCACAAAGTGATTGCTTTGTTGAGAGCCCGTGTTATTACATTGCCATTGGCTATAGCAATGCAAATTCCCTTGCACATTACCACAGGGGCCTAAGTGAATTGATTGTGGACAGACTTACCCAGTGACAAAGGACAGACAGCAGGTAATGCATGGAGTCAGGTGGGTAGCCAGGCCAGAGCCCAGTTACTCAGAGAGCGCATCCATGAGAGATGGGGTAGTGGGATCTGTGAGCAGCCATTCCTGTCATCTTGGACCCTTTACCAGGCAGCAGGGCACCTGGAGTCAAGCCCGACTCATGGTGTGGTTCTGCTTCTGACACACTGAGAGCAGTGGAGGGTGGAGATAGGGGTTTTGCTCTTCAAGCAAAAGAGCTTGGATTGTATAATTAATAAATCTCTTTCTTCTTGCTTTTCATCCCAGAATGAAAAGAGTCGAGATTAAGCCTCTGTCTGAAAAGAAGCTCTTCCCTTGTTCTGCTGGCACCAACCACCCCTCATGGTTGCCCGGGTTTGCTGAGCTCCTGGGCACACAAATTTCCAGGACAAGTAGGGCCTTCTTACAACAGAGGACCTGGGCAGTGTAGGGGGCAGGAGTGTGCTACAAAGAGAAGCTTTGTCTGCTCATTCTCTCCCTCCTACAATCTGCTCCCACAAGACAATGTAGAGTCAGGGTTGTGGCTCAGACCGGGGGGGACAAACTGACTTTGAAACCTAGACGAATCGAGACTGGACTAAACTGATTTAACCAAACATTCTGCTCCCAGATTTTCTGAGTTCTCCTTGTTATTTCAGAGATCTCTCTTGGCATAGCTGTGGGCAATTTCTAAACTTTTTACATAGACTGTCAAAACTGACAGCCCCAGCTTGAAAGAATGTAGACCTAAACAAATACACACACACCACACACATGCACATGACATGCACACACGCACGTACACACACACATACATGCACACAGCTAAAACCCCTGTGGACTCCTGACCTAGATTTTTTGAAATCTGACTCAGAAGACAGAAGAATATAGAAAGGTACAAACTGCTTGATTTGCTTAGCAGTTCTGGATTTCAAAGCAATCTCTTAACCTTCCAACCTCATCAATGTGCTGACTCTGTGTGTGATTTGAGACTTAAACCAGACCTCTGTTCTTCTTTATTAGACTTTGGCCCCAGGGGCAGTTTTGTCACCTCCCAGTCCGGTAATAAATTTAATGGATTGTTGAATTACCTTCATGTGCCTGAGGCATTGGCAAGAAGCTCTGTCTATCAACTTTAAAAAGATAAAATGCTGACTCTTTGGCCTTAGACAAACTTGGGATTCCATTGTGATTGACTGGTCAGACCAACCAGGCACGAGATGGAGCAGTTGTTATTGGGTTTGTTTTTTTTTTTTCTCCCTGAGAGAGTCATCTGAATGAAAGAAGATGTGGTATTTTTTTTAAGTTACAAAATTTCATTTTAATTGTTCATAAAATATTATAATTGTTTGCAAATGTGTTTCTTGTATTAAAAGATGGCATAATAGAATAAGGATGCTGAATATCATCTTGTTTTTAGGAATTTATCTATCTATCTATCTACAATAGCCAAAATATGGAAACAATCTAAGTGCTCCAGAATAGATGAGTTGATCAAGACAATGCTGTATGTGTACACAGTGAAATACTACTCAGTGATCAAAAAGATAAACTCATGTAATTTGCAGCAACATGGGTGGAGCTGGAAGGGATTATGCTAAGTGAAGTGAGCCAGAAGGAGAAAGATAAATACCAGCTGGTGTCACTTATATGTGGAATCTAGAGAAACCAAAGTGTCTGACAAACTTTAAGACTGACCTGTGACAGCAACTGTAGATCTAAGCTACTCAGGAGGGGAGAAAATGAGGAAGGGAGAGGAACTTAAGAAGGAAGCAGCAGGCACAATGGAGTGTGGTGGAGGACTGTGGGCACTTTGGTGGTGGGAGAACTATGGTGACCACACCTGAGGGGAGAAATCCTATATTGTGAATGAAAGAATCTTTGGCTTCAAAAAGCACACGTTAGATTCCTAGTGGCCACGCCTTGGGGCTGGCAGCAGAATATCTGAATAATAGCTATGACTGAGCCTGGCCACCACTTCCTGGTATGACAAGTCCCCCTCCCTGCTGCAGTCTGCTGTCTCTACCCTCCCAGGTGGGATGCCAGTAGCATCATTTTCTAGATCAGAAAATTCAATTTGGTCCCGCTTGGGACCAGACCACACCCTGGCCGCCCTTTTTATACACCTCCACCTGCACCCCTACTCCCCAAACTGCTGGAGATCTTAGTACTAGGAGGTGAGTGGAGGCTTAGTCAGGCTGTCAGAGGGACCCAAAGAGAAGGTCTTGTGGAGTCTTTCTCAAGAAATGAATTACTAATTGTGAAGAAGTACATATAATTAATATTTTTGGAAGGCCAGTTTATCCTCCATTAGGGGATTCCTCAAGACCACTCTTTGTTGTTCATCTGTTTAAAAAACATTTTCATTTCATAAACTATTTACATCCCAGGGTCACTAAATCCCTTTATTATTCAGAAAGTTGAAGGTAGTGGAGTCACATTGCTCTGCTAATTATTCTCAAACTCCAATGACTAGAAGAATCACCTGGGATCTTTTCTGTGCCCCGACCTTAAAAATTCTGATTCTACAGCCCTAAGATTAGGAACTGAAATCTGCTTTTTTATGAGCACCCAAAAGATTCCTAGGTTGTCTAAGAAACACTCTTTTTTCTAGTTGCATACATTTATAAACAATCCATTTTTATGGAATTATGATGTTTCAAATGTGGATCCATGGCAGAAAAACCTAATAGGAGAAAATTTTATTTTTTTAAAGATTTATTTATTATGCATACAAGGACTAGGGTGTAAGCCAGAGGTGTGTGGGTTGAGAGGATTCACCAGAGAGAGTGGGGAGCAGACCAGGCAGATGTACTGAAATACACTGCTGAGGGGAGCAGTGCTGCACCATATAGGTTGTTTCCTGGCCAGCCGGGGATCAAACTCATGCTGCAGTGGTTGGTGATAGCTTGATAGCACTGTCTTTAACCCCTGAGCCGCCAGGGAGGCTTAATAGGAGCAAAATTTAAAAAGACTTTGGCATTATGGAGATTCCTTCAAACATTAAGATTAGAAATTCTATATAATCCACTCATCCCACTTCCAAATATTTAGACAAAAAATACAAAAATATTAATTTGAAGACAAATATATGCATCCCCAAGTTTGCTGCTGCACTGCTTGCAATTGCCAGGACCTGGAGATAATCTAAGTGCCCATCAGCTGAAAAATAGATAAAGGAAGTATGGTCTATAGACACAACAGAATACTATTTGACAACTAAAAAAAAAAAAAAAAAAGTAAAATCCTGCCATTTGTAACAACATAGATGGACCTAGAGGGAATTATAATTAGTGAACTAAGCCAGACAGAGAAAGACAAACACAGTATGATTTTGTTCGTATGTGGTCTATAGAGAAAACAAACAAACAAATGAACTAAATAAAACAAAGGTAAACTTTTGGATGATAAGATCAATTAATTAGTGGTTACCAGAAGGAAAAGCAGAGGGTGGATGGGTAAATCAGGACAAGGAGGACAATGTTAGGGTGAAGAACAGAATTAGACTTACTATAGCACATACGCATGCTGATTCTCAGTGATGCACCCCTAAAACTGATGTAATGTTACAATGCAATATTATTTCAATAAAAAAATTAGCTAAGTAAATAAAATAGCTTGGAGGTCAACCTGAGCCTATTTTATCACACTACTTCTGAAAAAAAAAAATAAGTAAAATGCCATCGGCTTACAATTTGCACAGTATGAAATACCCAGTGTTGGTGTCCTGTGGACACTCCCAGGCAAGGCCTCACCCCTACATAGGTGAGATTCACATGGAAGACCCCATGGGATACATAATGGCCCCTGACAATTCTGGTACAGTGCCAGCATCAGGGCTCACATCTCTGCCTAGGAGGCCACGTAATCACATTATTTCCTGAACATTTATTTCTCCCTTCACCTATCCTTGCCTTGCAGACAGTCCTTGGCTCTCAAAGAAACAACTGGAGCAATCAGGTAAGTAAACTGAAGAATGAATTTTTACAGCACCTTTGTTGACTTAGAGCAAGTGGGAAGGAGATACATTGAACAGAACCAGGCATGCATGGAAAAGAGAAAACCCATGTTTGTTCGGTCACATTGGTTAACTGCCCACTTGATATTCTGGCAGTAAGTGGGCATTGGCAAGAAGTCACCCTCACGCAGTGTCCCTTTTCAACAAACACTATGTTAAGGGTTCATGCTTGCCTGAGAACGAAATTGTGTTGGGACTTACAGTCACCTCTGTGAAAACCTGCCCACAGTCTATCAATCAACAAAGTGCATACAAGTTCTAATTTTTGCATAGATTATTACAGGGAAGGCCTGTTTTAGGATCTGTCTGTATCCATTGAAAGAGTAAAAGCTATAAAAATGGAAGGCAAATGTCCACGTTCTGCTCCCACAGCAAATCCCAAGAGTGCCCAATGACCATCATAAGCCACTGGGACCGGGAGATCTGACCTCAATGGTGAAGACCAGGAGGGACGAGCTGTATCTTTAACTCCTCCAGTTAAAATCATCAGACTGTGGCAGGGAGAACAGGGTGGGGAGCAGGTTCCTCCACATGTTGTATAAGTAGCAGGCCCTGATTGTGCCACTGCAGCATCTTTTTTCTGGGTTGAAACAGATATTTTAGGAGAAGGACTTTTGAAGTCTATCTGAGTCTGGCCCTCAGAAACTCAAACCATTGAAGATGAGAAATACTGTGCTCGCTTCGGCAGCACATATACTAAAATTGAAGATGAGAAATACAAGAAGCTAAGAAATGATTTAGTTTAATTATTTTATATTACAGGTGAGTAAACTGGTCCCCTATAAGCCAGATAAGCCAGCTTATCTTTCATCAATACTAAAATGATTCCTTAGATCTTTGTTGAGTGGATGTAGGGAAAGAGTAAGACACCCGGAAAAAAAAATTGAGTTAATTCGGCTTTCCTGATGATGGTAAGCTTTCGACAGTGTGGCATTTAAAAGGAAATTAATTCCATTTACGGAATCTTTTATAACCTCAATTATCCTTAGGGATCATGGGTTTTATTTCTTCCATCTCAGTCACTGGACGGCCATTGGGTTGGTTTTGTTTTGATTGGAAGATTTAGGAAGTCTCCTTTTTACTGCATCATGGTTTTTGACTATGCATGTTATCCTCCATGGCTGTGAACTTCAAAGGAAAGACATGGTGACAAATTCTCTGCAAAGGATTCTAGCCCAGGATGGGCCAAGCCTTTGCTTGCATCCCAGGAATGGAAGATCAGGTAGGTCCAGATGACCCTCCTGTCAATGGGCAATTAGACCTGACAGGCTGATGTTCTTACTTCACACAGCCTGAAATCTCTCTCCCAGCTAGAAAACACTGATGGATGCGCTTAGAGTTGGAAGAGATGCCCTGTGGACTCAGGGTGCCACCACTAGTTTAGTGTAATGTAAACCTTAAAGCTTCTTATTTTTCTACTTCTCAATATCCCTACAAACTGTGGGCATCCCGAGATGACCAGATCCATCCTTGCAATAAGACTGGTACAAGCCACAAATCCCCCTTTTTGTCCTCCCTGACATTGATCTAGAGACCATCGAGGACCTCTTCTGATGGAGAAAAACAAGAAATGGAATAAAGAGGCCAGACAATCCTGGAACAAAAGGAGCAAACTAAAGTACAAATCACTGTAATGGCTGCCATTGTCAGCCTCCCCATGTGCCTGTCACACACACTCTCTTCCAAGTGTCTCTACATGTCTCTCCTCCACATGCCTCCTTCCATGTCTCTTTCCCAGCACTACCAGGATGCATACCAAGCTTCAGAAGCAAGAGCCTGCCCTCCCTTTTGTTTGTTTCTTCTTTCTTCTTCCCCAGAGCCCACCTGGCATCTCAGCTCCACCTGTTTTCTAGAAGGTAGTCTGTGGCGGCTATGTGTAAATAGGGGTGGGAGCTGGCTCCTTATTTCTGAGGCGCTGCCTCTGTTACACTCTGACAATTTGCAGTCAAGAAATGTGAAACCTCCAGTAATCAAGGCGAACCTTCTATAACTTGAGAGTGTGAGAGTAACACCTTACATTTCGTAGAACTTGACAATTTACAAAATGCTTGAAATTTTCAGCTGTGAATTTTGGAATGTTTTGGCTGTTTTACAAAATTGAAAGATTCAAAGTTTAAAATCCCAAAAAGCCTTTCACAAAGTCCCCTCAGTAAAAAGTGGCAGAACTGAGACTGGAACCCACTCATAGGCCGGTGTCTTCCCACTCATAGGCCGGTCTTCTGCTCCAGAGAGACTGGACTCTGTAACAATTGTTTATTTCCATGCTCTTGCATATTCTTCACTTCTTTGTTCTATTTATGATTTTAGTCATGTTTCTTCTGAAAGTTATCAACTCAGTTTCAATAGTGCTCCATTTTCCTGGATGAACCATATCCTGTAGAAATCAAGGAACATTAAGCAGGCTGAGCAGTAGCACTCCTCTGCTACCTCTGCTACCATAGACTGGTGGCTTAAACAATAGAAATTAATTTCCTCACATTTCTCAAGTCCAGAAGTCCAAAACTAAGAGGTGGGCAGAGTTGAATCCTGTTGAGGACTGGGAAGCAGGGATCTGTTCCAGGACTTTCTCTTTGGCTTGTCAATGACTGCTCTCATGTTCGCATGTCTCCTTTTTCTAAGGATATATTGATTAGGAGATATGATCAGTCATATTGATTAGGGACCCACCCTAATCTGGTATGATTTTATCTTAACTTATTACATCTGCTGCACTCCTATTTCCAAATAAGGTGGCATTCTGAGCACTAGGCATTAGGACACCATCATCTCTTTTTTTGGGAGACACACTTCGGCAATATCAGGAATTACTATCACAAAGACATCGATATGTCTGGGCTGGAGCCACTGCCTTTTTTTTTTTTTTCTTTAACCCAACTACATTTGCTCATAGAATAAGAATGCACTTTAACAGCTTATTGAGCACATGAGTGTGCACAGTGAGTGTGTGCATTTAACACAGAGAAAGAAGGGACAGTTACACAACTAGGGCAACAAGGTAGGATGACCTGCCAAACTCATACATTGGTAGTGAGGTTAAAGAACATGAGTGACAATCCTCATTATTCTAGTCTTATTTTCCAGACACCCTCTAAGAAAGACAAATCTGAAGGTGGAAATTGAGACAGAGCTGTTTATTCTAAGTGCATAAATGTATTATGCCTCCCGGAAGTATTTGCATGTCAGAAAGGACCTCCCTCACACAGAGGATGATGGTTAGCACACAGGAATGCATTATTAATGATGGAATTGCAGGCCCCATTAAATAAATACTACAGGAAATATTTGGAAGCGGTCTTCCCGGCTCCCTAGAATAATGTTGTCTGCCAGGCCATAAAAGGCCCCAGTCCATCCATCATTCAAAGCAGGCTTTTGCTTCCGGAGGAAGATATTTTTTCTGCCTAATTTTACTCAGTGTTTCTAGTGCCTGCCAAGCAAACACGGCATGAGGGCAGGGGCCTCTGCCCTCCATCCCAAATTTCCAAAGGAACAACACTTTTAACTGTCAGAAACATGACAGAATTTCTCAAAGCACAAGAACTCAACTTTGTAAAATTGCCAACAAGAAATCATAGTTCTATTTGGGCTTTAAAAAATATAATATAAAAAGTATCAATTTACCATGAAGAGAGAAAATAAGACACAGTAAGGTATGTGTTCCCCTCTCACCACCTCCTTCCACATGGCTCTCCAGACATCTGGTCAGTGAATTGCTCTGAGGCTGGCCAGGACCAATCCCATTCAAAGTGCCCAGACCCATGCCTCCCTGGTGGTGCAAGGGGTTAAGACGCAATCTATGAAGCTGTCCGCAGCCACTGCAGCACGAGTTTGATCCCCGCCAAGGGAGCTACCCACATGGCGCCGCAGACCTCTCCTGACTTGCCTGCTGCTCCCCTCAGCAGTGTATTTCAGTCAATCTGCCTGTTCTGTTCCCCACTCTGTCTCTGGTGAATCCTCTCACCACCCACACCTCTGGCCTCTGCCCTAGTTCTTGTATGCATAAATAAATCTTAAAAAAAAGCAAGAAAACAAAACAAAACGAAACAAAAAACCCAAAGTGCCCAGACTACTGGTTGAAAACTTCCAGAAACGTCAGAAATGTACATTGCAAACATTAAAATTTAAATGCTTGTGATAGGCTGTTCTCTGGATTTCGGCATATGGGTGAAGGCATGAACCTTTCAGCAACAGTCCAACTCCGGATCCTGATCTCCTGGGGTCCATCTCTGGATGTTGATGGAAGCAGAATGACCCACAGAGGACACATCAGGCTTCTAACAAGGTGCCCTCCCACCCCACAGCGGACGGCCCCACAGCCTGGAAACTTGCTGTGAGTGCGTGTTATGGGGACATCGGGGAGACATTCCTGAGCAGTAAGTGCATGAGTTGCCTCCTCTGCCCACGGCACCCTCAGGAGAGGCCGGGGCCTCTGTGAACAAGTCCTGAATGGGCTAGCAGGCGTGTGCTCCTCACTGGTCACTGTCCCCTGGGCCTCGGGGAGATGATTCGTTAGCCGTCTCCAACCCACCCTGCCTAAACAGCACCATGAAGACCTGCTGGGGACAACATGAACTGAAGTCATATTAAGTCATATTAAGTGGGTGCTTGCACCCCTTTTTTCTCATTATATTCACTTCTGCAAATACATAGTCAGAACTTACAGGGTGTTTTGTTATGTTTTGTTTTGTTTTTGTTTTGTTTTGTCATTCTTTCAACCATAAGATACCAGATGAGACAAGAGTTGAGGCTCCCATTCCGCTGGTAAAGGCCAGATGAGTCAATTAATGCAGAAAATGCCTCAGGATGGTGTGAGACCAGGCTGCGCCCAGACCTGCAGGCCTCTGCACACCCTAGACACAGGCCTGGGAAACGCTCCCTTCCCAGACACTGGGGACGTGACCTGTTCTTCATCCCTGTGGTCACAAAAACAGCTATTAATCTGATTCAGTGTGAGAGGGCACTGGCCTGGGCCAGAGGCACCGGCAACACCACAACTCCAACACTGCTGCCGCACCAGCCACTCGAAGATCCCAGGATGGTGTGTTGAAAAGAGCCTGTCTGGAGCTATGTATGGCAAAAGTCTAGGTCATCCCAAAGAACACTAAAAGAGGGCACTGAGATACTTAATAGCTACTCAAAGAGGAAGCGATCTCGAAGGCTGAACCTGGGCGCAGGTAAAGTGATGCCCGGAGAAGGTCCTGGAATGTACTGACTGTGTGGTACCGAGGGAATGGTCATGCCACCCATCTGCCATTTTCCTGGGAGCCAGGGGACATGAAAGGTGCCATGTGGGGATGGACAGGCCCTCTGTATCAGGAGAGAGGACTCGGCAGCCTCTCTGAGCCTCAACCCACCTATTGAAGACCAGGCAGGGAGTTCAGAAAATTATCTGAGTGACTTTTCTCAGCCGTCCCAAGAATGACCCAGAGCTAGTACTACTCTAGATGCCTTGGAAAGAAGTGACAACACTGACACTAGGGCATGTGGGCTTTGTTTTCTCAGGCAAACCAGGAGAGAAGGGCAGGGAGAGGGACTCCGGCTGTCAGGTCATCTGAAGCTCGTTAATTCCACCTCAGTGACCTGAAGCTAAAGAGAGAGGCCTCTGTCTTCAGTGCGCAGGTCTGGAATACGGATACTCCTGCTGAGGAATGAGCATGCATGTTAAAAGATATGTGGGTGGTATCTTGCTCTGGAGCTCCTGTTTCCAGAAAAACCATAGTTCCCACAGGCCAGTGAGAAGCTGCTGAAGGGAAGGGCCTGTGTTTGGCCCAGCTCTGTGTGGGCAGTTTCTCAGTATGTGTCCAGTTATTGACGGCCCTGGCAGGCTCAGGGCCTCTGCATTCAGCCACCTCAGGCAGCCTCTCTAGTCCCTGGGGACTGTGTCCGAGCGATGGCAGACTCTCATTGGCAAGTCCGGCTCTAGGGAAACTTGACCAGAAAATAACAATCCAGTATGTTTCCAAGCCAAAGCCTCATGGCCTGGTAAGGCTCTGACATGGTTTATCTAAGCAGGAGACTCATCCAGAGCTGCCTGTATTTATCTGCTTCTTTTGAACAATGAAGATTAGCTCTTGCTCAACCTAACATTTCATCTCTTTGCATATGGCTGGGTTGAGTAGGGAATAATAAAGTTCCCCTCTGCTTCAAGCCCCCTCTGAGAATGGGTTCTTTTGCTCAACCAAGGAGCGATGGGGCAGGGGGACAGATCCAAAAGTACATTTAGGCATAAAAAAACACCAGCAGGTAGTTTTGCTTGTCAGAATACAAACTATTTGGCTTCTCTTTCTTCAACTTTAAAGATCTATAGTATTTCTAAAAATTTGACTGGTTTCTTAAAATGCAGGCATAAAACTCAATGCAAAGCAATGATTTTATTAAGAGAGTGCAGAATGAGACCTGCCCTGGGCAGCGGGGTTGCCAGATGACACAGAGGACGCCCATTTCGGATAGACAACAAATAACTTTGTTCATGTTAGTGTAAGTACAACCCACGCAATATCTGGGACATACTTATATTTAAATGATTTGTTGTTTATCTGGAATTCAAATGTAACTGGGCGTCCTGTGCTGTTTTTCTTTCTGCTAAATCTGGCAGCTCTGTTTGGAAAACAGCCTAGCCAGAGTGCCTGGGAGGAGTGTGCTGATTTGGGGTCTCCTCCAGTTTGCTGTCTTTGGCCCTTGTGTGAGTTCTTAGGCAGAGCTCTGCACCCACCCATTCATCTGAGCAATGAGGCAAAGGGCATTTCACAGGCCACGGACACCGATGCAGCCAAGATGCATTCTCAAAGCAGCTCAAAACAAACCAACCATTCAACACAAGGTATAAGGCCAGAGAGAACCCTTTCGGGAGGTGAGAGTCGATATGGCCCCTTTGGGATTCTACTGTATTGATGGTTCCTACGTGACTCTGCCCCAAGCCTGTAAGAGCAGCAGGCTGCCTGGGAGAAGTTTTGTCATCAGGCAAACCTTGAAATCACTGAACTGATGACATGGGAGTCATCCATCTGCAGGAAAAAAGAGCTCCTATTAAGGGGAGAAGAAGCCAGACACAATGAGGTTGGTCTCACCGGGAACCCCTACTTCTAAGAAGGGGGAAGTGCAGTTCTGAGTACAGCATGGTATGGCACTTGGATTCCATCACCACTCCATCGTGCCAGAGTGGGGAGTGGATCAGTGTGAATAAACACAGAAATGCTGTGCTCCCATTGGGGTACAAATTGTATCCCTGAGGACCCTATTTCAGAGAGTAACTTAAGGGGGAGGGACATTCTCCTAATAGCATCTAGGACTGACTGCAACCCAATCTGGGCGTTGTGAAAGTTCTGGAGCATTCCTTGTTCAGGCAGGGGGTCACTGGGGTTGACTGAGACCAGGGAGACTGGAAAGCTCTCAGCTCCCTGCATAGAGGCTGTGGCTCCCAAAGTGGGGTGATGATGCCCTTTGCCAGGCAGTACCAACAGAGCCTGGTGCCAGCACCTGGGAGACCCACAGCAAGAGGCAGGTGCCCTCGAGCACAGAGTTGACACCTGGCGGGACTGGACTTGGTGCACGCAGGTCCAACACCCCAGGCAGAGCTCCAGCATGAGCAGCACAGAGAGCGGGGTGCTCAGAGAGCAGGTGGATGAATGAATGAGATTTCAGTGATGCTCACAGTCAGCATAAAAGACTAACCAAAACCTGAGCTCCTCATGTGCAGGGTCATGAATGAGGCAGGGTTTTCCCCCAATAATTTCAAAACTCTGCTTAAGAAAATGTCAGTATCTGGTTCAATTCCCATCTGGCACCTTTCTCAGCAGTAAATTGATTCTAGTTATTTTTTTAAAGCCTCATCAGGAAGCCTCCATAGTTAGGTATAATTCATTGAGGTTTAGAATTAGCCCAAATTTCTCTAAATCCTTCTTTATTTTTTCACACAAGGCTTCGTGATTGTTGGTTTGAAACATTAAGATGCAAATGATAGAGGAAGCATTACACATTTAAATGTGGGGGTTGGTGTGGTGCTAAGCAGTTCTGGAAAGGAACTGCAATCCCCCAGGGGTTGGTTAAGATGGAAAAGGGGATGGAAAGAGAAAAAGAAGGCAAGGCTAGACACCTCAGGCTTTGCTAGTCAGGGTGAAAGATAAAACTTCATATTTCTTTAAAACCTAGTCACTAATTGACAGGCATTTTGTGCAAAGACCCTGACTTAGCAGGGCAAGGCAAAACAAAAACAAAAACAAGGGCCTTCCTGGTGGCACAAGGGGTTGAACTCAGCAGTATGGAGCTATCCGTAGCCATGGCAGCATGAGTTCGATTCCTGGCCAGGGGGCTACCCACGTGGTGCAGCAGACCTCTCCTATCTTGCCTGCTGCTCCCCTCAGCAGTGGATTTCAGTCAGTCTGCTGTTCTGTTCCCTGCTCTGTCTCTGGTGGATCCTCTCACCCCCTGCACCTCTGGCCTGTACCCCAGTTCTTGTATACATAGATGAATAAATCTTATAAAAAAAAAAAAAAAAAGGCTGTTTTCTACCTGAGGTTTGATTGGTCATTTTCTTTTCTTGGGGACCTTGTCTGATCTGATAGAAACAGAATTCAAAGTGGCAAAGTGGCTAAGGAGTGATGACATCAGGACAGAGCCAGACAGTCCCAAATTTGTCCCCTGGAAGTGTTACTACCTCTTCCCCCCTTTTGATTCCCCTTCAACCTGCCCCATCCAGCACTCCTCTCTAGTCCCTGCTCTCCCTTCCCAGTCAGGCCTTAGCCACTTCATCAGGATTCTAATCTTCCTCCCCACTCCCTTCCTGTCCCCCTTCCTTTGCTCCCCCTTACCTTGCCCCTCCTCTCTCACCATCACCTCACCTTCACGACCCCATTTTCTTGCTACCCTCCCTCCCAGCCTGGTGCTCCCAGCAAGAGCCAACACACTCACCCCCTGCTGGCTCCTCCGAAACCCGCCCACCTGGATAGCATGAGCAATGTGTTCTGGGGCCTTGGGCCTTTGAGGACGAGCTGTAAAACAGGATGAGTGCTTCCGCTTGACTCGGTGCCAAGCTTAATTGGGGAGAAACACTTCACCTCTAACGTGCTCGACTTGCCTGACAAAAGGGCAGCCGAAACCCTGCCCTGCTCTGCCCACCTGAAGGAGGGCATGTCTGCTCTTGTCTGAGAGCCTGACAGTGCCACAGCCTTGTCAGCCTGCACAGTGGTGAAAGGCATCCAGTGCAGGTCTGGTCTGGACAGAGAGGGGCCACCCGAAGTCCGGAATGGAGGAAGCCTTGGTCAAGCCAAAAGGTCAGTGGGTCAGTGCAAAGCCCAGGCCTAGGCTCCCATTCTGGAATCACCACTGTGTGGCCATAGAGAAAACACTTCCTTTCTTCTCAGAGCACCAGCTCCTCCTTGGCAGGTGGGGTAGAACTCCCCTTGTGAGGGCGTTGTTGGGTGAGGAAAGCAAGTGTTGAAAGCAAGGAGAGGCACCACCTGGCCTTAACTACGTTGCTTGTCATACTCCTTCCTTCTGGAGACTTCTCAGAGAACTGGTTTCTCTTTCCCTATTGATAAAGGAGTAACCCCTGGGAACTGTCCTGAGCTAGGAACTGGGGGAAAGACATATGTCTGCATAACTATAGCCATTCCTCTTCTCCTTTTCCTTCTCTACCATGGGGGGGGGGGGAGAGGGGTGGTCTCCATGATCCTGCCACTCTCTGCTGACCCTCCCTCCTCCCTAATAGTTTCTCTGTGCATGTTCTGTTGTGGAGTTCCATAAATATACGGCCCACAGCTCCCCCTGAGTCCTCAAGTCCTCTCTCCATTCCAAAATTCGGCTCCCACAACTGACAGGCCCCACTTCTCCTTGGCTGGGTGTTCCTTCTTCACATTTCCATGAGATTGCCTCTGCATGTCACCGTGCCACATTGTCGGCCACCAGCCAGGGGTGGCCCTGGCTAAGCCAGCAGTGGAAAAAGGGAGGGGCCAGACAAGTCTGCCTCAGCCAACTGTTCAGCAGATGCTGTGGGAGGGCACTTTTCCCCAGAGGCCTGGGACTGGTCCCTGATTGACATCTCTCCCTGCAAGGAGTCCCTACTTTAGATGAAGGGACCCAAGTTACAATGAAGGGCAGCAGCTTGTTGAGAGACCACTTCCAGTGCTTGCCAAGTTCCAGGGGGCACAGAGCTTTTCCATTCACTCCAGTGGAGGCTGAGTTAACCTTCTACTGTCCCTAAATAAGCAGGCTGTGGCAATTTGTGCTTTCTTATTTGGCAATAACAGCATTTGACAAAGCATCTGGGTCAATAGGAAAAATGAGCTCATTCTAGAGCTAATTAAAGTGCTAAATCAGATTCTAAACAGCTAAGATTAGGCCAGTTGCTGGAGATCTTTTGTGCACAAGGCTTGTGCAAAGGCCCTGATCAACCAGGGTGCATACTGAGCACCCACTGTGAGTACTGCGCATCTAACAGGGGACTCAGTACTGTGAAGCATGAATATAAAGCACTGCCCTTGAGGGCCTTCTGATTTAGTTTTTTTTTTTAATTTTTTAATAAATTTTATTTTTATATTCCCCATACAATTGCAACCCCCTTATTTTGACCCAAATCCCTCCCCTCCCCAACCCCTACCCCCCATAGAGTGTCTCTGGTTCATAGTTTTTTGTTGATTTTGATTTTCACTTTCTTATAGTTATTCATTTTCCCGGTCCCTTATTTATGTTTTCTAGATTCATGCTATGAGTGAGACCATCTGGTATTTTTCTTTTTCTTTCTGGCTTATTTCGTTGAGCATGATCCCTTCCAGTGCCATTCATGTTGCTGCAAATGGCATGTGTTTATCTTTTTTGACTGCTGAGTAATATTCCATGGTATATATGTACCACATCTTCTTGATCTATTTTTGGGTATTTGGGTTGTTTCCAAAGCTTAGCTATTGTAAATAGTGCTGCTATAAACATAGGGGTGCAGGTGTTCTTTGGAATTGATGTTTCTGTGTTCTTTGGGTAAATACCTAGGAGTGGAATTGCTGGATCATATGGAAGCTCTATGTTTAGTAGGTCCAGAAATCTCCACACAGCTCTCCATAGTGGTTGGACCAGTTTGCACTCCCACCAACAGTGCAGAAGAGTTCCTTTTTCTCCACACCCTCGCCAACATTTGTTGTTGCTAGTTTTTTTTAATATGTGCCATTCTCACTGGTTTAAGATGGTATCATGGTAGTTTTGATTTGCATTTCCCTGATTACAAGTGATGTTGAACATTTTTTCATATGCCTGTTGGCCATTTTTTTAAAGATTTATTTATTTATACAAGAGCTGCAGTACAGACCAGAGGCCCGGGAGGGTGAGAGGATTTCCAGACAGAGTGGGGAACAGAACAGGCTGGCGGACCAAAACACACTGCTGAGGGGAGCAGCAAGCGAGACAGGAGAGGTCTGCTGTGCCATGTAGCTATCTCCCTGGCCAGCTGGGAATCGAACCTGCGCTGCAGAGGCTGCAGACAGCTTCACAGCATGGCACTCAACCCACTGTGCCACCGGGGAGGCCCTCTTCTGATTTAGTTATAAGGACAGAATATCAGAATTTCTTGAGGAAACCTCTGTGTGATACAAGAAGAAGGAGAAACTCCAGGGGCATGGGCAGGGGTGAGAGTAAAGGGGGACAGACGACACGCTGGCACAGTGGGAGAAAGCTGAGCCCTACAGGAGGTGGCCTTTCCCCGTCCAAGCCCTCTTGCAGGCTACTAATCTCATGAATTCTATGTGACGGAATTTGGTGATGGTGAGTGGCCATGGTGGTGCTTGAAAACTAAGGATGTTCATCTGCTGTGTTTTAGGGACACCAAGAGAAAGAGGAACTACAAGAAAGAGGGAGTCAATTTCATTCCCCACTTCACTTCCCACCCTCACCTGATCTCAGGAAGGGATTTTCTGCTTACTGCTGTGAACCTCAGAGTGTTCCACAAGAGCTGCAGACTCCAGGAAAGGCCTAGAGTCACAGACATAGATTATGGAACCACAAACACCCTGCTCTGGACACGCAGGCTTGGAAGACATTACATACTCAGAAAGCAGTTTCCTGAGTCATTTCATTGAATGATACAAGAACTCCCCACACTATGTCCTGCTATTAACCCCATTTTACAGACACAGGGAATGGAGTACAGGGAGATTGGAAATTTGTGGTGGCTGCGTGGCTGCTCGGCTGCTCGCTGGTGTTAGTGAGCACCAACCCGGTGGGTTAATCTAGAAAGTCTGCTCTTCCTCTGCACACTAGCCCTCCAGGACGGTCCTCAACCTCTTACAGCACCTGGATCCTGCTACCTGCCGCACGAAAGTCAAAACTTGAGAGACAAGTGTTGGTGGGAAGAAATCAGTATATTCAGGAGCCAGAACCTGAAAAGATGGTGACTATTGCCTGATAATCACTCCCCATCTTTGGTCAGAGGGCTTTAAAGGGACAGGGGCTGTGTGGGATGTGTGGGTCCTGTGGCCTATTTTGATGTTATCTTGACTCGTGGCCATGGGGTGAGTGGGCTGCCTCAGTTGTCAAGAGAAAATGCTAGTGATACACCACAGGTCTCTATCTTGGTCTCAGCCTGGTTTTCTGTAGTTCGGCCTTTTTTTTTTTTTTTAAAAAAAAGATTTATTTATTTATTTATACAAGCACTGGGTACAGTCAGAAGCTTGGGAGGGTAAGAGGATTCATCAGAGCCAGAGCAGGGAACAGAACAGGCAGACTGACGAAATACACTGCTGAGGAGCAGTGGGCACGGCAGGAGAAGTCTGCGCGCCATGTGGGACCCTCGCCAGTGGCCGGGGAACGAACCGGCGCTGCAGAGGTCGCAGGCAGCTTCGCAACCCAGTGCTCAACAACTGCACCACCAGCGGAAGCCCTCTGTAGTTCTGTCTTGAGGAAAAAAAAAACAAAAATGAAGAATTTAGGGTTATAGGCCTGGTGAGCATCACCCAAGTTGGGCCAAATTGTACTATAACACCCACCTCTCTCATTCTCTCCAGACCTTATGGGGATTATGCCCAATCACCATGGCCCAGAGTAGTGCCTTGTTCAAAAGGAGCCCAGGAACTTGGTGAGGGGAGGCAAGCTGGCAGGTTTGAACTACCCAAGAAAGTGTGGCAGCCAAGAAGCTTCCTAGTCCAGTGCATCCAGGCCTTTCAAATAAGTCACTCAAAAAATGTCTCTGCATCTGAAATTTCCATCAAGACATTTGTCACCTGGGTAATGCGTCCACCTAAAGAAAAAAGATTTATATTTTATCATGATGTATTTTAAGAGACTAAGTCTAGGAATGTTTGTGTCAAACCCTGTTTGGAAAGATGCAAGAGATAAATACATTTCAATAGGAAAATCACAAAAATCCAGGAGGAGGAAAAATAACAATGTCTTGTCTTGTTATAACACATGATGGCTACTCCTGTTGTTGATTTTGGAATTTAAAGGAAAAAGCACATCTCCAGGGTCTCTGTTTTGATTTTTTTTTTAAGGGAACAATCCTTTATGATCAATATCATGCAGGGAGGTCTTGGTCCACGGCACCAGCACATATGACTTTGTCTTCGAGTCGCCACGCTGCAGTCCCCAGGGCTTCAGGCTCCCCACACAGGTGAAGGAGCTTGCACTGACAGGTGGTGGGTGCAAGGTGACACGTTATTCCATCAGAGGATTGGTGCCCCTTTGCTGTTCTTGCCCTGTTTTTAAGGGGGAATAAATGGGTAAAATAAGCTCTTCAGTCCCAAACTCAGCCAGTTACCAGATGTTCATCTGAGCACAAGCTCAGTGGCAGGAACAGCTCATGCTAAACGTCAGTCTTCTGCCACCCACGCTTGTTTATTCCCTTTTCCAGGCCAACGGGTACCCCAGAGAAGGGAGAATGAGAAGAGAAGGGAGAATGAGAAGCAGAGGAGAACCGGGGAAAGGAGCCAGGAGAACCATCAGACTGTTTCAGCTTTGTGGACAGTGTGACCTCCCTTTTAGATTATATCAACATCCAGAAATAAAAGCTTATCAGACTGGTGATTGTCTGATAATGAGTAATACATATTTAGGAAAACTATCCTTAAGGAGTTAAATTTACCAATCAGTTGAAAATTCAATGAGATTTACAAAGGCTGTGTCTACACAAGAGAGTTATACTCGAAATAAAGCCTTCTTACATATTCTTCACTCTTACCTGCCATTCCACATCACCAGCACATAAGCCACCCTTGAAACAAGGCCACTGTAACAGAAGGGGGCACCCTCAGGAGACCCAAAAAGTGTACATGCAAGTGGGCACCTGTGTGGATGTTTATGTACATGTTTGCATATGAAAAAGAGTGGGCTTCTGGGATTCAAGACATGTAATATAGAATACTCCTCGGACCATTGCTCTGTGGAGACAAAGTGTGAGCTTTGTCACAATTTCCTCTTAAATTGTTTATTTCCTAGGGCCTCCCTTGTGGCGCAGGCGGTTGAGCACCGCGACATGAAGCTGTCCACAGCCTCTGCAGCAAGGTTCAATCCCGGCCGGCCGGTGAGAATCCCACATGGTGCACAGACCTCTCCTGCCACACCCGCTGCTCCCCTCAGCAGTATATTTCATCAGTCTGCCTGTTCTGTTCCCTGCTGTGTCTCTGGTGATCCTCTCACCCTCTCGCGCATCTGGCCTATACCCCAATTCTTGTATAAATAAATCTATCTTAAAAAAAATTCTTTATTTCCTAAATTCTTTCTTGCATCTTTAACTGTAAAATTTGACTCAAAATACCAACTTGGTTACAGATTTCTCTGACATAGGTTGTGAATCATCCAGGGAGACAATGTCTGCAAAGTTCTGCAAATATTTCCAGAGGCAAACACACATATTTATTGGTAATATTTCCAGGTAAGTAATTTTCTACAAAACCAAAAGTGACTAGGTTCCTACATACCAGCCTCTGTATATCGAGTCATCAGAAAATATCGATGGGGAGTATAAGAAGCAGCTGTTTTCAAGTGCACCAACTGCTCTACCCCAAACTATGCCTCCTGAGTCCCAGAATTTAAGGGGGAATCTGTAAGTTACTGTGTTGGTCACTCACAAATAAATGCAGTCAATTGACTGCAAAGATGCAGTCAATGTGTTTAGATTCTCCTTCTCCTCTGGCCTCTCCTCCCTCCCCCAACTGACCCCGAATCAAAGGGAAACCCTTCTTTCTCCTGTGGAATGGCACCCAGTCATTCCACTGTCTTTGTGCCTCCTTCCACCTCCCATCCCTGCCCTTGATGGTCTAAGACACATGCATTCCCCAGCAGCTCTGCCTCACCTGGAGTGCACTGTAGCATAAGACAAAGTTGCTGTTGCCTGGAAAGTGTTTTGAGCTTTCAGTAGCTTCCATCAGCACATGGTACTAGTTGGCTGAACAATGAAGTGTTAGAGAAATGACCTGTGTGATTCAGACCATGTGTATGTCTGTTCCCTGTACTGCCCCTCCTTCCTGAGTTCAAGATCAAGGTCAATTCGATGTCAGGAAGTCGAAAGCAGAGACGAAGCAGGAAGATTGTATTACATACCAAGTCATCCATGAGGCAGCTGGTGTGGGCAGGAGAAAGAATAATCAAAATTTAAAATAACTAGGGAGCTTGCAGTTTTGTTTAATAGTAGTTTAATGTTTGAACGTATTATGTGTGTGTTGATTATTTGGGCTGGTTTGCTGATTTGTTTAGCAAACTCTTTTTTTTCAATTATACCTTTCAACCAAATATCTTTCCAGGAACCAAGAGATTTCCAACTAGTCTGTTTATGGGATCAGCTCTTCTTGCAAAGATGGAGGGAGTTGGCATTGGTCTCATCTTGCATTTATCAGCCCTAAAGTACATCCCAAGAAAGCACTGTTAAGAGGAAAGTCCCTGCTGCCTTTCTCCTCATGATTTATTCTGGAAGAACATGCAAGTTGGGAAACGACAGTCAGTTCCTCCTCAGTCCCAGTCTCCCTGATTAATTCTCTCTCCAGCTCATCCTCCATCCCCCTCAAGTCAGTCTCATTCCTATTTCCCAGCCTCTGAGCATATTCTCACCGCTTCCCTTCTCTGGATATATCTGTTCTTCAGCTCCTGTCATTTCCCAGTGTCCAAAGCAAGCACAGCCTCCTCCTTCAGACCTTTTGAGGCATCTCTGGTCCTCACTCCGCTTTCAACATTTATCTTCTTGTTGGACTGGACGCATGGATCAGGAACATGGGAACCTCAGTTCTGAAACATTCACCAAGGTGTTTTAGCTTTAAAGACAGACAGACACACATGGCTATGTTTATGAACAGAGAGGAGTCTTGAGCAAGGGACATGACTTCTTCTATTGCCCCCACTTCTACCTTGCTCTGTACCTCTCTAAGGCCTGGATGGCACAGCTAGAAAGTGAAGGCTGGGCTGCTCAGGTGTTGCCCTTCACCTGTGCCAATATCTGGAATGTCGGGGGGAGGGGAACAAGGAGCTCTGTGAAGAAAGTAAGACTGGGAAAGGATAACTGTATTTGTTTGAATGCTTATGCTTAACCCCTGTTTGACCCACACAGAATTTCATAAAAAAGGAAAAAGAGCCAAGCAAAAATCCTGATTTTCATTTTCTTGGGCCAAGCCACACCAGTCTTAATTGCTGACTATGAAGGGCCAGACACAGCTGACGGGCCAGCCCCCGTCTAGGTCTCCAGCCAGACTCCCAGCTGGAATGAAAGCAGAAAGAAAGAAAGAAAGGAACAGGACTGCACAGACCCTTTTGAGTGGCCTTGTCACCTGCAGGTTTAGGCTGAGCCTCTTAAAGCCACCCACCCCAAGGTTTGTCTTCAGTCACTGTGGGTCATAATGAGCACAAAGCTGTGTTGCTCGGTGACAGCTGATGTCATCACTGTTCCCGAGACTGTGAAGGGAACAAGGGAATGGGGAAGGAACCAGCAGGACGTATATGACCAGGGCTCAGGCAGCTCCAGCCTCGCTTGACTCTCCTTTGACCATCGACTGCAGAGTCTTTGAAAGAGAACAAAACACTGAGAACTTCTGCCTGGGTTGGAAATACCAGATTGGGGTATGTGGACTCAAGGAACCTGCATCTTTGGGATGTTGGAAAGGATCTGGTCCAGGGATGCGAGTATATAATTTATCCAAAGTCTGAGTTAGCTGGAGCCGCTCCTGGGTGAGAACGCTGGCAATAGTTAATAACCAGTGAAATCCCAGCGGAGGACACCATCTGCAGCCGAGCTGATGAATTCAACACGAAGCGGCAGTGGCAGGAGCTGGCGAGAACACTCTGCAAATGAAGCTGATGGGGCAGCGTGCTAAGGGAATAGACCTTCCTTGCTATAATTGCACCCCTCTCGCGGCCTTCCCCTCCAAGCCTGCACGGCTGTCACAGGTTAGGGAGCCAAGGACAGTGCAACGCAAGCTGAAGTCAGTGGATCTTCTCACGACACAGCTGAAAGTGAGGAAATAAACCCTGGGCCTGAAAAGCCTCAACCAGGGCTGAGGCCTGATTTTGCCTTGCAAAAGCTCTATGACTTTTATATAGCTACTTAACCTCCGGGGGCCTCATTTCCATTATTTCTGAAATTGGGGTGATAACACCTGCCTGGCAGGATTGTTGGGAGATTAACACAAGATAAGGTATGTGAAATAATCAAAGCAGTTTTCATTTCAAAAAGCAGAATTCCCATGTTGAGGCCAAATGAGGAATTTTGTTTTTGTTTATTTATTTCTTATTTTCTTATTTATATATATTTTACATCATTGTTCATTTTCATTTTTTTTTACTTGATTGAAGGCTTTATGGCACATAATAGGTAGGTTTTTTATAGTTGCTCTCAGCTTTTTTCACACTGACTTCCATTGTATTTGGGTGTTCTATGCCCGAGATTGCTCAGCTGCTGCTGTTGCCATTGGTTTGTTTTCTTTCAGGATCAAGGTGGGTACTTTCATATAAAATCTTATTTTTAATTCCTTCTCTGGCAATTCTTTCCTGGATTCTTTGTTTTGCATAGTTATACCTACAATGGAACCAGCATCCTAAAGTCACTAAGAAAAATCCTCCTACTCCAACATCACATGATCTTCTAATTTTACCTTTTCCTTCCCGGGCTTGCCCTGCTCCTGCTTGGCGGCCATGGGGCACCCATTGTTCATTTTTAAACAATGTTCAATTTTTTTTTTATCCCCCACCCCCTCAGGTGTAGTCCTCATGGAATTTCCTTCACCAGTGCACCTGCGCACCATCACCACAGTCCCTTGTGCTTCTCCCTCCCTCCCTCCAATCCCTCTCCCTCCTCCTCCCTTGCAGGAGGTCTCTGATTCATAATTGTGTTTGTTTTGTCTTCTTTTGTTGTGTTTTGTACTGTTATTATTTTGTCCCCTGATGTCTTATTTAATTCTTCTATATTCCTCCTATTAGTGAAACCATTTGATATTTTTCTTTTTCCTTCTGAATTATTTTACTGAGCATAATTCCTTCATCTCAGTAACATCTTTAAAGACTCATCACCCAAAGCAAAGAAAGCTAAGGAAAAGATAAACAAACTAAAAACTACATCAAACTGAAAAACTTCTGTACAGCAAAAGAGATATTAACCAAAACAAAGAGACACCCCATTGACTAGGAAAAAATCTTGGCACTCCATACAACTGATAAAAGACTGATCACAAAGATATGCAAAGAACTCACACAACTCAATAAAAACAAAATAAACAATCCAGTCAAGAAATGGGCAGAAGAACTTAAAAGATCTTTCTCCAAAGGGGAAATGAAAATGGCCAACAGGCATATGAAAAAGTGTTCAACATCCCTTATAATCAGGGAAATGCAAATCAAAACCATAATGAGATACCATCTTACACCAGTAAGAATGGCACATATCAAATCTAGCAACAACAAATGTTGGCGAGAATGTGGTGAGAAAGGAACTCTCCTACATTGCTGGTGGGAATGCAAACTGGTCCAACCACTATGAAAAGCTGTCTGAAGATTCCTCAATCTAAAAATGGAGCTGCCATATGCCCCAGCAATTCCACTCCTAGGAATCTACCCAAAAGACATAAAAACATTGATTCAAAAGAATACTTGTACCCCTATTTTTATTACAGCACTATTTATAATAGGTAAAACCTGGAACAACACAAATGCCCAAAATTGGATGAGTGGATCAAGAAGATGTGGTGTATATACACAATGGAATACTATTCAGCAATCAAAAAAGATAAACTTGTGCCATTCACTGAGCTAGAAGGAATTATGCTCAGTGAAATAAGTCAAATGCGGAATTTTGCATATGGATGCTGGAGGCTCTCGTGTAAGCTAACTGAAAGAAGGCAGCTTGGCCATGCCCAGGATCTCCTAGAGCCAGGGGCTTAAATGTGACCGGACTTTTCTCTTCCTTTCTTCCTTCTGCTTGAAGATTTCATCTCTATTTCTGGAAACTCACTTTCTCTAGAAATCAAAAGCCAGTGACAACTCTAGGCTTCCATATCCACAGTGCCAGTAGAGACTGCTGACTGATACCCAAAATTGCAGTGGACCCTTCTTCAGTCACATGACCAACCCTGACCCAGTTAGCTGTGGCCAAAGGGACAAAGCCTATGAAAAATGGATGCTCTTTCAGGGGCCCCATGGTGGGGCTGGGCGAGGAAAATGTCACAGCAGATGAAGCCGTGGTACCAGAAGGTGTGGGTGGACAGTGGACAGTCCACTCAGGGTTTTGTAAGTGATAAGAAGCACCTTGAACATACTGCATGCTGAGAAGCCCTTCCAAGCCCCGAGTGCCCATCAACAGATGCGTGTCAATCTCCATTTATTGGTCCTAAGAAAGATATACGCTCCCTGTCTGTTTGGACACCTGCATTGCAGCAGTAGTTTTCTAAATGTGATGAGCTATAAATAGTCTGACACCAGTTTAATATTAATCCCCATAGAAAAGAACTAGGAAGAAATCTATACTTGGAAGGTCAATAAGTGTTTGGTCTGACACAATGAACAAGAACCAGAAAAGATTAGAGGTTTGTATTTAAATGGAAAGGAAATTAACTTGTTGATGGAATACACCCCTCTGTGGTTTGGACTGATAGTGAGAGTCCACAGTCTGAGTTAGTTAGCTCTGAAAACTTGATACCATGGTTTATAATCTGGTACTCTTGCTCCATTTCCAAGAGCTTGGCCCACCATAAAATAAATGGCCTGCCTTGCAAGTGGAGAAACAAGAGGGTAGGACCCCCTGCAGTGGTGGGGCTGCTGGGGAAGGGCATCCTTTAGGGATCTGAAGTTATCTCTTCCACAGTACAAAAAAGGTTTTCATTGCTTCCCTCTAACTTTTCACCTGGTAGAGGTTGATTTTCTCTGAGTTTGTAAAATGACTTCGAGGTTGGCCACCGTGATGGCCAGCATTGGTGACATTGTAGGTAGATCTCCTCTATTCTAACAAAAACTCCCCTAAAAATTAGGAATCAGTGTGATAAAACTTCAACCACACTTTTTTTTTTCTCTTCCTCCTACTCCTTCTCATTATTAATCATTAAGCAGCTGTAAGTGAATACCAGGAAACTTGAAAAATTGGTTGTGTTACAACCCCAATGAAAATTCTCTGTGTCCCTCTGGGGTTGACAGTGGCATCAGAAACAAACATCTGCTAATGGCTGAGAAAACACCCTGCTGGGAAAGTCACACACCTTGACACCTGTCACCAAGACTGCCCAGCACCAACTTGGACTTGGAAATGTGAAGTCCTGCACTCTGCTCATATTCCTTCACCCCTTAGACAATCACAGAACCTCCATCTTTTGGGGAGCCAGCTTTGCTATGGGGCTAGCCCGATTGCTGACTCCCTCGGTGGTCATCTGATACAATCTACACGTAGTCTTATGTTTCATAATTTGGTTTTCTGGGCAGAAGCTAAAGACCCAGTTTGGCTGTTTGCAATACAAACCTGGCCACATCAACTTTTACCTATGTTTCCTCTGGCTTGTACTTGGCATTTGCTCACAATAAATCCTTGAATAATTGAATAATGGGAGGAGAGGAGAGGTAATCCTTAAAATGCTAATCCTTTCATTGTCAACATCTTATAGTCTTGGACATTACAACTGAGTAATTGCTACCAAAGGCCAACAGTAGCTGAATTAAAATCCATAATTGTGCTAAAGCAATACTATTTATAGGTAGAAAACACCATGCACAAGCAATGCACATTTTTTAAGACCCTGGCTGAAGATGAAGAGTTGGGTGACAATACCTCAATAATGATGATTTGGTATATAGAGGAATTGATAGAACTTGGTTTTATCAAACACTGGACATTGCTTTGCCAAGCACAACTCTGCAATTATGTCCGTGCAATTCTTGCCCTTCATACTCAATAGAAAAAAACATGGGATCAGTGACAAAGAAGGGCCTGTGTGAGGGGGACATTGACACTTGTTCAGCAGAAAGTGAACTAAGCAGGAAGGAGAATGTCAGGCACCTGTATCCCACCCACCTGGGCAAAAAAACTGTCCATAGGAGACAGTTTGGACTTCAATTGCATTAGGGGAGTTTATGTGATCACTAGAAAACTTGAGAGACTTGGGAATGTGAGTACAGGGCAAGTCTGAGTGGGGCATCCAGCAGTATCTTAGAGGAAGCAGCTGCTCTGGCTTGGCTAGTAGAACAGACAGCTTGGAGTTTAGAATAAGGCATCAAGCAATGAGAGAGCAAGAGATGACGCTACCACAGCTCAAGGAGGGAGAAGCCCACAGAGCCCTTGAAAGGTTCTCTGGAACCTAAAAGTCCATGGACTGGGCTGGGGGCTCTAATTCTGGCTCTATCATAGATCTAATGCCCCCAGCTACCCATATTCTCCTAAAAGAGTCATTTTTCTGCTCGAAGCATAAGTTGACCTCTCTGCAACTTGGTTGCTGGACCAATTCTGAATCTTGGTCTGAAGTTCTAAATTTCTACAGATGGCAAGCACCCCAGACAACACTGTGATAGGTGACTTATCTGAATTTTCCTCTCAGTGGATGCCCATTTTAGTCCATTTGTGCTGCTATGGCAGAATATCATAGCCTGTGTGGCTTTGCAACAATAGGAATTTTATTTCTCACAGTTCTAAAGCTGGGAAGGGCAAGATCAAACTTCTGGCAGATATCATGCATGTTGGAGACCTGCTTCCTGATTAACAGATGGGCAACATCTTGTGTTCTCACCTGGTGGAAAGGATGAGGGAGCCCTCTTGGGTCTCATAATTTTATAAGTGCACTGGTCCTTCATGATTCCACCTTCATGACCTAATCACCTTCCAATGACTCATTGTTGCATATTAGGATTTCAGGATATGAATTTGGGGAGGATACAAACATTGAAACAATAACTGCATAAAAGAATATATGTATCTAAAAAAGATAACTTTGCATTAGCTTCAAAATCTGAGCCATCCATGTTGAAACACAAATTGATTGTAAATGGAGTTTAAGTACATTTTGTTCAAATAATAAAATTCAAATAATAGATATTGTGACATTTAGAAAACATGATAAGAGACCCAGACTCAGTCAGGAATTTCTTAAATATGGAACTCAAAGGCAGGATATATGAGAATTAAACAACTGGTAAGAAAATGCTTCTTTTACATCAAGATCCACTTGTGAACTCTGCAGGGTTTGGGATGACTGGAGGGCTGCACACACAAGTCAAAATTTTACAATTTTTAAATTAAATAAAAAACTAGTAAATAAAGTTTTCCTGCGTTGACCATCATTCTCTCAAAATGACTTGGAGTTAAAGAAAATAGAGGTATCATCCAAGGTCAGGTAATGGCTGTTTGGATGTTACACCTACAGCTTTAGCAACAAAAGAAAAAAACTTTGTAAGTTGGACATCGCCAAAGTGAGAAACTATGCTTGCTTTGAAGGACACCTCACAGAATGCATGAAAATATTTGCAAATTACATATTTGATAGGGCTCAAGTGTCCAGAATTTATAAAGAACTCTTACAACTGAACAGTAAAAAGACAAATAACACACTTTTTTTAATGGAAAATGACCAGATATTCCTACAAAGTGCAAGTACAAATGACTAAAATATTGTTCAACGTAAGATGCTTAATATCATAACTCATCATGGGAACACAAACAGAACCACAGTGAAGTACAATTTCATACCCATTAGGATGCTTCCAATCAAAATGACAGAAAATAGCAAATTCGGATGAAGATGGTGAGAAATTGGAGCCCCCATATATTGCTAGTGGTTATGTAAAATGGTTCAGTCACTTTGAAAAAACAGTCTGGAAATTCTTCAAAAGATAATTTTAGAATTATCATATGACTCAGCGATTCCACTCGCAGTTATATACCAAAAAGAACTGAAAACATGCTCCCACAAAAACTAAGGAATGTTCTGTGTAGAGTTTTTCATATTAGCCAATATGTGGAAACAAGCCTAATGCCCATCAATTGGTGAATGGACAAAGAAAATGAGGCACAATGGAATGTTATTCAGACACTGTTGAAGTGTTGATACATGTTACAATATGGATGAATCTTGAAAACATTATTCTGGGTGCCAGTCATACAATACCACTTAGACAAAATGCCCAAAACAGGCAAATCCACAGAGACAGAAAGATTAGTGGTTACAGGGAGAATAACTATTAATGGGTGTAGTGTTTCTTTTTGGGCATGATGGAATGACCCAGAATTAAACAGTAATTATGGTTGTAGAATCTTGTGACTATACTAAGAACTGTTGAATTGTACACTTTGAACGGGTGGGTTTTATAGTATGTGACTTGTCTCAATTTAAAAGGTAACCTGAAAGGTCAGGCTTTAATTTAGAGTTTGCCCTTTACCCCTGCATCCTGTTTGACTCTCCCTGTATCGGGAGCATCCTCACCTGCTTCCATGTGAATGTCCTTGCCCCCATGGCCTAGCTCTGACCACACCTGCCAAAGCACACACCTCTCAGACCTGGCGGTGAGCACACCAGCGGCAGAGCCTGTCTCAGGAGGATGTCCCTGTGCTCAGGGTCCACACAGGCCCTTCAAGTGGACGCAGAGACATTTGAGTGGCAACTCGGTAATAGGTACCCAGTGGGTGATCACAGAGTCCAGAGAGGCAGTTTTCTTGACCTTTCAGATGCTGTTCCTTAACAAAGGGCACAGCTGGAGAAGGGGGCATGAGAGTCCCTCTGGCGTGTATCAGGCAATGCCCCTGTGCAACCAGCCGTGCAGTGGTGAAGGACAGTACTGGTGCATTAGTGAATAACATGGCACCAAAGGAAATGGGTGATGGATACTTTCGAAAAATATGCAACAGGGAGGGTGGCCGTTCTCCAAAAGTGCCCACTTTCCTGATGCCCTGGGGACAGAACCAAGCTCATTCTGAGAAACTGGATGAAGGAAGAGCACTTAAAAATAGAAAACTGAGGAGTAGCAAAGGGACTAGAAGGGCAGGCCCAGGGCATCAGCGAGGAGTTGGCAGGATGAGGGGCTTAGAACTCAAAGGCATGGACTAGGGCTTTGCAGGAAATTAGATGCCTGTGAACCTGTACCTCTAGCTGCAAATATGTGGCATTTGCTCCTAGCTCACACTGCTCCCTGCAATACGCCCGCTCCTCTGTTACGTCCACCTCTTGCTTTCACAGAAATCCTTCTACTATCACCTGAGAAAAAGCCACGGCAGACCATCCATTTCTCTGGGTGAAATAGGAACTTCTAGAAAGAATGAGATGAGGGTCAGAGGCAAGATGCCTGGTATCAGCAACACCCCTGTGTTTGGAGCGGAGCAATCACAGTCACTTTCAAGAGCCATCACAGTCCTTTTATTTCTCAGGCTGAGCACTTAGGGAGGAAAGAGACAAATCTAATATCTTGTCTGAGGCATCATTTTCTCCCCATTGTGTAGAAATAAGGATCAGGGGAGAGGTGCCACTGTAAACTTGAGCATTACTCTGCTGTATTTGCTGGCGGGGCGGGCAGGGCACACCCTGGAGTGCAACAGGAGCTCCTCCCTTTAGGGATGGAGCCCAGCTTTGCCCTCATGGAGACAGCAGCTCAGCGCTCCACTCTGGTTATGCTCACTTTTCTAGCTCCCATACTCGCCAAGGGGAGAGCAGCTAAAGACTGTTCCCAGACTTTTCATCAACTCTGAAGCCCCAAGAAACAGCCTGAGAAAGCTCCACGCCAGTGTGCTGTGTTCCCTGCCCCTCACATTTTGTGGTACCCCCTGGGCCCCATCCTGTAGGTCAGGTCTTCCCTTGAGGTTCATGATGCGGGGATGGATTTTAGCATCAGACCCACCTAAGTTTAAATTTCCACCCAGTCTCTTAGTGTTGTTTTCCCCATCTTTAAAAAGTGGAGAAATAGGGCCTCCCCGGTGGCACAGCGGTTGAGCGCTGGGTTGCGAGGCTGCCCGCAGCCTCTGCAGCGCCGGTTCGATCCCCGGCTGCTCCCCGGCCCCCGGAGGAGGGTCCCACATGGCGCGCAGACCTCTCCTGCCGCCCGCTGCTCCCCTCAGCAGTGTACTTCGGTCCTTCTGCCTGCTCTGCTCCCCGCTTTGGCTCTGGTGAATTCTCTCACCCTCCCGCGCTTCTGACGGTACCCAGTGCTTGCATAAATAAATATAAATAAATAAATAAATAAATCTTAAAAAAAAGTCAAAAAAAAAAAACCTACCACTTTAAAAAAGTGGAGAAATAATAGCTCATGTGGCATTGCTGTGAGCTTTAAGTGAAACTCTGTAAGTAAATCTCTGGGACATTTTAAATACTGTGTTAAAAAACAAGACGGCAGGTCCAGCATACAGTCCCTTGTGCTAAGTCCCCCAACTTATTTACACTTTCTGCTCTCCCAGAGCTGGAATCTTACACCAGGAATCACCTGCTCAACCCTCGTTAGGTAATCTGCCCGATGGACCCCTGCCATTCCCTGAAGAAAAATAACTTGTCATAACCAATCCGCTTCTTTGCCTCGTCCAGCTTCCCGGTCCCACTCCCTTCTGCCTGTGAAAGTCTTTCGTTCCTGCAGCTTCTCAGAGCTCCTTTCTCTCCCTTAGCCTGGATACTGCCTGATTCACAAATTGCTGAATAAAGCCAGTACGATCTTTAAATTTTATTCAGTTGAATTTCATTTTTCAACAACCAGAAAATAGACGACGACTATGACCACATGGAGGAGGGGGCATGGGCGGGGCTGGAGCTCCCTGGCTGAGCTTGGGGGGCAGTCACAAGCAGGGGGGGACAGTCACAAGCAGGTAGGGGGCAGTGATGATGGCTTCTCAAGTCCCATCCATGAGGGATGTGCTCACCATAAGAGTTATTGATAAAGAGGTTTCATTTTCAAAGGAAAACCAGTCCTTTCAGTGCAAATTAATTAATTCAGTGCAAATTAATAGTATAAATACAGTTGGGGGGGAGGGTGAGAGCAGGACTAGATTTTAAAGTACATTCTTCATAGAATGGTTTCCAAGGATTCATTTTCTAATGGAAAGTTAAGACTCATCATTCCGTTTGCTCCTGAAAAGGTTTGGGTAGAGAGAAGGGGGCTTCTATGTAGCCATTGCTTACAAAGGCTTTACTCTCAAAGCATTTTGCCTTTCAGGGTCTGCCCGCCCACCTCCACCCTGCACCACCCCCTCTCCGCCCCCGCCACAGTTGTTAACTTGGTTGTGTTCGAGCTCAGCTCTGGGCTGTTTCGCAGCACCATGCACCCTCCACCTACCCACTCACGCACTGCCATAGAGGGGAGCTGATGCTGAGTCTTCTGGGTACCCTGCGGAGAGCAGAAATAGAGGAATGAGAGACTGCCACAAATGCACATTCAGCTTTACTCCAAATATCAGGAAAAACGTGTTTCCCCCTCTGGTCCTATTAACCTTGGTCTTTTTGTGCCAAGACAAGACACTTGAGGTGGGGAGGTGGTGGGGGGTACTGTACAGAAAACTCAGCAACTGAGACTGTTTAACATTTTGCTATTATTTCTGAACTGCCATCTCCCATTCAAATTTTGGGCCAACTGCTATTTCTGTAGCCCTTAGTATGAAACAGGGATGATGAATTGTTTGGTGCCAGGCACATAAAATAAAGGAGGACAATGAAGGTAAAAATAATGCTGCTGTGATTTATGGTTCATCTATATGCTTTTTCTCTCCTTTCAATATTCTTTCAACTTTTTCTCACTTCTCTAAAATAAATTTTCTTACTCCAAATACTTAATCTTATTTTTATCTTTCTGAAGTTTATTTTATAATAAATAGCTTTCCCTCCAATGGCATGCTTTTAATGAGCTGCCAACCGCCCACTCAATCAAATTTCTCTAGCATCGACCACGAACCAGGTCCTATGCAGGAACCAAAGAGGGGATGCCAACTGGCCCTGGGCCAAGGAACCCACCCAGTTGGGGAGGGAGGGTTTACTACAGGTCTGCATTGAATCCATGGTAGGTTAGAGGTCTTCACCCCAAATAGGGAAGACCAAACACAGCCTGTTTAGGGAGGTGTTGGGCAAGATTTCTAGAGAGCCTGCCAGGGCAGCTGGGGTGTGTCAGGCATTCCTAGTGGGGACCCTTGACCTAACACCTAATAAGTGTGTGACTCTGACCTCTGCCACAGACACACAGATGACCTGGGTACAATTTACTCAACTCCCTTAACTCCAGATTTCTCTTAGATAAAGTGGGAATGATAATGGTATCTATCTCACAGGGCAATTATGAAAATTATGTGAGATACCATAGTAAGGTGCTTAACAAAATTAGCTTCTATAATATGAATAATAACTGTGATGATGATGATAATAATAGCAATAACAAATCATTGTTACAACAACAACTCAAGCCTAATCAAGGGTGACATCCACAGTCAGGGATAAGATTACCCCAAAGTAGAACATTTTGAGTTTCCAATTAACACAAAGCCCAACATTTGAGACAGTAAACTAGCAGGTGCCAGCCGAGGCGGAAAGGAAATAACCGGATTTAGGCTGGAGAGTCAAGCCATTTGGCTGACTGACTGGCATGCAGATATAGCTATTCTATTCTCCAAGTGATTGTGAGAAGGGGCTAGACAGGGAAAATGTGGCTAGAAGATGAGCATTCAAACACAGGAAGAAGGATCAGCTAGCCCACTAGCCACTCTCAATGGCCTGGAGCAGGAAGGCCCTGCTGGCTGCTTGGTACTCAGAAGCCCTAGGGAGGAGCACGCCGGTGTCACTGGTCACAGCAGACATTTGGTAGTGCCCTGGGTGGGGGCTTCTGTTGCCTCGGGGTCGGGAGGTCCTATACCTGCAGCTGTCATGCAGCATAGTGGTGGCTGAAGAGGGAGGAGCCGAAACATCGGTAACACAGACAACAAAATGTTACAGCAATTTCCCAGGGAAATCAGACGGCACTAGAGAGGTGGAGAGAAAGATTTACTCGTCACACAGGCGGGCTCAGTGGGATTGCACCCAAAAGGCTGAGCACCCAAGAGTAAAAATGGCAGGGTTTTATACAGTTTGTATGAGGAAACTTGCTATCCCATCCATCATAGCATAAGCATTCTTTATTGTTCGGGTACGGGGTCAAGGTAGCCATGGCTACCACTGTGAACAAACAGTGCAGTACACCTAGCAACTTCTCCGCTCCAGCAAGCAGCAGAATCTAAGGAGCAGACTCCCCAAAGCAGCAGACTTGGGAAACTTCCTGCTTCAAAAGGTCCAGCAATATCCCTGCTCTCGTGAAGTTTCATTCCGCAGAGAAGATACAAACTACACAAACGAGGCTGCCATATATAAGAATCTGCAAGGTTCTCTCCTTTGTGACAATCCACAGCTTATTAAATTTGGGTCCCAATAACACTGGATATGTCCAAGACATTGTGGTTATGAACTTCATCTCTGGAGTCAGCTTTTTGGGATCAAAAGCTACCAGCCCTTTGACCTCAGGCAAGATCTTGAGCCTCTCTGTGTTTTCAGACCCTTATCTGAAAAATGGGGAGTGATAACAGTAACCACTGTTTTTAGAAGGATTAACTATGAAGATAAAATGCTTGACACATATTATCATTATCATTATTAAAACCAATTAAACAAATTCTAAGCATGGGAGTTTTTCCTTATCCCTTCAACCATTTATTTTTTTCAATGAATCTTTACTGTAATTGTTACTATAGTAGCCCTACTCTGCGCTTATCACTGTTTTAGGGTGTAATCAGCTAGGAGGGAGTAAAACAGCCCAAGCTTGCCTGAACATTCATGCCAGTGGGAGAGTCACAAATGCAATACCATAATAGGTAATAATCAGTTGTCTGAATAAAAGTAAATTCAGAGAAGGCAGTGGAGAGAGACATAGTGACATTGAGATGTAGTGACAGCCTCCTCTGTAAAATGCATGCAGAAGCCTGAAATGAAGTTGGCATGCAGGCACTGATATCTTCGGGAAAAACCTCCTGAGGAAGGGAACAGCACAGATCCAAGGGGGGCATAGCTGAAAACCAGCAAAGAGACATATGGAGCTAGAGTGGTGGGAGAGGGGAAAATGATGTCACAGAGGGAGCCAGGTCTCTGTTTATGTTCTCAAGGAACTGGAAGGTCACTGGAAAGTTCTGAACAGGGGGGATGCCTCTAGCAGACTTTAAATGATCACTTTAGCTGCTGTGGGGGAAATAGATCAGTGGGAGTGGAAGTCAAACAGGGAGCCCCTTTAGTCATGCCTGGCAGCAGGCAGACTTCAGATGGCCCAGTGAGGGGGTTCACAATGGAGGCGGTGAGAAGTGGTCAAAAAATCAGAGTAGATTTAGTGTGCAGAGGGCAGGGAAAGCAAAAGCCCATGGTGCAGACAAGCTGTGCTAGTGCAAGGAATAGCCAGAAGATGCCAGGACAGCCCTGCCTGGGGAGCCCCCGAACACTCTACACCTCTGCGGGGAGGAAATGGGACAGGCTGCCTTCTGAGGCCAGGAGCTGAGAGCTGCCTGCCACTTTCTGAAGTTCTGATCCACATTCAAGGAGCAGCAGAGGCATCCTGCTTGCCTGTCTCAACAGCCCAGCCGCTCCCTGTCTGATTGCATGATGGAAACGGCAATGAATTAAGAACAAAAGATTAATGCTGTTGGCCTGGTGCATTTATATACTCAACTTCCATGGAAACCCAGCGGGTAGTAAATCAGCCAAAACCCATATTTAATAACTCCTGGTAAAACCCAATTTACTCACCTGCCAACCATGGAAAAGTTGATTGCTTTGTCAGAGGATCTCCATTCATTGCAGACCATTGTAACTGCCCCAGACGTAAGAAAACACAGTTTCCTTTTTTGGATAAGGACGGTGCATTGAAAATGAGCCATAAAACAGCCCAGGAGCAACATGCCTGCTGTTAATAATAGTGCTAGATTACTTTATTTGTCATCTATTCCAGATCTGTCTACCTTGGTAGCTGGCACCATGCCTGAATTTTTAACAAGAGCCCTTATAGGACAGAGGGAGGAGGTAAAGAAATGCGGATTTGTGAAAGAAGACATGAAAAGACTGTCCTTTCCCGGCTGTTAAAAACAAGTCATTTGCCCTTAGCCTTGGGGGAAGCTATTAGCTTTCTGGATCACATCTTTTCATACAGTAATTGTACTATCAGGTTTCCCGGGGACCTTTCTACTTCATAACCTTCTAGCTCCGTGATTGGATTGATCAGATTGAAATGATGGGGAAGCTTTCATTTCTGCCTCATTGATTTCAGCTCTCTATTGTCTGCCTAGCTTTTTTTTTTTTTTTGAGCTTCACCCTCTTTCATCAACAAGCTGCTTGTTCCTGAGAAAATTCCTGATGCACTCCAGCTGCTTTTTGCAAGTGAGTGCACTTTGATATAAGAAGTATGAACCAGGAAGGCTAAGCACTGGAGAGGAGGCAAATGATGCTGGTTGATAGATAATTTTGTGCCTATTTTCCTGCTGCTGGTCCCTTTTTTCCTTTGATTTATAAGAAAATTGTTTCAAAGAAGTGAAACGCTTTCTGCTTCTGATCAGAAAGCAGATCTGAGCAGTTGGTATAACTTCAAGTTTCCTGTATCTCTACGGTGACAAAGAACTTGAAAACTTACCTCAGAAAGAATCTAGCATACAGCATGCAGTAAGAAGCAGGGAAATTGGGCTCTGCATTGAACTCAGTAATATACATAAGTGGCCTGGAATCCAGACCTTCTCCTTGGGTTGTGAATTATGCCAAACCTGGGCTTGAACTCCAGTCTGCAAATAGGCAACAACTCACTATTAGTTCACCAATTGGAGTCATACATTTTTTTTGTTGTTGTTGTTGAATGAAGTCTGTAGAATTTCTCAGTTATGAATAGGAACATGGTACAACCCTCATTTTTTAAAAATATTTATTTATTTATACAAGAACTGGGGTGCAGTCAGGGGTGCAGGAGGGTGAAAGAATTCACCAGAGACAGAGCAGGGAGCAGAACAGGCAAACGGACCAAAGACACTGCTGAGGGGAGCAGTGGGCAAGACAGGGGAGGTCTGCTGTACCATATGGGTTTCTCCCTGGCTGGCCGGGATCGAACATGTGCTGCAGAGGCTGCGGACACCTTCACAGTGCAGTGCTCAACCAGCTGCGCCACCAGGGAGGCCCATAACCCTCATTCTAAATGGGAGGAGCCAAAATTTACTCAATATTTTAACAAATAATGGTTCCTTACAGCATTTCTTCAGTTAGACTGGGAGAATAGATTCCCAAAGTTCGGAATGTGAGACTGTGTTGTTGTCGTTTTTAATTATGCGTTACCACTTGGCTAATAGTACAGAAAAATCAATGTATGTATATTCTGAAGTCATCAGCTGAGTCCTACAGCGTTCTTTCTGTGCTTCATTCAGTTCCCAGCTATCTACTAGCACCAAACTACGAGTTTTCCTAATGGCACTCCAGGTACCATTTTCTGTATTTTCTAATGGATGTGGTCATTTTATCTTCCCAGCAACCCTGTGAGATGGATTCTGTTATCAACTGCATTTTACAGAGGAGGGAACAAGCACAGAGATAACAAGATATCTGTGTCATTTTATGCAACTGGGAGGCACTGAAGCTGGGACCCAGCCTGTGTCTGGCTTCAGAGCTGGTAGCTCTAAACAACTTTGCTATTTTGCATCTTGAACCCAGAGCATTCCACTTTCAAGGCAGTGTTTCTCAGATGGGCTCCACAGAAGCCAGGGGATTCGGATATTCAAGAATTAGGAAATGTTATTTTCTCAAAATAAATTTGCACATACCTTAAATTTGCAAAAGCACAAGCTTTGGAATACAGTGGGCCCATGACCACACAGGTTTGAACTGCGCAGGTCACTTAGATGAGGATTTTTATCAACCTCAGCCCACTCAACATGAACACAGTGCAGATGAAGACCTCTATGATGATCCACTTAGGATTTTCTCAATAACATTTTCTTCTCTTTATAAGAATTATGTACCTTATTATTATGTACCTTACCTTTACCTTATAAGAATACAATGTATGATACACATAACATGCAATGCATGTGTTAATCAGCTGTTTATACAGTTATTGGTAAGGTTTCCAGTCAACAGAGGCTATTTGTAGTTAAGTTTTAGGGGAGTCAACATTCAAACATGGACTTTTGATTGTGTAATGGTCAGTGCACCATGATCCCACATTTTTCAGGGTCAACTGCAATACCCTTTAAGGTTCAAATCTAGACAAAGTTCTTACTAGTTAGGTGATCGTAGATGTGTTTCTTTATGTCTCCAATTTCTGTTTCCTTCTCCATTATAACTAGTCTACCTTGTGGGATTATTCAGAGTCTGCTGCAGAGTGATGTCTGAGTTTGATGAGAAAACGCATGTGAAACCCTTGGAATACCACGTATTACCATGAGGTTGTTTCCTCTCCATCTCTACTCCCCCATCCTCTCTCTTCCTCTTACTAGTTGGATATAAGGTCTTTGCTAACAAAAGCAGATCCTGATCTGGTAGGACTGCAAAGGAGCACACTCACCACTCCTCTTGTGTGACAGAGGGACCATTTCCATGGAAGTAAGAATATGCAGTCTATGGTCAGATTATTCACAAACAGAGATGTTTGTAGAGAGTTACAAAGATGAAATGAGGCTCATGACAAGAGAAAACATAAAATATCATATTCTTCTCTGAGACAAGAGGCAATGATTATAATTTTGAAAATTGCCATAAATTTGTGGTACATCTTTGGCCCAGTTGAGCCTTCATTTTTATATCTAAATTGAGAGAATTTTAGTAGATGAGTGGTTTTAAATTTTTAACGACACAAACCTTTCGTTAACAAAATTTATGATCCCAAAAGCATGTTTGTTTCACAAAGCATGGCAACTGGTTATCAATTCATAGTGACTATTTAGAGCTTAATGGGGAGAGGGATTCTATGTCAAGAGAGAAATCTGGGGTGAATTAGCAATATCTGCCAGGGGCAGAAGGGGCAGACAGACCTCCCAGTAAATAGCATTCTATATGGAAGAAAAATATGATAAACAGAAAAAAGGGAACATTTAAGGCTCAACCAGACAGAAACGTCTGACTCCAGTTAACTCTCTTTAGTAAACCATCCTGTTATATGTTTTTAGAACTCTTCCTAGACAATCTTACTCTCTGAGTCTAAATTTTGGAGGTAAAGTACTAAAAAACTAAACAATAGTAAAAGACTTCGGGAAGAACTTGCTGGTTCATTATAAAAATTATTCCAACCGAACGCAGAGATAAAGTGATACCAGCATCCTTTGTGTTGGAACATTAAGCCCAGCCACTACAATATCATTTTTGCCTAAAGCCCCATTTTAATTGAGCGACAAGAAATAAATTAGACTTTCAGGAAACAGAAGTCAGTACCAGATTATCATAGTTGGCTGTGGAATGTTTAGTCTTCTCTTGCAGGCACCTGCTTTGTCTAATTTACTGTCTTGTGGGATGTTTTCATAGCCTTTTTCTAAGGGATGAGTAATGCCCCCTATATTGCACCATGAGCAGAATAAGGCCACAGCTGGTCGAGATGATTAGCAACTTTTACTGTGTTAAAGAGATTTGCCAAACTCAGCAATTTGAAACAGTAGATATTCCTCATGGTGTTCATAAGGTGCCTCAGCTCTCTATTGGATGGGGAATATCCTCCACCAGGAAAAGAAATACCCTTCATTAAAGTTCTAGGAAGAGACTAGTTTAAAGGTTCACCAAGCCTCCCACTTGGGAGACACTTCCAGACCTCAGCACAAGTTCCATGCCTCAGGTGTAAAATATGAAATGCAGAAGACAATATCATTTTTGCCTAAAACCTCATTTTAATCTAGAAGAGACTGTAAGACTGTGTGTGTCTCTCTCCATATTTTTAGGCCCCTTGTCGCTTTCTTTCCCCACCCCTTTCAACCTCAGAACTTTCAGGATGGTTATTGATGTTAACTTTTTTTTTTAACTGTTTTTACATTATCAAATTGTCTGCTATGTAAATGTCCTTATTTTTTTATTGTTCTGACTTTGCTACTCATAAGTCTCTCAAACTCCCTCAGTTTTGCTGAAAATGTCTGCATTTCATCCTTTCTTGACTATATAATACTCTGTGGTGTGGATATACCGTATCACCTTGCTGTTGATGGACAGTAGTTAGGCTGGAGGAAGTTTCCTCTTTACCTGTTTGGATGTCTTCAATAAGTAGGTATTTTTGTATTATTTCAAAAAAATTAATAGATGCTTAAATAGTAAAGGAGCATGCTGGATTGATTCTAAGTTTTTTTCTGGCCCCCACTTCTGATTCTATATAAGCCCCTCTGGCTGCTCCCCTCACCTGCCGTCCTTTCCTGCAAGCAGACGACAGGAGCCCGCCAGCACTAGGCTTTCTGACTTGGGACCACAGTGATCTCAGAGGTGTTTAGCTCTTTTGCCTTTACCAGTGGCTTCCAGAGTAAGCATACTCAGTTGTACCTTAGATCAGAAGACAGTAAGTTGTGTGCTTGATAGTATAACTCAGGAGATGGCCCACAGTGGGTGCCTGAAGGCCGAAGAGAGCATGAACATTGGTTTTCCCAAGCTAGATTGGCTGTACAAAACTGGACACACACATACAACTGCCAACGAGGAAGACATGGGCAGGAGAACGTAGAATGTGATTCTTGCTATTTGTCCTTAGGCTTTCTGCTGCTTAGGAGTACAGATAACTTAGCAGGAGAACGCAGGGCAGCTAGGTCTGTGTCTAACAGAGGATCAAGGACATGTCTCCAGGAATCTAGGTGAGACATGGTTAACACTGGACCCACAATGAAAAAAGACTATCTGGCCTAGAAAAATGTAGTTGCAAAGAACAGAAAACGTCTCAAGCTATCATTTAATATTTTCCAGTAAAAAATGTAAAGATACACCTGAGTGACAGAACAAAACTAGAGCATGAAGGTTAAGAATCAGGACCTCCTCTCTCCCCTAGCCTCTTCCCCTCTCTGTCACTCACAAATATACGCACACACCCGCCTTCCTGCTGACTCTATGAGTCACTTGCTTTAGTGTTGATTTAGGTGCTGAACTGAAACTCACACTTTCATACACACACACATGCACACACACACAATCCCTCTCACTTCTTCTGAGGACCAAATGTTCTTGTGCTCATCCTTACTTCTTGCCTTCTGTCTGTCCATCTATCCACCTATCTATTCATCATTCTCTTGGCTGACTTCCTCTGCTTTCCAAAGTTCAAAGTGGCCTTTCATTTCAGGAATGCACCATTAGCTACCCAAGACCACTTCTGATATCCCAATTCTAGATCAGAAAGAGAAAGTCTTCTTGTCTCAGACCCAGCTAGAAATCCCCCTCCCACCCTGACCAACCATGTAATGAGCAGAAAGGAAATAAGAAGATAAGTAAGGCAGCAAGTGCTTGTGGGCACATGGACACGGGCTATCTGGGAAGCAGACCAGACAGGGAGGAAGATCATCTCAGAACAAGGCTGGACCCAGGAGATGACTGACTCCAGAGAGTTGAAAGGGCACTTGGAGCAGCACAGGCTCCTCCATGGTGGTCTGGATTATGACCTTCCTCATATTTGTTATCCAGCCTCTACCAGGGCATTCCAGAGAAGAAGGTTCCCTGCTGCAGCTTATACCACTTTAGCACAATTCTAATCAGACCTTAGTTCTCCTTGGCCCTGATGCTGAGCACTGCCTCTCATGTTGATCAGCCCTCAGTCTAGTCTCCCTTTGGAGCAACACATGATCGCCAATTCTGGGAAGACTCTGCACAGGTTGTTGGAAAACATATAACTTATGAAAGTTTTATTTCCACAAACAAGGGTGCAATCAGCAAAGGAAAATGCCTCTCTGTCTAGGCAAGTTGTCCTGCCCACCCTATGCATCACTTATTTGATTGTTGGTTTAGTGGCTGAACTGAAACCCATTAACTCACACTTTCATTCATTGCTTCACTCATTCAACAATTATTTATGATGTGTCTACTCGTGTCAAGTACTCCACAGGCACCAGGCACACAGTGTGACCAAGATACCTCTCTCTGCCCTCACAGAACTTGTAGTTTCAGAGGAGAGGTGTTAGTAGCATCACATGCATCATTATCCCCGCAGTGATAGTGGTGGGAAAGGAAATGCAAGAAGCTACAAGACTGTGGAAGTTCTGAGTGATCAGAAGCATTTTTTCTTAGGAAGTGACTCCTAAGAAAAAATGATGCTGAGGATAGTAGCCTGAGGGATAAGTCAGAACAAAAAGGAGGTTATCTCAGGATGAGGAGCAGCCTGTGAAGGACCCAGAGGCAGCAGGAAATTTGACCAATTGGAGTAATGAAGGGGAGGTCAGTCTGGCTGGAAGTTAGTGAGTAACGGGGAGAGGTGGTGTCACCAAAGTACACAGGGCGTGGCCAGAAGAACAAGAGAGAGAGCTACAGACGTCCACAGCACATGACATGCATGTATTTTTATTTTTGAAAGGTCACTATTCTGCTCTGTAGAGAATAAATCAGTGAAAAGGTAGAGCCAGTGAAAGAAGGCAGGTCAGAGGTTCTATGGAACTCCAAAAGAGAGAGAGTAGCCATTTGCACTGGGAGGGTAGGGGTTGGTGGGACAATAGGGTTGGGGAAGAAATCACAGAAGACATTGGATTTTTGAGTCCAAATTAGAGGACTCTGGAATATTACTCAGCAATCAAAAAAGATAAACTCATGCAATTTGCAGCAACATGGATGGAGCTGGAAGGGATCATGCTCAGCGAAATAAGCCAGAAAGAAAAAGAAAAATACCGGATGGTCTCACTCATAGCAGGAATCTAGAAAAACCTAAATAAGGGACCAGGAAAAAGAATAACTATAAGAAAGAAAAAATCAAATTCAACAAACAACTATGAACCAGAGACACACTACGGGGTGGGGGGGATGGGGAAAAGAGTGATGGGGGTCAAAATAAGGGGGTTTCAATTGTATGGGGAATATAAAAATAAAATTAAAAAAATAAAGATACAAATAAATGGGAAAAAAAAGAATTAGAGGACTCCGTGTCTACTGGAAGGGGAGGGAGAAAGAGTATTCTCTGCAAGTCATAGTTATTAAAGCAGAACGATAATGGTGTAGACGTGCCACACACTCCAGGTGGGTCCCAATGTGGAAGAGACATTCAGGAGTCCCTGAATGTGGCCCTCCAAATAGAGATGGCCATACTTTACATGAAGGCAATGCCTGAGCCAAAGTGGAGTGATTCTAACTAGAATGCTGTAGGCAGCCTGTATCAGATCACTCACGAGCAAACAACCTGCTATTAAGACTCCCCTAGATAGTATGATCCTTCACTCTTGTATAACCATGGGACCAGGACAAACAAAATGCAAAAGAACTGTCTCATGATTAAACATGTTTATCTTTGGTATGTTTTGTAATTGAGACAGTTCACGATGATGCTGCCATTGTGCTTCCCCCCAAGGTTCTCTCCCCCGTGTCCCCCAGCTAAACTCTTTGCTCCTTGGCCAGCTTCAGGAGGAAGCTGGGTTATATAAACCCAGCTTATATATCCAGGACCAAGTCTAGGAATGAAGCTGCATGCAAGATTTGCTCTGATAATTAATAATGTCACTTTCAAAAATAGTTAACCAAAAGCTCAGCACCGCAGCATAGGACAGGGAAGGTCCTCCAAGGTATGTGCTCTGCCTCAGAGGCAGAGCAGAGAGAATACACATAGTAAGGGACAGAGGTGGGCAGAGTTCAGGCTTGTGAATTCCAGGTTATTTATCTCACACCACACTGTGCTTCCTTTCATTCTATCCTAGCCCACAAAGGAGAGGGGGGTTTGTGACAGCCAATCTCACGTGTCCTAGACACCCAGGAGTGGCTCAACATGCAATCCCCCACCCCACTGGGGTGGGTTCAGGAATTGACATTAACAATGATGGTTTTGACTTGCACATCTCCTGTTTTTCCTTGTGAAGTTAGTCTTGAAGGCTGCAAGGACTGGAGGATCTATCTTACTCTCTCCTGCCCCACTGCTGCCCTGGCCCCTATCTCATCTGTTAATTGATTTGCTCTGAAGGTCCCTGGCCCCTAGAAACCTTGACTCATCTTCAGCCAAGCTCTGCCAGGTATCTCCAGCAGCTCCTCCAATGGCTGATCGCTGTCTTTCTTCCTGCACACTCAGGCTGTGCCTGCTGGAACTGGAGCCCTGGCCCCCGGGGTCCTTACCCAGCCCTGCTTTACAGGGGCTTTTATGGTGTCAAGGGCATTCCAAGGTCACCTGCCAAGTCAAGAAAGAAATAAGAATAGAAGTATGGCTGCAGGTAGGGTGGGATGGGAGGAAGGGAGGACAGGAAGAGGTTTGGGAGGCCAGCTTGTACAATGTTCCCTGCACCCCAGCTTCCTGCCAAGGACTGTCTGTCCTCTGATGCTCTACACCTCTACTCAGCGACTCCCACTATGTGTCCTGTGACGACTGTGTAGGAGCACCACAGAGACAAAGCAGCTTCTGTTTTGAAGTCCCAGATGGGATGAATGAGCTTAACAACCTGGGAAGGAGTTTCTTATTGCCTTGCTTTTCTCCCCTGGGGGACATGCACATTTTGCCTCTGGCTCTGGCAGTGACCTGTAAGCTGTTGCCAGAAGACAAAAGGGCCTCCTGCTGAGCCAGGGCTGAAGAAGACCATTCATCTTCTGGCCTGGCCAGATCTTTAAGTCCTTTCAATGCCCTTCTCTGGAATCATCACTCAGATGGCATCCATGTGTCGGAGGTGTTCCCCACTAATCAAACATTCTTTCATTTAGGAATTCCACCCAAAGCAACTTTCAGACGCAAGAAACAAGTTCTCATGCTAGCCTCCTGTCAGGCACACATACCAGCAGGAACCTGTTGCCCTTTTTACCTCAATGAACTCAGAATATTGGGTGTAAAGGGCATTTGCCATCCAGACAGTGGCAACATAGTCAGGGGAGGCCAGTGGGGAGGGAAAGCAGCACTGGGGTGAGGGAACTAATTACATATCTCAGTCTGAACCCCCATCTTGCTGCCTGAGGGTTCAAGAACAATTTCGACTGGGGGTGTTGACTCACCCAAACAAAACTCACAAGAAAAATTAGGTCTACTACCAGAATGCCAGTGTTTAAATTTTTTAAAGATTTATTTGTTTATGCATACAAGAACTGGGATACAGGCCAGAGGTGAGTGTGGGGGGTGAGAGGATTCACCAGAGACAGAGCGGGGAACAGAACAGGCAGACTGACTGAAATACACTGCTGAGGGGAGCAGCGAGCGAGACAGGAGAGGTCTGCTGCACCATGTGGGTAGCTCCCTGGCTGGCCGGGGACCGAACTCATGCTGCAGAGGTTGTGGACAGCTTCACAGCGCTGCGCTCAATCCCTTGTGCCACCAGGGAGGCCCGCCAGTGTTTAATTTTATAATTGAGGGCTGTAACTGCTAGGTGGACCAGATGTTCACATCGGCCTGACTGCTAACACATTTTCTCCCCGTGGACAAGCTATATGGATGTTAAATATGAAAAGTTGTTTGGTGAGAATAAAGCTAGAGCAGGATAAGATAGGCAAATAATTAAGTATGATAGGACACAAAGACACAAAATGATGGTCAGGAAGGAAGAGAATTTTTTTATTCTTATGCTTCCCTAGGAGTGAGAGGCACAGCATGCCCGCAGGACCACATACAAAGCCTCAGGGTTCAGTCAGGAGGCAAAGAAAGGAAGGAGAATATAGAGCAAGAGATTTTATTCTGACTTTGGGAAGGAATAATGAGGCAAAATAAGCATGCTTAATTTGGCTCCTGTGAATCATTTCTGGATTCTGGAGTGCGCTTTTGTAGAACCTGACCTTGGGTGTTCAGGACAAGAGGAGAGTGAACCCCCAAAGGAGCATCTATAAAGGTGTTTGGGGGATGGGCTCTGGATTGGTTGGCTTGCATTTGAAAGGTTCATATCCTTATCAACTCCAAGGTGAGTTGTTTGTTAGCCTTAAGGATTGGCTAACTCTGCAAAGGGCAGTCCATCTAGAGTTAACATGGCCCCCAGATGTCAAAGCATAAAAACGCAGAATGAAAAGACATGATTCATATAAATATAATAATACATAATGTATACGTGTGTATATGACTGATTAAAAGAGTTGGTCAGTTTATTCCCCCAACCTTTGTTGAATGCTGACTACATATCAAGCCTTATGAACAAGTTGCATATATTACATCTACCCTATTGGAGTTCAGGGTAGCACTAATCCCTGGAAGTCCAGTAAGTCCATGTGCAAAATAAGGATACATCTGGCTGGTTAATCGGAGACTTGGTACTAGCCAGCAAATGGCCCCTTCTCAAAAATGTTCACGTGAGAACTACCAACATTAAGTTCTACATCTTTCCTTTTTCTGATTTTCTATGCCTGAAGGACTTTCTTTAGGTATGTTGATACATCTAAGCATCTCTTAGACCACTGTCTCTAGTCTGGGAGTCTTTCACACTTTTGTGGAATGTTTTTAAGAGCTCAGGTTAGAATCCATTATTTGCTGGTCTTGTGATTTGAAGGGCCTTTTGCTGAGCTAGTTTCACAAGTTCCAAGAAAGAAACATTGGGGGATAATTACTATGTGTGATTTTTTTTTTTTAGGCAAAAATGTACCAGAATCTTACCAATTCCCTCTGTCTTAGAAAATATCCATACACTTCTCAAGTGTGGCTCTCAGAGGGGACTGAAGAGAGTGGTTGAAATAAAACCTTCCTCTTTAGAGCCTGTACACAATTCTGACAACATCCCTGGCAGACAGGTTAGTACGTAAACGTGTTTGGTACATCCTCCAAAGCAAAGATTAGTGCAGCACATGCTTTAAACACTTTCCATCTCACAACTAGTTAGCAATGTAATTGTCAGGTCTATAATTTGCAACTTAAAACACAGTTTTCAATAGGAACAATTCCTGTTGCCAAAAACCTACTTTACTTTCCAAGAAGCAGCAGCTCTGGAGAGGAACAGCTCAGACAGGGATTACACAATGATCAGATACACAAGCATACCCATCCATCCAGGACAGTGAGACCATTCACACAGAAACACCCAGTAAAACATCCACAAAGCAAGAAGTCATCGAAATTGACCACTCTGTGCAAAATGTGGGCTTGCAGATATAAAATGTGCATCTATTTTGTGGAGCTAACCTGAGTCGGTAAGCCTGTCCTTCATCATCCACCTTCAGTGGTTCTCGGTCATCACACCCATCTCCTTACTTCCAGGGCTTGCCACTGCCCTCCTGAATATCAGTGATAGTATTGATTAAGATGAGCTGAACTCTATGTGACAGAAAACCCTAAATAAGCTTAGACAAATTTATTTTTGTCTCTTCAAAAAAAAATCAGGCTTTAATTATGACAGTGCAGCAATGGTAGTTCCCCAAAGTCCACCAGCAGCCAGATTCCATGCAGCTCTTTCTCTTCCACCCCGAGTGTGTGCTGCTGACTCACTTCCCAAGATGGTTGCTGTTGCCCCCGCCTTCAGCTGGAAGATGTTTGGCAGCAGGAGAGTGAGTGGGAAGAGAGGCAGCCTTTGCTCTCAGATTGACTGCTCTTTCCAATTACATCTCATTGGCCAGAACTCAATGCCATGGCCATAATTAATTGAAAGAGAAATGAGGAGAGTCTTTTAACGGGCACAGTGCAACCCTAGTGCAATCAGGAGGAAGGGAAGAATGGCTGATGTGGGTGCCTGCCAGTCATTGTCACATCAGAGTTGTGATTATGTGTAAATGTCACCAGCCTTGTCATGTACCTGATCTTAGAGAAAAAGCTTTCAGTTTCTTACTCCAGAGTGTGGTGCTAGTGCGAGTCTGGCTATATTGTCTTTATTGTGTTGAGGTGTGTTTCTTTTACCATTATTTTATGAGGAGCTTTTTTGTTATCATAAATGGATACTGACTCATCAAATGCCTTCTCTGCATCCACTGATATGATATAACATGTGTTTCTTTTGTTGACATGGTGAAATTTATTGATTGATTTGCCTATCCTTGCATTATCCTTGCATCCTTGGAATAAACCCCACTTGGTCATCATGCACGATTCTTTTACTGTATTGCTGAGTTCAGTTTGCTAAGGTTTTGGACAGCCATTGTTTGGTCAGATTCACTATGTTAGTGCAGACTACCAGGCTGAGTATTTAAAATACATTCTTCTAATTCTCATAGTGACACCATGAATTAGGGGATTATTATTCAAGTTGAATGATGTGGAAACTGAGGCCCAGCAAATATACTGGTAAATGGGAGAACAGGAAATTGAATTCTGAAGATTTAGTCTTTTTGTCCAAAGACCAGCAAAGGTCTAAATATGGTAGGACCAATATGTGCAAGTCATGGGGCTGTCCTGCTTGTAGTGGTCGATGTGTGCTTCCCATGACTGAACTTGGAGCCTTTTTGTTAATCCTGTTGATGGGAGATTGCTCTCCTGCTGGGGCTGGGCTAACTGAAGAATCTGACTTTCCTCAAGTCCCCTTGCCATTGGTTGACCTCATTAGCTCACAAGGTGGCACCCTGTCAATCTTACTTTCTGTTAGTATCAGCCATTGGTGGTTTCAATGATGTTGTTCTCATCCCTGGCAAGAAAAGAGCATCAGTAGCAACAGTACCTGCCAAATTAGGATGTGCTGCTTTGCCAGCAAATGTCAAGGATCAGTCCTGAACAGGGCATACAGAAAATGGAACTGGAGGGGCTAAAAGACCATGGGGGTCTTTTTTCACAAGGGGTGCACGGTCCACTCCAGAGAAGCACTCAAGTTGGGGCCAGAAACTCCAGACGGTGCTGCAGCTGAGCAAAAGCACAGCCTACCCTGTGCTGAGCTGTGGGCACCATCCATTATGATCCCAACTTAATGGACACGTACCTAGATTGGTGGGATGTCATTACTCACTCAAGTTAAGCTACCTAAGAGCTATATTCCCTCTATCATCCCAGAGAATCCAAGATGGGGAGGCAAGATCAGGAACCAGAAGGAGGGCCAGGGTAGGTAGGGGTCATGGTGGAACAAACACAGCAAAATCTGAACCAACAACTGAGGTCAGAGTCCAAAGCAAGAGGCCAGGACCAAGTCTGGATTGGTTGCCAGCATGTGAGAACAAGTGCTGAGACCCTATGGGGAGGCTGATGCTGGGCCTTTGCCTTCAGATAGAGCTAATCAACTCCCCAGGGCGTGGGAAACTGACAGACCTATCCATTGTGTGGGGTGGGTACAATTTGGTATCATGAGGATTGGGCCCTGAAATCAGGCCTGAGTGCTCACCTAGCTGAGTCTGGCCCAAGAAAGGGGGCTGTTCCTAAATGACCCCCAGAGACTGGCTCCTTTCTCAATTCAGACAAAGATGCCTCAGAGGCCAGTAGCAGCCTTGGAAATGAGCGTATCAAATAGAGGATTTTGCTTTCTCCGGGGCTTCACCTCTGCTCCCTAGTTCCCATCCGTGTCCTCCCAACAGGCATTGAACACACACACAGAACACACACACTCACAAGATACATGTACTAATCAGAAACTCAAGAATAAGAAGGGATCTCACTCTGTTGAACAGGGAGCCCCTCCCCAAATGCCCCACCTCCTGAACAGGCCCTCCTGAACAGGCCCTCTCTCACAGCTCAGACCCCAAGAGTCGCTGCTTCTGCTAGACTCCTAGCAATTAGCCAGCCCTTCTGTAGCAGCTGAGTCACGTTAGGTGCTGTGATTACCCTTCCCTAATGGGTCTGTGATCTCGTTTACCTGTGTCCTCCGGAATAGCTTGCACAGTCCCAGGCACTTGGTCAAAATACAAATAGCAACTATTCCCACTGCCCTTTCTCTGTGACCTTTGGTTTTTCTGGGTGTTCACTAATCTTCAAAGACAAGTGGGAAGGGACTGAGTCCACTTTCTTCCCACCCACGATGATCACACAACGGTCATAAGAGACTCTAATATCACACCTGAGCTGGCTGTGAAATTTTACTCAGTGACTTTTCACTACTGACCACACATTTAAGATATTGCATTATTTACTCTTTGCCACATGAATTTTGTATGATGAAACACATTGTGCCAATGAGGAACCAATAGCTCAGAGAGGAGCAATAATATGTCTAAATTCAGAGAGCAGAACTGAAATGCTATTAACTTGCACCCAAATCCACATGTTTCTTTTTCTTTTTCCCATGCAGCCTTATTATTTTGGTTCATAATAATCAATTTTTTTAGAAATCTATATGCTAGCATAGTCTATGCTAGTGCATACAATAATAAATAAGATATGATATAATCCCCGCCCTTGAAATAATTTTGCTTATGGATTCAAGTGAGAAAGATCTTCTGGATGGAGATGAAATCATTTCAGGTGTGTTGGCAAAGGGATGATCGGCAATTATAACTTCTGGAAGTTCCTCTTTCACTGAGGGTCTACGGCCCGTGATTGAAAACAAGCAGACTACCCACAGCCTAGCAAATGTTAAGCTGATGGGTCCCCCTGCATCTTGAAAGGCACAGAGCCAGTGTACACAGGCTGTATTTTGCAGACAGAAGTTTGTTCTGAAATCAACGTGGTTTGCTCAGGTGTTTGCACAGTTGCCTTGGAAAACTGCCTGGTGACTGGCTCTACCTGGAGATGACTAGTGGAAGGAAGATTGTAGATGAGCCCCAAGCTCCTTCTCCCTTGCACTCCCCAGTCCTGTCTCAGCACACAGGCATTCTTTAGGGAAGGCAGAGGGGACCCCCAAAGGCCTGCTGAGCCCATGATTCTGAGTCAAGCTCAGTGACAGCCTCTGTGACATCAAAGAACTCAAGTCAAGAAGATTCCTTCTTGCTTCTCAAAGAAACTCCCAGCCAAAGAAACTCTTTGGCTCCTCTGCTGACTCCAGGCCCCAGAATGAGGACCAGCTTCTTCAGTGGCCATGAGGGTGACCCCTGTGGGAATCCTCTCCAGAAGTGTTTTCCCAGAGTGGGAGGCACATGCGTTCCCAGGGGCTGTCTTGTGCTCCAGACCAGAGCCTGGTCAGGGGGTGACAGTGTTTGTATAGTAATGATTCCCTTAGACATTTGCCATTATTCCACGCTTTACACAGAGAGTTGTTTTACAGAACAAATAGCAACTGGTCTCATTTGTGAGGTGGGTTAGGCAACAGAGAAGGAAATTTGAGCCAGGATTTTAACTCATAAAATGACACTGGAGGGAACTGTCGGCCTGTTGTCAAGCTGTTTTATGGAACCAGAGAATCTAGTTGCTAAGTGGCCACATGGAGCTTCCCCTCCTCCTCCCATGTCCCCCTCCAGGGGGGCTGTTCTCATGACCCCTGAAAGCTCTGTGGGGACCTTGATGACTAGGAGATGCCCCACCAGCGTAGGAATGAGCTCTGGGGGGGGGGGGGTGAGCTGGTGGCAGTAAATGTACGTGGGGTAGAGTGTAAACCAGCCTGACCCCCATGGGCTCCTGCTTGGGTGGCTCAGGCTGGCTCTGCACCATGGGAGTGTGCAGGGGACAGCTACACTCCTGTGGGGGCAGGGAACTTGGAATCGTAACTGAACTTGCCCCTGTAGGCCCTGCTTTTGAACGTTTGCTCCCTTCCTTAGAAGCAGGCCAAGAAAGCATAATCATCTGTCCCATTTGCTAACTGTGTGCTTTGGGAGGATAAATAAGACCTTGAAAGGGAATGAACTACTTTGGAGGAAAGGACAAATGCCTTCATGCAGCCGTGGGCCAGCCTGGGCAAGCTTGCCACTGACCAGGAGACAGGCATCTGGCTGCGGACCTGAGTACCTTCTGAAATGTCCTTGAAAATAAAGATTCACAAGAAAACAGTAGCATGGTTTGTGGGAAGGGGTTAGAGAGGAGGTGAGCAAGGGAAATGCAGAGGCAGAAGGGTGAGGATGTGGGGCTGATCCTGGTAGCTCGAACTCTGCAGGTTCCACTGGCTTCTCAGGGGAGGGGGCTCACTCAGTGTATGGTTAACAATCAACTCTCTTCCTGGATGTCGGAGGACCCAAGTGTGCTGAGTTCATTCAGAGCTGCGTGGGAACTACCTGACTAGATTCTCTGCTCTTCACACCCTCTGTTCTTGTACAGGCACACACACACACACACAGAGAGCATGCAAGCACACACAGACTACATCAGCATCTCGAGGTCATAAGCTATAGACCAGTGTTTTCCAATAGAAATAGGATGCAAGCCACTATGTCATTTTAAATTTTCTTGTAGACACATTAAAAAAGTAAAAGGTACAGGTAAATTCATTTTGATAATATCTTTTTTTAGCCAAATATATCCACATTATCATTTCAACATGTAATCAAAATAAAAATGATTAGTGAACTGTTTTGCATGTCTTTATTTGTAGTACACCTTGGAAATCAAGTATGTGTTTTCCACTCACAGCACATTACTATGTGATTGAGCCCCTTTTCTGGAACTGCCAAGCCAGCACGGCTGCGACTGTCCCAATGGGGAGCACATCTGTGGACCACAGCATGGCACAGCTACTGTTTTCCATCACAGGGAGAAAAGGCAGAGAGCTAGGGAGGCAGGAGAGCTGACTCCCCTCTGCCCTAAGAAGCTGTGTGGCCTTGGGCAGGTCAACGTGGGATGAAATGCCAGGCAGTCCCCGTGTCCAGTGACACCTCCTGCTGTCCCCCTAGGTTCACTGGTGGTCTTTCTGCCAGAATCTGAGTCCTTTAGATGAGGATCCTGAGGATCCTGTAAAGAGTGTGTGTATGTTGTGTTTGTGTGTGCACACAAGAGAGAGAGAGAGAGAGAGAGAGAGACAGACAGACAGACAGAGGCAGAGACAGAGACATAGACAGAGACACAAAGAGAGAGAGAGACAGAGAAAGAGCAGGTGGGGGAAGGAGAGGGAGAGAGAGAAAATGGGAGGCTGGAGGAGCCATGCTGTTAGCAGGCTGCCTGCACCCTACAAACAGCTGTCTTGAAATCATCAGGGTTGGTAGGTGGGGACATAATCCTCCCTATAGAGAGGGGCTTCATCTAAACATCTGTGAACCTTCAAGGTGAGTTAAAGGAAACCACAAAGAAAAAGATCATTTCAGCCTGCATCTTGCGAGAGGAACTACAGGTGCTGCGGGGCCAGGAGAAGCAAGCGTGTCTCTGGCGGCCATTTGAAAACACACTTCATGGACTCCTCCCTCATCTCCCCTCTCTGCTCTGTTTTGAGTATGTGGAGTATGGCGGCGAGAGGAGTAGGACACTAAGACTTGGACTCGCTACCTAAGGGCACTAAGTCGGGCTCTGACCACTGCCTGCTGAGAAGACACAAGAGAGCCCGCTCAGTGAGAGCAAAGAGCAAGGCAATTGGGAAGAGGAGCCGGAGAGCTGAGTGTGGAGGCTTAAGGGGTCTCACCAGATACGCCCTTCAACTGCACGGGGTGTGGGCCTGCAGAAGAGAGCACCAAGGGCTCAGGCTGACCAAACAAACTCCTCTAGAACCTGAGCAGCCGGGGTTTTGGGACACAGCTCATGCCCCCTCCTGGCCATCAATGGTGACTCTAGAAAGTCTCTCCCGGCCTTGAAGAGAGAGCGAGGGGCTGGATCTTTACCTGCAGTACATCACTCTGTGTTTATCTTGGGTGACCTTATGGAGTGAAGAAATTTATGGTGAACACTCAGGGGGGTGCTGGAAAAAAAGCTTTCCTGGAAAAAGCAAAGCCCTGGTTGGTAGCATGAAGAAGGCCCTCCTACTATGGCCCATTTCAAACTACCAATGGCACAGCAACCATCTTGCAAAGCTCCCTCATTTTTATCAGCTGGCTGGTGGAAGGCAAGGCAGACAGCCAGGGCGTCACAGGGAGACCCAGCATTGGATCATGGAGGAGGAAACAAATCCGGGGCAGGGAGTGCAGGGGCAGCTTCGTGGGCGGGCAACTTGTGCAAAGGCACAGGGCTTAATGCTCTGTGGTCACCGTCTTTACAGTGTTCATGAGTTAGGTTTTGAATCTGTGTTTTGCAAGTGAAGTCTGATGGGGCAGTGGAGTAGGCGTGTGGCCTGTTGGACTCCACAAGGTCCTCTTTCTGCCTCTTCTCTGCGACAGGTCCTCAGAAGTTGAAACCCCAGATTCTCCCAGGCCTCCCTGGCTGCTCCCTTATAATCACTGCCGTTTTCCCACCCAGTAAGGACCAGAGCATAGGCACGGTGGGGGAGGGGGAAAATCTGGTCTTTAGATATTTATTTATTTATTTATTTATTTATTTATTTATTTATTTATTTATACAAGCACTGGATAGAGTCAGAAGTGCGGGAAGGTCAGGAATTCACCAGAGCCAGAGAGGGGAACAGACCAGGCAGACTGACGAAATACACTGCTGAGGGGAGCAACGGGCACGGCAGGAGAGGTCTGCGCGCTATGTGGGATGGGACCCTTGCCAGTGGCCGGGGATCGAACCGGCGCTGCAGAGGCTGTGGGCAGCTTCGCAGCCTAGGGCTCAACTGCTTTGCCACCGAGGAGGCCCAAATCTGGTACTTAAGATGGAGACCATAGGGGCCCAGTACTGGAGAGTCTCTTGCTCACCCTGGTCTAGGTTCGGAGCATGTCTTGGCCCAGGCATTGCATTCCCTTGGGGCATGCATGGACTGGAGCATGGTACCCCACTGTGGCAGAAAGGGACCTTGTCGAGTTCAGGGTAGGGTCCCAGGAACTTGTGAGGGTTTGCCCTCATCCAGTTGAAGGAGGTCAGCGGACATTCAATAGCAAATCACCCTGGCAGAGAGTGAGGAAGGAAGAAGGGAGGGAGGGAGGACAGGGAATGGGAAGGGTATTAAATTTTAGTATCTGTAATTCCCTTGTTCCCTGCTGTATTCACAAAGAGACTTGATTTCATCTTGCACTGGGCCTGTGAGTTACGAAGCTGACTCTGGCCAGCACCTGCCTAGAGGCCTTGGCCAACGAGGTAAGAACAGAGTTTGGGCCTCCCTAGTGGTGTAGGCGGTTGAGTGCAGCGCTATGAAGCAGTCTGCAGCCTCTGCAGTGCCGGTTCCATCCCCGCTAGCAGCGGAGCAACCCACATGGCACAGCAGTCCTCTCCTGTCTCACCTGCTGCTCCCCTCAGCAGTGTATTTCGTCAGTCTGCCTGTTCTGCTCCCTGCTCTGTCTCTGGTGAATCCTCTCACCCTCCACGCATCTGGCCTGTACCCCGGTTCTTGTATAAATAAATAAATAAATCTTAAAAAAAAAAAAAGAACAGAGTTCATTAGGCCAAACATCTATCCTTTTCCTTTTCCTGGACCTCAAGTGCACAGAATTAAGCTGACCATACTCCTAAGTTCAAGCAAACTGATCCATATAAGGTCCCTCTTTTGCCTGTTTATTTTAATTTACTCCTTTCCCCCTAAATTCCATCCTCAATATTCCCCCACCCACACTTAGCATCCATTTTCATGAGGTTTGAGTAAGTCCATCCAATCCAGCTTCATAAGCTAGTCTCACCATGCCTCAGTTTCCCCATATTTAAAGGGAGGCTGATCGCTGCTCTAGCACTGTTGTGAAGCTTGAGAGTGCTTACAAGGGAAGTACGTAGAAAAGCAACTGACACAAAAGTTACTGCTCAGAAAATTAACTCTTAATATCATTATTCACCTCTTCTAGATAGGACGTTCCTTCCCCTTCCTCTTCAGAGGCCTGTTCCCATGCCCAGAGAAGCTATTTGCCCAAGCTCACATAACTAATGAGTAAATACAACCGTAAGTCACAAAATATTGTAACAGGGTGGCCCCTAGGGAAATGGAAAGTTCCATTTCCACCTGGCAGGGAACAGGGACTCACAGATGTCCACAGACACTGGGCTGACTCGGCCGTCCATGATCAGACTGGCTTTTCATGTGCCAGCCACTCCACCTGAAGTGTGAGGGTTTGGGGTCACTTCCACACTGTCACCAGGTAACAGACATGGGGGCTGTTCGTGGAAAGGAGTGAGGGAGGCAGGGAGGCAGCATCCAACTCAGACAGACCGTGGACAGTGCATTGCACCCCAGTCCACTGAGACCACTTGAGTTCAGTTCTCTTTGCTGATGGCCTTCATGACTGTCTGCTCAAGGGGACAAGTAGGACACCAGGAGGAGGAGAACTTTGTTGTCAGTGTCTCCATCAATAATGCAACAACCCCTGGCAGGGCTTTCTTTCCTGGTGTTAAAGTGAACATGGTTAAATACATAGTCAGTGCCTCTGAAGACAGGCCAATCCCAGTGGCTCCATTCTCAAAAGTCAGAAGGATGAAAGACAAAGAGTGACAATACACACTGAGGACAGTCTTGGGAACAGCATTCAAGGAACCACAACTAATAAACATCCAGTGTGTGTGTGTGTGTGTGTGTGTGCACGTGCGCGCACACGCATGTGTGTGAGAGGGATGCAGAGGGGATGGGCAGGTCTGCACTACTCCTTGGCCTCACATCAAATATTAAATACATCCAAGGACGACAGAATACAAGCCAACTGGACAAAGAGCGGCTGACAAAGTGTAGGATGGGTCATCTCTAACCAGGAATTCTTAGCTTATGGAAAGAATGCCTGAAAGATTGTCTCATCACCAAATTCCAGGCTGTGACATTCAGTTGGGTGGGTTATTCAAAACCAGACCCGCTCTCTGTTTGTTGCTTAATGCTCAGTCCCATTTCTTTTTATTTGTGCCTAAAGTTTTAGAATTGTAAGATGCTGATCCAGTACTTCCCACAGTTAAAGTGCACAACTCTCCAGATCTTAAACACTAAATATAAAAGGTAAAGGTAAAAAAACCAAAAAGATTTTCAAACTTTAGATGACTCTAAAGATAGAAGGAAATGAAGAGGAATGTCTTTGTAACCGTGACTGAGACAGAATAAAAAATTATACATCAGAAGAGAGAACTTCGATTGACTTGACTAATTCAAAAGTTTAAAACAGAATTTGCATCCAAACAAAATTAACAGATGGATGAAAATATTTTCTGGATATATAGAAAATATTTCCACTTTCTATAATGGATACAAGTTGGTTTTTAGACTAAAGAATTATTGCCAATCCGCCAGGAAAAGAAGATAAATGAAATAGAAAATTGGGCCACGCATACCACAGTGGGCGTGTCAGTCACAGATGATGGGACTCCAGGCCTAGTGGGTGGGAAGAGATTCCCAACCTCCCCAGCAATCAGAACGACACACACAAAAATCACAGAGAAATACAAATTACCCACACCAGTTGGCCAGAACTCAAAAGCTGGGTAATGGCATTTGGTGATGAGGATGTGGGAGGAAAGGAGCCCTCAAGCATTGCTGTTGGAATGGAAACTTCTACGGTCACTGGAAAGAGGCCAGGCAACGTGTGGTGGAATTGGGGAGGAAAATCCCATACTGCGCGTTTTTTTTTTCATATATTTATATCCATATGTATGCATCTATATTTCATACACACATATATCAATTAAAATTATGGGGAGAGATTTGTGCATTTGTGCACAAGGGAGCACCTCTGAGGATTTTCATCATGGTGCTCCCTGTATTAGTAATGTGTTGGGCAACTAGGTGTCCAGCACCAGAAGGAAAGGAACCATGGAGCTTTCCTATGGGCACACTCCCTGGAGGATTCAGAAGGCATCAACTCTATCTGCTGAGTCCATGGTGAAGCCTCCAAAACCCAAGGACGAGTGCAAAAGCAAGAAAAAAAGAGAATTTTATTACAATTCCTTTCAGATATAATTTGAAACAAAACAACAAAATATGTTTTTTTCTGAAAATATAAATATGCACATGCATGGGAAAACTGGTGTACGGCGAGGCTAAGAAACTAGCTCATGGTCACATCATTTCCAAGGGTCAGAATCCTGGGTCTGACCCCAGACAGTCTGGCACCAGAGTCCTTTTAGGAGGTCTTGGAGGAGACCTGTGAGGAAAGGAGTCCAGAGGGGAACAAACCCTATGTTCTAGAATTCAGAGTCCTCCTGGCAACAGCGCCCCATGAACATCAGCACTGGTTACACGTAATTGCAGTTTCCATGAAACCAAGAAGAATTAGGCTCTGCGTGTCAGGTGATGGGTGAGGTGGCAGGGGTAGAAAATGCTGCCACACGGACAGTAGCCCTGCACGTGTGGTATGAAGAATGATGAAGGGACTGATTGACTTCATGAGGGAAGTTGTGTCTTTTTCAAGTCGGTCGGAGGAGTGAGGACATTGGGGTCAGTTTCTGCACTGAAGCAAGTTGTGCAGAGACACTTGTTCAAAAGAGGGGCAGTTCAAAAGATGTCACCCACAAAGTTGTTCCTGAGCTTGATTTTGAAGGGGAAATATGAGGTTTTCAGGACAGCGTGGTGGGCTTGGGAAGCTGGTGAGCGTGAGAGGAGAGAGCTGGGCGCAGGTGAAGGAGGCGCGCTCTTTCTGAGGCCCCAGGGAGCCCTGAAGCATTTCAGTCAAGGGCTTGGCAGGGCCATGGGTGTTTCCCAACTCCGAGTTGCCTATGGTGTGGTGTCTGGGGGTCAAGCGGGGTCAGGAGGCGAAGCCTGAGGAACCACTAAAAGCTGGACACCGCATTCCAGGGAAGCAGTGGTGAGAACTTAGAAGAAATGATGGAAATGAGAAATCACATTTCCTGCGCTGGGGTGATAGAACTGTTCCCCCCCAGCCCCCCGCCCACCTCCTCAAAGCATAGGTTGGTGAAAGATTAGCTGTCACCAGCAAGGAGGAGCTGTCACTTAGATAGGGTCCTGGGGGTGGGACAGGAGGTGGGGAAAAGGATGCTGTCACCCATTAGGTGGACATGAGAAGGCCAGGGTGGGGGTTGCTGCTGGGTGGGAGGGGGTTTGTATAAGACGTAGGGTTTCCAACCTGACATTGAGTCTTTCCCTTCAATATAGTCTTTGAATTCAACCCTTCCTTATGCTGCATGTGCTTTGGGGGAAGTGGACCCCTTACCCAAGTTTCAGGGGGGCACTGAAGAGCTTAACTCAATAGCTGCCTAATGTGATGAGCTCAGAAATGAGAAACCTGGCCATGTTATCTGGTCAGAGGGAACTTGGGAGCCTTGCTTGACTCTTGAATCTTGGAACAGAGTCAGTCTCTCTCTCTTATTCACACCCACCCACACACACATCCTGCACATGAGGAAGAAGAAGGAAGCAGCCCATCCTGGGAGAGCAGGACAGTCCACTGGGAGCAGAAGAATCAGCCTCATCATGGAGCTGACCTGGAGTCAGAGCAGAGAAATGGAGATGAGACAGGGTCTTGGTAACATCACTGTGCCACCAGGTAAAATCTGATCAGAAACCTGTCTGACCTCAATTCCCTGTTCTGTGAGCCAAATATTCCCCTAGGTTCAAGTCTGTCTGAATTGGGTTTCTGTTAATTATAATTGAAAGCATCCTAATTGACACAGAAGAGCAGACTTCTGGTTTGGGACTCTCCAGCTTGAAGTGGGAATTGAACGAGAGACAGAAGGTGCAATAAGCAAAGTTTAGCCACAGGAAAGAGAAGCTACACTGGCTCTTGTAAGTCCAAGGCAGTTGTCTAATTGGCTTCAAAACCACTGGAGGCTTTAGGAGCAGGCACAAGGTGGAAACTTAGAAGGGCTGGTCCAAAGAGAGGGGTTGGGGGGCAGTGGGGAGCAGTGGTCAGAGAAACAGCATGACCAGGTATCCTGGGAAAGGTCTGGAAGAAATTCAGCAAGTTTCAAAACCGCTCTATGCCAGGGACTGGCACCTAGGGAATCTCTAAGGTGATTATCATTATGAGTAAACATGTATTTGTTTATTGCCCCAATATCCACATGCCCCATGCTCCCTTCCTTCCTTTCGTGGTCTATTTCTCTGTTGCTACTTCATTCCCTTCCCACTTCTCGCACGAATTGGAAAAGTGCATTAAATCCTTCCTTTATTTGGAAAATGAGTGGAAGAAAAGGAGAGCCACTGAGGACATCATTTATTACTCGAGTATTTTGTTTGAAGTGGCAGAAAACCACCTTTGAGGAATAATCCCATTGTTGAGGCTTAAGGTCTGAGATGTTGGCCCATACTCTGTCGTTAGAGTTTCCAATATGCAGGACAGTTCTGATGGTCCCGAACTCAGTCTAGTCCCTTTGTAACCAGGAGACTCATTCTTGGTTAGGGAACCAAAATTGAAACCATGAAAAACTGACGGAGGAGCCAGAGACCCCAAAGTGTTAGGGGGAAACTGATTTTTCCCATTCTAAAGGGTCCAGCTATCCGCATGCATCCAAAGCAGTAACAGAACTCTGCTGTGTTGAAAACTCTTTAGTCAGTGAGAGGTTTAAAGGGAATAGACAGAGATGAGGAGTATGGCAGAGACTTCCAAACAAACTCTGAAAACCATCTATTTCTTTTTGAGCAAGTGACCAACCAAACAGGCTTGGCCCAAAGTGGGGAGGCTGAGGCCTGAAATCTTGCTGGGACTCTATGTGACCTCCAAGCAGGGAAAAATAAGTTATAGATTGGACAGGGCCCATTGGTTTTGGAAAGGGAGAGAAACACAAAATTCACTATGAACCATCCAGGCTGGATAATCCACCATGAGGTCAAGATGATAGTTGCCCTCAGCCTCGAAGAGTCCACCTGTTGATGTGTCCTCTGTTCTTCTTTAACCACACACTTTCCTCCCTTCTCTCCCCCCTGGAAGACCCACTTGGGAAATCCAGATCATGATATCCTAGGAGTTATAGCCCAAAGCATCTGAGATGTTGGAGCTTTGGAAGTAGGGGTGGGGTAGACAGGGTTCATTTCTGCATTGAAATGCTTCTTCCCCTTTTGGGTGACACATCCTATAACCCCTTTACTACATGTGACTCTTCACCATGCCACGCAGCACCTTCTCTGGGAAGGGCACATTGTTAGCTGTCAAAGTGCAAGACGGTCACAAGTGGTCTCCAGACCACTGCTCCTTTCTCTCCTTCCAAAGGCTGCTGATTCAACAAAGTCAAGTGCTTTTTAGCACCCAACCTAGTTGGGATGTTAGATTCCATCTGAAGAGAGGAAAAGAACCAAGAGCTCACCCCCGGGGAGGAACCGTTATGTCAGTTCCTCCCAATATCCAAATCTCCCGTTGGCTACTCACCTGAGTATGGACTCAGAGCCGAGACTGGCAAGTTGAGCTCCATTCCATGGAGGAAGCTTGGAAAACGATCTTGCAGTAGAGCTGGCTGAGCTACAGAACTGCACTTGGGGTGGCCTGGTTGGCTCAAGGCCCGTACAGCATAGATATGATTAAGTGATTTTGTACTGAGCAGTACAAACAGAAAACAGCCTGCAACTGTTCCTTGGTGTCTGAAGAGCCACGGGCACTAGGAAAACTGGTTTTAGATTCCAGCGGGAACCAGACACAGGCCCTCAGAATGCTTTTGTTTAACCAGGTTAATTTTTTTTTTTTTTTTAATTTCAGGGAGGTGGGTGCTACGCTTACCCCAGCATTTACTTTGGCAAGGGAGAGGAACTGGGATCCCTTACAGTGACTTGGCCCCTGGCTGGGAAATGCATTATTTGGTTCCTTTGTGTCTCTGCTCCTGGTGTTGAGGATGCCGCAGCCTCTTATGCCCTAGTTCCATTAGCAGGGAGCAGGGACGGGGTTCTGCACGGACACCCCGGGTTTTCTAGGGGAAAGAAAAGGACACACCATTTTGAGTCACTGTGCCTCCTTCCAGCCCGGCCATTCCTCATTCCCACCTGGCTGAGTGACCTCAGGCAAGACAGCAGTGGGGACTCAGGGGGTAGCCCAGATTAATCTCACCTGCCCTGGAGTCAGTGATGCAGCTCCTTGAGGTCAGCAGAGTACCCCGCCTGCCTTCCACAGTTGTGTTGGGCTCTGCTGCTGATGCCCATCGAGTCTCAGGACATAACACACTCAGGCTGATTTATAACCATCTGCTCCCGGGTGTGGTTTCCATCAACGCCGTGCAACTTGCAAGCAGCCATCACCTACAGAGCCGTTTGCAGGCTTGACCTGAGAAGCATCAGTCTATCACCTTGTTGCACAATGGCAGGGAAAGATAACTTTACAAGGTCAACACTCATTTTATTTGGTTGATTTCAGGCATCCCCAAAGGAAGAGATGTTAGAACTGCTTCTCTTTTTTTCCTAGCATGCCCAGAAAGAGGTCTGAACCCTTGCACTTCTCTCAGCCACTTGATGGAAGTGGAAACGAAGAACAGAGTGGTGGAGAGACCGCGGGCAGGCCCCTCTTCCCTCCTGCGGCTCTTGGGCGGCACTCATGTTTCCACATAGTCGGTGGTGCCCCATGAGTGGTCTCCCACAGACTTCTGCCTCCTTAGAGATTGCGCAGGATGTTTTCCCAATGCCTGCTGAGGGTGGGTGTTTGAAATAATATCTAGGTGAAAATATGCTGGGGGACAGTAGAGGAAGAAGATCATGGAAAGAGGGGGCGTGATCACGGGGGCTGATGAGGAGTTTTGTTACAAGGGGATGCAATTGATTTACATCCGTTATGGAACACAGTGCCCAAGAAAACTAACATTATAGCTGAGAAAAATTATCTATTATTTAATAGATCCTAAATTCTGTGAGAATAAAAGTCCTGATATGAGAGATTTTTTCCCCTAGGGTTTAACACTATGTGACAATAAAGGCCAGACCTAACTGTTAACCCTTAAAAAACATAGGCGGTGATCACCTGACTCCTCAGAGCAACCACCCAGGTGGAAAAGGGCAGAGCTTCTTTAACAAAAAAATCACTGAAAGTCTGTCTCCTGCTTCTTTCTGCTCAGTCTGGCCCGTGTCTCTTCTAACCTCAACATGCAAGCTCTGGTGGTGAAGGACAGTGTGGATCAGCAATCTGTGGGGATCATAGCAACCCTTTTGTGTTCAAGCAACTCTTTAGGTAATTCGTCTCTCAACTTCAAAATTAATTTCTGCCCTAAGCAGTAAAATCAGTCAGATCAAGTGAAAGTCCGATCTACTTTCTCTTCCTGCCAAGGCTGGCACACTGGATGGGAGCAGCTCCTTAAGGGGCACGTGTTAAAAATTTTTTTTAAAGATTTATTTATTTATGCATACAAGAGCGGGGGTATAGGCCAGAGGTGTTGGAGTGAGAAGAGTAACCAGAGACAGAATGGGGAACAGAATAGGCAGAATGACCAAAGTACATGGCTGAGGGGAGCATCGGGTAAGTCAGGAGAGGTCTGTTGCACTATGTGAACCCTAGCCAGCCAGGGATCGAACCCATGCTGCAGAGGCTGCAGACAACTTCATAGGCTGCTGCTTCTTCTTTTTTTTTTTTTTTTTAAAGATTTATTTATTTATTTATTTATACAAGCATTGGGTGCAGTCAGAAACTTGGGACGGTGAGAGAATTCACCAGAGCAGAGCGGGGAACAGAACAGGCAGACTGACAAAGTACACTGCTGAGGGGAGCAGCGGGTGGCAGGAGAGGTCTGCATGGCATGTGGGACCCTCGCCCGGCGGGCTGGGATCGAACCAGCACTGCAAAGGCTGCGGACAGCTTCACAACCCAGCGCTCAACCACTGCGCCACCAGGGAGGCCCTATAGGCTGCTTCTTAACCCCTTGAGCCACCAGGGAGGCCCACATGTTAAAAATTCACCCTTTTGTTCCTAAGCATTCAGGTGCACTGATGGATGTTTCTCAGTTCCCTAATAGTGACCCTGTCCTGGCATGAGCCCACAGAAGTTCTGTGAAAATACACAAAGGTTACTCAATTAGCCTTTTGAAAATTGCTAAGAGCACTGGTTAACCGTGACCTCTCCATGTAAAGGTTCACCCAGTGAATCACACGCCGTCCCAAGAGGCCCTGAGTGGCAGTGCATGGGCCTTGACCCAGCGTCCTCCATGCACACAAATTCTGTCAACTCATGCGCAGGCTGAGCTGGAAATTTCTCCTTTTTGAAGAACAGAGAACTGGGCAATGTACCTCTGCAGTGGTGATGTAAGACAATGGAGAGTCTTGAATCTGACCTGTTTCATGTCTGTGACTTGATTATGCTCAAGGGTCCAATGGCCAGGGTGGGAATGATGATGGGAACCAAGTCATAAACTGGTCCAATGGTCTGAATTTATGAGTTAGGGCAGTATTGAAAAATTAGAGCTTTACCAATGTTTCTTATCTTCAAAGGTATGCAGTAATGCTTTCTTAGTCTCCATCCTGATTATCCTGACAGAGATTAATCAAATCTTGAGTACAGATTGTCCCCAGGCAAAACATAAAAGTGCCCTGAATTCACAAATAGCACTTCCTCAATGAACAAGGCCATGTGTTAAGCATGGATATGCCTGTTTCTCAGCAGTCTGTCCATCTACGTAGCATTTAGTTTATTTGTCTTTTTGTCAGTCTGTCCATTTACCTGGCATTTAGTCTTCCAGCTCTGTGGTTCATCCTCTCAATCAGTACTAGGGCCTTCTCTTAAAGGCCTACTTTTTCTTCTTTGAAGGCATTTTCAAATCCATTGTTTCCAGACTTCCGAAACCTCAAGCACCCCTGAAGCGATTCATCTTTAATCCCTTCCCCTGCTGTCCTGGCGTCTGATCTCACTCTTTAGCTCATCCAACCTCACTGCTCTACCAGATGCTCCAATTGCAGAGTTAACTGTTAAAATTGAGGGCCTGGAGCAAACATTTAGAATCATTCTTCCTCTTCTATGCATTAATTACCAAATTAATCACTCTTCAGAGAGAGAGAGAGAGGTCTTCTTCCTCACCCTCCCCCTTTCACTGCTTCTCTTGTGGGCTTCCAGGGCAAAGCTTCTTAGAATGATGTCTCATCTCTCAAAATACATGGCAATTGACCAACGTCCAGCTGCTCTTTAACCTCCAAAGAGTACTTCAATGGTGTCTTTATATTTTCCCACACTTGTTGGAAAAAGTTTATTTTTGTGTGAGAACAAGTTTTCTGGATTCTCTGTGCTTATCCATCTCAAGCCCCACAAATTAACTTATCCAGATCCCCTCCCTAGAGTTAAAAAAATTGTAATCTATTTTTAATTGAGGTGAAGTACATATAACATGAAACTTGCCATCTTAATCATTTGTAAGTGTACAGTGCAGTGCCATTAAATACATTCTAATTGTGTGAAACCATCTGCCCATCTATCCACAGAACTCTTTTCATCTTCCCAATCTGAAAGTCCATACCCACCGGACAACAGCTGCCCATTCTTCCTTCCTCTAGTCCTTGGCAACCACCATTCTATTGTCTCCATGAATTTTACAGTTCTAGGGACCTCATATACATGCTAGCATAAAATATTTATCTTTTGATAATTGGCTGATTTCACTTTAGCGTAGTATCTTCAAGACTCATCCATATTGTAGCATGGGTTAGAATTTCCTTTTTAAGATTGTGTGGACATACCACATTCTGTTTTACCCTGAATACTATGGGCATCTTTTCTTTTGGCTATTGTGAGTAATGCTGCTGTGAGTATGGGTGTGCAGATGTCTGTTTGAATCCCTAATTTCAATTTTTTTGGGTAATGCCCAGAAGAGAAATTGTTGGATCATATTGTTAGAGAGGCAATGCTGTGCAAGGGGAGAAACATTGCAAAGTATTAAGTAGGCACCATTTTCCCCACCCCCACATATACGCAGTCACCTTCGGTTACAAGTTCCAGCATGCCAAGAACCATCATTCTTGGGTGGGGGGCAGCTGGGAAGAAGCAAGATGGATTGTAAAGAGAAGTAGAACAGGGGCCGCCCTGGTGCCGCAAGAGGTTAAGCACAGCACTATGAAGCTATCCGCAACTTCTGTATCAGGAGTTCGATCCCCCGCCAGTCAGGGAGCAACCCACATGGCGCAGCAAACCTCTCCTGACTCGCCCGCTGCTCCCCTCAGCAGTGTATTTCCGTCAGTCTGGCTGTTCTGTTCCCCACTCTGTCTCTGGTGAATCCTCTCACCCCCCGCCCCTGCACTTCTGGCCTAAACCCCAGTTCTTGTATGCATAAATAAATAAATCTTTAAAAAAAATAAAGAGAAATAGAACAAAGGGGGGAAAAGACAAGAAAGTATAAAAGGGTGGTCCCCAGGGAAAGGAGAGGTTCCAGGTCCCCTGCCCAACCCAAGGAAGGGTGGAAGTGAGCAGGGAGGAGGAAAAGGCAGAGAGGAGACTGGAGAAGGAAGGAAGCAGGATGGAGAGCCAGAAGGAGACCTGGAGGAGGCACATGGAGCAGAGAGACATATGAAGAAGCTGCACTTGCTTCTTGGTCCTGAATTGGTTGAAACAGATGTGGGTGAGAGACCCGTGGGGAGGTTAACAATAGCAGCATTTATCTTGATTTTGATTTTTACTCTTTTCTTTTCAGACCTGTCTGGCTGTTTCTGACCCTGGCATCTCCTGGGTCCCCACCAGGAGATGCCTTACACTTGTAGCAGGCTTTCAGGCCTCAGTGGCACTGCTTTAGGCCAACCCTGTTTGGCTGGGCATTTACCCACGAGGGCATAGGTAATTTCCAGTGCTTGATTTGAAAACCATATTCTTTGTCTTTCTTTGTTGTGCACTACTTGCATTAAAGTTCCTTTCCATTAAAGGTCTTATGCACTAGAATATGTTTTGTATTGATGTAGTGGATGGCAGAACCTATTTCGAATGGCAGGTTTGGGGGCCCTGGGGTGCCCCTCACCCTACCCTTTAGCAAAAGGAGACACATGAAGGAGAAACATGTACAGACACTTGGAAGAGACACACGGCTAAGAGATATGTGGGGAGGTTGCTCTTGGTGGTTCTTGGCAGAGACAACAGCACCCATTATCTTGATGCCGTTTATTTTGAATTTTGCGTCTTTCTTTTTGAAACTATCCAGCCACTTTCTTCTTGTTCCCTGTCATAAATTACCTTAGATTGTGGCAAACTTTCAGGCCTCTGCCCTGCATCAGGCAAATATGTTTGGCTGGGCATTTGCCCTTAAGGGGTTGGGGAATTTAGGGAATTTGGGTAATTGGGAGTTTGTTATCTGAAATCTTTTCCTTTCTCTGTGCATACAATTCTACTAAAAACCTTTCAGACTAAGAGTCTGCTTCCTGTGCCTTTGTGCATGGTGATGACTTGAATTGTTGTAAAGGGGCTGCACCTCTTAAAAATATGGGGTCTCTGGGTGCCCCCTTCATCATATATTAACAATATGGTATTTTTTGAAGAACCACTGAAACAGGGGAAGTTTCACAAACCTGCCCAAGCAAGTTCTTGGAAACTCAAACTTCAAAGAATGAAGTAAACTCCTATAGCCATCAGTAAGGAACAACGGAAACTCAGAGTGATGTAAAGAAGTTAGGAATTTATTAAGGGAGAGAGAGTAGAGTGCAGCTCCCGCAGGGGAGTGGGTCTTAGTGAGATGCCCATGAATTAGTTTCTTAGGCTACTTGACATATTTTTTCTAGATGGACTTCTGGCATCCTGCTGTGTCAGGCACCGCTGAAGACTGTTACTTCATTTCCAGCTGTTTTTTTTTTTTTTTCTTTCTCCTTATTGTCTTTCTCAATGGTCAGCAGATGTTTTCCTCTGATACGGGATTTGTTCTGGGGGTCTCTGGCCAGGGAAACCTACCGGCTGCTTATCTTACTGTTTGCCATAGTGGCTGCACCATTTTACCTTTCTATGAACAATGCACGATTATTCCAATTTCTCCATATCCTCACCAACACTTGTCCCATCCCTACCCTCTTCATTTATAACACAAGTCATCACAAGGCATAATTCAGGAGGAAACAAGGCCATGATGATGAAATCTCAGAAGAGAAAAAAGCCAAGGGTGATTGCAGGAGGATTGGGCGAGTCAAATTTTTCAAGTGAGACTATTGAAACTGGTCATATATTGGCAAACACTTTGCGAATTAAATGTGTATCTCTAAGTTCAATGTTCACATTCATTAATATACTATATTTATCTGGTAGAACTAAATCCACATACCCAAATTGGTCTTCAGTCAAGTGAAGGTAGACTTCTTGCAGACATCTTTCCATATATGGCAACATTTTTGGATAATTTTAAAGCATAGACTCTTGCATTCGGAAATCAGTGTCACTGGCAGGAATAATCCTCATACAAACAATGAGATGGTAGACAATTAGGAAAGTCAAGTTTAGGTCAGTTTTGTCAGTGCAAATCAACTAAAAAGCTCTTGCTTTGAAAGAACCGAGTAAGAATCTGTTAAATTATGGAGAAACACTTTATTTCAGAGCTCATCTCAACAAGGGAATTAGTATAAGCAGTGGGGTCTGCATCTGCCAGTCTATTTGGGTCACTATCTTACCTTCCCCTACAACCCCAACACAGTCATTCAGAAATGGAATGGTTTTAGGACCATGTTGGCTGAACAATGGCCTTCAAATAGTATAACAATGCGAGAGTCAAGTAGCAGTTCCGGGGTTAATCCTACCGATCTCTGTACCCTGATATAGGGAAGTGCTGCTTCCTCACTTGAGTGGTGTTATTTGAGTTCTCAAGTACTTAATTTAAAAGGAATATAGAATGCCTAGTTTTGAAATTCTATATTCATGGAAATGGGGATTGTGGGTTTTAGCCTGCTGTTTGGCAAGCCCTCAGCCCAGATGGGGTTCAGTAATGACTTCTATAAGGTGTTTAATCAGACCCTAGAAGAGCACAACTGCCATGTTTAATTATTCCAATTTAATGGAGCATTCAGCTAGATCCTGCTTGGTCTGCTATCCATGATTATGGGCATGGGGAAGAGGGCAAGAACCCAGATACCCAGGCCCAATTCATGTTATACACAGTGATGGCGAGACTGCCAGCCTCTGAAATCTCCATCTGCAGAATGTATTTATAGTTGTTCTTTCTGAGCCAGTACCAATTTAGTCAAGGCAGACAATTTACTAAAATGCTCTGACTTTGTATCCCCCCCGCCCCCCCACACAGTCTTCCTCACAATTTCACTGGATATGCGCATGCTGGGAGATTAGCTGATATTAAAACAACAAAACTCCCAACACTAGTGATTAACAGCCTGATTGATGGGTATTGATGTCCGGGACACTGGTAATCTAATCCTTAATTTTGTCAATAACTCAGCTCTACTTTATGAGCCAAAGGATATTTGCATGTTGAGGGGTGTGATTATTTTTCATTTGCACTTCTGAAAAACCACACTACTTTGGAAATTTTAGGCATATCTCTGATATTAGGGGCAGAATAGAGAAATCAGTGTTTTTCAGAGTTTGCCAATGCTGGTAATAATTATATCAAACCTTTGTAAGGATTTAAGAGGCAGACATTTTCTGATATAAATATGAACTGGAGGTAACTTGAAAAAAAATTTTTAAGCAACTTAAAATGTAAGAATGTTATTTTTGGGGATGATGCTCATTTGTAAAACTCGAGATTTTTGTTGTTGTTCTGAAGATTCAGCCTAATTTCCACTGGTATAAGTCAGGGAGCCTGGGTTAATTTGGAGGTTGTAGGTCAGAAACCTTCTGATTCCTTGGATTTTACAGATCTCTTACATTTTTCCTCCCATGAAGCATGAACAAATATTTTAGCTGCCACCTGCCTCGAAACTGGTATTGAATTAAACCCAGTCAACAACATCTACTTTCTTTTCTGCTTGTGAGTGGCTTGTCTGAACTGCGCAAACCACACCCAGGGAACAGGCTTTACAGTGTAAGCACAAAATCCAGACTCTAATGAACTGGAGCTGGCTGTTTCTTACTAACCAGTAATTCAAAGGAGCAAAACATCTGTAAAAATCTTTATCACCTCCACCCTGCTTCCCCAGCCTCACATTGAACATTCTGAAGAACAAACACTGGCTTGATTTCAGAGGATTTGAGATTACTTAATAATCTCCAGAAACTGGGATTCGAAGAGGTGGGACTTTGTCTTTTGGAAATGTTCCCAGGAATGTATTTCACTCTGTGACTGTGGTGCTAAAGAGGGTGACTTGGTTTTTCTTGTAACATACCTTCTATCTTGTTGGAAAGGAGTGGGTGCCTCTCTTCATGAGCGTATTTTCACAGCTTCTCAAAAACTAGAGAATTGGTGGGTCCACCTAAATTTCATGTTCTCTCTCAAAATAGTTCTAGGTATCTCGAGATGTAACTATTGACTTCACATTTTACATAAGGAGCAAATGATTTTAATATTCAAGTCCTCTGCTATTGACATAGTTACAGTGTTTTGTCAAGAAACCCAACAAAATCACTACTCTTAGTGTCCTTTAGAGATCTTTGATCTTAGCAGACAAGAGATGGTTTATAACTTTATGGGTTTTCTAAAGCCTCCTGGTTAATGCACATATTCAAATTCTGCATTTTAATAGACTAACTGGGTAGCAGATTGCTGGCATTTCAAAAGATAATTGTGATATCAGCAAAAGCAGGGTATATTGTTACACCCTCTTCCTTATCCAAATATAACATATTTTTAATGATAAACCTGATCCCTGATACTGAGAAAAGCAAGATAAAAGCCTCTAATATGCAAATTAACTTTGTCACACACTAGAATGACCTTAATACATAATAGATCACTCCATATGGTGAGGAAAAATTGATACTAATTATTCTAAAATAAAAATAATTATTTTTAGTGGATATATTTCAGTATTTAGTTTTTTCCCCCAGCAAGTCCTCCTGGAAAGTCAATGCGCTTAGTTGCTGAGGAGCATGTAAATAGCATTCTTCCCCAGGATGCCAGGTTGCTGGATCCACATGTACTATTGGAAGATGACAGGAATTTTCTAGGGCTTAGTAGTTGACTGGACACACGCATTTGAGAAGTTTAACGAAATCACTGGGCCATCTTCTTTGGCAGGCCCTTTGGAGGCAGGTTTGAGAGATTACCCATTTTCTTGGCAATAGAGATTGAGAAGTATTTCTTGAAAAAAATACCTGTTCACTTTTGTCCATAGATGTGTTGTAGGAATGCAGGATGGCTTTCCATCAGCTAGGTTGGGGCCAGATTACTTTATTTTCTTCAAACAATGTCAACCTTTCCATTTGCTCAAGCTGCCCTCCAAAGCAAAATTAGCCACGTCTGCTCCTCTGATCAACCATGCAGGGGAGCCAAGAAACAACTCTTCATTGTTAGGTTTCTATTAAGGTAAGAAATATTTATGGAAACTGCATGATAAGCATGAAGTTCATCCATCCCTCTGAAGCTTAAAGCTCATCCCTCAATCAAGCCTTTCCCTCCTCTCTTTCTACCCTATCAGTGAGAGTTCCAGCCACAAATTCCTTCTTAAGCGCGAGCCTTCTACTTCTGTCCAGCATCTCGGCTTCATGCTGGACCAGGCCAGCACCATCTCTTATTTAGATGGGTTTTCCTTTTCTAATTCTTTCCTTTATACCAGAGGCTGGTCAATTACATTTGAGGGTGGCCTGCAGAGAACAGATCTTCTAGCTTTAATGTTTAGTTAATTTGAATTTAATAGTATTTACTATATACTCTCTACACACAAAGTTTGCAGACACTTGTCCAATATGATCCATTCTTCTTTAGAAGCCAGACTTAGTCTTTTAAAATACAGGTCATATTATGCTGCTTTCCCTGTTTCAACAGCTCCCTTTTGACTTAGAACAGAATCCAGAATCTACGATGGCCCACAGTTCATGAATGACCTTTTACCTCTTTGTACCCTCTACCACTTTCCATCACTACCCACTTGGGGTCCATCCTGACTTGTGACCACCTCAGGGCCTTTGAACTCTGTGTCCCTTTACCTGGACTGCTCTCCCCCCACTGTCTAGAGTCACTAACCCCGGGAGGTATCCCCCAGCAACTGTCGACATCTCAATTCCTCATCTTAACTGAATGACTCTAGTTGCTGTCTCATAAGGTTGCTATAGAGATAACAAAGGGCTCAGATCAGTGCCTGGTGCAGAGTAACTATTCAAACAATGTCAGTTATTAAGGTAATTATTTAAGAAAGCTCATCCCAGGCACTCTATTTCTGTCTCTCACATTTTAAAATGATCTTCTGTCTGTCTCCCTATGTTAGAGGGCCTGTCTCTTAGCAATAGTGCCTGGCTGGTCCTGGTCATGGTGGGCCCTGCAGCTCTGAGTACAGTGCTTGCCAGTGGTGACAGGAAGGGGAGAGGAAGAAATCTATCTGGTGGGTCCTTAAGGTCATGACTCCCGGACAAACTGCATTCACTGAAGGCATTTTGGAGGCAAGCCTGGATCTTCAGAGAGGGCCACTTTAAGAAACTTGATGCAGTCTCCCACAATGTCTGCCATAGGAATTAGCATGTTTTTCAACACACCTGTCATGTGAAGTCCACTTGAGAAATCCCTTTGAGGGTAAATTGCTCACCTCCAATTCTTGATTCAACCTTTGTTCTGAAGGTGGAGAACTCTGCATCTTCCTCCACGTCCTTTCCTCCTTTGGGTCATGTTCTGTCTTTTATTTTACATTAGATTCAGATCTAAAGGTTACCCATTCCTGATTTCCTTTTCAAATTCCTACTATTCCATTGTATGTATTTTCTTATATGGAACACCAAATTCTTTGTTGAAGACTATGTTTTAAAAAAAAAGACAACTTTGGGTAAATCACTTAACTTGAACCTCAGTTTACTGAAGTTGTAAAATGGGACCCTCTCCACCATGGAAACCATTAGGATGTAATTAGGGGGATTGGAAGCACAGTCTGGCATGTAGCAGCTACTGATAAAGACTAGTTACTCTTTAACTCAGTGTGGGATTCTGTAAGAGGGCAGCTCAACAGCATTTAATTGGGATAAAGCTCCTAAGTGACCTCAAACAAATTCACATATACCCAGAGAGTTGACATATTTGAACATCACAATCTATTCACCTGACAACACCATTATTTATGTGGACTCTTTGAAACATTTATTAAAAAAGCAAAATGTATGTTCATCTCAAATAGAACAGTTAAAAATGGTAAAGCAATACAAACAGCTTGTTACTAGCAGCATCCAGTTGTTAGAATTTCCGGGCCCTGCTCATCCTCAGTCTGTTCTGGGCAAGCTCACTCTTGCCTGAGCTTGCTGTTACCTACACTCCTTCCTCCGCATAGTGCAGGTGAAACCAAAGTTTATAAAATTAACAACTTAAGGTTAAATAAGCTTAAATAAGGGTGTTAAATACAAGACACTTCATCAAAGCTTCTGTACACAGATAAACAAATTTGGCATTGGACAGGTGATTCTGCTGGCTCACTGCGGACAGGAGAGTTCTAGCAAGGAAGCAAATGTCCTTTTTTTCAGCAGAGCATTAACTATACAAAAGTGGTTAAGAGTTCAAGTGACTACTTAGTGAGCCATTTACAAGGCATATGTATCTTTTTTGTTTGTCTTTTAATCAGAACACTTTAATATTCAGGCACCTTTTGTTCCTGCAAATAAATAAGTCTCTAAAATAACTGCATTCGAACTAGTGTTAAACGCGACAGTGCTTCGTTTTGTTTCCCGACAAGGCGTTCCCAACTATTCACTAGGCCTCTTTCTTATTGCTATGATAATGTGGCTGTGGAAATAAAACTACTGTACATCCAAAAAAATAGAGCACCTTTAACATTAAAGTATATGTCTGATTATCTGTTTCCATGTTTATTTTACATTTCTAAAGCCCAAACTATGGTAAATTGCTTTAACATCCCTACCAGGTCACCTGATAGATAGGAAATAAAACCCAACTAGCTTCTTCCCTCTTGAGGTAAGCCCACGCCAGAGCACCATTTTAGTAGAGTCAAAAAGAAAAAGGTCCGAGCTGACACCAGGGTTTACATTCATCTCGACACGGGGAGTTACATTCATCTTCGCACGGCCTTCCCTCCGCTATCACGCGATGGCTGCACGACGGGTCGAGGCTTCCGAGCCTGCTGGGTGAATGGTGCTGGACAGAGAGGCATAGCAAGAACATCTACGATTGGCTGAAAGCACAGTTAAAAACCACATGTTTGTGACTTCGAAGGGACGTGGGGTGTTTCCCCAGGTCCCGTGATGGGGGGTAGAGTTGGGTTAAGATTTTTTGTCAATGGTGTTGAAAAACCACTCTGTGAACTTGCGCAGCTGAGCCGTGGCTGTCTGGGACTCCTCTTGAAGCCGCATGTTGTCCTGCCGCAGATGCTGCACTTCTGCTTGGAGAACAGCCTTGTCCTGCTTTTCCTGGTGAGAGTGGAAACAAACTGAGCCACGCATACGACCGCCACATTCTCTCTTGCCAAGCTGCAGGGCAAGAATCCTATATCCCTATTTTTTACTTCTGGGGGGTGGGGAAATCACTCAGAGGTGACTTGACTGTTCTAGGTTTCTGCCAACAACGAAAAAAGGAACAACTCAACATGTGCTCTCCTTCCATCCACTTTGCTCCCAATAGGCGTCAAGAATATTATTCACTGGATATGTCATCCTCTTTCCATAAAAAGGGAGACCATAGAGAGAGGTTAAAAGCAGTGCCCTTGGACAAATGCATGGAGTTTTCTAAGTCAACTTCCGTACTTCACGAGGTTGGTTCTCACATAGCTGCTGATCCTTGACAAGTCTATAATAATGTAAGGACTGAAGCCTTGCATCCCAGCTTAGAGTTCCTGCACCAGTATATTGTCCATGATGAACTTAAAGGCTTGTCATTAAAAATTATGTAAAAATAGTCAATATTGTCTCAGAATACTCACATCTGGGGTTTCCAAGATACAGTAACAAGATAGGTACAATACAAATTTCAGTTCCCAAATGCTGAAAGGGATGGTTTGCCCCCAACAGAGAAAGGGGTCACTGTTAGACCTTAACGGCTGGTATTTTTTTTTAAAGGCTTGATTTGACTGCTAAATCCATCAGGCAGCCCCCAATACTGCACCAGACCATTGTGCATGGTTAGTCTGTGGCCACGGACTCTTAGTAGTCTTTACAGCCTTGGCGCGGCTGACCTGCCATAAGGTTTGCTTCTATTTTCTGGTCACTCTGCAGGCTCTCCCCAGTATCACCTGCCTCCATGAGACCAATCCCCAAAGGAGGCTTCGGTTACTTCCTGATGTCTAATTTCTCCATCAGGGTCAACCTCAGTTCACCCCATGTCCTGACTTTCCTTAGTCACTTCAAGAGGTTTAAGCTCCTAATTGAATCCATGCCACCAGGACATTCACTTCCAATAAGGCTCAGAACATCCCTATGTCCCTGCTGAGACACAGGTGCTCACCTCTCAGTGCCATACAGACCCCACATTGCTGTAATCCATGGAACTCATTCTCTGTCTAAATTCTCAACCTCTTCCCTGAAAATCCCCTTCACCTTCGGGCCCTAAATGAATCCTGACTCTCTCCTGAGGACACCACTTCCCCAGCAGCTTACTCATAGATGAGAGATTTGTTCTGCCACAGCCTGAGGTACTCAGGGTGTTCCCTATTCAGTCCAGACCCCTGCTCCTCCTGAAAAATTCCAGCTCCTTTGAGAAGCATGGCATTAGATTTTAAGACCTGCTACTCTTGCTCACCACAACTACCTATTGAGTCTCTAGATCCATTATTATATGTCTCTTTTCCGACGTTAAGGGAAGATTTCAGAACATGATTCACTTTTCTCCTCTCCTGTCCTGTTTGTTAATGATGTCAAATCTAGTTAGATGTTCCATCCAATTCAGTCTCTCCGTTATTTCCTTTTTAGGATCTTAAAGCACACTCCTCCTCAACCCCCACTCCCCAGTCATATCAGTTAATGTAGCAACTGTTACGTGTATATCCTATTAAATGGATACTTCCTACTTCCTCACCATTACCCTCTTGTCTCTTTAAAATAATTTCTCTGGTATTCTCTCCTCCAATTGCCTACCCCACCAGTCTTATCTGAGCTTCATTGTCCACAAATCCACCTATACATGATCGTTTCTCCTCAGCCAGCTTAGACTCTGTCTCTTAATTTAATCTTCTCCTATATACACCCAGGGTCTTTACCTCTGTCTTTGTCTTTGTTTTTTACCTAAAGTCTAATATTTGTGGAATTCAGCTCTTCAATTATTCTATACCTACCGCTGCTCTGGAGTCACCAGTCACCCCAGTTTCCCTGGGACTTTGCCTGCTCTAGCCCCAAAAGTTCTGTAGCCTGGTAAAGACAGCTGGTTGTCCGAGCTGGAGAAAACACATACCTCTGCTGACAGATATTACTAACTTGTGCTGAACATTCTTTCATCCCTGCTTGGCAACTCTATTAAATATACTTGGTCAATCTACCCTTGACCTTGTCCCCTAGCCTTGCACTTGTCATACTCCTTCCTCTTACTCACTCTCAGCTCATGAATGGAAAAAAGCAACAGAGAACTCTGTCAGCCTACCTCTGTCTAGACTGTGCTGTGAACATATGTGAACATGAGAATGCATGCATGTGCATGCACACACACGCACGCACACACACACAAACTGTTCTTCTCTGGTCTCTATATGCCAACTCTCCTCCCCACTCTAGCGCAGCTCCTCCTTGTGCACTAGATCATCTCTCCCTCACTCATCACTCTCACCATCATTTCCCTCCCAACTGGATCATTTCCATCAACTGTCACACCAGTTATAATTTCTCCCTTCATCAACAACAGTAATAAAACCCTCCTCGTGACATTTCTTACCCTCCAGCTACTACATTCCATTTATTTCTGTGGACAGCGAAGTGGCTGCCTAGCACAGTGTGAAGGTACTGTGCAAATGCTTGGGAAGTGAATTCTTTAACTACTTTGGAAGCCCAAACATGCACAGGGTTGGCTGATGTGTTAAAAGTTCTGAGGCCATGAGACTGACTTGGGGGTACACTAGCTTGGGGAGACCAGGCTTTCTGATAGCAACCAACTCCTCATAGGTGAGCTTGTAAATGGCAGGTGTGATTGACAAATCACTGGACTGAAAATGCTAGCCCACTGTGTTTCTATCTGCCTCCCAAGACTGGCCATCCAGAGGCCTCGTCCTCATCTAGTTTTATCTATTGTGATCCTGCGGTTCCCCTGAAGGAAATATATTAGTTGCAGACCAGAATTAGGCCTCAGGAGTCTCCATTTCCATTCACTGTTGGGTTTTGATTAGGGAAGTTATCTTTCCTGAGTCTCCTCATTTTCATTTGTGGTTGTTAAAGGGGTCAACTATGTAAGGAAAAGCCTTGATCGTGAACTTCCAAGAGATTGCGTTACCTTCCTCAGGTCAGTCTGCAGTTGTCGAAGGATTAATTCCAGCTGATTGACTTTACCAGTCAGTGTTGATGGAGACCGCTCCCTAGCAGATAAGGCAAAAGTTTGAAAAAGTTCAGATTACTGACATGAAGACATTTCACCCAGCATTTCTCCTGGCAAAGTTTTTACTCAAAAAAATTATTTCATATGCTTATTGCTCAGCAAGGACATGACCATGTTACATTTGAAAAGTGAACATGTTGCTGCTTTGGTGGAAAATCCCTCCTAGATTTTTATTGACTTTAAAAGGGATTTAGAATCTCTACTGGCACACACATTGGTAAGAAAACAAAAGATAGATCACCACAGTTTAGCCAACTGAGACTAGGTAGACCAGGATGAAACCCTGGGGACCAAATATAGATTCAATGTCCCCCATTTGCCTTTCTTGGTCAAGAAAATATCTTGCTGCTCATGAGGAAGGTGAGCAGGCAAGTTCATACAACTCGGTTCACATAAACTCTGGAATTAGGAATGGATGGATGGGTAAGAATATATTTTTAATGGACAATAAATAACAAGAAATTAGACAGAGGAAAGAGAGGGTTTATTCTTGACATACTTCAGTGGAAAGCGTGATGACGGGTCAAGGACCAGGGAGGCAACATGCCCTTGGCAGATCAGTCGTCAGACGGAAGGCTGAACAGGGGTGTCCCTCTCCTATGCTGTTGCAGTAATAAGTCAGCAGATGCTGACCCCAAGACCCACCGCTCCCTTTCTGTGAGCCTCACTGACATGGGCATGGGGCTGCAGTCTTGGCAGGCAGGCCCCACCCAATGAGCAGATCAGTTAGGCTGCCAAGTGTGATCCACTCACGTAGGACAGGGAGCTGACTCAGCCCGCTCAGCCCCATTTCTGGATTCTGAAAGACTAGGAGAAGGCAGGGATAGAAATGGTATCTTGGCTGGCCTGGGGTTAGCTAACTCCTTCTTAATCACTGGGGTTTCGGGCGGGGGAATGAGGGGACTCACAAGAGCTCACATACCCAGTTGTGTCCATGAAGTCTTTGCTACTGCCTGGATCTACACATAAAGGCAGCTGCTGGGCCCCTTCCAAGTCCTGCCCATGTTGCATATCTGTCAGGGTACAGAAGGATGCCACTCTCTGATCTAGGGAAGAGAGATAAACATACAGAAAGAAGTTTTAGTAATAGCCACAAGGCAATATTTCTTCATGGAAATGAATTTAGTAACTCAGTAACAACCGCATGGCCCCCATCAGTTTCTGCCCAGTTTCAAACAAAACAAAGAAAAACAAACTCAGACAAGGTGCTGACAATCAGAAAGCATTGGCTGTCCTCTGGGGCTGTATGGCAAACACACATCACAGCCACAGGGACCCTTAGCAGATCCTGGATTTGCTAGAGCCAATTTGCTTTCTTCTTTCCACATCCCAAGAAATGCCAAAGCTGCTGAAGAGGCATGAAACAACAGGCTGGCTGATGACCTGGCCGATGAATAGAACCATGGAGACATACCTTTCTTCCAGCTCTCCCCAAATGCAGAGAGCAGCCGGGAGACACAAAAGCCAGGACACATATCCCCTGTTCGTCCCCAACCCTCCAAGCTTGAATAACCATGCAGACGTGCAGACATATGAAATATAAAGAAAACATTACAGGCTATCAAGAACCCACAATCAGCCCCAGACAATCACCTAGATAGGACGTGTGGTGACAGAGCAGCCCAAGTTCTTCGTCTGAGTCAAGACCTGAAATAAGATTTAGAATTTTCCTATGAACAGTAACATCTCTCTGCACTTGACAGCCTCTGAGGCTTATATAAGCAAGGCTCAAATAATGGGGTTCTGTGAATGAGCCTGTGTGCATGTGTGTGTACACCTGTCTGCACGTGTGTGCACACATTGTCCTAAATCAGAAGTCCTAGAAAACCCACATTATGCAATGCCCATTGCTGTGATTGCTGATTCATTTCATTGGCAATGGTCCTGGTGAGATGCAGCGCGGTTACATGCAACAACCATAGTGGTGTGCAACACACGCAAATACAACTGCAGGATATGAGCCTGTTTTGGGTTTGCTTCAGTGACCCACTCCTAATCCTATAAGGTAAAGACTCGTGGAGAGAGGTTAGCCACACAGTCTCACTAGAGACCCCTGGAGCACCCTCCAAGGGCTCAGTGTTTCCAGGAGCAGTAGACTACCCAGCCTTACCTTTTTTTTTTTACTTATTTATTTTTTTGAACTTTTTTTTTAAATTTTATACATTTTTTTACATCATTTTTCATTTTTGCACAACGTATGCTAAAGATGTAGCTTCCATATGATCCAGCAATTCCACTCCTAGGTATTTACCCAAAGGACACAAAGGGTACCTGCAGCCCTGTGTTTATAGCAGCACTATTTACAATAGTTAAGCTTTGGAAACAACCCAAATGCCCAAAAATAGATGACTGGATCAAGAAGATGTGGTACATATACCCGGCCTTATCTTATCACAGGGTCCCTTTTATTCTTGGCACCAGCAATTTCAGTCACTGTCCTGAGAGCTAGGCAGGAAAGGAAATATGATATTCTTTGGACGAGGCACCAGCAGGGCCCAGCTCTGGGGGTGGGGTGGGGGGGTAAAGCACTGACACAAGAAAACGGGTGTAGAAATACTGAGTGGCATACAGAAAAAAGTCCTGATTTTGAACAAGGTGGAGGTGGAACCAGGAATTCCTTAATGATCCACTGATCCACTTCCCCCGATCCCCAGTGCCCCAAGCTCAATGCCCGAGCATAGGCACAGCATCCATCTATCCTGGAAAGCTGAGGGATACTGCAGGGGTTTTGGTGCTGCGGCATCTTTTTTATGATTTGACGAATGGCTGAGAAGCTGCACTTGGGTCTGTCTCAGAGGTGCTCTGTTGCTAATTTAGCCCGCTCTGTCCACCTCTAGCTGCTGGATGAGTCTCCTAATGAGGCTACCTACTTGTCTGGTTCACAGAAGGTCTTGTACCTCCTGTTAATCAGTAAGGATGGTGATGGTGAAGGCTGCGGGGAGCACACGAAGGGAATCTGGGCTGGAATGTGAAGGGCACAGCGCTGAAAGTAGCCAGCAGAGGCCCGGAGCTCCCTGGAAGTGGGGCTGTGGGTGCACTGAGTGATGGGTTAACAGGGAGCTCTTTAGCCACACATCCGATGTCCTCCATCAGGATTTCTCAGTGGTCCTGGCAGGCACAGATATGCTTCAGCTCACGTCTGTAGTTTAAGGATCTCCTTGCCCACACTTCAAATCCTTTACAAGATGATACATTCTGTAACTATGCATTGCTGAGAGATAATCACGTTCCCAATTTGGTACTGATTAGTAGGGTTTTGGCACATGATAAAATAATGTGTGATTTAATTAAGATTAATGGCAAAATCTGGGCACTGCCTACTTTAACACATGATAGGATGTGACCTGCAGAGGCTGGGGCAGGAATTATGAGAAATGCTTGGCAGGGGGTGAGCAGCTCTCACGGTGGGGGCGGGGAGGGCTTGGGCTGCCATTGTGTCCAAGATAACCCTTTGTTCTAAGAGGACCCAAACAAGCATACAGCTCACACTTAAAAAAATAAATCAGCAGCAGATGGATTCTTATTCTCCAATGAATTAACTACTAACAAAAAGGAATGGCAAAAGAAAATCATTTCTTCTTCTCACTTTTAAAAAGAGCTCCACTGGCCCTTATTTTATGCAATCCAGTGATTATCTGGTTAGTTTCTATCTTCCTTATGTATTTGGCTCTGATGGTCATCTAAAAATCTGGGTGACAATGTCTTAGCTTGTGTCCTTCATTTTTACCTTAATTGATAAAATATCCACATATTTGTCAGAAACAGAACTTGCTACTGGCAGTCTTTCAAGCATTCCTTGGGGAAGAAACTAGGTCCTACTGGTCAGGAGGCAAGAAGCCAAAAAAAGAGTTTTGCCAGCAATGTAATTTCACAAAGAGGATTTCACTTTGGATCTGAAAAGCCTGGGAGGGTGAAATGCAAACAGAATGCTACTTGATTAAGTACAGACACTAAACTACTTTGTAGAATAGCTAATCTTAGTGACAATTTCCAGTGGAAGCTCTATTCCGCCACAGCTTATTTCTGTGATGATAAATATTCAGTAACCAAGTAATTACTGACACTGAACCAAATGGCACAAACGAAACAGTAAGAAAGGGAGCTATGAGAGTATGAACTCTATGAAAAATGGTTAGCACAGCAAAGATATAATCACCCACACTTTACATAAGAAGCCTGTTTATTTTTTTCCCTTCCGTTCTTTTCTGTGCAAGTAAATTGGGCTAAGATGGGACATGAGGCGTGGCTCACACACAAAACAATTTGTGCCTTTAAATAATCTTTAAAAAAAAAAAATCTATCTCAATGCCAGTTTCTTATCTTAGTACACTTAGCACGAAACAAGAAATGAATAGCCGCCAGGCTATTCCATATGTACATAGAGATGGCAGAATAACTGCCTGCAAATAACTCCCATGACCCCAGAGAGGCTGCCTGGAGCATCATCAGAATATGGTAAGGCCAAGGCTGGATCTTGGAGGGATGAGTGCTCTCATCAATTAGTCATGTCTGCTGAGGGCATCACAAAGGATACTACTACATTTGCTAGCTATACACTATATGGGACACACAAGTATGAGGCTAGATTAAAATTAGCCCTGTTTCCACAAGGCTGTTCTAATATGTTTTTGCTACAACTACACATTAAAGTAAAGCTAGGACTTTGTAGCTACATGTAGGAAATAAAAGGTTCTGGCTCTGAAAACTGTGTTTATCAGATTGTGGAAAGTTGACTTAAATGACAACCTGGGAAGGAGTAAAAAAGGCTACACTGAAGTTTAAACATGAAATACTTTGGTTTAGACCTTCTGCAGCCCACTGATGAATGTAGAATGATACTGGCCTAGAATGTGCCTACAAGTAATGAACAAAAACAGAACAAAACCCTGGAATTGTTTTTTATGTAAGATACAAATATTATATTTTTTGGCTTGAAAGAATTTTCTTACTTTTGAATAATTTTAGCCAAATTACTACATTAACTTTGCATTTTTCATCTAAGTAGCAGTCTTTTTGCTTTTCTATTTTTTTAAATGAATTATATTTTAGGAGTTAGACAATATGTCACATTTTTTTATGCTTGTGTACACATGCACAGTCAAATATCAGTAACTAAAATTACTTTATCAATTTTAAACTGAAGCTTTAGAACTGAAAAAGTTTCTCAAAAAAAAAATCTATGATTATGCGCTGTTTAAGAAATTAAGGACATATGGAACAAAATAAATTAAAAGTCTTGAACTTTCATCTTTTTTAGAAAATACACATATATCATTCCCATGGTAATGAGCTGATAAGTGAGTTGTGAACTCGGCACATGTCTTGGATATGGATATTCACTCATGAGCACACACACCACACACCTAAGGGAAGATGACAATTGTCACTGACAACAGAAATAAGCTGACTTCCAGCACGAAGGAGAGGCCTTCTGTGATGTGGGGGTCCACATATGCTGTGTAGGACATTGATATCCAGAGGACCCATCACCAGCTCGTGATTTCACCTGTTAAGCCTGTCTTCTTTTAAGACCACATCATCCATTCAGCAAAAGCCAAAGAACACACCGCATGCCTACTTCTCATACTGTGCTAAATAAATGAAAACTACTTTGAACCTTGGAGATCTCTCTTCCCTATCCTACTTTCTCTCTATTGTAACTATAGCCAGTTTTCCTAGTTGGATTTGCTAACCTCTCCATGCTTGCTTGAGAGGGACAGAACTGATTCTGTATATTTATTTGGTACATCCAAAGCTACATTATTGTACAGTAAATGTCATTCCCATCTCATGTCATAATAAAGGTTATGATAAGCACTGCAAGGATGATGAAACAATAGTCTTATTGCAGTATGCGCAGCCTAGATTTGATTTAGGAGGTCTGATGTGTGAAGGGTCACATTTTGCCCTCACCGAACAAAAGCAACACACACATCAAAACAGTGTGGGCCTTTCTCAGGAGGCAGGGCTCTCAGGAAAAGGACACACAGCACTCGGCTGACTTTCTCGCTCTCTGACCTATGAAAGGGTTCTCAATTTCTTCACATGTAATTTTCTGGTGGAGTTGGGTTATCCATTCATTTATTAAATTTTAATAATGCTGTATAGTAATTCTCTATAAGAAGCTCTTTTACTTCTTTGAATAATTTCCTGTAAGTAAGTTCTCTAGGATTAGGTCTCTGCTCAAAGAAGTGGGTACAGTTTTGGCCCTAGCTACTTATTGTTGTATTATTGCTCCAACAAAATGATGGATCATTTTACAATCTTTTTAATGAGACCAGTTGTAAGTATTCATAGCTTCCCAGAGCTGTTGCATCATTTTTCATGTTTTAAAGGTATGAGCTGGTAGCTCATCATCGCTGTATTTACATGTGTGGTTGGACATATGTTCACATGTAAATACATGTGTCCAACTTTATGTGTGGCTCTTCATGGACTGTGCTTTCACATGGCTTCATCATGTATTGATGAGGGATTTGATGGTTTTGCAGGTTAGGTTCTTTCATGCACTGAGACATGCTGGCTTTATTCATCACATTTGTTATGAATTTTTCCCTAAATTCCCATATTTCCCTTTTTATTGTAATGTTCTCTTTCATGTTCATAAAAGATATAAATACTTAAATACTCGTCTCTGGCCATAATACATTTTGCATGTTCTCTCATTACTCCACAATTAAAGCATTACCTTGCTTCCAAAAGGTAATTTTTCTTTATTTACTTCTTCTCGAATCAACTTTTCTAATTCCTAAATCCAAATTAGAGTACATAAACTTCACTACCATTTAACTCTTCAGTATATTCAGATTTTAGTCTAAGCTCTTTATTTTTCTTCAAAAGGACTCATTTCTATTTTTGAATAATTACTATGCTGTTTCAATTATTAGTACTGACTTATAATAGACTTTTATTGAACATTGTTCATCTATTTTCCAAATGGATGCAATTAAGTTCTTAATATCCTTGAGATATTTAAACTGAAATTGTACTAAGTCTATGAATTAATTCAGGCAGGACTGCCATTTTTACTATAAGCTTTCTATTCACTCCTATCCTTACATACATAAGGACTTTTCAGTTACTGAAGTATGTGTTGATTTCTCTCATTATAATTCTAGTGATGGCTTAATTCCCAAGGAATTCATAATTTGATCTTGCTGATGTACCTAAGTCCTCATTACTATTACATTGGAAGACTGTATGCAAGATGACTGCCAACCATTCCTCCCCTCGCTGTGAGCAAATGCCACCTCTCAGGTTAACAGGTGGGGGTCTCTCTCCCACCCCTAGAATGTGGGCTGACCTAGTGATCTGTTCTCACTAACAGAATGTGGTAGATATAATGTCCTGGGTCTTTCAAGATAAGGCCTTGGGAAATCATCATTCCTTAAGCCACACATAAAGAAGTACATCACCCTGCTGGAAACAGAGGTCCAATCAGATGCTGTAGCAGCATCCAGCTGATACCACAGGGAGCAGAAGATTCTTAGGGGAGCCTCATCAACCCAAGAATCACAAGACATAATAAACCACTGTCTGTCTTCAGCCATAAAATTTGGATTGGTTTGTTATACTGAATTGATAACTGAAAAAATTGACAATGCTTTGAAATGATGCTTATAAAATATGAAATACATTTTAAAGTAACTTACCTACTTACTCATCAATTTTATAATTTCCAATAATTTATTTTTGATCTTTCATATTTTCTAGATATAGAAGCATATATATAAATAATTAATTCCTTTCCCCCTTACATTGCCTATTTGAATGTTAAGGCTTCCAGGGTAAAATTAAAGGGCATAGTACCAAAAGATAACCTTTGTTTGGTTTCGGGATTTAAGGGATATTCTTGTCTTTTTTTGATTCATTAAGCACTACATAACTATTTAGAATAAAGTAGACATTCTTTGTTAGGCTTTGATGGTATCTCTCAAGTCTTAATTTTCTTTAGGAAAAGGTCTTAATTCTGTTAGAAATACCCTTTTGGGTAGGTTGATATAACTTTTAATTACTTCATCTACCTTATTATAATCAAGATTTTCTTTTATTAATTCAGCTAAACTCTTGCCCATAACAATAGAAAACATTTAAATTTACTACTGGGTTTTCACCTAAGCTTTCTTCAACAATATTAGCAATCAAGATTATCTTATGATTTATTTTTTGGGTGTATTATCAGGAAAGAATCCCATTATGCAATAAAGTTACTGCATTTCAAGAAGAAATATTATCCAAGGATATCATTATTCTGTACAACTCTGAAAACAATGACTTGTAAACTTACTAGTTTCAGGTGATATTTGGGATTTGAGGATGTTTTTGAATAACTTTCAATTTCTCCATACTTTGGCCTTCAATTATTTCTTAGGATTCCTCTCTTCATTTCTTGTATGAAGTATACAATTAGCCTATTTATTTCGATTCTTCCTATACAGTTGCCTGATATTAAGTTTTTTTTTTTTAATTTATCTCACGTACTGGTTAATACTACTGTTCTTTTTCATTCCTTTGTTCAGCTACATTTTTCATTTTTTTAATCTAACTATATCAGTGTATCAATATTCAAAGAAAATGAGTTACTGATTTTATTAATAAAGCAAATTGATTAGATTTTTTTTGGTCTTCTTTCACATCTTTTGTAGAATCTTCTTGAAGTCCAGTTAAATTAGTAACTTTTCATATTTTTCCCCTATTTAGAGAAATATATCTCAAACAATACATTTTTATTTAAGATATAGTCTCTGGCTGAAGTCCAAAGATTTTTATTTTATTTTTTTAATTTTCTAGAGGCATGTCTTATTTATTTATTTATTTATTTGTTTGTTTGTTTGTTTGGTTTATACACGCACTGGGTACAGTCAGAAGCGCGGGAGGGTGAGAGAATTCACCAGAGCCAGAGCGGGGAGCAGAGCAGGCAGAAGGACCGAAGTACACTGCTGAGGGGAGCAGCGGGCGGCAGGAGAGGTCTGCACGCCATGTGGGACCCTCCTCTGGTGGCCGGGGAGCAGCCGGGGATTGAACCGGTGCTGCAGAGGCCGCGGGCAGCTTCGCAACCCAGCGCTCAACCGCTGCGCCACCGGGGCCCTGAAGTCCAAAGATTTTAATAGATATCTTTTTCATCACTACTCACTAAAAAAGAAAACATGCTCTCATTCCTTAATTCTTCTTAGCACAGTTATTATTAGAGCAGAAAATTTAGAATTTTCCAGATGATTAGAGTTTTCTTGTGTGTTTTGCTCCTATTTTTCTTATTTAATTCTATTTTCATTCCCATGTGGTCAGAAATGTGGTATGGAAATGCTCCTCCTCGAGGAAACACAATGAATGCCTGAGCAAGGACGCCTAGAACACACACCATAGTCACATGGACAAATCATGTTCTGTGTGCCAGCAGGGTTTAAAATTATTTAAACTACTATGACTGGGCAGATTAATTCGGTGTCTCTGCTCTATTGTTGAATAGGCTAGTAAAAGCTAAATTTCTTAAACTTGTGTCCAGTGTTAAGCTAGCTCTTATAAAAAGGTGAAAAACATCACATGCCAAAGTGTGGAGCTCAAGTAAGGTGATTGCTAGGGAAGAGCATGTCTGCTGGCGACAGATGACACTGTTGGATTTATAGGGATCAGGTTGTCTTGATCTAATATGCAGGTATCATCCACTTTGGTAAAGCCTGTTATCAGATGTGCAGACTACTAATGTCAAATTATGGGCACCAACATTATTCCAGGGGAATCTGAGTTCAATAAGGCATTTTAAGCTGCTTTTATTAGTCTGGAACAAATAGGCACAGGGGGATTCTTAGACTATCTTTTCTTTTTGACATTTATTCTAGCTCAGAAATGGCCATGAGAGCTGGTACAAAATAAGCAAGTCACAAGCAGGGTGACTGGGTTATTTAGGTTAAGACACTTCTCTTTAAAGGGCTTAGGTAATTGATCACACCAGTCACCATTGTGACAACTCATGTCACAGTGGAACTGACACTGACACAAGAGACCTAATTAGCCAAAGGTCTGACGTGGCAAAGTCACAACTGATTTCTCCTTAGCTATGTCTCAAGGTGGTGTGTCGTCCTACTGAGTAGCACAAAAATAGCTAATATTTTTAAACATGACATCAATTCTGTTTCCTATACATTTTGTTGGAAACTTCAGAAAGGCCAGATAACCAAAGTCCTCATCCCTGACAAGAAAAAAAAAAAAAAATCCCACAGTCTTTCTTTTTAATGTAGCTACTAAGCACCTGAGGCCACGGCTAATAGGAATTTCAGTGATAAGTTCTGCTTCCCTTTGTCTGAGGATGCCAGGTCCCAATGATAACCCTAATTTCAGTTCAGAGATCCTCCCTAATGAACAGTACTGCAGAGTTAGAGGTTCTTAGGTGGAGAAGCCTTGGCAAATTATCTGGCAAAGGTCTTAACTTTATAGTCAGGAAGCCCGAAGCCTAATGTAATTAAGCACACACCTCAGAGGATTACTTTTCGCCCATCAGTGTTGGCACAAAGTGTGTACATCATAATAGTTCAATGATTTGTCCAAAGGCCAACAGTTCCATAGAAGCACAGCTCCCTGGATTGATAATTCAGTGCCTGCGGTGAGCACCATTCTGCTTTTTTTCACTTCCCACCCTCAACCCAGCCTCCTAAATAGGTCCATTTCCCTATAGTAACTTGATTCTGAAGGAGTAGAAGGGAACCAAGCAAATACACAAAGAGTGGATATAAAGTGATAAATATTGTTTTAAATTTGAAAACAAAGCACAAAATGCAAAGAACCTTAGAGGTCAAAAATTATGCTGAATTGGCTACTTTGAGGCTGCAGAGTGCCTATGTAGTTAATAGCTACTTTCTCCTTTGTACTAGTTCTTTTCATTCGATTGCCTTGCTATTTGCTTGATAAGTAAAGATAAGATACATAAAACAAGCAGTCTGTTCCTAACAAACTCATCACCTAATAAGAAGAGACAGACTTGTGAATATAGCAGAATTCAGTGTGGTAAATGCTAAGCAAATATTTATACAGTGGGGGGACACAGAGGGCAGACTAGATGTTCTCATGGTCTCCCAGGGGCAGTAAGATCTACTCAAAGGAAGAGAACAGAGTATGTCAAGGCTGTGCCAGAGAAAATACTCTTATCTGCTGCCTGGGTTGCTTTGGACCGAGGCTGGTTGCTGTCCTTTGAGGCGAGCTAGCCGGGATTGGGACCATGGAAATACATAGGCTATGGGCCTGGGGTTTTTATGCAATATAACCAACTTCTGGTAATGTCAGAGAATGAAGGTTGCATTGCAAAGCAAACAGGAGCACTGTGAAGTTTCTACAAGGAACAAGTGCTTTGTGAAACAGAACCTAAAAGAGGATCACTCCTATTAAGGAGCAGTAAGAGGCCATTCATTTTGCAGAAATATCCTTCTTATAGTGTCCCTCTACTTCTCTAGTAAGGTTAAATGACCTTGGTGCTGAATTAACTTGAGAGTTGCTTTCAACTCAACCCCCTCTAGTCGAGGATCAGGTCTAGGGACCAAGACCACTCGATTGGAGTGAACTGTTAGCCTCTCGAGCAGGTGAAGCTTGCTGGAGCAAGGGGCAATTAAAGTTGCAAACCTCCACCTTTGCAGCACCTGCCACCCATGAGAAAAGAATCTAATTTCCTGTTCTGAGCTTGGACATCACAGATGATGGGGCCAAGCTTCCAGAGACCGAGGTGAGTGAAAGGGGGTGGACTGCTTGGGCGCTGTGGGGGGTGATCTGCAAAAGGACCCTGCCCCCTTTGTCACTTCATCTACCAGAAACCCCAAGGTCAGAAAGAATGCAGCAGCAAATGGCAAGAAGTCAACCTGGAGTCCCTGCTTGTCCCTATACCCACACGTAAAGGTCCTCAGTTTGCCAGAAAAGTGAGCATCTTCCTTGCTTGTGTCTATATGCATAGGCTGGGAAAAAATGTGTTTCCTAAGGAATAGCTTCCACCTTCAAACACTAAAAACAGGAAAAGTGGTGGGAGGCAGCACGGTGGTGAAGAGGTCCTGAGAGATGAGTTAGTCCAGTTACCCTCAGACGCATGTGGTTGGAGGAATTAGCTGAGGCCCAGAAGGTAGAGAGACTAGTCGAATGTAGCAGAGGCTGCATTTACACCACTCTGGAGACTCTTAGGCCCATGCTCGTCCTGCCAAACCAGTAGTGGCTTCCACCTTTGAAGGGCCTTTTCTTCTATCTCACTTTATTATGCCGGAGGACAGGTTCAATTTGTGTTCTACATACAAACCTCCATACTTCAGGTGAGAAAACCAAGGCCAAAGAGGAAAGGTGACTTGTCCTAGGTCACAGCTGGTCCCGAACTTGAAATCAGGTTTGGGACCCTCTGCCCAGTGCTCACTGCACTAAATGGCCTAGTCTCCTCTAAAGAGACAGCCTGAGCTACAGCTCCAGCCTTCCCCTGCTCGTTTTTACCATCAAATTGCAAAAGCTTCCCAAAGTTTACCCCAGACATCTGAGACATGGACATGTTGCCTAAGTTGCTGCCCCAGGCCCTGAGGCTTCCAATCTTTACCTTCAAAAGCTCGAGCTGCGTCTACGAGGTGGGACCAATCTAACCCCGTCCCTGGGTCCGGGAGGGGCATCAGGCCAGGATCTGTGCTCTTGGACTTATCCGATAAGGACCCATCGGAGAACCAGAACTCATCTAAACAGAAACAAAATGAGGGTGAGTCAGATCACAGCACGGGGTACCGGCATGGCCCCTCAAAGGGGCCCAGGGACCTCCTCCAAAAAGATCTGCCTCCGACAAAAAAGGAGCCGTCACACTGCAGTGACCCCAGACACACAGCAGGAAAAATGGAGGCATGTCAAAGCGCCCCGACCTACAGACTCACCTGGAGGTCAGCCAGCAAGCAAAGCCTGGGTGGAAGAGAGAGGAGAACCGATTCCCAGAGTAGATGGTATTGTAATTACACAGAAATTTTCTTCGGGGTAGGCTTCTCATGGGCAATGAGCCTGATTAACTGCAGGGTAAATGCCCATTTTCTTCAGGGGTGACCCTCTCCCCCCACCTCTTTCAAGAGTGTGGCAAGCTTCTACTGTAAAAATGGTCTGCACCATCTATCTCCATTCTGCTGGCTTAAAAAGCTTCCTGTGGAACACAGTTTACCTCAGGTGAACACCACATATCTAAGACGCGGTGGATGCCAGTTTCTGGTGAAAAGGAAGAATCACTTGGTTTTCATTATTCGCAGACGAGAGGGAACAGTATGATACATGCTAAGTGTAAAAATGGTGGTTGGACTGCTTTTCTGACTCTGTAAGATGGTTGATCACTGGCTAAACCCAAAATCTCAACCATCCCTCACTGACTGGTACTTTCCTGTACTGGTGGGCCTTTACATTTCTCTTTAATGTCCTTTAAGTGTTTAGGTCACTCATAAAACTAGTCGTTAAGAACCCATTATGCATTTGAGGACGCATTTTCAAAAGGTTTCCACTGGACTTTCTCTAACGTGCCTTTTCTGAACCTGCCCGAGACATTGCACGCAGCTGCCTGGGAACACATCTGACTAATTAGACCAATCAAAATAATGACCACCTGGCCGTCTGAGCCTGCAATTAAGTGGGGGACGTAATTAACCAAATGCACCTGTAATTTCTGTTCCCATCTCCTGGGTACCTGTGAAAGGCTGGCATCTGGACCAGGGCGGGCACGCGAGTAATGTGGCCTGGGAGAACACAGTCTCTCCCTTTCCATGCTGTCCACACGCTGCTGCTAGTCGACCACTGACAGCTAAAGCCACCAGACCCCTCTGCTTTTAATGCTACCAGTTCGGATGTGGTAATAATCCACCAACTTATTCCCAACCTCCGTTTTGGCAGGAACCGAGTAACTGAGTTGTCCACGGCATTTCTCCACTTGCCTTTGAAATAACCATCCTGCTCTGTGTGTGATGTACTCTGTCCTCACCAAGGTGTAAGCAGGGTCAGTGGGAGTGACAGAGTTAGTGTGGAGATGGAGAAAGAACAGTTAGTGTGCAGAGTCTCCTGCATACAGAACAGAGGCAGGGCTGACCTCTCCTAGGTTCCTGTCTTGAACCAAAAGTTTCAGGATGAACCCCAGGCAGAGACTAAGAAGCACAGAGACCATCAATCACTTGTCAGTCACTTTCTTTGTCTCTGAAACACATTGTTTGTATTGCTTAAAGCAGGTTTTCTGCACTAACTATAAAGAAGTGATGTGACTAAGTGGCAATTGCTTTGGCACTCATTTTCAGGGGGTGGGGTTCTGCAGGAAATAGGGGTAGCATGTCTTAGCTCTGAGAAGGGTGCTGAGGGCAGCTGGGTTAGAACTGGGTGCTCACAGGGACACTCCTCTCACCCCCTGCCTGCCCTTGTTGGACAGGAGACACCAAGGAATGGAGAATTATTCTGGTAAGTGAACATTTCTACAGAAAGCGTGCTCTGTTATTCATGTTTACCAAGAAATGTCAACTTGAGGATTTTCTTTGTCTTTATAAAGAAATAATCCTTTACCGAAGCTTCTGGCATATTCAAACCTAAAAATCAGACCTAATGCATCTTGTGTGTGCTCTCTACTTTCCCCCAGTGCTGACAGCAACCCATCATTACTGAAAAGGATGAGAAAAAATAATAGAGAGGACAGATGGACAAAATGCAGCGGAATGGCGGTCACAGGACCAGTCTACTTGGTGGATCAGGCTGATTAGAAAGATGTAATGCTAGGTTATGCCCCCAAATCATATTTTTGTCCCTTCAGCAGCTGTGTGTTCAAAAGTCACCTTCTCTAAATACCTACTAGAGTAATGACAAGGAGACTTGACTTGGGTTAAAAATTAGTGCTTTGAGGGCCTCCCCAGTGGCGCAGCGGTCAAGCACTGGGCTGCAAAACTGCCCGCAGCCTCTGCAGTGCCGGTTCAATCCCCGACTGCCAGAGAGGGTCCCACATGGTGCACAGACCTCTCCTGCCGCCCGCTGCTCCCCTCAGCAGTGTACTTCGGTTCTTCTGCCTGTTCTGCTCCCCGCTCTGGCTCTGGTGAATTCTCTCCCCCTCCCACGCTTCTGACCGTACCCAGTGCTTGTATAAATAAATAAACAAATCTTTTTTAAAAAAATTAGTGCTTTGACTATTTCTGAGCACCTGAAGTTCATTTGTAATTGATATGTGCTCATCTGTCATTGAGCATTGAGTCGAGGCACAGGTTTGAATCTTGGTGGCCAGGAAGCAGTTGCCCAGAGTGAATGGGTCAGTGAGTGTGTGGGTCCAGCCATCCACAAAGCAGAGCAGGTCACAGCTTACTGTCCTGTGCACAACTCAGCAGAGACCACAAGTGAAGTGGCACTGATGATTCTGGGATCTAGGAAGGCCTCGGGGTGTTAGTTTTACAACAAAAGACAAGCCAAGAGCGTCCCTCTAATCTTTATGGAAAAATCAGGAGCAAGGGCCTCCCTGGTGGCACAAGGAATTAAGACATAACCTATGAAGCTATCTGCAGCCACTGCAGCATGAATTTGATCCCCGGCCAGGGAGCTACCCACATGGCACAGCAGACCTCACCTGTCCTTGCCTGCTGCTCCCCTCAGAAGTGTATTTCAGTAGATCTGCCTGTTCTGCTCCCCACTCTGTCTCTGGTGAATCCTCTCACCCCCTACCCCTCTGGCCTGTACCCCAGTTCTTGTATGCATAAAATAAATATTAAAAAAAAGAAAGAAAAGGAGCAAAAGAAAGGAATTCAGTTTGAGATATTTCTTCTTTATAATAAACTATTACCCCATCTTCCCCAATTGTGAATGGGACTTTTGTCTGTTTATTTGATACAACAGAATTGGCAGAGATGATTAATAGATTAGAAGACATTTCCTTTCTCTATAGTTTATCTGAAGCACTATACACTCCATCATCTATGATGTATTTATTAAAGGACTATTGTATGCCAAGTGATGGGGCCCACAGCGGACATGACAGACAAGACCCACGCTCTCACCAAGCCTACGGGACTACTGACAGGGAGAGACGATAAATGAAGAAAAATGTATAAGCACTGATGAGTCTTCAAAGAAAATAACCCAGGGTGGTGTGATGGAGGAATCTGATGGCTTGGGGAGGTCTGTGTGAGGAGGTGACATGCAGATGATGTACCTTCTCAGACAGGAAAGAGGAGAAGGAACTGCTGGGCAAAAAGCACAGTTCTGGTAGAAAGCTTGCAGAAAGCACAGATTTCAATCTAAATCCATCATCTTTCAGTAAACAGGAAATCCTAATGTCACAATCACCTTAAAGTAAGAACTGCCTAAATTCCTCTCTGAGTCATCAAGATGAATACACATTTTTTTTCCACTGCCTATAAAATCATATACTTAGAAAAAAAAATTACCATTTTTTTTTTGTCTGAGATGCTAAACCACTACTGATCCTTTATAATATTTTTAACTGACATTAACTATCACTACTACCAGGACGTAGATGATGTTAACTAAGCATCTACTATGTTCCAGGTACCACCACAAACTGTATAAGCACCAAGAGAAAGAATAACTAATAAGCTTTAAGTTCTTCCCTTAACAAGCTCAGTCAACAAACAACTGAATTTTCCTGGTGCTGGCCTGAGGGTGAGGGAAGGGGTTAGCCTTCCCCCATGTTTAGTGCACACCAAGGAAATGTTTCCAGAGTTTTACAGACGAGGAAGCAGAGGCATCACTTAGATCATAAAACCTAGTGCTATCTCAAGAGCCCAAACTGCTTCTTTTTGCCCTTTCAGAAAAGGAAGTGACTGGATTCTGAAAGATGGCTAATTCTAGGTCCTGCCGCCTGTGTCTCTGCCCTTCAGCCTAAGATACTGATCCTGTGGTTTGCTGTTCATTTACCCCAAACCTGAAATCGCAGTGACCATTTAATTTTATCATTTGTTCAGTGTTATAAATGTGGAGGAGCCTTGCTGACAGCATTTCCTGGTGGTCAGATATCGGAGGTTTCATCATTACTCTTTAAAAACCGATGGATGTTTATTACAAGGGAGAATGAGAACATTTGAAAAAAGAGAAAGACGTGCCATCCTGAATCATTCAAAACCCTGCCTCTGACAGCCCACGGATGCCTTCTGCAAAGCCAACTGTAGCAAAGATTACTCTGCTGGTTACAGCTCTAACCACCTACGCCATGCACCACTGAGTTGACATGGGGAGTCTGTGGCATCTTGTGGGATTACTAAATTCTAAGGAAAGTACTGATTTATTTATTCCCAAAACTCCACCCCCCCTTTTTGAAATTGCCAAGCATCTTTTGCAAGGTACCTAGGTCAAAACTGTAGGATTTGGGAACACACATAAGCTGAAACTCTTCTTTCTTAACAGGAAGATTCCCACTATTCCTTGGAGAGTTTTGATTCTCATTCCATTAAATATCAGGAATTCTCTTTAGACTTGTGAGCCTACCATTGCTTGGACTGCACTGAATCCAAGTAGGTACCCAACTGGTTCAAGGAGAAGGCTAACATGAGCACTTCCTATCACTGGTTATCTGTCTTGTCAACAGTGAAATAAACAGCCATTCCCTATTTTTGTTCCTATCTGTGCCATTACAGAAATGTTATTCTAGAACCCACCAATAAAGAATGCAATGGGCCTATGTGCAATGCAGATATATTTCAGAATTATTTTCAATTGCTGGATCAGGTCATATTTTTATACCTCCAACTTGAAGACATAATGATACAGCACATTTCAGTGACTTCACAGGAAATATCTATGAATCATGACATGAATCACATTCAAGATGTGCTGGTTACGTATCTGTCTCACAAGGTTGGATTATGATCTTGATCTCAAGAGAAGAGAGATTCTGAGGCTGGTTCAAAGTTTTTCAGAGCTAAAAATATCTGTACAAAAAACCCGTAGCTGTCACCATCACAACAGAAAAGGCAGAGAGATGAGCTTTTCCAATACTGTGAAGAGATGGATTTGAGGGACCCTTGTTTTGTGTTATCCTTACTCCAAAACAGAAATGAGAGCCAAATGAGTCTCTAACCAGTGAAAAGATTCTCAGATCAGTTGTTTTCTAGGAATGCTTGAGTTTTAAAGCTAAAGAGAAGAAACTGTGTGTCTTCTGAGTGTATTTCCTCATTCTACCTAACTAAGCATTCAGGACCAGAAGGTTCAAGGGAACTAACCTCCACTCTGAGTTTTCATGTGACATTTAGTCTCTGAGAAACAACTGGGCAACCTCAAATATTCTTCTTTTCTCACTCACGGACATCTGCTAGGCATTAGCTCTCGTATTTCAACTTTCTAGTTGTTTCTCAGTTTCAGACTAGAGTGACATCTTCTTATAGAGGCTATGCTGAAAGAGTAGACACCACACAAAGTGAGGGGTGATGAAAATCTGTCTTAGGTAGGTACAAAAGTAAAGAGCACACTGGTAAATGTGGGTGTCAGAGGGTCCAGGAAGTAGTGTCTTCCAAAGACAGCTAGATCCTTGATGCTGAACCTCTCTGTGGGTGGGCTGGTGGGAATTAGAAGTACTGGGAGGAAGACATATCAATATAAATTATTTCCAAATCTTTCATTTACATTTTGTCATTTTACCCATCAAACTTAGAGTTCTGAGTAGTTTGTAAAATGCAGAAATTAATGGAGTAACATTGCCAAGGAAGGTGGTTTCATTAGAGAATGGAAAAGAGCAGGCATCACTCACTCTTTTTCCTGGAGAACTGAACATTGAAGACAACTGAGAATTCTAGGGAATAAAGAGTGTTTCCCACCTGTTTCATCACTGAATATACTGAAAAAAGGATATAGGCCTCAGAGTAAGAGAATGAATGAATGAATGTTACAACCAGACAATGGAATATTATTCAGTATTGAAAAGGAATGAGCTATCAAGTCATGAAAAGAACATGGGAGAACCTTAAACGAATATGACTACGTGAAAAAAGTCAGTATAAAAAGGCTACATATAATTCCAACGTCATGATTCCATATTGTACATGACATTCTGGAAGGGACAAAACTATGGGAACAGTAGAAAGATCAGTGGTTACTAAGGGTTAGGGGAGAGAGGAATGAACAAGCAGAACACAGATGAATTTTAGGGAAGTGAAAATATTCCGTATAATACTGAAATGATGGCTACTTATCATATACATTTGTCCAGACCTGTAGAACATGTAACACCAAGAGTGAACCCCAACATAAACTAAGGGTTTTGACAATGTTTGTTCATGGATTCTAAGAAATGTTCCTGTCCAGTGAGGAACATTAATAGTGGAGGGGGTTGTACACTGGTTGGGTAAGAGACAGGTGGCAAATCTGAACCTTCTGCTGAATGTTGCCATGAACCTAAAACTGCTCAAAAAATAGCGTTTGTTAAAAAAAGTGAGGCTACTTTTATTTTTCTTTTTGGCTTATTTCACTGAGCATGATCCCTTCTAGCTCCATCCATGTTGCTCAAATAGCATGAGTTTATCTTTTTTGATTGTTGAGTATTATTCCATTGTATATATGCACCACATTTTCTTGATCCTGTCATCTATTTTTGGGCATTTGGGTTGTTTCCATAGCTTAGCTATTGTAAATAGTGCTGCTATAAACATAAATACTGGATGGTCACACTCATAGCAGGAATTTAGAAAACCTAAATAAGGGACCAGGAAAAAACCTAATTATAATAAAGTAAAAATAAAAATCAACAAGCAACTATAAACCAGAGACATACTACAGGGCAGAGAGGAGGGAGCAGGATCAAAACAAGGGGGATGGGAATTGTATGGGGACTATAACCAAGATGAAAATGCATACATTGTGCAAAAATGAAAAATGATGTAAAAAATGTATAAAATAAAAAATAAAAAAGTGAGGCTAAGGAAAAAGGATGCACATGGAAGCACATGAAGGGAAGAATGTAAGAAGTATGTTAACACATAGGAATAGATTTCAAAATCACATTTCAAACATTTTAAATGAAAGAAATATCATTTGCTATTAAAATCATTTGACAATAAAATTGTTTTATTGGTTTTACACAAGCTTTTAGGGGACTATTAAAGTTACCTACTTTTAAAAGAGAAAAACATTTGGGGAAAATAATAGGGTACTAGAATTTATCTGACCTGTCAAATGGTTATGAAGAAGGAATCTAAAGGTTTCCTCAATTTAGGCAAATGCCCTTTGTAACAGGCAGGGTATTAAGTTACTTAAAGAAAAAGATTAAGAATTTTATGAGACAAGGTTCATTTTCAATTATGTTAAACATCAGAAACATTATTAGAACTTTATTTCATTTAGCTGGGGATGTCTATGTGTATTATGAAGTTCAAATTGGTTCTAAAGATAATGCTTTTGATGATGAAATTAAAAAAAAAATCCTGACAATGAACGTATTTCTGATTAAATCTTCACTCTTCCTGTACAATAGAAATTGACTATGAATAAAAGAAACAAAGCTAACCACTGCAAAGTAAGAAAGATATCACCCTTAACACTAACACAGAAATAAGGAATTGACACTATGGAAAAACAGATTTTAGCTGTGAAGAAAAATAATCTAGACATTGTCCAGTTAAACTGTGGCCAGTAAATTGGAGTGAACTGGGCACAGGGTGAATGGCAAGCACAAGAACACACTGCCTGCTAGCAGGAGAGGCAGGCCTCCCGGAAGGTCTCCTGACGCCTGCCCACCCCATGCCTAACATCAGGAATTAAGGGTCAAGAATAAATAGACATAGAAGACTAGAAATTTCCTCCTTGCTCACCATCCACAAGAATACATCCCGGTGCCACAGCTTTCTCTTCATAAAACGAGGTTTTAGACATTTTATCTTTATGCATAGAAATAGGTGAGAGGTGGTATAGAGGTCACTAGTTTACTTGATAAATGTTTAACTGGGTTTTTCTGTTTTTTTGCAAATTGGTAATACTGCTTACTTTTAAAAATGTTCACTCTGGAGCTTTTATGTTTAAAAATTATTTTTTAAAAAGAACATCCACTCACAAATGATATATATCTTTTTAAAAAGTGGAGACAGGGCCTCCCCAGTGATGCAGCGGGTTGAGTGCTGTGCTGTGAAGCTGTCCACAGCCACTGCAACGCCGGTTCAACCCCCGCTGGCTGGCAAGAATCCCACATGGTGTGGCAGTCCTCTCCTTCGCCTACTGCTCCTCTCAGCAGTGTATTTCTGTTGTCTGCCTGTTCTGCTCCCTGCTCTGTCTCTGGTGAATCTCCTCATCCTCCCGCACCTCTGGCCTGTACCCCAGCTCTTGTATAAAAATAAAAATAAATCTTAAAAAAAAAGGAAAAAAAAGAAAAAAGAAACAAGCCCCCACCCCAAATCCCAGTAGCAGACAACTGAGGAGGTTCCAAGGCAGTGCCTGTCAATGCACCCACACCTTCCGAACCGGTGTGACCTCGTCTGTGCCTGCACCCATGCACTTACTTCTTAGGCTCCCCATGCTGGGTGCAGGGTGGGTCCGCGGGGGCAGCGTGCTGTGGTAGGGCGGGGTGGTGCTGAACAGAATGTCGTTGGGCAGCGCTTGGTCAAGGATGGAACTTCGGGAACTGCCAAAGGATGAGCCCCTCCGATTGCTGCATATGCTCTCATCGGAGAGAGTACGGTACAGCGACCTCCGTGGGGACAGATTCCCATAGAATGAAAACTAGGAGGTAAACATGGAACATGTTGGAGAGGAAAGAAACAGACAGTAGAGAGCTAAAAGCATGGAATTTCTTTGACTAAATCTGGTGACTTTGCAGCCCACTGGGTCTCCCTAGCCTGGCATCAAGGGTTACTTAGGAATGCTCAACCAGGTCTGTGGGCCTTGCAGGCAAATACCCAGGGCTTCGCGCAGTTATTGGATTTGAATGTTTTCCTCCTTTGACATTCTGTGAAATATTATCATGAATTAGACATGCACTGCTTTATTAATTTTGAAATGTTAAATGAACCTCCATAACCTTGTGACAGTGAGACTCCTGAAAATATATAAGGTTGCCATTTCAGGTGACACTTAATCAAAGCCACACATAGAGCTGGCTTGATTTTAATTTGAAATGACTACAATTTAATATTAGGCAATTTCTGTACTAATCAACTGCATGTGAGGTAAAATCTAATCTAAATAATAATAAAAGTAATTTCAAATATTGCGGCTTTCCAGGACATACAAATAGGCTCAAGAAAATGGTTATCAGTTCAGTAAAATCTTACTGTCTACTTAAAAATATCACTCACAAAAGTCTATTACAATTGTTGAAAACTGAGTTGTAATCAATCATAACCAGACTTAAAGGAAACATTACAAATGATTATGTATTAAATCTCAGGGGGAGGAAAATTCTTAGTCAAGAAGCAAATACTCAAGAAAGTCAAATACTCAAGAAAAATTAAGCCAAATCTTAATTTCCAACTATTTCTGCACACTGAACCACATTCCTTTGATATAAACAATAGTAAAATCCAGAATGTTCACATCAAACAAATATAGAAATGGCTATTTACATTTGTGAATGCAGTAAGAGGCTAAAAATATTTCTATTGTATGTGTTCCTTCCATTCTGTCAAGTCTATCCAACTGATGAATGGAAACTGGGATATGTGCAAACTACAAAGTCAAATTTACACTAAGAAAAGAAGGTGATTTGTCTTAGGAGGGGAAAAACACATGTCAAAGAGAAGTTCACTCCTATTTAAAGAAAAGCTGTTTGCACTTTTTATACAATAGCCTGCATCCACACTTATACAGTACCATATACATGATTTGATACAAGTTAAAAAAAAAAAACCCACACAACTCATTATGACTGAGTTCTTCTGGGATTCCCTTTTCACACACGACCAGCCGGTTCTTCAGAACATGATTATAGGCACATTAGATTAAAGCAGCTTTGAGGTAGTATCTAATTAGAGCATTATTCTAGGAACACAATTAGGTTAATTGCAGTATTGTTTTATTATAGGGAAGACAGAAGCACCAAGATTTGCTGTTTACCCAGATCACAGTCAATATGGCAATGCCTAATTTGTTTTTTTCTTTTCTTTTGGACAAAGGGAGCAAGGGTTTACACAGGAGAGCTCTGGTTTCCAATCCTCACTGCCACCAACGTGAACATATAACAAAGTGGTTTAAGAGACTGCAATAACACTGAAACTGAAAAAGAAAGAACTATAAGGAGAACTAAAAAGAAAGAACTATAATCTAAACTATATAACTATAACTAAACTAAACTATATAACTATAACTAAAAAGAAAGAACTATAATCCTGGGAGCAAAGGCGTGTCACTAAGCATAGGTTGGCTAATAGTGGCGTTCTTTGTGACGGCTGCAGAGTCTCACACTGCACAGTGGGTGCCATCCTATCTGTGACCCCCCCCCTTACCCCCCAGGAATTATAATATCCAACTCTCCTTCATTTCTGGAATAGGGTTACATCTAAGAAGGACAGCAAGGAGCAGAGTTAGAGTTCTGGAGCAAAAAACAGGTGGTATGAATTTTAATAGCTACCGTTTCTAAACTCCTATTATGTCCCAAACTGTGTTAAGACCCTGTCCATGTTATTTCTTATCTTTGCTATAATTCTGAAGGACACTTATTATTGTCTCCTTTTTTTTTTATTAGAAGAGAACACTAGGCCAAAAGATTAAGTCACTTACAGGAAGTCATGCAGCCGATGGCCCAGGAGTAGGGTTTGAGGCCAGGCCCTCCTCACATCAGCTCTGTCCACATGCTAGAAAGCAGCCCTTCTCTCCTCTCCTGGGCTCATGGGACAGACACTGAACACGGCCAGCCACGCACACAGTGGTGCGTGGGATCACAAGAGAAAATGCATGTGGGGGTCCTCTGGGAACCCCTGAGTCTCTTCAGAATTTTCTTTAGTGTTTCTGGTAACTTCAAAGCCCCACAAAAGTTACTAACCTTCCTTCTTCCTTCCTCCACTAAGGGGCTGTCAGGAAGCATCAATTTCAGGAAGTCTTCTTTTGACAGAACATGTTGGGTTTCTGAAACAGCATCTCCCACCACTGTCTGATGCTGCGCAGCCGTGGACATGAGATCCATCTCACTATACAGCCTGTTGGCACAAACCAGAAGGGAAATTAAAAGGAGAGGTCAGCCTATTTGCAAAGTGCCTGCAGTGTTAAAAATTAAAACCCTAAAACCATTTTCAACAACCATATACACACACCGTTCTTAATTATTTAGCCGGTTCACTTTGCGGCACTTGCTCCAGACCCCCGTGACAGTTTACATTTGTGGGACGAACTCAACTACAAAGTTAGATTTATGAATAATTCAGAAATAAATAAGCTCCCCAAAGCCCTGGATGCAAAAAATATAGCCAATTTTTAAAGCAAGGCTGTGCCTTCTCTTTCCTAATCTGTGTCAGAAAACAGTTTCAATAATTCATCAGAGATTATCATATGTCCTTTGAAATACCCCTTGTGATCCTCAGAATCACAGGGAGCCTTTCTCTTGTGTCTGGACAAGGGGACCACGTCACACCCAGGCAACACAGAGGGAGCCACCCAGGGGAACCACAAGTGTAAGAATAATCAATGCAGGCCTGTGCCAAGCATGTTTTATTATCAGCAATTTTGCGAGGTTGTTTAGATAAACAAAGCAGCTGTCTCCCTTAATTATAGGTATATAAAAATGTATTTATGGACAACAAAAGACTGTCTAGCTGAATTACTGTTTTCAGCACTTTTCCAGGGAAAAATCTGGGAAGTCGTTTTTAAAAGGTTTCTTCTGCAATCTGAGCAATCGAACATTCCTGAAGATGATGGGTGACTGCGCTGTCCCTGGAGGGAGTAGTGTCCCCTACCCCCATCACCTGCTACACAGCACTCTGGACCCAGCCCAGGGCAGAGGGCAACCGCAGGTGACCTGGGTGTTATGGTCGTATGTCACTGTGATGAGTTATTTTGCAAGAAAGGCTATCTTTGTCTCAGTGACAGCTCACAGGGAGATTATCAGAATAAGATAATCACAGAGACATACACAAAATTAAGCATGATTTATCTGGAGATCACTCTGGCTTTTGCTGTGTTCAAAAGGTACGTCAGGTTCCCTGCACTTTTTAGTTCTTGAAGCACCACAAATGCTGACAAGGTGAACAGACAGTGGCTGGAAAAGCAGTTTTGGAAAAAAAAAATTTTAAAGATTTATTTATTTTTGCAAGAACTGGGGTCAGAGGCACAGGGGGGTGAGAGGCACAGGAGGGTGAGAGAATCCACCAGAGACCGAGCGGGGAGCAGAACAGGCGGATGGACTGAAAACACTGCTGAGGGGAGCAGCGGGCAAGACAGGAGAGGTCTGCGCACCATGTGGCTTTCTCCCTGGCTGGCTGGGAATCGAACCCACACTACAGAGGCTGCGGACAGCTTCACAGCACAGCACTCAACCTGCTGCACCATGGGGGAGGCCCCGTTTTGGAAAACTTTTAAAATGAGACTAAAGATGTGGCTGGTGTGTAGGACAGATGGTGGGCTTCTGGGATATAAAAACTACTTTGGGAAAACATGCAGGTTTTAAGGAGAGTGTACCTAAAAGGTTTTTTTTTTTTTTTTTTGGACTCATTTCCCTTCCCATCTCCTGCTGTAAGACTCAGATTTATGGTTTGCCTGCAATTTTTGGCTTTTGCTTGATCCTTTGTTCAATTTCCTTATATTCCCCCTATAAGTGAGACCAACCAATATTTTTATTTTTGCTTTTGACTTATTTCACTAAGCATAGTCCTTCTAGCTCCATCCATGTTGCTGCAAACGACATGAATTTATCTTTTTTGACTGCTGAGTAGTATTCCATAGTGTTTATATACCACATCTTCTTGATCCAGTTGCCTGTTTTGGGCATTTGCATTGTTTCCACAATCTTAGCTATTGTAAATAGTGCTGCAATAAACATATAAATAGGGGTGCACTTCTTCCTTTGAATTAATGTTTTTGAGTCCTTTAGGTGTATCTCCAGGAGTGGAATTGCTGGATCATATGGTAGGCCCATTTTTAAGGATTCCCCCATGTGACTTTCCATAGTGGCTGGACCTTTCTGCATTCCCAACAGCGGTATGTTCCCATTCCACATCCTTGCCAGCATTTGTTGTTGCCAACTTTTGACTTTGAGATTTGGGATGGGTAGGTACTCAGAGCCTCAGCCCTATGTGCTTTGAAAAATATGTAGGGGACAAAACCCCCAGGTCCCATCAAGCGTGAACTGGAAAAAAAGACAGTACCTATAATATTAAATTGTGATCTTCTACTTTCCCTTTATGACTGAATACGACTGAATAAAAATTTCTGGCCTTTTCTGCTAAATTAGTAATTTTATTAAAATTGCCAATGGACATGTCAGGAAGTATGCTGAGGATATACTCTGTACCAGTCAAGAGGATTACAATGGGTGATCCTCTGCCTGAGCACCAGAGCTCCCAGGTCAGGGTGTGTGTGTGTGTGTGTGTGTGTGTGTGTGTGTGTGTGTGAGAGAGAGAGAGAGAGAGAGAGAGAGGGAGAGAATGTGTGTGTGTAGGGGCAGGAAAAACAAGTGGGGCTTCACACTGTAGAAAATTCTGGGCTAGAGGGTGCAGAGAAAGGTCCAGCTATAAATGATGCTGGCCATGGACACTTACAAAAGGAATTTAGGCCGAAGGAATTGCATGAATGAGCACAGAGGTCTGAGACAAAACTACTCATCTGGGGCAGTAAGGACAGAGCTACCAGGAAGTGCAGGAGTTAAGGCTTGGAAGTAGGTATAGGAAAAATCAGAAATATGCTATGCTAAGCTGTTACCCTGAAGATACTAGTTTAGAAAGATTATAAATAGAAAAGCAAATAACCTCTAAATATTAGAAGAAAGAAACCCATCTGGGGTACCATTTGATATGTGGGTGGAGGAGGGGTGGAGTGTGGGCAGGGGGTGCAGCACAGCTGTACAGGCTGAGACTGAGATGATGGCTGAGGCCACAGATCTAGAGCAAAGTGTGAGGAGGGAGCGGTCTTTAAGATGTAGGGATGACAATGTGATGTCAGGAGGAGTCTCCAACAGAACTTGAGTCCCTGACTTGGCAACCAGTTAGATAAGAAAATCACTTTAAATAGAGACTACAGAAAAAGATTGCAGGACAAATTAGGCAATATGCAAGTAAATACTAGCATTGTTCTCTTATCACTGATGTAATATATGAAATAGCACATCTATGAGCCGCTTCTGTGATACTGTAATTAGTCATTCCTACACTTTTTCTCCTAGCACAGACAAGGAACTCCTGAAAATGGGGCTTGGGACTTAATTAGCTCGCTATCTCTAATGCCCCATATAATTTTTTACATGGGTAAACACAACATATTATTGACCACTCCTGATGGATGTGTCTAGCAACTTACTATTTTGGGAACAGTAAACCAAAGGATTTCCTGAATAATGCAAACCACAGCACACACTCAAGGGTTACTTACTCAAGGAATGAGCAGCTCTCATTAGCTGCATTTTAAAACATGAGGTTGTATTATTAACAACAATAACTTAAATCAATGAAGGTTCTACAATATGATTTTAAAGAAGTCACTGGTAATTTCAGAGTTCTATGAGGCTTCTGGAGGGCACAACTTATTTTATATTTTGTGTGCAATGAAACACGAATATTCTCTAATTCTCAATGGTAAAACACACTATCTTCAGCTGGTGTTTCTCAAGCACATCTTCCAGTGATTCAGTAAAATACTGTCTTGACAAAACTTCCCATGTAGCTGGTGCATTCCTGGGCAATGGCTGTCACGGATTCACTACTTCCTGTGAAAGAGGGTTTTCTTGTTTTGGAAGCACTTGACTTAGCTGGGTGAGGCCTGCTGCACCTGGTGGGGTGAACACCACATACCAGGAACAGACCTGGGAGGCTGGGGTTCGAATCTCAGCACCAGCCTCAGGTTATAAGGGAGAAGGAGGGCTCTGCTGCCTCTCACTGAGAGTCAGTGTCAGCAAACCAGTGTGTTAAAACATTCCCCACTCCTGCACCCCCCAACCCTTGATGGAGCTATCAATACATCAACAATTGGCAAAAGACAATGACTTCATAATGTAATGCACATGGATCCTTTTTAAGGTTGATCTTTTAAAAAAAGTCAACCAACAGCTAACTGGCCTGACTAGCCTTGCTTTCTTGAAATGTGATTTCTTTACTTGTCTCTTCAGAGAGCTATCAAAAAGCCTTCATACATATTATAAAACGGGTTATCAGTATTTTTTCTTTTCTCTTTTTCAAATAGAGATAGAACATCCCCCACTACCTTCCTCCACAAAACCTAACAGCTCAAGGGGAAATCAAAGTCATGTTAAAATTATGTCTTTTATGTCACTTAACACAGCAACTTTCAGAAACACACACACACACACACACACAGACTCTTTGGGAATTGAAACTGTCCTTGAACCTACTTATTTACAGTCTCTATACTCACACCATCAATAGCACATAATCATGGCTTTTCTCTTGCAGCCAGCTTTTTTGAATATAAGAACAATGAACAGAGATTTCTTCAAATTTTATATGCACAAACCAAGGAAAGAGACTTACACAAAGATGCTTTACATTATTCTCTTTTTGAAAATATATTGCTGCTGGCAGAAAAATACATTTGCTTAGTGAACCCCCAAGTGTGTCATGTTTCCTGGAGAAGTCAGGCAGCACCTTACCCCTGGCACTCCGTCACTTCAGGCTCCTCGGGCGGTGGGCTGCCTTCTGATTTCTTCCAGCCGATGACATATTTGTTCACTGCCCCTTGTCTGTGGTAGGGCTTGGACACAGACCCAGGGACCTGATGACTGCTGCTGTGTGACACGATGTAGACTTTGGAAGAATCCAGAGAGCCACTATTTTTGGAACAGTGAGCCGAAGGGCTTCCTGAATGGTGTGAACCACTGAGGAGGAAAAACAGGCAAAAGTGACAATATAAACTGATTTTTAGCAGTGCTGGCACACTGCCAAATTCAGAGCCATAAGGCTTTACTCCTGTCCTTCCCTGTGAGCAAACGAGGCAGGGTAAGGCAGCGAGAGCTGACTTTGGGCCCTGCACCTTGCCCCACAGGCTAAAGATCTACTGCCAGGAAGATGTAAAGAGCAGCGGGTATCTAATAGAAAAATGGAAGCATACTTACAGCGATGTGTCGAAAGAGAAAAATCAAATGGTAAGTAAACGTAAGAGAAGGTGCTGAAGCTCAGCCGCAACCAAAGCTGCCAATGCAAACCATAACAGAATATCCCAACATAATACACTGACAAAAATGGGAACGTTTGATAAGAAATGCCCCATGTTAGCCAGAGCCTGGAATGATGGAGAACCCACCCACCCATTGTTGCTAGGAATGAAAAGTGTGTAAAACAGTTGTGAAAGCAGTGTGGACATGACTTGTACAGGTGTGTGCCTGCATAGGGTATGATCCAGCAATCCCCTCCGAAGGGCACAGACTAGATAAAGCCCTGCACAGGTGCACTTGGAACAGGTAACAGTGTCGACAGGAACCGATCTACCTGCTCCTTAGTGGCCACCTGAACCCTCAGTAGCAGCATGGAGGGTCGATACATAGCACAAAGGAATAAAGAAAGTACTCTAAGAATGGATGGCTGAGGCCAAGGACAATAGTGTGGGTGAAGGGCAAAGACATAATGTTAAAAAAAGAAGTAGGTCAAGAAGAATATAATGAGCATGAATCCATTTTTAAATATGGTTTATCATCAGGTGAAAATGCACAATATGTAGCTAAGAAATGTGTCAATAGTAAAACTATAAAGACAAGTGAGGGGATAATGATCATGAAAGCTAGATGAGTGGTTCCCTTACAGAGACAAGGGGGGGCAGCGAAGTATGGGACACAGAGAGATCTTGTCACATCTGGGGGTTTGTACCACTGCATGCTCAATTATCATGTGATCAGCAAGTTGATATTTAAAAGATGGAAACCCTAAAAACAACAATTTTAAAAGTTACTGGTTAAGCTCTATGCCTACCCTAGAAATATGAAAGCCTAGAGGTCTTTCTAAATTCAGCATGATAAATTGTTGTTTCTCTTTTTTAAAAAAAGATTTATTTATTTATTTTTGCATAGAAAAACTGGGTTGTAGGCCAGAGGTGTGGGGGGTAAGAGGATTCGTCAGACAGAGCAGGGGAGCAGTGGGCAAGACAGGAGAGGTCTGCTGACCCGGGGGATCCAAACTCAGGCCCTACTGGTGATAGCTATGAGAATTAATCCTTACTTCACCAGGGAGGCACTGAATAATATTCTTAAAAATGAGATCAGGAACAATGATGTAAAAAATATATAAATAAATTATTTTTAAAAATTTAAAAAATGAGATCAGGATTTACTTTATGGACTGGACAAGCCTGAGGAACAGTTCTAATGTCAGAATTTGGAGAAGCAGGAGAGCTTCATTTTTAGGTGCCTGACACTCAAGCACAGTTGCAGGGATCTGGTGCCAGAGCATTTAAGTCCCAGTGCCAGGTCTTGGCAATCCTGGGTGAGTTTCTGAACCTCAGTTTTCTCATCAGTGAGTGGATAGATAACAGGATCTACCTCAGAGGATTACTTTGAAGATGATATGAGTTAATATTAGTGAACCACTAGAACAGCAAAGGCACAGGGTAAAAGTTCTATAAACACAGCCAATTATTTTAAAGTGATATAGGAAAGAATTATCCACAAATACCACAGGTATTTGCCATTCAGTTTACCACAGGGTTCCCAGGTGGCACTTTCCTAAGTGTGATGAAATCTAATTATTTTTTTTTGTTGTTCTTTTTTTAATTAATATTTTATTTTATATAATTCTTACATCATTTTTCATTTTTGCACAATGTATGCATTTTTATTTTGGTTATATTCCCCATACAATTGCACCCCCACCCTTATTTTGACCCTAGTCCTTCCTCTCCCCCACCCATGTGTCTCTGGTTTATAATTGCTTGTTGATTTTGATTTTTACTTTGTATTAATTAGTCTTTTTCCTGGTCCCTTATTTAGGTTTTCTAAATTCCTGGTATGAGTGAGACCATCCAGTATTTTTCTTTTTCTTTCTGTCTTATTTCGCTGACATGATCCCTTCTAGCTCCTTCCATGTTGCTGCAAACTGCATGTGCTTATCTTTTTTGATTGCTGAGTAATATTCCACGGTATATATGTACCACATCTTCTTGATCCAGTCATCTATTTTTGGGCATTTGGGTTGTACCACTGATTGGTACATATGGTATACATATAAAGCCAGGTATCACACAAAGGAGAAAGTTTAAGGAAACAAGAAACTGACCCATTTGTGGAGACCTGTGGTATTTGAGAATTTAAACAACAAAACAAACAGAGCACCTCATCCACTCCTGTGAAATAACTTTGTGGCTGCTGGGAGGTGTGGTACCCCTGAATATGACACTATGCCCCCTCAACATTGGCATTACATTATGGGCTCCAGGGGAAGCTGTTTTACTGCTTCCGGTATCCAAAGCAACACATGGACTAACCAGCACTGGGAAGAAGAGCTGATGATCTCTATTTATTGGGGTGCACTTGTTTAGAAACTCCTAACATGAAAACTCCAAATTGAGGTAACGGTTTTGGAAGATCTATATATTTTCCCAAAAATCTTGTTTTTTTAAAAAAAGATTTATTTATTTATGCATACAAGAGCTGGGGTACAGGTCAGAGATGTGGGGCTGAGAGGATTCACCAGAGACAGAGGGTAACAGTACAGGCAGATCTACTGAAATACACTGCTGAGGGGAGCAGTGGGTGAGACAGGAGAGGTCTGCTGCACCATGTGTTTTGAACTTGTGCTGCAGTGGCTGCAGATAGTTTCATAGTGCTGAGACTTAACCTCTTGCGCCACCAGGGAGGCCCCCACAAATCTTATTTTGAAAAACATCAATTCTACAAAAAAGGTCGATGAATAGTAGAAAAACATCCCTATACCCTTCATCTATATTCACTAATTGTTATTATCTGGTACATCTGCATTATTTCCCTTTCTACATGTATTCCTCACTGAACCATTTGAGAATGATCACAACTTTTATAACATCATATGCCTGTATTTTGATATGTGTTTTGTAAGAATAAGGACGTTCTCCCACAGAGTAGTGATATGATTATCACACTCAAGAAATCAGGTCTTAATGTAAAGTCTATATTCTAATCTCCCAATAATCATCCTGAATTTAAAATTATTGCTCCAATAGTGCTTATGGGCTTTAGTTTCCCCATTTTGAGTAGGTAGAAGGATTGTGCCTTGCCTGTGGCTACCATGGGGATCATGAATTTTTAAACCTTTGATTATCCCTGAGATGTTTTACAGTCCAGAGTCTCAAAGTCTACTAAAGGCTAATATGCTATAAGCTACTCACGTTCTCCCCCTGAAATTAGTGAACTGAAAAATCTTTGCAAATGTGTAAAGAATAATGAGAGCAAGGACAAAAACTCTTGCGTTTTTGCATTTGTTTTCACCGGAGATATTTTTCTAATTCAGTCTTGATAGAAAATGTCTTACACTCCAGCAGCTGGATGTTCAAAAGTTGTCCCTAAGAACAGATTCATTGAATGTGCTTCATAATTTGGCACAAATTTGTATTTAGCAGAAAAACCAACACGGTAAAATTTTTCTCTGAAGCTGGGAAACATTCTAGAGCATTAGCAATAAGCTGATCATGAATCCTTTCCTTCTAGACCCAAATTCTTGTTTCAGACTTTCACTGCCAACTTCCATTCATTTGTATGAAGAGGAGGGTATGAAGACATGAATAATGATCAGCAACAGATCGTCAATCATATTAGCCACTTACGGGAGAGTCCAAAACATGATTTTTTTTTTTTTAATTGATTTATTTCACTGCAAAACCTTGGTTCGGCTAGTATGAATGCTGCTCTGTATTCTGAGCTCTTATCTTAGTGTCCTGCCTCAGGCTTTGTTGAATTAAAAGAACTGAGCAGCAAAAGAAAACAGATGAGTACACACTTGTTCTGCTTAAAAAGTGACTCCTGCACATACTCCTCTTTCACTCTTCCTTCCCACCCCCTCCTCAGTTTTTCCTTACTTGGGGGTGTGGCTTGTTAAGTTCTCCTTTTTCCTCCTTAGTGCAGCCCTGGAATTGTTTCACATACACAATTCCAAACTTACTTTATTCATGGATGGGTGCTGGGGCTGTCTGTGTGTGCTGGGGGTGGAGGTAGTAAAAAGTCAGAATTAGAGAATGAAAAACATGCCAGACATTGATCTGGGTTCTTGAAAATGTGATCTGGAAATAGTTGATTCCACATTCTTCCACAGGCAACCCACACACTGGCTTATTAACTCATTGATAAGCATCTATGGAGCACTTTTCTTAGAGTTCCTTCTTTCATTCCACAAGTATTTGAATGCTTATCACATTCAAGGTACTAAGTGCTGTGGATGCAACATGAACAAGACAGGTTAAATCCCTTTTTAGCATAGATGCTTCAGGGAAGGGAAGAGAGAAAAGAGAGAAACCTGCTACATTCTGCTGGGGGTGGGGCAGGGAGAAGGAGATGCTTGGCCAAGCCAGTTCAGGTGGAAGAGAGTGCTAAGATGAAACTGAACCATGGAATGGGATGCAGAGAACTTGAGGGTTGGGTGACCTTGACAGGGCACTCAGCACTGATGTCAGCCTCTGAAAGATTTTATTCTGCTCTTCTGTTCCTTGGGCAACTCCCAGTCCCAACCCTAGACCCTCATACAGTGAGCCTCAGCTGAGCTGACCACATGTTAGTTTGAAAAGACACAGAAGAGCAAATCATGGTTTGATGAATTCCTCATCACAGGCCCTAGCATTTCAGAGTTGGCAGAACCTCAGGAAACTTTGGTAGGTTGGTCCCTGTGCTTTAATGAGTGAAGTTACAAGGATACTTTAAACATGACATATTAATATGGTTATATTTTAAAATATTTAACTATTTTAAAATTCCAGATTAAAAAATTTTTAAATCTTATTTTCTCCAGCTCTCCTGCAAATGTCTGTTCTTTACAGAAGAAGTATGGGAACTCAATTTATGGCAACTTCCTACAGAACAAAAGCCTAGAATATTAAGTTGAAAGGTGGCTTCAAAGTCACCATCAACTACAAATTGCAAGAAAAAGACAGCTAGCTAGGTGGTAAAGGATTCCACTGACTCAACACATATCATTTCAACAACAGCTGTGCTCACATTCAATTTAAAGTGGCAGAGAAAAAGTAAAATCTATCAGAAATATAATCTAGCACTTTTCTATATTTTCTGATAGTCTAACCTATTAAATTAATGACTGGTTAAGTTATTCAAGGAAATCTAGTTAAAATCTCTATTAATATCCCTACTTCTATTTATAAATGAAGAAGCTCTGAAAGCACTTTCCACAGAAATGTTCCTTGGTAGTCACACAAAATCTTATTTATGACCCCAATTACATTTATCTACCAAGGTATCAAGAAGTCAGCTGTTTTACAAATCTTCTAAGCTTCCAAGACATGAGAAGGTTATAAAATCTCAACATGTCTTTTCTAGTGTGGTCAATTTTCAACTGTCTCTGAAACGAAGATAGGTATAATTCAGGTAACCAAAGTCATTGATAAAATTTGGAAATTATTTAAAGTTATTCGTGACTAAACATATGTTAAGTGAAATTACTAAAGAGAATAAGCACAGAAGATTTCAGCTAAGGGTGAATATCAAGAAGCAATTGAAAGTAAAAAGTAGCAGGAATAATTACTTTGAAAGTAACCTCTAAATAAATAAACAAATAAAAAAGTAACCTCTAAATAAATAAATAAACAAATAAAAAATTAAAAAAAAAAGTAGACGCTGAGATGATTTCCGTGTCTGCTTTGAGTACGTGATCACAGCCACTCTGCTTTGGTTTCTGCCTGTTGAATTAATACCAGTTTGTCCATTTTTGCCCCTGGTGGATGTAAACTGAGACTCGGTGTGGTCCCTATCTCTTAGCAGTAGTCATGTGAGAAAGGGCAGGAGACGCCTTGGCCTTGAGGGGAGGGGGCGCTTGGCAGCACAGAGGGTCGATCTTCGTGACCCTCCCAACTGAAGCACCATCGTATAGAACAATGCACCCACCACATAAGCCCTAGATTTCTGAAGAATAGTCCCATAATTTGTACATCTGACTCGGTCTCCAACATTTAGGTGAGTTCTGAAAGAAAATCAGTTAACTTGGAACTGAATTAGGGAAAGCACTGGATACTCGAAGAAAAATGAAAGTGACAGCTGGTGTGCAGAAGTAAACTTCTGTCCACAGCCAGAACAGTAGTATTTCTTTCTCTAATATCTGAAGGCAAGGAATCATAAATTAGAATTTTTAAAACCACTGTACAGACATTCAAGACAGGAGTAGATATTAAACATCAGTACTTAGAATACAGTTTTCTTTAATTTTAGCTCATCTTTGACCAGCTGAACCCCCATTCATTGCCATACAGATGTCCCTAGGTCTCTCCTTCCTGGAAAGGGATCTCAAAAACAAACAAACAAACAAAAAAAAACCAGTCACATCTCTGTGTCAGGAAGCCACACTCGAACCATGCAGAAGCCACCCCCGATCCCTGCTGCCTGTGATGAATGATGTGAGCACTGTCCAGCTTCCTACCACTTCTAAAAATTCAGGGACAACAGGCTGATTTGGGAGAGTGAGACAAATGGCCTGACTAGAAGAATGAATTATCTCTAGTTTTCTTTCCAATTTAAAGAGAAAGGAAAGTAAAATTACAAATGAATTGACTTCTTCATGTGGTCACTTTACAATTAGAGTCCTAAACATGCACTTCACTGGAAGTCAGAGCTCAGCAAACCTGATGCATCCACAGGCTGCTCCTATTTCAGGCCCCGGCACCCACCCCAGCAGGCACTGGCACCCTGGATGCCCAGGTGGGATAAGCAGGTGCTGATGAGCAGGCCAGGGAGACACTTACCTGGAATGAGAAGAGATTTCACTGAGGTCACCCAGGCTGCCGTCAGCAGTGTTGCTGGCAGAGATGGCAGGTGCATAGCCGTGCACCGTGTACATCTTCGCCTGCTCGTCATCGGGCCCTGCGATGTCTGCAGAGTCAGCCCACTGTTCCGCACGACTGTGGATCATGGACCTGCTGCCTGTCAGATGCACGGGTCCCAGGACTGCGGTGGGCATGCAGGGGGTCGTGTCGATGCCACTGTCAGTGGAGGCCCCTTTGATGTAGGTCAGCCCCAGCAATTCCGGGTCCATCAGGTCCCCAGACCCAAAGTGCTTGTCATCGCTGTTGCTGGAGGTATTGCTGGACAGCGTATTGCTGCTGGAGTGACTGGAGCAACTTTTATCTCCAATCTTGAGAAGAGAAATGAATAGGCTTCAAGAAAATCCCATACTTTGCTCTTTTATGAAGATGGCTATTCTGACCCAGGCTCACAAAGCTAGCTAGATGCACTCACTAGACTTACAAAGTCAGATGATCTCACCTGGACTCTTCTTATTCACTTTTCAATGCTAGGTAAAGACAGAATCTACTTTTAAAAAATAGCCTGGCTTTATGTAAAAATCTCTGGTTCATAATGCCCCCAATTCATCTTAAATTAAAGGGGTATCTTTTCAACCTTTTGTTGGACTATTTGTACATGAGGCCCAAAGTATTGCAGGGTGTCATTAACCAGAAAATAATTAAGAGAGGTTCGATAAACTGGGAAAGCACATGGAAAATTAATAAAAGGGTAAGAGTAGGTTTTTTTATGAGGAAAATGCTTCTGTGTCAAATTACACTGCCAGACCTGGGTTTGGGGCAGAAGACCCAGGTTTGAATCACAGTGATGTAATGTTGGCCAGTCACTGAGTCCCTCTCTGGCCTCACAATACTGAGCTCACATGATTAACGTGTGGATCCAATGAGATAATAGATGCAGAAGCACACTGCAGTCACAAAGCACAATGTAAACATGAGCAATCTCTCCAAGAGCCCCAAGTTAGAGTACACCCCCAGCACTAATGAGATGTGGCTCTCTTTAGAGTAAACAAGTCTGAAAAAGTGTCAGAGCTCTGGGGACCCTGGAGGACAAAAAGCAAAGAAGCCAGAAAAATGTCCCCATCTCACTGATGTACTCACAGACATGGCCCCTCACTGCAGCCTGAGAAAATTAATAAGATCTGAAGCATCAGCAAAGGGCTGTGGAGTCATGAGAATGAGTCATGCCCTGATCTATTTTTAAATGATTTGGCCTTTTCTTTTTACTTCCATCCTATTAGATCCTTAAGCAAATCCCCTTGACCTTCTTTCATACATCGATATTCCCAAGTCTACTGCCACCCCTGCCTGCCTTTACAGTGAGAGATCTGTAAAGATGGAATTAAATGGCTACAGTAAGGCTGACTCAAGACAAGGTCTTGACACTTCGAAGGGGAATAATGTCACGTGTGCTCATTAACAGTTATAAAACTCGCCAAAGATACACAAGGAGAAAGAAACATCTGAAGTTGGGACCTCATACAATTTCTTAACTGCAAAATTTCAAACAAGCTATGTTAAAATGTTGGCTGTCTGGCAACAGCCAATAATTCATGTTTTCGCATTTAACAGAATGTTTTGTTTCACCGAGTCACTACCTATAAGGCTCACCCTTTCGGGCTCTGGTAAAGAGGAGACAACATCATAGAAGCAGATGACTGAAAATGACTGAGAATGATGCTCCGAATGCCGGGCACACCGAACCTGTCAGTGAGCTGCTGCTGATGTTCGTGAATCATGGGACTTGCACACTAAGTGGTCAGCTAGGGCCTCCCCACTGCGGCACCAAATCACAGTTCCTACTTCTGTATTTACCCCCAAGTGGATAAGTAGTTAACAGATTAAAAAGGCAAACACAATTCAGTAGCTATTATGCTAGATATCAAGGATCAAAAGGTCAAAGATATAATCTTGGTTTTGTGAGTAATTGACTGTGTGACCTTTCTTTGGGAGTCTTTAAAAGTCAGCAAGGAAAAGAAGAAAACCTTAACTTTCTATCTACCTGTCTACCAATCTATCTGTCTACCTATGAATCATCTACTCTCACCTTCAAGAGATCTGCGAGGTAAACAGACAACCCATCAAGAGTCCTTAGTAAACATGCCTGGAACAGCATGTGTTGAGCTCCATCAGCATGGGTAACCAAGTGATTAGTGTATGAACAAAGGACTTACATGAGAAAGCTTATTGGGGGAATCTTTGCAACTTCCATCTTTCTGTAAGGCTCTTTCTTTATAGGAACTCAGGACTTTGGAAGGTGGGCCATGCCATTTGGTTTCTGTCACAGAAAGAGAGATAAATATTTAATTTCTGGTGTTAACAAAAGAGCCTGACAAATGGTTTGCTGAAAATGTACAGGGTGGTGGTTCTATGACTTTCTGGCCTTACCGATGGAGACACCCAAAGAGTAAACAGAGCAACTACCATAAGGCAATGCTCCTTGACCATAGGCGGCACGTAGCACACCCTCAACCAACCACAGCCACATCCCCTATGACATGGAGACACAGCCGACCCCTTCAGCATGTCGTACAACTCACCAAATGAACCAGAGAGATTGGGAGAAGAGAGGGAGCTGGAGGGGCATGATGGGCAATAGATGCTACCAGTGGAATTGCTTATTACCTGGGTGCCTGCTTCCTTCCATGGTGTCCTCACGCTCCCTGGTTCCTTCACATTCCAAAGGGCCTGAGCCTTGGTGCTCCAGCAGCAGGGGAGACTGGCATCTGGAAAGAATACAGAGCTGAGCCCCGCTCTTGTCCACCATACCAACCACCAGCGAGTCCCCAGTAAGCGCAGGCACCTAAATGGGCAGCTGAAGGGAAATCCCTAACTAGAGGCTGTCCCTGGTAAATGAAATGAGGTGTCTGTTGGCCCAGTCCTGCCAGAGAAGCTTATAGCACCTAAAGTGGGAGACTTAATTTCACCTTAGGGTCAACAATGATGCTCAGATGATGGCCATTTACAGACAAAGAAGGACCAAGAAAGACAGAAGGTTAAAGGACTATGCAGGTGAGGCAACTTGCCCCTGGCAAGTTAAAGAGGAACTCACTGCTTTTGTTTTTTTCTTGTGCCCAGAATACATAGCATTGTTATTTCTTTATATTGAACTTTTTAAGGAAAATAAGATTGATGGTCTCTAGACTGTATCAAGGCAGATTTTTGTTTTATGAAAACCCAAAACATGAGAATATAATCTTACATAAGGAATAAATAACAGAAGACTTACACACAACATAAAGTGATCCTCATCTATAGAATCCCAGTTACAAATCCTTGTTTGTAGAGAAAGCCAGAAATGGTTTAAAAACTCCCTTCTACTTTTAAAATGCAACTCAGTTGAGAAAAATATCTTTATCTACAACTTTTAAGAACCCCGTCCACCATAAGGTCAGGAGCACATGTAACTCAGATTGGAATTATTTCTAGGACCAAACCAGAAGGAGAGAGGGCTCTAGGGAGAGTCATTCCTTCTACAATGTGAGGGCAGTAGCAGAAAAAGCCTTTTCTTCTGGGAAATCCTTTCCCTGTCTGACCTTGTGGTTCTCTGTCTAGATCTGGGCACCCAGCTCCTTGAAACGGCAGAGGTGTGACTTGGTAGCAAAACACAAACTAAACTAGCCACCTGGAGCCCACGTTTGCACCTCTGCAGAGGGCAGACTGCATGGGGTCCTCTTCTTCCCACTAACAGATGCTTTTCCTGAGTGACTTTATCAGTCAACACAGCCACTCCCTGTTGCTAGGTGTCCTCAGCTCTACCCAACCCGTCTCCTGCACAACACACGCACAAATAACTGGACACTCAGCCCAGAGTGTGAGGCAACCTTCTGCTTCAAACATGCAGCAGCATAAACCATGCCAAATGCTAACCCTGCCTTCTCTTATTTGGGGCTATTTCAAAGGGAAAAAAAAAAAAAACATTTTCAACAGAGGCTGTGAATTTATTCCTCATCAGCAATTTAAGGAAGGGGAAGATTCCCAAGGGCGACTGCCCAGAGACTCCCCAAATCCTTAATTTTTCACATGCTCAGAAAGACTGATCTTTTTACAAAGATAAAATAGACTAGCTCAGAATACAGACAAATGAGCACTACCTACATAGAAATGATGAGCTTTCTTTTTTTCCTTTGTTTATTTCTTTTTACTTATTTATATATTTTTAATTTTTTTTGTTGGACATTATTCTTTTTTTCCCCAAATGCACAGTATATTTTTATTAAAAAAAAAAAAAGAAATGATGAGCTTTCTAGCTTGGACCAGTGACTTATTAAAAGCCTATCCCCAATGGCCTGCATGCAGCAGGCACACAGTAAATGTTTCTGAAAGAATCACTGAAACAAGTCCCTCCCAGGGCCGGCAGCCAGGTGAAAATGAGCAGTACCCATCAAATCCCACTTGTGGTCTCCACGGTCCACTGCTGCCAGGTCCCGGGTCGCTGGAGGAGGACTGGTTGCTGGGCGAACTTCTGAAATGTTGACCAGAATCATTAACAGGTCACTGTGGTGTCTGGGGAGTGCCAAGATCTTACCCTGGTCTGTTTTGTTTTACAAACTCATTCATTTTTATCATGACAAAGAAAAGAGAGAAAAACACTTTGCAATTCAAAACAAAATAAATCGTGGGCCAATAAACCAAGCCCTGGTGATGCCAGGAGCTATCAGCTGGTTTATGGTTGGCAATTTATTACAGGAAAGAGATGTTCCCGGAACAAGTTTTCACCACCTGAAGATTTAAAGTGCAGATAATGATTTCTGTGAAATACTATGGAGGGCGTGCAATCGGGCCCCCAAGAATACATAATTATGACAACAGGAGTACCACTTGTTATAGGAAACTTCATGCAAGGCACGTTTTGGTTCTATATTTAAAACCTATGCAGGGAGAACACCCTAAATTTGGCAATCCCATTTATTTTCACACATCTCTTGAATGTCATCTTACTTATTTCAGATACACAACTATGAGAAGCACTCAATGAAAACTCACTTGATAAAGATATGCTTGCCAAGTTTCCCTTTTGCTACTAGAACCCTCCTGATTTCCTCCTTCCCCCCATAATTATCAACTTCTTTAATAAGGGCAGTTCTATAGACTCATTCCTTCCCAATGCCACCCCTTTCACCCGGCTACCTATGTGCATTGCTTTGAATGTGGAGTGTTTACAAGCTCAACAGACAGATGCTAAGATGATTTAATGTCAAATTAAAGTAACACCCTTCTAGCATTCACCCTGGAAAGAGCACACTGGAGCAGAAAAGTATTTTAATCTTATTAATTAATTATTATTGAAACTTCTACAGGCTTACTATGTGCCAGAAATGGTTCTAAGCAATTTCATGTATTGACTGCTTCAAGTCTTATAATGCCCCAAAGAGGTTTCTGTTATTACTAAATTTATTTTTCAAATGAGGCAATTGCAGTCTGAGAAAGGATGAGTAACAGACCCAAGGCAGCCTACATCCTTGCTCACAATGCTGTGCGGCCAGAGCTTCTCCAGCCGCTTTGAGGAAACACATGGTCTCCAGGGCCCATATTATGTGGTAGCTATGACAGAAGGAGTAGGAATGCACAAAACAGTCACAAGATAAATTGACTGTCTTATTTACTTAAAACTACCTACGAGAATTATGCGCCCCAAAACCCTTATCAACTTCTAATAGTGTTGGATTTAACATTAAGACAAATGCCTTTTTTCACTGAAAAAGTAATTTTAAACTCAACTCATGCTGTTTAAAATGAGAAAAACAAAGAAATGCTAGTGATCTTAGGACCTCGTAAAATATTACAGGCACATTAGAATGACAGGACTTACTGATTTTGCAATCTTGTTTCATTTATTCTCAAAACTGTTCACTTACATAGAGGGTGAGGCAGAACAGATTTTCAGGGAAACTTCCCGAGGTGTTTTAGAGATTAACTTAGTCAAGAAGAACATGGATGGAATGGGAAAGACACACTGGTGGGAGGGGTCTTTGGTGGGACCTGCAGTCATCAGCAAGTGGACAGTTCCACAGCACCCCTGCCTCTGGCCTCTCCTTCAGCCCTGCCAGTCCAGGTATTCAGAACAAGCTATCCCAAAAAAGATTAAGCTAAATAATAAGTCCCTCCCTATGATTTGGAGGTGAACCCCAGAGGTTTTAAAGGGCTGTTTTTAAATAAAGGGGACCAGTTTTACCTTGTGCCATCAGGGAGCTTCCGGTCGAAGGAGGTGCTTCGAGGAATGGCAGCCTGGGCCTGCTGGAGCAGCTGCTGGCACTGTAGCCGGTCGGGCGTGCCAGGCACTGGGGAGGCCCTGGACAGAGGCTGTAGGGCTGGGGTGGGCACCCGGTGCCATGTGGTGTTCCTCCGGAAGGGGGTTTTGTACTCGCAGGGGGTGCCTTCGCTGTCGAGTTTGTATTCCACCATGGGGATCCGGCAGAGCTCTGAACAACCTCTGTTGGGCCAAGAAGAGAGGGTAAGAAGAGAGGCTGAGAACTGAGCCATCAGCACTGCTTACTCATGGCGAAGTGTCTTTTTCTCAGGGCTCACAGGTGGTGAGACAGAGCCATCCACCCCAGGAGCATCTCACCTTCAAAACAGCTGGAGAGGGCCTCCCCGGTGGCGCAGCGGTTGAGCACTAGGTTGCGAAGCTGCCCACAGCCTCTGTAGCACCAGTTCGATCCCCGGCCACCGGGCGAGGGTCCCACATGGCGCGTAGACCTCTCCTGCCGCCCGCTGCTCCCCTCAGCAGTGTACTTTGTCAGTCTGCCTGTTCTGCTCCTGCTCTGGCTCTAGTGAATTCTCTCACCATCCCACGCTTCTGACTGTACCCAGTGCTTGTATAAATAAATAAATAAATCTTTTTTAAAAAAAAAAAAAAGCTGGAGGCCCTAACCATTTAGTTCTTCTCCTGCCACCAAGCATGAGTTCAGGAATAAGAAAGGCTCTTTGTACTTTAACCTGGTTGCTGTGCAGCCATGCACATCATCCACACTGGTGAAGATGGGATGGGAATACCTGCTGATGTGGCTGCCATGTTGTTCAAATGCTGAAATACCAATAAGTAAAGAGCCACTGCCCCAGCCTCCCATAAGGAACTAGAAGGATTACTATCTGGCACAACAGGAGCCTCCAGGACACTTTTGGAGATAACAACTCCCATCTACTATAATAAGGAATTGAGACCCAGAGATATTAAATGCCTCATTCAAAGTGACACAGCAGAGCTAGACTGGACTCCTGGTCTCATTCCTGTCTAAAGACCCTAGAAATAAAGACACCTCAAACAACATCAGTCCCTTTTAGGAATGATGGAGATATGCACTATCTTGTTTTCATAGCTGTGTCAAAACTCAATGTATGCTAGTATATCTGCAGTTTATTATCTATTGGTAATACCTAATACAGTTATAAAGACTTAGTAAATAGGAGGAAAGCTTCCTTTCAACCTGAAGTTTTATTCTGCAAGAAAGCCTTTGGCAAATGCAGCATGGGAAGAGGGTATTCTACTTAGGGACCAGAAAATTGGTCTGAAACCTTGTAAGACTGACTTTAACTTGATTTAAGATGCTGGGGTTGAGAGATGCAGCCTGATTTCTCCCCCTATTGTTCCTTCTCATGACAATCCTGGTGAGAGATGCATCTTCCTGTAAAGTCATGTCTCCTTACTGACTCTGAGACACCCTTGCCTCTACCTGATGTGGGTCTTTTAGGGCACAATCCTTGGTTTCATGAGGCTACCAAGCTCCATAGGGCCACCTGAAATGGGGTGAGTGTACCCGAGGAATAGAGTGAATTCATTGTAATGAATTTAAATGTGAAAAATGAGACTTGATTTATTTTATTAAGTAAGTTTGGAATCTAGTTTTGCAATGATAGGCTTTAATGGATTCTAAACACAGCAAGTATTCTGGAGAGAAAGCTGAAAAGCTGAGTTGAAAAGCTCCAAGTATAAAACATACCCTGTATTTTGAAGACTAACACAAATAATAATAATAATAGTAGCAGTAATAATAATAATGACAATAATGTCAGTTAATTCACTAATGCACTTTAATATCTATTGGAAATATTTTGAAAGGGTAATAGTTTGAAAGGATAAAATTTTAGAGAAGGTATGGTAAACATAATTTATAATTCAAGATAATCTCACCTTGGTTTTTTAAAATATTTTTAAAAATATGGCTACTAGAAAATTCAAAATTAGGTATTTTTATTGGTTATTGCTGCTATGCACTATTTCTTTCTCAATAACCTGGACTGCCCCCAGTCTCTTGCATGTCTTGCCTTCTCCAATTGGCTGGACTCACCATGCTCTTGTCCCGATAATCAAATCACCCTATTTGGCCCAAGACTAGGCTCAAATCTTACCTTCACCACAAGGTGGGCCAACTCTACTGAACAGAGCAAAGGCTGGCAAGTTGTTGTGAAAGTTGTTAAAAAGGCACTCTGCAGGTGCCCCTGGGGAGGGGACACAGGCCTGGCAGAGAGGTGAGATTTCAGTTACCACCTGCCCTATGGGCAGGTACCTTTTGGATGCAAACCATATAACTGCATGCAGCAGCCCTGTTCCTGGCTTAGGGTGGCTGTGTCTATTTATTTATGACCAGGATGGATCAGAAGGATCCAGTATCATGCTGTGGTTCTGGTTAATTGCTAGATATTGACATTAGGCATTTCATGCATCTATTCTGCCTCTTCAGGTACTCTGCAAACTTCTTGGACAACACCAGACTATTTCTTTATCCAATTTGCATACAAGGGGCCACTCACATTAAATGGGGCGGATAAATAACCTTCAATAGACTATGAATGTCTCACACATCATCTGAACAGATATTTTAATCTGCACTTATATAATCAGGAATCAGAATCACATGGCACTTTTTCTATTGAGACTGACAAAAGTGTAAAACAAAATTAGGAGAAGATGTTACGGTTACGGGAAACCTGAGCGTCCATCCTGTCAAAGTCATATGTGGTTTTTAGCGATCAAAGTCACTCTCTTAAACCAGTGTTACAACTCCCTAAAAGGCCGTTGCCTAGAGTGTTACCACATACTTAAATGATCTTTCAGGAATCCAAGCTCACTGCATCTGAAAAATTGGATTTAAGTCAGATATCCCTTAAGTTCCCCACTAATTACACAGTGCACACCATTACCGTTAACTTGACCAAAGTCAGCCTGTGAAGCCAACTGGCACACTCCATCAAGGACACAGAATGGGTAAAATCAAATTTGATTGTCAAAGCAAATCATCCCAATTTACCACATTTATAAAGTAATCAGCCTCCAAAGCCAAAGCCTCTCCCTAGACATCTCTCAAACATAAAAGCTTTCTAATATCCACCTTTTGAGAAATCTCCTAGAGCTCAGTACTGCTCTTTGAAAATGAGAATTTCTTCTTAAGGTGGTAAGGCATCAGCCTCTGTTCAAAATCACAACAAAAGAACAAAGAGAACAAGAAATAGAAACAAATTTGAGGGTCATCCTAGTGGAGCAGAGATTAAAGTCTCAGTGCTATCAAACTATCCCCAGCCACTGCAACATGAGTTCTATCCCCAGCCAGGGAGCTGACCCACATGGCGCAGCAGACATCTCCTGTCTTGCCTGCTGCTCCCCTCAGCAATGTATTTCAGTAGATCTGCCTGTTCTGCTTCCCAGCCTGTCTCTGGTGAATCCTCTCAACCTCCCCACACTTGTGGTCTATACCCCAGTTCTTGTATGCATAAATACAAATAAATCTTAAAAAAAGAAACACACTTGACTATGAGCACAATTTGAAGATATCTGAAGTTCTAAAATACATACATAAAAAGCAAATGGGGACCTTCCTAGTGGCGCAAGGGGTTAAGCACCACACTATGAAGCAATCCAAAGCCTCTGTAGCACGAGTTCATTCCCCGGTTGGCCAGGGAGCAACCCACATGGCGCAGTGGATCTCTCCTGTCTTGCCCGCTGCTCCCCTCAGCAGTGTATTTTACTCAGTCTTCTTGTTCTGCTCCCCACTGTGTCTCTGGTGAATCCTCTCAACCCCTGCATCTCTGACCTGTACCCCAGCTCTTGTATGCATAAGTAAATCTTAAAAAAAAAAGCAAATGGGTTGCTTCCATAGCTTAGCTATTATAAACAGTGCTGCTATAAACATAGGGGTGCAAAAAAAATAGGGGTGCAGGTGCCCTTTTGAATTAATGATTCTGTGTCCTATGCCCAAAAATAGATGACTAGATCAAGAAGATGTGGTACATATACACAATGGAATATTACTCAGCAATCAAAAAAGATAAACTCATGCAATTTGCAGCAACATGGATGGAGCTGGAAGCTCCATGGATGGATCTTGCTCAGCAAAATAAGCCACAAAGGAAAAGAAAAATACCGGATGGTCTCAGTCATAGCAGGAATTTAGAAAACCTAAATAAGAGACCAGGAAAAAGACTAATTATAATAAAGTAAAAATCAAAATCAACAAGCAACTATAAACCAGAGACACACTATGGGGGGGGAGAGGGATTAGGGTCAAAATAAGGGGGGTGGGAATTGTATGGGGAATATAACCAAGATGAAAATGCATACATTGTGCAAAAATGAAAAATGGTGTAAAAAATATATAAAATTAAATAAAATTAAAAAAAAAAAGCAAATGGGTAAACAGTCATGGTTTAGCAGAGCAGAGGAAGGCAAACCCCAAAGGGGAGCACAGAGGAAGACGAGAGGACCACTACCTCTGCACAACCCCAGATAGGAATAGGAACAGGAAGTAAGAAAAGAGGAAGCTTAAGAAATGGGGGTTGTTGAGAAAGGAGTGAACAGAGACATTCCACCCGGGGGTCCACAGGCTACTGGCTCTGTCAGTCAGTAATCTCTTTCTTTCTCTAGGGGGTAGGAGCAATGGCCTAGGCAACTCATTCCCAAAGGATCTGCCTCAGGGCGATAAGGCAAGCAGAGGGGGGCTGAGAACACAGGTCTGGTAAAATTCTCACTGGAAAAGCATCACTTCCTTTTCCAAACCCAGTTTCAGAATGTGTATCACCCCGCAAAGATGAACAGGGACCTTCCTTTACAGAAAAGACAAGCTGATGTTAGCCACCCAATGCGACCCACTACCCAGCTCTATCTATACTTACAGAATAAGCAGGGACTTTTGAAATTTACAAAAACGATGGAAAAAAATAAAATATTCAGTAAGACAGTTGGAAGGTAAACGGAGGAATGCTCCCCAACAGTGACAGGAGAGCAAAAACAAGACAATGAAAGTACAACCTGTGCCTAATATCCACCTAACACAGGTATTAGAGAGGCAAGAGAGAAAAAGGTGTGGAGGACACTGTTAAGAAATAACCTAAAATTTTTTCATAACTAAAAGATACATACAACTAGGTCAAAAGTCACAGAGTACTCAGTAAAATGAATGAAAAGGTCTGCATCAAGAGACATCTGATTACTGGGAGAGGCGGGCAGGACCCACATAAAGAGCTGGAACACAGAACAGCTCTATTCTGTTCAACAGCAACACTGGATGAAAATGACATCTCTCTTTTTTTTAAATTTTATTTTTATATTCCCCATACAATTGCAACCCCCTTATTTTGACCCCAATTCCTCCTTCCCCCGCACCCCCCTCCCAGTGTCTCTCTGGTTCATAGTTGTTTGTTGATTTTGATTTTTTCTTTCTTAGTTATTCTTTTTCCTGGTCCCTTATTTAGGAGCACCTGCACCCCTATGTTTATAGCAGCACTATTTATAATAGCTAAGCTTTGGAAAAAACCCAAATGCCCCAAAATAGAGGACTGGATCAAGAAGATGTGGTACATATACACAATGGAATATTACTCAGCAATCAAAAAAGATAAACACATGCAATTTGCAGCAACATGGATGGAACTGGAAGGGATCATGCTCAGCATAATAAGCCAGAAAGAAAAAGAAAAATACCGGAAAATGACATCTCAACTGTCAAATCAATAGCTCTTGGCTCTTAGGACACAAAGAGAGGAAGATCTTAAAAACAATGTCCTAGTCTCTGCCTTGGTTGGCATTGCTACATTTTGAAAATAAAAGAGGAATGGCTATTTACAGAGAGTAAGGTCGTGATGATCTATCGCATTAACCTTACATTATAACTTTTATTTTCACTCTCTTTTCCCCAAAGCAAAATTCATCTCTGATCTAGACAAGTTTAAATTACTCTGGACTTACTGAATGTGTTGGTTAAATTATTCATCAAATTTAATTAAGTCTAGATTTACATTGTATTGTATTTTTTAATACAATAAATGCCAAGGCACTACAATTTTTACTCAAGGACTTAAATTGTTTCCAAGCATTTTGCTACAGAACTAAATGCCACTGAAACTACTTATTCACCCATATGGCCAATGACCTAATTAGAAATCATAAAGATGGATATTATAGTAGATATCAAAACATCAGGAAAACCTACTCTTATCTGCCACCCTATGGCGTGCTCTAAGCCAGTCATTCAATGTTCAGGTAAATCCCGGGCTTTGGTGCCCAAAAGGCTGCAAGTGTCCAAATTGGGCTAGTCAGGGAATCTTTGAAAGAAACCTACGACAGGTAAAGGCCCTGGGATTCTATTTTGAATGAAAAAATATGAAGTGTGAATCTTGTGGACCAAAGGGCAATTTGCATTTCCAGTGCTTGTTTGGATTACAGCTTACTGGGTTTGGTTTCAAAGGAAAAATAAGGCAAGGGAAGACAGATGGCTGAGTCGTGTAAAGTATTTAATTCATGCTCAGAGATTGTCGTCTTATTAAAGATGCTATAATTTAGCTTGGATCTTCAAAGAAAAACGTTCTATAAATGCATAATCATGACTAATATTTGAGAGTGCTGACAAAATCTTGTGCAATGCATTAGGATGAGGAGAGTATCAGGGAGGGATGATTTCATTTCCAACCTCTTGCTCAAAGTCATATGTAAATGATCTTCAATACTGAAGACTGGCATGCTTTTGCCCAAATAAAAATCAGTTAGTCCTAAAAGAATGGCTTTACTTCAAAATAAAAATTAATTTTGTTATCATGGGACACTTTTATAGCAACTACTCTTATAAATTTGAATTTTGCTTTGTTTACATCTATGACTAAGACTTCAAATACCACTAATTATACCATCTAACCTAGTCAAACTCACTTTTGCTCCATATGTATGAGGAACTGCTTGAAGGGCACAAATTCAACAGCTTTTTAGGGAAATGGGGGAAGTACAAAATAAGGATTACCGTGGGCCTACAAGGCCCTCCTGCTGTGGTGGGAGCCTGGTGTTCTCTACAACCTGCCCTCACACACACTCTTGTCTGCTTCTCAAGCAAGTTATTCTAGCACCTTTGTATCATCAAACCCAGTGGGCTATGAAGGGGCACATAGGAACTATTTCTAACTAATAAGTAAAGGGCAGCTGAAACTGAAATTGACTAAACAAAGAAGTCTTAGCAGAAAAAGACATTTCTGTAAAGTGAACTGTTAATCTTTTAATTTAGACATCACTCACTGATAAATGTGTTTGGCTTCCTTTCCATATAACAAATCAAGTCAATGGATGTGAATTGTATTTCCAGCTTCTGGCACATCCTGCACAGTGTGCTTGCCAAAAGGAGATACTCAAAGATAAGCCTGCTGGATTATTTACATGTAAGCATGTTGATTTCCTCTTTGCTCAGTAACAAACATGCACATCATCTACTTAGGCTTCTAATTAACATGCTAAGTAGGGGTCAATAAAAACTCAGTTTCAGGGTTAAAAACAAATGTAATATGTAACACTGCTTGTCTAGCCCATGACTTTTATGGGTACAATCTCTCAGCGTATATCCTGGAAGGCAAAACATTTCGTAGACTAAGACAGTCATAAAAAAAAAAAAAGTGCTAGTTAAAAATATGACTACAAAACTTTAAGAATTACTAGTTCCATTATTTGGAGCCCTTGGAGAACCATACATTTTACTACTGGCTCATCTGAAGTTAGTATTGTGGACTTCCTAACATGGTTTATTTCTGTATGTGGGACATTCACTAACTTAGTCATATGCACACTCATTAGCATTCTCTCTTGCTTCTCACTGCTTGAAATAGGGGTTCCCACCTGCAGATTTCTAGGTCTACAGCTGCTACTGTGGCTAGAATGGAAATGGTATCCACTCTGGTTCAGTTAACAGGCACCCACACCCATTGATAAGCATGGACTTTCAGACACACCCACGCAAGTCCTCAAACTGGCAGCCATCAGGCCTATTCCTTTCAATGACACCTCGGGTTTCCTAGCAAAACACTCCATTTCCACTAGAATTTGGACCCTTGACAGTACTATCACTGCTGTACAGACTGTGGACTCAGTACCAAAAGATCTCTTCAACTTCCACAGACTGACCATCAGCGCCAGCACTGTTTCTGCTTAGCTAAACTGTTCAGTTTTCTCTATTCACTTCCAGCAGGAGGCTTCGCTATCAATCAGACTGGTGTCCAGTGTAGGGGTGGTTTGGGCTCATGGCTCAAACACCAGACCTGTCAGTGTATGGGCAATGGGCAACCTCTTTGGACCCATGTTTCTTCTCCTTTAAGTAGGGTAGCAACAGCACAGGGTCTGTCAAGATTAAATTGTATGAAATACGTAAGCTTCCTAAGTGATAGCTTCACAAGAAAGAAGTCAGTCACAAAAATTATTAAGCAGCAAAAGGCACATCAACTTTCACAGATGTTTTTTCTATATCTATATTTTTAGAACTATGAAAGTGTCAAGTTTGACTTTATCTAATAACAGAAATATAGAAAATTTTAATCTCTTTCATGTACATTTATCTATAGGAGAAAAAAATCATGATCCTGTTATTTTATTCTTTTCATCTCCTATAAGTAGAAGGCGTGAGTTTACGCCACTTCAAAACTGAAAGGGGGAAGAGTCCTAGGTGATAACAACCAGGAATCATTCTTTTGAAGAGTAGCAAGACAAAGCCAAAAACCTAGAGAAATGTGAATGTTTAAAGGAACAAGGTACATTTTTAGCAACAACAACAAAAAAAGCAATTCACAAGCGAGCCGGACCTAGACAGGGTAAACCACTGACCAGGCAGTCCACAGCTTAATGGCATAATTGTAACCTGCATTTAGTGTACTTTGAAATTGTCTCTTGTTTTTAGTTTACTTGGTTGCATCACAAAGAACCTTTAACTGAACCCAATCATCTAAAAAAAAGCTTTACAACACATTGCAAGGCTATCTTTTACTTCCAGTCTACCACCTGCCTTGAATGCTACTTCACAACTTTCCACGTATACAACCATATTAATTATATAAAAATGTTAGAGCTAGCACAAAGGAAGTCTCCAATTTTCAGAAGAAGCGTGAGGAAGTTTGGAGAGGTGGCAGCGCTAAGCAATGACAGATTTACTCTGCTTTCCAGAACCTCCAAGTCCTAGCTCAAAGTGTTCTTTCCAGAACACTTGGCTATCTCCTTAGCAAACTATCAAAGATCAATTATTTTGGCCCATGTCATGTCATATTTTTCACTAGTTGTGAAAAGGATCTTTGGAAACAAAAGCAGATAAATCCCTTCAAAGGAACTACCTGCTTCTTTTATATTATGCACTTCGTAAAAGGACCTTTTTATAGCCCTAGGGATTGAAATAATCACTGATATTTTAATCATTTTAATGTCTATTATGCTAATAGCCTGCTAATAGCTAAAAGACTCCATCCAAATCATCCAACAAGGTGACAGGGGTAATTGATGCTTATTCTCTTGCATCACAAACTCTTTTCTTTCTGTTGCATAAAAAAATCAAAAGCTTCCAACAGGGAGATAACCACATTGTATAACTACTTCCTGGAAAGGTTAGGACAGTGTCATACACAAAATAGGTACTAAATGAAATATTAATTCACCTTTCTGAAAATTTTCTTAATTTAAAGATAGAAATAGACATCTAGACTATACAGAGAAAAAAAGACATCTAGACCATAAAGCCACTTGACCAAGTCTTTGAATAAAGGTCTTGCACTGAAAAGGTGAGAGCCATATTAAGTAGGAAATGAAGCTGTTTGGTACTGCATAATGATGGATTTCCATTCCTTTCCTCCCTCACCAGACACCCCTGTGAATTGTCATTACCCACTGTACCCTAGCACCCATAGAGAATTTGACTTTGATAAAAGACGTTCAGAAAGTTCTTGATTAAGTCAACCACTTCCTTTTTTTCTTTTCTCTTTGCTGAGAAAGTTTGAGGCCAGGAGTAACATTTTGTTGCATTATATACTGTACTCCATATTTACACACAGAACAGAGTCTTAATAGCTATTTGACGCCTGATTTTTGATGCATATATTTCCATGAGGGAGAATATCTCTTGGCTGTCCATTTTCACAGCATGGTGTAACTTGTCAAGTGTGAAAGTTATCTGCCTAACCGAATGCTCATGCTTTACTGCCACCCTTTGCATTCCTATCACAGTGTTGGTAACATACAACATTTCAAACTGCAAAATAACATGGGAACGAAAGTGTACATTATTAATTGCAGAGGGGAGAGCATTTTCTGCTCTGAGATACTTATTATCAAGTAATAAGTTGTTGCTATAGTTTGAGAAAAAACATTTTTAAGTGATTTTTAAAATAGCAAGAAATATGAACACCAGATAGACACAAAGGATGGCATGAAAGTGAAGATTACACCTGTCCCATCTGCTGTTAGCACTCACCACTGTTTCTGGCACAAGCTAGTTAAGAGTGAATGAGCAAAAGAACAAATAGAATCAATGAGCAGGCCTAAGGCAACCTACCTAATATTCCTTCTATAATTCAATGTTCTTATTTCAAGGAATAAGAGATAATCTGAACATTGCACTGTAGAAAATGGTCGGAGGACTCAGAATAGTGATGTAAACTTCAGTTTATTCTGAGACCCTCAAGTTCTGTGTGTGTGTATATATATATATATATATATATATATTTTTTTTTTACAGTTCACATAATTCATTACTGGAGGGCTCGTAAGATAGAGCTATTTTTTTTCCTCCATACAAATAAATTGGAAACCTCTAAACCTCTTCGAAAACCTCAGTTTAGTTCAGAATTCAGCTCATCTACTATTTTGTATTATGCATATAGATAATCTACTAATCTGACAAAACTGAGTTTTCCTTCCTATTTCTACTTACATGTCCTCCTCTGTGCACTTCAGGGAGTTGGATGGTTAGGCCACAGACAGTAAAACAAAAGACAAGAACATAAAACTGCAATTTTATAGAATGATGAGAGAATGACAATTTAGATTCATGGCAACGTGAGATAATTTCCACTGTTTTGCATTATACAGAAAAATATGTCTTGGATAGTATGTCAACAAAGTATGAAAAATCACACAAAACAGATGTACCACAGCAAGGAATTGCATTTCCATTTTTATTGGACATATTTACTAAATCACTCACATTGTATAACAACTCATGCATAATTCTGATGAGCTATTTCCTTTATGTTAGCCTTTTAAGTTGATGTGCTTTCTTTAAAGTGACATTGATAGAATGCCAGTCACCTTTGAAGGGTAAGGGTGAGGGCCATCCCAGCCCTTGCAAAACCAAGGAAGAGCTCAATTAAGTGTCTTCTTCTGCAACTCTTCTTCATCTTGGCCACTGACACCGTCTGCTTGGGAAATACCCTTGCTACTTTTAAAACCTCATTTCCATTTGAAGAGTGCTATTCCCAAACTGCTTTGTGCCACTCATTCTCAATCTATATGAATTCATTCCCAGATCCAATCCCAGCACGAGACCAGTTAATAAGCATTCCCAAAGGGCACCATCCCTTTCTTGGTGTTTTCCAGAACTCCACAAGGAAAGCAGGAGGGAAAAAACAGCTCTGTCTCCCTTCAGGCTGAGGGAGAGCTGAATTACCATCACCCTTAGGCTTGAGAAGAAGACTTCAAAATGCAGGGTGGCTTTTGATTCAACATAAATACTTTTCCAACTAAACAGTTCATTTAAGCCAGCAGCTTCTGAGTCATAAGCAAATACCTTCTGGCCTGCGGACAACCAGAAGTGAGTTTATTAAATGACAGGTCTTTCTTACTGTTGACAGGAGCAGATGGGCTCCAAGGCGAATTATTTCTCCTTGGACAAAAATCAAGCCGATAGACGGCAAAAAAATGAAATGAAGCAGTTTTCAAATGATTATTCACAATGTGTAGGAACATGGCAATATTTTGCAATTAATTCATCTGGTCATTTTGGTAGTCCTTATAGCTTTTAAGTTCAAGACAACTTAAAAAATGTATACACTCATGCACATACACATACACAGGAGTCCATTATTTTGTTTCCTCCCTGAAAAGCATCAGAAGTCAATTTGTCAAAGAATTCAGAGGTAATTTGTTATGCCACAAATCAAATATGCAGTTTTAGATGAAAGCAGGTCTTTGTCTATTTCACTTTAGGAGTAATGATATTAGGCAAGGTATTGATATTTTAAGATATTTGCATTTTAGTTTTCAAAATGAATCCAATAGTACCCACTTCTCCTTTGGGCCCTCCTCGACAATTTTTTTAAAAATCTAGTAATACAGAAGGCTAAACGTGCTTAGATCAGAGATGAAATTTAATGTGATGATTGGTGCAGTCTAAAGTAAAGGGTGGTTATTACAAGGATAACTTCTTGTTGGGTGCAGCTGCCTGACATCAGCAAGAGCTTTTATCAGGATACCCAGACAGTCATTGGCAGAATGAATCCCAAGCTAACAAAATAGGGATTCAAAATGTACAAATTCAAATTCACAGAAAATTGGAAGACTGCACTGAAAGAATTTTAAATGATACATGCTAAGTTTAAAAGCTTGGTGACTTGCAAAAATGTGAGTGATGGGCCTTGCCAATTTTGGAGTGTTACTATCAGGCAAATAGCTAATTCTAATCCTGGCTAAGGTTGAAAATGTAGAAGACAGTTATTCCAGATTAATCAGCAGGAAAATCTGTATCTTCAGGGAATGACATTAATGAGACTCTGAGAAAACAAAGGCAAAACTCTCTAGCTTCAAGAAGAGAATTTGCATTTAAAACAAAGAAAGAATTATGTGCAGACTAAGACAGATAACATGTCCTTGAGTGGAAAAAAAAAATTACAGCTGGAACTTTTAAAAGGTAGTTTTGGTTTGTTTTAGCTGAAAATCAATTCAGTATTTAAGACATTCTATTCTTCAAAATCATATATGTTCTAAATACCAAACATAATGAGATTAACATTTTTATCCACTAAGATATCTTGAAAGCTTAGAGAATTTTGTAGTAAGCAAGAGTAGGCCCAAACTAGAAATATGTGAAAAATACTATTTTTTAAACCGACAGGAGAACATGCTAACATTTGTGTCTAATTCTACAGGAATAACCCCAAGAATGGTGGTAAGACTTGATATCTAAGATTTATAAATCTATTATTTCTACCAAAAGAAGAGAGAAATCTTACTGTATGAAAAAATTTCTAATAAATGCCTTAAAATATATTTCAAAAAACTTTTCCTTTAACTTCAAAGACCCAAAGGGTTTACATTTTGTCATATCCAAGTCTTGTTTTTTTTTTTTTAATAAGCGTTTATTTATTTATTTATTTATTTTGTTTGTTTGTTTGTTTGTTTGTATAAGATCCAGGGTACAGACCAGATGCGCGGGAGGGTGAGAGGATTCACCAAAGACAGAGCGGGGAACAGAACAGGCAGACTGACGAAATACACTGCTGAGGGGAGCAGCGGGCGAGACAGGAGAGGTCTGCTGCACCATGTGGGATTCTCACTGGCCGGCTGGGATTGAACCCATGCTGCCGAGGCTGCGGACAGCTTTACCGCGTGGCGTTCAACTGCTTGTGCCACCAGGGAGGCCCTCCAAGTCTTGTTTTTAATAAAATACTTCTTGTCTTTGATTTCTCTGTACTCATGCAACTATGTGTGATTCATGGGGTACTTGAGGAGCAAATGGATTTAAGACAGAAGCTGGCAAGGCAACAAGAAACATACTGTGTATTTCCCATGACATGTGATTGCTACTCTCAGGAGGATTTTCAGCTCCTTCCACCTTTATTTTGTCAGATTGTTGGGCCGAGATCGGAAAGGAGGCCACATAAAATCAGCTGGGGGGCAAATGGTAAAAGAACTACTAGAAGCAAGCATTTACAAAACCTTGCACTTTAACCAGAGATGAAGGTAGCATACCACATGTTTATTTTCGAAAAAAATAAAAGATCATGGTTTAAGATCACAGGGCTGCCAATATGCAGCCCTAGCCACAGGTGGCTAATTAAATCTCAAGTAATTAAAATGAAAAATTCATTCCCTCCATCGCACAAGTCACTTTTTTTTTAATATTTATTTTTTATTTATACAATAGCTGGGTTACAGACCAGAGGTGCAGGTGGGTGAGAGGATTCACTAGAGACAGAAGGGGAGCAGACAGGAAGACAGACCAAAAGCACTGCTGACGGGAACAGCGGGCATCACAGGAGAGGTCTGCAGCATGTGGAATCTATGTGGGAATCTCCCCGGCTGGCAGCATGTGGAATCTATGTGGGAATCTCCCCGGCTGGCAGGGAATCGAACTTGTGCTGTAGAGGCTGCGGACAGCTTCACAGCACTGCGCTCAATCCACTGCACCACTGGGGAGGCCCACAAATCACTTTTGAAGTGTAGGATGATTACATGTGGCTTCAGTTTTTAACAGTATGGACAGAGAACCGATCAGTGCAGACAGTTCTATTGGAAAGTGCTAGCTCAGAGGATGACAAAAGGAGGTGGAGAAATAGGAAGAATGATCTCAGTGACCAGAGAAATAAGTCAGAAAGTGGCTGTTCATCTTTGAATAAGAATTTCCTTTGGAAAAAATCCAAATGGGGCTTTCCCTGGTGGCGCAGGCAGTTGAGCGCTGGGCTGCGAAGCTGCCCACAGCCTCTGTAGTGCCGGTTCGATCCTCAGCCGCCGGCTACGGTCCCACATGGCGGGAGAGACCTCTCCTGCCGCCCGCTGCTCCCCTCAGCAGTGTATTTCATCAGTCTGCCTGTTCTGTTACCTGCTCTGGCTCTGGTGAATTCTCTCCCTCTCCAGCACATCTGGTCTGTACCCTGGATCTTGTATAAATAAATAAGTAAATCTTAAAAATAAAATCCAAATGGATATTCTAAAGTTTAATATATATTTTTTAAATGATTGGGGTGTTGCTCATGATGGACAAGGTCAAGTGCTTTCCTTTAATCTTCATGAAAGCAGCATGTGGTAAGCAATAGCACAGTCTCTAACTTACAGATAATAAATGAGACTTAGGGAGAGCATGTGGATTATCCAAGATTACAGGGGAAATGCCTGCATTCCAAGCATACTTGATCTCTCCAAAGCCAGAGCTCTTAAGGTGACCTGTAGGAACTCCTTGTGAGATGACATAGCTACTACCATCAGACATCTACGCTATGAAAGTGGGTCACAGGTGAGTAGATGGCTTGTTCTTAATTTACAGTCTTTCTTGCTTGGTGTAATACTTTTTTGTTTTGTTTTGTTTTTTAAAAATTTATTTATTTATTTATACAAGCACTGGGTACAGTCAGAAGCGTGGGAGGGTGAGAGAATTCACCAGAGCGAGAGCGTGGAGCAGAACAGGCAGAGTGACGAAGTACACTGCTGAGGAGAGCAGCGGGCGTGGTAGGAGAGATCTGCGCACCATGTGGGACCCTGACTGGTGGACGGGGATTGAACTGGTGCTGCAGAGGCTAGGGGCAGCTTTGCAGCCCAGCACTCAACCACTGCGCCACCGGGGAGGCCCTCTAATTCTTTTTTGATTTTGAGTATGGTTATTTTCTATTGGCCATGGAAATGTACCACTTTTCAATTTAATTCTATTGCTACTGTGCTTCCAATCACCTGTTAGCTTTCAAACCTCTTGTCAAATGTTTCTCATCACAGCTTATGAGATTGCCCCAGATCAGTTCAACTAGAATAAAATAATATCCACACACAATATTGTTGATGTTCCAGTACTACTTCAGATAAACAGGTATTGATCTCTTACATATCCTGTGAATCATCAAATGGCTTCAGGTTACGGAAAGCAATTCCAGCAGAGCAAAGTATTTAATCTGCTGAAGGCTGAGCTATGTTAAAAGATCTTTCCTCTAATACATAAGTCTCATTGGTCCAGGTGAACCAAGCAGGTGCTCTGCTCCATAGTTTAAAATATCTCAGTTCTTACATGGTCAATGTCCCATTAAATGACATCAAAAACTGTTATTTGTCATTTATTATACACTAATAACTTTTTCTTTTTTTTAAGATTTATTTATGCATACAAGAACTGGGGTACAGGCCAGAGGTGTGTGGGGGGTGAGAGGAGTCACCAGAGACAGAGTGGGGAACAGAACAGGCAGATTATGAAAAACACTGCTGAGGGGAGCAGTGGGCGAGTCAAGAAAGGTCTGCTGCGCCATGTGGGTAGCTCCCTGGCCGATAGAACTTGTGCTGCAGTGGCTCCGGACAGCTTCATAGGTTGTGTCTTAACCCCAGGAAGGCCCCTACACTAATAACTTTTCTTGAAGTTCATTTTAAATTACTCTAATGACTGATATCCAAGCAGCTCTGATTGAAGATGCACTTGACTACGTTTCTGGAGGAGCTTGCAGGGACCGTTAGGACAGATCCTGCCTTGGTGGTCAAGAAGGAGCACCCCCTGCTCAGCCCCCTGTGCCTTACCTGCGGGGCGAGCCATCGTCGTGCGGCTGGATGATGACCACCTTCACGGTCACGGAGGTACGGAGTAGGTCAATCATCTGCTCATGGGTCAGAGTGGCCACAGCCACTTTGCAGATCTCCACAAGGCGGCTCCCCTGGCGAAGGCCCGCCTTCCAGGCAAAGCCAAAGGGTTCCACATCTGCAACAATTCCTTCAAAATTCACATGGAAGCCAAGCTGGCCCAGCCCGTTCCTCCTCAGGGTCATTTCCACAGTCTCGCAGCCTCTCGTCACTATCTAAGTGGGAAAGAAACCATTAGAGACGCCACAGCGGAGACCCCCACACGACAGTGCACCCACAGAACTCTGTGCCTACCTTTCCCCTTGGTCCCCACAGAATCCCCTCTAGCTATCCAAATAACCAGACCAGGACACATTTCTATCCAGAGTCCAGCAGAGTGGACATGGCTTCAGACACAAAGAAAACAGCAACAGTGAAACAATGGTTTCATTTGTCAAAGGCTAATCCAGCCCCGGTACAGGAGTTCAGCATTTTCCTTGAAACCACTAACCTTGAGCTTGAGCTTGTGCATTTAAGACAGACTCTGAAAAGTCCTTCCTCCCCTTTGTAAAGTCAACTGATTTGTCTCTTAAGCACATCTATTTCACAGTGCAGTGGGAAAAATACAGACTCCCTAGAAATCATTATAAGCTTCATCAGCAAGCAATGAAATCTAATAATTTCATTAAAAACTCCTAAGGGATGGCTTGGAGACCTATCCCTAGGATGGGTGCTGGATGGGCAGCAGCAGTAGGTGCTTTTGTGCACTAGGCCTATCGATAGCCTGTCCTATCCTCTAAGACTCTCCAGGGCACTGACTGCCCTTGCTGGCCTGGGGGGGTGAGGATGGGTGAGACCAAATGCAGGCTGGCCAGCCCCACCTCTCGGCTGCTATGGATAAGGGCAGTGCATAGGGTGGCGCTCTGCAGACAGCAGAAAAGGCCTGTGGCTGCAGGCTGCCACTGACCCATTGGGCCTGTCCATTGGGGGCATGGGTAACACCAAGCAGCAGCATTTTCAGCATCCTTACCTTCTCCAAGAACATGAATGAGTCTACAGCTGTGTCACAATAGGGACATGAAAGAGAACAGGTGTATTGTACTTTCGGGCCCGCCAACATTCCACATCCTGTCCCCAAGCCTTTCCCCCAAAAGTTCTCATTGGGAATAACTTACATACATTGAAAGAAAAATGCAGGCTCACTAAACTTCATTTGATGACTGCAGCATCACTTATTTGTGGGAAATTTAAAGTTGGGAAGAATGATACCCGAATTCCCAAAAGCACAGAGCTAATGTTTAAAGTTTCAGTTTAATAAATGCTCATTTCCATGAAACCTGCTCTGCATACACAGATTCCTATTTAATAAGACCTATGACTGCAAGTGCAGCTGTGGGACTGGGGCTGCCTTGTGTGCCCCCCGCGCCCCCCTCCCCCCGCCCTGTCTGAGGTTTCCATGGTTACCAGCACGGGTACACACACTGCCAATCAACTCCTCCCAGACACACAGGACAGTCTGGGGTGAAGGAATTGGGGAAAGGGATTGCTGGTTTTAGTTAGTGGCAAAGTTTTGAAAAATCAACATTTCCATGGTTATGAACCAAACTACTTCAAAATTGTTTGAAAAAAAATTCTGTAATATATGCAACCTGAATAAATTTTCCCTTCACCTCTTTTTAAGTTGTCTCAACTAAGCACCCCTAACAAAAGACTACCTATGAAATGTGTCCTGCCTTCTTTTGATTATTAGTGCAATTTTCCATTGAAATTTGCATCTATACATCAGACCAAAGAGAGACTGGTCAAGCATTTCCTGTGTCCTGCATGTCCTGTCTCTTTTGTTCATTTGCTGCAACCACCTGGCACCACCCCTACTTTTGTTTGTTGTTCTTTCTTTATCCCTTCTGTTTTTTGTTTCTTTAACACTGACAAAGGCTGAAAGATGATGTTCTCCAGGTATTTGGAATTCCTCACATATTTACATGGACTTAATTATCACACAAAAAATGATGGCATCCTTCGCATGACTGGCTACTTAATTTCCAGGGCCCAGTACAAAATAAAAACATGGTCCAAAGGTATTCAGAATTCCAAGATTTCAAGCGCAGAGCCTGGGTCTTCTGAGAATGGGTCTCTATGAGAATGTACACCCATGAAGCTGGCCAGCCCACCCAGTCCCTCTGGTCTTAAGTTTTCATTCCAGCATCACAGAACATACATTGAGTTTACCATCAACCAAAGAGAACTCATTCCCAGTATTTGTCCGTGATCTGCCATCTTTGATCTTTGTTGAAACTGGCCTGTGCCAACCATATGTTCTAATCATTCAACAGTCTTTGGGTTGCTTGTTTGCAATGTCTCCTATTTCAAGCCATTATAAACAAAGAACATTTCCTCAATATATTCCATTCATTAGGCACCTGAGTCACATTAGCAATACAGTCATGTGTCTAGGAAAATGGTAGGATGGGGCCTATGGAACAATGAATGTATGCGAACCTATGGGTAATATGGGACATAGATTTTAATGTTGGGTTTGTATTGTATTTTCAGGAACACGGACAATGATGACTCAGTGGATCTCCTAAACAGAACAATTTGCAGTATTACCAAAAGTGCAATGTGTCCTGAGACTCACATGGTAACTTAATTCTCCAGGTATATAAACTAATCACATACTGACTCATTGCCAAATCACATCTATGTTTGAACACATCTACTTGATATTACTGCTGAATACACTGAGGCCTTTTCCTGTGAATAGTGTCTGTGAATGATAAAATTATTTCTCCAAGGCTAGAAGACACTGACTTGATTGTGTTGTCTCTTAAACATGGTCTCAAATAACAAAGGAGTGATTTCTATTTGGTGGGAGGAAAGGGGCAGGAAATGAGTATAATTTCTCTTTCTTTCATGATCTATAATTGACCTAAATCTTTTCTAATGAATGAAATCTACATCCCTTTGGTGGAAGATTTACACTTGAGAAATCCTTTTGTCAAAACAGGCTTTGTTCTTATATTATATTTGGTTTATTCCTACAGCTCTGTTTGTATATTCTCAAACTAAAATCTGCATCTTCCTTTGTTAAAATTAGAAGCAGAAATACACTGTGAAACACCAGGCTTTCACCAGGGGATCTGTACTAAAAATCACTCTCTCTTTTATGATTGACTTTTTTTTTAAGTCTTTCAAATTTAATGGGTAATTCTATAAAATCTCATTATGAAACCATGGCTGGATGAATAACACTTACTTTGGCAGACTAAACAAAAATGTCTATATTTTACATATATCTAGAAACATATATATGTTATATAATATAGATATTCCATGCACAGATGTGCACATCTATATATGTGTGATATACCTATGTTTGTGTGTGTGTGTGTGTGTGTAGAGTTGAAGTTGTGAAGACTTACTCACACAGTCAACACCAATTTTGTGCTCATAATTTCCCTCCAGTCTTTACAAATAGACATAATATCTAGACAATTCTGTTTTTCCTTTAAATACTATAAAAAAATATATCCTGATGTTCACACTCAAAAGTTGGCCTAACTTTTCCAATCAATTTGTAGTGGGTTCTTCTTCACCAATCAAGTAAGCAGAAATTGCTCAAAAGGACATGGCACTTAAATTTAAGCCCTGTAGTCTTAAAAAAGAGTAATTCATTTTCTAAGTGTCAATTATGAATTCTGGAATAGTGGAATTTCCACTAGGGAAGCTATTATCAATCTGGGATTGAAGGTCTAAGGAAGGTGGAAAATACAAAATCTCTACTTACTCCTAATCGCTGAACAATTTCTCTTATGTCTTCAGCACAGTTGTCCACTGAAGACAGGAGGATACATTCTCCTCTTTCATAAAACACTTTGATGCTCACTAATCCAGATGTCCACCCAATGACATCTCTGCAGGAACAGTTAAATACAACGTTCTTGGAATCCTTTTCAATCAACATTATAAATTCATTGGAAATTCCAAGAAGACATTCAATGTCAGCTGACTGGCCAAAGTCCCGTGCTATCACATGCCACATGATTGCTCCAACGCTAAACAGATGGGCATCCTTCCTTGGCTTGATTTTCTCTTTCTTCTTTGCACCCAGTGTTATGAAGCTGAATTTCACAGAGGTATCCACTGTGGCGGTCGTGACAAAGTTTTCTGCCAAGTCTTTCAAGTACTCTTGCCTTGTTCGAGTGGCCATTGCTCGAAACTTTTCTGATTTATGTGCTGCGTTCTCAGCATTGATAACTTTTGCTAAAAGGAAGTCCCGAAATACAGCTGATTTTGGAAAAGTTACGCCTTTGGGAATTGGCGGACCAAAGGGTGGTACGTCTTTTGATCTAGAAACTCCAACACTGAGGGGGAAAAAAAAGAAAAAGAAACAAGATGAGCTGTGATATCATAATATTTACTTTCAGAACTGACATACTCCCATACTTTAGACTTAAAAGTCATCTATTTTGTTGCATCTTGTTATGCTAATTTTTTGATATATTTGTGAGCAACACTTTTTAAACTTAGTAGATAGGGGTGTTGAGGACAGAGGTGTGGTCGCTTAAAATTTGGACGTTCAGGTCTTAAGCCCTCATAGCTGGGAATGTAATTGCATTTATAGATATGGTCTTTAAATGAATGAATAAGTTAGATGAGCCTGTGAATGTGGGGCTAATCCAGCCTAACTGGTGTCCTTATAAGAAGGTTGCTATCTGCAAGAGAAGAAGCATGCTCAGAAGAAACCAAGCCTGCTTGGACTTAGAGCCTTCAGAACTGACTCTATAACTCCGGTCTGGTCACCACTGAGAAAGACAGTGACACCTGCACCAGAAGAGAGGTCAGCCTAGATGGCTGCTTGATATCCACTGTTACTAAAAGCAATGATCATATTTACAAGACTGACATTTTTCAAGTGTTGCTTTCTTTTTTAAAGGAAGTGCTCATATGATCACATTTTGAAAATTTAAGTGACAGTTTTTATGGGAGTAAAGTTTGAAGGACAGATTAAACTCATTTATGTTGTAATATATGCACTAACCCAGCAGGCAATATGGGGGGACATGACTCACATCCTCAGAAGGAGGTCCTAAAAAGGTTATAGATGTTGAAGTGGTTTAGGAACCAACATCATACTTGACCCACGTTCCATCATTAGGATGGAACTTCTAGACCTTGTAGGAATTAATGTGTCCTCACATGTAAACTCTTTTAGAGAGATGTCTTAAAGCTCATGCAAAAAACAGTATTTATGGGGATTCTCCTGAAGTGTGTTAAGGTCTACCCATCTTTTTCAAAATGCATCCCTGGATTAAAGGAACAATCTAGAAAATAGTAGACCTGTACTGTATTTCATCATTTCCTTGGAAATGATTCAAATGAATTTATTCTGAAGAGTAATTTATTTTGAAGAGTATCATACGAAACAGATCTATGAAGTGATATGGAAAATGTGGGCACTGCAATCTCATTCCACGTGACAAAGTAAATGCAGCTTCATTAAATGTGATGGAATTGATCTGACTACAGTGTTCTCAAAAGTTCTGGTTGATTCTTCGAGGCACACTCGTGAAGGTTTTGAGCATGATCAGTGTGAATGTTATGAGGCATTTATAAAAATCTAAGGTACACTACTGACTTTATAGTTGGAATCTCATTAGTAACTGATAATTTGGTGACAACACTGTGGTTTCTTAAAAATCAATGATGCCATCTCTGAATGATTGGCACATGCTTTCATAGAAAACTTCACACAAAATATAATTCACTTTTTTTACTGGCAAGATACTAGTTTCAAAAACATCCCTTTTGAGTAATTTATTAATATAAGAAAACCTGAAAGAAATTAAAAAATAGACATTACTTTTCCTTTAAGCTTTTTTTGTGCTAATGAACCCTTCATGACATAAGCATAAATTAAAAATACAAAGTATTTAAAAATACTTAATTGGACCTAAAAATAGCAGCCAATAAAATAACACCAAATACAATAATGTCCCAGACTTAAGTTTCCTAACTACTGGCAAGATTCATTTAAGATCATTCTTTATAACTACCACTCATCGGTGCAATCTCAGAAGAATATACCAACTGACTATGTTTGCACAAACATTATCTCTTTTAAACATCTTTTATACAGAATATCTATTTTACACTTTAGATATAGTCCATACATTTTTAAGTAGCTCTAAGTATTTAGGCCAGAGGTCTTTTTATTAAAGAGAAAATTAAGTGTTTTATTGAGCTATTATCCATACCCCATCTAATTCACCCATTTAAAATGTACCATTCAATAGCTTTTAGGATATTCACAGTTGTACATCTCTCACGATCCAATCAGGAATATTTTCATCATCCCGAAAAGACACCAGGCACGTATTCTATTCAGTACCCCAGGTGTATAGTAACTACTGAGGGAGGAAACATGTAAATGTTCCCATCAATTCCAGGTCCACTGCATTAGAATCGCACAGAGTGAGGCCAGAGAACTATTGCCTTTAACGAGCTGAGCCTGAGACAAAATTCAGGCCAAGGACCACTGGCTTAGAGATGCTCTGTAGCTCCGCCATCCGCTCATGGCCCACCATGTGCGCTCCCCCAGGGCCTGCAGGCAGCTGAATGGCAACTACTGTTTTAAGATGATAAAGGGAAATAACCTTTGATGAGTGCTAGGAAGTCTAATGGGTGTTTTGCATAATTTCTGCTCTTTATTCATTGTAACTACACATTGAAGTAGGTACTATTATGTTCAATTTTAAGAAAATGAATTGAAGACTCAGAAAAATAGAATATTTTGTCCACAGCACCATGATGAATAGAGCTGGATTCCAACTCAACTCAGAGATAAACTCTTTCCCCCATACCCCACCAGCATAAACTTCCAGCAGGGGCTGGATGTAGTTTTTTAGGGCAAATGGAAAGAAAGTTTAATCTACAATTCCAAATTGCTTATGCATTTTTCACTTTTTCATAACAGGAAGAAACAATTATTTCTAAAAGATAGTACCTGAGTAAAGACAGTGGGGAAAAAATTAGGAGAAAAAAGATAATGATGAGGTCACTGGAGAAGGATGATATTATGGGAAAAGCTACTCTGCTAAGAAAAACTTGGGAGAATGAAAAACCAGCTACTACCGACTCACCTATAACACACATTTTCGGTACATGGATTATGCACTTTGACTATGACAAAGACGTGTTGAAAGTGGGACCGGATGCTTTTTGGAGTAAAAGGCAACGCTCCAGGCTCTTGGAAGACAATGGTCACGATGTCATTTCCTATATGCCTTTTCCGCAGAAGCTGTGGTCAAGAAAGGGAGCAAACAGAGTTACAAACAAGGTTTTCTGAAAAATTAAATATGTTAGAGACAATTCACTTCGCGTTCAATTTAATTTAGAAAAGTAGAGTCACTCTTTGGAAGTTACTGTTCACAAATGTGGCCCAGGAAAGGCAAAATGGGTTGTGTCCAAAAGAACTAAGGAAGGAAAAGGCTAAGTACTTAAGTTTGTCGCTTTAACATGCAACAAAAATATGGATTTTTTGGTGGCTAATATATTCAAACGAATGAGGTGAAACTTGGCCTTTTAAATTAATTCACAAATACAAAATAGCATAGGATTAACTACTGGCAAACCCAGGAATGTGGAACCTTATATAGTATAGGAGACCCAAAAGCTCCTGCACCCCAGAGCAGGAGCTTTTTATAACAAGCAAATTTTTGAAGGTCCTCTGCCACCCACAAATGTCCCTTTGCTCCCAAGTTTCTCCCAGACAACACTGGTCTCTGCTTAGATATCACCTCACCCAATAGGAACTTCCTCAGCACGCCATGGTGGCACTGTACCCAGACACCTAGGCCTGCTGCTCTCACAATAGGTGCCATACTCTGTCCTAATGGCTGCAGCAGGCTAATGTCCTGTTTCTCCTGCATCAGGTTGCAGTGGACATAGGGCAGGGATATATCTTCTCGATTGCTGATTTCCTAGTTTCTAGATGCCCAGAACATAACAGACACACAATACACATTTGCTAAGTGAATAAACAATTGATATAAATATAGAATTATAGCCACATAGCACCATACCCAAAAACTGTGAGTACCTGAATACACACAGAGGTATCTACCTCCCAGGTGTTCTATACATTTACGCAAATAAAGCCACAGTGATCTGTGCTGACAAAGTTTGTGATCTCCAGTTTCAATGGGTGCAATAATCCTTAGGAGCTGGTGATGTCATCGCAGCAATGGGATAATCTCAGACAGTAAATCTCTCTTTACTAGCCATAACACAGACAACGAGCTTGTTCTTCAATTTATTGGGCGACTATAAACACACTTCACTACATGAGCGCTAAGTTCAACTTTTAAGACCTTTCAAACCTAGATACAAAATGAATTTCATTGTCTGGCCCCTGACTTGTGACTTGGCATGATAAAAGGCCTAGAAAATCGGGAATGAAATGTTCATTCTGCCCAAGTTCCTGACAGCCCAGTTACATCACTGTTTCACATGCTGGAAAACTCCCACTCAAACCCCACGGTTGAAGTTATAAACACATAAAAATCATCTTAAGAGTGGCTTTGAAATATGTATTAGTATACCTTAATTATAAACCCAAAGAGCCATCTGTAGTTTTAAAAATGTAGTTCTAGTTATTTAAGTAAACTGCCATTTCAGATGCATGTAAAAAAAAAAAAATAGCAAACTAAATCCTATTCACTGTGTATATTTCCTGGGATGAAAAGAAAACAGAAGCTAGGATAAGTGTCTAAAACAAACATCAAGGGACAAACTGAAAACTGTACTAGGCTAAGGTGGTCTCCCCTTGTTTCCCCAACAACCGAAACACTTGGTTCACAGGTTCCGTCACAGAACAAGAGGGATTCAGTAACAAAGGAAGAGATAAAAGAACAATGCCAAATCACCTGACATGGCAGTCACAGATTCACTGACTACAATAGTTTATAATCTGCATCCTTCAATATCCTCAAAAACACAGGAATTCTCCAACTGACAGAAGAAGGGGCCCCCAGTGGCAAGGCCATGCAGCTCCTCCTGCTGAGTGATGGCTGAGTGAGCCACCTTCTCCTCCGCAGCCCTCTCAATGAAACACCAGCACAGGCAGGACTCCTTGTCAGCATTTTGTGGCTGTTGCTGCTGCAAGGGCAAATTGGACAGCTCTTCCTACCCTCTTCTTCTTGCTCCTGGGAAGATGTAGGGTCCAAGTCTATCTTTCCCCACAGGAATATTCAAAGCACAAGTTACAGGTAACTTTAAGGAAAATTAGTCACCTTGACAACATATCAAACTGCTTTTATCCCTTTCAAAGCACATTCGTTTGCTTTGGAGAATGGGCCAAAACTGTTTTTAAAACTCTAGTTAATTTAACCATGGTCACCAAATAAGTTTTGTAAAAAAATAAAGTGTACCCTGGGGAGGGGCAAGGAGATACATTAAGAAGACTTCAATCTAAAGCTCTCTGAGGGAGAATAAACTAAACGTTAACACTGTCTGTTTACATGCTTAGATTTGTTTAAAGTCTCAAGAAATACAGTATCTGAAAAGTTAACAGAAGTATTATTTTTTAATTTCTGTCCAACATCAATCAAATCATCTAGTAATTTCTTGGACTTCCTGTATAAAGGTGACTTTTTTTTCTGGTGGTCAATGAAATTCTGCATAATCAGAGCTTGGAAATGGAAAGGAAAGGGTGTGGCAACCAATGAACAAATGCAGCCCAGCAAAACATGAGGGCAGGTCCCTGGATTACCAAACACGTCTGGCGCTGTTTGTTTCAGGAATGAAAGGGAAGATGTCTTCTAGGGCTAACTTCTCCTTTCAAAACATGTGAAGCTCATAACACTTTTCAGTGCCTAGAGAATCAACTCAGTGTCTTCCACTGGAAGAATGAGTTAATAAATATTGCATTAGACAGATTTACATAGTCAATTCTACTACATTTCCAATGCTCGATTCAAGCTGTGAAACAGGAATAAGCTCTTGTTATGACAAGGAAAGTGAAAATGTGATTCTTCACCCAACTCTGTGGTAAAACGCGGACAGATGCTACAGAAATAGCAACCTTTGGGTTTATTCTCATTTCCTTACACAAACTTCAGAGTTGCACAAGATCTGGTTTCCCTGGGTACAGCAACAATCCCCAGCAAGTGGAGACAATGGCCAGGCAGCTGCAGTGGGGTCAGAAATGGCATAAAGTTGAACTAGGTCACATCTACCAGCCTCCTTGCAAATGGGTTTCCTTTGTTAAATTCTTTTTTTAACCTGGTGAGATAGAAGAAAGTATTTTGCGCCTAATTCTGGGGTAGAGGAGGGAACTAGGCCGCACAATTTGAAAGGGAAGCAGTCGCCATGTGGTGCGGTGTCAAGTCTAAGAGTCAAGTCACTGAGGGGAAGGTTTAATTTGAAACTGGAAAAGGCAGGTCCCCAGAGAGTCTCTTGTCTTAAAAGCAAATATGTGGAAATTTACATCACTTCGAAGAGAAAACTCCATCACTGAATGATTATTTTACAAGTTCTGAAATTCAAAGAGATGAACTCAGAGCTGAGCACAAAATTAAATGTATCTACATAAAAAAAAAAAAAAAGTCACATGTTCTGGATCTCAGTCCTTGGGTTGGAATCAAAAAGCCCTGTCAGTAGGAGCAGGGCTGATAAAGACTGGTTTGGCCTGATTCTTCAGCCCCTTTCCCTCCTAGACAGCCACCACCTTGTCCCTCCAATATGACAACTTGTTTCTTCTACTCAGGCACTTTGCATGTGTTAATCCCTTGCTTGGGAAGTTTCTCCCCTTTACACAGAGGCTCGCTTCTCCGGAAACTGCCCTAATTCTGCATGCATGCACACAACACACACACACACATACTCCACACAACCTCTCATATGATTTCCACTCAGAAGCATGTACCGATGTTTGGAATTTCACTTTAATTTTGAAGAGATACCTAGGGTTTCCTATAGAGACAGGGAAAACGTGAATTTGAAATAATAGTCTCAGTAATAGGAAAGAGAGGAAAATCTACATATATTATCACATAAATACAAAAGATATTTGCTTATAGAAGGAAAGATTGCCACTCTTCTCCCTGCAAAAAGGCAAATTTGAATTAACTACTCTTAGGTCAGCAAGAAAATCAAATCAAATTTAATTGTTGTTTCAAAGATTCAATGCTGATTTATGGCTTTATATAACCAATAGTTAATAGATAAAATTAATTAATAGACAATATTAAATATATAAAATATAAATATTTTACCAAGAGCAAGAGTAAATGTACGAACCAGTTAAGCAAGTTTGAGTATTTTATAAATGGAGAAACAGGTAATAAAGAATGTGGATTCTTAATGATTTAATAATAATGATTTAATAACAAAGTAAAAATAAGAACAGGATTATGCAGATACAAGCAATTCTTTTCTGACACAGGGCAACACCAAACCTTATGCTAAGCAATAATTCTTATTATCTGGAATGTGTATAGCAATCTTATTTAGGGTGTGGGAATAAAGTTAATAGTGAAAAACTGAATAAGCACATTTTTCTTATAAAATATTCTATATTTACAGGTGAACCCAAGTGAAGTCAGGACCTGCAACACTTAAAAGAAGCAAATTCCTCTAGTATGTGAATGTTCATTAGCAGCTTCAATGAGGGACCTAGGGAAGTAAGTACAAAAACTCTTTAAGGCAGGGCCAAACCTCTCTCTAAATCATGGGAAGGAGTCCCCACCTGTCTCAAACCTAACAAGCTATATCTCCATTGCTCTATAGATGTCAAGCCTATTAAGATGCTGAGGTCAGCATTCTTCAAATGGAATCTCAGAAACCTAGGGATGTAGTCTTACTCTTTAAGGACCTCCATGGGGCTTGGATATCCCTTCCAAGCACAGCAGCTCTAACTTTATGCATACATTAAAAAAAAAAAGTTTTCTATGTGCCAGGCACTTTTATGTGTTTTACATACTTTGCTGGAAGAAAAGCTTTCTCTGCCAAAGTTGAAGCTTAATTTGTGGAGTGCTTTCCACTGCTAACATCTCCTGAGAGCCTAATGATGATTTGTCTACAGGGCAAGCAGAAGGGAAGAATTCAGGGAGATAGCTCTGGGATCCAGAGAAACCTATAGGACTTCATTGAAACACTCCAAGAGTGAGTTTTCTTATCATTTGCGGATTCTGGCTAGATTTTCTTTGTAAGCGTCATACATTCCAAGGATTGAACTCTTTTGCAACTGTGGTGAACTCTCTAAAAGCTTTTAATTTATCTTGGAATCAACTTTCAGCTTGATTTATTACGAGAACAAACACGAGAAATTAGATCTGATGGGGACGAGTCTAGACAGGTTAAACAGTCACAAATACCATTGTGCTAACGAGGCCAAGGTTATAGGTACAATTCATGTATAGGCCAGTTAACTTTGCTAAGTTTTGAGGTCTCAAGCTGCAGTCATGAACCCAGCCAGTCACTTCAGACACACAAGCCTGTGGCATTAAAAGTTGTGGGCATGGCTGGGTTGGGTGAGAGAAGTGGAAAGAGCCATCACGGTACATACAAGTGCGGAAAGTCCATGTGACAAGATTGCACAGTGGCAGGAGTTGTCTACAGAGGGGACAGTCTGCTGACAACTAATGAATAGCAAACTACTAAATGTCAAAGTAAACAGTGTTCTGAAAGTATTGATAAATTAGGTCCTTACCTTCTTAACTCTTCAGGCCTCTGCTTTTCATAATAGATCTTTGGAGTAAATAAAATGCAAATGAACTCATCTAAAATGCATGTGCTCTACAGCTGACAAAGTGTAAAATAATCATCATGATTGAAACTCACTGGCACTCTTGTGCCATTCCTTCAAATGCTTTCTATGTATCAACACATCTAATTCTAACTAGTTTCTAAGAAAGGTTCATTAATTCATTCAAGAAATAGTTATTGACTGCTTACTACATTTTGAGTATGGCTCTCAGTGGGCAGGAACACCTCAGTGAGAAAGAGGTGAAAGTTCCTGCATTTGGGGATAAAAGAAACTAAAGCAGGTTAAAAGTTGCTCAAAAATTTCAAAGCTAGGAGATGGAATTCCAGCCCAGGAAGTGTAGCCCAGGATTCTTGTTCTTTTTTTTTTTTTTTTTTCATATTTCTTTATTTATTTATTAAATATTTTATTTTATATAATTCTTACATCTTTTTTCATCTTTGCACAATGTATGCATTTTCATTTTGGTTATATTCCCCATACAATTGCACCCCCACTTATTTTGACTCTAGTCCTTCCTATCCCCACTCCTCCCCGCCCCACTACCCAAAACCCACAGTGTGTCTCTGGTTTATAGTTGCTTGTTGATTTTGATTTTTACTTTGTATTGATTACTCTTTTTCCTGATTTCTTATTTAGGTTTTCTAGATTCCTGCTATGAGTGAGACCATCTGGTATTTTTCTTTTTCTTTCTGACTTATTTCGCTGAGCATGATCCCTTCCAGCTCCATCCATGTTGCTACAAACTGCATGTGTTTATCTTTTTTGAATGCTGAGTAATATTCCATGGTGTATATGTACCACATCTTATTGATCCAGTCATCTATTTTTGGGCATTTGGGTTGCTTCCATAGCTTAGCTATTGTAAATAGTGCTGCTATAAACATAGGGCTGCAGGTGCCCTTTGGAATTACTGTGTCTGTGTCCTTTGGGTAAATACCTAGGAGTGGAATCGCTGGATCATATGGAAGCTCTATGTTTAGTAGTTCAAGAAATCTCCACACAGCTCTCCATAGTGGTTAGACCAGTTCTTAACAGCTACATTCCTCTACTGAAGATTTATTTCAACCTAGACGAGGAAGGTCCATGAATCATAGGATTCTGAGACTGAGAGAGAGATTCTGTCTATCACCCAGACCAAATATGCTTGTGTGTCATAGGTACCTGTTTCCATGCCCATGGAAGGGTTTCTCCAAAATACAGAATTCTTCCCCTGCGAGCCTGGTGCTAGCCTAGAATTCTCAACACACTGCTCCAGCAGCTGCTGTTGATCACCAAGACCACCTCCTCATTCTACAATGATCCAATTCTTGAGACGAAGAACCTTACCCAAGGCACAAGGCACATGACTGACTGTGCTAAGTTCGGAATCTAAGTTTGCTGACTCTTCTTTTCCAAGTTCACTCAATCCCTTTACATAATGATTATTTGTCCGCATAATATGTTTACAGAGATTTCCCAAAGAACCACTTATAATACTTAAGGGAGCAGAAGAGTCTTTATAGTTTTTTACCACTAATCCATCAGCATAACTTATCACTCCCATTCAAAAACAAAAGAAAACAAAAAACAATATCCAATTAAGTCCTTAGGCTACAGAGGTTGTAACATATAGTCTTAGTACAGGGAACGTGTTTTCAATCTCCAGTATAGAAAGTTTAAAAACCCATCCACCCCACATCTCACACTCACCCCTCCATCTACATTTTCACCTCTTGGTGCTCAACATTTTTGTGCATAAGGCTTCTCAAGGATAGTGGCAAAAAAAAAAAAAAAGTCATATTCAGAGAACAGAAAGCTCATATATTTTATTTTAAAACACATTTTTTATGAGATTTTATTTATTTTTTTAATAAGATTTATTTATTTATACAAGAACCGGGTACAGGCCAGATGTGTGGGAGGGTGAAAGGATTCACCACAGAGCAGGAAATGGAACAGGCAGACTGACTGAAAAATACTCCTGAGGGAGTAGCGGGCAAGACAGGAGAGGTCTGCCACACCATGTGGGTAGCTTGCCGGCCAGCTGGGATCGAACCCACACTGCAGAGGGTGTGGACAGATTTATAGCACTGTGCTCAACCGCCTGCACCACACATATTTTAATTAGCATAAAACAAAAAGGGGGCAGGGGAAGCCACTTTTGAGCTCTGGGAACATGAAAGTCAAGGCAACTTGAAAATTCCAGAGAGTGTCATAGATGAAATGACAGGGCTAATGACACAATAATCAGGGAGCTGGAAAGGCTTTGTGGTTTGTGCACTTGACTTGGGTCAAAGCCACTTGGCTTTTTTTTCTCTGCTAATGTGCTACTTGACAAATTTTCTTGGCCTGAGTGAGTCCTATCGTTTTCTGAACAACATACCCATACCAAGTTGAATTACTGAAATGATTCACAAGTATCTACTAGACAACTGCACTGGTCTATATTAAGCTTTTTACTATCTAGTGAGTCTATTTTGGCTTTGTTCCAAATAAATTCTTTAAGAGCTAGAAATCCTTTTGGTTGAAACATGGATAATACAGGCACGTGATCTAGGGATTGCAACTCATGGCATTAAAAAATACACATATTTCATGGAAAGACAGATCTTCTGAAGATAGTGGGAAGAACTCTGATTACTAGAAAACTGAAGAACAAAGGGATTCAGGTTAAGTTTTAAATAGAAAATGGGGCCTCCCTGATGGCCTAGGGACCTAAGTCTCAGTCTAATCATGCTATCACTGCTGCAGCCTGAGTAAATCCCTGGCCAGGAAGCTAACCCACATACCCCACCGCAGGAGACCTCTCCTGTCTTACCCGCTGCTCCCCTCAGCAGTATATTTCAGTAGATCTGCCTGTTGTGCTCCCTACTCTGTCTCTGGTGAATCCTCTCACACATACCCCACCTCTGGCTTACACCCCAGTTCTTCTATACATAAAAATATCTTTAAAAAGAGTTTTAAATAAAAATGATAGGAAAATCCAGAAATTGCCATGGGAAGAGAATGAAAAGAGGGGCTAATGTGCTTAATGTGAAGAGCTGGGCTGGGAAGCAGATCCTCCTTTCTCATCCTGGCTGTAGGATTTAAGATGGTTCTTGCACCTAGTGGTAGGGATAGGGGAAATAGCTTCTTCTTTGGGAAAAAAAAAAACATATTTTGACAACATACATTGAATTTCCTGATCATTTAAAAAAAATTCTCCACAATTAAATTTTGCTTTACAAATACTTATTGAGCAACTCTTATGTCATCCCTAATATTTTAATATACTTAGAACAAGGAAGTGCAATTGGGGCCTTCCCGGTGCCTAGAGGTTGAGCCCTGGGTTGCAAAGCTGCCCACAGCCTCTGTAGCGCCAGTTTGATTCCCGGCCACCGGGCAAGGGTCCCACATGGCGCACAGACCTCTCCTGCTGCCTGCTGCTCCCCTCAGCAGTGTACTTCATCAGTCTGCCTGTTCTGTTCCCGCTCTGGCTCTGGTGAATTCTCTCACCCTCCCGTGCTTCTGACTGTACCCAGTACTTGCATAAATAAATAAAACTTTAAAAAAAAAAGTGCAATTAAGTGACGTCAGGAGAACTACATTTCTTTAAATCTGAAAACAAACTCTGTTTTAATTTCAGATTGATCACAAATACAACCAAATTCATAAAATGAATTCATGCAATGACTTAGTATATTTAAGATCTTTTCTTACAGCATTTTCTATTAGGAAGTTATCTACCCACAGGCAGAAACCTAACTTGAGGTTGCATAGTTGGCTTTTTTATAATGAGCACAATGGATACTGTGCATATCATAATGGTTTCCCTTATGATTTTGCCTAGCAAGAAACAAAGATGAATGTGGAAGAGTTTCTAAATTTTGGAAAGGAAACGTGTAATAAAAATCAAGATATTCTCTTTTAAGGTCCAAAGACTTCCAAATGATACAAACGTCAAAGATTATGAATGCTATCCAATAAAAAAAAAAAAAAAGCACCAATGATTACTAATACCACCAGTAGCTGACCTCAGACCTGGTATTTGCTAGAAAAGGAGAGAGGCAAGGGACATACCTGCTGTCTGTTGTTGGGCATGTGGGGAAGCATGGTGGACACATGGAACATGAGTTCATAATCTTTGTACGTGGTGTAGAGGGAGTGAGTTCCTGTAGAATCAGCTAAAAACAAAGATTGATCACAGGAACAAATTAGGCAATGGCAAAATTGGCAATTTAACACTTAGAGAGTCATTATTACAAAAGACAATTCAACTAAAATGAACAACCCAATCAGTTACCACAGTCCAGGCTGGGGATGTCCTGCTCCACACAGCCACTATCACTTCCAATCATGTCTGGTGGCGCGAGAGTTTAGTTTCTCCTCATCTGCTTTCACCTGTATGCTTTCTACTAAATTCATGGTTCACCCTCTCTTCTCTTCTACCTTTCTCACCACTGCAAAACTTGACAGAGATGACACATTTTAGATGCAGTGAACAGAGGATGGAAGATGCAGGAGGTGTGCCTGGGTACAGTTTGTGCAATTATTTGAAGGGTCTGGGCTAAACAGAAATTATCCTTCCCCCATTTAAGTGTGTGCCCTGTTACTCTCAGGCACTTGATCTTCCAAAACCCAAACAAACAAAACAGGATTGACTCAATATGATGCAGTTAATTTTCTTCTCAACAGGCAAGGACATGATACAGTCATATGATTAAGGTGATGAAGAATGAATATGATCTCTTATTATATATTATGCATGGACATATGCTAAATAATGATGACATCTGAACTCCTGTTAATCATATAGCTATTCATCTTTTGGAGAGAAGATTCATTATTTGTAAATTAAAAATCAATTTATATTATCAATAAATTACCTCAGGTTCAGAGTTTCAGACACCTGAATAAACCCAGTGATTATAAAACATTTAAATAATAATGTTAGGTTGTAGTTCTGAACCACTTTGCACATGGAGAGAAAGTAAGATATAAACGCAATTTAAGACTGCCTTGCTTAATTCCTGACATGCATATATGTTTATTTTTTGAGGTTTTAAATAAGACACAAACTGTTTGGTATTATTTAAAACGTCCTCTCTACTAAAGGAATATCTTAAGACTTTTTGCACTTCACAAAATGCCTTGCTTATAACTTAAAGCTTTGTTGATTCATAGAATCAACAAGTCAAAATGTTCTTATGTTATCATCCTTGAGCTTAGGGGGTTGGCACTACATCTGTAATATATCAGGGATATCTCCTAAGTCATAAAAATGTGAAGCTAACATGAATTCTACATGCAGGAAAATGTTACATTATCTGTGTTTCAGTTTTACAGAATAAACAGATCAGAAGTTTTTAAGATGATTCTCAAACCACTTCACTGAAGAGAGATGACAGGCAGACGCAGGAAAAGCCCATGTCAACAGCAACAGCGGCTTTACAGGACAGATAGACCAATGGGCAGCATGCCACCATCTCTAGGGGGTGGCTGGTGTTTTCATAGGTAAAAGGAGTTTTCCAAGAAAAAAGAAGAAAATTCAGAAAAGTTCATGGGTCTTAAATATGCTGATGTGCACAGTGGATAACTCTTACCTAGCTGAGGCATGAGCAATATGAAATGAACCTAATAGTCAAATCCCAGCCTAGCATGTGTGGAGGACACAAGGAGGCCAACAGTGAGCTAATAGCATCTCCAGACCTAGTGATCTATCCTCTAAATAGAATGTTTAAAAACGGATCAAAAAGGCAGAATTGAAGACCTGGCACCACCCTGATATAGAGGAATATCAATGATAGTTCCAAGTTGAGTGCATATAGGGGGCAGGGATTTGGGGATGGAGGCGGGATTGACCATCTGGGTTCCAATCCCACTGACCCTCCTACTTCACCCCTCCTACCAGGATGGGCAGATGTTCTCCCATGTTCTCCAACTTGCAGTCAACCTGTTCATCTCTCTTTTTTAAAAAAGCAAGCCACTGATTGCTTGGAAATAAGCAGAATATTCCAAAATACATGAAATGACTTTGCGTGGTATTTTAGGTGGTGATAGTAACTTCATAACAGTGCAAATAACAAGATAAAATATTTAGAATTTGTGAGGCCCATAAGGAATATGAGAATCTAAGGAAGATATTAAACAAATACATCCATAACAGGAAGGTACGTAGCCTGTGTTTTACACAGCCACTCCATCTGGCAACTTGGAGCACATATGCGTCCCACTCATAGAAACTCGAAGGTCCTTGAGCTACAGAATGCAGCAGCTAATCACCATTCTCCCTCCCAGGTTAACACTGTGAGACCAGAAATGAACAAAAGAAGCCTGAGAGCACAGCATGAGTGAATGTGTTAATATTTCTGTCTTTGAGAAATAAATGCAGTGCTCGTCCTTGGTATACCAGAACAAGGGTGTAATAGAAGGTTAAGCTACCAGAAAGAAGAAAATATTAAAAGATTCTTCACAAAACACTGGGGAATCTCTGCTGGTGTTAAAAAGGAAAAAGACTGACCTTTTGAGCTTATGGGAAACACACACCTCTTGAAAAATGTACTTCCTTTGCTCATCTGAAGAAATCTAAATTCTATCCTCAATAAGTTTGCCAGTCTACTTCTGGGGTGAAGAACAGGAGGGCATGCGAATGCTTGCTTAGCTTGATGCAGGATGCCTACCTTCGGAGATTTAAAGTTGTACACACACACAGATATGAAGCTTACTTTTATTATCTAGCTGAGCTCGATATTTACTGAATCCTTTGAGCCGTACTCTCTGGCCCAGTAGATCAAGGAATTCTTCAAAAGCTGGTCCCGCTGTTTCATTGTTATACATCTCCTCCTCTGTGCTCTGGCCTGCTTTGCAATAAAGGATCCCGATCTTGTGCTGAAAGCTCAGCTGAAATGGGGGAGAAATGTAATTACTTGGCAAAGAGCAGACAAGCCTACTTCCAGGAAAATTAAAACTCTAGAAGCTTAGGATTTTTTTTCTCAGGAAAACATGCCAGGAAAATTCCCAGAGGCAAATAAGCAAGAGAATAAACAACTATCACTGTAGAAAATGCTATAACTACACAACAAACACAGAAGCCTTGAGATATAGCTGGAGAAATGTCAGAAACTCTAAGAAATATATAATGTGTACCCACGGCCATGTGGCTACGCCAGGTCTCCAAATGGACAGATAAATTCAAGCATCTACTTAAAAATATAACTATGGAAATACTTAATCTTATACCATTCATGTAATAATGAGCATTAACTTTTGAGTCAGAAAGAAAAAAAGGTCATGAACTTTTACAAGTTTTCCCACTCTGGTTCCTAATCCTTCTTTATTTGTTTATTTGAACAGTCATGAAAATATGAAAGGCTGTAATGAAAAAAAATAAATCAAATTAAGGTCTGGTAAGGAAAGAATCCCAACTGAAACTGTGATCTATGTACATAAATAGAATAGTGTTTTGTTTCTACAAAAGTAACTTTGGCTGTGTAATTACAATTATTTCTACATTTTTGACTATCTTGAAAAGAAAACATGTGCTAAATAGACCATAGACCATAAAAATTTTTAATAGCAATTGAAGAGTTCCTGCTGTAATTCTAGCTCACAGTCAATTCCATATCATGTTGGAAGCCACAGAACTGCTGTCTCCCAAGGCCGGGGAGAAACTGGATCCATTTTTACAGCTCTTGTTTTCCCCAAAGAGGAACTACTTCTCGCTCATGAAATCAGAGCTCTTAATCTTACTACCAGCAATCTGAGCCTCAAAGACTGACAGATTATCAGACACCACCGATTCCCTAAAGACATCAATCCATAACACTGCTCAATTTCATTATCCAGCTATAAAATAGTCTTTAATCAAAATTCATAGAACTGACTCTACCAGTAAAATAAGGCAAAATGATACTTATTTCCCTCGAGTAGCAAAGTGAGAAAAGTGGCCTCCATTAGCTAATGACAACACACAATCCGGGAAGGAGAGACACCTGCTTGGGTAATCGAAGCAGACTGCAGGAGACACCCCAATGCACGCTCGGATAAATTTAGAGTCGAGCAGGTAGAGTCAACCTTTATTCTGAATGCATTTCGACCTTGACTGAGTGCCATGGGAGGTATCAATGGAAACCTCACCTGCTCACAATCTGACTAAATGAGCAACCTATACTGATGGATCCTATGGCATGGCGGGCAGTGCTGGGATCCTGCCAGAGTCACAGGTCCTCAGTCACATGGTACAGACAATAATCTGTGCACAGAGTGTGGGATGAGGCGCACTGTGTGTGTGTATAACTGGGCATTTTCACTGTCACCAGAGCTCTGGCAGCTGTCATAACACACCTGAGGCATGGCCTAATTCTCATGGGCCCAGACATTTCTTGGATGGAAACACAAATCCTGTTCACTGTTAGAATCTAAACACAGACTGGTGTGTTTGGTGGCTTAGAAGAAAGGGGTGTGGAGTGGTCAACACTACAGTTAGCAAATAAGTACCAGAGGACTTCAGTTTTCATGTATTTGGCCTTTGCCTGAATGAGAGTCCATGGGAAATATCAAGTCTACGAGACTCGACAATCTCCGGAACAGTGCCTGTGCAGTGATGGCTCTGCTGGACCAGCCTGAGGCCACTCCCTCCCAGCCTTCAGGGCCCCGAACAGCCCTACACCCACCCTTCTGCTGCTAAGAGATGACACAAGACGAGAAAGTGTTTTTCTGCCAGGGATGTCAGGGCAGACGGGCCAGGGGACACGGGCCGCAGAATAGCAGGAGATGAGAAGGCCAGATGGTGCTGGCACAAGTTGCTGACAGTGCTGGAGGTGGGTGGCAGGTAGAGAAGCAGAGTAAGAGGACGGGTCAGAGAGAGATGCAACCTCTGGACACACTAAAGCAAGGATGTGGATGAAGGTGGCACATTTTACTGGGGGTAGAGAAAGGAGTGGGTGCTAGGATGCATGCAGCACTGGACTACAGTGCCAGCACTCACCATTCCATGGCATTTCTTGTGGGCTCTCATTAACATAAAGGCCAAATAACTGTTGAGAGCAGAAATCTTGCTCAGAGGCTATATTAAAGGTTTGCTACAGATAAAATTATCTCCAGTGACTTCAAATAAACAACTGTGGCTTGTCTACTATGTTGGCTGCAGCTGCATAGAAACCTAACAGAATTCAGCATTCAGTGAAGACATCATCGCTCACCTGAGTCTCTTGTCAATCTCATGAAAACACCAAAACATAATACAGCTCCTCCTCCAGGGATATATCAGGAAGCTGGCAAGACACTTTTCTGCCTGATCGTGATATAAAGACAAGCAGAAATTCGAGCTTCCTGTGTACCAAAATTCCCAGTTCTCTCTGAACAGTTTTGTTTCTAAGCCTTCTGAACCTCAGGCTGAGCTTAATCACTCACTCCAATGACATTTATTTACCTGGTCTGATGTGAATTACAGCCTGTTCCACAGTCCTGGGGTGTCCTCCTAACATCTCATCAAACTTTAAGAATGGAATGCATTAGCTAGTATCTACTGAATTGCTAACTGCTAAAATATATCTTTTATACAGGTGACAAACTCAGTGACTGTGTCAAATCAAGAAGGATTACCTTGAAAGCAGAAATTGACAAGATAGTCTTTAAATATTTTTCAACATTAAAAAAATCTTTAAGAATCATAACATAAAAAGGGCTCATCTCCTCACTGGGCAGATTTACTATTAGGAAAGGAAATAAATACAGCACTACCCAGAAAAGTCCCTCAACCATCCTAATAGGCTAGTGGCAATTTCTAAGGTTCCCTTAGTAACTGGGAGGTTACAAAAGCTATCCCAATCTCCCCTAGAGATGAAAATAAATAGCAGCTCCTCTTCATGTAACATGGGAATAAGATACCATTACATACCATGGTTGAATTATTATGCTGTGCACCTGAAACTACTATGTCAATTTATATCCCAGGAAAGAAAAAAAGTTATGGGCAGTTAAAATGTCATATTGTCTACTACTAAGAAAATATACCAAAGGCAAACAAATATAATCTCAAAAGAAAGGAAAAAAAAAAAAACTGTGAAATACAATTGGATCTGGACAAAGCATTGGTTTGCTTAAAAGCAGAACCCAATTTTCAAAATTAATTGCTTAACATCAGATTTTAAATTTGTGTTCATTAAAAGTGTTTAAAGGTGTTTAATCTAATGTGTTTTTTTTTTTTTAATTTTAAAAACTTGCCCAGCATACTGTCTAGATCTTCTTCATTTTGTGAGGAGATGATGAGCCATAGCTGCCATAATATCTCTTGGGGGAAACTACCAATTTCAGACTTGGGAAAAACGGGCTAACTATGAAATTTTCACAGGAGCTTGAAGGGACCAAATACACTCAATCTACTAGGTACCTGCTATAAGAAGACCCAGTGATATATTTTATGTATACTAGAAACATAAGGAGACAAGAAACTACCCCAGGGGAAGCAAGTTGTCTTTATCCACTCTTCGTGACCAACACGGAAATGAACGCTGCTCTTGTCGAGCCCGCTTGAATGTAGAGTACTGGGACTTGCTCCAGCTTATCCTCTCTATCCTCCAAGGTAACACAGTGTCCTCAGCTGCTTCCAAGGCATTCTGTACATGCCACACACTGACCAGCACTGTAGTGTAAATGATGGTCAGGCTTTTCTGCCCTCCTGCCTTTAGGATTAATGATGGAACCCTGCGATCCTGAATGCATGCCTGATGCAGACACCTGGAGTAGGGCGTGGGCATACGTAGGTGGGATACACCTGGGCTAAAACTGAGCTTATAAGGGCGGTGTCACGGGGATGCCAGCAGAGCGAAAGGAACAGACCACCAGAGGGAGAAACAAGCAGAGAAGCAGAAGCCACAAGGCACATGCCAGAGAGCCCAGAAAGAGTGAACACTCGCCAGGAGCTGGGAGGCCTGCCAGCCTCCCGCCCCTCACCACACGGCACCCCTGCCTGCTGTGTACCTGGTAAACTCGATAAAAGCCTGAAAAAACTATCTAGGGCTCCAGGACTTCTCCTTCGCCCATCTGCCTGATCATAGAGATCCTGCCCTGTGCCATCCTGCCACCACACGCACCAACCAGGGTAAAACTATTCTGTGTATCGTAGGCTTTTAGAAGTCAGCTGCTCAAGTTTAGAGTTCTGGTTTGGTTTAGTTGCTTTTAATGTCAGATATCTTGAAACAAAGATATCTAGGGTTATTCCTCTGCTTCCTTTGGCTAATAATGCAGTGTTAACTTATTGGAAAGACTGATTATAATTTCATCAATTTTAGAATTCCAGTTACCTGAGTATCAAATATTCCAGTATACCACAATGAATATGACTGGTCAACCAAGAAAATACCTCATACTCTCACTAAAACATGCAAAATAATTTTTCCTTGAGAAAATTTTTAAAAATCCACTCATTTAAAATAAATTCCTTATTCTTGGGGACCTACCTCTCAGTTTGCCCTACAAGTTAGCTTACACATGAAACTTAAAGGATGCTTTTCATCTTGTGATCATCATCCCAGTCACATCCATCAAAATTCTTTCCTGGACAATATCAACAGTCACATAACCGTGCTCCAGGCCACCAACAATCTCTGTCTTCAACAGCTTATCCAATTCCTTTTTCCCAGGATAACCTTTCCAAAATAGTTTTTTCTGATCATATCCTACTAGAATATCTTCAATGGTTCCCTACTGTCAGCTGAATCAATCAAGTGCAAACTCCTTAGCCTAGCATTCAAGGTCCTATTTGCCCTACACTTAGCATACTTTGCTAGTTGTTTTTTTTTTTTTTTTTAACTTCTAAGTTAAAAAAAAGTTTTGTGAAGAAACTAGTCATAGTTCTTCAAAAAGACACGTGCTCAATCTCCCTCTTGGAATTCTACCCAAGTCTAATGGCCCAGTACAATACTACCTCCTTCAGAAGAACTGCCCTGCTGCAGGTTATTTCTTCTTTTTGCAACGCACTCACTGCACCGAGGCCTTGCAGAAGTCTTTGTACTGCCTTGCAGAAGTCTTTGTACTCTTGGTCTTTCTAGCCCATGGGCTGGGAACTAGGTTTTAGCTTCCAATCTTCCTGATGCATGCTGCTCACTGCCATCAATTAGCATGATGTTTTTTGCACATGGTTAACTGGAATAAGTGCTAGCTGAGGGAGAGGGCCACTCAACATGAGTTTTTTTTTAAACCCTGGGAAAAAATACCATGAACCTCTAATAATCATGAATCAGATGTGCTCTTGCTAGTTGGGTCATACTATAGCCCTAGTAAAAACAATATAACTCAGCGGGAAGTATTATCACACTATAAATACATGATGTTTCTAAACTAGTATGAAAGCATTTGGGGGGAAAATTAAAAGAGAAAAATGCTTCAAGGCATTATAAATAAATCATCCTAAAAGAGAGGTGGATGGAAAAACTCTGAACATTTAGAAACATAGCTACACATGTATAAAAGCACAGTTTCATATATTATACACACCCCTTGTTCATCAAGCTTGAGCAGTTGCTCCGAAACCTTGGGTGAGTTCGAAGCCTGTCTCAGGCACTGAATGCTCAGCTCTGGAATGACATATTCCAGCACTTCTTTGAGAGGTAGTCCTCGGGCAGTACCATGTCTGGCGGTAGAAGGGATAGCATCTTCCAAAATTGCTCCTCTCAGTGTTGTAAGCTGCAAGGACAACAGTCAGACTTCAGTTACTATTTACTCCTGATTACCTCTCTGAATCATAATTTTTTTAATGGCTATAAATAAAGAAAGGTAAGTCTCTTTTCTGAATGGGGAAAAAGAGACTAAGGTTCTCAATTTGATGATAATGGATCAACACAGCTAGTGTTTAGACAACACAGGGGGATCAGGAGCAAGCCAGGTGAGGATAGACCAATTAGATGTGTGTGTAGAGGAGGGGAAGGAACAAGCATGGCCCTGCTTTGGGGAAGAGACAGGCCTACAACTCCCAGAGCCAATGGGACAAGGATGCAGAGGAGAAAGTGGACTCATGAGGCTGGGTCTGCCTAATCACATTCCTCCTGTCATTCTGTTTTCCCTTTTCCTTTTTTGTAGTTCTCTATGTCTTATTTTTTTTTCTCTCCTTGTTGACAATTCCTGAATCTGAATGGAGAGACCCTGGGAAGGCTGATGCAGGATTGAGAAGCCCACCACAGAATCTGGTCTCATGGTTTGTTATACTGAAACATTCTCAAACATGTGATAAATGCATGGATTACTCTTCTGACACATGTCTCAAATCTAATACGATGAAAGAGGAAAGCCCAGCACTGCAAATCAAGAGACCTGTTCTAATTCTGTCCCCTCTAACTCTTGAGAATTTTAAGAGTAATAATAGAGGAATATGGTGATGATGGGGGTAACACTTGGAGCCTAGAGTTTGCACACTGCTCTGGGACACCACAGCCTCGCAGAACTTTCTGCAGGATGAGCATCTCTCTTCACACTAACGCACAAGCCAGGTGGCTATTTATCCCTGGACCCGTGACTAGTCCAATTGAGGAATTACATTTTAAACTTTATTTAATTATTTTAAATTTAAATAACCACATGTGGCTAAGAATCAGACTATTCAGGTGTATAACTTAAAATATGCCCCTTCATGACAGAAGATTTCTCTCAAGCTTCTGCAGGATGTGCCCAGATGGCCAGAGCACCTAAGCACCAGGCAGCAGGCACAGCGGGCACAGGCTCGTACACATGGAAGGTGGTCAGCAATGCGCTCTTTCTCTGACCTGGAGGTAATGAACCGAAATACCATTCTGAACCACAGGTGACCCTTGAACAACAAGTGTGTGTATCCATTTATAAATCCATTTATAAATGGATTTTTTTTTCTATTAGTAGGTTCAGCATTCATAAATTCAACCAGCCATTGATATCACTCCATTAAATCCACAGAAGCAGAACCTGAGACACAGAGGCTGAGTATATTATGCTCAGATTTTCAACTGCACAAGGTGTTGGCCACATGAATCCCCATGTTGTTCAAGGGTCAACTGCAATCACCAACTATACCCCCCTTTAATTAAAATGAGTCAAGAGAATGAAATCTAAAGTGCAAGACCAAATCTAACTCTTTATGTAAATCAACATCTCCATGTATTTGGTGACACATATTGTGCCATTTATGTAATGATCTCACTATCTCACTTTTCACTCAAAGCAAGATAAGCAAGGATTACATCTAGGTACCCCCTGCAATAAAGTCTGGACAGACAAACCTACTCTCCTAGCAAAAACACAAAGCCAGTCATCACTCCACCACGAGCTGTCCGATTTTCTGTGTTAGATTTGTAAAGTCCTTCCTAAATTCTGACATGAATTGTATACTTCAGGCTTCTCTGTCTCAGCCCCCACAACCTTGCGTGCTTATCACTTCATTCCTTCTATCATGTAAGGCAGCAGGGAAAGCATTGCCACTGAACATCCATGACAGGTTTTCAAGCTTTTATTTGCAATAAAATACTGTAAATGATCATAAGTGTTGCAATCATTAATATTAAAAATAAATGCAATACTTTACATAAAAACAACCCAGTGCAGTAAAGTCTAAAGTGTCAATCCCACATGGAAGGACATAGGCAGCTCCTTACCTCACTTGTCCTGAAAGCCACCCGGTAGTTGAACTGGGACCCTTCTTTCTCCTTGGCGTCTTCCACCTTCTCTCTCCGGATGCTAACTGCTACTGGACCCAGGTTTTCATCTATTCCAAAGTAGTTCTGGTGCTCTAAGGAATAAAGCCGTGGCATCAAAAAAGAGAACAAAGCAAGAGGATGGGTATCTTTTAGCTTGTGTATCTAATCTCTGAAGAAATATCACATGGCTCTGGATACATGGTTCCCCCAAATGTGTTTAGTCAAACTTTTGTTTCCCAATTAGATGTTCCAAATTAGCATTTAACTTCGGTTACTCCTTCCTCTCACTGTGATTTTCACTATTTCATGAGCAGCAGGACACTCTGCTGTCCCAAAAGTTGCAATTTGGACATTATGTGAATAGGCCATTGGAAAGAGGGTGTCATCACCCTGAATAACTGGCAGGAGAGGAACCAAATTGCTTGTAGAACCATCCCTGAGCAGTTTCTTCCAGGTGGGAAGGTCACCTTCCCTCACGAACTGCAGGCTCAAGAGGGGAGCTGACCAGCCACTTAGACTTGTCAGATTAATCTTGGCAACCCACGGGTGGCACAGATCACCCTTTCATCACCATGTCACCAAAATCACCTAACGACCTAAAACAACGTTGAGCAATAGACAAACCATATGTAAAAGGTCAGTCAGTTGCTGAGGTCAAACTGTCCAGCTTAATACTATAACTGAGTTTGATTATGCTCTCAGTTCATTTCTTTTGCATAAAACTTCTGGTCCTAGAGTGACCCAAATGTACACAATCCCACTGTAGGAATGGACCTTTGAAATAGTCTTGTTCATCCTGCACACGAATCCCAGAGAACACTCTTTTAAGAGATGGTTACCAGTCTCATTCTTACACTTAACACCATGTCCCAGGCACTGTTTCAGCAGCTGGTGCACAGTTCAGGAAAAGCCCCACTCAGAGTTCTAACCTGAATGCTGCCCACGATGGAAGCTTACTGTTTGTTTTAAGATTTATTATTTTATGCATACAAGAACTGGGGTGCAGGCCAGAGATACCGGGCAGCGGGTGTGAGAGGATTCATGAGAGACAGAGTGGGGAGCAGAACAGGCAGAGGCAGATCCACTGAAATACACTGCTGAGGGGAGCAGCGGGTGAGACAGGAGCGGTCTGCTACACCATGTGGTTCACCTTCCTGGCCAGGGATCAAACTCATGCTGCAGTGGCTGCGGATAGCTTCACAGTGCTGAGTCTTAACCCCTTGCACCACCAGGGAGGCCCCCAGAAGCTCACTGTTTTACAAGCAACCCCTTCTGGACAACAGGACTAGGTTTAGTCACCACCATCAAACTTTCTAAGCTTTGTCTTCTGAAAGGACTGCAACTGAACAAAACAGTCGGATGTGGTCCAGCCTATATAAAATAGAGGAAACCCTTACCCAAACATCTACTCTAGCTTATCTATTTTTAGCAGCCTATCACACTGATGATCCAAGCAGACCAGGTGTAATGCCAAACCCCAGGTGTTGGTCCCTCGTTTTTTAATGGACAGCTGCCACACCACTTCGTCAATATGCATGCTTGCAAAATCAGAGTTTTTCCCCTTGCATGCAAAAGGCCATCTCTCCCTTTTGAATGTCACCTTACACTTTTTTTTTTTTTTTAAGATTTACTTATTTATTTATACAAGCACAGGGTACAGTCAGAGGCACAGGAGGGTGAGAGGATTCACCAGAGCCAGAGCGGAGAATAGAACAGGCAGACTGACGAAGTACACTGCCGAGGGGAGCAGTGGGCGGCAGGGGAGGTCTGGCCATGTGGGACCCTCACCAGCGGCCGGGGATGGAACCGGTGCTGCAGAAGCTGCGGGCAGCTTCGCAACAAAGCGCTTAACCGCCGCGCCACAGGGGAGGCCCACCTTACACTTTTTGACCAATCCTTCCTGACCCTTAGTTTTCAGTTAAAAAGAAACATAATTAAGCAAACAGTTATAAGTTTGAAGAAAACATAGAAATTCCAAAGGCTTTTGGTTTCGCTAACAATGTTTGCCCCAGTAATTTCTGAAGAGATAAGAAATGTTAGGCACAAAGGAGAAAAAGTGCATGCATCAGAAGGAGCAAATATCACGTACAGCCACTGAGGACTATTGAAAAGGCACATCACTGATTTCTTTACTTCTTGCAACCAAATGAATGGACGCTGACATTACTCCCCTTCAGAGCCAGTCAGGATGAGAAGCCGCAAGTCAACTATCTTAGGGCTGAAAGGTGAATTATTGACTAAGGATAACCCTGTCTTTACACAACAGGAAACAAGCCTTTGTTTTTCATAGCAACTACTCTCTTGGGTAGAGTAAGTACTGATAACAGTCAGGTTAACAGTAACAAACATGAACAAATGCGGTTCAATTAAACATACATTTAGGAAAATGGAGGCAGTCATTTATGGTTTTAATCAACAGTTTAAAAATAGCTATGAAAACAGAGACTGCAAGCTAATTGTCTACTTCAGATTGCAAGATACATTACCATTTTATTGTTTCTTTTAGTCATTGCTAGTGATTATTAGAACTATACTATAATGAGCATTACACTAGATGTTGTGAAAAATGCCTATTTCAGCTTAAACTACATGAGTATGGGGTTTTCTTAGTTGCAATTAGTAACTGTCCTAACATTCATTTTTACCTCGATGAGTTGTTTATCACAAGCTGGATGCATTCAGAAGTACGCAAAAGCACAACCAGTCATCTGTAAGCTTCCTTCTCAGAACCCCTTGCGAGAAATGACTTGAAAAAATGCTCATTCCCTATTAGGTATCTGATGAACCCCGAACATGAATCAAAAGTTTCACTTTTTTTAGGGAGAAAAAAAGAAACAAAACTTTTGATGATAAAATTGAAGAATGCAGATTAAGCAAACAAACCATTAATTTTAATCCCTGACCACTAAAAAATTTAATGGGCATGCTGCTCTCGTACTCGGTAGGGGCTGTGAGGACTACAGTGTTCAAGGCTCCATCAATGAGGGGTGTAGGGTACCAACTGTCTGTTCAACAATCTCCCCATAAATTTTAACTCCCCTAAAACTTAACTACTAATGGCCTATGGTTGACCAGCAGCCTTACTGATACCACAAACAGCTAATTAACATATACCTTATGTTATATGTATCAGATACTGCACTCTTAGAATAAAGAAAGAAAAAGAAAAAATGTTAAGAAAATCTAAGAGGATCACCAAAAGGGTCTCCATCCCTGTCGTCTTCACATTGAGTAGGCTGAGGAGGAGTCAGAGGAGGGGTTGAAAAAAATCCATATACAAGGGGAGCTACACCCTTCCAACCTGGGCTATTCAAGAGTCAATTTTACTTATCTGTCTGAATATCTAATTTCCATCCATTCACCCATCTTTTCCTTTAAATTCCTCAATGATATCATCCCAAACTCTCTCCAGGCTTTTCTCTCATCCATCTCCTAACTCCTAAACATTTGTCTTCTGCCTGCCCTATTTTTTAACATTACATTGCACTTATCATTCAAGATGCAGTCCAAACATCATTTCTACTAGAAAGATTGTCCTCACATCTAGATGAAGTTATGTCCTTCAACTTTTACATCCTTAAGTCCTAGTATTAAAGAGCCTCCTAAGTGATAGGTACTAATATGTTGCGCTAATTACTGAACTAAATAACTCCCTTTGTATTGCTCACAAGTAACGGCCTTATGAACTTCAATCAAAATAAAAGCAAAGAGGCAGTTCATTTCATGCTGGGAAGTGGACAAGAATGTGTGAATGATCTTGGGGCCCAGAAATACATGGGCACTGCCCTCAATGAGAGGGGCAATATGAAATATTGAAATATTAAAAAAAAATTGAAAACTCACACATCTATTTGAAGTTATAAATTATACCAGTTTCCTATCGCTGCTACCCAAGTTACCAACTTGAGGGTTTAAAACAACACCCATTTATAGTCTCACAGTTCTGGAGGTTAAAAGTCCAAAGTCAGTTTCAACAGGGCCAAACTCAAGGTCTGGCAGGGCTGTGCTCCCTTGGCAGGCTCCATGGGGCAATCTGCTTCCTTGCCTTTCCCAGCTTCTAAAGCTGCATTCTGTAAATTCTTGACTCAAGGGGCCCCTTCCTCTATCTTCAAAGTCAGCCCTGGATCTTGCTCTTGCTTCAGTGGTCGCATTGCATTCTTTATTGTCAAAGCCCAGCCCCCCTACCCCCCAGTGTAGCTCTTCTATGGACACTTACTATCGCATCACATTTAGGTCATACTTGGGTTATCTGGCATCATCTCCATATCAAAATTCTTAACATGACCACATCAGCCAGGCTGCTTTTGCCATACAAGGTATCATGACAGGTTCCAGGGATGAGGACCAGGATATTTTTGGGACAAGTATTCACAATTGATTTCAACTCATTTATTCAAACACTAAGTATGAGCTATATCTCAATCATGTGCCGGAAACTGATAAACACAAGGGGAACAACATCAAAGAAAATGTATTGCCTGCTTCAAAATGTCTTAATTCTGTGGGGTGATAGTACAGGAAACTGTGATAGGCATAAGCATGGGGTACCATGGAAGCACCACTAATAGTCCAGATAGACTCAAGTATCATGAAGAGAAATGCCATAGTCACCATCGAAAGCAAATGTCACAAAGCCCATATACTCTACTTTAACACAGAAATGCAGGGAGGGGAATCAAAACAGGGAAGGGGATGTGTTCGTATGTAAGGGACTGTGGTGATGGTGCACGGGTGAAATGGTGGTGGGAATTTTACAGGGACTACACCTGAGAGGAGAAGCATGCATTGTACAAAAAGGAAGAATGATGTAAAATATATACAAAATAAAATGAAAAAAAAAAAACAACAATTGCATGTGAAAAAAAAGAAAAATATATATAAAATTACATGCAAAAAAAAAAAACCCAAAATGTAAATGCATAGTTTTAAAAAGCAAACTTCATCTAGACTTCAAACAAAGCAGCTCTCCTCATTCTGAATCTGTTAGCACAATTTTTTGAATTCTTTTCACGTATGTAGCACTCTAGCCTGTGACTTCAATGTGCCCCTTCCATTTACTCAGAGTTTTAATTGTTTTTGGCATTCTGTTGGAGTTTTCTGTAGTGGTCATTCATCTCACTCTTTAGATTTAGTCCCAGGGTGCTTGACATTGTATGATAATGTAAACAGTCTCTTTAAAATGTTTTCACTCCTATTTGCATGTTTCTAGTATACAGATAATTAAGATTGCAGCTCTGATTGCTTTTCCTTTTAGTTTGGTCAGCCTTTACCATCCCTATTTTAAAGCTATGTTTTCTGGTGCTACCAATTTAGGGAATTGAGCCTTTCATCACAGAATGTCTCTTTATCTATAAATCTACTTCATATTAGATTGATTCAGACTCAACTATTTTGCTTGAGGGAACTCCAGCTCTCAGGCAGGCAGGTCTTTTCTTCTTGAGTTGGCCAGTGCTTCCAGGAAAGTTTGGTCCATTCTTCTGTCTGGAAGGTATTTAGCCCAAATAAAGGGGCAAGGTTGGGCATCTGACTCTGCTGACTTTCACTTAATCCCCTGTAGAGCCCTGTCTTTTGCAGCACTGTTGTTCAACTTTTCTAGAATAAATCTCCCATTTTCTGGTTGGGCCAGGGACAAGTTCTAAGGGACAGGCAAGAAAATCTAGTATTTTAAAAACACCGAACCCGTCCCCTGTTCTCACCTCCGTGAGCCCTCCTATTTGGTGCTCAGGCATGAACTGATTAGCTTCCAGAAGACCTGCTCCCACTGCACACCACTCACTAGTGCCAGGGAGGGGTAGAATTCTCTAACCTGCAAACTGGTCTTGCTCTTCTATCTACTTTGGCATATCTTGCCTTATATTGCTTCTCTCTAGTTCTCTTCCTGTGGGGCTTTATGCCCCAGTTTTATTCTATCACTGTCTTTTTTAGTGGTGTTTTAGAAGGGGAAGAGATGGCATGTGTCTTCAATAGGCAACATTTAATTAGCAACCCCAAATTCATTTATTCTTAAATATCTTAATTCCAGTAAGTCTGATGATTGGTTTTGAATCTGGTCTTTACTACTTTTCATCTGCTGAACCTTTGGCTAGTGATATAATCTTTTTTAAACCTCAGCATCTCACTTCCCCACCCCCCATATAATATATATAATATAGATAACATATATACATATATATATAAATGTACTTATTATCACTAAGTAAAGTGAGACATAAAAGTTGAATTCGGGTATGTTACTGACAAAAAACTAAATAAAAAACAAACAAAAAAAAAGGAGTAAACAAAATAAACAGCATTACTGGGGCATCTTGATTTGAGTCCAATAGTCCTGCACAGTTTGAGTTAACCTGAAATTGATTCATTCTTAATCTCAAACTGCTGATCTATAATCATCTCAAGAGGATACATCACATTCATGGTTGTTTAAAGTATTAGCACATATGTTTTGTTTGAATAATTTCTCTCAGGAACTATTGTTTTAAAAGTGGGGGGGAACCTAAAATTTGTATGTTATCCTTTTTATCAAAGATGGCAGGCAAATTAATGAATAACATTTATTTTTATTACTATCTCTCCAACCTATGCCCTGACTCATTTCTAATTTCTTCCTCCATCTCACAGAGACATATACTTCCTGAACACAAGCAGAGAGATGATGGGCCTGCGACTTGCAAGCATTACATCCTTGGAATTGCCAGCAATGAGGCCTCCTAGCTGTTTTCTAAGGGATGTCTCTATGGTTTCAGTTTTTATGGAGGTTAAGAGTAAAAAAACTTGGAAAGGAGGCACCACAAGACCAGGAACTCGGCTCACACAATGGTGAGAGCTGGAGGAGGGGGTAGAAGTAATTAACATAGTCCTTAAGACAGCTACAAAAATGAAAAATCCTTAGGCACAAAGGCGCAGATCTTCAGCAAGTGTTAGACTGCTGTAGAGAGTGGCTGTCACTGGGCGCAGACCATGGTGAGAATGTGGAGATTGAGGGCCATTGTAGAATCTCTGGTCCTTTTCAAATTCTATGGATGCAGTTATTCAAAAATAACAAAAATGAACCACTCTACAAAGGAATGATTCTTCTCCTCTTTGGGAGAAGAAAGACTCTTATCAGTGCAGTCTCTGCACTGGCACAGGACAGCAGTTGTGCCCACCTGTGACTATGCAGGTTGCTGCTTTTCACCAATCTTCTTTTGTAGAGCAGAAGCAGCAGTTCTTCCACCCGCCTGTGCCTATGGAGGTGCTTCTCGATGCCAACTCTCTCCCTTTGCAGGGTAACAGCCTTCCTGGCCCCTGAGACGTGTGTCCAAGGTGGGGCTTCTCTTCACTGACCTCCCTCAGCAGAGACTGCTCCCCTCCCAAGGCTGCCCACCTGTGACCATGCAGGCCTCTCTCTTAGCAAACCTGTCCCTTTCAGGGCAGCTCTTTCTGCCCACTTGTGTCTATGCAGGTGTCATTTTCTCTCCCTTTCTATAATAAACCTGCCCTTTTGGATAACTAACATCTGTTTTGTGGAGAAACTCACCAGTGTTAATGAAAGGGGAGCTCTGGCGAAAATTTTCCCAGTGAACCCTAGGACCCCACTCTCTGAACCCAACACATCTCCAAAAAAATAACTTCAGTTTCACAAAAAATGCTCACTAAACGCCCACCTGTGATGCATCTGTTTTCACCTCACAAATGCCCTCCACCCCAAACAATTACGCATCTGCATTTTAAGTCACCTTCCCTGTTCATAGCTCTCAGAGTTATAAAGAAAAAGTGAGCAAGGACACTGGATGAATGAATGGAAGAATAAAACAATAGGACCACCTTTTATAGACAATAATGTAAACAGTCATGAGATAACCTCAGGAAACCTAAAAGGGTCTGTTAATATTTCATGGATTAAATTACTAAATTACCACAATGAGGAAAACGATGCATTTTTGTCCAAGACTCCTCTGACCAAAATTTAACCAAGTATTAACTAAGCTTGAAAAACTGGAAGCATTGCATGAAAAGAACCATGTTAAACATTCCTCCCTAAATTCACTCATTTTATTCTCCCTACCTATGAGGCAGCAGTGCTATTATCATCCCCACTTTGTAGACGGTGCTACTGCCATTTAGATCCTGAATGACCTAAAGTCACAATGTGTTGTGACAGAGTTAGGATGCACAGCTAGGCTGTCGGGCTGGCGTGCTCTCATGCAAAACAACTCAAGGGGAGTTCTTGTAAAGGTTTAAATTACAAAACTCAATGCATGGTAAAATGACATGAGTTGAAGATGAGACAACGCATTTGTCCTGAACATAATAAAGACGGTCTCTTCAAAGACATTATTTTGAGAGACCCTGTATAGAAAATAGAAGCCTGGAGAAGTAAGGTACCCATCAAAGGCTTCCCTTAATAATCCATAATTTTTAGTACTGTTCGCTACAAAATGGGAAGAAGGAAGAAAACACTATGAGACCAAGAAAGGTTGCAGTGCACAAAAGCTGAAGTCACTAGAGGGAGGGAGGAGCAGGGAGCATGGTTGTCAAGCTGTCATTTATTTGTTAAGCAGGACAAACTGAAATAAATTTTGGAACTGCAAAAATCCAAGACAAGTAGGTAGGTTTTACTAAGCTTCCAAATACTCTTGCTTTCCTACTTACTGAACCAGTAGCAAAGTGCAAGGAAGTCTGCCCAATTAACTGCAACATCAGTCAAGCAGTAGAGAAGTATTACACTGTTTCTAATGAATTAATTTCTAATTAATATTAATTCTTCCTCCTAGGGAATAACAGAGCATTAGTTCCTCTTCCTCCAGAGCTAACTGAAGACTTTTGGGGCCAAAGGGTCAACAGGATGAAGTAGCAAACAGTCTCCTACAAGTTCCTAAAACACTGTAGTAGATGGGAACTGTGACCTCCCCTTTGGGGCAAATGTACAAGAGAGAATGAGCCTGAGCATTTCCCACCCTCAGCTCCATGAAATCCACACTGCGAGAAGCAACGAGGCTGAGTTCATGTGCAGCTGGGTAATTTCTCCTGCTAGAAGCCCCTGTACCTCAATGGGAGCTCTGTCTTTGGGGGCCGTACTGGTGGGGCGGAGGGGTTAAGAACAGTGTCGATTATGTCCACAGAGGGAGGAATTTGTATCTCAGAATAGTACTATTGTTAGGTTGTACTCAATTCACCCGTATGAATTTAATAGTGTCCAGTTCCCTATTAATTTTCTTCAGTGACTGTATAAACCCAGGGGGGGTAAAAAAAAGAAGCCACCAGGCATGAAATTCAAAGCAAATGCAGCCATGCATGGCCCAGCAGCGGGTTCATTTGATATGTAAGGGTACACGCCCACCCACAACTGCCACATTAGTGAAACCTAAGTGGCTGTGTTTGGAACAGAGTGGCAGACTTCACCAGATACCTTCTCTGGGGCTTGCCCTACCATATGGTTCACTCTACTTTTTCCTCTCTTCATCTTTTAACCATAAAAATTAAGTGCTACCTTTTAAATGCTGTTCTAGTGGTGTGCCCAGCCGTTTCTTTTGAGACCAAAATGTCTTATACATTTATTTCTGAATACTTGGGTAGTGGTGCATGCTATGAGACAGGCACTGCTCACCTTTTATGGGAGATAGTTGTGTTATTATCCCATTTTTATTGTGGATTCATAAAGACAAAAAGAAGTACAAGGACTTGGCCCAAAACTGAGTTGGGAGATAAACCTAGAAACCTTGCTTCAGAGTGGCCTGGGTCCTTTGCCTGAAATTATGCTCACACTCACTAGTCACCAAAAACTGTAATCAGAATGGATAGACACTTCTCCCCACAGGCAGACAAATAAGCTCCCAGCCACAAACAGCAATATCATGAAGCTAGAGGGCCATTACACAAATTCTACAAGAATCTTTTTTTTTATTATTATTCATTTGGCAGATATATGTGCAGATACTATTCTTCAGTTAAAAGACTAATCACAAAGCTTACTGTTTGAGAAGGGTGAAAATCTACATAGACCTGGTAAGACAGCGGTTAATTAAATAGTGAACTTGAAGATTCTCACAGAAAGGAGGCCTTTGAGAGAACGGGAGATGCTGTAGATTCCACAGAGGAATTTCTTTATGGGTAGAGCATGGGAGAGAGGACACAGACACAAGGGGCTTCAAAGTGAAAGGGCTGGGATTTGGGGGCAGAAACAGACTTTGGAAAGGGCAGGCTCGAAACACCCTTACATTTGGGATATGGCTTTTGTTGAAGACCTCATCTACTCAGAAGCCACTAAAAACTATTTTGTGGGATGTCCCAATCTTTTTGAAAAGATTAAGCATCTGCCCGTACCCCAGAAGTCTTGTTGAAACTATGATGGGAAGAAGGAATCAAAGAAGTTCTCTCTGGCGTATTCTTTTTATAAGATACAGAGAGGAAAGAAAATCACAGGCACATAATAGAACCGCAAACATCAGCGCCCCTAAAGCATCAGGCCAGAAGGGAGTGAACTGAGACAGTCTTTTCAAATACGCTCGGTAATCTACCCCACAAAACCAATTCAGTTCCTCTACAAAGATTTTCTCAATGACAGGTTTCTTTTCTTGGACTTGTTATAGAAAATCCCAAGAAGAAATGAGTGGGACATAAAGACCTTCTTTCGACAGTTCAGCAGAGATTTGGGAGCCAGAGGACCAAGGACATCCAAAGTACTTCTCAGTTACCTCATCTTAGCGTGCAAATTTCAGGGAGATTTTAAAGGGGATGTCTTTGTGCATTTCAACAAAGATAGAAAAGAAGAATAAATTGTAAAGCTTAACAATGCCAAGCTTCCTCACGATAAGTTTGAGAAAAATCCTCACCAAGAAGGGCTATGGGAACTGACATTTGTCAGTTTTGTTATATTTGAAACACAGCTTAATGCTTATAGGAGTCCTATGGTTTGTTTTGGTAGACTTGTTTCAAGAATTGTGTATCAATTATTTTTTTCTTATTTTAAGGATTAAAGATATGAGAAATCTTTTAAAAATGTTAAGTACTTTTAAAAATGTTAAAGAAACTATTTAAATATACTTTTAGTTTATAGAAAAGCTGCAAAGATAGTAGAGTTCTCTATGCCCTCTTACCCAGTCTTCTTAGTTGTTACCATCTTTTGCTTTGGCACATTGTTCAAATAATGAACCAACTTTGATATTTATTATCAACTAAAGTTCATACTTCATTCAGATTTCCTTAGTTTTTAAACTAATGCCCTTTGTCTTCTGCCAGGATCCCATCCAGGACAAGAGATAACATTTACTCTCCATCTCTTTAGAATCTTCTAGGCTGTGACAGGTCCTCAGACTTCCTCTGTCTGTGAGGACCAGGCTGGTTTGGAGGAGTAGTGGGCAGGGATGCTGTGGGATGCCACTCAGCTGGCATTTGTTTAGTGTTTTCCCCTAAATCAGGTGGAGGTTCTGGGTTTGGCGAGGAAGACCCCAGAAATCCCATTCCCATTATACTGAGAATAATAATTATCCATATGACCTATCGCTGTTATGTTGACCTTGATCACCAGGCTGGTGGAGTGTTTGCCAACATCCTCAACTGCAGAATTATTTGCCCCCTCTCTTTCCATAGTCATTCCTTTGCAAGTGAGTCACTTCAGCACAGACCACGTTCAAGTGAAGGGGGAGACTGTAACTCAAGCTTTTACAATGTTCTAACTTTTATGCAATTAAAAATTATATATATAACATCAAGTCAGTATTTATTAAAATGACATTCATTGACATGAGTGGCTTTTTAGGAGTACTACATCTAAGAGCACAAGAAACACATGGCCCCTCATCACAGTGCTTCTATCACAATGATAGGTTTTTCTCTTTATAAAGCAAATGCAGTGATTAACTCGTCTGTCCAGATCATGGTTGGTAAATATGTGGCATCTCCCCATGCACCACAGCAGATAATGATAATTGACAATGGCTCTTAAAATGCTGATGCAGCTCTATACATAATGACATGGAAGGATGATCATCCAAAGCAATCCATGGCAAGAGTAGGTGCCATTTACATAAATTTATTTGCATCAGAAAAAGCCTACAAGGATAAAGATGAAAGTTTCGGGTGATTGTCTCTTCTGGATAGGGATGATTTTATTTCTTTTTGTTGTTGTTGCTTCTTCTCTACCCTTTCTTATTTTCCTTTAATGATCATATAACACCTATAGGCCGTTTAAAAACTCTAAACAATAAAAAGGGCATATCATCATCAATCTGAGTACTCTCCCCCTGCATTCAGAGGAACATATTTTCCCACAATACCAGAATGGTTTTTGTTCCCAAAGGGCCCAGATAACAATTCAGCCACTTCATTTCGCTTGTGAGTCACCAAAGAGGCCCAGCTTTATCTTTCCTAGTTTGACCGATCTTTACCCAAAAAAGACTAACTTAGCCTTCTAAGAGCTATTCTCATCTATGTGACCTTAAGTAAGGCATACAACACTTTTTGAACTCTTGAAGAGCCCTCTAGTGCATAACTTCTTAAGAAGTACAAGCTCTTATCACCAGGCAAGAACCCAAAGTGTTGCTCTGCTGATCCAGTCAGTACTGGCTCTGGCCATGCATGGACAACTGGCAGGGGCCAGCAGTCCTAATGCCAGTGAGGCCTGAAGAAGGCAAAGCCCTTGCCTTCTGCAGTGCAATGGAAACTCTGTATGAGACCCTTCTTCACAGCCTGGCTCACAAACCTAAAGCTCAGGGAAAAGGGAAATCACAATTTTGTTAGTTCCTCTGTTCTTGTTCATCACCAGGGAAGTAAGCAACACTGTGGAGCATCGACCACTTAAGCACCGTCCACTGTCCTTTCAAAAGCTGTTTCAGTGAAGGCCACAGAAGGATTTGCCTAGACAAGTGAAGTTGCTACACAGTTGACTGCGGTAAGCCACTCCCCTGGGTATGTGCTTTTGCAAAGTTATTAAAAGCTTTCCAATGACTATGTGTCATAGGAATACACCTCGGCATAAAGAACAGTCATTTCATGTTAACTACCCAATAAAGAGTAAACCACATTATTAAAACTCTTTATTTTAAACCTTTCCCAGCTATTGGGAGCCATATGAATCCTTTGAAAATGAAGTTTCACACTGAACAGTGCAGAATGATGGGGGGTGGGGGAGGAAAGCACTCTAGAAAGTATCAAAAGATCCCTAAAAGCCTGTTTCCAAAGAGTAAAATTGAATGATAGAAAAAGAGAAAAAGGAGAAGAAAAAAAGCCACCAGCAAAAACACCATCTCTGTGCCATTACCAGAGCCTCTCTTTAAACACAATGTTCCTGCAACTTGGGATGTGTTTGCAAATGAAAGGCCCAGTGGGTGAAGCCAGGGTATGAGTTTGCAGTTCCACACTATAGGAGGCCTGGCCATAGGGACTCTGGGCTGCCACCCACTCTGCCTTAAGCCTCTACAAAGAGGCCAGCCTGAGCAGCAGCAGATGCTATTGTGGCCAAGTGCATTTAAGTCACACAGGCCCAAAGGGGAAGAGCTAAATATAGGAGAAGCAGGCACAATTCATGATTGCAGAGAAAAAGGAGGGGCTGGGACTCTGTCTTATTCTAGCTCCACTTGGCCACTCCTATCAGCTGGCACAACACATCTTCCACAGCAGAGAATCACAGAACAAGAGCAACAAAGCGACCCTGGAGATCACTGCCTCACACCTTCCTTTTGCAGGCTCTGCAATGTAGTGTGGAATTCAGCTGTCTGAATTCCACATGCAGATCCACAACAAAGCCCAGAACCAGACACGGAGCCCACATCCTTGTACTGACAAATTGTATGTCTATATCTCTGCACATTTTAGCCCTGAGGCATCTGCTCTCAGAATCTTCTTTGGAGCTTTTTTATTTTTATTTCACAGTCAAATCATACACATTTGATGATGTCATTTCCAATGCCCTAGAAAATTCTAAGTAGCAAATTAGGATAAGTGGAGGTTATAAACCCTGCACAGACAACTCTTTAACATTATCAGGAAGTAAAAGTTAAAAGAGTTCAAGAAAAAACACAAAAAGCAATGAAGAGAACAGAATCGAGTGACCTAAAATCATTTCATACAACAAATCCTAAGAATATTAAAGGATCAAGTGGTGGCAACCCTTGGTGCAGAAAACTCCAGGCTGTTGTTTCATATACATTTGAATGTAGACGTAAATCTCTACATGTTATGCATGTAAACACACACACACACATGCGCACACACACACACACACATGTCATTTTTATCTCCTTGTATTTGAAAGGGTAAATCTCAGACTGTTTACAAAACTCAGTCAGCATGACTCACTGCTTGAGGATTTCAGGGTAGAATTCTAAGAGAGGATTTCACTGTTCTCACTGACATTTATGGCTTCATCAATTAAAAAAAAAATCTTAATTAAGAAGTGTGTTTCTCCATGGTCTCCCTTTCCAAAAATAACTAGCTTCTACTTAGAGAGCATCTTTGGGCAGCATTTTATCATGTGCTCCCCCTGCATGAACAGCCACGAGGGTTATGAGTTGTTTTACAACGTAGACTAAAAAGAAAGTCTGAGATTCTTGGAGCTCCTTGGCTAGAAGGCTAGAGCTCACAATGGTAATACCGATGCTCACCAGAAGCCAGGAGTGAGACTCGGGACAGGGGAAGCACAGCTTGGAAACCAAGACCTGTTGACAAAATTAATTCAGTTCCATTATGTTATCAGTATGGGAACAGGAAGGCAAGTGAAACTACGTGACCGGTTGCAATGCAAGTGCCTGTTTATTTAGCCTACTGCTTATCCAACATCATAATCGTTTTCCACTGACTTATATAATTTCATAATATTATAATTATGGACAACTGTTTTAAATCTGGATTGATGCAAAAATGGAGCAAAATCCAAATTTTTAATTTAGCATTTGTAACTTAAGTAACTTATTTGTAACACATTCTTATAAGCCTGTAGTCCATAGAAAATCAATAAAAAGTTTCTAGGTACTGAGAGTGGCTAGAGTGACCTCAAACCACCACAGTAAAGAAACAACTGGAGTTGAAGGTTACAAGTAAGCATTCTGAGAATAAAAATCCAAACTAAATAAATTCAAAGCTCAGCCTGCTCACAATTATCCACAGAAGTGGCAGAATCATTAAAGGACAGGAGAAGTACCCTGGGACTGACTGTATCCCCCTCCACTTGGTTAGGTACCTGAGGAAATGATACTTGGAATAGGCTGAAGGGATGGCAGATGGAACTGAAGATAGAAAAATACAGTCCTGAAAAGTCTGTAGTCCTAAGTTTGGAGGATAGGAGATAAGTTGTCCCCAATAAGGAGGCAGTGAGAGGCTACCCTGAGAGTTTTCGCTTGGCGTGGGTTACTGTCATGTGTGTGGAGCCTTTCTCTGTAGGTCTCCTAGCAGAGTGAATTCTCAGACCCCTGGAATAATTGAGGATTTATTTAAAGACTGAGGATTCAACCGCGTGACTTCTGGTGAAGGTGCCTTCCCAGTCTGAAGAGATTAATAAAAGTAAATATAATTTATCTCCCATATGATTAAAGCTTTTCTAAGACCACAACACTAAAGAATTATTTGTATCTTAATGTTTAAGTCCATTTGCCGCATTGCAAGAAAACTAAATTTGTCTATCATGCTAATTCTTTCAACCAAGATTCATTTCACACTTCCAATACCTCCAACAATGCAGACGGAGCTGTGCACACATACAATTGAAAAGATGTAAGCGAAAGTACAGAAAAGACAAGGCAGGGTGAGTGGAGCGGGTAGCCCCACAGAATGATCCATTGTCAACAATACAAGAGATTATTCAGAGGAATGGGAGAGGGACAGAGTTCATTAGGGAAGACATCTTGAAAGGGCTAAATCTAAATCACATATGACATCTGTGATGCTCACAAATTGGCAGAGAGAAAGAAAGGAGGCATTTCCACATAGGGGATTACAAATCAGCAAGGGCCGGAAATTGGGGGATTTCTAAAGAAGGGATTAGTCTGGCAGAAACAAGGGTCCATGACAGAGAACAAGCTTAAGTCCAGTAGACTATGGTCCTGGATACATTGACACAAAGCAATTTGCCCTGAAGAAATGATGCCCACGCACACATCCATGCTCAACGCTCCTCCTTACCTTTTCCATAGAAGAATTTGCGGTAATAGTAGGCCCCAAGGTCAATGTGCTCTATGATATAGCGCTTCACTTTCTCCCTGTGAATAGGCTGGTTTTCTCTGGGCACTTCCAAGACGGAGACGCCCGCATTTGTGCAGTGAGAGCTGAGAGAAGATTCAAAGGAGCAACTTTCCCCCGAACTGAAAGATGAGGAGTTGGCCCTAGACAGAGCAATCCTTCTGTCACCTTCCCCCCCGGTCTCATTTCGAAAGTAGGGACAACTTAGGACAAGGTCATTACTTTTCCCATCACCCTCATCAGCATCCAGGTTCTCTTTAGAGTTGAGATCCTCCTTGCTCCCCAATGGGGACTCACAGGTGCCCGCCTGGCCCGCTGGCATCTGAGTCTGGGAGGCCGCTGAAGCCCCTGTGGTTATGTTCTTCCTTTTCCCCACATTAGCCCGTGTGGCCATAGCTTCATTGATGTTAAACAAAATACTCTGGACATCATAATGTGCAAAACATCGCTGGCAATTCCAAGGGCGAATGCCCCTCTCAAGACGACCATCTTCCAGATCAGATGTGAACTTGAAAGTTTCATGTTCACTTTTAACCGTTCGCAGCTTTCGGAAGAGGGAGGTTTCCACCGACTCTGACTTTAACCTCCGCTTGAAAGGCTTGTCCCTGTCTCTCCCCATCAGGAGGGCACTGTCCATGTAGTCTAATCCTGAGATGCGGACGAATTCTCCTCTAGAAATCTGTGCTGCCGCGTGAAGGCTGGGGGAGATTGTAGGATCACAGGGAAAAAACTCAGGGAACCCAAACGGGGCCATTGCTTTGTGGTCATAATTCTCGATGCGGTACCCTCTGAGCATAGCAAAAAAGTTTTCACCAGATAAGCCTTGCCGGTCTATGGAAGATGTGCTTCCATACTCCCTGTGCAGAGCAGCCCCAGTATTGGGGTTCACTGCATTTTGGTCTAAGACATCTTCAGCATCGATGTCACTGATGGTGACATCACTATTGCTTCTCTGTCTTATGGGGTGAAGTCCTCTTTGAGGAGAGTGAACAAAGATGTCTCCAATTGTGTACTTAGCCTCCACAAAGTCCAGGTCCAGCGGCTCCTCCTGCTGCCCATCGTTCTGGTCATTCTGCCCATTGTGCATGATGGAGGCGACACTTTCATAGCTGGTCTGAGACCGGCTTTCCCATAGTGCCTTGCAGCTTAGCTCCTTGGAGCAGTCCTTTTTGGGGGGCCACTCTGACACTCTAGCTCTCACACCCATCTTGGGTACTGCTGGGGTACCATTAGCTGGACCCCCACTCTCACTAGAATTTGAGGCATTTAAAGAAGTGGGGGGTCCCATGTTGCCATTCATGGCTTTAAATTTTCGAGCAAAGTAATCATCAGATTGCATGATTCTGGGAGAGTCCTTGAACTTTGTCGAGGCTCTGCCAAGTTTGTGCTTCTCTTCCTGTGATTGCCTGGGGTCACTCATGTCTATTCAGGCAAGAAACTCCTCGTCTCACAAGAAGACTGATATAAATGTAATTACATCGTTATTTATAATGCTATCTTAAATGCAAAGATAAAGGCTTCTTTTATAGTTCGATTTTCTCTCTTCAACCAAAAGCAAACAACATTGTCAGAGTATGATTTCTCCAAAACCAATTTGCTTCTCAGTTGTTATAATTTTGTAAACTCCGACCTTTTCAAGAGCATTCCTTAAGACATCCGGTCATCAGCACTTACTTCACCTGAATTAAAAGACAGAAAATAGCCGTTAGCAGTCAAGTTCTGTACATTCTAAATATTGTCTATATTTTTTTTAATTTATTTTATTTATATAAGAGCTGGGGTACAGGCCAGATGCGCGGGAAGGTCAGAGGATTCACCAGAGACAGAGCGGGGAACAGAACAGGCAGACTGACGAAATACACTGCTGAGGGGAGCAGCGGGTGAGACGGGAGAGGTCTGCTGCGCCATGTGGGATTCTTACCGGCCAGCTGGGATTGAACCCACATTGCAGAGGCTGCGTTGCCAACAGCTTCACAGTGCAGCGCTCAACTGCCTGAGCCACCAGGGAGGACCTATTGCCTATATCTCATCTATCCTCTTCTACCTCTGCTCATCTCCAGTTCCCCCAAATTGTCAGAAAGTTTCATGACTCCTCCTTGTTCATATTGCTTTTCTTTTCTGAATATCTGGCCTTCCTATGCTACTCAGCTGACTAGAATTTATACCACAGAATCAAGCAATACCCACCCCAGGAAACTCCCAGTACATCTCCCACCCTTACCTCACATCTGAGCAAAGAAACCTTTCTGTGTCACCCTAGCCATCACCTCCACACCCACATCTGTCACAGTTCTTCCCCTTATATTCTTAATTGCGGGTTCACTGATGAGTCTCTTCTGGCTAAGGTCAGACTCCTCTAAATCAAGAACTATGGCTTCCATCTTGTCAGCAACATTATTTATAAATACAGTCTGGGCTAAATCAGGTAATCAAATAACATTTCAGTTAGTTGCAAGAATAACATAAGAGTCAGGTAATTGTTTGCTATGATTCCTTCTTTCAAAATAGTAAAATTCAAATTACTCAGCATCAAGAGGTTCAATAGCAGACAATCACAAATGAGTTTTCAGAATGCTCTCTTACAATCAAACAGAAACTCAGAGATCCCCCTCAAGGTGGGAGGAGGCCTCAAGAATTTGCTGTCTGAACAGCACAACTTTCTAGTTTATTATGGCACTAACAACCTGATAAATGTGCAGTGAAAAATTAAAGCACAGAGATATTATTAACATAACAATTTCCTTTTGTGGTTGATAGAAATGACCTAACCAACTCTTCAATTACAAATAATTTTTTAACTCTTTGATTCTTTCTTCAAAGACATAAAAATATTTTCCAGGCATCATATTTTCCCAATGCATGGTAATCTGGGAATCTAAGTTATATGCATAAGAATGAAGGGATGACTCTGCTTCATCTCAGAATGATGTTGCTGATGATAACAAAGGTATACTACAGCCTATTTCCCTCAGCTTTCACCAAAGCACAAAAAAACCTGCAATTCTGTTAAAAAATTTCAAACTGCAGCTAGTGAAATGACCAGTATAAGGACTCTTGTCAGTGGATTCTTAATGGCTTTGAGGTGAACATGTGTATCTCTCAGAATAGCAGATATTTTCTTATGATGGCGGTTTGCTCTCCCTCCCCTCCAACCCCAGCTCTTATTGGAAAAAGTCAGTCAGGGCAGACAACATGCTGTCTATTCCCAGGGCAGCTTTATAATTGAGGAAATACAATATTTTAGGATGTGGCAAACAAAGAGGGAATGAGCAATCAGATACTCTCAGCACAGAACACACAAGTGTTCTCACAGAGGAAGAGATGACTGCTTCTGATCTATCTCACTTAGAATTATTGTGTTTAAAGGATCACAGATAATCTGAATTATAATCATTTCCTACACAATTTAGACTTATCAAATCCTTTCCTGGAAAATGGAAAAATGACAACTGAGACAGGAGAGAAAACAACTTCTTGCCTAATACTCTCTGCTGAAATGCATTTGATTTACTGTACTAGGATTCTACATAATCCATAAATTCTATTGATAATTCTGCTGCTTACAGATCACTCAACAAAATCTCAAGAAGTATTTCTAATGGCTGATACAGGACTAGGAAAATTCTCAATAGGCATTAATTACATTATTTTCAGTTATATACTATCAATATGCAAGTGTCCTATTGCAGAAGAAGCAAGTCCAACCAGGTCTTAGTCCCAAACATCTGAACTGTACGGTTTCCAGAAATATAATCAGGAACTAAGTATTCATCACCTTAAAAAGTCATAAAAATAACAAAATATACCAAAAGAAACCAACAAAAAAAGGAATAAAGATAATGACTGAAATGGAATATGGCAGAAATTAGAGGACAAATCCAAAAGCATTTGTTTAAAAGCATAAAATAGATACTCCTTTCCAAGCATAAAAAAGGGAAAAATATTATAGAAATTTGGAAATAAAAAAGGAGCCATGAACACACACATAGAAGAGATGAAATAAAAACAAGCATAAAATCTACATAACACAAGCAATTCTATGGCACCAAATTTGAAAATGCATTTGAAACTGATTTCCTAGTGAAACAAATTCCCAAAACTGATGCAAGTCGCAAAACCCTTTCTCAAAGAAATCTTTTGAGAACATCCCTTCAGTTATAACTTTTAAATGTCTTGTGTACAGCAAGATCAGTTCAAGGAAGCAACTACTGATTGTTCCTGTCTAGGACTTATTCTCTCCTTTCTTCTGGTCTCTTCTGAATTCCTTTGGGGAAGCACAACTCAAAACCATTTAATTTATGTGGGCTAGCGTTACCCAAGTTTGACCAACGAAAGTCCTGATCACAGTGAGGAACCGGATCCAGGATGAGCCTGGGAAGCTAGGCAGGCCAATGACAGCCCTCCCAGGAAGGGATTCACCATCGTGGATGTGCCAATCCTTTACTGTTGTTCAAGTGGCAGAACATAAATATGGAGCTTTAGGGGAGGGGGCTCACCTTGCTCATGTGATTAAGAACAGGAACAGCAGCAAACAAGCAGAGTCAAGTGCAAGACAGAAGGACTTGAAAGGCTAGAGCTGCTCTTGATTTCGACTGGGCCTGGGACCTGTTCTACTCCAGGAATTTTGTAGCTCCTTGAGCCATATTCATTTTTTGCTTTATTCATTTTGAGTTTGATTGCTGGACAGTACAGAGCAATTTTAAATGTTCAAAGAACCATGTTTACACTTAATTAAACACCAGAGATTGTGATTCAATGACCAGAATTACTTTATACTGAGAGCTGTATAGACTGTCTGGGGGGGGGGGGGAGAGGAAGGAAGGAAGGAAAAATTACAGTTCTGACACTTAAATTCAGTATCAAAACCGAAGCCTTCTGGAATAGATCCCTGCTCCAATACCATAATTACAAACCTTTACTAAATTTCTGTTAGTATGCCACTAACAATTCTAAGTGTTCAAATTTAAAAGTTCTTGATGTAGCAGCTGACTAACAAATTTAACTTCAAGTTGTAACTTCAAGTTGCAGATTCTTTTCTGTGAAACTTATACAGCTAGCCACATTTTCCAGCTTGCCAGAGCTACCTAAAGCAAATCTCTCTAATGACAGAATTAGAGACAATACCTCCCTTAGAGACAATATTAGTAACAAAAAAAGGATTACAGATAGTACCTTCCTTTGAAACATTTCTAAATACTCATATACTTTTTTTTTTTTAAGATTTATTTATTTATACAAGCACTGGGTACAGTCAGAAGCGCGGGAGGGTAAGAGAATTCTCCAGAGCCAGAGCGGGAAGCAGAGCAGGCAGAAGACCGAAGCACACTGCTGAGGGGAGCAGCGGGCGTAGCAGGAGAGGTCTGCGCGCCATGTGGGACCCTCCTCTGGTGGCCGGGGAGCAGCCGGGAATCGAACCAGCGCTGCAGAGGCTGCAGGCAGCTTCGCAACCCAGCGCTCAACCGCTGCGCCACCAGGGAGGCTCAATACTCATATACTTTTAAAATTGTGATAAAAATGAAACACTTCCAAACAATTACAGCATTTGTTTTTAAGTAAGATAATTTAAAATTTTGACATCATGCAATTTTAACAATGTTATATATAGCACATGGGAAAGAATTAAAATCAAAGTCTTCAAAAAGTAGATATTACAGAAGTATAGTATAGGTACTAAATGGGGGAAAAAAGTGGAAGAGAAAATAGCAGAGGGGATGAAAATTTCAAACATAAACTGGAATGACTGCTGCAAATAAGTAAGGCTTTGAATGAAAGGGTGAGAGACCTGTGTGCATGTGAGCATGAGTGCTTCCATGCACACACACACACACACAAAACCCATCCCTATGCCAAGGAATCATGTTTGCTGTGTAAAGATGAAAAGCTGGGATGTGGGGCAATATGCTTGCATAACAGTACCCTGGAACAGAAGACCCTCTATATCTTCACCTTCCGCTTCAGCCTTTGTCCTTCGCTGTTTCCATGCAGTTTTTAATTGAGAAGTTTTGCATAGATCTGCACTCTTGGCAGCACATACATGAAAGTAATGAAGATATGATCTAGAAAGCATCCCTCATGCACTTGTCTCTAAACCTGTTCTTTGTACTTGTCAGTTACTTGCACATCCTCTGTGGTTAAATCCACCATGGATCCTGAGGGCAAGGTAGTGTGTGACGGGTACCCTGACAGGGGCTAATGGATATCAAGCTGACGGAAGGGATAGGAAAAGGATGACATCTCAGAAAAGAGTCAGAAATGGCAGTCTCTAGAAATCAGAGGGCTTTGATTGGCTCCCAAACAAAAGAGTGCACAATAATAACAGGTGGGCATCCTCACAGAAAAGAGAAAAATGTAATCCCTAGAGCACATAATTATCTTCAAAGTCATTTAGGGTCTTTGGTGAGTTGTGAGGCTAATACAAAAACCCTAAGCCAATTATCCTAATTAGTCCTGTTTTCATCATCTCCTCTCCCTTCCTCAGAGCAGCCATTTAAAAGGTCCTCATACCTCCTTGCCCCATCTCTCGGAAAATATTGCAGCTTCAACATTTGACCTTTGCTATAGCTTAACAAATTTACCCACTTCTGAAATCATCCTTTCGTGACACCTCTTAGTTAACCACTGTTGAAGACCCACCACCTGTCTTAAGATTAAAATACAAACAATGGTTTACAAGACTCTCCTTAATCTTTCCTATTCAATCTCCAACCTCATGTCTCATGGTTCTCTTCCCTGGTTCTCTGTACTATATCACAGACACTGACAGCCTTCCAAGTGTTTGAACAGGCCACTTATGGGCTTCTATCAGAGCTGGATCTGCTGCCTCTAACAGGGAGGATATCAACTGCCCAGCTCACTATTCACATCCCCTCAGGGCATGCCCAAAACACACCCCATGGTGGCCTCTACTTCCCAGTAGAGGATCTTATGATGACTTCCTGTTTCTCCTGGAGGCTCTCTAAGCACTCAAGAAAATATTTACAGTATTTTTCTTCACATCACCTGCCCTGCCTGGCACAGTTTCCAGTATGTAGATGCTGTTCTATAAATATTATTTAATTAATACATTAATTAACAAAAAAATGTTAGGCAGTACCTTTATAACACAAAATGTTTAACATTTAGATGACAAGTTCCTATACTTATAGAATATACTGTAATCATAGAAGTTTAATAGTTTTGCAGAAATGTGTTTATTACAGAAAGTCAAATAAACATGGACAGCTCTTAACTCTTTGCAGGACACGCTTTACCCGAAGGCATACGCAAATCCTTACAACGGGTTACACTGAACATAATATTCAATAACTACTCCACTCTGAAAAGAGAGCTTCTAACCCCACTCTGTACCAGCCAAATGAGGTGATTACAGACAGGTCTTCTAGCAGTTTACAAAGAATGTCATATTTCATCTTCTAATCATCTCAGCAGCAGCATCTATTAGGTGAAAGGCACATTCCCAAACATGATGAGAAATAAGATGGGCTAAATGGCCAATTCTGTCATCAGTCTTTGTCCTGTTCTGAGTGGGGCAAGGCAGCTGATTGTTTGCAGAGCTCCATTTTTCTTTTAGGTGGCTCTGTGCCAGCTTCCTGGGGATCTGGATGGATGCCCACAAGTGGTGGCATTCCAAAAAACAGGATGGCAAGCGGAAACCCTATATAATCAAAGGACTGGGTCAAAAGGGTCTCCTGTCCAAGTCGGAGACAAGGAACCTCAGCTTCCACACAACATCTTTTTAACAACAGCTAAGCATCTGCACCTGTCCTTTCTCTCTGTGATTCTGAATCATTTCATCATTCAAACAGATTATAAGAAACCGGTTACGATAGTTTTAAACTGACAAATACAGAGTTCTGAAACGAATAGATTGTATTTTTTTTCACAAACTAAAAGTGCTATTTTGTGAACTATTAAGGAGTAAAATAGAGGGGTTTTCATATGTGCATATTATGGGGAACACCTTTACCATGTGCTTCCTCCTATCTTCATTTTAATTAAGAGTACCTTAAACTTATGGCATTCCTAAATTCATGGCTAAATGAATGTGATTTAACTTGGTTTGATTTAAAAATACTAAACACCAAAGAAAATAGAAGGTAACATTATTACTTCCTTGAGAACTTACTTCCTTAAAGAAAATAAACTACTTTATACTACAGCAACATAGAAAGACAAATACCACATGCTCTCACTTATACAAGGAATCTGGAAACAAGCACTCATAGATACAGAGAACAGACTGGTAATTCCAGCGGTGGGGGGTAAAGGCTGAAATGGGTGAAGATGAGCAAGAATACAAGCTTCTACTTAAAAAATAATTCTAGAGCTGTAATGAACAGCATGTTGAGTATAATTAACACTTGAAAGTTGCTAAGAGAGATTTTAAAAGTTCTCATCACAAGAAAAAAGTTGTAACTGTGAGGTGCTGGATGTTAACTAGACCTACTGTGATCATTTCACAATCTATGCAAATATTAAATTATATTGCACATCTGAAACTAACATAATATCAATTCAATCTCAAAAAAGAAAGAAGTAAAAATGCCATTCACCAGGATTTTTTTTTAATTAAAAAAGAGAATTACAAATAATCTGAGATAGCTCTAATCAGCATGCTCTCCAGGCAAATCCTCTGTCTTAAGACACTGACCACTTGCCGGGAGGGTGAAGAAGTAGGATTCATTTTCAGATGATCGTTAATTAAAATGGATCTCTAGTGTGTTTCTACAATTTTTTTCCATTCTTTAATTTCATTTTTAATGTCAAAGACATTTCTCCTCCCCATAATTTCCAATTATTTTTACATTGCATCCAATTCTATGATTTTTGCTCCCTTGGTAAAAAGTAAAAACTGTCTCCAGTACTCTGTGGACACTAAAAAATGACATGAGAACCTGTGTGACCTCACAGGTAGTGGGGCATCTTGAGTGAGAAAGGGCTAGGGGAAGTAGAAACTGACGACTTGAAGAAAAATGAAAGAATTGAGAGTTCAAAAGAATATTCTGTTCTCATGTTAACGGTGCTGGTAATAATTTTTAAAGGCTAGAACAAAAATGGAGAAGATGTGATATTTAAGCATAATTGTCTTTAAATAGGATGTTTTTCAAAGTTTTCCATGAGATATCAGTGAGTCTTTAAGACCAATATTATAGTCATAATTGAGGCACTTATCAGGATTGCAGCTGCAGCAAATGGATTGAAAACCACAAAATGCACAAATTAGGAGCCTCATTCAAGGGGAAAAAATGGTTAAAATTATATGACTGATATATAATAAAAGTCTAATGACCATAAAAATGCTTATTTTTCATACTCATGTAACATCAGCTCTAATGCTAACATGCATAATTGGGGAGGGAATAAAAAGAGGAACAAACTGTCCTCACTTGGACCCTCTCTGTGGCCAGGAAGACCATAAAGAGCAGAGGTGTGCTCACACGCCAGCTCTCATCTTCACATCACCAAGTTCAGGTACACTCAGCCTGGCATGAGGTGACGTTAGGACTAAATAGCTATTGAGCAATCCATTAACTCAAATGTGTGTGATAGCAGACTGCTAACATCAGGGATATGAGACTTGAAAACTTGAAAAATGGGCTATTATTATGAAATAATAATGATTACAGATGGATATAGATGTTCAATAATAAATACATTTTTGATGACTAAGTTTTTGGTAGATCTGAACATGAAAATTATTTCTTAGGTATTTATCTTGAATTAAACATTGGAGTGGCACCAAAAAGAAATATCTGAGAGCATGACAATATACAAAAAAGCAAAATTCTCCTCTTTGGGGTTTTATTGCATAGGTGTCAACCTATGGCTTGTGAAGGAGAGTAACATCTTTTCTTTGTGGAATGGTTACATTGATGTTGGAGAATTTTTTGAAATAGTCTAGCTGGTTATTTGGAGGAATTGCTCAAGTGATGTCCTCGGGGAAAATTGATCCCCCTTGGTGTGAAGATAGATTTTTTTCATCAGAGTAAAGCAGGGGCCCCTTGAAAAAAGTGACTGAAGGATTGGGTCTCCACTGGAACCCTGTACTATGACTCTATACTGAATTATGGTCCATGGTGAATAAAAAGTCAAATCAAAGGTCTGTTAAGAGGAGCTGTAAGTGCCATGAGAGGAAGTTCCCGGCTTATTCAATTCACCACTTACACTTTCCATTCCTAGAGTTTGAGCCACTCATGATTAACTTACATCCATGGTTGCAAACCACAGTACCCCAAAGTACTGAGTTAACATATTATCAGAACCCATTCATGGAACCCACTGATTCTTCATCTGGATTCTTTGCTGGCTGCTCTCTGGTCTTCTTTAAATGATGATGCTACTTGGGGTTATTTGAAGCTTCTTTCTCTTTCAATTCTGCACATTTCCTTGTGCAATTCTAGTTGTTTCACTCTTGATGCTGAAATCTCTATCCAACAAGCCCAAAGATGTCTCAGATTCAATACTGCCACATTGAATGATGAGAGCTCATGTCCTCATACCCACACCCTTGGCACACCTGTTTCTTCTCTGGCCAGCTCAGGAGGGGTACCACCATCTACCTGTCGCCTAAGCCCAACACCTAGTACTCATCCTACCCCCTTAACCCACCAAAGTCTGTATCCAAGCCAATGCCCTTCAGTTTTGCTTTTGGAATGCTTCACATATCCTTGCTGATCCTGCTATCAACTGCCACCACTACAGAATGATTACCTTCCTTTTTCTGGATTATCAAGAACCTTTCAACAGTGCTGAATAAAGTCTGATAACTTCAGAATAAAGAATAAAGTCTGATAACTTCAAGGAAGCACAGGTCACTTCCAATTCCTTTCATGCCAGGGGCTCTGCACAGCCTGTTACCTGTGCCCACAGACCCTGGTGTCCCTCCCTTGCTAACAGGTGTGTCATCAGACACACCTCGGTTCATCTATTGGGTTCTCCATAGGCCTTGTCAAATCTTAACATTGGTTCTCTGTTATCTTAATTTGGGGCCCCATGGCATCTGCACCTTTTTTATTATAAACACACCACTATTTTACCAGCCTATTTACTGGTCACTATTGTCCTCTAAACTCCATCATGATGGAACAGACATGGTCTGTCCCTGGGCACTCAGCACACATCTAGACTCTAGCACAAGTGACCTGAGAATACAGCAAAATTACTTCCCTCTGAGCCTTGGCTTCCCATCTATAAAATGGGGGGAGATACATATATTTCAAAGGACTAGTCTAAAGATTCAATGAAGTCTAGATACAAAGTACTTATTACCATGTTACCTGTATTGAAAGTTTGAAAAATATGACTTGAAAAAAATGATTTATCCATGAATGAATATTTATTGATAAACTAACTGACTTAGAGTAATTAACATATAAATAAGATATATAACTAACTATTCCCAAGGAGCAGTCATGGTCTCAAAATATAACACAATAACTGCTAATTGATTCATGTACAAAGAATAATAAAAATTCAAAGTAGTAACTGACTTGCAATAGTTAAGCTGATTTTCCAGGAGGCAAAGAGAAGTTTTTTGAAGATGAGAGAAATGCCCAAACAATCTCTAGTCTGGTATTACTCTTTTCCCAACTACAACTTCACTTTAAAATTATTTTAGGGGGGCGTCCCTGGTGGCGCAGAGGTTGAGCGCTAGGCTGCGAAGCTGCCTGCAGCCTCTGCAGTGCCGGTTCGATCCCCGGCCTCCGGCAAGGGTCCCACATGGCGCACAGACCTCTCCTGCCGCCCGCTGCTCCCCTCAGCAGTGTAATTCGTCAGTCTGCCTGTTCTGTTCCCCGCTCTGGCTCTGGTGAATTCTCTCACCCTCCTGCGCTTCTGACTGTACCCAGTGCTTATATAGATAAATAAATAACTCTAATAAAAATATTTTAGAGACTTCATTCTACTATAATGAGAATATTCTGGTGTTCTGAACTTTTGTTGTATCAATAAATAAATTAAAAAAAACAAACAGGAACCAATTCCTGGCCCACAGCTGTTTTCACCTCTCCCTTCTCTCTCTGTCAAAAACAGAATGAACAAAGAGCCATTTTATTAAATGGAATATTTTGATGATAGAATTTTTTCAAGAAGACAGAAGAACAGCTGTGGGTATTGACTTTTCCCCATTAACTTTTAGATCAGAAAGAGATAAAAAGAGATAGCCCTGCACCTCCTTCCCTCAGGAGGTTATTAGTTAATACATTTTATTCAGCAAAGTGGCCCCTGAGTTACAGATGACACAGTAGGAAATGAGAGGTTCCAATTAATAATTTAAACAGAGGCATTTATGTCACAGGAAAACACAGCAAAAGAAAAAAAGAATTTCTATTTGGTGCCAACTGATTTAAACTGTTCTTCTGTTGTTTTCATTCAAAAGTCACAGAAAACAATCTATTCTATTCTTTAAATAAAATTTTAAGTGACATTGAATGGCAAAGAAGGGAAGCTGAGCATTTTTTTAAAAATAAAAACCTGCTGAAGTGAAGCCTTAAAAAATATTAGGGATCCTTCCTATTGTTTACCTCAAAAAGAAGCAATCCTCTCCTCTCTTCTCAAACATGCTATTTTTCATTGAAACAACAGTAAAAACTGTTGCCAGCACAAAGGATTTGTCTCACCTTGCTCAACAAAACTAAAATCAATCAATTCTATTGAAAACAGAACCAAACAAACAAAGCAGCTACCTTCAAGTAGGCTTTGTTAAAACCTAACAAGTAAACTATAAAAGCCATCAAATCTGAAGATGGTCCCTTTCAATGCAGCCCAAAAAGCATGGAAAGAAACCCCAATGATATACACAATAGACTAGAGTACTTGATTTAAAAAAAAAAAAGTAATTTTAGCAGCAAATATACAACAAACTCCATTTATCACACATACTCAAAGCCACCTTCGGATTGTTCTCATGTTTATTTGAACTATAGGATACTGAGCTGACTGAATAGTTTTGTGAGGTTTATTATCTGACATGAAGATCCTTTTGTTACTTTATTAACTAAGTATTCAGTGCTATTAGACCCTGTACTGGATGCCAGGGTGGAGGCATTAAAGATGAATGAGAGCTTCCTAATCTTCATGAAGTCTAACTGACTAAGATATGCCTGTGCATAACAAGTAACAGAAAAATGTTAGGATATGACTTCTGATGAGCACCTGAGATCCAAGCACCTACTACTTTCACACTTTCCATGCTCATGAGGATGGGTACCTCATGTTATGCACACAACCCCGTCCAAAAGACCAGACCACCAATAAACCAATGACTAATGGGTGAGGGGAAACACTCTAAATATCTGATTTAATAGCTCCCACAGTATCCAGCTCGAATTCTCTGCCTCTGTCTGTCCTAAGAAACCTGTAAGTCCTAAAAACCTGTCCTATGAGACAACAGGAAAATTTCCAGAGATACCGAGGTCAGTTAAATGGCAAAAAGAAAAAAAACCCAGGATCTTCAAGTTTTTAATTGCATGATCTTACCCATAATTGTCCTAGTTCTGTTGGCTAGCTGTAAGGCAAGCTCACCCAGTACTTGAAAATAAAATTTCCTGAAAACTCAAATTTAGGTGTAATGTTAGAAAGAATCCTTAAGGAACTTTTTCCCATAATATATTCGTTTAATAAGGCATTTCCTTCCAGGGGGATACATTTTCATTTCACTAGTCACAGAGAATGAATTCCAGTGCACTGAGGTGGAAATTCTTCCTCCACATAATTTATTTGGAATTTTAAACATATGAACTGAATGCTGACTATGAAAGGAAAGTTAAACCACTTTCAATTATAGATACATATTAATTAATTTGGCTTGATTATTTTTTAAAGTTGAGTAACACCAAAGATCTTCACTTGAAGGAAACAAAAGCGTGGCCACCATATATATTTTATAATAATTTTTCAAAAACCAAACACACACTAAGAAACCTAGTTCTTTATAAAGATTATAGTTATAGGACATCATGATTTTCTTTGAAATTCTAGGTTAATGAATAAGAGAGAGAAGCAGAAATTGCAGTGTTGATCTCTACCTGTCTTAAGACAGAAAAAGAACACAAAATAGGAAAAACTAATTAGTCACTCCAGCAAGTAAGTAAATCATCTGTGTCACCATCAGCTTCAGGTTGACCCAAAGAATTTGTTTGATTAATAATGTATCCTCCACTATAAAATATTAACATTAGTTATATAGTTAGGGATTTACCCTTTCAAAACACCTTTATGTTTATTCCATCCTAGGAAAACCTCTGAAGAAACGAGACTGCTCTCACCACTCACTAATAAAGGAAGTTTTAGGGCTATGAAGTAAGCCATCTGCCCACCATCTAGGACTACGAAGCAAGAGAATCAGAACTCGAACCCAGGTTGCTTCGATATTTCTGGTAGCTCCTAAAATTCATATATGGCCTTTCAAAATGAGGGGTAAGAAGGAAACGAAGCAAGTTACTGACTTTGTCCAAAAGATGTCACCTTAATCCAAATGTGCTAACTTCAACTAAAAAGAAAAACTCCTAGCTCCACAGTTTGGGGGCTTAAGGAATGGTGCTGGAGGAGAGCAGCTGAGCACATAGCCGAGGGAGGAAGGAGGGCTTCAGAGAGCGGATGCTTTTGGATCTGTCCTTCCTTCCGGTCAGACGGTGATCCTGAGCAGTGAGCAGGGTCCCTGGGCATGAAAGGCTTGGACATCCACGTGTGGCACTTCTCTCCGACTCTGTGTGGGGCTCCTCTTTCATATGGTGGGTGGCCCTCTTCTCTGCCCTTCTTAGGAACAGATTGAGGGTTAATAGGATTTGGGTCTTGAAGAAGGGAACCACCCCTCCAGCACAGTCTTACCTGAGAGACCTTTGCATGGGCCCAGTTCATCATTATATGGTAAGTTAATACCAGGGGGCTCCCGTTAATTAAAAAATACCCCCAAAGGAATCTCAAACTCATTTTATTGGCAGAACAGATTGGACATGGTCCCAGCCATCATACCACCAAATAATGACATCCAAGCTCCTACACCACTACTCATCATTGCATTTTTACTTCCCAGAAACCGTCTTTCTTCCCTCGTGCCAAAAGAGCACTGTCTAGTGTTTTGAGTACTAATCACAAGCATGATATTAGATCTTAAGGGACAGGTAAAACTATTCAGACAACCTCACCTTATAAACCCAGAAATTAAGTGATTCACCTAAGGTTGCACGACTACTTACGGGCAAAATGGATTTCCTAACTGGAATTCCAAAGGACTCACTGCTAGTCACCATTCTTGTTTTTTATTTGAATATGGTATTAACAAAAATGATGAAAATGGGTTCACACAAATCCCAGTATGGCTGAAAAGAGATGCACTGACCACCACTCCCACTGCTATGCTTTTGCTTATACATTCCCCTTACTGAGAAAAAAATCTATCAATTTATACTAGAACTGACAAAATTGAGTGCATTAAAAAACACCACTATGACTTTCCCACCCAACTCACTCTTTTACCCTAACACTTTACCTGGAAATTACTTTGTTCTTTTATTACATCACAGTGTATAGTCCATTCATTCATGCACCCATCTACCTAGTAGGTGATAAGTTAGGCACAGAAGGAGGGACAAAGACAAGGCTTTTTTTTTTTTTGCATTTGGAGGAAAACAATAAAAGTATGCAGATAAAGCAAACTTGATGAGTAAGGGCTTGGGGTGCCAGAGTGCAGATCAGCCCAAAGAAAATCCTATTAAGGCTTCCCTGCCATTGCTCTTTAATCAGAGCAGCTGAAATAATGTCCAGAGTTTATTTATGCATACAAGAACTGGGGTACAGGCCAGAGGTACAGGGGTGAGAAGATTCACCAGAGTCAGAGTGGGGAACAGAAAAAAAAGTCTAGAGTTATGCAATTTACCTTCTATGTTCTAATTGCTTAGATTCAAGATCCATACATCTATAAAACTGGAGGGGAACAGGAAAGGTTACTATGAAGGGTGAATAAGGAACCCCAATGCCCTTTCTCTTTCCTCAGTTACAAAGAACAAAGAATTATAAATTTTACTTTTTTCTCATGGGGAAAAATAGGTGTTGCCAACTTTGGCCAAGGGAAGCTATGAGGTCCATAAGAGACTGCTGAGGGCTGGCCCTGCCCAATGCAGGGCAGGTGTTACAGGCAACATGAAGCTCATTTCACCACCAACTCTGGCGATCTGGGGAGAAGCACTGGTTCCCAGACTTCAGTATGAGTCTCACAGGTGATTAAAGCAGAACTCCTTCTGACCCTTTTGTCACTAAAGGTGAGAAGACCTGTTTTTCCTGTATTCGTCCGGTTTAACCAGAACTCTCATAGCATCTGTAGGAAGGAGATCTTTCCATTTATTCTACTAGCATAAACAGCCCCTTCCCTACTTTAGCTACAGATTTTTTTTTCAAGCACAGGTCTGAGTTCCTGTATAATAGTACAGTACAACTACAATACAGCTAATTTAAGACCCTTTCCAAATTTAGTTCCATTCCACCAAGACCACCCTGAAAATCTTATTGTCTCCCAAATACACCAGACCCTTCCCACCTTGGTGACTTTCTTCTTGGAGTTCCATCCCCTGAATGTATTTTCCATTCCCTAATTACAACTCCTCTGTGATATTAAGAACAGACATTGATGTCAGACCTAAGTTCAAATCTTGGCTTAGTCATTTCTTCACTGCTTCCCCTGGGCAAATTTCTTAAACCCCTGGAATCTCCATTTCATCATCTGTATAAGAGGTTTAATGTACGTGCTTAACAGATTCATCCAGGGCCTGCTTTGTACTCTAGGACTGAGAATACAGTAATGAACAAAGTAGAAAGCCCATGATTGCCAAGATTTTGGCATTCTGGTAGAAGGCATAATAGAACAAAGAAGGACAAATAAACACAGAACTTGTCAAGGGTCGGTGCCATAAAGGAATGATATAAAAAATGTTGGGGGGTGTTTAAGCGTGGGTGTGGATGCTAAGAGAAGGGTAAGGTAGCAAAGGAGAAAACCTGGAGAGAGGCTGAGGACAGAGCCACACAGCTGAGCTTTGCAGGAAGAGGGACAGGACAGGAGCTGCTATCGGGGAAGTCAACAGATTGAATTTGGCAGCAAAACTGACTTGCTTGCTCAAAGAACAGCAAAGACACTGGGAAATGGGGGGTGACAAGATCTGACTCAGGTTTTAACAGTAAGTTTGTTTGCTGCAATGAGAATAGGCTCTAATGAGCAAAGGAACAAGGAAGGCAAAAGGAAGGCCCGAGAGGGCGACTGGGGCTTGAATTCCTTGGCAGCAGTGAGCTGGTGAGAGTGGAAGGAGGCTCTGGATGTGAGGGAATGTGAGAATCTAAATTCTGGTGAGAAGGAAGAATTAGCAGTGTCAGCTAAAGATTGAGTTGAGCAAGATGAGAGAACAAGAAAAGTCAAGGATGTGTCCAAGGATTACTTCCTTTTTTCAGGAAGGAGGAAGGTGACCTTTATTAAGAAGGAGAACACCATAGGAGGACGAGGACTTTTATTGTCAGACAATCATGTAGGAAACATGTTTAGCACATGCCTGAACATACTAAGAATCTGATCAATACTAGTAACTGTTTTTGTTGTCATCATCATTCTATGTCAAACCTTGAATCCTCCTAACTTCAAACTCAGTTATGTGTTCAACTCTTTTAGACATAACTTGTAACTCGCCTTGCATTCTCTGAGCTGTTTTGGATAGGGGGTGGGAGGGATGGGAGGAGGGGTGAAAATAAAGTAGCTTCCAAAATTGTTTACACACTTCTTGAAGGTAATAAAGCACATCCCATAATACTGGTTTAAATGTCTGGGGAACTGGAATTTATACTTTGGAAAAAGATTCTAAGGCTTAGCTTTCCTATGACCCAATCTGAACAAATATCCAAACTCATACAGGAAAAAGCAAAAAAAAAAAAAAAAAAATAGAACCCGGACTTCATATCCATGTTAAAAACCCTGAGGGATAAGAGTGATGGGACTCCTGTTTTCATTTGTAGGAGAAATGTTATGAAGAACTTTGGAACTAAGGTTCCCAGAGAAGAAAATAGCGGGATGACGACTCTGGCAAGTCCAACTCTGCCTTTCGTGGTGCACTGTTCTAATCTGTCATTAGCTTTGTCTAGGTATGTCCTACTGGATTTTGAATAGAAGATTCCTGAACTGGCAGGGGGGATTGGTCAGGGGGATATTCTGTATATGGGTAATACTAGGCCTGTTGCCAGAAAATTGGCTGAGAAATGTTAGTTAAAAATACAAATTCCATAGCTACTCTCTTAGAAATTCTGACTCATGAGCTTGGGCGTGGGGCCCCCAGACTGTTTTTAACAAGTTCCTCAGGTGTTTCTGGTGTTGATTCATCCCTGAGATCCATGGGGTAGGAAAGCACTTTGGAAAACATAAAACACTATACAAACAGATGGTGTAATTAAACCATTACTTCCAGAGCAATGCTAGTGTTTGCCCTTTTTTAAACCACCCACAAACCCCCTCTCCTATGGCCCTATGACTACATCCATCTACGGCCATGCTTCTCTCTGTGCTGGATCCCAGGTGGTCCAGTAGTGAGACTGAAGAACAGGGCAATGGTCCCTACCTACAAAGCGCTGGAGTGCAGTCACCACTGGCCTGAAGTTGGAGTCAGAATCTGAGATGGGGAAACAATGAAAGAATGAAGATAAATAAGGTTTGAAGTCAGAGTGCTGGAATTCAGACTAAAAATGAGAGATAACAGGTTAAGTGTTGTTAAACCACAGAGAACAAAGCTGGTGCACAAACAGATATCCTAGGAAAGCAGAAAGTCACAAAGGGAAGAAGATGTCATACTGTTGAGCCCTTGATACACAATATATAATATTCATACAGTTAAAGAAGTGCATGCGACACCTAAGAGACTCATCTAATACTGAGCAATGTGTTAAGTAGATGAGCAAGAATCCAACAGGTCTGCCTGACTACAGCTGAATCTGTACTCTTGCCATGAAATAAAATATATTAAAAAGTACTAGACTCAAATAAATGGAAAGATATTCCATCTTCATGAATTAGAATTTATTACTAAGATTTCTGTTCTACCCAAAGTGACTACAGATAGGATATAAGCACAATGGTGTACTTAGAAAATCCTAAAATTCATGGAATATAGAAAAGCTAAATCTCTTAAAAAAAAAAAAAGGAACAAAGTTGGAGGTCTCTTATTGTTCTGATTTCAAAACTTTGCTAAGCTAAACAATCAAAATGGTAGGGTACTGGTATAAAGACAGCCATATAAGATCAATAGACTAGAAAGACCAGAAATAAGCCATCATGTATGAGATCAAACAATCTATGAAAAGAGCGCCAAGTCAATTCAAGTGATAAAAAACAGTCTTCTCAATAAATGGAGCTGTGCCATCAGGGTATCCACAAACAAAAAGAATGTGATGTATGTATTATACCAGATACAAAAATTAAATGGATCAAAGACTTAAATGTAAGAGCTAACACGCAGAAGAAAATACAGAGCAAAAGCTTCATGACACTGGATAGCAAAACTTTTTGTTGGACATAGTGACAAAAGCAAAAATGCATAAGGCAAGATGAACTCTATCAATAACAAAAACATTTGTGCATCACAAGACACTATCAAAAATGCGATGCAAAAAGGTAATCCATGGAAAGGGAGAAAGTGTTTCTAAGTCACATTATCTCCAATAGTACAAAGCATTCCTGCTGACTCTAGATGCCATCATTAGGCGCAGCTATTACCACCAAGGAGAGGTCTTGCTGGTTCCAGCAAGGCAATGTTCAAGGTTCTGGATCTTTAAGAAGACTCACCATTCTAGCATTTATATCCACTCACTCAATGAATCATCCCGTTACCATATTCCCCTAATACACAGATTCCAGTTTCTCACAACTTCAAGTACTTTCCTTTCTATTTGAATAGTAATTTGAAAATAAACTAGTTGCATAGAATATCTGCTGGACTTTAACAAATGGAATAAATCAGTTGTAACTGGTAGCTTTATGCTACCATCTGAAATGGCAATGCATGCTCATAAACATAACACAGTCTGATAGAACGGAATTATTTCCACTGACAGCATCAGGTTTTGATTGCACAGTAATGTGTAAGATACAGTTCCCAATCACCAGACTCCAAGTTATAAGTTTTGCGTCCACTAGTCCAAAGAAAGATAAAGGAAAATTTAATAAACGGCTCAAACATCGAGGAGCTAGGTTCCAAGTCTGCCAGGGAGAACACGCGCAAAGCATGGGAAACATCCACAACATATGTTTTTTTAAAGCTGTCATAATTTAAAGTCTCTCTAAACATCTACTGTTTAATCTAATTTTCCCTCATGAATGTTTGGCTTCAGCTCAAATTGAATCAACATTTCCATTGTAAATCTCTATTTTCACATTTTCCTGGTTTGATTATAACATGCCTTTAGTTTGAAATGTGACACAAGAAGTCTGAATTTTCATGTTTTTCACTGGCAAAATGGTTTTACTACAAAACCAAAATTGTAGCTCTCTGCAAGTCAAATGTCTAGAAATAAGCTTAAGCAAAGTGAAAAATAAAATTCTGTAGAAAATTCTTCACTATAAATTCCCTCCAGTTCTCAAAAAAATAGACTTCTGCAGGGTTAATATTAATGTCCATCCAGCTAAAGACATCATATTTAACTCTGCCTCTTGAATATGGACATGTACCATGAAACTGTCAAGATGTGCTGGAGCCGCCCTGAGCCACTGAGCACAGTAGCCCTGGGGCCTGAGGGGTAGCAGCTCAGCCTCCTGAGCTGGGTGCAGACCACACTGCATTTCCTGACAGGAGAAAGAGCAGATTCTTACCCCAGATATTCTGAGCAAAGGGGCTACTGGGAAGGGGACAAAGCAGAGCAGCCATTGTGATGACCTTTAAAAAGGGACTGATTGACATGGGTTTGCACCATCACTGTGATCGCTGCAGAAGGCAGTGACCCTGCAGGGTGGGCTGATAGCAGACCTCACCGCCAGGGTTCTGGTTGGGGATGGTTGGTGACTCAGCAGCAGCAGCAGCAGCAGCAGCAGCAGCAGCAGCAGCAGCAGCAGCAGCAGCAGCAGCAGCAGCAAGACTTTGGAAAGACTTTGCCCTGGAGAACCACAGACCCCAGATACACATGGCAGCCCTTGCCGCACCCTGCATGGAACAGGTCTCTATAGTTGAAGTTCTACTTTGTTTCATCAGTTGACAGCTGCACCTTCCCCATCTCCCTTTATCCTGCTAATTAACCTCTCTCCTGCCCTTTAGTTAAAATAAATTGTTTTTATTTTATGCTGCTGTACACCTTTTTGTCTGCATTTTTTTTTGACAAGTGTCCAAACCCAGATCTGGTAAGAGATGTTCTGATCCAGTGAGTATTTAGACCCTTCACCTGGTAACAGCCGAATACCAATCATTAGTTCTTCAGCTCCACCAATAAGGAATGCTATCTATCTAGCAGGAAAGAACTCTGCACCATGTCATTATTATATTTCTGTTCGTAAGTCACTTTATGATGTGCATGATAAATGTGAAAGCAACAATATCCCAAAATTTTATTTGTCATCTTTTATCAGGGCTACTAATTTTATACATATTAAAACAAGAACAAAGGAGTCATACTCCACATAAAGTCAAAGTTGTAAAAGTTGGAATCTCAAGTGACTTTCTCCTTAGCAGTAAGTTCTGTAGCTAAAGCAGGAGAGAATTTTCTGCCAGTCACATCTGAGCATCTGAGAGTGGCCAAGGGCAAGGGCATGCACACACTGCCTGGGCTGAGCTGCTGGGGATATGCTGGAAAGCCTGGTGAAAAGATCTCTGCTGCTCAGTTAGAGTCAAAGGCCAGGAAACGCAGGTCAAGATTAGAACAATGCTCCCCTATGCATTGAGTTCAGTAGCTATTATAATGTCCTCATGATCTTTACAACTGCCTACTATGTAGCATTTCGACATTTAATTAAGATATTTGAAGCTTATCCATTGCATATTCATTAAAGTCATCCAGAATGACAAAATATTCTGGGTATAACACTGTATGTAATAAGTGTCATTAAAGTCAACTGTGACAATCTCCCAGAAAAGTTCTCTATCCCTGTCAGTGATCTAATTTGGATTAAAACTCTCATTAACATTTATTAAATATTAACACCAAAAAAGTCTCCACAGCTTAAAGGTTAGCAGAACAAAGCTCAAATACCCCCCCCCCATTCAAGTATTGGCCAATCACCAGTCAGACAGAAAGGGTTGCTACTGATATGAGGCTCAGCAGCATACTTTCCACTGATGGTGTGAACAGGAAGGACCCCAGCATGTTAGACAGGGGTGGGGGCCCTAGCAGAATCCTGGGGCATTTCTAATGCAGTTGTAGGTTAGGACAGTTTACCAAGATCTCAAACCTAAGAATACACATTGCCTTCCTTAAACAGGGCAGAGGGCTATAACAGACGTTCAGTAAGGGGTCATATTTGTAGAAAGATTCTTTAGTAAAAGAATGCTAGATGTACAACCATATCTGATTCTTTCAAAGCCTCTTTCTACACAAGGGCACTCACTGTGTGAGGCACTGACTTCTTTCCCAGAAAGCCCACAAGCACTTTCCATTAAAACCTTTTTACCATTGGTGCTCAAATAGCAAATTTAATTTTCTAATCTTTCTAGTTTTAAGCTATCTGAAAAAGAATCACTATAGAGAATGGTGTCATATTTAACAGCTTTCATATTGCTAATTTATACTGTGCATTGTCTTGAAATCTCCTATGTTTACTGTTTTGTTACTACACAAACTCCCAAATAGTACATGCATACACACACATACACACACACACAACACATACAAATAATTGAGAAGATAAAAAAAAATATTTCTATATCTTTGTGGCTATAAGTAGGTATAAAGGTGCTACTTAAATTTGGAGTAGAGAGCTCAGATTCTCCCCACACTTACAGAACTAGTCCACCAAGAAAGTGATGGTAGGCGGGCTGACTCACCAGTAATAAGAAAAACAAAATTTGACCTTGGCATCTAAATCTGCAAATGTATATAGTATTTTTAATTGAGGTATAATTGACATGTAACACTGGTTTCAGGAGTACAATATAATGATTCTATATACACATATATAATAATTCTAAATATACAATATAATGATTTGTATGTAACATGATTACTATAATAAGTTTACTTAAAACCCACCACCATAGTTACAAAAATATTTTCCTTGTAATGAAAACTCTTAAGATCTTTCTTAGAAGCTTTTGAATACACAATAAGTAGTATTAACTGTAATCACCATGGGTTATATTATATCCACCTAACTTTTATAATTGGTATTTTTTACCTTTGCATCGCCTTCACCCATAATATCTTTTTCCTATGTTCTTTTTCCTATTTTTGTGACCAATTCAGATCAGATGTCAAGTATTCCAGTAAAAAGTTTTCTCTACCTTAGTTTCAATGCACCCTAAAACTGTTTTGATAACTGATACAGTTAATGATTACGTAGATTATGGAACTTCAGGTCTTTTCCTTCAAATAAGCAGGAAGTCTATTTATTTATATCTTGAATTTCCAGTCTAGCCCTCTTCCACGTAAACTACAAGTATCACTATAAGAAGCAGCTGAATTCCTCAGGCTAATTTGACCAATGCAGTCTTATTGCTGAGTCTTATCTAAGGTTCTTGGTGACTCCTTAGGCAAGGCATTAAAGAGTACATATGAATTACTTCCCAGTAGTTCCAAGTGTGAGAAATCTCAAGACTTATGACCCAATCAAAGGTCTGGCCAGAATATTCTAAAATTACTTAGTTTTAACTTCTTTATTTTATACAGTGAAATTTAGTTTTCATAAAGTTAAATTGAGCAACTACAACTCAAAATCACTTTTACAAGGATAGGTGGAGACTTAAAGAGTGATTTCCCCTTCTGCATCTTTTAGGAAAGAACTTTTCTGTGCATTCTTTACTCCTACCACAGAGGAGCTATGGATCTAGCTATGGTGCTGCCCCTAACCCATCACCAGCAGCAGAGGGATCTCATTCCATTTGTACAATGTGCTCAAAAGACTGACAGTTCTTTGCTCGCTCTGCCCCTATCCTACCCCCAGTCTTCTAGAAGCAAAGCCTGGTAAGTCAGGACTCCACCATGGGACTCACCCTCTGACCACTAGGAACTTGCAAATGGTGCTCTTGCATCAGAAGGCCCCAGTGACTTTGGCAACTCAGAAGTAGCAACTGTGACCTTGATTCTACTGGGTTTTTTTTTTTTTCAGTCATTGTATAATTAATGAATTATGTAGAGGCAGGAAGGCCCAGTACAGACAAGACGCCCCAAACAAAAACAGAAGTTCTGTGTCCAATCTACACATTTGCAGGCACTTACTTATGGGAGAAGCTTCTGCAGCACCCAGAAGCCAAGGCCTAGGCCTGGTTCAGGCTCTTTCTCCCGTAAGCAGCTTGGTTTATCAGGTTTGGGATCTCTAGAATGCTAACATCCACAGAGCAAGAAGGTTTCACTCACATAGCCAGATGCCTATAACCACAACCTGAATTTACTGGGAGGAATCCACTTTACAGTTCAACTGACAACAAAAAGGGGATGAAGGAAATGAACCTCTTGGCTAAGTTTGGGGGACTGGCAAGCAGAGTGGGCAGGACCAGGTCCTGAGTGCTCCTGGTAGTCATGCACCTGAAGTGGGGAAGTGAGCACTTCACAGGTAACTCTCCAGCAGTTCCCACCAAACTGCGGAGATGGCCTCAGGACTCTGGGTGTGTAATCCACAGGCATCTCAAATTGCCTCAAATTCAGAACCTATACTTACACTGCTTTTCAGAAGCATATTACCCAAACTACCTGTTAATTTTGATCTAGAAGCCAGGTTTTTAATGGCCTTGACTTCTCCAAGTCTGTTTACAAGTATCTACATAAACTTGGGGTGGCTTTTTAACTGAGGGCTTAAGATGCTCTATCTCAGCTGCCCAATCAGTCAGAATCATTATAATGTCAAGACACATAAATACGGTCTTGTTGATTCAGGATCATTACACTATCAATACATATGAAAAGTCACAAGGTAAAATTAAAAGCACTGGTGATAAAAGTTTAGCAATGACATGGCACCTTCAAACTAGAGTTTAACTTCCCTAAGGCTCTTTGCACCTCTTCTTTTGTGCAGCTTCTCCACCTCACCTTCTGCTTCCTGTGCATCAAGCTTGCTCCCTGAGGACAGAACCCAGGGATGGGGAGGCAAGGGAGTGAGTTAGGAAAAATAATGTGAGGTCAACGGTCAGCCAGAGGTGTCCCTGGTAATTTACAAACGTATGAATAGGGAGAGGACAGCAAAAAGGGAAGAAAAAAAAATAGATAGTCAAGCAATGCTGGGGGGAAAAAACAAAAAGGAAAATGCAAGTGAAACTAGGCATAGAGAAAAAGAAGTTAGAAGGACAGGGATACATTTGATGTAGTAAGATGATAAAATTTAAAATATGACCAGAACATTATTAGCAACAGTCATGGCTTTAGTCAGGGACCTTGCAACTAGCCTCAGGAGCATTCATCATGTTAGACATTAGATCAGATTCTGAAGAATTTAACTCTGGATTTGCTACCTTAAAAAAATATACCTGGGCCTCCCTGGTGGTGCAGCAGGTTGGGGCCCGTGCTATAGAGCTGGCCACAGCTTCTGCTGCACGGGTTCAATTCCCAGCCAGCCAGGGAGATTCCCACATGGCGCGGCAGACCTCTCTTGCCTCGCCCACTGCTCCCCTCAGCAGTGTTTTTAGGTCAGTCTGCCTGTTCTGCTCCCTGCTCTGTCTCTGGTGAATTCTCTCATTCTCCTGTGCCTCTGACTGTACTCCAGTTCTTGTATAAATAAATCTTAAATATATATGTATATACATATATTTATATATATATATTTATATCTTTTCAGATATATATATATATATATATATATATATATATATATGGAAAACAAGGTGGATATAAAAATCCTTAACAGGAAGTACTGGGTTTCCAGTATTCCACAGCCCAGGTGCTAATAAGGTTTTCTTTAATACATGAGAAAGAATATTAATTTTTCTTGCTCTAAAACTTCATCTTTATTGACATTGAACAAGTCCTAAGTTATTTTCTTGCCATTCTCTGCATTTATGAATTAAGATAAGTCAACATGATGTAATATCTCCCACACAAAGTGTTCAGTTAAGTTTGGACTTTATTCACCCAATAATTTTTTATCTGTTCATTTGATACTTCTTATTGATACTTTAACAGAAGAGTAAACTGTGGAAGGAAACTGGATTAACACTTTCAGACACTCAGTTTTCAGTTTACCTCCACAAACAAACTACATACAAGAACATTCTCCATCAAGTTAGGGCATGGGCAGGGAACCTAGAGGCAAGAACAGTCTCATCCTACAAATATAAAAAGCAAATGGGATAGAGAAGAATGTTATGTTTTCAGCTGAGTCTTAAATATGCCCCCACATATAAATATGAGTGTGTATACACACACATATACTTATTTTGCAAAATATCTACCCAAACCCAATTATGTAAATATAGCCATACATGATATAGAAGAATGTCCTCTGAATATTTAGCACTTGCAGTTAAGGATGCAATCATTTAATGTTTTTATAAATACAAATACTATTGGACTGTCTACCCCCTACTTAAGTAACCTGGGAAAATCTCTCTTTACTATACAGTAATTTCTCTACTGCCTGAAAAGGGCAAATTTCATCTTATAATTGCTTAATCTGCAATAAAAATCATTAAAGATATTCAGTATAGAGATATTGCAGTTATCTAATTCAAGCGCCTGCCAACAGCGGAGCTGCAGCTGTGCCAGGCTTAAAAATACAGGCATTTGATCTATCAGGAACCATTCAAACCCAGTAGATCTAATCATATGATGACTCACTGCATGCAAATGTACCTATAAAGAGGGCATCCCTGGTGGCACAAAGGGTTGGGACTCAGCCTATGAGGCTGTCGCAGCCACTGCAGTGCGAGTTCCATCCCCAGCCAGGGAGCTACCCACACAGTTCAGCAGACCTCTCCAGATTTGCCCGCTGCTCCCCTCAGCAGTGTATTTCAGACGTCCTGCCTTTTCTGCTCCCCACTCTGTCTCTGGTAAATCCTCTCACTGCCCCCTCCACACACCTCTGCCTGTACCCCAGTTCTTGTATGCATAAATAAATAAATAAATATTTTTAAAAAGTGTACCCATAAAGAAATCTTTATATATAGTGCATAATTACTTTGTCATAAAGTTCTAAAATGCATCTGGTTCTAACCTTAAGCACAGTACTGAAATGACCTCCATGAAGTAGATATCTGATCATCTCCAATCCTTCATAACCTTCAAAAACCTTGGGTGTGTCCCCAGAATAAAATGAAATTTCCAGCCTAGTTTTTGGTGCCTCCACGACCTGACCACAACCCATCTCATTACTCAATGTCCAAGAAGCCAGAGACCAAAGGAACAGAGAGATTGAAAAAGGAAATAGTTCCGGTCTGTTGTAAACAAGGCACTGACAAGGTGTTTGCATTTACATTATCTCATTTAATTCCCATAATAATCCCTTACCCTTACAGAATGAACATCATAGCTACAGGGGAAGAAACAGACTCTGATCAGCTGGGGGGGGGGGAAGTGCTGATAAGTTCAGTGACTAGAAAGATCAAGCAAGTACCAGCAGTCTGGGTCCCTCACCTCTTCAGGAAGGCATCTGAGCTCAAGGAGGAAGAGCCCATTTCCTGGGCTGGAATACACTCCTCCCTAAGTCTAAGCAAATAGCTTGGGGCACAAACAGAACTGCCTTATGTGTACACACTGGTATTTGCACAGGATAAAGGTCAGGATCTGCCACTTACTAATTCCTTCTGTGCTACAGAAACAACTATATTTTCTAAGATTCTTCAAGAAGCAACTGTAAATAAATTTTATGAATGTGTGTTCCAGAAAATTTACTCTGAACTAGTAATATCTCTTTCTATGCAATAGGAGCTGACCACCCCTTTGTCTTCCAAAGGAAAGGCTGAGGTTATGCAGCCACGTGACTGGAATAGAGCAACACAGAGCAAACCAAAAAAACCCTCCTCTCCTTTCTCCTGAGGTCTATCTAGTAAGCAATAGACAAAGTATCATATACAAACACAATTTGCATGACTGACTGAAGGTTTTTGTCATTGTTAGGCTATAAAACAGAAGAATGGAATATCTAACACTTCCATTAACATTTTCATAACAAGAATTTTGGGCACACACATACAGATACACAGACAGGCATATGCATGTATTTATGTAGCCCTCCCCACAACAAGTATTCCCTTTTTAAAAAAAAAAGATTTATTTATTTATGCATACAAGAGCTGGGGTACGGGCCAGAGATGTGGGGGGTGAGAGGATTCACCAGAGACAGAGTGGGGAACAGAACAGGCAGACTGACTGAAATACACTGCTGAGGGGAGCAGTGGGCAAGACAGGAAAGGTCTGCCTCGCCATGTGGGTTGCTCCCTGGCCGGCCAGGGATCGAACTTGTGTTGCAGAGGCTGTGGATTGCTTCTTAGTGCAGTGCTTAACTTCTTGTGCCACCAGGGAGGCCCCAAGTCTTCCCTTTTTCTAATGTAAAATCTTGGGATATAGAAAACATTTTAGGGGGTATAATAGTTGTAAAGACTTTCTAAAAGAAATAACAGCAATGACTTAAACTTGTCAAACCTTCACATACATGACACAACTTTGGCAAAGTAGTTAAGAATGTGATGGTGGAAAGGAAGAAACTGGTAAACAAGACCTCCGGGGTGCCTCCCCTGGTGGCGCAGGCAGTTGGGCGCAGCACTGTGAGACTGTCTGCAGCCTCTGCAACGTGGGTTCAATCCGGACCGGCCAGCCGGTAAGGATCCCACATGGAGTGGCAGACTTCTGTCTCGCCCGCTGCTCCCCTCAGCAGTATATTTTGTCAGTCTGCCTGTTCTGTTCCCCGCTCTGTCTCTGGTGAATCCTCTCACTCTCCCTCGCATCTGGCCCATACCCTAGTACTTGTATAAATAAACAAATAAATCTTAAAAAGAAAAAAGACCTCTGGGAACACCCTCCCTACACCGTCAATCACTTATTTTACTATCAAGTAAAAGGTACCTGGTGCCCAGAGTTAAGAACGTCAAGTCTGCCTACAGGAAAAGAAAACTAAGCACCAGACTGCCTCGAATGTTCTCATGATGTTCTTATCTCAAGCCAAAAAAAAAAAAAAAAAAACAAACTCCCAAACACCCCTCTTTCTCTAAGGCAGGGGCTCCATGTGGGCATGAGGCCTACAATACTCAGAACTGAGCTCATGAACTCTTACAGGAGTTATCAGGGTTTACACATTTGTAAACAGGACAAGCCAAGCCACAAGACTGTTTGCTTCTTTTTCATACCTTTCCTTCCTGAGAAAAAATTAGTCAAGTCTGTAGATGGCTCAAGAAGTACCAATGCAGCCAACTACCTATTAAGTTACAGCATTTACATTTGAAAGGAAGTGCTAATTACAAGAAGCCTGACAGTAACTTTTAAGCCTGATGCTTTTGTCCAGAGTCCTCAGCAATTCATTAAATATCAAACAGCCACCACATCCCCTGCAAATAATATTGAAAGGATTCAACACAACTTCATATACACTTACACTTGGTCCACACAGTACACCTGTGGACGATCTGTATTCAAGCTTCTTATCCACGTTTCTTACATGCTTTTGGTATACAACTTGAAATTTTAAATTAAGGCACTTCACTCAAATATCTAACAGGCTCTGTGTGGGAGCTAAGTGCCCTAGAAGAACCCTAATTCACTTCTATTTTTAACAAAAAATAACCTAGAAACCTTAAAAAATGGAAAAAGAAAAGAAAAATAAGTAATCATACATTATTTTATCACCTTTCAGAAGCTGTGCTTTCTGCCCATTTCTCCTAACCTCTTGTTCTTGGATTGTTTTCCCCACTTAAAAAAAAAAAAAATTGAAAATCACTAATGACTTTTTAACTGATAAAGCATGATAATTGTCTAAAAAAGTAAAATCAAAATGTCCAAGAGAAGGTAAAGCTCTTCTTAACTATTATAAAGAGTCTGGGGTATATAGAGCCTTCCTTTAATCATAACACACATATAATTAAATGTCTATACTACATCAGTAATGGGATTATGTCATACTATAAATACATTATACTACAACCTCTTTTTTAATATTCATCTCCCAGTGCCTCTTTCCCTCCCAATAAATAATAGTCCCTTTTGTAAGTCCCTTTTGTAAGTCATACTTGGCTGCCTTTAAGAAAAATTACAATATGAAACTGCTGGACAATGTTTCAGAATGTACATTATTGACTGACTGGGCAGAAGATTCAGTCTTCTTTTTTCCCTCTGCTATCACTGAGATAAGCACAATCAGCATCCAGGCTGTCATTATACTGAAAATTCTGTATTAGGAATATTCAGAACATGAAACTGAAAAAGTCACTTCTATCTTCAAGCCAACCTGTAGCCTGTTTAAATCTCCAGGCTGAAGGAGGCCAGAGTGATTGAGACACAAAAGATGACCTCTCTTAAGAAGAGAAAAGAGCATTTTGTAATTCCTAGGATTTAAGCAGCCAGTAGGATCTACAGAGGACCTCACTTGTGCGTGAAAAGCTGTCCCTTTCACCTCCACAACCATTGCAGCTCTTCCCAAAGGACCCTTCTACTGCCCTGAGCAGAGAGGGGAGAAAAAAGTCTAAAAGGTCACTCTGCTTAGGTGCCTTTCACCCTCTTTGACATTATTTTCACCTATTTTATAAAAAGGTTTTTATGACCACTCCTCCCCGGTGAGAGTCAATACACTTTACAAACTTCCCATTTAATCAAGTAGAAGATTTAACAGGAAGACCTTGCCGGACCAGGCAATGAATGACACTGACTGAGATCACTCAGCACCAGACCACACAGCACTTGACTGAGTGGAGGGGCCAGCACTTTAACCCCTCTGCGTGGCAGAACGGAGCACAGCCCCACAAGTAGACACAGTGAACACAGCTGAACACAGTACACTAGTGAACACAGTTAAATTTCACTCATTTCCTGATGTTTACTGTTTCAGGAACTGTATGAGGCAGTGGGCATTCCTGAAGACAAGAACTCAGTTCCTGAGAATAGTACGTAGTCCAGTAAGGCAGAGAGGCATGCAAATGACTGAGCTGCACTGATGAAGATATTATGGGAGGAGATCTACACACCACTACAAGAGCCTCATAAAGGAAACAGCCAACTTGTGAGAGGAAGGATGGTATGAAACCCAAGGTGGATGAGCAGGAGGTCTGTCTGGTAGAGAGGAGGAGGAAAAACATTCTGGGTAGAAGCAGCAGCTGATAAAATTAAGGCCTGATAAGAGTGCAAGGAAATATCTAGGGGTGTGTGATGACTACAACACAGAGAACCAGGGTTACAAAGAGAGAGAAGCACATGAAGATGGAAAGGAAGTATAATGCCAAATGATTTTAGACCCTATATTTCATGTTAGTGCTATGAGATTTTACAGATAATTGGGGAATCAACAGAGACTGGATATTTTAGTGAAACTGGCTATTGCCTAAAATGTTGTCTCTAGAGAGACATCAGCCAGGATCCCACCAGAGCCCAGAGCCAGTAGTGTACAGGGAGGGAGAGGGGGAGAGTCCAGAAGGAGGAGGGAGATGTGTTGGTTAACACAACGGGAGAGGGGGTAGCCAAGTTTGAAATTCAAGTAATGAGACTGTACTCCAAAGCCTCAAGAATTTTTTCCACCAAGGGAAATATAAATTTTTGAAGCCTTTCAATGACAGGACAAGGCACATACAAATTATCTCCTTTATTTAAAGTCAACTGATTAGATGAGGCCCACCCAGTTTAGCTCCTTTATTTAAGTCAACTGATTAGATGAGGCCTATTCAGATTATCTCCTTTATTTGAAGTCAACTGAAGTTAGTCCTATCTACAAAATGCAACAAGCTGCCCAATAGTGTCTCAGTCAACAACCTGCCCCCTTATGATGGTGGCCCTTCTATGTAGCCCAGGTGTGTAGGAGGCAGGGCTGTCTAGGGTTGTGTAAGTACACTCTGTGAAGTTCACACAGTGATGAAACAGCCTAACGATACACTTCTCAGAATGAATCTAGTGGTTAAGTGAGGCATGACTATACCTACTCAACAGCAACTGAATTAGTGTGCTTGACAGGGCAACCTAGTCAAGTGGACACCTAAAACTAACCATCACAGGGAGTCTGCACTATTATTGAACAAATGAATGTATGTGTGGCTGTGTGAAGGGAAGACTAAAAAAGGAGAACCCAGAGACAAGGAAACAAAAACAATCGACTTAAGTACCTCAGGAGAGAGATGGCTGCCAGAAGTTAGGAGGGATTATGGAGCAGGGGGTAGAGAAGTGAAACAAAGTACCTGAGAAATACCCAGGAAGAGCCATCACTAGGAAGTTAGAGATAGGCAACCAGAATTCAAACACCTATCATTCAATGTAGATTCACTGATGTACTGCTAAATTACCCTACCTTAAAGGGTAATTACCCTTAAAGGGTAATTTTAAGCTCACACTTCATCTGTGAAGAGTTAGGTAACAATAGCAGGCCATGGAAGGTTTAAACCCACAGTCAGGATGAAGTCAGACAGGTCAGAGAATAAGTGAGCAGCCAGCATACAGGTAAGGACTCCTAGGTGGGAGGTGCTGGGAGAAGCAAGGGCAAGAGAAAATACCAGTCTGGAACTTTCTGCCAGTTCACAAGAGGGTCTCACCATTTCTTCAGAAATGGAGAAAGAAAGTAAGAATTGTCAATAGTCAAGAAAGGTTTCCAGGACTTGAGGGATTTTTGTTCCTTTGCTTGTTTGTTTTGGGGGACTGTTGCGCTGTGATGGGAAACCAAAAGCCTTGAGAGTTTGGTTCACAGAAGGAACTGCAAATGGGACCCCAATAGCAGAGACCAAGATTATCTTTATCCATCGAAGGAGAAAGGGGTGTTCTGCCAAGCAATAAGCCTCTCCCACCCCTATTCATCTGGCTTCTCCCTAATCTTGTAAGTACAAGGTAACAGATGACATTTTCCAAATCAACTTACTTTCCATGTAAAGCTAAAGAAGCCAAGGAGCATTCCCATTGCACTTAGAGACAGAGAGCACTGTATACATGCTACCATTTTTGGCCTAGAAATAAGAGAACATCAGTAAGTATCTGCTTGAATATGCATAACACATCTCCAGAAGAGTACACAGACGTAAACAGCACTGTATTCTATAAGGAAGGAAAAGTTCACAATGGGACACAAGGTGGGGGTGAAACTTTTCACCAAATATACTTTTGGGTCACATGAACATATTTCTCCAAGTAAAAAAAAAAATCTTAAATAAATAATAAAGCAAACTCTTCTGCCAATCCTTCTAATCTCAAAAAAAAAAAAAAAAAAGATTTTTCTGTACAAGACACACACCCGGAATAAACAGCAGGAAGGAGATCAGTATTCGCAGGGAAGCACGAGGATATGGAGCACAGCCTAGTGAGCTGAACACCCTTTCTGGGCAAGGTGGTCACCTGTGGCAATAAGGAAATCCCCAGTGACAGAATCACAGGTCTCATTCTATGCATATATATTTCTAGAAATACATCTTTTTCATTGTTTTCAAAGTATGTTCTAAGGTCACTCTGGTAGAAAAGGGCTGACCAAATGACAAAAACTAAAAACTCTGAAAACAATCGATCTAGAAAGAATCCCAGCATTGCCACTATCCAAATCCCTTATTATTCAGGAACTTTCTTTGAGGCACTCTACAGCGGTTACTGAAAAATCCTTATTGATACGTGAACCAATGATATCTGATCCAGAATTTACTTTGTTTCAAAATTTCTGTTTTCATGTAGTTTTCTCCAAAATACTGAAGACCTGGGAGGGGCCCTTTCCTGCAGCCATGGCTAACTATGATGGCCTTGACAAAGGCCAAAGGCAACTCTGCCCCTATGGTTGGTTTAAGATCTGTGCTGGCCAAAGGCCATGTAGAAAAACCTAGAATAGGCTCTGACACATGACTGGCTAGCCCAAAATGTGATTCCCATACTTCTCAAACACTAATCCTAACAAAGTATAAAGTCAATTTTCTAGAGAAGCAATTACATAATCCACTTTCTACAGACAAGCTTTTTTACAGAGTAATTACTCTAGCAAAAGAAAAATGAAAGTTAGTATGAATATTACTAGCATAATCATGCATATGCGAAGGCAGAGCCCAAATGCCAAGGGTTAAAAATGGATCAAGAGATCACAGAGTGAGAACTGGATTGCTTCCTCCTGCAGCGATGTGGCTGCCTTATTAGCAGGCTCACAAGATTCAGGTTTGGTATGATAAGCAAACACAGCTGAAGAGCCACCCGCCCCCATGAGGTACATTCTCAGCGACTACAAACACCTCATTCACCACCTCAGTTTACTTCCTATCCCCATATATCCTTTCCTTAATCCATAATTAGTGAGAAACCCAGAATATAAGTATTGTTTGCTGGTAACTTTCCCACAATATTAAGACACATAGAAGACAAAACATTTGTTTTATAACCCCAAACAATGACAAATTTAATAAATACACTTCATTTGTTATTTCAACAGACATGCACTGTGCACCTATTGAGTACCGTAGGAGAGGGATAGAGACAGGCCTCCCACAGTCTGGCAAGAATGTAAACTCACACAGTCCTACAGGATCCCAGGCCAGCTGTCCGGATGGAGCACACATCACAAGGGATGGCATTCCTGCCCAGTCCTGGTGGGGAGGCCAGTCACCTGGGCCAGGTGAGAAGCAGCAGCCTATGCAAAGTCACAACAGGACTGGGGAAGAAATGTGTGGCAGATGAAGCAGAGCAGTGGAGAGATGCATCAGCCCCATGAGGAGCAGGAGCCCCTGGAGATGCCAAGGAGCCTACATACAGCTGGCACGAGAGACAAACAGAACTCATAGATAATTGAATACCACTCACCTAAGGGTCTTCTTCAAGCAAGAATATGGGAAACGGAAGTTGTTTTCTCTCACTAGGCAGGATGTGCACGCCAAACAGAGTGGGAGGCCTGGACAGCACTGGGCTTGTACTGCCAGCATCCTTCACTCCAGCCCCCTTCACTTCATGCAGTCCATGGTCACCCCCCGGAAGTGATGGTAGCCACACAACCTACCCCCAATCAAGCAGAAGTGACAAGAGCAGTCAGTTAAAACCCCAGTCCAAAGCCCATTTCCTGTCTACCTCCCACGCTTCATAGCTTCCTCCTTCCTGCTGACCTAGGACCACTCCTTGACTCTCCTCTCCCTCTTCAGGCTCCACTGCAAATACTTCTCGTCTTACACAGTCATCCTCTTTAACCTACTCTTCATTCTGCCCAAGGTCTTTCTGTAATTATTCCCCAAACGAAAGACCTGAAAGTAAGCTGCTCGCCTGTATGTAAAGTACACAGGATCAGGCTGACCGCCTTCGGTCACAGGAGTCAGCAGGGGATTCCTGAGAACTGAAGAAGCCAGGCTGGTGTGAGAAGTCTTAGAAAGTTACTTCAGTGGGACACTTTGTTCCTAATGACTATAAATCAATAAGCTACAATTGTATGTGCCTAAAATTCTGGGGGATTAAACCAAGGAGCTTGAGGCACAAATATGGGAGGAAAATAAACTGTTTTCCTTTTTTTGCTGAAAATGTGTGATACAACTTATTTTCAAGGTTAAATATACAAAAATCGTGGCCAATATTCTTTCTCTTCTTTATCAGTTAATTTTGTTCCCGTGCTTCCCTAATTCACCACATCACTGGTGCCGTAGATTATTATAATGAGTCGGGCAGAGGAAAGACTCAGTCACTCCAAAGCCAGTCACACAAAGGCAGAGGCCCCTTCATAAACAGTCCAATGGTAGTAACAGTGACGGTCTCTGCTTTCACTCCTGCGCAGACCTGGAGACCAGCTGTCTGAAGGCCTGAGAAGGTTTTACCTTCCTAACCCTCAGATGGGGTTCAGAATTTTTCTAACCTGCAGCTAGTCATTCTCACTCTGGCTTTTTTCGTTGCATAAGATTGTTATTAATAATGCCACTTCATCATTTTACCAAATGCCATCTTGCTGTATTCAAAGGAGTGTTCATTACTCCAAAGACCATCTGTCTAAGAGCTCGACAGAAGGTTTAAATAATCACGATCCAGTGAAGAATGTATGGTCACATTACAGCAAGTCAAATATTTACATTTCTCAGTATTTTAAAGTGGAACGTTCTTATCCAGCCATTGACCACAAGTTAGACTTAATTACTATGCCTTTTTTTTTTCTTTTGGTATTCTTATCTTCTATACTTTTAAACAATGCAGAAAATACATTACAAGGGTAGTTGTAAGTTAAGCAAATGGGACTGCCAATCACAAGACTACATAACACCTTCATTTAGACAAGAAACAATCCTGACAGCAGCAGTATTTTCAACCAGAAAAGCAGTTAAGTAGTATTACACAAATCAGCAAAACATTAGGCAAAACAGCTGGTTCTGCCGTTCCATGCATTAATAATTGTGGCTATTGTTGCTGCTGCTAAGATCAAAATCACAAGTAGCAGCAGCCAGGCCAGTTGTATTTTAAGGCATCTAATGCGGCCACCATCTTCATAATGCAGACAATACAACCTAAAGCTGGGGAAGCTCTCCACCAGGGGAAGCGAAACAGCAAGGCGACTTGCGAGCTCTGTGGGTTAAAACAGATAAGCACAAAAAAAACCTGATTTCTAGATGTTATTTAACTAATATTTTGAATAGGAAAAAAAAAGGCAAATGAGGGAAAAGGCTAAATTAGTTCACTGAGTACTGGTCTCAAGTAGCAGGTGTACCAGAGGAACAACTAAACTAAAACCAGGGGTTAGAAGACAAGCAGAGACGAGTGAAAAGAGAGCTTTCGAGTCAAACAAACCAGAGTGAGTGTCCCCTGCCTTCCCCTTATTAGCTGGTGTCGTGAACAAGTTACCCTGCACCTTTGAAAGTGCATTCTCATCCGTAAAGGGATAGTGAAGGCTACGGTGGGATTGCAGGAAGATGAAATGATATGATGCGTGTGTTTGAGATCTGACAGCCCAAAAACACAAATACAAAATTATCACTTCCCATTTTCCTCTAAAATAAGTTCTGTTTTTATTTTCTAACCCACAACCAATTCTTTCTCCACCTGTAAGATGGAAAGATTAGATCTAAAAACCACATAATTTAAGGTTCTTTACAACTTTACCATTGGGAGACTGTGAGGAAGGCTGAGTGTGGTTGCCCGCTGCAGGTGCTATCCTGGGGGCGGGTAACAAAGGGACTGAGGATGAGCTGAGACCATCTGAGAAGTCAATGAAAATGCAAGGCAGTATGCCAGAGTGAGAATGAAGCAGGACTCGCAGCAAGGGCTGCAGGAAAGAGAAAAAGGTCCCAGTGGGAGTAGGAACAATGGGAGCATGCTTCAAAGAACGGTTTTACTCTGTCTTCAAAGAAAGAGAAAGGGCAGAGCACTCCTGGCTGTGTGTGCAAACCTGAGGAGGATGGATAAATGGACACGTCCAGACCAAATGATTCATTTTCGTGAAGTCAAAGCTAAAGCTGGAAAGATGAGCTCATTAGCTGAAGTGGCAAGCATTAAAAACTAACCCAAGGAATTTTAACTTTCTCTTGAAAGGAAGAAGTTTTGAAGTCAGAAAGGGATTTAATTTACATGATGTATTTAGCCCAGTGTTTAACACTGAGTAGGCAGTGGTTAAATGTGAGTTTTCATGATGATAAGTAACAACCATATCCTTATTTATATATGAGGTTATGTTTCTCCTGACTCTTGGAGTACAGTTGAAATGTATGGCTCTCACCGAAGTAGGGAACTGGTGCTTGAGATGAAATCGGTAATTAAGAGTACCTGCTAAAAGTTAAGGGATGCAGAGCAAATGCAGACAGTGTTAAGGCAAGAACAAAGTTGCTCAAAAACCAGAAAACCCAGGACCAATGGGATGAAAAGCAAATTCCCGTACTCAACATTCAGTACTGTGCAAGTCCTTGTCTCAGGTCCAGCTATGCACGGGCAGCAGCCATAAAACAGTGCCAAAGGCAGTGGCAAGGTGGGGGACAGGTCACTGTCTATGGGTTCTCACCTTGCAAGACCACTCAGGCTCAGAGTACAATTAAAATGGGTATTCTTTAACAAACAGGAGATTGAGGAAACAAAGCGTTTCCAAGGTCACAAGTGGCTGGCTGCCTCACCGCAGATATAGTGCTGCACGTCCACTTACAGGTCTCCCCTGTAAGATGGCACCATCCCATTAACAAGGGCACACCGGTCAGCAGTGCACTAGGTCCAACTCACAGTAGCAGCTGGCAATGTTCACCACTGAAGCGGTGCCACAGCAGCCCACAGCACCAATCCAAAGGCTTGGCTGGACAGCACCAGACACTCAACCAGACAGCAGCAGAGACAACAGCACCGGGATGTGGTGCCAAATGACCAGAGGAGGGGACAGCTCCCACAGGTAGATGGACACACAGTGCCAGTCACTCATCAACAGAGCTGGTTAGCATTTGTCAGTGGTGCTGGTCACCACGAGATGGTATCAGAGGCACCAGTGTTAGAACTCTCCAAAATTTTTTTTTAAGATTTATTTACTTATTTATGCAAGAACCAGGGTACAGGACAGATGCGCTTATGAGGGTGAGAGGGTGAGAGGATTCACTAGAGATAGAGCAGGGAACAGAACAGGCAGACTGATGAAATACACTGCTAAAGGGAGCAGTAGGTGAGACAGGAGAGGTCTGCTGCACCATGTGGGACCCTCGCTGGCCGGCCGGGATTGAACCAGTGCTGCCGACGCTGCAGATAGCTGCACAGCGCTGCGTTCAAACGCTTGTGCCACCAGAGGAGGCCCAGAGCTCTCCAAGTTATTGGCCTATACCAACAACAAACAGCTCTTTGTGAACTACTGGCATAAGTCAATAGCAGTCAGCTATTTTTTAAGACACTAGACAGTGCTTCTTGCAGGCAGTGTCAGAAACAGAGCTGGAGGCAGGTACAGCATCTGGGGCTGCAGAGGTCTGTAAAGTTCTACAGATGTCTGCAAAGGTCTGCAGATCTGCTGAATTCCACCCAGGTCATCTTCTCAGTGCTTCTTCTCTTAGAGGCCGGCTGCTGATACCCTCTTTCCTCAGAGGCTGAGAGCAGAATGAATTCAAGCTGGCCCTTGCTCTGCCTTATACCCTCTTTCAGGGTCCCACCCTTACAAGCCTGATGGAACCGTTTTCAGTCCCAAGCATCGGATTAGTGCCAGTGAGCACCAATCAATTCACTTCCATTTTTCAGTCTGAATAATTAACTCACAAACTGAGCTTGAACCTGATCGGTGCATTTACAATCCAGGTACCAAGTACAAAAGGGAAAAAATCCCAGCACCTGCGCAGACCCAACCTGCTCTGAGGTCGGGGTAGGTTCATGAGCTGGTGGGCTCCAAGGAGCCATGGCTGGAGTCAGTATCAGTGGGGCCAGTAGGATCTGGTGCCCTTTAAGTGGGGCGGTATAACAATGAAAATATACCTCTGAGTGGTCTTGCACATGTGAGAACCCATAGACAGTGACCTGTTCCCCACATTGGCACTGTCTTTGTTACTGTTTTAAGCACTGTTTTATGGCCACTGCCCAATGAAAATAAGAGCCCACAGCAGCTCTAGGACATGGGGCACTTTGTGGGCCTTTCAGCCTGTGCTCCAGGGAGCTGCCCCGGCAGGCCCAACACTCTTTGTCACAGGCCTGAACCAGGGAACTTGGATTTGCCTCTGCTGCTGGAGCTTGTTCTGGTCACTGCAGCCCACGCCCTGGGGCAGCATGGCCAGGGGACCATCACCACTGGATACCAGCAGCCTGAGCCCCAGCAAGGCTGCTCACACTGAGGTTGGCAGGTGGTGGAATGCTCACTGCTTCTGCTGTTTTTGGAGTGGCCTGAGCCAGCTGGCCCTCAGGCAGTGCTTGGGAAGCTGGCAGGGAAACTCCCAGCTGCTGCCCAAGGGGATATCACTGAGGGCTGGGGAAAGAGGGAACACCCACAGGCAGTAGGTTGGGGCAACAAACCTCAGCACCAACAAAGCCTGCACGCCATGGGCCTCTGGCATAGTCAAGATCAGGTTATAGACAAACTGCCCGTGGGGAAGGAGCAGCCCAGGATTCAGCAGAGTTGCTCTACCACTACCTAAATTTATACTCACTTCCTTCCCCAGCGTCTATTTAATATTGCTCTCCTCTTACCAAATATGTAAGTCTAACCTCCTGTATACATCTCATTTTAAAAACTGACCTTTTCTGCTGTCTGTGACTACTTCCTATCTTCATTATCAGCCAATAAATTTCCAGAGTACAAACACACTTCTATATTCACTAGGACCAACCAAAAACAAATTTCTGATTAAGAACAGATAACACAGTTTGACATCAACAAAATCAGACTTCTGATAATCAGTGACCCATTCACTCATTCAAGCACTCAGTAAGCATTTACTAACTGGCAAGGCTTCCTGTAAGAAATGAAAGATCTAACAGGCAGGAGCCCTGACTTTGGAAGTTTATCACCTGTCAAAGGGGCCAGACTGATGTATAAATCTTCCCACATAAGTTTCAACTTCCTCTCTAAGAAAATATTTGTTTACCCAACAGTATGGTTACTAAGGGCCAAAAATGAGCACGATCTACTTTAAATTTTATCTTGACAGGTAAATGTTAACAAGTGCTAAAATTATTTTAATGCAGTTATCAGAGTAAACCAGAAAAGAAGGGAAAAGGAAGAACGATCTGTGAGTTTAATATACGTTGCCATACATCAGGACAAAACTGACCAGAAGTCCAATGTCCACCACACAAAGAAAGTGGCCCAGTGTGCTAAAAGAAGGGATTATGAAAGAAAATATTTACATTTAAAGTTCTATTTTTAACAAACGTACTTTAATCCAGTCTCTCCAGTACCAAAGCATACAACAGGAAAAAACTCTTTCCACAAAGCTTCCCTAAAAATAGTTTCCTTTATTCTTTCCCAGGATACCATTCAGATTTCCCTTCAGCTTGCTTTTGCAAGAACACTGGTCTGATGAAGAATGGAAAAATTACTTAGTTGATCTAGCATACTATTTATGTAATGCACATGTATCTTGATGCTGTGGCATACTTGGGGGGGTGTTTTCGTTCTGGAAACGTGAGCTGTATCCAGCCCATGTATGGTGTGCACCCTGGCCTTGCAGCTGCCAAGAGCAAACTCAGTGGTATTCCCAGGCATTCCCCAGTTTGTCAGTTTAATTTTATCTAACAGACTAAAAAAGGTTCAATTATTTTTATTGAAATCACAATAGGGAAGTAATTCTCAACAATGAATGTCTAAGCAAGAGATTCTGCACACCACACATTTGTGTCTGTAATTAGCAAAATGAAACGTTCCATTTTTTTCCCTTTATTAAGTTATGTTGGCTTGCCTCCTTATAATAACTGCCTATGATATAAAATCAAATAAGTTAAACCAGAAACTGAGTTTACAAATTTATGTACATTAATTAATCAATGTTGGCAGAGGCTTTTCCCTTAAAACAGCATACAAAAGAAACATCTAAAAGCTTCTGGTCTCCATCACATCACTAACCTCAGCAGTACTGAGAAAACAAGCAATGCTTCTATCAAATCAAATTCCCCAGTGAAACATTTCTCTTGTATTTTTATTATCCCCGTACCCAAAATTCAACTGAAAGGTGTTTCCAACTCAACAATTCTCCTCTACAATAGGCCAGAGTGGGAACACAGGTTCTTTGTGAATGAAAGTCTGAAGGCTACTGAACCCGTAATGATGGCACATGCTTTGACTAGCAAAAGCTGACATGGAGGAATAGACTCACTTTCTGATCTCGAACATCTCCAGCCTGGTGAGCAGAAACATGGCTACTTCTCATCAGAACTACTGAAGACAAACTCAGGCCAAATGCCACAGCTCAGAGAACTGCTACGCTATCACATACAGGTCAAGTTCAAGACCATGCAGACAAGTGATACATAATGTACCTCTTCTAAGTCTCTCTGACAAAGCCTCCAACTGACAAATGTAATCTAGTAACTAGCATATATAGGGGTAAAAATCTAGACCATGACAACAGTTTCACAAAAAATCAACAGTCTAGTCAGCCTTTGGAAATTCCAAATAAATTAATGGATAAAAAGTATATAATAGCAGGAAATAGTGGGATTTACATTCTCAGTTCTAGAAAGTGCAAAAAAAAAAATTTCTAAACAAAACCATTCTCTGAATTCTCCATCACAGAAAAGTATGGGGTGGGAAGAACTTCCAAGGGTATGAGCTAGAAAATCACTTCCCCCTACAATCTGGATACTGCCACAACTAATAGCATTTTGAAGCAGATATAAGCCAAAGTTAACCCAGAAGACCGTCAACAGTTCAAGGATCACCTCATCTTGGTGATAGGGCCTCAACAGTGAAGACAGGATCCCTTCAAGATGACAATGCAAGGAAAGACAGCAAAAGTGTGCTGGGTGAAATATTGGCCCTAAGAATTCAGCATCCACCGCACTGTTTCAGAAGGTGATATGTAGACTGTTAGTAAAGCTGACACCAATGTTTGTAAGTAAACTGAATTTTCTCTTCTAGAGCTCTTCTAACCCCACCCCAGATCCTCTTAATTTTCCCAGCAACAGAACCTCTGTTGGAACCATAGGTTTCTTGCTGTTGTGGCTAATGCTCTTACTTAAGGAATGATACCCAAATAGTTAGGGTTATCTACTTTTTTAAAAGAAAGACAACTCTGAAACTCCTCTTCTTCCCTCCTCTCCATGAGTGCCAGTTTCATTTTCATGGAGCAGGTGAAAAATAAATTCTGTGCACATTTTCCCCCACTGATGGGATTGGAATCTCTGGAACACTTCATTGAGATATGGAGGAACTAGATAGGTAAGTCTGTAGCCCGGGCAAAACAAACCACAGACACAGAAATGAGGTAAAATCAAAAGAAATTATGTGTCACCAGGAGCTGTTTTCAATTGCATTTCAGAATGTTCTGAACTTCTGCTTTGGAAAAGTAAGCATCTTATCCTCTCTCATAGTTAAAAAGAAGACAAAAGAGTGAAAGACTCCAATCCAAGGTAGTCAACATCTGGGTCAGCCTTAAGTCTTCCAAAACAAAAAAAGTTGATTTACCCAGAAAAAAAGCATGCTCTTTTTTTTTTAAATTTGATTTCATTTGACTCCGCTTATTTATTTATTTATTTTAAATAATAAATTTTATTTTTATATTCCCCATACAATTGCAAACCCCCCATTCTGACACCAATCCCTCCCCTCCCGCCCCCCCACCCCCCAAAAAGTGTCTCTGGTTCATAGTTTTTTGTTGATTTTGATTTTCACTTTCTTATAGTTATTCATTTTCCTGGTCCCTTATTTAAGTTTTCTAGATTCCTGCTATGAGTGAGACCATCCGGTGTTTTTCTTTTTTTTTTTTTTTTGGCTTTTTTCGCTGAGCATGATCCCTTCCAGCACCATCCATGTTGCTGCAAATTGCATGTGTTTATCTTTTTTGAATGCTGAGTAATATTCCATGGTGTATATGTACCACATCTTCTTGACCCAGTCATCTATTTTTGGGCATTTGGGCTGTTTCCAAAGCTTAGCTATTGTAAATAGTGCTGCTATAAACATAGGGGTGCAGGAGTTCTTTGGAATTGATGTTTCTGTGTCCTTTGGGTAAATACCTAGGAGTGGAATTGCTGGATCATATGGAAGCTCTATGTTTAGTAGGTCCAGAAATCTCCACACAGCTCTCCACAGTGGTTGGAGCAGTTTGCACTCCCACCAACAGTGCAGAAGAGTTCCTTTTTCTCCACACCCTCGCCAACATTTGTTGTTGCTAGTTTTTTTAATATGTGCCATTCTCACTGGTGTAAGATGGTATCTCATGGTAGTTTTGATTTGCATTTCCCTGATGACAAGTGATGTTGAACATTTTTTCATATGCTTGTTGGCCATTTGCATTTCCTCTTCATAGAAGTTTCTTTTTAGCTCTTCTGCCCATTTTTTGACTGGATTATTTTCTTTGTTGTTGCTGTAACTCCGCTTTTTTAGACCCAAACACCAAAATCTTGAGTACAGGCTATGGGAAGTCAAAAGGACCGATAAAAACATGACAGCTCTTACACAGCAGTCAAGAATAGAGAGAAAATCCTATACCCAATAAAGGTAAACTTTCACTTGTGCTCCATCAGCAAGTAAATGAAACACTACAGAGGACCTATAGTTCTGACTTATTTCATTTATCATAAGTCCTTCCAATTCCATTCATGTTACTGCAAATTTTAAGATTTCACCTTTTTCATAGTCAAGTAGTATTTCACATATACATAATACTATAGCTTGGCTAATGTAAATACTGCTGCAATGAAAATACGGTGGTGTATCACTCTTCAAATTAATGTTTTTGCATTTCTAGAAACCTAGAAGAAAGACTGCTGCATTATCTCATAGATCTATTATTAAGGTTTCCATAAATATCTATACTGTTTCCCAGAGATGCTGGATCAGTCTACATTTCCACCAATAGCACATCAAAGTTCATTTTTCTCCATACCCTCACTGATACTGTTCTTGGTTTTATTGATACAGGCCATTCTCAAAAGAATGAGGAAGTATCTCACTGTGGTTTTGATTTTCATTTCCCTGATAACAAGTGATAAGAATTTCTTTATATACATGTTGGTTATCCGTATGTCAGCTTTGGAGAAGCATCTATTTAGTTCTGCCCCTTTTTTTTTATAGATTTTTTAAAATTATACTCTTCCTTCTAGTGGCTTTTGGTTTTGTTCATTCTTTTTCTAGTTCTTTAAATTGTAAGGCTAGATTGCTTATTTCATAACTTTTTTGTTTCTTTATGTGAGCCTGTATTGCTATAAACTTCCCTCTTAGTACCTCTTTTTCTATATCCTATAGGTTCTGGTAGGTCATGTCTTCATTTTCATTCATTCCAGTACCTTTTAATTTCTCCTTTGGTTCCCTTGTTAATCCAAAAGTCATATGGTGGCGTGTTATCTATTCTCTACATACTTGAGGTTTTTTCTGCTGCTTTTGTAGGTTGATTTCTAGTTTGATATCTTTGTGATCAGAAAAAAAAATGCTTCATATGATTTCAATCTACCTGAATTTATTGATACTTTTTTGTGATCTAACATGTTGTCTATACTCAAGAAGTTTTCATGTGCACTTGAGAAGAAGGTATACTTAGTTTGAGGGGCAGGGTTAGAGTGTTCTGTAAATCTCTGTTAACCATCTTGCCTAATTCCTCATTTAAGGCTATTGTTTCCTTGGCTGATTTTTTTTCTGGTTATCTGTCCATATTGATATAATTGAGATGCTAAAGTCCTCTATTACTATTTGTTGCTGTCAATGCTATTTTAGGTTTGTTAATAATTATTTCGTCCATTTTGATGGTCCTTCATTTGATACATATATATTGATGAGTGTTTATCCTCCTGATGGGTTGACCCCTTAATCTTTGTATATGCCCATTCCTGTCTCACATTGCCTTTTATAGCTGAAAGTCTACTTTATCAGATGTAAGTATGTTTGTCTCTGCCTTTTTTCTTAGGGTACTATTTGCTCATTGGATTGTTTTCCAATCTTTTATTTTGACCCTGTTTATCTTACCCTGGACCTCAGATGAGTTTCCTGGAGACAACAGAAAGTATTTAAGTTTCTAATCCAAACAATCACTCTGTGCCTTTTAATGGTGACTTTAGACCCAGAATTAGGATTTTTATCAGAAATAACCCTTGAATGTGAATAGGCTATTTGGCAGGGCACCATGTAATTACAGAGTGTCTGGTCTTTGTCATATGAGTCACCGTCTCCTCAGCATGAGTCTCCCTGCTCTCTCCCTGAAGCCCCAGGCCTCTATCCTACTCCTTAATGCAAAATATATACTTTCATTTAGCCCCATTTACTTTATAATTTATATCCATGTATATTCTCTGTATATATATATTTTTTTATTATCCTAGTAATCTGTTGATGTTAACTTGACTATTCAACTAGCTTGAGAAGAACCCAGAGGGGTAAGGGAAATTTTCCTCTCTACCACTATAGCTTCAACCAGTCTTTCCTTTCCCTATTACTAAGCCCTCCTTAACCCAAATTCCAAGCACTATGAACTTCCTTCCCAACATTTTCTTTGCAGCTCTTGCATTTTCCATGTATTTTCACCACCTCTGGAAAGCCATGGTTCAATTCCTCTTGGAATCTGGCAGATATTATTCAACATCACTATTACTTATTTACATGCTTGTCTCTCCCACTAAACTGTGAATCTAGAAGTCAGAGAAATCTATTTAATTTTGTATTCACTCACCCTGCCTAATAAGGTACCTGGCACAGTGAAAATGCAAAAAAAAAAAAAAGTCATGACATGGCAACATGACATGTTGCCAGCCAGTCCAGAGCTGAAATGTGTCAGCAGGTCAAACACCCTAAGCCAACACACCAATAAACTATTGTCTGACTAGTCAACAGATAAAGTACTCATATGAAATATTTAGGAAAAAGAGTTTTAAATAAATTATATCCACATGATTAGAGCAATGCTGGTATAAGGAATAAGCCAAAACAAAGGAACAGTCTCATTGGAAAAAGTGGCACATCGTAATGGCATTGTTCAAATAGAACCCTACCTGGAGAGCTAGCTGCCATGGGCTTTCACTTTGCTCAATGAAACTTCTGTCAGGGTGAAGAAGTGGGGGAAAGATCACCCTATGAGATTTAGACCTCAAAAATCAAGAAGTATCTAGGCCTGTGAGACTTGACTGCATCCTAATTAATGGCAATATATAATTAAGCAAAGAGTTTGGCAAGGGACTGAGACATGGAACAAAAGGAGGATCTGGAGAAAATGAAAATACACAGGGGGAACGAGAGGAGAAGGAGCCCCCACTATACAGAGTCTTCTCCGGTATCATGCTCACCTAACGCTAATGGTTATTCAATTCATCTTTCTTCCTTTGTGTGACTGTGAATGCAACCTGCAGACCTCTTCCTATCTTGAGGTGGAGAGCTTGAGGGCTGTGAAGAGGTCCGTAGTCAAGTTCCCATAATGGCTATCTTTTTAAATTACTAAATTGACATTCATGTTACATATTCAGGTTGTGAGGCTGGTTAATGTGATTGTGAGTCTGAGAGATAGATTCCCTCTCAGTGCTCTGACAAACCAATCTTTTTTTTTTCTAAATGCCAAATGAATATCAGCCATAAAAGTCTTTTGGAAAGGAGCTTTGGTATTTCTGCTGGCTGATACACCATCCTTCATGTTCATGTTTTCTTCAAACTTCAACACAGTGAGAATCAAGTGTTAATGAGGGTAATCACTTTTGGTCAACAGTAATTTTTACCAACCAGACAATTTATTCAGCAAGACTCCCTGTCCTAGCATAAAACTAAATAAAATCTTATCTCTCAGGGTAAAATGTCATGGAAATAGTTTAGCTTCACCACTACTAAATTAGTAAGGCTTTGGCAGGGCTGAGGCTAATTTCTGCAAAATTTAATTTGCAAAAACCAGCCCAAGGCTACTATGACATAAAATTCACTTGATGTGTTAATTTCACACTCTAGAGTCCTCAATTCACTGTTGGGTGGGTAATCTCAAGTATGTAAAGTAGGGGAATGTCAGGATTTACTAAAGCATTTCTGGATGTCACCCTTCCAACCCCCTCAGGGAACCAGAGCTCAGCTTCCCTACTGCCAACCAATGGGATAGCAAGGGTTATACTAGAAATCAACCAAGCCAAGTCAATTATTTTCACTATGTAGAGTTCTATCACTGGGCAACAGTGTCTCATTTAATAAACGTTTTTCTTCAACATCTTCATTCACAAGGGACACTTTTCAATATGTGCAAATAGTAATAAAAACTCAATCAGCTCCAGTTAGAGCTAAGATATGAGGAGTGCTTTGGGCTCCACAGTGAAAGGCACCAAGTCTGGGAACTACTTGGGCAAGAAGGGCAAGACCTCTTTGCCTATGACTGTGTTCTTGAAAATAACTATATCAGCTCCTGTAAAATACATATAATAAAAATATTATTTCTAAAGATGATATGAGATGTTCAAGGGTCTAATGTTTAACATTCCCATACACACACACACACAGTATGTTCACAACTAAATAATAAACCCACACATGGGCACACAAACACAACCATTCACAGAAAAAGATGATGAAATTCCTAAGAAAAATGTCATCAGTTTTTATCTTTGAGTTTTGGCACTTGGTGTGATTTTATTTTCCTCTTTCTGTGCAAATATGGAGTATGTGTTTCTTTTAATGGGGATAGCAATATAAAGCAAAGAAGGCTTTGGGTACAAATATATTCTTTGATGTATCAGTAAATGAAGATCTGTGTTTATTACTACCAATTGGGAAATTGTTCTATAGTTAGTGTAAGTTGTGATATTCCTACCAAAGGCTAACTTAGTGAAAATATAAGTTGACTGCATTTCCTGTTCATCAGGAAAACACAAGTTCTGTGGTTCAGGGAGGTAATATCTACATGGCAACAAATCAGTATCAAAGTTTCCTTCCTCTTTGTTTCCTTCACTTCACTCTTGCCTCATCAGTTATCATTTTTATTCTCAGTTTTAAAGGAATGTGCATATATACGCCTGCTATTGTGATCAGAATAAGGACTGCATTAGGCCTTTATTTCCCAGCCTGCGTATTAGGCCTTTACTTATCCACAGACTGCTTGACTTTCAGAGCCACAAAAGAGATAGCTCAAAAGAGAATTAGTCCATGGCCATCCCTGTATTACCATCAAAGAACCTTCACTTTGAGTTTGAAAAGAAAGTTCTCCCTGTAACAATGGTGGCAGCTCTGTATCTAGAAACTTCACTGTCCTGTCCATCAGACTATTAGAACAGTAATCACTAAAGCACCTCCCAAACCAAACAGTAAGTAAAATAATTAACTTGGTCATTTAGTAATTTACTTAACAAATAATAATATCTGGAAAAGAAAGTTCTATTCCCTGGGCCTCCCCAGTGGCACAACGGTTGAGCGCTGGGTTGCAAAGCTGCCCGCAGCCTCTGCAGCGCCGGTTCGATCCCCGGCTGCTCCCCGGCCACCGGAGGAGGGTCCCACATGGTACGGATACATCTCCTGCCGCCCGCTGCTCCCCTCAGCAGTGTACCTTAGTCCTTCTGCCTGCTCTGCTCCCCGCTCTGGCTCTGGTGAATTCTCTCACCCTCCCATGCTTCTGACTGTATCCAGTGCTTGTATAAATAAATAAATAAATAAATATTTAAAAAAAAAAAAAGTTCTATTTCCTATCGATCATGTGCCACACTGGCTTTTAATAAAACCTCAGGGAATATAAAGTTTAATTCAGAGTCTTCTTGTTCAGATCATCTGCCTAGTAGGTTAATGAGTACTCAGAAATCCCTTTAAAAGGGAATAGTTCCTCAAGTACAAGAAGGTTTTCCAGTTATAGCTTAGGCCCCACAGAAAGGAAGTTGCTGCTTATTGGCAACTTGGTCAGTAGGAAGACTCTTTAGCTGTCAAATGTCTGAAAATTTGCCTAAGAGGGCCTGGCCAGGGCAGGGCATGTCCTCCAGTCCTTAGGAGGCTCCTAATGAAGGCAGGAACCACTGATCCAAAGTCTTTCCCACACTAGCCCCAGGCCTGGGCAGCGTTGGTAACACATTTTAAAATCAACTAGAAATATAAGCTTCTACATGTATGTAATCTCTCCTAAATGGAAGACAATCATTAGCAGCAACATTACTAGAAAACCTCCAAAATAGCAAGTGTGGACCTTTTCTCCACCACAGGTTGTATGCACTGGGCTCTGGCCCTCACCACATCTTCTCACAAGACCTTCAGGATCAAGTTCCTGGCCAAGAAACAAAAGTAGCAGCATCCCATTCCCCAGTGGATTCAAATAAAAACTGGTAATATAATCAGGGACAACTGCAAGAGCAGACATTGGAGAAAAATCAATCTGGGCCTAGAAGGAGAATAGGACATGAGCAGGCACATATATTTGAGCTGTATCAAGGTCACTAACTTCTCACCATATCACACTGAAAACATCTGGACATGTTTTCTCTTTGGATGCTTCTATACCTAGTAGGTTGGTTCGGTAACATGCAAGATCTTTGCTTGAACTGCTGCTGTGTTCTGGTTTGTGAAGTACTGAATTCCCTCTTCTACAATATAACATAGCACTGTCCAACAAAACTCTTCAGTGGTTGATATGTTCCCCAAAAAGGGGGGAAAAACTTGGATAATAAGAATGTAAATTATCCCCACTAACTTACTGGATTTTGGGACGTAAATAATGAGGAGGAAGGAAAAAAGTGAAGAAAACATGCAGGATCCTGATCTAGAATTAGAGGTTAAAAAAAAGTGTACATATGAAATTTTAGATATGAAAGAAGACTTTTGAAAGCATTATGTTCTTTCATTCATCAATTGTTACTAAACACCTACAACATCCAGACAAACATCTTGTTCACAGTATAAAAAGAGTCATTTGCTACACATGCAGCTCCCTGGGAGGTAAACTCCAATCTCCATGTCCATAAGATAAGTTACGCCTGATAAAATCACTTTCTGTAAATGACTTAAATGACTGTCCCTCCATCCAAGATTCTCTTTCCAACTCTTTATCATTATCCATCAGGGCAAAAGAATGTAAGGTTTCAGATAAATATCATTAGGTCAGCTTTTCTTATTTTAAAAGAATGTGCATATATGTGCCTGTTATCACGATCAGAATAAGGACTGCATATTAGGCCTTTACTTCCCAGCCTCTGAATGGCCCCCGTTATGTAACTGCTTTGTCTAATGAAACTTGCTGATAAGCACATCAATGTGCTAAGCTAACAAAACACCCACTCAACACAAAAGTTAAGGGCAGGGCAACAGCACAAAGAATACACTAAACAATAATTCTTTCAATACTCAAGAATTCAAACTGGATCTTATACATAATACCTCTGAGCTTGAGGCACAAAGATCAGGTATGCATCATATGTCTCAGTCAACGGGACACTCACAGTGTCCAGTAACGGAAAATTAATGAATGAAACAGCTATTTGCCTGTGCTTAGGGGAAGTAGCCCATTTAACTTTGTGGTCATTTTTGCAACACCTACATACACCATACAAGAGTGGAGGACACGGTCTTACATTGGGTTGGCAGGGCTTCCAATATGGCCCTGGATAAGTCCTCATCATTCCTGGGCTTTGCCCATCTAGATAACGAAGTTTTAATCTGCACAGAAGGTTGCCAAACATTCGACCGTCCATACATAAACTATACCCAAAGGATTTTGATAAAATTCTACTGACTAGTCTCAATCTTAACCTACTAATGTAAATCCAGGCACAGGAGAGAAGTGAGCCTGGGCATCAATAGTTTAACAAAGGACCCAGGTAACTCTTGCTTTGCCGGGTTGGAAATCACTAACCCCTTTCAAGAGTGGCGCTGGACGGGATCATGCTCAGCGAAATAAGCCAAAAAGAAAAAGAAAAATACCGGAGGGTCTCACTCATAGCAGGAATCTAGAAAACTTAAATAAGGGATCAGGAAAATGAATAACTATAAGAAAGTGAAAATCAAAATCAACAAAAAACTATGAACCAGAGACACTTTTTTGGGGGTGGGTGCCGGGAGGGGAGGGATTGGGATCAGAATGGGGCATGTGCAGTTGTATGGGGGAATATAAAAATAAAATTTATTATTTAAAAAAAAAAAAAAAGAGTGAAGGTAAAGGAGAGACCAGAAAGCCCACCACCCAAAGTGGCCCCACTGCTCAGGCTCACTAAGGGAACAGCTATGGCATCAACATGCATTAGCTGCCGAGATCAGACACAAATCCCCAAGGACATTTGGAGGGTGCAGACCCCTTGAAAAATATTAATGAGAAGAAATAGGGGACATGGTCCAAATGTAGTTCGGAAAGCCAAAATACTCTCCTTGACCAGAGAGGCTAGCCCTTGCTTTATAGAGTGATATAACTCCCAGAAGCACATTTCAACACAAATGACAATCATAAATTTTAACAGAAAGAAGTTAAAAACTGTCAGTATTAATCATGAAAGTTGTCAGAGAATTTAGCGTCTACCCCCTCACTATCTTATTGCTTTAGGAAAATCTTTGCTTGGCTAATTGGTTGAAAATTAGTTTGAGAATGATCTCTACAAAGATACAGACTTTAAAAAGTCAAAGTTATGTAGCAGTAATACTAACACACTGCTTATTACAGCATGCTAATGGAGGAAACACAATAAAGGAAGAAAAGAATCATAGCTAATGCTCAATCTATTACATGGACACATTAAGGGCACCACATAATTTCATATAGATTGAGAGACTGTTTTTCCATTGAAACTATTAGTAAGCTCATGATTCTGCCTCTAGAACCCAGCAAGGTCTGCCTGCTACTGTAAAAACAAATTTTAAAATAACATTTAGTATTGGCTTTATCTGGTTACTCCACTAGATAAGTGGACCCAAGCAAGGGGATCCCCTCAATGGAAGAAAACACATCTTTTTAGAGAGAGGACAGAGATTAAAGAACAAGAAAGTAGTTCACAGGTTCACTTTCTCCCCCCAGCATTACTAACTATGCATATTTTAGCACATTTTAAAAGGAAAATGAGAAGAAATAAAAATTAGCAATCCAACAAACACCTGCAAAGCTATGTGTCTAGAGCAGGGACATCAGGGGAGGGCTTTGTAGACATCTGGCATCACCTGTCAGACTGCCAAACCACTGTATTTTTAAGCTATTCAGATGCTTTCTAAAGAAGAAACAAAAAAATCCTCCATGCCTGAACTGTGAGGCGGGAGAGCCTACTTGTAACTCAGTCCTTGTCAGACAAAATCCAGCAGCCTCAAAAGAGGTTCAATAGCCTTTTTATAAACCTATTGTGTGGGTTAGTACCTAAAAATAGTATGGTTCAGCAGGCAGATCACACCGAGGAATAATTTCTACATACTACACTGACAAAACAACAGACAAAGGAATGAAAAAAAGATGCCAAAATGTATTCGCAGGCAGCTCCACCTACACCCTGTGGTCACCTCCCACTCTTGGCCCCTCCAGGTTTCTTGCCTTGTCTGAGTGCACAGCAAACCATTCTAGCCCACACGGCTATCCAGGAAAAATGGGGCTTTGGGTAGGAGGGACCTGAGTCCCACATTTCTATAGTATGCACTGCAGCTTTTATGAGACTAACCCCTAACAGACATGATGGTAATGATTGCATTACAGTAAGTTTTGCCTTTCCCTTACATTAAGCAGAGATTTCAGACCACACAGCATATCATTATAACCTGGCGAAGTTTTAAAAAAAAATAGGTGTCAGTATAGTTTCCAATTCAGTTTTTAAATAGCAGGGTTTTTTTTATATTTATTTATTTATTTTTACAAGAACCGGGGTACAGTCCAGATGCGCAGGAGGGTGAGAGGAGTCATTAGAGACAGAGTGGGGAACAGAACAGGCAGACTGACGAAATACACTGCTGAGGGGAGCAGCAGGTGAGACAGGAGAGGTCTGCCGCACTGTGTGGGATTCTCCCTGGCCAGGTGGGATTGAACCCGCACTGCTGAGGCTACAGACAGCTTCACAGCGCGGTGCTCAACCCACTCCGCCACCAGGGAGGCCCTTTTTTTTTTTTTTTTAAAGATTCATTTTATTTATGCAAGACCCAGGGTACCAGCCAGATGAGCAGAAGGGTGAAAGGATTCACCAGAGACAGACTGGGGAACAAAATAGGCAGATTGATCGAAGTGCACTGCTGAGGGGTGCAGCGGGCGAGACAAGGGAGGTCTGCCATGCCATGTGGGATTCTCGCCAGCCGGCTGGGATCAAACCCGCACTGCAGAGGCTGTGGACAGCTTCACAGTGCAGTGCTCAACCGCCTGCGCCACCAGGGGAGGCCCTTTAAATAGCAGTTTTAAATATCAGGCACTGGTATCTGTAAAAACTTCTCAAGTAACCAGGGCTGAGAACCACTGCCTAAACAACAAAGGTTTCTAGGAAAAGTTAAGTCTACAACTCAGGTGGAGAGGGAAGAACAAAAACCGGCAGGAAGAGGACATGCATCAGGGACTAAACCTGAAAAGGCCACCCAGAGGCCAAGAGGACTTCTCTTCTAGAAACCACTCCTGGACAGAATAAAAATCAAGTCATAATTGGTAGTTACCAAAACAGGTAAGATTATAAGAAAGTGAAAAATAAAAATCTAAGTTTTAATAATCCTTAATTCCCAATTAATTTAGCACTTATTGGGCCTCCCCTGGTGGCGCAGCAGTTGAGCGCCTACCTGCGAGGCTGCCCACAGCCTCTGCAGCACCGGTTCAATCCCTGGCCACCAGCAAGGGTCCCACATGGCACAACAGACCTCTTCTGCTGCGCCCACTGCTCCCCTCAGCAGTGTGTTTCGTCAGTCTGCCTGTTCTGCTCCCCACTCTGGCTCCGGTGAATCCTCTCACTCTCCCGCGCTTCTGACGGTACCTAGTGCTTGTATAAATAAATAAATAAATCTTAAAAAAAAAAACCAATTAGCACTTACTTTTCCTTTTCTTGATATATTTATAAAAGAGGAATTTCACCATGAAAGATAATTAAGAGGACAGGACACAGTTGAGATGGGAACAGCAATACTACGTGTGTCTTGCAAACAGACTTCAGTTGATGTTTCAGATAAAGCCAAGAGGAAATAAAGAAGCTTGATCAACTGTAATCAGCTTTAACTCACTGAATTCTGATAAATCTTGTGATCAGTCACTACCTTCACTCTGCCAATATCAAAACTACGGCATACAAAAATACAAGTTACCCTAGGTGACATTACATTAACTATCTGACACCCTGAGTTTAAAATGAAGGTGCTTGGGACTCCCTGGTGGCGCAGCGGTTGAGCGCTGGGTTGCGAAGCTGCCTGCGGTCTCTGCGGCACCGGTTCGATCCCGGCTGCTCCCCGGCCACCGGAGGAGGGTCCCACATGGCGTGCAGACCTCTCCTGCCACCTGCTGCTCCCCTCAGCAGTGTGCTTTTGGTCCTTCTGCCTGCTCTGCTCCTCGCTCTGGCTCTGGTGAATTCTCTCACCCTCCCGCGCTTCTGACTGTACCCAGTGCATGTACAAACAAAAAACAAACAAACAAACAAATAAATAAAACATGCCTCTGTTAAATAAATAAATAAATAAATAAATGGATAAAATGAAGGTGCTTTTGTGTTCTTACCACTAAGTCATACTATTTCTATGATGCCCATTTTTCAGATGTTTTCCTGCAAATACATGGGAGCCAGCACAGGCTCTGAGCCAAGTGTTGGGCACTGGAATGTATTTCCTCAGGCACCCACACAAGTCCCCTGAACATCTCTGTCCTCAAGTGTATCTGCAGGGCAGGGAAGGCAGGCACAGTGGATGTTCATGCTAATAGCTGTAGGATTTAGAAGAGAAGGTGCTCATAACTAGCAGTTATTATTATGATTACGTTAAGTAGAAGAGTTTCAAAGTCTGATCTTAAAAATGCATTCACATTTGTTAACAGGTAAAAAAATATAAAAGCTCAGCACACTTCACTCAACATGGAGATGCTCTGTTCCATTCTAAGTTAATAACCATATGAATGGAGACCTGCCTTGCCTGTATTTCTATGGTGCTTCAAGGTATAAAGAGGATCAGAGGCCATAAGACCCTACAATCTCCTGGACCCCCGGAATGCATGAGATAGACTGAGTTTGGAGCAACTCTCACAAGGGAAGGTCCACACCAGCTTCCTTGATGCATCACTAATTACCAAGAAGAGTGCTTTGGTTGAGAAGGAACAGCTATTTTACTCAGAACCAAAATTCCATTGTTTCTCCTAGAATGCTTCCATTATGAAATCTTCAGTGATATTTCCTCCAAAGAGAAATGTTTAATAAAAACAAACAAAGGAAAGAAAACCAACTCATGCTGAGATTTAACATACAAAATTACAATGTGTTTTGTAAAAAAGCCCAGCTGGCTTTCAGTTTCATGAACTGAGAAAGGTATTCACAGCATTTCAACTGAGGACGTATACAGCTTTTCACTAAAGGAAGGGACATCTTTATTATTAATACTAAGCTGTAAATGTTTGCCAAATAATAACATTGTAGAAGATGTGCAACATTTGATGTTGCAGTTTAAACATTTTATAATGAGGATTCCTAAACTTCTTACTTTCATATTAGTCATATTCACCTTTCAGAGTCACACAGAATTATCCCTAAAACTAAGAAGTCACTTAAGTTGATTTATCTGACCAGGGAAAGAGCCAACATTCATAAAACTGAGGCAAGCACGTTTTGAGAGGCTTGATACTACAAGTGGGTCTTCAATAGTTCTTTTATTCAACATTCATTTGAGTTATCAGAACATATAACAATTGTTTCATATTATTCTAGTACATATTCTTCAAGTTATGTCAGGATTCTATCTGGCTTTATGCTGTATCAATGGGCTGATCTTTATGGAAGATCAATATATAGGCATAGGAATGATATCAATATTAATGTACACACTTTTTAAAAAGTTCTCATATCTGCCTCTGAAAAATAAAATTACATTCTGAATTCTCTGTAAGATATGACTAAAGAGATTTCTAGGTCTTCCCCTCAAGTCACCTGCCCTTAGGGCAATGGCAGGAGTGACATCTGATAGCCCATCTCTCCCTGGCTTCTTACTGATTATGTATGCGACCTTAAACAAATCATTTAACTTCTCTGACCATCAGTTTCCTTATTTTCAAAAGAGGGATAACAAAACTTCAAAATCCCGTTGAAGGATTAAATGAGATAGGTAAAGTACTAAATTATTATCTAGCCCATAGAAAACAGTAAGCAAATAAAGCTGTAATAATATACAATAATAATTATTAGGGGACCTCCCTGGTCAGGCAGGGGTTAAAGACAGTGCTATCAAGCTATTGCCAGCCACTGCAGCACAAGTTCAGACAGGGGGCAATCCTGTGGATGGTGCAGCAGACCTCTTGTGTCTTGCCCGCTGCTCCCCTCAGCAGTGTATTTCAGTATAACTGCCTGTTCTGCTCCCCACTCTCTGTGGTGACTCCTCTCAAACACACTCCTCTGCACCTCTGGCTTATACCCCAGTTCTTGTATGCATGAATAAATAAATCTTTAAAAAGTTAAAAAATAATAATTATTACTAGGAAGAAGAGGAAATGGCCTACAAGAATATATTGCAAATGAGACTGTCAAATTCTATCATAAAGTCCCTCTTACATAATCAGATTGATTAAGTTTTCATTTTGGGAAAAATTGCCTGTAATGTAATGGACATAAAGCACACTGCCATTTATTCAACTCCATAGAACCTAATGGTTAAGAACAGAAATTGGGAAAAGAAAGAAATTTCTAGTTACCAACAAAAGGATACCTTTCTTTGTCAATTAGGAAAAATTCCAAGTATAGCTGAAATTCAACTACATGAATAAGTCTACAAGAAACAGAGTGCTGTATCAAATTAAGGATCAAATCCCTCCTTTGTGCAAGTGATGGGTTTGGGGCTGCAGAACACCAAGCTCACAGAGCTTGAGAAAACGGTACCAAGGGAGCAAGACCCCAAGTATATGAGGACAAAGGGGGGCTCATGGAATGGATTTTTCTCAGCCTGCCCTAAATTCTCAGTGACCTCACCAAATTCTCATATCCTATAGGATTATATATCCAGGTCCATCAAATTATCTCTTTCCTCCCAAACACCTTTTTCTGCTGTGTGTAAAGTTCACCAAAATGTACAGGTCAAAACATATTCATTCACCAATCCAACCATGTACAAGAGTGCCTATGACATGCATGCATCCCGGAGGGTAAGAGACCCACTGTCAATTCAGCTCCAAATTAATCCCCTGCTTTTTGATGATGATAACAATTTCACCTCTTATTGTACTGTCTTACATACTTTTTTCTTCCCCAATTGATTATAAACTCTTTTCATCATATTGTTTTCCTTGGTATCTAACAGATTAACCCACTTACAGAAATTACCCAATAAACAGTTCCTGAATTAAAAAGCATTCCAAAATACATGGAACAGGAGAGCCCACAGTGTCCTCCCATGAGTTCTTCAAATTTTAGTATCATCTGCTTAAGGTGGCTAATGCTTTCTAAATATGGCTAAGAGTGAGAATTGCAATTTTTTTAAACATCATTTGAAAAGGGTTTAAATTCCATGAATGCATGAAATAAAAAGCAAATTTAAAGAAGACCTGTCAGATCACCTAAATGTTTCTGTATAGGCTATGCAATTGCCAATAGGCCAAAGCACAGACATTAAAGATAAAGCCCCACCACATTTCATGCCTTCCTGACATGGTAACCATTGCAATGAGGCACCTAGCTGTTGTCAGCAAGCAAATTACTTCCATCACAGTGGTGTTCCCCTTGCAGAGCTCTAGTAACTGTGATAACTCCTCAGAAACTTGAGCAGGACAATGAGAAACTTATCAATCTAAAAACAGTTTTAAGTAAATGGTGATAAATGATGACCCCTTTAAAGATTCATTAGAGTCCTAGAATTCTACTGGTCTTACAAAACTGCCCAAGAGGCAGAAGGATAGGTTCTAATAGAAATCAAGCACCCCCTGCTAATACCTAGTTTGATTCCAAATGGCAGACAGTTGAAGGTAAAGCTGTGAGCAGGGGGAAGAGGAACAAGATACTTGAGGTATCAAAACATCTTTCTGATAAAGAAAGGCCTAAGGAGTTCATTCTTAGCAGAAATCTGAATGTTGAAATATAAATTACTGTAACACTATGGTACCAGCTATATTGGTACCTAAATATCTTTGTAAGGACAAAAATTTGGAGGTGAGTTCCAATTTTTCTTATTAATCCCCTAATGACAATAATTTATTTCTCCCACAAAACAAGTCTTCTAATTCTATGATGAACAAGCTTCTAAGCCTATACGATAGCTCATTGCATAATTAAGTTCTAACTTCATCAGTGGGAAAATGACAACATTCAATGATGAAATCACGTGTATATGATTATGCAAGTCAACAGTTAAAGCAATATGTCTCATCTTAAATTCTGATGCCATTTCAAAATTTATAGATTTCAAACAATGTATTCTTTACATATATATTTACTTGAGAATAAAGATCCTTACCAAAAAAGAAACAAACCAAGGCAAATGAATTTCATTTGTATTTTTCAACAGAAGCTCAGAAAAAAAGACTAACTGGTACAGAGTAGCTTATTTAACACAACACAGCTTCATTCTACCCTATGCTCTTTTTTTTTTTTTCCATTAAGTTTAAAGTATATAACTGTAGGGTAAGGAAAAATGTCAGGCTTTTCTGCCCTCCCGCCATCAAAATAGATGATGGATCCTTGCAGTCCTGAATGCATGCCTGATGGTGGACACCTGGAATAGGGTATGGGCATAGGTAGATGGGATTCACCTGGGCTGAGATTGGGCTTTTAAGGGCGGCGTCACGGGGACGCCAGAAGAAACCAAAAGAGAAGCTGAGAGAGAAGAACGGAGAGCCTAGAGTGAGGACTTGCTGGGGGCTGGGAGGCCTGCCAGCCTACAGGCCCCCCAGCGCCCCTACCTGCCTTGTACCTGGTAATCCCAATAAAAGATCTGCAAAACCACTGAGGACTCTGACTCCTCCTTTAACTGGTCTGCTGGATCATAGAAAACCTGCTCTGTGTCCTGTTCTGTCCTCTACAATAACATTTGATTTAATACATTTATATATTACAATATAGTTACCTCCAAAGTTTTAACTAACACCTCAATCATATCACATGATAGTCATTGGTTTTTTTCTCCAAGTTTTTTTTCATTTTTTAAATATTTCTATATATTTCTTACATCATTTTTCATTTTAGCACAATGTATGCATTTTCATCTTGGTTATATTCCCCATACAATTGCACCCCCCCCCCTTATTCTGACCCCAATCCCTCCTCTCCCTGCCCTCTACCCCAGAGTGTCTCTGGTTTATAGTTGCTTGTTGATTTTGATTTTTTTCCTTATTACAGTTATTCTTTTTCCTCGTCCCTTATTTAGGTTTTCTAAACTCCTGCTATGAGTGAGACCATCCGGTATTTTTCTTTGTTTTTTTGTGGTGAGAACATGTACGATCCAGTCTCTGAGTAACTTTTTCTTCACATTTTTTTTTCATTTTTTTATTTTATACATTTTTTACATCATTCTTCATTTTTGCACAATGTATGCATTTTCATCTTGGTTATATTCCCCATACAATTCCCACCCCCCTTGTTTTTATCCTACTCCCTCCCCATCCCCACCCCCACCCCATAATGTGTCTCTCGTTTATAGTTGCTTGTTGCCTATGTTTATAGCAGCACTATTTACAATAGCTAAGCTATGGAAACAACGCAAATACCCAAAAATAATGACTGGATCAAGAAGATGTGGTCCATATACACAATGGAATATTACTCAGCAATCAAAAAAAAAACATAAACTCATGCAATTTGCAGCAACATGGATGGAGCTAGAAGGGATCATGCTCAGCGAAATAAGCCAGAAAGAAAAAGAAAAATACTGGATGGTCTCACTCATAGCAGGAATCTAGAAAACCTAAATATGGGACCAAGAAAAAGACTAATTATAATAAAGTACATATCTACCCTATGCTTTTAAAGAGTTTATCTGCATTCACATCATAAACAACTGTAGGGTAAAGAAAATATCAGGCTTTTCTGCCCTTCCGCCATCAGGATAGATGATGGATCCTTGTCCTGAATGCATGCCTGATGACGGGCACCTGAAATAGGGTGTGGGCATAGGTAGATGGGATTCAGCCGAGTTAAGACTGTGCTTTTAAGGGCGGCGTCACGGGGACGCCAGCAGCAGCAGCAGTAGCAGCAGTAGAAGCCGAAGCAGAAGCGGAGAAGCAGCAGAAAGAACGCCAGAGAGCCCAGATACAGTGAAGACTTGCTCCCCTAGCCAGCACCCCTGCCTGCCATATGCCTGGTGAACCCCTAATAAAAAACCTGCAAAACTACTGAGGACTCTGACTCCTCCTTTACCCGGTCTGCATGGGATCAGAAAACCTGCACCGCGTCCAGTCCTGCCTTTACAACAACTCAAGCAGTTTAAAAAAAAAAAAAAAGTAGAAAAAAAGGAAGGATGGAGATCTGGAGACATGCTCTAGGTTAGTTAGCTGCTATACACACCAGACTGGAGAACGCCTAGAAAGCATTAACCCAGGACAGCAACCACTTCCTCGCAGCAAAGGGCAAGCAAGCCAGCAGGAGAGGACAGCCAAGAACATCTGAAGAGCTTTCCTTACAACAGACCTAGAGAATACCTTTCCTTTCCCCAGGCCAAAATGTCAATTATCTCTCTCTATGGTTATTTTCACATCAGAGATTACTGAGGCTAAGATGCTTTCATTGGCACTTGTGTCAAATCTTTTGAATCACATCTACGAGGGAGAAAGTCTTTTCACCTGTGTCTCCCTACAATTGTTTCCTTGATCCTCCTCTTCTCTCTCCTGTAAGCAGGTTCACAATTTCACCATTCAACATGTGTATATTCTGTGTTTATATCTGTAATAAGAAAACACATGTGACAGGCATGTAGTCCAACCTGTAATGATACTTTCATCATGGTTGAAGTGCTTATCCACTTAAAAACATTTTCCAGTGCAGATGTCCAGGCACCAACACACACATATGTTGAAGGTTATGGAAATAAAAGACAACAAGAAAACTAATGCAGGACCTGACTTTAGCTAGACTGGAGCCTGTATGAAGGGGAAACAGCGCTATGAAGTGCAGTGTGATTAGATGATGATACTGGAATACATATAATAGATTAGGTGTAAGTAATGAGTCAATAGCCAATGATCTGAAGTTGGCCACAGAAATATTGTTAACTGAGTAGCTCTAGTCTTAAGAAATGTAGATATTCTGTATGTAATGTATTCTTAAATGATGCTGAGAAATCTTTGTATGTGTGTATGTGCGTGTGCGTGTGCAAAGACTGACAGAAATAAGGCAATCCACTTTCCATAACCCATGGTCAAAGACTACGGGAGGGTTACTTCTCACACTTCTTCACAAATTTGTCTTATTTTCTGCTGTTACAGAAAATGCAGTTATTTGTGAACACACAAGTGAAGGAGCACCCAGATCTGCCTTTATTCTATATCTGAGGAAGGTGCTGAAGGTTCCACTCCTGGATCCAAACAGAGCCAGCTGGAACTTATCCAGGAAGCCCCATCCAGTCAGTGCTGTTTGGGATGAAGAAGGCTCTAGCGCTCTAGCCTTCCTGGCAGACTTACCTAGCACAGGCACAGCAGGCCCCCACTTGCACAGCCAGGAACAAGAACCTGGAAGAGAAGAATGATATCCAGTTCAGACTCACAGGAAAAGTCTTGGTCAGCAGTTTTCAAAGTGTAATCTGAGGAACCCCAGGGATTCCTTGCAGGAGTCCATCAGGTCAAAACCATTTTCACAATAAAATACCACTAAGATATTATCTACCTTTTTCACTTTTCTTCTCTCACCCAGTGGAGTCTTCCAGAGGTTGAGTAACATGTCATGGTACAAAAGCTAGGAGACTCTAGCTCTATTCTTTTAGGTAGGATATAAAGAGAGTGGCAAAAATGTATAACAATGCCATTCTTCTTATTAACTATATTGTTTGGGAAAACACTGATTTTCATAAAACATGTTATTTAAAATAAAATGTAAAGAGCTTATTGAAATTTTAAATTAATTAGTATTTTAAAGACTGTTTTAATTCTAATGTCATAAGTATCAGTAGAGATAGACACATAATCAAAAGCTCCATAGGATCCTGTATCATTTTCAGTATCAAGAGGGCAGGCCAATACCAAAATTTCCAAAGTGCTGCTCAAGTTGTCTATTTTGGTACTAGCTTCTGTTAAACAGTATCTGCTTTTAGTAACAGCAGTGATCAGTATGAGATCAGCACCGACTCTCACCAGGTTCTCCACTAAATACTTTATAAATGCTATTTCCAAACGCACCATCACCTTGAAAAAGAAATCAGCCTTGTCTGCCCCCAGACTGGAAGACTGGAGCTCTAAGGGACTGGGTTACTTGCCCAAAGTGAATCATCAAATCACACAGAGCAGGGCATAAACTCAAGTCAGGGAGGCTTCTGAGATGATGATCCTTTCACTACCTCATTTTCCAAAATAGCAATTATCACAATTTCTGCAAACTAACCTGGAGCAAAGCACACTAGGCCCAATCTCATTTAACATTGAATCGGCTCAAAATGCAGCACCATGCCATGCACAGCTCAAAATGACAACAACCTGGTTTCTCTAAATCCTGGCAAAGTCCTACACTCTACTTCCTACAAAAAACAGACCCCAATAAGTAGGGTTTATACCAGCTGTCCCCCATAGCATTAATAATGCCCTACTAGATAGAAAGGTGATAAATTATGGGGTCAGCTACCAAGAAGGCTATGAATGACCTTGGCTTAGAAAACCTACCTTTTTCAGTCAGTCTTAATTTTTAAGAAGCACTGAAATAGTTGATGAAGAGATACTATTACTTGCCGCTCAACTGTAGCTGAATTTAAAATTACATAAAGGGTAGAGAAGGGAAAAGAAATTCTAACTGACAAAATTTGCACAGCCATGATAGTCAATTCTGACCTTAAAAACCTAGAGCATGGTATGATCAGTATCTCAAAAAATATCAAGCATAGAAATACCATATAATCCAGCAATTCCACTTTGGGCCTATATAAAAAAAAAAACCTTCAAAATCAGGTTTGACCAAGTATTTGAACACCCATGTTCATGGCAGCATTATTTGTAATAGCTCAAAGGTAGAAAAAAAACAAGTGTTAACCAAGAGATGAATGGATAAAGTGTAGTACATCAATACAGTGAAATATTATTTAGCCTAACAAAGGAAGGAAATTCAGGACCTCCCCGGTGATGCAGCAGGTTGAACACAGCACTATGAAGCTATCCACAGCCTCTGCAGTGCAGTTTCGATTACTGGCGCAGCAGACCTCTCCTGCCTTGCCCACTGCTCCCCTCTGCGTGTCTTTGGTCCATCTGCCTGTTCTGCTCCCACTCTGTCTCTGGTGAATCCTCTCACCCTCCCGTACCTCTGGCCTGTACCCCAGCTCTTGTATAAATAAAATATTTTTTTTAAAAAAGGGAAGGAAATTCAGATACAAGCTAACACATGGATGAACTTTTAAGACATTATGCTTAGTGAAATAAGCCAGTCATCAAGGGCAGTACTGTACAATTCCACTCATATGAAGCTCCCAGAATCCTCAGAATCATAGAGATAGCGTGTTGAATGGTGATTACTAGGAGCTAGAATTGGGGGGTTGCTGTAAATGGAAGTTATTGTTGAATTAGCCCTAGAGATGGATGGTGGTGATGATGTACAACCTTGTGACTATATTTGATATCACTGAACTATATGCTTTAAAATGGCAAAAATGCATGTTACATCTAGTCATTCCTCAGTATCCATGCAAGATTAATTTCAACATCCTTGAAGATACTAAAATCCAAGGATCCTCAAGTGCCTTACATAAAATTGCACTTTACTTATGCACATCCTCCTGTTTACTTTAAATCATCTCTAGATTACTTATAACACTTAACACAGTGTAAATGTTTTGTAAATAGCTGTTATGTTGTTATTATTTGGGGAATGGGAAATGTTCAGTACTGAGAAACCATTGTAGAGCTAACTGCATAGTACATATTTTCAGTCCACAAGTGATTGAATGTGCAGATGCTTAACCCACGGATATATAGAATTGACTGTATATTTTACCAAAGGTTTAAAGAAAGCATATAAAAAGCTTTCCCAACATTAAGCAATTAGAAAAGAATATGTGCCAATACAAGGACATCTTACATCATGGTTTCAATCTTCGCCAATTTGTTAAATCCAGCCAAGCATTCATCTACTCAGTCAATGTTCATGGACCACCTCCTAGTTTATCAGGTACTCTGCTAGGAACTGACAGTTCAAAAGAGGAAGGAGATTTGGATCGTGTACACCAGGAGACCCCATCATAGTACCAGTTATACCAAAAGGCAACATGGAGACAACTACATCAGAGGAACTTCCACACTATAAATGACAAATTCTCTTGTAAACAAAGCATGACTTGTACAATGGGGAAAAAAAAAAAAAACCAATAAAGTCAAGTCCTCTAAAATATCAATATTTCTCAAAATTGAGGAACCTGTTTTTTTTTTTTTCCTAGAGAGACTGTTCCCTAAGCCCTCACCTTTATGAAATTAAGTCTTTAAAAGTCCTACTGGTCAAACAGTCTGTATCTTGTGACTAAATAATTTGTGGTTAATTTCTCTTCTTCAGCAGAGAAACGTTAAATGATGTTGTAATGCCTCTCACACAATGAACACAACTCTGTAAAAGGAACTTTTCCTTCCTTTGATACAGCAAACATCCTGTAAACAATTAATGCCCACTCTTTCAACTGACTGCTTTTGTTTACTGACAGGAAAGGAAGCCACAAATTCTCCAAGTGGCAAGAGGGACTCCAGAATTTTGCTTCATTTCCTACCAAGCAGGTGGTTTATATGAGGCAAGTGGCTATTGTCTTTTGCCTGGTTTTGGCTTTAGGGGGAAAAGTGAGTGAGCCTCATCAGAGGGAGGTCTTCTGGAGCAGGGGTATGAGGGGCTGTGGGCTGCTGTGCAGAGGTGGGAGAAGGTAAGGTGCCCCCTGTCCTCTGGGCTATTGCTGAGAGTGGGTGTCTCACTCTCTCAGCAATGCCAGAAAGACAGATTTGCAGGCAGACAGAGGCCTGGCCGTTTATTCTTACCAGCAGGTTCATCAGCTGTTTTCCCAGTGAAACAGGATTCTGAGAGAATGAGGGCAAATATTTTCTTTCCACTGAGGAGAATAAAAATATTCCATCTAGTCCCAAACCACTGTTTCTCCACTGACTGATTAGGATGGGCTTGGGAGTAGTCAGGAAAAGCCAACACCTGAGAAAAGTTCATTTTGGTTTTTTATTTTAAAAATAAAAATTCCTTTCAAAATAATGAGATCTCTCTGAGGGGCAAAAGTGTGGGGATTGTAGTCTGTGCATCTGTGAACTGCAACACGAGCATGGGCTACCTGCCTCTCCCCCCATTCTGGGGAGCCAGGTAGCCACAGGTCCTTCACCAAATCTTGAACCAAGTGCACATGCATAGGATGCATAGACCTCAGGGTGCACAGCTGAGGTCTAACCCAGACTTCACCTATTTTGCTACAGGGCAGGGAGAAGGGCACCCCAGAACCCCCAAACCTGTCTATACTAAACAGTTTCTGTCATCCACCGCATCAAGACAAAACAAATGGAAAAGAACTTTAATGCAATTAGTGTGCAACAAAGAAAAGACAGAGAATATGGTTTGCAAATCATGCACCTCAAGTTACCATCCCCTCGTGGGTAAATGCCCAAACAGTATTGGCCCAAAACTGGGCCACTGAGGCCTGAAAGTGTGCTAAAAGTCTAAAGCACCTTCTGGTGGGGACCCACAGAAAAGGGTCAGAAACAGTCAGACAAGTCTGGAAGGAAAAGAGCAAAATCAAAATCAAGATCAACACCCACTCTTAACCTCCCCATGGGTCTCACACCCACATCAGTTTCAAGGAGCCCAGGACCAAGAAGCAAGTGCTTCTTCACGTGTCTCTCTGCGCTATGTGCCTCTTCCAGGGCTCCTTCTGGCTCTCCATCCTGCTTCCTTCTCCAGTCCCCTCTGTAGCTTTTTCTCATCCCTGCTCAGTTCCACCCCAGGTACCTTGACTCGCTCCCTTTTTGGGGGAACCATCCTGTTACAATTCCAATAGCACAGTACACACCTCAGGAGACAGCCTCAGGAAGCAATGAGCGGATGTGCCATCCATGCTACACTGAAACAGTCAATCCTGTTGAGTGACAGATCACAGAATCCTGTAGACCAATATTAGATGATGCCATTTGCCCCAGGAAATGCATTTTGCAAAACACTGCGTTTGTCAGTGGCCGACATTCAACACCACTGGCCACTGACTACTGGTGGTGATCAGGCCTCACCATCTCACACATTTGCACACACTCACACACAATCACGGAGCTCCTGTCTATTGAAAGGGCTACTTTCACAAGGGTGTCTAAATCCCTGACACATCAGCACACCTCTAAAAAGTGTCACAAGCCTCAAGCAATGACCAACACCCGAGTGTCTGTTGACACTATGAATCAGGTCAGGGCAATGTAAAACCATGAATACAGCTAGTACTACAGCATCACTGGACACGTTTTCTTTTGCAATTTCAGCTGGGCATAAAGCATGACTGGCATCCAGGCCACTGCACATATCATTTTTGACTGAGAAAAACATATGACATCAGATCTACTCAGATATACTCTGAAACTTTTAAGTGCTCAATATACCATTGTCTATTACAGGCACCATGTGGTACAGCAGATCTCTAGATTATTCATCTTAGTAACTGGAACTTTATATCCACTGAAGAGAAAGCTCCCCATTCCCCCCATATCAAGATCTTCCCATCACCCAAAATACCCAGCATCCTTCACAGTTTCAGTCAAGGGCCTTCACCACAAATATTTTCAGGCAGAAAGTTTAAAAAAAACTTCCCAGACAGTGCCTCTGGCTCTTGCTCTCTCTTACTCCCAGAGATGATTATTTGCACCTCAAGCTGTAACATTTTTCAGTCAGACTCATATGTAATTAATTTATAAATGAATTCAACTTGCAAGTTCTTAATGAGCCTTAGGCATATGGGTAATCAATATATGGTGCAAAGAATCATCATGACCAGACAAGCTTCCTGTATTGCAAACATTTGTTGATGATTATGACATGATTAATTCGAAGGCTTTATCCCTTTTCCATAAATTTATTACATCAATTTTCCTCTGAAATTTTAAGAGTAAATAACTAAATTACAGTGACTATAGGGGTGGCATTGATGTGGTACAGGAAATACCCTGTGCTCTGTCAATATTTCCCACAAATAAGATAAATAAGGAAGATTTATCTTATTTAAATAAATAAGATAAATAAGGAAGATTCTTGGGAACCAATACATCCCTGCAAATTAAAGCTAAAATGTTTTAATGACTCCACAGTGAACACAGTCTGAGGTATCAGCCAAGGAAACTGAGTCACTAGCAATCTCTCCAACCTCTCCGTCGGCTCACTGTCCCATCACTCTTGCTCACACACCCAAATGGTGGTTTTAAGACTTGTTTAGGGGCCTCCCTGGTGGCACAAAGGTTGAGGGCTGGGCTGCGAAGCTGCCCGCAGCCTGTGCAGCGTCGGTTAGATTCCCGGCTGCCCGTGAGGGTCCCACATGGCGCGCAGACCTCTCCTGCCACGCCTGCTGCTCCCCTCAGCGGTGTACTTCATCAGTCTGCCTGTTCTGTTCCCCTCTTTGGCTCTGGTGTATTCTCTCACCCTCCCGCGCTTCTGACTATACCCAGTGCTTGTATAAATAAATAAATCTTAAAAAAAAAAAAAAAGACTTGCTTAGGTAGTGGGTGAAATAGCAAAAAGTCATGATATTGTTTTGGTGAACACTCCTCTTATCTACCCACTATGTAATACATTATGAATAGCAATTCAAATTTAATGTGGGTGCCAGGGACAGTTTTACTACCCCAAAGGTATACATGATGATTTTATTGCATCATTACAAGCACACCTATGTAGGAATAAAGCAACCGGATGTTGAACTTGAGTATAGCTGATACATGCTCTTCCATCCTCATTGGCTAGTTTACGTATCACTTGCATGTAGACACACAAAATATTACAAATGAGTTAGTATCATTCCTTAACATGATGGTTTATATGCATTATCTTAAAAGAGTTAAATACTTCTCCTATCTTAGCAGCACCTCAGCCCACATGAAGCAGAGTGGCTGTCCTATGGTATCCCACATTTCCTGCATACGTTCAACAAAATTCTAACATGTTAGGAGGCCAGTTTAAGACTGGGGGAGGGTCCTCTGTTCTAAACCTGGGAAGGTATTCATCATTTCAATGAAGAAAGGAAAGAATAAAACATGTCTATGAAATTTCAGTAAATTCTCTATTTTAAGAATTGGCACTAAAGCAACCATAACGACAGATTCAAAATGGAGTCACTATGCTAAGCCCCACCTCACTAAATCGAGACTTGATTTTTTTCCTCCTAGAAATGGACTCTTAGTCAATCAGGAATCACCTGAGGAGCACCACTAGTGATTTAGTCTTCCTGATAGGTTCCAGCCACTCCTAAAGGAAAAGTAAGCTTGCCAGAACGAACCCAATGTTTTGCCTGCTCTAACTTCCTTGTTCCCGTTCCCTTCTGCCTGTCAAAGTCTTCCATTTTGTAAAGCTCCTCAAAACTCATTTCTGGGCCTCCCCGGTGGCACAGCGGTTAAGCGCTAGGCTGTGAAGCTGCCCGCAGTGGCTGCAGTGCCGGTTCGATCCCCAGCAGCTGGCGAGGGTCCCACATGGCGCGCAGACCTCTCCTGCCACCCGCTGCTCCCCTTAGCAGTGTATTTTGTCAGTCTGTCTTTTCTGCTCCCCACTCTGGCTCTGGTGAATTCTCTCACCCTCCCGCACTTCTGACTGTTCCCAGTGCTTGTATAAATAAATAAATAAATCTTAAAAAAAAAAAAACTATTTCTATCTGCTAAATTGAATGCTGCCCAAGTCAAGACTCATTACATAAAGCCAATAAGATCTTTAAAATTTACTCAGCTGAAATTTATTTTCTAACAAAACTATTAAAGTCTAAATTTCAAACAAGAAACTATAGGTCTCTACAAAAGATAAAAATGCCCCAACTGGTAACTTTGCCAACTGTTTCCTGGCCCTGTGAAGGACAAGATCCATTATCCATTGTTGTAAATTTGTCTATTATAGACTTGACCACAACTAGAACAGAAAAAATACAAATGAGAGTGCAGGGTTAATATAATAATTATGATGCCGTGTTTTGGGGTTGCGAAGGTGAGGAAAAAAAGTATTGCAGACAATATGTATCAAATATTTACCAAAATAATAAGGGTACATTTCATTGAAGCCCTCATTACTTCCCACTGTTCAGATTTTAAATAGTCATGCATATACTCAACTGAAATGTAGATCTTTATTTTACATACATAAGAGTAGAAAATGCAAAGCTAATTTCTGTAACTGAACACAATCTGGGGGGCAAATGAAACCATTTGAAATGTAGTGAAAGAATAATCTTTATCATCAACTTAGGTTATACACTGTATTCAAGAAAAATAACTATAAACTTTTTCTGTACCAATATATTAGACCTTTAGAGGACAGTTTTATAAATATAGTCAGTAAAGTATTCTTTGTTAGAGGCCAATGCTTATTTTCTTGCTCCACCATGTCCCACCCCAGTAAAGGAAGATATTTTACAACTTGTAACATGGAAGTTAAAAGGATTCATCAGGTCACCATAAAACAATATGGCCCTCATTATACAAGCACAGGTGATTGTATTATTACACAAGCACAGGTCCTTATAATACAAGCACAAGTTTCTGTTTGAGTAAAGTGGGTGGAAGAATGAGACGGGCCAAAGATTAAGCATTTTGCATAAATGGAAATTCATTAACACATCGTCATCTCCTCTAGCTATCCGGACCTGTCTCTTCCTCTCCTTCCTACCTTCCTTTCTCTCACCTCTGAGATGTCTTCCCACTTGAAAGGAAAAGGCAAAAGCTGGAGTCCTGCAGTTGTATGCACGCATGAGAATAAAGAAGCACAGCAGTGAAACAATACAAAGAGAACAGAAAAGAAAGTCCTAGACGCCTCATTCTCCAATAACAAGTTTGCCTTAATCTTCATAATCTAACAAGGAAAAGCAAAGTGAAAAGGATGTTAAGAGTGCTGATACTGAACATGCAGATGACTATCAGCCGCCTGCTGTGGCTATGTGAGACACCAACCCATGGTGGTCTAGTGGCTGGGACTCAGCACTGCCACCGCAGCCTGGGATCCATTCCTGGCTGGGAAACTGGGCCTGAAAACCTGCAATTTTGGTATCAACTGGGTTTATAGAAACTGTGAAAAGCAAAAATGCAGGTTTGGGGATAATGTAGCTACTGACTCCCAAACAACTCACAGTACTTGGTGAATTGAATGAAATATTTCACCAGCTTAAAGTGGCAAAAATGTAGTGAGTGAGACTGGAAAAGGTGGTACCTCAAATCTATAAAAATAACAATAGTCATAAAAAGAAAACAATGCAGGGAATAGGGTTAGAATAATATTTCAGAACAAAAGGTCAACATGCAAAGAAGATAATATTTACATAGCTTGGTTTCAATAGCAAATGCAGAAAAAAACCCTCAGTTGCTCCTCAAGGCCTGGCTTGTTTGCTCTGGACACTGATGGGGCTGGGACACTGGGTGTTCCCTACAGTTCTGCACACACTGTCCTTTTGACATTTCCTCAATGATCATGTGGGTCTTGCTTGATTACAGTGAAGTCAATTAAAAAGACAATCACAAAATAGAATGTCTAAGTTTCTCTTATCCATCTCTTAAGAAAAAGATATCCAATAACGCATTAATATTTGATTAGACATATTCATTTTCTCTAGACAAGTCCTTCATCTCCACAGTATCTCCATGGCTGGGGATTCCTAATGGAGAGACAGTTAAAGGATACTTGGCTCATCTCAGTAAGCTCTCAAAGACTCATGCCAGAGTAAACTAAGTCCCCAGGGGGGTCCTTGACACCATCACCCGAAATCAGAAAACTCAAGTGAAAAATAAAGTGGGGCAAAAATACCAAATTATGAGTAACCGACTACCCTGACTGGCTTAAATTTATCAAAGAAACAAGCAAAACAAAGCAAAGACAGCAGTTCCAACAGATAAAAGCATAAATTAGTCTTAATTATCAGCAAGATGAATTTCTTTTAAAGAAGAACAAAGAAAAGCACTGATAGAAATGACAAGGTATTCTTCTAGGCACTAAAACCTTTCTTTTCTGGGATTACCCAAGAAGAACACACTTTTGGTGCTTCATATAGAGAAAATGAAATAAACTGCCTGTAACTGCCTACTCACCATGCAAAACCATGAGGAAACAGGAGTGAATGACACTTTGTCAGGAAAAGCAGGCTCCAGTTCAAAACCAATCCTTTACAGTGGACTCATTCCCAGTCAGGGAAACCACTGCTCAGCTTTTTAGGATAAAATAAGCAACAGTTGCAATTGCAGCTGAAGAGCTTTTACATAGCTGGGTTCAGGGACCTCAGTGGAACAGGGGACAGACCTACCAGGCCTAAGTAACCAAGGTGATTACAATCAGGATAGCTTGGGAGGAGAGGGGCTGTGCAGGTCTGTGTTCCAATCATTTTATTACTTTTATAATACAAGAAAAAAAATTACCTTCATAAATGGGATTTTAAAACACCCACTCAAATTTATAAACCCATTACTCTCAATATAATTATTCAAACTACAACATATATTTCTTAAGTAAAGTATCAGGCACTGATAGTGAGACATTCAGAATGTATGAGCTGACATCCCCAAAGATGGTTGTGCACTCCAGTGCCTCTCTTACACTGCCTACCCGCCCCCACCCTATCTATGATCGGTTTCTGTAATACTCAGTACAAATCCAGTCTAGCTTCTGCTTCACTTAGCACCTTTCCCATCTGGCTCAGAGCAACAATTCTCACAGTGAGAAACAAGAACCTCCTACAATTCCCCAGGCTCTTCAACTGTAAGGTCAAACTACTTTCAAAATAATTCTAAGTCATTACCTGCCTGTTTTATTGCAGAGATGGTACGAAAGTAACAATATGTAAAACTATCAGCACAATGGAGCAGAGCTAAGCCAAGCATAGCATCTAAAACCTGGTACTACACCACTCAGTTATAACTGATGAGTGAAGAATGAATGGATGGAAAAATGGTCTCAATGTTTTTGATGAACAAGTCAAAATAATTCATTTTATTAAAGCTCTGTTCTTAAACACGCACTTTTTCATATTCTGTGGGATGAGTGTTGTTAGGGTGATGGTGTTGCAAGGAAAAGCACCTGTGACATGGAACCCTGAGGTGAACAAGACAAATGATTCATGGGACATCCGGTGGGAGTGCAAACTAGTCCAACCACTATGGAAAGCTGTGTGGAGATTCCTCAACCTACTAAAGATGGAGCTTTCATATGATCCAGCAATTCCACTCCTAGGTATTTACCCAAAGGACACAGAAACATTAATTCCAAATAGCACCTGCACCCCTATGTTTATAGCAGCACAATTTACAATAGCTAAGCTTTGGAAACAACCCAAATGCCCAAAAATAGATGACTGGATCAAGAAGATGTGGTACATATACACAATGGAATATTACTCAGCATTCAAAAAAGATAAACACATGCAATTTGCAGCAACATGGACGGCGCTGGAAGGGATCATGCTCAGCGAAATAAGCCAGAAAGAAAAAGAAAAATACCAGATGGTCTCACTCATAACAGGAATCTAGAAAACCTAAATATGGATCAGGAAAAAGAATAACTATAAGAAAGAAAAAAAAAAAACAACAAACAACTGTGAACCAGAGACACTCTTTGTGGTGGGGGGAAGGAGGGATTGGGGTCAAAATCCGGGTTGCAATTGTATGGGGAATATAAAAATTTTTTAAAAAGTCAATAAAAAAAAGACAGAAAACCCAATAAAGTTGTCCCTAATCATGAAAAAAAATTAAAAAAATAAAAATGAGATATACAGGGCCTCCCTGGTGGTGCAGGGATTGAAGACAGTGCTGCCAAGCTATCGCCAGCCACAGCAGCATGACTTCGATCCCCGGACAGAATGCTAACGCACATGGCACAGCAGACCTCTCCTGTCTGGCCAACTGCTCTCCTCAGCAGTGTATTTCAGTCAGTGTGCCTCTTCTGCTTCCCACCGTCTCTGGTGAATCCTCTCACTCCCCGCACTTCTGGCTTACACTCAGTTCTTGTATGCATAAATAAATAAATCTTTAAAAAATGAGATATATGAACTATGGTTATGCAGACATGGCTACCTGGTAGCTGTTTTATAGAAAAGGAATGAAATGGACCCACTTTCAAGGAAAAATAAAATACCAAACAAGGTTTTATGCAAAACCTAGACTTTCTGAAAGCTTATATAGCCATATCCACTGTGAAGCCGACAACATCTCTACAGACTTTCCTAATTGATAATTATTATTGTTTTTGATAATGCAAAATGAAACATATCAACATGTGGGAAATTTTCCAAATGAACAATCCCAATATTAAAACTATACACAGAAAGGACATTTAGACGTTCATAGATGGAGTTTCAAATTCTACATCTCAAGAATGTAGAATTCTTGTAGAACATAGAATGTAGATTCTTAAAGAATCCACTGCTTGTTTATTGCAGCATCAGAGAAGATTCACAATTATCAAAATAGAAATTCAAGTCTCCCTCCCCCCAACTTCCCCAACTGCACAGCTTTGCGAGGCTGGATCTTCTCCATCCACATAGCAAAAGTGACATCACATCAGAATGAAGACATATGACAGATGAGAACCTCGCTATCTTCCACTAAGTCAGGTAATAAAAGATATTTGCAGAAAATGATAAATACATTTATCAATAAAGTTTCTACTGTTTTTAGAAAAGTTTCCTTTTGGCATTCATGTTGACATGTGGTAGATATTACTTTTTTAATTTAATCACAATTTTTAAAATCTCATTTTTATTTCTAATGTGATAAATATCCATAGATAGAATCCATATAAATAAAAGTTCTTTGGAGTCCTCAGTAATTTTTTTAGGAGTGTATAAATGTCCAGAGATTAAAATGTGTGGGAGTTACTGTTTAAATAACATTAGATGGCAATTCTCACAATGAAACAAATTTGAGAAATAAAGCGGATAAACTAAAACATCTTAATCATCAGGTGACAATGCAAAAAGCATTGCTATTTTAATTCCTTAAGCCCAACACACACCTATTGAGGTTTCTCTATAGGGACAGACAACTGGTTAAAGTATTTGAACATATGGGTCTCCATTAAGCTCCTATAAGTTTCCCAAATGACACATCTTATGTGACAGTACAGTAACACCATATGTAAATTTACTCAATTAGCTCAGTGATACTTACACAATCTCCCAAGTTCACTAACATTCACAACGTTGTCTTTTGCCACCATTGGCTGAGATATCTTGTTGAATTATTGATTTTCTGCCAATTAATTACCATACTAAGATTCAGTTAGGCTTATCACTGCATATTTTTTTCCCAGTCTCACTTTTGTACCCTATAGAGTCTGTTGGGGAATCAAAATAATTGGAAACCCAAGGATGAGAAACTGAATTCTAAAAATATCCTCAGTATAACTGACAAATAAACCCAGTTGTCAGACATTTAAATGGGCTAAGATCTATTTTCCCCTGGATTCCAGTCTTTGAAGCTTTCCACTTAGATCTTCTCTCAAGTCTCCATCAATTCAACAACTTTACTATGTGAATCTCAGAATAAATCAGTTTTACTGAACCTGGCTGTAGACTGATGAGCAATCCATGTATACTCTATTCATAAAGGTAGCATGCTTGAAATATAAGAATAGTAAAATGCAAGTAAAAATTTCACTATCTAGCTGGAAAGCATGAGTCTAAGGAGGAGAAATAGTTTCTCCTCAAATAACAGACAGTGAAGTAGATACTCCTGCCACAGTTCACAAATCACCTATGCTAGGATTAAGACTCCAAAGCAAAAAAATAAATAAATTAAAACAAAAAAGCCTCAAAGCAAATGAGTAATTTCATTTCTGTCTTAAGCAAAGGCTTCCTCTGCACAATCCACCTGAAGAACCTGCAATCCGGTGGTGCAAGTCCCATCGCTAGGGTTGCACGTGTTCGTAGGTTGCCTCACCATGTCTCAGCCTGGAATTCAGTAGGGAAAGCAGATCCCATATCCGAGCATGAAATGGGGCAGGATGTCCATCCTCACCTCCCTGTTCTCAAACACTCTCACCTCCGTCCTGTGGTTCTAACAGGCAGGCTATTCAAAGTCGCAGGAATTCCTCTCAAGAATCCCACGACTCTTCTTGATTTCCCTAATGTGCATGTCACTGATTGGAGCAGCGAGATTCAGTTTGTCTCAACTTATTTTTGTACTCTTCAGTCTGGAGAAAGTTAAACAAATTAAGCCAAAGTGTAACAGCTGAAGGAGAAAGAGGAGGAAAGGAAGAACTTTAACTCATTCACAGCATCAACATTAAGATGACTTCTGGAGAAAAGAGGAATTTCTAAGTTGACACACTATTCTGAAAAGAGGAAGACAGAGAAACCACTCAGTGGATTGAAGTCATGCGCTAATTCAGATCACATCCCTTCCCACTTCCTGAAGGGCTATGTGGAGCCCACAGCATTGTCACACTCTGTCCTCTATCCACACCACTCACAGCAGACCAAAGTCACAATTATGAAAAAGTGAACTCAAGAACAGGCCCTAGACAAAGGAAACCGGATACAGAAGGAACCCTTTCAAGAGAACTGAAATCCATCAACTAAAGCACAAATAACACAACAGGAAGAACTTAATTTATAAGAGCTTCCTCAATAGCATAGAACACACAAAAGGTATTAAATCTTGACCAAATCAATGATCTCTTTTTTTTAAAAAAGCTGGTAAATCAGAACAAGGTTGCTATAAAGGTGTGGGTTTGTTTTCCAGTCAGATGGTGGAGTGCTTTATTGCCTTGTTAGACTCTCCAGCACCCTATGTGAAAGTACCAACCCCAACAGGAACAATGAGAAAAGAGTCAAGTGTATGTGAATGGAAAGACAGTAAAACAAAAATGAGCAACTCTGCTTACTACAAAAATATTCCACATGTGATTTGCTACTTCCCTAACCAAACTGGAAAATAATAATCCAGCTGTTTGGATTTAAAAAAAAAAAAAAAGAGCACTGATATTTTCCACATAGCCTACAGGGCATTGGAATCAACCCTATAATGGCAGGACTAACTAACATTGGGCTGCCTGGTTCTCTCTTCCACCAGCCCCATCGGTTCTGTTCCTCCCTGGGTCATTCTGGGGTGTGGAGGAGCTGCCTCCAAGCCGGGTGGGAGAGTGAAGCTCTGACCAAAACAGCACCAGACAGAGCAGCAGGAAACCCAGGGCCTGCTGTGAAGGCCTTTTCAGACCAGCTGCCCCCACCAGGGTGTAGGAAGGTAGATATCTCCCTCCACTGTCTTCACACAGACACTGGCTTAACCTTTAACCCAGAACTGCTTGACTGTCTAGCACCTTTGCTTCTGGACATGATTTTGTCTGCAAGCTCGCTCTTTTGACCTTACAATGCAATTTACCCACCAACATGATTTTCTCGCAGCTGTCTACTCTCCTTAGTAAGGCCATGACAGGTTGGTCTCAGAAAGTCAAAAAGATAAGGAAGTTTTAGAAATGAGAGGGGAAATGCTCCAGAGCCCTTGTACCCACTTCCCCTCTCCCCCTCCCCCCAAAAAAAAAACCAAACACAAACAACCTTCCAGCCAAGTGGCCAGTTGACAGAGGTTACTTAAATATCTAACAGTTTACAGATACACATCCAACTTGTCCTCGATGGAGAAAAGCTAAAGTCATTTCTCGTGTTTTAAATTTTAACTTACTAGAATTCGCTAAGATTCTCATTTCAAGAAAATAAAACCGGGCCTCCCCGGTGGCGCAGTGGTTGAGCGCTGGGTTGCGAAGCTGCCCGCGGCCTCTGCGGCGCCGGTTCGATCCCCGGCTGCTCCCCGGCCACCAGAGGAGGGTCCCACATGGCGCGCAGACCTCTCCTGCCGCCCGCTGCTCCCCTCAGCAGTGTACTTCGGTCCCTCTGCCTGTTCTGCTCCCCGCTCTGGCTCTGGTGAATCCTCTCACCCTCCTGCGCTTCTGACTGTACCCAGTGCATGTATAAACAAAACAAACAAACAAACAAATAAAAAAAAATGCCTCTATTAAAAAAAAAAAAGAAAAGAAAACCACAGTTGAAATGGCAGCAGCCTAGGCCTCGGAGCACTGCCTGCCAGGAAGGGCCACGCCCCCAGGGGCTTCCTTCAGGACTGTCCTCCTGGTTCAGTGCTTCCTTTTCTCCTGTGTCTCTTTTATCCCACTTGCTGGAAAGAGGCTGCAAGAGTCAGGAGAAAAAAAAAAAAAAGATGACTGAACTATCTATTTCCACTAATTTATTACTGAAAATAAACCACCAGAAAAAGGGAAGAAAAAGAATGTAAAATTATCCTTTCTTAAACACACACCCGCGCCAGCACATGTACACACATGCGCACACACACATACACTCTTAGAGGCAGTCTGAGAGCAAGAGGAATATTTAGCACAGACATTTGCAGACACTTACTGTCTGAATTAAAATGGGAAACTGCATAGATAGAAGTCACTGAATAATTAGCAGTGACAACAATTTTACTCTGCTATCTGCCAGATACAATTACTTTCACTCCATCTCCGGAGGTAAACACATCTAAACTGCTAGAGCTGAATGGGACCACCTGCCGCTGGTTTTTTAAAGGTTCTCAATTTTGGGATAAGATCCCCGGCTGCTCCCCGGCCACTGGAGGAGGGTCCCACATGGCGCGCAGACCTCTCCTGCTGCCTGCTGCTCCCCTCAGCAGTGTACTTCGGTCCCTCTGCCTGCTCTGCTCCCCGCTCTGGCTCTGGTGAATTCTCTCACCCTCCCGCGCTTCTGACTGTACCCAGTGCATGTATAAACAAAAACAAACAAACAAATAAATAAATAAAACATGCCTCTATTAAAAAAATAATAATAAAATAAAATAAAATGAAATAGTCATGTTCTATTATAAATTAAGACTGCTGGTCTTAAACAAAAATAACTTGTGGTTTCTATATGAAAATAAAACTAAAACAAATTTATCAGACTGTTTATATACTTCTGGTCCTAAGACATAAGAAGACTAAGAAAAACATTCTGAATCAACAAAGAAAGGAATGTTTATGGCTAACCAAGACCTGGTTACCTAGGTTTTCTAGACTTTAAAAATATGTATTTTTCAGGACCTTTATATAAGCTTCCATGAAAGCACCTTAGAAAACTAACAAGAAGACTAATTTCTTGATTTAAAATAAAAATGAGTACTCATGTTTCCAACTTTAGTTTATTCTTTTCATATGTTCACAAAAAAGAAAGTGAGCTGAAAATGTCTTTCTCTCCTTAAATCCTACATTTCATACTTTTCTGTAGTCCAACTAGAACAATGCAAGGGGGAAAGGTATTGCAAATAATGAAGAATCAGTTCCTGGTAATTCTTAACCTCAAAAGATTCTCAGTTTTAACAGTGTCCCAACCCTATGTCTACACCTATCAGGCATGTTCAAATACCTAGGAAACCCAGACACCAGCTGCAAATAAAAATAAAAATAAGAAAAGATTCTGAAGACAGGAACTGCATGAATTACTCTATCTCATGACACACATGGACAACATACACAAAAGCCACACATTGAAGAAAAAATGAGATATTTTTCTGAAAGTTCTAAATTAAATATTGTACTCTTCACAAAGTTATCTGTAAAAGGTTCACATATCTGGCCCAACTCCTAACAGTCAAGAAATGTTCATTTGCTTTACGGAAGTCCTATGATGCAGCAAGTTGACTGAGTTCTTGCTGTGTCCCCAGGACAGGGGCTGGGAGACCAGGACCAGCCACGGCCGGGCCACTGAATGCATTCTCCTCTGGATTTGAACCCACATTTCAAGATATTCCTCAACATAAATTGACTATGGTGGTGGACTATGGGTGATTTGGCAGTGGGCACACTACAGTGGTAACCTGATGGGGGTATCCAAATATTACCTCAATTAAAAATAAATAAAATAAATTTAATTTTTAAAAATTTGAAAATAAAAGATATTCCTGAAAGCAAATGGGATATGAACCTGGGCACTGCTTTTAAGACCTGACCTAGAGACTATGTTACATTTCAAAAAAAAAAAAAATGCAGTTCAGTAGAATTAAGAATTCTGAAATAACTATTAGAAAGACTTACTGTCTCTAGAGTGCTTTTCATAAAATGATTTATTATGGCTCCACTAAAATGATTAAAGCGAAACATTTCCAACTATCTATAAAACGTTGCTAGGCATCTTGAAAGTTAGAGAGTGGAAAGAATTTTCCCACACGTTGTCAAAATAAAATGAAAAGAGAGAAATTCTCAGCAACACTGAGAACAAAATAAAGATATCCCATTTGAAAAAAAAAAAAAGTCCTCTTGTGAAATAAGCAATCCCTACAGAGCCAGAATGATGATCTGTAAAGGGGTGTGCTTCTCTGTGCACACATCAAGGGCAGAGACATCACTCGGACAGGCACCGTCTGGCAGGTCTGTATGGTCGATGCTAACACACAAGCTGGTCCAGCACCCCCTCCATACACTGCGACCCGAGCACTCCCCACTGTTGCCCTGACTTCTGCCCAAAGGCCAGACCCCTGACCCTCTAGAAATCCCTAGGCTCTAGTCTACACATAACTGGCCCCATCCCCCATTACCTCTCAAAATCCTACTCCCCTCCAGTCTCTCAATGACCTCACTCCACTGCTCCATCCGGACTATAACAGACTTGCACTGCATGACTTCACATAACTGATAACAGAAAAAGCAAACATAGGACATGAACCAAACGAAAGGGAAAGGAAAATAGAGCTGGAGCTGGAAAGTGGCTACGGCCCATGATGGGGGCGGTGGTGAGTAAGTGAATGAATAAAAATGAAAGTGAATGAATAAAAATGAGCAGCTGGTGCTAAGAGGAAGAGTGCAAATATAAGAAAAACCTGAGTCAGAGGGGCTGGTGTCAAAGGCAAAGCATGTAGGGGAGATACTGGCAGATACCCAGAAGAGTCAGAGTGGGGGTTCTTCCCACAACCTCAGTTATTGCTCCTCATCATGCATTCCAACAGCTCTGTTCGGAATGACTATGTCTTCAGATTTGTTGTTCCTGTACGTTCCATCCTCATTCTCTTCCTGGGAGAAAATCCTCAGACCAGGAATCAAGGGAGTGGAGTCCATTCTTCTTTCCCTGGCCTCATGTTAATAACTACATTCCCTTTTAGACTTTCAGAAAATTGATAGGCTGATATTCCCACTGAAGTTTCCCCCAATCCTACAACTCTCAATGCCTGAGTCCCCTAAATATAACAGACTTAGATCTAATCAGAAATGATCTAACACCATCTAATTTACCTAGCAGTGGAAGTCCCCCAAATCACATAGACTGTCTAGGCTAGAATGTTCTATGAGAGGAATAGCAGAGCTGCAGCCCTCCAGTGGGCTGTGCTGATACACAGGGGTCTCAGGTCTAAAACAGGAGGGGGGCCCCATCCCAGGCTTCCTGTTACAATCCCTGAGGAGCTCTGGGAACTCCTGATGTCACGCTGCACCTACTTCAGTTAGATTGGAATCTCTGGGCGAGGGCCCCTACATCTGCAGTTTCTCAAATTCCTCCACTCCACCCATGACCTCAACATGCAGCCAAGTTAGAGGAGATTCTACAGAAGCAGTAGCAAGGGCCTACTACTGAAGAACAGCAGCAGCTAACCAGGAACCAAGCTGCTTCCTGCTGAGCGCTTACACTGTCCTTTTCAGGCATCCCCTCCTTTACCTCCAACTGCCCTTCACCGGTGGAAGTGACTGGTCAACTGACGACTGAGGTCCAGTTGGGACTATGAGCTGGGATAGGAATAGCTGTCGCTATTCCCTTTCATTCATACAAAGACTACTTACCTGCAAGGCAGATCATCTCTGTTCCAAACAGCCTTGAGGCAATGAAGAAAGCCTCACTCTAAGAAACTCCGTTAAAAAAAAAAAAAAAAAAAAACAGAAATCATGAAAGACAAGAGAAAAATGCAAGCTTGGGTCCTCAACTATAACTGACGGTGCATTAGCAAACGACCAAGGAGCAGCCAGGGACACCCGCCTCCCGTGTTATATAGCATCACCCGGCTGCCCAGCTCCGCCCCGTTCCTGGTAGTTAGACCAAGCAGTTTCCTTGCAAGAGGGGGCAGGGAACAGGACACACCAAAAACAGATCTAGAAATGGGGGCAGGCAACAGGGCACATCCCCAACAAATCTAGAAATGGAAACAGGGAACAGGGCACATCCCCAACAAATCTAACAAAAAGTTTCAACCTAACCTGACCAACAGATCTAGAAATGGGGGCAAGAACAGGGCACATCCCTAACAAATCTAACAAAAAGTTTCAACCTAACAGGACACAACCTCCCTCTACCCTCACCCTCCCAGAGGAGGCAAGCAGCAGGGCAAAGAAGGTCAGAAGCACACTACTCTTTGTCTCCAGGGTCACTGTTGTCACAGTGTATATCCTAACTCTTTTCAGCTGTCACCTTCTTCACAAAGGAGAGAAGGCCCGGGGTCTGGACACTCTCCCGGCACACTAATCTCACTGCATCCAGCTGGAACAGGCGTCAGGTCTGCAGAGTCATCTTTTGTGCTCCCCCCACAATAGGGGTCTTCAGAATCCTGCCTGTCATATAAACTGTCTAAAGTGCTCTTTCAGTGGCAGAGAGGGACTGAGCCTTAGAAATTAGAGTCTATGCAACAAATGACCATTTTCTTCCAATTAATGTAATTCATTATAATATAATTTAGTAGAGTAACAAAAATAAATAAAACCTGATTTATAGAGATATTTGAAATTTGCGATTTATTCCTTCAAAATTTTCAAAGGGAAAAATCTTAGCTTCATTATAAATAAATGGAAAGCATTATTCAATGCTCATTTAGAGGATCCAATGGGTCCCCAGAAACACTTGCATACTAATGAGTAACTCAGAATAAATATTAATACTATTGTCCACAAGGGCTGAAAAGTCCATGGTTGAATGATTTCCCATGCTGTTTTCAAAATTGCTCCAATTCACTAATAATGGCTACAGAATGCTACCTTTATGAAGAAAAGTTAACAATGGGTTTGAAGCTGGGGATAGAGGTGAAAGCAGTAGTCAGAGACAAAAGAAGGAGAGGAAAAAGACTAGAGAAATCTTCCTTAAAACCAATCTGGATGTCAGTGAGTCAACAGGCTGACATTAAGGATTTCTAATGCTGAGTTTCTTGCTAGCTTGCTCTTCTCTCTCCCTCCCTCTACCACGCCCCAGTCACCCAGAAGCTCAGCTCCACCCAGTCCTGATAGCTAGTCCAAGGTGGCTGGGTGTAAGTGGGGGTGGGGAACATGGCACCTCCTGAACAGATCTACCGACAAGTTTTAACCCAACCAGGCACAACCTCCCTCACCCAGCACCTCTGCAGCAGTGGCAACGACCTCCTCCTGATAGAGCTCCAAGCATAACGTGCACTGCAGTCCAAAAGTCCTCTGACCTTTACATGGCAGAGCCTCCAATTTAGCCTCCCCCAATAGTGACAGGGTCTTCTGGCCTCGACTTTTACTTGCTTATAGTTTTAATGTTCTTTCAAAGACACCTTGTGTATAACAGAAGAAACCTGCTGTCCATTCTAGAAATATCACACAGACCTAAAGCTTAGACACTGCTAAGCCAGACAGAGAGAGGAACCAGAAAACAGGACTTAGAGGCACCTGAACCCCCAAACTTTCTTGGTCTGGTGGGAAGGAGGCATTTAAGGAGCTGCCTTCTGTGACACAATGTTATTCTCTGACTTGAAGCTGGTTCCTGAGTTCATCTGTGTGTTCTCCTCTCTCTCTCTCTCTCTCTCTCTCTCTCTCTCTCTCTCTCTCTCTCTCTCTCTCTCTCGCAAGCGTACACTCAACAAAAGACTTCTAAACTTAGGATTTTTAGCATGTTCATTTAAATTTAATTCACTAATTGCTAATTAAGCAATTACCTAATGACCTGAAAGCCACCAGATCCAGGATCCAGAAACTTTGCTCCCCTTAGCAAATAATGAGTATCCCCTGGGAGGACAGCACCCAGACAACTGCTCTAAAACCCGGAAGGTAACAAGAATGGCAATGGGGGTCCTAGATTCAGATTGCATATTTTTTTTTAATAAACAACAGAGCTGCTGCTGGCTAGCTGGAATCCTGCCGCTGCTGCAAAGCTGCCTACTCTGCCAGGCCAGTAACAGCTCCATGAATCTGACAGCAAAGCTAATCCAATGGCTGCTTTCTGACATCTTGCATTCCCCCCTCACTGCACCACTTGGCAGGAGGATTCAGGACAACAGAATGTTGACAGTTTTGCAGCAAAGCTCTGCCAGTAAGAATTTTGGCCAAGGGCAAATTTTTACCTGTTGCAGGAAGTTGCATCATCTGTATGCTATCAGATCAAAATGTGTTACCAACTCTGAGGCAACCCACAAATGGATGGTGTGCAAGGCAATGTGCCCACCCATGGGGCTCACCGGCAGGAAGCAGCCCTGATATTCATCCAGAGGTCAGGGAGCAGGGCTGCACAAGGGAAAAGTACCGCCCACCCGCTCTGAGATCTGAAGCAATTCCCCTCTCAGGTGTGTTGCTGCAGGACTGAGCAGAGTCCTTAAGACAGATTTGTGCAAGGCCTGAGCCTGCCACTAAAATGACTGTAATTACTCTCTGCAGGGCTGGAGGAAGGTGGCAACACAAACCTAGCAGGCCCAGCTAAGTGAGCGAGTGCATCGCTCAAAAGTAATAAACAGACTATTCATTAATCGTGTATCTTCCTAGGCATCTCCTACTCAAGGTGAGAAGCACCTTCCTGAATGTGTGGTGCTAAAGACTAATCAAACGGCGAGTTTAGCAATGAATATACTAAATATCAGGAAGCAATCGCATGGGCTTGAGCTCTGTAGGGCTCTTGCCAGAATCATGGGCAAATAATCCATGCCGGAGTTTACTGCCTTCCCAATGGGCACCCTTGGCCCTGAACTGACTCTGAAAGTGAGACCTTTAGCTTTTCTGGGTGCTTGCCAGGATGCTTGAGAACTTCAAGTTCAGCTCTGGAAGGAGCAATAAACTAATGAGAGCCGTTTTGAGATTTCAAATGAAAGGGTAGTGATGGTCACAGAGTTTACCACACCCCCCCCACCCCCCCAAAAAAGGGAAAGAAAACAAAAATCCTACATTTGCATATCTGTGCTGTGCTGTTTTAAGCACCATTAGAAAGTACATTGTGAAAACAAAAATTATAACATCAACTTTTTTTTTTTTTTTTCAGTTACCCTCCCTAATAAATGACAGCCAAATCAGCACTCCCTTTCATTCTCAATCAAGTTACTTCTAACTTATTCTGGCTACTTCTGGCCTGTCAGGGCAAGACTGCCTCATCTGGGCAAAGGCCTCACCCTCTGTGAAGCTGGAGTTATGAATATGACAGGATGAGAGAATTGGGTTGCTAGGATGACTTGAGAATCAAACTATTGCTGTCTGAAATTGGCTTTTTTTTTTTTTTTTTGCCTGAGGGTGTCTGTTTATGTAATTTGTTTTAAATTGAAAGGAGTGCTGGGTGACCACGTGGTCTCTCTGAGCTAGCAGCACAGTCAGCAGAAGGAGTCCTGAGCTCCCCAAACACAACACTGCAGGTCCAGGGCAGGAGGCCGGCAGTCACTCCCGAGAGAAACGGAAGCCTCAGGGGACGGGGACACACACACACACACACACACACACACACACACACACACACACACTCTGCAACTGCTCACTCTCTGCAAGTTCTTTCCTGTGGCCAGCAGACCCCAAGACAAATCTTCAGGACAACTGTACCTCCAGGAAAGCAGTAACACCCCCCTCCTGAGACTGGAGTGAATTAAAAGGGGAGACAGGGTTACTAGCAGCCATGGTTAAAGAGTGAAGCTGCATCCAGCCACAGGCCAGGCACAAGACAGACATGATGAAGGCTTCCCGTCCGACAGCTACAGCCCTCTAACTAAGGCCTGATGCTCTCCCGGGAAGCCGTGGACACCATCCAAGAACAGTTAAGAGTGGAAGGGAGTTTCAGGACTCAATTTCTAAATGGATGGATATTCCTGTCTTCCCCACAGCTCCTCTCTAACTAAAATTTTACAGTGGTGCATTGTTTAAAAACCTCTGGAGCAACAATCAAAGGTAATTCACAACACTGATGACCAGGGAAGTCTTTTTTCATGATTAATCATGGCCTCTTGAACACACGAGGTTTCCTGTCTTTTTGTGCCTTAAATATATTTCTGCTAGAGGTGAAACTTGGCCCATTTGGGGATGTTCTGGATTCAGGAAAAAGAAAAACTAGAGATTAATGATACAGATTCTGTTTAATATACCTAGAATTTTTCCCAAAATGCCAAATGGTCAAGCCAAGTTGGAACAGTCCACAGATAACAAACTTACTTCTCCTTGATTGAACATTTTTCAACCAGGTAGATAAAATGAATTCTTTCAAAGCATACTGTCAAAGTCAAGTCCTCATATTATTTTCATCTTGTAGAATGTTTAATAGGTGAACTTGTGATTAAAAAAAAAAAGTTGGCTGTCAACTTAAAAGCCATGAATCATTTTTTAAAAAACTATTTCAGAGGCTACAAAGACAAATCACACCTCCACTGACCCTGACAAGGAAAAGACCAGCACAGTAAACACAAGTTTTCCAGCAATGAGGAAATGCCACTTCCACAGACAGAGGCAGAGCAGCTAAGACTGTAGAAGACAGGAAGAATGAGCCTTCCAAACACTGAAAGGTGCTACGCAAAGGGAGAGAGGCAGCAGGGCCATGCATGGACAAAAGGGTGACAGGCAGGAACGTCCCAGCTTGGAGGGGAGGACAGTGAAGGAATGGGGAGATTTTACTCAAGTACCTTATAGAGTTTATAAACAGCAGTGCCACAGCTAGATCACTGCCTCAATGAAGAAAATTCTGGCACTAAGATGAAGGGTGAGATGGAGAAGAGTAGAAACTGGTGGTGGAAGATTAGCTAGACGGTGATGTCCAATAGAAACTTCTGTAGCAAAGAGAATGTTCCCTCTGTGTTGTCCAATATGGCATCAGGAGCCACACGGGGCTACTGAACACCTGAACTGCAGTGCACGAAACCAAGGAAGTGAACTCTGAGGGACTTTCAACTAATTTTAAGTTAAATTACCACATGGGGCATGTGGTGATCACACTGGACACATAGGTTAGAGAAATGCACCCTGAAATCAGACAGGAGCAGGGGCCATGAAAAGGATGGACTGAAGAGGCATTTTTGAAGCAGAAGTGGCAGAGGATGGTGACCAACTAAACAGATGTCAGGAGTTAAGAAGGAGACCACACTTTATCTAATTGGCAGACTAGGCTGATGGTGATAGTCCAATACCAAGAAGAACAGAGTATGAAGAGATGTGTGGGGGAAAATAAGAGAATCAAAAGGATTCATTTACTTTTAAACATTGCCAGAATGCCCAAGTCAGTTGGGAAAAAGTCAGACAGGAAAAGACGTGGATGAAGACCAAGGGAACTGCCAACATTTCAAAGGTGTTCAAGGGAGGAGAGGTCAGCAATGGCAAGGGAGAAACAACCATAAGTAGTCAGAGAACTGAAGAGCGTGGTGCCCAGAAATGGGGGTTGGGGGACGTGTTCAAATGAGGGGAGTTCCTCAGAGTCAAAGGTCAAGAGAGTGGAGTCATACAGGGCTGGGCTCAAGGTCAAGTCAGAGGATTTGCAAGACCAGGAATCAGAGTAGGAAGAGAAGGCCAGACAATGGGCATGAACCGAGGAAGAGAGTGTGGTGACAAGTGGGTCCAAGTGCTGCTGGGAACACAGCAAGGTCCTGGACTCACTTCTTGCTGGGTGATAGGTAAGGGGCAGGCCCAATGATGTGCTCTCACACCAGTTACAGGGCCATGGAAAGTCTTAGGCCAAGATTTCTTTTTCTCAGCCCCAGTAAAAACTATCAGGAGGGATCCAGTTACCAACTTTTGACTAAGGGAGAGTATCCAGGAAAAAGACACTTTTGAAATCCAGAAGTTAAGTGATCCACAAGTTTTACGGGAAGGGACCTGATAGATACAGAGTTCACAATTCACTTTAAGAAGTCTCTCTTGTTAGTCTATACCTGTTGCCCCCATGCTATCTTCCTTCACACTTGCTGAATGGCACATTTCAAACTAAAGGACATGACTGCAAGATGGGGATCGATTACAGCAAGTAGGAGGACACACATTTCCAGATCTCTTCCTTATCCATCGTAAGAATCTTCCAAGGAAAGGAATCACGCAGGCCTGAGGGAAACACCCCTGCAAGAATCCAAGTCAGCTTTTTTCAAGTCTACTTGGTTTCTGATTCCTATTATCAGTCATGAGAGGAACAGTACTCTTCACATCAAAATTTTATGTCCTTAATGTTCCGACTTTTAAGAAAAACTGTCTACTCATTCAAAACTCACTAGGTCGTCAAGCAGTGATGTTCATTTCCTCTCTAGCTGCCTCCTGTTCCTGGGCTCTGAACGGTCATATAAGATTTGGGCACAGACTACATGAGGAAGAGTCACTCAGCACCTGCTGTGCATGTGTCAGCTACCAGGCAAAGCGCTGATAAGATCAGCAGTAATCTCCCAACCAACTTTCACCACAGGTATTTTGTCCCCACGTGGAGATGTGGAAATCAAGAATCAACCTGTTCCAGGAGGTATGAGCTCAGAATCCCTACACCATGCTAGGTACTCTAAGAGGCATTCTGAATCAAAGTGACTTCAACATCTCATTCATTCCACTAAAATCATACTGACAAACAATATATAATGGCTTAAATAGTATTAAAAATAAGGAGAAAATGCAAGATTTCTTATTCTGCAGCAATACACTTTTTTTATTTAATCTTAAATTTACTCATTTATATCTATTTTACATCCATGTTTGCTTTCTCCTCTCAGGTGTAGTCCCCATAAAATTCCCACCACTAATGCACCCGTGCACCATCACCATAGTCCCTTGTGCTCTTCCCTCCCCTGTTTTGACCCCTCTCCCTTCTTCTCCCCTGCAGAATGTCTCCGACTTATAGTTGCCTGTTAATTTTGGTTATTTATTATTTTTTTCCTGATCCCTTATTTGGTTCCCCTGTACCCCTCCTATAAGTGAAACCATCTGATTTGTTTTTTTTTCCTTCTGGCTTATTTCACTGAGTATAATCCCTTCCAGCTCCATCCATGTTGCAACAAATGGTATGAGTTTATCTTTTTTGATTACTGAAAAGTATTCCACTGTGTATATATATCACATTTTCTTGATCCAGTCATCTACTTTTGGGTATTTGGGTTGCATATCTTACCTATTGTAAATAGTGCTTCAATAAACATAGGGGTGCAGGTACCTTTTGAATTAATGCTTTTGTGTCCTCTGGTTAGATACCTAGGAGTGGAATTGCTGGATCGTATGGTAGCTCCATTTTTAGTAGTCTGAGGAACCTCCACACAGCTTTCCATAGTGATTGTACCCATTTGCACTCCCACCAGCAGGATAGGAGAGTTCCTTTTTCTCTATAGCCTTGCCAGTATTTGTTGTTGCCTGGTTTTATTTGTTTTTAATATGTGCCATTCTCACCGGTGTCCCCCAAAGCAAAGTGAAGGAAAAGATAAACAACTGGGATTACTCAAACTAAAAAGCTTCTGAACAGAAAGCAACATTAACCAAAACAAAGAAACACTCTACTGATTGAGAGAAAATTTTTGCACTCCATTGATCTACAAAAAGCTCCCACGTATCAACATGGGCAGAAGAGTTAAACAGACACTTCTCCAAAGAGGAAATGCAAATGGCCAACAGGTATATGAACTGTCCAACATCACTTATAATCAGAGAAATGCAATCAAATCCACAATGAGATACTACCTTACACTTCTACTTAAACGCATCATATGGGCACTGGCTGCCCAGGTGGCCAGATGCAGTCAGCAGGGCTGCTGGGGACACAGCACATTCATACCACATATCTGTGCCTCAGACATGCAAGGCTAACAAGCAAGAGGAATTTCAAGCTAAATATATTTTAGAGGCATCTTTTGTAACAGCATGAGAATGGACTTCCTATGCTATTAATACTTTTCAACTATAATCATTACAATTTGATAGATACTAAAAACTGAGTTCAGAGTTGCTACTCAAGCATGATTCTTAAATCATGCTTTCATAAGTCATGTAGACTAATTCAGAGAGACAATTAGCCTTTGACACAGCACTTAATTTAATAAGCCATTTGAGAATTTTAATAGATGCATTAGCAGGCATGAAAGAGGAAAGAACTATTTTTTGAGACCTTATAACTTACAAATTAGCTAATTTTTATTTTTAATGTAAATGTCAAAAAGCATAGTATCAAAAGTATAGTAATTATACTGCTAAAAAGATATGGATGTTATTGGAGTCAAGAGATCTCTGCTCTCAAAGATAAGCAAAGAGCATTAATGATATTTTTAAGTAAATGCCAAAGTCTCTAACCTTAACTCTTAGGAGGAGCTAAGAAAGATGCCCCTTAGTCAAGGAATGGTAACTGTAAGGATTAAATAATGTATGTAAAAGGCGCATGTCATTCAGTGCCTTACCATATTATTAATATTAAAAATTAAATTTCCTAAAATTAATACTTTTAGAGTATATGTATGTATAACTTCGTAAACATATATATCTATATATATTTTTCTTATGTATTTTCCTATATAATAAGTATAAATGAATGACGGTAATCAAATGATTGAAAACATACAAGGTCAGCAAATAACTTTCAAAGGAGATTTACCTACATGACATTAAACTTACTATTACAAATGCCTTATGGTAAAGAACCTGTACCAAAATCACATATGTATAACTCATAGTCAGTTCTTCGTAAATGTCTGCCAATTACTTGCATTGCAAACTGCTGCTAAATACACTCTAAGAACAAATCATGAAAGAAAACATAAAATCAAATCAATCCAAACTATGTTGAAGCAGGAAATAGACTGAGAGAGGATACCTATCTGCCTCATCTTTTTCAAATATTTTAGTATCATGTTTTTCCTATTATAAAATTAATATATTCATTTTAGAAAAACTGGGAAAGATACACTGCAAAAGAAAACAGTAATTACATGTAACACAACCACAAGTAATAACCATTGTAAATTTTTTAATGTATCCTAGTACTGTTAATGCATATGCATATTTAATTTTCCTGCAAAATTGGAATTATATATATTGCTTAGCAGGAAAAGTTCTGCATTTCATATTCCTTGAGTATTTTCCCATATCATTAAAAGGCCTTACAAAACAATATACTTAATTGATTTAAATTACCTGATCATATGGAGACTCACAATTTAATGACTCACTGTCAATATTTTTTCAGTTTCTGATATTATAACTAATACTGCATTGAGCATCCTCATAGAAACATCTTTTGGATCAACTGTGATTATTCCTTGGGGTTAAATTTCTACCCCTAAGTCTTCACATAATTATTGACCTTCTTTACTAGAAGTTGCACAGAGCTTAGCTCAGAACCATTTCTGTGCTGGTAGTACAGCTTGCAGAGAAACTGCATGGGCCCTTCCTTTTCCCTTATCTAGCAACCTTTGACCCAGAGGCAGGGAAGAGCTGCTTTGTTTGCAGTTTTCAGGCACAGGTGTGAGTTTACCTGCTCAAGTTCCTATTTCCCACCCACACCCTATCTTTTACCTCTTAAGGGAAGTGGATAGAGAATCTTCAGGGATAGGGTCTCAAGAGGACCACTGTCTGATGGGTCTTGGGGGGTGGAGGGACGCTACTGCAGAGTAAAACCACCTGCCATATGTACGCTTGGACCCGGTCTTCTAGATCAACTCAGCACAGCGTGAACAATGTATATAGTCCTCTTCTCATTTAAAAAGAAAATTTATTTTTACTTTTTGGTGTTAACAGGTGACCAAGTTAATAAAAGTTTTGCTTAATCTGCTGCACACCCACATCTCCGTGCACGTATCACAAACACCAGGTGGTATGTGTGCAGTAGAGGGTCGACCAGCTATCCATGTAAGAGAGGCACGAAACCCCCACCAAGCGCTGGGCAGGTCAGCCTGGCCAGAGAGACTATGGTGTTTCGTGACTCTGACTTAAATTTCCAGCTCAGAAATCAATCTTCTGAAGACCTTCTTATCTACTAAGCTATTCCTCACTATAGGCCGAAGTCAAACCTCTAATACTCATCCCCTACCTCATTCCCCACATTATAGAGGCTGCTATTAAAAAAAAAAAAAAAGCAAATAACCTCTTTTCCAATGGTTTGGATGCCACAACTGTAATCCTGTTTCTCTGAAAGCTACCCAGGATAATCACCCACATCAAACTACCCCAGACCAGTTAAGTTGTTAAACTTGTATGGTGAGTCCATGACTCATCTTGATCTTTAGGGCAGTATCACCAGGGTGCTACTTTATAGTTAGTTGTCAGCATAACACAAAAGTACACAAAATCCAGAAACCCTTTCATTCACCAGAAGACAAATGAACTGTTTCTTTACAGAATAAATTGTTGGACTCAGCCACCAAGGACATATCAAAGATGTTTGAAATACATCATTTGCTCACTTTGTGGATAAAAGTTAGAATGAATATACTGAACTTGCTGAAAGTGCTTTAAAATTTTTTCTTCCATTTCTATCAAAGTACTACATGAGAGGTACTTCATTGAAACAAAACATTAAAACCACTATTTATATACAAATTACCCCCTGAAAATAGCATGCCATCAATCTGACCCTGATTAGATAAAATTAATAAGCATGAAGTAAGCAAGCTCCTTATCACATTAAAATCTCAAACTGCATGATACTGACATGTATGGTATTTGTTCAAAATATACTACAGCATTTAATATGGGAAACTACGCTTCTACTACTTCTACTGTTTAACTGGTTACCATTGCAGAGCAACAAAAAGTTATGGATGCTTGTGTTATTATATTAATTTCCTATAAGCACAATTACAATGCATTGCACAATTCTTTAAAAAAAAACTTTCTCCTATATTATGATGACCATGAGTACATTTATGGGACCATGACTACATTTATGGGAATATAATTTTATATGTCAACTCTAATAATAAAGGTTGGCACTTTTTCACTTTGTGTTTCTTTAGCACTGACAGTACCCATATCAAGAAGACAGTAAACCCAGGACTGTGGGAAACATCAGGAAGGAAATAACCTTGCTTATTTTTGTAGCTTTTTCAATGAAATGCATAAAAAAACCTGAGAAATCTTGATAAAATATTTGTAAATATTCCGGTATTTGTTTCCAACTCCTAAAAAAAAAAAAAAAAAAAAAACCCCAAAGCTCCACACTACAGTGACAATGCCAAGCATGACGTCAGACACACACACCCCCCAAGCGAAGGGTCTGAGGGTGATCTTCCATAGCACAGAGAAGGGCATCATCTCAACATCTTTTTCCATGGCTCTGAACCAACTAGAACTCCAGGACAGGGGCCTGATAACAGTAGAATAAAGTGAATACACAGAGTGAAGTAGAATAAAGACAATACAATAGAGAAATAGGAACTGGAATTCACATTTCTAAAATGAGTTTTAAAATATCACTCTGTGCCTACAGCAGCCAATGGGTCAGGGATGTTTGCTGATCTTCGCCTTATACTTCAGCTTTTCAAGAACTCAGAGTAGAGTGAGCAATACTTTTTAAATGGTCTTAATGTCTCTACTCCAAAAGATAATACTGAAAATGTTAACATTTTTATATGAACCTTCAGGTTATGCTCTTGTGAAAAGGTATCCTAGTAGTTAGGGCAGTAGGTGTTCAGGATGAGAGGTAAAAGGCCAAGTTGAAGGTGATCTCTAGCAATCACCCACTTTTAATACAGGGGCCAAAAGGAAATACCCCTAGGTGTTAGCAAAATTCTGCACATTCTCCAAAGGTGGCAAACATGGAACTGTCTTCCAACAATTCTGGAAATTACTTGGAATCTTAACATTCAGAAGACTGTACAAGGATTAAAAACTATGAACAAAATAGAGCTACCATTACAAAGCCAAGAATATAAGGACCAGATTTTTGGAAGCCACCCATTAAATTATATCTAAAATGCAAAGTAAGCCATCATAGCAAAAAAAAAAAAATGTGCTTAATGAATGAAAAATTGGTTCCTCTCGATTTATGGAGCACAGAATATGATTTTTCAGGTGCTCTGTGCTTTCTTAATCCACAGAACATACCCACCATCTGAGAAACAGGAAGCCAAGACAGTTTTAAACACAACAATGTAAGAATCGCCCACAGGATTAGCGATGAGGTCCAACAGGTCTTTATTCTGAGTCCAAGAATAACACAGAACACTTAGTGGGAGGGTGCCATATAAAAACCACTTCTATGAGTATTATTAGAATATTTCCAATTTCTTTGGCATCAACTCCCCCTCTTCCCCTGAAGGCAGGACCCCTGAGAACCTTCCCTTTCTCTAGAAGCCTGGCCTTTTTCCTTCAGACTATTCTGATCAACAAAACACACTAACCAGTATCATGCAAAATACAAGCCTAAATTCCCAGCAGGGACTGTCAAATACATCCTGTAATAGTGAAGGCAGAAAAAGATAAAGGGTTTTGGCTGATGGACTAGTAAGTTATAAGGGCAAAGGTCAATGTAAATGTTTACCCATTAATAGAAAGTCAGAGCACATACATTTCAGAAGCAAGTTAATGTGGGGTTTAATCAGACACCAATAAATCACCAGGCTAGTTTTCCTCCCTTACAGCAAAGTTTAATATTTCAGTTAAGATAAAGCGACACCACCCTTAGATTTTATAGACATTTGATCTAGCTGATTAAGTTCCACACTGCTCTTTTTCTTCACTACAAACAAAAAGATGTAAAAAAAAAACCAAAAACCTCCCAAACTGCCACAGTGTGAGTTGAAAACACACCATCTGCAGCTGCTTAGGCGCAGCTACTGCCCCCAAATCAAATGAAAGGTTGAAGAAATGCTCCACTCCGCTCCTCTCAAAGTTATCCTCAGCAGCTGTGTTCTTATCGCTCGGGAGGTTCCCTGAATCCTTCCATGCTTAAATTATTGGCAAAAATTAAGAAAATCAGCATAACCCATCTGTAACATATCCTGAGCAGATAGCAGCAATTAAGGAGAAATTAAAGCAACTTCCATATCAAAATGCTCCTGGTTAAGGAGAAATGCAGCCTTTTCAGTCTTAAAAATTGTAAAGCATCTCTTATTTCATTCTAGCAGGAGGTCTCCCTCTCTGTAACTCAGTGGAGGAAAATGACAAATGCAACCTTATCACTAAATTTTCATTCCTTGCAGATCTTGTATTCAAGAACAAGAAACCCTGCAACCTCTAGGAAAAAAGTTTCCATTGAAATCTAGAGACGGGTCCTCAACTTGGAGCCACATCAATGGACTTAAGACTCTCCTCTCAAATATGCTAAAGAAAATAAGTTCACATTCTACCGATGCTAGGCCCTGTGGGAGGACTAATTTGGAGGGTGTCCGCAGGGTTACGCTACACTTGCTTGGAAACACACAGGGTAACGCTGGAGAGCACAAAACTCAGAGTCCAGGCCAGGGGGCCATTCTCTACCTCCACTGCCTCGGCACTAGCACACTGACCTATGCCCTTGGGCCTGGACACACTCACAGTCTACGCCACATGGTCTCCAAAGCGGCTGCGGGGGTCAATAGGAATGTCCTTCAAGAGTCCTTCAAGGTGCTGGCAAATAATCTGTTCAAAGTTATTTCGGGAAAGCAATGCAATGTAAGCTCTGTAGAGAAGAGGGGACATCTACACACAACTGTGTGCCTGTGATTTGCCCTGTGACCCCCTCCCAGCCCCTCTGGAGAAGGAGATAGCCCTGGACTCCAAGGAAACTTTCTTCTTAATGGCACGCAGGCCAGGGCACCCTGCAGCCATCTGAAAGGTTTCTGTTCTCAAGAACTCCTCTGGCTCCTCAATAAATGATTCCCATTATTCCATTCATCAAGTGTCTCTTAAGCCTTCTATTATGAGTGTGAATTTTAAACAGCGGACTAGGTCCTTTATTACAAACCCTAATCCATGTTCCCAGTAACATTTCTTTCAAGTTACAGAATCTGTAACTCAGAATCTCATTATTATTAGGCGACCCTCTCTTTCTTCAACTAGAACTCGACTGCACTTTAAGGAGAAAAACCGCACTGCCTCCAATTTTTTAAATAAAATCTTATGAAAAAAGTATTATTAGATTAACTATGTTTCCCAAATGGAAGTGTCATGCACACAGAAGAGCAACACACCTGTCTATCTGCTCACCACCACCACCCGAGGGGGTCGCTAGAACGGTGCCCGTCAGTGAGAGATGCAGTAAGCACCTGCCAAAACAACCATTACTTTGTGAGTTCCCACCACAGACCAGGCAGTGCAATCACACAGCACCCTCAGGGTCAGGTAAAGTCAGTTGGTAAGGTCTCCAGAGGAATGCAGACCCTTGGATGCTGTTTCACTGTGAAAAGTGACATCCCTGGAGCCATATTTAAAAAGGGCCAGAGAAAGCCACCACCAAAAAGCCACTTTAACATTCTCTTTAAACTGGATCTGACCCCTTTGCTAGGAAAAAACACCAACATTCCAAGAAGCCAACAAGAATGAGAATAACCTGTTTGAAGGACAGAGATCTTTTACCTTGTGATCCCACATGACCATTAACTCGTCCTCCGTAACTTCACCCTTCTTTTTCCCTCTATACAAACTCCCCAATCTGGGCACCTCCCTGGGGCACATTTGGGGTTTCTAACCTGAACCTGTATTCCCTGGATGGCCATTCTCTGCTATTGGTCTATCACTAAACCTAGCGCTTCGCTTATTAAAAGTTACCAAGACATACCAGCAGGCTTCCACCACAGGGTAAGGTCAAGGTCAAGGCCCTCTGGTGAAGAAACAGAATAGAAGGAAGCTGTTCTGTGAGTGTGAGGGACAGCAGCCCTCTTACCCAACTTCAACCCTAACACAAGAAAAAAGTCAAGTTATCTCTATATGGACACCGTAGCTTGAGGTCTGTTTCCGAGCACATAGAACTATCCTAACCAAAATATCCCTAAAGAAAAAGCCTCACAAGCTAACTGTATACCATATATACCAAAAAAAAATATCATTGTTGATAAAACTTTTTATTAGTTTTAATCTAAAGCTGAAAAGCTTTAGAAACTCAGAACTTCAGAAATGGAGGGCACTGCAAAGCAGGTGGTTAATTAAGTCTAACATACTATATTTAAAAGTCAACTAGAATTTTATTTTGCTAACTAATAATAGCTCCTGAGCAAAGGTGATTTTTTAGGCTAAGTAGATTAGTCTCCTCTATATAGTGTCATAAAACTGAAGTCAAGAAATCTCAATTTTAATAATTATTGCATTGAAAGTAGAAATTATTCCTCAGAAACAGATGCCTTATAAGATCTTCCTTTCCAACTTCTCTTAAGAAATGAATGACAAAGGTAAAAACAGGCATTACACAAATAAATAAATGTATTATCTCTTATCTACAGTTCTCCAATGGCAGACTCAAATGAAAAGTGAAGGTGCCAGGATCCCCCTCTTCAGAAGCAAGAAAGCACCACAGAATGCCTGAGCTGGCCCGGGCAGCCCTACAGTAACTGAGCAAACTAACAGAAGCAACACCTAGTGTCAGGATACATGGAGAGGGTGGAGGATGTGAGAGGAGAACCCAGGCAGAAAATGGACAAATTCCTGCCAGGAAAGCGAAAGATGAGACTAAAGAAAAATACATCAATACCTACCAGAAATGGTTCCTAAAATCATCTGACCATGAGCTTTGAAAACCTAACCAAGATGAAGGAATCCTAAGTCTGGTGGTGTAATATATTTAAAAGTATATGGCAGGGCCTCCCTGGTGGCACAAGGGGTTAAGATGCCACCTATGAAGCGATCCACAGGCACTGCAACACGAGTTCAATCCCCGGCCAGGGAGATACCCACATGGCACAGCAGATCTCTCCTGACTCGCCCGCTGCTCCCCTCAGCAATGTATTTTGGTCGATCCACCTGGTCTGTTCCCCACCCTGTCTCTGATGAATCCTCTCATGCCCCACACCTCTGGCCTGCACCCCAGTTCTTGTATGAGTAAATAAATAAATCTTTAAAAAAAAAGGTATAGGGCAGAGTAGCAAAACATTACACACTGAGTGAAAGAGGTCTTACAAAGAGAGTACACACTGCCTCATTCCATTTATAAAAAGTTCAAGAGCAGACAAAACTTATCAATGGCAAAGGTAAAAAGGAACAACAGTTGCCTGGGAAGGAAGGAGGACAGGGGTGCTGGTAAGCTCCCTGCGAGGGTCATGAGAAAAGTTTCCAGGGTTTCAGGTTCATCCTAAGAGAAGTATAAAATCCACACATGAACACATTTGTCTAAACTCATAGGAAGTCCCACATACAATGTACGCATTTTACTTAAGCTCATCAATGATGCACATGCTAGTGTTCAGTGGGATCTACTCATCTATGGGACTGATTTTGAAGTGCATCCCCCAAAAGATGGACTGATGGATAGAGATGGCCGGAAAAGTGAATGTAGCAAAAATGGCGTTATTTTCTTTGTTGTAAGCACTTGTTCTTTGGGTGAGTAAAGTACTGAGGATGAATCCTTTTAAATATTTAAATGCCTGAAATTTATTTAGGGATTCACATTCAACTGGCTTCAACAAAGCCAGTTGTAGGAGGTGGTGGGGATGTGGTGTCCACTACTCTACCTTGTTCCTTGGATGTATATGTATACTGGAAAATCTGCATGGTAAAAAGCTGAGAGAAAGTATATTGTGATTATGTTGTGATCTCTTCTTTTAGAGTTTAAAGGAGAATGCAAAACTTATTGAGCACTTACTATTACTTCATGGGACATGAAAGTGAGCTGAAGCATGGGGAAAGTGACAGCAACGTAACACACATTCCAGAGACTGGAGTGGCAGATGAGATGCTCAGGCAAAGCAAGTTGGCACTGTCCACAGCCGTGCTTCCTGAGCCGGCCTCATTGGAAAACTCTGATTACCGTGAATAATAATTATAAAAGAAATCACCTCGGCAAATCAATTACCAAAAGTTATAAAATTCCTGAATACAAAGTCTTACAAACTTGTGACCTTGAATTGCAACTATGATAGTGAATGGATACTCTCTGGACAAACAACAGAAACAGTAATTTAATATCAAAACATCGTGGTTAGAAGGTACAAACTTCTAGTTGTAAGATAAAGTAGTCCTAAGGATGTAACATACTGCAAGCAGACTATGGTTAATACCCTGTTGTAACAATTGAAAGGTGCTAAGAGAAAGGATATGAAAAGCCCTCATCACAAGGAAAAAAAAAAAAATGTGTGCCTATGTGTGGTGAAAGATGTTAGCATGATGATCATTTCCCAATCCAGTACATGCAAATCTCAAATCATTACGTAGTACTCCTGAAACTAATAGAATGTTATGTCAATTATACATCAACTTAAAAACAAAAATTTGTAAACTTTCTCTGATGAGTACAAAATGTTTTTTTTTTTTTTCCATTCGTTATGACACACTCTACCACTGTTAGCAAATTATAATGGGGAAGAACATCAGATTCATGATCCTACATGACAGACAAGTTACTCATACTTCAAAAATACTCTCCATGGTTTCTTGCTATTGCCTTTGTTAATAAAATCCATGTTTGGAACTGCGAAACCTAAGCCGGGCAAGGAGGCAAGTTTGGTTTTAGGCAGAGTGGGTTGATGGAGACAGTGCCATGACCAGGTGACCAGCAGAAGAAGGAAGCATCTACTGGTCTCCATGGAGCGAGGAGTGACTTCACAAATAAGAGTCTTTCAATAAAAATTAAAATCTTTACCTTTTTCCTAAGCATAACCCAGGTCCTACAGTTTTCTGGAATGTTTTCCTGGCAATGCAAACTACTGTCCTCACAGTGATCCATAAATTCTTTCACCTGAAAGATGCCACAGTGTCCATCTCTCCACCCCAGAGTCTCATTACAGAGTCTCTTCCTGATATTCCTGACAAAGGGCCCTCATCTGTGGCAGAACACTCACATTAAACAGGTAACAGTTCACCCTTGAATAAGGCCATTCTATAAGCAGGCCTACCCCTTAAACCACTCTCTTGCATTTCTGATTTTAACATGAAGTCAGACTGGAGGACAACCAAAGGTTCTCTGAGGCCTAAAATGCTGGCTGCTCCACACACTCAGTGTAGGTAGAGGACAGGATGAAGTCACAAGGAGCCTGACTTCAGGGATCTCACAGCCTTGGAAATATCCTAACTTGGAAATCTCAGCACACTCGTGTGAAAGAGACCTCTAGATCACAGGGCCTCCCGTTCTCATTCTAAAATTGGATGACACTCACTGTCTGGGAAGGTGAGTTATTCCAGGCTACCAAAGAGCCCCTCAACCCACTCTGTCTCTCCATATACAGGAAGGAAACAGCAAGGAAATTCTACTTTGCTCTTCTATCTAATGTTCCAGATCATTTTTGAAAAAAAAATCCTCATTTTTTTCCTTATTTTTACCTTTTCCAGGAAAAGAGAAGGTAACGGCTGTGTATTTTTTATTTAATTTTACATATTTTTACATCATTTTTCATTTTTTGCACAATGTATGCATTTTCATCTTGGTTATATTCCCCATACAATTCCCACCCCCTTATTTTTTTTTTAAGATTTATTTATTTATTTATACAAGCAGTGGGTACAGTCAGAAGCGCGGGAGGGTGAGAGAATTCACCAGAGCCAGAGCAGGGAGCAAAGCAGGCAGATGGACTGAAATACACTGCTGAGGGGAGCAGCGGGCGGCAGGCGAGGTCTGCGTGTCATGTGGGACCCTCGCCGGAGGCCGAGGATCGAACCAGCGCTGCAGAGGCTGCGGGCAGCTTCGCAGCCCAGTGCTCTACCGCTGCGCCACCAGGGAGGCCCACCCACCCCCTTATTTTGACCCTAAACCAACTAATGCTTGTGGGAATGGCAAGGAAAACAAGCAAATGTTGTCACTATGCTGCTCCGTGCAGGGAGAAGTCTGGATTTACAGGGCTCTCCATCGTTCTCAACACCCCCATGTGCCACAGCAGGGGTGTACCTGGGATAAGTGTTGCTGGAATGGCCAAGAAAATAGTGAGATTAAAGTCAGTGTCCCCTGAATCCCTCTGAGAGTCTTGCGCCTCACTCCATCCACATGTCCCGTGCCAAGTCAACACTGCTCTTCTCTACAGCTCATCTCGGGAAGAAGTGAGCATCGTGGTGCCAGGCCAAGGGGATGGATTTAGAAAGCTTCCCATTACCAGACGCACAGCGACAGGAGCCATCAGACATCACCCAGATTTAACTGCCCTAAAATTAGCAGTCAAGCAAAGTAGTTACTGCAATGATTGCGTCAGAGCTCCTCTGATTGGCTAACTGCCAGTTTTAAACAAATTGTCCTGCTTTCTCTATCAGGGAAACAATATTTTGGAACAGAGCCAACTAAGCATTTCAATGAATGTTCCAATTCTAGCTTCGCTATTAATGTTTTATAATTCAATGACAAGGTGAACAAAGTCTGTATGGGCTACATCTGCAAGGGGGTTATTTTCTTTGTTGTAAGCACTTATTCTTTGGGTGAGTAAAGTACTGAGGATGAATCCTTTTAAATATTTAAATGCCTGAAATTTATTTAGGGATTCGCATTCAACTGGCTTCAACAAAGATTATGCAAATCCAGCAAAGTATAAATGCAAAAGAAAAATTGTTTTCCTCTTATACTTCTTTTAATCTTGGCAAAGACTTGGGAGCTAAAGAAATGTTCTCTGCATGATCAAAGAAAAGCCCACTCACTCGGCAACAACAACAAAAAAACAGATAACCTGATTCAATCAGCAGAACTGCTACCTCACCACAAATTACAACATTTCTAATTAATAACAGATGATCAAATAGCTGATGGAACGAGACATTTTTTAAAATGGAACAATAAGCTCATTAGCCCAACCCTGGACCACCATTTCCCTCCTTTCAGAGACATTTGGGTAATTCCCCCACCCTCATAACTCCTTCTTCATACCCTCCCTGGTCTCCTCCTCTCCTTTCATTCATTCCTTTAATGACTTTTGAGACCAACCACACCTCCTAAGGCAGCCTGGTGCACAGAAAGAGCAATGGCGCTGGAGCAAAGGGACTGGAGTTAAACCTCTAGGAACTAAGATTCAGCAAACGGCTTGCTCTCCCATTAAATCTTAGTTTTTGCATCAGTAAGTTCTTTTTTTTTTATTTTGTTTTATTTATGCATACAAGAGCTGGAGTGTCGGCCAGAGGTGTGGGGGTGAGAGGATTCACCAGAGACAGAGTGGGGATCCACTGAAATAGAATGGTGAGGGGAGCAGCGGGTGAGACAGGAGAGGTCTACTGGGGCCATCTGGGTTAGCTCCCTGGCAGGGGATCAACTCATGCCACAAGGTTGGTAATAGTTTGATAGTGCTGAAACTTTAACCCCTGCACCACCAGCGAGGCCCAGCCTTATAGATTCTGAAGTATGTGAGAGAACATAAATGAAAATTCAAGCACAGTAGCTGTTTCTAAACTCTCTCTTATCTCCACTTAAAATGGGCTGAAAAGGAAAACAATCCATTATTTCAAGCAAATAACTTATCTGCTGACCCTCACATAAAATTAGGTGATTTTACTATTATTTAAGCTAATCTCTTTGCCTTGCCTATAGCTCTCATCGAGGCACACCTTAAAATACAAATTTAAATAAAATAGGAATTAGAATGGTATTTCCTCTGAATTCACGTAATGTAGGAATTGGTACTATGTCCAAATATTAGAGATCAAAGATTTCTACCTGTAAAATTAAAACTGTGCTTACTGAGCACTAACACTACTTATGGCATAAACAATATTCTATAATCCTGGAGTTGAAAGTACTAAACTAACAAAAGGTGTATGATATATTAATGATGGCATCTTAAAAATCATTATTGCCTGTAGAATAATTATGGCTGATGAATCCAGAGGTAGGAAGACTTTGAGTAATGTCCTCCAAGTCAGAAATCACTACTTTTCAGTTATCTTTATTACTGAGTTCAAAGCGGAGCTTTTCAGGTGAACTGCACCCTCATCTGATCCTGACAGGGGTGTGTGGTTGTCATCTGGGACCAGACTTTGAAACCTGGGAAAGGTTTAAACCACACCCTCTCATGAAAGGGAGGCTACCCCTCAGGGTGCCCAGACTCCTTGAACACATCCCTCTGAACTGAGCCATAAAGGTCCTGATGTAATAGATGGAACTCAGCTATTAGTCTCTTCCGAAATAACTTCTCTATTTTATCGATTCGATACTGGAGTTTAATCAGAGGTCATTTTAAATGACCTGGGAAAGATTTAAATGGGGTACAAAAGGTTGTTTAGATAGATCATTTACAACAGAAATAATCAGAACTTTAAGGCAACACTGTCTAGCTCAACGAAAGTCTAAATACACTGATTTGTCAGGTTTAAACCAGAGACTACAAGTCATTACTTGAATAAGTATTTGTTTACTAAGAACTTAATATGTGGTAAAAACCATGGAAGTAGAGGGAATACAGTAGCAAGTCAGAGAGGCCCCTGTCTGTTGATAATTTATGTTCTACTGAGAAGAGACAGGAGACAAATATATCAAAATGATAGACAATGTCAGTTTGGGCAGTGGTAAGTGCTACAGGCTAAAATCAAACAGAAGGGGGGTGTGGAAAGGAGAGTGGTGGGCAGGGAGAGTAGTGCCCGTTTAGTTGGGTAGGTGACACTTCCCTCAGATCATCCACTTCCAGAAACAAGCTCCTAGGGAGGCTGGGATGCTAAATCTCCTCCCATGAGGGTTGTGTGTTATACCTGTATCCAATCACACACAGGCAGGACTCCACTATTAATCTGCACTTTTGAAGATGTTCTAACTATATAGAAGTTTCTGAGCAAATGATCATGTATGTCCTTCTGTCCTAATCCTGGTTCTGGCATCAGCTATGTGTGATAGTATGATGCTTCCTAAACAGCTGAGTTCAATTAGAAATTGCAAGAACAGAATCCTCCATGACATTATCTCCCCTTCACAGAAAATAAAAGTGAAACCTCAAGTTAAGTAACCCACAAGCAATTCTGGAAGAAAACAGACTGGAAGTAAACAATGTCCTTAGGAAAAAAGAACAAATAGGGGAAAGACAGGGCACATTCAGCAAAGAGTCTGTCTTATGCTTCCCTTAGAAGACTAGGATCTTCTAAACCAATAAATTATTTCCAGTCATGAACTCTAACCAGAGAGGAGGAGGGAGAGCAGTCATTTCCAAACCAGAGCAAGAAACCCTTCAGGTACAAAAGAAAATCTTCTAATTCCTTATTTTTAATATCATCTTTCTTAAATTTTATATTTTTTACACTTTATAACATCCATATCTAAGCATAGTAAAGCTATATGAAGAGAATGAATTATATATGTGTGTGCGTGCATATATACTACAGATAGCACATTTATACATAGACACAAGAACACACACAGACATGTATATATGTGTATATATCCATACATGAACATTTAGATAGGTGATTTTGTATATATGGAATGCGCAATGGAAATAAGTTTAAAGACCCTACTACAAAGAAGTAATTGTTCTTTGTATTAAGGAATTAAACATTCAATGCAATAGCAGTTGTGTTACATGAAGAATCAAAAGTGTGATTCCTAAAATTATTAGACACTTCAATACAAAGAGAACCACAGGCCAGAGCTATTCCTACAGCACTGTCCAACAAGGACCCACGTGATTATCACAACATTCCTAGAAGACAGAACAAACCATCAGGATGCTGGCTACATAGGCTACTGGGCCCTAAGCACTGCAGTCAGAGATTTTTATTTTCAAGTCTACACAATAGTTTGGCTCAGCAGGCTAATTTTTTCATTTACCAGAGAGTACTTTCCACAGTAACAATGTTTAACATTGACTTTCCACGAAGATTTTTTTTTTTTTTTACCTTAGAACAACTGAATATACAACTCCAACTTTGGAATACTCTGATTTCTTGAACAGCTGAACTAACTGGGAACTTTTAGCAGATTTAGCAAATAATGCAAAAGTAAAAGATATGGAGTAATCTCATTGGCAGAGCTCAAGAGGCACCTCATGGCTAAATGTTTATTTATAAAATAAAAAGAGAAGTGAACCAACTAATTAAAATGCCAATGGGGAAAAATTACAGTTCTCTACCCCACTATTTAAAAGCAATTCAAAATAAAACAATATCACACTGCGCAAAAAGCTTAAGGAATTCCAGCAACAGTATGTTTTTGTTTTTTCTTACAATCTTTTCAGTGCCTGAGTCCTCAGAGATTATAAGTCAAAGTGTGACCCCAGTTTCTCAGTCATTCATAGAGTCATGACAAATATTCTTAATCATCAACCATGAGCACAGTATAGTTTTAGTTGCTAAAAATGAACTCATTTCTTTCTGAGAATAACTTGGTCAGTACAATCAGGAAGAGACCTGACTGCTCTTTCAGGAAATCTGCATGGAAAATGCAGGGAGGGGGACCTGGTTAGTTATAAGAAATTAAGTACATTATAAGAGCAGCCAAGAATGTGGCTCCCTATAAACCTACAAGAAAGCTTCCAGAGACAAGGTTCTTGGTTTACCCTTTTAACAATTTTCTCGGAGACCTGGGTGAAGATATAAAAGACAGTTCGATCTAATGTACAGACAGCTTTTCTTTGGGAAGGCAGGCAAAGGTAGTAAGTAACAGAATCAATTCCAAAAGGCATCATGTGAAGAAACAGCCAAAATAAAGCAAAACTAAGCACAAAAATCTTGGGTCCTTTGGTGACATCAGTACAGGAGGGAAAACATGGCCTAATGCAGCATGTGATGAAGGGCTCAGAGGTTTTCATCAACAGGACACTCACTGTTAGTCTGGCCACCAGAAAAGTGAATGCAAACTTGAAGTACAACAGTTGTAGTTGAACTACAACAGTGCAAGCAGGACATGCAAGTCCAAGGAAAGGCACTCCTCCATTCTACACAGGTCAAGCTGAATGAGAAGACTTTTGAACACTGTTACTGTTCAGTAAGTAACTATGGAAGGATTCATTCTTTAGGTCAAAAAGGGAATTGCATTCAAATAAACAGATACAATTGTACTTTAATGTTTAAGGTAAAAAAATCTAGTAGCTAAAATCATCAAAACAGTTGGAGGTACCTTCGCCTTATTGCAAATGCTGTTACTTCTGGAATACCACATGCAGAGTATGGGAAGGGATGCAAGCCTCAAAAAAGGGTCAGTTATGCTGGTCAGTGATTCCCAAACCCTGATTCTTATAAAGGTTTCATCCCGCAGATGCAAAAGGAAAACGTGACTGCGTGTGGATGGGTATACTTGTGTGTGTGGAGTAATTTTAACACATGCCCTCTCTGGATATGCAGAATTTTCCTTTGGATTGTCTGTCAGCATAGGTATTCTTCCTTTGTGTGTGTGTTTCAATGATGAAATGCATTAATAGTAGGTAGTAATCACGGCTGTTAATTTTCAATGCATTTAAGAATTAGCATCATGTACTGACCAATCTGTTAATCCCTACAATTTTTATTTGTTTTATTTTTTTAATTTTACAGGTAGATAAAAATTAAAAGTATAGGAACAACATGAAGGAAAGACCTTTAGGAATTTCCTGGTACAGAAATACTATGGTAACTAGATTCAACTTACTGTATCTCTTTCCTGTCACCCAACTCAGTTATACAATGTTGTAAAGAACAAAAAAAGAATGTATCAAGGAGGGGGCTACATTAAATATGAAATTTCACATGAAAAGAACCTCTATGGTGGGTCAGATCTGGCACTCTTTGAACAAAGTTTATGAATCAATTCAGAAAAGATCAAAATATTCTGTCTTTGAAGATATGAGGCATTTAAATTGCTATCCCTCCTTTAAAAGGGGTCACTACTAGATGTGACTGGACTAGAACAGCAATTTCTGCTCTTGAATCGCTGATTTCAAGGTAAGCCAAGCAGCCATAACTCATGAATGTTCACACACAAAATAATGATAAACCAAATTTAAAAAGACATGGTCATGAACTAAAAGAAACTATCCCAATAAGTCAATGACTTCAATACTCTAATACATTTGTTTTAAATGTTAAACATACCTAAATTTTTGGTGTTGAAAAGAAACATGTAAATACTTTATCCAAATCTTTTGTGACAAGCAGTAGAGGAAGAAACTAGAGGTCCTTATTCCTCTTACCTAATGTTCTGTCTGTTCTACCACCCTCAAGGAAACTGGGGACTACTAGAAAAACATTTGGAACACAGTTCCCTTCATTTTTAAAGATTGCACTTCATATTTCATTCAAGTTCAAAACAGAAAAAAAAGAAATAATGTCTCTTTGCTTTTCAGCTAACATTAATTGACCTAAATTTTCTTCAAATTCTGCAACTCTGAAAGGATTTTTATTCCTAAACCACCACCATACATTGATCTTAAGTTCAAAGAGTCAATGCCTTTCTCAATTTCAAAAACAAATAAACACTTGCATTTACTAGTTATGGCCAGGGGCTAGAAGGCTATATCCACGTAAACAGTTTTTTGCCAAGTATGCAGTAAACACAATGATTTTTAAACTAGTTCTGGTGACCAAATGCAGAACTTCTAAACCACTTTCAACACAACTGCCTTTGGAGTAGTAGCTCACTACTACTTTCTCACCCTCAAGAATAGATTTTCAAAATAATTTTTTTTTCTTCAGGTAAAAAGATCCCCCAAAGTAGGCAGGTGTTTACTAAGCTCAGGTATCAAGGAAGCCTCCAAAATATCACTCTGGTCTCAAAGAACACTTACAAAATCCACATTACATAGCTTTAACTACAATAAGCATCACAAAAGAAAAATCCTGATGCTTTAATAATTCATTAAATTAAAGCATTCATTAAATTAAAGCACTTTGAGAAAGTCTAAGATTTAAAAACATAAAAAGCATGTGACAGGAAATACATATATACACACTTAAACCAGCTGGAGTATAGCCCACACTACAAAGTCAGGTGCTCCACCTCCGTACAGGTAATTAATTGATCCTTTGCTTTATATTCTGGACCAAATGTGTATGCTACTTCTTATCCAAGTTCACTTTACCCCATCTATAGGTAGCATGTGGGTACTGATAAAAGCTGTTTCAAATTTCATTTCATTTCCTACTTCCCAGATGTTTGTAGAGTTTTTTTTTCTTTAGCTATTTCTGAATATACTCTAATTTAGAACAAATTCAACATATCATATTTTGAGCTGGGTGAGACACACAATAAATGACAGCTATAAAAAGAATTTCAAGATATTTCTTCAGCTTATAAATAAGTTTGCCTATCCAGGCAAGATTTCAATAAGCTGCCATGGTCTTGCTTTAAGGAAAAAAAAAAAAAAAAAAAAACCCACAAGCTGAGAACCTGCTGCTACTGAAATGGTCAACTACAGGCTATTGTATTCACATAAAAGACATTGTGCTTAGAAATGAGAAACCAAAGAGCACTGGGGAGAAAGAAGCAAAAATGTCCCCAAGATAATTTTTGGGAGAATCATGCATTTATACTTCAACTACATCTCTTCCCCAAATGCATCAATGGAATCTCTAGGACGAATCAATGCTATCTGTATCCAAAACTCAAGGAAGAGTGCTTTTCCATGAATATTATTTTATACTTCTCTGAATCAAGCAGTGAACTAAGTAAGCAGTAAACACCATATGCAGTAATGTTGTCTCTAAAGAGAATTACAGATCCCACTGTAGCAGTCTAAATCCCCCCAAGTAAGTAAAAACATGGGGCAGCCTTAAATTTGTAACTAAAAACAGACAACCAAGTTGTCTTTTGAAATTCATCTTTAAGAATGACAGGAAAAATGTCACTTTTTGATAGCTGCACAGATATTGGCTTTCTAGGGAAGTAATGTATTTCAAAGAAAGCAACAGTTTTGGGGATTTTCCCCCCTCGCATTACTAATTGTAAAACTGTAAGAATTACAACCTGGATTGCAGATAGGCAATTCAAAAGCGCAGTTTACTAAATGCCTGTCATAAGAAAGCCATCTAGTGTTAACATTTAGAAATGAAAACTGCAGACAAAAGAGGCAAAGAAAAATCTGACTATTTTGAACTTACTAAGCAAACCTATGAGAATCACCAAGATTCTTTGTTAAAAAAAAAAAAGCCATCATCTTCAAAACCAAGTGTAAACCTGAGCAAATTCCAAAGTGCCTAAAATTTTACTTTGACCAAAATAAAAAAAGAAAGAAAGAAAAAAAAGAACACGTTTTGGTGACCACAATCCCGTGACCAAAGCACTTGATTTTTCCAATACTCACGCTGGAGTCATCTTGGGCTGAATTAATTTAACTGAAGCAGGTTAATGATGACAAATATCTCCCAGAGGGGTAATGCCAAGTTGTTTTCTCTTGCAGAGAAGCATCAGCTCTCTTTCGTAGATGATGAACCGAAATTGATTCTCTGGGTTTGCGGCGCGTTTGGAAATTAATCTGTAGGTGCTCCTGGGGATACTCCCAGGACGTGGTCAAACTAGCTTTGATAATGCTGGGCGACCCGAACGGGAGCAGGCAGGGAAACACCGAGCCAGGGCAAGTGGAAGCGCCGTCGGGGCTCCGAGAAAGGTGGAGCTGAGTTAAAAGGGCGCCCGCCTTCACCCCGGGATCCTACAAAGAGGGCTCCGGGAGCCGGCGGGGGTGCGCGCTCGCGGCGCACACCTTCCAGGAGCAATAAAGCCCGAAGCAAGTTCAGCAAGTCACCCCGCCTGCACCTCCGGATGGACAGCGCCGGGGAACCTTTCATCTTCTCTCTTAGATTAGTCACGGAGGAGTTGCTGGGCACCCCGAAAAGGTCCCCATTGGTGCTCGAGTCTCCAAGACAGGAATAACCTTTCAGCTGATCGATAACTTTGAGAAAACGAGCGGCGGCGCCCCCTTTTCCACCCAGGGCGCAGAAACGCGGGCGCATCTGCGAGCCGGACCCCAGCCCGGCACCCCTCGCCCGTGCCCCAGGCCCCGCCGGCCGCCCCGGGGCGTCCCCGGAGGGCAGCTCCCTAACCTGGGGACCCACCCCGTGAAGGCGCCCCCCAGAAGGCTCGCGAGCAGCCCCCTGCCCCGCGCCCCGACCGCGCGCCCCGACACGCACCTCGGAGACGCGGTCCTCCGGGACCGGCTACAGCCCGCGCGCGCGCGGCGGCGCGAACCGGAGCCGCCGCCTCGCTGCCCGCCGCTGCCCGGGGCTGCCCATCGGCCCGGACTCCAGCGGCGCCGGGCTCCGGCGGGAGGGGCCCGGACCTGCGGGCTGCGGCTGGAGCTGTCGGCCTGCGCTCGGGCGAGCGGCCGAGGCGGGGGCGCGGCGCTGCTCCTCCTCCTCCTCCTCGGCGGTCCTCCGCCCGCTCCGCCCGCTCCGCCCGCTCCGCCCGCTCCGCCCGCTCCGCCCGCTCCGCCCGCTCCGCCCGCTCCTCCGGCTCCTCCCGGGCTCCTGATCTGCCGCGCCGGTGCCCGACGCCGCCGCCCGCCCGCCCGGCGGCCCCGCCCCCCGCCCGCTCTGTGCGCTCCCATTGGTGGCCGCCTGCCGGCCCCCTCGGCCCCGCCCCGCGATTGGGCGCGGGCGCCGTCCGCCCCGCCCCCCCGCGGGGCTCGCGAGCAGCCGGTGCGCGGTTCCCAAGCCCCGCGGCGCGCGGGAGCGGCGCGTCCCGAGAGGTTGGGGCGCGCGGGCTGGGGAGGCTGCTGCTGGACGTGGGGTGCGCGACGCCGGGCAGGCTACCTGGGAGAGCCGTCGCTGCCGTCGGGCTCGTTTTCACCTCTGGCAAGGGGAAGTGAGGAACCCAAATCTGGCTCCCGTGCGCACCCTCACGCAGTCGCGCCCCCGCGGGGCCCTTCCAGGGCTCGCCGGGCGTCCTGGTCTTGGCGCCGCCAGAGCCTTAGTGGTCGCCGCGGACGCGCACCGACAGCCACGGGTGCTGCGCGGGAAGCTGCCACACAATCCCCCCTCCCCCAGGACGCTGAAGGCTGAAGAAGCGCCCTGACCACGACCGCTCAAAGGAACCCATCACTGAGTCCAGAAGGCAACGGGAGGGGGGAGCCCCTACTGTGTGATGGCTTGAGAACGCCCTGGGACCGCCCGGGTGGTGTCCCCCACAGTTTGCGGCCCTCCGGAGGGCGCCCCCTGGACCTTTGAGGGCGTGTCCCTACTGTGTTCCACCCTGGGAGCGCGCCTTGGAACCCCCAGCCTGTGTTCTTTGGGGGCTAGGGTAGGAGATTGCGCAGAGAAATGCATCAATAAATAGAACGTTAAGGTGGGATCAGGTGGGTGCCAGCGATCAGAATGCTGCTGGGAAGAGAGCTTTCTCCAGAGTCAGGAGGGAGGCTGAGGGGAAACAAGCTGTCTGGACCCCTATCCGTCCCCATGAATTCCCACGTGGGCTTCCAGGCAGCCCTCAACCCAAGAGAGAAAATGCACTCGGATCTTTATCTCCATGAGGAGGAAATGAACTATTTATACCCATCTTTTCTACTTTCCTGGGAGATGCTGATCATCCAGAAGGAAGCCTTACTGAAACTATTAATGTAAATTGCTGGACATTTGACTTGGTTACTGAAAGATTAAGGGACCTCTGATTATTCCTTTAGTCTAGACAGGAGTTGACTCTGCCTAAAAGGTACAGAGGGAGTCAAAACCCACAACCAGGCACGACGTGGTTTATGTAGCCTCTAACTTGCCTTCCTGCCCCACCGTAGCAATTTATGAACTGGCTTTACTGTGGTTTTGCTGCACCAGCTGTGTTTCCTGAAACTGGATTCTGGACTCTCCAATCCTCCCTTTTTAGAGGCAGAATTCTTCCAGGGCAGATAAAATTGTCTGTACCTTCCTATTACAAATACTCCCTAGAACATTACCCAGTTGAAAGTCATTGGCTTCCCTCTGTGATCTAACGCATGTGTACATTGTACAATTATTTATATCTCTTCATCAAATGTGGGTATAATACATGGGAATGGGTATAATAAACATGTCAGAGGGCAATAGTATGACATGACATTATTCCCCCAAGTTCTCCAAGTTTTGATGAGCTTCCCAACTGCCACAGAATTATGGGCATTTATAAGATGCACTTATTCCTTTAATAGACATTTATGAAGACCCTATGATGTTACAAAAGCTACGAGATGCTGGAGATCTAAAAATGCATAGGATATAGGCTCTGCTCTTCAGAACTCACCAGCTTACAAATGTGGATCCTCTCCCAACGCAGATGCTCTACTAGAGGTGTCAACACAGCCCCACAGGAACACCCATGGCGGGACATTTCCTGGGGATGCCAAGGAAATACATGCTTTCCTATACCACATGATCTCAGAGCTGCTCATGTTTCACGTAATTGCCGGTTATCATTGCCTTTCCCACTGTTCAGTAAGGGCCACAAAGAAAAGAACCACCAGCATCTGGATTCCCTGGTGAGTCACTGAAGTGGTCCTTATTGCCTAGTGCAAAATGATTTTATGAGGAAGTCTGGCCAAACACTCTCAGTGATGACGTCAGGCACAAGTCCCTTCCTCTCCCATCTTACCATCCTTCTTGTGTTTTGGAAACTAAAATTAAAATAACCTAAGCCCTCCTGGCCACTTCCAAAATTGACAACACTTTTTAATACTTGTAATTGGTAGCGCAGAGGAAACAGTTGGGAATGTTTGTGAAAGTCCATGAGGTTTCCAGCTCATCAGAATGTTCCAGGTCTCCAAACATATGGACTGAGCCCCTTTACTGTTTTGGGCTGATGCTGGATGATGCCCACATGACCCAGCACAAGCCCCAGGCTGCATGTGCCTAGAGGCAGACTGGGAGAGACTTGGATCTTCTTCACTGAATAAAATAGCCTAGAAAGTCCATTAGATTTAATGTTCATGACTGTTCTTGCTGGTCTTCTTCCCAGTAGCCCTCTCGTTGCTTACTTTTAAAGAAAGGGCAAGTTTAGGGAAAGACTGTGGAATTGCAGCAACTGTTAAGCTATCAGTTTGTCATTTTGTCCTCATTGAATAAGACTGATCTTACTGAAAAAAAATATTTTTTCAATTAAAACTAAAGCTCACCACTGTTTTAAAGAAAAATGTTAACTATGAATGATGAAATTGTGTTTGCCTAAAAGCTAGAGCCAACTCTCCTGTGTTTATCTTGTCACGTTAACCTCCCCTCGGGTCAAGAGTGCCTCTTCTCTAAGCTTCACTTTCTGTCTCTCCAGAGTCATTTTTCTCCTGCAAATTCCATCATACTCTCAGGGTTCCTAAAGAAACAAACTTGAGGGATTCGTTTTCTTTACATTTCTGAATCAGCACATCAAGTCCTTCTGAAATAATTCCAACATCAGTCTTACCTATTTTTCTCTAAAAGGTGTAAAAAGACACAGAGTTCAAAAACATACCAACTGTCTACCCCTTTCCAAGATTTTGAGCTTGTTGGCTGATCTTGGCAAGTAGTTGTATCTATTTACCATTGAATTTAGCAAAACAGAGATTTTATTTCCTTGATACATTGCAGCAAGATTCTTCCAAGACAAAATGCACACACTTGAATAAACCTGAATGGCTATCTGAGTTAAATTATGGTTTGGAATCCTACCCTTACTTCCTCATTCTCTTTTCTATTATCAACGCTCTTTTTTTTTTTTTTTTTTAGTTTGCTTTCAAGCCAAATGAATATTCATAATTTGCAACATATCCATACTGATTGCATACTATCTTTGTGGCATTATTTTAGACTCAAGGGATCCAAGGGCTAGTCACCATAGTATGTGAGTTTCATGACAAGGAGCAGAACTTGGGAGCAAATGCTCAGGACCGCCAAGGAGTGGCACCCATAGGGAGACCAGGAGTGCCAGGCTTCTGCAGGCAAAGCATAGGCTGATCAAGAATGCTTCCCTAACGGTGCCAACAGCCTCTAGGAAAGAAGAGAGCACCCCAGCCAGAGGAAGCTGAGTGGGCAAAGATGCACTAAGCGACCATGAGCGGCATATTTGGGAAACAGCCATGCCCTCTGGCCAACTACCAGCCTATTCACTTATGTGACAAACACTTACATGGTGCTTCCACCGTGCCATGACCTGTTCTACTTAGAGGGGAAATCCTCCAAGATTTGCAGATGAGCCCATGGGCGCTGCTTCAGCTTTCTTGCAAAATGGAAAAGTTTCGAAAGAGAAACTTTTTAAGATATAGTCTTAGGAAGAAAAAATAAGAAGTGTGGAGTTTTGCTGCAATTAAAAAAAAAAATGAGTAAGTGGCAGCTGGGGTTGTTTATTGGCCATGGTTGTGAGAAGACTAGAAGCCCTGATAAAAATAAAGCATGTGCCCCTCTTCCAGTGAAACCAAAGAGAGTAATATAAGAGTTATTTAATAATATGCTAAAATTCACATAGTCTTCAAAGGAGCCTAGGAAGAAACCATCGAATAAAAAAAATCTTCAAGTGTATTTGGAAGCCTACTATGTGATCAGTTCTGCTCTGAGGAAGACAGAAGATTAACTTGTATAAATAATGAGCCCATCTGTAAGGGTACACAATACAGTTAAGCTGGAGTTTTTAGAGAGGAAACAATTCTAAGCATGGTGAAAGGCAATACATTTAAAAAATGAATGCATATAGATATGTGCATGGAGCCCTGCAAAGCCTCTACTGGGTGGTGTGATGAAAGATCAGTAACAATTTCCCTTCACAGGGCCTCCCCTGGTGGCCCAGCGACTGAGCACTGACCACTGGGCAAAGCGGCCCGCAGCCTCTGCAGCACCAGTTCAATCTACGGCTGTGGGGGAGGGTCCCACATGGTGGGGGAGGGTCCCACATGGCAGGGAGGGTCCCACATGGTGGGGGAGGGTCCCACATGGCGTGTAGACCTCTCCTGCTGCGCCCACTGCTCCCCATCAGCAGTGTACTTCATCAGTCTGCCTGTTCTGTTCCCTCCTCTGGCTCTGGTGAATTCTCTCACCCTCCCGCGCTTCTGATGGTACCCAGTGCTTGTGTAAATAAACAAATCTTTAAAAAAAAAAAAATTTCCCTTCACAAAGGAAATGTTTCTTGTTTTCTTAATCATACCTTTCACAAGTAAGAAAACTCAGATGTCGGCTTTGCTGTACCCATTCTAACAGATCTTTAACAATCCTCCCATATGGAGTATTTCTTTCCTTGAGGATTCTGACTCTTGGCTATAGCTAGTCACATTTTCTACCCCTTTCCTTCTCCAGTCCAGCCCAGGGCTAAACAACTGTACAAATTTTATTATCATTATCACCTTAATGTTTATCATCTTAAATGTTTTCCACCCTCTCACCACACCTCAATGCAAAAATAAAAGGCCTAAACTCTGGTTCCCTCTTCTCATTGAAAAATGGGGGTAATAACCCTCAGAGGGTTGTGGGGGTAGTGTGTATGGCATTGAATGTGAAGGGCTTAGCACAGTGGCTGGCACACATCAAGTGCTGATCTCCAGACTCTACCATTTCCTCCTATCCTGCCAGGTAGGGGCTGGCATTTTATTTCCAGCTCCACACAGGGAACCTGGCATGGTTGCTAAATATCTGGTCAAAGAAGGAAGGGGTGGGTGGGTGGATGGAATGCTCCCAGAGGTATAATTTTTTTGCTGCCTGCCATAGAAGACTTAAAGATTATAAACTAATCCTCCAAACTTTATTCCTATTTATGATTAATAGTTATTCTTTGACCAGTGTTTTTGGTTCTATTTTTAACAACGTAATACCAATAGTGGAATTGATCTCTGAGCAACCGGTATTCTATACCACTAGGTGGCGTCTATCATTAATAATATCCGAAAAGCACTTCCTCTGCTCTTTTAGGTAATCATTGTAAAAAAAAATAATACAGAAAAGCCATCAATAGATGCAGATACATAAATGAGTGGATGTGGATATAGATAGATAATACAGAAAAGTCTTGTACATTCCCATGTATATACAAATCTATATTGACCTTTATACATATGATTTCTTTATAATATCGGTTGTGAATCTAGAGCTGTATAATGTGACAAAAACTTGCTTTCCTAATTTTAAAAGTCTTCTGCAACAATATTCTCAGTTGTTAGTTAAACTTTAAGAAGCCTCAAAGTGCAGGACATCTCACAGCAAATGTAAAAGAAAGAATGTGAAAGAGGCCAAGGGGTAGAAGGCAATCAGAGAGAAATCGGAGAAAAGTAGCCAAGACTATGCAGTGTAAAATCTGTCCACAAAACCTGAACATTTAATCTTCGATATGGAGACAGTAAGATCATATTTTAAAATCTAAAAAGTGAAAAAGGTGAAAAGGACTAGAAATCCAAGAATCTTAGGGCACCTTACTCCAAAGTGTCCAAAAATGTAAAATTAGGTGGGAAGGCTGCAAACATGAACTCTGGCTATTATAAAATTTTACTTCTTTATTTCTAGAAATGCAGAGGAAGTGACCAAGCACAAGTGACAGAATAAAATCTGTCTAGAATAAAATCTCCATCAGTATTTCACAATATTTGCTATACATCAACATGCCTGAAACCAAATCTATCATTTCCTCCCAAAATTGGATCCTCTTGCTAACCTTGACACTTATGATATTGCTGCTGTCACTCTGCTAAGTCTCCTTGGGTTCCTCTCTTTCTCTGCCACCCATGGGCCAATGACTACTCTGGTTTCCCCAAAGGTCTTTCCCCTCCACTGCTGCCATTCTCAGATGCTCTCCTCCCCCAACATGGGCAACTCTCTCTTCTGCCACTCAGCTTCAAAATCACCAGGCATACACTGCTTTGAGTGTATGCATTTCCAGCTCAAAATCCTTCCTTGAGCTCTCTGGTGCCTGCTGAATAATGTGCATCTTCCCCACGCCTCACTAACAATTAGACTTTCCACCTTCTTCCTCCTGATTTTCATGGTATTAGCAGCCACTGCAGACCACTTTCTCCTGGAACACTCACCTCCTTTTGCCCCATGTGCCACCTTCTTCTGGAACCCCTCTTGCCTCTCTGCCCACCCTTCACTACCTCTGATGAGCCTAGTCTTCCCTAGACCACCTCCACATTTTTTTTCCAATACACTGCATGGGTTTTACACTTAAATATTTTCCCTCCACGTTTATTGAGATAAAATTGACTTATAACACTGTTGAAAATCATTTAAGGTGTATAACATTTGTTTTGGAACCTTTATGTGTTGTAAAATGATCGCTACAGCATTAGCACACACCTGCAACCCAGCAAATAGTTACCATTTCTCTTTTTGTGTGTGATGAGAACATTTAAGATGTACTTTTTTAGCAACTTCAGTAATATATAAAATAATATTACAGTTCCAAACATTTTAATGAATTTTTACACGTGTGATTGTGTATATACATATATACACATATATACATGTAGATATATAAATATGGAGGTAACTACCATCCTAATAAAAACATGAAAAATTCCCAGACATCCCAAATGTTTGTTCAGTGCCACTTTCCACTCACAAAAAGTGCTTGTTCCTGCCACATGGGCAGGCATTAATCTGCCTTTGCCACAATAGAGGAGTTGTTCCAGCTTTAGGATTTCATATAAATGAAAGTCTATGGCATTCTATCTTTCAGCCCCTCTTTCTTCATCCAGCACACTGTCTCTCCACACGTCCATATCCTATACATCTCGTGCCTTAGATGCTGGTGTTGCACTAGTGTTGCTTTGCAACAATGTATGGGCTCTGGACATACAACACTGTGGTCCCACCTTTGAATGGGCTATACTCAGATGCTATTTGTTCCTTTTTGTTGCTGAAAAGCAGTCCATGATACAGGAAGCACCACACATCATTCCATGGTGTGCTCTGCATCCAGCTTCTCCCGCTGGACAAGATGTGGAGATGAAGAGCCAAGAATGAGAACTTGGGGATCCAAAAGTGGAGAGAGGCAGTAAATGTTAGGGTCTTGGCAGCAAAGTTAACTATTTTGTGGCCACTGGACTGGTTTCTGGGGCCCTTCAGAGGGGGGCATACATGGAGTTGGAGTGAAGGCACTGGATGAGTTATGTAAATTAAGGATGCAGGGTAGGCATCACTGAGGGGTCTGGAAGGTGTTTCCATATTTCTCCTAGAAGGGGTCCTGACTACTCCCTCAACTACTTGCTGTGGTTGAGCTGATCTAATTCCGCTGAAGATGCCGTCATTTGGCTTTCTTGACTCTTTGCTCTATAATTCTTGAACCCAACCTGCAGTACTGTTGAATATATCTCCATGTTGGAGGTCATTTCTCTTTGAACTCTCAGGGTGGGGTATGGGTTCTTTTTGAACAAAAGCAAATGCTTTTTACACCCATTGGAAGCCGCCAAGCTACCACAGACTCCAACCTGTGCCCTGGAGTCTCCTCCCCTAAAGATGCCCAGAAGTGGGTGAGCCAAGAATTGATTTTTGTAGTGAGCTGAGCATTCTGCTACTAGCAGGTGGTTGTGGACTCCAAAGAAAGATGAGTGACTGCTGTGAACGTGGTGCCTTCTTTACCTGAAACTACTCAAGGGAATCTTCAGTCACATGCAAATGGAGTTAATGTGTCACTGGGTTTTGTAGATATTATCTCAAACTTTACATTACTATTATAATAAGTTCAACTTATGTCTTGTCTCTCTAACCACCTTTGATAAATGTCAGAGATAAATCTGTCTGAACAAGTTGGCCACTATTCAAGCTTTGAGGAATGTTATGAGTATATGGTATTATTTTGAGAGCATAGCACAGAGGGAGGCCACACGCATGCATTTTTGTCTTCAGAGGGTGTAAAATGCAAAATACAAATGGGCTTTTTGTCTCTTGAGTACATAGGGCCAGGACCCCCAGTTCTTCATGACCTTGCTATGTTTGAAACATGGTCATTTCTCCATTCCATCTCTGTTCTCTCCATGATCTCCCGGCTATTTCCCATAGGAAATTAGAGAAGAAGGGTGTAAAGGATGTGTGCTGAGGGTCTACGTGAGCCAGTAATTATGATAAAGTGATCTCCCCAATGATGTTGTAATAACAAAGAGCAACAGCTTCAGGGTCCCCTATTATGTTCATTATCCACAGCTCTTCTCCACGCACTAGCAAAAGTCGTCAATAATAGAGCATGACTGCTTCCTCCCAAAAGACAAATAATATGAAATAAAACCCAAAGCAACTTAGTCTGAGACAAGATTTTTTTATGTGAGTATGTTCTTCAAGAGAGCGCCTGGTAATTACCCACCAAAGACCAGTTCTGATATCCTGTAAAATCTCAAAAAACCTCCAGAAAGAGAACAGAACTGACACCTGAAGTTCTGCAGCATCAGCTCTGGTGTCATGCAACATAAATGACCAAGGTAATTAGTCACATGCCCAAAATAGGTGGTCTGATCTTCCATGGCTATTACTCACTACATTCCCTGGGTGAAGCCTGCCCCAAAGGGGAAACATTATAATTCTGTTTATGCGTATCTATATATCTATATATAAATTAGTGATACCCTTCCAACAGAAGGCTCCCATTAGTTCAAAGAATATACCACATTACATTTCATTTGCTCTTGTTCTGATCCTTTCATGCTTTCAGTGGTTTACCAGCGGGAAACCACTAGAGGGGACCTAAGAAGACAAGATTAGACAACATACAATTATCTTCTTTAGTATTCCCACTTGGAAAATTGGCTTGTATTCATGTGGAACAATAAAATCAAATTTGCTGGCACTTTACTCCCAATTCATGGGAATAAATAGAGGCTCGGGTGAAGGGGGGGGTGACTGTGTGTTGGGGAAAGACACCACAGAGGAAAGTGCATCTGTATTGACTATAAACATATACCTTAAGCACTGAGCTCATTCATCCCAAAATTCTGTTTTCCCTTTTTCCTGTAAAGTTGTACCAGTAACCTGGGTTTCTTACATGCTATTTGGAGGCCAGCAAATCCCTCTCTAGCACTGTCACTTAACAAGCTCGTCCACATTGAACTCTTACAGTATGATGGGCACCCTCGTAGGAGTGCAGGGTAGTGCAAAGTGATAGGTCCATCTCATCGGTTCATATCTAGTTTGGGGCTGAAAACCCCAAAGGAGTATAGGGAAAGTGACATGGATGTAAAGCAACCCTAGGGTGAATACCAATTCATTCATTTACCTCCTTTCATCCATTCACCTAACCAGCCAGCCAGCCAAGCAGCAAACATTGTTTGTGTGGCATTGTATGCCAAGCACTGTGGATGCAAGGATAAATTAGAGCTCAGTCACTAGTGGAAGAGATGATAAAAAGATGGATAATACCAAAAATACGGTAAAAAATAGCATAGTCACTAGGACTTGACTCCACTTCAATAGTCATGAAGGGAAAATGATGGTAAAGTCAGTCCTAAGGAATGCCAGATATCAACCACGTGGAGAAGAAGCCTGTTTTGGATTAAGATGCCTTTTCTAAGATCCTTTTTAACTGTCACTTTCCTCTAATTTTTACCTATTCACAACCTATTCACTCCCTAGCTCTGATAAAGGCAATATTTCCCTGTATTTTAACTTTTCCACTGGCCTCAGCTCAAGGTTATAGTATATCAAAATTATTTTTGAACCAAATCCAGTGAAATATTTTCCAGTTTAGAGATAATGCCAAAAGGATTGTTTTACTCTTCAAGATGAAATCTGCTAAAAATACATCTACATTTACTACCTAAAGATTTTAGACTGGTCTAGAAATTGTTTTGCTAAGATTACATCTTTTTCTTTGTTTTATCATTTCCTTCATTTCCTTATATTCTGACTGTACAGGTAAGCAAAAAAAAAATCAAATTTGATAGATACGAGGAAATGGGAAGCATACGTCTGAGCTGTGTGTGCCACTGCAATGGCATGACTTTCAATACCATCTGACCCATTCAGTGATTGCAATCTGAATGAACATTCTATGTACAAAGTTTAACCTTCACATAAATTCTTCTTCTTGAAATTTTCAGTCCATATTTCTACTAACAAGATTATTGAACTTTATAGGGAAATTCTATTTTAGCTGGAGAGAATATAGGTTTTATTTATTCTGTTGTGTGCAGGTCCTACTATTGACCCGCATCCTTCAGAACATAAAACTTAGGTGACTAAGTAGTTTTGGCTCTTTCCAAAAGAAATATGACATTAGTTCAAAACATAATGCTCTATTACTTTTTTGTAGCTACTGTGGAAAAAAAAAATGTATCCTATTTATAAGTAGTAAAATAGAAGAGAAAGAATAGAAAAGTAGAAATAGGATAATTAAAAGGACAATAAAACACATCAAGGAAAGAGATTCCAAGTCTGGCCTCTAGCTTGGGAGTAGTTTGGATATCACAGGGAATAAGGCAATAATATTAGTCTTTGTTGCAAGTCAGTGATTCACCTGTGACCATTTTCACTCCCACGATTACTGCTCTTCATTATCAGTTGAGTAAGACAGGTCCTACTACCAAACAGTTGACAATTGAGTCTCTCCTATGTGGAGTCCTGAATTTGCCTTTTGGGGAAGATAAAATAAAGGGACCAAGCCAGCCTTAGTCATAACCCCCACGTTCACCAGGCAATGCAATTTCTTGTTCCACTCACCCTGGGGCCAGGTGGTTGGAGGCCTAACCTTGTTCTGCCACAAGTCTGCGGTGGGATTTTGGGGCTTTACTTGATTGTCTGCTGACCATGCAGACAGAATTAACTACCTCTAACACTCCCTTCCCGGCTAACCCTGTAGGAGCATGTAATGAAGGGCTGGGTGGATCACCAGGCTCCAGAGTTAGCAAAGCCTCCATTGAGAGGTGTCTGCTCAAATACAGAAGGGGAATATCTCTGGTTCTTCAACACAATGCCACTTTCTAAATAAAATTGGTTGTGCTTCTGCATTTGTTTTGATAAAAGCATATGGAAGGCAGGATGTTTCTTCTAAAAGCCAATGTTTCCCAGCATCGAATTTGCCTCCTTGAGATTTGCTGTTTTCATGAAGTAAGGCAATTACAGCTAGAATATGCAATCATTTTTATTTCATTCTAAAGGTTGGTTGAGTGGAGTGGAAATGATTTCTGAGCAATGGAGTCATTGATCACAGAATCCGACAGTCAAGAGAGAAACTACAAAGGTTTCCTGGCTTCCCCTGCTTTAGTCCAAGACCAGTACGAAACTTTGTTCTCATTGGGGCCTTTTTTTAAAGTATTATTTTCCGTAAAGAATTTTAATGTGGTAGTCATGTGTCTTCTCATGGTTTTTTCATTAGTATTGAACAATCTCCCACTGGCCTGTTCTTGTGCTTGGCCTTGGACTTTTAATAGTCATAGCTTCTCCCCACCTCTCTCTCACTAATAAAATGATTGGCACATAGGAATCTCTTCTACAGTGACTTCTACTTTTCTCCAGGGAGTACTACTGGCTCTGCTTCTTCTTTTCTCTGTTACCAATCTCCTCTTAAAGGGAAGAGACTTTAACCAGAAATCACACCAGGAATATGACAAGTAAAGGATTTATGGGCCTGTTTCTCTGAGCAAAGATCTATGAGTTTGGTCATGGAAAGAAGACAACTAACTCTGTGACTGTATCCACTAAAACAAAGGTTAATATCACCAATATCATGCTGTTAAATGTTTCTCATTAGGAACCACTCAAATGAATATAGAAACAGAAATTGAAAGTCTTAGTGCTAAGAGGAATGATAAAAAAGATCAAAAGTATATGGGACATGGTAGTAAAATATTTATTCTAGTTTTTTTTTTCCAAATTAATGTGATGTTTTAATTGGAGGAAAGCGATGTTTTTAGACTTTCAACAGTTTTGGGATCCAATAGGTTTTTTAATTAGGGAACAGACCCAGTTTTATAAGAAATTATGTCTAAGTAAATTGTGAGTGATCCCTTTATGAAAAAGATTACAGATTTACAAAGTCAAAATGAAGTGTGAAAGTATACTTTCTGCCAGTACTTACAGACATCTGATGCTGGGCACAGTAAGACCTGGTTCCCTCCCTTCAAGCCTCTGATTTTATGGAAAGAGAAAAAGTTGCATGGACACGATGAGTGGCATTTTACCAAAATTTTGAACTGTAATCTCTTCAATCAGAATTCACATCCACATGTGATTCAGTTGCTAAGGTATCTGAAGACGCAAGACCCAAGCAGGAGATAGTGAGGCAACATAGCAATTAGCAGGAGTAGACAGCCATTTCCGGCGTAGAGCTAGAGGGACAATGGCTAAACCCACTAGAACCCAGGCCGAGCCAACCTTCAGGTAAGGTGGAAAGGAGCCACTGGTGGTAACTGGAATCATTTGTGTGAGTTATTTACAACTGCATAACAAATTGTCCAAACACCATGGATTAAAACAACATGAGTTATCCCAGCTTCTGTGGGTGAGGCATCCGGGCACAGCTCAGCTGGGTTCCTTGCCTTGCTCTCTCCAGCATGCAATCCGACTTAAGATTTAAGTGATTGTTGGCAGGACTCAGCCCCTCAGGGGCTGTTGGCTGGAGGTTTCCCTTTGTTATTTTGCCACCTAGGGCAGCGCACAACATGGTCTCCCGAGAGCAAAGAGGCACGAGAGAAACAGTGTAAGCAGGACTGAAGTCACAGTCTTTTTGCCACCTCATCTTGGAAGTACAACCTATGTTCTTGTCATGTTCTGTTCACTAGATGATGTCAGGTTGTACTCCAGGGCGAGGGGTTACACAAGGGCAGCATCCAAGGAGGGTGGGGTCCTCTCAGCTGTGGCAGAAGCTTCTTATGACACAAGGAGACGCACGCACACTACCAAAGAGAACAGAGGGAGCAGAGAGAGAGAAGGGAAGAATTATCCTGGCTTCTCCATTTCACTTGATCTCTGGTCATCACTAGGGCTCCCAGCTGGCAGAAAGTCCTGGTAATGTATTTCCATGAATGTCAACAGAGCAGGGTAGTGGCCGGGATGGGTCTGAGAACAGACTGGCCACTGACCAGCATAGAATCCTCTCATATTTTCTGGCATAACTGGACAAACAACACAAGGGGATTTTTTTCCAAAGAGAACTGTTTAATGGTAATTGTGGGGTTTTCTGGGGCCAGAGGACATTATTCTGGCTTTTCTGTGGAGCAGTCTTATGCTCTATTCCAAATTTCCTACTCACCAAGGAACCACCGATGTGCACACATGAGTATGTGTCCTCTATTCTTGCCTACGCAGTGGTGTTTCCTTACTTGGCTAAGGGCAGGAAAATACACTAGCCCTCCACATAGCTATCACCCAGAAAAGATATCTTTAACTTTAACCTTAATTATGATTTAACTGTGACTCTCTCAAATGCATTTGATCATCAAGACAAAGGTATCCAAATAAATCATGGGGAAGGCAGGGAACAAATGAATCCACTCTAACTGCTCTTATTTGAATACTTTTGTAGGCTTTTTTGCATAAGTAAATACTTTGATTGTGATTCACTTCTTCATTTTCTGTAACATATATAATAGACCATAGACACTCTTTAGAGTACAGTAATAAAAGTAACAGCAAGCAACAGTAAGCTGACATAATAAGAAACTTTCTAGCAGGCTGAATTTTCTAAAGAAGACTGCAGCAATATCTTTCATCTCATGTGTTCTAGAATGTTGCTGCACTCACTACTAAAAGATAGGGTTTATAGCCACTGTCCTTGAATTTGGGCGGGTGTTTGCGTTGCCTTTATCAATAGAGTATAATGCAAGTGATATTATGTGACATCCAGGGCTAGATTCTAACCACTCGCACCTTGTTCTCTTGCTCCACTCACTCTTGTAATCCAGCTTTCATGCTGTAACAAAATACAAGCAGCTGCAGAGAGCCCTTTGTGGAAAAGAATGGAGGCTTCTGACCCCAAACCTTAACTTTACCCAGTCAACAACCGCCAACAACAACAACATCACTATCTAGGTGAGTGAAACATCTTGAAATGTATTCTTCAGTTCCCTGTTAATCTTCTATATTTGACATAGCACGGAACTAAGACAAATTTGGAACCCTGGCCAAACTGCAGATTTGAGAGCAAAAGAAATAGTTGGTACCATTTACACCACTATGCTTTGGGGTGTTTTATTACACAATAGAAAAGCTGGAACACACCCTTTGGAGAATCCCCAAAAAGCTGAGGTACATGGATTAGGAATGTGTCTGGCTAGAAGTAATAGCGCAACTGACTGAGAGTAGCTTACACAAGTAGAGATTTACTTTGCTCACACAGGAGGTAAATAGAGGCATGATACTGCTGGCATTGGTTTGGAGTCTCAAATCTATTAGGGCCAGTCTAAAATTCTCTTGTCCAAATGGGCCTCCCCTCGTGGCGCAGCCATTGAGCGCTGGGCTACGAAGCTTCCTGCAGCCTCTGCAGCGCCGCCGGTTGGATCCCCGGCCACCAGCGAGGGTCCCACATGGCACGAGACCTCTCCTGCCGCACCCGCTGCTCCCCTCAGCAATGTATTTTGTCAGTCTGCCTGTTCTGTTCCCCGCTCTGGCTCTAGTAAATTCTCTCACCCTCCCACGCTTCTGACTGCACCCAGTGCTTGTATAAATAAATCTTTAAAAAATAAATTAAAATAAATAAAATAAAATTCTCTTGTCCTTTCCCAAAAACGTGTTACCTCAGCACAACTGGCTGATGGTCTGGTTCCAGTTGCAACGTATGGGTTTAAGATAGGATGAGGAAGAGAGGGTGGAGGGGTTAGACCGTTTCTCTTCTTTACACCTCTCCTCAGTTTCCTCAAGCTCCCTCAGCCTGTGTGAGACATAAATGAGCCTCCAATGGGCAGGGAGGCAGGAATGGGAGTATTTGCCTTTACACTACTATACTGAGCGAGCGTGACAAAGGAGAAGGGGGTTGGGTTGGGTTCTGGGGCAGCCAAAGTGTTTGCCACAAGACTTTACAAGGGATCCCTGCATGAGATGAGAGGTGAGCAGCAGTGAGCAGCCAGAAAGAAAACTAAAATAAATGAGCAGAAGGCAGGTCAATTCTGCCATTTAAGAAAAATTACAATTTTTTTGGTTATCACATATTTAATATTTTCAAAAGTTGGCAAAAACTCCAGATTCATCTGACTATCCTTTTGCAGATTATTTCACAAATCCATCTGTCTCCAGCCTCACCCTGAATTCCTGTTCCACATTTTCCATGGTCTCAAGTCAAAAGGTCTCCCACCATTTCAAACCTGAATCTAAAAGTGAGGTTACCTGGTCTCTAAACCAGTTCTCATCTCAGCACCCCCCGCACACACACACACATTACTGCTAGATTTCCATAATCTTTCAGCCCTCTCTCTCCCTCACCCAATTTATCTCTATTCTACCTTTGCTGTATATTCTGCTTTTTCACTCTCCCTACCATGGACATAGTTTAGTCTGCTATGAACTTTCTTACTGGCTCATTCACCCCTTTCCTTCTAACCCATCCCATACTCAGCTGGGATATTAGGAATAACTTCTATATGGTTTGATATAGCCTTGTAATTTCCTAGGAGGATAATGTGGGCTACATAACTGATTTCTCTGGCAATATTGTCTGCCCTTTCATAAATAAACACATTGTTGACTCATCAAGGAGCCATGGGCCAAGACCTAAGGGTATAACAGTAGACTCAGCTTTGATACTTCAAAAACAAAGGATGCAGAAAGGCAGGGTAAGTCTTAGGAATGAAATACCTTGCCAACTTCCAAGAGCTTAAGAAATTCTGTCATTGCTAATGTATACAGACAGTGTGATCTTTCAAGTAAAAAACAAAAACAAGCCCCAAAATGTGTGTGTGGCATTTCTCTTGATCTTCTCTCATCAAGTTGAAGAGTCCTGTTCAAATGCCAATTTCACACCTGGTAGGTTCAATAACCTTATGTTTACCTGACTCTGTGAGTCCATGGAATCATTTTTACTCCCTCTTCTCCCAGACATATCAATTTCTTCCTCTTGTGAGAGAGACTCAGGGACTGTCTAAGTCACCATCTTGATGATGTCACTAGATCCGTTTGAACAAACTGGAGCAACTCAGTTTGGGACACAATTTCACCAGATTAAGTCTGAATACAGCTCTGGGCTTTTGCGCTTCTCTGCTTATGAATCTCGAGCGGGGCCTGCTTATCTGCCAGCCTTATTTTCTACATTTTCCCTTCCACAATGGGCTAACGCCCTCTGGCCTTCATGCCCACTTCTTCCCAATGTATTATTGTCCTCTTGCCTCCCGCAGAGCACTTTCCTGCCATTCACCTCATGCTTATGCTGATATCTCTGTTTCAGTTATGTTCTTCCCTCTTAACAAAATCCAGTTTAAAAAAAATGTGTCCTATGGTATATATTGTAGGGAAGTGATTTTTTAGGGAATAAACTACTTTATGTTTAGACTATGGGTTTTATCCTAATGTCTTGTATAAAATTGGTATTCCCTGAATATTGGTTGAAAAAATGAATTGAGCTATTTCCCAAATAGGTTCTAATTTAGAAGATGCTTGCAATGATGACCTGACTAATTGATTGTCCTCTGTAGTGTATGAAGCTGCCACCTGCCACTTGGTGTGCTGGCATTTGTCCTGCATTATAGTTTGCAATGACTGTGTTGACATAAACCAGTGAAGAGCTACACTTGAATCATTCATATGTTATTAATTTCTTCACTACTACATACATCTGCACATTTAGATTATATCTCTTGTTCTGCCCTATTATGTGCACTAACAGCACAACAGAAGTTAAGTTTAAGAGAGAGGTCTGGAAGGAGGAGATCTGCATGTATCAATGACCACAGTGCTGGCTGCAATATGCAGAGCCCTCTACATTGAGCTCCTCTGTGTTCTAGTCTTGGCCTGTTCAATAACTGAAGCAGATTCACTAGCTACTTACTGACATGTGTGCACCAAAAAATAATAATAATAATAATAATAATAGTAATCAGTTTATATCCCTTGGTTTTTAATCAGGCAAAATGAAAGTTAGGTTTATTTGTGGTTTGAGATATAGTAGAAGCCAACATTTTTTTTTTTTCTTTTCTTTGTTTTATATCAGGGGCTAACAGCTAACAGAAGACTGCAGCTTCTCCTTGTTTCAAAGCATGGTTTTCCGTTTTGAATATTTTTCAAGATTCCTAGGGAATCCCCTAGTTCTAATTTGCTTGGAAATTCACAAGGCCCTCAAGCTCTATCCTCCCTCAGATTCGTGTTCTTATGTTACCTCACATCTTGGGTGCTCATAATTCAGGAAGGGTTTCCCAGCTCAGGGGAGTTAATTTTGGAACACACAGGCTGTGGGCTTGCCATGGTAAAATTGCTTTACATACAGCTCATAAACCATCCCTTGCACTGTCTCTAAAAGGATGGTAACCATCTCTCCCCATAAGGATACAGGCATGTAAACCCAGAAGACAGCATAAACATTGTGAAAATAGTACCCGTTGATGGTAGATTCTTAGTTAACCCTTTTCTTCCTTTGTAACTCAAGAATTCTTGTAGCTGCTGCCCTGAAAGACTCTGCTTAAAATTAGAGAGTTGATTTTAGTTAAATCACTGAATCCTTCCTATTATATTAAATATCACTTATACAAATCAGCTACATAAAAGTCTCTATGAGACTCTCCTTTCATTCATATGACTCCTTTTTTGTTTTGACCTTTATTCTTATAGCTTATGTTAATGTAATTACTAGAACTCAGAAATTAAGTGTCACAATGTCAGAACTAATCCTGAAGAAAATTGAATAATGTTAACCTTAGAGATTTTTCAATTATTTTGAGTTAACACAGACATCTTTTATAATTAATAGGCATCTAAATATTTTGCTTATTCCTATTACATTAATATAATCCTATTTTATTTTATTCCTATTACGCTAATATAATCTTATTTATAAATTCACATACATTAAATGTGATTCCCAAGTCTCTGCAACACTTACTTTTCTTAATAGCACTGAGCTTAATGCCTATTGTATAAAGTCCTTATGCCCAGTAAAAACTCAGTTATGATTTGTTCAAGGAGTGAGTAAATGAAAGCAAATGAATTATAAGCAAAGGAATTATAACATCACATCCCATGAAGTATAATTTTTAAGTTGCATTTGATAATAGTTTGAGGCAATGATGATTAGCTGCCAAAGCTGACACAGTGCTGTACGAATTAGGTCTAGTACACAGAAATGTTTTATACCCCAAATCAGAAAGCACAAGCATACTCTTCAAATTAGAATGCTCCTTTGATGCTCTTTGTATTTTCCAGTGAAAGAAACTGAGACCCTGAGAAATTACACAATTTGCCCAAAGTCACACGGTTAGACAAGGTCATGGAACCCGGGCGCTTGCCTCCCCTGGCAGTCTTGAACCTATAAAGTTTCTCTCCACCCCCGGTCCATCTGCTGATTCTGGGCATGGCATCTGTATTAGATCCAGCTTCTCAGAGCATATCAACTGTGAGCCAACTGGATATAAGTACAAAGAGAGCAGAAAACTCTCTTTTTCCAGGCAGCTGGAAAGTTTCACTTAGAATTTATTTTTAGCATTTTGTGTGTGCTCAGGAGCAACCATAGCAACAAAGGGACCTGGGAAGACCTGTTGGAGACACACTCCGGGACAAGGGAAGAAGAAGGCTGCTCCATCTCCTAGGAGAATTGAAGACAAGACAAGATAATGTCCGTCTTGTCTTCTCAAGCAACAAGAATAAACTCAGAATGAGTAGGATTCACCTTTACTCAGGCCACAAAGGACTGATGAGATTATCTTTGTAAAACATCCTTTCTCCTCCTGGCCCCACACCTCCCAGTACCAATACAAATGCATAAATGAAGCTGAACACAATCCCTCTAGCTTTGAGGTCTGATCATATGTCATGTTTTGTTAACTGTAATCTTTTCATAAATCTTTTAGACCACATACCTGGCTGCAGGAGAGGAAAGGAAGCCTTTAAGATCTCAGCTGATCATGGGTGAGTGACTTCAAAGATAGTCATCAGTCTTTATCATCTCAGTGAGGACACAATCAAAAGGTCTCTCCTTTCTCTTAAAGAGCAGGTGAAAGGATGATAGAGATTTTGAGATTTGTAAGAAAGTGCACCAGCCTGGGAAAATCCACGCTGGCTATGAGAGAATCCACAGCAACTCAAACTGAAACCCAGCACTCCAACTAGCATGCACACATACCTCCTTCCCCATGCCAAGCTCTTCCATTTACCCGTGGGAAAGAACCCAAGGACAATTCGGGAAACTTTCCCAATCCTGAGTTCCTGAATTTTTCTGTCTAGTTCTCCAACACTGACAGACCCAGCTGGTGATCTGTGCAAGGTAACAGATTGTATGTTTGGGACAAGAATCCAGACATTCTGATCTTCACACTGAAGACCCACCACCGCACATTCCTTCCCTAACATTTGGTGAAAGTGCAGATCACTCCCTTACCGTTGATGTGAAAATAACTGCACTAAAGGAATCCAATGTATACTTCCTTGGGTGACAGGAAGCAAGATACGCCTCGGCCAGTCTTGGTCAGTGAGCAGTTCTGTGTCAGGCGCTTTTTCATGATGACTTTAGAAAAACATGAATGTTTCTTTTTTTTTTTTCTCTTTTTTTATTTTTTATAAATTTTATTTTTAAAACGTGAATGTTTCTAATTAAATTTGGTTTCTTTCCAAAGGATAAAAAGATACATATTGCGTTGGATTTGTGCTTCAATGTTATCTTGAAACATGATAGAGACTGATAAGATGTTTTTCACAAGCATGTCTTCTATAATTTTAAACACATTTCACTAAAATCTAAAGTCTCACAGTAATATCACTGCCTTGAGTTAGGCTAATATAGCATCCTCTCATTCAAGAACAGTGCTGTTCACAGACAGGTATTTAATAAATAATAAACAGAGTAGGAAAACAAAACCATCATTCTACTTATGTGACTGGAAAAACCTCTATTGATCCTTATTTCCCCACAAAACCACATAAATATATAATGTTATTATTGAATCAGCCTCCTCAGAGTAAATGAACTGTGCCTTTTCTCCAGAGGATTCCATATTTTTATGGAACAAAATCCTAAGCATAAAATAAGATAGTTTCTTCTCTGACCGCAAATTGAGGAAGATAGGAGGAAGATACTCAATTTATTTTGGCTTTCTCTACCTAACAAATTCTAGGAAATCTCATAGATTCTTGGAATTGAAAGAAATCCTAAAAAGGAATATTCATCATTGCCTATTTTTCCATATACTTCCAGCCACCAGGCATAGTACCATATTATGATAGGATGAGTCCACCACTATCTGAAATTTCTAAGTACTATGTACATTCTAGGAGTCAAGTCCAGACCCAAAACAGAGGGTGGCCAGGGAGAAAATACTTAGAACGATGAAGTTAATGTGAACCCAGGATCAGGAATCCACTTCTTCAAACAAGTATTCCCCAGGATTGCTTGGACTCTGAAGTATTATCATTCACTACGGCTACATCCCAGGTGGAAATGGGGGTTAGTGGACAGCCAGGTTAGCAGCAAAATGGAAGCATTCAGGAGAGGTTCTGTATCAATAGGAATAATGCAAGATAAGGATTTTCAGACAGGATCCTATAGTTAATTTAGAATAAATGCAATATATGAAGTAGAGAAGAAAATTGTGAATGAAAAATAAATTCCCCTAAACATTGCAGGTTGGGAAATAACCACCACCCTGTAAGCTTCTCATACATGTGATAATGCTGCATTTCAAGTGATCTTGCTCTCTGCCAAGAATGAAAACCTCCTTTTAAGCAACTTTTCACTCCAAAATAGATCACAGAAAACCTTGAATCCTACATTAAAAAACAAGCAAACAAACATAAAACTGTGGAGACATCTTTTAAAAACTTCTAATACATTCTAGTAACATCCCAATAATATTAGGTGAATAAATGGGACATGGTGATTCTGTACAGTCTTGTGACATACAGGTCATCTGGTGCTAGATTTAACATCCTTGTGCTATGTAGAAAGGCAGGAGCTAGCTGAGTGAAGCTTAGACATGAAGAAAAAGAAAAACTGCAGTATCAGTTGAAAAGGTGAAGACAGCCCTCAGAAAGATGTAGGTGTTGTGTGACTTGCTCCTGGACGCCCTCCGTGAATACAGAATGTGATTGGTCTAGGAACAGACAGGTGCTGGAGCAAAGTCAAAGCCAATGCTCATATTCTGCCAGAGTATCCCTAAACCAGAGTGCTATCCACTTGTATATACTATCTCAATCTCTGCCTTAGACGTCTATTGGGGAAATTTCTTTCTTTTTGTGAGAATTTATGTAAAGGGAAAAAAGGACATATGTTTTTGCTTGTAGTGATAGTTAACAAGACACAGTGGGAAATGCATGAGAACTGCAGTCAGTAAACTTGTGTTCAAAGCCAGATAAGAAAAGATCTCTCAGAGATGTGCTATCCTCATTTGTAACCAGGAACTAATACAGCCCCTATATACCGAAGTTATCTTGAGGATTAAAGGTCTGCAATCCTCAGACCTTGGTGTACAAATAATGGTCTAGAGAGGACTATGGACTATCATCTTAGTCACTTCTCTAGTTCTCAGCAGAATCACATCTCAGTTTTCATAGGCCAAGTTAAATAAGTTCAGTAAAGGATCTACAATGGATAATTTTGTTTTGTTTTTTAATTAAGGTAACTTTGGTCCACAATGTGGTTTATGTATTAGAGGAATAGGATCTCCCCCTGGAGGTGTTTTTATCACAACACACCCAAAGCACTCATAGTCCACCATCATAGTCCAGGGTGCTCCCTTCCTAATCTCTTCTTGCCCCTTCCCCAACAGCACCTCATTTTCAAGAATGTGATGTCCAACTCCTTCACATTGTAAAGTTCCTATTCCTTCCCTCTTATCTTAATAAGAAGGAAAAGTTCTACTCCTAGGCATCTCTCTAAAAAATTCAAAAACACCAATTTGAAAGAGACTTGAACTCCCATGTTTATTGCAGCATTATTTACAATAACTAAACTATGGAAACAAATTAAGTGCCCTAAAACATGAGTGGATCAAGAATGTGTGGTGTTTATCCACAATGGAATACTACTCTGTGATCAAAAAAGATAAACTCATGCCATTTGTAGCAACATGAATAGAGCTTTAAAGGATAATGCTAAGTGAAATAAGTAATGAGGAGAAAAATAAATACTGGATGGAGCAACTAATCGTTGGACTACAAAGTAACTAAATTAATAATGAGCTAATCTAAGAAACTACCCCTTGATTGTTGACTGCAGAACTGAGGCACCAAAGAGGGGAAGGTAGGGAGGGAAAAGAAAGAGCAAAGAGTGAAGGAAGCATGATGGTCTATGGTTGTGGAATATGGGTGAGTTGGTGATGGGTGCACTATGGTAGGAATACCTGATGGTTGCATCCCAATATTAACTAAGTTAAAAAATAAATTACATATTTTAATTTAATTTAAAAATGGAAAATTTACCATATAATTAATGCCCTTTGTTTTCATGAAGTCTGTATTGTTACTTCTTAGCCAAAACTTGAACCATTTCTTGAAATCATGACTGTAGGTATGTACTACACTCTTCCCCATCTCTAAAGATCATTTTCTTCTGTACCCAGATGTCTCCTTAGTATGATTTCAGTTCTCATCCTCACATAGTACTTCTAGGTTCTGACTTGAAATTCTCTGAACCTTCTCACAAAACTGACAGAGTGTCAGTCCTTACCTACTGTGATCTCTCAATCTCTTCTTGCCATTAATTTATATAATTATTTTGCCTTATATTCATGTGTTTTTCTCTATTCTTGATATACTTTTCGCAGTTCAGGTTGCCAATATACCAAACACGCATTAAATTCCAATATTCTAAGGTCTCTGTACTATGTGTTTAGTGTTAACTGCAAAACTAATGAAGAGTGTTCTTATTCCATCATCCAAGGGTTATGCAGTACTAGGTTTAGAACCAACACCCTGGAACAACAGTGGCTATACAATTTTAATTTGATGATATACTTTGAAAATATCCCTCTTATATATGAATATCTCATCTTGTATATGGCCATATAAAAGCTATGTAATCTGGGGCATCCCTGGTGGAATAGAGGTCAAGTGTCAGTGCTATCACTGCTATGGCCCAAATTCAATCCCCGGCCAGGGAGATAACCCACATATGGCACAGCAGACCTCTGCTCCCCTTAGGAGTGTATTTCAGTAATCCACCTGTTCTGCTTCCCACTCTGTCTCACCTCCCACACCTCTGGCCTACACCCCAGTTTTTCTATGCAAAAATAAACAAAAATTTTTAAAAAGCTATGCAATATAGCTCATGTAGTCCTAGTATTTTAGTATCTACTCCAGAATAAAAGCCTCATTGAAGCTAAGATAACTGTGGTTTTCCTTGGTTCTTCCTGGCTGATTTTTGTTTAAAAAGAGGACTTGACTGACCTGACCAAGTTTGTGATTTACAAAGCTGTGTTGGTGGCTAACCAGGATTTTGCCTTTTTCAAGGTACTTTCAACAATTTGACTTATATGCCAAATATAAGTGAGTTTTTCTGGAATATGTCAATAGTTAGTATTTAGTATAGATTCAATGTTAACTCTTAAGAACTTGATACCCTTTGATTTGAGTTGATCCTTTGCTCACTTTCAGAAAGAAAGTAGAGTTGCTTAAGCAGAAATAAGCATCTTCTCAGAACTGGTTTATTTGAGCAATGAACTGGTAACTACAGTCTTTATGATGAGAGCAGGGGAAATGTATTCTTTCTCTATTTCCTCTCTAACCTGTAACTACTACAATCTTGTTAACAGATGAAATAAAATTTGATTTATTAATTCTGTGAAGGCCACAAGCTCTGAATGAAAAGAAGACTGGTTTCAGTTAACGCAGGGGAAACGTTTTAAATCAGCTGCTGGCTCAGTAATTCGGCTTTCCACAGTGGTAATGGATGCCTGTTACGGCTTCCAAATGGAATTGATGACAATAATAGCAATGGTAACAGTACAACTTATTTGGATATAACCTACTAAATATCATGAGGTTTCCCATCCCAGGTCTACTTCTTGATTTCATACTTAGAAACAGAGAAGTAGGGCCTGAATTTGCACACTGAAGTGTACAGTCACTATTCAAGTTAGACTCAGAAAGAACTGAAACTCAGAAAGGCAGGCATACATAACCCTGCTTCACCAAATTTTAGTACTCTTTATAGCACTCATTTATTCTCTCCTTCAGAAAAGCTTCTGACAACCTATGCTAAAATCATCAACATAACCAGAGAAACACTTTCTCCCCCATCACATTTTATTTCCTCCAGTTCATTTTCAAAATGATCACACAAAAAAATCATAATTCCCTCTGTATTCAAGATTCATTCTAACCAATAAAGCATTCTGTAGCATTTAGATCATAGGTTGTTGTGAAATGTACCAGGATTTTACTTTTAATACAATACATTGCATGTGTGAAGTAGCTTCCCATAAAGAAGCAATTTTTATAAAATAATCTCTCACCACGTCCCTCAGATGTTCAAAGAGATGAATGATATTCAGGAGACTGAAAAGGAACGTTTTCTTTTGTGAGCAAATAGTTTTGATATTGAAAATTGAAGTAGTCACTGTCTTAAGTTAACCCATTCATGTTCTATGGTGACAAATACATTAAGGATGTGATCCTATATCTCTAAGTCATATTCAATGTTGTAAACCAGTGCTATCTCAATTTAAAAATTAAATAAAAATAAATTTTTACTGAACACTTTAAAAATGGACTCAGTCAATAAACAGTGAATGTTTAGGGGGCCTCCCTGGTGGCGCATGGGGTTAAGATGCAACCAATGAAGCTCACTGCAGCCATTGCAACTCGAGTTCAACCCCCAGCCAGGGAGTTACCCACATGGTGCAGCAGACCTCTTCTGACTCACCCACTGCTCCCCTCAGCAGTGTATTTCAGTACATCTGCCTGTTCTGTTCCCTACTCTGTCTCTGGTGAATCCTCTCAATCCCCCCACATCTCTGGTTTATACCCCAGTTCTTGTATGCATAAATAAATAAATCTTTTTTTTAAATAGTGAATGTTTAATATGTAGTAAATACAGGGGAATTACTGAAAAAAACTTTATTGCTTAAACTTAAAAAAACATTATTGCTATAACCCCTCCCTCCCGTTGTTCACATTTCTAGTGGGAGGTGGCAAGGCTAGTGTGCTTGAAAAGCAAGGAAACAAAGCACACTGAGATAAGCGTCACACTATTAATCTTATGGCAGAGAAGGAAAATGATGTAAGATGTAAGGAAAAGCTGGATGTTACATGTGATGAAGGGATGGGGAAATTTACATGATCTCAATGTTTGTGTAATTCTGTGAGAAGACTGAGCACTACAGGCCAGATCCTATGGTTAAAGTTTGCGACAAAGTATATATATTCCTGGTCCCAGATTTGATGCCTGTCTGTCCACACTTATACACTTTCAAGGATCCTGATTCAGTGTAACCAAATCATAAAATAACTACTTTAAGAAGGGAATGAAGACATTCTCTCAAGGGGCTTGGATCCATGCCCATACGAAGAAGGTGGTATCTTCTTTACTTGGTCAAGGCCATGCTACATAACATGACCAGATTTCACATTTTTTCAAGATTAACTTTAAGAGGAAACTTTTATGTGAAATCTTGTGATTTTTAAGTATTGGTTGTCATTTGGTGACCTCTGCTTTGGTAGTTCAAGTATTTTATGGTGACATAAATTAGACTGACATCTAGACTGGGAGCTTAAGTGGATAGGCAACCAATGAAATTTCAGACTGCAAACATTCTCCCTGGGACTGTTGTTAATGTGAGTTTATTAGTGAGGGATTGTAAATGAATTGTCTGACTCAGTTTACCCTCAAGTATCCTAAGGGTGTTCTGTGAGGTAGCTACTACCAAGTTTAAGAATATTCTAAGCATTTGAATGTGGTTATTACTGCTTAGCCAACACCTGTAATTCAGTATGATGGACAGAACCAGCTAATAGTTGACTGACCTCACATTGGAGATATTTATTTTCCTAAACTCAGGCAAAAGTCAAGTTATATTAATCAGAACAGAAGAGTGGTTTTCACCCTAGAGTATAAGATACACAAGGGAGACACCTGAGTTTTGAAACAGTCCATGTAGAACTTAGCAAGCAACTTGGAAGACAGTTCTCATGGAGCCACGATACCCAGCACTTTTGATAGGACTTCCTTGTAATAGATACTCCTTTACCTCTTGTGCTTAGAAAGCCAACGAGGGACCAACACAAAGGTGCCATGTTATCTGTCCAGGGGGGCTACCTTCCCAACCCACGCATGAATGAAACGCACATCTGACACTGGCTGGTGGATGGAGAGCTATCAGGTAATGCTAATGGTCACTGTGAAGGGCAGTCTGATATCTGCTGCTTACTGTCATGTAGGTCCAGAAGCTGACCTCCCCACTGCTAATTGCAAATGCATATAGCATATGATTTATGTTAGAGAAAGGGAGAGAGGGGTCCATTACAGAAAAGAATAATTGAACCCAAGTGCTATAAGATGGGGAGAGATGTCAATTATCTCATTTTGTCCCTTTCTTCTGGAAGGGCCTATTACTAGCATGTAATTTATGGGCCTGGAGAGAGTCATAAAACCATGGAGAAGAGGAAACAATGAATCTGGGCTATCAAACTACCTGAGGTTGGGCTTATAGATCTTTATCCTTCATTTTTTGAAGGAGCTCACTAAAACCTAAATAAAGGCTAGAAGAAAGCTGATGATTAATTTTAAAGATTGTTCTGTCATATTTATAAGAATTTTTACTTATAAGGAAAACACAGCTATATCACTCAAGCTTTTTTTACTGAACATTTTGTTTTCAATGTTTTCATTTCTCAAGCTCTTGAATTATAAGTCTAACATACATACTTTTTTGATAGCATCACCCAGAAAAAAGACATAAATTTCACAGGCCCAATAAAACAAGCAGAAGATGAAATAGTGTTAATTTTCCCATATTGAAGCTATGGAGTTATTAAAAGTCTTTTGTACACACATAGGCCTACATTCCAATCCATCTTCCCATGAAGCATATGTGGGTAGGAGGGAAAGCAGGGGTGTATCTTTAGCTGCAGCCACAGTACATGGAGCCAGGGAACAAATACCAAATCATGTCCAAGAGAGAATACCAACAGACAGTGCTAAAGCAGCACCTGCTAATGAGAATCAGTGAAGGACAGGCATTGGTTTGGGGAAAGTAGTCAAGGGTCAAAGACTAGAAAACACACAAAAAGCCAAGACCACATGGGGCCTCCCTGGTGGCGCAGTGGGTTAGAGTCTCAGTGGGTTAGAGTCTCAGCATTATCAAGTTATCATCAGCCACTGCAGCGTGAGTTCAATCCCCGGTCAGGAAGCTTACCCACATGGTGCAGCAGAACTCTCCTGACTCGCCCGCTGCTCCCCTCAACAGTGTATTTTAGTGCATCTGCCTGTTCTGCTCCCCACTCTGTCTCTGGTGAATCCTCTCATCCTTCGCACCTCTGGCCTAAATTCTAGTTCTTGTATGCATAAATAAATAAAATATATATATATATTTATTTAAAGAACCAAGACCAGGGCCTGTGAATTAAACAGTTGAGAAGAGACGGGTCAGATGCACACTGCGTGAAGATCCCAACTATTGCTTATTTGTGGGGTGGGATCATGTAAAGGAAACAAGATAGAAAGAACATTCTTTTTATCAAGTTCTCCTTCTTTTACTGGGCCTGTATGTAATGGACCTCTCTTCAAGAAAAGCGTGCTATGAATTCACTCTCTGTATGAGTTCATTTTTCATCAGCTCGTTTCCATTTGACCTGAATACCTGTTCGTTGTCTTTTCAGTGGAAATATACCCAGTATGCATCACCAGCATTTTTTGTGCATTTCAAAGTTTATCTGAGCAAGTGTAAATTAGCTACTGAACACAGATATTCTTAGTCTTTTTCCATATTGTCTTATCCTTATCCAAAGATAAGCATTTGTAAAAATGGTTATTCTAAATGAAAGTATAGTAATATTAAAGTTAAATAAAAGTTACATAATGTTTTCCAGTTCTAAAAATTATTTCATCATGTTGTATGATTTTCTCCACGTTTTTAAATTTTATTGTTGAATAAAGTATCACACTGTTCCATGTAAGAGATATATTGAATTTGTTCATAAAACAGAATAGATATTTGCTTAATTGTAGAATAAATTAAGAAAATAACTATTCTGTTTTAATCTGTAGACTTGCTGTGTGACTATATAAGTATATGGAAATACTTTTCTTTGAAATGTGGTTGGTTCTTAGGAAAGATTCAAAGTAGCATAAGGTTATTTTTTAAATATGCAAATATATACTTCTCTACTAGATTATATAAGTTCCCTGAGGATATTTAAAAAAATTTTTTTGAGGTAACATTGGTTTATGACACTGTATATGATTTAGAGATCTAAGATCATACCTTTAAACTGTATGTTACCAGGCCACACCCAGCCCCAAGGCGCCCACAGCCCCCCCAAGGGCATATACGGGAACATTTTAAGCATTTTGCATTACCAGAATCTAGTATAATAAAATGTGAAGTACAAGTATAAATTATTTAATAAATTAATGAACATTTATTGATGGCTGTATTGAATATGTGACAATTGCTAGCATGTGTGTGTGGTTTGTGCTTTTCCATATACTTTGGGCCTCTCTTCCCTCTTCTGAACTCTCTAAATTCTAGTGAAAAGGGATTACTCATCACCTATAGCGCTCCATGCCTTCATTGTATTTTATTAGTTTATTCATTTATTTATTGGTTTTTGTTTTTTTCTTCTCATTTGGTCAGTTGTTTAGGCCAGAAAAGAGTTACATTTCCAAAGTGCTCAAAGAAAATATCCAGTAAAAAGTTTTTTAAAACTAAGGTAATATTTGAAAATTTCCATATATTTGAAAATTAAGCAATAAGTTCTAGATAGAACATTGGTAAAATAAGGACACATTGGAAATTAGAAAATATTTTGAAACAAATGATAAAAAGGATTACTCCACAGCAAAACGGATAGACTGGACCTAAAGTCACTTGTAACAGGAAATTGATGGCTTAAAAACAACACAAGTTTATCAAACATAAGTTTATCAAACTATTTTCTCTACCTTTGTACATGTTTTAAAAATAATAATAATAGAAAAGAAAAAAGGCTAAAAACAACTAATTTAGTCATGATCTCAAACAGTTAGAAAAACTTGTAGTGTAAGGAAGGCAATAGTAATGATAGGGACAGAACTTAACAAAGTATTAAAAAACAAAACAGGGAAAATCAGAAAGCTACATTTGGGTTATTTGAAAAGAATAAAGTAATTTAATAAATCCCAGACAAAAGACAAAAGGATAAAGAAGACAAACAACCAATATCAGGCAAAAACACATATACTACAGATATTACAATAATCCTGCGAAGGTGAAATAAACAGCCTTACGCTAATGCATCTGGCAATTCAGTTAATTGGACACAATCTTAGAAAAATACAACCAATCAAAATCGGCACAAAAGGAAAATAAATTCCTAGTTTAAAACCTTCTCAAAAACAAAACTACCCATCCAGGGCCTCCTTGGTGGTGCAAGGGGTTAAGCACTGCACTATGAAGCAATCCGCAGTCTCTACAGCACGAGTTCCATCCTCGGCCGGCCAGGGAGAAACCCACATGGTGAGGCAGACCTCTCCTGTCTCGCCTGCTGCTCCCTCAGCAGTGTATTTCGTCAGTCTGCCTGTTCTGCTCCCCACTCTCTCTCTGGTAAATCCTCTCACCCCCCGCATCTCTGGCCTGTACCCCAGCTCTTGTATGCATAAATAAATAAATCTTTGGGGAAAAAAAAAAACTACCCATACAGATGACTTCACTAATGAATTCTTCCAAATATTAACAGAAAAAGCAATGCCTATTACATGTAAATTCTCCCCAGGAATAGAAAGATAGGGAACATTTCCTTATCTTTTAATGAGGCCAGTCTCACCATGCTACCAATATATATAACTATGAAGCCAAGAGTATACAGAAAAGTCCAAAAGCAAACATCGCCATGATAAAATATTGAAAGCTCTCCCCCCAGAGATCAAGGAGCCCACTATCACCACTGTCGTCAACATTTTCCTGGAGCTTCTAATCAGAGAAATAAGATAAAAATAAGAAACCATAGAGAACTAAAAAAGAAAAAAAAAAAGATCTACAGCAAAAGTATTGGAATTAATAAATTTCTCAAAGATCTTAAATTCAGTAAGAAAAAAGTCCTAGGGCCTCCCCGGTGGCGCAGCGGTTGAGCGCTGGGTTGCGAAGCTGCCCACAGCCTCTGCCATGCCGGTTCGATCCCCAGCTGCTCCCTGGCCACCGGAGGAGGGTCCCACATGGCGCGCAGACCTCTCCTGCTGCCCGCTGCTCCCTTCAGCAGTGTACTTCGGTCCTTCTGCCTGCTCTGCTCCCCGCTCTGGCTCTGGTGAATTCTCTCACCCTCCCGCGCTTCTGACTGTACCCAGTGCTTGTATAAATAAATAAATAAACAAACAAACAAATAAATAAATCTTTAAAAAAAAAAAAAAGGAAAAAAGTCCTTTCGTGTAACAGCAATAAGCAGAAAAGTGCAAAAATGATACATTTGTAGCTCGAATTATCATAATTTGACACACCTAAGTAGTTAGCACCTGGGCAAAGAAATAAAATATTACCAGCCCCTTTCCTCCTTGTGCACATGGCATACCTCTCCATTTGGTCAGTTCTTATTTCATTTCTGTTTCACATTATTAATAAATAGTTGTAAAAATCACAGAGTTATATTTTCCCTTGTGACTTTTTGTAGTCCAGTTTGGTATATTTTGCTCTTAAAGATGTTTCTAAGAATAAATAGTTATAATTCACCTGTAGGAAATGACTTTTGACTGTGGCCAGACATCAATTAACTTGAAATTCATTGGAAGGGCCACAGTATTTCAACCTAGCTATCACCTTTACAAATGTATGGCAGGGCTTGAGGTATGATTTAGTTTAGACCTCTCTACTACCAACCTGCTATCATATTATTTGATGAGAACAAGCTATGTCGTCAAGGTCTGATATCACCCTGGAACTAGACTAAACTCCAGTAGGACTAGGTAATTCTTACAATATGGCTTCTAAAAGCTAGAGTGGTGCTTCCATTCACAGTCCAAGAGGATCATGAGGCACTTGTTTATACCCCCTCAGTGGCACTGTACCAAGATAATTAATGAAATTTATCATGAACATGCAGAGAGATAAGTTGGAAAGAAAACAGGAATGGCCGAATGGTGTGACAAATGAGTTTGAGCAATTTGAATCTGAATTCTTATCTTAATTTGATCCCCATGGTGCAATGTGTGACTCTACTTAGGCCATTCCCCGGATATGTATCCTGGTTTTGCCTCTGTCTATGTCTAGATTCTTTATGGTTGTGATACTGATAAGGTAAAGATTGTTAGTGATTTTTTACTTTCTCAGACATTTCTTCAAAGACAAGGCACATTAGTTTTGATTGAGCCAGGAAGCAATAGAGAAATGAGGAGCAGATGTTGATTGTTGATTACCAGTTTGTTCCATTTTCCATCAGCTGGCAACCTTCACTCACTTTCACTTAGGCTATATTTACCCATAAAGCCAATATATTCTGCTAAAAATATTAGCAATGTAAATTAGAATAAAACATCTGGATATTAAGTATATTGGCCAGATGTTTTGATGGTTTCTAAATAAAAGCCAGAAAGAAAAAAAAAAAAGGGTCAAGAAAGTAGGAAGGAACTTAAAATGTAGCTACCCACTCATATCTTCTACCTCCTCAGAGTCCACAGGTTAAGACACCTTGTGAAACATTATTGAGGTAGTAGAATTAAAGGGATATTACATTTGGAACTTGGCCCTAAACAAAGAGGTGTGACCTTCATTGTATTGAGGAGAAATGGAAGGTTGCCTCAGACTTCTATTTTGTATCTAGAAATTATTTCTCAATTGCTCATCATTTTTGAATTATATTTATATGGCTTTTCAGATCCAAGCCAAGATATCAATTCTCTAAGAGAGCTAGATACTTTGCCAAATTGGAAATAGATTTGTTTTCCATGTTGGAATTACTGATGAAAACTGCAGGCATAAGTTTCTCGCACCCCCCCCCATGTCTTTTTTAAAGGTGAAATATGTCTTGTTTTGTTCTATTTATTTCTTTCTCAATATGATATGCGTCATTGAATAATTCTTGCAATTCTGGAAAGAGCTCAGTTTGGGAATAAGTTTGTGCTTCTATGTAGGCTCTTTGCTTTTTAACTTCCTAATGTTGAGAAACATAACCTTTTAGAGCTTCAGCTTCTACCTCTATAAATAGAAAAAATAATCACCTAAAATTTTTTTGGATAATTTTTTTGAGAAAGTCATTTTGAGAAATAAATGATTTAAATAACTACCACCATTTCAAGTTGAATCTCTTCTACTATTTGTGATTTGGAAGTGGGAAAATTGGTTAGGGGTAATTATTTCTTAGTCCAGATCTACACATAAAATTTTTAAAAGGCTGTCTGTATTAGTGGTAAAGCAAAGAGAAATGGGATCACGATGATAAATTATCCTTCACATCAATTTGTGAGTTAATCTGATACACTGAAATAGAAAATACTCCACATGTATTTTCACTTATTCATTTAACATATATTCACTGAATACCTATCACAGTATAAGCTCTAAGTGTTGAGGACACAGGCCTTAATCCTTGGTCTCATAGAAATGACATTCTAGTTGGGGGAAATGGATAATAAACATTATAAATAGGTAAATTGTATAGAAGTTAAAAGATGGTAGACCTATCTTGTAGCAGGTAAGGGATGAGGAATTTAAATGAATGAGTGTTCGATATTTTGGTGACTTGCAAATATTCTGAGCTTTATGAATGATGTCACATCAATCAGACAATAATAATAAGAATAATGACTATGCAGTGTGAACTTGGAAAGGTAACCCCTGGGTTTGGGATTTTTACCTACTTGTTGTGCATATTAAACTATGATAGATGAACTCCCATTTGGTCATAGATATAATTCTTCTGCAGAAAAGAAAGTGAAATTGTTATATGTGACTTAAATGAGTAGAACACTCCTTACAGAGCTATATTTCAAATAGAACATTCCTTCTCAGACAAACTAGCATTAAAAGGGACTTGCCCCCATAGTGTTATATTACCAGACATCATGTTCTGATTCTATGTGTTCTGAAATGATTGCCCTATAAAATGCTTTAGAAAGAAAATCTATTTCTGATAGTGGTTAAGTCTTTGTAGAAATATTTCAAGTTTCCAAGTTTTTCTTTGATACAAAGAAGTAATTAGTTGGAAAAGAAATTAATACCACAATGAAAGGGTCTATCAAAATACCAGAATAGGTTGCTTGAGAGTAACATTTGCTAGAGGACTTTGAAGTGTCTGGAGGAAAGGAGCTATATAATTCAAAGTAAGTTTTTTATTACCAGGCAAGAATTTCAGTATCTATCCTCAGCAAATGACCTGTCTCTTACTTCACACAGAAGATAAAGTAAGGAAAAAAGCATAATATACTTCAATTCCTAACTTCAAGCCTCCTTCCCCCAAATGTAAACCTGTTTCTAAAAATGACTCTATCTATCTGTCTTCTTACTCAATGTCTGTGTCTTTTCCTGAATGTACCTTTTCCCACTCTTTCCAAAGTGAATAGCTTCCCCAGAACTCTGGATCCTGTGCCTTTCAGCCCCTCAAGAACTATCTCTTCCAATCTTTTGTCTATTTAAAAATCTTCTTTTCATCTTCCTTTTTCTTTTCTACCTCCAACTTTTCATTTTCTACTGCTGACACCTTTTCTTCTACATACAAGCATGCTTCCATTTTTCTCATCTTAAAAACAAAACAAAAAAAAACACCACACCCACCTCTCACACTGCTCAACACTTCCTCCAGGTACTGCTTTCTTCCCATCCTCTCTCCTTAAGCTCATTGCAGAGGTCTTTGGAACTGTCCACTACCTTACCTCCCTTACCATTCTCAGCGCAGTCCAATCTGGCACCTGGTTGTACCTCTTTTATTAATACAACTTTTTTCACAGGGTCAGCGATAACAACTCTGGGCTATAAAATGCAAAGGATGCTTTTTAGTCCTTATATTACTTGGCCTTTAGTAACATTGGACAGGAGCTACATCCTACAGTAACCGGATGCATGTTCTCTGCAGGTCTACTGGGAGCAAAGGAATATATTAGAAGGTTCATCAATGTAATCTCTATCAAAATTCCAATGGCATTCTTACAAGAAACAGAACAAATATTACTAAAATCTCTATGGAACTATATAAGGCTGCAGATAGCCAAAGCAATTCTGACAAAAGTAGAAGAGGACTGAAGGTATCACATGTTACCCAAGTTATACTACAAGGTGATAGTAATCAAAATAGTTTGTTACTAGAATAAAAATTAAAATAGTATGTTATTAGAATAAAAATAGACATGCAAACCAATGAAATAGAATTGAGAGCCACAAATAAATCCGCACATAATGAACAGTCAATTTATGACAAAGCAGTCAAGAGCATACAATGGAGAAAGGAAAGTTCCTTCATCAAATAGTGTTGGAAAAACTGGACAGCTACATGCAAAAGAATAGAATTAGATAACTATGTCATAACATATACAAATATTAATTCAAAATTGATATAAGATATGAAATAATAAAATACATAGACAAAAAAATATAGGTGACATACTCCCCAATGCATTAGCTTAAAGATGTGTCTCAGGACTCAAATCCAACATCAGGGAAAACAAAAACAAAAATAAAAAAACGGGAGAGCATCCAACCAAAAACTTGCTGCACAGTGAAGCTATCATTAAAATGAAAAAGCATTCTACTGAATGGGAGGAAATATGTGCATACCATATATCTAAGTGGGGGGTAGTATCCAAGATACACAAAGGGCTCATACAACTCAACAAAAACAACAAAATGAATAACCCAATAAAAAAACGGGCAGAGATCTAACAGACACTTCTCCAAAGAAGACATAGTCAATAGGCACATGAAAAAAATGCTCATCACCATTTACTATTAGAGAAATACAAATCAAAACCACAGTGAGATATTATCTCACTGTAAGAATATCCTGTATCAAGAATAAAACTAGAACCAACAAATGTGGGCAAGGATGTGGAGATAAAGGAACACTTGTATACTGTGGGTGGGAACATAGCTAGTACATACCGAATGGGAAGTAATATGGAACTTCATCAAAATATTAAAAAATTGAAAAATGCTGAAGTTACCATGTGATCCAGCAATTCCAATTCTAGTTATCTATGTCCAAAGAATATAGGAACATAAAATGTAAAGACATGCACGCTTACGTTCTTTGCAGTACTATTTACAGTAGACAAGACAGGGGAACCACCTAAGTGCCTGTCAACAGATGGTTGCATAAAGATAGATGTGAGATACACACACACACACACACACACACACACATATATACACACACACAGACAAATATCATAACATATATGCAATGGAATACTACATGGCTATAAAAAAGATAAAATCTTGTATTTGGAACATGGATGGAACTGGAGGCAATTATGTTAAGTAAAATAAATCAAAGGAAAAGAACAATTACAAGATGATTTTGCTCATATGTGGACTATAAAGAAACAAAGCAAAAGACCCAGACAGAACCAATCCAGAATAAACCCTTAGATTCTGATGGCAGAACTGAAGTTATCAGAGCAGGAAGAGAGAAAGGAACAAAGGTAGAGAGGAGCCAATGGACTGTGGTGGAAGGTTACTGGCACTTTGGTGGTGGGCAAGGTATGAAACGGTATCCCTAAAATACGTGTAGCACTATTAGTCAATTTTGCCTCAAATAGTAAATAAATAATAAAAGTATGTAAGTTTGTCTTCCCTTGGCATCTGAGACATTATTCATTGCTGTTTTTTTTTTTTTTTTTTTACCTTTCAGAACTCCCCTTCTCGATACCTTTGTTGGTGTTTCTCTTACCTATTCTTTATGGGCTGGTCCTCCCTAAAAGGCCTTAATTCCACAATAAAGCTGTGTTCTCTAGCCTCTTCCTGCAGGCAGGAAACGTGTGGGCATGAGATCTGCACAGGAGAAAAAAAAGACTTTTGCTTAGAAGCATCTCTCGCTTTGTCTATGCTCTACTGTCACTATCTTGAAATTTCTCCCAAGGGCCCACGCCTTTTCATTTTGCACTGGATCCCACAAATTATTTATCCTGCAGGTGGTCTTATCTATAATCAAGAATTCCATTACTATCTGTGACTGATGAACTGTCTAGGTGTTAAACTTAGTATGGAACACTAACCTCTTCCTCTGAGAACTGTATCATAAAATGCTAACTCCTCTAAACTTCTTATGAACCCTGGCAATATGCATTATCTATCCTGGGATTTTGGTTTTCTGCTCCAAATGAGCTTACCCTTTCTTTCTGCAGGTAAAGTCACAATTTTCCCTGGGAAGCACTCTTGGGTCTGTTTCAGGGAATGAACAAAAGCCTGATTGTGTCCCTGAAGTGCCTCATAGCAGAGCAAGGCTCGGATGACACTGGCTTGGAAAAAGTTCAATACAGGTTGTACTAATCTGTCTCCATCAGGGATATGGGAAAATCTTTAAAATGCTTCTGTGAAATGTCTGCTGAGCAAAATGGCTTCCTTATGAATCCATCAGCATGGATTAGTTGTTAAATGTGCCACCAGTTAACTGAACAAATAGCAACTACAGAAAGTTATTTGATTAAAACTAAAAAAAGTCTCAAAACCTGTCCTGAATAATGATCTTTCTAAAGAACGTAAGTTCCAAGCCATCTTTATGACAAAGTTAGTTACCAGAATGTATTATCTTCTGAAGTTGCTCTTGGTTAACCTGAACATGTATAAGGATATTGTTTCCATTTCTCTACTTTATCTGAGGGCGGCTCTATGCTATTGAAAAAGAAGTCAAATAGAAAGAAATAAAATAGTCTTGTTTTACACCACTAATGAGTATTACCTGGAATCAAATGTCTGTCCTGGCTAATCTTGAATTTTGAAATGACATTAAAATTTGGGATCTGTATTAATATGAAAAAATAAAGACACTTTTTTTCATGGCATCAGACCAAAAGAATAATGAAAAGTCAGGCCTCCCTGGTGGCGCAGCAGTTGAGCGCTGGGTTGCGAAGCTGCCCACAGCCTCTGCAGCGCTGGCTAGATCCCTGGCTGCTCCCGGCCACCAGAGGAGGGTCCCACATGGCTCGCAGACCTCTCCTGCCGCCCACTACTCCCCTCAGCAGTGTACTTCGGTCCTTCTGCCTGCTCTGCTCCCCGCTCTGGCTCTGGTGAATTCTCTCACCCTCCCGTGCTTCTGACTGTACCCAGTGCTTGTAGAAATAATAAATAAGTAAGTAAGTAAATAAATAAAAAGAATAATGAAAAGTCATTAAAAAATTGCATAATCTGGTATTGCAGAGTATATATGTGTTGTTTTCATATTTCTCTACAAATGGACAGAATGCATAGTGACAATGGTGAAGTAGTTATTGCTAAAATATTTTTGTTTCTCAAATAAAATATTGTACTGATAAACTCTACCTTATACATTTTTTAAAGGCTTATTTATTTATTTATACAAGCACTGGGTACAGTCAGAAGCACCGGAGGGTGAGAGAATTCACCAGAGTCAGAGGGGAGAGCAGAGCAGGCAGACTGATGAAACACACTGCTGAGGGGAGCAGCGGGTGTAGCAGGAGTGGTCTGCGCACCATGTGGGACCCTCGCCAGTGGCCGGGGATCGAACCAGTGCTGCAGAGGCTGTGGGCAGCTTTACAGCCCAGCACTCAACTGCTGCGTCACCAGGGGAGGCCCTACCTTATACATTTTTGGAGACAAGTTAACATAATTTGAAGAGACATTAAGAAAGATAATGAACCTTTCGTGTTGAGGAAATGCTACATTAATGAATCCCAGTAACTGTTCTTTTTCCTTTGTCCCTGGAATATTATCCCAGAAAGGAGCCTCTACATCCCTACCCCAATTGCAATTTTTAAAATAACAATCTGTCTGAAATGGTATTCATTCTAAAGAAAGAAAAGAAATAACTTCCATAGCCTTTCTTCACGATCTGAACCTTGCCTGTGTCTGGGGGTGTCTCTATGGATTCCCATCCTGACCCCTGGCCCCGAATCTTATGTTAATGGCATCAGTCTCCTGTTCAGTGTCCTGACCCCTTTTACATCTAGGGGATAATTTAAGGGAGACTTACAGGGTTTTAAGTTTTATTTTCTTCTACAGCCAGGTAACAACAAAAGAGCAGACAATGTAAGAGCTCATGCTCAACTGAAAGAAGGAAACTCTCACAAAGGTTTTACAGATGGCCGCCTTGCTCACATAATAGTGTCTCCAATTCCTTCCTAATCCCATCCTTTCTGCCAGCAGCACATCTCATCCCCAATTATAGAGATGGGGCCATTATAAGGACAGGCAAGTGACGTGGGCTTAGATATTTATTTTCAGTGGGTCCCCTTGGTGCTTTCATTGTCTTCTCGTGGGTTATATATTGTCTTTGTATTGGTATTGAGAGACCGAGAGCATTGTCCATCAGACCTAAAGGCATTCATACTGCCAGGCACTACTGATACCTCAGAGCTGCGGGTGCTCCTCATGTTCCTGTCTCTCTTTTCCTGATGCATTAAAGCAGAAAAGACTGTCCAGGTCATCTAGTTGCTACACAGCATGTTGAGGGACAGGAGCCACTGTCTCCTTGTGCCCTAATCTCCTTGTGCCCTTATTCAGCCCTCTGTCTGGATAAGGAAAACTCAGGGAAAGAAGTTGTTCTCCATTCTGGAAGCTTTTTATTATGTCTTTTATGAAACACTCTGACATTAGAAGAGGTATTATTTATCAAAAGACTTGCACTCAGAGGCTATAAAGCAGGAGAGGTGTTCCCAGCCAGGGCAGGTTCTAAAGTGGCCTGAATTTCCAATGCAGTTCCTCTCATTGTCTTAGCACCAGACCCTGCCCACCCACACCGGGTAGTCTTCACGTAACTTGTGCTCCTGGAAGCAACCAGGTCTGCGCATTTCTGATGCCCTCTACTTGGTATGTTGTCTCCATCTGACCACAGCCTACACCTTTGAAGGACTAAGATCTCCTGGGAAGCTACCTGTGATCCCCTAATTGAAACAAACATTCCTGTTCTTCTCCTTCTTGTACTCAAGCAGCTTTTAGAGATAAGCTCTCCTCAGGCAGATTTCTCCCTGTGCCCTATAGTCTGGCAGATACTGAAAGGATGAAAGAAGAAAAAGAGAAGGAAGGAAAAAAGGGAGGGGAGCGGGAGGAGAGAGAGAGAGAGGGCACAAGGGAAAATGGAATTAATGGATAGAATTCATGAAGAAAAATGTAGATGAAAGAAGGAAAAAAAATGGAAGGGCATGCTGAATAGTCAAATGTATCTCAAACTGGGTTTAATTTTGAAGTCCATTTCTAAAGAAACTCTTAATTTCACCCAGGTGAACAGAGAGTGGGGACTGTTTAAAAAAAAAAAGTGCAACTATTACAGGGCAACCCCGATATAAAATGGGTTGCCTGACTGTAGATCCTCACCCATGAGCTTAAAGGGGACTTAAACTGCAGGCACACACTAAAGGTTAAGGAAGGTTTATTTACAAGGGAAAGGGAAATGAGGAAATGTACAACTCAGGGAGAAAAGAGGGAGATAAATTCTTAAATGCATCCTACCCATTCTGCCTACCTGGAATCCCAAATGACCCGCTGAGACCAAACCTCCCTGGCCAAGAGCACGAGCCAAGTGCCCAAGACCCCCCCCCCAACATGGCTGGTTTTATTTACAAACAGAGAAAATGGCTACTTAACTCCACCCTTAGGTCTTTGGGGATCATGGGATTTGTAGTTCCCAGTATCTTGATGGAGTCAGAGCAGCATCCACATAGCCTGTATGGAGTTTGCTCAGGACAGGCTTTCCCTCTAACACACTTATTTAGCATATCAGTTTTATCCACGATAAAGATAAAGAAAATCTCTTGAGATAAGTATTAATAGTCCAATTCAATCACTATTAATTTCTCTAGAAAAAATGTAACCCCTTATTAAGATCACAGTATAATTTTAACTAAATGTTAATTGCTATCTTTATTTAATTAACAGCCCTAAGGAAATAGACAACTCAGAATTTGTTTTGAGCAAGGTAAGTATTGTTTTGGTTTTCAAGGTGGTGAAACAGCACTCAGACTTGCTGTGAATCTTTACCAGCCTCCACTTCACTCGCACTTCCCAGCACTGTTCACAGGACTGATGATCTTGGCTCCTGCTTGCACTCTCCATCCCTCACCAATTCAACCAGGATTTCAGAGGTGAGTGAGTGAGGGGTGACCCTGAACCCAGTACCTGGTCAGCAGGGCGCAAAGGCTACCTTGGGTATGTGTGTGTGCTCTAGTTTGCATCTTTATCCAAACTTCTGGTGTGTTGACCCTGTGATCCTGGTTTCTGATTAGCAATTCCAGTTTCCTGATGCAAACGGAATCCTGCTGAATCCGGTAACCCATTTGGTTGAAAACGATGTCTTGTTTTTCTAACTCTTGCCACAGCTTCCTCTCTCCGATTTATTTGTTCCCTGGACACATAGCCACAGGTTGGTGTCCTGCTTTCAAGGACTTCTCCCTCAGAACCCTAGGCATGTTATCTACTAGAGGAGGAGAGCTACTCCCTTCCAGCTTGCTCACTCTGATCTACCCACTCCAAGTGCCTTAAGCATCCCCTCCTCCTGCCCCTCTGGCACTGTCCATTAGCGGCTCTGAACTGAGAGGCTGGTCCCATGATGAATTGCTCTATGATCATGGCTGTGTCTCATCCCGCCTTCCTCAATCCACACCTACCACAGCTTTGAGGTTTCATCCTGAAGCAGACAAGCTTGCCCAAACCACAAAAACATCTTAGGAAATGTCACAAGAGGTTATTAGCCACATGGTTTGTCAACATTAATAAAAAATATGTCCTTACCATAACAATGTGCTTCCTACACCCCTTTCCCACATTGGTTTAGAAATAAGATCCATAAGAGTATGTTAGTTAAAAACAAAAAGAAAAACAGAACAAAACTGAATGAGAACTGTAGGCATAATACTGTCTAAAACTAGACAGTAATCAAAAACTTACTAAGATATTAGGGCGTTCATAAAAAAAAAAATATGTACTTACCTTAGCAATGTGCCCTCAAGAGCTCCTTCCTTCATTGCTTTTGTAACAGGTGGCTGAAGCCAAAGACTGGAGGGGCTGCTGGCAAGGATGGATAGCCCGAGAGAAAATGTGAACAACGTATTGGTGGGGTGGAGACTCTGATAAATATAAGGGACTGCAGAAGCAGCCCTGAGGATTCAGTGTTTGGGATTTCAGCGTTTTCTGATGTTCAGGGATTTCCGGGTCAGCAATTTCTGCCTCTACCATGCTGATCTTCCAGAAGGCTGTTGCGGGCCTCTGAAGAACGTGGAGAAGCTTCCAGCAGCCAACCTCAGGCAGGAAAAGTTTGGAGGCTTTGCAAGTAACTGACACTGTTCCCGGTTTTGCTGCAGTTATAGCCTGGCAGAGAAGGCAAAGAGGCAAAGACCCAGAGCCAGGTGCCTCACTGAGCTGCGTGAGTGTGGCCATTTGTTGGGTTGTTCAGCCACTGTAGCTGCTGTTTTGAGTGTCACTTGTCTGGTGATGAATGGGGCATATCAGCAGCTCCAGTGAGCATCTCCTATTGTGTCTTCTGCTATCTTCATGAGTTGGATCCCTGTTATAGTCTGGCTACTGCATATTCTATGTCTGCAGTGGCGGGAAGATGCCATCTTGGGAGCGTTTGTATTTAGGACTTTAAAACACTGGACACTGCTTTGGGTGAGGTAAACAGTCATTTGTGGCCTCATTAACTCTTTGTTTTTCCCTAGTTTGTTAAATAAATCCCATTATTTTTGCTCTCTGAGCCTAAGTAGTCTTGCAGTTGTGCATGGGGATGAGGAACTCAGATGGTGACCAGTAAACTATTTGGGCAGTGTCCTTGGCCAGTTTTAGTGCCCCTTGCTGCCCTGTATCAGTTTAGAAATAAAATTCAAAAAAAGTAAGTTAAAAAATAGTATATAAAAAAGAACAAAATTGAATGAGAACTGTAGGCAGAGCACTTTCAAGGACTACACAGTAATCAAGAACTTAGTGAAGTATTAGGGCACCATTCACCTCTCATTAGATACAAGTATAGATATAATTTCTTTCTCTTAATGGTAAGCATCCAAATGCTCAGCATGAACATATTAAAATCAGCTTGATATAGTTAGTACCTGATATTGTAAGTGCAGTCTAGTGCTTCAGAGTACACAGACTATGTGGAGATTCCTCAATCTGCTAAAGATGGAGCTTCCATCTGATCCAGCAATTCCACTCCTAGGTATTTACCCAGAGGACACAGAAACATTAATTCAAAAGGGCACCTGCACCCCTACGTTCATAGAGGCACTATTTACAATAGTTAAACTATGGAAACAACCCAATGCCCCCAAAATAGATGACTGGATCAAGAAGATGTGGTGCATATACACAATGGAATATTACTCATACTCAGCAATCAAAAAGGATAAACTCATGCAACATGGATGGAGCTGGAAGGGATCATGCTCAGTGAAAGAAGACAGAAAGAAAAAGAAAAATACCAGATGGTCCCACTCATAGCAGGAATTTAGAAAACCTAAATAAGGGACCAGGAAAAAGACTAATTATAATAAAGTAAAAATCAAAATCAACAAGCAACTATAAACCAGAGACACACTACAGGGTGAGGGGAGAAGGGAGTAGGATCAAAACAAGGGGGGGGTGGGAATTGTATGGGGACTATAAACAAAATGAAAATGCATATATTGTGCAAAAAAGAAAAAATGATGTAAAAATATATAAAATAAAAAAAGATGTTAATGCACTAAAAATATTTTAAAATAAAAAAAAAAGTGCACAGATTGCTATGAATATTCACATTCACCTGCCTTCACCCCTGTCCAGTGCCCCTAAGCCTCCACTCCCTTCTGCTTCACCCCCTGCACCTAAAACAATGTACTTAAGAGAACTCCTGCAGGAGAGCTCCGCTTCCTGGTCTTCTTAATTCATCCTGGAGCACCCTTGGCACTCTGGCTTTGCCTAGTCCAGGGCAGTGCGGATGGGTTTCTCAGAGTCCTCGCTTCCTCCCACTGTCCTTAGACTGTGGTCACCCATCAGCCCCCAGACTGACCCATCCCCACAGGGACAAGCAGTAACCCTGTAAGCCCCTCTCTCCACCTGCTTTCCCGTGTTGCACTGACATAGTCGGCCCCTCGGGACCGGATGGTTTCCTTGACTGTTAACACAGGTTGTTTTAAGAGGACAAGCCCTTTCCTCTAACACTGTCAAACACATTTGAACAAACAGAACAGTCTTTAAACAAAGTTAGAGCAAGGTCTCCTCACACCTTAGAAAAGCTGTTTGGCCTTTGGATGATTCATTCCACCCACTCCGAAGGGGGAGGTTATAATAAACAGCACCTGCCTCCGGAGGCCCCAGCGAGGCTTTGCTGGTTGTTACATCGTTTCTGTTACCACAGCCTGTGTGTATTTTGTGCTTAACTAAAGAGCAGATCTGCCAATCTGAGTCATGCGTGTGTGAGTGCATGCCTGCGCTGATAAAATTATATGCAAAACATGTCTTCCTGGCTTGGCAATTAACTAATTAATTGAGAGCCAGGGTAAACAGTTGAGTCTAACGTCTAAACTGCATTAATTACTGTTTATAGAACTCCATGAAAAGCCTAAGGGGAAAGGTGCAGCTAAGTGGAGGCCATTATTATCACCCTGGTGGCGGTGGCTGGCACAGGAGGCAAGGGTTGCTCTGGAAGGGGAGGCCAGGGAGGGGCCCTGGGTTCCTGACTCTGCCAAGCTCTCCTTTTTGGTATTTTAAAGGAAGTCACTTCATTTGTCAATTGAATGCAATATGCAAAATCATTCAAATACTTAAGATTCTTCAAATAGGCCTGAGATAACCAGAAGTGCAGCAGTAAGTGTAGGGGCAGGAATGGACACGGAGCAGGTTTTCTGATCCAGCAGACTGGGTAAAGGAGGAGTCCTGGAGCCCTCAGTGGCTTTTACAGGTTTTTATTGGGGTTTACCCGGTACACAGCAGGCAAGGGTGCTGGGGGGCTGAGAGGCTGGGAGGCTGGCAGTCCTCCCAGCCCCCAGCAAATCCTCACTCTATCCGGGCTCTCCGGTCATCTCTACTTCTGCTTCTTTGCTTCTCTCTCGGCTTCTCTTTAGGCTTCTACTGGCATCCTTGTGACGCCGCCCTTAAAAGCCCAGTCTCAGCCCAGGTGAATCCCATCTACCTATGCCCACACCCTACTCCAGGTGCCCGCCATCAGCATGCATTCAGGACCACAAGGATCCATCATCTATCCTGATGGCGGGAGGGCAGAAAAGCCTGACAGCTTTCCTTACCCTACAGTCAGCAAAAGGGAAATAGCATCCGAGGCCTAGGGATGAGAGGGCTTTAAACAAACATTACCTACATTAGCATTCAGATGAGGAGTGTCCTTCAAAGTCGTCACTCTGGAGGCTTTGCAGTTATAACTCAATGCAATAAATATTGAACGCCAACTGTTTTAGGCACTCAAGGGAATAAAAAGATGAAAAACAAAACTCACTGGCAGGGACGCTGTGATCTAGCCGTGGAGCTAGAGGAACACAAACAAGGCCCCAGGACAAGTGCTAGAAAGTGTTAGAATCAAACGTTCAAAAAAATATATGATTGCCAAGGAAGGTTAGTAACACGTTTGACTGGGACATCGGCGAGACTTAGGGAAAGAATAGTCCTCTGACAAAAGTTTTGAAAGGTAGTCATGGTTTTGGTTTTGAGTTTTGGGGGTTGTAGGGTAAGTAAAGTATCAGGCTTTTCTGCCCTCTTGCCATTAGGACTGATGATGGATCTCTGCCGTCCTGGGTGCATGCCTGATGGCGGGCTCCTAGAGTAGGGTGTGGGCATATGTAGAGGGAATTCACCTGGGCGAAGACTGGGCTTACAAGGGTGGCGTCCCGGGGATGCCAGCAGAGCGAAAGAGAGCAAAAAGAGTGAACAGGAGTGTAGGGTAAGGTAAAAGTATCAGGCTTTTCTGCCCTCCCGCCATTAGGATAGACGAGGGAACCCTGTGGTCCTGAATGCATGCCTGATGGCGGGCACCTGGAGTGGGTGCACCTGGGCTGAGAGACTGGACTTTTAAGGGCAGCGTCACAGGGACACCAGCAGCAGCAGCAGAAGGAGAGAGAGAGAGGGAGAGAGAGAGAGCGAGAGAGAGAGGGAGAGACCAGACAGAATGAAGACTTGCTGAGGGCTGGGAGGCCTGCCAGCCTCCCGGCCCCCCAGCACCCCTGCCTGCCGTGTACCTGGTGAACCCCAATAAAAGAACTGCAGAAACCACTGAGGACTCTGACTCCTCCTTTACCCGGTCTGCTGGATCTCAGAAAACCTGCTCTGTATCCATTCCTGTCCCTACAAGGAGAGTGAAAGGAGCACAGAAGTAAAGGCCACGAGAGAACGTTGGAGAACCCAGAAAGAGTGAAGACTTCTTGGGGGCTGGGAGGCTGGCAGGCCCCCAGGCACCCCTGCCTGCTATGTACCTGGTAAACCCAATAAAAGCCTGTAAAAGCCACCAAGGGCTCCAAGGACTCTCTTCTTCATCTGTCTGACCTGTCTGCTCAAGTCATAGAGTTCCTGCTCTGTGCCCTTGCAGCCTCTACAGGGGTGAGGGGGATGGGAAATGCATTCAGAGCAGGAGAAGTAGCCTGTACCAGGAAGGCCCATTGGGATCCCTGGAAGATATACCCTAGTTTTCCTTCCTTCCCTTTTTCCCATCCCAGCCAAATCCTTCCCACCCTTGCAGTGATACTTAAGATCTGCCACATCCTTTGGTGGAAGTCTGAATGTTTATCCAGGTTGCAGCCCCATAGAGCCCAGCCCTCCGCCCTTGAGACTCCTTTCCCTCCATCTCCTCCCTACCTCCTTGCTCTCTCCCTTAAGAACTGACCTCTCAGCAAAGCTTGGAGAGCAGTGACTGAACTGAGGAGAGAAGTTGCTCTTTCATTTGTTATAGCAAGTCATAAATCACTTTTGGTCAATGCTCTCTCAGTTCAGTCACTGCCATAGGGACTTCTACCTGCAGGTCTAACACAAGCACCTGCTCTATTAGTTTACTAGTCTCTATAGTGGACTTCAGAGATCAACCAGGGTAGCATTTGTGGGCTGCCTATAAGCTACATTTGGGGAATATCTAGCCTTATGGATGCTACTTCTGGAAGGAAGGATCTAGAAAACTCATCTTGCTCTACTTTAAAGCTAAGGAATATATATAAGACCCAGGCTTCACCAGCCAGACATACTTAGGTAAGACTTTGTTAGGACATTAGAGAAAGGATGCACTGTAGATCCACTTTGTGCGTATAGCAGTAGACTCATTCAGCTATTGAATGTGGAATTATTTGTACGGTTGGGATCCTAGAACAGATCAGGTTAAAAACTGTCAAGTTGGTACAATTTTGTGTACAGTCTAAATAATTATATAGGATGAACTTTGGCGAGTATAGTGAGTTATAATACTGAATGGTGTCCATAGACTGAGATGAAATTTTTTCTGTTGGGGTCATTAAAGTGACCTGCAAGCACTTTCAGAAGAAAAGTGGAGAAGGAACTATCTTCAGGAGTCTTACATACCCTCTCCTTCCATACAGATCCCACATTTTAGGCCATCATTGCCTTTCATGTGAACTACCTGAATGTCCCCATTAACACATCTCTCTCCTTCTAGATTTTTCTATCCACTGTATACATATCTACCAGAATAATCTTCCTGATGTTGGATCAGCCAAAAACTGTCCACAAGAGGACACTTATGATTTTGAAAACTGTGGTATACTTGCCCCAAACTCTATGACCAAACATCTCTGTTCCTTTACTCTTTCAAACACTCTGTGAAACTGCTAAAATAAAGGCTACTTTTCAGATTTAAGATTCTGAAACCACAACTATTTCCCAAAGAAGGAAGTGATTTGGGGATGATTATTTTGTGATTTATAAAATATCAGAAAGAATAGAAAATAAGTTGCAGTTTCTTCTCATTGATGTAAGTGTCTAGAACAGGACTGGGCATGTAGGAGATATCTGATAAATATTTATTGTAGCATGAAAGGATGGGCAGGACTGATTGTGAAAAGGGGATTATTGAAGGGCTGTGGCAACTGAAGGTTGTATGGAAATATATAGGCAAAGTATATGCATATGTCTTCTATATGCATATGTCTTGCTAACATTGCCTCAAAGGTAATGGAAATTTACTTAGGAAGCTTTAATGCTTCTTTTTTTAAAAAAGGCCTAGAGAAGTTAAAAGGCAGTATATTCATTTGTTCATTTATCCACTCATTAATTAATCAATTTATTCAGCATTGACTTCTAAAAATGATACAAAATTACATAGGTTTCCATTTGAAAAAATTGGTTTAATTACTATACTAGGCACAAAATGGCACTCAAAAATCCTTAAATGGTGAAAGAACTTATTTAACTCTTTAGACTGCATGCCAAATTCAGTGGCTTTGATGAAAAGAATTAAAAAATTAGGACCTAATGCTAAGCCCCAGTAGCCAGTGAGAATAAATATCAAATTAGTAATGTCCATGTCTTTGTTGTTAGGGGGTCTTCACATAAACCTTTGTTGATTTGGTTATTTATTAAAGAATATTTATCAAATTTTCATGAGGGGCTGAAATCTGGATAAAAAGTGCCTAAGGCACAGTCATTGTCCTCAGTGCGCTCCTTGTGTGGGAGGGGGCAGCAAGCAGGAGCACATGTCTTCGTCAGACAGTGTGAGAACCAGTGACGGAAATGGAGTGCTCTGCGAATTAGAACTGGGGAAATATTTGCTTCTACTAATTATAAGACTTGCTTCCAGTTGGGAAAACTGGATAATTACATGCAGAAGAAAGAAATTGGACCCTTATCTTACACCATGCACAAAAATCAATTAAAAGTGGGTTAAAAACTTAGACACAAGACCTGTGAGACTCCTAGAAGAAAACTAGGTGTCGAGAAAGGGGTGAGATCTAATGCCACTGGTGTTGGCAATGATTTCATGGATATGACACCAAGAGCTCAGACAACACAAACAAAAAACAAGTGGAACTACAACTCAGAGGTAACCACCTAACAAACTGATTTTAAAAATGAGCCAAGGAATATGAATAGATATTTTTCCAAAATGACATGCAAATGTTCAACAGGTCAATGGAAAAAAAAAAAAACACTCAATAACATTAATCATAAAGGAAATGCAAATCAAAACCACAGTGAGCTATTACCTCACACTTGTCAGGATGGTTATTATCAACAAAAGTAAAGATGATTAGTGTTGGTGAAGATGTGAGGAAATTGGCACCCCTGTTCACTGTTGGTGGGAATGCAAAATGGTGCAGCTGCTATGGAAATTTCCTCAAATTATTAAAAATAAAACTACTATATGATTCAGCAATATCACTTCTGGATGTTTCTCCAAAAGGATGGAATTCAGGGTCTGAAAGAGATGTTAGCAACCCCATGTTCACTGCAGCAGTAGCTACAATAGCCAAGATATAGAAATAACCTAAATGTCCATCAATAGATGGATAAAGAAAACATCATAAAAACATCCACTGGAATACTAGTCAGCCTTAAAAAGGATATTCTGATCTAGATGACAACATGAGCATATTAGCCTTGAGGACATAAGCCAGTCTAAGAAAAATACTGCTTTCCTCCACTAATATGAATATATAAATAGTCAAATTCAAAGAATGAAAGAGTGGAATAGCGATTTTTCAAGGGCTGGGAAGAAGGGGGAAATTAGAAGTTACTAATCAATGTGTATAGAGTTTGAATTTAGCAAGATGAGTAAGTTCTAGAGATCTGCCATACAACATCATACCTACTATCAACAATTATATCTTGTACACTTGAAAATTTGTTCCGTTGGTCAGCCACCTGTTATGTGTTATTATTATGATAAAAACTTGAAAAATTAGTTGATTTTTTAAAAGCTTTTCTCTCCTATGTCTCCTTGTTAGTAGGCCATTTGGAGTTAAGTTTTATATTTGGTAGTCTCCTCTTTGTTCTAAATTTCTGGGAGTCCAATTTTCCCTTCTCCATTACTCAGAGCTTAACCCTCACCTGTCATTTAAATAGTTTTATTGTACTTGTGCTTTTAACATTTTTGGGAAAAGGCAGGGAGCAAATGGAAAAGAAATGAATGACTCCCAGAAGCACAACAGTGATGAGGCATTAGAGTCCAGGCTCCCTATTTATCACATTTGTAGCTCTGCTAGGAACACTCTTGCAAGAAACTGAATTTCTCAGGACTTTAAAAATCCATAGCTTTTGGGCAGAGATCTAGTGGTATTTGCTTCAGGAACTGGAATGAAGGGTAGAGTTGCATAGGTGGAAGATGTTGGGACCATTTTCATTACACACTATCATTGAAAGGGAGTGTGAAGAAAGGAACCACAAAGAATAGCTTGCCTCCTTTGGAAGCTCCCTCCCTACCTCCCTTCTATGCAACTGGACTGAGGCACTCTCCTATCTCTCCACCTCCAACACCCTTTAAAGCATCTTGGGAGCCAGGACAGCTACTACACATGTTATCTCAGAGCCTAGCACAGTGCCTGATTCATTGGAGGCACATACAATCAATATACAGAGAAGACATATTTCTTCCTGGCTTTGGCTCAGAGACAAAGAAAGAATGGTGATGTTCTCCATTGAACTGTGAAAGCAAAGAAGATGAACACATGGGGCCAGAGGTGAATTATTTAGTTTATAATATGTTGAGTTTAAAGTGCTGGCTATCCAGGTGGAGATGACTATCAGTAATCAGACATTCTACATGATTTCTAGGTACCTTAATGTTTTCATTTCAAGTGGGGGCAATAGAACAGTTCTCCTGGGGTAAAGTGAAGGCTAGATGAGACAATGTAATAAAGCGTGTGTTCATCATGAGCACTAAGAATCACAAGCTAAAAGCAATAACTGCAGGACTAGATGTGGCACCATTATCCCTGCATTTCCTATTCACTCAGAAAATCTTGTTAATTTTTCCAAAATAGATCTAGCTTTGAGTGCTTCTTCCCTTTCCACTCCTTCCCCCTTATCAAGAAGTTTCTTTCAACTTCAGAAACTTCTAGTCTCTCTACCTCCTTCAGACCTAATGTCTCCAGATAGTGGTGTTTGCTTCAGGAACTGGAATGGAGGGTGGAGTTGGACAGGTGGAAGATGTTGTGGCCATTTTCATTACACACTATCACTGAAAGGGAGTGTGAAGAAAGGAACCACAAAAAATAGCTTGCCTCCTTCCTGGAACACAAGCATGACCCTCCCCTCTCCACTGGTCCTCCACATCCTAAGCAGCTCCTTGATCATGACCTTTATGATCAAGATCAAAGAATTTCACCTTGACTACTGTAGAAAGTCACAGTCAACTTGGTGCTCTCGGCCATCAACTTGGAGATTCTAAAACCTAAGATTTCTACACTAACTCAAACTAAATTAACTACTAGATAGTAGAAGATTGTCTATTTCTTCACCCATAACTCATACATTTAATTTTCCTAGTAATTGAAACCATCTTGAGTTCTTCAGCCTCACAGGCACTGCAGTTATCTGGCTGCATGACCCTGAGCAGGCTACTTACACTCTCTGAACTCTTTTATTATCTTTGAACATGAGGAAAGTAATATTGTAAAAAAAGTATTCTGATGTTAGCATAAATAAAGTGAAGGGTCTAACACATAAAAGGATGTGTGAGACACATAAATAAATCTTTCATTTCTTAAGTAGCTCATGCTCCATGTGTCTCTGGCTTGCTGGGAACCCTTGAGTCTTCCTCCATCCTGCATATAAGGAGAGGTCAGAGTCAGGCTGGACACAGCTAAGCCCTGCACCCCTGGGAACCTGGGGGCAGTCAGTGCAACCTCTCTCTAGGGCTGGGCTGTGCAGTCTGCTCTGTGCCACTTTCCTCCCCCACCCCAGCCAGAAGGAGGGGCTATACTCAGCCCCCTGACTTCTGGATATCCCGAGACTGACAGGATGACAAGCCCATGTTTAGCACCATTGCCTAACCTCTGTCTCTTGATGTCCTAAGCAAGGAATTTTCTGGAAAGGGGGTGGAGCAGAGCAGCCATGGGGGTTTAGAAGTTAGAACACACACAGCTGCTGGCCCTTCTTTGTGTGGAGGCAACCTGTGCAGATCCCCTCACTCTCTCTTTCTCTCCCTCCCCACTCTCTTCCCCCTCTCTCCCCTCTCTCTTTTCTCACTTCCTGTGAATAAATTTGGTTGTTGTTTCTCCTCCTGGATCTGGATCATCTCATCTCCTGCAGTAGTAAATGCAGGGCTGGAGGGAGACCCATCACCCAGGTCATCACCCTTGCCCCCAGGTTTCAACATGAAGCTCCAGTCACTTGTGCAGTCCTGTCCAGGTAACTGGCATTTCCCCCTGAGAGTGACAGTGACATTTTGTGTCAAGCACCTCTCCAGGAAGCACAGGTAGAGACTGCACAGTCTGAAGTATGTCACCTTATCCAGGCCCCTCATTTAGGGAAAGGAAAAAAACTGGGTCCTGAAACATGTAGTTCATCCTGGTATTAGAGTTAGCAATAACCATAATTCCCATATTCCAAATGTAGCCCAGACTCTATATCAAGTGTCCTTCACATCATAAGCAGTTTTTCCCTTTATATATATATAAGAGGTAATATATATATATATATATATATATATATATATAAAACCTCTTATCAGGACAGGTTTATTAGGGAAAGGGGAAAGGAAAGGAGAGGCACTGCAGACACAGGCTGGCAGAGAGCTGCCACTGCTGCTTTGCTCAGGGAAAAGGTTTGTGAAAAGAAACGCCTGCAGAGTCACAGGTGGGCACAAGAGCTACCATGTTCCCAGGTTTGTTTGTTTGTTTTTTAAAGATTTATTTATTTATACAAGCACTGGGTACAGTCAGAAGCACGGGAGGGTGAGAGGATTCACCAGAGCCAGAGCGGGGAACAGAACAGGCAGAAGGACCGAAGTACACTGTTGAGGGGAGCAGCGGGCAGCAGGAGAGGTCTGCGCCATGTGGGACCCTCGCTGGTGGCCGGGGATCGAACCGGCGCTGCAGAGGCTGCGGGCAGCTTCACAGCCTAGCCCTCAACTGCTGCGCCACCGGGGAAGCCCACCCCAGGTTTTTAAATTATAGAGATGTAAGGTGTTCCCAGACAGACTATGATCCATTTATCTTTGAGTTTCTACCATCGAGAAGTGTGTGCCTGGCACACCTAAGGGCTTGCTAAATGTGTGTTGGGGAAAAGCACAAAGGAATTGAACACACCCATACCTGTGCACAAGGCCCCCCATGCGATTTCCCAGGGCTGCTCTGAGCTGTCTCCTTGTTCTAGTGACCAAGGACTGAGAAGGTCCATCCGTTTCATGAACTGGAGTCAGCTAGGTGAGTGGGAGCGCGGCTGCCTTTCATCAAGCTCCACAGTGCTCACCCCTCAGGCCACCACAGAGGCTCCAGTGGGAGCAGGCATCAGGCCACTCTTCCCCGAAGATGAGCACAAGTCTGGGGAGTGCCTGGGGGGCACTCATAAAGAAGAGTTCAGCTTCCTTGGAAAATGGCTTCTGACATGAGACAGCAAGAAAAGAAAGCTGCTTCTTGGCAGAGACATGTACTAATAGTGGGGGCCGCCTAGTCACTGCTGAGTCCAGACTCCATGGTGGCAGTCAGATGTCACAGCCATCTGCTGATCTTTCTGGTCTTCCTTCATTAAAAACCTCAAAGAAACCAAGTGTCCAGGTGACCTGGTTGCAAGACTTTGACAATAATATCTCTCGTTTGGGGCAGGACTGACATATTTCTAAATAGGATGCAAGCCTTTCGGAAAAGCTGACTCCAGAGAGAGACAGTTTTCTCAGCTGGCAAGCTGAGTGCTGGCTCTGGGGACTCATGTTCTCCTCTAGTCCTGACTTCCTTCCTTAGGAAACCCATTGTGCCCATTTGATAGCCTGTCCTGATGAGTGTCATCGGCAAGGTGATATTCTATTACCCCGGAAACACATTCAGTGAAAGTCATCTGCACTAATTCAGGACAAAGAGGAAACTGCAGCCTTGATGTCTTGGGCTCCCCTGGGGTCCCTGGGTCCTGAGTCAGTGCTGACTGTGCACTGAGCTCTCCAGAAGCTCTGCTCCTCTGCACTCCTCGTCAACCTCACTCTCAGTTCAGGGCTGTGACTCAGCTCACAGCAGCAGGAATGTTCCCGGGCAGCATAGCTGAACTCTGATTACCACCCTCTTCCTCCACCTCAGCCCATGTCCAGAGCCCTGTGCATACAGTCCCACTGCCCCGAGTGCAGTGAGGAGGGGGCATCCGTCCCACAGCTGCTGGTGCTCATGCATGTGCTGTGTGTTGAAGGGCAGCATGGTGGTCTCTCATCCCTGTCAGCTTTCTCCTTCTCAGAAGTCATGTGTCTAGAATTCTTAGACTTCTTCCCTGCTCCCTTTCCAGAGAAATGTTGTAACTAACATTTCAGGGTGCATCGGTGGCTCACATCTTTTCTACCTGGACAGAAAAGATCCTAGGGGATGGGATGGTTCTGTGGGGCCTCTTATACAGGACCAGCCCTCTAATCCTTAAAAATGGCAGTCACTTTCCCAGAGTGACTCGGGAACCATGGTGGAGGTCATTGCTGCCCACCAAGCAGCTTCTGGTTCACTTGGGGAAAGGCATTTGGCCTTGCTTGGCCGAGAGTCAGAGTGTTCTGACCTCTTGGGTGGTTGTTCCAGTAGCAGAGACTGGGTTCTGGGCTTTGATTTCACTATTTTCTCTAGGATACACATTGAGGCTTGTTTCCCAGATCGGAGACTGAGTTCAATATGTTACTCATTGATCCCTGAATATACAGATTGTTTGCTGGTCTTTGGCATTTTCTCACCTCCGTGCCTTTGCTTGGGGTGTCTTTTCCTGTCACTTCCCCTGTGGTGCCTTGAAGGTGACTTAGAGAGAGGGGAAAAATGTGGCTACTTCCTTAAGGCCAACCCAAACCAGGAACCCCAAATGATCCACCCAAATGATGCCAGCATGCTTTCTCTCCTCTGAGCATTTCGTAATTTGAGATTCAGTTTCATGGCTTCATTGTTGTCACCTCCTTTGTCAACTCTTACTTCCTCTAGATGTCCAGGAATTAACACTGGAACCCCCCTCCCTTGGCCTCTCAGGCTACCTTTGTCAGTTGCCAGTGTTGCTTTGCTGCTGACCAGGGATTACCCATTTTCTGACTTGCCATGCAGAGCAGCTGGTAAACAACTTCCCCCTCTTTCATATCTTAAAATTCCACCCTACTTTCAAAGACAAAGTCAGGTTCCAGGTGTGAGTTAATCTCTTCCCTCTCCATATTAGTGATTTGTTTATGTTTCAGTTACATAATGTACCCTTGCCTAAGCAGCTCCACAAAATTTGCCTTTAGATTTGGATGACTTTGAGAACACACTTTTATTTGCTTGGTTTTTTTTTTTGTTTTTTTTTTTTCCGCCTCAGCAACATTGGCTGTATATTGGCTATCTAGAGGTTGGCTAGTAAAAGAACCAGTGAATTAGAGCAGAGTAATCCACTGAGCAGAAAATTGAGAAATACACTGGGATAATCTTCCTTTTAACAAGTATATAACTGTTTGTGATAGGACTATCTATAAGTGAAAAACTCTACTTTTGCTGGAATGAGAATTAGAAGTCCCGATTTCCCAGTTCTTTCAGCTCTCGTGAAAATCCTCTTGGAAGGTTACAGAGCTCCACACCTCTCCAGTAGGCAAAACATGTTTATTATGACAATATAAGGTAATAGTTCGTGACAGATAAGCCTCCTAAGAACAGACAAATCCCAGTTCTTTCAGCTCTCATGGCATATTTTTTACTTTTTCAATCTTTACATAGCCTGGCCACTTCCTTAAAGCCATACCTAACTAGAAACCCCAAATGTGCTGTGTGCTGTGTGTATGTGTATGAAAGAGAGATTTGAGAGTTTTTAAGTTTGGAGATAACCCTAATGAATATCATCTTGGAGGATTTCAGAGCTCTACAACCTTCTCTTCAGTCTAAAAAAATTCTACTACATTTTCACTTTTGCATCAAAATGAATGTCAATCAATAAAAAGAAAATTATTCACTTTGCATTTCGAGTTTTCTACCATATTTCTCTACAGGCTAAGATCTACAAAGAAAAATGATTGCTCGGTTGATAATTGCCAGGTCCTGTTACTCACCACATTCACAGACCAAAGTAATAAGATTTATTTATGCTGGATTTATATTCCATTAGCTCCAATAAATGGTGGTTAATTTTTCTAGAATTAGTGATGGGTTTTGTTTCCCAAAGAGTTGAAGGTCAAAGATGCCAAAATGTTAGCAAATTTATTATTATTTAAATACCTGAGTATGCATTGTCCATTAGGAGACTGGTTAATAATTTTTGTGCAATATTTCCCAACATGTAGTTCTGTGAAATTATTTTTAGAGAAAAAGATGCTTTGGTCAAATAGTTAGGACATACTAAACATTGATCTCACCCTTCAGAAATAACAATGATGGAATATTATGCATGTTAAGTTTACATAAAATGTTGAAGATTCTCAAGGAAAAGAAACTGATTTTTTTTTTAATTTAATCTGGTCTTCTTCCAAGTTTGGCTAGCACAGATAATGTATTATTACTTCAGGGAACTAGTTCTTCCTCCACCATATGTTGGGAAACAGTGCCCTCGTGAAAATCCTCTTGGAAGGTTACAGAGCTCCACACCTCTCCAGTAGGCAAAACATGTTTATTATGACAATATAAGGTAATAGTTCGTGACAGATAAGCCTCCTAAGAACAGACAAATCAATTGGTTCATATTTGGGCTTTTTCTCAACTTCAAAAGGCTCAAGCCATAAGCAGAGGCACTTACTCAATCTGCTTCCAATTTGCACATTCTAAACACAATCTGGCTTTCAGGTAAATGGAGGATAATTTCTTTTTTTTTTTTCCCATAGAAATCTGCCTTTTATAAATGTCTTCAGTTTTCTGGCTCCAGATAAATCAGAAATATCCTAAGGATATCTGTCTTTTGAGTATTTTGGATTTTTCACCACTGTATCCAAGAAAATATCACAAGATTTGACTCCCAAGTTGACTGAGATTCAAGTTGGTCTAATTCCATCTATTCAGTCCTAATTCTAACCCTGGAAAAGAGAATTAGGGAGAAATGAAGTATTCTGGATAACATCTGGAAAGGAGGAAAAGAAGAGTGGATGGAGCTTTGCTCTTAAGGAACTGGTGCAGTCGACCTCACAAGAGTAAAAGGCCCCTTTTGATGACATCTACACACGGTAGAAGGGGGCACGTGTGGGGAGTTGCACGGGAGGTGCCTTCTGCATGCCACAGCAAAATGATAAGGGAAGACAAGCTTATTTGCAACATGCCTTTTCTTCTGCAAACCTTTACATCTTGTTGAAATTCCTCTAGTGAGATCTCCCCCTCCCTTTGCCTGCAACCCCTTTCACTTCTCGTTCCCCTTTCTTAGTCAAAACCGGCCCTCAAGAAAAATTCTTCCAAACTGAAGTATGAATGCCCGATGAAGTCAAGAGTGTTATCCTTCCTGGGAGTTTTTGAACGTAAGTAAATAGAAAATATCTCCTGAACCCCATCTTGGCTGTTTACAAAATCTGGCCACCTGCAGCTCCTTGAAGTAGTAACTTTTAATGAGAATCATCACAAATTGGGAATGCTCAGGTAATATCACCAGAACGAAGGGGATTGTGAAATTTCAAAATATAAACAATGGTGTAAACGAATATGACCTCAATAAAAAAATTAGGGGGAAAAATCAGAACAAATTACTTTTTTCTGTGTGGCAGGCACCATATTGAGTGGTTTTTGTTATTTAATTCCTTCAACAACCTATGAGTTCAAGGAGTAGCTCCATTTTAGAGATGAGGAAACAGTCTGTGAGTAATCATCAGTTGATGGACGGCTGAGTTGGGATTTGAACTGAGACTGTGAAAACTCTAAAGTATTTGCTTTTGACAAATCCACACACTTTCTGCCAGGAGTCCAAAGTATTCTGGATCTCACCCAGCAGCTGGTGTGAATGCAAGAGGCCATGGGGTCCTCTCAGTGGCCCACATAGGTAAATGTCTCCCAATCCCTTCTCCCAGGCTCTTATAAACACATACATAGAATCACAGTTAGCCCTTCCTCTGGGAGCTCTGCAATATAGGGGGCTGGGATCACAGCTTGGCAGTCGCCTCTAAAATCCCTTCATTCTTGTTTTCCTTTCCCAGGATGGCCTCCCTGCTTCTGAGCACCATTTCCTAATATATACCATTCCTTCTTTTCCTCATTAGAACCACCCTTCATATTCACCCATTGACTAGGGGGAGATAATAGAAAAAAAATAATTTTACTGGAGGTTGTCTCAGTTTTTCCCCAAATCACATTATGTGTGTATATGTGTATATTCACATATATGCATATATGTATATATTTATTTGCACATATATTATATATAATATATGCCACCTAATGGTAGATGACTAGAACTGTCCTTGCCATTCCATTCTATTAACCTGAACAGTGCTCAAGTGATACTTCCTGGAGAATGAAGAAATACTGGCTGAGATTAACATTATGATGTTCACATTGATGTGTTTTAATGTGCAATCAACTTTTGAATAACTAAGTAAATGGGCAAAAACTATTACTGTCTCACCACAATGTGAAGAAGTTGGTTCAGCTACTTTCCCACTCAATAAATTTAGTGTCTCATAAACACTTCTAGAACACCTAGCAAATAACAGGCACCATGACAGGCAATCAGGATTAGCTCTCAGAGCTTATCTCTGTAAGCAGTCAGAGGAACAAAGCATTCCAGGGTACGAAGCACATGGTTATGGTAGTCTATGGCAACAGTAAAGGGCAGTGGCAGCAGAGGAGAGGATGTTTTTCCTGATGAGTTGAAATTACTTTTTTTGTCTTTTTTCATTTTGTGCAGATTTGAAGCCCTTGAAGAGAAAACATTCAGCCTCTTGTTCTTCCATGCACCATGTTCGCATTTAGTGGCGTCATCTGCCTCTAGCCAAGCTTTACGTCCTTAGGTGGCTACTTCTGTGTTGCATAAGGAACAATATTGAGTTGCTTCCCAGAGGTTCTCTAAGGACAAGCTAATAGAAACGAGGCCAAAGTGTTTTGTCAGTGAAGAGTTTAAGAGAGCTGCAGAAATATTTTGCTACAACCTAATGAAAGGAAAAAAAAATTCAAGAGAGGACAAGGGACAAGGCTTCAGAATAGTTTTCAGACCACAGTAGCCCTCTTTAGCCTGAGAAAATATGAAAACCTACTATGACACACCAGCCACATCAACTAGTGGCCAGAGAGCCAGGAGACCAACAGTGGTGACCCCAGGACTGCAGTAGTACCCTGTCCACAGCTCGAGGAAGCTGACAAAGCTTTGGTTCTCATTGCAGGCCCTTCGGAGAATTGACCCATTAAGGCATCAGGATACAGGGCAGAACTTTGCTCATGGCCCCGCTATGTAGAGAGGCAGACACTTTGTCTAGCAGGCAACTGCCTGAGCCCCAAAGGTCAAAGTGGACTCAACGACATGAACCTCCAGATTGGTTTGGGGAAGGTAGTCAAGTCCACTATTGTCTTCCCCAAATTAAGAGTCCACTTTTGCTAACCCCACACAAGCCTATAGGACACTGCTACAGAGCCTGGGTTGAAGATACCTGAATTGGGTGGGACTATTGATAATGTTGAATAAAAGGAAGAGAATGTCAATAGTAAGAGACAGTATAACCCTGCACCTCAAAGATCTGTTCTGCCATCAAACTGTTTAGCTGTTTTCACGGATATCTTAATAAGTACATAAGTTATAATTCATGAAAAATCCATACCTAAAAATCACATTTGTACAAATATACATTTGACCTCATGGATTCTATGGACCATCTGTGGATTCTCTGCCTTTCTATGGATTCCCAGTCCTTTTAGAAAAAGGATATGGCATTTCAAAATTGACATCCTATTGTTGATTGTCTATCATTTGCTTTTTTACTTCACTACAATAATTTTCTATTTACCAATTTATATCTTCCACTAGACTGAATTTCTTGAGGAGAGGATATATCTCTTGTTCAGTATCCTGTTTCCAGTTTGGTACGCACAGGTAAGTGCTAAAGTTTTGTTTGAATGGATGGATAGATACCATGTTTAATGCAATAGAGGTAGGAGCTAGGTCTTATAATAAGGTTCTCAGCTAAGCCATCCTGGCTTTTAGTCCTAATAATTTTTTCATAAGAGGGACTTCTTACCATTCTAAGTTGTATCCATAGTCACTGACTTGGCTTCTCTTTATATTTTGGACAAATCAACATGCACACTGATCTAAATTCTTGTCTTCTTATCGCATTTTGAAAGGATAGTTTACTATTAGTCATGCTTTGCAGAATGAGATGACAAATCAGGCTGTTTCCCCTTTGTACTGTGCCATCAGCTTTGGGCTGAATGCAAGCCACCTTGCTGCATCTTACGCTTCCATTTCCTCTTTTGGAAAGAGGGAAGAGATAAGCTGCAGACTCCATTAGAAACTCAGCTGAGGAGGCTCAAGGCTCATATAAAGGCTCTGAGTAACCTGCACATGTGCTGAATTATCTGCAGTTAGGTCTTGGCTCTCCAAACTGGAACATGAGAGGGCCTCCCCTGGTGGCACAGTGGTTGAGTGCTAGGCTGTGAAGCTGCCCGGGAAGCTCTGGTTCAATTCCTGGTTCAATTCCCAGTTCAATCCCTGGCCACTGGCGAGGGTCCCACATGGCACGCAGACCTCTCCTGCTGCCCACTGCTGCCCTCAGCAGTGTACCGCGTCAGTCCGCCTGTTCTGTTCCCGCTCTGTCTCTGGTGAATTCTCTCACCCTCCCACGCTTCTGACTATACCCAGTGCTTGTATAAATAAATAAATAAATAAATATTTAAAAACAAAACAAAACAAAAAAAACCCTGGAACATGAGAAACAGGGTTCCTGCTCCTACTCTTTTTTGAATATTTTATTTTATATAATTCTTACATCATTTTTCATTTTTGCACAATGTACACATTTTTATTTTGGTTATATTCCTCATACAATTGCACCCCCCCCCCTTATTTTTTTTTAGATTTTTTTATTTTAACATTTATAATTTTTTACATTTTTAGACAATATTAGCTCCTACTCTTAGGAGCACTGAGTCAAAAGCTAAGCATGTAAATAACAAGCCCTCAGATCCTGGATTTTAGAGGTTAGTGGATCCACAGGAACCATCCAAAGATATAGAGAAGGGAGGAGAAGCTTACACATTTCTTGATCTCTGTGGACCTGGTGGTAAGGGTGAGGGGGCACTGTTTGGGTTACAGACAGCTGGTTGGAAAGAAAGTATACCTGTTTGTGATGTGATGGAATTTTTTCTTATGTCATGTGACTGACAGCCCAGGGAATGCATGTAGGAGAGGAGATGAGGAGGGGGGATAAAAGATATAAAAGCTTATAGTTGAGTTCTCAATGCCTCAAAGAGATTGTGTATCATTTGAGCAAAAATTTTTCCGGTTAAATCAGACCCTCCTGTCCCACCCACTCTATCTGGGAAGTTTCCAACTGTGACCTGCATTGCTGAGTCATTAGCCTGGTGTTTCAGGCTTGCTTTTAGCTCTTGCAGAGAAATAAGATGTTCTCCAAGAAAGTTCTTTAAATTTAGAAGAATTTTTGACCTAGAATCTTATTTCCCAAAAGAAAACCAAGAAGCAAAAATCCCTAAAGGAACTGGAAAGCATATTGGAGGGTAGATACTCATTTACACTTGACTGAAGCACAATCCTTGTGGAGGGAGAGATGCCTGAGACAGGCGCATCGATTGAAAAAGAAAAGAAGCACATATCCAAGCCAGTCCCATTCTCCTTGAGATAAATTGCAGGGACTGATGTCACCATTGGAATGTGACAGTATGTCTCACTTTTGTCTTTACACTGTGCAAGGAGTTTGTGCACAATTCATTTTATACCTTATAGCCCAGAGGTAAGCCCAGGGCAGAGGCAATATTATCCCACCATGAAACTGCCCCCCACCCCCACATCTGGAATATGTAGCTCATGCTCCCACTAGAGCAAGAAGTAGACTGTCTTCCAGATATTTTTTCCAAAGCACACACATGGTGCTGGGACGTTGTTGATGTTTGCCTACAAGACTCAGGAATCCACCCTGATTCTTTCCCCAAGGGACATGTATAAATAAAGAGGAACAGATGAGAGAAGGAAGGCCCACTTTATTTTTAGCAGGGCTCTTTATGGACTGCTGTACAAGAATGAGCCTTCAGGATGAGCCTGCTCCCCCAGCATAAATCTGGTGTTGAACCCCAAGTGTGGAGCCCATTGATTTGGGATGAAGGGAAAAGAGAGCAAGAGGCTCCATTCCAGACCTGCCTTTTTCTCAGGCCAGCTAATGGGACTCAGGAAAGCAGCAGAAAAAGTGAGCCATCGGGAGCAGGAGGGGTGTGTCCACAGCTGGAGTGCAGGAAGCAGGAGGAATAAGAGGACTCATCCAAATGGAACCTTCGAACATAGCGGCCCCACCCCTGACAAATGGGCCCTAATCAATATTCTGGAAGTCAGTCTCTGGGATTAGTATAAGTATAGAAGACAGGGAGGTGTATGTGTTGGGGCTTCGAGGAGGTTCTTCCTCTGTATTTTTCAACCTTTCTGTCTCCCTTACCAGCCTATAAGCTTGCTGATGGCAGGCAGTGAGTCTTAACCAAGACTATAGCTCCATTCCTATATGAACTTGACCCAGAACAGCCTCAGTAATTGGCAGTGCTGGGACTTGGACTCAGAATTTTGAATTCTGTGTGATTTTCTTTCCATTATACTGCTTGACTGGATGGATCTCTCCAGAACAGGCAGAGATATGATGTCACCCAGGTTTCAAGAGTGGTGTACCCATCCTGAAGCTGAATGAAAACTTTAGTGGGGGGGTGTTCTGGAGAGAGATTCCCTGATTTTCCATAGATTCTCCTTCACTCTTTTCTGAATGACTAGAATCCCAGTGACTGCCTGGGGCTCGCAGCTTCACCTTTGGAAGGTGCGTAGCATGGTGTTTCAAACTAGAAAGAGAATTGATTCACACTGGATTTTTTTTTAAAGCAAATCACTTTTCAATTTCGAAATATCGCTGTCAAATGAGAATGCCATGGGAATGTCATGAGATGACTAAGAGACAGATACTTCCAGACATCAATATCCAGAAATAATTATTTACCTTGGAGGGCAGAACTTCAAAATAGTAAGATTTAAAGGTGCATTGTTTCTCCAAATCTGAGTTAGAAAACAAAAGAAGGTATAAAATTAGAATTATACCCCAAAGATTTTTTTTTCCAGAATTCTTTCAATTGTTTATGTAGTGGCTAGGGAGGAAATTTGGAGCTATGGAAGGCGGGGAGGAAAGTCTTCAGTGGTACAGTGAAATTTTCATGTTTCTTAGGAACATCCTGCATTTGTCAGGATGAGGTTGATACTGTTGCTATAATGCTCAGTCCCAAATCTCAGGATCTCAAAGCCACGCAACTTTATTTCCTCTTATACTAGTTGTCTAGCACGGACTAGCAGATGCCTCTTAGCATCATAATTTCTAAGGGAGCCAGGCTGATGGGGTCACTTTCATTTTATGTCACCCCCAGTATTACACAGAACTTCAGATTTGACTTCTCCTCCACAGGTCACTTCTGCTCCAACTCAACAAAAAGTCCTTACTCAGCTTCAAGAGAAGTGAAGCTCTGTACCCAGGAGTCCTGGGTGGGATGCAATCCTAACTCCCACCCCAGGCATCCTTTTCTTTCCTGAGTCTAGTTTAAAATGCTTTCATGCAAGATATTTCACTGTCGCTTTGTTTGAAATCTCAAGAGACTAGAAATAACCTACATGTTTATTAAGTAACCAGTAAATAAATTATGATATACCCATTGAATGAAATAATCTGCAACCATAAACACAAATGAGGATGTACTTTTTGTGCAGCTATAAAATTATTGCAAATGTTGAGTAAAAAAAAAGGTGCAAAAGCATATGAAGACTATGAAAAGAGAGGAGAGAAATATATATATTTACTTGCACATGCATTAAAAAAAAACCCTGGGAATGTATTTACAAAACAGATAGCATTGTTTACTTCCAAAGAAAGGAAGGGAATGGCTGAGGACTGTAATGGAAGGGAGATTTTCAGCATAAACCTTTTGTGATTTTTAAATATTTAAAAAATAAATAAATAAATAATAAAATAAAATAAAATAAAATGCTTACATGGCTAGAAAGAATCAAATATAAATGTGTCTGCAATCTGTATAGTAATTTTTGAGCTGATCTGGAATTGATTAGCCATCTTTACAACAGAGGGTTAGAAAGGAGTTAGACTGGACTCTACAAAGGAATCATGTCTAAGATCTGTGAAAAGAACAAGTTTGGGAAGAATCTGTTAACACGGTGGCTTGGTGATCAGGCACATACTCCATGAGAAAGCACACAGGTGACAGCTCACCTTAAGTGGTTGAGTGAAGATGAGAAAGTTCAGATTCTAGTTGTTTCAATAAAATGGATGTGCACAGGATTCGTGGTGGAGTGTTTCTGAAGGAGATTTTTTTTCTGTGAAGGAATTATATTAAGTTTAAAGTGCAGTTTCCCTGCAAGATTGAAAACACATTGGTCACTTTTAGGCCATGCATGAGCCTCTTTCAAATGGCAGGGTGCTGTGTGAGTGGGGCAGCCAGCAACAAATGGAAGGGAGCCAGAGAAAATTAGCAGGGGCCCTGCACAAGGAGGGGCCACAAACTCAAAATGGGTCGGGCACAGACAGGGGTGAGGTCTGCACAACATAAATGTAATGGATACTATTCACGGTTCAAATGGTAAATTCTGTATTATGTCTATTTTACCACAATAAAAATATCCCATTGGGCTAATACTATTTTGGATATATTCAGTTAAATAAAATGTATTATTAGCATTCATGAAAAAGACTGCTGTTGCAGTCACAAACTACACTCTACAAAGCAGAGGATCATAACTGGTTAGTCATTATAACACTTTATTTTGAGCACTTAATGCCTGACAAGCACAGGTTTTGGTAACCCACTAACAACGTATGACTTACTACGGCCCCGATGGTTTTGTCAGTGTTTGCATTTTACAGATAAAGAAACAGAGCCCTGAAGAAGGGCGCTGGCTCAGGGTCACACCATCTATAAGGCACAGGGATGACGAGGTGCAGGATCAGGATCAAACCAGGGCGGCTGGCTTCAGAGGGCTTAGCTGTTGCTCAGTCCCAGCAAAGTAGGTAGAGACTGCTGAAGAATGCAGCAATCAGCAGCTATGAAGCCAGGGCCACTACAGCATAAGCTGAGTCAGCAGGTGACAAAGTAAAGTATCTAGGGACCTGCCTCCATCTGCCCCTGACTTGGTTGCCAAAGTGGGCATCCTGGCCGCGTCTTAGGGAATGTAGGGCAGATAGACAAGCAAGGAGGAGGGAGATGCTCAAGCTCCAGCAAAGATGCAGCAACCCTCTTTGGATACAATCTGTTGACTTCCTTGCAGAAGAAAGGCCACCCTCCACAGCCACAATATTACTGAACACATGCCAGTGCTTTCATGCGAGTTTGGGATTTGCATGCGGTGGTAGTAGGGATGGCGATGATAGGGATTGGTATTCTCCCTTCATCCTTGCAGGTGGAATTGGCAAGCAATGGGAGGACAGTCACGGGTCCTTGGCTAGCGTCAGTCTATCCAATAAACAGAGACCTCAGATCGGTCAATTTGGTGACACTCACAGGTCACCCCTCCACTGTTGACTGACAGTGGTGGTAAAAGCTTTGGTGGACAGCCCAGGTCCTCCTGGGGGTGCTGGAGCCAAGAGAACTCATATCCACTTGCGCTCCCACACCTACTTCTTCCAGCACCTATCTGCACGCACATGTTTATGAGTTTGGAGTTGTGAGCAGCCCAGCGGGTGGGTGGTTGCCATCAGATGAACACTCACCCATCCCTGGGAAGCCTCCTTCTTCACAATTCTGAGAGGCCAATGACTCTGACACAGGTATGTCTGTGTGGCTATAAGGTCCCAGACATTTACCTCAAGTTGTAGTTGTAATGGAAGTGATATAATGGATTTAAATACAAGTTGCTTCTTCCTTTCACAGTATAAACATGTTTCTGTCTCTTATTATAACTTGTAATTTAAAAGTGTTCAAGGACTTCCCAAAGGCAACGGACCATAAAGAAGTATTAGATTGGGTCAATTTTCCTGTGGAAATGACCTGTCCTCTTGTCTATCAGCCCAGGCAGACTGCTAACCTCATGAAGGCTGAGGCTGAGCTTTTATCTTGGATTTCATTGTCTGTTTGTTGAGTTACCCTGGCATGCTCCTCTGGGAACATTTCCCCAGATTACATGCATTCACTCCCTCACTGCATTCAGGCTTTGCCTTTTCTGTGATGCCTTTCCTAACTCACAAATTCACATTTGTTCTCCTATCACCAACCTCCATCCCTAGCTCTGTCATTCCTGCTCCTTTTTCTTTTTTTTTTTTTAAGATTTATTTATTTTTATACAAGAACGGGGTACAGGCCAGATGTGCAGGAGGGTGAGAGGATTCACCAGAGACAGAGTGGGAAACAGAACAGGCGGACTGATGAAATACACTGCTGAGGGGAGCAGCGGGCGAGACAGGAGAGGTCTGCTATGCCATGTGGGATTCTCGCCAGCCAGTTGGGATCGAACCCATGCTGCAGAGGCTGCAGACAGCTTCACAGTGCAGTGCTCAACCGCCTGCACCACCAGGGAGGCCCCCTGCTCCTTTTTCTGACATATGTTTTGATCATGTATTTATTTGTGTCCTTCTCTTTTTTCTTGCATGTCAGTGCCATGAGGACAGGGATTTTTGCCTGTTCTGTCCACTGCAGTAACCACAGTGCCTAGAACAGGATCTGTTAGAGAGTGGGAAGGTGGGAGGGAGGGCTCACAGAGTGCTGGCCTCAAAACTATCTATGAGCTCAGATATTTTCATTCCTGAAAATTCCACTGAGTTTCCAATATATAGTAGATTTCATGACTGACCTGACAGCTGTACTTGTTTGTCTAAGAAGAATGACCAAATTACATGACTGCTATGACCCTGCTCTCCCTGCCACCACCACAGCTCTGACTTGGTGTTCCCTGTCTCACTCGGTAAAAGGGACTGTCATCCACCCAGGTGCTTAACCAAAAACCTAGGCACGATCCTTGATTCCTTTCCCTCCCAGCCTCCCGCGTTCTATCCATTGGCACAGCCTTTTGGCTTTATCTCTAGAGTGGATCTCTGCTGTGTTAACTTGTCTCCCACCTCTGCATAACATTTTAGTCCAAGCCAAACTACTAGAATTTCTTGGATAATACATGGGCTCCTGATTATTCTCTCTGTTCTCACGCCTTCTATAATCCCTACCCTCCGAAGCAGACAGAATGATTTCTTAAAATGCAAGTCAAATTATGTCAACTCCCTGCAGAAAATTCCTTTCATGGTTTCATCTGCCAAAGCATGTGGACTAAGATTTACTCCTTCCCTTGGCCTCCAAGGTCCCACACTACAGGCCTTGCCTCTAACCTCATCTCTATCACATTCCTTGTCACCTGTTCCCTACATGCCACCCAGGACTTCCTAGAGCAATTCAAGCTCAGTCCCTGTTGATGTCATTTACTCTTGTTCTTCCCTCTGCTTCCAGATCTTCACAAAACTGACTTTCTTTCCACAGAATCTTATTGCAAATGTTATCTTTTCAGTAGGAATTTCTCTGATATCCTGCTCTGTTGAAGTCATGTCTCCCCCATTGCAGTCACTCTCATAGCATCCTTTTCTGCATTTATTCATTTAGTATTGTCTGAAATTATCATGTAAATTTTGTTTGTTTTTTATCTCTCACACTCCCTTATCTCTCCCTAGACAACATGCAAGTTCATTTCCAAGCAAACATGAACCTTCTCTATATACAGTTTATCACTGTATCCTTAATGCCTAAAACAGTGCCAGCCTCATACCAGGTAATCAAGAATACAAATATGCAGCCCATCAATGACAACAGATGTTAGAGCTCATGGGCGGGAAATCCAGTACTGCAGGACCAAAGTACAAGGCAGAATAACTTTACTGAATTAGATGTCAGGAGAACCTATCATTAAGGACCTGGGGTTTAGACAAGTGCCCAGTCACCTACCAGCCAGGCTGGGGTTGCAGACCTAGTGACCAGACAGCGAAACCAGACATTGAGGAAGTAGGGTATCAAAGTAGAGGCAAAATGGCCAGAAAACTGACCAGTTATCCACAAAGCTCTACCACAGGCATCCTTATAGGTGCCCTAACCAAGGTCAGTGTTACAGAGTGGATGAAAGGGAGGTGCCAAGTAAAGATGGCTGCCAGAGTGAGAAGAATGAGGAAGTTGGGGTTCAAGGGTAGCACTTCATACTTCTGACAGCCTGGTAAGTGCTTTGTCCCTTCTTGGCTGACTGCCTTGGTTCCCTAATTGAGAGAAATCCTGTTCTTATCCTGCCTGGCATTTGTGCTCAGTTTAGTTCCCCACCCCAGGTCTCCCATTGCTCCCTGTGTTTTGGCACGACACACATACGAGTCAATAGCTATTAAAATAGCCCTGGTAGTAAACAGTTCATTGTCTAAGGGACCAGATGACATCAACTAAATAACCTGATCTGTCTGTTCAGCACATGAGTTTTAGTGTGTGATCTCATGAGGAGCAAACAGGGAGAAAGAAATAAACATCTATGTGTAGGAGGCCACGCTTCGACCTGCCCCTGGTGTCCAGCTATGGTGGAGATGTTGTTTCTTGATTGTAAGTACTTGTTCGTGTTGCTGGGCCCAGGGGGCCAAAATAGTCAGCAGGCGGAAAGTCTTGCCTATTTAATAACAGTCCCAGATCTCTCAGTACAGTACCCAACCCTAATTTGTAAGTTCTTAAAGATTGCACAATTGTACTTGCTTTCTGGAGCCTGTGGCTGGCTAATGACTGCTAATGGGTCAGCTGCTCGGTGACTCACACCACTTTAGTAACTGAGCAGATTCATTCCTCCCCGGATCTAGGAGCAAAATGGTGCCTGTCTTTGTAAATGTGTCCTTTTTGGCCCCTGCTAAGAACTCATGACCTCAGGCACAGTGGAAAAGATTCCATCTTCAAAGAACCCACTCCTGCTATAGTCAATAACATGGGTGGATCTTGAAGACCCTATGCCAATGAAATAATGAGCCCGAAAAAGCAAACACTACATGGTATCATTCGTATATGGAATGTAAAAAGCTTAACTCAGAAATAGAGGTGATTGGTGATTGTCAGGAACTTGGGGTACACGGGAATGGGGAAATGTTGGTCATACTTCCAGCTAGAGGATGAATAAGTTCTGGGTAACTAACATACAGCATGTGACTGTCAGTAGCAATACTGCATTATACTGCATTATATATTTGGAAGTTGTTAAGAGAGTAAGTCTTAAATGGTCTACCACACACACATATACAATGATAATTATGTGATGGGATGGAGGTATTAACCAACATTATTGTGTAGCCACTTTGAATATATATATATATATATATATATACACACATACATTTTTAGCAAATATGTAGCATATTTAGCACATATGTAGCAAATACATATACTCATTTGAAATCATCCTATTGTATAACTTAATTTTATATGGGTTATATAATAACCTCTCCATTAAACTTGAGGAAAAGAAAAGCAAAGAAGCCTCCCTACTTTGTCAATAATTATGAAATTAAGAGGAATAGTCTAAGTTTTCTCTTTTCTTTACCCTCACATCAGAATGTTCACACTTAGATGTTGGCTAGTGACCTTGAAAGCTTCATCTTTCTTCTGGTATGAAACGCACTATTGTTCATCTCATTCCCTGGGTAAGAGACAGACAAGAAGGCTGGGCTTGGGTGCTTCAGGCGTAAAAGTTCACCCACATGCTGGAGTCCAGCAGCGAGAATGAGCCATCAGCAAGCACTGGTGCAATCCTCACAATGTGGTGGACACTTGGCAATGAAATTGCATTCCTCTCAAAGAAAATTCAATATTGATCTTATGGAAATCAAAGTTGAGGGACAACAACAAACCAGGGAGAGAAGACTCAGTTATGGATGAGGGACTCACTGACCCTTATTAACACAAGCACTGCACCCCCCCTGCAGTGGGAAGATGGAATAACCAAAGTAAAACAAGGGAATAAAATATAGACAGCAGAGCATTGGAAACTCAGTTGGGTAGCACAGGACATAAATACTCTAGTTATCTTGAGAACAGAAGGATAATGCAGGTAAGTCATTAGGAAAGGTATGTGTGACCATGGAAATGTTAATTGACTTCTTTGGTTTCTTCATTAAACACAATTCAAGGTTTAATGGCAGCTTCCAAAGAGATGGCAGAGGGCAGGGTATACAGAGAAAATGTAGCAAGACAGGAAATTAAAATCAATGTGGGAATTCACTCTTAGGGACAACTCCCCACAGGGGAAGCATTTGTTTTTAAACTTTCTAAACCTTTGCAATTTATTTCAGAGGATTCAGGGAAGGAGTATGGGTTATCCCAAAGGGATGAAATGAGCTCCAAAGCATGAGTCATCACTTGACCTGTCTGATCTGCTTTTAGTTGGTTGTTCAGTTAAATGTTCCACAGGGCATTTCCCTACTTCCTGGTTCAATTCACAGTTCAGGGAGCAAGAGAAACATCAAGGACCTCTTCCAGGAAGAATGTTGAGTAACGATGACCAGGTGCATCCCATGACAATGGTGGCCTTGGGTGGAACAGCTATACCCTGCATTAGTACAATGTTGTCCCATGAGGAGCAGGGGCTCCCATACAGGCAGGGGTCGGGGTGGTAGGGTGAGTGTTTGGAATGGAGCGGAGGAAGCCAGTGTCCTCTCCCAAAAGTAGAATAGGACATTGGGAAACAGAAATGATTTCCCTCTTCTCAGTTCATCAGATATGGCTAGGTTCTTTATTGAGCTTTCTGCACCCCCCAGCCTAAGTGGTGTCTAATTTCTGGGGCTAGGAGGCTACAATGGAATCTGCTGGTCCAGCTGAGTGTTGATTCCAGTTCTTACTGAGATGCTTCAAGGAGGGGCCCACAGAACTGAACAGATACTCATCAACCCATCATGTCTTAAATGTACTGATAAAGTGGTGGTCCAGACCAGATCAATTGCAGTCCTATACAATGCTTCATAGGGACTTAGTCCTGATTAGTACAATATCAATTTTTTACTGACTCACATGACCACCTGTTTCTGTTCCTAAATTCTGTATACCACAGGAAAATATCAAAGCACCATAACAGAAAACCAAAGCAAAAACAGTAACACAAAGCACTTTCCCAGTAAGGATTTTATTGCTTAGGCCACTGCTGTGTTGTTTGTCCTTATTGAAATGCTGGTTGTTTTTTCATTTCTAAATTGTCTCCTTTGGAAAACTGATGGCCCTACTATTGTGACCCTACTATTCAATAGCTCTGTAAATATAGTTTTCCTTAAGAAATATGAGCACTATAACATATCAATTTTTAAATTTATCTGCATTCCTTTCCTGATTTTTCCATATACCCTGTTTTAACTGGTTGTTGTTCCTTAAGGTCTTTAGCTAGGAATTGTTGGATACCTTTTACTAATCATGTGCCTACATTTGAAGTGTCCTGGTATTTTCAGCAAATCTTCCATTCCCAGACCCACACTCTGTTACTTTTCTTTGAGCCATTCCACTGGCTACCTCTCTCACCCTTAAGCCAGAGCACCTCTTAAGCAGACAAATCTTTTCCCAAGTTCTCAGGGACTTCCAAAATGCTTCCTCCCCACTATTATGTGATTACATTCTCTTCCTTTTAAAAATCTGTCATTTTGATTTACATCAAAATGGCAAGCACCCTTTAAAAACCTGTCTTATTTTAAGCAAACAAATACATGAAATTTCAAGAAATGAACAAATCACCCCATGTAGTGGTCATTGTGACATTGCTCAGTGTATCAACATATAAATTACAGATATGGACATACATAGGCATGGACACAGTTGGATACCTCCATCCACTTGTTTCCTAGAAGGGTCTCCATGGGTTGTAACCACTGGTTTAGCAACATTAGGTGTTACTGTTCTTATTCTTAATGTTCTCTCTTTCTTGATTCCTCTTTTCCCATCTTTTAAGCATTGGCTTTCTCTTTCCTTCATCTCCAATGCAAACACAGTTCTGGAAAAGATCAATTTGATTTCACAGAATGTATCTCCATTCCTCCCCATGCTTTTTCCCTCGAGACCTACTCAATTAGGAGTCTAAAAATGCGTCACTGTGACCATATCCTTCTCATTCAAAATGTATGAAAGTATCCAGTCAAACTAAATTGCTCATGAGACCCCATTTAAATGACTTGATATAGTGACTGTGACATCTTACTTAATTTAATTTCCATGTGCTCATATCTTCCCCAGTAGATTGTAAAGTTTCTTGAATCTGCAAACCATTCATCTTTCTCAGCACCTCCCCGCCCAAAGTTTAGCAGAATGCTTTATACTTAGATGCTCTGGTCTTTATTGAATGAATAACTATTCTATTTAGCTACAATTCTCATCAAACCTAAGTGGAAATTTTCCAGTTTCAAGACATACATTCTATGTACTCTTTAATCCATAGCCTTTGCCAATTTATCTCCTTATGAAATAGTGATAAATCAATGTTTCTGTTGCCAGCATTTCATTGGAAAATAGGACAAATGTAATGACTGGTTAGCACCCTGTGTGGGCGTAGAACACTGCACCATTGCCTTGCTGTTCTTTTTTAAAATCCAGTTCATCACTCTCCCAGAATATGCCACATATTACTTCACTGCTAAGGTTTATTTTATTTTCTTCATTCTGAAAGTTGGAATCATTTTGCAAATATCTTTGAGGATTCTAACTATGACTCATCAGCAATTCTATGACTTCATCTAATCATAATTAAATTTTAATTTTTTAGCAAAGTAACTGAGAAACAGTTTAGCAAGTCAAACAATGATATAGGGTTGATAATAAAAGAAATAAAAGAGCAGTTTCTTACCACACTTTTTTCTTTCCTATTTCCTACTCACCAAGTAAAATCGCTTTTAACATTCTTAGCTGTTTCTTAGGACTTAATATACTTTGCTGTTTCAAAGTAGTATTCTATTAAAAAAAGGATTTTCATTTTTAAATTTTAGATATTATCACTTAATTTTCTGTTATAAAGGATGAAATTAGGGTTTTTCCCATGGCCCAAAACACACACACACACACACACACACACGCGCGCGCGCGCACACACACACACACACACACCTGCCCCTGCACTCAATTCTATTGTTACTCTGTTAAAATCAATAGTGAAGGTTTACATTCATAATGTTTGCATCAGATTGTAGTCATGTACCACATAACAATGTTTTGGTCAATGACAGATCATATATATGACTGTGCTACCCAAGTACTTATTGCCACTGTCAGGTTATAGAATTTCACACTAGCCACAGCCCCCTGCATCTCATGTTTACCACCTCTCTTGATAGCAACATTTCCTCTTGTGCTTGATTTAATCTGGTTTTGTTCCCTGCATCATGGTCCCTAAGTTTACAAAATGCACTGCTAATGTTGCCAATAACAGGCCTCATGGAGTGACTGATGTGGAGACAAAATGGAAAGTGATTAAGGAGTGGGAGAGTGGACAGGGAGGTGTCTGCTCAACAGTCAGGCAGGTGCTACTTACTGTAGCTGTGAGTCTGGACAAGAACAAAGTCACAGAGGCTGTTAAAGGGTCTGCTTTATTGATAGCAACATAACTAACAACAACTGGAGAAGGGTGTGTATCAGATGTGGAGAATCTTCTAATGACCTGTACTGAAGACCAGACATGGAAGCGTATCCCTTTCATAGCATGAAAATTATGACCAAAGCAAAAAGTTAACTTATAATGCTAGAATAAACAACTGGACTTGAATATTCAGACCCCATCTCTCTTGTTAAGATGCTCATGACTGTACCTACTTATTTTACTGCTGAATCATCCAAAGAAATGTAACCTCTCCTTTCTTGAATTAATGAAGTAAACCAAATTGTTTTCTTTTTTGCTTATTTTTCCATATTCTAAAACATTTCCATTTTTTTCATCTTCTTATATCATGTACACTCCTAAAGGGTGTTTTCATACACAAATGGTTTCCACCACCTTTATATGTTGATGATCTCCACACTTATATCTCTGACTTTTACTTCTGACCTGACTTTAAACTTGGGCATTCAACTGACCCAGATATCCCATTTGCATGACCCTCAGGCCTTTCAGACTCAACATATCTAAAACTGAAAACATTCCTCATGTTCCTTTTCTTCAGGAATAGTACCACACAATCTTCACAGCTGCCCATGCTATCACCCAGAATTCCCCTCTCTCCATTTTTTGCTTCTAGTAGAGCACCACGTCCTCTCAGTTCTTCCTAAACTTGATCTGATTGTTTTCACTGCCTCATCTCTCTCTCTAGATTGACCTTTCTATGCGTGGGTTTCTCCTCCTCTGCTCACCCCAATATACTTTTCTACCCAATAACCCAAGTGCGCTTCATTAAACAAAAATTGGATACTATCTACCTAAAATCTTAGGTAGGATTTTATTGTACTTTGGATTAAAATTCAGTGCCTCAACATGGCTTACAAGTCTGTGTTCCCATTAATTCTTAACTTTTCTCCTAAAATTATTGGAGGAATTACTGCTAGCTCCTCAAACACTTCAAGCTTTCTCTTACCCTCATACTTTTCCATAAATTGTTTCTTCTTCCTAGTTTCTTTTCTTTTGGCATGGTGAAATTTAACTCAATATTCACACCTCAGACTAGATACCATTTTCTTAGAAACACTTGCTTTGTTCAGGAAGCTGACACTCTCTCACTGCCCTTGTCTCCCCCTCAGGACAATATTTCTGGATTTCTGTCTGTGATTTCAATATGTTCAGCTAGTGGGTTATTCTTGCATTTGTATCTAGGATATACCTGACATGTGGTCAATTTTCAGTGAAATGTGTTGACTTGAACTGCATGTCCACGCCATACTTCAGGTCTCTGGGATTCTTTTAACTCAATAAATTTCTTTCAAATTACTCATTCATTGGCTTCTTAGACATAGTCTAAACATTCCTTACTCTTTACAATTTACTACTGATAGCTTATGCTAAAATAACCGCTTGTTGTTTACTAGGTAATTTTCTATGGACTATCTCATATAACTCTCTCTGTGTACCTGGGATACAAGTAGAAATAAATAAGGCTTCATATTCTAGAGTGGAATAAATAAATTCTGGAAAGTTAGCAACACTAACTTTTAGAGTCAGGACATCTATCTATGTCTTTTGTTCCAATCGGTACTCTTTTCTTCCTAGTTGTGGCAAAATAACATAACAGTTACCATCTTCAAATGTACAGTTGAGTTTCGTTAAGTCCATTCACATGATTTTGCAATCAATCCCCATAACTCCTTTAACCTTGAAAAAAATCTATACAGATTAAAAACCTTATTTAACCACCACCCCCCTTCCTGGCAACCACCATTCTACATTCTTTCTCTCTGAATTTGACTGCCCTGGGTACCTCATATAAGTGGAATCAGACAGTATTTTTCTTCTTGTGATTGACTTATTTTACTTAGTATAATGTCTTTAAGATGTCTCTATGTTGGAACATAGATTAGCATTTCTTTCCCCTCTAAGGATGAATAATATTAATTGTTTGTACCACATGTTTGTCCATTCATCTGCCAATGAACACTTGCGTTGCTTCTACCTTTTGGCTACTGTGAATAATGTTGCTATGAATGTGGGTGTACAAATATTTAATTACCTACTTTTAATTCTTTTGGATGTATACCCAGAAGTGAAAATGCTGGATTGTATTATAATTCTATTTTAAATATTTTGAGGAACTGCCATACTGTTTTCCATAATAGCAGTAGCATGTTGCATTACCACAAAGTACACAAGGATTCTGATTTCTCCTCATCCTTATCAACACCAGTTATTTCTATCTTTCAATAGTCCCCATCCTAATGGATATGAGATAGTGTCTGATTATAATTTTGACTTGCATTTCCCTAATGATTAGTAATATTGAGCATCTTTTTATGTACTTCTTGGCCATTTGTTTTTAAAATAATTTTGGAATGTAATAATGTGATAAATTTGGAAACCAGAATCTTCATGCCTTACTGTTTGCTTTTTGCAGACTGTAGCTGGTCACTTCAATATCTTCTTTGGAAAACTGTTTATCCAAGTCCTTTGACAATTTTCTAATTGGGATATTTAGTTTTGTTGACTTGTAGTTATATATTCTGGATATTAACCAATATATTCCCTTTACCTAGAGAGATGAATATAGAACTAACTCTCCTTATGAGAATCCAACCAAGAAACTTTTACACACACAAACAAAGCTTTGTTGTCTTGTAGAACAACCTGTTTCAAGTCTGACTGCCACCAACAAATGACATCAGCCTGCATACTTATTTTAGACTTAATCATCACACTATTGATTAGTCAATGTTTATTATTGAGCTGTTTTTGAGACCATCATTAAACCCATAATATTTGAAAAGTATTGCTGAAGAAGTATTGAAAGTGTTCATGCCAGAGGCTCACAATGACAAGGCAAACAGAGGAAGTGATTTAAAAATTGAAGGTGGTGAGGAAATGACAAATGCAGCACATGTACCTAAGATGAATCATTTAAGAGTAGGAATTAGTCTCAAGAATAAAAAGTGAATCACCAATGAATGAAAAGGTATAGGCTTATCCAATTGACAATAATAAGCACAATGAGTGAGGGAAAAAGATTTAAGTGGTTTTAATAACAACCTTAGTATCAGGTATTTCTTGTCTACTAAGTAGCTTTTTAGCCTTTAGATTATTATACTAACTTGTCTAAAACTAAGAACTAGAGAACTTGAAAAAAAACAACAAGGTAGTGTTACTGCCAAGGAAACTTGTCAGAGTCATGGCTATTTGAGTGCTTTTATGGTCATTTGGATTTGCACAAAATCAAAGTGAAAAGTCACAGATGTACTGATATTACATGGTGTCTAAGGAGTTAGTAGAAACACTGTCCAAGATTCTTGGGGCTTGAGATGGGGATTAACTGCCTCCAAAACCTTTGATACTAATGTAAGCTAGGGAAGGGTATGTCCAATTTTAATGCTTTAAAGACATGACCCATACCCATTTTGTTGGGAAGGTATACTCTAAGATTTCAAGCTTAAAACAGCCTCCTTTGCTTTGGATTTCTAAGTAAATGGCTTTTGAAAAAAAATGCCTTTTAGAATGGATTGGTAATAGGAAGAGGAGCATCTTTAAATCAAGTAAATTTGTTTTCTGTTTTGTTTTAATCAGCTGTGAACAACACAAATGCTTTCTCTGTCTGCATAGATGTCATTGGTAAAATATTTTAGACATGACCAAGGACACTACCTAAAGACAGGCAACTACAAGACTATTTCCCAGGGTTCTGTATGAGAAAAGGATTCCATAGTTTATCAGGTTTGGCAAATGCTAACATACTCAGGTACTAGAAGTTAAATGTGTTTCATTTTTGAAGAAAGTACATGAAAGTGACTGTCATCAGAATGACAGTTGTATCTGACTTCCAACCACAGGGAACCATAATTGACCATGAGCTCCAGCTGCTGCCCTCCAAAATCCATCATCACATTTGTGGTGAGGCCAGATTTCCCCCAGGCTACTGCCAGCCAGTGACTGAGAGCAACAGGGTACTAAGGTAAACTCATTACTGAAGATACAAGACTCCCCTAACAAACACATTTGGCTCAAGGATTTCCTGGCAGACTTGCTGAGCATTGATAGACTTCAAGAGAATCTCTAACACTTCAGCACAACCTCTTATATTCTCTTTATTAAGGGACAGACTTACAGTAGGGTCTGCATGATGCCTCTCCAATCTCTCCCAGCTCCTTCCCCATCTTAACTCACAGGCATTTTCCCTAATATAATTCTTACATATAAAGTCCTCTCTTGGTGTCTGCTTCTCAGACAACCTACACAAACATAATAATTCAAGCCTCTATGCATAAAAAATAGCAGCTAAATCATGAGCAAAAACCATTAGCACTAGAACAGGGATTATGTAAAAAGGTTTTATTAGTGGGAGATTTTAATACAACCCTTTACGAATCAGTTGTAAGTAATAAAAATTGAAAATACAATGGAATTTATGAACCTATAATCCTTCATATAAATCATAAAAACTCTTTCTAATTTGATCAGACAAAGAAGGAGAGATTCTATTACCCAAGTCTCTCATCAGCATTTAATAGAGTTAGAATAAATGATGAAATATGATCAAATGAATATTTAGAAATCAGGGAATACACCTTTACACAAACTATGGAGCAAAGAGATATTCAAAACAGAAAGAGAGCACAGATTTTTCACAGAGGAAATTTTAAAAATTTAAATGGTTTCATTAAAAGAGAAAGGTTAAAAATTATTAAATGAAGTTATAACATAAAAATGAGAGAAACAACAAAATAAACCAAAGGTAAACAAAAAAGGTGATTAGTAAAGATAAAAGTAAAATTAATAATAATAAAATACAAAAATTGAAGAAAGGATAAATAAGGCCACAGGATAGTTCTGTGAAAATACCAGAATACTAGACAAACTCTTTATATATTTATGCTTTAAAAAATTAAAATTAAAGTTTGAAAGAAAAAAGTAAAACTATGCATGATTAGGAATGATGGATACACAATGTAGGTGGAGAAGAAATAAAAAAGAACTACTATGTAATACCTTATATATCTTGGTAACAAAAAAAAAAACAACACCCTGAAAATCTAGAGGCAATGTTTGACTTTCCAACAAAATATAAATTGCCAAAATTGACCCAAGATAAAGGAGAGCATATACACAAATTAATTATCACAGAAACCTTGGAATGATGTTTGGAGAGTTATCATTTCAAAAAATTCCATGTCCAGATAGTTCCATATCTGAGTTCCATTTAATATTCAATTTGAGGGCCTCCCCGGTGGCACAGTGGGTTGAATGCAGCAGCGCTGTGAAGCTGTCTGCAGCCTCTGCAGCACCGGTTCAATTCCCGGCTGGCCAGGGAGATATCCACATGGCGGGGCAGACCTCTCCTGTCTCCCCACCTACTCCCCTCAGCAGTGTACTTCAGTCCGTCTGCCTCTTCTGCTCCCCTCTATGTCTCTGGTGAATTCTCTCACCTTCCCGCTCCTCTAGCCTGTACCCCAGTTCCTGTATAAAAATAAATAAATCTTTAAAAAAATTTAATTTGAGATTTCACTGCCTTTTAGACTATTAACCACAAACTATATAAAAAGATGGAACCCCCCCCCACACCATTCTCAGAGTCATAAAGTTACCATAATTTTAATACCAAATTATGGTAAAGAATCATTATTTAAGAAATAAATCTATATTTTAAAAAGTATTACATGAGTACAGAAGTAAAAATTATTAACAAATTGTAGCAAGTATAATTCAATATGTTCAATGTTTCCAAATATGAGTACACTATAGCCAATTGGGATTTACTCATGCATTGCAAGGATATGTCAGTACTACAAAATCCAGGTAACATCATCAGCATGGTAACATAAATCATTCTGACTTTAGTCACTCTCATAAGACCACGTAGCCACTACCTGGAGATAAGATACAGAACACAGGGGTTCAGCTGCAACACGCCCTGGACCTGAGTCTGAGAAAGACCACAGTAGAAGGATAAAAGGAATGGCAGGGGGGCGGGGGTGGGAGGGGAGGGATTGGGGTCAGAATGGGGGGGCTGCAATTGTATGGGGAATATAACAATAAAATTTATTATAAAAAAAAGAGACAATAACAAAAACAAAGAGAAACCCCACCAACTGGGAGAACATTTTTGCACACAACACTAATGATAAAGGACTGATCACAAAAATCTGCAAAGAGCTGATGAGACTCAACAACAACAAAGAAAATAATCCAGTCAAAAAATGGGCAGAAGAGCTAAAAAGAAACTTCTCTGAAGAGGAAATGCAAATGGCCAACAGGCATATGAAAAAATGTTCAACATCACTTGTAATCAGGAAAATGCAAATCAAAACTACCATGAGATACCATCTTACACCAGTGAGAATGGCACATATTAAAAAAACTAGCAACAACAAATGTTGGCGAGGGTGTGGAGAAAAAGGAACTCTTCTGCACTGTTGGTGGGAGTGCAAACTGGTCCAACCACTGTGGAGAGCTGTGTGGAGATTTCTGGACCTACTAAACATAGAGCTTCCATATGATCCAGCAATTCCACTCCTAGGTATTTGCCCAAACGACACAGAAACATCAATTCCAAAGAACACCTGCACCCCTATGTTTACAGCAGCACTGTTTACAATAGCTAAGCTTTGGAAACAGCCCAAATGCCCAAAAATAGATGACTGGATCAAGAAGATGTGGTACATATATACCCTGGAATATTACTCAGCATTCAAAAAAGATAAACACATGCAATTTGCAGCAACATGGATGGTGCTGGAAGGGATCATGCTCAGCGAAATAAGAAAGAAAGAAAAAGAAAAATACCGGATGGTCTCACTCATAGCAGGAATCTAGAAAACTTAAATAAGGGACCAGGAAAATGAATAACTATAAGAAAGTGAAAATCAAAATCAACAAAAAACTATGAACCAGAGACACTTTTAGGGGGGCGGGGGAGGGAGGGGAGGGATTGGGGTCAGAATGGGAGGGCTGCAATTGTATGGGGAATATAAAAATAAAATTTATTATTAAAAAAAAAAAAGGAATGGCAACCATTACCTCTCAGAAATTACATTTGAAATATGATGGAAAAAAAAAATTCAGTATATAGGGGCCTCCCTAGTGGTGCAAGGGGTTAAGACGCAACCTATGAAGCTAACCGCAGCCACCACAGCGAGAATTCAATCCCCGGCCAGAGAGCAACCCACATGGTGCAGCAGACCGCTCCTGACTCGCCCGCTGCTCCCCTCAGCAGTGTATTTCAGTCAATCTGCCTGTTCTATTCCCCACTGTCTCTGGTGGATCCTCTCACCATCCACACCTGTGGCCTGTACCCCCGTTCTTGTATGCATAAATATTTTCAAAAAATATAGTATACAAAGGGCTCTTATAAAAAGACAAGAAAAAGACCTGCAACCCAAGAGACAAATGAGCAAAGGGTATGAATAAGCAATTCACAGGAAAGTAACTCCATCTATTTCATATGTATAAGAAATGGCATTCAAATTCACTAGTTGTGGGAAAGTCACAAATTAAACTAACAGTGACATATGACTTACATCCATAATGTCAGGTTTAAGAAAGAGTCTTTGATGTCAGGTACGAAGAGCATAATCTCTTATTTGCTGGTGTAAATAAGAATATTCTTTGCGGCCTCCCCTGGTGGTGCAGGCATTAAGCTCAGTGCTATGAAGCTATCCACAGCCTTTGCAGCGCCAGTTCGATCCCGGCTGTCCGGTGAGGGTCCCACACAGCATGGCAGACCTCTCCTGTCTTGCCCGCTGCTCCCCTCAGCAGTGTATTTTGTCAGTCTGCCTGTTCTGTTCCCCACTCTGTCTCTGGTGAATCCTCTCACCCTCCTGTGCATCTGGCCTGCACCCTGGTTCTTGTGTAAATAAATAAATAAATCTTTAAAAAAAATTCTTTGCAAAGCCATCTGGAAAAATCTATAAAAAAATAAAATGAATTGCAGTGCAACTCATGGGAATATTTCACATAGGAATAAAAATATCACGTTCATAAGGTTAGATGTATACAATGTTTATGTAAGGTACTGTTTGTAGAGTTAAAACTGCATACATTCAATTAAACTATAAATAGATTATTGAATAACTTGTGATATATCTACTCCATGGAATTTTTAGAGCCATCACAGAGAGTGAATTAGAGCTACTACTGAACAAGGAAAAAAAAAAAAAAGCAAAACATTGGCATAATCCCATTTTTGTAAAAGCAAATTAAAAAGACTGTATGGTGTGTGTGTGTGTGTGTGTGTGTTATTGTATTTTAGGAGCTTGAAAGAAAGGAAGGAAGACTTTGCACTACTTTGGTAAGAAAGCTAAATTGGGGCTAGTTGCAGGGTCAGAAGTTTGATAAGGGATGAGGAGAGAAGAGAGGAAAAGTAAGTAAAACAAAACATTGAATATTTGTATATTTCCCCATTAAAATAAAATTATATATAAGTATAGTCATGTCAGTATAAATAAAATTAGAAATAAAAATGATTATAAAGAAATATAGGAAGCTTTTTTAAATCTTTATATTCTTTTATTGGAGCAAGATTCCTGACTGGTATGTGGTGATGTATTGCCTAAGCAGAGATCTATGCAGAAATTACATGTTATCTATTTAGACAGGTTTTCATTACACTTTGCCTATTGATGACAAATCTTGTTACCCCCAAATTTGGGATTTTTGGCAATCAATTCAAGCCTCCTCTGAAAAAAATTGGTTAGCAGTTTGTTATATTTCTATTCTATTTTCAAAATCTCTTCATTGACTTGTTCATTAAGTTTATTTCACTTTGTACATCAATATGTTCAGTTTCTCCTTGCTGCTCTTTTTCCCTGCTGCATACCCAGGGAGTCGGATGTCTCTTCCCACTGGGGCATGACAGGAAGTCATGATATCTTTGCTTGAGGCTGGATCATAGACTGGTGTGCAGGGTATGATGTGAGGAAAGTCCCAGAATCAGACCCAAGGGAAAATGCATATGTGGAAGAGGCTCTAAGAACTCACACAGGAATTTCTCATGCTATCATATAATTCTAAGTTAAAAACAAGTGGTTACAAAGTAAAATACGACCTGTGGTTGTTTCTAAATGAAATAGAGGTGCAGACAAAGATTGTCAGGTCTTGTGTTAAACCGGAAATTATAGAGCATTTCACTTATATCGATTATACTGAGATTTTCAATTATTCTCCCTCTTATTTTTGAAATACGTCTTCCATAACTATAATATTTCAAAAATATTTAAAAATAAAAATAATGATTAGAGATCAGACACCATGTGTCATGAATTTCTTGAAATTTATATAGGCCCTATAATGGCTTCAAAATATAATATGAACTAGACAAACACTATGAGATAAAGATAGTGAATTCTTGCATTCTACATTTTGTTATTTTCCAATTCCTTATATTGTGTCCCCGAACAAAAATTAGATCACAAGATGACATCTGGACCTGCAAAATAAATTTTAAGAAAGGCTTAAAATAAGTATATGCATTTGTTGAAATCCTCTAAAAGAAATCAAAGAGAACTTTGGAATGACTTCTGAAGATATCAGTAATTCCAGAACTTTTATCATTCCCCTTTCTTCAACTCAGCTGGTCCTGTTCACAGCTGACTGACTCTGACAATGGGTCAGAGCACTCAGGTCTTATGAGGTGGTGACAGGGCACCTACAACAGAGTCAAGGAAATGAAGAGAGACCCTGGAGCAGGAGTGCCAGGGAAAGCTAATTACAGACCCAGCTAGGCAGAAAAGGGGCAGGCAGTCCGTGTAACCAAGCACACTCTGGTGCCTGTAAGATTCCCAGGGTGTAGATTCTTTTAAGGTCATCTGTCCTTCGAAGTGGATTACAACAACATTCCTGACAAATGTGCTCTACTTTCCTGAGTGGAGGAACTTTCCTGAGTAGGATGGTACTCAAAGGAACTGACACTGGGGGACCAGAGTACAAAACTGGTCCCTGCCTTCCTTCACCATTGAGCTTTGAGTTCCTTCCTTGAATTTCAAAATGTCAGTGCTATACAAAGCTAAGAGGAGACAGTCCTGTCAAAGTTCAGGTGAACTACTTCTGGGGAGATCCTATGGCTGCTCAAGTTGTCTCACTTGTATCCCTAATGCCCCCGTACCTGGCACAATGCCTAGTACATAGTTGACACTCAAAGTTGCTCTACTAAGCAGGTATATGAAACAATGGACTTTATGAAACCAAGTCTTGATTGTGGCCGTGGAGAGGAGTTATGACACCATTACTGTGTGGAAAAACAACATTTTCTCTCCTTCACCAAGAACACAATGATTCTATAAAATGGTCACAGTGTCTCTTGTTGCACATAATTTCCTAAGCTGCCAAAAGGAGGACTTTGAACAGTCACTGGCTCTCACACTTGTCTGGAAGAGTGTGCTCCCAGACTAGCAGGAAACCTACGGCTTCTTTTTTTCTTCACACTCAAATGCTCAATTGGTCGTGCCTCGAAATATCTCCAGTCCCTAAGGTGAATCATAATTACTGCATGAGCCAAATTCCTCAGCTAGGGACACCTCCCTCCAACGAGACAATGATCTACCTGGAAGCATTCCGAGGAAGGGGACATTTGAGAACTGATGGCCCCTGCCTGTCATACTGCACAACACCGGGGTAAGCATCACCTTGTAATGTGCAGGTGTGTGCTTCAGAATGGCTCCCCTGGCAGCTCTAACTGACAAAGCATGTGTGCTGGCGGCACCCTCCACGTCTCCCCTCCTCCGGGCCCCTGGTGTACTCATTTCACTGCAATGCTCACAGGAACTACCCAGTTCAAGGATCACAGACCTGGCTTGTTTTCCCAAGAAGAAGTCTCCATAGAGCAATAAAATAAAATGCTGCTTGATGTTTCCATAGGACGCCTTTTTCCCACTGGCTTCAATAATCCCAGACATTGCCTGTTGCAGCCTCTACTTTCACCCTCACTCAATGCTGCCGCATTTCCTGTCCTGGCATAATGTCTTCCTGACTTCCCTAAGCCACAGGGCGGAAGGACTGTTTTCAGTATGCATTTAACCCACATGATTTGGCATAAGAAACTCCAGATTCATATTAGTAATAAAACAGAGTTAGCAAAGAACTTCCTGCCTCAGTTTTACTCAGAGGTCAAACAGTGTGATAACTACTCCCCTGGCCCAGAGACACCACACTAAATGGAGCTTCCCATCACCGAAGGAAGTTAAACTTAGAATCTATCTCATTACCACTTAGGCCTGAGTTTTCTCATTTATTAAAGGCAATATGAACTATTAAAAATTAACTAGCTCTCTTAAGATTTAATAACTGATCCTGTCCTGCGTTTTATGCCCAAGTGGTCTCTCCTGAGGTGAAGTGAGCATGTCCAGGTTGCTCTGGAAAATGCAGGCGGCGAGTGTTGTAGTTCTGCATGGTCCTCAAAGGACTGAGCAATGACAAAGAATATGCACAATATTTGTAAGTGACTAGAGTCTATTCAGAATGTGCCTTCCTTGGAAAATGCACAGAAAAGGTAGTGGCCAGGTCTAGCTAGAATGCCAATGAGGAGAGTGGAAAAGGACTTAACCATCAAAAGGCCATTCTTATCTCATAGGCACTATCTGTGAAAGGCATCCAGGAGTAATGCTCCAAGACTTCACTTTGCTCGGTTGGTGTAAGATCACAGGTTTCCTGGCATCACTTGATGAGAAGGAAATACTGTCCTGTTGCTCTGGTAGACAAATGGTCTCAGGAACCTTCTGGGCTCCCTCCTGCAGCATCTTGATAAAAGCCTCCTTTCCTCTGTATCACATCCTTCTTCACCAAAACTTGGATTTTTTCCCGTGGTTTGTCCCTGGATATTCAGGATGGTCCTTGTGATGGCCACACCCAGAAAATGACCATTGACAGAAAACCATTGTCCCTCCAACTTCCCTTTGGACTTTGCCAGCAACATTTCCTAGATCCCTGCTGCCTCTGTTCAAGGGGCCTGGCAAGTGTGTCACTTAGGGCAACTATTCTCAGATCAAGAGGGATTCTATTTGGAGCAAAAGAATTTAATCAAAGCTAAAGCCCAAATCTTTGCCAAATGGGTGTCCTCCGTAAAGACATCTGGTTCCCAGATCCTTGTAAGTACCTTAATTTTAGGAGCTCCCCTGTGCTTCCCCCCTCCCTTCTGTTCCTGGGGACTTTGAGGTTTATAGTAAAGGAAAAAGAGGATAAGTATGCTTCTGGCCAAACTATCTTCAACTATATCCATCCATGATAGTTGATGCTCTTTTAACTCCCTGAACAACTCCATGGAAACCTAGCCCATGTCCAGGATTCCGTGGGGGATGATGCTTATCTTCCAACTCCCTAACCACCTCCCTGTATTTGTCAAAGCACATCTTATATGACTTCCTGGGCCCATGTGACCTGGTCAGGAATCCATTACATCCACAAATGGATCCACCAATAGTGGGATTCTTCAAACTCCTTAAATGTGTATATGAATTGATCCATATGTAATTTTTATTTTCCAGAGGCAAAAATCCAGTGTCCATGATGTATTCAAAGAAGTCTGCAATGCTAAAAAGATGAAAACCAGATGTTTACTAGGACTACTTTTCTGTGAGACTCTGATCATCTCTGCAGCTTTACTGCCAAATCTAGACCTAAAAAAATATTTATCTGAGAATATGACAGTTTCACACTCTGTGGAATTTCTGGGCTACCTCTGTGCATACTGAAGAAGACACCAGCAGTTCTGGAGAGGACATGTACTCCCCCACCTTGGTAGGATTATATTTCCAGCAAGTTTTGAGGTTTTCTAAATAGTGCTACAGTTAATCTTTTACTTTTCAAACGACTGCCTTGATAAGAGGCCTTCTAAGAAAGGCAAGAGATTTGTTTGTTTCTTGGAAACTATCTAAGAGCCAAAAATTAGGACCAGTATCTCCAGGATGACATATCTCCTAAGAAAGCTTCCTTAGAAAGCCAAGACTTCCTCTGTGCAGGGGCTAGAACTCACCAGATGGGGCAGTCTACGCCTTGGTTTCAAGCAGTTGAAGGGTCACAACCTACGACCCTCAATGTGGTATATCATGTCAATTTGATGGACTTCTTATTCCAGATGCCTTTCTGTTCAGTCTTTCAGTACTTCTTGCTCTGGTCAGTATTATCATGTTACCCTCTAATCTGTGCAAATGCCTGTGGATGATGCTTCTTGCCCCAGACCTACATCCTAATTTCTATTTGATAGCATCATATGTAATCAGCATCTCAAACTTAACATGCACAGAACTTGACTCAATATCCTGCCTCTTTCCTAGTTTTCTTCACCTAGGCATATGTACCCTACTCCTTCTGGTTGACCATGCCACCGTATCTGTGAGTTACCGTTGACATGTTTCTCCTGCGTCCTCCATAATGAATACATTGACAAACTCTACTCATTTCACCTAAAAAATATACCTTATATCTGCCAACTTCTGTCCATTCCCACTACCTCTATCAGCTATCATTAAGCCTAGTGCAATATTATGCTCCTAACATGATTTCCATGCTTGTCCTATTCCTATTTCAATCTCTGATCTCAGTCAGCATGAATTTTTAATAATGCAAGCCTGGTCCTTGCATATGTCCTTTTAAAACCCCAACAATGGCTTCTTTTTGCATGTGGGATAAGGAAATGGAGAGGATTATGTTAGCTAAATAAGTCAGGAGAAAGACAGCCACAGCATGGTCTCATATGTAGATTATAGAGAAGCATAACAAAGGGTCAGTCAAAACCATACTGATAATAAATTCTTAACATCTGAATGCAAAACTGAGGCAACTAGTGGGGAGGGTCATGGGTAGGGAGAGGGAAAAAGAAGGGGCTCGAGAGGACATGGTAGAGGGTTGTGGGGGAACTGGTGGTGGGCAGAGCATGAAGGTATGTATTTGTAGAGGTATATAAATGTTGTAAACCTACTTTGCCTCAATAACTTGGATTAAAAAAATAAAAGCAGGGCCTCCCCTGTGGCGCAGCGGTTGAGCGCTGGGTTGCGAAGCTGCCCGCAGCCTCCACAGCGCAGGTTCGATCCCCAGCTGCCAGGCGAGGGTCCCACATGGCGCGCAAACCTCTCCTGCCACCTGCTGCTCCCCTCAGCAGTGTACTTCATCAGTCTGCCTACTTTACTCTCCCCTCTGGCTCTGGTGAATTCTCTCACCCTCCCGTGCTTCTGACTGTACCCAGTGCTTGTATAGATAAATAAATAAATAAGTCTTTAAAAAAAATAAAATAAAATAAAAGCAGCAAGAGAAAAAATGTATCCTGTACAAGAGAGTAACAGAACAATGAGTGACCTCTAGGCAGAATATAGTTGGATGACATTTAAGATGGGAAATAGACTTGTGAGGATTAATTCACAATGGCATATCATTATGTTGTACACCTGAGGCTAACTGAATGTATGTCACTTATACTTCAAAAATTAAAAAAAAAAAAATTGGTGGGCCTCCTCGGTGGCACCGCAGTTGAGCGCTGGGATGCGAAGCTGCTGGCAGCCTCTGCAGCGCCGGTTCGATCCCAGCCAGCCGGCGAGGGTCCCATATGGCATGCAGACCTCTCCTGCTGCACCCGCTGTTCCCCTCAGCAGTGTATTTCGTCAGTCTGCCTGTTCTGTTCCCTGCTCTGACTCTGGTGAATTCTCTCACCCTCCCGCGTGGCTGACTGTACCCAGTGCTTGTATAACTAAATAAATAAATCTTTAAAAAATAAAAAAGAAAGCACAATAACCTCCTCCCTGCAGACCACAATTCCACAACATCTGACCCGCCTCTTGCACAGGTCCTCCTCCTCCCTCCTGACTCTGTTCTCAGTGCTCCAGCGACACTAGCCTTGCAGAACCCTCAAAACATTCAAGTGATTCCTCTGGTTTTAGTCTCTGAATCTCTCCCCACATGGAGGTGATGGGAAGTTACCTGGAGACATTCTAGTCTGTGAGGGGAGCAGGATAAGAGTATCTTTCAGGATGAGAAAGACCAGAAAAGAGTCTCTCTCCTATTATAATGCTAGGTAGATTTGCTGAAATTTCCTTGCCATGACCATGGTATACCACAAACATTTATACCATTATGCTGCAAACATTTTGCTGCATAAGGAATTGCTTGTAAGACAATTTGCTGTAGGAAAAAAAGATAAAATCACACAAACTAAAAGAGGGGCATTGATTTAAAAGATACAATGAAGCACTTTTCTTTTTCACTAAAATTTCTTCCTTCATTAACACAAATACCTGTTTTCAGATACTAGGATGCCTATTTATAGCTGAGTTTTATATTGATTGCACTTTGAAAGCTTTCAATTCTGTTATTTGATAAATGCTGCTATCAGATGTTGCTATTTTTTAATTATGTTTAATGTGTGTAACTCCAACTACATATCTGGACTGCATTTTAGTGTCCTATCACATGTCTAATCGTTGTATATATTTCACCAAATCATTTAAGCAGATTCTATGTCAAATACAAACTGCTGTCTAAATCATGTTGTCCACCATCAAATAGTAAGTTTTCAAGAAACTTATAGTCATCAAGAATAAAGTCATGTGGGGCCTCCCTGGTGGCACAAGGGGTTAAGTACCGTACTGTGAAGCAATCCACAGCCTCTGCAGCATGAGTTCGATCCCCAGTCGGCCAGGGAGCAACCCACATGATGCAGCAGACCTCTCCAGTTTCACCCACTGCTCCCCTCAGCAGTGTACTTTGGTCAATCTGCCTGTCCTGTTCCCTACTCTGTCTCTGGTGAATCCTCTCACCCCTCGCATCTCTGGCCTGTACCTCAGCTCGTATATGCATAAAGAAATAAATCTTTAAAACAGAAAAATAAAGCCATGTGATCATTTCTTGTTGGGGGAAAGGGGTGGTGGAGAGGTAGAGCTTAATTCTTCTTTTGCCTCCAATTTCTAATATTGTGGGATAAATTTGAGAACAAGTTGTTATATCTAAATTAGCTAAATCAATGAAAAGTAACACTGTTACTTTGTAAGACTGTTGTGAATTACTGGCTGCTTCTTCTGCCAGAGTTTAGTAAACTTTTGCTTTTGACTTGTGTAGTATATACCATTGGGCTCATGGAAGGATTTATAAACTGATATAATTTTCTAGTATAGTATGCAATCCTGATTTATATTCTTATTCCACAGTTTAAGTACATTTTATTGCCATATTTTCTAGAAGTCAATATCTGTAGCTGTTATTAGCCACTCTTCTAAGATGGCAATATCTATTTGTCATGGAGTAGGGCATATTTGAAACCAGATTGTCAAAACAAATGACCGCAGTTATTTTATTTTTATGGAAAATGGCCTTATGACCAATTGGTTTGTAGGGTAAGGTGAAAATATCAGGCTTTTCTGCCCTCCCGCCACTAGGATAGATGACGAAACCCTGTGGTCCTGAATGCTTGCCTGATGGCGGGCACCTGGAGTAGGTTGTGGGCCTATGTAGATGGGATTCGCCTGGGCAAAGACTGGGCTTTTAAGGGCAGCATCACGGGGACGCCAGCAGAAGACAAGAAAGAAGCAGAGGAGCAGAGAAGCCGAGAGAGAAGCAGAGCCATGAGAAGAGCAGAGAGAATGTGAGAAAAGGCTGGAGAGTCCACAGTGAAGACTTGCAGGGGTCTGGGAGGCCTGCTAGCCTCCTGGCCCCCCAGCACCCCTGCCTGCCGTGTACTTGAAAAGCCTGAAAACCCACCGAGGTCTCTAGGACTCTTTCCTCCTTTACCCCGTCTTCATGGGATCATAGAAAACCTGCTCCATGGTCATTCCTGACCTTACAGGTTATAGGGCAAAAAATTCTTTCTGCAAGGAATTTACAGTGAGTCCACCGGACGCACTCTACCACACAGCAGAAGTCATTAATTTTATGGCACTTGCTATGTAATACTATAATACTCCTTCCCACCCCAGTTGTAGCAACTTAGGGATTATTGCTTCACTTTATTTGCATCAAGTGTGATGCAAAAAAACTGGGTGTTTATTTAAAATACTTTATTTAAAAAGGCATGTTTGCAAATTGAAGGTAGAACCATCTATAATTTTCTGTTCTTGTTCCATTGCCACTGAGACATCAATTCTGTTGTTTACTCTTTAAAGAGGGCAGGGAGATGTTATCAAATTTTCCTTGATGTTTGGAAAATGCAAAATGCTTTTAGACAATAGGACATAAATATGATCAGAATAATGTGAATATACTTTTGATTTTTGTTAATATAGAAGTAAAATATAAAAACAAAGTAAGCATTTGAATAATTTTGGTTTTAGGACTTGCTAAATTTTCACCTGTTATAAAATTATTAAACACATAACAAAAGTAGGGAACAGTATAATAAACCTTTGTGTATTTATCACTTAACTTCAATAATTATTAACTCATGACTGATCTTGTTGCATCAATACCTCCTCAACCTTTCCCTTAGGTATAAAGGGACAAACTAGACTATTTTCAAAAAAATCCCTGACAAACTAGCAATGTCAACTGCAAATATTATGTATTTCTAAAAGTTAAAGGCTAAATTAAAATACGATGACTGCATCAAGAAGATGTGGTACATATACACAATGGAATACTACTCAGCAATTAAAAAGATAAACACACGCAGTTTGCAGCAACATGGATGGAACTAGAAGGAATCATTCTCAGGTGAAATAAGTCAGAAGGAAAAAGAAAAATACCAGATGGTCTCACTCATAGCGGGAATTTAGAAAAGCTAAAGGGACCAGGAGAAAGACTAATTAATACAAAGTAAAAATCAAAATCAGCAAGCAACTATAGACCAGAGACACACCACAGGGCGGGTGGGGGAATGGGAGAGGAAGGGCTAGGGTCAAAATAAGGGGGGGTGCAATTGTATGGGGAATATAACCAAAATGATAATGCATACATTGCTCAAAAATGAAAAATGATGTAAGAATTATATAAAATAAAATATTAATTAAAAATTGTAAAAACACAAACATATGACATAAATGTCATACCTGAATAGTTAATTCCTTAATATTAAAAATATTCAGTTATTACTCAAATTTCCAAGCATACTCTAAGAAGTCTTTATGATTAGTTTATTTGAATCAAGATCAGTGGATACACCGTTTATTTGATTGTTATAAGTCCCCTTTTTAACCTATAGATTCCCCCTCTCTAGTTTTCTTTGCACTTATTAAAGAAGCAAGTCCCCTTTCCTATATTTTGCTAATTGCACCCTCAAGGTATCATTCAGCATTTTCTGTCTTCTGTATTTCTTTAAAACCTGAGAAAAGAAGTTAAGAGAAGTTAAGTGACTTGTTAAAGTCTACCAAATGTTCATGTTTTGGGGTTAGCAAGGTCTATTTAATTCCAAAGTAATGCTCTATCTGTTTTACTACACTGCTAACTTCAGTGCATTAGAAGGGGATAGAAACTTAAAATGCTATTTATTAATACAAATCTGGTTCTGGACAACAGGAAAGATTAGAAGAGACAGAAATTGGAATCAGAAAACTTACTAAACTGGACCCCTGCTGTCCATAACCTCCACCTATGGGGTTTCCTAGGAAGTAATGGGAGTAAATGTGCACGGACTAAGTGCTGGGGTCATTATAGATTACTCTTGTATAACTTCAGTTGAAGGTGGTCAATCTGTACAAAGAAAACACCATTAGGAGCACCTTCAAAACTTTTTATTAGCACTATGTTCTATTCTGGGTGTTTACTATTCTAGTCATTCATTCACATTTTATGAGTAGCTAGAGATTCAAGTAGAGATTTAAACTAATAGGTAAACAATTTTTTTTTTCTCTGTAGGTGATTGCTTCAGCAAGAAGCAAGCTATTTTTGGTGTGTGAGGGAGTATGCATATGTGTTTGTGTCATTTATATATCACTTATTTATATAAATTCTATGGAATATATATTTATAAAATATATATTTTGTATGCAAATAAATATATGACATATAGTAACTTGTGCATTTATACATATAATATATGCAGTGACAAATCTTTTCCTTTAATGACAAAGCTATTAGCACAGAAATATCCCAATATGTCAGAGGCAGGTTTCCTGTGAATGCTTATCTACTTGGAAAAAATCCTGGGTTTAGGATTAAGCAAAAAGTTTGTGCATGTCTGAAACAGTTTGCAGATAACCACTTCACCAAACCACATTTGCTTTGCTTTAGCCCTCAGTCTTAATGTCAGTTATCTATAGCATATACTTTTATAATATGCTTAGCTGTGTGGTTTCCCATTCCACAGAAAATTAGAAGTGGAAATTTCAAAGACAATAAAGGGTAAGTCTTAGAAGTTGTAAACCAAGAGGAGAAAAAGAACTTGATGTGGCTAAGGAACTGAAGAATCAAGGACATTATATAACCACCCAGAATGTAGAATACACTCTGATGCTGATATGTATAAATATGTGGTTTGTTGCATTGAGTATCCTCCATTTAAGGAACCAGGAAGCTAATAATGTTTTAATGCTATTAACATCAAAATGATTAAAGTGTTAAAGCTTTTATTTTGAATAGACAAATTTTAAGTTTTAAAATATGCTAGTATGAAATAGCTTACTTCCTAAAGCTGACATATAAAAGAGAAGAATACACAGTTATTTTACCTGCAATGTGTAAGTGGAGTGGATGGAGAGGGTGGACCCAACACACATGTCTACCAACCCCCTCTCCCCACCTCCCCACAAATCCTTTTAAGTGACAGGAAAAAGAAATCTTTTAAACTCAAGGCAGCACTAGAAGAATGAGGGGTGACATTGAGAGGTCCTGAAATTGTGAAGAATTCCTGGAAGATAGAAAGCAGATGGGATTAAATTGACAAGAATTGAGGAAACCACTATCCAACATATGCACAGGAAAAACCTACTAGAAGACAGGAGCAGATGTAGAACAACCCAAACGCAGTATCAAAGAATTAGAGAGCAGATGGGACCTTCTGCAATCATCTGGGTAATTAAAGTACCGCACGCAGCACTGCAAAGCCACTTTCCAGCAACTTCCTCTTCCCCAGAAGTGGGAATCCACACCACCTACCTGAAGAGTGTTTTAATCTAGTTCTTTCTCCTTAGGTATAAAGGGACAAGCAAGACTAACCAATGTTTTTGTGTGTGGGGTGGGGGAGCAGAAGAGGGAAGGTGGCATTTAAATAAAAGAGAGGAAGAGACAGAAAGTTGACCCCAGAGAAGTCAGGAAAGAGAAATGAATGTTAATCATTCTAATTTATTAATGATCAGATATTTCAGATAATGTTGTTCCACATTACAAGCATGGGCCGCCCTGAAAAAGAAGCAAAAGACAAGTAGTGGTTCTTAGGATACTTACATTAGAAAACCAAAAACATTTAATAGGAGGAATGAATAGATGGAAAAAGCAATGGGCAAATTAGTGGTGGAAAACAGAGGTTGGCATAGTTTTTTCTGTGAAAACATCAGATTGAGAAAAGAGTTAAGTAAAAGACATGAAAGCTCATTTCAAGCATACTAACATCTAGTAAGAATTCCAGAAACAGAAAATTGAATAAAAGAAAACACAAAGACAAATAAAGGAAAATTTATAAATTAATAAACAGATTTTTTACATAGAACGGGCCACTGCAGTACCATGTTGGAGAAGTATAAGTTGACAAGATGTACTTCTGTCCTCCAGAACTATGAAAAAATAAATTTGTGGTTTTAAGCCACCAAATTTATAGTAATTTATCACAGCAGTGACAGAAAACTAATACAGTACTTCTTCACCCTGCCGTTGATAAATGTGCTATAAAATCCATGTATTGTCCCCTATCTGTGGCTGTGGCAGTGGTTCTCAGATCCTGGACTAGAGGCCAGTGATATCTCAAAAAAAAAAAAAAAAAATCTGACAAGCAACATTTTATTATCCAACTTTTGTTCCCAAATTGCGTGAAAGGGGGGAAAAATCCTGTCATCTAGTATCATAATCAGTTCATAAAAGGGGGACGTTTATGATGTAAAAAATATATAAAATTTTATGTTCAAAATTAAGAATTTTAAATAGTTCATAACATTAAGGAAAACACTGCTAGATATCATTTGCAAAGAGCTTGTGAAAACAGAAAAATAAAACCAAAAATAAATAAATAAAATTTTAAAAATAATAAAAAAGAGGGACATTTAGCAAGAAAGATGTGCATCTAAAAGACAATTGCTTAATTTGAATACATTTAAATTTATTAGAAACTTACAATAATGTCCGTATTTTCATTTTGCAGTGGTGCTGATATCAGCCTCATTATAAAAGGTCCTTGTAGATAGATGGGAATTGGAGACTCCCCGGCTATGTTAGCTTAAGTCACAATTTATATGTCTACTTCTCCACTTTTAACCCCATTCACCATCCCTGCCAGCCCCTGAAGAAATTTAGCAGAAATTCAAGGATTCTTCTCTTTCCATTTATCTCTGTGAATCTGATGTAGGTAATAGACACCATGATTAGGGAGTGTCACTATATAGGTTGGTTAGCGAGAAAAACAATTACCAAAATTTTAGAGTAAATTTGTAATTTTCTGAATATGAAAATATTTTTCTTTTCATTAATATTTTAGAATTACAATATCCATAAGCCTTAAAGATTTACTAAAAAAATGAGAGAAAAGACAAACACATAGCATCAATAACTAAAAATGGGATAAAGAAAAGTTTAGGAAAAAAATAAAATCATTTATTATGATGAAGACAAAAGGTAGAGATAACCACTCAGAATTTTCTTTGTTGCAAATCTCTTCTTGCCTGGTTGCCCTCAATCTGCTATCTGGCATTCACTGATAAGGGCAGAGGCAAACCTAGCTAAGCATGAAGAAGTCAGTTAATATCATTTACAAATCATTATTAAACACCTACCAATCACTTAATATTAGATATCTAAATGGATGCCATTCTTAGCAGCAACCTACAGAATTCCTATGAATAATCTTAAGAAATGTGCAGGATCTATGTGAAGAAAACTATAACACTTGACTAAGATCATAATGGAGAAGTCAGACAGGCTCATTTACTCCTAATGCCACCTTCTCAGAATCAAACAGTTCTGCTATCCCCAGGCTCCCAGCTCTGGAACTAAAATCTTTGTCTTGCTAAAAGAGATAGGATTTAAAAAGCTAAATCACCTAAATAAGGGACCAGGAAAAAGACTAACTATAATAAAGAAAAAATCAAAATCAACAAGCAACTATAAACCAGAGACACATTACTGGGTGGGGGTGGGGAGAGAAAGGATTAGGGTCAAAATAAGGGGGGAGCAATTGTATGGGGAATATAACCAAAATGAAAATGCATGCATTGTGCAAAAATGAAAAATGATGTAAGAATTATATAAAATAAAATATTAAAAAATAAAATAAAAAGCTAAATCATTAATTCCCTTTGTAACTCCCACATACTCTTGAAAATTATCCTAATGTCAGTGGGTAAATTCAAAACTAACCTTTGACCTTAAAATTAAATTCTGTTATCTCTTCCCCTTCTTTTCTTTCTCTAAAAATTGTATATTCTTCTTGTTTTGCCAGCAAACTGATAAGATATGTCTAGGGGAAAATTTATTTTTAAACATTTACTTAAGTGCTCGAGTGAGAATGTTCTCTTACCAATATCTCCTAAAGTGAGGTCGTCTCCCCAGTGCAGACAGGCTCAACCTCTTGTATATTTTTACCCCTTCAGAAGGTCTTAGCTGATCATGAAATCACAAGTTAGAACATCTGTTCCTGAATCAAATGTCAAAGTAGATGACAATTTGAGGAGAATTTAGGGTAAGGTGTTAGTTTTCATTTTTGGGAATTGACCTGTTTGCTTCTCCATGGTTATCTTCATGCTGGGAGAGATTTACAAATAAAGGACTAAGAAGGATTTGGGATTATTTCATCTAATCACTTCTGAGTTTTTCAGATAGAAAAACCAAAGTTCAGAGGGTACATGAATTATTGACCGACACAGAGCTTGTTAGTGAAGAAACTGAGTCTTCAGAATGGAAGACCCACTTCTGGCATCCTACTGTTCCTCCCCATCTGTCATTTTCTGTTCTAGGAAGTTAGAAAATTCAAGAACAAGGAAGGGACTACTGGACTCCAAAAGGCTTTATATTGTTGCATAATTTAGGAAAAATTGTTAAGTTACATTATTTAATCTGCCTATCTCATCCATTACCAGCAATGTCTAGTTACTGTCCCTGGGTAGCAAAGATGGAGTTATAAGCACACTGTTCCCCCTCATTCTAGGTAGTAAGGTATTTAATGTTTATCCCTACTGTTTCTTGTTAAACTCATTATTCAACACATGTTGCCAGTTTGCCAAATACCAGCCTTATATGTTTCTTCAAAGATGTCAAGCAAAACCAGGTGAAAAGTTCCTTTGTGTAAAGCTTGGCTTCCTAGTCACCCATCTTGGTTAAAGATTTGAAAAAGTTCTGGGGGAGAATTGCCAATTTAGAATTGGAACCGAGTGAGACTAAGTGTGTTCAGGGCTTCTACTTGGCAGCTTCATCTGTTTTCTTTGAGGTTTATTTTTGCTTTGTAATTCTTCAAACAAAGCCAATTAAACATGGACTTTGGGGTTTACTCTGGCAACATCTGGGTGCATAGTGCCTTGTTCAACTTCTGATTTATTAATTGTGGGTTTCACAGCCTTCCCCCCTACCCTCTTTAACCAGGGGTAGTTGGAAGCACTGGGATTAGGTGATTAAGGATTGCGAGCATTTCTTCAGAAACTATAAAGCATGGACCTAAGGTTATTTTCTGTAGTAGTTGTTCTTCATTCCCACTAGTATATAACTGGGAACATGTTGATACAGTTAAGGTTAATGACCTAGTAACAGCAGAAGATACTTTTACAGACAAATGGGTTATCACCCTTGTTTTAGCAATAACATTGCTAGTGCTTCTGCCCTCGCATCACCCAGCCTCAGCATCATCAACCTTGGCTTTAGGGAGAAAGAAAACCTTGCTTTCTGCTGCCTTGAATGGCTTCACAGTTAACTCCTGTGTGCCTGCGGTGAAGCCTGATGAGGCAGAAGACATGTAACCCATAGCATTTCCCATTTCTGCAAGACTGGGACATCTGTTTGGCTCAGAATTTTATTTGTTGTGCAATTTATACTCTGGGAGTAAGCTGACCTTTTTGGAAACAGCACCAACTCTTTCAGGCCACTTTATTGGGCATCATGAAGTAGTGCGTTTATTATTAACCTGTAGTAAATAAATGCAAACAGTACATTTCGAAGTCATTGTGCAGCAATTGCTATTCAAGTAGCATATTAACTTAATGCCTCTTCTGAATAACTAGAGCGACCTTCAGCTGTCAGGCTAAGCATTCAACTAAACTCCAGCTGAAACTGAACTTTCTGCAGCAATATTTCTCCCAACTAAAACTGAATGGGAAGGATTTTCTTGAGTACATTTCCTGTTTTGGAAAACCCTCAGGTTGCCAGGATGCCATTAAGTACTCTTAAGTAATTCACTAACAGGCACCCTGAGGCCTGGAGAGAGTGTGTGTCCCTGTCACACTGAGCTGGAAGTCACTCTCCTACTTCTGTGACATTGGTAGATTTTACTACCCTGCTTCCCTGCCTCCAGATATATATGGGAAGTGGTCAAATCCACTATGAATCACATACTATAATAATAAAAAAAAGAACCCTGATCTTATGAAGCAAAGCTTCCAGGAACAAACAAGAAGTGGGGAGATGGGGCCAGAGAAGTGAATTTAAGGTGAAAGAGAACACGGGACCCCCACCACTGGCTTGAAGTTCCTTTTTCTTTTTTATCTTTTCCCTTTCCTTTTTATAAAGAACATGTTCTCTTTTCTTGCCTCTGCCAAGTTCTTTTATATTTACTGTTTGATGTGGAGTGATTTGAATGTGAAGGGGCTGTATTGGAGGAGAAGTAAAGGACACTGAATATTCTGGGGCTGTAATCATTTACCAGATGTGGCACTGCTGCCCTTCTGGATTGTGTTTCCATTGTGAGTCTTGTAACGTTGAACACCTCAAATCAGTCCTCTCCAGTGTGGTTCAACTGGAGATCAAAGCATTTGGGGGGTAGGAGGTACATCACCCCCATATCAGGCAGGTGACTCAGCACAGAGTTATATCCTTCCTTCTCTGTCCTTACCCATTCTCAGGAATGAACCAGCTGGTGGCCATGAATATAATTTGCCCAAAAAGGAAAGCATACTCTTGCTCTTACCCTAGGATAAACCTTTTTAAACAAACCAAAATAAAAGCATCCTCTTGGCAAGTGGGGGCCATTAGTCTGCTATCTATTAGATTTTCATTTTGCTTCTTCCTAGTAGTTTACTTTAAGGACAGCTACAGATAGAATATCACAGTCATATTAGTTGTGTAACAAATATTTCACTGAGCTCCTGAGGACTGAGAAAGTTACAATATGAATCAAGTAGAGTCCAGACCAGAGCTTCTAGGAGCAAATCGTCTTCTAGGGGAGTTTCACAGACTGATTCTACAGCAAGACAGAAAGATCCAGATGGGAAACTACTAGAGTTCTAAAGAGGGGGTCCTGATTTTTAACTGAGAAGGTTTAGGAAGAGGTGGGGAAAGGTCCGCTTCCTGGAGTCTGGTAGACCAGTCAGACTTGTCTGTATGAAGGCGAGCATGATGTCAGAGGAGCTGGATAGAGGAGAAAAAGGGGGGCAGAAAAGCTAAGTTCCAATTTCACCTCGGCTCCAAAGGGCTTTCATTCCTTCAATCAGTAACACACGGGTCTTTAAAGGGGAAACAATAATCACAGCTCATTGTCTGCAATATGGGCATCACCCTTTTTTTATCCTGAAACATCTGGTGAAATTAGATTCTGTTCTTCCTTCCAAAGAGTCTTTGAAAAGTTCACTTTCTGTATCTGTAAAGAAGTTTAGTGCAATGAAAGAAGATTTTTTAAATATATTTTTTACATCATTCTTCATTTTTTTACAATGCATGCTTTCTCGTCTTGGTTATAATCCCTGTGGAATTCCCAACTCCAATTCACCCATGTACCATCACCAGGATTTTTTGGATCACTTGTTAACTCGGTTTAGCGTACTGTTACAGAGCGTCAGCATGGAGGCAGGCTGCGGTACAGCTTCCAGAGCAATCTCTCTCTCGGCACAGCGTGGGCAGCTGACACAGAGCTAGCAGCTCCTCCTCGGGGGAGAGGTGCGAGGTCTTCAGCAGCTGCTTCTTGGTAAAGGTGGACCTATGGCGAGCACTTGTCACTCACAGGAAGTAAGCACAGCAACACCCCAGGCACAGGCACAGTTCTAGATTGTCATTGTTAGGAAACTTGGGGTTGAGACTTATGGTTCTAAGTCCCAAGAAGTATGCAACAGGCTGTGGACCAGGCAAGAGGTGATGGAAAAGTTTCTACAATAGAAAGTAAGGTTTTAAGGGAGAAAAATTAAGATCTTTTTCTCTTGAGTTTGGTTCTGCCTGTACTTTCTCCACAAAAATAACCACATACAAAGAGGCAATGTTTCAGGAACTGCTATTGGAGGGAACTTTTCTTAAATTGTATCAAAAGTATCCCAGCAACATAAGGCTAGAAAGACATCAGAATTGTTTCCTCTAGCCTCCTGCCTGATGGACAATTGCATACTTTATGAGAAATCCCAGCTATTTATTTGGAATTGTAGTTTGCTATTGTAATTGTCAAGAATGTCTCCGTAATGTTTATTTACTAATTTTCTCAGCTGCGATGTATCCTGTAATTCCGTTTCCTATATTTAGATATGAATGGAGACCCACTGCCCATATAATTAACATTTAATCTGTAAAGTTGGAGTCCTGCATCTGAAAGAACCACTACATCCATCTCTGATCCACAGTCACAAACTTCAACCCTCTCCCACCACCTTATAGTATAAGATTAGTCATACACAGCATGTGTGAATTTACACAAATTCACTACTGTTTGCAGTAAGCCAACTCTAACCAAATGTTAATTTAATAATCAAAATTAGTTCTTTTTGTCAGTCATATCACTTGGGGAAATTATGACATATTTTTGAAATATTTTCTTTTCTAGGTTATATATCCCCTCCAAACTTTCAGCCTTTCTGTTCAGAATCAACTTTTAATTTCCTTTAGTCTATCTTGCCTTTATCTGATCCACTTGAAGTAGTTTCCTAAGTCCTAAGGGCTAAAGTTCAGTTCCCCCAAATACACTTTTAGGGGACTGTTCAATACCAGCTGTGGGTCTAAGATACTTTCTTGATCACTCATTGTGGTGACCATATTTTTCTGAATCTCACAACAGAAAAAGTTGAATAAGGATTTTGTGTGCCATATTTGTATGTAAGAGGTAACCAAGAGTATATAGTCTAGATGTTGTTATATTAGACTTTCCTGGACATTATAAGAATTTGTGATACTATTATACTCAATATAGTAGTTGAAAATAGGACTGGCCTAGAAATTCTGAGACATATGGTTCCCCTACTGTGTTTCTGAATCTTATGGCTACATTTGTTTTGTTTTGAAAGAGGACTGTTCTCAATGTACAGTTAAATAAGACCTTCCAAAACCATACTGATAATGTCTCTATTAATAAATACTTAGGGGAAAAATAAATTTCTAAGTAGATTCTACTCAACTCCAATTCTATCCCTACTGGATGAAAACAGTCTGAAGATTTAGGAATCCAGTCACCTGATGTTCAGGGGATTTACTGAACCTGAATTACCACCCAGCAGCTATAATGCGAGTTCCCAACCTTCATGCCCCATGTATCCATGGGCAAATAGACCCCTTTCAGTGACTAAGGCACAGCTACCTGCTGTTTTCAATTACTTCTTGCTTGATAAATGCAGTGGAGGCAACTTGTATAGTTTCTGAAAACTCTATGAAGTGCAAGAAGAAATCTTCAGACATCCCCCACTGTGGAGAGACTTTCAAAGGCATCTGTCATGATCGGAGGGGGAGGACCTGGGAGGGTTTTTAGTGTTAATAAAGATGTCTTACAAAGGGTACTTAGGGCCCCTGAGTGTCTTCAAAGTGACTTCTATTTTTGCTTCTTCACTCTTCTTTGTCAGAACCAAGAAGACATACTTCAAGGATCTCTGAGAGGAAATTCACATTACCTAAAGATTCTGAGCCCTTCCAGAAAGGTAATTTAATGTCTTGTTAGAAGTGTTTGCTGATGTGGTTGAGTTTGACTCCTTGGGTCTTCAATGGCATGATAAAACTACCCCTTCTGAGAAGGGAATGTCAAGTGGATAAAGAGTAAAAGAAAAACTGAATTAAATAACAAACAAATTGGCATTCTCTTCTATACTCCTCCATTCTCTATACTCTTCATTCTTAGCATCTGGGAACTTGACAGGATACAGAGTCAACTTTTGATATACAGTATTCTGCTTTATTTGTAAAACACGTGCGCACACATACAGACACACACACAAACACACACATACACACACAACCTAGAAGGTAGTAGATCTGAAAGCCTGAGGCTCTTCCACTTCTCTCCACAGATTCTGAAGGCATTTTCCTCTAATGAGCAAGAGCCACATGATCTGACCTCACTCTACACCCAGATGTAGCGAGGCCTGACTCAGCATATCCCACAGTGCCTCATAAGTCTACAAACAGCAAATACAAAATGAGTTTCTGCATTTAGAATACAAGAATCAGAAAGAAACTTAGAGATCATATAAGGTACTCCCCTTGTTTTTCTTATAAATCAGAAGCCAGACCCAGGAAGAGAAAGTCTTTTGTCTAAGGATAATACCTGATTATTGGCTGAGTCAAACTGGAGATCGAAGTTGCTCACCCTGAGTCTGGGCATTTTCCACTCACTGCAGCAAGCTGCTTGCTGGGTATTCAAGAGTACCAAGGGAACTAAGCCCTGGCTCAGGCTTAGAAAGAGATGCCATGAAAAATGCAAAACATCTGCTCGTTCCAGCCACTTGGGGCACCTGGTATATTTCTACTACCTCTATATCTGCCCTCTACATCTTTAGAACTTCCTGAGACAGTGCAGGAGGGGCAGAGGCCTTAGCACTTGGTGTTTCTAACAACCCACCTTCAAAAAGTATCTTATCTCCTTCCTCCTGAACTTGACTTTGGGAAACAAGATTGCTACAAAGAGAGGGTAAGTAGAATTGTCATGGATAAAAGGCAATAACAACTATAATCATAGTAATGTCTAAAACAATATTGCTTATTTAGAATACATTTTGCACTGGGTTAATCACCTGCATTATCTAATTTAACCTTCATAACAATACTATGAAATGAATACTTATATTCATTTTTCAGATGAGGAAAATGGGACTTACAAAAATGAAGTTGGCCAAGCCAGGCAGTGGCAACACTGGAATTTGAATAGAGACCACCTAGTTTCAAATCTAGCATCTTCTTCATTCTTACACATAAGAAATGGGTGGAGAGGAGATAGCAGGTGAGAATTTCAGGTAGAAGAAACAGTGCCTGCAGAGACATCCAAGATATGAGGGCAAGCTTTTTTCTTTGAAGAACTACAAGTATCCCCATGAGGACACAGCTCAGAATGCACATAATGAATCACATGGCAGGTGAAAAGACCAGGAAGAAGAGCAGAGTGAGCTCATGAGGACTTGAACATACAGAAGGCTTAGGACTTACATTTCATCTCACACAGGAGCATTAGGGGTAAAGAGAAAAGGATTAAGTAAAAGGATTAAGGGGATTAAGTCAGATATTGAAGATAAAAAGATAAGTAAGATCTAGTGACTTTCTGTCTACCCACCAAAATTCCCTAGTGACATGATAAAGTTAATCTACCACTTATAAACATCTTTCTTTTAAAAGATAACCATGGTAAAAAATATCAATTAAAAATGTGTGACAAATGACAGGAAATACATAGAAATAATTTCTTAATTTCTTTTTTTAAAGATTTGTTCATTTATGCATACAAGAGCTGGGGTACAGGCCAGAGATATGAGGGGTGAGAGGATTCACCAGAGACAGAGTGGGGTACAGAACAGGAAGAATGACTGAAATACACTGCTGAGGGGAGAATTTCTTAATTTCTTTCTTAGTTTCCATTCTGGTCATATTATTCTATTTCAAATTTAGCAAATCTTATGGAACAGATATGTATTATTCAGTTAAAGTCATTTATGTTTCATTTTAACATTGATTAGATGGTCGGGGAGGGCTTGTCTAAATAGAAAAAGCATTAAGGAAGATGTCATCAAAAACTCCTAAATCTTTGAGCAGAGATGTGACACCACTAAATAGATGCTTTATTCTAGCAGGGAGAAGCCATTTCCCATATTGTCCTTGATTATTTTCTTTGCAAGATTAACATGAGCAACTGAAAGGGAAGTTGAAATTAGCATATTGAAGACTGTTTATTATTTATGAGATGGAAGTCAAACTCCTATCTAACCAAACTCATTAAATCCACAAAAAACTTGACACAATTTCTGTAACAAGTAATTTACACATTCTCCAAACAAATTCAACTCTGAAATCCAAGCTTATCATTCAAAAGTATAGCTCTCTCCTGACCCATGACCTCCCTCTGTCTGGCACTATTGCTCCACAACATGCCTTCAGGAAGTAGCAAGTCATTCGCAGCTGACCCTGGTCTGCTAGAAACTGGCCATGTTGGGGCACACAATACTGACCCCACAGTCTGCATCCCCCACTCCTTGGCTCTCACTGTCCTCTTAGCAGTCTTCCACTGTCTTCCTGGTTTCCCAGTTCTCTCTGACACCCACTCTGCTGTGAATCATTCCCTGAGAGCCTCTTGGACTCTGCCTCTGCCCCTTTCCCTCGGTGCCATTTGTCTCCTCCTCATTATGAGGGTTGAATCATTCTGCTCCCTGATGCAGGCACAGCACAACTGCTCACACTGTAAGCTCTAGTTAAGTCTTAGTCATCTGAAGTGTCAGTTCCACATCCTAAGGGATTTGGATTTCTGCAGTATCAAGAACGGGGCCAGGAAGATAGTCAAGTTCAATAAGTTTTTGTCAAATGAAAAAAGTGGAGGCATTGGTGTATTCAGATTTTAACAAATAAAAATTTGGCACTGAAAAATAATAAAATCTATTCATCTTTTCCCCTGTGGTTTTATGATTAGAAATTTATTAACATATATTTTCATAAATATATAATCTATACATATTTACATGATAATTATATTTCATATACATGTACATATGCTGATATAATGTGTACATATATGTGTGTGCATGTATATAATAGGGGAGGGGGAGAAACAGATGACTAAAATTTACCAAACATCTTCTATGTTCCACACACTATGCTAATTATTTAGTATTTTCTCATTTAATCTTCACAACAAGGTTTTCGTGAATATCACAATCCTCATTTTTTTCCATATCAAGAAACCAAGACTGGAAACTTAAGTGCCTTATCTATAGTCACACAAGACTATTTTTATGTTTAATTTTTAGATTAAGCATTTTAATCCATCTGGAATTTATATATGGTACCTGATAGAGGTTCTTTCTGAATTCATGGCTTTTTTGCTTCAAGATTCATTAAAACTATATAGAAGAATTTACATACTTTTGGTGTGTTCCAAAACATGCTTCTGGAAGTTGCAGCTATAGGGGTAGAAAGGAAATTTCCCCTTAGCCCTCTGACTTCTACTCAGACTGGGCAAGCAATCAAATTAGCATCACACACATTAGCAAAAGAAAAAGACAAATTTAATTACAGATGTATGGAGAAAACACATAGATGTGAATTCTAAAGTCAATGGGGCAAAATGAGGGCATATATCCTGAGCTAAGAAATGGGCCTGGTGTGTCAAGAATGAGGAGGAGAGCGTGAATGTATGACAAAGACTAGATACTTTATAATTAGATGTGTGCTCTTCCATATTGACAGACTTCTGATATCTGATACAAAGGTTATTTCTGGTCAAAATTCTGGTGAAACCCAATCTGCAAAATTGGGTTATACCCCCAATTTTCACTTTAGTAGATAATTAAAAGAGTAGTCAAAGTTTCTCGTAAGTCCCCAGGCCTCTACTGACCTTAGCTCAAAATAATCCAGATGCCAAATTGACACATTCTAGAGAGGCATGCTCTGGACATCTTGGGGAGGCCTATCCTTCACAGCAATCTGGAAGTATTCCTGTCTCTGAGTGAGCAATGGAGCAGAACAGCATATTCATGCTGTATCACTTGAGGACTATGACTCATGAAAGGTAGAAGGTTCTATTGTCATTTTTGCCTTTATTGCCCTCTACTATATTTTAGTATTTTTTGTTATAACAGCTTATACATTATATTAATAATATATATCCTTTTTCCACTTACCCATCAGAATATTAGGACTTCTAAAAAATGAGTGGTGGGAATGCTTTACACTACTGAGGCAAATATTTTGATATAGTCAATTTCATTATGTTTTTTTGTGTATGATCTTTCTTTGTATTAACTTTCAAGAGCTCTTCCCTACGTTGACATTATATTTTCCCCTTTTATTTGATTTTTAAATTTTCATTTAACTCACCGAGCTAGCTGTTCTTAAATCAATGAATGAATGGGTGATAAGCTATTTCAAAATTATTTTCCCAAATAATTATTTTTTTCACATTTATACTAGCATTTATAAAACAATTCCTCCTTTTTTTGATAATTCCTATTATTCCATATTCTCAGATCTGGTTCAGAATTGTTAACAATCTATTCTAGCACCAACCCTCTATTTTAAAATTAATTGTAGCTTTAACTTACAGACTTCTCCTTTGACTACTGTGGCAATGTGAGGAGGACCATCACCACAATGCTGTAAAATGAAAGGATCAGATTTTATGGGGTAACCTAACAAACTGTTTGCAACTTATAAACTTTCCTCCAAAGTAGATTTACCAGAGACAAGTTAAATTTGGCTTAAACCAAACAGGAACGATAAGAACACACACCACCACCGGCTCAGGAATAAAAGTTTCTGGCAATTACAACTCTTACAAGAACTCCAAGTAGGCCAGAAGGGAATAGGAGACGGTTAGCTGGGTCTAGAAAAAGGTAAAGATGTGACCTTTTCAAGGATGGACAGGGATGGTAACTGGGCCTACAAGAATAGTTTATAACAACTGATTACACGGTCTTAAAAATAGAATGTGGACCTAAATACCTAGAAGAGAAGCAACCCCCTTTGTAAGATTTGTAATACAAATTAATATGAGTGTAATTAATAGTACTAAGGAAATGGTGGATCCCAGAGTCACATCAGAAGTAGGAAGAAGGCAGAATTCTTATAACATCAAAGTTGTCCTAAAAGAGCCTAATGAGGCTTAAAGAAAACCTGAAACTCTCAGCTGCAGGAAGGACAGTGTTCCAACAATTAATCAAAAAGAAAAACCACTGGAAAATGTAGAGTTTCAAGCTCACAGTCTTAGAGAAATACATTCTCCTTCCCCATTGCCCACATGGAAAAGGAATTTCTTTTCATCGTTCTGTTATTTTTGTTTCAGTGTCTGGACTATAGTAGGTGTTCAATAAAGGTGTTGAACAAATAAAATAAATACATGCATTTATAAATATAAATATAGAAATGTCTAAATAAATAAAATGCATAATAAAAATTTAAAGAAAAAGAAAAAGAAAGACCACAGGCCTTTTCCCTTACCCTATTTGATTTAAGCAGCAGAAAATTTTCTAGAGACATCTTGTAGATCCCAAAGTACTGGAAAGGAAGTTCCCGTTCAAAGGCAATTTATCTTACTATACTTAAGTAATACTAAATTTTTGTCCTTTTGAAATATATAAGTTGTGCTATAATAAACCAAAACAAACAAAAAGAGCAAAACCTCAAAATCTCCTTGTATATTTATCAAACTATCTCTCCTTCATTATGAATTTCTGTATTTTATCTTCTATCAATTGTCTTCAAGCTTTCAGTTCTTTTCTCTTTTTTTCTAATTCTGTGCAAATAATTTATTTTTGACTGATGAACTTATACCAATAAAATCCATGATTATGAATTTGATTTTTCATAAGATTTTGCTTATGTATATATTTTAACTTCTACATGTCCATTTATCCTTTTTAGTCAAATTACAATTGATGACTTTTCTGCTTTCAAGTTCTGAATTATTGAAGTTTAAATCTTTATTTGTAATTTTAACATACACTGGCTATAAGATGGAGTTCAAGGTTGTGTGTGTGTCTGCATGTATGCCTGAGACTGTGACATAATTGATTCTTGTAAATCTTCCTACACTTTTTAAAAGGTATATTCTGTGTGTAAAGTACAAAATTCTAGTTATTCTAGGATAATGTTCTTCCCTTTGGCACAGTGCCTTGTCTTGTGTCAGCTTAGGTGTGTGAAGTGTGTTTCCATCATTCTCTGTCCTACGTGGTGCACACAGATCACAGGAGAAATCCACACAAGAGTTGGAAGGAGGAAGTAAAACAGCAGTCTTGTGATTCTCAGATGTTCAGGTGTATAGGAAGCTCAGTCATTGTCCTAATTACCAGTGCGGGAGTAATCACAAATACTAGTACTTTTATGGCTTTATTGAAACCTTTAATCCATCTAGTATTTGACTGTCAACTTAATTTTTCTAAGTATAGGTCTTTGTCAAGACCTATGGTCATGTGGATAAGGGTAGATACACAAATTGAGACCATCAGATTTGCAATTCAAGTTATAAAATTTTGGAAGCCCAGAAAGTCATAGAATTAAATCAGTAGCCATATTGATCTAAAACAAAAAGAGATGACTGTATTTCCTTAGGTTGGAACTTAACTAAAATTACAGGGGCAAAACATTTTATCACTTAGGAGCCATTTTCTCAAAATACTAAAACCCAGGAAGGTCAGACATATGAAGAGATTTAGATATGAGCCTCTCAAGTGAGAAAACATTTATCAAACATAATGACATTCCATTTTTTAAAATTTCATTTTTAACAGCTTCATTTAAAAATGATTACATTTCTTATCAAATATAAAATCATGAACTAAATTAGTTTTTATTAGCAAGAACCACTGTTAGGGTGAACCATAAAGTAGCCCCACCTATGTAGTCACCATTTTCTTATGATCATAGGACCTCTGGGAAAGTAAAAGATTTCTCTTGCCAATTAAAAGAGTAGAACATGTGCCAGAATTTAGTAAATGTAGTATAGATTTAAGTGCATGTATATTTGTGTATTTTTTCCCCATAAGAGCACAAGGGACTATGGTGATGGTACATCAGCGAATGGTGGTGGGAATTTCATGGGGACATAACTGAGATAAAAATGCATACATTGTACAAAAATAAAGAATGGTATAAAAATATATATAAAATAAATTTTAAAAAAGAAAAAATAAGATCAAATAAAAAAAGAAAAGAAAAGAAAAAAATAACTCAGTGCAACACCCTCAATTTACAAAGGAAGATCAGGGCTATTGTCTTTAAATATTTTTCATTTCACAATTTTAATGAAATTGGATCATACATATATTTGTGAGTCATATTCACATGTGTTTTACTAAAGTTTAATGTACTTTAAAAAACCCAGCGCACAAACTAAAATTTTAAATGACACAATCACAATGAAATTGATATAACTGGAGATTCTGATACTGCCCTTCCTCACTCCATTGGCCGTACTCAGGACACATACCCACATACCTATTTTGAAATGACCAACTTTAAGAGTTTACTTGATTTGTTTAAGATAACATGACTGGCAGAACAGACTAGAATTGTGGTCTTCTAACTCCAAGTTGCATTTATTGTACTACATTGACCTATTTCTTTCCAAATATATCCTTAAGTTAGAACTGGGCCAAGATTGACTGGGTTAATAGTTTCCACTCCTGTAAACTGTATGCTTTGAAATATTTTATTACCACAAATAACTGAACTTTAGATTTAAAGCTAAAATTAAAGGCACACTTGTACTAACTTAGAATCTCCCAAATTGACTCTAATGTCATAAAAGAGAGAAATCTCCAAATTATTAATTTCCTGCCATTTTTGCATAACCCAGACTTAAATTTGTAATATATTCTTAGAAAGCACCCCCAAATCTTAGCACAAGGCACTGAACCCACTTTAAAAAATTCTAATATTATAACACAAAGACATTTCTTTAGCAATATAACTTTTTCTTGCTCTTGAAAAATAAAAATAAAAGGATGTGTTTTCTTAATGCAAATCTCCTTACTCTTGCAAATAAATTTATAATCCCATAAACTGAACTTCTGAAATATAACTAGCTTGATGTGAACAGAATTCTCTTAAACTAAATTTTCTAAAACTGGAGACTTTATACTTTAGAAAAAGCTAAGAAAAATGAAAAAGCTGCAAGGTGAAGTCCATAGAAAATTATTATCTTGAAGTTTGGATGAGTATGAATAAGTATCTTTAGCGAACTCTAGAAACAGCATGTTCTATTTTCATCCAGCTCAAGGTTTCTCAAACTTTTATAGTTATAAGTTTACAGTTAAAAGTCTCAGGGTTCTGAGTCATCTTTAAGGCTTTTGTGTATGTGGTATGTGTGTGTGCGTGTGTGTGTATGAATGTGTACATAATTTCATAAGATAATCTGAGCTGTATTTGCATTTGTGTGTTATGCATATTCTGCAGCATCTGAGTGGCCATCCTGAATACCACTGTGTAATTTTAGTCCTTGGATTTGCATTTATATTTGTGATTACTGCAGTGCTAAGTAGGGCTGGTTGCTCTAATTGCTGTGGGTGTATTAGTCAGGACTCTGTTGCCCATGATAAAAACCCAATCCAAACCAGTGGCCTTGCAAAAGAGGCATGGACAGCACAGACACCAGCATCACAGGTTCCATGTCCATATGGTTAATCTTTCATATGTGTGAAAATCTTCCAAAACAGAAGTAGTAGAGTATGTACAATCCTCTAAGCTGTCATCTCACTGAGAGATGTGGCTGGGCCAGGCACTACTAGAACTCTTAAAGCATGAGCTATCCACTAAAGATGGACCCTAACCCAATAAAGCTGTATATGTTTATAGGGGGAGAATGGGAGTCCCTATGTAGCTATGTAACAAAGCAAGCTTCTACCTTGAGAAATTGACATTGTGAAGAAGGGAGAATCTCTCTATTCTCAGTGGCAAGTGTCAGCCCATTCTTCTGTTGAGTTTACCTAGACTTGCAAAACTAACTCTTTACTAAGTTACTAAAAAGGCATACGAAATGACACTCCAAGGTTACCTGGATTTTTCTGTCCTCTTTAGCTTAAGCTAAATGATAATCTTTTAGTTCCCCCAACTTAGAAGTCTAGAGGTAAGAGTTCACTTCCTTATCTTGGAAAGTATGTGCATCTCAGTTCTGTTGTTTGCTCTGGGCCACACTAAGAAAAACTTTCTCCAGCAGATCAAGGTGGAGGTGTAATGGATATGGTCGTAGAAGAGTACTAGGTTTACAACAGTTGTGTGAAGCAACCACAGAAGAAATAGTGAGCTTCATTCTTTCAGTAATCATTAAGAAAATACCAGCATGAGACTCTAACAGAACCTGCTTGAGTCAGCAGTCCATTCTTTTGGCCAGAGAGAATGAGTACTGTGATTGGGCAGGTCTTGGTCACATGGGCATTTCTCTGGAAGGTGAGTTACTAAGCTTTGCTACTCATCACTATAGGAGGTAGAGAAGGACAGTCATCTAAAGGAAGAAATATTAGGAAGAAAGGAATTAATTGATGCTTTATATAAAGGCAAAGGAAAATAGAAAGGAAGCAGACATAATTTACAAGTGATGTGTTTGAGCAAAATGAATGCCAGGTGGCATTGCAGCATGGTGTATAAGGAAGGATTTGACTATAAAGTACTTTGACTAGTAAGAAATGGCAGCAAAATTAAGCACTCGCTTGGAACTTGGTAGCATGACTATTTTAAATAATTTTATAGTACCAATGCCATAGTTATACTGCTAGTGGTGGTTAAAACTCTATCAGTCATCACAATAATGTTATTAATTTGTTTTTTATTGACTATTTTTGTATTTACTCAGTAACTATTTTGCTTAGGCATGTGTACACCTGCTTTATGTTTTATATATTTGATAACATTAGAAATATTTGTAAGGATTAGGGTCAAAATAAGGGGGGTGCAATTGTATGGGGACTATAACCAAAATGAAAATGCATACATTGTGCAAAAATGAAAAATGATGTAAGAATTATATAAATAAAATATTAAAAAAATAAAAAAGAAATATTTGACAACAGTAGAAACAAGTTCAGGTCATACTATGCTTGAATATTCTTCCTTTATAAGAGATCATGCATTACTTAATTCTGAGAAACCTTGCTAGCATATTCATTTCATCTGAAATGTGCTCTCCTTTCATTCAGGCTAAACACTAGAATTTCTTCCATCTTGCTTCATACGATACAGCTTTGAGTTTCTTTATAATATATTCTTATACTATATTTCTTTATACTATATTCTTTATATATTCCCAAATGGAGAGCAGTTTTCCTTGAGGGGCATATGGGAATCATGGGAGGGGCTGCCAAACATTGTAGGTGCCACTAACATTCCAAAATGTCCCTGCGGTCTATGGCCATGCCACCCTGAATGTGCCTGATCTTGGAAGCTAAACAGAGTCAGGCCTGGCTAGTACTTGGATAAATGTCCCGGAGGAGGGTGCATTCTGCGTTGATGAGAACCATGCACAGTCACCTACCCTACCCTCTTATGCACAGCCCCCAGAATGAAACATAATAACATTATATGCTCTAGTTGCTCAAATGAAAAGTGAAACATTTCTGTTGACTCTCTAATTCAATTAATTGCTTATCTGGTGTTCAAAATTGTGTCTTCCTTTAATGTACTATTTTAATCTCTTTTTTTTTTTAATGATTTTTAGTCAACCTTACTTTTTTTTTTTAAGATTTATTTATTTATTTATTTATACAACCACTGGGTACAGTCAGAAGCATAGGAGGGTGAGAGAATTCACCAGAGCCAGAGCAGGGAACAGAACAGGCAGACCGATGAAGTACACTGCTGAGGGGAGTAGCGGGCACGGCAGGAGAGGTCTGCATGCCTAACTACTTTAATTTCTTAATATTAACCATGGTAGACAAGGAGTGAACCGCCCAGCTTTGCCCCCTAAGTTCCTGGCCTTCTGGGGCAGCTTGTACTCAGTGACCATGTTGCCCAGCTTGGGATGCTTTCATAGGCAACCCTTGCTTCAGAGCTCTCCACTCTGTCAAATATTTGTAGTGTTTGCACCACAGTTCACTGTTTTCCTCTGCTTACTTCTGCTACTTCCTTGTTATCTATGCCCCTCACCCCCCCCCCCCCGCCAAATCACATGTGAAATGCATCTTCAGTGTGGAGGTATTTGGAGATGGAACTTTGGGAAGTGAGTAGGTCATGAAGGTGGAGCCCTCATGAGTGGGATTAGGGGCCTTACAAAGAAACCCCAGAGCTCTGTCAGGCCTCCTGCCATGTGAGGACACTGTGAGAAGACATGAACCAGGAAGCAGACTCTTGCTAGAAACCAATTCTGCCAGCACCTCGATCTGGGACTTCCCAACCTCCAGAACTGTGAGAGAGAAGTGTCTATGGTTTATAAGCCACCTAGTCTATGGTACTCTGTTACAGCAGCTAGAATGGTCTAAGATATTCCCCTTCCTAATATACATCTTGTACCCCTAACTTTTCTACAACATCTGCTCCCAGAGAGCCCAACTGAGACACTGATTTTGCCCCCAAATCAACTATGCTTTACCAGCTGCCTCACTGGGTGTTAATCCGCCCTGCCTAACTAGACTGTCCTGCCATTTCCTCATAATTAGAAGAATTCTATTGTTACACCTAGCTTGGGGATTCCCAAATGCAGATCTCTCTGATACAGAGATAGCAAAAAAGCATTTTTTAATCATTAGGCCTACAGCATATTTTTGTCCAGAAAAAATGATGCTACTTTGCATTTAATGCACAGTTACTATGTGGTATACATTGTTTTCAGCATTTTATTGAATTAGTTCACCACAATCAATCTATTATTACTCTCATTTTTAGGGAAGAAAATGAAGCATAGAGGTCATCCAGCTGGTGAGGTAAGAGAACTACAGGTTAAATTTAGACAGTCTTAATTCAGAGCTTATGTTATTAGTCACTATACCAGTGGTTTTCAAATTTTCACTAGTTCCAGAAATATCTAGAGAATTTAAGCACAAATTGCTGGCCCCCACTTCCTGATGCAATAAGGGTGACCTTATTGGGGCTCAAATATTTGCATTTCCAACAAGTTTTCAGCTGTTGCTGCTGCTGTTCTAAGAATCATATATTGGTAACCACTGTTCCACCTGATATGACGTTTCAGGTAAAGTTACAGCTGCCATCACATGGGGAATGCATTCTATTTTTTCACATGATAAATAGGAATTTCTAAATACAATAAATTTAGGGCATACTCATGAAGTAATCTTGTCAAGGTTTCTCCAATATCATGCATTTCTTGTCCTCCTGATGCTAGGCCACTCTCTGTTGGAACTATAAGGTGATCAATTAGATTCTTTTTAACTTTAAATCTTTCATTTGTTTATTATTTCATTCAATTAATATTTAGCAAGCATCCATGAAGCTATGGCATTGAATTTGCAGAATTATATTTTACTACAGTTGTTGTAATAACATTTTTATCGCACTCACTTTCTCAGCAAATTCAAATCCTTCTGAAATGTTTTATCACTGGTTTTCATGTCAAGGTTGTACAGTGAGATGATATTGTGTGTTACTTTGTTGAATTGATACTCCAGGAAGCTAAGGACCCAAGAGTAAGGATAATATCCAAGTAAACCCATAAAGGACCCCTGCAAGAAGAACTTATATTCATGGACTCCTAAGCATTACTCTACCAAAGAATGTTCTATCCCTAGAGAATTTTCTGTTGTAAAATACTTACCTCTAATTTTACTTTTTTAAGAAAGAAAGAATTCTATAGGGAAGTTTAAAAAATTAATACCTATTTGGCTCTCCTGTGATTCCAGACAGGAAATCTGTTGTATGTACCTCAAGTCCCAAGGGGAATTCTACTTTACCCTCTAAAGGATTCTGTAATTTATAGCCTTTGGAAAATAATATTCCAAGTAAGAGAACAGTGAGGAGGAAAAAAGGGTAAGTCAGTGCATTCGTGTGGAAATATAACTATTCTTTTTACTTAGTGTGCAGAGAAATCAAATAAACACATCTTTGGTTCTTAAAAAAGACTATGATCTCTTAAAAACCATAGTTACATACCTAAAATTATTCAGAATTTTACTTGGGGTCCTAAATATTGCAGTAAGATAAGAAAAAGTGAAAGGAATGTTTGGAAAGGACAAAAAAATATCATTTTCATAGATGATATTATTTTATATCAAAAATAAAATAAATTATTAAAATTGAAAGTTTAACAAGAAAGTTGGATATAAAATCAATATTAGAAGATCAATTGTACTTCTACACATCAGCAACATTTAAAAACATAGCTTATAAAAGGCATAATTTATAATAGAAACAAATACATACAGGACCTAAAAATAAATCTGTACCAAAAATAAAAATGTGTGTGGAGAATCATTGAGACATTAAAAAAGCCTGAATAAATGGAGAGATGTATCATATTAACACATAGAAAGATTCAGAAGTAATGAGATATCATGCCTTCTCCCCAAGCTGATATATTCCAATAAAAATCTCTAACAGTGCTTTTTCAGGAATTTGAAATATTTATCAAGACTAGAGAAGATATTTCTAATAACAAGAATAAAACAGAGGAATTTCCCTACAGAACGGTGGGGATTTTTTAGGAAGTTATGATAAGACAACAGGATAGACAATGGAACAGAGTAGAAAACTAAGGTATGAACTTTCTGCACATGAAATAACATGATAGAAAGGGCACTACAGATTACTGGGGAGAAAAGCATGAACCATTAAATAAATAGTACCAAAACCATTGATTATGAGGAAATAATAAAATTGGTTCCTTGTGTTACCCCAAACACAAAAATCACTTTTATACATACATGTATAAGAGGAAAAACAAAACACTGGCAAACAAAATATAGGATAATATATCTATAACCTCATAGTAGAGAAGATTTATGGCATGGGACCAAAAACGTACTAATAAAAACTTAAAAAATGATCAAAGTAACTATCTTATAAGAACAGCTATCAATAAAAGCTTACGATAGGGAAAGTTAAACGTAATCTCAAACTAGAATTATTTCACACATAACACATACATTTATGTATATACATATAAACATGTCCATTTATGTATTTATAAAAAGCTCCTATAAATTAATAGAAAAAAAGAAACAATCCACTGAAAGATAGTCATAGGATAGAGATAGACAGCAAATCTATCACAAGATATTAATTTCACTACTGAGCAAAATGGTGATGAAGAATAACTAGATATTTGGTAATGGGTATAGTGTTGAGGGGGTGAAGCTGTACCTCTGAAAATTAGAGTTTTGTAAACTATTTTCACCTTGGTAGAAAACAAAAAGCAAATGAGATACTGGGTTTTATTCACATCGCTAGCAAAAAATAAAAGTATTGATACTATCCGAACTTGATGAGAATGTAAACTGATATTATTGTGAATAATAATTTTGGGATGTACACAGACACTAAATATGTATCTTTGATCCAGATATCTTATTTTTCAGAATCTATATCAAATATATACAAAGGTTACAAAAAGAGAGAGAGAGCTGTTGCTATTAATGCTAATGCTCCCATGAAATGATAAAAGTTGATTTCATTTCAAATTGGCAGGAGTTTGAAATCAATAGCCTCACTGACTCTGATACTACACCTACCAGAAACCCACACGTTCTGATCATTGATGGTATGAAAAGAACAGGCAACTTCAAATGAAAGATTTAAAAGTGATAAATTTCACAACTTAATTTTATGTCTTTACAACCCCCAAGTTTCACAAATATGTTCACTTTTCACATTTAGATTTTTGTCATCATCTTTTCAATATACTGAATATTTTTTTCTTTGCAGGGAGTGCTAACATGATATTTTGTGTTGACTGCCATTAATATATAAAGCTCAATAGAACTACTGTGGGGGGGGAGTCTTTGGGACAGTTAGCTCTATCAACATGTACAGAATTTTTGAGAAAGGCAAGAATGTAAAAGGGCCCAGATTTCATGGTTTTCAATCAAATTTTCATTCATTACCAAAAAGCCAGAGTTTGTGGGTTTTACCCAATTAAACATTATCTTTATTAATTGGGTTGATAACGTTCAACAAGATAAAGATCCCAAATTAGTTTTCCTCATTGCTCATTAATTTAGTGATTTTGAAGTAATCAGGCCTTAGGACATTTATGACAAAATCTAAAACCATGAGAAATCTAAATTGTAATTCAAATTTAAGCCAAATGTTATCACAATGACATGTAACTATTAGAAACAAAACCACACAAAATGAGTCATAAAATTTTCTTTTGGAAAGATCATGAAATCAAACACCAAAGCAAAAGCATCTAGGTTTGGATGTTAAGATAAATAAGCACTAAAAATGTAATTTCAAGGGTGAGGACAGGAAAACTTCAAATGTATATGTTAGCAAATGAAATGCAACATTGTTTATTCCTTTTGGAAGACATTTTTAAAAACTTTGTTTTTTGAAAGAAGAATAGTCATCATTCATAAACACTCATATGTAAGCTAACTTAAAAAATCTGGTAGACTGGATGCATTATGATTGGGCAAAGGGAAAAAGGAAAACATTGAGGTGCAGGGTGGTTTAGTGTGCATGGAGCAAGGTGCATGCAGCACATTGGAGGTGGAAGTGGATTATTCTCAGCCAAGTGCAGTAGGTCACAGAGGATGAGAAAGCTCAAAGGTCACATTGTGACAATTTGCCCTGGAATGAATCACAAAGATCATTCCCGATTCACTCAAAGAATGACTCACTCACTAGCCTATAGTTATCCCCAAATTCCTGGTTGTGATGCTTTTGAGAGACACTCATTGGACATATTTGAAAAACCTCTTATTCAGGTGAGTAATTAGATTCACTCTTGAGTGCAGAAGCATCAGCCTAGCCTATAGTTCTAGAGTTTTCCACTGTTCATCTCCCTTTTTTCTGATCATTTCTTGGAATGTTTTATGTTTCAAAATGGAAATTCTATACCCTTTAAAGCAACTCTCCTTTTCCCCTTCCCTTGACCCTGGTAACCACACTAGTTTTTAACCAGGTTAGACTCCTCACATAAATGCTATCCTTACACTAAGTGCACATAGAGTACTTGTCTTTTTGTGACTGGCTTATTTTACTTAGTCAGACATATTCCAGGTCCATTCATGTGGTAGATGCCCCAGAATTTCCTTTTTATTTTTATATTCCCCACACAATTGCAACCCCCTTATTTTGACCCCAATCCCTCCCGTCCCTGCTCCCCACCCCCCATAGAGTGTCTCTGGTTCATAGTTTTTTGTTGATTTTGATTTTCACTTTCTTATAGTTATTCATTTTCCTGGTCCCTTATTTAGGTTTTCTAGAGTTCTGCTATGAGTGAGACCATCCGGTATTTTTCTTTTTCTTTCTGGCTTATTTCACTCAGCATGATCCCTTCCAGAGCCATCCGTGTTGCTACAAATTGCATGTGTTTATCTTTTTGAATGCTGAGTAATATTCCATGGTGTATATGTACCACATCTTCTTGATCCTGTCATCTATTTTTGGGCATTTGGGTTGTTTCCAAAGCATAGCTATTGTAAACAGTGCTGCGATAAACATAGGTGTGCAGGTGCTCTTTGGAATTGATGTTTCTGTGTCCTTTGGGTAAATACCTAGGAGTGGAATTGCTGGATCATATGGAAGCTCTATGTTTAGTAGGTCAAGAAATCTCCATACAGCTCTCCATAGTGGTTGGACCAGTTTGCACTCCCACCAACAGTGCAGGAGAGTTCCTTTTTCTCCACAACCTCGCCAACACTTGTTGTTGCTAGTTTTTTTAATATATGCCATTCTCACTGGTGTAAGATGGTATCTCATGGTAGTTTTGATTTGTAATTCCCTGATTACAAGTGATGTTGAACATTTTTTCATATGCCTGTTGGCCATTTGCATTTCCTCTTCAGAGAAGTTTCTTTTTAGCTCTTCTGCCCATTTTTTGACTGGGTTATTTTCTTTGTTTTTGTTGAGTCTCATCAGCTCTTTGTAGATTTTTGTGATCAGTCCTTTATCATTAGTGTTGTGTGCAAAAATGTTCTCCCACTCGGTGGGGTTTCTCTTTGTTTTTGTTATTGTCTCTTTTGCTGTGCAGAAGCTCTTTAATTTGATGTAGTCCCAGCTGTTTATCTTTGCCTTCACTATCACTGCTTTGGGTGATGTGTCTGTAAAGATGTCTTTGATGTGCGTATCACGGAGTGTTTCGCCTGTATTTCCTTCTATGTATTTTATGGATTCAGGTCTTATGTCTAGTTCTTTAATCCATTTTGAGTTGATTTTTGTGTATGGTGTGAGATAGTGGTCAACCTTCATTCTTTTGCATGTAGCGACCCAGTTTTCCCAGCACCATTTATTGAACAAACTTTCTTTGCTCCAATGCATAGTCTTTGCTCCTTTGTCAAAGATTAGTTGACGATAAATCTGTGGGTTTATTTCTGGATTTTCTATTCGATTTCATTGGTCTGTATGTCTGTTCTTGGTCCAATACCATGCAGTTTTGATCATTATAGCTTTGTAGTAGAGTTTGAAGTCTGGGAGTGTGATGCCTTCATTCCCTTCTTTTTTTTTTTTCAGGAGAGCTTTGGCTATTCGGGGTTTTTGGTGATTCCATATGAATTTCATCAATAATTGTTCTATTTCTTTGAAGAATGACATTGAAATTTTGATTGGAATAGCATTGAATCTGTATATTGCTTTTGGTAGGATGGCCATTTTAATAATGTTTATTCTTCCAATCCATGAGCAGGGGATGTCTTTCCATTTCTTTATGTCTTCTTCTATTTCTTTTAACAGTGTTTTATAGTTTTCTTTGTATAGGTCCTTTACCTCTTTTGTTAGATTTATTCCCAAGTATTTGATTTTTTTTTGTTTTGATAATAAAAGGGATTTTTTTTTTGATTTCTTCTTCTTCAGATTTATTGTTTGTATATAGGAAGGCTACTGACTTGTGCGTGCTGTTTTTCCATCCTGCCACTTTACTGAACTGATTGATGAGTTGAATTAGTTTTTCTGTGGAGTTTTTGGGGTTCTTAAGTATATTATCATATCATCTGTAAATAGTGATAGTTTGACTTCTTCTTTTCCTATTTGGATTCCTTGTATGTCTTTCTCTTTTCTCATTGCTCTGGCTAGGACTTCCAGTATTATATTGGAAAGCAGTGGTGAGAGTGGACATCCTTGTCTTGTTCCAGATCTTAACGGAAATGCTTTCAGCTTTTCACCATTGAGAATGATACTGGCTGTTGGCTTGTCATATTTGGCCTTTATGATGTTGAGGTATCCTTGTATCCCAAGAATTTCAAGGGTTTTTATCATGAATGGGTGTTGCACTTTGTCGAAAGCTTTCTCAGCATCTATTGATATTATCATATGTTTTTTATATTTCTTTTTGTTAATGTGTTGGATAACATTGATTGATTTTCAGATGTTGAACCATCCTTGTGTCCCTGGTATGAATCCTACTTGGTCATGGTAAATTATCTTATGGATACATTGCTGGATTCTGATAGCTAAAATTTTATTGAGGATTTTTGCCTCAGTGTTCAATAGGGCCACTCATCTTTTGATGGGTCATTGTTCCCATCTCTTGGCTGTTGTGATGCTGCTGTGCTGTTCATAGGCCATTCACGTAGATTGTGAGACCCTGCTTACCATTCTTTTGGATCTATAACCAGAAGTGTGATTGCTACCAGTACAAAAACTTGCATTATTTTGAGGAACCCCTCTGTATTAGTCAGCTAGGGCTGTCATAATAAAATACCAAAGACTAGGCAACTAAAGCAATAGAAATTTACTTTCTCTCAGTTTTGGAGACTGGAAGTTCAAGATTAAGTGCAGGCAGGTTGTCTTCTGGTGAGATGCCTCCCTTGACTTGCAGACTGCTGCCTGCCCCCAGCATCCTGTCTGTGTGCAGCACTCCTGGATCTTCCACGGTTGCCAGTTCTATTGGATTATTGACTGTTCTCTAAAGACTTCACTCAACATTAATTACTTTCTTACCAGTTTTATCTCTGAATAGTCATGTTACGGCTACAACATATGAAAGGGGATCCCACAATTCAGTCCATAACATCACTATATTTTTTTCCATAGTGATTGCACCATTTTAAATCCCACCCACAATGCACAGGGTTCCCATTTCTGCACATCCCAGCCCACACTTGTTAAATTCTTTTTTTTTTTTTTTTTGAGTAAGCCATACTAATAGGAAAGAAGTGTGATCCACCTCCTCATGTGAGGCCTGGGAAATGTGAGTGGAGCCACAACCCTGTTATGGGCTTCTCTCTACTTATGGCAAGGCTTACTGCCCCAACATCCCAGAAGCAAAGACAGTGGGAAGCAAAGACACAAAAGAGAAAGCTGACATTTATCTCAAAGTGAGGGGGGAATGATTTAGGAGAATCTAAACTAATATGGATTCTATTTTTAGCTGGGCTGGATTACAGTTTCCTTCAGAGATTGCATACATTAAGACTAATCATTTAAAAGAAGGCAGAGCTCACAATTGCATGGCTTCATTACAACCTCAGCTGTGGTTACAGCAGGGCACCCGGCCCTCCTGCTGCTGGGTGGGCACTGAGCAGTCTTCTGAGAATGTTCACACCCTGGGCCTGAACAAAAAGGAAACCTGCAGAGAAGTCTGCATATCATAAAATTGGCCTGGAGAGAAAAGCACTTAATCCTGTTTCCTTTAATCTGACTACCTAAGGCCTTGGATTTAGTCAACCAGAACTTCAAAATCTAAGGCAAATTGAACGCGGTAGGGTCTCTTTGAAAAGGACACCACATTCTATGAGCTTGTCCTTGGTTTCTATAAAACATGATTCCATACAAAGAAAAACAATGCAAACTGGCAGCAATCAGAGCTTTCTTTTAAGTTTGTGCTTTGTTAATTTTTAGTTCAGGATATTTTCCAAACTTTGTGTTCTACACAAACAAGTCATATAAGGGATTATATTTTCCAATTATTAATGCATCAAATATAGACAAATCCTATGTATAGAAACAAAGCAGTAGGTTAATGGTAAGAAACAGCATGGAGTTTATGGAGAACTAGAGACAGTAAGTCATGTATATCAGAATAAATACTACAAGACAGAAAAACAGTTCACAAAAGAGATCAGAAAAAAAAAAAAAAAATGCTTCCAACAAGGACTACCAGGAAAGAATTTCAAAAAGGACAACATATCCGAGTTAAGATTTTAAAGAGAGATGAAGTTTGAGACCTGTGGAGGAGTAGAAGAGTATTCTAGGCAGAGGAAAAATAAAGTGTAAATCATGTACCGAAAATAAGAAACTGTGTGTGAAGAGGCTCAGTAAATGAAAGGATCAGTTTGGATGGTAAAAAAAGGGGGAGTGGGTTGGGATGCAGGATGTGGTCTTTAGAGATTCTTGTATTGCTAAGAAGTAAATTGTTTCATGCTAATAATTGTTATTTATAATTTAGAAATATCACTGTGTAGTTAAATTTTATATTCTCTCCATAAGTATATGTATAAAATTATAGATAACATTTTCTACATTCTGGAAATTATATATAGTTATATAATTTAATATTCTTACATAGCATTATATTATTTATACAAATAAGTTACATACATTTATATTATTTATATATATCATAGTACCTATCGAACCAAATTACCCTTCTCGGAAGTTCCAGTTCAAAACCTAATAAACACATGCATGTTTTAAGGAAAAATAAATTTTTAGATGTAAATTATACCTGGCACCTGAAAATAGCTGGTGGAGACTGAAAGAAGTAAAATTAAGACAATATTAGCATATTGGAACAGTAAAGGGGGGATATGTTTTAGTTATGCAGAATCACTAGACTACCCCTTTAAGTGGCTGGCATTGAGAAATGAGGCAAGGTCAGAGGAATTCCAAATATGCTTAGCCTTTAAGATCTATAAATAGGAAGCATGTTATTTATATATAACCTACTTAAAAATACCTTTGTTATAAGTAACTCCCTTGGACAGTCATCAGAGTTTAATACTGCTTAGTGTAGAAGCTCACAGCTCTTGCAAAGGAATGTTTCCCCTCAAAACATTTTAATGTATCGTGGATCTTTTCTATAGTCTTTACACTTTTAAAAGCCCAGTCTTGTACTGTTATACTATAACAGTATAATCTACTGTTATAGATTCAGAGTCTTCCCTCACTGATCTGGTAAGAAACTTATGAAACGAAACACATTCAAAGTTTTTTTTTTTTTTAATAAAGATTTAAAGATACACAAAACTATAGAAAATAACTTAATGGACTTGCATATACATACATATCACATAAATTTAGTGAATAACAAGATTAGGCAAAATTTGCTTTACCTATTCGTTTTTTTTTTTTTTTTTAAAGATTTATTTATTTATTTATTTATACAAGCACTGGGTACAGTCAGAAGCACAGGAGGGTGAGTGGATTCACCAGAGCCAGAGTGGGGAACAGAACAGGCAGACTGATAAAATACACTGCTGAGGGGAGCAGCGGGCGTGGCAGGAGAGGTCTGCGCACCATGCGGGCGCTGGGCATTGAACCCGTGCTGCAGAGGCTGTGGGCAGCTTTGCAGCCCAGCGCTCAACTGCTGCGCCTCCAGGGGAGGCCCCTATTTGTTTTTTTAAGTAATGAAGCTTTCTAAAGCAGTCCAGGCATTGTCATTTTCAGTCCTACTCATTCAATCGGCATCTCACATGTGCATAAACATTTTCTTAAGCCATCATAATGAGATGAACACCATGTTAATAATTTCTTTGTATCACTTAATGTTAGTTTTAAACATTTTCCCTATTGTGTCAAAAAGGCATTGCATTTTTTTAAAGATAGTCTTTCAGTAAGATTTCAGAGAAGGCTCACACTGGCCATTTGGTGCTTATGTCACTTAAAACTTTAAATTTGGAATTCTCTTCCCCTTCCTCCATGTCATTGACTTGTTTAAACTGGGTTAAGCTTCTCGTAGGATATATCACATGTTATATTTGCCTCTTAGTTGCCTTATATTACCAATTAACTTTTCCTCTTTACCCCAAAATGAATTTTTGAGTTGGCTATTGTTAGTTTTCTATTGATTAATATTTTCCTCAAGTATAGATGAATAAGCTAGGGAAATTTATTGGGAAGCACATAAGCTTCCTTTTTTTTTTTCTTTAAGACAGGCAGAACTGAATATTCTTGCCAGCTTCACTAACTACTTCCTGTGTAAATTCCTACTTGTATACATTATTTCATTTTTACAAGTTAGTTTCATTAGGAACATACCACTAATTGCATGGATTTGCTATGAGGAGGAAGTGAAGAGGCACTAACAACCTGGAAATATGTAGAGGGCTATTTTAGTGTATTTCAGCTCTAGTTTATGATCAGTATGTCCTAAAAGACTGATATCCTTGACAAAATTATCAAAACTTGTAGTTTATTTTCCAAATTTTGAAAGATAGGTAATTTACTAATTATGAACACAAAAGTCTTTGGAGGAGTCCATGGGTAGACCCTTCAGTGAACTATAGCGAAGGACTATGGATGCCTTGGTGGAGGGCATGGTGTGGGTAACATACTGCTGAAGGGTATGGCTCTTTTCCTCTAAATCATGTACAGCATTGTAGACCAATGTCACCTCAAGTAAAACAAGCAAGATAAACCTAATTTTAAACCTAATTCCGGTAAATGGAACAGCTATTTACCTTAATTCTGATGAGATGGTCTAGGCCAAAATGACTAGTAATGTTTATATGCATGGAACAAAAAGAATTCCTAAATTCTACCTTCCAACCCTATTGAAAAACGAAGAAGGGTACTCTTCCAAGGAGTCTACAATCAGTCTTCCCTGGACCAGAACAATGTCTTTGGTGTCTTGGAAAGCAGGATTCAGTCTATTGAGGGGGCTTCTTATAACCTTTCCCTGGGCAGATTTCTGCAACTTCCTCTAAATCCTGGATGGGCTGTTGCTGCTATACTGAAATCTCTGCCATGGGGGCATGTTGACAGCACATGTTGACAGTTACCCATTTCATTTCCTCCATTTAGTATGCAAAGTGTGAAACAGGGAGCTATATATAAATCTCTCTGCTATTCTATTGGCTTAAAGATAATAGTATTTTACTTGTTATAAATCCCACAAACCATAATACAGCTGTCTACAATGTGCCAGAAATTAGGCTGATGGTTCTCAAAGAAGAGTCGAGGGACTTTCTGCATTGGAATCTCTGGGATGCTAAAGTGGTGTATTTCTGAGTCCTGCTTCGAGCTAGTAGATCGAGATCTCTGAAAGCAGAAGCCAATAATTTGCATTTTGACATGCATATTATAGTTGGAGAACATTTGAGATATTCTTGGAGGAAACTTCCCAGAGTTGATGAACTTGTCCCAGATTAGATGGTTATGAAATAGGAAAGGTGGTATTTTAACACAGAACTGCTTAACTTCAAAGCCTATGCCAATTCCCCTATGCCACATTTCTAACTGCCAATGACAGTCAGATGATTCAACAAACCACTATCAACATGTTGTTTTTAATGCTATAAGACGCTGTATGATTTCCCTTTGCTCTTTCTTTCTGGAAGAGAGATTTATCAGAGTAGGGTTTCAGCCACTCTTTCTTTTTCATCACCAGTAGTGATTTGCTTGTTCTCCAGAACTCTCTTCTTTCTCACTCTCCTTCCTCTTTGTCCTTCTTCTTAAGTGAAGGAATTACCAATATCAAGTTCTGGAAAATTTAAAATCAAAGTAGAAATTGCAATGCAGAGGCTTAGTACCAATATATAGAATTTTAAAGGATTAATTTGCACTTATTTACAATAGATCTCTCATGACTATCATATGGGAAGTGTCATTTTGGTTCCAATCTAGCTGTGCCCTTGATTTAATGACAGCATAATGGAAGTGCTATGACTCCCCCTATACAGAAACTGAAAACAGGAGTGGATGAAAAGAATGTCAGTAAAGATAAAGAGATCCACATTGAAATACTGTAGGATGTGTCATCCTTACCAACAAGAGAACATGCCAAGGCGAGTGTAAATTAAGGTTCTGGTTGCTTGTGGTGTTGAAGTTGTGAGAAGTCCATTATAACCCAGTTAGGGCAGAGGAGAATTCTTGGCTTAGATTTCAGAAGCTTCTAATCAGGTCCTGGGACAGGGCATCTTTCCCTTCAGACTTAGCATATGTACTGAATGAATGGTGGTGGCAGTATCCTTCTCCTAATGAAAATCCTGCTCTAGGTATACAACATGTATCTAGAATCCTGAGATGCAAGCCTTTGGAAGACAATGGAGTTTGGGGGTGGGGGGACTAGAGGTCAGAGAGCTGTATCAGGAATTCCAGTCTGTCTCTCCAGCAATTCTCAGAGCTAATGTTCCCAGACTTGCCAATTCACACACACAAGCATTCACTGGGGACTTTTTAACCACAGTGAGAGGAAAGGGTTTTAACTTAGCCTTTTCACATTTCTGATGTTGTCAGTGTCCTCGAATTTGGCCATTCTATTATGTGCAGTGGTATCTCATTGTTATTTTACTTTGTATTTCCCTGATGACATGTGTCCTGGAGCATTTTTTCACATGCTTATTAACCATCTGCATATCTTCTTTGGTCTATTTAGATTTGGGGGCCCATTTTCTAGTTGGGTTGTTTGCTTTCTCACTATTGCATTTTAAGAGTTCTTTGTATATTGTAAATAATTTATCTTTATCAGCTCTGTCTTTTGCAAATATTTCCTACCAGTCTGTGGGCTGTCTTTTCATTCTCTTGACAATGTCTTTTACACAGCAGAGATTTTTAATTTCATTAAAATTCAACTTATCAATTTTTTATGCAAGGGTCACGCCCTTCAAGTTGTATCTAAAATTCTTTTAAAGGGGGGAAAGAGAGGCCTTCCTGGTAGCACAAGGGGTTAAAACGCAACCTATGAAGCTATCCACAGCCACTGCAGCATGAGTTCGATCCCCAGCCAGAGAACTACCCACATGGTGCAGCAGACCTCTCCTGACTGGTCCGCTGCTCCCCTCAGCAGTGTATTTCAGTCAGTCTGCCTGTTCTGCTCCCCACTCTGTCTCTGGTGAGTCCTCTCACCCCCCACACCTCTGACCTGTACCCCAGTTCATGTATACATAAATAAATAAATCTTTTTTAAAAGGAGGGGGGGAAGGAAGCCCTGATATAAACAATTATTATTATTAAACTCAAAATCATCTAGATTTTCTTCTATGTTATTTCAAGGTGGTTTATAGTTTAGTCTTTTAATTTTTTTTGTGAAAGATTTAAGCTCTGTCTTGATGTGTGTGTGTGTGTGTGTGTGTGTGTAAATTTTTTTTGCAACAAATGTTCCAGTACCATTTGTTGAAAACTCTATTTTTCTTCTATTCGTTTGTTTTTGCCCCCTTGTCAAAGATTAGCTGGCTATAGTTACATGGTTCTATTTTGGGGTTATTCTGCACTATTGAGATGAATAGTTTTGCCTATTCTTTTATCAGTGACATATTGTCTTGATTATTGCAGCTTAAGTCTAATAATGTCAGTCCTCTAATCTTGTCTTTCAATATTATGTTAATTTTCTGGCTCTTTTACTTCTCCATACAAACTTTAGAATCAGTTTGCCAATATCTTGGCAATATCTTGGATTTTGAGTAACACTGCATTGAATTTATAATTCAAGTTGAAAAAAAACTGACATCTTGACAATATTGAGTTGACCTATCCATAAATACATTTATTTTTTCTTTAATTTTTTGTCAAAGCTTTCTAGTTTTCTTATGTAGCTATTGTACTAATTTTGTTAGATTTACGTATCTAAGTGTTTAATTTTGGAAGTACTAAGATGAATGGTATTTTGTTTTTAATTTCAAATTCCACATATTCATTGCTACTATATAGGGAAGTTATCATCTTTTTTATATTAAACTGATTTCCTGCAACCTTGTTAAAATTGCTTCTCATTTTCAAGAGTTAGCTGATTCATTTGGATTTTCTACATAGACAATCATATCATCAAAGAAAAAAGACAATTTTATTTCTTCTTACCCAATCTGTATACCTTTAATTTATTTTATTTTATTACTATCTTATCGTTAGAGCTTCCAGTTTAATGCTGACAAGTAGTGGTGAAAGGTAACATCCTTGCCTTGATCCCAATCTTAGTGTGAAACTTCTGTTTTCTCACATTAAGTGGGATGTTAGTTGTAGGCTGTCTGCAGGCTAAATTCTTTTAAAAGAGGGAAAGGAAGCCCTGATGTAAACAATTATTATTAAACAGGATTCCATTTTCCCTTGAGCTAGCTCCACGAAGTTCCTTTCTTTTCTCAGTTTTAGGACCTCTACCTGGTAGGCATCTCCAGTCCCCTCGGTCCATGTTGATTATAGGTGATTATACCTGGCTTTAGAATAAATCCTGAAAAAAAACATATAGGCAGAAGAATGCCTTCCCGCAACCCCCCATATTGGGCCTGAAGTTTGTACTTGGTGCTTCCAGAGTAATTCTTGGCATTTGCATGGCCATTGAGCTATAGACTCCTCCTAATCAATTTTTATTCAGTCTACAAACCCAGTTGTGACATTGCTTCCCTCAACAGCACCTTAGCTACTTTCCTTTTTCTGAAGGTGAACAGAACAAGTTAGAGCATTGCCATCAATATAGTTTTGCCAGTCCCCACGCTCTTCAATGTGCTCTCTCTCCCTCCGTATGTCTGTGTTTCTGCTCCAAACTAGAACAAACCACCCAGAGTATGATGCCGCTCTCCTACTTAACTCCACCACTGCCATGTGTTCCAACTCCTGCTAAACCATCCCATCTGCTGGGTCTGTTGCCCTTATGATACCACATATAGGTCTGCCTTTTCAAAGTCAGACTTGCAGTTCAATTAACTCAACTAAACCAATTGTGCTTTTCTCTGAAAAGCATTAGTCTCATCATGCCTTACAACTATATGACTTTAGTTAATGAATAATGACATCATTTGTTTCTCTTTACTCTAAAAGACAGAAAAGACAGTTAACATCATAACTGATCCTGATAATCAATTAGAAATCAGGTCAAAAATTTTTGTAATATGCACAGTCCCATGATAACACACAGAAAAGGAGAAAATAATACCTCATCATTGTACTTATTTAAGTATTATATAAGGAGATTAGATTACCATCTTTATTTAATGTCTCCTAAACTTGTATTTCCAGTCCATGTCACTCTTCTAAGTTACAGATTCATATATATAAAATATGGGCCTTCCTACATGGATATATTTCAGGTGTGCAACTCAACATAGCAACACTGAAACTCAGAGTTGTTAATTCTGGCCTCCTTCACCACCTGTTTAACAAGTAGGAAAACCATTCTTTTAATTTGTCCTATCTACCTAATTGCCTAGGTAGGAACCTGCGCTTCATCTTCCATTCCCTCACACATCACATCCAGTCAGTAAGTCTCAGGGAGTCTCTTGCCTAAATATTTCTTGAGTCCAGGCCTTCCTCTTCACATGCACTGCTGACATTCTAATGCACAAAAACCGCCACAATAACTTCCCACTGCCATCACAGTAAAATTCAAACTTTTTAACTTTGCATGGTTGGTTTATATAACAAAGTATTAATGGCCATCAACCCATAGTCTTTTGCCCAGCTGTGCCTTGACATTGACAAAACCAGCTACTGCCACGTGGAAGGGAGAGGACAGAGCATATCAACGTTAACAGGCAGAAAGCAATATGCCCAGATTAGATAAGTGATTTATTATAATGCTGGGCGTTTGTAGGGTAAGGAAAAATGTCAGGCTTTTCTGCCCTCCCGCCATTAGGAGAAATGATGGATCCCTGCGGTCCTGAGTGCATGCCTGATGGCGACCGCCTGGAATGGGGTGTGGGCAGAGGTAGATGGGATTCACCTGGGCTGAGACTGGGCTTTTATGGGCAGGGTCACAGGGACGCCAGCAGAAGCTGAAAGAGAAGCCGAGAAGCAGCAGAACAAACAGAAGAGCAGAGAAGCAGAGAGAACGCCAGAGAGCCCACATAGAGTGAGGATTTGCTGGGGGCTGGGAGGACTGCCAGCCTCCGGCCCCCCAGCACCCCTGCCTGCCATATGCCTGGTAAACCCCAATAAAAACCTGCAAAAAAAGCCACTGAGGACTCTGACTCCTCCTTTACCCTGTCTGCTGGATCATAGAAAACCTGCACCGTGTCTAGTCCTGCCCTTACAGTGCTTAAAAAACTTAGCTAAAAAGTTGGTCATATGACAAATAATAACTAATATTTCTTAGAATAGTGTCTGGTACATAGTAAATACTTGTTGTAGGGTAAAGAAAATGCCAGGCTTTTCTGCCCTCCCACCATCAGGATAGATGATGGATCCTTGTCCTGAATGCATGCCTGATGGCGGGCACCTGGAGTAGGGAGTGGGTATAGGTAGATGGGATTCACCTGGGCTAAGACTGTGCTTTTAAGGGCGGTGTCATGGGGACGCCAGCCGAAGCCAAAAGAGACGCAACAGAAGCCGAGAGAGAAGCTGAGAGAAGGCCGGAGAGCCCAGAGTGAAGACCTGCTGGGGCCTGGGAGACCTGCCAGCCTCCCGACCCCCCAGCACCTCTGCCTGCCATATGCCTGGTGAACCCCAATTAAAGACCTGCAAAAACCACTGAAGACCCTGACTCCTCCTTTACCCGATCTGCTGGATATTAGAAAACCTGCACGGTGTCCTGTCCTGCCCCTTACACTTGTTCAAATAGTTTTGTGAATATTAATTCACTTAAAATTTATAATGTTTGTATAAGGGAGATACTATGATTACCTCAGTTGGATGAGGAAAATAATTCACCAATTATTAAGAAAATATTACATATTCACAGAGACAGGATTTGAGTTGGAGAGTTTGCCTTTAGAACCCAGGCTCTAAGTCAGTCTTGTGCTATTTCTCCATGTGTGATTTTTGCACAGTAAAACTTTTATCGTCATAGTAAGTTTTATTTGTTACACTCAGCATTATTTGTAATTATAAAATATCCACATATTGTAATACTGATCATGTAGTATGTCTGTGCAGAGAATTTTTAATCCTGTTAGAAATTTTTCAAATTATGGAAGTAAATGTCCTTTATGGAAGAGGGACATTGGTTTCCCTGTCCATATACAGGAGATATGCACTAGTATATCCACATTATTAACCTTACTTAAAAGTCTTGCTGCAGGATACCTTCTAGGAATAATTTTATCTACTGAGTTTGTCTGGCACACATGGACTAGTAGTTCAGTGTTTTTCATTTGCGAATATGTTTTTTTTTTTTATTACTCTGGTCTTCCATCCATTAAGGATATAACTTGATAGATTGTTTCCTCTGCAAACATAATATTTTCAAGTCCAAGATGTCTAAGGGTAGTATCTTCTATTTATATACTGCAATGGAACCGCCCTCCTATCTTTACACTGCAGTTGCCAGGCTCAATTAGCAATTTCTCTTGAGCTCCCTGATGCTCTTTTGAGCTTCAATGTAATGTAATTTAACTACAACTTATCAAACTCTGTAATTTGAACATATAATGTCTGCACTTCAAACTGTACATATCCCAAAACCACAAGTAAAACATTTTAAAAATCAAATCTATGCCTCCTCAATTTTTGTTTCTTCAGTAGCATGAAATTTTCAACCATAACTTCTCTCAGTTATTCTATCACAAATGTTTCCTGTTCCTTGTTTTTCATCTTCACTAACCCTACTACATCAGGCCATCAGTATCTCCCACATTGAACACTCCAACTGCCTCCCAATTAATTGCTCTAGAATCTATTTCTTAGTCGAATTCATCCTTTGTACTTGTACTGCTGCATTTCCGAACATGGACATCATCACACTAATTGGCTCAAAACAACTTACACAGAATAAGCTCCAAATTCCTTACTATGGTATTCAAGGCTCTCCATGCATCAGCTTTGGATCCAACGTAGCAGGGTACTTTATGATAGCTCAGACAGGTGTTCCTTTAAAACGCCACTCAGTTCAATTTACTGTGAGGAGCATGTATGCTTGCTGAAAATTTGGGATCGTGCTGTTAAGATCTTCCCAGCCTCCCTTTCCCTCTTGTGTGACATGTACTTGTCATACTTACGTGTACATGTATGTGTATGTATACATACATATCTGCAGTCACTAACATTATTCTTGTACATAGGAAAGTACTTGTAAGGTAAGGAAAAATGTCAGGCTTTTCTGCCCTCCCGCCATCAGGATAGATGATGGATCCTTGCGGTCCTGAATGCATGCCTGATGGCGGGCACCTGGAGTAGGGTGTGGGCATAGGTAGATGGGATTCACCTGGGCTGAGACTGTGCTTTTTAAGGGCGGTGTCAGGGGGACGCCAGTAGAAGCCAAAAGAGAAGCTGAGAAAGCAGCAGCAGAAGCCGAGAGAGAGAGAACGCTGGAGAGCCCAGATAGAGTGAAGACTTGCTGGGGGCTGGGAGGCCTGCCAGCCTCCTGGCCCCCCAGGACCCTTGCCTGCTGTGTACCAGGTAAATCCCAATAAAAGACCTGCAAAAATCCGCTGAGGACTCTGACTCCTCCTTTACCCCGTGTGCTGGATCAGAAAACCTGCACTGTGGTCTTCCTGACCTTACAGTACTCAACTGGAATTGTGGCCACACTCATTGCATCTCAGAGCTACTGTATTTACCGAGAGGCTCCAGGCCTATTTAGAGCAGGGTGTCATCTTTTAGATAGAGCTGCTCTCAGAGAAGTCCGAGGAAGGACAGTCAACTCGTTTTTAAAATCTGGGGTCTGATAATTATAATAAAGAAAAATCAAAATCAACAAGCAACTATAAACCAGAGACACACTAATGGGGGGTGGGAGAGAAGAGGAGAGATCAGGGCCAAAATGAGGGGTGGGAATTGTACGGGGAATATAACCAAAATGAGAATGCATACACTGTGCAAAAATGAAAAATGATGTAGGAATTATATAAAATAAAATATTAAATTAAAATCTGGGGTCTGAAAAGAGAGTACTGTTTTGCTGACAAGAGATCTCAGACAGATTTGATTTAACCCTAAAACTGCACGGGATCTGAGGGTTCTTTGTATGTTTTTTAATAAGTGATCAAAACAAAGTCGGTTGGAAAGCAAATCACACTGAGCAGCAAGAGGCCTGGAGCATCCGCCGCCGGAACCGGCCCCGGCGCACCTTAGTCTCGCGAGAGAGCAGGCGCCGCGCTGGCCCCTAACTCTCGCGAGAACCAAGCCCTTCGGCCTCCCGCTCGCGGAGAGCGCCGCCGCGTTTCCTGGGGCAACCGCAATGGCGGCTGCGTTGTCCGAGCGGCTCTTCTCACTGGAGCTGCTCATTGACTGGGTGCGTCTTAAAGCCGGACTGCTGCCGCAGCCGGGGGTCTCAATGGAGGTGGGGGAGCAGGAGGAGGAGGAAGAGGAAGAGGGATCACCCCCGCAGCAGTCCAGCTCCCTGTGCCCGGCGGTCGCCTTCCGTCTGCTGGACTTCCCCACGCTGCTGGTTTACCCCCCTGGAGGCCCGGCCTCCCCGGCCCCGGAACCCCGTCCCGGGCTGCTCAGCTTCGGTCGCGGCAAGTCCTGTCTGTTCCGCCTGCACCCCGCCACCCTGCACCGCCTGCTCCTTCGGACCCCACTTTACACCTTGCTGCTGCAGCTGCCCCCCGGGGACCCGACACCTACCCCGCAGCTCCTGGGATCCTGCACCGTCTCACTGGCCACAGCTGTCAACAAAGTCCTGGGACCTGCCAAGTCGGGCTGCTCCCAGGGTCATCGAGGAAGTTTTCCTCTGCATAACCAAGGGGGGGAGCACATTGGGGATATTGCCCTGGGCTACCGCCTGACTGACCTGGGAAACAGCTTGTTGGGCCATCTTGAGCGGCCACTGAGATCCACTGGAGGTGGCCTGGAAACTATAGAATTGCAGAAGGCAGTGGAGGTCAGTTCCCAAACCCAGCAGGAGAAACAGCAGCCACCGCAGCCAACCACAGAGCCAAGGCCAACAGATGCTGACGGGTCTCTTGTGGGTTTAAAAATCCCAAAGGCACAGAAGGACTTGAAGGAAATAGTCTGCCTTTGTAAAGCCAGCCCTGATAATACAAGTTCTGTGGAGAGTGGCAAAAATAACTCTGTTGGTTCAGATGCTAGCAGCGTTAGTCCCTCGCATCAGGAAATTGCAGAGTTGGACATTGAGAGTAACATATTTTGTCCTCCTCCTCTGTATTACACTCATTTGACCCAAGAAAAGGTACCTCCTGTACGGGGTAAAATCACCATTAAGCCTCACATGAATGAACCTGAGGAACTGGATGGTATCTCTCTGGGAGAAAAACTTGTAAATCCACCAGCACATACTAATCCTCCAAATCATACAAATTCCATATCACCCAAAAGTCCTCCAATGGTTATAAATCCTCCACATATTCAGGATATTGGAGCAAGTAATCAAACTGAACAAAATAGAATGAATATGATAAACCAGCTGCCTTTGTTAAATGCTTTGTTGGTTGAGTTGTCCCTGTTATACAATCAACCCATGGCAAGACCTACTCATATACATCCTCACTTAGCATGGTTATATAGAACTGATAAGTCACCAGAATCTTCTGCCAAATCCACATTTAAATCTGAATCTAAGAAAGATAACCTTTCTGCTGGGGAAAATGAGAAGTCAGCAACTCCTCAGTATCCAAAGAACCAAGTTGAAAATGTAAAGAAAGATAAATATTTTCAAAAGAACAGTGGTACACTCCCTAAAAGAGCTCCAAGGGGGAAGCTACTTTATGGCTTAACAAATACACTTAAATTACGTTTAAAGCAGACAAATCCTGACATGTTGGCAGTACATGAAAAGAGAGAACAGTATAGGAAAATGCAAGCACAAATGTTGGGTGCAAAACTCAGAATTCAGTCATCCAAAGTTAAAGTGTTCAGCTTTGCAAAACAATATCGGGAGCCCCGACAGCTGTCTAAAGATAAGTATTTAGAATCAGATGTGTCCTTTGCTGAAAATAGTGATACCTCAAAGCAGGTGAGTGGGGTTTTTGACAGCTCCACTATAACTAAAGAAACGAAACTGAATTGTGCAACTGAGAAGATGGTTGACAATGGTGAAAATCGAACCAATAATGGTTCCTTGGGAGAAATTGTTAGTCCTGCACATTCCATTGACCCAGAAAGATTTAATCATACAAATATTTTGGAAAGAGAACTGGAAATGCAAGTCCAAAGGCCACATGTTTTCCAACAGGTGGCACTGGTTGAGAGAACTGTAGTAGATAAAGAAATAGGTGATAAGCAGGTGAAAAACACTGACAATGACATTCTTACTGCTGATGTGAATGAAAATAAGCCAAGTAAAAATAGTTGCTCTGAGAGCATCTCAGAACTAAAATATTCAGATGACTTTGCCAGCACATGCTATTCTGAAGATTTTTATACTGCTGAAGACACCAGCAGAATTTTACAAGCTCATGATAGCAGTCCGAGAGCAGAAAATTCAAAGCAGAGTCAATATACAAGTAAGTCTAGTGAAACAAGATTGTCCATAAGAAAAACTAGCAGTGAAAAGAGTTCTATTCTTAGCCCACCTTTTTCAGCTGGATCACCAGTACATTCACATAAAAGATTGCATAATGCAAAGACTCAAGATAAAAGTTTGGAGGAAGCTACTAGTATCTCTTCCAGTGATGTATCTTCATCATATTTGATGGAGGAAAAAGGAAAACAGATAGAGCACAATTGGATGCATGTATCTGAAGTTATAAAGAGGGGTCAAAACATTTCTGTTAACACAAGAACTAGTTGCAAATCTGTAGAAAAAAGCCAGTCACCTAGGACATCTCAAGTGAGTTCTTATCTGCCATCTAATTTGTCTGAACTGGAATTTAATGTCCTGGATAGCAGTACATCAGAGCACTCCGAAGAAGAGAAAGATGAAGTTGGTTCGCTAAGTATTTCCAAGCAATGCAAAGATATTTGTGAATTAGTAATAAATAAACTTCCAGGATATACAGTATAAACAATAATTGCTTTTAAAAAACATTTAATTTTTTATAATGTGTATGATTAGTGAAACAACTTTTAATGACTTTATAATTTAGTACATTGATTATGTGACTAATTCTTATTTCAGAAATATAGATAAGTTTGTCTTGTCATTCCTGTGATGTCTAAATAGTATTTTCCTACTATAAGTTTGACATTGTTGATCATGAAATCGTTTTGTAATCTAGGTAAGATGTAAACTTTTAAATAAGAATATCTATCTTATTAAACTCTTTCTTCAAAGTATCCATCCTAAAGTATTGATCATTCTAAAGCTGAATTAATACATACCCTAAAAAAAAAAAAAAACCTGTAGAAAACCCTTATTGGAGATATGATTATTTGTAACACTTTTTTGTTTTGCTGGATATAAGCATTTCAGATATCCTCTGAAATATTTGAAGAAGAGAATTTTTTAAAAAATCCATTATCTACTTTATTGCTATTTCAGGTTGTTCAATGGGTGTTTTTAATGTATGAAAGTTTTTATAAAGTCAAATCATTTATAGTTTCTTGACCTGGTTTTATACTTAGACCTTATTCTTTGTTCAGATATTTACATACACTTACTTTGGTTATATTTTCAGTTTCATGCTTAACATTTTAATATATCTAATATATTTGTTAAAGATTTATTTATTTATGCATACAAGGGATGCATACACTTCTGGAATATAGGCCAAAAGTGTGTGTGTGGTGGGGGTGGTGGGTGAGAAGATTCACCAGAGACAGAGTGGGGAGAAGAACAGGCACATCTACTGAAATACACTGCTGAGGGGAGCAGTGGGCAAAACAGGAGAGGCCTGCTGAGTCATGTGGGTCATCTCCCTGGCCAGGGATCAAACCCATGCTGTAGTGACTGGCGACAGCTTCACAGTGCTAAGACTTAACCCCTTGTGCCACCAGGGAGGCCCTATCTAATATTTTTGGATGTATGAGGTGAGATCCTAATTATCCTTTATAAGTAATTAGATAGGGATTATCTTTTGAATGATCACAATAGGTAGAAATTAGATAATAGTATGATTTTAGGATGTATTTTGAGGAACAAAATGAAAAAAATAAAGATGGGAATGAACATGGTGGTACTGTGGAAGGTTTTGAGTAGAATGGTAGATTCATGGTGCAGAGTGTAGAAAAGAAATTTGTTGATTAACAAAAGTCTGAGAGCTTCAAATGCCTGGTATAATAAAAGAGTTCTAAGCAACAGAAACAATAGAATTTTAGGTTATTAATGAGCACCAGTAAGTAGCCATGATGTTGTGACTATTTTAAATTATTGAGATAATTTTTAGAGTTACAGAAATTATACCAATAAAAGTTTTGAAATATAAAGTGTTTTTAATAGTCAGTGGCTATGATCTTAATTTTTCTGTAACTAGAATGTATACAATACATCATCTCACAAAATCAAAATAATTTAATGCTAGGTACTATGGTTTTTCAGGTGACATCACTGTAGTGTGTAAATTGTTAACAATATTTCATTACTATGGAAGAGACACATTATAAGCAATATCAGAATCATCAAAGAAATAATTCCTTAAAATCCAGTGTTGTTTTTTTTTTATTCAATTGAGAGTCAATGTCTATGGTAATAGGTTAAATGATTAATTCAGTGTATCTAAGATACAGCAAAGGCCAAAGAATTAATGTACCTAAAATTATAAAACTGAGTAACTGAATTAGCTCTTTGAGTAATACCACATATATTTATTTCTAGAATTGTAATATTGGTTTTTCTAGCTTAATTCCAGTGAACACACCCATTTTCATGCACTTAGTACTTCCTATTTACATTCTATCATGAGATTATAATTCACATTTTAATTTTATAACCTATAAACTTAATTTTTAAAGAATATCATAATAGATAGCTCTCCTGACTTTTTTTACATCCTCAATTGTTTAAAATCATCGGGCCTCCTCGGTGGCACAGCGGTTGAGCGCTGGGTTGCGAAGCTGCCCGCAGCCTCTGCAGTGCCGGTTCGATCCCCGGCTGCTCCCCGGCCACCAGAGGGAGGGTCCTACAGTGTGCTTCAGTCCTTCTGCCTGCTCTGCTCCCCGCTCTGGCTCTGGTGAATTCTCTCACCCTCCCGCGCTTCTGACTGTACCCAGTGCTTAGATAAATAAATAAATAAATAAATAAATCTTTTAAAAAAATTAAAATAAAAAAAATAAAATCATTGAAACATAAAATAGTATTGCTGAGTCACAACAAAGGGATATGTCATTTATTTGTAAATTTAAGCTATTGCATTATTATTTGTAAATTATTATTTGTAAAATTATTTGTAAAATTAAGCTATTTCTGAATAGTATAGGTATCTAAAACTACTTGTGTGTAGTTTTAATACTTGCAGCATAGAAGACAGCTCTCAAAGATAACAAGTCCTTTGAACTGTTACAGGCAGATTACAAGAGAACTGTGCAGATGTATATGTTGTGTTTTTACTCCAGTTCTCTACATGCTACAGACACAAGGAACAATGATACTGCACTTCTGTCTTACTCTTCTTGTGTCTTTCTGCTGAGATCCACCCTTCACAGCTCAGTTAATTTATGGTTTTCTGCCTAAACATGCACTGCATTTATTGTCATAGAAACCAAATTTTATTTGTTGCAAATATATGGACTAGGACCACAAGTTAAAGAATTTTAATTATATTGACTTACTGGCACCACAAAGAAATTTCATGACAACACAATATAGAAATAAGATAAACAATATTTACATTTGTTAAGCCATAAACTGCCCTTGTGCTTAACATGACAAAAGAGATATAAAAATAAGAATAAACACATAGTAGCCCTGGGGAACAAGCACAGGCTGGTGGTGAACAGAACAGTTTGAAGAATTCCAGGAAAATCCCAGAGGGGATTAGATCAATGAAAAATGGATTAGAAATGTATTCTTCATTGTAGCCCCATAAGGGTGTTGCTGTAGAAATGAGAAGATGGTGTTTTCTATAAGAACCCCAGATGAAATTCAGATAGCTGTCTTGGGACATAGGAACAGTTTATGAGACAAATGGAATCAGACACAAACCCCTGAATGTGATGGAGAAGTTGGGGCTAGGCTAAAGGTTATCAACAAGAAAAGCTATTGGAACCAAAAAGAAAGATCAATGTTTTTGCTTTTAACAATAAAACATTGAAAATAGCTCTCAATTTTATTGGGGAGACCACTAACCCTATGGACAAAGTGATGTGTGATAGAATCCTAGTCTTTAGAAACAGGTGGTGTTTGTACTCTTGTGTGTACATTTGAGAGATCTTTCTTCATTTTAGGATTGGTTTGAGGATTGAAACAACATTTACCCAGAACATGTGATGGTGAATGAGGATGTACTGTGCTATGTGTATTCCACCCCAGAGGGATATATTTTCAAGTAACCCCCAGTCAGGAAATCAACTTTTTCTTCCAAAGGTTTAAACTTCCCAGGGCCCTGCAAGGCATAGAAGCCTATGGAGACAAAAGCAGCATCACAGAGCCAGTGATGAAGACTTCAGGACAGAGAGCAGAGCCACAAAAAGAAGCAGATGGAGTCCCCAGAATATTAAATGGCAAGTCTAGCTTTGTGCAGTATATTAGAGAGGGGAAGAAGGGCACACAGAACTTTCATACCATTGATTAAGTAGGGAATCATAGCCAGGGCATAGGTGAAGACAAATATTTCTAAAATAGTTTAAGAAAGCAGTGTGGAAAATAGTAGGAAAGTGCTCTGCTTCCCTGCAAACCTAGGTGAGGCCCCTCCTGTGGGAAGCTGCCTTAGAAAACAAACATTTTTTAAAAATATTCTCTCTGGATATTTCACATCTCCCCATAATAGGTGCACAAAGATGTCCCTTCCTTTTCCGTGTTTTGGAGTTGGGGATGGGTGACTGGAGCAGGAGCTGTCAATACAGCATCACAATAAATGAGTCAGAAGCTAATAGAATGAGTTGGGAAGGGATGAGTCAACTTTCTGACAAGATATTATAACTGAGTAGGAGAACTTTTGGCAGCAAAAATCAATGAAAAGATTTGAGTTTAATAAAGAATGTTTGTGCTTGTTGAGAAACAGGCCAGGGTAGAAGATTACACAAGTGCTGAGCAATAGTAAGACAAGATAACAGTTGTGAAGGTTATATGTTGAAAAAAGAAAGAATGTGTTAGTAAATGAGTAAGTTACTGCAGTATCAGAAACCTATATTTGAAAGCTTCGTTACTTAGGATACTGTGTTCATTTATTTGTTGTTTCTTCATTGTTTTAATATAGTTCCTTTAGAAAGATTTTCTAGTTGAGCTATAAGTGCAATAGGAAATAGATTTTGCCGTGGCACGTAATTGAGCTGAAATCCTAAAGGAAGAGCAGTATACCCCCAGGGTCTACATATTGAAAGAAAGAAAAAAAGATACTGGGGGCTTAGCCCCTCCTTTCTACCCAGAGATTTCTTCTTCAGCTATTCTCTCCTCAAAACCTTGGAGGGTATTGCTTTTTGTTTTATTAAGGGAAGTTGTTCAATTAGAGGGTTTCACACCCAACAACTGCCTGGAGAACTGTATTTCATAACTTGTGCTTTCAGTATCTACCCTGTGGAGTGACTTGGGACTGAATTCTGGTCTCAGAATGACATAAAAAATAAAGGATTGCTTTAGATATGGAGGAACCTATTGTCAGAAGATTTGGCCTGAAAATTATTGCTTTGCATATCCAGAATTCTCAAGAACATTTTGAGTTCTTTTGGGACAGCATTTGTTAACCTGAGGGAAAAGATCTTTCTAATCTGAAAAAGTCCTGAGTATGAACATTGGCTTGCTGCTAGTAAAGTGTCCTATACCCACAATATTCTCTGTAATAGCCATGAAACAAGTATTTAAGAGGGTAGAACTGTTTTCAGATGGAACTGCCTTCCATTCTCATGCTCCTTTTCTGGAATACAGGTCTACCCCAGCAACAGTAAGAGAAGTATTCCTGTGAAGCCTTTCCTAAGCCAAACTGGCATAAAGCAAAGAAGCAATTATCATTCATTTATATATTTATGGAAAAATGTCTGAGTGTTTCCAGACCCAAAAAGTAACCTACTAAATCATACCAATAACATGCATCACCTAAAATAACATACAGTATACAATATATAACACAGAGCAGGAATGATTATGGTGAGTACACAGTGCGTATAAGGTGGTTCCAGGGAAGAAAGGTGGCAGTGGCATTCTTGTGGCTCAGGGCGCCTGCTCCCTGCAGAATGGCTGCCCCACAGCCAATGCTGAATGCTGGCTTTCTGGCTTTTGCTGAAAAAGCAAGATTCCTCTTCATCTTTAGTCAGCAAAAACAGGGACTAGGGCCTCCCCGGTGGCGCAGCGGTTGAGCGCTGGGTTGCGAAGCTGCCCGCAGCCTCTGCGGCGCCAGTTCGATCCCTGGCTGCTCCCCGGCCACCGGAGGAGGGTCCCGCATGGCGCGCAGACCTCTCCTGCCGCCCGCTGCTCCCCTCAGCAGTGTACTTCGGTCCTTCTGCCTGCTCTGCTCCCTGCTCTGGCTCTGGTGAATCCTCTCACCCTCCCGCACTTCTGACTGTACCCAGTGCATGTATAAACAAAACAAACAAATTAATAAATAAATAAAACATGCCTCTAAAAAAAAAAATTAAAAAAACCCAAAAAACAGGGACTAATGTAGGTCTTTCACAAGAGTGAAGTGGCATAATGCAAAGTTTTGAAAAATGGGGGAGACCTCTGTAAGATTTCTTGTTATGCTCCTGCTTCCCTGGTCACAGCATGGGACACTTTCATCCTCTAAGAACTGGTGTTAGAGGTAGGATTTTGCTAAAATTATGGCCTTTTCATTGGAAAATGGGATTGCTAAAAAAATGTACTTAAGTTTTTCATTGTTGTCATTAATTTAACACTAATGCCTCCTGGCACTGAGTAACACTCAACAGTGGATGAACAACTGGCACAATCTCACTTCATCCTCAAGAACCCTGTAGGTTAATATATATTAATATAGATGAGGAAATGGAGGCTGTTTTCCATATTCATTGCCTTTCTCACTTCTGTAGAAAAACTGTAAGACTTTGGTAGAAATCTCAGCAAGTTAATGTTTCTTCAAAACTTGGCATTTCCAGAGTCAGAATGGTCTATAAATAGACCATTAGTCTATTTATAGCAATAGTCAATAAATAGATACAATTCTAATTTTAAATATTACAAAACAGTGTATTATAAAAGACTATATTGTAGCCCTCCCCATTATTTTTGTATTTTTTCTTTGCATCTCTCCGTTGAGAATAGGATTACACGATCATGACTGCAAGCATGGTATTAAAAAGCAGCTGAAAGCGTTAGACAATGGTTGTCAGCAAAGAAAGGTGGAATTCATAGGAATTTGGAGCCAGAAGTTGCTTCACTAACCATTGAGTTCAACTCTCTGTTTTCATAAAGAAGGAAGGTGACCCAGAAAAAAGGAGCTTGCTGGTCTCCTGCCCCCAACACAAGGTTCTTTGCTTTAGAAAGAGCCACTTCGGGTGTCAAATTGGAGACATAGCAAACTCAAATTGCATGTCTGGCAGACATTCTATCACATTTATGAAAATGCTAGCCAAAAAGTTAATTCCTTGGATGGATCCTGTGGAGATCCACCCTTGGCGGCACAATAAAGGCATTTGTGTTTAGGATCAGATGGATCTGTTAGAACCCTGGCTCCTCTACCCAGCTTCTATTAACTGTAGGCAAGTCTCTCCAGTACTCAGTATTCATATCTGTAAAACGGAGAAATTAATAGTATTTATCTTACAGGATTATAAGGATTAGTGAGGTAATATCGCAGGGAAGAGTGATTAGCATGATCCCTGGTACATATCAAAATACATTAGCTATTATTATTTTTCAAAATCTGATAATATGCCGACTTTCCTCTGTCTGGCTGTCTTATTGGTAACACCAACCTTTATATTTTTCCTCAAGTCAAAATTGTCTCATCTATCTCTGAAAGACTGTTAAGTCTCAATTGCTTAATGTTTCCATGTTCTTGATCACATAGCTTCACAATGAAGTTTAATACCAGGAGTTCATCTTCTTGAAGAACATTTTTGATATCACACAAAAGGGAGATCACCTGTCATGTTATCTTCTATTTTACCAGAAAATGCAAATATAAATTTTAATATTTATTTTCATTAACTACTAATTACCAGCTTCTGGTACCTCTCAATTTTATTTAACTTGTTTCTAATCTCTTTTTTTTTCCTCCCTCTTCTTCCCTCCCTCCTACTCTTTCTCCTCTTTTCCCTCTCCTCCTTCTTTCATTCTCTCTCTTTACATTTTTGTGTAGTATATGTGTCCTATGCAAATTCTTATTGAAGTATGTCACTCATAAAAGTACACAAATGAAAAGCTTTATGAATTTCCCTTAAGTAACACTTTTTTTTTTTCAGACAGAATCCAGGTAAAGAAATGAAACATTACTATAGCCCTGGCAGCCCCTGCATCCCTTCCAGCTTCTATCCCCTCCTACCCAACCATCACTGACAGAAGATTCCAAATCTTAGCTGAGACCCTTCCCATGACCAATGCTTAGATTGAAGAACCTGAGGAAAGGACCCTGTACTTCTGACCCATAACTACACATCAGATAATCCATGGGCATTGTTTAGGTTGTTCTCTTTGTTGTAATTTGTCATGTAGTGGTAGAAAATTAATACAAATAGCCATAAAAACCCACCATGACAAGTCAAGATTGAGACCATGGAAGAAAGGAAAAAAACTTCATACTGTAGGCATTTTCTCCATTTTTTGAAAAGTGAACCTTGCATGTTTACATTTCACTGAGCCCCACAAATTATATAGCTGGTCCTGACTGTTACTCCAAGCCAGCACAGGCAAATCCAATTGCCTGCAGGCATCCCACAATGTTATTCGAGTATACATGGTATTTGGCCAAGTGTTTTGGCCATAATTGATGTGTATCATATTTGAATGCTGTGATGAGAACTACACATTTCCTCTGTAGAATATGAACATTATCTTTTAATTTTACAGTCTGAACTGAAATGTCTAAATTTCACACTAATGACAAATTTGGCTTCTAAAACGTATATGGAATTGTTCTTAGTCACTTCTTTGATGTAGAACTAATGTAATTGTTCATGCAGTGTTTTCAGTGCATAAGAAAATTATTGAACAATACATAACCATTTATTAACTTTCTATTTTTCTTTCTATTTTTTAATGATTTCATAGTATGGCTTTTCTAAAAGTCTGACTCTTTCCACAATGCTTCTTCAGCATTAATTGCAAACTTCCACCGTAGTGCTATTTCCTCAAAATTGATTTGTTTCACAAATGTTCTGAGGATATGTGTGCATAACCAGTATGTGCCACTTCCCTAGTTTGGGATACAGATTCAGTGATTCTCCCTTTATATTTCAGTAGCAATATTCCAGTAGCAATATTGTGCCAGCTCTGCATATTCATGGTATCCAGAAGTCCAGCTTCAAAATTCAATGAGCTCCACCATGCCAAACCCCAAGTCCTGGACACTTACTTGGTTGTATTTAAGTGGCCTCTCCTGCTTAATATGTCAGGCTGGGGGCTGCCTCGGGATTCTGCTGCTGTGGTTCCCATTACTGTGACAAAGTATTGCACCTGAAGATCATTTCTCTCCCTGGTCCTGTCCCCAACAGAGGTCTTCAGGGTAGATGTTTTGTTGGGTTTTATTCACATGTTCATATTCACAGGGTGGTTGGGTGTGGAATTGTCCTAAAGCTCTTCCCACTAAGAACTAGGTACTCTGAGCAAGCAACGGTTACTGGGACAGTTTTTTATTTTCCTCATTTTCTTTGGAGACTTTAGGCCCTTTCCTGCTGGAGAACTTTCACCAACACTACCTAAAAACATAGATTCAAATGCCTGGAAGAAAGAAGTCATAGACTGGATCCTGTTCTCTGAAGTCTGCTTAATGCCATTCAAATTTACTGCCTGTCGGTTTCCATCAAGTCACCAAAAAAGATTTGACTCTTAAGACCAGTGGATGTGTAGTCTACTTGTATTGGCTAATGTTTTAAATTAAGTTTTCTGGTATTGTGAAAAGAGTAGAAGAATTTGAGAACTTTTCTATAGAGAACTTTCCTAGAGAGTTTCACTAGCTTAAAATCAACCAATCAATCAAACAAACTCTACCATGCCAGGCACCTCTATACATGTACATACTAAGAAGATTTTTTCAATTATGTTTTCCTCCCCCATCCCAGCAAGGAGCCTACCACAGTACCTTCCGTAAGTATATGCTTCATGAATGTTATTTAAATGGAATAGAATCAATAACTAAAGCTAGCATCTTTTCATAGTTTGCAAATTAGAATGTTCTATACTTTGTCTGCCTCACTGCTTAGCTAAGAATACTCTGCCATCCAAACACTTGAAGACTAGGGTATTGGAAACAATGATCTATGAGACTAAATTATTTCATCCTCCACTACCCTAAGGAATAAACCAAAACGAAAAGTCTTGGGTTGATCCTTCAATTAGTTACTTTGGTTAATATCTTAAAGTTTATTGTATTAAGAATGGGAATGACCACAGACCAGACATATCACTTCCCATTGTTGATGTCACCCCCATTCCCCAATTTACTCTTTAGATTGGTTATGCAAGCCAACTCTCCAGAAGCCTGGGTGCACTTTTGTAGCGGATGTTTTTCTGGCTGACAAGGATTCCAACATATGGCACCTCCCAAGAAGCACCAGAAGATTGAAATATTCTTATCTCTGTGCTTCCAATGCATTTCTTGAAATAGCTTGGTTATAAAACTCACAACAAACAAAACTTCCTTTAACACTCTCAGAGTGTTAGG